>NW_027667467.1:5002500-10002500 GCF_963924665.1 Micromys minutus | reverse complement strand
AGGAGAATTTCTGTCTTTATGCCTCAACAAATAGGGAATTTCGGCCTTTTTGCCCCACAAGTAGGGGAATTTCTTCAATTTTGCTCCAAAATTCGGGGAATTTCTGCCATTTTGCCCGAAAACAAGAAGAATGTATACCTTTTTGCCATAAAAAAGAGAAATTTCTTCATTTTTGCTCCAAAATAAAGGGAATTTCTGCTTTTTTGCCTCTAAATAAGTGGAATTTCTGTTTTTTTCCCCCAAAACAAAGGGAATTTCTGTTTTTTTTGGCCCAAAATACGGAAAATTTCTGACTTATTACCCTGAAATAAGTGAAATTTCTGCAATTTTGCCCCAAAATGAGGGAAATTTCTGCCTTTTTGCCCCCAAATAAGAAAATATCAGCCTTTTTACCTCAAAATAAGGGAAATTTCTGCATTTTTGCCCCAAAATATGGGAAATTTCTGCCCTTTTGCCCCAAAATAAGAACAAATTCTGCAATTTTGTACCTAAATAAAAGAAATTTCTGAATTTTTGCCCCAAAAAAGATAATTTCTGTTTTTTTTCTGAAATACGTGAAATTTTTGTAATTTTGCCCCAAAATATGTGAAATTTCTGCAATTTTGCCCCAAAATAAGGGAAATTTCTGAGTTTTGCCCCAAAATAAGGAGAATTTCTGTCTTTTTGCCCCAACATATAGGGAATTTCGGCCTTTTTGCCCCACAATTAAGGGAATTTCTTCAATATTGCTCCAAAATTCGGGGAATTTCTGCCTTTTTACCCGAAAACAAGAAGAATGCATACCTTTTTGCCATAAAAAAGGGAAATTTCTTTATTTTTGCTCCAAAATAAGGGGAATTTCTTTTTTTTGCCTCTAAATAAGTGGAATTTCTGTTTTTCCCCCAAAACAAAGGGAATTTCTGTTTTTTTTGTCCCAAAATAAGGAAAATTTCTGACTTATTACCCTGAATAAGTAAAATTTCTGCAATTTTGCCCCTAAATAATGGAAATTTCTGCCTTTTTGCCCGCAAATAAAGGGAATTTCAGCTTTTTTACCTCAAAATAAGGGGAATTTCTGCATTTTTGCCCCAAAATATGGGAAATTTCTGCCTTTTTGCTCCAAAATAAGAAAATTTCTGCTTTTTTTCTGAAATAAGTGAAATTTCTGCAATTTTGCCCCAAAATAAGTGAAAATTCTGAGTTTTGCCCCCACATAAGAGGAATTTCTGTATTTTTGCCCCAATATATAGGGAATTTCTGCCTTTTTACCCCACAATTAAAGGAATTTCTGCAATTTTGCTCCAAAATACGGGGATTTTCTGCCTTTTTGCCCAAAAATAATAAGAATGCATATCTTTTTGACATAAAAAAGGGAAATTTCTTCATTTTTGCTCCAAAATAAGGGGAATTTCTGCTTTTTTGGCTCTAAATAAGTGGAATTTCTGTTTTTTTCCCCCAAAACAAAGGGAATTTCTGTCTTTTTTGCCCCAGAATAAGGAAAATTTCTGACTTATTACCCTGAAATAAGTGAAATTTCTGCAATTTTGCCCCAAAATGAGGAAATTTTCTGCCTTTTTGCCCCCAAATAAGGGGAATTTCAGCCTTTTTAACTCAAAATAATAGGAATTTCTGCATTTTTGTCCCAAAATATGGGAAATTTCTGCCTTTTTGCCCCAAAATAAGAACAATTTCTGCAATTTTGTACCAAAATAAAAGAAATTTCTGCCTTTTTGCCCCAAAATAAGAAAATTTCTGCTTTTATTCTGAAATAAGTGAAATTTCTGCAATTTTGCCGTAAAATAAGTGAAATTTCTGAGTTTTGCCCCAAAATAAGGAGAATTTCTGTCTTTTCGCCCCAACATATAGGGAATTTCTGCCTTTTTGGACCACAATTAAAGGGATTTCTGCAATTTTGCTCGAAGAAACGGGGAATTTCTGTCTTTTTGCCCGAAAATATGAAGAATGCATACCTTTTTGCCATAGAAAAGGGAAATTTCTTCATTTTTGCTCCAAAATAAGGGGAATTTCTGCTTTTTTGCCTCTTAATAAGTGGAATTTCTGTCTTTTTCCCCCAAAACAAAGGGAATTTCTGTCTTTTTGCACCAAAATAAAGATAATTTCTGACTTATTATTCTGAAATAAGTGAAATTTCTGCAATTTAGCCCCAAAATAAGGGAAATTTCTGCATTTTTTGCCCCCAAGTAAGGGGAATTTCAGACTTTTTACCTCAAAATAAGGGGAATTTCTGCATTTTTGCCCCAAAATATGGGAAATGTCTGCCTTTTTGCCCCAAAATAAGGAAAATTTCTGCAATTTTGTACCAAATTAAAAGAAATATCTGCCTTTTTGCCCCAAAATTAGAAAATTTCTGCTTTTTTTTGGAAATAAGTGAAATTTCTGCAATTTTGCCCCAAAATAATTGAAATTTCTAAGTTTTGCCACAAAATAAGGGAAATTTCTGCATTTTGCCCCCAAATAAGGGGAAGTTCAGCATTTTTACCTTAAAAGAAAGGGAATTTCTGCATTTTTGCCCCAAAATATGAGAAATTTCTGCCTTTTTCCCAAAATAAGAAAAATTTCTGCAATTTTGCACCAAAATAAGGGAAATTTCTGCCTTTTTGCCCCAAAATAAGTGAAATTTCTGCTTTTTTCTGAAATAAGTGAAATTTCTGCAATTTTGCCCCAAAATAAGTGAAAATTTTGAGTTTTGCCCCAAAATAAGGAGAATTTCTGTCTTTTTGCCCCAACATATAGGGAATTTCTGTCTTTTTGCCCCACAATTAGGGGAATTTCTGCAATTGTGCTCCAAAATACGAGGAATTTCTGCCTTTTTGCCCGAAAACAAGAAGAATGCATACCTTTTTGCCATAAAAAAGGAAAATTTCTTCATTTTTGCTCCAAAATAAGGGGACTTTCTGCTCTTTTGCCTCTTAATAAGTGGAATTTCTGTCTTTTTCCCCCAAAACAAAGGGAATTTCCATCTTTTTTGCCTCAAAATAAGGAAAATTTCTGACTTATTACCCTGAAGTAAGTGAAATTTCTGCAATTTTTTTCCAAAATAAGGTAAATTTATGCCTTTTTACCCCCAAATAAGGGGAATTTCAGCATTTTTACCACCAAATAAGGCGTATTTCTGCAGTTTTGCCACAAAATATTTGGATTTCTGCCTTTTTGCTCCAAAATAAGGAAAACTTCTGCCTTTTTTCCTGAAATAAGTGAAATTTCTGCAATTTTGCCCCAAAATAAGTGAAATTTCTGCAATTTTGTCCCAAAATAAGTGAAATTTCTGAAATTTGGCCCAAAATAAGGGAAATTTCTGGAATTTTGCCCCAAAATAATTGAAATTTCTGAGTTTTGCCCCAAAATAAGGGGAATTTCTGCCTTTTTGCCCCCAAATCAGGGAAATTTTAGCATTTTTACCTCAAAATAAGGGGAATTTCTGCATTTTTGCCCCAAAATATTGGAAATTTCTGCCTATTTGCCCAAAATAAGAAAAATTTTTGCAATTTTGTACCAAAATAAAAGAAATTTCTGCCTTTATGCCCCAAAATAAGAAAATTTCTGCTTTTTTTCTGAAATAAGTGAAATTTCTGCAATTTTACCCCAAAATAAGTGAAATTTCTGAGTTTTGCCCCAAAATAAGGAGAATTTCTGTATTTTTGCCACAATATATAGGGAATTTCTGACTTTTTGTGCTACAATTAAAGGAATTTCTGCAATTTTGATCCAAAATACGGGGAATTTCTGCCTTTTTGCCCGAAAATAAGAAAAATGCATACCTTTTTGCCATAAAAAAGGGAAATTTCTTCATTTTTGCTCCAAAATAAGGGGAATTTCTGCTTTTTGGCCTCTACATAAGTGGAATTTCTCTTTTTTTCCCCCAAAACAAGGGAATTTCTGTTTTTTTTGCCCCAAAATAAGGAAAATTTCTGGCTTATTACCCTGAAATAAGTGAAATTTCTGCAATTTTGCCCCAAAATGAGGAAAATTTCTGCCTTTTTGCCCCCAAATAAAAGGAATTTCAGCTTTTATACCACAAAATAAGGGGAATTTCTGCATTTTTGCCCCAAAATATGGGAAATTTCTGCGTTTTTGCCCCAAAATAAGAACAATTTCTGCAATTTTGTACCAAAATAAAAGAAATTTCTGACTTTTTGCCCCAAAAAAGAAAAGTTCTGCTTTTTTTTACTGACATAAGTGAAATTTCTGCAATTTTGCCCCAAAATAAGTGAAATTTCTGCAATTTTGCCCCAAAATAAGGGAAATTTCTGGAATTTTGCCTTAAAACAAGTGGAATTTCTGAGTTTTGCCCCAAAATAAGGAGAATTTCTGTCTTTTTGCCCTAACATACAGGGAATTTCTGCCTTTTTGCCCCACAATTCGGGGAATTTCTGCAATTTTGCTTCAAAATTCAGGGAATTTCTGCCTTTTTGACCGAAAATAAGAAGATGAATACCTTTTTGCCATAAAAAAGAGAAATTTCTTCATTTTTCTCCAAAATAAGTGGAATTTCTGATTTTTTGCCTCTAAATAAGTGGAATTTTTGTCTTTTTCCCCAAAACAAAGGGAATTTCTGTCTTTTTTTGCCCCAAAATAAGGAAAATTTCAGACTTATTACCATGAAATAAGTGAAATTTCTGCAATTTTGCTCCAAAATAATTGAAATTTCTGAGTTTTGCCCCAAAATAAGAGGAATTTCTGGATTTTTGTCCCCAAATAAGGGGAATTTCAGCATTTTTACCTCAAAATAAGGGGAATTTCTGCAATTTTGCCCCAAAATATGGGAAATTTCTGCCTTTTTGCCCCAAAATAAGAACAAATTCTGCAATTTTGTACAAAAATAAAAGAAATTTCTGACTTTTTGCCCCAAAAAGAAAATTTCTGCTTTTTTTTCTGAAATAAGTGAAATTTCTGTAATTTTGCCCTAAAATAAGTGAAATTTCTGAGTTTTGCTCCAAAATAAGGAGAATTTCTGTCTTTTTGCCCCAACATATAAAGAATTTCTGCCTTTTTGGCCCATAATTACGGTGATTTCTGCAATTTTGCTCCAAAAAACGGTGAATTTCTATCTTTTTGCCCGAAAATAAGAAGAATGCATACCTTTTTGCCATAGAAAAGGGAAATTTCTTCATTTTTGCTCCAAAATAAGGGGAATTTCTGCTTTTTGCCTCTAAATAAGTGGAATTTCTGTCTTTTTTCCCAAAACAAAGGGAATTTCTGTCTTTTTGCACCAAAATAAAGATAATTTCTGACTTATTATTCTGAAATAAGTGAAATTTCTGAAATTTTGCCCCAAAATAAGGGAAATTTCTGCATTTTTTGCCCCCAAATAAGGGGAATTTCAGCCTTTTTACCTCAAAATAAGGGGAATTTCTGCATTTTTGCCCCAAAATATGGGAAATATCTGCCTTTTTGCCCCAAAATAAGGAAAATTTCTGCAATTTTGTACCAAAATAAAAGAAATATCTGCCTTTTTGCCCCAAAATTAGAAAATTTCTTCTTTTTTTTCGGAAATTAGTGAAATTTCTGCAATTTTGCCCCAAAATAATTGAAATTTCTAAGTTTTGCCCCAAAATAAGGGAAATTTCTGCCTTTTTGCCCCCAAATAAGAGTAAGTTCAGCATTTTTACCTTAAAATAAGGGGAATTTCTGCATTTTTGTCCCAAAATATGAGAAATTTCTGCCTTTTTCCCAAAATAAGAAAAATTTCTGCAATTTTGTACCAAAAGAAAAGAAATTTCTGCCTTTTTGCCCCAAAATAAGAAAATTTCTGCTTTTTTTCTGAAATAAGTGAAATTTCTGCAATTTTGCCCCAAAATAAGTAAAATTTCTGAGTTTTGTTCCAAAATAAAGAGAATTTCTGTCTTTTTGCCCCAACATATAGGGAATTTCTGTCTTTTTGCCCCACAATTAGGGAAATTTCTGCAATTTTGCTTTAAAACAGGGGGAATTTCTGCCTTTTTGCCCGAAAACAAGAAGAATGCATAACTTTTTGCCTTAAAAAAAGGAAATTTCTTAATTTTTGCTCCAAAATAAGGGGAATTTCTTCTTTTCTGCCTCTTAATAAGTGGAATTTCTGTCTTTTTTCCCCAAAACAAAGGGAATTTCTGTATAGTTTGCCCCAAAATACGGAAAATTTCTGACTTATTACCCTGACGTAAATGAAATTTCTGCAATTTTGCCCCAAAATGAGGGAAATTTCTGCCTTTTTGCCCCCAAATAAGGAAAATATCAGCCTTTTTACCTCAAAATAAGGGAAATTTCTGCATTTTTGCCCCAAAATATGGGAAATTTCCACCTTTTTGCTCCAAAATAAGAACAAATTCTGCAATTTTCTACAAAAATAAAAGAAATTTCTTTTTGCCCCAAAAAGACAATTTTTGCTTTTTTTTCTGAAATAACTGAAATTTCTGCAGTTTTGCCCCAAAATAAGGGAAATTTCTGCATTTTTTGCCCCCAAATAAGGGGAATTTCAGACTTTTTAACTCAAATTAAGGGGAATTTCTGCATTTTTGCCCCAAAATATGGGAAATGTCTGCTTTTTTGCCCCAAAATAAGGAAAATTTCTGCAATTTTGTACCAAAATAAAAGAAATATCTGCCTTTTTGCCCCAAAATTAGAAAATTTCTGCTTTTTTTGGAAATAAGTGAAATTTCTGCAATTTTGCCCCAAAATAATTGAAATTTCTAAGTTTTGCCCCAAAATAAGGGAAATTTCTGCTTTTTTGCCCCCAAATAAGGGGAAGTTCAGCATTTTTACCTTAAAAGAAAGGGAATTTCTGCATTTTTGCCCCAAATTATGAGAAATTTCTGCCTTTTTCCCAAAATAAGAAAAATTTCTGCAATTTTGCACCAAAATAAGGGAAATTTCTGCCTTTTTGCCCCAAAATAAGAACAATTTCTGCAATTTTGTACCAAAATAAAAGAAATATCTGCCTTTTTGCCCCAAAATTAGAAAATTTCTGCTTTTTTTTTCGGAAATAAGTGAAATTTCTGCAATTTTGCCCCAAAATAATTGAAATTTCTAAGTTTTGCCCCAAAATAAAAGAAATTTCTGCCTTTTTGCCCCCAAATAAGAGGAATTTCAGCATTTTTACCTTAAAATAAGGGGAATTTTTGCATTTTTGTCCCAAAATATGAGAAATTTCTGCCTATTTCCCAAAATAAGAAAAATTTCTGCAATTTTGTACCAAAAGAAAAGAAATTTCTGCCTTTTTGCCCCAAAATAAGAAAATTTCTGCTTTTTTTCTGAAATAAGTGAAATTTCTGCAATTTTGCCCCAAAATAAGTAAAATTTCTGAGTTTTGTTCCAAAATAAAGAGAATTTCTGTCTTTTTGCCCCAACATATAGGGAATTTCTGCCTTTTTGGCCCACAATTACGGGAATTTCTGCAATTTCGCTCCAAAAAACGGGTAATTTCTGTCCTTTTGCCCGAAAATAAGAAGAATGCATACCTTTTTGCCATAGAAAAGGGAAATTTCTTCATTTTTGCTCTAAAATAATGGAAATTTCTGCTTTTTGCCTCTAAATAAGTGGAATTTCTGTCTTTTTTCCCAAAACAAAGGAAATTTCTGTCTTTTTGCACCAAAATAAAGATAATTTCTGACTTATTATTCTGAAATAAGTGAAATTTCTGCAATTTTGCCCCAAAATAAGGGAAATTTTTGCATTTTTTGCCCCCAAATAAGGGGAATTTCAGACTTTTTACCTCAAAATAAGGGGAATTTCTGCATTTTTGCCACAAAATATTTGGAATTTCTGCCTTTTTGCCCCAAAATAAGGAAAACTTCTGCCTTGTTTCCTGAAATAAGTAAAATTTCTGCAATTTTGCCTTAAAATAAGTGAAATTTCTGCAATTTTGCCCCAAAATAAGTAAAATTTCTGAGTTTTGTTCCAAAATAAAGAGAATTTCTGTCTTTTTGCCCCAACATATAGGGAATTTCTGTCTTTTTGCCCCACAATTAGGGACATTTCTGCAATTTTGCTTTAAAACAGGGGGAATTTCTGCCTTTTTGCCCGAAAACAAGAAGAATGTATACCTTTTTGCCATAAAAAAAGGAAATTTCTTAATTTTTGCTCCAAAATAAGGGGAATTTCTGCTTTTTTGCCTCTTAATAAGTGGAATTTCTGTCTTTTTCCCCAAAACAATGGGAATTTCTTTATTTTTTGCCCCAAAATACGGAAAATTTCTGACTTATTACCCTGACGTTAATGAAATTTCTGCAATTTTGCCCCAAAATGAGGGAAATTTCTGCCTTTTTGCCCCTAAATAAGGAAAATATCAGCCTTTTTACCTCAAAATAAGGGAAATTTCTGCATTTTTGCCCCAAAATATGTGAAATTTCTGCAATTTTGCCTTAAAATAAGGGAAATTTCTGCAATTTTGCCACAAAATAAGTGAAATTTCTGAGTTTTGCCCCAAAATAAGAGGAATTTCTGTTTTTGCCCCAACATATAGGGAATTTCTGCCTTTTTGCCCGAAAACAAGAAGAATGCATACCTTTTTGCCATAAAAAAGGAAAATTTCTTCATTTTTGCTCCAAAGTATGGGGAATTTCTGCTTTTTTGCCTCTTAATAAGTCGAATTTATGTCTTTTTTCCCCAAAACAAAGAGAATTTCCATCTTTTTTGCCCCAAAATAAAGAAAATTTCTGACTTATTACCCTGAAGTAAGTGGAATTTCTGCAATTTTGCCCCAAAATAAGGGAAATTTATGCCTTTTTGCCTCCAAATAAGGGGAATTTCAGCATTTTTACCTCAAAATAAGGGGAATTTCTGCATTTTTGCCACAAAATATTTGGAATTTCTGCCTTTTTGCTCCAAAATAAGGAAAACTTCTGCCTTTTTTCCTGAAATAAGTGAAATTTCTGCAATTTTGCCCCAAAATAAGTGAAATTTCTGCAATTTTGTCCCAAAATAAGTGAAATTTCTGAAATTTGGCCCAAAATAAGGGAAATTTCTGGAATTTTGCCCCAAAATAATTGAAATTTCTGAGTTTTGCCCCAAAATAAGGGGAATTTCTGCCTTTTTGCCCCCAAATAATAGGAATTTCAGCTTTTATACCACAAAATAAGGGGAATTTCTGCATTTTTGCCCCAAAATATGGGAAATTTCTGCGTTTTTGCCCCAAAATAAGAACAATTTCTGCAATTTTGTACCAAAATAAAAGAAATTTCTGACTTTTTGCCCCAAAAAAGAAAAGTTCTCCTTTTTTTACTGACATAAGTGAAATTTCTGCAATTTTGCCCCAAAATAAGTGAAATTTCTGCAATTTTGCCCCAAAATAAGGGAAATTTCTGGAATTTTGCCCCATAACAAGTGGAATTTCTGAGTTTTGCCCCAAAATAAAGAAAATTTCTGTCTTTTTGCCCTAACATACAGGGAATTTCTGCCTTTTGCCCCACAATTCGGGGAATTTCTGCAATTTTGCTTCAAAATTCAGGGAATTTCTGCCTTTTTGACCGAAAATAAGAAGATGAATAACTTTTTGCCATAAAAAAGAGAAATTTCTTCATTTTTCTCCAAAATAAGGGGAATTTCTGATTTTTTGCCTCTAAATAAGTGGAATTTTTGTCTTTTCCCCCCAAAACAAAGGGAATTTCTGTCTTTTTTGCCCCAAAATAAGGAAAATTTCAGAATTATTACCATGAAATAAGTGAAATTTCTGCAATTTTGCTCCAAAATAATTGAAATTTCTGAGTTTTGCCCCAAAATAAGAGGAATTTCTGGATTTTTGTCCCCAAATAAGGGGAATTTCAGCATTTTTACCTCAAAATAAGGGGAATTTCTGCAATTTTGCCCCAAAATATGGGAAATTTCTGCCTTTTTGCCCCAAAATAAGAACAAATTCTGCAATTTTGTACAAAAATAAAAGAAATTTCTGACTTTTTGCCCCAAAAAGAAAATTTCTGCTTTTTTTTTCTGAAATAAGTGAAATTTCTGCAATTTTGCCCCAAAATAAGTGAAATTTCTGAGTTTTGCCCCAAAATAAAGAGAATTTCTGTCTTTTTGCCCCAACATATAGGGAATTTCTGTCTTTTTGCCCCACAATTAGGGGAATTTCTGCAATTTTGCTCCAAAACAGGGGGAATTTCTGCCTTTTTGAACGAAAACAGGAAGAATGCATACCTTTTTGCCATAAAAAAGGGAAATTTCTTAATTTTTGCTCCAAAATAAGGGGAATTACTGCTTTTTTTGCCTCTTAATAAGTGGAATTTCTGTCTTTTTCCCCCAAAACAAAGGGAATTTCTGTTTTTTTTGCCCCAAAATACGGAAAATTTCTGACTTATTACCCTGAAGTAAGTGAAATTTCTGCAATTTTGCCAGAAAATGAGGGAAATTTCTGCCTTTTTGCCCCCAAATAAGGAAAATATCAGCCTTTTAACCTCAAAATAAGGGAAATTTCTGCATTTTTGCCCCAAAATATGGGAAATTTCTGCCTTTTTACCCAAAATAAGAACAAATTCTGCAATTTTGTACAAAAATAAAAGAAATTTCTGACTTTTTGCCCCAAAAAGAAAATTTCTGCTTTTTTTTTTCCTGAAATAAGTGAAATTTCTGCAATTTTGCCCCAAAATATGTGAAATTTCTGCTATTTTGCCCCAAAATAATGGAAATTTTTGCAATTTTGCCACAAAATAAGTGAAATGTCTGAGTTTTGCCCCAAAATAAGAGGAATTTCTGGTTTTGCCCCAACATATAGGGAATTTCTGCCTTTTTGCCCCACAATTAGGGGAATATCTGCAATTTTGCTCCAAAATACGGGGATTTTCTGCCTTTTTGCCCGAAAATAAGAAGAATGCATATCTTTTTGCCATAAAAAAGGAAAGTTTCTTCATTTTTGCTCCAAAATAAGGGGAATTTCTGCTTTTTTGGATCTAAATATGTGGAATTTCTGTTTTTTTCCCCCAAAACGAAAGGAATTTCTGTCTTTTTTGCCCCAAAATAAGGAAAATTTCTGACTTATTACCCTGAAATAAGTGAAATTTCTGCAATTTTGCCCCAAAATGAGGAAAATTTCTGCCTTTTTGCCCCCAAATAAGGGGAATTTCAGCCTTTTTATCTCAAAATAATAGGAATTTCTGCATTTTTGCCCCAAAATATGGGAAATTTCTGCCTTTTTGCCCCAAAATAAGAACAATTTCTGCAATTTTGTACCAAAATAAAAGAAATTTCTGCCTTTTTGCCCCAAAATAAGAAAATTTCTGCTTTTTTTTCTGAAATAAGTGAAATTTCTGCAATTTTGCCCTAAAATAAGTGAAATTTCTGAGTTTTGCCCCAAAATAAGGAGAATTTCTGTCTTTTTGCCCCAACATATAGGGAATTTCTGCCTTTTTGGCCCACAATTAGGGGGATTTTTGCAATTTTGCTCCAAAAAACGGGGAATTTCTGTCTTTTTGCCCGAAAATAAGAAGAATGCATACCTTTTTGCCATAGAAAAGGGAAATTTCTTCATTTTTGCTCCAAAATAAGGGGAATTTCTGCTTTTTGCTTCTAAATAAGTGGAATTTCTGTCTTTTTTTCCCAAAACAAAGGGAATTTCTGTCTTTTTGCACCAAAATATAGATAATTTCTGACTTATTAATCTGAAATAAGTGAAATTTCTGCAATTTTGCCCCAAAATAAGGGAAATTTCTGCATTTTTTGCCCCCAAATAAGGGGAATTTCAGCCTTTTTACCTCAAAATAAGGGGAATTTCTGCATTTTTGCCCCAAAATATTGGAAATGTCTGCCTTTTTGCCCCAAAATAAGGAAAATTTCTGCAATTTTGTACCAAAATAAAAGAAATATCTGCCTTTTTGCCCCAAAATTAGAAAATTTCTGCTTTTTTTTCGGAAATAAGTGAAATTTCTGCAATTTTGCCCCAAAATAATTGAAATTTCTAAGTTTTGCCCCAAAATAAAAGAAATTTCTGCCTTTTTGCCCCCAAATAAGAGGAATTTCAGCATTTTTACCTTAAAATAAGGGGAATTTTTGCATTTTTGTCCCAAAATATGAGAAATTTCTGCCTATTTCCCAAAATAAGAAAAATTTCTGCAATTTTGTACCAAAAGAAAAGAAATTTCTGCCTTTTTGCCCCAAAATAAGAAAATTTCTGCTTTTTTTCTGAAATAAGTGAAATTTCTGCAATTTTGCCCCAAAATAAGTAAAATTTCTGAGTTTTGTTCCAAAATAAAGAGAATTTCTGTCTTTTTGCCCCAACATATAGGGAATTTCTGTCTTTTTGCCCCACAATTATAGAAATTTCTGCAATTTTGCTTTAAAACAGGGGGAATTTCTGCCTTTTTGCCCGAAAACAAGAAGAATGTATACCTTTTTGCCATAAAAAAAGGAAATTTCTTAATATTTGCTCCAAAATAAGGGGAATTTCTGCTTTTTTGCCTCTTAATAAGTGGAATTTCTGTCTTTTTCCCCAAAACAATGGGAATTTCTTTATTTTTTGCCCCAAAATACGGAAAATTTCTGACTTATTACCCTGACGTTAATGAAATTTCTGCAATTTTGCCCCAAAATGAGGGAAATTTCTGCCTTTTTGCCCCTAAATAAGGAAAATATCAGCCTTTTTACCTCAAAATAAGGGAAATTTCTGCATTTTTGCCCCAAAATATGTGAAATTTCTGCAATTTTGCCTTAAAATAAGGGAAATTTCTGCAATTTTGCCACAAAATAAGTGAAATTTCTGAGTTTTGCCCCAAAATAAGAGGAATTTCTGTTTTTGCCCCAACATATAGGGAATTTCTGCCTTTTTGCCCCACAATTAGGGGAATTTCTGCAATTGTGCTCCAAAATACGGGGAATTTCTGCCTTTTTGCCCGAAAACAAGAAGAATGCATACCTTTTTGCCATAAAAAAGGAAAATTTCTTCATTTTTGCTCCAAAGTATGGGGAATTTCTGCTTTTTTGCCTCTTAATAAGTCGAATTTATGTCTTTTTTCCCCAAAACAAAGAGAATTTCCATCTTTTTTGCCCCAAAATAAAGAAAATTTCTGACTTATTACCCTGAAGTAAGTGGAATTTCTGCAATTTTGCCCCAAAATAAGGGGAATTTCAGACTTTTTGCCTCCAAATAAGGGGAATTTCAGCATTTTTACCTCAAAATAAGGGGAATTTCTGCATTTTTGCCACAAAATATTTGGAATTTCTGCCTTTTTGCTCCAAAATAAGGAAAACTTCTGCCTTTTTTCCTGAAATAAGTGAAATTTCTGCAATTTTGTCCCAAAATAAGTGAAATTTCTGCAATTTTGTCCCAAAATAAGTGAAATTTCTGAAATTTGGCCCAAAATAAGGGAAATTTCTGGAATTTTGCCCCAAAATAATTGAAATTTCTGAGTTTTGCCCCAAAATAAGGGGAATTTCTGCCTTTTTGCCCCCAAATAATAGGAATTTCAGCTTTTATACCACAAAATAAGGGGAATTTCTGCATTTTTGCCCCAAAATATGGGAAATTTCTGCGTTTTTGCCCCAAAATAAGAACAATTTCTGCAATTTTGTACCAAAATAAAAGAAATTTCTGACTTTTTGCCCCAAAAAAGAAAAGTTCTCCTTTTTTTACTGACATAAGTGAAATTTCTGCAATTTTGCCCCAAAATAAGTGAAATTTCTGCAATTTTGCCCCAAAATAAGGGAAATTTCTGGAATTTTGCCCCATAACAAGTGGAATTTCTGAGTTTTGCCCCAAAATAAAGAAAATTTCTGTCTTTTTGCCCTAACATACAGGGAATTTCTGCCTTTTGCCCCACAATTCGGGGAATTTCTGCAATTTTGCTTCAAAATTCAGGGAATTTCTGCCTTTTTGACCGAAAATAAGAAGATGAATAACTTTTTGCCATAAAAAAGGGAAATTTCTTCATTTTTCTCCAAAATAAGGGGAATTTCTGATTTTTTGCCTCTAAATAAGTGGAATTTTTGTCTTTTCCCCCCAAAACAAAGGGAATTTCTGTCTTTTTTGCCCCAAAATAAGGAAAATTTCAGAATTATTACCATGAAATAAGTGAAATTTCTGCAATTTTGCTCCAAAATAATTGAAATTTCTGAGTTTTGCCCCAAAATAAGAGGAATTTCTGGATTTTTGTCCCCAAATAAGGGGAATTTCAGCATTTTTACCTCAAAATAAGGGGAATTTCTGCAATTTTGCCCCAAAATATGGGAAATTTCTGCCTTTTTGCCCCAAAATAAGAACAAATTCTGCAATTTTGTACAAAAATAAAAGAAATTTCTGACTTTTTGCCCCAAAAAGAAAATTTCTGCTTTTTTTTCTGAAATAAGTGAAATTTCTGCAATTTTGCCCCAAAATAAGTGAAATTTCTGAGTTTTGCCCCAAAATAAAGAGAATTTCTGTCTTTTTGCCCCAACATATAGGGAATTTCTGTCTTTTTGCCCCACAATTAGGGGAATTTCTGCAATTTTGCTCCAAAACAGGGGGAATTTCTGCCTTTTTGAACGAAAACAGGAAGAATGCATACCTTTTTGCCATAAAAAAGGGAAATTTCTTAATTTTTGCTCCAAAATAAGGGGAATTACTGCTTTTTTTGCCTCTTAATAAGTGGAATTTCTGTCTTTTTCCCCCAAAACAAAGGGAATTTCTGTTTTTTTTGCCCCAAAATACGGAAAATTTCTGACTTATTACCCTGAAGTAAGTGAAATTTCTGCAATTTTGCCAGAAAATGAGGGAAATTTCTGCCTTTTTGCCCCCAAATAAGGAAAATATCAGCCTTTTAACCTCAAAATAAGGGAAATTTCTGCATTTTTGCCCCAAAATATGGGAAATTTCTGCCTTTTTACCCAAAATAAGAACAAATTCTGCAATTTTGTACAAAAATAAAAGAAATTTCTGACTTTTTGCCCCAAAAAGAAAATTTCTGCTTTTTTTTTCCTGAAATAAGTGAAATTTCTGCAATTTTGCCCCATAATATGTGAAATTTCTGCTATTTTGCCCCAAAATAATGGAAATTTTTGCAATTTTGCCACAAAATAAGTGAAATGTCTGAGTTTTGCCCCAAAATAAGAGGAATTTCTGTTTTTGCCCCAACATATAGGGAATTTCTGCCTTTTTGCCCCACAATTAGGGGAATATCTGCAATTTTGCTCCAAAATACGGGGATTTTCTGCCTTTTTGCCCGAAAATAAGAAGAATGCATATCTTTTTGCCATAAAAAAGGAAAGTTTCTTCATTTTTGCTCCAAAATAAGGGGAATTTCTGCTTTTTTGGATCTAAATATGTGGAATTTCTGTTTTTTTCCCCCAAAACGAAAGGAATTTCTGTCTTTTTTGCCCCAAAATAAGGAAAATTTCTGACTTATTACCCTGAAATAAGTGAAATTTCTGCAATTTTGCCCCAAAATGAGGAAAATTTCTGCCTTTTTGCCCCCAAATAAGGGGAATTTCAGCCTTTTTATCTCAAAATAATAGGAATTTCTGCATTTTTGCCCCAAAATATGGGAAATTTCTGCCTTTTTGCCCCAAAATAAGAACAATTTCTGCAATTTTGTACCAAAATAAAAGAAATTTCTGCCTTTTTGCCCCAAAATAAGAAAATTTCTGCTTTTTTTTCTGAAATAAGTGAAATTTCTGCAATTTTGCCCTAAAATAAGTGAAATTTCTGAGTTTTGCCCCAAAATAAGGAGAATTTCTGTCTTTTTGCCCCAACATATAGGGAATTTCTGCCTTTTTGGCCCACAATTAGGGGGATTTTTGCAATTTTGCTCCAAAAAACGGGGAATTTCTGTCTTTTTGCCCGAAAATAATAAGAATGCATACCTTTTTGCCATAGAAAAGGGAAATTTCTTCATTTTTGCTCCAAAATAAGGGGAATTTCTGCTTTTTGCTTCTAAATAAGTGGAATTTCTGTCTTTTTTTCCCAAAACAAAGGGAATTTCTGTCTTTTTGCACCAAAATATAGATAATTTCTGACTTATTAATCTGAAATAAGTGAAATTTCTGCAATTTTGCCCCAAAATAAGGGAAATTTCTGCATTTTTTGCCCCCAAATAAGGGGAATTTCAGCCTTTTTACCTCAAAATAAGGGGAATTTCTGCATTTTTGCCCCAAAATATTGGAAATGTCTGCCTTTTTGCCCCAAAATAAGGAAAATTTCTGCAATTTTGTACCAAAATAAAAGAAATATCTGCCTTTTTGCCCCAAAATTAGAAAATTTCTGCTTTTTTTTCGGAAATAAGTGAAATTTCTGCAATTTTGCCCCAAAATAATTGAAATTTCTAAGTTTTGCCCCAAAATAAAAGAAATTTCTGCCTTTTTGCCCCCAAATAAGAGGAATTTCAGCATTTTTACCTTAAAATAAGGGGAATTTTTGCATTTTTGTCCCAAAATATGAGAAATTTCTGCCTATTTCCCAAAATAAGAAAAATTTCTGCAATTTTGTACCAAAAGAAAAGAAATTTCTGCCTTTTTGCCCCAAAATAAGTGAAATTTCTGCTTTTTTTTGAAATAAGTGAAATATCTGCAATTTTGCCCCAAAATATGTGAAAATTCTGAGTTTTGCCCCAAAATAAGGGAAATTTCTGGAATTTTGCCCCAAAATAAGTGGAATTTCTGAGTTTTGCCCCAAAAAAAGGAAAATTTCTGTCTTTTTGCCCCAACATATAGGGAATTTCTGCCTTTTTGCCCCACAATTAGGGGAATTTCTGCAATTGTGCTCCAAAATACGGGGAATTTCTGCCTTTTTGCCCGAAAACAAGAAGAATGCATACCTTTTTGCCATAAAAAAGGAAAATTTCTTCATTTTTGTTCCAAAGTATGGGGAATTTCTGCTTTTTTGCCTCTTAATAAGTCGAATTTATGTATTTTTTCCCCAAAACAAAGAGAATTTCCATCTTTTTTGCCCCAAAATAAAGAAAATTTCTGACTTATTACCCTGAAGTAAGTGGAATTTCTGCAATTTTGCCCCAAAATAAGGGAAATTTATGCCTTTTTGCCTCCAAATAAGGGGAATTTCAGCATTTTTACCTCAAAATAAGGGGAATTTCTGCATTTTTGCCACAAAATATTTGGAATTTCTGCCTTTTTGCTCCAAAATAAGGAAAACTTCTGCCTTTTTTCCTGAAATAAGTGAAATTTCTGCAATTTTGCCCCAAAATAAGTGAAATTTCTGCAATTTTGTCCCAAAATAAGTGAAATTTCTGAAATTTGGCCCAAAATAAGGGAAATTTCTGGAATTTTGCCCCAAAATAATTGAAATTTCTGAGTTTTGCCCCAAAATAAGGGGAATTTCTGCCTTTTTGCCCCCAAATAATAGGAATTTCAGCTTTTATACCACAAAATAAGGGGAATTTCTGCATTTTTGCCCCAAAATATGGGAAATTTCTGCGTTTTTGCCCCAAAATAAGAACAATTTCTGCAATTTTGTACCAAAATAAAAGAAATTTCTGACTTTTTGCCCCAAAAAAGAAAAGTTCTCCTTTTTTTTACTGACATAAGTGAAATTTCTGCAATTTTGCCCCAAAATAAGTGAAATTTCTGCAATTTTGCCCCAAAATAAGGGAAATTTCTGGAATTTTGCCTTAAAACAAGTGGAATTTCTGAGTTTTGCCCCAAAATAAAGAAAATTTCTGTCTTTTTGCCCTAACATACAGGGAATTTCTGCCTTTTGCCCCACAATTCGGGGAATTTCTGCAATTTTGCTTCAAAATTCAGGGAATTTCTGCCTTTTTGACCGAAAATAAGAAGATGAATAACTTTTTGCCATAAAAAAGGGAAATTTCTTCATTTTTCTCCAAAATAAGGGGAATTTCTGATTTTTTGCCTCTAAATAAGTGGAATTTTTGTCTTTTTCCCCCAAAACAAAGGGAATTTCTGTCTTTTTTGCCCCAAAATAAGGAAAATTTCAGAATTATTACCATGAAATAAGTGAAATTTCTGCAATTTTGCTCCAAAATAATTGAAATTTCTGAGTTTTGCCCCAAAATAAGAGGAATTTCTGGATTTTTGTCCCCAAATAAGGGGAATTTCAGCATTTTTACCTCAAAATAAGGGGAATTTCTGCAATTTTGCCCCAAAATATGGGAAATTTCTGCCTTTTTGCCCCAAAATAAGAACAATTTCTGCAATTTTGTACCAAAATAAAAGAAATTTCTGACTTTTTGCCCCAAAAAAGAAAAGTTCTCCTTTTTTTTACTGACATAAGTGAAATTTCTGCAATTTTGCCCCAAAATAAGTGAAATTTCTGCAATTTTGCCCCAAAATAAGGGAAATTTCTGGAATTTTGCCCCATAACAAGTGGAATTTCTGAGTTTTGCCCCAAAATAAAGAAAATTTCTGTCTTTTTGCCCTAACATACAGGGAATTTCTGCCTTTTGCCCCACAATTCGGGGAATTTCTGCAATTTTGCTTCAAAATTCAGGGAATTTCTGCCTTTTTGACCGAAAATAAGAAGATGAATAACTTTTTGCCATAAAAAAGGGAAATTT
The DNA here is from genome assembly GCF_963924665.1 of Micromys minutus. NCBI lineage: Eukaryota > Metazoa > Chordata > Mammalia > Rodentia > Muridae > Micromys > Micromys minutus. The sequence continues at coordinate 9,984,099 of NW_027667467.1, read as the reverse complement.
CTTCATTTTTCTCCAAAATAAGGGGAATTTCTGATTTTTTGCCTCTAAATAAGTGGAATTTTTGTCTTTTCCCCCCAAAACAAAGGGAATTTCTGTCTTTTTTGCCCCAAAATAAGGAAAATTTCAGAATTATTACCATGAAATAAGTGAAATTTCTGCAATTTTGCTCCAAAATAATTGAAATTTCTGAGTTTTGCCCCAAAATAAGAGGAATTTCTGGATTTTTGTCCCCAAATAAGGGGAATTTCAGCATTTTTACCTCAAAATAAGGGGAATTTCTGCAATTTTGCCCCAAAATATGGGAAATTTCTGCCTTTTTGCCCCAAAATAAGAACAAATTCTGCAATTTTGTACAAAAATAAAAGAAATTTCTGACTTTTTGCCCCAAAAAGAAAATTTCTGCTTTTTTTTCTGAAATAAGTGAAATTTCTGCAATTTTGCCCCAAAATAAGTGAAATTTCTGAGTTTTGCCCCAAAATAAAGAGAATTTCTGTCTTTTTGCCCCAACATATAGGGAATTTCTGTCTTTTTGCCCCACAATTAGGGGAATTTCTGCAATTTTGCTCCAAAACAGGGGGAATTTCTGCCTTTTTGAACGAAAACAGGAAGAATGCATACCTTTTTGCCATAAAAAAGGGAAATTTCTTAATTTTTGCTCCAAAATAAGGGGAATTACTGCTTTTTTTGCCTCTTAATAAGTGGAATTTCTGTCTTTTTCCCCCAAAACAAAGGGAATTTCTGTTTTTTTTGCCCCAAAATACGGAAAATTTCTGACTTATTACCCTGAAGTAAGTGAAATTTCTGCAATTTTGCCAGAAAATGAGGGAAATTTCTGCCTTTTTGCCCCCAAATAAGGAAAATATCAGCCTTTTAACCTCAAAATAAGGGAAATTTCTGCATTTTTGCCCCAAAATATGGGAAATTTCTGCCTTTTTACCCAAAATAAGAACAAATTCTGCAATTTTGTACAAAAATAAAAGAAATTTCTGACTTTTTGCCCCAAAAAGAAAATTTCTGCTTTTTTTTTTCCTGAAATAAGTGAAATTTCTGCAATTTTGCCCCATAATATGTGAAATTTCTGCTATTTTGCCCCAAAATAATGGAAATTTTTGCAATTTTGCCACAAAATAAGTGAAATGTCTGAGTTTTGCCCCAAAATAAGAGGAATTTCTGTTTTTGCCCCAACATATAGGGAATTTCTGCCTTTTTGCCCCACAATTAGGGGAATATCTGCAATTTTGCTCCAAAATACGGGGATTTTCTGCCTTTTTGCCCGAAAATAAGAAGAATGCATATCTTTTTGCCATAAAAAAGGAAAGTTTCTTCATTTTTGCTCCAAAATAAGGGGAATTTCTGCTTTTTTGGATCTAAATATGTGGAATTTCTGTTTTTTTCCCCCAAAACGAAAGGAATTTCTGTCTTTTTTGCCCCAAAATAAGGAAAATTTCTGACTTATTACCCTGAAATAAGTGAAATTTCTGCAATTTTGCCCCAAAATGAGGAAAATTTCTGCCTTTTTGCCCCCAAATAAGGGGAATTTCAGCCTTTTTATCTCAAAATAATAGGAATTTCTGCATTTTTGCCCCAAAATATGGGAAATTTCTGCCTTTTTGCCCCAAAATAAGAACAATTTCTGCAATTTTGTACCAAAATAAAAGAAATTTCTGCCTTTTTGCCCCAAAATAAGAAAATTTCTGCTTTTTTTTCTGAAATAAGTGAAATTTCTGCAATTTTGCCCTAAAATAAGTGAAATTTCTGAGTTTTGCCCCAAAATAAGGAGAATTTCTGTCTTTTTGCCCCAACATATAGGGAATTTCTGCCTTTTTGGCCCACAATTAGGGGGATTTTTGCAATTTTGCTCCAAAAAACGGGGAATTTCTGTCTTTTTGCCCGAAAATAATAAGAATGCATACCTTTTTGCCATAGAAAAGGGAAATTTCTTCATTTTTGCTCCAAAATAAGGGGAATTTCTGCTTTTTGCTTCTAAATAAGTGGAATTTCTGTCTTTTTTTCCCAAAACAAAGGGAATTTCTGTCTTTTTGCACCAAAATATAGATAATTTCTGACTTATTAATCTGAAATAAGTGAAATTTCTGCAATTTTGCCCCAAAATAAGGGAAATTTCTGCATTTTTTGCCCCCAAATAAGGGGAATTTCAGCCTTTTTACCTCAAAATAAGGGGAATTTCTGCATTTTTGCCCCAAAATATTGGAAATGTCTGCCTTTTTGCCCCAAAATAAGGAAAATTTCTGCAATTTTGTACCAAAATAAAAGAAATATCTGCCTTTTTGCCCCAAAATTAGAAAATTTCTGTTTTTTTTTCGGAAATAAGTGAAATTTCTGCAATTTTGCCCCAAAATAATTGAAATTTCTAAGTTTTGCCCCAAAATAAAAGAAATTTCTGCCTTTTTGCCCCCAAATAAGAGGAATTTCAGCATTTTTACCTTAAAATAAGGGGAATTTTTGCATTTTTGTCCCAAAATATGAGAAATTTCTGCCTATTTCCCAAAATAAGAAAAATTTCTGCAATTTTGTACCAAAAGAAAAGAAATTTCTGCCTTTTTGCCCCAAAATAAGTGAAATTTCTGCTTTTTTTTGAAATAAGTGAAATATCTGCAATTTTGCCCCAAAATATGTGAAAATTCTGAGTTTTGCCCCAAAATAAGGGAAATTTCTGGAATTTTGCCCCAAAATAAGTGGAATTTCTGAGTTTTGCCCCAAAAAAAGGAAAATTTCTGTCTTTTTGCCCCAACATATAGGGAATTTCTGCCTTTTTGCCCCACAATTAGGGGAATTTCTGCAATTGTGCTCCAAAATACGGGGAATTTCTGCCTTTTTGCCCGAAAACAAGAAGAATGCATACCTTTTTGCCATAAAAAAGGAAAATTTCTTCATTTTTGTTCCAAAGTATGGGGAATTTCTGCTTTTTTGCCTCTTAATAAGTCGAATTTATGTATTTTTTCCCCAAAACAAAGAGAATTTCCATCTTTTTTGCCCCAAAATAAAGAAAATTTCTGACTTATTACCCTGAAGTAAGTGGAATTTCTGCAATTTTGCCCCAAAATAAGGGAAATTTATGCCTTTTTGCCTCCAAATAAGGGGAATTTCAGCATTTTTACCTCAAAATAAGGGGAATTTCTGCATTTTTGCCACAAAATATTTGGAATTTCTGCCTTTTTGCTCCAAAATAAGGAAAACTTCTGCCTTTTTTCCTGAAATAAGTGAAATTTCTGCAATTTTGCCCCAAAATAAGTGAAATTTCTGCAATTTTGTCCCAAAATAAGTGAAATTTCTGAAATTTGGCCCAAAATAAGGGAAATTTCTGGAATTTTGCCCCAAAATAATTGAAATTTCTGAGTTTTGCCCCAAAATAAGGGGAATTTCTGCCTTTTTGCCCCCAAATAATAGGAATTTCAGCTTTTATACCACAAAATAAGGGGAATTTCTGCATTTTTGCCCCAAAATATGGGAAATTTCTGCGTTTTTGCCCCAAAATAAGAACAATTTCTGCAATTTTGTACCAAAATAAAAGAAATTTCTGACTTTTTGCCCCAAAAAAGAAAAGTTCTCCTTTTTTTTACTGACATAAGTGAAATTTCTGCAATTTTGCCCCAAAATAAGTGAAATTTCTGCAATTTTGCCCCAAAATAAGGGAAATTTCTGGAATTTTGCCTTAAAACAAGTGGAATTTCTGAGTTTTGCCCCAAAATAAAGAAAATTTCTGTCTTTTTGCCCTAACATACAGGGAATTTCTGCCTTTTGCCCCACAATTCGGGGAATTTCTGCAATTTTGCTTCAAAATTCAGGGAATTTCTGCCTTTTTGACCGAAAATAAGAAGATGAATAACTTTTTGCCATAAAAAAGGGAAATTTCTTCATTTTTCTCCAAAATAAGGGGAATTTCTGATTTTTTGCCTCTAAATAAGTGGAATTTTTGTCTTTTTCCCCCAAAACAAAGGGAATTTCTGTCTTTTTTGCCCCAAAATAAGGAAAATTTCAGAATTATTACCATGAAATAAGTGAAATTTCTGCAATTTTGCTCCAAAATAATTGAAATTTCTGAGTTTTGCCCCAAAATAAGAGGAATTTCTGGATTTTTGTCCCCAAATAAGGGGAATTTCAGCATTTTTACCTCAAAATAAGGGGAATTTCTGCAATTTTGCCCCAAAATATGGGAAATTTCTGCCTTTTTGCCCCAAAATAAGAACAAATTCTGCAATTTTGTACAAAAATAAAAGAAATTTCTGACTTTTTGCCCCAAAAAGAAAATTTCTGTTTTTTTTTCTGAAATAAGTGAAATTTCTGCAATTTTGCCCCAAAATAAGTGAAATTTCTGAGTTTTGCCCCAAAATAAAGAGAATTTCTGTCTTTTTGCCCCAACATATAGGGAATTTCTGTCTTTTTGCCCCACAATTAGGGGAATTTCTGCAATTTTGCTCCAAAACAGGGGGAATTTCTGCCTTTTTGAACGAAAACAGGAAGAATGCATACCTTTTTGCCATAAAAAAGGGAAATTTCTTAATTTTTGCTCCAAAATAAGGGGAATTACTGCTTTTTTTGCCCCTTAATAAGTGGAATTTCTGTCTTTTTCCCCCAAAACAAAGGGAATTTCTGTTTTTTTTGCCCCAAAATACGGAAAATTTCTGACTTATTACCCTGAAGTAAGTGAAATTTCTGCAATTTTGCCAGAAAATGAGGGAAATTTCTGCCTTTTTGCCCCCAAATAAGGAAAATATCAGCCTTTTAACCTCAAAATAAGGGAAATTTCTGCATTTTTGCCCCAAAATATGGGAAATTTCTGCCTTTTTACCCAAAATAAGAACAAATTCTGCAATTTTGTACAAAAATAAAAGAAATTTCTGACTTTTTGCCCCAAAAAGAAAATTTCTGCTTTTTTTTTCCTGAAATAAGTGAAATTTCTGCAATTTTGCCCCAAAATATGTGAAATTTCTGCTATTTTGCCCCAAAATAATGGAAATTTTTGCAATTTTGCCACAAAATAAGTGAAATGTCTGAGTTTTGCCCCAAAATAAGAGGAATTTCTGTTTTTGCCCCAACATATAGGGAATTTCTGCCTTTTTGCCCCACAATTAGGGGAATATCTGCAATTTTGCTCCAAAATACGGGGATTTTCTGCCTTTTTGCCTGAAAATAAGAAGAATGCATATCTTTTTGCCATAAAAAAGGAAAGTTTCTTCATTTTTGCTCCAAAATAAGGGGAATTTCTGCTTTTTTGGATCTAAATATGTGGAATTTCTGTTTTGTTCCCCCAAAACGAAAGGAATTTTTGTCTTTTTTGCCCCAAAATAAGGAAAATTTCTGACTTATTACCCTGAAATAAGTGAAATTTCTGCAATTTTGCCCCAAAATGAGGAAAATTTCTGCCTTTTTGCCCCCAAATAAGGGGAATTTCAGCCTTTTTATCTCAAAATAATAGGAATTTCTGCATTTTTGCCCCAAAATATGGGAAATTTCTGCCTTTTTGCCCCAAAATAAGAACAATTTCTGCAATTTTGTACCAAAATAAAAGAAATTTCTGCCTTTTTGCCCCAAAATAAGAAAATTTCTGCTTTTTTTTCTGAAATAAGTGAAATTTCTGCAATTTTGCCCTAAAATAAGTGAAATTTCTGAGTTTTGCCCCAAAATAAGGAGAATTTCTGTCTTTTTGCCCCAACATATAGGGAATTTCTGCCTTTTTGGCCCACATTTAGGGGGATTTTTGCAATTTTGCTCCAAAAACGGAGAATTTCTGTCTTTTTGCCCGAAAATAAGAAGATTGCATACCTTTTTGCCATAGAAAAGGGAAATTTCTTCATTTTTGCTCCAAAATAAGGGGAATTTCTGCTTTTTGCTTCTAAATAAGTGGAATTTCTGTCTTTTTTTCCCAAAACAAAGGGAATTTCTGTCTTTTTGCACCAAAATATAGATAATTTCTGACTTATTAATCTGAAATAAGTGAAATTTCTGCAATTTTGCCCCATAATAAGGGAAATTTCTGCATTTTTTGCCCCCAAATAAGGGGAATTTCAGCCTTTTTACCTCAAAATAAGGGGAATTTCTGCATTTTTGCCCCAAAATATTGGAAATGTCTGCCTTTTTGCCCCAAAATAAGGAAAATTTCTGCAATTTTGTACCAAAATAAAAGAAATATCTGCCTTTTTGCCCCAAAATTAGAAAATTTCTGCTTTTTTTTCGGAAATAAGTGAAATTTCTGCAATTTTGCCCCAAAATAATTGAAATTTCTAAGTTTTGCCCCAAAATAAAAGAAATTTCTGCCTTTTTGCCCCCAAATAAGAGGAATTTCAGCATTTTTACCTTAAAATAAGGGGAATTTTTGCATTTTTGTCCCAAAATATGAGAAATTTCTGCCTATTTCCCAAAATAAGAAAAATTTCTGCAATTTTGTACCAAAAGAAAAGAAATTTCTGCCTTTTTGCCCCAAAATAAGAAAATTTCTGCTTTTTTTCTGAAATAAGTGAAATTTCTGCAATTTTGCCCCAAAATAAGTAAAATTTCTGAGTTTTGTTCCAAAATAAAGAGAATTTCTGTCTTTTTGCCCCAACATATAGGGAATTTCTGTCTTTTTGCCCCACAATTATAGAAATTTCTGCAATTTTGCTTTAAAACAGGGGGAATTTCTGCCTTTTTGCCCGAAAACAAGAAGAATGTATACCTTTTTGCCATAAAAAAAGGAAATTTCTTAATTTTTGCTCCAAAATAAGGGGAATTTCTGCTTTTTTGCCTCTTAATAAGTGGAATTTCTGTCTTTTTCCCCAAAACAATGGGAATTTCTTTATTTTTTGCCCCAAAATACGGAAAATTTCTGACTTATTACCCTGACGTTAATGAAATTTCTGCAATTTTGCCCCAAAATGAGGGAAATTTCTGCCTTTTTGCCCCTAAATAAGGAAAATATCAGCCTTTTTACCTCAAAATAAGGGAAATTTCTGCATTTTTGCCCCAAAATATGTGAAATTTCTGCAATTTTGCCTTAAAATAAGGGAAATTTCTGCAATTTTGCCACAAAATAAGTGAAATTTCTGAGTTTCGCCCCAAAATAAGAGGAATTTCTGTTTTTGCCCCAACATATAGGGAATTTCTGCCTTTTTGGCCCACAATTAGGGGATTTTCTGCAATTTTGCTCCAAAATACGGGGATTTTCTGCCTTTTTGCCCGAAAATAACAAGAATGCATATCTTTTTGCCATAAAAAAGAGAATTTACTTCATTTTTGCTCCAAAATAAGGGGAATTTCTGCTTTTTTGGCTCTAAATATGTGGAATTTCTGTTTTTTTCCCCCAAAACAAAGGGAATTTCTGTCTTTTTTGCCCCAAAATAAGGAAAATTTCTGACTCATTACCCTGAAATAAGTGAAATTTCTGCAATTTTGCCAGAAAATGAGGGAAATTTCTGCCTTTTTGCCCCCAATTAAGGAAAATATCAGCCTTTTAACCTCAAAATAAGGGAAATTTCTGCATTTTTGCCCCAAAATATGGGAAATTTCTGCTTTTTTTCCCCAAAATAAGAACAATTTCTGCAATTTTGTACCAAAATAAAAGAAATTTCTGCCTTTTTGCCCCAAAATAAGAAAATTTCTGCTTTTTTTCTGAAATAAGTGAAATTTCTGCAATTTTGCCCTAAAATAAGTGAAATTTCTGAGTTTTGCCCCAAAATAAGGAGAATTTCTGTCTTTTTGCCCCAACATATAGGGAATTTCTGCCTTTTTGGCCCACAATTACGGGAATTTCTGCAATTTCGCTCCAAAATCGGGTAATTTCTGTCCTTTTGCCCGAAAATAAGAAGAATGCATACCTTTTTGCCATAGAAAAGGGAAATTTCTTCATTTTTGCTCTAAAATAATGGAAATTTCTGCTTTTTGCCTCTAAATAAGTGGAATTTCTGTCTTTTTTCCCAAAACAAAGGAAATTTCTGTCTTTTTGCACCAAAATAAAGATAATTTCTGACTTATTATTCTGAAATAAGTGAAATTTCTGCAATTTTGCCCCAAAATAAGGGAAATTTTTGCATTTTTTGCCCCCAAATAAAGGGAATTTCAGACTTTTTACCTCAAAATAAGGGGAATTTCTGCATTTTTGCCACAAAATATTTGGAATTTCTGCCTTTTTGCCCCAAAATAAGGAAAACTTCTGCCTTGTTTCCTGAAATAAGTAAAATTTCTGCAATTTTGCCTTAAAATAAGTGAAATTTCTGCAATTTTGCCCCATAATAAGGGAAATTTCTGCATTTTTTGCCCCCAAATAAGGGGAATTTCAGCCTTTTTACCTCAAAATAAGGGGAATTTCTGCATTTTTGCCCCAAAATATTGGAAATGTCTGCCTTTTTGCCCCAAAATAAGGAAAATTTCTGCAATTTTGTACCAAAATAAAAGAAATATCTGCCTTTTTGCCCCAAAATTAGAAAATTTCTGCTTTTTTTTCGGAAATAAGTGAAATTTCTGCAATTTTGCCCCAAAATAATTGAAATTTCTAAGTTTTGCCCCAAAATAAAAGAAATTTCTGCCTTTTTGCCCCCAAATAAGAGGAATTTCAGCATTTTTACCTTAAAATAAGGGGAATTTTTGCATTTTTGTCCCAAAATATGAGAAATTTCTGCCTATTTCCCAAAATAAGAAAAATTTCTGCAATTTTGTACCAAAAGAAAAGAAATTTCTGCCTTTTTGCCCCAAAATAAGAAAATTTCTGCTTTTTTTCTGAAATAAGTGAAATTTCTGCAATTTTGCCCCAAAATAAGTAAAATTTCTGAGTTTTGTTCCAAAATAAAGAGAATTTCTGTCTTTTTGCCCCAACATATAGGGAATTTCTGTCTTTTTGCCCCACAATTATAGAAATTTCTGCAATTTTGCTTTAAAACAGGGGGAATTTCTGCCTTTTTGCCCGAAAACAAGAAGAATGTATACCTTTTTGCCATAAAAAAAGGAAATTTCTTAATTTTTGCTCCAAAATAAGGGGAATTTCTGCTTTTTTGCCTCTTAATAAGTGGAATTTCTGTCTTTTTCCCCAAAACAATGGGAATTTCTTTATTTTTTGCCCCAAAATACGGAAAATTTCTGACTTATTACCCTGACGTTAATGAAATTTCTGCAATTTTGCCCCAAAATGAGGGAAATTTCTGCCTTTTTGCCCCTAAATAAGGAAAATATCAGCCTTTTTACCTCAAAATAAGGGAAATTTCTGCATTTTTGCCCCAAAATATGTGAAATTTCTGCAATTTTGCCTTAAAATAAGGGAAATTTCTGCAATTTTGCCACAAAATAAGTGAAATTTCTGAGTTTCGCCCCAAAATAAGAGGAATTTCTGTTTTTGCCCCAACATATAGGGAATTTCTGCCTTTTTGGCCCACAATTAGGGGATTTTCTGCAATTTTGCTCCAAAATACGGGGATTTTCTGCCTTTTTGCCCGAAAATAACAAGAATGCATATCTTTTTGCCATAAAAAAGAGAATTTACTTCATTTTTGCTCCAAAATAAGGGGAATTTCTGCTTTTTTGGCTCTAAATATGTGGAATTTCTGTTTTTTTCCCCCAAAACAAAGGGAATTTCTGTCTTTTTTGCCCCAAAATAAGGAAAATTTCTGACTCATTACCCTGAAATAAGTGAAATTTCTGCAATTTTGCCAGAAAATGAGGGAAATTTCTGCCTTTTTGCCCCCAATTAAGGAAAATATCAGCCTTTTAACCTCAAAATAAGGGAAATTTCTGCATTTTTGCCCCAAAATATGGGAAATTTCTGCTTTTTTTCCCCAAAATAAGAACAATTTCTGCAATTTTGTACCAAAATAAAAGAAATTTCTGCCTTTTTGCCCCAAAATAAGAAAATTTCTGCTTTTTTTCTGAAATAAGTGAAATTTCTGCAATTTTGCCCTAAAATAAGTGAAATTTCTGAGTTTTGCCCCAAAATAAGGAGAATTTCTGTCTTTTTGCCCCAACATATAGGGAATTTCTGCCTTTTTGGCCCACAATTACGGGAATTTCTGCAATTTCGCTCCAAAATCGGGTAATTTCTGTCCTTTTGCCCGAAAATAAGAAGAATGCATACCTTTTTGCCATAGAAAAGGGAAATTTCTTCATTTTTGCTCTAAAATAATGGAAATTTCTGCTTTTTGCCTCTAAATAAGTGGAATTTCTGTCTTTTTTCCCAAAACAAAGGAAATTTCTGTCTTTTTGCACCAAAATAAAGATAATTTCTGACTTATTATTCTGAAATAAGTGAAATTTCTGCAATTTTGCCCCAAAATAAGGGAAATTTTTGCATTTTTTGCCCCCAAATAAAGGGAATTTCAGACTTTTTACCTCAAAATAAGGGGAATTTCTGCATTTTTGCCACAAAATATTTGGAATTTCTGCCTTTTTGCCCCAAAATAAGGAAAACTTCTGCCTTGTTTCCTGAAATAAGTAAAATTTCTGCAATTTTGCCTTAAAATAAGTGAAATTTCTGCAATTTTGCCCCAAAATAAGTGAAATTTCTGCAATTTTGCCCCAAAATAAGGGAAATTTCTGGAATTTTGCCCCATAACAAGTGGAATTTCTGAGTTTTGCCCCAAAATAAGGAGAATTTCTGTCTTTTTACCCTAACATACAGGGAATTTCTGCCTTTTTGCCCCACAATTAGGGGAATTTCTGCAATTTTGCTTCAAAATTCAGGGAATTTCTGCCTTTTTGCCCGAAAATAAGAAGATGAATACCTTTTTGCCATAAAAAAGGGAAATTTCTTCATTTTTCTTCAAAATAAGGGGAATTTCTGATTTTTTGCCTCTAAATAAGTGGAATTTCTGTCTTTTTCCCCCAAAACAAAGGGAATTTCTGTCTTTTTTGCCCCAAAAAAAAAAAAAATTTCAGACTTATTACCCTGAAATAAGTGAAATTTCTGCAATTTCGCTCCAAAATAATTGAAATTTCTGGGTTTTGCCCCAAAATAAGGGGAATTTTTGGATTTTTGTCCCCAAATAAGGGGAATTTCAGCATTTTTACCTCAAAATAAGGGGAATTTCTGCAATTTTGCCCCAAAATATGGGAAATTTCTGCCTTTTTGCCCCAAAATAAGAACAAATTCTGCAATTTTGTACCTAAATAAAAGAAATTTCTGACTTTTTTTCCCAAAAAAGAAAATTTCTGCTATTTTCTTCTGAAATAAGTGAAATTTCTGCAATTTTGCCCCAAAATATGTGAAATTTCTGCAATTTTGCCCCAAAATATGTGAAATTTCTGCAATTTTGCCCCAAAATAAGAAAAATTTCTGCAATTTTGCCCCAAAATAAGTGAAATTTCTGAGTTTTGCCCCTAAATAAGGAGAATTTCTGTTTTTGCTCCAACATATAGGGAATTTCTGCCTTTTTGCCCCACAATTAGGGGAATATCTGCAATTTTGCTCCAAAATACGGGGAATTTCTGCCTTTTTGCCCGAAAATAAGAAGAATGCATACCTTTTTGCCATAAAAAAAAGAAATTTCTTCATTTTTGCTCCAAAATAAAGGGAATTTCTGCTTTTTTGCCTCTACATAAGTGGAATTTCTGTCTTTTTCCCCCAAAACAAAGGGAATTCCTGTCTTTTTGCCCCAAAATAAGAAAAATTTCTGACTTATTACCCTGAAATAAGTGAAATTTCTGCAATTTTGCCCCAAAATGAGGGAAATTTCTGCCTTCTTGCTCCCAAAGAAGAAAATATCAGCCTTTTTACCTCAAAATAAGGGAAATTTCTGCATTTTTGCCCCAAAATAATGGGACATTTCTGCCCTTTTGCCCCAAAATAAGAACAAATTCTGCAATTTTGTACCTAAATAAAAGAAATTTCTGACTTTTTGACCTAAAAAGAAAATTTCTGCTTTTTTTTCTGAAATAAGTGAAATTTCTGCAATTTTGCGCAAAAATATGTGAAATTTCTGCAATTTTGCCTTAAAATAAGGGAAATTTCTGCATTTTTTGCCCCCAAATAAGGGGAATTTCCGCCTTTTTACCTCAAAATATGGGGAATTTCTGGATTTTTGCTCCAAAATATGGGAAATGTCTGCCTTTTTGCCCCAAAATAAGGAAAATTTCTGCAATTTTGGACCAAAATAAAAGAAATATCTGCCTTTTTGCCCCAAAATTAGAAAATTTCTGCTTTTTTTTCGGAAATAAGTGAAATTTCTGCAATTTTGCCCCAAAATAAATGAAATTTCTAAGTTTTGCCCCAAAATAAGGGAAATTTCTGCTTTTTTGCTCCAAATAAGAAGAAGTTCAGCATTTTTACCTTAAAATAAGGGGAATTTCTGCATTTTTGCCCCAAAATATGAGAAATTTCTGTCTTTTTGCCATAATAAGAAAAATTTCTGCAATTTTGTACAAAAATAAAAGAAATTTCTGCCTTTTTGCCCCAAAATAAGAAAATTTCTGCTTTTTTTTCTGAAATCAGTGAAATTTCTGCAATTTTGCCCCAAAATAAGTGAAATTTCTGAGTTTTGCCCCAAAATAAGGAGAATTTCTGTCTTTTTGCCCCAACATATAGGGAATTTCTGCCTTTTTGCCCCACAATTAGGGGAATTTCTGCAATTTTGCTCCAAAACAGAAGGAATTTCTGCCTTTTTGCCCGAAAACAAGAAGAATGCATACCTTTTTGCCATAAAAAATAGAAATTTCTTAATTTTTGCTCCAAAATAAGGGGAATTTCTGCTTTTTTGCCTCTTAATAAGTGGAATTTCTGTCTTTTTTCCCCAAAACAAAGGGAATTTCTGTCTTTTTTGCCCCAAAATACGGAAAATTTCTGACTTATTACCCTGAAGTAAATGAAATTTCTGCAATTTTGCCCCAAAATGAGGGAAATTTCTGCCTTTTTGCCCCCAAATAAGAAAAATATCAGCCTTTTTATCTCAAAATAAGGGAAATTTCTGCATTTTTGCCCCAAAATAAGTGAAATTTCTGCTTTTTTTCTGAAATAAGTGAAATTTCTGCAATTTTGCCCCAAAATAAGTGAAAATTCTGAGTTTTGCCCCAAAATAAGGAGAATTTCTGTCTTTTTGCCCCACAATTAGGGGAATTTCTGCAATTGTGCTCCAAAATACGAGGAATTTCTGCCTTTTTGCCCGAAAACAAGAAGAATGCATACCTTTTTGCCATAAAAAAGGAAAATTTCTTCATTTTTGCTCCAAAATAAGGGGACTTTCTGCTCTTTTGCCTCTTAATAAGTGGAATTTCTGTCTTTTTCCCCCAAAACAAAGGGAATTTCCATCTTTTTTGCCTCAAAATAAGGAAAATTTCTGACTTATTACCCTGAAGTAAGTGAAATTTCTGCAATTTTGCCCCAAAATAAGGGAAATTTATGCCTTTTTACCCCCAAATAAGGGGAATTTCAGCATTTTTACCTCAAAATAAAAGGAACTTCTGCATTTTTGCCACAAAATATTTGGAATTTCTGCCTTTTTGCTCCAAAATAAGAAAAACTTCTGCCTTTTTTCCTGAAATAAGTGAGATTTCTGCAATTTTGCCCCAAAATAAGGGAAATTTCTGCATTTTTGCCTCCAAATAAAGGGAATTTCAGCATTTTTACCTCAAAATAAGGGGAATTTCTGCACTTTTGCCCTAAAATATGGGAAATTTCTGCCTTTTTGTCCCAAAATAAGAAAAATTTCTGCAATTTTGTAACAAAATAAAAAAATTTCTGCCTTTTTGCCCCAAAATAAGTGAAATTTCTGCTTTTTTTTGAAATAAGTGAAATTTCTGCAATTTTGCCCCAAAATAAGTGAAAATTCTGAGTTTTGCCCCAAAATAAGGGAAATTTCTGGAATTTTGCCCCAAAATAAGTGGAATTTCTGAGTTTTGCCCCCAAAAAAGGAAAATTTCTGTCTTTTTGCCCCAACATATAGGGAATTTCTGCATTTTTGCCCCACAATTAGGGGAATTTCTGCAATTGTGCTCCAAAATACGGGGAATTTCTGCCTTTTTGCCCGAAAACAAGAAGAATGCATACCTTTTTGCCATAAAAAAGGAAAATTTCTTCATTTTTGCTCCAAAGTATGGGGAATTTCTGCTTTTTTGCCTCTTAATAAGTCGAATTTATGTATTTTTTCCCCAAAACAAAGAGAATTTCCATCTTTTTTGCCCCAAAATAAAGAAAATTTCTGACTTATTACCCTGAAGTAAGTGGAATTTCTGCAATTTTGCCCCAAAATAAGGGAAATTTATGCCTTTTTGCCTCCAAATAAGGGGAATTTCAGCATTTTTACCTCAAAATAAGGGGAATTTCTGCATTTTTGCCACAAAATATTTGGAATTTCTGCCTTTTTGCTCCAAAATAAGGAAAACTTCTGCCTTTTTTCCTGAAATAAGTGAAATTTCTGCAATTTTGCCCCAAAATAAGTGAAATTTCTGCAATTTTGTCCCAAAATAAGTGAAATTTCTGAAATTTGGCCCAAAATAAGGGAAATTTCTGGAATTTTGCCCCAAAATAATTGAAATTTCTGAGTTTTGCCCCAAAATAAGGGGAATTTCTGCCTTTTTGCCCCCAAATAATAGGAATTTCAGCTTTTATACCACAAAATAAGGGGAATTTCTGCATTTTTGCCCCAAAATATGGGAAATTTCTGCGTTTTTGCCCCAAAATAAGAACAATTTCTGCAATTTTGTACCAAAATAAAAGAAATTTCTGACTTTTTGCCCCAAAAAAGAAAAGTTCTCCTTTTTTTTACTGACATAAGTGAAATTTCTGCAATTTTGCCCCAAAATAAGTGAAATTTCTGCAATTTTGCCCCAAAATAAGTGAAATTTCTGCAATTTTGCCCCAAAATAAGGGAAATTTCTGGAATTTTGCCTTAAAACAAGTGGAATTTCTGAGTTTTGCCCCAAAATAAAGAAAATTTCTGTCTTTTTGCCCTAACATACAGGGAATTTCTGCCTTTTGCCCCACAATTCGGGGAATTTCTGCAATTTTGCTTCAAAATTCAGGGAATTTCTGCCTTTTTGACCGAAAATAAGAAGATGAATAACTTTTTGCCATAAAAAAGGGAAATTTCTTCATTTTTCTCCAAAATAAGGGGAATTTCTGATTTTTTGCCTCTAAATAAGTGGAATTTTTGTCTTTTCCCCCCAAAACAAAGGGAATTTCTGTCTTTTTTGCCCCAAAATAAGGAAAATTTCAGAATTATTACCATGAAATAAGTGAAATTTCTGCAATTTTGCTCCAAAATAATTGAAATTTCTGAGTTTTGCCCCAAAATAAGAGGAATTTCTGGATTTTTGTCCCCAAATAAGGGGAATTTCAGCATTTTTACCTCAAAATAAGGGGAATTTCTGCAATTTTGCCCCAAAATATGGGAAATTTCTGCCTTTTTGCCCCAAAATAAGAACAAATTCTGCAATTTTGTACAAAAATAAAAGAAATTTCTGACTTTTTGCCCCAAAAAGAAAATTTCTGCTTTTTTTTTCTGAAATAAGTGAAATTTCTGCAATTTTGCCCCAAAATAAGTGAAATTTCTGAGTTTTGCCCCAAAATAAAGAGAATTTCTGTCTTTTTGCCCCAACATATAGGGAATTTCTGTCTTTTTGCCCCACAATTAGGGGAATTTCTGCAATTTTGCTCCAAAACAGGGGGAATTTCTGCCTTTTTGAACGAAAACAGGAAGAATGCATACCTTTTTGCCATAAAAAAGGGAAATTTCTTAATTTTTGCTCCAAAATAAGGGGAATTACTGCTTTTTTTGCCTCTTAATAAGTGGAATTTCTGTCTTTTTCCCCCAAAACAAAGGGAATTTCTGTTTTTTTTGCCCCAAAATACGGAAAATTTCTGACTTATTACCCTGAAGTAAGTGAAATTTCTGCAATTTTGCCAGAAAATGAGGGAAATTTCTGCCTTTTTGCCCCCAAATAAGGAAAATATCAGCCTTTTAACCTCAAAATAAGGGAAATTTCTGCATTTTTGCCCCAAAATATGGGAAATTTCTGCCTTTTTACCCAAAATAAGAACAAATTCTGCAATTTTGTACAAAAATAAAAGAAATTTCTGACTTTTTGCCCCAAAAAGAAAATTTCTGCTTTTTTTTTCCTGAAATAAGTGAAATTTCTGCAATTTTGCCCCAAAATATGTGAAATTTCTGCTATTTTGCCCCAAAATAATGGAAATTTTTGCAATTTTGCCACAAAATAAGTGAAATGTCTGAGTTTTGCCCCAAAATAAGAGGAATTTCTGTTTTTGCCCCAACATATAGGGAATTTCTGCCTTTTTGCCCCACAATTAGGGGAATATCTGCAATTTTGCTCCAAAATACGGGGATTTTCTGCCTTTTTGCCTGAAAATAAGAAGAATGCATATCTTTTTGCCATAAAAAAGAAAAGTTTCTTCATTTTTGCTCCAAAATAAGGGGAATTTCTGCTTTTTTGGATCTAAATATGTGGAATTTCTGTTTTGTTCCCCCAAAACGAAAGGAATTTCTGTCTTTTTTGCCCCAAAATAAGGAAAATTTCTGACTTATTACCCTGAAATAAGTGAAATTTCTGCAATTTTGCCCCAAAATGAGGAAAATTTCTGCCTTTTTGCCCCCAAATAAGGGGAATTTCAGCCTTTTTATCTCAAAATAATAGGAATTTCTGCATTTTTGCCCCAAAATATGGGAAATTTCTGCCTTTTTGCCCCAAAATAAGAACAATTTCTGCAATTTTGTACCAAAATAAAAGAAATTTCTGCCTTTTTGCCCCAAAATAAGAAAATTTCTGCTTTTTTTTCTGAAATAAGTGAAATTTCTGCAATTTTGCCCTAAAATAAGTGAAATTTCTGAGTTTTGCCCCAAAATAAGGAGAATTTCTGTCTTTTTGCCCCAACATATAGGGAATTTCTGCCTTTTTGGCCCACAATTAGGGGGATTTTTGCAATTTTGCTCCAAAAACGGGGAATTTCTGTCTTTTTGCCCGAAAATAAGAAGAATGCATACCTTTTTGCCATAGAAAAGGGAAATTTCTTCATTTTTGCTCCAAAATAAGGGGAATTTCTGCTTTTTGCTTCTAAATAAGTGGAATTTCTGTCTTTTTTTCCCAAAACAAAGGGAATTTCTGTCTTTTTGCACCAAAATATAGATAATTTCTGACTTATTAATCTGAAATAAGTGAAATTTCTGCAATTTTGCCCCATAATAAGGGAAATTTCTGCATTTTTTGCCCCCAAATAAGGGGAATTTCAGCCTTTTTACCTCAAAATAAGGGGAATTTCTGCATTTTTGCCCCAAAATATTGGAAATGTCTGCCTTTTTGCCCCAAAATAAGGAAAATTTCTGCAATTTTGTACCAAAATAAAAGAAATATCTGCCTTTTTGCCCCAAAATTAGAAAATTTCTTCTTTTTTTTCGGAAATAAGTGAAATTTCTGCAATTTTGCCCCAAAATAATTGAAATTTCTAAGTTTTGCCCCAAAATAAAAGAAATTTCTGCCTTTTTGCCCCCAAATAAGAGGAATTTCAGCATTTTTACCTTAAAATAAGGGGAATTTTTGCATTTTTGTCCCAAAATATGAGAAATTTCTGCCTATTTCCCAAAATAAGAAAAATTTCTGCAATTTTGTACCAAAAGAAAAGAAATTTCTGCCTTTTTGCCCCAAAATAAAAAAATTTCTGCTTTTTTTCTGAAATAAGTGAAATTTCTGCAATTTTGCCCCAAAATAAGTAAAATTTCTGAGTTTTGTTCCAAAATAAAGAGAATTTCTGTCTTTTTGCCCCAACATATAGGGAATTTCTGTCTTTTTGCCCCACAATTATAGAAATTTCTGCAATTTTGCTTTAAAACAGGGGGAATTTCTGCCTTTTTGCCCGAAAACAAGAAGAATGTATACCTTTTTGCCATAAAAAAAGGAAATTTCTTAATTTTTGCTCCAAAATAAGGGGAATTTCTGCTTTTTTGCCTCTTAATAAGTGGAATTTCTGTCTTTTTCCCCAAAACAATGGGAATTTCTTTATTTTTTGCCCCAAAATACGGAAAATTTCTGACTTATTACCCTGACGTTAATGAAATTTCTGCAATTTTGCCCCAAAATGAGGGAAATTTCTGCCTTTTTGCCCCTAAATAAGGAAAATATCAGCCTTTTTACCTCAAAATAAGGGAAATTTCTGCATTTTTGCCCCAAAATATGTGAAATTTCTGCAATTTTGCCTTAAAATAAGGGAAATTTCTGCAATTTTGCCACAAAATAAGTGAAATTTCTGAGTTTCGCCCCAAAATAAAAGGAATTTCTGTTTTTGCCCCAACATATAGGGAATTTCTGCCTTTTTGGCCCACAATTAGGGGATTTTCTGCAATTTTGCTCCAAAATACGGGGATTTTCTGCCTTTTTGCCCGAAAATAACAAGAATGCATAACTTTTTGCCATAAAAAAGAGAATTTACTTCATTTTTGCTCCAAAATAAGGGGAATTTCTGCTTTTTTGGCTCTAAATATGTGGAATTTCTGTTTTTTCCCCCAAAACAAAGGGATTTTCTGTCTTTTTTGCCCCAAAATAAGGAAAATTTCTGACTCATTACCCTGAAATAAGTGAAATTTCTGCAATTTTGCCAGAAAATGAGGGAAATTTCTGCCTTTTTGCCCCCAATTAAGGAAAATATCAGCCTTTTAACCTCAAAATAAGGGAAATTTCTGCATTTTTGACCCAAAATATGGGAAATTTCTGCTTTTTTGCCCCAAAATAAGAACAATTTCTGCAATTTTGTACCAAAATAAAAGAAATTTCTGCCTTTTTGCCCCAAAATAAGAAAATTTCTGCTTTTTTTCTGAAATAAGTGAAATTTCTGCAATTTTGCCCTAAAATAAGTGAAATTTCTGAGTTTTGCCCCAAAATAAGGAGAATTTCTGTCTTTTTGCCCCAACATATAGGGAATTTCTGCCTTTTTGGCCCACAATTACGGGAATTTCTGCAATTTCGCTCCAAAATCGGGTAATTTCTGTCCTTTTGCCCGAAAATAAGAAGAATGCATACCTTTTTGCCATAGAAAAGGGAAATTTCTTCATTTTTGCTCTAAAATAATGGAAATTTCTGCTTTTTGCCTCTAAATAAGTGGAATTTCTGTCTTTTTTCCCAAAACAAAGGAAATTTCTGTCTTTTTGCACCAAAATAAAGATAATTTCTGACTTATTATTCTGAAATAAGTGAAATTTCTGCAATTTTGCCCCAAAATAAGGGAAATTTTTGCATTTTTTGCCCCCAAATAAGGGGAATTTCAGACTTTTTACCTCAAAATAAGGGGAATTTCTGCATTTTTGCCACAAAATATTTGGAATTTCTGCCTTTTTGCCCCAAAATAAGGAAAACTTCTGCCTTGTTTCCTGAAATAAGTAAAATTTCTGCAATTTTGCCTTAAAATAAGTGAAATTTCTGCAATTTTGCCCCAAAATAAGTGAAATTTCTGCAATTTTGCCCCAAAATAAGGGAAATTTCTGGAATTTTGCCCCATAACAAGTGGAATTTCTGAGTTTTGCCCCAAAATAAAGAGAATTTCTGTCTTTTTACCCTAACATACAGGGAATTTCTGCCTTTTTGCCCCACAATTAGGGGAATTTCTGCAATTTTGCTTCAAAATTCAGGGAATTTCTGCCTTTTTGCCCGAAAATAAGAAGATGAATACCTTTTTGCCATAAAAAAGGGAAATTTCTTCATTTTTCTTCAAAATAAGGGGAATTTCTGATTTTTTGCCTCTAAATAAGTGGAATTTCTGTCTTTTTCCCCCAAAACAAAGGGAATTTCTGTCTTTTTTGCCCCAAAATAAAAAAAAATTTCAGACTTATTACCCTGAAATAAGTGAAATTTCTGCAATTTCGCTCCAAAATAATTGAAATTTCTGAGTTTTGCCCCAAAATAAGGGGAATTTTTGGATTTTTGTCCCCAAATAAGGGGAATTTCAGCATTTTTACCTCAAAATAAGGGGAATTTCTGCAATTTTGCCCCAAAATATGGGAAATTTCTGCCTTTTTGCCCCAAAATAAGAACAAATTCTGCAATTTTGTACCTAAATAAAAGAAATTTCTGACTTTTTTTCCCAAAAAAGAAAATTTCTGCTATTTTCTTCTGAAATAAGTGAAATTTCTGCAATTTTGCCCCAAAATATGTGAAATTTCTGCAATTTTGCCCCAAAATATGTGAAATTTCTGCAATTTTGCCCCAAAATAAGAAAAATTTCTGCAATTTTGCCCCAAAATAAGTGAAATTTCTGAGTTTTGCCCCTAAATAAGGAGAATTTCTGTTTTTGCTCCAACATATAGGGAATTTCTGCCTTTTTGCCCCACAATTAGGGGAATATCTGCAATTTTGCTCCAAAATACGGGGAATTTCTGCCTTTTTGCCCGAAAATAAGAAGAATGCATACCTTTTTGCCATAAAAAAAAGAAATTTCTTCATTTTTGCTCCAAAATAAGGGGAATTTCTGCTTTTTTGGCTCTAAATATGTGGAATTTCTGTTTTTTTCCCCCCAAACAAAGGGAATTTCTGTCTTTTTTGCCCCAAAATAAGGAAAATTTCTGACTCATTACCCTGAAATAAGTGAAATTTCTGCAATTTTGCCAGAAAATGAGGGAAATTTCTGCCTTTTTGCCCCCAATTAAGGAAAATATCAGCCTTTTAACCTCAAAATAAGGGAAATTTCTGCATTTTTGCCCCAAAATATGGGAAATTTCTGCTTTTTTGCCCCAAAATAAGAACAATTTCTGCAATTTTGTACCAAAATAAAAGAAATTTCTGCCTTTTTGCCCCAAAATAAGAAAATTTCTGCTTTTTTTCTGAAATAAGTGAAATTTCTGCAATTTTGCCCTAAAATAAGTGAAATTTCTGAGTTTTGCCTCAAAATAAGGAGAATTTCTGTCTTTTTGCCCCAACATATAGGGAATTTCTGCCTTTTTGGCCCACAATTACGGGAATTTCTGCAATTTCGCTCCAAAAAACGGGTAATTTCTGTCCTTTTGCCCGAAAATAAGAAGAATGCATACCTTTTTGCCATAGAAAAGGGAAATTTCTTCATTTTTGCTCTAAAATAATGGAAATTTCTGCTTTTTGCCTCTAAATAAGTGGAATTTCTGTCTTTTTTCCCAAAACAAAGGAAATTTCTGTCTTTTTGCACCAAAATAAAGATAATTTCTGACTTATTATTCTGAAATAAGTGAAATTTCTGCAATTTTGCCCCAAAATAAGGGAAATTTTTGCATTTTTTGCCCCCAAATAAGGGGAATTTCAGACTTTTTACCTCAAAATAAGGGGAATTTCTGCATTTTTGCCACAAAATATTTGGAATTTCTGCCTTTTTGCCCCAAAATAAGGAAAACTTCTGCCTTGTTTCCTGAAATAAGTAAAATTTCTGCAATTTTGCCTTAAAATAAGTGAAATTTCTGCAATTTTGCCCCAAAATAAGTGAAATTTCTGCAATTTTGCCCCAAAATAAGGGAAATTTCTGGAATTTTGCCCCATAACAAGTGGAATTTCTGAGTTTTGCCCCAAAATAAAGAGAATTTCTGTCTTTTTACCCTAACATACAGGGAATTTCTGCCTTTTTGCCCCACAATTAGGGGAATTTCTGCAATTTTGCTTCAAAATTCAGGGAATTTCTGCCTTTTTGCCCGAAAATAAGAAGATGAATACCTTTTTGCCATAAAAAAGGGAAATTTCTTCATTTTTCTTCAAAATAAGGGGAATTTCTGATTTTTTGCCTCTAAATAAGTGGAATTTCTGTCTTTTTCCCCCAAAACAAAGGGAATTTCTGTCTTTTTTGCCCCAAAATAAAAAAAAAATTTCAGACTTATTACCCTGAAATAAGTGAAATTTCTGCAATTTCGCTCCAAAATAATTGAAATTTCTGAGTTTTGCCCCAAAATAAGGGGAATTTTTGGATTTTTGTCCCCAAATAAGGGGAATTTCAGCATTTTTACCTCAAAATAAGGGGAATTTCTGCAATTTTGCCCCAAAATATGGGAAATTTCTGCCTTTTTGCCCCAAAATAAGAACAAATTCTGCAATTTTGTACCTAAATAAAAGAAATTTCTGACTTTTTTTCCCAAAAAAGAAAATTTCTGCTATTTTCTTCTGAAATAAGTGAAATTTCTGCAATTTTGCCCCAAAATATGTGAAATTTCTGCAATTTTGCCCCAAAATATGTGAAATTTCTGCAATTTTGCCCCAAAATAAGAAAAATTTCTGCAATTTTGCCCCAAAATAAGTGAAATTTCTGAGTTTTGCCCCTAAATAAGGAGAATTTCTGTTTTTGCTCCAACATATAGGGAATTTCTGCCTTTTTGCCCCACAATTAGGGGAATATCTGCAATTTTGCTCCAAAATACGGGGAATTTCTGCCTTTTTGCCCGAAAATAAGAAGAATGCATACCTTTTTGCCATAAAAAAAAGAAATTTCTTCATTTTTGCTCCAAAATAAAGGGAATTTCTGCTTTTTTGCCTCTACATAAGTGGAATTTCTGTCTTTTTCCCCCAAAACAAAGGGAATTCCTGTCTTTTTGCCCCAAAATAAGAAAAATTTCTGACTTATTACCCTGAAATAAGTGAAATTTCTGCAATTTTGCCCCAAAATGAGGGAAATTTCTGCCTTCTTGCTCCCAAAGAAGAAAATATCAGCCTTTTTACCTCAAAATAAGGGAAATTTCTGCATTTTTGCCCCAAAATAATGGGACATTTCTGCCCTTTTGCCCCAAAATAAGAACAAATTCTGCAATTTTGTACCTAAATAAAAGAAATTTCTGACTTTTTGACCTAAAAAGAAAATTTCTGCTTTTTTTTCTGAAATAAGTGAAATTTCTGCAATTTTGCCCAAAAATATGTGAAATTTCTGCAATTTTGCCTTAAAATAAGGGAAATTTCTGCATTTTTTGCCCCCAAATAAGGGGAATTTCCGCCTTTTTACCTCAAAATATGGGGAATTTCTGGATTTTTGCTCCAAAATATGGGAAATGTCTGCCTTTTTGCCCCAAAATAAGGAAAATTTCTGCAATTTTGTACCAAAATAAAAGAAATATCTGCCTTTTTGCCCCAAAATTAGAAAATTTCTGCTTTTTTTCGGAAATAAGTGAAATTTCTGCAATTTTGCCCCAAAATAAATGAAATTTCTAAGTTTTGCCCCAAAATAAGGGAAATTTCTGCTTTTTTGCCCCCAAATAAGAAGAAGTTCAGCATTTTTACCTTAAAATAAGGGGAATTTCTGCATTTTTGCCCCAAAATATGAGAAATTTCTGCCTTTTTCCCATAATAAGAAAAATTTCTGCAATTTTGTACAAAAATAAAAGAAATTTCTGCCTTTTTGCCCCAAAATAAGAAAATTTCTGCTTTTTTTTCTGAAATCAGTGAAATTTCTGCAATTTTGCCCCAAAATAAGTGAAATTTCTGAGTTTTGCCCCAAAATAAGGAGAATTTCTGTCTTTTTGCCCCAACATATAGGGAATTTCTGCCTTTTTGCCCCACAATTAGGGGAATTTCTGCAATTTTGCTCCAAAACAGAAGGAATTTCTGCCTTTTTGCCCGAAAACAAGAAGAATGCATACCTTTTTGCCATAAAAAATAGAAATTTCTTAATTTTTGCTCCAAAATAAGGGGAATTTCTGCTTTTTTGCCTCTTAATAAGTGGAATTTCTGTCTTTTTTCCCCAAAACAAAGGGAATTTCTGTCTTTTTTGCCCCAAAATATGGAAAATTTCTGACTTATTACCCTGAAGTAAATGAAATTTCTGCAATTTTGCCCCAAAATGAGGGAAATTTCTGCCTTTTTGCCCCCAAATAAGAAAAATATCAGCCTTTTTATCTCAAAATAAGGGAAATTTCTGCATTTTTGCCCCAAAATAAGTGAAATTTCTGCTTTTTTTCTGAAATAAGTGAAATTTCTGCAATTTTGCCCCAAAATAAGTGAAAATTCTGAGTTTTGCCCCAAAATAAGGAGAATTTCTGTCTTTTTGCCCCACAATTAGGGGAATTTCTGCAATTGTGCTCCAAAATACGAGGAATTTCTGCCTTTTTGCCCGAAAACAAGAAGAATGCATACCTTTTTGCCATAAAAAAGGAAAATTTCTTCATTTTTGCTCCAAAATAAGGGGACTTTCTGCTCTTTTGCCTCTTAATAAGTGGAATTTCTGTCTTTTTCCCCCAAAACAAAGGGAATTTCCATCTTTTTTGCCTCAAAATAAGGAAAATTTCTGACTTATTACCCTGAAGTAAGTGAAATTTCTGCAATTTTGCCCCAAAATAAGGGAAATTTATGCCTTTTTACCCCCAAATAATGGGAATTTCAGCATTTTTACCTCAAAATAAAAGGAACTTCTGCATTTTTGCCACAAAATATTTGGAATTTCTGCCTTTTTGCTCCAAAATAAGAAAAACTTCTGCCTTTTTTCCTGAAATAAGTGAGATTTCTGCAATTTTGCCCCAAAATAAGGGAAATTTCTGCATTTTTGCCTCCAAATAAAGGGAATTTCAGCATTTTTACCTCAAAATAAGGGGAATTTCTGCACTTTTGCCCTAAAATATGGGAAATTTCTGCCTTTTTGTCCCAAAATAAGAAAAATTTCTGCAATTTTGTAACAAAATAAAAAAATTTCTGCCTTTTTGCCCCAAAATAAGTGAAATTTCTGCTTTTTTTTGAAATAAGTGAAATTTCTGCAATTTTGCCCCAAAATAAGTGAAAATTCTGAGTTTTGCCCCAAAATAAGGGAAATTTCTGGAATTTTGCCCCAAAATAAGTGGAATTTCTGAGTTTTGCCGCAAAAAAAGGAAAATTTCTGTCTTTTTGCTCCAACATATAGGGAATTTCTGCCTTTTTGCCCCACAATTAGGGGAATTTCTGCAATTGTGCTCCAAAATACGGGGAATTTCTGCCTTTTTGCCCGAAAACAAGAAGAATGCATACCTTTTTGCCATAAAAAAGGAAAATTTCTTCATTTTTGCTCCAAAGTATGGGGAATTTCTGCTTTTTTGCCTCTTAATAAGTCGAATTTATGTCTTTTTTCCCCAAAACAAAGAGAATTTCCATCTTTTTTGCCCCAAAATAAAGAAAATTTCTGACTTATTACCCTGAAGTAAGTGGAATTTCTGCAATTTTGCCCCAAAATAAGGGAAATTTATGCCTTTTTGCCTCCAAATAAGGGGAATTTCAGCATTTTTACCTCAAAATAAGGGGAATTTCTGCATTTTTGCCACAAAATATTTGGAATTTCTGCCTTTTTGCTCCAAAATAAGGAAAACTTCTGCCTTTTTTCCTGAAATAAGTGAAATTTCTGCAATTTTGCCCCAAAATAAGTGAAATTTCTGCAATTTTGTCCCAAAATAAGTGAAATTTCTGAAATTTGGCCCAAAATAAGGGAAATTTCTGGAATTTTGCCCCAAAATAATTGAAATTTCTGAGTTTTGCCCCAAAATAAGGGTAATTTCTGCCTTTTTGCCCCCAAATAATAGGAATTTCAGCATTTATACCACAAAATAAGGGGAATTTCTGCATTTTTGCCCCAAAATATGGGAAATTTCTGCGTTTTTGCCCCAAAATAAGAACAATTTCTGCAATTTTGTACCAAAATAAAAGAAATTTCTGACTTTTTGCCCCAAAAAAGAAAAGTTCTCCTTTTTTTTACTGACATAAGTGAAATTTCTGCAATTTTGCCCCAAAATAAGTGAAATTTCTGCAATTTTGCCCCAAAATAAGGGAAATTTCTGGAATTTTGCCTTAAAACAAGTGGAATTTCTGAGTTTTGCCCCAAAATAAAGAAAATTTCTGTCTTTTTGCCCTAACATACAGGGAATTTCTGCCTTTTGCCCCACAATTCGGGGAATTTCTGCAATTTTGCTTCAAAATTCAGGGAATTTCTGCCTTTTTGACCGAAAATAAGAAGATGAATAACTTTTTGCCATAAAAAAGGGAAATTTCTTCATTTTTCTCCAAAATAAGGGGAATTTCTGATTTTTTGCCTCTAAATAAGTGGAATTTTTGTCTTTTTCCCCCAAAACAAAGGGAATTTCTGTCTTTTTTGCCCCAAAATAAGGAAAATTTCAGAATTATTACCATGAAATAAGTGAAATTTCTTCAATTTTGCTCCAAAATAATTGAAATTTCTGAGTTTTGCCCCAAAATAAGAGGAATTTCTGGATTTTTGTCCCCAAATAAGGGGAATTTCAGCATTTTTACCTCAAAATAAGGGGAATTTCTGCAATTTTGCCCCAAAATATGGGAAATTTCTGCCTTTTTGCCCCAAAATAAGAACAAATTCTGCAATTTTGTACAAAAATAAAAGAAATTTCTGACTTTTTGCCCCAAAAAGAAAATTTCTGCTTTTTTTTTCTGAAATAAGTGAAATTTCTGCAATTTTGCCCCAAAATAAGTGAAATTTCTGAGTTTTGCCCCAAAATAAAGAGAATTTCTGTCTTTTTGCCCCAACATATAGGGAATTTCTGTCTTTTTGCCCCACAATTAGGGGAATTTCTGCAATTTTGCTCCAAAACAGGGGGAATTTCTGCCTTTTTGAACGAAAACAGGAAGAATGCATACCTTTTTGCCATAAAAAAGGGAAATTTCTTAATTTTTGCTCCAAAATAAGGGGAATTACTGCTTTTTTTGCCTCTTAATAAGTGGAATTTCTGTCTTTTTCCCCCAAAACAAAGGGAATTTCTGTTTTTTTTGCCCCAAAATACGGAAAATTTCTGACTTATTACCCTGAAGTAAGTGAAATTTCTGCAATTTTGCCAGAAAATGAGGGAAATTTCTGCCTTTTTGCCCCCAAATAAGGAAAATATCAGCCTTTTAACCTCAAAATAAGGGAAATTTCTGCATTTTTGCCCCAAAATATGGGAAATTTCTGCCTTTTTACCCAAAATAAGAACAAATTCTGCAATTTTGTACAAAAATAAAAGAAATTTCTGACTTTTTGCCCCAAAAAGAAAATTTCTGCTTTTTTTTTCCTGAAATAAGTGAAATTTCTGCAATTTTGCCCCAAAATATGTGAAATTTCTGCTATTTTGCCCCAAAATAATGGAAATTTTTGCAATTTTGCCACAAAATAAGTGAAATGTCTGAGTTTTGCCCCAAAATAAGAGGAATTTCTGTTTTTGCCCCAACATATAGGGAATTTCTGCCTTTTTGCCCCACAATTAGGGGAATATCTGCAATTTTGCTCCAAAATACGGGGATTTTCTGCCTTTTTGCCTGAAAATAAGAAGAATGCATATCTTTTTGCCATAAAAAAGGAAAGTTTCTTCATTTTTGCTCCAAAATAAGGGGAATTTCTGCTTTTTTGGATCTAAATATGTGGAATTTCTGTTTTGTTCCCCCAAAACGAAAGGAATTTCTGTCTTTTTTGCCCCAAAATAAGGAAAATTTCTGACTTATTACCCTGAAATAAGTGAAATTTCTGCAATTTTGCCCCAAAATGAGGAAAATTTCTGCCTTTTTGCCCCCAAATAAGGGGAATTTCAGCCTTTTTATCTCAAAATAATAGGAATTTCTGCATTTTTGCCCCAAAATATGGGAAATTTCTGCCTTTTTGCCCCAAAATAAGAACAATTTCTGCAATTTTGTACCAAAATAAAAGAAATTTCTGCCTTTTTGCCCCAAAATAAGAAAATTTCTGCTTTTTTTTCTGAAATAAGTGAAATTTCTGCAATTTTGCCCTAAAATAAGTGAAATTTCTGAGTTTTGCCCCAAAATAAGGAGAATTTCTGTCTTTTTGCCCCAACATATAGGGAATTTCTGCCTTTTTGGCCCACAATTAGGGGGATTTTTGCAATTTTGCTCCAAAAACGGGGAATTTCTGTCTTTTTGCCCGAAAATAAGAAGAATGCATACCTTTTTGCCATAGAAAAGGGAAATTTCTTCATTTTTGCTCCAAAATAAGGGGAATTTCTGCTTTTTGCTTCTAAATAAGTGGAATTTCTGTCTTTTTTTCCCAAAACAAAGGGAATTTCTGTCTTTTTGCACCAAAATATAGATAATTTCTGACTTATTAATCTGAAATAAGTGAAATTTCTGCAATTTTGCCCCATAATAAGGGAAATTTCTGCATTTTTTGCCCCCAAATAAGGGGAATTTCAGCCTTTTTACCTCAAAATAAGGGGAATTTCTGCATTTTTGCCCCAAAATATTGGAAATGTCTGCCTTTTTGCCCCAAAATAAGGAAAATTTCTGCAATTTTGTACCAAAATAAAAGAAATATCTGCCTTTTTGCCCCAAAATTAGAAAATTTCTGCTTTTTTTTCGGAAATAAGTGAAATTTCTGCAATTTTGCCCCAAAATAATTGAAATTTCTAAGTTTTGCCCCAAAATAAAAGAAATTTCTGCCTTTTTGCCCCCAAATAAGAGGAATTTCAGCATTTTTACCTTAAAATAAGGGGAATTTTTGCATTTTTGTCCCAAAATATGAGAAATTTCTGCCTATTTCCCAAAATAAGAAAAATTTCTGCAATTTTGTACCAAAAGAAAAGAAATTTCTGCCTTTTTGCCCCAAAATAAAAAAATTTCTGCTTTTTTTCTGAAATAAGTGAAATTTCTGCAATTTTGCCCCAAAATAAGTAAAATTTCTGAGTTTTGTTCCAAAATAAAGAGAATTTCTGTCTTTTTGCCCCAACATATAGGGAATTTCTGTCTTTTTGCCCCACAATTATAGAAATTTCTGCAATTTTGCTTTAAAACAGGGGGAATTTCTGCCTTTTTGCCCGAAAACAAGAAGAATGTATACCTTTTTGCCATAAAAAAAGGAAATTTCTTAATTTTTGCTCCAAAATAAGGGGAATTTCTGCTTTTTTGCCTCTTAATAAGTGGAATTTCTGTCTTTTTCCCCAAAACAATGGGAATTTCTTTATTTTTTGCCCCAAAATACGGAAAATTTCTGACTTATTACCCTGACGTTAATGAAATTTCTGCAATTTTGCCCCAAAATGAGGGAAATTTCTGCCTTTTTGCCCCTAAATAAGGAAAATATCAGCCTTTTTACCTCAAAATAAGGGGAATTTCTGCATTTTTGCCCCAAAATATGTGAAATTTCTGCAATTTTGCCTTAAAATAAGGGAAATTTCTGCAATTTTGCCACAAAATAAGTGAAATTTCTGAGTTTCGCCCCAAAATAAAAGGAATTTCTGTTTTTGCCCCAACATATAGGGAATTTCTGCCTTTTTGGCCCACAATTAGGGGATTTTCTGCAATTTTGCTCCAAAATACGGGGATTTTCTGCCTTTTTGCCCGAAAATAACAAGAATGCATATCTTTTTGCCATAAAAAAGAGAATTTACTACATCTTTGCTCCAAAATAAGGGGAATTTCTGCTTTTTTGGCTCTAAATATGTGGAATTTCTGTTTTTTTCCCCCAAAACAAAGGGAATTTCTGTCTTTTTTGCCCCAAAATAAGGAAAATTTCTGACTCATTACCCTGAAATAAGTGAAATTTCTGCAATTTTGCCAGAAAATGAGGGAAATTTCTGCCTTTTTGCCCCCAATTAAGGAAAATATCAGCCTTTTAACCTCAAAATAAGGGAAATTTCTGCGTTTTTGACCCAAAATATGGGAAATTTCTTCTTTTTTGCCCCAAAATAAGAACAATTTCTGCAATTTTGTACCAAAATAAAAGAAATTTCTGCCTTTTTGCCCCAAAATAAGAAAATTTCTGCTTTTTTTTCTGAAATAAGTGAAATTTCTGCAATTTTGCCCTAAAATAAGTGAAATTTCTGAGTTTTGCCCCAAAATAAGGAGAATTTCTGTCTTTTTGCCCCAACATATAGGGAATTTCTGCCTTTTTGGCCCACAATTACGGGAATTTCTGCAATTTCGCTCCAAAATCGGGTAATTTCTGTCCTTTTGCCCGAAAATAAGAAGAATGCATACCTTTTTTGCCATAGAAAAGGGAAATTTCTTCATTTTTGCTCTAAAATAATGGAAATTTCTGCTTTTTGCCTCTAAATAAGTGGAATTTCTGTCTTTTTTCCCAAAACAAAGGAAATTTCTGTCTTTTTGCACCAAAATAAAGATAATTTCTGACTTATTATTCTGAAATAAGTGAAATTTCTGCAATTTTGCCCCAAAATAAGGGAAATTTTTGCATTTTTTGCCCCCAAATAAGGGGAATTTCAGACTTTTTACCTCAAAATAAGGGGAATTTCTGCATTTTTGCCACAAAATATTTGGAATTTCTGCCTTTTTGCCCCAAAATAAGGAAAACTTCTGCCTTGTTTCCTGAAATAAGTAAAATTTCTGCAATTTTGCCTTAAAATAAGTGAAATTTCTGCAATTTTGCCCCAAAATAAGTGAAATTTCTGCAATTTTGCCCCAAAATAAGGGAAATTTCTGGAATTTTGCCCCATAACAAATGGAATTTCTGAGTTTTGCCCCAAAATAAAGAGAATTTCTGTCTTTTTACCCTAACATACAGGGAATTTCTGCCTTTTTGCCCCACAATTAGGGGAATTTCTGCAATTTTGCTTCAAAATTCAGGGAATTTCTGCCTTTTTGCCCGAAAATAAGAAGATGAATGCCTTTTTGCCATAAAAAAGGGAAATTTCTTCATTTTTCTTCAAAATAAGGGGAATTTCTGATTTTTTGCCTCTAAATAAGTGGAATTTCTGTCATTTTCCCCCAAAACAAAGGGAATTTCTGTCTTTTTTGCCCCAAAATAAAAAAAAAATTTCAGACTTATTACCCTGAAATAAGTGAAATTTCTGCAATTTCGCTCCAAAATAATTGAAATTTCTGAGTTTTGCCCCAAAATAAGGGGAATTTTTGGATTTTTGTCCCCAAATAAGGGGAATTTCAGCATTTTTACCTCAAAATAAGGGGAATTTCTGCAATTTTGCCCCAAAATATGGGAAATTTCTGCCTTTTTGCCCCAAAATAAGAACAAATTCTGCAATTTTGTACCTAAATAAAAGAAATTTCTGACTTTTTTTCCCAAAAAAGAAAATT
This sequence comes from Micromys minutus, assembly GCF_963924665.1. Classification (NCBI taxonomy): domain Eukaryota; kingdom Metazoa; phylum Chordata; class Mammalia; order Rodentia; family Muridae; genus Micromys; species Micromys minutus. The sequence continues at coordinate 9,953,235 of NW_027667467.1, read as the reverse complement.
TCTGCTATTTTCTTCTGAAATAAGTGAAATTTCTGCAATTTTGCCCCAAAATATGTGAAATTTCTGCAATTTTGCCCCAAAATATGTGAAATTTCTGCAATTTTGCCCCAAAATAAGAAAAATTTCTGCAATTTTGCCCCAAAATAAGTGAAATTTCTGAGTTTTGCCCCTAAATAAGGAGAATTTCTGTTTTTGCTCCAACATATAGGGAATTTCTGCCTTTTTGCCCCACAATTAGGGGAATATCTGCAATTTTGCTCCAAAATACGGGGAATTTCTGCCTTTTTGCCCGAAAATAAGAAGAATGCATACCTTTTTGCCATAAAAAAAAGAAATTTCTTCATTTTTGCTCCAAAATAAAGGGAATTTCTGCTTTTTTGCCTCTACATAAGTGGAATTTCTGTCTTTTTCCCCCAAAACAAAGGGAATTCCTGTCTTTTTGCCCCAAAATAAGAAAAATTTCTGACTTATTACCCTGAAATAAGTGAAATTTCTGCAATTTTGCCCCAAAATGAGGGAAATTTCTGCCTTCTTGCTCCCAAAGAAGAAAATATCAGCCTTTTTACCTCAAAATAAGGGAAATTTCTGCATTTTTGCCCCAAAATAATGGGACATTTCTGCCCTTTTGCCCCAAAATAAGAACAAATTCTGCAATTTTGTACCTAAATAAAAGAAATTTCTGACTTTTTGACCTAAAAAGAAAATTTCTGCTTTTTTTTCTGAAATAAGTGAAATTTCTGCAATTTTGCCCAAAAATATGTGAAATTTCTGCAATTTTGCCTTAAAATAAGGGAAATTTCTGCATTTTTTGCCCCCAAATAAGGGGAATTTCCGCCTTTTTACCTCAAAATATGGGGAATTTCTGGATTTTTGCTCCAAAATATGGGAAATGTCTGCCTTTTTGCCCCAAAATAAGGAAAATTTCTGCAATTTTGTACCAAAATAAAAGAAATATCTGCCTTTTTGCCCCAAAATTAGAAAATTTCTGCTTTTTTTTTGGAAATAAGTGAAATTTCTGCAATTTTGCCCCAAAATAAATGAAATTTCTAAGTTTTGCCCCAAAATAAGGGAAATTTCTGCTTTTTTGCCCCCAAATAAGAAGAAGTTCAGCATTTTTACCTTAAAATAAGGGGAATTTCTGCATTTTTGCCCCAAAATATGAGAAATTTCTGCCTTTTTCCCATAATAAGAAAAATTTCTGCAATTTTGTACAAAAATAAAAGAAATTTCTGCCTTTTTGCCCCAAAATAAGAAAATTTCTGCTTTTTTTTCTGAAATCAGTGAAATTTCTGCAATTTTGCCCCAAAATAAGTGAAATTTCTGAGTTTTGCCCCAAAATAAGGAGAATTTCTGTCTTTTTGCCCCAACATATAGGGAATTTCTGCCTTTTTGCCCCACAATTAGGGGAATTTCTGCAATTTTGCTCCAAAACAGAAGGAATTTCTGCCTTTTTGCCCGAAAACAAGAAGAATGCATACCTTTTTGCCATAAAAAATAGAAATTTCTTAATTTTTGCTCCAAAATAAGGGGAATTTCTGCTTTTTTGCCTCTTAATAAGTGGAATTTCTGTCTTTTTTCCCCAAAACAAAGGGAATTTCTGTCTTTTTTGCCCCAAAATACGGAAAATTTCTGACTTATTACCCTGAAGTAAATGAAATTTCTGCAATTTTGCCCCAAAATGAGGGAAATTTCTGCCTTTTTGCCCCCAAATAAGAAAAATATCAGCCTTTTTATCTCAAAATAAGGGAAATTTCTCCATTTTTGCCCCAAAATAAGTGAAATTTCTGCTTTTTTTCTGAAATAAGTGAAATTTCTGCAATTTTGCCCCAAAATAAGTGAAAATTCTGAGTTTTGCCCCAAAATAAGGAGAATTTCTGTCTTTTTGCCCCACAATTAGGGGAATTTCTGCAATTGTGCTCCAAAATACGAGGAATTTCTGCCTTTTTGCCCGAAAACAAGAAGAATGCATACCTTTTTGCCATAAAAAAGGAAAATTTCTTCATTTTTGCTCCAAAATAAGGGGACTTTCTGCTCTTTTGCCTCTTAATAAGTGGAATTTCTGTCTTTTTCCCCCAAAACAAAGGGAATTTCCATCTTTTTGCCTCAAAATAAGGAAAATTTCTGACTTATTACCCTGAAGTAAGTGAAATTTCTGCAATTTTGCCCCAAAATAAGGGAAATTTATGCCTTTTTACCCCCAAATAAGGGGAATTTCAGCATTTTTACCTCAAAATAAAAGGAACTTCTGCATTTTTGCCACAAAATATTTGGAATTTCTGCCTTTTTGCTCCAAAATAAGAAAAACTTCTGCCTTTTTTCCTGAAATAAGTGAGATTTCTGCAATTTTGCCCCAAAATAAGGGAAATTTCTTCATTTTTGCCTCCAAATAAAGGGAATTTCAGCATTTTTACCTCAAAATAAGGGGAATTTCTGCACTTTTGCCCTAAAATATGGGAAATTTCTGCCTTTTTGTCCCAAAATAAGAAAAATTTCTGCAATTTTGTATCAAAATAAAAAAATTTCTGCCTTTTTGCCCCAAAATAAGTGAAATTTCTGCTTTTTTTTCTGAAATAAGTGAAATTTCTGCAATTTTGCCCCAAAATAAGTGAAAATTCTGAGTTTTGCCCCAAAATAAGGGAAATTTCTGGAATTTTGCCCCAAAATAAGTGGAAATTCTGAGTTTTGCCCCAAAAAAAGGAAAATTTCTGTCTTTTTGCCCCAACATATAGGGAATTTCTGCCTTTTTGCCCCACAATTAGGGGAATTTCTGCAATTGTGCTCCAAAATACGGGGAATTTCTGCCTTTTTGCCCGAAAACAAGAAGAATGCATACCTTTTTGCCATAAAAAAGGAAAATTTCTTCATTTTTGCTCCAAAGTATGGGGAATTTCTGCTTTTTTGCCTCTTAATAAGTCGAATTTATGTCTTTTTTCCCCAAAACAAAGAGAATTTCCATCTTTTTTGCCCCAAAATAAAGAAAATTTCTGACTTATTACCCTGAAGTAAGTGGAATTTCTGCAATTTTGCCCCAAAATAAGGGAAATTTATGCCTTTTTGCCTCCAAATAAGGGGAATTTCAGCATTTTTACCTCAAAATAAGGGGAATTTCTGCATTTTTGCCACAAAATATTTGGAATTTCTGCCTTTTTGCTCCAAAATAAGGAAAACTTCTGCCTTTTTTCCTGAAATAAGTGAAATTTCTGCAATTTTGCCCCAAAATAAGTGAAATTTCTGCAATTTTGTCCCAAAATAAGTGAAATTTCTGAAATTTGGCCCAAAATAAGGGAAATTTCTGGAATTTTACCCCAAAATAATTGAAATTTCTGAGTTTTGCCCCAAAATAAGGGGAATTTCTGCCTTTTTGCCCCCAAATAATAGGAATTTCAGCTTTTATACCACAAAATAAGGGGAATTTCTGCATTTTTGCCCCAAAATATGGGAAATTTCTGCGTTTTTGCCCCAAAATAAGAACAATTTCTGCAATTTTGTACCAAAATAAAAGAAATTTCTGACTTTTTGCCCCAAAAAAGAAAAGTTCTCCTTTTTTTACTGACATAAGTGAAATTTCTGCAATTTTGCCCCAAAATAAGTGAAATTTCTGCAATTTTGCTCCAAAATAAGGGAAATTTCTGGAATTTTGCCCCATAACAAGTGGAATTTCTGAGTTTTGCCCCAAAATAAAGAAAATTTCTGTCTTTTTGCCCTAACATACAGGGAATTTCTGCCTTTTGCCCCACAATTCGGGGAATTTCTGCAATTTTGCTTCAAAATTCAGGGAATTTCTGCCTTTTTGACCGAAAATAAGAAGATGAATAACTTTTTGCCATAAAAAAGGGAAATTTCTTCATTTTTCTCCAAAATAAGGGGAATTTCTGATTTTTTGCCTCTAAATAAGTGGAATTTTTGTCTTTTTCCCCCAAAACAAAGGGAATTTCTGTCTTTTTTGCCCCAAAATAAGGAAAATTTCAGAATTATTACATTGAAATAAGTGAAATTTCTGCAATTTTGCTCCAAAATAATTGAAATTTCTGAGTTTTGCCCCAAAATAAGAGGAATTTCTGGATTTTTGTCCCCAAATAAGGGGAATTTCAGCATTTTTACCTCAAAATGAGGGGAATTTCTGCAATTTTGCCCCAAAATATGGGAAATTTCTGCCTTTTTGCCCCAAAATAAGAACAAATTCTGCAATTTTGTACAAAAATAAAAGAAATTTCTGACTTTTTGCCCCAAAAAGAAAATTTCTGCTTTTTTTTCTGAAATAAGTGAAATTTCTGCAATTTTGCCCCAAAATAAGTGAAATTTCTGAGTTTTGCCCCAAAATAAAGAGAATTTCTGTCTTTTTGCCCCAACATATAGGGAATTTCTGTCTTTTTGCCCCACAATTAGGGGAATTTCTGCAATTTTGCTCCAAAACAGGGGGAATTTCTGCCTTTTTGAACGAAAACAGGAAGAATGCATACCTTTTTGCCATAAAAAAGGGAAATTTCTTAATTTTTGCTCCAAAATAAGGGGAATTACTGCTTTTTTTGCCTCTTAATAAGTGGAATTTCTGTCTTTTTCCCCCAAAACAAAGGGAATTTCTGTTTTTTTTGCCCCAAAATACGGAAAATTTCTGACTTATTACCCTGAAGTAAGTGAAATTTCTGCAATTTTGCCAGAAAATGAGGGAAATTTCTGCCTTTTTGCCCCCAAATAAGGAAAATATCAGCCTTTTAACCTCAAAATAAGGGAAATTTCTGCATTTTTGCCCCAAAATATGGGAAATTTCTGCCTTTTTACCCAAAATAAGAACAAATTCTGCAATTTTGTACAAAAATAAAAGAAATTTCTGACTTTTTGCCCCAAAAAGAAAATTTCTGCTTTTTTTTTTCCTGAAATAAGTGAAATTTCTGCAATTTTGCCCCAAAATATGTGAAATTTCTGCTATTTTGCCCCAAAATAATGGAAATTTTTGCAATTTTGCCACAAAATAAGTGAAATGTCTGAGTTTTGCCCCAAAATAAGAGGAATTTCTGTTTTTGCCCCAACATATAGGGAATTTCTGCCTTTTTGCCCCACAATTAGGGGAATATCTGAAATTTTGCTCCAAAATACGGGGATTTTCTGCCTTTTTGCCCGAAAATAAGAAGAATGCATATCTTTTTGCCATAAAAAAGGAAAGTTTCTTCATTTTTGCTCCAAAATAAGGGGAATTTCTGCTTTTTTGGATCTAAATATGTGGAATTTCTGTTTTTTTCCCCCAAAACGAAAGGAATTTCTGTCTTTTTTGCCCCAAAATAAGGAAAATTTCTGACTTATTACCCTGAAATAAGTGAAATTTCTGCAATTTTGCCCCAAAATGAGGAAAATTTCTGCCTTTTTGCCCCCAAATAAGGGGAATTTCAGCCTTTTTATCTCAAAATAATAGGAATTTCTGCATTTTTGCCCCAAAATATGGGAAATTTCTGCCTTTTTGCCCCAAAATAAGAACAATTTCTGCAATTTTGTACCAAAATAAAAGAAATTTCTGCCTTTTTGCCCCAAAATAAGAAAATTTCTGCTTTTTTTTCTGAAATAAGTGAAATTTCTGCAATTTTGCCCTAAAATAAGTGAAATTTCTGAGTTTTGCCCCAAAATAAGGAGAATTTCTGTCTTTTTGCCCCAACATATAGGGAATTTCTGCCTTTTTGGCCCACAATTAGGGGGATTTTTGCAATTTTGCTCCAAAAAACGGGGAATTTCTGTCTTTTTGCCCGAAAATAAGAAGAATGCATACCTTTTTGCCATAGAAAAGGGAAATTTCTTCATTTTTGCTCCAAAATAAGGGGAATTTCTGCTTTTTGCTTCTAAATAAGTGGAATTTCTGTCTTTTTTTCCCAAAACAAAGGGAATTTCTGTCTTTTTGCACCAAAATATAGATAATTTCTGACTTATTAATCTGAAATAAGTGAAATTTCTGCAATTTTGCCCCAAAATAAGGGAAATTTCTGCATTTTTTGCCCCCAAATAAGGGGAATTTCAGCCTTTTTACCTCAAAATAAGGGGAATTTCTGCATTTTTGCCCCAAAATATTGGAAATGTCTGCCTTTTTGGCCAAAATAAGGAAAATTTCTGCAATTTTGTACCAAAATAAAAGAAATATCTGCCTTTTTGCCCCAAAATTAGAAAATTTCTGCTTTTTTTTCGGAAATAAGTGAAATTTCTGCAATTTTGCCCCAAAATAATTGAAATTTCTAAGTTTTGCCCCAAAATAAAAGAAATTTCTGCCTTTTTGCCCCCAAATAAGAGGAATTTCAGCATTTTTACCTTAAAATAAGGGGAATTTTTGCATTTTTGTCCCAAAATATGAGAAATTTCTGCCTATTTCCCAAAATAAGAAAAATTTCTGCAATTTTGTACCAAAAGAAAAGAAATTTCTGCCTTTTTGCCCCAAAATAAGAAAATTTCTGCTTTTTTTCTGAAATAAGTGAAATTTCTGCAATTTTGCCCCAAAATAAGTAAAATTTCTGAGTTTTGTTCCAAAATAAAGAGAATTTCTGTCTTTTTGCCCCAACATATAGGGAATTTCTGTCTTTTTGCCCCACAATTATAGAAATTTCTGCAATTTTGCTTTAAAACAGGGGGAATTTCTGCCTTTTTGCCCGAAAACAAGAAGAATGTATACCTTTTTGCCATAAAAAAAGGAAATTTCTTAATTTTTGCTCCAAAATAAGGGGAATTTCTGCTTTTTTGCCTCTTAATAAGTGGAATTTCTGTCTTTTTCCCCAAAACAATGGGAATTTCTTTATTTTTTGCCCCAAAATACGGAAAATTTCTGACTTATTACCCTGACGTTAATGAAATTTCTGCAATTTTGCCCCAAAATGAGGGAAATTTCTGCCTTTTTGCCCCTAAATAAGGAAAATATCAGCCTTTTTACCTCAACATAAGGGAAATTTCTGCATTTTTGCCCCAAAATATGTGAAATTTCTGCAATTTTGCCTTAAAATAAGGGAAATTTCTGCAATTTTGCCACAAAATAAGTGAAATTTCTGAGTTTTGCCCCAAAATAAGAGGAATTTCTGTTTTTGCCCCAACATATAGGGAATTTCTGCCTTTTTGGCCCACAATTAGGGGAATATCTGCAATTTTGCTCCAAAATACGGGGATTTTCTGCCTTTTTGCCCGAAAATAACAAGAATGCATATCTTTTTGCCATAAAAAAGAGAATTTACTTCATTTTTGCTCCAAAATAAGGGGAATTTCTGCTTTTTTGGCTCTAAATATGTGGAATTTCTGTTTTTTTCCCCCCAAACAAAGGGAATTTCTGTCTTTTTTGCCCCAAAATAAGGAAAATTTCTGACTCATTACCCTGAAATAAGTGAAATTTCTGCAATTTTGCCAGAAAATGAGGGAAATTTCTGCCTTTTTGCCCCCAATTAAGGAAAATATCAGCCTTTTAACCTCAAAATAAGGGAAATTTCTGCATTTTTGCCCCAAAATAAGTGAAATTTCTGCAATTTTGCCCCAAAATAAGGGAAATTTCTGGAATTTTGCCCCATAACAAGTGGAATTTCTGAGTTTTGCCCCAAAATAAAGAGAATTTCTGTCTTTTTACCCTAACATACAGGGAATTTCTGCCTTTTTGCCCCACAATTAGGGGAATTTCTGCAATTTTGCTTCAAAATTCAGGGAATTTCTGCCTTTTTGCCCGAAAATAAGAAGATGAATACCTTTTTGCCATAAAAAAGAGAAATTTCTTCATTTTTCTTCAAAATAAGGGGAATTTCTGATTTTTTGCCTCTAAATAAGTGGAATTTCTGTCTTTTTCCCCCAAAACAAAGGGAATTTCTGTCTTTTTTGCCCCAAAATAAAAAAAAAATTTCAGACTTATTACCCTGAAATAAGTGAAATTTCTGCAATTTCGCTCCAAAATAATTGAAATTTCTGAGTTTTGCCCCAAAATAAGGGGAATTTTTGGATTTTTGTCCCCAAATAAGGGGAATTTCAGCATTTTTACCTCAAAATAAGGGGAATTTCTGCAATTTTGCCCCAAAATATGGGAAATTTCTGCCTTTTTGCCCCAAAATAAGAACAAATTCTGCAATTTTGTACCTAAATAAAAGAAATTTCTGACTTTTTTTCCCAAAAAAGAAAATTTCTGCTATTTTCTTCTGAAATAAGTGAAATTTCTGCAATTTTGCCCCAAAATATGTGAAATTTCTGCAATTTTGCCCCAAAATATGTGAAATTTCTGCAATTTTGCCCCAAAATAAGAAAAATTTCTGCAATTTTGCCCCAAAATAAGTGAAATTTCTGAGTTTTGCCCCTAAATAAGGAGAATTTCTGTTTTTGCTCCAACATATAGGGAATTTCTGCCTTTTTGCCCCACAATTAGGGGAATATCTGCAATTTTGCTCCAAAATACGGGGAATTTCTGCCTTTTTGCCCGAAAATAAGAAGAATGCATACCTTTTTGCCATAAAAAAAAGAAATTTCTTCATTTTTGCTCCAAAATAAAGGGAATTTCTGCTTTTTTGCCTCTACATAAGTGGAATTTCTGTCTTTTTCCCCCAAAACAAAGGGAATTCCTGTCTTTTTGCCCCAAAATAAGAAAAATTTCTGACTTATTACCCTGAAATAAGTGAAATTTCTGCAATTTTGCCCCAAAATGAGGGAAATTTCTGCCTTCTTGCTCCCAAAGAAGAAAATATCAGCCTTTTTACCTCAAAATAAGGGAAATTTCTGCATTTTTGCCCCAAAATAATGGGACATTTCTGCCCTTTTGCCCCAAAATAAGAACAAATTCTGCAATTTTGTACCTAAATAAAAGAAATTTCTGACTTTTTGACCTAAAAAGAAAATTTCTGCTTTTTTTTCTGAAATAAGTGAAATTTCTGCAATTTTGCCCAAAAATATGTGAAATTTCTGCAATTTTGCCTTAAAATAAGGGAAATTTCTGCATTTTTTGCCCCCAAATAAGGGGAATTTCCGCCTTTTTACCTCAAAATATGGGGAATTTCTGGATTTTTGCTCCAAAATATGGGAAATGTCTGCCTTTTTGCCCCAAAATAAGGAAAATTTCTGCAATTTTGTACCAAAATAAAAGAAATATCTGCCTTTTTGCCCCAAAATTAGAAAATTTCTGCTTTTTTTTTGGAAATAAGTGAAATTTCTGCAATTTTGCCCCAAAATAAATGAAATTTCTAAGTTTTGCCCCAAAATAAGGGAAATTTCTGCTTTTTTGCCCCCAAATAAGAAGAAGTTCAGCATTTTTACCTTAAAATAAGGGGAATTTCTGCATTTTTGCCCCAAAATATGAGAAATTTCTGCCTTTTTCCCATAATAAGAAAAATTTCTGCAATTTTGTACAAAAATAAAAGAAATTTCTGCCTTTTTGCCCCAAAATAAGAAAATTTCTGCTTTTTTTTCTGAAATCAGTGAAATTTCTGCAATTTTGCCCCAAAATAAGTGAAATTTCTGAGTTTTGCCCCAAAATAAGGAGAATTTCTGTCTTTTTGCCCCAACATATAGGGAATTTCTGCCTTTTTGCCCCACAATTAGGGGAATTTCTGCAATTTTGCTCCAAAACAGAAGGAATTTCTGCCTTTTTGCCCGAAAACAAGAAGAATGCATACCTTTTTGCCATAAAAAATAGAAATTTCTTAATTTTTGCTCCAAAATAAGGGGAATTTCTGCTTTTTTGCCTCGTAATAAGTGGAATTTCTGTCTTTTTTCCCCAAAACAAAGGGAATTTCTGTCTTTTTTGCCCCAAAATATGGAAAATTTCTGACTTATTACCCTGAAGTAAATGAAATTTCTGCAATTTTGCCCCAAAATGAGGGAAATTTCTGCCTTTTTGCCCCCAAATAAGAAAAATATCAGCCTTTTTATCTCAAAATAAGGGAAATTTCTGCATTTTTGCCCCAAAATAAGTGAAATTTCTGCTTTTTTTCTGAAATAAGTGAAATTTCTGCAATTTTGCCCCAAAATAAGTGAAAATTCTGAGTTTTGCCCCAAAATAAGGAGAATTTCTGTCTTTTTGCCCCACAATTAGGGGAATTTCTGCAATTGTGCTCCAAAATACGAGGAATTTCTGCCTTTTTATCCGAAAACAAGAAGAATGCATACCTTTTTGCCATAAAAAAGGAAAATTTCTTCATTTTTGCTCCAAAATAAGGGGACTTTCTGCTCTTTTGCCTCTTAATAAGTGGAATTTCTGTCTTTTTCCCCCAAAACAAAGGGAATTTCCATCTTTTTGCCTCAAAATAAGGAAAATTTCTGACTTATTACCCTGAAGTAAGTGAAATTTCTGCAATTTTGCCCCAAAATAAGGGAAATTTATGCCTTTTTACCCCCAAATAAAGGGAATTTCAGCATTTTTACCTCAAAATAAAAGGAACTTCTGCATTTTTGCCACAAAATATTTGGAATTTCTGCCTTTTTGCTCCAAAATAAGAAAAACTTCTGCCTTTTTTCCTGAAATAAGTGAGATTTCTGCAATTTTGCCCCAAAATAAGGGAAATTTCTGCATTTTTGCCTCCAAATAAAGGGAATTTCAGCATTTTTACCTCAAAATAAGGGGAATTTCTGCACTTTTGCCCTAAAATATGGGAAATTTCTGCCTTTTTGTCCCAAAATAAGAAAAATTTCTGCAATTTTGTATCAAAATAAAAAAATTTCTGCCTTTTTGCCCCAAAATAAGTGAAATTTCTGCTTTTTTTTCTGAAATAAGTGAAATTTCTGCAATTTTGCCCCAAAATAAGTGAAAATTCTGAGTTTTGCCCCAAAATAAGGGAAATTTCTGGAATTTTGCCCCAAAATAAGTGGAATTTCTGAGTTTTGCCCCAAAAAAAGGAAAATTTCTGTCTTTTTGCCCCAACATATAGGGAATTTCTGCCTTTTTGCCCCACAATTAGGGGAATTTCTGCAATTGTGCTCCAAAATACGGGGAATTTCTGCCTTTTTGCCCGAAAACAAGAAGAATGCATACCTTTTTGCCATAAAAAAGGAAAATTTCTTCATTTTTGCTCCAAAGTATGGGGAATTTCTGCTTTTTTGCTTCTTAATAAGTCGAATTTATGTCTTTTTTCCCCAAAACAAAGAGAATTTCCATCTCTTTTGCCCCAAAATAAAGAAAATTTCTGACTTATTTCCCTGAAGTAAGTGGAATTTCTGCAATTTTGCCACAAAATAAGGGAAATTTATGCCTTTTTGCCTACAAATAAGGGGAATTTCAGCATTTTTACCTCAAAATAAGGGGAATTTCTGCATTTTTGCCACAAAGTATTTTGAATTTCTGCCTTTTTGCTCCAAAATAAGGAAAACTTCTGCCTTTTTTCCTGAAATAAGTGAAATTTCTGCAATTTTGCCCCAAAATAAGTGAAATTTCTGCAATTTTGTCCCAAAATAAGTGAAATTTCTGAAATTTGGCCCAAAATAAGGGAAATTTCTGGAATTTTGCCCCAAAATAATTGAAATTTCTGAGTTTTGCCCCAAAATAAGGGGAATTTCTGCCTTTTTGCCCCCAAATAATAGGAATTTCAGCTTTTATACCACAAAATAAGGGGAATTTCTGCATTTTTGCCCCAAAATATGGGAAATTTCTGCGTTTTTGCCCCAAAATAAGAACAATTTCTGCAATTTTGTACCAAAATAAAAGAAATTTCTGACTTTTTGCCCCAAAAAAGAAAAGTTCTCCTTTTTTTACTGACATAAGTGAAATTTCTGCAATTTTGCCCCAAAATAAGTGAAATTTCTGCAATTTTGCCCCAAAATAAGGGAAATTTCTGGAATTTTGCCTTAAAACAAGTGGAATTTCTGAGTTTTGCCCCAAAATAAAGAAAATTTCTGTCTTTTTGCCCTAACATACAGGGAATTTCTGCCTTTTGCCCCACAATTCGGGGAATTTCTGCAATTTTGCTTCAAAATTCAGGGAATTTCTGCCTTTTTGACCGAAAATAAGAAGATGAATAACTTTTTGCCATAAAAAAGGGAAATTTCTTCATTTTTCTCCAAAATAAGGGGAATTTCTGATTTTTTGCCTCTAAATAAGTGGAATTTTTGTCTTTTTTCCCCCAAAACAAAGGGAATTTCTGTCTTTTTTGCCCCAAAATAAGGAAAATTTCAGAATTATTACCATGAAATAAGTGAAATTTCTGCAATTTTGCTCCAAAATAATTGAAATTTCTGAGTTTTGCCCCAAAATAAGAGGAATTTCTGGATTTTTGTCCCCAAATAAGGGGAATTTCAGCATTTTTACCTCAAAATAAGGGGAATTTCTGCAATTTTGCCCCAAAATATGGGAAATTTCTGCCTTTTTGCCCCAAAATAAGAACAAATTCTGCAATTTTGTACAAAAATAAAAGAAATTTCTGACTTTTTGCCCCAAAAAGAAAATTTCTGCTTTTTTTTCTGAAATAAGTGAAATTTCTGCAATTTTGCCCCAAAATAAGTGAAATTTCTGAGTTTTGCCCCAAAATAAAGAGAATTTCTGTCTTTTTGCCCCAACATATAGGGAATTTCTGTCTTTTTGCCCCACAATTAGGGGAATTTCTGCAATTTTGCTCCAAAACAGGGGGAATTTCTGCCTTTTTGAACGAAAACAGGAAGAATGCATACCTTTTTGCCATAAAAAAGGGAAATTTCTTAATTTTTGCTCCAAAATAAGGGGAATTACTGCTTTTTTTGCCTCTTAATAAGTGGAATTTCTGTCTTTTTCCCCCAAAACAAAGGGAATTTCTGTTTTTTTTGCCCCAAAATACGGAAAATTTCTGACTTATTACCCTGAAGTAAGTGAAATTTCTGCAATTTTGCCAGAAAATGAGGGAAATTTCTGCCTTTTTGCCCCCAAATAAGGAAAATATCAGCCTTTTAACCTCAAAATAAGGGAAATTTCTGCATTTTTGCCCCAAAATATGGGAAATTTCTGCCTTTTTACCCAAAATAAGAACAAATTCTGCAATTTTGTACAAAAATAAAAGAAATTTCTGACTTTTTGCCCCAAAAAGAAAATTTCTGCTTTTTTTTTTCCTGAAATAAGTGAAATTTCTGCAATTTTGCCCCAAAATATGTGAAATTTCTGCTATTTTGCCCCAAAATAATGGAAATTTTTGCAATTTTGCCACAAAATAAGTGAAATGTCTGAGTTTTGCCCCAAAATAAGAGGAATTTCTGTTTTTGCCCCAACATATAGGGAATTTCTGCCTTTTTGCCCCACAATTAGGGGAATATCTGCAATTTTGCTCCAAAATACGGGGATTTTCTGCCTTTTTGCCCGAAAATAAGAAGAATGCATATCTTTTTGCCATAAAAAAGGAAAGTTTCTTCATTTTTGCTCCAAAATAAGGGGAATTTCTGCTTTTTTGGATCTAAATATGTGGAATTTCTGTTTTTTTCCCCCAAAACGAAAGGAATTTCTGTCTTTTTTGCCCCAAAATAAGGAAAATTTCTGACTTATTACCCTGAAATAAGTGAAATTTCTGCAATTTTGCCCCAAAATGAGGAAAATTTCTGCCTTTTTGCCCCCAAATAAGGGGAATTTCAGCCTTTTTATCTCAAAATAATAGGAATTTCTGCATTTTTGCCCCAAAATATGGGAAATTTCTGCCTTTTTGCCCCAAAATAAGAACAATTTCTGCAATTTTGTACCAAAATAAAAGAAATTTCTGCCTTTTTGCCCCAAAATAAGAAAATTTCTGCTCTTTTTTCTGAAATAAGTGAAATTTCTGCAATTTTGCCCTAAAATAAGTGAAATTTCTGAGTTTTGCCCCAAAATAAGGAGAATTTCTGTCTTTTTGCCCCAACATATAGGGAATTTCTGCCTTTTTGGCCCACAATTAGGGGGATTTTTGCAATTTTGCTCCAAAAAACGGGGAATTTCTGTCTTTTTGCCCGAAAATAAGAAGAATGCATACCTTTTTGCCATAGAAAAGGGAAATTTCTTCATTTTTGCTCCAAAATAAGGGGAATTTCTGCTTTTTGCTTCTAAATAAGTGGAATTTCTGTCTTTTTTCCCAAAACAAAGGGAATTTCTGTCTTTTTGCACCAAAATATAGATAATTTCTGACTTATTAATCTGAAATAAGTGAAATTTCTGCAATTTTGCCCCAAAATAAGGGAAATTTCTGCATTTTTTGCCCCCAAATAAGGGGAATTTCAGCCTTTTTACCTCAAAATAAGGGGAATTTCTGCATTTTTGCCCCAAAATATTGGAAATGTCTGCCTTTTTGCCCCAAAATAAGGAAAATTTCTGCAATTTTGTACCAAAATAAAAGAAATATCTGCCTTTTTGCCCCAAAATTAGAAAATTTCTGCTTTTTTTTCGGAAATAAGTGAAATTTCTGCAATTTTGCCCCAAAATAATTGAAATTTCTAAGTTTTGCCCCAAAATAAAAGAAATTTCTGCCTTTTTGCCCCCAAATAAGAGGAATTTCAGCATTTTTACCTTAAAATAAGGGGAATTTTTGCATTTTTGTCCCAAAATATGAGAAATTTCTGCCTATTTCCCAAAATAAGAAAAATTTCTGCAATTTTGTACCAAAAGAAAAGAAATTTCTGCCTTTTTGCCCCAAAATAAGAAAATTTCTGCTTTTTTTCTGAAATAAGTGAAATTTCTGCAATTTTGCCCCAAAATAAGTAAAATTTCTGAGTTTTGTTCCAAAATAAAGAGAATTTCTGTCTTTTTGCCCCAACATATAGGGAATTTCTGTCTTTTTGCCCCACAATTATAGAAATTTCTGCAATTTTGCTTTAAAACAGGGGGAATTTCTGCCTTTTTGCCCGAAAACAAGAAGAATGTATACCTTTTTGCCATAAAAAAAGGAAATTTCTTAATTTTTGCTCCAAAATAAGGGGAATTTCTGCTTTTTTGCCTCTTAATAAGTGGAATTTCTGTCTTTTTCCCCAAAACAATGGGAATTTCTTTATTTTTTGCCCCAAAATACGGAAAATTTCTGACTTATTACCCTGACGTTAATGAAATTTCTGCAATTTTGCCCCAAAATGAGGGAAATTTCTGCCTTTTTGCCCCTAAATAAGGAAAATATCAGCCTTTTTACCTCAAAATAAGGGAAATTTCTGCATTTTTGCCCCAAAATATGTGAAATTTCTGCAATTTTGCCTTAAAATAAGGGAAATTTCTGCAATTTTGCCACAAAATAAGTGAAATTTCTGAGTTTTGCCCCAAAATAAGAGGAATTTCTGTTTTTGCCCCAACATATAGGGAATTTCTGCCTTTTTGCCCCACAATTAGGGGAATTTCTGCAATTGTGCTCCAAAATACGGGGAATTTCTGCCTTTTTGCCCGAAAACAAGAAGAATGCATACCTTTTTGCCATAAAAAAGGAAAATTTCTTCATTTTTGCTCCAAAGTATGGGGAATTTCTGCTTTTTTGCCTCTTAATAAGTCGAATTTATGTCTTTTTCCCCCAAAACAAAGAGAATTTCCATCTTTTTTGCCCCAAAATAAAGAAAATTTCTGACTTATTACCCTGAAGTAAGTGGAATTTCTGCAATTTTGCCCCAAAATAAGGGAAATTTATGCCTTTTTGCCTCCAAATAAGGGGAATTTCAGCATTTTTACCTCAAAATAAGGGGAATTTCTGCATTTTTGCCACAAAATATTTGGAATTTCTGCCTTTTTGCTCCAAAATAAGGAAAACTTCTGCCTTTTTTCCTGAAATAAGTGAAATTTCTGCAATTTTGCCCCAAAATAAGTGAAATTTCTGCAATTTTGTCCCAAAATAAGTGAAATTTCTGAAATTTGGCCCAAAATAAGGGAAATTTCTGGAATTTTGCCCCAAAATAATTGAAATTTCTGAGTTTTGCCCCAAAATAAGGGGAATTTCTGCCTTTTTGCCCCCAAATAATAGGAATTTCAGCTTTTATACCACAAAATAAGGGGAATTTCTGCATTTTTGCCCCAAAATATGGGAAATTTCTGCGTTTTTGCCCCAAAATAAGAACAATTTCTGCAATTTTGTACCAAAATAAAAAAAATTTCTGACTTTTTGCCCCAAAAAAGAAAAGTTCTCCTTTTTTTACTGACATAAGTGAAATTTCTGCAATTTTGCCCCAAAATAAGTGAAATTTCTGCAATTTTGCCCCAAAATAAGGGAAATTTCTGGAATTTTGCCCCATAACAAGTGGAATTTCTGAGTTTTGCCCCAAAATAAAGAAAATTTCTGTCTTTTTGCCCTAACATACAGGGAATTTCTGCCTTTTGCCCCACAATTCGGGGAATTTCTGCAATTTTGCTTCAAAATTCAGGGAATTTCTGCCTTTTTGACCGAAAATAAGAAGATGAATAACTTTTTGCCATAAAAAAGGGAAATTTCTTCATTTTTCTCCAAAATAAGGGGAATTTCTGATTTTTTGCCTCTAAATAAGTGGAATTTTTGTCTTTTTCCCCCAAAACAAAGGGAATTTCTGTCTTTTTTGCCCCAAAATAAGGAAAATTTCAGAATTATTACCATGAAATAAGTGAAATTTCTGCAATTTTGCTCCAAAATAATTGAAATTTCTGAGTTTTGCCCCAAAATAAGAGGAATTTCTGGATTTTTGTCCCCAAATAAGGGGAATTTCAGCATTTTTACCTCAAAATAAGGGGAATTTCTGCAATTTTGCCCCAAAATATGGGAAATTTCTGCCTTTTTGCCCCAAAATAAGAACAAATTCTGCAATTTTGTACAAAAATAAAAGAAATTTCTGACTTTTTGCCCCAAAAAGAAAATTTCTGCTTTTTTTTTCTGAAATAAGTGAAATTTCTGCAATTTTGCCCCAAAATAAGTGAAATTTCTGAGTTTTGCCCCAAAATAAAGAGAATTTCTGTCTTTTTGCCCCAACATATAGGGAATTTCTGTCTTTTTGCCCCACAATTAGGGGAATTTCTGCAATTTTGCTCCAAAACAGGGGGAATTTCTGCCTTTTTGAACGAAAACAGGAAGAATGCATACCTTTTTGCCATAAAAAAGGGATATTTCTTAATTTTTGCTCCAAAATAAGGGGAATTACTGCTTTTTTTGCCTCTTAATAAGTGGAATTTCTGTCTTTTTCCCCCAAAACAAAGGGAATTTCTGTTTTTTTTGCCCCAAAATACGGAAAATTTCTGACTTATTACCCTGAAGTAAGTGAAATTTCTGCAATTTTGCCAGAAAATGAGGGAAATTTCTGCCTTTTTGCCCCCAAATAAGGAAAATATCAGCCTTTTAACCTCAAAATAAGGGAAATTTCTGCATTTTTGCCCCAAAATATGGGAAATTTCTGCCTTTTTACCCAAAATAAGAACAAATTCTGCAATTTTGTACAAAAATAAAAGAAATTTCTGACTTTTTGCCCCAAAAAGAAAATTTCTGCTTTTTTTTTCCTGAAATAAGTGAAATTTCTGCAATTTTGCCCCAATTTATGTGAAATTTCTGCTATTTTGCCCCAAAATAATGGAAATTTTTGCAATTTTGCCACAAAATAAGTGAAATGTCTGAGTTTTGCCCCAAAATAAGAGGAATTTCTGTTTTTGCCCCAACATATAGGGAATTTCTGCCTTTTTGCCCCACAATTAGGGGAATATCTGCAATTTTGCTTCAAAATACGGGGATTTTCTGCCTTTTTGCCCGAAAATAAGAAGAATGCATATCTTTTTGCCATAAAAAAGGAAAGTTTCTTCATTTTTGCTCCAAAATAAGGGGAATTTCTGCTTTTTTGGATCTAAATATGTGGAATTTCTGTTTTTTTCCCCCAAAACGAAAGGAATTTCTGTCTTTTTTTGCCCCAAAATAAGGAAAATTTCTGACTTATTACCCTGAAATAAGTGAAATTTCTGCAATTTTGCCCCAAAATGAGGAAAATTTCTGCCTTTTTGCCCCCAAATAAGGGGAATTTCAGCCTTTTTATCTCAAAATAATAGGAATTTCTGCATTTTTGCCCCAAAATATGGGAAATTTCTGCCTTTTTGCCCCAAAATAAGAACAATTTCTGCAATTTTGTACCAAAATAAAAGAAATTTCTGCCTTTTTGCCCCAAAATAAGAAAATTTCTGCTTTTTTTTCTGAAATAAGTGAAATTTCTGCAATTTTGCCCTAAAATAAGTGAAATTTCTGAGTTTTGCCCCAAAATAAGGAGAATTTCTGTCTTTTTGCCCCAACATATAGGGAATTTCTGCCTTTTTGGCCCACAATTAGGGGGATTTTTGCAATTTTGCTCCAAAAAACGGGGAATTTCTGTCTTTTTGCCCGAAAATAAGAAGAATGCATACCTTTTTGCCATAGAAAAGGGAAATTTCTTCATTTTTGCTCCAAAATAAGGGGAATTTCTGCTTTTTGCTTCTAAATAAGTGGAATTTCTGTCTTTTTTTCCCAAAACAAAGGGAATTTCTGTCTTTTTGCACCAAAATATAGATAATTTCTGACTTATTAATCTGAAATAAGTGAAATTTCTGCAATTTTGCCCCAAAATAAGGGAAATTTCTGCATTTTTTGCCCCCAAATAAGGGGAATTTCAGCCTTTTTACCTCAAAATAAGGGGAATTTCTGCATTTTTGCCCCAAAATATTGGAAATGTCTGCCTTTTTGCCCCAAAATAAGGAAAATTTCTGCAATTTTGTACCAAAATAAAAGAAATATCTGCCTTTTTGCCCCAAAATTAGAAAATTTCTGCTTTTTTTTTGGAAATAAGTGAAATTTCTGCAATTTTGCCCCAAAATAATTGAAATTTCTAAGTTTTGCCCCAAAATAAAAGAAATTTCTGCCTTTTTGCCCCCAAATAAGAGGAATTTCAGCATTTTTACCTTAAAATAAGGGGAATTTTTGCATTTTTGTCCCAAAATATGAGAAATTTCTGCCTATTTCCCAAAATAAGAAAAATTTCTGCAATTTTGTACCAAAAGAAAAGAAATTTCTGCCTTTTTGCCCCAAAATAAGTGAAATTTCTGCTTTTTTTTGAAATAAGTGAAATTTCTGCAATTTTGCCCCAAAATAAGTGAAAATTCTGAGTTTTGCCCCAAAATAAGGGAAATTTCTGGAATTTTGCCCCAAAATAAGTGGAATTTCTGAGTTTTGCCCCAAAAAAAGGAAAATTTCTGTCTTTTTGCCCCAACATATAGGGAATTTCTGCCTTTTTGCCCCACAATTAGGGGAATTTTTGCAATTGTGCTCCAAAATACGGGGAATTTCTGCCTTTTTGCCCGAAAACAAGAAGAATGCATACCTTTTTGCCATAAAAAAGGAAAATTTCTTCATTTTTGCTCCAAAGTATGGGGAATTTCTGCTTTTTTGCCTCTTAATAAGTCGAATTTATGTATTTTTTCCCCAAAACAAAGAGAATTTCCATCTCTTTTGCCCCAAAATAAAGAAAATTTCTGACTTATTTCCCTGAAGTAAGTGGAATTTCTGCAATTTTGCCCCAAAATAAGGGAAATTTATGCCTTTTTGCCTCCAAATAAGGGGAATTTCAGCATTTTTACCTCAAAATAAGGGGAATTTCTGCATTTTTGCCACAAAATATTTGGAATTTCTGCCTTTTTGCTCCAAAATAAGGAAAACTTCTGCCTTTTTTCCTGAAATAAGTGAAATTTCTGCAATTTTGCCCCAAAATAAGTGAAATTTCTGCAATTTTGTCCCAAAATAAGTGAAATTTCTGAAATTTGGCCCAAAATAAGGGAAATTTCTGGAATTTTGCCCCAAAATAATTGAAATTTCTGAGTTTTGCCCCAAAATAAGGGGAATTTCTGCCTTTTTGCCCCCAAATAATAGGAATTTCAGCTTTTATACCACAAAATAAGGGGAATTTCTGCATTTTTGCCCCAAAATATGGGAAATTTCTGCGTTTTTGCCCCAAAATAAGAACAATTTCTGCAATTTTGTACCAAAATAAAAGAAATTTCTGACTTTTTGCCCCAAAAAAGAAAAGTTCTCCTTTTTTTTACTGACATAAGTGAAATTTCTGCAATTTTGCCCCAAAATAAGTGAAATTTCTGCAATTTTGCCCCAAAATAAGGGAAATTTCTGGAATTTTGCCTTAAAACAAGTGGAATTTCTGAGTTTTGCCCCAAAATAAAGAAAATTTCTGTCTTTTTGCCCTAACATACAGGGAATTTCTGCCTTTTGCCCCACAATTCGGGGAATTTCTGCAATTTTGCTTCAAAATTCAGGGAATTTCTGCCTTTTTGACCGAAAATAAGAAGATGAATAACTTTTTGCCATAAAAAAGGGAAATTTCTTCATTTTTCTCCAAAATAAGGGGAATTTCTGCTTTTTTGCCTCTAAATAAGTGGAATTTTTGTCTTTTTCCCCCAAAACAAAGGGAATTTCTGTCTTTTTTGCCCCAAAATAAAGAAAATTTCAGAATTATTACCATGAAATAAGTGAAATTTCTGCAATTTTGCTCCAAAATAATTGAAATTTCTGAGTTTTGCCCCAAAATAACAGGAATTTCTGGATTTTTGTCCCCAAATAAGGGGAATTTCAGCATTTTTACCTCAAAATAAGGGGAATTTCTGCAATTTTGCCCCAAAATATGGGAAATTTCTGCCTTTTTGCCCCAAAATAAGAACAAATTCTGCAATTTTGTACAAAAATAAAAGAAATTTCTGACTTTTTGCCCCAAAAAGAAAATTTCTGTTTTTTTTTTCTGAAATAAGTGAAATTTCTGCAATTTTGCCCCAAAATAAGTGAAATTTCTGAGTTTTGCCCCAAAATAAAGAGAATTTCTGTCTTTTTGCCCCAACATATAGGGAATTTCTGTCTTTTTGCCCCACAATTAGGGGAATTTCTGCAATTTTGCTCCAAAACAGGGGGAATTTCTGCCTTTTTGAACGAAAACAGGAAGAATGCATACCTTTTTGCCATAAAAAAGGGAAATTTCTTAATTTTTGCTCCAAAATAAGGGGAATTACTGCTTTTTTTGCCTCTTAATAAGTGGAATTTCTGTCTTTTTCCCCCAAAACAAAGGGAATTTCTGTTTTTTTGCCCCAAAATACGGAAAATTTCTGACTTATTACCCTGAAGTAAGTGAAATTTCTGCAATTTTGCCAGAAAATGAGGGAAATTTCTGCCTTTTTGCCCCCAAATAAGGAAAATATCAGCCTTTTAACCTCAAAATAAGGGAAATTTCTGCATTTTTGCCCCAAAATATGGGAAATTTCTGCCTTTTTACCCAAAATAAGAACAAATTCTGCAATTTTGTACAAAAATAAAAGAAATTTCTGACTTTTTGCCCCAAAAAGAAAATTTCTGCTTTTTTTTCCTGAAATAAGTGAAATTTCTGCAATTTTGCCCCAAAATATGTGAAATTTCTGCTATTTTGCCCCAAAATAATGGAAATTTTTGCAATTTTGCCACAAAATAAGTGAAATGTCTGAGTTTTGCCCCAAAATAAGAGGAATTTCTGTTTTTGCCCCAACATATAGGGAATTTCTGCCTTTTTGCCCCACAATTAGGGGAATATCTGCAATTTTGCTCCAAAATACGGGAATTTTCTGCCTTTTTGCCTGAAAATAAGAAGAATGCATATCTTTTTGCCATAAAAAAGGAAAGTTTCTTCATTTTTGCTCCAAAATAAGGGGAATTTCTGCTTTTTTGGATCTAAATATGTGGAATTTCTGTTTTGTTCCCCCAAAACGAAAGGAATTTTTGTCTTTTTTGCCCCAAAATAAGGAAAATTTCTGACTTATTACCATGAAATAAGTGAAATTTCTGCAATTTTGCCCCAAAATGAGGAAAATTTCTGCCTTTTTGCCCCCAAATAAGGGGAATTTCAGCCTTTTTATCTCAAAATAATAGGAATTTCTGCATTTTTGCCCCAAAATATGGGAAATTTCTGCCTTTTTGCCCCAAAATAAGAACAATTTCTGCAATTTTGTACCAAAATAAAAGAAATTTCTGCCTTTTTGCCCCAAAATAAGAAAATTTCTGCTTTTTTTTCTGAAATAAGTGAAATTTCTGCAATTTTGCCCTAAAATAAGTGAAATTTCTGAGTTTTGCCCCAAAATAAGGAGAATTTCTGTCTTTTTGCCCCAACATATAGGGAATTTCTGCCTTTTTGGCCCACAATTAGGGGGATTTTTGCAATTTTGCTCCAAAAACGGGGAATTTCTGTCTTTTTGCCCGAAAATAAGAAGAATGCATACCTTTTTGCCATAGAAAAGGGAAATTTCTTCATTTTTGCTCCAAAATAAGGGGAATTTCTGCTTTTTGCTTCTAAATAAGTGGAATTTCTGTCTTTTTTCCCAAAACAAAGGGAATTTCTGTCTTTTTGCACCAAAATATAGATAATTTCTGACTTATTAATCTGAAATAAGTGAAATTTCTGCAATTTTGCCCCATAATAAGGGAAATTCTGCATTTTTTGCCCCCAAATAAGGGGAATTTCAGCCTTTTTACCTCAAAATAAGGGGAATTTCTGCATTTTTGCCCCAAAATATTGGAAATGTCTGCCTTTTTGCCCCAAAATAAGGAAAATTTCTGCAATTTTGTACCAAAATAAAAGAAATATCTGCCTTTTTGCCCCAAAATTAGAAAATTTCTGCTTTTTTTTCGGAAATAAGTGAAATTTCTGCAATTTTGCCCCAAAATAATTGAAATTTCTAAGTTTTGCCCCAAAATAAAAGAAATTTCTGCCTTTTTGCCCCCAAATAAGAGGAATTTCAGCATTTTTACCTTAAAATAAGGGGAATTTTTGCATTTTTGTCCCAAAATATGAGAAATTTCTGCCTATTTCCCAAAATAAGAAAAATTTCTGCAATTTTGTACCAAAAGAAAAGAAATTTCTGCCTTTTTGCCCCAAAATAAGAAAATTTCTGCTTTTTTTCTGAAATAAGTGAAATTTCTGCAATTTTGCCCCAAAATAAGTAAAATTTCTGAGTTTTGTTCCAAAATAAAGAGAATTTCTGTCTTTTTGCCCCAACATATAGGGAATTTCTGTCTTTTTGCCCCACAATTATAGAAATTTCTGCAATTTTGCTTTAAAACAGGGGGAATTTCTGCCTTTTTGCCCGAAAACAAGAAGAATGTATACCTTTTTGCCATAAAAAAAGGAAATTTCTTAATTTTTGCTCCAAAATAAGGGGAATTTCTGCTTTTTTGCCTCTTAATAAGTGGAATTTCTGTCTTTTTCCCCCAAAACAAAGGGAATTTCTGTTTTTTTGCCCCAAAATACGGAAAATTTCTGACTTATTACCCTGAAGTAAGTGAAATTTCTGCAATTTTGCCAGAAAATGAGGGAAATTTCTGCCTTTTTGCCCCCAAATAAGGAAAATATCAGCCTTTTAACCTCAAAATAAGGGAAATTTCTGCATTTTTGCCCCAAAATATGGGAAATTTCTGCCTTTTTACCCAAAATAAGAACAAATTCTGCAATTTTGTACAAAAATAAAAGAAATTTCTGACTTTTTGCCCCAAAAAGAAAATTTCTGCTTTTTTTTCCTGAAATAAGTGAAATTTCTGCAATTTTGCCCCAAAATATGTGAAATTTCTGCTATTTTGCCCCAAAATAATGGAAATTTTTGCAATTTTGCCACAAAATAAGTGAAATGTCTGAGTTTTGCCCCAAAATAAGAGGAATTTCTGTTTTTGCCCCAACATATAGGGAATTTCTGCCTTTTTGCCCCACAATTAGGGGAATATCTGCAATTTTGCTCCAAAATACGGGAATTTTCTGCCTTTTTGCCTGAAAATAAGAAGAATGCATATCTTTTTGCCATAAAAAAGGAAAGTTTCTTCATTTTTGCTCCAAAATAAGGGGAATTTCTGCTTTTTTGGATCTAAATATGTGGAATTTCTGTTTTGTTCCCCCAAAACGAAAGGAATTTTTGTCTTTTTTGCCCCAAAATAAGGAAAATTTCTGACTTATTACCATGAAATAAGTGAAATTTCTGCAATTTTGCCCCAAAATGAGGAAAATTTCTGCCTTTTTGCCCCCAAATAAGGGGAATTTCAGCCTTTTTATCTCAAAATAATAGGAATTTCTGCATTTTTGCCCCAAAATATGGGAAATTTCTGCCTTTTTGCCCCAAAATAAGAACAATTTCTGCAATTTTGTACCAAAATAAAAGAAATTTCTGCCTTTTTGCCCCAAAATAAGAAAATTTCTGCTTTTTTTTCTGAAATAAGTGAAATTTCTGCAATTTTGCCCTAAAATAAGTGAAATTTCTGAGTTTTGCCCCAAAATAAGGAGAATTTCTGTCTTTTTGCCCCAACATATAGGGAATTTCTGCCTTTTTGGCCCACAATTAGGGGGATTTTTGCAATTTTGCTCCAAAAACGGGGAATTTCTGTCTTTTTGCCCGAAAATAAGAAGAATGCATACCTTTTTGCCATAGAAAAGGGAAATTTCTTCATTTTTGCTCCAAAATAAGGGGAATTTCTGCTTTTTGCTTCTAAATAAGTGGAATTTCTGTCTTTTTTCCCAAAACAAAGGGAATTTCTGTCTTTTTGCACCAAAATATAGATAATTTCTGACTTATTAATCTGAAATAAGTGAAATTTCTGCAATTTTGCCCCATAATAAGGGAAATTCTGCATTTTTTGCCCCCAAATAAGGGGAATTTCAGCCTTTTTACCTCAAAATAAGGGGAATTTCTGCATTTTTGCCCCAAAATATTGGAAATGTCTGCCTTTTTGCCCCAAAATAAGGAAAATTTCTGCAATTTTGTACCAAAATAAAAGAAATATCTGCCTTTTTGCCCCAAAATTAGAAAATTTCTGCTTTTTTTTCGGAAATAAGTGAAATTTCTGCAATTTTGCCCCAAAATAATTGAAATTTCTAAGTTTTGCCCCAAAATAAAAGAAATTTCTGCCTTTTTGCCCCCAAATAAGAGGAATTTCAGCATTTTTACCTTAAAATAAGGGGAATTTTTGCATTTTTGTCCCAAAATATGAGAAATTTCTGCCTATTTCCCAAAATAAGAAAAATTTCTGCAATTTTGTACCAAAAGAAAAGAAATTTCTGCCTTTTTGCCCCAAAATAAGAAAATTTCTGCTTTTTTTCTGAAATAAGTGAAATTTCTGCAATTTTGCCCCAAAATAAGTAAAATTTCTGAGTTTTGTTCCAAAATAAAGAGAATTTCTGTCTTTTTGCCCCAACATATAGGGAATTTCTGTCTTTTTGCCCCACAATTATAGAAATTTCTGCAATTTTGCTTTAAAACAGGGGGAATTTCTGCCTTTTTGCCCGAAAACAAGAAGAATGTATACCTTTTTGCCATAAAAAAAGGAAATTTCTTAATTTTTGCTCCAAAATAAGGGGAATTTCTGCTTTTTTGCCTCTTAATAAGTGGAATTTCTGTCTTTTTCCCCAAAACAAAGGGAATTTCTGTTTTTTTTTCCCCAAAATACGGAAAATTTCTGACTTATTACCCTGAAGTAAGTGAAATTTCTGCAATTTTGCCAGAAAATGAGGGAAATTTCTGCCTTTTTGCCCCCAAATAAGGAAAATATCAGCCTTTTAACCTCAAAATAAGGGAAATTTCTGCATTTTTGCCCCAAAATATGGGAAATTTCTGCCTTTTTACCCAAAATAAGAACAAATTCTGCAATTTTGTACAAAAATAAAAGAAATTTCTGACTTTTTGCCCCAAAAAGAAAATTTCTGCTTTTTTTTTCCTGAAATAAGTGAAATTTCTGCAATTTTGCCCCAAAATATGTGAAATTTCTGCTATTTTGCCCCAAAATAATGGAAATTTTTGCAATTTTGCCACAAAATAAGTGAAATGTCTGAGTTTTGCCCCAAAATAAGAGGAATTTCTGTTTTTGCCCCAACATATAGGGAATTTCTGCCTTTTTGCCCCACAATTAGGGGAATATCTGCAATTTTGCTCCAAAATACGGGGATTTTCTGCCTTTTTGCCTGAAAATAAGAAGAATGCATATCTTTTTGCCATAAAAAAGGAAAGTTTCTTCATTTTTGCTCCAAAATAAGGGGAATTTCTGCTTTTTTGGATCTAAATATGTGGAATTTCTGTTTTGTTCCCCCAAAACGAAAGGAATTTTTGTCTTTTTTGCCCCAAAATAAGGAAAATTTCTGACTTATTACCCTGAAATAAGTGAAATTTCTGCAATTTTGCCCCAAAATGAGGAAAATTTCTGCCTTTTTGCCCCCAAATAAGGGGAATTTCAGCCTTTTTATCTCAAAATAATAGGAATTTCTGCATTTTTGCCCCAAAATATGGGAAATTTCTGCCTTTTTGCCCCAAAATAAGAACAATTTCTGCAATTTTGTACCAAAATAAAAGAAATTTCTGCCTTTTTGCCCCAAAATAAGAAAATTTCTGCTTTTTTTTCTGAAATAAGTGAAATTTCTGCAATTTTGCCCTAAAATAAGTGAAATTTCTGAGTTTTGCCCCAAAATAAGGAGAATTTCTGTCTTTTTGCCCCAACATATAGGGAATTTCTGCCTTTTTGGCCCACAATTAGGGGGATTTTTGCAATTTTGCTCCAAAAACGGGGAATTTCTGTCTTTTTGCCCGAAAATAAGAAGAATGCATACCTTTTTGCCATAGAAAAGGGAAATTTCTTCATTTTTGCTCCAAAATAAGGGGAATTTCTGCTTTTTGCTTCTAAATAAGTGGAATTTCTGTCTTTTTTCCCAAAACAAAGGGAATTTCTGTCTTTTTGCACCAAAATATAGATAATTTCTGACTTATTAATCTGAAATAAGTGAAATTTCTGCAATTTTGCCCCATAATAAGGGAAATTTCTGCATTTTTTGCCCCCAAATAAGGGGAATTTCAGCCTTTTTAGCTCAAAATAAGGGGAATTTCTGCATTTTTGCCCCAAAATATTGGAAATGTCTGCCTTTTTGCCCCAAAATAAGGAAAATTTCTGCAATTTTGTACCAAAATAAAAGAAATATCTGCCTTTTTGCCCCAAAATTAGAAAATTTCTGCTTTTTTTTCGGAAATAAGTGAAATTTCTGCAATTTTGCCCCAAAATAATTGAAATTTCTAAGTTTTGCCCCAAAATAAAAGAAATTTCTGCCTTTTTGCCCCCAAATAAGAGGAATTTCAGCATTTTTACCTTAAAATAAGGGGAATTTTTGCATTTTTGTCCCAAAATATGAGAAATTTCTGCCTATTTCCCAAAATAAGAAAAATTTCTGCAATTTTGTACCAAAAGAAAAGAAATTTCTGCCTTTTTGCCCCAAAATAAGAAAATTTCTGCTTTTTTTCTGAAATAAGTGAAATTTCTGCAATTTTGCCCCAAAATAAGTAAAATTTCTGAGTTTTGTTCCAAAATAAAGAGAATTTCTGTCTTTTTGCCCCAACATATAGGGAATTTCTGTCTTTTTGCCCCACAATTATAGAAATTTCTGCAATTTTGCTTTAAAACAGGGGGAATTTCTGCCTTTTTGCCCGAAAACAAGAAGAATGTATACCTTTTTGCCATAAAAAAAGGAAATTTCTTAATTTTTGCTCCAAAATAAGGGGAATTTCTGCTTTTTTGCCTCTTAATAAGTGGAATTTCTGTCTTTTTCCCCAAAACAAAGGGAATTTCTGTTTTTTTTTGCCCCAAAATACGGAAAATTTCTGACTTATTACCCTGACGTTAATGAAATTTCTGCAATTTTGCCCCAAAATGAGGGAAATTTCTGCCTTTTTGCCCCTAAATAAGGAAAATATCAGCCTTTTTACCTCAAAATAAGGGAAATTTCTGCATTTTTGCCCCAAAATATGTGAAATTTCTGCAATTTTGCCTTAAAATAAGGGAAATTTCTGCAATTTTGCCACAAAATAAGTGAAATTTCTGAGTTTTGCCCCAAAATAAGAGGAATTTCTGTTTTTGCCCCAACATATAGGGAATTTCTGCCTTTTTGGCCCACAATTAGGGGATTTTCTGCAATTTTGCTTCAAAATACGGGGATTTTCTGCCTTTTTGCCCGAAAATAACAAGAATGCATATCTTTTTGCCATAAAAAAGAGAATTTACTTCATTTTTGCTCCAAAATAAGGGGAATTTCTGCTTTTTTGGCTCTAAATATGTGGAATTTCTGTTTTTTTCCCCCCAAACAAAGGGAATTTCTGTCTTTTTTGCCCCAAAATAAGGAAAATTTCTGACTCATTACCCTGAAATAAGTGAAATTTCTGCAATTTTGCCAGAAAATGAGGGAAATTTCTGCCTTTTTGCCCCCAATTAAGGAAAATATCAGCCTTTTAACCTCAAAATAAGGGAAATTTCTGCATTTTTGCCCCAAAATAAGTGAAATTTCTGCAATTTTGCCCCAAAATAAGGGAAATTTCTGGAATTTTGCCCCATAACAAGTGGAATTTCTGCGTTTTGCCCCAAAATAAAGAGAATTTCTGTCTTTTTACCCTAACATACAGGGAATTTCTGCCTTTTTGCCCCACAATTAGGGGAATTTCTGCAATTTTGCTTCAAAATTCAGGGAATTTCTGCCTTTTTGCCCGAAAATAAGAAGATGAATACCTTTTTGCCATAAAAAAGGGAAATTTCTTCATTTTTCTTCAAAATAAGGGGAATTTCTGATTTTTTGCCTCTAAATAAGTGGAATTTCTGTCTTTTTCCCCCAAAACAAAGGGAATTTCTGTCTTTTTTGCCCCAAAATAAAAAAAAAAATTCAGACTTATTACCCTGAAATAAGTGAAATTTCTGCAATTTCGCTCCAAAATAATTGAAATTTCTGAGTTTTGCCCCAAAATAAGGGGAATTTTTGGATTTTTGTCCCCAAATAAGGGGAATTTCAGCATTTTTACCTCAAAATAAGGGGAATTTCTGCAATTTTGCCCCAAAATATGGGAAATTTCTGCCTTTTTGCCCCAAAATAAGAACAAATTCTGCAATTTTGTACCTAAATAAAAGAAATTTCTGACTTTTTTTTCCCAAAAAAGAAAATTTCTGCTATTTTCTTCTGAAATAAGTGATATTTCTGCAATTTTGCCCCAAAATATGTGAAATTTCTGCAATTTTGCCCCAAAATATGTGAAATTTCTGCAATTTTGCCCCAAAATAAGAAAAATTTCTGCAATTTTGCCCCAAAATAAGTGAAATTTCTGAGTTTTGCCCCTAAATAAGGAGAATTTCTGTTTTTGCTCCAACATATAGGGAATTTCTGCCTTTTTGCCCCACAATAGGGGAATATCTGCAATTTTGCTCCAAAATACGGGGAATTTCTGCCTTTTTGCCCGAAAATAAGAAGAATGCATACCTTTTTGCCATAAAAAAAAGAAATTTCTTCATTTTTGCTCCAAAATAAAGGGAATTTCTGCTTTTTTGCCTCTACATAAGTGGAATTTCTGTCTTTTTCCCCCAAAACAAAGGGAATTCCTGTCTTTTTGCCCCAAAATAAGAAAAATTTCTGACTTATTACCCTGAAATAAGTGAAATTTCTGCAATTTTGCCCCAAAATGAGGGAAATTTCTGCCTTCTTGCTCCCAAAGAAGAAAATATCAGCCTTTTTACCTCAAAATAAGGGAAATTTCTGCATTTTTGCCCCAAAATAATGGGACATTTCTGCCCTTTTGCCCCAAAATAAGAACAAATTCTGCAATTTTGTACCTAAATAAAAGAAATTTCTGACTTTTTGACCTAAAAAGAAAATTTCTGCTTTTTTTTCTGAAATAAGTGAAATTTCTGCAATTTTGCCCAAAAATATGTGAAATTTCTGCAATTTTGCCTTAAAATAAGGGAAATTTCTGCATTTTTTGCCCCCAAATAAGGGGAATTTCCGCCTTTTTACCTCAAAATATGGGGAATTTCTGGTTTTTTGCTCCAAAATATGGGAAATGTCTGCCTTTTTGCCCCAAAATAAGTAAAATTTCTGCAATTTTGTACCAAAATAAAAGAAATATCTGCCTTTTTGCCCCAAAATTAGAAAATTTCTGCTTTTTTTCGGAAATAAGTGAAATTTCTGCAATTTTGCCCCAAAATAAATGAAATTTCTAAGTTTTGCCCCAAAATAAGGGAAATTTCTGCTTTTTTGCCCCCAAATAAGAAGAAGTTCAGCATTTTTACCTTAAAATAAGGGGAATTTCTGCATTTTTGCCCCAAAATATGAGAAATTTCTGCCTTTTTCCCATAATAAGAAAAATTTCTGCAATTTTGTACAAAAATAAAAGAAATTTCTGCCTTTTTGCCCCAAAATAAGAAAATTTCTGCTTTTTTTTCTGAAATCAGTGAAATTTCTGCAATTTTGCCCCAAAATAAGTGAAATTTCTGAGTTTTGCCCCAAAATAAGGAGAATTTCTGTCTTTTTGCCCCAACATATAGGGAATTTCTGCCTTTTTGCCCCACAATTAGGGGAATTTCTGCAATTTTGCTCCAA
Source organism: Micromys minutus (assembly GCF_963924665.1). NCBI lineage: Eukaryota > Metazoa > Chordata > Mammalia > Rodentia > Muridae > Micromys > Micromys minutus. The sequence continues at coordinate 9,923,010 of NW_027667467.1, read as the reverse complement.
AACAGAAGGAATTTCTGCCTTTTTGCCCGAAAACAAGAAGAATGCATACCTTTTTGCCATAAAAAATAGAAATTTCTTAATTTTTGCTCCAAAATAAGGGGAATTTCTGCTTTTTTGCCTCTTAATAAGTGGAATTTCTGTCTTTTTTCCCCAAAACAAAGGGAATTTCTGTCTTTTTTGCCCCAAAATACGGAAAATTTCTGACTTATTACCCTGAAGTAAATGAAATTTCTGCAATTTTGCCCCAAAATGAGGGAAATTTCTGCCTTTTTGCCCCCAAATAAGAAAAATATCAGCCTTTTTATCTCAAAATAAGGGAAATTTCTGCATTTTTGCCCCAAAATAAGTGAAATTTCTGCTTTTTTTCTGAAATAAGTGAAATTTCTGCAATTTTGCCCCAAAATAAGTGAAAATTCTGAGTTTTGCCCCAAAATAAGGAGAATTTCTGTCTTTTTGCCCCACAATTAGGGGAATTTCTGCAATTGTGCTCCAAAATACGAGGAATTTCTGCCTTTTTGCCCGAAAACAAGAAGAATGCATACCTTTTTGCCATAAAAAAGGAAAATTTCATCATTTTTGCTCCAAAATAAGGGGACTTTCTGCTCTTTTGCCTCTTAATAAGTGGAATTTCTGTCTTTTTCCCCCAAAAAAAAGGGAATTTCCATCTTTTTGCCTCAAAATAAGGAAAATTTCTGACTTATTACCCTGAAGTAAGTGAAATTTCTGCAATTTTGCCCCAAAATAAGGGAAATTTATGCCTTTTTACCCCCAAATAAGGGGAATTTCAGCATTTTTACCTCAAAATAAAAGGAACTTCTGCATTTTTGCCACAAAATATTTGGAATTTCTGCCTTTTTGCTCCAAAATAAGAAAAACTTCTGCCTTTTTTCCTGAAATAAGTGAGATTTCTGCAATTTTGCCCCAAAATAAGGGAAATTTCTTCATTTTTGCCTCCAAATAAAGGGAATTTCAGCATTTTTACCTCAAAATAAGGGGAATTTCTGCACTTTTGCCCTAAAATATGGGAAATTTCTGCCTTTTTGTCCCAAAATAAGAAAAATTTCTGCAATTTTGTATCAAAATAAAAAAATTTCTGCCTTTTTGCCCCAAAATAAGTGAAATTTCTGCTTTTTTTTCTGAAATAAGTGAAATTTCTGCAATTTTGCCCCAAAATAAGTGAAAATTCTGAGTTTTGCCCCAAAATAAGGGAAATTTCTGGAATTTTGCCCCAAAATAAGTGGAATTTCTGAGTTTTGCCCCCAAAAAAGGAAAATTTCTGTCTTTTTGCCCCAACATATAGGGAATTTCTGCCTTTTTGCCCCACAATTAGGGGAATTTCTGCAATTGTGCTCCAAAATACGGGGAATTTCTGCCTTTTTGCCCGAAAACAAGAAGAATGCATACCTTTTTGCCATAAAAAAGGAAAATTTCTTCATTTTTGCTCCAAAGTATGGGGAATTTCTGCTTTTTTGCCTCTTAATAAGTCGAATTTATGTCTTTTTTCCCCAAAACAAAGAGAATTTCCATCTTTTTTGCCCCAAAATAAAGAAAATTTCTGACTTATTACCCTGAAGTAAGTGGAATTTCTGCAATTTTGCCCCAAAATAAGGGAAATTTATGCCTTTTTGCCTCCAAATAAGGGGAATTTCAGCATTTTTACCTCAAAATAAGGGGAATTTCTGCATTTTTGCCACAAAGTATTTGGAATTTCTGACTTTTTGCTCCAAAATAAGGAAAACTTCTGCCTTTTTTCCTGAAATAAGTGAAATTTCTGCAATTTTGCCCCAAAATAAGTGAAATTTCTGCAATTTTGTCCCAAAATAAGTGAAATTTCTGAAATTTGGCCCAAAATAAGGGAAATTTCTGGAATTTTGCCCCAAAATAATTGAAATTTCTGAGTTTTGCCCCAAAATAAGGGGAATTTCTGCCTTTTTGCCCCCAAATAATAGGAATTTCAGCTTTTATACCACAAAATAAGGGGAATTTCTGCATTTTTGCCCCAAAATATGGGAAATTTCTGCGTTTTTGCCCCAAAATAAGAACAATTTCTGCAATTTTGTACCAAAATAAAAGAAATTTCTGACTTTTTGCCCCAAAAAAGAAAAGTTCTCCTTTTTTTACTGACATAAGTGAAATTTCTGCAATTTTGCCCCAAAATAAGTGAAATTTCTGCAATTTTGCCCCAAAATAAGGGAAATTTCTGGAATTTTGCCCCATAACAAGTGGAATTTCTGAGTTTTGCCCCAAAATAAAGAAAATTCCTGTCTTTTTGCCCTAACATACAGGGAATTTCTGCCTTTTGCCCCACAATTCGGGGAATTTCTGCAATTTTGCTTCAAAATTCAGGGAATTTCTGCCTTTTTGACCGAAAATAAGAAGATGAATAACTTTTTGCCATAAAAAAGGGAAATTTCTTCATTTTTCTCCAAAATAAGGGGAATTTCTGATTTTTTGCCTCTAAATAAGTGGAATTTTTGTCTTTTTTCCCCCAAAACAAAGGGAATTTCTGTCTTTTTTGCCCCAAAATAAGGAAAATTTCAGAATTATTACCATGAAATAAGTGAAATTTCTGCAATTTTGCTCCAAAATAATTGAAATTTCTGAGTTTTGCCCCAAAATAAGAGGAATTTCTGGATTTTTGTCCCCAAATAAGGGGAATTTCAGCATTTTTACCTCAAAATAAGGGGAATTTCTGCAATTTTGCCCCAAAATATGGGAAATTTCTGCCTTTTTGCCCCAAAATAAGAACAAATTCTGCAATTTTGTACAAAAATAAAAGAAATTTCTGACTTTTTGCCCCAAAAAGAAAATTTCTGCTTTTTTTTTCTGAAATAAGTGAAATTTCTGCAATTTTGCCCCAAAATAAGTGAAATTTCTGAGTTTTGCCCCAAAATAAAGAGAATTTCTGTCTTTTTGCCCCAACATATAGGGAATTTCTGTCTTTTTGCCCCACAATTAGGGGAATTTCTGCAATTTTGCTCCAAAACAGGGGGAATTTCTGCCTTTTTGAACGAAAACAGGAAGAATGCATACCTTTTTGCCATAAAAAAGGGAAATTTCTTAATTTTTGCTCCAAAATAAGGGGAATTACTGCTTTTTTTTGCCTCTTAATAAGTGGAATTTCTGTCTTTTTCCCCCAAAACAAAGGGAATTTCTGTTTTTTTTGCCCCAAAATACGGAAAATTTCTGACTTATTACCCTGAAGTAAGTGAAATTTCTGCAATTTTGCCAGAAAATGAGGGAAATTTCTGCCTTTTTGCCCCCAAATAAGGAAAATATCAGCCTTTTAACCTCAAAATAAGGGAAATTTCTGCATTTTTGCCCCAAAATATGGGAAATTTCTGCCTTTTTACCCAAAATAAGAACAAATTCTGCAATTTTGTACAAAAATAAAAGAAATTTCTGACTTTTTGCCCCAAAAAGAAAATTTCTGCTTTTTTTTTCCTGAAATAAGTGAAATTTCTGCAATTTTGCCCCAAAATATGTGAAATTTCTGCTATTTTGCCCCAAAATAATGGAAATTTTTGCAATTTTGCCACAAAATAAGTGAAATGTCTGAGTTTTGCCCCAAAATAAGAGGAATTTCTGTTTTTGCCCCAACATATAGGGAATTTCTGCCTTTTTGCCCCACAATTAGGGGAATATCTGCAATTTTGCTCCAAAATACGGGGATTTTCTGCCTTTTTGCCCGAAAATAAGAAGAATGCATATCTTTTTGCCATAAAAAAGGAAAGTTTCTTCATTTTTGCTCCAAAATAAGGGGAATTTCTGCTTTTTTGGATCTAAATATGTGGAATTTCTGTTTTTTTCCCCCAAAACGAAAGGAATTTCTGTCTTTTTTGCCCCAAAATAAGGAAAATTTCTGACTTATTACCCTGAAATAAGTGAAATTTCTGCAATTTTGCCCCAAAATGAGGAAAATTTCTGCCTTTTTGCCCCCAAATAAGGGGAATTTCAGCCTTTTTATCTCAAAATAATAGGAATTTCTGCATTTTTGCCCCAAAATATGGGAAATTTCTGCCTTTTTGCCCCAAAATAAGAACAATTTCTGCAATTTTGTACCAAAATAAAAGAAATTTCTGCCTTTTTGCCCCAAAATAAGAAAATTTCTGCTTTTTTCTGAAATAAGTGAAATTTCTGCAATTTTGCCCTAAAATAAGTGAAATTTCTGAGTTTTGCCCCAAAATAAGGAGAATTTCTGTCTTTTTGCCCCAACATATAGGGAATTTCTGCCTTTTTTGCCCACAATTAGGGGGATTTTTGCAATTTTGCTCCAAAAAACGGGGAATTTCTGTCTTTTTGCCCGAAAATAAGAAGAATGCATACCTTTTTGCCATAGAAAAGGGAAATTTCTTCATTTTTGCTCCAAAATAAGGGGAATTTCTGCTTTTTGCTTCTAAATAAGTGGAATTTCTGTCTTTTTTTCCCAAAACAAAGGGAATTTCTGTCTTTTTGCACCAAAATATAGATAATTTCTGACTTATTAATCTGAAATAAGTGAAATTTCTGCAATTTTGCCCCAAAATAAGGGAAATTTCTGCATTTTTTGCCCCCAAATAAGGGGAATTTCAGCCTTTTTACCTCAAAATAAGGGGAATTTCTGCATTTTTGCCCCAAAATATTGGAAATGTCTGCCTTTTTGCCCCAAAATAAGGAAAATTTCTGCAATTTTGTACCAAAATAAAAGAAATATCTGCCTTTTTGCCCCAAAATTAGAAAATTTCTGCTTTTTTTTCGGAAATAAGTGAAATTTCTGCAATTTTGCCCCAAAATAATTGAAATTTCTAAGTTTTGCCCCAAAATAAAAGAAATTTCTGCCTTTTTGCCCCCAAATAAGAGGAATTTCAGCATTTTTACCTTAAAATAAGGGGAATTTTTGCATTTTTGTCCCAAAATATGAGAAATTTCTGCCTATTTCCCAAAATAAGAAAAATTTCTGCAATTTTGTACCAAAAGAAAAGAAATTTCTGCCTTTTTGCCCCAAAATAAGAAAATTTCTGCTTTTTTTCTGAAATAAGTGAAATTTCTGCAATTTTGCCCCAAAATAAGTAAAATTTCTGAGTTTTGTTCCAAAATAAAGAGAATTTCTGTCTTTTTGCCCCAACATATAGGGAATTTCTGTCTTTTTGCCCCACAATTATAGAAATTTCTGCAATTTTGCTTTAAAACAGGGGGAATTTCTGCCTTTTTGCCCGAAAACAAGAAGAATGTATACCTTTTGCCATAAAAAAAGGAAATTTCTTAATTTTTGCTCCAAAATAAGGGGAATTTCTGCTTTTTTGCCTCTTAATAAGTGGAATTTCTGTCTTTTTCCCCAAAACAATGGGAATTTCTTTATTTTTTGCCCCAAAATACGGAAAATTTCTGACTTATTACCCTGACGTTAATGAAATTTCTGCAATTTTGCCCCAAAATGAGGGAAATTTCTGCCTTTTTGCCCCTAAATAAGGAAAATATCAGCCTTTTTACCTCAAAATAAGGGAAATTTCTGCATTTTTGCCCCAAAATATGTGAAATTTCTGCAATTTTGACTTAAAATAAGGGAAATTTCTGCAATTTTGCCACAAAATAAGTGAAATTTCTGAGTTTTGCCCCAAAATAAGAGGAATTTCTGTTTTTGCCCCAACATATAGGGAATTTCTGCCTTTTTGCCCCACAATTAGGGGAATTTCTGCAATTGTGCTCCAAAATACGGGGAATTTCTGCCTTTTTGCCCGAAAACAAGAAGAATGCATACCTTTTTGCCATAAAAAAGGAAAATTTCTTCATTTTTGCTCCAAAGTATGGGGAATTTCTGCTTTTTTGCCTCTTAATAAGTCGAATTTATGTCTTTTTTCCCCAAAACAAAGAGAATTTCCATCTTTTTTGCCCCAAAATAAAGAAAATTTCTGACTTATTACCCTGAAGTAAGTGGAATTTCTGCAATTTTGCCCCAAAATAAGGGAAATTTATGCCTTTTTGCCTCCAAATAAGGGGAATTTCAGCATTTTTACCTCAAAATAAGGGGAATTTCTGCATTTTTGCCACAAAATATTTGGAATTTCTGCCTTTTTGCTCCAAAATAAGGAAAACTTCTGCCTTTTTTCCTGAAATAAGTGAAATTTCTGCAATTTTGCCCCAAAATAAGTGAAATTTCTGCAATTTTGTCCCAAAATAAGTGAAATTTCTGAAATTTGGCCCAAAATAAGGGAAATTTCTGGAATTTTGCCCCAAAATAATTGAAATTTCTGAGTTTTGCCCCAAAATAAGGGGAATTTCTGCCTTTTTGCCCCCAAATAATAGGAATTTCAGCTTTTATACCACAAAATAAGGGGAATTTCTGCATTTTTGCCCCAAAATATGGGAAATTTCTGCGTTTTTGCCCCAAAATAAGAACAATTTCTGCAATTTTGTACCAAAATAAAAGAAATTTCTGACTTTTTGCCCCAAAAAAGAAAAGTTCTCCTTTTTTTACTGACATAAGTGAAATTTCTGCAATTTTGCCCCAAAATAAGTGAAATTTCTGCAATTTTGCCCCAAAATAAGGGAAATTTCTGGAATTTTGCCCCATAACAAGTGAAATTTCTGAGTTTTGCCCCAAAATAAAGAAAATTTCTGTCTTTTTGCCCTAACATACAGGGAATTTCTGCCTTTTGCCCCACAATTCGGGGAATTTCTGCAATTTTGCTTCAAAATTCAGGGAATTTCTGCCTTTTTGACCGAAAATAAGAAGATGAATAACTTTTTGCCATAAAAAAGGGAAATTTCTTCATTTTTCTCCAAAATAAGGGGAATTTCTGATTTTTTGCCTCTAAATAAGTGGAATTTTTGTCTTTTTCCCCCAAAACAAAGGGAATTTCTGTCTTTTTTGCCCCAAAATAAGGAAAATTTCAGAATTATTACCATGAAATAAGTGAAATTTCTGCAATTTTGCTCCAAAATAATTGAAATTTCTGAGTTTTGCCCCAAAATAAGAGGAATTTCTGGATTTTTGTCCCCAAATAAGGGGAATTTCAGCATTTTTACCTCAAAATAAGGGGAATTTCTGCAATTTTGCCCCAAAATATGGGAAATTTCTGCCTTTTTGCCCCAAAATAAGAACAAATTCTGCAATTTTGTACAAAAATAAAAGAAATTTCTGACTTTTTGCCCCAAAATGAAAATTTCTGCTTTTTTTTTCTGAAATAAGTGAAATTTCTGCAATTTTGCCCCAAAATAAGTGAAATTTCTGAGTTTTGCCCCAAAATAAAGAGAATTTCTGTCTTTTTGCCCCAACATATAGGGAATTTCTGTCTTTTTGCCCCACAATTAGGGGAATTTCTGCAATTTTGCTCCAAAACAGGGGGAATTTCTGCCTTTTTGAACGAAAACAGGAAGAATGCATACCTTTTTGCCATAAAAAAGGGAAATTTCTTAATTTTTGCTCCAAAATAAGGGGAATTACTGCTTTTTTGCCTCTTAATAAGTGGAATTTCTGTCTTTTTCCCCAAAACAAAGGGAATTTCTGTTTTTTTTTCCCCAAAATACGGAAAATTTCTGACTTATTACCCTGAAGTAAGTGAAATTTCTGCAATTTTGCCAGAAAATGAGGGAAATTTCTGCCTTTTTGCCCCCAAATAAGGAAAATATCAGCCTTTTAACCTCAAAATAAGGGAAATTTCTGCATTTTTGCCCCAAAATATGGGAAATTTCTGCCTTTTTACCCAAAATAAGAACAAATTCTGCAATTTTGTACAAAAATAAAAGAAATTTCTGACTTTTTGCCCCAAAAAGAAAATTTCTGCTTTTTTTTTCCTGAAATAAGTGAAATTTCTGCAATTTTGCCCCAAAATATGTGAAATTTCTGCTATTTTGCCCCAAAATAATGGAAATTTTTGCAATTTTGCCACAAAATAAGTGAAATGTCTGAGTTTTGCCCCAAAATAAGAGGAATTTCTGTTTTTGCCCCAACATATAGGGAATTTCTGCCTTTTTGCCCCACAATTAGGGGAATATCTGCAATTTTGCTCCAAAATACGGGGATTTTCTGCCTTTTTGCCTGAAAATAAGAAGAATGCATATCTTTTTGCCATAAAAAAGGAAAGTTTCTTCATTTTTGCTCCAAAATAAGGGGAATTTCTGCTTTTTTGGATCTAAATATGTGGAATTTCTGTTTTGTTCCCCCAAAACGAAAGGAATTTTTGTCTTTTTTGCCCCAAAATAAGGAAAATTTCTGACTTATTACCCTGAAATAAGTGAAATTTCTGCAATTTTGCCCCAAAATGAGGAAAATTTCTGCCTTTTTGCCCCCAAATAAGGGGAATTTCAGCCTTTTTATCTCAAAATAATAGGAATTTCTGCATTTTTGCCCCAAAATATGGGAAATTTCTGCCTTTTTGCCCCAAAATAAGAACAATTTCTGCAATTTTGTACCAAAATAAAAGAAATTTCTGCCTTTTTGCCCCAAAATAAGAAAATTTCTGCTTTTTTTTCTGAAATAAGTGAAATTTCTGCAATTTTGCCCTAAAATAAGTGAAATTTCTGAGTTTTGCCCCAAAATAAGGAGAATTTCTGTCTTTTTGCCCCAACATATAGGGAATTTCTGCCTTTTTGGCCCACAATTAGGGGGATTTTTGCAATTTTGCTCCAAAAACGGGGAATTTCTGTCTTTTTGCCCGAAAATAAGAAGAATGCATACCTTTTTGCCATAGAAAAGGGAAATTTCTTCATTTTTGCTCCAAAATAAGGGGAATTTCTGCTTTTTGCTTCTAAATAAGTGGAATTTCTGTCTTTTTTCCCAAAACAAAGGGAATTTCTGTCTTTTTGCACCAAAATATAGATAATTTCTGACTTATTAATCTGAAATAAGTGAAATTTCTGCAATTTTGCCCCATAATAAGGGAAATTTCTGCATTTTTTGCCCCCAAATAAGGGGAATTTCAGCCTTTTTAGCTCAAAATAAGGGGAATTTCTGCATTTTTGCCCCAAAATATTGGAAATGTCTGCCTTTTTGCCCCAAAATAAGGAAAATTTCTGCAATTTTGTACCAAAATAAAAGAAATATCTGCCTTTTTGCCCCAAAATTAGAAAATTTCTGCTTTTTTTTCGGAAATAAGTGAAATTTCTGCAATTTTGCCCCAAAATAATTGAAATTTCTAAGTTTTGCCCCAAAATAAAAGAAATTTCTGCCTTTTTGCCCCCAAATAAGAGGAATTTCAGCATTTTTACCTTAAAATAAGGGGAATTTTTGCATTTTTGTCCCAAAATATGAGAAATTTCTGCCTATTTCCCAAAATAAGAAAAATTTCTGCAATTTTGTACCAAAAGAAAAGAAATTTCTGCCTTTTTGCCCCAAAATAAGAAAATTTCTGCTTTTTTTCTGAAATAAGTGAAATTTCTGCAATTTTGCCCCAAAATAAGTAAAATTTCTGAGTTTTGTTCCAAAATAAAGAGAATTTCTGTCTTTTTGCCCCAACATATAGGGAATTTCTGTCTTTTTGCCCCACAATTATAGAAATTTCTGCAATTTTGCTTTAAAACAGGGGGAATTTCTGCCTTTTTGCCCGAAAACAAGAAGAATGTATACCTTTTTGCCATAAAAAAAGGAAATTTCTTAATTTTTGCTCCAAAATAAGGGGAATTTCTGCTTTTTTGCCTCTTAATAAGTGGAATTTCTGTCTTTTTCCCCAAAACAATGGGAATTTCTTTATTTTTTGCCCCAAAATACGGAAAATTTCTGACTTACTACCCTGACGTTAATGAAATTTCTGCAATTTTGCCCCAAAATGAGGGAAATTTCTGCCTTTTTGCCCCTAAATAAGGAAAATATCAGCCTTTTTACCTCAAAATAAGGGAAATTTCTGCATTTTTGCCCCAAAATATGTGAAATTTCTGCAATTTTGCCTTAAAATAAGGGAAATTTCTGCAATTTTGCCACAAAATAAGTGAAATTTCTGAGTTTTGCCCCAAAATAAGAGGAATTTCTGTTTTTGCCCCAACATATAGGGAATTTCTGCCTTTTTGCCCCACAATTAGGGGAATTTCTGCAATTGTGCTCCAAAATACGGGGAATTTCTGCCTTTTTGCCCGAAAACAAGAAGAATGCTTACCTTTTTGCCATAAAAAAGGAAAATTTCTTCATTTTTGCTCCAAAGTATGGGGAATTTCTGCTTTTTTGCCTCTTAATAAGTCGAATTTATGTCTTTTTTCCCCAAAACAAAGAGAATTTCCATCTTTTTTGCCCCAAAATAAAGAAAATTTCTGACTTATTACCCTGAAGTAAGTGGAATTTCTGCAATTTTGCCCCAAAATGAGGGAAATTTCTGCCTTTTTGCCCCTAAATAAGGAAAATATCAGCCTTTTTACCTCAAATTAAGGGAAATTTCTGCATTTTTGCCCCAAAATATGTGAAATTTCTGCAATTTTGCCTTAAAATAAGGGAAATTTCTGCAATTTTGCCACAAAATAAGTGAAATTTCTGAGTTTTGCCCCAAAATAAGAGGAATTTCTGTTTTTGCCCCAACATATAGGGAATTTCTGCCTTTTTGGCCCACAATTAGGGGATTTTCTGCAATTTTGCTCCAAAATACGGGGATTTTCTGCCTTTTTGCCCGAAAATAACAAGAATGCATATCTTTTTGCCATAAAAAAGAGAATTTACTTCATTTTTGCTCCAAAATAAGGGGAATTTCTGCTTTTTTGCCTCTAAATATGTGGAATTTCTGTTTTTTTCCCCCCAAACAAAGGGAATTTCTGTCTTTTTTGCCCCAAAATAAGGAAAATTTCTGACTCATTACCCTGAAATAAGTGAAATTTCTGCAATTTTGCCAGAAAATGAGGGAAATTTCTGCCTTTTTGCCCCCAATTAAGGAAAATATCAGCCTTTTAACCTCAAAATAAGGGAAATTTCTGCATTTTTGCCCCAAAATATGGGAAATTTCTGCTTTTTTGCCCCAAAATAAGAACAATTTCTGCAATTTTGTACCAAAATAAAAGAAATTTCTGCCTTTTTGCCCCAAAATAAGAAAATTTCTGCTTTTTTTCTGAAATAAGTGAAATTTCTGCAATTTTGCCCTAAAATAAGTGAAATTTCTGAGTTTTGCCTCAAAATAAGGAGAATTTCTGTCTTTTTGCCCCAACATATAGGGAATTTCTGCCTTTTTGGCCCACAATTACGGGAATTTCTGCAATTTCGCTCCAAAAAACGGGTAATTTCTGTCCTTTTGCCCGAAAATAAGAAGAATGCATACCTTTTTGCCATAGAAAAGGGAAATTTCTTCATTTTTGCTCTAAAATAATGGAAATTTCTGCTTTTTGCCTCTAAATAAGTGGAATTTCTGTCTTTTTTCCCAAAACAAAGGAAATTTCTGTCTTTTTGCACCAAAATAAAGATAATTTCTGACTTATTATTCTGAAATAAGTGAAATTTCTGCAATTTTGCCCCAAAATAAGGGAAATTTTTGCATTTTTTGCCCCCAAATAAGGGGAATTTCAGACTTTTTACCTCAAAATAAGGGGAATTTCTGCATTTTTGCCACAAAATATTTGGAATTTCTGCCTTTTTGCCCCAAAATAAGGAAAACTTCTGCCTTGTTTCCTGAAATAAGTAAAATTTCTGCAATTTTGCCTTAAAATAAGTGAAATTTCTGCAATTTTGCCCCAAAATAAGTGAAATTTCTGCAATTTTGCCCCAAAATAAGGGAAATTTCTGGAATTTTGCCCCATAACAAGTGGAATTTCTGAGTTTTGCCCCAAAATAAAGAGAATTTCTGTCTTTTTACCCTAACATACAGGGAATTTCTGCCTTTTTGCCCCACAATTAGGGGAATTTCTGCAATTTTGCTTCAAAATTCAGGGAATTTCTGCCTTTTTGCCCGAAAATAAGAAGATGAATACCTTTTTGCCATAAAAAAGGGAAATTTCTTCATTTTTCTTCAAAATAAGGGGAATTTCTGATTTTTTGCCTCTAAATAAGTGGAATTTCTGTCTTTTTCCCCCAAAACAAAGGGAATTTCTGTCTTTTTTGCCCCAAAATAAAAAAAAAATTTCAGACTTATTACCCTGAAATAAGTGAAATTTCTGCAATTTCGCTCCAAAATAATTGAAATTTCTGAGTTTTGCCCCAAAATAAGGGGAATTTTTGGATTTTTGTCCCCAAATAAGAGGAATTTCAGCATTTTTACCTCAAAATAAGGGGAATTTCTGCAATTTTGCCCCAAAATATGGGAAATTTCTGCCTTTTTGCCCCAAAATAAGAACAAATTCTGCAATTTTGTACCTAAATAAAAGAAATTTCTGACTTTTTTTCCCAAAAAAGAAAATTTCTGCTATTTTCTTCTGAAATAAGTGAAATTTCTGCAATTTTGCCCCAAAATATGTGAAATTTCTGCAATTTTGCCCCAAAATATGTGAAATTTCTGCAATTTTGCCCCAAAATAAGAAAAATTTCTGCAATTTTGCCCCAAAATAAGTGAAATTTCTGAGTTTTGCCCCTAAATAAGGAGAATTTCTGTTTTTGCTCCAACATATAGGGAATTTCTGCCTTTTTGCCCCACAATTAGGGGAATATCTGCAATTTTGCTCCAAAATACGGGGAATTTCTGCCTTTTTGCCCGAAAATAAGAAGAATGCATACCTTTTTGCCATAAAAAAAAGAAATTTCTTCATTTTTGCTCCAAAATAAAGGGAATTTCTGCTTTTTTGCCTCTACATAAGTGGAATTTCTGTCTTTTTCCCCCAAAACAAAGGGAATTCCTGTCTTTTTGCCCCAAAATAAGAAAAATTTCTGACTTATTACCCTGAAATAAGTGAAATTTCTGCAATTTTGCCCCAAAATGAGGGAAATTTCTGCCTTCTTGCTCCCAAAGAAGAAAATATCAGCCTTTTTACCTCAAAATAAGGGAAATTTCTGCATTTTTGCCCCAAAATAATGGGACATTTCTGCCCTTTTGCCCCAAAATAAGAACAAATTCTGCAATTTTGTACCTAAATAAAAGAAATTTCTGACTTTTTGACCTAAAAAGAAAATTTCTGCTTTTTTTTCTGAAATAAGTGAAATTTCTGCAATTTTGCCCAAAAATATGTGAAATTTCTGCAATTTTGCCTTAAAATAAGGGAAATTTCTGCATTTTTTGCCCCCAAATAAGGGGAATTTCCGCCTTTTTACCTCAAAATATGGGGAATTTCTGGATTTTTGCTCCAAAATATGGGAAATGTCTGCCTTTTTGCCCCAAAATAAGGAAAATTTCTGCAATTTTGTACCAAAATAAAAGAAATATCTGCCTTTTTGCCCCAAAATTAGAAAATTTCTGCTTTTTTTTCGGAAATAAGTGAAATTTCTGCAATTTTGCCCCAAAATAAATGAAATTTCTAAGTTTTGCCCCAAAATAAGGGAAATTTCTGCTTTTTGCCCCCAAATAAGAAGAAGTTCAGCATTTTTACCTTAAAATAAGGGGAATTTCTGCATTTTTGCCCCAAAATATGAGAAATTTCTGCCTTTTTCCCATAATAAGAAAAATTTCTGCAATTTTGTACAAAAATAAAAGAAATTTCTGCCTTTTTGCCCCAAAATAAGAAAATTTCTGCTTTTTTTTCTGAAATCAGTGAAATTTCTGCAATTTTGCCCCAAAATAAGTGAAATTTCTGAGTTTTGCCCCAAAATAAGGAGAATTTCTGTCTTTTTGCCCCAACATATAGGGAATTTCTGCCTTTTTGCCCCACAATTAGGGGAATTTCTGCAATTTTGCTCCAAAACAGAAGGAATTTCTGCCTTTTTGCCCGAAAACAAGAAGAATGCATACCTTTTTGCCATAAAAAATAGAAATTTCTTAATTTTTGCTCCAAAATAAGGGGAATTTCTGCTTTTTTGCCTCTTAATAAGTGGAATTTCTGTCTTTTTTCCCCAAAACAAAGGGAATTTCTGTCTTTTTTGCCCCAAAATACGGAAAATTTCTGACTTATTACCCTGAAGTAAATGAAATTTCTGCAATTTTGCCCCAAAATGAGGGAAATTTCTGCCTTTTTGCCCCCAAATAAGAAAAATATCAGCCTTTTTATCTCAAAATAAGGGAAATTTCTGCATTTTTGCCCCAAAATAAGTGAAATTTCTGCTTTTTTTCTGAAATAAGTGAAATTTCTGCAATTTTGCCCCAAAATAAGTGAAAATTCTGAGTTTTGCCCCAAAATAAGGAGAATTTCTGTCTTTTTGCCCCACAATTAGGGGAATTTCTGCAATTGTGCTCCAAAATACGAGGAATTTCTGCCTTTTTGCCCGAAAACAAGAAGAATGCATACCTTTTTGCCATAAAAAAGGAAAATTTCTTCATTTTTGCGCCAAAATAAGGGGACTTTCTGCTCTTTTGCCTCTTAATAAGTGGAATTTCTGTCTTTTTCCCCCAAAACAAAGGGAATTTCCATCTTTTTGCCTCAAAATAAGGAAAATTTCTGACTTATTACCCTGAAGTAAGTGAAATTTCTGCAATTTTGCCCCAAAATAAGGGAAATTTATGCCTTTTTACCCCCAAATAAGGGGAATTTCAGCATTTTTACCTCAAAATAAAAGGAACTTCTGCATTTTTGCCACAAAATATTTGGAATTTCTGCCTTTTTGCTCCAAAATAAGAAAAACTTCTGCCTTTTTTCCTGAAATAAGTGAGATTTCTGCAATTTTGCCCCAAAATAAGGGAAATTTCTGCATTTTTGCCTCCAAATAAAGGGAATTTCAGCATTTTTACCTCAAAATAAGGGGAATTTCTGCACTTTTGCCCTAAAATATGGGAAATTTCTGCCTTTTTGTCCCAAAATAAGAAAAATTTCTGCAATTTTGTATCAAAATAAAAAAATTTCTGCCTTTTTGCCCCAAAATAAGTGAAAATTCTGAGTTTTGCCCCAAAATAAGGGAAATTTCTGGAATTTTGCCCCAAAATAAGTGGAATTTCTGAGTTTTCCCCCAAAAAAAGGAAAATTTCTGTCTTTTTGCCCCAACATATAGGGAATTTCTGCCTTTTTGCCCCACAATTAGGGGAATTTCTGCAATTGTGCTCCAAAATACGGGGAATTTCTGCCTTTTTGCCCGAAAACAAGAAGAATGCATACCTTTTTGCCATAAAAAAGGAAAATTTCTTCATTTTTGCTCCAAAGTATGGGGAATTTCTGCTTTTTTGCCTCTTAATAAGTCGAATTTATGTCTTTTTTCCCCCAAACAAAGAGAATTTCCATCTTTTTTGCCCCAAAATAAAGAAAATTTCTGACTTATTACCCTGAAGTAAGTGGAATTTCTGCAATTTGCCCCAAAATAAGGGAAATTTATGCCTTTTTGCCTCCAAATAAGGGGAATTTCAGCATTTTTACCTCAAAATAAGGGGAATTTCTGCATTTTTGCCACAAAATATTTGGAATTTCTGCCTTTTTGCTCCAAAATAAGGAAAACTTCTGCCTTTTTTCCTGAAATAAGTGAAATTTCTGCAATTTTGCCCCAAAATAAGTGAAATTTCTGCAATTTTGTCCCAAAATAAGTGAAATTTCTGAAATTTGGCCCAAAATAAGGGAAATTTCTGGAATTTTGCCCCAAAATAATTGAAATTTCTGAGTTTTGCCCCAAAATAAGGGGAATTTCTGCCTTTTTGCCCCCAAATAATAGGAATTTCAGCTTTTATACCACAAAATAAGGGGAATTTCTGCATTTTTGCCCCAAAATATGGGAAATTTCTGCGTTTTTGCCCCAAAATAAGAACAATTTCTGCAATTTTGTACCAAAATAAAAGAAATTTCTGACTTTTTGCCCCAAAAAAGAAAAGTTCTCCTTTTTTTACTGACATAAGTGAAATTTCTGCAATTTTGCCCCAAAATAAGTGAAATTTCTGCAATTTTGCCCCAAAATAAGGGAAATTTCTGGAATTTTGCCCCATAACAAGTGGAATTTCTGAGTTTTGCCCCAAAATAAAGAAAATTTCTGTCTTTTTGCCCTAACATACAGGGAATTTCTGCCTTTTGCCCCACAATTCGGGGAATTTCTGCAATTTTGCTTCAAAATTCAGGGAATTTCTGCCTTTTTGACCGAAAATAAGAAGATGAATAACTTTTTGCCATAAAAAAGGGAAATTTCTTCATTTTTCTCCAAAATAAGGGGAATTTCTGATTTTTTGCCTCTAAATAAGTGGAATTTTTGTCTTTTTTCCCCAAAACAAAGGGAATTTCTGTCTTTTTTGCCCCAAAATAAGGAAAATTTCAGAATTATTACCATGAAATAAGTGAAATTTCTGCAATTTTGCTCCAAAATAATTGAAATTTCTGCGTTTTGCCCCAAAATAAGAGGAATTTCTGGATTTTTGTCCCCAAATAAGGGGAATTTCAGCATTTTTACCTCAAAATAAGGGGAATTTCTGCAATTTTGCCCCAAAATATGGGAAATTTCTGCCTTTTTGCCCCAAAATAAGAACAAATTCTGCAATTTTGTACAAAAATAAAAGAAATTTCTGACTTTTTGCCCCAAAAAGAAAATTTCTGCTTTTTTTTTCTGAAATAAGTGAAATTTCTGCAATTTTGCCCCAAAATAAGTGAAATTTCTGAGTTTTGCCCCAAAATAAAGAGAATTTCTGTCTTTTTGCCCCAACATATAGGGAATTTCTGTCTTTTTGCCCCACAATTAGGGGAATTTCTGCAATTTTGCTCCAAAACAGGGGGAATTTCTGCCTTTTTGAACGAAAACAGGAAGAATGCATACCTTTTTGCCATAAAAAAGGGAAATTTCTTAATTTTTGCTCCAAAATAAGGGGAATTACTGCTTTTTTTGCCTCTTAATAAGTGGAATTTCTGTCTTTTTCCCCAAAACAATGGGAATTTCTTTATTTTTTGCCCCAAAATACGGAAAATTTCTGACTTATTACCCTGACGTTAATGAAATTTCTGCAATTTTGCCCCAAAATGAGGGAAATTTCTGCCTTTTTGCCCCTAAATAAGGAAAATATCAGCCTTTTTACCTCAAAATAAGGGAAATTTCTGCATTTTTGCCCCAAAATATGTGAAATTTCTGCAATTTTGCCTTAAAATAAGGGAAATTTCGTCAATTTGGCCACAAAATAAGTGAAATTTCTGAGTTTTGCCCCAAAATAAGAGGAATTTCTGTTTTTGCCCCAACATATAGGGAATTTCTGCCTTTTTGCCCCACAATTAGGGGAATTTCTGCAATTGTGCTCCAAAATACGGGGAATTTCTGCCTTTTTGCCCGAAAACAAGAAGAATGCATACCTTTTTGCCATAAAAAAGGAAAATTTCTTCATTTTTGCTCCAAAGTATGGGGAATTTCTGCTTTTTTGCCGCTTAATAAGTCGAATTTATGTCTTTTTTCCCCAAAACAAAGAGAATTTCCATCTTTTTTGCCCCAAAATAAAGAAAATTTCTGACTTATTACCCTGAAGTAAGTGGAATTTCTGCAATTTTGCCCCAAAATAAGGGAAATTTATGCCTTTTTGCCTCCAAATAAGGGGAATTTCAGCATTTTTACCTCAAAATAAGGGGAATTTCTGCATTTTTGCCACAAAGTATTTGGAATTTCTGCCTTTTTGCTCCAAAATAAGGAAAACTTCTGCCTTTTTTCCTGAAATAAGTGAAATTTCTGCAATTTTGCCCCAAAATAAGTGAAATTTCTGCAATTTTGTCCCAAAATAAGTGAAATTTCTGAAATTTGGCCCAAAATAAGGGAAATTTCTGGAATTTTGCCCCAAAATAATTGAAATTTCTGAGTTTTGCCCCAAAATAAGGGGAATTTCTGCCTTTTTGCCCCCAAATAATAGGAATTTCAGCTGTTATACCACAAAATACGGGGAATTTCTGCATTTTTGCCCCAAAATATGGGAAATTTCTGCGTTTTTGCCCCAAAATAAGAACAATTTCTGCAATTTTGTACCAAAATAAAAGAAATTTCTGACTTTTTGCCCCAAAAAAGAAAAGTTCTCCTTTTTTTACTGACATAAGTGAAATTTCTGCAATTTTGCCCCAAAATAAATGAAATTTCTGCAATTTTGCCCCAAAATAAGGGAAATTTCTGGAATTTTGCCCCATAACAAGTGGAATTTCTGAGTTTTGCCCCAAAATAAAGAAAATTTCTGTCTTTTTGCCCTAACATACAGGGAATTTCTGCCTTTTGCCCCACAATTCGGGGAATTTCTGCAATTTTGCTTCAAAATTCAGGGAATTTCTGCCTTTTTGACCGAAAATAAGAAGATGAATAACTTTTTGCCATAAAAAAGGGAAATTTCTTCATTTTTCTCCAAAATAAGAAGAATTTCTGATTTTTTGCCTCTAAATAAGTGGAATTTTTGTCTTTTTTCCCCCAAAACAAAGGGAATTTCTGTCTTTTTTGCCCCAAAATAAGGAAAATTTCAGAATTATTACCATGAAATAAGTGAAATTTCTGCAATTTTGCTCCAAAATAATTGAAATTTCTGAGTTTTGCCCCAAAATAAGAGGAATTTCTGGATTTTTGTCCCCAAATAAGGGGAATTTCAGCATTTTTACCTCAAAATAAGGGGAATTTCTGCAATTTTGCCCCAAAATATGGGAAATTTCTGCCTTTTTGCCCCAAAATAAGAACAAATTCTGCAATTTTGTACAAAAATAAAAGAAATTTCTGACTTTTTGCCCCAAAAAGAAAATTTCTGCTTTTTTTTTCTGAAATAAGTGAAATTTCTGCAATTTTGCCCCAAAATAAGTGAAATTTCTGAGTTTTGCCCCAAAATAAAGAGAATTTCTGTCTTTTTGCCCCAACATATAGGGAATTTCTGTCTTTTTGCCCCACAATTAGGGGAATTTCTGCAATTTTGCTCCAAAACAGGGGGAATTTCTGCCTTTTTGAACGAAAACAGGAAGAATGCATACCTTTTTGCCATAAAAAAGGGAAATTTCTTAATTTTTGCTCCAAAATAAGGGGAATTACTGCTTTTTTTGCCTCTTAATAAGTGGAATTTCTGTCTTTTTCCCCCAAAACAAAGGGAATTTCTGTTTTTTTTGCCCCAAAATACGGAAAATTTCTGACTTATTACCCTGAAGTAAGTGAAATTTCTGCAATTTTGCCAGAAAATGAGGGAAATTTCTGCCTTTTTGCCCCCAAATAAGGAAAATATCAGCCTTTTAACCTCAAAATAAGGGAAATTTCTGCATTTTTGCCCCAAAATATGGGAAATTTCTGCCTTTTTACCCAAAATAAGAACAAATTCTGCAATTTTGTACAAAAATAAAAGAAATTTCTGACTTTTTGCCCCAAAAAGAAAATTTCTGCTTTTTTTTCCTGAAATAAGTGAAATTTCTGCAATTTTGCCCCAAAATATGTGAAATTTCTGCTATTTTGCCCCAAAATAATGGAAATTTTTGCAATTTTGCCACAAAATAAGTGAAATGTCTGAGTTTTGCCCCAAAATAAGAGGAATTTCTGTTTTTGCCCCAACATATAGGGAATTTCTGCCTTTTTGCCCCACAATTAGGGGAATATCTGCAATTTTGCTCCAAAATACGGGGATTTTCTGCCTTTTTGCCTGAAAATAAGAAGAATGCATATCTTTTTGCCATAAAAAAGGAAAGTTTCTTCATTTTTGCTCCAAAATAAGGGGAATTTCTGCTTTTTTGGATCTAAATATGTGGAATTTCTGTTTTTTTCCCCCAAAACGAAAGGAATTTCTGTCTTTTTTGCCCCAAAATAAGGAAAATTTCTGACTTATTACCCTGAAATAAGTGAAATTTCTGCAATTTTGCCCCAAAATGAGGAAAATTTCTGCCTTTTTGCCCCCAAATAAGGGGAATTTCAGCCTTTTTATCTCAAAATAATAGGAATTTCTGCATTTTTGCCCCAAAATATGGGAAATTTCTGCCTTTTTGCCCCAAAATAAGAAAATTTCTGCTTTTTTTTCTGAAATAAGTGAAATTTCTGCAATTTTGCCCTAAAATAAGTGAAATTTCTGAGTTTTGCCCCAAAATAAGGAGAATTTCTGTCTTTTTGCCCCAACATATAGGGAATTTCTGCCTTTTTTGCCCACAATTAGGGGGATTTTTGCAATTTTGCTCCAAAAAACGGGGAATTTCTGTCTTTTTGCCCGAAAATAAGAAGAATGCATACCTTTTTGCCATAGAAAAGGGAAATTTCTTCATTTTTGCTCCAAAATAAGGGGAATTTCTGCTTTTTGCTTCTAAATAAGTGGAATTTCTGTCTTTTTTTCCCAAAACAAAGGGAATTTCTGTCTTTTTGCACCAAAATATAGATAATTTCTGACTTATTAATCTGAAATAAGTGAAATTTCTGCAATTTTGCCCCAAAATAAGGGAAATTTCTGCATTTTTTGCCCCCAAATAAGGGGAATTTCAGCCTTTTTACCTCAAAATAAGGGGAATTTCTGCATTTTTGCCCCAAAATATTGGAAATGTCTGCCTTTTTGCCCCAAAATAAGGAAAATTTCTGCAATTTTGTACCAAAATAAAAGAAATATCTGCCTTTTTGCCCCAAAATTAGAAAATTTCTGCTTTTTTTTCGGAAATAAGTGAAATTTCTGCAATTTTGCCCCAAAATAATTGAAATTTCTAAGTTTTGCCCCAAAATAAAAGAAATTTCTGCCTTTTTGCCCCCAAATAAGAGGAATTTCAGCATTTTTACCTTAAAATAAGGGGAATTTTTGCATTTTTGTCCCAAAATATGAGAAATTTCTGCCTATTTCCCAAAATAAGAAAAATTTCTGCAATTTTGTACCAAAAGAAAAGAAATTTCTGCCTTTTTGCCCCAAAATAAGAAAATTTCTGCTTTTTTTCTGAAATAAGTGAAATTTCTGCAATTTTGCCCCAAAATAAGTAAAATTTCTGAGTTTTGTTCCAAAATAAAGAGAATTTCTGTCTTTTTGCCCCAACATATAGGGAATTTCTGTCTTTTTGCCCCACAATTATAGAAATTTCTGCAATTTTGCTTTAAAACAGGGGGAATTTCTGCCT
Source organism: Micromys minutus (assembly GCF_963924665.1). NCBI lineage: Eukaryota > Metazoa > Chordata > Mammalia > Rodentia > Muridae > Micromys > Micromys minutus. The sequence goes on along the minus strand of NW_027667467.1, from coordinate 9,902,088 downwards.
TTTTGCCCGAAAACAAGAAGAATGTATACCTTTTGCCATAAAAAAAGGAAATTTCTTAATTTTTGCTCCAAAATAAGGGGAATTTCTGCTTTTTTGCCTCTTAATAAGTGGAATTTCTGTCTTTTTCCCCAAAACAATGGGAATTTCTTTATTTTTTGCCCCAAAATACGGAAAATTTCTGACTTATTACCCTGACGTTAATGAAATTTCTGCAATTTTGCCCCAAAATGAGGGAAATTTCTGCCTTTTTGCCCCTAAATAAGGAAAATATCAGCCTTTTTACCTCAAAATAAGGGAAATTTCTGCATTTTTGCCCCAAAATATGTGAAATTTCTGCAATTTTGCCTTAAAATAAGGGAAATTTCTGCAATTTTGCCACAAAATAAGTGAAATTTCTGAGTTTTGCCCCAAAATAAGAGGAATTTCTGTTTTTGCCCCAACATATAGGGAATTTCTGCCTTTTTGGCCCACAATTAGGGGATTTTCTGCAATTTTGCTCCAAAATACGGGGATTTTCTGCCTTTTTGCCCGAAAATAACAAGAATGCATATCTTTTTGCCATAAAAAAAAGAATTTACTTCATTTTTGCTCCAAAATAAGGGGAATTTCTGCTTTTTTGGCTCTAAATATGTGGAATTTCTGTTTTTTTCCCCCCAAACAAAGGGAATTTCTGTCTTTTTTGCCCCAAAATAAGAAAAATTTCTGACTCATTACCCTGAAATAAGTGAAATTTCTGCAATTTTGCCAGAAAATGAGGGAAATTTCTGCCTTTTTGCCCCCAATTAAGGAAAATATCAGCCTTTTAACCTCAAAATAAGGGAAATTTCTGCATTTTTGCCCCAAAATATGGGAAATTTCTGCTTTTTTGCCCCAAAATAAGAACAATTTCTGCAATTTTGTACCAAAATAAAAGAAATTTCTGCCCTTTTGCCCCAAAATAAGAAAATTTCTGCTTTTTTTCTGAAATAAGTGAAATTTCTGCAATTTTGCCCTAAAATAAGTGAAATTTCTGAGTTTTGCCCCAAAATAAGGAGAATTTCTGTCTTTTTGCCCCAACATATAGGGAATTTCTGCCTTTTTGGCCCACAATTACGGGAATTTCTGCAATTTCGCTCCAAAAAACGGGTAATTTCTGTCCTTTTGCCCGAAAATAAGAAGAATGCATACCTTTTTGCCATAGAAAAGGGAAATTTCTTCATTTTTGCTCTAAAATAATGGAAATTTCTGCTTTTTGCCTCTAAATAAGTGGAATTTCTGTCTTTTTTCCCAAAACAAAGGAAATTTCTGTCTTTTTGCACCAAAATAAAGATAATTTCTGACTTATTATTCTGAAATAAGTGAAATTTCTGCAATTTTGCCCCAAAATAAGGGAAATTTTTGCATTTTTTGCCCCCAAATAAGGGGAATTTCAGAATTTTTACCTCAAAATAAGGGGAATTTCTGCATTTTTGCCGCAAAATATTTGGAATTTCTGCCTTTTTGCCCCAAAATAAGGAAAACTTCTGCCTTGTTTCCTGAAATAAGTAAAATTTCTGCAATTTTGCCTTAAAATAAGTGAAATTTCTGCAATTTTGCCCCAAAATAAGTGAAATTTCTGCAATTTTGCCCCAAAATAAGGGAAATTTCTGGAATTTTGCCCCATAACAAGTGGAATTTCTGAGTTTTGCCCCAAAATAAAGAGAATTTCTGTCTTTTTACCCTAACATACAGGGAATTTCTGCCTTTTTGCCCCACAATTAGGGGAATTTCTGCAATTTTGCTTCAAAATTCAGGGAATTTCTGCCTTTTTGCCCGAAAATAAGAAGATGAATACCTTTTTGCCATAAAAAAGGGAAATTTCTTCATTTTTCTTCAAAATAAGGGGAATTTCTGATTTTTTGCCTCTAAATAAGTGGAATTTCTGTCTTTTTCCCCCAAAACAAAGGGAATTTCTGTCTTTTTTGCCCCAAAATAAAAAAAAAATTTCAGACTTATTACCCTGAAATAAGTGAAATTTCTGCAATTTCGCTCCAAAATAATTGAAATTTCTGAGTTTTGCCCCAAAATAAGGGGAATTTTTGGATTTTTGTCCCCAAATAAGGGGAATTTCAGCATTTTCACCTCAAAATAAGGGGAATTTCTGCAATTTTGCCCCAAAATATGGGAAATTTCTGCCTTTTTGCCCCAAAATAAGAACAAATTCTGCAATTTTGTACCTAAATAAAAGAAATTTCTGACTTTTTTTCCCAAAAAAGAAAATTTCTGCTATTTTCTTCTGAAATAAGTGAAATTTCTGCAATTTTGCCCCAAAATATGTGAAATTTCTGCAATTTTGCCCCAAAATATGTGAAATTTCTGCAATTTTGCCCCAAAATAAGAAAAATTTCTGCAATTTTGCCCCAAAATAAGTGAAATTTCTGAGTTTTGCCCCTAAATAAGGAGAATTTCTGTTTTTGCTCCAACATATAGGGAATTTCTGCCTTTTTGCCCCACAATTAGGGGAATATCTGCAATTTTGCTCCAAAATACGGGGAATTTCTGCCTTTTTGCCCGAAAATAAGAAGAATGCATACCTTTTTGCCATAAAAAAAAGAAATTTCTTCATTTTTGCTCCAAAATAAAGGGAATTTCTGCTTTTTTGCCTCTACATAAGTGGAATTTCTGTCTTTTTCCCCCAAAACAAAGGGAATTCCTGTCTTTTTGCCCCAAAATAAGAAAAATTTCTGACTTATTACCCTGAAATAAGTGAAATTTCTGCAATTTTGCCCCAAAATGAGGGAAATTTCTGCCTTCTTGCTCCCAAAGAAGAAAATATCAGCCTTTTTACCTCAAAATAAGGGAAATTTCTGCATTTTTGCCCCAAAATAATGGGACATTTCTGCCCTTTTGCCCCAAAATAAGAACAAATTCTGCAATTTTGTACCTAAATAAAAGAAATTTCTGACTTTTTGACCTAAAAAGAAAATTTCTGCTTTTTTTTCTGAAATAAGTGAAATTTCTGCAATTTTGCCCAAAAATATGTGAAATTTCTGCAATTTTGCCTTAAAATAAGGGAAATTTCTGCATTTTTTGCCCCCAAATAAGGGGAATTTCCGCCTTTTTACCTCAAAATATGGGGAATTTCTGGATTTTTGCTCCAAAATATGGGAAATGTCTGCCTTTTTGCCCCAAAATAAGGAAAATTTCTGCAATTTTGTACCAAAATAAAAGAAATATCTGCCCTTTTGCCCCAAAATTAGAAAATTTCTGCTTTTTTTTCGGAAATAAGTGAAATTTCTGCAATTTTGCCCCAAAATAAATGAAATTTCTAAGTTTTGCCCCAAAATAAGGGAAATTTCTGCTTTTTTGCCCCCAAATAAGAAGAAGTTCAGCATTTTTACCTTAAAATAAGGGGAATTTCTGCATTTTTGCCCCAAAATATGAGAAATTTCTGCCTTTTTCCCATAATAAGAAAAATTTCTGCAATTTTGTACAAAAATAAAAGAAATTTCTGCCTTTTTGCCCCAAAATAAGAAAATTTCTGCTTTTTTTTCTGAAATCAGTGAAATTTCTGCAATTTTGCCCCAAAATAAGTGAAATTTCTGAGTTTTGCCCCAAAATAAGGAGAATTTCTGTCTTTTTGCCCCAACATATAGGGAATTTCTGCCTTTTTGCCCCACAATTAGGGGAATTTCTGCAATTTTGCTCCAAAACAGAAGGAATTTCTGCCTTTTTGCCCGAAAACAAGAAGAATGCATACCTTTTTGCCATAAAAAATAGAAATTTCTTAATTTTTGCTCCAAAATAAGGGGAATTTCTGCTTTTTTGCCTCTTAATAAGTGGAATTTCTGTCTTTTTTCCCCAAAAACAAAGAGAATTTCTGTCTTTTTTGCCCCAAAATACGGAAAATTTCTGACTTATTACCCTGAAGTAAATGAAATTTCTGCAATTTTGCCCCAAAATAAGGGAAATTTCTGTTATTTTGCCCCATAACAAGTGGAATTTCTGAGTTTTGCCCCAAAATAAAGAAAATTTCTGTCTTTTTGCCCTAACATACAGGGAATTTCTGCCTTTTGCCCCACAATTCGGGGAATTTCTGCAATTTTGCTTCAAAATTCAGGGAATTTCTGCCTTTTTGACCGAAAATAAGAAGATGAATAACTTTTTGCCATAAAAAAGGGAAATTTCTTCATTTTTCTCCAAAATAAGGGGAATTTCTGATTTTTTGCCTCTAAATAAGTGGAATTTTTGTCTTTTTTCCCCCAAAACAAAGGGAATTTCTGTCTTTTTTGCCCCAAAATAAGGAAAATATCAGAATTATTACCATGAAATAAGTGAAATTTCTGCAATTTTGCTCCAAAATAATTGAAATTTCTGAGTTTTGCCCCAAAATAAGAGGAATTTCTGGATTTTTGTCCCCAAATAAGGGGAATTTCAGCATTTTTACCTCAAAATAAGGGGAATTTCTGCAATTTTGCCCCAAAATATGGGAAATTTCTGCCTTTTTGCCCCAAAATAAGAACAAATTCTGCAATTTTGTACAAAAATAAAAGAAATTTCTGACTTTTTGCCCCAAAAAGAAAATTTCTGCTTTTTTTTTTCTGAAATAAGTGAAATTTCTGCAATTTTGCCCCAAAATAAGTGAAATTTCTGAGTTTTGCCCCAAAATAAAGAGAATTTCTGTCTTTTTGCCCCAACATATAGGGAATTTCTGTCTTTTTGCCCCACAATTAGGGGAATTTCTGCAATTTTGCTCCAAAACAGGGGGAATTTCTGCCTTTTTGAACGAAAACAGGAAGAATGCATACCTTTTTGCCATAAAAAAGGGAAATTTCTTAATTTTTGCTCCAAAATAAGGGGAATTACTGCTTTTTTTGCCTCTTAATAAGTGGAATTTCTGTCTTTTTCCCCCAAAACAAAGGGAATTTCTGTTTTTTTTGCCCCAAAATACGGAAAATTTCTGACTTATTACCCTGAAGTAAGTGAAATTTCTGCAATTTTGCCAGAAAATGAGGGAAATTTCTGCCTTTTTGCCCCCAAATAAGGAAAATATCAGCCTTTTAACCTCAAAATAAGGGAAATTTCTGCATTTTTGCCCCAAAATATGGGAAATTACTGCCTTTTTACCCAAAATAAGAACAAATTCTGCAATTTTGTACAAAAATAAAAGAAATTTCTGACTTTTTGCCCCAAAAAGAAAATTTCTGCTTTTTTTTTCCTGAAATAAGTGAAATTTCTGCAATTTTGCCCCAAAATATGTGAAATTTCTGCTATTTTGCCCCAAAATAATGGAAATTTTTGCAATTTTGCCACAAAATAAGTGAAATGTCTGAGTTTTGCCCCAAAATAAGAGGAATTTCTGTTTTTGCCCCAACATATAGGGAATTTCTGCCTTTTTGCCCCACAATTAGGGGAATATCTGCAATTTTGCTCCAAAATACGGGGATTTTCTGCCTTTTTGCCTGAAAATAAGAAGAATGCATATCTTTTTGCCATAAAAAAGGAAAGTTTCTTCATTTTTGCTCCAAAATAAGGGGAATTTCTGCTTTTTTGGATCTAAATATGTGGAATTTCTGTTTTTTTCCCCCAAAACGAAAGGAATTTCTGTCTTTTTTGCCCCAAAATAAGGAAAATTTCTGACTTATTACCCTGAAATAAGTGAAATTTCTGCAATTTTGCCCCAAAATGAGGAAAATTTCTGCCTTTTTGCCCCCAAATAAGGGGAATTTCAGCCTTTTTATCTCAAAATAATAGGAATTTCTGCATTTTTGCCCCAAAATATGGGAAATTTCTGCCTTTTTGCCCCAAAATAAGAACAATTTCTGCAATTTTGTACCAAAATAAAAGAAATTTCTGCCTTTTTGCCCCAAAATAAGAAAATTTCTGCTTTTTTTTCTGAAATAAGTGAAATTTCTGCAATTTTGCCCTAAAATAAGTGAAATTTCTGAGTTTTGCCCCAAAATAAGGAGAATTTCTGTCTTTTTGCCCCAACATATAGGGAATTTCTGCCTTTTTGGCCCACAATTAGGGGGATTTTTGCAATTTTGCTCCAAAAAACGGGGAATTTCTGTCTTTTTGCCCGAAAATAAGAAGAATGCATACCTTTTTGCCATAGAAAAGGGAAATTTCTTCATTTTTGCTCCAAAATAAGGGGAATTTCTGCTTTTTGCTTCTAAATAAGTGGAATTTCTGTCTTTTTTTTCCCAAAACAAAGGGAATTTCTGTCTTTTTGCACCAAAATATAGATAATTTCTGACTTATTAATCTGAAATAAGTGAAATTTCTGCAATTTTGCCCCAAAATAAGGGAAATTTCTGCATTTTTTGCCCCCAAATAAGGGGAATTTCAGCCTTTTTACCTCAAAATAAGGGGAATTTCTGCATTTTTGCCCCAAAATATTGGAAATGTCTGCCTTTTTGCCCCAAAATAAGGAAAATTTCTGCAATTTTGTACCAAAATAAAAGAAATATCTGCCTTTTTGCCCCAAAATTAGAAAATTTCTGCTTTTTTTTCGGAAATAAGTGAAATTTCTGCAATTTTGCCCCAAAATAATTGAAATTTCTAAGTTTTGCCCCAAAATAAAAGAAATTTCTGCCTTTTTGCCCCCAAATAAGAGGAATTTCAGCATTTTTACCTTAAAATAAGGGGAATTTTTGCATTTTTGTCCCAAAATATGAGAAATTTCTGCCTATTTCCCAAAATAAGAAAAATTTCTGCAATTTTGTACCAAAAGAAAAGAAATTTCTGCCTTTTTGCCCCAAAATAAGAAAATTTCTGCTTTTTTTCTGAAATAAGTGAAATTTCTGCAATTTTGCCCCAAAATAAGTAAAATTTCTGAGTTTTGTTCCAAAATAAAGAGAATTTCTGTCTTTTTGCCCCAACATATAGGGAATTTCTGTCTTTTTGCCCCACAATTATAGAAATTTCTGCAATTTTGCTTTAAAACAGGGGGAATTTCTGCCTTTTTGCCCGAAAACAAGAAGAATGTATACCTTTTGCCATAAAAAAAGGAAATTTCTTAATTTTTGCTCCAAAATAAGGGGAATTTCTGCTTTTTTGCCTCTTAATAAGTGGAATTTCTGTCTTTTTCCCCAAAACAATGGGAATTTCTTTATTTTTTGCCCCAAAATACGGAAAATTTCTGACTTATTACCCTGACGTTAATGAAATTTCTGCAATTTTGCCCCAAAATGAGGGAAATTTCTGCCTTTCTGCCCCTAAATAAGGAAAATATCAGCCTTTTTACCTCAAAATAAGGGAAATTTCTGCATTTTTGCCCCAAAATATGTGAAATTTCTGCAATTTTGCCTTAAAATAAGGGAAATTTCTGCAATTTTGCCACAAAATAAGTGAAATTTCTGAGTTTTGCCCCAAAATAAGAGGAATTTCTGTTTTTGCCCCAACATATAGGGAATTTCTGCCTTTTTGCCCCACAATTAGGGGAATTTCTGCAATTGTGCTCCAAAATACGGGGAATTTCTGCCTTTTTGCCCGAAAACAAGAAGAATGCATACCTTTTTGCCATAAAAAAGGAAAATTTCTTCATTTTTGCTCCAAAGTATGGGGAATTTCTGCTTTTTTGCCTCTTAATAAGTCGAATTTATGTCTTTTTTCCCCAAAACAAAGAGAATTTCCATCTTTTTTGCCCCAAAATAAAGAAAATTTCTGACTTATTACCCTGAAGTAAGTGGAATTTCTGCAATTTTGCCCCAAAATAAGGGAAATTTATGCCTTTTTGCCTCCAAATAAGGGGAATTTCAGCATTTTTACCTCAAAATAAGGGGAATTTCTGCATTTTTGCCACAAAATATTTGGAATTTCTGCCTTTTTGCTCCAAAATAAGGAAAACTTCTGCCTTTTTTCCTGAAATAAGTGAAATTTCTGCAATTTTGCCCCAAAATAAGTGAAATTTCTGCAATTTTGTCCCAAAATAAGTGAAATTTCTGAAATTTGGCCCAAAATAAGGGAAATTTCTGGAATTTTGCCCCAAAATAATTGAAATTTCTGAGTTTTGCCCCAAGATAAGGGGAATTTCTGCCTTTTTGCCCCCAAATAATAGGAATTTCAGCTTTTATACCACAAAATAAGGGGAATTTCTGCATTTTTGCCCCAAAATATGGGAAATTTCTGCGTTTTTGCCCCAAAATAAGAACAATTTCTGCAATTTTGTACCAAAATAAAAGAAATTTCTGACTTTTTGCCCCAAAAAAGAAAAGTTCTCCTTTTTTTACTGACATAAGTGAAATTTCTGCAATTTTGCCCCAAAATAAGTGAAATTTCTGCAATTTTGCCCCAAAATAAGGGAAATTTCTGGAATTTTGCCCCATAACAAGTGGAATTTCTGAGTTTTGCCCCAAAATAAAGAAAATTTCTGTCTTTTTGCCCTAACATACAGGGAATTTCTGCCTTTTGCCCCACAATTCGGGGAATTTCTGCAATTTTGCTTCAAAATTCAGGGAATTTCTGCCTTTTTGACCGAAAATAAGAAGATGAATAACTTTTTGCCATAAAAAAGGGAAATTTCTTCATTTTTCTCCAAAATAAGGGGAATTTCTGATTTTTTGCCTCTAAATAAGTGGAATTTTTGTCTTTTTCCCCCAAAACAAAGGGAATTTCTGTCTTTTTTGCCCCAAAATAAGGAAAATTTCAGAATTATTACCATGAAATAAGTGAAATTTCTGCAATTTTGCTCCAAAATAATTGAAATTTCTGAGTTTTGCCCCAAAATAAGAGGAATTTCTGGATTTTTGTCCCCAAATAAGGGGAATTTCAGCATTTTTACATCAAAATAAGGGGAATTTCTGCAATTTTGCCCCAAAATATGGGAAATTTCTGCCTTTTTGCCCCAAAATAAGAACAAATTCTGCAATTTTGTACAAAAATAAAAGAAATTTCTGACTTTTTGCCCCAAAAAGAAAATTTCTGCTTTTTTTTTCTGAAATAAGTGAAATTTCTGCAATTTTGCCCCAAAATAAGTGAAATTTCTGAGTTTTGCCCCAAAATAAAGAGAATTTCTGTCTTTTTGCCCCAACATATAGGGAATTTCTGTCTTTTTGCCCCACAATTAGGGGAATTTCTGCAATTTTGCTCCAAAACAGGGGGAATTTCTGCCTTTTTGAACGAAAACAGGAAGAATGCATACCTTTTTGCCATAAAAAAGGGAAATTTCTTAATTTTTGCTCCAAAATAAGGGGAATTACTGCTTTTTTTGCCTCTTAATAAGTGGAATTTCTGTCTTTTTCCCCCAAAACAAAGGGAATTTCTGTTTTTTTTGCCCCAAAATACGGAAAATTTCTGACTTATTACCCTGAAGTAAGTGAAATTTCTGCAATTTTGCCAGAAAATGAGGGAAATTTCTGCCTTTTTGCCCCCAAATAAGGAAAATATCAGCCTTTTAACCTCAAAATAAGGGAAATTTCTGCATTTTTGCCCCAAAATATGGGAAATTTCTGCCTTTTTACCCAAAATAAGAACAAATTCTGCAATTTTGTACAAAAATAAAAGAAATTTCTGACTTTTTGCCCCAAAAAGAAAATTTCTGCTTTTTTTTTCCTGAAATAAGTGAAATTTCTGCAATTTTGCCCCAAAATATGTGAAATTTCTGCTATTTTGCCCCAAAATAATGGAAATTTTTGCAATTTTGCCACAAAATAAGTGAAATGTCTGAGTTTTGCCCCAAAATAAGAGGAATTTCTGTTTTTGCCCCAACATATAGGGAATTTCTGCCTTTTTGCCCCACAATTAGGGGAATATCTGCAATTTTGCTCCAAAATACGGGGATTTTCTGCCTTTTTGCCTGAAAATAAGAAGAATGCATATCTTTTTGCCATAAAAAAGGAAAGTTTCTTCATTTTTGCTCCAAAATAAGGGGAATTTCTGCTTTTTTGGATCTAAATATGTGGAATTTCTGTTTTTTTCCCCCAAAACGAAAGGAATTTCTGTCTTTTTTGCCCCAAAATAAGGAAAATTTCTGACTTATTACCCTGAAATAAGTGAAATTTCTGCAATTTTGCCCCAAAATGAGGAATATTTCTGCCTTTTTGCCCCCAAATAAGGGGAATTTCAGCCTTTTTATCTCAAAATAATAGGAATTTCTGCATTTTTGCCCAAAATATGGGAAATTTCTGCCTTTTTGCCCCAAAATAAGAACAATTTTTGCAATTTTGTACCAAAATAAAAGAAATTTCTGCCTTTTTGCCCCAAAATAAGAAAATTTCTGCTTTTTTTTCTGAAATAAGTGAAATTTCTGCAATTTTGCCCTAAAATAAGTGAAATTTCTGAGTTTTGCCCCAAAATAAGGAGAATTTCTGTCTTTTTGCCCCAACATATAGGGAATTTCTGCCTTTTTGGCCCACAATTAGGGGGATTTTTGCAATTTTGCTCCAAAAAACGGGGAATTTCTGTCTTTTTGCCCGAAAATAAGAAGAATGCATACCTTTTTGCCATAGAAAAGGGAAATTTCTTCATTTTTGCTCCAAAATAAGGGGAATTTCTGCTTTTTGCTTCTAAATAAGTGGAATTTCTGTCTTTTTTTCCCAAAACAAAGGGAATTTCTGTCTTTTTGCACCAAAATATAGATAATTTCTGACTTATTAATCTGAAATAAGTGAAATTTCTGCAATTTTGCCCCAAAATAAGGGAAATTTCTGCATTTTTTGCCCCCAAATAAGGGGAATTTCAGCCTTTTTACCTCAAAATAAGGGGAATTTCTGCATTTTTGCCCCAAAATATTGGAAATGTCTGCCTTTTTGCCCCAAAATAAGGAAAATTTCTGCAATTTTGTACCAAAATAAAAGAAATATCTGCCTTTTTGCCCCAAAATTAGAAAATTTCTGCTTTTTTTCGGAAATAAGTGAAATTTCTGCAATTTTGCCCCAAAATAATTGAAATTTCTAAGTTTTGCCCCAAAATAAAAGAAATTTCTGCCTTTTTGCCCCCAAATAAGAGGAATTTCAGCATTTTTACCTTAAAATAAGGGGAATTTTTGCATTTTTGTCCCAAAATATGAGAAATTTCTGCCTATTTCCCAAAATAAGGAAAATTTCTGCAATTTTGTACCAAAAGAAAAGAAATTTCTGCCTTTTTGCCCCAAAATAAGAAAATTTCTGCTTTTTTTCTGAAATAAGTGAAATTTCTGCAATTTTGCCCCAAAATAAGTAAAATTTCTGAGTTTTGTTCCAAAATAAAGAGAATTTCTGTCTTTTTGCCCCAACATATAGGGAATTTTTGTCTTTTTGCCCCACAATTATAGAAATTTCTGCAATTTTGCTTTAAAACAGGGGGAATTTCTGCCTTTTTGCACGAAAACAAGAAGAATGTATACCTTTTGCCATAAAAAAAGGAAATTTCTTAATTTTTGCTCCAAAATAAGGGGAATTTCTGCTTTTTTGCCTCTTAATAAGTGGAATTTCTGTCTTTTTCCCCAAAACAATGGGAATTTCTTTATTTTTTGCCCCAAAATACGGAAAATTTCTGACTTATTACCCTGACGTTAATGAAATTTCTGCAATTTTGCCCCAAAATGAGGGAAATTTCTGCCTTTTTGCCCCTAAATAAGGAAAATATCAGCCTTTTTAACCTCAAAATAAGGGAAATTTCTGCATTTTTGCCCCAAAATATGTGAAATTTCTGCAATTTTGCCTTAAAATAAGGGAAATTTCTGCAATTTTGCCACAAAATAAGTGAAATTTCTGAGTTTTGCCCCAAAATAAGAGGAATTTCTGTTTTTGCCCCAACATATAGGGAATTTCTGCCTTTTTGCCCCACAATTAGGGGAATTTCTGCAATTGTGCTCCAAAATACGGGGAATTTCTGCCTTTTTGCCCGAAAACAAGAAGAATGCATACCTTTTTGCCATAAAAAAGGAAAATTTCTTCATTTTTGCTCCAAAGTATGGGGAATTTCTGCTTTTTTGCCTCTTAATAAGTCGAATTTATGTCTTTTTTCCCCAAAACAAAGAGAATTTCCATCTTTTTTGCCCCAAAATAAAGAAAATTTCTGACTTATTACCCTGAAGTAAGTGGAATTTCTGCAATTTTGCCCCAAAATAAGGGAAATTTATGCCTTTTTGCCTCCAAATAAGGGGAATTTCAGCATTTTTACCTCAAAATAAGGGGAATTTCTGCATTTTTGCCACAAAATATTTGGAATTTCTGCCTTTTTGCTCCAAAATAAGGAAAACTTCTGCCTTTTTTCCTGAAATAAGTGAAATTTCTGCAATTTTGCCCCAAAATAAGTGAAATTTCTGCAACTTTGTCCCAAAATAAGTGAAATTTCTGAAATTTGGCCCAAAATAAGGGAAATTTCTGGAATTTTGCCCCAAAATAATTGAAATTTCTGAGTTTTGCCCCAAAATAAGGGGAATTTCTGCCTTTTTGCCCCCAAATAATAGGAATTTCAGCTTTTATACCACAAAATAAGGGGAATTTCTGCATTTTTGCCCCAAAATATGGGAAATTTCTGCGTTTTTGCCCCAAAATAAGAACAATTTCTGCAATTTTGTACCAAAATAAAAGAAATTTCTGACTTTTTGCCCCAAAAAAGAAAAGTTCTCCTTTTTTTACTGACATAAGTGAAATTTCTGCAATTTTGCCCCAAAATAAGTGAAATTTCTGCAATTTTGCCCCAAAATAAGGGAAATTTCTGGAATTTTGCCCCATAACAAGTGGAATTTCTGAGTTTTGCCCCAAAATAAAGAAAATTTCTGTCTTTTTGCCCTAACATACAGGGAATTTCTGCCTTTTGCCCCACAATTCGGGGAATTTCTGCAATTTTGCTTCAAAATTCAGGGAATTTCTGCCTTTTTGACCGAAAATAAGAAGATGAATAACTTTTTGCCATAAAAAAGGGAAATTTCTTCATTTTTCTCCAAAATAAGGGGAATTTCTGATTTTTTGCCTCTAAATAAGTGGAATTTTTGTCTTTTTCCCCCAAAACAAAGGGAATTTCTGTCTTTTTTGCCCCAAAATAAGGAAAATTTCAGAATTATTACCATGAAATAAGTGAAATTTCTGCAATTTTGCTCCAAAATAATTGAAATTTCTGAGTTTTGCCCCAAAATAAGAGGAATTTCTGGATTTTTGTCCCCAAATAAGGGGAATTTCAGCATTTTTACCTCAAAATAAGGGGAATTTCTGCAATTTTGCCCCAAAATATGGGAAATTTCTGCCTTTTTGCCCCAAAATAAGAACAAATTCTGCAATTTTGTACAAAAATAAAAGAAATTTCTGACTTTTTGCCCCAAAAAGAAAATTTCTGCTTTTTTTTTCTGAAATAAGTGAAATTTCTGCAATTTTGCCCCAAAATAAGTGAAATTTCTGAGTTTTGCCCCAAAATAAAGAGAATTTCTGTCTTTTTGCCCCAACATATAGGGAATTTCTGTCTTTTTGCCCCACAATTAGGGGAATTTCTGCAATTTTGCTCCAAAACAGGGGGAATTTCTGCCTTTTTGAACGAAAACAGGAAGAATGCATACCTTTTTGCCATAAAAAAGGGAAATTTCTTAATTTTTGCTCCAAAATAAGGGGAATTACTGCTTTTTTTGCCTCTTAATAAGTGGAATTTCTGTCTTTTTCCCCCAAAACAAAGGGAATTTCTGTTTTTTTTGCCCCAAAATACGGAAAATTTCTGACTTATTACCCTGAAGTAAGTGAAATTTCTGCAATTTTGCCAGAAAATGAGGGAAATTTCTGCCTTTTTGCCCCCAAATAAGGAAAATATCAGCCTTTTAACCTCAAAATAAGGGAAATTTCTGCATTTTTGCCCCAAAATATGGGAAATTTCTGCCTTTTTACCCAAAATAAGAACAAATTCTGCAATTTTGTACAAAAATAAAAGAAATTTCTGACTTTTTGCCCCAAAAAGAAAATTTCTGCTTTTTTTTCCTGAAATAAGTGAAATTTCTGCAATTTTGCCCCAAAATATGTGAAATTTCTGCTATTTTGCCCCAAAATAATGGAAATTTTTGCAATTTTGCCACAAAATAAGTGAAATGTCTGAGTTTTGCCCCAAAATAAGAGGAATTTCTGTTTTTGCCCCAACATATAGGGAATTTCTGCCTTTTTGCCCCACAATTAGGGGAATATCTGCAATTTTGCTCCAAAATACGGGGATTTTCTGCCTTTTTGCCCGAAAATAAGAAGAATGCATATCTTTTTGCCATAAAAAAGGAAAGTTTCTTCATTTTTGCTCCAAAATAAGGGGAATTTCTGCTTTTTTGGATCTAAATATGTGGAATTTCTGTTTTTTTCCCCCAAAACGAAAGGAATTTCGGTCTTTTTTGCCCCAAAATAAGGAAAATTTCTGACTTATTACCCTGAAATAAGTGAAATTTCTGCAATTTTGCCCCAAAATGAGGAAAATTTCTGCCTTTTTGCCCCCAAATAAGGGGAATTTCAGCCTTTTTATCTCAAAATAATAGGAATTTCTGCATTTTTGCCCAAAATATGGGAAATTTCTGCCTTTTTGCCCCAAAATAAGAACAATTTCTGCAATTTTGTACCAAAATAAAAGAAATTTCTGCCTTTTTGCCCCAAAATAAGAAAATTTCTGCTTTTTTTTCTGAAATAAGTGAAATTTCTGCAATTTTGCCCTAAAATAAGTGAAATTTCTGAGTTTTGCCCCAAAATAAGGAGAATTTCTGTCTTTTTGCCCCAACATATAGGGAATTTCTGCCTTTTTGGCCCACAATTAGGGGGATTTTTGCAATTTTGCTCCAAAAAACGGGGAATTTCTGTCTTTTTGCCCGAAAATAAGAAGAATGCATACCTTTTTGCCATAGAAAAGGGAAATTTCTTCATTTTTGCTCCAAAATAAGGGGAATTTCTGCTTTTTGCTTCTAAATAAGTGGAATTTCTGTCTTTTTTCCCAAAACAAAGGGAATTTCTGTCTGTTTGCACCAAAATATAGATAATTTCTGACTTATTAATCTGAAATAAGTGAAATTTCTGCAATTTTGCCCCAAAATAAAAGAAATTTCTGCATTTTTTGCCCCCAAATAAGGGGAATTTCAGCCTTTTTACCTCAAAATAAGGGGAATTTCTGCATTTTTGCCCCAAAATATTGGAAATGTCTGCCTTTTTGCCCCAAAATAAGGAAAATTTCTGCAATTTTGTACCAAAATAAAAGAAATATCTGCCTTTTTGCCCCAAAATTAGAAAATTTCTGCTTTTTTTTCGGAAATAAGTGAAATTTCTGCAATTTTGCCCCAAAATAATTGAAATTTCTAAGTTTTGCCCCAAAATAAAAGAAATTTCTGCCTTTTTGCCCCCAAATAAGAGGAATTTCAGCATTTTTACCTTAAAATAAGGGGAATTTTTGCATTTTTGTCCCAAAATATGAGAAATTTCTGCCTATTTCCCAAAATAAGAAAAATTTCTGCAATTTTGTACCAAAAGAAAAGAAATTTCTGCCTTTTTGCCCCAAAATAAGAAAATTTCTGCTTTTTTTCTGAAATAAGTGAAATTTCTGCAATTTTGCCCCAAAATAAGTAAAATTTCTGAGTTTTGTTCCAAAATAAAGAGAATTTCTGTCTTTTTGCCCCAACATATAGGGAATTTCTGTCTTTTTGCCCCACAATTATAGAAATTTCTGCAATTTTGCTTTAAAACAGGGGGAATTTCTGCCTTTTTGCCCGAAAACAAGAAGAATGTATACCTTTTTGCCATAAAAAAAGTAAATTTCTTAATTTTTGCTCCAAAATAAGGGGAATTTCTGCTTTTTTGCCTCTTAATAAGTGGAATTTCTGTCTTTTTCCCCAAAACAATGGGAATTTCTTTATTTTTTGCCCCAAAATACGGAAAATTTCTGACTTATTACCCTGACGTTAATGAAATTTCTGCAATTTTGCCCCAAAATGAGGGAAATTTCTGCCTTTTTGCCCCTAAATAAGGAAAATATCAGCTTTTTTACCTCAAAATAAGGGAAATTTCTGCATTTTTGCCCCAAAATATGTGAAATTTCTGCAATTTTGCCTTAAAATAAGGGAAATTTCTGCAATTTTGCCACAAAATAAGTGAAATTTCTGAGTTTTGCCCCAAAATAAGAGGAATTTCTGTTTTTGCCCCAACATATAGGGAATTTCTGCCTTTTTGGCCCACAATTAGGGGATTTTCTGCAATTTTGCTCCAAAATACGGGGATTTTCTGCCTTTTTGCCCGAAAATAACAAGAATGCATATCTTTTTGCCATAAAAAAGAGAATTTACTTCATTTTTGCTCCAAAATAAGGGGAATTTCTGCTTTTTTGGCTCTAAATATGTGGAATTTCTGTTTTTTTCCCCCCAAACAAAGGGAATTTCTGTCTTTTTTGCCCCAAAATAAGGAAAATTTCTGACTCATTACCCTGAAATAAGTGAAATTTCTGCAATTTTGCCAGAAAATGAGGGAAATTTCTGCCTTTTTGCCCCCAATTAAGGAAAATATCAGCCTTTTAACCTCAAAATAAGGGAAATTTCTGCATTTTTGCCCCAAAATATGGGAAATTTCTGCTTTTTTGCCCCAAAATAAGAACAATTTCTGCAATTTTGTACCAAAATAAAAGAAATTTCTGCCTTTTTGCCCCAAAATAAGAAAATTTCTGCTTTTTTTCTGAAATAAGTGAAATTTCTGCAATTTTGCCCTAAAATAAGTGAAATTTCTGAGTTTTGCCCCAAAATAAGGAGAATTTCTGTCTTTTTGCCCCAACATATAGGGAATTTCTGCCTTTTTGGCCCACAATTATGGGAATTTCTGCAATTTCGCTCCAAAAAACGGGTAATTTCTGTCCTTTTGCCCGAAAATAAGAAGAATGCATACCTTTTTGCCATAGAAAAGGGAAATTTCTTCATTTTTGCTCTAAAATAATGGAAATTTCTGCTTTTTGCCTCTAAATAAGTGGAATTTCTGTCTTTTTTCCCAAAACAAAGGAAATTTCTGTCTTTTTGCACCAAAATAAAGATAATTTCTGACTTATTATTCTGAAATAAGTGAAATTTCTGCAATTTTGCCCCAAAATAAGGGAAATTTTTGCATTTTTTGCCCCCAAATAAGGGGAATTTCAGACTTTTTACCTCAAAATAAGGGGAATTTCTGCATTTTTGCCACAAAATATTTGGAATTTCTGCCTTTTTGCCCCAAAATAAGGAAAACTTCTGCCTTGTTTCCTGAAATAAGTAAAATTTCTGCAATTTTGCCTTAAAATAAGTGAAATTTCTGCAATTTTGCCCCAAAATAAGTGAAATTTCTGCAATTTTGCCCCAAAATAAGGGAAATTTCTGGAATTTTGCCCCATAACAAGTGGAATTTCTGAGTTTTGCCCCAAAATAAAGAGAATTTCTGTCTTTTTACCCTAACATACAGGGAATTTCTGCCTTTTTGCCCCACAATTAGGGGAATTTCTGCAATTTTGCTTCAAAATTCAGGGAATTTCTGCCTTTTTGCCCGAAAATAAGAAGATGAATACCTTTTTGCCATAAAAAGGGAAATTTCTTCATTTTTCTTCAAAATAAGGGGAATTTCTGATTTTTTGCCTCTAAATAAGTGGAATTTCTGTCTTTTTCCCCCAAAACAAAGGGAATTTCTGTCTTTTTTGCCCCAAAATAAAAAAAAAATTTCAGACTTATTACCCTGAAATAAGTGAAATTTCTGCAATTTCGCTCCAAAATAATTGAAATTTCTGAGTTTTGCCCCAAAATAAGGGGAATTTTTGGATTTTTGTCCCCAAATAAGGGGAATTTCAGCATTTTTACCTCAAAATAAGGGGAATTTCTGCAATTTTGCCCCAAAATATGGGAAATTTCTGCCTTTTTGCCCCAAAATAAGAACAAATTCTGCAATTTTGTACCTAAATAAAAGAAATTTCTGACTTTTTTTCCCAAAAAAGAAAATTTCTGCTATTTTCTTCTGAAATAAGTGAAATTTCTGCAATTTTGCCCCAAAATATGTGAAATTTCTGCAATTTTGCCCCAAAATATGTGAAATTTCTGCAATTTTGCCCCAAAATAAGAAAAATTTCTGCAATTTTGCCCCAAAATAAGTGAAATTTCTGAGTTTTGCCCCTAAATAAGGAGAATTTCTGTTTTTGCTCCAACATATAGGGAATTTCTGCCTTTTTGCCCCACAATTAGGGGAATATCTGCAATTTTGCTCCAAAATACGGGGAATTTCTGCCTTTTTGCCCGAAAATAAGAAGAATGCATACCTTTTTGCCATAAAAAAAAGAAATTTCTTCATTTTTGCTCCAAAATAAAGGGAATTTCTGCTTTTTTGCCTCTACATAAGTGGAATTTCTGTCTTTTTCCCCCAAAACAAAGGGAATTCCTGTCTTTTTGCCCCAAAATAAGAAAAATTTCTGACTTATTACCCTGAAATAAGTGAAATTTCTGCAATTTTGCCCCAAAATGAGGGAAATTTCTGCCTTCTTGCTCCCAAAGAAGAAAATATCAGCCTTTTTACCTCAAAATAAGGGAAATTTCTGCATTTTTGCCCCAAAATAATGGGACATTTCTGCCCTTTTGCCCCAAAATAAGAACAAATTCTGCAATTTTGTACCTAAATAAAAGAAATTTCTGACTTTTTGACCTAAAAAGAAAATTTCTGCTTTTTTTTCTGAAATAAGTGAAATTTCTGCAATTTTGCCCAAAAATATGTGAAATTTCTGCAATTTTGCCTTAAAATAAGGGAAATTTCTGCATTTTTTGCCCCCAAATAAGGGGAATTTCCGCCTTTTTACCTCAAAATATGGGGAATTTCTGGATTTTTGCTCCAAAATATGGGAAATGTCTGCCTTTTTGCCCCAAAATAAGGAAAATTTCTGCAATTTTGTACCAAAATAAAAGAAATATCTGCCCTTTTGCCCCAAAATTAGAAAATTTCTGCTTTTTTTTCGGAAATAAGTGAAATTTCTGCAATTTTGCCCCAAAATAAATGAAATTTCTAAGTTTTGCCCCAAAATAAGGGAAATTTCTGCTTTTTTGCCCCCAAATAAGAAGAAGTTCAGCATTTTTACCTTAAAATAAGGGGAATTTCTGCATTTTTGCCCCAAAATATGAGAAATTTCTGCCTTTTTCCCATAATAAGAAAAATTTCTGCAATTTTGTACAAAAATAAAAGAAATTTCTGCCTTTTTGCCCCAAAATAAGAAAATTTCTGCTTTTTTTTCTGAAATCAGTGAAATTTCTGCAATTTTGCCCCAAAATAAGTGAAATTTCTGAGTTTTGCCCCAAAATAAGGAGAATTTCTGTCTTTTTGCCCCAACATATAGGGAATTTCTGCCTTTTTGCCCCACAATTAGGGGAATTTCTGCAATTTTGCTCCAAAACAGAAGGAATTTCTGCCTTTTTGCCCGAAAACAAGAAGAATGCATACCTTTTTGCCATAAAAAATAGAAATTTCTTAATTTTTGCTCCAAAATAAGGGGAATTTCTGCTTTTTTGCCTCTTAATAAGTGGAATTTCTGTCTTTTTTCCCCAAAACAAAGGGAATTTCTGTCTTTTTTGCCCCAAAATACGGAAAATTTCTGACTTATTACCCTGAAGTAAATGAAATTTCTGCAATTTTGCCCCAAAATAAGGGAAATTTCTGGAATTTTGCCCCATAACAAGTGGAATTTCTGAGTTTTGCCCCAAAATAAAGAAAATTTCTGTCTTTTTGCCCTAACATACAGGGAATTTCTGCCTTTTGCCCCACAATTCGGGGAATTTCTGCAATTTTGCTTCAAAATTCAGGGAATTTCTGCCTTTTTGACCGAAAATAAGAAGATGAATAACTTTTTGCCATAAAAAAGGGAAATTTCTTCATTTTTCTCCAAAATAAGGGGAATTTCTGATTTTTTGCCTCTAAATAAGTGGAATTTTTGTCTTTTTCCCCCAAAACAAAGGGAATTTCTGTCTTTTTTGCCCCAAAATAAGGAAAATTTCAGAATTATTACCATGAAATAAGTGAAATTTCTGCAATTTTGCTCCAAAATAATTGAAATTTCTGAGTTTTGCCCCAAAATAAGAGGAATTTCTGGATTTTTGTCCCCAAATAAGGGGAATTTCAGCATTTTTACCTCAAAATAAGGGGAATTTCTGCAATTTTGCCCCAAAATATGGGAAATTTCTGCCTTTTTGCCCCAAAATAAGAACAAATTCTGCAATTTTGTACAAAAATAAAAGAAATTTCTGACTTTTTGCCCCAAAAAGAAAATTTCTGCTTTTTTTTTCTGAAATAAGTGAAATTTCTGCAATTTTGCCCCAAAATAAGTGAAATTTCTGAGTTTTGCCCCAAAATAAAGAGAATTTCTGTCTTTTTGCCCCAACATATAGGGAATTTCTGTCTTTTTGCCCCACAATTAGGGGAATTTCTGCAATTTTGCTCCAAAACAGGGGGAATTTCTGCCTTTTTGAACGAAAACAGGAAGAATGCATACCTTTTTGCCATAAAAAAGGGAAATTTCTTAATTTTTGCTCCAAAATAAGGGGAATTACTGCTTTTTTTGCCTCTTAATAAGTGGAATTTCTGTCTTTTTCCCCCAAAACAAAGGGAATTTCTGGTTTTTTTGCCCCAAAATACGGAAAATTTCTGACTTATTACCCTGAAGTAAGTGAAATTTCTGCAATTTTGCCAGAAAATGAGGGAAATTTCTGCCTTTTTGCCCCCAAATAAGGAAAATATCAGCCTTTTAACCTCAAAATAAGGGAAATTTCTGCATTTTTGCCCCAAAATATGGGAAATTTCTGCCTTTTTACCCAAAATAAGAACAAATTCTGCAATTTTGTACAAAAATAAAAGAAATTTCTGACTTTTTGCCCCAAAAAGAAAATTTCTGCTTTTTTTTTCCTGAAATAAGTGAAATTTCTGCAATTTTGCCCCAAAATATGTGAAATTTCTGCTATTTTGCCCCAAAATAATGGAAATTTTTGCAATTTTGCCACAAAATAAGTGAAATGTCTGAGTTTTGCCCCAAAATAAGAGGAATTTCTGTTTTTGCCCCAACATATAGGGAATTTCTGCCTTTTTGCCCCACAATTAGGGGAATATCTGCAATTTTGCTCCAAAATACGGGGATTTTCTGCCTTTTTGCCCGAAAATAAGAAGAATGCATATCTTTTTGCCATAAAAAAGGAAAGTTTCTTCATTTTTGCTCCAAAATAAGGGGAATTTCTGCTTTTTTGGATCTAAATATGTGGAATTTCTGTTTTTTTCCCCCAAAACGAAAGGAATTTCTGTCTTTTTTTGCCCCAAAATAAGGAAAATTTCTGACTTATTACCCTGAAATAAGTGAAATTTCTGCAATTTTGCCCCAAAATGAGGAAAATTTCTGCCTTTTTGCCCCCAAATAAGGGGAATTTCAGCCTTTTTATCTCAAAATAATAGGAATTTCTGCATTTTTGCCCCAAAATATGGGAAATTTCTGCCTTTTTGCCCCAAAATAAGAAAATTTCTGCTTTTTTTTCTGAAATAAGTGAAATTTCTGCAATTTTGCCCTAAAATAAGTGAAATTTCTGAGTTTTGCCCCAAAATAAGGAGAATTTCTGTCTTTTTGCCCCAACATATATGGAATTTCTGCCTTTTTTGCCCACAATTAGGGCGATTTTTGCAATTTTGCTCCAAAAAACGGGGAATTTCTGTCTTTTTGCCCGAAAATAAGAAGAATGCATACCTTTGTGCCATAGAAAAGGGAAATTTCTTCATTTTTGCTCCAAAATAAGGGGAATTTCTGCTTTTTGCTTCTAAATAAGTGGAATTTCTGTCTTTTTTTCCCAAAACAAAGGGAATTTCTGTCTGTTTGCACCAAAATATAGATAATTTCTGACTTATTAATCTGAAATAAGTGAAATTTCTGCAATTTTGCCCCAAAATAAGGGAAATTTCTGCATTTTTTGACCCCAAATAAGGGGAATTTCAGCCTTTTTACCTCAAAATAAGGGGAATTTCTGCATTTTTGCCCCAAAATATTGGAAATGTCTGCCTTTTTGCCCCAAAATAAGGAAAATTTCTGCAATTTTGTACCAAAATAACAGAAATATCTGCCTTTTTGCCCCAAAATTAGAAAATTTCTGCTTTTTTTTCGGAAATAAGTGAAATTTCTGCAATTTTGCCCCAAAATAATTGAAATTTCTAAGTTTTGCCCCAAAATAAAAGAAATTTCTGCCTTTTTGCCCCCAAATAAGAGGAATTTCAGCATTTTTACCTTAAAATAAGGGGAATTTTTGCATTTTTGTCCCAAAATATGAGAAATTTCTGCCTATTTCCCAAAATAAGAAAAATTTCTGCAATTTTGTACCAAAAGAAAAGAAATTTCTGCCTTTTTGCCCCAAAATAAGAAAATTTCTGCTTTTTTTCTGAAATAAGTGAAATTTCTGCAATTTTGCCCCAAAATAAGTAAAATTTCTGAGTTTTGTTCCAAAATAAAGAGAATTTCTGTCTTTTTGCCCCAACATATAGGGAATTTCTGTCTTTTTGCCCCACAATTATAGAAATTTCTGCAATTTTGCTTTAAAACAGGGGGAATTTCTGCCTTTTTGCCCGAAAACAAGAAGAATGTATACCTTTTTGCCATAAAAAAAGGAAATTTCTTAATTTTTGCTCCAAAATAAGGGGAATTTCTGCTTTTTTGCCTCTTAATAAGTGGAATTTCTGTCTTTTTCCCCAAAACAATGGGAATTTCTTTATTTTTTGCCCCAAAATACGGAAAATTTCTGACTTATTACCCTGACGTTAATGAAATTTCTGCAATTTTGCCCCAAAATGAGGGAAATTTCTGCCTTTTTGCCCCTAAATAAGGAAAATATCAGCCTTTTTACCTCAAAATAAGGGAAATTTCTGCATTTTTGCCCCAAAATATGTGAAATTTCTGCAATTTTGCCTTAAAATAAGGGAAATTTCTGCAATTTTGCCACAAAATAAGTGAAATTTCTGAGTTTTGCCCCAAAATAAGAGGAATTTCTGTTTTTGCCCCAACATATAGGGAATTTCTGCCTTTTTGGCCCACAATTAGGGGATTTTCTGCAATTTTGCTCCAAAATACGGGGATTTTCTGCCTTTTTGCCCGAAAATAACAAGAATGCATATCTTTTTGCCATAAAAAAGAGAATTTACTTCATTTTTGCTCCAAAATAAGGGGAATTTCTGCTTTTTTGGCTCTAAATATGTGGAATTTCTGTTTTTTTCCCCCCAAACAAAGGGAATTTCTGTCTTTTTTGCCCCAAAATAAGGAAAATTTCTGACTCATTACCCTGAAATAAGTGAAATTTCTGCAATTTTGCCAGAAAATGAGGGAAATTTCTGCCTTTTTGCCCCCAATTAAGGAAAATATCAGCCTTTTAACCTCAAAATAAGGGAAATTTCTGCATTTTTGCCCCAAAATATGGGAAATTTCTGCTTTTTTGCCCCAAAATAAGAACAATTTCTGCAATTTTGTACCAAAATAAAAGAAATTTCTGCCTTTTTGCCCCAAAATAAGAAAATTTCTGCTTTTTTTCTGAAATAAGTGAAATTTCTGCAATTTTGCCCCAAAATAAGTGAAATTTCTGAGTTTTGCCCCAAAATAAGGAGAATTTCTGTCTTTTTGCCCCAACATATAGGGAATTTCTGTCTTTTTGCCCCACAATTATAGAAATTTCTGCAATTTTGCTTTAAAACAGGGGGAATTTCTGCCTTTTTGCCCGAAAACAAGAAGAATGTATACCTTTTTGCCATAAAAAAAGGAAATTTCTTAATTTTTGCTCCAAAATAAGGGGAATTTCTGCTTTTTTGCCTCTTAATAAGTGGAATTTCTGTCTTTTTCCCCAAAACAATGGGAATTTCTTTATTTTTTGCCCCAAAATACGGAAAATTTCTGACTTATTACCCTGACGTTAATGAAATTTCTGCAATTTTGCCCCAAAATGAGGGAAATTTCTGCCTTTTTGCCCCTAAATAAGGAAAATATCAGCCTTTTTACCTCAAAATAAGGGAAATTTCTGCATTTTTGCCCCAAAATATGGGAAATTTCTGCTTTTTTGCCCCAAAATAAGAACAATTTCTGCAATTTTGTACCAAAATAAAAGAAATTTCTGCCTTTTTGCCCCAAAATAAGAAAATTTCTGAGTTTTTTCTGAAATAAGTGAAATTTCTGCAATTTTGCCCTAAAATAAGTGAAATTTCTGAGTTTTGCCCAAAAATAAGGAGAATTTCTGTCTTTTTGCCCCAACATATAGGGAATTTCTGCCTTTTTGGCCCACAATTACGGGAATTTCTGCAATTTCGCTCCAAAAAACGGGTAATTTCTGTCCTTTTGCCCGAAAATAAGAAGAATGCATACCTTTTTGCCATAGAAAAGGGAAATTTCTTCATTTTTGCTCTAAAATAATGGAAATTTCTGCTTTTTGCCTCTAAATGAGTGGAATTTCTGTCTTTTTTCCCAAAACAAAGGAAATTTCTGTCTTTTTGCACCAAAATAAAGATAATTTCTGACTTATTATTCTGAAATAAGTGAAATTTCTGCAATTTTGCCCCAAAATAAGGGAAATTTTTGCATTTTTTGCCCCCAAATAAGGGGAATTTCAGACTTTTTACCTCAAAATAAGGGGAATTTCTGCATTTTTGCCACAAAATATTTGGAATTTCTGCCTTTTTGCCCCAAAATAAGGAAAACTTCTGCCTTGTTTCCTGAAATAAGTAAAATTTCTGCAATTTTGCCTTAAAATAAGTGAAATTTCTGCAATTTTGCCCCAAAATAAGTGAAATTTCTGCAATTTTGCCCCAAAATAAGGGAAATTTCTGGAATTTTGCCCCATAACAAGTGGAATTTCTGAGTTTTGCCCCAAAATAAAGAGAATTTTTGTCTTTTTACCCTAACATACAGGGAATTTCTGCCTTTTTGCCCCACAATTAGGGGAATTTCTGCAATTTTGCTTCAAAATTCAGGGAATTTCTGCCTTTTTCCCCGAAAATAAGAAGATGAATACCTTTTTGCCATAAAAAAGGGAAATTTCTTCATTTTTCTTCAAAATAAGGGGAATTTCTGATTTTTTGCCTCTAAATAAGTGGAATTTCTGTCTTTTTCCCCCAAAACAAAGGGAATTTCTGTCTTTTTTGCCCCAAAATAAAAAAAAAATTTCAGACTTATTACCCTGAAATAAGTGAAATTTCTGCAATTTCGCTCCAAAATAATTGAAATTTCTGAGTTTTGCCCCAAAATAAGGGGACATTTCTGCCCTTTTGCCCCAAAATAAGAACAAATTCTGCAATTTTGTACCTAAATAAAAGAAATTTCTGACTTTTTGCCCCAAAAAGAAAATTTCTGCTTTTTTTTTCCTGAAATAAGTGAAATTTCTGCAATTTTGCCCCAAAATATGTGAAATTTCTGCTATTTTGCCCCAAAATAATGGAAATTTTTGCAATTTTGCCACAAAATAAGTGAAATGTCTGAGTTTTGCCCCAAAATAAGAGGAATTTCTGTTTTTGCCCCAACATATAGGGAATTTCTGCCTTTTTGCCCCACAATTAGGGGAATATCTGCAATTTTGCTCCAAAATACGGGGATTTTCTGCCTTTTTGCCTGAAAATAAGAAGAATGCATATCTTTTTGCCATAAAAAAGGAAAGTTTCTTCATTTTTGCTCCAAAATAAGGGGAATTTCTGCTTTTTTGGATCTAAATATGTGGAATTTCTGTTTTTTTCCCCCAAAACGAAAGGAATTTCTGTCTTTTTTGCCCCAAAATAAGGAAAATTTCTGACTTATTACCCTGAAATAAGTGAAATTTCAGCAATTTTGCCCCAAAATGAAAAAAATTTCTGCCTTTTTGCCCCCAAATAAGGGGAATTTCAGCCTTTTTATCTCAAAATAATAGGAATTTCTGCATTTTTGCCCCAAAATGAAAAAAATTTCTGCCTTTTTGCCCCCAAATAAGGGGAATTTCAGCCTTTTTATCTCAAAATAATAGGAATTTCTGCATTTTTGCCCCAAAATATGGGAAATTTCTGCCTTTTTGCCCTAAAATAAAAACAATTTCTGCAATTTTGTACCAAAATAAAAGAAATTTCTGCCTTTTTGACCCAAAATAAGAAAATTTCTGCTTTTTTTTCTGAAATAAGTGAAATTTCTGCAATTTTGCCCTAAAATAAGTGAAATTTCTGAGTTTTGCCCCAAAATAAGGAGAATTTCTGTCTTTTTGCCCCAACATATAGGGAATTTCTGCCTTTTTGGCCCACAATTAGGGGGATTTTTGGAATTTTGCTCCAAAAAACGGGGAATTTCTGTCTTTTTGCCCGAAAATAAGAAGAATGCATACCTTTTTGCCATAGAAAAGGGAAATTTCTTCATTTTTGCTCCAAAATAAGGGGAATTTCTGCTTTTTGCTTCTAAATAAGTGGAATTTCTGTCTTTTTTTCCCAAAACAAAGGGAATTTCTGTCTTTTTGCACCAAAATATAGATAATTTCTGACTTATTAATCTGAAATAAGTGAAATTTCTGTAATTTTGCCCCAAAATAAGGGAAATTTCTGCATTTTTTGCCCCCAAATATGGGGAATTTCAGCCTTTTTACCTCAAAATAAGGGGAATTTCTGCATTTTTGCCCCAAAATATTGGAAATGTCTGCCTTTTTGCCCCAAAATAAGGAAAATTTCTGCAATTTTGTACCAAAATAAAAGAAATATCTGCCTTTTTGCCCCAAAATTAGAAAATTTCTGCTTTTTTTTCGGAAATAAGTGAAATTTCTGCAATTTTGCCCCAAAATAATTAAAATTTCTAAGTTTTGCCCCAAAATAAAAGAAATTTCTGCCTTTTTGCCCCCAAATAAGAGGAATTTCAGCATTTTTACCTTAAAATAAGGGGAATTTTTGCATTTTTGTCCCAAAATATGAGAAATTTCTGCCTATTTCCCAAAATAAGAAAAATTTCTGCAATTTTGTACCAAAAGAAAAGAAATTTCTGCCTTTTTGCCCCAAAATAAGAAAATTTCTGCTTTTTTTCTGAAATAAGTGAAATTTCTGCAATTTTGCCCCAAAATAAGTAAAATTTCTGAGTTTTGTTCCAAAATAAAGAGAATTTCTGTCTTTTTGCCCCAACATATAGGGAATTTCTGTCTTTTTGCCCCACAATTATAGAAATTTCTGCAATTTTGCTTTAAAACAGGGGGAATTTCTGCCTTTTTGCCCGAAAACAAGAAGAATGTATACCTTTTTGCCATAAAAAAAGGAAATTTCTTAATTTTTGCTCCAAAATAAGGGGAATTTCTGCTTTTTTGCCTCTTAATAAGTGGAATTTCTGTCTTTTTCCCCAAAACAATGGGAATTTCTTTATTTTTTGCCCCAAAATACGGAAAATTTCTGACTTATTACCCTGACGTTAATGAAATTTCTGCAATTTTGCCCCAAAATGAGGGAAATTTCTGCCTTTTTGCCCCTAAATAAGGAAAATATCAGCCTTTTTACCTCAAAATAAGGGAAATTTCTGCATTTTTGCCCCAAAATATGTGAAATTTCTGCAATTTTGCCTTAAAATAAGGGAAATTTCTGCAATTTTGCCACAAAATAAGTGAAATTTCTGAGTTTTGCCCCAAAATAAGAGGAATTTCTGTTTTTGCCCCAACATATAGGGAATTTCTGCCTTTTTGGCCCACAATTAGGGGATTTTCTGCAATTTTGCTCCAAAATACGGGGATTTTCTGCCTTTTTGCCCGAAAATAACAAGAATGCATATCTTTTTGCCATAAAAAAGAGAATTTACTTCATTTTTGCTCCAAAATAAGGGGAATTTCTGCTTTTTTGGCTCTAAATATGTGGAATTTCTGTTTTTTTCCCCCCAAACAAAGGGAATTTCTGTCTTTTTTGCCCCAAAATAAGGAAAATTTCTGACTCATTACCCTGAAATAAGTGAAATTTCTGCAATTTTGCCAGAAAATGAGGGAAATTTCTGCCTTTTTGCCCCCAATTAAGGAAAATATCAGCCTTTTAACCTCAAAATAAGGGAAATTTCTGCATTTTTGCCCCAAAATATGGGAAATTTCTGCTTTTTTGCCCCAAAATAAGAACAATTTCTGCAATTTTGTACCAAAATAAAAGAAATTTCTGCCTTTTTGCCCCAAAATAAGAAAATTTCTGCTTTTTTTCTGAAATAAGTGAAATTTCTGCAATTTTGCCCCAAAATAAGTGAAATTTCTGAGTTTTGCCCCAAAATAAGGAGAATTTCTGTCTTTTTGCCCCAACATATAGGGAATTTCTGTCTTTTTGCCCCACAATTATAGAAATTTCTGCAATTTTGCTTTAAAACAGGGGGAATTTCTGCCTTTTTGCCCGAAAACAAGAAGAATGTATACCTTTTTGCCATAAAAAAAGGAAATTTCTTAATTTTTGCTCCAAAATAAGGGGAATTTCTGCTTTTTTGCCTCTTAATAAGTGGAATTTCTGTCTTTTTCCCCAAAACAATGGGAATTTCTTTATTTTTTGCCCCAAAATACGGAAAATTTCTGACTTATTACCCTGACGTTAATGAAATTTCTGCAATTTTGCCCCAAAATGAGGGAAATTTCTGCCTTTTTGCCCCTAAATAAGGAAAATATCAGCCTTTTTACCTCAAAATAAGGGAAATTTCTGCATTTTTGCCCCAAAATATGGGAAATTTCTGCTTTTTTGCCCCAAAATAAGAACAATTTCTGCAATTTTGTACCAAAATAAAAGAAATTTCTGCCTTTTTGCCCCAAAATAAGAAAATTTCTGAGTTTTTTCTGAAATAAGTGAAATTTCTGCAATTTTGCCCTAAAATAAGTGAAATTTCTGAGTTTTGCCCCAAAATAAGGAGAATTTCTGTCTTTTTGCCCCAACATATAGGGAATTTCTGCCTTTTTGGCCCACAATTACGGGAATTTCTGCAATTTCGCTCCAAAAAACGGGTAATTTCTGTCCTTTTGTGCGAAAATAAGAAGAATGCATACCTTTTTGCCATAGAAAAGGGAAATTTCTTCATTTTTGCTCTAAAATAATGGAAATTTCTGCTTTTTGCCTCTAAATGAGTGGAATTTCTGTCTTTTTTCCCAAAACAAAGGAAATTTCTGTCTTTTTGCACCAAAATAAAGATAATTTCTGACTTATTATTCTGAAATAAGTGAAATTTCTGCAATTTTGCCCCAAAATAAGGGAAATTTTTGCATTTTTTGCCCCCAAATAAGGGGAATTTCAGACTTTTTACCTCAAAATAAGGGGAATTTCTGCATTTTTGCCACAAAATATTTGTAATTTCTGCCTTTTTGCCCCAAAATAAAAAAAACTTCTGCCTTGTTTCCTGAAATAAGTAAAATTTCTGCAATTTTGCCTTAAAATAAGTGAAATTTCTGCAATTTTGCCCCAAAATAAGTGAAATTTCTGCAATTTTGCCCCAAAATAAGGGAAATTTCTGGAATTTTGCCCCATAACAAGTGGAATTTCTGAGTTTTGCCCCAAAATAAAGAGAATTTCTGTCTTTTTACCCTAACATACAGGGAATTTCTGCCTTTTTGCCCCACAATTAGGGGAATTTCTGCAATTTTGCTTCAAAATTCAGGGAATTTCTGCCTTTTTCCCCGAAAATAAGAAGATGAATACCTTTTTGCCATAAAAAAGGGAAATTTCTTCATTTTTCTTCAAAATAAGGGGAATTTCTGATTTTTTGCCTCTAAATAAGTGGAATTTCTGTCTTTTTCCCCCAAAACAAAGGGAATTTCTGTCTTTTTTGCCCCAAAATAAAAAAAAAATTTCAGACTTATTACCCTGAAATAAGTGAAATTTCTGCAATTTCGCTCCAAAATAATTGAAATTTCTGAGTTTTGCCCCAAAATAAGGGGAATTTTTGGATTTTTGTCCCCAAATAAGGGGAATTTCAGCATTTTTACCTCAAAATAAAGGGAATTTCTGCAATTTTGCCCCAAAATATGGGAAATTTCTGCCTTTTTGCCCCAAAATAAGAACAAATTCTGCAATTTTGTACCTAAATAAAAGAAATTTCTGACTTTTTTTCCCAAAAAAGAAAATTTCTGCTATTTTCTTCTGAAATAAGTGAAATTTCTGCAATTTTGCCCCAAAATATGTGAAATTTCTGCAATTTTGCCCCAAAATATGTGAAATTTCTGCAATTTTGCCCCAAAATAAGGGAAATTTCTGGAATTTTGCCCCATAACAAGTGGAATTTCTGAGTTTTGCCCCAAAATAAAGAGAATTTCTGTCTTTTTACCCTAACATACAGGGAATTTCTGCCTTTTTGCCCCACAATTAGGGGAATTTCTGCAATTTTGCTTCAAAATTCAGGGAATTTCTGCCTTTTTGCCCGAAAATAAGAAGATGAATACCTTTTTGCCATAAAAAAGGGAAATTTCTTCATTTTTCTTCAAAATAAGGGGAATTTCTGATTTTTTGCCTCTAAATAAGTGGAATTTCTGTCTTTTTCCCCCAAAACAAAGGGAATTTCTGTCTTTTTTGCCCCAAAATAAAAAAAAATTTCAGACTTATTACCCTGAAATAAGTGAAATTTCTGCAATTTCGCTCCAAAATAATTGAAATTTCTGAGTTTTGCCCCAAAATAAGGGGAATTTTTGGATTTTTGTCCCCAAATAAGGGGAATTTCAGCATTTTTACCTCAAAATAAGGGGAATTTCTGCAATTTTGCCCCAAAATATGGGAAATTTCTGCCTTTTTGCCCCAAAATAAGAACAAATTCTGCAATTTTGTACCTAAATAAAAGAAATTTCTGACTTTTTTTCCCAAAAAAGAAAATTTCTGCTATTTTCTTCTGAAATAAGTGAAATTTCTGCAATTTTGCCCCAAAATATGTGAAATTTCTGCAATTTTGCCCCAAAATATGTGAAATTTCTGCAATTTTGCCCCAAAATATGTGAAATTTCTGCAATTTTGCCCCAAAATAAGTGAAATTTCTGAGTTTTGCCCCTAAATAAGGAGAATTTCTGTTTTTGCTCCAACATATAGGGAATTTCTGCCTTTTTGCCCCACAATTAGGGGAATTTCTGCAATTTTGCTCCAAAACAGAAGGAATTTCTGCCTTTTTGCCCGAAAACAAGAAGAATGCATACCTTTTTGCCATAAAAAAAAGAAATTTCTTCATTTTTGCTCCAAAATAAAGGGAATTTCTGCTTTTTTGCCTCTACATAAGTGGAATTTCTGTCTTTTTCCCCCAAAACAAAGGGAATTCCTGTCTTTTTGCCCCAAAATAAGAAAAATTTCTGACTTATTACCCTGAAATAAGTGAAATTTCTGCAATTTTGCCCCAAAATGAGGGAAATTTCTGCCTTCTTGCTCCCAAAGAAGAAAATATCAGCCTTTTTACCTCAAAATAAGGGAAATTTCTGCATTTTTGCCCCAAAATAATGGGACATTTCTGCCCTTTTGCCCCAAAATAAGAACAAATTCTGCAATTTTGTACCTAAATAAAAGAAATTTCTGACTTTTTGACCTAAAAAGAAAATTTCTGCTTTTTTTTCTGAAATAAGTGAAATTTCTGCAATTTTGCCCAAAAATATGTGAAATTTCTGCAATTTTGCCTTAAAATAAGGGAAATTTCTGCATTTTTTGCCCCCAAATAAGGGGAATTTCTGCCTTTTTACCTCAAAATATGGGGAATTTCTGGATTTTTGCTCCAAAATATGGGAAATGTCTGCCTTTTTGCCCCAAAATAAGGAAAATTTCTGCAATTTTGTACCAAAATAAAAGAAATATCTGCCTTTTTGCCCCAAAATTAGAAAATTTCTGCTTTTTTTCGGAAATAAGTGAAATTTCTGCAATTTTGCCCCAAAATAAATGAAATTTCTAAGTTTTGCCCCAAAATAAGGGAAATTTCTGCTTTTTTGCCCCCAAATAAGAAGAAGTTCAGCATTTTTACCTTAAAATAAGGGGAATTTCTGCATTTTTGCCCCAAAATATGAGAAATTTCTGCCTTTTTCCCATAATAAGAAAAATTTCTGCAATTTTGTACAAAAATAAAAGAAATTTCTGCCTTTTTGCCCCAAAATAAGAAAATTTCTGCTTTTTTTTCTGAAATCAGTGAAATTTCTGCAATTTTGCCCCAAAATAAGTGAAATTTCTGAGTTTTGCCCCAAAATAAGGAGAATTTCTGTCTTTTTGCCCCAACATATAGGGAATTTCTGCCTTTTTGCCCCACAATTAGGGGAATTTCTGCAATTTTGCTCCAAAACAGAAGGAATTTCTGCCTTTTTGCCCGAAAACAAGAAGAATGCATACCTTTTTGCCATAAAAAATAGAAATTTCTTAATTTTTGCTCCAAAATAAGGGGAATTTCTGCTTTTTTGCCTCTTAATAAGTGGAATTTCTGTCTTTTTTCCCCAAAACAAAGGGAATTTCTGTCTTTTTTGCCCCAAAATACGGAAAATTTCTGACTTATTACCCTGAAGTAAATGAAATTTCTGCAATTTTGCCCCAAAATAAGGGAAATTTCTGGAATTTTGCCCCATAACAAGTGGAATTTCTGAGTTTTGCCCCAAAATAAAGAAAATTTCTGTCTTTTTGCCCTAAATTACAGGGAATTTCTGCCTTTTGCCCCACAATTCGGGGAATTTCTGCAATTTTGCTTCAAAATTCAGGGAATTTCTGCCTTTTTGACCGAAAATAAGAAGATGAATAACTTTTTGCCATAAAAAAGGGAAATTTCTTCATTTTTCTCCAAAATAAGGGGAATTTCTGATTTTTTGCCTCTAAATAAGTGGAATTTTTGTCTTTTTCCCCCAAAACAAAGGGAATTTCTGTCTTTTTTGCCCCAAAATAAGGAAAATTTCAGAATTATTACCATGAAATAAGTGAAATTTCTGCAATTTTGCTCCAAAATAATTGAAATTTCTGAGTTTTGCCCCAAAATAAGAGGAATTTCTGGATTTTTGTCCCCAAATAAGGGGAATTTCAGCATTTTTACCTCAAAATAAGGGGAATTTCTGCAATTTTGCCCCAAAATATGGGAAATTTCTGCCTTTTTGCCCCAAAATAAGAACAAATTCTGCAATTTTGTACAAAAATAAAAGAAATTTCTGACTTTTTGCCCCAAAAAGAAAATTTCTGCTTTTTTTTTCTGAAATAAGTGAAATTTCTGCAATTTTGCCCCAAAATAAGTGAAATTTCTGAGTTTTGCCCCAAAATAAAGAGAATTTCTGTCTTTTTGCCCCAACATATAGGGAATTTCTGTCTTTTTGCCCCACAATTAGGGGAATTTCTGCAATTTTGCTCCAAAACAGGGGGAATTTCTGCCTTTTTGAACGAAAACAGGAAGAATGCATACCTTTTTGCCATAAAAAAGGGAAATTTCTTAATTTTTGCTCCAAAATAAGGGGAATTACTGCTTTTTTTGCCTCTTAATAAGTGGAATTTCTGTCTTTTTCCCCCAAAACAAAGGGAATTTCTGTTTTTTTTGCCCCAAAATACGGAAAATTTCTGACTTATTACCCTGAAGTAAGTGAAATTTCTGCAATTTTGCCAGAAAATGAGGGAAATTTCTGCCTTTTTGCCCCCAAATAAGGAAAATATCAGCCTTTTAACCTCAAAATAAGGGAAATTTCTGCATTTTTGCCCCAAAATATGGGAAATTTCTGCCTTTTTACCCAAAATAAGAACAAATTCTGCAATTTTGTACAAAAATAAAAGAAATTTCTGACTTTTTGCCCCAAAAAGAAAATTTCTGCTTTTTTTTTCCTGAAATAAGTGAAATTTCTGCAATTTTGCCCCAAAATATGTGAAATTTCTGCTATTTTGCCCCAAAATAATGGAAATTTTTGCAATTTTGCCACAAAATAAGTGAAATGTCTGAGTTTTGCCCCAAAATAAGAGGAATTTCTGTTTTTGCCCCAACATATAGGGAATTTCTGCCTTTTTGCCCCACAATTAGGGGAATATCTGCAATTTTGCTCCAAAATACGGGGATTTTCTGCCTTTTTGCCCGAAAATAAGAAGAATGCATATCTTTTTGCCATAAAAAAGGAAAGTTTCTTCATTTTTGCTCCAAAATAAGGGGAATTTCTGCTTTTTTGGATCTAAATATGTGGAATTTCTGTTTTTTTCCCCCAAAACGAAAGGAATTTCTGTCTTTTTTGCCCCAAAATAAGGAAAATTTCTGACTTATTACCCTGAAATAAGTGAAATTTCTGCAATTTTGCCCCAAAATAAGGAAAATTTCTGCCTTTTTGCCCCCAAATAAGGGGAATTTCAGCCTTTTTATCTCAAAATAATAGGAATTTCTGCATTTTGCCCCAAAATATGAGAAATTTCTGCCTTTTTGCCCCAAAATAAGAACAATTTCTGCAATTTTGTACCAAAATAAAAGAAATTTCTGCCTTTTTGCCCCAAAATAAGAAAATTTCTGCTTTTTTTTCTGAAATAAGTGAAATTTCTGCAATTTTGCCCTAAAATAAGTGAAATTTCTGAGTTTTGCCCCAAAATAAGGAGAATTTCTGTCTTTTTGCCCCAACATATAGGGAATTTCTGCCTTTTTGGCCCACAATTAGGGGGATTTTTGCAATTTTGCTCCAAAAAACGGGGAATTTCTGTCTTTTTGCCCGAAAATAAGAAGAATGCATACCTTTTTGCCATAGAAAAGGGAAATTTCTTCATTTTTGCTCCAAAATAAGGGGAATTTCTGCTTTTTGCTTCTAAATAAGTGGAATTTCTGTCTTTTTTTCCCAAAACAAAGGGAATTTCTGTCTTTTTGCACCAAAATATAGATAATTTCTGACTTATTAATCTGAAATAAGTGAAATTTCTGCAATTTTGCCCCAAAATAAGGGAAATTTCTGCATTTTTTGCCCCCAAATAAGGGGAATTTCAGCCTTTTTACCTCAAAATAAGGGGAATTTCTGCATTTTTGCCCCAAAATATTGGAAATGTCTGCCTTTTTGCCCCAAAATAATAAAAATTTCTGCAATTTTGTACCAAAATAAAAGAAATATCTGCCTTTTTGCCCCAAAATTAGAAAATTTCTGCTTTTTTTTCGGAAATAAGTGAAATTTCTGCAATTTTGCCCCAAAATAATTGAAATTTCTAAGTTTTGCCCCAAAATAAAAGAAATTTCTGCCTTTTTGCCCCCAAATAAGAGGAATTTCAGCATTTTTACCTTAAAATAAGGGGAATTTTTGCATTTTTGTCCCAAAATATGAGAAATTTCTGCCTATTTCCCAAAATAAGAAAAATTTCTGCAATTTTGTACCAAAATAAAAGAAATTTCTGCCTTTTTGCCCCAAAATAAGAAAATTTCTGCTTTTTTTCTGAAATAAGTGAAATTTCTGCAATTTTGCCCCAAAATAAGTAAAATTTCTGAGTTTTGTTCCAAAATAAAGAGAATTTCTGTCTTTTTGCCCCAACATATAGGGAATTTCTGCCTTTTTGGCCCACAATTACGGGAATTTCTGCAATTTCGCTCCAAAAAACGGGTAATTTCTGTCCTTTTGCCCGAAAATAAGAAGAATGCATACCTTTTTGCCATAGAAAAGGGAAATTTCTTCATTTTTGCTCTAAAATAATGGAAATTTCTGCTTTTTGCCTCTAAATAAGTGGAATTTCTGTCTTTTTTCCCAAAACAAAGGAAATTTCTGTCTTTTTGCACCAAAATAAAGATAATTTCTGACTTATTATTCTGAAATAAGTGAAATTTCTGCAATTTTGCCCCAAAATAAGGGAAATTTTTGCATTTTTTGCCCCCAAATAAGGGGAATTTCAGACTTTTTACCTCAAAATAAGGGGAATTTCTGCATTTTTGCCACAAAATATTTGGAATTTCTGCCTTTTTGCCCCAAAATAAGGAAAACTTCTGCCTTGTTTCCTGAAATAAGTAAAATTTCTGCAATTTTGCCTTAAAATAAGTGAAATTTCTGCAATTTTGCCCCAAAATAAGTGAAATTTCTGCAATTTTGCCCCAAAATAAGGGAAATTTCTGGAATTTTGCCCCATAACAAGTGGAATTTCTGAGTTTTGCCCCAAAATAAAGAGAATTTCTGTCTTTTTACCCTAACATACAGGGAATTTCTGCCTTTTTGCCCCACAATTAGGGGAATTTCTGCAATTTTGCTTCAAAATTCAGGGAATTTCTGCCTTTTTGCCCGAAAATAAGAAGATGAATACCTTTTTGCCATAAAAAAGGGAAATTTCTTCATTTTTCTTCAAAATAAGGGGAATTTCTGATTTTTTGCCTCTAAATAAGTGGAATTTCTGTCTTTTTCCCCCAAAACAAAGGGAATTTCTGTCTTTTTTGCCCCAAAATAAAAAAAAAATTTCAGACTTATTACCCTGAAATAAGTGAAATTTCTGCAATTTCGCTCCAAAATAATTGAAATTTCTGAGTTTTGCCCCAAAATAAGGGGAATTTTTGGATTTTTGTCCCCAAATAAGGGGAATTTCAGCATTTTCACCTCAAAATAAGGGGAATTTCTGCAATTTTGCCCCAAAATATGGGAAATTTCTGCCTTTTTGCCCCAAAATAAGAACAAATTCTGCAATTTTGTACCTAAATAAAAGAAATTTCTGACTTTTTTTCCCAAAAAAGAAAATTTCTGCTATTTTCTTCTGAAATAAGTGAAATTTCTGCAATTTTGCCCCAAAATATGTGAAATTTCTGCAATTTTGCCCCAAAATATGTGAAATTTCTGCAATTTTGCCCCAAAATAAGAAAAATTTCTGCAATTTTGCCCCAAAATAAGTGAAATTTCTGAGTTTTGCCCCTAAATAAGGAGAATTTCTGTTTTTGCTCCAACATATAGGGAATTTCTGCCTTTTTGCACCACAATTAGGGGAATATCTGCAATTTTGCTCCAAAATACGGGGAATTTCTGCCTTTTTGCCCGAAAATAAGAAGAATGCATACCTTTTTGCCATAAAAAAAAGAAATTTCTTCATTTTTGCTCCAAAATAAAGGGAATTTCTGCTTTTTTGCCTCTACATAAGTGGAATTTCTGTCTTTTTCCCCCAAAACAAAGGGAATTTCTGTCTTTTTGCCCCAACATATAGGGAATTTCTGTCTTTTTGCCCCACAATTATAGAAATTTCTGCAATTTTGCTTTAAAACAGGGGGAATTTCTGCCTTTTTGCCCGAAAACAAGAAGAATGTATACCTTTTTGCCATAAAAAAAGGAAATTTCTTAATTTTTGCTCCAAAATAAGGGGAATTTCTGCTTTTTTGCCTCTTAATAAGTGGAATTTCTGTCTTTTTCCCCAAAACAATGGGAATTTCTTTATTTTTTGCCCCAAAATACGGAAAATTTCTGACTTATTACCCTGACGTTAATGAAATTTCTGCAATTTTGCCCCAAAATGAGGGAAATTTCTGCCTTTTTGCCCCTAAATAAGGAAAATATCAGCCTTTTTACCTCAAAATAAGGGAAATTTCTGCATTTTTGCCCCAAAATATGGGAAATTTCTGCTTTTTTGCCCCAAAATAAGAACAATTTCTGCAATTTTGTACCAAAATAAAAGAAATTTCTGCCTTTTTGCCCCAAAATAAGAAAATTTCTGAGTTTTTTCTGAAATAAGTGAAATTTCTGCAATTTTGCCCTAAAATAAGTGAAATTTCTGAGTTTTGCCCCAAAATAAGGAGAATTTCTGTCTTTTTGCCCCAACATATAGGGAATTTCTGCCTTTTTGGCCCACAATTACGGGAATTTCTGCAATTTCGCTCCAAAAAACGGGTAATTTCTGTCCTTTTGCCCGAAAATAAGAAGAATGCATACCTTTTTGCCATAGAAAAGGGAAATTTCTTCATTTTTGCTCTAAAATAATGGAAATTTCTGCTTTTTGCCTCTAAATGAGTGGAATTTCTGTCTTTTTTCCCAAAACAAAGGAAATTTCTGTCTTTTTGCACCAAAATAAAGATAATTTCTGACTTATTATTCTGAAATAAGTGAAATTTCTGCAATTTTGCCCCAAAATAAGGGAAATTTTTGCATTTTTTGCCCCCAAATAAGGGGAATTTCAGACTTTTTACCTCAAAATAAGGGGAATTTCTGCATTTTTGCCACAAAATATTTGGAATTTCTGCCTTTTTGCCCCAAAATAAAAAAAACTTCTGCCTTGTTTCCTGAAATAAGTAAAATTTCTGCAATTTTGCCTTAAAATAAGTGAACTTTCTGCAATTTTGCCCCAAAATAAGTGAAATTTCTGCAATTTTGCCCCAAAATAAGGGAAATTTCTGGAATTTTGCCCCATAACAAGTGGAATTTCTGAGTTTTGCCCCAAAATAAAGAGAATTTCTGTCTTTTTACCCTAACATACAGGGAATTTCTGCCTTTTTGCCCCACAATTAGGGGAATTTCTGCAATTTTGCTTCAAAATTCAGGGAATTTCTGCCTTTTTCCCCGAAAATAAGAAGATGAATACCTTTTTGCCATAAAAAAGGGAAATTTCTTCATTTTTCTTCAAAATAAGGGGAATTTCTGATTTTTTGCCTCTAAATAAGTGGAATTTCTGTCTTTTTCCCCCAAAACAAAGGGAATTTCTGTCTTTTTTGCCCCAAAATAAAAAAAAAATTTCAGACTTATTACCCTGAAATAAGTGAAATTTCTGCAATTTCGCTCCAAAATAATTGAAATTTCTGAGTTTTGCCCCAAAATAAGGGGAATTTTTGGATTTTTGTCCCCAAATAAGGGGAATTTCAGCATTTTTACCTCAAAATAAAGGGAATTTCTGCAATTTTGCCCCAAAATATGGGAAATTTCTGCCTTTTTGCCCCAAAATAAGAACAAATTCTGCAATTTTGTACCTAAATAAAAGAAATTTCTGACTTTTTTTCCCAAAAAGGAAAATTTCTGCTATTTTCTTCTGAAATAAGTGAAATTTCTGCAATTTTGCCCCAAAATATGTGAAATTTCTGCAATTTTGCCCCAAAATATGTGAAATTTCTGCAATTTTGCCCCAAAATAAGGGAAATTTCTGGAATTTTGCCCCATAACAAGTGGAATTTCTGAGTTTTGCCCCAAAATAAAGAGAATTTCTGTCTTTTTACCCTAACATACAGGGAATTTCTGCCTTTTTGCCCCACAATTAGGGGAATTTCTGCAATTTTGCTTCAAAATTCAGGGAATTTCTGCCTTTTTGCCCGAAAATAAGAAGATGAATACCTTTTTGCCATAAAAAAGGGAAATTTCTTCATTTTTCTTCAAAATAAGGGGAATTTCTGATTTTTTGCCTCTAAATAAGTGGAATTTCTGTCTTTTTCCCCCAAAACAAAGGGAATTTCTGTCTTTTTTGCCCCAAAATAAAAAAAAAATTTCAGACTTATTACCCTGAAATAAGTGAAATTTCTGCAATTTCGCTCCAAAATAATTGAAATTTCTGAGTTTTGCCCCAAAATAAGGGGAATTTTTGGATTTTTGTCCCCAAATAAGGGGAATTTCAGCATTTTTACCTCAAAATAAAGGGAATTTCTGCAATTTTGCCCCAAAATATGGGAAATTTCTGCCTTTTTGCCCCAAAATAAGAACAAATTCTGCAATTTTGTACCTAAATAAAAGAAATTTCTGACTTTTTTTCCCAAAAAAGAAAATTTCTGCTATTTTCTTCTGAAATAAGTGAAATTTCTGCAATTTTGCCCCAAAATATGTGAAATTTCTGCAATTTTGCCCCAAAATATGTGAAATTTCTGCAATTTTGCCCCAAAATATGTGAAATTTCTGCAATTTTGCCCCAAAATAAGTGAAATTTCTGAGTTTTGCTCCTAAATAAGGAGAATTTCTGTTTTTGCTCCAACATATAGGGAATTTCTGCCTTTTTGCCCCACAATTAGGATAATTTCTGCAATTTTGCTCCAAAACAGAAGGAATTTCTGCCTTTTTGCCCGAAAACAAGAAGAATGCATACCTTTTTGCCATAAAAAAAAGAAATTTCTTCATTTTTGCTCCAAAATAAAGGGAATTTCTGCTTTTTTGCCTCTACATAAGTGGAATTTCTGTCTTTTTCCCCCAAAACAAAGGGAATTTCTGTCTTTTTGCCCCAACATATAGGGAATTTCTGTCTTTTTGCCCCACAATTATAGAAATTTCTGCAATTTTGCTTTAAAACAGGGGGAATTTCTGCCTTTTTGCCCGAAAACAAGAAGAATGTATACCTTTTTGCCATAAAAAAAGGAAATTTCTTAATTTTTGCTCCAAAATAAGGGGAATTTCTGCTTTTTTGCTTCTTAATAAGTGGAATTTCTGTCTTTTTCCCCAAAACAATGGGAATTTCTTTATTTTTTGCCCCAAAATACGGAAAATTTCTGACTTATTACCCTGACGTTAATGAAATTTCTGCAATTTTGCCCCAAAATGAGGGAAATTTCTGCCTTTTTGCCCCTAAATAAGGAAAATATCAGCCTTTTTACCTCAAAATAAGGGAAATTTCTGCATTTTTGCCCCAAAATATGGGAAATTTCTGCTTTTTTGCCCCAAAATAAGAACAATTTCTGCAATTTTGTACCAAAATAAAAGATATTTCTGCCTTTTTGCCCCAAAATAAGAAAATTTCTGAGTTTTTTCTGAAATAAGTGAAATTTCTGCAATTTTGCCCTAAAATAAGTGAAATTTCTGAGTTTTGCCCCAAAATAAGGAGAATTTCTGTCTTTTTGCCCCAACATATAGGGAATTTCTGCCTTTTTGGCCCACAATTACGGGAATTTCTGCAATTTCGCTCCAAAAAACGGGTAATTTCTGTCCTTTTGCCCGAAAATAAGAAGAATGCATACCTTTTTGCCATAGAAAAGGGAAATTTCTTCATTTTTGCTCTAAAATAATGGAAATTTCTGCTTTTTGCCTCTAAATGAGTGGAATTTCTGTCTTTTTTCCCAAAACAAAGGAAATTTCTGTCTTTTTGCACCAAAATAAAGATAATTTCTGACTTATTATTCTGAAATAAGTGAAATTTCTGCAATTTTGCCCCAAAATAAGGGAAATTTTTGCATTTTTTGCCCCCAAATAAGGGGAATTTCAGACTTTTTACCTCAAAATAAGGGGAATTTCTGCATTTTTGCCACAAAATATTTGGAATTTCTGCCTTTTTGCCCCAAAATAAAAAAAACTTCTGCCTTGTTTCCTGAAATAAGTAAAATTTCTGCAATTTTGCCTTAAAATAAGTGAACTTTCTGCAATTTTGCCCCAAAATAAGTGAAATTTCTGCAATTTTGCCCCAAAATAAGGGAAATTTCTGGAATTTTGCCCCATAACAAGTGGAATTTCTGAGTTTTGCCCCAAAATAAAGAGAATTTCTGTCTTTTTACCCTAACATACAGGGAATTTCTGCCTTTTTGCCCCACAATTAGGGGAATTTCTGCAATTTTGCTTCAAAATTCAGGGAATTTCTGCCTTTTTCCCCGAAAATAAGAAGATGAATACCTTTTTGCCATAAAAAAGGGAAATTTCTTCATTTTTCTTCAAAATAAGGGGAATTTCTGATTTTTTGCCTCTAAATAAGTGGAATTTCTGTCTTTTTCCCCCAAAACAAAGGGAATTTCTGTCTTTTTTGCCCCAAAATAAAAAAAAAATTTCAGACTTATTACCCTGAAATAAGTGAAATTTCTGCAATTTCGCTCCAAAATAATTGAAATTTCTGAGTTTTGCCCCAAAATAAGGGGAATTTTTGGATTTTTGTCCCCAAATAAGGGGAATTTCAGCATTTTTACCTCAAAATAAAGGGAATTTCTGCAATTTTGCCCCAAAATATGGGAAATTTCTGCCTTTTTGCCCCAAAATAAGAACAAATTCTGCAATTTTGTACCTAAATAAAAGAAATTTCTGACTTTTTTTCCCAAAAAAGAAAATTTCTGCTATTTTCTTCTGAAATAAGTGAAATTTCTGCAATTTTGCCCCAAAATATGTGAAATTTCTGCAATTTTGCCCCAAAATATGTGAAATTTCTGCAATTTTGCCCCAAAATATGTGAAATTTCTGCAATTTTGCCCCAAAATAAGTGAAATTTCTGAGTTTTGCTCCTAAATAAGGAGAATTTCTGTTTTTGCTCCAACATATAGGGAATTTCTGCCTTTTTGCCCCACAATTAGGATAATTTCTGCAATTTTGCTCCAAAACAGAAGGAATTTCTGCCTTTTTGCCCGAAAACAAGAAGAATGCATACCTTTTTGCCATAAAAAAAAGAAATTTCTTCATTTTTGCTCCAAAATAAAGGGAATTTCTGCTTTTTTGCCTCTACATAAGTGGAATTTCTGTCTTTTTCCCCCAAAACAAAGGGAATTCCTGTCTTTTTGCCCCAAAATAA
Source organism: Micromys minutus (assembly GCF_963924665.1). Lineage (NCBI taxonomy): Eukaryota > Metazoa > Chordata > Mammalia > Rodentia > Muridae > Micromys > Micromys minutus. The sequence continues at coordinate 9,859,975 of NW_027667467.1, read as the reverse complement.
GAAAAATTTCTGACTTATTACCCTGAAATAAGTGAAATTTCTGCAATTTTGCCCCAAAATGAGGGAAATTTCTGCCTTCTTGCTCCCAAAGAAGAAAATATCAGCCTTTTTACCTCAAAATAAGGGAAATTTCTGCATTTTTGCCCCAAAATAATGGGACATTTCTGCCCTTTTGCCCCAAAATAAGAACAAATTCTGCAATTTTGTACCTAAATAAAAGAAATTTCTGACTTTTTGACCTAAAAAGAAAATTTCTGCTTTTTTTTCTGAAATAAGTGAAATTTCTGCAATTTTGCCCAAAAATATGTGAAATTTCTGCAATTTTGCCTTAAAATAAGGGAAATTTCTGCATTTTTTGCCCCCAAATAAGGGGAATTTCTGCCTTTTTACCTCAAAATATGGGGAATTTCTGGATTTTTGCTCCAAAATATGGGAAATGTCTGCCTTTTTGCCCCAAAATAAGGAAAATTTCTGCAATTTTGTACCAAAATAAAAGAAATATCTGCCTTTTTGCCCCAAAATTAGAAAATTTCTGCTTTTTTTCGGAAATAAGTGAAATTTCTGCAATTTTGCCCCAAAATAAATGAAATTTCTAAGTTTTGCCCCAAAATAAGGGAAATTTCTGCTTTTTTGCCCCCAAATAAGAAGAAGTTCAGCATTTTTACCTTAAAATAAGGGGAATTTCTGCATTTTTGCCCCAAAATATGAGAAATTTCTGCCTTTTTCCCATAATAAGAAAAATTTCTGCAATTTTGTACAAAAATAAAAGAAATTTCTGCCTTTTTGCCCCAAAATAAGAAAATTTCTGCTTTTTTTTCTGAAATCAGTGAAATTTCTGCAATTTTGCCCCAAAATAAGTGAAATTTCTGAGTTTTGCCCCAAAATAAGGAGAATTTCTGTCTTTTTGCCCCAACATATAGGGAATTTCTGCCTTTTTGCCCCACAATTAGGGGAATTTCTGCAATTTTGCTCCAAAACAGAAGGAATTTCTGCCTTTTTGCCCGAAAACAAGAAGAATGCATACCTTTTTGCCATAAAAAATAGAAATTTCTTAATTTTTGCTCCAAAATAAGGGGAATTTCTGCTTTTTTGCCTCTTAATAAGTGGAATTTCTGTCTTTTTTCCCCAAAACAAAGGGAATTTCTGTCTTTTTTGCCCCAAAATACGGAAAATTTCTGACTTATTACCCTGAAGTAAATGAAATTTCTGCAATTTTGCCCCAAAATAAGGGAAATTTCTGGAATTTTGCCCCATAACAAGTGGAATTTCTGAGTTTTGCCCCAAAATAAAGAAAATTTCTGTCTTTTTGCCCTAAATTACAGGGAATTTCTGCCTTTTGCCCCACAATTCGGGGAATTTCTGCAATTTTGCTTCAAAATTCAGGGAATTTCTGCCTTTTTGACCGAAAATAAGAAGATGAATAACTTTTTGCCATAAAAAAGGGAAATTTCTTCATTTTTCTCCAAAATAAGGGGAATTTCTGATTTTTTGCCTCTAAATAAGTGGAATTTTTGTCTTTTTCCCCCAAAACAAAGGGAATTTCTGTCTTTTTTGCCCCAAAATAAGGAAAATTTCAGAATTATTACCATGAAATAAGTGAAATTTCTGCAATTTTGCTCCAAAATAATTGAAATTTCTGAGTTTTGCCCCAAAATAAGAGGAATTTCTGGATTTTTGTCCCCAAATAAGGGGAATTTCAGCATTTTTACCTCAAAATAAGGGGAATTTCTGCAATTTTGCCCCAAAATATGGGAAATTTCTGCCTTTTTGCCCCAAAATAAGAACAAATTCTGCAATTTTGTACAAAAATAAAAGAAATTTCTGACTTTTTGCCCCAAAAAGAAAATTTCTGCTTTTTTTTTCTGAAATAAGTGAAATTTCTGCAATTTTGCCCCAAAATAAGTGAAATTTCTGAGTTTTGCCCCAAAATAAAGAGAATTTCTGTCTTTTTGCCCCAACATATAGGGAATTTCTGTCTTTTTGCCCCACAATTAGGGGAATTTCTGCAATTTTGCTCCAAAACAGGGGGAATTTCTGCCTTTTTGAACGAAAACAGGAAGAATGCATACCTTTTTGCCATAAAAAAGGGAAATTTCTTAATTTTTGCTCCAAAATAAGGGGAATTACTGCTTTTTTTGCCTCTTAATAAGTGGAATTTCTGTCTTTTTCCCCCAAAACAAAGGGAATTTCTGTTTTTTTTGCCCCAAAATACGGAAAATTTCTGACTTATTACCCTGAAGTAAGTGAAATTTCTGCAATTTTGCCAGAAAATGAGGGAAATTTCTGCCTTTTTGCCCCCAAATAAGGAAAATATCAGCCTTTTAACCTCAAAATAAGGGAAATTTCTGCATTTTTGCCCCAAAATATGGGAAATTTCTGCCTTTTTACCCAAAATAAGAACAAATTCTGCAATTTTGTACAAAAATAAAAGAAATTTCTGACTTTTTGCCCCAAAAAGAAAATTTCTGCTTTTTTTTTCCTGAAATAAGTGAAATTTCTGCAATTTTGCCCCAAAATATGTGAAATTTCTGCTATTTTGCCCCAAAATAATGGAAATTTTTGCAATTTTGCCACAAAATAAGTGAAATGTCTGAGTTTTGCCCCAAAATAAGAGGAATTTCTGTTTTTGCCCCAACATATAGGGAATTTCTGCCTTTTTGCCCCACAATTAGGGGAATATCTGCAATTTTGCTCCAAAATACGGGGATTTTCTGCCTTTTTGCCCGAAAATAAGAAGAATGCATATCTTTTTGCCATAAAAAAGGAAAGTTTCTTCATTTTTGCTCCAAAATAAGGGGAATTTCTGCTTTTTTGGATCTAAATATGTGGAATTTCTGTTTTTTTCCCCCAAAACGAAAGGAATTTCTGTCTTTTTTGCCCCAAAATAAGGAAAATTTCTGACTTATTACCCTGAAATAAGTGAAATTTCTGCAATTTTGCCCCAAAATAAGGAAAATTTCTGCCTTTTTGCCCCCAAATAAGGGGAATTTCAGCCTTTTTATCTCAAAATAATAGGAATATCTGCATTTTGCCCCAAAATATGGGAAATTTCTGCCTTTTTGCCCCAAAATAAGAACAATTTCTGCAATTTTGTACCAAAATAAAAGAAATTTCTGCCTTTTTGCCCCAAAATAAGAAAATTTCTGCTTTTTTTTCTGAAATAAGTGAAATTTCTGCAATTTTGCCCTAAAATAAGTGAAATTTCTGAGTTTTGCCCCAAAATAAGGAGAATTTCTGTCTTTTTGCCCCAACATATAGGGAATTTCTGCCTTTTTGGCCCACAATTAGGGGGATTTTTGCAATTTTGCTCCAAAAAACGGGGAATTTCTGTCTTTTTGCCCGAAAATAAGAAGAATGCATACCTTTTTGCCATAGAAAAGGGAAATTTCTTCATTTTTGCTCCAAAATAAGGGGAATTTCTGCTTTTTGCTTCTAAATAAGTGGAATTTCTGTCTTTTTTTCCCAAAACAAAGGGAATTTCTGTCTTTTTGCACCAAAATATAGATAATTTCTGACTTATTAATCTGAAATAAGTGAAATTTCTGCAATTTTGCCCCAAAATAAGGGAAATTTCTGCATTTTTTGCCCCCAAATAAGGGGAATTTCAGCCTTTTTACCTCAAAATAAGGGGAATTTCTGCATTTTTGCCCCAAAATATTGGAAATGTCTGCCTTTTTGCCCCAAAATAATAAAAATTTCTGCAATTTTGTACCAAAATAAAAGAAATATCTGCCTTTTTGCCCCAAAATTAGAAAATTTCTGCTTTTTTTTCGGAAATAAGTGAAATTTCTGCAATTTTGCCCCAAAATAATTGAAATTTCTAAGTTTTGCCCCAAAATAAAAGAAATTTCTGCCTTTTTGCCCCCAAATAAGAGGAATTTCAGCATTTTTACCTTAAAATAAGGGGAATTTTTGCATTTTTGTCCCAAAATATGAGAAATTTCTGCCTATTTCCCAAAATAAGAAAAATTTCTGCAATTTTGTACCAAAAGAAAAGAAATTTCTGCCTTTTTGCCCCAAAATAAGAAAATTTCTGCTTTTTTTCTGAAATAAGTGAAATTTCTGCAATTTTGCCCCAAAATAAGTAAAATTTCTGAGTTTTGTTCCAAAATAAAGAGAATTTCTGTCTTTTTGCCCCAACATATAGGGAATTTCTGCCTTTTTGGCCCACAATTACGGGAATTTCTGCAATTTCGCTCCAAAAAACGGGTAATTTCTGTCCTTTTGCCCGAAAATAAGAAGAATGCATACCTTTTTGCCATAGAAAAGGGAAATTTCTTCATTTTTGCTCTAAAATAATGGAAATTTCTGCTTTTTGCCTCTAAATAAGTGGAATTTCTGTCTTTTTTCCCAAAACAAAGGAAATTTCTGTCTTTTTGCACCAAAATAAAGATAATTTCTGACTTATTATTCTGAAATAAGTGAAATTTCTGCAATTTTGCCCCAAAATAAGGGAAATTTTTGCATTTTTTGCCCCCAAATAAGGGGAATTTCAGACTTTTTACCTCAAAATAAGGGGAATTTCTGCATTTTTGCCACAAAATATTTGGAATTTCTGCCTTTTTGCCCCAAAATAAGGAAAACTTCTGCCTTGTTTCCTGAAATAAGTAAAATTTCTGCAATTTTGCCTTAAAATAAGTGAAATTTCTGCAATTTTGCCCCAAAATAAGTGAAATTTCTGCAATTTTGCCCCAAAATAAGGGAAATTTCTGGAATTTTGCCCCATAGCAAGTGGAATTTCTGAGTTTTGCCCCAAAATAAAGAGAATTTCTGTCTTTTTACCCTAACATACAGGGAATTTCTGCCTTTTTGCCCCACAATTAGGGGAATTTCTGCAATTTTGCTTCAAAATTCAGGGAATTTCTGCCTTTTTGCCCGAAAATAAGAAGATGAATACCTTTTTGCCATAAAAAAGGGAAATTTCTTCATTTTTCTTCAAAATAAGGGGAATTTCTGATTTTTTGCCTCTAAATAAGTGGAATTTCTGTCTTTTTCCCCCAAAACAAAGGGAATTTCTGTCTTTTTTGCCCCAAAATAAAAAAAAAATTTCAGACTTATTACCCTGAAATAAGTGAAATTTCTGCAATTTCGCTCCAAAATAATTGAAATTTCTGAGTTTTGCCCCAAAATAAGGGGAATTTTTGGATTTTTGTCCCCAAATAAGGGGAATTTCAGCATTTTTACCTCAAAATAAGGGGAATTTCTGCAATTTTGCCCCAAAATATGGGAAATTTCTGCCTTTTTGCCCCAAAATAAGAACAAATTCTGCAATTTTGTACCTAAATAAAAGAAATTTCTGACTTTTTTCCAAAAAAAGAAAATTTCTGCTATTTTCTTCTGAAATAAGTGAAATTTCTGCAATTTTGCCCCAAAATATGTGAAATTTCTGCAATTTTGCCCCAAAATATGTGAAATTTCTGCAATTTTGCCCCAAAATATGTGAAATTTCTGCAATTTTGCCCCAAAATAAGTGAAATTTCTGAGTTTTGCCCCTAAATAAGGAGAATTTCTGTTTTTGCTCCAACATATAGGGAATTTCTGCCTTTTTGCCCCACAATTAGGGGAATTTCTGCAATTTTGCTCCAAAACAGAAGGAATTTCTGCCTTTTTGCCCGAAAACAAGAAGAATGCATACCTTTTTGCCATAAAAAAAAAGAAATTTCTTCATTTTTGCTCCAAAATAAAGGGAATTTCTGCTTTTTTGCCTCTACATAAGTGGAATTTCTGTCTTTTTCCCCCAAAACAAAGGGAATTCCTGTCTTTTTGCCCCAAAATAAGAAAAATTTCTGACTTATTACCCTGAAATAAGTGAAATTTCTGCAATTTTGCCCCAAAATGAGGGAAATTTCTGCCTTCTTGCTCCCAAAGAAGAAAATATCAGCCTTTTTACCTCAAAATAAGGGAAATTTCTGCATTTTTGCCCCAAAATAATGGGACATTTCTGCCCTTTTGCCCCAAAATAAGAACAAATTCTGCAATTTTGTACCTAAATAAAAGAAATTTCTGACTTTTTGACCTAAAAAGAAAATTTCTGCTTTTTTTTCTGAAATAAGTGAAATTTCTGCAATTTTGCCCAAAAATATGTGAAATTTCTGCAATTTTGCCTTAAAATAAGGGAAATTTCTGCATTTTTTGCCCCCAAATAAGGGGAATTTCCGCCTTTTTACCTCAAAATATGGGGAATTTCTGGATTTTTGCTCCAAAATATGGGAAATGTCTGCCTTTTTGCCCCAAAATAAGGAAAATTTCTGCAATTTTGTACCAAAATAAAAGAAATATCTGCCTTTTTGCCCCAAAATTAGAAAATTTCTGCTTTTTTTCGGAAATAAGTGAAATTTCTGCAATTTTGCCCCAAAATAAATGAAATTTCTAAGTTTTGCCCCAAAATAAGGGAAATTTCTGCTTTTTTGCCCCCAAATAAGAAGAAGTTCAGCATTTTTACCTTAAAATAAGGGGAATTTCTGCATTTTTGCCCCAAAATATGAGAAATTGCTGCCTTTTTCCCATAATAAGAAAAATTTCTGCAATTTTGTACAAAAATAAAAGAAATTTCTGCAATTTTGCCCCAAAATAAGTGAAATTTCTGAGTTTTGCCCCAAAATAAGGAGAATTTCTGTCTTTTTGCCCCAACATATAGGGAATTTCTGCCTTTTTGCCCCACAATTAGGGGAATTTCTGCAATTTTGCTCCAAAACAGAAGGAATTTCTGCCTTTTTGCCCGAAAACAAGAAGAATGCATACCTTTTTGCCATAAAAAATAGAAATTTCTTAATTTTTGCTCCAAAATAAGGGGAATTTCTGCTTTTTTGCCTCTTAATAAGTGGAATTTCTGTCTTTTTTCCCCAAAACAAAGGGAATTTCTGTCTTTTTTGCCCCAAAATACGGAAAATTTCTGACTTATTACCCTGAAGTAAATGAAATTTCTGCAATTTTGCCCCAAAATGAGGGAAATTTCTGCCTTTTTGCCCCCAAATAAGAAAAATATCAGCCTTTTTATCTCAAAATAAGGGAAATTTCTGCATTTTTGCCCCAAAATAAGTGAAATTTCTGCTTTTTTCTGAAATAAGTGAAATTTCTGCAATTTTGCCCCAAAATAAGTGAAAATTCTGAGTTTTGCCCCAAAATAAGGAGAATTTCTGTCTTTTTGACCCACAATTACGGGAATTTCTGCAATTGTGCAACAAAATACGAGGAATTTCTGCCTTTTTGCCCGAAAACAAGAAGAATGCATACCTTTTTGCCATAAAAAAGGAAAATTTCTTCATTTTTGCTCCAAAATAAGGGGACTTTCTGCTCTTTTGCCTCTTAATAAGTGGAATTTCTGTCTTTTTCCCCCAAAACAAAGGGAATTTCCATCTTTTTTGCCTCAAAATAAGGAAAATTTCTGACTTATTACCCTGAAGTAAGTGAAATTTCTGCAATTTTGCCCCAAAATAAGGGAAATTTATGCCTTTTTACCCCCAAATAAGGGGAATTTCAGCATTTTTACCTCAAAATAAAAGGAACTTCTGCATTTTTGCCACAAAATATTTGGAATTTCTGCCTTTTTGCTCCAAAATAAGAAAAACTTCTGCCTTTTTTCCTGAAATAAGTGAGATTTCTGCAATTTTGCCCCAAAATAAGGGAAATTTCTGCATTTTTGCCTCCAAATAAAGGGAATTTCAGCATTTTTACCTCAAAATAAGGGGAATTTCTGCACTTTTGCCCTAAAATATGGGAAATTTCTGCCTTTTTGTCCCAAAATAAGAAAAATTTCTGCAATTTTGTATCAAAATAAAAAAATTTCTGCCTTTTTGCCCCAAAATAAGTGAAATTTCTGCTTTTTTTTTCTGAAATAAGTGAAATTTCTGCAATTTTGCCCCAAAATAAGTGAAATTTCTGAGTTTTGCCCCAAAATAAAGAGAATTTCTGTCTTTTTGCCCCAACATATAGGGAATTTCTGTCTTTTTGCCCCACAATTAGGGGAATTTCTGCAATTTTGCTCCAAAACAGGGGGAATTTCTGCCTTTTTGAACGAAAACAGGAAGAATGCATACCTTTTTGCCATAAAAAAGGGAAATTTCTTAATTTTTGCTCCAAAATAAGGGGAATTACTGCTTTTTTTGCCTCTTAATAAGTGGAATTTCTGTCTTTTTCCCCCAAAACAAAGGGAATTTCTGTTTTTTTTGCCCCAAAATACGGAAAATTTCTGACTTATTACCCTGAAGTAAGTGAAATTTCTGCAATTTTGCCAGAAAATGAGGGAAATTTCTGCCTTTTTGCCCCCAAATAAGGAAAATATCAGCCTTTTAACCTCAAAATAAGGGAAATTTCTGCATTTTTGCCCCAAAATATGGGAAATTTCTGCCTTTTTACCCAAAATAAGAACAAATTCTGCAATTTTGTACAAAAATAAAAGAAATTTCTGACTTTTTGCCCCAAAAAGAAAATTTCTGCTTTTTTTTTCCTGAAATAAGTGAAATTTCTGCAATTTTGCCCCAAAATATGTGAAATTTCTGCTATTTTGCCCCAAAATAATGGAAATTTTTGCAATTTTGCCACAAAATAAGTGAAATGTCTGAGTTTTGCCCCAAAATAAGAGGAATTTCTGTTTTTGCCCCAACATATAGGGAATTTCTGCCTTTTTGCCCCACAATTAGGGGAATATCTGCAATTTTGCTCCAAAATACGGGGATTTTCTGCCTTTTTGCCCGAAAATAAGAAGAATGCATATCTTTTTGCCATAAAAAAGGAAAGTTTCTTCATTTTTGCTCCAAAATAAGGGGAATTTCTGCTTTTTTGGATCTAAATATGTGGAATTTCTGTTTTTTTCCCCCAAAACGAAAGGAATTTCTGTCTTTTTTGCCCCAAAATAAGGAAAATTTCTGACTTATTACCCTGAAATAAGTGAAATTTCTGCAATTTTGCCCCAAAATGAGGAAAATTTCTGCCTTTTTGCCCCCAAATAAGGGGAATTTCAGCCTTTTTATCTCAAAATAATAGGAATTTCTGCATTTTTGCCCCAAAATATGGGAAATTTCTGCCTTTTTGCCCCAAAATAAGAACAATTTCTGCAATTTTGTACCAAAATAAAAGAAATTTCTGCCTTTTTGCCCCAAAATAAGAAAATTTCTGCTTTTTTTTCTGAAATAAGTGAAATTTCTGCAATTTTGCCCTAAAATAAGTGAAATTTCTGAGTTTTGCCCCAAAATAAGGAGAATTTCTGTCTTTTTGCCCCAACATATAGGGAATTTCTGCCTTTTTGGCCCACAATTAGGGGGATTTTTGCAATTTTGCTCCAAAAAACGGGGAATTTCTGTCTTTTTGCCCGAAAATAAGAAGAATGCATACCTTTTTGCCATAGAAAAGGGAAATTTCTTCATTTTTGCTCCAAAATAAGGGGAATTTCTGCTTTTTGCTTTTAAATAAGTGGAATTTCTGTCTTTTTTTCCCAAAACAAAGGGAATTTCTGTCTTTTTGCACCAAAATATAGATAATTTCTGACTTATTAATCTGAAATAAGTGAAATTTCTGCAATTTTGCCCCAAAATAAGGGAAATTTCTGCATTTTTTGCCCCCAAATAAGGGGAATTTCAGCCTTTTTACCTCAAAATAAGGGGAATTTCTGCATTTTTGCCCCAAAATATTGGAAATGTCTGCCTTTTTGCCCCAAAATAAGGAAAATTTCTGCAATTTTGTACCAAAATAAAAGAAATATCTGCCTTTTTGCCCCAAAATTAGAAAATTTCTGCTTTTTTTTCGGAAATAAGTGAAATTTCTGCAATTTTGCCCCAAAATAATTGAAATTTCTAAGTTTTGCCCCAAAATAAAAGAAATTTCTGCCTTTTTGCCCCCAAATAAGAAGAATTTCAGCATTTTTACCTTAAAATAAGGGGAATTTTTGCATTTTTGTCCCAAAATATGAGAAATTTCTGCCTATTTCCCAAAATAAGAAAAATTTCTGCAATTTTGTACCAAAAGAAAAGAAATTTCTGCCTTTTTGCCCCCAAATAAGAAAATTTCTGCTTTTTTTCTGAAATAAGTGAAATTTCTGCAATTTTGCCCCAAAATAAGTAAAATTTCTGAGTTTTGTTCCAAAATAAAGAGAATTTCTGTCTTTTTGCCCCAACATATAGGGAATTTCTGCCTTTTTGGCCCACAATTACGGGAATTTCTGCAATTTCGCTCCAAAAAAACGGGTAATTTCTGTCCTTTTGCCCGAAAATAAGAAGAATGCATACCTTTTTGCCATAGAAAAGGGAAATTTCTTCATTTTTGCTCTAATATAATGGAAATTTCTGCTTTTTGCCTCTAAATAAGTGGAATTTCTGTCTTTTTTCCCAAAACAAAGGAAATTTCTGTCTTTTTGCACCAAAATAAAGATAATTTCTGACTTATTATTCTGAAATAAGTGAAATTTCTGCAATTTTGCCCCAAAATAAGGGAAATTTTTGCATTTTTTGCCCCCAAATAAGGGGAATTTCAGACTTTTTACCTCAAAATAAGGGGAATTTCTGCATTTTTGCCACAAAATATTTGGAATTTCTGCCTTTTTGCCCCAAAATAAGGAAAACTTCTGCCTTGTTTCCTGAAATAAGTAAAATTTCTGCAATTTTGCCTTAAAATAAGTGAAATTTCTGCAATTTTGCCCCAAAATAAGTGAAATTTCTGCAATTTTGCCCCCAAATAAGGGAAATTTCTGGAATTTTGCCCCATAACAAGTGGAATTTCTGAGTTTTGCCCCAAAATAAAGAGAATTTCTGTCTTTTTACCCTAACATACAGGGAATTTCTGCCTTTTTGCCCCACAATTAGGGGAATTTCTGCAATTTTGCTTCAAAATTCAGGGAATTTCTGCCTTTTTGCCCGAAAATAAGAAGATGAATACCTTTTTGCCATAAAAAAGGGAAATTTCTTCATTTTTCTTCAAAATAAGGGGAATTTCTGATTTTTTGCCTCTAAATAAGTGGAATTTCTGTCTTTTTCCCCCAAAACAAAGGGAATTTCTGTCTTTTTTGCCCCAAAATAAAAAAAAAATTTCAGACTTATTACCCTGAAATAAGTGAAATTTCTGCAATTTCGCTCCAAAATAATTGAAATTTCTGAGTTTTGCCCCAAAATAAGGGGAATTTTTGGATTTTTGTCCCCAAATAAGGGGAATTTCAGCATTTTTACCTCAAAATAAGGGGAATTTCTGCAATTTTGCCCCAAAATATGGGAAATTTCTGCCTTTTTGCCCCAAAATAAGAACAAATTCTGCAATTTTGTACCTAAATAAAAGAAATTTCTGACTTTTTTTCCCAAAAAAGAAAATTTCTGCTATTTTCTTCTGAAATAAGTGAAATTTCTGCAATTTTGCCCCAAAATATGTGAAATTTCTGCAATTTTGCCCCAAAATATGTGAAATTTCTGCAATTTTGCCCCAAAATAAGAAAAATTTCTGCAATTTTGCCCCAAAATAAGTGAAATTTCTGAGTTTTGCCCCTAAATAAGGAGAATTTCTGTTTTTGCTCCAACATATAGGGAATTTCTGCCTTTTTGCCCCACAATTAGGGGAATATCTGCAATTTTGCTCCAAAATACGGGGAATTTCTGCCTTTTTGCCCGAAAATAAGAAGAATGCATACCTTTTTGCCATAAAAAAAAGAAATTTCTTCATTTTTGCTCCAAAATAAAGGGAATTTCTGCTTTTTTGCCTCTACATAAGTGGAATTTCTGTCTTTTTCCCCCAAAACAAAGGGAATTCCTGTCTTTTTGCCCCAAAATAAGAAAAATTTCTGACTTATTACCCTGAAATAAGTGAAATTTCTGCAATTTTGCCCCAAAATGAGGGAAATTTCTGCCTTCTTGCTCCCAAAGAAGAAAATATCAGCCTTTTTACCTCAAAATAAGGGAAATTTCTGCATTTTTGCCCCAAAATAATGGGACATTTCTGCCCTTTTGCCCCAAAATAAGAACAAATTCTGCAATTTTGTACCTAAATAAAAGAAATTTCTGACTTTTTGACCTAAAAAGAAAATTTCTGCTTTTTTTTCTGAAATAAGTGAAATTTCTGCAATTTTGCCCAAAAATATGTGAAATTTCTGCAATTTTGCCTTAAAATAAGGGAAATTTCTGCATTTTTTGCCCCCAAATAAGGGGAATTTCCGCCTTTTTACCTCAAAATATGGGGAATTTCTGGATTTTTGCTCCAAAATATGGGAAATGTCTGCCTTTTTGCCCCAAAATAAGGAAAATTTCTGCAATTTTGTACCAAAATAAAAGAAATATCTGCCTTTTTGCCCCAAAATTAGAAAATTTCTGCTTTTTTTTCTGAAATAAGTGAAATTTCTGCAATTTTGCCCCAAAATAAATGAAATTTCTAAGTTTTGCCCCAAAATAAGGGAAATTTCTGCTTTTTTGCCCCCAAATAAGAAGAAGTTCAGCATTTTTACCTTAAAATAAGGGGAATTTCTGCATTTTTGCCCCAAAATATGAGAAATTTCTGCCTTTTTCCCATAATAAGAAAAATTTCTGCAATTTTGTACAAAAATAAAAGAAATTTCTGCCTTTTTGCCCCAAAATAAGTGAAATTTCTGAGTTTTGCCCCAAAATAAGGAGAATTTCTGTCTTTTTGCCCCAACATATAGGGAATTTCTGCCTTTTTGCCCCACAATTAGGGGAATTTCTGCAATTTTGCTCCAAAACAGAAGGAATTTCTGCCTTTTTGCCCGAAAACAAGAAGAATGCATACCTTTTTGCCATAAAAAATAGAAATTTCTTAATTTTTGCTCCAAAATAAGGGGAATTTCTGCTTTTTTGCCTCTTAATAAGTGGAATTTCTGTCTTTTTTCCCCAAAACAAAGGGAATTTCTGTCTTTTTTGCCCCAAAATACGGAAAATTTCTGACTTATTACCCTGAAGTAAATGAAATTTCTGCAATTTTGCCCCAAAATGAGGGAAATTTCTGCCTTTTTGCCCCCAAATAAGAAAAATATCAGCCTTTTTATCTCAAAATAAGGGAAATTTCTGCATTTTTGCCCCAAAATAAGTGAAATTTCTGCTTTTTTCTGAAATAAGTGAAATTTCTGCAATTTTGCCCCAAAATAAGTGAAAATTCTGAGTTTTGCCCCAAAATAAGGAGAATTTCTGTCTTTTTGCCCCACAATTAGGGGAATTTCTGCAATTGTGCTCCAAAATACGAGGAATTTCTGCCTTTTTGCCCGAAAACAAGAAGAATGCATACCTTTTTGCCATAAAAAAGGAAAATTTCTTCATTTTTGCTCCAAAATAAGGGGACTTTCTGCTCTTTTGCCTCTTAATAAGTGGAATTTCTGTCTTTTTCCCCCAAAACAAAGGGAATTTCCATCTTTTTTGCCTCAAAATAAGGAAAATTTCTGACTTATTACCCTGAAGTAAGTGAAATTTCTGCAATTTTGCCCCAAAATAAGGGAAATTTATGCCTTTTTACCCCCAAATAAGGGGAATTTCAGCATTTTTACCTCAAAATAAAAGGAACTTCTGCATTTTTGCCACAAAATATTTGGAATTTCTGCCTTTTTGCTCCAAAATAAGAAAAACTTCTGCCTTTTTTCCTGAAATAAGTGAGATTTCTGCAATTTTGCCCCAAAATAAGGGAAATTTCTGCATTTTTGCCTCCAAATAAAGGGAATTTCAGCATTTTTACCTCAAAATAAGGGGAATTTCTGCACTTTTGCCCTAAAATATGGGAAATTTCTGCCTTTTTGTCCCAAAATAAGAAAAATTTCTGCAATTTTGTATCAAAATAAAAAAATTTCTGCCTTTTTGCCCCAAAATAAGTGAAATTTCTGCTTTTTTTCTGAAATAAGTGAAATTTCTGCAATTTTGCCCCAAAATAAGTGAAAATTCTGAGTTTTGCCCCAAAATAAGGGAAATTTCTGGAATTTTCCCCAAAATAAGTGGAATTTCTGAGTTTTGCCCCAAAAAAAGGAAAATTTCTGTCTTTTTGCCCCAACATATAGGGAATTTCTGCCTTTTTGCCCCACAATTAGGGGAATTTCTGCAATTGTGCTCCAAAATACGGGGAATTTCTGCCTTTTTGCCCGAAAACAAGAAGAATGCATACCTTTTTGCCATAAAAAAGGAAAATTTCTTCATTTTTGCTCCAAAGTATGGGGAATTTCTGCTTTTTTGCCTCTTAATAAGTCGAATTTATGTCTTTTTTCCCCAAAACAAAGAGAATTTCCATCTTTTTTGCCCCAAAATAAAGAAAAATTCTGACTTATTACCCTGAAGTAAGTGGAATTTCTGCAATTTTGCCCCAAAATAAGGGAAATTTATGCCTTTTTGCCTCCAAATAAGGGGAATTTCAGCATTTTTACCTCAAAATAAGGGGAATTTCTGCATTTTTGCCACAAAATATTTGGAATTTCTGCCTTTTTGCTCCAAAATAAGGAAAACTTCTGCCTTTTTTCCTGAAATAAGTGAAATTTCTGCAATTTTGCCTCAAAATAAGTGAAATTTCTGCAATTTTGTCCCAAAATAAGTGAAATTTCTGAAATTTGGCCCAAAATAAGGGAAATTTCTGGAATTTTGCCCCAAAATAATTGAAATTTCTGAGTTTTGCCCCAAAATAAGGGGAATTTCTGCCTTTTTGCCCCCAAATAATAGGAATTTCAGCTTTTATACCACAAAATAAGGGGAATTTCTGCATTTTTGCCCCAAAATATGGGAAATTTCTGCGTTTTTGCCCCAAAATAAGAACAATTTCTGCAATTTTGTACCAAAATAAAAGAAATTTCTGACTTTTTGCCCCAAAAAAGAAAAGTTCTCCTTTTTTTTACTGACATAAATGAAATTTCTGCAATTTTGCCCCAAAATAAGTGAAATTTCTGCAATTTTGCCCCAAAATAAGGGAAATTTCTGGAATTTTGCCTTAAAACAAGTGGAATTTCTGAGTTTTGCCCCAAAATAAAGAAAATTTCTGTCTTTTTGCCCTAACATACAGGGAATTTCTGCCTTTTGCCCCACAATTCGGGGAATTTCTGCAATTTTGCTTCAAAATTCAGGGAATTTCTGCCTTTTTGACCGAAAATAAGAAGATGAATAACTTTTTGCCATAAAAAAGGGAAATTTCTTCATTTTTCTCCAAAATAAGGGGAATTTCTGATTTTTTGCCTCTAAATAAGTGGAATTTTTGTCTTTTTCCCCCAAAACAAAGGGAATTTCTGTCTTTTTTGCCCCAAAATAAGGAAAATTTCAGAATTATTACCATGAAATAAGTGAAATTTCTGCAATTTTGCTCCAAAATAATTGAAATTTCTGAGTTTTGCCCCAAAATAAGAGGAATTTCTGGATTTTTGTCCCCAAATAAGGGGAATTTCAGCATTTTTACCTCAAAATAAGGGGAATTTCTGCAATTTTGCCCCAAAATATGGGAAATTTCTGCCTTTTTGCCCCAAAATAAGAACAAATTCTGCAATTTTGTACAAAAATAAAAGAAATTTCTGACTTTTTGCCCCAAAAAGAAAATTTCTGCTTTTTTTTTCTGAAATAAGTGAAATTTCTGCAATTTTGCCCCAAAATAAGTGAAATTTCTGAGTTTTGCCCCAAAATAAAGAGAATTTCTGTCTTTTTGCCCCAACATATAGGGAATTTCTGTCTTTTTGCCCCACAATTAGGGGAATTTCTGCAATTTTGCTCCAAAACAGGGGGAATTTCTGCCTTTTTGAACGAAAACAGGAAGAATGCATACCTTTTTGCCATAAAAAAGGGAAATTTCTTAATTTTTGCTCCAAAATAAGGGGAATTACTGCTTTTTTTGCCTCTTAATAAGTGGAATTTCTGTCTTTTTCCCCCAAAACAAAGGGAATTTCTGTTTTTTTTGCCCAAAAATACGGAAAATTTCTGACTTATTACCCTGAAGTAAGTGAAATTTCTGCAATTTTGCCAGAAAATGAGGGAAATTTCTGCCTTTTTGCCCCCAAATAAGGAAAATATCAGCCTTTTAACCTCAAAATAAGGGAAATTTCTGCATTTTTGCCCCAAAATATGGGAAATTTCTGCCTTTTTACCCAAAATAAGAACAAATTCTGCAATTTTGTACAAAAATAAAAGAAATTTCTGACTTTTTGCCCCAAAAAGAAAATTTCTGCTTTTTTTTTCCTGAAATAAGTGAAATTTCTGCAATTTTGCCCCAAAATATGTGAAATTTCTGCTATTTTGCCCCAAAATAATGGAAATTTTTGCAATTTTGCCACAAAATAAGTGAAATGTCTGAGTTTTGCCCCAAAATAAGAGGAATTTCTGTTTTTGCCCCAACATATAGGGAATTTCTGCCTTTTTGCCCCACAATTAGGGGAATATCTGCAATTTTGCTCCAAAATACGGGGATTTTCTGCCTTTTTGCCTGAAAATAAGAAGAATGCATATCTTTTTGCCATAAAAAAGGAAAGTTTCTTCATTTTTGCTCCAAAATAAGGGGAATTTCTGCTTTTTTGGATCTAAATATGTGGAATTTCTGTTTTTTTCCCCCAAAACGAAAGGAATTTCTGTCTTTTTTGCCCCAAAATAAGGAAAATTTCTGACTTATTACCCTGAAATAAGTGAAATTTCAGCAATTTTGCCCCAAAATGAGGAAAATTTCTGCCTTTTTGCCCCCAAATAAGGGGAATTTCAGCCTTTTTATCTCAAAATAATAGGAATTTCTGCATTTTTGCCCCAAAATATGGGAAATTTCTGCCTTTTTGCCCCAAAATAAGAACAATTTCTGCAATTTTGTACCAAAATAAAAGAAATTTCTGCCTTTTTGACCCAAAATAAGAAAATTTCTGCTTTTTTTTCTGAAATAAGTGAAATTTCTGCAATTTTGCCCTAAAATAAGTGAAATTTCTGAGTTTTGCCCCAAAATAAGGAGAATTTCTGTCTTTTTGCCCCAACATATAGGGAATTTCTGCCTTTTTGGCCCACAATTAGGGGGATTTTTGCAATTTTGCTCCAAAAAACGGGGAATTTCTGTCTTTTTGCCCGAAAATAAGAAGAATGCATACCTTTTTGCCATAGAAAAGGGAAATTTCTTCATTTTTGCTCCAAAATAAGGGGAATTTCTGCTTTTTGCTTCTAAATAAGTGGAATTTCTGTCTTTTTTCCCAAAACAAAGGGAATTTCTGTCTTTTTGCACCAAAATATAGATAATTTCTGACTTATTAATCTGAAATAAGTGAAATTTCTGCAATTTTGCCCCAAAATAAGGGAAATTTCTGCATTTTTTGCCCCCAAATAAGGGGAATTTCAGCCTTTTTACCTCAAAATAAGGGGAATTTCTGCATTTTTGCCCCAAAATATTGGAAATGTCTGCCTTTTTGCCCCAAAATAAGGAAAATTTCTGCAATTTTGTACCAAAATAAAAGAAATATCTGCCTTTTTGCCCCAAAATTAGAAAATTTCTGCTTTTTTTTCGGAAATAAGTGAAATTTCTGCAATTTTGCCCCAAAATAATTAAAATTTCTAAGTTTTGCCCCAAAATAAAAGAAATTTCTGCCTTTTTGCCCCCAAATAAGAGGAATTTCAGCATTTTTACCTTAAAATAAGGGGAATTTTTGCATTTTTGTCCCAAAATATGAGAAATTTCTGCCTATTTCCCAAAATAAGAAAAATTTCTGCAATTTTGTACCAAAAGAAAAGAAATTTCTGCCTTTTTGCCCCAAAATAAGAAAATTTCTGCTTTTTTTCTGAAATAAGTGAAATTTCTGCAATTTTGCCCCAAAATAAGTAAAATTTCTGAGTTTTGTTCCAAAATAAAGAGAATTTCTGTCTTTTTGCCCCAACATATAGGGAATTTCTGTCTTTTTGCCCCACAATTATAGAAATTTCTGCAATTTTGCTTTAAAACAGGGGGAATTTCTGCCTTTTTGCCCGAAAACAAGAAGAATGTATACCTTTTTGCCATAAAAAAAGGAAATTTCTTAATTTTTGCTCCAAAATAAGGGGAATTTCTGCTTTTTTGCCTCTTAATAAGTGGAATTTCTGTCTTTTTCCCCAAAACAATGGGAATTTCTTTATTTTTTGCCCCAAAATATGGAAAATTTCTGACTTATTACCCTGACGTTAATGAAATTTCTGCAATTTTGCCCCAAAATGAGGGAAATTTCTGCCTTTTTGCCCCTAAATAAGGAAAATATCAGCCTTTTTACCTCAAAATAAGGGAAATTTCTGCATTTTTGCCCCAAAATATGTGAAATTTCTGCAATTTTGCCTTAAAATAAGGGAAATTTCTGCAATTTTGCCACAAAATAAGTGAAATTTCTGAGTTTTGCCCCAAAATAAGAGGAATTTCTGTTTTTGCCCCAACATATAGGGAATTTCTGCCTTTTTGGCCCACAATTAGGGGATTTTCTGCAATTTTGCTCCAAAATACGGGGATTTTCTGCCTTTTTGCCCGAAAATAACAAGAATGCATATCTTTTTGCCATAAAAAAGAGAATTTACTTCATTTTTGCTCCAAAATAAGGGGAATTTCTGCTTTTTTGGCTCTAAATATGTGGAATTTCTGTTTTTTTCCCCCTAAACAAAGGGAATTTCTGTCTTTTTTGCCCCAAAATAAGGAAAATTTCTGACTCATTACCCTGAAATAAGTGAAATTTCTGCAATTTTGCCAGAAAATGAGGGAAATTTCTGCCTTTTTGCCCCCAATTAAGGAAAATATCAGCCTTTTAACCTCAAAATAAGGGAAATTTCTGCATTTTTGCCCCAAAATATGGGAAATTTCTGCTTTTTTGCCCCAAAATAAGAACAATTTCTGCAATTTTGTACCAAAATAAAAGAAATTTCTGCCTTTTTGCCCCAAAATAAGAAAATTTCTGCTTTTTTTCTGAAATAAGTGAAATTTCTGCAATTTTGCCCTAAAATAAGTGAAATTTCTGAGTTTTGCCCCAAAATAAGGAGAATTTCTGTCTTTTTGCCCCAACATATAGGGAATTTCTGCCTTTTTGGCCCACAATTACGGGAATTTCTGCAATTTCGCTCCAAAAAACGGGTAATTTCTGTCCTTTTGCCCGAAAATAAGAAGAATGCATACCTTTTTGCCATAGAAAAGGGAAATTTCTTCATTTTTGCTCTAAAATAATGGAAATTTCTGCTTTTTGCCTCTAAATAAGTGGAATTTCTGTCTTTTTTCCCAAAACAAAGGAAATTTCTGTCTTTTTGCACCAAAATAAAGATAATTTCTGACTTATTATTCTGAAATAAGTGAAATTTCTGCAATTTTGCCCCAAAATAAGGGAAATTTTTGCATTTTTTGCCCCCAAATAAGGGGAATTTCAGACTTTTTACCTCAAAATAAGGGGAATTTCTGCATTTTTGCCACAAAATATTTGGAATTTCTGCCTTTTTGCCCCAAAATAAGGAAAACTTCTGCCTTGTTTCCTGAAATAAGTAAAATTTCTGCAATTTTGCCTTAAAATAAGTGAAATTTCTGCAATTTTGCCCCAAAATAAGTGAAATTTCTGCAATTTTGCCCCAAAATAAGGGAAATTTCTGGAATTTTGCCCCATAACAAGTGGAATTTCTGAGTTTTGCCCCAAAATAAAGAGAATTTCTGTCTTTTTACCCTAACATACAGGGAATTTCTGCCTTTTTGCCCCACAATTAGGGGAATTTCTGCAATTTTGCTTCAAAATTCAGGGAATTTCTGCCTTTTTGCCCGAAAATAAGAAGATGAATACCTTTTTGCCATAAAAAAGGGAAATTTCTTCATTTTTCTTCAAAATAAGGGGAATTTCTGATTTTTTGCCTCTAAATAAGTGGAATTTCTGTCTTTTTCCCCCAAAACAAAGGGAATTTCTGTCTTTTTTGCCCCAAAATAAAAAAAAAATTTCAGACTTATTACCCTGAAATAAGTGAAATTTCTGCAATTTCGCTCCAAAATAATTGAAATTTCTGAGTTTTGCCCCAAAATAAGGGGAATTTTTGGATTTTTGTCCCCAAATAAGGGGAATTTCAGCATTTTTACCTCAAAATAAGGGGAATTTCTGCAATTTTGCCCCAAAATATGGGAAATTTCTGCCTTTTTGCCCCAAAATAAGAACAAATTCTGCAATTTTGTACCTAAATAAAAGAAATTTCTGACTTTTTTTCCCAAAAAAGAAAATTTCTGCTATTTTCTTCTGAAATAAGTGAAATTTCTGCAATTTTGCCCCAAAATATGTGAAATTTCTGCAATTTTGCCCCAAAATATGTGAAATTTCTGCAATTTTGCCCCAAAATAAGAAAAATTTCTGCAATTTTGCCCCAAAATAAGTGAAATTTCTGAGTTTTGCCCCTAAATAAGGAGAATTTCTGTTTTTGCTCCAACATATAGGGAATTTCTGCCTTTTTGCCCCACAATTAGGGGAATATCTGCAATTTTGCTCCAAAATACGGGGAATTTCTGCCTTTTTTCCCGAAAATAAGAAGAATGCATACCTTTTTGCCATAAAAAAAAGAAATTTCTTCATTTTTGCTCCAAAATAAAGGGAATTTCTGCTTTTTTGCCTCTACATAAGTGGAATTTCTGTCTTTTTCCCCCAAAACAAAGGGAATTCCTGTCTTTTTGCCCCAAAATAAGAAAAATTTCTGACTTATTACCCTGAAATAAGTGAAATTTCTGCAATTTTGCCCCAAAATGAGGGAAATTTCTGCCTTCTTGCTCCCAAAGAAGAAAATATCAGCCTTTTTACCTCAAAATAAGGGAAATTTCTGCATTTTTGCCCCAAAATAATGGGACATTTCTGCCCTTTTGCCCCAAAATAAGAACAAATTCTGCAATTTTGTACCTAAATAAAAGAAATTTCTGACTTTTTGACCTAAAAAGAAAATTTCTGCTTTTTTTTCTGAAATAAGTGAAATTTCTGCAATTTTGCCCAAAAATATGTGAAATTTCTGCAATTTTGCCTTAAAATAAGGGAAATTTCTGCATTTTTTTGCCCCCAAATAAGGGTAATTTCCGCCTTTTTACCTCAAAATATGGGGAATTTCTGGATTTTTGCTCCAAAATATGGGAAATGTCTGCCTTTTTGCCCCAAAATAAGGAAAATTTCTGCAATTTTGTACCAAAATAAAAGAAATATCTGCCTTTTTGCCCCAAAATTAGAAAATTTCTGCTTTTTTTTTGGAAATAAGTGAAATTTCTGCAATTTTGCCCCAAAATAAATGAAATTTCTAAGTTTTGCCCCAAAATAAGGGAAATTTCTGCTTTTTTGCCCCCAAATAAGAAGAAGTTCAGCATTTTTACCTTAAAATAAGGGGAATTTCTGCATTTTTGCCCCAAAATATGAGAAATTTCTGCCTTTTTCCCATAATAAGAAAAATTTCTGCAATTTTGTAAAAAAATAAAAGAAATTTCTGCCTTTTTGCCCCAAAATAAGAAAATTTCTGCTTTTTTTTCTGAAATCAGTGAAATTTCTGCAATTTTGCCCCAAAATAAGTGAAATTTCTGAGTTTTGCCCCAAAATAAGGAGAATTTCTGTCTTTTTGCCCCAACATATAGGGAATTTCTGCCTTTTTGCCCCACAATTAGGGGAATTTCTGCAATTTTGCTCCAAAACAGAAGGAATTTCTGCCTTTTTGCCCGAAAACAAGAAGAATGCATACCTTTTTGCCATAAAAAATAGAAATTTCTTAATTTTTGCTCCAAAATAAGGGGAATTTCTGCTTTTTTGCCTCTTAATAAGTGGAATTTCTGTCTTTTTTCCCCAAAACAAAGGGAATTTCTGTCTTTTTTGCCCCAAAATACGGAAAATTTCTGACTTATTACCCTGAAGTAAATGAAATTTCTGCAATTTTGCCCCAAAATGAGGGAAATTTCTGCCTTTTTGCCCCCAAATAAGAAAAATATCAGCCTTTTTATCTCAAAATAAGGGAAATTTCTGCATTTTTGCCCCAAAATAAGTGAAATTTCTGCTTTTTTTCTGAAATAAGTGAAATTTCTGCAATTTTGCCCCAAAATAAGTGAAAATTCTGAGTTTTGCCCCAAAATAAGGAGAATTTCTGTCTTTTTGTCCCACAATTAGGGGAATTTCTGCAATTGTGCTCCAAAATACGAGGAATTTCTGCCTTTTTGCCCGAAAACAAGAAGAATGCATACCTTTTTGCCATAAAAAAGGAAAATTTCTTCATTTTTGCTCCAAAATAAGGGGACTTTCTGCTCTTTTGCCTCTTAATAAGTGGAATTTCTGTCTTTTTCCCCCAAAACAAAGGGAATTTCCACCTTTTTTGCCTCAAAATAAGGAAAATTTCTGACTTATTACCCTGAAGTAAGTGAAATTTCTGCAATTTTGCCCCAAAATAAGGGAAATTTATGCCTTTTTACCCCCAAATAAGGGGAATTTCAGCATTTTTACCTCAAAATAAAAGGAACTTCTGCATTTTTGCCACAAAATATTTGGAATTTCTGCCTTTTTGCTCCAAAATAAGAAAAACTTCTGCCTTTTTTCCTGAAATAAGTGAGATTTCTGCAATTTTGCCCCAAAATAAGGGAAATTTCTGCATTTTTGCCTCCAAATAAAGGGAATTTCAGCATTTTTACCTCAAAATAAGGGGAATTTCTGCACTTTTGCCCTAAAATATGGGAAATTTCTGCCTTTTTGTCCCAAAATAAGAAAAATTTCTGCAATTTTGTATCAAAATAAAAAAATTTCTGCCTTTTTGCCCCAAAATAAGTGAAATTTCTGCTTTTTTTCCTGAAATAAGTGAAATTTCTGCAATTTTGCCCTAAAATAAGTGAAAATTCTGAGTTTTGCTCCAAAATAAGGGAAATTTCTGGAATTTTGCCCCAAAATAAGTGGAATTTCTGAGTTTTGCCCCAAAAAAAGGAAAATTTCTGTCTTTTTGCCCCAACATATAGGGAATTTCTGCCTTTTTGCCCCACAATTAGGGGAATTTCTGCAATTGTGCTCCAAAATACGGGGAATTTCTGCCTTTTTGCCCGAAAACAAGAAGAATGCATACCTTTTTGCCATAAAAAAGGAAAATTTCTTCATTTTTGCTCCAAAGTATGGGGAATTTCTGCTTTTTTGCCTCTTAATAAGTCGAATTTATGTCTTTTTTCCCCAAAACAAAGAGAATTTCCCTCTTTTTTGCCCCAAAATAAAGAAAATTTCTGACTTATTACCCTGAAGTAAGTGGAATTTCTGCAATTTTGCCCCAAAATAAGGGAAATTTATGCCTTTTTGCCTCCAAATAAGGGGAATTTCAGCATTTTTACCTCAAAATAAGGGGAATTTCTGCATTTTTGCCACAAAATATTTGAAATTTCTGCCTTTTTGCTCCAAAATAAGGAAAACTTCTGCCTTTTTTCCTGAAATAAGTGAAATTTCTGCAATTTTGCCCCAAAATAAGTGAAATTTCTGCAATTTTGTCCCAAAATAAGTGAAATTTCTGAAATTTGGCCCAAAATAAGGGAAATTTCTGGAATTTTGCCCCAAAATAATTGAAATTTCTGAGTTTTGCCCCAAAATAAGGGGAATTTCTGCCTTTTTGCCCCCAAATAATAGGAATTTCAGCTTTTATACCACAAAATAAGGGGAATTTCTGCATTTTTGCCCCAAAATATGGGAAATTTCTGCGTTTTTGCCCCAAAATAAGAACAATTTCTGCAATTTTGTACCAAAATAAAAGAAATTTCTGACTTTTTGCCCCAAAAAAGAAAAGTTCTCCTTTTTTTTTACTGACATTAGTGAAATTTCTGCAATTTTGCCCCAAAATAAGTGAAATTTCTGCAATTTTGCCCCAAAATAAGGGAAATTTCTGGAATTTTGCCTTAAAACAAGTGGAATTTCTGAGTTTTGCCCCAAAATAAAGAAAATTTCTGTCTTTTTGCCCTAACATACAGGGAATTTCTGCCTTTTGCCCCACAATTCGAGGAATTTCTGCAATTTTGCTTCAAAATTCAGGGAATTTCTGCCTTTTTGACCGAAAATAAAAAGATGAATAACTTTTTGCCATAAAAAAGGGAAATTTCTTCATTTTTCTCCAAAATAAGGGGAATTTCTGATTTTTTGCCTCTAAATAAGTGGAATTTCTGTCTTTTTCCCCCAAAACAAAGGGAATTTCTGTCTTTTTTGCCCCAAAATAAAAAAAAAAATTTCAGACTTATTACCCTGAAATAAGTGAAATTTCTGCAATTTCGCTCCAAAATAATTGAAATTTCTGAGTTTTGCCCCAAAATAAGGGGAATTTCTGGATTTTTGTCCCCAAATAAGGGGAATTTCAGCATTTTTACCACAAAATAAGGGGAATTTCTGCAATTTTGCCCCAAAATATGGGAAATTTCTGCCTTTTTGCCCCAAAATAAGAACAAATTCTGCAATTTTGTACCTAAATAAAAGAAATTTCTGACTTTTTGCCCCAAAAAAGAAAATTTCTGCTATTTTCTTCTGAAATAAGTGAAATTTCTGCAATTTTGCCCCAAAATATGTGAAATTTCTGCAATTTTGCCCCAAAATAAGAAAAATTTCTGCAATTTTTCCCCAAAATAAGTGAAATTACTGAGTTTTGCCCCTAAATAAGAATTTCTGTTTTTGCCCCAACATATAGGGAATTTCTGCCTTTTTGCCCCACAATTAGGGGAATATCTGCAATTTTTCTCCAAAATACGGGGAATTTCTGCCTTTTTGCCCAAAAATAAGAAGAATGCATCCCTTTTTGCCATAAAAAAGGGAAATTTCTTCATTTTTGCTCCAAAATAAGGGGAATTTCTGCTTTTTTGCCTCTTAATAAGTGGAATTTCTGTCTTTTTCTCCCAAAACAAAGGGAATTCCTGTGTTTTTGCCCCAAAATAAGAAAAATTTCTGACTTATTACACTGAAATAAGTGAAATTTCTGCAATTTTGCCCCAAAATGAGGGAAATTTCTGCCTTTTTGCCCCCAAATAAGGAAAGTATCAGCCTTTTTACCTCAAAATAAGGAATATTTCTGCATTTTTGCCCCAAAATATGGGAAATTTCTGCAATTTTGCCCCAAAATAAGGGAAATTTTTGCAATTTTGCCAGAAAATAAGTGAAATTTCTGAGTTTTGCCCCAAAATAAGAGGAATTTCTGTTTTTGCCCCAACATATAAGGAATTTCTGCCTTTTTGCCCCACAATTAGGGAAATTTCTGCAATTTTGCTCCAAAATACGGGGATTTTCTGCCTTTTTGCCCGAAAATAAGAAGAATGCATATCTTTTTGTCATAAAAAAGGGAAATTTCTTCATTTTTGCTCCAAAATAAGGGGAATTTCTGCTTTTTTGGCTCTAAATATGTAGAATTTGTTTTTTTCCCCCAAAACAAAGGGAATTTCTGTCTTTTTTGAACCAAAATAAGGAAAATTTCTGACTTATTACCCTTAAATAAGTGAAATTTCTGCAATTTTGCCCCAAAATGAGGAAAATTTCTGCCTTTTTGCCCCCAAATAAGGGGAATTTCAGCCTTTTTATCTCAAAATAATAGGAATTTCTGCATTTTTGCCCCAAAATATGAAAAATTTCTGCCTTTTTGCCCCAAAATAAGAACAATTTCTGCAATTTTGTACCAAAATAAAAGAAATTTCTGCCTTTTTGCCCCAAAATAAGAAAATTTCTGCCTTTTTTTTGAAATAAGTGAAATTTCTGCAATTTTGCCCTAAAATAAGTGAAATTTCTGAGTTTTGCCCCAAAATAAGGAGAATTTCTGTCTTTTTGCCCCAACATATAGGGAATTTCTGCCTTTTTGGCCCACAATTAGGGGGATTTCTGCAATTTTGCTCCAAAAAACGGGGAATTTCTGTCTTTTTGCCCGAAAATAAGAAGAATGAATACCTTTTTGCCATAGAAAAGGGAAATTTCTTCATTTTTGCTCAAAAATAAGGGGAATTTCTGCTTTTTGCCTCTAAATAAGTGGAATTTCTGTCTTTTTTTCCTAAAACAAAGGGAATTTCTGTCTTTTTGCACCAAAATAAAGATAATTTCTGACTTATTATTCTGAAATAAGTGAAATTTCTGCAATTTTCCCAAAAATAAGGGAAATTTCTGCATTTTTGCCCCAAAATATGGGAAATGTCTGCCTTTTTGCCCCATAATAAGGAAAATTTCTGCAATTTTGTACCAAAATAAAAGAAATATCTGCCTTTTTGCCCCAAAATTAGAAAATTTCTGCTTTTTTTTCGGAAATAAGTGAAATTTCTGCAATTTTGCCCCAAAATAATTGAAATTTCTAAGTTTTGCCCCAAAATAAGGGAAATTTCTGCTTTTTTGCCCCCAAATAAGAAGTTCAGCATTTTTACCTTAAAATAAGGGGAATTTCTGCATTTTTGCCCCAAAATATGAGAAATTTCTGCCTTTTTCCCAAAATAAGAAAAATTTCTGCAATTTTGTACCAAAATAAAAGAAATTTCTGCCTTTTTGCCCCAAAATAAGAAAATTTCTGCTTTTTTTTCTGATATCAGTGAAATTTCTGCAATTTTGCCCCAAAATAAGTGAAATTTCTGAGTTTTGCCCCAAAATAAGGAGAATTTATGTCCATTTGCCCCAACATATAGGGAATTTCTGCCTTTTTGCCCCACAATTAGGAGATTTCTGCAATTTTGCTCCAAAACAGAAGGAATTTCTGCCTTTTTGCCCGAAAACAAGAAGAATGCATACCTTTTTGCCATAAAAATAGAAATTTCTTCATTTTTGCTCCAAAATAAGGGGAATTTCTGCTTTTTTGCCTCTAAATAAGTGGAATTTCTGTCTTTTTCCCCCAAAACAAAGGGAATTTCTGTCTTTTTTGCTCCAAAATAAGGAAAATTTCTGACTTATTACCCTGAAATAAGTGAAATTTCTGCAATTTTGCCCCAAAATGAGGGAAATTTCTGCCTTTTTGCCCCCAAATAAGAAAAATATCAGCCTTTTTATCTCAAAATAAGGGAAATTTCTGCATTTTTGCCCCAAAATATGGGAAATTTCTGCCTTTTTGCCCCAAAATAAGAACAAATTCTGCAATTTTGTACCAAAATAAAAGAAATTTCTGACTTTTTGCCCCCAAATAAGGGGAATTTCAGCCTTTTTACCTCAAAATAAGAGGAATTTCTGCATTTTTGCCACAAAATATTTGGAATTTCTGCCTTTTTGCCCCAAAATAAGAAAAACTTCTGCCTTTTTTCCTGAAATAAGTAAAATTTCTGCAATTTTGCCTTAAAATAAGTGAAATTTCTGCAATTTTGCCCCAAAATAAGTGAAATTTCTGCAATTTTGCCCCAAAATAAGGGAAATTTCTGGAATTTTGCCCCATAACAAGTGGAATTTCTGAGTTTTGCCCCAAAATAAAGAGAATTTCTGTCTTTTTACCCTAACATAAAGGGAATTTCTGCCTTTTTGCCCCACAATTAGGGGAATTTCTGCAATTTTGCTTCAAAATTCAGGGAATTTCTACCTTTTTGCCCGAAAATAAGAAGATGAATACCTTTTTGCCATAAAAAAGGGAAATTTCTTCATTTTTCTCCAAAATAAGGGGAATTTCTGATTTTTTGCCTCTAAATAAGTGGAATTTCTGTCTTTTTCCCCCAAAACAAAGGGAATTTCTGTCTTTTTTGCCCCAAAATAAAAAAAAAAATTTCAGACTTATTACCCTGAAATAAGTGAAATTTCTGCAATTTCGCTCCAAAATAATTGAAATTTCTGAGTTTTGCCCCAAAATAAGGGGAATTTCTGGATTTTTGTCCCCAAATAAGGGGAATTTCAGCATTTTTACCTCAAAATAAGGGGAATTTCTGCAATTTTGCCCCAAAATATGGGAAATTTCTGCCTTTTTGCCCCAAAGTAAGAACAAATTCTGCAATTTTGTACCTAAATAAAAGAAATTTCTGACTTTTTGCCCCAAAAAAGAAAATTTCTGCTATTTTCTTCTGAAATAAGTGAAATTTCTGCAATTTTGCCCCAAAATATGTGAAATTTCTGCAATTTTGCCCCAAAATAAGAAAAATTTCTGCAATTTTGCCCCAAAATAAATGAAATTTCTGAGTTTTGCCCCTAAATAAGGAGCATTTCTGTTTTTGCCCCTACATATAGGGAATTTCTGCCTTTTTGCCCCACAATTAGGGGAATTTCTGCAATTTTGCTCCAAAATACGGGGAATTTCTGCCTTTTTGCCCGAAAATAAGAAGAATGCATAACTTTTTGCCATAAAAAAGGGAAATTTCTTCATTTTTGCTCCAAAATAAGGGGAATTTCTGCTTTTTTGCCTCTTAATAAGTGGAATTTCTGTCTTTTTCCCCCAAAACAAAGGGAATTTCTGTCTTTTTTGCCCCAAAATATGGAAAATTTCTGACTTATTACCCTGAAGTTAGTGAAATTTCTGCAATTTTGCCCAAAATGAGGGAAATTTCTGATTTTTGCCCCCAAATAAGGAAAATATCAGCCTTTTTACCTCAAAATAAAGAATATTTCTGCATTTTTGCCCCAAAATATGGGAAATTTCTGCAATTTTGCCCTTAAATAAGGGAAATTTCTGCAATTTTGCCACAAAATAAGTGAAATTTCTGAGTTTTGCCCCAAAATAAGAGGAATTTCTGTTTTTGCCCCAACATATAGGGAATTTCTGCCTTTTTGCCCCACATAGGGAAATTTCTGCAATTTTGCTCCAAAATACGTGGATTTTCTGCCTTTTTGCCCGAAAATAAGAAGAATGCATATCTTTTTGTCATAAAAAAGGGAAATTTCTTCATTTTTGCTCCAAAATAAGGGGAATTTCTGCTTTTTTGGCTCTAAATATGTAGAATTTGTTTTTTTCCCCAAAACAAAGGGAATTTCTGTCTTTTTTGCCCCAAAATAATGAAAATTTATGACTTATTACCCTGAAGTATGTGAAATTTCTGCAATTTTGCCCCAAAATGAGGAAAATTTCTTCCTTTTTGCCCCCAAATAAGAAGAATTTCAGCCTTTTTATATCAAAATAATAGGAATTTCTGCATTTTTGCCCCAAAATATGGGAAATTTCTGCCTTTTTGCCCCAAAATAAGAACAATTTCTGCAATTTTGTACCAAAATAAAAGAAATTTCTGCCTTTTTGACCCAAAATAAGAATATTTCTGCCTTTTTTCTGAAATAAGTGAAATTTCTGCAATTTTGCCCTAAAATAAGTGAAATTTCTGAGTTTTGCCCCAAAATAAGGAGAATTTCTGTCTTTTTGCCCCAACATATAGGGAATTTCTGCCTTTTTGGCCCACAATTAGGGGGATTTCTACAATTTTGCTCCAAAAAACAGGAATTTCTGTCTTTTTGCCCCACAATTAGGGAAATTTCTGCAATTTTGCTCCAAAATACGGGGATTTTCTGCCTTTTTTACCGAAAATAAGAAGCATGCATATCTTTTTGTCATAAAAAAAGGGAAATTTCTTCATTTTTGCTCCAAAATAAGGGGAATTTCTGCTTTTTTGGCTCTAAATATGTAGAATTTGTTTTTTTCCCCCAAAACAAAGGGAATTTCTGTCTTTTTTGCCCCAAAATAAAGAAAATTTATGACTTATTACCCTGAAATAAGTGAAATTTCTGCAATTTTGCCCCAAAATGAGAAAAATTTCTGCCTTTTTGCCCCCAAATAAGGGGAATTTCAGCCTTTTTATCTCAAAATAATAGGAATTTCTGCATTTTTGCCCCAAAATATGGGAAATTTCTGCCTTTTTGCCCCAAAATAAGAACAATTTCTGCAATTTTGTACCAAAATAAAAGAAATTTCGGCCTTTTTGTCCCAAAATAAGAAAATTTCTGCTTTTTTTCTGAAATAAGTGAAATTTCTGCAATTTTGCCCTAAAATAAGTGAAATTTCTGAGTTTTGCCCCAAAATAAGGAGAATTTCTGTTTTTTTGCCCCAACATATAGGGAATTTCTGCCTTTTTGGCCCACAATTAGGGGGATTTCTGCAATTTTGCTCCAAAAAACGGGGAATTTCTGTCTTTTTGCCCCACAATTAGGGAAATTTCTGCAATTTTGCTCCAAAATACGGAGATTTTCTGCCTTTTTGACCGAAAATAAGAAGCATGCATATCTTTTTGTCATAAAAAAGGGAAATTTCTTCATTTTTGCTCCAAAATAAGGGGAATTTCTGCTTTTTTGGCTCTAAATATGTAGAATTTGTTTTTTTCCCCCAAAACAAAGGGAATTTCTGTCTTTTTTGCCCCAAAATATGGAAAATTTCTGACTTATTACCCTGAAGTTAGTGAAATTTCTGCAATATTGCCCCAAAATGAGGGAAATTTCTGCCTTTTTGCCCCCAAATAAGGAAAATATCAGCCTTTTTACCTCAAAATAAGAGATATTTCTGCATTTTTGCCCCAAAATATGAGAAATTTCTGCAATTTTGCCCCAAAATAAGGGAAATTTCTGCAATTTTGCCACAAAATAAGTGAAATTTCTGAGTTTTGCCCCAAAATAAGAGGAATTTCTGCTTTTACCCCAACATATAGGGAATTTCTGCCTTTTTGCCCCACAATTAGGGGAATTTCTGCAATTTTGCTCCAAAATACGGGGATTTTCTGCCTTTTTGCCCGAAAATAAGAAGAATGCATATCTTTTTGTCATAAAAAAGGGAAATTTCTTCATTTTTGCTCCAAAATAAGGGGAATTTCTGCTTTTTTGGCTCTAAATATGTAGAATTTGTTTTTTCCCCCCAAAAAAAGGGAATTTCTGTCTTTTTTGCCCCAAAATAAGGAAAATTTCTTACTTATTACCCTGAAATAAGTGAAATTTCTGCAATTTTGCCCCAAAATGAGGAAAATTTCTGCCTTTTTGCCCTTAAATAAGGGGAATTTCAGCCTTTTTATCTCAAAATAATAGGAATTGCTGCATTTTTGCCCCAAAATATGGGAAATTTCTGCCTTTTTGCCCCAAAATAAGAACAATTTCTGCAATTTTGTACCAAAATAAAAGAAATTTCTGCCTTTTTGCCCCAAAATAAGAAAATTTCTGCTTTTTTTCTGAAATAAGTGAAATTTCTGCAATTTTGCCCTAAAATAAGTGAAATTTCTGAGTTTTGCCCCAAAATAAGGAGAATTTCTGTCTTTTTGCCCCAACATATAGGGAATTTCTGCCTTTTTGCCCCACAATTAGGGGGATTTCTGCAATTTTGCTCCAAAAACGGGGAATTCTGTCTTTTTGCCCGAAAATAAGAAGAATGCATACCTTTTTGCCATAGAAAAGGGAAATTTCTTCATTTTTGCTCCAAAATAAGGGGAATTTCTGCTTTTTGCCTCTAAATAAGTGGAATTTCTGTCTTTTTTTCCCAAAACAAAGGGAATTTCTGTCTTTTTGCACCAAAATAAAGATAATTTCTGACTTATTATTCTGAAATAAGTGAAATTTCTGCAATTTTGCCCCAAAATAAGGGAAATTTTTGCATTTTTTGCCCCCAAATATGGGGAATTTCAGCCTTTTTACCTCAAATTAAGGGGAATTTCTGCATTTTTGCCCCAAAATATGGGAAATTTCTGCCTTTTTGCCCCAAAATAAGGAAAATTTCTGCAATTTTGTACCAAAATAAAAGAAATATCTGCCTTTTTGCCCCAAAATTAGAAAATTTCTGCTTTTTTTTCGGAAATAAGTGAAATTTCTGCAATTTTGCCCCAAAATAATTGAAATTTCTAAGTTTTGCCCCAAAATAAGGGAAATTTCTGCTTTTTTGCCCCCAAATAAGAAGTTCAGCATTTTTAACCTTAAAATAAGGGGAATTTCTGCATTTAAGCCCCAAAATATGAGAAATTTCTGCCTTTTTCCCAAAATAAGAAAAATTTCTGCAATTTTGTACCAAAATAAAAGAAATTTCTGCCTTTTTGCCCCAAAATAAGAAAATTTCTGCTTTTTTTCTGAAATAAGTGAAATTTTTGCAATTTTGCCCCAAAGAAAGTGAAATTTCTGAGTGTTGCCTCAAAATAAGGAGAATTTCTGTCTTTTTGCCCCAACATATAGGGAATTTCTGCCTTTTTGTCCCACAATTAGGGGAATTTCTGCAATTTTGCTCCAAAACAGAAGGAATTTCTGCCTTTTTGCCCGAAAACAAGAAGAATGCATACCTTTTTGCCATAAAAAATAGAAATTTCTTTATTTTTGCTCCAAAATAAGGGGAATTTCTGCTTTTTTGCCTCTAAATAAGTGGAATTTCTGTCATTTTCCCCCAAAACAAAGGGAATTTCTGTCTTTTTTGCCCCAAAATAAGGAAAATTTCTGACTTATTACCCTGAAATAAGTGAAATTTCTGCAATTTTGCCCCAAAATGAGGGAAATTTCTGCCTTTTTGCCCCCAAATAAGAAAAATATCAGCCTTTTTACCTCAAAATAAGGGGAATTTCTGCATTTTTGCCCCAAAATATG
The DNA here is from genome assembly GCF_963924665.1 of Micromys minutus. Lineage (NCBI taxonomy): Eukaryota > Metazoa > Chordata > Mammalia > Rodentia > Muridae > Micromys > Micromys minutus. The sequence continues at coordinate 9,827,703 of NW_027667467.1, read as the reverse complement.
GGAAATTTCTGCTTTTTTGCCCCAAAATAAGAACAAATTCTGCAATTTTGTACCAAAATAATAGAAATTTCTGCCTTTTTGCCCCAAAATAAGAAAATTTCTGCTTTTTTTTCTGAAATAAGTGAAATTTCTGCAATTTTGCCCCAAAATATGTGAAATTTCTGCAATTTTGCCCCAAAATAAGGGAAATTTCTGCAATTTTGCCCCAAAATATGTGAAATTTCTGAGTTTTGCCCCAAAATAAGGAGAATTTCTGTCTTTCTGCCCCAACATATAGGGAATTTCTGCCTTTTTGCCCCAGAATTAGGAGAATTGCTGCAATTTTGCTCTAAAATACGGGGAATTTCTGCCTTTTTGCCCAAAAATAAGAAGAATGCATACCTTTTGCCATAAAAAAGGGAAATTTTTTCATTTTTGCTCCAAAATAAGGGGAATTTCTGCTTTTTTGACTCTTAATAAGTGGAATTTCTGTCTTTTTCCCCCAATACAAAGGGAATTTCTGTATTTTTTGCCCCAAAATAAGGAAAATTTCTGACTTGTTACCCTGAAGTAAGTGAAATTTCTGCAATTTTGCCCCAAAATAAGGGAAATTTCTGCCTTTTTCCCCCAAATTAGGGGGAATTTCAGCCTTTTTACCTCAAAATAAAGGGAATTTCTGCATTTTTTCCCTGAAATATGTGAAATTTCTGCAATTTTGCCCCAAAATAAGTGAAATTTCTGCAATTTTGCCCCAAAATAAGTAAAATTTCTGCAATTTTGCCCAAAAATAAGGGAAATTTCTGGAATTTTGCCCAAATAAGTGGAATTTCTGAGTTTTGCCCCAAAATTAATAGAATTTCTGTCTTTTTACCCCCACATATAGGGAATTTCTGCCTTTTTGGCCCACAATTAGGGGGATTTCTACAATTTTGCTCCAAAAAACAGGAATTTCTGTCTTTTTGCCCCACAATTAGGGAAATTTCTGCAATTTTGCTCCAAAATACGGGGATTTTCTGCCTTTTTTACCGAAAATAAGAAGCATGCATATCTTTTTGTCATAAAAAAAGGGAAATTTCTTCATTTTTGCTCCAAAATAAGGGGAATTTCTGCTTTTTTGGCTCTAAATATGTAGAATTTGTTTTTTTCCCCCAAAACAAAGGGAATTTCTGTCTTTTTTGCCCCAAAATAAAGAAAATTTATGACTTATTACCCTGAAATAAGTGAAATTTCTGCAATTTTGCCCCAAAATGAGAAAAATTTCTGCCTTTTTGCCCCCAAATAAGGGGAATTTCAGCCTTTTTATCTCAAAATAATAGGAATTTCTGCATTTTTGCCCCAAAATATGGGAAATTTCTGCCTTTTTGCCCCAAAATAAGAACAATTTCTGCAATTTTGTACCAAAATAAAAGAAATTTCGGCCTTTTTGTCCCAAAATAAGAAAATTTCTGCTTTTTTTCTGAAATAAGTGAAATTTCTGCAATTTTGCCCTAAAATAAGTGAAATTTCTGAGTTTTGCCCCAAAATAAGGAGAATTTCTGTTTTTTTGCCCCAACATATAGGGAATTTCTGCCTTTTTGGCTCACAATTAGGGGGATTTCTGCAATTTTGCTCCAAAAAACGGGAAATTTCTGTCTTTTTGCCCCACAATTAGGGAAATTTCTGCAATTTTGCTCCAAAATACGGGGATTTTCTGCCTTTTTGACCGAAAATAAGAAGCATGCATATCTTTTTGTCATAAAAAAGGGAAATTTCTTCATTTTTGCTCCAAAATAAGGGGAATTTCTGCTTTTTTGGCTCTAAATATGTAGAATTTGTTTTTTTCCCCCAAAACAAAGGGAATTTCTGTCTTTTTTGCCCCAAAATATGGAAAATTTCTGACTTATTACCCTGAAGTTAGTGAAATTTCTGCAATTTTGCCCCAAAATGAGGGAAATTTCTGCCTTTTTGCCCCCAAATAAGGAAAATATCAGCCTTTTTACCTCAAAATAAGAGATATTTCTGCATTTTTGCCCCAAAATATGAGAAATTTCTGCAATTTCGCCCCAAAATAAGGGAAATTTCTGCAATTTTGCCACAAAATAAGTGAAATTTCTGAGTTTTGCCCCAAAATAAGAGGAATTTCTGCTTTTACCCCAACATATAGGGAATTTCTGCCTTTTTGCCCCACAATTAGGGGAATTTCTGCAATTTTGCTCCAAAATACGGGGATTTTCTGCCTTTTTGCCCGAAAATAAGAAGAATGCATATCTTTTTGTCATAAAAAAGGGAAATTTCTTCATTTTTGCTCCAAAATAAGGGGAATTTCTGCTTTTTTGGCTCTAAATATGTAGAATTTGTTTTTTCCCCCCCAAAAAAGGGAATTTCTGTCTTTTTTGCCCCAAAATAAGGAAAATTTCTTACTTATTACCCTGAAATAAGTGAAATTTCTGCAATTTTGCCCCAAAATGAGGAAAATTTCTGCCTTTTTGCCCTTAAATAAGGGGAATTTCAGCCTTTTTATCTCAAAATAATAGGAATTGCTGCATTTTTGCCCCAAAATATGGGAAATTTCTGCCTTTTTGCCCCAAAATAAGAACAATTTCTGCAATTTTGTACCAAAATAAAAGAAATTTCTGCCTTTTTGCCCCAAAATAAGAAAATTTCTGCTTTTTTTCTGAAATAAGTGAAATTTCTGCAATTTTGCCCTAAAATAAGTGAAATTTCTGAGTTTTGCCCCAAAATAAGGAGAATTTCTGTCTTTTTGCCCCAACATATAGGGAATTTCTGCCTTTTTGCCCCACAATTAGGGGGATTTCTGCAATTTTGCTCCAAAAACGGGGAATTCTGTCTTTTTGCCCGAAAATAAGAAGAATGCATACCTTTTTGCCATAGAAAAGGGAAATTTCTTCATTTTTGCTCCAAAATAAGGGGAATTTCTGCTTTTTGCCTCTAAATAAGTGGAATTTCTGTCTTTTTTTCCCAAAACAAAGGGAATTTCTGTCTTTTTGCACCAAAATAAAGATAATTTCTGACTTATTATTCTGAAATAAGTGAAATTTCTGCAATTTTGCCCCAAAATAAGGGAAATTTTTGCATTTTTTGCCCCCAAATATGGGGAATTTCAGCCTTTTTACCTCAAAATAAGGGGAATTTCTGCATTTTTGCCCCAAAATATGGGAAATTTCTGCCTTTTTGCCCCAAAATAAGGAAAATTTCTGCAATTTTGTACCAAAATAAAAGAAATATCTGCCTTTTTGCCCCAAAATTAGAAAATTTCTGCTTTTTTTTCGGAAATAAGTGAAATTTCTGCAATTTTGCCCCAAAATAATTGAAATTTCTAAGTTTTGCCCCAAAATAAGGGAAATTTCTGCTTTTTTGCCCCCAAATAAGAAGTTCAGCATTTTTAACCTTAAAATAAGGGGAATTTCTGCATTTAAGCCCCAAAATATGAGAAATTTCTGCCTTTTTCCCAAAATAAGAAAAATTTCTGCAATTTTGTACCAAAATAAAAGAAATTTCTGCCTTTTTGCCCCAAAATAAGAAAATTTCTGCTTTTTTTCTGAAATAAGTGAAATTTTTGCAATTTTGCCCCAAAGAAAGTGAAATTTCTGAGTGTTGCCTCAAAATAAGGAGAATTTCTGTCTTTTTGCCCCAACATATAGGGAATTTCTGCCTTTTTGTCCCACAATTAGGGGAATTTCTGCAATTTTGCTCCAAAACAGAAGGAATTTCTGCCTTTTTGCCCGAAAACAAGAAGAATGCATACCTTTTTGCCATAAAAAATAGAAATTTCTTTATTTTTGCTCCAAAATAAGGGGAATTTCTGCTTTTTTGCCTCTAAATAAGTGGAATTTCTGTCATTTTCCCCCAAAACAAAGGGAATTTCTGTCTTTTTTGCCCCAAAATAAGGAAAATTTCTGACTTATTACCCTGAAATAAGTGAAATTTCTGCAATTTTGCCCCAAAATGAGGGAAATTTCTGCCTTTTTGCCCCCAAATAAGAAAAATATCAGCCTTTTTACCTCAAAATAAGGGGAATTTCTGCATTTTTGCCCCAAAATATGGGAAATTTCTGCTTTTTTGCCCCAAAATAAGAACAAATTCTGCAATTTTGTACCAAAATAATAGAAATTTCTGCCTTTTTGCCCCAAAATAAGAAAATTTCTGCTTTTTTTTCTGAAATAAGTGAAATTTCTGCAATTTTGCCCCAAAATATGTGAAATTTCTGCAATTTTGCCCCAAAATAAGGGAAATTTCTGCAATTTTGCCCCAAAATATGTGAAATTTCTGAGTTTTGCCCCAAAATAAGGAGAATTTCTGTCTTTCTGCCCCAACATATAGGGAATTTCTGCCTTTTTGCCCCAGAATTAGGAGAATTGCTGCAATTTTGCTCTAAAATACGGGGAATTTCTGCCTTTTTGCCCAAAAATAAGAAGAATGCATACCTTTTGCCATAAAAAAGGGAAATTTTTTCATTTTTGCTCCAAAATAAGGGGAATTTCTGCTTTTTTGACTCTTAATAAGTGGAATTTCTGTCTTTTTCCCCCAATACAAAGGGAATTTCTGTATTTTTTGCCCCAAAATAAGGAAAATTTCTGACTTGTTACCCTGAAGTAAGTGAAATTTCTGCAATTTTGCCCCAAAATAAGGGAAATTTCTGCCTTTTTCCCCCAAATTAGGGGGAATTTCAGCCTTTTTACCTCAAAATAAAGGGAATTTCTGCATTTTTTCCCTGAAATATGTGAAATTTCTGCAATTTTGCCCCAAAATAAGTGAAATTTCTGCAATTTTGCCCCAAAATAAGTAAAATTTCTGCAATTTTGCCCAAAAATAAGGGAAATTTCTGGAATTTTGCCCAAATAAGTGGAATTTCTGAGTTTTGCCCCAAAATTAATAGAATTTCTGTCTTTTTACCCCCACATATAGGGAATTTCTGCATTTTTGCCCTACAATTAGGAGAATTTCTGCAATTTTGCTCCAAAATACGGGGAATTTCTGCTTTTTAGCCCGAAAATAAGGGGAATGTATACCTTATGCCACAAAAAAGGAAAATTTCTTCATTTTTGCCCAAAAATAAGAGGAATTTCTGCCTTTTTACCTCAAAATAAGTGAAATTTCTGCCTTTTTTACCCAAAAATAAACGGAATTTCGGTCTTTTTGCCCCAAAATAAAAGGAATTTTTGAATTATGTCCTGAAATAAGTGAAATTTCTGTTATTTTGCCCCAAAATAAGGAAAATTTCTGACTTTTTGACACAAAATAAGGGGAATTTCTGCATTTTTGCCACAAAATATTAGAAATTTCTGCCTTTTTGCCCCAAAATAAGGAAAATTTCTGTCTTTCTTCCCTGAAATAAAGGAAATTTCTGCAATTTTGCCCCAAAATAAGTGAAATTTCTGCAATTTTGCCCCAAAATAAGTGGAATTTCAGAGTTTTGCCCCAAAATAAGGAGAATTTCTGTCTTTTTGCCCCAACAAATAGGGAATTTCTCCCTTTTTGCCCCACAACTAGGGGAATTTCTGCAATTTTGCTCCAAAATACAGGGAATTTCTGCTTTTTACCAAAAATAAGGGGAATGTATAATTTTTGCCACAAAAAGGGGAAATTTCTTCATTTTTGCTCCAAAATAAGAGGAATTTTTGCCTTTTTACATCAAAATAAGTGAAATTTCTGCCTTTTTACCCAAAAATAAATGGAATTTCTGTCTTTTTGCCTCAAAATAAAAGGAATTTTTGAATTTTTCCCTGAAATAAGGGAAATTTCTGCAATTTTGCCCCAACATAAAAGAAATTTCTGCCTTTTTGACACAAAATAAAAGGAATTTCTGCATTTTTGCCACAAAATATTAGGAATTTCTGACTTTTTGCCCCAAAATAAGAAAATTTCTGCCTTTTTTCTCTGAAATAAGTGAAATATCTGCAATTTTGCCCCAAAATAAGGGAAATTTCTCCCTTTTTGACACAAAATAAGGGGAATTTCTGCATTTTTGCCACAAAATATTAGGAATTTCTGACTTTTTACCCCAAAATAAGAAAATTTCTGCTTTTTTTCCTTGAAATAAGTGAAATTTCTGCAATTTTGACAGAAAATAAGGGAAATTTTTGGAATTTTGACCCAAAATAAGTTGAATTTCTGAGTTTTTCCCCAAAATAAGGAGAATTTCTGTCTTTTTGCCCCAACATATAGTGAATTTCTCACTTTTTGCCCCACAATTAGGGGATTTTCTGCAATTTTGCTGCAAAATACTAGGAATTTCTGCTTTTTTGCCTGAAAATAAGGTTAATGTATACCTTTTGCCACAAAAAAGGGAAATTTCTTCATTTTTGCCCCAAAATAAAAAGAATTTCTTCCTTTTTACATCAAAATAAGTGAAATTTCTGCCTTTTTACCCAAAAATATATGGAATTTCTGTCTTTTTGCCCCAAAATAAAAGAAATTTTTGAATTTTGCCCTGAAATATGTTAAATTTCTGCAATTTTGCCCCAAAATAAGGGAAATTTCTGGAATTTTGCCCCAAAATAAGTGGGATTTCTGAGTTTTTTTTCAAAATAAGGAGAATTTCTGTCTTTTTGCCCCAACATATAGGGAATTTCTGCCTTTTTGCCCCACAATTAGGGGATTTTCTGCAATTTTGCCCCAAAATAAGGGAAATTTCTGCCTTTTTGCCCCCAAATAAGTGGAATTTCAGCCTTTTACCTCAAAATAAGGGGAATTTCTGCATTTTTGCCACAAAATATTAGGAATTTCTGACTTTTTGCCCCAAAATACGAAAATTTCTGCTTTATTTCTTTGAAATAAGTGAAATTTCTGCAATTTTGACAGAAAATAGGGGAAATTTTAGGAATTTTGCCCCAAAATAAGTGGAATTTCTTAGTTTTTCTCCAAAATAAGGAGAATTTCTGCCTTTTTGTCCCAACATATAGAAAATTTCTGCCTCTTTGCCCCACAATTAGGGGATTTTCTGCAATTTTGTTCCAAAATACGAGGAATTTCTGCTTTTATGCCGGAAAATAAGGGGAATGTATACCTTTTGCCACAAAAAAGAAAAATATCTTCATTTTTGCCCCAAAATAAGAGGAATTTCTTCCTTTTTACCTCAAAATAAGTGAAATTTCTGACTTTTTACCCAAAAATACACGGAATTTCTGTCTTTTTGCCCCAAAATAAAAGGAATTTTTGAATTTTGCCCTGAAATAAGTGAAATTTCTGCAATTTTGCCCCAAAATAAGGGAAATTTCTGGAATTTTGCCCCAAAATAAGTGGAATTTCTGAGTTTTTCCCCCAAATAAGGAGAATTTCTGTCTTTTTGCCCCAACATATAGGAAATTTCTGCCTTTTTGCCCCACAATTAGGGGATTTTCTGCAATTTTGCTCCAAAATGCGGGCAATTTCTGCTTTTTTGCCCGAAAATAAGGGGTATGAATACCTTTTTCCACAAAAAGGGAAATTTCTTCATTTTTGCCCCAAAATAAGAGGAATTTCTGCCTTTTTACCTCAAATTAAGTGAAATTTCTGCCTTTTTACCCAAAAATAAACGGAATTTCTGTATTTTTGGACCAAAATAAGGGGAATTTTTGAATTTTGCACTGAAATAAGTGAAATTTCTTCAATTTTCCCCCAAAATAAGGAAAATTTCTGACTTTTTGACACAAAATAAAGGGAATTTCTGTATTTTTGGCACAAAATATTAGGAATTTCTGCCTTTTTGCCCCAAAATAAGGAAAATTTCTGTCTTTCTTTCCTGAAATAAGGGAATTTTCTGCAATTTTGCCCCAAAATAAGTGAAATTTCTGCAATTTTGCCCCAAAATACGTGGAATTTCTGAATCTTGCCAGAAAATAAGGAGATTTTCTGTCTTTTTGCCCCAACAAATAGGGAATTTCTCCCTTTTTGCCCCACAACTAGGAAAATTTCTTCAATTTTGCTCCAAAATACAGGTAATTTCTGCTTTTTTTCCCAAAAATAAAGGGAATGTATACCTTTTGCCACAAAAAAGGGAAATTTCTTCATTTTTGTCCCAAAATAATAGGAATTTCTTCCTTTTTACTTCAAAATAAGTGAAATTTCTGCCTTTTTACCCAAATATAAAAGGAATTTCTGTCTTTTTGCCCCAAAATAAATGGAATTTTTGAATTTTGCCCTGAAATAAGTGAAATTTCTGTAATTTTGCCCCAAAATAAGTGAAATTCTGCCTTTTGACACAAAATAAGTGGAATTTCTGAATTTTTGCCACAAAATATTAGGAATTTCTGACTTTTTGCCCCAAAATAAGAAAATTTCTGCCTTTTTTCCCTGAAATAAGTGAAATTTCTGGAATTTTGCCCCAAAAAAGTGGAATTTCTGAGTTTTTCCTCAAAATAAGGAGAATCTGTCTTTTTGACCCAACATATAGGGAATTTCTGCCTTTTTGCCCCACAATTAGGGGATTGTCTGCAATTCTGCTCCAAAATACGGGAAATTTCTGCTTTTTGCCCGAACATAAGTGGAATGTATACCTTTTGCCACAAAAAAGTAAAATTTCTTCATTTTTGCCCCAAAATAAGAGGAATTTCTTCCTTTTTACCTCAAAATAAGTGAAATTTCTGCCTTTTTACCCCAAAATAAACGGAATTTCTGTATTTTTGCCCCAAAATAAGGGGAATTTTTGAATTTTGCCCTGAAATAAGTGAAATTTCTGCAATTTTGCCCAAAAAGAAGAGAAATTTATGCCTTTTTGCCACAAAATAAGGGGAATTTCTGTCTTCTTGCCCCAAAATAAGGGGAATTTTAGCATTTTACCTCATAATAAGGGGAATCTCTCCTTTTTCGCCCCCAAGTATAGAGAATTTCTGCATTTTTGCCCCAAAATAAGAGAAATTTCTGCATTTTTTCTTTGAAATAAGTGAAATTTCTGTAATTTTACCACAAAATAAGGGAGATTTCTACAATTTTGCCCCCAAATAAAGGAAATTTCTGGAATTTTGCCCCAAAATAAGGGGAATTTCTGACTTTTTGCCCTGAAATAAAGAGAATGTCTGTCTTTTTTCCCCAAAATAATGTGAATTTCTGCATTTTCCCTCAAAATTAGGGGAATATGTGCAATTTTGCTTCAAAATACGGAGAATTTCTGCCTTATTGCACCAAAATAAAAAGAATTTCTGCATTTTTGCACCAACATAAGGGGAATTTCTGAAATTTTGCTCCAAAATACGGGGAATTTCTGCCTTATTGCCCGAAATAAAGTGGAATTTCTGCCTTTTTGCCCTGAAATATTTGAAATTTCCACAATTTTACCCCAAAATAATGGGAATTTCTGTTTTTGGCCCCAAAATTAGGAGAATTTCTGCTTTTTGCCCCAAAATGAGGCAAATTTCTGACTTTTTGCCCTGAAATAAGTGAAATTTCTGCAATTTTGCCCCAAAATAAGGGGAATTTCTGCCTTTTTGCCAAAATAAGGGGAATTTCAGCATTTTACCTCCAAATAAGGGGAATTTCTGCCTTATTGCCTCAAAATAATGGGAATTTCAGCCTTTTTATCTCAAAATAATGAAAATTTTTTCCTTTTGCCCAAAATATGGAGAATTTCTGACTTTTTGTTCCAAAATAAGGAAAATTTCTTCAATTTTGTACCAAAATAAAAGAAATTTCTGCTTTTTACCCCAAAATAAAAGTAATTTCTAACTTTTTGCCCTTAAATAAATGTAATTTCTGCAATTTTGCCCGAAAATAAGGGAAATTTGTGCCTTTTTGCTCCAAAACGTGGGGAATTTCTGCCTTTTTGCCCTAAAATATGGGGAATTTCAGCATTTTACCTCAAAATAAGGGGAATTGCAGCCTTTTTGCACCAAAATATGGAAAATTTCTGCCTTTTTGCCACAAAATAAGAAAAATTTCTGCAATTCTTTACCAAAATAAAATAGATTTTTAAAATTTTGCCCCAATATAAAGGAAATTTCTGATTTTTGCCCCGAAATAAAGAGAATTTCTGTATTTTTGCCCCAAAATAAAGGGAATTTCTGCTATTTCCCCCAAAATTAGGGGAGTTTCTGCAAGTTTGCTTCAAAATACAGGGAATTTCTGCCTCTTTTCCCGAAAATAAGGGGAACTTCTGCCGATTTGCCCCAAATAAAGAGAATTTCTGCATTTTTGGCCCAATATTAGGGGAATTTCTGAAATTTTGCTCCAAAATACGGGGAATTTCTGCCTTTTTGCCCTCAAACAAGGGAAATTTCTGCAATTTTATTCCACAATAAGGGGAATTTCTGCCTTTTTGCCCCCAAATAAGAAGAATTTCTGGCTTTTTGCCTTGAAATATGTAAAATGTCTGCAATTTTACCCGAAAATAAGGTGAATTTCTGCCTTTTTGCCCCAAAATCATGGGAATTTCTGTTTTTTTGCCTTGAAATAAGAAAAATTTTTGCTTTTTTTCTCTGACATAAGTGAAATTTCTGCAAATTTGCCTTAAAATAAAAGAAATTTCTGCAATTTTCCCCATAATAAAGGAATTTTCTTCAATTTTGCCCCAAAATAAAGGGAATTTCTGTTTTTTGTCCCCAAATAAGGGAAATTTCTGCAATTTTTCCCTAAAATAAAAAGAATTTCTGCCTTTTGCCCCAAAATAAGGGGAATTTTTGCTTTTTTGCCCCAAAATAAAGAAAATTACTGCATATTTTACCCCAAAATTAGGTGAATTTCTGCAATTTTGCTCCAAAATACGGGGATTTTCTGCCTTTTTCACCGAAAATAAAGGGAATTTCTGCCATTTTGCCGCGAAATAAGTGAAATGTCTGCAGTTTTACCCCCAAATAAGAGGAAGTTCTGCATTTTTGCCCCAAAATTAGGGAAATTTCTGCAATTTTGCTCCAAAATACGGGGAATTTCTGCCTTTTTGCCCGAAAATAAAGGGAATGTATGACTTTTTGCCATAAAAAAGGTAAATTTCTTAATTTTTACCCCAAAATAAGGCTATTTTCCGCCTTTTTGACTCAAAATAAATGCGATTTCTGACTTTTCCCGAAAAATAAACGGAATTACTGTCTTTTTGCCCCAAAATAAGGGGAATTTCTGACTTTTTGCTCTGAAATAAGTTAAATTTCTAAAATTTTTTCCCTAAATAAGGGAAATGTCTGTTTTTTGCCCCAAAATAAGGGGAATTTCTGCCTTTTTGCCCCAAAATAAAGAAAATTACTGCATGTTTTACCCCAAAATTAGGTGAATTTCTGCAATTTTGCTCCAAAATACGGGGATTTTCTGCCTTTTTCGCCGAAAATAAAGGGAATTTCTGCCATTTTGCCGCGAAATAAGTGAAATTTCTGCAGTTTTACCACAAAATAAGGGTAAGTTCTGCGTTTTTGCCCCACAACTAGGGGAATTTCTGCAATTTTGCTCCAAAATACGGAGAATTTCTGCTTTTTTTCCCAAAAATAAGGGGAATGTATAACTTTTGCCACAAAAAGGGAAATTTCTTCATTTTTGCCCCAAAATAAGAGGAATTTCAGCCTTTTTACCTCAAAATAAGTGAAATTTCTGCCTTTTTACCCAAAAATAAACGGAATTTCTGTCTTTTTGCACCAAAATAAAAGGAATTTTTGAATTTTGCCCTGAAATAAGTGAAATTTCTGTTATTTTGCCCCAAAATAAAGGAAATTTCTGCTTTTTTGACACAAAATAAGGGGAATTTCTGAATTTTTGCCCCAAAATAAGAAAATTTCTGCCTTTTTTCCCTGAAATAAGTGAAATTTCTGCAATTTTGCTCCCAAATAAGGGAAATTTCTGGAATTTTGCCCCAAAATAATTGGAATTTTTGAGTTTTTCTCCAAAATAAGGAGAATTTCTGTCTTTTTGCCCCAACATATAGGGAATTTCTGCCTTTTTGCCCCACAATTAGGGGATTTTCTGCAATTTTGCTCCAAAATATGGGAATTTCTGCTTTTTTGCCTGAAAATAAGGGGGATGTATACCTTTTGCCACAAAAAAGTGAAATTTTTTCATTTTTGCCCCAAAATAAGAGGAATTTCTTCCTTTTTATTTCAAAATAAGTGAAATTTCTGTCTTTTTACCCAAAAATAAACGGAATTTCTTTCTTTTTGCCCCAAAATAAAAGGAATTTTTGAATTTTGCCCTGAAATAAGTGAAATTTCTGCAATTTTGCCCTAAAATAAGGGAAATTTCTGGAATTTTGCCCCAAAACAAGTGGAATTTCTGAGTTTTTCCCCAAAATAAGGAGAATTTCTGTCTTTTTGCCCCAACATATAGGGAATTTCTGCCTTTTTGCCCCACAATTAGGGGATTTTCTGCAATTTTGCTCCAAAATATTGGGAATTTCTGCTTTTTTGCCAGAAAATAAGGGAAATGTATACCTTTTGCCACAAAAAAGTAAAATTTCTTCATTTTTGTTCCAAAATAAGAGGAATTTCTTTCTTTTTACCTCAAAATAAGTGAAATTTCTGCCTTTTTACCCAAAAATAAACGGAATTTCTGTATTTTTGCTCCAAAATAAGGGGAATTTTTTAATTTTGCCCTGAAATAAGTGAAATTTCTGCAATTTTGCCCAAAAATAAGAGAAATTTCTGCCTTTTTGCCACAAAATAAGGGGAATTTCTGTCTTTTTGCCCCAAAATAAGGGGAATTTTAGCATTTTACCTCATAATAAGGGGAATCTCTGCTTTTTTCCCCCCAAATATGGGGAATTTCTGCATTTTTGCCCCAAAATAAGAGAAATTTCTGCATTTTTTCTTTGAAATAAGTGAAATTTCTGTAATTTTATCACAAAATAACGGAGATTTCTGCAATTTTGCCCCCAAATAAAGGAAATTTCTGGAATTTTGCCCCAAAATAAGGGGAATTTCTGACTTTTTGCCCTGAAATAAGGAGAATGTCTGTCTTTTTGCCCCAAAATAATGTGAATTTCTGCATTTTCCCTCAAAATTAGGGGAATATGTGCAATTTTGCTTCAAAATATGGAGAATTTCTGCCTTATTGCACCAAAATAAAAAGAATTTCTGCATTGTTGCACCAACATAAGGGGAATTTCTGAAATTTTGCTCCAAAACACAGCGAATTTCTGCTTTATTGCCCGAAATAAAGTGGAATTTCTACCTTTTTGCCCTGAAATATTTGAAATTTCCACAATTTTACCACAAAATAAGGGGAATTTCTGTTTTTGGCCCCAAAATTAGAAGAATTTCTGCTTTTTGCCCCAAAATGAGGCAAATTTCTGACTTTTTGCCCTGAAATAAGTGAAATTTCTTCAATTTTGCCCCAAAATAAGGGGAATTTCTTCCTTTTTGCCAAAATAAGGAGAATTTCAGCATTTTACCTCCAAATAAGGGGAATTTTTTCCTTATTGCCCCAAAATAACGGGAATTTCAGCCTTTTTATCTCAAAATAAGGGGAATTTATTCCTTTTGCCCAAAATATGGAGAATTTCTGACTTTTTTTTCCAAAATAAGGAAAATTTCTTCAATTTTGTACCAAAATAAAAGAAATTTCTGCTTTATACCCCAAAATAAAAGTAATTTCTGACTTTTTGCCCTGAAATAAATGGAATTTCTGCAATTTTGCCCGAAAATAAGGGAAATTTGTGCCTTTTTGCTCCAAAACGTGGGGAATTTCTGCCTTTTTGCCCTAAAATATGGGGAATTTCAGCATTTTACCTCAAAATAAGGGGAATTGCAGCCTTTTTGCACCAAAATATGGAAAATTTCTGCCTTTTTGCCACAAAATAAGAAAAATTTCTGCAATTCTGTACCAAAATAAAAGAAATTTCTAAAATTTTGTCCCAAAATAAGGGAAATTTCTGATTTTTGCCCAGAAATAAAGAGAATTTCTGTGTTTTTGCCCCAAAATAAAGGGAATTTCTGCTTTTTCCCCCAAAATTAGGGGAGTTTCTGCAAGTTTGCTTCAAAATACAGGGAATTTCTGCCTCTTTTCCCGAAAATAAGGGGAACTTCTGCCGATTTGCCCCAAATAAAGGGAATTTCTGAATTTTTGCCCCAATATTAGGGGAATTTCTGCAATTTTGCTCCAAAATACGGGGAATTTTTGCCTTTTTGCCCGAAATTAAGGATATTTTCTTCCTTTTTGCCCCCAAACAAGGGAAATTTCTGCAATTTTATCCCTCAATAAGGGGAATTTCTGCCTTTTTGTCCCCAAATAAGAAGAATTTCTGGCTTTTTGCCCTGAAAAATGTAAAATGTCTGCAATTTTACCCCAAATTAAGGTGAATTTCTGCTTTTTTGCCCCAAAATAATGGGAATTTCTGCCTTTTTGCCCTGAAATAAGAAAAATTTTTGCTTTTTTTCTCTGAAATAAGTGAAATTTCTGCAATTTTGCCTTAAAATAAAAAAAATTTCTGCAATTTTTCCCCATAATAAAGGAATTTTCTGCAATTTTGCCCCAAAATAAAGGGAATTTCTGTTTTTTGTCCCTAAATAAGGGAAATTTCTGCAATTTTGCCCTAAAATAAAGGGAATTTCTGCCTTTTGCCCAAAAATAAGGGGAATTTCTGCATTTTGCCCCAAAATAAAGAAAATTACTGCATATTTTACCCCAAAATTAGGTGAATTTCTGCAATTTTGCTCCAAAATACGGGGATTTTCTGCCTTTTTCACCGAAAATAAAGGGAATTTCTGCCATTTTGCCGCGAAATAAGTGAAATGTCTGCAGTTTTACCCCCAAATAAGAGGAAGTTCTGCATTTTTGCCCCAAAATTAGGGAAATTTCTGCAATTTTGCTCCAAAATACGGGGAATTTCTGCCTTTTTGCCCGAAAATAAAGGGAATGTATGACTTTTTGCCATAAAAAAGGTAAATTTCTTAATTTTTACCCCAAAATAAGGCTATTTTCCGCCTTTTTGACTCAAAATAAATGCGATTTCTGACTTTTCCCGAAAAATAAACGGAATTACTGTCTTTTTGCCCCAAAATAAGGGGAATTTCTGACTTTTTGCTCTGAAATAAGTTAAATTTCTAAAATTTTTTCCCTAAATAAGGGAAATGTCTGTTTTTTGCCCCAAAATAAGGGGAATTTCTGCCTTTTTGCCCCAAAATAAAGAAAATTACTGCATGTTTTACCCCAAAATTAGGTGAATTTCTGCAATTTTGCTCCAAAATACGGGGATTTTCTGCCTTTTTCGCCGAAAATAAAGGGAATTTCTGCCATTTTGCCGCGAAATAAGTGAAATTTCTGCAGTTTTACCCCAAAATAAGGGGAAGTTTAGCATTTTTGCCACAAAATTAGGGAAATTTCTGCAATTTTGCTCCAAAATACTGAGAATTTCTGCCTTTTTGCCCGAAAATAAAGGGAATGTATGACTTTTTGCCATAAAAAAAGGGAAATTTCTTCATTTTTACCCCAAAATAAGGGGATTTTCCGCCTTTTTGACTCAAAATATGTGCGATTTCTGACTTTTCCCTAAAAATAAACGGAATTTCTGTCTTTTTGCTCCAAAATAAGGGTTATTTCTGACTTTTTGCCCTGAAATAAGATAAATTTCTAAAATTTTTCCCCAAAATAAGGGAAATGTCTGCTTTTTGCCCCAAAATAAGGGGAATTTCTGCCTTTTTGCCCCAAAATAAAGAAAATTACTGCATGTTTTACCCCAAAATTAGGTGAATTTCTGCAATTTTGCTCCAAAATACGGGGATTTTCTGCCTTTTTCGCCGAAAATAAAGGGAATTTCTGCCATTTTGCCACGAAATAAGTGAAATGTCTGCAGTTTTACCCAAAAATAAGGGGAAGTTCTGCGTTTTTGCCCCAAAATTAGGGAAATTTCAGCAATTTTGCTCCAAAATACGGGGAATTTCTGCCTTTTTCGCCGAAAATAAAGGGAATTTCTGCCATTTTGCCGCGAAATAAGTGAAATTTTTGCAGTTTTACCTCAAAATAAGAGTAAGTTCTGCGTTTTTGCCCCACAACTAGGGGAATTTCTGCAATTTTGCTCCAAAATACGGGGAATTTCTGCTTTTTTTCCCAAAAATAAGAAGAATGTATACCTTTTGCCACAAAAAGGGAAATTTCTTCATTTTTGCCCCAAAATAAGAGGAATTTCTGCCTTTTTACCTCAAAATAAGTGAAATTTCTGCTTTTTTACCCAAAAATAAATGGAATTTCTGTCTTTTTGCCCCAAAATAAAAGGAATTTTTGAATTTTGCCCTGAAATAAGTGAAATTTCTGTTATTTTGCCCCAAAATAAGGGAAATTTCTGCCTTTTTGACACAAAATAAGGGGAATTTCTGAATTTTTGCCACAAAATATTAGGAATTTCTGACTTTTTGCCCCAAAATAAGAAAATTTCCGCCTTTTTTCCCTGAAATAAGTGAAATTTCTGTAATTTTGCCCCAAAATAAGGGAAATTTTTGGAATTTTTCCCCAAAATAAGTGGAATTTCTGAGTTTTCCCCAAAATAAGGAGAATTTCTGTCTTTTTGCCCCAACATATAGGGAATTTCTGCCTTTTTGCCCCACAATTAGGGGATTTTCTGCAATTTTGCTCCAAAATATGGGAATTTCTGCTTTTTTGCCTGAAAATAAGGAGAATGTATACGTTTTGCCACAAAAACGTGAAATTTTTTCATTTTTGCCCCAAAATAAGAGGAATTTCTTCCTTTTTATTTCAAAATAAGTTAAATTTCTGCCTTTTTACCCAAAAATAAACGGAATTTCTGTCTTTTTGCCCCAAAATAAGGGTTATTTCTGAATTTTTGCCCTTAAATAAGTTAAATTTCTAAAATTTTTCCCCTAAATAAGGGAAATGTCTGTTTTTTGCCCCAAAATAAGGGGAATTTCTGCCTTTTTGCCCCAAAATAAAGAAAATTACTGCATGTTTTACCCCAAAATTAGGTGAATTTCTGCAATTTTGCTCCAAAATACGGGGATTTTCTGCCTTTTTCGCCGAAAATAAAGGGAATTTCTGCCATTTTGCCGCGAAATAAGTGAAATTTCTGCAGTTTTACCACAAAATAAGGGTAAGTTCTGCGTTTTTGCCCCACAACTAGGGGAATTTCTGCAATTTTGCTCCAAAATACGGAGAATTTCTGCTTTTTTTCCCAAAAATAAGGGGAATGTATAACTTTTGCCACAAAAAGGGAAATTTCTTCATTTTTGCCCCAAAATAAGAGGAATTTCAGCCTTTTTACCTCAAAATAAGTGAAATTTCTGCCTTTTTACCCAAAAATAAATGGAATTTCTGTCTTTTTCCCCAAAATAAAAGGAATTTTTGAATTTTGCCCTGAAATAAGTGAAATTTCTGTTATTTTGCCCCAAAATAAGGGAAATTTCTGCCTTTTTGACACAAAATAAAAGGAATTTCTGAATTTATGCCACAAAATATCTGGAATTTCTGACTTTTTGCCCCAAAATAAGAAAATTTCCGCCTTTTGTCCCTGAAATAAGTGAAATTTCTGCAATTTTGCCCCAAAAGAAGGGAAATTTTTGGAATTTTTCCCCAAAATAAGTGCAATTTCTGAGTTTTTCCCCAAAATAAGGAGAATTTCTGTCTTTTTGCCCCAACATATAGGGAATTTCTGCCTTTTTGCCCCACAATTAGGGGATTTTCTGCAATTTTGCTCCAAAATATGGGAATTTCTGCTTTTTTGCCCGAAAATAAGGGGAATGTATACCTTTTGCCACAAAAACGTGAAATTTTTTCATTTTTGCCCCAAAATAAGAGGAATTTTTTCCTTTTTATTTCAAAATAAATTAAATTTCTGCCTTTATACCCAAAAATAAACGGAATTTCTGTCTTTTTGCCCCAAAATAAAAGGAATTTTTGAATTTTGCCCTGAAATCAGTGAAATTTCTGCAATTTTGCCCTAAAATAAGGGAAATTTCTAGAAATTTGCCCCAAAATAAGTGGAATTTCTGAGTTTTTCCCCAAAATAAAGAGAATTCCTGTTTTTTTGCCCCAACAAATAGGGAATTTCTGCCTTTTTGCCCCACAATTAGGGGATTTTCTGCAATTTTGCTCCAAAATACGGGGAATTTCTGCCAGAAAATAAGGGGAATGCATACCTTTTGCCACAAAAAAGTAAAATTTCTTCATTTTTGCCCCCAAATAAGAGGAATTTCTTCCTTTTTACCTCAAAATAAGTGAAATTTCTGCCTTTTTACCCAAAAATAAACGGAATTTTTGTTTTTTGCCCCAAAATAACTGGAATTTTTGAATTTTGCCCTGAAATAAGTGAAATTTCTGCAATTTTGCCCAAAAATAAGAGAAATTTCTGCCTTTTTGCTACAAAATAATGGGAATTTCTGTCTTTTTGCCCCAAAATAAGGGGAATTTTAGCATTTTACCTCATAATAAGGGGAATCTCTGCTTTTTGCCCCCAAATATGGGGAATTTCTGCATTTTTGCCCCAAAATAAGAGTAATTTCTGCATTTTTTCTTTGAAATAAGTCTAATTTCTGTAATTTTATCACAAAATAAGGGAGATTTCTCCAATTTTGCCCCAAAATAAAGGAAATTTCTGGAATTTTGCCCCAAAATAAGGGGAATTTCTGACTTTTTGCCCTGAAATAAAGAGAATGTCTGTCTTTTTGCCCCAAAATAATGTGAATTTCTGCATTTTCCCTCAATTAGGGGAATATGTGCAATTTTGCTTCAAAATACGAAGAATTTCTGCCTTATTGCACCAAAATAAAAAGAATTTCTGCATTTTTGCACCAACATAAGGGGAATTTCTGAAATTTTGCTCCAAAATACGGGGAATTTCTGCCTTATTGCCCGAAATAAAGTGGAATTTCTGCCTTTTTGCCCATAAATATTTGAAATTTCCACAATTTTACCCCAAAATAAGGGGAATTTCTGTTTTTGGCCCCAAAATTAGGAGAATTTCTATTTTTGCCCCAAAATGAGGCAAATTTCTGACTTTTTGCCCTGAAATAAGTGAAATTTCTGCAATTTTGCCCCAAAATAAGGGGAATTTCTGCCTTTTTGCCAAAATAAGGGGAATTTCAGCATTTTACCTCCAAATAAGGGGAATTTCTGCCTTTTTGCCACAAAGTAAAGGGAATTTCTGCCTTTTTGCTCCAATATAACGGGAATTTCAGCCTTTTCATCTCAAAATAAGGGGAATTTATTCCTTTTGCCCAAAATATGGAGAATTTCTGACTTTTGTTCCAAAATAAGGAAAATTTCTTCAATTTTGTACCAAAATAAAAGAAATTTCTCCTTTTTACCCCAAAATAAAAGTAATTTCTGACTTTTTGCCCTGAAATAAATGTAATTTCTGCAATTTTGCCTAAAAATAAGGGAAATTTGTGCCTTTTTGCCTCAAAATATGGGGAATTTCTGCATTTTACCTCAAAATAAGGGGAATTTCAGCCTTTTTGCACCAAAATATGGAAAATTTCTGCATTTTTGCCTCAAAATAAGAGAAATTTCTGCATTTTTTCTTTGAAATAAGTCTAATTTCTGTAATTTTATCCCACAATAAGGGGAATTTCTGCCTTTTTGCCCCAAAATATGGGGAATTTCAGCATTTTACCTCAAAATAAGGGGAATTTCAAATTGTTGCACCAAAATAAGAAAAATTTCTGCAATTCTGTACCAAAATAAAAGAAATTTCTAAATTTTACCCCTAAATAAGGGAAATTTCTGATTTTTGCCCCGAAATAAGAAGAATTTCTGTAATTTTGCCCCAAAATTAGGGGAGTTTCTGCAAGTTTGCTTCAAAATACAGGGAATTTCTGCCTCTTTTCCCGAAAATAAGGGGAACTTCTGCCGATTTGCCCCAAATAAAGGGAATTTCTGCATTTTTGCCCCAATATTAGGGGAATTTCTGCAATTTTGCTCCAAAATACGGGGAATTTCTGCCTTTTTGCCCGAAATTAAGGGGATTTTCTGCCTTTTTGCCCCCAAACAAGGGAAATTTCTGCAATTTTATCCCACAATAAGGGGAATTTCTGCCTTTTTGCCCGAAATTAAGGGGATTTTCTGCCTTTTTGCCCCCAAACAAGGGAAATTTCTGCAATTTTATCCAAAAATTATGGGAATTTATGCCTTTTTGCCCCCAAATAAGGGAAATTTCTGCCTTTTTGCCATATAATAAAAAAAATTTATTTTTTTTCTCTGAAATAAGTGAAATTTCTAAAATTTTGCCTTAAAATAAAGAAATTTCTTCAATTTTTCCCAATAATAAAGGAATTTTCTGCAATTTTGCCCCAAAATAAAGGGAATTTCTGCCTTTTGCCCCAAAATAAGGGGAATTTCTGCCTTTTTGCCCCAAAATAAAGAAAATTACTGCATGTTTTACCCCAAAATTAGGTGAATTTTTGCAATTTTGCTCCAAAATACGGGGATTTTTTGCCTTTTTCGCTGAAAATAAAGGGAATTTCTGCGATTTCGCCGCGAAATAAGTGAAATTTCTTCAGTTTTACCCCAAAATAAAAGGAAGTTCTGTGTTTTTGCCCCAAATTTAGAGGAATTTCTGTAATTTTGCTCCAAAATACGGGGAATTTCTGCCTTTTTGCCCGAAAATAAAGGGAATGTATGCCTTTTTGCCATAAAAAAGGGAAATTTCTTCATTTTTACCCCAAAATAAGGGGATTTTCTGCCTTTTTGACTCAAAATAAGTGCGATATCTGACTTTTCCCCAAAAATAAACGGAATTTCTGTCTTTTTGCCCCAAAATAAGGGTTATTTCTGACTTTTTGCCCTGAAATAAGTTAAATTTCTAAATTTTTTCCCCAAAATAAGGGAAATGTCTGCTTTTTGCCCCCAAATAAGGGGAATTTCTGCCTTTTTGCCCCAAAATAAAGAAAATTACTGCATGTTTTACCACAAAATTAGGTGAATTTCTGCAATTTTGCTCCAAAATACAGGGATTTTCTGCCTTTTTGGCCGAAAATAAAGGGAATTTCTGTCATTTTGCCGCGAAATAAGTGAAATTTCTGCAGTTTTACCCCAAAATAAGAGGAAGTTCTGCGTTTTTTCCCCCAAATTAGGGGAATTTCTGCAATTTTGCTCCAAAATACGGGGAATTTCTGCCTTTTTGCCCGAAAATAGAGGGAATGTATAACTTTTTGCCATAAAAAAAATTACTTTATTTTTACCCCAAAATAAGGGGATTTTCCGCCTTTTTGACTCAAAATAAGTGCGATTTCTGACTTTTTCCCAAAAATAAACGGAATTTCTGTCTTTTTGCCCCAAAATAAGGGGAATTTCTGACTTTTTACCCTGAAATAATTTAAATTTCTAAAATTTTTCCCCAAAATAAGAAAAATGTCTGCTTTTTGCCCGAAAATAAGAGGAATTTCTGACATTTTGCCCCAAAATAAGGGGAATTTCAGCCTTTTTACCTCAAAATAAGGGGAATATCTGAATTTTTGCCCCAAAATATGGGAAATTTCTGCCTTTTTGCCACAAAATAAGAAAAATTTCACAATTTTGTACCAAAATAAAAGAAATTTCTGCCTTTTTGCCTCAAAATAAGAAAATTTCTGCTTTTTTTCCCTGAAATAAGTGAAATTTCTGTAATTTTGCCCCAAAATAAGTGAAATTTCTACAATTTTACCCCAAAATAAGAGAAATTTCTGGAATTTTGCCCCAAAATAAGTGGAATTTCTGAGTTTTGCCCCAAAATAAGGAGAATTTCTGTCTTTTTGCCCCAACATATAGGGATTTTCTGCCTTTTTGCTCCACAATTAGGGGAATTTCTTCATTTTTGCCACAAAATATTAGGAATTTCTGCTTTTTTGCTCCAAAATACGGAAAATTTCTGCATTTTTTCCCTGAAATAAGTGAAATTTCTGCAATTTTGCCCCAAAATAAGTTAAATTTCTGCAATTTTGCCCCAAAATAAGGGAAATTTCTGGAATTTTGACCCAAAACAAGTGGAATTTCTGAGTATTGCCCCAAAATAAGAAGAATTTCTGTCTTTTTGCCCCAAGAAATAGGGAATTTCTTCCTTTTTGCCCCACAACCAGGGGAATTTCTGCAATTTTGCTCCAAAATATATGGAATTTCTGCTTTTTTTTCCCAAAAATAAGGGGAATGTATACTTTTTGCCACAAAAAAGGGAAATTTCTTCATTTTTGCCCTAAATAAGAGGAATTTCTGCCTTTTTACCTCAAAATAAGTGAAATTTCTGCTTTTTTACCCAAAAATAAATGGTATTTCTGTCTTTTTACCCCAAACTAAAAGGAATTTTTGAATTATGCTCTGAAATAAGTGAAATTTCTGCAATTATGCCCCAAAATATGGGAAATTTCCTGAATTTTGCCCCAAAATAATTGGAATTTCTGAGTTTTGCCCCAAAATAAAAAGAATTTCTGTCTTTTTTGCCCCAACATATAGGGAATTTCTGCCTTTTTGCCCCACAAATAGGGGAATTTCTGCAGTTTTGCTCCAAAGTACGGGGAATTTCTGCTTTTTAGCCTGAAAATAAGGGGAATGTATACCTTTTGCCACAAAAAAGGGAAATTTCTTGATTTTTGCCCCAAAATAAAAAGAATTTCTGCCTTTATACCACAAAATAAGTGAAATTTCTGCCTTTTTACCCAAAAATAAATGGAATTTCTGTCTTTTTGCCCCGAAATAAAAGGAATTTTTGAATTTTGCCCTGAAATAAGTGAAATTTCTGCAATTTTGCCCCAAAATAAGAGAAATTTCTGCCTTTTTGCCACAAAATAAGGGGAATTTCTTTCTTTTTGCCCCAAAATAAGGGGAATTTCAGCCTTTTTACATCATAATAAGGGGAATCTCTTCCTTTTTGCCCTAAAATATGGGGAATTTCTGTATTTTTGCCCCAAAATAAAGAAAATTTCTGCAATTTTGTACCAAAAGAAAAGTAATTTCTTCCTTTTTGCCCCAAAATAAGAGAAATTTCTGTGTTTTTTCCCTGAAATAAGTGAAATTTCTGTAATTTTCCCACAAAATAAGGGAGATTTCTGCAATTTTGCCCCAAAATAAAAAAAAATTTCTGGAATTTTGCCACAAAATATGGGGAATTTCTGAATTTTTGCCCTGAAATAAGGAGAATTTCTGTCTTTTTGCCCCAAAATAATGTGAATTTCTGCACTTTCCCTCAAAATTAGGGGAGTATGTGCAATTTTGCTTCAAAATACGGGGAATTTCTGCATTATTGCACCAAAATAAAGGGAATTTCTGCCTTTTTGCCCTAAAATATTTGAAATTTCCACAATTTTACCCCAAAATAAGGGGTATTTCTGGTTTTGGCCTCTAAATTAGGAGGATTTCTGCTTTTTGCCACAAAATAAGGCAAATTTCTGACTTTTTGCCCTGAAATAAGTGAAATTTCTACAATTTTGCCCCAAAATAAGGGGAATTTCTGCCTTTTTGCCACTAAGTAAAAGGAATTTCTGCCTTTTTGCCTCAAAATAACGGGAATTTCAGCGTTTTTACCTCAAAATAAGGGGAATTTTTGCCTTTTGCCCAAAATATGGGGAATTTCAGCATTTTACCTCCAAATAAGGGGAATTTCAGCTTTTTTGCACCAAAATATGGAAAATTTCTGCCTTTTTGCCACAAAATAAAAAAAATTTCTGCAATTCTGTACCAAAATAATAGAAATTTCTAAAATTTTGCCCCAAAATAAGGGAAATTTCTGATTTTTGCCCCAAAATAAGGAGAATTTCTGTATTTTTGCCCCAAAATAAAGGGAATTTCTGCCTTTTTGCCCCAAAATTAGGGGAGTTTCTGCAATTTTGCTTCAAAATACAGGGAATTTCTGCCTCTTTATCCGAAAATAAGGGGAACTTCTGCCGATTTGCCCCAAATAAAGGGAATTTCTGCATTTTTGGCCCAATATTAGGGGAATTTCTGCAATTTTGCTCCAAAATACGGTTAATTTCTGCCTTTTTGCCCGAAATTAAGGGGATTTTCTGACTTTTTGCCCCCAAACAAGGGAAATTTCTGCAATTTTATCCAAAAATTATGGGAATTTATGCCTTTTTGCCCCCAAATAAGGGAAATTTCTGCCTTTTTGCCATATAATAAAAAAAATTTTATTTTTTTTTCTCTGAAATAAGTGAAATTTCTAAAATTTTGCCTTAAAATAAAGAAATTTCTTCAATTTTTCCCAATAATAAAGGAATTTTCTGCAATTTTGCCCTAAAAGAAGGGAATTTCTGTTTTTTGTCCCCAAATAAGGGAAATTTCTGCAATTTTGCCCTAAAATAAGGGGAATTTCTGCCTTTTGCCCCAAAATAAGGGGAATTTCTGCCTTTTTGCCCCAAATAAAAAAAATTACTGCATGTTTTACCCCAAAATTAGGTGAATTTCTCCAATTTTGCTCCAAAATACCGGGATTTTTTGCCTTTTTTACTGAAAATAAAGGCAATTTCTGCCTTTTTGCCGCGAAATAAGTGAAATTTCTGCAGTTTTACCCCAAAATAAGGGGAAGTTCTGCGTTTTTGCCCCAAAATTAGGGGAATTTCTGCAATTTTGCTTCAAAATACGGGGAATTTCTGCCTTTTTGCCCGAAAATAAAGGGAATGTATAACTTTTTGCCATAAAAGAGGGAAATTTCTTCATTTTTACTCTAAAATAAGGGGATTTTTCGTCTTTTTGACTCACAATAAGTGCGATTTCTGACTTTTTCCCAAAAATAAACGGAATTTCTGTCTTTTTGCCCCAAAATAAGAAGAATTTCTGACTTTTTGCGCTGAAATAAGTTAAATTTCTAAAATTTTTTCCCAAAATAAGGAAAATGTCTGCTTTTTGCCTGAAAATAAGGGGAATTTCTGACTTTTTCCCCAAAATAAGGGGAATTTCAGCCTTTTTACCTCAAAATAAGGGAAATTCAGCATTTTTGCCCCAAAATATGGGAAATTTCTGCCTTTTTGCCCAAAAATAAAAAAAATTTCTGCAATTTTGTACCAAAATAAAAGAAATTTCTGCCTTTTTGCCCCAAAATAAGAAAATTTCTTCTTTTTTCCCTGAAATAAGAAAAATTTCTGCAATTTTGCCCCAAAATAAGTGAAATTTCTCCAATTTTGCCCCAAAATAAGAGAAATTTCTGGAATTTTGCCCCAAAATAAGTGGAATTTCTGAGTTTTACCCCAAAATAGGAAGAATTCCTGTCTTTTGCCCCAACATATAGGGAATTTCTGCCTTTTTGCCCCACAATTAGGGGAATTTCTGCAATTTTGCTCCAAAATATGAGGAATTTCTGCCTTTTTGCCCGAAAATAAGGGGAATGTATACCTTTTGCCACAAAAAAGGAAATTTCTTCATTTTTGACACAAAATAAGAGGAATTTCTGTCCTTTTACCTCAAAATAAGTGAAATTTCTACATTTTTACACCAAAATAAACGAAATTTCTATCTTTTGGCCCCAAAATAAAATGAATTTTTGAATTATGCCCTGAAATAAGTCAAATTTCTGCCTTTTTGACACAAAATAAAGGGAATTTCTGCATTTTTGCCCCAAAAGAAGTGGAATTTCTGCCTTTTTGCTCCAAAATAAGGAAAATTTCTGCCTTTTTTCCTGAATAAAGTGAAATTTCTGCAATTTTGCCCCAAATAAGTGAAATTTCTGCAATTTTGTCCCAAAATAAGGGAAATTTCTGGAATTTTGCCAAAAATAATTGGAATTTCTGAGTTTTTCCCCAACATAAGGGGAATTTCTGATTTTTGCCCTAAAATAAGTTAAATTTCTAAAATTTTTCCCCAAAATAAGGGAAATGTCTGCTTTTGCCCCAAAATAAGGGGAATTTCTGACTTTTTGCCCCAAATAAGGGGAATTTTAGCCTTTTTACCTCAAAATAAGGGGGAATTTCTGCATTTTTGCCCCAAAATATGGAAAATTTCTGCCTTTTTGCCCCAAAATAAGAAAAAAGTTTTGCAATTTTTTACCAAAATAAAAGAAATTTCTGCCTTTTTGCCCCAAAATAAAAAAAATTTCTGCATTTTTTCCCTGAAATAAGTGAAATTTCTGCAATTTTGCACCAAAATAAGTGAAATTTCTGCTATTTTGCCCCAAAATAAAAGAAATTTCTGCCTTTTTGCCACAAAATAAGGGGAATTTCTGTCATTTTGCCCCAAAATAAGGGAAATTTCTGCCTTTTTGACCTCAAATAAGGGGAATTTCAGCCTTTTTACCTCAAAATAAGTGGAATTTCTGAGTTTTGCCCCAAAATAAAAAGAATTTCTGTCTTTTTACCCCAACATTTAGGGAATTTCTGCATTTTTGCCCCACAATTAGAAGAATTTCTGACTTTTTGCCCCAAAATAAGGGGAATTTCAGCCTTTTTACCTCAAAATAAGAGGAATTTCTTCATTTTTGCCCCAAAATATGAGAAATTTCTGACTTTTTGCCCCAAAATAAGAAAAATTTTTGCAATTTTGTACCAAAATAAAAGAAATTTCTGCTTTTTGCCCCAAAATAAGTGAAATTTCTGCAATTTTGTACCAAAATAGAAGAAATTTCTGCTTTTTTCCCCAAAATAAGAAAATTTCTCCTTTTTTTCCCTGAAATAAGTGAAATTTCTTGAATTTTGCCCCAAAATAAGTGAAATTTCTGCAATTTTGCCCCAAAATAAAAGAAATTTCTGCCTTTTTGCCACAAAATAAGAGGTATTGCTGTCTTTTTGCCCCAAAATAAGGGAAATTTCTGCCTATTTGACCAAAAATAAGGGGAATTTCAGCCTTTTTACATCAAAATAAGTGGAATTTCTGAGTTTTGCCCGAAAATAAAAAGAATTTCTGTTTTTTCGCCCCAACATTTAGGGAATTTTTGCATTTTTGCCCAACAATTAGGGGAATTTCTGACTTTTTGCCCCAAAATAAGGGGAATTTCAGCCTTTTTACCTCAAAATAAGGGGAATTTCTTCATTTTTGCCCCAAACATGGGAAATTTTTGCTCTTTTGCACCAAAATAAGAAAAAATTTTGCAATTTTGTACCAAAATAAAAGAAATTTCTTCCTTTTTGCCACAGAATAAGAAAATTTCTGCTTTTTTCCCTGAAATAAGTAAAATTTCTGCAATTTTGCCCCAAAATAAGTGAAATTTCTGCAATTTTGCCCCAAAATAAAAGAAATTTCTGCCTTTTTGCCACAAAATGAGGGGAGTTTCTGTCTTTTTGCCATAAATAAGGGAAATGTCTGCCTTTTTGCTCCAAAATAAGGCGAATTTAAGCCTTTTTACCTCAAAATAAGAGGAATTTCTCCATTTTTGATACAAAATAAGGGGAATTTCTGCATTTTTACCACAAAATATTAGGAATTTCTTCTTTTTTGCCACAAAATAAGGAAAATTTCTGACTTTTTTCTCTGAAATAAGTGAAATTTCTGCAATTTTGCCCCAAAATAAGTGAAATTTCTGCAATTTTGCTCCAAAATACGGGGAATTTCTGCTTTTTTTCCCAAAAATAAGGGGAATGTATACCTTTTGCCCAAAAGAGGGAAATATCTTCATTTTTGCCCCAAAATAAGAGGAATTTCTGCCTTTTTACCTCAAAATAAGTGAAATTTCTGCCTTTTTACTCAAAAATAAACGGAATTTCTGTCTTTTTGCCGCAAAATAAAAGGAATTTTTGAATTATGCCCTGAAATAAGTGAAATTTCTGCAATTTTGCCCCCAAATAAGGGAAATTTCTGCCTTTTTGACACAAAAATAAAAGGAATTTCTGCATTTATGCCACAAAATAATAGGAATTTCTGCTTTTTTGCCCCAAAATAAGGAAAATTTCTTCCTTTTTCCCTGAAATAAGTGTAATTTCTGCAATTCTGCCCCAAAATAAGTAAAATTTCTGCAATTTTGCCCCAAAATAAGTGGAATTCTGAGTTTTGTTCCAAAATAAGGGAAATTTCTGCAATTTTGCCCCAAAATAATGGAAATTTCTGCCTTTTTGACACAAAATAAGGGGAATTTCTGCTTTTTTGCCACAAAATATTAGGAATTTCTGCCTTTTTGCCCTAAAATAAGGAAAATTTCTGCCTTTTTTCCCTGAAATAAGTGAAATTTCTGGAATTTTGCCCCAAAATAAGTGAAATTCTGCAATTTTGCCCCAAAATAAGGGAAATTTCTGGAATTTTGCCCCAAAATAAGTGGAATTTCTGAGTTTTGCCCCAAAATAAGAAGAATTCCTGTCTTTTTGCCCCAACATATAGGGAATTTCTGCCTTT
This sequence comes from Micromys minutus, assembly GCF_963924665.1. Classification (NCBI taxonomy): domain Eukaryota; kingdom Metazoa; phylum Chordata; class Mammalia; order Rodentia; family Muridae; genus Micromys; species Micromys minutus. The sequence goes on along the minus strand of NW_027667467.1, from coordinate 9,799,677 downwards.
TTGCCCCACAATTAGAAGATTTTCTGCAATTTTGCTCCAAAATATGGGGAATTTCTGCTTTTTTGCCGAAAATAAGGGGAATGTATACCTTTTGCCACAAAAAAGGGAAATTTCTTCATGTTTGCCACAAAATAAGAGGAATTTCTGCCTTTTTACCTCAAAATAAGTGAAATTTCTGCCTTTTTACCCCAAAATAAACGGAATTTCTGTCTTTTTATCCCAAAAAAAGGAATTTTTGAATTATGCCCTGAAATAAGTGAAATTTCTGCCTTTTTGACACAAAATAAGGGGAATTTCTGCATTTTTGCCCCAAAATAAGTGGAATTTCTGCCTTTTTACCCCAAAATAAGGAAAATTTCTGCCTTTTTTTCTTGAATTAAGTGAAATTTCTGCAATTTTGCCCCAAAATAAGTGAAATTTCTGCAATTTTGCCCCAAAATAAGGGAAATTACTGGAATTTTGCCCCTAAATAAGTGGAATTTCTGAGTTTTGCCCCAAAATAATGGGAATTTCTGACTTTTTGCACTGAAATAAGTTAAATTTCTAAAATTTTTTCCCAAAATAAGGGAAATGTCTGCTTTTTGCCCCAAAATAAGGGGAATTTCTGACTTTTTGCCCCAAAATAAGGGGAATTTCAGCCTTTTTACCTCAAAATAAGGGGAATTTCTGCATTTTTGCCCCAAAATATGGAAAATTTCTGCCATTTTCCCCCAAAATAAAAAATTTCTGCTTTTTTTCCCTGAAATAAGTGAAATTTCTACAGTTTTGCACCAAAATAAGTGAAATTTCTGCTATTTCGCCCCAAAATAAAAGAAATTTCTGCTTTTGCCTCAAAATAAGGGGAATTTCTATCTTTTTGCTCCAAAATAAGGAAAATTTCTATTTTTTGACTCTAAATAAGGTTAATTTCAGCCTTTTTACCTCAAAATAATTGGAATTTCTGAATTTTGACCCAAAATAAAAAGAATTAATGTCTTTTTGCCCCAACAATTAGGGAATTTCTGCATTTTTGCCCAACAATTAGGGGAATTTCTGACTTTTTGCCCCAAAATAAGGGAAATTTCTGCCTTTTTGCCTCCAAATAAGGTGAATTTCAGCCTTTTTACCTCAAAATAAAAGGAATTTCTGCATTTTTGACACAAAATAAGGAAAATTTCTTCATTTTTGCCACGAAATATTAGGAATTTCTGCCTTTTTGCCCCAAAATAAGGAAAATTTTTGCCTTTTTTTCCTTAATTTAGTTAAAAATCTGCAATTTTGCCCCAAAATAAGTGAAATTTCTGCAATTTTGCCCCAAAATAAGTGAAATTTCTCGAATTTTACACCTAAATAAGTGGAATTTCTGATTTTTGCCAGAAAATAAGGGGAATTTCTGACTTTTTGCCCTGAAATAAGTTAAATTTCTAAAATTTTTTCCCAAAATAAGAAAAATGTCTGCTTTTTGCCCGATAATAAGAGGAATTTCTGATTTTTGCCCCAAAATAAGAAGAATTTCAGCCTTTTTACCTCAAAATAAGATGAATTTCTTCATTTTTGCCCCAAAATATGGGAAATTTCTGCCTTTTTGCCCCAAAATAAAAAAAAAATTTTGCTATTTTGTACCAAAATAAAAGAAAGTCCTGCCATTTTGCCCCAAAATAAAAATATTTATGCTTTTTTTCATTGTAATAAGTGAAATTTCTGCAATTTTGCCCCAAAATAAGTAAAATTTCTGCAATTTTGCTCCAAAATAAAAGAAATTTCTGCATTTTTGCCACAAAATAAGGGGAATTTCTGTCTTTTCGCCCTAAAATAAGGGAAATTTCTGCCTTTTTGCCTCCAAATAAGGGAAATTTCAGCCTTTTTACCTCAAAATAAGGAGAATTTCTGCATTTTTGACACAAAATAAGGGGAATTCCTGAATTTTTGCCACAAAATATTAGGAATTTCGGCCTTTTGGCCCCAAAATAAGGAAAATTTCTGCCTTTATTCTCTGAAATAAGTGAAATTTCTGAAATTTTGCCCCAAAATAAGTGAAATTTCTGCAATTTTGCCACAAAATAAGTGGAATTTATGAGTTTTGCCCCAAAATAAAGAGAATTTCTGTATTTTTGCCCCAACAAATAGGGAATTTCTCCCTTTTTGCCCCACAACTAGGGGAATTTCTGCAATTTTGCTCCAAAATACAAGGAATTTCTGGTTTTTTTTACAAAAATAAGTGGAATGTATACCTTTTGCCACAAAAAAGAGAAATTTCTTCATTTTTACCCCAAAATAAGAAGAATTTCTGCCTTTTTACCTCAAAATAAGTGAAATTTATGCCTTTTTACCCAAAAATAAACAAAATTTCTGTCTTTTTGCCACAAAATAAAAGAAATTTTTGAAATATGCCCTGAAATAAGTGAAATTTCTGCAATTTTGCCCCCAAATAAGGGAAATTTCTGCTTTTTGACACAAAATAAGGGGAATTTTTGCATTTTTGCCACAAAATATTAGGACTTTCTGCCTTTTTGCCCCAAAATCAGAAAATTTCTGCCTTTTTCCCTGAAATAAGTGAAATTTCTGCAATTTTGCCCCAAAATAAGTGAAATTTCTGCAATTTTGCCGAAAAATAAAGGAAATTTCTGCAATTTTGCCCCAAAATAAGTGGAATTTCTGAGTTTTGCCCCAAAATAAGGAGAATTTCTGTCTTTTTGCCACAACATATAAAGAATTTCTGCCTTTTTGCCCCACAATTAGGGGATTTTCTGCAATTTTGCCCAAAATACAAGGAATTTCTGCTTTTTTTCCCGAAAATAAAGGGAATGTATACCTTTTGCCAAAAAAAGGGAAATTTCTTCATTTTTGCCTCAAAATAAAAGGAATTTCTGCCTTTTTACCTCAAAATAAGTGAAATTTCTGCCTTTTTACCCAAAAATAAACGGAATTTCTGTCTTTTTGCCCCAAAATAAAAGGAATTTTTGAATTTTGCCCTGAAATAAGTGAAATTTTTACAATTTTGCCCCAAAATAATGAAAATTTCTGCCTTTTTGCCACAAAATAAGGGGAATTTCTGTCTTTTTGCCCCAAAATAAGGGGAATTTCAGCCTTTTTACCTCATAATAACGGGAATCTCTGCCTTTTTGCCCTAAAATATGGGGAATTTCTGTATTTTTGCCCCAAAATAAAGAAAATTTCTGCAATTTTGTACCAAATTAAAAGTAATTTCTGCCTTTTTGCCCCAAAATAAGAGAAATTTCTTCCTTTTTTCCCTAAAATAAGTGAAATTTCTGTAATTTTTTCCAAAATAAGGGAGATTTCTACAATTTTGCCCCAAAATAATGGAAATTTGTGGAATTTTGCCCAAAAATAAGAGGAATTTCTGACTTTTTGTCCTGAAATAAGGAGAATTTCTGTCTTTTTTCCCCAGAATAATGTGAATTTCTGCATTTTCCCTCAAAATTAGGGGTATATGTGCAATTTTGCTTCAAAATACAGGGATCTTCTGCCTTATTGCACCAAAATAATGGGAATTTCTTCATTTTTGCACCAATATAAGGAGAATTTCTGAAATTTTCCACCAAAATACGGGGAATTTCTGCCTTACTGCCCGAAATAAAGTGGAATTTCTGCCTTTTTGCCCTGAAATATTTGAAATTTCCACAATTTTACCCCAAAATAAGGGGAATTTCTGTTTTTGACCCCAAAATTAGAAGAATTTCTGTTTTTGCCCCAAAATAAGGCAATTTTCTGACTTTTTGCTCTGAAATATGTGAAATTTCTGCAATTTTGCTTCAAAATAAGGGGAATTTATGCCTTTTTGCCAAAATAAGGGGAATTTCAGCATTTTACCTCCAAATAAAAGCAGTTTCTGCCTTTTTTCCACAAAATATGGGAAATTTCTGCCTTATTGCCCCCAAATAAGGAAAATTTTTGCTTTTCTGCCCCAATTAACGGGAATTTCTGCCTTTTTACCACAAAGAAAAAGGAATTTCTGCCTTTTTGCCCCAAAATAACGGGAATTTCAGCCATTTCACCTCAAAATAAGGGGAATTTCTGCCTTTTGCCCAAAATATGGGGAATTTCTGACTTTTTGTTCCAAAATAAGAAAAATTTCTTCAATTTTTTACCAATATAAATAAAATTTCTGCTTTTTGCCCCAAAATAAAAGTAATTTCTGACTTTTTGCCCTGAAATAAATGAAATTTCTGCAATTTGGCCCGAAAATAAGAAAAATTTGTTCCTTTTTGCCCCAAAATGAGGGGAATTTCTGCCTTTTTGCCCCAAAATATGGGGAATTTCAGCATTTTACCTCAAAATAAGAGGAATTTTAGCCTTTTTGCACCAAAATATGGAAAATTTCTGCCTTTTTGCCACAAAATAAGAAAAATTTCTGCAATTCTGTACCAAAATAAAAGAAATTTCTAAAATTTTGTCCCAAAATAAGGGAAATTTCTGATTTTTGACCCGAAATAAAGAGAAATTCTGTATTTTTGCCCCAAAATAAAGGGAATTTCTGCCTTTTTGCCTCAAAATTAGAGGAGTTTCTGCAATTTTGCTTCAAAATACAGGGAATTTCTGCCTCTTTTCATAAAATAAGGGGAACTTCTGCCGATTTGCCCCAAATAAAGGGAATTTCTGCATTTTTGCCCTAATATTAGGGGAATTTCTGCAATTTTGCTCCAAAATACGGGGAATTTCTGCCTTTTTGCCCGAAATTAAGGGGATTTTCTGTGTTTTTGCCCCCAAACAAGGGAAATTTCTGCAATTTTATCCCAAAATAAGGGGAATTTATGCCTTTTTGCCCACAAATAAGGGTAATATCTGCCTTTTTGCCCTGAAATGTGTGAAATGTCTGCAATTTTATCCCAAAATAAGGTGAATTTCTGCCTTTTTGCCCCAAAATAATGAGAATTTCTGCCTTTTTGCTCAAAAATCAGAAAAATTTTTGCTTTTTTTCTCTGAAATAAGTGAAATTTCTGCACTTTTGCCTTAAAATAAAAGAAATTTCTGCAATTTTTCCCCATAATAAAGGAATTTTCTGCAATTTTGCCCCAAAATAAAGGGAATTTCTGTTTTTGTCCCCAAATAAGGGAAATTTCTGCAATTTTGCCCTAAAATAATGAGAATTTCTGCCTTTTGCCCCAAAATAAGGGGAATTTCTGCCTTTTTGCCCCAAAATAAAGAAAATTACTGCATGTTTTACCCCAAAATTAGGTGAATTTCTGCAATTTTGCTCTAAAATACAGGGATTTTCTGCCTTTTTCGCCGAAAATAAAGGGAATTTCTGCAATTTTGCCGCGAAATAAGTGAAATTTCTGCAGTTTTACCCCAAAATGAGGGGAAGTTCTGCGTTTTGCCCCAAAATAAGGGAATTTCTGCAATTTTGCTCCAAAATACGGTGAATTTCTTCCTTTTTGCCCGAAAATAAAGGGAATGTGTAGCTTTTGGCCATAAAAAAAGGAAATTTAATCATTTTTGCTCCAAAATAAAAGAAATTTCTGACTTATTACCCTGAAATAAGTGAAATTTCTGCAATTTGGCCCCAAAATAAGGAAAATTTCTGCCTTTTTGCCACAAAATAAGGGCAATTTCTGTCTTTTTGCCTTCAAAAAAAGGAAATTTCAGCATTTTAACCTCATAATAATGGGAATCTCTTCCTTTTTGCCCTAAAATATGGGGAATTTCTGTATTTTTGCCCCAAAATCAAGAAAATTTCTGCAATTTTGTACCAAAATAAAAGTATTTTCTGCATTTTTGTCCCAAAAAAAGAGAAATTTCTGCGTTTTTTCTTTGAAATAAGTGAAATTTCTGCAATTTTGCCCCAAAATAAGGGAGATTTTTGCAATTTTGCCCCCAAATAAAGGAAATTTTTGAAATTTCGCCGCAAAATAAGGGGAATTTCTGACATTTTGCCACAAAATATGGGGAATTTCTGCCTTATTGCCCCCAAATAAGGAAAATTTTTGCTTTTCTGCCCCAATTAACGGGAATTTCTGCCTTTTTGCCACAAAGTAAAGAGAATTTCTGCCTTTTTGCCCCAAAATAACGGGAATTTCAACCTTTTAACCTCAAAATAAGGGGAATTTCTGCAATTTTGCCACAAAATATTAGGAATTTCTGCCTTTTTGCCCCAAAATAATGAAAATTTCTGCCTTTTTTCCTGAATTAAGTTAAATTTCTGCAATTTTGCCACAAATAAGTGAAATTTCTGCAATTTTGCCCCAAAATAAGGAAAATTTCTGGAATTTTGCCCCAAAATAAGTGGAATTTCTGAGTTTTGCCCCAAAATAAGGGGAATTTCTGACTTTTTGCCCTGAAATAAATTAAATTTCTAAAATTTTTCCCCAAAATAAGGGAAATGTCAGTTTTTGCCCCAAAATAAGTGGAATTTCTGACTTTTTGCCCCAAAAGAGGAGGAATTTCAGGCTTTTTACCTCAAAATAAGGGGAATTTCTGCAATTTTGCCACAAAATATTAGGAATTTCTGCCTTTTTGCCCCAAAATAATGAAAATTTCTGCCTTTTTTCCTGAATTAAGTGAAATTTCTGCAATTTTGCCCCAAATAAGTGAAATTTCTGCAATTTTGCCCCAAAATAAGGGAAATTTCTGGAATTTTGCCCAAAAATAAGTGGAATTTCTGAGTTTTGCCCCAAAATAAGGGGAATTTCTGACTTTTTGCCCTGAAATAAATTAAATTTCTAAAATTTTTCCCCAAAATAAGGGAAATGTCTGTTTTTGCCCCAAAATAAGTGGAATTTCTGACTTTTTGCCCCAAAATAGGAGGAATTTCAGCCTTTTTACCTCAAAATAATGGAAATTTCTTCATCTTTGCCCCAAAATATGAGAAATTTCTGCCTTTTTGCCCCAAAATAAGAAAAATTTTTGCAATTTTGTACCAAAATGAAAGAAATTTCTGCTTTTTGCCCCAAAATAAGAAAATTTCTGCTTTTTTTCCCTGAAATAAGTAATTTCTGCAATTTTGCCCCAAAATAAGTGAAATTTCTGCAATTTTGCTCCAAAATAAAAGAAATTTCTGCCTTTTTGCCACAAAATAAGGGGAATTTCTGTCTTTTTGCCCTAAAATAAGGGAAATTTCTGCCTTTTTGCCCCCAAATAAGGCAAATTTCAGCCTTTTTACCTCAAAATATTAGGAATTTCTGCCTTTTTCCCAAAATAAAGAAAATTTCTTCCTTTTTTCTCTGAAATAAGTGAAATTTCTGCAATTTTACCCCAAAATAAGTGAAATTTCTGCAATTTTGCCCCAAAATAAGTGGAATTTCTGAGTTTTGCCCCAAAATAAGGAGAGTTTTTGTCTTTTTGCCCCAACAAATAGGGAATTTCTCCCTTTTTGCCCCACAAGTAGGGAAATTTCTGCAATTTTGCTCCAAAATATGGGGAATTTCTGCTTTTTTTTCCCAAAAATGAGGAGAATGTATACCTTTTGCCACAAAAAAGGGAAATTTCTTCATCTTTGCCCCAAAATAAGAAGAATTTCTGCCCTTTTACCTCAAAATAAGTTAAATTTCTGCCTTTTTACCCCAAAATAAAGAAAATTACTGCATGTTTTATCCCAAAATTAGGTGAATTTCTGCAATTTTGCTCCAAAATACGGGGATTTTCTGCCTTTTTCGCCGAAAATAAAGGGAATTTCTGCCATTTTGCCGCGAAATAAGTGAAATTTCTGCAGTTTTACCCCAAAATAAGGGGAAGTTCTGCATTTTGCCCCAAAATTAAGGGAATTTCTGCAATTTTGCTCCAAAATACGGGGAATTTCTGCCTTTTTGCCCGAAAATAAAGGGAATGTATACCTTTTTGCCATAAAAAAGGGAAATTTCTTCATTTTTACCCCAAAATAAGGGGATTTTTCACCTTTTGGCTCAAAATAAGTGCAATTTCTGACTTTTCCCCAAAAATAAACGGAATTTCTGCCTTTTTGCCCCAAAATAAGGGGAATTTCTGACTTTTTGCCCCAAAATAAGGGGAATTTCAGCCTTTATACCTCATAATAAGGGGAATCTCTGCCTTTTTGCCCTAAAATATGAAGATTTTCTGTATTTTTGCCCCAAAATAAAGAAAATTACTGCATGTTTTACCCCAAAATTAGGTGAATTTCTGCAATTTTGCTCCAAAATACGGGGATTTTCTGCCTTTTTCGCCGAAAATAAAGGGAATTTCTGCCATTTTGCCGCGAAATAAGTGAAATTTCTGCAGTTTTACCCCAAAATAAGGGGAAGTTCTGCGTTTTGCCCCAAAATTAAGGGAATTTCTGCAATTTTGCTCCAAAATACGGGAAATTTCTGCCTTTTTGACTGAAAATAAAGGGAATGTATACGTTTTGCCATAAAAAAGAAAAATTTCTTCATTTTTACCCCAAAATAAGGGGATTTTTCGCCTTTTGGCTCAAAATAAGTGCAATTTCTGACTTTTTACGCAAAAATAAACGGAATTTCTGTCTTTTTGCCCCAAAATAAAAGCAATTTTTGAATTATGCCCTGAAATAAATGAAATTTCTGCAATTTTGCTCCAAAATAAGAAAAATTTCTGCCTTTTTTCCACACAATAAGGGGAATTTCTGCATTTTTGCCACAAAATATTAGGAATTTCTGCCTTTTTGCCCCAAAAGAAGGAAAATTTCTGCCTTTTTTCCCTGAAATAAGTGAAATTTCTGCAATTTTGCCCCAAAATAAGGGAAATTTCTGCCTTTTTGACACAACATAAGGGGAATTTCTGTCTTTTTGCTCCAAAATAAGGGGAATTTCCGCCTTTTTGCCTCATAATAACAGGAATCTCTGCCTTTTTGCCCTAAAATATGGGGAAATTCTATATTTTTGCCCCAAAATAAAGAAAATTTCTGCAATTTTGTACCAAATTAAAAGTAATTTCTGCGTTTTTGCCCTAAAATAAGAGAAATTTCTGCGTTTTTTCCCTGAAATAAGTGAAATTTCTGTAATTTTTCCCCAAAATAAGGGAGATTTCTGCAATTTTGCCCCAAAATAAAGGAAATTTCTGGAATTTTGCCCCAAAATAATGGGAATTTCTGACTTTTTGCCCTGAAATAAGAAGAATTTCTTTCTTTTTGCCCCAAAATAATGTGAATTTCTGCATTTTCCCTCAAAATTAAGGGAATATGTGCAATTTTGCTTCAAAATACGGGGAATTTCTGCCTTATTGCATCAAAATAATGGGAATTTCTGCATTTTTGCTCCAATATAAGGGGAATTTCTGAAATTTTGCTCCAAAATACGGGGAATTTCTCCCTTATTGCCTGAAATAAAGTGGAACTTCTCCCTTTTTGCCCTGAAATATTTGAAATTTCCACAATTTTACCCCAAAATGAGGGAAATTTCTGTTTTTGACCCCAAAATTAGGAGAATTTCTACTTTTTGCCCCAAAATAAGGCAATTTTCTGACTTTTTGCCTTGAAATAAGTGAAATTTCTGCAATTTTGCCCCAAAATAAGGGGAATTTCTGCCTTTTTGCCAAAATAAGAGGAATTTCAGCATTTTACCTCCAAATAAAAGCAGTTTCTGCCTTTTTGCCACAAAATATGGGAAATTTCTGCCTTATTGCCCCCAAATAAGGAAAATTTTTGCTTTTCTGCCCCAATTAACGAGAATTTCTGATTTTTTGCCACAAAGTAAAGGGAATTTCTGTCTTTTTGAACCAAAATAACGGGAATTTCAGCCTTTTTACCTCAAAATAAGGGGAATTTCTGCCTTTTGCCCAAAATATGGGGAATTTCTGACTTTTTGTTCCAAAATAAGAAAAATTTCTTCAATTTTGTACCAAAATAAAAGAAATTTCTGATTTTTACCCCAAAATAAAAGTAATTCCTGACTTTTTGCCCTGAAATAAATGAAATTTCTGCAATTTGGCCCGAAAATAAGGAAAATTTGTGCCTTTTTGCCCCAAAATATGGGGAATTTCAGCATTTTACCTCAAAAAAGAAAAATTTCAGCCTTTTGCACCAAAGTATGGAAAATTTCTGCCTTTTTGCCACAAAATAAGAAAAATTTCTGCAATTCTGTACCAAAATAAAAGAAATTTCTAAAATTTTGCCCCAAAATAAGGGAAATTTCTGATTTTTGCCCCGAAATAAGGAGAATTTCTGTTTTTTTGCCCCAAAATAAAGGGAATTTCTGCCTTTTTGCCTCAAATTAGGGGAGTTTCTGCAATTTTGCTGCAAAATGCAGGGAATTTCTGCCTCTTTTCCTGAAAATAAGGGGATCTTCTGCCGATTTGCCCCAAATAAAGGGAATTTCTGCATTTTTGCCCTAATATTAGGGGAATTTCTGCAATTTTGCTCCAAAATACGGGGAATTTCTGCCTTTTTGCCTGAAATTAAGGGGATTTTCTGCCTTTTTGCCCCCAAACAAAGGAAATTTCTGCAATTTTATCCCAAAATAAGGGGAATTTCCGCCTTTTTGCCCCCAAATAAGGGGAATTTCTGCCTTTTTGCCATGAAATATGTGAAATGTCTGCAATTTTACACCAAAATAAGGTGAATTTCTGCCGTTTTGCCCCAAAATAATGGGAATTTCTGCATTTTGCCCTAAAATAAGAAAAATTTTAGTTTTTTTCTCTGAAATAAGTGAAATTTCTGCAATTTTGCCTTAAAATAAAAGAAATTTCTGCAATTTTTCCCCATAATAAAGGAATTTTCTGCAATTTTGCCCCAAAATAAAAGGAATTTCTGTTTTTTGTCCCCAAATAAGGGAAATTTCTGCAATTTACCATAAATTAAGGGAAATTTCTGACTTTTGCCCCAAATAAAAGGAATTTCTGCCTTTTTACCCCAAAATAAAGAAAATTACTGCATGTTTTACCCCAAAATTAGGTGAATTTCTGCAATTTTGCTCCAAAATACGGGGATTTTCTGCCTTTTTCACCGAAAATAAAGGGAATTTCTGCCATTTTGCCGCGAAATAAGTGAAATTTCTGCAGTTTTACCCCAAAATAAGGGGAAGTTCTGCGATTTTGCCCCAAAATTAGGGGAATTTCTGCAATTTTGCTTCAAAATACGGGGAATATCTGCCTTTTTGCCCGAAAATAAAGGGAAGGTATACCTTTTTGACATAAAAAAGGGAAATTTCTTCATTTTTACCCCAAAATAAGGGGATTTTTCGCTTTTTGGCTCAAAAGAAGTGCAATTTCTGACTTTTCCTAAAAAATAAACGGAATTTCTGCCTTTTTGCCCCAAAATAAGGGGAATTTCTGACTTTTTGCCCTGAAATAAGTTAAATTTCTAAATTTTTTCCCCAAAATAAGGGTAATCTCTGCTTTTTGCCCCAAAATAAGGGGAATTTCTGACTTTTTGTCCCAAAATAAGAGGAATTTCAGCCTTTTCACCTCAAAATAAGGGGAATTTCTTCATTTTTGCCCCAAAATATGGGAAATTTCTGCATTTTTGCCCCAAAATAATAAAAATTTTTGCAATTTTGTACCAAAATAAAAGAAATTTTTGCCTTTTTGCCCCAAAATAAGAAAATTTCTGCTTTTTTCCCTAAAATAAATGAAATTTCTGCAATTTTGCCCCAAAATAACAGAAATTTCTGCCTTTTTGCCACAAATAAGAGGAATTTCTGTTTTTTTTTGCCCCAAAATAAGTGAAATTTCTGCCTTTCTGTCCCCAAATAAGGCGAATTTCAGCCTTTTTACCTCAAAATAAGAGGAATTTCTCCATTTTTGAAACAAAATAAGGGGAATTTCTGCATTTTTTCCACAAAGTATTAGGAATTTCTGCCTTTTTGCCCCAAAATAAGGAATATTTCTGCCTTTTTTCCCTGAAATTATTGAAATTTTTGCAATTTTGCCCCAAAATAAGTGAAATTTCTGCAATTTTGCCCCAAAATAAGTGGAATTTCTGAGTTTTGCCCAAATATAAGGAGAATTTCTGTCTTTTTGCCCCAACAAATAGGAAATTTCTCCCTTTTTGCCCCACAACTAGGGGAATTTCTGCAATTTTGCTCCAAAATACGGGGAATTTCTGCTTTTTTTCATAAAAATAAAGGGAATGTATACCTTTTCCCACAAAAAAGGGAAATTTTTTTATTTTTGCCCCAAAATAAGAAGAATTTCTGCCTTTTTACCTCAAAATAAGTGAAATTTCTGCCTTTTTACCCAAAAATAAACGGAATTTCTGTCTTTTTGCCCCAAAATAAAAGCAATTTTTGAATTATGCCCTGAAATAAGTGAAATTTCTGCAATTTTTCCCCCAGATAAGGGAAATTTCTGCCTTTTTGACACAAAATAAGGGGCATTTCTGCATTTTTGCCACAAAATATTAGGAATTTCTGACTTTTGCCCCAAAATAAGGGAAATTTCTGCCTTTTTCCCTGAAATAAGTGAAATTTCTGCAATTTTGCCCCAAAATAAGGGAAATTTCTGCCTTTTTGACACAAAATAAGGGGAATTTCTGTCTTTTTGCTCCAAAATAAGGGGAATTTCCGCCTTTTTACCTCATAATAAGGGGAATCTCTGCCTTTTTGCCCTAAAATATGGGGAAATTCTGTATTTTTGCCCCAAAATAGAGAAAATTTCTGCAATTTTGTAGCAAATTAAAAGTAATTTCTGCCTTTTTGCCCCAAAATAAGAGAAATTTTTGCATTTTTTACCTGAAATAAGTGAAATTTCTGTAATTTTTCCCCAAAATAAGGAAGATTTCTGCATTTTTGCCCCAAAATAATAAAAATTTTTGCAATTTTGTACCAAAATAAAAGAAATTTTTGCCTTTTTGCCCCAAAATAAAAAATTTCTGCTTTTTTCCCTGAAATAAATGAAGTTTCTGCAATTTTGCTCCAAAATAAGTTAAATTTCTGCAATTTTGCCCCAAAATAAAAGAAATTTCTGCCTTTTTGCCACAAAATAAGAGGAATTTCTGTTTTTTTTTGCCCCAAAATAAGTGAAATTTCTGCCTTTCTCCCCCAAATAAGGCGAATTTCAGCCTTTTTACCTCAAAATAAGAGGAATTTCTCCATTTTTGAAACAAAATAAGGGGAATTTCTGCATTTTTTCCACAAAGTATTAGGAATTTCTGCCTTTTTGCCCCAAAATAAGGAAAATTTCTGCCTTTTTTCCCTGAAATTATTGAAATTTTTGCAATTTTGCCCCAAAATAAGTGAAATTTCTGCAATTTTGTCCCAAAATAAGTGGAATTTCTGAGTTTTGCCCCAATATAAGGAGAATTTCTGTCTTTTTGCCCCAACAAATAGTGAATTTCTCCCTTTTTGCCCCACAACTAGGGGAATTTCTGCAATTTTGCTCCAAAATATGGGGTATTTCTGCTTTTTTCCCCAAAAATAAGGGGAATGTATACCTTTTGCCACAAAAAAATAGAAATTTCTTTATTTTTGCCCCAAAATAAGAGGAATTTCTGCCTTTTTACCTCAAAATAAGTGAAATTTCTGCCTTTTTACCAAAAAATAAACGGAATTTCTGTCTTTTTGCCCCAAAATAAAATGAATTTTTGAAATATGCCCTGAAATAAGTGAAATTTCTGCAATTTTGCCCCCAAATAAGGGAAATTTCTGCTTTTTCGACACAAAATAAGGAAAATTTCTGCATTTTTGCCACAAAATATTAGGAATTTCTGCCTTTTTGCCCCAAAATAAGGAAAATTTCTGTCTTTTTTCCCTGAAATAAGTGAAATTTCTGCAATTTTGCCTCAAAATAAGTGAAATTTCTACAATTTTGCCCCAAAATAAGGGAAATTTCTGGAATTTTGCCCCAAAATATGTGGAATTCTGAGTTTTGCCCCAAAATAAGGAGAATTTCCGTGTTTTTGCCCCAACATATAAGGAATTTCTGACTTTTTGCCCCACAATTAGGGGATTTTCTGCAATTTTGCTCCAAAATATGGGGAATTTCTGCAATTTTGCCATAAATAAATGAAATGGATACTTTTTGCCACAAAGAAGGGAAATTTCTTCATTTTTGCCACAAAATAAGAGGAATTTCTGCCTTTTTACCTCAAAATAAGTGAAATTTCTGCCTTTTTACCCCAAAATAAACGGAATTTCTGTCTTTTTGCCCCAAAATAAAAGAAATTTTTGAATTATGCCCTGAAATAAGTGAAATTTCTGCCTTTTTGACACAAAATAAGGGGAATTTCTGCATTTATGCCACAAAATATTAGGAATTTCTGCCTTTTTGCCCCAAAATAATGAAAATTTCTGCCTTTTTTCCTGAATTAAGTGAAATTTCTGCAATTTTGCCCCAAATAAGTGAAATTTCTGCAATTTTGCCCCAAAATAAGGGAAATTTCTGGAATTTAGCCCCAAAATAAGTGGAATTTCTGAGTTTTGCCCCAACATAAGGGGAATTTCTGACTTTTTGCCCTGAAATAAATTAAATTTCTAAAATTTTTCCCCAAAATAAGGGAAATGTCTGTTTTTGCCCCAAAATAAGCGGAATTTCTGAATTTTGCCCCAAAATAAGAGAAATTTCAGCCTTTTTACCTCAAAATAAGAAAAATTTCTGCCTTTTTGCCCCAAAATAAGAAAAATTTTTGCAATTTTGTACCAAAATGAAAGAAATTTCTGCTTTTTGCCCCAAAATAAGAAAATTTCTGCTTTTTTCCCTGAAATAAGTGAAATTTCTGCAATTTTGCCCCAAAATAAGTGAAATTTCTGCAATTTTGCTCCAAAATGAAAGAAATTTCTGCCTTTTTGCCACAAAATAAGGGGAATTTCTGTCTTTTTGCCCTAAAATAAGGGAAATTTCTGCCTTTTTGCCACCAAATAAGGCGAATTTCAGCCTTTTTACCTCAAAATATTAGGAATTTCTGCCCCTTTTCCCCAAAATAAAGAAAATTTCTGCCTTTTTTCTCTGAAATAAGTGAAATTTCTGCAATTTTGCCCCAAAATAAGTGAAATTTCTGCAATTTTGCCCCAAAATAAGTGGAATTTCTGAGTTTTGCCCCAAAATAAGGATAATTTCTGTCTTTTTGCCCCAAGAAATAGGGAATTTCTCCCTTTTTGCCCCACAACTAGGGGAATTTCTGCAATTTTGCAACAAAATACGGGGAATTTCTGCTTTTTTTCCCAAAAATAAGGGGAATGTGTACCTTTTGCCACAAAAAGGGAAATTTCTTCATTTTTGCCCCAAAATAAGAAGAATTTCTGCCTTTTTACCTCAAAATATGTGAAATTTCTGCCTTTTTACCCAAAAAGAAATGGAAGTTCTGTCTTTTTGCCCCAAAATAAAAGCAATTTTTGAATTATGCTCTGAAATAATTGAAATTTCTGCAATTGTGCTCCCAGATAAGGGAAATTTCTGCCTTTTTGACACAAAATAAGGGGAATTTCTGCATTTTTGCCACAAAATATTAGGAATTTCTGCCTTTTTGCCCCAAATTAAGAAAAATTTCTGCTTTTTTCCCTGAAATAAGTGAAATTTCTGCAATTTTGCCCCAAAATAAGTGATATTTCTGCAATTTTGCTCCAAAATAAAAGAAATTACTGTTTTTTGGCCACAAAATAAGGGAAATTTCTGTCTTTTTGCCCTAAAATAAGGGAAATTTCTGCCTTTTTGCCCCCAAATAAGGCGAATTTCAGCCTTTTTACCTCAAAATATTAGGAATTTCTGCCTTTTTGCCCCAAAATAAAGAAAATTTCTGCCTTTTTTCTCTGACATAAGTGAAATTTCTGCAATTTTGCCCCAAAATAAGTGAAATTTCTGCAATTTTGCCCCAAAATAAGTGGAATTTCTGAGTTTTGCCCCAAAATAAGGAGAATTTCTGTCTTTTTGCCCCAAAAAATAGGAAATTTCTCTCTTTTTGCCCCACAACTAGGGAAATTTCTGCAATTTTGCTCCAAAATACGGGGAATTTCTGCTTTTTTTCACAAAAATAAAGGGAATGTATACCTTTTCCCACAAAAAAGGGAAATTTTTTCATTTTTGCCCCAAAATAAGAAGAATTTCTGCCTTTTTACCTCAAAATAAGTGAAATTTCTGCCTTTTTACCCAAAAATAAACGGAATTTCTGTCTTTTTGCCCCAAAATAAAAGCAATTTTTTAATTATGCCCTGAAATAAGTGAAATTTCTGCAATTTTGCCCCCAGATAAGGGAAATTTCTGCCTTTTTGACACAAAATAAGGAGCATTTCTGCATTTTTGCCACAAAATATTAGGAATTTCTGACTTTTGCCCCAAAATAAAGAAAATTTCTGCCTTTTTTCCCTGAAATAAGTGAAATTTCTGCAATTTTGCCCCAAAATAAGGGAAATTTCTGCCTTTTTGACACAAAATAAGGGGAATTTCTGTCTTTTTGCTCCAAAATAAGGGGAATTTCCGCCTTTTTACCTCATAATAAGGGGAATCTCTGCCTTTTTGCCCTAAAATATGGGGAAATAATGTATTTTTGCCCCAAAATAGAGAAAATTTCTGCAATTTTGTAGCAAATTAAAAGTAATTTCTGCCTTTTTGCCCCAAAATAAGAGAAATTTTTGCGTTTTTTCCCTGAAATAAGTGAAATTTCTGTAATTTTTCCCCAAAATAAGGAAGATTTCTGCATTTTTGCCCCAAAATAATAAAAATTTTGCAATTTTGTACCAAAATAAAAGAAATTTTTGCCTTTTTGCCCCAAAATAAGAAAATTTCTGCTTTTTTTCCTGAAATAAATGAAATTTCTGCAATTTTGCCCCAAAATAAGTTAAATTTCTGCAATTTTGCCCCAAAATAAAAGAAATTTCTGCCTTTTTGCAACAAAATAAGAGGAATTTCTGTTTTTTTGCCCCAAAATAAGTGCGATTTCTGCCTTTCTGCCCCCAAATAAGGCGAATTTCAGCCTTTTTACTTCAAAATAAAAGGAATTTTTCCATTTTTGAAACAAAATAAGGGGAATTTCTGCATTTTTTCCACAAAGTATTAGGAATTTCTGCCTTTTTGCCCCAAAATAAGGAAAATTTCTGCTTTTTCCCTGAAATTATTGAAATTTTTGCAATTTTGCCCCAAAATAAGTGAAATTTCTGCAATTTTGTCCCATAATAAGTTGAATTTCTGAGTTTTGCCCCAATATAAGGAGAATTTCTGTCTTTTTGCCCCAACAAATAGTGAATTTTTCCCTTTTTGCCCCACAACTAGGGGAATTTCTGCAATTTTGCTCCAAAATATGGGGAATTTCTGCTTTTTTCCCCAAAAATAAGGGGAATGTATACCTTTTGCCACAAAAAAATAGAAATTTCTTTATTTTTGCCCCAAAATAAGAGGAATTTCTGCCTTTTTACCTCAAAATAAGTGAAATTTCTGCCTTTTTACCAAAAAATAAACGGAATTTCTGTCTTTTTGCCCCAAAATAAAATGAATTTTTGAAATATGCCCTGAAATAAGTGAAATTTCTGCAATTTTGCCCCCAAATAAGGGAAATTTCTGCTTTTTCGACACAAAATAAGGAAAATTTCTGCATTTTTGCCACAAAATATTAGGAATTTCTGCCTTTTTGCCCCAAAATAAGGAAAATTTCTGTCTTTTTTCCCTGAAATAAGTGAAATTTCTGCAATTTTGCCTCAAAATAAGTGAAATTTCTACAATTTTGCCCCAAAATAAAGGAAATTTCTGGAATTTTGCCCCAAAATATGTGGAATTCTGAGTTTTGCCCCAAAATAAGGAGAATTTCGGTGTTTTTGCCCCAACATATAAGGAATTTCTGACTTTTTGCCCCACAATTAGGGGATTTTCTGCAATTTTGCTCCAAAATATGGGGAATTTCTGCAATTTTGCCATAAATAAATGAAATGGATACTTTTTGCCACAAAGAAGGGAAATTTCTTCATTTTTGCCACAAAATAAAAGGAATTTCTGCCTTTTTACCTCAAAATAAGTGAAATTTCTGCCTTTTTACCCCAAAATAAACGGAATTTCTGTCTTTTTGCCACAAAATAAAAGAAAATTTTGAATTATGCCCTGAAATAAGTGAAATTTCTGCCTTTTTGACACAAAATAAGGGGAATTTCTGCATTTATGCCACAAAATATTAGGAATTTCTGCCTTTTTGCCCCAAAATAATGAAAATTTCTGCCTTTTTTCCTGAATTAAGTGAAATTTCTGCAATTTTGCCCCAAATAAGTGAAATTTCTGCAATTTTGCCCCAAAATAAGGGAAATTTCTGGAATTTAGCCCCAAAATAAGTGGAATTTCTGAGTTTTGCCCCAACATAAGGGGAATTTCTGACTTTTTGCCCTGAAATAAATTAAATTTCTAAAATTTTTCCCCAAAATAAGGGAAATGTCTGTTTTTGCCCCAAAATAAGCGGAATTTCTGACTTTTTGCCCCAAAATAAGAGAAATTTCAGCCTTTTTACCTCAAAATAAGAAAAATTTCTGCCTTTTTGCCCCAAAATAAGAAAAATTTTTGCAATTTTGTACCAAAATGAAAGAAATTTCTGCTTTTTGCCCCAAAATAAGAAAATTTCTGCTTTTTTTCCCTGAAATAAGTGAAATTTCTGCAATTTTGCCCCAAAATAAGTGAAATTTCTGCAATTTTGCTCCAAAATGAAAGAAATTTCTGCCTTTTTGCCACAAAATAAGGGGAATTTCTGTCTTTTTGCCCTAAAATAAGGGAAATTTCTGCCTTTTTGCCACCAAATAAGGCGAATTTCAGCCTTTTTACCTCAAAATATTAGGAATTTCTGCCCTTTTTCCCCAAAATAAAGAAAATTTCTGCCTTTTTTCTCTGAAATAAGTGAAATTTCTGCAATTTTGCCCCAAAATAAGTGAAATTTCTGCAATTTTGCCCCAAAATAAGTGGAATTTCTGAGTTTTGCCCCAAAATAAGGAGAATTTCTGTCTTTTTGCCCCAACAAATAGGGAATTTCTCCCTTTTTGCCCCACAACTAGGGGAATTTCTGCAATTTTGCTCCAAAATACGGGGAATTTCTGCTTTTTTTCCCAAAAATAAGGGGAATGTATACCTTTTGCCACAAAAAGGGAAATTTCTTCATTTTTGCCCCAAAATAAGAAGAATTTCTGCCTTTTTACCTCAAAATATGTGAAATTTCTGCCTTTTTACCCAAAAAGAAATGGAAGTTCTGTCTTTTTGCCCCAAAATAAAAGCAATTTTTGAATTATGCTCTGAAATAATTGAAATTTCTGCAATTGTGCCCCCAGATAAGGGAAATTTCTGCCTTTTTGACACAAAATAAGGGGAATTTCTGCATTTTTGCCACAAAATATTAGGAATTTCTGCCTTTTTGCCCCAAATTAAGAAAAATTTCTGTTTTTTTCCCTGAAATAAGTGAAATTTCTGCAATTTTGCCCCAAAATAAGTGATATTTCTGCAATTTTGCTCCAAAATAAAAGAAATTACTGTTTTTGGCCACAAAATAAGGGAAATTTCTGTCTTTTTGCCCTAAAATAAGGGAAATCTCTGCCTTTTTGCCCCCAAATAAGGCGAATTTCAGCCCTTTTACCTCAAAATATTAGGAATTTCTGCCTTTTTGCCCCAAAATAAAGAAAATTTCTGCCTTTTTTCTCTGACATAAGTGAAATTTCTGCAATTTTGCCCCAAAATAAGTGAAATTTCTGCAATTTTGCCCCAAAATAAGTGGAATTTCTGAGTTTTGCCCCAAAATAAGGAGAATTTCTGTCTTTTTGCCCCAAAAAATAGGAAATTTCTCCCTTTTTGCCCCACAACTAGGGAAATTTCTGCAATTTTGCTCCAAAATACGGGGAATTTCTGCTTTTTTTCACAAAAATAAAGGAAATGTATACCTTTTCCCACAAAAAAGGGAAATTTTTTCATTTTTGCCCCAAAATAAGAAGAATTTCTGCCTTTTTACCTCAAAATAAGTGAAATTTCTGCCTTATTACCCAAAAATAAACGGAATTTCTGTCTTTTTGCCCCAAAATAAAAGCAATTTTTTAATTATGCCCTGAAATAAGTGAAATTTCTGCAATTTTGCCCACAGATAAGGGAAATTTCTGCATTTTTGACACAAAATAAGGGGCATTTCTGCATTTTTGCCACAAAATATTAGGAATTTCTGACTTTTGCCCCAAAATAAGGAAAATTTCTGCCTTTTTTCCCTGAAATAAGTGAAATTTCTGCAATTTTGCCCCAAAATAAGGGAAATTTCTGCCTTTTTGACACAAAATAAGGGGAATTTCTGTCTTTTTGCTCCAAAATAAGGGGAATTTCCGCCTTTTTACCTCATAATAAGGGGAATCTCTGCCTTTTTGCCCTAAAATATGGGGAAATTCTGTATTTTTGCGCCAAAATAGAGAAAATTTCTGCAATTTTGTAGCAAATTAAAAGTAATTTCTGCCTTTTTGCCCCAAAATAAGAGAAATTTTTGCGTTTTTTCCCTGAAATAAGTGAAATTTCTGTAATTTTTCCCCAAAATAAGGAAGATTTCTGCATTTTTGCCCCAAAATAATAAAAATTTTTGCAATTTTGTACCAAAATAAAAGAAATTTTTGCCTTTTATCCCCAAAATAAGAAAATTTCTGCTTTTTTCCCTGAAATAAATGAAGTTTCTGCAATTTTGTCCCAAAATAAGTTAAATTTCTGCAATTTTGCCCCAAAATAAAAGAAATTTCTGCCTTTTTGCCACAAAATAAGGAATTTCTGGTTTTTTGCCCCAAAATAAGTGAAATTTCTGCCTTTCTGCCCCCAAATAAGGCGAATTTCAGCCTTTTTACCTCAAAATAAGAGGAATTTCTCCATTTTTGAAACAAAATAAGGGGAATTTCTGCATTTTTTCCACAAAGTATTAGGAATTTCTGCCTTTTGCCCCAAAATAAAAAAAATTTCTGCCTTTTTTCCCTGAAATTATTGAAATTTTTGCAATTTTGCCCCAAAATAAGTGAAATTTCTGCAATTTTGCCCCAAAATAAGTGGAATTTCTGAGTTTTGCCCCAAAATAAGGAGAATTTCTGTCTTTTTGCCCCAAAAAATAGGAAATTTCTCCCTTTTTGCCCCACAACTAGGGAAATTTCTGCAATTTTGCTCCAAAATACGGGGAATTTCTGCTTTTTTTCAAAAAAATAAAGGAAATGTATACCTTTTCCCACAAAAAAGGGAAATTTTTTCATTTTTGCCCCAAAATAAGAAGAATTTCTGCCTTTTTACCTCAAAATAAGTGAAATTTCTGCCTTATTACCCAAAAATAAACGGAATTTCTGTCTTTTTGCCCCAAAATAAAAGCAATTTTTTAATTATGCCCTGAAATAAGTGAAATTTCTGCAATTTTGCCCCCAGATAAGGGAAATTTCTGCCTTTTTGACACAAAATAAGGGGCATTTCTGCATTTTTGCCACAAAATATTAGGAATTTCTGACTTTTGCCCCAAAATAAGGAAAATTTCTGCCTTTTTTCCCTGAAATAAGTGAAATTTCTGCAATTTTGCCCCAAAATAAGGGAAATTTCTGCCTTTTTGACACAAAATAAGGGGAATTTCTGTCTTTTTGCTCCAAAATAAGGGGAATTTCCGCCTTTTTACCTCATAATAAGGGGAATCTCTGCTTTTTTGCCCTAAAATATGGGGAAATTCTGTATTTTTGCCCCAAAATAGAGAAAATTTCTGCAATTTTGTAGCAAATTAAAAGTAATTTCTGCCTTTTTGCCCCAAAATAAGAGAAATTTTTGCGTTTTTTCCCTGAAATAAGTGAAATTTCTGTAATTTTTCCCCAAAATAAGGAAGATTTCTGCATTTTTGCCCCAAAATAATAAAAATTTTTGCAATTTTGTACCAAAATAAAAGAAATTTTTGCCTTTTTGCCCCAAAATAAGAAAATTTCTGCTTTTTTCCCTGAAATAAATGAAGTTTCTGCAATTTTGCCCCAAAATAAGTTAAATTTCTGCAATTTTGCCCCAAAATAAAAGAAATTTCTGCCTTTTTGCCACAAAATAAGAGGAATTTCTGGTTTTTTGCCCCAAAATAAGTGAAATTTCTGCCTTTCTGCCACCAAATAAGGCGAATTTCAGCCTTTTTACCTCAAAATAAGAGGAATTTCTCCATTTTTGAAACAAAATAAGGGGAATTTCTGCATTTTTTCCACAAAGTATTAGGAATTTCTGCCTTTTTGCCCCAAAATAAGGAAAATTTCTGCTTTTTCCCTGAAATTATTGAAATTTTTGCAATTTTGCCCCAAAATAAGTGAAATTTCCGCAATTTTGTCCCAAAATAAGTGGAATTTCTGAGTTTTGCCCCAATATAAGGAGAATTTCTGTCTTTTTGCCCCAACAAATAGTGAATTTCTCCCTTTTTGCCCCACAACTAGGGGAATTTCTGCAATTTTGCTCCAAAATATGGGGTATTTCTGCTTTTTTCCCCAAAAATAAGGGGAATGTATACTTTTTGCCACAAAAAAATAGAAATTTCTTTATTTTTGCCCCAAAATAAGAGGAATTTCTGCCTTTTTACCTCAAAATAAGTGAAATTTCTGCCTTTTTACCAAAAAATAAACGGAATTTCTGTCTTTTTGCCCCAAAATAAAATGAATTTTTGAAATATGCCCTGAAATAAGTGAAATTTCTGCAATTTTGCCCCCAAATAAGGGAAATTTCTGCTTTTTCGACACAAAATAAGGAAAATTTCTGCATTTTTGCCACAAAATATTAGGAATTTCTGCCTTTTTGCCCCAAAATAAGGAAAATTTCTGTCTTTTTTCCCTGAAATAAGTGAAATTTCTGCAATTTTGCCTCAAAATAAGTGAAATTTCTACAATTTTGCCCCAAAATAAAGGAAATTTCTGGAATTTTGCCCCAAAATATGTGGAATTCTGAGTTTTGCCCCAAAATAAGGAGAATTTCCGTGTTTTTGCCCCAACATATAAGGAATTTCTGACTTTTTGCCCCACAATTAGGGGATTTTCTGCAATTTTGCTCCAAAATATGGGGAATTTCTGCAATTTTGCCATAAATAAATGAAATGGATACTTTTTGCCACAAAGAAGGGAAATTTCTTCATTTTTGCCACAAAATAAGAGGAATTTCTGCCTTTTTACCTCAAAATAAGTGAAATTTCTGCCTTTTTACCCCAAAATAAACGGAATTTCTGTCTTTTTGCCCCAAAATAAAAGAAATTTTTGAATTATGCCCTGAAATAAGTGAAATTTCTGCCTTTTTGACACAAAATAAGGGGAATTTCTGCATTTATGCCACAAAATATTAGGAATTTCTGCCTTTTTGCCCCAAAATAATGAAAATTTCTGCCTTTTTTCCTGAATTAAGTGAAATTTCTGCAATTTTGCCCCAAATAAGTGAAATTTCTGCAATTTTGCCCCAAAATAAGGGAAATTTCTGGAATTTAGCCCCAAAATAAGTGGAATTTCTGAGTTTTGCCCCAACATAAGGGGAATTTCTGACTTTTTGCCCTGAAATAAATTAAATTTCTAAAATTTTTCCCCAAAATAAGGGAAATGTCTGTTTTTGCCCCAAAATAAGCGGAATTTCTGACTTTTTGCCCCAAAATAAGAGAAATTTCAGCCTTTTTACCTCAAAATAAGAAAAATTTCTGCCTTTTTGCCCCAAAATAATAAAAATTTTTGCAATTTTGTACCAAAATGAAAGAAATTTCTGCTTTTTGCCCCAAAATAAGAAAATTTCTGCTTTTTTTCCCTGAAATAAGTGAAATTTCTGCAATTTTGCCCCAAAATAAGTGAAATTTCTGCAATTTTGCTCCAAAATGAAAGAAATTTCTGCCTTTTTGCCACAAAATAAGGGGAATTTCTGTCTTTTTGCCCTAAAATAAGGGAAATTTCTGCCTTTTTGCCACCAAATAAGGCGAATTTCAGCCTTTTTACCTCAAAATATTAGGAATTTCTGCCCTTTTTCCCCAAAATAAAGAAAATTTCTGCCTTTTTTCTCTGAAATAAGTGAAATTTCTGCAATTTTGCCCCAAAATAAGTGAAATTTCTGCAATTTTGCCCCAAAATAAGTGGAATTTCTGAGTTTTGCCCCAAAATAAGGAGAATTTCTTTCTTTTTGCCCCAACAAATAGGGAATTTCTCCATTTTTGCCCCACAACTAGGGGAATTTCTGCAATTTTGCTCCAAAATACGGGGAATTTCTGCTTTTTTTCCCAAAAATAAGGGGAATGTATACCTTTTGCCACAAAAAGGGAAATTTGTTCATTTTTGCCCCAAAATAAGAAGAATTTCTGCCTTTTTACCTCAAAATATGTGAAATTTCTGCCTTTTTACCCAAAAAGAAATGGAAGTTCTGTCTTTTTGCCCCAAAATAAAAGCAATTTTTGAATTATGCTCTGAAATAATTGAAATTTCTGCAATTGTGCCCCCAGATAAGGGAAATTTCTGCCTTTTTGACACAAAATAAGGGGAATTTCTGCATTTTTGCCACAAAATATTAGGAATTTCTGCCTTTTTGCCCCAAATTAAGAAAAATTTCTGTTTTTTTCCCTGAAATAAGTGAAATTTCTGCAATTTTGCCCCAAAATAAGTGATATTTCTGCAATTTTGCTCCAAAATAAAAGAAATTACTGTTTTTTGCCACAAAATAAGGGAAATTTCTGTCTTTTTGCCCTAAAATAAGGGAATTTTCTGCCTTTTTGCCCCCAAATAAGGCGAATTTCAGCCTTTTTACCTCAAAATATTAGGAATTTCTGCCTTTTTGCCCCAAAATAAAGAAAATTTCTGCCTTTTTTCTCTGACATAAGTGAAATTTCTGCAATTTTGCCCCAAAATAAGTGAAATTTCTGCAATTTTGCCCCAAAATAAGTGGAATTTCTGAGTTTTGCCCCAAAATAAGGAGAATTTCTGTCTTTTTGCCCCCAAAAATAGGAAATTTCTCCCTTTTTGCCCCACAACTAGGGAAATTTCTGCAATTTTGCTCCAAAATATGGGGAATTTCTGCTTTTTTTCACAAAAATAAAGGGAATGTATACCTTTTCCCACAAAAAAGGGAAATTTTTTCATTTTTGCCCCAAAATAAGAAGAATTTCTGCCTTTTTACCTCAAAATAAGTGAAATTTCTGCCTTTTTACCCAAAAATAAATGGAATTTCTGTCTTTTTGCCCCAAAATAAAAGCAATTTTTGAATTATGCCCTGAAATAAGTGAAATTTCTGCAATTTTGCCCCCAGATAAGGGAAATTTCTGCCTTTTTGACACAAAATAAGGGGCATTTCTGCATTTTTGCCACAAAATATTAGGAATTTCTGACTTTTGCCCCAAAATAAGGAAAATTTCTGCCTTTTTTCCCTGAAATAAGTGAAATTTCTGCAATTTTGCCCCAAAATAAGGGAAATTTCTGCCTTTTTGACACAAAATAAGGGGAATTTCTGTCTTTTTGCTCCAAAATAAGGGGAATTTCCGCCTTTTTACCTCATAATAAGGGGAATCTCTGCCTTTTTGCCCTAAAATATGGGGAAATTCTGTATTTTTGCCCCAAAATAGAGAAAATTTCTGCAATTTAGTAGCAAATTAAAAGTAATTTCTGCCTTTTTGCCCCAAAATAAGAAAATTTCTTTTTTCCCTGAAATAAATGAAGTTTCTGCAATTTTGCCCCAAAATAAGTTAAATTTCTGCAATTTTGCCCCAAAATAAAAGAAATTTCTGCCTTTTTGCCACAAAATAAGAGGAATTTCTGGTTTTTTGCCCCAAAATAAGTGAAATTTCTGCCTTTCTGCCCCCAAATAAGGCGAATTTCAGCCTTTTTACTTCAAAATAAGAGGAATTTCTCCATTTTTGAAACAAAATAAGGGGAATTTCTGCATTTTTTCCACAAAGTATTAGGAATTTCTGCCTTTTGCCCCAAAATAAAAAAAATTTCTGCCTTTTTTCCCTGAAATTATTGAAATTTTTGCAATTTTGCCCCAAAATAAGTGAAATTTCTGCAATTTTGCCCCAAAATAAGTGGAATTTCTGAGTTTTGCCCCAATATAAGGAGAATTTCTGTCTTTTTGCCCCAACAAATAGTGAATTTCTCCCTTTTTGCCCCACAACTAGGGGAATTTCTGCAATTTTGCTCCAAAATATGGGGTATTTCTGCTTTTTTCCCCAAAAATAAGGGGAATGTATACCTTTTGCCACAAAAAAATAGAAATTTCTTTATTTTTGCCCCAAAATAAGAGGAATTTCTGCCTTTTTACCTCAAAATAAGTGAAATTTCTGCCTTTTTACCAAAAAATAAACGGAATTTCTGTCTTTTTGCCCCAAAATAAAATGAATTTTTGAAATATGCCCTGAAATAAGTGAAATTTCTGCAATTTTGCCCCCAAATAAGGGAAATTTCTGCTTTTTCGACACAAAATAAGGAAAATTTCTGCATTTTTGCCACAAAATATTAGGAATTTCTGCCTTTTTGCCCCAAAATAAGGAAAATTTCTGTCTTTTTTCCCTGAAATAAGTGAAATTTCTGCAATTTTGCCTCAAAATAAGTGAAATTTCTACAATTTTGCCCCAAAATAAAGGAAATTTCTGGAATTTTGCCCCAAAATATGTGGAATTCTGAGTTTTGCCCCAAAATAAGGAGAATTTCCGTGTTTTTGCCCCAACATATAAGGAATTTCTGACTTTTTGCCCCACAATTAGGGGATTTTCTGCAATTTTGCTCCAAAATATGGGGAATTTCTGCAATTTTGCCATAAATAAATAAAATGGATACTTTTTGCCACAAAGAAGGGAAATTTCTTCATTTTTGCCACAAAATAAGAGGAATTTCTGCCTTTTTACCTCAAAATAAGTGAAATTTCTGCCTTTTTACCCCAAAATAAACGGAATTTCTGTCTTTTTGCCCCAAAATAAAAGAAATTTTTGAATTATGCCCTGAAATAAGTGAAATTTCTGCCTTTTTGACACAAAATAATGGGAATTTCTGCATTTATGCCACAAAATATTAGGAATTTCTGCCTTTTTGCCCCAAAATAATGAAAATTTCTGCCTTTTTTCCTGAATTAAGTGAAATTTCTGCAATTTTGCCCCAAATAAGTGAAATTTCTGCAATTTTGCCCCAAAATAAGGGAAATTTCTGGAATTTAGCCCCAAAATAAGTGGAATTACTGAGTTTTGCCCTAAAATAAGGGGAATTTCTGACTTTTTGCCCTGAAATAAATTAAATTTCTAAAATTTTTCCCCAAAATAAGGGAAATGTCTGGTTTTGCCCCAAAATAAGCAGAATTTCTGACTCTTTGCCCTAAAATAAGAGGAATTTCAGCCTTTTTACCTCAAAATAAGGGAAATTTCTTCATTTTTGCCCCAAAATATGAGAAATTTCTGCCTTTTTGCCCCAAAATAAGAAAAATTTTTGCAATTTTGTACCAAAATGAAAGAAATTTCTGCTTTTTGCCCCAAAATAAGAAAATTTCTGCTTTTTTTCCCTGAAATAAGTGAAATATCTGCAATTTTGCCCCAAAATAAGTGAAATTTCTGCAATTTTGCTTCAAAATGAAAGAAATTTCTGCGTTTTTGCCACAAAATAAGGGGAATTTCTGTCTTTTTGCCCTAAAATAAGGGAAATTTCTGCCTTTTTGCCACCAAATAAGGCGAATTTCAGCCTTTTTACCTCAAAATATTAGGAATTTCTGCTCTTTTTCCCCAAAATAAAGAAAATTTCTGCCTTTTTTCTCTGAAATAAGTGAAATTTCTGCAATTTTGCCCCAAAATAAGTGAAATTTCTGCAATTTTGCCCCAGAATAAGTGGAATTTTTGAGTTTTGCCCAAAAATAAGGAGAATTTCTGTCTTTTTGCCCCAACAAATAGGGAATTTCTCTCTTTTTGCCCCACAACTAGGGGAATTTCTGCAATTTTGCTCCAAAATACGGGGAATTTCTGCTTATTTTCCCAAAAATAAGGGGAATGTATACCTTTGGCACAAAAAGGGAAATTTCTTCATTTTTGCCCCAAAATAAGAAGAATTTCTGCCTTTTTACCTCAAAATATGTGAAATTTCTGCCTTTTTACCCAAAAAGTAATGGAAGTTCTGTCTTTTTGCCCCAAAATAAAAGCAATTTTTGAATTATGCTCTGAAATAATTGAAATTTCTGCAATTGTGCCCCCAGATAAGGGAAATTTCTGCCTTTTTGACACAAAATAAGGGGAATTTCTGCATTTTTGCCACAAAATATTAGGAATTTCTGCCTTTTTGCCCCAAATTAAGAAAAATTTCTGCTTTTTTCCCTGAAATAAGTGAAATTTCTGCAATTTTGCCCCAAAATAAGTGATATTTCTGCAATTTTGCTCCAAAATAAAAGAAATTACTGTTTTTTGGCCACAAAATAAGGGAAATTTCTGTCTTTTTGCCCTAAAATAAGGGAAATTTCTGCCTTTTTGCCCCCAAATAAGGCGAATTTCAGCCTTTTTACCTCAAAATATTAGGAATTTCTGCCTTTTTGCCGCAAAATAAAGAAAATTTCTGCCTTTTTTCTCTGACATAAGTGAAATTTCTGCAATTTTGCCCCAAAATAAGTGAAATTTCTGCAATTTTGCCCCAAAATAAGTGGAATTTCTGAGTTTTGCCCCAAAATAAGGAGAATTTCTGTCTTTTTGCCCCAAAAAATAGGAAATTTCTCCCTTTTTGCCCCACAACTAGGGGAATTTCTGCAATTTTGCTCCAAAATACGGGGAATTTCTGCTTTTTTTCACAAAAATAAAGGAAATGTATACCTTTTCCCACAAAAAAGGGAAATTTTTTCATTTTTGCCCCAAAATAAGAAGAATTTCTGCCTTTTTACCTCAAAATAAGTGAAATTTCTGCCTTATTACCCAAAAATAAACAGAATTTCTGTCTTTTTGCCCCAAAATAAAAGCAATTTTTTAATTATGCCCTGAAATAAGTGAAATTTCTGCAATTTTGCCCACAGATAAGGGAAATTTCTGCATTTTTGACACAAAATAAGGGGCATTTTTGCATTTTTGCCACAAAATATTAGGAATTTCTGACTTTTGCCCCAAAATAAGGAAAATTTCTGCCTTTTTTCCCTGAAATAAGTGAAATTTCTGCAATTTTGCCCCAAAATAAGGGAAATTTCTGCCTTTTTGACACAAAATAAGGGGAATTTCTGTCTTTTTGCTCCAAAATAAGGGGAATTTCCGCCTTTTTACCTCATAATAAGGGGAATCTCTGCCTTTTTGCCCTAAAATATGGGGAAATTCTGTATTTTTGCCCCAAAATAGAGAAAATTTCTGCAATTTTGTAGCAAATTAAAAGTAATTTCTGCCTTTTTGCCCCAAAATAAGAGAAATTTTTGCGTTTTTTCCCTGAAATAAGTGAAATTTCTGTAATTTTTCCCCAAAATAAGGAAGATTTCTGCATTTTTGCCCCAAAATAATAAAAATTTTTGCAATTTTGTACCAAAATAAAAGAAATTTTTGCCTTTTATCCCCAAAATAAGAAAATTTCTGCTTTTTTCCCTGAAATAAATGAAGTTTCTGCAATTTTGCCCCAAAATAAGTTAAATTTCTGCAATTTTGCCCCAAAATAAAAGAAATTTCTGCCTTTTTGCCACAAAATAAGAGGAATTTCTGGTTTTTTGCCCCAAAATAAGTGAAATTTCTGCCTTTCTGCCCCCAAATAAGGCGAATTTCAGCCTTTTTACCTCAAAATAAGAGGAATTTCTCCATTTTTGAAACAAAATAAGGGGAATTTCTGCATTTTTTCCACAAAGTATTAGGAATTTCTGCCTTTTTGCCCCAAAATAAGGAAAATTTCTGCCTTTTTTCCCTGAAATTATTGAAATTTTTGCAATTTTGCCCCAAAATAAGTGGAATTTCTGAGTTTTGCCCCAAAATAAGGAGAATTTCTGTCTTTTTGCCCCAAAAAATAGGAAATTTCTCCCTTTTTGCCCCACAACTAGGGAAATTTCTGCAATTTTGCTCCAAAATACGGGGAATTTCTGCTTTTTTTCACAAAAATAAAGGAAATGTATACCTTTTCCCACAAAAAAGGGAAATTTTTTCATTTTTGCCCCAAAATAAGAAGAATTTCTGCCTTTTTACCTCAAAATAAGTGAAATTTCTGCCTTATTACCCAAAAATAAACGGAATTTCTGTCTTTTTGCCCCAAAATAAAAGCAATTTTTTAATTATGCCCTGAAATAAGTGAAATTTCTGCAATTTTGCCCACAGATAAGGGAAATTTCTGCATTTTTGACACAAAATAAGGGGCATTTCTGCATTTTTGCCACAAAATATTAGGAATTTCTGACTTTTGCCCCAAAATAAGGAAAATTTCTGCCTTTTTTCCCTGAAATAAGTGAAATTTCTGCAATTTTGCCCCAAAATAAGGGAAATTTCTGCCTTTTTGACACAAAATAAGGGGAATTTCTGTCTTTTTGCTCCAAAATAAGGGGAATTTCCGCCTTTTTACCTCATAATAAGGGGAATCTCTGCCTTTTTGCCCTAAAATATGGGGAAATTCTGTATTTTTGCCCCAAAATAGAGAAAATTTCTGCAATTTTGTAGCAAATTAAAAGTAATTTCTGCCTTTTTGCCCCAAAATAAGAGAAATTTTTGCGTTTTTTCCCTGAAATAAGTGAAATTTCTGTAATTTTTCCCCAAAATAAGGAAGATTTCTGCATTTTTGCCCCAAAATAATAAAAATTTTTGCAATTTTGTACCAAAATAAAAGAAATTTTTGCCTTTTTGCCCCAAAATAAGAAAATTTCTGCTTTTTTCCCTGAAATAAATGAAGTTTCTGCAATTTTGCCCCAAAATAAGTTAAATTTCTGCAATTTTGCCCCAAAATAAAAGAAATTTCTGCCTTTTTGCCACAAAATAAGAGGAATTTCTGGTTTTTTGCCCCAAAATAAGTGAAATTTCTGCCTTTCTGCCCCCAAATAAGGCGAATTTCAGCCTTTTTACCTCAAAATAAGAGGAATTTCTCCATTTTTGAAACAAAATAAGGGGAATTTCTGCATTTTTTCCACAAAGTATTAGGAATTTCTGCCTTTTTGCCCCAAAATAAGGAAAATTTCTGCCTTTTTTCCCTGAAATTATTGAAATTTTTGCAATTTTGCCCCAAAATAAGTGAAATTTCCGCAATTTTGTCCCAAAATAAGTGGAATTTCTGAGTTTTGCCCCAATATAAGGAGAATTTCTGTCTTTTTGCCCCAACAAATAGTGAATTTCTCCCTTTTTGCCCCACAACTAGGGGAATTTCTGCAATTTTGCTCCAAAATATGGGGTATTTCTGCTTTTTTCCCCAAAAATAAGGGGAATGTATACTTTTTGCCACAAAAAAATAGAAATTTCTTTATTTTTGCCCCAAAATAAGAGGAATTTCTGCCTTTTTACCTCAAAATAAGTGAAATTTCTGCCTTTTTACCAAAAAATAAACGGAATTTCTGTCTTTTTGCCCCAAAATAAAATGAATTTTTGAAATATGCCCTGAAATAAGTGAAATTTCTGCAATTTTGCCCCCAAATAAGGGAAATTTCTGCTTTTTCGACACAAAATAAGGAAAATTTCTGCATTTTTGCCACAAAATATTAGGAATTTCTGCCTTTTTGCCCCAAAATAAGGAAAATTTCTGTCTTTTTTCCCTGAAATAAGTGAAATTTCTGCAATTTTGCCTCAAAATAAGTGAAATTTCTACAATTTTGCCCCAAAATAAAGGAAATTTCTGGAATTTTGCCCCAAAATATGTGGAATTCTGAGTTTTGCCCCAAAATAAGGAGAATTTCGGTGTTTTTGCCCCAACATATAAGGAATTTCTGACTTTTTGCCCCACAATTAGGGGATTTTCTGCAATTTTGCTCCAAAATATGGGGAATTTCTGCAATTTTGCCATAAATAAATGAAATGGATACTTTTTGCCACAAAGAAGGGAAATTTCTTCATTTTTGCCACAAAATAAGAGGAATTTCTGCCTTTTTACCTCAAAATAAGTGAAATTTCTGCCTTTTTACCCCAAAATAAACGGAATTTCTGTCTTTTTGCCCCAAAATAAAAGAAATTTTTGAATTATGCCCTGAAATAAGTGAAATTTCTGCCTTTTTGACACAAAATAAGGGGAATTTCTGCATTTATGCCACAAAATATTAGGAATTTCTGCCTTTTTGCCCCAAAATAATGAAAATTTCTGCCTTTTTTCCTGAATTAAGTGAAATTTCTGCAATTTTGCCCCAAATAAGTGAAATTTCTGCAATTTTGCCCCAAAATAAGGGAAATTTCTGGAATTTAGCCCCAAAATAAGTGGAATTTCTGAGTTTTGCCCCAACATAAGGGGAATTTCTGACTTTTTGCCCTGAAATAAATTAAATTTCTAAAATTTTTCCCCAAAATAAGGGAAATGTCTGTTTTTGCCCCAAAATAAGCGGAATTTCTGACTTTTTGCCCCAAAATAAGAGAAATTTCAGCCTTTTTACCTCAAAATAAGAAAAATTTCTGCCTTTTTGCCCCAAAATAAGAAAAATTTTTGCAATTTTGTACCAAAATGAAAGAAATTTCTGCTTTTTGCCCCAAAATAAGAAAATTTCTGCTTTTTTTCCCTGAAATAAGTGAAATTTCTGCAATTTTGCCCCAAAATAAGTGAAATTTCTGCAATTTTGCTCCAAAATGAAAGAAATTTCTGCCTTTTTGCCACAAAATAAGGGGAATTTCTGTCTTTTTGCCCTAAAATAAGGGAAATTTCTGCCTTTTTGCCACCAAATAAGGCGAATTTCAGCCTTTTTACCTCAAAATATTAGGAATTTCTGCCCTTTTTCCCCAAAATAAAGAAAATTTCTGCCTTTTTTCTCTGAAATAAGTGAAATTTCTGCAATTTTGCCCCAAAATAAGTGAAATTTCTGCAATTTTGCCCCAAAATAAGTGGAATTTCTGAGTTTTGCCCCAAAATAAGGAGAATTTCTGTCTTTTTGCCCCAACAAATAGGGAATTTCTCCCTTTTTGCCCCACAACTAGGGGAATTTCTGCAATTTTGCTCCAAAATACGGGGAATTTCTGCTTTTTTTCCCAAAAATAAGGGGAATGTATACCTTTTGCCACAAAAAGGGAAATTTCTTCATTTTTGCCCCAAAATAAGAAGAATTTCTACCTTTTTACCTCAAAATATGTGAAATTTCTGCCTTTTTACCCAAAAAGAAATGGAAGTTCTGTCTTTTTGCCCCAAAATAAAAGCAATTTTTGAATTATGCTCTGAAATAATTGAAATTTCTGCAATTGTGCCCCCAGATAAGGGAAATTTCTGCCTTTTTGACACAAAATAAGGGGAATTTCTGCATTTTTGCCACAAAATATTAGGAATTTCTGCCTTTTTGCCCCAAATTAAGAAAAATTTCTGTTTTTTTCCCTGAAATAAGTGAAATTTCTGCAATTTTGCCCCAAAATAAGTGATATTTCTGCAATTTTGCTCCAAAATAAAAGAAATTACTGTTTTTTTGCCACAAAATAAGGGAAATTTCTGTCTTTTTGCCCTAAAATAAGGAAATTTTCTGCTTTTTTGCCCCCAAATAAGGCGAATTTCAGCCTTTTTACCTCAAAATATTAGGAATTTCTGCCTTTTTGCCCCAAAATAAAGAAAATTTCGGCCTTTTTTCTCTGACATAAGTGAAATTTCTGCAATTTTGCCCCAAAATAAGTGAAATTTCTGCAATTTTGCCCCAAAATAAGTGGAATTTCTGAGTTTTGCCCCAAAATAAGGAGAATTTCTGTCTTTTTGCCCCCAAAAATAGGAAATTTCTCCCTTTTTGCCCCACAACTAGGGAAATTTCTGCAATTTTGCTCCAAAATATGGGGAATTTCTGCTTTTTTTCACAAAAATAAAGGGAATGTATACCTTTTCCCACAAAAAAGGGAAATTTTTTCATTTTTGCCCCAAAATAAGAAGAATTTCTGCCTTTTTACCTCAAAATAAGTGAAATTTCTGCCTTTTTACCCAAAAATAAATGGAATTTCTGTCTTTTTGCCCCAAAATAAAAGCAATTTTTGAATTATGCCCTGAAATAAGTGAAATTTCTGCAATTTTGCCCCCAGATAAGGGAAATTTCTGCCTTTTTGACACAAAATAAGGGGCATTTCTGCATTTTTGCCACAAAATATTAGGAATTTCTGACTTTTGCCCCAAAATAAGGAAAATTTCTGCCTTTTTTCCCTGAAATAAGTGAAATTTCTGCAATTTTGCCCCAAAATAAGGGAAATTTCTGCCTTTTTGACACAAAATAAGGGGAATTTCTGTCTTTTTGCTCCAAAATAAGGGGAATTTCCGCCTTTTTACCTCATAATAAGGGGAATCTCTGCCTTTTTGCCCTAAAATATGGGGAAATTCTGTATTTTTGCCCCAAAATAGAGAAAATTTCTGCAATTTAGTAGCAAATTAAAAGTAATTTCTGCCTTTTTGCCCCAAAATAAGAAAATTTCTTTTTTCCCTGAAATAAATGAAGTTTCTGCAATTTTGCCCCAAAATAAGTTAAATTTCTGCAATTTTGCCCCAAAATAAAAGAAATTTCTGCCTTTTTGCCACAAAATAAGAGGAATTTCTGGTTTTTTGCCCCAAAATAAGTGAAATTTCTGCCTTTCTGCCCCCAAATAAGGCGAATTTCAGCCTTTTTACTTCAAAATAAGAGGAATTTCTCCATTTTTGAAACAAAATAAGGGGAATTTCTGCATTTTTTCCACAAAGTATTAGGAATTTCTGCCTTTTGCCCCAAAATAAAAAAAATTTCTGCCTTTTTTCCCTGAAATTATTGAAATTTTTGCAATTTTGCCCCAAAATAAGTGAAATTTCTGCAATTTTGCCCCAAAATAAGTGGAATTTCTGAGTTTTGCCCCAATATAAGGAGAATTTCTGTCTTTTTGCCCCAACAAATAGTGAATTTCTCCCTTTTTGCCCCACAACTAGGGGAATTTCTGCAATTTTGCTCCAAAATATGGGGTATTTCTGCTTTTTTCCCCAAAAATAAGGGGAATGTATACCTTTTGCCACAAAAAAATAGAAATTTCTTTATTTTTGCCCCAAAATAAGAGGAATTTCTGCCTTTTTACCTCAAAATAAGTGAAATTTCTGCCTTTTTACCAAAAAATAAACGGAATTTCTGTCTTTTTGCCCCAAAATAAAATGAATTTTTGAAATATGCCCTGAAATAAGTGAAATTTCTGCAATTTTGCCCCCAAATAAGGGAAATTTCTGCTTTTTCGACACAAAATAAGGAAAATTTCTGCATTTTTGCCACAAAATATTAGGAATTTCTGCCTTTTTGCCCCAAAATAAGGAAAATTTCTGTCTTTTTTCCCTGAAATAAGTGAAATTTCTGCAATTTTGCCTCAAAATAAGTGAAATTTCTACAATTTTGCCCCAAAATAAAGGAAATTTCTGGAATTTTGCCCCAAAATATGTGGAATTCTGAGTTTTGCCCCAAAATAAGGAGAATTTCCGTGTTTTTGCCCCAACATATAAGGAATTTCTGACTTTTTGCCCCACAATTAGGGGATTTTCTGCAATTTTGCTCCAAAATATGGGGAATTTCTGCAATTTTGCCATAAATAAATGAAATGGATACTTTTTGCCACAAAGAAGGGAAATTTCTTCATTTTTGCCACAAAATAAGAGGAATTTCTGCCTTTTTACCTCAAAATAAGTGAAATTTCTGCCTTTTTACCCCAAAATAAACGGAATTTCTGTCTTTTTGCCACAAAATAAAAGAAATTTTTGAATTATGCCCTGAAATAAGTGAAATTTCTGCCTTTTTGACACAAAATAAGGGGAATTTCTGCATTTATGCCACAAAATATTAGGAATTTCTGCCTTTTTGCCCCAAAATAATGAAAATTTCTGCCTTTTTTCCTGAATTAAGTGAAATTTCTGCAATTTTGCCCCAAATAAGTGAAATTTCTGCAATTTTGCCCCAAAATAAGGGAAATTTCTGGAATTTAGCCCCAAAATAAGTGGAATTTCTGAGTTTTGCCCCAACATAAGGGGAATTTCTGACTTTTTGCCCTGAAATAAATTAAATTTCTAAAATTTTTCCCCAAAATAAGGGAAATGTCTGTTTTTGCCCCAAAATAAGCGGAATTTCTGACTCTTTGCCCCAAAATAAGAGAAATTTCAGCCTTTTTACCTCAAAATAAGGGAAATTTCTTCATTTTTGCCCCAAAATATGAGAAATTTCTGCCTTTTTGCCCCAAAATAAGAAAAATTTTTGCAATTTTGTACCAAAATGAAAGAAATTTCTGCTTTTTGCCCCAAAATAAGAAAATTTCTGCTTTTTTTCCCTGAAATAAGTGAAATATCTGCAATTTTGCCCCAAAATAAGTGAAATTTCTGCAATTTTGCTTCAAAATGAAAGAAATTTCTGCGTTTTTGCCACAAAATAAGGGGAATTTCTGTCTTTTTGCCCTAAAATAAGGGAAATTTCTGCCTTTTTGCCACCAAATAAGGCGAATTTCAGCCTTTTTACCTCAAAATATTAGGAATTTCTGCCCTTTTTCCCCAAAATAAAGAAAATTTCTGCCTTTTTTCTCTGAAATAAGTGAAATTTCTGCAATTTTGCCCCAAAATAAGTGAAATTTCTGCAATTTTGCCCCAAAATAAGTGGAATTTTTGAGTTTTGCCCAAAAATAAGGAGAATTTCTGTCTTTTTGCCCCAACAAATAGGGAATTTCTCTCTTTTTGCCCCACAACTAGGGGAATTTCTGCAATTTTGCTCCAAAATACGGGGAATTTCTGTTTTTTTTCCCAAAAATAAGGGGAATGTATACCTTTTGCCACAAAAAGGGAAATTTCTTCATTTTTGCCCCAAAATAAGAAGAATTTCTGCCTTTTTACCTCAAAATATGTGAAATTTCTGCCTTTTTACCCAAAAAGTAATGGAAGTTCTGTCTTTTTGCCCCAAAATAAAAGCAATTTTTGAATTATGCTCTGAAATAATTGAAATTTCTGCAATTGTGCCCCCAGATAAGGGAAATTTCTGCCTTTTTGACACAAAATAAGGGGAATTTCTGCATTTTTGCCACAAACTATTAGGAATTTCTGCCTTTTTGCCTCAAATTAAGAAAAATTTCTGCCTTTTTTCCCTGAAATAAGTGAAATTTCTGCAATTTTGCCCCAAAATAAGTGATATTTCTGCAATTTTGCTCCAAAATAAAAGAAATTTCTGTTTTTTTGCCACAAAGTAAGGGAAATTTCTATCTTTTTGCCCTAAAATAAGGGAAATTTCTGCCTTTTTGCCCCCAAATAAGGCGAATTTCAGCCTTTTTACTTCAAAATATTAGGAATTTCTGCCTTTTTGCCCCAAAATAAAGAAAATTTCTGCCTTTTTTCTCTGACATATGTGAAATTTCTGCAATTTTGCCCCAAAATAAGTGAAATTTCTGCAATTTTGCCCCAAAATAAGTGGAATTTCTGAGTTTTGCCCCAAAATAAGGAGAATTTCTGTCTTTTTGCCCCAACAAATAGGAAATTTCTCCCTTTTTGCCCCACTACTAGGGGAATTTCTGCAATTTTGCTCCAAAATACGGGGAATTTCTGCTTTTTTTCACAAAAATAAAGGGAATGTATACCTTTTCCCACAAAAAAGGGAATTTTTTTCATTTTTGCCCCAAAATAAGAAGAATTTCTGCCTTTTTACCTCAAAATAAGTGAAATTTCTGCCTTTTTACCCAAAAATAAACGGAATTTCTGTCTTTTTGCCCCAAAATAAAAGCAATTTTTTAATTATGCCCTGAAATAAGTGAAATTTCTGCAATTTTGCCCCCAGATAAGGGAAATTTCTGCCTTTTTGACACAAAATAAGGGGCATTTCTGCATTTTTGCCACAAAATATTAGGAATTTCTGACTTTTGCCCCAAAATAAGGAAAATTTCTGCCTTTTTTCCCTGAAATAAGTGAAATTTCTGCAATTTTGCCCCAAAATAAGGGAAATTTCTGCCTTTTTGACACAAAATAAGGGGAATTTCTGTCTTTTTGCTCCAAAATAAGGGGAATTTCCGCCTTTTTACCTCATAATAAGGGGAATGTCTGCCTTTTTGCCCGAAAATATGGGGAAATTCTGTATTTTTGCCCCAAAATAGAGAAAATTTCTGCAATTTTGTAGCAAATTAAAAGTAATTTCTGCCTTTTTGCCCCAAAATAAGAGAAATTTTTGCGTTTTTTCCCTGAAATAAGTGAAATTTCTGTAATTTTTCCCCAAAATAAGGAAGATTTCTGCATTTTTGCCCCAAAATAATAAAAATTTTTGCCTTTTTGCCCCAAAATAAGAAAATTTCTGCTTTTTTCCCTGAAATAAAAGAAATTTCTGCAATTTTGCCCCAAAATAAGTTAAATATCTGCAATTTTGCCCAAAAATAAAAGAAATTTCTGCCTTTTTGCAACAAAATAAGAGGAATTTCTGTTTTTTTGCCCCAAAATAAGTGAAATTTCTGCCTTTCTGCCCCCAAATGAGGCGAATTTCAGCCTTTTTACCTCAAAATAAGAGGAATTTTTCCATATTGAAACAAAATAAGGGGAATTTCTGCATTTTTTCCACAAAGTATTAGGAATTTCTGCATTTTTGCCCCAAAATAAGGAAAATTTCTGCCTTTTTTCCCTGAAATTATTAAAATTTTTGCAATTTTGCCCCAAAATAAGTGAAATTTCTGCAATTTTGTCCCAAAATAAGTGGAATTTCTGAGTTTTGCCCCAATATAAGGAGAATTTCTGTCTTTTTGCCCCAACAAATAGTGAATTTCTCCCTTTTTGCCCCACAACTAGGGGAATTTCTGCAATTTTGCTCCAAAATATGGGGTATTTCTGCTTTTTTCCCCAAAAATAAGGGGAATGTATACCTTTTGCCACAAAAAATAGAAATTTCTATATTTTTGCCCCAAAATAAGAGGAATTTCTGCCTTTTTACCTCAAAATAAGTGAAATTTCTGCCTTTTTACCAAAAAATAAACGGAATTTCCTTCTTTTTGCCCCAAAATAAAATGAATTTTTGAAATATGCCCTGAAATAAGTGAAATTTCTGCAATTTTGCCCCCAAATAAGGGAAATTTCTGCTTTTTCGACAGAAAATAAGGAAAATTTCTGCATTTTTGCCACAAAATATTAGGAATTTCTGCCTTTTTGCCCCAAAATAAGGAAAATTTCTGTCTTTTTTTCCTGAAATAAGTGAAATTTCTGCAATTTTGCCTCAAAATAAGTGAAATTTCTACAATTTTGCCCCAAAATAAAGGAAATTTCTGGAATTTTTCCCCAAAATATGTGGAATTCTGAGTTTTGCCCCAAAATAAGGAGAATTTCGGTGTTTTTGCCCCAACATATAAGGAATTTCTGACTTTTTGCCCCACAATTAGGGGATTTTCTGCAATTTTGCTCCAAAATATGGGGAATTTCTGCAATTTTGCCATAAATAAATGAAATGGATACTTTTTGCCACAAAGAAGGGAAATTTCTTCATTTTTGCCACAAAATAAGAGGAATTTCTGCCTTTTTACCTCAAAATAAGTGAAATTTCTGCCTTTTTACCCCAAAATAAACGGAATTTCTGTCTTTTTGCCCCAAAATAAAAGAAATTTTTGAATTATGCCCTGAAATAAGTGAAATTTCTGCCTTTTTGACACAAAATAAGGGGAATTTCTGCATTTATGCCACAAAATATTAGGAATTTCTGATTTTTGCCCCAAAATAATGAAAATTTCTGCCCTTTTTCCTGAATTAAGTGAAATTTCTGCAATTTTGCCCCAAATAAGTGAAATTTCTGGAATTTTGCCCCAAAATAAGGAAAATTTCTGGAATTTAGCCCCAAAATAAGTGGAATTTCTGAGTTTTGCCCCAAAATAAGGGGAATTTCTGTCTTTTTGCCCTGAAATAAATTAAATTTCTAAAATTTTTCCCCAAAATAAGGGAAATGTCTGTTTTTGCCCCAAAATAAGCGGAATTTCTGACTTTTTGCCCCAAAATAAGAGGAATTTCAGCCTTTTTACCTCAAAATAAGGGAAATTTCTTCATTTTTGCCCCAAAATATGAGAAATTTCTGCCTTTTTGCCCCAAAATAAGAAAAATTTTTGCAATTTTGTACCAAAATGAAAGAAATTTCTGCTTTTTGCCACAAAATATTAAGAATTTCTGCCTTTTTGCCCCAAAATAAGAAAAATTTCTGCCTTTTTCCCTGAAATAAGTGAAATTTCTGCAATTTTGCCCATAAATAAGTGATATTTCTGCAATTTTGCTCCAAAATAAAAGAAATTTCTGTTTTTTTGCCACAAAATAAGGGAAATTTCTGCCTTTTTGCCCCCAAATCAGGCGAATTTCAGCCTTTTTACCTCAAAATATTAGGAATTTCTGCCTTTTTGCCCCAAAATAAAGAAAATTTCTGCCTTTTTTCTCTGACATAAGTGAAATTTCTGCAATTTTGCCCAGAATAAGTGAAATTTCTGCAATTTTGCCCCAAAATAAGTGGAATTTCTGAGTTTTGCCCCAAAATAAGGAGAATTTCTGTCTTTTTGCCCCAACAAATAGGAAATTTCTCCCTTTTTGCCCCACTACTAGGGGAATTTCTGCAATTTTGCTCCAAAATACGGGGAATTTCTGCTTTTTTTCACAAAAATAAAGGGAATGTATACCTTTTCCCACAAAAAAGGGAATTTTTTTCATTTTTGCCCCAAAATAAGAAGAATTTCTGCCTTTTTACCTCAAAATAAGTGAAATTTCTGCCTTTTTACCCAAAAATAAACGGAATTTCTGTCTTTTTGCCCCAAAATAAAAGCAATTTTTTAATTATGCCCTGAAATAAGTGAAATTTCTGCAATTTTGCCCCCAGATAAGGGAAATTTCTGCCTTTTTGACACAAAATAAGGGGCATTTCTGCATTTTTGCCACAAAATATTAGGAATTTCTGACTTTTGCCCCAAAATAAGGAAAATTTCTGCCTTTTTTCCCTGAAATAAGTGAAATTTCTGCAATTTTGCCCCAAAATAAGTGAAATTTCTGCCTTTTTGACACAAAATAAGGGGAATTTCTGTCTTTTTGCTCCAAAATAAGGGGAATTTCCGCCTTTTTACCTCATAATAAGGGGAATCTCTGCCTTTTTGCCCTAAAATATGGGGAAATTCTGTATTTTTACCCCAAAATAGAGAAAATTTCTGCAATTTTGTAGCAAATTAAAAGTAATTTCTGCCTTTTTGCCCCAAAATAAGAGAAATTTTTGCGTTTTTTCCCTGAAATAAGTGAAATTTCTGTAATTTTTCCCCAAAATAAGGAAGATTTCTGCATTTTTGCCCCAAAATAATAAAAATTTTTGCAATTTTGTACAAAAATAAAAGAAATTTTTGCCTTTTTGCCCCAAAATAAGAAAATTTCTGCTTTTTTCCCTGAAATAAATGAAATTTCTGCAATTTTGCCCCAAAATAAGTTAAATTTCTGCAATTTTGCCCCAAAATAAAAGAAATTCCTGCCTTTTTGCCACAAAATAAGAGGAATTTCTGTTTTTTTGCCCCAAAATAAGTGAAATTTCTGCCTTTCTGCCCCCAAATAAGGCGAATTTCAGCCTTTTTACCTCAAAATAAGAGGAATTTCTCCATTTTTGAAACAAAATAAGGGGAATTCCTGCATTTTTTCCACAAAGTATTAGGAATTTCTGCCTTTTTGCCCCAAAATAAGGAAAATTTCTGCCTTTTTTCCCTGAAATTATTGAAATTTTTGCAATTTTGCCCCAAAATAAGTGAAATTTCTGCAATTTTGTCCCAAAATAAGTGGAATTTCTGAGTTTTGCCCCAATATAAGGAGAATTTCTGTCTTTTTGCCCCAACAAATAGTGAATTTCTTTCTTTTTGCCCCACAACTAGGGGAATTTCTGCAATTTTGCTCCAAAATATGGGGTATTTCTGCTTTTTTCCCCAAAAATAAGGGGAATATATACCTTTTGCCACAAAAAAAATAGAAATTTCTTTATTTTTGCCCAAAAATAAGAGGAATTTCTGCCTTTTTACCTCAAAATAAGTGAAATTTCTGCCTTTTTACCAAAAAATAAACGGAATTTTTGTCTTTTTGCCCCAAAATAAAATGAATTTTTGAAATATGCCCTGAAATAAGTGGAATTTCTGCAATTTTGCCCCCAAATAAGGGAAATTTCTGCTTTTTCGACACAAAATAAAGAAAATTTCTGCATTTTTGCCACAAAATATTAGGAATTTCTGCCTTTTTGCCCCAAAATAAGGAAAATTTCTGTCTTTTTTCCCTGAAATAAGTGAAATGTCTGCAATTTTGCCTCAAAATAAGTGAAATTTCTACAATTTTGCCCCAAAATAAAGGAAATTTCTGGAATTTTTCCCCAAAATATGTGGAATTCTGAGTTTTGCCCCAAAATAAGGAGAATTTCCGTGTTTTTGCCTCAACATATAAGGAATTTCTGACTTTTTGCCCCACAATTAGGGGATTTTCTGCAATTTTGCTCCAAAATATGGGGAATTTCTGCAATTTTGCCATAAATAAATGAAATGGATACTTTTTGCCACAAAGAAGGGAAATTTCTTCATTTTTGCCACAAAATAAGAGGAATTTCTGCCTTTTTACCTCAAAATAAGTGAAATTTCTGCCTTTTTACCCCAAAATAAATGGAATTTCTGTCTTTTTGCCCCAAAATAAAAGAAAATTTTGAATTATGCCCTGAAATAAGTGAAATTTCTGCCTTTTTGACACAAAATAAGGGGAATTTCTGCATTTATGCCACAAAATATTAGGAATTTCTGCCTTTTTGCCCCAAAATAATGAAAATTTCTGCCTTTTTTCCTGAATTAAGTGAAATTTCTGCAATTTTGCCCCAAATAAGTGAAATTTCTGCAATTTTGCCCCAAAATAAGGGAAATTTCTGGAATTTAGCCCCCAAATAAGTGGAATTTCTGAGTTTTGCCCCAACATAAGGGGAATTTCTGACTTTTTGCCCTGAAATAAATTAAATTTCTAAAATTTTTCCCCAAAATAAGGGAAATCTCTGTTTTTGCCCCAAAATAAGCGGAATTTCTGACTTTTTGCCCCAAAATAAGAGAAATTTCAGCCTTTTTACCTCAAAATAAGAAAAATTTCTGCCTTTTTGCCCCAAAATAATAAAAATTTTTGCAATTTTGTACCAAAATGAAAGAAATTTCTGCTTTTTGCCCCAAAATAAGAAAATTTCTGCTTTTTTTCCCTGAAATAAGTGAAATTTCTGCAATTTTGCCCCAAAATAAGTGAAATTTCTGCAATTTTGCTCCAAAATGAAAGAAATTTCTGCCTTTTTGCCACAAAATAAGGGGAATTTCTGTCTTTTTGCCCTAAAATAAGGGAAATTTCTGCCTTTTTGCCACCAAATAAGGCGAATTTCAGCCTTTTTACCTCAAAATATTAGGAATTTCTGCCCTTTTTCCCCAAAATAAAGAAAATTTCTGCCTTTTTTCTCTGAAATAAGTGAAATTTCTGCAATTTTGCCCCAAAATAAGTGAAATTTCTGCAATTTTGCCCCAAAATAAGTGGAATTTTTGAGTTTTGCCCCAAAATAAGGAGAATTTCTGTCTTTTTGCCCCAACAAATAGGGAATTTCTCCCTTTTTGCCCCACAACTAGGGGAATTTCTGCAATTTTTCTCCAAAATACGGGGAATTTCTGCTTTTTTTCCCAAAAATAAGGGGAATGTATACCTTTTGCCACAAAAAGGGAAATTTCTTCATTTTTGCCCCAAAATAAGAAGAATTTCTGTTTTTTTACCTCAAAATATGTGAAATTTCTGCCTTTTTACCCAAAAAGAAATGGAAGTTCTGTCTTTTTGCCCCAAAATAAAAGCAATTTTTGAATTATGCTCTGAAATAATTGAAATTTCTGCAATTGTGCCCCCAGATAAGGGAAATTTCTGCCTTTTTGACACAAAATAAGGGGAATTTCTGCATTTTTGCCACAAAATATTAGGAATTTCTGCCTTTTTGCCCCAAATTAAGAAAAATTTCTGTTTTTTTCCCTGAAATAAGTGAAATTTCTGCAATTTTGCCCCAAAATAAGTGATATTTCTGCAATTTTGCTCCAAAATAAAAGAAATTACTGTTTTTTTGCCACAAAATAAGGGAAATTTCTGTCTTTTTGCCCTAAAATAAGGGAAATTTCTGCCTTTTTGCCCCCAAATAAGGCGAATTTCAGCCTTTTTACCTCAAAATATTAGGAATTTCTGCCTTTTTGCCCCAAAATAAAGAAAATTTCTGCCTTTTTTCTCTGACATAAGTGAAATTTCTGCAATTTTGCCACAAAATAAGTGAAATTTCTGCAATTTTGCCCCAAAATAAGTGGAATTTCTGAGTTTTGCCCCAAAATAAGGAGAATTTCTGTCTTTTTGCCCCAAAAAATAGGAAATTTCTCCCTTTTTGCCCCACAACTAGGGAAATTTCTGCAATTTTGCTCCAAAATACGGGGAATTTCTGCTTTTTTTCACAAAAATAAAGGGAATGTATACCTTTTCCCACAAAAAAGGGAAATTTTTTCATTTTTGCCCCAAAATAAGAAGAATTTCTGCCTTTTTACCTCAAAATAAGTGAAATTTCTGCCTTTTTACCCAAAAATAAACGGAATTTCTGTCTTTTTGCCCCAAAATATAAACAATTTTTTAATTATGCCCTGA
This sequence comes from Micromys minutus, assembly GCF_963924665.1. Taxonomy (NCBI): domain Eukaryota; kingdom Metazoa; phylum Chordata; class Mammalia; order Rodentia; family Muridae; genus Micromys; species Micromys minutus. The sequence continues at coordinate 9,755,275 of NW_027667467.1, read as the reverse complement.
AATAAGTGAAATTTCTGCAATTTTGCCCCCAGATAAGGGAAATTTCTGCCTTTTTGACACAAAATAAGGAGCATTTCTGCATTTTTGCCACAAAATATTAGGAATTTCTGACTTTTGCCCCAAAATAATGAAAATTTCTGCCTTTTTTCCTGAATTAAGTGAAATTTCTGCAATTTTGCCCCAAATAAGTGAAATTTCTGCAATTTTTCCCCAAAATAAGGGAAATTTTTGGAATTTAGCCCCAAAATAAGTGGAATTTCTGAGTTTTGCCTCAAGATAAGGGGAATTTCTGACTTTTTGCCCTGAAATAAATTAAATTTCTAAAATTTTTCCCCAAAATAAGGGAAATGTCTGTTTTTGCCCCAAAATAAGCGGAATTTCTGACTTTTTGCCCCAAAATAAGAGGAATTTCAGCCTTTTTACCTCAAAATAAGGGAAATTTCTTCATTTTTGCCCCAAAATATGAGAAATTTCTGCCTTTTTGCCCCAAAATAAGAAAAATTTTTGCAATTTTGTACCAAAATGAAAGAAATTTCTGCTTTTTGCCCCAAAATAAGAAAATTTCTGCTTTTTTTCCCTGAAATAAGTGAAATTTCTGCAATTTTGCCCCAAAATAAGTGAAATTTCTGCAATTTTGCTCCAAAATGAAAGAAATTTCTGCGTTTTTGCCACAAAATAAGGGGAATTTCTGTCTTTTTGCCCTAAAATAAGGGAAATTTCTGCCTTTTTCCACCAAATAAGGCGAATTTCAGCCTTTTTACCTCAAAATATTAGGAATTTCTGCCCTTTTTCCCCAAAATAAAGAAAATTTCTGCCTTTTTTCTCTGAAATAAGTGAAATTTCTGCAATTTTGCCCCAAAATAAGTGAAATTTCTGCAATTTTGCCCCAAAATAAGTGGAATTTTTGAGTTTTGCCCAAAAATAAGGAGAATTTCTGTCTTTTTGCCCCAACAAATAGGGAATTTCTCCCTTTTTGTCCCACAACTATGGGAATTTCTGCAATTTTGCTCCAAAATACGGGGAATTTCTGCTTTCTTTTCCCAAAAATAAGGGGAATGTATACCTTTTGCCACAAAAAGGTAAATTTCTTCATTTTTGCCCCAAAATAAGAAGAATTTCTGCCTTTTTACCTCAAAATATGTAAAATTTCTGCCTTTTTACCCAAAAAGAAATGGAAGTTCTGACTTTTTGCCCAAAATAAAAGCAATTTTTGAATTATGCTCTGAAATAATTGAAATTTCTGCAATTGTGCCCCCAGATAAGGGAAATTTCTGCCTTTTTGACACAAAATAAGGGGAATTTCTGCATTTTTGCCACAAAATATTAGGAATTTCTGCCTTTTTGCCCCAAATTAAGAAAAATTTCTGTTTTTTTCCCTGAAATAAGTGAAATTTCTGCAATTTTGCCCCCAAATAAGGGAAATTTCTGCTTTTTCGACACAAAATAAGGAAAATTTCTGCATTTTGCCACAAAATATTAGGAATTTCTCCTTTTTGCCCCAAAATAAGGAAAATTTCTGTCTTTTTTCCCTGAAATAAGTGAAATTTCTGCAATTTTGCCTCAAAATAAGTGAAATTTCTACAATTTTGCCCCAAAATAAAGGAAATTTCTGGAATTTTGCCCCAAAATATGTGGAATTCTGAGTTTTGCCCCAAAATAAGGAGAATTTCCGTGTTTTTGCCCCAACATATAAGGAATTTCTGACTTTTTGCCCCACAATTAGGGGATTTTCTGCAATTTTGCTCCAAAATATGGGGAATTTCTGCAATTTTGCCATAAATAAATGAAATGGATACTTTTTGCCACAAAGAAGGGAAATTTCTTCATTTTTGCCACAAAATAAGAGGAATTTCTGCCTTTTTACCTCAAAATAAGTGAAATTTCTGCCTTTTTACCCCAAAATAAACGGAATTTCTGTCTTTTTGCCCCAAAATAAAGAAATTTTTGAATTATGCCCTGAAATAAGTGAAATTTCTGCCTTTTTACACAAAATAAGGGGAATTTCTGCATTTATGCCACAAAATATTAGGAATTTCTGCCTTTTTGCCCCAAAATAATGAAAATTTCTGCCTTTTTTCCTGAATTAAGTGAAATTTCTGCAATTTTGCCCCAAATAAGTGAAATTTCTGCAATTTTGCCCCAAAATAAGGGAAATTTCTGGAATTTAGCCCCAAAATAAGTGGAATTTCTGAGTTTTGCCCCAACATAAGGGGAATTTCTGACTTTTTGCCCTGAAATAAATTAAATTTCTAAAATTTTTCCCCAAAATAAGGGAAATGTCTGTTTTTGCCCCAAAATAAGCGGAATTTCTGACTCTTTGCCCCAAAATAAGAGAAATTTCAGCCTTTTTACCTCAAAATAAGGGAAATTTCTGCCTTTTTGCCCCAAAATAATAAAAATTTTTGCAATTTTGTACCAAAATGAAAGAAATTTCTGCTTTTTGCCCCAAAATAAGAAAATTTCTGCTTTTTTTCCCTGAAATAAGTGAAATATCTGCAATTTTGCCCCAAAATAAGTGATATTTCTGCAATTTTGCTCCAAAATAAAAGAAATTTCTGTTTTTTTGCCACAAAATAAGGGAAATTTCTATCTTTTTGCCCTAAAATAAGGGAAATTTCTGCCTTTTTGCCCCCAAATAAGGCGAATTTCAGCCTTTTTACTTCAAAATATTAGGAATTTCTGCCTTTTTGCCCCAAAATAAAGAAAATTTCTGCCTTTTTTCTCTGACATATGTGAAATTTCTGCAATTTTGCCCCAAAATAAGTGAAATTTCTGCAATTTTGCCCCAAAATAAGTGGAATTTCTGAGTTTTGCCCCAAAATAAGGAGAATTTCTGTCTTTTTGCCCCAACAAATAGGAAATTTCTCCCTTTTTGCCCCACAACTAGGGGAATTTCGGCAATTTTGCTCCAAAATACGGGGAATTTCTGCTTTTTTTCACAAAAATAAAGGGAATGTATACCTTTTCCCACAAAAAAGGGAATTTTTTTCATTTTTGCCCCAAAATAAGAAGAATTTCTGCTTTTTTACCTCAAAATAAGTGAAATTTCTGCCTTTTTACCCAAAAATAAACGGAATTTCTGTCTTTTTGCCCCAAAATAAAAGCAATTTTTTAATTATGCCCTGAAATAAGTGAAATTTCTGCAATTTTGCCCCCAGATAAAAGAAATTTCTGCCTTTTTGACACAAAATAAGGGGCATTTCTGCATTTTTGCCACAAAATATTAGGAATTTCTGACTTTTGCCCCAAAATAAGGAAAATTTCTGCCTTTTTTCCCTGAAATAAGTGAAATTTCTGCAATTTTGCCCCAAAATAAGGGAAATTTCTGCCTTTTTGACACAAAATAAGGGGAAATTCTGTCTTTTTGCTCCAAAATAAGGGGAATTTCCGCCTTTTTACCTCATAATAATGGGAATGTCTGCCTTTTTGCCCGAAAATATGGGGAAATTCTGTATTTTTGCCCCAAAATAGAGAAAATTTCTGCAATTTTGTAGCAAATTAAAAGTAATTTCTGCCTTTTTGCCCCAAAATAAGAGAAATTTTTGCGTTTTTTCCCTGAAATAAGTGAAATTTCTGTAATTTTTCCCCAAAATAAGGAAGATTTCTGCATTTTTGCCCCAAAATAATAAAAATTTTTGCCTTTTTGCCCCAAAATAAGAAAATTTCTGCTTTTTTCCCTGAAATAAAAGAAATTTCTGCAATTTTGCCCCAAAATAAGTTAAATATCTGCAATTTTGCCCCAAAATAAAAGAAATTTCTGCCTTTTTGCCACAAAATAAGAGGAATTTCTGTTTTTTTGCCCCAAAATAAGTGAAATTTCTGCCTTTCTGCCCCCAAATGAGGCGAATTTCAGCCTTTTTACCTCAAAATAAGAGGAATTTCTCCATATTGAAACAAAATAATGGGAATTTCTGCATTTTTTCCACAAAGTATTAGGAATTTCTGCATTTTTGCCCCAAAATAAGGAAAATTTCTGCCTTTTTTCCCTGAAATTATTGAAATTTTTGCAATTTTGCCCCAAAATAAGTGAAATTTCTGCAATTTTGTCCCAAAATAAGTGGAATTTCTGAGTTTTGCCCCAATATAAGGAGAATTTCTGTCTTTTTGCCCCAACAAATAGTGAATTTCTCCCTTTTTGCCCCACAACTAGGGGAATTTCTGCAATTTTGCTCCAAAATATGGGGTATTTCTGCTTTTTTCCCCAAAAATAAGGGGAATGTATACCTTTTGCCACAAAAAATAGAAATTTCTATATTTTTGCCCCAAAATAAGAGGAATTTCTGCCTTTTTACCTCAAAATAAGTGAAATTTCTGCCTTTTTACCAAAAAATAAACGGAATTTCCTTCTTTTTGCCCCAAAATAAAATGAATTTTTGAAATATGCCCTGAAATAAGTGAAATTTCTGCAATTTTGCCCCCAAATAAGGGAAATTTCTGCTTTTTCGACAGAAAATAAGGAAAATTTCTGCATTTTTGCCACAAAATATTAGGAATTTCTGCCTTTTTGCCCCAAAATAAGGAAAATTTCTGTCTTTTTTCCCTGAAATAAGTGAAATTTCTGCAATTTTGCCTCAAAATAAGTGAAATTTCTACAATTTTGCCCCAAAATAAAGGAAATTTCTGGAATTTTGCCCCAAAATATGTGGAATTCTGAGTTTTGCCCCAAAATAAGGAGAATTTCGGTGTTTTTGCCCCAACATATAAGGAATTTCTGACTTTTTGCCCCACAATTAAGGGATTTTCTGCAATTTTGCTCCAAAATATGGGGAATTTCTGCAATTTTGCCATAAATAAATGAAATGGATACTTTTTGCCACAAAGAAGGGAAAATTCTTCATTTTTGCCACAAAATAAGAGGAATTTCTGCCTTTTTACCTCAAAATAAGTGAAATTTCTGCCTTTTTACCCCAAAATAAACGGAATTTCTGTCTTTTTGCCCCAAAATAAAAGAAATTTTTGAATTATGCCCTGAAATAAGTGAAATTTCTGCCTTTTTGACACAAAATAAGGGGAATTTCTGCATTTATGCCACAAAATATTAGGAATTTCTGATTTTTGCCCCAAAATAATGAAAATTTCTGCCCTTTTTCCTGAATTAAGTGAAATTTCTGCAATTTTGCCTTAAATAAGTGAAATTTCTGGAATTTTGCCCCAAAATAAGGAAAATTTCTGGAATTTAGCCCCAAAATAAGTGGAATTTCTGAGTTTTGCCCCAAAATAAGGGGAATTTCTGTCTTTTTGCCCTGAAATAAATTAAATTTCTAAAATTTTTCCCCAAAATAAGGGAAATGTCTGTTTTTGCCCCAAAATAAGCGGAATTTCTGACTTTTTGCCCCAAAATAAGAGGAATTTCAGCCTTTTTACCTAAAAATAAGGGAAATTTCTTCATTTTTGCCCCAAAATATGAGAAATTTCTGCCTTTTTGCCCCAAAATAAGAAAAATTTTTGCAATTTTGTACCAAAATGAAAGAAATTTCTGCTTTTTACCACAAAATATTAAGAATTTCTGCCTTTTTGCCCCAAAATAAGAAAAATTTCTGCCTTTTTTCCCTGAAATAAGTGAAATTTCTGCAATTTTGCCCATAAATAAGTGATATTTCTGCAATTTTGCTCCAAAATAAAAGAAATTTCTGTTTTTTTGCCACAAAATAAGGGAAATTTCTGCCTTTTTGCCCCCAAATCAGGCGAATTTCAGCCTTTTTACCTCAAAATATTAGGAATTTCTGCCTTTTTGCCCCAAAATAAAGAAAATTTCTGCCTTTTTTCTCTGACATAAGTGAAATTTCTGCAATTTTGCCCCAAAATAAGTGAAATTTCTGCAATTTTGCCCCAAAATAAGTGGAATTTCTGAGTTTTGCCCCAAAATAAGGAGAATTTCTGTCTTTTTGCCCCAACAAATAGGAAATTTCTCTCTTTTTGCCCCACAACTAGGGGAATTTCTGCAATTTTGCTCCAAAATACGGGGAATTTCTGCTTTTTTTTCACAAAAATAAAGGGAATGTATACCTTTTCCCACAAAAAAGGGAAATTTCTTCATTTTTGCCCCAAAATAAGAATTTCTGCCTTTTTACCTCAAAATAAGTGAAATTTCTGCCTTTTTACCCAAAAATAAACGGAATTTCTGTCTTTTTGCCCCAAAATAAAAGCAATTTTTTAATTATGCCCTGAAATAAGTGAAATTTCTGCAATTTTGCCCCCAGATAAGGGAAATTTCTACCTTTTTGACACAAAATAAGGGGCATTTCTGCATTTTTGCCACAAAATATTAGGAATTTCTGACTTTTGCCCCAAAATAAGGAAAATTTCTGCCTTTTTTCCCTGAAATAAGTGAAATTTCTGCAATTTTGCCCCAAAATAAGTGAAATTTCTGCCTTTTTGACACAAAATTAGGGGAATTTCTGTCTTTTTGCTCCAAAATAAGGGGAATTTCCGCCTTTTTACCTCATAATAAGGGGAATCTCTGCCTTTTTGCCCTAAAATATGGGGAAATTCTGTATATTTGCCCCAAAATAGAGAAAATTTCTGCAATTTTGTAGCAAATTAAAAGTAATTTGCCTTTTTGCCCCAAAATAAGAGAAATTTTTGCGTTTTTTCCCTGAAATAAGTGAAATTTCTGTAATTTTTCCCCAAAATAAGGAAGATTTCTGCATTTTTGCCCCAAAATAATAAAAATTTTTGCAATTTTGTACAAAAATAAAAGAAATTTTTGCCTTTTTGCCCCAAAATAAGAAAATTTCTGCTTTTTTCCCTGAAATAAATGAAATTTCTGCAATTTTGCCCCAAAATAAGTTAAATTTCTGCAATTTTGCCCCAAAATAAAAGAAATTTCTGCCTTTTTGCCACAAAATAAGAGGAATTTCTGTTTTTTTGCCCCAAAATAAGTGAAATTTCTGCCTTTCTGCCCCCAAATAAGGCGAATTTCAGCCTTTTTACCTCAAAATAAGAGGAATTTCTCCATTTTTGAAACAAAATAAGGGGAATTTCTGCATTTTTTCCACAAAGTATGAGGAATTTCTGCCTTTTTGCCCCAAAATAAGGAAAATTTCTGCCTTTTTTCCCTGAAATTATTGAAATTTTTGCAATTTTGCCCCAAAATAAGTGAAATTTCTGCAATTTTGTCCCAAAATAAGTGGAATTTCTGAGTTTTGCCCCAATATAAGGAGAATTTCTGTCTTTTTGCCCCAACAAATAGTGAATTTCTTTTTTTTTGCCCCACAACTAGGGGAATTTCTGCAATTTTGCTCCAAAATATGGGGTATTTCTGCTTTTTTCCCCAAAAATAAGGGGAATATATACCTTTTGCCACAAAAAAATAGAAATTTCTTTATTTTTGCCCCAAAATAAGAGGAATTTCTGCCTTTTTACCTCAAAATAAGTGAAATTTCTGCCTTTTTACCAAAAAATAAACGGAATTTTTGTCTTTTTGCCCCAAAATAAAATGAATTTTTGAAATATGCCCTGAAATAAGTGAAATTTCTGCAATTTTGCCCCAAAATAAAGGAAATTTCTGGAATTTTTCCCCAAAATATGTGGAATTCTGAGTTTTGCTTCAAAATAAGGAGAATATCCGTGTTTTTGCCTCAACATATAAGGAATTTCTGACTTTTTGCCCCACAATTAGGGGATTTTCTGCAATTTTGCTTCAAAATATGGGGAATTTCTGCAATTTTGCCATAAATAAATAAAATGGATACTTTTTGCCACAAAGAAGGGAAATTTCTTCATTTTTGCCACAAAATAAGAGGAATTTCTGCCTTTTTACCTCAAAATAAGTGAAATTTCTGCCTTTTTACCCCAAAATAAATGGAATTTCTGTCTTTTTGCCCCAAAATAAAAGAAAATTTTGAATTATGCCCTGAAATAAGTGAAATTTCTGCCTTTTTGACACAAAATAAGGGGAATTTCTGCATTTATGCCACAAAATATTAGGAATTTCTGCCTTTTTGCCCCAAAATAATGAAAATTTCTGCCTTTTTTCCTGAATTAAGTGAAATTTCTGCAATTTTGCCCCAAATAAGTGAAATTTCTGCAATTTTGCCCCAAAATAAGGGAAATTTCTGGAATTTAGCCCCCAAATAAGTGGAATTTCTGAGTTTTGCCCCAACATAAGGGGAATTTCTGACTTTTTGCCCTGAAATAAATTAAATTTCTAAAATTTTTCCCCAAAATAAGGGAAATGTCTGTTTTTGCCCCAAAATAAGCGGAATTTCTGACTTTTTGCCCCAAAATAAGAGAAATTTCAGCCTTTTTACCTCAAAATAAGAAAAATTTCTGCCTTTTTGCCCCAAAATAATAAAAATTTTTGCAATTTTGTACCAAAATGAAAGAAATTTCTGCTTTTTGCCCCAAAATAAGAAAATTTCTGCTTTTTTTCCCTGAAATAAGTGAAATTTCTGCAATTTTGCCCCAAAATAAGTGAAATTTCTGCAATTTTGCTCCAAAATGAAAGAAATTTCTGCCTTTTTGCCACAAAATAAGGGGAATTTCTGTCTTTTTGCCCTAAAATAAGGTAAATTTCTGCCTTTTTGCCACCAAATAAGGCGAATTTCAGCCTTTTTACCTCAAAATATTAGGAATTTCTGCCCTTTTTCCCCAAAATAAAGAAAATTTCTGCCTTTTTTCTCTGAAATAAGTGAAATTTCTGCAATTTTGCCCCAAAATAAGTGAAATTTCTGCAATTTTACCCCAAAATAAGTGGAATTTCTGAGTTTTGCCCCAAAATAAGGAGAATTTCTGTCTTTTTGCCCCAACAAATAGGGAATTTCTCCCTTTTTGCCCCACAACTAGGGGAATTTCTGCAATTTTGTTACAAAATACGGGGAATTTCTGCTTTTTTTCCCAAAAATAAGGGGAATGTATACCTTTTGCCACAAAAAGGGAAATTTCTTCATTTTTGCCCCAAAATAAGAAGAATTTCTGTTTTTTTACCTCAAAATATGTGAAATTTCTGCCTTTTTACCCAAAAAGAAATGGAAGTTCTGCCTTTTTGCCCCAAAATAAAAGCAATTTTTGAATTATGCTCTGAAATAATTGAAATTTCTGCAATTGTGCCCCCAGATAAGGGAAATTTCTGCCTTTTTGACACAAAATAAGGGGAATTTCTGCATTTTTGCCACAAAATATTAGGAATTTCTGCCTTTTTGCCCCAAATTAAGAAAAATTTCTGTTTTTTTCCCTGAAATAAGTGAAATTTCTGCAATTTTGCCCCAAAATAAGTGATATTTCTGCAATTTTGCTCCAAAATAAAAGAAATTACTGTTTTTTGGCCACAAAATAAGGGAAATTTCTGTCTTTTTGCCCTAAAATAAGGGAAATTTCTGCCTTTTTGCCCCCAAATAAGGCGAATTTCAGCCTTTTTACCTCAAAATATTAGGAATTTCTGACTTTTGCCCCAAAATAAGGAAAATTTCTGCCTTTTTTCCCTGAAATAAGTGAAATTTCTGCAATTTTGCCCCAAAATAAGGGAAATTTCTGCCTTTTTGACACAAAATAAGGGGAATTTCTGTCTTTTTGCTCCAAAATAAGGGGAATTTCCGCCTTTTTACTTCATAATAAGGGGAATCTCTGCCTTTTTGCCCTAAAATATGGGGAAATTCTGTATTTTTGCCCCAAAATAGAGAAAATTTCTGCAATTTTGTAGCAAATTAAAAGTAATTTCTGCCTTTTTGCCCCAAAATAAGAGAAATTTTTGCGTTTTTTCACTGAAATAAGTGAAATTTCTGTAATTTTTCCCCAAAATAAGGAAGATTTCTGCATTTTTGCCCCAAAATAATAAAAGTTTTTGCAATTTTGTACCAAAATAAAAAAATATTTTTGCCTTTTTGCCCCAAAATAAGAAAATTTCTGCTTTTTTCCCTGAAATAAATGAAGTTTCTGCAATTTTGCCCCAAAATAAGTTAAATTTCTGCAATTTTGCCCCAAAATAAAAGAAATTTCTGCCATTTTGCCACAAAATAAGAGGAATTTCTGTTTTTTTGCCCCAAAATAGGTGAAATTTCTGCCTTTCTGCCCCCAAATAAGGCGAATTTCAGCCTTTTTACTTCAAAATAAGAGGAATTTCTCCATTTTTGAAACAAAATAAGGGGAATTTCTGCATTTTTTCCACAAAGTATTAGAAATTTCTGCCTTTTTGCCCCAAAATAAGGAAAATTTCTGCCTTTTTTCCCTGAAATTATTGAAATTTTTGCAATTTTGCCCCAAAATAAGTGAAATTTCTGCAATTTTGTCCCAAAATAAGTGGAATTTCTGAGTTTTGCCCCAATATAAGGAGAATTTCTGTCTTTTTGCCCCAACAAATAGTGAATTTCTCCCTTTTTGCCCCACAACTAGGGGAATTTCTGCAATTTTGCTCCAAAATATGGGGTATTTCTGCTTTTTTCCCCAAAAATAAGGGGAATGTATACCTTTTGCCACAAAAAAATAGAAATTTCTTTATTTTTGCCCCAAAATAAGAGGAATTTCTGCCTTTTTACCTCAAAATAAGTGAAATTTCTGCCTTTTTACCAAAAAATAAACGGAATTTCTCTCTTTTTGCCCCAAAATAAAATGAATTTTTGAAATATGCCCTGAAATAAGTGAAATTTCTGCAATTTTGCCCCCAAATAAGGGAAATTTCTGCTTTTTCGACACAAAATAAAAAAAATTTCTGCATTTTTGCCACAAAATATTAGGAATTTCTGACTTTTGCCCCAAAATAAGGGAAATTTCTGCCTTTTTTCCCTGAAATAAGTGAAATTTCTGCAATTTTGCCCCAAAATAAGGGAAATTTCTGCCTTTTTGACACAAAATAAGGGGAATTTCTGTCTTTTTGCTCCAAAATAAGGGGAATTTCCGCCTTTTTACCTCATAATAAGGGGAATCTCTGCCTTTTTGCCCTAAAATATGGGGAAATTCTGTATTTTTGCCCCAAAATAGAGAAAATTTCTGCAATTTTGTAGCAAATTAAAAGTAATTTCTGCCTTTTTGCCCCAAAATAAGAGAAATTTTTGCGTTTTTTCCCTGAAATAAGTGAAATTTCTGTAATTTTTCCCCAAAATAAGGAAGATTTCTGCATTTTTGCCCCAAAATAATAAAAGTTTTTGCAATTTTGTACCAAAATAAAAGAAATTTTTGCCTTTTTGCCCCAAAATAAGAAAATTTCTGCTTTTTTCCCTGAAATAAATGAAGTTTCTGCAATTTTGCCCCAAAATAAGTTAAATTTCTGCAATTTTGCCCCAAAATAAAAGAAATTTCTGCCTTTTTGCCACAAAATAAGAGGAATTTCTGTTTTTTTGCCCCAAAATAAGTGAAATTTCTGCCTTTCTGCCCCCAAATAAGGCGAATTTCAGCCTTTTTACTTCAAAATAAGAGGAATTTCTCCATTTTTGAAACAAAATAAGGGGAATTTCTATTTTTTCCACAAAGTATTAGGAATTTCTGCCTTTTTGCCCCAAAATAAGGAAAATTTCTGCCTTTTTTCCCTGAAATTATTGAAATTTTTGCAATTTTGCCCCAAAATAAGTGAAATTTCTGCAATTTTGTCCCAAAATAAGTGAAATTTCTGAGTTTTGCCCCAATATAAGGAGAATTTCTGTCTTTTTGCCCCAAAAAATAGTGAATTTCTCCCTTTTTGTCCCACAACTAGGTGAATTTCTGCAATTTTGCTCCAAAATATGGGGTATTTCTGCTTTTTTCCCCAAAAATAAGGGGAATGTATACCTTTTGCCACAAAAAAATAGAAATTTCTTTATTTTTGCCCCAAAATAAGAGGAATTTCTGCCTTTTTACCTCAAAATAAGTGAAATTTCTGCCTTTTTACTAAATAATAAACGGAATTTCTGTCTTTTTGCCCCAAAATAAAATGAATTTTTGAAATATGCCCTGAAATAAGTGAAATTTCTGCAATTTTGCCCCCAAATAAGGGAAATTTCTGCTTTTTCGACACAAAATAAGGAAAATTTCTGCATTTTTGCCACAAAATATTAGGAATTTCTGCCTTTTTGCCCCAAAATAAGGAAAATTTCTGTCTTTTTTCCCTGAAATAAGTGAAATTTCTGCAATTTTGCCTCAAAATAAGTGAAATTTCTACAATTTTGCCCCAAAATAAAGGAAATTTCTGGAATTTTGCCCCAAAATATGAGGAATTCTGAGTTTTGCCCCAAAATAAGGAGAATTTCCGTGTTTTTGCCCCAACATATAAGGAATTTCTGACTTTTTGCCCCACAATTAGGGGATTTTCTGCAATTTTGCTCCAAAATATGGAGAATTTCTGCAATTTTGCCATACATAAATGAAATGGATACTTTTTGCCACAAAGAAGGGAAATTTCTTCATTTTTGCCACAAAATAAGAGGAATTTCTGCCTTTTTACCTCAAAATAAGTGAAATTTCTGCCTTTTTACCCCAAAATAAACGGAATTTCTGTCTTTTTGCCCCAAAATAAAGAAATTTTTGAATTATGCCCTGAAATAAGTGAAATTTCTGCCTTTTTGACACAAAATAAGGGGAATTTCTGCATTTATGCCACAAAATATTAGGAATTTCTGCCTTTTTGCCCCAAAATAATGAAAATTTCTGCCTTTTTTCATGAATTAAGTGAAATTTCTGCAATTTTGCCCCAAAAAGTGAAATTTCTGCAATTTTGCCCCAAAATAAGGGAAATTTCTGGAATTTAGCCCCAAAATAAGTGGAATTACTGAGTTTTGATAAGGGGAATTTCTGACTTTTTGCCCTGAAATAAATTAAATTTCTAAAATTTTTCCCCAAAATAAGGGAAATGTCTGGTTTTGCCCCAAAATAAGCAGAATTTCTGACTCTTTGCCCCAAAATAAGAGGAATTTCAGCCTTTTTACCTCAAAATAAGGGAAATTTCTTCATTTTTGCCCCAAAATATGAGAAATTTCTGCCTTTTTGCCCCAAAATAAGAAAAATTTTTGCAATTTTGTACCAAAATGAAAGAAATTTCTGCTTTTTGCCCCAAAATAAGAAAATTTCTGCTTTTTTTCCCTGAAATAAGTGAAATATCTGCAATTTTGCCCCAAAATAAGTGAAATTTCTGCAATTTTGCTTCAAAATGAAAGAAATTTCTGCGTTTTTGCCACAAAATAAGGGGAATTTCTGTCTTTTTGCCCTAAAATAAGGGAAATTTCTGCCTTTTTGCCACCAAATAAGGCGAATTTCAGCCTTTTTACCTCAAAATATTAGGAATTTCTGCCCTTTTTCCCCAAAATAAAGAAAATTTCTGCCTTTTTTCTCTGAAATAAGTGAAATTTCTGCAATTTTGCCCCAAAATAAGTGAAATTTCTGCAATTTTGCCCCAAAATAAGTGGAATTTCTGAGTTTTGCCCCAAAATAAGGAGAATTTCTGTCTTTTTGCCCCAACAAATAGGGAATTTCTCCCTTTTTGCCCCACAACTAGGGGAATTTCTGCAATTTTGCTCCAAAATACGGGGAATTTCTGCTTTTTTTCCCAAAAATAAGGGGAATGTATACCTTTTATCACAAAAAGGGAAATTTCTTCATTTTTGCCCCAAAATAAGAAAAATTTCTGCCTTTTTACCTCAAAATATGTGAAATTTCTGCCTTTTTACCCAAAAAGTAATGGAAGTTCTGTCTTTTGCCCCAAAATAAAAGCAATTTTTGAATTATGCTCTGAAATAATTGAAATTTCTGCAATTGTGCCCCCAGATAAGGGAAATTTCTGCCTTTTTGACACAAAATAAGGGGAATTTCTGCATTTTTGCCACAAACTATTAGGAATTTCTGCCTTTTTGCCTCAAATTAAGAAAAATTTCTGCCTTTTTTCCCTGAAATAAGTGAAATTTCTGCAATTTTGCCCCAAAATAAGTGATATTTCTGCAATTTTGCTCCAAAATAAAAGAAATTTCTGTTTTTTTGCCACAAAATAAGGGAAATTTCTGTCTTTTTGCCCTAAAATAAGGGAAATTTCTGCCTTTTTGCCCCCAAATAAGGCGAATTTCAGCCTTTTTACTTCAAAATATTAGGAATTTCTGCCTTTTTGCCCCAAAATAATAAAAATTTCTGCCTTTTTTCTCTGACATAAGTGAAATTTCTGCAATTTTGCCCCAAAATAAGTGAAATTTCTGCAATTTTGCCCCAAAATAAGTGGAATTTCTGAGTTTTGCCCCAAAATAAGGAGAATTTCTGTCTTTTTGCCCCAACAAATAGGAAATTTCTCCCTTTTTGCCCCACAACTAGGGGAATTTCTGCAATTTTGCTCCAAAATACGGGGAATTTCTGCTTTTTTTCACAAAAATGAAGGGAATGTATACCTTTTCCCACAAAAAAAAGAAATTTTTTCATTTTTGCCCCAAAATAAGAAGAATTTCTGCCTTTTTACCTCAAAATAAGTGAAATTTCTGCCTTTTTACCCAAAAATAAACGGAATTTCTGTCTTTTTGCCCCAAAATAAAAGCAATTTTTTAATTATGCCCTGTAATAAGTGAAATTTCTGCAATTTTGCCCCCAGATAAGGGAAATTTCTGCCTTTTTGACAAAAATAAGGGGCATTTCTGCATTTTTGCCACAAAATATTAGGAATTTCTGACTTTTGCCCCAAAATAAGGAAAATTTCTGCCTTTTTCCCTGAAATAAGTGAAATTTCTTCAATTTTGCCCCAAAATAAGGGAAATTTCTGCCTTTTTGACACAAAATAAGGGGAATTTCTGTCTTTTTGCTCCAAAATGAGGGGAATTTCCGCCTTTTTACCTCATAATAAGGGGAATCTCTGCCTTTTTGCCCGAAAATATGGGGAAATTCTGTATTTTTGCCCCCAAATAGGGAAAATTTCTGCAATTTTGTAGCAAATTAAAAGTAATTTCTGCCTTTTTGCCCCAAAATAAGAGAAATTTTTGCGTTTTTTCCCTGAAATAAGTGAAATTTCTGTAATTTTTCCCCAAAATAAGGAAGATTTCTGCATTTTTGCCACAAAATAATAAAAAATTTTGCCTTTTTGCCCCAAAATAAGAAAATTTCTGCTTTTTTCCCTGAAATAAAAGAAATTTCTGCAATTTTGCCCCAAAATAAGTTAAATTTCTGCAATTTTGCCCCAAAATAAAAGAAATTTCTGCCTTTTTGCCACAAAATAAGAGGAATTTCTGTTTTTTTGCCCCAAAATAAGTGAAATTATGCCTTTCTGCCCCCAAATGAGGCGAATTTCAGCCTTTTTACCTCAAAATAAGAGGAATTTCTCCATATTGAAACAAAATAAGGGGAATTTCTGCATTTTTTCCACAAAGTATTAGGAATTTCTGCATTTTTGCCCCAAAATAAGGAAAATTTCTGCCTTTTTTCCCTGAAATTATTGAAATTTTTGCAATTTTGCCCCAAAATAAGTGAAATTTCTGCAATTTTGTCCCAAAATAAGTGGAATTTCTGAGTTTTGCCCTAATATAAGGAGAATTTCTGTCTTTTTGCCCCAACAAATAGTGAATTTCTCCCTTTTTGACCCACAACTAGGGGAATTTCTGCAATTTTGCTCCAAAATATGGGGTATTTCTGCTTTTTTCCCCAAAAATAAGGGGAATGTATACCTTTTGCCACAAAAAATAGAAATTTCTTTATTTTTGCCCCAAAATAAGAGGAATTTCTGCCTTTTTACCTCAAAATAAGTGAAATTTCTGCCTTTTTACCAAAAAATAAACGGAATTTCCTTCTTTTTGCCCCAAAATAAAATGAATTTTTGAAATATGCCCTGAAATACGTGAAATTTCTGCAATTTTGCCCCCAAATAAGGGAAATTTCTGCTTTTTCGACAGAAAATAAGGAAAATTTCTGCATTTTTGCCACAAAATATTAGGAATTTCTGCCTTTTTGCCCCAAAATAAGGAAAATTTCTGTCTTTTTTCCCTGAAATAAGTGAAATTTCTGCAATTTTGCCTCAAAATAAGTGAAATTTCTACAATTTTGCCCCAAAATAAAGGAAATTTCTGGAATTTTGCCCCAAAATATGTGGAATTCTGAGTTTTGCCCCAAAATAAGGAGAATTTCGGTGTTTTTGCCCCAACATATAAGGAATTTCTGACTTTTTGCCCCACAATTAGGGGATTTTCTGCAATTTTGCTCCAAAATATGGGGAATTTCTGCAATTTTGCCATAAATAAATGAAATGGATACTTTTTGCCACAAAGAAGGGAAATTTCTTCATTTTTGCCACAAAATAAGAGAAATTTCTGCCTTTTTACCTCAAAATAAGTGAAATTTCTGCCTTTTTACCCCAAAATAAACGGAATTTCTGTCTTTTTGCCCCAAAATAAAAGAAATTTTTGAATTATGCCCTGAAATAAGTGAAATTTCTGCCTTTTTGACACAAAATAAGGGGAATTTCTGCATTTATGCCACAAAATATTAGGAATTTCTGCCTTTTTGCCCCAAAATAATGAAAATTTCTGCCCTTTTTCCTGAATTAAGTGAAATTTCTGCAATTTTGCCCCAAATAAGTGAAATTTCTGGAATTTTGCCCAAAATAAGGAAAATTTCTGGAATTTAGCCCCAAAATAAGTGGAATTTCTGAGTTTTGCCCCAAAATAAGGGGAATTTCTGACTTTTTGCCCTGAAATAAATTAAATTTCTAAAATTTTTCCCCAAAATAAGGGAAATGTCTGTTTTTGCCCCAAAATAAGCGGAATTTCTGACTTTTTGCCCCAAAATAAGAGGAATTTCAGCCTTTTTACCTCAAAATAAGGGAAATTTCTTCATTTTTGCCCCAAAATATGAGAAATTTCTGCCTTTTTGCCCCAAAATAAGAAAAATTTTTGCAATTTTGTACCAAAATGAAAGAAATTTCTGCTTTTTGCCACAAAATATTAAGAATTTCTGCCTTTTTGCCCCAAAATAAGAAAAATTTCTGCCTTTTTAACCTGAAATAAGTGAAATTTCTGCAATTTTGCCCATAAATAAGTGATATTTCTGCAATTTTGCTCCAAAATAAAAGAAATTTCTGTTTTTTTGCCACAAAATAAGGGAAATTTCTGCCTTTTTGCCCCCAAATCAGGCGAATTTCAGCCTTTTTACCTCAAAATATTAGGAATTTCTGCCTTTTTGCCCCAAAATAAAGAAAATTTCTGCCTTTTTTCTCTGACATAAGTGAAATTTCTGCAATTTTGCCCAGAATAAGTGAAATTTCTGCAATTTTGCCCCAAAATAAGTGGAATTTCTGAGTTTTGCCCCAAAATAAGGAGAATTTCTGTCTTTTTGCCCCAACAAATAGGAAATTTCTCCCTTTTTGCCCCACAACTAGGGAAATTTCTGCAATTTTGCTCCAAAATACGGGGAATTTCTGCTTTTTTTCACAAAAATAAAGGGAATGTATACCTTTTCCCACAAAAAAGGGAAATTTTTTCATTTTTGCCCCAAAATAAGAAGAATTTCTGCCTTTTTACCTCAAAATAAGTGAAATTTCTGCCTTTTTACCCAAAAATAAACGGAATTTCTGTCTTTTTGCCCCAAAATATAAACAATTTTTTAATTATGCCCTGAAATA
The DNA here is from genome assembly GCF_963924665.1 of Micromys minutus. Lineage (NCBI taxonomy): Eukaryota > Metazoa > Chordata > Mammalia > Rodentia > Muridae > Micromys > Micromys minutus. Next base: position 9,737,796 of record NW_027667467.1, on the reverse strand, counting down.
AGTGAAATTTCTGCAATTTTGCCCCCAGATAAGGGAAATTTCTGCCTTTTTGACACAAAATAAGGAGCATTTCTGCATTTTTGCCACAAAATATTAGGAATTTCTGACTTTTGCCCCAAAATAATGAAAATTTCTGCCTTTTTTCCTGAATTAAGTGAAATTTCTGCAATTTTGCCCCAAATAAGTGAAATTTCTGCAATTTTTCCCCAAAATAAGGGAAATTTCTGCAATTTTGTCCCAAAATAAGTGGAATTTCTGAGTTTTGCCCCAATATAAGGAGAATTTCTGTATTTTGCCCCAACAAATAGTGAATTTCTTTCTTTTTGCCCCACAACTAGGGGAATTTCTGCAATTTTGCTCCAAAATATGGGGTATTTCTGCTTTTTTCCCCAAAAATAAGAGGAATATATACCTTTTGCCACAAAAAAATAGAAATTTCTTTATTTTTGCCCCAAAATAAGAGGAATTTCTGCCTTTTTACCTCAAAATAAGTGAAATTTCTGCATTTTTACCAAAAAATAAACGGAATTTCTGTCTTTTTGCCCCAAAATAAAATGAATTTTTGAAATATGCCCTGAAATAAGTGAAATTTCTGCAATTTTGCCCCCAAATAAGGGAAATTTCTGCTTTTTCGACACAAAATAAAGAAAATTTCTGCATTTTTGCCACAAAATATTAGGAATTTCTGCCTTTTTGCCCCAAAATAATGAAAATTTCTGTCTTTTTTCCCTGAAATAAGTGAAATGTCTGCAATTTTGCCTCAAAATAAGTGAAATTTCTACAATTTTGCCCCAAAATAAAGGAAATTTCTGGAATTTTTTCCCAAAATATGCGGAATTCTGAGTTTTGCCCCAAAATAAGGAGAATTTCCGTGTTTTTGCCCCAACATATAAGGAATTTCTGACTTTTTGCCCCACAATTAGGGGATTTTCTGCAATTTTGCTCCAAAATATGGGGAATTTCTGCAATTTTGCCATAAATAAATGAAATGGATACTTTTTGCCACAAAGAAGGGAAATTTCTTCATTTTTGCCACAAAATAAGAGGAATTTCTGCCTTTTTACCTCAAAATAAGTGAAATTTCGGCCTTTTTACCCCAAAATAAACGGAATTTCTGTCTTTTTGCCCCAAAATAAAAGAAATTTTTGAATTATGCCCTGAAATAAGTGAAATTTCTGCCTTTTTGACACAAAATAAGGGGAATTTCTGCATTTATGCCACAAAATATTAGGAATTTCTGCCTTTTTGCCCCAAAATAATGAAAATTTCTGCCTTTTTTCCTGAATTAAGTGAAATTTCTGCAATTTTGCCCCAAATAAGTGAAATTTCTGCAATTTTTCCCCAAAATAAGGGAAATTTCTGGAATTTAGCCCCAAAATAAGTGGAATTTCTGAGTTTTGCCTCAAGATAAGGGGAATTTCTGACTTTTTGCCCTGAAATAAATTAAATTTCTAAAATTTTTCCCCAAAATAAGGGAAATGTCTGGTTTTGCCCCAAAATAAGCAGAATTTCTGACTCTTTGCCCCAAAATAAGAGGAATTTCAGCCTTTTTACCTCAAAATAAGGGAAATTTCTTCATTTTTGCCCCAAAATATGAGAAATTTCTGCCTTTTTGCCCCAAAATAAGAAAAATTTTTGCAATTTTGTACCAAAATGAAAGAAATTTCTGCTTTTTGCCCCAAAATAAGAAAATTTCTGCTTTTTTTCCCTGAAATAAGTGAAATTTCTGCAATTTTGCCCCAAAATAAGTGAAATTTCTGCAATTTTGCTCCAAAATGAAAGAAATTTCTGCGTTTTTGCCACAAAATAAGGGGAATTTCTGTCTTTTTGCCCTAAAATAAGGTAAATTTCTGCCTTTTTCCACCAAATAAGGCGAATTTCAGCCTTTTTACCTCAAAATATTAGGAATTTCTGCCCTTTTTCCCCAAAATAAAGAAAATTTCTGCCTTTTTTCTCTGAAATAAGTGAAATTTCTGCAATTTTGCCCCAAAATAAGTGAAATTTCTGCAATTTTGCCCCAAAATAAGTGGAATTTTTGAGTTTTGCCCAAAAATAAGGAGAATTTCTGTCTTTTTGCCCCAACAAATAGGGAATTTCTCCCTTTTTGTCCCACAACTAGGGGAATTTCTGCAATTTTGCTCCAAAATACGGGGAATTTCTGCTTTTTTTTCCCAAAAATAAGGGGAATGTATACCTTTTGCCACAAAAAGGGAAATTTCTTCATTTTTGCCCCAAAATAAGAAGAATATCTGCCTTTTTACCTCAAAATATGTGAAATTTCTGCCTTTTTACCCAAAAAGAAATGGAAGTTCTGTCTTTTTGCCCCAAAATAAAAGCAATTTTTGAATTATGCTCTGAAATAATTGAAATTTCTGCAATTGTGCCCCCAGATAAGAAAAATTTCTGCCTTTTTCACACAAAATAAGGGGAATTTCTGCATTTTTGCCACAAAATATTAGGAATTTCTGCCTTTTTGCCCCAAAATAAGAAAAATTTCTGCCTTTTTTCCCTGAAATAAGTGAAATTTCTGCAATTTTGCCCCCAAATAAGTGATATTTCTGCAATTTTGCTCCAAAATAAAAGAAATTTCTGTTTTTTTGCCACAAAATAAGGGAAATTTCTGTCTTTTTGCCCTAAAATAAGGGAAATTTCTGCCTTTTTGCCCCCAAATAAGGCGAATTTCAGCCTTTTAACCTCAAAATATTAGGAATTTCTGCCTTTTTGCCCCAAAATAAAGAAAATTTCTGCCTTTTTTCTCTGACATAAGTGAAATTTCTGCAATTTTGCCCCAAAATAAGTGAAATTTCTGCAATTTTGCCCCAAAATAAGTGGAATTTCTGAGTTTTGCCCCAAAATAAGGAGAATTTCTGTCTTTTTGCCCCAACAAATAGGAAATTTCTCCCTTTTTGCCCCACAACTAGGGGAATTTCTGCAATTTTGCTCCAAAATACGGGGAATTTCTGCTTTTTTTCACAAAAATAAAGGGAATGTATACCTTTTCCCACAAAAAAGGGAAATTTTTTCATTTTTGCCCCAAAATAAGAAGAATTTCTGCCTTTTTACCTCAAAATAAGTGAAATTTCTGCCTTTTTACCCAAAAATAAACGGAATTTCTGTCTTTTTGCCCCAAAATAAAAGCAATTTTTTAATTATGCCCTGAAATAAGTGAAATTTCTGCAATTTTGCCCCCAGATAAGGGAAATTTCTGCCTTTTTGACACAAAATAAGGGGCATTTCTGCATTTTTGCCACAAAATATTAGGAATTTCTGACTTTTGCCCCAAAATAAGGAAAATTTCTGCCTTTTTTCCCTGAAATAAGTGAAATTTCTGCAATTTTGCTTCAAAATAAGGGAAATTTCTGCCTTTTTGACACAAAATAAGGGGAATTTCTGTCTTTTTGCTCCAAAATAAGGGGAATTTCCGCCTTTTTACCTCATAATAAGGGGAATCTCTGCCTTTTTGCCCGAAAATATGGGGAAATTCTGTATTTTTGCCCCAAAATAGAAAAAATTTCTGCAATTTTGTAGCAAATTAAAAGTAATTTCTGCCTTTTTGCCCCAAAATAAGAGAAATTTTTGCGTTTTTTCCCTGAAATAAGTGAAATTTCTGTAATTTTTCCCCAAAATAAGGAAGATTTCTGCATTTTTGCCCCAAAATAATAAAAATTTTTGCAATTTTGTACCAAAATAAAAGAAATTTTTGCCTTTTTGCCCCAAAATAAGAAAATTTCTGCTTTTTTCCCTGAAATAAAAGAAATTTCTGCAATTTTGCCCCAAAATAAGTTAAATTTCTGCAATTTTGCCCCAAAATAAAAGAAATTTCTGCCTTTTTGCCACAAAATAAGAAGAATTTCTGTTTTTTTGCCCCAAAATAAGTGAAATTTCTGCCTTTCTGCCCCCAAATAAGGCGAATTTCAGCCTTTTTACCTCAAAATAACAGGAATTTCTCCATTTTTGAAACAAAATAAGGGGAATTTCTGCATTTTTTCCACAAAGTATTAGGAATTTCTGCCTTTTTGCCCCAAAATAAGGAAAATTTCTGCCTTTTTTCCCTGAAATTATTGAAATTTTTGCAATTTTGCCCCAAAATAAGTGAAATTTCTGCAATTTTGTCCCAAAATAAGTGGAATTTCTGAGTTTTGCCCCAATATAAGGAGAATTTCTGTCTTTTTGCCCCAACAAATAGTGAATTTCTTACTTTTTGCCCCACAACTAAGGGAATTTCTGCAATTTTGCTCCAAAATATGGGGTATTTCTGCTTTTTTCCCCAAAAATAAGGGGAATGTATACCTTTTGCCACAAAAAAATAGAAATTTCTTTATTTTTGCCCCAAAATAAGAGGAATTTCTGCCTTTTTACCTCAAAATAAGTGAAATTTCTGCCTTTTTACTAAATAATAAACGGAATTTCTGTCTTTTTGCCCCAAAATAAAATGAATTTTTGAAATATGCCCTGAAATACGTGAAATTTCTGCAATTTTGCCCCCAAATAAGGGAAATTTCTGCTTTTTCGACACAAAATAAGGAAAATTTCTGCATTTTTGCCACAAAATATTAGGAATTTCTGCCTTTTTGCCCCAAAATAAGGAAAATTTCTGTCTTTTTTCCCTGAAATAAGTGAAATTTCTGCAATTTTGCCTCAAAATAAGTGAAATTTCTACAATTTTGCCCCAAAATAAAGAAAATTTCTGGAATTTTGCCCCAAAATATGTGGAATTCTGAGTTTTGCCCCAAAATAAGGAGAATTTCCGTGTTTTTGCCCCAACATATAAGGAATTTCTGACTTTTTGCCCCACAATTAGGGGATTTTCTGCAATTTTGCTCCAAAATATGGGGAATTTCTGCAATTTTGCCATAAATAAATGAAATGGATACTTTTTGCCACAAAGAAGGGAAATTTCTTCATTTTTGCCACAAAATAAGAGGAATTTCTGCCTTTTTACCTCAACATAAGTGAAATTTCTGCCTTTTTACCCCAAAATAAACGGAATTTCTGTCTTTTTGCCCCAAAATAAAAGAAATTTTTGAATTAGGCCCTGAAATAAGTGAAATTTCTGCATTTTTGACACAAAATAAGGGGAATTTCTGCATTTATGCCTCAAAATATTAGGAATTTCTGCTTTTTTGTTCCAAAATAATGAAAATTTCTGCCTTTTTTCCTGAATTAAGTGAAATTTCTGCAATTTTGCCCCAAATAAGTGAAATTTCTGCAATTTTGCCCCAAAATAAGGGAAATTTCTGGAATTTAGCCCCAAAATAAGTGGAATTTCTGAGTTTTGCCCCAAAATAAGGGGAATTTCTGACTTTTTGCCCTGAAATAAATTAAATTTCTAAAATTTTTCCCCAAAATAAGGAAAATGTCTGTTTTTGCCCCAAAATAAGCGGAATTTCTGACTTTTTGCCCCAAAATAAGAGGAATTTCAGCCTTTTTACCTCAAAATAAGGGAAATTTCTTCATTTTTGCCCCAAAATATGAGAAATTTCTGCCTTTTTGCCCCAAAATAAGAAAAATTTTTGCAATTTTGTACCAAAATGAAAGAAATTTCTGCTTTTTGCCCCAAAATAAGAAAATTTCTGCTTTTTTTCCCAGAAATAAGTGAAATTTCTGCAATTTTGCCCCAAAATAAGTGAAATTTCTGCAATTTTGCTCCAAAATAAACGAAATTTCTGCCTTTTTGCCACAAAATAAGGGGAATTTCTGTCTTTTTGCCCTAAAATAAGGGAAATTTCTGCCTTTTTGCCCCCAAATAAGGCGAATTTCAGCCTTTTTACCTCAAAATATTAGGAATTTCTGCCTTTTTGCCCAAAATAAAGAAAATTTCTTCCTTTTTTCTCTGAAATAAGTGAAATTTCTGCAATTTTGCCTCAAAATAAGTGAAATTTCTGCAATTTTGCCCCAAAATAAGTGGAATTTCTGAGTTTTGCCCCAAAATAAAAAGAATTTCTGTCTTTTTGCCCCAACCAATAGGGAATTTCTCCCTTTTTGCCCCACAACTAGGGGAATTTCTGCAATTTTGCTTCAAAATACGGGGAATTTCTGCTTTTTTTTCCAAAAATAAGAGGAATGTATACCTTTAGCCACAAAAAAGTGAAATTTTTCATTTTTGCCCCAAAATAAGAAGAATTTCTGCCTTTTTACCTCAAAATATGTGAAATTTCTGCCTTTTTACCAAAAAGAAATGGAAGTTCTGTCTTTTTGCCCCAAAATAAAAGCAATTTTTGAATTATGCTCTGAAATAATTGAAATTTCTGCAATTGTGCCCCCAGATAAGGGAAATTTCTGCCTTTTTGACACAAAATAAGGGGAATTTCTGCATTTTCCCTCAAAATTAGAAGAATATGTGCAATTGTGCTTCAAAATACAAAAAATTTCTGCCTTATTGCACCAAAATAATAGGAATTTCTGCATTTTTGCTCCAATATAAAGGGAATTTCTGAAATTTTTCTCCAAAATACGGTGAATTTCTGCCTTATTGCCCGAAATAAAGTGGAACTTCTGCATTTTTGCCCTGAAATATTTGAAATTTCCACAATTTTACCCCAAAATAAGGGGAATTTCTGTTTTTGACCCCAAAATTAGGAGAATTTCTACTTTTTGCCCCAAAATAAGGCAATTTTCTGACTTTTTGCCCAGAAATAAGTGAAATTTCTGCAATTTTGCCACAAAATAAGGGGAATTTCTGCCTTTTTGCCAAAATAAGGGGAATTTCATCATTTTACCTCCAAATAAGGAGAATTTCTGCCTTTTTGCCACAAAATATGGGGAATTTCTGCCTTATTGCCCCCAAATAAGGAAAAATTTTGCTTTTCTGCCCCAAATAACGGGAATTTCTGCCTTTTTGCCACAAAGTAAAGGGAATTTCTGCCTTTTTGCCCCAAAATAACGGGAATTTCAGCCTTTTTACCTCAAAATAAGGGGAATTTCTGCCTTTTGCCCAAAATATGGGGAATTTCTGACTTTTTGTTCCAAAATAAGAAAAATTTCTTCAATTTTGTACCAAAATAAAAGAAATTTCTGCTTTTTACCCCAAAATAAAAGTAATTTCTGACTTTTTGCCCTGAAATAAATGAAATTTCTGCAATTTGGCCCGAAAATAAGGGAAATTTGTGCATTTTGCCCCAAAATGAGGGGATTTTCTGCCTCTTTGCCCCAAAATATGGGGAATTTCAGCATTTTACCTGAAAAAAAGGGGAATTTCAGCCTTTTTGCACCAAAATATGGAAAATTTCTGCCTTTTTGCCATGAAATAAGAAAAATTTCTGCAATTCTGTACCAAAATAAAAGAAATTTCTAAAATTTTGCCCCCAAATAAAAGAAATTTCTGATTTTTGCCCCGAAATAATGAGAATTTCTGTATTTTTGCCCCAAAATAAAGGGAATTTCTGCCTTTTGCCCCAAAATTAGGGGAGTTTCTGCAATTTTGCTTTGAAATACAGGGAATTTCTGCCTCTTTTCCCGAAAATAAGGGGAACTTCTGCCGATTTGCCCCAAATAAAGGGAATTTCTGCATTTTTGCCCCAATATTAGGGGAATTTCTGCAATTTTGCTCTAAAATATGGAAAATTTCTGCCTTTTTGCCTGAAATCAAGGGGATTTTCTGCCTTTTTGCCCCCAAACAAGGGAAATTTCTGCAATTTTATCCCAAAATAAGGGGATTTTCTGCCTTTTTGCCCCCAAATAAGGGAAATTTCTGCCTTTTTACCCTGAAATATGTGAAATGTCTGCAATTTTACCCCAAAATAAGGTGAATTTCTGCCTTTTTGCCCCAAAATAATGGGAATTTCTGCATTTTGCCCTAAAATAAGAAAAATTTTTGCTTTTTTTCTCTGAAATAAGTGAAATTTCTGCAATTTTGCCTTAAAATAAAAAAAAATTTCTGCAATTTTTCCCCAAAATAAAGGAATTTTCCGCAATTTTGCCCCCAAAATAAAGGGAATTTCTGTTTTTTGTCCCCAAATAAGGGAAATTTCTGCAATTTTGCCCTAAAACATGAGGAATTTCTGCCTTTTGCCCCAAAGAAAGGGGAATTTCTGCCTTTTTTCCCCAAATATAAAATATTACTGCATGTTTTACCCCAAAATTAGGTGAATTTCTGCAATTTTGTTCCAAAATACGGAGATTTTCTTCTTTTTTCGCCGAAAATAAAGGGAATTTCTGCCATTTTGCCACGAAATAAGTGAAATTTCTGCAGTTTTACCCCAAAATAAGGGGAAGTTCTGCGTTTTTGCCCCAAAATTAGGGGAATTTCTGCAATTTTGCTCCAAAATACGGGGAATTTCTGCCTTTTTGCCCGAAAATAAGGGGAATGTACAACTTTTTGCCATAAAAAAGGAAAATTTCTTCATTTTTACCCCAAAATAAGGGGATTTTCCGCCTTTTTGACTCAAAATAAGTGCAATTTCTGACTTTTCCCCAAAAATAAACGGAATTTCTGTCTTTTTGCCCCAAAATAAGACTAATTTCTGACTTTTTGCCCTGAAATAAGTTAAATTTCTCAAACTATTTCCAAAATAAGGGAAATGTCTGCTTTTTGCCCCAAAATAAGTGGAATTTCTGCTTTTTTGCCCCAAAATAAAGGTAATTTCAGCTTTTTTACCTCAAAATAAAAGGAATTTCTGCATTTTTGCACCAAAATATGGGAAATTTCTGCCTTTTTACCCAAAATAAGAAAAATTTCTGCAATTTTGTACCAAATAAAAGAAATTTCTGCCTTTTTGCCCCAAAATAAGAAAGTTTCTCCTTTTTTTCCCTGAAATAAGTGATATTTCTGCAATTTTGCCCCAAAATAAGTGAAATTTCTGCAATTTTGTACCAAATAAAAGAAATTTCTGCCTTTTTGCCCCAAAATCAGAAAATTTCTGCTTTTTTTCCATAAAATAAGTGAAATTTCTGCAATTTTGCCCCAAAATAAGTGAAATTTCTGCAATTTTGTTCCAAAATAAGGGAAATTTCTGGAATTTTGCCCCAAATTAAGTGGAATTTTTGAGTTTTGCCCCAAAATAAGGAGAATTTCTGTTTTTTTGCCCCAACCTATAGGGAATTTTTGCCTTTTTGCCCCACAATTAGGGGAATTTCTGCAATTTTGCTCCAAAATACAGGGAATTTCTGCTTTTTTGCCCAAAAATAAAAAGAATGCATACCTTTTTGCCATAAAAAAGAGAAATTTCTTAATTTTTGCTCCAAGATAAGGGGAATTTCTGCTTTTTTGCCTCTAAATAAGTGAAATTTTTGTCTTTTTCCCCCAAAACAAAGGGAATTTCTGTCTTTTTTGTCCCAAAATAAGGAAAATTTCTGACTTTTTACCCTGAAGTATGTGAAATTTCTGCAATTTTGCCCCAAAATAAAGAAAATTTCTGCCTCTTTGGCCCCAAATATGGGGAATTTCAGCCTTTTTACCTAAAAGTAAAGGGAATTTCTTCATTTTTGCCCCAAAATATGGGAAATTTCTGCCTTTTTGCCCCAAAATAAGAAAAATTTTTGAAATTTTGTATCAAAATAAAAGAAATTTCTGACTTTTTGCTTCAAAATATGAAAATTTCTGCTTTTTTTCTGAAATAAGTGAAATTTCTGCAATTTTGCCCCAAATAAGTGAAATTTCTGCAAATTTGCCCCAAAATAAGGGAAATTTCTGGAATTTTGCCGCAAATTAAGTGGAATTTCTGAGTTTTGCCCCAAAATAAGGAGAATTTCTGTTTTTTTGCCCGAAAATAATGTGAATTTCTGCATTTTCCCTCAAAATTAGGGGAATATGTGGAATTTTGCTTCAAAATACGGGGAATTTCTGCCTTATTGAACCAAAATAAAGGGAATTTCTGCATTTTTAACCAATATAAGGGAAATTTCTGAAATTTTGCTCCAAAATACAGGGAATTTCTGCCTTATTGCCCGAAATAAAGTGGAATTTCTGCCTTTTTGCCCTGAAATATTTGAAATTTCCACAATTTTACCCCAAAATTAGGGGAATTTCTGTTTTTGGCCCCTAAATTAGGAGAATTTTTGCTTTTTGCCCCAAAATAAGGCAATTTTCTGACTTTTTGTACTGAAATAAGTGAAATTTCTGCAATTTTGCCCCAAAATAAGGGAAATTTCTGCCTTTTTGCCAAAATAAGGGGAATTTCATCATTTTACCTCCATATAAGGGGAATTTCTGCCTTTTTGCCACAAAATATGGGGAATTTCTGCCTTATTGCCCCACAATTATAGGAATTTCTGCAATTTTGCTCCAAAATAAGGGGAATTTCTATTTTTGCCTCTAAATAAGTGGAATTTCTGTCTTTTTCCCCCAAAACAAAGGGGATTTCTGTCTTTTTTGCCCCAAAATAAGGAAAATTTCTGACTCATTACCCTGAAATAAGTGAAATTTCTGCAATTGTGCCCCAAAATAAGGTAAAATTCTGCATTTTTGCCTGCAAATAAGGAGAATTTCAGCCTTTTTACCTCAAAATAAGGGAAATTTCTGCATTTTTGCCACAAAATATTAGGAATTTCTGCCTTTTTGCCACAAAATAAGAAAAATTTGTGCCTTTTTTCCCTGAAATATGTGAAAGTTCTGCATTTTTACCCCAAAATAAGGGAAAATTCTGCCTTTTTGCCCCCAAATAAGGGGAATTTCAGCCTTTTTCCCTCAAAAGAAAGGGAATTTCTGCATTTTTGCCCCCAAATATGAGAATTTCTGCCTTTTGCCCCAAAATAATAAAAATTTCTGCAATTTTGTACCAAAATAAAAGAAATTTCGGCCTTGTTGCCTCCAATTAAGAAAATTTCTGCTTTTTTTCTGAAATAAGTGAAATTTCTGCAATTTTGCCCCAAAATAAGGAAAATTTCTGGAATTTTGCCACAAAATAAGTGGAGTTTATGAATTTTGCCCCAAAATAAGGAGAATTTCTGTCTTTTTGCCCCAACATATAGGGAATTTCTGCCTTTTTGCCACACAATTAGGGGAATTTCTGCAATTTTGCTCTAAAATACGGGGAATTTCTGCTTTTTAGCCCGAAAATAAGGGGAATGTATAACTTTTGCCACAAAAAAGAAAAATTTCTTCATTTTTGACCCAAAATAAGAGGAATTTCTGCCTTTTTACCTCAAAATAAGTAAAATTTCTGCCTTTTTACCCAAAAATAAACAGAATTTCTGTCTTTTTGCCCCAAAATAAAAGGAATTTTTGAATTATGCTATGAAATAAGTGAAATTTCTGCAATTTTGCCCCAAAATAAAAGAAATTTCTGCCTTTTGCCACAAAATAAGTGGAATTTCTGTCTTTTTGCCCCAAAATAAGGAAAATTTCTGCCTTTTTCGCCCAAATAAGGGGAATTTCAGCCTTTTTACCTCAAAATAATGAAAATTTCTGCATTTTTGCCAAAAAATATTAAGAATTTCTGACATTGTGCTCCAAAATTATGAAAATTTCTGCCTTTTTTTGGAATAAGTGAAATTTCTGCAATTTTGCCCCAAAATAAGTGAAATTTCTGCAATTTTGCCCCAAAATAAGGGAAATTTCTGGAATTTTGCCCCAAATTAAGTGGAATTTCTGAGTTTTGCCTTAAAATAAGGAGAATTTCTGTCTTTTTGCCACAACATATAGGGAATTTCTTCCTTTTTGCCCCACAATTAGGGAAATTTCTGCAATTTTGCTCCAAAATACGAGAAATTTCTGCCTTTTTGCCCGAAAATAAGAAGAATGCATAACTTTTTGCAATAAAAAAGGGAAATTTCTTCATTATTGCTCCAAAATAAGGGGAATTTCTTCTTTTTTGCCTCTAAAAATGTGGAATATCTGTCTTTTTCCCCCAAAACAAAGGGAATTTCTGTCTTTTTGGCCCAAAAATAAGGAAAATTTCTGACTTATTACCCTGAAATAAGTGAAATTTCTGCAATTTTGCCCCAAAATAAGAGAAATTTCTGCCTTTTTGCTCCCAAATAAGGGGAATTTCAGCCTTTTTACCTCAAAATAAGGGGAATTTCTGCATTTTTGCCCCAAAATATGGGAAATTTCTGCCTTTTTGCCCCAAAATAAGAAAAATTTCTGCAATTTTGTACCAAAATAAAAGAAATTTCTGCCTTTTGCCCCAAAATAAGAAAATTTCTGCTTTTTTTTTAATAAGTGAAATTTCTCCAATTTTGAACCAAAATAAGTGAAATTTCTGAAATTTTGCCCCAAAATGAGGGAAATTTCTTGAATTTTGCCCCAAAATAAGTGGAATTTCTGAGTTTTACCCCAAAATAAGGAGAATTTCTGTCTTTTTGGCCCATCATATAGGGAATTTCTTCCTTTTTGCCCCACAATTAGGGGAATTTCTGCAATTTTGCTCCAAAATACGTGGATTTTCTGCCTTTTTGCCCGAAAATAAGAAGAATGCATACCTTTTTGCCATAAAAAAGGGAAATTTCTTAGTTTTTGCTCCAAAATAAGGGGAATTTCTGATTTTTTGCCCCTAATAAGTGGAAATCCCGTCTTTTTCCCCAAAACAAAGGGAATTTCTGTCTTTTTTGCCCCAAAATAAGGAAAATTTCTGACTTATTACCCTGAAGTATGTGAAATTTCTGCAATTTTGCCCCAAAATAAAGAAAATTTTTGCCTTTTTGCCCCCAAATATGGGGAATTTCAGCCTTTTTACCTCAAAGTAAGGGGAATTTCTGCATTTCTGCCCCAAAATATGGGAAATTTCTGCCTTTTTGCCCCAAAATAATAAAAATTTCTGCAATTTTGTACCAAAATAAAAGAAATTTCGGCCTTGTTGCCTCCAATTAAGAAAATTTCTGCTTTTTTTTCTGAAATAAGTGAAATTTCTGCAATTTTGCCCCAAAATAAGGAAAATTTCTGGAATTTTGCCACAAAATAAGTGGAGTTTATGAATTTTGCCCCAAAATAAGGAGAATTTCTGTCTTTTTGCCCCAACATATAGGGAATTTCTGCCTTTTTGCCACACAATTAGGGGAATTTCTGCAATTTTGCTCTAAAATACGGGGAATTTCTGCTTTTTAGCCCGAAAATAAGGGGAATGTATAACTTTTGCCACAAAAAAGAAAAATTTCTTCATTTTTGACCCAAAATAAGAGGAATTTCTGCCTTTTTACCTCAAAATAAGTAAAATTTCTGCCTTTTTACCCAAAAATAAACAGAATTTCTGTCTTTTTGCCCCAAAATAAAAGGAATTTTTGAATTATGCTATGAAATAAGTGAAATTTCTGCAATTTTGCCCCAAATAAGTGAAATTTCTGCAAATTTGCCCCAAAATAAGGGAAATTTCTGGAATTTTGCCGCAAATTAAGTGGAATTTCTGAGTTTTGCCCCAAAATAAGGAGAATTTCTGTTTTTTTGCCCGAAAATAATGTGAATTTCTGCATTTTCCCTCAAAATTAGGGGAATATGTGGAATTTTGCTTCAAAATACGGGGAATTTCTGCCTTATTGAACCAAAATAAAGGGAATTTCTGCATTTTTAACCAATATAAGGGAAATTTCTGAAATTTTGCTCCAAAATACAGGGAATTTCTGCCTTATTGCCCGAAATAAAGTGGAATTTCTGCCTTTTTGCCCTGAAATATTTGAAATTTCCACAATTTTACCCCAAAATTAGGGGAATTTCTGTTTTTGGCCCCTAAATTAGGAGAATTTTTGCTTTTTGCCCCAAAATAAGGCAATTTTCTGACTTTTTGTACTGAAATAAGTGAAATTTCTGCAATTTTGCCCCAAAATAAGGGAAATTTCTGCCTTTTTGCCAAAATAAGGGGAATTTCATCATTTTACCTCCATATAAGGGGAATTTCTGCCTTTTTGCCACAAAATATGGGGAATTTCTGCCTTATTGCCCCACAATTATAGGAATTTCTGCAATTTTGCTCCAAAATAAGGGGAATTTCTATTTTTGCCTCTAAATAAGTGGAATTTCTGTCTTTTTCCCCCAAAACAAAGGGGATTTCTGTCTTTTTTGCCCCAAAATAAGGAAAATTTCTGACTCATTACCCTGAAATAAGTGAAATTTCTGCAATTGTGCCCCAAAATAAGGTAAAATTCTGCATTTTTGCCTGCAAATAAGGAGAATTTCAGCCTTTTTACCTCAAAATAAGGGAAATTTCTGCATTTTTGCCACAAAATATTAGGAATTTCTGCCTTTTTGCCACAAAATAAGAAAAATTTGTGCCTTTTTTCCCTGAAATATGTGAAAGTTCTGCATTTTTACCCCAAAATAAGGGAAAATTCTGCCTTTTTGCCCCCAAATAAGGGGAATTTCAGCCTTTTTCCCTCAAAAGAAAGGGAATTTCTGCATTTTTGCCCCCAAATATGAGAATTTCTGCCTTTTGCCCCAAAATAATAAAAATTTCTGCAATTTTGTACCAAAATAAAAGAAATTTCGGCCTTGTTGCCTCCAATTAAGAAAATTTCTGCTTTTTTTCTGAAATAAGTGAAATTTCTGCAATTTTGCCCCAAAATAAGGAAAATTTCTGGAATTTTGCCACAAAATAAGTGGAGTTTATGAATTTTGCCCCAAAATAAGGAGAATTTCTGTCTTTTTGCCCCAACATATAGGGAATTTCTGCCTTTTTGCCACACAATTAGGGGAATTTCTGCAATTTTGCTCTAAAATACGGGGAATTTCTGCTTTTTAGCCCGAAAATAAGGGGAATGTATAACTTTTGCCACAAAAAAGAAAAATTTCTTCATTTTTGACCCAAAATAAGAGGAATTTCTGCCTTTTTACCTCAAAATAAGTAAAATTTCTGCCTTTTTACCCAAAAATAAACAGAATTTCTGTCTTTTTGCCCCAAAATAAAAGGAATTTTTGAATTATGCTATGAAATAAGTGAAATTTCTGCAATTTTGCCCCAAAATAAAAGAAATTTCTGCCTTTTGCCACAAAATAAGTGGAATTTCTGTCTTTTTGCCCCAAAATAAGGAAAATTTCTGCCTTTTTCGCCCAAATAAGGGGAATTTCAGCCTTTTTACCTCAAAATAATGAAAATTTCTGCATTTTTGCCAAAAAATATTAAGAATTTCTGACATTGTGCTCCAAAATTATGAAAATTTCTGCCTTTTTTTGGAATAAGTGAAATTTCTGCAATTTTGCCCCAAAATAAGTGAAATTTCTGCAATTTTGCCCCAAAATAAGGGAAATTTCTGGAATTTTGCCCCAAATTAAGTGGAATTTCTGAGTTTTGCCTTAAAATAAGGAGAATTTCTGTCTTTTTGCCACAACATATAGGGAATTTCTTCCTTTTTGCCCCACAATTAGGGAAATTTCTGCAATTTTGCTCCAAAATACGAGAAATTTCTGCCTTTTTGCCCGAAAATAAGAAGAATGCATAACTTTTTGCAATAAAAAAGGGAAATTTCTTCATTATTGCTCCAAAATAAGGGGAATTTCTTCTTTTTTGCCTCTAAAAATGTGGAATATCTGTCTTTTTCCCCCAAAACAAAGGGAATTTCTGTCTTTTTGGCCCAAAAATAAGGAAAATTTCTGACTTATTACCCTGAAATAAGTGAAATTTCTGCAATTTTGCCCCAAAATAAGAGAAATTTCTGCCTTTTTGCTCCCAAATAAGGGGAATTTCAGCCTTTTTACCTCAAAATAAGGGGAATTTCTGCATTTTTGCCCCAAAATATGGGAAATTTCTGCCTTTTTGCCCCAAAATAAGAAAAATTTCTGCAATTTTGTACCAAAATAAAAGAAATTTCTGCCTTTTGCCCCAAAATAAGAAAATTTCTGCTTTTTTTTTAATAAGTGAAATTTCTCCAATTTTGAACCAAAATAAGTGAAATTTCTGAAATTTTGCCCCAAAATAAGGGAAATTTCTTGAATTTTGCCCCAAAATAAGTGGAATTTCTGAGTTTTACCCCAAAATAAGGAGAATTTCTGTCTTTTTGGCCCATCATATAGGGAATTTCTTCCTTTTTGCCCCACAATTAGGGGAATTTCTGCAATTTTGCTCCAAAATACGTGGATTTTCTGCCTTTTTGCCCGAAAATAAGAAGAATGCATACCTTTTTGCCATAAAAAAGGGAAATTTCTTAGTTTTTGCTCCAAAATAAGGGGAATTTCTGATTTTTTGCCCCTAATAAGTGGAAATCCCGTCTTTTTCCCCAAAACAAAGGGAATTTCTGTCTTTTTTGCCCCAAAATAAGGAAAATTTCTGACTTATTACCCTGAAGTATGTGAAATTTCTGCAATTTTGCCCCAAAATAAAGAAAATTTTTGCCTTTTTGCCCCCAAATATGGGGAATTTCAGCCTTTTTACCTCAAAGTAAGGGGAATTTCTGCATTTCTGCCCCAAAATATGGGAAATTTCTGCCTTTTTGCCCCAAAATAATAAAAATTTCTGCAATTTTGTACCAAAATAAAAGAAATTTCGGCCTTGTTGCCTCCAATTAAGAAAATTTCTGCTTTTTTTTCTGAAATAAGTGAAATTTCTGCAATTTTGCCCCAAAATAAGGAAAATTTCTGGAATTTTGCCACAAAATAAGTGGAGTTTATGAATTTTGCCCCAAAATAAGGAGAATTTCTGTCTTTTTGCCCCAACATATAGGGAATTTCTGCCTTTTTGCCACACAATTAGGGGAATTTCTGCAATTTTGCTCTAAAATACGGGGAATTTCTGCTTTTTAGCCCGAAAATAAGGGGAATGTATAACTTTTGCCACAAAAAAGAAAAATTTCTTCATTTTTGACCCAAAATAAGAGGAATTTCTGCCTTTTTACCTCAAAATAAGTAAAATTTCTGCCTTTTTACCCAAAAATAAACAGAATTTCTGTCTTTTTGCCCCAAAATAAAAGGAATTTTTGAATTATGCTATGAAATAAGTGAAATTTCTGCAATTTTGCCCCAAATAAGTGAAATTTCTGCAAATTTGCCCCAAAATAAGGGAAATTTCTGGAATTTTGCCGCAAATTAAGTGGAATTTCTGAGTTTTGCCCCAAAATAAGGAGAATTTCTGTTTTTTTGCCCGAAAATAATGTGAATTTCTGCATTTTCCCTCAAAATTAGGGGAATATGTGGAATTTTGCTTCAAAATACGGGGAATTTCTGCCTTATTGAACCAAAATAAAGGGAATTTCTGCATTTTTAACCAATATAAGGGAAATTTCTGAAATTTTGCTCCAAAATACAGGGAATTTCTGCCTTATTGCCCGAAATAAAGTGGAATTTCTGCCTTTTTGCCCTGAAATATTTGAAATTTCCACAATTTTACCCCAAAATTAGGGGAATTTCTGTTTTTGGCCCCTAAATTAGGAGAATTTTTGCTTTTTGCCCCAAAATAAGGCAATTTTCTGACTTTTTGTACTGAAATAAGTGAAATTTCTGCAATTTTGCCCCAAAATAAGGGAAATTTCTGCCTTTTTGCCAAAATAAGGGGAATTTCATCATTTTACCTCCATATAAGGGGAATTTCTGCCTTTTTGCCACAAAATATGGGGAATTTCTGCCTTATTGCCCCACAATTATAGGAATTTCTGCAATTTTGCTCCAAAATAAGGGGAATTTCTATTTTTGCCTCTAAATAAGTGGAATTTCTGTCTTTTTCCCCCAAAACAAAGGGGATTTCTGTCTTTTTTGCCCCAAAATAAGGAAAATTTCTGACTCATTACCCTGAAATAAGTGAAATTTCTGCAATTGTGCCCCAAAATAAGGTAAAATTCTGCATTTTTGCCTGCAAATAAGGAGAATTTCAGCCTTTTTACCTCAAAATAAGGGAAATTTCTGCATTTTTGCCACAAAATATTAGGAATTTCTGCCTTTTTGCCACAAAATAAGAAAAATTTGTGCCTTTTTTCCCTGAAATATGTGAAAGTTCTGCATTTTTACCCCAAAATAAGGGAAAATTCTGCCTTTTTGCCCCCAAATAAGGGGAATTTCAGCCTTTTTCCCTCAAAAGAAAGGGAATTTCTGCATTTTTGCCCCCAAATATGAGAATTTCTGCCTTTTGCCCCAAAATAATAAAAATTTCTGCAATTTTGTACCAAAATAAAAGAAATTTCGGCCTTGTTGCCTCCAATTAAGAAAATTTCTGCTTTTTTTCTGAAATAAGTGAAATTTCTGCAATTTTGCCCCAAAATAAGGAAAATTTCTGGAATTTTGCCACAAAATAAGTGGAGTTTATGAATTTTGCCCCAAAATAAGGAGAATTTCTGTCTTTTTGCCCCAACATATAGGGAATTTCTGCCTTTTTGCCACACAATTAGGGGAATTTCTGCAATTTTGCTCTAAAATACGGGGAATTTCTGCTTTTTAGCCCGAAAATAAGGGGAATGTATAACTTTTGCCACAAAAAAGAAAAATTTCTTCATTTTTGACCCAAAATAAGAGGAATTTCTGCCTTTTTACCTCAAAATAAGTAAAATTTCTGCCTTTTTACCCAAAAATAAACAGAATTTCTGTCTTTTTGCCCCAAAATAAAAGGAATTTTTGAATTATGCTATGAAATAAGTGAAATTTCTGCAATTTTGCCCCAAATAAGTGAAATTTCTGCAAATTTGCCCCAAAATAAGGGAAATTTCTGGAATTTTGCCGCAAATTAAGTGGAATTTCTGAGTTTTGCCCCAAAATAAGGAGAATTTCTGTTTTTTTGCCCGAAAATAATGTGAATTTCTGCATTTTCCCTCAAAATTAGGGGAATATGTGGAATTTTGCTTCAAAATACGGGGAATTTCTGCCTTATTGAACCAAAATAAAGGGAATTTCTGCATTTTTAACCAATATAAGGGAAATTTCTGAAATTTTGCTCCAAAATACAGGGAATTTCTGCCTTATTGCCCGAAATAAAGTGGAATTTCTGCCTTTTTGCCCTGAAATATTTGAAATTTCCACAATTTTACCCCAAAATTAGGGGAATTTCTGTTTTTGGCCCCTAAATTAGGAGAATTTTTGCTTTTTGCCCCAAAATAAGGCAATTTTCTGACTTTTTGTACTGAAATAAGTGAAATTTCTGCAATTTTGCCCCAAAATAAGGGAAATTTCTGCCTTTTTGCCAAAATAAGGGGAATTTCATCATTTTACCTCCATATAAGGGGAATTTCTGCCTTTTTGCCACAAAATATGGGGAATTTCTGCCTTATTGCCCCACAATTATAGGAATTTCTGCAATTTTGCTCCAAAATAAGGGGAATTTCTATTTTTGCCTCTAAATAAGTGGAATTTCTGTCTTTTTCCCCCAAAACAAAGGGGATTTCTGTCTTTTTTGCCCCAAAATAAGGAAAATTTCTGACTCATTACCCTGAAATAAGTGAAATTTCTGCAATTGTGCCCCAAAATAAGGTAAAATTCTGCATTTTTGCCTGCAAATAAGGAGAATTTCAGCCTTTTTACCTCAAAATAAGGGAAATTTCTGCATTTTTGCCACAAAATATTAGGAATTTCTGCCTTTTTGCCACAAAATAAGAAAAATTTGTGCCTTTTTTCCCTGAAATATGTGAAAGTTCTGCATTTTTACCCCAAAATAAGGGAAAATTCTGCCTTTTTGCCCCCAAATAAGGGGAATTTCAGCCTTTTTCCCTCAAAAGAAAGGGAATTTCTGCATTTTTGCCCCCAAATATGAGAATTTCTGCCTTTTGCCCCAAAATAATAAAAATTTCTGCAATTTTGTACCAAAATAAAAGAAATTTCGGCCTTGTTGCCTCCAATTAAGAAAATTTCTGCTTTTTTTCTGAAATAAGTGAAATTTCTGCAATTTTGCCCCAAAATAAGGAAAATTTCTGGAATTTTGCCACAAAATAAGTGGAGTTTATGAATTTTGCCCCAAAATAAGGAGAATTTCTGTCTTTTTGCCCCAACATATAGGGAATTTCTGCCTTTTTGCCACACAATTAGGGGAATTTCTGCAATTTTGCTCTAAAATACGGGGAATTTCTGCTTTTTAGCCCGAAAATAAGGGGAATGTATAACTTTTGCCACAAAAAAGAAAAATTTCTTCATTTTTGACCCAAAATAAGAGGAATTTCTGCCTTTTTACCTCAAAATAAGTAAAATTTCTGCCTTTTTACCCAAAAATAAACAGAATTTCTGTCTTTTTGCCCCAAAATAAAAGGAATTTTTGAATTATGCTATGAAATAAGTGAAATTTCTGCAATTTTGCCCCAAAATAAAAGAAATTTCTGCCTTTTGCCACAAAATAAGTGGAATTTCTGTCTTTTTGCCCCAAAATAAGGAAAATTTCTGCCTTTTTCGCCCAAATAAGGGGAATTTCAGCCTTTTTACCTCAAAATAATGAAAAT
The DNA here is from genome assembly GCF_963924665.1 of Micromys minutus. Taxonomy (NCBI): domain Eukaryota; kingdom Metazoa; phylum Chordata; class Mammalia; order Rodentia; family Muridae; genus Micromys; species Micromys minutus. The sequence continues at coordinate 9,717,594 of NW_027667467.1, read as the reverse complement.
TTCTGCATTTTTGCCAAAAAATATTAAGAATTTCTGACATTGTGCTCCAAAATTATGAAAATTTCTGCCTTTTTTTGGAATAAGTGAAATTTCTGCAATTTTGCCCCAAAATAAGTGAAATTTCTGCAATTTTGCCCCAAAATAAGGGAAATTTCTGGAATTTTGCCCCAAATTAAGTGGAATTTCTGAGTTTTGCCTTAAAATAAGGAGAATTTCTGTCTTTTTGCCACAACATATAGGGAATTTCTTCCTTTTTGCCCCACAATTAGGGAAATTTCTGCAATTTTGCTCCAAAATACGAGAAATTTCTGCCTTTTTGCCCGAAAATAAGAAGAATGCATAACTTTTTGCAATAAAAAAGGGAAATTTCTTCATTATTGCTCCAAAATAAGGGGAATTTCTTCTTTTTTGCCTCTAAAAATGTGGAATATCTGTCTTTTTCCCCCAAAACAAAGGGAATTTCTGTCTTTTTGGCCCAAAAATAAGGAAAATTTCTGACTTATTACCCTGAAATAAGTGAAATTTCTGCAATTTTGCCCCAAAATAAGAGAAATTTCTGCCTTTTTGCTCCCAAATAAGGGGAATTTCAGCCTTTTTACCTCAAAATAAGGGGAATTTCTGCATTTTTGCCCCAAAATATGGGAAATTTCTGCCTTTTTGCCCCAAAATAAGAAAAATTTCTGCAATTTTGTACCAAAATAAAAGAAATTTCTGCCTTTTGCCCCAAAATAAGAAAATTTCTGCTTTTTTTTTAATAAGTGAAATTTCTCCAATTTTGAACCAAAATAAGTGAAATTTCTGAAATTTTGCCCCAAAATAAGGGAAATTTCTTGAATTTTGCCCCAAAATAAGTGGAATTTCTGAGTTTTACCCCAAAATAAGGAGAATTTCTGTCTTTTTGGCCCATCATATAGGGAATTTCTTCCTTTTTGCCCCACAATTAGGGGAATTTCTGCAATTTTGCTCCAAAATACGTGGATTTTCTGCCTTTTTGCCCGAAAATAAGAAGAATGCATACCTTTTTGCCATAAAAAAGGGAAATTTCTTAGTTTTTGCTCCAAAATAAGGGGAATTTCTGATTTTTTGCCCCTAATAAGTGGAAATCCCGTCTTTTTCCCCAAAACAAAGGGAATTTCTGTCTTTTTTGCCCCAAAATAAGGAAAATTTCTGACTTATTACCCTGAAGTATGTGAAATTTCTGCAATTTTGCCCCAAAATAAAGAAAATTTTTGCCTTTTTGCCCCCAAATATGGGGAATTTCAGCCTTTTTACCTCAAAGTAAGGGGAATTTCTGCATTTCTGCCCCAAAATATGGGAAATTTCTGCCTTTTTGCCCCAAAATAATAAAAATTTCTGCAATTTTGTACCAAAATAAAAGAAATTTCGGCCTTGTTGCCTCCAATTAAGAAAATTTCTGCTTTTTTTTCTGAAATAAGTGAAATTTCTGCAATTTTGCCCCAAAATAAGGAAAATTTCTGGAATTTTGCCACAAAATAAGTGGAGTTTATGAATTTTGCCCCAAAATAAGGAGAATTTCTGTCTTTTTGCCCCAACATATAGGGAATTTCTGCCTTTTTGCCACACAATTAGGGGAATTTCTGCAATTTTGCTCTAAAATACGGGGAATTTCTGCTTTTTAGCCCGAAAATAAGGGGAATGTATAACTTTTGCCACAAAAAAGAAAAATTTCTTCATTTTTGACCCAAAATAAGAGGAATTTCTGCCTTTTTACCTCAAAATAAGTAAAATTTCTGCCTTTTTACCCAAAAATAAACAGAATTTCTGTCTTTTTGCCCCAAAATAAAAGGAATTTTTGAATTATGCTATGAAATAAGTGAAATTTCTGCAATTTTGCCCCAAATAAGTGAAATTTCTGCAAATTTGCCCCAAAATAAGGGAAATTTCTGGAATTTTGCCGCAAATTAAGTGGAATTTCTGAGTTTTGCCCCAAAATAAGGAGAATTTCTGTTTTTTTGCCCGAAAATAATGTGAATTTCTGCATTTTCCCTCAAAATTAGGGGAATATGTGGAATTTTGCTTCAAAATACGGGGAATTTCTGCCTTATTGAACCAAAATAAAGGGAATTTCTGCATTTTTAACCAATATAAGGGAAATTTCTGAAATTTTGCTCCAAAATACAGGGAATTTCTGCCTTATTGCCCGAAATAAAGTGGAATTTCTGCCTTTTTGCCCTGAAATATTTGAAATTTCCACAATTTTACCCCAAAATTAGGGGAATTTCTGTTTTTGGCCCCTAAATTAGGAGAATTTTTGCTTTTTGCCCCAAAATAAGGCAATTTTCTGACTTTTTGTACTGAAATAAGTGAAATTTCTGCAATTTTGCCCCAAAATAAGGGAAATTTCTGCCTTTTTGCCAAAATAAGGGGAATTTCATCATTTTACCTCCATATAAGGGGAATTTCTGCCTTTTTGCCACAAAATATGGGGAATTTCTGCCTTATTGCCCCACAATTATAGGAATTTCTGCAATTTTGCTCCAAAATAAGGGGAATTTCTATTTTTGCCTCTAAATAAGTGGAATTTCTGTCTTTTTCCCCCAAAACAAAGGGGATTTCTGTCTTTTTTGCCCCAAAATAAGGAAAATTTCTGACTCATTACCCTGAAATAAGTGAAATTTCTGCAATTGTGCCCCAAAATAAGGTAAAATTCTGCATTTTTGCCTGCAAATAAGGAGAATTTCAGCCTTTTTACCTCAAAATAAGGGAAATTTCTGCATTTTTGCCACAAAATATTAGGAATTTCTGCCTTTTTGCCACAAAATAAGAAAAATTTGTGCCTTTTTTCCCTGAAATATGTGAAAGTTCTGCATTTTTACCCCAAAATAAGGGAAAATTCTGCCTTTTTGCCCGAAAATAAGAAGAATGCATACCTTTTTGCCATAAAAATAGAAATTTCTTCATTTTTGCTCCAAAATAAGGGGAATTTCTGATTTTTGGCTCTAAATAAGTGTAATTTCTGTTTTTTCCCCCAAAACAGAGAGAATTTCTGTCTGTTTTCCCCAAAATAAGAAAAATTTCTGACTTATTACCCTTAAATAAGTGAAATTTCTGCAATTTTGCCCCAAAATAAGAGAAATTTCTGCCTTTTTGCTCCCAAATAAGGGGAATTTCAGCCTTTTTACCTCAAAATACAGGGAATTTCTGCATTTTTGCCCCAAAATATGGGAAATTTTCACCTTTTTGCCCAAAAATAAGAAAAATTTCTGCAATTTTGTACCAAAATAAAAGAAATTCCTGCCTTTTTGCCTCAAAATAAGAAAATTTCTGCTATTCTTTCTGAAATAAGTGAAATTTCTGCAATTTTGCCCCAAAATAAGAGAAATTTCTGCAATTTTGCCCCAAAATAAGGGAAATTTCTGCTATTTTGCCCCCAAATAATGGGAATTTTAACATTTTTTCCTCAAAATATGGGGAATTTCTGCTTTTTTGGTACAAAATATTAGGAATTTCTGCTTTTTTGCCCCAAAATAAGAAAATTTCTGCTTTTTTCTCTGAAATAAGTGAAATTTCTGCAATTTTGCCCCAAAATAAGTGAAATTTCTGCAATTTTGGTTCAAAATTAGGGAAATTTCTGGAATTTTGCCCCAAAATAAGTGGAATTTCTGAGGTTTGCCACAAAATAAGGAGAATTTCTGTGTTTTTACCCCAACATATAGGGAATTTCTGCATTTTTGCCCCACAATTAGGGGAATTTCTGCAATTTTGCTCCAAAATACATGGAATTTCTGCCTTTTTGCCTGAAAATAAGAAGAATGCATACCTTTTTGCCATAAAAAAGGGAAATTTCTTCATTTTTGCTCCAAAATAAGGGGAATTTCTGCTTTTTTGCCTCTAAATAAGTGGAATTTCTGTTTTCCCCCAAAACAAATAGAATTTCTGTCTTTTTTGCCCCAAAATAAGGAAAATTTCTGACTTATTACCCTGAAATAAGTGAAATTTCTGCAATTCTGTCCCAAAATAAGGGAAATTTCTGCCTTTTTGCTCCCAAATAAAGGGATTTCAGCCTTTTTACCTCAAAATAAGGGGAATTTCTGCATTTTTGCCCCAAAATATGAAAAATTTCCGCCTTTTTGCCCAAAATTAAGAAAAATTTCTTCAATTTTGTACCAAAATAAAGAAATTTCTGCCTTTTTGCCTTAAAATAAGTAAAATTTCTGCAATTTTGCCCCAAAATAAGTGAAATTTCTGCAATTTTGCCCCATAATAAGGGAAATTTCTGCAATTTTGACCCAAAATAAGTGGAATTTCTGAGTTTTGCCCCAAAAGAAGGAGAATTTCTGTCTTTTTGCCCCCAAAAAAGGGAATTTCTCACTTTTTGCCCCACAACTAGGGGAATTTCTGCAATTTTGCTTCAAAATACAAAGAATTTCTACTTTTCAGCCCGAAAATAAGGGGAATGTATACCTTTTGCAACAAAAAATGAAAATTTCTTCATTTTTGCCCCAAAAGAAAAGGAATTTCTGCCTTTTTACCACAAAATAAGTGAAATTTCTGCCTTTTTACCCAAAAATAAAAGGAATTTCTGTCTTTTTGCCCTAAAATAAAATGAATTTTTGAATTATTCCCTGAAATAAGTGAAATTTCTGCAATTTTGCCCCAAAATAAAAGAAATATCTGCCTTTTTGCCACAAAATAAGGGGAATTTCTGTCTTTTTGCCACAAAATAAGGGAAATTTCTGCATTTTTGCCCCAAAATAAGGGGAATTTCACCCTTTTTACCTCAAAATAAGGAAAATTTTTGCATTTTTCTACAAAATATTAAGAATTTCTGCCATTTTGCTCAAAAATATGGTAAATTTCTGCCTTTTTTCCCTGAAATAAGTAAAATTTCTGCAATTTTGCCCCAAAATAAGTGAAATTTCTGCAATTTTGCCCCATAATAAGGGAAATTTCTGCAATTTTAACACAAAATAAGTGGAATTTCTGAGTTTTGCCCCAAAAGAAGGAGAATTTCTGTCTTTTTGCCCCCAAAAAATGGAATTTCTCACTTTTTGCCCCACAATTAGGGGAATTTCTGCAATTTTGCTCCAAAATACGGGGGATTTTTGCTTTTTTCCCCGAAAATAAGGGGAATGTATACATTTTGCCACAAAAAAGTGAAATTTCTTCATTTTTGCCCCAAAATGTGAGGAATTTCTCCCTTTTTACGTAAAAATAAGTGAAATTTCTGCCCTTTTACCCAAAAATAAATGGAATTTCTGTCTTTTTGCCCCAAATTAAAAGGAATTTTTGAATTTTGCCCTGAAATAAATGAAATTTCTGCAATTTTGCCCCAAAATAAGGGAATTTTCTGCATTTTTGCCACAAAATAAGGGGAATTTTTGTCTTTTTGCCCCAAAATAACGGGAATTTCAGCCTTTTTACCTCATAATAAGGGGAATCTCTGCCTTTTTGCCCTAAAATATGAAGAATTTCTGTATTTTTGCCCCACAATAAAAAATATTTCTGCAATTTTGTACCAAAATAAAAGTAATTTCTGCTTTTTTCCCCAAAATAAGAGAAATTTCTGCGTTTTTTTCCCTGAAATAAGTGAAATTTCTGTATTTTTGCTCCAAAATAAGTGAGATTTCTGCAATTTTGCCCCAAAATAAAGGAAATTTCTGGAATTTTTCCCCAAAATAAGGGGAATTTCTGACTTTTTGCCCTGAAATAAGGAGAATTTCTGTCTTTTTGCCCCAAAATAATGTGAATTTCTGCATTTTCTATCAAAATTAGGGAAAAATGTGCAATTTTGCTTCAAAATACGGGGAATTTCTGCCTTATTGAACCAAAATAAAGGGAATTTCTGCATTTTTGCACAAATATAAGGGGAATTTCTGAAATTTTGCTCCAAAATATGGGGAATTTCTGCCTTATTGCCCAAAATAAAGTGGAATTTCTGCCTTTTTGCCCTGAAATATTTGAAATTTCCACAATTTTACCCCAAAATAAGAGGAATTTCTGTTTTTGGCCTAAAAATTAGGAGAATTTCGGCTTTTTGCCCCAAAATAAGGCAATTTTCTGACTTTTTGCCCTGAAATAAGTAAATTTCTTCAATTTTGCCCCAAAATAAGGAGAATTTCTGCTTTTTGCCAAAATAAGGGGAATTTCAGCATTTTACCTCCAAATAAGGGGAATTTGTGCCTTTTTGCCACAAAATACGGGGAATTTCTGCCTTATTGCCCCCAAATAAGGAAAATTTTTGCTTTTCTGCCCCAATTAACGGGAATTTCTGCCTTTTTTCCACAAAGTAAAGGGAATTTCTGCCTTTTTGCCCCATAATAACGGGAATTTCAGCCTTTTTACCTCAAAATAAGGGGAATTTTTGATTTTACCCAAAATATGGGGAATTTCTGATTTTTGTTCCAAAATAAGGAAAATTTCTTCAATTTTGTACCAAAATAAATGAAATTTCTGCTTTTTGCCCCAAAATAAAAGTAATTTCTGACTTTTTGCCCTGAAATAAATGAAATTTCTGCAATTTTGCCCGAAAATAAGGGAAATTTGTGCCTTTTTACCCCAAAATGAGGGGAATTTCTGCCTTTTTGCCCCAAATTATGAGGAATTTCAGCATTTTTCCTCAAAATAAGGGGAATTTCAGCCTTTTTGCACCAAAATATGGAAAATTTCTGCCTTTTTGCAACAAAATAAGAAAAATTTCTGCAATTCTGTACCAAAATAAAAAATTTCTAAAATTTTGCCCCAAAATAAGGGAAATTTCTGATTTTTTCCCCAAAATAAGGAGAATTTCTCTATTTTTGCCCCAAAATAAAGGGAATTTCTGCCTTTTTGCCCCAAAATTAGGGGAGTTTCTGCAATTTTGCTTCAAAATACAGGGAATTTCTGTCTCTTTTTCCAAAATTAAGGGGAACTTCTGCCGATTTGCGCCAAATAAAGGGAATTTCTGCAATTTTGTTCCAAAATACGGGGAATTTCTGCCTTTTTGCGCGAAATTAAGGGGATTTTCTGCCTTTTTGCCCCCAAAAAAGGGAAATTTCTGCAATTTTATCCCAAAATAAGGGGAATTTCTGCCTTTCGCCCAAATTATGGGGAATATCTGATTTTTGTTCCAAAATAAGTAAAATTTCTTCAATTTTGTACCAAAATAAAAGAAATTTCTGCTTTTTGCCCCAAAATAAAAGTAATTTCTGACTTTTTGCCCTGAAATAAATGAAATTTCTGCAATTTTGCCCGAAAATAAGGGAAATTTGTGCCTTTTTACCCCAAAATGAGGGGAATTTCTGCCTTTTTGCCCCAAAATATGGGGAATTTCAGCATTTTTCCTCAAAATAAGGGGAATTTCAGCCTTTTTGCACCAAAATATGGAAAATTTCTGCCTTTTTGCAACAAAATAAGAAAAATTTCTGCAATTCTGTACCAAAATAAAAAATTTCTAAAATTTTGCCCCAAAATAAGGGAAATTTCTGATTTTTTCCCCAAAATAAGGAGAATTTCTCTATTTTTGCCCCAAAATAAAGGGAATTTCTGCCTTTTTGCCCCAAAATTAGGGGAGTTTCTGCAATTTTGCTTCAAAATACAGGGAATTTCTGTCTCTTTTTCCAAAATTAAGGGGAACTTCTGCCGATTTGCGCCAAATAAAGGGAATTTCTGCAATTTTGTTCCAAAATACGGGGAATTTCTGCCTTTTTGCGCGAAATTAAGGGGATTTTCTGCCTTTTTGCCCCCAAAAAAGGGAAATTTCTGCAATTTTATCCCAAAATAAGGGGAATTTCTGCCTTTTTGCCCCCAAAAAAGGGAAATTTCTGCAATTTTATCCCAAAATAAGGGGAATTTCTACCTTTTTGCCCCCAAATAAGGGAAATTTATGCCTTTTTGCCCTGAAATATGTGAAATGTCTGCAATTTTACCCCAAAATAAGGTGAATTTCTGCCGTTTTGCCCCAAAATAATGGGAATTTCTGCATTTTGCCCCCTAAAATAAGAAAAATTTTTGCATTTTTTCTCTGAAATAAGTGAAATTTCTGCAATTTTGCCTTAAAATAAAAGAAATTTCTGCAATTTTCCCCCATAATAAAGGAATTTTCTGCAATTTTGCCCTAAAATAAGGTGAATTTCTGCTTTTTGCCCCAAAATAAGAGGAATTTCTACCTTTTTGCCCCAAAATAAAGAAAATTACTGCATGTTTTACCCCAAAATTAGGTGAATTTCTGAAATTTTGCTCCAAAATTACGGGGATTTTCTGCCTTTATCGCTGAAAATAAAGGGAATTTCTGCCATTTTGCCACGAAATAAGTGAAATTTCTGCAATTTTACCCCAAAATAAAGGGAAGTTCTGAGTTTTTGCCCCAAAATTAGGGGAATTTCTGCAATTTTGCTCCAAAATACGGGGAATTTCTGCCTTTTTGCCCGAAAATAAAGGGAATGTATACCTTTTTGCCATAAAAAAGGGAAATTTCTTCATTTTTACACCAAAATAAGGGATTTTCCGCCTTATTGACTCAAAATAAGTGCAATTTCTGACTTTTCCCCAAAAATAAACGGAATTTCTGTATTTTTGCCCCAAAATAAGACTAATTTCTGACTTTTTGCCCTTAAATAAGTTAAATTTCTAAAATTATTCCCCAAAATAAGGGAAATGTCTGCTTTTTGCCCCAAAATAAGGGGAATTTCAGAATTTTTGCCCCAAAATAAGGGGAATTTCAGCCTTTTTACCTCAAAATATGGGGAATTTCTACATTTTTGCCCCAAAATATGGGAAATTTCTGCCTTTTTGCCCAAAATAAGAAAAATCTCTGCAATTTTGTACCAAAATAAAACAAATTTCTGCATTTTTGCCCCAAAATAAGAAAATTTCTCCTTTTTTTCCCTGAAATAAGTAAAATTTCTGCAATTTTGCCCCAAAATAAGTGAAAATTCTGCAATTTTGCCCCAAAATAAGGGAAATTTCTGGAATTTTGGCCAAAAATAAGTGGAATTTCTGAGTTTTGCCGCAAAATAAGGAGAATTTCTGTCTTTTTGCCCCAACATATAGGGAATTTCTGCCTTTTTGCCCCACAATTAGGGGAATTTCTGCAATTTTCTCCAAAATACGGGGAATTTCTGCCTTTTTGCTGAAAAATAAGAAGAATGCATACCTTTTTGCCATAAAAAAGAGAAAGTTCTTCATTTTTGCTCCAAAATAAGGGGAATTTCTGCTTTTTTGCCTCTAAATAAGTGGAATTTCTGCCTTTCTCTCCCCAAACAAAGGGAATTTCTGTCTTTTTTGCCCCAAAATAAGGAAAATTTCTGACTTATTACCCTGAAATAAGTGAAATTTCTGCAATTTTGCCCCAAAATTAGGGAAATTTCTGCTTTTTTGCCCCTAAATAAAGGGAATTTCAGCCTTTTTAACTCAAAAAAAGAGGAATTTCTGAATTTTGGCACAAAATATTATGAATTTCTGCCTTTTTGTCCCAAAATAAGGAAAATTTCTGCCTTTTTTCCCTGAAATAAGTGAAATTTCTGCAATTTTTCCCCAAAATAAGTGAAATTTCTGCAATTTTGCCCCAAAATAAAAGAAATTTGTGGAATTTTGCCCCAAAATAAGTGGAATTTCTCAGTTTTGCCCCAAAATAAAGAGAATTTCTGCCTTCTTGCCCTACAATTATTAAAATTTCTGCAATTTTGCGCTAAAATAAGGGAAATTTCTGCAATTTTTCCCCATAATAAGGGAAATTTCTGCAACTTTGCCCCAAAATAAGGGGAATATATGTTTTTTGCCCCACAATTAGGGAAATATCTGTTTTTTGCCCCACAATTAGGGAAATTTCTGCAATTTTGCCCTAAATAAGGGGAATTTCTGCCTTTTGCCCCAAAATATGTGGAATTTCTGCCTTTTTGTCCGAAAATATGAAGAATGCCTACCTTTTTGCCATAGAAAAGGGAAATTTCTTAATTTTTGCTCCAGAATAAGGGGAATTTCTGCTTTTTTGCCTCTAAATAAGTGGAATTTCTGTCTTTTTCCCCCAAAACAAAGGGAATTTCTGTTTTTTTGCCCCAAAATAGGAAAAATTTCTGACTTATTACCCTGAAATAAGTGAAATTTCTGCAAATTGCCCCAAAATAAGGGAAATTTCTGCATTTTTGCCCCCAAATAAAGGGAATTTCAGCCTTTTTACCTCAAAATAAAAGAAATTTCTGCATTTTTGCCACAAAATATTAGGAATTTCTGCATTTTTGCCACAAAATATTAGGAATTTCTGCCTTTTTGTCCGAAAATAAGAATGCCTACCTTTTTGCCATAAAGAAGGGAAATTTCTTCATTTTTGCTCCAAAATAAGTGGAATTTCTGCTTTTTTGCCTCTAAATAAGTGTAATTTCTGTCTTTTTCCCCCCAAAAAAGGGAATTCCTGTTTTTTGCCCCAAAATAAGGAAAATTTCTGACTTATTACCCTGAAATAAGTGAAATTTCTGCAATTTTGCTCCAAAATAAGGAAAATTTCTGCCTTTTTGCCCCCAAATAAGGGGAATTTCAGCCTTTTTACCTCAAAATAAGGGGAATTTCTGCATTTTTGCCACAAAATATTAGGAATTTCTGCCTTTATGCCCTAAAATAAGTCAAATTTCTGCCTTTTTTCCCTGAAATGAGTGAAATTTCTGCAATTTTGCCCCAAAATAAGTGAAATTTCTTGCTTTTTGCCCCCAAATAAGGGGAATTTCAGCATTTTTACCTCAAAATAAGGGGAATTTCTGCATTTTTGCCTGAAAATATGGGAAATTTCTGCCTTTTTTCCTCAAAATAAGAAAAATTTGTGCAATTTTGTACCAAAATAATACAAATTCTGCCTTTTTGCACGCAAATAAGAAAATTTCTGCTTTTGTTCTGAAATAAGTGAAATTTCTGCAATTTTGTTCCAAAATAATTGAAATTTCTGCAATTTTGCCCCAAAATAAGTGAAATTTCTGGAATTTTGACCCAAAATAAGTGGAATTTCTGAGTTTTGCCCCCAAAATAAGGAGAATTTCTGTTATTTTGTCCCAACATATAGGGAATTTCTGCCTTTTTGCCCCACAATTAGGTGAATTTCTGAAATTTTGATCCAAAATAAGGGGAATTTCTGCTTTTTTGCCTCTAAATAAGTGGAATTTCTGCCTTTCTCTCCCCAAACAAAGGGAATTTCTGTCATTTTTGCCCCAAAATAAGAAAAATTTCTGACTTATTACCATGAAATAAGTGAAATTTCTGCAATTTTGCCCCTTAATTAGGGAAATTTCTGCTTTTTTGTGCCCAAATAAAGGGAATTTCAGCCTTTTTAACTCAAAAAAAAAGGGGAATTTCTGAATTTTGGCACAAAATATTATGAATTTCTGCCTTTTTGTCCCAAAATAAGGAAAATTTCTGCCTTTTTTCCCTGAAATAAGTGAAATTTCTGCAATTTTTCCCCAAAATAAGTGAAATTTCTGCAATTTTGCCCTAAAATAAAAGAAATTTCTGGAATTTTGCCCCAAAATAAGTGGAATTTCTCAGCTTTGCCCCAAAATAAAGAGAATTTCTGCCTTTTTGCCCTACAATTATTAAAATTTCTGCAATTTTGCGCTAAAATAAGGGAAATTTCTGCAATTTTTCCCCATAATAAGGGAAATTTCTGCAACTTTGCCCCAAAATAATGGGAATATCTGTTTTTTGCCCCACAATTAGGGAAATTTCTGCAAATTGCCCCAAAATAAGGGAAATTTCTGCATTTTTGCCCCCAAATAAGGGGAATTTCAGCCTTTTTACCTCAAAATAAAAGAAATTTCTTCATTTTTGCCACAAAATATTAGGAATTTCTTCATTTTTGCCACAAAATATTAGGAATTTCTGCCTTTTTGTCCGAAAATAAGAAGAATGCCTACCTTTTTGCCATAAAGAAGGGAAATTTCTTCATTTTTGCTCCAAAATAAGTGGAATTTCTGCTTTTTTGCCTTTAAATAAGTGTAATTTCTGTCTTTTTCCCCCAAAACAAAGGGAATTCCTGTCTTTTGCCCCAAAATAAGGAAAATTTCTGACTTATTACCCTGAAATAAGTGAAATTTCTGCAATTTTGCTCCAAAATAAGGAAAATTTCTGCCTTTTTGCCCCCAAATAAGGGGAATTTCAGCATTTTACCTCAAAATAAGGGGAATTTCTGCATTTTTGCCACAAAATATTAGGAATTTCTGCATTTTTCCTCTAAAATAAGTCAAATTTCTGCCTTTTTTCCCTGAAATGAGTGAAATTTCTGCAATTTTGCCCCAAAATAAGTGAAATTTCTTGCTTTTTGCCCCCAAATAAGGGGAATTTCAGCATTTTTACCTCAAAATAAGGGGAATTTCTGCATTTTTGCCCCAAAATATGGGAAATTTCTGCCTTTTTTCCTCAAAATCAGAAAAATTTGTGCAATTTTGTACCAAAATAATACAAATTTCTGCCTTTTTGCACGCAAATAAGAAAATTTCTGCTTTTCTTCTGTAATAAGTGAAATTTCTGCATTTTGCCCCAAAATAATTGAAATTTCTGCAATTTTGCCCCAAAATAAGTGAAATTTCTGGAATTTTGACCCAAAATAAGTGGAATTTCTGAGTTTTGCCCCCAAAATAAGGAGAATTTCTGTTATTTTGTCCCAACATATAGGGAATTTCTGCCTTTTTGCCCCACAATTAGGGGAATTTCTGAAATTTTGCTCCAAAATAAGGAGAATTTCTACTTTTGCATCTAAATAAGTGGAATTTCTGCCTTTTTCTCCCAAAACAAAGGGAATTTCTGTCTTTTTTGCCCCAAAATAAGGAAAATTTCTGACTTATTACCCTTAAATAAGTGAAATTTCTGCAATTTTTCCCCAAAATAAAGGAAATTTCTGCTTTTTGCCCCCAAATAAAGGGAATTTCAGCCTTTTTACCTCAAAATATGGGGAATTTCTGAATTTTGGTACAAAATATTATGAATTTCTTTCTTTTTGCCCCAAAATAAGGAAAATTTCTGCCTTTTTTCCCTGAAATAAGTGAAATTTCTGCAATTTTGCCCCAAAAATATAAGAAATTTCTGGAATTTTGCCCCAAAATAAGTGGAATTTCTCAGTTTTGCCCCAAAATAAAGAGAATTTCTGCCTTTTTGCTCCACAATTATTAAAATTTCTGCAATTTTGCCCTAAAATAAGAAATTTCTGCAATTTTTCTCCATAATAAGAGAAATTTCTGCAACTTTGCCCCAAAATAAGGGGAATTTCTGTTTTTTGCCCCACAATTAGGAAAATTTCTGTTTTTTGCCCCACAATTAGAGAAATTTCTGCAATATTGCCCTAAATAAGGGGAATTTCTGCCTTTTGCCCAAAAATATGGGGAATTTCTGCCTTTTTGTCCGAAAATAATAAGAATGCCTACCTTTTTGCCATAAAAAAGGGAAATTTCTTCATTTTTGCTCCAAAATAAGGGGAATTTCTGCTTTTTTGCCTCTAAATAAGTGGAATTTCTGTCTTTTTCCCCCAAAACAAAGGGAATTTCTGTCTTTTTTGCTTCAAATTAAAGAAAATTTCTGACTTTTTACCCTGAAATAAGTGAAATTTCTGCAATTTTGCCCCAAAAATAAGGGAAATTTCTGCCATTTTTGTCCCCAAATAAGGGAAATTTCAGCCTTTTTACCTCAAAATAAAAGAAATTTCTGCATTTTTGCAACAAAATATTAGGAATTTCTGCATTTTTGCCACAAAATATTAGGAATTTCTGCCTTTTTGTCCAAAAATAAGAAGAATGCCTACCTTTTTGCCATAAAGAAGGGAAATTTCCTCATTTTTGCTCCAAAATAAAGGGAATTTCTGCTTTTTTGCCTCTAAATAAGTGTAATTTCTGTCTTTTTCTCCCAAAACAAAGGGAATTCCTGTTTTTTGCCCCAAAATAAGGAAAATTTCTGACTTATTACCCTGAAATAAGTGAAATTTCTGCAATTTTGCTCCAAAATAAGGAAAATTTCTGCCTTTTTGCCCCCAAATAAGGGGAATTTCAGCCTTTTTACCTCAAAATAAGGGAAATTTCTGCATTTTTGCCACAAAATATTAGGAATTTCTGCCTTTTTGCCCCAAAATAAGAAAAATTTCTGCCTATTTTCCCTGAAATAAGTGAAATTTCTGCAATTTTGCTCCAAAATAAGGAAAATTTCTGCCTTTTTGCCCCCAAATAAGGGGAATTTCAGCCTTTTTACCTCAAAATAAGGGAAATTTCTGCATTTTTGCCACAAAATATTAGGAATTTCTGCCTTTTTGCCCCAAAATAAGAAAAATTTCTGCCTATTTTCCCTGAAATAAGTGAAATTTCTGCAATTTTGCCCCAATATAAGTGAAATTTCTGCAATTTTGCCCCAAAATAAGGGAAATTTCTGGAATTTTGCCCAAAAATAAGTGGAATTTCTGAGTTTTGCCCCAAAATAAAGAGAATTTCTGTCTTTATGCCCCAACATTTAGGGAATTTCTGCCTTTTTGTTTCACAATTAGGGGAATTTCTGCAATTTTGCTCCAAAATACGGGGAATTTATGCCTTTTTGCCCGAAAATAAGAAGAATGCATACCTTTTTGCCATAAAAAAGGGAAATTTCTTCATTTTTGCTCCAAAATAAGGGGAATTTCAGCCTTTTTACCTCTAAATAAGTGGAATTTCTGTCTTTTTCCCCCAATTAAAGAGAATTTCTGTCTTACTTGCCCCAAAATAAGGAAAATTTCTGACTTATTTCCTTGAAATAAGTGAGATTTCTGCAATTTTGCCTCAAAATAAGGGAAATTTCTGTCTTTTTGCCCCCAAATAAAGGGAATTTCAGCTTTTTACCTCAAAAAAAGGGGAATTTCTGAATTTTGGCACAAAATATGAATTTCTGCCTTTTTTTTCAAAATAAGGAAAATTTCTGCCTTTTTTCCCTGAAATAAGTGAAATTTCTGCAATTTTGCCCGAAAATAAGTGAAATTTCTGCAATTTTGCCCCAAAATAAAAGAAATTTCTGGAATTTTGCCCCAAAATAAGTGGAATTTCTGAGTTTGGCCCCAAAATAAAGAGAATTTCTGACTTTTTGCCCCACAATTAGTAAAATTTCTGCAATTTTGCCCTAAAATAAGGGAAATTTCTGCAATTTTTCCCCATAATAAAGTAAATTTCTGCAACTTTGCCCCAAAATAAGAGGAATTTCTGTTTTTTGCCCCACAATTAGGGAAATTTCTGTTTTTTGATCCACAATTAGGGAAATTTCTGCAATTTTGCCCTAAATAAGGGGAATTTCTGCCTTTTGCCCAAAATATGGGGAATTTCTGCCTTTTTGTCCGAAAATAAGAAGAATGCCTACCTTTTTGCCATAAAAAGGGAAATTTCTTCATTTTTGCTCCAAAATAAGGGGAACTTTTGCCTTTTTGCCTCTAAATAAGTGCAATTTCTGTCTTTTTCCCCCAAAACAATGGGAATTTCTGTATTTTTGCCCCAAAATAAGAAAAATTTCTGACTTTTTACCCTGAATTAAGTGAAATTTCTGCAAATTGCCCCAAAATAAGGGAAATTTCTGCATTTTTGCCCCCAAATAAGGGGAATTTCAGCCTTTTTACTTCAAATTAAAAGAAATTTCTGCATTTTTGCAACAAAATATTAGGAATTTCTGCATTTTTGCCACAAAATATTAGGAATTTCTGCCTTTTTGTCCGAAAATAAGAAGACTGCCTACCTTTTTGCCATAAAGAAGGGAAATTTCTTCATTTTTGCTCCAAAATAAGGGGAATTTCTGCTTTTTTGCCTCTAAATAAGTGGAAATTCTGTCTTTTTCCCCCAAAACAAAGGGAATTTCTGTTTTTTGCCCCAAAATAAAGAAAATTTCTGACTTAGTACCCTGAAATAATTGAAATTTCTGCAATTTTGCTCCAAAATAAGGGAAATTTCTGCCTTTTTGCCCCCAAATAAGGGGAATTTTAGCCTTTTTACCTCAAAATTAGTGAAATTTCTGCATTTTTGCCACAAAATATTAGGAATTTCTGCCTTTTTGCCCCAAAATAAGAAAAATTTCTGCCTATTTTCCCTGAAATATGTGAAATTTCTGCAATTTTGCCCCAAAATAAGTGAAATTTCTGCAATTTTGCCCCAAAATAAGGGAAATTTCTGGAATTTTGCCCAAAAATAAGTGGAATTTCTGAGTTTTGCCCCAAAATAAAGAGAATTTCTGTCTTTATGCCCCAATATATAGGGAATTTCTGCCTTTTTGCTTCACAATGAAAGGAATTTCTGCAATTTTGCTCCAAAATACGGGGAATTTCTGCCTTTCTGCCCGAAAATAAGAAGAATGCATACCTTTTTGCAATAAAAAAGAGAAATTTCTTAATTTTTGCTCCAAAATAAGGTGAATTTCTGCTTTTTTGCCTCTAAATAAGTGGAATTTCTGTCTTTTTCCCCCCAAAACAAAGGGAATTTCTGTCTTTTTTGACCTAAAATAAGGAAAATTTCTGACTTATTACCGTGAAATAAGTGAATTTTCAGCAATTTTGCCCCAAAATAAAAGAAATTTCTGCCTTTTTGCCCCAAATAAGGGGAATTTCAGCCTTTTTACCTCAAAATAAGGGGAATTTCTGCATTTTTGCCACAAAACATTAGGAATTTCTGCTTTTTGCCCCAAAATAAGAAAAATTTCTGCCTATTTTCCCTGAAATAAGTGAAATTTCTGCAATTTTGCAACAAAATAAGTGAAATTTCTTTTTTTTTGCCCCTAAATAAGGGGAATTTCAGACTTTTTACCTCAAAATAAGGGGAATTTCTGCATTTTGGCCCCAAAATATGGGAAATTTCTGCCTTTTTTCCCCAAAATAGGAAAAATTTCTGCAATTTTGTACCAAAATAATACAAATTTCTGCCTTTTTGCCTCCAAATAAGAAAATTTCTGCTTTTTTTCTGAAATAAGTGAAATTTGGGCAATTTTGCCCCAAAATAATTGAAATTTCTGCAATTTTGCCCCAAAATAAGTGAAATTTCTGGAATTTTGCCCCAAAATAAATGGAATTTCTGAGTTTTGCCCCCAAAAAAGGAGAATTTCTGTTATTTTGCTCCAACAGATAGGGAATTTCTGCTTTTTTGCCCCACAATTAGGTGAATTTCTGAAATTTTGATCCAAAATAAGGGGAATTTCTGCTTTTTTGCCTCTAAATAAGTGGAATTTCTGCCTTTCTCTCCCCAAACAAAGGGAATTTCTGTCTTTTTTGCCCCAAAATAAGGAAAATTTCTGACTTATTACCCTGAAATAAGTGAAATTTCTGCAATTTTGCCCCAAAATTAGGGAAATTTCTGCTTTTTTGCCCCCAAATAAAGGGAATTTCAGCCTTTTTAACTCAAAAAAAGGGGAATTTCTGAATTTTGGCACAAAATATTATGAATTTCTGCCTTTTTGTCCCAAAATAAGGAAAATTTCTGCATTTTTTTCCCTGAACTAAGTGAAATTTCTGCAATTTTTCTCCAAAATAAGTGAAATTTCTGCAATTTTGCCCCAAAATAAAAGAAATTTCTGGAATTTTGCCCCAAAATAAGTGGAATTTCTCAGTTTTGCCCCAAAATAAAGAGAATTTCTGCCTTCTTGCCCTGCAATTATTAAAATTTCTGCAATTTTGCGCTAAAATAAGGGAAATTTCTGAAATTTTTCCCCATAATAAGGGAAATTTCTGCAACTTTGCCCCAAAATAAGGGGAATATCTGTTTTTTGCCCCACAATTAGGGAAATTTCTGTTTTTTGCCCCACAATTAGGGAAATTTCTGCAATTTTGCCCTAAATGAGGGGAATTTCTGCCTTTTGCCCCAAAATATGTGGAATTTCTGCCTTTTTGTCCGAAAATAAGAAGAATGCCTACCTTTTTGCCATAAAAAAGGGAAATTTCTTCATTTTTGCTCCAGAATAAGGGGAATTTCTGCTTTTTTGCCTCTAAATAAGTGGAATTTCTGTCTTTTTCCCCCAAAACAAAGGGAATTTCTGTTTTTTTGCCCCAAAATAGGAAAAATTTCTGACTTATTACCCTGAAATAAGTGAAATTTCTGCAAATTGCCCCAAAATAAGGGAAATTTCTGCATTTTTGCCGCCAAATAAGGGGAATTTCAGCCTTTTTACCTCAAAAAAAAAAGAAATTTCTGCATTTTTGCCACAAAATATTAGGAATTTCTGCATTTTTGCCACAAAATATTAGGAATTTCTGCCTTTTTGTCCGAAAATAAGAAGAATGCCTACCTTTTTGCCATAAAGAAGGGAAATTTTTTCATTTTTGCTCCAAAATAAGTGGAATTTCTGCTTTTTTGCCTCTAAATAAGTGTAATTTCTGTCTTTTTCCCCCAAAACAAAGGGAATTCCTGTTTTTTGCCCCAAAAGAAGGAAAATTTCTGACTTATTAACCTGAAATAAGTGAAATTTCTGCAATTTTGCTCCAAAATAAGGAAAATTTCTGCCTTTTTGCCCCCAAATAAGGGGAATTTCAGCCTTTTTACCTCAAAATAAGGGAAATTTCTGCATTTTTGCCACAAAATATTAAGAATTTCTGCCTTTTTGCCCTAAAATAAGTCAAATTTCTGCCTTTTTTCCCTGAAATGAGTGAAATTTCTGCAATTTTGCCACAAAATAAGTGAAATTTCTTGCTTTTTGCCCCCAAATAAGGGGAATTTCAGCATTTTTACCTCAAAATAAGGGGAATTTCTGCATTTTTGACCCAAAATATGGGAAATTTCTGCCTTTTTTCCTCAAAATAAGAAAAATTTGTGCAATTTTGTACCAAAATAATACAAATTTCTGCCTTTTTGCACGCAAATAAGAAAATTTCTGCTTTTGTTCTGAAATAAGTGAAATTTCTGCAATTTTGCCCCAAAATAAGGGGAATTTCTGTTTTTTGCCCCACAATTAGGGAAATTTCTGCAATTTTGCCCTAAATAAGGGGAATTTCTGCCTTTTGCCCCAAAATATGGGAAATTTCTGCCTTTTTGTCTGAAAATAAGAAGAATGCATACCTTTATGCCATAAAAAAGGGAAATTTCTTCATTTTTGCTCCATAATAAGGGGAATTTCTGCTTTTTTGCCTCTAAATAAGTGGAATTTCTGTCTTTTTCCCCCAAAACAAAGGGAATTTCTGTCTTTTTTGCTTCAAATTAAGGAAAATTTCTGACTTATTACCCTGAAATAAGTGAAATTTCTGCAATTTTGCCCCAAAAATAAGGGAAATTTCTGCCATTTTTGTCCCCAAATAAGGGAAATTTCAGCCTTTTTACCTCAAAATAAAAGAAATTTCTGCATTTTTGCAACAAAATATTAGGAATTTCTGCATTTTTGCCACAAAATATTAGGAATTTCTGCCTTTTTGTCCGAAAATAAGAAGAATGCCTACCTTTTTGCCATAAAGAAGGGAAATTTCCTCATTTTTGCTCCAAAATAAAGGGAATTTCTGCTTTTTTGCCTCTAAATAAGTGTAATTTCTGTCTTTTTCTCCCAAAACAAAGGGAATTCCTGTTTTTTGCCCCAAAATAAGGAAAATTTCTGACTTATTACCCTGAAATAAGTGAAATTTCTGCAATTTTGCTCCAAAATAAGGAAAATTTCTGCCTTTTTGCCCCCAAATAAGGGGAATTTCAGACTTTTTACCTCAAAATAAGGGAAATTTCTGCATTTTTGCCACAAAATATTAGGAATTTCTGCCTTTTTCCCCCAAAATAAGAAAAATTTCTGCCTATTTTCCCTGAAATAAGTGAAATTTCTGCAATTTTGCCCCAAAATAAGTGAAATTTCTGCAATTTTGCCCCAAAATAAGGGAAATTTCTGGAATTTTTCCCAAAAATAAGTGGAATTTCTGAGTTTTGCCCCAAAATAAAGAGAATTTCTGTCTTTATGCCCCAACATTTAGGGAATTTCTGCCTTTTTGTTTCACAATTAGGGGAATTTCTGCAATTTTGCTCCAAAATACGGGGAATTTATGCCTTTTTGCCCGAAAATATGAAGAATGCATACCTTTTTGCCATAAAAAAGGGAAATTTCTTCATTTTTGCTCCAAAATAAGGGGAATTTTAGCCTTTTTACCACTAAATAAGTAGAATTTCTGTCTTTTTCCCCCAATTAAAGAGAATTTCTGTCTTTCTTGCCCCAAAATAAAGAAAATTTCTGACTTCTTTCCTTGAAATAAGTGAAATTTCTGCAATTTTGCCTCAAAATAAGGGAAATTTCTGCCTTTTTGCCCCCAAATAAAGGGAATTTCAGCTTTTTACCTCAAAAAAAGGGGAATTTCTGAATTTTGGCACAAAATATGAATTTCTGCCTTTTTTTTCAAAATAAGGAAAATTTCTGCCTTTTTTCCCTGAAATAAGTGAAATTTCTGCAATTTTGCCTGAAAATAAGTGAAATTTCTGCAATTTTGCCCCAAAATAAAAGAAATTTCTGGAATTTTGCCCAAAAATAAGTGGAATTTCTGAGTTTGGCCCCAAAATAAAGAGAATTTCTGACTTTTTGCCCCACAATTAGTAAAATTTCTGCAATTTTGCCCCAAAATAAGTGAAATTTCTGGAATTTTGCCCCAAAATAAATGGAATTTCTGAGTTTTGCCCCCAAAAAAGGAGAATTTCTGTTATTTTGCTCCAACAGATAGGGAATTTCTGCTTTTTTGCCCCACAATTAGGTGAATTTCTGAAATTTTGATCCAAAATAAGGGGAATTTCTGCTTTTTTGCCTCTAAATAAGTGGAATTTCTGCCTTTCTCTCCCCAAACAAAGGGAATTTCTGTCTTTTTTGCCCCAAAATAAGGAAAGTTTCTGACTTATTACCCTGAAATAAGTGAAATTTCTGCAATTTTGCCCCAAAATTAGGGAAATTTTTGCTTTTTTGCCCCCAAATAAAGGGAATTTCAGCCTTTTTAACTCAAAAAAAGGGGAATTTCTGAATTTTGGCACAAAATATTATGAATTTCTGCCTTTTTGTCCCAAAATAAGGAAAATTTCTGCATTTTTTCCCTGAACTAAGTGAAATTTCTGCAATTTTTCTCCAAAATAAGTGAAATTTCTGCAATTTTGCCCCAAAATAAAAGAAATTTCTGGAATTTTGCCCCAAAATAAGTGGAATTTCTCAGTTTTGCCCCAAAATAAAGAGAATTTCTGCCTTCTTGCCCTGCAATTATTAAAATTTCTGCAATTTTGCGCTAAAATAAGGGAAATTTCTGAAATTTTTCCCCATAATAAGGGAAATTTCTGCAACTTTGCCCCAAAATAAGGGGAATATCTGTTTTTTGCCCCACAATTAGGGAAATTTCTGTTTTTTGCCCCACAATTAGGGAAATTTCTGCAATTTTGCCCTAAATGAGGGGAATTTCTGCCTTTTGCCCCAAAATATGTGGAATTTCTGCCTTTTTGTCCGAAAATAAGAAGAATGCCTACCTTTTTGCCATAAAAAAGGGAAATTTCTTCATTTTTGCTCCAGAATAAGGGGAATTTCTGCTTTTTTGCCTCTAAATAAGTGGAATTTCTGTCTTTTTCCCCCAAAACAAAGGGAATTTCTGTTTTTTTGCCCCAAAATAGGAAAAATTTCTGACTTATTACCCTGAAATAAGTGAAATTTCTGCAAATTGCCCCAAAATAAGGGAAATTTCTGCATTTTTGCCGCCAAATAAGGGGAATTTCAGCCTTTTTACCTCAAAAAAAAAGAAATTTCTGCATTTTTGCCACAAAATATTAGGAATTTCTGCATTTTTGCCACAAAATATTAGGAATTTCTGCCTTTTTGTCCGAAAATAAGAAGAATGCCTACCTTTTTGCCATAAAGAAGGGAAATTTTTTCATTTTTGCTCCAAAATAAGTGGAATTTCTGCTTTTTTGCCTCTAAATAAGTGTAATTTCTGTCTTTTTCCCCCAAAACAAAGGGAATTCCTGTTTTTTGCCCCAAAAGAAGGAAAATTTCTGACTTATTAACCTGAAATAAGTGAAATTTCTGCAATTTTGCTCCAAAATAAGGAAAATTTCTGCCTTTTTGCCCCCAAATAAGGGGAATTTCAGCCTTTTTACCTCAAAATAAGGGAAATTTCTGCATTTTTGCCACAAAATATTAAGAATTTCTGCCTTTTTGCCCTAAAATAAGTCAAATTTCTGCCTCTTTTTCCCTGAAATGAGTGAAATTTCTGCAATTTTGCCACAAAATAAGTGAAATTTCTTGCTTTTTGCCCCCAAATAAGGGGAATTTCAGCATTTTTACCTCAAAATAAGGGGAATTTCTGCATTTTTGACCCAAAATATGGGAAATTTCTGCCTTTTTTCCTCAAAATAAGAAAAATTTGTGCAATTTTGTACCAAAATAATACAAATTTCTGCCTTTTTGCACGCAAATAAGAAAATTTCTGCTTTTGTTCTGAAATAAGTGAAATTTCTGCAATTTTGCCCCAAAATAAGGGGAATTTCTGTTTTTTGCCCCACAATTAGGAAAATTTCTGTTTTTTGCCCCACAATTAGGGAAATTTCTGCAATTTTGCCCTAAATAAGGGGAATTTCTGCCTTTTGCCCCAAAATATGGGAAATTTCTGCCTTTTTGTCTGAAAATAAGAAGAATGCATACCTTTTTGCCATAAAAAAGGGAAATTTCTTCATTTTTGCTCCATAATAAGGGGAATTTCTGCTTTTTTGCCTCTAAATAAGTGGAATTTCTGTCTTTTTCCCCCAAAACAAAGGGAATTTCTGTCTTTTTTGCTTCAAATTAAGGAAAATTTCTGACTTATTACCCTGAAATAAGTGAAATTTCTGCAATTTTGCCCCAAAAATAAGGGAAATTTCTGCCATTTTTGTCCCCAAATAAGGGAAATTTCAGCCTTTTTACCTCAAAATAAAAGAAATTTCTGCATTTTTGCAACAAAATATTAGGAATTTCTGCATTTTTGCCACAAAATATTAGGAATTTCTGCCTTTTTGTCCGAAAATAAGAAGAATGCCTACCTTTTTGCCATAAAGAAGGGAAATTTCCTCATTTTTGCTCCAAAATAAAGGGAATTTCTGCTTTTTTGCCTCTAAATAAGTGTAATTTCTGTCTTTTTCTCCCAAAACAAAGGGAATTCCTGTTTTTTGCCCCAAAATAAGGAAAATTTCTGACTTATTACCCTGAAATAAGTGAAATTTCTGCAATTTTGCTCCAAAATAAGGAAAATTTCTGCCTTTTTGCCCCCAAATAAGGGGAATTTCAGCCTTTTTACCTCAAAATAAGGGAAATTTCTGCATTTTTGCCACAAAATATTAGGAATTTCTGCTTTTTGCCCCAAAATAAGAAAAATTTCTGCCTATTTTCCATGAAATAAGTGAAATTTCTGCAATTTTGCCCCAAAATAAGTGAAATTTCTGCAATTTTGCCCCAAAATAAGGGAAATTTCTGGAATTTTTCCCAAAAATAAGTGGAATTTCTGAGTTTTGCCCCAAAATAAAGAGAATTTCTGTCTTTATGCCCCAACATTTAGGGAATTTCTGCCTTTTTGTTTCACAATTAGGGGAATTTCTGCAATTTTGCTCCAAAATACAAGGAATTTATGCCTTTTTGCCCGAAAATATGAAGAATGCATACCTTTTTGCCATAAAAAAGGGAAATTTCTTCATTTTTGCTCCAAAATAAGGGGAATTTTAGCCTTTTTACCACTAAATAAGTGGAATTTCTGTCTTTTTCCCCCAATTAAAGAGAATTTCTGTCTTTCTTGCCCCAAAATAAAGAAAATTTCTGACTTCTATCCTTGAAATAAGTGAAATTTCTGCAATTTTGCCTCAAAATAAGGGAAATTTCTGCCTTTTTGCCCCCAAATAAAGGGAATTTCAGCTTTTTACCTCAAAAAAAGGGGAATTTCTGAATTTTGGCACAAAATATGAATTTCTGCCTTTTTTTTCAAAATAAGGAAAATTTCTGCCTTTTTTCCCTGAAATAAGTGAAATTTCTGCAATTTTGCCTGAAAATAAGTGAAATTTCTGCAATTTTGCCCCAAAATAAAAGAAATTTCTGGAATTTTGCCCCAAAATAAGTGGAATTTCTGAGTTTGGCCCCAAAATAAAGAGAATTTCTGACTTTTTGCCCCACAATTAGTAAAATTTCTGCAATTTTGCCCTAAAATAAGGGAAATTTCTGCAATTTTTCCCCATAATAAGGTAACTTTCTGCAACTTTGCCCCAAAATAAGAGGAATTTCTATTTTTTGCCCCACAATTAGGGAAATTTCTGTTTTTTGATCCACAATTAGGGAAATTTCTGCAATTTTGCCCTAAATAAGGGGAATTTCTGCCTTTTGCCCAAAATATGGGGAATTTCTGCCTTTTTGTCCGAAAATAAGAAGAATGCCTACCTTTTTGCCATAAAAAGGGAAATTTCTTCATTTTTGCTCCAAAATAAGGGGAACTTTTGCCTTTTTGCCTCTAAATAAGTGGAATTTCTGTCTTTTTCCCCCAAAACAAAGGGAATTTCTGTATTTTTGCCCCAAAATAAGAAAAATTTCTGACTTTTTACCCTGAATTAAGTGAAATTTCTGCAAATTGCCCCAAAATAAGGGAAATTTCTGCATTTTTGCCCCCAAATAAGAAGAAGTTCAGCCTTTTTACTTCAAAATAAAAGAAATTTCTGCATTTTTGCAACAAAATATTAGGAATTTCTGCATTTTTGCCACAAAATATTAGGAATTTCTGCCTTTTTGTCCGAAAATAAGAAGACTGCCTACCTTTTTGCCATAAAGAAGGGAAATTTCTTCATTTTTGCTCCAAAATAAGGGGAATTTCTGCTTTTTTGCCTCTAAATAAGTGGAATTTATGTCTTTTTCCCCCAAAACAAAGGGAATTTCTGTTTTTTGCCCCAAAATAAAGAAAATTTCTGACTTAGTCCCCTGAAATAATTGAAATTTCTGCAATTTTGCTCCAAAATAAGGGAAATTTCTGCCTTTTTGCCCCCAAATAAGGGGAATTTTAGCCTTTTTACCTCAAAATTAGTGAAATTTCTGCATTTTTGCCACAAAATATTAGGAATTTCTGCCTTTTTGCCCCAAAATAAGAAAAATTTCTCCCTATTTTCCCTGAAATAAGTGAAATTTCTGCAATTTTGCCCCAAAATAAGTGAAATTTCTGCAATTTTGCCCCAAAATAAGGGAAATTTCTGGAATTTTGCCCAAAAATAAGTGGAATTTCTGAGTTTTGCCCCAAAATAAAGAGAATTTCTGTCTTTATGCCCCAACATATAGGGAATTTCTGCCTTTTTACTTCACAATGAAAGGAATTTCTGCAATTTTGCTCCAAAATACGGGGAATTTCTGCCTTTCTGCCCGAAAATAAGAAGAATGCATACCTTTTTGCCATAAAAAAAGAAATTTCTTAATTTTTGCTCCAAAATAAGGTGAATTTCTGCTTTTTTGCCTCTAAATAAGTGGAATTTCTGTCTTTTTCCCCCAAAAACAAAGGGAATTTCTGTCTTTTTTGACCCAAAATAAGGAAAATTTCTGACTTATTACCGTGAAATAAGTGAATTTTCAGCAATTTTGCCCCAAAATAAAAGAAATTTCTGCCTTTTTGCCCCTAAATAAGGGGAATTTCAGCCTTTTTACCTCAAAATAAGGGGAATTTCTGCATTTTTGCCACAAAATATTAGAAATTTCTGCCTTTTTGCCCCAAAATAAGAAAAATTTCTGCCTATTTTCCATGAAATAAGTGAAATTTCTGCAATTTTGCAACAAAATAAGTGAAATTTCTTTTTTTTTGCCCCTAAATAAGGGGAATTACAGCCTTTTACCTCAAAATAAGGGGAATTTCTGCATTTTTGCCCCAAAATATGGGAAATTTCTGCCTTTTTTCCCCAAAATAGGAAAAATTTCTGCAATTTTGTACCAAAATAATACAAATTTCTGCCTTTTTGCCTCAAATGAGAAAATTTCTACTTTTTTTCTGAAATAAGTGGAATTTGGGCAATTTTGCTCCAAAATAATTGAAATTTCTGCAATTTTGCCCCAAAATAAGTGAAATTTCTGGAATTTTGCCCCAAAATAAATGGAATTTCTGAGTTTTGCCCCCAAAAAACGAGAATTTCTGTTATTTTGCTCCAACAGATAGGGAATTTCTGCCTTTTTGCCCCACAATTAGGTGAATTTCTGAAATTTTGATCCAAAATAAGGGGAATTTCTGCTTTTTTGCCTCTAAATAAGTGGAATTTCTGCCTTTCTCTTTCCAAACAAAGGGAATTTCTGTCTTTTTTGCCCCAAAATAAGGAAAATTTCTGACTTATTACCCTGAAATAAGTGAAATTTCTGCAATTTTGCCCCAAAATTAGGGAAATTTCTGCTTTTTTGCCCCCAAATAAAGGGAATTTCAGCCTTTTTATCTCAAAAAAAGGGGAATTTCTGAATTTTGGCACAAAATATTATGAATTTCTGCCTTTTTGTCCCAAAATAAGGAAAATTTCTGCCTTTTTTCCCTAAAATAAGTGAAATTTCTGCAATTTTTCCCCAAAATAAGTGAAATTTCTGCAATTTTGCCCCAAAATAAAAGAAATTTCTGGAATTTTGCCCCAAAATAAGTGGAATTTCTCAGTTTTGCCCCAAAATAAAGAGAATTTCTGCCTTCTTGCCCTACAATTATTAAAATTTCTGCAATTTTGCGCTAAAATAAGGGAAATTTCTGCAATTTTTCCCCATAATAAGGGAAATTTCTGCAACTTTGCCCCAAAATAAGGGGAATATCTGTTTTTTGCCCCACAATTAGGGAAATTTCTGCAAATTGCCCCAAAATAAGGGAAATTTCTGCATTTTTGCCCCCAAATAAGGGGAATTTCAGCCTTTTTACCTCAAAATAAAAGAAATTTCTGCATTTTTGCCACAAAATATTAGGAATTTCTTCATTTTTGCCACAAAATATTAGGAATTTCTGCCTTTTTGTCCGAAAATAAGAAGAATGCCTACCTTTTTGCCGTAAAGAAGGGAAATTTCTTCATTTTTGCTCCAAAATAAGTGGAATTTCTGCTTTTTTGCCTCTAAATAAGTGTAATTTCTGTCTTTTTCCCCCAAAACAAAGGGAATTCCTGTTTTTTGCCCCAAAATAAGGAAAATTTCTGACTTATTACCCTGAAATAAGTGAAATTTCTGCAATTTTGCTCCAAAATAAGGAAAATTTCTGCCTTTTTGCTCCCAAATAAGGGGAATTTCAGCCTTTTTACCTCAAAATAATGGAAATTTCTGCATTTTTGCCACAAAATATTAGGAATTTCTGCCTTTTTGCCCTAAAATAAGTCAAATTTCTGCCTTTTTTCCCTGAAATGAGTGAAATTTCTGCAATTTTGCCCCAAAATAAGTGAAATTTCTTGCTTTTTGCCCCCAAATAAGGGGAATTTCAGCATTTTTACCTCAAAATAAGGGGAATTTCTGCATTTTTGCCCCAAAATATGGGAAATTTCTGCCTTTTTTCCTCAAAATAAGAAAAATTTGTGCAATTTTGTACCAAAATAATACAAATTTCTGCCTTTTTGCACGCAAATAAGAAAATTTCTGCTTTTGTTCTGAAATAAGTGAAATTTCTGCAATTTTGCCCCAAAATAATTGAAATTTCTGCAATTTTGCCCCAAAATAAGTGAAATTTCTGGAATTTTGACCCAAAATAAGTGGAATTTCTGAGTTTTGCCCCCAAAATAAGGAGAATTTCTGTTATTTTGTCCCAACATATAGGGAATTTCTGCCTTTTTGCCCCACAATTAGGGGAATTTCTGAAATTTTGCTCCAAAATAAGGGGAATTTCTACTTTTGCATCTAAATAAGTGGAATTTCTGCCTTTTTCTCCCAAAACAAAGGGAATTTCTGTCTTTTTTGCCCCAAAATAAGGAAAATTTCTGACTTATTACCCTGAAATAAGTGAAATTTCTGCAATTTTGCCCCAAAATAAAGGAAATTTCTGCCTTTTTGCCCCCAAATAAAGGGAATTTCAGCCTTTTTACCTCAAAATATGGGGAATTTCTGAATTTTGGCACAAAATATTATGAATTTCTTTCTTTTTGCCCCAAAATAAGGAAAATTTCTGCCTTTTTTCCCTGAAATAAGTAAAATTTCTGCAATTTTGCCCCAAAATATAAGAAATTTCTGGAATTTTGCCCCAAAATAAGTGGAATTTCTCATTTTTGCCCCAAAATAAAGAGAATTTCTGCCTTTTTGCTCCTTATTTATTAAAATTTCTGCAATTTGCCCTAAAATATGAAATTTCTGCAATTTTTCTCCATAATAAGAGAAATTTCTGCAACTTTGCCCCAAAATAAGGGGAATTTCTGTTTTTTGCCCCACAATTAGGAAAATTTCTGTTTTTTGCCCCACAATTAGGGAAATTTCTGCAATATTGCCCTAAATAAGGGGGATTTCTGCCTTTTGCCCCAAAATATGGGGAATTTCTGCCTTTTTGTCCGAAAATAAGAAGAATGCCTACCTTTTTGCCATAAAAAGGGGAAATTTCTTCATTTTTGCTCCAAAATATGGGGAATTTCTGCTTTTTTGCCTCTAAATAAGTGGAATTTCTGTCTTTTTCCCCCAAAACAAAGGGAATTTCTGTCTTTTTTGCTTCAAATTAAGGAAAATTTCTGACTTATTACCCTGAAATAAGTGAAATTTCTGCAATTTTGCCCCAAAAATAAGGGAAATTTCTGCCATTTTTGAACCTAAATAAGGGAAATTTCAGCCTTTTTACCTCAAAATAAAAGAAATTTCTGCATTTTTGTAACAAAATATTAGGAATTTCTGCATTTTTGCCACAAAATATTAGGAATTTCTGCCTTTTTGTCCGAAAATAAGAAGAATGCCTACCTTTTTGCCATAAAGAAGGGAAATTTCCTCATTTTTGCTCCAAAATAAAGGGAATTTCTGCTTTTTTGCCTCTAAATAAGTGTAATTTCTGTCTTTTTCTCCCAAAACAAAGGGAATTCCTGTTTTTTGCCCCAAAATAAGGAAAATTTCTGACTTATTACCCTGAAATAAGTGAAATTTCTGCAATTTTGCTCCAAAATAAGGAAAATTTCTGCCTTTTTGCCCCCAAATAAGGGGAATTTCAGCCTTTTTACCTCAAAATAAGGGAAATTTCTGCATTTTTGCCACAAAATATTAAAAATTTCTGCCTTTTTGCCCCAAAAGAAGAAAAATTTCTGCCTATTTTCCCTGAAATAAGTGAAATTTCTGCAATTTTGCCCAAAAATAAGTGAAATTTCTGCAATTTTGCCCCAAAATAAGGGAAATTTCTGCATTTTTGCCCCCAAATAAGGGGAATTTCAGCCTTTTTACTTCAAAATAAAAGAAATTTCTGCATTTTTGCAACAAAATATTAGGAATTTCTGCATTTTTGCCACAAAATATTAGGAATTTCTGCCTTTTTGTCCGAAAATAAGAAGACTGCCTACATTTTTGCCATAAAGATGGGAAATTTCTTCATTTTTGCTCCAAAATAAGGGGAATTTCTGCTTTTTTGCCTCTAAATAAGTGGAATTTCTGTCTTTTTCCCCCAAAACAAAGGGAATTTCTGTTTTTTGCCCCAAAATAAAGAAAATTTCTGACTTAGTACCCTGAAATAATTGAAATTTCTGCAATTTTGCTCCAAAATAAGGGAAATTTCTGCCTTTTTGCCCCCAAATAAGGGGAATTTTAGCCTTTTTACCTCAAAATTAGTGAAATTTCTGCATTTTTGCCACAAAATATTAGGAATTTCTGCCTTTTTGCCCCAAAATAAGAAAAATTTCTGCCTATTTTCCCTGAAATAAGTGAAATTTCTGCAATTTTGCCCCAAAATAAGTGAAATTTCTGCAATTTTGCCCCAAAATAAGGGAAATTTCTGGAATTTTGCCCAAAAATAAGTGGAATTTCTGAGTTTTGCCCCAAAATAAAGAGAATTTCTGTCTTTATGCCCCAACATATAGGGAATTTCTGCCTTTTTGCTTCACAATGAAAGGAATTTCTGCAATTTTGCTCCAAAATACGGGGAATTTCTGCCTTTCTGCCCGAAAATAAGAATAATGCATAACTTTTTGCCATAAAAAAGAGAAATTTCTTAATTTTTGCTCCAAAATAAGGTGAATTTCTGCTTTTTTGCCTCTAAATAAGTGGAATTTCTGTCTTTTTCCCCCAAAAACAAAGGGAATTTCTGTCTTTTTTGACCCAAAATAAGGAAAATTACTGACTTATTACCGTGAAATAAGTGAATTTTCAGCAATTTTGCCCCAAAATAAAAGAAATTTCTTTTTTTTGCCCCTAAATAAGGGGAATTTCAGCCTTTTTACCTCAAAATAAGGGGAATTTCTGCATTTTTGCCACAAAATATTAGGAATTTCTGCCTTTTTTCCCCAAAATAGGAAAAATTTCTGCAATTTTGTACCAAAATAATACAAATTTCTGCCTTTTTGCCTCCAAATAAGAAAATTTCTGCTTTTTTTCTGAAATAAGTGAAATTTGGGCAATTTTGCCCCAAAATAATTGAAATTTCTGCAATTTTGCCCCAAAATAAGTGAAATTTCTGGAATTTTGCCCCAAAATAAATGGAATTTCTGAGTTTTGCCCCCAAAAAAGGAGAATTTCTGTTATTTTGCTCCAACAGATAGGGAATTTCTGCCTTTTTGCCCCACAATTAGGTGAATTTCTGAAATTTTGATCCAAAATAAGGGGAATTTCTGCTTTTTTGCCTCTAAATAAGTGGAATTTCTGCCTTTCTCTCCCCAAACAAAGGGAATTTCTGTCTTTTTTGCCCCAAAATAAGGAAAATTTCTGACTTATTACCCTGAAATAAGTGAAATTTCTGCAATTTTGCCCCAAAATTAGGGAAATTTCTGCTTTTTTGCCCCCAAATAAAGGGAATTTCAGCCTTTTTAACTCAAAAAAAGGGGAATTTCTGAATTTTGGCACAAAATATTATGAATTTCTGCCTTTTTGTCCCAAAATAAGGAAAATTTCTGCCTTTTTTCCCTGAACTAAGTGAAATTTCTGCAATTTTTCCCCAAAATAAGTGAAATTTCTGCAATTTTGCCCCAAAATAAAAGAAATTTCTGGAATTTTGCCCCAAAATAAGTGGAATTTCTCAGTTTTGCCCCAAAATAAAGAGAATTTCTGCCTTCTTGCCCTACAATTATTAAAATTTCTGCAATTTTGCGCTAAAATAAGGGAAATTTCTGCAATTTTTCCCCATAATAAGGGAAATTTCTGCAACTTATCCCAAAATAAGGGGAATATCTGTTTTTTGCCCCACAATTAGGGAAATTTCTGTTTTTTGCCCCACAATTAGGGAAATTTCTGCAATTTTGCCCTAAATAAGGGGAATTTCTGCCTTTTGCCCCAAAATATGTGGAATTTCTGCCTTTTTGTCCGAAAATAAGGAGAATGCCTACCTTTTTGCCATAAAAAAGGGAAATTTCTTCATTTTTGCTCCAGAATAAGGGGAATTTCTGCTTTTTTGCCTCTAAATAAGTGGAATTTCTGTCTTTTTCCCCCAAAACAAAGGGAATTTCTGTTTTTTTGCCCAAAAATAGGAAAAATTTCTGACTTATTACCCTGAAATAAGTGAAATTTCTGCAAATTGCCCCAAAATAAGGGAAATTTCTGCATTTTTGCCCCCAAATAAGGGGAATTTCAGCCTTTTTACCTCAAAATAAAAGAAATTTCTGCAATTTTCCACAAAATATTAGGAATTTCTGCATTTTTGCCACAAAATATTAGGAATTTCTGCCTTTTTGTCCGAAAATAAGAAGAATGCCTACCTTTTTGCCGTAAAGAAGGGAAATTTCTTCATTTTTGCTCCAAAATAAGTGGAATTTCTGCTTTTTGCCTCTAAATAAGTGTAATTTCTGTCTTTTTCCCCCAAAACAAAGGGAATTCCTGTTTTTTGCCCCAAAATAAGGAAAATTTCTGACTTATTACCCTGAAATAAGTGAAATTTCTGCAATTTTGCTCCAAAATAAGGAAAATTTCTGCCTTTTTGCTCCCAAATAAGGGGAATTTCAGCCTTTTTACCTCAAAATAAGGGAAATTTCTGCATTTTTGCCACAAAATATTAGGAATTTCTGCCTTTTTGCCCTAAAATAAGTCAAATTTCTGCCTTTTTTCCCTGAAATAAGTGAAATTTCTGCAATTTTGCCCCAAAATAAGTGAAATTTCTTGCTTTTTGCCCCCAAATAAGGGGAATTTCAGCATTTTTACCTCAAAATAAGGGGAATTTCTGCATTTTTGTCCCAAAATATGGGAAATTTCTGCCTTTTTTTTCAAAATAAGAAAAATTTGTGCAATTTTGTACCAAAATAATACAAATTTCTGCCTTTTTGCACGCAAATAAGAAAATTTCTGCTTTTGTTCTGAAATAAGTGAAATTTCTGCAATTTTGCCCCAAAATAATTGAAATTTCTGCAATTTTGCCCCAAAATAAGTGAAATTTCTGGAATTTTGACCCAAAATAAGTGGAATTTCTGAGTTTTGCCCCCAAAATAAGGAGAATTTCTGTTATTTTGTCCCAACATATAGGGAATTTCTGCCTTTTTGCCCCACAATTAGGGGAATTTCTGAAATTTTGCTCCAAAATAAGGGGAATTTCTACTTTTGCCTCTAAATAAGTGGAATTTCTGCCTTTTTCTCCCAAAACAAAGGGAATTTCTGTCTTTTTTGCCCCAAAATAAGGAAAATTTCTGACTTATTACCCTGAAATAAGTGAAATTTCTGCAATTTTGCCCCAAAATAAAGGAAATTTCTGCCTTTTTGCCCCCAAATAAAGGGAATTTCAGCCTTTTTACCTAAAAATATGGGGAATTTCTGAATTTTGGCACAAAATATTATGAATTTCTTTCTTTTTGCCCCAAAATAATGAAAATTTCTGCCTTTTTTCCCTGAAATAAGTGAAATTTCTGCAATTTTGCCCCAAAATATAAGAAATTTCTGGAATTTTGCCCCAAAATAAGTGGAATTTCTCATTTTTGCCCCAAAATAAAGAGAATTTCTGCCTTTTTGCTTCACAATTATTAAAATTTCTGCAATTTTGCCCTAAAATAAGAAATTTCTGCAATTTTTACCCATAATAAGAGAAATTTCTGCAACTTTGCCCCACAATAAGGGGAATTTCTGTTTTTTGCCCCACAATTAGGAAAATTTCTGTTTTTTGCCCCACAATTAGGGAAATTTCTGCAATTTTGCCCTAAATAAGGGGAATTTCTGCCTTTTGCCCCAAAATATGGGGAATTTCTGCCTTTTTGTCCGAAAATAAGAAGAATGCATACCTTTTTGCCATAAAAAAGGGAAATTTCTTCATTTTTGCTCCAAAATAAGGGGAATTTCTGCTTTTTTGCCTCTAAATAAGTGGAATTTCTGTCTTTTTCCCCCAAAACAAAGGGAATTTCTGTCTTTTTTGCTTCAAATTAAGGAAAATTTCTGACTTATTACCCTGAAATAAGTGAAATTTCTGCAATTTTGCCCCAAAAATAAGGGAAATTTCTGCCATTTTTGTCCCCAAATAAGGGAAATTTCAGCCTTTTTACCACAAAATAAAAGAAATTTCTGCATTTTTGCAACAAAATATTAGGAATTTCTGCATTTTTGCCACAAAATATTAGGAATTTCTGCCTTTTTGTCCGAAAATAAGAAGAATGCCTACCTTTTTGCCATAAAGAAGGGAAATTTCCTCATTTTTGCTCCAAAATAAAGGGAATTTCTGCTTTTTTGCCTCTAAATAAGTGTAATTTCTGTCTTTTTCTCCCAAAACAAAGGGAATTCCTGTTTTTTGCCCCAAAATAAGGAAAATTTCTGACTTATTACCCTGAAATAAGTGAAATTTCTGCAATTTTGCTCCAAAATAAGGAAAATTTCTGCCTTTTTGCCCCCAAATAAGGGGAATTTCAGCCTTTTTACCTCAAAATAAGGGAAATTTCTGCATTTTTGCCACAAAATATTAGGAATTTCTGCCTTTTTGCCCCAAAAGAAGAAAAATTTCTGCCTATTTTCCCTGAAATAAGTGAAATTTCTGCAATTTTGCCCAAAAATAAGTGAAATTTCTGCAATTTTGCCCCAAAATAAGGGAAATTTCTGCATTTTTGCCCCCAAATAAGGGGAATTTCAGCCTTTTTACTTCAAAATAAAAGAAATTTCTGCATTTTTGCAACAAAATATTAGGAATTTCTGCATTTTTGCCACAAAATATTAGGAATTTCTGCCTTTTTGTCCGAAAATAAGAAGACTGCCTACATTTTTGCCATAAAGATGGGAAATTTCTTCATTTTTGCTCCAAAATAAGGGGAATTTCTGCTTTTTTGCCTCTAAATAAGTGGAATTTCTGTCTTTTTCCCCCAAAACAAAGGGAATTTCTGTTTTTTGCCCCAAAATAAAGAAAATTTCTGACTTAGTACCCTGAAATAATTGAAATTTCTGCAATTTTGCTCCAAAATAAGGGAAATTTCTGCCTTTTTGCCCCCAAATAAGGGGAATTTTAGCCTTTTTACCTCAAAATTAGTGAAATTTCTGCATTTTTGCCACAAAATATTAGGAATTTCTGCCTTTTTGCCCCAAAATAAGAAAAATTTCTGCCTATTTTCCCTGAAATAAGTGAAATTTCTGCAATTTTGCCCCAAAATAAGTGAAATTTCTGCAATTTTGCCCCAAAATAAGGGAAATTTCTGGAATTTTGCCCAAAAATAAGTGGAATTTCTGAGTTTTGCCCCAAAATAAAGAGAATTTCTGTCTTTATGCCCCAACATATAGGGAATTTCTGCCTTTTTGCTTCACAATGAAAGGAATTTCTGCAATTTTGCTCCAAAATACGGGGAATTTCTGCCTTTCTGCCCGAAAATAAGAAGAATGCATAACTTTTTGCCATAAAAAAGAGAAATTTCTTAATTTTTGCTCCAAAATAAGGTGAATTTCTGCTTTTTTGCCTCTAAATAAGTGGAATTTCTGTCTTTTTCCCCCAAAAACAAAGGGAATTTCTGTCTTTTTTGACCCAAAATAAGGAAAATTACTGACTTATTACCGTGAAATAAGTGAATTTTCAGCAATTTTGCCCCAAAATAAAAGAAATTTCTGCCTTTTTCCCCCTAAATAAGGGGAATTTCAGCCTTTTTACCTCAAAATAAGGGGAATTTCTGCATTTTTGCCACAAAATATTAGGAATTTCTGCCTTTTTGCCCCAAAATAAGAAAAATTTCTGCCTATTTTCCCTGAAATAAGTGAAATTTCTGCAATTTTGCAACAAAATAAGTGAAATTTCTTTTTTTTGCCCCTAAATAAGGGGAATTTCAGCATTTTACCTCAAAATAAGGGGAATTTCTGCATTTTTGCCCCAAAATATGGGAAATTTCTGCCTTTTTTCCCCAAAATAGGAAAAATTTCTGCAATTTTGTACCAAAATAATACAAATTTCTGCCTTTTTGCCTCCAAATAAGAAAATTTCTGCTTTTTTTCTGAAATAAGTGAAATTTGGGCAATTTTGCCCCAAAATAATTGAAATTTCTGCAATTTTGCCCCAAAATAAGTGAAATTTCTGGAATTTTGCCCCAAAATAAATGGAATTTCTGAGTTTTGCCCCCAAAAAAGGAGAATTTCTGTTATTTTGCTCCAACAGATAGGGATTTTCTGCCTTTTTGCCCCACAATTAGGTGAATTTCTGAAATTTTGATCCAAAATAAGGGGAATTTCTGCTTTTTTGCCTCTAAATAAGTGGAATTTCTGCCTTTCTCTCCCCAAACAAAGGGAATTTCTGTCTTTTTTGCCCCAAAATAAGGAAAATTTCTGACTTATTACCCTGAAATAAGTGAAATTTCTGCAATTTTGCCCCAAAATTAGGGAAATTTCTGCTTTTTTGCCCCCAAATAAAGGGAATTTCAGCCTTTTTAACTCAAAAAAAGGGGAATTTCTGAATTTTGGCACAAAATATTATGAATTTCTGCCTTTTTGTCCCAAAATAAGGAAAATTTCTGCCTTTTTTCCCTGAACTAAGTGAAATTTCTGCAATTTTTCCCCAAAATAAGTGAAATTTCTGCAATTTCGCCCCAAAATAAAAGAAATTTCTGGAATTTTGCCCCAAAATAAGTGGAATTTCTCAGTTTTGCCCCAAAATAAAGAGAATTTCTGCCTTCTTGCCCTACAATTATTAAAATTTCTGCAATTTTGCGCTAAAATAAGGGAAATTTCTGCAATTTTTCCCCATAATAAGGGAAATTTCTGCAACTTATCCCAAAATAAGGGGAATATCTGTTTTTTGCCCCACAATTAGGGAAATTTCTGTTTTTTGCCCCACAATTAGGGAAATTTCTGCAATTTTGCCCTAAATAAGGGGAATTTCTGCCTTTTGCCCCAAAATATGTGGAATTTCTGCCTTTTTGTCCGAAAATAAGGAGAATGCCTACCTTTTTGCCATAAAAAAGGGAAATTTCTTCATTTTTGCTCCAGAATAAGGGGAATTTCTGCTTTTTTGCCTCTAAATAAGTGGAATTTCTGTCTTTTTCCCCCAAAACAAAGGGAATTTCTGTTTTTTTGCCCCAAAATAGGAAAAATTTCTGACTTATTACCCTGAAATAAGTGAAATTTCTGCAAATTGCCCCAAAATAAGGGAAATTTCTGCATTTTTGCCCCCAAATAAGGGGAATTTCAGCCTTTTTACCTCAAAATAAAAGAAATTTCTGCAATTTTCCACAAAATATTAGGAATTTCTGCATTTTTGCCACAAAATATTAGGAATTTCTGCCTTTTTGTCCGAAAATAAGAAGAATGCCTACCTTTTTGCCGTAAAGAAGGGAAATTTCTTCATTTTTGCTCCAAAATAAGTGGAATTTCTGCTTTTTTGCCTCTAAATAAGTGTAATTTCTGTCTTTTTCCCCCAAAACAAAGGGAATTCCTGTTTTTTGCCCCAAAATAAGGAAAATTTCTGACTTATTACCCTGAAATAAGTGAAATTTCTGCAATTTTGCTCCAAAATAAGGAAAATTTCTGCCTTTTTGCTCCCAAATAAGGGGAATTTCAGCCTTTTTACCTCAAAATAAGGGAAATTTCTGCATTTTTGCCACAAAATATTAGGAATTTCTGCCTTTTTGCCCTAAAATAAGTCAAATTTCTGCCTTTTTTCCCTGAAATGAGTGAAATTTCTGCAATTTTGCCCCAAAATAAGTGAAATTTCTTGCTTTTTGCCCCCAAATAAGGGGAATTTCAGCATTTTTACCTCAAAATAAGGGGAATTTCTGCATTTTTGTCCCAAAATATGGGAAATTTCTGCCTTTTTTCCTCAAAATAAGAAAAATTTGTGCAATTTTGTACCAAAATAATACAAATTTCTGCCTTTTTGCACGCAAATAAGAAAATTTCTGCTTTTGTTCTGAAATAAGTGAAATTTCTGCAATTTTGCCCCAAAATAATTGAAATTTCTGCAATTTTGCCCCAAAATAAGTGAAATTTCTGGAATTTTGACCCAAAATAAGTGGAATTTCTGAGTTTTGCCCCCAAAATAAGGAGAATTTCTGTTATTTTGTCCCAACATATAGGGAATTTCTGCCTTTTTGCCCCACAATTAGGGGAATTTCTGAAATTTTGCTCCAAAATAAGGGGAATTTCTACTTTTGCCTCTAAATAAGTGGAATTTCTGCCTTTTTCTCCCAAAACAAAGGGAATTTCTGTCTTTTTTGCCCCAAAATAAGGAAAATTTCTGACTTATTACCCTGAAATAAGTGAAATTTCTGCAATTTTGCCCCAAAATAAAGGAAATTTCTGCCTTTTTGCCCCCAAATAAAGGGAATTTCAGCCTTTTTACCTAAAAATATGGGGAATTTCTGAATTTTGGCACAAAATATTATGAATTTCTTTCTTTTTGCCCCAAAATAATGAAAATTTCTGCCTTTTTTCCCTGAAATAAGTGAAATTTCTGCAATTTTG
This sequence comes from Micromys minutus, assembly GCF_963924665.1. Taxonomy (NCBI): domain Eukaryota; kingdom Metazoa; phylum Chordata; class Mammalia; order Rodentia; family Muridae; genus Micromys; species Micromys minutus. The sequence continues at coordinate 9,679,800 of NW_027667467.1, read as the reverse complement.
CCCCAAAATATAAGAAATTTCTGGAATTTTGCCCCAAAATAAGTGGAATTTCTCATTTTTGCCCCAAAATAAAGAGAATTTCTGCCTTTTTGCTTCACAATTATTAAAATTTCTGCAATTTTGCCCTAAAATAAGAAATTTCTGCAATTTTTACCCATAATAAGAGAAATTTCTGCAACTTTGCCCCACAATAAGGGGAATTTCTGTTTTTTGCCCCACAATTAGGAAAATTTCTGTTTTTTGCCCCACAATTAGGGAAATTTCTGCAATTTTGCCCTAAATAAGGGGAATTTCTGCCTTTTGCCCCAAAATATGGGGAATTTCTGCCTTTTTGTCCGAAAATAAGAAGAATGCATACCTTTTTGCCATAAAAAAGGGAAATTTCTTCATTTTTGCTCCAAAATAAGGGGAATTTCTGCTTTTTTGCCTCTAAATAAGTGGAATTTCTGTCTTTTTCCCCCAAAACAAAGGGAATTTCTGTCTTTTTTGCTTCAAATTAAGGAAAATTTCTGACTTATTACCCTGAAATAAGTGAAATTTCTGCAATTTTGCCCCAAAAATAAGGGAAATTTCTGCCATTTTTGTCCCCAAATAAGGGAAATTTCAGCCTTTTTACCACAAAATAAAAGAAATTTCTGCATTTTTGCAACAAAATATTAGGAATTTCTGCATTTTTGCCACAAAATATTAGGAATTGCTGCCTTTTTGTCCGAAAATAAGAAGAATGCCTACCTTTTTGCCATAAAGAAGGGAAATTTCCTCATTTTTGCTCCAAAATAAAGGGAATTTCTGCTTTTTTGCCTCTAAATAAGTGTAATTTCTGTCTTTTTCTCCCAAAACAAAGGGAATTCCTGTTTTTTGCCCCAAAATAAGGAAAATTTCTGACTTATTACCCTGAAATAAGTGAAATTTCTGCAATTTTGCTCCAAAATAAGGAAAATTTCTGCCTTTTTGCCCCCAAATAAGGGGAATTTCAGCCTTTTTACCTCAAAATAAGGGAAATTTCTGCATTTTTGCCACAAAATATTAGGAATTTCTGCCTTTTTGCCCCAAAAGAAGAAAAATTTCTGCCTATTTTCCCTGAAATAAGTGAAATTTCTGCAATTTTGCCCAAAAATAAGTGAAATTTCTGCAATTTTGCCCCAAAATAAGGGAAATTTCTGCATTTTTGCCCCCAAATAAGGGGAATTTCAGCCTTTTTACTTCAAAATAAAAGAAATTTCTGCATTTTTGCAACAAAATATTAGGAATTTCTGCCTTTTTGTCCGAAAATAAGAAGACTGCCTACATTTTTGCCATAAAGATGGGAAATTTCTTCATTTTTGCTCCAAAATAAGGGGAATTTCTGCTTTTTTGCCTCTAAATAAGTGGAATTTCTGTCTTTTTCCCCCAAAACAAAGGGAATTTCTGTTTTTTGCCCCAAAATAAAGAAAATTTCTGACTTAGTACCCTGAAATAATTGAAATTTCTGCAATTTTGCTCCAAAATAAGGGAAATTTCTGCCTTTTTGCCCCCAAATAAGGGGAATTTTAGCCTTTTTACCTCAAAATTAGTGAAATTTCTGCATTTTTGCCACAAAATATTAGGAATTTCTGCCTTTTTGCCCCAAAATAAGAAAAATTTCTGCCTATTTTCCCTGAAATAAGTGAAATTTCTGCAATTTTGCCCCAAAATAAGTGAAATTTCTGCAATTTTGCCCCAAAATAAGGGAAATTTCTGGAATTTTGCCCAAAAATAAGTGGAATTTCTGAGTTTTGCCCCAAAATAAAGAGAATTTCTGTCTTTATGCCCCAACATATAGGGAATTTCTGCCTTTTTGCTTCACAATGAAAGGAATTTCTGCAATTTTGCTCCAAAATACGGGGAATTTCTGCCTTTCTGCCCGAAAATAAGAAGAATGCATAACTTTTTGCCATAAAAAAGAGAAATTTCTTAATTTTTGCTCCAAAATAAGGTGAATTTCTGCTTTTTTGCCTCTAAATAAGTGGAATTTCTGTCTTTTTCCCCCAAAAACAAAGGGAATTTCTGTCTTTTTTGACCCAAAATAAGGAAAATTACTGACTTATTACCGTGAAATAAGTGAATTTTCAGCAATTTTGCCCCAAAATAAAAGAAATTTCTGCCTTTTTGCCCCTAAATAAGGGGAATTTCAGCCTTTTTACCTCAAAATAAGGGGAATTTCTGCATTTTTGCCACAAAATATTAGGAATTTCTGCCTTTTTGCCCCAAAATAAGAAAAATTTCTGCCTATTTTCCCTGAAATAAGTGAAATTTCTGCAATTTTGCAACAAAATAAGTGAAATTTCTTTTTTTTGCCCCTAAAAAAGGGGAATTTCAGCCTTTTACCTCAAAATAAGGGGAATTTCTGCATTTTTGCCCCAAAATATGGGAAATTTCTGCCTTTTTTCCCCAAAATAGGAAAAATTTCTGCAATTTTGTACCAAAATAATACAAATTTATGCCTTTTTGCCTCCAAATAAGAAAATTTCTGCTTTTTTTCTGAAATAAGTGAAATTTGGGCAATTTTGCCCCAAAATAATTGAAATTTCTGCAATTTTGCCCCAAAATAAGTGAAATTTCTGGAATTTTGCCCCAAAATAAATGGAATTTCTGAGTTTTGCCCCCAAAAAAGGAGAATTTCTGTTATTTTGCTCCAACAGATAGGGAATTTCTGCCTTTTTGCCCCACAATTAGGTGAATTTCTGAAATTTTGATCCAAAATAAGGGGAATTTCTGCTTTTTTGCCTCTAAATAAGTGGAATTTCTGCCTTTCTCTCCCCAAACAAAGGGAATTTCTGTCTTTTTTGCCCCAAAATAAGGAAAATTTCTGACTTATTACCCTGAAATAAGTGAAATTTCTGCAATTTTGCCCCAAAATTAGGGAAATTTCTGCTTTTTTGCCCCCAAATAAAGGGAATTTCAGCCTTTTTAACTCAAAAAAAGGGGAATTTCTGAATTTTGGCACAAAATATTATGAATTTCTGCCTTTTTGTCCCAAAATAAGGAAAATTTCTGCCTTTTTTCCCTGAACTAAGTGAAATTTCTGCAATTTTTCCCCAAAATAAGTGAAATTTCTGCAATTTTGCCCCAAAATAAAAGAAATTTCTGGAATTTTGCCCCAAAATAAGTGGAATTTCTCAGTTTTGCCCCAAAATAAAGAGAATTTCTGCCTTCTTGCCCTACAATTATTAAAATTTCTGCAATTTTGCGCTAAAATAAGGGAAATTTCTGCAATTTTTCCCCATAATAAGGGAAATTTCTGCAACTTATCCCAAAATAAGGGGAATATCTGTTTTTTGCCCCACAATTAGGGAAATTTCTGTTTTTTGCCCCACAATTAGGGAAATTTCTGCAATTTTGCCCTAAATAAGGGGAATTTCTGCCTTTTGCCCCAAAATATGTGGAATTTCTGCCTTTTTGTCCGAAAATAAGGAGAATGCCTACCTTTTTGCCATAAAAAAGGGAAATTTCTTCATTTTTGCTCCAGAATAAGGGGAATTTCTGCTTTTTTGCCTCTAAATAAGTGGAATTTCTGTCTTTTTCCCCCAAAACAAAGGGAATTTCTGTTTTTTTGCCCCAAAATAGGAAAAATTTCTGACTTATTACCCTGAAATAAGTGAAATTTCTGCAAATTGCCCCAAAATAAGGGAAATTTCTGCATTTTTGCCCCCAAATAAGGGGAATTTCAGCCTTTTTACCTCAAAATAAAAGAAATTTCTGCAATTTTCCACAAAATATTAGGAATTTCTGCATTTTTGCCACAAAATATTAGGAATTTCTGCCTTTTTGTCCGAAAATAAGAAGAATGCCTACCTTTTTGCCGTAAAGAAGGGAAATTTCTTCATTTTTGCTCCAAAATAAGTGGAATTTCTGCTTTTTTGCCTCTAAATAAGTGTAATTTCTGTCTTTTTCCCCCAAAACAAAGGGAATTCCTGTTTTTTGCCCCAAAATAAGAAAAATTTCTGACTTATTACCCTGAAATAAGTGAAATTTCTGCAATTTTGCTCCAAAATAAGGAAAATTTCTGCCTTTTTGCTCCCAAATAAGGGGAATTTCAGCCTTTTTACCTCAAAATAAGGGAAATTTCTGCATTTTTGCCACAAAATATTAGGAATTTCTGCCTTTTTGCCCTAAAATAAGTCAAATTTCTGCCTTTTTTCCCTGAAATAAGTGAAATTTCTGCAATTTTGCCCCAAAATAAGTGAAATTTCTTGCTTTTTGCCCCCAAATAAGGGGAATTTCAGCATTTTTACCTCAAAATAAGGGGAATTTCTGCATTTTTGTCCCAAAATATGGGAAATTTCTGCCTTTTTTCCTCAAAATAAGAAAAATTTGTGCAATTTTGTACCAAAATAATACAAATTTCTGCCTTTTTGCACGCAAATAAGAAAATTTCTGCTTTTGTTCTGAAATAAGTGAAATTTCTGCAATTTTGCCCCAAAATAATTGAAATTTCTGCAATTTTGCCCCAAAATAAGTGAAATTTCTGGAATTTTGACCCAAAATAAGTGGAATTTCTGAGTTTTGCCCCCAAAATAAGGAGAATTTCTGTTATTTTGTCCCAACATATAGGGAATTTCTGCCTTTTTGCCCCACAATTAGGGGAATTTCTGAAATTTTGCTCCAAAATAAGGGGAATTTCTACTTTTGCCTCTAAATAAGTGGAATTTCTGCCTTTTTCTCCCAAAACAAAGGGAATTTCTGTCTTTTTTGCCCCAAAATAAGGAAAATTTCTGACTTATTACCCTGAAATAAGTGAAATTTCTGCAATTTTGCCCCAAAATAAAGGAAATTTCTGCCTTTTTGCCCCCAAATAAAGGGAATTTCAGCCTTTTTACCTAAAAATATGGGGAATTTCTGAATTTTGGCACAAAATATTATGAATTTCTTTCTTTTTGCCCCAAAATAATGAAAATTTCTGCCTTTTTTCCCTGAAATAAGTGAAATTTCTGCAATTTTGCCCCAAAATATAAGAAATTTCTGGAATTTTGCCCCAAAATAAGTGGAATTTCTCATTTTTGCCCCAAAATAAAGAGAATTTCTGCCTTTTTGCTTCACAATTATTAAAATTTCTGCAATTTTGCCCTAAAATAAGAAATTTCTGCAATTTTTACCCATAATAAGAGAAATTTCTGCAACTTTGCCCCACAATAAGGGGAATTTCTGTTTTTTGCCCCACAATTAGGAAAATTTCTGTTTTTTGCCCCACAATTAGGGAAATTTCTGCAATTTTGCCCTAAATAAGGGGAATTTCTGCCTTTTGCCCCAAAATATGGGGAATTTCTGCCTTTTTGTCCGAAAATAAGAAGAATGCATACCTTTTTGCCATAAAAAAGGGAAATTTCTTCATTTTTGCTCCAAAATAAGGGGAATTTCTGCTTTTTTGCCTCTAAATAAGTGGAATTTCTGTCTTTTTCCCCCAAAACAAAGGGAATTTCTGTCTTTTTTGCTTCAAATTAAGGAAAATTTCTGACTTATTACCCTGAAATAAGTGAAATTTCTGCAATTTTGCCCCAAAAATAAGGGAAATTTCTGCCATTTTTGTCCCCAAATAAGGGAAATTTCAGCCTTTTTACCACAAAATAAAAGAAATTTCTGCATTTTTGCAACAAAATATTAGGAATTTCTGCATTTTTGCCACAAAATATTAGGAATTGCTGCCTTTTTGTCCGAAAATAAGAAGAATGCCTACCTTTTTGCCATAAAGAAGGGAAATTTCCTCATTTTTGCTCCAAAATAAAGGGAATTTCTGCTTTTTTGCCTCTAAATAAGTGTAATTTCTGTCTTTTTCTCCCAAAACAAAGGGAATTCCTGTTTTTTGCCCCAAAATAAGGAAAATTTCTGACTTATTACCCTGAAATAAGTGAAATTTCTGCAATTTTGCTCCAAAATAAGGAAAATTTCTGCCTTTTTGCCCCCAAATAAGGGGAATTTCAGCCTTTTTACCTCAAAATAAGGGAAATTTCTGCATTTTTGCCACAAAATATTAGGAATTTCTGCCTTTTTGCCCCAAAAGAAGAAAAATTTCTGCCTATTTTCCCTGAAATAAGTGAAATTTCTGCAATTTTGCCCCAAAATAAGTGAAATTTCTGCAATTTTGCCCCAAAATAAGGGAAATTTCTGGAATTTTGCCCAAAAATAAGTGGAATTTCTGAGTTTTGCCCCAAAATAAAGAGAATTTCTGTGTTTATGCCCCAACATTTAGGGAATTTCTGCCTTTTTGTTTCACAATTAGGGGAATTTCTGCAATTTTGCTCCAAAATACGGGGAATTTATGCCTTTTTGCCCGAAAATAAGAAGAATGCATACCTTTTTGCCATAAAAATGCGAAATTTCTTCATTTTTGCTCCAAAATAAGGGGAATTTCAGCCTTTTTACCTCTAAATAAGTGGAATTTCTGTCTTTTTCCCCCAATTAAAGAGAATTTCTGTCTTTCTTGCCCCAAAATAAGGAAAATTTCTGACTTATTTCCTTGAAATAAGTGAAATTTCTGCAATTTTGCCCCAATATAAGAGAAATTTCTACCTTTTTGCCCCCAAATAAAGGGAATTTCAGCTTTTTACCTCAAAAAAAAGGGGAATTTCTGAATTTTGGCACAAAATATGAATTTCTGCCTTTTTTTTTCAAAATAAGGAAAATTTCTGCCTTTTTTCCCTGAAATAAGTGAAATTTCTGCAATTTTGCCCGAAAATAAGTGAAATTTCTGCAATTTTGACCCAAAATAAAAGAAATTTCTGGAATTTTGCCCCAAAATAAGTGGAATTTCTGAGTTTGGCCCCAAAATAAAGAGAATTTCTGACTTTTTGCCCCACAATTAGTAAAATTTCTGCAATTTTGCCCTAAAATAAGAGAAATTTCTGCAATTTTTCCCCATAATAAGGTAAATTTCTGCAACCTTGCCCCAAAATAAGAGAAATTTCTGTTTTTTGCCCCACAATTAGGGAAATTTCTGTTTTTTGATCCACAATTAGGGAAATTTCTGCAATTTTGCCCTAAATAAGGGGAATTTCTGCCTTTTGCCCAAAATATGGGGAATTTCTGCCTTTTTGTCCGAAAATAAGAAGAATGCCTACCTTTTTGCCATAAAAAAGGGAAATTTCTTCATTTTTGCTCCAAAATAAGGGGAACTTTTGCCTTTTTGCCTCTAAATAAGTGGAATTTCTGTCTTTTTCCCACAAAACAAAGGGAATTTCTGTATTTTTGCCCCAAAATAAGAAAAATTTCTGACTTTTTACCCTGAATTAAGTGAAATTTCTGCAAATTGCTCCAAAATAAGGGAAATTTCTGCATTTTTGCCCCCAAATAAGGGGAATTTCAGCCTTTTTACTTCAAAATAAAAGAAATTTCTGCATTTTTGCAACAAAATATTAGGAATTTCTGCATTTTTGCCACAAAATATTAGAAATTTCTGCCTTTTTGTCCGAAAATAAGAAGACTGCCTACCTTTTTGCCATAAAGAAGGGAAATTTCTTCATTTTTGCTCCAAAATAAGGGGAATTTCTGCTTTTTTGCCTCTAAATAAGTGGAATTTCTGTCTTTTTCCCCCAAAACAAAGGGAATTTCTGTTTTTTGCCCCAAAATAAAGAAAATTTCTGACTTAGTACCCTGAAATAATTGAAATTTCTGCAATTTTGCTCCAAAATAAGGGAAATTTCTGCCTTTTTGCCCCCAAATAAGGGGAATTTTAGCCTTTTTACCTCAAAATTAGTGAAATTTCTGCATTTTTGCCACAAAATATTAGGAATTTCTGCCTTTTTGCCCCAAAATAAGAAAAATTTCTCCCTATTTTCCCTGAAATAAGTGAAATTTCTGCAATTTTGCCCCAAAATAAGTGAAATTTCTGCAATTTTGCCCCAAAATAAGGGAAATTTCTGGAATTTTGCCCAAAAATAAGTGGAATTTCTGAGTTTTGCCCCAAAATAAAGAGAATTTCTGTCTTTATGCCCCAACATATAGGGAATTTCTGCCTTTTTACTTCACAGTGAAAGGAATTTCTGCAATTTTGCTCCAAAATACGGGGAATTTCTGCCTTTCTGCCCGAAAATAAGAAGAATGCATACCTTTTTGCCATAAAAAAGAGAAATTTCTTAATTTTTGCTCCAAAATAAGGTGAATTTCTGCTTTTTTGCCTCTAAATAAGTGGAATTTCTGTCTTTTTCCCCCAAAAACAAAGGGAATTTCTGTCTTTTTTGACCCAAAATAAGGAAAATTACTGACTTATTACCGTGAAATAAGTGAATTTTCAGCAATTTTGCCCCAAAATAAAAGAAATTTCTGCCTTTTTGCCCCTAAATAAGGGGAATTTCAGCCTTTTTACCTCAAAATAAGGGGAATTTCTGCATTTTTGCCACAAAATATTAGGAATTTCTGCCTTTTTGCCCCAAAATAAGAAAAATTTCTGCCTATTTTCCCTGAAATAAGTGAAATTTCTGCAATTTTGCAACAGAATAAGTGAAATTTCTTTTTTTTGCCCCTAAATAAGGGGAATTTCAGCCTTTTACCTCAAAATAAGGGGAATTTCTGCATTTTTGCCCCAAAATATGGGAAATTTCTGCCTTTTTTCCCCAAAATAGGAAAAATTTCTGCAATTTTGTACCAAAATAATACAAATTTCTGCCTTTTTGCCTCCAAATAAGAAAATTTCTGCTTTTTTTCTGAAATAAGTGAAATTTGGGCAATTTTGCCCCAAAATAATTGAAATTTCTGCAATTTTGCCCCAAAATAAGTGAAATTTCTGGAATTTTGCCCCAAAATAAATGGAATTTCTGAGTTTTGCCCCCAAAAAAGGAGAATTTCTGTTATTTTGCTCCAACAGATAGGGAATTTCTGCCTTTTTGCCCCACAATTAGGTGAATTTCTGAAATTTTGATCCAAAATAAGGGGAATTTCTGCATTTTTGCCTCTAAATAAGTGGAATTTCTGCCTTTCTCTCCCCAAACAAAGGGAATTTCTGTCTTTTTTGCCCCAAAATAAGGAAATTTTCTGACTTATTACCCTGAAATAAGTGAAATTTCCGCAATTTTGCCCCAAAATTAGGGAAATTTCCGCTTTTTTGCCCCCAAATAAAGGGAATTTCAGCCTTTTTAACTCAAAAAAAGGGGAATTTCTGAATTTTGGCACAAAATATTATGAATTTCTGCCTTTTTGTCCCAAAATAAGGAAAATTTCTGCCTTTTTTCCCCTAAAATAAGTGAAATTTCTGCAATTTTGCCCCAAAATAAAAGAAATTTCTGGAATTTTGCCCCAAAATAAGTGGAATTTCTCAGTTTTGCCCCAAAATAAAGAGAATTTCTGCCTTCTTGCCCTACAATTATTAAAATTTCTGCAATTTTGCGCTAAAATAAGGGAAATTTCTGCAATTTTTCCCCATAATAAGGGAAATTTCTGCAACTTTGCCCCAAAATAAGGGGAATATCTGTTTTTTGCCCCACAATTAGGGAAATATCTGTTTTTTGCCCCACAATTAGGGAAATTTCTGCAATTTTGCCCTAAATAAGGGGAATTTCTGCCTTTTTTCCCTAAAATAAGTGAAATTTCTGCAATTTTGCCCCAAAATAAAAGAAATTTCTGGAATTTTGCCCCAAAATAAGTGGAATTTCTCAGTTTTGCCCCAAAATAAAGAGAATTTCTGCCTTCTTGCCCTACAATTATTAAAATTTCTGCAATTTTGCGCTAAAATAAGGGAAATTTCTGCAATTTTTCCCCATAATAAGGGAAATTTCTGCAACTTTGCCCCAAAATAAGGGGAATATCTGTTTTTTGCCCCACAATTAGGGAAATATCTGTTTTTTGCCCCACAATTAGGGAAATTTCTGCAATTTTGCCCTAAATAAGGGGAATTTCTGCCTTTTGCCCCAAAATATGTGGAATTTCTGCCTTTTTGTCCGAAAATAAGAAGAATGCCTACCTTTTTGCCATAAAGAAGGGAAATTTCTTCATTTTTGCTCCAGAATAAGGGGAATTTCTGCTTTTTTGCCTCTAAATAAGTGGAATTTCTGTCTTTTTCCCCCAAAACAAAGGGAATTTCTGTTTTTTTGCCCCAAAATAGGAAAAATTTCTGACTTATTACCCTGAAATAAGTGAAATTTCTGCAAATTGCCCCAAAATAAGGGAAATTTCTGCATTTTTGCCCCCAAATAAGGGGAATTTCAGCCTTTTTACCTCAAAATAAAAGAAATTTCTGCATTTTTGCCACAAAATATTAGGAATTTCTGCATTTTTGCCACAAAATATTAGGAATTTCTGCCTTTTTGCCCTAAAATAAGTCAAATTTCTGCCTTTTTTCCCTGAAATGAGTGAAATTTCTGCAATTTTGCCCCAAAATAAGTGAAATTTCTTGCTTTTTGCCCCCAAATAAGGGGAATTTCAGCATTTTTACCTCAAAATAAGGGGAATTTCTGCATTTTTGCCCCAAAATATGGGAAATTTCTGCCTTTTTTCCTCAAAATAAGAAAAATTTGTGCAATTTTGTACCAAAATAATACAAATTTCTGCCTTTTTGCCCCAAAATAAGAAAAATTTCTGCCTATTTTCCCTGAAATAAGTGAAATTTCTGCAATTTTGCAACAAAATAAGTGAAATTTCTTTTTTTTGCCCCTAAATAAGGGGAATTTCAGCCTTTTACCTCAAAATAAGGGGAATTTCTGCATTTTTGCCCCAAAATATGGGAAATTTCTGCCTTTTTTCCCCAAAATAGGAAAAATTTCTGCAATTTTGTACCAAAATAATACAAATTTCTGCCTTTTTGCCTCCAAATAAGAAAATTTCTGCTTTTTTTCTGAAATAAGTGAAATTTGGGCAATTTTGCCCCAAAATAATTGAAATTTCTGCAATTTTGCCCCAAAATAAGTGAAATTTCTGGAATTTTGCCCCAAAATAAATGGAATTTCTGAGTTTTGCCCCCAAAAAAGGAGAATTTCTGTTATTTTGCTCCAACAGATAGGGAATTTCTGCCTTTTTGCCCCACAATTAGGTGAATTTCTGAAATTTTGATCCAAAATAAGGGGAATTTCTGCATTTTTGCCTCTAAATAAGTGGAATTTCTGCCTTTCTCTCCCCAAACAAAGGGAATTTCTGTCTTTTTTGCCCCAAAATAAGGAAATTTTCTGACTTATTACCCTGAAATAAGTGAAATTTCCGCAATTTTGCCCCAAAATTAGGGAAATTTCTGCTTTTTTGCCCCCAAATAAAGGGAATTTCAGCCTTTTTAACTCAAAAAAAGGGGAATTTCTGAATTTTGGCACAAAATATTATGAATTTCTGCCTTTTTGTCCCAAAATAAGGAAAATTTCTGCCTTTTTTCCCCTAAAATAAGTGAAATTTCTGCAATTTTGCCCCAAAATAAAAGAAATTTCTGGAATTTTGCCCCAAAATAAGTGGAATTTCTCAGTTTTGCCCCAAAATAAAGAGAATTTCTGCCTTCTTGCCCTACAATTATTAAAATTTCTGCAATTTTGCGCTAAAATAAGGGAAATTTCTGCAATTTTTCCCCATAATAAGGGAAATTTCTGCAACTTTGCCCCAAAATAAGGGGAATATCTGTTTTTTGCCCCACAATTAGGGAAATATCTGTTTTTTGCCCCACAATTAGGGAAATTTCTGCAATTTTGCCCTAAATAAGGGGAATTTCTGCCTTTTTTCCCTAAAATAAGTGAAATTTCTGCAATTTTGCCCCAAAATAAAAGAAATTTCTGGAATTTTGCCCCAAAATAAGTGGAATTTCTCAGTTTTGCCCCAAAATAAAGAGAATTTCTGCCTTCTTGCCCTACAATTATTAAAATTTCTGCAATTTTGCGCTAAAATAAGGGAAATTTCTGCAATTTTTCCCCATAATAAGGGAAATTTCTGCAACTTTGCCCCAAAATAAGGGGAATATCTGTTTTTTGCCCCACAATTAGGGAAATATCTGTTTTTTGCCCCACAATTAGGGAAATTTCTGCAATTTTGCCCTAAATAAGGGGAATTTCTGCCTTTTGCCCCAAAATATGTGGAATTTCTGCCTTTTTGTCCGAAAATAAGAAGAATGCCTACCTTTTTGCCATAAAAAAGGGAAATTTCTTAATTTTTGCTCCAGAATAAGGGGAATTTCTGCTTTTTTGCCTCTAAATAAGTGGAATTTCTGTCTTTTTCCCCCAAAACAAAGGGAATTTCTGTTTTTTTGCCCCAAAATAGGAAAAATTTCTGACTTATTACCCTGAAATAAGTGAAATTTCTGCAAATTGCCCCAAAATAAGGGAAATTTCTGCATTTTTGCCCCCAAATAAGGGGAATTTCAGCCTTTTTACCTCAAAATAAAAGAAATTTCTGCATTTTTGCAACAAAATATTAGGAATTTCTGCATTTTTGCCACAAAATATTAGGAATTTCTGCCTTTTTGCCCTAAAATAAGTCAAATTTCTGCCTTTTTTCCCTGAAATGAGTGAAATTTCTGCAATTTTGCCCCAAAATAAGTGAAATTTCTTGCTTTTTGCCCCCAAATAAGGGGAATTTCAGCATTTTTACCTCAAAATAAGGGGAATTTCTGCATTTTTGCCCCAAAATATGGGAAATTTCTGCCTTTTTTCCTCAAAATAAGAAAAATTTGTGCAATTTTGTACCAAAATAATACAAATTTCTGCCTTTTTGCACGCAAATAAGAAAATTTCTGCTTTTGTTCTGAAATAAGTGAAATTTCTGCAATTTTGCCCCAAAATAATTGAAATTTCTGCAATTTTGCCCCAAAATAAGTGAAATTTCTGGAATTTTGACCCAAAATAAGTGGAATTTCTGAGTTTTGCCCCCAAAATAAGGAGAATTTCTGTTATTTTGTCCCAACATATAGGGAATTTCTGCCTTTTTGCCCCACAATTAGGGGAATTTCTGAAATTTTGCTCCAAAATAAGGGGAATTTCTACTTTTGCCTCTAAATAAGTGGAATTTCTGCCTTTTTCTCCCAAAACAAAGGGAATTTCTGTCTTTTTTGCCCCAAAATAAGGAAAATTTCTGACTTATTACCCTGAAATAAGTGAAATTTCTGCAATTTTGCCCCAAAATAAAGGAAATTTCTGCCTTTTTGCCCCCAAATAAAGGGAATTTCAGCCTTTTTACCTCAAAATATGGGGAATTTCTGAATTTTGGCACAAAATATTATGAATTTCTTTCTTTTTGCCCCAAAATAATGAAAATTTCTGCCTTTTTTCCCTGAAATAAGTGAAATTTCTGCAATTTTGCCCCAAAATATAAGAAATTTCTGGAATTTTGCCCCAAAATAAGTGGAATTTCTCAGTTTTGCCCCAAAATAAAGAGAATTTGTGCCTTTTTGCCCTACAATTATTAAAATTTCTGCAATTTTGCGCTAAAATAAGGGAAATTTCTGCAATTTTTTCCCATAATAAGGGAAATTTCTGCAACTTTGCCCCAAAATAAGGGGAATATCTGTTTTTTGCCCCACAATTAGGGAAATTTCTGCAAATTGCCCCAAAATAAGGGAAATTTCTGCATTTTTGCCCCCAAATAAGGGGAATTTCAGCCTTTTTACCTCAAAATAAAAGAAATTTCTGCATTTTTGCCACAAAATATTAGGAATTTCTTCATTTTTGCCACAAAATATTAGGAATTTCTGCCTTTTTGTCCGAAAATAAGAAGAATGCCTACCTTTTTACCGTAAAGAAGGGAAATTTCTTCATTTTTGCTCCAAAATAAGTGGAATTTCTGCTTTTTTGCCTCTAAATAAGTGTAATTTCTGTCTTTTTCCCCCAAAACAAAGGGAATTCCTGATTTTTGCCCCAAAATAAGAAAAATTTCTGACTTATTACCCTGAAATAAGTGAAATTTCTGCAATTTTGCTCCAAAATAAGGAAAATTTCTGCCTTTTTGCTCCCAAATAAGGGGAATTTCAGCCTTTTTACCTCAAAATAAGGGAAATTTCTGCATTTTTGCAACAAAATATTAGGAATTTCTGCCTTTTTGCCCTAAAATAAGTCAAATTTCTGCCTTTTTTCCCTGAAATAAGTGAAATTTCTGCAATTTTGCCCCAAAATAAGTGAAATTTCTTGCTTTTTGCCCCCAAATAAGGGGAATTTCAGCATTTTTACCTCAAAATAAGGGGAATTTCTGCATTTTTGCCCCAAAATATGGGAAATTTCTGCCTTTTTTCCTCAAAATAAGAAAAATTTGTGCAATTTTGTACCAAAATAATACAAATTTCTGCCTTTTTGCACGCAAATAAGAAAATTTCTGCTTTTGTTCTGAAATAAGTGAAATTTCTGCAATTTTGCCCCAAAATAATTGAAATTTCTGCAATTTTGCCCCAAAATAAGTGAAATTTCTGGAATTTTGACCCAAAATAAGTGGAATTTCTGAGTTTTGCCCCCAAAATAAGGAGAATTTCTGTTATTTTGTCCCAACATATAGGGAATTTCTGCCTTTTTGCCCCACAATTAGGGGAATTTCTGAAATTTTGCTCCAAAATAAGGGGAATTTCTACTTTTGCATCTAAATAAGTGGAATTTCTGCCTTTTTCTCCCAAAACAAAGGGAATTTCTGTCTTTTTTGCCCCAAAATAAGGAAAATTTCTGACTTATTACCCTTAAATAAGTGAAATTTCTGCAATTTTTCCCCAAAATAAAGGAAATTTCTGCTTTTTGCCCCCAAATAAAGGAAATTTCAGCCTTTTTACCTCAAAATATGGGGAATTTCTGAATTTTGGTACAAAATATTATGAATTTCTTTCTTTTTGCCCCAAAATAAGGAAAATTTCTGCCTTTTTTCCCTGAAATAAGTGAAATTTCTGCAATTTTGCCCCAAAATATAAGAAATTTCTGGAATTTTGCCCCAAAATAAGTGAAATTTCTCATTTTTGCCCCAAAATAAAGAGAATTTCTGCCTTTTTGCTCCACATTTATTAAAATTTCTGCAATTTTGCCCTAAAATAAGAAATTTCTGCAATTTTTCTCCATAATAAGAGAAATTTCTGCAACTTTGCCCCAAAATAAGGGGAATTTCTGTTTTTTGCCCCACAATTAGGAAAATTTCTGTTTTTTGCCCCACAATTAGGGAAATTTCTGCAATATTGCCCTAAATAAGGGGAATTTCTGCCTTTTGCCCCAAAATATGGGGAATTTCTGCCTTTTTGTCCGAAAATAAGAAGAATGCCTAACTTTTTGCCATAAAAAAAGGAAATTTCTTCATTTTTGCTCCAAAATAAGGGGAATTTCTGCTTTTTTGCCTCTAAATAAGTGGAATTTCTGTCTTTTTCCCCCAAAACAAAGGGAATTTCTGTCTTTTTTGCTTCAAATTAAGGAAAATTTCTGACTTATTACCCTGAAATAAGTGAAATTTCTGCAATTTTGCCCCAAAAATAAGGGAAATTTCTGCCATTTTTGAACCTAAATAAGGGAAATTTCAGCCTTTTTACCTCAAAATAAAAGAAATTTCTGCATTTTTGCAACAAAATATTAGGAATTTCTGCATTTTTGCCACAAAATATTAGGAATTGCTGCCTTTTTGTCCGAAAATAAGAAGAATGCCTACCTTTTTGCCATAAAGAAGGGAAATTTCCTCATTTTTGCTCCAAAATAAAGGGAATTTCTGCTTTTTTGCCTCTAAATAAGTGTAATTTCTGTCTTTTTCTCCCAAAACAAAGGGAATTCCTGTTTTTTGCCCCAAAATAAGGAAAATTTCTGACTTATTACCCTGAAATAAGTGAAATTTCTGCAATTTTGCTCCAAAATAAGGAAAATTTCTGCCTTTTTGCCCCCAAATAAGGGGAATTTCAGCCTTTTTACCTCAAAATAAGGGAAATTTCTGCATTTTTGCCACAAAATATTAGGAATTTCTGCCTTTTTGCCCCAAAAGAAGAAAAATTTCTGCCTATTTTCCCTGAAATAAGTGAAATTTCTGCAATTTTGCCCCAAAATAAGTGAAATTTCTGCAATTTTGCCCCAAAATAAGGGAAATTTCTGCCTTTTTGCCCCCAAATCAGGGGAATTTCAGCCTTTTTACCTCAAAATAAGGGAAATTTCTGCATTTTTGCCACAAAATATTAGGAATTTCTGCCTTTTTGCCCCAAAATAAGAAAAATTTCTGCCTATTTTCCCTGAAATAAGTGAAATTTCTGCAATTTTGCCCCAAAATAAGTGAAATTTCTGCAATTTTGCCCCAAAATAAGGGAAATTTCTGGAATTTTGCCCAAAAATAAGTGGAATTTCTGAGTTTTGCCCCAAAATAAAGAGAATTTCTGTCTTTATGCCCAAACATATAGGGAATTTCTGCCTTTTTGCTTCACAATGAAAGGAATTTCTGCAATTTTGCTCCAAAATACGGGGAATTTCTGCCTTTCTGCCCGAAAATAAGAAGAATGCATACCTTTTTGCCATAAAAAAGAGAAATTTCTTAATTTTTGCTCCAAAATAAGGTGAATTTCTGCTTTTTTGCCTCTAAATAAGTGTAATTTCTGTCTTTTTCCCCCAAAACAAAGGGAATTCCTGTTTTTTGCCCCAAAATAAGGAAAATTTCTGACTTATTACCCTGAAATAATGAAATTTCTGCAATTTTGCTCCAAAATAAGAAAAATTTCTGCCTTTTTGCTCCCAAATAAGGGGAATTTCAGCCTTTTTACCTCAAAATAAGGGAAATTTCTGCATTTTTGCCACAAAATATTAGGAATTTCTGCCTTTTTGCCCTAAAATAAGTCAAATTTCTGCCTTTTTTCCCTGAAATGAGTGAAATTTCTGCAATTTTGCCCCAAAATAAGTGAAATTTCTTGCTTTTTGCCCCCAAATAAGGGGAATTTAAGCATTTTTACCTCAAAATAAGGGGAATTTCTGCATTTTTGCCCCAAAATATGGGAAATTTCTGCCTTTTTTCCTTAAAATAAGAAAAATTTGTGCAATTTTGTACCAAAATAATACAAATTTCTGCCTTTTTGCACGCAAATAAGAAAATTTCTGCTTTTGTTCTGAAATAAGTGAAATTTCTGCAATTTTGCCCCAAAATAATTGAAATTTCTGCAATTTTGCCCCAAAATAAGTGAAATTTCTGGAATTTTGACCCAAAATAAGTGGAATTTCTGAGTTTTGCCCCCAAAATAAGGAGAATTTCTGTTATTTTGTCCCAACATATAGGGAATTTCTGCCTTTTTGCCCCACAATTAGGGGAATTTCTGAAATTTTGCTCCAAAATAAGGGGAATTTCTACTTTTGCCTCTAAATAAGTGGAATTTCTGCCTTTTTCTCCCAAAACAAAGGGAATTTCTGTCTTTTTTGCCCCAAAATAAGGAAAATTTCTGACTTATTACCCTGAAATAAGTGAAATTTCTGCAATTTTGCCCCAAAATAAAGGAAATTTCTGCCTTTTTGCCCCCAAATAAAGGGAATTTCAGCCTTTTTACCTCAAAATATGGGGAATTTCTGAATTTTGGCACAAAATATTATGAATTTCTTTCTTTTTGCCCCAAAATAATGAAAATTTCTGCCTTTTTTCCCTGAAATAAGTGAAATTTCTGCAATTTTGCCCCAAAATATAAGAAATTTCTGGAATTTTGCCCCAAAATAAGTGGAATTTCTCAGTTTTGCCCCAAAATAAAGAGAATTTGTGCCTTTTTGCCCTACAATTATTAAAATTTCTGCAATTTTGCGCTAAAATAAGGGAAATTTCTGCAATTTTTTCCCATAATAAGGGAAATTTCTGCAACTTTGCCCCAAAATAAGGGGAATATCTGTTTTTTGCCCCACAATTAGGGAAATTTCTGCAAATTGCCCCAAAATAAGGGAAATTTCTGCATTTTTGCCCCCAAATAAGGGGAATTTCAGCCTTTTTATCTCAAAATAAAAGAAATTTCTGCATTTTTGCCACAAAATATTAGGAATTTCTTCATTTTTGCCACAAAATATTAGGAATTTCTGCCTTTTTGTCCGAAAATAAGAAGAATGCCTACCTTTTTGCCGTAAAGAAGGGAAATTTCTTCATTTTTGCTCCAAAATAAGTGGAATTTCTGCTTTTTTGCCTCTAAATAAGTGTAATTTCTGTCTTTTTCCCCCAAAACAAAGGGAATTCCTGATTTTTGCCCCAAAATAAGAAAAATTTCTGACTTATTACCCTGAAATAAGTGAAATTTCTGCAATTTTGCTCCAAAATAAGGAAAATTTCTGCCTTTTTGCTCCCAAATAAGGGGAATTTCAGCCTTTTTACCTCAAAATAAGGGAAATTTCTGCATTTTTGCAACAAAATATTAGGAATTTCTGCCTTTTTGCCCTAAAATAAGTCAAATTTCTGCCTTTTTTCCCTGAAATAAGTGAAATTTCTGCAATTTTGCCCCAAAATAAGTGAAATTTCTTGCTTTTTGCCCCCAAATAAGGGGAATTTCAGCATTTTTACCTCAAAATAAGGGGAATTTCTGCATTTTTGCCCCAAAATATGGGAAATTTCTGCCTTTTTTCCTCAAAATAAGAAAAATTTGTGCAATTTTGTACCAAAATAATACAAATTTCTGCCTTTTTGCACGCAAATAAGAAAATTTCTGCTTTTGTTCTGAAATAAGTGAAATTTCTGCAATTTTGCCCCAAAATAATTGAAATTTCTGCAATTTTGCCCCAAAATAAGTGAAATTTCTGGAATTTTGACCCAAAATAAGTGGAATTTCTGAGTTTTGCCCCCAAAATAAGGAGAATTTCTGTTATTTTGTCCCAACATATAGGGAATTTCTGCCTTTTTGCCCCACAATTAGGGGAATTTCTGAAATTTTGCTCCAAAATAAGGGGAATTTCTACTTTTGCATCTAAATAAGTGGAATTTCTGCCTTTTTCTCCCAAAACAAAGGGAATTTCTGTCTTTTTTGCCCCAAAATAAGGAAAATTTCTGACTTATTACCCTTAAATAAGTGAAATTTCTGCAATTTTTCCCCAAAATAAAGGAAATTTCTGCTTTTTGCCCCCAAATAAAGGAAATTTCAGCCTTTTTACCTCAAAATATGGGGAATTTCTGAATTTTGGTACAAAATATTATGAATTTCTTTCTTTTTGCCCCAAAATAAGGAAAATTTCTGCCTTTTTTCCCTGAAATAAGTGAAATTTCTGCAATTTTGCCCCAAAATATAAGAAATTTCTGGAATTTTGCCCCAAAATAAGTGAAATTTCTCATTTTTGCCCCAAAATAAAGAGAATTTCTGCCTTTTTGCTCCACATTTATTAAAATTTCTGCAATTTTGCCCTAAAATAAGAAATTTCTGCAATTTTTCTCCATAATAAGAGAAATTTCTGCAACTTTGCCCCAAAATAAGGGGAATTTCTGTTTTTTGCCCCACAATTAGGAAAATTTCTGTTTTTTGCCCCACAATTAGGGAAATTTCTGCAATATTGCCCTAAATAAGGGGAATTTCTGCCTTTTGCCCCAAAATATGGGGAATTTCTGCCTTTTTGTCCGAAAATAAGAAGAATGCCTAACTTTTTGCCATAAAAAAAGGAAATTTCTTCATTTTTGCTCCAAAATAAGGGGAATTTCTGCTTTTTTGCCTCTAAATAAGTGGAATTTCTGTCTTTTCCCCCCAAAACAAAGGGAATTTCTGTCTTTTTTGCTTCAAATTAAGGAAAATTTCTGACTTATTACCCTGAAATAAGTGAAATTTCTGCAATTTTGCCCCAAAAATAAGGGAAATTTCTGCCATTTTTGAACCTAAATAAGGGAAATTTCAGCCTTTTTACCTCAAAATAAAAGAAATTTCTGCATTTTTGCAACAAAATATTAGGAATTTCTGCATTTTTGCCACAAAATATTAGGAATTGCTGCCTTTTTGTCCGAAAATAAGAAGAATGCCTACCTTTTTGCCATAAAGAAGGGAAATTTCCTCATTTTTGCTCCAAAATAAAGGGAATTTCTGCTTTTTTGCCTCTAAATAAGTGTAATTTCTGTCTTTTTCTCCCAAAACAAAGGGAATTCCTGTTTTTTGCCCCAAAATAAGGAAAATTTCTGACTTATTACCCTGAAATAAGTGAAATTTCTGCAATTTTGCTCCAAAATAAGGAAAATTTCTGCCTTTTTGCCCCCAAATAAGGGGAATTTCAGCCTTTTTACCTCAAAATAAGGGAAATTTCTGCATTTTTGCCACAAAATATTAGGAATTTCTGCCTTTTTGCCCCAAAAGAAGAAAAATTTCTGCCTATTTTCCCTGAAATAAGTGAAATTTCTGCAATTTTGCCCCAAAATAAGTGAAATTTCTGCAATTTTGCCCCAAAATAAGGGAAATTTCTGCCTTTTTGCCCCCAAATCAGGGGAATTTCAGCCTTTTTACCTCAAAATAAGGGAAATTTCTGCATTTTTGCCACAAAATATTAGGAATTTCTGCCTTTTTGCCCCAAAATAAGAAAAATTTCTGCCTATTTTCCCTGAAATAAGTGAAATTTCTGCAATTTTGCCCCAAAATAAGTGAAATTTCTGCAATTTTGCCCCAAAATAAGGGAAATTTCTGGAATTTTGCCCAAAAATAAGTGGAATTTCTGAGTTTTGCCCCAAAATAAAGAGAATTTCTGTCTTTATGCCCAAACATATAGGGAATTTCTGCCTTTTTGCTTCACAATGAAAGGAATTTCTGCAATTTTGCTCCAAAATACGGGGAATTTCTGCCTTTCTGCCCGAAAATAAGAAGAATGCATACCTTTTTGCCATAAAAAAGAGAAATTTCTTAATTTTTGCTCCAAAATAAGGTGAATTTCTGCTTTTTTGCCTCTAAATAAGTGTAATTTCTGTCTTTTTCCCCCAAAACAAAGGGAATTCCTGTTTTTTGCCCCAAAATAAGGAAAATTTCTGACTTATTACCCTGAAATAATGAAATTTCTGCAATTTTGCTCCAAAATAAGAAAAATTTCTGCCTTTTTGCTCCCAAATAAGGGGAATTTCAGCCTTTTTACCTCAAAATAAGGGAAATTTCTGCATTTTTGCCACAAAATATTAGGAATTTCTGCCTTTTTGCCCTAAAATAAGTCAAATTTCTGCCTTTTTTCCCTGAAATGAGTGAAATTTCTGCAATTTTGCCCCAAAATAAGTGAAATTTCTTGCTTTTTGCCCCCAAATAAGGGGAATTTAAGCATTTTTACCTCAAAATAAGGGGAATTTCTGCATTTTTGCCCCAAAATATGGGAAATTTCTGCCTTTTTTCCTTAAAATAAGAAAAATTTGTGCAATTTTGTACCAAAATAATACAAATTTCTGCCTTTTTGCACGCAAATAAGAAAATTTCTGCTTTTGTTCTGAAATAAGTGAAATTTCTGCAATTTTGCCCCAAAATAATTGAAATTTCTGCAATTTTGCCCCAAAATAAGTGAAATTTCTGGAATTTTGACCCAAAATAAGTGGAATTTCTGAGTTTTGCCCCCAAAATAAGGAGAATTTCTGTTATTTTGTCCCAACATATAGGGAATTTCTGCCTTTTTGCCCCACAATTAGGGGAATTTCTGAAATTTTGCTCCAAAATAAGGGGAATTTCTACTTTTGCATCTAAATAAGTGGAATTTCTGCCTTTTTCTCCCAAAACAAAGGGAATTTCTGTCTTTTTTGCCCCAAAATAAGGAAAATTTCTGACTTATTACCCTGAAATAAGTGAAATTTCTGCAATTTTGCCCCAAAATAAAAGAAATTTCTGCCTTTTTGCCCCCAAATAAAGGGAATTTCAGCCTTTTTACCTCAAAATATGGGGAATTTCTGAATTTTGGCACAAAATATTATGAATTTCTTTCTTTTTGCCCCAAAATAAGGAAAATTTCTGCCTTTTTTCCCTGAAATAAGTGAAATTTCTGCAATTTTGCCCCAAAATATAAGAAATTTCTGGAATTTTGCCCCAAAATAAGTGAAATTTCTCATTTTTGCCCCAAAATAAAGAGAATTTCTGCCTTTTTGCTCCACATTTATTAAAATTTCTGCAATTTTGCCCTAAAATAAGAAATTTCTGCAATTTTTCTCCATAATAAGAGAAATTTCTGCAACTTTGCCCCAAAATAAGGGGAATTTCTGTTTTTTGCCCCACAATTAGGAAAATTTCTGTTTTTTGCCCCACAATTAGGGAAATTTCTGCAATATTGCCCTAAATAAGGGGAATTTCTGCCTTTTGCCCCAAAATATGGGGAATTTCTGCCTTTTTTCCGAAAATAAGAAGAATGCCTACCTTTTTGCCATAAAAAAGGGAAATTTCTTCATTTTTGCTCCAAAATAAGGGGAATTTCTGCTTTTTTGCCTCTAAATAAGTGGAATTTCTGTCTTTTTCCCCCAAAACAAAGGGAATTTCTGTCTTTTTTGCTTCAAATTAAGGAAAATTTCTGACTTATTACCCTGAAATAAGTGAAATTTCTGCAATTTTGCCCCAAAAATAAGGGAAATTTCTGCCATTTTTGAACCTAAATAAGGGAAATTTCAGCCTTTTTACCTCAAAATAAAAGAAATTTCTGCATTTTTGCAACAAAATATTAG
Source organism: Micromys minutus (assembly GCF_963924665.1). NCBI lineage: Eukaryota > Metazoa > Chordata > Mammalia > Rodentia > Muridae > Micromys > Micromys minutus. The sequence goes on along the minus strand of NW_027667467.1, from coordinate 9,657,369 downwards.
GAATTTCTGCATTTTTGCCACAAAATATTAGGAATTGCTGCCTTTTTGTCCGAAAATAAGAAGAATGCCTACCTTTTTGCCATAAAGAAGGGAAATTTCCTCATTTTTGCTCCAAAATAAGGGGAATTTCTGCTTTTTTGCCTCTAAATAAGTGTAATTTCTGTCTTTTTCTCCCATAACAAAGGGAATTCCTGTTTTTTGCCTTAAAATAAGGAAAATTTCTGACTTATTACCCTGAAATAAGGGAAATTTCTGCAATTTTGCTCCAAAATAAAAAAAATTTCTGCCTTTTTGCCCCCAAATAAGGGGAATTTCAGCCTTTTTACCTCAAAATAAGGGAAATTTCTGCATTTTTGCCACAAAATATTAGGAATTTCTGCCTTTTTGCCCCAAAAGAAGAAAAATTTCTGCCTATTTTCCCTGAAATAAGTGAAATTTCTGCAATTTTGCCCCAAAATAAGTGAAATTTCTGCAATTTTGCCCCAAAATAAGGGAAATTTCTGCATTTTTGCCCCCAAATAAGGGGAATTTCAGCCTTTTTACTTCAAAATAAAAGAAATTTCTGCATTTTTGCAACAAAATATTAGGAATTTCTGCATTTTTGCCACAAAATATTAGGAATTTCTGCCTTTTTGTCCGAAAATAAGAAGACTGCCTACATTTTTTCCATAAAGAAGGGAAATTTCTTCATTTTTGCTCCAAAATAAGGGGAATTTCTGCTTTTTTGCCTCTAAATAAGTGGAATTTCTGTCTTTTTCCCCCAAAACAAAGGGAATTTCTGGTTTTTGCCCCAAAATAAAGAAAATTTCTGACTTAGTACCCTGAAATAATTGAAATTTCTGCAATTTTGCCCCAAAATAAGTGAAATTTTTTGCTTTTTGCCCCCAAATAAGGGGAATTTCAGCATTTTTACCTCAAAATAAGGGGAATTTCTGCATTTTTGCCCCAAAATATGGGAAATTTCTGCCTTTTTTCCTCAAAATAAGAAAAATTGTGCAATTTTGTACCAAAATAATACAAATTTCTGCCTTTTTCACGCAAATAAGAAAATTTCTGCTTTTGTTCTGAAATAAGTGAAATTTCTGCAATTTTGCCCCAAAATAATTGAAATTTCTGCAATTTTGCCCCAAAATAAGTGAAATTTCTGGAATTTTGACCCAAAATAAGTGGAATTTCTGAGTTTTGCCCCCAAAATAAGGAGAATTTCTGTTATTTTGTCCCAACATATAGGGAATTTCTGCCTTTTTGCCCCACAATTAGGGGAATTTCTGAAATTTTGCTCCAAAATAAGGGGAATTTCTACTTTTGCATCTAAATAAGTGGAATTTCTGCCTTTTTCTCCCAAAACAAAGGGAATTTCTGTCTTTTTTGCCCCAAAATAAGGAAAATTTCTGACTTATTACCCTGAAATAAGTGAAATTTCTGCAATTTTGCCCCAAAATAAAGGAAATTTCTGCCTTTTTGCCCCCAAATAAAGGGAATTTCAGCCTTTTACCTCAAAATATGGGGAATTTCTGAATTTTGGCACAAAATATTATGAATTTATTTCTTTTTGCCCCAAAATAAGGAAAATTTCTGCCTTTTTTCCCTGAAATAAGTGAAATTTCTGCAATTTTGCCCCAAAATATAAGAAATTTCTGGAATTTTGCCCCAAAATAAGTGGAATTTCTCATTTTTGCCCCAAAATAAAGAGAATTTCTGCCTTTTTGCTCCACATTTATTAAAATTTCTGCAATTTTGCCCTAAAATAAGAAATTTCTGCAATTTTTCTCCATAATAAGAGAAATTTCTGCAACTTTGCCCCAAAATAAGGGGAATTTCTGTTTTTTGCCCCACAATTAGGAAAATTTCTGTTTTTTGCCCCACAATTAGGGAAATTTCTGCAATATTGCCCTAAATAAGGGGAATTTCTGCCTTTTGCCCCAAAATATGGGGAATTTCTGCCTTTTTTCCGAAAATAAGAAGAATGCCTACCTTTTTGCCATAAAAAAGGGAAATTTCTTCATTTTTGCTCCAAAATAAGGGGAATTTCTGCTTTTTTGCCTCTAAATAAGTGGAATTTCTGTCTTTTTCCCCCAAAACAAAGGGAATTTCTGTCTTTTTTGCTTCAAATTAAGGAAAATTTCTGACTTATTACCCTGAAATAAGTGAAATTTCTGCAATTTTGCCCCAAAAATAAGGGAAATTTCTGCCATTTTTGAACCTAAATAAGGGAAATTTCAGCCTTTTTACCTCAAAATAAAAGAAATTTCTGCATTTTTGCAACAAAATATTAGGAATTTCTGCATTTTTGCCACAAAATATTAGGAATTGCTGCCTTTTTGTCCGAAAATAAGAAGAATGCCTACCTTTTTGCCATAAAGAAGGGAAATTTCCTCATTTTTGCTCCAAAATAAAGGGAATTTCTGCTTTTTTGCCTCTAAATAAGTGTAATTTCTGTCTTTTTCTCCCAAAACAAAGGGAATTCCTGTTTTTTGCCCCAAAATAAGGAAAATTTCTGACTTATTACCCTGAAATAAGTGAAATTTCTGCAATTTTGCTCCAAAATAAGGAAAATTTCTGCCTTTTTGCCCCCAAATAAGGGGAATTTCAGCCTTTTTACCTCAAAATAAGGGAAATTTCTGCATTTTTGCCACAAAATATTAGGAATTTCTGCCTTTTTGCCCCAAAAGAAGAAAAATTTCTGCCTATTTTCCCTGAAATAAGTGAAATTTCTGCAATTTTGCCCCAAAATAAGTGAAATTTCTGCAATTTTGCCCCAAAATAAGGGAAATTTCTGCCATTTTTGCCCCCAAATAAGGGGAATTTCAGCCTTTTTACTTCAAAATAAAAGAAATTTCTGCATTTTTGCAACAAAATATTAGGAATTTCTGCATTTTTGCCACAAAATATTAGGAATTTCTGCCTTTTTGTCCGAAAATAAGAAGACTGCCTACATTTTTGCCATAAAGAAGGGAAATTTCTTCATTTTTGCTCCAAAATAAGGGGAATTTCTGCTTTTTTGCCTCTAAATAAGTGGAATTTCTGTCTTTTTCCCCCAAAACAAAGGGAATTTCTGGTTTTTGCCCCAAAATAAAGAAAATTTCTGACTTAGTACCCTGAAATAATTGAAATTTCTGCAATTTTTCTCCAAAATAAGGGAAATTTCTGCCTTTTTGCCCCCAAATAAGGGGAATTTTAGCCTTTTTACCTCAAAATAAGGGGAATTTCTGCATTTTTGCCACAAAATATTAGGAATTTCTGCCTTTTTGCCCCAAAATAAGAAAAATTTCTGCCTATTTTCCCTGAAATAAGTGAAATTTCTGCAATTTTGCCCCAAAATAAGTGAAATTTCTGCAATTTTGCCCCAAAATAAGGGAAATTTCTGGAATTTTGCCCAAAAATAAGTGGAATTTCTGAGTTTTGCCCCAAAATAAAGAGAATTTCTGTCTTTATGCCCCAACATATAGGGAATTTCTGCCTTTTTACTTCACAGTGAAAGGAATTTCTGCAATTTTGCTCCAAAATACGGGGAATTTCTGCCTTTCTGCCCGAAAATAAGAAGAATGCATACCTTTTTGCCATAAAAAAGAGAAATTTCTTAATTTTTGCTCCAAAATAAGGTGAATTTCTGCTTTTTTGCCTCTAAATAAGTGGAATTTCTGTCTTTTTCCCCCAAAAACAAAGGGAATTTCTGTCTTTTTTGACCCAAAATAAGGAAAATTACTGACTTATTACCGTGAAATAAGTGAATTTTCAGCAATTTTGCCCCAAAATAAAAGAAATTTCTGCCTTTTTGCCCCTAAATAAGGGGAATTTCAGCCTTTTTACCTCAAAATAAGGGGAATTTCTGCATTTTTTCCACAAAATATTAGGAATTTCTGCCTTTTTGCCCCAAAATAAGAAAAATTTCTGCCTATTTTTCCTGAAATAAGTGAAATTTCTGCAATTTTGCAACAGAATAAGTGAAATTTCTTTTTTTTGCCCCTAAATAAGGGGAATTTCAGCCTTTTACCTCAAAATAAGGGGAATTTCTGCATTTGTGCCCCAAAATATGGGAAATTTCTGCCTTTTTTCCCCAAAATAGGAAAAATTTCTGCAATTTTGTACCAAAATAATACAAATTTCTGCCTTTTTGCCTCCAAATAAGAAAATTTCTGCTTTTTTTCTGAAATAAGTGAAATTTGGGCAATTTTGCCCCAAAATAATTGAAATTTCTGCAATTTTGCCCCAAAATAAGTGAAATTTCTGGAATTTTGACCCAAAATAAGTGGAATTTCTGAGTTTTGCCCCCAAAATAAGGAGAATTTCTGTTATTTTGTCCCAACATATAGGGAATTTCTGCCTTTTTGCCCCACAATTAGGGGAATTTCTGAAATTTTGCTCCAAAATAAGGGGAATTTCTACTTTTGCATCTAAATAAGTGGAATTTCTGCCTTTTCCTCCAAAAACAAAGGGAATTTCTGTCTTTTTTGCCCCAAAATAAGGAAAATTTCTGACTTATTACCCTGAAATAAGTGAAATTTCTGCAATTTTGCCCCAAAATAAAGGAAATTTCTGCCTTTTTGCCCCCAAATAAAGGGAATTTCAGCCTTTTACCTCAAAATATGGGGAATTTCTGAATTTTGGCACAAAATATTATGAATTTTTTCCTTTTGCCTCAAAATAAGGAAAATTTCTGCCTTTTTTCCCTGAAATAAGTGAAATTTCTGCAATTTTGCCCCAAAATATAAGAAATTTCTGGAATTTTGCCCCAAAATAAGTGGAATTTCTCATTTTTGCCCCAAAATAAAGAGAATTTCTGCCTTTTTGCTCCACATTTATTAAAATTTCTGCAATTTTGCCCTAAAATAAGAAATTTCTGCAATTTTTCTCCATAATAAGAGAAATTTCTGCAACTTTGCCCCAAAATAAGGGGAATTTCTGTTTTTTGCCCCACAATTAGGAAAATTTCTGTTTTTTGCCCCACAATTAGGGAAATTTCTGCAATATTGCCCTAAATAAGGGGAATTTCTGCCTTTTGCCCCAAAATATGGGGAATTTCTGCCTTTTTTCCGAAAATAAGAAGAATGCCTACCTTTTTGCCATAAAAAAGGGAAATTTCTTCATTTTTGCTCCAAAATAAGGGGAATTTCTGCTTTTTTGCCTCTAAATAAGTGGAATTTCTGTCTTTTTCCCCCAAAACAAAGGGAATTTCTGTCTTTTTTGCTTCAAATTAAGGAAAATTTCTGACTTATTACCCTGAAATAAGTGAAATTTCTGCAATTTTGCCCCAAAAATAAGGGAAATTTCTGCCATTTTTGAACCTAAATAAGGGAAATTTCAGCCTTTTTACCTCAAAATAAAAGAATTTTCTGCATTTTTGCAACAAAATATTAGGAATTTCTGCATTTTTGCCACAAAATATTAGGAATTGCTGCCTTTTTGTCCGAAAATAAGAAGAATGCCTACCTTTTTGCCATAAAGAAGGGAAATTTCCTCATTTTTGCTCCAAAATAAAGGGAATTTCTGCTTTTTTGCCTCTAAATAAGTGTAATTTCTGTCTTTTTCTCCCATAACAAAGGGAATTCCTGTTTTTTGCCTTAAAATAAGGAAAATTTCTGACTTATTACCCTGAAATAAGGGAAATTTCTGCAATTTTGCTCCAAAATAAGGAAAATTTCTGCCTTTTTGCCCCCAAATAAGGGTAATTTCAGCCTTTTTACCTCAAAATAAGGGAAATTTCTGCATTTTTGCCACAAAATATTAGGAATTTCTGCCTTTTTGCCCCAAAAGAAGAAAAATTTCTGCCTATTTTCCCTGAAATAAGTGAAATTTCTGCAATTTTGCCCCAAAATAAGTGAAATTTCTGCAATTTTGCCCCAAAATAAGGGAAATTTCTGCCATTTTTGCCCCCAAATAAGGGGAATTTCAGCCTTTTTACTTCAAAATAAAAGAAATTTCTGCATTTTTGCAACAAAATATTAGGAATTTCTGCATTTTTGCCACAAAATATTAGGAATTTCTGCCTTTTTGTCCGAAAATAAGAAGACTGCCTACATTTTTGCCATAAAGAAGGGAAATTTCTTCATTTTTGCTCCAAAATAAGGGAAATTTCTGCTTTTTTGCCTCTAAATAAGTGGAATTTCTGTCTTTTTCCCCCAAAACAAAGGGAATTTCTGGTTTTTGCCCCAAAATAAAAAAATTTCTGACTTAGTACCCTGAAATAATTGAAATTTCTGCAATTTTTCTCCAAAATAAGGGAAATTTCTGCCTTTTTGCCCCCAAATAAGGGGAATTTTAGCCTTTTTACCTCAAAATAAGGGGAATTTCTGCATTTTTGCCACAAAATATTAGGAATTTCTGCCTTTTTGCCCCAAAATAAGAAAAATTTCTGCCTATTTTCCCTGAAATAAGTGAAATTTCTGCAATTTTGCCCCAAAATAAGTGAAATTTCTGCAATTTTGCCCCAAAATAAGGGAAATTTCTGGAATTTTGCCCAAAAATAAGTGGAATTTCTGAGTTTTGCCCCAAAATAAAGAGAATTTCTGTCTTTATGCCCCAACATATAGGGAATTTCTGCCTTTTTACTTCACAGTGAAAGGAATTTCTGCAATTTTGCTCCAAAATACGGGGAATTTCTGCCTTTCTGCCCGAAAATAAGAAGAATGCATACCTTTTTGCCATAAAAAAGAGAAATTTCTTAATTTTTGCTCCAAAATAAGGTGAATTTCTGCTTTTTTGCCTCTAAATAAGTGGAATTTCTGTCTTTTTCCCCCAAAAACAAAGGGAATTTCTGTCTTTTTTGACCCAAAATAAGGAAAATTACTGACTTATTACCGTGAAATAAGTGAATTTTCAGCAATTTTGCCCCAAAATAAAAGAAATTTCTAGCTTTTTGCCCCTAAATAAGGGGAATTTCAGCCTTTTTACCTCAAAATAAGGGGAATTTCTGCATTTTTTCCACAAAATATTAGGAATTTCTGCCTTTTTGCCCCAAAATAAGAAAAATTTCTGCCTATTTTTCCTGAAATAAGTGAAATTTCTGCAATTTTGCAACAGAATAAGTGAAATTTCTTTTTTTTGCCCCTAAATAAGGGGAATTTCAGCCTTTTACCTCAAAATAAGGGGAATTTCTGCATTTGTGCCCCAAAATATGGGAAATTTCTGCCTTTTTTCCCCAAAATAGGAAAAATTTCTGCAATTTTGTACCAAAATAATACAAATTTCTGCCTTTTTGCCTCCAAATAAGAAAATTTCTGCTTTTTTTCTGAAATAAGTGAAATTTGGGCAATTTTGCCCCAAAATAATTGAAATTTCTGCAATTTTGCCCCAAAATAAGTGAAATTTCTGGAATTTTGACCCAAAATAAGTGGAATTTCTGAGTTTTGCCCCCAAAATAAGGAGAATTTCTGTTATTTTGTCCCAACATATAGGGAATTTCTGCCTTTTTGCCCCACAATTAGGGGAATTTCTGAAATTTTGCTCCAAAATAAGGGGAATTTCTACTTTTGCATCTAAATAAGTGGAATTTCTGCCTTTTTCTCCCAAAACAAAGGGAATTTCTGTCTTTTTTGCCCCAAAATAAGGAAAATTTCTGACTTATTACCCTGAAATAAGTGAAATTTCTGCAATTTTGCCCCAAAATAAAGGAAATTTCTGCCTTTTTGCCCCCAAATAAAGGGAATTTCAGCCTTTTTACCTCAAAATATGGGGAATTTCTGAATTTTGGCACAAAATATTATGAATTTCTTTCTTTTTGCCCCAAAATAAGGAAAATTTCTGCCTTTTTTCCCTGAAATAAGTGAAATTTCTGCAATTTTGCCCCAAAATATAAGAAATTTCTGGAATTTTGCCCCAAAATAAGTGAAATTTCTCATTTTTGCCCCAAAATAAAGAGAATTTCTGCCTTTTTGCTCCACATTTATTAAAATTTCTGCAATTTTGCCCTAAAATAAGAAATTTCTGCAATTTTTCTCCATAACAAGAGAAATTTCTGCAACTTTGCCCCAAAATAAGGGGAATTTCTGTTTTTTGCCCCACAATTAGGAAAATTTCTGTTTTTTGCCCCACAATTAGGGAAATTTCTGCAATATTGCCCTAAATAAGGGGAATTTCTGCCTTTTGCCCCAAAATATGGGGAATTTCTGCCTTTTTTCCGAAAATAAGAAGAATGCCTACCTTTTTGCCATAAAAAAGGGAAATTTCTTCATTTTTGCTCCAAAATAAGGGGAATTTCTGCTTTTTTGCCTCTAAATAAGTGTAATTTCTGTCTTTTTCCCCCAAAACAAAGGGAATTCCTGTTTTTTGCCCCAAAATAAGGAAAATTTCTGACTTATTACCCTGAAATAATGAAATTTCTGCAATTTTGCTCCAAAATAAGAAAAATTTCTGCCTTTTTGCTCCCAAATAAGGGGAATTTCAGCCTTTTTACCTCAAAATAAGGGAAATTTCTGCATTTTTGCCACAAAATATTAGGAATTTCTGCCTTTTTGCCCTAAAATAAGTCAAATTTCTGCCTTTTTTCCCTGAAATGAGTGAAATTTCTGCAATTTTGCCCCAAAATAAGTGAAATTTCTTGCTTTTTGCCCCCAAATAAGGGGAATTTAAGCATTTTTACCTCAAAATAAGGGGAATTTCTGCATTTTTGCCCCAAAATATGGGAAATTTCTGCCTTTTTTCCTTAAAATAAGAAAAATTTGTGCAATTTTGTACCAAAATAATACAAATTTCTGCCTTTTTGCACGCAAATAAGAAAATTTCTGCTTTTGTTCTGAAATAAGTGAAATTTCTGCAATTTTGCCCCAAAATAATTGAAATTTCTGCAATTTTGCCCCAAAATAAGTGAAATTTCTGGAATTTTGACCCAAAATAAGTGGAATTTCTGAGTTTTGCCCCCAAAATAAGGAGAATTTCTGTTATTTTGTCCCAACATATAGGGAATTTCTGCCTTTTTGCCCCACAATTAGGGGAATTTCTGAAATTTTGCTCCAAAATAAGGGGAATTTCTACTTTTGCATCTAAATAAGTGGAATTTCTGCCTTTTTCTCCCAAAACAAAGGGAATTTCTGTCTTTTTTGCCCCAAAATAAGGAAAATTTCTGACTTATTACCCTGAAATAAGTGAAATTTCTGCAATTTTGCCCCAAAATAAAAGAAATTTCTGCCTTTTTGCCCCCAAATAAAGGGAATTTCAGCCTTTTTACCTCAAAATATGGGGAATTTCTGAATTTTGGCACAAAATATTATGAATTTCTTTCTTTTTGCCCCAAAATAAGGAAAATTTCTGCCTTTTTTCCCTGAAATAAGTGAAATTTCTGCAATTTTGCCCCAAAATATAAGAAATTTCTGGAATTTTGCCCCAAAATAAGTGAAATTTCTCATTTTTGCCCCAAAATAAAGAGAATTTCTGCCTTTTTGCTCCACATTTATTAAAATTTCTGCAATTTTGCCCTAAAATAAGAAATTTCTGCAATTTTTCTCCATAATAAGAGAAATTTCTGCAACTTTGCCCCAAAATAAGGGGAATTTCTGTTTTTTGCCCCACAATTAGGAAAATTTCTGTTTTTTGCCCCACAATTAGGGAAATTTCTGCAATATTGCCCTAAATAAGGGGAATTTCTGCCTTTTGCCCCAAAATATGGGGAATTTCTGCCTTTTTTCCGAAAATAAGAAGAATGCCTACCTTTTTGCCATAAAAAAGGGAAATTTCTTCATTTTTGCTCCAAAATAAGGGGAATTTCTGCTTTTTTGCCTCTAAATAAGTGGAATTTCTGTCTTTTTCCCCCAAAACAAAGGGAATTTCTGTCTTTTTTGCTTCAAATTAAGGAAAATTTCTGACTTATTACCCTGAAATAAGTGAAATTTCTGCAATTTTGCCCCAAAAATAAGGGAAATTTCTGCCATTTTTGAACCTAAATAAGGGAAATTTCAGCCTTTTTACCTCAAAATAAAAGAAATTTCTGCATTTTTGCAACAAAATATTAGGAATTTCTGCATTTTTGCCACAAAATATTAGGAATTGCTGCCTTTTTGTCCGAAAATAAGAAGAATGCCTACCTTTTTGCCATAAAGAAGGGAAATTTCCTCATTTTTGCTCCAAAATAAAGGGAATTTCTGCTTTTTTGCCTCTAAATAAGTGTAATTTCTGTCTTTTTCTCCCATAACAAAGGGAATTCCTGTTTTTTGCCTTAAAATAAGGAAAATTTCTGACTTATTACCCTGAAATAAGGGAAATTTCTGCAATTTTGCTCCAAAATAAAAAAAATTTCTGCCTTTTTGCCCCCAAATAAGGGGAATTTCAGCCTTTTTACCTCAAAATAAGGGAAATTTCTGCATTTTTGCCACAAAATATTAGGAATTTCTGCCTTTTTGCCCCAAAAGAAGAAAAATTTCTGCCTATTTTCCCTGAAATAAGTGAAATTTCTGCAATTTTGCCCCAAAAATAAGTGAAATTTCTGCAATTTTGCCCCAAAATAAGGGAAATTTCTGCATTTTTGCCCCCAAATAAGGGGAATTTCAGCCTTTTTACTTCAAAATAAAAGAAATTTCTGCATTTTTGCAACAAAATATTAGGAATTTCTGCATTTTTGCCACAAAATATTAGGAATTTCTGCCTTTTTGTCCGAAAATAAGAAGACTGCCTACATTTTTGCCATAAAGAAGGGAAATTTCTTCATTTTTGCTCCAAAATAAGGGGAATTTCTGCTTTTTTGCCTCTAAATAAGTGGAATTTCTGTCTTTTTCCCCCAAAACAAAGGGAATTTCTGGTTTTTGCCCCAAAATAAAGAAAATTTCTGACTTAGTACCCTGAAATAATTGAAATTTCTGCAATTTTGCCCCAAAAGAAGTGAAATTTCTTGCTTTTTGCCCCCAAATAAGGGGAATTTCAGCATTTTTACCTCAAAATAAGGGGAATTTCTGCATTTTTGCCCCAAAATATGGGAAATTTCTGCCTTTTTTCCTCAAAATAAGAAAAATTGTGCAATTTTGTACCAAAATAATACAAATTTCTGCCTTTTTCACGCAAATAAGAAAATTTCTGCTTTTGTTTTGAAATAAGTGAAATTTCTGCAATTTTGCCCCAAAATAATTGAAATTTCTGCAATTTTGCCCCAAAATAAGTGAAATTTCTGGAATTTTGACCCAAAATAAGTGGAATTTCTGAGTTTTGCCCCCAAAATAAGGAGAATTTCTGTTATTTTGTCCCAACATATAGGGAATTTCTGCCTTTTTGCCCCACAATTAGGGGAATTTCTGAAATTTTGCTCCAAAATAAGGGGAATTTCTACTTTTGCATCTAAATAAGTGGAATTTCTGCCTTTTCCTCCAAAAACAAAGGGAATTTCTGTCTTTTTTGCCCCAAAATAAGGAAAATTTCTGACTTATTACCCTGAAATAAGTGAAATTTCTGCAATTTTGCCCCAAAATAAAGGAAATTTCTGCCTTTTTGCCCCCAAATAAAGGGAATTTCAGCCTTTTACCTCAAAATATGGGGAATTTCTGAATTTTGGCACAAAATATTATGAATTTCTTTCTTTTTGCCCCAAAATAAGGAAAATTTCTGCCTTTTTTCCCTGAAATAAGTGAAATTTCTGCAATTTTGCCCCAAAATATAAGAAATTTCTGGAATTTTGCCCCAAAATAAGTGGAATTTCTCATTTTTGCCCCAAAATAAAGAGAATTTCTGCCTTTTTGCTCCACATTTATTAAAATTTCTGCAATTTTGCCCTAAAATAAGAAATTTCTGCAATTTTTCTCCATAATAAGAGAAATTTCTGCAACTTTGCCCCAAAATAAGGGGAATTTCTGTTTTTTGCCCCACAATTAGGAAAATTTCTGTTTTTTGCCCCACAATTAGGGAAATTTCTGCAATATTGCCCTAAATAAGGGGAATTTCTGCCTTTTGCCCCAAAATATGGGGAATTTCTGCCTTTTTTCCGAAAATAAGAAGAATGCCTACCTTTTTGCCATAAAAAAGGGAAATTTCTTCATTTTTGCTCCAAAATAAGGGGAATTTCTGCTTTTTTGCCTCTAAATAAGTGGAATTTCTGTCTTTTTCCCCCAAAACAAAGGGAATTTCTGTCTTTTTTGCTTCAAATTAAGGAAAATTTCTGACTTATTACCCTGAAATAAGTGAAATTTCTGCAATTTTGCCCCAAAAATAAGGGAAATTTCTGCCATTTTTGAACCTAAATAAGGGAAATTTCAGCCTTTTTACCTCAAAATAAAAGAAATTTCTGCATTTTTGCAACAAAATATTAGGAATTTCTGCATTTTTGCCACAAAATGTTAGGAATTGCTGCCTTTTTGTCCGAAAATAAGAAGAATGCCTACCTTTTTGCCATAAAGAAGGGAAATTTCCTCATTTTTGCTCCAAAATAAAGGGAATTTCTGCTTTTTTGCCTCTAAATAAGTGTAATTTCTGTCTTTTTCTCCCATAACAAAGGGAATTCCTGTTTTTTGCCTTAAAATAAGGAAAATTTCTGACTTATTACCCTGAAATAAGGGAAATTTCTGCAATTTTGCTCCAAAATAAGGAAAATTTCTGCCTTTTTGCCCCCAAATAAGGGTAATTTCAGCCTTTTTACCTCAAAATAAGGGAAATTTCTGCATTTTTGCCACAAAATATTAGGAATTTCTGCCTTTTTGCCCCAAAAGAAGAAAAATTTCTGCCTATTTTCCCTGAAATAAGTGAAATTTCTGCAATTTTGCCCCAAAATAAGTGAAATTTCTGCAATTTTGCCCCAAAATAAGGGAAATTTCTGCCATTTTTGCCCCCAAATAAGGGGAATTTCAGCCTTTTTACTTCAAAATAAAAGAAATTTCTGCATTTTTGCAACAAAATATTAGGAATTTCTGCATTTTTGCCACAAAATATTAGGAATTTCTGCCTTTTTGTCCGAAAATAAGAAGACTGCCTACATTTTTGCCATAAAGAAGGGAAATTTCTTCATTTTTGCTCCAAAATAAGGGGAATTTCTGCTTTTTTGCCTCTAAATAAGTGGAATTTCTGTCTTTTTCCCCCAAAACAAAGGGAATTTCTGGTTTTTGCCCCAAAATAAAGAAAATTTCTGACTTAGTACCCTGAAATAATTGAAATTTCTGCAATTTTTCTCCAAAATAAGGGAAATTTCTGCCTTTTTGCCCCCAAATAAGGGGAATTTTAGCCTTTTTACCTCAAAATAAGGGGAATTTCTGCATTTTTGCCACAAAATATTAGGAATTTCTGCCTTTTTGCCCCAAAATAAGAAAAATTTCTGCCTATTTTCCCTGAAATAAGTGAAATTTCTGCAATTTTGCCCCAAAATAAGTGAAATTTCTGCAATTTTGCCCCAAAATAAGGGAAATTTCTGGAATTTTGCCCAAAAATAAGTGGAATTTCTGAGTTTTGCCCCAAAATAAAGAGAATTTCTGTCTTTATGCCCCAACATATAGGGAATTTCTGCCTTTTTACTTCACAGTGAAAGGAATTTCTGCAATTTTGCTCCAAAATACGGGGAATTTCTGCCTTTCTGCCCGAAAATAAGAAGAATGCATACCTTTTTGCCATAAAAAAGAGAAATTTCTTAATTTTTGCTCCAAAATAAGGTGAATTTCTGCTTTTTTGCCTCTAAATAAGTGGAATTTCTGTCTTTTTCCCCCAAAAACAAAGGGAATTTCTGTCTTTTTTGACCCAAAATAAGGAAAATTACTGACTTATTACCGTGAAATAAGTGAATTTTCAGCAATTTTGCCCCAAAATAAAAGAAATTTCTGCCTTTTTGCCCCTAAATAAGGGGAATTTCAGCCTTTTTACCTCAAAATAAGGGGAATTTCTGCATTTTTTCCACAAAATATTAGGAATTTCTGCCTTTTTGCCCCAAAATAAGAAAAATTTCTGCCTATTTTTCCTGAAATAAGTGAAATTTCTGCAATTTTGCAACAGAATAAGTGAAATTTCTTTTTTTTGCCCCTAAATAAGGGGAATTTCAGCCTTTTACCTCAAAATAAGGGGAATTTCTGCATTTGTGCCCCAAAATATGGGAAATTTCTGCCTTTTTTCCCCAAAATAGGAAAAATTTCTGCAATTTTGTACTAAAATAATACAAATTTCTGCCTTTTTGCCTCCAAATAAGAAAATTTCTGCTTTTTTTCTGAAATAAGTGAAATTTGGGCAATTTTGCCCCAAAATAATTGAAATTTCTGCAATTTTGCCCCAAAATAAGTGAAATTTCTGGAATTTTGCCCCAAAATAAATGGAATTTCTGAGTTTTGCCCCCAAAAAAGGAGAATTTCTGTTATTTTGCTCCAACAGATAGGGAATTTCTGCCTTTTTGCCCCACAATTAGGTGAATTTCTGAAATTTTGATCCAAAATAAGGGGAATTTCTGCTTTTTTGCCTCTAAATAAGTGGAATTTCTGCCTTTCTCTCCCCAAACAAAGGGAATTTCTGTCTTTTTTGCCCCAAAATAAGGAAAATTTCTGACTTATTACCCTGAAATAAGTGAAATTTCTGCAATTTTGCCCCAAAATTAGGGAAATTTCTGCTTTTTTGCCCCCAAATAAAGGGAATTTCAGCCTTTTTAACTCAAAAAAAGGGGAATTTCTGAATTTTGGCACAAAATATTATGAATTTCTGCCTTTTTGTCCCAAAATAAGGAAAATTTCTGCCTTTTTTCCCTGAACTAAGTGAAATTTCTGCAATTTTTCTTCAAAATAAGTGAAATTTCTGCAATTTTGCCCCAAAATAAATAAAATTTCTGGAATTTTGCCCCAAAATAAGTGGAATTTCTCAGTTTTGCCCAAAAATAAAGAGAATTTCTGCCTTCTTGCCCTACAATTATTAAAATTTCTGCAATTTTGCGCTAAAATAAGGGAAATTTCTGCAATTTTTCCCCATAATAAGGGAAATTTCTGCAACTTATCCCAAAATAAAGAGAATATCTGTTTTTTGCCCCACAATTAGGGAAATTTCTGTTTTTTGCCCCACAATTAGGGAAATTTCTGCAATTTTGCCCTAAATAAGGGGAATTTCTGCCTTTTGCCCCAAAATATGTGGAATTTCTGCCTTTTTGTCCGAAAATAAGGAGAATGCCTACCTTTTTGCCATAAAGAAGGGAAATTTCTTCATTTTTGCTCCAGAATAAGGGGAATTTCTGCTTTTTTGCCTCTAAATAAGTGGAATTTCTGTCTTTTTCCCCCAAAACAAAGGGAATTTCTGTTTTTTTGCCCCAAAATAGGAAAAATTTCTGACTTATTACCCTGAAATAAGTGAAATTTCTGCAAATTGCCCCAAAATAAGGGAAATTTCTGCATTTTTGCCCCCAAATAAGGGGAATTTCAGCCTTTTTACCTCAAAATAAAAGAAATTTCTGCATTTTTGCCACAAAATATTAGGAATTTCTGCATTTTTGCCACAAAATATTAGGAATTTCTGCCTTTTTGTCCGAAAATAAGAAGAATGCCTACCTTTTTGCCGTAAAGAAGGGAAATTTCTTCATTTTTGCTCCAAAATAAGTGGAATTTCTGCTTTTTTGCCTCTAAATAAGTGTAATTTCTGTCTTTTTCCCCCAAAACAAAGGGAATTCCTGTTTTTTGCCCCAAAATAAGGAAAATTTCTGACTTATTACCCTGAAATAAGTGAAATTTCTGCAATTTTGCTCCAAAATAAGGAAAATTTCTGCCTTTTTGCTCCCAAATAAGGGGAATTTCAGCCTTTTTACCTCAAAATAAGGGAAATTTCTGCATTTTTGCCACAAAATATTAGGAATTTCTGCCTTTTTGCCCTAAAATAAGTCAAATTTCTGCCTTTTTTCCCTGAAATGAGTGAAATTTCTGCAATTTTGCCCCAAAATAAGTGAAATTTCTTGCTTTTTGCCCCCAAATAAGGGGAATTTCAGCATTTTTACCTCAAAATAAGGGGAATTTCTGCATTTTTGTCCCAAAATAAGGGAAATTTCTGCCTTTTTTCCTCAAAATAAGAAAAATTTGTGCAATTTTGTACCAAAATAATACAAATTTCTGCCTTTTTGCACGCAAATAAGAAAATTTCTGCTTTTGTTCTGAAATAAGTGAAATTTCTGCAATTTTGCCCCAAAATAATTGAAATTTCTGCAATTTTGCCCCAAAATAAGTGAAATTTCTGGAATTTTGACCCAAAATAAGTGGAATTTCTGAGTTTTGCCCCCAAAATAAGGAGAATTTCTGTTATTTTGTCCCAACATATAGGGAATTTCTGCCTTTTTGCCCCACAATTAGGGGAATTTCTGAAATTTTGCTCCAAAATAAGGGGAATTTCTACTTTTGCCTCTAAATAAGTGGAATTTCTGCCTTTTTCTCCCAAAACAAAGGGAATTTCTGTCTTTTTTGCCCCAAAATAAGGAAAATTTCTGACTTATTACCCTGAAATAAGTGAAATTTCTGCAATTTTGCCCCAAAATAAAGGAAATTTCTGCCTTTTTGCCCCCAAATAAAGGGAATTTCAGCCTTTTTACCTCAAAATATGGGGAATTTCTGAATTTTGGCACAAAATATTATGAATTTCTTTCTTTATGCCCCAAAATAATGAAAATTTCTGCCTTTTTTCCCTGAAATAAGTGAAATTTCTGCAATTTTGCCCCAAAATATAAGAAATTTCTGGAATTTTGCCCCAAAATAAGTGGAATTTCTCATTTTTGCCCCAAAATAAAGAGAATTTCTGCCTTTTTGCTCCACATTTATTAAAATTTCTGCAATTTTGCCCTAAAATAAGAAATTTCTGCAATTTTTCCCCATAATAAGAGAAATTTCTGCAACTTTGCCCCACAATAAGGGGAATTTCTGTTTTTTGCCCCACAATTAGGAAAATTTCTGTTTTTTGCCCCACAATTAGGGAAATTTCTGCAATTTTGCCCTAAATAAGGGGAATTTCTGCCTTTTGCCCCAAAATATGGGGAATTTCTGCCTTTTTGTCCGAAAATAAGAAGAATGCATACCTTTTTGCCATAAAAAAGGGAAATTTCTTCATTTTTGCTCCAAAATAAGGGGAATTTCTGCTTTTTTGCCTCTAAATAAGTGGAATTTCTGTCTTTTTCCCCCAAAACAAAGGGAATTTCTGTCTTTTTTGCTTTAAATTAAGGAAAATTTCTGACTTATTACCCTGAAATAAGTGAAATTTCTGCAATTTTGCCCCAAAATAAAAGAAATTTCTGCCTTTTTGCCCCTAAATAAGGGGAATTTCAGCCTTTTTACATCAAAATAAGGGGAATTTCTGCATTTTTGCCACAAAATATTAGGAATTTCTGCCTTTTTGCCCCAAAATAAGAAAAATTTCTGCCTATTTTCCCTGAAATAAGTGAAATTTCTGCAATTTTGCAACAAAATAAGTGAAATTTCTTTTTTTGCCCCTAAATAAGGGGAATTTCAGCCTTTTACCTCAAAATAAGGGGAATTTCTGCATTTTTGCCCCAAAATATGGGAAATTTCTGCCTTTTTTCCCCAAAATAGGAAAAATTTCTGCAATTTTGTACTAAAATAATACAAATTTCTGCCTTTTTGCCTCCAAATAAGAAAATTTCTGCTTTTTTTCTGAAATAAGTGAAATTTGGGCAATTTTGCCCCAAAATAATTGAAATTTCTGCAATTTTGCCCCAAAATAAGTGAAATTTCTGGAATTTTGCCCCAAAATAAATGGAATTTCTGAGTTTTGCCCCCAAAAAAGGAGAATTTCTGTTATTTTGCTCCAACAGATAGGGAATTTCTGCCTTTTTGCCCCACAATTAGGTGAATTTCTGAAATTTTGATCCAAAATAAAGGGAATTTCTGCATTTTTGCCTCTAAATAAGTGGAATTTCTGCCTTTCTCTCCCCAAACAAAGGGAATTTCTGTCTTTTTTGCCCCAAAATAAGGAAATTTTCTGACTTATTACCCTGAAATAAGTGAAATTTCCGCAATTTTGCCCCAAAATTAGGGAAATTTCTGCTTTTTTGCCCCCAAAAAAAGGGAATTTCAGCCTTTTTAACTCAAAAAAAGGGGAATTTCTGAATTTTGGCACAAAATATTATGAATTTCTGCCTTTTTGTCCCAAAATAAGGAAAATTTCTGCCTTTTTTCCCCTAAAATAAGTGAAATTTCTGCAATTTTGCCCCAAAATAAAAGAAATTTCTGGAATTTTGCCCCAAAATAAGTGGAATTTCTCAGTTTTGCCCCAAAATAAAGAGAATTTCTGCCTTCTTGCCCTACAATTATTAAAATTTCTGCAATTTTGCGCTAAAATAAGGGAAATTTCTGCAATTTTTCCCCATAATAAGGGAAATTTCTGCAACTTTGCCCCAAAATAAGGGGAATATCTGTTTTTTGCCCCACAATTAGGGAAATATCTGTTTTTTGCCCCACAATTAGGGAAATTTCTGCAATTTTGCCCTAAATAAGGGGAATTTCTGCCTTTTGCCCCAAAATATGTGGAATTTCTGCCTTTTTGTCCGAAAATAAGAAGAATGCCTACCTTTTTGCCATAAAAAAGGGAAATTTCTTAATTTTTGCTCCAGAATAAGGGGAATTTCTGCTTTTTTGCCTCTAAATAAGTGGAATTTCTGTCTTTTTCCCCCAAAACAAAGGGAATTTCTGTTTTTTTGCCCCAAAATAGGAAAAATTTCTGACTTATTACCCTGAAATAAGTGAAATTTCTGCAAATTGCCCCAAAATAAGGGAAATTTCTGCATTTTTGCCCCCAAATAAGGGGAATTTCAGCCTTTTTACCTCAAAATAAAAGAAATTTCTGCATTTTTGCCACAAAATATTAGGAATTTCTGCATTTTTGCCACAAAATATTAGGAATTTCTGCCTTTTTGCCCTAAAATAAGTCAAATTTCTGCCTTTTTTCCCTGAAATGAGTGAAATTTCTGCAATTTTGCCCCAAAATAAGTGAAATTTCTTGCTTTTTGCCCCCAAATAAGGGGAATTTCAGCATTTTTACCTCAAAATAAGGGGAATTTCTGCATTTTTGCCCCAAAATATGGGAAATTTCTGCCTTTTTTCCTCAAAATAAGAAAAATTTGTGCAATTTTGTACCAAAATAATACAAATTTCTGCCTTTTTGCACGCAAATAAGAAAATTTCTGCTTTTGTTCTGAAATAAGTGAAATTTCTGCAATTTTGCCCCAAAATAATTGAAATTTCTGCAATTTTGCCCCAAAATAAGTGAAATTTCTGGAATTTTGACCCAAAATAAGTGGAATTTCTGAGTTTTGCCCCCAAAATAAGGAGAATTTCTGTTATTTTGTCCCAACATATAGGGAATTTCTGCCTTTTTGCCCCACAATTAGGGGAATTTCTGAAATTTTGCTCCAAAATAAGGGGAATTTCTACTTTTGCCTCTAAATAAGTGGAATTTCTGCCTTTCTCTCCCCAAACAAAGGGAATTTCTGTCTTTTTTGCCCCAAAATAAGGAAAATTTCTGACTTATTACCCTGAAATAAGTGAAATTTCTGCAATTTTGCCCCAAAATAAAGGAAATTTCTGCCTTTTTGCCCCCAAATAAAGGGAATTTCAGCCTTTTTACCTCAAAATATGGGGAATTTCTGAATTTTGGCACAAAATATTATGAATTTCTTTCTTTTTGCCCCAAAATAATGAAAATTTCTGCCTTTTTTCCCTGAAATAAGTGAAATTTCTGCAATTTTGCCCCAAAATAAAAGAAATTTCTGGAATTTTGCCCCAAAATAAGTGGAATTTCTCAGTTTTGCCCCAAAATAAAGGGAATTTCTGCCTTTTTGCCCTACAATTATTAAAATTTCTGCAATTTTGCGCTAAAATAAGGGAAATTTCTGCAATTTTTTCCCATAATAAGGGAAATTTCTGCAACTTTGCCCCAAAATAAGGGGAATATCTGTTTTTTGCCCCACAATTAGGGAAATTTCTGCAAATTGCCCCAAAATAAGGGAAATTTCTGCATTTTTGCCCCCAAATAAGGGGAATTTCAGCCTTTTTACCTCAAAATAAAAGAAATTTCTGCATTTTTGCCACAAAATATTAGGAATTTCTTCATTTTTGCCACAAAATATTAGGAATTTCTGCCTTTTTGTCCGAAAATAAGAAGAATGCCTACCTTTTTGCCGTAAAGAAGGGAAATTTCTTCATTTTTGCTCCAAAATAAGTGGAATTTCTGCTTTTTTGCCTCTAAATAAGTGTAATTTCTGTCTTTTTCCCCCAAAACAAAGGGAATTCCTGTTTTTTGCCCCAAAATAAGAAAAATTTCTGACTTATTACCCTGAAATAAGTGAAATTTCTGCAATTTTGCTCCAAAATAAGGAAAATTTCTGCCTTTTTGCTCCCAAATAAGGGGAATTTCAGCCTTTTTACCTCAAAATAAGGGAAATTTCTGCATTTTTGCAACAAAATATTAGGAATTTCTGCCTTTTTGCCCTATAATAAGTCAAATTTCTGCCTTTTTTCCCTGAAATGAGTGAAATTTCTGCAATTTTGCCCCAAAATAAGTGAAATTTCTTGCTTTTTGCCCCCAAATAAGGGGAATTTCAGCATTTTTACCTCAAAATAAGGGGAATTTCTTCATTTTTGCCCAAAAATATGGGAAATTTCTGCCTTTTTTCCTCAAAATAAGAAAAATTTGTGCAATTTTGTACCAAAATAATACAAATTTCTGCCTTTTTGCACGCAAATAAGAAAATTTCTGCTTTTGTTCTGAAATAAGTGAAATTTCTGCAATTTTGCCCCAAAATAATTGAAATTTCTGCAATTTTGCCCCAAAATAAGTGAAATTTCTGGAATTTTGACCCAAAATAAGTGGAATTTCTGAGTTTTGCCCCCAAAATAAGGAGAATTTCTGTTATTTTGTCCCAACATATAGGGAATTTCTGCCTTTTTGCCCCACAATTAGGGGAATTTCTGAAATTTTGCTCCAAAATAAGGGGAATTTCTACTTTTGCCTCTAAATAAGTGGAATTTCTGCCTTTCTCTCCCCAAACAAAGGGAATTTCTGTCTTTTTTGCCCCAAAATAAATTAAATTTCTGACTTATTACCGTGAAATAAGTGAAATTTCTGCAATTTTGCCCCAAAATAAAGGAAATTTTGCCTTTTTGCCCCCAAATAAAGGGAATTTCAGCCTTTTTACCTCAAAATATGGGGAATTTCTGAATTTTGGCACAAAATATTATGAATTTCTTTCTTTTTGCCCCAAAATAATGAAAATTTCTGCCTTTTTTCCCTGAAATAAGTGAAATTTCTGCAATTTTGCCCCAAAATAAAAGAAATTTCTGGAATTTTGCCCCAAAATAAGTGGAATTTCTCAGTTTTGCCCCAAAATAAAGGGAATTTCTGCCTTTTTGCCCTACAATTATTAAAATTTCTGCAATTTTGCGCTAAAATAAGGGAAATTTCTGCAATTTTTCCCCATAATAAGGGAAATTTCTGCAACTTTGCCCCAAAATAAGGGGAATATCTGTTTTTTGCCCCACAATTAGGGAAATTTCTGCAAATTGCCCCAAAATAAGGAAAATTTCTGCATTTTTGCCCCCAAATAAGGGGAATTTCAGCCTTTTTACCTCAAAATAAAAGAAATTTCTGCATTTTTGCCACAAAATATTAGGAATTTCTTCATTTTTGCCACAAAATATTAGGAATTTCTGCCTTTTTGTCCGAAAATAAGAAGAATGCCTACCTTTTTGCCGTAAAGAAGGGAAATTTCTTCATTTTTGCTCCAAAATAAGTGGAATTTCTGCTTTTTTGCCTCTAAATAAGTGTAATTTCTGTCTTTTTCCCCCAAAACAAAGGGAATTCCTGTTTTTTGCCCCAAAATAAGGAAAATTTCTGACTTATTACCCTGAAATAAGTGAAATTTCTGCAATTTTGCTCCAAAATAAGGAAAATTTCTGCCTTTTTGCTCCCAAATAAGGGGAATTTCAGCCTTTTTACCTCAAAATAAGGGAAATTTCTGCATTTTTGCAACAAAATATTAGGAATTTCTGCCTTTTTGCCCTAAAATAAGTCAAATTTCTGCCTATTTTCCCTGAAATAAGTGAAATTTCTGCAATTTTGCCCCAAAATAAGTGAAATTTCTGCAATTTTGCCCCAAAATAAGGGAAATTTCTGCATTTTTGCCCCCAAATAAGGGGAATTTCAGCCTTTTTACTTCAAAATAAAAGAAATTTCTGCATTTTTGCAAGAAAATATTAGGAATTTCTGCATTTTTGCCACAAAATATTAGGAATTTCTGCCTTTTTGTCCGAAAATAAGAAGACTGCCTACATTTTTGCCATAAAGAAGGGAAATTTCTTCATTTTTGCTCCAAAATAAGGGGAATTTCTGCTTTTTTGCCTCTAAATAAGTGGAATTTCTGTCTTTTTCCCCCAAAACAAAGGGAATTTCTGGTTTTTGCCCCAAAATAAAGAAAATTTCTGACTTAGTACCCTGAAATAATTGAAATTTCTGCAATTTTGCCCCAAAATAAGTGAAATTTCTTGCTTTTTGCCCCCAAATAAGGGGAATTTCAGCATTTTTACCTCAAAATAAGGGGAATTTCTGCATTTTTGCCCCAAAATATGGGAAATTTCTGCCTTTTTTCCTCAAAATAAGAAAAATTTGTGCAATTTTGTACCAAAATAATACAAATTTCTGCCTTTTTGCACGCAAATAAGAAAATTTCTGCTTTTGTTCTGAAATAAGTGAAATTTCTGCAATTTTGCCCCAAAATAATTGAAATTTCTGCAATTTTGCCCCAAAATAAGTGAAATTTCTGGAATTTTGACCCAAAATAAGTGGAATTTCTGAGTTTTGCCCCCAAAATAAGGAGAATTTCTGTTATTTTGTCCCAACATATAGGGAATTTCTGCCTTTTTGCCCCACAATTAGGGGAATTTCTGAAATTTTGCTCCAAAATAAGGGGAATTTCTACTTTTGCCTCTAAATAAGTGGAATTTCTGCCTTTTTCTCCCAAAACAAAGGGAATTTCTGTCTTTTTTGCCCCAAAATAAGGAAAATTTCTGACTTATTACCCTGAAATAAGTGAAATTTCTGCAATTTTGCCCCAAAATAAAGGAAATTTCTGCCTTTTTGCCCCCAAATAAAGGGAATTTCAGCCTTTTTACCTCAAAATATGGGGAATTTCTGAATTTTGGCACAAAATATTATGAATTTCTTTCTTTTTGCCCCAAAATAATGAAAATTTCTGCCTTTTTTCCCTGAAATAAGTGAAATTTCTGCAATTTTGCCCCAAAATAAAAGAAATTTCTGGAATTTTGCCCCAAAATAAGTGGAATTTCTCAGTTTTGCCCCAAAATAAAGGGAATTTCTGCCTTTTTGCCCTACAATTATTAAAATTTCTGCAATTTTGCCCCAAAATAAAGGAAATTTCTGCCTTTTTGCCCCCAAATAAAGGGAATTTCAGCCTTTTTACCTCAAAATATGGGGAATTTCTGAATTTTGGCACAAAATATTATGAATTTCTTTCTTTTTGCCCCAAAATAAGGAAAATTTCTGCCTTTTTTCCCTGAAATAAGTGAAATTTCTGCAATTTTGCCCCAAAATATAAGAAATTTCTGGAATTTTGCCCCAAAATAAGTGAAATTTCTCATTTTTGCCCCAAAATAAAGAGAATTTCTGCCTTTTTGCTCCACATTTATTAAAATTTCTGCAATTTTGCCCTAAAATAAGAAATTTCTGCAATTTTTCTCCATAATAAGAGAAATTTCTGCAACTTTGCCCCAAAATAAGGGGAATTTCTGTTTTTTGCCCCACAATTAGGAAAATTTCTGTTTTTTGCCCCACAATTAGGGAAATTTCTGCAATATTGCCCTAAATAAGGAGAATTTCTGCCTTTTGCCCCAAAATATGGGGAATTTCTGCCTTTTTGTCCGAAAATAAGAAGAATGTCTACCTTTTTGCCATAAAAAAGGGAAATTTCTTCATTTTTGCTCCAAAATAAGGGGAATTTCTGCTTTTTTGCCTCTAAATAAGTGGAATTTCTGTCTTTTTCCCCCAAAACAAAGGGAATTTCTGTCTTTTTTGCTTCAAATTAAGGAAAATTTCTGACTTATTACCCTGAAATAAGTGAAATTTCTGCAATTTTGCCAGAAAAATAAGGGAAATTTCTGCCATTTTTGAACCTAAATAAGGGAAATTTCAGCCTTTTTACCTCAAAATAAAAGAAATTTCTGCATTTTTGCAACAAAATATTAGGAATTTCTGCATTTTTGCCACAAAATATTAGGAATTGCTGCCTTTTTGTCCGAAAATAAGAAGAATGCCTACCTTTTTGCCATAAAGAAGGGAAATTTCCTCATTTTTGCTCCAAAATAAAGGGAATTTCTGCTTTTTTGCCTCTAAATAAGTGTAATTTCTGTCTTTTTCTCCCAAAACAAAGGGAATTCCTGTTTTTTGCCCCAAAATAAGGAAAATTTCTGACTTATTACCCTGAAATAAGTGAAATTTCTGCAATTTTGCTCCAAAATAAGGAAAATTTCTGCCTTTTTGCCCCCAAATAAGGGGAATTTCAGCCTTTTTACCTCAAAATAAGGGAAATTTCTGCATTTTTGCCACAAAATATTAGGAATTTCTGCCTTTTTGCCCCAAAAGAAGAAAAATTTCTGCCTATTTTCCCTGAAATAAGTGAAATTTCTGCAATTTTGCCCCAAAATAAGTGAAATTTCTGCAATTTTGCCCCAAAATAAGGGAAATTTCTGCCTTTTTGCCCCCAAATCAGGGGAATTTCAGCCTTTTTACCTCAAAATAAGGGAAATTTCTGCATTTTTGCCACAAAATATTAGGAATTTCTGCCTTTTTGCCCCAAAATAAGAAAAATTTCTGCCTATTTTCCCTGAAATAAGTGAAATTTCTGCAATTTTGCCCCAAAATAAGTGAAATTTCTGCAATTTTGCCCCAAAATAAGGGAAATTTCTGGAATTTTGCCCAAAAATAAGTGGAATTTCTGAGTTTTGCCCCAAAATAAAGAGAATTTCTGTCTTTATGCCCCAACATATAGGGAATTTCTGCCTTTTTGCTTCACAATGAAAGGAATTTCTGCAATTTTGCTCCAAAATACGGGGAATTTCTGCCTTTCTGCCCGAAAATAAGAAGAATGCATACCTTTTTGCCATAAAAAAGAGAAATTTCTTAATTTTTGCTCCAAAATAAGGTGAATTTCTGCTTTTTTGCCTCTAAATAAGTGTAATTTCTGTCTTTTTCCCCCAAAACAAAGGGAATTCCTGTTTTTTGCCCCAAAATAAGGAAAATTTCTGAATTATTACCCTGAAATACGTGAAATTTCTGCAATTTTGCTCCAAAATAAGGAAAATTTCTGCCTTTTTGCTCCCAAATAAGGGGAATTTCAGCCTTTTTACCTCAAAATAAGGGAAATTTCTGCATTTTTGCCACAAAATATTAGGAATTTCTGCCTTTTTGCCCTAAAATAAGTCAAATTTCTGCCTTTTTTCCCTGAAATGAGTGAAATTTCTGCAATTTTGCCCCAAAATAAGTGAAATTTCTTGCTTTTTGCCCCCAAATAAGGGGAATTTCAGCATTTTTACCTCAAAATAAAGGGAATTTCTGCATTTTTGCCCCAAAATATGGGAAATTTCTGCCTTTTTTCCTCAAAATAAGAAAAATTTGTGCAATTTTGTACCAAAATAATACAAATTTCTGCCTTTTTGCACGCAAATAAGAAAATTTCTGCTTTTGTTCTGAAATAAGTGAAATTTCTGCAATTTTGCCCCAAAATAATTGAAATTTCTGCAAATATGCCCCAAATAAGTGAAATTTCTGGAATTTTGACCCAAAATAAGTGGAATTTCTGAGTTTTGCCCCCAAAATAAGGAGAATTTCTGTTATTTTGTCCCAACATATAGGGAATTTCTGCCTTTTTGCCCCACAATTAGGGGAATTTCTGAAATTTTGCTCCAAAATAAGGGGAATTTCTACTTTTGCATCTAAATAAGTGGAATTTCTGCCTTTTTCTCCCAAAACAAAGGGAATTTCTGTCTTTTTTGCCCCAAAATAAGGAAAATTTCTGACTTATTACCCTGAAATAAGTGAAATTTCTGCAATTTTGCTCCAAAATAAGGAAAATTTCTGCCTTTTTGCTCCCAAATAAGGGGAATTTCAGCCTTTTTACCTCAAAATAAGGGAAATTTCTGCATTTTTGCAACAAAATATTAGGAATTTCTGCCTTTTTGCCCTAAAATAAGTCAAATTTCTGCCTATTTTCCCTGAAATAAGTGAAATTTCTGCAATTTTGCCCCAAAATAAGTGAAATTTCTGCAATTTTGCCCCAAAATAAGGGAAATTTCTGCATTTTTGCCCCCAAATAAGGGGAATTTCAGCCTTTTTACTTCAAAATAAAAGAAATTTCTGCATTTTTGCAAGAAAATATTAGGAATTTCTGCATTTTTGCCACAAAATATTAGGAATTTCTGCCTTTTTGTCCGAAAATAAGAAGACTGCCTACATTTTTGCCATAAAGAAGGGAAATTTCTTCATTTTTGCTCCAAAATAAGGGGAATTTCTGCTTTTTTGCCTCTAAATAAGTGGAATTTCTGTCTTTTTCCCCCAAAACAAAGGGAATTTCTGGTTTTTGCCCCAAAATAAAGAAAATTTCTGACTTAGTACCCTGAAATAATTGAAATTTCTGCAATTTTGCCCCAAAATAAGTGAAATTTCTTGCTTTTTGCCCCCAAATAAGGGGAATTTCAGCATTTTTACCTCAAAATAAGGGGAATTTCTGCATTTTTGCCCCAAAATATGGGAAATTTCTGCCTTTTTTCCTCAAAATAAGAAAAATTTGTGCAATTTTGTACCAAAATAATACAAATTTCTGCCTTTTTGCACGCAAATAAGAAAATTTCTGCTTTTGTTCTGAAATAAGTGAAATTTCTGCAATTTTGCCCCAAAATAATTGAAATTTCTGCAATTTTGCCCCAAAATAAGTGAAATTTCTGGAATTTTGACCCAAAATAAGTGGAATTTCTGAGTTTTGCCCCCAAAATAAGGAGAATTTCTGTTATTTTGTCCCAACATATAGGGAATTTCTGCCTTTTTGCCCCACAATTAGGGGAATTTCTGAAATTTTGCTCCAAAATAAGGGGAATTTCTACTTTTGCCTCTAAATAAGTGGAATTTCTGCCTTTTTCTCCCAAAACAAAGGGAATTTCTGTCTTTTTTGCCCCAAAATAAGGAAAATTTCTGACTTATTACCCTGAAATAAGTGAAATTTCTGCAATTTTGCCCCAAAATAAAGGAAATTTCTGCCTTTTTGCCCCCAAATAAAGGGAATTTCAGCCTTTTTACCTCAAAATATGGGGAATTTCTGAATTTTGGCACAAAATATTATGAATTTCTTTCTTTTTGCCCCAAAATAAGGAAAATTTCTGCCTTTTTTCCCTGAAATAAGTGAAATTTCTGCAATTTTGCCCCAAAATATAAGAAATTTCTGGAATTTTGCCCCAAAATAAGTGAAATTTCTCATTTTTGCCCCAAAATAAAGAGAATTTCTGCCTTTTTGCTCCACATTTATTAAAATTTCTGCAATTTTGCCCTAAAATAAGAAATTTCTGCAATTTTTCTCCATAATAAGAGAAATTTCTGCAACTTTGCCCCAAAATAAGGGGAATTTCTGTTTTTTGCCCCACAATTAGGAAAATTTCTGTTTTTTGCCCCACAATTAGGGAAATTTCTGCAATATTGCCCTAAATAAGGAGAATTTCTGCCTTTTGCCCCAAAATATGGGGATTTTCTGCCTTTTTGTCCGAAAATAAGAAGAATGTCTACCTTTTTGCCATAAAAAAGGGAAATTTCTTCATTTTTGCTCCAAAATAAGGGGAATTTCTGCTTTTTTGCCTCTAAATAAGTGGAATTTCTGTCTTTTTCCCCCAAAACAAAGGGAATTTCTGTCTTTTTTGCTTCAAATTAAGGAAAATTTCTGACTTATTACCCTGAAATAAGTGAAATTTCTGCAATTTTGCCAGAAAAATAAGGGAAATTTCTGCCATTTTTGAACCTAAATAAGGGAAATTTCAGCCTTTTTACCTCAAAATAAAAGAAATTTCTGCATTTTTGCAACAAAATATTAGGAATTTCTGCATTTTTGCCACAAAATATTAGGAATTGCTGCCTTTTTGTCCGAAAATAAGAAGAATGCCTACCTTTTTGCCATAAAGAAGGGAAATTTCCTCATTTTTGCTCCAAAATAAAGGGAATTTCTGCTTTTTTGCCTCTAAATAAGTGTAATTTCTGTCTTTTTCTCCCAAAACAAAGGGAATTCCTGTTTTTTGCCCCAAAATAAGGAAAATTTCTGACTTATTACCCTGAAATAAGTGAAATTTCTGCAATTTTGCTCCAAAATAAGGAAAATTTCTGCCTTTTTGCCCCCAAATAAGGGGAATTTCAGCCTTTTTACCTCAAAATAAGGGAAATTTCTGCATTTTTGCCACAAAATATTAGGAATTTCTGCCTTTTTGCCCCAAAAGAAGAAAAATTTCTGCCTATTTTCCCTGAAATAAGTGAAATTTCTGCAATTTTGCCCCAAAATAAGTGAAATTTCTGCAATTTTGCCCCAAAATAAGGGAAATTTCTGCCTTTTTGCCCCCAAATCAGGGGAATTTCAGCCTTTTTACCTCAAAATAAGGGAAATTTCTGCATTTTTGCCACAAAATATTAGGAATTTCTGCCTTTTTGCCCCAAAATAAGAAAAATTTCTGCCTATTTTCCCTGAAATAAGTGAAATTTCTGCAATTTTGCCCCAAAATAAGTGAAATTTCTGCAATTTTGCCCCAAAATAAGGGAAATTTCTGGAATTTTGCCCAAAAATAAGTGGAATTTCTGAGTTTTGCCCCAAAATAAAGAGAATTTCTGTCTTTATGCCCCAACATATAGGGAATTTCTGCCTTTTTGCTTCACAATGAAAGGAATTTCTGCAATTTTGCTCCAAAATACGGGGAATTTCTGCCTTTCTGCCCGAAAATAAGAAGAATGCATACCTTTTTGCCATAAAAAAGAGAAATTTCTTAATTTTTGCTCCAAAATAAGGTGAATTTCTGCTTTTTTGCCTCTAAATAAGTGTAATTTCTGTCTTTTTCCCCCAAAACAAAGGGAATTCCTGTTTTTTGCCCCAAAATAAGGAAAATTTCTGAATTATTACCCTGAAATACGTGAAATTTCTGCAATTTTGCTCCAAAATAAGGAAAATTTCTGCCTTTTTGCTCCCAAATAAGGGGAATTTCAGCCTTTTTACCTCAAAATAAGGGAAATTTCTGCATTTTTGCCACAAAATATTAGGAATTTCTGCCTTTTTGCCCTAAAATAAGTCAAATTTCTGCCTTTTTTCCCTGAAATGAGTGAAATTTCTGCAATTTTGCCCCAAAATAAGTGAAATTTCTTGCTTTTTGCCCCCAAATAAGGGGAATTTCAGCATTTTTACCTCAAAATAAAGGGAATTTCTGCATTTTTGCCCCAAAATATGGGAAATTTCTGCCTTTTTTCCTCAAAATAAGAAAAATTTGTGCAATTTTGTACCAAAATAATACAAATTTCTGCCTTTTTGCACGCAAATAAGAAAATTTCTGCTTTTGTTCTGAAATAAGTGAAATTTCTGCAATTTTGCCCCAAAATAATTGAAATTTCTGCAAATATGCCCCAAATAAGTGAAATTTCTGGAATTTTGACCCAAAATAAGTGGAATTTCTGAGTTTTGCCCCCAAAATAAGGAGAATTTCTGTTATTTTGTCCCAACATATAGGGAATTTCTGCCTTTTTGCCCCACAATTAGGGGAATTTCTGAAATTTTGCTCCAAAATAAGGGGAATTTCTACTTTTGCATCTAAATAAGTGGAATTTCTGCCTTTTTCTCCCAAAACAAAGGGAATTTCTGTCTTTTTTGCCCCAAAATAAGGAAAATTTCTGACTTATTACCCTGAAATAAGTGAAATTTCTGCAATTTTGCCCCAAAATAAAGGAAATTTCTGCCTTTTTGCCCCCAAATAAAGGGAATTTCAGCCTTTTTACCTCAAAATATGGGGAATTTCTGAATTTTGGCACAATATATTATGAATTTCTTTTTTTTTTGCCCCAAAATAAGGAAAATTTCTGCCTATTTTCCCTGAAATAAGTGAAATTTCTGCAATTTTGCCCCAAAATATAAGAAATTTCTGGAATTTTGCCCCAAAATAAGTGGAATTTCTCATTTTTGCCCCAAAATAAAGAGAATTTCTGCCTTTTTGCTCCACATTTATTAAAATTTCTGCAATTTTGCCCTAAAATAAGAAATTTCTGCAATTTTTCTCCATAATAAGAGAAATTTCTGCAACTTTGCCCCAAAATAAGGGGAATTTCTGTTTTTTGCCCCACAATTAGGAAAATTTCTGTTTTTTGCCCCACAATTAGGGAAATTTCTGCAATATTGCCCTAAATAAGGGGAATTTCTGCCTTTTGCCCCAAAATATGGGGAATTTCTGCCTTTTTTCCGAAAATAAGAAGAATGCCTACCTTTTTGCCATAAAAAAGGGAAATTTCTTCATTTTTGCTCCAAAATAAGGGGAATTTCTGCTTTTTTGCCTCTAAATAAGTGGAATTTCTGTCTTTTTCCCCCAAAACAAAGGGAATTTCTGTCTTTTTTGCTTCAAATTAAGGAAAATTTCTGACTCATTACCCTGAAATAAGTGAAATTTCTGCAATTTTGCCCGAAAAATAAGGGAAATTTCTGCCATTTTTGAACCTAAATAAGGGAAATTTCAGCCTTTTTACCTCAAAATAAAAGAAATTTCTGCATTTTTGCAACAAAATATTAGGAATTTCTGCATTTTTGCCACAAAATATTAGGAATTGCTGCCTTTTTGTCCGAAAATAAGAAGAATGCCTACCTTTTTGCCGTAAAGAAGGGAAATTTCTTCATTTTTGCTCCAAAATAAGTGGAATTTCTGCTTTTTTGCCTCTAAATAAGTGTAATTTCTGTCTTTTTCCCCAAAACAAAGGGAATTCCTGTTTTTTGCCCCAAAATAAGGAAAATTTCTGACTTATTACCCTGAAATAAGTGAAATTTCTGCAATTTTGCTCCAAAATAAGGAAAATTTCTGCCTTTTTGCTCCCAAATAAGGGGAATTTCAGCCTTTTTACCTCAAAATAAGGGAAATTTCTGCATTTTTGCAACAAAATATTAGGAATTTCTGCCTTTTTGCCCTAAAATAAGTCAAATTTCTGCCTTTTTTCCCTGAAATGAGTGAAATTTCTGCAATTTTGCCCCAAAATAAGTGAAATTTCTTGCTTTTTGCCCCCAAATAAGGGGAATTTCAGCATTTTTACCTCAAAATAAGGGGAATTTCTGCATTTTTGCCCCAAAATATGGGAAATTTCTGCCTTTTTTCCTCAAAATAAGAAAAATTTGTGCAATTTTGTACCAAAATAATACAAATTTCTGCCTTTTTGCACGCAAATAAGAAAATTTCTGCTTTTGTTCTGAAATAAGTGAAATTTCTGCAATTTTGCCCCAAAATAATTGAAATTTCTGCAATTTTGCCCCAAAATAAGTGAAATGTCTGGAATTTTGACCCAAAATAAGTGGAATTTCTGAGTTTTGCCCCCAAAATAAGGAGAATTTCTGTTATTTTGTCCCAACATATAGGGAATTTCTGCCTTTTTGCCCCACAATTAGGGGAATTTCTGAAATTTTGCTCCAAAATAAGGGGAATTTCTACTTTTGCATCTAAATAAGTGGAATTTCTGCCTTTCTCTCCCCAAACAAAGGGAATTTCTGTCTTTTTTGCCCCAAAATAAGGAAAATTTCTGACTTATTACCATGAAATAAGTGAAATTTCTGCAATTTTGCCCCAAAATAAAGGAAATTTCTGCCTTTTTGCCCCCAAATAAAGGGAATTTCAGCCTTTTTACCTCAAAATATGGGGAATTTCTGAATTTTGGAACAAAATATTATGAATTTCTTTCTTTTTGCCCCAAAATAAGGAAAATTTTTGCCTTTTTTCCCTGAAATAAGTGAAATTTCTGCAATTTTGCCCCAAAATATAAGAAATTTCTGGAATTTTGCCCCAAAATAAGTGGAATTTCTCATTTTTGCCCCAAAATAAAGAGAATTTCTGCCTTTTTGCTCCACATTTATTAAAATTTCTGCAATTTTGCCCTAAAATAAGAAATTTCTGCAATTTTTCTCCATAATAAGAGAAATTTCTGCAACTTTGCCCCAAAATAAGGGTAATTTCTGTTTTTTGCCCCACAATTAGGAAAATTTCTGTTTTTTGCCCCACAATTAGAAAAATTTCTGCAATATTGCCCTAAATGAGGGGAATTTCTGCCTTTTGCCCCAAAATATGGGGAATTTCTGCCTTTTTGTCCGAAAATAAGAAAAATGCCTACCTTTTTGCCATAAAAAAGGGAAATTTCTTCATTTTTGCTCCAAAATAAGGGGAATTTCTGCTTTTTTGCCTCTAAATAAGTGGAATTTCTGTCTTTTTCCCCCAAAACAAAGGGAATTTCTGTCTTTTTTGCTTCAAATTAAGGAAAATTTCTGACTTATTACCCTGAAATAAGTGAAATTTCTGCAATTTTGCCCCAAAAATAAGGGAAATTTCTGCCATTTTTGAACCTAAATAAGGGAAATTTCAGCCTTTTTACCTCAAAATAAAAGAAATTTCTGCATTTTTGCAACAAAATATTAGGAATTTCTGCATTTTTGCCACAAAATATTAGGAATTGCTGCCTTTTTGTCCGAAAATAAGAAGAATGCCTACCTTTTTGCCATAAAGAAGGGAAATTTCCTCATTTTTGCTCCAAAATAAAGGGAATTTCTGCTTTTTTGCCTCTAAATAAGTGTAATTTCTGTCTTTTTCTCCCAAACAAAGGGAATTCCTGTTTTTTGCCCCAAAATAAGGAAAATTTCTGACTTATTACCCTGAAATAAGTGAAATTTCTGCAATTTTGCTCCAAAATAAGGAAAATTTCTGCCTTTTTGCCCCCAAATAAGGGGAATTTCAGCCTTTTTACCTCAAAATAAGGGAAATTTCTGCATTTTTGCCACAAAATATTAGGAATTTCTGCCTTTTTGCCCCAAAAGAAGATTAATTTCTGCCTATTTTCCCTGAAATAAGTGAAATTTCTGCAATTTTGCCCCAAAATAAGTGAAATTTCTGCAATTTTGCCCCAAAATAAGGGAAATTTCTGGAATTTTGCCCAAAAATAAGTGGAATTTCTGAGTTTTGCCCCAAAATAAAGAGAATTTCTGTCTTTATGCCCCAACATTTAGGGAATTTCTGCCTTTTTGTTTCACAATTAGGGGAATTTCTGCAATTTTGCTCCAAAATACGGGGAATTTATGCCTTTTTGCCTGAAAATAAGAAGAATGCATACCTTTTTGCCATAAAAAAGCGAAATTTCTTCATTTTTGCTCCAAAATAAGGGGAATTTCAGCCTTTTTACCTCTAAATAAGTGGAATTTCTGTCTTTTTCCCCCAATTAAAGAGAATTTCTGTCTTTCTTGCCCCAAAATAAGGAAAATTTCTGACTTATTTCCTTGAAATAAGTGAAATTTCTGCAATTTTGCCCCAAAATAAGGGAAATTTCTGCCTTTTTGCCCCCAAATAAAGGGAATTTCAGCTTTTTACCTCAAAAAAGGGGAATTTCTGAATTTTGGCACAAAATATGAATTTCTGCCTTTTTTTTCAAAATAAGGAAAATTTCTGCCTTTTTTCCCTGAAATAAGTGAAATTTCTGCAATTTTGCCCGAAAATAAATGAAATTTCTGCAATTTTGCCCCAAAATAAAAGAAATTTCTGGAATTTTGCCCCAAAATAAGTGGAATTTCTGAGTTTGGCCCCAAAATAAAGAGAATTTCTGACTTTTTGCGCCACAATTAGTAAAATTTCTGCAATTTTGCCCTAAAATAAGGGAAATTTCTGCAATTTTTCCCCATAATAAGGTAAATTTCTGCAACTTTGCCCCAAAATAAGAGGAATTTCTGTTTTTTGCCCCACAATTAGGAAAATTTCTGTTTTTTGATCCACAATTAGGGAAATTTCTGCAATTTTGCTCTAAATAAGGGGCATTTCTGCCTTTTGCCCAAAATATGGGGAATTTCTGCCTTTTTGTCCAAAAATAAGAAGAATGCCTACCTTTTTGCCATAAAAAAGGGAAATTTCTTCATTTTTGCTCCAAAATAAGGGGAACTTTTGCCTTTTTGCCTCTAAATAAGTG
This sequence comes from Micromys minutus, assembly GCF_963924665.1. NCBI lineage: Eukaryota > Metazoa > Chordata > Mammalia > Rodentia > Muridae > Micromys > Micromys minutus. Next base: position 9,623,256 of record NW_027667467.1, on the reverse strand, counting down.
GAATTTCTGTCTTTTTCCCACAAAACAAAGGGAATTTCTGTATTTTTGCCCCAAAATAAGAAAAATTTCTGACTTTTTACCCTGAATTAAGTGAAATTTCTGCAAATTGCCCCAAAATAAGGGAAATTTCTGAATTTTTGCCCCCAAATAAGGGGAATTTCAGCCTTTTTACTTCAAAATAAAAGAAATTTCTGCATTTTTGCAACAAAATATTAGGAATTTCTGCATTTTTGCCACAAAATATTAGGAATTTCTGCCTTTTTGTCCGAAAATAGAAGACTGCCTACATTTTTGCCATAAAGAAGGGAAATTTCTTCATTTTTGCTCCAAAATAAGGGGAATTTCTGCTTTTTTGCCTCTAAATAAGTGGAATTTCTGTCTTTTTCCACCAAAACAAAGGGAATTTCTGGTTTTTGCCCCAAAATAAGGAAAATTTCTGACTTATTACCCTGAAATAATTGAAATTTCTGCAATTTTGCTCCAAAATAAGGGAAATTTCTGCCTTTTTGCCCCCAAATAAGGGGAATTTTAGCCTTTTTACCTCAAAATTAGTGAAATTTCTGCATTTTTGCCACAAAATATTAAGAATTTCTGCCTTTTTGCCCCAAAATAAGAAAAATTTCTGCCTATTTTCCTTGAAATAAGTGAAATTTCTGCAATTTTGCCCCAAAATAAGTGAAATTTCTGCAATTTTGCCCCAAAATAAGGGAAATTTCTGGAATTTTGCCCAAAAATAAGTGGAATTTCTGAGTTTTGCCCCAAAATAAAGAGAATTTCTGTCTTTATGCCCCAACATATAGGGAATTTCTGCCTTTTTGCTTCACAATGAAAGGAATTTCTGCAATTTTGCTCCAAAATACGGGGAATTTCTGCCTTTCTGCCCGAAAATAAGAAGAATGCATACCTTTTTGCCATAAAAAAAAGAAATTTCTTAATTTTTGCTCCAAAATAAGGTGAATTTCTGCTTTTGTGCCTCTAAATAAGTGGAATTTCTGTCTTTTTCCCCCAAAAACAAAGGGAATTTCTGTCTTTTTTGACCCAAAATAAGGAAAATTTCTGACTTATTACCGTGAAATAAGTGAATTTTCAGCAATTTTGCCCCAAAATAAAAGAAATTTCTGCCTTTTTGCCCCCAAATAAGGGGAATTTCAGCCTTTTTACCTCAAAATAAGGGGAATTTCTGCATTTTTGCCACAAAATATTAGGAATTTCTGCCTTTTTGCCCCAAAATAAGAAAAATTTCTGCCTATTTTCCCTGAAATAAGTGAAATTTCTGCAATTTTGCAACAAAATAAGTGAAATTTCTTTTTTTTGCCCCTAAATAAGAGGAATTTCAGCCTTTTTACCTCAAAATAAGGGGAATTTCTGCATTTTAGCCCCAAAATATGGGAAATTTCTGCCTTTTTTCCCCAAAATAGGAAAAATTTCTGCAATTTTGTACCAAAATAATACAAATTTCTGCCTTTTTGCCTCCAAATAAGAAAATTTCTGCTCTTTTTCTGAAATAAGTGAAATTTGGGCAATTTTGCCCCAAAATAATTGAAATTTCTGCAATTTTGCCCCAAAATAAGTGAAATTTCTGGAATTTTGCCCCAAAATAAATGGAATTTCTGAGTTTTGCCCCCCAAAAAGGAGAATTTATGTTATTTTGCTCCAACAGATAGGGAATTTCTGCCTTTTTGCCCCACAATTAGGTGAATTTCTGAAATTTTGATCCAAAATAAGGGGAATTTCTGCTTTTTTGCCTCTAAATAAGTGGAATTTCTGCCTTTCTCTCCCCAAACAAAGGGAATTTCTGTCTTTTTTGCCCCAAAATAAAGAAAATTTCTGACTTATTACCCTGAAATAAGTGAAATTTCTGCAATTTGGCCCAAAATAAAGGAAATTTCTGCATTTTTGCCCTACAATTTGTGAAATTTCTGCAATTTTGCCCTAAAATAAGGGAAATTTCTGCAATTTTTCTTCATAATAAGGGAAATTTCTGCAACTTTGCCCTAAAATAAGGGGAATTTCTGTTTTTTGCCCCACAATTAGGGAAATTTCTGCAATTTTGCCCTAAATAAGAGAAATTTCTGCCTTTTGCCCCAAAATATGGGGAATTTCTGCCTTTTTGTCTGAAAATAAGAAGAAAGCCTACCTTTATGCCATAAAAAAGGGAAATTTCTTCATTTTTGCTCCACTATAAGGGGAACTTTTGCCTTTTTGCCTCTAAATAATTGGAATTTCTGTCTTTTTCCCCCAAAACAAAGGGAATTTCTGTTTTTTTTGCCCCCAAGTAAAGAAAATTTCTGACTTATTACCCTGAAATAAGTGATATTTCTGCAAATTGCCCCAAAATAAGGGAAATTTCTGCATTTTTGCCCCCAAATAACGGGAATTTCAGCCTTTTTACCTCAAAATAAGGAAAATTTCTGCATTTTTGCAACAAAATATTAGGAATTTCTGCATTTTTACCACAAAATATTAGGAATTTCTGCGTTTTTGCCCCAAAATAAGAAAATTTCTCCTTTTTTTTGAAATAAGTGAAATTTCTTCAGTTTTGCCCCAAAATAAGTGAAATTTCTGCAATTTTGCCCCAAAATAAGAGAAATTTCTGGAATTTTGCCCCAAAGTAAGTGGAATTTATGAGTTTTACCCCAAAATAAGGAGAATTTCTGTCTTTCTGCCCCAACATATAGGGAATTTCTGACTTTTTGCCCCACAATTAGGGGAATTTCTGCAATTTTGCTCCAAAATACGGGGAATTTCTGCCTTTTTGCCCAAAAATAAGAAGAATGCATACCTTTTTGCCATAAGAAAGGGAAATTTCTTCATTTTTGCTCCAAAATAAGGTGAATTTCTGCTTTTTTGCCTCTAAATAAGTGGAATTTCTGTGTTTTTCCCCCTAAACAAAGGGAATTTTTTTTTGCCCCAAAATAAGGAAAATTTCTGACTTATTACCCTGAAATAAGTGAAATTTCTGCAATTTTGCCCCAAAATAAGGGAAATTTCTGCCTTTTTGCTCTTAAATAAGGAGAATTTCAGCCTTTTTACCTCAAAATAAGAGGAATTTCTTCATTTTTGCCCCAAAATATGGGAAATTTCTGCCTTTATTTACTGAAATAAGTGAAATTTCTGCAATTTTGCCCCAAAATAAGTGAAATTTCTGCAATTTTGCCCACATATAAAAGAAATTTCTGGAATTTTGCCCCAAAATAAGTGGAATTTCTGAGTTTTGCCCCAAAATAAAGAGAATTTCTGCCTTTTTGCCCCACAATTAGTAAAATTTCTGCAATTTTGCCCTAAAATAATAGAAATTTCTGCAATTTTTCCCCATAATAAGGGAAATTTCTGATACTTTGCCCCAAAATAAGGGGAATTTCTGTTTTTTGCCCCACAATTAGGGAAATTTCTGTTTTTTGCCCTAGAATTAGGGAAATTTCTGTTTTTTGCCCCACAATTAGGGAAATTTCTGCAATTTTGCCCTAAATAAGGGGAATTTCTGCCTTTTGCCCAAAAATATGGGTAATTTCTGCCTTTTTGTCTGAAAATAATAAGAATGCCTACCTTCTTGCCATAAAAAAGAAAAATTTCTTTATTTTTGCTCCAATATAAGGGGAATTTCTGCTTTTTTGCCTCTAAATAAGTGGAATTTCTGTCTTTTTCCCCCAAAACAAAAGGAATTTCTGTTTTTTGCCCCAAAATAAGGAAAATTTCTGACTTATTACGCTGAAATAAGTGAAATTTCTGCAATTTTGCTCCAAAATAAGGGAAATTTCTGCCTTTTTGCCCCCAAATAAGGGGAATTTCAGCCTTTTTACCTCAAAATAAGGTCAATTTCTGCATTTTTGCCACAAAATATTAGGAATTTCTGCATTTTTGCCCCAAAATAAGAAAAATTTCTGCCAATTTTCCCTGAAATAAGTGAAATTTCTGCAATTTTGCCCCAAAATAAGTGAAATTTCTGCAATGTTGCCCCAAAATAAGGGAAATTTCTGGAATTTTGCCCCAAAATAAGTGGAATTTCTGAGTTTTGCCCCAAGATAAGGAAAATTTCTGTCTTTTTCCCAAACTTATAGACAATTTTTGCATTTTTGTCCCACAATTAGAGGAATTTCTACAATTTTGCTACAAAATACGAGGAATTTCTGCCTTTTTTCCCGAAAATAAGAAGAATGCATACCTTTTTGCAATAAAAAAGGGAAATTTCTTCATTTTTGCTCCAAAATAAGGGGAATTTCTGCTTTTTTGCCTCTAAATAAGTGGAATTTCTGTCTTTTCCCCCCAAAACAAAGGGAATTTCTGTCTTTTTTGCCCAAAAATAAGGAAAATTTCTGACTTATTACCTTGAAATAAGTGAAATTTCAGCAATTTTGACCCAAAATAAAAGAAATTTCTGCCTTTTTGCCCCCAAATAAGGGGAATTTCAGCATTTTTACCTCAAGATCAGGGGAATTTCTGCATTTTTGCCACAAAATATTAGGAATTTCTACCTTTTTGCAACAAAATAAGAAAAATTTCTGCCTATTTTCCCTGAAATAAGTGAAATTTCTGCAATTTTGCCACAAAATGAGTGAAATTTCTGCCTTTTTGCCCCCAAATAAGGGGAATGTCAGCCTTTTTACCTCAAAATAAGGGGAATTTCTTCATTTTTGCCCCAAAATATGGGAAATTTCTGCATTTTTTCCCCAAAATAAGAAAAATTTCTGCAATTTTGTACCAAAATAATACAAATTTCTGCTTTTTTGCCCCAAATAAGAAAATTTCTACTTTTTTTTTTGAAATAAGTGAAATTTGGGCAATTTTGCCCCAAAATAATTGAAATTTCTGCAATTTTGCCCCAAAATAAGTGAAATTTCTAGAATTTTGTCTCAAAATAAGTGGAATTTCTGAGTTTTGCCCCCAAAATAAGGAGAATTTCTGTTATTTTGCCCCAACATATTAGGAATTTATGCCTTTTTGCCCCACAATTAGGGGAATTTCTGAAATTTTGCTCCAAATAAGGGGAATTTCTGCATTTTTGCCTCTAAATAAGTGGAATTTCTGCCTTTTTCTCCAAATCAAAGTGAATTTCTGTCTTTTTTGTCCCAAAATAAGGAAAATTTCTGACTTATTACCCTGAAATAAGTGAAATTTCTGCAATTTTGCCCCAAAATAAGGGAAATTTCTGCCTTTTTGCCCACAAATAAAGGAATTTAAGCCTTTTTACCTCTAAATATGAGGAATTTCTGAATTTTGGCACAAAATATTATGAATTTCTGCCTTTTTGCCCCAAAATAAGGAAAATTTCTGCCTTTTTTCCCTGAAATAAGTGAAATTTCTGCAATTTTGCCCCAAAATAAGTGAAATTTCTGCAATTTTGCCCTAAAATAAAAGAAATTTCTGGAATTTTACCCCAAAATAAGTGGAATTTCTGAGTTTTGCCCAAAAATAAAGAGAATTTCTGCCTTTGTGCCCCACAATTAGTGAAATTTCTGCAATTTTGCCCTAAAATAAGGGAAATTTCTGCAATTTTTCCCCATAATAAGGGAAATTTTTGCACTTTGTCCCAAAATAAGGGGAATTTCTGTTTTTTGCCCCACAATTAGGGAAATTTCTGCAATTTTGCCCTAAATAAGGGGAATTTCTGCCTTTTGCCCCAAAATATGGGGAATTTCCTGCTTTTTTTGTATGAAAATAAGAAGAATGCCTACCTTTATGCCATAAAAAAGGGAAATTTCTTCATTTTTGCTCCAAAATAAGGGGAACTTTTGCATTTTTGCCTCTAAATAAGTGGAATTTCTGTCTTTTTCCTCCTAAACAAAGGGAATTTCTGTTTTTTTTGCCCCAAAATAAAGAAAATTTCTGACTTATTACCCTGAAATAAGTGATATTTCTGCAAATTGCCCGAAATAAGGGAAATTTCTGTCTTTTTGCTCCCAAATAATGGGAATTTCAGCCTTTTTACCTCAAAATAAGGGAAATTTCTGCATTTTTGCCACAAAATATTAAAAATTTCTGCATTTTTGCCCCAAAATAAGAAAAATTTCTGCCTATTTTCCCTGAAATAAGTGAAATTTCTGCAATTTTGCCCCAAAATAAGTGAAATTTCTGAAATTTTGCCCCAAAATAAGGGAAATTTTTGGAATTTTGCCCAAAAATAAGTGGAATTTCTGAGTTTTGCCCCAAAATAAAGAGAATTTCTGTCTTTATGCCCCAACATATAGGGAATTTCTGCCTTTTTGCTTCACAATTAGGGGAATTTCTGCAATTTTGCTCAAAATACGGGGAATTTCTGCATTTTTGCCCGAAAATAAGAAGATTGCACACCTTTTTGCCATAAAAAGGGAAATTTCTTTATTTTTGCCCCAAAATAAGGGGAATTTCTGCTTTTTTGCCTCTAAATAAGTGGAATTTCTGTCTTTCCCCCCAAAAACAAAGGGAATTTCTGTCGTTTTTGCCCCAAAATAAGGAAAATTTCTGACTTATTACCGTGACATAAGTGAAATTTCAGCAATTTTGCCCCAAAATAAAAGAAATTTCTGCATTTTTGCCCCCAAATAAGGGGAATTTCAGCCTTTTTACCTCAAAATCAGGGGAATTTCTGCATTTTTGCCACAAAATATTAGGAATTTCTGCCTTTTTGCCCCAAAATAAGAAAAATTTCTGCCTATTTTCCCTGAAATAAGTGAAATTTCTGCAATTTTGCCACAAAGTAAATGAAATTTCTCTTTTTTTTGGACCCTAATAAGGGGAATTTCAGCCTTTTTACCTCAAATTAAGGGGAATTTCTGCATTTTTACCCCAAAATATGGCAAATTTCTGTATTTTTACCCCAAAATTAAAAAAATTTCTGCAATTTTGTACCAAAATAATACAAATTTTTGCCTTTTTGCCCCCAAATAAGAAAATTTCTACTTTTTTTTCTGAAATAAGTGAAATTTCTGCAATTTTGCCCCAAAATAATTGAAATTTCTGCAATTTTGCCCCAAACTAAGTGAAATTTCTGGAATTTTGTCTCAAAATAAGTGGAATTTCTAGTTTTGCCCCCAAATAAGGACAATTTCTCTTATTTTGCAACAACATATAGGGAATTTCTGCCTTTTTGCCCCACAATTAGAGGAATTTCTGAAATTTTGCTCCAAATTAAGGGGAATTTCTGCTTATTTGCCTCTAAATAAGTAGAATTTCTGCCTTTTTCTCCCAAAACAAAGGGAATTTCTGTATTTTTTGCCCCAAAATAAGGAAAATTTCTGACTTATTACCCTGAAATACGTGAAATTTCTGCAATTTTGCCCCAAAATAAGGGAAATTTCTGCTTTTTTGCCCCCAAATAAAGGGAATTTCAGCCTTTTTACCTCAAAATATAAGGAATTTCTGAATTTTGGCACAAAATTTTATGAATTTCTGCCTTTTTGCCCCAAAATAAGGAAAATTTCTGCCTTTTTTCCCTTAAATAAGTAAAATTTCTGCAATTTTGCCCCAAAATAAGTGAAATTTCTGCAATTTTGCCCCAAAATAAAAGAAATTTCTGGAATTTTGCCCCAAAATAATTGGAAGTTCTGAGTTATGCCCCAAAATAAAGAGAATTTCTGCCTTTTTGCCCCACAATTAGTAAAATTTCTGCAATTTTGCCCTAAAATAATAGAAATTTCTGCAATTTTTCCCCATAATAAGGGAAATTTCTGATACTTTGCCCCAAAATAAGGGGAATTTCTGTTTTTTGCCCCACAATTAGGGAAATTTCTGTTTTTTGCCCTAGAATTAGGGAAATTTCTGTTTTTTGCCCCACAATTAGGGAAATTTCTGCAATTTTGCCCTAAATAAGGGGAATTTCTGCCTTTTGCCCAAAAATATGGGTAATTTCTGCCTTTTTGTCTGAAAATAATAAGAATGCCTACCTTCTTGCCATAAAAAAGAAAAATTTCTTTATTTTTGCTCCAATATAAGGGGAATTTCTGCTTTTTTGCCTCTAAATAAGTGGAATTTCTGTCTTTTTCCCCCAAAACAAAAGGAATTTCTGTTTTTTGCCCCAAAATAAGGAAAATTTCTGACTTATTACGCTGAAATAAGTGAAATTTCTGCAATTTTGCTCCAAAATAAGGGAAATTTCTGCCTTTTTGCCCCCAAATAAGGGGAATTTCAGCCTTTTTACCTCAAAATAAGGTCAATTTCTGCATTTTTGCCACAAAATATTAGGAATTTCTGCATTTTTGCCCCAAAATAAGAAAAATTTCTGCCAATTTTCCCTGAAATAAGTGAAATTTCTGCAATTTTGCCCCAAAATAAGTGAAATTTCTGCAATGTTGCCCCAAAATAAGGGAAATTTCTGGAATTTTGCCCCAAAATAAGTGGAATTTCTGAGTTTTGCCCCAAGATAAGGAAAATTTCTGTCTTTTTCCCAAACTTATAGACAATTTTTGCATTTTTGTCCCACAATTAGAGGAATTTCTACAATTTTGCTCCAAAATACGAGGAATTTCTGCCTTTTTTCCCGAAAATAAGAAGAATGCATACCTTTTTGCAATAAAAAAGGGAAATTTCTTCATTTTTGCTCCAAAATAAGGGGAATTTCTGCTTTTTTGCCTCTAAATAAGTGGAATTTCTGTCTTTTCCCCCCAAAACAAAGGGAATTTCTGTCTTTTTTGCCCAAAAATAAGGAAAATTTCTGACTTATTACCTTGAAATAAGTGAAATTTCAGCAATTTTGACCCAAAATAAAAGAAATTTCTGCCTTTTTGCCCCCAAATAAGGGGAATTTCAGCATTTTTACCTCAAGATCAGGGGAATTTCTGCATTTTTGCCACAAAATATTAGGAATTTCTACCTTTTTGCAACAAAATAAGAAAAATTTCTGCCTATTTTCCCTGAAATAAGTGAAATTTCTGCAATTTTGCCACAAAATGAGTGAAATTTCTGCCTTTTTGCCCCCAAATAAGGGGAATGTCAGCCTTTTTACCTCAAAATAAGGGGAATTTCTTCATTTTTGCCCCAAAATATGGGAAATTTCTGCATTTTTTCCCCAAAATAAGAAAAATTTCTGCAATTTTGTACCAAAATAATACAAATTTCTGCTTTTTTGCCCCAAATAAGAAAATTTCTACTTTTTTTTTTGAAATAAGTGAAATTTGGGCAATTTTGCCCCAAAATAATTGAAATTTCTGCAATTTTGCCCCAAAATAAGTGAAATTTCTAGAATTTTGTCTCAAAATAAGTGGAATTTCTGAGTTTTGCCCCCAAAATAAGGAGAATTTCTGTTATTTTGCCCCAACATATTAGGAATTTATGCCTTTTTGCCCCACAATTAGGGGAATTTCTGAAATTTTGCTCCAAATAAGGGGAATTTCTGCATTTTTGCCTCTAAATAAGTGGAATTTCTGCCTTTTTCTCCAAATCAAAGTGAATTTCTGTCTTTTTTGTCCCAAAATAAGGAAAATTTCTGACTTATTACCCTGAAATAAGTGAAATTTCTGCAATTTTGCCCCAAAATAAGGGAAATTTCTGCCTTTTTGCCCACAAATAAAGGAATTTAAGCCTTTTTACGTCTAAATATGAGGAATTTCTGAATTTTGGCACAAAATATTATGAATTTCTGCCTTTTTGCCCCAAAATAAGGAAAATTTCTGCCTTTTTTCCCTGAAATAAGTGAAATTTCTGCAATTTTGCCCCAAAATAAGTGAAATTTCTGCAATTTTGCCCTAAAATAAAAGAAATTTCTGGAATTTTACCCCAAAATAAGTGGAATTTCTGAGTTTTGCCCAAAAATAAAGAGAATTTCTGCCTTTGTGCCCCACAATTAGTGAAATTTCTGCAATTTTGACCTAAAATAAGGGAAATTTCTGCAATTTTTCCCCATAATAAGGGAAATTTTTGCACTTTGTCCCAAAATAAGGGGAATTTCTGTTTTTTGCCCCACAATTAGGGAAAATTCTGCAATTTTGCCCTAAATAAGGGGAATTTCTGCCTTTTGCCCCAAAATATGGGGAATTTCCTGCTTTTTTTGTATGAAAATAAGAAGAATGCCTACCTTTATGCCATAAAAAAGGGAAATTTCTTCATTTTTGCTCCAAAATAAGGGGAACTTTTGCATTTTTGCCTCTAAATAAGTGGAATTTCTGTCTTTTTCCTCCTAAACAAAGGGAATTTCTGTTTTTTTTGCCCCAAAATAAAGAAAATTTCTGACTTATTACCCTGAAATAAGTGATATTTCTGCAAATTTCCCGAAATAAGGGAAATTTCTGTCTTTTTGCTCCCAAATAATGGGAATTTCAGCCTTTTTACCTCAAAATAAGGGAAATTTCTGCATTTTTGCCACAAAATATTAAAAATTTCTGCATTTTTGCCCCAAAATAAGAAAAATTTCTGCCTATTTTCCCTGAAATAAGTGAAATTTCTGCAATTTTGCCCCAAAATAAGTGAAATTTCTGCAATTTTGCCCCAAAATAAGGGAAATTTTTGGAATTTTGCCCAAAAATAAGTGGAATTTCTGAGTTTTGCCCCAAAATAAAGAGAATTTCTGTCTTTATGCCCCAACATATAGGGAATTTCTGCCTTTTTGCTTCACAATTAGGGGAATTTCTGCAATTTTGCTCAAAATACGGGGAATTTCTGCATTTTTGCCCGAAAATAAGAAGATTGCACACCTTTTTGCCATAAAAAGGGAAATTTCTTTATTTTTGCCCCAAAATAAGGGGAATTTCTGCTTTTTTGCCTCTAAATAAGTGGAATTTCTGTCTTTCCCCCCAAAAACAAAGGGAATTTCTGTCGTTTTTGCCCCAAAATAAGGAAAATTTCTGACTTATTACCGTGACATAAGTGAAATTTCAGCAATTTTGCCCCAAAATAAAAGAAATTTCTGCATTTTTGCCCCCAAATAAGGGGAATTTCAGCCTTTTTACCTCAAAATCAGGGGAATTTCTGCATTTTTGCCACAAAATATTAGGAATTTCTGCCTTTTTGCCCCAAAATAAGAAAAATTTCTGCCTATTTTCCCTGAAATAAGTGAAATTTCTGCAATTTTGCCACAAAGTAAATGAAATTTCTCTTTTTTTTGGACCCTAATAAGGGGAATTTCAGCCTTTTTACCTCAAATTAAGGGGAATTTCTGCATTTTTACCCTAAAATATGGCAAATTTCTGTATTTTTACCCCAAAATTAAAAAAATTTCTGCAATTTTGTACCAAAATAATACAAATTTTCGCCTTTTTGCCCCCAAATAAGAAAATTTCTACTTTTTTTTCTGAAATAAGAGAAATTTCTGCAATTTTGCCCCAAAATAATTGAAATTTCTGCAATTTTGCCCCAAACTAAGTGAAATTTCTGGAATTTTGTCTCAAAATAAGTGGAATTTCTAGTTTTGCCCCCAAATAAGGACAATTTCTCTTATTTTGCAACAACATATAGGGAATTTCTGCCTTTTTGCCCCACAATTAGAGGAATTTCTGAAATTTTGCTCCAAATTAAGGGGAATTTCTGCTTATTTGCCTCTAAATAAGTAGAATTTCTGCCTTTTTCTCCCAAAACAAAGGGAATTTCTGTATTTTTTGCCCCAAAATAAGGAAAATTTCTGACTTATTACCCTGAAATACGTGAAATTTCTGCAATTTTGCCCCAAAATAAGGGAAATTTCTGCTTTTTTGCCCCCAAATAAAGGGAATTTCAGCCTTTTTACCTCAAAATATAAGGAATTTCTGAATTTTGGCACAAAATTTTATGAATTTCTGCCTTTTTGCCCCAAAATAAGGAAAATTTCTGCCTTTTTTCCCTTAAATAAGTAAAATTTCTGCAATTTTGCCCCAAAATAAGTGAAATTTCTGCAATTTTGCCCCAAAATAAAAGAAATTTCTGGAATTTTGCCCCAAAATAATTGGAAGTTCTGAGTTATGCCCCAAAATAAAGAGAATTTCTGACTTTTTGCCCCACAATTAGTGAAATTTCTGCAATTTTGCCCTAAAATAAGGGAAATTTCTGCAATTTTTCCCCATAATATGGGAAATTTCTGCAACTTTGCCCCAAAATAAGGGGAATTTCTGTTTTTTGCCCCACAATTAGAGAAATTTCTGCAATTTTGCCCTAAATAAGGGGAATTTCTGCCTTTTTCCCCAAAATATGGGGAATTTCTGCCTTTTTGTCTGAAAATAAGAAGAATGCCTACCTTTATGCCATAAAAAAAAGAAATTTCTTCATTTTTGCTCCAAAATAAGGGGAACTTTTGACTTTTTGCCTCTAAATAAGTGGAATTTCTGTCTTTTTCCCCCAAAACAAAGGGAATTTCTGGTTTTTTTGCCCCAAAATAAGGAAAATTTCTGACTTATTACCCTGAAATAAGTGATATTTCTGCAAATGCCCGAAATAAGGGAAATTTCTGCATTTTTGCCCCCAAATAAGGGGAATTTCAGCCTTTTTACCTCAAAATAAGGGAAATTTCTGCATTTTTGCCACAAAATATTAGGAATTTCTGCATTTTTGCCACAAAATATTAGGAATTTCTGCGTTTTTGCCCCAAAATAAGAAAATTTCTCCTTTTTTTTGAAATAAGTAAAATTTCTGCAATTTTGCCCCAAAATAAGTGAAATTTCTGCAATTTTGCCCCAAAATAAGGGAAATTTCTGGAATTTTTCCCCAAAGTAAGTGGAATTTATGAGTTATACTTCAAAATAAGGAGAATTTCTGTCTTTCTGCCCCTACATAAAGGGAATTTCTGCCTTTTTGCCCCACAATTAGGGGAATTTCTTCAATTTTGCTCCAAAATACGGGGAATTTCTGCCTTTTTGCCCAAAAATAAGAAGAATGCATACATTTTGCCATAAAAAAGAGAAATTTCTTCATTTTTACTCCAAAATAAGGGGAATTTCTGCTTTTTGCCTCTAAATAAGTGGAATTTCTGACTTTTTCCCCCAAAACAAAAGGAATTTCTGTCTTTTTTGCCCCAAAATAAGGGAAATTTCTGCCTTTTTGCCCTTATATAAGGGGAATTTCAGCATTTTTACCTCAAAGTAAAAGGAATTTCTGCATTTTTGCCCCAAAATATGGGAAATTTCTGCCTTTTTGCCCTAAAATAAGAAAATTTTCTGCCATTTTGTAACAAAATAAAAGAATTTTCTGCCTTTTTGCTCCAAATTAAAAAAATTTCTCCTTTTTTTCTGAATTAAGTGAAATATCTGCAATTTTGCCCCAAAATAAGTGAAATTTCTGCAATTTTGCCCCAAAATAAGGGAAATTTCTGGAATTTTGCCCCAAAGTAAGTGGAATTTATGAGTTTTACCCCAAAATAAGGAGAATTTCTGTCTTTCTGCCTTAACATATAGGGAATTTCTGCTTTTTTGCCCCACAATTAGGGGAATTTCTGCAATTTAGCTCCAAAATACGGGGAATTTCTGCTTTTTTGCCTGAAAATAAGAAGAATGCATACCTTTTTGCCATAAAAAAGGGAAATTTCTTCATTTTTGCTCCAAATTAAGGGGAATTTCTGCTTTTTTGCCTCTAAATAAGTGGAATTTCTGTGTTTTTCCCCCAAAACAAAGGGAATTTCTGTATTTTTTGCCCCAAAATAAGGAAAATTTCTGACTTATTACCCTGAAATAAGTGAAATTTCTGCAATTTTGCCCCAAAATAAGTAAAATTTCTGCATTTTTGCCCTTAAATAAGGGGAATTTCAGCCTTTTTACCTCAAAATAAAAGGAATTTCAGCCTTTTTACCTCAAAATAAGGGAAACTTCTACATTTTTGCCACAAATATTAGGAATTTCTGCCTTTTTGCCCAAAAATAAGGAAAATTTCTGCCCTTTTTCCCTGAAATAAGTGAAATTTCTGCAATTTTGCCCCAAAATAAGGGAAATTTCTGCTTTTTGCCCCCAAATAAGGTTAATTTCAGCCTTTTTACCTAAAAATAAGGGGAATTTTTGCATTTTTGCCCCAAAATATGGGAAATTTCTGCCTTTTTGCCCCAAAATAAAAAAAAATTTCTGCCATTTTGTGCCAAAATAAAAGAAATTTCTGCCTTTTTGCTTCAAAATAAAAAAATTTCTCCCTTTTTTCTGGAATAAGTGAAATTTCTGCAATTTTGCCCCAAAATAAGTGAAATTTCTGCAATTTTGCCCCAAAATAAGGGAAATTTCTGGAATTTTGCCTCAAAATAAGTGGAATTTCTGAGTTTTGCCCCAAAATAAGGAGAATTTCTGTCTTTTCCCCCAATATATAGGGAATATCTGCCTTTTTGACCCACAATTAGGGGAATTTCTGCAATTTTGCTCCAAAATACGGGGTATTTCTGCCTTTTTGCCCAAAAATAAGAAGAATGCTTACATTTTGCCATAAAAAAAGGAAATGTCTTCATTTTTGCTCTAAAATAAGGGGAATTTCTGCTGTTTTGCCTCTAAATAAGTGGAATTTCTGTCTTTTTCCCAAAAATCAAAGGGAATTTCCTTCTTCTTTGCCCCAAAATAAGGAAAATTTCTGACTTATTACCCTGAAATAAGTGAAATTTCTGCAATTTTGCCACAAAATAAGGGAAATTTCTGTCTTTTTGCCCCCAAATAAGAGGAATTTCAGCCTTTTAACATCAAAATCAGGGGAATTTCTGCATTTTTGCCCCAAAATATGGGAAATTTCTGCCTTTTTTCCCCAAAATAAGAAAAATTTCTGCAATTTTGTACCAAATAAAAGAAATTTTTGCCTTTTTGCCCCAAAATAAGAAAATTTCTTTTTTTTTCTGAAATAAGTGAAATATCTGCAATTTTGCCCCAAAATATGTGAAATTTCTGCAATTTTGCCCCAAAATAAGGAAAATTTCTGGAATTTTGCCCCAATGTAAGTGGAATTTATGAGTTTTACCCCAAAATAAGGAGAATTTCTGTCTTTCTGCCCCAACATATAGGTAATTTCTGCCTTTTTGCCCCACAATTAGGGGAATTTCTGCAATTTTGCTCCAAATACGGGGTATTTCTGCCTTTTTGCCCGAAAATAAGAAGAATGCATACCTTTTTGCCATAAAAAAGGGAAATTTCTTCATTTTTGCTCCAAAATAAAAGGAATTTCTGCTTTTTTGCCTCTAAATAAGTGGAATTTCTGTCTTTTTCCCCCAAAACAAAGCGAATTTGTCTCTTTTTTGCCCCAAAATAAGGAAAATTTCTGACTTATTACCCTGAAATAAGTGAAATTTCTGCAATTTTGCCCCAAAATAAGGGAAATTTCTGCATGTGCCCCCAAATAAGGGGAATTTCAGCCTTTTTACCTCAAAATAAGGTGAATTTCTGCATTTTTGCCAAAAAATATTGGAATTTCTGCCTTTTTGCCCCAAAATAAGTGAAATTTCTGCAATTTTGCCAAAAAATATGGGAAATTTCTGGAATTTTGCCCCAAAATAAGTGTAATTACTTAGTTCTGCCCCAAAATAAAGAGAATTTCTTTCTTTATGCCCACATATAGGGAATTTCTGCCTTTTTGCCCCAAAATTAGGGGAATTTCTGCAATTTTGCTCCAAAATACAGGGAATTTCTGCCTTTTTGCCTGAAAATAAGAAGAATGCATACCTTTTTGCCTTAAAAAAGGAAAATTTATTCATTTTTGCTCCAAAATAAGGGGAATTTCTGCTTTTTTGCCTTTAAATAAGTGGAATTTCTGTATTTTTCCCCCCAAACAAAGGGAATTTCTGTCTTTTTGCCCCAAAATAAAAAAAATTTCTGACTTTTTACCCTGAAATAAGTGAAATTTCTTCCATTTTTCCCCAAAATAAGGGAAATTTCTGCCTTTTTGCCCCCAAATAAGGGGAATTTCAGCATTTTTACCTCAAAATAAGGGAAATTTCTGCATTTTTGCAACAAAATATTAGGAATTTCTGCATTTTTGCCACAAAATATTAGGAATTTCTGCCTTTTTGCCCCAAAATATGGGAAATTTCTGCTTTTTTGCTCCATAATAAAAAAAAAATTTCTGCAATTTTGTACCAAAATAAAAGAAATTTCTGCCTTTTTGCTTCAAAATAAGAAAATTTCTTTTTTTTTCTGAAATAAGTGAAATATCTGCAATTTTGCCCCAAAATAAGTGAAATTTCTGCAATTTTGCCCCAAAATAAGGGAAATTTCTGGAATTTTGCCCCAAAGTAAGTGGAATTTATGAGTTTTACCCCAAAATAAGGAGAATTTCTGTCTTTCTGCCTTAACATATAGGGAATTTCTGCTTTTTTGCCCCACAATTAGGGGAATTTCTGCAATTTAGCTCCAAAATACGGGGAATTTCTGCTTTTTTGCCTGAAAATAAGAAGAATGCATACCTTTTTGCCATAAAAAAGGGAAATTTCTTCATTTTTGCTCCAAATTAAGGGGAATTTCTGCTTTTTTGCCTCTAAATAAGTGGAATTTCTGTGTTTTTCCCCCAAAACAAAGGGAATTTCTGTATTTTTTGCCCCAAAATAAGGAAAATTTCTGACTTATTACCCTGAAATAAGTGAAATTTCTGCAATTTTGCCCCAAAATAAGTAAAATTTCTGCATTTTTGCCCTTAAATAAGGGGAATTTCAGCCTTTTTACCTCAAAATAAAAGGAATTTCAGCCTTTTTACCTCAAAATAAGGGAAACTTCTACATTTTTGCCACAAATATTAGGAATTTCTGCCTTTTTGCCCAAAAATAAGGAAAATTTCTGCCCTTTTTCCCTGAAATAAGTGAAATTTCTGCAATTTTGCCCCAAAATAAGGGAAATTTCTGCTTTTTGCCCCCAAATAAGGTTAATTTCAGCCTTTTTACCTAAAAATAAGGGGAATTTTTGCATTTTTGCCCCAAAATATGGGAAATTTCTGCCTTTTTGCCCCAAAATAAAAAAAAATTTCTGCCATTTTGTGCCAAAATAAAAGAAATTTCTGCCTTTTTGCTTCAAAATAAAAAAATTTCTCCCTTTTTTCTGGAATAAGTGAAATTTCTGCAATTTTGCCCCAAAATAAGTGAAATTTCTGCAATTTTGCCCCAAAATAAGGGAAATTTCTGGAATTTTGCCTCAAAATAAGTGGAATTTCTGAGTTTTGCCCCAAAATAAGGAGAATTTCTGTCTTTTCCCCCAATATATAGGGAATATCTGCCTTTTTGACCCACAATTAGGGGAATTTCTGCAATTTTGCTCCAAAATACGGGGTATTTCTGCCTTTTTGCCCAAAAATAAGAAGAATGCTTACATTTTGCCATAAAAAAAGGAAATGTCTTCATTTTTGCTCTAAAATAAGGGGAATTTCTGCTGTTTTGCCTCTAAATAAGTGGAATTTCTGTCTTTTTCCCAAAAATCAAAGGGAATTTCCTTCTTCTTTGCCCCAAAATAAGGAAAATTTCTGACTTATTACCCTGAAATAAGTGAAATTTCTGCAATTTTGCCACAAAATAAGGGAAATTTCTGTCTTTTTGCCCCCAAATAAGAGGAATTTCAGCCTTTTAACATCAAAATCAGGGGAATTTCTGCATTTTTGCCCCAAAATATGGGAAATTTCTGCCTTTTTTCCCCAAAATAAGAAAAATTTCTGCAATTTTGTACCAAATAAAAGAAATTTTTGCCTTTTTGCCCCAAAATAAGAAAATTTCTTTTTTTTTCTGAAATAAGTGAAATATCTGCAATTTTGCCCCAAAATATGTGAAATTTCTGCAATTTTGCCCCAAAATAAGGAAAATTTCTGGAATTTTGCCCCAATGTAAGTGGAATTTATGAGTTTTACCCCAAAATAAGGAGAATTTCTGTCTTTCTGCCCCAACATATAGGTAATTTCTGCCTTTTTGCCCCACAATTAGGGGAATTTCTGCAATTTTGCTCCAAATACGGGGGATTTCTGCCTTTTTGCCCGAAAATAAGAAGAATGCATACCTTTTTGCCATAAAAAAGGGAAATTTCTTCATTTTTGCTCCAAAATAAAAGGAATTTCTGCTTTTTTGCCTCTAAATAAGTGGAATTTCTGTCTTTTTCCCCCAAAACAAAGCGAATTTGTCTCTTTTTTGCCCCAAAATAAGGAAAATTTCTGACTTATTACCCTGAAATAAGTGAAATTTCTGCAATTTTGCCCCAAAATAAGGGAAATTTCTGCATGTGCCCCCAAATAAGGGGAATTTCAGCCTTTTTACCTCAAAATAAGGTGAATTTCTGCATTTTTGCCAAAAAATATTGGAATTTCTGCCTTTTTGCCCCAAAATAAGTGAAATTTCTGCAATTTTGCCAAAAAATATGGGAAATTTCTGGAATTTTGCCCCAAAATAAGTGTAATTACTTAGTTCTGCCCCAAAATAAAGAGAATTTCTTTCTTTATGCCCACATATAGGGAATTTCTGCCTTTTTGCCCCAAAATTAGGGGAATTTCTGCAATTTTGCTCCAAAATACAGGGAATTTCTGCCTTTTTGCCTGAAAATAAGAAGAATGCATACCTTTTTGCCTTAAAAAAGGAAAATTTATTCATTTTTGCTCCAAAATAAGGGGAATTTCTGCTTTTTTGCCTTTAAATAAGTGGAATTTCTGTATTTTTCCCCCCAAACAAAGGGAATTTCTGTCTTTTTGCCCCAAAATAAAAAAAATTTCTGACTTTTTACCCTGAAATAAGTGAAATTTCTTCCATTTTTCCCCAAAATAAGGGAAATTTCTGCCTTTTTGCCCCCAAATAAGGGGAATTTCAGCATTTTTACCTCAAAATAAGGGAAATTTCTGCATTTTTGCAACAAAATATTAGGAATTTCTGCATTTTTGCCACAAAATATTAGGAATTTCTGCCTTTTTGCCCCAAAATATGGGAAATTTCTGCTTTTTTGCTTCATAATAAAAAAAAAATTTCTGCAATTTTGTACCAAAATAAAAGAAATTTCTGCCTTTTTGCTTCAAAATAAGAAAATTTCTTTTTTTTTCTGAAATAAGTGAAATATCTGCAATTTTGCCCCAAAATAAGTGAAATTTCTGCAATTTTGCCCCAAAATAAGGGAAATTTCTGGAATTTTGCCCCAAAGTAAGTGGAATTTATGAGTTTTACCCCAAAATAAGGAGAATTACTGTCTTTCTGCCTTAACATATAGGGAATTTCTGCCTTTTTGCCCCACAATTAGGGGAATTTCTGCAATTTTGCTCCAAAATACGGGGAATTTCTGCCTTTTTGCCCGAAAATAAGGAGAATGCATACATTTTTGCCATAAAAAAGGGAAATTTCTTCATTTTTGCTCCAAAAAAAAGGAATTTCTGCTTTTTTGCCTCTAAATAAGTGGAATTTCTGTTTTTTTCCCCCAAAACAAAGCGAATTTCTCTCTTTTTTGCCCCAAAATAAGGAAAATTTCTGACTTATTACTCTGAAATAAGTGAAATTTCTGCAATTTTGCCCCAAAATAGGGGAAATTTCTGCATTTGCCCACAAATAAGGGGAATTTCAGCCTTTTTACCTCAAAATAAGGGGAATTTCTGCATTTTTGCCAAAAAATATTGGAATTTCTGCCTTTTTGCCCCAAAATAAGGGAAATTTCTGCCTATTTTCTCTGAAATAAGTGAAATTTCTGCAATTTTGCCCCTAAATAAGTGAAATTTCTGCAATTTTACCGCAAAATATGGGAAACTTCTGGAATTTTGCCCCAAAATAAGTGGAATTTCTGAGTTCTGCCCCAAAATAAAGAGAATTTCTGTCTTTATGCCCCAACATATAAGGAATTTTTGCCTTTTTGCCCCACAATTAGGGGAATTTCTGCAATTTTGCTCCAAAATACGTGGAATTTCTGCCTTTTTGCACGAAAATAAGAAGAATGCATACCTTTTTGCCATAAAAAAGGAAAATTTCTTCATTTTTGCTCCAAAATAAGGGGAATTTCTGCTTTTTTGCCTCTAAATAAGTGGAATTTCTGTCTTTCCCCCCAAAAACAAAGGGAATTTCTGTCATTTTTGCCCCAAAATAAGGAAAATTTCTGACTTATTACCGTGACATAAGTGAAATTTCAGCAATTTTGCCCCAAAATAAAAGAAATTTCTGCATTTTTGCCCCCAAATAAGGGGAATTTCAGCCTTTTTACCTCAAAATCGGGGGAATTTCTGCATTTTTGCCACAAAATATTAGGAATTTCTGCCTTTTTGCCAAAAATAAGAAAAATTTCTGCCTATTTTCCCTGAAATAAGTGAAATTTCTGCAAATTTGCCACAAAGTAAATGAAATTTCTCTTTTTTTTGGACCCTAATAAGGGGAATTTCAGCCTTTTTACCTCAAAATAAGGGGAATTTCTGCATTTTTACCCCAAAATATGGCAAATTTCTGTATTTTTACCCCAAAATTAAAAAAATTTCTGCAATTTTGTACCAAAATAATACAAATTTTCGCCTTTTTGCCCCCAAATAAGAAAATTTCTACTTTTTTTTCTGAAATAAGTGAAATTTCTGCAATTTTGCCCCAAAATAATTGAAATTTCTGCAATTTTGCCCCAAACTAAGTGAAATTTCTGGAATTTTGTCTCAAAATAAGTGGAATTTCTAGTTTTGCCCCCAAATAAGGACAATTTCTGTTATTTTGCAACAACAAATAGGGAATTTCTGCCTTTTTGCCCCACAATTAGAGGAATTTCTGAAATTTTGCTCCAAAATAAGGGGAATTTCTGCTTATTTTCCTCTAAATAAGTAGAATTTCTGCCTTTTTCTCCCAAAACAAAGGGAATTTCTGTATTTTTTGCCCCAAAATAAGGAAAATTTCTGACTTATTACCCTGAAATAAGTGAAATTTCTGCAATTTTGCCCCAAAATAAGGGAAATTTCTGCTTTTTTGCCCCCAAATAAAGGGAATTTCAGCCTTTTTACCTCAAAATATAAGGAATTTCTGAATTTTGGCACAAAATTATATGAATTTCTGCCTTTTTGCCCCAAAATAAGGAAAATTTCTGCCTTTTTTCCCTTAAATAAGTAAAATTTCTGCAATTTTGCCCCAAAATAAGTGAAATTTCTGCAATTTTGCCCCAAAATAAGGGAAATTTCTGGAATTTTGCCCCAAAGTAAGTGGAATTTATGAGTTTTACCCCAAAACAAGGAGAATTTCTGTCTTTCTGCCTTAACATATGGGAATTTCTGCTTTTTTGCCCCACAATTAGGGGAATTTCTGCAATTTAGCTCCAAAATACGGGGAATTTCTGCTTTTTTGCCTGAAAATAAGAAGAATGCATACCTTTTTGCCATAAAAAAGGGAAATTTCTTAATTTTTGCTTCAAATTAAGGGGAATTTCTGCTTTTTTGCCTCTAAATAAGTGGAATTTCTGTGTTTTTCCCCCAAAACAAAGGGAATTTCTGTATTTTTTGCCCCAAAATAAGAAAAATTTCTGACTTATTACCCTGAAATAAGTGAAATTTCTGCAATTTTGCCCCAAAATAAGTAAAATTTCTGCCTTTTTGCCATTAAATAAGGGGAATTTCAGCCTTTTTACCTCAAAATAAAAGGAATTTCAGCCTTTTTACCTCAAAATAAGGGAAACTTCTACATTTTTGCCACAAAATATTAGGAATTTCTGCCTTTTTTCCCCCAAATAAGGTTAATTTCAGCCTTCTTACCTAAAAATAAGAAGAATTTCTGCATTTTTGCCCCAAAATATGGGAAATTTCTGCCTTTTTGCCCCAAAATAAAAAAAAATTTCTGCCATTTTGTGCCAAAATAAAAGAAATTTCTGCCTTTTTGCTTCAAAATAAAAAAATTTCTCCCTTTTTTCTGAAATAAGTGAAATTTCTGCAATTTTGCCCCAAAATAAGTGAAATTTCTGCAATTATGCCCCAAAATAAGGGAAATTTCTGGAATTTTGCCTCAAAATAAGTGGAATTTCTGAGTTTTGCCCCAAAATAAGGAGAATTTCTGTCTTTTCCCCCAATATATAGGAAATATCTACCTTTTTGACCCACAATTAGGGGAATTTCTGCAATTTTGCTCCAAAATACGGGGTATTTCTGACTTTTTGCCCGAAAATAAGAAGAATGCTTACATTTTGCCATAAAAAAAGGAAATTTCTTCATTTTTGCTCTAAAATAAGGGGAATTTCTGCTTTTTTGCCTCTAAATAAGTGGAATTTCTGTCTTTTCCCCCCAAAACAAAGCGAATTTCTCTCTTTTTTGCCCCAAAATAAGGAAAATTTCTGACTTATTACCCTGAAATAAGTGAAATTTCTGCAATTTTGCCCCAAAATAAGGGAAATTTCTGCATTTGCCCCCAAATAAGGGGAATTTCAGCCTTTTTACCTCAAAATAAGGTGAATTTCTGCATTTTTGCCAAAAAATATTGGAATTTCTTCCTTTTTGCCCCAAAATAAGTGAAATTTCTGCAATTTTGCCCCAAAATATGGGAAATTTCTAGAATTTTGCCCCACAATAAGTGTAATTATTTAGTTCTGCCCCAAAATAAAGAGAATTTCTTTCTTTATGCCCACATATAGGGAATTTCTGCCTTTTTGCCCCAAAATTAGGGGAATTTCTGCAATTTTGCTCCAAAATACAGGGAATTTCTGCCTTTTTGCCTGAAAATAAGAAGAATGCATACCTTTTTGCCTTAAAAAAGGAAAATTTATTCATTTTTGCTGCAAAATAAGGGGAATTTCTGCTTTTTTGCCTTTAAATAAGTGGAATTTCTGTATTTTTCCCCCCAAACAAAGGGAATTTCTGTCTTTTTGCCCCAAAATAAAAAAAATTTCTGACTTTTTACCCTGAAATAAGTGAAATTTCTTCCATTTTTCCCAAAAATAAGGGAAATTTCTGCCTTTTTGCCCCCAAATAAGGGGAATTTCAGCATTTTTACCTCAAAATAAGGGAAATTTCTGCATTTTTGCAACAAAATATTAGGAATTTTTGCATTTTTGCCACAAAATATTAGGAATTTCTGCCTTTTTGCCTCTAAATAAGTGGAATTTCTGTTTTTTTCCCCCAAAACAAAGGGAATTTCTGTCTTTTTGCCCCAAGATTAAAAAAATTTCTGACTTATTACCCTGAAATAAGTGAAATTTCTTCCATTTTTCTCCAAAATAAAGGAAATTTCTGCCTTTTTGCTCCCATATAAAGGAAATTCAGCCTTTTTACCTCAAAATAAGGGGAATTTCTACATTTTTGCCACAAAATATTTAGAATTTGTCCCTTTTTGCCCAAAAAAAAAGGAAAATTTCTGCCATTTTTCCCTGAAATAAGTTTAATTTCTGCAATTTTGCCCCAAAATAAAAGAAATTTCTTCTTTTTGCCCCCAAATAATGGGAATTTCAGCCTTTTTACCTAAAAATAAGGGGAATTTCTGCCTTTTTGCCCCAAAATATGGGAAATTTCGGCCTTTTTGCCCCAAAATAAAAAAAATTTCTGCCATTTTGTACCAAAATAAAAGATATTTCTGCCTTTTTGCTTCAAAATAAGAAAATTTCTCCCTTTTTTCTGAAATAAGTGAAATTTCTGCAATTTTGCCCCAAAAAAAGTTAAATTTCTGCAATTTTGCCCCAAAATAAGTGAAATTTCTGGAATTTTGCCCCAAAATAAGTGGAATTTCTGAGTTTTACCCCAAAATAAGGAGAATTTCTGTCTTTATGCCTTAACATATAGGGAATTTCTGCCTTTTTGCCCCACAATTAGGGGAATTTCTGCAATTTTGCTCCAAAATACGGGGAATTTCTGCCTTTTTGCCCGAAAATAAGAAAAATGCATACCTTTTTGCCATAAAAAAGGGAAATTTCTTCATTTTTGCTCTAAAATAAGGGGAATTTCTGCTTTTTTGCCTCTAAATAAGTGGAATTTCTGTCTTTTCCCCCCAAAACAAAGCGAATTTCTCTCTTTTTTGCCCCAAAATAAGGAAAATTTCTGACTTATTACCCTGAAATAAGTGAAATTTCTGCAATTTTGCCCCAAAATAAGGGAAATTTCTGCATTTGCCCCCAAATAAGGGGAATTTCAGCCTTTTTACCTCAAAATAAGGTGAATTTCTGCATTTTTGCCAAAAAATATTGGAATTTCTTCCTTTTTGCCCCAAAATAAGTGAAATTTCTGCAATTTTGCCCCAAAATATGGGAAATTTCTAGAATTTTGCCCCACAATAAGTGTAATTATTTAGTTCTGCCCCAAAATAAAGAGAATTTCTTTCTTTATGCCCACATATAGGGAATTTCTGCCTTTTTGCCCCAAAATTAGGGGAATTTCTGCAATTTTGCTCCAAAATACAGGGAATTTCTGCCTTTTTGCCTGAAAATAAGAAGAATGCATACCTTTTTGCCTTAAAAAAGGAAAATTTATTCATTTTTGCTGCAAAATAAGGGGAATTTCTGCTTTTTTGCCTTTAAATAAGTGGAATTTCTGTATTTTTCCCCCCAAACAAAGGGAATTTCTGTCTTTTTGCCCCAAAATAAAAAAAATTTCTGACTTTTTACCCTGAAATAAGTGAAATTTCTTCCATTTTTCCCAAAAATAAGGGAAATTTCTGCCTTTTTGCCCCCAAATAAGGGGAATTTCAGCATTTTTACCTCAAAATAAGGGAAATTTCTGCATTTTTGCAACAAAATATTAGGAATTTTTGCATTTTTGCCACAAAATATTAGGAATTTCTGCCTTTTTGCCTCTAAATAAGTGGAATTTCTGTTTTTTTCCCCCAAAACAAAGGGAATTTCTGTCTTTTTGCCCCAAGATTAAAAAAATTTCTGACTTATTACCCTGAAATAAGTGAAATTTCTTCCATTTTTCTCCAAAATAAAGGAAATTTCTGCCTTTTTGCTCCCATATAAAGGAAATTCAGCCTTTTTACCTCAAAATAAGGGGAATTTCTACATTTTTGCCACAAAATATTTAGAATTTGTCCCTTTTTGCCCAAAAAAAAAAGGAAAATTTCTGCCATTTTTCCCTGAAATAAGTTTAATTTCTGCAATTTTGCCCCAAAATAAAAGAAATTTCTTCTTTTTGCCCCCAAATAATGGGAATTTCAGCCTTTTTACCTAAAAATAAGGGGAATTTCTGCCTTTTTGCCCCAAAATATGGGAAATTTCGGCCTTTTTGCCCCAAAATAAAAAAAATTTCTGCCATTTTGTACCAAAATAAAAGATATTTCTGCCTTTTTGCTTCAAAATAAGAAAATTTCTCCCTTTTTTCTGAAATAAGTGAAATTTCTGCAATTTTGCCCCAAAAAAAGTTAAATTTCTGCAATTTTGCCCCAAAATAAGTGAAATTTCTGGAATTTTGCCCCAAAATAAGTGGAATTTCTGAGTTTTACCCCAAAATAAGGAGAATTTCTGTCTTTATGCCTTAACATATAGGGAATTTCTGCCTTTTTGCCCCACAATTAGGGGAATTTCTGCAATTTTGCTCCAAAATACGGGGAATTTCTGCCTTTTTGCCCGAAAATAAGAAAAATGCATACCTTTTTGCCATAAAAAAGGGAAATTTCTTCATTTTTGCTCCAAATAAAAGGAATTTCTGCTTTTTTGCCTCTAAATAAGTGGAATTTCTGTCTTTTTCCCCCAAAACAAAGCGAATATCTCTCTTTTTTGCCCCAAAATAAGGAAAATTTCTGACTTATTACCCTGAAATAAGTGAAATTTCTGCAATTTTGCCCCAAAATAAGGGAAATTTCTGCATTTGCCCACAAATAAGGGGAATTTCAGCCTTTTTACCTCAAAATAAGGTCAATTTCTGCATTTTTGCCAAAAAATATTGGAATTTCTGCCTTTTTGCTTCAAAATAAGTGAAATTTCTGCAATTTTGCCCCAAAATATGGGAAATTTATGGAATTTTGCCCCAAAATAAGTGGAATTTCTGAGTTCTGCTCCAAAATAAAGAGAATTTCTGGCTTTATGCCCACATATAGGGAATTTCTGCTTTTTTGCCCCAAAATTAGGGGAATTTCTGCAATTTTGCTCCAAAATACGGGGTATTTCTGCCTTATTGCCTGAAAATAAGAAGAATGCATAACTTTTTGCCATAAAAAAGGAAAATTTCTTCATTTTTACTCCAAAATAAGGGGAATTTCTGCTTTTTTGCCTCTAAATAAGTGGAATTTCTGTATTTTCCCCCCAAACAAAGGGAATTTCTGTCTTTTTGCCCCAAAATAAAAAAAATTTCTGACTTATTACCATGAAATAAGTGAAATTTCTTCCATTTTTCTCCATAATAAGGGAAATTTCTGCCTTTTTGCCCCCAAATAAGGGGAATTTCAGCATTTTTACCTCAAAATAAGGGAAATTTCTGCATTTTTGCAACAAAATATTAGGAATTTCTGCATTTTTGCCACAAAATATTAGGAATTTCTGCCTTTTTGCCCCAAAATATGGGAAATTTCTGCTTTTTTGCCCAAAAATAAAAAAAAATTTCTGCAATTTTGTACCAAAATAAAAGAAATTTCTGCCTTTTTTCCCCAAAATAAGAAAATTTATCCTTTTTTTCTGAAATAAGTGAAATATCTGCAATTTTGCCCCAAAATAAGTGAAATTTCTGCAATTTTGCCCCAAAATAAGGGAAATTTCTGGAATTTTGCCCCAAAGAAAGTGGAATTTATGAGTTTTGCCCCAAAATAAAGAGAATTTCTGTCTTTATGCCCCAACATATAAGGATTTTTTGCCTTTTTGCCCCACAATTAGGGTAATATCTGCAATTTTGCTCCAAAATACGTGGATTTTCTGCCTTTTTGCCCGAAAATAAGAATAATGCATACCTTTTTGCCATAAAAAAGGAAAATTTCTTCATTTTTGCTCCAAAATAAGGGGAACTTCTGCTTTTTTGCCTCTAAATAAGTGGAATTTCTGTCTCTTTCCCCCAAAACAAAGGGAATTTCTGTCTTTTTGCCCCAAAATAAAAAAAATTTCTGATTTATTACCCTGAAATAAGTGAAATTTCTTCCATTTTTCTCCAAAATAAGGAAAATTTCTGCCTTTTTGCCCCCAAATAAAGGAAATTTCAGCCTTTTTACCTCAAAATAAGGGTATTTGTACATTTTTGCCACAAAATATTTAGAATTTCTGCGTTTTTGCCCAAAAATAAGGAAAATTTCTGCCCTTTTTCCCTGAAATAAGTGAAATTTCTGCAATTTTGCACCAAAATAAGGGAAATTTTTCTTTTTTGCCTCCACATTAGGGGAATTTCAGCCTTTTTACCTAAAAATAAGGGGAATTTCTGCATTTTTGCCCCAAAATATGGGAAATTTCTGCCTTTTTGCCCCAAAATAAAAAAAAATTTTGCCATTTTGTACCAAAATAAAAGAAATTTCTGCCTTTTTGCTTCAAAATAAGAAAATTTCTCCCTTTTTTCTGAAATAAGTGAAATTTCTGCAATTTTGCCACAAAATAAGTGAAATTTCTGCAATTTTGCCCTAAAATAAGGGAAATTTCTGGAATTTTGCCTCAAAATAAGTGGAATTTCTGAATTTTGCCCCAAAATAAGGAGAATTTCTGTCTTTTCCCCCAATATATAGGGAATATCTGCCTTTTTGCCCCACAATTAGGGGATTTTCTGCAATTTGGTCCAAAATACGGGGTATTTCTGCCTTTTTGCGCGAAAATAAGAAGAATGCATACCTTTTTGCCATAAAAAAAAGAAATTTCTTCATTTTTGCTCCAAAATAAGGGGAATTTCTACTTTTAAGCCTCTAAATAAGTGGAATTTCTGTTTTTTTCCCAAACAAAGGGAATTGCTGTATTTTTGCCCCAAAATAAGGAAAATTTCTGACTTATTACCGTGAAATAAGTGAAATTTCAGCAATTTAGCCCCAAAATAAGAGAAATTTTTTCCTTTTTGCCCCCAAATAAGGAGAATTTCAGCCTTTTTACCTCAAAATAAGGGGAATATCTGCATTTTTGCCCCAAAATTTGGGAAATTACTGCCCTTTTGCCCCAAAATAAGAAAAATTTCTGCAACTTTGTAACAAAATAAAAGAAATTTCTGCCTTTTTGCCCCAAAATAAAAAAAATTCTTCTTTTTTTCTGAAATAAGTGAAATTTCTGCAATTTTGCCCCAAAATAAGAAAAATTTCTGGAATTTTGCCCCAAAATAAGTGGAATTTCTGCAATTTTGCCCCAAAATAAGGGAAAATTCTGGAATTTTGCCCCAAAATAAGTGGAATTTCTGAGTTCTGCCCCAAAATTAGGAGAATTTCTGTCTTTATGCCCCAACATATAGGGAATTTCTGCCTTTTTGCCTCAAAATTAGGCGAAATTCTGCAATTTAGCACCAAATAAGAGGAATTTCTGCCTTTTTGCCCGAAAATAAGAAGAATGCATACCTTTTTGCCATAAAAAAAAGAAATTTCTTCATTTTTGCTCCAAAATAAGGGGAATTTCTACTTTTAAGCCTCTAAATAAGTGGAATTTCTGTTTTTTTCCCAAACAAATGGAATTGCTGTATTTTTGCCCCAAAATAAGGAAAATTTCTAACTTATTACCGTGAAATAAGTGAAATTTCAGCAATTTAGCCCCAAAATA
Organism: Micromys minutus; assembly: GCF_963924665.1. NCBI lineage: Eukaryota > Metazoa > Chordata > Mammalia > Rodentia > Muridae > Micromys > Micromys minutus. The sequence continues at coordinate 9,594,925 of NW_027667467.1, read as the reverse complement.
AGAGAAATTTTTTCCTTTTGGCCCCCAAATAAGGAGAATTTCAGCCTTTTTACCTCAAAATAAGGGGAATATCTGCATTTTTGCCCCAAAATATGGGAAATTACTGCCCTTTTGCCCCAAAATAAGAAAAATTTCTGCAACTTTGTAACAAAATAAAAGAAATTTTTGCCTTTTTGCCCCAAAATAAAAAAATTTCTTCTTTTTTTCTGAAATAAGTGAAATTTCTGCAATTTTGCCCCAAAATAAGAAAAATTTCTGGAATTTTGCCCCAAAATAATTGGAATTTCTGAGTTTTACCCAAAAATAAGGAGAATTTCTGTTTTTATGCCTTAACTTATAGGGAATTTCTTCATTTTGCTTCACAATTAAAGGAATTTCTGTAATTTTGCTCCAAAATACGGGAAATTTCTGCCTTTTTGCCCGAAAATAAGAAGAATGCATAACTTTTTGCCATAAAAAAGGGAAATTTCTTTATTTTTGCTCCAAAATAAAAGGAATTTCTGCTTTTTTGCCTCTAAATAAGTGGAATTTCTGTTTTTTTCCCCCAAAACAAAGAGAATTTCTGTCTTTTTTGCCCCAAAATAAGGAAAATTTCTGACTTATTACCCTGAAATAAGTGAAATTTCTGCAATTTTGCACCAAAAAAAGGGAAATTTCTGCCTTTTTTCCCCCAAATAAGGGGAATTTCATTCTTTTTACCTCAAAATAAAGGAAATTTCTGCATTTTTGCTACAAAATATTAGGAATTTCTGCCTTTTTTCCCCAAAATAAGAAAAATTTCTGCCTATTTTCCCTGAAATAAGTGAAATTTCTGCAATTTTGCCCCAAAATAAGTGAAATTTCTGCAATTTTGCCCCAAAATAAGGGTAATTTCTGGAATTTTGCCCCAAAATAAGTGGAATTTCTGAGTTCTGCCCCAAAATAAGGAGAATTTCTGTCTTTATGCCCCAACATATAGGGAATTTCTGACTTTTTGCCTCAAAATTAGGCGAAATTCTGCAATTTAGCTCCAAAATACGAGGAATTTCTGCCTTTTTGCCCGAAAATAAGAAGAATGCATACCTTTTTGCCATAAAAAAAAGAAATTTCTTCATTTTTGCTCCAAAATAAGGGGAATTTCTACTTTTAAGCCTCTAAATAAGTGGAATTTCTGTTTTTTTCCCAAACAAAGGGAATTTCTGTATTTTTGCCCCAAAATAAGGAAAATTTCTGACTTATTACCGTGAAATAAGTGAAATTTCAGCAATTTTGCCCCAAAATAAGCGAAATTTTTTCCTTTTTTCCCCCAAATAAGGGGAATTTCAGCCTTTTACATCAAAATAAGGGGAATTTCTGCATTTTTGCCCCAAAATATGAGAAATTTCTGCCCTTTTGCCCCAAAATAAGAAAAATTTAGCAACTTTGTAACAAAATAAAAGAAATTTCTGCCTTTTTGCCTCAAAATAAGAAAATTACTCCTTTTTTTTCTGAAATAAGTGAAATTTCTGCAATTTTGCCCCAAAATAAGGGAAATTTCTGGAATTTTGCCCCAAAATAAGTGGAATTTCTGAGTTTTACCCCAAAATAAGGAGAATTTCTGTCTTTATGCCTTAACATATAGGGAATTTCTGCATTTTGCTTCACAATTAGGGGAATTTCTGCAATTTTGCTCCAAAATACAGGAAATTTCTGCCTTTTTGCCCGAAAATAAGAAGAATGCATACCTTTTTGCCATAAAAAATGGAAATTTCTTCATTTTTGCTCCAAAATAAGGGGAATTTCTGCTTTTTTGCCTCTAAATAAGTGGAATTTCTGTCTTTTTCCCCCCAAAACAAAGGGAATTTCTGTCTTTTTTGCCCCAAAATACGGAAAATTTCTGACTTATTACCCTGAAGTAAGTGAAATTTCTGCAATTTTGCCCCAAAATGAGGGAAATTTCTGCCTTTTTGCCCCCAAATAAAAAAAATATCAGCCTTTTTACCTCAGAATAAGGGAAATTTCTGTATTTTTTCCCCAAAATAAGGTAAATTTCTGCCTTTTTGCCCCCAAATAAGGGGAATTTCAGCATTTTTAACTCAAAATAAGAAAAATTTCTGCATTTTTGCAACAAAATATTAGGAATTTCTGCCTTTTTGCCCCAAAATAAGAAAATTTCTCCTTTTTTTTGAAATAAGTGAAATTTCTGCAATTTTGCCCCAAAATAAGTGAAATTTCTGCAATTTTGCCCCAAGATAAAGGAAATTTCTGGAATTTTACCCAAAAGTAAGTGGAATTTATGAGTTTTACCCCAAAAGAAAAAGAATTTCTGTCTTTCTGCCCCAACATATTGGGAATTTCTGCCTTTTTGCCCCACAATTAGGAAACTTTCTTCAATTTTGCTCAAAAATACGGGGAATTTCTGCCTTTTTGCCCGAAAATAAGAAGAATGCATACCTTTTTGCCATAAAAAAGGGAAATTTCTTCATTTTTGCTTCAAAATAAGGGGAATTTCTGCTTTTTTTGCCTCTAAATAAGTGGAATTTCTGTCTTTTTCCCAAAAAACAAAAGGAATTTCTGTCTTTTTTGCCCCAAAATAAGGAAAATTTCTTACTTATTACCCTGAAATAAGTGAAATTTCTGCAATTTTGCCACAAAATAAGGGAAATTTCTGCCTTTTTGCCCCCAAATAAAAGGAATTTCAGCCTTTTTACCTCAAAATCAGGGGAATTTCTGCATTTTTGCCCCAAAATATGGGAAATTTCTGCCTTATTGCCCCAAAATAAGAAAAATTTCTGCAATTTTGTACCAAAATAAAAGAAAATTTTGCCTTTTTGCCCCAAAATAAGAAAATTTCTCCTTTTTTTCTGAAATAAGTGAAATATCTGCAATTTTGCCCCAAATAAGTGAAATTTCTGCAATTTTGCCCCAAAATAAGGGAAATTTCTGGAATTTTGCCCCAAAGTAAGTGGAATTTATGAGTTTTACCACAAAATAAGGAGAATTTCTGTCTTTCTGCCCCAACATATAGGGAATTTCTGCCTTTTTGCCCCACAATTTGGGGAATTTCTGCAATTTTGCTCCAAAATACGGGGAATTTCCGCCTTTTTGCCCGAAAATAAGAAGAATGCATAACTTTTTGCCATAAAAAAGGGAAATTTCTTCATTTTTGCTCCAAAATAAAAGGAATTTCTGCTTTTTTGCCTCTAAATAAGTGGAATTTCTGTGTTTTTCCCCCAAAACAAAGCGAATATCTCTCTTTTTTCCCCCAAAATAAGGAAAATTTCTGACTTATTACCCTGAAATAAGTGAAATTTCTGTAATTTTGCCCGAAAATAAGGGAAATTTCTGCATTTGCCCACAAATAAGGGGACTTTCAGCCTTTTTACCTCAAAATAAGGTGAATTTGTGCATTTTTGCCAAAAAATATTGGAATTTGTGCCTTTTTGCCCCAAAATAAGTGAAATTTCTGCAATTTTGCCCCAAAATATGGGAAATTTCTGGAATTTTGCCCCAAAATAAGTGGAATTTCTGAGTTCTGCCCCAAAATAAAAAGAATTTCTGTCTTTATGCCCCAATATATAGGGAATTTCTGCATTTTGCCCCAAAATTAGGGGAATTTCTGCAATTTTGCTCCAAAATACGGGGAATTTCTGCCTTTTTGCCTGAAAATAAGAAGAATGCATAGCTTTTTGCCATAAAAAAAAATTTCTTCATTTTTGCTAAAAATAAGGGGAATTTCTGCTTTTTTGCCACTAAATAAGTGGAATTTCTGTATTTTTCCCCCCAAACAAAGGGAATTTCTGTCTTTTTGCCCCAAAATAAGAAAAATTTCTGACTTATTACCCTCAAATATGTGAAATTTCTTCCATTTTTCTCCAGAATAAGGGAAATTTCTGCCTTTTTGCCCCCAAAATAAGGGAAATTTCAGCATTTTTACCTCAAAATAAGGGAAATTTCTGCATTTTTGCAACAAAATATTAGGAATTTCTGCATTTTAGCCACAAAATATTAGGAATTTCTGCCTTTTTGCCCCAAAATAAGAAAATTTCTCCTTTTTTTGAAACAAGTGAAATTTCTGCAATTTTGCCCCAAAATAAGTGAAATTTCTGCAATTTTGCCCCAAAATAAGGGAAATTTCTGGAATTTTGCCCAAAAGTAAGTGGAATTTATGAGTTTTACCCCAAAAGAAGAAGAATTTCTGTCTTTCTGCACCAACATATAGAGAATTTCTGCCTTTTTGCCCCACAATTTTGGGAATTTCTGCAATTTTCATCCAAAATACAGGTAATTTCTGCCTTTTTGCCCGAAAATAAGAAGAATGCATACCTTTTTGCAATAAAAAATGGAAATTTCTTCATTTTTGCTCCAAAATAAGGGGAATTTCTGCTTTTTTGCCTCTAAATAAGTGGAATTTCTGTCTTTTTCCCAAAAAACAAAGGGAATTTTTTTTTTGCCCCAAAATAAGGAAAATTTCTGACTTATTACCCTGAAATAAGTGAAATTTCTGCAATTTTGCCACAAAATAAGGGAAATTTCTGCCTTTTTGCCTTCAAATAAGGGGAATTTCAGCCTTTTTAACTCAAAATCAGGGGAATTTCTGCATTTTTGCCCCAAAATATGGGAAATTTCTGCCTTTTTGCCCCAAAATAAATTAAATTTCTGCAATTTTGTACCAAAATAAAAGAAATTTCTGCCTTTTTGCCCCAAAATAAGAAAATTTCTCCTTTTTTTCTGAAATAAGTGAAATTTCTGCAATTTTGCCCCAAAATATGTGAAATTTCTGCAATTTTGCCCCAATATAAGGGAAATTTCTGGAATTTTGCCCCAAAGTAAGTGGAATTTATGAGTTTTAACTTAAAATAAGGAGAATTTCTGTCTTTCTGCCCCAACATATAGGGAATTTCTGCCTTTTTGCCCCACAATTAGGGGAATTTCTGCAATTTTGCTCCAAAATACAGGGAATTTCTGCCTTTTTGCCCGAAAATGAGAAGAATGCATACCTTTTTGCCATAAAAAAGGGAAATTTCTTCATTTTTGCTCCAAAATAAAAGGAATTTCTGCTTTTTTGCCTCTAAATAAGTGGAATTTCTGTTTTTTTCCCCCAAACAAATCGAATTTCTCTGTTTTTTGCCCCTAAATAAGGAAAATTTTTGACTTATTACCCTGAGATAAGTGAAATTTCTGCAATTTTGCCCGAAAATAAGGGAAATTTCTGCATTTGCCCACAAATAAGGGGAATATCAGCCTTTTTACCTCAAAATAAGGGGAATTTCTGCATGTTTGCCAAAAAATATTAGAATTTCTGCATTTTTGCCCCAAAATAAAGGAAATTTCTGCCTATTTTCTCTAAAATAAGTGAAATTTCTGCAATTTTGCCCCAAAATAAGTGAAATTTCTGCAATTTTGCCCCAAAATAAGTGGAATTTCTGAGTTCTGCCCCAAAATAAAGAGAATTTCTGTCTTTATGCCCCAACATAAAAGGAATTTTTGCCTTTTTGCCCCACAATTAGGGGAATTTCTGCAATTTTGCTCCAAAATATGTGGAATTTCTGCCTTTTTGCCCAAAAAATAAGAAGAATGCATACCTTTTTGCCATAAAAAAAGAAAATTTCTTCATTTTTGCTCCAAAATAAGGGGAATTTCTGCTTTTTTGCCTCTAAATAAGTGGAATTTCTGTCTTTTTCCCCCAAAACAAAGGGAATTTCTGTCTTTTTGCCCCAAAATAAAAAAAATTTCTGACTTATTACCCTGAAATAAGTGAAATTTCTTCCATTTTTCTCCAAAATAAGGGAAATTTCTGCCTTATTGCCCCCAAATAAAGGAAATTTCAGCCTTTTTACTTCAAAATAAGCGGAATTTCTACATTTTTGCCACAAAATATTTAGAATTTCTGCCTTTTTGCCCAAAAATAAGGAAAATTTCTGCCCTTTTTTCCTGATATAAGTGAAATTTCTGCAATTTTGCCCCAAAATAAGGAAAATTTCTGCTTTTTGCCCCCAAATAAGTGGAATTTCAGCATTTTTACCTAAAAATAAAAAAAAATTTCTGCATTTTTGCCCCAAAATATGGGAAATTTCTGCCTTTTTGCCCCAAAATAAGAAAAATTTCTGCCATTTTGTACCAAAATAAAAGAAATTTCTGCCTTTTTGCTTCAAAATAAGAAAATTTCTTTTTTTTTCTGAAATAAGTGAAATTTCTGCAATTTTGCCCCAAAATAAGGGAAATTTCTGCAATTTTGCCCCAAAATAAGTGGAATTTCTGAGTTTTACCCCAAAATAAGGAGAATTTCTGTCTTTATGCCCCAACATATAGGTAATTTCTGCCTTTTTGCCCCACAATTAGGGGAATTTCTGCAATTTTGCTCCAAAATACGGGGAATTTCTGCCTTGTTGCCCGAAAATAAGAAGAATGCATAACTTTGCCATAAAAAAGGGAAATTTCTTCATTTTTGGTCCAAAATAAGGGGAATTTCTGCTTTTTTGCCCCAAAATAAGGAAAATTTCTGGCTTATTACCCTGAAATAAGTGAAATTTCTGCAATTTTGCCCCAAAAATAAGTGAAATTTCTGCCATTTTTGTCCCCAAATAAGGGAAATTTCAGCCTTTTTATTTCAAAATAAGAGGAATTTCTGCATTTTTGCCACAAAATATTAGGAATTTCTGTCTTTTTGCCCAAAAATAAGGAAAATTTCTGCCTTTTTTCCCTGAAATAAGTGAAATTTCTGCAATTTTGCCCCAAAATAAAGAAAATTTCTGCCTTTTTGCCCCCAAATAAGGGGAATTTCAGCCTTTTTACTTCAGAATAAGGGGAATTTCTGAATTTTGGCACAAAATATTATGAATTTCTGCCTTTTGCCCCAAAATAAGGAAAATTTCTGACTTTTCTCCCTGAAATACGTGAAATTTCTGCAATTTTGCACCAAAATAAGTGAAATTTCTGCAGTTTTGCCTCAAAATAAAATAAATTTCTGGAATTTTGCCCCAAAATAAGTGGAATTTCTGAGTTTTGCCCCAAAATAAAGAGAATTTCTGCCTTTTTGCCCCACAATTAGTGAAATTTCTGCAATTTTGCCCTAAAATAAGGGAAATTTCTGCAATTTTTCCCCATAATAAAAATTTTCTGCAATTTTGCCCCAAAATAAGGGGAATTTCTGTTTTTTGCCCCACAATTAGAAAAATTTCTGCAATTTTGCCCTAAATAAGGGGAATTTCTGCCTTTTGCCCCAAAATATGGGGAATTTCTGCCTTTTTGTCCGAAAATAAGAAGAATGCCTACCTTTTTGCCATAAAAAAGGGAAATTTCTTCATTTTTGCTCCAAAATAAGGGGAACTTTTGACTTTTTGCCTCTAAATAAGGGAATTTCTGGCTTTTTCCCCCAAAACAAAGGGAATTTATGTTTTTTTTGCCCCAAAATAAGGAAAATTTCTGACTTATTACCGTGAAATAAGTGAAATTTCTGAAAATTGCCCCAAAATAAGGGAAATTTCTGCATTTTTGCCCCCAAATAAAAAGAATTTCTGAGTTTTTACCTCAAACTAAGAGAAATTTCTACATTTTTGCAACAAAATATTAAAAATTTCTGCATTGTTGCCACAAAATATTAGGAATTTCTGCCTTTTTGCCCCAAAATAAGAAAATTTTCCTTTTTTTTTGAAATAAGTGAAATTTCTGCAATTTTGCCCCAAAATAAGTGAAATTTCTGCAATTTTGCCCCAAAATAAGGGAAATTTCTGGAATTTTGCCCCAAAGTAAGTGGAATTTATGAGTTTTACCCCAAAATAAGGAGAATCTTGTCTTTCTGCCCCAACATATAGAGAATTTCTGCCTTTTTGCCCCACAATTAGGAAAATTTTTGCAATTTTGCTCCAAAATACGGGGAATTTCTGCATTTTTGCCCAAAAATAAGAAGAATGCATACCTTTTTGCCATAAAAAGAGAAATTTCTTCATTTTTGCTCCAATATAAAAGGAATTTCTGCTTTTTTACCTCTAAATAAGTGGAATTTCTGTCTTTTTCCCCCAAACAAAGGGAATTTCTCTCTTTTTTCCCCAAAATAAGGAAAATTTCTGACTTATTACCCTGAAATAAGTGAAATTTTTTCCATTTTTCCCCAAAATAATATAAATTTCTGCCTTTTTGCCCCCAAATAAGGAGAATTTCAGCCTTTTTACCTCAAAATAAAAGGAATTTCTGCATTTTTGCCCCAAAATATAGGAAATTTCTGCCTTTTTGCCCCAAAATAAGAAAAATTTCTGCCATTTTGTACCAAAATATAAGAAATTTCTGCCTTTTTGCCCCAAAATAAGAAAATTTCTTTTTTTTTCTAAAATAAGTGAAATTTCTGCAATTTTGCCCCAAAATAAGTGAAATTTCTGCAATTTTGCCCCAAAATAAGGGAAATTTCTGGAATTTTGCCTCAAAATAAGTGGAATTTCTGAGTTTTGCCCCAAAATAAGGAGAATTTCTGCATTTTTGCCCCCAAATAAAAAGAATTTCTGAGTTTTTACCTCAAACTAAGAGAAATTTCTACATTTTTGCAACAAAATATTAGGAATTTCTGCATTGTTGCCACAAAATATTAGGAATTTCTGCCTTTTTGCCCCAAAATAAGAAAATTTTCTTTTTTTTTTGAAATAAGTGAAATTTCTGCAATTTTGCCCCAAAATAAGTGAAATTTCTGCAATTTTGCCCCAAAATAAGGAAAATTTCTGGAATTTTGCCCCAAAGTAAGTGGAATTTATGAGTTTTACCCCAAAATAAGGAGAATCTTGTCTTTCTGTCCCAACATATAGAGAATTTCTGCCTTTTTGCCCCACAATTAGGAAAATTTCTGCAATTTTGCTCCAAAATACGGGGAATTTCTGAATTTTGCCCAAAAATAAGAAGAATGCATACCTTTTTGCCATAAAAAGAGAAATTTCTTCATTTTTGCTCCAATATAACAGGAATTTCTGCATTTTTACCTCTAAATAAGTGGAATTTCTGTCTTTTTCCCCCAAAACAAAGGGAATTTCTCCCTCTTTTCCCCAAAATAAGGAAAATTTCTGACTTATTACCCTGAAATAAGTGAAATTTTTTCCATTTTTCCCCAAAATAATATAAATTTCTGCCTTTTTGCCCCCAAATAAGGAGAATTTCAGCCTTTTTACCTCAAAATAAAAGGAATTTCTGCATTTTTGCCCCAAAATATAGGAAATTTTTGCCTTTTTGCCCCAAAATAAGAAAAATTTCTGCCATTTTGTACCAAAATATAAGAAATTTCTGCCTTTTTGCCCCAAAATAAGAAAATTTCTTTTTTTTTCTAAAATAAGTGAAATTTCTGCAATTTTGCCCCAAAATAAGTGAAATTTCTGCAATTTTGCCCCAAAATAAGGGAAATTTCTGGAATTTTGCCTCAAAATAAGTGGAATTTCTGAGTTTTGCCCCAAAATAAGGAGAATTTCTGTCTTTTTGCCCCAACATGTAGGGAATTTCTGCCTTTTTGCCCCACAATTGGGAATCTCTGCAATTTTGCTCCAAAATACGGGGTATTTCTGCATTTTTCCCAAAATAAGAAGAATGCATAACTTTTTGCCATAAATAAGGGAAATTTCTTCATTTTTGCTCCAAAATAAAAGAATTTCTGCTTTTTTGCCTCTAAATAAGTGGAATTTCTGTCTTTCTCCCCCAAAACAAACGGAATTTCTGTCTTTTTTGCCCCAAAATAAAAAAAAAATTCTGACTTATTTCCCTGAAATAAGTGAAATTTCTGCAATTTTGCCCTAAAATAAGGGAAATTTTTGCCTTTTTGCCCCCAAAATAGGGGAATTTCAGCCTTTTAACCTCAAATAAGGGGAATTTCTGCATTTTTGCCACAAAAAATTAGGAATTTTTGCCTTTTTGCCTCAAAATAAGGAAAATTTCTGCCTATTTTCCCAGAAATAAGTGAAATTTCTGCAATTTTGCCCCAAAATAAGTGAAATTTCTGCAATTTTGCCCCAAAATAAGGGAAATTTCTGGTATTTTGCCCCAAAATAAGTTTAATTTCTGAGTTCTGCCCCAAAATAAGGAGAATTTCTGTCTTTATGCCCCAACATATAGGGAATTTCTGCCTTTTAGCCCCACAATTATGGGAATTTGTGCAATTTTGCTCCAAAATACGGGGAATTTCTGCTTTTTTGCCCGAAAATAAGAAGAATGCTTACCTTTTTGCCATAAAAAAGGAAAATTTCTTCATTTTTGCTCCAAAATAAGGGGAATTTCTGCATTTTTGCCTCTAAATAAGTGTTATTTCTGTCTTTTTCCTTCAAAACAAAGGGAATTTCTGTCTTTTTTGCTTCAAAATAAGGAAAATTTTTGACTTATTACCCTGAAATAAGTTAAATTTCTGCAATTTTGCCCCAAAATAAGGGAAATTTCTGCCATTTTGTCACCAAATAAGGGAAATTTCAGCTTTTTACCTCAAAATAAGAGGAATTTCTGCATTTTTGCCTTAAATATTAGGAATTTCTGCCTTTTTGCCCAAAAATAAGGAAAATTTCTGCCTTTTTCCCTGAAATAAGTTAAATTTCTGCAATTTTGCCACAAAATAAGTGAAATTTCTGCCTTTTTGCCCCCAAATAAGGGGAATTTCAGCCTTTTTACTTCAAAATATGGGAAATTTCTGCCTTTTTTGCCACAAAATATGAAAAATTTCTGCAATTTTGTACCAAAATAATACAAATTTCTGCCTTTTTGCCCCCAAATAAGAAAATTTCTTTTTTTTTTCTGAAATAAGTGAAATTTCTGCAATTTTCCTCAAAATAAGTGAAATTTCTGGGATTTTGCCTCAAAATAAGTGAAATTTTTGGAATTTTGCCCCAAAATAAGTGTAATTTCTGAGATTTGCCCCCAAAATAAGAAGAATTTCTGTTATTTTGCCCAACATACAGGGAATTTCTTTTTTCTTGCCCCACAATTAGGAGAATTTCTGAAATTTTGCTCCAAAATAAGGGGAATTTCTGTTTTTGCCTCTAAATAAGTGGAATTTCTGCCTTTTTCTCCCAAAACAAAGGGAATTTCTGTCTTTTTTGCCCCAAAATAAGAAAAATTTCTGACTTATTACCCTGAAATAAGTGAAATTTCTGCAATTTTGACCCAAAATAAGTGAAATTTCTGCAATTTTGGCCCAAAATATGGGAAAATTCATGAATTTTGCCTGAAAATAAGTGGAATTTCTGAGTTTTGACCCAAAATAATGAGAATTTCTGTCTTTTTGCCTCAACATATAGGGAATTTCTGACTTTTTGCCCCACAATTAGGGGAATTTCTGCAATTTTGCTTCAAAATACGGGGTATTTCTGCCTTTTTGCCCGAAAATAAGAAGAATGCATACCTTTTTGCCATAAAAAAGGGAAATTTCTTCATTTTTGCTCCAAAATAAGGGGAATTTCTGCTTTTTTGCCTCTAAATAACTGGAATTTCTGTCTTTTTCCCCTAAACAAAGGAAATTTCTGTCTTTTTTATACCCAAAATAAGGAAAATTTCTGACTTATTACCCTGAAATAAGTGAAATTTCTGCAATTTTGCCCCAAAATAAGGGAAATTTCTGCCTTTTTGCCCCCAAATAAGGGGAATTTCAGCTTTTTTACCTCAAAATAAGGGGAATTTCTGCATTTTTGCCACAAAAATTAGGAATTTCTGCCTTTTTGCCCCAAAATAAGAAAAATTTCTGCCTATTTTCTATGAAATAAGTGAAATTTCTGCAATTTTGACACAAAATAAGTGAAATTTCTTCAATTTTGCCCCAAAATAAGGGAAATTTCTGGAATTTTGCCCCAAAATAACTGGAATTTCTGCCTTTTTGCCCCCAAATAAGGGGAATTTCAGCCTTTTTACCTCAAAATATGGGAAATTTCTGCCTTTTTTGCCCCAAAATAAGAAAAATTTCTGCAATTTTGTACCAAAATAATACAAATTTCTGCCTTTTTGCCACCAAATAAGAAAATTTCTGTTTTTTTCTGAAATAAGTGAAATTTCTGCAATTTTCCTCAAAATAAGTGAAATTTCTGCGATTTTGCCTCAAAATAAGTGAAATTTTTGGAATTTTGCCCCAAAATAAGTGGAATTTCTGAGATTTGCCCCCAAAATAAGAAGAATTTCTGTTATTTTGCCCAACATACAGGGAATTTCTTTTTTCTTGCCCCAGAATTAGGAGAATTTCTGAAATTTTGCTCCAAAATAAGGGGAATTTCTGCTTTTTTGCCTCTAAATAAGTGGAATTTCTGCCTTTTTCTCCCAAAACAAAGGGAATTTCTGTCTTTTTTGCCCCAAAATAAGAAAAATTTCTGACTTATTACCCTGAAATAAGTGAAATTTCTGCAATTTTGACCCAAAATAAGTGAAATTTCTGCAATTTTGGCCCAAAATATGGGAAATTTCATGAATTTTGCCTGAAAATAAGTGGAATTTCTGAGTTTTGACCCAAAATAAGGAGAATTTCTGTCTTTTTGCCTCAACATATAGGGAATTTCTGACTTTTTGCCTCACAATTAGGGGAATTTCTGCAATTTTGCTTCAAAATACGGGGTATTTCTGCCTTTTTGCCCGAAAATAAGAAGAATGCATACCTTTTTGCCATAAAAAAGGGAAATTTCTTCATTTTTGCTCCAAAATAAGGGGAATTTCTGCATTTTTGCCTCTAAATAACTGGAATTTCTGTCTTTTTCCCCCTAAACAAAGGAAATTTCTGTCTTTTTTATACTTAAAATAAGGAAAATTTCTGACTTATTACCCTGAAATAAGTGAAATTTCTGCAATTTTGCCCCAAAATAAGGGAAATTTCTGCCTTTTTGCCCCCAAATAAGGGGAATTTCAGCTTTTTTACCTCAAAATAAGGGGAATTTCTGCATTTTTGCCACAAAAATTAGGAATTTCTGCCTTTTTGCCCCAAAATAAGGAAAATTTCTGCCTATTTTCCATGAAATAAGTGAAATTTCTGCAATTTTGACCCAAATTAGTGAAATTTCTTCAATTTTGCCCCAAAATAAGGGAAATTTCTGGAATTTTGCCCCAAAATAAGTAGAATTTCTGCATTTTGCCCCCAAATAAGGGGAATTTCAGCCTTTTTACCTCAAAATATGGGAAATTTCTGCCTTTTTTGCCCCAAAATAAGAAAAATTTCTGCAATTTTGTACCAAAATAATACAAATTTCTGCCTTTTTGCCTCCAAAAAAGAAAATTTATTTTTTTTTCTGAAATAAGTGAAATTTCTGCAATTTTCCTCAAAATAAGTGAAATTTCTGCGATTTTGCCTCAAAATAAGTGAAATTTTTGGAATTTTGCCCCAAAATAAGTGTAATTTCTGAGATTTGCCCCCAAAATAAGAAGAATTTCTGTTATTTTGCCCAACATACAGGGAATTTCTTTTTTCTTGCCCCAGAATTAGGAGAATTTCTGAAATTTTGCTCCAAAATAAGGGGAATTTCTGCTTTTTTGCCTCTAAATAAGTGGAATTTCTGCCTTTTTCTCCCAAAACAAAGGGAATTTCTGTCTTTTTTGCCCCAAAATAAGAAAAATTTCTGACTTATTACCCTGAAATAAGTGAAATTTCTGCAATTTTGACCCAAAATAAGTGAAATTTCTGCAATTTTGGCCCAAAATATGGGAAATTTCATGAATTTTGCCTGAAAATAAGTGGAATTTCTGAGTTTTGACCCAAAATAATGAGAATTTCTGTCTTTTTGCCTCAACATATAGGGAATTTCTGACTTTTTGCCCCACAATTAGGGGAATTTCTGCAATTTTGCTTCAAAATACGGGGTATTTCTGCCTTTTTGCCCGAAAATAAGAAGAATGCATACCTTTTTGCCATAAAAAAGGGAAATTTCTTCATTTTTGCTCCAAAATAAGGGGAATTTCTGCTTTTTTGCCTCTAAATAACTGGAATTTCTGTCTTTTTCCCCCTAAACAAAGGAAATTTCTGTCTTTTTTATACCCAAAATAAGGAAAATTTCTGACTTATTACCCTGAAATAAGTGAAATTTCTGCAATTTTGCCCCAAAATAAGGGAAATTTCTGCCTTTTTGCCCCCAAATAAGGGTAATTTCAGCTTTTTTACCTCAAAATAAGGGGAATTTCTGCATTTTTGCCACAAAAATTAGGAATTTCTGCCTTTTTGCCCCAAAATAAGAAAAATTTCTGCCTATTTTCCATGAAATAAGTGAAATTTCTGCAATTTTGCCCCAAAATAAGTGAAATTTTTTCAATTTTGCCCCAAAATAAGGGAAATTTCTGGAATTTTGCCCCAAAATAAGTGGAATTTCTGAGTTCTGCCCCAAAATAAGGAGAATTTCTGTCTTTATACCCCAACATATAGGGAATTTCTGCCTTTTTGCCTCACAATTAGGCAAAATTCTGCAGTTTTCCTCCAAAATACGAGGAATTTCTGCCTTTTTTGTCCGAAAATAAGAAGAATGCATACCTTTTTGCCACAAAAAAGGAAATTTCTTCATTTTTGCTCCAAAATAAGGGTAATTTCTGCCTTTTTGCCTCTAAATAAGTAAAATTTCTGTTTTTTCCCAAACAAAGGGAATTCCTGTCTTTTTTGCCCCAAAATAAGGAAAATTTTGACTTATTACCGTGAAATAAGTGAAATTTCAGCAATTTTGACTCAAAATAAGGGAAATTTCTGCCTTTTTGCCCCAAAATAAGGGGAATTTCTCCTTTTTTTCTGAAATAAGTTAAATTTCTGCAATTTTGCCCCAAAATAAGTGAAATTTCTGCAATTTTACCCCAAAATAAAAAAAATTTCTGGAATTTTGCCCAAAAATGAGTGGAATTTCTGAGTTTTGCCCCCAAAATAAGGAGAATTTCTGTTATTTTGTCTCAACATATAGGAAATTTCTGCCTTTTTGCCCCACAATTAGGGGAATTTCTTAAATTTTGCTCCAAAATAAGGGGAATTTCTGCTTTTTTGCCTCTAAATAACTGGAATTTCTGCCTTTTTCTCACAAAACAAAGGGAATTTCTGTCTTTTTTGCCCCAAAATAAGGAAAATTTCTGACTTATTACTCTGAAATAAGTGAAATTTCTGCAATTTTGCCCCAAAATAAGGGAAATTTCTGCATTTTTGCCCCCAAATAAGGGGAATTACAGCCTTTTTACCTCAAAATAAGGCGAATTTCTGAATTTTGGCACAAAATATTCTGAATGTCTGCGGTTTTGCCCCAAAATAAGGAAAATTTCTGCCTTTTTTCCCTGAAATAAGTGAAATTTCTGCAATTTTGCCCCAAAATAAGTGAAATTTCTACAATTCTGCCCCAAAATAAAAGAAATTTCTGGAATTTTGCCCCAAAATAAGTGGAATTTCTGAGTTTTGCCCCAAAATAAAGAGAATTTCTGCCTTTTTGCCCCACAATTAGTGAAATTTCTGCAATTTTGCCCTAAAATAAGAGAAATTTCTGCATTTTTTCCCCATAATAAGGGAAATTTCTGCAATTTTGCCCCAAAATAAGGGGAATTTCTGTTTTTTGCCCCACAATTAGTGAAATTTCTGCAATTTTGCCCTAAAATAAGAGAAATTTCTGCAATTTTGCCCCAAAATAAGGGGAATTTCTGTTTTTTGCCCCACAATTAGTGAAATTTCTGTAATTTTGACCTAAGTAAGGGGAATTTCTGCCTTTTGCCCCAAATTATGGGGAATTTCTGCCTTTTTTCCAAAAATAAAAAGAATGCCTACCTTTTGCCATATAAAAGGGAAATTTCTCATTTTTGCTTCAAAATAAGGGGAACTTTTCCCTTTTTGATTCTAAATATTTGGAATTTCTGTTTTTTTCCCCCAAAACAAAGGAAATTTCTGGTTTTTTTGCCCCAAAATAAGGAAAATTTCAGACTTATTACCCTGAAATAAGTGAAATTTCTGAAAATTGCCCCAAAATAAGGAAATTTCTGCATTTCTGCCCCCAAATAAGGGGAATTTCAGCCTTTTTACCTCAAAATAAGGGGAATTTCTGCATTTTTGAAACAAAATATTAGGAATTTCTGCATTTTTGCCATAAAATATTAGGAATTTCGGTCTTTTTGCCCCAAAATAAGAAAATTTCTCCTTTTTATTTTGAAATAAGTGAAATTTCTGCAATTTTGCCCCAAAGTAAGTGAAATTTCTGCAATTTTGCCTCAAAATAAGGGAAATTTCTGGAATTTTGCCCCAAAGTAAGTGGAATATATGAGTTTTACACCAAAATAAGGAGAATTTCTGTCTTTCTGCCCCAACATATAGGGAATTTCTGCCTTTTTGCCCCACAATTAGGGGAATTTCTGCAATTTTGCTCCAAAATACGGGGAATTTCTGCCTTTTTGCCCGAAAATAAGGAGAATGCATACCTTTTTGCCATAAAAAAGCGAAATTTCTTCATTTTTGCTCCGAAATAAGGGGAATTTCTGCTTTTTTGCCTCTAAATAAGTGGAATTTCTGTCTTTTTCCCCCAAAACAAAAGGAATTTCTGTCTTTTTTGCCCCAAAATAAGGAAAATTTCTGACTTATTACCCTGAAATAAGTGAAATTTCTTCAATTTTGCCCCAAAATAAGGGAAATTTCTGCATTTTTGCCCCCAAATAAGGGGAATTTCAGGATTTTTACCTCAAAATAAAAGGAATTTCTGCATTTTAGCTCCAAAATATAGGAAATTTCTGCCTTTTTTCCCCAAAATAAGAAAAATTTCTCCCATTTTGTACCAAAATATAAGAAATTTCTGCCTTTTTGCTTCAAAATAAAAAAATTTCTCGTTTTTTTCTGAAATAAGTTAAATTTCTGCAATTTTGCCCAAAATAAGTGAAATTTCTGCAATTTTGCCCCAAAATAAGGGAAATTTCTGGAATTTTGCCTCAAAATAAGTGGAATTTCTGAGTTTTGCCCCAAAATAAGGAGATTTTCTGTCTTTTTGCCCCAACATATAGGGAATATCTGCCTTTTTGCCCCACAATTAGGGGAATTTCTGCAATTTTGCTCCAAAATACGGGGTATTTCTGATTTTTTCCCAGAAAATAAGGAGAATGCATACCTTTTTGCCATAAAAAAGGGAAATTTCTTCATTTTTGCTCCAAAATAAGGGGAATTTCTGCTTTTTTGCCTCTAAATAATTGGTATTTCGGTCTTTTCCCCCAAAACAAAGGGAATTTCTGTCTATTTTGCCCCAAAATAAAAAAAATTTCTGACTTATTTCCCTGAAGTAAGTGAAATTTCTGCAATTTTGCCCCAAAATAAGGGAAATTTCTGCCTTTTTGCCCCCAAATAAAGGGAATTTCAGCTTTTTTACCTCAAAATAAGGGGAATTTCTGCATTTTTGCCACAAAAATTAGGAATTTCTGCCTTTTTGCCCCAAAATAAGAAAAATTTCTGCCTATTTTCCATGAAATAAGTGAAATTTCTGCAATTTTGACACAAAATAAGTGAAATTTCTTCAATTTTGCCCCAAAATAAGGGAAATTTCTGGAATTTTGCCTCAAAATAAGTGGAATTTCTGAGTTCTGCCCCAAAATAAGGAGAATTTCTGTCTTTATACCCCAACATATAGGGAATTTCTGCCTTTTTGCCTCACAATTAGGCAAAATTCTGCAATTTTGCTCCAAAATACGAGGAATTTCTGTCTTTTTTGTCCGAAAATAAGAAGAATGCATACCTTTTTGCCATAAAAAAGGGAAATTTCTTCATTTTTGCTCCAAAATAAGGGGAATTTCTGCCTTTTTGCCTCTAAATAAGTAAAATTTCTGTTTTTTCCCAAAGGGAATTCCTGTCTTTTTTGCCACAAAATAAGGAAAATTTTGACTTATTACCGTGAAATAAGTGAAATTTCAGCAATTTTGACTCAAAATAAGGGAAATTTCTGCCTTTTTGCCCCCAAATAAGGGGAATTTCAGCTTTTTTACCTCAAAATAAGGGGAATTTCTGCATTTTTGCCCCAAAATATGGGAAATTTCTGGTTTTTTGCCCTAAAATAAGAAAATTTCTCTTTTTTTCTGAAATAAGTTAAATTTCTGCAATTTTGCCCCAAAATAAGTGAAATTTCTGCAATTTTAACCCAAAATAAAAAAAATTTCTGAAATTTTGCCCAAAAATGAGTGGAATTTCTGAGTTTTGCCCCCAAAATAAGGAGAATTTCTGTTATTTTGTCTCAACATATAGGGAATTTCTGC
Organism: Micromys minutus; assembly: GCF_963924665.1. Lineage (NCBI taxonomy): Eukaryota > Metazoa > Chordata > Mammalia > Rodentia > Muridae > Micromys > Micromys minutus. The sequence continues at coordinate 9,576,817 of NW_027667467.1, read as the reverse complement.
CTTTTTGCCCCACAATTAGGGGAATTTCTGAAATTTTGCTCCAAAATAAGGGGAATTTCTGCTTTTATGCCTCTAAAAAAGTGGAATTTCTGCCTTTTTCTCATAAAACAAAGGGAATTTCTGTCTTTTTTGCCCCAAAATAAGGAAAATTTCTGACTTATTACTCTGAAATTACTGAAATTTCTGCAATTTTGCCCCAAAATAAGGGAAATTTCTGCATTTTTGCCCCCAAATAAGGGGAATTTCAGACTTTTTACCTCAAAATAAGGCGAATTTCTGAATTTTGGCACAAAATATTATGAATGTTTGCGGTTTTGCCCCAAAATAAAAAAAATTAATGCATTTTTCCCTGAAATAAGTGAAATTTCTGCAATTTTGCCCCAAAATAAGTGAAATTTCTGCAATTCTGCCCCAAAATAAAAGAAATTTCTGGAATTTTGCCCCAAAATAAGTGGAATTTCTGAGTTTTGCCCCAAAATAAAGAGAATTTCTGCCTTTTTGCCCCACAATTAGTGAAATTTCTGCAATTTTGCCCTAAAATAAGAGAAATTTCTGCATTTTTTCCCCATAATAAGGGAAATTTCTGCAATTTTGCCCCAAAATAAGGGGAATTTCTGTTTTTTGCCCCACAATTAGTGAAATTTCTGTAATTTTGACCTAAGTAAGGGGAATTTCTGCCTTTTGCCGCAAAATATGGGCAATTTCTGCCTTTTTTCCAAAAATAAAATGAATGCCTACCTTTTGCCATAAAAAAGGGAAATTTCTCATTTTTGCTTCAAAATAAGGGGAACTTTTCCATTTTTGCTTCTAAAAAAGTGGAATTTTTGTTTTTTTCCCCCAAACAAAGGGAATTTCTGTTTTTTTTGCCCCAAAATAAGGAAAATTTCTGACTTATTACCCTGAAATAAGTGAAATTTCTGAAAATTGCCCCAAAATAAGGAAATTTCTGCATTTCTGCCCCCAAATAAGGGGAATTTCAACTTTTTTACCTCAAAATAAGGGAACTTTCTGCATTTTTGCAACAAAATATTAGGAATTTCTGCATTTTTGCCACAAAATATTAGGAATTTCTGCCTTTTTGCCCCAAAATAAGAAAATTTCTCCTTTTTTTTTTTGAAATAAGTGAAATTTCTGCAATTTTGCCCCAAAGTAAGTGAAATTTCTGCAATTTTACCCCAAAATAAGGGAAATTTCTGGAATTTTGCCCCAAAGTAAGTGGAATTTATGAGTTTTACCCGAAAATAAGGAGAATTTCTGTCTTTCTGCCCCAACATATAGGGAATTTCTGCCTTTTTGCCCCACAATTAGGGGAATTATTGCAATTTTGCTCCAAAATACGGGGAATTTCTGCCTTTTTGCCCGAAAATAAGGAGATTGCATATCTTTTTGCCATAAAAAAGCGAAATTTCTTCATTTTTGCTCCAAAATAAGGGGAATTTCTGCTTTTTTGCCTCTAAATAAGTGGATTTTCTGTCTTTTTCCCCCAAAACAAAAGGAATTTCTGTCTTTTTTGCCCCAAAATAAGGAAAATTTCTGACTTATTACCCTGAAATAAGTAAAATTTCTGCAATTTTGCCCCAAAATAAGGGAAATTTCTGCATTTTTGTCCCCAAATAAGGGGAATTTCAGGCTTTTTACCTCAAAATAAAAGGAATTTCTGCATTTTTGCCCCAAAATATAGGAAATTTCTGCCTTTTTTCCCCAAAATAAGAAAAATTTCTGCCATTTTGTACCAAAATATAAGAAATTTCTGCCTTTTTGCTTCAAAATAAAAAAAATTCTCCCTTTTTTCTGTAATAAGTTAAATTTCTGCAATTTTGCCCCTAAATAAGCGAAATTTCTGCAATTTTGCCCCAAAATAAGCGAAATTTCTGCAATTTTGCTCCAAAATAAGGGAAATTTCTGGAATTTTGCCTCAAAATAAGTGGAATTTCTGAGTTTTGACCCAAAATAAGGAGATTTTCTGTCTTTTTGCCACAACATATAGGGAATATCTGCCTTTTTGCCCCACAATTAGGGGAATTTCTGCAATTTTGCTCCAAAATACGGGGAATTTCTGCCTTTTTGCCCGAAAATAAGGAGAATGCATACCTTTTTGCCATAAAAAAGCGAAATTTCTTCATTTTTGCCCCAAAATAAGGGGAATTTCTGCTTTTTTGCCTCTAAATAATTGGAATTTCTGTCTTTTTCCCCCAAAACAAAAGGAATTTTTGTCTTTTTTGCCCCAAAATAAAGAAAATTTCTGACTTATTACCCTGAAATAAGTGCAATTTCTGCAATTTTGCCCCAAAATAAGGGAAATTTCTGCATTTTTGCCCCCAAATAAGGGGAATTTCAGACTTTTTATCTCAAAATAAAATGAATTTCTGCATTTTTGCCCCAAAATATAGGAAATTTCTGCCTTTTTGCCCCAAAATAAGAAAAATTTCTGCCATTTTGTACCAAAATATAAGAAATTTCTGCCTTTTTGCTTCAAAATAAAAAAAATTCTCCCTTTTTTCTGAAATAAGTGAAATTTCTGCAATTTTACCCCAAAATAAGTGAAATTTCTGCAATTCTGCCCCAAAATAAAAGAAATTTCTGGAATTTTGCCCCAAAATAAGTGGAATTTCTGAGTTTTACCCAAAATAAAGAGAATTTCTGCCTTTTTGCCCCACAATTAGTGAAATTTTTGCAATTTTGCCCTAAAATAAGAGAAATTTCTGAATTTTTTCTCCATAATAAGGGAAATTTCTGCAATTTTGCCCCAAAATAAGGGAAATTTCTGGAATTTTGCCCCAAAATAAGTGGAATTTCTGAGTTCTGCCCCAAAATAAGGAGAATTTCTGTCTTTATACCCCAACATATAGGGAATTTCTGCCTTTTTGCCTCACAATTAGGCAAAATTCTGCAGTTTTCCTCCAAAATACGAGGAATTTCTGCCTTTTTTGTCCGAAAATAAGAAGAATGCATACCTTTTTGCCACAAAAAAGGAAATTTCTTCATTTTTGCTCCAAAATAAGGGTAATTTCTGCCTTTTTGCCTCTAAATAAGTAAAATTTCTGTTTTTTCCCAAACAAAGGGAATTCCTGTCTTTTTTGCCCCAAAATAAGGAAAATTTTGACTTATTACCGTGAAATAAGTGAAATTTCAGCAATTTTGACTCAAAATAAGGGAAATTTCTGCCTTTTTGCCCCAAAATAAGGGGAATTTCTCCTTTTTTTCTGAAATAAGTTAAATTTCTGCAATTTTGCCCCAAAATAAGTGAAATTTCTGCAATTTTACCCCAAAATAAAAAAAATTTCTGGAATTTTGCCCAAAAATGAGTGGAATTTCTGAGTTTTGCCCCCAAAATAAGGAGAATTTCTGTTATTTTGTCTCAACATATAGGAAATTTCTGCCTTTTTGCCCCACAATTAGGGGAATTTCTTAAATTTTGCTCCAAAATAAGGGGAATTTCTGCTTTTTTGCCTCTAAATAACTGGAATTTCTGCCTTTTTCTCACAAAACAAAGGGAATTTCTGTCTTTTTTGCCCCAAAATAAGGAAAATTTCTGACTTATTACTCTGAAATAAGTGAAATTTCTGCAATTTTGCCCCAAAATAAGGGAAATTTCTGCATTTTTGCCCCCAAATAAGGGGAATTACAGCCTTTTTACCTCAAAATAAGGCGAATTTCTGAATTTTGGCACAAAATATTCTGAATGTCTGCGGTTTTGCCCCAAAATAAGGAAAATTTCTGCCTTTTTTCCCTGAAATAAGTGAAATTTCTGCAATTTTGCCCCAAAATAAGTGAAATTTCTACAATTCTGCCCCAAAATAAAAGAAATTTCTGGAATTTTGCCCCAAAATAAGTGGAATTTCTGAGTTTTGCCCCAAAATAAAGAGAATTTCTGCCTTTTTGCCCCACAATTAGTGAAATTTCTGCAATTTTGCCCTAAAATAAGAGAAATTTCTGCATTTTTTCCCCATAATAAGGGAAATTTCTGCAATTTTGCCCCAAAATAAGGGGAATTTCTGTTTTTTGCCCCACAATTAGTGAAATTTCTGCAATTTTGCCCTAAAATAAGAGAAATTTCTGCAATTTTGCCCCAAAATAAGGGGAATTTCTGTTTTTTGCCCCACAATTAGTGAAATTTCTGTAATTTTGACCTAAGTAAGGGGAATTTCTGCCTTTTGCCCCAAATTATGGGGAATTTCTGCCTTTTTTCCAAAAATAAAAAGAATGCCTACCTTTTGCCATATAAAAGGGAAATTTCTCATTTTTGCTTCAAAATAAGGGGAACTTTTCCCTTTTTGATTCTAAATATTTGGAATTTCTGTTTTTTTCCCCCAAAACAAAGGAAATTTCTGGTTTTTTTGCCCCAAAATAAGGAAAATTTCAGACTTATTACCCTGAAATAAGTGAAATTTCTGAAAATTGCCCCAAAATAAGGAAATTTCTGCATTTCTGCCCCCAAATAAGGGGAATTTCAGCCTTTTTACCTCAAAATAAGGGGAATTTCTGCATTTTTGAAACAAAATATTAGGAATTTCTGCATTTTTGCCATAAAATATTAGGAATTTCGGTCTTTTTGCCCCAAAATAAGAAAATTTCTCCTTTTTATTTTGAAATAAGTGAAATTTCTGCAATTTTGCCCCAAAGTAAGTGAAATTTCTGCAATTTTGCCTCAAAATAAGGGAAATTTCTGGAATTTTGCCCCAAAGTAAGTGGAATATATGAGTTTTACACCAAAATAAGGAGAATTTCTGTCTTTCTGCCCCAACATATAGGGAATTTCTGCCTTTTTGCCCCACAATTAGGGGAATTTCTGCAATTTTGCTCCAAAATACGGGGAATTTCTGCCTTTTTGCCCGAAAATAAGGAGAATGCATACCTTTTTGCCATAAAAAAGCGAAATTTCTTCATTTTTGCTCCGAAATAAGGGGAATTTCTGCTTTTTTGCCTCTAAATAAGTGGAATTTCTGTCTTTTTCCCCCAAAACAAAAGGAATTTCTGTCTTTTTTGCCCCAAAATAAGGAAAATTTCTGACTTATTACCCTGAAATAAGTGAAATTTCTTCAATTTTGCCCCAAAATAAGGGAAATTTCTGCATTTTTGCCCCCAAATAAGGGGAATTTCAGGATTTTTACCTCAAAATAAAAGGAATTTCTGCATTTTAGCTCCAAAATATAGGAAATTTCTGCCTTTTTTCCCCAAAATAAGAAAAATTTCTCCCATTTTGTACCAAAATATAAGAAATTTCTGCCTTTTTGCTTCAAAATAAAAAAATTTCTCGTTTTTTTCTGAAATAAGTTAAATTTCTGCAATTTTGCCCAAAATAAGTGAAATTTCTGCAATTTTGCCCCAAAATAAGGGAAATTTCTGGAATTTTGCCTCAAAATAAGTGGAATTTCTGAGTTTTGCCCCAAAATAAGGAGATTTTCTGTCTTTTTGCCCCAACATATAGGGAATATCTGCCTTTTTGCCCCACAATTAGGGGAATTTCTGCAATTTTGCTCCAAAATACGGGGTATTTCTGATTTTTTCCCAGAAAATAAGGAGAATGCATACCTTTTTGCCATAAAAAAGGGAAATTTCTTCATTTTTGCTCCAAAATAAGGGGAATTTCTGCTTTTTTGCCTCTAAATAATTGGTATTTCGGTCTTTTCCCCCAAAACAAAGGGAATTTCTGTCTATTTTGCCCCAAAATAAAAAAAATTTCTGACTTATTTCCCTGAAGTAAGTGAAATTTCTGCAATTTTGCCCCAAAATAAGGGAAATTTCTGCCTTTTTGCCCCCAAATAAAGGGAATTTCAGCTTTTTTACCTCAAAATAAGGGGAATTTCTGCATTTTTGCCACAAAAATTAGGAATTTCTGCCTTTTTGCCCCAAAATAAGAAAAATTTCTGCCTATTTTCCATGAAATAAGTGAAATTTCTGCAATTTTGACACAAAATAAGTGAAATTTCTTCAATTTTGCCCCAAAATAAGGGAAATTTCTGGAATTTTGCCTCAAAATAAGTGGAATTTCTGAGTTCTGCCCCAAAATAAGGAGAATTTCTGTCTTTATACCCCAACATATAGGGAATTTCTGCCTTTTTGCCTCACAATTAGGCAAAATTCTGCAATTTTGCTCCAAAATACGAGGAATTTCTGTCTTTTTTGTCCGAAAATAAGAAGAATGCATACCTTTTTGCCATAAAAAAGGGAAATTTCTTCATTTTTGCTCCAAAATAAGGGGAATTTCTGCCTTTTTGCCTCTAAATAAGTAAAATTTCTGTTTTTTCCCAAAGGGAATTCCTGTCTTTTTTGCCACAAAATAAGGAAAATTTTGACTTATTACCGTGAAATAAGTGAAATTTCAGCAATTTTGACTCAAAATAAGGGAAATTTCTGCCTTTTTGCCCCCAAATAAGGGGAATTTCAGCTTTTTTACCTCAAAATAAGGGGAATTTCTGCATTTTTGCCCCAAAATATGGGAAATTTCTGGTTTTTTGCCCTAAAATAAGAAAATTTCTCTTTTTTTCTGAAATAAGTTAAATTTCTGCAATTTTGCCCCAAAATAAGTGAAATTTCTGCAATTTTAACCCAAAATAAAAAAAATTTCTGAAATTTTGCCCAAAAATGAGTGGAATTTCTGAGTTTTGCCCCCAAAATAAGGAGAATTTCTGTTATTTTGTCTCAACATATAGGGAATTTCTGCCTTTTTGCCCCACAATTAGGGGAATTTCTGAAATTTTGCTCCAAAATAAGGGGAATTTCTGCTTTTATGCCTCTAAAAAAGTGGAATTTCTGCCTTTTTCTCATAAAACAAAGGGAATTTCTGTCTTTTTTGCCCCAAAATAAGGAAAATTTCTGACTTATTACTCTGAAATTACTGAAATTTCTGCAATTTTGCCCCAAAATAAGGGAAATTTCTGCATTTTTGCCCCCAAATAAGGGGAATTTCAGACTTTTTACCTCAAAATAAGGCGAATTTCTGAATTTTGGCACAAAATATTATGAATGTTTGCGGTTTTGCCCCAAAATAAAAAAAATTAATGCATTTTTCCCTGAAATAAGTGAAATTTCTGCAATTTTGCCCCAAAATAAGTGAAATTTCTGCAATTCTGCCCCAAAATAAAAGAAATTTCTGGAATTTTGCCCCAAAATAAGTGGAATTTCTGAGTTTTGCCCCAAAATAAAGAGAATTTCTGCCTTTTTGCCCCACAATTAGTGAAATTTCTGCAATTTTGCCCTAAAATAAGAGAAATTTCTGCATTTTTTCCCCATAATAAGGGAAATTTCTGCAATTTTGCCCCAAAATAAGGGGAATTTCTGTTTTTTGCCCCACAATTAGTGAAATTTCTGTAATTTTGACCTAAGTAAGGGGAATTTCTGCCTTTTGCCGCAAAATATGGGCAATTTCTGCCTTTTTTCCAAAAATAAAATGAATGCCTACCTTTTGCCATAAAAAAGGGAAATTTCTCATTTTTGCTTCAAAATAAGGGGAACTTTTCCATTTTTGCTTCTAAAAAAGTGGAATTTTTGTTTTTTTCCCCCAAACAAAGGGAATTTCTGTTTTTTTTGCCCCAAAATAAGGAAAATTTCTGACTTATTACCCTGAAATAAGTGAAATTTCTGAAAATTGCCCCAAAATAAGGAAATTTCTGCATTTCTGCCCCCAAATAAGGGGAATTTCAACTTTTTTACCTCAAAATAAGGGAACTTTCTGCATTTTTGCAACAAAATATTAGGAATTTCTGCATTTTTGCCACAAAATATTAGGAATTTCTGCCTTTTTGCCCCAAAATAAGAAAATTTCTCCTTTTTTTTTTTGAAATAAGTGAAATTTCTGCAATTTTGCCCCAAAGTAAGTGAAATTTCTGCAATTTTACCCCAAAATAAGGGAAATTTCTGGAATTTTGCCCCAAAGTAAGTGGAATTTATGAGTTTTACCCGAAAATAAGGAGAATTTCTGTCTTTCTGCCCCAACATATAGGGAATTTCTGCCTTTTTGCCCCACAATTAGGGGAATTATTGCAATTTTGCTCCAAAATACGGGGAATTTCTGCCTTTTTGCCCGAAAATAAGGAGATTGCATATCTTTTTGCCATAAAAAAGCGAAATTTCTTCATTTTTGCTCCAAAATAAGGGGAATTTCTGCTTTTTTGCCTCTAAATAAGTGGATTTTCTGTCTTTTTCCCCCAAAACAAAAGGAATTTCTGTCTTTTTTGCCCCAAAATAAGGAAAATTTCTGACTTATTACCCTGAAATAAGTAAAATTTCTGCAATTTTGCCCCAAAATAAGGGAAATTTCTGCATTTTTGTCCCCAAATAAGGGGAATTTCAGGCTTTTTACCTCAAAATAAAAGGAATTTCTGCATTTTTGCCCCAAAATATAGGAAATTTCTGCCTTTTTTCCCCAAAATAAGAAAAATTTCTGCCATTTTGTACCAAAATATAAGAAATTTCTGCCTTTTTGCTTCAAAATAAAAAAAATTCTCCCTTTTTTCTGTAATAAGTTAAATTTCTGCAATTTTGCCCCTAAATAAGCGAAATTTCTGCAATTTTGCCCCAAAATAAGCGAAATTTCTGCAATTTTGCTCCAAAATAAGGGAAATTTCTGGAATTTTGCCTCAAAATAAGTGGAATTTCTGAGTTTTGACCCAAAATAAGGAGATTTTCTGTCTTTTTGCCACAACATATAGGGAATATCTGCCTTTTTGCCCCACAATTAGGGGAATTTCTGCAATTTTGCTCCAAAATACGGGGAATTTCTGCCTTTTTGCCCGAAAATAAGGAGAATGCATACCTTTTTGCCATAAAAAAGCGAAATTTCTTCATTTTTGCCCCAAAATAAGGGGAATTTCTGCTTTTTTGCCTCTAAATAATTGGAATTTCTGTCTTTTTCCCCCAAAACAAAAGGAATTTTTGTCTTTTTTGCCCCAAAATAAAGAAAATTTCTGACTTATTACCCTGAAATAAGTGCAATTTCTGCAATTTTGCCCCAAAATAAGGGAAATTTCTGCATTTTTGCCCCCAAATAAGGGGAATTTCAGACTTTTTATCTCAAAATAAAATGAATTTCTGCATTTTTGCCCCAAAATATAGGAAATTTCTGCCTTTTTGCCCCAAAATAAGAAAAATTTCTGCCATTTTGTACCAAAATATAAGAAATTTCTGCCTTTTTGCTTCAAAATAAAAAAAATTCTCCCTTTTTTCTGAAATAAGTGAAATTTCTGCAATTTTACCCCAAAATAAGTGAAATTTCTGCAATTCTGCCCCAAAATAAAAGAAATTTCTGGAATTTTGCCCCAAAATAAGTGGAATTTCTGAGTTTTACCCAAAATAAAGAGAATTTCTGCCTTTTTGCCCCACAATTAGTGAAATTTTTGCAATTTTGCCCTAAAATAAGAGAAATTTCTGAATTTTTTCTCCATAATAAGGGAAATTTCTGCAATTTTGCCCCAAAATAAGGGAAATTTCTGCATTTTTGCCCCCAAATATGGGGAATTTCAGACTTTTTACCTCAAAATAAAAGGAATTTCTGCATTTTTGCCCCAAAATATAGGAAATTTCTTCCTTTTTTTCCCAAAATAAGAAAAATTTCTGCCATTTTGTACCAAAATATAAGAAATTTCTGCCTTTTTGCTTCAAAATAAAAAAATTTCTCCCTTTTTTCTGAAATAAGTTAAATTTCTGCAATTTTGCCCCAAAATAAGTGAAATTTCTGCAATTTTGCCCCAAAATAAGGGAAATTTCTGGAATTTTGCCTCAAAATAAGTGGAATTTCTGAGTTTTGCCCCAAAATAAGGAGATTTTCTGTCTTTTTGCCCCAACATATAGGGAATATCTGCCTTTTTGCCCCACAATTAGGGGAATTTCTGCAATTTTGCTCCAAAATACGGGGTATTTCTGATTTTTTCCCAGAAAATAAGGAGAATGCATACCTTTTTGCCATAAAAAAGGGAAATTTCTTCATTTTTGCTCCAAAATAAGGGGAATTTCTGCTTTTTTGCCTCTAAATAAGTGGTATTTCTGTCTTTTCCCCAAAAACAAAGGGAATTTCTGTCTATTTTGCCCCAAAATAAAAAAAAATTTCTGACTTATTTCCCTGAAGTAAGTGAAATTTCTGCAATTTTGCCCCAAAATAAGGGAAATTTCTGCCTTTTTGCCCCCAAATAAGGGGAATTTCAGCTTTTTTACCTCAAAATAAGGGGAATTTCTGCATTTTTGCCACAAAAATTAGGAATTTCTGCCTTTTTGCCCCAAAATAAGAAAAATTTCTGCCTATTTTCCATGAAATAAGTGAAATTTCTGCAATTTTGACACAAAATAAGTGAAATTTCTTCAATTTTGCCCCAAAATAAGGGAAATTTCTGGAATTTTGCCTCAAAATAAGTGGAATTTCTGAGTTCTGCCCCAAAATAAGGAGAATTTCTGTCTTTATACCCCAACATATAGTGAATTTCTGCCTTTTTGCCTCACAATTAGGCAAAATTCTGCAATTTTGCTCCAAAATACGAGGAATTTCTGTCTTTTTTGTCCGAAAATAAGAAGAATGCATACCTTTTTGCCATAAAAAAGGGAAATTTCTTCATTTTTGCTCCAAAATAAGGGGAATTTCTGCCTTTTTGCCTCTAAATAAGTAAAATTTCTGTTTTTTCCCAAAGGGAATTCCTGTCTTTTTTGCCACAAAATAAGGAAAATTTTGACTTATTACCGTGAAATAAGTGAAATTTCAGCAATTTTGACTCAAAATAAGGGAAATTTCTGCCTTTTTGCCCCCAAATAAGGGGAATTTCAGCTTTTTTACCTCAAAATAAGAGGAATTTCTGCATTTTTGCCCCAAAATATGGGAAATTTCTGCTTTTTTGCCCTAAAATAAGAAAATTTCTCTTTTTTTTCTGAAATAAGTTAAATTTCTGCAATTTTGCCCCAAAATAAGTGAAATTTCTGCAATTTTACCCCAAAATAAAAAAAATTTCTGAAATTTTGCCCAAAAATGAGTGGAATTTCTGAGTTTTGCCCCCAAAATAAGGAGAATTTCTGTTATTTTGTCTCAACATATAGGGAATTTCTGCCTTTTTGACCCACAATTAGGGGAATTTCTGAAATTTTGCTCCAAAATAAGGGGAATTTCTGCTTTTATGCCTCTAAAAAAGTGGAATTTCTGCCTTTTTCTCATAAAACAAAGGGAATTTCTGTCTTTTTTGCCCCAAAATAAGGAAAATTTCTGACTTATTACTCTGAAATAAGTGAAATTTCTGCAATTTTGCCCCAAAATAAGGGAAATTTCTGCATTTTTGCCCCCAAATAAGGGGAATTTCAGACTTTTTACCTCAAAATAAGGCGAATTTCTGAATTTTGGCACAAAATATTATGAATGTTTGCGGTTTTGCCCCAAAATAAGAAAAATTAATGCATTTTTCCCTGAAATAAGTGAAATTTCTGCAATTTTGCCCCAAAATAAGTGAAATTTCTGCAATTCTGCCCCAAAATAAAAGAAATTTCTGGAATTTTGCCCCAAAATAAGTGGAATTTCTGAGTTTTGCCCCAAAATAAAGAGAATTTCTGCCTTTTTGCCCCACAATTAGTGAAATTTCTGCAATTTTGCCCTAAAATAAGAGAAATTTCTGCAATTTTTTCCCATAATAAGGGAAATTTCTGCAATTTTGCCCCAAAATAAGGGGAATTTCTGTTTTTTGCCCCACAATTAGTGAAATTTCTGTAATTTTGACCTAAGTAAGGGGAATTTCTGCCTTTTGCCGCAAAATATGGGCAATTTCTGCCTTTTTTCCAAAAATAAAAAGAATGCCTACCTTTTGCCATAAAAAAGGGAAATTTCTCATTTTTGCTTCAAAATAAGGGGAACTTTTCCATTTTTGCTTCTAAATAAGTGGAATTTTTGTTTTTTTCCCCCAAAACAAAGGGAATTTCTGTTTTTTTTGCCCCAAAATAAGGAAAATTTCTGACTTATTACCCTGAAATAAGTGAAATTTCTGAAAATTGCCCCAAAATAAGGAAATTTCTGCATTTCTGCCCCCAAATAAGGGGAATTTCAACTTTTTTACCTCAAAATAAGGGAAATTTCTGCATTTTTGCAACAAAATATTAGGAATTTCTGCATTTTTGCCACAAAATATTAGGAATTTCTGCCTTTTTGCCCCAAAATAAGAAAATTTCTCCTTTTTTTTTTGAAATAAGTGAAATTTCTGCAATTTTGCCCCAAAGTAAGTGAAATTTCTGCAATTTTACCCCAAAATAAGGGAAATTTCTGGAATTTTGCCCCAAAGTAAGTGGAATTTATGAGTTTTACCCCAAAATAAGGAGATTTTCTGTCTTTTTGCCACAACATATAGGGAATATCTGCCTTTTTGCCCCACAATTAGGGGAATTTCTGCAATTTTGCTCCAAAATACGGGGAATTTCTGCCTTTTTGCCCGAAAATAAGGAGAATGCATACCTTTTTGCCATAAAAAAGCGAAATTTCTTCATTTTTGCCCCAAAATAAGGGGAATTTCTGCTTTTTTGCCTCTAAATAATTGGAATTTCTGTCTTTTTCCCCCAAAACAAAAGGAATTTCTGTCTTTTTTGCCCCAAAATAAGGAAAATTTCTGACTTATTACCCTGAAATAAGTAAAATTTCTGCAATTTTGCCCCAAAATAAGGGAAATTTCTGCATTTTTGCCCCCAAATAAGGGGAATTTCAGGCTTTTTACCTCAAAATAAAAGGAATTTCTGCATTTTTGCCCCAAAATATAGGAAATTTCTGCCTTTTTTCCCCAAAATAAGAAAAATTTCTGCCATTTTGTATCAAAATATAAGAAATTTCTGCCTTTTTGCTTCAAAATAAAAAAAATTCTCCCTTTTTTCTGAAATAAGTTAAATTTCTGCAATTTTGCCCCAAAATAAGCGAAATTTCTGCAATTTTGCCCCAAAATAAGGGAAATTTCTGGAATTTTGCCTCAAAATAAGTGGAATTTCTGAGTTTTGCCCCAAAATAAGGAGATTTTCTGTCTTTTGCCCCAACATATAGGGAATATCTGCCTTTTTGCCCTACAATTAGGGGAATTTCTGCAATTTTGCTCCAAAATACGGGGAATTTCTGCCTTTTTGCCCGAAAATAAGGAGAATGCATACCTTTTTGCCATAAAAAATTGAAATTTCTTCATTTTTGCCTTAAAATAAAAGGAATTTCTGCTTTTTTGCCTCTAAATAAGTGGAATTTCTGTCTTTTTCCCCAAAACAAAGGGAATTTCTGTCTATTTTGCCCCAAAATAAAGAAAATTTCTGACTTATTTCCCTGAAGTAAGTGAAATTTCTGCAATTTTGCTCCAAAATAAGGGAAATTTCTGCCTTTTTGCCCCCAAATAAGAGGAATTTCAGCTTTTTTTACCTCAAAATAAGGGGAATTTCTGCATTTTTGCCACAAAAATTAGGAATTTCTGCCTTTTTGCCCCAAAATATGAAAAATTTCTGCCATTTTGTACCAAAATATAAGAAATTTCTGCCTTTTTGCTTCAAAATAAAAAAATTTCTCCTTTTTCCTGAAATAAGTTAAATTTCTGCAATTTTGCCCCAAAATAAGTGAAATTTCTGCAATTTTGCCCCAAAATAAGTGAAATTTCTGCAATTCTGCCCCAAAATAAAAGAAATTTCTGGAATTTTGCCCCAAAATAAGTGGAATTTCTGAGTTTTGCCCCAAAATAAAGAGAATTTCTGCCTTTTTGCCCCACAATTAGTGAAATTTCTGCAATTTTGCCCTAAAATAAGAGAAATTTCTGCATTTTTTCCCCATAATAAGGGAAATTTCTGCAATTTTGCCCCAAAATAAGGGGAATTTCTGTTTTTTGCCCCACAATTAGTGAAATTTCTGTAATTTTGACCTAAGTAAGGGGAATTTCTGCCTTTTGCCGCAAAATATGGGGAATTTCTGCCTTTTTTCCAAAAATAAAAAGAATGCCTACCTTTTGCCATAAAAAAGGGAAATTTCTCATTTTTGCTTCAAAATAAGGGGAACTTTTTCATTTTTGCTTCTAAATAAGTGGAATTTCTGTTTTTTCCCCCAAAATAAGGGAATTTCTGTTTTTTTGCCCCAAGATAAGGAAAATTTCTGACTTATTACCCTGAAATAAGTGAAATTTCTGAAAATTGCCCCAAAATAAGGAAATTTCTGCATTTCTGCCCCCAAATAAGGGGAATATCAACCTTTTTACCTCAAAATAAGGGAAATTTCTGCATTTTTGCAACAAAATATTAGGAATTTCTGCATTTTTGCCACAAAATATTAGGAATTTCTGCCTTTTTGCCCCAAAATAAGAAAATTTCTCCTTTTTTTTTGAAATAAGTGAAATTTTTGCAATTTTGCCCCAAAGTAAGTGAAATTTCTGCAATTTTGCCCCAAAATAAGGGAAATTTCTGGAATTTTGCCCCAAAATAAGTGGAATTTATGAGTTTTACCCCAAAATAAGGAGAATTTCTGTCTTTCTGCCCCAACATATAGGGAATTTCTGCCTTTTTGCCCTACAATTAGGGGAATTTCTGCAATTTTGCTCCAAAATACGGGGAATTTCTGCCTTTTTGCCCGAAAATAAGGAGAATGCATACCTTTTTGCCATAAAAAAGCGAAATTTCTTCATTTTTGCTCCAAAATAAGGGTAATTTCTGCTTTTTTGCCTCTAAATAAGTGGAATTTCTGTCTTTTTCCCCCAAAACAAAAGGAATTTCTGTCTTTTTTGCCCCAAAATTAGGAAAATTTCTGACTTATTACCCTGAAATAAGTGAAATTTCTGCAATTTTGCCCCAAAATAAGGGAAATTTCTGCATTTTTGCCCCCAAATAAGGGGAATTTCAGACTTTTTACCTCAAAATAAAAGGAATTTCTGCATTTTTGCCCCAAAATATAGGAAATTTCTGCCCTTTTTCCCCAAAATAAGAAAAATTTCTGCCATTTTGTACCAAAATATAAGAAATTTCTGCGTTTTTGCTTCAAAATTAAAAAATTTCTCCCTTTTTTCTGAAATAAGTTAAATTTCTGCAATTTTGCCCCAAAATAAGTGAAATTTCTGCAATTTTGCCCCAAAATAAGGGAAATTTCTGGAATTTTGCCTCAAAATAAGTGGAATTTCTGAGTTTTGCCCCAAAATAAGGAGATTTTCTGTCTTTTGCCCCAACATATAGGGAATATCTGCCTTTTTGCCCTACAATTAGGGGAATTTCTGCAATTTTGCTCCAAAATACGGGGAATTTCTGCCTTTTTGCCCGAAAATAAGGAGAATGCATACCTTTTTGCCATAAAAAATTGAAATTTCTTCATTTTTGCCTTAAAATAAAAGGAATTTCTGCTTTTTTGCCTCTAAATAAGTGGAATTTCTGTCTTTTTCCCCAAAACAAAGGGAATTTCTGTCTATTTTGCCCCAAAATAAAGAAAATTTCTGACTTATTTCCCTGAAGTAAGTGAAATTTCTGCAATTTTGCCCCAAAATAAGGGAAATTTCTGCATTTTTGCCCCCAAATAAGGGGAATTTCAGACTTTTTACCTCAAAATAAGGCGAATTTCTGAATTTTGGCACAAAATATTATGAATGTTTGCGGTTTTGCCCCAAAATAAGAAAAATTAATGCATTTTTCCCTGAAATAAGTGAAATTTCTGCAATTTTGCCCCAAAATAAGTGAAATTTCTGCAATTCTGCCCCAAAATAAAAGAAATTTCTGGAATTTTGCCCCAAAATAAGTGGAATTTCTGAGTTTTGCCCCAAAATATAGAGAATTTCTGCCTTTTTGCCCCACAATTAGTGAAATTTCTGCAATTTTGCCCTAAAATAAGAGAAATTTCTGCATTTTTTCCCCATAATAAAGGAAATTTCTGCAATTTTGCCCCAAAATAAGGGGAATTTCTGTTTTTTGCCCCACAATTAGTGAAATTTCTGTAATTTTGACCTAAGTAAGGGGAATTTCTGCCTTTTGCCGCAAAATATGGGGAATTTCTGCCTTTTTTCCAAAAATAAAAAGAATGCCTACCTTTTGCCATAAAAAAGGGAAATTTCTCATTTTTGCTTCAAAATAAGGGGAACTTTTTCATTTTTGCTTCTAAATAAGTGGAATTTCTGTTTTTTCCCCCAAAATAAGGGAATTTCTGTTTTTTTGCCCCAAGATAAGGAAAATTTCTGACTTATTACCCTGAAATAAGTGAAATTTCTGAAAATTGCCCCAAAATAAGGAAATTTCTGCATTTCTGCCCCCAAATAAGGGGAATATCAACCTTTTTACCTCAAAATAAGGGAAATTTCTGCATTTTTGCAACAAAATATTAGGAATTTCTGCATTTTTGCCACAAAATATTAGGAATTTCTGCCTTTTTGCCCCAAAATAAGAAAATTTCTCCTTTTTTTTTGAAATAAGTGAAATTTTTGCAATTTTGCCCCAAAGTAAGTGAAATTTCTGCAATTTTGCCCCAAAATAAGGGAAATTTCTGGAATTTTGCCCCAAAATAAGTGGAATTTATGAGTTTTACCCCAAAATAAGGAGAATTTCTGTCTTTCTGCCCCAACATATAGGGAATTTCTGCCTTTTTGCCCTACAATTAGGGGAATTTCTGCAATTTTGCTCCAAAATACGGGGAATTTCTGCCTTTTTGCCCGAAAATAAGGAGAATGCATACCTTTTTGCCATAAAAAAGCGAAATTTCTTCATTTTTGCTCCAAAATAAGGGTAATTTCTGCTTTTTTGCCTCTAAATAAGTGGAATTTCTGTCTTTTTCCCCCAAAACAAAAGGAATTTCTGTCTTTTTTGCCCCAAAATTAGGAAAATTTCTGACTAATTACCCTGAAATAAGTGAAATTTCTGCAATTTTGCCCCAAAATAAGGGAAATTTCTGCATTTTTGCCCCCAAATAAGGGGAATTTCAGACTTTTTACCTCAAAATAAAAGGAATTTCTGCATTTTTGCCCCAAAATATAGGAAATTTCTGCCCTTTTTCCCCAAAATAAGAAAAATTTCTGCCATTTTGTACCAAAATATAAGAAATTTCTGCGTTTTTGCTTCAAAATAAAAAATTTCTCCCTTTTTTCTGAAATAAGTTAAATTTCTGCAATTTTGCCCCAAAATAAGTGAAATTTCTGCAATTTTGCCCCAAAATAAGGGAAATTTCTGGAATTTTGCCTCAAAATAAGTGGAATTTCTGAGTTTTGCCCCAAAATAAGGAGATTTTCTGTCTTTTGCCGCAACATATAGGGAATATCTGCCTTTTTGCCCTACAATTAGGGGAATTTCTGCAATTTTGCTCCAAAATACGAGGAATTTCTGCCTTTTTGCCCGAAAATAAGGAGAATGCATACCTTTTTGCCATAAAAAATTGAAATTTCTTCATTTTTGCCTTAAAATAAAAGGAATTTCTGCTTTTTTGCCTCTAAATAAGTGGAATTTCTGTCTTTTTCCCCAAAACAAAGGGAATTTCTGTCTATTTTGCCCCAAAATAAAGAAAATTTCTGACTTATTTCCCTGAAGTAAGTGAAATTTCTGCAATATTGCTCCAAAATAAGGGAAATTTCTGCCTTTTTGCCCCCAAATAAGGGGAAGTTCAGCTTTTTTTACCTCAAAATAAGGGGAATTTCTGCATTTTTGCCACAAAAATTAGGAATTTCTGCCTTTTTGCCCCAAAATATGAAAAATTTCTGCCATTTTGTACCAAAATATAAGAAATTTCTGCCTTTTTGCTTCAAAATAAAAAAATTTCTCCTTTTTTCCTGAAATAAGTTAAATTTCTGCAATTTTGCCCCAAAATAAGTGAAATTTCTGCAATTTTGCCCCAAAATAAGTGAAATTTCTGCAATTCTGCCCCAAAATAAAAGAAATTTCTGGAATTTTGCCCCAAAATAAGTGGAATTTCTGAGTTTTGCCCCAAAATAAAGAGAATTTCTGCCTTTTTGCCCCACAATTAGTGAAATTTCTGCAATTTTGCCCTAAAATAAGAGAAATTTCTGCATTTTTCTCCATAATAAGGGAAATTTCTGCAATTTTGCCCCAAAATAAGGGGAATTTCTGTTTTTTGCCCCACAATTAGTGAAATTTCTGTAATTTTGACCTAAGTAAGGGGAATTTCTGCCTTTTGCCGCAAAATATGGGGAATTTCTGCCTTTTTTCCAAAAATAAAAAGAATGCCTACCTTTTGCCATAAAAAAGGGAAATTTCTCATTTTTGCTTCAAAATAAGGGGAACTTTTCCATTTTTGCTTCTAAATAAGTGGAATTTCTGTTTTTTCCCCCAAAATAAGGGAATTTCTGTTTTTTTGCCCCAAGATAAGGAAAATTTCTGACTTATTACCCTGAAATAAGTGAAATTTCTGAAAATTGCCCCAAAATAAGGAAATTTCTGCATTTCTGCCCCCAAATAAGGGGAATATCAACCTTTTTACCTCAAAATAAGGGAAATTTCTGCATTTTTGCAACAAAATATTAGGAATTTCTGCATTTTTGCCACAAAATATTAGGAATTTCTGCCTTTTTGCCCCAAAATAAGAAAATTTCTCCTTTTTTTTTGAAATAAGTGAAATTTTTGCAATTTTGCCCCAAAGTAAGTGAAATTTCTGCAATTTTGCCCCAAAATAAGAGAAATTTCTGGAATTTTGCCCCAAAATAAGTGGAATTTATGAGTTTTACCCCAAAATAAGGAGAATTTCTGTCTTTCTGCCCCAACATATAGGGAATTTCTGCCTTTTTGCCCTACAATTAGGGGAATTTCTGCAATTTTGCTCCAAAATACGGGGAATTTCTGCCTTTTTGCCCGAAAATAAGGAGAATGCATACCTTTTTGCCATAAAAAAGCGAAATTTCTTCATTTTTGCTCCAAAATAAGGGGAATTTTTGCTTTTTTGCCTCTAAATAAGTGGAATTTCTGTCTTTTTCCCCCAAAACAAAAGGAATTTCTGTCTTTTTTGCCCCAAAATTAGGAAAATTTCTGACTTATTATCCCTGAAATAAGTGAAATTTCTTCAATTTTGCCCCAAAATAAGGGAAATTTCTGCATTTTTGCCCCCAAATAAGGGGAATTTCAGGCTTTTTACCTCAAAATAAAAGGAATTTCTGCATTTTTGCCCCAAAATGTAGGAAATTTCTGCCTTTTTCCCCAAAATAAGAAAAATTTCTGCCATTTTGTACCAAAATATAAGAAATTTCTGCCTTTTTGCTTCAAAATAAAAAAATTTCTCCCTTTTTTCTGAAATAAGTTAAATTTCTGCAATTTTGCCCCAAAATAAGGGAAATTTCTGGAATTTTGCCTCAAAATAAGTGGAATTTCTGAGTTTGGCCCCAAAATAATTAGATTTCTGTCTTTTTGCCCCAACATATAGGGAATATCTGCCTTTTTGCCCCACAATTAGGGGAATTTCTGCAATTTTGCTCCAAAATACGGGGAATTTCTGCCTTTTTGCCCGAAAATAAGGAGAATGCATACCTTTTTGCCATAAAAAAGCGAAATTTCTTCATTTTTGCCCCAAAATAAAAGGAATTTCTGTTTTTTTGCCTCTAAATAAGTGGTATTTCTGTCTTTTCCCCCAAAACAAAGGGAATTTCTGTCTATTTTGCCCCAAAATAAAGAAAATTTCTGACTTATTTCCCTGAAGTAAGTGAAATTTCTGCAATTTTGCCCCAAAATAAGGGAAATTTCTGCCTTTTTGCAACAAAATAATGGGAATTTCAGCTTTTTTTACCTCAAAATAAGGGGAATTTCTGCATTTTTGCCACAAAAATTAGGAATTTCTGTCTTTTTTCCCCAAAATAAGAAACATTTCTGCCATTTTGTACCAAAATATAAGAAATTTCTGCCTTTTTGCTTCAAAATAAAAAAATTTCTCCTTTTTTTCTGAAATAAGTTAAATTTCTGCAATTTTGCCCCAAAATAAGTGAAATTTCTGCAATTTTGCCCCAAAATAAGGGAAATTTCTGGAATTTTGCCTCAAAATAAGTGGAATTTCTGAGTTTTACCCCAAAATAAGGAGATTTTCTGTCTTTTTGCCCCAACATATAGGGAATATCTGCCTTTTTGCCCCACAATTAGGGGAATTTCTGCAATTTTGCTCCAAAATACGGGGTATTTCTGCCTTTTTGCCAGAAAATAAGAAGAATGCATACCTTTTTGCCATAATAAAGGGAAATTTCTTCATTTTTGCTCCAAAATAAGGGGAATTTCTGCTTTTTTGCCTCTAAATAAGTGGTATTTCTGTCTTTTCCCCCAAAACAAAGGGAATTTCTGTCTATTTTGCCCCAAAATAAAGAAAATTTCTGACTTATTTCCCTGAAGTAAGTGAAATTTCTGCAATTTTGCCTCAAAATAAGGGAAATTTCTGCCTTTTTGCCCCCAAATAAGGGGAATTTCAGCTTTTTTACCTCAAAATAAGGGGAATTTCTGCATTTTTGCCACAAAAATTAGGAATTTCTGCATTTTTGCCCCTAAATAAGAAAAATTTCTGCCTATTTTCCATGAAATAAGTGAAATTTCTGCAATTTTGACACAAAATAAGTGAAATTTCTTCAATTTTGGCCCAAAAGAAGGGAAATTTCTGGAATTTTGCCGCAAAATAAGTGGAATTTCTGAGTTCTGCCCCAAAATAAGGAGAATTTCTGTCTTTATACCCCAACATATAGGGAATTTCTGCCTTTTTGCCTCACAATTAGGCAAAATTCTACAATTTTGGTCCAAAATATGAGGAATTTCTGCCTTTTTTGTCTGAAAATAAGAAGAATGCATACCTTTTTGCCATAAAAAAGGGAAATTTCTTCCTTTTTGCTCCAAAATAAGGGGAATTTCTGCCTTTTGCCTCTAAATAAGTAAAATTTCTGTTTTTTCCCAAACAAAAGGAATTCCCGTCTTTTTTGCCCCAAAATAAGGAAAATTTTGACTTATTACCGTGAAATAAGTGAAATTTCAGCACTTTTGACTCAAAATAAGGGAAATTTCTGCCTTTTTGCCCCCAAATAAGGGGAATTTCAGCTCTTTTACCTCAAAATAAGGGGAATTTCTGCATTTTTGCCCCAAAATATGGGAAATTTCTGGTTTTTTGCACCAAAATAAGAAAATTTCTCCTTTTTTTGTAATAAGTTAAATTTCTGCAATTTTGCCCCAAAATAAGTCAAATTTCTGCAATTTTACCCCAAAATAAAAAAAATTTCTGGAATTTTGCCCAAAAATGAGTGGAATTTCTGAGTTTTGCCCCCAAAATAAGGAGAATTTCTGTTATTTTGTCTCAACATATAGGGAATTTCTGCCTTTTTGCCCCACAATTAGGGGAATTTCTGAAATTTTGCTCCAAAAAAAAGGGAATTTCTGCTTTTTTGCCTCTAAATAAGTGGAATTTCTGCCTTTTTCTCACAAAACAAAGGGAATTTCTGTCTTTTTTGCCCCAAAATAAGAAAAATTTCTGACTTATTACTCTGAAATAAGTGAAATTTCTGCAATTTTGCCCTAAAATAAGAGAAATGTCTGCATTTTTTCCCCATAATAATGGTAATTTCTGCAATTTTGCCCCAAAATAAGGGGAATTTCTGTTTTTTGCCCCACAATTAGTGAAATTTCTGTAATTTTGACCTAAGTAAGGGGAATTTCTTCCTTTTGCCGCAAAATATGGAGAATTTCTGCCTTTTTTCCAAAAATAAAAAGAATGCCTACCTTTTGCCATAAAAAAGGGAAATTTCTCATTTTTGCTTCAAAATAAGGGGAACTTTTCCCTTTTTGCTTCTAAATAGGTGGAATTTCTGTTTTTTTCCCCCAAAACAAAGGGAATTTCTGTTTTTTTGCCCCAAAATAAAGAAAATTTCTGACTTATTACTCTGAAATAAGTGAAATTTCTGAAAATTGCCCCAAAATAAGGAAATTACTGCATTTCTGCCCCCAAATAAGGGGAATTTCAACCTTTTTACCTCAAAATAAGGGAAATTTCTGCATTTTTGCAACAAAATATTAGGAATTTCTGCATTTTTGCCACAAAATATTAGGAATTTCTGCCTTTTTGCCCCAAAATAAGAAAATTTCTCCTTTTTTTTGAAATAAGTGAAATTTCTGCAATTTTGCACCAAAGTAAGTGAAATTTCTGCAATTTTGCCCCAAAATAAGGAAAATTTCTGGAATTTTGCCCCAAAGTAAGTGGAATATATGAGTTTTACCCCAAAATAAGGAGAATTTCTGTCTTTCTGCCCCAACATATAGGGAATTTCTGCCTTTTTGCCCCAAAATTAGGGGAATTTCTGCAATTTTGCTCCAAAATACGGGGAATTTCTGCCTTTTTGCCCGAAAATAAGGAGAATGCATACCTTTTTGCCATAAAAAAGCGAAATTTCTTCATTTTTGCTCCAAAATAAGGGGAATTTCTGCTTTTTTGCTTCTAAATAAGTGGAATTTCTGTCTTTTTCCCCCAAAACAAAAGGAATTTCTGTCTTTTTTGCCCCAAAATTAGGAAAATTTCTGACTTATTACCCTGAAATAAGTGAAATTTCTGCAATTTTGCCCCAAAATAAGGGAAATTTCTGCATTTTTGCCCCCAAATAAGGGGAATTTCAGGCTTTTTACCTCAAAATAAAAGGAATTTCTGCATATTTTCCCCAAAATATAGGAAATTTCTGCCTTTTTCCCTAAAATAAGAAAAATTTCTGCCATTTTGTACCAAAATATAAGAAATTTCTGCCTTTTTGCTTCAAAATAAAAAATTTCTCCCTTTTTTCTGAAATAAGTAAAATTTCTGCAATTTTGCCCCAAAATAAGTGAAATTTCTGCAATTTTGCCCCAAAATAAGGGAAATTTCTGGAATTTTGCCTCAAAATAAGTGGAATTTCTGAGTTTTGCCCCAAAATAAGGAGATTTTCTGTCTTTTTGCCCCAACATATAGGGAATATCTGCCTTTTTGCCCCACAATTAGAGGAATTTCTGCAATTTTGCTCCAAAATACGGGGTATTTCTGCCTTTTTGCCAGAAAATAAGAAGAATGCATACTTTTTTGCCATAAAAAAGGGAAATTTCTTCATTTTTGCTCCAAAATAAGGGGAATTTCTGCTTTTTTGCCTTTAAATAAGTGGTATTTCTGTCTTTTCCCCCAAAACAAAGGGAATTTCTGTCTATTTTGCCCCAAAATAAGGAAAATTTCTGACTTATTTTCCTGAAGTAAGTGAAATTTCTGCAATTTTGCCCCAAAATAAGTGAAATTTCTGCAATTTTGCCCCAAAATAAGGAAAATTTCTGCCTTTTTGCCACCAAATAATGAGAATTTCAGCCTTTTTACCTCAAAATAAGGGGAATTTCTGCATTTTTGCCACAAAATATTAGGAATTTCTGCCTTTTTGCCCAAAAATGAGGAAAATTTCTGCCTGTTTTCCCTGAAATAAGTGAAATTGCTGCAATTTTGCCCCAAAATAAGTGAAATTTCTGCAATTTTGCCCCAAAATAAGGGAAATTTCTGGAATTTTGCCCCAAAATAAGTTTAATTTCTGAGTTCTGACCCAAAACAAGAAGAATTTCTGTCTTTATGCCCCAACATATAGGGAATTTCTGCCTTTTTGCCCCACAATTAGGGGAATTTCTGCAGTTTTGCTCCAAAATACGGGGAATTTCTGCCTTGTTGCCCGAAAATAAGAAGAATGCATAACTTTTTGCCATAAAAAAGCGAAATTTCTTCATTTTTGCTCCAAAATAAGGGGAATTTCTGCTTTTTTGCCTCTAAATAAGTGGAATTTCTGTCTTTTTCCCCCAAAACAAAGGAAATTTCTGTCTTTTTTGCTTCAAAATACGGAAAATTTCTGACTTATTACTCTGAAATAAGTGAAATTTCTGCAATTTTGCCCCAAAATAAGTGAAATTTCTGCAATTTTGCCCCAAAATAAGGGAAATTTCTGGAATTTTGCCTCAAAATAAGTGGAATTTCTGAGTTTTGCCCCAAAATAAGGAGATTTTCTGTCTTTGCCCCAACATATAGGGAATATCTGCCTTTTTGCCCCACAATTAGGGGAATTTCTGCAATTTTGCTCCAAAATACGGGGTATTTCTGCCTTTTTGCCAGAAAATAAGAAGAATGCATACCTTTTTGCCATAAAAAAGGGAAATTTCTTCATTTTTGCTCCAAAATAAGGGGAATTTCTGCCTTTTGCCTCTAAATAAGTAAAATTTCTGTTTTTTCCCAAACAAAAGGAATTCCTGTCTTTTTTGCCCCAAAATAAGGAAAATTTTGGCTTATTACCGTGAAATAAGTGAAATTTCAGCACTTTTGACTCAAAATAAGGGAAATTTCTGCCTTTTTGCCCCCAAATAAGGGGAATTTCAGCTTTTTACGTCAAAATAAGGGGAATTTCTGCATTTTTGCCCCAAAATATGGGAAATTTCTGCTTTTTCGCCCCAAAATAAGAAAATTTCTCCTTTTTTTTGTAATAAGTTAAATTTCTGCAATTTTGCCCCAAAATAAGTGAAATTTCTGCAATTTTACCCCAAAATAAAAAAAATTTCTGGAATTTTGCCCAAAAATGAGTGGAATTTCTGAGTTTTGCCCCCAAAATAAGGAGAATTTCTGTTATTTTGTCTCAACATATAGGGAATTTCTGCCTTTTTGCCCCACAATTAGGGGAATTTCTGAAATTTTGCTCCAAAATAAGGGGAATTTCTGCTTTTTTGCCTCTAAATAAGTGGAATTTCTGCCTTTTTCTCACAAAACAAAGGGAATTTCTGTCTTTTTTGCCCCAAAATAAGAAAAATTTCTGACTTATTACTCTGAAATAAGTGAAATTTCTGCAATTTTGCCCCAAAATAAGGGAAATTTCTGCATTTTTGCCCCCAAACAAGGGGAATTACAGCCTTTTTACCTCAAAATAAGGCGAATTTCTGAATTTTGGCACAAAATATTATGAATGTCTGCGGTTTTGCCCCAAAATAAGGAAAATTTCTGCCTTTTTTCCCTGAAATAAGTGAAATTTCCGCAATTTTGCCCCAAAATAAGTGAAATTTCTGCAATTCTGCCCCAAAATAAAAGAAATTTCTGGAATTTTGCCCCAAAATAAGTGGAATTTCTGAGTTTTGCCCCAAAATAAAGAGAATTTCTGCCTTTTTGCCCCACAATTAGTGAAATTTCGGCAATTTTGCCCTAAAATAAGAGAAATGTCTGCATTTTTTCCCCATAATAATGGTAATTTCTGCAATTTTGCCCCAAAATAAGGGGAATTTCTGTTTTTTGCCCCACAATTAGTGAAATTTCTGTAATTTTGACCTAAGTAAGGGGAATTTCTTCCTTTTGCCGCAAAATATGGAGAATTTCTGCCTTTTTTCCAAAAATAAAAAGAATGCCTACCTTTTGCCATAAAAAAGGGAAATTTCTCATTTTTGCTTCAAAATAAGGGGAACTTTTCCCTTTTTGCTTCTAAATAAGTGGAATTTCTGTTTTTTCCCCCAAAACAAAGGGAATTTCTGGTTTTTTTTTGCCCCATAATAAAGAAAATTTCTGACTTATTACTCTGAAATAAGTGAAATTTCTGAAAATTGCCCCAAAATAAGGAAATTTCTGCATTTCTGCCCCCAAATAAGGGGAATTTCAAACTTTTTACCTCAAAATAAGGGAAATTTCTGCATTTTTGCAACAAAATATTAGGAATTTCTGCATTTTTGCCACAAAATATTAGGAATTTCTGCCTTTTTGCCCCAAAATAAGAAAATTTCTCCTTTTTTTTTTTGAAATAAGTGAAATTTCTGCAATTTTGCACCAAAGTAAGTGAAATTTCTGCAATTTTGCCCCAAAATAAGGAAAATTTCTGGAATTTTGCCCCAAAGTAAGTGGAATATATGAGTTTTACCTAAAAATAAGGAAAATTTCTGTCTTTCTGCCCCAACATATAGGGAATTTCTGCTTTTTTGCCCCCAAATTTGGGGAATTTCTGCAATTTTGCTCCAAAATACGGGGAATTTCTGCCTTTTTGCCCGAAAATAAGGAGAATGCATACCTTTTTGCCATAAAAAAGCGAAATTTCTTCATTTTTGCCCCAAAATAAGGGGAATTTCTGCTTTTTTGCCTCTAAATAAGTGGAATTTCTGTCTTTTTCCCCCAAAACAAAAGGAATGTCTGGCTTTTTTGCCCCAAAATAAAGAAAATTTCTGACTTATTACCCTGAAATAAGTGAAATTTCTGCAATTTTGCCCCAAAATAAGTGAAATTTCTGCATTTTTGCCCCCAAATAAGGGGAATTTCAGGCTTTTTACCTCAAAATAAAAGGAATTTCTGCATTTTTTCCCCAAAATATAGGAAATTTCTGCCTTTTTCCCTAAAATAAGAAAAATTTCTGCCATTTTGTACCAAAATATAAGAAATTTCTGCCTTTTTGCTTCAAAATAAAAAAATTTCTCCCTTTTTTCTGAAATAAGTTAAATTTCTGCAATTTTGCCCCAAAATAAGTGAAATTTCTGCAATTTTGCCCCAAAATAAGGGAAATTTCTGGAATTTTGCCTCAAAATAAGTGGAATTTCTGAGTTTTGCCCCAAAATAAGGAGATTTTCTGTCTTTTTGCCCCAACATATAGGGAATATCTGCCTTTTTGCCCCACAATTATGGGAATTTCTGCAATTTTGCTCCAAAATATGGGGTATTTCTGCCTTTTTGCCAGAAAATAAGAAGAATGCATACCTTTTTGCCATAAAAAAGGGAAATTTCTTCATTTTTGCTCCAAAATAAGGGGAATTTCTGCTTTTTTGCCTCTAAATAAGTGGTATTTCTGTCTTTTCCCCCAAAACAAAGGGAATTTCTGTCTATTTTGCCCCAAAATAAAAAAAATTTCTGACTTATTTCCCTGAAGTAAGTGAAATTTCTGCAATTTTGCCCCAAATTAAGGGAAATTTCTGCCTTTTTGCCCCCAAATAAGGGGAATTTCAGCTTTTTTTACCTCAAAATAAGGGGAATTTCTGCATTTTTCCACAAAATATTAGGAATTTCTGCCTTTTTGCCCCAAAATAAGAAAAATTTCTGCCTATTTTTCCTGAAATAAGTGAAATTTCTGCAATTTTGCCCCAAAATAAGTGAAATTTCTGCAATTTTGCCCAAAATAAGGAAAATTTCTGCTTTTTTGCCACCAAATAATGGGAATTTCAGCCTTTTTACCTCAAAATAAGGGGAATTTCTGCATTTTTGCCACAAAATATTAGGAATTTCTGCCTTTTTGCCCAAAAATGAGGAAAATTTCTGCCTATTTTCCCTGAAATAAGTGAAATTGCTGCAATTTTGCCCCAAAATAAGTGAAATTTCTGCAATTTTGCCCCAAAATAAGGGAAATTTCTGGAATTTTGCCCCAAAATAAGTTTAATTTCTGAGTTCTGACCCAAAACAAGAAGAATTTCTGTCTTTATGCCCCAACATATAGAGAATTTCTGCCTTTTTGCCCCACAATTAGGGGAATTTCTGCAGTTTTGCTCCAAAATACGGGGAATTTCTGCCTTGTTGCCCGAAAATAAGAAGAATGCATACCTTTTTGCCATAAAAAAGCGAAATTTCTTCATTTTTGCTCCAAAATAAGGAAAATTTCTGCTTTTTTGCCTCTAAATAAGTGGAATTTCTGTCTTTTTCCCCCATAACAAAGGAAATTTCTGTCTTTTTTGCTTCAAAATACGGAAAATTTCTGACTTATTATCTGAAATAAGTGAAATTTCTGCAATTTTGCCCCAAAATAAGTGAAATTTCTGCAATTTTGCCCCAAAATAAGGGAAATTTCTGGAATTTTGCCTCAAAATAAGTGGAATTTCTGAGTTTTGCCCCAAAATAAGGAGATTTTCTGTCTTTTTGCCCCAACATATAGGGAATATCTGCCTTTTTGCCCCACAATTAGGGGAATTTCTGCAATTTTGCTCCAAAATACGGGGTATTTCTGCCTTTTTGCCAGAAAATAAGAAGAATGCATACCTTTTTGCCATAAAAAAGGGAAATTTCTTCATTTTTGCTCCAAAATAAGGGGAATTTCTGCCTTTTGCCTCTAAATAAGTAAAATTTCTGTTTTTTTCCCAAACAAAAGGAATTCCTGTCTTTTTTGCCCCAAAATAAGGAAAATTTTGACTTATTACCGTGAAATAAGTGAAATTTCAGCAATTTTGACTCAAAATAAGGGAAATTTCTGCCTTTTTGCCCCCAAATAAAGGGAATTTCAGCTTTTTTACGTCAAAATAAGGGGAATTTCTGCATTTTTGCCCCAAAATATGGGAAATTTCTGCTTTTTTGCCCCAAAATAAGAAAATTTCTCCTTTTTTTTGTAATAAGTTAAATTTCTGCAATTTTGCCCCAAAATAAGTGAAATTTATGCAATTTTACCCCAAAATAAAAAAAATTTCTGGAATTTTGCCCAAAAATGAGTGGAATTTCTGAGTTTTGCCCCCAAAATAAGGAGAATTTCTGTTATTTTGTCTCAACATATAGGGAATTTCTGCCTTTTTGCCCCACAATTAGGGGAATTTCTGAAATTTTGCTCCAAAATAAGGGGAATTTCTGCTTTTTTGCCTCTAAATAAGTGGAATTTCTGCCTTTTTCTCACAAAACAAAGGGAATTTCTGTCTTTTTTGCCCCAAAATAAGAAAAATTTCTGACTTATTACTCTGAAATAAGTGAAATTTCTGCAATTTTGCCCCAAAATAAGGGAAATTTCTGCATTTTTGCCCCCAAATAAGGGGAATTACAGCCTTTTTACCTCAAAATAAGGCGAATTTCTGAATTTTGGCACAAAGTATTATGAATGTCTGCGGTTTTGCCCCAAAATAAGAAAAATTTCTGCCTTTTTTCCCTGAAATAAGTGAAATTTCCGCAATTTTGCCCCAAAATAAGTGAAATTTCTGCAATTCTGCCCCAAAATAAAAGAAATTTCTGGAATTTTGCCCCAAAATAAGTGGAATTTCTGAGTTTTGCCCCAAAATAAAGAGAATTTCTGCCTTTTTGCCCCACAATTAGTGAAATTTCTGCAATTTTGCCCTAAAATAAGAGAAATGTCTGCATTTTTTCCCCATAATAATGGTAATTTCTGCAATTTTGCCCCAAAATAAGGGGAATTTCTGTTTTTTGCCCCACAATTAGTGAAATTTCTGTAATTTTGACCTAAGTAAGGGGAATTTCTTCCTTTTGCCGCAAAATATGGAGAATTTCTGCCTTTTTTCCAAAAATAAAAAGAATGCCTACCTTTTGCCATAAAAAAGGGAAATTTCTCATTTTTGCTTCAAAATAAGGGGAACTTTTCCCTTTTTGCTTCTAAATAAGTGGAATTTCTGTTTTTTTCCCCCAAAACAAAGGGAATTTCTGTTTTTTTGCCCCAAAATAAAGAAAATTTCTGACTTATTACTCTGAAATAAGTGAAATTTCTGAAAATTGCCCCAAAATAAGGAAATTTCTGCATTTCTGCCCCCAAATAAGGGGAATTTCAACCTTTTTACCTCAAAATAAGGGAAATTTCTGCATTTTTGCAACAAAATATTAGGAATTTCTGCATTTTTGCCAAAAATATTAGGAATATCTGCCTTTTTGCCCCAAAAAAAGAAAATTTCTCCTTTTTTTTGAAATAAGTGAAATTTCTGCAATTTTGCACCAAAGTAAGTGAAATTTCTGCAATTTTGCCCCAAAATAAGGAAAATTTCTGGAATTTTGCCACAAAGTAAGTGGAATATATGAGTTTTACCCCAAAATAAGGAGAATTTCTGTCTTTCTGCCCCAACATATAGGGAATTTCTGCCTTTTTGCCCCAAAATTAGGGTAATTTCTGCAATTTTGCTCCAAAATACGGGGAATTTCTGCCTTTTTGCCCGAAAATAAGGAGAATGCATACCTTTTTGCCATAAAAAAGCGAAATTTCTTCATTTTTGCTTAAAAATAAGGGGAATTTCTGCTTTTTTGCCTCTAAATAAGTGGAATTTCTGTCTTTTTCCCCCAAAACAAAAGGAATTTCTGTCTTTTTTGCCCCAAAATTAGGAAAATTTCTGACTTATTACCCTGAAATAAGTGAAATTTCTGCAATTTTGCCCCAAAATAAGTGAAATTTCTGCATTTTTGCCCCCAAATAAGGGGAATTTCAGGCTTTTTTACCTCAAAATAAAAGGAATTTCTGCATTTTTTCCCCAAAATATAGGAAATTTCTGCCTTTTTCCCTAAAATAAGAAAAATTTCTGCCATTTTGTACCAAAATATAAGAAATTTCTGCCTTTTTGCTTCAAAATAAAAAAATTTCTCCCTTTTTTCTGAAATAAGTTAAATTTCTGCAATTTTGCCCCAAAATAAGTGAAATTTCTGCAATTTTGCCCCAAAATAAGGGAAATTTCTGGAATTTTGCCTCAAAATAAGTGGAATTTTTGAGTTTTGCCCCAAAATAAGGAGATTTTCTGTCTTTTTGCCCCAACATATAGGGAATATCTGACTTTTTGCCCCACAATTAGGGGAATTTCTGCAATTTTGCTCCAAAATACGGGGTATTTCTGCCTTTTTGCCAGAAAATAAGAAGAATGCATACCTTTTTGGCATAAAAAAGGGAAATTTCTTCATTTTTGCTCCAAAATAAGGGGAATTTCTGCCTTTTGCCTCTAAATAAGTAAAATTTCTGTTTTTTTCCCAAACAAAAGGAATTCCTGTCTTTTTTGCCCCAAAATAAGGAAAATTTTGACTTATTACCGTGAAATAAGTGAAATTTCAGCAATTTTGACTCAAAATAAGGGAAATTTCTGCCTTTTTGCCCCCAAATAAGGGGAATTTCAGCTTTTTTACGTCAAAATAAGGGGAATTTCTGCATTTTTGCCCCAAAATATGGGAAATTTCTGCTTTTTTGCCCCAAAATAAGAAAATTTCTCCTTTTTTTTGTAATAAGTTAAATTTCTGCAATTTTGCCCCAAAATAAGTGAAATTTCTGCAATTTTACCCCAAAATAAAAAAAATTTCTGGAATTTTGCCCAAAAATGAGTGGAATTTCTGAGTTTTGCCCCCAAAATAAGGAGAATTTCTGTTATTTTGTCTCAACATATAGGGAATTTCTGCCTTTTTGCCCCACAATTAGGGGAATTTCTGAAATTTTGCTCCAAAATAAGGGGAATTTCTGCTTTTTTGCCTCTAAATAAGTGGAATTTCTGCCTTTTTCTCACAAAACAAAGGGAATTTCTGTCTTTTTTGCCCCAAAATAAGAAAAATTTCTGACTTATTACTCTGAAATAAGTGAAATTTCTGCAATTTTGCCCCAAAATAAGGGAAATTTCTGCATTTTTGCCCCCAAATAAGGGGAATTACAGCCTTTTTACCTCAAAATAAGGCGAATTTCTGAATTTTGGCACAAAGTATTATGAATGTCTGCGGTTTTGCCCCAAAATAAGAAAAATTTCTGCCTTTTTTCCCTGAAATAAGTGAAATTTCCGCAATTTTGCCCCAAAATAAGTGAAATTTCTGCAATTCTGCCCCAAAATAAAAGAAATTTCTGGAATTTTGCCCCAAAATAAGTGGAATTTCTGAGTTTTGCCCCAAAATAAAGAGAATTTCTGCCTTTTTGCCCCACAATTAGTGAAATTTCTGCAATTTTGCCCTAAAATAAGAGAAATGTCTGCATTTTTTCCCCATAATAATGGTAATTTCTGCAATTTTGCCCCAAAATAAGGGGAATTTCTGTTTTTTGCCCCACAATTAGTGAAATTTCTGTAATTTTGACCTAAGTAAGGGGAATTTCTTCCTTTTGCGGCAAAATATGGAGAATTTCTGCCTTTTTTCCAAAAATAAAAAGAATGCCTACCTTTTGCCATAAAAAAGGGAAATTTCTCATTTTTGCTTCAAAATAAGGGGAACTTTTCCCTTTTTGCTTCTAAATAAGTGGAATTTCTGTTTTTTTCCCCCAAAACAAAGGGAATTTCTGTTTTTTTGCCCCAAAATAAAGAAAATTTCTGACTTATTACTCTGAAATAAGTGAAATTTCTGAAAATTGCCCCAAAATAAGGAAATTTCTGCATTTCTGCCCCCAAATAAGGGGAATTTCAACCTTTTTACCTCAAAATAAGGGAAATTTCTGCATTTTTGCAACAAAATATTAGGAATTTCTGCATTTTTGCCACAAAATATTAGGAATTTCTGCCTTTTTGCCCCAAAATAAGAAAATTTCTCCTTTTTTTTGAAATAAGTGAAATTTCTGCAATTTTGCACCAAAGTAAGTGAAATTTCTGCAATTTTGCCCCAAAATAAGGAAAATTTCTGGAATTTTGCCACAAAGTAAGTGGAATATATGAGTTTTACCCCAAAATAAGGAGAATTTCTGTCTTTCTGCCCCAACATATAGGGAATTTCTGCCTTTTTGCCCCAAAATTAGGGGAATTTCTGCAATTTTGCTCCAAAATACGGGGAATTTCTGCCTTTTTGCCCGAAAATAAGGAGAATGCATACCTTTTTGCCATAAAAAAGCGAAATTTCTTCATTTTTGCTCAAAAATAAGGGGAATTTCTGCTTTTTTGCCTCTAAATAAGTGGAATTTCTGTCTTTTTCCCCCAAAACAAAAGGAATTTCTGTCTTTTTTGCCCCAAAATTAGGAAAATTTCTGACTTATTACCCTGAAATAAGTGAAATTTCTGCAATTTTGCCCCAAAATAAGTGAAATTTCTGCATTTTTGCCCCCAAATAAGGGGAATTTCAGGCTTTTTACCTCAAAATAAAAGGAATTTCTGCATTTTTTCCCCAAAATATAGGAAATTTCTGCCTTTTTCCCTAAAATAAGAAAAATTTCTTCCATTTTGTACCAAAATATAAGAAATTTCTGCCTTTTTGCTTCAAAATAAAAAAATTTCTCCCTTTTTTCTGAAATAAGTTAAATTTCTGCAATTTTGCCCCAAAATAAGTGAAATTTCTGCAATTTTGCCCCAAAATAAGGGAAATTTCTGGAATTTTGCCTCAAAATAAGTGGAATTTCTGAGTTTTGCCCCAAAATAAGGAGATTTTCTGTCTTTTTGCCCCAACATATAGGGAATATCTGCCTTTTTGCCCCACAATTAGGGGAATTTCTGCAATTTTGCTCCAAAATACGGGGTATTTCTGCCTTTTTGCCAGAAAATAAGAAGAATGCATACCTTTTTGCCATAAAAAAGGGAAATTTCTTCATTTTTGCTCCAAAATAAGGGGAATTTCTGCCTTTTGCCTCTAAATAAGTAAAATTTCTGTTTTTTCCCAAACAAAAGGAATTCCTGTATTTTTTGCCCCAAAATAAGGAAAATTTTGACTTATTACCGTGAAATAAGTGAAATTTCAGCACTTTTGACTCAAAATAAGGGAAATTTCTGCCTTTTTGCCCCCAAATAAGGGGAATTTCAGCTTTTTTACGTCAAAATAAGGGGAATTTCTGCATTTTTGCCCCAAAATATGGGAAATTTCTGCTTTATTGCCCCAAAATAAGAAAATTTCTCCTTTTTTTTGTAATAAGTTAAATTTCTGCAATTTTGCCCCAAAATAAGTGAAATTTCTGCAATTTTACGCTAAAATAAAAAAAATTTCTGGAATTTTGCCTAAAAATGAGTGGAAATCTGAGTTTTGCCCCCAAAATAAGGAGAATTTCTGTTATTTTGTCTCAACATATAGGGAATTTCTGCCTTTTTGCCCCACAATTAGGGGAATTTCTGAAATTTTGCTCCAAAATAAGGGGAATTTCTGCTTTTTTGCCTCTAAATAAGTGGAATTTCTGCCTTTTTCTCACAAAACAAAGGGAATTTCTGTCTTTTTTGCCCCAAAATAAGAAAAATTTCTGACTTATTACTCTGAAATAAGTGAAATTTCTGCAATTTTGCCCCAAAATAAGGGAAATTTCTGCATTTTTGCCCCCAAATAAGGGGAATTACAGCCTTTTTACCTCAAAATAAGGCGAATTTCTGAATTTTGGCACAAAATATTATGAATGTCTGCGGTTTTGCCCCAAAATAAGGAAAATTTCTGCCTTTTTTCCCTGAAATAAGTGAAATTTCCGCAATTTTGCCCCAAAATAAGTGAAATTTCTGCAATTCTGCCCCAAAATAAAAGAAATTTCTGGAATTTTGCCCCAAAATAAGTGGAATTTCTGAGTTTTGCCCCAAAATAAAGAGAATTTCTGCCTTTTTGCCCCACAATTAGTGAAATTTCTGCAATTTTGCCCTAAAATAAGAGAAATGTCTGCATTTTTTCCCCATAATAATGGTAATTTCTGCAATTTTGCCCCAAAATAAGGGGAATTTCTGTTTTTTGCCCCACAATTAGTGAAATTTCTGTAATTTTGACCTAAGTAAGGGGAATTTCTTCCTTTTGCGGCAAAATATGGAGAATTTCTGCCTTTTTTCCAAAAATAAAAAGAATGCCTACCTTTTGCCATAAAAAAGGGAAATTTCTCATTTTTGCTTCAAAATAAGGGGAACTTTTCCCTTTTTGCTTCTAAATAAGTGGAATTTCTGTTTTTTTCCCCCAAAACAAAGGGAATTTCTGTTTTTTTTTGCCCCATAATAAAGAAAATTTCTGACTTATTACTCTGAAATAAGTGAAATTTCTGAAAATTGCCCCAAAATAAGGAAATTTCTGCATTTCTGCCCCCAAATAAGGGGAATTTCAACCTTTTTACCTCAAAATAAGGGAAATTTCTGCATTTTTGCAACAAAATATTAGGAATTTCTGCATTTTTGCCACAAAATATTAGGAATTTCTGCCTTTTTGCCCCAAAATAAGAAAATTTCTCCTTTTTTTTGAAATAAGTGAAATTTCTGCAATTTTACCCTAAAATAAAAAAAATTTCTGGAATTTTGCCCAAAAATGAGTGGAAATCTGAGTTTTGCCCCCAAAATAAGGAGAATTTCTGTTATTTTGTCTCAACATATAGGGAATTTCTGCCTTTTTGCCCCACAATTAGGGGAATTTCTGAAATTTTGCTCCAAAATAAGGGGAATTTCTGCTTTTTTGCCTCTAAATAAGTGGAATTTCTGCCTTTTTCTCACAAAACAAAGGGAATTTCTGTCTTTTTTGCCCCAAAATAAGAAAAATTTCTGACTTATTACTCTGAAATAAGTAAAATTTCTGCAATTTTGCCCCAAAATAAGGGAAATTTCTGCATTTTTGCCCCCAAATAAGGGGAATTACAGCCTTTTTACCTCAAAATAAGGCGAATTTCTGAATTTTGGCACAAAATATTATGAATGTCTGCGGTTTTGCCCCAAAATAAGGAAAATTTCTGCCTTTTTTCCCTGAAATAAGTGAAATTTCCGCAATTTTGCCCCAAAATAAGTGAAATTTCTGCAATTCTGCCCCCAAATAAAAGAAATTTCTGGAATTTTGCCCCAAAATAAGTGGAATTTCTGAGTTTTGCCCCAAAATAAAGAGAATTTCTGCCTTTTTGCCCCACAATTAGTGAAATTTCTGCAATTTTGCCCTAAAATAAGAGAAATGTCTGCATTTTTTCCCCATAATAATGGTAATTTCTGCAATTTTGCCCCAAAATAAGGGGAATTTCTGTTTTTTGCCCCACAATTAGTGAAATTTCTGTAATTTTTACCTAAGTAAGGGGAATTTCTTCCTTTTGCCGCAAAATATGGAGAATTTCTGCCTTTTTTCCAAAAATAAAAAGAATGCCTACCTTTTGCCATAAAAAAGGGAAATTTCTCATTTTTGCTTCAAAATAAGGGGAACTTTTCCCTTTTTGCTTCTAAATAAGTGGAATTTCTGTTTTTTTCCCCCAAAGCAAAGGGAATTTCTGTTTTTTTGCCCCAAAATAAAGAAAATTTCTGACTTATTACTCTGAAATAAGTGAAATTTCTGAAAATTGCCCCAAAATAAGGAAATTTCTGCATTTCTGCCCCCAAATAAGGGGAATTTCAACCTTTTTACCTCAAAATAAGGGAAATTTCTGCATTTTTGCAACAAAATATTAGGAATTTCTGCATTTTTGCCACAAAATATTAGGAATTTCTGCCTTTTTGCCCCAAAATAAGAAAATTTCTCCTTTTTTTTGAAATAAGTGAAATTTCTGCAATTTTGCACCAAAGTAAGTGAAATTTCTGCAATTTTGCCCCAAAATAAGGAAAATTTCTGGAATTTTGCCACAAAGTAAGTGGAATATATGAGTTTTACCCCAAAATAAGGAGAATTTCTGTCTTTCTGCCCCAACATATAGGGAATTTCTGCCTTTTTGCCCCAAAATTAGGGGAATTTCTGCAATTTTGCTCCAAAATACGGGGAATTTCTGCCTTTTTGCCCGAAAATAAGGAGAATGCATACCTTTTTGCCATAAAAAAGCGAAATTTCTTCATTTTTGCTCAAAAATAAGGGGAATTTCTGCTTTTTTGCCTCTAAATAAGTGGAATTTCTGTCTTTTTCCCCCAAAACAAAAGGAATTTCTGTCTTTTTTGCCCCAAAATTAGGAAAATTTCTGACTTATTACCCTGAAATAAGTGAAATTTCTGCAATTTTGCCCCAAAATAAGTGAAATTTCTGCATTTTTGCCCCCAAATAAGGGGAATTTCAGGCTTTTTACCTCAAAATAAAAGGAATTTCTGCATTTTTTCCCCAAAATATAGGAAATTTCTGCCTTTTTCCCTAAAATAAGAAAAATTTCTGCCATTTTGTACCAAAATATAAGAAATTTCTGCCTTTTTGCTTCAAAATAAAAAAATTTCTCCCTTTTTTCTGAAATAAGTTAAATTTCTGCAATTTTGCCCCAAAATAAGTGAAATTTCTGCAATTTTGCCCCAAAATAAGGGAAATTTCTGGAATTTTGCCTCAAAATAAGTGGAATTTCTGAGTTTTGCCCCAAAATAAGGAGATTTTCTGTCTTTTTGCCCCAACATATAGGGAATATCTGCCTTTTTGCCCCACAATTAGGGGAATTTCTGCAATTTTGCTCCAAAATACGGGGTATTTCTGCCTTTTTGCCAGAAAATAAGAAGAATGCATACCTTTTTGCCATAAAAAAGGGAAATTTCTTCATTTTTGCTCCAAAATAAGGGGAATTTCTGCCTTTTGCCTCTAAATAAGTAAAATTTCTGTTTTTTCCCAAACAAAAGGAATTCCTGTATTTTTTGCCCCAAAATAAGGAAAATTTTGACTTATTACCGTGAAATAAGTGAAATTTCAGCACTTTTGACTCAAAATAAGGGAAATTTCTGCCTTTTTGCCCCCAAATAAGGGGAATTTCAGCTTTTTTACGTCAAAATAAGGGGAATTTCTGCATTTTTGCCCCAAAATATGGGAAATTTCTGCTTTATTGCCCCAAAATAAGAAAATTTCTCCTTTTTTTTGTAATAAGTTAAATTTCTGCAATTTTGCCCCAAAATAAGTGAAATTTCTGCAATTTTACGCTAAAATAAAAAAAATTTCTGGAATTTTGCCTAAAAATGAGTGGAAATCTGAGTTTTGCCCCCAAAATAAGGAGAATTTCTGTTATTTTGTCTCAACATATAGGGAATTTCTGCCTTTTTGCCCCACAATTAGGGGAATTTCTGAAATTTTGCTCCAAAATAAGGGGAATTTCTGCTTTTTTGCCTCTAAATAAGTGGAATTTCTGCCTTTTTCTCACAAAACAAAGGGAATTTCTGTCTTTTTTGCCCCAAAATAAGAAAAATTTCTGACTTATTACTCTGAAATAAGTGAAATTTCTGCAATTTTGCCCCAAAATAAGGGAAATTTCTGCATTTTTGCCCCCAAATAAGGGGAATTACAGCCTTTTTACCTCAAAATAAGGCGAATTTCTGAATTTTGGCACAAAATATTATGAATGTCTGCGGTTTTGCCCCAAAATAAGGAAAATTTCTGCCTTTTTTCCCTGAAATAAGTGAAATTTCCGCAATTTTGCCCCAAAATAAGTGAAATTTCTGCAATTCTGCCCCA
Source organism: Micromys minutus (assembly GCF_963924665.1). Classification (NCBI taxonomy): domain Eukaryota; kingdom Metazoa; phylum Chordata; class Mammalia; order Rodentia; family Muridae; genus Micromys; species Micromys minutus. The sequence continues at coordinate 9,539,058 of NW_027667467.1, read as the reverse complement.
AAATAAAAGAAATTTCTGGAATTTTGCCCCAAAATAAGTGGAATTTCTGAGTTTTGCCCCAAAATAAAGAGAATTTCTGCCTTTTTGCCCCACAATTAGTGAAATTTCTGCAATTTTGCCCTAAAATAAGAGAAATGTCTGCATTTTTTCCCCATAATAATGGTAATTTCTGCAATTTTGCCCCAAAATAAGGGGAATTTCTGTTTTTTGCCCCACAATTAGTGAAATTTCTGTAATTTTGACCTAAGTAAGGGGAATTTCTTCCTTTTGCGGCAAAATATGGAGAATTTCTGCCTTTTTTCCAAAAATAAAAAGAATGCCTACCTTTTGCCATAAAAAAGGGAAATTTCTCATTTTTGCTTCAAAATAAGGGGAACTTTTCCCTTTTTGCTTCTAAATAAGTGGAATTTCTGTTTTTTTCCCCCAAAACAAAGGGAATTTCTGTTTTTTTTTGCCCCATAATAAAGAAAATTTCTGACTTATTACTCTGAAATAAGTGAAATTTCTGAAAATTGCCCCAAAATAAGGAAATTTCTGCATTTCTGCCCCCAAATAAGGGGAATTTCAACCTTTTTACCTCAAAATAAGGGAAATTTCTGCATTTTTGCAACAAAATATTAGGAATTTCTGCATTTTTGCCACAAAATATTAGGAATTTCTGCCTTTTTGCCCCAAAATAAGAAAATTTCTCCTTTTTTTTGAAATAAGTGAAATTTCTGCAATTTTACCCTAAAATAAAAAAAATTTCTGGAATTTTGCCCAAAAATGAGTGGAAATCTGAGTTTTGCCCCCAAAATAAGGAGAATTTCTGTTATTTTGTCTCAACATATAGGGAATTTCTGCCTTTTTGCCCCACAATTAGGGGAATTTCTGAAATTTTGCTCCAAAATAAGGGGAATTTCTGCTTTTTTGCCTCTAAATAAGTGGAATTTCTGCCTTTTTCTCACAAAACAAAGGGAATTTCTGTCTTTTTTGCCCCAAAATAAGAAAAATTTCTGACTTATTACTCTGAAATAAGTAAAATTTCTGCAATTTTGCCCCAAAATAAGGGAAATTTCTGCATTTTTGCCCCCAAATAAGGGGAATTACAGCCTTTTTACCTCAAAATAAGGCGAATTTCTGAATTTTGGCACAAAATATTATGAATGTCTGCGGTTTTGCCCCAAAATAAGGAAAATTTCTGCCTTTTTTCCCTGAAATAAGTGAAATTTCCGCAATTTTGCCCCAAAATAAGTGAAATTTCTGCAATTCTGCCCCCAAATAAAAGAAATTTCTGGAATTTTGCCCCAAAATAAGTGGAATTTCTGAGTTTTGCCCCAAAATAAAGAGAATTTCTGCCTTTTTGCCCCACAATTAGTGAAATTTCTGCAATTTTGCCCTAAAATAAGAGAAATGTCTGCATTTTTTCCCCATAATAATGGTAATTTCTGCAATTTTGCCCCAAAATAAGGGGAATTTCTGTTTTTTGCCCCACAATTAGTGAAATTTCTGTAATTTTTACCTAAGTAAGGGGAATTTCTTCCTTTTGCCGCAAAATATGGAGAATTTCTGCCTTTTTTCCAAAAATAAAAAGAATGCCTACCTTTTGCCATAAAAAAGGGAAATTTCTCATTTTTGCTTCAAAATAAGGGGAACTTTTCCCTTTTTGCTTCTAAATAAGTGGAATTTCTGTTTTTTTCCCCCAAAGCAAAGGGAATTTCTGTTTTTTTGCCCCAAAATAAAGAAAATTTCTGACTTATTACTCTGAAATAAGTGAAATTTCTGAAAATTGCCCCAAAATAAGGAAATTTCTGCATTTCTGCCCCCAAATAAGGGGAATTTCAACCTTTTTACCTCAAAATAAGGGAAATTTCTGCATTTTTGCAACAAAATATTAGGAATTTCTGCATTTTTGCCACAAAATATTAGGAATTTCTGCCTTTTTGCCCCAAAATAAGAAAATTTCTCCTTTTTTTTGAAATAAGTGAAATTTCTGCAATTTTGCACCAAATTAAGTGAAATTTCAGCAATTTTGCCCCAAAATAAGGAAAATTTCTGGAATTTTGCCCCAAAGTAAGTGGAATATATGAGTTTTACCCCAAAATAAGGAGAATTTCTGTCTTTCTGCCCCAACATATAGGGAATTTCTGCATTTTTGCCCCAAAATTAGGGGAATTTCTGCAATTTTGCTCCAAAATACGGGGAATTTCTGCCTTTTTGCCCGAAAATAAGGAGAATGCATACCTTTTTGCCATAAAAAAGCGAAATTTCTTCATTTTTGCTCAAAAATAAGGGGAATTTCTGCTTTTTTGCCTCTAAATAAGTGGAATTTCTGTCTTTTTCTTCCAAAACAAAAGGAATTTCTGTCTTTTTTGCCCCAAAATTAGGAAAATTTCTGACTTATTACCCTGAAATAAGTGAAATTTCTGCAATTTTGCCCCAAAATAAGGGAAATTTCTGCATTTTTGCCCCCAAATAAGGCGAATTTCAGGCTTTTTACCTCAAAATAAAAGGAATTTCTGCATTTTTTCCCCAAAATATAGGAAATTTCTGCCTTTTTCCCTAAAATAAGAAAAATTTCGGCCATTTTGTACCAAAATATCAGAAATTTCTGCCTTTTTGCTTCAAAATAAAAAAATTTCTCTCTTTTTTCTGAAATAAGTTAAATTTCTGCAATTTTGCCCCAAAATAAGTGAAATTTCTGCAATTTTGCCCCAAAATAAAAGAAATTTCTGGAATTTTGCCTCAAAATAAGTGGAATTTCTGAGTTTTGCCCCAAAATAAGGAGATTTTCTGTCTTTTTGCCCCAACATATAGGGAATATCTGCCTTTTTGCCCCACAATTAGGGGAATTTCTGCAATTTTGCTCCAAAATACAGGGTATTTCTGCCTTTTTGCCAGAAAATAAGAAGAATGCATACCTTTTTGCCATAAAAAAGGGAAATTTCTTCATTTTTGCTCCAAAATAAGGGGAATTTCTGCTTTTTTGCCTCTAAATAAGTGGTATTTCTGTCTTTTCCCCCAAAACAAAGGGAATTTCTGTCTATTTTGCCCCAAAATAAGGAAAATTTCTGACTTATTTCCCTGAAGTAAGTGAAATTTCTGCAATTTTGCCCCAAAATAAGGGAAATTTCTGCCTTTTTGCCCCCAAATAAGGGGAATTTCAGCTTTTTTTACCTCAAAATAAGGGAAATTTCTGCATTTTTCCACAAAATATTAGGAATTTCTGCCTTTTTGCCCCAAAATAATAAAAATTTTTGCCTATTTTCCCTGAAATAAGTGAAATTTCTGCAATTTTGCCCCAAAATAAGTGAAATTTCTGCAATTTTGCCCCAAAATAAGGAAAATTTCTGCCTTTTTGCCACCAAATAATGGGAATTTCAGCCTTTTTACCTCAAAATAAGGGGAATTTCTGCATTTTTGCCACAAAATATTAGGAATTTCTGCCTTTTTGCCCAAAAATGAGGAAAATTTCTGCCTATTTTCCCTGAAATAAGTGAAATTGCTGCAATTTTGCCCCAAAATAAGTGAAATTTCATCAATTTTGCCCCAAAATAAGGGAAATTTCTGGAATTTTGCCCCAAAATAAGTTTAATTTCTGAGTTCTGACCCAAAACAAGAAGAATTTCTGTCTTTATGCCCCAACATATAGGGAATTTCTGCCTTTTTGCCCCACAATTAGGGGAATTTCTGCAGTTTTGCTCCAAAATACAGGGAATTTCTGCCTTGTTGCCCGAAAATAAGAAGAATGCATACCTTTTTGCCATAAAAAAGTGAAATTTCTTCATTTTTGCTCCAAAATAAGGAAAATTTCTGCTTTTTTGCCTCTAAATAAGTGGAATTTCTGTCTTTTTCCCCCAAAACAAAGAAAATTTCTGTCTTTTTTGCTTCAAAATACGGAAAATTTCTGACTTATTACTCTGAAATAAGTGAAATTTCTGCAATTTTGCCCCAAAATAAGTGAAATTTCTGCAATTTTGCCCCAAAATAAGAAAAATTTCTGGAATTTTGCCTCAAAATAAGTGGAATTTCTGAGTTTTGCCCCAAAATAAGGAGATTTTCTGTCTTTTTGCCCCAACATATAGGGAATATCTGCCTTTTTGCCCCACAATTAGGGGAATTTCTGCAATTTTGCTCCAAAATACGGGGTATTTCTGCCTTTTTGCCAGAAAATAAGAAGAATGCATACCTTTTTGCCATAAAAAAGGGAAATTTCTTCATTTTTGCTCCAAAATAAGGGGAATTTCTGCCTTTTGCCTCTAAATAAGTAAAATTTCTGTTTTTTCCCAAACAAAAGGAATTCCTGTATTTTTTGCCCCAAAATAAGGAAAATTTTGACTTATTACCGTGAAATAAGTGAAATTTCAGCACTTTTGACTCAAAATAAGGGAAATTTCTGCCTTTTTGCCCCCAAATAAGGGGAATTTCAGCTTTTTTACGTCAAAATAAGGGGAATTTCTGCATTTTTGCCCCAAAATATGGGAAATTTCTGCTTTATTGCCCCAAAATAAGAAAATTTCTCCTTTTTTTTGTAATAAGTTAAATTTCTGCAATTTTGCCCCAAAATAAGTGAAATTTCTGCAATTTTACGCTAAAATAAAAAAAATTTCTGGAATTTTGCCTAAAAATGAGTGGAAATCTGAGTTTTGCCCCCAAAATAAGGAGAATTTCTGTTATTTTGTCTCAACATATAGGGAATTTCTGTTTTTTTGCCCCACAATTAGGGGAATTTCTGAAATTTTGCTCCAAAATAAGGGGAATTTCTGCTTTTTTGCCTCTAAATAAGTGGAATTTCTGCCTTTTTCTCACAAAACAAAGGGAATTTCTGTCTTTTTTGCCCCAAAATAAGAAAAATTTCTGACTTATTACTCTGAAATAAGTGAAATTTCTGCAATTTTGCCCCAAAATAAGGAAAATTTCTGCATTTTTGCCCCCAAATAAGGGGAATTACAGCTTTTTTACCTCAAAATAAGGCGAATTTCTGAATTTTGGCACAAAATATTATGAATGTCTGCGGTTTTGCCCCAAAATAAGGAAAATTTCTGCCTTTTTTCCCTGAAATAAGTGAAATTTCCGCAATTTTGCCCCAAAATAAGTGAAATTTCTGCAATTCTGCCCCAAAATAAAAGAAATTTCTGGAATTTTGCCCCAAAATAAGTGGAATTTCTGAGTTTTGCCCCAAAATAAAGAGAATTTCTGCCTTTTTGCCCCACAATTAGTGAAATTTCTGCAATTTTGCCCTAAAATAAGAGAAATGTCTGCATTTTTTCCCCATAATAATGGTAATTTCTGCAATTTTGCCCCAAAATAAGGGGAATTTCTGTTTTTTGCCCCACAATTAGTGAAATTTCTGTAATTTTGACCTAAGTAAGGGGAATTTCTTCCTTTTGCCGCAAAATATGGAGAATTTCTGCCTTTTTTCCAAAAATAAAAAGAATGCCTACCTTTTGCCATAAAAAAGGGAAATTTCTCATTTTTGCTTCAAAATAAGGGGAACTTTTCCCTTTTTGCTTCTAAATAAGTGGAATTTCTGTTTTTTTCCCCCAAAACAAAGGGAATTTCTGGTTTTTTTTTTTTTGCCCCATAATAAAGAAAATTTCTGACTTATTACTCTGAAATAAGTGAAATTTCTGAAAATTGCCCCAAAATAAGGAAATTTCTGCATTTCTGCCCCCAAATAAGGGGAATTTCAACCTTTTTACCTCAAAATAAGGGAAATTTCTGCATTTTTGCAACAAAATATTAGGAATTTCTGCATTTTTGCCACAAAATATTAGGAATTTCTGCCTTTTTGCCCCAAAATAAGAAAATTTCTCCTTTTTTTTGAAATAAGTGAAATTTCTGCAATTTTACCCTAAAATAAAAAAATTTCTGGAATTTTGCCCAAAAATGAGTGGAAATCTGAGTTTTGCCCCCAAAATAAGGAGAATTTCTGTTATTTTGTCTCAACATATAGGGAATTTCTGCCTTTTTCCCCCACAATTAGGGGAATTTCTGAAATTTTGCTCCAAAATAAGGGGAATTTCTGCTTTTTTGCCTCTAAATAAGTGGAATTTCTGCCTTTTTCTCACAAAACAAAGGGAATTTCTGTCTTTTTTGCCCCAAAATAAGAAAAATTTCTGACTTATTACTCTGAAATAAGTAAAATTTCTGCAATTTTGCCCCAAAATAAGGAAAATTTCTGCATTTTTGCCCCCAAATAAGGGGAATTACAGCCTTTTTACCTCAAAATAAGGCGAATTTCTGAATTTTGGCACAAAATATTATGAATGTCTGCGGTTTTGCCCCAAAATAAGGAAAATTTCTGCCTTTTTTCCCTGAAATAAGTGAAATTTCCGCAATTTTGCCCCAAAATAAGTGAAATTTCTGCAATTCTGCCCCAAAATAAAAGAAATTTCTGGAATTTTGCCCCAAAATAAGTGGAATTTCTGAGTTTTGCCCCAAAATAAAGAGAATTTCTGCCTTTTTGCCCCACAATTAGTGAAATTTCTGCAATTTTGCCCTAAAATAAGAGAAATGTCTGCATTTTTTCCCCATAATAATGGTAATTTCTGCAATTTTGCCCCAAAATAAGGGGAATTTCTGTTTTTTGCCCCACAATTAGTGAAATTTCTGTAATTTTGACCTAAGTAAGGGGAATTTCTTCCTTTTGCCGCAAAATATGGAGAATTTCTGCCTTTTTTCCAAAAATAAAAAGAATGCCTACCTTTTGCCATAAAAAAGGGAAATTTCTCATTTTTGCTTCAAAATAAGGGGAACTTTTCCCTTTTTGCTTCTAAATAAGTGAAATTTCTGTTTTTTTCCCCCAAAACAAAGGGAATTTCTGTTTTTTTTTGCCCCAAAATAAAGAAAATTTCTGACTTATTACTCTGAAATAAGTGAAATTTCTGAAAATTGCCCCAAAATAAGGAAATTTCTGCATTTCTGCCCCCAAATAAGGGGAATTTCAACCTTTTTACCTCAAAATAAGGGAAATTTCTGCATTTTTGCAACAAAATATTAGGAATTTCTGCATTTTTGCCACAAAATATTAGGAATTTCTGCCTTTTTGCCCCAAAATAAGAAAATTTCTCCTTTTTTTTGAAATAAGTGAAATTTCTGCAATTTTGCACCAAAGTAAGTGAAATTTCTGCAATTTTGCACCAAAATAAGGAAAATTTCTGGAATTTTGCCCCAAAGTAAGTGGAATATATGAGTTTTACCCAAAAATAAGGAGAATTTCTGTCTTTCTGCCCCAACATATAGGGAATTTCTGCCTTTTTGCCCCAAAATTTGGGGAATTTCTGCAATTTTGCTCCAAAATACGGGGAATTTCTGCCTTTTTGCCCGAAAATAAGGAGAATGCATAAATTTTTGCCATAAAAAAGCGAAATTTCTTCATTTTTGCCCCAAAATAAGGGGAATTTCTGCTTTTTTGCCTCTAAATAAGTGGAATTTCTGTCTTTTTCCCCCAAAACAAAAGGAATTTCTGTCTTTTTTGCCCCAAAATAAAGAAAATTTCTGACTTATTACCCTGAAATAAGTGAAATTTCTGCAATTTTGCCCCAAAATAAGGGAAATTTCTGCATTTTTGCCCCCAAATAAGGCGAATTTCAGGCTTTTTACCTCAAAATAAAAGGAATTTCTGCATTTTTTCCCCAAATTATAGGAAATTTCTGCCTTTTTCCCTAAAATAAGAAAAATTTCTACCATTTTGTACCAAAATATTAGAAATTTCTGCCTTTTTGCTTCAAAATAAAAAAATTTCTCCCTTTTTTCTGAAATAAGTTAAATTTCTGCAATTTTGCCCCAAAATAAGTGAAATTTCTGCAATTTTGCCCCAAAATAAGGGAAATTTCTGGAATTTTGCCTCAAAATAAGTGGAATTTCTGAGTTTTGCCCCAAAATAAGGAGATTTTCTGTCTTTTTGCCCCAACATATAGGGAATATCTGCCTTTTTGCCCCACAATTAGGGGAATTTCTGCAATTTTGCTCCAAAATACGGGGTATTTCTGCCTTTTTGCCAGAAAATACGAAGAATGCATACCTTTTTGCCATAAAAAAAAGAAATTTCTTCATTTTTGCTCCAAAATAAGAAGAATTTCTGCTTTTTTGCCTCTAAATAAGTGGTATTTCTGTCTTTTCCCCCAAAACAAAGGGAATTTCTGTCTATTTTGCCCCAAAATAAGGAAAATTTCTGACTTATTACCCTGAAGTAAGTGAAATTTCTGTAATTTTGCCCCAAAATAAGGGAAATTTCTGCCTTTTTGCCCCAAATAAGGGGAATTTCAGCATTTTTTACCTCAAAATAAGGGGAATTTCTGCATTTTTCCACAAAATATTAGGAATTTCTGCCTTTTTGCCCCAAAATAAGAAAAATTTCTGCCTATTTTCCCTGAAATAAGTGAAATTTCTGCAATTTTGCCCCAAAATAAGTGAAATTTCTGCAATTTTGCCCCAAAATAAGGGAAATTTCTTGAATTTTGCCCCAAAATAAGTGGAATTTCTGAGTTCTGCCCCAAAATAATGAGAATTTCTGTCTTTATGCCCCAACATATAGGGAGTTTCTGCCTTTTTGCCCCACAATTAGGCGAAATTCTGCAATTTAGATCTAAAATATGAGGAATTTCTCCCTTTTTGCCCGAAAATAAGAAGAATGCATGCCTTTTTGCCATAAAAAATAAATTTCTTCATTTTTTCTCCAAAATAAGGGGAATTTCTACTTATAAGCCTCTAAATAAGTTGAATTTCTGTTTTTTTTTTTTGCAAACAAATGGAATTTCTGTATTTTTGCCCCAAAATAAGGAAAATTTCTGACTTATTGTCGTGAAATAAGTGAAATTTCAGCAATTTTGCCCCAAAATAAGAGAAATTTCTTCCTTTTTGCCCCCAAATAAGGGGAATTTCAGCCTTTTTACCTCAAAATAAAAGGAATTCCTACATTTTTGCCCCAAAATATGGGAAATTTCTGCCCTTTTGCCCCAAAATAAGAAAAATTTCTACAACTTTGTAACAAAATAAAGGAAATTTCTGCCTTTTTGCTTCAAAATAAGAAAATTTCTCCTTTTTTTCTGAAATAAGTGAAATTTCTGCAATTTTGACACATAAAAAGTGAAATTACTGCAATTTTGCCCCAAAAGAAGGAAAATTTCTGGAATTTTGCCCCAAAATAAGTGGAATTTCTGAGTTTTGCCCCAAAATAAGGAGAATTTCTGTCTTTATGCCCCAACATATAGGGAATTTCTGCATTTTGCTTCACAATTAGGGAAATTTCTGCAATTTTGCTCCAAAATATGGTGAATTTCTGCCTTTTTGCCCGAAAATAAGAAGAATGCATACCTTTTTGCCATAAAAAAGAGAAATTTCTTCATTTTTGCTCCAAAATAAGGGGAATTTCTGCTATTTTGCCTCTAAATTAGTGGAATTTCTGTCTTTTTCCCCCAAAAACAAAGGGAATTTCTGTATTTTTTGCCCCAAAATAAGGAAAATTTCTGACTTATTACCCTGAAATAAGTGAAATTTCTGCAATTTTGCCCCAAAATAAAAGAAATTTCTGCATTTTTGGCCTTAAATAAGGGGAATTTCAGCCTTTTTACCTCAAAATAAGGGGAATTTCTGCATTTTTGCCACAAAATATTAGGAATTTCTGCCTTTTTGCCCAAAAATGAGGAAAAATTCTGCCTATTTTCCCTGAAATAAGTGAAATTGCTGCAATTTTGCCCCAAAATAAGTGAAATTTCTGCAATTTTGCCCCAAAATAAGGGAAATTTCTGGAATTTTGCCCCAAAATAAGTTTAATTTCTGAGTTCTGACCCAAAACAAAAAGAATTTCTGTCTTTGTGCCCCAACATATAGGGAATTTCTGCCTTTTTGCCACACAATTAGGGGAATTTCTGCAGTTTTGCTCCAAAATACGGGGAATTTCTGCCTTGTTGCCCGAAAATAAGAAGAATGCATACCTTTTTGCCATAAAAAAGCGAAATTTCTTCATTTTTGCTCCAAAATAAGGGGAATTTCTGCTTTTTTGCCTCTAAATAAGTGAATTTTCTGTCCTTTTCCCCCAAAACAAAGGAAATTTCTGTCTTTTTTGCTTCAAAATACGGAAAATTTTTGACTTATTACTCTGAAATAAGTGAAATTTCTGTTATTTTGCCCCAAAATAAGTGAAATTTCTGCAATTTTGCCCCAAAATAGGGGAAATTTCTGGAATTTTTCCTCAAAATAAGTGGAATTTCTGAGTTTTGCCCCAAAATAAGGAGATTTTCTGTCTTTTTGCCCCAACATATAGGGAATATCTGCCTTTTTGCACCACAATTAGGGGAATGTCTGCAATTTTGCTCCAAAATACGGGGTATTTCTGCCTTTTTGCCAGAAAATAAGAAGAATGCATACCTTTTTGCCATAAAAAAGGGAAATTTCTTCATTTTTGCTCCAAAATAAGGGGAATTTCTGCTTTTTTGCCTCTAAATAAGTGGTATTTCTGTCTTTTCCCCCAAAACAAAGGGAATTTCTGTCTATTTTGCCCCAAAATAAGGAAAATTTCTGACTTATTTCCCTGAAGTAAGTGAAATTTCTGCCTTTTTGCCCCCAAATAAAGGGAATTTCAGCTTTTTTACCTCAAAATAAGGGGAATTTCTGCATTTTTCCACAAAATATTAGGAATTTCTGCCTTTTTGCCCCAAAATAAGAAAAATTTCTGCCTATTTTCCCTGAAATAAGTGAAATTTCTGCAATTTTGCCCCAAAATAAGTGAAATTTCTGCAATTTTGCCCCAAAATAAGGGAAATTTCTGGAATTTTGCCCCAAAATAAGTGGAATTTCTGAGTTCTGCCCCAAAATAATGAGAATTTCTGTCTTTATGCCCCAACATATAGGGAGTTTCTGCCTTTTTGCCCCACAATTAGGCGAAATTCTGCAATTTAGATCTAAAATATGAGGAATTTCTCCCTTTTTGCCCGAAAATAAGAAGAATGCATGCCTTTTTGCCATAAAAAATAAATTTCTTCATTTTTTCTCCAAAATAAGGGGAATTTCTACTTATAAGCCTCTAAATAAGTTGAATTTCTGTTTTTTTTTTTTTGCAAACAAAGGGAATTTCTGTATTTTTGCCCCAAAATAAGGAAAATTTCTGACTTATTGTCATGAAATAAGTGAAATTTCAGCAATTTTGCCCCAAAATAAGAGAAATTTCTTCCTTTTTGCCCCTAAATAAGGGGAATTTCAGCCTTTTTACCTCAAAATAAAAGGAATTCCTACATTTTTGCCCCAAAATATGGGAAATTTCTGCCCTTTTGCCCCAAAATAAGAAAAATTTCTACAACTTTGTAACAAAATAAAGGAAATTTCTGCCTTTTTGCTTCAAAATAAGAAAATTTCTCCTTTTTTTCTGAAATAAGTGAAATTTCTGCAATTTTGACACATAAAAAGTGAAATTACTGCAATTTTGCCCCAAAAGAAGGAAAATTTCTGGAATTTTGCCCCAAAATAAGTGGAATTTCTGAGTTTTGCCCCAAAATAAGGAGAATTTCTGTCTTTATGCCCCAACATATAGGGAATTTCTGCATTTTGCTTCACAATTAGGGAAATTTCTGCAATTTTGCTCCAAAATATGGTGAATTTCTGCCTTTTTGCCCGAAAATAAGAAGAATGCATACCTTTTTGCCATAAAAAAGAGAAATTTCTTCATTTTTGCTCCAAAATAAGGGGAATTTCTGCTATTTTGCCTCTAAATTAGTGGAATTTCTGTCTTTTTCCCCCAAAAACAAAGGGAATTTCTGTATTTTTTGCCCCAAAATAAGGAAAATTTCTGACTTATTACCCTGAAATAAGTGAAATTTCTGCAATTTTGCCCCAAAATAAAAGAAATTTCTGCATTTTTGGCCTTAAATAAGGGGAATTTCAGCCTTTTTACCTCAAAATAAGGGGAATTTCTGCATTTTTGCCACAAAATATTAGGAATTTCTGCCTTTTTGCCCAAAAATGAGGAAAAATTCTGCCTATTTTCCCTGAAATAAGTGAAATTGCTGCAATTTTGCCCCAAAATAAGTGAAATTTCTGCAATTTTGCCCCAAAATAAGGGAAATTTCTGGAATTTTGCCCCAAAATAAGTTTAATTTCTGAGTTCTGACCCAAAACAAAAAGAATTTCTGTCTTTGTGCCCCAACATATAGGGAATTTCTGCCTTTTTGCCACACAATTAGGGGAATTTCTGCAGTTTTGCTCCAAAATACGGGGAATTTCTGCCTTGTTGCCCGAAAATAAGAAGAATGCATACCTTTTTGCCATAAAAAAGCGAAATTTCTTCATTTTTGCTCCAAAATAAGGGGAATTTCTGCTTTTTTGCCTCTAAATAAGTGAATTTTCTGTCCTTTTCCCCCAAAACAAAGGAAATTTCTGTCTTTTTTGCTTCAAAATACGGAAAATTTTTGACTTATTACTCTGAAATAAGTGAAATTTCTGTTATTTTGCCCCAAAATAAGTGAAATTTCTGCAATTTTGCCCCAAAATAAGGGAAATTTCTGGAATTTTTCCTCAAAATAAGTGGAATTTCTGAGTTTTGCCCCAAAATAAGGAGATTTTCTGTCTTTTTGCCCCAACATATAGGGAATATCTGCCTTTTTGCACCACAATTAGGGGAATGTCTGCAATTTTGCTCCAAAATACGGGGTATTTCTGCCTTTTTGCCAGAAAATAAGAAGAATGCATACCTTTTTGCCATAAAAAAGGGAAATTTCTTCATTTTTGCTCCAAAATAAGGGGAATTTCTGCTTTTTTGCCTCTAAATAAGTGGTATTTCTGTCTTTTCCCCCAAAACAAAGGGAATTTCTGTCTATTTTGCCCCAAAATAAGGAAAATTTCTACTTATTTCCCTGAAGTAAGTGAAATTTATGCCTTTTTGCCCCCAAATAAGGGGAATTTCAGCTTTTTTACCTCAAAATAAGGGGAATTTCTGCATTTTTCCACAAAATATTAGGAATTTCTGCCTTTTTGCCCCAAAATAAGAAAAATTTCTGCCTATTTTCCCTGAAATAAGTGAAATTTCTGCAATTTTGCCCCAAAATAAGTGAAATTTCTGCAATTTTGCCCCAAAATAAGGGAAATTTCTGGAATTTTGCCCCAAAATAAGTGGAATTTCTGAGTTCTGCCCCAAAATAATGAGAATTTCTGTCTTTATGCCCCAACATATAGGGAGTTTCTGCCTTTTTGCCCCACAATTAGGCGAAATTCTGCAATTTAGATCCAAAATATGAGGAATTTCTGCCTTTTTGCCCGAAAATAAGAAGAATGTATACCTTTTTGCCATAAAAAATAAATTTCTTCATTTTTGCTCCAAAATAAGGGGAATTTCTACTTATAAGCCTCTAAATAAGTTGAATTTCTGTTTTTTTTTTGCAAACAAAGGGAATTTCTGTATTTTTGCCCCAAAATAAGGAAAATTTCTGACTTATTGTCGTGAAATAAGTGAAATTTCAGCAATTTTGCCCCAAAATAAGAGAAATTTCTTCCTTTTTGCCCCCAAATAAGGGGAATTTCAGCCTTTTTACCTCAAAATAAGAGGAATTCCCACATTTTTGCCCCAAAATATGGGAAATTTCTGCCCTTTTGCCCCAAAATAAGAAAAATTTCTACAACTTTGTAACAAAATAAAGGAAATTTCTGCCTTTTTGCTTCAAAATAAGAAAATTTCTCCTTTTTTTCTGAAATAAGTGAAATTTCTGCAATTTTGACACATAAAAAGTGAAATTTCTGCAATTTTGCCCCAAAAGAAGGAAAATTTCTGGAATTTTGCCCCAAAATAAGTGGAATTTCTGAGTTTTGCCCCAAAATAAAGAGAATTTTTGTCTTTATGCCCCAACATATAGGGAATTTCTGCATTTTGCTTCACAATTAGGGGAATTTCTGCAATTTTGCTCCAAAATATGGTGAATTTCTGCCTTTTTGCCCAAAAATAAGAAGAATGCATACCTTTTTGCCATAAAAAAGAGAAATTTCTTCATTTTTGCTCCAAAATAAGGGGAATTTCTGCTATTTTGCCTCTAAATTAGTGGAATTTCTGTCTTTTTCCCCCAAAAACAAAGGGAATTTCTGTATTTTTTGCCCCAAAATAAGGAAAATTTCTGACTTATTACCCTGAAATAAGTGAAATTTCTGCAATTTTGCCCCAAAATAAAAGAAATTTCTGCATTTTTGGCCTTAAATAAGGGGAATTTCAGCCTTTTTACCTCAAAATAAGGGGAATTTCTGCATTTTTGCCACAAAATATTAGGAATTTCTGCCTTTTTGCCCAAAAATGAGGAAAATTTCTGCCTATTTTCCCTGAAATAAGTGAAATTGCTGCAATTTTGCCCCAAAATAAGTGAAATTTCTGCAATTTTGCCCCAAAATAAGGGAAATTTCTGGAATTTTGCCCCAAAATAAGTTTAATTTCTGAGTTCTGACCCAAAACAAGAAGAATTTCTGTCTTTATGCCCCAAAATATAGGGAATTTCTGCCTTTTTGCCCCACAATTAGGGAAATTTCTGCAGTTTTGCTCCAAAATACGGGGAATTTCTGCCTTGTTGCACGAAAATAAGAAGAATGCATACCTTTTTGAAATAAAAAAGCGAAATTTCTTCATTTTTGCTCCAAAATAAGGGGAATTTCTGCTTTTTTGCCTCTAAATAAGTGGAATTTCTGTCTTTTTCCCCCAAAACAAAGGAAATTTCTGTCTTTTTTGCTTCAAAATACAGAAAATTTCTGACTTATTACTCTGAAATAAGTGAAATTTCTGCAATTTTGCCCGAAAATAAGTGAAATTTCTGCAGTTTTGCCCCAAAATAAAATAAATATCTGGAATTTTGCTCCAAAATAAGTGGAATTTCTGAGTTTTGCCCCAAAATAAAGAGAATTTCTGCCTTTTTGCCCCACAATTATTGAAATTTCTGCAATTTTGCCCTAAAATAAGGGAAATTTCTGCAATTTTCCCCCATAATAAGAAAAATTTCTGCAATTTTGCCTTAAAATAAGGGGAATTTTTGTTTTTTCCCCACAATTAAGGAAATTTCTGCAATTTTGCCCTAAATATGGGGAATTTCTGCCTTTTGCCCCAAAATATGGGGAATTTCTGCCTTTTTGTCCGAAAATAAGAAGAATGCCTACCTTTTTGCCATAAAAAAGGGAAATTTCTTCATTTTTGCTCCAAAATAAGGGGAACTTTTGCCTTATTGCCTCTAAATAAGGGAATTTCTGTCTTTTTCCCCGAAAACAAAGGGAATTTCTGTTTTTTTGCCCCAAAATAAGGAAAATTTCTGACTTATTACCCTGAAATAAGTGTAATTTCTGAAAATTGCCCCAAAA
The DNA here is from genome assembly GCF_963924665.1 of Micromys minutus. NCBI lineage: Eukaryota > Metazoa > Chordata > Mammalia > Rodentia > Muridae > Micromys > Micromys minutus. The sequence continues at coordinate 9,523,764 of NW_027667467.1, read as the reverse complement.
TAAGGGAAATTTCTGCATTTTTGCCCCCAAATAAAGAGAATTTCAGAGTTTTTACCTCAAAATAAGGGAAATTTCTACATTTTTGCAACAAAATATTAGGAATTTCTGCATTGTTGCCACAAAATATTAAGAATTTCTGACATTTTGCCCCCAAATAAAAAAGTTTCTCCTTCTTTTTTTTGAAATAAGTGAAATTTCTGCAATTTTGCCCCAAAATAAGGGAAATTTCTGGAATTTTGCCCCAAAGTAGGTGGAATTTATGAGTTTTACCCCAAATTAAGGAGAATTTCTGTCTTTCTGCCCCAACATATAGGGAATTTCTGCCTTTTTGCCCCACAATTAGGGGAATTTCTGCAATTTTGCTCCAAAATACGGGGAATTTCTGCCTTTTTGCCCGAAAATAAGAAGAATGTATACTTTTTTGCCATAAAAAAGGGAAATTTCTTCATTTTGGCTCCAAAATAAAAGGAATTTCTGCTTTTTTGCCTCTAAATAAGTGGAATTTCTGTCTTTTTCCCATAAAACAAAGGGAATTTCTCACTTTTTTCCCCAAAATAAGGAAAATTTCTGACTTATTTCCCTGAAATAAGAGAAATTTTTTCCATTTTTCCCCAAAATAAGGGAAATTTCTGTTTTTTTGCCCCCAAATAAGGGGAATTTCAGCCTTTTTACCTCAAAAAAAGGGGAATTTCTGCATTTTTGCCCCAAAATAAGAAAAATTTCTGCCATTTTGTACCAAAATATAAGAAATTTCTGCCTTTTTGCCCCAAAATAAGAAAATTTCTTTTTTTTCTAAAATAAGTGAAATTTCTGCAATTTTGCCCCAAAATAAGGGAAATTTCTGATATTTTGCCTCAAAATAAGTGGAATTTCTGAGTTTTGCCCCAAAATAATGAGAATTTTTGTCTTATTGCCCCAACATATAGGGAATTTCTGCCTTTTTGCCCCACAATTGGGAATCTCTGCAATTTTGCTCCAAAATACGGGGTATTTCTGCCTTTTTGCCCGAAAATAAAAGAATGCATACCTTTTTGCCATAAAAAAGGGAAATTTCTTTATTCTTGCTCCAAAATAAGGGGAATTTCTGCTTTTTTGCCTCTAAATAAGTGGAATTTCTGTCTTTTTCCCCCAAAACAAAGAATTTCTGTCTTTTGTGCCCCAAAATAAGGAAAATTTCTGACTTATTTTCCTGAAATAAGTGAAATTTCTGCAATTTTGCCCAAAATAAAGGAAATTTTTGCCTTTTGCCCCCAAATAATGGGAATTTCAGCCTTTTAAACTCAAAATAAGGGGAATTTCTGCATTTTTGCCACAAAATATTAGGAATTTCTGCATTTTTGCCTCAAAATAATAAAAATTTCTGCCTATTTTTTCTGAAATAAGTGAAATTTCTGCAATTTTGCCCCAAAATAAGTGAAATTTCTGCAATTTTGCCCCAAAATAAGGGAAATTTCTGGAATTTTGTCCCAAAATAAGTTTAATTTCTGAGTTCTGCCCCCAAATAAGGAGAATTTCTGTCTTTATGCCCCATCATATAGGGAATTTCTGCTTTTTTGCCCCACAATTATGGGAATTTGTGCAATTTTGCTCCAAAGTACGGGGAATTTCTGCCTTTTTGCCCGAAAATAAGAAGAATGCATAACTTTTTGCCATAAAAAAGGGAAATTTCTTCATTTTTGCTCCAAAATAAGGGGAATTTCTGCTTTTTTGCCTCAAAATAAGTGGAATTTCTGTCTTTTTCCCCCAAAACAAAGAGAATTTCTGAATTTTTTGTCCCAAAATAAGGAAAATTTCTGACTTATTACCCTGAAATAAGTGAAATTTCTGCAATTTTTCACCAAAATAAGAGAAATTTTTGCCATTTTGTCGCCAAATAAGGGAAATTTCAGCTTTTTACCTCAAAATAAGAGGAATTTCTGCATTTTTGCCACAAAATATTAGGAATTTCTGCCTTTTTGACCAAAAATAAGGAAAATTTCTGCCTTTTTCCCTGAAATAAGTGAAATTTCTGCAATTTTGCCACAAAATAAGTGAAATTTCTTTTTTTTTGCCCCCAAATAATAGGAATTTCAGCCTTTTTACCTCTAAATAAGAAGAATTTCTGCATTTTTGCCGCAAAATATGGAAAATTTCTGCCTTTTTGCCCCAAAATAAGAAAAATTTCTGCAATTTTGTACCAAAATAATACAAATTTCTGCCTATTTGCCCCCAAATAAGAAAATTTCTTCTTTTTTTTCTGAAATAAGTGAAATTTCTGCAATTTTCATCAAAATAAGTGAAATTTCTGCAATTTTGCCCCAAAATAAGTGAAATTTCTGGAATTTTGCCCCAAAATAAGTGGAATTTCTGAGTTTTGACCCCAAAATAAGGAGAATTTCTGTTATTTTGCCCCAACATATAGGGAATTTCTGTCTTCTTGCCTCACAATTAGGAGAATTTCTGAAATTTTGCTCCAAAATAAGGGGAATTTCTGCTTTTTTGCCTCTAAATAAGTGGAATTTTTGCTTTTTTCTCCCAAAACAAAGGGAATTTCTGTCTTTTTTGCCCGAAAATAAGGAAAATTTCTGACTTATTACCCTGAAATAAGTGAAATTTCTGCAATTTTGACCCAAAATAAGTGAAATTTCTGCAATTTTAACCTAAAATATAGGAAATTTCTGGAATTTTGCCTCAAAATAAGTGGAATTTCTGAGTTTTGCCTCAAAATAAGGAGAATTTGTCTTTTTGCCTCAACATATAAGGAATTTCTGCCTTTTTGCCCCAAAATTAAGGGAATTTCTGCAATTTTGCTCCAAAATACGGGGTATTTCTGCCTTTTTGCCAGAAAATAAGAAGAATGCATACCTTTTGCCATAAAAAAGCTAAATTTCTTCATTTTTGCTCCAAAATAAGGGGAATTTCTGCTTTTTTGCCTCAAAATAACTGGAATTTCTGTCTTTTTCCCCCTAAACAAAGGAAATTTCTGTCTTTTTTGCCCCAAAATAAAGAAAATTTCTGACTTATTACCCTGAAATAAGTGAAATTTCTGCAATTTTGCCCCAAAATAAGGGAAATTTCTGCATTTTTGCCCCCAAATATGGGGAATTTCAGCTTTTTTACCTCAAAATAAGGGGAATTTCTGCATTTTTGCCACAAAATATTAGCAATTTCTGCCTTTTTGCCCCAAAATAAGAAAAAATTCTGCCTATTTTCCCTGAAATAAGTGAAATATCTGCAATTTTGCCCCAAAATAAGTGAAATTTCTTCAATTTTGACCCAAAATAAGGAAAATTTCTGTAATTTTGCCCAAAAATAAGTGGAATTTTTGAGTTCTGCCACAAAATAAGGAGAATTTCTGTCTTTATACCCCAACATATAGGGAATTTCTGCCTTTTTCCCATACAATTAGGCGAAATTCTGCAATTTTGCTCCAAAATACGAGGAATTTCTGCCTTTTTGCCCGAAAATAAGAAGAATGTATACCTTTTTGCCATAAAAAAGGGAAATTTCTTCATTTTTGCTCCAAAATAAAGGGAATTTCTGCTTTTTTGCCTCTAAATAAGTAAAATTTCTGTTTTTTCCCAAACAAAGGGAATTTGTGTCTTTTTTGCCCCAAAATAAGGAAAATTTTTACTTATTACCGTGAAATAAGTGAAATTTCAGCAATTTTGCCCCAAAATAAGGGAAATTTCTGCCTTTTTGCCCCCAAATAAGGGGAATTTCAGCTTTTTTACCTCAAAATAAGGGGAATTTCTGCATTTTTGCCCCAAACTATGGGAAATTTCTGCCCTTTTGCCCCAAAATAAGAAAATTTCTCCTTTTTTTCTGAAATAAGTGAAATTTCTGCAATTTTGCCCCAAAATAAGTGAAATTTCTGCTATTTTGCCCCAAAATAAAAGAAATTTCTGGAATTTTTCCCAAAAATAAGTGGAATTTCTGAGTTTTGCCCCCAAAATAAGGAGAATTTCTGTTATTTTGACCCAACATATAGGGAATTTCTGCCTTTTTGCCCCACAATTAGGGGAATTTCTGAAATTTTGCTCCAAAATAAGGGGAATATCTGCTATTTTACCTCTAAATAAGTGGAATTTCTGCCTTTTTCTCCCAAAACAAAAGGAATTTCTGTCTTTTTTGCCCCAAAATAAGAAAAATTTCTGACTTATTACTCTGAAATAAGGAAATTTCTGCAATTTTGCCCCAAAATAAGGAAAATTTCTGCCTTTTTGCCCCCAAATAAGGGGAATTACAGCCTTTTTACCTCAAAATAATGGGAATTTCTGAATTTTGGCATAAAATATTATGAATTTTTGTGTTTTTGCCCCAAAATAAGGAAAATTTCTGCCTTTTTTCCCTGAAATAAGTGAAATTTCTGCAATTTTGCCCCAAAATAAGTGAAATTTCTGCAATTCTGCCCCAAAATAAAAGAAATTTCTGGAATTTTGCCCCAAAATAAGTGGAATTCCTGAGTTTTGCCCCAAAATAAAGAGAATTTCTGCCTTTTTGCCACACAAATAGTGAAATTTCTGCAATTTTGCCCTAAAATAAGGGAAATTTCTGCAATTTTTCCCCATAATAAGGGAAATTTCTGCAATTTTGCCCCAAAATAAGTGGAATTTCTGAGTTTTGCCCCAAAATAAAAAGAATTTCTCACTTTTACCCCATCATATAGGGAATTTCTGCCTTTTTGTACCACAATTAGGGGAATTTCGGCAATTTTGCTCAAAAATACGGGGAATTTCTGCCTTTTTGCCTATAAAATAAGAAGAATGCATACCTTTTTGCCATAAAATGGGAAATTTCTTCATTTTTGCTCCAAAATAAGGGGAATTTCTGCTTTTTTGCCTCTAAAAAGTGCAATTTCTGTCTGTTTCCCCAAAAAGAAATAAAATTTCTGTCTTTTTTGCCCCAAAATAAGGAAAATTTCTGACTTATTACCCTGAAATGAGTGAAATTTCTGCAATTTTGCCCCAAAATAAGGGAAATTTCTGCCTTTTTGCCCCCAAATAAGGGAAATTTCAGCCTTTTTACCTCAAAATAAAAGGAATTTCTGCATTTTTGCCCAAAAATATGGGAAATTTCTGCCTTTTTGCCCCAAAATAAGAAAAATTTCTGCAATTTTGTACCAAAATAAAAGAAATTTCTGCCTTTTTGCCCCAAAATACGAAAATTTCTGCAATTTTGCTCCAAAATAAGGGAAATTTCTGCCTTTTTGCCCTCAAATAAAAGGAATTTAAGCCTATTTACCTCAAAATAAGGGGAATTTCTGCATTTTTGCTTCAAAATATGTGAAATTTCTGCAATTTTGCCCCAAATTAAGGGAAATTTCTGGTATTTTGCCCCAAAATAAGTGAATTTTCTGAGTTTTGCCCCAAAATAAGGAGATTTCTGTCTTTTTGCCCCAACATATAGGGAATTTCTGCTTTTTTGCCCCACAATTAGGGGAATTTCTGCAATTTTGCTCCAAAATACGGGGAATTTCTGCCTTTTTGCCGGAAAATAAGAAGAATGTATACCTTTTTGCCATAAAAAAGGGAAATTTCTTCATTTTTGCTCCAAAATAAGAAGAAATTCTGCTTTTTTGCCTCTAAATAAGTGGAATTTCTGTTTTTTACCCCAAAACAAAAGGAATTCCTGTCTTTTTTGCCCGAAAATAAGGAAAATTTGTGACTTATTACCCTGAAATATGTGAAATTTCTGCAATTTTGCCCCAAAATAAGGGAAATTTATGCCTTTTTGCCCCCAAATAAGGGGAATTTCAGCCTTTTTACCTCAAAATAAGGAGAATTTCTGCATTTTTGCCACAAAATATTAGGAATTTTTGCCATTTTGCCCCAAAATTAGAAAATTTCTGCTTATTTTCACGGAAATAAGTGAAATTTCTGCAATTTTGCCCCAAAATAATTGAAATTTCTGCAATTTTGCCTCAAAATAATGGAATTTTCTGGAATTTTGCCCCAAAATATGTTGAATTTCTGAGTTTTGCCCCAAAATAAGGAGAATTTCTGTCTTTTTTGCCCCAAAAATTAAGAAAATTTCAGCATTTTTTCTCTGAAATAAGTGAATTTTCCACAATTTTGCCCCAAAATAAGTGAAATTTCTGCAATTTTGACCCAAAATAAGGGAAATTTCTGGAATTTTGCCCCAAAATAAGTGGAATTTCTGAGTTTTGCCCCAAAATAAGAAGAATTTCTGTCTTTTTGCCCTAACGTATAGGGAATTTCTTTCTTTTTGCCCCACAATTAGGGAAATTTCTGCAATTTTGCTCCAAAATACGGGGAATTTCTACATTTTTGCCCGAAAATAAGAGAATGCATACCTTTTTGCCATTAAAAAGGGAAATTTCTTCATTTTGCTCCAAAATAAGGGGAATTTCTGCTTTTTTGCCTCTAAATAAGTATAATTTCTGTTCTTTTCCCCCAAAACAAAGGGAATTCCTGTATTTTTGCCCCAAAATAAGAAAAATTTCTTACTTATTACCCTGAAATAAGTAAAATTTCTGCAATTTTGCCCCAAAATAAGAGAAATTTCTGGAATTTTGCCCCAGAATAAGTGGATTTTCTGAGTTTTGCCCCAAAATAAAGAAAATTTCTGTCTTTTTGCCCCAACATATAGGGAATTTCAGCCTTTTTGCCCCACAATTAGGGGAATTTCTGCAATTTTGCTCCTAAATACGGGGAATTTCTGCCTTTTATCTGAAAATAAGAAGAATGCATACCTTTTTGCCATAAAAAAGGAGAATTTCTTCATTTTTGCTTCAAAATAAGGGGAATTTCTGCTTTTTTGCCCCTAAATAAGTGGAACTTCTGTCTTTTTCCCCCAAAACAAAAAAAATTTCTGTCTTTTTTGCCGCAAAATAAGGAAAAATTCTGACTTATTACCCTGAAATAAGTGAAATTTCTGCAATTTTTTTCCCCAAAATAAGGGAAATTTCTGCCTTTTTGCCCCCAAATAATGGGAATTTCAGCCTTTTTACCTCAAAATAAGGGGAATTTCTGCATTTTTGCCAGAAAATATTAGGAATTTCTGCCTTTTTGCCCCAAAATAAGAAAAATTTCTGACTTTTTTCCCTGAAATAAGTGAAATTTCTGCAATTTTGCCCCAAAGTAAGTAAAATTTCTGCAATTTTGCCCCAAAATAAGTGAAATTTCTTCAATTTTGCCCCCAAAAAAGAAAAATTTCTGGAATTTTGCCACAAAATAAGTGGAATTTCTGAGTTTTGCCCCTAAATAAGGAGAATCTCTGTCTTTTTGCCCCAACATATAGAGAATTTCTGCTTTTTTGCCCCACAATTAGAGGAATTTCTGCTATTTTGCTCCAAAATAGGGGGAATTTCTGCCTTTTTGCCCGAAATTAAAAAGAATGCATATCTTTTTGCCATAAAAATGGTAAATTTCTTAATTTTTGCTCCAAAATAATGGGAATTTCTGCTTTTTGCCTCTAAATTAGTGGAATTTCTGTATTTTTCCCTCAAAACAAAGGGAATTACTGTCTTTTTTGCCCCAAAATAAAAAAAAATTCTGAATTATTTCCCTGAAATTAGTGAAATATCTGCAATTTTGCCCCAAAAAAAGGGAAATTTCTGACTTTTTGCCCCCAAATAAGGGGAATTTCAGCCTTTTTACCACAAAATAAGGGTAATTTCTGCATTTTTGTCACAAAATAATAGGAATTTCGGCCTTTTTGCTTCAAAATAAAGAAAATTTCTGCCTTTTTTCCCTGAAATAAGTGAAATTTCTGCAATTTTGCCCCAAAAGAAGTGAAATTTCTGCAATTTTGCCCCAAAATAAGGGAAATTTCTGGAATTTTGCCTCAAAGTAAGTGGAATTTCTGAGTTTTGCCTCAAAATAAGAAGAATTTCTGTCTTTTTTGCCCTAACATATAGGGAATTTCTGCCTTTTTGCAACACAATTAGGGGAATTTCTGCAATTTTGCTCCAAAATACAGGGAATTTCTGACTTTTTGCCGGAAAATAAGAAGAATGCATACCTTTTTGCCATAAAAAAGAGAAATTTCTTCATTTTTGCTCCAAAATAAGAAGAATTTCTGCTTTTTTGCCTCTAAATAAGTGGAATTTCTGTTTCTTACCCCAAAACAAAAGGAATTCCTGTCTTTTTTGCCTCAAAATAAGGAAAATTTCTGACTTATTACCCTGAAATATGTGAAATTTCTGCAATTTTGCCCCAAAATAAGGGAAATTTCTGCTTTTTTGCCCCCAAATAAGGGGAATTTCAGCCTTTTTACCTCAAAATAAGGGGAATTTCTGCATTTTTGCCACAAAATATTAGGAATTTTTGCTATTTTGCCCCAAAATAAGAAAATTTCTGCTTATTTTCCCTGAAATAAGTGAAATTTCTGCAATTTTGCCCCAAAATAAATGAAATTTCGGCAATTTTGCTCCAAAGTAAGGGAAATTTCTGGAATTTTGCCCCAAAATAAGTGGAATTTCTGAGTTTTGCCCCAAATAAGGAGAATTTCTGTCTTTTTGCCCCAACATATAGGAAAATTTTGCCTTTTTGCCCCACAATTAGGGGAATTTCTGCAATTTTGCTACAAAATACGGGGAATTTCTGCCTTTTTGCCCGAAAATAAGAAGAATGCATACCTTTTTGCCATTAAAAAGGGAAATGTCTTCATTTTTGCTCCAAAATAAGGGGTATTTCTGCTTTTTTGCCTCTAAATAAGTGGAATTTCTGTCTTTTTCTCCCAAAACAAAGGGAATTTCTGTCTTTTTTGCCCTAAAAATAATGAAAATTTCTGACTTATTACCCTGAAATAAGTGAAATTTCTGCAAATTTGCCCCAAAATAAGGGAAATTTCTGCCTTTTGCCCCAAAATATGGGGAATTTAAGCATTTTACATCAAAATAAGGGATATTTCTGATTTTTGCACCAAAATATTGAGAATTTCTGCCTTTTTGCCCCAAAATAAGGAAATTTTCTGCCTTTTTCCCTGAAGTAAGTGAAATTTCTGCAATTTTGCCTCAAAATAAGTGAAATTTCTGCAATTTTGCCCCAAAATAAGGGAAATTTCTGGAATTTTGCCCCAAAATAAGTGGAATTTCTGAGTTTTGCCCCAAAATAAAGAAAATTTCTGTCTTTTTGCCCTAACATATAGGGAATTTCTCCATTTTTGCCCCACAATTAGGGGAATTTCTGCAATTTTGCTCCTAAATACGGGGAATTTTTGCCTTTTGCCCGAAAATAAGAAGAATGCATACATTTTTGCCATAAAAAAGGAAAATTTCTTCATTTTTGCTCCAAAATAAGGGGAATTTCTGCTTTTTTGCCTCTAAATAAGTGGAATTTCTGTCTTTTTCCCCCAAAACAAAGGAAATTTCTGTCTTTTTTGCCGCAAAATAAGGAAAAATTCTGACTTATTACCCTGAAGTAAGTGAAATTTCTGCAATTTTTTCACCAAAATAAGGGAAATTTCTGCCTTTTTGCCCCCAAATAAGGGGAATTTCAGCCTTTTTACCTCAAAATAAGGGGAATTTCTGACTTTTTGCCACAAAATATTAGGAATTTCTGCCTTTTTGCAACAAAATAAGGAAAATTTCTGCATTTTTCCCTGAAATAAGTGAAATTTCTGCAATTTTGCCCCAAAATAAGTGAAATTTCTGCAATTTTGCCCCAAAATAAAGGAAATTTCTGGAATTTTGCCCCAAAATAAGTGGATTTTCTGAGTTTTGCCCCAAAATAAAGAAAATTTCTGTCTTTTTGCCCCAACATATAGGGAATATCTGCCTTATTGCCCCACAATTAGAGGAATTTCTGCAATTTTTCTCCCTAATACGGGGAATTTCTGCCTTTTTGCCCGAAAATAAGTAGAATGCATACCTTTTTGCCATCAAAAAAAAAATTTCTTCATTTTTGCTCCAAAATAAGGGGAATTTCTGCTTTTTTGCCTCTAAATAAGTGGAATTTCTGTCTTCTTCCCCCAAAACAAAGAGAATTCCTGTATTTTTGCCCCAAAATAAGAAAAATTTCTGACTTATTACCATGAAATAAGTAAAATTTCTGCAATTTTCCCCAAAATAAGGGAAATTTCTGCCTTTTTTCCACAAAATAAGGGGAATTTCAAACTTTTTACTTCAAAATAAGGGGAATTTCTGCATTTTTGCCACAAAATATTAGTAATTTCTGCTTTTTGCCCCAAAATAAGAAAATTTCTGCTTTTTTTCCCTGAAATAAGTGAAATTTCTGCAATTTTGCCCCAAAATAAGTGAAATTTCTGCAATTTTACCCCAAAATAAAAAAAATTTTTGGAATTTTGCCCCCAAATAAGTGGATTCTCTGAGTTTAGCCCCAAAATAAGGAGAATTTCTGTCTTTTTGCCCTAACATATAGGGAATTTCTCCCTTTTTGCCCCACAATTAGAGGAATTTCTGCAATTTTTCTCCTAAATACGGGGAATTTCTGCCTTTTGGCCCGAAAATAAGTAGAATGCATACCTTTTTGCCATCAAAAAAGGAAATTTCTTCATTTTTGCTCCAAAATAAGGGGAATTTCTGCTTTTTTGCCTCTAAATAAGTGGAATTTCTGTCTTTTTCCCCCAAAACAAGGGAATTTTTGTATTTTTGCCCCAAAATAAGAAAAATTTCTGACTTATTACCCTGAAATAAGTGAAATTTCTGCAATTTTGCCCCAAAATAAGGGAAATTTCTGCCTTTTTGCCCCCAAATAAGAAGAATTTCAACCTTTTTACTTCAAAATAAGGGGAATTTCTGCATTTTTGCCACAAAATATTAGAAATTTCTGCCTTTTTGCCCCAAAATAAGAAAATTTCTGCTTTTTTTCCCTGAAATAATTGAAATTTCTGCAATTTTGCCCCAAAATAAGTGAAATTTCTGCAATTTTGCCCCAAAATAAGGGAAATTTCAGAAATTTTGCTCCAAAATATGTGGATTTTCTGAGTTTTGCCCAAAAATAAAGAAAATTTCTGTCTTTTTGCCCCAACATATAGGGAATTTCTGCATTTTTGCCCCACAAATAGAGGAATTTCTGCAATTTTGCTCCTAAATACAGGGATTTTCTGCCTTTTTGCCCGAAAATAAGAAGAATGCATACGTTTTTGCCATAAAAAAGGAAAATTTCTTCATTTTTGCTCCAAAATAAGGGGAATTTCTTCTTTTTTGCCTCTAAATAAGTGGAATTTCTGTCTTTTTCCCCCAAAACAAAGGAAATTTCTTTCTTTTTTGCCGCAAAATAAGGAAAAATTCTGACTTATTACCCTGAAGTAAGTAAAATTTCTGCAATTTTTTCCCCAAAATAAGGGAAATTACTGACTTTTGTCCCCCAAATACGGGGAATTTCAGCCTTTTTACCTCAAAATAAAGGGAATTTCTGCATTTTTGCCACAAAATATTAGGAATTTCTGCCTTTTTGCCCCAAAATAAGGAAAATTTCTGCCTTTTTTCCCTGAAATAAGTGAAATTACTGCAATTTTGCCCCAAAATAAGTGAAATTTGTGCAATTTTGCCCCAAAATAAGGGAAATTTCTGCCTTTTTGCCCCCAAATAAGGGTAATTTCAGCCTTTTTACTTCAAAATAAGGGGAATTTCTGCATTTTTGCCACAAAATATTAGGAATTTCTGCCTTTTTGCCTCAAAATAAGAAAATTTCTGCTTTTTTTCCCTGAAATAAGTGAAATTTCTGCAATTTTGCCCCAAAATAAGTGAAATTTCTGCAATTTTGCCCCAAAATAAGGGAAATTTCTGGAATTTTGCCCCAAAATAAGTGGATTTTCTGTGTTTTGCGCCAAAATAAAGAAAATTTCTGTCTTTTTGCCCCACAATTAGGGGAATGTCTGCAATTTTGCTCCTAAATACGGGGAATTTCTGCCTTTTTGCCCGAAAATAAGAAGAATGCATACCTTTTTGCCATCAAAAAAGGAAAATTTCTTCTTTTTTGCTTCAAAATAAGGGGAATTTCTGCTTTTTTGCCTCTAAATAAGTGGAATATCTGTCTTTTTCCCCCAAAACAAAGGAAATTTCTGTCTTTTTGCCGCAAAATAAGGAAAAATTCTGACTTATTACCCTGAAGTAAGTGAAATTTCTGCATTTTTTTCCCCAAAATAAGGGAAATTTCTGCCTTTTTGCCCCCAAATAAGGGGAATTTCAGCCTTTTTACCTCAAAATAAGGGGAATTTCTGCATTTTTGCCACAAAATATCAAAAATTTCTGCCTTTTTGCCCCAAAATAAGGAAAATAACTGCTTTTTTTCCTTTAATAAGTGAAATTTCTGCAACTTTGCCCCAAAATAAGTGAAATTTCTGCAATTTTGCCCCAAAAGAAGGGAAATTCCTGGAATCTTGCCCCAAAATAAGTGGAATTTCTGAGTTTTGCCCCAAAATAAGGAGAATTTCTGTCTTTTTGCCCCAACATATAAAGAATTTCTGCCTTTTTCTCCACAATTAGGGGAATTTCTGCAATTTTGCTCCAAAATACAAGGAATTTCTGCCTTTTTGCCCGATAATAAGAAGAATGCATAACTTTTTGCCATAAAAAAGGGAAATTTCTTCATTTTTGCTCCAAAATAAGGGAATTTCTGCTTTTTTGCATCAAAATAAGTGGAATTTCTGTCTTTTTCCCACATAACAAAGGGAATTTCTGTATTTTTTCTTCCAAAATAAAAAATATTTCTGACTTATTACCCTGAAATAAGTGAAATTTCTGCCTTTTTCCCCCAAAATAAGTGAAATTTCTTCAATTTTGCCCAAAAAAAGGGAAATTTCTGGAATTTTGCCTCAAAATAAGTAGAATATCTGAGTTTTGCCCCAAAATAAGGAGAATTTCCGTCTTTTTGCCCCAACATATAGAGATTTTCTGCCTTTTTGCCCCACAATTATGGGAATTTCGGAAATTTTGCTCCAAAATACGGGGAATTTCTGCCTTTTTGCCCAAAATTAAGAAGAATGCATATCTTTTTGCCATAAAAAAGGGAAATTTCTTAATTTTTGCTCCAAAATAATGGGAATTTCTGCTTTTTTGCCTCTAAATAAGTGGAATTTCTGTCTTTTTCCCCCAAAACAAAGAGAAGTACTGTCTTTTTTGCCCCAAAATAAAAAAAATTTCTGACTTATTACCCTGAAATAAGTGAAATTTCTGCAATTTTGCTGCAAAATAATGGAAATTTCTGCCTTTTTGCCCCCAAATAAGGGGAAATTCAGCCTTTTTACCTCAAAATAAGGGGAATTTCTGCATTTTTGCCACAAAATATTAGGAATTTCTGCTTTTTTGCCCCAAAATACGAAAATTTCTGCCTTTTTTCTCTGAAATAAGTGAAATTTCTGCAATTTTGCCCCAAAATAAGTGAAATTTCTGCAATTTTGCCCCAAAGTAAGGGAAATTTCTGGAATTTTTCCCCCTAATAAGTGGAATTTCTGAGTTTTGCCCCAAAATAAGGAGAATTTCTGTCTTTTTGACCCAACGTATAGTGAATTTTTCCCTTTTTGCCCCACAATTAGGGGAATTTCTGCAATTTTGCCCAAAATACGGGGAATTTTTGCCTTTTGCCCGAAAATAAGAAGAATGCATACCTTTTTGCCATAAAAAAGAGAAATTACTTCATTTTTGCTCCAAAATAAGGGGAATTTCTGCTTTTTTGCCTCTAAATAAGTGGAATTTCTGTCTTTTTCTTCCAAAATAAACAGAATTTCTGTCTTTTTTGCCCCAAAATAAGGAAAAATTGTGACTTATTACCCTAAAGTAAGTGAAATTTCTGCAATTTTGCCCCAAAAAATAGCAATTTCTGCCTTTTTGCCCCCAAATAAGGGGAATTTCAGCCTTTTTACCTCAAAATAAGAGGAATTTTTGCATTTTTGCCACAAAATATTAGGAATTTCTGCCTTTTTGCCCCAAAATATGGAAAATTTCTGCCTTTTTCCCTGAAATAAGTGAAATTTCTGCAATTTTGCCCCAAAATAAGTGAAATTTCTGGAATTTTGCCCCAAAATACGGGAAATTTCTGCCTTTTTGCCCCCAAATAAGGGGAATTTCAGCCTTTTTTACCTCAAAATAAGGGGAATTTCTGCATTTTTGCCACAAAATATTAGGAATTTCTTCCTATTTGCCACAAAATAAGAAAATTTCTGCTTTTTTTCTGAAATAAATGAAATTTTTGCAATTTTGCCCCAAAATAATTGAAATTTCTGCAATTTTGCCTCAAAATAATGGAAATGTCTGGAATTTTGCTCCAAAATAAGGTGAATTTCTGAGTTTTGCCCCAAAATAAGGAGAATTTCTGTTTTTTTGAACCACAATTAGGAGAATTTTTGCAATTTTGCTTTAAAAATCGAGGAATTTCTGCCTTTTTGCCCGAAAATAAGAAGAATGCATACCTTTTTGCCATTAAAAAGGGAAATTTCTTCATTTTTGCTCCAAAATAAGGGGAAATTCTGCATTTTTGCCTCTAAATAAGTGGAATTTCTGTCTTTTTCCCCAAAAACAAAGGGAATTTCTGTCTTTTTTGCCCCAAAAATAAAGAAAATTTCTGACTTATTACCCTGAAATAAGTGAAATTTCTGCAATTTTGCCCCAAAATAAGGGAAATTTCTGCCTTTTTGCCCCCAAATAAGGGTAATTTCAGCCTTTTTACTTCAAAATAAGGGGAATTTCTGCATTTTTGCCACAAAATATTAGGAATTTCTGCCTTTTTGCCTCAAAATAAGAAAATTTTTGCTTTTTTTCCCTGAAATAAGTGAAATTTCTGCAATTTTGCCCCAAAATAAGTGAAATTTCTGCAATTTTGCCCCAAAATAAGGGAAATTTCTGGAATTTTGCCCCAAAATAAGTGGATTTTCTGTGTTTTGCGCCAAAATAAAGAAAATTTCTCTCTTTTTGCCCCACAATTAGGGGAATGTCTGCAATTTTGCTTCTAAATACGGGGAATTTCTGCCTTTTTGCCCGAAAATAAGAAGAATGCATACCTTTTTGCCATAAAAAAGGAAAATTTCTTCTTTTCTGCTTCAAAATAAGGGGAATTTCTGCTTTTTTGCCTCTAAATAAGTGGAATATCTGTCTTTTTCCCCCAAAACAAAGGAAATTTCTGTCTTTTTTGCCGCAAAATAAGGAAAAATTCTGACTTATTACCCTGAAGTAAGTGAAATTTCTGCAATTTTTTCCCCAAAATAAGAGAAATTTCTGCTTTTTTGCCCCCAAATAAGGGGAATTTCAGCCTTTTTACATCAAAATAAGGGTAAATTTTACATTTTTGCCACAAAATATAAGGAATTTCTGCCTTTTTGCCCCAAATTAAGGAAAATTTCTGCCTTTTTTTCCTGAAATAAGTGAAATTTCTGCAATTTTGCCCCAAAATAAGTGAAATTTCTGCAATTTTGCCCCAAAATAAGGGAAATTTCTGCCTTTTTGCCCCCAAATAAAGGGAATTTTAGCCTTTTTACCTCAAAATAAGGGGAATTTCTGCATTTTTGCCACAAAATATTAGGAATTTCTGCCTCTTTGCCTTAAAATAAGGAAAATTTTTGCCTTTTTTCCCTGTAATAAGTGAAATTTCTGCATTTTTGCCCCAAAATAGGTGAAATTTCTGCAATTTTGCCCCATATTAAGAGAAATTTCTGGTATTTTGCCTCAAAATAAGTGGAATTTCTTAGTTTTGCCCCATAATAAGGAGTATTTCTGTCTTTTTGCCCCAACATATAGAAAATTTCTGCCTTTTTGCCCCACAATTAGGGGATATTCTGCAATTTTGCTCCAAAATACGGGGAATTTCTGCCTTTTTTCCCGATAATAAGAAGAATGCATACCTTTTTGCCATTAAAAAGGGAAATTTCCTCATTTTTGCTCCAAAATAAGCGGAATTTCTGATTTTTTGCCTCTAAATAAGTGGAATTTCTGTCTTTTTCCCCCAAAACAAAGGGAATTTCTGTGTTTTTTGCCCCAAAATAAAAAATATTTCTGACTTATTACCCTGAAATAAGTGAAATTTTTTCCATTTTTCCCCAAAATAAGGGAAATTTCTGCCTTTTTGCCCCCAAATAAGGGAAATTTCAGCCTTTTTACCTCAAAATAAGGGGAATTTCTTCCTTTTTGCCCAAAAATAAGGAAAATTTCTGACCTTTTTCCCTGAAATAAGTAAAATATCTGCAATTTTGCCCCAAAATAAGTGAAATTTCTGCAATTTTGCCCCAAAATGAGGGAAATTTCTGGAATTTTGCCCCAAAATAAGTGGAATTACTGAGTTTTGCCCCAAAATAAGGAGAATTTCTGTCTTTTTGCCCTAACATATAGGGAATTTTTGCCTTTTTGCCCCACAATTAGGGGAATTTCTGCAATTTTGCTCCAGAATACGTGGAATTTCTGCCCTTTTGCCCGAAAATAAGAAGAAAGTATAGCTTTTTGCCATAAAAAAGGGAAATTTCTTCATTTTTGCTCCAAAATAAATGGAATTTCTGCTTTTTTTCCTAAAAATAACTGGAATTTTTGTCTTTTTCCCCCAAAACAAAGGGAATTTCTATATTTTTGGCCCCAAATTAAAAAATATTTCTGACTTATTAACCTGAAATAAGTGAAATTTCTTCAATTTTTTCTTAAAATAAGGGAAATATCTGCCTTTTTGTCCCCAAATAAGGGAAATTTCAGTCTTTTTACCTCAAAATAAGGGGAATTTCTGCCTTTTTGCCCCAATATATAAAATTTCTTCTTCTCTTTTCTGAAATAAGTGAAATTTCTGCAATTTTGCCCCAAAATAAGGGAAATTTCTGGAATTTTGCCCCAAAATAAGTGGAATTACTGAGTTTTGCCCCAAAATAAGGAGAATTTCTGTCTTTTTGCCCTAACATATAGGGAATTTCGGCTCTTTGTCACACAATTAGGGGAATTTCTGCAATTTTGCTTCAAAATACGGAAAATTTCTGCCTTTTTGCCCGAAAATAAGAAGAAAGTATACCTTTTTGCCATAAAAAAGAGAAATTTCTTCATTTTTGCCCCAAAATAAGTGGAATTTCTGATTTTTTGCCATTAAATAAGTGGAATTTCTGTCCTTTTCCCTCAAAGCATAGGGAATTCCTGTATTTTTGCCCCAAAATAAGGAAAAATTCTGACATTTTACCCCGAAGTAAGTGAAATTTCTGCAATTTTGCCCCAAAATAAGGGAAATTTTTGCCTTTTTGCCCCCAAATAAGGGGAATTTCAGCCTTTTTACCTCAAAATAAGGGGAATTTCGGCATTTTTGCCACAAAATGTTAGAAATTTCTGCCTTTTTGCCACAAAATAAAGAAAATTTCAGCATTTTTTCCCTGAAATAAGTGAAATTTCTGCAATTTTGCCCCAAAATAAGGGAAATTTCTGCAATTTTGCCCCAAAATAAGTGAAATTTCTGCAATTTTGCCCCAAAATAAGGGAAATTTCTGGAATTTTGCCTCAAAATAAGTTTAATTTCTGAGTTCTGCACCAAAATAAGGAGAATTTCTGTCTTTATGCCCCAACATATAGGGAATTTCTGCCTTTTTGCCCCACAATTAGGGGAATTTCTGCAATTTTGCTCCAAAATACGAAGAATTTCTGCCCTTTTGCCTGAAAATAAGAAGAATGCATACCTTTTTACCATAAAAAAGGGAAATTTCTTCATTTTTGATTCAAAATAAGGGGAATTTCTGCTTTTTTGCCTCTAAATAAGTGGAATTTCTGTCTTTTTCCCCAAAAACAAAGGGAATTTCTGTCTTTTTTGCCCCAAAATAAGGAAATTTTCTGACTTATTACCCTGAAATAAGTGAAATTTCTGCAATTTTGCCCCAAAATAAGGGAAATTTCTGCCTTTTTGCCCCAAAATAAGGGGAAAATTCAGCCTTTTTACCTCAAAATAAGGGAATTTTCTGCATTTTTGCCACAAAATATTAGGAATTTCTGCATTTTTGCCCCAAAATAAAGAAAATTTCTGCCTTTTTTCCCTGACATAAGTGAAATTTCTGCAATTTTGCCCCAAAAGATGTGAAATTTCTGCAATTTTGCCCCAAAATAAGGGAAATTTCTGGAATTTTGCCACAAATAAGTGGAATTTCTGAGTTATGCCACAAAATAAGGAGAATTTCTGTCTTTTTGTCCCAACATATAGGGAATTTCTGACTTTTTGCCCCACAATTAGCAGAATTTCTGCAATTTTGCTCCAAAATACGGGGAATTTCTGCCTCTTTGCCGGAAAATAAGAAGAATGCATACCTTTTTGCCATAAAAAAGGGAAATTTCTTCATTTTTGCTCCAAAAAGGGGAATTTCTGCTTTTTTGCCTCTAAATAAGTGGAATTTCTGTTTTTTACCCCAAAACAAAAAGAATTCCTGTCTTTTTTGCCCCAAAATAAGGAAAATTTCTGACTTATTACCCTGAAATAAGTGAAATTTCTGCAATTTTGCCCCAAAATAAGGGAAATTTCTGCCTTTTTGCCCCCAAATAAGGGGAATTTCAGCCTTTTTACCTCAAAATAAGGGAAATTTCTGCATTTTTGCCACAAAATATTAGGAATTTCTGCATTTTTGCCAGTAAATAAGGAAAATTTCTGCATTTTTTCCCTGACATAAGTGAAATTTCTGCAATTTTGCCCCAAAATAAGTGAAATTTCTGCAATTTTGCCCCAAAATAAAGGAAATTTCTGGAATTTTGCCCCAAAATAAGTGGAATTTCTTAGTTTTGCCCCAAAATAAGGAGAATTTCTGTCTTTTTGCCCCACAATTAGCGGAATTTCTGCAATTTTGCTCCAAAATACGGTCAATTTCTGCCTTTTTGCTCGAAAATAAGAAGAATGCATACCTTTTTGCCATAAAAAAGGGAAATATCTTCATTTTTTCTCCAAAATAAGGGGAATTTCTGCTTTTTTGCCTTTAAATAAGTGAAATTTCTGTCTTTTTCCCCCACACAAACAGAATTTCTGTCTTTTCTTCCCCAAAATAAGGAAAAATTCTGAATTATTACCCTGAAGTAAGTGAAATTTCTGCAATTTTGCCCCAAAATAAGAAATTTCTGCTTTTTTGCCCCCAAATAAGGGGAATTTCAGCCTTTTTACATCAAAATAAGGGTAAATTTTGCATTTTTGCCACAAAATATTAGGAATTTCTGCCTTTTTGCCCCAAATTAAGGAAAATTTCTGCCTTTTTTCCCTGAAATAAGTGAAATTTCTGCAATTTTGCCCCAAAATAAGTGAAATTTCTGCAATTTTGCCCCAAAATAAGGGAAATTTCTGCCTTTTTGCCCCCAAATAAGGGGAATTTTAGCCTTTTTACCTCAAAATAAGGGGAATTTCTGCATTTTTGCCACAAAATATTAGGAATTTCTGCCTCTTTGCCTTAAAATAAAGAAAATTTTTGCCTTTTTTCCCTGTAATAAGTGAAATTTCTGCATTTTTGCCCCAAAATAGGTGAGATTTCTGCAATTTTGCCCCATATTAAGAGAAATTTCTGGTATTTTGCCTCAAAATAAGTGGAATTTCTTAGTTTTGCCCCATAATAAGGAGAATTTCTGTCTTTTTGCCCCAACATATAGAAAATTTCTGCCTTTTTGCCCCACAATTAGGGGAAATTCTGCAATTTTGCTCCAAAATACGGGGAATTTCTGCCTTTTTTCCCGATAATAAGAAGAATGCATACCTTTTTGCCATTAAAAAGGGAAATTTCCTCATTTTTGCTCCAAAATAAGCGGAATTTCTGATTTTTTGCCTCTAAATAAGTGGAATTTCTGTCTTTTTCCCCCAAAACAAAAGGAATTTCTGTCTTTTTTGCCCCAAAATAAAAAATATTTCTGACTTATTACCCTGAAATAAGTGAAATTTTTTCCATTTTTCCCCAAAATAAGGGAAATTTCTGCCTTTTTGCCCCCAAATAAGGGAAATTTCAGCCTTTTTACCTCAAAATAAGGGGAATTTCTTCCTTTTTGCCCAAAAATAAGGAAAATTTCTGCCCTTTTTCCCTGAAATAAGTAAAATATCTGCAATTTTGCCCCAAAATAAGTGAAATTTCTGCAATTTTGCCCCAAAATGAGGGAAATTTCTGGAATTTTGCCCCAAAATAAGTGGAATTACTAAGTTTTGCCCCAAAATAAGGAGAATTACTGTCTTTTTGCCCTAACATATAGAGAATTTTTGCCTTTTTGCCCCACAATTAGGGGAATTTCTGCAATTTTGCTCCAGAATACGTGGAATTTCTGCACTTTTGCCCGAAAATAAGAAGAAAGTATAGCTTTTTGCCATAAAAAAGGGAAATTTCTTCATTTTTGCTCCAAAATAAATGGAATTTATGCTTTTTTTTCTAAAAATAACTGGAATTTTTGTCTTTTTCCCCCAAAACAAAGGGAATTTCTATATTTTTGGCCCCAAATTAAAAAATATTTCTGACTTATTAACCTGAAATAAGTGAAATTTCTTCAATTTTTTCTTAAAATAAGGGAAATATCTGCCTTTTTGTCCCCAAATAAGGGAAATTTCAGCTTTTTTTCCTCAAAATAAGGGGAATTTCTGCCTTTTTGCCCCAAAATATAAAATTTCTTCTTTTCTTTTCTGAAATAAGTGAAATTTCTGCAATTTTGCCCCAAAATAAGGGAAATTTCTGGAATTTTGCCCCAAAATAAGTGGAATTACTGAGTTTTGCCCCAAAATAAGGAGAATTTCTGTCTTTTTGCCCTAACATATAGGGAATTTCGGCTCTTTGTCACACAATTAGGGGAATTTCTGCAATTTTGCTTCAAAATACGGAAAATTTCTGCCTTTTTGCCCGAAAATAAGAAGAAAGTATACCTTTTTGCCATAAAAAAGAGAAATTTCTTCATTTTTGCCCCAAAATAAGTGGAATTTCTGATTTTTTGCCATTAAATAAGTGGAATTTCTGTCCTTTTCCCTCAAAGCATAGGGAATTCCTGTATTTTTGCCCCAAAATAAGGAAAAATTCTGACATTTTACCCCGAAGTAAGTGAAATTTCTGCAATTTTGCCCCAAAATAAGGGAAATTTTTGCCTTTTTGCCCCCAAATAAGGGGAATTTCAGCCTTTTTA
Organism: Micromys minutus; assembly: GCF_963924665.1. Lineage (NCBI taxonomy): Eukaryota > Metazoa > Chordata > Mammalia > Rodentia > Muridae > Micromys > Micromys minutus. The sequence continues at coordinate 9,502,799 of NW_027667467.1, read as the reverse complement.
CCTCAAAATAAGGGGAATTTCGGCATTTTTGCCACAAAATGTTAGAAATTTCTGCCTTTTTGCCACAAAATAAAGAAAATTTCAGCATTTTTTCCCTGAAATAAGTGAAATTTCTGCAATTTTGCCCCAAAATAAGGGAAATTTCTGCAATTTTGCCCCAAAATAAGTGAAATTTCTGCAATTTTGCCCCAAAATAAGGGAAATTTCTGGAATTTTGCCTCAAAATAAGTTTAATTTCTGAGTTCTGCACCAAAATAAGGAGAATTTCTGTCTTTATGCCCCAACATATAGGGAATTTCTGCCTTTTTGCCCCACAATTAGGGGAATTTCTGCAATTTTGCTCCAAAATACGAAGAATTTCTGCCCTTTTGCCTGAAAATAAGAAGAATGCATACCTTTTTACCATAAAAAAGGGAAATTTCTTCATTTTTGATTCAAAATAAGGGGAATTTCTGCTTTTTTGCCTCTAAATAAGTGGAATTTCTGTCTTTTTCCCCAAAAACAAAGGGAATTTCTGTCTTTTTTGCCCCAAAATAAGGAAATTTTCTGACTTATTACCCTGAAATAAGTGAAATTTCTGCAATTTTGCCCCAAAATAAGGGAAATTTCTGCCTTTTTGCCCCAAAATAAGGGGAAAATTCAGCCTTTTTACCTCAAAATAAGGGAATTTTCTGCATTTTTGCCACAAAATATTAGGAATTTCTGCATTTTTGCCCCAAAATAAAGAAAATTTCTGCCTTTTTTCCCTGACATAAGTGAAATTTCTGCAATTTTGCCCCAAAAGATGTGAAATTTCTGCAATTTTGCCCCAAAATAAGGGAAATTTCTGGAATTTTGCCACAAATAAGTGGAATTTCTGAGTTATGCCACAAAATAAGGAGAATTTCTGTCTTTTTGTCCCAACATATAGGGAATTTCTGACTTTTTGCCCCACAATTAGCAGAATTTCTGCAATTTTGCTCCAAAATACGGGGAATTTCTGCCTCTTTGCCGGAAAATAAGAAGAATGCATACCTTTTTGCCATAAAAAAGGGAAATTTCTTCATTTTTGCTCCAAAAAGGGGAATTTCTGCTTTTTTGCCTCTAAATAAGTGGAATTTCTGTTTTTTACCCCAAAACAAAAAGAATTCCTGTCTTTTTTGCCCCAAAATAAGGAAAATTTCTGACTTATTACCCTGAAATAAGTGAAATTTCTGCAATTTTGCCCCAAAATAAGGGAAATTTCTGCCTTTTTGCCCCCAAATAAGGGGAATTTCAGCCTTTTTACCTCAAAATAAGGGAAATTTCTGCATTTTTGCCACAAAATATTAGGAATTTCTGCATTTTTGCCAGTAAATAAGGAAAATTTCTGCATTTTTTCCCTGACATAAGTGAAATTTCTGCAATTTTGCCCCAAAATAAGTGAAATTTCTGCAATTTTGCCCCAAAATAAAGAAATTTCTGGAATTTTGCCCCAAAATAAGTGGAATTTCTTAGTTTTGCCCCAAAATAAGGAGAATTTCTGTCTTTTTGCCCCACAATTAGCGGAATTTCTGCAATTTTGCTCCAAAATACGGTCAATTTCTGCCTTTTTGCTCGAAAATAAGAAGAATGCATACCTTTTTGCCATAAAAAAGGGAAATATCTTCATTTTTTCTCCAAAATAAGGGGAATTTCTGCTTTTTTGCCTTTAAATAAGTGAAATTTCTGTCTTTTTCCCCCACACAAACAGAATTTCTGTCTTTTCTTCCCCAAAATAAGGAAAAATTCTGAATTATTACCCTGAAGTAAGTGAAATTTCTGCAATTTTGCCCCAAAATAAGAAATTTCTGCTTTTTTGCCCCCAAATAAGGGGAATTTCAGCCTTTTTACATCAAAATAAGGGTAAATTTTGCATTTTTGCCACAAAATATTAGGAATTTCTGCCTTTTTGCCCCAAATTAAGGAAAATTTCTGCCTTTTTTCCCTGAAATAAGTGAAATTTCTGCAATTTTGCCCCAAAATAAGTGAAATTTCTGCAATTTTGCCCCAAAATAAGGGAAATTTCTGCCTTTTTGCCCCCAAATAAGGGGAATTTTAGCCTTTTTACCTCAAAATAAGGGGAATTTCTGCATTTTTGCCACAAAATATTAGGAATTTCTGCCTCTTTGCCTTAAAATAAAGAAAATTTTTGCCTTTTTTCCCTGTAATAAGTGAAATTTCTGCATTTTTGCCCCAAAATAGGTGAGATTTCTGCAATTTTGCCCCATATTAAGAGAAATTTCTGGTATTTTGCCTCAAAATAAGTGGAATTTCTTAGTTTTGCCCCATAATAAGGAGAATTTCTGTCTTTTTGCCCCAACATATAGAAAATTTCTGCCTTTTTGCCCCACAATTAGGGGAAATTCTGCAATTTTGCTCCAAAATACGGGGAATTTCTGCCTTTTTTCCCGATAATAAGAAGAATGCATACCTTTTTGCCATTAAAAAGGGAAATTTCCTCATTTTTGCTCCAAAATAAGCGGAATTTCTGATTTTTTGCCTCTAAATAAGTGGAATTTCTGTCTTTTTCCCCCAAAACAAAAGGAATTTCTGTCTTTTTTGCCCCAAAATAAAAAATATTTCTGACTTATTACCCTGAAATAAGTGAAATTTTTTCCATTTTTCCCCAAAATAAGGGAAATTTCTGCCTTTTTGCCCCCAAATAAGGGAAATTTCAGCCTTTTTACCTCAAAATAAGGGGAATTTCTTCCTTTTTGCCCAAAAATAAGGAAAATTTCTGCCCTTTTTCCCTGAAATAAGTAAAATATCTGCAATTTTGCCCCAAAATAAGTGAAATTTCTGCAATTTTGCCCCAAAATGAGGGAAATTTCTGGAATTTTGCCCCAAAATAAGTGGAATTACTAAGTTTTGCCCCAAAATAAGGAGAATTACTGTCTTTTTGCCCTAACATATAGAGAATTTTTGCCTTTTTGCCCCACAATTAGGGGAATTTCTGCAATTTTGCTCCAGAATACGTGGAATTTCTGCACTTTTGCCCGAAAATAAGAAGAAAGTATAGCTTTTTGCCATAAAAAAGGGAAATTTCTTCATTTTTGCTCCAAAATAAATGGAATTTATGCTTTTTTTCTAAAAATAACTGGAATTTTTGTCTTTTTCCCCCAAAACAAAGGGAATTTCTATATTTTTGGCCCCAAATTAAAAAATATTTCTGACTTATTAACCTGAAATAAGTGAAATTTCTTCAATTTTTTCTTAAAATAAGGGAAATATCTGCCTTTTTGTCCCCAAATAAGGGAAATTTCAGCTTTTTTTCCTCAAAATAAGGGGAATTTCTGCCTTTTTGCCCCAAAATATAAAATTTCTTCTTTTCTTTTCTGAAATAAGTGAAATTTCTGCAATTTTGCCCCAAAATAAGGGAAATTTCTGGAATTTTGCCCCAAAATAAGTGGAATTACTGAGTTTTGCCCCAAAATAAGGAGAATTTCTGTCTTTTTGCCCTAACATATAGGGAATTTCGGCTCTTTGTCACACAATTAGGGGAATTTCTGCAATTTTGCTTCAAAATACGGGGAATTTCTGCCTTTTTGCCCGAAAATAAGAAGAAAGTATACCTTTTTGCCATAAAAAAGAAAAATTTCTTCATTTTTGCCCCAAAATAAGCGGAATTTCTGATTTTTTGCCATTAAATAAGTGGAATTTCTGTCCTTTTCCCTCAAAGCATAGGGAATTCCTGTATTTTTGCCCCAAAATAAGGAAAAATTCTGACATTTTACCCTGAAGTAAGTGAAATTTCTGCAATTTTGCCCCAAAATAAGGGAAATTTTTGCCTTTTTGCCCCCAAATAAGGGGAATTTCAGCCTTTTTACCTCAAAATAAGGGGAATTTCGGCATTTTTGCCACAAAATGTTAAAAATTTCTGCCTTTTTGCCCCAAAATAAAGAAAATTTCAGCATTTTTTCCCTGAAATAAGTGAAATTTCTGCAATTTTGCCCCAAAATAAGTGAAATTTCTGCAATTTTGCCCCAAAATAAGTAAAATTTCTGCAATTTTGCCCCAAAATAAGGGAAATTTCTGGAATTTTGCCTCAAAATAAGTTTAATTTCTGAGATCTGCACCAAAATAAGGAGAATTTCTGTCTTTATGCCCCAACATATAGGGAATTTCTGCCTTTTTGCCTTAAAATTAGGGGAATTTCTGCAATTTTGCTCCAAAATACGAAGAATTTCTGCCCTTTTGCCTGAAAATAAGAAGAATGCATACCTTTTTGCCATAAAAACGGGAAATTTCTTCATTTTTGATCCAAAATAAGGGGAATTTCTGCTTTTTTGCCTCTAAATAAGTGGAATTTCTGTCTTTTTCCCCAAAAACAAAGGGAATTTCTGTCTTTTTTGCCCCAAAATAAGGAAATTTTCTGACTTATTACCCTGAAATAAGTGAAATTTCTGCAATTTTGCCCCAAAATAAGGGAAATTTCTGCCTTTTTGCCCCAAAATAAGGGGAAAATTCAGCCTTTTTACCTCAAAATAAGGGAATTTTCTGCATTTTTGCCACAAAATATTAGGAATTTCTGCATTTTTGCCCCAAAATAAAGAAAATTTCTGCCTTTTTTCCCTGACATAAGTGAAATTTCTGCAATTTTGCCCCAAAAGAAGTGAAATTTCTGCAATTTTGCCCCAAAATAAGGGAAATTTCTGGAATTTTGCCACAAATAAGTGGAATTTCTGAGTTATGCCACAAAATAAGGAGAATTTCTGTCTTTTTGTCCCAACATATAGGGAATTTCTGACTTTTTGCCCCACAATTAGCAGAATTTCTGCAATTTTGCTCCAAAATACGGGGAATTTCTGCCTTTTTGCCGGAAAATAAGAAGAATGCATACCTTTTCGCCATAAAAAAGGGAAATTTCTTCATTTTTGCTCCAAAAAGGGGAATTTCTGCTTTTTTGCCTCTAAATAAGTGGAATTTCTGTTTTTTACCCCTAAACAAAGGGAATTCCTGTCTTTTTTGCCCCAACATAAGGAAAATTTCTGACTTATTACCCTGAAATAAGTGAAATTTCTGCAATTTTGCCCCAAAATAAGGGAAATTTCTGCCTTTTTGCCCCCAAATAAGGGGAATTTCAGCCTTTTTACCTCAAAATAAGGGAAATTTCTGCATTTTTGCCACAAAATATTAGAAATTTTGCATTTTTGCCCCTAAATAAGGAAAATTTCTGCCTTTTTTCCCTGACATAAGTGAAATTTCTGCAACTTTGCCCCAAAATAAGTGAAATTTTTGCAATTTTGCCCCAAATTAAGAGAAATTTCTGGTATTTTGCCCCAAAATAAGTGGAATTTCTGAGTTTTGCCCCAAAATTAGGAGAATTTCTGTCTTTTTGCCCCAAGATATAGAGAATTTCTGCCTTTTTCCCCACAATTAGGGGAATTTCTGCAATTTTGCTCCAAAATACAAGGAATTTCTGCCTTTTTGCCCGATAATAAGAAGAATGCATAACTTTTTGCCATAAAAAAAAGAAATTTCTTCATTTTTGCTCCAATAAAAATGGAATTTCTGCTTTTTTTCCTAAAAATAACTGGAATTTTTGTCTTTTTCCCCCAAAACTAAGGGAATTTCTGTATTTTTGGCCCCAAATTAAAAAATATTTCTGACTTATTAACCTGAAATAAGTGAAATTTCTTCAATTTTTTCCCAAAATAAGGGAAATATCTGCCTTTTTGTCCCCAAATAAGGAAAATTTCAGCCTTTTTTCCTCAAAATAAGGGGAATTTCTGCCTTTTTGCCCCAAAATATAAAATTTCTTCCCTTCTTTTCTGAAATAAGTGAAATTTCTGCAATTTTGCCCCAAAATAAGGCAAATTTCTGGAATTTTGCCCCAAAATAAGTGGAATTACTGAGTTTTGCCCCAAAATAAGGAGAATTTCTGTCTTTTTGCCCTAACATATAGGGAATTTCTGCTCTTTGTCACACAATTAGGGGAATTTCTGCAATTTTGCTTCAAAATACGGGGAATTTCTGCCTTTTTGCCCGAAAATAAGAAGAAAGTATAGCTTTTTGCCATAAAAAAGAGAAATTTCTTCATTTTTGCCCCAAAATAAGCGGAATTTCTGATTTTTTGCCATTAAATAAGTGGAATTTCTGTCCTTTTCCCTCAAAGCATAGGGAATTCCTGTATTTTTGCCCCAAAATAAGGAAAAATTCTGACATTTTATCCTGAAGTAAGTGAAATTTCTGCAATTTTGCCCCAAAATAAGGGAAATTTTTGCCTTTTTGACCCCAAATAAGGGGAATTTCAGCCTTTTTACCTCAAAATAAGGGGAATTTCGGCATTTTTGCCACAAAATGTTAGAAATTTCTGCCTTTTTGCCCCAAAATAAAGAAAATTTCAGCATTTTTTCTCTGAAATAAGTGAAATTTCTGCAATTTTGCCCCAAAATAAGTGAAATTTCTGCAATTTTGCCCCAAATAAGGGAAATTTCTGGAATTTTGCCTCAAAATAAGTTTAATTTCTGAGTTCTGCACCAAAATAAGGAGAATTTCTGTCTTTATGCCCCAACATAGAGGGAATTTCTGCCTTTTTGCCTTAAAATTAGGGGAATTTCTGCAATTTTGCTCCAAAATACGAAGAATTTCTGCCCTTTTGCCTGAAAATAAGAAGAATGCATACCTTTTTGCCATAAAAAAGGGAAATTTCTTCATTTTTGATCCAAAATAAGGGGAATTTCTGCTTTTTTGCCTCTAAATAAGTGGAATTTCTGTCTTTTTCCCCAAAAACAAAGGGAATTTCTGTCTTTTTTGCCCCAAAATAAGGAAATTTTCTGACTTATTACCCTGAAATAAGTGAAATTTCTGCAATTTTGCCCCAAAATAAGGGAAATTTCTGCCTTTTTGCCCCAAAATAAGGGGAAAATTCAGCCTTTTTACCTCAAAATAAGGGAATTTTCTGCATTTTTGCCACAAAATATTAGGAATTTCTGCATTTTTGCCCCAAAATAAAGAAAATTTCTGCCTTTTTTCCCTGACATAAGTGAAATTTCTGCAATTTTGCCCCAAAAGAAGTGAAATTTCTGCAATTTTGCCCCAAAATAAGGGAAATTTCTGGAATTTTGCCACAAATAAGTGGAATTTCTGTGTTATGCCACAAAATAAGGAGAATTTCTGTCTTTTTGTCCCAACATATAGGGAATTTCTGACTTTTTGCCCCAAAATTAGCAGAATTTCTGCAATTTTGCTCCAAAATACGGGGAATTTCTGCCTTTTTGCCGGAAAATAAGAAGAATGCATACCTTTTTGCCATAAAAAAGGGAAATTTCTTCATTTTTGCTCTAAAAAAAGGAATTTCTGCTTTTTTGCATCTAAATAAGTGGAATTTCTGTTTTTTACCCCAAAACAAAGGGAATTCCTGTCTTTGTTGCCCCAAAATAAGGAAAATTTCTGACTTATTACCCTGAAATAAGTGAAATTTCTGCAATTTTGCCCCAAAATAAGGGAAATTTCTGCCTTTTTGCCTAAAAAATAAGGGGAATTTCAGCCTTTTTACCTCAAAATAAGGGAAATTTCTGCATTTTTGCCACAAAATATTAGGAATTTCTGCATTTTTGCCCCTAAATAAGGAAAATTTCTGCCTTTTTTCCCTGACATAAGTGAAATTTCTGCAATTTTGCCCCAAAATAAGTGAAATTTCTGCAATTTTGCCCCAAAATAAGTGAAATTTCTGCAATTTTGCCCCAAAATAAGGGAAATTTCTGGAATTTTGCCTCAAAATAAGTTTAATTTCTGAGTTCTGCACCAAAATAAGGAGAATTTCTGTCTTTATGCCCCAACATATAGGGAATTTCTGCCTTTTTGCCTTAAAATTAGGGGAATTTCTGCAATTTTGCTCCAAAATACGAAGAATTTCTGCCCTTTTGCCTGAAAATAAGAAGAATGCATACCTTTTTGCCATAAAAAAGGGAAATTTCTTCATTTTTGATCCAAAATAAGGGGAATTTCTGCTTTTTTGCCTCTAAATAAGTGGAATTTCTGTCTTTTTCCCCAAAAACAAAGGGAATTTCTGTCTTTTTTGTCCCAAAATAAGGAAATTTTCTGACTTATTACCCTGAAATAAGTGAAATTTCTGCAATTTTGCCCCAAAATAAGGGAAATTTCTGCCTTTTTGCCCCAAAATAAGGGGAAAATTCAGCCTTTTTACCTCAAAATAAGGGAATTTTCTGCATTTTTGCCACAAAATATTAGGAATTTCTGCATTTTTGCCCCAAAATAAAGAAAATTTCTGCCTTTTTTCCCTGACATAAGTGAAATTTCTGCAATTTTGCCCCAAAAGAAGTGAAATTTCTGCAATTTTGCCCCAAAATAAGGGAAATTTCTGGAATTTTGCCACAAATAAGTGGAATTTCTGAGTTATGCCACAAAATAAGGAGAATTTCTGTCTTTTTGTCCCAACATATAGGGAATTTCTGACTTTTTGCCCCACAATTAGCAGAATTTCTGCAATTTTGCTCCAAAATACGGGGAATTTCTGCCTTTTTGCCGGAAAATAAGAAGAATGCATACCTTTTTGCCATAAAAAAGGGAAATTTCTTCATTTTTGCTCCAAAAAAAGGAATTTCTGCTTTTTTGCATCTAAATAAGTGGAATTTCTGTTTTTTACCCCAAAACAAAGGGAATTCCTGTCTTTGTTGCCCCAAAATAAGGAAAATTTCTGACTTATTACCCTGAAATAAGTGAAATTTCTGCAATTTTGCCCCAAAATAAGGGAAATTTCTGCCTTTTTGCCCCCAAATAATAGGAATTTCAGCCTTTTTACCTCAAAATAAGGGAAATTTCTGCATTTTTGCCACAAAATATTAGGAATTTCTGCATTTTTGCCCCTAAATAAGGAAAATTTCTGCCTTTTTTCCCTGACATAAGTGAAATTTCTGCAATTTTGCCCCAAAATAAGTGAAATTTCTGCAATTTTGCCCCAAAATAAGGGAAATTTCTGCTTTTTTGCCCCCAAATAAGGGGAATTTTAGCCTTTTTACCTCAAAATAAGGGGAATTTCTGCATTTTCGCCACAAAATATTAGGAATTTCTGCCTCTTTGCCTTAAAATAAAGAAAATTTTTGCCTTTTTTCCCTGTAATAAGTGAAATTTCTGCATTTTTGCCCCAAAATAGGTGAAATTTCTGCAATTTTGCCCCATATTAAGAGAAATTTCTGGTATTTTGCCTCAAAATAAGTGGAATTTCTTAGTTTTGCCCCATAATAAGGAGAATTTCTGTCTTTTTGCCCCAACATATAGAAAATTTCTGCCTTTTTGCCCCACAATTAGGGGAAATTCTGCAATTTTGCTCCAAAATACGGGGAATTTCTGCCTTTTTTCCCGATAATAAGAAGAATGCATACCTTTTTGCCATTAAAAAGGGAAATTTCCTCATTTTTGCTCCAAAATAAGCGGAATTTCTGATTTTTTGCCTCTAAATAAGTGGAATTTCTGTCTTTTTCCCCAAAACAAAGGGAATTTCTGTCTTTTTTGCTCCAAAATAAAAAATATTTCTGACTTATTACCCTGAAATAAGTGAAATTTTTTCCATTTTTCCCCAAAATAAGGGAAATTTCTGCCTTTTTGCCCCCAAATAAGGGAAATTTCAGCCTTTTTACCTCAAAATAAGGGGAATTTATTCCTTTTTGCCCAAAAATAAGGAAAATTTCTGCCCTTTTTCCCTGAAATAAGTAAAATATCAGCAATTTTGCCCCAAAATAAGTGAAATTTCTGCAATTTTGCCCCAAAATGAGGGAAATTTCTGGAATTTTGCCCCAAAATAAGTGGAATTACTAAGTTTTGCCCCAAAATAAGGAGAATTTCTGTCTTTTTGCCCTAACATATAGGGAATTTTTGCCTTTTTACCCCACAATTAGGGGAATTTCTGCAATTTTGCTCCAGAATACGTGGAATTTCTGCCCTTTTGCCCGAAAATAAGAAGAAAGTATAGCTTTTTGCCATAAAAAAGGGAAATTTCTTCATTTTTGCTCCAAAATAAATGGAATTTCTGCTTTTTTTTCTAAAAATAACTGGAATTTTTGTCTTTTTCCCCCAAAACAAAGGGAATTTCTATATTTTTGGCCCCAAATTAAAAAATATTTCTGACTTATTAACCTGAAATAAGTGAAATTTCTTCAATTTTTTCCCAAAATAAGGGAAATATCTGCCTTTTTGTCCCCAAATAAGGAAAATTTCAGCCTTTTTTCCTCAAAATAAGGGGAATTTCTGCCTTTTTGCCCCAAAATATAAAATTTCTTCCCTTCTTTTCTGAAATAAGTGAAATTTCTGCAATTTTGCCCCAAAATAAGGCAAATTTCTGGAATTTTGCCCCAAAATAAGTGGAATTACTGAGTTTTGCCCCAAAATAAGGAGAATTTCTGTCTTTTTGCCCTAACATATAGGGAATTTCGGCTCTTTGTCACACAATTAGGGGAATTTCTGCAATTTTGCTTCAAAATACGGGGAATTTCTGCCTTTTTGCCCGAAAATAAGAAGAAAGTATACCTTTTTGCCATAAAAAAGAGAAATTTCTTCATTTTTGCCCCAAAATAAGCGGAATTTCTGATTTTTTGCCATTAAATAAGTGGAATTTCTGTCCTTTTCCCTCAAAGCATAGGGAATTCCTGTATTTTTGCCCCAAAATAAGGAAAAATTCTGACATTTTACCCTGAAGTAAGTGAAATTTCTGCAATTTTGCCCCAAAATAAGGGAAATTTTTGCCTTTTTGCCCCCAAATAAGGGGAATTTCAGCCTTTTTACCTCAAAATAAGGGAAATTTCGGCATTTTTGCCACAAAATGTTAGAAATTTCTGCCTTTTTGCCACAAAATAAAGAAAATTTCAGCATTTTTTCCCTGAAATAAGTGAAATTTCTGCAATTTTGCCCCAAAATAAGTGAAATTTCTGCAATTTTGCCCCAAAATAAGTGAAATTTCTGCAATTTTGCCCCAAAATAAGGGAAATTTCTGGAATTTTGCCTCAAAATAAGTTTAATTTCTGAGTTCTGCACCAAAATAAGGAGAATTTCTGTCTTTATGCCCCAACATATAGGGAATTTCTGCCTTTTTGCCTTAAAATTAGGGGAATTTCTGCAATTTTGCTCCAAAATACGAAGAATTTCTGCCCTTTTGCCTGAAAATAAGAAGAATACATACATTTTTACCATAAAAAAGGGAAATTTCTTCATTTTTGATCCAAAATAAGGGGAATTTCTGCTTTTTTGCCTCTAAATAAGTGGAATTTCTGTCTTTTTCCCCAAAAACAAAGGGAATTTCTGTCTTTTTTGCCCCAAAATAAGGAAATTTTTTGACTTATTACCCTGAAATAAGTGAAATTTCTGCAATTTTGCCCCAAAATAAGGGAAATTTCTGCCTTTTTGCCCCAAAATAAGGGGAAAATTCAGCCTTTTTACCTCAAAATAAGGGAATTTTCTGCATTTTTGCCACAAAATATTAGGAATTTCTGCATTTTTGCCCCAAAATAAAGAAAATTTCTGCCTTTTTTCCCTGACATAAGTGAAATTTCTGCAATTTTGCCCCAAAAGAAGTGAAATTTCTGCAATTTTGCCCCAAAATAAGGGAAATTTCTGGAATTTTGCTACAAATAAGTGGAATTTCTGAGTTATGCCACAAAATAAGGAGAATTTCTGTCTTTTTGTCCCAACATATAGGGAATTTCTGACTTTTGGCCCCACAATTAGCAGAATTTCTTCAATTTTGCTCCAAAATACGGGGAATTTCTGCCTTTTTGCCGGAAAATAAGAAGAATGCATACCTTTTTGCCATAAAAAAAGGAAATTTCTTCATTTTTGCTCCAAAAAGGGGAATTTCTGCTTTTTTGCCTCTAAATAAGTGGAATTTCTGTTTTTTACCCCTAAACAAAGGGAATTCCTGTCTTTTTTGCCCCAAAATAAGGAAAATTTCTGACTTATTACCCTGAAATAAGTGAAATTTCTGCAATTTTGCCCCAAAATAAGGGAAATTTCTGCCTTTTTGCCCCCAAATAAGGAGAATTTCAGCCTTTTTACCTCAAAATAAGGGAAATTTCTGCATTTTTGCCACAATATATTAGGAATTTCTGCATTTTTGCCCCAAAATAAGGAAAATATCTGACTTTATTCCCTGTAATAAGTGAAATTTCTGCAACTTTGCCCCAAAATAAGTGAAATTTCTGCAATTTTGCCCCAAATTAAGAGAAATTTCTGGTATTTTGCCCCAAAATAAGTGGAATTTCTGAGTTTTGCCCCAAAATTAGGAGAATTTCTGTCTTTTTGCCCCAAGATATAGAGAATTTCTGCCTTTTTCCCCACAATTAGGGGAATTTCTGCAATTTTGCTCCAAAATACAAGGAATTTCTGCCTTTTTGCCCGATAATAAGAAGAATGCATAACTTTTTGCCATAAAAAAAAGAAATTTCTTCATTTTTGCTCCAAAATAAGGGGAATTTCTGCTTTTTTTCCTAAAAATAACTGGAATTTTTGTCTTTTTCCCCCAAAACAAAGGGAATTTCTGTATTTTTGGCCCAGAATTAAAAAATATTTCTGACTTATTAACCTGAAATAAGTGAAATTTCTTCAATTTTTTCCCAAAATAAGGGAAATATCTGTCTTTTTGTCCCCAAATAAGGAAAATTTCAGCCTTTTTTCCTCAAAATAAGGGGAATTTCTGCCTTTTTGCCCCAAAATATAAAATTTCTTCCCTTCTTTTCTGAAATAAGTGAAATTTCTGCAATTTTGCCCCAAAATAAGGCAAATTTCTGGAATTTTGCCCCAAAATAAGTGGAATTACTGAGTTTTGCCCCAAAATAAGGAGAATTTCTGTCTTTTTGCCCTAACATATAGGGAATTTCTGCTCTTTGTCACACAATTAGGGGAATTTCTGCAATTTTGCTTCAAAATACGGGGAATTTCTGCCTTTTTGCCCGAAAATAAGAAGAAAGTATAGCTTTTTGCCATAAAAAAGAGAAATTTCTTCATTTTTGCCCCAAAATATGCGGAATTTCTGATTTTTTGCCATTAAATAAGTGGAATTTCTGTCCTTTTCCCTCAAAGCATAGGGAATTCCTGTATTTTTGCCCCAAAATAAGGAAAAATTCTGACATTTTATCCTGAAGTAAGTGAAATTTCTGCAATTTTGCCCCAAAATAAGGGAAATTTTTGCCTTTTTGACCCCAAATAAGGGGAATTTCAGCCTTTTTACCTCAAAATAAGGGGAATTTCGGCATTTTTGCCACAAAATGTTAGAAATTTCTGCCTTTTTGCCCCAAAATAAAGAAAATTTCATCATTTTTTCCCTGAAATAAGTGAAATTTCTGCAATTTTGCCCCAAAATAAGTGAAATTTCTGCAATTTTGCCCCAAAATAAGGGAAATTTCTGGAATTTTGCCTCAAAATAAGTTTAATTTCTGAGTTCTGCACCAAAATAAGGAGAATTTCTGTCTTTATGCCCCAACATATAGGGAATTTCTGCCTTTTTGCCTTAAAATTAGGGGAATTTCTGCAATTTTGCTCCAAAATACGAAGAATTTCTGCCCTTTTGCCTGAAAATAAGAAGAATGCATACCTTTTTGCCATAAAAAAGGGAAATTTCTTCATTTTTGATCCAAAATAAGGGGAATTTCTGCTTTTTTGCCTCTAAATAAGTGGAATTTCTGTCTTTTTCCCCAAAAACAAAGGGAATTTCTGTCTTTTTTGCCCCAAAATAAGGAAATTTTCTGACTTATTACCCTGAAATAAGTGAAATTTCTGCAATTTTGCCCCAAAATAAGGGAAATTTCTGCCTTTTTGCCCCAAAATAAGGGGAAAATTCAGCCTTTTTACCTCAAAATAAGGGAATTTTCTGCATTTTTGCCACAAAATATTAGGAATTTCTGCATTTTTGCCCCAAAATAAAGAAAATTTCTGCCTTTTTTCCCTGACATAAGTGAAATTTCTGCAATTTTGCCCCAAAAGAAGTGAAATTTCTGCAATTTTGCCCCAAAATAAGGGAAATTTCTGGAATTTTGCCACAAATAAGTGGAATTTCTGAGTTATGCCACAAAATAAGGAGAATTTCTGTCTTTTTGTCCCAACATATAGGGAATTTCTGACTTTTTGCCCCACAATTAGCAGAATTTCTGCAATTTTGCTCCAAAATACGGGGAATTTCTGCCTTTTTGCCGGAAAATAAGAAGAATGCATACCTTTTTGCCATAAAAAAGGGAAATTTCTTCATTTTTGCTCCAAAAAGGGGAATTTCTGCTTTTTTGCATCTAAATAAGTGGAATTTCTGTTTTTTACCCCAAAACAAAGGGAATTCCTGTCTTTGTTGCCCCAAAATAAGGAAAATTTCTGACTTATTACCCTGAAATAAGTGAAATTTCTGCAATTTTGCCCCAAAATAAGGGAAATTTCTGCCTTTTTGCCCCCAAATAATAGGAATTTCAGCCTTTTTACCTCAAAATAAGGGAAATTTCTGCATTTTTGCCACAAAATATTAGGAATTTCTGCATTTTTGCCCCTAAATAAGGAAAATTTCTGCCTTTTTTCCCTGACATAAGTGAAATTTCTGCAATTTTGCCCCAAAATAAGTGAAATTTCTGCAATTTTGCCCCAAAATAAGGGAAATTTCTGCTTTTTTGCCCCCAAATAAGGGGAATTTTAGCCTTTTTACCTCAAAATAAGGGGAATTTCTGCATTTTCGCCACAAAATATTAGGAATTTCTGCCTCTTTGCCTTAAAATAAAGAAAATTTTTGCCTTTTTTCCCTGTAATAAGTGAAATTTCTTCATTTTTGCCCCAAAATAGGTGAAATTTCTGCAATTTTGCCCCATATTAAGAGAAATTTCTGGTATTTTGCCTCAAAATAAGTGGAATTTCTTAGTTTTGCCCCATAATAAGGAGAATTTCTGTCTTATTGCCCCAACATATAGAAAATTTCTGCCTTTTTGCCCCACAATTACGGGAAATTCTGCAATTTTGCTCCAAAATACGGGGAATTTCTGCCTTTTTTCCCGATAATAAGAAGAATGCATACCTTTTTGCCATTAAAAAGGGAAATTTCCTCATTTTTGCTCCAAAATAAGCGGAATTTCTGATTTTTTGCCTCTAAATAAGTGGAATTTCTGTCTTTTTCCCCCAAAACAAAGGGAATTTCTGTCTTTTTTGCTCCAAAATAAAAAATATTTCTGACTTATTACCCTGAAATAAGTGAAATTTTTTCCATTTTTCCCCAAAATAAGGGAAATTTCTGCCTTTTTGCCCCCAAATAAGGGAAATTTCAGCCTTTTTACCTCAAAATAAGGGGAATTTCTTCCTTTTTGCCCAAAAATAAGGAAAATTTCTGCCCTTTTTCCCTGAAATAAGTAAAATATCTGCAATTTTGCCCCAAAATAAGTGAAATTTCTGCAATTTTGCCCCAAAATGAGGGAAATTTCTGGAATTTTGCCCCAAAATAAGTGGAATTACTAAGTTTTGCCCCAAAAAAAGGAGAATTTCTGTCTTTTTGCCCTAACATATAGGGAATTTTTGCCTTTTTGCCCCACAATTAGGGGAATTTCTGCAATTTTGCTCCAGAATACGTGGAATTTCTGCCCTTTTGCCCGAAAATAAGAAGAAAGTATAGCTTTTTGCCATAAAAAAGGGAAATTTCTTCATTTTTGCTCCAGAATAAATGGAATTTCTGCTTTTTTTTCTAAAAATAACTGGAATTTTTGTCTTTTTCCCCCAAAACAAAGGGAATTTCTATATTTTTGGCCCCAAATTAAAAAATATTTCTGACTTATTAACCTGAAATAAGTGAAATTTCTTCAATTTTTTCCCAAAATAAGGGAAATATCTGCCTTTTTGTCCCCAAATAAGGGAAATTTCAGCCTTTTTTCCTCAAAATAAGGGGAATTTCTGCCTTTTTGCCCCAAAATATAAAATTTCTTCTTTTCTTTTCTGAAATAAGTGAAATTTCTGCAATTTTGCCCCAAAATAAGGGAAATTTCTGGAATTTTTGCCCCAAAATAAGTGGAATTACTGAGTTTTGCCCCAAAATAAGGAGAATTTCTGTCTTTTTGCCCTAACATATAGGGAATTTCGGCTCTTTGTCACACAATTAGGGGAATTTCTGCAATTTTGCTTCAAAATACGGGGAATTTCTGCCTTTTTGCCCGAAAATAAGAAGAAAGTATACCTTTTTGCCATAAAAAAGAGAAATTTCTTCATTTTTGCCCCAAAATAAGCGGAATTTCTGATTTTTTGCCATTAAATAAGTGGAATTTCTGTCCTTTTCCCTCAAAGCATAGGGAATTCCTGTATTTTTGCCCCAAAATAAGGAAAAATTCTGACATTTTACCCTGAAGTAAGTGAAATTTCTGCAATTTTGCCCCAAAATAAGGGAAATTTTTGCTTTTTTGCCCCCAAATAAGGGGAATTTCAGCCTTTTTACCTCAAAATAAGGGGAATTTCGGCATTTTTGCCACAAAATGTTAGAAATTTCTGCCTTTTTGCCCCAAAATAAAGAAAATTTCAGCATTTTTTCCCTGAAATAAGTGAAATTTCTGCAATTTTGCCCCAAAATAAGTGAAATTTCTGCAATTTTGCCCCAAAATAAGTGAAATTTCTGCAATTTTGCCCCAAAATAAGGGAAATTTCTGGAATTTTGCCTCAAAATAAGTTTAATTTCTGAGTTCTGCACCAAAATAAGGAGAATTTCTGTCTTTATGCCCCAACATATAGGGAATTTCTGCCTTTTTGCCTTAAAATTAGGGGAATTTCTGCAATTTTGCTCCAAAATACGAAGAATTTCTGCCCTTTTGCCTGAAAATAAGAAGAATGCATACCTTTTTGCCATAAAAAAGGGAAATTTCTTCATTTTTGATCCAAAATAAGGGGAATTTCTGCTTTTTTGCCTCTAAATAAGTGGAATTTCTGTCTTTTTCCCCAAAAACAAAGGGAATTTCTGTCTTTTTTGCCCCAAAATAAGGAAATTTTTTGACTTATTACCCTGAAATAAGTGAAATTTCTGCAATTTTGCCCCAAAATAAGGGAAATTTCTGCCTTTTTGCCCCAAAATAAGGGGAAAATTCAGCCTTTTTACCTCAAAATAAGGGAATTTTCTGCATTTTTGCCACAAAATATTAGGAATTTCTGCATTTTTGCCCCAAAATAAAGAAAATTTCTGCCTTTTTTCCCTGACATAAGTGAAATTTCTGCAATTTTGCCCCAAAAGAAGTGAAATTTCTGCAATTTTGCCCCAAAATAAGGGAAATTTCTGGAATTTTGCCACAAATAAGTGGAATTTCTTAGTTATGCCACAAAATAAGGAGAATTTCTGTCTTTTTGTCCCAACATATAGGGAATTTCTGACTTTTTGCCCCACAATTAGCAGAATTTCTGCAATTTTGCTCCAAAATACGGGGAATTTCTGCCTTTTTGCCGGAAAATAAGAAGAATGCATACCTTTTTGCCATAAAAAAAGGAAATTTCTTCATTTTTGCTCCAAAAAGGGGAATTTCTGCTTTTTTGCCTCTAAATAAGTGGAATTTCTGTTTTTTACCCCTAAACAAAGGGAATTCCTGTCTTTTTTGCCCCAAAATAAGGAAAATTTCTGACTTATTACCCTGAAATAAGTGAAATTTCTGCAATTTTGCCCCAAAATAAGGGAAATTTCTGCCTTTTTGCCCCCAAATAAGGGGAATTTCAGCCTTTTTACCTCAAAATAAGGGAAATTTCTGCATTTTTGCCACAAAATATTAGGAATTTCTGCATTTTTGCCCCAAAATAAGGAAAATATCTGACTTTATTCCCTGTAATAAGTGAAATTTCTGCAACTTTGCCCCAAAATAAGTGAAATTTTTGCAATTTTGCCCCAAATTAAGAGAAATTTCTGGTATTTTGCCCCAAAATAAGTGGAATTTCTGAGTTTTGCCCCAAAATTAGGAGAATTTCTGTCTTTTTGCCCCAAGATATAGAGAATTTCTGCCTTTTTCCCCACAATTAGGGGAATTTCTGCAATTTTGCTCCAAAATACAAGGAATTTCTGCCTTTTTGCCCGATAATAAGAAGAATGCATAACTTTTTGCCATAAAAAAAAGAAATTTCTTCATTTTTGCTCCAATAAAAATGGAATTTCTGCTTTTTTTCCTAAAAATAACTGGAATTTTTGTCTTTTTCCCCGAAAACAAAGGGAATTTCTGTATTTTTGGCCCCAAATTAAAAAATATTTCTGACTTATTAACCTGAAATAAGTGAAATTTCTTCAATTTTTTCCCAAAATAAGGGAAATATCTGCCTTTTTGTCCCCAAATAAGGGAAATTTCAGCCTTTTTTCCTCAAAATAAGGGGAATTTCTGCCTTTTTGCCCCAAAATATAAAATTTCTTTCTTTCTTTTCTGAAATAAGTGAAATTTCTGCAATTTTGCCCCAAAATAAGGCAAATTTCTGGAATTTTGCCCCAAAATAAGTGGAATTACTGAGTTTTGCCCCAAAATAAGGAGAATTTCTGTCTTTTTGCCCTAACATATAGGGAATTTCTGCTCTTTGTCACACAATTAGGGGAATTTCTGCAATTTTGCTTCAAAATACGGGGAATTTCTGCCTTTTTGCCCGAAAATAAGAAGAAAGTATAGCTTTTTGCCATAAAAAAGAGAAATTTCTTCATTTTTGCCCCAAAATAAGCGGAATTTCTGATTTTTTGCCATTAAATAAGTGGAATTTCTGTCCTTTTCCCTCAAAGCATAGGGAATTCCTGTATTTTTGCCCCAAAATAAGGAAAAATTCTGACATGTTATCCTGAAGTAAGTGAAATTTCTGCAATTTTGCCCCAAAATAAGGGAAATTTTTGCCTTTTTGACCCCAAATAAGGGGAATTTCAGCCTTTTTACCTCAAAATAAGGGGAATTTCGGCATTTTTGCCACAAAATGTTAGAAATTTCTGCCTTTTTGCCCCAAAATAAAGAAAATTTCAGCATTTTTTCCCTGAAATAAGTGAAATTTCTGCAATTTTGCCCCAAAATAAGTGAAATTTCTGCAATTTTGCCCCAAAATAAGGGAAATTTCTGGAATTTTGCCTCAAAATAAGTTTAATTTCTGAGTTCTGCACCAAAATAAGGAGAATTTCTGTCTTTATGCCCCAACATATAGGGAATTTCTGCCTTTTTGCCTTAAAATTAGGGGAATTTCTGCAATTTTGCTCCAAAATACGAAGAATTTCTGCTCTTTTGCGTGAAAATAAGAAGAATGCATACCTTTTTGCCATAAAAAAGGGAAATTTCTTCATTTTTGATCCAAAATAAGGGGAATTTCTGCCTTTTTGCCTCTAAATAAGTGGAATTTCTGTCTTTTTCCCCAAAAACAAAGGGAATTTCTGTCTTTTTTGTCCCAAAATAAGGAAATTTTCTGACTTATTACCCTGAAATAAGTGAAATTTCTGCAATTTTGCCCCAAAATAAGGGAAATTTCTGCCTTTTTGCCCCAAAATAAGGGGAAAATTCAGCCTTTTTACCTCAAAATAAGGGAATTTTCTGCATTTTTGCCCCAAAATATTAGGAATTTCTGCATTTTTGCCCCAAAATAAAGAAAATTTCTGCCTTTTTTCCCTGACATAAGTGAAATTTCTGCAATTTTGCCCCAAAAGAAGTGAAATTTCTGCAATTTTGCCCCAAAATAAGGGAAATTTCTGGAATTTTGCCACAAATAAGTGGAATTTCTGAGTTATGCCACAAAATAAGGAGAATTTCTGTCTTTTTGTCCCAACATATAGGGAATTTCTGACTTTTTGCCCCACAATTAGCAGAATTTCTGCAATTTTGCTCCAAAATACGGGGAATTTCTGCCTTTTTGCCGGAAAATAAGAAGAAAGCATACCTTTTTGCCATAAAAAAGGGAAATTTCTTCATTTTTGCTCCAAAAAGGGGAATTTCTGCTTTTTTGCCTCTAAATAAGTGGAATTTCTGTTTTTTACCCCTAAACAAAGGGAATTCCTGTCTTTTTTGCCCCAAAATAAGGAAAATTTCTGACTTATTACCCTGAAATAAGTGAAATTTCTGCAATTTTGCCCCAAAATAAGGGAAATTTCTGCCTTTTTGCCCCCAAATAAGGGGAATTTCAGCCTTTTTACCTCAAAATAAGGGAAATTTCTGCATTTTTGCCACAAAATATTAGGAATTTCTGCATTTTTGCCCCTAAATAAGGAAAATTTCTGCCTTTTTTCCCTGACATAAGTGAAATTACTGCAATTTTACCCCAAAATAAGTGAAATTTCTGCAATTTTGCCCCAAAATAAAGGAAATTTCTGGAATTTTGCCCCAAAATAAGTGGAATTTCTTAGTTTTGCCCCAAAATAAGGAGAATTTCTGTCTTTTTGCCCCACAATTAGCGGAATTTCTGCAATTTTGCTCCAAAATACGGTCAATTTCTGCCTTTTTGCTCGAAAATAAGAAGAATGCATACCTTTTTGCCATAAAAAAGGGAAATTTCTTCATTTTTTCTCCAAAATAAGGAAAATTTCTGCTTTTTTGCCTTTAAATAAGTGAAATTTCTGTCTTTTTCCCCCAAAACAAAAAGAATTTCTGTCTTTTTTTCCCCAAAATAAGGAAAAATTATGACTTATTACCCTGAAGTAAGTGAAATTTCTGCAATTTTGCCCCAAAATAAGAGAAATTTCTGCTTTTTTGCCCCCAAATAAGGGGAATTTCAGCCATTTTACATCAAAATAAGGGTAAATTTTGCATTTTTGCCACAAAATATTAGGAATTTCTGCCTTTTTGCCCCAAACTAAGGAAAATTTCTGCCTTTTTTCCCTGAAATAAGTGAAATTTCTGCAATTTTGCCCCAAAATAAGTGAAATTTCTGCAAATTTGCCCCAAAATAAGGGAAATTTCTGCCTTTTTGCCCCCAAATAAATGGAATTTCAGCCTTTTTACCTCAAAATAAGGGAAATTTCTGCATTTTTGCCACAAAATATTTGGAATTTCTGCATTTTTGCCCCTAAATAAGGAAAATTTCTGCCTTTTTTCCCTGACATAAGTGAAATTTCTGCAATTTTGCCCCAAAATAAGTGAAATTTCTGCAATTTTGCCCCAAAATAAAGGAAGTTTCTGGAATTTTGCCCCAAAATAAGTGGAATTTCTTAGTTTTGCCCCAAAATAAGGAGAATTTCTGTCTTTTTGCCCCACAATTAGCGGAATTTCTGCAATTTTGCTCCAAAATACGGTCAATTTCTGCCTTTTTGCTCGAAAATAAGAAGAATGCATACCTTTTTGCCATAAAAAAGGGAAATTTCTTCTTTTTTTCTCCAAAATAAGGGGAATTCCTGCTTTTTTTGCCTTTAAATAAGTGAAATTTCTGTCTTTTTCCCCCAAAACAAAATAATTTCTGTCTTTTTTTCCCCAAAATAAGGAAAAATTCTGACTTATTACCCTGAAGTAAGTGAAATTTCTGCAATTTTGCCCCAAAATAAGAGAAATTTCTGCTTTTTTGCCCCCAAATAAGGGGAATTTCAGCCTTTTTACATCAAAATAAGGGTAAATTTTGCATTTTTGCCACAAAATATTAGGAATTTCTGCCTTTTTGCCCCAAACTAAGGAAAATTTCTGCCTTTTTTCTCTGAAATAAGTGAAATTTCTGAAATTTTGCCCCAAAATAAGTGAAATTTCTGCAATTTTGCCCCAAAATAAGGGAAATTTCTGCCTTTTTGCCCCCAAATAAGGGGAATTTCAGCCTTTTTACCTCAAAATAAGGGGAATTTCTGCATTTTTGCCACAAAATATTAGGAATTTCTGCCTTTTTGCCTTAAAGTAAGGAAAATTTCTGCCTTTTTTCCCTGTAATAAGTGAAATTTCTGCATTTTTGCCCAAAATAGGTGAAATTTCTGCAATTTTGCCCCATATTAAGAGAAATTTCTGGTATTTTGCCTCAAAATAAGTGGAATTTCTTAGTTTTGCCCCATAATAAGGAGAATTTCTGTCTTTTTGCCCCAACATATAGAAAATTTCTGCCTTTTTGCCCCACAATTAGGGGAATTTCTGCAATTTTGCTCCAGAATACGTGGAATTTCTGCCCTTTTGCCCGAAAATAAGAAGAAAGTATAGCTTTTTGCCATAAAAAAAGGAAATTACTTCATTTTTGCTCCAAAATAACGGGAAATTCTGCTTTTTTGCCTCTAAATAAGTGGAATTTCTGTCTTTTCCCCCCAAAACAAAGGGAATTCCTGTATTTTTGGCCCAAAATAAAGAATAATTGTGACTTATTACCCTGAAGTAAGTGATATTTCTGCAATTTTGCCCCAAAATAAGGAAAATTATTGCCTTTTTGCCCCCAAATAAGGGGAATTTCAGCCTTTTTACCTCAAAATAAGGGGAATTTCTTCATTTTTGCCACAAAATATTAGGAATTTCTGCCTTTTTGCACCAAAATAAGGAAAATTTCTGCCTTTTTTCTCTGAAATAAGTGAAATTTCTGCAATTTTGCCCCAAAATAAGTGAAATTTCTGCAATTTTGCCCCAAAATAAGGGAAATTTCTGCCTTTTTGCCCCCAAATAAGGGGAATTTCAGCCTTTTTACCTCAAAAAAGGGGAATTTCTGCATTTTTGCCACAAAATATCAAAAATTTCTGCCTTTTTGCCCCAAAATAAGGAAAATAACTGCTTTTTTCCCTTTAATAAGTGAAATTTCTGCAACTTTGCCCCAAAATAAGTGAAATTTCTGCAATTTTGCCCCAAAAGAAGGGAAATTCCTGGAATTTTGCCCCAAAATAAGTGGAATTTATGAGTTTTGCCCCAAAATAAGGAGAATTTCTGTCTTTTTGCCCCAACATATAAAGAATTTCTCCCTTTTTCTCCACAATTAGGAGAATTTCTGCAATATTGCTCCAAAATACAAGGAATTTCTGCCTTTTTGCCCGATAATAAGAAGAATGCATAACTTTTTGCCATAAAAAAGGGAAATTTCTTCATTTTTGCTCCAAAATAAGGGAATTTCTGCTTTTTTGCACCAAAATAAGTGGAATTTCTGTCTTTTTCCAACATAACAAAGGGAATTTCTGTATTTTTTCCCCGAAATAAAAAATATTTCTGACTTATTACCCTGAAATAAGTGAAATTTCTGCCTTTTTGCCCCAAAATAAGGGAAATTTCTGCCTTTTTGTCCCCAAATGAGGGAAATTTCAGCCTTTTTACCTCAAAATAAGAGGAATTTCTGCCTTTTTGCCCCAAAATATAAATTTTCTGCCCTTCTTCCCTGAAATAAGTGAAATTTCTGCAATTATGCCCCAAAATAAAGGAAATTTCTGGAATTTTGCCCCAAAATAAGTGGAATTAATGAGTTTTGCCCCCAAATAAGGAGAATTTCTGTCTTTTTGCCCTAAAATATAGGGAATTTCTGCCTTTTTGCCTTACAATTAGGGGAATTTCTGCAATTTTGCTCCAAAATACAAAAAATTTCTGCCCTTTTGCCTGACAATAAGAAGAATGCATACCTTTTTGCTATAAAAAAGAAAAATTTCTTTATTTTTGATCCAAAACAAGGGGAATTTCTGCTTTTTTGCCTCTAAATATGTGGAATTTCTGTCTTTTTCCCCCAAAACAAAGGGAATTTCTGTCTTTTTTGCCCCAAAATAAGGGAAATTTCTGACTTATTACCCTGAAATAAGTGAAATTTCTGCAATTTTGCCCCAAAATAAGGGAAATTTCTGCCTTTTTGCCCCCAAATAAGGGGAATTTCAGCCTTTTTACCTCAAAATAAGGGAAATTTCTGCATTTTTGCCACAAAATATTAAAAATTTCTGCATTTTTGCCCCAAAAAAAAGGAAAATATCTGACTTTATTCCCTGTAATAAGTGAAATTTCTGCAACTTTGCCCCAAAATAAGTGAAATTTTTGCAATTTTGCCCCAAATTAAGAGAAATTTCTGGTATTTTGCCCCAAAATAAGTGGAATTTCTGAGTTTTGCCCCAAAATTAAGAGAATTTCTGTCTTTTTGCCCCAAGATATAGAGAATTTCTGCCTTTTTCCCCACAATTAGGGGAATTTCTGCAATTTTGCTCCAAAATACAAGGAATTTCTGCCTTTTTGCCCGATAATAAGAAGAATGCATAACCTTTTGCCATAAAAAAAAGAAATTTCTTCATTTTTGCTCCAAAATAAATGGAATTTCTGCTTTTTTTCCTAAAAATAACTGGAATTTTTGTCTTTTTCCCCCAAAACAAAGGGAATTTCTGTATTTTTGGCCCCAAATTAAAAAATATTTCTGACTTATTAACCTGAAATAAGTGAAATTTCTTCAATTTTTTCCCAAAATAAGGGAAATATCTGCCTTTTTGTCCCCAAATAAGGGAAATTTCAGCCTTTTTACCTCAAAATAAGGGTAATTTCTGCCTTTTTGCCCCAAAATATAAAATTTCTTCCCTTCTTTTCTGAAATAAGTGAAATTTCTGCAATTTTGCCCCAAAATAAGGGAAATTTCTGGAATTTTGCCCCAAAATAAGTGGAATTACTGAGTTTTGCCCCAAAATAAGGAGAATTTCTGTCTTTTTGCCCTAACATATAGGGAATTTCTGCTCTTTGTCACACAATTAGGGGAATTTCTGCAATTTTGCTTCAAAATACGGGGAATTTCTGCCTTTTTGCCCGAAAATAAGAAGAAAGTATAGCTTTTTGCCATAAAAAAGAGAAATATCTTCATTTTTGCCCCAAAATAAGCGGAATTTCTGATTTTTTGCCATTAAATAAGTGGAATTTCTGTCCTTTTCCCTCAAAGCATAGGGAATTCCTGTATTTTTGCCCCAAAATAAGGAAAAATTCTGACATTTTACCCTGAAGTAAGTGAAATTTCTGCAATTTTGCCCCAAAATAAGGGAAATTTTTGCCTTTTTGCCCCCAAATAAGGGGAATTTCAGCATTTTTACCTCAAAATAAGGGAATTTCGGCATTTTTGCCTCACAATGTTAGAAATTTCTGCCTTTTTGCCCCAAAATAAAGAAAATTTCAGCATTTTTTCCCTGAAATAAGTGAAATTTCTGCAATTTTGCCCCAAAATAAGTGAAATTTCTGCAATTTTGCCCCAAAATAAGTGAAATTTCTGCAATTTTGCCCCAAAATAAGTAAAATTTCTGCAATTTTGCCCCAAAATAAGGGAAATTTCTGGAATTTTGCCTCAAAATAAGTTTAATTTCTGAGTTCTGCCCCAAAATAAGGAGAATTTCTGTCTTTTTGCCCTAACATATAGGGAATTTCTGCTCTTTGTCACACAATTAGGGGAATTTCTGCAATTTTGCCCCAAAATAAGTGAAATTTCTGCAATTTTGCCCCAAAATAAAGGAAATTTCTGGAATTTTGCCCCAAAATAAGTAGAATTTCTTAGTTTTGCCCCAAAATAAGGAGAATTTCTGTATTTTGCCCCACAATTAGCGGAATTTCTGCAATTTTGCTCCAAAATACGGTAAATTTCTGCCTTTTTGCTCGAACATAAGAAGAATGCATAACTTTTTGCCAATAAAAAAGGGAAATTTCCTCATTTTTGCTCCAAAATAAGGGGAATTTCTGCTTTTTTGCCTTTAAATAAGTGAAATTTCTGTCTTTTTCCCCCAAAACAAAAAGAATTTCTGTTTTTTCCCCAAAATAAGGAAAAATTCTGACTTATTACCCTGAAGTAAGTGAAATTTCTGCAATTTTGCCCCAAAATAAGAGAAATTTCTGCTTTTTTGCCCCCAAATAAGGGGAATTTCAGCCTTTTTACATCAAAATAAGGGTAAATTTTGCATTTTTGCCACAAAATATTAGGAATTTCTGCCTTTTTGCCCCAAACTAAAAAAAATTTCTGCCTTTTTTCCCTGAAATAAGTGAAATTTCTGCAATTTTGCCCCAAAATAAGTGAAATTTCTGCAATTTTGCCCCAAAATAAGGGAAATTTCTGCCTTTTTGCCCCCAAATAAGGGGAATTTCAGGCGTTTTACCTCAAAATAAGGGGAATTTCTGCATTTTTGCCACAAAATATTAGGAATTTCTGCCTCTTTGCCTTAAAATAAGGAAAATTTCTGCCTTTTTTCCCTGTAATAAGTGAAATTTCTGCATTTTTGCCCCAAAATAGGTGAAATTTCTGCAATTTTGCCCCAAATTAAGAGAAATTTCTGGTATTTTGCCTCAAAATAAGTGGAATTTCTTAGTTTTGCCCCATAATAAGGAGAATTTCTGTCTTTTTGCCCCAACATATAGAAAATTTCTGCCTTTTTGCCCCACAATTAGGGGAATTTCTGCAATTTTGCTCCAAAATACGGGGAATTTCTGCCTTTTTGCCCGATAATAAGAAGAATGCATACCTTTTTGCCATTAAAAAGGGAAATTTCCTCATTTTTGCTCCAAAATAAGCGGAATTTCTGATTTTTTGCCTCTAAATAAGTGGAATTTCTGTCTTTTTCCCCCAAAACAAAGGGAATTTCTGTCTTTTTTGCCCCAAAATAAAAAATATTTCTGACTTATTACCCTGAAATAAGTGAAATTTTTTCCATTTTTCACCAAAATAAGGGAAATTTCTGCCTTTTTGCCCCCAAATAAGGGAAATTTCAGCTTTTTTACCTCAAAATAAGGGGAATTTCTTCCTTTTTGCCCAAAAATAAGGAAAATTTCTGCCCTTTTTCCCTGAAATAAGTAAAATATCTGCAATTTTGCCCCAAAATCAGTGAAATTTCTGCAATTTTGCCCCAAAATGAGGGAAATTTCTGGAATTTTGCCCCAAAATAAGTGGAATTACTGAGTTTTGCCCCAAAATAAGGAGAATTTCTGTCTTTTTGCCCTAACATATAGGGAATTTTTGCATTTTTGCCCCACAATTAGGGGAATTTCTGCAATTTTGCTCCAGAATACGTGGAATTTCTGCCTTTTTGCCCGAAAATAAGAAGAATGCATACCTTTTTGCCATAAAAAAGGGAAATTACTTCATTTTTGCTCCAAAATAACGGGAAATTCTGCTTTTTTGCCTCTAAATAAGTGTAATTTCTGTCTTTTCCCCCCAAAACAAAGGGAATTCCTGTATTTTTGCCCCAAAATAAAGAATAATTGTGACTTATTACCCTGAAGTAAGTGATATTTCTGCAATTTTGCCCCAAAATAAGGGAAATTATTGCCTTTTTGCCCCCAAATAAGGGGAATTTCAGCCTTTTTACCTCAAAATAAGGGGAATTTCTTCATTTTTGCCACAAAATATTAGGAATTTCTGCCTTTTTGCACCAAAATAATGAAAATTTCTGCCTTTTTTCCCTGAAATAAGTGAAATTTCTTCAATTTTGCCCCAAAATAAGTGAAATTTCTACAATTTTCCCCAAAATAAGTGAAATTTCTGCAATTTTGCCCCAAACTAAGAGAAATTTCTGGAATTTTGCCCCAAAATAAGTGGAATTTCTGAGTTTTGCCCCAAAATAAGGAGAATTTCTGTCTTTTTGCCCCAACATTTAGAGAATTTCTGCCTTTTTGCCCCACAATTTGGGGAATTTCTGCAATTTTGCTCCAAAATACGAAGAATTTCTGCCTTTTTGCCCGAAAATAAGAAGAATGCATACCTTTTTGCAATAAAAAAGGGAAATTTCTTCATTTTTGCTCCAAAATAAGGGGAATTTCTGCTTTTTTGCCTCTAAATAAGTGGAATTTCTGTCTTTTTCCCCTAAAACAATGTGAATTTCTGTCTTTTTTGCCCCAAAATAAGGAAAATTTCTGGCTTATTTCCTTGAAATAAGTGAAATTTCTGCAATTTTGCCCCAAAATAAGTTAAATTTCTGCAATTTTGCCCCAAAGTAAGGGAAATTTCTGCAATTTTGCCCCAAAATATGGGTAATTTCTGCATTTTTGCCCCCAAATAAGGGGAATTTACCCTTTTTACCTCAAAATAAGGGAAATTTCTTCATTTTTGCAACAAATTATTAGGAATTTCTGCCTTTTTGCCCCAAAATAAGAAAATTTCTACCTTTTTTTCTCTGAAATAAGTGAAATTTCTGCAATTTTGCCCCAAAATAATTGAAATTTCTGCAATTTTTCCCCAAAATAACGGAAGTTTCTTAAATTTTGCCCCAAAATAAGTGTAATATCTGAGTTTTTCCCCAAAATTAGGAGAATTTCTGTCTTTTTGCCCCAACATATAGAGAATTTCTGCCTTTTTGCCCCACAATTAGGGGAATTTCTGCAATTTTGCTCCAAAATATGGGGAATTTCTGCCTTTTTGCCCGATAATAAGAAGAATGCATAAATTTTTGCCATAAAAAAGGGAAATTTCTTCATTTTTGGTCCAAAATAAAGGGAATTTCTGCTTTTTTTGCCTAAAAATAACTGGAATTTTTGTCTTTTTCCCCCAAAACAAAGGGAATTTCTATATTTTTTGCCCCAAAATAAAAAATATTTCTGCCTTTTTTCCCTGAAATAAATGAAATTTCTGCAATTTTGCCCCAAAATAAGTGAAATTTCTGCAATTTTGCTCCAAAATAAGGGAAATTTCTGCCTTTTTGCCCCCAAATAAGGGGAATTTCAGCCTTTTTACCTCAAAATAAGGGGAATTTCTGCATTTTTGCCACAAAATATTAAAAATTTCTGCCTTTTTGCCCCAAAATAAGGAAAATATCTCACTTTTTTCCCTGTAATAAGTGAAATTTCTGCAACTTTGCCCCAAAATAAGTGAAATTTTTGCAATTTTGCCCAAAATTAAGAGGAATTTCTGGTATTTTGCCCCAAAATAAGTGGAATTTCTGAGTTTTGCCCCAAAATTAGGAGAATTTCTGTCTTTTTGCCCCAACATATAGAGAATTTCTGCCTTTTTCTCCACAATTAGGGGAATTTCTGCAATTTTGCTCCAAAATACAAGGAATTTCTGCCTTTTTGCCCGATAATAAGAAGAATGCTTAACTTTTTGACATAAAAAAGGGAAATTTCTTCATTTTTGCTCCAAAATAAGGGGAATTTCTGCTTTTTTGCCTAAAAATAACTGGAATTTTTTTCTTTTTCCCTCAAAACAAAGGGAATTTCTGTATTTTTTGCCCAAAATTAAAAAATACTTCTGACTTATTAACCTGAAATAAGCGAAATTTCTTCAATTTTTTTCCCAAAATAAGGGAAATATCTGCCTTTTTGTACCCAAATAAGGGAAATTTCAGCCTTTTTACCTCAAAATAAGGGGAATTTCTGCCTTTTTGCCCCAAAATATAAAATTTCTGCCCTTCTTCCCTGAAATAAGTGAAATTTCTGCAATTTTGCCCCAAAATAAGGGAAATTTCTGGTATTTTGCCCCAAAATAAGTGGAATTACTGAGTTTTGCCCCAAAATAAGGGAAATTTCTGACTTTTTGCCCCCAAATATGGGGAATTTCAGCCTTTTTACCTCAAAATAAGGGGAATTTCTGCATTTTTGCCACAAAATATTAGGAATTTCTGCCTTTTTGTTCCAAAATAAGAAAATTTCTGCTTTTTTCCCTTGAAATAAGGGAAATTTCTGCAATTTTGCCTGAAAATAAGTGTAATTTCTGCACTTTTACCCCAAAATAAGGGAAATTTCTGGAATTTTGCCCCAAAATAAGTGGAATTTCTGAGTTTTGCCCCAAAATAAATAGAGTTTCTGTCTTTTTGCCCCAACATATAGAGAACTTCTGCCTTTTTGCCCCACAATTAGGGGAATTTCTGCAATTTTGCTCCAAAATACGAAGAATTTCTGCCTTTTTCCCCGAAAATAAGAAGAATGCATACCTTTTTGCCATAAAAAAAGGGAAATTTCTTCATTTTTGCTCCAAAATAAGGGGAATTTCTGCTTTCTTGCCTCTAAATAAGTGGAATTTCTGTCTTTTTCTCCCAAAACAAAGGGAATTTCTGTCCTTTAGGCCCCAAAATAAAAGAAAATTTCTGACTTATTGCCCTGAAGTAAGTGTAATTTCTGCAATTTTGCCCCAAAATAAGGGAAATTTCTGCCTTTCTGCCCCCAAATAAGGGGAATTTCAGCCTTTTTACCTCAAAATAAAAGGAATTTCTGCATTTTTGCCACAAAATATTAGGAATTTCTGCCTTTTTGCCCCAAAAATTAACAAAATTTCTGCCTTTTTTCCCTGAAATAAGTGAAATTTCTGCAATTTTGCCCCAAAATAAGTGAAATTTCTGCAATTTTGCCCCAAAATAAGTGAAATTGCTGCAATTTTGCCCCAAAATACAAGAAATTTCTGGAATTTTGCCCCAAAATATGTGGAATTTCTGATTTTTGCCCTAAAATTAGGAGAATTTCTGTCTTTTTGCCCCAACACATAGAGAATTTCTGCCTTTTTGCCCCACAATTAGGGGAATTTCTGCAATTTTGCCCGAAAATAAGGGAAATTTCTGCCTTTTTCCCCCCAAATAAGGGAAATTTCACCCTTTTTACCTAAAAATAAGGGGAATTTCTGCATTTTTGCCACAAAATATTAGCTATTTTTGCCTTTTTGCCCCAAAATAAGAAAATTTCTCCTTTTTTTCCTGAAATAAGTGAAATTTCTGCAATTTTGCCCCAAAATAAGTGAAATTTCTGTAATTTTGCCCCAAAATAAGGGAAATTTCTGGAATTTTGCTCCAAAGTATGTGGAATTTCTGAGTTTTACCCCAAAATAAAATGAATTTCTGTGGTTTTAACCTAACATATAGGGAATTTTTGACTTTTTGCCCCACAATTAGGGGAATTTCTGCAATTTTGCTCCAAAATACGAGGAATTTCTGCCTATTTGCCCGATAATAAGAAGAATGCATACCTTTTTGCCATAAAAAAAGAAAATTTCTTTATTTTTGCTCCAATACAAAAGGAATTTCTGCTTTTTTGCCTCTAAATAAGTGGAATTTCTCTCTTTTTCCCCCAAAACAAAAAGAATTTCTGTCTTTTTTGACCTAAAATAAAAAAAATTTCTGACTTATTACCCTGAAGTAAGTGAAATTTCTGCAATTTTGCCCCAAAATAAGGGAAATTACTGCCTTTTTGCCCCCAAATAATGGGATTTTCTGCCTTTTTACCTCAAAATAAGGGGAATTTCTGCATTTTTGCCACAAAATATTAGGAATTTCTGCCTTTTTGCCCCAAAATAAAGGAAATTTCTGGTTTTTTCCCTGAAATAATTGAAATTTCTTCAATTTTGCCCCAAAATAAGTGAAATTTCTGCAATTTTTCCCCAAAATAAATGAAATTTCGGAAATTTCCCCCAAAATAAGTGGAATTTCCGAGTTTTTCCTCAAAATAAAGAGAATTTCTGTCTTTTTGCCCTAACGTATCAGGAATTTCTGCCTTTTTGCCCCACAATTAGGGGAATTTCTGTAATTTTGCTCCAAAATACGAGGAATTTCTGCCTTTTTGCCCGAAAATAAGAAGAATGCATACCTTTTTGCAATAAATAAGGGAACTTTCTTAATTTTTGCTCCAAAATAAGGGGAATTTCTGCTTTTTTGCCTTTAAATAAGTGGAATTTCTGTCTTTTTCCCCCAAAACAAAGGGAATTTCTGTCTTTTTGCCCCAAAATAAGAAAATTTCTGATTTATTACACTCAAATAAGTGAAATTTCTGCAATTTTGCCCCAAAATAAGGGAAATTTCTGCCTTTTTGACCCCAAATAAGGGGAATTTCTGCCTTTTTACCTCAAAATAAGGGGAATTTCTTCATATTTGCCACAAAATATTAGGAATTTCTGCCTTTTAGCCCCAAAATAATGAAAATTTCTGCCTTTTTCCCTGAAATAAGTGAAATTTCTGCTATTTTGCCCCAAAATAGGTAAAATTTCTGCAATTTTGCCCCAAAATAATGGAAATTTCTCGAATTTTGACCCACAATAAGTGGAATTTCTGAGTTTTGCCCCAAAATTAAGAGAATTTCTGTCTTCTTGCCCTAACATATAGGGAATTTCTGCCTTTTTGCCCCACAATTAGGGGAATTTCTGCAATTTTGCTCCTAAATATGGGGAATTTCTGCCTTTTTGCCTGAAGATAAGAAGAATGCATACCTTTTGCCATAAATAAGGGATATTTCTTAATTTTTGCTCCAAAATAAGCGGAATTTCTGCTTTTTTGCCTCTAAATAAGTGGAATTTCTGTCTTTTTCCCCAAAAACAAAGGGAATTCCTGTCTTTTTTGCCCCAAAATAAGGACAATTTCTGACTTATTACCCTGAAATAAGTGAAATTTCTGCAATTTTGCCCCAAAATAAGGGAAATTTCTGACTTTTGCCCCCAAATATGGAGAATTTCAGCCTTTTTACCTAAAAATAAGGGGAATTTCTGCATTTTTGAAATAAAATATTAGGAATTTCTGCATTTTTGTTCCAAAATAAGAAAATTTCTGCTTTTTTTCCCTGAAATCAGGGAAATTTCTGCAATTTTGCCCCAAAATAAGTGAAATTTCTGCAATTTTGCCCCAAAATAAGGGAAATTTCTTGAATTTTGCCCCAAAATAAGTGGAATTTCTGAGTTTTGCCCCAAAATAAAAAGAATTTCTGTCTTTTTGCCCCAACATATAGAGAATTTCTGCCTTTTTGCCCCACAATTAGGGGAATTTCTGCAATTTTGCTCCAAAATACGAAGAATTTCTCCCTTTTTGCCCGAAAATAAGAAGAAAGCATACCTTTTTGCCATTAAAAAGGGAAATTTCTTCATTTTTGCTCCAAAATAAGGGGAATTTCTGCTTTTTTGCCTTTAAATAAGTGGAATTTCTTTCTTTTTTTCCCAAACAAAGGGAATTTCTGTCTTTTTGGCCCCAAATTAAAAAAAATTTCTGACTTATTACCATGAAGTAAGTGTAATTTCTGCAATTTTGCCCCAAAATAAGGGAAATTTCTGGAATTTTGTCCCAAAGTATGTTGAATTTCTGAGGTTTGCCCCAAAATAAGGAGAATTTCTGTCTTTTTGCCCCAACATATGGAAAATTTCTGCCTTTTTGCCCCATAATTAGGGGAATTTCTGCAATTTTGCCTGAAAATAAGGGAAATTTCTGCCTTTTTGCCCCCAAATAATAGGAATTTCAGCCTTTTTACCTCAAAATAAAAGGAATTTCTGCATTTTTGCCACAAAGTATTAGGAATTTCTGCCTTTTTGCCACAAAATAAAAAAATTTCTGCTTTTTTCCCTGAAATAAGTGAAATTTCTGCAATTTTGCCCCAAAATAAGTAAAAGTTCTGCAATTTTGCCCCAAAATAAGGGAATTTTCTGGAATTTTTCCCCAAATTAAGTGGAATTTCTGAGTTTTGCCCAAAAATAAGGAGAAATTCCGTCTTTTGGCCCCCACATATATGGAATTTTTGCATTTTTGCCCCACAATTAGGGGAATTTCTGCAATTTTGCTCCAAAATACAAGGAATTTCTGCCTTTTTGCCCGAAAATAAGAAGAATGCATACCTTTTTGCTATAAAAAAGGGAAATTTCTTCATTTTTGCTCCAAAATAAGGGAATTTCTGCTTTTTGGCCTCTAAAAAAGTGGAATTTCTTTTTCCCCAAAAACAAAGGGAATTTCTGTCTCTTTTGCCCCAAAATAAAAAAAATTTCTGACTTATTACCCTGAAGTAAGTGAAATTTCTGGAAATTTGCCCCAAAATAAGGGAAATATCTGCCTTTTTGCCCCCAAGTAAGGGGAATTTCAGCCTTTTTACCTCAAAATAAGAGATATTTCTGCATTTTTGCCACAAAATATTAGGAATTTCTGCATTTTTGCCACAAAATAAGGAAAATTTCTGCCTTTTTTCCCTGAAATAAGTGAAATTTCTGCAATTTTGCCCCAAAATAAGTGAAATTTCTGCAATTTTGCCCCAAATTAAGTGAAATTTCTGCAATTTTGCCAAAAAAGAAGGGAAATTTCTGGAATTTTGCCTCAAAATAAGTGGAATTTCTGAGTTTTGCCACAAAATAAAAAGAATTTCTGTCTTTTGCCCCAACATATACGGAATTTCTGCATTTTTGCCCCACAATTAGGAAAATTTCTGCAAATTTGCTCCAAAATACGAGGAATTTCTGCTTTTTTGCCAGAAAATAAGAAGAATGTTTACCTTATACCACAAAAAAGGAAATTTCTTCATTTTTGCTTCAAAATAAGACAAAATTCTGCCTTTTTACCTCAAAATAAGTGAAATTTCTGCCTTTTTACCCAAAAATAAACGGAATTTCTGTCTTTTTGCTCCAACATATAGAGAATTTCTGCCTTTTTGCCCCACAATTAGGGGAATTTCTGCAATTTTGCTCCAAAATATGGGGAATTTCTGCCCTTTTGCCCGAAAATAAGAAGAATGCATAATTTTTTGCCATAAATAAGGGTAATTTCTTCATTTTTGCTCCAAAATAAGGGGAATTTCTGCTTTTCTGCCTCTAAATAAGTGGAATTTCTGTCTTTTCCTCCAAAACAAAAGGAATTCCTTTCTTTTTTGCCCCAAAATAAGGAAAATTTCTGCCTTTTTTCCCTGAAATAAGTGAAATTTCTGCAATTTTGCCCCAACGTAAGTGAAATTTCTCCAATTTTGTCCCAAAATAAGGAAATTTCTGCAATTTTGCCCCAAAATAAGGGAAATTTCTGGAATTTTCCCCAAAATAAGTGGAATTTGTGAGTTTTGCCCCAAAATAAGGAGAATTTCTGTCTTTTTGCCCCAACATATAATTTCTGCCTTTTTGCCCCTCAATTAGGGGAATTTCTGCAATTTTGCCCAAAAATAAGTGAAATTTCTGTCTTTTTGCCCCCAAATAAGGGGAATTTCAGCCTTTTTACCTCAAAATAATGGGGAATTTCTACTTTTTTGCCACAAAATATTAAGAATTACTACCTTTTTGCCCCAAATTAAGAAAATTTCTGCTTTTTTTCCCTGAAATAAGTGAAATTTCTGCAATTTTCCCCAAAAATAAGTGAAATTTCTGAGTTTTGCCCCAAAATAAGGAGATTTTCTTTCTTTTTACCCCAACATGTAGGCAATTTCTGCCTTTTTGCCCCACAATTGGGGAATTTCTGCAATTTTGCTCCAAAATACGGGGAATTTCTGCCTTTTTGCCCGAAAATAATAAGCATGCATAACTTTTTGCCATAAAAAAGGGAAATTTCTTCATTTTTGCTCCAAAATAAGGGGAATTTCTGCTTTTTTGCCTCTAAATAAGTGGAATTTCTGTCTTTTTCCCCCCAAACAAAGAAAATATCAGGTCTTTTTTGCCCCAAAATAAGGAAAAATTCTGACTTATTACCCTGAAGTAAGTGAAAGTTCTGCAATTTTGCCGCAAAATATGGGAAATTTCTGCCTTTTTGCCCCCAAATAAGAGGAATTTTAGCCTTTTTACCTCAAAATAAAGGGAATTTTTGCATTTTTGCCACAAAATATTAGGAATTTCTGCCTTTTTGCCCTGAAATAAGGAAAATTTCTGCCTTTTTTCCATGAAATAAGAAAATTTCTGCATTTTTGCCACAAAATAAGTGAAATTTCTGAAATTTTGCCCAAAAATAAGGGAAATTTCTGCAATTTTGCCCCAAAATAAGGGAAATTTCTGGAATTTGGCCACAAAAAGAGTGGAATTTCTGAGTTTTGCCCCAAATTAAGGAGAATTTCTGTCTTTATGCCCTAACATATAGGGAATTTCTGCTTTTTGCCCCACAATTAGGGGAATTTCTGCAATTTTGCTCCAAAATACGGGGAATTTCTGCCTATTTGCCCGAAAATAAGAAGAATGCAAACCTCTTTGCCATAAAAAAGGGAAATTTTATCATTTTTGCTCCAAAATAAGGCTAATTTCTGCTTGTTTGCCTCTAAATAAGTGCAATTTCTGTCTTTTTCCCCCAAAACAAAGGTTATTCATGTCTTTTTTGCCCCAAAATAGGAAAAATTTCTGACTTATTACCCTGAAATAAGTGAAATTTCTGCAATTTTGCCCCAAAATAAGGGAAATTTCTGGATTTTTGCCCCAAAATAAGTAAAATTTCTGAGTTTTGCCCCAAAATAAGTAGAATTTCTGACTTTTTGCCCCAACATATAGGGAATTTTTGCCTTTTTGCCCCACAATTAGGGGAATTTCGGCAATTTTGCTCCAAAATACGGGGAATTTCTGCCTTTTTGCCCGAAAATAAGAAGAATGCATAT
This sequence comes from Micromys minutus, assembly GCF_963924665.1. Taxonomy (NCBI): domain Eukaryota; kingdom Metazoa; phylum Chordata; class Mammalia; order Rodentia; family Muridae; genus Micromys; species Micromys minutus. The sequence continues at coordinate 9,466,797 of NW_027667467.1, read as the reverse complement.
ATTTTTGCCATAAAAAAGGGAAATTTCTTCATTTTTGCTCCAAAATAAGGGAAATTTCTGCTTTTATGCGTCTAAATAAGTTGAATTTCTGTCTTTTTCCCCAAAACAAAGGGAATTTCTGTCTTTTTTGCCCCAAAATAAGAAAATTTCTTATTTATTACCTTGTAATAAGCGAAATTTCTTCTATTTTGCCCCAAAATAAGGGAAATTTCTTCCATTTTGACCCCAAATAAGGGGAATTTCAGCTTTTTACCTCAAAATGAGGGAAATTTCTCCATTTTTGCCACAAAATATTAGGAATTTCTGCCTTTTTGCCCCAAAATAAGGAAAATTTCTGCCTTTTTTTCCTGAAATAAGTGAAATTTCTGCAATTTTGCCCCAAAATAAGTGAAATTTCTGCAATTTTGCCCCAAAATAAGGAAATTTCTGGAATTTTGCCCCAAAATAAGTGAAATTTCTGAGTTTTGCCCCAAAATAAGAAGAATTTCTGTCTTTTTGCCCTAACATATAGGGAATTCTGCCTTTTTGCCCCACATTTAGGGGAATTTCTGCAATTTTGCTACAAAATACGGGGAATTTCTGCCTTTTTGCCCGAAAATAAGAAGAATGCATACCTTTTTGCCATAAAAAAGAGAAATTTCTTCATTTTTGCTCCAAAATAAGGAGAATTTCTGCATTTTTTCCTCTAAATATGTAGAATTTCTGTCTTTTTCCCCCAAAACAAAGGGAATTTCTGTCTTTTTGTCCCCAAAATAAAAAAAATTTCTGACTTATTACCCTGAAGTAAGTGTAATTTCTGCAATTTTGCCCCAAAATAAGGGAAATTTCTGCCTTTTTGCCCCCAAATAAGGGGAATTTCAGCCTTTTTACCTCAAACTAAGGGGAATTTCTGCATTTTTGCCACAAAATATTAGGAATATCTGCCTTTTTGCCCCAAAAATTAGAAAGATTTCTGACTTTTTTCCCTGAAATAAGTGAAATTTCTGCAATTTTGCCCCAAAATACGGGAAATTTCTGGAATTTTGCTTCAAAATATGTAAAGTTTCTGAGTTTTGCCCTAAAATAAGGAGAATTTCTGTCTTTTTGCGCCAACATATAGAAAATTTCTGCCTTTTTGCCCCACAATTAGGGGAATTTCTGCAATTTTGCTCCAAAATACGGGGAATTTCTGCCTTTTTGCCCGAAAATAAGAAGAATGCATACCTTTTTGCCATAAAAAAGGGAAATTTCTTCATTTTTGCTCCAAAATAAGGGGAATTTCTGCTTTTTTGCCTCTAAATAAGTGGAATTTCTGTCTTTTTCCCCCAAAACAAAGAAAATATCAGGTCTTTTTGCCCCAAAATAAGGAAAAATTCTGACTTATTACCCTGATGTAAGTGAAATTTCTGCAATTTTGCCGCAAAATATGGGAAATTTCTGCATTTTTGCCCCCAAATAAGTGGAATTTTAGCCTTTTTACCTCAAAATAAAGGGAATTTTTGCATTTTTGCCACAAAATATTAGGAATTTCTGCCTTTTTGCCCTGAAATAAGGAAAATTTCTGCCTTTTTTCCATGAAATAAGAAAATTTCTGCATTTTTGCCACAAAATAAGTGAAATTTCTGAAATTTTGCCCAAAAATAAGGGAAATTTCGGCAATTTTGCCCCAAAATAAGGGAAATTTCTGGAATTTGGCCACAAAAAGAGTGGAATTTCTGAGTTTTGCCCCAAATTAAGGAGAATTTCTGTCTTTATGCCCTAACATATAGGGAATTTCTGCTTTTTGCCCCACAATTAGGGGAATTTCTGCAATTTTGCTCCAAAATACGGGGAATTTCTGCCTATTTGCCCGAAAATAAGAAGAATGCAAACCTCTTTGCCATAAAAAAAAGAAATTTTATCATTTTTGCTCCAAAATAAGGGGAATTTCTGCTTGTTTGCCTCTAAATAAGTGCAATTTCTGTCTTTTTCCCCCAAAACAAAGGTTATTCATGTCTTTTTTGCCCCAAAATAGGAAAAATTTCTGACTTATTACCCTGAAATAAGTGAAATTTCTGCAATTTTGCCCCAAAATAAGGGAAATTTCTGGATTTTTGCCCCAAAATAAGTAAAATTTCTGAGTTTTGCCCCAAAATAAGTAGAATTTCTGAATTTTTGCCCCAACATATAGGGAATTTTTGCCTTTTTGCCACACAATTAGGGGAATTTCTGCAATTTTGCTCCAAAATACGGGGAATTTCTGCCTTTTTGCCCGAAAATAAGAAGAATGCATATATTTTTGCCATAAAAAAGGGAAATTTCTTCATTTTTGCTCCAAAATAAGGGAAATTTCGGCATTTATGCGTCTAAATAAGTTGAATTTCTGTCTTTTTCCCCCAAAACAAAGGGAATTTCTGTCTTTTTTGCCCCAAAATAAGAAAATTTCTTATTTATTACCTTGTAATAAGCGAAATTTCTTCTATTTTGCCCCAAAATAAGGGAAATTTCTTCCATTTTGACCCCAAATAAGGGGAATTTCAGCCTTTTTACCTCAAAATGAGGGAAATTTCTCCATTTTTGCCACAAAATATTAGGAATTTCTGCCTTTTTGCCCCAAAATAAGGAAAATTTCTGCCTTTTTTTCCTGAAATAAGTGAAATTTCTGCAATTTTGCCCCAAAATAAGTGAAATTTCTGCAATTTTGCCCCAAAATAAGGAAATTTCTGGAATTTTGCCCCAAAATAAGTGAAATTTCTGAGTTTTACCCCAAAATAAGAAGAATTTCTGTCTTTTTGCCCTAACATATAGGGAATTCTGCCTTTTTGCCCCACATTTAGGGGAATTTCTGCAATTTTGCTACAAAATACGGGGAATTTCTGCCTTTTTGCCCGAAAATAAGAAGAATGCATACCTTTTTGCCATAAAAAAGAGAAATTTCTTCATTTTTGCTCCAAAATAAGGAGAATTTCTGCATTTTTTCCTCTAAATATGTGGAATTTCTGTCTTTTTCCCCCAAAACAAAGGGAATTTCTGTCTTTTTGGCCCCAAAATAAAAAAATTTCTGACTTATTACCCTGAAGTAAGTGAAAATTCTGCAATTTTGACCCAAAATAAGGGAAATTTCTGCCCTTTTGCCCCAAAATAAGGGGAATTTCAGCCTTTTTACCTCAAAATAAGGGGAATTTCTGCATTTTTGCCACAAAATATTAGGAATATCTGCCTTTTTGCCCCAAAAATTAGAAAGATTTCTGCCTTTTTTCCCTGAAATAAATGAAATTTCTGCAATTTTGCCCCAAAATACGGGAAATTTCTGGAATTTTGCTTCAAAATATGTAAAATTTCTGAGTTTTGCCCTAAAATAAGGAGAATTTCTGTCTTTTTGCGCCAACATATTGAGAATTTCTGCCTTCTTGCCCCACAATTAGGGGAATTTCTGCAATTTTGCTCCAAAATACGGGGAATTTCTGCCTTTGTGCCCGAAAATAAGAAGAATGCATACCTTTTTGCCATAAAAAAAAGAAATTTCTTCATTTTTGCTACAAAATAAGGGGAATTTCTGCTTTTTTGGCTCTAAATAAGTGTAATTTCTGTCTTTTTTTCCCCAAAACAAAGAAAATTTTTGTCTTTTTTGCCCCAAAATAAGGAAAATTTCTGACTTATTACCCTGAAGTAAGTGTAATTTCTGCAGTTTTGCCCCAAAATAAGGGAAATTTCTGCCTTTTTGCCCCCAAATAAGGGGAATTTCAGCCTTTTTACCTCAAAATGAGGAGAATTTCTGCATTTTTGCCACAAAATATTAGGAATATCTGCCTTTTTGCCCCAAAAATTAGAAAGATTTCTGACTTTTTTCCCTGAAATAAGTGAAATTTCTGCAATTTTGCCCCAAAATACGGGAAATTTCTGGAATTTTGCTTCAAAATATGTAAAATTTCTGAGTTTTGCCCTAAAATAAGGAGAATTTCTGTCTTTTTGCGCCAACATATAGAAAATTTCTGCCTTTTTGCCCCACAATTAGGGGAATTTCTGCAATTTTGCTCCAAAATACGGGGAATTTCTGCCTTTTTGCCCGAAAATAAGAAGAATGCATACCTTTTTGCCATAAAAAAGGGAAATTTCTTCATTTTTGCTCCAAAATAAGGGGAATTTCTGCTTTTTTGGCTCTAAATAAGTGTAATTTCTGTCTTTTCCCCCCCCAAAAAAAATTTTTGTCTTTTTTGCCCCAAAATAAGGAAAATTTCTGACTTACTACCCTGAAGTTAGTGAAAATTCTGCAATTTTGCCCCAAAATAAGGGAAATTTCTGACTTTCTGCCCCCAAAGAATGGGAATTTCAGCCTTTTTACCTAAAACTAAGGGGAATTTCTGCATTTTTGCCACAAAATATTACGAATATCTGCCTTTTTGCCCCAAAAATTAGAAAGATTTCTGCCTTTTTTCCCTGAAATAAGTGAAATTTCTGCAATTTTGCCCCAAAATACAGGAAATTTCTGGAATTTTGCTTCAAAATATGTAAAATTTCTGAGTTTTGCCCTAAAATAAGGAGAATTTCTGTCTTTTTGCGCCAACATATAGAGAATTTCTGCCTTTTTGCCCCACCATTAGGGGAATTTCTGCAATTTTGCTACAAAATACGGGGAATTTCTGCCTTTTTGCCCGAAAATAAGAAGAATGCATACCTTTTTGCCATAAAAAAGGGAAATTTCTTCATTTTTGCTCCAAAATAAGGGAAATTTCTGCTTTTTTGGCTCTAAATAAGTGTAATTTCTGTCTTTTTCCCCCAAAACAAAGAAAATTTTTGTCTTTTTTGCTCCAAAATAAGGAAAATTTCTGACTTATTACCCTGAAGTTAGTGAAAATTCTGCAATTTTGCCCCAAAATAAGGGAAATTTCTGCCTTTCTGCCCCCAAAGAAGGGGAATTTCAGCCTTTTTACCTCAAACTAAGGGGAATTTCTGCATTTTTGCCACAAAATATTAGGAATATCTGCCTTTTTGCCCCAAAAATTAGAAAGATTTCTGCCTTTTTTCCCTGAAATAAGTGAAATTTCTGCAATTTTGCCCCAAAATACAGGAAATTTCTGGAATTTTGCTTCAAAATATGTAAAATTTCTGAGTTTTGCCCTAAAATAAGGAGAATTTCTGTCTTTTTGCCCCACCATTAGGGGAATTTCTGCAATTTTGCTCAAAAATACAAGGAATTTCTGCCTTTCTGCCCGAAAATAAGAAGAATGCATAACTTTTTGCCATAAAAAAGGGAAATTTCTTCATTTTTGCTCCAAAATAAGGGGAATTTCTGCTTTTTTGGCTCTAAATAAGTGTAATTTCTGTTTTTTTCTCCCAAAACAAAGAAAATTTTTGTTTTTTTGCCGCAAAATAAGGAAAATTTCTGCCTTTTTCCCTTAAATAAGTGAAATTTTGCAATTTTGCCCCAAAATAAGTGAAATTTCTCCAATTTTGCCCCAAAATAAGGGAATTTTCTGCAATTTTGCCACCAAATAAGGGAAATTTCTGGAATTTTGCCCCAAAATAAGTGGAATTTCTGAGTTTTGCCCCAAAATAAGGAGAATTTCTGTCTTTTTGCCCCAACATATAGAGAATTTCTGCCTTTTTGCCCCATAATTAGGGGAATTTCTGCAATTTTGCCCGAAAATAAGGGAAATTTCTGCATTTTTGCCCCCAAATAATAGGGATTTCAGCCTTTTTACAACAAAATAAGGGGAATTTCTGAGTTTTTGCAACAAAGTATTAGGAATTTTTGCCTTTTTGCCCCAAAATAAGAAAATTTCTGCTTTTTTTCCCTGAAATAAGTGAAATTTCTTCAATTTTGCCCCAAAATAAGTGAAATTTCTGCAATTTTGCCCCAAAATAAGGGAAATATCTGGACTTTTGCCCCAAAGTAAGTTTAATTTCTGAGTTTTGCCCCAAAATAAGGAGAATTTCTGTCTTTTTGCCCCAACATATATGGAATTTTTGCGTTTTTGCCCCACAATTAGGGGAATTTCTGCAATTTAGCTCCAAAATACGGGGAATTTCTGCCTTTTTGCCCGAAAATAAGAAGAATGCATACCTTTTTGCCATAAAAAAGGGAAATTTCTTCATTTTTGCTCCAAAATAAAGGGAATTTCTGCTTTTTTGCCTCTAAATAAGTGGAATTTCTGTCTTTTTCCCCAAAAACAAAGGGAATTTCTGTCTGTTATGCCCCAAAATAAAAAAATTTCTGACTTATTACCCTGAAGTAAGTGAAATTTCTGCAATTTTACCCCAAAATAAGGGAAATTTCTTCCTTTTTGCCCCCAAGTAAGGGGAATTTCAGCCTTTTTACCTCAAAATAAGAGATATTTCTGCATTTTTTCCACAAAATATTAGGAATTTATGCCTTTTTGCCCCAAAATAAGGAAAATTTCTGCCTTTTTTCTCTGAAATAAATGAAATTTCTGCAATTTTGCCCCAAAATAATTGAAATTTCTGCAATTTTGCCCCAAATTAAGTAAAATTTCTGCAATTTTGCCCCAAAAGAAGGGAAATTTCTGGAATTTTGCCCCAAAATAAGTGGAATTTCTGAGTTTTGCCCCAAAATAGAAATAATTTCTGTCTTTTGCCCCAACATATACGGAATTTCTGCATTTTTGCCCCACAATTAGGGGAATTTCTGCAATTTTCCTCCAAAATACGGGGAATTTCTGCTTTTTTGCCAGATACTAAGAAGAATGTATACCTTATGCCACAAAAAAGAGAAATTCCTTCATTTTTGCTTCAAAATAAGAGGAAATTCTGCCTTTTTACCTCAAAATTAGTGAAATTTCTGCCTTTTTACCCAAAAACAAACGAAATTTCTGTCTTTTTGCTTCAACATAGAGAGAATTTCTGCCTTTTTTCCCCACAATTAGGGGAATTTCTGCAATTTTGCTCCAAAATACGGGGAATTTCTGCCTTTTTGCCCGAAAATAAGAAGAATGCATACCTTTTTGCCATAAAAAAGGGAAATTTCTTATTTTTTGCTCCAAAATAAGGGGAATTTCTGCTTTTCTGCCTCTAAATAAGTGGAATTTCTGTCTTTTTCCCCCAAAACAATAGAAATTCCTATATATTTTGCCCCAAAATAAGGAAAATTTCTGCCTTTTTTCCGTTAAATAAGTGAAATTTCTGCAATTTTGCCCCAAAATAAGTGAATTTTCTCCAATTTTCCCCAAAATAAGGGAAATTTCTGCAATTTTGCCCCAAAATAGGGGAAATTTCTAGAATTTTCCCCAAAATACATGGAATTTGTGAGTTTTGCTCCAAAATAAGGAGAATTTCTGTCTTTTTGCCCCAACATATAGTGAATTTCTGCCTTTTTGCCCCACAATTAGGGGAATTTCTGCAATTTTGCCCCAAAATAATTGAAATTTCTGTCTTTTTGCCCCCAAATAGGGGAATTTCAGCCTTATTACCTCAAAATAAGGAGAATTTCTGCTTTTTTGCCACAAAATATTAGGAATTACTGCCTTTTTGCCCCAAAATAAAAAAATTTCTGCTTTTTTTCCCTGAAATAAGTGAAATTTCTGCAATTTTGCCCCAAAATAAGTGAAATTTCTGCAATTTTGGCCCAAAATAAGGGAAATTTTTGGAATTTTGCCTCAAAATAAGTGGAATTTCTGAGTTTTGTCCCAAAATAAGGAGAATTTTTGTCTTTTGGCCCCAACATATAGGCAATTTCTGCCTTTTTGCCCCACAATTAGGGGAATTTCTGCAATTTTGCTCAAAAATACGGGGAATTTCTGCCTTTTTGCCCCAAAACAAAGGGAATTTCTGTATTTTTTGCCCCAAAATAAGGAAAAATTCTGACTTATTACCCTGAAGTAAGTGAAATTTCTGCAATTTTGCCCCAAAATATGGGAAATTTCTCCCTTTTTGCCCCAAATAAGAGGAATTTCAGCCTCTTTACCTCAAAATAAGGGGAATTTCTGCCTTTTGCCACAAAATATTAGGAATTTTTGCCTTTTTGCAGTGAAATAAGGAAAAGTTCTGCCTTTTTTCCATGAAAAAAGTGAAATTTCTGGAATTTTGCCACAAAATAAGTGAAATTTCTGCAATTTTGCCCTAAAATAAGGGAAATTTCTGCAATTTTGCCCCAAAAGAAGGGAAATTTCTGGAATTTGGCCCCAAAATAAGTGGAATTTCTGAGTTTTGCCCCAAAATAAGGAGAATTTCTGTCTTTTTGCCCTAACATATAGGGAATTTCTGCTTTTTGCCCCACAATTAGGGGAATTTCTGATATTTTGCTCCAAAATACGGGGAATTTCTGCCTTTTTGCACGAAAATAAGAAGAATGCATACTTTTGCCATAAGAAAAGGAAATTTCTTCATTTTTGCTCGAAAATAAGGGGAATTTCTGCTTGTTTGCCTCTAAATAAGTGCAATTTCTGTCTTTTTCCCCCAAAACAAAGGGAATTTCTGTCTTTTTTGCCCCAAAATAGGAAAAATTTCTGAATTATTACCCTGAAATAAGTGAAATTTCTGCAATTTTGCCCCAAAATAAGGGAAATTTCTGGAATTTGGCCCCAAAATAAGTGGAATTTCTGAGTTTTGCCCCAAAATAAGGGAATTTCTGTCTTTTTGCCCTAACATATAGGGAATTTCTGCTTTTTGCCCCACAATTAGGGGAATTTCTGATATTTTGCTCCAAAATACGGGGAATTTCTGCTTTTTACCCGAAAATAAGAAGAATGCATACCTTTTTGCCATAAAAAAGGGAAATTTCTTATTTTTTGCTCCAAAATAAGGGGAATTTCTGCTTTTCTGCCTCTAAATAAGTGGAATTTCTGTCTTTTTCCCCCAAAACAAAAGAAATTCCTATCTATTTTGCCCCAAAATAAGGAAAATTTCTGCCTTTTTTCCGTTTAATAAGTGAAATTTCTGCAATTTTGCCCCAAAATAAGTGAAATTTCTCCAATTTTGCCCCAAAATAAGGGAAATTTCTGCAATTTTGCCCCAAAATAGGGGAAATTTCTGAAATTTTCCCTAAAATATGTGGAATTTGTGAGTTTTGCCCCAAAATAAGGAGAATTTCTGTCTTTTTGCCCCAACATATAGTGAATTTCTGCCTTTTTGCCCCACAATTAGGGGAATTTCTGCAATTTTGCCCCAAAATAGTTGAAATTTCTGTCTTTTTGCCCCCAAATAGGGGAATTTCAGCCTTTTTACCTCAAAATAAGAAGAATTTCTGCTTTTTTGCCACAAAATATTAGGAATTACTGCCTTTTTGCCCCAAAATAAGAAAATTTCTGCTTTTTTTCCCTGAAATAAGTGAAATTTCTGCAATTTTGCCACAAAATAAGTGAAATTTCTGCAATTTTGCCCCAATATAAGGGAAATTTTTGGAATTTTGCCCCAAAATAAGTGGAATTTCTGAGTTTTGTCCCAAAATAAGGAGAATTTCTGTCTTTTTGCCCCAACATATAGGCAATTTCTGCCTTTTTGCCCCACAATTAGGGGAATTTCTGAAATTTCGCTCCAAAATACGGGGAATTTCTGCCTTTTTGCCCAAAAACAAAAAGAATTTCTGTATTTTTTGCCCCAAAATAAGGAAAAATTCTGACTTATTACCCTGAAGTAAGTGAAATTTCTGCAATTTTGCTCCAAAATATGGGGAATTTCTGCCTTTTTGCCAGAAAATAAGAAGAATGCATACCTTTTTGCCATAAAAAAGGGAAATTTCTTCATTTTTGCTCCAAAATAAGGGAAATTTCTGCTTTTATGCGTCTAAATAAGTGGAATTTCTGTCTTTTTCCCCCAAAACAAAGGGAATTTCTGTCTTTTTTCCCCAAAATAAGAAAATTTCTGATTTATTACCTTGAAATAAGTGAAATTTCTGCAATTTTGCCCCAAAATAAGGGAAATTTCTGCCTTTTTGCCCCCAAATAAGGGGAATTTCAGCCTTTTTACCTCAAAATAAGAGGAATTTCTGCATTTTTGCCACAAAATATTAGGAATTTCTGCCTTTTTGCCCCCAAAATTAGAAAGAATTCTGCCTTATTTCCCTGAAATAAGTGAAATTTCTGCAATTTTGCCCCAAAATAAGTGAAATTTCTGCCATTTTGCTTCAAAATAAGAGAAATTTCTGCAATTTTGCCCCAAAATACGGAAATTTACTGGAATTTTGCCCCAAAATAAGTGGAATTTCTGAGTTTTGCCCTAAAATAAGGAGAATTTCTGTCTTTCTGCGCCAACATATAAAGAATTTCTGCCTTTTTACCCCACAATTAGGGGAATTTCTGCAATTTTGCTCCAAAATACGGGGAATTTCTGCCTTTTTGCCCGAAAATAAGAAGAATGCATACCTTTTTGCCATAAAAAAAGAAATTTCTTCATTTTTGCTCCAAAATAAGTGGAATTTCTGCTTTTTTGGTTCTAAATAAGTGTAATTTCTGTCTTTTTCCCCCAAAACAAAGAAAATTTTTGTCTTTTTTGCTCCAAAATAAGGAAAATTTCTGCCTTTTTTCCCTGAAATAAGTGAAATTTCTGCAATTTTGCCCCAAAATAAGGGAAATTCCTGCTATTTTGCCCCAAAATAAGGGAAATTTCTGGAATTTTGCCTTAAAAGTGGAATTTCTGAGTTTTTCCCCAAAATAAGGAGAATTTCTGTCTTTTTGCCCCAACATATAGAGAATTTCTGCCTTTTTGCCTCATAATTAGGGGAATTTCTGCAATTTTGCCCGAAAATAAGGGAAATTTCTTCCTTTTTGCTTCCAAATAAGAAGAATTTCAGCCTTTTTACGTCAAAATAAGGGGAATTTCTGCATTTTTGCCAAAAAATATTAGGAATTTCTGACTTTTTGCCCCAAAATAAGGAAAATTTCTGCCTTTTTCCACTGAAATAAGTGAAATATCTGCAATTTTGCCCCAAAATAATTGAAATTTCTGCAATTTTGCCCCAAATTAAGTGCAATTTCTGCAATTTTGCCCCAAAATTCGGGAAATTTCTGGAATTTTGCCCCAAAATAAGTGGAATTTCTGAGTTTTGCCCCAAAATAAAAAGAATTTCTGTCTTTTGCCCCAACATATATGGAATTTCTGCATTTTTGCCCCACAATTAGGGGAATTTCTGCAATTTTGCTCCAAAATACGGGGAATTTCTGCTTTTTTGCCAGAAAATAAGAAGAATGTATACCTTATGCCACAAAAAAGGGAAATTTCTTCATTTTTGCTCCAAAATGAGGGAAATTTCTGCTTTTATGCGTCTAAATAAGTGGAATTTCTGTCTTTTTCCCTCAAAACAAAGGGAATTTCTGTCTTTTTTGCCCCAAAATAAGAAAATTTCTGATTTATTACCTTGAAATAAGTGAAATTTCTGCAATTTTGCCCCAAAATAAGGGAAATTTCTGCATTTTTGCCCCCAAATAAGAGGAATTTCAACATTTTTACCTCAAAATGAGGGGAATTTCTGCATTTTTGCCACAAAATATTAGGAATTTCTGCCTTTTTGCCCCAAAATAAGGAAAATTTCTGCCTTTTTTCCTTGAAATAAGTAAAATTTCTGCAATTTTGCCCCAAAATAAGTGAAATTTCTGCAATTTTGCCCCAAAATAAGGGAAATTTCTGGAATTTTGCCCCAAAATAAGTGGAATTTCTGGGTTTTGCCCCAAAATAAGGAGAATTTCTGTCTTTTTGCCCTAACATATAGGGAATTCTGCCTTTTTGCCCCACATTTAGGGGAATTTCTGCAATTTTGCTCCAATATACGAGGAATTTCTGCCTTTTTGCCCGAAAATAAGAAGAATGCATATTTTTTTTCATAAAAAAGTGAAATTTCTTAATTTTTGCATCAAAATAAGGGGAATTTCTGCTTTTTTGCCTCTAAATATGTGGAATTTCTTTTTTTTTCCACCCCAAAAAAAGGGAATTTCTGTTATTTTGGCCCCAAAATAAAAAAAAAATTTCTGACTCATTACCCTGAAGTAAGTGAAAATTCTGCAATTTTGCCCGAAAATAAGGGAAATTTCTGCCTTTTTGCCCCCAAATAAGGGGAATTTCAGCCTTTTTACCTCAAAATAAGGGGAATTTCTGCATTTTTGCCACAAAATATTAGGAATTTCTGCCTTTTTGCCCCAAAAATTAGAAAGAATTCTGCCTTATTTCCCTGAAATAAGTGAAATTTCTGCAATTTTGCCTCAAAATAAGAGAAATTTCTGCAATTTTCCCCCAATATACGGGAAATTTCTGGAATTTTGCCCCAAAATAAGTGGAATTTCTGAGTTTTGCCCTAAAATAAGGAGAATTTCTGTCTTTCTGCGCCAACATATAAAGAATTTCTGCCTTTTTACCCCACAATTAGGGGAATTTCTGCAATTTTGCTCCAAAATACGGGGAATTTCTGCCTTTTTGCCCGAAAATAAGAAGAATGCATACATTTTTGCCATAAAAAAAAGAAATTTCTTCATTTTTGCTCCAAAATAAGTGGAATTTCTGCTTTTTTGGTTCTAAATAAGTGTAATTTCTGTCTTTTTCCCCCAAAACAAAGAAAATTTTTGTCTTTTTTGCTCCAAAATAAGGAAAATTTCTGCCTTTTTTCCCTGAAATAAGTGAAATTTCTGCAATTTTGCCCCAAAATAAGGGAAATTTCTGCAATTTTGCCCCAAAATACGGGAAATTTTTGGAATTTTGCTTCAAAATAAGTGGAATTTCTGAGTTTTTCTCCAAAATAAGGAGAATTTCTGTCTTTTTGCCCCAACATATAGAGAATTTCTGCCTTTTTGCCTCATAATTAGGGGAATTTCTGCAATTTTGCCCGAAAATAAGGGAAATTTCTTCCTTTTTGCTTCCAAATAAGAAGAATTTCAGCCTTTTTACGTCAAAATAAGGGGAATTTCTGCATTTTTGCCACAAAATATTAGGAATTTCTGACTTTTTGCCCCAAAATAAGGAAAATTTCTGCCTTTTTTCCCTGAAATAAGTGAAATTTCTGCAATTTTGCCCCAAAATAATTGAAATTTCTGCAATTTTGCCCCAAATTAAGTGAAATTTCTGCAATTTTGCCCCAAAATTCGGGAAATTTCTGGAATTTTGCCCCAAAATAAGTGGAATTTCTGAGTTTTGCCCCAAAATAAAAAGAATTTCTGTCTTTTGCCCCAACATATACGGAATTTCTGCATTTTTGCCCCACAATTAGGGGAATTTTTGCAATTTTGCTCCAAAATACGGGGAATTTCTGCTTTTTTGCCAGAAAATAAGAAGAATGTATACCTTATGCCACAAAAAAGGGAAATTTCTTCATTTTTGCTTCAAAATAAGAGGAAATTCTAACTTTTTACCCTAAAATAAGTGAAATTTCTGCCTTTTTACCCAAAAATACACGGAATTTCTTTTTGCTCCAACATAGAGAAAATTTCTGCCTTTTTGCCCCACAATTAGAGGAATTTCTGCAATTTTGCTCCAAAATACGGGGAATTTCTGCCTTTTTGCCCGAAAATAAGAAGAATGCATACCTTTTTGCCATAAAAAAGGGAAATTTCTTCATTTTTGCTCAAAATAAGGGGAATTTCTGCTTTTCTGCCTCTAAATATGTGGAATTTCTGTCTTTTTCCCCCAAAACAAACGGAATTCCTTTATTTTTTGCCCCAAAATAAGGATAATTTCTGCCTTTTTTCCGTTAAATAAGTGAAATTTCTGCAATTTTATCCCCAAAATATGGGAAATTTCTGCCTTTTTGCCCCCAAATAAGAGGAATTTCAGCCTTTTTACCTCAAAATAAGGGCAATTTCTGCATTTTTGCCACAAAATATTAGGAATTTCTACATTTTTGCCTTGAAATAAAGAAAATTTCTGCCTTTTTTTCCATGAAATAAGTGAAATTTCTGCAATTTTGCCACAAAATAAGTGAAATTTCTGCAATTTTGCCACAAAATAAGTGAAATTTCTGCAATTTTGCCCCAAAATATGTGAAATTTCTGCAATTTTGCCCCAAAATAAGAAAAATTTCTGGATTTTTGCCCCAAAATAAGATGAATTTCTGAGTTTTGCCCCAAAATAAGGAGAATTTCTGTCTTTTTGCCCCAACATATAGGGAATTTCTGCCTATTTGCCACACAATTAGGGGAATTTCTGCAATTTTGCTCCAAAATACGGGGAATTTCTGCCTTTTTACCCGAAAATAAGAAGAATGCATATATTTTTGCCATAAAAAAGGAAAAATTCTTCATTTTTGCTCCAAAATAAGGGAAATTTCTGCTTTTATGCATCTAAATAAGTGGAATTTCTGTCTTTTTCCCCCAAAACAAAGGGAATTTCTGTCTTTTTCTCCCAAAATAAGAAAATTTCTGATTTATTACCTTGAAATAAGTGAAATTTCTGCAATTTTGCCCCAAAATAAGGGAAATTTCTGCCTTTTTGCCCCCAAATAAGGGGAATTTCAGCCTTTTTACCTCAAAATGAGGGGAATTTCTGCATTTTTGCCACAAAATATTAGGAATTTCTCCCTTTTTGCCCCAAAATAAGGAAAATTTCTGCCTTTTTCCCTGAAATAAGTGAAATTTCTGCAATTTTGCCTCAAAATAAGTGAAATTTCTGCAATTTTTCCCCAAAATAAGGGAAATTTCTGGAATTTGCCCCAAAATAAGTGGAATTTCTGAGTTTTGCCCCAAAATAAGGAGAATTTCTGTCCTTTTGCCCTAACATATAGTGAATTCTGCTTTTTTGCCCCACAATTAGGGGAATTTCTGCAATTTTGATCCAAAATACGGGGAATTTCTGCCTTTTTGCCCGAGAATAAGAAGAATGCATAACTTTTTGCCATAAAAAAGGGAAATTTCTTCATTTTTGCTTTAAAATAAGGAAAATTTCTGCTTTTTTGCCTCTAAATATGTGGAATTTCTTTCTTTTTCCCCCAAAACAAAAGGAATTTCTGTCTTTTTGGCCCGAAAATAAAAAAAATTTCTGACTTATTACCCTGAAGTAAGTGAAAATTCTGCAATTTTGCCCCAAAATAAGGGAAATTTCTGCCTTTTTGCCCCCAAATAAGGGGAATTTCAGCCTTTTTACCTCAAAATAAGGGGAATTTCTGCATTTTTCCACAAAATATTAGGAATTTCTGTCTTTTTGCCCCAAAAATTAGTAAGATTTCTGCCTTTTTTCCCTGAAATAAGTGAAATTTCTGCAATTTTGCCCCAAAATAAGTGAAATTTCTGCAATTTTGCCCCAAAATACGGGAAATTTCTGGAATTTTGCTTCAAAATAAGTGGAATTTCTGAGTTTTGCCCTAAAATAAGTAGAATTTCTGTCTTTTTGCGCCAACATATAGAGAATTTCTGCTTTTTGCCCCACAACTAGGGGAATTTCTGCATTTTGCTCTAAAATACGGGGAATTTCTTCCTTTTTGCCCGAAAATAAGAAGAATGCATACATTTTTGCCATTTAAAAAAGGAAATTTCTTCATTTTTGCTCCAAAATAAGGGGAATTTCTGCTTTTTTGGCTCTAAATAAGTGTAATTTCTGTATTTTTCCCCCAAAACAAAGAAAATTTTTGTCTTTTTTTCCCCAAAATAAGGAAAATTTATGCCTTTCGTCTCTGAAAAAAGTGAAATTTCTGCAATTTTGCCCCAAAATAAGTGAAATTTCTCCAATTTTGCCCCAAAATAAGGGAAATTTCTGCAATTTTGCCCCAAAATAAGAGAAACTTCTGGAATTTTGCCCCAAAATAAGTGGAATTTCTGAGGTTTGCCCCAAAATAAGGAGAATTTCTGTCTTTTTGCCCCAACATATAGAGAATTTCTGCCTTTTTGCCCCATAATTAGGGGAATTTCTGCAATTTTGCCCGAAAATAAGGGAAATTTCTGACTTTTTGCCCCCAAATAAGAAGAATTTCAGCCTTTTTACCTCAAAATAAGGGGAATTTCTGCATTTTTGCCACAAAATATTAGGAATTTCTGACTTTCTGTCTCAAAATAAGAAAATTTCTGCTTTTCTCCCTGAAATAAGTGAAATTTATGCAATTTGGCCCCAAAATAAGGGAAATTTCTACACTTTTGTACCAAAATAATGGAAATTTCTGGAATTTTGCCTCAAGTTAGTGGAATTTCTGAGTTTTGCCCCAAAATAAGGATAATTTCTGAATTTTTGCCCCAACATATAGGGAATTTCTGCCTTTTTGCCTCACAATTAGGGGAATTTCTGCAATTTAGCTCCAAAATACGGGGAATTTCTGCCTTTTTGCCCGAAAATAAGTAGAATGCATACCTTTTTGCCATAAAAAAGGGAAATTTCTTCATTTTTGCTCCAAAATAAGGGGAATTTCTGCATTTCTGCATCTAAAAAAGTGGAATTTCTTTTTTTTTCCCCAAAACAAAAGGAATTTCTGTATTTTTTGCCCCAAAATAAGGAAAAAGTCTGACTTATTACCCTGAAATAAGTGAAATTTCTGCAATTTTGCCCCAAAATATGAAAAATTTCTGCCTTTTTGCCCCCAAATAAGAGGAATTTCAGCCTTTATACCTCAAAATAAGGGCAATTTCTGCATTTTTGCCACAAAATATTAGGAATTTCTACATTTTTGCCTTGAAATAAAGAAAATTTCTGCCTTTTTTCCCATGAAATAAGTGAAATTTCTGCAATTTTGCCACAAAATAAGTGAAATTTCTGCAATTTTGCCCCAAAATATGTGAAATTTCGGCAATTTTGCCCCAAAATAAAAAAAATTTCTGGATTTTTGCCCCAAAATAAGATGAATTTCTGAGTTTTGCCCCAAAATAAGGAGAATTTCTGTCTTTTTGCCCCAACATATAGGGAATTTCTGCCTATTTGCCACACAATTAGGGGAATTTCTGCAATTTTGCTCCAAAATACGGGGAATTTCTGCCTTTTTGCCCGAAAATAAGAAGAATGCATATATTTTTGCCATAAAAAAGGGAAATTTCTTCATTTTTGCTCCAAAATAAGGGAAATTTCTGCTTTTATGCGTCTAAATAAGTGGAATTTCTGTCTTTTTCCCCCAAAACAAAGGGAATTTCTGTCTTTTTTCCCCAAAATAAGAAAATTTCTGATTTATTACCTTGAAATAAGTGAAATTTCTGCAATTTTGCCCCAAAATAAGGGAAATTTCTGCCTTTTTGCCCCCAAATAAGGGGAATTTCAGCCTTTTTACCTCAAAATAAGGGGAATTTCTGCATTTTTGCCACAAAATATTAGGAATTTCTGCCTTTTTGCCCCCAAAATTAGAAAGAATTCTGCCTTATTTCCCTGAAATAAGTGAAATTTCTGCAATTTTGCCCCAAAATAAGTGAAATTTCTGCAATTTTGCCCCAAAATAAGAGAAATTTCTGCAATTTTGCCCCAAAATACGGAAAATTACTGGAATTTTGCCCCAGAATAAGTGGAATTTCTGAGTTTTGCCCTAAAATAAGGAGAATTTCTGTCTTTCTGCGCCAACATATAAAGAATTTCTGCCTTTTTACCCCACAATTAGGGGAATTTCTGCAATTTTGCTCCAAAATACGGGGAATTTCTGCCTTTTTGCCCGAAAATAAGAAGAATGCATACGTTTTTGCCATAAAAAAAAGAAATTTCTTCATTTTTGCTCCTAAATAAGTGGAATTTCTGCTTTTTTGGTTCTAAATAAGTGTAATTTCTGTCTTTTTCCCCCAAAACAAAGAAAATTTTTGTCTTTTTTGCTCCAAAATAAGGAAAATTTCTGCCTTTTTTTCCTGAAATAAGTGAAATTTCTGCAATTTTGCCCCAAAATAAGGGAAATTCCTGCTATTTTGCCCCAAAATAAGGGAAATTTCTGGAATTTTGCCTTAAAAGTGGAATTTCTGAGTTTTTCCCCAAAATAAGGAGAATTTCTGTCTTTTTGCCAAAACATATAGAGAATTTCTGCCTTTTTGCCTCATAATTAGGGGAATTTCTGCAATTTTGCCCGAAAATAAGGGAAATTTCTTCCTTTTTGCTTCCAAATAAGAAGAATTTCAGCCCTTTTACGTCAAAATAAGGGGAATTTCTGCATTTTTGCCAAAAAATATTAGGAATTTCTGACTTTTTGCCCCAAAATAAGGAAAATTTCTGCCTTTTTCCCCTGAAATAAGTGAAATATCTGCAATTTTGCCCCAAAATAATTGAAATTTCTGCAATTTTGCCCCAAATTAAGTGCAATTTCTGCAATTTTGCCCCAAAATTCGGGAAATTTCTGGAATTTTGCCCCAAAATAAGTGGAATTTCTGAGTTTTGCCCCAAAATAAAAAGAATTTCTGTCTTTTGCCCCAACATATATGGAATTTCTGCATTTTTGCCCCACAATTAGGGGAATTTCTGCAATTTTGCTCCAAAATACGGGGAATTTCTGCTTTTTTGCCAGAAAATAAGAAGAATGTATACCTTATGCCACAAAAAGGGGAAATTTCTTCATTTTTGCTCCAAAATGAGGGAAATTTCTGCTTTTATGCGTCTAAATAAGTGGAATTTCTGTCTTTTTCCCTCAAAACAAAGGGAATTTCTGTCTTTTTTGCCCAAAAATAAGAAAATTTCTGATTTATTACCTTGAAATAAGTGAAATTTCTGCAATTTTGCCCCAAAATAAGGGAAATTTCTGCATTTTTGCCCCCAAATAAGAGGAATTTCAGCATTTTTACCTCAAAATGAGGGGAATTTCTGCATTTTTGCCACAAAATATTAGGAATTTCTGCCTTTTTGCCCCAACATAAGGAAAATTTCTGCCTTTTTTCCCTGAAATAAGTAAAATTTCTGCAATTTTGCCACAAAATAAGTGAAATTTCTGCAATTTTGCCCCAAAATAAGGGAAATTTCTGGAATTTTGCCCCAAAATAAGTGGAATTTCTGGGTTTTGCCCCAAAATAAGGAGAATTTCTGTCTTTTTGCCCTAACATATAGGTAATTCTGCCTTTTTGCCCCACATTTAGGGGAATTTCTGCAATTTTGCTCCAATATACGAGGAATTTCTGCCTTTTTGCCCGAAAATAAGAAGAATGCATATCTTTTTTTCATAAAAAAGTGAAATTTCTTAATTTTTGCTCCAAAATAAGGGGAATTTCTGCTTTTTTGCCTCTAAATATGTGGAATTTCTGTTTTTTTCCACCCCAAAAAAAGGGAATTTCTGTTATTTTGGCCCCAAAATAAAAAAAAATTTCTGACTCATTACCCTGAATTAAGTGAAAATTCTGCAATTTTGCCCGAAAATAAGGGAAATTTCTGCCTTTTTGCCCCCAAATAAGGGGAATTTCAGCCTTTTTACCTCAAAATAAGGGGAATTTCTGCATTTTTGCCACAAAATATTAGGAATTTCTGCCTTTTTGCCCCAAAAATTAGAAAGAATTCTGCCTTATTTCCCTGAAATAAGTGAAATTTCTGCAATTTTGCCCCAAAATAAGTGAAATTTCTGCAATTTTGCCCCAAAATAAGAGAAATTTCTGCAATTTTGCCCCAAAATACGGGAAATTTCTGGAATTTTGCCCCAAAATAAGTGGAATTTCTGAGTTTTGCCCTAAAATAAGGAGAATTTCTGTCTTTCTGCGCCAACATATAAAGAATTTCTGCCTTTTTGCCCCACAATTAGGGGAATTTCTGCAATTTTGCTCCAAAATACGGGGAATTTCTGCCTTTTTGCCCGAAAATAAGAAGAATGCATACCTTTTTGCCATAAAAAAAGAAATTTCTTCATTTTTGCTCCAAAATAAGTGGAATTTCTGCTTTTTTGGTTCTAAATAAGTGTAATTTCTGTCTTTTTCCCCCAAAACAAAGAAAATTTTTGTCTTTTTTGCTCCAAAATAAGGAAAATTTCTGCCTTTTTTCCCTGAAATAAGTGAAATTTCTGCAATTTTGCCCCAAAATAAGGGAAATTCCTGCTATTTTGCCCCAAAATAAGGGAAATTTCTGGAATTTTGCCCCAAAAGTGGAATTTCTGAGTTTTTCCCCAAAATAAGGAGAATTTCTGTCTTTTTGCCCCAACATATAGAGAATTTCTGCCTTTTTGCCTCATAATTAGGGGAATTTCTGCAATTTTGCCCGAAAATAAGGGAAATTTCTTCCTTTTTGCTTCCAAATAAGAAGAATTTCAGCCTTTTTACGTCAAAATAAGGGGAATTTCTGCATTTTTGCCACAAAATATTAGGAATTTCTGACTTTTTGCCCCAAAATAAGGAAAATTTCTGCCTTTTTTCCCTGAAATAAGTGAAATTTCTGCAATTTTGCCCCAAAATAATTGAAATTTCTGCAATTTTGCCCCAAATTAAGTGAAATTTCTGCAATTTTGCCCCAAAATTCGGGAAATTTCTGGAATTTTGCCCCAAAATAAGTGGAATTTCTGAGTTTTGCCCCAAAATAAAAAGAATTTCTGTCTTTTGCCCCAACATATACGGAATTTCTGCATTTTTGCCCCACAATTAGGGGAATTTCTGCAATTTTGCTCCAAAATACGGGGAATTTCTGCTTTTTTGCCAGAAAATAAGAAGAATGTATACCTTATGCCACAAAAAAGGGAAATTTCTTCATTTTTGCTTCAAAATAAGAGGAAATTCTAACTTTTTACCCTAAAATAAGTGAAATTTCTGCCTTTTTACCCAAAAATACACGGAATTTCTTTTTGCTCCAACATAGAGAAAATTTCTGCCTTTTTGCCCCACAATTAGAGGAATTTCTGCAATTTTGCTCCAAAATACGGGGAATTTCTGCCTTTTTGCCCGAAAATAAGAAGAATGCATACCTTTTTGCCATAAAAAAGGGAAATTTCTTCATTTTTGCTCAAAATAAGGGGAATTTCTGCTTTTCTGCCTCTAAATAAGTGGAATTTCTGTCTTTTTCCTCCAAAACAAAAGGAATTCCTTTCTTTTTTGCCCCAAAATAAGGATAATTTCTGCCTTTTTTCCGTTAAATAAGTGAAATTTCTGCAATTTTATCCCCAAAATATGGGAAATTTCTGCCTTTTTGCCCCCAAATAAGAGGAATTTCAGCCTTTTTACCTCAAAATAAGGGCAATTTCTGCATTTTTGCCACAAAATATTAGGAATTTCTACATTTTTGCCTTGAAATAAAGAAAATTTCTGCCTTTTTTTCCATGAAATAAGTGAAATTTCTGCAATTTTGCCACAAAATAAGTGAAATTTCTGCAATTTTGCCCCAAAATATGTGAAATTTCTGCAATTTTGCCCCAAAATAAGAAAAATTTCTGGATTTTTGCCCCAAAATAAGATGAATTTCTGAGTTTTGCCCCAAAATAAGGAGAATTTCTGTCTTTTTGCCCCAACATATAGGGAATTTCTGCCTATTTGCCACACAATTAGGGGAATTTCTGCAATTTTGCTCCAAAATACGGGGAGTTTCTGCCTTTTTGCCCGAAAATAAGAAGAAGGCATACCTTTTTGCCATAAAAAAACAAAATTTCTTCATTTTTGCTCCAAAATAAGGGGAATTTCTGCTTTTTTGCCTCTAAATATGTGGAATTTCTGTCTTTTTCCACAAAACAAAGGTAATTCCTGTCTTTTTTGCCCCAAAATAAGGAAAAATTCTGACTTATTACCATGAAATAAGTGAAATTTCTGCAATTTTGCCCCAAAATAAGGGAAATTTTTGCCTTTTTTCCCCGAAGTAAGGGGAATTTCAGCCTTTTTACTTCAAAATAAGGGGAATTTCTGCATTTTTGCTACATAATATTAGGAATTTCTGCCTTTTTGCTTCAAAATGGGAAAACTTCTGCTTTTTTTCCCTAAAATAAGTGAAATTTCTGTAATGTTGCCCCAAAATAAGTGAAATTTTTGCAATTTTGCCCCAAAATAAGGGAAAATTCTGGAATTTTGCCCCAAAATAAGTGGAATTTCTGAGTTTTGCCCCAAAATAAGGAGAATTTCTGTTTTTTTGCCCCAACATATAGGCAATTTCTGACTTTTTGCCCCAGAATTAGGGGAATTTTTAAAAATTTGCTCCAAAATACGGGGAATTGCTGCCTTTTTGCCCGAAAATAAGAATAATGCATAACTTTTTGTCATAAAAATCGGAAATTTCATCATTTTTGCTCCGAAATAATTGGAATTTCTGCTTTTTTGCCTCTAAATAAGTGGAATTTCTGTCTTTTTTGCCCCAAAATAAGAAAAAATTCTGACTTATTACCCTGAAGTAAGTGAAATTTCTGTAATTTTGCCCCAAAATATAGGAAATTTCTGCCTTTCTGCCCCCTAATAAGGGGAAATTCAGCCTTTTTACCTCAAAATAAGGGGAATTTCTGCATTTTTGCCACAAAATATTAGGAATTTCTGGTTTTTGCCCCAAAATAAGGAAAATTTCTGCCTTTTTTCCCTGAAATAAGTGAAATTTCTGCAATTTTGCGCCAAAAAAAGTGAAATTTTTGCAATTTGCCCCAAAATAAGGGAAATTACTGGAATTTTGCCCCAAAATAAGTGGAATTTCTAAGTTTTGCCCCAAAATAAAGAGAATTTCTGTCTTTTTGCCCTAACATATAGGGAATTTCTGCCTTTTTGCCCCATATTTAGGGGAATTTCTGCAATTTTGCTCCAAAATACGGGGAATTTCTGCCTTTTTGCCCGAAAATAAGAAGTATCCATACCTTTTTGCCATAAAAAATTTAAATTTCTTCATCTTTGCTCCAAAATAAGGGGAATTTCTGCTTTTTTGCCTCTAAATAAGTGGAATTTCTGTTTTTTCCCTCAAAACAAAGGTTATTCATGTTTTTTTGCCCCAAAATAAGAAAAATTTCTGACTTATTACCCTGAAATAAGTGAAATTTCTGCAATTTTGCCCCAAAATAAGGGAAATTTCTGGATTTTTGCCCCAAAATAAGTGGAATTTCTGAGTTTTGCCCCAATATAAAAAGAATTTCTGTCTTTTTGCCCCAACATATTGGGAATTTCTGCTTTTGCCCCACAATTAGGGGAATTTCTGCAATTTTGCTCCAAAATACGGGGAATTTCTGCCTTTTTGCCCGAAAATAAGAAGAATGCATACCTTTTTGCCATAAAAAAACAAAATTTCTTCATTTTTGCTCCAAAATAAGGGGAATTTCTGCTTTTTTCCTCTAAATAAGTGGAATTTCTGTCTTTTTCCCCCAAAACAAAGGGAATTCCTGTCTTTTTTGCCCCAAAATAAGAAAAATTCTGACTTATTACCCTGAAATAAGTGAAATTTCTGCAATTTTGCCCCAAAATAAGGGAAATTTCTGCTTTTTTTCCCTGAAATAAGAAGAATTTCAGCCTTTTTACTTCAAAATAAGGGGAATTTCTGCATTTTTGCCACATAATATTAGGAATTTCTGCCTTTTTGCTTCAAAATAGGAAAACTTCTGCTTTTTTTCCCTGAAATAAGTGAAATTTCTGCAATGTTGCCCCAAAATAAGTGAAATTTTTGCAATTTTGCCCCAAAATAAGGGAAATTTCTGGAATCTTGCCCCAAAATAAGTGGAATTTCTGAGTTTTGCCCCAAAATAAGGTGAATTTCCGTTTTTTTGCCCCAACATATAGGCAATTTCTGACTTGTTGCCCCAGAATTAGGGGAATTTTTAAAATTTTGCCCCAAAATACGGGGAATTTCTGCCTTTTTGCCCGAAAATAAGAAGAATGCATAATTTTTTTCATAAAAATGGGAAATTTCATCATTTTTGCTCCGAAATAAGTGGAATTTCTGCTTTTTTGCCTCTAAATAAGTGGAATTTCTGTTTTTTTGCCCAAAATAAAAAAAAATTCTGACTTATTACCCTGAAGTAAGTGAAATTTCTGTAATTTTGCCCCAAAATATAGGAAATTTCTGCCTTTCTGCCCCCTAATAAGAGGAAATTCAGCCTTTTTACCTCAAAATAAGGGGAATTTCTGCATTTTTGCCACAAAATATTAGGAATTTCTGGTTTTTGTCCCAAAATAAGGAAAATTTCTGCCTTTTTTCCCTGAAATAAGTGAAATTTCTGCAATTTTGCGCCAAAAGAAGTGAAATATTTGCAATTTTGCCCCAAAATAAGGAAAATTACTGGAATTTTGACCCAAAATAAGTGGAATTTCTGAGTTTTGCCCCAAAATAAAGAGAATTTCTGTCTTTTTGCCCTAACATATAGGGAATTTCTGCCTTTTTGCCCCATATTTAGGGGAATTTCTGCAATTTTGCTCCAAAATACGGGGAATTTCTGCCTTTTTGCCCGAAAATAAGAAGTATCCATACCTTTTTGCCATAAAAAAGTTAAATTTCTTCATTTTTGCTCCAAAATAAGGGGAATTTCTGCTTTTTTGCCTCTAAATAAGTGGAATTTCTGTTTTTTCCCTCAAAACAAAGGTTATTCTTGTTTTTTTGCCCCACAATAAGAAAAATTTCTGACTTATTACCCTGAAATAAGTGAAATTTCTGCAATTTTGCCCCAAAATAAGGGAAATTTCTGGATTTTTGCCCCAAAATAAGTGGAATTTCTGAGTTTTGCCCCAATATAAAAAGAATTTCTGTCTTTTTGCCCCAACATATTGGGAATTTTTGCTTTTGCCCCACAATTAGGGGAATTTCTGCAATTTTGCTCCAAAATACGGGGAATTTCTGCCTTTTTGCCCGAAAATAAGAAGAATGCATACCTTTTTGCCATAAAAAAACAAAATTTCTTCATTTTTGCTCCAAAATAAGGGGAATTTCTACTTTTTTTCTCTAAATAAGTGGAATTTCTGTCTTTTTCCCCCAAAACAAAGGGAATTCCTGTCTTTTTTGCCCCAAAATAAGAAAAATTCTGACTTATTACCCTGAAATAAGTGAAATTTCTGCAATTTTGCCCCAAAATAAGGGAAATTTCTGCCTTTTTTCCCTGAAATAAGAAGAATTTCAGCCTTTTTACTTCAAAATAAGGGGAATTTCTGCATTTTTGCCACATAATATTAGGAATTTCTGCCTTTTTGCTTCAAAATAGGAAAACTTCTGCTTTTTTTCCCTGAAATAAGTGAAATTTCTGCAATGTTGCCCCAAAATAAGTGAAATTTTTGCAATTTTGCCCCAAAATAAGGGAAATTTCTGGAATCTTGCCCCAAAATAAGTGGAATTTCTGAGTTTTGCCCCAAAATAAGGAGAATTTCTGTTTTTTTGCCCCAACATATAGGCAATTTCTGACTTTTTGCCCCAGAATTAGGGGAATTTTTAAAATTTTGCCCCAAAATACGGGGAATTTCTGCCTTTTTGCCCGAAAATAAGAAGAATGCATAACTTTTTATCATAAAAATGGGAAATTTCATTATTTTTGCTCCGAAATAAGTGGAATTTCTGCTTTTTTGCCTCTAAATAAGTGGAATTCCTGTCTTTTTTGCCCCAAAATAAGGAAAATTTCTGACTTATTACCCTGAAATAAGTGAAATTTCTGAAATTTTGCCCCAAAATAAGGGAAATTTCTGGAATTTTGCCCCAAAATAAGTGGAATTTCTGAGTTTTGCCCCAAAATAAAAAGAATTTCTGTCTTTTTGCCCCAACATATAGAGAATTTATGCCTTTTTGCCCCACAATTAGGGGAATTTCTGCAATTTTGCTCCAAAATACGAAGAATTTCTGCCTTTTTGCCCGAAAATAAGAAGAATGCATACCTTTTTGCCATTAAAAAGGGAAATTTCTTCATTTTTGCTCCAAAATAAGGGGCATTTCTGCTTTTTTGCCTTTAAATAAGTGGAATTTCTTTCTTTTTTTCCCAAACAAAGGGAATTTCTGTCTTTTTGTTCCCAAAATAAAAAAAATTTCTGACTAATTACCATGAAGTCAGTGTAATTTTTGCAATTTTGCCCCAAAATAAGGGAAATTTCTGGAATTTTGCCCCAAAGTAAGTTGAATTTCTGAGGTTTGCCCCAAAATAAGGAGAATTTCTGTCTTTTTACCCCAACATATAGAGAATTTCTGCCTTTTGGCCCCATAATTAGGGGAATTTCTGCAATTTTGCCCGAAAATAAGGGAAATTTCTGCCTTTTTGCCCCCAAATAATAGGAATTTCAGCCTTTTTACGTCAAAATAAGGGGATTTTCTGCATTTTTGCCACAAAGTATTAGGAATTTCTGCCTTTTTGCCCCAAAATAAAAAAATTTCTGCTTTTTTCCCTGAAATAAGTGAAATTTCTCCAATTTTGTCCCAAAATAAGGGAAATTTCTGCAATTTTCCTCAAAATAAGTTGAATTGGTGAGTTTTGCCCAAAAATAAAAAGAATTTCTGTCTTTTTGCCCCAACATATATGGAATTTTTGCCTTTTTGCCCCACAATTAGGGGAATTTCTGCAATTTTGCCCAAAAATAAGTGAAATTTCTGTCTTTTTGCCCCCAAATAAGGGGAATTTCAGCCTTTTTACCTCAAAATAATGGGGAATTTCTGCTTTTTTGCCACAAAATATTAGGAACTACTGCCTTTTTACCCCAAAATAAGAAAATTTCTGCTTTTTTTCCCTGAAATAAGTGAAATTTCTGCAATTTTGCCCAAAAATAAGTGAAATTTCTGAGTTTTGCCCCAAAATAAGGAGAATTTCTGTCTTTTTGCCCCAACATGTAGGCAATTTCTGCCTTTTTGCCCCACAATTAGGGGAATTTCTGCAATTTTGCTCCAAAATACGGGGAATTTCTGCCTTTTTGCCCGAAAATAAGAAGAATGCATAACTTTTTGCCATAAAAAAGGGAAATTTCTTCATTTTTGCTCCAAAATAAGGGGAATTTCTGCTTTTTTGCCTCTAAATAAGTAGAAGTTCTGTCTTTTTCTCCCAAAACAAAGAAAATTTCAGGTCTTTTTTGCCCCAAAATAAGGAAAAATTCTGACTTATTACCCTGAAGTAAGTGAAATTTCTGCAATTTTGCCGCAAAATATGGGAAATTTCTGCCTTTTTGCCACCAAATAAGAGGAATTTTAGCCTTTTTACCTCAAAATAAAAGGAATTTTTGCATTTTTGCCACAAAATATTAGGAATTTCTGCCTTTTTGCCCTGAAATAAGGAAAATTTCTGCCTTTTTTCCAAGAAATAAGTGAAATTTCTGCAATTTTGCCACAAAATATGTGAAATTTCTGCAATTTTGCCCAAAAATAAGGGAAATTTCTGCAATTTTGCCCCAAAATAACTGAAATTTCTGGAATTTGGCCCCAACATAAGTGGAATTTCTGAGTTTTGCCCCAAAATAAGGAGAATTTCTATGTTTTTGCCCTAACATATAGGGAATTTCTGCTTTTTGTCCCACAATTAGGGGAATTTCTGCAATTTTGCTCCAAAATACGGGGAATTTCTGCCTATTTGCCCGAAAATAAGAAGAATGCAAACCTTTTTGCCATAAAAAAGGGAAATTTTATCATTTTTGCTACAAAATAAGGGGAATTCCTGCTTGTTTGCCTCTGATTAAGTGCAATTTCTGTCTTTTTCCCCCCAAAAAAAGGTTATTCATGTCTTTTTTGCCCCAATATAGGAAAAATTTCTGACTTATTACCCTGAAATAAGTGAAATTTCTGCAATTTTGCCCCAAAATAAAGGAAATTTCTGGATTTTTGCCCCAAAATAAGTAAAATTTCTGAGTTTTGCCCCAAAATAAGGAGAATTTCTGTCTTTTTGCCCCAACATTTAGGGAATTTTTGCCTTTTTGCCCCACAATTAGGGGAATTTCTGCAATTTTGCTCCAAAATACGGGGAATATCTGCATTATTGCCCGAAAATAAGAAGAATGCATATATTTTTGCCATAAAAAAGGGAAATTTCTTCATTTTTGCTCCAAAATAAGGGAAATTTCTGCTTTTATGCGTCTAAATAAGTGGAATTTCTGTCTTTTTCCCCCAAAACAAAGGGAATTCCTGTCTTTTTTGCCCCAAAATAAGAAAATTTCTTATTTATTACCTTGTAATAAGTGAAATTTCGCAATTTTGCCCCAAAATAAGGGAAATTTCTGCCTTTTTGCCCCCAAATAAGGGGAATTTCAGCAATTTTACCTCAAAATGAGGGGAATTTCTGCATTTTTGCCACAAAATAAGGAAAATTTCTGCCTTTTTTTCCTGAAATAAGTGAAATTTCTGCAATTTTGCCCCAAAATAAGTGATATTTCTGCAATTTTGCCCCAAAATAAGGAAATTTCTGGAATTTTGCCCCAAAATAAGTGGAATTTCTGAGTTTTGCCCCAAAATAAGAAGAATTTCTGTCTTTTTGCCCTAACATATAGGGAATTCTGCCTTTTTGCCCCACATTTAGGGGAATTTCTGCAATTTTGCTCCAAAATACGGGGAATTTCTGCCTTTTTGCCCGAAAATAAGAAGAATGCATAACTTTTTGCCATAAAAAAGGGAAATTTCTTCATTTTTACTCCAAAATAAGGGGAATTTCTGCATTTTTTCCTCTAAGTATGTGGAATTTCTGTCTTTATCCCCCAAAACAAAGGGAATTTCTGTCTTTTTGGCCCCAAAATAAAAAAAATTTCTGACTTATTACCCTGAAGTAAGTGAAAATTCTGCAATTTTGACCCAAAATAAGGGAAATTTCTGCCTTTTTGCCCCCAAATAAGGTGAATTTCAGCCTTTTTACCTCAAAATAAGGGGAATTTCTGCATTTTTGCCACAAAATATTAGGAATATCTGCCTTTTTGCCCCCAAAATTAGAAAGATTTCTGCCTTTTTTCCCTGAAATAAGTGAAATTTCTGCAATTTTGCCCCAAAATACGGGAAATTTCTGGAATTTTGCTTCAAAATATGTAAAATTTCTGAGTTTTGCCCTAAAATAAGGAGAATTTCTGTCTTTTTGCGCCAACATATAGAGAATTTCTGCCTTTTTGCCCCACAATTAGGGGAATTTCTGCAATTTTGCTCCAAAATACGGGGAATTTCTGCCTTTTTGCCCGAAAACAAGAAGAATGCATACCTTTTTGC
Organism: Micromys minutus; assembly: GCF_963924665.1. Lineage (NCBI taxonomy): Eukaryota > Metazoa > Chordata > Mammalia > Rodentia > Muridae > Micromys > Micromys minutus. The sequence goes on along the minus strand of NW_027667467.1, from coordinate 9,438,045 downwards.
CATAAAAAAGGGAAATTTCTTCATTTTTGCTCCAAAATAAGGGGAAGTTCTGCATTTTTTCCCCTAAATATGTGGAATTTCTGTCTTTTTCCCCCAAAACAAAGGGAATTTCTGTCTTTTTGGCCCCAAAATAAAAAAAATTTCTGACTTATTTCCCTGAAGTAAGTGAAAATTCTGCAATTTTGCCCCAAAATAAGGGAAATTTATGCCTTTTTGCCCCCAAATAAGCGGAAGTTCAGCATTTTTACCTCAAAATAAGGGGAATTTCTGCATTTTTGCCACAAAATATTAGGAATATCTGCCTTTTTGCCCCCAAAATTAGAAAGATTTCTGCCTTTTTTCCCTGAAATAAGTGAAATTTCTGCAATTTTGCCCCAAAATACTGGAAATTTCTGGAATTTTGCTTCAAAATATGTAAAATTTCTGAGTTTTGCCCTAAAATAAGGAAAATTTCTGTCCTTTTGCACCAACATATAGAGAATTTCTGCTTTTTTGCCCCACAATTAGGGGAATTTCTGCAATTTTGCTCCAAAATACGGGGAATTTCTGCCTTTTTGCACGAAAATAAGAAGAATGCATACCTTTTTGCCATAAAAAATGGAAATTTCTTCATTTTTGCTCCAAAATAAGGGGCATTTCTGCTTTTTTGGCTCTAAATAACTGTAATTTCTGTCTTTTTCCCCAAAAACAAAGAAAATTTTTGTCTTTTTTGCCCCAAAATAAGGAAAATTTCTGACTTATTACCCTGAAGTAAGTGAAAATTCTGCAATTTTGCCCCAAAATAAGGGAAATTTCTGCCTTTTTGCCCCCAAATAAAGAGAATTTCAGCCTTTTTACCTCAAAATAAGGGGAATTTCTGCAATTTTGCCGCAATATATTAGGAATATCTGCCTTTTTGCCCCCAAAATTAGAAAGATTTCTGCCTTTTTTCCCTGAAATAAGTGAAATTTCTGCAATTTTGCCCCAAAATACGGGAAATTTCTGGAATTTTGCTTCAATATATGTAAAATTTCTGAGTTTTGCCCTAAAATAATGAGAATTTTTGTCTTTTTGCGCCAATATATAGAGAATTTCTGCCTTTTTGCCCCACATTTAGGGGAATTTCTGAAATTTTGCTCCAAAATACGGGGAATTTCTACTTTTTTGCCCGAAAATAAGAAGAATGCATACCCTTTTGCCATAAAAAAGGGAAATTTCTTCATTTTTGCTCCAAAATAAGGGGAATTTCTGCATTTTTTCCTCTAAATATGTGGAATTTATGTTTTTTCCCCCAAAACAAAGGGAATTTCTATCTTTTTGGCCCCAAAATAAAAAAAATTTCTGACTTATTACCCTGAAGTAAGTGAAAATTCTGCAATTTTGCCCCAAAATAAGGGAAATTTCTGCATTTTGCCCCCAAATAAGGGGAATTTCAGCCTTTTTACCTCAAAATAAGGGGAATTTCTACATTTTTGCCACAAAATATTAGGAATATCTGCCTTTTTGCCCCCAAAATTAGAAAGATTTCTGCCTTTTTTCCCTGAAATAAGTGAAATTTCTGCAATTTTGCCCCAAAATAAGGGAAATTTCTGGAATTTTGCCAAAAATAAGTAGAATTTCTGAGTTTTTCCCCAAAATAAGGAGAATTTCTGTCTTTTTGCGCCAACATATAGAGAATTTCTGCGTTTTTGCCCCACAATTAGAAGAATTTCTGCAATTTTGCTCCAAAATATGGGGAATTTCTGCCTTTTTGACCGAAAATGAGAAGAATGCATACCTTTTTGCCATAAAAAAGGGAAATTTTTTCATTTTTGCTCCAAAATAAGGGGAATTTCGGCATTTCTGCATCTAAAAAAGTGGAATTTCTGTCTTTTTCCCCCAAAACAAAAGGAATTTTTGCATTTTTTGCCCCAAAATAAGGAAAAATTCTGACTTATTACCCTGAAGGAAGTGAAATTTCTGCAATTTTGCCCCAAAATATGAAAAATTTCTGCCTTTTTGCCCCCAAATAAGGAAAATTTCAGCCTTTTTACCTCAAAATAATGGGAATTTCTGCACTTTTGCCACAAAATATTAGGAATTTCTGCCTTTTTGCCCTAAAATAAAGAAAATTTCTGCCTTTTTTCCCTGAAATAAGTGAAATCTCTGCAATTTTGCAACAAAATAAGTGAAATTTCTGCAATTTTGCCCCAAAATAAGGGAAATTTCTGCAATTTTGCCCCAAAATAAGGGAAATTTCTGGAATTTTGCCCCAAAATAAGTGGAATTTCTGAGTTTTGCCCCAAAATAAGGAGAATTTCTGTCTTTTTGCCCTAACATATAGGGAATTTCTGCCTTTTTGCCCCACAATTAGGGGAATTTCTGCAATTTTGCTCCAAAATACGGGGAATTTCTGCCTTTTTGCCTGTAAATAAGAAGAATTCATACCTTTTTGCCATAAAATAGGGAAATTTCTTCATTTTTCTCCAAAATAAGGGGAATTTTTGCTTTTTTGGCTCTAAATAAGTGTAATTTCTGTCTTTTTCCCCCAAAACAAAGAAAATTTTTATCTTTTTTGCCATAAAATAAGGAAAATTTCTGCCTTTTTCCCTGAAATAAGTGAAATTTCTGCAATTTTGCCCCAAAATAAGTGAAATTTCTCCAATTTTGCCCCAAAATAAGGGAAATTTCTGCAATTTTGCCCCCAAATAAGGGAAATTTCTGGAATTTTGCCCCAAAATAAGTGGAATTTCTGAGTTTTGTCCCAAAATAAGGAGATTTTCTGTCTTTTTGCCCCAACATATAGAGAATTTCTGCCTTTTTGCCCCATAATTAGGGGAATTTCTGCAATTTTGCCCGAAAATAAGGGAAATTTCTGCCTTTTTGCCCCCAAATAATAGGAATTTCAGCCTTTTTACCTTAAAATAAGGGGAATTTCTGCATTTTTGCCACAAAGTATTAGGAATTTCTGCCTTTTTGCCCCAAAATAAGAAAATTTCTGCTTTTTTACCCTGAAATAAGTGAAATTTCTTCAATTTTGCCCCAAAATAAGTGAAATTTCTGCAATTTTGCCCCAAAATAAGGGAAATTTCTGGAATTTTGCCCCAAAATAAGGGAAATTTCTGGAATTTTGCCCCAAAAAAAGTGGAATTTCTGAGTTTTGCTGCAAAATCAGGAGAATTTCTGTCTTTTTGCCTCAACATATAGGCAATTTCTGCCTTTTTGCCCTACAATTAGGGGAATTTCTGCAATTTTGCTCCAAAATATGGGGAATTTCTGCCTTTTTGCCAGAAAATAAGAAGAATGCATACCTTTTTGCCATAAAAAAGGGAAATTTCTTCATTTTTGCTCCAAAATAAAGAGAATTTCTGCTTTTTGCCTCTACATAAGTGGAATTTCTGTCTTTTTCCCCAAAAACAAAGTGAATTTCTGTCTTTTATGCCCCAAAATAAAAAAATTTCTGACTTATTACCCTGAAGTAAGTGAAATTTCTGCAATTTTGCCCCAAAATAAGGGAAATTTCTTTCTTCTTGCCCCCAAGTAAGGGGAATTTCAGCCTCTTTACCTCAAAATAAGAGATATTTCTGCATTTTTTCCACAAAATATTAGTAATTTCTGCCTTTTTGCCCCAAAATAAGGAAAATTTCTGCCTTTTTTCCCTGAAATAAGTGAAATTTCTGCAATTTTGCCCCAAAATAAGTGAAATTTCTGCAATTTTGCCCCAAATTAAGTAAAATTTCTGCAATTTTGCCCCCAAAGAAGGGAAATTTCTGGAATTTTGCCCCAAAATAAGTGGAATTTCTTAGTTTTGCCCCAAAATAGAAATAATTTATGTCTTTTGCCCCAACATAGACGGAATTTGTGCATTTTTGCCCCACAATTAGGGGAATTTCTGCAATTTTGCTCCAAAATACGGGGAATTTCTGCTTTTTTGCCAGATAATAAAAAGAATGTATACCTTATGCCACAAAAAAGAAATTCCTTCATTTTTGCTTCAAAATAAGAGGAAATTCTGCCTTTCTACCTCAAAATAAGTGAAATTTCTGCCTTTTTACCCAAAAATAAACGAAATTTCTGTCTTTTTGCTTCAACATAGAGAGAATTTCTGTCATTTTGCCCCACAATTAGGGGAATTTCTGCAATTTTGCTCCAAAATACGGGGAATTTCTGCCTTTTTGCCCGAAAATAAGAAGAATGCATACCTTTTTGCCATAAAAAAGGGAAATTTCTTCATTTTTGCTCCAAAATAAGGGGAATTTCTGCTTTTTTGGCTCTAAATAAGTGTAATTTCTGTCTTTTTCCCCCAAAACAAAGAAAATTTTTGTCTTTTTTGCCCCAAAATAAGGAAAATTTCTGACTTATTACCCTGAAGTAAGTGAAAATTCTGCAATTTTGCCCCAAAATAAGGGAAATTTCTGCCTTTTTGCCCCCAAGTAAGGGGAATTTCAGCCTTTTTACCTCAAAATAAGGGGAATTTCTGCATTTTTGCCACAATTTATTAGGAATATCTGCCTTTTTGCCTTAAAATTAGAAAGTTTTGTGCCTATTTTCCCTGAAATAAGTGAAATTTCTGCAATTTTGCCCCAAAATACGGGAAATTTCTGGAATTTTGCTTCAAAATATGTAAAATTTCTGAGTTTTGCCCTAAAATAAGGAGAATTTCTGTCTTTTTGCGCCAACATATAGAGAATTTCTGACTTTTTGCCCCACAATTAGGGGAATTTCTGCAATTTTGCTCCAAAATACGGAGAATTTCTGCCTTTTTGCCCGAAAATAAGAAGAATGCATAACTTTTTGCCATAAAAAAGGGAAATTTCTTCATTTTTGCTCCAAAATAAGGGGAATTTCTGCATTTTTTCTTCTAAATATGTGGAATTTATGTCTTTTTCCCCCCAAAAAAAGTGAATTTCTGTCTTTGGCCCCAAAATAAAAAAAAATTTTGACTTATTACCCTGAAGTAAGTGAAAATTCTGCAATTTTGCCCCAAAATAAGGGAAATTTCTGCCTTTCTGCCCCCAAATAAGGGGAATTTCAGCCTTTTTACCTCAAAATAAGGGGAATTTCTGCATTTTTGCCACAAAATATTAGGAATATCTGCCTTTTTGCCCCAAAATTAGAAAGATTTCTGCCTTTTTTCCCTGAAATAAGTGAAATTTCTGCAATTTTGCCCCAAAATACGGGAAATTTCTGGAATTTTGCTTCAGAATATGTAAAATTTCTGAGTTTTGCCCTAAAATAAGGAGAATTTCTGTATTTTTGCGCCAACATATAGAGAATTTCTGCCTTATTGCCCCACAATTAGGGGAATTTCTGCAATTTTGCTACAAAATACGGGGAATTTCTGCCTTTTTGCGCGAAAATAAGAAGAATGCATACCTTTTTGCCATAAAAAAGGGAAATTTCTTCATTTTTGCTCCAAAATAAGGGGAATTTCTGCTTTTTTGGCTCTAAATAAGTGTAATTTCTGTCTTTTTCCCCCAAAACAAAGAAAATTTTTGTCTTTTTTGCCATAAAATAAGAAAAAATTTCTGCCTTTTTCCCTGAAATAAGTGAAATTTCTGCAATTTTGCCCCAAAATAAGTGAAATTTCTCCAATTTTGCTCCAAAATAAGGGAAATTTCTGCAATTTTGCCCCCAAATAAGGAAAATTTCTGGAATTTTGCCCCAAAATAAATGGAATTTCTGAGTTTTGCCCCAAAATAAGGAGAATTTCTGTCTTTTTGCCCCAACATATAGAGAATTTCTGCCTTTTTGCCCCATAATTAGGGGAATTTCTGCAATTTTGCCCGAAAATAAGGGAAATTTCTGCCTTTTTGCCCCCAAATAAGAGGAATTTCAGCCTTTTTACCTCAAAATAAGGGGAATTTCTGCATTTTTGCCACAAAGTATTAGGAATTTTTGCCTTTTTGCCCCAAAATAAGAAAATTTCTGCTTTTTTTCCCTGAAATAAGTGAAATTTCTTCAATTTTGACCCAAAATAAGTGAAATTTCTGCAATTTTGCCCCAAAATAAGGGAAATTTCTGGAATTTTGCCCCAAAGTAAGTTTAATTTCTGAGTTTTGCACCAAAATAAGGAGAATTTCTGTCTTTTTGCCCCAACATATATGGAATTTTTGCGTTTCTGCCCCACAATTAGGGGAATATCTGCAATTTTGCTCCAAAATACGGGGAATTTCTGCCTTTTTGCCCGAAAATAAGAAGAATGCATAACTTTTTGCCATAAAAAAGGGAAATTTCTTCATTTTTGCTCCAAAATAAAGGGAATTTCTGCTTTTATGCCTCTAAATAAGTGGAATTTCTGTCTTTTTCCCCCAAAACAAAGGGAATTTCTGTCATTTATGCCCCAAAATAAAAAAATTTCTGATTTATTACCCTGAAGTAAGCGAAATTTCTGCTATTTTGCCCCAAAATAAGAGAAATTTCTTCCTTTTTGCCCCCAAGTAAGGGGAATTTCAGCCTTTTTACCCCAAAATATGAGATATTTCTGCATTTTTTCCACAAAATATTAGGAATTTCTGCCTTTTTGCCCCAAAATAAGGAAAATTTCTGTCTTTTTTCCCTGAAATAAGTGAAATTTCTGCAATTTTGTACCAAAATAAGTGAAATTTCTGCAATTTTGCCCCAAATTAAGTAAAATTTCTGCAATTTTGCCCCAAAAGAAGGGAAATTTCTGGAATTTTGCCCCAAAATAAGTGGAATTTCTGAGTTTTGCCCCAAAATAGAAATAATTTCTGTCTTTTGCCCCAACATATACGGAATTTCTGCATTTTTGCCCCACAATTAGGGGAATTTCTGCAATTTTGCTCCAAAATACGGGGAATTTCTGCTTTTTTGCCAGATAATAAGAAGAATGTATACCTTTTGCCACAAAAAAGAGAAATTCCTTCATTTTTGCTTCAAAATAAGAGGAAATTCTGCCTTTTTACCTCAAAATAAGTGAAATTTCTGCCTTTTTACCCAAAAATAAATGAAATTTCTGTCTTTTTGCTTCATCATAGAGAGAATTTCTGCCTTTTTGCCCCACAATTAGGGGAATTTCTGCAATTTGGCTCCAAAATACGAGGAATTTCTGCTTTTTGCCCGAAAATAAGAAGAATGCATAACTTTTTGCCATAAAAAAGGGAAATTTCTTGTTTTTTGCTCCAAAATAAGGGGAATTTCTGCTTTTTTGCCTCTAAATAAGTGGAATTTCTGTCTTTTTCCCCCAAAACAAAAGAAATTTCTATCAATTTAGCCCCAAAATAAGGAAAATTTCTGCCTTTTTTCCGTTAAATAAGTGAAATTTCTGCAATTTTGCTCCAAAATAAGTGAAATTTCTCCAATTTTGCCCCAAAATAAGGGAAATTTCTGCAATTTTGCCCCAAAATAAAGGAAATTTCTGGAATTTTCCCCAAAATAAGTGGAATTTGTGAGTTTTGCCCCAAAATAAGGAGAATTTCTGTCTTTTTGCCGCAACATATAGATAATTTCTGCCTTTATGCCCCACAATTAGGGGAATTTCTGCAATTTTGCTCCAAAATCATTGAAATTTCTGTCTTTTTGCCCCCAAATAAGGGGAATTTCAGCCTTTTTACCTCAAAATAAGGGGAATTTCTGCATTTTTCCACAAAATATTAGGAATTTCTGTTTTTTTGCCCCCCAAATTATTAAGATTTCTGCCTTTTTTTCCTGAAATAAGTGAAATTTCTGCAATTTTGCCCCAAAATAAGTGAAATTTCTGCAATTTTGCCCCAAAATAAGTGAAATTTCTGCAATTTTGCCCCAAAATAAGGGAAATTTCTGGAATTTTGCTTCAAAATAAGTGGAATTTCTGACTTTGCCCTAAAATAAGGAGAATTTCTGTCTTTTTGCGCCAACATATATAGAATTTCTGCTTTTTGCCCCACAATTAGGGGAATTTCTGCATTTTGCTCTAAAATACGTGGAATTTCTGCCTTTTTGCCTGAAAATAAGAAGAATGCATACCTTTTTGCCATAAAAAAAGGAAATTTCTTCATTTTTGCTCCAAAATAAGGGGAATTTCTGCTTTTTTGTCTCTAAATAAGTGTAATTTCAGTCTTTTTTCCCCAAAACAAAAAAAAATTTTATCCTTTTTGCCATAAAATAAGGAAAATTTCTGCCTTTTTCCCTGAAATAAGTGAAATTTCTTCATTTTTCCCCCAAAATAAGTGAAATTTCTCCAATTTTGCCCCAAAATAAGGAAAATTTCTGCAATTTTGCCCCCAAATAAGGGAAATTTCTGGAATTTTGCCCCAAAATAAGTGGAATTTCTGAGTTTTGCCCCAAAATAAGGAGAATTTCTGTCTTTTTGCCCCAACATATAGAGAATTTCTGCCTTTTTGCCCCATAATTAGGGGAATTTCTGCAATTTTGCCCGAAAATAAGGGAAATTTCTGCCTTTTTGCCCCCAAATAATAGGAATTTCAGACTTTTTACCTCAAAATAAGGGGAATTTCTGCATTTTTGCCAGATAATAAGAAGAATGTATACCTCATGCCACAAAAAAGAGAAATTCCTTCATTTTTGCTTCAAAATAAGAGGAAATTCTGCCTTTCTACCTCAAAATAAGTGAAATTTCTGCCTTTTTACCCAAAAATAAACGAAATTTCTGTCTTTATGCTTCAACATAGAGAGAATTTCTGCCTTTTTGCCCCACAATTAGGGGAATTTCTGCAATTTTGCTCCAAAATACGTGGAATTTCTGCTTTTTGCCCGAAAATAAGAAGAATGCATAACTTTTTGCCATAAAAAAGGGAAATTTCTTGTTTTTTGCTCCAAAATAAGGGGAATTTCTGCTTTTCTGCCTCTAAATAAGTGGAATTTCTGTCTTTTTCCCCCAAAACAAAAGAAATTCCTATCTATTTTGCCCCAAAATAAGGAGAATTTCTGCCTTTTTTGCGTTAAATAAGTGAAATTTCTGCAATTTTGCCCCAAATAAGTGAAATTTCTCCAATTTTGCCCCAAAATAAGGGAAATTTCTGCAATTTTGCCCCAAAATAAAGGAAATTTCTGGAAATTTCCCCAAAATAAGTGGAATTTGTGAGTTTTGCCCTAAAATAAGGAGAATTTCTGTCTTTTTGCCCCAACATATAGTGAATTTCTGCCTTTATGCCCCACAATTAGGGGAATTTCTGCAATTTTGCCCCAAAATCATTGAAATTTCTGTCTTTTTGCCCCCAAATAAGGGGAATTTCAGCCTTTTTACCTCAAAATAAGGGGAATTTCTGCATTTTTCCACAAAATATTAGGAACTTCTGTCTTTTTGCCCCCAAAATTAGTAAGATTTCTGCCTTTTTTCCTGAAATAAGTGAAATTTCTGCAATTTTGCCCCAAAATAAGTGAAATTTCTGCAATTTTGCCCCAAAATAAGTGAAATTTCTGCAATTTTGCCCCAAAATAAGGGAAATTTCTGGAATTTTGCCCCAAAATATGTGGAATTTCTGACTTTGCCCTAAAATAAGGAGAATTTCTGTCTTTTTGCGCCAACATATAGAGAATTTCTGCTTTTTGCCCCACAATTAGGGGAATTTCTGCATTTTGCTCTAAAATACGAAGAATTTCTGCCTTTTTGCCTGAAAATAAGAAGAATGCATACCTTTTTGCCATAAAAAAAGGAAATTTCTTCATTTTTGCTCCAAAATAAGGGGAATTTCTGCTTTTTTGGCTCTAAATAAGTGTAATTTCTGTATTTTTCCCCCAAAACAAAGAAAATTTTTGTCTTTTTTTCCCCAAAATAAGAAAAATTTATGCCTTTCTTCCCTGAAATAAGTGAAATTTCTGCAATTTTGCCCCAAAATAAGTGAAATTTCTCCAAATTTGCCCCAAAATAAGGGAAATTTCTGCAATTTTGCCCCCAAATAAGGGAAATTTCTGGAATTTTGCCCCAAAATAAGTGGAATTTCTGAGGTTTGCCCCAAAATAAGGAGAATTTCTGTCTTTTTGCCCCAACATATAGAGAATTTCTGCCTTTTTGCCCCATAATTAGGGGAATTTCTGCAATTTTTCCCGAAAATAAAGAAATTTCTGACTTTTTGCCCCCAAATAAGAAGAATTTCAGCCTTTTTACCTCAAAATAAGGGGAATTTCTGCATTTTTGCCACAAAATATTAGGAATTTCTGACTTTCTGCCCCAAAATAAGAAAATTTCTGCTTTTTTCCCTGAAATAAGTGAAATTTCTGCAATTTGGCCACAAAATAAGGGAAATTTCTGCAATTTTGTCCCAAAATAATGGAAATTTCTGGAATTTTGCCTCAAGTTAGTGGTATTTCTGGGTTTTGCCCCAAAATAAGGAGAATTTCTGACTTTTTGCCCCAACATATAGGGAATTTCTGCCTTTTTGCCTCACAATTAGGGGAATTTCTGCAATTTAGCTCCAAAATACGGGGAATTTCTGCCTTTTTGCCCGAATAATAAGAAGAATGCATACCTTTTTGCAATAAAAAAGGGAAATTTCTTCATTTTTGCTCCAAAATAAGGGGAATTTCTGCATTTCTGCATCTAAAAATGTGGAATTTCTGTCTTTTTCCCACAACACAAAAGGAATTTCTGTAATTTTTGCCCCAAAATAAGGAAAAATTCTGACTTATTACCCTGAAGTAAGTGAAATTTCTGCAATTTTTCCCCAAAATATGAAAAATTTCTGTCTTTTTGCTCCCAAATAAGGGGAATTTCAGCCTTTTTACCTCAAAATAATGGAATTTCTGAACTTTTGCAACAAAATATTAGGAATTTCTGCCTTTTTCCCATAAAATAAGGAAAATTTCTGCATTTTTTCCCTGAAATAATTGAAATTTCTGCAATTTTGCCACAAAATAAGTGAAATTTCTGCAATTTTGCCCCAAAATAAGGGAAATTTCTGCAATTTTGCCCCAAAATAAGGGAAATTTCTGGAATTTTGCCCCAAAATAAGTGGAATTTCTGAGTTTTGCCCCAAAATAAGGAGAATTTCTGTCTTTTTGCCCTAACATATAGGGAATTTCTGCCTTTTTGCCCCACAATTAAAAGAATTTCTGCAATTTTGCTTCAAAATACGGGGAATTTGTGCCTTTTTGCCTGTAAATAAGAAGAATGCATACCTTTTTGCCATAAAATAAGGAAATTTCTTCATTTTTGCTCCAAAATAAGGAGAATTTCTGTTTTTTTGCCTCTAAATAAGTGGAATTTCTGTTTTTTTCCCTCAAAACAAAGGTTATTCATGTTTTTGCCCCAAAATAAGAAAAATTTCTGACTTATTACCCTGAAATAAGTGAAATTTCTGCAATTTTGCCCCAAAATAAGGGAAATTTCTGGATTTTTGCCCCAAAATAAGTGGAATTTCTGAGTTTTGCCCCAAAATAAAAAGAATTTCTGTCTTTTTGCCCCAACATATAGGGAATTTCTGCTTTTGCCCCACTATTAGGGGAATTTCTGCAATTTTGCTCCAAAATACGGGGAATTTCTGCCTTTTTGACCGAAAATAAGAAGAATGCATACCTTTTTGCCATAAAAAAACGAAATTTCTTCATTTTTGCTCCAAAATAAGGGGAATTTCTGCTTTTTAGCCTCTAAATAAGTGGAATTTCTGTCTTTTTCCCCCAAAACAAAGGGAATTCCTGTCTTTATTGACCCAAAATAAAGAAAAATTCTGACTTATTACCCTGAAGTAAGTGAAATTTCTGCAATTTTGCCCCAAAATATGAAAAATATCTGCCTTTTTGCCCCCAAATAAGGAAAATTTCAGCCTTTTTACCTCAAAATAATGGGAATTTCTGCACTTTTGCCACAAAATATTAGGAATTTCTGCCTTTTTGCCCTAAAATAAAGAAAATTTCTGCCTTTATTCCCTGAAATAAGTGAAATTTCTGCAATTTTGCCACAAAATAAGTGAAATTTCTGCAATTTTGCCCCAAAATAAGGGAAATTTCTGCAATTTTGCCCCAAAATAAGTGGAATTTCTGAGTTTTGCCCCAAAATAAGGAGAATTTCTGTCTTTTTGCCCCAACATATAGGCAATTTCTGTCTTTTTGCCCCAGAATTAGGGGAATTTTTAAAATTTTGCTCCAAAATATGGGGAATCTGCCTTTTTGCCCGAAAATAAGAATGCATAACTTTTTGTTATAAAAATGGGAAATTTTATCATTTTTGCTCCGAAATAGTGGAATTTCTGCTTTTTTGCCTCTAAATAAGTGGAATTTCTGTCGTTTTTGCCCCAAAATAAGAAAAAATTCTGACTTATTACCCTGAAGTAAGTGAAATTTCTGCAATTTTGCCCCAAAATATAAGAAATTTCTGCCTTTCTGCCGCCTAATAAGGGGAAATTCAGCCTTTTTACCTCAAAATAAAGGGAATTTCTGCATTTTTGCCAAAAAATATTAGGAATTTCTGCTTTTTGTCCCAAAATAAGAAAAATTTCTGCCTTTTTTCCCTGAAATAAGTGAAATTTCTGCAATTTTGCGCCAAAAAAAATGAAATTTGTGCAATTTTGCCCCAAAATAAAGGAAATTTCTGGAATTTTGCTTCAAAATAAGTGGAATTTCTGAGTATTGCCCAAAAATAAAGAGAATTTCTATCTTTTTGCCCTAACATATAGGGAATTTCTTCCTTTTTGCCCCATATTTAGGGGAATTTCTGCAATTTTGCTCCAAAATACGGGGAATTTCTGTCTTTTTGCCGGAAAATAAGAAGAATGCATATCTTTTTGCCATAAAAAAGGGAAATTTCTTCATTTTTGCTCCAAAATAAAGGGAATTTCTGCTTTTTTGCCTCTAAATAAGTGGAATTTCTGTCTTTTTCCCCCAAAACAAAGGGAATTTCTGTCTTTTTGGCCCCAAAATAAAAACATCTCTGACTTATTACCCTGAAGTAAGTGAAAATTCTGCAATTTTGCCCCAAAATAAGGGAAATTTCTGCAATTTTGCCCCCAAATAAGGGAAATTTCTGGAATTTTGCCCCAAAATAAGTGGAATTTCTGAGGTTTGCCCCAAAATAAGGAGAATTTCTGTCTTTTTGACCCAACATATAGAGAATTTCTGCCTTTTTGCCCCATATTTAGGGGAATTTCTGCAATTTTTCCCGTAAATAAGGAAATTTCTGACTTTTTGCCCCCAAATAAGAAGAATTTCAGCCTTTTTCCTCAAAATAAGGGGAATTTCTGCATTTTTGCCACAAAATATTAGGAATTTCTGACTTTCTGCCCCAAAATAAGAAAATTTCTGCTTTTTTCCCTGAAATAAGTGAAATTTCTGCAATTTGGCCCCAAAATAAGGGAAATTTCTGCAATTTTGTCCCAAAATAATGGAAATTTCTGGAATTTTGCCTCAAGTTAGTGGTATTTCTGGGTTTTGCCCCAAAATAAGGAGAATTTCTGACTTTTTGCCCCAACATATAGGGAATTTCTGCCTTTTTGCCTCACAATTAGGGGAATTTCTGCAATTTAGCTCCAAAATACGGGGAATTTCTGCCTTTTTGCCCGAATAATAAGAAGAATGCATACCTTTTTGCAATAAAAAAGGGAAATTTCTTCATTTTTGCTCCAAAATAAGGGGAATTTCTGCATTTCTGCATCTAAAAATGTGGAATTTCTGTCTTTTTCCCACAACACAAAAGGAATTTCTGTAATTTTTGCCCCAAAATAAGGAAAAATTCTGACTTATTACCCTGAAGTAAGTGAAATTTCTGCAATTTTTCCCCAAAATATGAAAAATTTCTGTCTTTTTGCTCCCAAATAAGGGGAATTTCAGCCTTTTTACCTCAAAATAATGGAATTTCTGAACTTTTGCGACAAAATATTAGGAATTTCTGCCTTTTTGCCATAAAATAAGGAAAATTTCTGCCTTTTTTCCCTGAAATAATTGAAATTTCTGCAATTTTGCCACAAAATAAGTGAAATTTCTGCAATTTTGCCCCAAAATAAGGGAAATTTCTGCAATTTTGCCCCAAAATAAGGGAAATTTCTGGAATTTTGCCCCAAAATAAGTGGAATTTCTGAGTTTTGCCCCAAAATAAGGAGAATTTCTGTCTTTTTGCCCTAACATATAGGGAATTTCTGCATTTTGGCCCCACAATTAGGAGTATTTCTGCAATTTTGCTTCAAAATACGGCTAATTTGTGCATTTTTGCCTGTAAATAAGAAGAATGCATACCTTTTTGCCATAAAATAAGGAAATTTCTTCATTTTTGCTCCAAAATATAGGGAATTTCTGCTTTTTTGCCTCTAAATAAGTGGAATATCTGTCTTTTTCCCTCTAAACAAAGGTTATTCATGTTTTTTTGCCCCAAAATAAGAAAAATTTCTGACTTATTACCCTGAAATAAATGAAATTTCTGCAATTTTGCCCCAAAATAAGGGAAATTTCTGGATTTTTGCCCCAAAATAAGTGGAATTTCTGAGTTTTGCCCCAAAATAAAGAGAATGTCTGTCGTTTTGCCCCAACATATAGGGAATTTCTGCTTTTGCCCCACAATTAGGGGAATTTCTGCAATTTTGCTCCAAAATACATGGAATTTCTGCCTTTTTGCCCGAAAATAAGAAGAATGCATACCTTTTTGCCATAAAAAAACGAAATTGTTTCATTTTTGCTCCAAAATAAGGGGAATTTCTGCTATTTATCCTCTAAATAAGTGGAATTTCTGTCTTTTTCCCCTAAAACAAAGGGAATTCCTGTCTTTATTGACCCAAAATAAGGAAAAATTCTGACTTATTACCCTGAAGTAAGTGAAATTTCTGCAATTTTGCCCCCAAATAAGGAAAATTTCAGCCTTTTTCCCTCAAAATAATGGGAATTTCTGCACTTTTGCCACAAAATATTAGGAATTTCTGCCTTTTTGCCCTAAAATAAAGAAAATTTCTGCCTCTTTTCCCTGAAATAAGTGAAATTTCTGCAATTTTGCCACAAAATAAGTGAAATTTCTGCAATTTTGCCCCAAAATAAGGGAAATTTCTGCAATTTTGCCCCAAAATAAGTGGAATTTCTGAGTTTTGCCCCAAAATAAGGAGAATTTCTGTCTTTTTGCCCCAACATATAGGCAATTTCTGTCTTTTTGCCCCAGAATTAGAGGAATTTTTAAAATTTTGCTCCAAAATATGGGGAATCTGCCTTTTTGCCTGAAAATAAGAAGAATGCATAACTTTTTGTTATAAAAATGAGAAATTTTATCATTTTTGCTCCGAAATAAGTGGAATTTCTGCTTTTTTGCCTCTAAATAAGTGGAATTTCTGTCTTTTTTGCCCCAAAATAAGAAAAAATTCTGACTTATTACCCTGAGGTAAGTGAAATTTCTGCAATTTTGCCCCAAAATATAAGAAATTTCTGCCTTTCTGCCCCCTAATAAGGGGAAATTCAGCCTTTTTATCTCAAAGTAAAGGGAATTTCTGCATTTTTGCCACAAAATATTAGGAATTTCTGCTTTTTGCCCCAAAATAAGAAAAATTTCTGCCTTTTTTCCCTGAAATAAGTGAAATTTCTGCAATTTTGCGCCAAAAAAAATGAAATTTGTGCAATTTTGCCCCAAAATAAAGGAAATTTCTGGAATTTTGCTTCAAAATAAGTGGAATTTCTGAGTTTTGCCCAAAAATAAAGAGAATTTCTGTCTTTTTGCCCTAACATATAGGGAATTTCTTCCTTTTTGCCCCATATTTAGGGGAATTTCTGCAATTTTGCTCCAAAATACGGGGAATTTCTGCCTTTTTGCCGGAAAATAAGAAGAATGCATATCTTTTTGCCATAAAAAAGGGAAATTTCTTCATTTTTGCTCCAAAATAAGGGGAATTTCTGCTTTTTTGCCTCTAAATAAGTGGAATTTCTGTCTTTTTCCCCCAAAACAAAGGGAATTTCTGTCTTTTTGGCCCCAAAATAAAAACATCTCTGACTTATTACCCTGAAGTAAGTGAAAATTCTGCAATTTTGCCCCAAAATAAGGGAAATTTCTGCTTTTTTGCCCACAAATAAGGGGAATTTCAGGCTTTATACCTCAAAATAAGGGGAATTTTTGCATTTTTGCCACAAAATATTAGGAATTTCTGCCTTTTTGCCTCAAAAATTAGAAAAATTTCTGCCTTTTTTTCCTGAAATAAATGAAATTACTGCAATTTTGCCCTAAAATAAGTGAAATTTCTGCAATTTTGCCCCAAAATAAGGGAAATTTCTGCAATTTTGCCCCAAAATAAGGGAAATTTCTAGAATTTTGCCCCAAAATAAGTGGAATTTCTGAGTTTTTCCCCAAAATAAGGAGAACTTCTGTCTTTTTGCGACAACATATAGAGGATTTCTGCGTTTTTGCCCCACAATTAGAAGAATTTCTGCAATTTTGCTCCAAAATACGGGGAATTTCTGCCTTTTTGACCGAAAATGAGAAGAATGCATACCTTTTTGCCATAAAAAAGGGAAATTTCTTCATTTTTGCTCCAAAATATGGGGAATTTCTGCATTTCTGCATCTAAAAAAGTGGAATTTCTGTCTTTTTCCCCCAAAACAAAAGGAAATTTTGTATTTTTTGCCCCAAAATAAGGAAAAATTCTGACTTATTACCCTGAAGTAAGTGAAATTTCTGCAATTTTGCCCCAAAATATGAAAAATTTCTACCTTTTTGCCCCCAAATAAGGAAAATTTCAGCCTTTTTACCTCAAAATAATGGGAATTTCTGCACTTTTGCCACAAAATATTAGGAATTTCTGCCTTTTTGCCCTAAAATAAAGAAAATTTCTGCCTTTTTTCCCTGAAATAAGTGAAATCTCTGCAATTTTGCCACAAAATAAGTGAAATTTCTGCAATATTGCCCCAAAATAAGGGAAATTTCTGCAATTTTGCCCCAAAATAAGGGAAATTTCTGGAATTTTGCCCCAAAATAAGTGGAATTTCTGAGTTTTACCCCAAAATAAGGAGAATTTCTGTCTTTTTGCCCTAACATATAGGGAATTTCTGCATTTTTGCCCCACAATTAGGGGAATTTCTGCAATTTTGCTCCAAAATACGGGGAATTTCTGCCTTTTTGCCTGTAAATAAGAAGAATGCATAACTTTTTGCCATAAAATAGGAAAATTTCTTCATTTTTGCTCCAAAATAAGGGGAATTTCTGCTTTTTTGCCTCTAAATAAGTGGAATTTCTGTCTTTTTCCCTCAAAACAAAGGTTATTCATGTTTTTTTGCCCCAAAATAAGAAAAATTTCTGACTTATTACCCTGAAATAAGTGAAATTTCTGCAATTTTGCTCCAAAATAAGAGAAATTTCTCGATTTTTGCCCCAAATAAATGGAATTTTTGAGTTTTGCCCCAAAATAAAAAGAATTTCTGTCTTTTTGCCCCAACATATAGGGAATTTCTGCATTTGCCCCACATTTAGGGGAATTTCTGCAATTTTGCTCCAAAATATGGGAATTTCTGCCTTTTTGCCCGAAAATAAGAAGAATCCATACCTTTTTGTCATAAAAACTGGAAATTTTATCATTTTTGCTTAAAATAAGTGGAATTTCTGCTTTTTTCCTCTAAATAAGTGGAATTTCTGTCTGTTTTGCCCCAAAATAAGAAAAAATTCTGACTTATTATCTAGAAGTAAGTGAAATTTCTGCATTTTTGCCCTAAAATATAAGAAATTTCTGCCTTTCTGTCCCCAAATAAGGGGAAATTCAGCCTTTTTACCTCAAAATAAGGGGAATTTCTTTATTTTTGCCACAAAATATTCGGAATTTCTGCTTTTTGCCCGAAAATAAGGAAAATTTCTGCCTTTTTTCCCTGAAATAAGTGAAATTTCTGCAATTTTGCTCCAAAAAAAGTGAAATTTCTGCAATTTTGCCCCAAAATAAGTGGAATTTCTGAGTTTTGCCCCCAAATAAAGAGAATTTCTGTCTTTTTGCCCTAACATATAGGGAATTTCTGCCTTTTTGCTCCATATTTACGTAATTTCTGCAATTTTGCTCCAAAATACAGGGATTTTCTGCCTTTTTGCCCGAAAATAAGAAGTATGCATACCTTTTTGCTATAAAAAAGGGAAATTTCTTCATTTTTGCTCCAAAATAAGGGGAATTTCTGCTTTTTTGCCTCTAAATAAGTGGAATTTCTGTCTTTTTCCCCTAAAACAAATGGAATTCCTGTCTCTTTTGCCCCAAAATAAGGAAAAATTCTGACTTATTACCCTGAAATAAGTGAAATTTCTGCAATTTTGCCCCAAAATAAGGGAAATTTCAGCCCTTTTTTCCCCCAAATAAGGGGAATTTCAGCCTTTTTACTTCAAAATAAGGGGAATTTCTGCATTTTTGCCACATAATATTAGGAATTTCTGACTTTTTGCTTCAAAATAAGAAAACTTCTGCTTTTTTTCCCTGAAATAAGTAAAATTTCTGCAATGTTGCCCCAAAATAAGTGAAATTTTTGCAATTTTGCCCCAAAATAAGTGGAATTTCTGAGTTTTGCCCAAAAATAAGGAGAATTTCTGTATTTTTGTGCCAACATATAGGCAATTACTGCCTTTTTGCCCCAGAATTAGGGGAATTTTTAAAATTTTGCTCCAAAATACGGGGAATTTCTGCCTTTTTGCCCGAAAATAAGAAGAATGCATACCTTTGTGTCATAAAAATGGGAAATTTCATCATTTTTGCTCCAAAATAAGTGGAATTTCTGCTTTTTTGCCTCTAAATAAGTGGAATTTCTGTTTTTTTTGCCCCAAAATAAGAAAAAATTCTGACTTATTACCCTGAAGTAAGTGAAATTTCTGCAATTTTGCCCCAAAATATAAGAAATTTCTACCTTTCTGCCCCCAAATAAGGCGAAATTCAGCCTTTTTGCCTCAAAATAAGGGGAATTTCTGCATTTTTGCCAAAAAATATTAGGAATTTCTTCTTTTTGCCCCAAAATAAGGAAAATTTCTGCCTTTTTCCCTGAAATAAGTGAAATTTCTGCAATTTTGCCCCAAAATAAGCGAAATTTCTGGAATTTTGCCCCAAAATATGTGGAATTTCTGAGTTTTGCCCCAAAATAAAGAGAATTTCTGTCTTTTTGCCCTAACATATAGGAAATTTCTGCCTTTTTGCCCCATATTTAGGGGAATTTCTGCAATTTTGCTCCAAAATACGGGGAATTTCTGCCTTTTAGCCGGAAAATAAGAAGTATGCATACCTTTTTGCAATAAAAAAAGGGAAATTTCTGCATTTTTGCTCCAAAATAAGGGGAATTTCTGCTTTTTTGCCTCTAAATAAGTGGAATTTCTGTCTTTTTCCTTCAAAACAAAGAGAATTTCTGTCTTTTTGGCCCCAAAATAAAAACATCTCTGACTTATTACCCTGAAGTAAGTGAAAATTCTGCAATTTTTCGCCAAAATAAGGGAAATTTCTGCCTTTTTGCCCCCAAATAAGGGGAATTTCAGCATTTTTACCTCAAAATAAGGGGAATTTTTGCATTTTTACCACAATATATTAGGAATTTCTGCCTTTTTGCCCCAAAAATTAGAAAAATTTCTGCCTTTTTCCCTGAAATAAGTGAAATTTCTGCAATTTTGCCCCAAATTAAGTGAAATTTCTACAATTTTGCCCCAAAATAAGGGAAATTTTTGCAATTTTGCCTCAAAATAAGGGAAATTTCTGGAATTTTGCCACAAAATAAGTGCAATTTCTGAGTTTTGCCCCAAAATAAGGAGAATTTCTGTTTTTTTGCGCCAACATATAGAGAATTTCTACCTTTTTGCCCCACAATTAGGGGAATTTCTGCAATTTTGCTCCAAAATACAAGGAATTTCTGCCTTTTTGACCGAAAATAAGAAGAATGCGTACCTTTTTGCCATAAAAAAGGGAAATTTCTTCATTTTTGCTCCAAAATAAAGGGAATTTCTGCTTTTTTGGCTCTAAATAAGTGTAATTTCTGTCTCTTTCCCTCAAAAAAAAGAAAATTTTTGTCTTTTTTGCCCCAAAATAAGGAAAATTTCTTCCTTTTTTCCCTGAAATAAGTGAAATTTCTGCAATTTTTCCCCAAAATAAGTGCAATTTCTTCAATTTTGCCCCAAAATAAAAGAAATTTCTGCAATTTTGCCCCAAAATAAGGGAAATTTCTGGAATTTTGCCCCAAAATAAGTGGAATTTCTGAGTTTTGCCCCAAAATAAGGAGAATTTCTGTCTTTTTGTCCCAACATGTAGAGAATTTCTGCCTTTTTGCCCCATAATTAGAGGAATTCCTCCAATTTTGCCCGAAAATAAGGGAAATTTCTGCCTTTTTGCCTCCAAATAAGAAGAATTTCAGCATTTTTACCTCAAAATAAGGGGAATTTCTGCATTTTTGCCTCAAAATATTAGGAATTAATGACTTTTTGCCCCAAAATAAGAAAATTTCTGCAATTTGGCCCCAAAATAATGAAAATTTCTGGAATTTTGCCTCCAGTTAGTGGAATTTCTGAGATTTGCCCCAAAACAAGGAGAATTTCTGTCTTTTTGCCCCAACATATAAGGCATTTCTGCCTTTTTGCCCAACAATTCGGGGAATTTCTGCAATTTAGCTCCAAAATACAGGGAATTTCTGCCTTTTTGCCCGAAAATAAAAAGAATGCATATCTTTTTGCAATAAAAAAGGGAAATTTCTTCATTTTTGCTCCAAAATAAGGGGAATTTCTGCTTTTTTGCCTCTAAATAAGTGGAATTTCTGTCTTTTTCCCCCAAAACAAAAGGAATTTCTGTATTTTTTGCCCCAAAATAAGGAAAAATTCTGACTTATTACCCTGAAGTAAGTGAAATTTCTGCAATTTTGCCCCAAACTATGAAAAATTTCTGCTTTTTTGCCCCCAAATAAGGGGAACTTCTGCACTTTTGCCACAAAATATTACGTATTTCTGCCTTTTTGCCCTAAAATAAGGAAAATTTCGGCCTTTTTTACCTGAAATAAGTGAAATTTCTGCAATTTTGCCACAAAATATGTGAAATTTCTGCAATTTTGCCCAAAAAAAGTGAAATTTCTGCAATTTTGCCCCAAAATAAGGGAAATTTCTGTAATTTTGCCCCAAAATAAGTGGAATTTCTATATTTTTCCCTCAAAACAAAGGTTATTCATGTTTTTTTGCCCCAAAATAAGAAAAATTTCTGACTTATTACCCTGAAATAAGTAAAATTTCTCTAATTCTGCCCAAAAATAAGGGAAATTTCTGGATTTTTGCCCCAAAATAAGTGGAATTTCTGAGTTTTGCCCCAAAATAAAAAAAAATTCTGTCTATTTGCCAAAACATATAGGGAATTTCTGCTTTTGCCCCACAATTAGGGGAATTTCTGCAATTATGCTCCAAAATACGGGGAATTTCTGCCTTTTTGCCCAAAAATAAGAAGTATGCATACCTTTTTGCCATTAAAAAGGGAAATTTCTTCATTTTTGCTCCAAAATAAGGGGAATTTCTGCTTTTTTGCCTCTAAATAATTGGAATTTCTGTCTTTTTCTCCCAAAACAAAAATAATTCCTGTCTTTTTTGCTCCCAAATAAGGAAAAATTCTGACTTATTACCCTGAATTAAATGAAATTTCTGCAGTTTTGCCTCAAAATAAGGGAAATTTCTGCCTTTTTTCCCTCAAATAAGGGGAATTTCAGCCTTTTTACCTCAAAATAAGGGGAATTTCTGCATTTTTGCCACAAAATATTAGGAATTTCTGCCTTTTTGCTTCAAAATAAGAAAACTTCTTTTTTTCCATGAAATAAGTGAAATTTCTGCAATGTTGCCCCAAAATAAGGGAAATTTCTGGAATTTTGCTCAAAACAAGTGGAATTTCTGAGTTTTGCCCCAAAATAAAGAGAATTTCTGTCTTTTTGCTTTAACATATAGGGAATTTCTGCCTTTTTGCCCCATATTTAGGGGAATTTCTGCAATTTTGCTTCAAAATACAGGGAATTTCATCCTCTTTGCCCGAAAATAAGAAGTATGCATACCTTTTTTGCCATAAAAATGGGAAATTTCTTCATTTTTGCTCCAAAATAAGAGGAATTTCTGCATGTTGCCTCTAAATAAGTGGAATTTCTGTCTTTTTCCCCGAAAACAAAGAAAATTTCTGTCTTTTTGGCCCCAAAATAAAAAAATCTCTGACTTATTACCCTGAAGTAAGTGAAAATTATGCAATTTTGCCCCAAAATAAGTGAAATTTCTGCAATTTTGCCCCAAAATAAGTGAAATTTCTGCAATTTTGCCCCAAAAGAAGGGGAATTTCTGGAAATTTGCCCCAAAATAAGTGGAATTTCTGAGTTTTGCCCTAAAATAAGGAGAATTTCTGTCTTTTTGCCCCAACATATAGAGAATTTCTGCCTTTTTGCCCCACAACTAGGGGAATTTCGGCAATTTTGCTCCAAAATACGGGGAATTTCTGTCTTCTTGCCCAAAATAAGAAAACTGCATACCTTTTTGCCATAAAAATAGGAAATTTCTTCATTTTTGCTCCAAAATAAGGGGAATTTCTGCTTTTTTGCCTCTAAATAAGTGGAATTTCTGTCTTTTTCCCCCAAAACAAAGGGAATTTCTGTCTTTTTTGACCCAAAATAAGAAAAAATTCTGACTTATTACGCTTAAGTAAGTGAAATTTCTGCAATTTTTCCCCAAAATATGGGAAATTTCTGCCTTTTTGCCCCCAAATAAGGGGAATTTCAGACTATTTACCTCAAAATAAAAGTAATTTCTGCATTTTTGTCACAAACTAATAGGAATTTCTGCATTTTTGCTTCAAAATAAAAACAATTTCTGCCTTTTTTCCCTGAAATAAGTGAAATTTCTGCAATTTTGCCCCAAAATAAGGGAAATTTCTGCATTTTGCCCCTAAATAAGGGATATTTCTGGAATTTTGCCTCAAAATAAGTGGAATTTATGAGTTTTGCCTCAAAATAAGAAGAATTTCTGTCTTTTTTGCCCCAACATATAGGGAATTTCTGCCTTTTTGCCCCACAATTAGGGAAATTTCTGCAATTTTGCACCAAAATACGGGAAATTTCTGCCTTTTTGCCCGAAAATAAGAAGAATGCAAACCTTTTTGCCATAAAAAATGGAAATTTCTTGATTTTTGATCCAAAATAAAGGGAATTTCTGCTTTTTTGCCTCTAAATATGTGGAATTTCTGTCTTTTTCCCCCAACACAAAGGGAATTCCTGTCTTTTTGGCCCCAAAATAAAAAAATCTCTGACTTATTACCCTGAAGTAAGTGAAAATTCTGCAATTTTGCCCCAAAATAAAGGAAATTTCTGCCTTTTTGCTCCCAAATAAGGGGAATTTCAGCATTTTTACCTCAAAATAAGGAGAATTTCTGCATTTTTGCCACAAAATATTAGGAATTTCTGCCTTTTTGCCACCAAAGTAAAAAAAATTCTGCCTTTTTTTCTGAAATAAGTGAAATTTCTGCAATTTTGCCCCAAAATAAGTGAAATTTCTGCAATTTACCCCAAAATAAGTGAAATTTCTGCAATTTTGCCCCAAAAGAAGGGAAATTTCTGGAAATTTGCCCCAAAATAAGTGGAATTTCAAAGTTTTGCCGCAAAATAAGAAGAATTTCTGTCTTTTTGCCCCAACATATTGGGAATTTCTGACTTTTTGTCCCACAATTAAGGGAATTTCTGCAATTTTGCTCCAAAATACGGGAAATTTCTCTATTTTTGCCCGAAAATAAGGGGAATGCATAACTTTTTGCCATAAAAAATGGAAATGTCTTCATTTTTGCTCCAATATAAGGGGAATTTCTGCATTTTTGCCTCTAAATAAGTGGAATTTCTGTCTTTTTCCCCCAAAACAAAAGGAATTCCTTTCTTTTTTGCCCCAAAATAAGGAAAATTTTTGCCTTTTTCCCTGAAATAAGTAAAATTTCTTCAATTTTGCCCCAAAATAAGTGAAATTTCTCCAATTTTGCCCCAAAATAATGGAAATTTCTGCAATTTTGCCCCAAAATAAAGAAAATTTCTGGATTTTTGCCCCAAAATAAGTGGAATTTCTGAGTTTTGCCCTAAAATAAGGAGAATTTCTGTCTTTTTGCCCCAACATATAGGGAATTTCTGACATTTTGCCCCATATTTAAAGGAATTTCTGCAATTTTGCTCCAAAATACGGGGAATTTCTGCCTTTTTGCCCGAAAATAAGAAATATGCATACCTTTTTGCCATAAAAAAGGGAAATTTCTTCATTTTTGCTCCAAAATAAGGGGAATTTCTGCTTTTTTGCCTCTAAATAAGTGGAATTTCTGTCTTTTCCCCCAAAAACAAAGGGAATTTCTGTTTTTGGCCCCAAAATAAAAAAATCTCTGACTTATTACCCTGAAGTAAGTTAAAATCTGCAATTTTGCCACAAAATAAAGGAAATTTCTGCCTTTTTGCCCCCAAATAAGGGGAATTTCAGCGTTTTTACCTCAAAATAAGTAGAATTTCTGCCTTTTTGCCACAAAATATTAGGAATTTCTGCCTTTTGGCCCCCAAAATTAGAAAAATTTCTGCTTTTTTCCCTGAAATAAGTGAAATTTCTGCAATTTTGCCCCAAAATAAGTGAAATTTCTGCAATTTGCCCCCAAATAAGTGAAATTTCTGCAATTTTGCCCCAAAAGAAGGGAAATTCCTGGAAATTGGGCCCCAAAATAAGTGGAATTTCTGAGTTTTGCCGCAAAATAAGAAGAATTTCTGTCTTTTTGCCCGAACATATAGGGAATTTCTGACTTTTTGTCCCACAATTAAGGGAATTTCTGCAATTTTGCTCCAAAATACGGGGAATTTCTCCCCTTTTGCCCGAAAATAAGGAGAATGCATACCTTTTTGCCATAAAAAAGGGAAATGTCTTCATTTTTGCTCCAAAATAAGAGGAATTTCTGCCTTTTTGCCTCTAAATAAGTGGAATTTCTGTCTTTTTCCCCCAAAACAAAAGGAATTCCTTTCTTTTTTGCCCCCAAATAAGGAAAATTTCTGCCTTTTTTCCCTGAAATAAGTAAAATTTCTGCAATTTTGCCCCAAAATAAGTGAAATTTCTCCAATTTTGCCACAAAATAAGGAAAATTTCTGCAATTTTGCCCCAAAATAAAGAAAATTTTTAGAATTTTACCCCAAAATAAGTGGAATTTTTGAGTTTTGCCCCAAAATATGAAGAATTTCTGAATGTTTGCCCCAACATATAGGGAATTTCTCCCTTTTTGCCCCACAACTAGGGGAATTTCTGCAATTTTACTCCAAAATACGGGGAATTTCGGCCTTTTTGCCCGAAAATAAGAAGAATGCATAACTTTTTGCCATAAAAAAGGGAAATTTCTTCATTTTTGCTCCAAAATAAGGGGAATTTCTGCTTTTTTGCCTCTAAATAAGTGGAATTTTTGTTTTTTTCCCCCAAAACATAGAAAATTCCTGTCTTTTTTGCCCCAAAATAAAGAAAATTTCTGCCTTTTTTCCCTGAAATAAGTGAAATTTCTGCAATTTTGCCCCAAAATAAGTGAAATTTCTCCAATTTTGCCCCAAAATAAGGGAAATTTCTGCAATTTTTCCCTAAAACAAGGGAAATTTCTGGAATTTTGCCCCGAAATAAGTGGAATTTCTGAGTTTTGCCCCAAAATAAGATTTTCTGTCTTTTTGCCCCAACATATAGAGAATTTCTGCCTTTTTGCCCCACAATTAGGGAAATTTCTGCAATTTTGCTCCAAAATACAGGGAATTTCTGCCTTTTTGCCTGAAAATAAGAAGAATGCATACCTTTTGCCATAAAATAGGGAAATTTCTTCATTTTTGCTCCAAAATATAGGGAATTTCTGCTTTTTTGCCTCTAAATAAGTGGAATATCTGTCTTTTTCCCTCAAAACAAAGGTTATTCATGTTTTTTTGCCCCAAAATAAGAAAAATTTCTGACATTACCCTGAAATAAGTGAAATTTCTGCAATTTTGCCCCAAAATAAGGGAAATTTCTGCATTTTTGCCCCAAAATAATTGGAATTTCTGAGTTTTGCCCCAAAATAAAGAGAATTTCTGTCTTTTTGCCCCAACAAATAGGGAATTTCTGCTTTTGCCCCAAAATTAGGGGAATTTCTGCCTTTTTGCTTTAAAATAAAGAAACTTCTGCTTTTTCTTCCTGAAATAAGTGAAATTTCTGCAATTTTGCCCCAAAATAAGTGAAATTTCTGCAATTTTGCCCCAAAATAAGGGAAATTTCTGGAATTTTGCCCCAAAATAAGTGGAATTTCTGAGTTTTGCCCCAAAATAAGGAGAATTTCTGTCTTTTTGCCTCAACATATAGGCAATTTCTGCCTTTTTGCCCTACAATTAGGGGAATTTCTGCAATTTTGCTCCAAAATATGGGGAATTTCTGCCTTTTTGCCCGAAAATAAGAAGAATCTATACCTTTTTGCCATAAAAAATGGAAATTTCTTGATTTTTGCTCCAAAATAAGGGGAATTTCTGCTTTTTGCCTCTAAGTGGAATTTCTGTCTTTTTCCCCCAAAACAAAGAAAATTTCTGTTTTTTTTGCCCCAAAATAAGAAATAATTCTGACTTATTACCCTAAAGTAAGTGAAATTTCTGCAATTTTTCCCCAAAATATGGGAAATTTCTCCCTTTTTGCCCCCAAATAAGGGGAATTTCAGCCTTTTTACCTCAAAATAAGGGGAATTTCTGCATTTTTGCCACAAATATTAGGAATTTCTGCTTTTTGCCCCAAAATAAGGATAATTTCTGCCTTTTTCCCCTGAAATAAGTGAAATTTCTGCAATTTTGCCCCAAAATAAGTGAAATTTCTGCAATTTTGCCCCAAAATAAAGGAAATTTCTGTATATTTGCCCCAAAATAAGTGGAATTTCTGAGTTTTGCCACAAAATAAAGAGAATTTCTGTCTATTTGCCCTAACATATAGGGAATTTCTGATATTTTGCCCCATATTTAAAGGAATTTCTGCAATTTTGCTCCAAAATACGGGGAATTTCTGCCTTTTTGCCCGAAAATAAGAAATATGCATACCTTTTTGCCATAAAAAAGGGAAATTTCTTCATTTTTGCTCCAAAATAAGGGAAATTTCTGCTTTTTTGCCTCTAAATAAGTGGAATTTCTGTCTTTTCCCCCCAAAACAAAGGGAATTTCTGTCTTTTTGGCCCCAAAATAAAAAAATCTCTGACTTATTACCCTGAAGTAAGTTAAAATTCTGCAATTTTGCCCCAAAATATAGGAAATTTCTGCCTTTTTGCCCCCAAATAAGGGGAATTTCAGCATTTTTACCTCAAAATAAGTAGAATTTCTGCCTTTTTGCCACAAAATATTAGGAATTTCTGCCTTTTTGCCCCCAAAATTAGAAAAATTTCTGCCTTTTTTCCCTGAAATAAGTGAAATTTCTGCAATTTTGCCCCAAAATAAGTGAAATTTCTGCAATTTACCCCCAAATAAGTGAAATTTCTGCAATTTTGCCCCAAAAGAAGGGAAATTCCTGGAAATTTGCCCCAAAATAAGTGGAATTTCTGAGTTTTGCCGCAAAATAAGAAGAATTTCTGTCTTTTTGCCCGAACATATAAGGAATTTCTGACTTTTTGTCCCACAATTAAGGGAATTTCTGCAATTTTGCTCCAAAATACGGGGAATTTCTCCCCTTTTGCCCGAAAATAAGGAGAATGCATACCTTTTTGCCATAAAAAAGGGAAATGTCTTCATTTTTGCTCCAAAATAAGAGGAATTTCTGCCTTTTTGCCTCTAAATAAGTGGAATTTCTGTCTTTTTCCCCCAAAACAAAAGGAATTCCTTTCTTTTTTGCCCCCAAATAAGGAAAATTTCTGCCTTTTTTCCCTGAAATAAGTAAAATTTCTGCAATTTTGCCCCAAAATAAGTGAAATTTCTCCAATTTTGCCCCAAAATAAGGAAAATTTCTGCAATTTTGCCCCAAAATAAAGAAAATTTCTGGAATTTTGCCCTAAAATAAGTGGAATTTTTGATTTTTGCCCCAAAATAAGAAGAATTTCTGAATTTTTGCCCCAACATATAGGGAATTTCTCTTTTTTTGCCCCACAACTAGGGGAATTTCTGCAATTTTGCTCCAAAATACAGGGAATTTCTGCCTTTTTGCCTGAAAATAAGAAGAATGCATACCTTTTGCCATAAAATAGGGAAATTTCTTCATTTTTGCTCCAAAATAAGGGGAATTTCTGCTTTTTTGCCTCTAAATAAGTGGAATATCTGTCTTTTCCCCTCAAAACAAAGGTTATTCATGTTTTTTTGCCCCAAAATAAGAAAAATTTCTGACTTATTACCCTGAAATAAGGGAAATTTCTGGAATTTTGCCCCAAAATAAGTGGAATTTCTGAGTTTTGCCCCAAAATAAGGAGAATTTCTGTCTTTTTGCCTCAACATATAGGCAATTTCTGCCTTTTTGCCCTACAATTAGGGGAATTTCTGCAATTTTGCTCCAAAATATGGGGAATTTCTGCCTTTTTGCCCGAAAATAAGAAGAATGCATACCTTTTTGCCATAAAAAATGGAAATTTCTTGATTTTTGCTCCAAAATACGGGGAATTTCTGCTTTGTGCCTCTAAGTGTAATTTCTGTATTTTCCCCCAAAACAGAGAAAATTTCTGTTTTTTTTGCCCCAAAATAAGAAATAATTCTGACTTATTACCCTAAAGTAAGTGAAATTTCTGCAATTTTTCCCCAAAATATGGGAAATTTCTCCCTTTTTGCCCCCAAATAAGGGGAATTTCAGTATTTTTACCTCAAAATAAGGGGAATTTCTGCATTTTTGCCACAAATATTAGGAATTTCTGCTTTTTGCCCCAAAATAAGGATAATTTCTGCCTTTTTCCCCTGAAATAAGTGAAATTTCTGCAATTTTGCCCCAAAATAAGTGAAATTTCTGCAATTTTGCCCCAAAATAAAGGAAATTTCTGTATATTTGCCCCAAAATAAGTGGAATTTCTGAGTTTTGCCACAAAATAAAGAGAATTTCTGTCTATTTGAACTAACATATAGGGAATTTCTGACATTTTGCCTCATATTTAAAGGAATTTCTGCAATTTTGCTCCAAAACACGGGGAATTTCTGCCTTTTTGCCCGAAAATAAGAAATATGCATACCTTTTTGCCATAAAAAAGGGAAATTTCTTCATTTTTGCTCCAAAATAAGGGGAATTTCTGCTTTTTTGCCTCTAAATAAGTGGAATTTCTGTCTTTTTCCCCCAAAACAAAGGGAATTTCTGTCTTTTTGGCCCCAAAATAAAAAAATCTCTGACTTAATACCCTGAAGTAAGTTAAAATTCTGCAATTTTGCCCCAAAATGAAGGAAATTTCTGCCTTTTTGCCCCCAAATAAGGGGAATTTCAGCGTTTTTACCTCAAAATAAGTAAAATTTCTGCCTTTTTGCCACAAAATATTAGGAATTTCTGCCTTTTGGCCCCCAAAATTAGAAAAATTTCTGCCTTTTTTCCCTGAAATAAGTCAAATTTCTGCAATTTTGCCCCAAAATAAGTGAAATTTCTGCAATTTGCCCCCAAATAAGTGAAATTTCTGCAATTTTGCCCCAAAAGAAGGGAAATTCCTGGAAATTTGCCCCAAAACAAGTGGAATTTCTGAGTTTTGCCGCAAAATAAGAAGAATTTCTGTCTTTTTGCCCGAACATATAGGGATTTTCTGACTTTTTGTCCCACAATTAAGGGAATTTCTGCAATTTTGATCCAAAATACGGGGAATTTCTCCCCTTTTGCCCGAAAATAAGGAGAATGCATACCTTTTTGCCATAAAAAAGGGAAATGTCTTCATTTTTGCTCCAAAATAAGAGGAATTTCTGCCTTTTTGCCTCTAAATAAGTGGAATTTCTGTCTTTTTCCCCCAAAACAAAAGGAATTCCTTTCTTTTTTCCCCCAAATAAGGAAAATTTCTGCCTTTTTTCCCTGAAATAAGTAAAATTTCTGCAATTTTGCCCCAAAATAAGTGAAATTTCTCAAATTTTGCCCCAAAATTAGGAAAATTTTTGCAATTTTGCCCCAAAATATAGAAAATTTCTGGAATTTTGCCCTAAAATAAGTGGAATTTTTGAGTTTTGCCCCAAAATAAGAAGAATTTCTGAATTTTTGCCCCAACATATAGGGAATTTCTCCCTTTTTGCCCCACAACTAGGGGAATTTCTGCAATTTTACTCCAAAATACGGGGAATTTCGGCCTTTTTGCCCGAAAATAAGAAGAATGCATAACTTTTTGCCATAAAAAAGGGAAATTTCTTCATTTTTGCTCCAAAATAAGGGGAATTTCTGCTTTTTTGCCTCTAAATAAGTGGAATTTTTGTTTTTTTCCCCCAAAACATAAAAAATTCCTGTCTTTTTTGCCCCAAAATAAGGAAAATTTCTGCCTTTTTTCCCTGAAATAAGTGAAATTTCTGCAATTTTGCCCCAAAATAAGTGAAATTTCTTCAATTTTGCCCCAAAATAAGGGAAATTTCTGCAATTTTTCCCTAAAACAAGGGAAATTTCTGGAATTTTGCCCCAAAATAAGTGGAATTTCTGAGTTTTGCCCCAAAATAAGAAGATTTTCTGTCTTTTTGCCCCAACATATAGAGAATTTCTTCCTTTTTGCCCCACAATTAGGGAAATTTCTGCAATTTTGCTCCAAAATACAGGGATTTTCTGCCTTTTTGCCTGAAAATAAGAAGAATGCATACCTTTTG
The DNA here is from genome assembly GCF_963924665.1 of Micromys minutus. Classification (NCBI taxonomy): domain Eukaryota; kingdom Metazoa; phylum Chordata; class Mammalia; order Rodentia; family Muridae; genus Micromys; species Micromys minutus. The sequence continues at coordinate 9,407,535 of NW_027667467.1, read as the reverse complement.
CCATAAAATAGGGAAATTTCTTCATTTTTGCTCCAAAATAAGGGGAATTTCTGCTTTTTTGCCTCTAAATAAGTGGAATTTCTGTCTTTTTCCCCCAACACAAAGGGAATTCCTGTCTTTTTTGCCCCAAAATAAGGAAAAATTCTGACTTATTACCCTGAAGTAAGTGAAATTTCTGCAATTTTGCCCCAAAATAAGGGAAATTTCTGCCTTTTTCCCCCCAAATAAAGGGAATTTCAGCATTTTTACCTCAAAATAAGAAGAATTTCTGCATTTTTGCCACAAAATATTAGGAATTTGTGCCTTTTTGCTTCAAAATAAAGAAACTTCTGCTTTTTTCCCTGAAATAAGTGAAATTTCTGCAATTTTGCCCCAAAAGAGTGAAATTTCTGCAATTTTGCCCAAAAATAAGGGAAATTTCTGGAACTTTGCCCCAAAATAAGTGGAATCTGAGTTTTGCCCCAAAATAAGGAGAATTTCTGTCTTTTTGCCTCAACATATAGGCAATTTCTGCCTTTTTGCCCTACAATTAGGGGAATTTCTGCAATTTTGCTCCAAAATATGGGGAATTTCTGCCTTTTTGCCCGAAAATAAGAAGAATGCATACTTTTTTGCCATAAAAAATGGAAATTTCTTGATTTTTGCTCCAAAATAAGGGGAATTTCTGCTTTTTGCTTCTAAGTGGAATTTCTGTCTTTTTCCCCCAAAACAAAGAAAATTTCTGTTTTTTTGCCCCAAAATAAGAAATAATTCTGACTTATTACTCTAAAGTAAGTGAAATTTCTGCAATTTTTCCCCAAAATATGGGAAATTTCTCCCTTTTTGCCCCCAAATAAGGGGAATTTCAGCCTTTTTACCTCAAAATAAGAGGAATTTCTGCATTTTTGCCACAAATATTAGGAATGTCTGCTTTTTGCCCCAAAATAAGGATAATTTCTGCCTTTTTTCCCTGAAATAAGTGAAATTTCTGCAATTTTGCCCCAAAATAAGTGAAATTTCTGCAATTTTGCCCCAAAATAAAGGAAATTTCTGTATATTTGCCCCAAAATAAGTGGAATTTCTGAGTTTTGCCACAAAATAAAGAGAATTTCTGCCTATTTGCCCTAACATATAGGGAATTTCTGATATTTTGCCCCATATTTAAAGGAATTTCTGCAATTTTGCTCCAAAATACGGGGAATTTCTGCCTTTTTGCCCGAAAATAAGAAATATGCATACCTTTTTGCCATAAAAAAGGGAAATTTCTTCATTTTTGCTCCAAAATAAGGGAAATTTCTGCTTTTTTGCCTCTAAATAAGTGGAATTTCTGTCTTTTCCCCCCAAAACAAAGGGAATTTCTGTTTTTTTGGCCCCAAAATAAAAAAATCTCTGACTTATTACCCTGAAGTAAGTTAAAATTCTGCAATTTTGCCCCAAAATATAGGAAATTTCTGCCTTTTTGCCCCCAAATAAGGGGAATTTCAGCGTTTTTACCTCAAAATAAGTAGAATTTCTGCCTTTTTGCCACAAAATATTAGGAATTTCTGCCTTTTTGCCCCCAAAATTAGAAAAATTTCTGCCTTTTTTCCCTGAAATAAGTGAAATTTCTGCAATTTTGCCCCAAAATAAGTGAAATTTCTGCAATTTGCCCCCAAATAAGTGAAATTTCTGCAATTTTGCCCCAAAAGAAGGGAAATTCCTGGAAATTTGCCCCAAAATAAGTGGAATTTCTGAGTTTTGCCGCAAAATAAGAAGAATTTCTGTCTTTTTGCCCGAACATATAAGGAATTTCTGACTTTTTGTCCCACAATTAAGGGAATTTCTGCAATTTTGCTCCAAAATACGGGGAATTTCTCCCCTTTTGCCCGAAAATAAGGAGAATGCATACCTTTTTGCCATAAAAAAGGGAAATGTCTTCATTTTTGCTCCAAAATAAGAGGAATTTCTGCCTTTTTGCCTCTAAATAAGTGGAATTTCTGTCTTTTTCCCCCAAAACAAAAGGAATTCCTTTCTTTTTTGCCCCCAAATAAGGAAAATTTCTGCCTTTTTTCCCTGAAATAAGTAAAATTTCTGCAATTTTGCCCCAAAATAAGTGAAATTTCTCCAATTTTGCCCCAAAATAAGGAAAATTTCTGCAATTTTGCCCCAAAATAAAGAAAATTTCTGGAATTTTGCCCTAAAATAAGTGGAATTTTTGATTTTTGCCCCAAAATAAGAAGAATTTCTGAATTTTTGCCCCAACATATAGGGAATTTCTCTTTTTTTGCCCCACAACTAGGGGAATTTCTGCAATTTTGCTCCAAAATACAGGGAATTTCTGCCTTTTTGCCTGAAAATAAGAAGAATGCATACCTTTTGCCATAAAATAGGGAAATTTCTTCATTTTTGCTCCAAAATAAGGGGAATTTCTGCTTTTTTGCCTCTAAATAAGTGGAATATCTGTCTTTTCCCCTCAAAACAAAGGTTATTCATGTTTTTTTGCCCCAAAATAAGAAAAATTTCTGACTTATTACCCTGAAATAAGTGAAATTTCTGCAATTTTGCCCCAAAATAAGGGAAATTTCTGGAATTTTGCCCCAAAATAAGTGGAATTTCTGAGTTTTGCCCCAAAATAAGGAGAATTTCTGTCTTTTTGCCTCAACATATAGGCAATTTCTGCCTTTTTGCCCTACAATTAGGGGAATTTCTGCAATTTTGCTCCAAAATATGGGGAATTTCTGCCTTTTTGCCCGAAAATAAGAAGAATGCATACCTTTTTGCCATAAAAAATGGAAATTTCTTGATTTTTGCTCCAAAATAAGGGGAATTTCTGCTTTTTGCCTCTAAGTGTAATTTCGGTATTTTCCCCCAAAACAGAGAAAATTTCTGTTTTTTTTGCCCCAAAATAAGAAATAATTCTGACTTATTACCCTAAAGTAAGTGAAATTTCTGCAATTTTTCCCCAAAATTTGGGAAATTTCTCCCTTTTTGCCCCCAAATAAGGGGAATTTCAGTATTTTTACCTCAAAATAAGGGGAATTTCTGCATTTTTGCCACAAATATTAGGAATTTCTGCTTTTTGCCCCAAAATAAGGATAATTTCTGCCTTTTTTCCCTGAAATAAGTGAAATTTCTGCAATTTTGCCCCAAAATAAGTGAAATTTCTGCAATTTTGCCCCAAAATAAAGGAAATTTCTGTATATTTGCCCCAAAATAAGTGGAATTTCTGAGTTTTGCCACAAAATAAAGAGAATTTCTGTCTATTTGAACTAACATATAGGGAATTTCTGACATTTTGCCTCATATTTAAAGGAATTTCTGCAATTTTGCTCCAAAACACGGGGAATTTCTGCCTTTTTGCCCGAAAATAAGAAATATGCATACCTTTTTGCCATAAAAAAGGGAAATTTCTTCATTTTTGCTCCAAAATAAGGGGAATTTCTGCTTTTTTGCCTCTAAATAAGTGGAATTTCTGTCTTTTTCCCCCAAAACAAAGGGAATTTCTGTCTTTTTGGCCCCAAAATAAAAAAATCTCTGACTTAATACCCTGAAGTAAGTTAAAATTCTGCAATTTTGCCCCAAAATGAAGGAAATTTCTGCCTTTTTGCCCCCAAATAAGGGGAATTTCAGCGTTTTTACCTCAAAATAAGTAAAATTTCTGCCTTTTTGCCACAAAATATTAGGAATTTCTGCCTTTTGGCCCCCAAAATTAGAAAAATTTCTGCCTTTTTTCCCTGAAATAAGTGAAATTTCTGCAATTTTGCCCCAAAATAAGTGAAATTTCTGCAATTTGCCCCCAAATAAGTGAAATTTCTGCAATTTTGCCCCAAAAGAAGGGAAATTCCTGGAAATTTGCCCCAAAACAAGTGGAATTTCTGAGTTTTGCCGCAAAATAAGAAGAATTTCTGTCTTTTTGCCCGAACATATAGGGATTTTCTGACTTTTTGTCCCACAATTAAGGGAATTTCTGCAATTTTGCTCCAAAATACGGGGAATTTCTCCCCTTTTGCCCGAAAATAAGGAGAATGCATACCTTTTTGCCATAAAAAAGGGAAATGTCTTCATTTTTGCTCCAAAATAAGAGGAATTTCTGCCTTTTTGCCTCTAAATAAGTGGAATTTCTGTCTTTTTCCCCCAAAACAAAAGGAATTCCTTTCTTTTTTGCCCCCAAATAAGGAAAATTTCTGCCTTTTTTCCCTGAAATAAGTAAAATTTCTGCAATTTTGCCCCAAAATAAGTGAAATTTCTCCAATTTTGCCCCAAAATAAGGAAAATTTCTGCAATTTTGCCCCAAAATAAAGAAAATTTCTGGAATTTTGCCCTAAAATAAGTGGAATTTTTGATTTTTGCCCCAAAATAAGAAGAATTTCTGAATTTTTGCCCCAACATATAGGGAATTTCTCTTTTTTTGCCCCACAACTAGGGGAATTTCTGCAATTTTGCTCCAAAATACAGGGAATTTCTGCCTTTTTGCCTGAAAATAAGAAGAATGCATACCTTTTGCCATAAAATAGGGAAATTTCTTCATTTTTGCTCCAAAATAAGGGGAATTTCTGCTTTTTTGCCTCTAAATAAGTGGAATATCTGTCTTTTCCCCTCAAAACAAAGGTTATTCATGTTTTTTTGCCCCAAAATAAGAAAAATTTCTGACTTATTACCCTGAAATAAGTGAAATTTCTGCAATTTTGCCCCAAATAAGGGAAATTTCTGGAATTTTGCCCCAAAATAAGTGGAATTTCTGAGTTTTGCCCCAAAATAAGGAGAATTTCTGTCTTTTTGCCTCAACATATAGGCAATTTCTGCCTTTTTGCCCTACAATTACGGGAATTTCTGCAATTTTGCTCCAAAATATGGGGAATTTCTGCCTTTTTGCCCGAAAATAAGAAGAATGCATACCTTTTTGCCATAAAAAATGGAAATTTCTTGATTTTTGCTCCAAAATACGGGGAATTTCTGCTTTGTGCCTCTAAGTGTAATTTCTGTATTTTCCCCCAAAACAGAGAAAATTTCTGTTTTTTTTGCCCCAAAATAAGAAATAATTCTGACTTATTACCCTAAAGTAAGTGAAATTTCTGCAATTTTTCCCCAAAATATGGGAAATTTCTCCCTTTTTGCCCCCAAATAAGGGGAATTTCAGTATTTTTACCTCAAAATAAGGGGAATTTCTGCATTTTTGCCACAAATATTAGGAATTTCTGCTTTTTGCCCCAAAATAAGGATAATTTCTGCCTTTTTTCCCTGAAATAAGTGAAATTTCTGCAATTTTGCCCCAAAATAAGTGAAATTTCTGCAATTTTGCCCCAAAATAAAGGAAATTTCTGTATATTTGCCCCAAAATAAGTGGAATTTCTGAGTTTTGCCACAAAATAAAGAGAATTTCTGTCTATTTGAACTAACATATAGGGAATTTCTGACATTTTGCCTCATATTTAAAGGAATTTCTGCAATTTTGCTCCAAAACACGGGGAATTTCTGCCTTTTTGCCCGAAAATAAGAAATATGCATACCTTTTTGCCATAAAAAAGGGAAATTTCTTCATTTTTGCTCCAAAATAAGGGGAATTTCTGCTTTTTTGCCTCTAAATAAGTGGAATTTCTGTCTTTTTCCCCCAAAACAAAGGGAATTTCTGTCTTTTTGGCCCCAAAATAAAAAAATCTCTGACTTAATACCCTGAAGTAAGTTAAAATTCTGCAATTTTGCCCCAAAATGAAGGAAATTTCTGCCTTTTTGCCCCCAAATAAGGGGAATTTCAGCGTTTTTACCTCAAAATAAGTAAAATTTCTGCCTTTTTGCCACAAAATATTAGGAATTTCTGCCTTTTGGCCCCCAAAATTAGAAAAATTTCTGCCTTTTTTCCCTGAAATAAGTGAAATTTCTGCAATTTTGCCCCAAAATAAGTGAAATTTCTGCAATTTGCCCCCAAATAAGTGAAATTTCTGCAATTTTGCCCCAAAAGAAGGGAAATTCCTGGAAATTTGCCCCAAAACAAGTGGAATTTCTGAGTTTTGCCGCAAAATAAGAAGAATTTCTGTCTTTTTGCCCGAACATATAGGGATTTTCTGACTTTTTGTCCCACAATTAAGGGAATTTCTGCAATTTTGATCCAAAATACGGGGAATTTCTCCCCTTTTGCCCGAAAATAAGGAGAATGCATACCTTTTTGCCATAAAAAAGGGAAATGTCTTCATTTTTGCTCCAAAATAAGAGGAATTTCTGCCTTTTTGCCTCTAAATAAGTGGAATTTCTGTCTTTTTCCCCCAAAACAAAAGGAATTCCTTTCTTTTTTGCCCCCAAATAAGGAAAATTTCTGCCTTTTTTCCCTGAAATAAGTAAAATTTCTGCAATTTTGCCCCAAAATAAGTGAAATTTCTCAAATTTTGCCCCAAAATTAGGAAAATTTTTGCAATTTTGCCCCAAAATATAGAAAATTTCTGGAATTTTGCCCTAAAATAAGTGGAATTTTTGAGTTTTGCCCCAAAATAAGAAGAATTTCTGAATTTTTGCCCCAACATATAGGGAATTTCTCCCTTTTTGCCCCACAACTAGGGGAATTTCTGCAATTTTACTCCAAAATACGGGGAATTTCGGCCTTTTTGCCCGAAAATAAGAAGAATGCATAACTTTTTGCCATAAAAAAGGGAAATTTCTTCATTTTTGCTCCAAAATAAGGGGAATTTCTGCTTTTTTGCCTCTAAATAAGTGGAATTTTTGTTTTTTTCCCCCAAAACATAAAAAATTCCTGTCTTTTTTGCCCCAAAATAAGGAAAATTTCTGCCTTTTTTCCCTGAAATAAGTGAAATTTCTGCAATTTTGCCCCAAAATAAGTGAAATTTCTTCAATTTTGCCCCAAAATAAGGGAAATTTCTGCAATTTTTCCCTAAAACAAGGGAAATTTCTGGAATTTTGCCCCAAAATAAGTGGAATTTCTGAGTTTTGCCCCAAAATAAGAAGATTTTCTGTCTTTTTGCCCCAACATATAGAGAATTTCTTCCTTTTTGCCCCACAATTAGGGAAATTTCTGCAATTTTGCTCCAAAATACAGGGATTTTCTGCCTTTTTGCCTGAAAATAAGAAGAATGCATACCTTTTGCCATAAAATAGGGAAATTTCTTCATTTTTGCTCCAAAATAAGGGGAATTTCTGCTTTTTTGCCTCTAAATAAGTGGAATTTCTGTCTTTTTCCCCCAACACAAAGGGAATTCCTGTCTTTTTTGCCCCAAAATAAGGAAAAATTCTGACTTATTACCCTGAAGTAAGTGAAATTTCTGCAATTTTGCCCCAAAATAAGGGAAATTTCTGCCTTTTTCCCCCCAAATAAAGGGAATTTCAGCATTTTTACCTCAAAATAAGAAGAATTTCTGCATTTTTGCCACAAAATATTAGGAATTTCTGCCTTTTTGCTTCAAAATAAAGAAACTTCTGCTTTTTTCCCTGAAATAAGTGAAATTTCTGCAATTTTGCCCCAAAAGAGTGAAATTTCTGCAATTTTGATCCAAAATAAGGGAAATTTCTGGAATTTTGCCCCAAAATAAGTGGAATCTGAGTTTTGCCCCAAAATAAGGAGAATTTCTGTCTTTTTGCCTCAACATATAGGCAATTTCTGCCTTTTTGCCCTACAATTAGGGGAATTTCTGCAATTTTGCTCCAAAATATGGGGAATTTCTGCCTTTTTGCCCGAAAATAAGAAGAATGCATACTTTTTTGCCATAAAAAATGGAAATTTCTTGATTTTTGCTCCAAAATAAGGGGAATTTCTGCGTTTTGCTTCTAAGTGGAATTTCTGTCTTTTTCCCCCAAAACAAAGAAAATTTCTGTTTTTTTGCCCCAAAATAAGAAATAATTCTGACTTATTACTCTAAAGTAAGTGAAATTTCTGCAATTTTTCCCCAAAATATGGGAAATTTCTCCCTTTTTGCCCCCAAATAAGGGGAATTTCAGCCTTTTTACCTCAAAATAAGAAGAATTTCTGCATTTTTGCCACAAATATTAGGAATGTCTGCTTTTTGCCCCAAAATAAGGATAATTTCTGCCTTTTTTCCCTGAAATAAGTGAAATTTCTGCAATTTTGCCCCAAAATAAGTGAAATTTCTGCAATTTTGCCCCAAAATAAAGGAAATTTCTGTATATTTGCCCCAAAATAAGTGGAATTTCTGAGTTTTGCCACAAAATAAAGAGAATTTCTGTCTATTTGCCCTAACATATAGGGAATTTCTGACATTTTGCCCCATATTTAAAGGAATTTCTGCAATTTTGCTCCAAAATACGGGGAATTTCTGCCTTTTTGCCCGAAAATAAGAAATATGCATACCTTTTTGCCATAAAAAAGGGAAATTTCTTCATTTTTGCTCCAAAATAAGGGGAATTTCTGCTTTTTTGCCACTAAATAAGTGGAATTTCTGTCTTTTCCCCCCAAAACAAAGGGAATTTCTGTCTTTTTGGCCCCAAAATAAAAAAATCTCTGACTTATTACCCTGAAGTAAGTTAAAATTCTGCAATTTTGCCCCAAAATAAAGGAAATTTCTGCCTTTTTGCCCCCAAATAAGGGGAATTTCAGCGTTTTTACCTCAAAATAAGTAGAATTTCTGCCTTTTTGCCACAAAATATTAGGAATTTCTGCCTTTTTGCCCCCAAAATTAGAAAAATTTCTGCCTTTTTTCCCTGAAATAAGTGAAATTTCTGCAATTTTGCCCCAAAATAAGTGAAATTTCTGCAATTTGCCCCCAAATAAGTGAAATTTCTGCAATTTTGCCCCAAAAGAAGGGAAATTCCTGAAAATTTGCCCCAAAATAAGTGGAATTTCTGAGTTTTGCCGCAAAATAAGAAGAATTTCTGTCTTTTTGCCCGAACATATAGGGAATTTCTGACTTTTTGTCCCACAATTAAGGGAATTTCTGCAATTTTGCTCCAAAATACGGGGAATTTCTCCCCTTTTGCCCGAAAATAAGGAGAATGCATACCTTTTTGCCATAAAAAAGGGAAATGTCTTCATTTTTGCTCCAAAATAAGAGGAATTTCTGCCTTTTTGCCTCTAAATAAGTGGAATTTCTGTCTTTTTCCCCCAAAACAAAAGGAATTCCTTTCTTTTTTGCCCCCAAATAAGGAAAATTTCTGCCTTTTTTCCCTGAAATAAGTAAAATTTCTGCAATTTTGCCCCAAAATAAGTGAAATTTCTCCAATTTTGCCCCAAAATAAGGAAAATTTCTGCAATTTTGCCCCAAAATAAAGAAAATTTCTGGAATTTTGCCCTAAAATAAGTGGAATTTTTGAGTTTTGCCCCAAAATAAGAAGAATTTCTGAATTTTTGCCCCAACATATAGGGAATTTCTCCCTTTTTGCCCCACAACTAGGGGAATTTTTGCAATTTTACTCCAAAATACGGGGAATTTCGGCCTTTTTGCCCGAAAATAAGAAGAATGCATAACTTTTTGCCATAAAAAAGGGAAATTTCTTCATTTTTGCTCCAAAATAAGGGGAATTTCTGCTTTTTTGCCTCTAAATAAGTGGAATATCTGTCTTTTTCCCTCAAAACAAAGGTTATTCATGTTTTTTGCCCCAAAATAAGAAAAATTTCTGACTTATTACCCTGAAATAAGTGAAATTTCTGCAATTTTGCCCCAAAATAAGGGAAATTTCTGGATTTTTGCCCCAAAATAAGTGGAATTTCTGAGTTTTGCCCCAAAATAAAGAGAATTTCTGTCGTTTTGCCCCAACATATAGGGAATTTCTGCTTTTGCCCCACAATTAGGGGAATTTCTGCAATTTTGCTCCAAAATACGGGGAATTTCTGCCTTTTTGCCCGAAAATAAGAAGAAAGCATACCTTTTTGTCATAAAAAAGGGAAATTTCTTCATTTTTGCTCCAAAATAAGGGGAATTTCTGCTTTTTTGCCTCTAAATAAGTGGAATTTCTGTCTTTTTCCCCCAACACAAAGGGAATTCCTGTCTTTTTTGCCCCAAAATAAGGAAAAATTCTGACTTATTACCCTGAAGTAAGTGAAATTTCTGCAATTTTGCCCCAAAATAAGGGAAATTTCTGCTTTTTTCCTCCAAAATAAGCGGAATTTCAGCATTTTTACCTCAAAATAAGAAGAATTTCTGCATTTTTGCCACAAAATATTAGGAATTTCTGCCTTTTTGCTTCAAAATAAAGAAACTTCTGCTTTTTTTCCCTGAAATAAGTGAAATTTCTGCAATTTTGCCCCAAAATAAGTGAAATTTCTGCAATTTTGCCCCAAAATAAGGGAAATTTCTGGAATTTTGCCCCAAAATAAGTGGAATTTCTGAGTTTTGCCCCAAAATAAGGAGAATTTCTGTATTTTTGCCTCAACATATAGGCAATTTCTGCCCTTTTGCCCTACAATTAGGGGAATTTCTGCAATTTTGCTCCAAAATATGGGGAATTTCTGCCTTTTTGCCCGAAAATAAGAAGAATGCATACCTTTTTGCCATAAAAAATGGAAATTTCTTGATTTTTGCTCCAAAATAAGGGGAATTTCTGCTTTTTGCCTCTAAGTGGAATTTCTGTCTTTTTCCCCCAAAACAAAGAAAATTTCTGTTTTTTTTGCCCCAAAATAAGAAATAATTCTGACTTATTACCCTAAAGTATGTGAAATTTCTGCAATTTTTCCCCAAAATTTGGGAAATTTCTCCCTTTTTGCCCCCAAATAAGGGGAATTTCAGCCTTTTTACCACAAAATAAGAGGAATTTCTGCATTTTTGCCACAAATATTAGGAATTTCTGCTTTTTGCCCCAAAATAAGGATAATTTCTGCCTTTTTTCCCTGAAATAAGTGAAATTTCTGCAATTTTGCCCCAAAATAAGTGAAATTTCTGCAATTTTGCCCCAAAATAAAAGAAATTTCTGTATATTTGCCCCAAAATAAGTGGAATTTCTGAGTTTTGCCACAAAATAAAGAGAATTTCTGTCTATTTGCCCTAACATATAGGGAATTTCTGACATTTTGCCCCATATTTAAAGGAATTTCTGCAATTTTGCTCAAAAATACGGGGAATTTCTGCCTTTTTGCCCGAAAATAAGAAATATGCATACCTTTTTGCCATAAAAAAGGGAAATTTCTTCATTTTTGCTCCAAAATAAGGGGAATTTCTGCTTTTTTGCCTCTAAATAAGTGGAATTTCTGTCTTTTCCCCCCAAAACAAAGGGAATTTCTGTCTTTTTGGCCCCAAAATAAAAAAATCTCTGACTTATTACCCTGAAGTAAGTTAAAATTCTGCAATTTTGCCCCAAAATAAAGGAAATTTCTGCCTTTTTGCCCCCAAATATGGGGAAATCCAGCGTTTTTACCTCAAAATAAAGAGAATTTCTGCCTTTTTGCCACAAAATATTAGGAATTTCTGCCTTTTTGCCCCCAAAATTAGAAAAATTTCTGACTTTTTTCCCTGAAATAAGTGAAATTTCTGCAATTTTGCCCCAAAATAAGTGAAATTTTTGCAATTTGCCCCCAAATAAGTGAAATTTCTGCAATTTTGCCCCAAAAGAAGGGAAATTCCTGGAAATTTGCCCCAAAATAAGTGGAATTTCTGAGTTTTGCCGCAAAATAAGAAGAATTTCTGTCTTTTTGCCCGAACATATAGGGAATTTCTGACTTTTTGTCCCACAATTAAGGGAATTTCTGCAATTTTGCTCCAAAATACGGGGAATTTCTCCCCTTTGGCCCGAAAATAAGGAGAATGCATACCTTTTTGCCATAAAAAAGGGAAATGTCTTCATTTTTGCTCCAAAATAAGAGGAATTTCTGCCTTTTTGCCTCTAAATAAGTGGAATTTCTGTCTTTTTCCCCCAAAACAAAAGGAATTCCTTTCTTTTTTGCCCCCAAATAAGGAAAATTTCTGCCTTTTTTTCCCTGAAATAAGTAAAATTTCTGCAATTTTGCCCCAAAATAAGTGAAATTTCTCCAATTTTGCCCCAAAATAAGGAAAATTTCTGCAATTTTGCCCCAAAATAAAGAAAATTTCTGGAATTTTGCCCCAAAATAAGTGGAATTTTTGAGTTTTGCCCCAAAATAAGAAGAATTTCTGAATTTTTGCCCCAACATATAGGGAATTTCTCAGTTTTTGCCCCACAACTAGGGGAATTTCTGCAATTTTACTCCAAAATACGGGGAATTTCGGCCTTTTTGCCCGAAAATAAGAAGAATGCATAACTTTTTGCCATAAAAAAGGGAAATTTCTTCATTTTTGCTCCAAAATAAGGGGAATTTCTGCTTTTTTGCCTCTAAATAAGTGGAATTTTTGTTTTTTTCCCCCAAAACATAGAAAATTCCTGTCTTTTTTGCCCCAAAATAAGGAAAATTTCTGCCTTTTTTCCCTGAAATAAGTGAAATTTCTGCAATTTTGCCCCAAAATAAGTGAAATTTCTCCAATTTTGCCCCAAAATAAGGGAAATTTCTGCAATTTTTCCCTAAAATAAGGGAAATTTCTGGAATTTTGCCCCGAAATAAGGGGAATTTCTGAGTTTTGCCACAAAATAAGAAGATTTTCTGTCTTTTTGCCCCAACATATAGAGAATTTCTGCCTTTTTGCCCCACAATTAGGGAAATTTCTGCAATTTTGCTCCAAAATACAGGGAATTTCTGCCTTTTTGCCTGAAAATAAGAAGAATGCATACCTTTTGCCATAAAATAGGGAAATTTCTTCATTTTTGCTACAAAATAAGGGGAATTTCTGCTTTTTTGATTCTAAATAAGTGGAATATCTGTCTTTTTCCCTCAAAATAAAGGTTATTCATGTTTTTTTGCCCCAAAATAAGAAAAATTTCTGACTTATTACCCTGAAATAAGTGAAATTTCTGCAATTTTGCCCCAAAATAAGGGAAATTTCTGGATTTTTGCCCCAAAATAAGTGGAATTTCTGAGTTTTGCCCCAAAATAAAGAGAATTTCTGTCGTTTTGCCCCAACATATAGGGAATTTCTGCTTTTGCCCCACAATTAGGGGAATTTCTGCAATTTTGCTCCAAAATACGGGGAATTTCTGCCTTTTTGCCCGAAAATAAGAAGAAAGCATACCTTTTTGCCATAAAAAAGGGAAATTTCTTCATTTTTGCTCCAAAATAAGGGGAATTTCTGCTTTTTTGCCTCTAAATAAGTGGAATTTCTGTCTTTTTCCCCCAACACAAAGGGAATTCCTGTCTTTTTTGCCCCAAAATAAGGAAAAATTCTGACTTATTACCCTGAAGTAAGTGAAATTTCTGCAATTTTGCCCCAAAATAAGGGAAATTTCTGCCTTTTTCCCCCCAAATAAAGGGAATTTCAGCATTTTTACCTCAAAATAAGAAGAATTTCTGCATTTTTGCCACAAAATATTAGGAATTTCTGCCTTTTTGCTTCAAAATAAAGAAACTTCTGCTTTTTTCCCTGAAATAAGTGAAATTTCTGCAATTTTGCCCCAAAAGAGTGAAATTTCTGCAATTTTGTCCCAAAATAAGGGAAATTTCTGGAATTTTGCCCCAAAATAAGTGGAATCTGAGTTTTGCCCCAAAATAAGGAGAATTTCTGTCTTTTTGCCTCAACATATAGGCAATTTCTGCCTTTTTGCCCTACAATTAGGGGAATTTCTGCAATTTTGCTCCAAAATATGGGGAATTTCTGCCTTTTTGCCCGAAAATAACAAGAATGCATACTTTTTTGCCATAAAAAATGGAAATTTCTTGATTTTTGCTCCAAAATAAGGGGAATTTCTGCTTTTTGCTTCTAAGTGGAATTTCTGTCTTTTTTCCCCAAAACAAAGAAAATTTCTGTTTTTTTGCCCCAAAATAAGAAATAATTCTGACTTATTACTCTAAAGTAAGTGAAATTTCTGCAATTTTTCCCCAAAATATGGGAAATTTCTCCCTTTTTGCCCCCAAATAAGGGGAATTTCAGCCTTTTTACCTCAAAATAAGAGGAATTTCTGCATTTTTGCCACAAATATTAGGAATTTCTGCTTTTTGCCCCAAAATAAGGATAATTTCTGCCTTTTTTCCCTGAAATAAGTGAAATTTCTGCAATTTTGCCCCAAAATAAGTGAAATTTCTGCAATTTTGCCCCAAAATAAAGGAAATTTCTGTATATTTGCCCCAAAATAAGTGGAATTTCTGAGTTTTGCCACAAAATAAAGAGAATTTCTGTCTATTTGCCCTAACATATAGGGAATTTCTGACATTTTGCCCCATATTTAAAGGAATTTCTGCAATTTTGCTCCAAAATACGGGGAATTTCTGCTTTTTTGCCCGAAAATAAGAAATATGCATACCTTTTTGCCATAAAAAAGGGAAATTTCTTCATTTTTGCTCCAAAATAAGGGGAATTTCTGCTTTTTTGCCTCTAAATAAGTGGAATTTCTGTCTTTTCCCCCCAAAACAAAGGGAATTTCTGTCTTTTTGGCCCCAAAATAAAAAAATCTCTGACTTATTACCCTTAAGTAAGTTAAAATTCTGCAATTTTGCCCCAAAATAAAGGAAATTTCTGCCTTTTTGCCCCCAAATAAGGGGAATTTCAGCGTTTTTACCTCAAAATAAGTAGAATTTCTGCCTTTTTGCCACAAAATATTAGAAATTTCTGCCTTTTTGCCTTCAAAATTAGAAAAATTTCTGCCTTTTTTCCCTGAAATAAGTGAAATTTCTGCAATTTTGCCCCAAAATAAGTGAAATTTCTGCAATTTGCCCCCAAATAAGTGAAATTTCTGCAATTTTGCCCCAAAAGAAGGGAAATTCCTGGAAATTTGCCCCAAAATAAGTGGAATTTCTGAGTTTTGCCGCAAAATAAGAAGAATTTCTGTCTTTTTGCCCGAACATATAGGGAATTTCTGACTTTTTTCCCACAATTAAGGGAATTTCTGCAATTTTGCTCCAAAATACGGGGAATTTCTCCCCTTTTGCCCGAAAATAAGGAGAATGCATACCTTTTTGGCATAAAAAAGGGAAATGTCTTCATTTTTGCTCCAAAATAAGAGGAATTTCTGCCTTTTTGCCTCTAAATAAGTGGAATTTCTGTCTTTTTCCCCCAAAACAAAAGGAATTCCTTTCTTTTTTGCCACCAAATAAGGAAAATTTCTGCCTTTTTTCCCTGAAATAAGTAAAATTTCTGCAATTTTGCCCCAAAATAAGTGAAATTTCTCCAATTTTGCCCCGAAATAAGGGAAATTTCTGCAATTTTTCCCTAAAATAAGGGAAATTTCTGGAATTTTACCCAAAAATAAGTGGAATTTTTGAGTTTTGCCCCAAAATATGAAGAATTTCTGAATGTTTGCCCCAACATATAGGGAATTTCTCCCTTTTTGCCCCACAACTAGGGGAATTTCTGCAATTTTACTCCAAAATACGGGGAATTTCGGCCTTTTTGCCCGAAAATAAGAAGAATGCATAACTTTTTGCCATAAAAAAGGGAAATTTCTTCATTTTTGCTCCAAAATAAGGGGAATTTCTGCTTTTTTGCCTCTAAATAAGTGGAATTTTTGTTTTTTTCCCCCAAAACATAGAAAATTCCTGTCTTTTTTGCCCCAAAATAAGGAAAATTTCTGCCTTTTTTCCCTGAAATAAGTGAAATTTCTGCAATTTTGCCCCAAAATAAGTGAAATTTCTCCAATTTTGCCCCAAAATAAGGGAAATTTCTGCAATTTTTCCCTAAAATAAGGGAAATTTCTGGAATTTTGCCCCGAAATAAGTGGAATTTCTGAGTTTTGCCCCAAAATAAGATTTTCTGTCTTTTTGCCCCAACATATAGAGAATTTCTGCCTTTTTGCCCCACAATTAGGGAAATTTCTGCAATTTTGCTCCAAAATACAGGGAATTTCTGCCTTTTTGCCTGAAAATAAGAAGAATGCATACCTTTTGCCATAAAATAGGGAAATTTCTTCATTTTTGCTCCAAAATAAGGGGAATTTCTGCTTTTTTGCCTCTAAATAAGTGGAATATCTGTATTTTTCCCTCAAAATAAAGGTTATTCATGTTTTTTTGCCCCAAAATAAGAAAAATTTCTGACTTATTACCCTGAAATAAGTGAAATTTCTGCAATTTTGCCCCAAAATAAGGGAAATTTCTGGATTTTTGCTCCAAAATAAGTGGAATTTCTGAGTTTTGCCCCAAAATAAAGAGAATTTCTGTCGTTTTGCCCCAACATATAGGCAATTTCTGCTTTTGCCCCACAATTAGGGGAATTTCTGCAATTTTGCTCCAAAATACGGGGAATTTCTGCCTTTTTGCCCGAAAATAAGAAGAAAGCATACCTTTTTGCCATAAAAAAGGGAAATTTCTTCATTTTTGCTCCAAAATAAGGGGAATTTCTGCTTTTTTGCCTCTAAATAAGTGGAATTTCTGTCTTTTTCCCCCAACACAAAGGGAATTCCTGTCTTTTTTGCCTCAAAATAAGGAAAAATTCTGACTTATTACCCTGAAGTAAGTGAAATTTCTGCAATTTTGCCCCAAAATAAGGGAAATTTCTGCCTTTTTCCCCCCAAATAAAGGGAATTTCAGCATTTTTACCTCAAAATAAGAAGAATTTCTGCATTTTTGCCACAAAATATTAGGAATTTCTGCCTTTTTGCTTCAAAATAAAGAAACTTCTGCTTTTTTTCCCTGAAATAAGTGAAATTTCTGCAATTTTGCCCCAAAAGAGTGAAATTTCTGCAATTTTGCCCCAAAATAAGGGAAATTTCTGGAATTTTGCCCCAAAATAAGTGGAATTTCTGAGTTTTGCCCCAAAATAAGGAGAATTTCTGTCTTTTTGCCTCAACATATAGGCAATTTCTGCCTTTTTGCCCTACAATTAGGGGAATTTCTGCAATTTTGCTCCAAAATATGGGGAATTTCTGCCTTTTTGCCCGAAAATAAGAAGAATGCATACCTTTTTGCCATAAAAAATGGAAATTTCTTGATTTTTGCTCCAAAATAAGGGGAATTTCTGCTTTTTGCCTCTAAGTGGAATTTCTGTCTTTTTCCCCCAAAACAAAGAAAATTTCTGTTTTTTTTGCCCCAAAATAAGAAATAATTCTGACTTATTACCCTAAAGTAAGTGAAATTTCTGCAATTTTTCCCCAAAATATGGGAAATTTCTCCCTTTTTGCCCCCAAATAAGGGGAATTTCAGCCTTTTTACCTCAAAATAAGGGGAATTTCTGCATTTTTGCCACAAATATTAGGAATTTCTGCTTTTTGCCCCAAAATAAGGATAATTTATGCCTTTTTCCCCTGAAATAAGTGAAATTTCTGCAATTTTGCCCCAAAATAAGTGAAATTTCTGCAATTTTTCCCCAAAATAAAGGAAATTTCTGTATATTTGCCCCAAAATAAGTGGAATTTCTGAGTTTTGCCACAAAATAAAGAGAATTTCTGTCTATTTGCCCTAACATATAGGGAATTTCTGACATTTTGCCCCATATTTAAAGGAATTTCTGCAATTTTGCTCCAAAATACGGGGAATTTCTGCCTTTTTGCCCAAAAATAAGAAATATGCATACCTTTTTGCCATAAAAAAGGGAAATTTCTTCATTTTTGCTCCAAAATAAGGGGAATTTCTGCTTTTTTGCCTCTAAAAAAGTGGAATTTCTGTCTTTTCCCCCCAAAACAAAGGGAATTTCTGTCTTTTTGGCCCCAAAATAAAAAAATCTCTGACTTATTACCCTGAAGTAAGTTAAAATTCTGCAATTTTGCCCCATAATAAAGGAAATTTCTGCCTTTTTGCCCCCAAATAAGGGGAATTTCAGCGTTTTTACCTCAAAATAAGTAGAATTTCTGCCTTTTTGCCACAAAATATTAGGAATTTCTGCCTTTTTGCCCCCAAAATTAGAAAAATTTCTGCCTTTTTTCCCTGAAATAAGTGAAATTTCTGCAATTTTGCCCCAAAATAAGTGAAATTTCTGCAATTTGCCCCCAAATAAGTGAAATTTCTGCAATTTTGCCCCAAAAGAAGGGAAATTCCTGGAAATTTGCCCCAAAATAAGTGGAATTTCTGAGTTTTGCCGCAAAATAAGAAGAATTTCTGTCTTTTTGCCCGAACATATAGGGAATTTCTGACTTTTTTCCCACAATTAATGGAATTTCTGCAATTTTGCTCCAAAATACGGGGAATTTCTCCCCTTTTGCCCGAAAATAAGGAGAATGCATACCTTTTTGCCATAAAAAAGGGAAATGTCTTCATTTTTGCTCCAAAATAAGAGGAATTTCTGCCTTTTTGCCTCTAAATAAGTGGAATTTCTGTCTTTTTCCCCCAAAACAAAAGGAATTCCTTTCTTTTTTGCCCCCAAATAAGGAAAATTTCTGCCTTTTTTCCCTGAAATAAGTAAAATTTCTGCAATTTTGCCCCAAAATAAGTGAAATTTCTCCAATTTTGCCCCAAAATAAGGAAAATTTCTGCAATTTTGCCCCAAAATAAAGAAAATTTCTGGAATTTTGCCCTAAAATAAGTGGAATTTTTGATTTTTGCCCCAAAATAAGAAGAATTTCTGAATTTTTGCCCCAACATATAGGGAATTTCTCTTTTTTTGCCCCACAACTAGGGGAATTTCTGCAATTTTGCTCCAAAATACAGGGAATTTCTGCCTTTTTGCCTGAAAATAAGAAGAATGCATACCTTTTGCCATAAAATAGGGAAATTTCTTCATTTTTGCTCCAAAATAAGGGGAATTTCTGCTTTTTTGCCTCTAAATAAGTGGAATATCTGTCTTTTCCCCTCAAAACAAAGGTTATTCATGTTTTTTTGCCCCAAAATAAGAAAAATTTCTGACTTATTACCCTGAAATAAGTGAAATTTCTGCAATTTTGCCCCAAAATAAGGGAAATTTCTGGAATTTTGCCCCAAAATAAGTGGAATTTCTGAGTTTTGCCCCAAAATAAGGAGAATTTCTGTCTTTTTGCCTCAACATATAGGCAATTTCTGCCTTTTTGCCCTACAATTAGGGGAATTTCTGCAATTTTGCTCCAAAATATGGGGAATTTCTGCCTTTTTGCCCGAAAATAAGAAGAATGCATACCTTTTTGCCATAAAAAAATGGAAATTTCTTGATTTTTGCTCCAAAATACGGGGAATTTCTGCTTTGTGCCTCTAAGTGTAATTTCTGTATTTTCCCCCAAAACAGAGAAAATTTCTGTTTTTTTTGCCCCAAAATAAGAAATAATTCTGACTTATTACCCTAAAGTAAGTGAAATTTCTGCAATTTTTCCCCAAAATATGGGAAATTTCTCCCTTTTTGCCCCCAAATAAGGGGAATTTCAGTATTTTTACCTCAAAATAAGGGGAATTTCTGCATTTTTGCCACAAATATTAGGAATTTCTGCTTTTTGCCCCAAAATAAGGATAATTTCTGCCTTTTTTCCCTGAAATAAGTGAAATTTCTGCAATTTTGCCCCAAAATAAGTGAAATTTCTGCAATTTTGCCCCAAAATAAAGGAAATTTCTGTATATTTGCCCCAAAATAAGTGGAATTTCTGAGTTTTGCCACAAAATAAAGAGAATTTCTGTCTATTTGAACTAACATATAGGGAATTTCTGACATTTTGCCTCATATTTAAAGGAATTTCTGCAATTTTGCTCCAAAACACGGGGAATTTCTGCCTTTTTGCCCGAAAATAAGAAATATGCATACCTTTTTGCCATAAAAAAGGGAAATTTCTTCATTTTTGCTCCAAAATAAGGGGAATTTCTGCTTTTTTGCCTCTAAATAAGTGGAATTTCTGTCTTTTTCCCCCAAAACAAAGGGAATTTCTGTCTTTTTGGCCCCAAAATAAAAAATTCTCTGACTTAATACCCTGAAGTAAGTTAAAATTCTGCAATTTTGCCCCAAAATGAAGGAAATTTCTGCCTTTTTGCCCCCAAATAAGGGGAATTTCAGCGTTTTTACCTCAAAATAAGTAAAATTTCTGCCTTTTTGCCACAAAATATTAGGAATTTCTGCCTTTTGGCCCCCAAAATTAGAAAAATTTCTGCCTTTTTTCCCTGAAATAAGTGAAATTTCTGCAATTTTGCCCCAAAATAAGTGAAATTTCTGCAATTTGCCCCCAAATAAGTGAAATTTCTGCAATTTTGCCCCAAAAGAAGGGAAATTCCTGGAAATTTGCCCCAAAACAAGTGGAATTTCTGAGTTTTGCCGCAAAATAAGAAGAATTTCTGTCTTTTTGCCCGAACATATAGGGATTTTCTGACTTTTTGTCCCACAATTAAGGGAATTTCTGCAATTTTGCTCCAAAATACGGGGAATTTCTCCCCTTTTGCCCGAAAATAAGGAGAATGCATACCTTTTTGCCATAAAAAAGGGAAATGTCTTCATTTTTGCTCCAAA
Organism: Micromys minutus; assembly: GCF_963924665.1. Classification (NCBI taxonomy): domain Eukaryota; kingdom Metazoa; phylum Chordata; class Mammalia; order Rodentia; family Muridae; genus Micromys; species Micromys minutus. The sequence continues at coordinate 9,387,310 of NW_027667467.1, read as the reverse complement.
ATAAGAGGAATTTCTGCCTTTTTGCCTCTAAATAAGTGGAATTTCTGTCTTTTTCCCCCAAAACAAAAGGAATTCCTTTCTTTTTTGCCCCCAAATAAGGAAAATTTCTGCCTTTTTTCCCTGAAATAAGTAAAATTTCTGCAATTTTGCCCCAAAATAAGTGAAATTTCTCCAATTTTGCCCAAAAATAAGGAAAATTTCTGCAATTTTGCCCCAAAATAAAGAAAATTTCTGGAATTTTGCCCTAAAATAAGTGGAATTTTTGATTTTTGCCCCAAAATAAGAAGAATTTCTGAATTTTTGCCCCAACATATAGGGAATTTCTCTTTTTTTGCCCCACAACTAGGGGAATTTCTGCAATTTTGCTCCAAAATACAGGGAATTTCTGCCTTTTTGCCTGAAAATAAGAAGAATGCATACCTTTTGCCATAAAATAGGGAAATTTCTTCATTTTTGCTCCAAAATAAGGGGAATTTCTGCTTTTTTGCCTCTAAATAAGTGGAATATCTGTCTTTTCCCCTCAAAACAAAGGTTATTCATGTTTTTTTGCCCCAAAATAAGAAAAATTTCTGACTTATTACCCTGAAATAAGTGAAATTTCTGCAATTTTGCCCCAAATAAGGGAAATTTCTGGAATTTTGCCCCAAAATAAGTGGAATTTCTGAGTTTTGCCCCAAAATAAGGAGAATTTCTGTCTTTTTGCCTCAACATATAGGCAATTTCTGCCTTTTTGCCCTACAATTAGGGGAATTTCTGCAATTTTGCTCCAAAATATGGGGAATTTCTGCCTTTTTGCCCGAAAATAAGAAGAATGCATACCTTTTTGCCATAAAAAATGGAAATTTCTTGATTTTTGCTCCAAAATACGGGGAATTTCTGCTTTGTGCCTCTAAGTGTAATTTCTGTATTTTCCCCCAAAACAGAGAAAATTTCTGTTTTTTTTGCCCCAAAATAAGAAATAATTCTGACTTATTACCCTAAAGTAAGTGAAATTTCTGCAATTTTTCCCCAAAATATGGGAAATTTCTCCCTTTTTGCCCCCAAATAAGGGGAATTTCAGTATTTTTACCTCAAAATAAGGGGAATTTCTGCATTTTTGCCACAAATATTAGGAATTTCTGCTTTTTGCCCCAAAATAAGGATAATTTCTGCCTTTTTTCCCTGAAATAAGTGAAATTTCTGCAATTTTGCCCCAAAATAAGTGAAATTTCTGCAATTTTGCCCCAAAATAAAGGAAATTTCTGTATATTTGCCCCAAAATAAGTGGAATTTCTGAGTTTTGCCACAAAATAAAGAGAATTTCTGTCTATTTGAACTAACAAATAGGGAATTTCTGACATTTTGCCTCATATTTAAAGGAATTTCTGCAATTTTGCTCCAAAACACGGGGAATTTCTGCCTTTTTGCCCGAAAATAAGAAATATGCATACCTTTTTGCCATAAAAAAGGGAAATTTCTTCATTTTTGCTCCAAAATAAGGGGAATTTCTGCTTTTTTGCCTCTAAATAAGTGGAATTTCTGTCTTTTTCCCCCAAAACAAAGGGAATTTCTGTCTTTTTGGCCCCAAAATAAAAAAATCTCTGACTTAATACCCTGAAGTAAGTTAAAATTCTGCAATTTTGCCCCAAAATGAAGGAAATTTCTGCCTTTTTGCCCCCAAATAAGGGGAATTTCAGCGTTTTTACCTCAAAATAAGTAAAATTTCTGCCTTTTTGCCACAAAATATTAGGAATTTCTGCCTTTTGGCCCCCAAAATTAGAAAAATTTCTGCCTTTTTTCCCTGAAATAAGTGAAATTTCTGCAATTTTGCCCCAAAATAAGTGAAATTTCTGCAATTTGCCCCCAAATAAGTGAAATTTCTGCAATTTTGCCCCAAAAGAAGGGAAATTCCTGGAAATTTGCCCCAAAACAAGTGGAATTTCTGAGTTTTGCCGCAAAATAAGAAGAATTTCTGTCTTTTTGCCCGAACATATAGGGATTTTCTGACTTTTTGTCCCACAATTAAGGGAATTTCTGCAATTTTGATCCAAAATACGGGGAATTTCTCCCCTTTTGCCCGAAAATAAGGAGAATGCATACCTTTTTGCCATAAAAAAGGGAAATGTCTTCATTTTTGCTCCAAAATAAGAGGAATTTCTGCCTTTTTGCCTCTAAATAAGTGGAATTTCTGTCTTTTTCCCCCAAAACAAAAGGAATTCCTTTCTTTTTTCCCCCAAATAAGGAAAATTTCTGCCTTTTTTCCCTGAAATAAGTAAAATTTCTGCAATTTTGCCCCAAAATAAGTGAAATTTCTCAAATTTTGCCCCAAAATTAGGAAAATTTTTGCAATTTTGCCCCAAAATATAGAAAATTTCTGGAATTTTGCCCTAAAATAAGTGGAATTTTTGAGTTTTGCCCCAAAATAAGAAGAATTTCTGAATTTTTGCCCCAACATATAGGGAATTTCTCCCTTTTTGCCCCACAACTAGGGGAATTTCTGCAATTTTACTCCAAAATACGGGGAATTTCGGCCTTTTTGCCCGAAAATAAGAAGAATGCATAACTTTTTGCCATAAAAAAGGGAAATTTCTTGATTTTTGCTCCAAAATAAGGGGAATTTCTGCTTTTTTGCCTCTAAATAAGTGGAATTTTTGTTTTTTGCCCCCAAAACATAAAAAATTCCTGTCTTTTTTGCCCCAAAATAAGGAAAATTTCTGCCTTTTTTCCCTGAAATAAGTGAAATTTCTGCAATTTTGCCCCAAAATAAGTGAAATTTCTTCAATTTTGCCCCAAAATAAGGGAAATTTCTGCAATTTTTCCCTAAAACAAGGGAAATTTCTGGAATTTTGCCCCAAAATAAGTGGAATTTCTGAGTTTTGCCCCAAAATAAGAAGATTTTCTGTCTTTTTGCCCCAACATATAGAGAATTTCTTCCTTTTTGCCCCACAATTAGGGAAATTTCTGCAATTTTGCTCCAAAATACAGGGATTTTCTGCCTTTTTGCCTGAAAATAAGAAGAATGCATACCTTTTGCCATAAAATAGGGAAATTTCTTCATTTTTGCTCCAAAATAAGGGGAATTTCTGCTTTTTTGCCTCTAAATAAGTGGAATTTCTGTCTTTTTCCCCCAACACAAAGGGAATTCCTGTCTTTTTTGCCCCAAAATAAGGAAAAATTCTGACTTATTACCCTGAAGTAAGTGAAATTTCTGCAATTTTGCCCCAAAATAAGGGAAATTTCTGCCTTTTTCCCCCCAAATAAAGGGAATTTCAGCATTTTTACCTCAAAATAAGAAGAATTTCTGCATTTTTGCCACAAAATATTAGGAATTTCTGCCTTTTTGCTTCAAAATAAAGAAACTTCTGCTTTTTTCCCTGAAATAAGTGAAATTTCTGCAATTTTGCCCCAAAAGAGTGAAATTTCTGCAATTTTGCCCCAAAATAAGGGAAATTTCTGGAATTTTGCCCCAAAATAAGTGGAATCTGAGTTTTGCCCCAAAATAAGGAGAATTTCTGTCTTTTTGCCTCAACATATAGGCAATTTCTGCCTTTTTGCCCTACAATTAGGGGAATTTCTGCAATTTTGCTCCAAAATATGGGGAATTTCTGCCTTTTTGCCCGAAAATAAGAAGAATGCATACTTTTTTGCCATAAAAAATGGAAATTTCTTGATTTTTGCTCCAAAATAAGGGGAATTTCTGCGTTTTGCTTCTAAGTGGAATTTCTGTCTTTTTCCCCCAAAACAAAGAAAATTTCTGTTTTTTTGCCCCAAAATAAGAAATAATTCTGACTTATTACTCTAAAGTAAGTGAAATTTCTGCAATTTTTCCCCAAAATATGGGAAATTTCTCCCTTTTTGCCCCCAAATAAGGGGAATTTCAGCCTTTTTACCTCAAAATAAGAAGAATTTCTGCATTTTTGCCACAAATATTAGGAATGTCTGCTTTTTGCCCCAAAATAAGGATAATTTCTGCCTTTTTTCCCTGAAATAAGTGAAATTTCTGCAATTTTGCCCCAAAATAAGTGAAATTTCTGCAATTTTGCCCCAAAATAAAGGAAATTTCTGTATATTTGCCCCAAAATAAGTGGAATTTCTGAGTTTTGCCACAAAATAAAGAGAATTTCTGTCTATTTGCCCTAACATATAGGGAATTTCTGACATTTTGCCCCATATTTAAAGGAATTTCTGCAATTTTGCTCCAAAATACGGGGAATTTCTGCCTTTTTGCCCGAAAATAAGAAATATGCATACCTTTTTGCCATAAAAAAGGGAAATTTCTTCATTTTTGCTCCAAAATAAGGGGAATTTCTGCTTTTTTGCCACTAAATAAGTGGAATTTCTGTCTTTTCCCCCCAAAACAAAGGGAATTTCTGTCTTTTTGGCCCCAAAATAAAAAAATCTCTGACTTATTACCCTGAAGTAAGTTAAAATTCTGCAATTTTGCCCCAAAATAAAGGAAATTTCTGCCTTTTTGCCCCCAAATAAGGGGAATTTCAGCGTTTTTACCTCAAAATAAGTAGAATTTCTGCCTTTTTGCCACAAAATATTAGGAATTTCTGCCTTTTTGCCCCCAAAATTAGAAAAATTTCTGCCTTTTTTCCCTGAAATAAGTGAAATTTCTGCAATTTTGCCCCAAAATAAGTGAAATTTCTGCAATTTGCCCCCAAATAAGTGAAATTTCTGCAATTTTGCCCCAAAAGAAGGGAAATTCCTGAAAATTTGCCCCAAAATAAGTGGAATTTCTGAGTTTTGCCGCAAAATAAGAAGAATTTCTGTCTTTTTGCCCGAACATATAGGGAATTTCTGACTTTTTGTCCCACAATTAAGGGAATTTCTGCAATTTTGCTCCAAAATACGGGGAATTTCTCCCCTTTTGCCCGAAAATAATGAGAATGCATACCTTTTTGCCATAAAAAAGGGAAATGTCTTCATTTTTGCTCCAAAATAAGAGGAATTTCTGCCTTTTTGCCTCTAAATAAGTGGAATTTCTGTCTTTTTCCCCCAAAACAAAAGGAATTCCTTTCTTTTTTGCCCCCAAATAAGGAAAATTTCTGCCTTTTTTCCCTGAAATAAGTAAAATTTCTGCAATTTTGCCCCAAAATAAGTGAAATTTCTCCAATTTTGCCCCAAAATAAGGAAAATTTCTGCAATTTTGCCCCAAAATAAAGAAAATTTCTGGAATTTTGCCCTAAAATAAGTGGAATTTTTGAGTTTTGCCCCAAAATAAGAAGAATTTCTGAATTTTTGCCCCAACATATAGGGAATTTCTCCCTTTTTGCCCCACAACTAGGGGAATTTTTGCAATTTTACTCCAAAATACGGGGAATTTCGGCCTTTTTGCCCGAAAATAAGAAGAATGCATAACTTTTCGCCATAAAAAAGGGAAATTTCTTCATTTTTGCTCCAAAATAAGGGGAATTTCTGCTTTTTTGCCTCTAAATAAGTGGAATATCTGTCTTTTTCCCTCAAAACAAAGGTTATTCATGTTTTTTGCCCCAAAATAAGAAAAATTTCTGACTTATTACCCTGAAATATGTGAAATTTCTGCAATTTTGCCCCAAAATAAGGGAAATTTCTGGATTTTTGCCCCAAAATAAGTGGAATTTCTGAGTTTTGCCCCAAAATAAAGAGAATTTCTGTCGTTTTGCCCCAACATATAGGGAATTTCTGCTTTTGCCCCACAATTAGGGGAATTTCTGCAATTTTGCTCCAAAATACGGGGAATTTCTGCCTTTTTGCCCGAAAATAAGAAGAAAGCATACCTTTTTGTCATAAAAAAGGGAAATTTCTTCATTTTTGCTCCAAAATAAGGGGAATTTCTGCTTTTTTGCCTCTAAATAAGTGGAATTTCTGTCTTTTTCCCCCAACACAAAGGGAATTCCTGTCTTTTTTGCCCCAAAATAAGGAAAAATTCTGACTTATTACCCTGAAGTAAGTGAAATTTCTGCAATTTTGCCCCAAAATAAGGGAAATTTCTGCTTTTTTCCTCCAAAATAAGCGGAATTTCAGCATTTTTACCTCAAAATAAGAAGAATTTCTGCATTTTTGCCACAAAATATTAGGAATTTCTGCCTTTTTGCTTCAAAATAAAGAAACTTCTGCTTTTTTTCCCTGAAATAAGTGAAATTTCTGCAATTTTGCCCCAAAATAAGTGAAATTTCTGCAATTTTGCCCCAAAATAAGGGAAATTTCTGGAATTTTGCCCCAAAATAAGTGGAATTTCTGAGTTTTGCCCCAAAATAAGGAGAATTTCTGTATTTTTGCCTCAACATATAGGCAATTTCTGCCCTTTTGCCCTACAATTAGGGGAATTTCTGCAATTTTGCTCCAAAATATGGGGAATTTCTGCCTTTTTGCCCGAAAATAAGAAGAATGCATACCTTTTTGCCATAAAAAATGGAAATTTCTTGATTTTTGCTCCAAAATAAGGGGAATTTCTGCTTTTTGCCTCTAAGTGGAATTTCTGTCTTTTTCCCCCAAAACAAAGAAAATTTCTGTTTTTTTTGCCCCAAAATAAGAAATAATTCTGACTTATTACCCTAAAGTATGTGAAATTTCTGCAATTTTTCCCCAAAATTTGGGAAATTTCTCCCTTTTTGCCCCCAAATAAGGGGAATTTCAGCCTTTTTACCACAAAATAAGAGGAATTTCTGCATTTTTGCCACAAATATTAGGAATTTCTGCTTTTTGCCCCAAAATAAGGATAATTTCTGCCTTTTTTCCCTGAAATAAGTGAAATTTCTGCAATTTTGCCCCAAAATAAGTGAAATTTCTGCAATTTTGCCCCAAAATAAAAGAAATTTCTGTATATTTGCCCCAAAATAAGTGGAATTTCTGAGTTTTGCCACAAAATAAAGAGAATTTCTGTCTATTTGCCCTAACATATAGGGAATTTCTGACATTTTGCCCCATATTTAAAGGAATTTCTGCAATTTTGCTCAAAAATACGGGGAATTTCTGCCTTTTTGCCCGAAAATAAGAAATATGCATACCTTTTTGCCATAAAAAAGGGAAATTTCTTCATTTTTGCTCCAAAATAAGGGGAATTTCTGCTTTTTTGCCTCTAAATAAGTGGAATTTCTGTCTTTTCCCCCCAAAACAAAGGGAATTTCTGTCTTTTTGGCCCCAAAATAAAAAAATCTCTGACTTATTACCCTGAAGTAAGTTAAAATTCTGCAATTTTGCCCCAAAATAAAGGAAATTTCTGCCTTTTTGCCCCCAAATATGGGGAAATCCAGCGTTTTTACCTCAAAATAAAGAGAATTTCTGCCTTTTTGCCACAAAATATTAGGAATTTCTGCCTTTTTGCCCCCAAAATTAGAAAAATTTCTGACTTTTTTCCCTGAAATAAGTGAAATTTCTGCAATTTTGCCCCAAAATAAGTGAAATTTTTGCAATTTGCCCCCAAATAAGTGAAATTTCTGCAATTTTGCCCCAAAAGAAGGGAAATTCCTGGAAATTTGCCCCAAAATAAGTGGAATTTCTGAGTTTTGCCGCAAAATAAGAAGAATTTCTGTCTTTTTGCCCGAACATATAGGGAATTTCTGACTTTTTGTCCCACAATTAAGGGAATTTCTGCAATTTTGCTCCAAAATACGGGGAATTTCTCCCCTTTGGCCCGAAAATAAGGAGAATGCATACCTTTTTGCCATAAAAAAGGGAAATGTCTTCATTTTTGCTCCAAAATAAGAGGAATTTCTGCCTTTTTGCCTCTAAATAAGTGGAATTTCTGTCTTTTTCCCCCAAAACAAAAGGAATTCCTTTCTTTTTTGCCCCCAAATAAGGAAAATTTCTGCCTTTTTTTCCCTGAAATAAGTAAAATTTCTGCAATTTTGCCCCAAAATAAGTGAAATTTCTCCAATTTTGCCCCAAAATAAGGAAAATTTCTGCAATTTTGCCCCAAAATAAAGAAAATTTCTGGAATTTTGCCCCAAAATAAGTGGAATTTTTGAGTTTTGCCCCAAAATAAGAAGAATTTCTGAATTTTTGCCCCAACATATAGGGAATTTCTCAGTTTTTGCCCCACAACTAGGGGAATTTCTGCAATTTTACTCCAAAATACGGGGAATTTCGGCCTTTTTGCCCGAAAATAAGAAGAATGCATAACTTTTTGCCATAAAAAAGGGAAATTTCTTCATTTTTGCTCCAAAATAAGGGGAATTTCTGCTTTTTTGCCTCTAAATAAGTGGAATTTTTGTTTTTTTCCCCCAAAACATAGAAAATTCCTGTCTTTTTTGCCCCAAAATAAGGAAAATTTCTGCCTTTTTTCCCTGAAATAAGTGAAATTTCTGCAATTTTGCCCCAAAATAAGTGAAATTTCTCCAATTTTGCCCCAAAATAAGGGAAATTTCTGCAATTTTTCCCTAAAATAAGGGAAATTTCTGGAATTTTGCCCCGAAATAAGGGGAATTTCTGAGTTTTGCCACAAAATAAGAAGATTTTCTGTCTTTTTGCCCCAACATATAGAGAATTTCTGCCTTTTTGCCCCACAATTAGGGAAATTTCTGCAATTTTGCTCCAAAATACAGGGAATTTCTGCCTTTTTGCCTGAAAATAAGAAGAATGCATACCTTTTGCCATAAAATAGGGAAATTTCTTCATTTTTGCTACAAAATAAGGGGAATTTCTGCTTTTTTGATTCTAAATAAGTGGAATATCTGTCTTTTTCCCTCAAAATAAAGGTTATTCATGTTTTTTTGCCCCAAAATAAGAAAAATTTCTGACTTATTACCCTGAAATAAGTGAAATTTCTGCAATTTTGCCCCAAAATAAGGGAAATTTCTGGATTTTTGCCCCAAAATAAGTGGAATTTCTGAGTTTTGCCCCAAAATAAAGAGAATTTCTGTCGTTTTGCCCCAACATATAGGGAATTTCTGCTTTTGCCCCACAATTAGGGGAATTTCTGCAATTTTGCTCCAAAATACGGGGAATTTCTGCCTTTTTGCCCGAAAATAAGAAGAAAGCATACCTTTTTGCCATAAAAAAGGGAAATTTCTTCATTTTTGCTCCAAAATAAGGGGAATTTCTGCTTTTTTGCCTCTAAATAAGTGGAATTTCTGTCTTTTTCCCCCAACACAAAGGGAATTCCTGTCTTTTTTGCCCCAAAATAAGGAAAAATTCTGACTTATTACCCTGAAGTAAGTGAAATTTCTGCAATTTTGCCCCAAAATAAGGGAAATTTCTGCCTTTTTCCCCCCAAATAAAGGGAATTTCAGCATTTTTACCTCAAAATAAGAAGAATTTCTGCATTTTTGCCACAAAATATTAGGAATTTCTGCCTTTTTGCTTCAAAATAAAGAAACTTCTGCTTTTTTCCCTGAAATAAGTGAAATTTCTGCAATTTTGCCCCAAAAGAGTGAAATTTCTGCAATTTTGTCCCAAAATAAGGGAAATTTCTGGAATTTTGCCCCAAAATAAGTGGAATCTGAGTTTTGCCCCAAAATAAGGAGAATTTCTGTCTTTTTGCCTCAACATATAGGCAATTTCTGCCTTTTTGCCCTACAATTAGGGGAATTTCTGCAATTTTGCTCCAAAATATGGGGAATTTCTGCCTTTTTGCCCGAAAATAACAAGAATGCATACTTTTTTGCCATAAAAAATGGAAATTTCTTGATTTTTGCTCCAAAATAAGGGGAATTTCTGCTTTTTGCTTCTAAGTGGAATTTCTGTCTTTTTCCCCCAAAACAAAGAAAATTTCTGTTTTTTTGCCCCAAAATAAGAAATAATTCTGACTTATTACTCTAAAGTAAGTGAAATTTCTGCAATTTTTCCCCAAAATATGGGAAATTTCTCCCTTTTTGCCCCCAAATAAGGGGAATTTCAGCCTTTTTACCTCAAAATAAGAGGAATTTCTGCATTTTTGCCACAAATATTAGGAATTTCTGCTTTTTGCCCCAAAATAAGGATAATTTCTGCCTTTTTTCCCTGAAATAAGTGAAATTTCTGCAATTTTGCCCCAAAATAAGTGAAATTTCTGCAATTTTGCCCCAAAATAAAGGAAATTTCTGTATATTTGCCCCAAAATAAGTGGAATTTCTGAGTTTTGCCACAAAATAAAGAGAATTTCTGTCTATTTGCCCTAACATATAGGGAATTTCTGACATTTTGCCCCATATTTAAAGGAATTTCTGCAATTTTGCTCCAAAATACGGGGAATTTCTGCTTTTTTGCCCGAAAATAAGAAATATGCATACCTTTTTGCCATAAAAAAGGGAAATTTCTTCATTTTTGCTCCAAAATAAGGGGAATTTCTGCTTTTTTGCCTCTAAATAAGTGGAATTTCTGTCTTTTCCCCCCAAAACAAAGGGAATTTCTGTCTTTTTGGCCCCAAAATAAAAAAATCTCTGACTTATTACCCTTAAGTAAGTTAAAATTCTGCAATTTTGCCCCAAAATAAAGGAAATTTCTGCCTTTTTGCCCCCAAATAAGGGGAATTTCAGCGTTTTTACCTCAAAATAAGTAGAATTTCTGCCTTTTTGCCACAAAATATTAGAAATTTCTGCCTTTTTGCCTTCAAAATTAGAAAAATTTCTGCCTTTTTTCCCTGAAATAAGTGAAATTTCTGCAATTTTGCCCCAAAATAAGTGAAATTTCTGCAATTTGCCCCCAAATAAGTGAAATTTCTGCAATTTTGCCCCAAAAGAAGGGAAATTCCTGGAAATTTGCCCCAAAATAAGTGGAATTTCTGAGTTTTGCCGCAAAATAAGAAGAATTTCTGTCTTTTTGCCCGAACATATAGGGAATTTCTGACTTTTTTCCCACAATTAAGGGAATTTCTGCAATTTTGCTCCAAAATACGGGGAATTTCTCCCCTTTTGCCCGAAAATAAGGAGAATGCATACCTTTTTGGCATAAAAAAGGGAAATGTCTTCATTTTTGCTCCAAAATAAGAGGAATTTCTGCCTTTTTGCCTCTAAATAAGTGGAATTTCTGTCTTTTTCCCCCAAAACAAAAGGAATTCCTTTCTTTTTTGCCACCAAATAAGGAAAATTTCTGCCTTTTTTCCCTGAAATAAGTAAAATTTCTGCAATTTTGCCCCAAAATAAGTGAAATTTCTCCAATTTTGCCCCAAAATAAGGGAAATTTCTGCAATTTTTCCCTAAAATAAGGGAAATTTCTGGAATTTTACCCCAAAATAAGTGGAATTTTTGAGTTTTGCCCCAAAATATGAAGAATTTCTGAATGTTTGCCCCAACATATAGGGAATTTCTCCCTTTTTGCCCCACAACTAGGGGAATTTCTGCAATTTTACTCCAAAATACGGGGAATTTCGGCCTTTTTGCCCGAAAATAAGAAGAATGCATAACTTTTTGCCATAAAAAAGGGAAATTTCTTCATTTTTGCTCCAAAATAAGGGGAATTTCTGCTTTTTTGCCTCTAAATAAGTGGAATTTTTGTTTTTTTCCCCCAAAACATAGAAAATTCCTGTCTTTTTTGCCCCAAAATAAGGAAAATTTCTGCCTTTTTTCCCTGAAATAAGTGAAATTTCTGCAATTTTGCCCCAAAATAAGTGAAATTTCTCCAATTTTGCCCCAAAATAAGGGAAATTTCTGCAATTTTTCCCTAAAATAAGGGAAATTTCTGGAATTTTGCCCCGAAATAAGTGGAATTTCTGAGTTTTGCCCCAAAATAAGATTTTCTGTCTTTTTGCCCCAACATATAGAGAATTTCTGCCTTTTTGCCCCACAATTAGGGAAATTTCTGCAATTTTGCTCCAAAATACAGGGAATTTCTGCCTTTTTGCCTGAAAATAAGAAGAATGCATACCTTTTGCCATAAAATAGGGAAATTTCTTCATTTTTGCTCCAAAATAAGGGGAATTTCTGCTTTTTTGCCTCTAAATAAGTGGAATATCTGTCTTTTTCCCTCAAAATAAAGGTTATTCATGTTTTTTTGCCCCAAAATAAGAAAAATTTCTGACTTATTACCCTGAAATAAGTGAAATTTCTGCAATTTTGCCCCAAAATAAGGGAAATTTCTGGATTTTTGCCCCAAAATAAGTGGAATTTCTGAGTTTTGCCCCAAAATAAAGAGAATTTCTGTCGTTTTGCCCCAACATATAGGCAATTTCTGCTTTTGCCCCACAATTAGGGGAATTTCTGCAATTTTGCTCCAAAATACGGGGAATTTCTGCCTTTTTGCCCGAAAATAAGAAGAAAGCATACCTTTTTGCCATAAAAAAGGGAAATTTCTTCATTTTTGCTCCAAAATAAGGGGAATTTCTGCTTTTTTGCCTCTAAATAAGTGGAATTTCTGTCTTTTTCCCCCAACACAAAGGGAATTCCTGTCTTTTTTGCCTCAAAATAAGGAAAAATTCTGACTTATTACCCTGAAGTAAGTGAAATTTCTGCAATTTTGCCCCAAAATAAGGGAAATTTCTGCCTTTTTCCCCCCAAATAAAGGGAATTTCAGCATTTTTACCTCAAAATAAGAAGAATTTCTGCATTTTTGCCACAAAATATTAGGAATTTCTGCCTTTTTGCTTCAAAATAAAGAAACTTCTGCTTTTTTTCCCTGAAATAAGTGAAATTTCTGCAATTTTGCCCCAAAAGAGTGAAATTTCTGCAATTTTGCCCCAAAATAAGGGAAATTTCTGGAATTTTGCCCCAAAATAAGTGGAATTTCTGAGTTTTGCCCCAAAATAAGGAGAATTTCTGTCTTTTTGCCTCAACATATAGGCAATTTCTGCCTTTTTGCCCTACAATTAGGGGAATTTCTGCAATTTTGCTCCAAAATATGGGGAATTTCTGCCTTTTTGCCCGAAAATAAGAAGAATGCATACCTTTTTGCCATAAAAAATGGAAATTTCTTGATTTTTGCTCCAAAATAAGGGGAATTTCTGCTTTTTGCCTCTAAGTGGAATTTCTGTCTTTTTCCCCCAAAACAAAGAAAATTTCTGTTTTTTTTGCCCCAAAATAAGAAATAATTCTGACTTATTACCCTAAAGTAAGTGAAATTTCTGCAATTTTTCCCCAAAATATGGGAAATTTCTCCCTTTTTGCCCCCAAATAAGGGGAATTTCAGCCTTTTTACCTCAAAATAAGGGGAATTTCTGCATTTTTGCCACAAATATTAGGAATTTCTGCTTTTTGCCCCAAAATAAGGATAATTTATGCCTTTTTCCCCTGAAATAAGTGAAATTTCTGCAATTTTGCCCCAAAATAAGTGAAATTTCTGCAATTTTTCCCCAAAATAAAGGAAATTTCTGTATATTTGCCCCAAAATAAGTGGAATTTCTGAGTTTTGCCACAAAATAAAGAGAATTTCTGTCTATTTGCCCTAACATATAGGGAATTTCTGACATTTTGCCCCATATTTAAAGGAATTTCTGCAATTTTGCTCCAAAATACGGGGAATTTCTGCCTTTTTGCCCAAAAATAAGAAATATGCATACCTTTTTGCCATAAAAAAGGGAAATTTCTTCATTTTTGCTCCAAAATAAGGGGAATTTCTGCTTTTTTGCCTCTAAATAAGTGGAATTTCTGTCTTTTCCCCCCAAAACAAAGGGAATTTCTGTCTTTTTGGCCCCAAAATAAAAAAATCTCTGACTTATTACCCTGAAGTAAGTTAAAATTCTGCAATTTTGCCCCATAATAAAGGAAATTTCTGCCTTTTTGCCCCCAAATAAGGGGAATTTCAGCGTTTTTACCTCAAAATAAGTAGAATTTCTGCCTTTTTGCCACAAAATATTAGGAATTTCTGCCTTTTTGCCCCCAAAATTAGAAAAATTTCTGCCTTTTTTCCCTGAAATAAGTGAAATTTCTGCAATTTTGCCCCAAAATAAGTGAAATTTCTGCAATTTGCCCCCAAATAAGTGAAATTTCTGCAATTTTGCCCCAAAAGAAGGGAAATTCCTGGAAATTTGCCCCAAAATAAGTGGAATTTCTGAGTTTTGCCGCAAAATAAGAAGAATTTCTGTCTTTTTGCCCGAACATATAGGGAATTTCTGACTTTTTTCCCACAATTAATGGAATTTCTGCAATTTTGCTCCAAAATACGGGGAATTTCTCCCCTTTTGCCCGAAAATAAGGAGAATGCATACCTTTTTGCCATAAAAAAGGGAAATGTCTTCATTTTTGCTCCAAAATAAGAGGAATTTCTGCCTTTTTGCCTCTAAATAAGTGGAATTTCTGTCTTTTTCCCCCAAAACAAAAGGAATTCCTTTCTTTTTTGCCCCCAAATAAGGAAAATTTCTGCCTTTTTTCCCTGAAATAAGTAAAATTTCTGCAATTTTGCCCCAAAATAAGTAAAATTTCTCCAATTTTGCCCCAAAATAAGGGAAATTTCTGCAATTTTTCGCTAAAATAAGGGAAATTTCTGGAATTTTACCCCAAAATAAGTGGAATTTTTGAGTTTTGCCCCAAAATATGAAGAATTTCTGAATGTTTGCCCCAACATATAGGGAATTTCTCCCTTTTTGCCCCACAACTAGGGGAATTTCTGCAATTTTACTCCAAAATACGGGGAATTTCGGCCTTTTTGCCCGAAAATAAGAAGAATGCATAACTTTTTGCCATAAAAAAGGGAAATTTCTTCATTTTTGCTCCAAAATAAGGGGAATTTCTGCTTTTTTGCCTCTAAATAAGTGGAATTTTTGTTTTTTTCCCCCAAAACATAGAAAATTCCTGTCTTTTTTGCCCCAAAATAAGGAAAATTTCTGCCTTTTTTCCCTGAAATAAGTGAAATTTCTGCAATTTTGCCCCAAAATAAGTGAAATTTCTCCAATTTTGCCCCAAAATAAGGGAAATTTCTGCAATTTTTCCCTAAAATAAGGGAAATTTCTGGAATTTTGCCCCGAAATAAGTGGAATTTCTGAGTTTTGCCCCAAAATAAGATTTTCTGTCTTTTTGCCCCAACATATAGAGAATTTCTGCCTTTTTGCCCCACAATTAGGGAAATTTCTGCAATTTTGCTCCAAAATACAGGGAATTTCTGCCTTTTTGCCTGAAAATAAGAAGAATGCATACCTTTTGCCATAAAATAGGGAAATTTCTTCATTTTTGCTCCAAAATAAGGGGAATTTCTGCTTTTTTGCCTCTAAATAAGTGGAATATCTGTCTTTTTCCCTCAAAATAAAGGTTATTCATGTTTTTTTGCCCCAAAATAAGAAAAATTTCTGACTTATTACCCTGAAATAAGTGAAATTTCTGCAATTTTGCCCCAAAATAAGGGAAATTTCTGGATTTTTGCCCCAAAATAAGTGGAATTTCTGAGTTTTGCCCCAAAATAAAGAGAATTTCTGTCGTTTTGCCCCAACATATAGGCAATTTCTGCTTTTGCCCCACAATTAGGGGAATTTCTGCAATTTTGCTCCAAAATACGGGGAATTTCTGCCTTTTTGCCCGAAAATAAGAAGAAAGCATACCTTTTTGCCATAAAAAAGGGAAATTTCTTCATTTTTGCTCCAAAATAAGGGGAATTTCTGCTTTTTTGCCTCTAAATAAGTGGAATTTCTGTCTTTTTCCCCAAACACAAAGGGAATTCCTGTCTTTTTTGCCTCAAAATAAGGAAAAATTCTGACTTATTACCCTGAAGTAAGTGAAATTTCTGCAATTTTGCCCCAAAATAAGGGAAATTTCTGCCTTTTTCCCCCCAAATAAAGGGAATTTCAGCATTTTTACCTCAAAATAAGAAGAATTTCTGCATTTTTGCCACAAAATATTAGGAATTTCTGCCTTTTTGCTTCAAAATAAAGAAACTTCTGCTTTTTTTCCCTGAAATAAGTGAAATTTCTGCAATTTTGCCCCAAAAGAGTGAAATTTCTGCAATTTTGCCCCAAAATAAGGGAAATTTCTGGAATTTTGCCCCAAAATAAGTGGAATTTCTGAGTTTTGCCCCAAAATAAGGAGAATTTCTGTCTTTTTGCCTCAACATATAGGCAATTTCTGCCTTTTTGCCCTACAATTAGGGGAATTTCTGCAATTTTGCTCCAAAATATGGGGAATTTCTGCCTTTTTGCCCGAAAATAAGAAGAATGCATACCTTTTTGCCATAAAAAATGGAAATTTCTTGATTTTTGCTCCAAAATAAGGGGAATTTCTGCTTTTTGCCTCTAAGTGGAATTTCTGTCTTTTTCCCCCAAAACAAAGAAAATTTCTGTTTTTTTTGCCCCAAAATAAGAAATAATTCTGACTTATTACCCTAAAGTAAGTGAAATTTCTGCAATTTTTCCCCAAAATATGGGAAATTTCTCCCTTTTTGCCCCCAAATAAGGGGAATTTCAGCCTTTTTACCTCAAAATAAGGGGAATTTCTGCATTTTTGCCACAAATATTAGGAATTTCTACTTTTTGCCCCAAAATAAGGATAATTTATGCCTTTTTCCCCTGAAATAAGTGAAATTTCTGCAATTTTGCCCCAAAATAAGTGAAATTTCTGCAATTTTTCCCCAAAATAAAGGAAATTTCTGTATATTTGCCCCAAAATAAGTGGAATTTCTGAGTTTTGCCACAAAATAAAGAGAATTTCTGTCTATTTGCCCTAACATATAGGGAATTTCTGACATTTTGCCCCATATTTAAAGGAATTTCTGCAATTTTGCTCCAAAATACGGGGAATTTCTGCCTTTTTGCCCAAAAATAAGAAATATGCATACCTTTTTGCCATAAAAAAGGGAAATTTCTTCATTTTTGCTCCAAAATAAGGGGAATTTCTGCTTTTTTGCCTCTAAAAAAGTGGAATTTCTGTCTTTTCCCCCCAAAACAAAGGGAATTTCTGTCTTTTTGGCCCCAAAATAAAAAAATCTCTGACTTATTACCCTGAAGTAAGTGAAAATTCTGCAATTTTGCCCCATAATAAAGGAAATTTCTGCCTTTTTGCCCCCAAATAAGGGGAATTTCAGCCTTTTTACCTCAAAATAAGGGGAATTTCTGCATTTTTGCCACAAATATTAGGAATTTCTGCTTTTTGCCCCAAAATAAGGATAATTTATGCCTTTTTCCCCTGAAATAAGTGAAATTTCTGCAATTTTGCCCCAAAATAAGTGAAATTTCTGCAATTTTTCCCCAAAATAAAGGAAATTTCTGTATATTTGCCCCAAAATAAGTGGAATTTCTGAGTTTTGCCACAAAATAAAGAGAATTTCTGTCTATTTGCCCTAACATATAGGGAATTTCTGACATTTTGCCCCATATTTAAAGGAATTTCTGCAATTTTGCTCCAAAATACGGGGAATTTCTGCCTTTTTGCCCAAAAATAAGAAATATGCATACCTTTTTGCCATAAAAAAGGGAAATTTCTTCATTTTTGCTCCAAAATAAGGGGAATTTCTGCTTTTTTGCCTCTAAAAAAGTGGAATTTCTGTCTTTTCCCCCCAAAACAAAGGGAATTTCTGTCTTTTTGGCCCCAAAATAAATAAATCTCTGACTTATTACCCTGAAGTAAGTTAAAATTCTGCAATTTTGCCCCATAATAAAGGAAATTTCTGCCTTTTTGCCCCCAAATAAGGGGAATTTCAGCGTTTTTACCTCAAAATAAGTAGAATTTCTGCCTTTTTGCCACAAAATATTAGGAATTTCTGCCTTTTTGCCCCCAAAATTAGAAAAATTTCTGCCTTTTTTCCCTGAAATAAGTGAAATTTCTGCAATTTTGCCCCAAAATAAGTGAAATTTCTGCAATTTGCCCCCAAATAAGTGAAATTTCTGCAATTTTGCCCCAAAAGAAGGGAAATTCCTGGAAATTTGCCCCAAAATAAGTGGAATTTCTGAGTTTTGCCGCAAAATAAGAAGAATTTCTGTCTTTTTGCCCGAACATATAGGGAATTTCTGACTTTTTTCCCACAATTAAGGGAATTTCTGCAATTTTGCTCCAAAATACGGGGAATTTCTCCCCTTTTGCCCGAAAATAAGGAGAATGCATACCTTTTTGCCATAAAAAAGGGAAATGTCTTCATTTTTGCTCCAAAATAAGAGGAATTTCTGCCTTTTTGCCTCTAAATAAGTGGAATTTCTGTCTTTTTCCCCCAAAACAAAAGGAATTCCTTTCTTTTTTGCCCCCAAATAAATAAAATTTCTGCCTTTTTTCCTTGAAATAAGTAAAATTTCTGCAATTTTGCCCCAAAATAAGTAAAATTTCTCCAATTTTGCCCCAAAATAAGGGAAATTTCTGCAATTTTTCCCTAAAATAAGGGAAATTTCTGGAATTTTACCCCAAAATAAGTGGAATTTTTGAGTTTTGCCCCAAAATATGAAGAATTTCTGAATGTTTGCCCCAACATATAGGGAATTTCTCCCTTTTTGCCCCACAACTAGGGGAATTTCTGCAATTTTACTCCAAAATACGGGGAATTTCGGCCTTTTTGCCCGAAAATAAGAAGAATGCATAACTTTTTGCCATAAAAAAGGGAAATTTCTTCATTTTTGCTCCAAAATAAGGGGAATTTCTGCATTTTTGCCTCTAAATAAGTGGAATTTTTGTTTTTTTCCCCCAAAACATAGAAAAATCCTGTCTTTTTTGCCCCAAAATAAGGAAAATTTCTGCCTTTTTTCCCTGAAATAAGTGAAATTTCTGCAATTTTGCCCCAAAATAAGGGAAATTTCTCCAATTTTGCCCCAAAATAAGGGAAATTTCTGCAATTTTTCCCTAAAATAAGGGAAATTTCTGGAATTTTGCCCCGAAATAAGTGGAATTTCTGAGTTTTGCCCCAAAATAAGATTTTCTGTCTTTTTGCCCCAACATATAGAGAATTTCTGCCTTTTTGCCCCACAATTAGGGAAATTTCTGCAATTTTGCTCCAAAATACAGGGAATTTCTGCCTTTTTGCCTGAAAATAAGAAGAATGCATACCTTTTGCCATAAAATAGGGAAATTTCTTCATTTTTCTCCAAAATAAGGGGAATTTCTGCTTTTTTGCCTCTAAATAAGTGGAATATCTGTCTTTTTCCCTCAAAACAAAGGTTATTCATGTTTTTTTGCCCCAAAATAAGAAAAATTTCTGACTTATTACCCTGAAATAAGTGAAATTTCTGCAATTTTGCCCCAAAATAAGGGAAATTTCTGGATTTTTGCCCCAAAATAAGTGGAATTTCTGAGTTTTGCCCCAATATAAAGAGAATTTCTGTCGTTTTGCCCCAACATATAGGGAATTTCTGCTTTTGCCCCACAATTAGGGGAATTTCTGCAATTTTGCTCCAAAATACGGGGAATTTCTGCCTTTTTGCCCGAAAATAAGAAGAAAGCATACCTTTTTGCCATAAAAAAGGGAAATTTCTTCATTTTTGCTCCAAAATAAGGGGAATTTCTGCTTTTTTGCCTCTAAATAAGTGGAATTTCTGTCTTTTTCCCCCTACACAAAGGGAATTCCTATCTTTTTTGCCCCAAAATAAGGAAAAATTCTGACTTATTACCCTGAAGTAAGTGAAATTTCTGCAATTTTGCCCCAAAATAAGGGAAATTTCTGCCTTTTTCCCCCCAAATAAGGGGAATTTCAGCATTTTTACCTCAAAATAAGAAGAATTTCTGCATTTTTGCCACAAAATATTAGGAATTTCTGCCTTTTTGCTTCAAAATAAAGAAACTTCTGCTTTTTCTTCCTGAAATAAGTGAAATTTCTGCAATTTTGCCCCAAAATAAGTGAAATTTCTGCAATTTTGCCCCAAAATATGGGAAATTTCTGGAATTTTGCCCCAAAATAAGTGGAATTTCTGAGTTTTGCCCCAAAATAAAGAGAATTTCTGTCTTTTTGCCTCAACCTATAGGCAATTTCTGCCTTTTTGCCCTACAATTAGGGGAATTTCTGCAATTTTGCTCCAAAATATGGGGAATTTCTGCCTTTTTGCCCGAAAATAAGAAGAATGCATACCTTTTTGCCATAAAAAATGGAAATTTCTTGATTTTTGCTCCAAAATAAGGGGAATTTCTGCTTTTTGCCTCTAAGTGGAATTTCTGTCTTTTGCCCCCAAAACAAAGAAAATTTCTGTTTTTTTTTGCCCCAAAATAAGAAATAATCCTGACTTATTACCCTAAAGTAAGTGAAATTTCTGCAATTTTTCCCCAAAATATGGGAAATTTCTCCCTTTTTGCCCCCAAATAAGGGGAATTTCAGCCTTTTTA
Organism: Micromys minutus; assembly: GCF_963924665.1. NCBI lineage: Eukaryota > Metazoa > Chordata > Mammalia > Rodentia > Muridae > Micromys > Micromys minutus. The sequence goes on along the minus strand of NW_027667467.1, from coordinate 9,367,283 downwards.
CCTCAAAATAAGGGGAATTTCTGCATTTTTGCCACAAATATTAGGAATTTCTGCTTTTTGCCCCAAAATAAGGATAATTTCTGCCTTTTTCCCTGAAATAAGTGAAATTTCTGCAATTTTGCCCCAAAATAAGTGAAATTTCTGCAATTTTGCCCCAAAATAAAGGAAATTTCTGTATATTTGCCCCAAAATAAGTGGAATTTCTGAGTTTTGCCACAAAATAAAGAGAATTTCTGTCTATTTGCCTTAACATATAGGGAATTTCTGACATTTTGCCCCATATTTAAAGGAATTTCTGCAATTTTGCTCCAAAATACGGGGAATTTCTGCCTTTTTGCCCGAAAATAAGAAATATGCATACCTTTTTGCCATAAAAAAGGGAAATTTCTTCATTTTTGCTCCAAAATAAGGGGAATTTCTGCTTTTTTGCCTCTAAATAAGTGGAATTTCTGTCTTTTCCCCCCAAAACAAAGGGAATTTCTGTCTTTTTGGCCCCAAAATAAAAAAATCTCTGACTTTTTACCCTGAAGTAAGTTAAAATTCTGCAATTTTGCCCCAAAATAAAGGAAATTTCTGCCTTTTTGCCCCCAAGTAATGGGAATTTCAGCGTTTTTACCTCAAAATAAGTAGAATTTCTGCCTTTTTGCCACAAAATATTAGGAATTTCTGCCTTTTTGCCCCCAAAATTAGAAAAATTTCTGCCTTTTTTCCCTGAAATAAGTGAAATTTCTGCAATTTTGCCCCAAAATAAGTGAAATTTCTGCAATTTGCCCCCAAATAAGTGAAATTTCTGCAATTTTGCCCCAAAAGAAGGGAAATTCCTGGAAATTTGCCCCAAAATAAGTGGAATTTCTGAGTTTTGCCGCAAAATAAGAAGAATTTCTGTCTTTTTGCCCGAACATATAGGGAATTTCTGACTTTTTGTCCCACAATTAAGGGAATTTCTGCAATTTTGCTCCAAAATACGGGGAATTTCTCCCCTTTTGCCCGAAAATAAGGAGAATGCATACCTTTTTGCCATAAAAAAGGGAAATGTCTTCATTTTTGCTCCAAAATAAGAGGAATTTCTGCCTTTTTGCCTCTAAATAAGTGGAATTTCTGTATTTTTCCCCCAAAACAAAAGGAATTCCTTTCTTTTTTGCCCCCAAATAAGGAAAATTTCTGCCTTTTTTCCCTGAAATAAGTAAAATTTCTGCAATTTTGCCCCAAAATAAGTGAAATTTCTCATATTTTGCCCCAAAATAAGGGAAATTTCTACAATTTTTCCCTAAAATAAGGGAAATTTCTGGAATTTTGCCCCAAAATAAGTGGAATTTTTGAGTTTTGCCCCAAAATAAGAAGAATTTCTGAATTTTTGCCCCAACATATAGGGAATTTCTCCCTTTTTGCCCCACAACTAGGGGAATTTCTGCAATTTTACTCCAAAATACGGGGAATTTCGGCATTTTTGCCCGAAAATAAGAAGAATGCATAACTTTTTGCCATAAAAAAGGGAAATTTCTTCATTTTTGCTCCAAAATAAGGGGAATTTCTGCTTTTTTGCCTCTAAATAAGTGGAATTTTTGTTTTTTTCCCCCAAAACATAGAAAATTCCTGTCTTTTTTGCCCCAAAATAAGGAAAATTTCTGCCTTTTTTCCCTGAAATAAGTGAAATTTCTGCAATTTTGCCCCAAAATAAGTGAAATTTCTCCAATTTTGCCCCAAAATAAGGAAAATAACTGCAATTTTTCCCTAAAATAAGGGAAATTTCTGGAATTTTGCCCCGAAATAAGTGGAATTTCTGAGTTTTGCCCCAAAATAAGAAGATTTTCTGTCTTTTTGCCCCAACATATAGAGAATTTCTGCCTTTTTGCCCCACAATTAGGGAAATTTCTGCAATTTTGCTCAAAAATACAGGGAATTTCTGCCTTTTTGCCTGAAAATAAGAAGAATGCATACCTTTTGCCATAAAATAGGGAAATTTCTTCATTTTTGCTCCAAAATAAGGGGAATTTCTGCTTTTTTGCCTCTAAATAAGTGGAATATCTGTCTTTTTCCCTCAAAACAAAGGTTATTCATGTTTTTTTGCCCCAAAATAAGAAAAATTTCTGACTTATTACCCTGAAAAAAGTGAAATTTCTGCAATTTTGCCCCAAAATAAGGGAAATTTCTGGATTTTTGTCCCAAAATAAGTGGAATTTCTGAGTTTTGCCCCAAAATAAAGAGAATTTCTGTCGTTTTGCCCCAACATATAGGGAATTTCTGCTTTTGCCCCACAATTAGGGGAATTTCTGCAATTTTGCTCCAAAATACGGGGAATTTCTGCCTTTTTGCCCGAAAATAAGAAAAAAGCATACCTTTTTGCCATAAAAAAGGGAAATTTCTTCATTTTTGCTCCAAAATAAGGGGAATTTCTGCTTTTTTGCCTCTAAATAAGTGGAATTTCTGTCTTTTTCCCCCAACACAAAGGGAATTGCTGTCTTTTTTGCCCCAAAATAAGGAAAAATTCTGACTTATTACCCTGAAGTAAGTGAAATTTCTGCAATTTTGCCCCAAAATAAGGGAAATTTCTGCCTTTTTCCCCCCAAATAAGGGGAATTTCAGCATTTTTACCTCAAAATAAGAAGAATTTCTGCATTTTTGCCACAAAATATTAGGAATTTCTGCCTTTTTGCTTCAAAATAAAGAAACTTCTGCTTTTTTTTCCTGAAATAAGTGAAATTTCTGCAATTTTGCCCCAAAATAAGTGAAATTTCTGCAATTTTGCCCCAAAATAAGGGAAATTTCTGGAATTTTGCCCCAAAAAAAAGTGGAATTTCTGAGTTTTGCTGCAAAATCAGGAGAATTTCTGTCTTTTTGCCTCAACATATAGGCAATTTCTGCCTTTTTGCCCTACAATTAGGGGAATTTCTGCAATTTTGCTCCAAAATATGTGGAATTTCTGCCTTTTTGCCAGAAAATAAGAAGAATGCATACCTTTTTGCCATAAAAAATGGAAATTTCTTGATTTTTGCTCCAAAATGAGGGGAATTTCTGCTTTTTGCCTCTAAGTGGAATTTCTGTCTTTTTCCCCCAAAACAAAGAAAATTTCTGTTTTATTTGCCCCAAAATAAGAAATAATTCTGACTTATTACCCTAAAGTAAGTGAAATTTCTGCAATTTTTCCCCAAAATATGGGAAATTTCTCCCTTTTTGCCCCCAAATAAGGGGAATTTCAGCCTTTTTACCTCAAAATAAGGGGAATTTCTGCATTTTTGCCACAAATATTAGGAATTTCTGCTTTTTGCCCCAAAATAAGGATAATTTCTGCCTTTTCCCTGAAATAAGTGAAATTTCTGCAATTTTGCCCCAAAATAAGTGAAATTTCTGCAATTTTGCCCCAAAATAAAGGAAATTTCTGTATATTTGCCCCAAAATAAGTGGAATTTCTGAGTTTTGCCACAAAATAAAGAGAATTTCTGTCTATTTGCCCTAACATATAGGGAATTTCTGACATTTTGCCCCATATTTAAAGGAATTTCTGCAATTTTGCTCCAAAATACGGGGAATTTCTGCCTTTTTGCCTGAAAATAAGAAATATGCATACCTTTTTGCCATAAAAAAGGGAAATTTCTTCATTTTTGCTCCAAAATAAGGGGAATTTCTGCTTTTTTGCCTCTAAATAAGTGGAATTTCTGTCTTTTTTCCCCAAAACAAAGGGAATTTCTGTCTTTTTGGCCCCAAAATAAAAAAATCTCTGACTTATTACCCTGAAGTAAGTTAAAATTCTGCAATTTTGCCCCAAAATAAAGGAAATTTCTGCCTTTTTGCCCCCAAATAAGGGGAATTTCAGCGTTTTTACCTCAAAATAAGTAGAATTTCTGCCTTTTTGCCACAAAATATTAGGAATTTCTGCCTTTTTGCCCCCAAAATTAGAAAAATTTCTGCCTTTTTTCCCTGAAATAAGTGAAATTTCTGCAATTTTGCCCCAAAATAAGTGAAATTTCTGCAATTTGCCCCCAAATAAGTGAAATTTTGCAACTTTGCCCCAAAAGAAGGGAAATTCCTGGAAATTTGCCCCAAAATAGGTGGAATTTCTGAGTTTTGCCGCAAAATAAGAAGAATTTCTGTCTTTTTGCACGAACATATAGGGAATTTCTGACTTTTTGTCCCACAATTAAGGGAATTTCTGCAATTTTGCTCCAAAATACGGGGAATTTCTCCCCTTTTGCCCGAAAATAAGGAGAATGCATACCTTTTTGCCATAAAAAAGGGAAATGTCTTCATTTTTGCTCCAAAATAAGAGGAATTTCTGCATTTTGCCTCTAAATAAGTGGAATTTCTGTCTTTTTCCCCCAAAACAAAAGGAATTCCTTTCTTTTTTGCCCCCAAATAAGGAAAATTTCTGCCTTTTTTCCCTGAAATAAGTAAAATTTCTGCAATTTTGCCCCAAAATAAGTGAAATTTCTCCAATTTTGCCCCAAAATAAGGAAAATTTCTGCAATTTTGCCCCAAAATAAAGAAAATTTCTGGAATTTTGCCCTAAAATAAGTGGAATTTTTGAGTTTTGCCCCAAAATAAGAAGAATTTCTGAATTTTTGCCCCAACATATAGGGAATTTCTCCCTTTTTGCCCCACAACTAGGGGAATTTCTGCAATTTTACTCCAAAATACGGGGAATTTCGGCCTTTTTACCCGAAAATAAGAAGAATGCATAACTTTTTGCCATAAAAAAGGGAAATTTCTTCATTTTTGCTCCAAAATAAGGGGAATTTCTGCTTTTTTGCCTCTAAATAAGTGGAATTTTTGTTTTTTTTCCCCAAAACATAGAAAATTCCTGTCTTTTTTGCCCCAAAATAAGGAAAATTTCTGCCTTTTTTCCCTGAAATAAGTGAAATTTCTGCAATTTTGCCCCAAAATAAGTGAAATTTCTCCAATTTTGCCCCAAAATAAGGGAAATTTCTGCAATTTTTCCCTAAAATAAGGGAAATTTCTGGAATTTTGCCCCGAAATAAGTGGAATTTCTGAGTTTTGCCCCAAAATAAGAAGATTTTCTGTCTTTTTGCCCCAACATATAGAGAATTTCTGCCTTTTTGCCCCACAATTAGGGAAATTTCTGCAATTTTGCTCCAAAATACAGGGAATTTCTGCCTTTTTGGCTGAAAATAAGAAGAATGCAAACCTTTTGCCATAAAATAGGGAAATTTCTTCATTTTTGCTCCAAAATAAAGGGAATTTCTGCTTTTTTGCCTCTAAATAAGTGGAATATCTGTCTTTTTCCCTAAAAACAAAGGTTATTCATGTTTTTTTGCCCCAAAATAAGAAAAATTTCTGACTTATTACCCTGAAGTAAGTGAAATTTCTGCAATTTTGCCCCAAAATAAGGGAAATTTCTGCCTTTTTCCCCCCACATAAGGGGAATTACAGCATTTTTACCTCAAAATAAGAAGAATTTCTGCATTTTTGCCACAAAATATTAGGAATTTCTGCCTTTTTGCTTCAAAATAAAGAAACTTCTGCTTTTTTTCCCTGAAATAAGTGAAATTTCTGCAATTTTGCCCCAAAATAAGTGAAATTTCTGCAATTTTGCCCCAAAATAAGGGAAATTTCTGGAATTTTGCCCCAAAATAAGTGGAATTTCTGAGTTTTGCCCCAAAATAAGGAGAATTTCTGTCTTTTTGCCTCAACATATAGGCAATTTCTGCCTTTTTGCCCTACAATTAGGGGAATTTCTGCAATTTTGCTCCAAAATATGGGGAATTTCTGCCTTTTTGCCCGAAAATAAGAAGAATGCATACCTTTTTGCCATAAAAAATGGAAATTTCTTGATTTTTGCTCCAAAATAAGGGGAATTTCTGCTTTTTGCCTCTAAGTGGAATTTCTGTCTTTTTCCCCCAAAACAAAGAAAATTTCTGTTTTTTTTGCCCCAAAATAAGAAATAATTCTGACTTATTACCCTAAAGTAAGTGAAATTTCTGCAATTTTTCCCCAAAATATGGGAAATTTCTCCCTTTTTGCCCCCAAATAAGGGGAATTTCAGCCTTTTTACCTCAAAATAAGGGGAATTTCTGCATTTTTGCCACAAATATTAGGAATTTCTGCTTTTTGCCCCAAAATAATGATAATTTCTGCCTTTTTCCCTGAAATAAGTGAAATTTCTGCAATTTTGCCCCAAAATAAGTGAAATTTCTGCAATTTTGCCCCAAAATAAAGGAAATTTCTGTATATTTGCCCCAAAATAAGTGGAATTTCTGAGTTTTGCCACAAAATAAAGAGAATTTCTGTCTATTTGCCCTAACATATAGGGAATTTCTGACATTTTGCCCCATATTTAAAGGAATTTCTGCAATTTTGCTCCAAAATACGGGGAATTTCTGCCTTTTTGCCTGAAAATAAGAAATATGCATACCTTTTTGCCATAAAAAAGGGAAATTTCTTCATTTTTGCTCCAAAATAAGGGGAATTTCTGCTTTTTTGCCTCTAAATAAGTGGAATTTCTGTCTTTTTTCCCCAAAACAAAGGGAATTTCTGTCTTTTTGGCCCCAAAATAAAAAAATCTCTGACTTATTACCCTGAAGTAAGTTAAAATTCTGCAATTTTGCCCCAAAATAAAGGAAATTTCTGCCTTTTTGCCCCCAAATAAGGGGAATTTCAGCGTTTTTACATCAAAATAAGTAGAATTTCTGCCTTTTTGCCACAAAATATTAGGAATTTCTGCCTTTTTGCCCCCAAAATTAGAAAAATTTCTGCCTTTTTTCCCTGAAATAAGTGAAATTTCTGCAATTTTGCCCCAAAATAAGTGAAATTTCTGCAATTTGCCCCCAAATAAGTGAAATTTCTTCAATTTTGCCCCAAAAGAAGGGAAATTCCTGGAAATTTGCCCCAAAATAAGTGGAATTTCTGAGTTTTGCCGCAAAATAAGAAGAATTTCTGTCTTTTTGCCCGAACATATAGGGAATTTCTGACTTTTTGTCCCACAATTAAGGGAATTTCTGCAATTTTGCTCCAAAATACGGGGAATTTCTCCCCTTTTGCCCGAAAATAAGGAGAATGCATACCTTTTTGCCATAAAAAAGGGAAATGTCTTCATTTTTGCTCCAAAATAAGAGGAATTTCTGCCTTTTTGCCTCTAAATAAGTGGAATTTCTGTCTTTTTCCCCCAAAACAAAAGGAATTCCTTTCTTTTTTGCCCCCAAATAAGGAAAATTTCTGCCTTTTTTCCCTGAAATAAGTAAAATTTCTGCAATTTTGCCCCAAAATAAGTGAAATTTCTCCAATTTTGCCCCAAAATAAGGAAAATTTCTGCAATTTTGCCCCAAAATAAAGAAAATTTCTGGAATTTTGCCCTAAAATAAGTGGAATTTTTGAGTTTTGCCCCAAAATAAGAAGAATTTCTGAATTTTTGCCCCAACATATAGGGAATTTCTCCCTTTTTGCCCCACAACTAGGGGAATTTCTGCAATTTTACTCCAAAATACGGGGAATTTCGGCCTTTTTGCCCGAAAATAAGAAGAATGCATAACTTTTTGCCATAAAAAAGGGAAATTTCTTCATTTTTGCTCCAAAATAAGGGGAATTTCTGCTTTTTTGCCTCTAAATAAGTGGAATTTTTGTTTTTTTCCCCCAAAACATAGAAAATTCCTGTCTTTTTTGCCCCAAAATAAGAAAAATTTCTGCCTTTTTTCCCTGAAATAAGTGAAATTTCTGCAATTTTGCCCCAAAATAAGTGAAATTTCTCCAATTTTGCCCCAAAATAAGAGAAATTTCTGCAATTTTTCCCTAAAATAAGGGAAATTTCTGGAATTTTGCCCCGAAATAAGTGGAATTTCTGAGTTTTGCCCCAAAATAAGAAGATTTTCTGTCTTTTTGCCCCAACATATAGAGAATTTCTGCCTTTTTGCCCCACAATTAGGGAAATTTCTGCAATTTTGCTCCAAAATACAGGGAATTTCTGCCTTTTTGCCTGAAAATAAGAAGAATGCATACCTTTTGCCATAAAATAGGGAAATTTCTTCATTTTTGCTCCAAAATAAAGGGAATTCCTGCTTTTTTGCCTCTAAATAAGTGGAATATCTGTCTTTTTCCCTCAAAACAAAGGTTATTCATGTTTTTTTGCCCCAAAATAAGAAAAATTTCTGACTTATTACCCTGAAGTAAGTGAAATTTCTGCAATTTTGCCCCAAAATAAGGGAAATTTCTGCCTTTTTCCCCCCAAATAAGGGGAATTTCAGCATTTTTACCTCAAAATAAGAAGAATTTCTGCATTTTTGCCACAAAATATTAGGAATTTCTGCCTTTTTGCTTCAAAATAAAGAAACTTCTGCTTTTTTTCCCTGAAATAAGTGAAATTTCTGCAATTTTGCCCCAAAATAAGTGAAATTTCTGCAATTTTGCCCCAAAATAAGGGAAATTTCTGGAATTTTGCCCCAAAATAAGTGGAATTTCTGAGTTTTGCCCCAAAATAAGGAGAATTTCTGTCTTTTTGCCTCAACATATAGGCAATTTCTGCCTTTTTGCCCTACAATTAGGGGAATTTCTGCTATTTTGCTCCAAAATATGGGGAATTTCTGCCTTTTTGCCCGAAAATAAGAAGAATGCATACCTTTTTGCCATAAAAAATGGAAATTTCTTGATTTTTGCTCCAAAATAAGGGGAATTTCTGCTTTTTGCCTCTAAGTGGAATTTCTGTCTATTTCCCCCAAAACAAAGAAAATTTCTGTTTTTTTTGCCCCAAAATAAGAAATAATTCTGACTTATTACCCTAAAGTAAGTGAAATTTCTGCAATTTTTCCCCAAAATATGGGAAATTTCTCCCTTTTTGCCCCCAAATAAAGGGAATTTCAGCCATTTTACCTCAAAATAAGGGGAATTTCTGCATTTTTGCCACAAATATTAGGAATTTCTGCTTTTTGCCCCAAAATAAGGATAATTTCTGCCTTTTTTCCCTGAAATAAGTGAAATTTCTGCAATTTTGCCCCAAAATAAGTGAAATTTCTGCAATTTTGCCCCAAAATAAAGGAAATTTCTGTATATTTGCCCCAAAATAAGTGGAATTTCTGAGCTTTGCCACAAAATAAAGAGAATTTCTGTCTATTTGCCCTAACATATAGGGAATTTCTGACATTTTGCCCCATATTTAAAGGAATTTCTGCAATTTTGCTCCAAAATACGGGGAATTTCTGCCTTTTTGCCCGAAAATAAGAAATATGCATACCTTTTTGCCATAAAAAAGGGAAATTTCTTCATTTTTGCTCAAAAATAAGGGGAATTTCTGCTTTTTTGCCTCTAAATAAGTGGAATTTCTGTCTTTTCCCCCCAAAACAAAGGGAATTTCTGTCTTTTTGGCCCCAAAATAAAAAAATCTCTGACTTATTACCCTGAAGTAAGTTAAAATTCTGCAATTTTGCCCCAAAATAAAGGAAATTTCTGCCTTTTTGCCCCCAAATAAGGGGAATTTCAGCGTTTTTACCTCAAAATAAGTAGAATTTCTGCCTTTTTGCCACAAAATATTAGGAATTTCTGCCTTTTTGCCCCCAAAATTAGAAAAATTTCTGCCTTTTTTCCCTGATATAAGTGAAATTTCTGCAATTTTGCCCCAAAATAAGTGAAATTTCTGCAATTTGCCCCCAAATAAGTGAAATTTCTGCAATTTTGCCCCAAAAGAAGGGAAATTCCTGGAAATTTGCCCCAAAATAAGTGGAATTTCTGAGTTTTGCCGAAAATAAGAAGAATTTCTGTCTTTTTGCCCGAACATATAGGGAATTTCTGACTTTTTGTCCCACAATTAAGGGAATTTCTGCAATTTTGCTCCAAAATACGGGGAATTTCACCCCTTTTGCCCGAAAATAAGGAGAATGCATACCTTTTTGCCATAAAAAATGGAAATGTCTTCATTTTTGCTCCAAAATAAGAGGAATTTCTGCCTTTTTGCCTCTAAATAAGTGGAATTTCTGTCTTTTTCCCCCAAAACAAAAGGAATTCCTTTCTTTTTTGCCCCCAAATAAGGAAAATTTCTGCCTTTTTTCCCTGAAATAAGTAAAATTTCTGCAATTTTGCCCCAAAATAAGTGAAATTTCTCCAATTTTGCCCCAAAATAAGGAAAATTTCTGCAATTTTGCCCCAAAATAAAGAAAATTTCTGGAATTTTGCCCTAAAATAAGTGGAATTTTTGAGTTTTGCCCCAAAATAAGAAGAATTTCTGAATTTTTGCCCCAACATATAGGGAATTTCTCCCTTTTTGCCCCACAACTAGGGGAATTTCTGCAATTTTACTCCAAAATACGGGGAATTTCGGCCTTTTTGCCCGAAAATAAGAAGAATGCATAACTTTTTGCCATAAAAAAGGGAAATTTCTTCATTTTTGCTCCAAAATAAGGGGAATTTCTGCATTTTTGCCTCTAAATAAGTGGAATTTTTGTTTTTTTCCCCCAAAACATAGAAAATTCCTGTCTTTTTTGCCCCAAAATAAGGAAAATTTCTGCCTTTTTTCCCTGAAATAAGTGAAATTTCTGCAATTTTGCCCCAAAATAAGTGAAATTTCTCCAATTTTGCCCCAAAATAAGGGAAATTTCTGCAATTTTTCCCTAAAATAAGGGAAATTTCTGGAATTTTGCCCCGAAATAAGTGGAATTTCTGAGTTTTGCCCCAAAATAAGAAGATTTTCTGTCTTTTTGCCCCAACATATAGAGAATTTCTGCCTTTTTGCCCCACAATTAGGGAAATTTCTGCAATTTTGCTCCAAAATACAGGGAATTTCTGCCTTTTTGCCTGAAAATAAGAAGAATGCATACCTTTTGCCATAAAATAGGGAAATTTCTTCATTTTTGCTCCAAAATAAGGGGAATTTCTGCTTTTTTGCCTCTAAATATGTGGAATATCTGTCTTTTTCCCTCAAAACAAAGGTTATTCATGTTTTTTTGCCCCAAAATAAGAAAAATTTCTGACTTATTACCCTGAAATAAGTGAAATTTCTGCAATTTTGCCCCAAAATAAGGGAAATTTCTGGATTTTTGCCCCAAAATAAGTGGAATTTCTGAGTTTTGCCCCAAAATAAAGAGAAATTCTGTCGTTTTGCCCCAACATATAGGGATTTTCTGCTTTTGCCCCACAATTAGGGGAATTTCTGCAATTTTGCTCCAAAATACGGGGAATTTCTGCCTTTTTGCCCGAAAATAAGAAGAAAGCATACCTTTTTGCCATAAAAAAGGGAAATTTCTTCATTTTTGCTCCAAAATAAGGGGAATTTCTGCTTTTTTGCGTCTAAATAAGTGGAATTTCTGTCTTTTTCCCCCAACACAAAGGGAATTCCTGTCTTCTTTGACCCAAAATAAAAAAAAATTCTGACTTATTACCCTGAAGTAAGTGAAAGTTCTGCAATTTTGCCCCAAAATAAGGGAAATTTCTGCCTTTTTCCCCCCAAATAAAGGGAATTTCAGCATTTTTACCTCAAAATAAGAAGAATTTCTGCATTTTTGCCACAAAATATTAGGAATTTCTGCCTTTTTGCTTCAAAATAAAGAAACTTCTGCTTTTTTCCCCTGAAATAAGTGAAATTTCTGCAATTTTGCCCCAAAAGAGTGAAATTTCTGAAATTTTGCCCCAAAATAAGGGAAATTTCTGGAATTTTGCCCCAAAATAAGTGGAATTTCTGAGTTTTGCCCCAAAATAAGGAGAATTTCTGTCTTTTTGCCTCAACATATAGGCAATTTCTGCCTTTTTGCCCTACAATTAGGGGAATTTCTGCAATTTTGCTCCAAAATATGGGGAATTTCTGCCATTTGCCCGAAAATAAGAAGAATGCATACCTTTTTGCCATAAAAAATGGAAATTTCTTGATTTTTGCTCCAAAATAAGGGGAATTTCTGCTTTTGGCCTCTAAGTGGAATTTCTGTCTTTTTCCCCCAAAACAAAGAAAATTTCTGTTTTTTTTGCCCCAAAATAAGAAATAATTCTGACTTATTACCCTAAAGTAAGTGAAATTTCTGCAATTTTTCCCCAAAATATGGGAAATTTCTCCCTTTTTGCCCCCAAATAAGGGGAATTTCAGCCTTTTTACCTCAAAATAAGAGGAATTTCTGCATTTTTGCCACAAATATTAGGAATTTCTGCTTTTTGCCCCAAAATAAGGATAATTTCTGCCTTTTTTCCCTGAAATAAGTGAAATTTCTGCAATTTTGCCCCAAAATAAGTGAAATTTCTGCAATTTTGCCCCAAAATAAAGGAAATTTCTGTATATTTGCCCCAAAATAAGTGGAATTTCTGAGTTTTGCCACAAAATAAAGAGAATTTCTGTCTATTTGCCCTAACATATAGGGAATTTCTGACATTTTGCCCCATATTTAAAGGAATTTCTGCAATTTTGCTCCAAAATACGGGGAATTTCTGCCTTTTTGCCCGAAAATAAGAAATATGCATACCTTTTTGCCATAAAAAAGGGAAATTTCTTCATTTTTGCTCCAAAATAAGTGGAATTTCTGCTTTTTTGCCTCTAAATAAGTGGAATTTCTGTCTTTTCCCCCCAAAACAAAGGGAATTTCTGTCTTTTTGGCCCCAAAATAAAAAAATCTCTGACTTATTACCCTGAAGTAAGTTAAAATTCTGCAATTTTGCCACAAAATAAAGGAAATTTCTGCCTTTTTGCCCCCAAATAAGGGGAATTTCAGCGTTTTTACCTCAAAATAAGTAGAATTTCTGCCTTTTTGCCACAAAATATTAGGAATTTCTGCCTTTTTGCCCCCAAAATTAGAAAAATTTCTGCCTTTTTTCCCTGAAATAAGTGAAATTTCTGCAATTTTGCCCCAAAATAAGTGAAATTTCTGCAATTTGCCCCCAAATAAGTGAAATTTCTGCAATTTTGCCCCAAAAGAAGGGAAATTCCTGGAAATTTGCCCCAAAATAAGTGGAATTTCTGAGTTTTGCCGCAAAATAAGAAGAATTTCTGTCTTTTTGCCCGAACATATAGGGAATTTCTGACTTTTTGTCCCACAATTAAGGGAATTTCTGCAATTTTGCTCCAAAATACGGGGAATTTCTCCCTTTTTGCCCGAAAATAAGGAGAATGCATACCTTTTTGCCATAAAAAAGGGAAATGTCTTCATTTTTGCTCCAAAATAAGAGGAATTTCTGCCTTTTTGCCTCTAAATAAGTGGAATTTCTGTCTTTTTCCCCCAAAACAAAAGGAATTCCTTTCTTTTTTGGCCCCAAATAAGGAAAATTTCTGCCTTTTTTCCCTGAAATAAGTAAAATTTCTGCAATTTTGCCCCAAAATAAGTGAAATTTCTCCAATTTTGCCCCAAAATAAGGAAAATTTCTGCAATTTTGCCCCAAAATAAAGAAAATTTCTGGAATTTTGCCCCCAAATAAGTGGAATTTTTGAGTTTTGCCCCAAAATAAGAAGAATTTCTGAATTTTTGCCCCAACATATAGGGAATTTCTCCCTTTTTGCCCCACAACTAGGGGAATTTCTGCAATTTTACTCCAAAATACGGGGAATTTCGGCCTTTTTGCCCGAAAATAAGAAGAACGCATAACTTTTTGCCATAAAAAAGGGAAATTTCTTCATTTTTGCTCCAAAATAAGGGGAATTTCTGCTTTTTTGCCTCTAAATAAGTGGAATTTTTGTTTTTTTCCCCCAAAACATAGAAAATTCCTGTCTTTTTTGCCCCAAAATAAGGAAAATTTCTGCCTTTTTTCCCTGAAATAAGTGAAATTTCTGCAATTTTGCCCCAAAATAAGTGAAATTTCTCCAATTTTGCCCCAAAATAAGGGAAATTTCTGCAATTTTTCCCTAAAATAAGGGAAATTTCTGGATTTTTGCCCCGAAATAAGTGGAATTTCTGAGTTTTGCCCCAAAATAAGAAGATTTTCTGTCTTTTTGCCCCAACATATAGAGAATTTCTGCCTTTTTGACCCACAATTAGGGAAATTTCTGCAATTTTGCTCCAAAATACAGGGAATTTCTGCCTTTTTGCCTGAAAATAAGAAGAATGCATACCTTTTGCCATAAAATAGGGAAATTTCTCCATTTTTGCTCCAAAATAAGAGGAATTTCTGCTTTTTTGCCTCTAAATAAGTGGAATATCTGTCTTTTTCCCTCAAAACAAAGGTTATTCATGTTTTTTTGCCCCAAAATAAGAAAAATTTCTGACTTATTACCCTGAAATAAGTGAAATTTCTGCAATTTTGCCCAAAATAAGGGAAATTTCTGGATTTTTGCCCCAAAATAAGTGGAATTTCTGAGTTTTGCCCCAAAATAAAAAGAATTTCTGTCGTTTTGCCCCAACATATAGGGAATTTCTGCTTTTGCCCCACAATTAGGGGAATTTCTGCAATTTTGCTCCAAAATACGAAGAATTTCGGCCTTTTTGCCAGAAAATAAGAAGAAAGCATACCTTTTTGCCATAAAAAAGGGAAATTTCTTCATTTTTGCTCCAAAATAAGGGGAATTTCTGCTTTTTTGCCTCTAAATAAGTGGAATTTCTGTCTTTTTCCCCCAACACAAAGGGAATTGCTGTCTTTTTTGCCCCAAAATAAGGAAAAATTCTGACTTATTACCCTGAAGTAAGTGAAATTTCTGCAATTTTGCCCCAAAATAAGGGAAATTTCTGCCTTTTTCCCCCCAAATAAAGGGAATTTCAGCATTTTTACCTCAAAATAAGAAGAATTTCTGCATTTTTGCCACAAAATATTAGGAATTTCTGCTTTTTTGCTTCAAAATAAAGAAACTTCTGTTTTTTTCCCTGAAATAAGTGAAATTTCTGCAATTTTGCCCCAAAATAAGTGAAATTTCTGCAATTTTGCCCCAAAATAAGGGAAATTTCTGGAATTTTGCCCCAAAATAAGTGGAATTTCTGAGTTTTGCCCCAAAATAGGGAGAATTTCTGTCTTTTTGCCTCAACATATAGGCAATTTCTGCCTTTTTGCCCTACAATTAGGGGAATTTCTGCAATTTTGCTCCAAAATATGGGGAATTTCTGCCTTTTTGCCCGAAAATAAGAAGAATGCATACCTTTTTGCCATAAAAAATGGAAATTTCTTGATTTTTGCTCCAAAATAAGGGGAATTTCTGCTTTTTGCCTCTAAGTGGAATTTCTGTCTTTTTCCCCCAAAACAAAGAAAATTTCTGTTTTTTTTGCCCCAAAATAAGAAATAATTCTGACTTATTACCCTAAAGTAAGTGAAATTTCTGCAATTTTTCCCCAAAATATGGGAAATTTCTCCCTTTTTGCCCCCAAATAAGGGGAATTTCAGCCTTTTTACCTCAAAATAAGGGGAATTTCTGCATTTTTGCCACAAATATTAGGAATTTCTGCTTTTTGCCCCAAAATAAGGATAATTTCTGCCATTTTTCCCTGAAATAAGTGAAATTTCTGCAATTTTGCCCCAAAATAAGTGAAATTTCTGCAATTTTGCCCCAAAATAAAGGAAATTTCTGTATATTTGCCCCAAAATAAGTGGAATTTCTGAGTTTTGCCACAAAATAAAGAGAATTTCTGTCTATTTGCCCTAACATATAGGGAATTTCCGACATTTTGCCCCATATTTAAAGGAATTTCTGCAATTTTGCTCCAAAATACGGGGAATTTCTGCCTTTTTGCCCGAAAATAAGAAATATGCATACCTTTTTGCCATAAAAAAGGGAAATTTCTTCATTTTTGCTCCAAAATAAGGCGAATTTCTGCTTTTTTTGCCTCTAAATAAGTGGAATTTCTGTCTTTTCCCCCCAAAACAAAGGGAATTTCTGTCTTTTTGGCCCCAAAATAAAAAAATCTCTGACTTATTACCCTGAAGTAAGTTAAAATTCTGCAATTTTGCCCCAAAATAAAGGAAATTTCTGCCTTTTTGCCCCCAAATAAGGGGAATTTCAGCGTTTTTACCTCAAAATAAGTAGAATTTCTGCCTTTTTGCCACAAAATATTAGGAATTTCTGCCTTTTTGCCCCCAAAATTAGAAAAATTTCTGCCTTTTTTCCCTCAAATAAGTGAAATTTCTGCAATTTTGCCCCAAAATAAGTGAAATTTCTGCGATTTGCCCCAAAATAAGTGAAATTTCTGCAATTTTGCCCCAAAAGAAGGGAAATTCCTGGAAATTTGCCCCAAAATAAGTGGAATTTCTGAGTTTTGCCGCAAAATAAGAAGAATTTCTGTCTTTTTGCCCGAACATATAGGGAATTTCTGAATTTTTGTCCCACAATTAAGGGAATTTCTGCAATTTTGCTCCAAAATACGGGGAATTTTTCCCCTTTTGCCCGAAAATAAGGAGAATGCATACCTTTTTGCCATAAAAAAGGGAAATGTCTTCATTTTTGCTCCAAAATAAGAGGAATTTCTGCCTTTTTGCCTCTAAATAAGTGAAATTTCTGTCTTTTTCCCACAAAACAAAAGGAATTCCTTTCTTTTTTGCCCCCAAATAAAGAAAATTTCTGCCATTTTTCCCTGAAATAAGTAAAATTTCTGCAATTTTGCCCCATAAAAAGTGAATTTTCTCCAATTTTGCCCCAAAATAAGAAAAATTTCTGCAATTTTGCCCCAAAATAAAGAAAATTTCTGGAATTTTGCCCCAAAATAAGTGGAATTTTTGAGTTTTGCCCCAAAATAAGAAGAATTTCTGAATTTTTGCCCCAACATATAGGGAATTTCTCCCTTTTTGCCCCACAACTAAAGGAATTTCTGCAATTTTACTCCAAAATACGGGGAATTTCGGCCTTTTTGCCCGAAAATAAGAAGAATGCATAACTTTTTGCCATAAAAAAGGGAAATTTCTTCATTTTTGCTCCAAAATAAGGGGAATTTCTGCTTTTTTGCCTCTAAATAAGTGGAATTTTTGTTTTTTTCCCCCAAAACATAGAAAATTCCTGTCTTTTTTGCCTCAAAATAAGGAAAATTTCTGCCTTTTTTCCCTGAAATAAGTGAAATTTCTGCAATTTTGCCCCAAAATAAGTGAAATTTTTTCAATTTTGCCCCAAAATAAGGGAAATTTCTGCAATTTTGCCCCCAAATGAGGGAAATTTCTGGAATTTTGCCCCAAAATAAGTGGAATTTCTGAGTTTTGCCCCAAACTAAGGAGAATTTCTGTCTTTTTGCCCCAACATATAGAGAATGTCTGCCTTTTTGCCTCACAATTAGGGGAATTTCTGCAATTTTTCCCCAAATTAAGGGAAATTTCATCCTTTTTGCTTCCAAATAAGAAGAATCTCAGGCTTTTTACCTATAAATAAGGGGAATTTCTGCATTTTTGCCACAAAATATTAGGAATTTTTGCTTTTTGCACTAAAATAAGAAAAATTTCTGCCTTTTTTCTCTGAAATAAGTGAAATTTCTGCAATTTTGCCACAAAATAAGTGAAATTTCTGCAATTTTGCCCCAAAATAATGGAAATTTCTTCAATTTTGCCCCAAAATAAAGGAAATTTCTGCAATTTTGCCCCAAAATAAGTGGAATTTCTGAGTTTTGCCCCAAAATAAGGAGAATTTCTGTCTTTTTACCTTAACATATAAGGAATTTCTGCCTTTTTGCCCCACAATTAGGGGAATTTCTGCAATTTTGGTCCAAAATCGGGGAATTTCTGCCTTTTTGCCTGAAAATAAGAAGAATGCATACCTTTTTGCCATAGAAAACGGAAATTTCTTCATTTTTGCTTCAAAATAAGGGGAATTTCTGCTTTTTTGCTACTAAATAAGTGGAATTTCTGTCTTTTTCCCCCAAAACAAAGGGAATTTTTGTCTTTTTGGACCCAAAATAAAAAAATCTCTGACTTATTACCCTGAAGTAAGTGAAAATTCTGCAATTTTGCCCCAAAATAAGGGAAATTTCTGCCTTTTTGCCCCCAAATAAGGGGAATTTCAGCCTTTTTACCTCAAAATAAGGGGAATTTATGCATTTTTGCCACAAAATATTAGGAATTTCTGCATTTTTGCCCCAAAAATTAGAAAAATTTCTGCCTTTTTTCCCTGAAATTAGTGAAATTTCTGCAAATTTGCCCAAAAATAAGTGAAATTTCTGCAATTTGCCTTAAAATAAGTGAAATTTCTGCAATTTTGCCCCAAAAGAATGTAAATTTCTGGAAATTTGCCCCAAAATAAGTGGAATTTCTGAGTTTTGCCCAAAAATAAAAAGAATTTCTGTCTTTTTGCCCTAACATATAGGCAATTTCTGCCTTTTTGCCCCACAATTAGGAGAATTTCTGCATTTTTGCTCAAAAATACGTGGAATTTCTGCCTTTTTGCCCGAAAATAAGAAGAATGCATACCTTTTTGCCATAAAAAATGGAAATTTCTTGATTTTTGCTCCAAAATAATGGGAATTTCTGCTTTTTTGCCTCTAACTAAGTGGAATTTCTGTCTTTTTCCCCCAAAACAAAGGGAATTTCTGTCTTTTTTGCCCCAAAATAAGAAAAAATTCTGACTTATTACCCTGAAGTAAGTGAAATTTCTGAAATTTTTCCCTAAAATTGGGAAATTTCTGCCTTTTTGCCCCCAAATAAGGGGAATTTCAGCCTTTTTACCTCAAAATAAGGGGAATTTCTGCATTTTTGCCACAAAATATTAGGAATTTCTTCAATTTTGCCCCAAAATAAGTGAAATTTCTGCAATTTGCCCCAAAATAAGTGAAATTTCTGCAAATTTGCCTTAAAAGAAGGGAAATTTCTGGAAATTTGCCACAAAATAAGTGGAATTTCTGAGTTTTGCCCTAAAATAAGGAGAATTTCTGTCTTTTTGCACCAACATATAGAGAATTTCTGCCTTTTTGCCCCACAACTAGGGGAATTTCTGCAATTTTGCTCCAAAATACGGGGAATTTCTGCCTTTTTGCCCGAAAATAAGAAGAATGCAAACCTTTTTGCCATAAAAAGGGGAAATTTCTTCATTTTTGCTCCAAAATAAAAGGAATTTCTGTTTTTTTCCTCTAAATAAGTGGAATTTCTGTCTTTTTCCCCCAAAACATAGAAAATTCCTGTTTCTTGCCACAAAATAAGGAAAATTTCTGCCTTTTTTCCCTGAAATAAGTGAAATTTCTGCAATTTTGCCCCAAAATAAGTGAAATTTCTTCAATTTTGCCCCAAAATAAGGGAAATTTCTGCAATTTTGCCCCAAAATAAGGGAAATTTCTGGAATTTTGCCCCAAAATTAGTGGAATTTCTGAGTTTTGCCCCAAAATAAGGAGAATTTCTGTCTTTTTGCCCCAACATATAGAGAATGTCTGCCTTTTTGCCTCACAATTAGGGGAATTTCTGCAATTTTTCCCCAAATTAAGGGAAATTTTATCCTTTTTGCTTCCAAATAAGAAGAATCTCAGGCTTTTTACCTATAAATAAGGGGAATTTCTGCATTTTTGCCACAAAATATTAGGAATTTTTGCTTTTTGCACTAAAATAAGAAAAATTTCTGCCTTTTTTCTCTGAAATAAGTGAAATTTCTGCAATTTTGCCACAAAATAAGTGAAATTTCTGCAATTTTGCCCCAAAATAAGGGAAATTTCTTCAATTTTGCCCCAAAATAAAGGAAATTTCTGCAATTTTGCCCCAAAATAAGTGGAATTTCTGAGTTTTGCCCCAAAATAAGGAGAATTTCTGTCTTTTTGCCCTAACATATAGGGAATTTCTGCCTTTTTGCCCCACAATTAGGGGAATTTCTGCAATTTTGCTCCAAAATCGGGGAATTTCTGCCTTTTTGCCTGAAAATAAGAAGAATGCATACCTTTTTGCCATAGAAAACGGAAATTTCTTCATTTTTGCTCCAAAATAAGGGGAATTTCTGCTTTTTTGCCTCTAAATAAGTGGAATTTCTGTCTTGTTCCCCCAATACAAAGGGAATTCCTGTCTTTTTTGCCCCAAAATGAGGAAAAATTCTGACTTATTACCCTGAAGTAAGTGAAATTTCTGCAATTTTGCTCCAAAATAAGGGAAATTTCTGCCTTTTTCCCCACAAATACGGGGAATTTCAGCCTTTTTACCTCAAAATAAGGGGAATTTCTGCATTTTTGCCACAAAATATTAGGAATTTCTGCCTTTTTGCTTCAAAATAAGAAAACTTCTGCTCTTTTTTTCCTGAAATAAGTGAAATTTCTGCAATTTTACCCCAAAATAAGTGAAATTTCTGCAATTTTGCCTCAAAATAAGGGAAATTTCTGGAATTTTGCCCCAAAATATGTGGAATTTCTGAGTTTTGCCCCAAAATAAGGAGAATTTCTGTCTTTTTGCCCCAACATATAGGCAATTTCTGCCTTTTTGCCACACTATTATGGGAATTTCTGCAATTTTGCTCGAAAACACGATGAATTTCTGCCTTTTTGCCCGAAAATAAGAAGAATGCATACCTTTTTGCCTTAAAAAATGGAAATTTCTTGATTTTTGCTCCAAAATAAGGGGAATTTCTTCTTTTTTGCCTCTTAATAAGTGGAATTTCTGTCTTTTTCTCCCAAAACAAAGAAAATTTCTGTCTTTTTTGCCCAAAAATGAGAAGAATGCATACCTTTTTGCCTTAAAAAATGGAAATTTCTTGATTTTTGTTCCAAAATATGGGGAATTTCTTCCTTTTTGCCGGAAAATAAGAAGAATGCATACCTTTTTTCCATAAAAAAGGGAAATTTTTTCATTTTTGCTCCAAAATAAGTGGAATTTCTGCTTTTTTGCCTCTAAATAAGTGGAATTTCTGTTTTTTCCCCCCAAAACAAAGGGAATTTCTGTCTTTTTGGCCCCACAATAAAAAAAATTTCTGACTTATTACCCGGAAGTAAGTGAAATTTCTGCAATTTTGCCCCAAAATAAGGGAAATTTCTGCCTTTTTGCCCCCAAATAAGAGGAATTTCAGGCTTTTTACCTCAAAATAAGGGGAATTTCTGCATTATTGCCACAAAATATTAAAAATTTCTGCATTTTTGCCCCAAAAAATAGAAAAATTTCTGCCTTTTTTCCCTGAAATAAGTGAAATTTCTGCAATTTTGCCCCAAAATAAGTGAAATTTCTGCAATTTTGCCCCAAAATAAGGGAAATTTCTGGAATTTTGCCCCAAAATTAGTGGAATATCTGAGTTTTTCCCTAAAATATGGACAATTTCTGTCTTTTTGCCCCAACATATAGAGAATTTCTGCCTTTTTGTCCCACAATTAGGGGAATTTCTGCAATTTTGCTCCAAAATACGGGCAATTTCTGCCTTTTTGCCCGAAAATAAGGAGAATGCATACCTTTTTGCCATAAAAAAAAGAAATTTCTTCATTTTTGCTTCAAAATAGAAGGAATTTCTGCATTTTTGCCTCTAAATATGTGGAATTTCTTTCTTTTTCCCCCAAAACATGAACATTCCTGTGTTTTTTGCCCCAAAATAAGGAAAATTTCTGCCTTTTCCCTCAAATAAGAGAAATTTCTACAATTTTGCCCCCAAATAAGTGAAATTTCTCCAATTTTGCCCCAAAAGAAGGGAAATTTCGGCAATTTTGCACAAAAATAAGGGAAATTTCTGGAATTTTGCCCCAAAATAAGTGGAATTTCTGTGTTTTGCCTTAAAATAAGTAGAATTTCTGTCTTTTTGCCCCAACATATAGGCAATTTCTTCCTTTTTGCCCCACAATTAAGGGAATTTCTGCAATTTTGCTCCAAAATACGGGGAATTTCTGCCTTTTTGCCAGAAAATAAGAAGAATGCATACCTTTTTGCCATAGAAAAGGGAAATTTCTTCATTTTTGCTCCAAAATAAGGGGAATTTCTGCTTTTTTGCCTCTAAATAAGTGGAATTTCTGTCTTTTTCCCCCAAAACAAAAGGAATATATGTCTTTTTAGCTCCAAAATAAAAAAAATTCTGACTTATTACCCTGAAGTAAGCGAAATTTCTGCAATTTTACACCAAAATATGGGACATTTCAGCCTTTTTGCACCCAAATAAGGGGAATTTCAGCCTTTTTACCTCAAAATAAAGGGGAATTTCTGCATTTTTGCCACAAAATATTAGGAATTTCTGCTTTTTGCCCCAAAATAAGAAAAAATTCTGCCTTTTTTCTCTGAAATAAGTGAAATTTCTGTTATTTTGCCCCCAAATAAGTGAAATTTCTGCAATTTTGCCCTAAAATAAGGGAAATTTCTGCTTTTTTGTCCCCAAATAAAGAGAATTTCAGCCTCTTAACCTCAAAATAAGGGGAATTTCTGCATTTTTGCTGCAAAATATTAAAAATTTCTGCCTTTTTCCTCAAAATAAGAAAAATTTCCGCCTTTTTTCACTGAAATAAATAAAATTTTTGCAATTTTGCCCCAAAATAAGGGAAATTTCTGGAATTTTGCCCCAAAATAAGTGGAATTTCTGAGTTTTGCTCCAAAATAAGGAGAATTTCTGTCTTTTTGCCCCAACATATAGGCAATTTCTGCCTTTTTGCCCCACAATTAGAGGAATTTCTGCAATTTTGCTCCAAAATACAGGGATTTTCTGCTTTCTTGCCTCTAAATAAGTGGATTTTCTGTCTTTTTCCCCCAAAACCAAAGGAATTCCTGTCTTTTTTGCCCCAAAATAAAGAAAATTTCAGACTTATTACCCTGAAATAAGTGAAATTTCTGCAATTTTGCCCCAAAATAAGTGAAATTTCTGCAATTTTGCCCCAAAATAAGGGAAATTTCTGGAATTTTGCCCCAAAATAAGTGGAATTTCTGAGTTTTGCCCCAAAATAAGGAAAATTTCTGTCTTTTTGCCCCAACATATAGAGAATTTCTGCATTTTTCCCCACAATTAGGGAAATCTCTTCAATTTTGCTCAAAAATACGCAGAATTTCTGCCTCTTTGCCCGAAAATAAGAAGAATGCATACCTTTTTGCCATAATAAAGGGAAATTTCTTCATTTTTGCTCCAAAATAAGAAGAATTTCTGCTTTTTTGCCTCTAAATAAGTGGAATTTCTGTCTTTTTCCCCCAAAACAAAGGAAATTTCTGTCTTTTTGGCCCCACAATAAAAAAATTTCTGACTTATTACCCTGAAGTAAGTGAAAATTCTGCAATTTTGCCCCAAAATAAGGGAAATTTCTGCCTTTTTGCCCCCAAATAAGAGGAATTTCAGGCTTTTTACCTCAAAATAAGGGGAATTTCTGCATTTTTGCCACAAAATATTAAAAATTTCTGCATTTTTGCCCCTAAAATTAGAAAAATTTCTGCCTTTTTTTCCTGAAATAAGTGAAATTTCTGCAATTTTGCCTCAAAATAAGTGAAATTTCTGCAATTTTGCCCCAAAATAAAGGAAATTACTGGAATTTTGCCCCAAAATTAGTGGAATATCTGAGTTTTTCCCTAAAATATGGACAATTTCTGTCTTTTTGCCCCAACATATAGAGAATTTCCGCCTTTATGTCCCACAATTAGGGGAATTTCTGCAATTTTGCTCCAAAATACGGGCATTTTCTGCCTTTTTGCCCGAAAATAAGGAGAATGCATACCTTTTTGCCATAAAAAAGGGAAATTTCTTCATTTTTGCTCCAAAATAAGGGGAATTTCTGCTTTTTTGCCTCTAAATAAGTGGAATTTCTTTCTTTTTCCCACAAAACAAGAAAATTCCTGTCTTTTTTGCCCCAAAATAAGGAAAATTTCTGCCTTTTTTTCTCAAATAAGAGAAATTTCTGCAATTTTGCCCCAAAATAAGTGAAATTTCTCCAATTTTGCCCCAAAATAAGGGAAATTTCGGCAATTTTGCCCAAAAATAAGGGAAATTTTTGGAATTTTGCCCCAAAATAAGTGGAATTTCTGAGTTTTGCCCCAAAATAAGGAGAATTTCTGACTTTTTGCCCCAACATATAAAGAATTTCTACTTTTTTGCCCCATAATTAGGGGAATTTCTGCAATTTGCACGAAAATAAGGGAAATTTCTGCCTTTTTGCCCCCAAATAAGAAGAATTTCAGCCTTTTTACCTCAAAATAAGGGGAATTTCTGTATTTTTGCCAAAAAATATTAAGAATTTCTGCCTTTTTTCTCCAAAATAAAAAATTTCTGCTTTTTTTCCCTGAAATAAGTGAAATTTCTGCAATTTTGCCCCAAAATAAGTGAAATTTCTGAGTTTTGCCCCAAAATAAGGAAAATTTCTGTCTTTTTGCCCCAACATATAGGCAATTTCTGCCTTTTGGCTTCACAATTAGGGGAATTTCTGCAATTTTGCTCCAAAATACGGGGAATTTCTGCATTTTGCCGGAAAATAAGAAGAATGCATACCTTTTTGCCATAGAAAAGAAAAATTTCTTCATTTTTGCTCCAAAATACGAGGAATTTCTGCCTTTTTGCCCGAAAATATAAAGAATGCATAACTTTTTGCCATAGAAAAGGGAAATTTCTTCATTTTTGCGCCAAAATAAGGGGAATTTCTGCTTTTTTGCCTATAAATAAGTAGATTTTCTGTCTTTTTCCCCCAAAACAATGGAAATTTTTGTCTTTTTTGCCCCAAAATAAGAAAAAATTCTGACTTATTACCCTGAAGTAAGTGAAATTTCTGCAATTTTGCCCCAAAATATAGGAAATTTCTGCCTTTTTGCCCCCAAATAAGGGGAATTTCAGCCTTTTTACCTCAAAATAGGGGGAATTTCTGCATTTTTGCCACAAAATATTAAAAATTTCTGCCTTTTTGTCCCAAAATAAGAAAAATTTCTGCCTTTTTCCCTGAAATAAGTGAAATTTTTGCAATTTTGCCCCAAAATAAGTGAAATTTCTGCAATTTTGCCCCAAAATAAGAGAAATTTCTGGAATTTTGTTCCAAAATAAGTGGAATTTCTGAGTTTTGCCCCAAAATAAGGAGAATTTCTGTCTTTTTGCCCCAACATATAGGCAATTTCTGCCTTTTTGCCCCACAATTAGGGGAATTTCTGCAATTTTGCTCCAAAATACGGGGAATTTCTGCCTTTTTGACGGAAAATAAGAAGAATGCATTCCTTTTTGCCATAGAAAAGGGAAATTTCTTCATTTTTGCTCCAAAATAAGGGGAATTTCTGATTTTTTGCTTCTAAATAAGTGGAATTTCGGTCTTTTTCCCCCAAAACAAAGGGAATTTCTGTATTTTGCCCCAAAATAAAGAAAAATTCGGCCTTATTACCCTGAAGTAAGTGAAATTTCTGCAATTTTGCCCCAAAATAACGGAAATTTTTGCCTTTTTGCCCCCAAATAAGGGGAATTTCAGCCTTTTTACCTCGAAATGAAAATTTCTGCATTTTTGCCATAAAATATTAGGAATTTCTGCATTTTTGCCCCAAAATAAGGAAAATTTCTGCCTTTTTTTTCTGAAATAAGTGAAATTTCTGTAATTTTTCCCAAAAATAAGTGAAATTTCTGAAATTTTGCCCCAAAATAAGTGAAATTTCTGCAATTTTGCCCCAAAATAAGGGAATTTTCTGGAATTTTGCCACAAAATAAGTGGAGTTTCCGAGTTTTTGCCCCAAAATTAGCAGAATTTCTGTCTTTTTGCCCCAACATATACGCAATTTCTGCCTTTTTGCCCAACAATTAGGGGAATTTCTGCAATTTAGCTCCAAACTACGGGGAACTTCTGCCTTTTTTCCCCAAAATAAAAAGAATGCATACCTTTTTGCCATAAAAAGGAAATTTCTTCATTTTTGCTCCAAAATAAGGGGAATTTCTGCTTTTTTGCCTCTAAATAAGTGGAATTTCTGTATTTTTCCCCCAAAATAAAGAAAATTTCTGTATTTTTGCCCCAAAATAATGAAAAATTCTGACTTATTACCCTGAAGTAAGTGAAATTTCTGCAATTTTGCCCCAAAATAAGGGAAAATTCTGCCTTTTTGCCCCCAAATAAGGGGAATTTCAGCCTTTTTACCTCAAAATAAGGGGAATTTCTGCATTTTAGCCTTCAAAATAAGGGGAATTTCAGCCTTTTTAACTCAAAATATAAGGAATTTCTGCATTTTTGCCACAAATATTAGGAATTTCTGCCTTTTTGCCCCAAAATAAGAAAATTTCTTCTTTTTTTCCCTGAAATAAGTGAAATTTCTGCAATTTTGCACAAAAATAAGTGAAATTACTGCAATTTTGCCCCAAAATAAAGGAAATTTTTGCCTTTTTGCCCCCAAATAAGGGGAATTTCAGCCTTTTTACCTAAAAATAAGGGGAATATCTACATTTTTGCAACAAAATATTAGGAATTTCTGCTTTTTTGCCCCAAAATAAGAAAATTTCTGCTTTTTTTCCCTGAAATAAGTGAAATTTCTGTATTTTGCCGCAAATTAAGTGAAATTTCTGCAATTTTGCCCCAAAATAATGGAAATTTCTGGAATTTTGCCCCAAAATAAGTAGAATTTCTGAGTTTTGCCCCAAAATAAGGAGAATTTCTGTTTTTTTGCCGCAACATAAAGGCAATTTCTGCCTTTTTGCCCCACAATTAGGGGAATTTCTGCAATTTTGCTCCAAATACGGGGAATTTCTGCCTTTTTGCCCAAAAATAAGAAGAATGCATACTTTTTGCCATAAAAAAGGGAAATTTCTTCATTTTTGCTCCAAAATAAGGGGAATTTCTGATTTTTTGCTTCTAAATAAGTAAAATTTCTTTCTTTTTCCCCCAAAACAAAGGGAATTTCTGTCTTTTTTGCCCCAAAATAAGGAAAAATTCTGCCTTATTATTTGAAGTAAGTTAAATTTCTGCAATTTTGCCCCAA
Organism: Micromys minutus; assembly: GCF_963924665.1. Classification (NCBI taxonomy): domain Eukaryota; kingdom Metazoa; phylum Chordata; class Mammalia; order Rodentia; family Muridae; genus Micromys; species Micromys minutus. The sequence goes on along the minus strand of NW_027667467.1, from coordinate 9,340,712 downwards.
AATAAGGGAAATTTCTGCCTTTTTGCCCCCAAATAAGGGGAATTTCAGCCTTTTTACCTCGAAATAAAAGAAATTTTTGCATTTTTGCAACAAAATATTAGGAATTTCTGCCTTTTTGCCCCAAAATAAGAAAAATTTCTGCCTTTTTTACCTGCAATAAGTGAAATTTCTGTAATTTTGCCCCAAAATAAGTGAAATTTCTGCAATTTTGCCCCAAAAAAAGTAAAATTTCTGCAATTATGCCCCAAAATAAGGGAAATTTCTGCCTTTTTGCCCCCAAATAAGGGGAATTTCAGCCTTTTTACCTCAAAATAAGGGGAATTTCTGCATTTTTGCCCAGAAATAAGAGGAATTTCAGCCTTTTTACCTCAAAATAAGGGGAATTTCTGCATTTTTGCCACAAAATATTAGGAATTTCTGCCTTTTTGCCCCAAAATAAAAAAATTTCTTCTTTTTTCCCTGAAATAATTGAAATTTCTGCAATTTTGCCTCAAAATAAGTGAAATTTCTGCAATTTTGCCCCAAAATAAGAGAAATTTCTGAAATTTTTGCCCAAAATAAGTGGAATTTCTGAGTTTTGCCCCAAAATAAGGAGAATTTCTGTCTTTTTGCCCCAACATATAGAGAATTTCTGCCTTTTTGCTCCACAATTAGGGGAATTTCTGCAATTTTGCTCCAAAATACGGGAAATTTCTGCCTTTTTGCCAAAAAATAAGAAGAATACATACCTTTTTTCCATAAAATAGAAATTTCTTCAATTTTGCTCCAAAATAAGGGGAATTTCTGCTTTTTTGCCTCTAAATAAGTGGAATTTCTGTCTTTTTCCCCTAAAACAAAGGGAATTTCTGTATTTGGCCCCAAAATAAGGAAAAATTCTGCCTTATTACCCTGAAGTAAGTGAAATTTCTGCAATTTTGCCCCAAAATAACAGAAATTTCTGCCTTTTTTCCCCAAATAAAGGGAATTTCAGCCTTTTTACCTCGAAATGAAAATTTCTGCATTTTTGCCACAAAATATTAGGAATTTCTGCCTTTTTGCCACAAAATAAGGAAAATTTATAGCTTTTTTTCCCTGAAATAAGTGAAATTTCTTTAATTTTTCCCCAAAATAAAATTTCTGAAATTTTGCCACAAAATAAGTGAAATTTCTGCAATTTTGCCCCAAAATATGGGAATTTTCTGGAATTTTGCCCCAAAATAAGTGGAATTTCTGAGTTTTGCCCCAAAATTAGAGGAATTTCTGTCTTTTTGCCCCAACATATAGGCAATTTCTGCCTTTTTGCCCAACAATTAGGGGAATTTCTGCAATTTAGCTCCAAACGACGGGGAACTTCTGCCTTTTTGCCCAAAAATAAGAAGAATGCATACCTTTTTGCCATAAAAAGGAAATTTCTTCATTTTTGCTCCAAAATAAGGGGAATTTCTGCTTTTTTGCCTCTAAATAAGTGGAATTTCTGTCTTTTTCCCCAAAAACAAAGGACATTTCTGTATTTTTGCCCCAAAATAAGGAAAAATTCTGACTTATTACCCTGAAGTATGTGAAATTTCTGCAATTTTGCCCCAAAATAAGGGAAATGTCTGCCTTTTGGCCCCCAAATAAGGGGAATTTCAGCCTTTTTACCTCAAAATAAGGGGAATTTCTGCATTTTAGCCTTCAAAATAAGGGGAATTTCAGCCTTTTTACCTCAAAATAAGGGGAATTTCTGCATTTTTTGCCACAAATATTAGGAATTTCTGCCTTTTTGCCCCAAAATAAGAAAATTTCTTCTTTTTTCCCTGAAATAAGTGAAATTTCTGCAATTTTGCAACAAAATAAGTGAAATTTCTGCAATTTTGCCCCAAAATAAAGGAAAATTTTGCCTTTATGCCCCCAAATAACGGGAATTTCAGCCTTTTTACCTAAAAATAAGGGGAATTTCTACATTTTTGCCACAAAATATTGGGAATTTCTGCCTTTTTGCCCCAAAATAAGAAAATTTCTGCTTTTTTTCCCTGAAATAAGTGAAATTTCTGTATTTTGCCCCAAATTAAGTGAAATTTCTGCAATTTTGCCCCCAAATAAGGGAAATTTCTGGAATTTTGCCCCAAAATAAGTGGAATTTCTGAGTTTTGCTCCAAAATAAGGAGAATTTCTGTCTTTTTGCCCCAACATATAGGCAATTTCTGCATTTTTGCCCCACAATCAGGGGAATTTCTTCAAATTTGCTCCAAAATACGGGGAATTTCTGCCTTTTTGCCCAAAAATAAGAAGAATGCATACGTTTTTGCCATAAAAAAGAAATTTCTTCATTTTTGCTCCAAAATAAGGGGAATTTCTGCTTTTTTGCCTCTAAATAAGTCGAATTTCTTTCTTTTTCCCCCAAAACAAAGGGAATTTCTGTATTTTGCCCGAAAATAAGGAAAAATTCTGCCTTATTACACTGAAGTAACTGAAATTTCTGCAATTTTGCCCCAAAATAACGAAAATTTCTGCCTTTTTGTCCCCAAATAAGGGGAATTTCAGCCTTTTTACCTCGAAATGAAAATTTCTGCATTTTTGCCACAAAATATTAGGAATTTCTGCCTTTTTGCCCCAAAATAAGGAAATTTTCTGCCTTTTTTCCCTGAAATAAGTGAAATTTCTGTAATTTTTCCCCAAAATAAGTATAATTTCTGAAATTTTGCCCCAAAATAAGTGAAATTTCTGCAATTTTGCCCCAAAATATAAGAATTTTCTGGAATTTTGCCCCAAAATAAGTGGAATTTCTGAGTTTTGCCCCAAAATTAGAAAAATTTCTGCCTTTTTGCCCAACAATTAGGGGAATTTCTGCAATTTAGCTCCAAACAACGGGGAACTTCTGCCTTTTTGCCCAAAAATAAGAAGAATGCATACCTTTTTGCCATAAAAAGGAAATTTCTTCATTTTTGCTCCAAAATAAGGGGAATTTCTGCTTTTTTGCCTCTAAATAAGTGGAATTTCTGTCTTTTTCCCCCAAAACAAAAGGAATTTCTGTATTTTTGCCCCAAAATAAGGAAAAATTCTGACTTATTACCCTGAAGTAAGTAAAATTTCTGCAATTTTGCCCCAAAATAAGGGAAATTTCTGCTTTTTGGCCCCCAAATAAGGGGAATTTCAGCCTTTTTACCTCAAAATAAGGGGAATTTCTGCATTTTAGCCTTCAAAATAAGGGGAATTTCAGCCTTTTTACCTCAAAATAAGGGGAATTTCTGCATTTTTGCCACAAATATTAGGAATTTCTGCCTTTTTGCCCCAAAATAAGAAAATTTCTGCTTTTTTTCCCTAAAATAAGTGAAATTTCTGCAATTTTGCCCCAAAATAAGTGAGATATCTGCAATTTTGCCCCCAAATAAGAGAAATTTCCGGAATTTTGCCCCAAAATAAGTGGAATTTCTGAGTTTTGCTTCAAAATAAGGAGAATTTATGCCTTTTTGCCCCAACATATAGGCAATTTCTGCCTTTTTGCCTAACAATTATGGGAATTTCTGCAATTTTGCTCCAAAATACGGGGAATTTCTGCCTTTTTGCCCGAAAATAAGAAGAATGCATACCTTTTTGCCAAAAAAAGGGAAATTTCTTCATTTTTGCTCCAAAATAAGGGGAATTTCTGCTTTTTTGCCTCTAAATAAGTGGAATTTCTGTCTTTTTCCCCCAAAACAAAGGGAATTTCTGTATTAGGCCCCAAAATAAGGAAAAATTCTGCCTTATTACCCTGAAGTAAGTGAAATTTCTGCAATTTTGCCCCAAAATAAGGGAAATTTCTGCCTTTTGGCCCCCAAATAAGGGGAATTTCAGCCTTTTTACCTCGAAATGGGAATTTCTGCATTTTTGCCACAAAATATTAGGAATTTCTGCCTTTTTGCCCCAAAATAAGAAAAATTTCTGCCTTTTTTCACTGAAATAAGTGAAATTTCTCTAATTTTGCCCCAAAATAAGTGAAATTTCTGCAATTTTAACCCAAAATAAGTGAAATTATTGCAAGTTTTCCCCAAAATAAGGGAATTTTCTGGAATTTTGCCCCAAAATAAGAGGAATTTCTGAGTTTTGCCCCAAAATTAGGAGAATTTCTGTCTTTTTGCCCAACATATAGGCAAATTCTGCCTTTTTGAACAATTAGGGGAATTTCTGCAATTTTGCTCCAAATTACGGGGAATTTCTGCCTTTTTGCCCAAAAAAAAAAGAATGCATACCTTTTTGCCATAAAAAGGAAATTTCTTCATTTTTGCTCCAAAATACGGGGAATTTCTGCCTCTTTGCCCGAAAATAAGAAGAATGCATACCTTTTTGCCATAAAAAAGGGAAATTTCTTAATTTTTGCTCCAAAATAAGGGGAATTTCTGCTTTTTTCCTCTAAATAAGTGGAATTTCTGTCTTTTTCCCCCAAAACAAAAAGAATTTCTGTATTTTTGCCCCAAAATAAGGAAAAATTCTGACTTATTACCCTGAAGTACGTGAAATTGTTGCAATTTTGCCCCAAAATAAGGGAAATTTCTGCCTTTTTGCCCCCAAATAAGGGGAATTTCAGCCTTTTTACCTCAAAATAAGGAGAATTTCTGCATTTTTGCCACAAAATATTAGGAATTTCTGCCTTGTTGCCCCAAAATAAGAAAATTTCTGTTTTTTTCCCTGAAATAAGTGAAATTTCTGCAATTTTGCCCCAAATTAAGTGAAATTTCTGCAATTTTGCCCCAAAATAAGGGAAATTTCTGGAATTATGCCCCAAAATAAGTGGAATTTCTGAGTTTTGCCCCAAAATAAGGAGAATTTCTGTTTTTTTGCCCCAACATATAGGCAATTTCTGCCTTTTTGACCAACAATTAGAGGTATTTCTGCAATTTTGCTCCACAATACGGGGAATTTCTGCCTTTTTGCCCGAAAATAAGAAGAATGCATAGCTTTTTGCCATAAAAAAAAGAAATTTCTTCATTTTTGCTCCAAAATAAAGGGAATTTCTGATTTTTTGCTTCTAAATAAGTGGAATTTCTGTCTTTTTCCCCCAAAACAAAGGGAATTTCTGTATTTTGCCCCAAAATAAAAAAAAATTCGGCCTTATTACCCTGAAGTAAGTGAAATTTCTGCAATTTTGCCCCAAAATAACGGAAATTTTTGCCTTTTTGCCCCCAAATAAGGGGAATTTCAGCCTTTTTACCTCGAAATGGAAATTTCTGCATTTTTGCCATAAAATATTAGGAATTTCTGCATTTTTGCCCCAAAATAAGGAAAATTTCTGCCTTTTTTCCCTGAAATAAGTGAAATTTCTGTAATGTTTCCCAAAAATAAGTGAAATTTCTGAAATTTTGCCCCAAAATAAGTGAAATTTCTGCAATTTTGCTCCAAAATAAGGGAATTTTCTGGAATTTTGCCACAAAATAAGTGGAGTTTCCGAGTTTTTGCCCCAAAATTAGCAGAATTTCTGTCTTTTTGCCCCAACATATACGCAATTTCTGCCTTTTTGCCCAACAATTAGGGGAATTTCTGCAATTTAGCTCCAAACTACGGGGAACTTCTGCCTTTTTTCCCCAAAATAAAAAGAATGCATACCTTTTTGCCATGAAAAGGAAATTTCTTCATTTTTGCTCCAAAATAAGGGGAATTTCTGCTTTTTTGCCTCTAAATAAGTGGAATTTCTGTATTTTTCCCCCAAAACAAAGAAAATTTCTGTATTTTTGCCCCAAAATAATGAAAAATTCTGACTTATTACCCGGAAGTAAGTGAAATTTCTGCAATTTTGCCCCAAAATAAGTGAAAATTCTGCCTTTTTGCCCCCAAATAAGGGGAATTTCAGCCTTTTTACCTCAAAAAAAGGGGATTTTCTGCATTTTAGCCCCCAAATAAGGGGAATTTCAGCCTTTTTACCTCAAAATATAAGGAATTTCTGCATTTTTGCCACAAATATTAGTAATTTCTGCCTTTTTGCCCCAAAATAAGAAAATTTCTTCTTTTTTTCCCTGAAATAAGTGAAATTTCTGCAATTTTGCACAAAAATAAGTGAAATTTCTGCAATTTTGCCCCAAAATAAAGGAAATTTTTGCCTTTTTGCCCCCAAATAAGGGGAATTTCAGCCTTTTTACCTAAAAATAAGGGGAATATCTACATTTTTGCCACAAAATATTAGGAATTTCTGCTTTTTTGCCCCAAAATAAGAAAATTTCTGCTTTTTTTCCCTGAAATAAGTGAAATTTCTGTATTTTGCCGCAAATTAAGTGAAATTTCTGCAATTTTGCCACAAAATAATGGAAATTTCTGGAATTTTGCCCCAAAATAAGTAGAATTTCTGAGTTTTGCCCCAAAATAAGGAGAATTTCTGTTTTTTTGCCGCAACATAAAGGCAATTTCTGCCTTTTTGCCCCACAATTAGGGGAATTTCTGCAATTTTGCTCCAAATACGGGGAATTTCTGCCTTTTTGCCCAAAAATAAGAAGAATGCATACTTTTTGCCATAAAAAAGGGAAATTTCTTCATTTTTGCTCCAAAATAAGGGGAATTTCTGATTTTTTGCTTCTAAATAAGTAAAATTTCTGTCTTTTTCCCCCAAAACAAAGGGAATTTCTGTCTTTTTTGCCCCAAAATAAGGAAAAATTCTGCCTTATTATTTGAAGTAAGTTAAATTTCTGCAATTTTGCCCCAAAATAAGGGAAATTTCTGCCTTTTTGCCCCCAAATAAGGGGAATTTCAGCCTTTTTACCTCGAAATAAAAGAAATTTTTGCATTTTTGCAACAAAATATTAGGAATTTCTGCCTTTTTGCCCCAAAATAAGAAAAATTTCTGCCTTTTTTACCTGAAATAAGTGAAATTTCTGTAATTTTGCCCCAAAATAAGTGAAATTTCTGCAATTTTGCCCCAAAAAAAGTAAAATTTCTGCAATTATGCCCCAAAATAAGGGAAATTTCTGCCTTTTTGCCCCCAAATAAGGGGAATTTCAGCCTTTTTACCTCAAAATAAGGGGAATTTCTGCATTTTTGCCCACAAATAAGAGGATTTTCAGCCTTTTTACCTCAAAATAAGGGGAATTTCTGCATTTTTGCCACAAAATATTAGGAATTTCTGCCTTTTTGCCCCAAAATAAGAAAATTTCTTCTTTTTTCCCTGAAATAATTGAAATTTCTGCAATTTTGCCTCAAAATAAGTGAAATTTCTGCAATTTTGCCCCAAAATAAGGGAAATTTCTGAAATTTTTCCCCAAAATAAGTGGAATTTCTGAGTTTTGCCCCAAAATAAGGAGAATTTCTGTCTTTTTGCCCCAACATATAGAGAATTTCTGCCTTTTTGCTCCACAATTAGAGGAATTTCTGCAATTTTGCTCCAAAATACGGGAAATTTCTGCCTTTTTGCCAAAAAATAAGAAGAATACATACCTTTTTTCCATAAAAAAGAAATTTCTTCATTTTTGCTCCAAAATAAGGGGAATTTCTGCTTTTTTGCCTCTAAATAAGTGGAATTTCTGTCTTTTTCCCCTAAAACAAAGGGAATTTCTGTATTTGGCCCCAAAATAAGGAAAAATTCTGCCTTATTACCCTGAAGTAAGTGAAATTTCTGCACTTTTGCCCCAAAATAACAGAAATTTCTGCCTTTTTGTCCCCAAATAAGGGGAATTTCAGCCTTTTTACCTCGAAATGTAAATTTCTGCATTTTTGCCACAAAATATTAGGAATTTCTGCCTTTTTGCCACAAAATAAGGAAAATTTCTAGCTTTTTTCCCTGCAATAAGTGAAATTTCTTTAATTTTTCCCCAAAATAAGTAAAATTTCTGAAAATTTTGCCACAAAATAAGTGAAATTTCTGCAATTTTGCCCCAAAATATGTTAATTTTCTGGAATTTTGCCCCAAAATAAGTGGAATTTCTGAGTTTTGCCCCAAAATTAGAGGAATTTCTGTCTTTTTGCCCCAACATATAGGCAATTTCTGCCTTTTTGCCCAACAATTAGGGGAATTTCTGCAATTTAGCTCCAAACGACGGGGAACTTCTGCCTTTTTGCCCAAAAATAAGAAGAATGCATACCTTTTTGCCATAAAAAGGAAATTTCTTCATTTTTGCTCCAAAATAAGGGGAATTTCTGCTTTTTTGCCTCTTAATAAGTGGAATTTCTGTCTTTTTCCCCAAAAACAAAGGAAATTTCTGTATTTTTGCCCCAAAATAAGGAAATATTCTGACTTATTACCCTGAAGTATGTGAAATTTCTGCAATTTTGCCCCAAAATAAGGGAAATGTCTGCCTTTTGGCCCCCAAATAAGGGGAATTTCAGCCTTTTTACCTCAAAATAAGGGGAATTTCTGCATTTTAGCCTTCAAAATAAGGGGAATTTCAGCCTTTTTACCTCAAAATAAGGGGAATTTCTGCATTTTTGCCACAAATATTAGGAATTTCTGCCTTTTTGCCCCAAAATAAGAAAATTTCTTCTTTTTTCCCTGAAATAAGTGAAATTTCTGCAATTTTGCAACAAAATAAGTGAAATTTCTGCAATTTTGCCCCAAAATAAAGGAAATTTTTGCCTTTATGCCCCCAAATAACGGGAATTTCAGCCTTTTTACCTAAAAATAAGGGGAATTTCTACATTTTTGACACAAAATATTGGGAATTTCTGCCTTTTTGCCCCAAAATAAGAAAATTTCTGCTTTTTTTCCCTGAAATAAGTGATATTTCTGTATTTTGCCCCAAATTAAGTGAAATTTCTGCAATTTTGCCCCCAAATAAGGGAAATTTCTGGAATTTTGCCCCAAAATAAGTGGAATTTCTGAGTTTTGCCCCAAAATAAGGAGAATTTCTGTTTTTTTGCAACAAAATATTAGTAATTTCTGCCTTTTTGCCCCAAAATAAGGAAAATTTCTGCCTTTTTCCCTGAAATAAGTGAAATTTCTGCAATTTTGCCCCAAAATAAGTGAAATTTCTTCAATTTTGCCCCAAAATAATTGAAATTTTGCCCCAAAATAAGGGAAATTTCTGGAATTTTGCCCCAAAATAAGTGGAATTTCTGAGTTTTGCTCCAAAATAAGGAGAATTTCTGTCTTTTTGCCCCAACATATAGGCAATTTCTGCATTTTTGCCCCACAATCAGGGGAATTTCTTCAAATTTGCTCCAAAATACGGGGAATTTCTGCCTTTTTGCCCAAAAATAAGAAGAATGCATACGTTTTTGCCATAAAAAAGAAATTTCTTCATTTTTGCTCCAAAATAAGGGGAATTTCTGCTTTTTTGCCTCTAAATAAGTCGAATTTCTTTCTTTTTCCCCCAAAACAAAGGGAATTTCTGTATTTTGCCCCAAAATAAGGAAAAATTCTGCCTTATTACACTGAAGTAACTGAAATTTCTGCAATTTTGCCCCAAAATAACGAAAATTTCTGCCTTTTTGTCCCCAAATAAGGGGAATTTCAGCCTTTTTACCTCGAAATAAAAATTTCTGCATTTTTGCCACAAAATATTAGGAATTTCTGCCTTTTTGCCCCAAAATAAGGAAATTTTCTGCCTTTTTTCCCTGAAATAAGAGAAATTTCTGGAATTTTGCCCCAAAATAAGTGGAATTTCTGAGTTTTGCCCCAAAATAAGGAGAATTTCTGTCTTTTTTTCCAAACATATAGAGAATTTCTGCATTTTTGCCCCACAATTAGGGGAATTTCTGCAATTTTGCTCTAAAATACGGTGAATTTCTGCCTTTTTGCCCTAAAATACGAAGAATGCATACCTTTTTGCCATAAAAAAAAGAAATTTTTTCATTTTTGCTTCAAAATAAGGGGAATTTCTGATTTTTTGCCTCTAAATAAGTGGAATTTCTGTCTTTTTCCCCCAAAACAAAGGGAATTTCTGTCTTTTTTGCCCCAAATAAGGAAAAATTCTGCCTTATTACCCTGAAGTAAGTGAAATTTCTGCAATTTTGCCCCAAAATGAGGGAAATTTCTGCCTTTTTGCCCCCAAATAAGGGGAATTTCAGCCTTTTTACCTCGAAATGAGAATTTCTGCATTTTTGCCAAAAATATTAGGAATTTCTGCCTTTTTGCCCCAAAATACGGAAAATTTCTGCCTTTTTTCACTGAAATAACTGAAATTTCTGTAATTTTGCCCTAAAGTAAGTGAAATTTCTGCAATTTTGCCCCAAAATAAGTGAAATTTCTGCAATTTTGCCCCAAATAAGGGAAATTTCTGGAATTTTGCCCCAAAATAAGTGGAATTTCTGAGTTTTGCCTCAAAATAAGGAGAATTTCTGTCTTTTTGCCCCAACATATAGGCAATTTCTGCATTTTTGCCCCACAATTAGGGGAATTTGTGCAATTTTGCTCCAAAATACGGGGAATTTCTGCCTTTTTGCCCGAAAATAAGAAGAATGCATACCTTTTTGCCATAAATAGGAAATGTCTTCATTTTTGCTCCAAAATAAGGGGAATTTGTGCTTTTTTGCCTCTAAATAAGTGGAATTTTTGTCTTTTTCCCCCAAAACAAAGGGAATTTCTGTCTTTTTTGCCCCAAATAAGAAAAATTCTGCCTTATTACCCTGAAGTAAGTGAAATTTCTGCAATTTTGCCCCAAAATAAGGGAAATTTCTGCCTTTTTGCCCCCAAATAAGGGGAATTTCAGCCTTTTTACCTCGAAATGGGAATTTCTGCATTTTTGCCAAAAATATTAGGAATTTCTGCCTTTTTGCCCCAAAATAAGGAAAATTTCTGCCTTTTTTCACTGAAATAACTGAAATTTCTAGAATTTTGCCCCAAAATAAGTGGAATTTCTGAGTTTTCCCTCAAAATAAGGAGAATTTCTGTCTTTTTGCCCCAACATATAGGCAATTTCTGCATTTTTGCCCCACAATTAGGGGAATTTCTGCAATTTTGCTCCAAAATACGGGGAATTTCTGCCTTTTTGCACAAAAATAAGAAGAATGCATACCTTTTTGCCATAAATAGGAAATGTCTTCATTTTTGCTCCAAAATAAGGAGAATTTGTGCTTTTTTGCCTCTAAATAAGTGGAATTTCTGTCATTTTCTCCCAAAACAAAGGGAATTTCTGTCTTTTTTGCCCCAAAATAAGGAAAAATTCTGCCTTATTTCCCTGAAGTAAGTGAAAATTCTGCAATTTTGCCCCATAATAAGGGAAATTTCTGCCTTTTTGCCCCCAAATAAGGGGAATTTCAGCCTTTTTACCTCGTAATGGGAATTTCTGCATTTTTGCCACAAAATATTAGTAATTTCTGACTTTTTGCCCCAAAATAAGGAAAATTTCTGCCTTTTTTCCTAAAATAAGTGAAATTTCTGTAATTTTGCCCCAAAATAAGTGAAATATCTGCAATTTTGCCCCAAAATAAGTGAAATTTCTGCAATTTTGCCCCAAATAAGGGAATCTTCTGGAATTTTGCCCCAAAATAAGTGGAATTTCTGACTTTTGCCCCAAAATTAGGAGATTTTTTGTCTTTTTGCCCCAACATATAGGCAATTTCTGCCTTTTTGCCCAACAATTAGGGGAATTTCTGCAATTTCGCTCCAAAATACGGGGAATTTCTGCCTTTTGCCCAAAAATAAGAATGTATACCTTTTTGCCATAAAAAGGAAATTTCTTAATTTTTGCTCCAAAATAAGGGGAATTTCTGCTTTTTTGCCTCTAAATAAGTGGAATTTCTGTCTTTTTCCCCCAAAACAAAGGGAATTTCTGTATTTTTGCCCCAAAATAGGGAAAAATTCTGACTTATTACTCTGAAGTAAGTGAAATTTCTACAATTTTGCCCCAAAATAAGGGAAATTTTTGCCTATTTGCCCCCAAATAAGGGGAATTTCATCATTTTTACCTCAAAATAAGGGGAATTTCTGCATTTTTGCCCCAAAATAAGGGGAATTTCAGCCTTTTTACCTCAAAATAAGGGAATTTCTGCATGTTTGCCACAAAATATTAGTAATTTCTGCCTTTTTGCCCCAAAATAAGAAAATTTCTTCTTTTTTTCCCCAAAATAAGTGAAATTTCTGCAATTTTGCACCAAAATAAGTGAAATTTCTGCAATTTTGCCCAAAATAAGAGAATTTCTCTCTTTTTGCCCCAACAATAGAGAATTTCTGCATTTTTGCCCCACAATTAGGGGAATTTCTGCAATTTTGCTCCAAAATACGGGGAATTTCTGCCTTTTTGCCCGGAAATAAGAAGAATGCATACCTTTTTTCAATAAAAAAAAATTTCTTCATTTTTGCTGAAAAATAAGAGGAATTTCTGCTTTTTTGTCTCTAAATAAGTCGAATTTCTGTCTTTTTCCCCCAAAACAAAGGGAATTCCTGTCTTTTTTGCCCCAAAATAAGGAAAATTTCTGACTTATTACCCTGAAATAAATGAAATTTCTGCAATTTTGACCCAAAATAAAGGAAATTTTTGCCTTTTTGCTTCCAAATAAGGGGAATTTCAGCCTTTTTACCTCAAAATAAGGGGAATTTCTGCATTTATGCCACAAAATATTAGGAATTTCTGCCTTTTTGCCCCAAAATAAGAAAATTTCTGCTTTTTTTTCACTGAAATAAGTGAAATTTCTGCAATTTTGCCCCAAAATAAGGGAAATTTCTGGAATTTTGCCCCAAAATAAGTGGAATTTCTGAGTTTTGCCCCAAAATAAGGTGAATTTCTGTCTTTTTGCCCCAACATATAGGCAATTTCTGTATTTTTGCCCCACAATTAGGGGAATTTCTTCAATTTTGCTCCAAAATACGGGGAATTTCTGCCTTTTTGCCCGAAAATACGAAGAGTGCATAACTTTTTGCAATAAAAAAGGGAGATTTTTTCATTTTTGCTCCAAAATAAGAGGATTTTCTGATGTTTTGCCTCTAAATAAGTGGAATTTCTGTCTTTTCCCCCCAAACAAAGGGAATTTCTGTCTTTTTTGCCCCAAATAAGGAAAAATTCTGCCTTATTACCCTGAAGTAAGTAAAATTTCTGCAATTTTGCCCCAAAATAAGAAAAATATCTGCCTTTTTGCCCCCAAATAAGAGGAAATTCAGCATTTTTACCTCAAAATAAGGGGAATTTCTGCATTTTTGCCCCCAAATAAGGAAAATTTCAGCCTTTTTACCTCGAAATAAGGGGAATTGCTGCATTTTTGCCACAAAATATTAGGAATTTCTTCTTTTTTGCCCCAAAATAAAGAAAATTTCTGCCTTTTTTCCCTGAAATAAGTAAAATTTCTGCAATTTTGCCCCAAAATAAGTGAAATTTCTGCAATTTTGCCACAAAATAATTGAAATTTCTGCAATTTTGCCCCAAAATAAGTGAAATTTCTGTATTTTTGCCCCATAATAAGTGGAATTACTGAGTTTTGCCCCAAAATAAGGAGAATTTCTGTCTTTTTGCCCCAACATATAGAGAATTTCTGCCTTTTTGCCCCGCAATTAGGGGAATTTCTGAAATTTTGCTCCAAAATACGGGGAATTTCTACCTTTTTGCCCCAAAATAAGAAGAATGCATACCTTTTTGCCATAAAAAGGAAATTTCTTCATTTTTGCTCAAAAATAAGGGGAATTTCTGCTTTTTTGCCTCTAAATAAGTGGAATTTCTGTCTTTTTCCCTCAAAACAAAGGGAATTTCTGTATTTTTGCCCCAAAATAAAAAAAAAAATTTTGACTTATTACCCTGAAGTAAGTGAAATTTCTGCAATTTTGCCCCAAAATAAGGGAAATTTCTGCCTTTTTGCCCCCAAATAAGGGGAATTTCAGCATTTTTACCTCAAAATAAGGGGAATTTCTGCATTTTTGCCTCCAAATAAGGAAAATTTCAGCCTTTTTTCCTCAAAATAAGAAGAATTTCTGCATTTTTGCCACAAAATATTAGGAATTTCTGCCTTTTTGCCCCAAAATAAGAAAAAATTCTTACTTATTACCCTGAAATAAGTGAAATTTCTGCAATTTTGCCCCAAAATAAGTGAAATTTCTGCAATTTTGCCACAAAATAAAAGAAATTTCTGGAATTTTGCCCCGAAATAAGTGGAATTTCAGAGTTTTGCCCCAAAATAAGGAGAAATTTTGTCTTTTTGCCCCAACATATAGGCAATTTCTCTTTTTGCCCCACAATTAGGGGAATTTCTGCAATTTTGCTCCAAAATACGGGGAATTTCTGCCTTTTTGCCCGAAAATAAGAAGAATGCATAACTTTTTGCAATAAAAAAGGGAAATTCCTTTATTTTTGCTCCAAAATAAGGGGATTTTCTGCTTTTTTGCCTCTAAATAAGTGGAATTTATGTCTTTTTCCCCCAAAACAAATGGAATTCCTGTCTTTTTTCCCCAAAATAAGGAAAATTTTTGACTTATTACTCTGAAATAAGTGAAATTTCTGCAATTTTGCCCCAAAATAAAGTAAATTTTTGCCTTTTTGCCCCCAAATAAGGGGAATTTTAGCCTTTTTCCCTCAAAATAAGGGGAATTTCTGCATTTTTGCCACAAAATAATAGGAATTTCTGGCTTTTTGCCCCAAAATAAGAAAATTTCTGCTTTTTTTCCCTGAAATAATTGAAATTTCTGCAATTTTGCCCCAAATTAAGTGAAATTTCTGCAATTTTGCCCCAAAATAAGGGAAATTTCTGGAATTTTGCCCCAAAATAAGTGGAATTTCTGAGTTTTGCCCCAAAATAAGGAGAATTTCTGCCTTTTTGCACCAACATATATTCAATTTCTGCCTTTTTGCCCCACAATAAGGGGAATTTCTGCAATTTTGCTCAAAAATACGGGAAATTTCTGCCTTTTTGCCCGAAAATAATAAGAATTCATACGTTTTTGCCATAACAAAGGGAAATTTCTTCATTTTTGCTCCAAAATAATGGGATTTTCGGCTTTTTTGCCTCTAAATAAGTGGAATTTCTGTCTTTTTCCCCCAAAACAAAGGGAATTTCTATCTTTTTTGCCCCAAAATAAGGAAAATTTCTGACTTATTACCCTGAAATAAGTGAAATTTCTGTAATTTTGCCCCAAAATAAGGAAAATTTTTGCCTTTTTGCCCCCAAATAAGGGGAATTTCAGCCTTTTTACCTCAAAATAAGGGGAATTTCTGCATTTATGCCACAAAATATTAGGAATTTCTGCCTTTTTGCCCCAAAATAAGAAAATTTCTGCTTTTTTCCCTGAAATAAGTGAAATTTCTGCAATTTTGCCCCAAAATAAGTGAAATTTCTGCAATTTTGCCCCAAAATAAGGGAAATTTCTAAAATTTTGCCCCAAAATAAGTGGAATTTCTGAGTTTTGCCCCAAAATAAGGAGAATTTCTGCCTTTTTGCACCAACATATATTCAATTTCTGCCTTTTTGCCCCACAATAAGGGGAATTTCTGCAATTTTGCTCAAAAATACGGGAAATTTCTGCCTTTTTGCCCGAAAATAATAAGAATTCATACGTTTTTGCCATAACAAAGGGAAATTTCTTCATTTTTGCTCCAAAATAATGGGATTTTCGGCTTTTTTGCCTCTAAATAAGTGGAATTTCTGTCTTTTTCCCCCAAAACAAAGGGAATTTCTGTATTTTTTGCCCCAAAATAAGGAAAATTTCTGACTTATTACCCTGAAATAATCGAAATTTCTGTAATTTTGCCCCAAAATAAAGAAAATTTTTGCCTTTTTGCCCCCAAATAAGGGGAATTTCAGCCTTTTTACCTCAAAATAAGGGGAATTTCTGCATTTATGCCACAAAATATTAGGAATTTCTGCCTTTTTGCCCCAAAATAAGAAAATTTCTGCTTTTTTTCCCTGAAATAAGTGAAATTTCTGCAATTTTGCCCCAAAATAAGTGAAATTTCTGCAATTTTGCCCCAAAATAAGGGAAATTTCTGGAATTTTGCCCCAAAATAAGTGGAATTTCTCAGTTTTGCCCCAAAATAAGGAGAATTTCTGATTTTTGTCCCAACATATAGGTAATTTCTGCCTTTTTGCCCCACAATTAGGGGAATTTCTGCAATTATGCTCCTAAATACAGGTAATTTCTGCCTTTTTGCCAGAAAATAAGAAGAATGCATATTTTTTTGCCATAAAAAAAGGAAATTTCTTCATTTTTGCTCCAAAATAAGAGGAATTTCTGAATTTTTGCCTCTAAATAAGTGGAATTTCTGTCTTTTTCCCCCAAAACAAAGCGAATTTCTTTCTTTTTTGCCCCAAAATAAGGAAAATTTCTGACTTATTACCTTGAAATAAGTGAAATTTCTGCAATTTTGCCCCCCCAAAAAAAATTTTGCCTTTTTGCCCCCAAATTAGGGGAATTTCAGCCTTTTTACCTCAAAATAAGGAGAATTTCGGCATTTTTGCCACAAAATATTAGGAATTTCTGCCTTTTTGCCCCAAAATAAGAAAATTTCTGCTTTTTTTTCCTGAAATAAGTGAAATTTCTGCAATTTTGTCCCAAAATAAGTGAAAATTCTGCAATTTTACCCCAAAATAAGGAAAATTTCTGGAATTTGGCCCCAAAATAAGTGGAATTTCTGAGTTTAGTCCCAAAATAAGGAGAATTTCTGTTTTTTGCCCCAACATATAGAGAATTTCTGCCTTTTTGCCCCACAATTAGGGCAATTTCTGCAATTTTGCTCCAAAATACAAGGAATTTCTGCCTTTTTGCCCGAAAATAAGAAGAATGCATACCTTTTTGCCATAAAAAAGGGAAATTTCTTCATTTTTGCTCCAAAATAAGGGGAATTTCTGCTTTTTTGCCTCTTAATAAGTGGAATTTCTGTCTTTTTCCGCCAAAACAAAGAGAATTCCTGTCTTTTTTACCCCAAAATAAGGAAAATTTCTGACTTATTTCCCTGAAATAAGTGAAATTTCTGCAATTTTGCCCCAAAATAAAGGAATTTTTTGCCTTTTTGCCCCCAAATAAGGGGAAATTCAGCCTTTTTACCTCGAAATAAGGGGAATTTCTGCATTTATGCCACAAAATATTAGGAATTTCTGCCTTTTTGCCCCAAAATAAGAAAATTTCTGCTTTTTTTCCCTGAAATAAGTGAAATTTCTGCAATTTTGCCCCAAAATAAGTTAAATTTCTGCAATTTTTCCCCAAATTAAGGAAAATTTCTGGAATTTTGCTCCAAAATAAGTAGAATTTCTGAGTTTTGCCCTAAAAATAAAAAGAATTTCTGTCTTTTTGCCCCAACATATAGGCAATTTCTGCCTTTTTGCCCCACAATTAGGGGAATTTCTGCAATTTTGCTCCAAAATACGGGGAATTTCTGCCTTTTAGCCCAAAAATAAGAAGAATGCATACCTTTTTGCCTTAAAAAAGGGAAATTTCTTCATTTTTGCTCTAAAATAAGGGGAATTTCTGCTTTTTTGCCTCTAAATAAGAGGAATTTCTTTCTTTTTCCCCCAAAACAAAGGGAATTTCTGTCTTTTTTGCCCCAATATAAGGAAAAATTCTGACTTATTACCCTGAAGTAAGTGAAATTTCTGCAATTTTGCCCCAAAATAAGGAAAATTTCTGCCTTTTTGCCCCCAAATAAGGGGAATTTCAGCCTTTTTACCTCGAAATAAGTGGAATTTCTGCATTTTTGCGACAAAATATTAGGAATTACTGCCGTTTTGCCCCAAAATAAAGAAAATTTCTGCCTTTTTTACCTGAAATAAGTGAAATTTCTGAAATTTTGCCCCCAAATAGGTGAAATTTCCGCAATTTTACCCAAAAATAAGTGAAATTTGTGCAATTTTGCCCCAAAATAAAGGAAATTTCTGGAATTTTGCCCCAAAATAAGTGGAATTTCTGACTTTTGCCCCAAGATAAGGAGAATTTCTGTTTTTTGCCACAACATATAGAGAATTTCTGCCTTTTTGCCCTACAATTAGGGGAATATCTGCAATTTTGCTCCAAAATACGGGGAATTTCTGCCTTTTTGCCCGAAAATAAGAAGAATGCATACCTTTTTGCCATAAAAAAGGGAAATTTCTTCATTTTTGGCCAAAATAAGGGGAATTTCTGCTTTTTTGCCTCTAAATAAGTGGAATTTCTGTCTTTTTATCCCAAAACAAAGGGAATTCCTGTCTTTTTTGCTCCAAAATAAGGAAAATTTTTGACTTATTACCCTGAAATAAGTGAAATTTCTGCAATTTTGCTTCAAAATAAAGGAAATTTTTGCATTTTTGCTCCCAAATAAGGGGAATTTCAGCCTTTTTACCTCAAATAAGGGGAATTTCTGCGTTTATGCCACAAAATATTAGGAATTTCTGCCTTTTGCCCCAAAATAAGAAAATTTCTGCTTTTTTTTCCTGAAATAAGTGAAATTTCTGCAATTTTGCCCCAAAATAAGTGAAATTTCTGCAATTTTGCCCCAAAATAAGTGAAATTTCTGGAATTTTGCCCACAATAAGTGGAATTTCTGAGTTTTGCCCCCAAAAAAGGAGAATTTCTGTTTTTTTGCCCCAACATATAGGTAATTTCTGTTTTTTTGCCCCACAATTAGGGAAATTTCTACAATTTTGTTCCTAAATACGGGGAATTTCTGCCTTTTTTCCCGAAAATAAGAAGAATGCATACCTTTTTGCCATAAAAAAGGGAAATTTCTTCATTTTTGCTCCAAAATAAGGGGAATTTCTGAATTTTTGCCTCTAAATAAGTGGAATTTCTGTCTTTTTCCCCCAAAACAAAGGGAATTTCTGTCTTTTTTGCCCCAAAATAAGGAAAAATTCTGCCTTATTACCCTGAAGTAAGTGAAATTTCTGCAATTTTGCCCCAAAATAAGGGAAATTTCTGCCTTTTTGCCCCCAAATAAGGGGAATTTCAGCCTTTTTACCTTGAAATAAGGGGAATTTCTGCATTTTTGCCACAAAATATTAGGAATTTCTGACTTTTTGCCACAAAATAAGGAAAATTTCTGCCTATTTTCCCAGAAATAAGTGAAATTTCTGTAATTTTGCACCAAAATAAGTGAAATTTCTGCAATTTTGCTCCAAAATAAGTGAAATTTCTGCAATTTCGCCCCAAAATAAGTGAAATTTCTGGAATTTTGCCCCAAAATAAATGGAATTTCTGAGTTTTGCCCCAAAATAAGGAGAATTTCTGTCTTTTTGCCCCAACATATAGAGAATTTCTGCCTTTTTGCCCCACAATTAGGAGAATTTCTGCAATTTTGCTACAAAATACAAGGAATTTCTGCCTTTCTGCCCGAAAATAAGAAGAATGCATAGCTTTGTGCCATAAAAAAGGGAAATTTCTTCATTTTTGCTCCAAAATAAGGGGAATTTCTGCTTTTTTGCCTCTAAATAAGTGGAATTTCTGTCTTTTTTCGCCAAAACAAAGGGAATTCCTGTCTTTTTTGCCCCAAAATAAGGAAAATTTCTGACTTACTACCCTGAAATAAGTGAAATTTCTGCAATTTTGCCCCAAAATATAGGAAATTTTTGCCTTTTTGCCCCCAAATAAGGGGAATTTCAGCCTTTTTACCTCAAAATAAGGAGAATTTCTGCATTTATGCCACAAAATATTAGGAATTTCTGCCTTTTTGCCCCAAAATAAGAAAATTTCTGCTTTTTTTCCCTGAAATAAGTGAAATTTCTGCAATTTTGCCCCAAAATAAGTGAAATTTCTGCAATTTTTCCCCAAAATAAGGGAAATTTCTGGAATTTTGCCCCACAATAAGTGGAATTTCTCAGTTTTGCCCCAAAATAAGGAGAATTTCTGATTTTTGCCCCAACATATAGGTAATTTCTGCCTTTTTGCCCCACAATTAGGGAAATTTCTACAATTTTGTGCCTAAATACGGGGAATTTCTGCCTTTTTGCCCGAAAATAAGAAGAATGCATATTTTTTTGCCATAAAAAAGGGAAATTTCTTCATTTTTGCTCCAAAATAAGAGGAATTTCTGAATTTTTGCCTCTAAATAAGTGGAATTTCTGTCTTTTTCCCCCATAACAAAGCGAATTTCTGTCTTTTTTGCCCCAAAATAAGGAAAATTTCTGACTTATTACCCTGAAATAAGTGAAATTTCTGCAATTTTGCCCCCCAAAAAAATTTTTTGCCTTTTTGCCTCCAAATTAGGGGAAATTCAGCCTTTTTACCTCAAAATAAGGAGAATTTCGGCATTTTTGCCACAAAATATTAGGAATTTCTGCCTTTTTGCCCCAAAATAAGAAAATTTCTGCTTTTTTTTCCTGAAATAAGTGAAATTTCTGCAATTTTGTCCCAAAATAAGTGAAATTTCTGCAATTTTACCCCAAAATAAGGAAAATTTCTGGAATTTTGCCCCAAAATAAGTGGAATTTCTGAGTTTTGTCCCAAAATAAGGAGAATTTCTGTCTTTTTGCCCCAACATATAGAGAATTTCTGCCTTTTTGCCCCACAATTAGGGGAATTTCTGCAATTTTGCTCCAAAATACAAGGAATTTCTGCCTTTTTGCCCGAAAATAAGAAGAATGCATACCTTTTTGCCATAAAAAAGTGAAATTTCTTCATTTTTGCTCCAAAATAAGGGGAATTTCTGCTTTTTTGCCTCTTAATAAGTGGAATTTCTGTCTTTTTCCGCCAAAACAAAGAGAATTCCTGTCTTTTTTACCCCAAAATAAGGAAAATTTCTGACTTATTTCTCTGAAATAAGTGAAATTTCTGCAATTTTGCCCCAAAATAAAGGAATTTTTTGCCTTTTTGCCCCCAAATAAGGGGAAATTCAGGCTTTTTACCTCGAAATAAGGGGAATTTCTGCATTTATGCCACAAAATATTAGGAATTTCTGCCTTTTTGCCCCAAAATAAGAAAATTTCTGCTTTTTTTCCCTGAAATAAGTGAAATTTCTGCAATTTTGCCCCAAAATAAGTGAAATTTCTGCAATTTTTCCCCAAATTAAGGAAAATTTCTGGAATTTTGCTCCAAAATAAGTAGAATTTCTGAGTTTTGCCCTAAAAATAAAAAGAATTTCTGTCTTTTGCCCCAACATATAGGCAATTTCTGCCTTTTTGCCCCACAATTAGGGGAATTTCTGCAATTTTGCTCCAAAATACGGGGAATTTCTGCCTTTTAGCCCAAAAATAAGAAGAATGCATACCTTTTTGCCTTAAAAAAGGGAAATTTCTTCATTTTTGCTCTAAAATAAGGGGAATTTCTGCTTTTTTGCCTCTAAATAAGTGGAATTTCTTTCTTTTTCCCCCAAAACAAAGGGAATTTCTGTCTTTTTTGCCCCAATATAAGGAAAAATTCTGTATTATTACCCTGAAGTAAGTGAAATTTCTGCAATTTTGCCCCAAAATAAGGAAATTTTCTGCCTTTTTGCCCCCAAATAAGGGGAATTTCAGCCTTTTTACCTCGAAATAAGTGGAATTTCTGCATTTTTGCCACAAAATATTAGGAATTACTGCCGTTTTGCCCCAAAATAAAGAAAATTTCTGCCTTTTTTACCTGAAATAAGTGAAATTTCTGAAATTTTGCCCCCAAATAAGTGAAATTTCTGCAATTTTACACAAAAATAAGTGAAATTTGTGCAATTTTGCCCCAAAATAAAGGAAATTTCTGGAATTTTGCCCCAAAATAAGTGGAATTTCTGACTTTTGCCCCAAGATAAGGAGAATTTCTGTTTTTTGCCACAACATATAGAGAATTTCTGCCTTTTTGCCCTACAATTAGGGGAATATCTGCAATTTTGCTCCAAAATACGGGGAATTTCTGCCTTTTTGCCCGAAAATAAGAAGAATGCATACCTTTTTGCCATAAAAAAGGGAAATTTCTTCATTTTTGGCCAAAATAAGGGGAATTTCTGCTTTTTTGCCTCTAAATAAGTGGAATTTCTGTCTTTTTATCCCAAAACAAAGGGAATTCCTGTCTTTTTTGCTCCAAAATAAGGAAAATTTTTGACTTATTACCCTGAAATAAGTGAAATTTCTGCAATTTTGCTTCAAAATAAAGGAAATTTTTGCATTTTTGCTCCCAAATAAGGGGAATTTCAGCCTTTTTACCTCAAATAAGGGGAATTTCTGCGTTTATGCCACAAAATATTAGGAATTTCTGCCTTTTGCCCCAAAATAAGAAAATTTCTGCTTTTTTTTCCTGAAATAAGTGAAATTTCTGCAATTTTGCCCCAAAATAAGTGAAATTTCTGCAATTTTGCCCCAAAATAAGTGAAATTTCTGGAATTTTGCCCACAATAAGTGGAATTTCTGAGTTTTGCCCCAAAAAAAGGAGAATTTCTGTTTTTTTGCCCCAACATATAGGTAATTTCTGCCTTTTTGCCCCACAATTAGGGAAATTTCTACAATTTTCTTCCTAAATACGGGGAATTTCTGCCTTTTTGCCCGAAAATAAGAAGAATGCATATTTTTTTGCCATAAAAAAGGGAAATTTCTTCATTTTTGCTCCAAAATAAGGGGAATTTCTGAATTTTTGCCTCTAAATAAGTGGAATTTCTGTCTTTTTCCCCCAAAACAAAGGGAATTTCTGTCTTTTTTGCCCCAAAATAAGGAAAAATTCTGCCTTATTACCCTGAAGTAAGTGAAATTTCTGCAATTTTGCCCCAAAATAAGGGAAATTTCTGCAATTTTGCTCCAAAATAAGTGAAATTTCTGCAATTTCGCCCCAAAATAAGTGAAATTTCTGGAATTTTGCCCCAAAATAAATGGAATTTCTGAGTTTTGCCCCAAAATAAGGAGAATTTCTGTCTTTTTGCCCCAACATATAGAGAATTTCTGCCTTTTTGCCCCACAATTAGGAGAATTTCTGCAATTTTGCTACAAAATACGGGGAATTTCTGCCTTTCTGCCCGAAAATAAGAAGAATGCATAGCTTTTTGCCATAAAAAAGGGAAATTTCTTCATTTTTGCTCCAAAATAAGGGGAATTTCTGCTTTTTTGCCTCTAAATAAGTGGAATTTCTGTCTTTTTCCGCAAAAACAAAGGGAATTCCTGTCTTTTTTGCCCCAAAATAAGGAAAATTTCTGACTTACTACCCTGAAATAAGTGAAATTTCTGCAATTTTGCCCCTAAATATAGGAAATTTTTGCCTTTTTGCCCCCAAATAAGGGGAATTTCAGCCTTTTTACCTCAAAATAAGGGGAATTTCTGCATTTATGCCACAAAATATTAGGAATTTCTGCCTTTTTGCCCCAAAATAAGAAAATTTCATCTTTTTTTCCCTGAAATAAGTGAAATTTCTGCAATTTTGCCCCAAAATAAGTGAAATTTCTGCAATTTTTCCCCAAAATAAGGGAAATTTCTGGAATTTTGCTCCACAATAAGTGGAATTTCTCAGTTTTGCCCCAAAATAAGGAGAATTTCTGATTTTTGCCCCAACATATATGTAATTTCTGCCTTTTTGCCCCACAATTAGGGGAATTTCGGCAATTATGCTCCTAAATACAGGTAATTTCTGCCTTTTTGCCCGAAAATAAGAAGAATGCATATTTTTTTGCCATAAAAAAAAGAAATTTCTTCATTTTTGCTCCAAAATAAGGGGAATTTCTGAATTTTTGCCTCTAAATAAGTGGAATTTCTGTCTTTTTCCCCCAAAACAAAGCGAATTTCTGTCTTTTTTGCCCCAAAATAAGGAAAATTTCTGACTTATTACATGAAATAAGAGAAATTTCTGCAATTTTGCCCCCCAAAAAAATTTTTGCCTTTTTGCCCCCAAATTAGGGGAATTTCAGCCTTTTTACCTCAAAATAAGGGGAATTTCTGCATTTTTGCCACAAAATATTAGGAATTTCTGCCTTTTTGCCCCAAAATAAGAAAATTTCGGCTTTTTTCCCCTGAAATAATTGAAATTTCTGCAATTTTGTCCCAAAATAAGTGAAAATTCTGCAATTTTACCCCAAAATAAGGAAAATTTCTGGAATTTTGCCCCAAAATAAGTGGAATTTCTGAGTTTAGTCCCAAAATAAGGAGAATTTCTGTCTTTTTGCCCCAACCTATAGAGAATTTCTGCCTTTTTGCGCCACAATTAGGGGAATTTCTGCAATTTTGCTCCAAAATACAAGGAATTTCTGCCTTTTTGCCCGAAAATAAGAAGAATGCATACCTTTTTGCCATAAAAAAGGGAAATTTCTTCATTTTTGCTCCAAAATAATAGGAATTTCTGCTTTTTTGCCTCTTAATAAGTGGAATTTCTGTCTTTTTCCGCAAAAACAAAGAGAATTCCTGTCTTTTTTACCCCAAAATAAGGAAAATTTCTGACTTATTTCCCTGAAATAAGTGAAATTTCTGTAATTTTGCCACAAAATAAAGGAAATTTTTGCCTTTTTGCCCCCAAATAAGGGGAATTCAGCCTTTTTACCTCAAAATAAGGGGAATTTCTGCATTTATGCCACAAAATATTAGGAATTTCTGCCTTTTTGCCCCAAAATAAGAAAATTTCTGCTTTTTTTCCCTGAAATAAGTGAAATTTCTGCAATTTTGCCCCAAAATAAGTGAAATTTCTGCAATTTTTCCCCAAATTAAGGAAAATTTTTGGAATTTTGCCCCAAAATAAGTAGAATTTCTGAGTTTTGCCCTAAAAATAAAAAGAATTTCTGTCTTTTTGCCCCAACATATAGGCAATTTCTGCCTTTTTGCCCCACAATTAGGGAAATTTCTGCAATTTTGCTCCAAAATACAGGGAATTTCTGCCTTTTAGCCCAAAAATAAGAAGAATGCATACCTTTTTGCTTTAAAAAAGGGAAATTTCTTCATTTTTGCTCCAAAATAAGGGGAATTTCTGCTTTTTTGCCTCTAAATAAGTGGAATTTCTTTCTTTTTCCCCCAAAACAAAGGGAATTTCTGTCTTTTTTGCCCCAATATAAGGAAAAATTCTGACTTATTACCCTGAAGTAAGTGAAATTTCTGCAATTTTGCCCCAAAATAAGGAAAATTTCTGCCTTTTGGCCCCCAAATAAGGGGAATTTCAGCCTTTTTACCTCGAAATAAGTGGAATTTTTGCATTTTTGCCACAAAATATTAGGAATTACTGCCGTTTTGCCCCAAAATAAAGAAAATTTCTGCCTTTTTTCCCTGAAATAAGTGAAATTTCTGCAATTTTGCCCCCAAATAAGTGAAATTCCTGCAATTTTACCCAAAAATAAGTGAAATTTGTGCAATTTTGCCCCAAAATACAGGAAATTTCTGGAATTTTGCCCTAAAATAAGTGGAATTTCTGACTTTTGCCCCAAGATAAGGAGAAATTTTGTTTTTTGCCACAACGTATAGAGAATTTCTGCCTTTTTGCCCCACAATTAGGGGAATATCTGAAATTTTGCTCCAAAATACTGGGAATTTCTGCCTTTTTGCCCGAAAATAAGAAGAATGCATACCTTTTTGCCATAAAAAAGGGAAATTTCTTCATTTTTGGCCAAAATAAGGGGAATTTCTGCTTTTTTGCCTCTAAATAAGAGGAATTTCTGTCTTTTTCTCCCAAAACAAAGGGAATTCCTGTCTTTTTTGCTCCAAAATAAGGAAAATTTTTGACTTATTACCCTGAAATAAGTGAAATTTCTGCAATTTTGCCCCAAAATAAAGGAAATTTTTGCATTTTTGCCCCCAAATAAGGGGAATTTCAGCCTTTTTACCTCAAAATAAGGGGAATTTCTGCGTTTATGCCACAAAATATTAGGAATTTCTGCCTTTTGCCCTAAAATAAGAAAATTTCTGCTTTTTTTTCCTGAAATAAGTGAAATTTCTGCAATTTTGCCCCAAAATAAGTGAAATTTCTGCAATTTTGCCCCAAAATAAGTGAAATTTCTGGAATTTTGCCCAAAAATAAGGGGAATTTCTGAGTTTTGCCCCAAAAAAAGGAGAATTTCTGTTTTTTGCCCCAACATATAGGTAATTTCTGCCTTTTTGCCCCACAATTAGGGGAATTTCTACACTTTGCTCCTAAATACGGGGAATTTCTGCCTTTTTGCCCGAAAATAAGAAGAATGCATACCTTTTTGCCATAAAAAAGGGAAATTTCTTCATTTTTGCTCCAAAATAAGGGGAATTTCTGAAATTTTGCCTCTAAATAAGTGGAATTTCTGTCTTTTTCCCCCAAAACAAAGGGAATTTCTGTCTTTTTTGCCCGAAAATAAGGAAAAATTCTGACATATTACCCTGAAGTAAGTGAAATTTCTGCAATTTTGCCACAAAATAAGGGAAATTTCTGCCTTTTTGCCCCCAAATAAGGGGAATTTCAGCCTTTTTACCTCGAAATAAGGGGAATTTCTGCATTTTTGCCACAAAATATTAGGAATTTCTGCCTTTTTGCCCCAAAATAAGGAAAATTTCTGCCTATTTTCCCAGAAATAAGTGAAATTTCTGTAATTTTGCTCCAAAATAAGTGAAATTTCTGCAATTTTGCTCCAAAATAAGTGAAATTTCTGCAATTTCGCCCCATAATAAGTGAAATTTCTGGAATTTTGCCCCAAAATAAATGGAATTTCTGAGTTTTGCCCCAAAATAAGGAGAATTTCTGTCTTTTTGCCCCAACATATAGAGAATTTCTGCCTTTTTGCCCAAAAATTAGGAGAATTTCTGCAATTTTGCTACAAAATAAGGGGAATTTCTGCCTTTTTGCCCAAAAATAAGAAGAATGCATACCTTTTTGCCATAAAAAAAGGGAAATTTCTTCATTTTTGCTCCAAAATAAGGGGAAATTCTGCTTTTTTGCCTCTAAATAAGTGGAATTTCTGTGTTTTACCGCCAAAACAAAGGGAATTCCTGTCTTTTTTGCCCCAAAATAAGGAAAATTTCTGACTTACTACCCTGAAATAAGTGAAATTTCTGCAATTTTGCCCCAAAATAAAGGAAATTTTTGCCTTTTTGCCTCCAAATAAGGGGAATTTCAGCCTTTTTACCTCAAAATAAGGGGAATTTCTGCATTTATGCCACAAAATATTAGGAATTTCTGCCTTTTTGCCCCAAAATAAGAAAATTTCTGGTTTTTTTTCCCTGAAATAAGTGAAATTTCTGAAATTTTGCCCTAAAATAAGTGAAATTTTTGCCATTTTTCCCCAAAATAAGGAAAATTTTCTGGAATTTTGCCCGAAAATAAGTGGAATTTCTGAGTTTTGCCCCAAAATAAGGAGAATTTCTGTTTTTTGGCCCCAACATATAGGTAATTTCTGCCTTTTTGCCCAACAATTAGGGGAATTTCATCAATTTTGCTCCTAAATACGAGGAATTTCTGCCTTTTTGCCCGAAAATAAGAAGAATGCATACCTTTTTGCCATAAAAAAGGGAAATTTCTTCATTTTTGCTCCAAAATAAGGGGAATTTCTGAATTTTTGCCTCTAAATAAGTGGAATTTCTGTCTTTTTCCCCCAAAACAAAGGGAATTTCTGTCTTTTTTGCCCCAAAATAAGGAAAAATTCTGCCTTATTTCCCTGAAGTAAGTGAAAATTCTGCAATTTTGCCCCATAATAAGGGAAATTTCTGCCTTTTTGCCCCCAAATAAGGGGAATTTCAGCCTTTTTACCTCGAAATAAAGGGAATTTCGGCATTTTTGCCACAAAATATTAGGAATTTCTGCCTTTTTGCCCCAAAATAAGGAAATTTCTGCCTTTTTTCCCTGAAATAAGTGAAATTTCTGTAATTTTGCCCCCAAATAAGTGAAATTTCTGCAATTTTGCCCCAAAATAAGTGAAATTTCTGCAATTTTGCCCCAAAATATAGGAAAATTCTGGAATTTTGCCCCAAAATAAGTGGAATTTCTGTGTTTTGCCCCAAAATAAAGAGAATTTCTGTATTTTTGCCCCAACATATAGGGAATTTCAGCATTTTTGCCCCACAATTAGGGGAATTTCTGCAATTTTGTTCCAAAATACGGGGGATTTCTGCCTTTTTGCCCAAAAATAAGAAGAATGCATACCTTTTTGCCATAAAAAAGGGAAATTTCTTTATTTTTGCTTCAAAATAAGGGGAATTTCTGCTTTTTTGCCTCTAAATAAGTGGAATTTCTGTCTTCTTCCCCCAAAACAAAGGGAATTCCTGTCTTTTTTGCCCCAAAATAAGGAAAATTTCTTACTTATTACCCTGAAATAAGTGAAATTTCTGCAATTTTGCCCCAAAATAAAGGAAATTTTTGCCTTTTTGCCCCCAAATAAAGGGAATTTCAGCCTTTTTACCTCAAAATAAGGGGAATTTCTGCATTTTTGCCACAAAATATTAGGAATTTCTGCCTTTTTGCCCCAAAATAAGAAAATTTCTGCTTTTTTTCCCTGAAATAAGTGAAATTTCTGCAATTTTGCCCCAAAATAAGTGAAATGTCTGCTATTTTGCCCCAAATTAAGGGAAATTTCTGGAATTTTGCCCCAAAATAAGTAGAATTTCTGAGTTTTGCCCCAAAATAAAAAGAATTTCTGTCTTTTTGCCCCAACATATAGGCAATTTCTGCCTTTTTGCCCCACAATTAGGGGAATTTCTGCAATTTTGCTCCAAAATACGGGGAATTTCTGCCTTTTTGCCCAAAAATAAGAAGAATGCATACCTTTTTCCCTTTAAAAAGGGAAATTTCTTCATTTTTGCTCCAAAATAAGGGGAATTTCTGCTTTTTTGCCTCTAAATAAGTGGAATTTCTTTCTTTTTCCCCCAAAACAAAGGGAATTTCTGTCTTTTTTGCCCCAATATAAGGAAAAATTCTGACTTATTACCCTGAAGTAAGTGAAATTTCTGCAATTTTGCCCCAAAATAAGGAAAATTTCTGCCTTTTTGCCCCCAAATAAGGGGAATTTCAGCATTTTTACCTCGAAATAAGTGGAATTTCTGCATTTTTGCCACAAAATATTAGGAATTACTGCCGTTTTGCCCCAAAATAAAGAAAATTTCTGCCTTTTTTCCCTGAAATAAGTGAAATTTCTGCAATTTTGCCCCCAAATAAGTGAAATTTCTGCAATTTTACCCAAAAATAAGTGAAATTTGTGCAATTTTGCCCCAAAATAAGGGAAATTTCTGGAATTTTGCCCTAAAATAAGGGGAATTTCTGACTTTTGCCCCAAGATAAGGAGAATTTCTGTTTTTTGCCACAACATATAGAGAATTTCTGCCTTTTTTGCCCCACAATTAGGGGAATATCTGCAATTTTGCTCCAAAATACAAGGAATTTCTGCCTTTTTGCCCGAAAATAAGAAGAATGCATACCTTTTTGCCATTAAAAAGGGAAATTTCTTCATTTTTGGCCAAAATAAGGGGAATTTCTGCTTTTTTGCCTCTAAATAAGTGGAAGTTCTGTCTTTTTCTCACAAAACAAAGGGAATTCCTGTCCTTTTTGCTCCAAAATAAGGAAAATTTCTTACTTATGACCCTGAAATAAGTGAAATTTCTGCAATTTTGCCCCAAAATAAAGGAAATTTTTGCCTTTTTGCCCCCAAATAAGGGGAATTTCAGCCTTTTTACCTCAAAATAAGGGGAATTTCTGCGTTTATGCCACAAAATATTAGGAATTTCTGCCTTTTGCCCTAAAATAAGAAAATTTCTGCTTTTTTTTTCCTGAAATAAGTGAAATTTCTTCAATTTTGCCCCAAAATAAGTGAAATTTCTGTAATTTTGCCACAAAATAAGTGAAATTTCTGGAATTTTGCCCAAAAATAAGTGGAATTTCTGAGTTTTGCCACCAAAAAAGGAGAATTTCTGTTTTTTTGCCCCAACATATAGGTAATTTCTGCCTTTTTGCCCGACAATTAGGGGAATTTCTACAATTTTGCTCCTAAATACGGGGAATTTCTGCCTTTTTGCCCAAAAATAAGAAGAATGCATACCTTTTTGCCATAAAAAAGGGAAATTTCTTCATTTTTGCTCCAAAATAAGGGGAATTTCTGAATTTTTGCCTCTAAATAAGTGGAATTTCTGTCTTTTTCCCCCAAAACAAAGGGAATTTCTGTCTTTTTTGCCCCAAAATAAGGAAAAATTCTGCCTTAATTTCTGAAGTAAGTGAAAATTCTTCAATATTGCCCCATAATAAGGGAAATTTCTGCCTTTTTGCCCCCAAATAAGGGGAATTTCAGCCTTTTTACCTCGAAATAAAGGGAATTTCGGCATTTTTGCCACAAAATATTAGGAATTTTTGCCGTTTTGCCCCAAAATAAGGAAAATTTCTGCCTTTTTTCCCTGAAATAAGTGAAATTTCTGTAATTTTGCCCCCAAATAAGTGAAATTTTTGCAATTTTGCCACAAAATAAGTGAAATTTCTGCAATTTTGCCCCAAAATATAGGAAAATTCTGGAATTTTGCCCCAAAATAAGTGGAATTTCTGTGTTTTGCCCCAAAATAAAGAGAATTTCTGCATTTTTGCCCCAACATATAGGGAATTTCTGCATTTTTGCCCCACAATTAGGGGAATTTCTGCAATTTTGTTCCAAAATACGGGGGATTTCTGCCTTTTTGCCCAAAAATAAGAAGAATGCATACCTTTTTGCCATAAAAAAGGGAATTTTCTTTATTTTTGCTCCAAGATAAGGGGAATTTCTGCTTTTTTGCCTCTAAATAAGTGGAATTTCTGTCTACTTACCCCAAAATAAAGGGAATTCCTGTCTTTTTTGCCCCAAAATAAGGAAAATTTCTTACTTATTACCCTGAAATAAGTGAAATTTCTGCAATTTTGCCCCAAAATAAAGGAAATTTTTGCCTTTTTGCCCCCAAATAAAGGGAATTTCAGCCTTTTTACCTCAAAATAAGGGGAATTTCTGCATTTTTGCCACAAAATATTAGGAATTTCTGCCTTTCTGCCCCAAAATAAGAAAATTTCTGCTTTTTTTCCCTGAAATAAGTGAAATTTCTGCAATTTTGCCCCAAAATAAGTGAAATTTCTGCTATTTTGCTCCAAATTAAGGGAAATTTCTGGAATTTTGCCCCAAAATAAGTAGAATTTCTGAGTTTTGCCCCAAAATAAAAAGAATTTCTGTCTTTTTGCCCCAACATATAGGCAATTTCTGCCTTTTTGCCCCACAATTAGGGGAATTTCTGCAATATTGCTCCAAAATACGGGGAATTTCTGCCTTTTTGCCCAAAAATAAGAAGAATGCATACCTTTTTGCCTTAAAAAAGGGAAATTTCTTCATTTTTGCTCCAAAATAAGGGGAATTTCTGCTTTTTTGCCTCTAAATAAGTGGAATTTCTTTCTTTTTCCCCCAAAACAAAGGGAATTTCTGTCTTTTTTGCCACAATATAAGGAAAATTTCTTACTTATGACCCTGAAATAAGTGAAATTTCTGCAATTTTGCCCCAAAATAAGTGAAATTTCTGCAATTTTGCCCCAAATTAAGGGAAATTTCTGGAATTTTGCCCCAAAATAAGTAGAATTTCTGAGTTTTGCCCCAAAATAAAAAGAATTTCTGTCTTTTTGCCCCAACATATAGGCAATTTCTGACTTTGTGCCCCACAATTAGGGGAATTTCTGCAATTTTGCTCCAAAATACGGGGAATTTCTGCCTTTTTGCCCAAAAATAAGAAGAATGCATAACTTTTTTCCTTAAAAAAGGGAAATTTCTTATTTTTGCTCCAAAATAAGGGGAATTTCTGCATTTTGCCTCTAAAAATGTGGAATTTCTGTCTTTTTTACCCAAAACAAAGGGAATTTCTATCTTCTTTGCCCCAAAATAAGGAAAAATTCTGACTTATTACAATGAAGTAAGTGAAATTTCTGCAATTTTGCCCCAAAATAAGGGAAATTTCTGCCTTTTTGCCCCCAAATAAGGGGAATTTCAGCCTTTTTACCTTGAAATAAGGGGAATTTCTGCATTTTTGCAACAAAATATTAGGAATTACTGCCGTTTTGCCCCAAAATAAGGAAAATTTCTGCCTTTTTTCCCTGAAATAAGTGAAATTTCTGCAATTTTGCCTCCAAATAAGTGAAATTTCTGCAATTTTACAAAAAATAAGTGAAATTTCTGCAGTTTTGCACTAAAAGAAGAAAAATTTCTGGAATTTTGCCCCAAAATAAGTGGAATTTCTGAGTTTTGCCCCAAAATAAGGAGAATTTCTGTTTTTGGCCACAACATATAGAGAATTTCTGCCTTTTTGCCCCACAATTAGGGGAATTTCTGCAATTTTGCTCCAAAATACGGGGAATTTCTGCCTTTTTGCCCGAAAATAAGAAGAATGCATACCTTTTTGCCATAACAAAGGGAAATTTCTTAATTTTTGCTCCAAAATAAGGGGAATTTCTGCATTTTTGCCTGTAAATAAGTGGAATTTCTGTCTCTTTTCCCCAAAACAAAGGGAATTTCTCTCATTTTGCCCCAAAATAAAGAAAATTTCTGACTTATTACCCTGAAATAAGTGAAATTTCTGCAATTTTGCCCCAAAATAAGGGAAATTTCTGCATTTTTGCCACAAAATAAGGGGAATTTCTGTCTTTTTGCCCCAAAATAAGGGAAATTTCAGCCTTTTTACCTGATAATAAGGGTAATCTCTGCTTTTTGCCCTAAAATATGGGGAATTTCTGTATTTTGCCCCAAAATAAAGAAAATTTCTGCAATTTTGTACCAAAATACAAGCAATTTCTGCCTTTTTGCCCCCAAATAAGGGGAATTTCAGCCTTTTTACCTCGAAATAAGGGGAATTTCTGCATTTTTGCCACAAAATATTAGGAATTTCTGCCTTTTTACCCCAAAATAAGGAAAATTTCTGCCTTTTTTCCCTGAAATAAGTGAAATTTCTGCAATTGTGCCCCAAAATAAGTGAAATTTCTGCAATTTTGCCCCAAAATAAGTGAAATTTCTGCAATTTTGCCCCAAAATATAGGAAATTTCTGGAATTTGTCCCAAATTAAGTGGAATTTCTAAGTTTTGCCCCAAAATAAGGAGAATTTCTGTCTTTTTGCCCCAACATATAGAGAATTTCTGCCTTTTTGCCCCACAATTAGGGGAATTTCTGCAATTTTGCTCCAAAATACGGGGAATTTCTGCATTTTTGCCCGAAAATAAGAAGAATGCATATCTTTTTGCCATAAAATGGAAATGTCTTCATTTTTGCTCCAAAATAAGGGGAATTTCCACTTTTTTGCCTCTAAATAAGTGGAATTTCTGTCTTTTTCCCCCAAAACAAAAGGAATTTCTGTCTTTTTTGCTCCAAATTAAGGAAAAATTCTGACTTATTACCCTGAAGTAAGTGAAATTTCTGCAATTTTGCCACAAAATAAGGGAAATTTCTGCCTTTTTGCCACCAAATAAGGGGAATTTCAGCCTTTTTACCTCAAAATAA
This sequence comes from Micromys minutus, assembly GCF_963924665.1. Taxonomy (NCBI): domain Eukaryota; kingdom Metazoa; phylum Chordata; class Mammalia; order Rodentia; family Muridae; genus Micromys; species Micromys minutus. Next base: position 9,307,688 of record NW_027667467.1, on the reverse strand, counting down.
GGGGAATTTCTGCATTTTTGCCCCCAAGTAAGGGGAATTTCAGCCTTTTTACCTCAAAATAAAAGAAATTTCTGCATTTTTGCCACAAAATATTAGGAATTTCTGCCTTTTTGCCCCAGAATAAGAAAATTTCTGCTTTTTTTCCCTGAAATAAGTGAAATTTCTGCAATTTTGCCCCAAAATATGTGAAATTTCTGCAATTTTGCCACAAAATAAGTGAAATTTCTGCAATTTTGCCCCAAAATATAGGAAATTTCTGGAATTTGCCCCAAATTAAGTGGAATTTCTAAGTTTTGCCCCAAAATAAGGAGAATTTCTGTCTTTTTGCCCCTACATATAGAGAATTTCTGCCTTTTTGCCCCACAATTAGGGGAATTTCTGCAATTTTGCTCCAAAATACGGGGAATTTCTGCATTTTTGCCCGAAAATAAGAAGAATGCATATCTTTTTTGCCATAAAATGGAAATGTCTTCATTTTTGCTCCAAAATAAGGGGAATTTCTGCTTTTTGCCTCTAAATAAGTGGAATTTCTGTCTTTTTCCCCCAAAACAAAGGGAATTTCTGTCTTTTTTGCCCCAAAATAAGGAAAAATTCTGACTTATTACCCTGAAGTAAGTGAAATTTCTGCAATTTTGCCACAAAATAAGGGAAATTTCTGCCTTTTTGCCCCCAAATAAGGGGAATTTCAGCCCTTTTACCTCAAAATAAGGGGAATTTCTGCATTTTTGCCCCCAAGTAAGGGGAATTTCAGCCTTTTTACCTCAAAATAAAAGAAATTTCTGCATTTTTGCCACAAAATATTAGGAATTTCTGCCTTTTTGCCCCAGAATAAGAAAATTTCTGCTTTTTTTCCCTGAAATAAGTGAAATTTCTGCAATTTTGCCCCAAAATATGTGAAATTTCTGCAATTTTGCCACAAAATAAGGGAAATTTCTGCCTTTTTGCCCCCAAATAAGGGGAATTTCAGCCTTTTTACCTTGAAATAAGGGGAATTTCTGCATTTTTGCCACAAAATATTAGGAATTTCTGGCTTTTTTGCCCCAAAATAAGGAAAATTTCTACCTTTTTTTCTCTAAAATAAGTAAAATTTCTGTAATTTTGCCCCAAAATAAGTGAAATTTCTGCAATTTTGCCCCAAAATAACTGAAATTTCTGCAATTTTGCCTCAATATATGGGAAATTTCTGGAATTTTGCCCAGAAATAAGTGGAGTTTCTGTGTTTTGCCCAAAAATAAGGAGAATTTCTGCATTTTTGCCCCACAATTAGGGGAATTTCTGCAATTTTGCTCCAAAATACGGGGGATTTCTGTATTTTTGCCCAAAAATAAGAAGAATGCATTACTTTTTCCCATAAAAAAGGGAAATTTCTTTATTTTTGCTCCAAAATAAGGGAAATTTCTGCTTTTTTGCCTCTAAATAATTGGAATTTCTGTCTTCTTTCCCCAAAACAAAGGGAATTCCTGTCTTTTTTGCCCCAAAATAAGGAAAATTTCTTACTTATGACCCTGAAATAAGTGAAATTTCTGCAATTTTGCCCCAAAATAAAGGAAATTTTTGCCTTTTTGCCCCCAAATAAGGGGAATTTCAGCCTTTTTACCTAAAAATAAGGGGAATTTCTGCATTTTTGCCACAAAATATTAGGAATTTCTGCCTTTTTGCCCCAAAATAAGAAAATTTCTGCTTTTTTTCCCTGAAATAAGTGAAATTTCTGAAATTTTGCCCCAAAATAAGTGAAATTTCTGCAATTTTGCCCCAAATTAAGGGAAATTTCTGGAATTTTGCCCCAAAATAAGTAGAATTTCCGAGTTTTGCCCCAAAATAAAAAGAATTTCTGTCTTTTTGCCCCAACATATAGGCAATTTCTGACTTTGTGCCCCACAATTAGGGGAATTTCTGCAATTTTGCTCCAAAATACGGGGAATTTCTGCCTTTTTGCCCAAAAATAAGAAGAATGCATTACTTTTTTCCTTAAAAAAGGGAAATTTCTTATTTTTGCTCCAAAATAAGGGGAATTTCTGCATTTTGCCTCTAAAAATGTGGAATTTCTGTCTTTTTTACCCAAAACAAAGGGAATTTCTGTCTTCTTTGCCCCAAAATAAGGAAAAATTCTGACTTATTACAATGAAGTAAGTGAAATTTCTGCAATTTTGCCCCAAAATAAGGGAAATTTCTGCTTTTTGCTCCCAAATAAGGGGAATTTCAGCCTTTTTACCTTGAAATAAGGGGAATTTCTGCAATTTTACACAAAAATAAGTGAAATTTCTGCAGTTTTGCCCTAAAAGAAGAAAAATTTCTGGAATTTTGCCCCACAATAAGTGGAATTTCTGAGTTTTGCCTCAAAATAAGGAGAATTTCTGTTTTTTGCCACAACATATAGAGAATTTCTGCCTTTTTGCCCCACAATTAGGGGAATTTCTGCAATTTTTCTCCAAAATACGGGGAATTTCTGCCTTTTTGCCCGAAAATAAGAAGAATGCATACCTTTTTGCCATAACAAAGGGAAATATCTTCATTTTTGCTCCAAAATAAGGGGAATTTCTGCATTTTTGCCTGTAAATAAGTGGAATTTCTGTCTCTTTTCCCCAAAACAAAGGGAATTTCTCTTTTTTGCCCCAAAATAAAGAAAATTTCTGACTTATTACCCTGAAATAAGTGAAATTTCTGCAATTTTGCCCCAAAATAAGGGAAATTTCTGCATTTTTGCCACAAAATAAGGGGAATTTCTGTCTTTTTGCCCCAAAATAAGGGAAATTTCAGCCTTTTTACCTGATAATAAGGGTAATCTCTGCTTTTTGCCCTAAAATATGGGGAATTTCTGTATTTTGCCCCAAAATAAAGAAAATTTCTGTAATTTTGTATCAAAATACAAGCAATTTCTGCCTTTTTGCCCCCAAATAAGGGGAATTTCAGCCTTTTTACCTCGAAATAAGGGGAATTTCTGCATTTTTGCCACAAAATATTAGGAATTTCTGCATTTTGCCCCAAAATAAGGAAAATTTCTGCCTTTTTTCCCTGAAATAAGTGAAATTTCTGCAATTGTGCCCCAAAATAAGTGAAATTTCTGCAATTTTGCCCCAAAATAAGTGAAATTTCTGCAATTTTGCCCCAAATTATAGGAATTTTCTGGAATTTGCCCAAAATTAAGTGGAATTTCTGAGTTTTGCCCCAAAATAAGGAGAATTTCTGTATTTTTGCCCCAACATATAGAGAATTTCTGCCTTTTTGCCCCACAATTAGGGGAATTTCTGCAATTTTGCTCCAAAATACGGGGAATTTCTGCATTTTTGCCCGAAAATAAGAAGAATGCATATCTTTTTGCCATAAAATGGAAATGTCTTCATTTTTGCTCCAATATAAGGGGAATTTTCACTTTTTTGCCTCTAAATAAGTGGAATTTCTGTCTTTTTCCCCCAAAACAAAGGGAATTTCTGTCTTTTTTGCCCCAAAATAAGGAAAAATTCTGACTTATTACCCTGAAGTAAGTGAAATTTCTGCAATTTTGCCACAAAATAAGGGAAATTTCTGCCTTTTTGCCCCCAAATAAGGGGAATTTCAGCCTTTTTACCTCGAAATAAGGGGAATTTCTGCATTTTTGCCACAAAATATTAGGAATTTCCGGCATTTTTGCCCCAAAATAAGGAAAATTTCTTCCTTTTTTCCCCGAAATAAGTGAAATTTCTGTAATTTTGCCCCAAAATAAGTGAAATTTCTGCAATTTTGCCCCAAAATAAGTGAAATTTCTGCAATTTTACCCCAATATATGGGAAATTTCTGGAATTTTGCCCCAAAATAAGTGGAATTTCTGTGTTTTGCCCCAAAATAAGGAGAATTTCTGTATTTTTGCCCCAACATATTGGGAATTTCTGCATTTTTGCCCCACAATTAGGGGAATTTCTGCAATTTTGCTCCAAAATATGGGGGATTTCTGCCTTTTTGCCCGAAAATAAGAAGAATGCATTACTTTTTCCCATAAAAAAGGGAAATTTCTTTATTTTTGCTCCAAAATAAGGAAAATTTCTGCTTTTTTGCCTCTAAATAATTGTAATTTCTGTCTTCTTTCCCCAAACAAAGGGAATTCCTGTCTTTTTTGCCCCAAAATAAGGAAAATTTCTTACTTATGACCCTGAAATAAGTGAAATTTCTGCAATTTTGCCCCCAAATAAAGGAAATTTTTGCCTTTTTGCCCCCAAATAAGGGGAATTTCAGCCTTTTTACCTAAAAATAAGGGGAATTTCTGCATTTTTGCCACAAAATATTAGGAATTTCTGCCTTTTTGCCCCAAAATAAGAAAATTTCTGCTTTTTTTCCCTGAAGTAAGTGAAATTTCTGCAATTTTGCCCCAAAATAAGTGAAATTTCTGCAATTTTGCCCCAAATTAAGGGAAATTTCTGGAATTTTGCCCCAAAATAAGTAGAATTTCTGAGTTTTGCCCCAAAATAAAAAGAATTTCTGTCTTTTTGCCCCAACATATAGGCAATTTCTGACTTTGTGCCCCACAATTAGGGGAATTTCTGCAATTTTGCTCCAAAATACGGGGAATTTCTGCCTTTTTGCCCAAAAATAAGAAGAATGCATAACTTTTTTCCTTAAAAAAGGGAAATTTCTTATTTTTGCTCCAAAATAAGGGGAATTTCTGCATTTTGCCTCTAAAAATGTGGAATTTCTGTCTTTTTTACCCAAAACAAAGGGAATTTCTGTCTTCTTTGCCCCAAAATAAGGAAAAATTCTGACTTATTACAATGAAGTAAGTGAAATTTCTGCAATTTTGCCCCAAAATAAGGGAAATTTCTGCCTTTTTGCCCCCAAATAAGGGGAATTTCAGCCTTTTTACCTTGAAATAAGGGGAATTTCTGCATTTTTGCAACAAAATATTAGGAATTACTGCCGTTTTGCCCCTAAATAAGGAAAATTTCTGCCTTTTTTCCCTGAAATAAGTGAAATTTCTTCAATTTTGCCTCCAAATATGTGAAATTTCTGCAATTTTACACAAAAATAAGTGAAATTTCTGCAGTTTTGCACTAAAAGAAGAAAAATTTCTGGAATTTTGCCCCAAAATAAGTGGAATTTCTGAGTTTTGCCCCAAAATAAGGAGAATTTCTGTTTTTTGCCACAACATATAGAGAATTTCTGCCTTTTTGCCCCACAATTAGGGGAATTTCTGCAATTTTTCTCCAAAATACGGGGAATTTCTGCCTTTTTGCCCGAAAATAAGAAGAATGCATACCTTTTTGCCATAACAAAGGGAAATTTCTTAATTTTTGCTCCAAAATAAGGGGAATTTCTGCATTTTTGCCTGTAAATAAGTGGAATTTCTGTCTCTTTTCCCCAAAACAAAGGGAATTTCTCTCATTTTGCCCCAAAATAAAGAAAATTTCTGACTTATTACCCTGAAATAAGTAAAATTTCTGCAATTTTGCCCTAAAATAAGGGAAATTTCTGCATTTTTGCCACAAAATAAGGGGAATTTCTGTCTTTTTGCCCCAAAATAAGGGAAATTTCAGCCTTTTTACCTGATAATAAGGGTAATCTCTGCTTTTTGCCCTAAAATATGGGGAATTTCTGTATTTTGCCCCAAAATAAAGAAAATTTCTGCAATTTTGTACCAAAATAAAAGCAATTTCTGCCTTTTTGCCCCCAAATAAGGGGAATTTCAGCCTTTTTACCTCGAAATAAGGGGAATTTCTGCATTTTTGCCACAAAATATTAGGAATTTCTGCCTTTTTACCCCAAAATAAGGAAAATTTCTGCCTTTTTTCCCTGAAATAAGTGAAATTTCTGCAATTGTGCCCCAAAATAAGTGAAATTTCTGCAATTTTGCCCCAAAATAAGTGAAATTTCTGCAATTTTGCCCCAAAATATAGGAAATTTCTGGAATTTGCCCCAAATTTAGTGGAATTTCTGAGTTTTGCCCCAAAATAAGGAGAATTTCTGTCTTTTTGCCCCAACATATAGAGAATTTCTGCCTTTTTGCCCCACAATTAGGGGAATTTCTGCAATTTTGCTCCAAAATACGGGGAATTTCTGCATTTTTGCCCGAAATAAGAAGAATGCATATCTTTTTGCCATAAAATGGAAATGTCTTCATTTTTGCTCCAAAATAAGGGGAATTTCCACATTTTTGCCTCTAAATAAGTGGAATTTCTGTCTTTTTCCCCCAAAACAAAGGGAATTTCTGTCTTTTTTGCCCCAAAATAAGGAAAAATTCTGACTTATTACCCTGAAGTAAGTGAAATTTCTGCAATTTTGCCACAAAATAAGGGAAATTTCTGCTTTTTGCCCCCAAATAAGGGGAATTTCAGCCTTTTACCTCAAAATAAGGGGAATTTCTGCATTTTTGCCCCCAAGTAAGGGGAATTTCAGCCTTTTTACCTCAAAATAAAATATTTTTCTGCATTTTTGCCACAAAATATTAGGAATTTCTGCCTTTTTGCCCCAGAATAAGAAAATTTCTGCATTTTTTCCCTGAAATAAGTGAAATTTCTGCAATTTTGCCCCATAATATGTGAAATTTCTGCAATTTTGCCACAAAATAAGGGAAATTTCTGCCTTTTTGCCCCCAAATAAGGGGAATTTCAGCCTTTTTACCTTGAAATAAGGGGAATTTCTGCATTTTGCCACAAAATATTAGGAATTTCCGGCTTTTTTGCCCCAAAATAAGGAAAATTTCTGCCTTTTTTCCCTAAAATAAGTAAAATTTCTGTAATTTTGCCCCAAAATAAGTGAAATTTCTGCAATTTTGCCCCAAAATAACTGAAATTTCTGCAATTTTGCCTCAATATATGGGAAATTTCTGGAATTTTGCCCCAAAATAAGTGGAATTTCTGTGTTTTGCCCCAAAATAAGGAGAATTTCTGTATTTTTGCCCCTATATATAGGGAATTTCTGCATTTTTGCCCCACAATTAGGGGAATTTCTGCAATTTTGCTCCAAAATACGGGGGATTTCTGCATTTTTGCCCGAAAATAAGAAGAATGCATTACTTTTTCCCATAAAAAAGGGAAATTTCTTTATTTTTGCTCCAAAATAAGGGAAATTTCTGCTTTTTTGCCTCTAAATAATTGGAATTTCTGTCTTCTTTCCCCAAAACAAAGGGAATTCCTGTCTTTTTTGCCCCAAAATAAGGAAAATTTCTTACTTATGACCCTGAAATAAGTGAAATTTCTGCAATTTTGCCCCAAAATAAAGGAAATTTTTGCCTTTTTGCCCCCAAATAAGGGGAATTTCAGCCTTTTTACCTAAAAATAAGGGGAATTTCTGCATTTTTGCCACAATATATTAGGAATTTCTGCCTTTTTGCCCCAAAATAAGAAAATTTCTGCTTTTTTTCCCTGAAATAAGTGAAATTTCTGCAATTTTGCCCCAAAATAAGTGAAATTTCTGCAATTTTGCCCCAAATTAAGGGAAATTTCTGGAATTTTGCCCCAAAATAAGTAGAATTTCTGAGTTTTGCCCCAAAATAAAAAGAATTTCTGTCTTTTTGCCCCAACATATAGGCAATTTCTGACTTTGTGCCCCACAATTAGGGGAATTTCTGCAATTTTGCTCCAAAATACGGGGAATTTCTGCCTTTTTGCCCAAAAATAAGAAGAATGCATAACTTTTTTCCTTAAAAAAGGGAAATTTCTTATTTTTGCTCCAAAATAAGGGGAATTTCTGCATTTTGCCTCTAAAAATGTGGAATTTCTGTCTTTTTTACCCAAAACAAAGGGAATTTCTGTCTTCTTTGCCCCAAAATAAGGAAAAATTCTGACTTATTACAATGAAGTAAGTGAAATTTCTGCAATTTTGCCCCAAAATAAGGGAAATTTCTGCCTTTTTGCCCCCAAATAAGGGGAATTTCAGCCTTTTTACCTTGAAATAAGGGGAATTTCTGCATTTTTGCAACAAAATATTAGGAATTACTGCCGTTTTGCCCCAAAATAAGGAAAATGTCTGCCTTTTTTCCCTGAAATAAGTGAAATTTCTTCAATTTTGCCTCCAAATAAGTGAAATTTCTGCAATTTTACACAAAAATAAGTGAAATTTCTGCAGTTTTGCCCTAAAAGAAGAAAAATTTCTGGAATTTTGCCCCAAAATAAGTGGAATTTCTGAGTTTTGCCCCAAAATAAGGAGAATTTCTGTTTTTTGCCACAACATATAGAGAATTTCTGCCTTTTTGCCCCACAATTAGGGGAATTTCTGCAATTTTTCTCCAAAATACGGGGAATTTCTGCCTTTTTGCCCGAAAATAAGAAGAATGCATACCTTTTTGCCATAACAAAGGGAAATTTCTTCATTTTTGCTCCAAAATAAGGGGAATTTCTGCATTTTTGCCTGTAAGTAAGTGGAATTTCTGTCTCTTTTCCCCAAAACAAAGGGAATTTCTCTCTTTTTTGCCCCAAAATAAAGAAAATTTCTGACTTATTACCCTGAAATAAGTGAAATTTCTGCAATTTTGCCCCAAAATAAGGGAAATTTCTGCATTTTTGCCACAAAATAAGGGGAATTTCTGTCTTTTTGCCCCAAAATAAGGGCAATTTCAGCCTTTTTACCTGATAATAAGGGTAATCTCTGCTTTTTGCCCTAAAATATGGGGAATTTCTGTATTTTGCCCCAAAATAAAGAAAATTTCTGCAATTTTGTACCAAAATACAAGCAATTTCTGCCTTTTTGCCCCCAAATAAGGGGAATTTCAGCCTTTTTACCTCGAAATAAGGAAAATTTCTGCATTTTTGCCACAAAATATTAGGAATTTCTGCCTTTTTACCCCAAAATAAGGAAAATTTCTGCCTTTTTTCTCTGAAATAAGTGAAATTTCTGCAATTGTGCCCCAAAATAAGTGAAATTTCTGCAATTTTGCCCCAAAATAAGTGAAATTTCTGCAATTTTGCCCCAAAATATAGGAAATTTCTGGAATTTGCCCCAAATTAAGTGGAATTTCTGAGTTTTGCCCCAAAATAAGGAGAATTTCTGTCTTTTTGCCCCAACATATAGAGAATTTCTGCCTTTTTGCCCCACAATTAGGGGAATTTCTGCAATTTTGCTCCAAAATACGGGGAATTTCTGCATTTTTGCCCGAAAATAAGAAGAATGCATATCTTTTTGCCATAAAATGGAAATGTCTTCATTTTTGCTCCAAAATAAGGGGAATTTTTACTTTTTTGCCTCTAAATAAGTGGAATTTCTGTCTTTTTCCCCCAAAACAAAGGGAATTTCTGTCTTTTTTGCCCCAAAATAAGGAAAAATTCTGACTTATTACCCTGAAGTAAGTGAAATTTCTGCAATTTTGCCACAAAATAAGGGAAATTTCTGCCTTTTTGCCCCCAAATAAGGGGAATTTCAGCCTTTTACCTCAAAATAAGGGGAATTTCTGCATTTTTGCCCGCAAGTAAGGGGAATTTCAGCCTTTTTACCTCAAAATAAAAGATTTTTCTGCATTTTTGCCACAAAATATTAGGAATTTCTGCATTTTTGCCCCAGAATAAGAAAATTTCTGCTTTTTTTCCCTGAAATAAGTGAAATTTCTGCAATTTTGCCCCAAAATATGTGAAATTTCTGCAATTTTGCCACAAAATAAGGGAAATTTCTGCCTTTTTGCCCCCAAATAAGGGGAATTTCAGCCTTCTTACCTCGAAATAAGGGGAATTTCTGCATTTTTGCCACAAAATATTAGGAATTTTCGGCTTTTTTGCCCCAAAATAAGGAAAATTTCTGCCTTTATTCCCTGAAATAAGTGAAATTTCTGTAATTTTGCCCCAAAATAAGTGAAATTTCTGCAATTTTGCCCCAAAATTACTGAAATTTCTGCAATTTTGCCTCAATATATGGGAAATTTCTGGAATTTTGCCCCGAAATAAGTGGAATTTCTGTGTTTTGCCCCAAAATAAGGAGAATTTCTGTATTTTTGCCCCAACATATAGGGAATTTCTGCATTTTTGCCCCACAATTAGGGGAATTTCTGCAATTTTGCTCCAAAATACGGGGGATTTCTGCCTTTTTGCCCGAAAATAAGAAGAATGCATTACTTTTTCCCATAAAAAGGGGAAATTTCTTTATTTTTGCTCCAAAATAAGGGAAATTTCTGCTTTTTTGCCTCTAAATAATTGGAATTTCTGTCTTCTTTCCCCAAAACAAAGGGAATTCCTGTCTTTTTTGCCCCAAAATAAGGAAAATTTCTTACTTATGACCCTGAAATAAGTGAAATTTCTGCAATTTTGCTTCAAAATAAAGGAAATTTTTGCCTTTTTGCCCCCAAATAAGGGGAATTTCAGCCTTTTTACCTAAAAATAAGGGTAATTTCTGCATTTTTGCCACAAAATATTAGAAATTTCTGCCTTTTTGCCCCAAAATAAGAAAATTTCTGCTTTTTTTCCCTGAAAAAAGTGAAATTTCTGCATTTTGCCCCAAAATAAGTGAAATTTCTGCAATTTTGCCCCAAATTAAGGGAAATTTCTGGAATTTTGCCCCAAAATAAGTAGAATTTCTGAGTTTTGCCCCAAAATAAAAAGAATTTCTGTCTTTTTGCCCCAACATATAGGCAATTTCTGACTTTGTGCCCCACAATTAGGGGAATTTCTGCAATTTTGCTCCAAAATACGGGGAATTTCTGCCTTTTTGCCCAAAAATAAGAAGAATGCATAACTTTTTTTTTAAAAAAGGGAAATTTCTTATTTTTGCTCCAAAATAAGGGGAATTTCTGCATTTTGCCTCTAAAAATGTGGAATTTCTGTCTTTTTTACCCAAAACAAAGGGAATTTCTGTCTTCTTTGCCCCAAAATAAGGAAAAATTCTTCCTTATTACACTGAAGAAAGTGAAATTTCTGCAATTTTGCCCCAAAATAAGGGAAATTTCTGCATTTTTGCCCCCAAATAAGGGGAATTTCAGCATTTTTACCTTGAAATAAGGGGAATTTCTGCAATTTTACACAAAAATAAGTGAAATTTCTGCAGTTTTGCCCTAAAAGAAGAAAAATTTCTGGAATTTTGCCCCACAATAAGTGGAATTTCTGAGTTTTGCCCCAAAATAGGGAGAATTTCTGTTTTTTGCCACAACATATAGAGAATTTCTGCCTTTTTGCCCCACAATTAGGGGAATTTCTGCAATTTTTCTCCAAAATACGGGGAATTTCTGCCTTTTTGCCCGAAAATAAGAATGCATACCTTTTTGCCATAACAAAGGGAAATTTCTTCATTTTTGCTCCAAAATAAGGGGAATTTCTGCATTTTTGCCTGTAAATAAGTGGAATTTCTGTCTCTTTTCCCCAAAACAAAGGGAATTTCTCTCTTTTTTGCCCCAAAATAAAGAAAATTTCTGACTTATTACCCTGAAATAAGTGAAATTTCTGCAATTTTGCCCCAAAATAAGGGAAATTTCTGCATTTTTGCCACAAAATAAGGGGAATTTCTGTCTTTTTGCCCCAAAATAAGGGAAATTTCAGCCTTTTTACCTGATAATAAGGGTAATCTCTGCTTTTTGCCCTAAAATATGGGGAATTTCTGTATTTTGCCCCAAAATAAAGAAAATTTCTGCAATTTTGTACCAAAATACAAGCAATTTCTGCCTTTTTGCCCCCAAATAAGGGGAATTTCAGCCTTTTTACCTCGAAATAAGGGGAATTTCTGCATTTTTGCCACAAAATATTAGGAATTTCTGCATTTTGCCCCAAAATAAGGAAAATTTCTGCCTTTTTTCCCTGAAATAAGTGAAATTTCTGCAATTGTGCCCCTAAATAAGTGAAATTTCTGCAATTTTGCCCCAAATTAAGGGAAATTTCTGGAATTTTGCCCCAAAATAAGTAGAATTTCTTAGTTTTGCCCCAAAATAAAAAGAATTTCTGTCTTTTTGCCCCAAAATATAGGCAATTTCTGACTTTGTGCCCCACAATTAGGGGAATTTCTGCAATTTTGCTCCAAAATACGGGGAATTTCTGCCTTTTTGCCCAAAAATAAGAAGAATGCATAACTTTTTTTTTTAAAAAAGGGAAATTTCTTATTTTTGCTCCAAAATAAGGGGAATTTCTGCATTTTGCCTCTAAAAATGTGGAATTTCTGTCTTTTTTACCCAAAACAAAGGGAATTTCTGTCTTCTTTGCCCCAAAATAAGGAAAAATTCTTCCTTATTACACTGAAGTAAGTGAAATTTCTGCAATTTTGCCCCAAAATAAGGGAAATTTCTGCCTTTTTGCCCCCAAATAAGGGGAATTTCAGCCTTTTTACCTTAAAATAAGGGGAATTTCTGCAATTTTACACAAAAATAAGTGAAATTTCTGCAGTTTTGCCCTAAAAGAAGAAAAATTTCTGGAATTTTGCCCCACAATAAGTGGAATTTCTGAGTTTTGCCCCAAAATAAGGAGAATTTCTGTTTTTTGCCACAACATATAGAGAATTTCTGCCTTTTTGCCCCACAATTAGGGGAATTTCTGCAATTTTTCTCCAAAATACGGGGAATTTCTGCCTTTTTGCCCGAAAATAAGAAGAATGCATACCTTTTTGCCATAACAAAGGGAAATTTCTTCATTTTTGCTCCAAAATAAGGGGAATTTCTGCATTTTTGCCTGTAAATAAGTGGAATTTCTGTCTCTTTTCCCCAAAACAAAGGGAATTTCTCTCTTTTTTGCCCCAAAATAAAGAAAATTTCTGACTTATTACCCTGAAATAAGTGAAATTTCTGCAATTTTGCCCCAAAATAAGGGAAATTTCTGCATTTTTGCCACAAAATAAGGGGAATTTCTGTCTTTTTGCCCCAAAATAAGGGAAATTTCAGCCTTTTTACCTGATAATAAGGGTAATCTCTGCTTTTTGCCCTAAAATATGGGGAATTTCTGTATTTTGCCCCAAATAAAGAAAATTTCTGCAATTTTGTACCAAAATACAAGCAATTTCTGCCTTTTTGCCCCCAAATAAGGGGAATTTCAGCCTTTTTACCTCGAAATAAGGGGAATTTCTGCATTTTTGCCACAAAATATTAGGAATTTCTGCATTTTGCCCCAAAATAAGGAAAATTTCTGCCTTTTTTCCCTGAAATAAGTGAAATTTCTGTAATTGTGCCCCTAAATAAGTGAAATTTCTGCAATTTTGCCCCAAAATAAGTGAAATTTCTGCAATTTTGCCCCAAATAATAGGAAATTTCTGGAATTTGCCCAAAATTAAGTGGAATTTCTGAGTTTTGCCCCAAAATAAGGAGAATTTCTGTCTTTTTGCCCCAACATATAGAGAATTTCTGCCTTTTTGCCCCACAATTAGGGAAATTTCTGCAATTTTGCTCCAAAATACGGGTAATTTCTGCATTTTTGCCCGAAAATAAGAAGAATGCATATCTTTTTGCCATAAAACGGAAATGTCTTCATTTTTGCTCCAATATAAGGGGAATTTCCACTTTTTTGCCTCTAAATAAGTGGAATTTCTGTCTTTTTCCCCCAAAACAAAGGGAATTTCTGTCTTTTTTGCCCCAAAATAAGGAAAAATTCTGACTTATTACCCTGAAGTAAGTGAAATTTCTGCAATTTTGCCACAAAATAAGGGAAATTTCTGCCTTTTTGCCCCCAAATAAGGCGAATTTCAGCCTTTTTACCTCGAAATAAGGGGAATTTCTGCATTTTTGCCACAAAATATAAGGAATTTCCGGCTTTTTTGCCCCAAAATAAGGAAAATTTCTGCCTTTTTTCCCCGAAATAAGTGAAATTTCTGTAATTTTGCCCCAAAATAAGTGAAATTTCTGCAATTTTGCCCCAAAATAAGTGAAATTTCTGCAATTTTACCCCAATATGTGGGAAATTTCTGGAATTTTGCCCCAAAATAAGTGGAATTTCTGTGTTTTGCCCCAAAATAAGGAGAATTTCTGTATTTTTGCCCCAGCATATAGGGAATTTCTGCATTTTTGCCCCACAATTAGAGGAATTTCTGCAATTTTGCTCCAAAATATGGGGGATTTCTGCCTTTTTGCCCGAAAATAAGAAGAATGCATTACTTTTTCCCTTAAAAAAAGGGAAATTTCTTTATTTTTGATCCAAAATAAGGGAAATTTCTGCTTTTTTGCCTCTAAATAATTGTAATTTCTGTCTTCTTTCCCCAAAACAAAGGGAATTCCTGTCTTTTTTGCCCCAAAATAAGGAAAATTTCTTACTTATGACCATGAAATAACTGAAATTTCTGCAATTTTGCCCCAAAATGTAGGAAATTTTTGCCTTTTTGCCCCCAAATAAGGGGAATTTCAGCCTTTTTACCTAAAAATAAGGGGAATTTCTGCATTTTTGCCACAAAATATTAGGAATTTCTGCCTTTTTGCCCCAAAATAAGAAAATTTCTGCTTTTTTTCCCTGAAATAAGTGAAATTTCTGCAATTTTGCCCCAAAATAAGTGAAATTTCTCCAATTTTGCCCCAAATTAAGGGAAATTTCTGGAATTTTGCCCCAAAATAAGTAGAATTTCTGAGTTTTGCCCCAAAATAAAAAGAATTTCTGTCTTTTTGCCCCAACATATAGGCAATTTCTGACTTTGTGCCCCACAATTAGGGGAATTTCTGCAATTTTGCTCCAAAATATGGGGAATTTCTGCCTTTTTGCCCAAAAATAAGAAGAATGCATAACTTTTTTCCTTAAAAAAGGGAAATTTCTTATTTTTGCTCCAAAATAAGGGGAATTTCTGCATTTTGCCTCTAAAAATGTGGAATTTCTTTCTTTTTTACCCAAAACAAAGGGAATTTCTGTCTTCTTTGCCCCAAAATAAGGAAAAATTCTGACTTATTACAATGAAGTAAGTGAAATTTCTGCAATTTTGCCCCAAAATAAGGGAAATTTCTGCCTTTTTGCCCCCAAATAAGGGGAATTTCAGCCTTTTTACCTTGAAATAAGGGGAATTTCTGCATTTTTGCAACAAAATATTAGGAATTACTGCCGTTTTGCCCCAAAATAAGGAAAATTTCTGCCTTTTTTCTCTGAAATAAGTGAAATTTCTGCAATTTTGCCTCCAAATAAGTGAAATTTCTGCAATTTTACACAAAAATAAGTGAAATTTCTGCAGTTTTGCCCTAAAAGAAGAAAAATTTCTGGAATTTTGCCCCAAAATAAGTGGAATTTCTGAGTTTTGCCCCAAAATAAGGAGAATTTCTGTTTTTTGCCACAACATATAGAGAATTTCTGCCTTTTTGCCCCACAATTAGGGGAATTTCTGCAATTTTGCTCCAAAATACGGGGAATTTCTGCCTTTTTGCCCGAAAATAAGAAGAATGCATACCTTTTTGCCATAACAAAGGGAAATTTCTTAATTTTTGCTCCAAAATAAGGGGAAATTCTGCATTTTTGCCTGTAAAGAAGTGGAATTTCTGTCTCTTTTCCCCAAAACAAAGGGAATTTCTGCCTTTTTGCCCCCAAATAAGGAAAATTTCTGCCTTTTTATCTCGAAATAAGGGGAATTTCTGCATTTTTGCCACAAAATATTAAGAATTTCTGCCTTTTTGCCCCAAAGTAAGGAAAATTTCTGCCTATTTTCCCTGAAATAAGTGAAATTTCTGTAATTTTGCTCCAAAATAAGTGAAATTTCTGCAATTTCGCTCCAATATAAGTGAAAATTCTGGAATTTTGCCCCAAAATAAATGGAATTTCTGAGTTTTGCCCCAAAATAAGAAGATTTTTTGTCTTTTTGCCCCAACATATAGAGAATTTCTGCCTTTTTGCCCCACAATTAGGAGAATTTCTGCAATTTTGCTCCAAAATAGGGGAATTTCTGCCTTTTTGCCCGAAAATAAGAAGAATGCATACCTTTTTGCCATAAAAAAAGGAAATTTCTTCATTTTTGCTCCAAATTAAGGGGAATTTCTGCTTTTTTGCCTCTAAATAAGTGGAATTTCTGTCTTTTTCCGCCAAAACAAAGGGAATTCCTGTCTTTTTTGCCCCAAAATAAGGAAAATTTCTGACTTACTATCCTGAAATAAGTGAAATTTCTGGAATTTTGCCCCAAAATAAAGGAAATTTTTGCCTTTTTGCCACCAAATTAGGGGAATTTCAGCCTTTTTACCTCAAAATAAAGTGGAATTTCTGCATTTATGAGACAAAATATTAGGAATTTCTTCCTTTTTGATTCAAAATAAGAAAATTTCTGCTTTTTTCCCTGAAATAAGTGAAATTTCTGCAATTTTGCCCCAAAATAAGTGAAATTTCTGCAATTTTGCCCCA
Source organism: Micromys minutus (assembly GCF_963924665.1). Lineage (NCBI taxonomy): Eukaryota > Metazoa > Chordata > Mammalia > Rodentia > Muridae > Micromys > Micromys minutus. The sequence goes on along the minus strand of NW_027667467.1, from coordinate 9,291,540 downwards.
AAATAATGGAAATTTCTGGAATTTGCCCCAAAATAAGTGGAATTTCTGAGTTTTGCCCCAAAATAAGGAGAATTTCTGTTTTTTTTTGCCCCAACATATAGGTAATTTCTGCCTTTTTGCCACACAATTAGGGGAATTTCTGCAATTTTGTTCCTAAATATGAGGAATTTCTGCCTTTTTCCCCGAAAATAAGAAGAATGCATACCTTTTTGCCATAAAAAAGGGAAATTTTTTCATTTTTGCTCCAAAATAAGGGGAATTTCTGAATTTTTGCCTCTAAAAAAGTGGAATTTCAGTCTTTTTCCCCCAAAACAAAGGGAATTTCTGTTTTTTTGCCCCAAAATAAGGAAAATTTCTTACTTATGACCCTGAAATAAGTGAAATTTCTGCAATTTTGCCCCAAAATAAGAGAAATTTCTGCCTCTTTGCCCCCAAATAAGAGTAATTTCAGCCTTTTTACCTCAAAATAAGGGGAATTTCTGCATTTTTGCCACAAAATATTAGGAATTTCTGCCTTTTTGCCCAAAATAAGAAAATTTCTGCTTTTTTTAACTGAAATAAGTGAAATTTCTGCAATTTTGCCCCAAAATAAGTGAAATTTCTGCAATTTTGCCCCAAATTTAGGGAAATTTCTGCAATTTTGCCCCAAAATAAGTGAAATTTTTGCAATTTTGCCCCAAAATATGGGAAATTTGTGGAATTTTGCCCAAAAATAAGTGGAATTACTGTGTTTTGCCCCAAATTAAGGAGAATTTCTGTATTTTTGCCCCAACATATAGGGAATTTCTGCATTTTTGCCCCACAATTAGGGGAATTTCTGCAATTTTTCTCCAAAATACGGGGGATTTCTGGCTTTTTGCCCGAAAATAAGAAGAATGCATACCTTTTTGCCATAAAAAAGGGAAATTTCTTTATTTTTGCTCCAAAATAAGGAGAATTTCTGCTTTTTTGCCTCTAAATAATTGGAATTTCTGTCTTCTTCCCGCAAAACAAAGGGAATACCTGTCTTTTTTGCCCCAAAATAAAGAAAATTTCTTACTTATGACCCTGAAATAAGTGAAATTTCTGCAATTTTGCCCCAAAATAAAGGAAATTTTTGCCTTTTTGCCCCCAAATAAGGGGAATTTCAGCCTTTTTACCTAAAAATAAGGGGAATTTCTGCATTTTTGCCACAAAATATTAAGAATTTCTGCCTTTTTGCCCAAAATAAGAAAATTTCTGCTTTTTTTCCCTGAAATAAGTGAAATTTCTGCAATTTTGCCCCAAAATAAGTGAAACTTCTGCAATTTTGCCCCAAATTTAGGGAAATTTCTGGAATTTTGCCCCAAAATAAGTAGAATTTCTGAGTTTTGCCCCAAAATAAAAAGAATTTCTGTCTTTTTGCCCCAACATATAGGCAATTTCTGACTTTGTGCCCCACAATTAGGGGAATTTCTGCAATTTTGCTCCAAAATACGGGGAATTTCTGCCTTTTTGCCCAAAAATAAGAAGAATGCATACCTTTTTTCCTTAAAAAAGGGAAATTTCTTCATTTTTGCTCCAAAATAAGGGGAATTTCTGCTTTTTTACCTCTAAATAAGTGGAATTTCTGTCTTTTTTATCTAAAACAAAGGGAATTTCTGTCTTTTTTGCCCCAAAATAAGGAAAAATTCTGACTTATTACAATGTAGTAAGTGAAATTTCTGCAATTTTGCCCCAAAATAAGGGAAATTTCTGCCTTTTTGCCCCCAAATAAGGGGAATTTCAGCCTTTTTACCTCGAAATAAGGGGAATTTCTGCATTTTTGCAACTAAATATTAGGAATTACTGCCGTTTTGCCCCAAAATAAGGAAAATTTCTGCCTTTTTTCCCTGAAATAAGTGAAATTTCTGCAATTTTGCCTCCAAATAGGTGAAATTTCTGCAATTTTGCCCCAAAATAATGGAAATTTCTGGAATTTTGCCCCAAAATAAGTGGAATTTCTGGGTTTTGCCCCAAAATTAGGAGAATTTCTGTTTTTTTTTTGCCCCAACATATAGGTAATTTCTGCCTTTTTGCCCCACAATTAGGAGAATTTCTGCAGTTTTGCTCCTAAATATGAGGAATTTCTGACTTTTTGCCCGAAAATAAGAAGAATGCATACCTTTTTGCCATGAAAAAGGGAAATTTCTTCATTTTTGCTCCAAAATAAGGGGAATTTCTGAATTTTTGCCTCTAAAAAAGTGGAATTTCTGTCTTTTTCCCCAAAAACAAATAGGATTTCTGTCTTTTTTGCCACAAAATAAGAAAAAATTCTGCCTTATTTTCCTGAAGTAAGTGAAATTTCTGCAATTTTGCCCCATAATAAGGGAAATTTCTGCCTTTTTGCCCCCAAATAATAGGAATTTCAGCCTTTTTACCTCGAAATAAGGGGAATTTTTGCATTATTGCCACAAAATATTAGGAATCTGCCTTTTTGCCCCAAAATAAGGAAAATTTCTGCCTTTTTTCCCTGAAATAAGTGAAATTTCTGTAATTTTGCCCCAAAATAAGTGAAATTTCTGCAATTTTGCCGCAAAATAAGTGAAATTTCGGCAATTTTGCCCCAAAATATGGGAAATTTCTGGAATTTTGCCCCAAAATAAGTGAAATTTTGGTGTTTTGCCCCAAAATAAGGAGAATATCTGTATTTTTGCTCCAACATATATGGAATTTCTGCATTTTTGCCCCACAATTAGGGGAATTTCTGCAATTTTGCTCCAAAATACGTAGGATTTCTGCCTTTTTGCCCGAAAATAAGAAGAATGCATACCTTTTTGCCATAAAAAAGGGAAATTTCTTTATTTTTGCTCCAAAATAAGGGGAATTTCTGCTCTTTTGCCTCTAAATAAGTGGAATTTCTGTCTCTTTTCCCCAAAACAAAGGGAATTTCTCTTTTTTTTGCCCCAAAATAAAGAAAATTTCTGACTTATTACCCTGAGATTTGTGAAATTTCTGCAATTTTGCCCCAAAATAAGGGAAATTTCTGCATTTTTGCCACAAAATAAGGGGAATTTCTGTCTTTTTGCCCCAAAATAAGGGAAATTTCAGCCTTTTTACCTGATAATAAGGGTAATCTCTGCTTTTTGCCCTAAAATATGGGGAATTTCTGTATTTTGCCCCAAAATAAAGAAAATTTCTGCAATTTTGTACCAAAATAAAAGCAATTTCTGCATTTTTGCCCACAAATAAGAGGAATTTCAGCCTTTTTACCTCGAAATAAGGGGAATTTCTGCATTTTTGCCACAAAATATTAGGAATTTCTGCCTTTTTGCCCCAAAATAAGAAAATTTCTGCTTTTTTTCCCTGAAATAAGTGAAATTTCTGCAATTTTGCCCCAAATTAAGTGAAATTTCTGCAATTTTGCCCCAAATTAAGGGAAATTTCTGGAATTTTGCCCCAAAATAAGTAGAATTTCTTAGTTTTGCCCCAAAATAAAAAGAATTTCTGTCTTTTTGCCCCAAAATATAGGCAATTTCTGACTTTGTGCCCCACAATTAGGGGAATTTCTGCAATTTTGCTCCAAAATACGGGGAATTTCTGCCTTTTTGCCCAAAAATAAGAAGAATGCATAACTTTTTTTTTTAAAAAAGGGAAATTTCTTATTTTTGCTCCAAAATAAGGGGAATTTCTGCATTTTGCCTCTAAAAATGTGGAATTTCTGTCTTTTTTACCCAAAACAAAGGGAATTTCTGTCTTCTTTGCCCCAAAATAAGGAAAAATTCTTCCTTATTACACTGAAGTAAGTGAAATTTCTGCAATTTTGCCCCAAAATAAGGGAAATTTCTGCCTTTTTGCCCCCAAATAAGGGGAATTTCAGCCTTTTTACCTTAAAATAAGGGGAATTTCTGCAATTTTACACAAAAATAAGTGAAATTTCTGCAGTTTTGCCCTAAAAGAAGAAAAATTTCTGGAATTTTGCCCCACAATAAGTGGAATTTCTGAGTTTTGCCCCAAAATAAGGAGAATTTCTGTTTTTTGCCACAACATATAGAGAATTTCTGCCTTTTTGCCCCACAATTAGGGGAATTTCTGCAATTTTTCTCCAAAATACGGGGAATTTCTGCCTTTTTGCCCGAAAATAAGAAGAATGCATACCTTTTTGCCATAACAAAGGGAAATTTCTTCATTTTTGCTCCAAAATAAGGGGAATTTCTGCATTTTTGCCTGTAAATAAGTGGAATTTCTGTCTCTTTTCCCCAAAACAAAGGGAATTTCTCTCTTTTTTGCCCCAAAATAAAGAAAATTTCTGACTTATTACCCTGAAATAAGTGAAATTTCTGCAATTTTGCCCCAAAATAAGGGAAATTTCTGCATTTTTGCCACAAAATAAGGGGAATTTCTGTCTTTTTGCCCCAAAATAAGGGAAATTTCAGCCTTTTTACCTGATAATAAGGGTAATCTCTGCTTTTTGCCCTAAAATATGGGGAATTTCTGTATTTTGCCCCAAATAAAGAAAATTTCTGCAATTTTGTACCAAAATACAAGCAATTTCTGCCTTTTTGCCCCCAAATAAGGGGAATTTCAGCCTTTTTACCTCGAAATAAGGGGAATTTCTGCATTTTTGCCACAAAATATTAGGAATTTCTGCATTTTGCCCCAAAATAAGGAAAATTTCTGCCTTTTTTCCCTGAAATAAGTGAAATTTCTGTAATTGTGCCCCTAAATAAGTGAAATTTCTGCAATTTTGCCCCAAAATAAGTGAAATTTCTGCAATTTTGCCCCAAATAATAGGAAATTTCTGGAATTTGCCCAAAATTAAGTGGAATTTCTGAGTTTTGCCCCAAAATAAGGAGAATTTCTGTCTTTTTGCCCCAACATATAGAGAATTTCTGCCTTTTTGCCCCACAATTAGGGAAATTTCTGCAATTTTGCTCCAAAATACGGGTAATTTCTGCATTTTTGCCCGAAAATAAGAAGAATGCATATCTTTTTGCCATAAAACGGAAATGTCTTCATTTTTGCTCCAATATAAGGGGAATTTCCACATTTTTGCCTCTAAATAAGTGGAATTTCTGTCTTTTTCCCCCAAAACAAAGGGAATTTCTGTCTTTTTTGCCCCAAAATAAGGAAAAATTCTGACTTATTACCCTGAAGTAAGTGAAATTTCTGCAATTTTGCCACAAAATAAGGGAAATTTCTGCATTTTTGCCCCCAAATAAGGCGAATTTCAGCCTTTTTACCTCGAAATAAGGGGAATTTCTGCATTTTTGCCACAAAATATAAGGAATTTCCGGCTTTTTTGCCCCAAAATAAGGAAAATTTCTGCCTTTTTTCCCCGAAATAAGTGAAATTTCTGTAATTTTGCCCCAAAATAAGTGAAATTTCTGCAATTTTGCCCCAAAATAAGTGAAATTTCTGCAATTTTACCCCAATATGTGGGAAATTTCTGGAATTTTGCCCCAAAATAAGTGGAATTTCTGTGTTTTGCCCCAAAATAAGGAGAATTTCTGTATTTTTGCCCCAGCATATAGGGAATTTCTGCATTTTTGCCCCACAATTAGAGGAATTTCTGCAATTTTGCTCCAAAATATGGGGGATTTCTGCCTTTTTGCCCGAAAATAAGAAGAATGCATTACTTTTTCCCTTAAAAAAAGGGAAATTTCTTTATTTTTGATCCAAAATAAGGGAAATTTCTGCTTTTTTGCCTCTAAATAATTGTAATTTCTGTCTTCTTTCCCCAAAACAAAGGGAATTCCTGTCTTTTTTGCCCCAAAATAAGGAAAATTTCTTACTTATGACCATGAAATAACTGAAATTTCTGCAATTTTGCCCCAAAATGTAGGAAATTTTTGCCTTTTTGCCCCCAAATAAGGGGAATTTCAGCCTTTTTACCTAAAAATAAGGGGAATTTCTGCATTTTTGCCACAAAATATTAGGAATTTCTGCCTTTTTGCCCCAAAATAAGAAAATTTCTGCTTTTTTTCCCTGAAATAAGTGAAATTTCTGCAATTTTGCCCCAAAATAAGTGAAATTTCTCCAATTTTGCCCCAAATTAAGGGAAATTTCTGGAATTTTGCCCCAAAATAAGTAGAATTTCTGAGTTTTGCCCCAAAATAAAAAGAATTTCTGTCTTTTTGCCCCAACATATAGGCAATTTCTGACTTTGTGCCCCACAATTAGGGGAATTTCTGCAATTTTGCTCCAAAATATGGGGAATTTCTGCCTTTTTGCCCAAAAATAAGAAGAATGCATAACTTTTTTCCTTAAAAAAGGGAAATTTCTTATTTTTGCTCCAAAATAAGGGGAATTTCTGCATTTTGCCTCTAAAAATGTGGAATTTCTTTCTTTTTTACCCAAAACAAAGGGAATTTCTGTCTTCTTTGCCCCAAAATAAGGAAAAATTCTGACTTATTACAATGAAGTAAGTGAAATTTCTGCAATTTTGCCCCAAAATAAGGGAAATTTCTGCCTTTTTGCCCCCAAATAAGGGGAATTTCAGCCTTTTTACCTTGAAATAAGGGGAATTTCTGCATTTTTGCAACAAAATATTAGGAATTACTGCCGTTTTGCCCCAAAATAAGGAAAATTTCTGCCTTTTTTCTCTGAAATAAGTGAAATTTCTGCAATTTTGCCTCCAAATAAGTGAAATTTCTGCAATTTTACACAAAAATAAGTGAAATTTCTGCAGTTTTGCCCTAAAAGAAGAAAAATTTCTGGAATTTTGCCCCAAAATAAGTGGAATTTCTGAGTTTTGCCCCAAAATAAGGAGAATTTCTGTTTTTTGCCACAACATATAGAGAATTTCTGCCTTTTTGCCCCACAATTAGGGGAATTTCTGCAATTTTGCTCCAAAATACGGGGAATTTCTGCCTTTTTGCCCGAAAATAAGAAGAATGCATACCTTTTTGCCATAACAAAGGGAAATTTCTTAATTTTTGCTCCAAAATAAGGGGAAATTCTGCATCTTTGCCTGTAAAGAAGTGGAATTTCTGTCTCTTTTCCCCAAAACAAAGGGAATTTCTGCCTTTTTGCCCCCAAATAAGGAAAATTTCTGCCTTTTTATCTCGAAATAAGGGGAATTTCTGCATTTTTGCCACAAAATATTAAGAATTTCTGCCTTTTTGCCCCAAAGTAAGGAAAATTTCTGCCTATTTTCCCTGAAATAAGTGAAATTTCTGTAATTTTGCTCCAAAATAAGTGAAATTTCTGCAATTTCGCTCCAAAATAAGTGAAAATTCTGGAATTTTGCCCCAAAATAAATGGAATTTCTGAGTTTTGCCCCAAAATAAGAAGATTTTTTGTCTTTTTGCCCCAACATATAGAGAATTTCTGCCTTTTTGCCCCACAATTAGGAGAATTTCTGCAATTTTGCTCCAAAATAGGGGAATTTCTGCCTTTTTGCCCGAAAATAAGAAGAATGCATACCTTTTTGCCATAAAAAAAGGAAATTTCTTCATTTTTGCTCCAAATTAAGGGGAATTTCTGCTTTTTTGCCTCTAAATAAGTGGAATTTCTGTCTTTTTCCGCCAAAACAAAGGGAATTCCTGTCTTTTTTGCCCCAAAATAAGGAAAATTTCTGACTTACTATCCTGAAATAAGTGAAATTTCTGGAATTTTGCCCCAAAATAAAGGAAATTTTTGCCTTTTTGCCACCAAATTAGGGGAATTTCAGCCTTTTTACCTCAAAATAAAGTGGAATTTCTGCATTTATGAGACAAAATATTAGGAATTTCTTCCTTTTTGATTCAAAATAAGAAAATTTCTGCTTTTTTCCCTGAAATAAGTGAAATTTCTGCAATTTTGCCCCAAAATAAGTGAAATTTCTGCAATTTTGCCCCAAAATAATGGAAATTTCTGGAATTTGCCCCAAAATAAGTGGAATTTCTGAGTTTTGCCCCAAAATAAGGAGAATTTCTGTTTTTTTTTGCCCCAACATATAGGTAATTTCTGCCTTTTTGCCACACAATTAGGGGAATTTCTGCAATTTTGTTCCTAAATATGAGGAATTTCTGCCTTTTTCCCCGAAAATAAGAAGAATGCATACCTTTTTGCCATAAAAAAGGGAAATTTTTTCATTTTTGCTCCAAAATAAGGGGAATTTCTGAATTTTTGCCTCTAAAAAAGTGGAATTTCAGTCTTTTTCCCCCAAAACAAAGGGAATTTCTGTTTTTTTGCCCCAAAATAAGGAAAATTTCTTACTTATGACCCTGAAATAAGTGAAATTTCTGCAATTTTGCCCCAAAATAAGAGAAATTTCTGCCTCTTTGCCCCCAAATAAGAGTAATTTCAGCCTTTTTACCTCAAAATAAGGGGAATTTCTGCATTTTTGCCACAAAATATTAGGGATTTCTGCCTTTTTGCCCAAAATAAGAAAATTTCTGTTTTTTTTAACTGAAATAAGTGAAATTTCTGCAATTTTGCCCCAAAATAAGTGAAATTTCTGCAATTTTGCCCCAAATTTAGGGAAATTTCTGCAATTTTGCCCCAAAATAAGTGAAATTTTTGCAATTTTGCCCCAAAATATGGGAAATTTGTGGAATTTTGCCCAAAAATAAGTGGAATTACTGTGTTTTGCCCCAAATTAAGGAGAATTTCTGTATTTTTGCCCCAACATATAGGGAATTTCTGCATTTTTGCCCCACAATTAGGGGAATTTCTGCAATTTTTCTCCAAAATACGGGGGATTTCTGGCTTTTTGCCCGAAAATAAGAAGAATGCATACCTTTTTGCCATAAAAAAGGGAAATTTCTTTATTTTTGCTCCAAAATAAGGAGAATTTCTGCTTTTTTGCCTCTAAATAATTGGAATTTCTGTCTTCTTCCCGCAAAACAAAGGGAATACCTGTCTTTTTTGCCCCAAAATAAAGAAAATTTCTTACTTATGACCCTGAAATAAGTGAAATTTCTGCAATTTTGCCCCAAAATAAAGGAAATTTTTGCCTTTTTGCCCCCAAATAAGGGGAATTTCAGCCTTTTTACCTAAAAATAAGGGGAATTTCTGCATTTTTGCCACAAAATATTAAGAATTTCTGCCTTTTTGCCCAAAATAAGAAAATTTCTGCTTTTTTTCCCTGAAATAAGTGAAATTTCTGCAATTTTGCCCCAAAATAAGTGAAATTTCTGCAATTTTGCCCCAAATTTAGGGAAATTTCTGGAATTTTGCCCCAAAATAAGTAGAATTTCTGAGTTTTGCCCCAAAATAAAAAGAATTTCTGTCTTTTTGCCCCAACATATAGGCAATTTCTGACTTTGTGCCCCACAATTAGGGGAATTTCTGCAATTTTGCTCCAAAATACGGGGAATTTCTGCCTTTTTGCCCAAAAATAAGAAGAATGCATACCTTTTTTCCTTAAAAAAGGGAAATTTCTTCATTTTTGCTCCAAAATAAGGGGAATTTCTGCTTTTTTACCTCTAAATAAGTGGAATTTCTGTCTTTTTTATCCAAAACAAAGGGAATTTCTGTCTTTTTTGCCCCAAAATAAGGAAAAATTCTGACTTATTACAATGTAGTAAGTGAAATTTCTGCAATTTTGCCCCAAAATAAGGGAAATTTCTGCCTTTTTGCCCCCAAATAAGGGGAATTTCAGCCTTTTTACCTCGAAATAAGGGGAATTTCTGCATTTTTGCAACTAAATATTAGGAATTACTGCCGTTTTGCCCCAAAATAAGGAAAATTTCTGCCTTTTTTCCCTGAAATAAGTGAAATTTCTGCAATTTTGCCTCCAAATAGGTGAAATTTCTGCAATTTTGCCCCAAAATAATGGAAATTTCTGGAATTTTGCCCCAAAATAAGTGGAATTTCTGGGTTTTGCCCCAAAATTAGGAGAATTTCTGTTTTTTTTTGCCCCAACATATAGGTAATTTCTGCCTTTTTGCCCCACAATTAGGAGAATTTCTGCAGTTTTGCTCCTAAATATGAGGAATTTCTGCCTTTTTGCCCGAAAATAAGAAGAATGCATACCTTTTTGCCATGAAAAAGGGAAATTTCTTCATTTTTGCTCCAAAATAAGGGGAATTTCTGAATTTTTGCCTCTAAAAAAGTGGAATTTCTGTCTTTTTCCCCAAAAACAAATAGGATTTCTGTCTTTTTTGCCCCAAAATAAGGAAAAATTCTGCCTTATTTTCCTGAAGTAAGTGAAATTTCTGCAATTTTGCCCCATAATAAGGGAAATTTCTGCCTTTTTGCCCCCAAATAATAGGAATTTCAGCCTTTTTACCTCGAAATAAGGGGAATTTCTGCATTATTGCCACAAAATATTAGGAATCTGCCTTTTTGCCCCAAAATAAGGAAAATTTCTGCCTTTTTTCCCTGAAATAAGTGAAATTTCTGTAATTTTGCCCCAAAATAAGTGAAATTTCTGCAATTTTGCCGCAAAATAAGTGAAATTTCGGCAATTTTGCCCCAAAATATGGGAAATTTCTGGAATTTTGCCCCAAAATAAGTGAAATTTTGGTGTTTTGCCCCAAAATAAGGAGAATATCTGTATTTTTGCTCCAACATATATGGAATTTCTGCATTTTTGCCCCACAATTAGAGGAATTTCTGCAATTTTGCTCCAAAATACGTAGGATTTCTGCCTTTTTGCCCGAAAATAAGAAGAATGCATACCTTTTTGCCATAAAAAAGGGAAATTTCTTTATTTTTGCTCCAAAATAAGGGGAATTTCTGCTCTTTTGCCTCTAAATAAGTGGAATTTCTGTCTCTTTTCCCCAAAACAAAGGGAATTTCTCTTTTTTTTGCCCCAAAATAAAGAAAATTTCTGACTTATTACCCTGAGATTTGTGAAATTTCTGCAATTTTGCCCCAAAATAAGGGAAATTTCTGCATTTTTGCCACAAAATAAGGGGAATTTCTGTCTTTTTGCCCCAAAATAAGGGAAATTTCAGCCTTTTTACCTGATAATAAGGGTAATCTCTGCTTTTTGCCCTAAAATATGGGGAATTTCTGTATTTTGCCCCAAAATAAAGAAAATTTCTGCAATTTTGTACCAAAATAAAAGCAATTTCTGCCTTTTTGCCCACAAATAAGAGGAATTTCAGCCTTTTTACCTCGAAATAAGGGGAATTTCTGCATTTTTGCCACAAAATATTAGGAATTTCTGCCTTTTTGCCCCAAAATAAGAAAATTTCTGCTTTTTTTCCCTGAAATAAGTGAAATTTCTGCAATTTTGCCCCAAATTAAGTGAAATTTCTGCAATTTTGCCCCAAACTAAGGGAAATTTCTGGAATTTTGCCCCAAAATAAGTGAAATTTCTGCAATTTTGCCCCAAAATAAGTGAAATTTCTGCAATTTTACCCCAATATGTGGGAAATTTCTGGAATTTTGCCCCAAAATAAGTGGAATTTCTGTGTTTTGCCCCAAAATAAGGAGAATTTCTGTATTTTTGCCCCAGCATATAGGGAATTTCTGCATTTTTGCCCCACAATTAGAGGAATTTCTGCAATTTTGCTCCAAAATATGGGGGATTTCTGCCTTTTTGCCCGAAAATAAGAAGAATGCATTACTTTTTCCCATAAAAAAAGGGAAATTTCTTTATTTTTGATCCAAAATAAGGGAAATTTCTGCTTTTTTGCCTCTAAATAATTGTAATTTCTGTCTTCTTTCCCCAAAACAAAGGGAATTCCTGTCTTTTTTGCCCCAAAATAAGGAAAATTTCTTACTTATGACCATGAAATAACTGAAATTTCTGCAATTTTGCCCCAAAATGTAGGAAATTTTTGCCTTTTTGCCCCCAAATAAGGGGAATTTCAGCCTTTTTACCTAAAAATAAGGGGAATTTCTGCATTTTTGCCACAAAATATTAGGAATTTCTGCCTTTTTGCCCCAAAATAAGAAAATTTCTGCTTTTTTTCCCTGAAATAAGTGAAATTTCTGCAATTTTGCCCCAAAATAAGTGAAATTTCTGCAATTTTGCCCCAAATTAAGGGAAATTTCTGGAATTTTGCCCCAAAATAAGTAGAATTTCTGAGTTTTGCCCCAAAATAAAAAGAATTTCTGTCTTTTTGCCCCAACATATAGGCAATTTCTGAGTTTGTGCCCCACAATTAGGGGAATTTCTGCAATTTTGATCCAAAATATGGGGAATTTCTGCCTTTTTGCCCAAAAATAAGAAGAATGCATAACTTTTTTCCTTAAAAAAGGGAAATTTCTTATTTTTGCTCCAAAATAAGGGGAATTTCTGCATTTTGCCTCTAAAAATGTGGAATTTCTTTCTTTTTTACCCAAAACAAAGGGAATTTCTGTCTTCTTTGCCCCAAAATAAGGAAAAATTCTGACTTATTACAATGAAGTAAGTGAAATTTCTGCAATTTTGCCCCAAAATAAGGGAAATTTCTGCCTTTTTGCCCCCAAATAAGCGGAATTTCAGCCTTTTTACCTTGAAATAAGGGGAATTTCTGCATTTTTGCAACAAAATATTAGGAATTACTGCCATTTTGCCCCAAAATAAGGAAAATTTCTGCCTTTTTTCTCTGAAATAAGTGAAATTTCTGCAATTTTGCCTCCAAATAAGTGAAATTTCTGCAATTTTACACAAAAATAAGTGAAATTTCTGCAGTTTTGCCCTAAAAGAAGAAAAATTTCTGGAATTTTGCCCCAAAATAAGTGGAATTTCTGAGTTTTGCCCCAAAATAAGGAGAATTTCTGTTTTTTGCCACAACATATAGAGAATTTCTACCTTTTTGCCCCACAATTAGGGGAATTTCTGCAATTTTGCTCCAAAATACGGGGAATTTCTGCCTTTTTGCCCGAAAATAAGAAGAATGCATACCTTTTTGCCATAACAAAGGGAAATTTCTTAATTTTTGCTCCAAAATAAGGGGAAATTCTGCATTTTTGCCTGTAAAGAAGTGGAATTTCTGTCTCTTTTCCCCAAAACAAAGGGAATTTCTGCCTTTTTGCCCCCAAATAAGGAAAATTTCTGCCTTTTTATCTCGAAATAAGGGGAATTTCTGCATTTTTGCCACAAAATATTAAGAATTTCTGCCTTTTTGCCCCAAAGTAAGGAAAATTTCTGCCTATTTTCCCTGAAATAAGTGAAATTTCTGTAATTTTGCTCCAAAATAAGTGAAATTTCTGCAATTTCGCTCCAAAATAAGTGAAAATTCTGGAATTTTGCCCCAAAAAAAATGGAATTTCTGAGTTTTGCCCCAAAATAAGGAGATTTTTTGTCTTTTTGCCCCAACATATAGAGAATTTCTGCCTTTTTGCCCCACAATTAGGAGAATTTCTGCAATTTTGCTCCAAAATAGGGGAATTTCTGCCTTTTTGCCCGAAAATAAGAAGAATGCATACCTTTTTGCCATAAAAAAAGGAAATTTCTTCATTTTTGCTCCAAATTAAGGGGAATTTCTGCTTTTTTGCCTCTAAATAAGTGGAATTTCTGTCTTTTTCCGCCAAAACAAAGGGAATTCCTGTCTTTTTTGCCCCAAAATAAGGAAAATTTCTGACTTACTATCCTGAAATAAGTGAAATTTCTGGAATTTTGCCCCAAAATAAAGGAAATTTTTGCCTTTTTGCCACCAAATTAGGGGAATTTCAGCCTTTTTACCTCAAAATAAAGTGGAATTTCTGCATCTATGAGACAAAATATTAGGAATTTCTTCCTTTTTGATTCAAAATAAGAAAATTTCTGCTTTTTTCCCTGAAATAAGTGAAATTTCTGCAATTTTGCCCCAAAATAAGTGAAATTTCTGCAATTTTGCCCCAAAATAATGGAAATTTCTGGAATTTGCCCCAAAATAAGTGGAATTTCTGAGTTTTGCCCCAAAATAAGGAGAATTTCTGTTTTTTTTTTGCCCCAACATATAGGTAATTTCTGCCTTTTTGCCACACAATTAGGGGAATTTCTGCAATTTTGTTCCTAAATATGAGGAATTTCTGCCTTTTTCCCCGAAAATAAGAAGAATGCATACCTTTTTGCCATAAAAAAGGGAAATTTTTTCATTTTTGCTCCAAAATAAGGGGAATTTCTGAATTTTTGCCTCTAAAAAAGTGGAATTTCAGTCTTTTTCCCCCAAAACAAAGGGAATTTCTGTTTTTTTGCCCCAAAATAAGGAAAATTTCTTACTTATGACCCTGAAATAAGTGAAATTTCTGCAATTTTGCCCCAAAATAAGAGAAATTTCTGCCTCTTTGCCCCCAAATAAGAGTAATTTCAGCCTTTTTACCTCAAAATAAGGGGAATTTCTGCATTTTTGCCACAAAATATTAGGAATTTCTGCCTTTTTGCCCAAAATAAGAAAATTTCTGCTTTTTTTAACTGAAATAAGTGAAATTTCTGCAATTTTGCCCCAAAATAAGTGAAATTTCTGCAATTTTGCCCCAAATTTAGGGAAATTTCTGCAATTTTGCCACAAAATAAGTGAAATTTCTGCAATTTTGCCCCAAAATATGGGAAATTTGTGGAATTTTGCCCAAAAATAAGTGGAATTACTGTGTTTTGCCCCAAATTAAGGAGAATTTCTGTATTTTTGCCCCAACATATAGGGAATTTCTGCATTTTTGCCCCACAATTAGGGGAATTTCTGCAATTTTTCTCCAAAATACGGGGGATTTCTGGCTTTTTGCCCGAAAATAAGAAGAATGCATACCTTTTTGCCATAAAAAAGGGAAATTTCTTTATTTTTGCTCCAAAATAAGGAGAATTTCTGCTTTTTTGCCTCTAAATAATTGGAATTTCTGTCTTCTTCCCGCAAAACAAAGGGAATACCTGTCTTTTTGCCCCAAAATAAAGAAAATTTCTTACTTATGACCCTGAAATAAGTGAAATTTCTGCAATTTTGCCCCAAAATAAAGGAAATTTTTGCCTTTTTGCCCCCAAATAAGGGGAATTTCAGCCTTTTTACCTAAAAATAAGGGGAATTTCTGCATTTTTGCCACAAAATATTAAGAATTTCTGCCTTTTTGCCCAAAATAAGAAAATTTCTGCTTTTTTTCCCTGAAATAAGTGAAATTTCTGCAAATTTGCCCCAAAATAAGTGAAATTTCTGCAATTTTGCCCCAAATTTAGGGAAATTTCTGGAATTTTGCCCCAAAATAAGTAGAATTTCTGAGTTTTGCCCCAAAATAAAAAGAATTTCTGTCTTTTTGCCCCAACATATAGGCAATTTCTGACTTTGTGCCCCACAATTAGGGGAATTTCTGCAATTTTGCTCCAAAATACGGGGAATTTCTGCCTTTTTGCCCAAAAATAAGAAGAATGCATACCTTTTTTCCTTAAAAAAGGGAAATTTCTTCATTTTTGCTCCAAAATAAGGGGAATTTCTGCTTTTTTACCTCTAAATAAGTGGAATTTCTGTCTTTTTTATCCAAAACAAAGGGAATTTCTGTCTTTTTTGCCCCAAAATAAGGAAAAATTCTGACTTATTACAATGTAGTAAGTGAAATTTCTGCAATTTTGCCCCAAAATAAGGGAAATTTCTGCCTTTTTGCCCCCAAATAAGGGG
Source organism: Micromys minutus (assembly GCF_963924665.1). Taxonomy (NCBI): domain Eukaryota; kingdom Metazoa; phylum Chordata; class Mammalia; order Rodentia; family Muridae; genus Micromys; species Micromys minutus. The sequence goes on along the minus strand of NW_027667467.1, from coordinate 9,276,154 downwards.
AATTTCAGCCTTTTTACCTCGAAATAAGGGGAATTTCTGCATTTTTGCAACTAAATATTAGGAATTACTGCCGTTTTGCCCCAAAATAAGGAAAATTTCTGCCTTTTTTCCCTGAAATAAGTGAAATTTCTGCAATTTTGCCCCCAAATAGGTGAAATTTCTGCAATTTTGCCCCAAAATAATGGAAATTTCTCTAATTTTGCCCCAAAATAAGTGGAATTTCTGGGTTTTGCCCCAAAATTAGGAGAATTTCTGTTTTTTTTTGCCCCAACATATAGGTAATTTCTGCCTTTTTGCCCCACAATTAGGAGAATTTCTGCAGTTTTGCTCCTAAATATGAGGAATTTCTGCCTTTTTGCCCGAAAATAAGAAGAATGCATACCTTTTTGCCATGAAAAAGGGAAATTTCTTCATTTTTGCTCCAAAATAAGGGGAATTTCTGAATTTTTGCCTCTAAAAAAGTGGAATTTCTGTCTTTTTCCCCAAAAACAAATAGGATTTCTGTCTTTTTTGCCCCAAAATAAGGAAAAATTCTGCCTTATTTTCCTGAAGTAAGTGAAATTTCTGCAATTTTGCCCCATAATAAGGGAAATTTCTGCCTTTTTGCCCCCAAATAATAGGAATTTCAGCCTTTTTACCTCGAAATAAGGGGAATTTCTGCATTATTGCCACAAAATATTAGGAATCTGCCTTTTTGCCCCAAAATAAGGAAAATTTCTGCCTTTTTTCCCTGAAATAAGTGAAATTTCTGTAATTTTGCCCCAAAATAAGTGAAATTTCTGCAATTTTGCCGCAAAATAAGTGAAATTTCGGCAATTTTGCCCCAAAATATGGGAAATTTCTGGAATTTTGCCCCAAAATAAGTGAAATTTTGGTGTTTTGCCCCAAAATAAGGAGAATATCTGTATTTTTGCTCCAACATATATGGAATTTCTGCATTTTTGCCCCACAATTAGGGGAATTTCTGCAATTTTGCTCCAAAATACGTAGGATTTCTGCCTTTTTGCCCGAAAATAAGAAGAATGCATACCTTTTTGCCATAAAAAAGGGAAATTTCTTTATTTTTGCTCCAAAATAAGGGGAATTTATGCTTTTTTGCCTCTAAATAATTGGAATTTCTGTCTTCTTCCCCCAAAACAAAGGGAATTCCTGTCTTTTTTGCCCCAAAATAAGGAAAATTTCTTACTTATGACACTGAAATAAGTGAAATTTCTGCAATTTTGCCCCAAAATAAAGGAAATTTTTGCCTTTTTGCCCCCAAATAAGGGGAATTTCAGCCTTTTTACCTAAAAATAAGGGGAATTTCTGCATTTTTGCCACAAAATATTAGGAATTTCTGCCTTTTTGCCCCAAAATAAGAAAATTTCTGCTTTTTTCCCTGAAATAAGTGAAATTTCTGCAATTTTGCCCCAAAATAAGTGAAATTTCTGCAATTTTGCCCCAAATTAAGGGAAATTTCTGGAATTTTGCCCCAAAATAAGTAGAATTTCTGAGTTTTGCCCCAAAATAAAAAGAATTTCTGTCTTTTTGCCCCAACATATAGGCAATTTCTGACTTTGTGCCCCACAATTAGGGGAATTTCTGCAATTTTGCTCCAAAATACGGGGAATTTCTGCCTTTTTGCCCAAAAATAAGAAGAATGCATACCTTTTTTCCTTAAAAAAGAGAAATTTCTTATTTTTGCTCCAAAATAAGGGGAATTTCTGCTACTTTGCCTCTAAATAAGTGGAATTTCTGTCTTTTTTACTCAAAACAAAGGGAATTTCTGTCTTCTTTGCCCCAAAATAAGGAAAAATTCTGACTTATTACAATGAAGTAAGTGAAATTTCTGCAATTTTGCCCCAAAATAAGAGAAATTTCTGCCTTTTTGCCCCCAAATAAGGGGAATTTCAGCCTTTTTACCTTGAAATAAGGGGAATTTCTGCATTTTTGCAACAAAATATTAGGAATTACTGCCGTTTTCCCCCAAAATAAGGAAAATTTCTGCCATTTTTCCCTGAAATAAGTGAAATTTCTGCAATTTTGCCCCCAAATAAGTGAAATTTCTGCAATTTTACACAAAAATAAGTGAAATTTCTGTAGTTTTGCCCTAAAAGAAGAAAAATTTCTGGAATTTTGCCCCAAAATAAGTGGAAATCCTGAGTTTTGCCCCAAAATAAGGAGAATTTCTGTTTTTTGCCACAACATATAGAGAATTTCTGCCTTTTTGCCCCACAATTAGGGGAATTTCTGCAATTTTGCTCTAAAATACGGAGAATTTCTGCCTTTTTGCCCGAAAATAAGAAGAATGCATACCTTTTTGCCATAAAAAAGGGAAATTTCTTCATTTTTGCTCCAAAATAAGGGGAATTTCTGCTCTTTTGCCTCTAAATAAGTGGAATTTCTGTCTCTTTTCCCCAAAACAAAGGGAATTTCTCTTTTTTTTGCCCCAAAATAAAGAAAATTTCTGACTTATTACCCTGAGATTTGTGAAATTTCTGCAATTTTGCCCCAAAATAAGGGAAATTTCTGCATTTTTGCCACAAAATAAGGGGAATTTCTGTCTTTTTGCCCCAAAATAAGGGAAATTTCAGCCTTTTTACCTGATAATAAGGGTAATCTCTGCTTTTTGCCCTAAAATATGGGGAATTTCTGTATTTTGCCCCAAAATAAAGAAAATTTCTGCAATTTTGTACCAAAATAAAAGCAATTTCTGCCTTTTTGCCCACAAATAAGAGGAATTTCAGCCTTTTTACCTCGAAATAAGGGGAATTTCTGCATTTTTGCCACAAAATATTAGGAATTTCTGCCTTTTTGCCCCAAAATAAGAAAATTTCTGCTTTTTTTCCCTGAAATAAGTGAAATTTCTGCAATTTTGCCCCAAATTAAGTGAAATTTCTGCAATTTTGCCCCAAACTAAGGGAAATTTCTGGAATTTTGCCCCAAAAAAAGTGAAATTTCTGCAATTTTGCCCCAAAATAAGTGAAATTTCTGCAATTTTACCCCAATATGTGGGAAATTTCTGGAATTTTGCCCCAAAATAAGTGGAATTTCTGTGTTTTGCCCCAAAATAAGGAGAATTTCTGTATTTTTGCCCCAGCATATAGGGAATTTCTGCATTTTTGCCCCACAATTAGAGGAATTTCTGCAATTTTGCTCCAAAATATGGGGGATTTCTGCCTTTTTGCCCGAAAATAAGAAGAATGCATTACTTTTTCCCATAAAAAAAGGGAAATTTCTTTATTTTTGATCCAAAATAAGGGAAATTTCTGCTTTTTTGCCTCTAAATAATTGTAATTTCTGTCTTCTTTCCCCAAAACAAAGGGAATTCCTGTCTTTTTTGCCCCAAAATAAGGAAAATTTCTTACTTATGACCATGAAATAACTGAAATTTCTGCAATTTTGCCCCAAAATGTAGGAAATTTTTGCCTTTTTGCCCCCAAATAAGGGGAATTTCAGCCTTTTTACCTAAAAATAAGGGGAATTTCTGCATTTTTGCCACAAAATATTAGGAATTTCTGCCTTTTTGCCCCAAAATAAGAAAATTTCTGCTTTTTTTCCCTGAAATAAGTGAAATTTCTGCAATTTTGCCCCAAAATAAGTGAAATTTCTGCAATTTTGCCCCAAATTAAGGGAAATTTCTGGAATTTTGCCCCAAAATAAGTAGAATTTCTGAGTTTTGCCCCAAAATAAAAAGAATTTCTGTCTTTTTGCCCCAACATATAGGCAATTTCTGACTTTGTGCCCCACAATTAGGGGAATTTCTGCAATTTTGCTCCAAAATATGGGGAATTTCTGCCTTTTTGCCCAAAAATAAGAAGAATGCATAACTTTTTTCCTTAAAAAAGGGAAATTTCTTATTTTTGCTCCAAAATAAGGGGAATTTCTGCATTTTGCCTCTAAAAATGTGGAATTTCTTTCTTTTTTACCCAAAACAAAGGGAATTTCTGTCTTCTTTGCCCAAAAATAAGGAAAATTTCTGACTTATTACAATGAAGTAAGTGAAATTTCTGCAATTTTGCCCCAAAATAAGGGAAATTTCTGCCTTTTTGCCCCCAAATAAGGGGAATTTCAGCCTTTTTACCTTGAAATAAGGGGAATTTCTGCATTTTTGCAACAAAATATTAGGAATTACTGCCGTTTTGCCCCAAAATAAGGAAAATTTCTGCCTTTTTTCTCTGAAATAAGTGAAATTTCTGCAATTTTGCCTCCAAATAAGTGAAATTTCTGCAATTTTACACAAAAATAAGTGAAATTTCTGCAGTTTTGCCCTAAAAGAAGAAAAATTCTGGAATTTTGCCCCAAAATAAGTGGAATTTCTGAGTTTTGCCCCAAAATAAGGAGAATTTCTGTTTTTTGCCACAACATATAGAGAATTTCTGCCTTTTTGCCCCACAATTAGGGGAATTTCTGCAATTTTGCTCCAAAATACGGGGAATTTCTGCCTTTTTGCCCGAAAATAAGAAGAATGCATACCTTTTTGCCATAACAAAGGGAAATTTCTTAATTTTTGCTCCAAAATAAGGGGAAATTCTGCATTTTTGCCTGTAAAGAAGTGGAATTTCTGTCTCTTTTCCCCAAAACAAAGGGAATTTCTGCCTTTTTGCCCCCAAATAAGGAAAATTTCTGCCTTTTTATCTCGAAATAAGGGGAATTTCTGCATTTTTGCCACAAAATATTAAGAATTTCTGCCTTTTTGCCCCAAAGTAAGGAAAATTTCTGCCTATTTTCCCTGAAATAAGTGAAATTTCTGTAATTTTGCTCCAAAATAGGTGAAATTTCTGCAATTTCGCTCCAAAATAAGTGAAAATTCTGGAATTTTGCCCCAAAATAAATGGAATTTCTGAGTTTTGCCCCAAAATAAGGAGATTTTTTGTCTTTTTGCCCCAACATATAGAGAATTTCTGCCTTTTTGCCCCACAATTAGGAGAATTTCTGCAATTTTGCTCCAAAATAGGGGAATTTCTGCCTTTTTGCCCGAAAATAAGAAGAATGCATACCTTTTTGCCATAAAAAAGGGAAATTTCTTCATTTTTGCTCCAAATTAAGGGGAATTTCTGCTTTTTTGCCTCTAAATAAGTGGAATTTCTGTCTTTTTCCGCCAAAACAAAGGGAATTCCTGTCTTTTTTGCCCCAAAATAAGGAAAATTTCTGACTTACTATCCTGAAATAAGTGAAATTTCTGGAATTTTGCCCCAAAATAAAGGAAATTTTTGCCTTTTTGCCACCAAATTAGGGGAATTTCAGCCTTTTTACCTCAAAATAAAGTGGAATTTCTGCATCTATGAGACAAAATATTAGGAATTTCTTCCTTTTTGATTCAAAATAAGAAAATTTCTGCTTTTTTCCCTGAAATAAGTGAAATTTCTGCAATTTTGCCCCAAAATAAGTGAAATTTCTGCAATTTTGCCCCAAAATAATGGAAATTTCTGGAATTTGCCCCAAAATAAGTGGAATTTCTGAGTTTTGCTTCAAAATAAGGAGAATTTCTGGTTTTTTTTGCCCCAACATATAGGTAATTTCTGCCTTTTTGCCACACAATTAGGGGAATTTCTGCAATTTTGTTCCTAAATATGAGGAATTTCTGCCTTTTTCCCCGAAAATAAGAAGAATGCATACCTTTTTGCCATAAAAAAGGGAAATTTTTTCATTTTTGCTCCAAAATAAGGGGAATTTCTGAATTTTTGCCTCTAAAAAAGTGGAATTTCAGTCTTTTTCCCCCAAAACAAAGGGAATTTCTGTTTTTTTGCCCCAAAATAAGGAAAATTTCTTACTTATGACCCTGAAATAAGTGAAATTTCTGCAATTTTGCCCCAAAATAAGAGAAATTTCTGCCTCTTTGCCCCCAAATAAGAGTAATTTCAGCCTTTTTACCTCAAAATAAGGGGAATTTCTGCATTTTTGCCACAAAATATTAGGAATTTCTGCCTTTTTGCCCAAAATAAGAAAATTTCTGCTTTTTTTAACTGAAATAAGTGAAATTTCTGCAATTTTGCCCCAAAATAAGTGAAATTTCTGCAATTTTGCCCCAAATTTAGGGAAATTTCTGCAATTTTGCCCCAAAATAAGTGAAATTTTTGCAATTTTGCCCCAAAATATGGGAAATTTGTGGAATTTTGCCCAAAAATAAGTGGAATTACTGTGTTTTGCCCCAAATTAAGGAGAATTTCTGTATTTTTGCCCCAACATATAGGGAATTTCTGCATTTTTGCCCCACAATTAGGGGAATTTCTGCAATTTTTCTCCAAAATACGGGGGATTTCTGGCTTTTTGCCCGAAAATAAGAAGAATGCATACCTTTTTGCCATAAAAAAGGGAAATTTCTTTATTTTTGCTCCAAAATAAGGAGAATTTCTGCTTTTTTGCCTCTAAATAATTGGAATTTCTGTCTTCTTCCCGCAAAAAAAAGGGAATACCTGTCTTTTTTGCCCCAAAATAAAGAAAATTTCTTACTTATGACCCTGAAATAAGTGAAATTTCTGCAATTTTGCCCCAAAATAAAGGAAAATTTTGCCTTTTTGCCCCCAAATAAGGGGAATTTCAGCCTTTTTACCTAAAAATAAGGGGAATTTCTGCATTTTTGCCACAAAATATTAAGAATTTCTGCCTTTTTGCCCAAAATAAGAAAATTTCTGCTTTTTTTCCCTGAAATAAGTGAAATTTCTGCAAATTTGCCCCAAAATAAGTGAAATTTCTGCAATTTTGCCCCAAATTTAGGGAAATTTCTGGAATTTTGCCCCAAAATAAGTAGAATTTCTGAGTTTTGCCCCAAAATAAAAAGAATTTCTGTCTTTTTGCCCAAACATATAGGCAATTTCTGACTTTGTGCCCCACAATTAGGGGAATTTCTGCAATTTTGCTCCAAAATACGGGGAATTTCTGCCTTTTTGCCCAAAAATAAGAAGAATGCATACCTTTTTTCCTTAAAAAAGGGAAATTTCTTCATTTTTGCTCCAAAATAAGGGGAATTTCTGCTTTTTTACCTCTAAATATGTGGAATTTCTGTCTTTTTTATCCAAAACAAAGGGAATTTCTGTCTTTTTTGCCCCAAAATAAGGAAAAATTCTGACTTATTACAATGTAGTAAGTGAAATTTCTGCAATTTTGCCCCAAAATAAGGGAAATTTCTGCCTTTTTGCCCCCAAATAAGGGGAATTTCAGCCTTTTTACCTCGAAATAAGGGGAATTTCTGCATTTTTGCAACTAAATATTAGGAATTACTGCCGTTTTGCCCCAAAATAAGGAAAATTTCTGCCTTTTTTCCCTGAAATAAGTGAAATTTCTGCAATTTTGCCCCCAAATAGGTGAAATTTCTGCAATTTTGCCCCAAAATAATGGAAATTTCTCTAATTTTGCCCCAAAATAAGTGGAATTTCTGGGTTTTGCCCCAAAATTAGGAGAATTTCTGTTTTTTTTTGCCCCAACATATAGGTAATTTCTGCCTTTTTGCCCCACAATTAGGAGAATTTCTGCAGTTTTGCTCCTAAATATGAGGAATTTCTGCCTTTTTGCCCGAAAATAAGAAGAATGCATACCTTTTTGCCATGAAAAAGGGAAATTTCTTCATTTTTGCTCCAAAATAAGGGGAATTTCTGAATTTTTGCCTCTAAAAAAGTGGAATTTCTGTCTTTTTCCCCAAAAACAAATAGGATTTCTGTCTTTTTTGCCCCAAAATAAGGAAAAATTCTGCCTTATTTTCCTGAAGTAAGTGAAATTTCTGCAATTTTGCCCCATAATAAGGGAAATTTCTGCCTTTTTGCCCCCAAATAATAGGAATTTCAGCCTTTTTACCTCGAAATAAGGGGAATTTCTGCATTATTGCCACAAAATATTAGGAATCTGCCTTTTTGCCCCAAAATAAGGAAAATTTCTGCCTTTTTTCCCTGAAATAAGTGAAATTTCTGTAATTTTGCCCCAAAATAAGTGAAATTTCTGCAATTTTGCCGCAAAATAAGTGAAATTTCGGCAATTTTGCCCCAAAATATGGGAAATTTCTGGAATTTTGCCCCAAAATAAGTGAAATTTTGGTGTTTTGCCCCAAAATAAGGAGAATATCTGTATTTTTGCTCCAACATATATGGAATTTCTGCATTTTTGCCCCACAATTAGGGGAATTTCTGCAATTTTGCTCCAAAATAAGGGAAATTTCAGCCTTTTTACCTGATAATAAGGGTAATCTCTGCTTTTTGCTCTAAAATATGGGGAATTTCTGTATTTTGCCCCAAAATAAAGAAAATTTCTGCAATTTTGTACCAAAATAAAAGCAATTTCTGCCTTTTTGCCCCCAAATAAGAGGAATTTCAGCCTTTTTACGTCGAAATAAGGGGAATTTCTGCATTTTTGCCACAAAATATTAGGAATTTCTGCCTTTTTGCCCCAAAATAAGAAAATTTCTGCTTTTTTTCCCTGAAATAAGTGAAATTTCTGCAATTTTGCCCCAAATTAAGTGAAATTTCTGCAATTTTGCCCCAAACTAAGGGAAATTTCTGGAATTTTGCCCCAAAATAAGTGGAATTTCTGAGTTTTGCCCCAAAATAAGGAGAATTTCTGTATTTTTGCCCCAACATATAGAGAATTTCTGCCTTTTTGCCCCACAATTAGGGGAATATCTGCAATTTTGCTCCAAAATACGGGGAATTTCTGCCTTTTTGCCCGAAAATAAGAAGAATGCATACCTTTTTTGCCATAAAAAAAGAAATTTCTTCATTTTTGTTCCAAAATAATGGGAATTTCTGAATTTTTGCCTCTAAATAAGTGGAATTTCTGTCTTTTTCTCCCAAAACAAAGGAAATTTCTGTCTTTTTTGCCCCAAAATAAGGAAAAATTCTGCCTAATTACCCTGAAGTAAGTGAAATTTCTGCAATTTTTCCCCAAAATAAGGGAAATTTCTGTTTTTTTGCCCCCAAATAAGAAGAATTTCAGCCTTTTTACCTCGAAATAAGGGGAATTTTTGCATTTTTGCCACAAAATATTAGGAATTTCTGCATTTTTGCCCCAAAGTAAGGAAAAATTCTGCCTATTTTCCCTGAAATAAGTGAAATTTCTGTAATTTTGCACCAAAATAAGTGAAATTTCTGCAATTTTGCTCCAAAATAAGTGAAATTTCTGCAATTTTGCCCCAACATAAGTGAAAATTCTGGAACTTTGCCCCAAAATAAATGGAATTTCTGAGTTTTGCCCCAAAATAAGGAGATTTTCTGTCTTTTTGCCCCAACATATAGAGAATTTCTGCCTTTTTGCCCCACAATTAGGAGAATTTCTGCAATTTTGCTCAAAAATACGGGGAATTTCTGCCTTTTTGCCCGAAAATAAGAAGAATGCACACCTTTTTGCCATAAAAAAGGGAAATTTCTTCATTTTTGCTCCAAATTAAGGGGCATTTCTGCTTTTTTGCCTCTAAATAAGTGGAATTTCTGTCTTTTTCCGCCAAAACAAAGGGAATTCCTGTCTTTTTTGCCCCAAAATAAGGAAAATTTCTGACTTACTACCCTGAAATAAGTGAAATTTCTGGAATTTTGCCCCAAAATAAAGGAAATTTTTGCCTTTTTGCCGCCAAATTAGGGGAATTTCAGCCTTTTTACCTCAAAATAAAGAGGAATTTCTGCATTTATGCCACAAAATATTAGGAATTTCTGCCTTTTTGATTCAAAATAAGAAAATTTCTGCTTTTTTTCCCTGAAATAAGTGAAATTTCTGCAATTTTGCCCCAAAATAAGTGAAATTTCTGCAATGTTGCCCCAAAATAATGGAAATTTCTGGAATTTTGCCCCAAAATAAGTGGAATTTCTGAGTTTTGCCCCAAAATAAGGAGAATTTCTGTTTTTTTTTTCCCAAACATATAGGTAATTTCTGCCTTTTTGCCACACAATTAGGGGAATTTCTGCAATTTTGCTCCTAAATATGAGGAATTTCTGCCTTTTTGCCCGAAAATAAGAAGAATGCATACCTTTTGCCATAAAAAAGGGAAATTTTTTCATTTTTGCTCCAAAATAATGGGAATTTCTGAATTTTTGCCTCTAAAAAAGTGGAATTTCTGTCTTTTTCCCCCAAAACAAAGGGAATTTCTGTCTTTTTTGCCCCAAAATAAGGAAAAACTCTGCCTTATTTCCCTGAAGTACGTGAAATTTCTGCAATTTTGCCCCAAAATAAGTGAAATTTCTGCAATTTTGCCCCAAAATAAAAGAAATTTCTGGAATTTTGCCCCAAAATAAGTGGAATTTCTGATTTTTGCCCCAAAATAAGGAGAATTTCTGTCTTTTTGCCTCAACATATAGGCAATTTCTGCTTTTTGCCTCACAATTAGGGGAATTTCTGCAATTTTGCTCAAAATACGGGGAATTTCTGCCTTTTTGCCCGAAAATAAGAAGAATGCATACCTTTTTGCCATAAAAAAGAGAAATTTCTTCATTTTTGCTCCAAAATAAAGAGAATTTCTGCTTTTTTGCCTCTAAATAAGTGGAATTTCTGTCTTTTTCCCCCAAAACAAAGGGAATTCCTGTCTTTTTTGCCCCAAAATAAAGAAAATTTTTGACTTATTACTCTGAAATAAGTGAAATTTCTGCAATTTTGTTCCAAAATAAAAAAAAATTTTGCCTTTTTGCCCCCAAATAAGGAGAATTTCAGCCTTTTAACCTCAAAATAAGGGGAAATTCTGCATTTTTGCCACAAAATATTAGTAATTTCTGCCTTTTTGCCCCAAAATAAGAAAATTTCTGCTTTTTTTCCCTGAAATAAGTGAAATTTCTGCAATTTTGCCCCAAATTAAGTGAAATTTCTGCAATTTTGCCCCAAACTAAGGGAAATTTCTGGAATTTTGCCCCAAAATAAGTGGAATTTCTCAGTTTTGCCCCAAAATAAGGAGAATTTCTGTTTTTTTGCCCCAACATATAGAGAATTTCTGCCTTTTTGCCCCACAATTAGGGGAATATCTGCAATTTTGCTCCAAATACGGAGAATTTCTGCCTTTTTGCACGAAAATAAGAAGAATGCATACCTTTTTGCCATAAAAAGAGAAATTTCTTCATTTTTGTTCCAAAATAAGGGGAATTTCTGAATTTTTGCCTCTAAATAAGTGGAATTTCTGTCTTTTTCTCCCAAAACAAAGGAAATTTCTGTCTTTTTTGCCCCAAAATAAGAAAAAATTCTGCCTTATTACCCTGAAGTAAGTGAAATTTCTGCAATTTTTCCCCAAAATAAGGGAAATTTCTGCCTTTTTGCCCCCAAATAAGGGGAATTTCAGCCTTTTTACCTCGAAATAAGGGGAATTTTTGCATTTTTGCCACAAAATATTAGGAATTTCTGCATTTTTGCCCCAAAGTAAGGAAAAATTCTGCCTATTTTCCCTGAAATAAGTGAAATTTCTGTAATTTTGCACCAAAATAAGTGAAATTTCTGCAATATTGCTCCAAAATAAGTGAAATTTCTGCAATTTCGCCCCAAAATAAGTGAAAATTCTGGAATTTTGCCCCAAAATAAATGGAATTTCTGAGTTTTGCCCCAAAATAAGGAGATTTTCTGTCTTTTTGCCCCAACATATAGAGAATTTCTGCCTTTTTGCCCCACAATTAGAATTTCTGCAATTTTGCTCCAAAATACGGGGAATTTCTGCCTTTTTGCCCGAAAATAAGAAGAATGCCCCCCTTTTTGCCATAAAAAAGGGAAATTTCTTCATTTTTGCTCCAAATTAAGGGGCATTTCTGCTTTTTTGCCTCTAAATAAGTGGAATTTCTGTCTTTTTCCACCAAAACAAAGGGAATTCCTGTCTTTTTTGCCCCAAAATAAGGAAAATTTCTGACTTACTACCCTGAAATAAGTGAAATTTCTGGAATTTTGCACCAAAATAAAGGAAATTTTTGCCTTTTTGCCGCCAAGTTAGGGTAATTTCAGCCTTTTTACCTCAAAATAAAGGGGAATTTCTGCATTTATGCCACAAAATATTAGGAATTTTTGCCTTTTTGATTCAAAATAAGAAAATTTCTGCTTTTTTTCCCTGAAATATGTGAAATTTCTGCAATTTTGCCCCAAAATAAGTGAAATTTCTGCAATGTTGCCCCAAAATAATGGAAATTTTTGGAAATTTGCCCCAAAATATGTGGAATTTCTGAGTTTTGCCCCAAAATAAGGAGAATTTCTGTTTTTTTTTCCCAAACATATAGGTAATTTCTGCCTTTTTGCCACACAATTAGGGGAATTTCTGCAATTTTGCTCCTAAATATGAGGAATTTCTGCCTTTTTGCCCGAAAATAAGAAGAATGCATACCTTTTTGCCATAAAAAAGGGAAATTTCTTCATTTTTGCTCCAAAATAAGGGGAATTTCTGAATTTTTGCCTCTAAAAAAGTGGAATTTCTGTCTTTTTCCCCCAAAACAAAGGGAATTTCTCTCTTTTTTGCCCCAAAATAAGGAAAAACTCTGCCTTATTTCCCTGAAGTACGTGAAATTTCTGCAATTTTGCCCCAAAATAAGGGAAATTTCTGCCTTTTTGCCCCCAAATAATAGGAATTTCAGCCTTTTTACCTCGAAATAAGGGGAATTTCTGCATTTTTGCCACAAAATATTAGGAATTTCTGCCTTTTTGCCCCAAAATAAGGAAAATTTCTGCCTTTATTCCCTGAAATAAGTGAAATTTCTGTAATTTTGCCCCAAAATAAGTGAAATTTCTGCAATTTTGCCCCAAAATAAGTGAAATTTTTGCAATTTTGCCCCAAAATATGGGAAATTTCTGGAATTTTGCCCCAAAATAAGTGGAATTTCTGTGTTTTGCCCCAAATTAAGGAGAATTTCTGTATTTTTGCCCCAACATATAGGGAATTTCTGCATTTTTGCCCCACAATTAGGGGAATTTCTGCAATTTTGCTCCAAAATACGGGGGATTTCTGGGTTTTTGCCCGAAAATAAGAAGAATGCATACCTTTTTGCCATAAAAAAGGGAAATTTCTTTATTTTTGCTCCAAAATAAGGAGAATTTCTGCTTTTTTGCCTCTAAATAATTGGAATTTCTGTCTTCTTCCCCCAAAACAAAGGGAATTCCTGTCTTTTTTGCCCCAAAATAAGGAAAATTTCTTACTTATGACCCTGAAATAAGTGAAATTTCTGGAATTTTGCCCCAAAATAAAGGAAATTTTTGCCTTTTTGCCCCCAAATAAGGGGAATTTCAGCCTTTTTACCTAAAAATAAGGGGAATTTCTGCATTTTTGCCACAAAATATTAGGAATTTCTGCCTTTTTGCCCCAAAATAAGAAAATTTCTGCAATTTTGCCCCAAAATAAGTGAAATTTCTGCAATTTTGCCCCAAATTTAGGGAAATTTCTGGAATTTTGCCCCAAAATAAGTAGAATTTCTGAGTTTTTCCCCAAAATAAAAAGAATTTCTGTCTTTTTGCCCCAACATATAGGCAATTTCTGACTTTGTGCCCCACAATTAGGGGAATTTCTGCAATTTTGCTCCAAAATACGGGAAATTTCTGCCTTTTTGCCCAAAAATAAGAATGAATACCTTTTTTCCTTAAAAAAGGGAAATTTCTTCATTTTTGCTCCAAAATAAGGGGAATTTCTGCTTTTTTGCCTCTAAATAAGTGGAATTTCTGTCTTTTTTACCCAAAACAAAGGGAATTTCTGTCTTTTTTGCCCCAAAATAAGGAAAAATTCTGACTGATTACAATGAAGTAAGTGAAATTTCTGCAATTTTGCCCCAAAATAAGGGAAATTTCTGCATTTTTGCCACAAAATAAGGGGAATTTCTTTCTTTTTGCCCCAAAATAAGGGAAATTTCAGCCTTTTTACCTGATAATAAGGGTAATCTCTGCTTTTTGCCCTAAAATATGGGAAATTTCTGTATTTTGCCCAAAATAAAGAAAATTTCTGCAATTTTGTACCAAAATACAAGCAATTTCTGCCTTTTTGCCCACAAATAAGAGGAATTTCAGCCTTTTTACCTCGAAATAAGGGGAATTTCTGCATTTTTGCCACAAAATATTAGGAATTTCTGCCTTTTTGCCCCAAAATAAGGAAAATTTCTGCCTTTTTTCCTTAAAATAAGTGAAATTTCTGCAATTTTGCCCCAAAATAAGTTAAATTTCTGGAATTTTGCCCCAAAATAAGTGGAATTTCTGATTTTTGCCACAAAATAAGGAGAATTTCTGTCTTTTTGCCTCAACATATAGGCAATTTCTGCTTTTTGCCTCACAATTAGGGGAATTTCTGCAATTTTGCTCAAAATACGGGGAATTTCTGCCTTTTTGCCCGAAAATAAGAAGAATGCATACCTTTTTGCCATAAAAAAGGGAAATTTCTTCATTTTTGCTCCAAAATAAAGAGAATTTCTGCTTTTTTGCCTCTAAATAAGTGGAATTTCTGTCTTTTTCCCCCAAAACATAGGGAATTCCTATCTTTTTTGCCCCAAAATAAAGAAAATTTTTGACTTATTACTCTGAAATAAGTGAAATTTCTGCAATTTTGTTCCAAAATAAAGGAAATTTTTGCCTTTTTGCCCCCAAATAAGGAGAATTTCAGCCTTTTTACCTCAAAATAAGGGGAAATTCTGCATTTTTGCCACAAAATATTAGAAATTTCTGCCTTTTTGCCCCAAAATAAGAAAATTTCTGCTTTTTTTCCCTGAAATAAGTGAAATTTCTGCAATTTTGCCCCAAATTAAGTGAAATTTCTGCAATTTTGCCCCAAACTAAGGGAAATTTCTAGAATTTTGCCCCAAAATACGTGGAAATTCTGAGTTTTGCCCCAAAATAAGGAGAATTTCTGTTTTTTTGCCCCAACATATAGAGAATTTCTGCCTTTTTGCCCCACAATTAGGGGAATATCTGCAATTTTGCTCCAAATACAAGGAATTTCTGCCTTTTTGCACGAAAATAAGAAGAATGCATACCTTTTTGCCATAAAAAGGGAAATTTCTTCATTTTTGTTCCAAAATAAGGGGAATTTCTGAATTTTTGCCTCTAAATAAGTGGAATTTCTGTCTTTTTCTCCCAAAACAAAGGAAATTTCTGTCTTTTTTGCCCCAAAATAAGAAAAAATTCTGCCGTATTTTCCTGAAGTAAGTGAAATTTCTGCAATTTTTCCCCAAAATAAGGGAAATTTCTGCCTTTTTGCCCCCAAATAAGGGGAATTTCAGCCTTTTTACCTCGAAATAAGGGGAATTTTTGCATTTTTGCCACAAAATATTAGGAATTTCTGCATTTTAGCCCCAAAGTAAGGAAAAATTCTGCCTATTTTCCCTGAAATAAGTGAAATTTCTGTAATTTTGCACCAAAATAAGTGAAATTTCTGCAATTTTGCTCCAAAATAAGTGATATTTCTGCAATTTCGCCCCAAAATAAGTGAAAATTCTGGAATTTTGCCCCAAAATAAATGGAATTTCTGAGTTTTGCCCCAAAATAAGGAGATTTTCTGTCTTTTTGCCCAACATATAGAGAATTTCTGCCTTTTTGCCCCACAATTAGGAGAATTTCTGCAATTTTGCTCCAAAATACGGGGAATTTCTGCCTTTTTGCCCGAAAATAAGAAGAATGCATAACTTTTTGCCATAAAAAAGGGAAATTTCTTCATTTTTGCTCCAAATTAAGGGGAATTTCTGCTTTTTTGCCTCTAAATAAGTGGAATTTCTTTCTTTTTCCGCAAAAACAAAGGGAATTCCTGTCTTTTTTGCCCCAAAATAAGGAAAATTTCTGACTTACTACCCTGAAATAAGTGAAATTTCTGGAATTTTGCCCCAAAATAAAGGAAATTTTTGCCTTTTTGCCGCCAAATTAGGGGAATTTCAGCCTTTTTACCTCAAAATAAAGGGGAATTTCTGCATTTATGCCACAAAATATTAGGAATTTCTGCCTTTTTGATTCAAAATAAGAAAATTTCTGCTTTTTTTCCCTGAAATAAGTGAAATTTCTGCAATTTTGCCCCAAAATAAGTGAAATTTCTGCAATTTTGCCCCAAAATAATGGAAATTTCTGGAATTTTTCCCCAAAATAAGTGGAATTTCTGAGTTTTGCCCCAAAATAAGGAGAATTTCTGGTTTTTTTGCCCCAACATATAGGTAATTTCTGCCTTTTTGCCCCACAATTAGGGGAATTTCTGCAATTTTGCTCCTAAATATGAGGAATTTCTGCCTTTTTGCCCGAAAATAAGAAGAATGCATACCTTTTTGCCATAAATAAGGGAAATTTCTTCATTTTTGCTCCAAAATAAGGGGAATTTCTGAATTTTTGCCTCTAAAAAAGTGGAATTTCTGTCTTTTTCCCCCAAAACAAAGGAAATTTCTGTCTTTTTTGCCCCAAAATAAGGAAAAATTCTGCCTTATTTCCCTGAAGTAAGTGAAATTTCTGCAATTTGGCCCCAAAATAAGGGAAATTTCTGCATTTTTGCGCCCAAATAATAGGAATTTCAGCCTTTTTACCTCGAAATAAAAGGAATTTCTGCATTTTTGCCACAAAATATTAGGAATTTCTGCCTTTTTGCCCCAAAATAAGGAAAATTTCTGCCTTTTTTCCCTGAAATAAGTGAAATTTCTGTAATTTTGCCCCAAAATAAGTGAAATTTCTGCAATTTTGCCCCAAAATAAGTGAAATTTTTGCAATTTTGCCCCAAAATATGGGAAATTTGTGGAATTTTGCCAAAAAATACGTGGAATTTCTGTGTTTTGCCCCAAATTAAGGAGAATTTCTGTATTTTTGACCCAACATATAGGGAATTTCTGCATTTTTGCCCCACAATTAGGGGAATTTCTGCATTTTTTCTCCAAAATACGGGGGATTTCTGGCTTTTTGTCCGAAAATAAGAAGAATGCATACCTTTTTGCCATAAAAAAGGGAAATTTCTTTATTTTTGCTCCAAAATAAGGAGAATTTCTGCTTTTTTGCCTCTAAATAATTGGAATTTCTGTCTTCTTCCCCCAAAACAAAGGGAATTCCTGTCTTTTTTGCCCCAAAATAAGGAAAATTTCTTACTTATGACCCTGAAATAAGTGAAATTTCTGCAATTTTGCCCCAAAATAAAGGATTTTTGCCTTTTTGCCCCCAAATAAGGGGAATTTCAGCCTTTTTACCTAAAAATAAGGGTACTTTCTGCATTTTTGCCACAAAATATTAGGAATTTCTGCCTTTTTGCCCCAAAATAAGAAAATTTCTGCTTTTTTTCCCTGAAATAAGTGAAATTTCTGCAATTTTGCCCCAAAATAAGTGAAATTTCTGCAATTTTGCCCCAAATTTAGGGAAATTTCTGGAATTTTGCCCCAAAATAAGTAGAATTTCTGAGTTTTGCCCCAAAATAAAAAGAATTTCTGTCTTTTTGCCCCAACATATAGGCAATTTCTGACTTTGTGCCCCACAATTAGGGGAATTTCTGCAATTTTGCTCCAAAATACGGGGAATTTCTGCCTTTTTGCACAAAAATAAGAAGAATGCATACCTTTTTTCCTTAAAAAAGGGAAATTTCTTCATTTTTGCTCCAAAATAAGGGGAATTTCTGCTTTTTTGCCTCTAAATAATTGGAATTTCTGTCTTTTTTACCCAAAACAAAGGGAATTTCTGTCTTTTTTGCCCCAAAATAAGGAAAAATTCTGACTTATTACAATGAAGTAAGTGAAATTTCTCCAATTTTGCCCCAAAATAAGGGAAATTTCTGCATTTTTGCCACAAAATAAGGGGAATTTCTGTCTTTTTGCCCCAAAATAAGGGAAATTTCAGCTTTTTTACCTGATAATAAGAGTAATCTCTGCTTTTTGCCCTAAAATATGGGGAATTTCTGTATTTTGCCCCAAAATAAAGAAAATTTCTGCAATTTTGTACCAAATAAAAGCAATTTCTGCCTTTTAGCCCCCAAATAAGAGGAATTTCAGCCTTTTTACTTCTAAATAAGGGGAATTTCTGCATTTTTGCCACAAAATATTAGGAATTTCTGCTTTTTTGCCCCAAAATAAGGAAAATTTCTGCCTTTTTTCCATGAAATAAGTGAAATTTCTGCAATTGTGCCCCAAAATAAGTGAAATTTCTGCAATTTTGCCCCAAAATAAGTGAAATTTCTGCAATTTTGCCCCAAAATAAGTTAA
This sequence comes from Micromys minutus, assembly GCF_963924665.1. Classification (NCBI taxonomy): domain Eukaryota; kingdom Metazoa; phylum Chordata; class Mammalia; order Rodentia; family Muridae; genus Micromys; species Micromys minutus. Next base: position 9,258,122 of record NW_027667467.1, on the reverse strand, counting down.
ATTTCTGCAATTTTGCTCCAAAATACGGGGAATTTCTGCCTTTTTGCCCGAAAATAAGAAGAATGCATAACTTTTTGCCATAAAAAAGGGAAATTTCTTCATTTTTGCTCCAAATTAAGGGGAATTTCTGCTTTTTTGCCTCTAAATAAGTGGAATTTCTTTCTTTTTCCGCAAAAACAAAGGGAATTCCTGTCTTTTTTGCCCCAAAATAAGGAAAATTTCTGACTTACTACCCTGAAATAAGTGAAATTTCTGGAATTTTGCCCCAAAATAAAGGAAATTTTTGCCTTTTTGCCGCCAAATTAGGGGAATTTCAGCCTTTTTACCTCAAAATAAAGGGGAATTTCTGCATTTATGCCACAAAATATTAGGAATTTCTGCCTTTTTGATTCAAAATAAGAAAATTTCTGCTTTTTTTCCCTGAAATAAGTGAAATTTCTGCAATTTTGCCCCAAAATAAGTGAAATTTCTGCAATTTTGCCCCAAAATAATGGAAATTTCTGGAATTTTTCCCCAAAATAAGTGGAATTTCTGAGTTTTGCCCCAAAATAAGGAGAATTTCTGGTTTTTTTGCCCCAACATATAGGTAATTTCTGCCTTTTTGCCCCACAATTAGGGGAATTTCTGCAATTTTGCTCCTAAATATGAGGAATTTCTGCCTTTTTGCCCGAAAATAAGAAGAATGCATACCTTTTTGCCATAAATAAGGGAAATTTCTTCATTTTTGCTCCAAAATAAGGGGAATTTCTGAATTTTTGCCTCTAAAAAAGTGGAATTTCTGTCTTTTTCCCCCAAAACAAAGGAAATTTCTGTCTTTTTTGCCCCAAAATAAGGAAAAATTCTGCCTTATTTCCCTGAAGTAAGTGAAATTTCTGCAATTTGGCCCCAAAATAAGGGAAATTTCTGCATTTTTGCGCCCAAATAATAGGAATTTCAGCCTTTTTACCTTGAAATAAAAGGAATTTCTGCATTTTTGCCACAAAATATTAGGAATTTCTGCCTTTTTGCCCCAAAATAAGGAAAATTTCTGCCTTTTTTCCCTGAAATAAGTGAAATTTCTGTAATTTTGCCCCAAAATAAGTGAAATTTCTGCAATTTTGCCCCAAAATAAGTGAAATTTTTGCAATTTTGCCCCAAAATATGGGAAATTTGTGGAATTTTGCCAAAAAATACGTGGAATTTCTGTGTTTTGCCCCAAATTAAGGAGAATTTCTGTATTTTTGACCCAACATATAGGGAATTTCTGCATTTTTGCCCCACAATTAGGGGAATTTCTGCATTTTTTCTCCAAAATACGGGGGATTTCTGGCTTTTTGTCCGAAAATAAGAAGAATGCATACCTTTTTGCCATAAAAAAAGGAAATTTCTTTATTTTTGCTCCAAAATAAGGAGAATTTCTGCTTTTTTGCCTCTAAATAATTGGAATTTCTGTCTTCCTCCCCCAAAACAAAGGGAATTCCTGTCTTTTTTGCCCCAAAATAAGGAAAATTTCTTACTTATGACCCTGAAATAAGTGAAATTTCTGCAATTTTGCCCCAAAATAAAGGATTTTTGCCTTTTTGCCCCCAAATAAGGGGAATTTCAGCCTTTTTACCTAAAAATAAGGGTACTTTCTGCATTTTTGCCACAAAATATTAGGAATTTCTGCCTTTTTGCCCCAAAATAAGAAAATTTCTGCTTTTTTTCCCTGAAATAAGTGAAATTTCTGCAATTTTGCCCCAAAATAAGTGAAATTTCTGCAATTTTGCCCCAAATTTAGGGAAATTTCTGGAATTTTGCCCCAAAATAAGTAGAATTTCTGAGTTTTGCCCCAAAATAAAAAGAATTTCTGTCTTTTTGCCCCAACATATAGGCAATTTCTGACTTTGTGCCCCACAATTAGGGGAATTTCTGCAATTTTGCTCCAAAATACGGGGAATTTCTGCCTTTTTGCACAAAAATAAGAAGAATGCATACCTTTTTTCCTTAAAAAAGGGAAATTTCTTCATTTTTGCTCCAAAATAAGGGGAATTTCTGCTTTTTTGCCTCTAAATAATTGGAATTTCTGTCTTTTTTACCCAAAACAAAGGGAATTTCTGTCTTTTTTGCCCCAAAATAAGGAAAAATTCTGACTTATTACAATGAAGTAAGTGAAATTTCTCCAATTTTGCCCCAAAATAAGGGAAATTTCTGCATTTTTGCCACAAAATAAGGGGAATTTCTGTCTTTTTGCCCCAAAATAAGGGAAATTTCAGCTTTTTTACCTGATAATAAGAGTAATCTCTGCTTTTTGCCCTAAAATATGGGGAATTTCTGTATTTTGCCCCAAAATAAAGAAAATTTCTGCAATTTTGTACCAAATAAAAGCAATTTCTGCCTTTTAGCCCCCAAATAAGAGGAATTTCAGCCTTTTTACTTCTAAATAAGGGGAATTTCTGCATTTTTGCCACAAAATATTAGGAATTTCTGCTTTTTTGCCCCAAAATAAGGAAAATTTCTGCCTTTTTTCCATGAAATAAGTGAAATTTCTGCAATTGTGCCCCAAAATAAGTGAAATTTCTGCAATTTTGCCCCAAAATAAGTGAAATTTCTGCAATTTTGCCCCAAAATAAGTTAAATTTCTGCAATTTTGCCCCAAAATAAGTGGAATTTCTGATTTTTGCCCCAAAATAAGGAGAATTTCTGTCTTTTTGCCTCAACATATAGGCAATTTCTGCTTTTTGCCTCACAATTAGGGGAATTTCTGCAATTTTGCTCAAAATACGGGGAATTTCTGCCTTTTTGCCCGAAAATAAGAAGAATGCATACCTTTTTGCCATAAAAAAGGGAAATTTCTTCATTTTTGCTCCAAAATAAAAAGAATTTCTGCTTTTTTGCCTCTAAATAAGTGGAATTTCTGTCTTTTTCCCCCAAAACAAAGGGAATTCCTGTCTTTTTTGCCCCAAAATAAAGAAAATTTTTGTCTTATTACTCTGAAATAAGTGAAATTTCTGCAATTTTGTTCCAAAATAAAGGAAATTTTTGCCTTTTTGCCCCCAAATAAGGAGAATTTCAGTCTTTTTACCTCAAAATAAGGGGAAATTCTGCATTTTTGCCACAAAATATTAGAAATTTCTGCCTTTTTTCCCCAAAATAAGAAAATTTCTGCTTTTTTTCCCTGAAATAAGTGAAATATCTGCAATTTTGCCCCAAATTAAGTGAAATTTCTGCAATTTTGCCCCAAACTAAGGGAAATTTCTGGAATTTTGCCTCAAAATAAGTGGAATTTCTGATTTTTGCCACAAAATAAGGAGAATTTCTGTTTTTTTGCCCCAACATATAGAGAATTTCTGCCTTTTTGCCCCACAATTAGGAGAATTTCTGCAATTTTACTCCAAAATACGGGGAATTTCTGCCTTTTTGCCCGAAAATAAGAAGAATGCATACCTTTTTGCCATAAAAAAGGGAAATTTCTTCATTTTTGCTCCAAATTAAGGGGAATTTCTGCTTTTTTGCCTCTAAATAAGTGGAATTTCTGTTTTTTTCCGCAAAAACAAAGGGAATTCCTGTCTTTTTTGCCCCAAAATAAGGAAAATTTCTGACTTACTACCCTGAAATAAGTGAAATTTCTGGAATTTTGCCCAAAAATAAAGGAAATTTTTGCCTTTTTGCCCCCAAATAAGGGGAATTTCAGCCTTTTTACCTCAAAATAAGGGGAATTTTTGCATTTTTGACACAAAATATTAGGAATTTCTGCCTTTTTGCCCCAAATTAAGGAAAATTTCTGCCTATTGTCCCTGAAATAAGTGAAATTTCTGCAATTTTGCTCCAAAATAAGTGAAATTTCTGCAATTTCGCCCCAAAATAAGTGAAAATTCTGGAATTTTGCCCCAAAATAAATGGAATTTCTGAGTTTTGCCCCAAAATAAGAAGATTTTCTGTCTTTTTGCCCCAACATATAGAGAATTTCTGCCTTTTTGCCCCACAATTAGGAGAATTTCTGCAATTTTGCTCCAAATTACGGGGAATTTCTACCTTTTTGCACGAAAATAAGAAGAATGCACACCTTTTTGCCATAAAAAAGGGAAATTTCTTCATTTTTGCTCCAAAATAAAAGGAATTTCCGCTTTTTTGTTTCTAAATAAGTGGAATTTCTGTCTTTTTCTTCAAAAAAAAAAGGCAATTTCTGTATTTTTTTGCCCCAAAATAAGGAAAAATTCTGACTTATTACCCTGAAGTAAGTGAAATTTCTGCAATGTTGCTCAAAATACGGGGAATTTCTGCCTTTTTGCCCGAAAATAAGAAGAATGCACACCTTTTTGCCATAAAAAAGGGAAATTTCTTCATTTTGCTCCAAATTAAGGGGAATTTCTGCTTTTTTGCCTCTAAATAAGTGGAATTTCTGTCTTTTTCCACCAAAACAAAGGGAATTCCTGTCTTTTTTGCCCAAAAATAAGGAAAATTTCTGACTTACTACCCTGAAATAAGTGAAATTTCTGGAATTTTGCCCCAAAATAAAGGAAATTTTTGCCTTTTTGCCGCCAAATTAGGGGAATTTCAGCCTTTTTACCTCAAAATAAAGGGGAATTTCTGCATTTATGCCACAAAATATTAGGAATTTCTGCCTTTTTGATTCAAAATAAGAAAATTTCTGATCTTTTTCCCTGAAATAAGTGAAATTTCTGCAATTTTGCCCCAAAATAAGTGAAATTTCTGCAATTTTGCCCCAAAATAATGGAAATTTCTGGAATTTTGCCCCAAAATAAGTGGAATTTCTTTGTTTTGCCCCAAAATAAAGAGGATTTCTGTTTTTTTTGCCCCAACATATAGGGAATTTCTGCCTTTTTGCCCCACAATTAGGGGAATTTCTGCAATTTTGCTACAAAATATGGGGAATTTCTGGCTTTTTGAACGAAAATAAGAAGAATGCATACCTTTTTGCCATAAAAAAAAGGAATTTTCTTCATTTTTGCTCCAAAATAAGGGGAATTTCTGCTTTTTTGCCTCTACATAATTGGAATTTCTGTATTTTTTACCCAAAACAAAGGGAATTTCTGTCTTTTTTGCCCCAAAATAAGGAAAAATTCTGACTTATTACAATGAAGTAAGTGAAATTTCTGCAATTTTGCCCCAAAATAAGGGAAATTTCTGCATTTTTGCCACAAAATAAGGGGAATTTCTGTCTTTTTGCCCAAACATATAGGCAATTTCTGACTTTGTGCCCCACAATTAGGGGAATTTCTGCAATTTTGCTCCAAAATACGGGGAATTTCTGCCTTTTAGCCCAAAAATAAGAAGAATGCATACCTTTTTTCCTTAAAAAAGGGAAATTTCTTCATTTTTGCTCCAAAATAAGGGGAATTTCTGCTTTTTTGCCTCTAATTAAGTGGAATTTCTGTCTTTTTTACCCAAAACAAAGGGAATTCCTGTCTTTTTTGCCCCAAAATATAGAAAATTTCTGACTTATTACTCTGAAATAAGTGAAATTTCTGCAATTTTGTTCCAAAATTAAGGAAATTTTTGCCTTTTTACCCCCAAATAAGGAGAATTTCAGCCTTTTTACCTCAAAATAAGGGGAATTTCTGCAATTTTGCCCCAAAATAAGTGAAATTTCTGCAATTATGCCCCAATATAAGTGGAATTTCTGAGTTTTGACCCAAAATATGGAGAATTTCTGTCTTTTTGCCCCAACATATAGGGAATTTCTGCATTTTTGCCCAACGATTAGGGGAATTTCTGCAATTTTGCTCCAAAATACAAGGAATTTCTGCCTTTTCGCCCGAAAATAAGAAGAATGCATACCTTTTTGCCATAAATAAGGGAAATTTCTTCATTTTTCTCCAAAATAAAGGGAATTTCTGCTTTTTGCCTCTAAATAAGTAGAATTTCTGTCTTTTTCCCTCAAAACAAAGGGAATTTCTGTATTTTTTGCCCCAAAATAAGGAAAAATTCTGACTTATTACCCTGAAGTAAGTGAAATTTCTGTAATTTTGCCCCAAAATAAGTGAAATTTCTGCAATTTTGCCCCAAAATAAGGGAAATTTTTCAATTTTGCCCCAAAATATGGGAAATTTGTGGAATTTTGCCCAAAAATAAGTGGATTTTCTGTGTTTTGCCCCAAATTAAGGAGAATTTCTGTATTTTTGCCCCAACATATAGGGAATTTCTGCATTTTTGCCCTACAATTAGGGGAATTTCTGCAATTTTGCTCCAAAATACGGGGGATTTCTGGCTTTTTGCCCGAAAATAAGAAGAATGCATACCTTTTTGCCATAAAAAAGGGAAATTTCGTTATTTTTGCTCCAAAATAAGGAGAATTTCTGCTTTTTTGCCTCTAAATAATTGGAATTTCTGTATTCTTCCTCCAAAACAAAGGGAATTCCTGTCTTTTTTGCCCCAAAATAAGGAAAATTTCTTACTTATGACCCTGAAATAAGTGAAATTTCTGATATTTTGCCACAAAATAAGGGAAATTTCTGCCTTTTTGCCCCCAAATAAGGGGAATTTCAGCCTTTTTACCTAAAAATAAGGGGAATTTCTGCATTTTTGCCACAAAATATTAGGAATTTCTGCCTTTTTGTCCCAAAATAAGAAAATTTCTGCTTTTTTTCTCTGAAATAAGTGAAATTTGTGCAATTTTGCGCCAAAATAAGTGAAATTTTTGCAATTTTGCCCCAAATTTAGGGAAATTTCTGGAATTTTGCCCCAAAATAAGTAGAATTTCTGAGTTTTGCCCCAAAATAAAAAGAATTTCTGTCTTTTTTCCCAAACATATAGGCAATTTCTGACTTTGTGCCCCACAATTAGGGGAATTTCTGCAATTTTGCTCCAAAATACGGGGAATTTCTGCCTTTTAGCCCAAAAATAAGAAGAATGCATACCTTTTTTCCTTAAAAAAGGGAAATTTCTTTATTTTTGCTCCAAAATAAGGGGAATTTCTGCTTTTTTGCCTCTAAATAAGTGGAATTTCTGTCTTTTTTACCCAAAACAAAGGGAATTTCTGTCTTTTTTGCCCCAAAATAAGGAAAAATTCTGACTTATTATAATCAAGTAAGTGAAATTTCTACAATTTTTCCCCAAAATAAGGGAAATTTCTGCATTTTTGCCCCCAAATAAGGGGAATTTCAGCCTTTTTACCTCGAAATAAGGGGAATTTCTGCATTTTTGCAACAAAATATTAGGAATTACTGCCGTTTAGCCCCAAAATAAGGAAAATTTCTGCATTTTTTCCCTGAAATAAGTGAAATTTCTGCAATTTTGCCCCAAAATAATGGAAATTTCTGGGTTTTGCCCCAAAATAAGGAGAATTTCTGTTTTTTTTGCCCCAACATATAGGTAATTTCTGCCTTTTTGCCCCACAATTAGGGGAATTTCTGCAATTTTGCCCCAAAATAAGAGAAATTTCTGCCTTTTTGCCCCCAAATAAGGGGAATTTCAGCCTTTTTACCTCGAAATAAAGGTAATTTCTGCATTTTTGCAACAAAATATTAGGAATTACTGCCGTTTTGCCCCAAAATAAGGAAAATATCTGCCTTTTTTCCCTGAAATAAGTGAAATTTCTGCAATTTTGCCCCCAAATAAGTGAAATTTCTGCAATTTTACACAAAAATAAGTGAAACTTCTGCAGTTTTGCCCTAAAAGAAGAAAAATTTCTGGAATTTTGCCCCAAAATAAGTGGAAATCCTGAGTTTTGCCCCAAAATAAGGAGAATTTCTGTTTTTTGCCACAACATATAGAGAATTTCTGCCTTTTTGCCACACAATTAGGGGAATTTCTGCAATTTTGCTCCAAAATACGGGGAATTTCTGCCTTTTTGCCCGAAAATAAGAAGAATGCATACATTTTTGCCATAACGAAGGGAAATTTCTTCATTTTTGCTCCAAAATAAGGGGAATTTCTGCATTTTTGCCTCTAAATAAGTGGAATTTCTGTCTCTTTTCCCCAAAACAATGGGAATTTCTCTTTTTTTGCCCCAAAATAAAGAAAATTTCTGACTTATTACCCTGAAATTTGTGAAATTTCTGCAATTTTGCCCCAAAATAAGGGAAATTTCTGCATTTTTGCCAGAAAATAAGGGGAATTTCTGTCTTTTTGCCCCAAAATAAGTGAAATTTCAGCCTTTTTACCTGATAATAAGGGTAATCTCTGCTTTTTGCCCTAAACTTTGGGGAATTTCTGTATTTTGCCCCAAAATAAAGAAAATTTCTGCAATTTTGTACCAAAATAAAAGCAATTTCTGCCTTTTTGCCCCCAAATAAGAGGAATTTCAGCATTTTTACCTCGAAATAAGGGGAATTTCTGCATTTTTGCCACAAAATATTAGGAATTTCTGCCTTTTTGCCCCAAAATAAGGAAAATTTCTGCCTTTTTTCCCTGAAATAAGTGAAATTTCTGCAATTGTGCCCCAAAATAAGTGAAATTTCTGCAATTTTGCCCCAAAATAAGTGAAATTTCTGCAATTTTGCCCCAAAATATAGGAAATTTCTGGAATTTGCCACAAATTAAGTGGAATTTCTGAGTTCTGCCCCAAAATAAAAAGATTTTCTGTCTTTTTGCCCCAACATATAGAGAATTTCTGCCTTTTTGCGCCACAATTAGGGGAATTTCTGCAATTTTGCTCCAAAATACGGGGAATTTCTGCATTTTTGCCCGAAAATAAGAAGAATGCATATCTTTTTGCCATAAAATGGAAATGTCTTCATTTTTGCTCTAAAATAAGGGGAATTTCCACTTTTTTGCCTCAAAATAAGTGGAATTTCTGTCTTTTTCCCCCAAAACAAAAGGAATTTCTGTCTTTTTTGCCCCAAAATAAGGAAAAATTCTGACTTATTACCCTGAAGTAAGTAAAATTTCTGCAATTATGCCACAAAATAAGGGAAATTTCTGCCTTTTTGCCCCCAAATAAGAGGAATTTCAGCCTTTTTACCTCAAAATAAGGGAAATTTCTGCATTTTGCCCCCAAGTAAGGGGAATTTCAGCCTTTTTACCTCAAAATAAAAGAAATTTCTGCATTTTTGCCACAAAATATTAGGAATTTCTGCCTTTTTGCCCCAGAACAAGAAAATTTCTGCTTTTTTTTTCTGAAATAAGTGAAATTTCTGCAATTTTGCCCCAAAATAAGGAGAATTTCTGTCTTTTTGCCCTAACATATAGAGTATTTCTTCCTTTTTGCCCCACAATTAGGGGAATTTCTGCAATTTTGCCCCAAAATAAGAAAAATTTTTGCCTTTTTTCCTTGAAATAAGTGAAATTTCTGCAATTTTGCCCCAAAATAAGTGAAATTTCTGAAATTTTGCCACAAAATAATTGAAATTTCTGCAATTTTGCCCCAAAATAAGGGAAATTTCTGGAATTTTGCCTCAAAATAAGTGGAATTTCTGAGTTTTGCCAAAAAATAAGGAGAATTTCTGTCTTTTTGCCACAACATATAGAGAATTTCTGCCTTTTTGCCCCACAATTAGGGGAATTTCTGCAATTATGCTCCAAAATACAGGGAATTTCTGCCTTTTTGCCCAAAAATAAGAAGAATGCATACCTTTTTGGCCATAAAAAGGAAATTTCTTCATTTTTGCTCCAAAATAAGGGGAATTTCTGCTTTTTTGCCTCTAAAAAAGTGGAATTTCTGTCTTTTTCCCCCCGAACAAAGGGAATTTCTGTATTTTTGCCCCAAAATAAGAAAAAATTCTGACTTATTACCCTGAAGTAAGTGCAATTTCTGCAATTTTGCCCCAAAATAAGGGAAATTTCTGCCTTTTTGCCCCCAAATAAGGGGAATTTCAGCCCTTTTCCCTCAAAATAAGGGGAATTTCTGCATTTTTGCCTCCAAATAAGGAAAATTTCAGCCTTTTTACCTCAAAATAAGAGGAATTTCTGCATTTTTGCCACAAAATATTAGGAATTTCTGCCTTTTTGCCCCAAAAATAAGGAAAAATTCTTACTTATTACCCTGAAATAAGTGAAATTTCTGAAATTTTGCCCCAAAATAAGTGAAATTTATGCAATTTTGCCCCAAAATAAAAGAAATTTCTGGAATTTTGCCCCAAAATAAGTGGAATTTCTGAGTTTTGCCCCAAAATTAGGAGAATTTCTGTCTTTTTGCCTCAACATATAGGCAATTTCTGCTTTTTGCCCCACAATTAGGTGAATTTCTGCAATTTTGCTCCAAAATACGGGGAATTTCTGCATTTTTGCCCGAAAATAAGAAGAATGCATACCTTTTTGCCATAAAAAAAAGAAATTTCTTCATTTTTGCTCCAAAATATAGAGAATTTCTGCTTTTTTGCCTCTAAATAAGTGGAATTTCTGCCTTTTTCTCCCAAAACAAAGGGAATTTCTGTCTTTTTTGCCCCAAAATATAGAAAATTTCTGACTTATTACTCTGAAATAAGTGAAATTTCTGCAATTTTGTTCCAAAATAAAGGAAATTTTTGCCTTTTTGCCCCCAAATAAGGGGAATTTCAGCCTTTTTACCTCAAAATAAGGGGAATTTCTGCCTTTTTGCAACAAAATATTAGGAATTTCTGCCTTTTTGCCCCAAAATAAGGAAAATTTCTGCCTTTTTTCCCTGAAATAAGTGAAATTTCTGTAATTTTGCCCCAAAATAAGTGAAATTTCTGCAATTTTGCCCCAAAATAAGGGAAATTTCTGATATTTTGCCCCAAAATAAGTGGAATTTCTGAGTTTTGACCCAAAATAAGGAGAATTTCTGTCTTTTTGCCCCAACATATAGGGAATTTCTGCATTTTTGCCCAACAATTAGGGGAATTTCTGCAATTTTGCTCCAAAATACAAGGAATTTCTGCCTTTTCGCCCGAAAATAAGAAGAATGCATACCTTTTTGCCATAAATAAGGGAAATTTCTTCATTTTTCCTCCAAAATAAGGGGTATTTCTGCTTTTTGCCTCTAAATAAGTAGAATTTCTGTCTTTTTCCCCCAAAACAAAGGGAATTTCTGTATTTTTTGCCCCAAAATAAGGAAAAATTCTGACTTATTACCCTGAAGTAAGTGAAATTTCTGCAATTTTGCCCCAAAATAAGGGAAATTTCTACCTTTTTACCCCAAATAAGGGGAATTTCAGCCTTTTTACCTCAAAATAAGGGGAATTTCTGAATTTTTGCCACAAAATATTAGGAATTTATTCCTTTTTGCCCCAAAATAAGAAAAATTTCTGCCTTTTTTCTCAGAAATAAGTGAAATTTCTGCAATTTTGCCCCAAAATAAGTGAAATTTCTGCAATTTTGCCCCAAAATAAGTGAAATTTCTGCAATTTTGCCCCAAAATATGTGAAATTTCTGCAATTTTGCCCCAAAATAAAGGAAATTCCTGGAATTTTGCCTGAAAATAAGAAGAATGCATACCTTTTTGCCATAAAAAAGGGAAATTTCTTCATTTTTGCTCCAAAATAAAGGGAATTTCTGCTTTTTTGCCTCTAAATAAGTGGAATTTCTGTCTTTTTCCCCCAAAACAAAGGGAATTTTTTTTTGCCCCAAAATAAGGAAAATTTCTGACTTATTATCCTGAAATAAGTGAAATTTCTGCAATTTTGCCCCAAAATAAGGGAAATTTCTGCCTTTTTGCCACAAAATAAGGGGAATATCTGTCTTTTTGCCCCAAAATAAGGGAAATTTCAGCCTTTTTTACCTGATAATAAGGGTAATCCCTGCTTTTTGCCCTAAAATATGGGGAATATCTGTATTTTGCCCCAAAATAAAGAAAATTTCTGCAATTTTGTACCAAAATAAAAGCAATTACTGCCTTTTTGCCCCCAAATAAGGGAAATTTCAGCATTTTTACCTCGAAATAAGGGGAATTTCTGCATTTTTGCCACAAAATATTAGGAATTTCTGCCTTTTTGCCCCAAAATAAGGAAAATTTCTGCCTTTTTTCCCTGAAATAAGTGAAATTTCCCCAATTTTGCACCAGAATAAGTGAAATTTCTGCAATTTTGCCACAAAATAAGTGAAATTTCTGCAATTTTGCCCCAAAATAAGGGAAATTTAAGGAATTTTGACCCAAATTAAGTGGAATTTCTGAGTTTTGCCCCAAAATAAGGAGAATTTCTGTCTTTTTGCCACAACATATAGAGAATTTCTGCCTTTTTGCCCCACAATTAGGGGAATTTCTGCAATTTTGCCACAAAATAGAAGGATTTCTGCCTTTTTGCCCGAAAATAAGAAGAATGCATACCTTTTTTCCATAAAAAAGACAATGTCTTCTTTTTTGCTCCAAAATAAGTGGAATTTCCACATTTTTGCCTCTAAATAAGTGGAATTTCTGTCTTTTCCCCCCAAAACAAAGGGAATTTCTGTTTTTTTTGCCCCAAAATAAGGAAAAATTCTGACTTATTACCCTGAAGTAAGTGAAATTTCTGCAATTTTGCCCCAAAATAAGGGAAATTTCTGCTTTTTTGTTCCCAAATATGGGGAATTTCAGCCTTTTTACCTCAAAATAAGGGGAATTTCTGCATTTTTGTTCCCAAATAAGGGAAATTTCTGCCTTTTTATTTCAAAATAAGGGAAATTTCTGCATTTTTGCCACAAAATATTAGGAATTTCTGTTTTTTTGCCCCAGAATAAGAAAATTTCTGCTTTTTTCCCCTGAAATAAGTGAAATTTCTGCAATTTTGCACCAAAGTAAGTGAAATTTCTGCAATTTTGCCCCAAAATAAGGGAAATTTCTGGAATTTTGCCCCAAAATAAGTGGAATTTCTGAGTTTTGCCCCAAAATAAGGAGAATTTCTGTCTTTTTGCCCCAACATATAGAGAATTTCTGAATTTTTGGCCCACAATTAGGGGAATTTCTGCAATTTTGCTCCAAAACACGGGGAATTTCTGCCTTTTTGCCCGAAAATAAGAAGAATGCGTACCTTTTTGCCATAAAAAAGAAATGTCTTCATTTTTGCTCCAAAATAAGAGGAATTTCTGCTTTTTTGCCTCTAAATAAGTGGAATTTCTGTCTTTTTCCCGACAAAAAAAGGCAATTTCTATATTTTTTGACCCCAAAATAAAGAAAAATTCTGACTTATTACCCTGAAGTAAGTGAAATTTCTGCAATTTTGCCCCAAAATAAGGGAAATTTCTGCCTTTTTGCCCCCAAATAATGGGTATTTCAGCCTTTTTACCTCAAAATAAGGTGAATTTCTGCATTTTTCCAACAAAATATTAGGAATTTCTGCATTTTAACCCCAGAATAAGAAAATTTCTGCTTTTTTTCCCTGAAATAAGTGAAATTTCTGCCATTTTGCCCCAAAATATGTGAAATTTCTGCAATTTTTCCCCAAAATAAGGGAAATTTATGGAATTTTGCCACAAAATAAGTGGAATTTCTGAGTTTTGACCCAAATATGGAGAATTTTGTCTTTTTGCCCCAACATATAGGGAATTTCTGCATTTTTGCCCCACAATTTGGGTAATTTCTGCAATTTTGCTCCAAAATACTGGGAATTTCTGCTTTTTTGCCAGAAAATAAGGGGAATGTATACCTTTTTGCCATAAAAAAAAGAAATTTCTTCATTTTTGCTCCAAAATAAGGGGAATTTCTGCTTTTTTGCCTCTAAATAAGTGGAATTTCTGTCTTTTTCCCCAAAACAAAGGGAATTCCTGTCTTTTTTGCCCCAAAATAAGGAAAATTTCTGACTTATTACCCTGAAATAAGTGAAATTTCTGCAATTTTGCTCAAAAATAAAGGAAATTTTTGCCTTTCTGCTGCCAAATAAGGGGAATTTCAGCCTTTTTACCTCAAAATAAGGGGAATTTCTGCATTTTTGCCCCAAAATATTAGGAATTTCTGCCTTTTTGCCTCAAAATAAGAAAATTTTTGCTTTTTTGCTCTGAAATAAGTGAAATTTCTGCAATTTTGCCCCAAAATAAGTGAAATTTCTGCAATTTTGCCCCAAAATAAGGGAAATTTCTGGAATTTTGCCCCAAAATAATTAGAATTTCTGAGTTTTGCCCCTAAATAAATAGAATTTCTGTCTTTTTGCCCCAACATATAGGCAATTTCTGACTTTTTGCGCCACAATTAGGGGAATTTCTGCAATTTTGCTCCAAAATACCGGGAATTTCTGCGTTTTTGCCCGAAAATAATAAGAATGCATACCTTTTTGCCATAAAAAAGGGAAATTTCTTCATTTTTGCTCCAAAATAAGGGGAATTTCTGCTTTTTTGCCTCTAAATAAGTGGAATTTCTGTCTTTTTTACCCAAAACAAAGGGAATTTCTGTCTTTTTTGCCCCAATATAAGGAAAAATTCTGAATTATTACCCTGAAGTAAGTGAAATTTCTGCAATTTTGCCCCAAAATAAAGGAAATTTTTGCCTTTTTGCCCCCCAATAAGGGGAATTTCAGCCTTTTTACCTCGAAATAAGGGGAATTTCTGCCTTTTTACCACAAAATATTAGGAATTTCTGCATTTTTGCCCCAAAATAAGGAAAATTTCTGCCTTTTTTCCCTGAAATAAGTGAAATTTCAATAATTTTGCCCCAAAATATGTGAAATTTCTGCAATTTTGCCCTAAAATAAGTGAAATTTCTGCAATTTTGCTCCAAAATAAGGGAAATTTCTGATATTTTGCCCCAAAATTAGTGGAATTTCTGAGTTTTGTCCCAAAATAAGGAGAATTTCTGTCTTTTTGCCCCAACATATGGGGAATTTCTGCATTTTTGCCCCACAATTAGGGGAATTTCTGCAATTTTGCTCCAAAATACGAGGAATTTCTGCCTTTTCGCCCGAAAATAAGAAGAATGCATACCTTTTTGCCATAAATAAGGGAAATTTCTTGATTTTTCTCCAAAATAAAGGGAATTTCTGCTTTTTGCCTCTAAATAAGTGGAATTTCTGCCTTTTTCCCCCAAAACAAAGGGAATTTCTGTCTTTTTTGCCCCAAAATAAGGAAAAATTCTGACTTATTACCCTGAAGTAAGTGAAATTTCTGCAATTTTGTTCCAAAATAAGGGAAATTTCTGCCTTTTTTCCCCCAAATAAGAAGAATTTCAGCCTTTTTACCTCAAAATAAAAGGAATGTCTGCATTTTTGCTCCCAAAGAAGGGGAATTTCTGCCTTTTTACCTCAAAATAAGGGAAATTTCTGCATTTTTGCCACAAAATATTAGGAATTTCTGCCTTTTTGCCCCAGAATAAGAAAATTTCTGCTTTTTTTCCCTAAAATAAGTGAAATTTCTGCAATTTTGAACCAAAGTAAGTGAAATTTCTTCAATTTTGCCCCAAAATAAGAGAAATTTCTGGAATTTTGCAACAAAATAAGTGGAATTTCTGAGTTTTGCCCCAAAATAAAAGGAATTTCTGTCTTTTTGCCCCAACATATAGAGAATTTCTGCATTTTTGCCCCACAATTAGGGGAATTTCTGCAATTTTGCTCCAAATTACGGGGAATTTCTGCCTTTTTGCCCGAATATAAGAGGAATGCATACCTTTTTGCCATAAAAAGGAAATGTCTTCATTTTTGCTCCAAAATAAAAGGAATTTCCGCTTTTTTGCCTCTAAATAAGTGGAATTTCTGTCTTTTTCTTCACAAAAAAAGGCAATTTCTGTATTTTTTTGCCCCAAAATAAGGAAAAATTCTGACTTATTACCCTGAAGTAAGTGAAATTTCTGCAATTTTGCCCCAAAATAAGGGAAATTTCTGCCTTTTTGCCCCCAAATAATGGGAATTTCAGCCTTTTTACCTCAAAATAAGGGGAATTTCTGCATTTTTCCCACAAAATATTAGGAATTTCTGCATTTTTGCCCCAGAATAAGTAAATTTCTGCTTTTTTTCCCTGAAATAAGTGAAATTTCTGCCAATTTGTCCCAAAATAAGTGAAATTTCTGCAATTTTTCCCCAAAATAATGGAAAGTTATGGAATTTTGCCACAAAATAAGTGGAATTTCTGAGTTTTGCCCCAAAATAAGGAGAATTTCTGTGTTTTTGCCCCAACATATAGGGAATTTCTGCCTTTATAACCCCAAATTAGGGAAATTTCTGCAATTTTGCTCCAAAATACAGAGAATTTCTGCCTTTTTGCCCAAAAATAAGAAGAATGCATACCTTTTTGCCATAAAAAAGGGAAATTTCTTCAATTTTGCTCTATAATAAGGGGAATTTCTGCTTTTTTACCTCTAAATAAGTGGAATTTCTGTCTTTTTCCCCCAAAACAAAGGGAATTTCTATCTTTTTTGCCCAAAAATAAGGAAAATTTCTGACTTATTACCCTGAAATAATTGAAATTTCTGTAATTTTGCCCCAAAACAAGGGAAATTTCTGCCTTTTGCCCTCAAATAAGGGGAATTTCAGCCTTTTTACCTAAAAATAAGGGGAATTTCTGCATTTATGCCACAAAATATTAGGAATTTCTGCTTTTTTGCTCCAAAATAAGAAAATTTCTGCTTTTTTTCCCTGAAATAAGTGAAATTTCTGCCTTTTTGCCCCAAAATAAGTGAAATTTCTGCAATTTTGTCCAAAAATAAGGGAAATTTCTGGAATTTTGCTCCAAAATAAGTGGAATTTCTGGGTTTTGCCCTAAAATAAGAAGAATTTCTGTCTTTTTGCCCCCCAATTAGGGGAATTTCTGCAATTTTGCTCCAAAATACGGGGAATTTCTGTATTTTTGCCAGAAAATAAGAAGAATGCATACCTTTTTCCATAAAAAAGGGAAATTTCTTCATTTTTGCTCCAAAAAAAGGGGAATTTCAGCCTTTTTGCTAATAAATAAGTGGAATTTCTGTCTTTTTACCCCAAAACAAAGGGAATTCCTGTCTTTTTTGTCCCAAAATAAGGAAAATTTCTGACTTACTACCCTGAAATAAGTGAAATTTCTGCAATTTTTCCTCAAAATAAGGTAAATTTTTGCCTTTTTGCCCCCAAATAAAGGGTATTTCAGCCTTTTTACCTCAAAATAAGGGGATTTTCTGCTTTTTTGCCACAAAATATTAGCAATTTCTGCCTTTCTGCCCCAAAATAAGAAAATTTCTGCTTTTTTTCCCTGAAATAAGTGAAATTTCTGCAATTTTGCCCCAAAATAAGTGGAATTTCTGCAATTTTACACAAAAATAAGTGAAATTTCTGCAGTTTTGCTCTAAAAGAAGAAAAATTTCTGGAATTTTGCCCCAAAATAAATGGTATTTCTGAGTTTTGCCCCAAAATAAGGAGAATTTCTGTCTTTTTGCCTCAACATATAGGGAATTTCTGCCTATTTGCCCCACAATTAGGGGAATTTCTGCAATTTTGCTCCAAAATACGGGGAGTTTCTGTCTTTTTGCCCGAAAATCAGAAGAATGCATACCTTTTTGCGATAAAGAAAGGAAATTTCTTCATTTTTGCTCCAAAATAAAGGGAATTTCTGCTTTTTTGCCTCTAAATATGTGGAATTTCTGTCTTTTTCCCCCCAAAACAAAGAGAATTTCTGTCTTTTTTGCCCCTAAATAAGGAAAATTTCTGACTTATTATTCTGAAGTAAGTGAAATTTCTGCAATTTTGCCCCAAAATAAGGGAATTTTCTGCCTTTTTGCCCCCAAATAAGGGGAATTTCAGTCTTTTTACCTCAAAATAAGGGGAATTTCTGCATTTTTGCAACAAAATATTAAGAATTTCTGCCTTTTTGCCCCAAAATAAGGAAAATTTCTATCTTTTTTCCCTGAAATAAGTGAAATTTCTGGCTCTTTGCCCAAAAATAAGTGAAATTTCTGCAATTTATCCCCAAAATAAGAGAAATTTCTGTAATTTTGCTCCAAAATAAGTGGAATTTCTGAGTTTTGCCCCAAAATAAGAAGAATTTATGTCTTTTTGCCCTAACTAAATGGAATTTCTGCCTTTTTGCCTCACAATTAGGGAAATTTCTGCAATTTTGTTTCAAAATACGGGGAATTTGTGCCTTTTTGCCCGAAAATAAGAAGAATGCATAACTTTTTGCCATAAAAAAGAGAAATTTCTTCATGTTTGCTCCAAAATAAGAGGAATTTCAGTCTTTTTGCCGCTAAATAAGTGGAATTTCTGTCTTATTACCCCAAAACAAAGGGAATTCCTGTTATTTTTGCCCCAAAATAAGGAAAATTTCTGACTTATTACCCTGAAATAAGTGAAATTTCTGCAATTTTGCCCCAAAATAAGAGAAATTTCTGCTTTTTGCCCCCAAATAAGGCGAATTTCAGGCTTTTTACCTCAAAATAAGGGGATTTTCTGCATTTTTGCCACAAAATATTAGGAATTTCTGCCTTTTTGACCCAAAATAAGAAAATTTCTGCTTTTTTTCCCTGAAATAAATGAAATTTCTGCAATTTTGCCCCAAAATAAGTGAAATTTCTGAAATTTTGCCCCAAAACAAGGGAAAGTTCTGGAATTTTACCCCAAAATAAGTGGAATTTCTAGGTTTGGCCCAAAATAAGGAGAATTTCTGTATTTTTGCCTAAACATATAGGGAATTTCTGCCTATGTGCCCCACAATTAGGGGAATTTCTGCAATTTTGCTCCAAAATACCGGAGTTTCTGCCTTTTTGCCCAAAAATCAGAAGAATGCATACCTTTTTGCCATAAAGAAAGGAAATTTCTTCATTTTTGCTCAAAAATAAAACGAATTTCTGCTTTTTTGCCTCTAAATAAGTGGAATTTCTGTCTTTTTCCCCCAAAACAAAGTGAATTTCTGTCTTTTTTGCCACAAAATAAGAAAAATTTCTTACTTATTATTCTGAAGTAAGTGAAATTTCTGCAATTTTGCCCCAAAATAAGGGAAATTTCTGCCTTTTTGCCCCCAAATAAAAAGATTTTCAGCCTTTTTACCTCAAAATAAGGGGAATTTCTGCATTTTTGCCACAAAATATTAGGAATTTCTGCCTTTTTGCCCCAAAATTAGAAAATTTCTGCTTTTTTCACTTAAATAAGTGAAATTTCTGCAATTTTGCCCCAAAATAAGTGAAATTTCTGCAATTTTGCCCCAAAATAAGGGAAATTTCTAGAATTTTGCCCCAAAATAAGTGGAATTCTGAGTTTTGCCCCAAAATAAGGAGAATTTCTGTATTTTTGCCCCAACATATAGGGAATTTCTGCCTTTTTGCCCCACAATTAGGGGAATTTTTGCAATTTTGCTCCAAAATACGGGGAATTTCTGCCTTTTTGCCCGAAAATCAGAAGAATGCATACCTTTTTGCCATAAAAAAGGGAAATTTCTTCATTTTTTCCCCAAAATAAGGAGAATTTCAGCTTTTGTGCCTCTAAATATGTGGAATTTCTGTCTTTTTTCCCCAAAACAAAGTGAATTTCTGTCTTTTGCCCCAAAATAAAAAAAAATTCTGACTTATTATTCTGAAGTAAGTGAAATTTCTGCAATTTTGCCCCAAAATAAGGGAAATTTCTGCCTTTTTGCACCCAAATAATGGAATTTCAGCCTTTTTACCTCAAAATAAATGGAATTCCTGCATTTTTGCCACAAAATATGGGAAATTTATGCCTTTTTTTCCCAAAATAAGAATAGTTTTGCAATTTTGTACCAAAATAAAAGAAATTTCTTCTTTTTTGCCCCAAAACAAGAAAATTTCTGCTTTTTTTCTTAAATAAGTGAAATTTCTGCAATTTTGCCTTAAAATAAGTGAAATTTCTGCAATTTTGCCCAAAAATTAATAGAAATTTCTGGAATTTTGCCCCAAAATAAGTGGAAGTTCTGAGTTTTGCCCCAAAATAAGGAGAATTTTTGTCTTTTTGCCCCAACATATAGGGAATTTCTGCGTATTTGCCCCACAATTAAGGAAATTTCTGCAATTTTGCTCCAAAATACGGGGAATTTCTGCCTTTTTGCACGAAAATCAGAAGAAAGCATACCTTTTTGCCATAAAAAAAGGAAATTTCTTTATTTTTGCTCCAAAATAAGGGGAATTTCAGCATTTTTGCCTCTAAATAAGTGGGATTTTTTTTCCCCCAAAACAAAGGGAATTCCTGTTTTTTTTGCCCCAAAATAAGAAATAATTCTGACTTATTACCCTGAAATAAGTGAAATTTCTGCAATTTTGCCCGAAAATAAGGGAAATTTCTGCCTTTTTGCCCCCAAATAAGGGAAATTTCAGCCTTTTTACCTCAAAATAAAAGGAATTTCTGCATTTTTGCTTCAAAATATAGGAAATTTCTGCCTTTTTGTCTCAAAATAAGAAAAATTTCTGCAATTTTGAACAAAAATAAAAGAAATTTTTGCAATTTTGCACCAAAATAAGTCAAATTTCTGCAATTTTGCCCCAAAATAAGGGAAGTTTCTGAAATTTTGCCCCAAAAATAAGTAGAATTTTATGTCATGCCCCAAAATTAGGAGAATTTCTGTTTATTGCCCCAACATATAGCAAATTTCTGCCTTTTTGCCCCACAATTAGGGAAATTTCTGCAATTTTGCTCCAAAATACGGGGAATTTCTGCCTTTTTGCCCGAAAATAAGAAGAATGCATACCTTTTTGCCATGAAATAGGGAAATTTTTTCATTTTTGCCTCAAAATAAGGGGAATTTCTGCATTTTTGCCTCTAAATAAGTGGAATTTCTGTCTTTTTCCCCAAAAACAAAGAAAATTTCTGTCTTTTTTGCACCAAAATAAGGAAAATTTCTGACTTATTATCCTGAAATAAGTGAAATTTCTGCAATTTTGCCACAAATTAAGGGAAATTTCTGCCTTTTTGCCCCAAAACAAGGGGAATTTCAGCCTTTTTACCTCAAAATAAGGGGAATATCTGCATTTTTGCTACAAAATATTAGGAATTTCTGCCTTTTTCCCCAAAAATAAGAAAAATTTCTGCCTTTTTTCCCTGAAATAAGTGAAATTTCTGCCATTTTGCCCCAAAATAAGTCAAATTTCTGCAATTTTGCCCAAAAATAAGGGACATTTTTGGAATTTTGCCCCAAAATAAGTGGAATTTCTGAGTTTTGCCCCAAAATAAGGAGAATATCTGTATTTTTGCACCAACATATAGAGAATTTCTGCCTTTTTGCCCCACAATTAGGGGAATTTCTACAATTTTACTCCAAAATACGGGGGATTTCTCCCTTTTTGCCCGAAAATCAGAAGAATGCATACCTTTTTGCCATAAAAAGGGAAATTTCTTCATTTTTGCTCCAAAATAAGAAGAATTTCAGCTTTTTTGCCTCTAAATAAGTGGAATTTCTGTCTTTTTCCCCCAAAACAAAGAGAATTTCTGTCTTTTTTTGCCTCAAAATAAGGAAAATTTCTGACTTATTACCCTGACGTAAGTGAAATTTCTGCAATTTAGCCCCAAAATAAGGGAAATTTCTGCCTCTTTGCCCCCAAATAAAAGGAATTTCAGCCTTTTTACCTCAAAATAAGGGGAATTTCTGCATTTTTGCCACAAAATATTAGGAATTTCTGCCTTTTTGCCCCAAAATAAGAAAATTTCTGTTTTTTTTCCCTGAAATAAGTGAAATTTCTGCAATTTTGCTCCAAAATACGGGGAATTTCTGCCTTTTTGCCCGAAAATAAGAAGAATGCATACCTTTTTGCCATGCAATAGGGAAATTTCTTCATTTTTGCTCCAAAATAAAGGGAATTTCTGCATTTTTGCCTCTAAATAAGTGGAATTTCTGTCTTTTTCCCCCAAAACAAAGGGAATTTCTGTCTTTTTTGCACCAAATTAAGGAAAATTTCTGACTTATTATCCTGAAATAAGTGAAATTTCTGCAATTTTGCCACAAATTAAGGGAAATTTCTGCCTTTTTGCCCCCAAACAAGGGGAATTTCAGCCTTTTTACCTCAAAGTAAGTGGAATTTCTGCATTTTTGCTACAAAATATTAGAAATTTCTGCCTTTTTGCCCCAAAATAAGAAAAATTTCTGCCTTTTTTCCCTGAAATAAGTGAAATTTCTGCCATTTTGCCCCAAAATAAGTCAAATTTCTTCAATTTTGCCCAAAAATAAGGGAAATTTTTGGAATTTTGCCCCCAAAATAAGTGGAATTTCTGAGTTTTGCCCCAAAATAAGGAGAATATCTGTATTTTTGCCTTAACATATAGAGAATTTCTGAATTTTTGCTCCACAATTAGGGGAATTTCTACAATTTTGCTCCAAAATACGGGGGATTTCTCCCTTTTTTGCCCGAAAATCAGAAGAATGCATACCTTTTTGCCATAAAAAGGGAAATTTCTTCATTTTTGCTCCAAAATAAGGGGAATTTCAGCTTTTTTGCCTCTAAATAAGTGGAATTTCTGTCTTTTTCCCCCCCCAAAAAAAGAATTTCTGTCTTTTTTGCCCCTAAATGTGGAAAATTTCTGACTTATTACCCTGACGTAAGTGAAATTTCTGCAATTTAGCCCCAAAATAAAAGAAATTTCTGCCTCTTTGCCCCCAAATAAAAGGAATTTCAGCCTTTTTACCTCAAAATACGGGGAATTTCTGCATTTTTGCCACAAAATATTAGGAATTTCTGCCTTTTTGCCCCAAAATAAGAAAATTTCTGTTTTTTTTTCCCTGAAATAAGTGAAATTTCTGACATTTTGCTCCAAAATAAGTGAAATTTCTGCAATTTTGCCCCCAAATAAGGGAAATTTCTGGAATTTTGCCCCAAAATAAGTGGAATTTCTGAGTTTTGCCCCAAAATAAGGAGAATTTCTTCCTTTTTGCCCCAACATATAGGGAATTTCTGCCTTTTTGCCCTACAATTAGGGGAATTTCTGCAATTTTGCTCCAAAATACGGGGAATTTCTGCGTTTTTGCCCGAAAATCAGAAGAATGCATACCTTTTTGCCATAAAAAAGGGAAATTTCTTCATTTTTGCTTCAAAATAAGGGGAATTTCTGCTTTTTTGCTTCTAAATAAGTGGAATTTCTTTCTTTTTCCCTTAAAACAAAGGAAATTTCTGTCTTTTTTGCCCCAATATAAGGAAAAATTCTGACTTATAACCCTGAAGTAAGTGAAATTTCTGCAATTTTGCCTCAAAATAAAGGAAATTTCTGCCTTTTTAACCCCAAATAAGGGGAATTTCAGCCTTTTTACCTCAAAATAAAAGGAGTTTCTTCATTTTTGCCACAAAATATTAGGAATTTCTTTCTCTTTGCCGCAAAATAAGAAAATTTCAGTTTTTTTCCCTGAAATAAGTGAAATTTCTGCCATTTTGCCCCAAAATAAGTGAAATTTGTGCAATTTTGCCCCAAAATAAGGGAAATTTCTGGAATTTTGCCCCAAATTAAGTAGAATTTCTGAGTTTTGCCCCAAAATAGGGAGAATTTCTGTCTTTCCCCCGAAAATAGAAGAATGCATACCTTTTTGCCATAAAAAAGGGAAATTTCTTCATTTTTGCTCCAAAATAAGGGAAATTTCTGCTTTTTTGCTGATAAATAAGTGGAATTTCTTTCTTTTTCCCCCAAAACAAAGGGAATTCCTGTTTTTTTTGCCCCAAAATAAGGAAAATTACTGACTTATCACGCTGAAATAAGTGAAATTTCTGCAATTTTGCAGTAAAATAAGGGAAATTTCTGCCTTTTTGCCCCAAAATGAGAGAAATTTCTGGAATTTTGCCCCAAAATATGTCGAATTTCTGAGTTTTGCCCCAAAATAAGGAGAATTTCTGTCTTTTTGCCCCAACATAAAGGGAATTTCTGCCTTTTTGCCCCACAGTTAGGGGAATTTCTGCAATTTTGCACCAAAATACGGGGAATTTCTGCCTTTTTGCCCGAAAATAAGAAGAATGCATACCTTTTTGCCATAAAAAAGGGAAATTTCTTCCTTTTTGCTCAAAATAAGGGGAATTTCTGCTTTTTTGCCTCTAAATAAGTGGAATTTCTTTCTTTTTCCCCCAAAACAAAGGGAATTTTTGTCTTTTTTGCCCCAATATAAGGAAAAATTCTGACTTATTACCCTGAAGTAAGTGAAATTTCTGCAATTTTGCCTCAAAATAAAGGAAATTTCTGCCGTTTTGCACCCAAATAAGGGGAATTTCAGCCTTTTTACCTCAAAATAAGGGGAATTTCTGCATTTTTGCCACAAAATATTAGGAATTTCTGCCTTTTTGCCTCAAAATAAGGAAAATTTCTGCCTTTTTTCCTTGAAATAAGTGATATTTCTGCAATTTTGTCCCAAAATAAGTGAAATTTCTGCCCTTTTGCCCCAAAATAAGAGAAATTTCTGGAATTTTGCCCCAAAATAAGTGGAATTTCTGAAATTAGCCCGAAAATATGGAGAATTTCTGTATTTTTGCCACAACATATAGAGAATTTCTGCATTTTTGCCCCACAAATAGGGGAATTTCTGCAATTTTGCTCCAAAATACGGTGAATTTCTGCCTTTTTCCCCGAATATAGAAGAATGCATACCTTTTTTCCATAAAAAAGGGAAATTTCTTCATTTTTGCTCCAAAATAAGGGAAATTTCTGCTTTTTTGCCTCTAAATAAGTGGAATTTCTTTCTTTTTCCCCCAAAACAAAGGGAATTCCTGTCTTTTTTGCCCCAATATAAGGAAAAATTCTGACTTATTATCCTGAAGTAAGTGAAATTTCTGCAATATTGCCCCAAAATAAGTGAAATTTCTGCAATTTTGCCGTAAAATAAGGGAAATTTCTGCCTTTTTGCCCCCAAATAAAAAGAATTTCAGCCTTTTTACCTCAAAATAAGGGGAATTTCTGCATTTTTGCCACAAAATATTAGGAATTTCTGCCTTTTTGCCTCAAAATTAGAAAATTTCTGCTTTTTTCTCTGAAATAAGTGAAATTTCTGCAATTTTGCTCCAAAATAAGTGAAATTTCTGCAATTTTGCCCCAAAATAAAGGATATTTCTAGAATTTTGCCCCAAAATAAGTGGAATTCTGAGTTTTGCCCCAAAATAAGGAGAATTTCTGTCTTTTTGCCCAAACATATAGGGAATTTCTGCCTTTTTGCCCCACAATTAGGGGAATTTTTGCAATTTTGCTCCAAAATACGGGGAATTTCTGCCTTTTTGCCCGAAAATCAGAAGAATGCATACCTTTTTGCCATAAAAAACAGAAATTTCTTCATTTTTGCCCCAAATTAAGGGGAATTTCAGCTTTTTTGCCTCTAAATAAGTGGAATTTCTGTCTTTTTTCCCCAAAACAAAGTGAATTTCTGTAATTGCCCCAATATAAAAAAATTTCTGACTTATTATTCTGAAGTAAGTGAAATTTCTGCAATTTTGCCCCAAAATAAGGGAAATTTCTGCCTTTTTGCCCCCAAATAATGGGAATTTCAGCCTTTTTACCTCAAAATAAATGGAATTCCTGCATTATTGCCACAAAATATAGGAAATTTATGCCTTTTTTTTCCCAAAATAAGATAAGTTTTGCAATTTTGTACCAAAATAAAAGAAATTTCTGCTTTTTTACCCCAAAACAAGAAAATTTCTGCTTTTTTTCTGAAATAAGTGAAATTTCTGCAATTTTGCCCCAAAATAAGTGAAATTTCTGCAATTTTGCCCCAAAATAAGGGAAATTTCTGGAATTTTGCCCCAAAATAAGTGGAATTTCTGTGTTTTGCCCCAAAATAAGAAGAATTTCTGTTTTTTGCCCCAACATATAGGGAATTTCTGCCTTTTTGCCCCACAATTAGGGAAATTTCTGCAATTTGGCTCCAAAATACGGGGAATTTCTGCCTTTTTGCCCGAAAATAAGAAGAATGCATACCTTTTTGCCATAATAAAAGGAAATTTCTTCATTTTTGCTCCAAAATAAGGGAAATTTCTGCTTCTTTGCCTCTAAATAAGTGGAATTTCTGTCTTTTCCCCCCAAAGCAAAGGGAATTTCTGTCTTTTTTGCCAAAAAATAAGGAAAATTTCTGACTTACTACCCTGAAATAAGTGAAATATCTGCAATTTTGCCCCAAAATAAGGGAAATTTCTGCCTTTTTGCCCAAAATAAGGTGAATTTCAGCCTTTTTACTTCAAAATAAGGGGAATTTCTGCCTTTTTGCCCCAAAATAAGAAAAATTTCTGCCTTTTTTCCCTGAAATAAGTGAAATTTCTGCCACTTTGCCCCAAAATAAGTGAAATTTCTGCAATGTTGCCCCAAAATAAGGGAAATTTTTGGAATTTTGCCCCAAAATAAGTGGAATTTCTGAGTTTTGCCCCAAAATAAGGAGAATATCTGTCTTTTAGCCCCAACATATAGAGAATTTCTGCCTTTTTGCCCCACAATTAGGGGAATTTCTAAAATTTTGCTCCAAAATACGAGGAATTTCTGCATTTTTGCCCGAAAATAAGAAGAATGCACACCTTTTTGCCATAAAAAAGGGAAATTTCTTCATTTTTGATCTAAAATAAGGGGAATTTCTGCTTTTTAGCCTTTAAATAAGTGGAATTTCTGTCTTTTTCCCCCAAAACAAAGAGAATTCCTGTCTTTTTTGCCCCAAAATGAGGAAAATCTGACTTATTACCCTGACGTAAGTGAAATTTCTGCAATTTTGCCCCAAAATAAGGGAAATTTCTGCCTCTTTGCCTTTAAATAAAAGGAATTTCAGCCTTTTTACCTCCAAAGAAGAGGAAATTTTGCATTTTTGCCACAATATATTAGTCATTTCTGCCTTTTTGCCCCAAAATAGGAAAATTTCTACTTTTCTTCCCTGAAATAAGTGAAGTTTCTGCAATTTTGCCCCAAAATAAGTGAAATTTCTGCAATTTTGCCCCAAAATAAGGGAAATTACTAAAATTTTGCCTCAAAATAAGTGAAATTTCTGAGTTTTGTCCCAAAATATTGAGAATTTCTGTCTTTTTGCCCCAACATACAGGGAATTTCTGCCTTTTTGCCCCACAATTAGGAGAATTTCTGCAATTTTGCTCCAAAATACGGGGAATTTCTGCCTTTTTGACTGAAAATCAGAAGAATGCATACCTTTTTGCCATAAAAAAGGGAAATTTCTTCATTTTTGCTCCAAAATAAGGGGAATTTCTGCGTTTTTGCCTCTAAATAAGTGGAATTTCTGTCTTTTTCCCCCAAAACAAAGGGAATTTCTATCTTTTGCCCCAAAATAAGAAAAAATTCTGACTTATTACACTGAAGTAAGTGAAATTTCTGCAATTTTGCCCCGAAATAAAAGAAATTTCGGCCTTTTTGCCCCCAAATAAGGGGAATTTCAACCTTTTTACCTCAAAATAAGGTGAATTTCTGCATTTTTGCCACAAAAAATTAGGAATTTCTGCCTTTTTGCCCCAAAGGAAGAAAATTTCTGCTTTTTTCCCTGATATAAGTGAAATTTCTGCAATTTTGCCCCTAAATAAGTGAAATTTCTGCAATTTCGCCCCAAAATAAGTGAAAATTCTGGAATTTTGGCCCAAAATAAGTGGAATTTCTGAGTTTTGCCCCAAAATAAGGAGAATTTCTGTCTTTTTGCCTCAACATATAGGGAATTTCTGCCTTTTTGCCCCACAATTAGGGGAATTTCTGCAATTTTGCTCCAAAATACGGGGAATTTCTGCCTTTTTGCCCGAAAATCAGAAGAATGCATACCTTTTTGCCATAAAAAAGGGAAATTTCTTCATTTTTACTCCAAAATTAGGGGAATTTCTGCTTTTTTGCCTCTAAATAAGTGGAATTTCTTTCTTTTTCCCCCAAAACAAAGGGAATTTCTGTCTTTTTTGCCCCAAAATAAAGAAAAATTCTGTTTATTACACTGAAGTAAGTGAAATTTCTGCAATTTTGGCCCAAAATAAGGGAAATTTCTGCCTTTTTGCCCCCAAATAAGGGGAATTTCAGCCTTTTTACCTCAAAATAAGGGGAATTTCTGCATTTTTGCCACAAAATATTAGAAATTTCTGCCTTTTTGCCTCAAAATAAGGAAAATTTCTGCCTTTTTTCCCTGAAATAAGTGATATTTCTGCAATTTTGCCCCAAAATAAGTGAAATTTCTGCAATTTTACCCCAAAATAAGTGAAATTTCTGCACTTTTGCCCCAAAATAAGAGAAATTTCTGGAATTTCACCCCAAAATAAGTGGAATTTCTGAGATTAGCCCCAAAATATGGAGAATTTCTGTCTTTTTGCCACAACATATAGAGAATTTCTGCTTTTTTGCCCCACAAATAGGGGAATTTCTGCAATTTTGCTCCAAAATACGGTGAATTTCTGCCTTTTTCTCTGAAAATAGAAGAATGCATACCTTTTTGCCATAAAAAGGGAAATTTCTTCATTTTTGCTCCAAAATAAGGGAAATTTCTGCTTTTTTGCCTCTAAATAATTGGAATTTCTGTCTTTTTCCCCCAAAACAAAGGGAATTCCTGTCTTTTTTGCCCCAAAATAAGAAAAATTACTGACTTATCACGCTGAAATAAGTGAAATTTCTGCAATTTTGCCGTAAAATAAGGGAAATTTCTGCCTTTTTGCCCCCAAATAAAAAGAATTTCAGCCTTTTTACCTGAAAATAAGGTGAATTTTTGCATTTTTGCCACAAAATATTAGGAATTTCTGCCTTTTTGCCTCAAAATTAGAAAATTTCTGCTTTTTTCTCTGAAATAAGTGAAATTTCTGCAATTTTGCTCCAAAATAAGTGAAATTTCTGCAATTTTGCTCCAAAATAAGGGATATTTCTAGAATTTTGCCCCAAAATAAGTGGAATTCTGAGTTTTGCCCCAAAATAAGGAGAATTTCTGTCTTTTTGCCCAAACATATAGGAAATTTCTGCCTTTTTGCCCCACAATTAGGGGAATTTTTCCAATTTTGCTCCAAAATACGGGGATTTTCTGTCTTTTTGCCCGAAAATCAGAAGAATGCATACCTTTTCGCCATAAAAAAGGGAAATTTCTTCATTTTTGCCCCAAAATAAGGGGAATTTCAGCTTTTTTGCCTCTAAATAAGTGGAATTTCTGTCTTTTTTCCCCAAAACAAAGTGAATTTCTGTAATTGCCCCAAAATAAAAAAAATTTCTGACTTATTATTCTGAAGTAAGTGAAATTTCTGCAATTTTGCCCCAAAATAAGGGAAATTTCTGCCTTTTTGCCCCCAAATAATGGGAATTTCAGCCTTTTTACCTCAAAATAAATGGAATTCCTGCATTATTGCCACAAAATATAGGAAATTTATGCCTTTTTTTCCCAAAATAAGATAAGTTTTGCAATTTTGTACCAAAATAAAAGAAATTTCTGCTTTTTTACCCCAAAACAAGATAATTTCTGCTTTTTTTCTGAAATAAGTGAAATTTCTGCAATTTTGCCCCAAAATAAGTGAAATTTCTGCAATTTTGCCCCAAAATAAGGGAAATTTCTGGAATTTTGCCCCAAAATAAGTGGAATTTCTGTGTTTTGCCCCAAAATAAGAAGAATTTCTGTTTTTTGCCCCAACATATAGGGAATTTCTGCCTTTTTGCCCCACAATTAGGGAAATTTCTGCAATTTTGCTCCAAAATACGGGAATTTCTGCCTATTTGCCCGAAAATAAGAAGAATGCATACCTTTTTGCCATAATAAAAGGAAATTTCTTCATTTTTGCTCCAAAATGAGGGAAATTTCTGCTTCTTTGCCTCTAAATAAGTGGAATTTCTGTCTTTTCCCCCCAAAGCAAAGGGAATTTCTGTCTTTTTTTCCAAAAAATAAGGAAAATTTCTGACTTACTACCCTGAAATAAGTGAAATATCTGCAATTTTGCCCCAAAATAAGGGAAATTTCTGCCTTTTTGCCCACAAATAAGGTGAATTTCAGCCTTTTTACCTCAAAATAAGGGGAATTTCTGCATTTTTGCCACAAAATATTAGGAATTTCTGCATTTTTGCCCCAAAATAAGAAAAATTTCTGCCTTTTTTCCCTGAAATAAGTGAAATTTCTGCCACTTTGCCCCAAAATAAGTGAAATTTCTGCAATTTTGCCCCAAAATAAGGGAAATTTTTGGAATTTTGCCCCAAAATAAGTGGAATTTCTGAGTTTTGCCCCAAAATAAGGAGAATATCTGTCTTTTAGCCCCAACATATAGAGAATTTCTGCCTTTTTGCCCCACAATTAGGGGAATTTCTAAAATTTTGCTCCAAAATACGAGGAATTTCTGCATTTTTGCCCGAAAATAAGAAGAATGCACACCTTTTTGCCATAAAAAAGGGAAATTTCTTCATTTTTGATCTAAAATAAGGGGAATTTCTGCTTTTTAGCCTTTAAATAAGTGGAATTTCTGTCTTTTTCCCCCAAAACAAAGAGAATTCCTGTCTTTTTTGCCCCAAAATGAGGATAATCTGACTTATTACCCTGACGTAAGTAAAATTTCTGCAATTTTGCCCCAAAATAAGGGAAATTTTTGCCTCTTTGCCTTCAAATAAAAGGAATTTCAGCCTTTTAACCTCAAAAGAAGAGGAATTTTTGCATTTTTGCCACAATATATTAGTCATTTCTGCCTTTTTGCCCCAAAATAGGAAAATTTATGCTTTTCTTCCCTGAAATAAGTGAAGTTTCTGCAATTTTGCCCCAAAATAAGTGAAATTTCTGCAATTTTGCCCCAAAATAAGGGAAATTTCTAAAATTTTTCCTCAAAATAAGTGAAATTTCTGAGTTTTGCCCCAAAATAAGGAGAATTTCTGTCTTTTTGCCCCAACATACAGGGAATTTCTGCATTTTTGCCCCACAATTAGGAGAATTTCTGCAATTTTGCTCCAAAATACGGGGAATTTCTGCTTTTTTGACCAAAAATCAGAAGAATGCATACCTTTTTGCCATAAAAAAGGGAAATTTCTTCATTTTTGCTCCAAATTAAGAGGAATTTCTGCTTTTTTGCCTCTAAATAAGTGGAATTTCTGTCTTTTTCCCTCAGAACAAAGGGAATTTCTGTCTTTTTTGCCCCAAAATAAGAAAAAATTCTTACTTATTACACTGAAGTAAGTGAAATTTCTGCAATTTTGCCCCAAAATAAGGGAAATTTCTGCCTTTTTGCCCCCAAATAAGGGGAATTTCAGCCTTTTTACCTCAAAATAAGGTGAATTTCTGCATTTTTGCCACAAAATATTAGGAATTTCTGCCTTTTTGCCCCAAAATAAGGAAAACTTCTGCCTTTTTTCCCTGAAATAAGTGATATTTCTGCAATTTTGCTCCAAAATAAGTGAAATTTCTGCAATTTTGCCCCAAAATAATTGAAATTTCTGCAATTTTGCCCCAAAATAAGTGAAATATCTGCAATTTTGCCCCAAAATAAAAGAAATTTCTGGAATTTTGCCCCAAAATAAGTGGAATTTCTGAGTTTTGCTTCAAAATAAGAAGAATTTCTGTCCTTTTGCCCCAACATATAGGGAATTTCTGCCTTTTTGCCTCACAATTAGGGGAATTTCTGCAATTTTGCTCCAAAATACAGGGAATTTCTGCCTTTTTGCCCAAAAATCAGAAGAATGCATACCTTTTTGCCATAAAAAAAAGAAATTTCTTCATTTTTTCTCCAAAATAAGGGGTATTTGAGCTTTTTTGCCTCTAATTATGTGGAATTTCTTTTTCCCCCCAAAAAAAGGGAATTCCTGCCTTTTTTGCCCCAAAATAAGGAAAATTTCTGACTTATTATTTTGAAATAAGTGAAATTTCTGCAATTTTGCCCCAAAATAAGGGAAATATCTGCCTTTTTGCCCCTAAATAAGGGGATTTTCACCTTTTTACCTCAAAATAAGGGGAATTTCTGCTTTTTTGCCTCAAAATAAGGGGAATTTCTGCCTTTTTGCCCCAAAATAAGAAAATTTCTGCTTTTTTTCCCTGAATTAATTGAAATTTCTGTAATTTTGCCACAGAATAAGTGAAATTTCTGCAATTTTGTTCTAAAATAAGGAAAATTTCTGGACTTTTGCCCCACAATAAGTGGAATTTCTGAGTTTTCCCCCAAATTAGGGAGAATTTCTGTCTTTTTTCCCAACATATAGGGAATTTTGCCTATTTGCCCCACAATTAGGGGAATTTCTGAAATTTTGCTCAAAAATACGGGGAATTTCTGCCTTTTTGCCCGAAATTAAGAAGAATGCATATCTTTTTGCCATAAAAAAGGGAAATTTCTTCATTTTTGCTCCAAAATAAGGGGAATTTCAGCTTTTTTGCCTCTAAATAAGTGGAATTTTTTCCCCCAAAACAAAGGGAATTCCTGTCTTTTTTGCCCCAAAATAAGAAAAATTTCTGACTTATTACCCTGAAATAATTGAAATTTCTGCAATTTTGCTTCAAAATAAGAGAAATTTCTGCCTTTTTGCCCCCAAATAAGTGGAATTTCAGCCTTTTTACCTCAAAATAAGGGTAATTTCTGCATTTTTGCCCCAAAATATGAGAAATTTCTGCCTTTTTCTCCCAAAATAAGAAAAATTTCTTCAATTTTGTACCAAAATAAAAGAAATTTCTTCCTTTTTGCCCCAAAATATGAAAATTTCTGCTTTTTTTCTGAAATAAGTGAAATTTCTGCAATTTTGCCCCAAAATAAGTCAAATTTCTGCAATTTTGCCCCAAAATAAGGGAAATTTCTGGAATTTTGCCCCAAAAATAAGTGGAATTTCTGTGTTTTGCCCCAAAATAAGGAGAATTTTTGTTTTTTGCCCCAACATATAAAGAATTTCTGCCTTTTTGCCCCAAATTAGGGGAATATCTGCAATTTTGCTCCAAAATATGAGGAATCTCTGCATTTTTGCCCGAAAATAAGAAGAATGCATACCTTTTTGCGATAAAAAAGGGAAATTTCTTCATTTTTGCTCTAAAATAAGGAGAATTTCTGCTTTTTTGCCCCTAAATAAGTGGAATTTCTGTTTTTTTTCCCCAAAAACAAAGAGAATTCGTGTTTTTCCCCCAAATAAAAAAAATTTCTGACTTATTACCCTGACGTAATTGAAATTTATGCAATTTAGCTCAAAAATAAGGAAAATTTCTGCATTTTTGCCCCCAAATAAGGGGAGTTTCAGCATTTTTACCTCAAAATAAGGGGAATTTCTGCATTTTTGCCCCAAAATAAGGGAAATTTCTGGAATTTTGCCCCAAAATAAAAAGAATTTCTGTCATTTTACCCCAACATATAGGGAATTTCTGCCTTTTTGCCCAACAATTAGGGGAATTTCTGCAAATTTGCTCCAAAATACGGGGAATTTGTGCCTTTTTGCCCGAAAATCAGAAGAATGCTTACTTTTTTACCATAAAAAAGGGAAATTTCTTCATTTTTGCTCCAAAATAAGGGGAATTTCTGCTTTTTTGCCTCTACATAAGTGGAATTTCTGTCTTTTTCCCCCAAAACATAGGGAATTTCTGTATTTTTTGCCCCAAAATAAGGAAAAATTCTAACTTAGTACCCTGAAATAATGGAAATTGCTGCCTTTTTGCCCCCAAATAAGGGGAATTTCAGGCTTTTTAGCTCAAAAAAAGGGGAATTTCTGCATTCTTGCCACAAAATATTAGAAATTTCCGCATTTTTGCCCCAAAATAATAAAAATTTCTGCCTTTTTCCCCAGAAATAAGTGATATTTCTGCAATTTTGCCCCAAAATAAGTGAAATTTCTGCAATTTTAAAGCAAAATAAGTGAAATTTCTGCAATTTTGCCCAAAAATAAGGGAAATTTCTGGAATTTTGCCCCAAAATAAGTGGAATTTCTGAGTTTTGCCCCAAAATAAGGAGAATTTCGGTCTTTTTGCCACAACATATAGAGAATTTCTGCCTTTTGCCCCACAATTACAAGAATTTCTGCAATTTTGCTCCAAAATACGGGGAATTTCTGTATTTTTGCCAGAAAATAAGAAGAATGCATACCTTTTTGCCATAAAAAAGGAAATTTCTTCATTTTTGCTTCAAAATAAGGGGAATTTCTGCTTTTTTGTCTCTAAATAATTGGAATTTCTGTCTTTTTCCCCCAAAACAAAGGGAATTCCTGTCTTTTTTGCCCCAAAACAAGGAAAATTTCTGACTTATTACTCTGAAATAAGTGAAATTTCTGCAATTTTGCCCCAAAATAAGGGAAATTTCTGACTTATTGCCCCCAAATAAAAAGAATTTCAGACTTTTTACCTCAAAATAAGGGGAATTTCTGCATTTTTGCCACAAAATATTAGGAATTTCTGCCTTTTTACCCCAAAATAAGAAAATTTCTGCTTTTTTCCCTGAAATAAGTGAAATTTCTGCAATTTTGCCCCAAAATAAGTGAAATTTCTGCAATTTTGCCCCAAAATAAGGGAAATTTCTGGAATTTTGCCCCAAAATAAGTTGAATTTCTGAGTTTTGCCCCAAAATAAGGAGAATTTCTGTATTTTTGCCCCAACATATAGGGATTTTCTGCCTTTTTGCCCCACAATTAGGAGAATTTCTGCATTTTTTCCCGAAAATCAGAAGAATGCATACCTTTTGCCATAAAAAAGGGAAATTTCTTCATTTTTTCTCCAAAATAAGTGGAATTTCAGCTTTTTTGCCTCTAAATATGTGGAATTTCTTTTTCCCCCTTAACAAAGGGAATTCCTGTCTTTTTTGCCCCAAAATAAGGAAAATTTCTTACTTATTACCCTAAAATAAATGAAATTTCTGCAATTTTGCTTCAAAATAAGGGAAATTTCTGTATTTTTGCCCCCAAATAAAGGGAGTTTCAGCATTTTTACCTCAAAATAAGGGGAATTTCTGCATTTTTGCCCCAAAATAAGGGGAATTTGTGCCTTTTTACACCAAAATAAGAAAATTTCTGCTTTTTTTCCCTGAAATAAGAGAAATTTCTGCAATTTTGTCCCAAAATAAGTGAAATTTCTACAATTTTGCCCCAAAATAAGGGAAATTTCTGGAATTTTGCCCCAAAATAAGTGGAATTTCTGAGTTTTGCCCCAAAATAAGGAGAATTTCTGTCTTTTTGTTTCAACATATAGGGAATTTTTGCCTATTTGCCCCACAATTAGGGGAATTTCTGCAATTTTGCTCCAAAATACGGGGAATTTCTGCTTTTATTCCCAAAAATCAGAAGAAAGCATACTTATGCCATAAAAAAAGAAAACTTCTTCATTTTTGTTCCTAAAGAGGTCAATTTCAGCTTCTTTGCCTCAAAATAATTGGAATTTTTTTACCCCCAATACAAAGGAATTCCTGTCTTTTTTGCCCCAAAATAAGGAAAATTTCTGACTTATTACCCTGAAATAAGTGAAATTTCTGCAATTTTGCCCCAAAATTAGGGAAACTTCTGCCTTTTTGCCTCCAAATAAGGGGAATTTCAGATTTTTACCTCAAAATAAGAGGAATTTCTGCATTTTTGCCCCAAAAGAAGGGAAATTTCTGCCTTTTTGCCCCCAAATAAGGGGAATTTCAGCCTTTTTACCTCAAAATAAGAAGAATTTCTGAATTTTTGCCCCAAAATAAGGGAAAGTTCTGCAATTTTGCCCGAAAATAAGTAAAATTTCTGCAATTTTGCTTCAAAATAAGGGAAATTTCTGGAATTTAGCCCCAAAATAAGTGGAATATCTGAGTTTTACCCCAAAATAAGGAGAATTTCTGTTTTTTGCCACAACATATAGGGAATTTCTGCCATTTTGCCCCACAATTAGGGAAATTTCTGCAATTTTGGTCCAAAATACGGGGAATTTCTGCCTTTTTGCCCGAAAATAAACAGAATGCATACCTTTTTGCCATAAAATGGGAAATTTCTTCATTTTTGCTCCAAAATAAGGGGAATTTCTGCTTTTCTTGCCTCTAAATAAGTGGAATTTCTGTCGTTTTCTTCCAAAACAAAGAGAATTCCTGTCATTTTTGCCCCAAAATAAGAATAATTTCTGACTTTTTACCCTGAAATAAGGGAAATTTCTGCAATTTTGCCCTAAAATACAAAAAATTTCTTCCTTTTTGCCCCAAAATAAGGAAAATTTCTGCCTTTTTACCTCAAAATAAGGGGAATTTCTGCATTTTTGCCAGAAAATATTAGGAATTTCTGCCTTTTGCCCCAAAATAAGAAAATTTCTGCTTTTTTTCTCTGAAATAAGTAAAATTTCTGCAATTTTGCCACAAAATAATTCAAATTTCTGCAATTTTGCCCCAAAATAAGGGAAATTTCTGGAATTTTGCCCCAAAATAAGTGGAATTTCTGAGTTTTGCCCCAAAATAAGGAAGATTTCTGTCTTTTTGCCCCAACATATAGGGAATTTCTGCCCTTTTGACCCACAATTAGGGGAAGTTCTGCAATTTTGCTCCAAAATACAGAGAATTTCTGCCTTTTTGCCCGAAAATCAGAAGAATGCATACCTTTTCGCCATAAAAAATGAAAATTTCTTCATTTTTGCTCCAAAATAAGATGAATTTCAGATTTTTTGCCTGTAAATAAGTGAAATTTCTTTTTCCTCCAAAAAAAAAAGGGAATTCCTGTCTTTTTTGCCCCAAAATAAGGAAAATTTCTGACTTATTACCCTGAAATAAGTGAAATTTCTGCAATTTTGCTCCAAAATAAGGGAAATTTCTGCCTCTTTGCCCTCAAATAAAAGGAATTTCAGCCTTTTTATGTCAAAATAAGGGGAATTTTTGCATTTTTGCCACAAAATATTAGGAATTTTTGCCTTTTTTCCCCAAAATAAGAAAATTGCTGCTTTTTTTCCCTGAAATTGTGAAATTTCTGCAATTTTTCCCCCAAAATAAGTGAAATTTCTGCAATTTTGCCCCAAAATATGGGAAATTTCTAGAATTTTCCCCCAAATAAGTGGAATTTCTGAGTTTTGCCTCAAAATAAGGAGAATTTCTGTCTTTTTGCCCCAACATATAGGGAATTTCTGCCTTTTTGCCACACAATTAGGGGAATTTCTGCAATTTTGCTCCAAAATACGGGGAATTTCTGCCTTTTTGCCCGAAAATAAGAAGAATGCATACCTTTTTGCCATCAAAAAGGGAAATTTCTTCATTTTTGCTCCAAAATAAGGGGAATTTCTCCTTTTTTGCCTCTAAATAAGTGGAATTTCTGTCTTTTTCCCCCAAAACAAAGGTTATTTCTGTCTTTTTTGCCCCAAAATAAAAAAAATTCTGACATATTACCCTGAAGTAAGTGAAATTTCTGTAATTTTGCCCCAAAATAAGGGAAATTTCTGCCTTTTTACCTCAAAATAAAAAGAATTTCTGCATTTTTTTCACAAAATATTAGGAATTTCTGCCTTTTTGCCCCACAATAAGGAAAATTTCTGCCTTTTTTCTCTGAAATAAGTGAAATTTCTGCAATTTTTCCCCAAAATAAGTGAAATTTCTGCAATTTTGCTCCAAAAAGAGTGAAATTTCAGGAATTTTGCCCCAAAATAAGAGAAATTTCTGGAATTTTGCCCCAAAATAAATGGAATTTCTGAGTTTTGCCCCAAAATAAGGAGGATTTCTATCTTGTTGCCCAAACATATAGAGAATTTCTGCCTTTTTGCCCCACAATTAGGGGAATTTCTGCAATTTTGCTCCAAAATACGGGGAATTTCTGCCTTTTTGCCTGAAAATCAGAAGAATGCATACCTTTTTGCCATAAAAAGGGAAATTTCTTCATTTTTGCTCCAAAATAAGGGGAATTTCAGCTTTTTTGCCTCTAAATAAGTGGAATTTCTTTTTCCCCCCAAAAAAAAGGAATTCCTGTCTTTTTTGCCCCAAAATAAGGAAAATTTCTGACTTATTACCCTGAAATAAGTGAAATTTCTGCAAATTTGCCCCAAAATAAGGGAAATTTCTGCCTTTTTGCCCCCAAATAAGGGGAATTTCAGCATTTTTACCTTAAAATAAGGGGAATTTCTGCATTTTTGCCCCAAAATAAGAGAAATTTCTGCCTTTTTGCCACAAAATAAGAAAATTTCTGCTTTTTTTCCATGAAAAAAGTGACATTTCTGCAATTTTGCCCCAAAATAAGGGAAATTTCTGCAATTTTGCCCCAAAATAAGGGAAATTTCTGGAATTTTGCCCCAAAATAAGTGGAATTTCTGAGTTTTGCCCCAAAATAACAAGAATTTCTGTATTTTTGCCCCAACATATAGAGAATTTCCGCCTTTTTGCCCCACAATTAGGGGAATTTCTGCAATTTTGCTCCAAAATACGAGGAATTTCTGCCTTTTTGGCCGAAAATAAAAAGAATGCATAACTTTTTGCCATAAAATAGGAAATTTCTTCATTTTTGCTCCAAAATAAGATGAATTTCAGTTTTTTTGCCTGTAAATAAGTGAAATTTCTTTTTCCTCCAAAACAAAGGGAATTCCTATCTTTTTTGCCCCAAAATAAGGAAAATTTCTGACTTATTACCCTGAAATAAGTGAAATTTCTGCAATTTTGCCCCAAAATAAGGGAAATTTCTGCCTCTTTGCCCTCAAATAAAAGGAATTTCAGCCTTTTTATGTCAAAATAAGGGGAATTTGTGCATTTTTGCCACAAAATATTAGGAATTTCTGCCTTTTTTCCCCAAAATAAGAAAATTTCTGCTTTTTTTCCCTGAAATTGTGAAATTTCTGCAATTTTTCCCCCAAAATAAGTGAAATTTCTGCAATTTTGCCCCAAAATATGGGAAATTTCTAGAATTTTCCCCCAAATAAGTGGAATTTCTGAGTTTTGCCTCAAAATAAGGAGAATTTCTGTCTTTTTGCCCCAACATATAGGGAATTTCTGCCTTTTTGCCCCACAATTAGGGGAATTTCTGCAATTTTGCTCCAAAATACGGGGAATTTCTGCCTTTTTGCCCGAAAATAAGAAGAATGCATACCTTTTTGCCATCAAAAAGGGAAATTTCTTCATTTTTGCTCCAAAATAAGGGGAATTTCTCCTTTTTTGCCTCTAAATAAGTGGAATTTCTGTCTTTTTCCCCCAAAACAAAGGTTATTTCTGTCTTTTTTGCCCCAAAATAAGGAAAAATTCTGACTTATTACCCTGAAGTAAGTGAAATTTCTGTAATTTTGCCCCAAAATAAGGGAAATTTCTGCCTTTTTGCCCCCAAATAATGGGAATTTCAGCCTTTTTACCTCAAAATAAGAAGAATCTCTGCATTTTTTTCACAAAATATTAGGAATTTCTGCCTTTTTGCCCCACAATAAGGAAAATTTCTGCCTTTTTTCTCTGAAATAAGTGAAATTTCTGCAATTTTTCCCCAAAATAAGTGAAATTTCTGCAATTTTGCTCCAAAAAGAGTGAAATTTCAGGAATTTTGCCCCAAAATAAGAGAAATTTCTGGAATTTTGCCCCAAAATAAATAGAATTTCTGAGTTTTGCCCCCAAATGAGGAGGATTTCTATCTTGTTGCCCCAACATATAGAGAATTTCTGCCTTTTTGTCCCACAATTAGGGGAATTTCTGCAATTTTGCTCCAAAATACGGGGAATTTCTGCCTTTTTGCCTGAAAATCAGAAGAATGCATACCTTTTTGCCATAAAAAGGGAAATTTCTTTATTTTTGCTCCAAAATAAGGGGAATTTCAGCTTTTTTGCCTCTAAATAAGTGGAATTTCTTTTTCCCCCAAAACAAAGGGAATTCCTGTCTTTTTTGCCCCAAAATAAGGAAAATTTTTGACTTATTACCCTGAAATAAGTGAAATTTCTGCAATTTTGCCCCAAAATAAGGGAAATTTCTGCCTTTTTGCCCCCAAATAAGGGGAATTTCAGCATTTTTACCTTAAAATACGGGGAATTTCTGCATTTTTGCCCCAAAATAAGAGAAATTTCTGCCTTTTTGCCACAAAATAAGAAAATTTCTGCTTTTTTTCCATGAAAAAAGTGACATTTCTGCAATTTTGCCCCAAAATAAGGGAAATTTCTGCAATTTTGCCCCAAAATAAGGGAAATTTCTGGAATTTTGCCCCAAAATAAGTGGAATTTCTGAGTTTTGCCCCAAAATAAGAAGAATTTCTGTATTTTTGCACCAACATATAGAGAATTTCCGCCTTTTTGCCCCACAATTAGGGGAATTTCTGCAATTTTGCTCCAAAATACGAGGAATTTCTGCCTTTTTGGCCGAAAATAAAAAGAATGCATAACTTTTTGCCATAAAATGGGAAATTTCTTCATTTTTGCTCCAAAATAAGGGGAATTTCTGCTTTTCTTGCCTCTAAATAAGTGGAATTTCTGTCGTTTTCTTCCAAAACAAAGAGAATTCCTGCCTTTTTTGCCCCAAAATAAGAATAATTTCTGACTTATTACCCTGAAATAAGTGAAATTTCTGCAATTTTGCCCTAAAATACAAAAAATTTCCTCCTTTTTGCCCCAAAATAAGGAAAATTTCTGCCTTTTTACCTCAAAATAAGGGGAATTTCTGCATTTTTGCCACAAAATATTAGGAATTTCTGCCTTTTGCCCCAAAATAAGAAAATTTCTGCTTTTTTTCTCTGAAATAAGTAAAATTTCTGCAATTTTGCCCCAAAATATTTCAAATTTCTGCAATTTTGCCCCAAAATAAGGGAAATTTCTGGAATTTTGCCCCAAAATAAGTGGAATTTCTGAGTTTTGCCCCAAAATAAGGAAGATTTCTGTCTTTTTGCCCCAACATATAGGGAATTTCTGCCCTTTTGCCCCACAATTAGGGAAGTTCTGCAATTTTGTTCCAAAATACAGCGAATTTCTGCCTTTTTGCCCGAAAATCAGAAGAATGCATACCTTTTCGCCATAAAAAGGGAAATTTCTTCATTTTTGCTCCAAAATAAGGGGAATTTCAGCTTTTTTGCCTCTAAATAAGTGGAATTATTGTTCCCCCAAAACAAAGGGAATTCCTGTCTTTTTTGCCCCAAAATAAGGAAAATTTCTGACTTATTACCCTGAAATAAGTGAAATTTCTGCAATTTTGCCCCAAAATAAGGGAAATTTCTGCCTTTTTGCCCCAAAATAAGGGGAATTTCAGCCTTTTTACTTCAAAATAAGGGGAATTTCTGCATTTTTGCCCCAAATAAGAGAAATTTCTGCCTTTTTGCCCCTAAATAAAAAAAATTCTGCTTTTTTCCCCTGAAATAAGTGAAATTTCTGCAATTTTGCCACAAAATAAGTGAAATTTCTGCAATTTTGCCCCAAAATAAAGGATTTTTCTGGATTTTTGCACCAACATATAGGGAATTTCTGCCTTTTTGCCTCACAGTTAGGGGAATTTCTGCAATTTTGCTCCAAAATACGGGGAATTTCTGCCTTTTTGCCCGAAAATCAGAAGAATGCTTACTTTTTTACCAAAAAAAGGGAAATTTCTTCATTTTTGCTCCAAAATAAGGGGAATTTCTGCTTTTTTGCCTCTAAATAAGTGTAATTTCTGTCTTTTTCCGCTAAAACAAAGAAAATTTCTGTCTTTTTTTGCCCCAAAATAAGGAAAAATTCTGACTTATTACCCTGAAATAAGTGAAATTTCTGCCTTTTTGCCCCCAAATATAGGGAATTTCTGCCTTTTTACCTCAAAATAAGAGGAATTTCTGCTTTTTTACCTCTAAATAAGTGGAATTTCTGTCTTTTTCCCCCAAAACAAAGGGAATTTCTGTATTGTTTGCCCCAAAATAAGGAAAAATTCTGACTTAGTACCCTGAAATAAGGGAAATTTCTGCCTTTTTGTTCCCAAATAAGGGGAATTTCAGGCTTTTTAGCTCAAAATAAGGGGAAATTCTGCATTTTTGCCACAAAATATTAGAAATTTCTGCATTTTTGCCCCAAAATAAGGAAAATTTCTGACTTATTACCCTGAAATAAGTGAAATTTCTGCAATTTTGCTCCAAAATAAGGGAAATTTTTGCCTCTTTGCCCTCAAATAAAAGGAATTTCTGCCTTTTTATGTCAAAATAAGGGGAATTTTTGCATTTTTGCCACAAAATATTAGGAATTTCTGCCTTTTTCCCCAAAATAAGAAAATTTCTGCTTTTTTTCGTGAAATAAGTGAAATTTCTGCAATTTTGCCCCAAAATAAGTGAAATTTCTGCAATTTTGCCCCAAAATATGGGAAATTTCTAGAATT
The DNA here is from genome assembly GCF_963924665.1 of Micromys minutus. Lineage (NCBI taxonomy): Eukaryota > Metazoa > Chordata > Mammalia > Rodentia > Muridae > Micromys > Micromys minutus. Next base: position 9,216,418 of record NW_027667467.1, on the reverse strand, counting down.
TTCCCCCAAATAAGTGGAATTTCTGAGTTTTGCCTAAAAATAAGGAGAATATCTGTCTTTTTGCCTCAACATATAGGGAATTTCTGCCTTTTTGCCCCACAATTAGGGGAATTTCTGCAATTTTGCTCCAAAATACGGGGAATTTCTGCCTTTTTGCCCGAAAATAAGAAGAATGCATACCTTTTTGCCATCAAAAAAGGAAATTTCTTCATTTTTGCTCCAAAATAAGGGGAATTTCTGCTTTTTTGCCTCTAAATAAGTGGAATTTCTGTCTTTATCCCCCAAAACAAAGGTTATTTCTGTCTTTTTTGCCCCATAATAAGGAATAATTCTGACTTATTACCCTGAAGTAAGTGAAATTTCTGTAATTTTGCCCCAAAATAAGGAAAATTTCTGCCTTTTTGCCCCCACATAATTGGAATTTCAGCCTTTTTACCTCAAAATAAAAAGAATTTCTGCATTTTTTTCCACAAAATATTAGGAATTTCTGCCTTTTTGCCCCACAATAAAGAAAATTTCTGCCTTTTTTCTCTGAAATAAGTGAAATTTCTGCAATTGTGCCCCAAAATAAGTGAAATTTCTGCAATTTTGCTCCAAAAAAAGTGAAATTTCAGGAGTTTTGCCCCAAAATAAGAGAAATTTCTGGAATTTTGCCCCAAAATAAATGGAATTTCTGAGTTTTGCCCCCAAATAAGGAGGATTTCTTTCTTGTTGCCCCAACATATAGAGAATTTCTGCCTTTTTGCCCCACAATTACGGGAATTTCTGCAATTTTGCTCCAAAATACGGGGAATTTCTGCCTTTTTGCCTGAAAATCAGAAGAATGCATACCTTTTTGCCATAAAAAGGGAAATTTCTTCATTTTTGCTCCAAAATAAGGGGAATTTCAGCTTTTTTGCCTCTAAATAAGTGGAATTTCTTTTTCCCCCAAAACAAAGGGAATTCCTGTCTTTTTTGCCCCAAAATAAGGAAAATTTCTGACTTATTACCCTGAAATAAGTGAAATTTCTGCAATTTTGCCCCAAAATAAGGGAAATTTCTGCCTTTTTGCCCCCAAATAAGGGGAATTTCAGCCTTTTTACCTTAAAATAAGGGGAATTTCTGCATTTTTGCCCAAAAATAAGAGAAATTTCTGTCTTTTTGCCACAAAATAAGAAAATTTCTGCTTTTTTGCCATGAAAAAAGTGACATTTCTTCAATTTTGCCCCAAAATAAGGGAAATTTCTGCAATTTTGTCCCAAAATAAGGGAAATTTCTGGAATTTTGCCCCAAAATAAGTGGAATTTCTGAGTTTTGCTCCAAAATAAGAAGAATTTCTGTATTTTTGCCCCAACATATAGAGATATTCTGCCTTTTTGCCCCACAATTAGAGGAATTTCTGCAATTTTGCTCCAAAATACGAGGAATTTCTGCATTTTTGGCCGAAAATAAAAAGAATGCATAACTTTTTACCATAAAAAAGGGAAATTTCTTCATTTTTGCTCCAAAATAAGGGGAATTTCAGCTTTATTGCCTCTAAATAAGTGGAATTATTGTTCCCACAAACCAAAGGGAATTCCTGTCTTTTTTGCCCCAAAATAAGGAAAATTTCTGACTTATTACCCTGAAATAAGTGAAATTTCTGCAATTTTGCCCCAAAATAAGGGAAATTTCTGCCTTTATGCCCCTAAATAAGGGGAATTTCAGCCTTTTTACTTCAAAATAAGGGGAATTTCTACATTTTTGCCCCAAATAAGGGAAATTTCTGCCTTTTTGCCCCAAAATAAAAAAATTTCTGCTTTTTTTCTTTGAAATAAGTGAAATTTCTGCAATTTTGCACCAAAATAAGTGAAATTTCTGCAATTTTGCCCCAAAATAAGGGATATTTCTGGATTTTTGCCCCAACATATAGGGAATTTCTGCATTTTTGCCTCACAATTAGGGGAATTTCTGCAATTTTGCTCCAAAATACGGGGAATTTCTGCCTTTTTGGCCGAAAATCAGAAGAATGCTTACTTTTTTACCATAAAAAAGGGAAATTTCTTCATTTTTGCTCCAAAATAAGGGGAATTTCTGCTTTTTTGCCTCTAAATAAGTGGAATTTCTGTCTTTTTCCCCCAAAACAAAGGAAATTTCTGTCATTTTTGCCTCAAAATAAGGAAAAATTCTGACTTATTACCCTGAAATAAGTGAAATTTCTGCAATTTTGCCCCAAAATAAGTGAAATTTCTGCAATTTTACCGCAAAATAAGTGAAATTTCTGCAATTTTGCCCCAAAATAAGGGAAATTTCTGGAATTTTGCCCCAAAATAAGTGGAATTTGTGAGTTATGCCCCAAAATAAGGAGAATTTTTGTCTTTTTGTTACAACATATAGAGAATTTCTGTTTTTTGCCCAACAATTAGGGGAATTTCTTCAATTTTGCACCAAAATACTGGGAATTTCTGCATTTTTGCCAGAAAATAAGAAGAATGCATACCTTTTTGCCATAAAAAAGGGAAATTTCTTCATTTTTGCTTCAAAATAAGGGGAATTTCTGCTTTTGCCTCTAAATAAGTGGAATTTCTGTCTTTTTTTCCAAAACAAAGGGAATTTCTGAATTTTTTGCCCCAAAATAAGGAAAATTTCTGACTTATTACTCTGAAATAAGTGAAATTTCTGGAATTTTGCCCCAATATAAGGGAAATTTCTGACTTTTTGCCTCCAAATAAAAAAATTTCACTCTTTTTACCCCAAAATAAGGGGATTTTCTGCATTTTGCCACAAAATATTAGGAATTTCTGTCTTTTTGCCCCAAAATAAGAAAATTTCTGTTTTTTCCCTGAAATAAGTGAAATTTCTGCAATTTTGCCCCAAAATAAGTGAAATTTCTGAGTTTTGCCCCAAAATAAGGAGAATTTCTGTCTTTTTGCCCCAACATATAGGGAATTTCTGCCTTTTTGCCCCACAATTAGGAGAATTTCTGCAATTTTGCCCGAAAATCAGAAGAATGCATACCTTTTTGCCATAAAAAGAGAAATTTCTTCATTTTTGCTCCAAAATAAGGGGAATTTCAGCTTTTTTGCCTCTAAATTAGTGGGATTATTGTTCCTCCAAAAACAAAGGAAATTTCTGTCTTTTTTGCCCCAAAATAAGGAAAATTTCTGACTTATTACCCTGAAATAAGTGAAATTTCTGCAATTTTGCCCCAAAATAAGGGAAATTTCTGCCTTTTTGTCCCAAAATAAGGGGAATTTCAGCCTTTTTCTTCAAAATAAGGGGAATTTCTGCATTTTTACCCCAAAATAAGGGAAATTTCTGCCTTTTTGCCCCAAAATAAGAAAATTTCTGCTTTTTTCCCTGAAATAAGTGAAATTTCTGCAATTTTGCCCCAAAATAAGTGAAATTTCTGCAATTTTGCCCCAAAATAAGGGATATTTCTGGGTTTTTGCCCCAACATATAGGGAATTTCTGCCTTTTTGCCTCACAATTAGGAAAATTTCTGCAATTTTGCTCCAAAATACGGGGAATTTCTGCCTTTTTGCCCGAAAATCAGAAGAATGTTTACTTTTTTACCATAAAAAAGGTAAATTTCTTCATTTTTGCTCCAAAATAAGGGGAATTTCTGCTTTTTTGCCTCTAAATAAGTGGAATTTCTGTCTTTTTCCCCCAATACAAAAAAAGTTTCTGTCTTTTTTGCCCCAAAATAAGGAAAAATTCTGACTTATTACCCTGAAATAAGTGAAATTTCTGCCTTTTTGCCCCCAAATAAGGGGAATTTCTGCCTTTTTACCTCAAAATAAGGGGAATTTCTGCTTTTTTACCTCTAAATAAGTGGAATTTCTGTCTTTTTCCCCCAAAACAAAGGGAATTTCTGTATTTTTTGCCCCAAAATAAGGAAAAATTCTTCTTTAGTACCCTGAAATAAGGGAAATTTCTGCCTTTTTGCCCCCAAATAGGGGGAATTTCAGGCTTTTTAGCTCAAAATAAGGGGAATTTCTGCATTTTTGCCACAAAATATTAGAAATTTCTGCATTTTTGCCCCAAAATAAGGAAAATTTCTGCCTTTTTCCCCTGAAATAAGTGATATTTCTGCAATTTTGCCTTAAAATAAGTGAAATTTCTGGAATTTTACCGCAAAATAAGTGAAATTTCTGCAATTTTGCCACAAAATAAGGGAAATTTCTTGTATTTTGCCCCAAAATAAGTGGAATTTCTGAGTTTTGCCCCAAAATAAGGAGAATTTCTGTCTCTTTGCCACAACATATAGAGAATTTCTGCCTTTTGCCCCACAATTAGGGGAATTTCTGCAATTTTGCTCCAAAATACGGAGAATTTCTGCATTTTTGCCAGAAAATAAGAAGAATGCATACCTTTTTGCCATAGAAAAGGGAAATTTCTCCATTTTTGCTTCAAAATAAGGGGAATTTCTGCTTTTTTGCCTCTAAATAAGTGGAATTTCTCTTTTTCCCCCAAAACAAAGGGAATTCCTGTCTTTTTTGCCCCAAAATAAGGAAAATTTCTGACTTATTACTCTTAAATAAGTGAAATTTCTGCAATTTTGCCCCAAAATAAGGAAAATTTCTGAATTTTTCCCCCAAATAAAAAGAATTTCAGACTTTTTACCTCAAAATAAGGGGAATTTCTGCATTTTTGCCACAAAATATTAGGAATTTCTGCCTTTTTGCCCCAAAATAAGAAAATTTCTGCTTTTTTCCCTGAAATAAGTGAAATTTCTGCAATTTTGCCCCAAAATAATTGAAATTTCTGCAATTTTGCCCCAAAATAAGGGAAATTTCTGGAATTTTGCCCCATATAAGTGGAATTTCTGAGTTTTGCCCCAAAATAAGGAGAATTTCTGTCTTTTTGCCCCAACATATAGGGAATTTCTACCTTTTTGCCCCACAATTAGGAGAATTTCTGCAATTTTGCCCGAAAATCAGAAGAATGCATACCTTTTTGCCATAAAAAGGGAAATTTCTTCATTTTTTCTCCAAAATATGGGAATTTCAGCTTTTTTGCCTCTAAATATGTGGAATTTCTTTTTCCCCCAAAACAAAGGGAATTCCTGTCTTTTTTGCCCCAAAATAAGGAAAATTTCTGACTTATTACCCTAAAATAAATGAAATTTCTGCAATTTTGCCCCAAAATAAAGGAAATTTCTGCATTTTTGCCCCCAAATAAGGGGAGTTTCAGCATTTTTACCTCAAAATAAGGGGAATTTCTGGATTTTTGCCCCAAAATAAGAGGAATTTCTGCCTTTTTAGCCCAAAATACGAAAATTTCTGCTTTTTTTCCCTGAAATAAGAGAAATTTCTGCAATTTTCCCCCAAAATAAGTGAAATTTCTACAATTTTGCCCAAAAATAAGTAAAATTTCTGGAATTTTGCCCCAAAATAAGTGGAATTTCTGAGTTTTGCCTCAAAATAAGGAGAATTTCTGTCTTTTTGTTCCAACATATAGGGAATTTCTGCCTATTTACCCCACAATTAGGGGAATTTCTGCAATTTTGCTCCAAAATACGGGGAATTTCTGCTTTTTTGCCCAAAAATCAGAAGAATGCATACTTTTGCCATAAAAAAAGGAAATTTCTTCATTTTTGCTCCAAAATAAAAACAATTTCAGCTTCTTTGCCTTTAAATAAATGGAATTTTTTTTCCCCCAAAACAAAGCAATTCCTGTCTTTTTTGCCCCAAAATAAGGAAAATTTCTGACTTATTACCCTGAAATAAGTGAAATTTCTGCAATTTTGCCCCAAAATTAGGGAAACTTCTGCCTTTTTGCCTCCAAATAAGGGGAATTTTAGACTTTTTACCTCAAAAGAAGGGGAATTTCTGCATTTTTGCCCAAAAAGAAGCAAAATTTCTGCCTTTTTGCCCCCAAATAAGGGGAATTTCAGCCTTTTTACCTCAAAATAAGGGGAATTTCTGCATTTTTGCCCCAAAATAAAGGAAATTTCTGCAATTTTGCCCCAAAATAAGTCAAATTTCTGCAATTTTGCCCCAAAATAAGGGAAATTTCTGGAATTTTGCCCCACAATAAGTGGAATTTCTGAGTTTTACCCCAAAATAAGGAGAATTTCTGTTTTTTACCCCAACATATAGGGAATTTCTGCCATTTTGCCCCACAATTAGGGAAATTTTTGCAAATTTGCTCTAAAATACGGGGAATTTCTTCCTTTTTGCCCGAAAATAAACAGAATGCATACCTTTTTGCCATAAAAAAGGGAAATTTCTTCATTTTTTTCTCCAAAATAAGGGGAATTTCTGCATTTTCCTCTAAATAGGTAGAATTTCTGTCTTTTTCCCCCAAAACAAAGGGAATTTCTGTCTTTTTTGCCCCAAAATAAGGAAAATTTCTGACTTATTACCCTGAAATAAGTGAAATTTCTGCAATTTTGCCCCAAAATAAGGGAAATTTCTGCCTTTTTGCCCCCAAAGAAGGGAAATTTCAGCCTTTTTACCTCAAAATAAGGGTAATTTCTGCATTTTTGCCACAAAATATTAAGAATTTCTGCCTTTTTGCCCCAAAATAAGGAAAATTTCTGCCTTTTTTCTCTGAAATAAGTGAAATTTCTGCCATTTTGCCCCAAAAGAAGTGAAATTTCTGCAATTTTCCACCAAGATAAGGGAAATTTTTGGAATTTGCCTCAAAATAAGTGGAATTTCTGAGTTTTGCCCCAAAATAAGGAGAATATCTGCCTTTTGTCCCAACATATAGGGAATTTCTGCCTTTTGCCCCACAATTTGTGGAATTTCTGCAATTTTGCTCCAAAATACGGGGAATTTCTGCCTTTTTGCCCGAAAATCAGAAGAATGCATATCTTTTTGCCATAAAAAAGGAAAATTTCTTCATTTTTGCTCCAAAATAAGGGGAATTTCTGCTTTTTAGTCTCTAAATAAGTAGAATTTCTGTCTTTTTCCCCAAAACAAAGGAAATTCCTGTCTTTTTTGCCCCAAAATAAGGAAAATTTTTGACTATTACCCTGAAATAAGTGAAATTTCTGCAATTTTGCCCCAAAATAAGGGAAATTTCTGCCTTTTTGCCCCCAAATAAAGAGAATTTCATGCTTTTTACCTAAGAATAAGGGGAATTTCTGCATTTTTGCCACAAAATATTAGGAATTTCTGCTTTTTGCCACAAAATAAGAAAATTTCTGCTTTTTTTCCCTGAAATAAGTGAAATTTCTGCAATTTTGCCCCAAAATAAGTGAAATTTCTGCAATTTTGCCCCAAAATAAGGGAAATTTCTGGAATTTTGCCCCAAAATAAGTAGAATTTCTGAGTTTTGCCCCAAAATAAAAAGAATTTTTGAATTATGCCCTGAAATAAGTGAAATTTCTGCAATTTTGCCCCAAAATAAAAGAAATTTCTGCAATTTTTCCCCATAATAAAGGAATTTTTTGCAATTTTGCCCCCAAATAAAGGGAATTTCTGTTTTTTGTCCCCAAATAAGAGAAATTTCTGCAATATTGCCATATAATAAAAGGAATTTCTGCCTTTTGCCCGAAAATAATGGGAATTTCTGCCTTTTTGCCTCAAAATAAAGAAAATTACTGCATGTTTTACCCCAAAATTAGGTGAATTTCTGCAATTTTGCTTCAAAATACGAGGATTTTCTGCCATTTTCACTGAAAATAAAGGGAATTTCTGCCATTTTGCCGCGAAATAAGTGAAATTTCTGCAGTTTTACCCAAAAATAAGGGGAAGTTCTGCATTTTTGCCCCAAAATTAGGGGAATTTTTTACAATTTTGCTCCAAAATACAGGAAATTTCTGCATTTTTGCCCGAAAATAAAGGGAATGTATACCTTTTTGCCATAAAAAAGGGAAATTTCTTCATTTTTACCCGAAAATAAAAGGATTTTCTGCCTTTTTGACTCCAAATAAGTGCAATTTCTGACATTTCCCCAAAAATAAATGGAATTTCTGTCTTTTTCCCCCAAAATAAGGGGAATTTCTGACTTTTTGCCCTGAAATAAGTTAAATTTCTAAAATTTTTCCCCAAAATAAAAGAAATGTCTGCTTTTTGCCCCAAAATAAGAAGAATGTTTGACTTTTTGCCCCAAAATAAGGGGAATTTCAGCCTTTTTACCTCAAAATAAGGGGAATTTCTGCCTTTTGCCCCAAAATATGGGAAATTTCTGCCTTTTTGCCCAAAATAAGAAAAATTTCTGCAATTTTGTACCAAAATAAAAGAAATTTCTGCCTTTTTGGCCGAAAATAAGAGAATTTCTGCTTTTTTTCTGAAATAAGTAAAATTTCTGCAATTTTGCCCCAAAATAAGTGGAATTTCTGAGTTTTGACCCAAAATAAGGAGAATTTATGTCTTTTTGCCCCAACATATAGGGAATTTCTGCCTTTTTGCCCCACAATTACGGGAATTTCTGCAATTTTGCTCCAAAATACAGGGAATTTCTGCTTTTTTGCCCGAAAATAAAAAGAATGCATACCTTTTTGCCATAAAAAAGGGAAATTTCTTCATTTTTGATCCAAAATAAGGGGAATTTCTGCTTTTTTGCCTCTAAATAAGTGGAATTTCTGTCTTTTTCCCCCAAAACAAAGGGAATTTATGACTTTTTTGCCCCAAAAATAAGGAAAATTTCTGACTTCTTACTTTGAAATAAGTGAAATTTCTGCAATTTTGCCCCAAAATAATGGAAATTTCTGCCTTTTTGCACCCAAAAAAGAGGAATTTCAGCCTTTATACCACAAAATAAGGGGAATTTCTGCATTTTTGCCCCATAATATGGGAAATTTCTGCCTTTTTGTCCCAAAATAAGAAAAATTTCTGTAATTTTGTACCAAGATAAAAGAAATTTCTGTCTTTTTTCCCCAAAATAAGAGAATTTCTGCTTTTTTTCTGAAATAAGTGAAATTTCTGCAATTTTGCCCCAGAATAAGTCAAATTTCTGCAATTTTGCCCCAAAATAAGTGGAATTTCTGAGTTTTGCCCCAAAATAAGGAAAATTTCTGCCTTTTTGCCCCCAAATAAGGGGAATTTCAGCCTTTTTACCTTAAAATAAGGGGAATTTCTGCATTTTTGCCCAAAAATAAGAGAAATTTCTGTCTTTTTGCCACAAAATAAGAAAATTTCTGCTTTTTTGCCATGAAAAAAGTGACATTTCTTCAATTTTGCCCCAAAATAAGGGAAATTTCTGCAATTTTGTCCCAAAATAAGGGAAATTTCTGGAATTTTGCCCCAAAATAAGTGGAATTTCTGAGTTTTGCTCCAAAATAAGAAGAATTTCTGTATTTTTGCCCCAACATATAGAGATATTCTGCCTTTTTGCCCCACAATTAGAGGAATTTCTGCAATTTTGCTCCAAAATACGAGGAATTTCTGCATTTTTGGCCGAAAATAAAAAGAATGCATAACTTTTTACCATAAAAAAGGGAAATTTCTTCATTTTTGCTCCAAAATAAGGGGAATTTCAGCTTTATTGCCTCTAAATATGTGGAATTATTGTTCCCACAAACCAGAGGGAATTCCTGTCTTTTTTGCCCCAAAATAAGGAAAATTTCTGACTTATTACCCTGAAATAAGTGAAATTTCTGCAATTTTGCCCCAAAATAAGGGAAATTTCTGCCTTTATGCCCCTAAATAAGGGGAATTTCAGCCTTTTTACTTCAAAATAAGGGGAATTTCTATATTTTTGCCCCAAATAAGGGAAATTTCTGCCTTTTTGCCCCAAAATAAAAAAATTTCTGCTTTTTTTCTTTGAAATAAGTGAAATTTCTGCAATTTTGCACCAAAATAAGTGAAATTTCTGCAATTTTGCCCCAAAATAAGGGATATTTCTGGATTTTTGCCCCAACATATAGGGAATTTCTGCATTTTTGCCTCACAATTAGGGGAATTTCTGCAATTTTGCTCCAAAATACGGGGAATTTCTGCCTTTTTGGCCGAAAATCAGAAGAATGCTTACTTTTTTACCATAAAAAAGGGAAATTTCTTCATTTTTGCTCCAAAATAAGGGGAATTTCTGCTTTTTTGCCTCTAAATAAGTGGAATTTCTGTCTTTTTCCCCCAAAACAAAGGAAATTTCTGTCATTTTTGCCTCAAAATAAGGAAAAATTCTGACTTATTACCCTGAAATAAGTGAAATTTCTGCAATTTTGCCCCAAAATAAGTGAAATTTCTGCAATTTTACCGCAAAATAAGTGAAATTTCTGCAATTTTGCCCCAAAATAAGGGAAATTTCTGGAATTTTGCCCCAAAATAAGTGGAATTTGTGAGTTATGCCCCAAAATAAGGAGAATTTTTGTCTTTTTGTTACAACATATAGAGAATTTCTGCTTTTTGCCCAACAATTAGGGGAATTTCTTCAATTTTGCACCAAAATACTGGGAATTTCTGCATTTTTGCCAGAAAATAAGAAGAATGCATACCTTTTTGCCATAAAAAAGGGAAATTTCTTCATTTTTGCTTCAAAATAAGGGGAATTTCTGCTTTTGCCTCTAAATAAGTGGAATTTCTGTCTTTTTTTTCCAAAACAAAGGGAATTTCTGAATTTTTTGCCCCAAAATAAGGAAAATTTCTGACTTATTACTCTGAAATAAGTGAAATTTCTGGAATTTTGCCCCAATATAAGGGAAATTTCTGACTTTTTGCCTCCAAATAAAAAAATTTCACTCTTTTTACCCCAAAATAAGGGGATTTTCTGCATTTTGCCACAAAATATTAGGAATTTCTGTCTTTTTGCCCCAAAATAAGAAAATTTCTGTTTTTTCCCTGAAATAAGTGAAATTTCTGCAATTTTGCCCCAAAATAAGTGAAATTTCTGAGTTTTGCCCCAAAATAAGGAGAATTTCTGTCTTTTTGCCCCAACATATAGGGAATTTCTGCCTTTTTGCCCCACAATTAGGAGAATTTCTGCAATTTTGCCCGAAAATCAGAAGAATGCATACCTTTTTGCCATAAAAAGAGAAATTTCTTCATTTTTGCTCCAAAATAAGGGGAATTTCAGCTTTTTTGCCTCTAAATTAGTGGGATTATTGTTCCCCCAAAAACAAAGGAAATTTCTGTCTTTTTTGCCCCAAAATAAGGAAAATTTCTGACTTATTACCCTGAAATAAGTGAAATTTCTGCAATTTTGCCCCAAAATAAGGGAAATTTCTGCCTTTTTGTCCCAAAATAAGGGGAATTTCAGCCTTTTTCTTCAAAATAAGGGGAATTTCTGCATTTTTACCCCAAAATAAGGGAAATTTCTGCCTTTTTGCCCCAAAATAAGAAAATTTCTGCTTTTTTCCCTGAAATAAGTGAAATTTCTGCAATTTTGCCCCAAAATAAGTGAAATTTCTGCAATTTTGCCCCAAAATAAGGGATATTTCTGGGTTTTTGCCCCAACATATAGGGAATTTCTGCCTTTTTGCCTCACAATTAGGAAAATTTCTGCAATTTTGCTCCAAAATACGGGGAATTTCTGCCTTTTTGCCCGAAAATCAGAAGAATGTTTACTTTTTTACCATAAAAAAGGTAAATTTCTTCATTTTTGCTCCAAAATAAGGGGAATTTCTGCTTTTTTGCCTCTAAATAAGTGGAATTTCTGTCTTTTTCCCCCAATACAAAAAAAGTTTCTGTCTTTTTTGCCCCAAAATAAGGAAAAATTCTGACTTATTACCCTGAAATAAGTGAAATTTCTGCCTTTTTGCCCCCAAATAAGGGGAATTTCTGCCTTTTTACCTCAAAATAAGGGGAATTTCTGCTTTTTTACCTCTAAATAAGTGGAATTTCTGTCTTTTTCCCCCAAAACAAAGGGAATTTCTGTATTTTTTGCCCCAAAATAAGGAAAAATTCTTCTTTAGTACCCTGAAATAAGGGAAATTTCTACCTTTTTGCCCCCAAATAGGGGGAATTTCAGGCTTTTTAGCTCAAAATAAGGGGAATTTCTGCATTTTTGCCACAAAATATTAGAAATTTCTGCATTTTTGCCCCAAAATAAGGAAAATTTCTGCCTTTTTCCCCTGAAATAAGTGATATTTTTGCAATTTTGCCTTAAAATAAGTGAAATTTCTGGAATTTTACCGCAAAATAAGTGAAATTTCTGCAATTTTGCCACAAAATAAGGGAAATTTCTTGTATTTTGCCCCAAAATAAGTGGAATTTCTGAGTTTTGCCCCAAAATAAGGAGAATTTCTGTCTCTTTGCCACAACATATAGAGAATTTCTGCCTTTTGCCCCACAATTAGGGGAATTTCTGCAATTTTGCTCCAAAATACGGAGAATTTCTGCATTTTTGCCAGAAAATAAGAAGAATGCATACCTTTTTGCCATAGAAAAGGGAAATTTCTCCATTTTTGCTTCAAAATAAGGGGAATTTCTGCTTTTTTGCCTCTAAATAAGTGGAATTTCTCTTTTTCCCCCAAAACAAAGGGAATTCCTGTCTTTTTTGCCCCAAAATAAGGAAAATTTCTGACTTATTACTCTTAAATAAGTGAAATTTCTGCAATTTTGCCCCAAAATAAGGAAAATTTCTGAATTTTTCCCCCAAATAAAAAGAATTTCAGACTTTTTACCTCAAAATAAGGGGAATTTCTGCATTTTTGCCACAAAATATTAGGAATTTCTGCCTTTTTGCCCCAAAATAAGAAAATTTCTGCTTTTTTCCCTGAAATAAGTGAAATTTCTGCAATTTTGCCCCAAAATAATTGAAATTTCTGCAATTTTGCCCCAAAATAAGGGAAATTTCTGGAATTTTGCCCCATATAAGTGGAATTTCTGAGTTTTGCCCCAAAATAAGGAGAATTTCTGTCTTTTTGCCCCAACATATAGGGAATTTCTACCTTTTTGCCCCACAATTAGGAGAATTTCTGCAATTTTGCCCGAAAATCAGAAGAATGCATACCTTTTTGCCATAAAAAGGGAAATTTCTTCATTTTTTCTCCAAAATATGGGAATTTCAGCTTTTTTGCCTCTAAATATGTGGAATTTCTTTTTCCCCCAAAACAAAGGGAATTCCTGTCTTTTTTGCCCCAAAATAAGGAAAATTTCTGACTTATTACCCTAAAATAAATGAAATTTCTGCAATTTTGCCCCAAAATAAAGGAAATTTCTGCATTTTTGCCCCCAAATAAGGGGAGTTTCAGCATTTTTACCTCAAAATAAGGGGAATTTCTGGATTTTTGCCCCAAAATAAGAGGAATTTCTGCCTTTTTAGCCCAAAATACGAAAATTTCTGCTTTTTTTCCCTGAAATAAGAGAAATTTCTGCAATTTTCCCCCAAAATAAGTGAAATTTCTACAATTTTGCCCAAAAATAAGTAAAATTTCTGGAATTTTGCCCCAAAATAAGTGGAATTTCTGAGTTTTGCCTCAAAATAAGGAGAATTTCTGTCTTTTTGTTCCAACATATAGGGAATTTCTGCCTATTTGCCCCACAATTAGGGGAATTTCTGCAATTTTGCTCCAAAATACGGGGAATTTCTGCTTTTTTGCCCAAAAATCAGAAGAATGCATACTTTTGCCATAAAAAAAGGAAATTTCTTCATTTTTGCTCCAAAATAAAAACAATTTCAGCTTCTTTGCCTTTAAATAAATGGAATTTTTTTTCCCCCAAAACAAAGCAATTCCTGTCTTTTTTGCCCCAAAATAAGGAAAATTTCTGACTTATTACCCTGAAATAAGTGAAATTTCTGCAATTTTGCCCCAAAATTAGGGAAACTTCTGCCTTTTTGCCTCCAAATAAGGGGAATTTTAGACTTTTTACCTCAAAAGAAGGGGAATTTCTGCATTTTTGCCCAAAAAGAAGCAAAATTTCTGCCTTTTTGCCCCCAAATAAGGGGAATTTCAGCCTTTTTACCTCAAAATAAGGGGAATTTCTGCATTTTTGCCCCAAAATAAAGGAAATTTCTGCAATTTTGCCCCAAAATAAGTCAAATTTCTGCAATTTTGCCCCAAAATAAGGGAAATTTCTGGAATTTTGCCCCACAATAAGTGGAATTTCTGAGTTTTACCCCAAAATAAGGAGAATTTCTGTTTTTTACCCCAACATATAGGGAATTTCTGCCATTTTGCCCCACAATTAGGGAAATTTTTGCAAATTTGCTCTAAAATACGGGGAATTTCTTCCTTTTTGCCCGAAAATAAACAGAATGCATACCTTTTTGCCATAAAAAAGGGAAATTTCTTCATTTTTTTCTCCAAAATAAGGGGAATTTCTGCATTTTCCTCTAAATAGGTAGAATTTCTGTCTTTTTCCCCCAAAACAAAGGGAATTTCTGTCTTTTTTGCCCCAAAATAAGGAAAATTTCTGACTTATTACCCTGAAATAAGTGAAATTTCTGCAATTTTGCCCCAAAATAAGGGAAATTTCTGCCTTTTTGCCCCCAAAGAAGGGAAATTTCAGCCTTTTTACCTCAAAATAAGGGTAATTTCTGCATTTTTGCCACAAAATATTAAGAATTTCTGCCTTTTTGCCCCAAAATAAGGAAAATTTCTGCCTTTTTTCTCTGAAATAAGTGAAATTTCTGCCATTTTGCCCCAAAAGAAGTGAAATTTCTGCAATTTTCCACCAAGATAAGGGAAATTTTTGGAATTTGCCTCAAAATAAGTGGAATTTCTGAGTTTTGCCCCAAAATAAGGAGAATATCTGCCTTTTGTCCCAACATATAGGGAATTTCTGCCTTTTGCCCCACAATTTGTGGAATTTCTGCAATTTTGCTCCAAAATACGGGGAATTTCTGCCTTTTTGCCCGAAAATCAGAAGAATGCATATCTTTTTGCCATAAAAAAGGAAAATTTCTTCATTTTTGCTCCAAAATAAGGGGAATTTCTGCTTTTTAGTCTCTAAATAAGTAGAATTTCTGTCTTTTTCCCCAAAACAAAGGAAATTCCTGTCTTTTTTGCCCCAAAATAAGGAAAATTTTTGACTATTACCCTGAAATAAGTGAAATTTCTGCAATTTTGCCCCAAAATAAGGGAAATTTCTGCCTTTTTGCCCCCAAATAAAGAGAATTTCATGCTTTTTACCTAAGAATAAGGGGAATTTCTGCATTTTTGCCACAAAATATTAGGAATTTCTGCTTTTTGCCACAAAATAAGAAAATTTCTGCTTTTTTTCCCTGAAATAAGTGAAATTTCTGAAATTTTGCCCCAAAATAAGTGAAATTTCTGCAATTTTGCCCCAAAATAAGGGAAATTTCTGGAATTTTGCCCCAAAATAAGTAGAATTTCTGAGTTTTGCCCCAAAATAAAAAGAATTTTTGAATTATGCCCTGAAATAAGTGAAATTTCTGCAATTTTGCCCCAAAATAAAAGAAATTTCTGCAATTTTTCCCCATAATAAAGGAATTTTTTGCAATTTTGCCCCCAAATAAAGGGAATTTCTGTTTTTTGTCCCCAAATAAGAGAAATTTCTGCAATATTGCCATATAATAAAAGGAATTTCTGCCTTTTGCCCGAAAATAATGGGAATTTCTGCCTTTTTGCCTCAAAATAAAGAAAATTACTGCATGTTTTACCCCAAAATTAGGTGAATTTCTGCAATTTTGCTTCAAAATACGAGGATTTTCTGCCATTTTCACTGAAAATAAAGGGAATTTCTGCCATTTTGCCGCGAAATAAGTGAAATTTCTGCAGTTTTACCCAAAAATAAGGGGAAGTTCTGCATTTTTGCCCCAAAATTAGGGGAATTTTTTACAATTTTGCTCCAAAATACAGGAAATTTCTGCATTTTTGCCCGAAAATAAAGGGAATGTATACCTTTTTGCCATAAAAAAGGGAAATTTCTTCATTTTTACCCGAAAATAAAAGGATTTTCTGCCTTTTTGACTCCAAATAAGTGCAATTTCTGACATTTCCCCAAAAATAAATGGAATTTCTGTCTTTTTCCCCCAAAATAAGGGGAATTTCTGACTTTTTGCCCTGAAATAAGTTAAATTTCTAAAATTTTTCCCCAAAATAAAAGAAATGTCTGCTTTTTGCCCCAAAATAAGAAGAATGTTTGACTTTTTGCCCCAAAATAAGGGGAATTTCAGCCTTTTTACCTCAAAATAAGGGGAATTTCTGCCTTTTGCCCCAAAATATGGGAAATTTCTGCCTTTTTGCCCAAAATAAGAAAAATTTCTGCAATTTTGTACCAAAATAAAAGAAATTTCTGCCTTTTTGGCCGAAAATAAGAGAATTTCTGCTTTTTTTCTGAAATAAGTAAAATTTCTGCAATTTTGCCCCAAAATAAGTGGAATTTCTGAGTTTTGACCCAAAATAAGGAGAATTTATGTCTTTTTGCCCCAACATATAGGGAATTTCTGCCTTTTTGCCCCACAATTACGGGAATTTCTGCAATTTTGCTCCAAAATACAGGGAATTTCTGCTTTTTTGCCCGAAAATAAAAAGAATGCATACCTTTTTGCCATAAAAAAGGGAAATTTCTTCATTTTTGATCCAAAATAAGGGGAATTTCTGCTTTTTTGCCTCTAAATAAGTGGAATTTCTGTCATTTTCCCCCAAAACAAAGGGAATTTATGACTTTTTTGCCCCAAAAATAAGGAAAATTTCTGACTTCTTACTTTGAAATAAGTGAAATTTCTGCAATTTTGCCCCAAAATAATGGAAATTTCTGCCTTTTTGCACCCAAAAAAGAGGAATTTCAGCCTTTATACCACAAAATAAGGGGAATTTCTGCATTTTTGCCCCATAATATGGGAAATTTCTGCCTTTTTGTCCCAAAATAAGAAAAATTTCTGTAATTTTGTACCAAGATAAAAGAAATTTCTGTCTTTTTTCCCCAAAATAAGAGAATTTCTGCTTTTTTTCTGAAATAAGTGAAATTTCTGCAATTTTGCCCCAGAATAAGTCAAATTTCTGCAATTTTGCCCCAAAATAAGTGGAATTTCTGAGTTTTGCCCCAAAATAAGGAAAATTTCTGCCTTTTTGCTCCAACATATAGGGAATTTCTGCATTTTTGCTCCACAATTAGGGGAATTTCTGCAATTTTGCTCCAAAATACGGGGAATTTCTGCTTTTTTGCCCGAAAATAAAAAGAATGCATACCTTTTTGCTATAAAAAAGGGAAATTTCTTCATTTTTGCTCCAAAATAAGGGGAATTTCTGCTTTTTTACCTCGAAATAAGTGGAATTTCTGTCTTTTTCCCCCAAAACTAAAGAAATTTCTGTCTTTTTTGCCCCACAATAAGGAAAATTTCTGACTTCTTACCCTGAAATAAGTGAAATTTCTGCAATTTTGCCCAAAAATAAGAGAAATTTCTGCCTTTTTGCACCCAAAAAAGAGGAATTTCAACCTTTATACCTCAAAATAAGGGGAATTTCTGCATTTTTGCCCCATAATATGGGAAATTTCTGCCTTTTTGTCCCAAAATAAGAAAAATTTCTGTAATTTTGTACCAAAATAAAAGAAATTTCTGTCTTTTTTCCCCAAAATAAGAGAATTTCTGCTTTTTTCTGAAATAAGTGAAATTTCTGCAATTTGGCCCCAGAATAAGTCAAATTTCTGCAATTTTGCCCCAAAATAAGTGGAATTTCTGAGTTTTGCCCCAAAATAAGGAAAATTTCTGTCTTTTTGCTCCAACATATAGGGAATTTCTGCATTTTTGCTCCACAATTAGGGGAATTTCTGCAATTTTGCTCCAAAATACGGGGAATTTCTGCTTTTTTGCCCGAAAATAAAAAGAATGCATAACTTTTTGCTATAAAAAAGGGAAATTTCTTCATTTTTGCTCCAAAATAAGGGGAATTTCTGCTTTTTTACCTCGAAATAAGTGGAATTTCTGTCTTTTTCCCCCAAAACTAAAGAAATTTCTGTCTTTTTTGCCCCAAAATAAGGAAAATTTCTGACTTCTTACCCTGAAATAAGTGAAATTTCTGCAATTTTGCCCAAAAATAAGAGAAATTTCTGCCTTTTTGCCCCCAAATAAGGAGAATTTCAGCCTTTAACCTCAAAATAAGGGGAAATTCTGCATTTTGCCCCAAAATATGGAAAATTTCTGCCTTTTTGTCCCAAAATAAGAAAAATTTTTGATATTTTGTAACAAAATAAAAAAAATTTTCTACCTTTTTCCCCCAAAATAAGAAAATTTCCGCTTTTTTTCTGAAATAAGTGAAATTTCTGGAATTTTGCCCCAAAATAAGTGGAATTTCTGAGTTTTGCCCCAAAATAAGGAGAATTTCTGTCCTTTTGCCCCAACATATAGGGGATTTCTGCCTTTTTGCCCAGCAATTATAGAAATTTCTGCAACTTTGCTTCAAAATACAAGGAATTTCTGCCTTTTTGCCCAAAAATAATAAGAATGCATACCTTTTTGCCATAAAAAATGGAAATTTCTTCATTTTTTCTCCAAAATAAGAGGAATTTCTGCTTTTTTGCCTCTAAATAAGTGGAATTTCTGTCTTTTTCCCCCAAAATAAAGGGAATTTCTGTCTTTTTGCCCCAAAATAAGGAAAATTTCTGACTTATTACCCTTAAGTAAGTGAAATTTCTGCAATTTTGCCCCAAAATAAACGAAATTTCTGCTTTTTTGCCCCCAAATAATTGGAATTTTAGCCGTTTTACCTCAAAATATAGGAAATTTTTGCATTTTTGCCCCAAAATATGAGAAATTTCTGCCTTTTTGCCCCAAAATAAGAAAAAATTCTGCAATTTTGTACCAAAATAAAAGAAATTTCTGCCTTTTTGCCCCAAAATAAAAAAATTTCTGCTTTTTTTTTGAAATAAGTGAAATTTCTGCAATTTTGCCCCAAAATAAGTGGAATTTTTGAGTTTTGCCACAAAATAAAAAAAATTCTGCCTTTTTGCCCCAAAATAAGAACAATTTCGGCAATTTTGTACCAAAATAAAAGAAATTTCTGCCTTTTTGCCCCAAAATAAGAAAACTTCTGCTTTTTTAATGAGATAAGTGAAATTTCTGCCTTTTTGCCCCAAAACAAAAAAAAATTTCTGCCTTTTTCCCCTGAAATAAGTGAAATTTCTGCAATTTTGCCCCAAAATAAGTGAAGTTTCTTCAATTTTGCCCCAAAATAAAGGAAATTTTTGGAATTTTGCCCCAAAATAAGTGGAATTTCTGAGTTTTACCAAAAAATAAGGAGAATTTCTGTCTTTTTACCATAACATATAGGGAATTTCTGCCTTTTTGCCCCACAATTAGGGGAATTTCTGCAATTTTGCTCCAAAATGCGGTGATTTTCTGCCTTTTTCACCGAAAATAAGGAGAATTTCTGCCATTTGGCCGCGAAATAAGAAAAATTTCTGCAATTTTGTACCAAAATAAAAGAAATTTCTGCCTTTTTGCCCCAATATAAGAAAATTTCTGCTTTTTTTTCCCTTAAATAAGTGAAATTTCTGCAATTTTGCCCCAAAGGAAGGGAAATTTCTGCAATTTTGCCCCAATGTAAAGGAAATTTCTGCAATTGTGCCCCAAAATAAGAGGAATTTCTGACTTTTTGCCCTGAAATAAATGAAATTTCTGCAATTTTTCCTGAAAATAAGGGAAATTTGTGCATTTTTGCCCCAAAATAAGAGGAATTTCTGCCTATTGCCCCAAAATATGGGGAATTTCATCATTTTACCTCAAAATAAGAGGAATTTTAGCCTTTTTGCACCAAAATATGGAGAATTTCTGCCTTTTTGCCCCAAAATAAAGGGAATTTCTGCATTTTTGCACAAATATTAGGGGAATTTCTGCAATTTTGCTCCAAAATACTGGTCATTTCTGTCTTTTTTGCCAGAAATTAAGTGGAATTTCTGCCTTTTTGTCCCGAAATATGTGAAATTTCTTCAATTTTAGCCAAAACTTAGGGATTTCATCTTTTTGCCCCAAAATAAGGGGAATTTCTGCCATTATGCCCTGAAATATTTGAAATTTCTGCAATTTTACCCAAAAATAGGGGGAATTTCTGCCTTTTTGTTCCAAAATAAAGGGGAATTTCAGCCTTATTACCTCAAAATAAGGGAAATTTCTGCCTTTTTGCCACAAAATATAAGGAATTTCTGCCTTTTTGCCCCAAAATAAGGAAAATTTCTGCAATTTTGCCCCAAAATAAGAGGAATTTCTCCCTTTTTGCCCCAAAATAAAGGAAATTTCAGCCTTTTTACTTGAAAATAAGTGAAAATTCTGCAATTTTGCCCCAAATAAGGCAAATTTCTGCAAGTTTGCCCCAAAATAAGGTAAATTCCTGTAATTTTGCCCCAAAATAAAGGAAATTTCTGGAATTTTGCCGCAAAGTAAGGGGAATTTCTGATTTTTGCCCCAAAATAAAAGGGAATTTCTGCCTTTTGCCCCAAAATTAGGAGAATTTCTGAATTTTGCTCCAAAATACGGAGAATTTCTGACTTTTTGCCTGAAAATAAGGGGAATGCATATCTTTTTTGCCATAAAAAAGGGAAATTTCTTCATTTTTGCTCCAAAATACGAGGAATTTCTGCCTTTTTGCCTCTAAATAAGTGGAATTTCTGTTTTTTTTCCCCCAAAACAATGGGAATTTCTGTCTTTTTTGCCCCAAAATAAGGGGAATTTCTGACTTATTACCCTGAAATAGGTAAAATTTCTGCAATTTTGCCTCAAAATTAGGGTAATTTCTGCCTTTCTGCCCCCAAATACGGGAAATTTCAGCATTTGTACCTCAAAATTAGGGGAATTTCTGCATTTTTGCCACAAAATATTAGGAATTTTTGCCTTTTTCTCCCAAAATAAGGAAAATTTCGGCCTTTTTTTCCTGAAATAAGTGAAATTTCTGCAATTTTGCCCCAAAATAAGTGAAATTTCTGCAATTTTGCCCCAAAATAAGGGAAATTTCTGGAATTTTGCCCCAAAGAAGTGGAATTTCTGAGTTTTGCCCCAAAATAAGGAGAATTTCTGTCTTTTTGCCCCAACAAATTGGGAATTTCTGCATTTTTGCCCCACAACTAGGGGAATTTCTGCAATTTTGCTCCAAAATACGGGGAATTTCTGCTTTTTTCCTGAAAATAAAGGGAATGTATACCTTTTGCCACAAAGAAAGGAAATTTCTTCATTTTTGCCCCAAAATATGGGGAATTTCTGCCTTTTTACCTCAAAATAAGTGAAATTTCTGCCTTTTTACCAAAAATAAATGGAATTTCTCTCTTTTTGCTCCAAAATAAAAGGAATTTTTGAATTATGCTCTGAAATAAGTGAAATTTCTGCAATTCTGCCCCAGAATAAAAAATTTCTGCCTTTTTGCCACAAAATAAGGGGAATTTCTGTCTTTTTGCCCCAAAATAAGGGAAATTTCAGCCTTTTTGCCCCCAAATAAGGGAGAATTTCCGGCTTTTTACCTCAAAATAAAGGGAATTTCTGCATTTTTGCCACAAAATGTTAAGAATTTCTGCCATTGTGCTCCAAAATATGGAAAATTTCTGCCGTTTTTCTTTGAAATAAGTGAAATTTCTACAATTTTGCCCCAAAATAAGTGAAATATCTGCAATTTTGCCCCAATATAAGGGAAATTTCTGGAATTTTGTTCCAAAATAAGTGGAATTTCTGAGTTTTGCGCCAAAATAAGGAGAATTTCTGTCTTTTTGCCCCAACATATAAGGAATTTCTTTATTTTTGCACCACAGTTAGGGGAATTTCTGCAATTTTGCTCCAAATTATGGGGAATTTCTACTTTTTTGCCCAAAAATAAGGGGAATGTATACCTTTTGCCACAAAATAGGGAAATTTCTTCATTTTTGGCCCAAAATAAGAGGAATTTCTGCCTTTTTACCTCAAAATAAGTGAAATTTCTGACTTTTTACCCAAAAATAAACGGAATTTCTGTCTTTTTGCTTAAAATAAAAGGAATTTTTGAATTATGCCCTGAAATAAGTGAAATTTCTGCAATTTTGCCCCAAAATAAAAGAAATTTCTTCTTTTTGCCACAAAATAAGAGGAAATTCTGTCTTTTTGGCCCAAAATAAGGGAAATTTCTGCCTTTTTGCCCCCATAAAGAGGGAATTTCATTCTTTTTACCTCAAAATAAGGGGAATTTCTGCATTTTTGCCACAAAATATTAAGAATTTCTGACATTGTGCTTCAAAATACGGAAAAATTTTGCCTTTTTTCCCTGAAATAAGTGAAATTTCTGCAATTTTTCCCCAAAATAAATGAAATTTCTGCAATTTTGCCCTAAAATAAGTGGAATTTCTGAGTTTTGCCCCAATATAAGGAGAATTTCTGTCTTTTTGCCCCAATATATAGGGAATTTCTGCATTTTTGCCCCACAATTAGGGGAATTTCTGCAATTTTGCTCCAAAATACGGTGATTTTCTGCCTATTTCATCGAAAATAAGGAGAATTTCTGCCATTTGGCCGCGAAATAAGAAAAATTTCTGCAATTTTTTACCAAAATAAAAGAAATTTCTGCCTTTTTCCCTCAAAATCAGAAAATTTCTGCTTTTTTTCCCTTAAATAAGTGAAATTTCTGCAATTTTGCCCGAAAGGAAGGGAAATTTCTGCAATTTTGCCCCAATGTAAAGGAAATTTCTGCAATTGTGCCCCAAAATAAGAGGAATTTCTGACTTTTTGCCCTGAAATAAATGAAATTTCTGCAATTTTTCCTGAAAATAAGGGAAATTTGTGGCTTTTTGCCCCAAAATAAGAGGAATTTCTGCCTTTTGCCCCAAAATATGGGGAATTTCATCATTTTACCTCGAAATAAGAGGAATTTCAGCCTTTTTGCACCAAAATATGGAGAATTTCTGCCTTTTTGCCCCAAAATAAAAGGAATTTCTGCATTTTTGCACAAATATTAAGGGAATTTTTGCAATTTTGCTCCAAAATACGGGTCATTTCTGCCTTTTTGGCCAGAAATTAAGTGGAATTTCTGCCTTTTTGGCCAGAAATTAAGTGGAATTTCTGCCTTTTTGTCCCGAAATAAGTGAAATTTCTTCAATTTTAGCCAAAAATTAGGGATTTCATCTTTTTGCCCCAAAATAAGGGGAATTTCTGCCATTTTGCCATGAAATATTTGAAATTTCTGCAATTTTACCCCAAAATAAGGGGAATTTCTGCCTTTTTGTTCCAAAATAAAGGGGACTTTCAGCCTTATCACCTCAAAATAAGGGAAATTTCTGCCTTTTTGCCACAAAATATAAGGAATTTCTGCCTTTTTGCCCCAAAATAAGGAAAACTTCTGCTATTTTCCCCAAAATAAAAGGGATTTCTCCCTTTTTGCCCCAAAATAAAGAAAATTTCAGCCTTTTTACCTGAAAATAAGTGAAAATTCTCCAATTTTGCCCCAAATAAGGGAAATTTCTGCAATTTTGCCCCAAAATAAGGTAAATTCCTGCAATTTTGCCCCAAAATAAAGGAAATTTCTGGAATTTTGCTCAAAGTAAGGGAAATTTCTGATTTTTGCCCCAAAATAAAGGGAATTTCTGCCTTTTGCCCCAAAATTAGGGGAATTTCTGAATTTTGCTCCAAAATACGGAGAATTTCTGCCTTTTTGCCTGAAAATAAGGGGAATGCATAATTTTGCCATAAATAAGGGAAATTTCTTCAGTTTTGCTCCAAAATACGGGGAATTTCTACCTTTTGGCCTCTAAATAAGTGGAATTTCTGTTATTTTTCCCCCAAAACAAAGGGAATTTCTGTCTTTTTTGCCCCAAAATAAGGGGAATTTCTGACTTATTACCCTGAAATAAGTGAAATTTTTGCAATTTTGCCTCAAAATAAGGGTAATTTCTGCCTTTCTGACCCCAAATAAGGGAAATTTCAGCATTTTTACCTCAAAATTAGGGGAATTTCTGCAATTTTGCCACAAAATAAGAGAAATTTCTGCAATTTTGCCCCAAAATAAGAAAAAATTCTGGAATTTTGCCCCAAAAAAAGTGGAATTTCTGAGTTTTGCCCCAAAATAAGGAGAATTTCTGTCTTTTTGCTCCAACATATAGAGAATTTCTGCCTTTATGCCCCACAATTAGGGGAATTTCTGCAATTTTGCTCCAAAATACGGGGAATTTCTGCCTTTTTGCCCGAAAATAAGGGGAATGCATAACTTTTTGCCATAAAAAAGGGAAATTTCTTCATTTTTGCTCCAAAAAAAGGGGAATTTCTGCATTTTTGCCTCTAAATAAGTGGAATTTCTGTATTTTTCCCCCAAAACAAAGGGAATTTTTGTCTTTTTTCCCCAAAATAAGGAAAATTTCTGACTTATTACCCTGAAATAAGTGAAATTTCTGCAATTTTGCCCTAAAATAAGGGAAATTTCTGCAATTTTTCCTCATAATAAGGGAAATTTCTGCAATTTTTCTCAATAATAAGGGGAATTTCTGTTTTTTGCCCCCAAATAAGGGAAATTTCTGCAATATTGCCCTAAAATAAGGGGAATTTCTGCCTTTAGCCCCAAAATATGGAGAATTTCTGCATTTTTGCCCAAAATAAAGAAAATTACTCTATTTTTTACCCCAAAATTATTTGAATTTCTGCAATTTTGCTCCAAAATATGGGGATTTTCTGCCTTTTTCCCTGAAAATAATGAAAATTTCTGCCATTTTGCCACGAAATAAGTGAAATTTCTGCAGTTTAAGGCCAAAATTAGGGGAATATCTGCCTTTTGCACCAAAATTAGGGGAATTTCTGCAATTTTGCTCCAAAATACGGGGAATTTCTGCATTTTTGACTGAAAATAAAGGGAATGTATACCTTTTTGCCATAAAAAAAGAAAATTTCTTCATTTTTGCCCCAAAATAAGGGGATTTTCTGCCTTTTAGACTCAAAATAAGTGCAATTTCTGCTTTTTCCCCCAAAATAAATGAAATTTCTGACGTTGATTCCCCAAAATAAAGGGAATTTCTGACTTTTTGACTGAAAATAAGGGGAATTTCAGCCTTTTTACCTCAAAATAAGAGGAATTTCTGCCTTTTTGCCCTAAAATATGGGAAATTTCTGCCTTTTTGCCCCAAAATAAGAAAAATTTCTGCAATTTTGTACCAAAATAAAAGCAATTTCTGCCTTTTTGCCCCAAAATAAGAAAATTTCTGCCTTTTTTCTGAAAAAAGTGAAATTTCTGCAATTTTGCCCCAAAATAAGGGAAATTTCTACAATTTTGCCCAAATGTAAAGGAAATTTCTGCAATTTTGCCCCAAAATAAGGGGAATTTCTGACTTTTTGCTCCTGAAAAAAAGAGATTTTTTGTCTTTTTGCCCCAAAATAAGGAGAATTTCTGCCTTTTTGCCCGACAATTATGAGAATTTCTGCAATTTTGCTTCAAAATACGGGGAATTTCTGCCTTTTAGCCCCAAAATAAAGGGAATTTTTGCATTTTCCCCCAATATTTGGGGAATTTCTGCATTTTACCTCTAAATAAGGGGAATTTCTGCATTTTACCTAAAATAAGAAGAATTTCTTCCTTTTGCCCCAAAATATGGGGAATTTCTGCCTTTTTATTCCAAAATAAGAAAAATTTCTTCAATTTTGTACCATAATAAAAGAAATTTCTGCTTTTTGCCCCAAAATAAGAAAAATTTCTGACTTTTTGCCCTGAAATAAATGAAATTTCTGCAATTTTGCCCGAAAATAAGGGAAATTTGTGCCTTTTTGCCCCAAAATAAGGGGAATTTCTGCCTTTTGCCCCAAAATATGGAAAATTTCAGCATTTTACCTCAAAATGAAGGGAATTTAAGACTTTTTGCACCAAAATATGGAGAATTTCTGCTTTTTTGCCTTTAAATAAAGGGAATTTCTGCATTTTTGCACCAATATTAGAGGAATTTCTGCAATTTTGCTCCAAAATACGGGTCATTTCTGCCTTTTTGCCCGAAATTAAGTTGAATTTCTGCTTTTTTGTCCCGAAATAAGTGAAATTTCTTCAAATTTAGCCAAAAATTAGGGATTTCATTTTTTTGCCCCAAAATAAGGGGAATTTCTGCCATTTTGCCCTGAAATATTTGAAATTTCTGCAATTTTACCCCAAAATAAGGGGAATTTCTGCCTTTTTGTTCCAAAATAAAGGGGAATTTCAGCCTTATCACCTCAAAATAAGGGAAATTTCTGCCTTTTTGCCCCAAAATAAAAGGAATTTCTCCCTTTTTGCCCCAAAATAAAGGAAATTTCAGTCTTTTTACCTTAAAATAAGTGAAAATTCTGCAATTTTGCCCCAAATAAGGCAAATTTCTGCAATTTTGCCCCAAAATAATGTAAATTTCTGCAATTTTGCCCCAAAATAAAGGAAATTTCTGGAATTTAGCCTCAAAGAAAGGGGAATTTCTGATTTTTGCCCCAAAATAAAAGGGAATTTCTGCCTTTTGCCCCAAAATTAGGGGAATTTCTGAATTTTGCTCCAAAATACGGAGAATTTCTGCCTTTTTGCCCGAAAATAAGGGGAATGCATAACTTTTTGCCATAAAAAAGGGAAATTTCTTCATTTTTGCTCCAAAATAAGGGGAATTTCTGCATTTTTGCCTCTGAATAAGTGGAATTTCTGTTTTTTTCCCCAAAAACAATGGGAATTTCTGTCTTTTTTGCCCCAAAATAAGGGGAATTTCTGACTTATTACCCTGAAATAAGTGAAATTTCTGCAATTTTGACTAAAAATAAGGGTAATTTCTGCCTTTCTGCCCCCAAATAAGGGAAATTTCAGCATTTTTACCTCAAAATTAGGGGAATTTCTGCATTTTTGCCACAAAATATTAGGAATTTCTGCCTTTTTGTCCCAAAATAAAAAAAATTTCTGCCTTTTTTCCCTGAAATAAGTGAAATTTCTGCAATTTTGCCTCAAAATAAGTGAAATTTCTGCAATTTTGCCCCAAAATAAAAGAAATTTCTGGATTTTTGCCCCAAAAGAAGTGGAATTTCTGAGTTTTGCCCCAAAATAAGGAGAATTTCTGTCTTTTTGCTCCAACATATAGAGAATTTCTGCCTTTATGCCCCACAATTAGGGGAATTTCTGCAATTTTGCTCCAAAATACGGGGAATTTCTGCCTTTTTGCCCGAAAATAAGAGGAATGCATAACTTTTTGCCATAAAAAAAGGAAATTTCTTCATTTTTGCTCCAAAATAAGGGGAATTTCCTCATTTTTGACTCTAAATAAGTGGAATTTCTCTGTCTTTTTTCCCCAAAACAAAGGGAATTTCTGTTTCTTTTCCCCAAAAGAAGGAAAATTTCTGACTTATTACCCTGAAATAAGTGAAATTTCTGCAATTTTGCCAGAAAATAAGTGAAATTTCTGCAATTTTGCCCCAAAAAATAGGAAATTTCTGGAATTTTTCCCAAAAATAAGTGGAATTTCATAGTTTTGCCCCAAAATAAGAAGAATTTCTGTCTTTTTGCCCTAACATATAGGGAATTTCTGCCTTTTTGACCCACAATTAGGGGAATTTCTGCAATTTTGCCCCAAAATAAGGAAAATTTCTGACTTATTACCCTGAAATAAGTGAAATTTCTGCAATTTTGCCCCAAAATAAGGGAAATTTCTGCCTTTTTGCCCCCAAAGAAGGGAAATTTCAGCCTTTTTACCTCAAAATAAGGGTAATTTCTGCATTTTTGCCACAAAATATTAAGAATTTCTGCCTTTTTGCCCCAAAATAAGGAAAATTTCTGCCTTTCTTCCCTGAAATAAGTGAAATTTCTGCCATTTTGCCCCAAAAGAAGTGAAATTTCTGCAATTTTCCACCAAGATAAGGGAAATTTTTGGAATTTGCCCCAAAATAATTGGAATTTCTGAGTTTTGCCCCAAAATAAAGAGAATATCTGCCTTTTGTCCCAACATATAGGGAATTTCTGCCTTTTGCCCCACAATTTGTGGAATTTCTGCAATTTTGCTCCAAAATACCGGGAATTTCTGCCTTTTTGCCCGAAAATCAGAAGAATGCATATCTTTTTGCCATAAAAAAGGAAAATTTCTTCATTTTTGCTCCAAAATAAGGGGAATTTCTGCTTTTTAGTCTCTAAATAAGTAGAATTTCTGTCTTTTTCCCCAAAACAAAGGAAATTCCTGTCTTTTTTGCCCCAAAATAAGGAAAATTTTTGACTATTACCCTGAAATAAGTGAAATTTCTGCAATTTTGCCCCAAAATAAGGGAAATTTCTGCCTTTTTGCCCCCAAATAAAGAGAATTTCATGCTTTTTACCTAAGAATAAGGGGAATTTCTGCATTTTTGCCACAAAATATTAGGAATTTCTGCTTTTTGCCACAAAATAAGAAAATTTCTGCTTTTTTTCCCTGAAATAAGTGAAATTTCAGCAATTT
This sequence comes from Micromys minutus, assembly GCF_963924665.1. NCBI lineage: Eukaryota > Metazoa > Chordata > Mammalia > Rodentia > Muridae > Micromys > Micromys minutus. The sequence goes on along the minus strand of NW_027667467.1, from coordinate 9,188,321 downwards.
TGCCTTAAAATAAGTGAAATTTCTGTAATTTTGCCTCAAAATAAGGGAAATATCTGGAATTTTGCCCCAAAATAAGTGGAATTTCTGAGTTTTGCCCCAAAATAAGGAGAATTTCTGTTTTTTGCCCCAACATATAGGGAATTTCTGCCTTTTTGCCCTACAATTAGGGGAATTTCTGCAATTTTGCTCCAAAATATGGGAAATTTCTGCCTTTTTGCCCGAAAATCAGAAGAATGCATACCTTTTTGCCATAAAAAGGGAAATTTCTTCATTTTTGCTCCAAAATAAGGGGAATTTCAGCTTTTTTGCCTCTAAATAAGTGGAATTATTGTTCCCCCAAAACAAAGGGAATTCCTGTCTTTTTTGCCCCAAAATAAGGAAAATTTCTGACTTATTACCCTGAAATAAGTGAAATTTCTGCAATTTTGCCCCAAAATAAGTGAAATTTCTGCAATTTTGCCCCAAAATAAGGGAAATTTCTGGAATTTTGCCCCAAAATAAGTGGAATTTCTTAGTTTTGCCACAAAATAAGGAGAATTTTTGTCCTTTTGCCCCAACATATAGGGAATTTCTGCCTTTTTCCCCCACAATTAGGAGAATTTCTGCAATTTTGCCCGAAAATCAGAATAATGCATACCTTTTTGCCACAAAAAGGGGAAATTTCTTCATTTTTTCTCCAAAATAAGGGGAATTTCAGCTTTTTTGCCTCTAAATATGTGGAATTTCTTTTTCCCCCAAGCAAAGGGAATTCCTGTCTTTTTTGCCCCAAAATAAGGAAAATTTCTGACTTATTACCCTAAAATAAATGAAATTTCTGCAATTTTGCCCCAAAATAAGGGAAATTTCTGCATTTTTGCCCCCAAATAATGGGAGTTTCAGCATTTTTACCTCAAAATAAGGGGAATTTCTGCATTTTTGCCCTAAAATAAGGGGAATTTCTGCCTTTTTACCCCAAAATAAGAAAATTTCTCCTTTTTTCCCTGAAATAAGAGAAATTTCTGCAATTTTGCCCCAAAATAAGTGAAATTTCTACAATTTTGCCCCCAAATAATTGAAATTTCTGGAATTTTGTCCCAAAATAAGTGGAATTTCTGTGTTTTGCCTCAAAATAAGGAGAATTTCTGTCTTTTTCTTCCAACATATAGGGAATTTCTGCCTATTTGCCCCACAATTAGGGGAATTTCTGCAATTTTGCTCCAAAATATGGGGAATTTCTGCTTTTTTGCCCAAAAATCAGAAGAATGCATACTTTTGCCATAAAAAAAAGGAAATTTCTTCATTTTTGCTCCAAAATAGGAACAATTTCAGCTTCTTTGCCTCTAAATAAGTGGAATATTTTGTCCCCCAAAACAAAGGAATTCCTGTCTTTTTTGCCCCAAAATAAATAAAATTTCTGACTTATTACCCTGAAATAAGTGAAATTTCTGCAATTTTGCCCAAAATTAGGGAAACTTCTGCCTTTTTGCCTCCAAATAAGGGGAATTTGAGAGTTTTTACCTCAAAATAAGGAGAAGTTCTGCATTTTTGCCCCAAAAGAAGGGAAATTTCAGCCTTTTTCCCCCAAATAAGAGGAATTTCAGCCTTTTTACCTCCAAATAAGGGGAATTTCTGCATTTTTGCCCCAAAATAAGGGAAATTTCTGCAATTTTGCCCCAAAATAAGTCAAATTTCCTCAATTTTGCCCCAAAATAAGGGAAATTTCTGGAATTTTGCCCAAAAATAAGTGGAATTTCTGAGTTTTACCCCAAAATAAGGAGAAGTTCTGTTTTTTGCCCCAACATATAGAGAATTTCTGCATTTTTGCCCTACAATTGGGGGAATTTCTGCAATTTTGCTCCAAAATACGGGGAATTTCTGACTTTTTGCCCGAAAATAAGAAGAATGCATACCTTTTTGCCATAAAAAAGAAAAATTTCTTCATTTTTGCTCCAAAATAAGGAGAATTTCTGCTTTTTAGTCTCTAAATAAGTGGAATTTCTGTCTTTTCCCCCCAAAACAATAGGAATTTCTGTCTTTTTTGCCCCAAAATAAGAAAAATTTCTGATTTATTACCCTGAAATAAGTGAATTTTCTGCGATTTTGCCCCAAAATAAGGGAAATTTCTGCCTTTTTGCCCCCAAATAAAAGGAATTTCAGCCTTTTTATGTCAAAATAAGGGGAATTTCTGCATTTTTGCCCCAAAATAAGGGAAATTTCTGCCTTTTTGCCCCAAAATAAGAAAATTTCTGCTTTTTTTCCCTGAAATAAGTGAAATTTCTGCAATTTTGCCCCAAAATACGTGAAATTTCTGCAATTTTGCCCCAAAATAAGGGATATGTCTGGATTTTTGCTTCAACATATAGGGAATTTCTGCCTTTTTGCCTAACAATTGGGGGAATTTCTGCAATTTTGCTCCAAAATACGGGGAATTTCTGCCTTTTTGCCCGAAAATCAATAGAATGCATACCTTTTATATAAAAAAGGGAAATTTCTTCATTTTTGCTCCAAAATAAGGGGAATTTCAGTTTTTTTGCCTCTAAATCAGTGAAATTTCTTTTTTCCCCAAAACAAAAAGAATTCCTGTTTTTTTGCTTCAAAATAAGGAAAATTTCTGATTTATTACCCTGAAATAAGTGAAATTTCTGCAATTTTGCCCCAAAATATGGGAAATTTCTGCCTCTTTGCAATCAAATAAAAGGAATTTCAGCATTTTTATGTCAAAATAAGGGGAATTTTTGCATTTTTGCCACAAAATATTAGGAATTTCTGCCTTTTTTCCCCAAAATAAGAAAATTTCTGCTTTTTTCCCTGAAATAAGTGAAATTTCTGCAATTTTGCCCCAAAATAAGTGAAATTTCTGTAATTTTGCCCCAAAATAAGAGAAATTTCTGGAATTTTGCCCCAAATAAGTGGCATTTCTGAGTTTTGCCCCAAATAAGGAGAATTTCTGTCTTTTTGCCCCAACATATAGGAAATTTCTGCCTTTTTGCCCAACAATTAGGGGAATTTCTGCAATTTTGCTCCAAAATACGGGGAATTTCTGCTTTTTTGTCCGAAAATAATAAGAATGCATACCATTTTGCCATAAAAAAGGGAAATTTCTTCATTTTTGCTCCAAAATAAGGGGAATTTCTACTTTTTGCCTATAAATAAGTGGAATTTCTGTCTTTTCCCCCAAAACAAAGGGAATTCCTGTCTTTTTTGCACCAAAATAAGAAAAAATTCTGACTTATTACCCTGAAGTAAGTGAAATTTCTGCAATTTTGCCCCCAAATAATGGAAATTTCAGCCTTTTTACCTCAAAATAAGAAGAATTTCTGCATTTTTTCCACAAAATATTAGGAATTTCTGCCTTTTTTCCCCAAAATAAGTGAAATTTCTGCAATTTTTCCCCAAAATAAGTGAAATTTCTGCAATTTTGCTCCAAAATAAGTGAAATTTCAGGAATTTTGCCCCAAAATAAGTGAAATTTCTGGAATTTTGGCCCAAAATAAACGGAATTTCTCAGTTTTGACCCCAAATAAGGAGAATTTCTATCTTTTTGCCCCAACATATAGAGAATTTCTGCCTTTTTGCCCCACAATTACGGGAATTTCTGCAATTTTGCTCCAAAATACGGGGAATTTCTGCCTTTTTGCCTGAAAATAAGAAGAATGCATACCTTTTTGCCATAAAAAAAGGAAATTTCTTCATTTTTGCTTCAAAATAAGGGGAATTTCTGCTTTTTTGCCTCTAAAGAGTGGAATTTCTGTCTTTTTCCCCCAAAACAAAGGGAATTCCTGGTTTTTTTTTTTGCCCCAAAATACGGAAAACTTCTGACTTATTACCCTGAAATAAGTGAAATTTCTGCAATTTTGCCCCAAAATAAGGGAAATTTCTGCCTTTTTGCCCCCAAATAAGGAGAATTTTAGCCTTTTTACCTCAAAATAAGGGAAATTTCTGAATTTTTGCCACTAAATATTAGGAATTTCTGCCTTTTGCCCCAAAATAAAAAAATTTCTGCTTTTTTTCCCTGAAATAAGTGAAATTTCTTCAATTTTGCCCCAAAATAAGTGAAATTTCGGTATATTTGCCCCAAAATAAGGGAAATTTCTGGAATTTTGCCCCAAAATAAGTGGAATTTCTGAGTTTTGCCCCAAAATATGGAGAATTTCTGTCTTTTTGTTCCCACATATAGGGAATTTCTGCCTTTTTGCCCCACAATTAGGGGAATTTCTGCAATTTTGCTTCAAAATATGGGGAATTTCTGCCTTTTTGCCCGAAAATCAGAAGAATGCATACCTTTTTGCCATAAAAAGGGAAATTTCTTCATTTTTGCTCCAAAATAAGGGGAATTTCTGCCTTTTTGCCACAAAATAAGAAAATTTCTGCTTTTTTCCCTGAAATAAGTGAAATTTCTGCAATTTTGCCCCAAAATACGTGAAATTTCTGCAATTTTGCCCCAAAATAAGGGATATTTTTGGATTTTTGCCCCAACATATAGAGAATTTCTGCCTTTTTGCCTAACAATTGGGGGAATTTCTGCAATTTTGCTCCAAAATACGGGGAATTTCTGCCTTTTTGCCCGAAAATCAGAAGAATGCATACCTTTTATATAAAAAAGGGAAATTTCTTCATTTTTGCTCCAAAATAAGGGGAATTTCAGCTTTTTTGCCTCTAAATAAGTGAAATTTCTTTTTTCCCCAAAACAAAGGGAATTCCTGTTTTTTTGCCCCAAAATAAGGAAAATTTCTGACTTATTACCCTGAAATAAGTGAAATTTTTGCAATTTTGCCCCAAAATAAGGGAAATTTCTGCCTCTTTGCAATCAAATAAAAGGAATTTCAGCCTTTTTATGTCAAAATAAGGGGAATTTTTGCATTTTTCCCACAAAATATTAGGAATTTCTGCCTTTTTTCCCCAAAATAAGAAAATTTCTGCTTTTTTCCCTGAAATAAGTGACATTTCTGCAATTTTGCCCCAAAATAAGTGAAATTTCTGTAATTTTGCCCCAAAATAAGGGAAATTTCTGGAATTTTGCCCCAAATAAGTGGAATTTCTGAGTTTTGCCCCAAATAAGAAGAATTTCTGTCTTTTTGCCGACAACATATAAGGAATTTCTGCCTTTTTGCCCAACAATTAGGGGAATTTCTGCAATTTTGTTCCAAAATACGGGGAATTTCTGCTTTTTTGCCCGAAAATAAGAAGAATGCATACCATTTTGCCATAAAAAAGGGAAATTTCTTCATTTTTGCTCCAAAATAAGGGGAATTTCTGCTTTTTGCCTATAAATAAGTGGAATTTCTGTCTTTTTCCCCCAAAACAAAGGGAATTCCTGTCTTTTTTGCCCCAAAATAAGAAAAAATTCTGACTTATTACCCTGAACTAAGTGAAATTTCTGCAATTTTGCCCCAAATAAAGGGAAATTTCTGCCTTTTTGCCCCCAAATAATGGAAATTTCAGCCTTTTTACCTCAAAATTAGAAGAATTTCTGCATTTTTTCCACAAAATATTAGGAATTTCTGCCTTTTTGCCCCACGATAAGGAAAATTTCTGCCTTTTTTCCCTGAAATAAGTGAAATTTCTGCAATTTTTCCCCAAAATAAGTGAAATTTCTGCAATTTTGCTCCCAAATAAGTGAAATTTCAGGAATTTTGCCCCAAAATAAGTGAAATTTCTGGAATTTTGCCCCAAAATAAATGGAATTTTTGAGTTTTGCCCCCAAATAAGGAGAATTTCTATCTTTTTGCCCCAACATATAGAGAATTTCTGCCTTTTTGCCCCACAATTAGGGGAATTTCTGCAATTTTGCTCCAAAATACAAGGAATTTCTGCCTTTTTGCCTTAAAATAAGAAGAATGCATACCTTTTTGCCATAAAAAAAGGAAATTTCTTCATTTTTGCTCCAAAATAAGGGGAATTTCAGCTTTTTTGCTTCTAAATAAGTGGAATTATTGTTCCCCCAAAACAAAGGGAATTCCTGTCTTTTTTGCCCCAAAATAAGGAAAATTTCTGACTTATTACCCTGAAATAAGAGAAATATCTGCAATTTTGCCCCAAAATAAGGGAAATTTCTGCCTTTTTGCCCCAAAATAAGGGGAATTTCAGGCTTTTTACTTCAAAATAAGAGGAATTTCTGCATTTTTGCCCCCAAATGAGGGAAATTTCTGCCTTTTTGCCCCAAATTAGAAAATTTCTGCTTTTTTTTGCTGAAATAAGTGAAATTTCTGCAATTTTGCCCCAAAATAAGTGAAATTTCTGCAATTTTGCCCCAAAATAAGGGATATTTCTGGATTTTTGACCAAACATATAAGGAATTTCTGCCTTTTTGCCTCACAATTAGGGTAATTTCTGCAATTTTGATCCAAAATACGGGGAATTTCTGCCTTTTTGCCCGAAAATCAGAAGAATGCATACCTTTTATATAAAAAAGTGAAATTTCTTCATTTTTGCTCCAAAATAAGGGGAATTTCTTCTTTTTGGCCTCTAAATAAGTGGAATTTCTGTCTTTTTCCATCAAAAAAAGGGAATTTCTGTCTTTTTTGCCCCAAAATAAGGAAATATTCTGACTTATTACCCTGAAATAAGTGAAATTTCTGTAATTTTGCCCCAAAATAAGGGAAATTTCTGCCACTTTTTCCTCAAATAAAAGGAATTTCAGCCTTTTTATGTCAAAATAAGGGGAATTTTTGCATTTTTGCCACAAAATATTAGGAATTTCTGCCTTTTTTCCCCAAAATAAGAAATTTTCTGCTTTTTTTCCCTGAAATAAGTGAAATTTCTGCAATTTTGCCCCAAAATAAGTGAAATTTCTGCAATTTTGCCCCAAAATAAGAAAAATTTCTGGAATTTTGCCCCAAATAAGTGGAATTTCTGAGTTTTGCCTTAAAATAAGGAGAATTTTTGTCTTTTTGCCCCAACATATGGGGAATTTCTGCCTTTTTGCCCTACAATTAGGGGAATTTCTGCAATTTTGCTCCAAAATACGGGGAATTTCTGCCTTTTGCCCGAAAATAAGAAGAATGCATACCTTTTTGCCATAAAAAAGGGAAATTTCTTCATTTTTACTCCAAAATAAGGGGAATTTCTGCTTTTTTGCCTCTAAATCAGTGGAATTTCTGTCTTTTTCCCCTAAAACAAAGTGAATATCTGTCTTTTTTGCCCCAAAATAAGGAAAAATTCTTAATTATTAACCTGAAGTAAGTGAAATTTCTTCAATTTTGCCCCAAAATAAGGAAAATTTCTGCCTTTTTGTCCCCAAAAATGGGAATTTCAGCCTTTTTACCTAAAAATAAGAAGAATTTCTGCATTTTTTCCACAAAATATTAGGAATTTCTGCCTTTTTGCCTTACAATAAGGAAAATTTCTGCCTTTTTTCCATGAGATAAGTGAAATTTCTGCAATTTTTTTCCAAAATAAGTGAAATTTCTGCAATTTTGCTCCAAAATAAGTGAAATTTCAGGAATTTTGCCCCAAAATAAGTGAAATTTCTGGAATTTTGCCCCAAAATAAATGGAATTACTGAGTTTTGCCCCCAAATAAGAAGAATTTCTGTCTTTTTGCCCCAACATATAGAGAATTTCTGCCTTTTGCACCACAATTAGGGGAATTTCTGCAATTTTTCTCCAAAATATGGGGAATTTCTGCCTTTTTGCCTGAAAATAAGAAGAATGCATACCTTTTTCCCATAAGAAGAGAAATTTCTTCATTTTTGCTCCAAAATAAGGGGAATTTCTGCTCTTTTGCCTCTAAAGTGTGGAATTTCTGTCTTTTTCCCTCAAAACAATGGGAATTCCTGTTTTTTTTTTGCCCCAAAATACGGAAAACTTCTGACTTATTACCCTGTAATAAGTGAAATTTCTGCAATTTTGCCCAAAAATAAGGGAAATTTTTGCCTTTTTGCCCCCAAATAAGGAGAATTTTAGCCTTTTTACCTCAAAATAAGGGAAATTTCTGCATTTTTGCCACAAAATATTAGGAATTTCTGCCTTTTGCCCCAAATAAGAAAATTTCTGCTTTTTTTCTCTGAAATAAGTGAAATTTCTGCAATTTTGCCCCAAAATAAGTGAAATTTCTGCAATTTTGCCCCAAAATAAGGGAAATTTCTGGAATTTTGCCCCAAATAAGTGGAATTACTGAGTTTTGCCCCAAAATAAGGAGAATTTCTGAATTTTTGCACAAACATATAGGGAATTTCTGAATTTTTGCCCCACAATTAGGGGAATTTCTGCAATTTTGCTCCAAAATACGGGGAATTTCTGCCTTTTTGCCCGAAAATCAGAAGAATGCATACCTTTTTGCCATAAAAAGGGAAATTTCTTCATTTTTGCTCCAAAATAAGGGGAATTTCTGCCTTTTTGCCACAAAATAAGAAAATTTCTGCTTTTTTCCCTGAAATAAGTGAAATTTCTGCAATTTTGCCCCAAAATACGTGAAATTTCTGCAATTTTGCCCCAAAATAAGGGATATTTTTGGATTTTTGCCCCAACATATAGAGAATTTCTGCCTTTTTGCCTAACAATTGGGGGAATTTCTGCAATTTTGCTCCAAAATACGGGGAATTTCTGCCTTTTTGCCCGAAAATCAGAAGAATGCATACCTTTTATATTAAAGGGAAATTTCTTCATTTTTGCTCCAAAATAAGGGGAATTTCAGCTTTTTTGCCTCTAAATAAGTGAAATTTCTTTTTTCCCCAAAACAAAGGGAATTCCTGTTTTTTGCCCCAAAATAAGGAAAATTTCTGACTTATTACCCTGAAATAAGTGAAATTTTTGCAATTTTGCCCCAAAATAAGGGAAATTTCTGCCTCTTTGCAATCAAATAAAAGGAATTTCAGCCTTTTTATGTCAAAATAAGGGGAATTTTTGCATTTTTCCCACAAAATATTAGGAATTTCTGCCTTTTTTCCCCAAAATAAGAAAATTTCTGCTTTTTTCCCTGAAATAAGTGACATTTCTGCAATTTAGCCCCAAAATAAGTGAAATTTCTGTAATTTTGCCCCAAAATAAGGGAAATTTCTGGAATTTTGCCCCAAATAAGTGGAATTTCTGAGTTTTGCCCCAAATAAGAAGAATTTCTGTCTTTTTGCCGACAACATATAAGGAATTTCTGCCTTTTTGCCCAACAATTAGGGGAATTTCTGCAATTTTGTTCCAAAATACGGGGAATTTCTGCTTTTTTGCCCGAAAATAAGAAGAATGCATACCATTTTGCCATAAAAAAGGGAAATTTCTTCATTTTTGCTCCAAAATAAGGGGAATTTCTGCTTTTTGCCTATAAATAAGTGGAATTTCTGTCTTTTTCCCCCAAAACAAAGGGAATTCCTGTCTTTTTTGCCCCAAAATAAGAAAAAATTCTGACTTATTACCCTGAACTAAGTGAAATTTCTGCAATTTTGCCCCAAATAAAGGGAAATTTCTGCCTTTTTGCCCCCAAATAATGGAAATTTCAGCCTTTTTACCTCAAAATTAGAAGAATTTCTGCATTTTTTCCACAAAATATTAGGAATTGCTGCCTTTTTGCCCCACGATAAGGAAAATTTCTGCCTTTTTTCCCTGAAATAAGTGAAATTTCTGCAATTTTTCCCCAAAATAAGTGAAATTTCTGCAATTTTGCTCCAAAATAAGTGAAATTTCAGGAATTTTGCCCCAAAATAAGTGAAATTTCTGGAATTTTGCCCCAAAATAAATGGAATTTTTGAGTTTTGCCCCCAAATAAGGAGAATTTCTATCTTTTTGCCCCAACATATAGAGAATTTCTGCCTTTTTGCCCCACAATTAGGGGAATTTCTGCAATTTTGCTCCAAAATACGAGGAATTTCTGCCTTTTTGCCTTAAAATAAGAAGAATGCATACCTTTTTGCCATAAAAATGGAAATTTCTTCATTTTTGCTCCAAAATAAGGGGAATTTCAGCTTTTTTGCTTCTAAATAAGTGGAATTATTGTTCCCCCAAAACAAAGGGAATTCCTGTCTTTTTTGCCCCAAAATAAGGAAAATTTCTGACTTATTACCCTGAAATAAGAGAAATTTCTGCAATTTTGCCCCAAAATAAGGGAAATTTCTGCCTTTTTGCCCCAAAATAAGGGGAATTTCAGGCTTTTTACTTCAAAATAAGAGGAATTTCTGCATTTTTGCCCCCAAATGAGGGAAATTTCTGCCTTTTTGCCCCAAATTAGAAAATTTCTGCTTTTTTTTTGCTGAAATAAGTGAAATTTCTGCAATTTTGCCCCAAAATAAGTGAAATTTCTGCAATTTTGCCCCAAAATAAGGGATATTTCTGGATTTTTGACCAAACATATAAGGAATTTCTGCCTTTTTGCCTCACAATTAGGGTAATTTCTGCAATTTTGATCCAAAATACGGGGAATTTCTGCCTTTTTGCCCGAAAATCAGAAGAATGCATACCTTTTATATAAAAAAGGGAAATTTCTTCATTTTTGCTCCAAAATAAGGGGAATTTCTTCTTTTTGGCCTCTAAATAAGTGGAATTTCTGTCTTTTTCCATCAAAAAAAGGGAATTTCTGTCTTTTTTGCCCCAAAATAAGGAAATATTCTGACTTATTACCCTGAAATAAGTGAAATTTCTGTAATTTTGCCCCAAAATAAGGGAAATTTCTGCCACTTTTTCCTCAAATAAAAGGAATTTCAGCCTTTTTATGTCAAAATAAGGGGAATTTTTGCATTTTTGCCACAAAATATTAGGAATTTCTGCCTTTTTTCCCCAAAATAAGAAATTTTCTGCTTTTTTTCCCTGAAATAAGTGAAATTTCTGCAATTTTGCCCCAAAATAAGTGAAATTTCTGCAATTTTGCCCCAAAATAAGAAAAATTTCTGGAATTTTGCCCCAAATAAGTGGAATTTCTGAGTTTTGCCTGAAAATAAGGAGAATTTTTGTCTTTTTGCCCCAACATATGGGGAATTTCTGCCTTTTTGCCCTACAATTAGGGGAATTTCTGCAATTTTGCTCCAAAATACGGGGAATTTCTGCCTTTTGCCCGAAAATAAGAAGAATGCATACCTTTTTGCCATAAAAAAGGGAAATTTCTTCATTTTTACTCCAAAATAAGGGGAATTTCTGCTTTTTTGCCTCTAAATCAGTGGAATTTCTGTCTTTTTCCCCTAAAACAAAGTGAATATCTGTCTTTTTTGCCCCAAAATAAGGAAAAATTCTTAATTATTACCCTGAAGTAAGTGAAATTTCTTCAATTTTGCCCCAAAATAAGGAAAATTTCTTCCTTTTTGCCCCCAAAAATGGGAATTTCAGCCTTTTTACCTAAAAATAAGAAGAATTTCTGCATTTTTTCCACAAAATATTAGGAATTTCTGCCTTTTTGCCTTACAATAAGGAAAATTTCTGCCTTTTTTCCATGAGATAAGTGAAATTTCTGCAATTTTTTTCCAAAATAAGTGAAATTTCTGCAATTTTGCTCCAAAATAAGTGAAATTTCAGGAATTTTGCCCCAAAATAAGTGAAATTTCTGGAATTTTGCCCCAAAATAAATGGAATTACTGAGTTTTGCCCCCAAATAAGAAGAATTTCTGTCTTTTTGCCCCAACATATAGAGAATTTCTGCCTTTTTGCACCACAATTAGGGGAATTTCTGCAATTTTTCTCCAAAATATGGGGAATTTCTGCCTTTTTGCCTGAAAATAAGAAGAATGCATACCTTTTTCCCATAAAAAGAGAAATTTCTTCATTTTTGCTCCAAAATAAGGGGAATTTCTGCTCTTTTGCCTCTAAAGTGTGGAATTTCTGTCTTTTTCCCTCAAAACAATGGGAATTCCTGTTTTTTTTTGCCCCAAAATACGGAAAACTTCTGACTTATTACCCTGTAATAAGTGAAATTTCTGCAATTTTGCCCAAAAATAAGGGAAATTTTTGCGTTTTTGCCCCCAAATAAGGAGAATTTTAGCCTTTTTACCTCAAAATAAGGGAAATTTCTGCATTTTTGCCACAAAATATTAGGAATTTCTGCCTTTTGCCCCAAAATAAGAAAATTTCTGCTTTTTTTCTCTGAAATAAGTGAAATTTCTGCAATTTTGCCCCAAAATAAGTGAAATTTCTGCAATTTTGCCCCAAAATAAGGGAAATTTCTGGAATTTTGCCCCAAATAAGTGGAATTACTGAGTTTTGCCCCAAAATAAGGAGAATTTCTGACTTTTTGCACAAACATATAGGGAATTTCTGAATTTTTGCCCCACAATTAGGGGAATTTCTGCAATTTTGCTCCAAAATACGGGGAATTTCTGCCTTTTTGCCCGAAAATCAAAAGAATGCATACCTTTTTGCGATAAAAAAGGAAATTTCTTCATTTTTGCTCCAAAATAGTGGGAATTTCAGCTTTTTTGCCTCTAAATATGTGGAATTTTTTTTCCCCCCAAATAAAGAGAATTCCGGTCTTTTTTGCCCCAAAATAAGGAAAATTTCTGACTTATTACCCTGAAATATGTGAAATTTCTGCAATTTTGCCCCAAAATAAGGGAAATTTCTGCCTTTTTGCTTCCAAACAAGGGGAGTTTCAGCCTTTTTACCTTAAAATAAGGGGAATTTCTGCATTTTTGCCCCAAAATAAGGGAAATTTCTGCCTTTTTGCCCCAAAATAAGAAAATTTCTGCTTTTTTTCCATGAAATAAGTGAAATTTCTGCAATTTTGCCCCAAAATATGTGAAATTTCTGCAATTTTTCCCCAAAATAAGTGAAATTTCTGTAATTTTGCCCCAAAATAAGGGAAATTTCTGGAATTTGGCCCCGAAATAAGGGAAATTTCTATAATTTTGCCCCAAAATAAGTGGAATTTCTGAGTTTTGCCCCAAAATAAGGAGAATTTCTGTCTTTTTGCCACAACATATATCGAATTTCTGCCTTTTTGCCCCACAATTAGGGGAATTACTGCAATTTTGCTCCAAAATACGGGGAATTTCTGACTTTTTGCCCGAAAATAAGAAGAATGCATACCTTTTTGCCATCAAAAAGGGAAATTTCTTCATTTTTGCTCCAAAATAAAGAGAATTTCTGCTTTTTTGCCTCTAAATAAGTGGAATTTCTCTCATTTTCCCCCAAAACAAAGGGAATTCCTGTTTTTTTTTTGCCCCAAAATACAGAATACTTCTGACTTATTACCCTGAAATAAGTGAAATTTCTGCAATTTTGCCCAAAAATAAGGGAAATTTCTGAATTTTTGTCCCCAAATAATGAGAATTTTAGCCTTTTTACCTCAAAATAAGGAAAATTTCTGCATTTTTGTCACAAAATTTTAGGAATTTCTGCCTTTTGCCCCAAAATAAAAAATTTCTGCTTTTTTTCCCTGAAATGAGTGAAATTTCTGCAATTTTGACAAAAAATAAGTGAAATTTCTGCAATTTTGCCCCAAAATAAGGGAAATTTCTGGAATTTTACCCGAAAATAAGTGGAATTTCTGAGTTTTACCCCAAAATAAGGAGAATTTCTGTTTTTTGCCCCAACATATAGGGAATTTCTACATTTTGCCCCACAATTAGGGGAATTTCTGCAATATTGCTCCAAAATACTAGGAATTTCTGGCTATTTGCCTGAAAATAAGAAGAATGCATACCTTTTTGTCATAAAAAAGGGAAATTTCTTCATTTTTGCTCCAAAATAAGGGGAATTTCTGCTTTTTTGCCTCTAAATAAGTGGAATTTCTGTCTTTTTCCCCCAAATCAAAGAAAATTCCTGTTTTTTTTGCCCCAAAATAAGGAAAATTTCTAACTTATTACCCTGAAATAAGTGAAATTTCTGCAATTTTGCCCCAAAATATGGGAAATTTCTGCCTTTTTGCCTCCAAATAAGGAGAATTCTAGCCTTTTTACCTCAAAATAAGGGCAATTTCTGCATTTTTGCCACAAGATATTAGGAATTTCTGCCTTTTTCCCCAAAATAAGAAAATTTCTGCTTTTTTTCCCTGAAATAAGTGAAATTTCTGCAATTTTGCCCAAAAATAAGAGAAATTTCTGCCTTTTTGCCCCCAAATAAGGGGAATTTCAGCCTTTTTATCTCAAAATAAAAGGATTTTCTGCATTTTTGCCATAAATAAGAAAATTTCTGCTTTTTTCCCTGAAATAAGTGAAATTTCTGCAATTTTGCCCCAAAATAAGTAAAATTTCTGCAATTTTGCCCCAAAATAAGGGAAATTTCTGGAATTTTGCCCCAAAATAAGTGGAATTTCTGAGTTTTGCCCCAAAATAAGGAGAATTTCTGTCTTTTTGCCCCAACATATAGGAAATTTCTGCCTATTTGCCCGACATTAAGGGGAATTTCTGCAATTTTGCTCCAAAATACGGGGAATTTCTGCCTTTTTGCCCGAAAATCAGAAGAATGTATACCTTTTTGCCATAAAACAAAGGAAATTTCTTCATTTTTGCTCCAAAATAAAGGGAATTTCTGCTTTTTGCTTCTAAATAAGTGGAATTTCAGTCTTTTTCCCCCAAAACAAAGGGAATTTCTGTCTTTTTTGCCCCAAAATAAAAAAAATTTCTGACTTATTACCCTGAAATAAGTGAAATTTCTGCAATTTTGACCCAAAATAAGAGAAATTTCTGCCTTTATGCCCCCAAATAATGGGAATTTCACCCTTTTTACCTCAAAATAAGGGGAATTTCTGAACTTTTGCCCCAAAATATGGGAAATTTCTGCCTTTTTGCCCCAAAATAAGAAAAATTTCTGCAATTTTGTACCAAATAAGAGAAATTTCTGCCTTTTTGCTCCAAAATAAGAAAATTTCTGCTTTTTTTCTGAAATAAGTAAATTTTCTGCAATTTTGCCCCAAAATAAGTGAAATTTCTGCAATTTTGCCCCAAAATAAAAGAAATTTCTGGAATTTTGCCCCAAAATAAGTGGAATTTCTGAGTTTTGCCCCAAAATAAGGAGAATTTCTGTTTTTTGCCCCAACATATAGGGAATTTCTGCCTTTTTGCCCCACAATTTGGGAAAATTCTGCAATTTTGCTCCAAAATACGGGGAATTTATGCATTTTTGCTCGAAAATAAGAAGAATGCATACCTTTTTGCCATAAAAAATCGAAATTTCTTCATTTTTGCTCCAAAATAATGGGAATTTCTGCATTTTTGCCTCTAAATAAGTGGAATTTCTGTCTTTTTCCCCCAAAACAAAGGAAATTTCTGCCTTTTTTGCCCCAAAATAAGGAAAATTTTTGACTTATTACCCTGAAATAAGTGAAATTTTTGCAATTTTGATCCAAAATAAGGGAAATTTCTGCCTTTTTGCCCTTAAATATGGGAAATTTCAGCCTTTTTATCTCAAAAAAAGAGGAATTTCTGCATTTTTGCCACAAAATATTAGGAATTTCTGCCTTTTTTGCCCCCAAAATAAGGAAAATTTCTGCCTTTTTTCCCTGAAATAATTGAAATTTGTGCCATTTTGCCCCCAAATAAGTGAAATTTCTGCAATTATGCCCCAAAATAAAAGAAATTTTTGGAATTATGCCCCAAAATAAGTGGAATTTCTGAGTTTTGCCCTAAAATAAGAAAAATATCTGTCTTTTTGCCCCAAAATATATAGAATTTCTGCCTTTTTGCCCCATAATTAAAAGAATTTCTGCAATTTTGCTCCAAAATATGGGGAATTTCTGCTTTTTTGTCCGAAAATCAAAAGAATGCATACCTTTTTGCCATAAAATGGAAATTTCTTCAGTTTTGCTCCAAAATAAGGGGAATTTCTGCTTTTTTTGCCTCTAAATAAGTGAAATTTCTGTCTTTTTCCCCCAAAACAAAGGGAATTTCTGTCTTTTTTGCCCCAAAATAAGAAAAATATCTGACTTATTACCCTGAAATAAGTGAAATTTCTGCAATTTTGCCCCAAAATAAGTGAATTTTCTGCCTTTTTGCCCCCAAATAAGGAGAATTTCAGCCTTTTTACCTCAAAATAAGGGGAATTTCTGCATTTTTGCCACAAAATATTAGGAATTTCTGCCTTTTTGCCCCAAAATAAGAAAATTTCTGCTTTTTTTCCCTGAAATAGGTGAAATTTCTGCAATTTTTCCCCAAAATAAGAGAAATTTTTGCCTTTTTGCCCCCAAATAAGGAGAATTTCAGCCTTTTAACCTCAAAATAAGGGGAATTTCTGCATTTTTGCCACAAAATATTAGGAATTTCTGCCTTTTTGCCCCAAAATAAGAAAATTTCTGCTTTTTTTCCCTGAAATAGGTAAAATTTCTGCAATTTTGCCCCAAAATAAGAGAAATTTTTGTTTTTTTGCCCCCAAATAATGAGAATTTCAGCCTTTTTATCTCAAAATAAGGGGATTTTCTGCATTTTTGCGCCAAAATAAAAAAATTTCTGCTTTTTTTCCCTGAAATAAGTGAAATTTCTGCAATTTTGCCCCAAAATAAGTGAAATTTCTGCAATTTTGCCTCAAGATAAGGGAAATTTCTGGAATTTTGCCCCAAAATAAGTGAAATTTCTGAGTTTTGCCCCAAAATAAGGAGAATTTCTGTCTTTTTGCCCCAACTTATAGGGAATTTTAGCCTTTTTGCCCCACAATTAGGGGAATTTATGCAATTTTCCTCCAAAATACGGGGAATTTCTGCCTTTTTGCCCGACAATCAGAAGAATGCATACCTTTTTGCCATAAAAAGGGAAATTTCTTCATTTTTGCTCAAAATAAGGGGAATTTCAGCTTTTTTGCCTCTAAATAAGTGGAATTTCTCTTTCCCCCAAAACAAAGGGAATTACTGTTATTTTGGCCCCAAAATAAGGAAAATTTCTTACTTATTACCCTTAAACAAGTGAAATTTCTGCAATTTTGCCCCAAAATAAGGAAAAATTCTTACTTATTACCCTGAAATAAGTGAAATTTCTGCAATTGTGCCCCAAAATAAGGGAAATTTCTGCCTTTTTGCCCCCAAATAAGGAGAATTTCAGCCTTTTTACCTCAAAATAAGAAGAATTGTTGCATTTTTGCCACAAAATATTAGGAATTTCTGCCTTTTCCCCTAAAATAAGAAAATTTCTGCTTTTTTTCCCTGAAATAAGTGAAATTTCTGCAATTTTGCCCCAAAATACGTGAAATTTCTGCAATTTTGCCCCAAAATAAGGAAAATTTCTGGAATTTTGCCCCAAAATAAGTGGAAATTCTGAGTTTTGCACCAAAATAAGGAGAATTTCTGTCTTTTTGTCCCAACATATAGGGAATTTCTGCCTATTTGCCACACAATTAGGGGAATTTCCGCAATTTTGCTCCAAAATACGGGGAATTTCTGCCTTTTAGCCCGAAAATCAGAAGAATGCATACCCTTTTTCCATAAAACAAAGGAAATTTCTTCATTTTTGCTCCAAAATAAAGGAAATTTCTGCTTTTTTGCCTCTAAATAAGTGGAATTTCTGTCTTTTTCCTCTAAAACAAAGGGAATTTCTGTCATTTTTGCCCCAAAATAAG
This sequence comes from Micromys minutus, assembly GCF_963924665.1. Taxonomy (NCBI): domain Eukaryota; kingdom Metazoa; phylum Chordata; class Mammalia; order Rodentia; family Muridae; genus Micromys; species Micromys minutus. The sequence goes on along the minus strand of NW_027667467.1, from coordinate 9,170,952 downwards.
GAAAATTTCTGACTTATTATTCTGACGTAAGTGAAATTTCGGCAATTTTTCCCCAAAATAAGGGAAATTTCTGCCTTTTTGCCCCCAAATAATGGGAATTTCAGCCTTTTTACTTCAAAATAAGGGGAATTTCTGCATTTTTGCCCCAAAATATGGGAAATTTCTGCCTTTTTGCCCCAAAATAAGAAAAACTTCTGCAATTTTGTACCAAAATAAAAGAAATTTCTGCCTTTTTGCCCCAAAATAAGAAAATTTCTGCTTTTTTTCTGAAATAAGTGAAATTTCTGCAATTTTGCCCCAAAATAAGGGAAATTTCTGAAATTTTGCCCCAAATAAGTGGAATTTCTGAGTTTTGCCCCAAAATAAAAAGAATTTCTGTATTTTGCCCCAACATATAGGGAATTTCTGCCTTTTTGCCCCACAATTTAAGAAATTTCTGCAATTTTTTTCCAAAATAAAGGAAATTTCTGCCTTTTTGCCCGAAAATAAGAAGAATGCATACTTTTTGCCATAAAAAAGGGAAATTTCTTCATTTTTTCTCCAAAATAAGGGGAATTTCTGCTTTTTTTGCCTCTAAATAAGTGGAATTTCTGTCTTTTTCCCCCAAATCAAATTGAATTCCTGTCTTTTTTGCCCCAAAATAAGAAAAATTTCTGACTTATTACCCTGAAATAAGTGAAATTTCTGCAATTTTGCCCCAAAATAAGGGAAATTTCTGCCTTTTTCCTCCCAAATAAGGAGAATTTCAGCCTGTTTACCTCAAAATAAAGGGAATTTCTGCATTTTTGCCACAAAATATTAGGAATTTCTACCTTTTTGCCCCAAAATAAGAAAATTTCTGTTTTTTTTCCCTGAAATAAGTGAAATTTCTGCAATTTTGCGCCAAAATAAGTGAAATTTCTGCAATTTTGCCCCAATATAAGAGAAATTTCTGGAATTTTGCCCCAAAATAAGTGGAATTTCTGAGCTTTCCCCCAAAATAAGGAGAATTTCTTTCCTTTTTCCCCAACATATAGGGAATTTCTGCCTTTTTGCCCCACAATTAGGGGAATTTCTGAAATTTTGCTCCAAAATACAGGGAATTTCTGCCTTTTTGCCCGAAAATCAGAAGAATGCATACCTTTTTGCCATAAAAAAGGAAATTTCTTCATTTTTGCTCCAAAATAAGGGGAATTTCAGCTTTTTTGCCTCTAAATAAGTGGAATTTCTTTTTCCCCCAAAACAAAGGAAATTCCTGTCTTTTTTGCCCCAAAATAAAGAAAATTTCTTACTTATTACCCTGAAATAAGTGAAATTTCTGCAATTTTGCCCTAAAATAAGGGAAATTTCTGCCTTTTGCCCCCCAAAAAAAAGAATTTCAGCCTTTTTACCTAAAAATAAGGGGAATTTCTGCATTTTTGCCCCAAAATAAGGGAAATTTCTGCATTTTTGCCCCAAAATAAGAAAATTTCTGCTTTTTTTCCCTGAAATAAGTGAAATTTTTGCAATTTTGCCCCAAAATAAGTGAAATTTCTGCAATTTTGCCCCAAAATATGGGAAATTTCTGGAATTTTGCCCCAAAACAAGTGGAATTTCTGAGTTTTGCCCCAAAATAAGGAGAATTTCTGCCTTTTTGCCCCAACATTTAGAGAATTTCTGCCTTTTTGCCCCACAATTAGGGGAATTTCTGAAATTTTGCTCCAAAATACGGGGAATTTCTGCCTTTTTGCCCGAAAATAAGAAGAATGCATACCTTTTTGCCATAAAAAAGGGAAATTTCTTCATTTTTGCTCCAAAATAAGGGGAATTTCTGCTTTTTTGCCTCTAAATAAGTGGAATTTCTGTCTCTTTCCCCCAAAACAAAGGGAATTCCTGTATTTTTTGCCCCAAAATAAGGAAAATTTCTCACTTATTACTCTGAAATAAGTGAAATTTCTGCAATTTTGCCCCAAAATAAGGGAAATTTCTGCCTTTTTGCCCCCAAATAAAGAGAATTTCAGCCTTTCTACCTCAAAATAAGAAGAATTTTTGCATTTTTGCCACAAAATATTAGGAATTTCTGCCTTTTGCCCCAAAATAAGAAAATTTCTGCTTTTTTTCCTGAAATAAGTGAAATTTCTGCAATTTTGCCCAAAAATACATGAAATTTCTGCAATTTTGCCCCAAAATAAGGGAAATTTCTGGAATTTTGCTCCAAAATAAGTGGAATTTCTGAGTTTTGCCCCAAAATAAGAAGAATTTCTGTCTTTTTGTCCCAACATATAGGGAATTTCTGCCTATTTGCCCCACAATTAGGGAAATTTCTGCATTTTTGCCACAAAATATATGGAATTTCTGCTTTTTGCCCCAAAATAAGGAAAATTTCTGCCTTTTTTCTCTGAAATAAGTGAAATTTCTGCCATTTTGCCCCAAAATAAGTTAAATTTCTGCAATTTTGCCCCAAATAAAAGAAATTTTTGGAATTTTGCTTCAAAATAAGTGGAATTTCTGAGTTTTGCCCTAAAATAAGGAGAATATCTGTCTTTTTGCCCCAACATATAGAGAATTTCTGCCTTTTTGCCCCACAATTAGGGGAATTTCTGCAATTTTGCTCCAAAATACGGGGAATTTCGGCTTTTTTGTCCGAAAATCAAAAGAATGCATACCTTTTTGCTATAAAAAAGGGAAATTTCTTAATTTTTGCTCCAAAATAAGGGGAATTTCTGCTTATTTTGCCTCTAAATAAGTGGAATTTCTGTCTTTTTCCCCCAAAACAAAGAGAATTCCTATATTTTTGCCGCAAAATAATAAAAATTTCTGACTTATTACCTTGAAATAAGTGAAATTTCTGCAATTTTGCCCCAAAATAAGGGAAATTTCTGCCTTTTTTCCCCCAAATAAGGAGAATTTCAGCCTTTTTACCTCAAAATAAGGAGAATTTCTTCATTTTTGCCACAAAATATTAGGAATTTCTGCCTTTTTGCACCAAAATAAAAAGATTTCTGCTTTTTTTCTTGAAATAGGTGATATTTCTGCAATTTTGCCCCAAAATAAGAGAAATTTCTGCATTTTTGCCCCCAAATAAGGAGAATTTCAGCCTTTTTATCTCAAAATGAGGGGATTTTCTGCATTTTTGCCCCAAAATAAGAAAATTTCTGAGTTTTGCCACAAAATAAGGAGAATTTCTGTCTTATTGCCCCAACATATAGGGAATTTCTGCCTTTTTGCCCCACAATTAGGGGAATTTCTGCAATTTTGCTCCAAAATACGGGGAATTTCTGCCTTTTTCCCCCAAAATAAAAAGAATGCATAACTTTTTGCCATAAAAAAGGGAAATTTCTTCATTTTTGCTCCAAAATAAGGGGAATTTCTGCTTTTTTGCCTCTAAATAAGTGGAATTTCTGTATTTTTCCCCCAAAACAAAGGGAATTCCTGGTTTGTTTGCCCCAAAATAAGGAAAATTTCTGACTTATTACCCTGAAATAAGTGAAATTTCTGCAATTTTGCCCCAAAATAAGGGAAATTTCTGCCTTTTTGCCCCCAAATAAGGAGAATTTCAGCCTTTTTACCTCAAAATAAGAAGAATTTTTGAATTTTTGCCACAAAATATTAGGAATTTCTGCCTTTTGCCCCAAAATAAGACAATTTCTGCTTTTTTCACTGAAATAAGTGAAATTTCTGCTATTTTGCCCCAAAATATGTGAAATTTCTGCAGTTTTGCCCCAACATAAGAGAAATTTCCGGAATTTTGCCCCAAAATAAGTGGAATTTCTGAGTTTTGCCCCAAAATAAGGAGAATATCTGTCTTTTTGTCCCAACATATAGGGAATTTCTGCCTATTTGCCCCACAATTAGGGGAATTTCTGCAATTTTGCTCCAAAATACGGGGTATTTCTGTTTTTTAGCCCGAAAATCAGAAAAATGCATAACTTTTTTCCATAAAACAAAAGAAATTTCTTCATTTTTGCTCCAACATAAAGGGAATTTTTGCTTTTTTGCCTCTAAATAAGTGGAATTTCTGTCTTTTTCCTTTAAAACAAAGGGAATATCTGACTTTTTTGCCCAAAATAAGGAAAATTTCTGACTTATTATTCTGACGAAAGTGAAATTTCTGCAATTTTGCCCCAAAATAAGGGAAATTTCTGCCTTTTTGCCCCCAAATAAGGGGAATTTCAGCCTTTTTACTTCAAAATAAAGGGAATTTCTGCATTTTTGCCCCAAAATATGGGAAATTTCTGCCTTTTGCCTTAAAATAAGAAAAATTTCCGCAATTTTGTACCAAAATAAAAGAAATTTCTGCCTTTTTGTCCAAAAATAAAAAAATTTCTGCTTTTTATCTGAAATAAGTGAAATTTCTGCATTTTTGCCCAAAAATAAGTCAAATTCCTGCAAATTTGCCCCAAAATAAAGGAAATTTCTGAAATTTTGCCTCAAAATAAGTTTTATTTCTGAGTTTTTCCCCAAAATAAGGAGAATTTCTGATTTGCCCCAACATATAGGGAATTTCTGCCTTTTTGCCCCACAATTAAAGAAATTTCTGCAATTTTCCTCCAAATTACAGGGAATTTCTGCCTTTTTGCCCGAAAATAAGAAGAATGCATACCTTATTGCCATAAAAAAGGGAAATTTCTTCATTTTCGCTCCAAAATAAGGGGAATTTCTGCTTTTTTTTCCTCTAAATAAGTGGAATTTCTGTCTTTTTCTCCCAAAACAAATGGAATTCTTGTCTTTTTTGGCCCAAAATAAGAAAAATTTCTGACTTATTACCCTGAAATAAGTGAAATTTCTGCAATTTTGCCCCAAAATAAGGGAAATTTCTGCATTTTTGCCCCCAAATATAGAGAATTTCAGCTTTTTTACCTCAAAATAAGGTGAATTTCTACATTTTTGCCACAAAATATTAAGAATTTCTGCCTTTTTGCCACAAAATAAGGAAAATTTCTGCCTTTTTTCCCTTAAATAAGTGATATTTCTGCAATTTTGCCGCAACATAAGTGAAAATTCTGCAATTTTGCCCTGAAATAAGTTTAATTTTTGCAATATTGCCCCAAAATAAGTGAAATTTCTGGAATTTTGCCCCAAAATAAGTGGAATTTCCTAGTTTTGCCCCAAAATAAAAAGAATTTCTGTCCTTTTGCCCCAACATATACAAAATTTCTGCCTTTTTGCCCCACAATTAGGGTAATTTCTGCAATATTGCTCCAAAATAAGGGGAATTTCTGCTTTTTTGCCTCTAAATAAGTGGAATTTCTGTCTTTTTCCCCCAAAACAAAGGGAATTTCTGTCTTTTTTGCCCCAAAATAAGGAAAATTTCTGACTTAATACTCTGAAATAAGTGAAATTTCTGCAATTTTGCCCCAAAATAAGGAAAATTTCTGCCTTTTTGCCCCAAAATAGAAAAAATTTCTGCAATTTTGTACCAAAATAAAACAAATTTCTGCCTTTTTGCTCCAAAATAAGAACATTTCTGCTTTTTTTCTGAAATAAGTGAAATTTCTGCAATTTTGTCCCAAAATAAGTGAAAATTCTGCAATTTTGCCCCAAAATAAAGGAAATTTCCGTAATTTTGCTCCAAAATAAGTGGAATTTCTCAGTTTTGCCCCAAAATAAGAAGAATTTCTGCAATTTTGCTCCAAAATATGGGGAATTTCTGCCTTTTTGCTTGAAAATCAGAAGAAAGCATATCTTTTTGCCATAAAAAAAAGAAATTTCTTCATTTTTGCTCCAAAATAAGAAGAATTTTTGCATTTTTGCCTCTATGTAAGTGGAATTTCTGTATTTTTCCCCGAAAACAAAGAACATTTCTCTCTTTTTTGCACCAAAATAAGGAAAATTTCTGAATTATTACCATGAGATAAATGAAATTTCTGCAATTTTGCCCCAAAATAAGAAAAATTTCTGTCTTTTTGATCCAAATATGGGGAATTTCAGCCTTTTTACCTCAAAATAAGGGGAGTTTCTGCATTTTTGCCACAAAATTTTAAAAATTTCTGCTTTTTTGCCTCAAAATAATGAAAAATTTCTGCCTTTTTTCCCTGAAATAAGTGTAATTTCTCAAATTTTTCCCGAAAATAAGTGAAATTTCTGCAATTTTGCCCCAAAATAAGGGAAATTTCTTGAATTTTGCTTCAAAATAAGTGGAATTTCTGAGTTTTGCCCCAAATTATAGAGAATTTCTGTTTTTTTGCCCTAACATATATGGAATTTCTGCCTTTTTGCTGACAATTAGGGGAATTTCTGCAATTTTGCTCCAAAATACGGGGAATTTCTGCCTTTTTGCCCGAAAATCAGAAGAATGCATACCTTTTTACCATAAAAAACAGAAATTTCTTTATTTTTGTTCCAAAATAAGGGGAATTTCTGCTTTTTTGCCTCTAAATAAGTGGAATTTCTGTCTTTTTCCCCCAAAGCAAAGGGAATTTCTGTCTTTTTTGCCCCAAAATAAGGAAAAATTCTGACTTATTACCGTGAAGTAAGTGAAATTTCTGCAATTTTGCCCCAAAATAAAAGAAATTTCTGCCTTTTTGCCCTCAAATAAGGGGAATTTCAGCGTTTTTACCTCAAAATAAGGGGAATTTTTGCATTTTTGCCACAAAATATTAGGAATTTCTGCCTTTTTGCCCCAAAATAAAGAAAATTTCTGCCTTTTTTCCCCAAAATAAGTGAAATTTCTGCAATTTTGCCCCAAAATAAGTGAAATTTCTGCAATTTTGCCCCAAAATAAGGGAACTTTCTAGAATTTTGCCCCAAAATAAGTGGAATTTCTGAGTTTTGCCCCAAAATAAGGAGAATTTCTGTCTTATTGCCCTAACATATAGGGAATTTCTGCCTTTTTGCCCCACAATTAGAGGAGTTTCTGCAATTTTGCTACAAAATACGGGGAATTTCTGCCTTTTTGCCCGAAAATCAGAAGAATGCATACCTTTTTGCCATAAAAAAGGAAATTTCTTCATTTTTGCTCCAAAATAAAGGGATTTTCTGCTTTTTTGCCACTAAATAAGTGGAATTTCTGTCTTATTCCCCAAAACGAAGAGAATTTCTGGTTTTTTTTGCCCCAAAATAAAGAAAATTTCTGACTTATTACCCTGAAGTAAGTGAAATTTCTGCAATTTTGCCTCAAAATAAAAGAAATTTCTGCCTTTTTGGCCTCAAATAAGGGGAATTTCAGCCTTTTTACCTCAAAATAAGGGGAATTTCTGCATTTTTGACACAAAATATTAGGAATTTCTGGCTTTTTGCACCAAAATAAGAAAATTTATGCTTTTTTCTCTGAAATAAGTGAAATTTTTGAAATTTTGCCCCAAAATAAGTGAAATTTCTGCAATTTTGCCCCAAAATAAGGGAAATTTCTTGAATTTTGCCCCAAAATGAGTGGAATTTCTGAGTTTTTCCCCAATATAAATAGAATTTCTGTCTTTTTGCCCCACCATATAGGGAATTTCTAACTTTTTGCCCCACAATTAGGGGAATTTCTGCAATTTTGCTCCAAAATACAGGGAATTTCTGCCTTTTTGCCCGAAAATCAGAAGAATGCATAACTTTTTCCATAAAAAAGTGAAATTTCTTCATTTTTCTTCCAAAATAAAGGGAATTTCTCCTTTTTTGCCTCTAAATAAGTGGAATTTCTGTCTTTTTCCCCCAAAACAAAGGGAATTTCTGTCTTTTTTGCCCCAAAATAAAAAAATTTCTGACGTAATACCCTGAAATAAGTGAAATATCTGCAATTTTGCCCCAAAACAAGAAATATTTCTGCCTTTTTGCCCCCAAATAAGAAAAATTTCTGCAATTTTGTACCTAAATAAAAGAAATTTCTGCCTTTTAGCTCCAAAATAAGAAAATTTCTGCTTTTTTCTGAAATAAGTGAAATTTCTGCAATTTTGCCCCAAAATAAGTGAAAATTCTGCAATTTTGCCCCAAAATAAAGGAAATTTCTGGAATTTAGCTCCAAAATAAGTGGAATTTCTCAGTTTTGCCCCAACATAAAAAGAATTTCTGCATTTTTCTCCAAAATACGGGGAATTTCTGCCTTTTTGCTCGAAAATCAGAAGAATGCATACCTTTTTGCCATAAAAAAAATTTCTTCCTTTTTTCTCCAAAATCAGAAGAATTTCTGCATTTTTGCCTCTAAATAAGTGGAATTTCTGTCTTTTTCTCCGAAAACAAAGGGAATTTCTCTCTTTTTTTGCACCAAAATAAAGAAAATTTCTGACTTATTACCCTGAAATAAGTGAAATTTCTGCAATTTTGCCCCAAAATAAGAAAAATTTCTCCCTTTTTGCCCCCAAATAAGGGGAATTTCAGCATTTTACCTCAAAATAAGGGGAATTTCTGCATTTTTGCCACAAAATATTAGGAATTTCTGTTTTTTTTCCTCAAAAGAATGAAAAATTTCTGCCTTTTTTCCCTGAAATAAGTGAAATTTCTGCAATTTTGCCCCAAAATAAGTGAAATTTCTGCAATTTTGCCCCAAAATAAGGGAAATTTCTTGAATTTTGCCCCAAAAAGAGTGGAATTTCTGAATTTTGCCCCAAAATAAAAAGAATTTCTGTCTTTTTGCCCTAACATATATGGAATTTCTGCCTTTAGGCCGACAATTAGGGGAATTTCTGCAATTTTGCTCCAAAATACGAGGAATTTCTGCCTTTTTGCCTGAAAATCAGAAGAATGCATACCATTTTTCCATAAAAAAAATAAATTTCTTCATTTTTGCTCAGAAATAAGGGGAATTTCTTCTATTTTGCCTCTAAATAAGTGGAATTTCTGTCTTTTTCCCCCAAAGCAAAGGGAATTTTTGTCTTTTTTGCCCCAAAATAAGGAAAAATTCTGACGTATTACAATGAAGTAAGTGAAATTTCTGCAACATTGCCCAAAAATAAAAGAAATTTCTGCCTTTTTGCCCTCAAATAAGGGGAATTTCTGCATTTTTGCCACAAAATATTAGGAATTTCTGCCTTTTTGCACGAAAATAAGAGAATTTCTGCTTTTTTCACTGAAATAAGTGAAATTTCTGAAATTTTGCCCCAAAATAATTGAAATTTCTGCAATTTTGCCCCAAAATAAGGGAAATTTCTGGAATTTTGCCCCAAAATAAGTGGAATTTGAGTTTTGCCCCAATATAAAGAGAATTTCTGTATTTATGCCCCACCATATAGGGAATTTCTGCCTTTTTGCCCCACAATTAGGGGAATTTCTGCAATTTTGCTCCAAAATACGGGGAATTTCTGCCTTTTTGCCCGAAAATAAGAAAAATGCATACTTTTTTCTATATTTTTTATGGCAAAATTTCTTTATTTTTCCTCTAAAATAAAGGGAATTTCTGCTTTTTTGCTTCTAAATAAGTGGAATTTCTGTCTTTTTCCCCCAAAACAAAGGGAATTTCTGTCATTTTTGCCCCAAAATAAGGAAAATTTCTGACTTATTACCCTGAAGTAAGTGAAATTTCTGCAATTTTGCCCCAAAATGAAGGAAATTTCTGCCTTTTTGTCCCCAAATAAAGGGAATTTCAGTATTTTTACCTCAAAATAGGGAGAATTTCTGCATTTTTGCCACAAAATATAAGGAATTTCTGCCTTTTTGCCCCAAAATAAGGAAAATTTCTGCCTTTTTTCCCTGAAATAAGTGATATTTCTGCAATTTTGCCACAAAATAAGTGAAATTTCTGCAATTTTGCCCCGAAATAAGTTTAATTTTTGCAATATTGCCCCAAAATAAGTGAAATTTCTGGAATTTTGCCCCAAAATAAGTGGAATTTCCTAGTTTTGCCCCAAAATAAGGAGAATTTCTGTCCTTTTGCCCCAACATATACAAAATTTCTGCCTTTTTCTCCACAATTAGGGTAATTTCTGCAATATTGCTCCAAAATAAGGGGAATTTCTGCTTTTTTGCCTCTAAATAAGTGGAATTTCTGTCTTTTTCCCCCAAAACAAAGGGAATTTCTGTCTTTTTTGCCCCAAAATAAGGAAAATTTCTGAATTAATACCCTGAAATAAGTGAAATTTCTGCAATTTTGCCCCAAAATAAGGGAAATTTCTGCCTTTTTGCCCCAAAATAGAAAAAAAATCTGCAATTTTGTACAAAAATAAAAGAAATTTCTGCCTTATTGCTCCAAAATAAGAAAATTTCTGCTTTTTTTCTGAAATAAGTGAAATTTCTGCAATTTTGCCCCAAAATAAGTGAAAATTCTGCAATTTTGCCCCAAAATAAAGGAAATTTCTGGAATTTTGCTCCAAAATAAGTGGAATTTCTCAGTTTTGCCCCAACATAAGAAGAATTTCTGAAAATTTGCTCCAAAATACGGGGAATTTCTGCCTTTTTGGTCGAAAATCAGAAGAATGCATACCTTTTTGCCATAAAAAAGAGAAATTTCTTCATTTTTGCTCCGAAATAAGAAGAATTTCTGCATTTTTACCTCTATGTAAGCGGAATTTCTGTATTTTCCCCCGAAAACAAAGAATATTTCTCTCTTTTTTGCACCAAAATAAGGAAAATTTCTGAATTATTACCCTGAAATAAATGAAATTTCTGCAATTTTGCCCCAAAATAAGGGAAATTTCTGGAATTTTGCCCCAAAATAAGTGGAATTTCTGAGTTTTGCCCCAAAATATAGAGAATTTCTTTTTTTTTGCCCTAACATATATGGAATTTCTGCCTTTTTGCCGACAATTAGGGGAATTTATGCAATTTTGCTCCAAAATAATGGGAATTTCTGCTTTTTTGCCTCTAAATAAGTGGAATTTCTGTCTTTTACCGCAAAGAAAAGGGAATTTCTGTCTTTTTTGCCTCAAAATAAGAAAAAATTCTGACTTATTACCGTGAAGTAAGTTCAATTTCTGCAATTTTGCCCCAAAATAAAACAAATTTCTGCCTTTTTGCACTCAAATAAGGGGAATTTCATCATTTTTACCTCAAAATAAAGGGAATTTCTGCATTTTTGCCACAAAATATTAGGAATTTCTGCCTTTTTTTCCCAAAATAAGGAAAATTTCTGCCTTTTTTCCCTGAAATAAGTGAAATTTCTGCAATTTTGCCCCAAAATAAGTGAAATTTCTGCAATTTTGCCCTAAAATAAGTGAAATTTCTGCAATTTTGCCCTAAAATAAGGGAAATTTCTGGAATTTTGCCCCAAAATAAGTGGAATTTCTGAGTTTTGCCCCAAAATAAGGAGAATTTCTTTCTTTTTGCCCCAACATATAAGGAATTTCTGACTTTTTGCCCCACAATTAGGGGAATTTCTGCAATTTTGCTTCAAAATACGGGGAATTTCTGCCTTTTTGCATGAAAATAAGAAGAATGCATACCTTTTTGCCATTTAAAAAGTAAATTTCTTCATTTTTGCTCCAAAATAATTGGAATTTCTGCTTTTTTGCCTCTAAATAGGTGGAATTTCTGTTTTTTTCCCACAAAACAAAGAGAATTCCTGTCTTTTTTGCCCGAAAATAAGGAAAATTTCTGACTTATTACCTTGAAATAAGTGAAATTTCTGCAATTTTGCCCCAAAATAAGGGAAATTTCTTCCTTTTAGCCCCCAAATAAGGAGAATTTCAGCCTTTTTACTTAAAAATTAGGGGAATTTCTGCATTTTTGCCACAAAATATTAGGAATTTCTGGCTTTTTGCACCCAAATAAGAAAATTTCTGCTTTTTTTCTCTGAAATAATTGAATTTTCTGAAATTTTGCCCCAATATAAGTGAAATTTCTGCAATTTTGCCCGAAAATAAGGGAAATTTCGGGAATTTTGCCCCAAAATAAGTGGAATTTCTGAGTTTTGACCCCAAATAAGGAGAATTTTTGTCTATTTGCCCTAACATATATGGAATTTCTTCCTTTTTGCCCCACAATTAGGGGAATTTCTGCAATTTTGCTCCAAAATACGGGGAATTTCTGCCTTTTTGCCCGAAAATCAGAATAATGCATACGTTTTTGTCATAAAACAGGGAAATTTCTTAATTTTTGCTCAAAAATAAAACGAATTTCTGCTTTTTTGCCTCTAAATAAGTGGAATTTCTGTCTTTTTCCCCTAAAACAAAGGTAATTTCTGTCTTTTTTGCCCCAAAATAAGGAAAATTTCTGACTTATTACCCTGAAAGCAGAGAAATTTCTGCAATTTTGCCCCAAAATAAGGGAGATTTCTGCCTTCTTTACCCCAAATAAGGGGAATTTCAGCCTTTTTACCTCAAAATAAGGGGAATTTCTGCATTTTTGCCACAAAATATTAGGAATTTCTGCCTTTTTGCCCCAAAATAAAGAAAATTTCTGCCTTTTTTTCTTGAAATAAGTGAAATTTCTGCAATTTTGCTCCAAAATAAATGAAATTTCTGCAATTTTGCCCCAAAATAAAGGAACTTTCTGGAATTTTGCCCCAAAATAAGGGGAATTTCTGAGTTTTGCCCCAAAATAAGGAGAATTTCTGTCTTTTTGCCCTAACATATAGGGAATTTCTGCCTTTTTCCCCACAATTAGGGGAATTTCTGCAATTTTGCTCTAAAATACGGGGAATTTCTGCCTTTAGGCTCGAAAATCAGAAGAATGCATACCCTTTTGCCATAAAAAAAAGGAAATTTCTTCATTTTTGCACCAAAATAAAGGGAATTTCTGCTTTTTTGCCACTAAATAAGTGGAACTTCTGTCTTTTTCCCCCAAAACAAAGGGAATTTCTGTCATTTTTGCCCCAAAATAAGGAAAATTTCTGTCTTATTACCCTGAAGTAAGTGAAATTTCTGCAATTTTGCCACAAAATAAGGGAAATTTCTGCCTTTTTGCCCCCAAATAATGGGAATTTCAGCCTTTTTACCACAAAATGAGGGGAATTTCTGCATTTTTGCCACAAAATATTAGGAATTTCTGAATTTTTGCCACAAAATAAGAAAAATTTTTGCCTTTTTTTTCTGAAATAAGTGAAATTTCTGCAATTTTGCCCCAAAATATGTGAAATTTCTGGGATTGTGCCCCAAAATAAGTGGAATTTCTGAGTTTTGCCCCAAAATAAGGAGAATTTCTGTCTTTTTGCCCCAACATGTAGGGAATTTTTGCCTTTTTGCCCCACAATTAGGGGAATTTCTGAAATTTTGCTCCAAAATACGGGGAATTTCTGCCTTTTGCCCGAAAATAAGAAGAATGCATACCTTTTTGCCATAAAAAAGGGAAATTTCTTCATTTTTGCTCCAAAATAAGGGGAATTTCTGCTTTTTTTCCTCTAAATAAGTGAAATTTCTGTCTTTTTCCCTCAAACAAAGGGAATTCCTTTATTTTTTGCCCCAAAATAAAGAAAATTTCTGACATATTACCCTGAAATAAGTGAAATTTCTGCAATTTTGCCCCAAAATAAGGGAAATTTCTGCATTTTTGCCCCCAAATAAGGGGAATTTCAGGGTTTTTACCTCAAAATAACGGGAATTTCTGCATTTTTGCTCCAAAATATGGGAAATTTCTACCTTTTTGCCCCAAAATAAGAAAAATTTCTGCAATTTTGTACCAAAATAAAAGAAATTTCTGCCTTTTTGCCCCAAAATAAGAAAATTTCTTCTTTTTTCTGAAATAAGTGAAATTTCTGCAATTTTGCCCCAAAATAAGTCAAATTTCTGCAATTTTGCCCCAACAAAAGGGAAATATCTGGAATTTTGCCCCAAAATATGTGGAATTTCTGAGTTTTGCCCCAAAATAAAAAGAATTTCGGACTTTTTGCCCTAACATATAGGGAATTTCTGCCTTTTTGCCTCACAATTAGGGGAATTATTGCAATTTTGCTCCAAAATACGGGGAATTTCTGCCTTTTTGCCCAAAAATAAGAAGAATCATAACTTTTTGCCATAAAAAAGGGAAATTTCTTCATTTTTGCTCCAAAATAAAGGGAATTTCTGCTTTTTGCCTCTAAATAAGTGGAATTTCTGTACTTTTCCCCTAAAACAAAGGGAATTCCTGTCTTTTTTGCCCCAAAATATGGAAAATTTCTAACTTATTACTCTGAAATAAGTGAAATTTCTGCAATTTTGCCCCAAAATAAAGGAAATTTCTGACTTTTTGCCCCCAAATAAGGAAAATTTCAGCCTTTTTACCTCGGAATAAGGAGAATTTCTGCATTTTTGCAACAAAATATTAGAAATTTCTGCCTTTTTGCACCAAAATAAGAAAATTTCTGCTTTTTTTCTGGAATAAGTGAAATTTCTGCAATTTTGCCCCAAAATAAGTGAAATTTCTGCAATTTTGCCCCAAAATAAGGAAAATTTCTGCAATTTTGCCCCAAAATAAGTGGAATTTCTGAGTTTTGCCCCAAAATAAGGAGAATATCTGCAGTTTTGCTCCAAAATACGGGGAATTTCTGCCTTTTTGCCTGAAAATAAGAAGAATGCATACCTTTTTGCCAGAAAAAAGGTAAATTTCTTCATTTTTGCTTCAAAATAAGGGGAATATCTGGTTTTTAGCCTATAAATAAGTGGAATTTCTGTCTTTTTCCCCCAAAACAAAGGAAATTTCTGTCTTTTTTGCCCCAAAATAAGGAAGATTTCTGACTTATTACCCTGAAATAAGTTAAATATCTGCAATTTTGCCCTGAAATAAGGGAAATTTCTGCCTTTTTGCCCCAAAATAAGGGGAATTTCAGGCTTTTTACCTCAAATTAAGGGGAATTTCTGCATTTTTGCTCTAAAATATGGGAAATTTCTGCCTTTTTGCCCCAAAATAAGAAAAATTTCTGCAATTTTGTACCAAAATAAAAAAAATTTCTGCCTTTTTGCCCCAAAATAAGAAAATTTCTGCTTTTTTCTGAAATAAGTGAAATTTTGGAATTTTGCATCAAAATAAGTCAAATTTCTGCAATTTTGCCCCAAAATAAGGGAAATTTCTGGAATTTTGCCCCAAAATAAGTGGAATTTCTGAGTTTTGCCCCAAAATAAGAAGAATTTGTCTTTTTGCCCTAACATATAGGGAATTTCTGCCTTTTTGCCCCACAATTACGGGAATTTCTGCAATTTTGCTCCAAAATACGGGGAATTTCTGCCTTTTTCTCCGAAAATAAGAAGAATGCATAACTTTTTGCCATAAAAAAGGGAAATTTCTTCATTTTTGCTCCAAAATAAGGGGAATTTCTGCTTTTTGCCTCAAAATAAGTGGAATTTCTGTCTTTTCCCCCAAAACAAAGGGAATTCCTGTTTTTTTGCCCCAAAATAAGGAAAATTTCTAACTTATTACCCTGAAATAAGTGAAATTTCTGCAATTTTGACCCAAAATAAGGGAAATTTCTGACTTTTTGCCCCCAAATAAGGAAAATTTCAGCCTTTTTACCTCAAAATAAGGGAAATTTCTGCATTTTTGCAACAAAATTAGAAATTTCTGCTATTTTGCCTCAAAATAATGAAAAATTTCTGCCTTTTTTTTCTGAAATAAGTGAAATTTCTGCAATTTTGCCCCAAAATAAAAAAATTTTTGCCTTTTTGCTTCAAATAAGGGGAATTTCAGCCTTTTTACCTCAAAATAAGGGGAATTTCTGCATTTTTGCCACAAAATATTAGAAATTTCTGCTTTTTGCCTGAAAATAATGAAAAATTTCTGCCTTTTTTCCCTGAAATAAGTGAAATTTCTGCAATTATGCCCCAAAATAAGTGAAATTTCTGCAATTTTGCCCCAAAATAAGGGAAATTTTTGGAATTTTGCCCCAAAATAAGTGGAATTTCTGAGTTTTGCCCTAAAATAAAAAGAATTTCTGTCTTTTTGCCCTAACATATTTGGAATTTCTGCCTTTTTGCCGACAATTAGGAGAATTTTTGCAATTTTGCTCCAAAATACGGGGAATTACTGCTTTTTTGCCCGAAAATCAGAAGAATGCATACCTTTTTACCATGAAAAAAAAAGAAATTTCTTCATTTTTGCTTCAAAATAAGGGGAATTTCTGCTTTTTTGCCTCTAAATAAGTGGAATTTCTGTCTTTTTCCTCAAAGCAAAGGGAATTTCTGTCTTTTTTGCCCCAAAATAAGAAAAAATTCTGACTTATTACCGTGAAGTAAGTGAAATTTCTGCAATTTTGCCCCAAAATAAAAGAAATTTCTGTTTTTTTGCCCTCAAATAAGGGGAATTTCAGCATTTTTACCTCAAAATAATGGGAATTTCTGCATTTTTGCCACAAAATATTAGGAATTTCTGCCTTTTTGCCCCAAAATAAGGAAAATTTCTGCCTTTTTTCCCTGAAATAAATGAAATTACTGCAATTTTGCCCAAAAATAAGTGAAATTTCTGCAATTTTGCCCCAAAATAAGTGACATTTCTGCAATTTTGCCCCAAAATAAGGGAAATTTCTGGAATTTTGCCCCAAAATAAGTGGAATTTCTGAGTTTTGCCCCAAAATAAGGAGAATTTCTGTCTTTTTGCCCCAACATATAGATAATTTCTGCCTTTTTGCCCCACAATTAAGGGAATTTCTGCAATTTTGCTTCAAAATACGGGGAATTTCTGCCTTTTTGCATGAAAATAAGAAGAATGCATACTTTTTGCCATTTAAAAAGGAAATTTCTTCATTTTTGCTCCAAAATAAGGGGAATTTCTGCTTTTTTGCCTCTAAATAGGTGGAATTTCTGTCTTTTTCCCACAAAACAATAAGAATTCCTGTCTTTTTTGCCCGAAAATAAGGAAAATTTCTGACTTATTACCCTTAAATAAGTGAAATTTCTGCAAATTTGCCCCAAAATAAGGGAAATTTCTGCCTTTTGGCCCCCAAATAAGGGGAATTTCAGTCTTTTTACCTAAAAATAAGGGGAATTTCTGCATTTTTGCCACAATATATTAGGAATTTCTGGCTTTTTGCACCCAAATAAGAAAATTTCTGCTTTTTTTCCCTGAAATAAGTGAATTTTCTGAAATTTTGCCCCAAAATAAGTGAAATTTCTGCAATTTTGCCCCAAAATAAGGGAAATTTCGGGAATTTTGCCCCAAAATAAGTGGAATTTCTGAGTTTTGCCCCAAAATAAGGAGAATTTTTGTCTTTTTGCCACAACATATATGGAATTTCTGCCTTTTTGCCCCACAATTAGGGGAATTTCTGCAATTTTGCTCCAAAATACGGGGAATTTCTGCCTTTTTGCCCGAAAATCAGAATAATGCATACGTTTTTGTCATAAAACAGGGAAATTTCTTCATATTTGCTCAAAAATAAAACGAATTTCTGCTTTTTTTGCCTCTAAATAAATGGAATTTCTGTCTTTTTCCCGCAAAACAAAGGTAATTTCTGTCTTTTTTGCACCAAAATAAGGATAATTTCTGACTTATTACCCTGAAATATGAAAAATTTCTGCAATTTTGCCCCAAAATAAGGAAAATTTCTGCAATTTTGCCCAAAAATAAGTGGAATTTCTGAGTTTTGCCCCAAAATAAGGAGAATTTCTGCAGTTTTGCTCCAAAATACGGGGAATTTCTGCCTTTTTGCCCGAAAATAAGAAGAATGCATACCTATTTGCCAGAAAAAAGGGAAATTTCTTCATTTTTGCTTCAAAATAAGGGGAATTTCTGGTTTTTAGCCTCTAAATAAGTGGAATTTCTGTCTTTTTCCCCCAAAACAAAGGAAATTTCTGTCTTTTTTGCCCCAAAATAAGGAAGATTTCTGACTTATTACCCTGAAATAAGTTAAATATCTGCAATTTTGCCCTGAAATAAGGGAAATTTCTGCTTTTTTGCCCAAAAATAAGGGGAATTTCAGGCTTTTTACCTCAAAATAAGGGGACTTTCTGCATTTTTGCTCCAAAATATGGGAAATTTCTGCCTTTTTGACCCAAAATAAGAAAAATTTCTGCAATTTTGTACCAAAATAAAAAAAATTTCTGCCTTTTTGCCCCAAAATAAGAAAATTTCTGCTTTTTTCTGAAATAAGTGAAATTTTGGAATTTTGCATCAAAATAAGTCAAATTTCTGCAATTTTGCCCCAAAATAAGGGAAATTTCTGGAATTTTGCCCCAAAATAAGTGGAATTTCTGAGTTTTGCCCCAAAATAAGAAGAATTTGTCTTTTTGCCCTAACATATAGGGAATTTCTGCCTTTTTGCGCCACAATTACAAGAATTTCTGCAATTTTGCTCCAAAATACGGGGAATTTCTGCCTTTTTCTCCGAAAATAAGAAGAATGCATAACTTTTTGCCATAAAAAAGGGAAATTTCTTCATTTTTGCTCCAAAATAAGGGGAATTTCTGCATTTTGCCTCAAAATAAGTGGAATTACTGTCTTTTCCCCCAAAACAAAGGGAATTCCTGTTTTTTTGCCCCAAAATAAGGAAAATTTCTAACTTATTACCCTGAAATAAGTGAAATTTCTGCAATTTTGACCCAAAATAAGGGAAATTTCTGACTTTTTGCCCCCAAATAAGGAAAATTTCAGCCTTTTTACCTCAAAATAAGGGAAATTTCTGCATTTTTGCAACAAAATTAGAAATTTCTGCTATTTTGCCTCAAAATAATGAAAAATTTCTGCCTTTTTTTCTGAAATAAGTGAAATTTCTGCAATTTGGCCCCAAAATAAAAAAATTTCTGCCTTTTTGCTTCAAATAAGGGGAATTTCAGCCTTTTTACCTCAAAATAAGGGGAATTTCTGCATTTTTGCCACAAAACATTAGAAATTTCTGCTTTTTGCCTGAAAATAATGAAAAATTTCTACCTTTTTTCCCTGAAATAAGTGAAATTTCTGCAATTTTGCCCCAAAATAGTGAAATTTCTGCAATTTTGCCCCAAAATAAGGGAAATTTTTGGAATTTTGCCCCAAAATAAGTGGAATTTCTGAGTTTTGCCCTAAAATAAAAAGAATTTCTGTCTTTTTGCCCTAACATATTTGGAATTTCTGCCTTTTTGCCGACAATTAGGAGAATTTTTGCAATTTTGCTCCAAAATACGGGGAATTACTGCCTTTTTGCCCGAAAATCAGAAGAATGCATACGTTTTTACCATGAAAAAAAAAAGAAATTTCTTCATTTTTGCTCCAAAATAAGGGGAATTTCTGCTTTTTTGCCTCTAAATAAGTGGAATTTCTGTCTTTTTCCCCCAAAGCAAAGGGAATTTCTGTCTTTTTTGCCCCAAAATAAGGAAAAATTCTGACTTATTACCGTGAAGTAAGTGAAATTTCTGCAATTTTGCCCCAAAATAAAAGAAATTTCTGTTTTTTTGCCCTCAAATAAGGGGAATTTCAGCATTTTTACCTCAAAATAATGGGAATTTCTGCATTTTTGCCACAAAATATTAGGAATTTCTGCCTTTTTGCCCCAAAATAAGGAAAATTTCTGCCTTTTTTCCCTGAAATAAATGAAATTACTGCAATTTTGCCCCAAAATAAGTGAAATTTCTGCAATTTTGCCCCAAAATAAGTGAAATTTCTGCAATTTTGCCCGTAAATAAGGGAAATTTCTGGAATTTTGCCCCAAAATAAGTGGAATTTTTGAGTTTTGCCCCAAAATAAGGAGAATTTCTGTCTTTTTGCCCCAACATATAGATAATTTCTGCCTTTTTGCCCCACAATTAAGGGAATTTCTGCAATTTTGCTTCAAAATACGGGGAATTTCTGCATTTTTGCCCGAAAATAAGAAGAATGCATACTTTTTGCCATTTAAAAAGGAAATTTCTTCATTTTTGCTCCAAAATAAGGGGAATTTCTGCTTTTTTGCCTCTAAATAGGTGGAATTTCTGTCTTTTTCCCACAAAACAATAAGAATTCCTGTCTTTTTTGCCCGAAAATAAGAAAAATTTCTGACTTATTACCCTTAAATAAGTGAAATTTCTGCAAATTTGCCCCAAAATAAGGGAAATTTCTGCCTTTTGGCCCCCAAATAAGGGGAATTTCAGCCTTTTTACCTAAAAATAAGGGGAATTTCTGCATTTTTGCCACAAAATATTAGGAATTTCTGGCTTTTTGCCTGAAAATAATGAAAAATTTCTGCCTTTTTTCCCTGAAATAAGTGAAATTTCTGCAATTTTGCCCCAAAATAAGTGAAATTTCTGCAATTTTGCCCCAAAATAAGGGAAATTTTTGGAATTTTGCCCCAAAATAAGTGGAATTTCTGAGTTTTGCCCTAAAATAAAAAGAATTTCTGTCTTTTTGCCCTAACATATTTGGAATTTCTGCCTTTTTGCCGACAATTAGGAGAATTTTTGCAATTTTGCTCCAAAATACGGGGAATTACTGCTTTTTTGCCCGAAAATCAGAAGAATGCATACCTTTTTACCATGAAAAAAAAAGAAATTTCTTCATTTTTGCTTCAAAATAAGGGGAATTTCTGCTTTTTTGCCTCTAAATAAGTGGAATTTCTGTCTTTTTCCTCAAAGCAAAGGGAATTTCTGTCTTTTTTGCCCCAAAATAAGAAAAAATTCTGACTTATTACCGTGAAGTAAGTGAAATTTCTGCAATTTTGCCCCAAAATAAAAGAAATTTCTGTTTTTTTGCCCTCAAATAAGGGGAATTTCAGCATTTTTACCTCAAAATAATGGGAATTTCTGCATTTTTGCCACAAAATATTAGGAATTTCTGCCTTTTTGCCCCAAAATAAGGAAAATTTCTGCCTTTTTTCCCTGAAATAAATGAAATTACTGCAATTTTGCCCAAAAATAAGTGAAATTTCTGCAATTTTGCCCCAAAATAAGTGACATTTCTGCAATTTTGCCCCAAAATAAGGGAAATTTCTGGAATTTTGCCCCAAAATAAGTGGAATTTCTGAGTTTTGCCCCAAAATAAGGAGAATTTCTGTCTTTTTGCCCCAACATATAGATAATTTCTGCCTTTTTGCCCCACAATTAAGGGAATTTCTGCAATTTTGCTTCAAAATACGGGGAATTTCTGCCTTTTTGCATGAAAATAAGAAGAATGCATACTTTTTGCCATTTAAAAAGGAAATTTCTTCATTTTTGCTCCAAAATAAGGGGAATTTCTGCTTTTTTGCCTCTAAATAGGTGGAATTTCTGTCTTTTTCCCACAAAACAATAAGAATTCCTGTCTTTTTTGCCCGAAAATAAGAAAAATTTCTGACTTATTACCCTTAAATAAGTGAAATTTCTGCAAATTTGCCCCAAAATAAGGGAAATTTCTGCCTTTTGGCCCCCAAATAAGGGGAATTTCAGTCTTTTTACCTAAAAATAAGGGGAATTTCTGCATTTTTGCCACAATATATTAGGAATTTCTGGCTTTTTGCACCCAAATAAGAAAATTTCTGCTTTTTTTCCCTGAAATAAGTGAATTTTCTGAAATTTTGCCCCAAAATAAGTGAAATTTCTGCAATTTTGCCCCAAAATAAGGGAAATTTCGGGAATTTTGCCCCAAAATAAGTGGAATTTCTGAGTTTTGCCCCAAAATAAGGAGAATTTTTGTCTTTTTGCCCCAACATATATGGAATTTCTGCCTTTTTGCCCCACAATTAGGGGAATTTCTGCAATTTTGCTCCAAAATACGGGGAATTTCTGCCTTTTTGCCCGAAAATCAGAATAATGCATACGTTTTTGTCATAAAACAGGGAAATTTCTTCATATTTGCTCAAAAATAAAACGAATTTCTGCTTTTTTTGCCTCTAAATAAATGGAATTTCTGTCTTTTTCCCGCAAAACAAAGGTAATTTCTGTCTTTTTTGCACCAAAATAAGGATAATTTCTGACTTATTACCCTGAAATATGAAAAATTTCTGCAATTTTGCCCCAAAATAAGGAAAATTTCTGCAATTTTGCCCAAAAATAAGTGGAATTTCTGAGTTTTGCCCCAAAATAAGGAGAATTTCTGCAGTTTTGCTCCAAAATACGGGGAATTTCTGCCTTTTTGCCCGAAAATAAGAAGAATGCATACCTATTTGCCAGAAAAAAGGGAAATTTCTTCATTTTTGCTTCAAAATAAGGGGAATTTCTGGTTTTTAGCCTCTAAATAAGTGGAATTTCTGTCTTTTTCCCCCAAAACAAAGGAAATTTCTGTCTTTTTTGCCCCAAAATAAGGAAGATTTCTGACTTATTACCCTGAAATAAGTTAAATATCTGCAATTTTGCCCTGAAATAAGGGAAATTTCTGCTTTTTTGCCCAAAAATAAGGGGAATTTCAGGCTTTTTACCTCAAAATAAGGGGACTTTCTGCATTTTTGCTCCAAAATATGGGAAATTTCTGCCTTTTTGACCCAAAATAAGAAAAATTTCTGCAATTTTGTACCAAAATAAAAAAAATTTCTGCCTTTTTGCCCCAAAATAAGAAAATTTCTGCTTTTTTCTGAAATAAGTGAAATTTTGGAATTTTGCATCAAAATAAGTCAAATTTCTGCAATTTTGCCCCAAAATAAGGGAAATTTCTGGAATTTTGCCCCAAAATAAGTGGAATTTCTGAGTTTTGCCCCAAAATAAGAAGAATTTGTCTTTTTGCCCTAACATATAGGGAATTTCTGCCTTTTTGCGCCACAATTACAAGAATTTCTGCAATTTTGCTCCAAAATACGGGGAATTTCTGCCTTTTTCTCCGAAAATAAGAAGAATGCATAACTTTTTGCCATAAAAAAGGGAAATTTCTTCATTTTTGCTCCAAAATAAGGGGAATTTCTGCATTTTGCCTCAAAATAAGTGGAATTACTGTCTTTTCCCCCAAAACAAAGGGAATTCCTGTTTTTTTGCCCCAAAATAAGGAAAATTTCTAACTTATTACCCTGAAATAAGTGAAATTTCTGCAATTTTGACCCAAAATAAGGGAAATTTCTGACTTTTTGCCCCCAAATAAGGAAAATTTCAGCCTTTTTACCTCAAAATAAGGGAAATTTCTGCATTTTTGCAACAAAATTAGAAATTTCTGCTATTTTGCCTCAAAATAATGAAAAATTTCTGCCTTTTTTTCTGAAATAAGTGAAATTTCTGCAATTTGGCCCCAAAATAAAAAAATTTCTGCCTTTTTGCTTCAAATAAGGGGAATTTCAGCCTTTTTACCTCAAAATAAGGGGAATTTCTGCATTTTTGCCACAAAACATTAGAAATTTCTGCTTTTTGCCTGAAAATAATGAAAAATTTCTACCTTTTTTCCCTGAAATAAGTGAAATTTCTGCAATTTTGCCCCAAAATAGTGAAATTTCTGCAATTTTGCCCCAAAATAAGGGAAATTTTTGGAATTTTGCCCCAAAATAAGTGGAATTTCTGAGTTTTGCCCTAAAATAAAAAGAATTTCTGTCTTTTTGCCCTAACATATTTGGAATTTCTGCCTTTTTGCCGACAATTAGGAGAATTTTTGCAATTTTGCTCCAAAATACGGGGAATTACTGCCTTTTTGCCCGAAAATCAGAAGAATGCATACGTTTTTACCATGAAAAAAAAAAGAAATTTCTTCATTTTTGCTCCAAAATAAGGGGAATTTCTGCTTTTTTGCCTCTAAATAAGTGGAATTTCTGTCTTTTTCCCCCAAAGCAAAGGGAATTTCTGTCTTTTTTGCCCCAAAATAAGGAAAAATTCTGACTTATTACCGTGAAGTAAGTGAAATTTCTGCAATTTTGCCCCAAAATAAAAGAAATTTCTGTTTTTTTGCCCTCAAATAAGGGGAATTTCAGCATTTTTACCTCAAAATAATGGGAATTTCTGCATTTTTGCCACAAAATATTAGGAATTTCTGCCTTTTTGCCCCAAAATAAGGAAAATTTCTGCCTTTTTTCCCTGAAATAAATGAAATTACTGCAATTTTGCCCCAAAATAAGTGAAATTTCTGCAATTTTGCCCCAAAATAAGTGAAATTTCTGCAATTTTGCCCGTAAATAAAAGAAATTTCTGGAATTTTGCCCCAAAATAAGTGGAATTTTTGAGTTTTGCCCCAAAATAAGGAGAATTTCTGTCTTTTTGCCCCAACATATAGATAATTTCTGCCTTTTTGCCCCACAATTAAGGGAATTTCTGCAATTTTGCTTCAAAATACGGGGAATTTCTGCATTTTTGCCCGAAAATAAGAAGAATGCATACTTTTTGCCATTTAAAAAGGAAATTTCTTCATTTTTGCTCCAAAATAAGGGGAATTTCTGCTTTTTTGCCTCTAAATAGGTGGAATTTCTGTCTTTTTCCCACAAAACAATAAGAATTCCTGTCTTTTTTGCCCGAAAATAAGAAAAATTTCTGACTTATTACCCTTAAATAAGTGAAATTTCTGCAAATTTGCCCCAAAATAAGGGAAATTTCTGCCTTTTGGCCCCCAAATAAGGGGAATTTCAGCCTTTTTACCTAAAAATAAGGGGAATTTCTGCATTTTTGCCACAAAATATTAGGAATTT
Organism: Micromys minutus; assembly: GCF_963924665.1. Taxonomy (NCBI): domain Eukaryota; kingdom Metazoa; phylum Chordata; class Mammalia; order Rodentia; family Muridae; genus Micromys; species Micromys minutus. The sequence continues at coordinate 9,146,786 of NW_027667467.1, read as the reverse complement.
CTGGCTTTTTGCACCCAAATAAGAAAATTTCTGCTTTTTTCCCTGAAATAAGTGAATTTTCTGAAATTTTGCCCCAAAATAAGTGAAATTTCTGCAATTTTGCCCCAAAATAAGAGAAATTTCGGGAATTTTGCCCCAAAATAAGTGGAATTTCTGAGTTTTGCCCCAAAATAAGGAGAATTTTTGTCTTTTTGCCCCAACATATGTGGAATTTCTGCCTTTTTGCCCCACAATTAGGGGAATTTCTGCAATTTTGCTCCAAAATACGGGGAATTTCTGCCTTTTTGCCCGAAAATCAGAATAATGCATACGTTTTTGTCATAAAACAGGGAAATTTCTTCATATTTGCTCAAAAATAAAACGAATTTCTGCTTTTTTGCCTCTAAATAAGTGGAATTTCTGTCTTTTCCCCGCAAAACAAAGGTAATTTCTGTCTTTTTTGCCCCAAAATAAGGAAAATTTCTGACTTATTACCCTGAAATATGAAAAATTTCTGCAATTTTGCCCCAAAATAAGGAAAATTTCTGCAATTTTGCCCCAAAATATGTGGAATTTCTGAGAGTTGCCCCAAATTAAGGAGAATTTCTGCAGTTTTGCTCCAAAATACGGGGAATTTCTGCCTTTTTGCCCGAAAATAAGAAGAATGCATACCTTTTTGCCAGAAAAAAGGGAAATTTCTTCATTTTTGCTTCAAAATAAGGGGAATATCTGGTTTTTAGCCTATAAATAAGTGGAATTTCTGTCTTTTTCCCCCAAAACAAAGGAAATTTCTGTCTTTTTTGCCCCAAAATAAGGAAGATTTCTGACTTATTACCCTGAAATAAGTTAAATATCTGCAATTTTGCCCTGAAATAAGGGAAATTTCTGCCTTTTTGCCCCAAAATAAGGGGAATTTCAGGCTTTTTACCTCAAATTAAGGGGAATTTCTGCATTTTTGCTCCAAAATATGGGAAATTTCTGCCTTTTTGCCCCAAAATAAGAAAAATTTCTGCAATTTTGTACCAAAATAAAAAAAATTTCTGCCTTTTTGCCCCAAAATAAGAAAATTTCTGCTTTTTTCTGAAATAAGTGAAATTTTGGAATTTTGCATCAAAATAAGTCAAATTTCTGCAATTTTGCCCCAAAATAAGGGAAATTTCTGGAATTTTGCCCCAAAATAAGTGGAATTTCTGAGTTTTGCCCCAAAATAAGAAGAATTTGTCTTTTTGCCCTAACATATAGGGAATTTCTGCCTTTTTGCCCCACAATTACGGGAATTTCTGCAATTTTGCTCCAAAATACGGGGAATTTCTGCCTTTTTCTCCGAAAATAAGAAGAATGCATAACTTTTTGCCATAAAAAAGGGAAATTTCTTCATTTTTGCTCCAAAATAAGGGGAATTTCTGCTTTTTGCCACAAAATAAGTGGAATTTCTGTCTTTTCCCCCAAAACAAAGGGAATTCCTGTTTTTTTGCCCCAAAATAAGGAAAATTTCTAACTTATTACCCTGAAATTAGTGAAATTTCTGCAATTTTGACCCAAAATAAGGGAAATTTCTGACTTTTTGCCCCCAAATAAGGAAAATTTCAGCCTTTTTACCTCAAAATAAGGGAAATTTCTGCATTTTTGCAACAAAATTAGAAATTTCTGCTATTTTGCCTCAAAATAATGAAAAATTTCTGCCTTTTTTTTCTGAAATAAGTAAAATTTCTGCAATTTTGCCCCAAAATAAAAAAAATTCTGCCTTTTTGCTTCAAATAAGGGGAATTTCAGCCTTTTTACCTCAAAATAAGGGGAATTTCTGCATTTTTGCCACAAAATATTAGAAATTTCTGCTTTTTGCATGAAAATAATGAAAAATTTCTGCCTTTTTTCCCTGAAATATGTGAAATTTCTGCAATTTTGCCCCAAAATAGTGAAATTTCTGCAATTTTGCCCCAAAATAAGGGAAATTTTTGGAATTTTGCCCCAAAATAAGTGGAATTTCTGAGTTTTGCCCTAAAATAAAAAGAATTTCTGTCTTTTTGCCCTAACATATTTGGAATTTCTGCCTTTTTGCCGACAATTAGGAGAATTTTTGCAATTTTGCCCAAAAATACGGGGAATTACTGCCTTTTTGCCCGAAAACCAGAAGAATGCATACCATTTTACCATGAAAAAAAAAAGAAATTTCTTCATTTTTGCTCCAAAATAAGGGGAATTTCTGCTTTTTTGCCTCTAAATAAGTGGAATTTCTGTCTTTTTCCCCCAAAGCAAAGGGAATTTCTGTCTTTTTTGCCCCAAAATAAGGAAAAATTCTGACTTATTACCGTGAAGTAAGTGAAATTTCTGCAATTTTGCCCCAAAATAAAAGAAATTTCTGTTTTTTTGCCCTCAAATAAGGGGAATTTCAGCATTTTTACCTCAAAATAATGGGAATTTCTGCATTTTTGCCACAAAATATTAGGAATTTCTGCCTTTTTGCCCCAAAATAAGGAAAATTTCTGCCTTTTTTCCCTGAAATAAATGAAATTACTGCAATTTTGCCCCAAAATAAGTGAAATTTCTGCAATTTTGCCCCAAAATAAGTGAAATTTCTGCAGTTTTGCCCCAAAATAAGGGAAATTTCTGGAATTTTGCCCCAAAATAAGTGGAATTTCTGAGTTTTGCCCCAAAATAAGGAGAATTTCTGTCTTTTTGCCCCAACAAATAGATAATTTCTGCCTTTTTGCCCCACAATTAAGGGAATTTCTGCAATTTTGCTTCAAAATACGGGGAATTTCTGCCTTTTTGCCCGAAAATAAGAAGAATGCATACTTTTTGCCATTTAAAAAGGAAATTTCTTCATTTTTGCTCCAAAATAAGGGGAATTTCTACTTTTTTGCCTCTAAATAGGTGGAATTTCTGTCTTTTTCCCACAAAACAATAAGAATTCCTGTCTTTTTTGCCCGAAAATAAGAAAAATTTCTGACTTATTACCCTTAAATAAGTGAAATTTCTGCAAATTTGCCCCAAAATAAGGGAAATTTCTGCCTTTTGGCCCCCAAATAAGGGGAATTTCAGCCTTTTTACCTAAAAATAAGGGGAATTTCTGCATTTTTGCCACAAAATATTAGGAATTTCTGGCTTTTTGCACCCAAATAAGAAAATTTCTGCTTTTTTTCCCTGAAATAAGTGAATTTTCTGAAATTTTGCCCCAAAATAAGTGAAATTTCTGCAATTTTGCCCCAAAATAAGGGAAATTTCGGGAATTTTGCCCCAAAATAAGTGGAATTTCTGAGTTTTGCCCCAAAATAAGGAGAATTTTTGTCTTTTTGCCCCAACATATATGGAATTTCTGCCTTTTTGCCCCACAATTAGGGGAATTTCTGCAATTTTGCTCCAAAATACGGGGAATTTCTGCCTTTTTGCCCGAAAATCAGAATAATGCATACGTTTTTGTCATAAAACAGGGAAATTTCTTCAAATTTGCTCAAAAATAAAACGAATTTCTGCTTTTTTGCCTCTAAATAAGTGGAATTTCTGTCTTTTTCCCGCAAAACAAAGGTAATTTCTGTCTTTTTTGCCCCAAAATAAGGAAAATTTCTGACTTATTACCCTGAAATATGAAAAATTTCTGCAATTTTGCCCCAAAATAAGGAAAATTTCTGCCTTTTTGACCCCGAATAAGGGGAATTTCAGCCTTTTTACCTCAAAATAAGGTGAATTTCTGCATTTTTGCCACAAAATATTAGGAATTTCTGCTTTTTTTTCCCAAAATAAAAAAAATTTCTGCCTTTTTTCCTTGAAATAAGTGAAATTTCTGCAATTTTGCCCCAAAATAAGTGAAATTTCTGCAATTTTGCCCCAAAATAAGGGAACTTTCTGGAATTTTGCCCCAAAATAAGTGTAATTTCTGAGTTTTGCCCCAAAATAAGGAGAATTTCTGTCTTTTTGCCCTAACATATAGGGAATTTCTGCCTTTTTGCCCCACAATTAGGGGAATTTCTGCAATTTTGCTCCAAAATACGGGGAATTTCTGCATTTTTGCCCGAAAATCAAAAGAATGCATACCTTTTTGCCATAAAAAAAGGAAATTTCTTCATTTTTGCTCCAAAATAAAGGGAATTTCTGCATTTTTGCCACTAAATAAGTGGAATTTCAGTTTTTTTCCCCCAAAACAAAGAGATTTTTCGTCTAATTTGCGCCAAAATAAGGAAAATTTCTGACTTTTTACCTTGAAGTAAGTGAAATTTCTGCAATTTTGCCACAAAATAAGGGAAATATCTGCCTTTTTGCCCCCAAATAAAGGGAATTTCAGCCTTTTTACCACAAAATAAGAAGAATTTCTGCATTTTTGCCACAAAATATTAGGAATTTCTGAATTTTTGCTTCAAAATAAGGAAAATTTCTGCCTTTTTTCCCTGAAATAAGTGAAATTTCTGCAATTGTGCCCCAAAATATGTGGAATTTCTGAGTTTTGCCCCAAAATAAGGAGAATTTATGCAGTTTTGCTCCAAAATATGGGGAATTTCTGCCTTTTTGCCCGAAAATAAGAAGAATGCATACCTTTTTGCCAGAAAAAAGGGAAATTTCTTCATTTTTGCTTCAAAATAAGGGGAATATCTGGTTTTTAGCCTATAAATAAGTGGAATTTCTGTCTTTTTCCCCCAAAACAAAGGAAATTTCTGTCTTTTTTGCCCCAAAATAAGGAAGATTTCTGACTTATTACCCTGAAATAAGTTAAATATCTGCAATTTTGCCCTGAAATAAGGGAAATTTCTGCCTTTTTGCCCCAAAATAAGGGGAATTTCAGGCTTTTTACCTCAAATTAAGGGGAATTTCTGCATTTTTGCTCCAAAATATGGGAAATTTCTGCCTTTTTGCCCCAAAATAAGAAAAATTTCTGCAATTTTGTACCAAAATAAAAAAAATTTCTGCCTTTTTGCCCCAAAATAAGAAAATTTCTGCTTTTTTCTGAAATAAGTGAAATTTTGGAATTTTGCATCAAAATAAGTCAAATTTCTGCAATTTTGCCCCAAAATAAGGGAAATTTCTGGAATTTTGCCCCAAAATAAGTGGAATTTCTGAGTTTTGCCCCAAAATAAGAAGAATTTGTCTTTTTGCCCTAACATATAGGGAATTTCTGCCTTTTTGCCCCACAATTACGGGAATTTCTGCAATTTTGCTCCAAAATACGGGGAATTTCTGCCTTTTTCTCCGAAAATAAGAAGAATGCATAACTTTTTGCCATAAAAAAGGGAAATTTCTTCATTTTTGCTCCAAAATAAGGGGAATTTCTGCTTTTTGCCTCAAAATAAGTGGAATTTATGTCTTTTCCCCCAAAACAAAGAGGATTCCTGTTTTTTTGCCCTTAAAATAAGGAAAATTTCTAACTTATTACCCTGAAATAAGTGAAATTTCTGCAATTTTGACCCAAAATAAGGGAAATTTCTGACTTTTTGCCCCCAAATAAGGAAAATTTCAGCCTTTTTACCTCAAAATAAGGGAAATTTCTGCATTTTTGCAACAAAATTAGAAATTTCTGCTATTTTGCCTCAAAATAATGAAAAATTTCTGCCTTTTTTCCCTGAAATAAGTGAAATTTCTGCAATTTTGCCCCAAAATAGTGAAATTTCTGCAATTTTGCCCCAAAATAAGGGAAATTTTTGGAATTTTGCCCCAAAATAAGTGGAATTTCTGAGTTTTGCCCTAAAATAAAAAGAATTTCTGTCTTTTTGCCCTAACATATTTGGAATTTCTGCCTTTTTGCCGACAATTAGGAGAATTTTTGCAATTTTGCTCCAAAATACGGGGAATTACTGCCTTTTTGCCCGAAAATCAGAAGAATGCATACCTTTTTACCATGAAAAAAAAAAGAAATTTCTTCATTTTTGCTCCAAAATAAGGGGAATTTCTGCTTTTTTGCCTCTAAATAAGTGGAATTTCTGTCTTTTTCCCCCAAAGCAAAGGGAATTTCTGTCTTTTTTGCCCCAAAATAAGGAAAAATTCTGACTTATTACCGTGAAGTAAGTTAAATTTCTGCAATTTTGCCCCAAAATAAAAGAAATTTCTGTTTTTTTGCCCTCAAATAAGAAGAATTTCAGCATTTTTACCTCAAAATAATGGGAATTTCTGCATTTTTGCCACAAAATATTAGGAATTTCTGCCTTTTTGCCCCAAAATAAGGAAAATTTCTGCCTTTTTTCCCTGAAATAAATGAAATTACTGCAATTTTGCCCCAAAATAAGTGAAATTTCTGCAATTTTGCCCCAAAATAAGTGAAATTTCTGCAATTTTGCCCCAAAATAAGTGAAATTTCTGCAATTTTGCCCCAAAATAAGTGAAATTTCTGCAATTTTGCCCATAAATAAGGGAAATTTCTGGAATTTTGCCCCAAAATAAGTGGAATTTCAGAGTTTTGCCCCAAAATAAGGAGAATTTCTGTCTTTTTGCCCCAACATATAGATAATTTCTGCCTTTTTGCCCCACAATTATGGGAATTTCTGCAATTTTGCTTCAAAATACGGGGAATTTCTGCCTTTTTGCCCGAAAATAAGAAGAATGCATACTTTTTGCCATTTAAAAAGGAAATTTCTGCATTTTTGCTCCAAAATAAGGGGAATTTCTGCTTTTTTGCCTCTAAATAGGTGGAATTTCTGTCTTTTTCCCACAAAACAATAAAAATTCCTGTCTTTTTGCCCGAAAATAAGAAAAATTTCTGACTTATTACCCTTAAATAAGTGAAATTTCTGCAAATTTGCCCCATAATAAGGGAAATTTCTGCCTTTTGTCCCCCAAATAAGGGGAATTTCATCCTTTTTACCTAAAAATAAGGGGAATTTCTGCATTTTTCCCACAAAATATTAGGAATTTCTGGCTTTTTGCACCCAAATAAGAAAATTTCTGCTTTTTTCCCTGAAATAAGTGAATTTTCTGAAATTTTGCCCCAAAATAAGTGAAATTTCTGCAATTTTGCCCCAAAATAAGGGAAATTTCGGGAATTTTGCCCCAAAATAAGTGGAATTTCTGAGTTTTGCCCCAAAATAAGGAGAATTTTTGTCTTTTTGCCCCAACATATATGGAATTTCTGCCTTTTTGCCCCACAATTAGGGGAATTTCTGCAATTTTGCTCCAAAATACGGGGAATTTCTGCCTTTTTGCCCGAAAATCAGAATAATGCATACGTTTTTGTCATAAAACAGGGAAATTTCTTCATATTTGCTCAAAAATAAAACGAATTTCTGCTTTTTTGCCTCTAAATAAGTGGAATTTCTGTCTTTTTCCCGCAAAACAAAGGTAATTTCTGTCTTTTTTGCCCCAAAATAAGGAAAATTTCTGACTTATTACCCTAAAATATGAAAAATTTCTGCAATTTTGCCCCAAAATAAGGAAAATTTCTGCAATTTTGCCCCAAAATATGTGGAATTTCTGAGTTTTGCCCCAAAATAAGGAGAATTTCTGCAGTTTTGCTCCAAAATACGGGGAATTTCTGCCTTTTTGCCCGAAAATAAGAAGAATGCATACCTTTTTGCCAGAAAAATGGGAAATTTCTTCATTTTTGCTTCAAAATAAGGGGAATATCTGGTTTTTAGCCTATAAATAAGTGGAATTTCTGTCTTTTTCCCCCAAAACAAAGGAAATTTCTGTCTTTTTTGCCCCAAAATAAGGAAGATTTCTGACTTATTACCCTGAAATAAGTTAAATATCTGCAATTTTGCCCTGAAATAAGGGAAATTTCTGCCTTTTTGCCCCAAAATAAGGGGAATTTCAGGCTTTTTACCTCAAATTAAGGGGAATTTCTGCATTTTTGCTCCAAAATATGGGAAATTTCTGCCTTTTTGCCCCAAAATAAGAAAAATTTCTGCAATTTTGTACCAAAATAAAAAAAATTTCTGCCTTTTTGCCCCAAAATAAGAAAATTTCTGCTTTTTTCTGAAATAAGTGAAATTTTGGAATTTTGCATCAAAATAAGTCAAATTTCTGCAATTTTGCCCCAAAATAAGGGAAATTTCTGGAATTTTGCCCCAAAATAAGTGGAATTTCTGAGTTTTGCCCCAAAATAAGAAGAATTTGTCTTTTTGCCCTAACATATAGGGAATTTCTGCCTTTTTGCCCCACAATTACGGGAATTTCTGCAATTTTGCTCCAAAATACGGGGAATTTCTGCCTTTTTCTCCGAAAATAAGAAGAATGCATAACTTTTTGCCATAAAAAAGGGAAATTTCTTCATTTTTGCTCCAAAATAAGGGGAATTTCTGCTTTTTGCCTCAAAATAAGTGGAATTTATGTCTTTTCCCCCAAAACAAAGAGGATTCTTGTTTTTTTGCCCTTAAAATAAGGAAAATTTCTAACTTATTACCCTGAAATAAGTGAAATTTCTGCAATTTTGACCCAAAATAAGGGAAATTTCTGACTTTTTGCCCCCAAATAAGGAAAATTTCAGCCTTTTTACCTCAAAATAAGGGAAATTTCTGCATTTTTGCAACAAAATTAGAAATTTCTGCTATTTTGCCTCAAAATAATGAAAAATTTCTGCCTTTTTTTTCTGAAATAAGTAAAATTTCTGCAATTTTGCCCCAAAATAAAAAAAAATTCTGCCTTTTTGCTTCAAATAAGGGGAATTTCAGCCTTTTTACCTCAAAATAAGGGGAATTTCTGCATTTTTGCCACAAAATATTAGAAATTTCTGCTTTTTGCCTGAAAATAATGAAAAATTTCTGCCTTTTTTCCCTGAAATAAGTGAAATTTCTGCAATTTTGCCCCAAAATAGTGAAATTTCTGCAATTTTGCCCCAAAATAAGGGAAATTTTTGGAATTTTGCCCCAAAATAAGTGGAATTTCTGAGTTTTGCCCTAAAATGAAAAGAATTTCTGTCTTTTTGCCCTAACATATTTGGAATTTCTGCCTTTTTGCCGACAATTAGGAGAATTTTTGCAATTTTGCTCCAAAATACGGGGAATTACTGCCTTTTTGCCCGAAAATCAGAAGAATGCATACCTTTTTACCATGAAAAAAAAAAGAAATTTCTTCATTTTTGCTCCAAAATAAGGGGAATTTCTGCTTTTTTGCCTCTAAATAAGTGGAATTTCTGTCTTTTTCCCCCAAAGCAAAGGGAATTTCTGTCTTTTTTGCCCCAAAATAAGGAAAAATTCTGACTTATTACCGTGAAGTAAGTGAAATTTCTGCAATTTTGCCCCAAAATAAAAGAAATTTCTGTTTTTTTGCCCTCAAATAAGGGGAATTTCAGCATTTTTACCTCAAAATAATGGGAATTTCTGCATTTTTGCCACAAAATATTAGGAATTTCTGCCTTTTTGCCCCAAAATAAGGAAAATTTCTGCCTTTTTTCCCTGAAATAAATGAAATTACTGCAATTTTGCCCCAAAATAAGTGAAATTTCTGCAATTTTGCCCCAAAATAAGTGAAATTTCTGCAGTTTTGCCCCAAAATAAGGGAAATTTCTGGAATTTTGCCCCAAAATAAGTGGAATTTCTGAGTTTTGCCCCAAAATAAGGAGAATTTCTGTCTTTTTGGCCCAACAAATAGATAATTTCTGCCTTTTTGCCCCACAATTAAGGGAATTTCTGCAATTTTGCTTCAAAATACGGGGAATTTCTGCCTTTTTGCCCGAAAATAAGAAGAATGCATACTTTTTGCCATTTAAAAAGGAAATTTCTTCATTTTTGCTCCAAAATAAGGGGAATTTCTACTTTTTTGCCTCTAAATAGGTGGAATTTCTGTCTTTTTCCCACAAAACAATAAGAATTCCTGTCTTTTTTGCCCGAAAATAAGAAAAATTTCTGACTTATTACCCTTAAATAAGTGAAATTTCTGCAAATTTGCCCCAAAATAAGGGAAATTTCTGCCTTTTGGCCCCCAAATAAGGGGAATTTCAGCCTTTTTACCTAAAAATAAGGGGAATTTCTGCATTTTTGCCACAAAATATTAGGAATTTCTGGCTTTTTGCACCCAAATAAGAAAATTTCTGCTTTTTTTCCCTGAAATAAGTGAATTTTCTGAAATTTTGCCCCAAAATAAGTGAAATTTCTGCAATTTTGCCCCAAAATAAGGGAAATTTCGGGAATTTTGCCCCAAAATAAGTGGAATTTCTGAGTTTTGCCCCAAAATAAGGAGAATTTTTGTCTTTTTGCCCCAACATATATGGAATTTCTGCCTTTTTGCCCCACAATTAGGGGAATTTCTGCAATTTTGCTCCAAAATACGGGGAATTTCTGCCTTTTTGCCCGAAAATCAGAATAATGCATACGTTTTTGTCATAAAACAGGGAAATTTCTTCAAATTTGCTCAAAAATAAAACGAATTTCTGCTTTTTTGCCTCTAAATAAGTGGAATTTCAGTCTTTTTCCCGCAAAACAAAGGTAATTTCTGTCTTTTTTGCCCCAAAATAAGGAAAATTTCTGACTTATTACCCTGAAATATGAAAAATTTCTGCAATTTTGCCCCAAAATAAGGAAAATTTCTGCCTTTTTGACCCCGAATAAGGGGAATTTCAGCCTTTTTACCTCAAAATAAGGTGAATTTCTGCATTTTTGCCACAAAATATTAGGAATTTCTGCTTTTTTTTCCCAAAATAAAAAAAATTTCTGCCTTTTTTCCTTGAAATAAGTGAAATTTCTGCAATTTTGCCCCAAAATAAGTGAAATTTCTGCAATTTTGCCCCAAAATAAGGGAACTTTCTGGAATTTTGCCCCAAATAAGTGTAATTTCTGAGTTTTGCCCCAAAATAAGGAGAATTTCTGTCTTTTTGCCCTAACATATAGGGAATTTCTGCCTTTTTGCCCCACAATTAGGGGAATTTCTGCAATTTTGCTCCAAAATACGGGGAATTTCTGCATTTTTGCCCGAAAATCAAAAGAATGCATACCTTTTTGCCATAAAAAAAGGAAATTTCTTCATTTTTGCTCCAAAATAAAGGGAATTTCTGCATTTTTGCCACTAAATAAGTGGAATTTCAGTTTTTTTCCCCCAAAACAAAGGGATTTTTCGTCTAATTTGCGCCAAAATAAGGAAAATTTCTGACTTTTTACCCTAAAGTAAGTGAAATTTCTGCAATTTTGCCACAAAATAAGGGAAATATCTGCCTTTTTGCCCCCAAATAAAGGGAATTTCAGCCTTTTTACCACAAAATAAGAAGAATTTCTGCATTTTTGCCACAAAATATTAGGAATTTCTGAATTTTTGCTTCAAAATAAGGAAAATTTCTGCCTTTTTTCCCTGAAATAAGTGAAATTTCTGCAATTGTGCCCCAAAATATGTGGAATTTCTGAGTTTTGCCCCAAAATAAGGAGAATTTATGCAGTTTTGCTCCAAAATATGGGGAATTTCTGCCTTTTTGCCCGAAAATAAGAAGAATGCATACCTTTTTGCCAGAAAAAAGGGAAATTTCTTCATTTTTGCTTCAAAATAAGGGGAATATCTGGTTTTTAGCCTATAAATAAGTGGAATTTCTGTCTTTTTCCCCCAAAACAAAGGAAATTTCTGTCTTTTTTGCCCCAAAATAAGGAAGATTTCTGACTTATTACCCTGAAATAAGTTAAATATCTGCAATTTTGCCCTGAAATAAGGGAAATTTCTGCCTTTTTGCCCCAAAATAAGGGGAATTTCAGGCTTTTTACCTCAAATTAAGGGGAATTTCTGCATTTTTGCTCCAAAATATGGGAAATTTCTGCCTTTTTGCCCCAAAATAAGAAAAATTTCTGCAATTTTGTACCAAAATAAAAAAAATTTCTGCCTTTTTGCCCCAAAATAAGAAAATTTCTGCTTTTTTCTGAAATAAGTGAAATTTTGGAATTTTGCATCAAAATAAGTCAAATTTCTGCAATTTTGCCCCAAAATAAGGGAAATTTCTGGAATTTTGCCCCAAAATAAGTGGAATTTCTGAGTTTTGCCCCAAAATAAGAAGAATTTGTCTTTTTGCCCTAACATATAGGGAATTTCTGCCTTTTTGCCCCACAATTACGGGAATTTCTGCAATTTTGCTCCAAAATACGGGGAATTTCTGCCTTTTTCTCCGAAAATAAGAAGAATGCATAACTTTTTGCCATAAAAAAGGGAAATTTCTTCATTTTTGCTCCAAAATAAGGGGAATTTCTGCTTTTTGCCTCAAAATAAGTGGAATTTCTGTCTTTTCCCCCAAAACAAAGGGAATTCCTGTTTTTTTGCCCTTAAAATAAGGAAAATTTCTAACTTATTACCCTGAAATAAGTGAAATTTCTGCAATTTTGACCCAAAATAAGGGAAATTTCTGACTTTTTGCCCCCAAATGAGGAAAATTTCAGCCTTTTTACCTCAAAATAAGGGAAATTTCTGCATTTTTGCAACAAAATTAGAAATTTCTGCTATTTTGCCTCAAAATAATGAAAAATTTCTGCCTTTTTTTCTGAAATAAGTAAAATTTCTGCAATTTTGCCCCAAAATAAAAAAAATTCTGCTTTTTTGCTTCAAATAAGGGGAATTTCAGCCTTTTTACCTCAAAATAAGGGGAATTTCTGCATTTTTGCCACAAAATATTAGAAATTTCTGCTTTTTGCCTGAAAATAATGAAAAATTTCTGCCTTTTTTCCCTGAAATAAGTGAAATTTCTGCAATTTTGCCCCAAAATAGTGAAATTTCTGCAATTTTGCCCCAAAATAAGGGAAATTTTTGGAATTTTGCCCCAAAATAAGTGGAATTTCTGAGTTTTGCCCTAAAATAAAAAGAATTTCTGTCTTTTTGCCCTAACATATTTGGAATTTCTGCCTTTTTGCCGACAATTAGGAGAATTTTTGCAATTTTGCTCCAAAATACGGGGAATTACTGCCTTTTTGCCCGAAAATCAGAAGAATGCATACCTTTTTACCATGAAAAAAAAAAGAAATTTCTTCATTTTTGCTCCAAAATAAGGGGAATTTCTGCTTTTTTGCCTCTAAATAAGTGGAATTTCTGTCTTTTTCCCCCAAAGCAAAGGGAATTTCTGTCTTTTTTGCCCCAAAATAAGGAAAAATTCTGACTTATTACCGTGAAGTAAGTGAAATTTCTGCAATTTTGCCCCAAAATAAAAGAAATTTCTGTTTTTTTGCCCTCAAATAAGGGGAATTTCAGCATTTTTACCTCAAAATAATGGGAATTTCTGCATTTTTGCCACAAAATATTAGGAATTTCTGCCTTTTTGCCCCAAAATAAGGAAAATTTCTGCCTTTTTTCCCTGAAATAAATGAAATTACTGCAATTTTGCCCCAAAATAAGTGAAATTTCTGCAATTTTGCCCCAAAATAAGTGAAATTTCTGCAATTTTGCCCATAAATAAGGGAAATTTCTGGAATTTTGCCCCAAAATAAGTGGAATTTCTGAGTTTTGCCCCAAAATAAGGAGAATTTCTGTCTTTTTGCCCCAACATATAGATAATTTCTGCCTTTTTGCCCCACAATTAAGGGAATTTCTGCAATTTTGCTTCAAAATACGGGGAATTTCTGCCTTTTTGCCCGAAAATAAGAAGAATGCATACTTTTTGCCATTTAAAAAGGAAATTTCTTCATTTTTGCTCCAAAATAAGGGGAATTTCTGCTTTTTTGCCTCTAAATAGGTGGAATTTCTGTCTTTTTCCCACAAAACAATAAAAATTCCTGTCTTTTTTGCCCGAAAATAAGAAAAATTTCTGACTTATTACCCTTAAATAAGTGAAATTTCTGCAAATTTGCCCCATAATAAGGGAAATTTCTGCCTTTTGTCCCCCAAATAAGGGGAATTTCATCCTTTTTACCTAAAAATAAGGGGAATTTCTGCATTTTTGCCACAAAATATTAGGAATTTCTGGCTTTTTGCACCCAAATAAGAAAATTTCTGCTTTTTTCCCTGAAATAAGTGAATTTTCTGAAATATTGCCCCAAAATAAGTGAAATTTCTGCAATTTTGCCCCAAAATAAGGGAAATTTCGGGAATTTTGCCCCAAAATAAGTGGAATTTCTGAGTTTTGCCCCAAAATAAGGAGAATTTTTGTCTTTTTGCCCCAACATATATGGAATTTCTGCCTTTTTGCCCCACAATTAGGGGAATTTCTGCAATTTTGCTCCAAAATACGGGGAATTTCTGCCTTTTTGCCCGAAAATCAGAATAATGCATACGTTTTTGTCATAAAACAGGGAAATTTCTTCATATTTGCTCAAAAATAAAACGAATTTCTGCTTTTTTGCCTCTAAATAAGTGGAATTTCTGTCTTTTTCCCGCAAAACAAAGGTAATTTCTGTCTTTTTTGCCCCAAAATAAGGAAAATTTCTGACTTATTACCCTGAAATATGAAAAATTTCTGCAATTTTGCCCCAAAATAAGGAAAATTTCTGCAATTTTGCCCCAAAATATGTGGAATTTCTGAGTTTTGCCCCAAAATAAGGAGAATTTCTGCAGTTTTGTTCCAAAATACGGGGAATTTCTGCCTTTTTGCCCGAAAATAAGAAGAATGCATACCTTTTTGCCAGAAAAATGGGAAATTTCTTCATTTTTGCTTCAAAATAAGGGGAATATCTGGTTTTTAGCCTATAAATAAGTGGAATTTCTGTCTTTTTCCCCCAAAACAAAGGAAATTTCTGTCTTTTTTGCCCCAAAATAAGGAAGATTTCTGACTTATTACCCTGAAATAAGTTAAATATCTGCAATTTTGCCCTGAAATAAGGGAAATTTCTGCCTTTTTGCCCCAAAATAAGGGGAATTTCAGGCTTTTTACCTCAAATTAAGGGGAATTTCTGCATTTTTGCTCCAAAATATGGGAAATTTCTGCCTTTTTGCCCCAAAATAAGAAAAATTTCTGCAATTTTGTACCAAAATAAAAAAAATTTCTGCCTTTTTGCCCCAAAATAAGAAAATTTCTGCTTTTTTCTGAAATAAGTGAAATTTTGGAATTTTGCATCAAAATAAGTCAAATTTCTGCAATTTTGCCCCAAAATAAGGGAAATTTCTGGAATTTTGCCCCAAAATAAGTGGAATTTCTGAGTTTTGCCCCAAATTAAGAAGAATTTGTCTTTTTGCCCTAACATATAGGGAATTTCTGCCTTTTTGCCCCACAATTACGGGAATTTCTGCAATTTTGCTCCAAAATACGGGGAATTTCTGCCTTTTTCTCCGAAAATAAGAAGAATGCATAACTTTTTGCCATAAAAAAGGGAAATTTCTTCATTTTTGCTCCAAAATAAGGGGAATTTCTGCTTTTTGCCTCAAAATAAGTGGAATTTCTGTTTTTTCCCCCAAAACAAAGGGAATTCCTGTTTTTTTGCCCTTAAAATAAGGAAAATTTCTAACTTATTACCCTGAAATAAGTGAAATTTCTGCAATTTTGACCCAAAATAAGGGAAATTTCTGACTTTTTGCCCCCAAATAAGGAAAATTTCAGCCTTTTTACCTCAAAATAAGGGAAATTTCTGCATTTTTGCAACAAAATTAGAAATTTCTGCTATTTTGCCTCAAAATAATGAAAAATTTCTGCCTTTTTTTTCTGAAATAAGTAAAATTTCTGCAATTTAGCCCCAAAATAAAAAAAATTCTGCCTTTTTGCTTCAAATAAGGGGAATTTCAGCCTTTTTACCTCAAAATAAGGGGAATTTCTGCATTTTTGCCACAAAATATTAGAAATTTCTGCGTTTTGCCTGAAAATAATGAAAAATTTCTGCCTTTTTTCCCTGAAATAAGTGAAATTTCTGCAATTTTGCCCCAAAATAGTGAAATTTCTGCAATTTTGCCCCAAAATAAGGGAAATTTTTGGAATTTTGCCCCAAAATAAGTGGAATTTCTGAGTTTTGCCCTAAAATAAAAAGAATTTCTGTCTTTTTGCCCTAACATATTTGGAATTTCTGCCTTTTTGCCGACAATTAGGAGAATTTTTGCAATTTTGCTCCAAAATACGGGGAATTACTGCCTTTTTGCCCGAAAATCAGAAGAATGCATACCTTTTTACCATGAAAAAAAAAAGAAATTTCTTCATTTTTGCTCCAAAATAAGGGGAATTTCTGCTTTTTTGCCTCTAAATAAGTGGAATTTCTGTCTTTTTCCCCCAAAGCAAAGGGAATTTCTGTCTTTTTTGCCCCAAAATAAGGAAAAATTCTGACTTATTACCGTGAAGTAAGTGAAATTTCTGCAATTTTGCCCCAAAATAAAAGAAATTTCTGTTTTTTTGCCCTCAAATAAGGGGAATTTCAGCATTTTTACCTCAAAATAATGGGAATTTCTGCATTTTTGCCACAAAATATTAGGAATTTCTGCCTTTTTGCCCCAAAATAAGGAAAATTTCTGCCTTTTTTCCCTGAAATAAATGAAATTACTGCAATTTTGCCCCCAAATAAGTGAAATTTCTGCAGTTTTGCCCCAAAATAAGGGAAATTTCTGGAATTTTGCCCCAAAATAAGTGGAATTTCTGAGTTTTGCCCCAAAATAAGGAGAATTTCTGTCTTTTTGCCCCAACAAATAGATAATTTCTGCCTTTTTGCCCCACAATTAAGGGAATTTCTGCAATTTTGCTTCAAAATACGGGGAATTTCTGCCTTTTTGCCCGAAAATAAGAAGAATGCATACTTTTTACCATTTAAAAAGGAAATTTCTTCATTTTTGCTCCAAAATAAGGGGAATTTCTACTTTTTTGCCTCTAAATAGGTGGAATTTCTGTCTTTTTCCCACAAAACAATAAGAATTCCTGTCTTTTTTGCCCGAAAATAAGAAAAATTTCTGACTTATTACCCTTAAATAAGTGAAATTTCTGCAAATTTGCCCCAAAATAAGGGAAATTTCTGCCTTTTGGCCCCCAAATAAGGGGAATTTCAGCCTTTTTACCTAAAAATAAGGGGAATTTCTGCATTTTTGCCACAAAATATTAGGAATTTCTGGCTTTTTGCACCCAAATAAGAAAATTTCTGCTTTTTTTCCCTGAAATAAGTGAATTTTCTGAAATTTTGCCCCAAAATAAGTGAAATTTCTGCAATTTTGCCCCAAAATAAGGGAAATTTCGGGAATTTTGCCCCAAAATAAGTGGAATTTCTGAGTTTTGCCCCAAAATAAGGAGAATTTTTGTCTTTTTGCCCCAACATATATGGAATTTCTGCCTTTTTGCCCCACAATTAGGGGAATTTCTGCAATTTTGCTCCAAAATACGGGGAATTTCTGCCTTTTTGCCCGAAAATCAGAATAATGCATACGTTTTTGTCATAAAACAGGGAAATTTCTTCATATTTGCTCAAAAATAAAACGAATTTCTGCTTTTTTGCCTCTAAATAAGTGGAATTTCAGTCTTTTTCCCGCAAAACAAAGGTAATTTCTGTCTTTTTTGCCCCAAAATAAGGAAAATTTCTGACTTATTACCCTGAAATATGAAAAATTTCTGCAATTTTGCCCCAAAATAAGGAAAATTTCTGCCTTTTTGACCCCGAATAAGGGGAATTTCAGACTTTTTACCTCAAAATAAGGTGAATTTCTGCATTTTTGCCACAAAATATTAGGAATTTCTGCTTTTTTTTCCCAAAATAAAAAAAATTTCTGCCTTTTTTCCTTGAAATAAGTGAAATTTCTGCAATTTTGCCCCAAAATAAGTGAAATTTCTGCAATTTTGCCCCAAAATAAGGGAACTTTCTGGAATTTTGCCCCAAAATAAGTGTAATTTCTGAGTTTTGCCCCAAAATAAGGAGAATTTCTGTCTTTTTGCCCTAACATATAGGGAATTTCTGCCTTTTTGCCCCACAATTAGGGGAATTTCTGCAATTTTGCTCCAAAATACAGGGAATTTCTGCATTTTTGCCCGAAAATCAAAAGAATGCATACCTTTTTGCCATAAAAAAAGGAAATTTCTTCATTTTTGCTCCAAAATAAAGGGAATTTCTGCATTTTTGCCACTAAATAAGTGGAATTTCAGTTTTTTTCCCCCAAAACAAAGGGATTTTTCGTCTAATTTGCGCCAAAATAAGGAAAATATCTGACTTTTTACCCTGAAGTAAGTGAAATTTCTGCAATTTTGCCACAAAATAAGGGAAATATCTGCCTTTTTGCCGCCAAATAAAGGGAATTTCAGCCTTTTTACCACAAAATAAAAAGAATTTCTGCATTTTTGCCACAAAATATTAGGAATTTCTGAATTTTTGCTTCAAAATAAGGAAAATTTCTGCCTTTTTTCCCTGAAATAAGTGAAATTTCTGCAATTGTGCCCCAAAATATGTGGAATTTCTGAGTTTTGCCCCAAAATAAGGAGAATTTATGCAGTTTTGCTCCAAAATATGGGGAATTTCTGCCTTTTTGCCCGAAAATAAGAAGAATGCATACCTTTTTGCCAGAAAAAAGGGAAATTTCTTCATTTTTGCTTCAAAATAAGGGGAATATCTGGTTTTTAGCCTATAAATAAGTGGAATTTCTGTCTTTTTCCCCCAAAACAAAGGAAATTTCTGTCTTTTTTGCCCCAAAATAAGGAAGATATCTGACTTATTACCCTGAAATAAGTTAAATATCTGCAATTTTGCCCTGAAATAAGGGAAATTTCTGCCTTTTTGCCCCAAAATAAGGGGAATTTCAGGCTTTTTACCTCAAATTAAGGGGAATTTCTGCATTTTTGCTCCAAAATATGGGAAATTTCTGCCTTTTTGCCCCAAAATAAGAAAAATTTCTGCAATTTTGTACCAAAATAAAAAAAATTTCTGCCTTTTTGCCCCAAAATAAGAAAATTTCTGCTTTTTTCTGAAATAAGTGAAATTTTGGAATTTTGCATCAAAATAAGTCAAATTTCTGCAATTTTGCCCCAAAATAAGGGAAATTTCTGGAATTTTGCCCCAAAATAAGTGGAATTTCTGAGTTTTGCCCCAAAATAAGAAGAATTTGTCTTTTTGCCCTAACATATAGGGAATTTCTGCCTTTTTGCCCCACAATTACGGGAATTTCTGCAATTTTGCTCCAAAATACGGGGAATTTCTGCCTTTTTCTCCGAAAATAAGAAGAATGCATAACTTTTTGCCATAAAAAAGGGAAATTTCTTCATTTTTGCTCCAAAATAAGGGGAATTTCTGCTTTTTGCCTCAAAATAAGTGGAATTTCTGTCTTTTCCCCCAAAACAAAGGGAATTCCTGTTTTTTTGCCCTTAAAATAAGGAAAATTTCTAACTTATTACCCTGAAATAAGTGAAATTTCTGCAATTTTGACCCAAAATAAGGGAAATTTCTGACTTTTTGCCCCCAAATGAGGAAAATTTCAGCCTTTTTACCTCAAAATAAGGGAAATTTCTGCATTTTTGCAACAAAATTAGAAATTTCTGCTATTTTGCCTCAAAATAATGAAAAATTTCTGCCTTTTTTTCTGAAATAAGTAAAATTTCTGCAATTTTGCCCCAAAATAAAAAAAATTCTGCTTTTTTGCTTCAAATAAGGGGAATTTCAGCCTTTTTACCTCAAAATAAGGGGAATTTCTGCATTTTTGCCACAAAATATTAGAAATTTCTGCTTTTTGCCTGAAAATAATGAAAAATTTCTGCCTTTTTTCCCTGAAATAAGTGAAATTTCTGCAATTTTGCCCCAAAATAGTGAAATTTCTGCAATTTTGCCCCAAAATAAGGGAAATTTTTGGAATTTTGCCCCAAAATAAGTGGAATTTCTGAGTTTTGCCCTAAAATAAAAAGAATTTCTGTCTTTTTGCCCTAACATATTTGGAATTTCTGCCTTTTTGCCGACAATTAGGAGAATTTTTGCAATTTTGCTCCAAAATACGGGGAATTACTGCCTTTTTGCCCGAAAATCAGAAGAATGCATACCTTTTTACCATGAAAAAAAAAAAGAAATTTCTTCATTTTTGCTCCAAAATAAGGGGAATTTCTGCTTTTTTGCCTCTAAATAAGTGGAATTTCTGTCTTTTTCCCCCAAAGCAAAGGGAATTTCTGTCTTTTTTGCCCCAAAATAAGGAAAAATTCTGACTTATTACCGTGAAGTAAGTGAAATTTCTGCAATTTTGCCCCAAAATAAAAGAAATTTCTGTTTTTTTGCCCTCAAATAAGGGGAATTTCAGCATTTTTACCTCAAAATAATGGGAATTTCTGCATTTTTGCCACAAAATATTAGGAATTTCTGCCTTTTTGCCCCAAAATAAGGAAAATTTCTGCCTTTTTTCCCTGAAATAAATGAAATTACTGCAATTTTGCCCCAAAATAAGTGAAATTTCTGCAATTTTGCCCCAAAATAAGTGAAATTTCTGCAGTTTTGCCCCAAAATAAGGGAAATTTCTGGAATTTTGCCCCAAAATAAGTGGAATTTCTGAGTTTTGCCCCAAAATAAGGAGAATTTCTGTCTTTTTGCCCCAACAAATAGATAATTTCTGCCTTTTTGCCCCACAATTAAGGGAATTTCTGCAATTTTGCTTCAAAATACGGGGAATTTCTGCCTTTTTGCCCGAAAATAAGAAGAATGCATACTTTTTGCCATTTAAAAAGGAAATTTCTTCATTTTTGCTCCAAAATAAGGGGAATTTCTACTTTTTTGCCTCTAAATAGGTGGAATTTCTGTCTTTTTCCCACAAAACAATAAGAATTCCTGTCTTTTTTGCCCGAAAATAAGAAAAATTTCTGACTTATTACCCTTAAATAAGTGAAATTTCTGCAAATTTGCCCCAAAATAAGGGAAATTTCTGCCTTTTGGCCCCCAAATAAGGGGAATTTCAGCCTTTTTACCTAAAAATAAGGGGAATTTCTGCATTTTTGCCACAAAATATTAGGAATTTCTGGCTTTTTGCACCCAAATAAGAAAATTTCTGCTTTTTTTCCCTGAAATAAGTGAATTTTCTGAAATTTTGCCGCAAAATAAGTGAAATTTCTGCAATTTTGCCCCAAAATAAGGGAAATTTCGGGAATTTTGCCCCAAAATAAGTGGAATTTCTGAGTTTTGCCCCAAAATAAGGAGAATTTTTGTCTTTTTGCCCCAACATATATGGAATTTCTGCCTTTTTGCCCCACAATTAGGGGAATTTCTGCAATTTTGCTCCAAAATACGGGGAATTTCTGCCTTTTTGCCCGAAAATCAGAATAATGCATACGTTTTTGTCATAAAACAGGGAAATTTCTTCATATTTGCTCAAAAATAAAACGAATTTCTGCTTTTTTGCCTCTAAATAAGTGGAATTTCTGTCTTTTTCCCGCAAAACAAAGGTAATTTCTGTCTTTTTTGCCCCAAAATAAGGAAAATTTCTGACTTATTACCCTGAAATATGAAAAATTTCTGCAATTTTGCCCCAAAATAAGGAAAATTTCTGCCTTTTTGACCCCGAATAAGGGGAATTTCAGACTTTTTACCTCAAAATAAGGTGAATTTCTGCATTTTTGCCACAAAATATTAGGAATTTCTGCTTTTTTTTCCCAAAATAAAAAAAATTTCTGCCTTTTTTCCTTGAAATAAGTGAAATTTCTGCAATTTTGCCCCAAAATAAGTGAAATTTCTGCAATTTTGCCCCAAAATAAGGGAACTTTCTGGAATTTTGCCCCAAAATAAGTGTAATTTCTGAGTTTTGCCCCAAAATAAGGAGAATTTCTGTCTTTTTGCCCTAACATATAGGGAATTTCTGCCTTTTTGCCCCACAATTAGGGGAATTTCTGCAATTTTGCTCCAAAATACAGGGAATTTCTGCATTTTTGCCCGAAAATCAAAAGAATGCATACCTTTTTGCCATAAAAAAAGGAAATTTCTTCATTTTTGCTCCAAAATAAAGGGAATTTCTGCATTTTTGCCACTAAATAAGTGGAATTTCAGTTTTTTTCCCCCAAAACTAGGGATTTTTCGTCTAATTTGCGCCAAAATAAGGAAAATATCTGACTTTTTACCCTGAAGTAAGTGAAATTTCTGCAATTTTGCCACAAAATAAGGGAAATATCTGCCTTTTTGCCCCCAAATAAAGGGAATTTCAGCCTTTTTACCACAAAATAAAAAGAATTTCTGCATTTTTGCCACAAAATATTAGGAATTTCTGAATTTTTGCTTCAAAATAAGGAAAATTTCTGCCTTTTTTCCCTGAAATAAGTGAAATTTCTGCAATTGTGCCCCAAAATATGTGGAATTTCTGAGTTTTGCCCCAAAATAAGGAGAATTTATGCAGTTTTGCTCCAAAATATGGGGAATTTCTGCCTTTTTGCCCGAAAATAAGAAGAATGCATACCTTTTTGCCAGAAAAAAGGGAAATTTCTTCATTTTTGCTTCAAAATAAGGGGAATATCTGGTTTTTAGCCTATAAATAAGTGGAATTTCTGTCTTTTTCCCCCAAAACAAAGGAAATTTCTGTCTTTTTTGCCCCAAAATAAGGAAGATTTCTGACTTATTACCCTGAAATAAGTTAAATATCTGCAATTTTGCCCTGAAATAAGGGAAATTTCTGCCTTTTTGCCCCAAAATAAGGGGAATTTCAGGCTTTTTACCTCAAATTAAGGGGAATTTCTGCATTTTTGCTCCAAAATATGGGAAATTTCTGCCTTTTTGCCCCAAAATAAGAAAAATTTCTGCAATTTTGTACCAAAATAAAAAAAATTTCTGCCTTTTTGCCCCAAAATAAGAAAATTTCTGCTTTTTTCTGAAATAAGTGAAATTTTGGAATTTTGCATCAAAATAAGTCAAATTTCTGCAATTTTGCCCCAAAATAAGGGAAATTTCTGGAATTTTGCCCCAAAATAAGTGGAATTTCTGAGTTTTGCCCCAAAATAAGAAGAATTTGTCTTTTTGCCCTAACATATAGGGAATTTCTGCCTTTTTGCCCCACAATTACGGGAATTTCTGCAATTTTGCTCCAAAATACGGGGAATTTCTGCCTTTTTCTCCGAAAATAAGAAGAATGCATAACTTTTTGCCATAAAAAAGGGAAATTTCTTCATTTTTGCTCCAAAATAAGGGGAATTTCTGCTTTTTGCCTCAAAATAAGTGGAATTTCTGTCTTTTCCCCCAAAACAAAGGGAATTCCTGTTTTTTTGCCCTTAAAATAAGGAAAATTTCTAACTTATTACCCTGAAATAAGTGAAATTTCTGCAATTTTGACCCAAAATAAGGGAAATTTCTGACTTTTTGCCCCCAAATGAGGAAAATTTCAGCCTTTTTACCTCAAAATAAGGGAAATTTCTGCATTTTTGCAACAAAATTAGAAATTTCTGCTATTTTGCCTCAAAATAATGAAAAATTTCTGCCTTTTTTTCTGAAATAAGTAAAATTTCTGCAATTTTGCCCCAAAATAAAAAAAATTCTGCTTTTTTGCTTCAAATAAGGGGAATTTCAGCCTTTTTACCTCAAAATAAGGGGAATTTCTGCATTTTTGCCACAAAATATTAGAAATTTCTGCTTTTTGCCTGAAAATAATGAAAAATTTCTGCCTTTTTTCCCTGAAATAAGTGAAATTTCTGCAATTTTGCCCCAAAATAGTGAAATTTCTGCAATTTTGCCCCAAAATAAGGGAAATTTTTGGAATTTTGCCCCAAAATAAGTGGAATTTCTGAGTTTTGCCCTAAAATAAAAAGAATTTCTGTCTTTTTGCCCTAACATATTTGGAATTTCTGCCTTTTTGCCGACAATTAGGAGAATTTTTGCAATTTTGCTCCAAAATACGGGGAATTACTGCCTTTTTGCCCGAAAATCAGAAGAATGCATACCTTTTTACCATGAAAAAAAAAAAGAAATTTCTTCATTTTTGCTCCAAAATAAGGGGAATTTCTGCTTTTTTGCCTCTAAATAAGTGGAATTTCTGTCTTTTTCCCCCAAAGCAAAGGGAATTTCTGTCTTTTTTGCCCCAAAATAAGGAAAAATTCTGACTTATTACCGTGAAGTAAGTGAAATTTCTGCAATTTTGCCCCAAAATAAAAGAAATTTCTGTTTTTTTGCCCTCAAATAAGGGGAATTTCAGCATTTTTACCTCAAAATAATGGGAATTTCTGCATTTTTGCCACAAAATATTAGGAATTTCTGCCTTTTTGCCCCAAAATAAGGAAAATTTCTGCCTTTTTTCCCTGAAATAAATGAAATTACTGCAATTTTGCCCCAAAATAAGTGAAATTTCTGCAATTTTGCCCCAAAATAAGTGAAATTTCTGCAGGTTTGCCCCAAAATAAGGGAAATTTCTGGAATTTTGCCCCAAAATAAGTGGAATTTCTGAGTTTTGCCCCAAAATAAGGAGAATTTCTGTCTTTTTGCCCCAACAAATAGATAATTTCTGCCTTTTTGCCCCACAATTAAGGGAATTTCTGCAATTTTGCTTCAAAATACGGGGAATTTCTGCCTTTTTGCCCGAAAATAAGAAGAATGCATACTTTTTGCCATTTAAAAAGGAAATTTCTTCATTTTTGCTCCAAAATAAGGGGAATTTCTACTTTTTTGCCTCTAAATAGGTGGAATTTCTGTCTTTTTCCCACAAAACAATAAGAATTCCTGTCTTTTTTGCCCGAAAATAAGAAAAATTTCTGACTTATTACCCTTAAATAAGTGAAATTTCTGCAAATTTGCCCCAAAATAAGGGAAATTTCTGCCTTTTGGCCCCCAAATAAGGGGAATTTCAGCCTTTTTACCTAAAAATAAGGGGAATTTCTGCATTTTTGCCACAAAATATTAGGAATTTCTGGCTTTTTGCACCCAAATAAGAAAATTTCTGCTTTTTTTCCCTGAAATAAGTGAATTTTCTGAAATTTTGCCCCAAAATAAGTGAAATTTCTGCAATTTTGCCCCAAAATAAGGGAAATTTCGGGAATTTTGCCCCAAAATAAGTGGAATTTCTGAGTTTTGCCCCAAAATAAGGAGAATTTTTGTCTTTTTGCCCCAACATATATGGAATTTCTGCCTTTTTGCCCCACAATTAGGGGAATTTCTGCAATTTTGCTCCAAAATACGGGGAATTTCTGCCTTTTTGCCCGAAAATCAGAATAATGCATACGTTTTTGTCATAAAACAGGGAAATTTCTTCATATTTGCTCAAAAATAAAACGAATTTCTGCTTTTTTGCCTCTAAATAAGTGGAATTTCTGTCTTTTTCCCGCAAAACAAAGGTAATTTCTGTCTTTTTTGCCCCAAAATAAGGAAAATTTCTGACTTATTACCCTGAAATATGAAAAATTTCTGCAATTTTGCCCCAAAATAAGGAAAATTTCTGCCTTTTTGACCCCGAATAAGGGGAATTTCAGCCTTTTTACCTCAAAATAAGGTGAATTTTTGCATTTTTGCCACAAAATATTAGGAATTTCTGCTTTTTTTTCCCAAAATAAAAAAAATTTCTGCCTTTTTTCCTTGAAATAAGTGAAATTTCTGCAATTTTGCCCCAAAATAAGTGAAATTTCTGCAATTTTGCCCCAAAATAAGGGAACTTTCTGGAATTTTGCCCCAAAATAAGTGTAATTTCTGAGTTTTGCCCCAAAATAAGGAGAATTTCTGTCTTTTTGCCCTAACATATAGGGAATTTCTGCCTTTTTGCCCCACAATTAGGGGAATTTCTGCAATTTTGCTCCAAAATACGGGGAATTTCTGCCTTTTTGCCCGAAAATCAAAAGAATGCATACCTTTTTGCCATAAAAAAAGGAAATTTCTTCATTTTTGCTCCAAAATAAAGGGAATTTCTGCATTTTTGCCACTAAATAAGTGGAATTTCAGTTTTTTCCCCCAAAACAAAGGGATTTTTCGTCTAATTTGCCCCAAAATAAGGAAAATTTCTGACTTTTTACCCTGAAGTAAGTGAAATTTCTGCAATTTTGCCACAAAATAAGGGAAATATCTGCCTTTTTGCCCCCAAATAAAGGGAATTTCAGCCTTTTTACCACAAAATAAGAAAAATTTCTGCATTTTTGCCACAAAATATTAGGAATTTCTGAATTTTTGCTTCAAAATAAGGAAAATTTCTGCCTTTTTTCCCTGAAATAAGTGAAATTTCTGCAATTGTGCCCCAACATATGTGAAATTTCTGGAATTGTGCCCCAAAATAAGTGGAATTTCTGAGTATTGCCCCAAAATAAGGAGAATTTCTGTCTTTTTGCCCCAACATATAGGGAATTTCTGCCTTTTTGCCCCACAATTAGGGGAATTTCTGAAATTTTGCTCCAAAATACGGGGAATTTCTGTTTTTTTTGCCCGAAAATAAGAAGAATGCATACCTTTTTGCCATAAAAAAGGGAAATTTCTTCATTTTTGCTCCAAAATAAGGGGAATTTCTGCTTTTTTTACCTCTAAATAAGTGGAATTTCTGTCTTTTACCCTCAAAACAAAGGGAATTCCTTTATTATTTGCCCCAAAATAAGGAAAATTTCTAACTTATTACCCTGAAATAAGTGAAATTTCTGCAATTTTGCCCCAAAATAAAGGAAATTTCTGACTTTTTGCCCCCAAAAAAGGAGAATTTCAGCCTTTTTACCTCAAAATAAGGGAAATTTCTTCATTTATGCAACAAAATATTAGAAATTTTAGCCTTTTTGCCCCAAAATAAGAAAATTTCTGCTTTTTTTCTGGAATAAGTGAAATTTCTGCAATTTTGCCCCAAAATAAGTGAAATTTCTGCAATTTTGCCCCAAAATAAGGGAAATTTCTGCCTTTTGGCCCCCAAATAATGGGAATTTCAGCCTTTTTACCTAAAAATAAGTGGAATTTCTGCATTTTTGCCACAAAATATTAGGAATTTCTGGCTTTTTGCACCCAAATAAGAAAATTTCTGCTTTTTTTCCCTGAAATAATTAATTTTCTGAAATTTTGCCCCAAAATAAGTGAAATTTCTGCAATTTTGTCCCAAAATAAAAGAAATTTCGGGAATTTTGCCCCAAAATAAGTGGAATTTCTGAGTTTTGCCCCAAAATAAGGAGAATTTTTGTCTTTTTGCCCCAACATATATGGAATTTCTGCCTTTTTGCCCCACAATTAGGGGAATTTCTGCAATTTTGCTCCAAAATACGGGGAATTTCTGCCTTTTAGCCCGAAAATCAGAATAATGCATACGTTTTTGTCATAAAACAGGGAAATTTCTTCATTTTTGCTCAAAAATAAAACGAATTTCTGCTTTTTTGCCTCTAAATAAGTGGAATTTCTGTTTTTTTCCCACAAAACAAAGGTAATTTCTGTCTTTTTTGCCCCAAAATAAGGAAAATTTCTGACTTATTACCCTGAAATAAGAAAAATTTCTGCAATTTTGCCCCAAAATAAGGGAAATTTCTGCCTTTTTGACCCCAAATAAGGGGAATTTCGGTTTTTTTACCTCAAAATAGGGGAAATTTCTGCATGTTTGCCACAAAATATTATGAATTTCTGCCTTTTTGTGCCAAAATAAAAAAAATTTCTGCCTTTTTTTCCTTGAAATAAGTGAAATTTCTGCAATTTTGCCCCAAAATAAGTGAAATTTCTGCAATTTTGCCCCAAAATAAGGGAAATTTCTGCCTTTTGGCTCCCAAATAAGGGGAATTTCAGTCTTTTTACCTAAAAATAAGGGGAATTTCTGCAATTTTGCTCCAAAATAAGGGAACTTTCTGGAATTTTTCCCCAAATAAGTGTAATTTCTGAGTTTTGCCCCAAAATAAGGAGAATTTCTGTCTTTTTGCCCTAAAATATAGGGAATTTCTGCCTTTTTGCCCCACAATTAGGGGAATTTCCGCAATTTTGCTCCAAAATACGGGGAATTTCTGCCTTTTTGCCCGAAAATAAGAAGAATGCATAACTTTTTGCCATAAAAAAGGGAAATTTCTTCATTTTTGCTCCAAAATAAGGGGAATTTCTGCTTTTTGCCTCAAAATAAGTGGAATTTCTGTCTTTTCCCCCAAAACAAAGGGAATTCCTGTTTTTTTACCCCAAAATAAGGAAAATTTCTAACTTATTACCCTGAAATAAGTGAAATTTTTGCAATTTTTTACCCAAAATAAGGGAAATTTCTGAGTTTTTGCCCCCAAATAAGGAAAATTTCAGCCTTTTTACCTCAAAATAAGGGAAATTTCTGCATTTTTGCAACAAAATTAGAAATTTCTGCTATTTTGCCTCAAAATAATGAAAAATTTCTGCCTTTTTTTCTGAAATAAGTGAAATTTCTGCAATTTTGCCCCAAAATTAAAAAATTTCTGCCTTTTTGCTTCAAATAAGGGGAATTTCAGCATTTTTACCTCAAAATAAGGGGAATTTCTGCATTTTTGCCACAATATATTAGAAATTTCTGCTTTTTGCCTGAAAATAATGAAAAATTTCTGCCTTTTTTCCCTGAAATAAGTGAAATTTCTGCAATTTTGCCCCAAAATAAGTGAAATTTCTGCAATTTTGCCCCAAAATAAGGGAAATTTTTGGAATTTTGCCCCAAAATAAGTGGAATTTCTGAGTTTTGCCCTAAAATAAAAAGAATTTCTGTCTTTTTGCCCTAACATATATGGAATTTCTGCCTTTTTGCCAACAATTAGGAGAATTTTTGCAATTTTGCTCCAAAATACGGGGAATTACTGCCTTTTTGCCCGAAAATCAGAAGAATGCATACCTTTTTACCATGAAAAAAAAAGAAATTTCTTCATTTTTGCTCCAAAATAAGGGGAATTTCTGCTTTTTTGCCTCTAAATAAGTGGAATTTCTGTCTTTTTCCCCCAAAGGGAATTTCTGTCTTTTTTGCCCCAAAATAAGGAAAAATTCTGACTTATTACCGTGAAGTAAGTGAAATTTCTGCAATTTTGCCCCAAAATAAAAGAAATTTCTGTTTTTTTGCCCTCAAATAAGGGGAATTTCAGCATTTTTACCTCAAAATAATGGGAATTTCTGCATTTTTGCCACAAAATATTAGGAATTTCTGCCTTTTTGCCCCAAAATAAGGAAAATTTCTGCCTTTTTTCCCTGAAATAAATGAAATTACTGCAATTTTGCCCCAAAATAAGTGAAATTTCTGCAATTTTGCCCCAAAATAAGTGAAATTTCTGCAATTTTGCCCCAAAATAAGGGAAATTTCTGGAATTTTGCCCCAAAATAAGTAGAATTTCTGAGTTTTGCCCCAAAATAAAAAGAATTTCTTTCTTTTTGCCCAAACATATAGGGAATTTCTGTCTTTCTGCACCACAACTAGGGGAATTTCTGCAATTATGCTCCATAATATGGGGAATTTCTGCCTTTTTACCCGAAAATAAGGGGAATGCATAACTTTTTGCCATAAAAAAGGGAAATTTCTTCATTTTTGCTCCAAAATAAGGGGAATTTCTGCTTTTTTGCCTCTAAATAGGTGGAATTTCTGTCTTTTTCCCACAAAACAATAAGAATTCCTGTCTTTTTTGCCCGAAAATAAGGAAAATTTCTGACTTATTACCCTTAAATAAGTGAAATTTCTGCAAATTTGCCCCAAAATAAGGGAAATTTCTGCCTTTTGGCCCCCAAATAAGGGGAATTTCAGCCTTTTTACCTAAAAATAAGGGGAATTTCTGCATTTTTGCCACAAAATATGAGGAATTTCTGGCTTTTTGCACCCAAATAAGAAAATTTCTGCTTTTTTTCTGAAATAAGTGAATTTTCTGAAATTTTGCCCCAAAATAAGTGAAATTTCTGCAATTTTGCCCCAAAATAAGGGAAATTTCGGGAATTTTGCCCCAAAATAAGTGGAATTTCTGAGTTTTGCCCCAAAATAAGGAGAATTTTTGTCTTTTTGCCCAAACATATATGGAATTTCTGCCTTTTTGCCCCACAATTAGGGGAATTTCTGCAATTTTGCTCCAAAATACGGGGAATTTCTGCCTTTTTGCCCGAAAATCAGAATAATGCATACGTTTTTGTCATAAAACAGGGAAATTTCTTCATATTTGCTCAAAAATAAAACGAATTTCTGCTTTTTGGCCTCTAAATAAGTGGAATTTCTGTCTTTTTTCCGCAAAACAAAGGTAATTTCTGTGTTTTTTGCCCCAAAATAAGGAAAATTTCTGACTTATTACCCTGAAATATGAAAAATTTCTGCAATTTTGCCCCAAAATAAGGAAAATTTCTGCCTTTTTGACCCCAAATAAGGGGAATTTCAGCCTTTTTACCTCAAAATAAGGGGAATTTCTGCATTTTTGCCACAAAATATTAGGAATTTCTGCATTTTTGTCCCAAAATAAAAAAAATTTCTGCCTTTTTTCTATGAAATAAGTGAAATTTCTGCAATTTTGCCCCAAAATAAGTGAAATTTCTGCAATTTTGCCCCAAAATAAGGGAACTTTCTGGAATTTTGCCCCAAAATAAGTGTAATTTCTGAGTTTTGCCCCAAAATAAGAAGAATTTCTGTCTTTTTGCCCTAACATATAGGGAATTTATGCCTTTTTGCCCCACAATTAGGGGAATTTCTGCAATTTTGCTACAAAATACGGGGAATTTCTGCCTTTTTGCCCGAAAATCAAAAGAATGCATACCTTTTTGCCATAAAAAAAGGAAATTTCTTCATTTTTGCTCAAAAATAATGGGAATTTCTGCTTTTTTGCCACTAAATAAGTGGAATTTCAGTTTTTTTCCCCCAAAACAAAGGGATTTTTCGTCTAATTTGCCCCAAAATAAGGAAAATTTCTGACTTTTTACCCTGAAGTAAGTGAAATTTCTGCAATTTTGCCACAAAAGAAGGGAAATTTCTGCCTTTTTGCCCCCAAATAAGGGGAATTTCAGCCTTTTTACCACAAAATAAGAAGAATTTCTGCATTTTTGCCACAAAATATTAGGAATTTCTGAAATTTTGCCCCAAAATAAGGAAAATTTCTGCCTTTTTTCCCTAAAATAAGTGAAATTTCTGCAATTTTGCCACAACATATGTGAAATTTCTGGAATTGTGCCCCAAAATAAATGGAATTTCTGAGTATTGCCCCAAAATAAGGAGAATTTCTGTCTTTTTGCCCCAACATATAGGGAATTTCTGCCTTTTTGCCCCACAATTAGGGGAATTTCTGAAATTTTGCTCCAAAATACAAAGAATTTCTGTTTTTTTGCCCGAAAATAAGAAGAATGCATACCTTTTTGCCATAAAAAAGGGAAATTTCTTCATTTTTGCTCCAAAATAAGGGGAATTTCTCCTTTTTTTACCTCTAAATAAGTGAAATTTCTGTCTTTTTCCCTCAAAACAAAGGGAATTCCTTTATTTTTTGCCACAAAATAAGGAAAATTTCTAACTTATTGCCCTGAAATAAGTGAAATTTCTGCAATTTTGCCCCAAAATAAAGGAAATTTCTGACTTTTTGCCCCCAAAAAAGGAGAATTTCAGCCTTTTTACCTCAAAATAAGGGAAATTTCTTCATTTATGCAACAAAATATTAAAAATTTTAGCCTTTTTGGTCCAAATTAAAAAATTTCTGCTTTTTTTCTGGAATAAGTGAAATTTCTGCAATTTTGCCCCAAAATAAGTTAAATTTCTGCAATTTTGCCCCAAAATAAGGGAAATTTCTGCCTTTTGGCCCCCAAATAAGGGGAATTTCAGCCTTTTTACCTAAAAATAAGGGGAATTTCTGCATTTTTGCCACAAAATATTAGGAATTTCTGGCTTTTTGCACCCAAATAAGAAAATTTCTGCTTTTTTTCCCTGAAATAAGTGAATTTTCTGAAATTTTGCCCCAAAATAAGTGAAATTTCTGCAATGTTGTCCCAAAATAAAAGAAATTTCGGGAATTTTGCCCCAAAATAAGTGGAATTTCTGAGTTTTGCCCCAAAATAAGGAGAATTTTTGTCTTTTTGCCCCAACATATATGGAATTTCTGCCTTTTTGCCCCACAATTAGGAGAATTTCTGCAATTTTGCTCCAAATACAGGGAATTTCTGCCTTTTAGCCCGAAAATCAGAATAATGCATATGTTTTTTCATAAAACAGGGAAATTTCTTCATTTTTGCTCAAAAATAAAACAAATTTCTGCTTTTTTGCCTCTAAATAAGTGGAATTTTTGTCTTTTTCTTGCAAAACAAAGGTAATTTCTGTGTTTTTTGCCCCAATATAAGGAAAATATCTGACCTATTACCCTGAAATTAGAAAAATTTCTGCAATTTTGCCCCAAAATAAGTGAAATTTCTGCCTTTTTGACCCCAAATAAGGGGAATTTCAGCCTTTTTACCTAAAAATAAGGGGAATTTCTGCATTTTTGCCACAAAATATTAGGAATTTCTTCTTTTTTGCCCCAAAATAAAGAAAATTTCTGCCTTTTTTTCCTTGAAATAAGTGAAATTTCTGCAATTTTGCCACAAAATAAGTGAAATTTCTGCAATTTTGCCCCAATATAAGGGAACTTTCTCGAATTTTTCCCCAAAATAAGTGGAAGTTCTGAGTTTTGCCCCAAAATAAGGAGAATTTCTGTCTTTTTGCCCTAACATATAGGGAATTTCTGCCTTTTTGCCACACAATTAGGGGAATTTCTGCAATTTTGCTCCAAAATACGGGGAATTTCTGCCTTTTTGCCCGAAAATGAGAAGGATGCATAACTTTTTGCCATAAAAAAAGGGAAATTTCTTCATTTTTGCTCCAAAATAAGGGGAATTTCTGCTATTTGCCTCAAAATAAGTGGAATTTCTGTCTTTTCCCCCAAAACAAAGCGAATTCCTGTTTTTTTGCCCCAAAATAAGGAAAATTTCTAACTTATTACCCTGAAATAAGTGAAATTTCTGCAATTTTGACCCAAAATAAGGGAAATTTCTGAATTTTGCCCCAAAATAAGGAAAATTTCTAACTTATTACCTCAAAATAAGGGAAATTTCTGCATTTTTGCAACAAAATTAGAAATTTCTGCTTTTTTGCCTCAAAATAATGAAAAATTTCTGCCTTTTTTTTCTGAAATAAGTGAAAATTCTGCAATTTTGCCCCAAAATAAAAAAATTTCTGCCTTTTTGCTCCAAATAAGGGGAATTTCAGCCTTTTTACCTCAAAATAAGGGGAATTTTTGCATTTTTGCCAGAAAATATTAGAAATTTCTGCTTTTTTGCCTGAAAATAATGAAAAATTTCTGCCTTTTTTCCCTGAAATAAGTGAAATTTCTGCAATTTTGCCCCAAAATAAGGGAAATTTTTGGAATTTTGCCCCAAAATAAGTGGAATTTCTGAGTTTTGCCCTAAAATAAAAAGAATTTCTGTCTTTTTGCCCTAACATATATGGAATTTCTGCCTTTTTGCCGACAATTAGGAGAATTTTTGCAATTTTGCTCCAAAATACGGTGAATTACTGCCTTTTTGCCCGAAAATCAGAAGAATGCATACCTTTTTACCATGAAAAAAAAAGAAATTTCTTCATTTTTGCTCCAAAATAAGGGGAATTTCTGCCTTTTTGCCTCTAAATAACTGGAATTTCTGTCTTTTTCCCCCAAAGCAAAGGGAATTTCTGTTTTTTTTGCGCCAAAATAAGGAAAAATTCTGACTTATTACCATGAAGTAAGTGAAATTTCTGCAATTTTGCCCTAAAATAAAAGAAATTTCTGTTTTTTGCCCTCAAATAAGGGGAATTTCAGCATTTTTACTTCAAAATAAGGGGAATTTCTGGATTTTTGCCACAAAATATTAAGCATTTCTGCCTTTCTGCCCCAAAGTAAGGAAAATTTCTGCATTTTTTCCCTGAAATAAATGAAATTACTGCAATTTTGCCCCAAAATAAGTGAAATTTCTGCAATTTTGTCCCAAAATAAGTGAAAAATCTGCAATTTTGCCCCAAAATAAGTGGAATTTCTGAGTTTTGCCCCAAAATAAGGAGAATTTCTGTCTTTTTGCCCCAACATATAGATAATTTCTGCCTTTTTGCCCCACAATTAAGGGAATTTCTGCAATTTTGCTTCAAAATACGGGGAATTTCTGCCTTTTTGCCCGAAAATAAGAAGAATGCATACTTTTTGCCATTCAAAAAGAAAATTTCTTCATTTTTGGTCCAAAATAAGGGGAATTTCTGCTTTTTTGCCTCTAAATAGGTGGAATTTCTGTCTTTTTCCCAAAAAACAATAAGAATTCCTGTCTTTTTTGCCCGAAAATAAGGAAAATTTCTGACTTATTACCCTTAAATAAGTGAAATTTCTGCAAATTTGCCCCAAAATAAGGGAAATTTCTGCCTTTTGGCCCCCAAATAAGGGGAATTTCAACCTTTTTACCTAAAAATAAGGGGAATTTCTGCATTTTTGCCACAAAATATTAGGAATTTCTGGCTTTTTGCACCCAAATAAGAAAATTTCTGCTTTTTTTCCCTGAAATAAGTGAATTTTCTGAAATTTTGCCCCAAAATAAGTGAAATTTCTGCAATTTTGCCCCAAAATAAGGGAAATTTCGGAATTTTGCCCCAAAATAAGTGGAATTTCTGAGTTTTGCCCCAAAATAAGGAGAATTTTTGTCTTTTTGCTCCAACAGATATGGAATTTCTGCCTTTTTGCTCCACAATTAGGGGAATTTCTGCAATTTTGCTGCAAAATACGGGAAATTTCTGCCTTTTTGCCCGAAAATCAGAATAATGCATACGTTTTTGTCATAAAACAGGGAAATTTCTTCATTTTTGCTCAAAAATAAAACGAATTTCTGCTTTTTTGCCTCTAAATAAGTGGAATTTCTGTCTTTTTCTTGCAAAACAAAGGTAATTTCTGTGTTTTTTGCCCCAAAATAAGGAAAATTTCTGACTTATTACCCTGAAGTAAGTGAAATTTCTGCAATTTTGCCCCAAAATAAGGGAAATTTCTGCCTTTTTGACCCCAAATAAGGGGAATTTCAGCCTTTTTACCTCAAAATAAGGGGAATTTCTGCATTTTTGCCACAAAATATTCGGAATTTCTTCTTTTTTGCCCCAAAATAAAGAAAATTTCTGCCTTTTTTCCTTGAAATAAGTGAAATTTCTGCAATTTTGCCCCAAAATAAGTGAAATTTCTGAAATTTTGCCCCAAAATAAGGGAAATTTCTCGAATTTTGCCCCAAAATAAGTGGAATTTCTGAATTTTGCCCCAAAATGAGGAGAATTTCTGTCTTTTTGCCCTAACATATATGGAATTTCTGCCTTTTTGCCCCACAATTAGGGGAATTTCTGCAATTTTGCTCCAAAATACGGGGAATTTCTGCCTTTTTGCCTGAAAATCAAAAGAATGCATACATTTTTGCCATAAAAAAAAGGAAATTTCTTCATTTTTGCTCCAAAATAAAGGGAATTTCTGCTTTTTTGCCACTAAATAAGTGGAATTTCTGTTTTTTTCCCCCAAAACAAAGTGATTTTTCGTCTAATTTGCAAAAAAATAAGGAAAATTACTGACTTTTTACCCTGAAGTAAGTGAAATTTCTGCAATTTTGCAACAAAATAAGGGAAATTTTTGCCTTTTTGCCCCCAAATAAAGGGAATTTCAGCCTTTTTACCACAAAATAAGAAGAATTTCTGCATTTTTGCCACAAAATATTAGGTATTTCTGAATTTTTGCCCCAAAATAAGGAAAATTTCTGCCTTTTTTCCCTGAAATAAGTGAAATTTCTGCAATTTTGTCCCAAAATATGTGAAATTTCTGAAATTGTGCCTTAAAATAAGTGGAATTTCTGAGTATTGCCCCAAAATAAGGAGAATTTCTGTTTTTTCGCCCCAACATATAGGGAATTTTTGCCTTTTTGCCTCACAATTAGGGGAATTTCTGAAATTTTGCTCCAAAATACGGGGAATTTCTGCCTTTTTGCCTGAAAATCAAAAGAATGCATACATTTTTGCCATAAAAAAAAGGAAATTTCTTCATTTTTGCTCCAAAATAAAGGGAATTTCTGCTTTTTTGCCACTAAATAAGTGGAATTTCTGTTTTTTTCCCCCAAAACAAAGTGATTTTTCGTCTAATTTGCCAAAAAATAAGGAAAATTACTGACTTTTTACCCTGAAGTAAGTGAAATTTCTGCAATTTTGCAACAAAATAAGGGAAATTTTTGCCTTTTTGCCCCCAAATAAAGGGAATTTCAGCCTTTTTACCACAAAATAAGAAGAATTTCTGCATTTTTGCCACAAAATATTAGGAATTTCTGAATTTTTGCCCCAAAATAAGGAAAATTTCTGCCTTTTTTCCCTGAAATAAGTGAAATTTCTGCAATTTTGTCCCAAAATATGTGAAATTTCTGAAATTGTGCCTTAAAATAAGTGGAATTTCTGAGTATTGCCCCAAAATAAGGAGAATTTCTGTTTTTTCGCCCCAACATATAGGGAATTTTTGCCTTTTTGCCTCACAATTAGGGGAATTTCTGAAATTTTGCTCCAAAATACGGGGAATTTCTGCCTTTTTGCCTGAAAATCAAAAGAATGCATACATTTTTGCCATAAAAAAAAGGAAATTTCTTCATTTTTGCTCCAAAATAAAGGGAATTTCTGCTTTTTTGCCACTAAATAAGTGGAATTTCTGTTTTTTTCCCCCAAAACAAAGTGATTTTTCGTCTAATTTGCCAAAAAATAAGGAAAATTACTGACTTTTTACCCTGAAGTAAGTGAAATTTCTGCAATTTTGCAACAAAATAAGGGAAATTTTTGCCTTTTTGCCCCCAAATAAAGGGAATTTCAGCCTTTTTACCACAAAATAAGAAGAATTTCTGCATTTTTGCCACAAAATATTAGGAATTTCTGAATTTTTGCCCCAAAATAAGGAAAATTTCTGCCTTTTTTTCCTGAAATAAGTGAAATTTCTGCAATTTTGTCCCAAAATATGTGAAATTTCTGAAATTGTGCCTTAAAATAAGTGGAATTTCTGAGTATTGCCCCAAAATAAGGAGAATTTCTGTTTTTTCGCCCCAACATATAGGGAATTTTTGCCTTTTTGCCTCACAATTAGGGGAATTTCTGAAATTTTGCTCCAAAATAAGGGGAATTTCTTTTTTTTTGCCCGAAACTAAGAAGAATGCATACCTTTTTGCCATAAAAAAGGGAAATTTCTTCATTTTTGCTCCAAAATAAGGGGAATTTCTGCTTTTTTTACTTCTAAATAAGTAAAATTTCTGTCTTTTTCCCTCAAAACCAAGGGAATTCTTTTATTTTTTGCCCCAAAATAATGAAAATTTCTAACTTATTACCCTGAAACAAGTGAAATTTCTTCAATTTTGCCCCAAAATAAAGAAAATTTCTGACTTTTTGCCCCCAAAAAAGGAGAATTTCAGCCTTTTTACCTCAAAATAAGGGAAATTTCTTCATTTATGCAACAAAATATTAGAAATTTATGCCTTTTTGCCCCAAAATAAGAAAATTTCTGCTTTTTTTCTGGAATAAGTGAAATTTCTGCAATTTTGCCCCAAAATAATTGAAATTTCTGCAATTTTGCCCCAAAATAAGGGAAATTTCTGCCTTTTGGCCCCCAAATAAGGGGAATTTCAGCCTTTTTACCTAAAAATAAGGGGAATTTCTGCATTTTTGCCACAAAATATTAGGAATTTCTGGCTTTTTGCAGCCAAACAAGAAAATTTCTGCTTTTTTTCTCTGAAATTAGTGAATTTTCTGAAATTTTGCCCCAAAATAATTGAAATTTCTGCAATTTTGCCCCATAATAAAGGAAATTTCGGGAATTTTGCCCCAAAATAAGTGGAATTTCTGAGTTTTGCCCCAAAATAAGGAGAATTTTTGTCTTTTTGCCCCAACATATATGGAATTTCTGACTTTTTGCCCCACAATTAGGGGAATTTCTGCAATTTTGCTCCAAAATACAGGGAATTTCTGCCTTTTTGCCCGAAAATCAGAATAATGCATACGTTTTTGTCATAAAACAGGGAAATTTCTTCATTTTTGCTCAAAAATAAAACGAATTTCTGCTTTTTTGCCTCTAAATAAGTGGAATTTCTATCTTTTTCCCGAAAAACAAAGGT
Source organism: Micromys minutus (assembly GCF_963924665.1). Taxonomy (NCBI): domain Eukaryota; kingdom Metazoa; phylum Chordata; class Mammalia; order Rodentia; family Muridae; genus Micromys; species Micromys minutus. The sequence goes on along the minus strand of NW_027667467.1, from coordinate 9,109,158 downwards.
AATTTCTGTCTTTTTTGCCCCAAAATAAGGAAAATTTCTGACTTATTACCCTGAAATTAGAAACATTTCTGCAATTTTGCCCCAAAATAAGGGAAATTTCTGCCTTTTTGACCCCAAATAAGGAGAATTTCTGCCTTTTTACCTCAAAATAAGGGGAATTTCTGCATTTTTGCCACAAAATATTAGGAATTTCTGCTTTTTTGCCCCAAAATAAAGAAAATTTCTGCCTTTTTTCCTTTAAATAAGTGAAATTTCTGCAATTTTGCCCCAAAATAAGTGAAATTTCTGCAATTTTGCCCCAAAATAAGGGAACTTTATGGAATTTTTCTTCAAAATAAGTGGAATTTCTGAGTTTTGCCCCAAAATAAGTAGAATTTCTGTCTTTTTGCCGTAACATATAGGGAATTTCTGCCTTTTTGCCCCACAATTAGGGGAATTTCTTCAATTTTGCTCCAAAATACAGGGAATTTTTGCCTTTTTGCTCGAAAATCAAAAGAATGCATACCTTTTTGCCATAAAAAAAATGAAATTTCTTCGTTTTTGCTCCAAAATAAAGGGAATTTCTGCTTTTTTGCCACTAAATAAGTGGAATTTCTGTCTTTTTCCCCCAAAACAAAGAAAATTTCTGTCTTTTTTGCCCCAAAATACGGAAAATTTCTGACTTATTACCCTGAAGTAAGTGAAATTTCTGCAATTTTGCCACAAAATAAGGGAAATTTCTGCTTTTTTGCCCCCAAATAATGGGAATTTCAGCCTTTTTACCACAAAATAAGGGGAATTTCTGACTTTTTGCCAAAAAATATTAGGAATTTCTGCCTTTTTGCCCCAAAATAAGGAAAATTTCTGCCTTTTTTCCCTGAAATAAGTGAAATTTCTGCAATTTTGCCCCAAAATATGTGAAATTTCTGGAATTGTGCCCCAAAATAAGTTGAATTTCTGAGTTTTGCCCCAAAATAAGGAGAATTTCTGTCTTTTTGCCCCAACATATAGGGAATTTCTGCCTTTTTTCCCACAATTAGGGGAATTTCTGCAATTTTGCTCCAAAATACGGGGAATTTCTGTTTTTTTGCCCGAAAATAAGAAGATTGCATACCTTTTTGCCATAAAAAAGGGAAATTTCTTCATTTTTGCTCCAAAATAAGGGGAATTTCTGCTTTTTTTACCTCTAAATAAGTGAAATTTCTGTCTTTTTCCCTCAAAACAAAGGGAATTCCTTTATTTTTTGCCCCAAAATAAGGAAAATTTCTAACTTATTACCCTGAAATAAGTGAAATTTCTGCAATTTGCCCCAAAATAAAGGAAATTTCTGACTTTTTGCCCCCAAATAAGGGGAAATTCAGCCTTTTTACCTCAAAATAAGGGAAATTTCTTCATTTATGCAACAAAATATTAGAAATTTCTGCCTTTTTGCCCCAAAATAAGAAAATTTCTGCTTTTTTTCTGGAATAAGTGAAATTTCTGCAATTTTGCCCCAAAATAAGTGAAATTTCTGCAATTTTGCCCCAAAATAAGGGAAATTTCTGCCTTTTGGCCCCCAAATATGGGGAATTTCAGCTTTTTTACCTAAAAATAAGGAGAATTTCTGCATTTTTGCCACAAAATATTAGGAATTTCTGGATTTATGCACCCAAATAAGAAAATTTCTGCTTTTTTTCCCTGAAATAAGTGAATTTTCTGAAATTTTGCCCCAAAATAAGTGAAATTTCTGCAATTTTGCCCCAAAATAAGAGAAATTTCGGGAATTTTGCCCCAAAATAAGTGGAATTTCTTAGTTTTGCCCCAAAATAAGGAGAATTTTTGTCTTTTTGCCCCAACATATATGGAATTTCAGCCTTTTTGCCCCACAATTATGGGAATTTCTGCAATTTTGCTCCAAAATACGGGGAATTTCTGCCTTTTTGCCCGAAAATCAGAATAATGCATACGTTTTTGTCATAAAACAGGGAAATTTCTTCATTTTTGCTCAAAAATAAAACGAATTTCTGCTTTTTTGCCTCTAAATAAGTGGAATTTCTGTCTTTTTCCCGCAAAACAAAGGTAATTTCTGTCTTTTTTGCCCCAAAATAGGGAAATTTCTGACTTATTACCCTGAAATTAGAAACATTTCTGCAATTTTGCCCCAAAATAAGGGAATTTTCTTCCTTTTTGACCCCAAATAAGGAGAATTTCTGCCTTTTTACCTCAAAATAAGGGGAATTTCTGCATTTTTGCCACAAAATATTAGGAATTTCTGCTTTTTTGCCCCAAAATAAAGAAAATTTCTGCCTTTTTTCCTTTAAATAAGTGAAATTTCTGCAATTTTGCCCCAAAATAAGTGAAATTTCTGCAATTTTGCCCCAAAATAAGGGAACTTTATGGAATTTTGCTTCAAAATAAGTGGAATTTCTGAGTTTTGCCCCAAAATAAGGAGAATTTCTGTCTTTTTGCCCTAACATATAGGGAATTTCTGCCTTTTTACCCCACAATTAGGGGAATTTCTGCAATTTTGCTCCAAAATACCGGGAATTTCTGCCTTTTTGCCCGAAAATCAAAAGAATGCATACCTTTTTGCCATAAAAAAATGAAATTTCTTCATTTTTGCTCCAAAATAAAGGGAATTTCTGCTTTTCTGCCACTAAATAAGTGGAATTTCTGTCTTTTTCCCCCAAAACAAAGAAAATTTCTGTCTTTTTTGCCCCAAAATACGGAAAAATTCTGACTTATTACCCTGAAGTAAGTGAAATTTCTGCAATTTTGCCACAAAATAAGAGAAATTTCTGCCTTTTTGCCCCCAAATAATGGGAATTTCAGCCTTTTTCCACAAAATAAGGGGAATTTCTGCATTTTTGCCACAAAATATTAGAAATTTCTGAGTTTTTGCCCCAAAATAAGGAAAATTTCTGACTTATTACCCTGAAATTAGAAACATTTCTGCAATTTTGCCCCAAAATAAAGGAAATTTCTGCCTTTTTGACCCCAAATAAGGAGAATTTCAGCCTTTTTACCTCAAAATAAGGGAAATTTCTTCATTTATGCAACAAAATATTATTAATTTCTGCCGTTTTGCCCCCAAATAAGAAAATTTCTGCTTTTTTTCTGGAATAAGTGAAATTTCTGCAATTTTGCCCCAAAATAAGTGAAATTTCTGCAATTTTGCCCCAAAATAAGGGAAATTTCTGGAATTTTGCCCCAAAATAAGTAGAATTTCTGAGTTTTGCCCCAAAATAAGGAGAATTTCTAGAATTTTGCTCCAATATACGGGCAATTTCTGCCTTTTTGCCCGAAAATAAGAAGAATGCACACCTTTTTGCTATAAAAAAGAGAAATTTCTTCCTTTTTCCTTCAAAATAAGGGGAATTTCTGCTTTTTTGCTTCTAAATAAGTGGAATTTCTGTCTTTTTCCCCAAAACAAAGGGAATTTCTGTTTTTTTGCCCCAAAATAAGGGAAATTTCTGCCTTTTTTTTCTGAAATAAGTGAAATTTCTGCAATTTTGCCCCAAAATATGTGAAATTTATTGAATTGTGCTCCAAAATAAGGGGAATTTCTGCTTTTATTGCCTCTAAATAAGTGAAATTTCTGTCTTTTTCCCTCAAAACAAAGGGAATTCCTTTATTTTTTGCCTTAAAATAGGAAAATTTCTAACTTATTACCCTGAAATAAGTGAAATTTCTGCAATTTTGCCCCAAAATAAAGGAAATTTCTGACTTTTTGCCCTCAAATAAGGGAAATTTAAGCCTTTTTACCTCAAAATAAGGGAAATTTCTTCATTTATGCAACAAAATATTAGAAATTTTAGACTTTTTGCCCCAAAATAAGAAAATTTCTGCTTTTTTTCTGGAATAAGTGAAATTTCTGCAATTTTGCCCCAAAATAAGTGAAATTTCTGCAATTTTGCCCCAAAATAAGGGAAATTTCTGCCTTTTGGCCCCCAAATAAGGGGAATTTCAGCTTTTTTACCTAAAAATAAGGAGAATTTCTGCATTTTTGCCACAAAATATTAGGAATTTCTGGATTTATGCACCCAAATAAGAAAATTTCTGCTTTTTTTCCCTGAAATAAGTGAATTTTCTGAAATTTTGCCCCAAAATAAGTGAAATTTCTGCAATTTTGCCCCAAAATAAGAGAAATTTCGGGAATTTTGCCCCAAAATAAGTGGAATTTCTTAGTTTTGCCCCAAAATAAGGAGAATTTTTGTCTTTTTGCCCCAACATATATGGAATTTCAGCCTTTTTGCCCCACAATTATGGGAATTTCTGCAATTTTGCTCCAAAATACGGGGAATTTCTGCCTTTTTGCCCGAAAATCAGAATAATGCATACGTTTTTGTCATAAAACAGGGAAATTTCTTCATTTTTGCTCAAAAATAAAACGAATTTCTGCTTTTTTGCCTCTAAATAAGTGAAATTTCTGTCTTTTTCCCGCAAAACAAAGGTAATTTCTGTCTTTTTTGCCCCAAAATAGGGAAATTTCTGACTTATTACCCTGAAATTAGAAACATTTCTGCAATTTTGCCCCAAAATAAGGAAATTTTCTTCCTTTTTGACCCCAAATAAGGAGAATTTCTGCCTTTTTACCTCAAAATAAGGGGAATTTCTGCATTTTTGCCACAAAATATTAGGAATTTCTGCTTTTTTGCCCCAAAATAAAGAAAATTTCTGCCTTTTTTCCTTTAAATAAGTGAAATTTCTGCAATTTTGCCCCAAAATAAGTGAAATTTCTGCAATTTTGCCCCAAAATAAGGGAACTTTATGGAATTTTGCTTCAAAATAAGTGGAATTTCTGAGTTTTGCCCCAAAATAAGGAGAATTTCTGTCTTTTTGCCCTAACATATAGGGAATTTCTGCCTTTTTACCCCACAATTAGGGGAATTTCTGCAATTTTGCTCCAAAATACCGGGAATTTCTGCCTTTTTGCCCGAAAATCAAAAGAATGCATACCTTTTTGCCATAAAAAAATGAAATTTCTTCATTTTTGCTCCAAAATAAAGGGAATTTCTGCTTTTCTGCCACTAAATAAGTGGAATTTCTGTCTTTTTCCCCCAAAACAAAGAAAATTTCTGTCTTTTTTGCCCCAAAATACGGAAAAATTCTGACTTATTACCCTGAAGTAAGTGAAATTTCTGCAATTTTGCCACAAAATAAGAGAAATTTCTGCCTTTTTGCCCCCAAATAATGGGAATTTCAGCCTTTTTCCACAAAATAAGGGGAATTTCTGCATTTTTGCCACAAAATATTAGAAATTTCTGAGTTTTTGCCCCAAAATAAGGAAAATTTCTGACTTATTACCCTGAAATTAGAAACATTTCTGCAATTTTGCCCCAAAATAAAGGAAATTTCTGCCTTTTTGACCCCAAATAAGGAGAATTTCAGCCTTTTTACCTCAAAATAAGGGAAATTTCTTCATTTATGCAACAAAATATTATTAATTTCTGCCTTTTTGCCCCAAAATAAGAAAATTTCTGCTTTTTTTCTGGAATAAGTGAAATTTCTGCAATTTTGCCCCAAAATAAGTGAAATTTCTGCAATTTTGCCCCAAAATAAGGGAAATTTCTGGAATTTTGCCCCAAAATAAGTAGAATTTCTGAGTTTTGCCCCAAAATAAGGAGAATTTCTAGAATTTTGCTCCAAAATACGGGCAATTTCTGCCTTTTTGCCCGAAAATAAGAAGAATGCACACCTTTTTGCTATAAAAAAGAGAAATTTCTTCCTTTTTCCTTCAAAATAAGGGGAATTTCTGCTTTTTTGCTTCTAAATAAGTGGAATTTCTGTCTTTTTCCCCAAAACAAAGGGAATTTCTGTTTTTTTGCCCCAAAATAAGGGAAATTTCTGCCTTTTTTTTCTGAAATAAGTGAAATTTCTGCAATTTTGCCCCAAAATATGTGAAATTTCTTGAATTGTGCCCCAAAATAAGGGGAATTTCTGCTTTTATTGCCTCTAAATAAGTGAAATTTCTGTCTTTTTCCCTCAAAACAAAGGGAATTCCTTTATTTTTTTCCTTAAAATAGGAAAATTTCTAACATATTACCCTGAAATAAGTGAAATTTCTGCAATTTTGCCCCAAAATAAAGGAAATTTCTGACTTTTTGCCCTCAAATAAGGGAAATTTAAGCCTTTTTACCTCAAAATAAGGGAAATTTCTTCATTTATGCAACAAAATATTAGAAATTTTAGACTTTTTGCCCCAAAATAAGAAAATTTCTGCTTTTTTTCTGGAATAAGTGAAATTTCTGCAATTTTGCCCCAAAATAAGTGAAATTTCTGCAATTTTGCCCCAAAATAAGGGAAATTTCTGGAATTTTGCCCCAAAATAAGTAGAATTTCTGAGTTTTGCCCCAAAATAAGGAGAATTTCTAGAATTTTGCTCCAAAATACGGGCAATTTCTGCCTTTTTGCCCGAAAATAAGAAGAATGCACACCTTTTTGCTATAAAAAAGGGAAATTTCTTCCTTTTTCCTCCAAAATAAAAGGAATTTCTGCTTTTTTGCTTCTAAATAAGTGGAATTTCTGTCTTTTTCCCGCAAAACAAAGGGAATTTCTGTCTTTTTTGCCCCAAAATAAGGAAAATTTCTGACTTATTACCCTGAAATAAGTGAAATTTCTGCAATTTTGCCCCAAAATAAGGGAAATTTCTGACTTTTTGCCCCCAAATAAGGGGAATTTCAGGGTTTTTACCTCAAAATAACGGGAATTTCTTCCTTTTTGCCCCAAAATAAGAAAAATTTCTGCAATTTTGTACCAAAATAAAAGAAATTTCTGCCTTTTTGCCCCAAAATAAGATAATTTCTTCTTTTTTCTGAAATAAGTGAAATTTCTGCAATTTTGCCCCAATATAAGTCAAATTTCTGCAATTTTGCCCCAACAGAAGGGAAATTTCTAGAATTTTGCCCCAAAATATGTGGAATTTCTGAGTTTTGCCCCAAAAAAAGGAGAATTTCTGACTTTTTGCCATAACATATAGGGAATTTCTGCCTTTTTGCAACACAATTAGGGGAATTTCTGCAATTTTGCACCAAAATACGGGGAATTTCTGACTTTTTCCCGAAAATAAGGAAAATGCATACCTTTTTGCCATAAAAAAGGGAAATTTCTTCATTTTTGCTCCAAAATAAATGGAATTTCTGCATTTTTTCCTCTAAATAAGTGGAATTTCTGTCTTTTTCCCCCAAAACAAAGGGAATTTCTGTCTTTTTTGCCCCAAAATAAGGAAAATTTCTGACTTAATACCCTGAAATAAGAGAAATTTCTGAAATTTGGCCCCAAAATAAGGGAAATTTCTGCCTTTTTGACCCCAAAGAAAAGGAATTTAAGCCTTTTTACCTCAAAATAAGGGAAATTTCTGCATTTTTGCCACAAAATATTTTGAATTTCTGACTTTTTGCCCCAAAATAAGGACAATTTCTGCCTTTTCTCTCTGAAATATGTGAAATTTCTGCAATTTTGCCCCAAAATAAGTGAAATTTCTGCAATTTTGCAGCAAAATAAGGGAAATTTTTGGAATTTTTCCCCAAAATAAGTGGAATTTCTGAGTTTTGCCCCAAAATAAGGAGAATTTCTGTCTTTTTGCCCTAACATATAGAGAATTTCTGCCTTTTTGCTCCACAATTAGGGGAATTTCTACAATTTTGCTACAAAATACGGGGAATTTCTGCCTGTTTGCCCGAAAATAAGAAGAATGCATACATTTTTGCCATAAATAAAAAGAAATTTCCTCATTTTTGCTCCAAAATAAGGGGAAATTCTGCTTTTTTGCTTCTAAATAAGTGGAATTTCTGTCTTTTTTCCCCAAAGCAAAGGGAATTTCTGTCTTTTTTGCCCCAAAATAAGGAAAATTTCTGACTTATTACCCTGAAATAAGTGAAATTTCTCCAATTTTGCCCCAAAATAAGAAAATTTTCTGCCTTTTTGCCCCAAAATAAGAAAATTTCTTCTTTTTTCTGAAATAAGAGAAATTTCTGCAATTTTGCCCCAAAATAAGGGAAATTTCTGCCTTTTTGACCCCAAATAAGGGGAATTTAAGCCTTTTTACCTCAAAATAAGGGGAATTTCTGCATTTTTGCCACAAAATATTTGGAATTTCTGACTTTTTGCCCCAAAATAAGGACAATTTCTGCCTTTTCTCTATGAAATATGTGAAATTTCTGCAATTTTGCCCCAAAATAAGTGAAATTTCTGCAATTTTGCCGCAAAATAAGGGAAATTTTTGGAATTTTGCCCCAAAATAAGTGGAATTTCTGAGTTTTGCCCCAAAATAAGGAGAATTTCTGTCTTTTTGCCCTAACATATAGGGAATTTCTGCCTTTTTGCTCCACAATTAGGGGAATTTCTAAAATTTTGCTCCAAAATACGGGGAATTTCTGCCTTTTTGCCCGAAAATAAGAAGAATGCATACCTTTTTGCCATAAATAAAAAGAAATTTCCTCATTTTTGCTCCAAAATAAGGGGAAATTATGCTTTTTTGCTTCTAAATAAGTGGAATTTCTGTCTTTTTCCCCCAAAACAAAGGGAATTTCTGTCTTTTTTGCCCCAAAATAAGGAAAATTTCTGACTTATTACCCTGAAATAAGTGAAATTTCTTCAATTTTTCCCCAAAATAAGAAAATTTTCTGCCTTTTTGCCCCAAAATAAGAAAATTTATTCTTTTTTCTGAAATAAGTGAAATTTCTGCAATTTTGCCCCAAAATAAGTCAAATTTCTGCAATTTTGCCCTAAAATAAAGGAAATTTCAGGAATTTTGCCCCAAAATAAGTGGAATTTCTGAGTTTTGACCCAAAATAAAGAGAATTTCTGTCTTTTTGCCCTAACATATAGGGAATTTCTGCTTTTTTGCCCCACAATTAGGGGAATTTCTGCAATTTTGCTCGAAAATACGGGGAATTTCTGCCTTTTTGCCCGATAATAAGAAGAATGCATACCTTTTTGCCATAAAAATGGGAAATTTCTTCATTTTTGCTCCAAAATAAGGGGAATTTCTGCTTTTTGCCTCTAAATAAGTGGAATTTTTGTCATTTTCCCCCAAAACAAAGGGAATTCCTGTCTTTTTTGCCCCAAAATAAGGAAAATTTCTAACTTATTACCCTGAAATAAGTGAAATTTCTGCAATTTTGCCCCAAAATAAAGGAAATTTCTGACTTATTGCCCCCAAATAAGGAAAATTTCAGCCTTTTTACCTCAAAATAAGGGGAATTTCTGCATTTTTGCAACAAAATATTAGAAATTTCTGCTTTTTTGCCTCAAAATAATGAAAAATATTTGCCTTTTTTCCCTGAAATATGTGAAATTTCTGCAATTTTGCCCCAAAATAAAAAAAATTTCTGCCTTTTTGCTCCAAATAATGGGAATTTCAGCCTTTTTACCTCAAAATAAGGGGAATTTCTGCATTTTTGCCACAAAATATTAGAAATTTCTGCTTTTTTGCCTCAAAATAATGAAAAATTTCTGCCTTTTTTCCCTGAAATAAGTGAAATTTCTGCTATTTTGCCCCAAAATAAGTGAAATTTCTGCAATTTTGCCCCAAAATAAGGGAAATTTTTGAAATTTTGCCCCAAAATAAATGGAATTTCAGAGTTTTGCCCCAAAATAAAGAGAATTTTTCTTTTTGCCCTAACATATATGGAATTTCTGCCTATTTGCCGACAATTAGTGGAATTTCTGCAATTTTGATTCAAAATACGGGGAATTACTGCCTTTTTGCCCGAAAATCAGAAGAGTGCATACATTTTACCATGAAAAAAAAGAAATTTCTTCATTTTTGCTCCAAAATAAGGGGAATTTCTGCTTTTTTGCCTCTAAATAAGTGGAATTTCTGTCTTTTTCCCCCAAAGCAAAGGGAATTTCTGTCTTTTTTGCCCCAAAATAAGGAAAAATTCTGACTTATTACCGTGAAGTAAGTGAAATTTCAGCAATTTTGCCCCAAAATAAAAGAAATTTCTGCCTTTTTGCTCTCAAATAAGTTGAATTTCAGCATTTTTTCATCAAAATAACAAGAATTTCTGCATTTTTGCCACAAAATATTAGGAATTTCTGCCTTTTTGCCCCAAAATAAGAAAAATTTCTGCCTTTTTTCCCTGAAATAAGTGAAATTTCTGATATTTTGCCCCAAAATAAGTCAAATTTCTGCAATTTTGCCCCAAAATAAGTTAAATTTCTGCAATTTTGCCCCAAAATAAGGGAAATTTCTGCCATTTGGCCCCAAAATAAGGGGAATTTCAGCCTTTTTACCTAAAAATAAGGGGAATTTCTGCATTTTTGCCACAAAATATTAGGAATTTCTGGCTTTTTGCAGCCAAACAAGAAAATTTCTGCTTTTTTTCTCTGAAATTAGTGAATTTTCTGAAATTTTGCCACAAAATAATTGAAATTTCTGCAATTTTGCCCCATAATAAAGGAAATTTCGGGAATTTTGCCCCAAAATAAGTGGAATTTCTGAGTTTTGCCCCAAAATAAGGAGAATTTTTGTCTTTTTGCCCCAACATATATGGAATTTCTGACTTTTTGCCCCACAATTAGGGGAATTTCTGCAATTTTGCTTCAAAATACGGGGAATTTCTTACTTTTTGCCCGCTAATCAGAATAATGCATACGTTTTTGTCATAAAACAGGGAAATTTTTTAATTTTTGCTCAAAAATAAAACGAATTTCTGGTTTTATGCCTCTAAATAAGTGGAATTTCTGTCTTTTTCCCCCAATACAAAGGTAATTTCTGTCTTTTTTGCCCCAAAATAAGAAAAATTTCTGACTTATTACCCTGAAATAAGAGAAATTTCTGCAATTTTGCCCCAAAATAAGGGAAATTTCTGCCTTTTTGACCCCAAATAAGGGGAATTTCAGCCTTTTTACCTCAAAATAAGGGGAATTTCTGCATTTTTGCCACAAAATATTAGGAATTTCTGCATTTTTGCCCCAAAATAAGAAAATTTCTGCCTTTTTTCCTTGAAATAAGTGAAATTTCTGCAATTTTGCCTCAAAAAAAGTGAAATTTCTGCAATTTTGCCCCAAAATAAGGGAACTTTCTAGAATTTTGCCCCAAAATAGTGGAATTTCTGAGTTTTGCCCCAAAATAATGAGAATTTCTGTCTTTTTGACATAACATATAGGGAATTTCTGCCTTTTTGCCCCACAATTAGGGGAATTTCTAGAATTTTGCTCCAAAATACGGGGAATTACTGCCTTTTTGCCCGAAAATAAGAAGAATGCATACCTTTTTGCCATAAAAAAGGGAAATTTCCTCATTTTTGCTCCAAAATAAGAGGAATTTCTGCTATTTTGCTTCTAAATAAGTGGAATTTCTGTCTTTTTCCCCCAAAACAAAGAGAATTTCTGTCTTTTTTGCCCCAAAATAAGGAAAATTTCTGACTTATTACCCTGAAATAAGTGAAATTTCTCCAATTTTGCCCCAAAATAAGGGAAATTTCTGCCTTTTTGCCCCCAAATAAGGGGAATTTCAGGCTTTTTACCTCAAAATAACGGGAATTTCTGCATTTTTGCTCCAAAATATAGGAAATTTCTGCCTTTTTGCCCCAAAATAAGAAAAATTTCTGCAATTTTGTACCAAAATAAAAGAAATTTCTGCCTTTTTGCCCCAAAATAAAAAAATTTCTTCTTTTTTTCTGAAATAAGTGAAATTTCTGCAATTTTGCCCCAAAATAAGGGAAATTTTTGGAATTTTGCCCCAAAATAAGTGTAATTTAAGAGTTTTGCCCCAAAATAAAGAAAATTTCTGTCTTTTTGCCCTAACATATATGGATTTTCTGCCTTTTTGCCGACAATTAGGGGAATTTCTGCAATTTTGCTCCAAAATACGGGGAATTACTGCCTTTTTGCCCGAAAATCAGAAGAGTGCATATCTTTTTACCATGAATAAAAAAGAAATTTCTTCATTTTTGCTCCAAAATGAGGGGAATTTCTGCTTTTTTGCCTCTAAATAAGTAGAATTTCTGTCTTTTTCCCCCAAAGCAAAGGGAATTTCTGTCTTTTTTGTCCCAAAATAAGGAAAAATTCTGACTTATTACCGTGAAGTAAGTGAAATTTCTGCAATTTTGCCCCAAAATAAAAGAAATTTCTGCCTTTTTGCCTTCAAATAAGGTGAATATCAGCATTTTTACCTCAAAATAACAAGAATTTCTGCATTTTTGCCACAAAATATTAGGAATTTCTGCCTTTTTGCCCCAAAATAAGAAAAATTTCTGCCTTTTTTCCCTGAAATAAGTGAAATTATTGCAATTTTGCCCCAACATAAGTGAAATTTCTGCAATTTTGCCCCAAAATAAGTGAAATTTCTGCAATTTTGCCCCAAAATAAGAGAAATTTCTGGAATTTTGCCCCAAAATAAGTGGAATTTCTGAGTTTTGCCCCAAAATAAAGAGAATTTCTGTCTTTTTGTCCCAACATATAGAGAATTTCTGCCTTTTTGCCCCACAATTAACGGAATTTCTGCAATTTTGCTTCAAAATACGGGGTATTTCTGCCTTTTTGCCCGAAAATAAGAAGAATGCATACCTTTTTGCCATTTAAAAAAGAAATTTCTTCATTTTTGCTCCAAAATAAGGGGAATTTCTGCTTTTTTGCTTCTAAATAGGTGGAATTTGTGTCTTTTTCCCACAAAACAATGAGAATTTTTGTCTTTTTTGCCCGTAAATAAGGAAAATTTCTGACTTATTACCCTGAAATAAGTGAAATTTCTGATATTTTGCCCCAAAATAAGGGAAATTTCTGCCTTTTGGCCCCCAAATAAGGGGAATTTCAGCCTTTTTACCTAAAAATAAGGGGAATTTCTGTATTTTAGCCACAAAATATTAGGAATTTCTGGCTTTTTGCACCCAAATAAGAAAATTTCTGCCCTTTTGCCCTGAAATAAGTGAATTTTCTGCAATTTTGCCCCAAAATAAGTGAAATTTCTGCAATTTTGCCCCAAAATAAAGGAAATTTCGGGAATTTTGCCCCAAAATATGTGGAATTTCTGAGTTTTGCCCCAAAATAAGGAGAATTTTTGTTTTTTGCCCCAACATATCTGGAATTTCTGCCTTTTTGCCCCACAATTAGGGGAATTTCTGCAATTTTGCTCTAAAATACAGGGAATTTCTGCCTTTTTGCCCGAAAATCAGAATAATGCATACGTTTTTGTCATAAAACAGGAAAATTTCTTAATTTTTGCTCAAAAATAAAACGAATTTCTGCTTTTTTGCCTCTAAATAAGTGGAATTTCTGTCTTTTTCCCCCAAAACAAAGGTAATTTCTGTCTTTTTTGCCCCAAAATAAGGAAAATTTCTGACTTATTACCCTGAAATAAGAGAAATTTCTGTAATTTTTCCCCAAAATAAGGGAAATTTCTGCCTTTTTGACCCCAAATAAGGGGAATTTCAGCCTTTATACCTCAAAATAAGGGGAATTTCTGCATTTTTGCCACAAAATATTAGGAATTTCTGCCGTTTTGCCCCAAAATAAAGAAAATTTCTGCCTTTTTTCCTTGAAAAAAGTGAAATTTCTGCAATTTTGCCTCAAAAAAGTAAAATTTCTGCAATTTTGCCCCAAAATAAGGGAACTTTCTGGAATTCTGCCCCAAAATAAGTGGAATTTCTGAGTTTTGCCCCAAAATAAGGAGAATTTCTGTCTTTTTGCCCCAACATCTAGGGAATTTCTGCCTTTTTGCCCCACAATTAGGGGAATTTCTGGAATTTTGCTCCAAAATACGGGGAATTTCTTCCTTTTTGCCTGAAATTCAGAAGAATGCATACCTTTTTGCCATAAAAAAAAGGAAATTTCTTCATTTTTGCTCCAAAATAAAGGAAATTTCTGTTTTTTTGCAACTAAATAAGTGGAATTTCTGTCTTTTTCCCCCAAAACAAAGAAAATTTCTTTCTTTTTTGCCCCAAAATAAGAAAAATTTCTGACTTATTACCCTGAAGTAAGTGAAATTTCTGCAATTTTGCCATAAAATAAGGGAAATTTCTGCCTTTTTGCCCCCAAATAATGGGAATTTCAGCCTTTTCACCACAAAATAAGGGGAATTTCTGCATTTTTGCCACAAAATATTAGGAAATTCTGACTTTTTGCCCCAAAATAAGGAAATTTTTTGCCTTTTTTCCCTGAAATAAGTGAAATTTCTGCAATTTTGCCCCAAAATATTTGAAATTTCTGGAATTGTGCCCCAAAATAAGTGGAATTTCTGAGTATTGCCCCAAAATAAGGAGAATTTCTGTCTTTTTGCCCCAACATATACGGAATTTCTGCCTTTTTGACCCACAATTAGTGGAATTTCTGCACTTTTGCTCCAAAATACGGGGAATTTCTGTTTTTTTGCCCGAAAATAAGAAGAATGCATACCTTTTTGCCATAAAAAAGGGAAATTTGTTCATTTTTGCTCCAAAATAAGGGGAATTTCTGCTTTTTTTTGCCTCTAAATAAGTGAAATTTCTGTCTTTTTCCCTCAAATCAAAGGGAATTCCTTTATTATTTGCCCCAAAATAAGGAAAATTTCTAACTTATTTCCTGAAATAAATGAAATTTCTGCAATTGTGCCCCAAAATAAAAAAAATTCCTGACTTTTTGCCCCCAAATAAGGGGAATATCAGCCTCTTTACCTAAAAATAAGGAAAATTTCTTCATTTATGCAACAAAATATTAGAAATTTCTGCCTTTTTGCCCCAAAATAAGAAAATTTCTGCTTTTTTTCTGGAATAAGTGAAATTTCTGCAATTTTGCCCCAATATAAGTGAAATTTCTGCAATTTTGCCTCAAAATAAGGGAAATTTCTGGAATCTTGCCCCAAAATAAGTGGAATTTCTGAGTTTTGCCCCAAAATAAGGAGAATTTCTGCAATTTTGCTCCAAAATACGGGCAATTTCTGCATTTTTGCACGAAAATAATAAGAATGCATACCTTTTTCCCAAAAAAAGGGAAATTTCTTCCTTTTTCCTCCAAAATAAGGGGAATTTCTGCTTTTTTGCTTCTAAATAAGTGGAATTTCTGTCTTTTTCCCCCAAAACAACGGGAATTTCTGTCTTTTTGCCATAAATAAGGAAGATTTCTGACTTATTACCCTGAAATAAGTGAAATTTTTGCAATTTTGCCCCAAAATAAGGGAAATTTCTGCCTTTTTGCCCCAAAATAAGGGGAATTTCAGGCTTTTTACCTCAAAATAACAGGAATTTCTGCATTTTTGCTCCAAAATATGGGAAATTTCTTCATTTTTGCCCCAAAATAAGAAAAATTTCTGCAATTTTGTACCAAAATAAAAGAAATTTCTGCCTTTTTGCCCCAAAATAAGAAAATTTCTTCTTTTTTCTGAAATAAGTGAAATTTCTGCAATTTTGCCCTAAAATAAGTCAAATTTCTGCAATTTTGCCCCAACATAAGGGAAATTTCTGGAATTTTGCCACAAAATATGTGGAATTTCTGAGTTTTGCCCCAAAATAAGGAGAATTTCTGAGTTTTGCCCTAACATATAGGGAATTTCTGCCTTTTTGCCCTACAATTAGGGGAATTTCTGCAATTTTGCTCCAAAATAAGGGGAATTTCTGCTTTTTGCCTCTAAATAAGTGGAATTTCTGTCTTTTTCCCCCAAAACAAAGGGAATTCCTGTCTTTTTTGCCCCAAAATAAGGAAAATTTCTAACTTATTACCCTGAAATAAGTGAAATTTCTGCAATTTTGCCCCAAAATAAAGGAAATTTCTGACTTTTTGCCCCCAAATAAAGAAAATTTTAGCCTTTTTACCTCAAAATAAGGAGAATTTCTGCATTTTTGCAACCAAATATTAGAAATTTCTGCCTTTTTGCACCAAAATAAGAAAATTTCTTCTTTATTTCTGGAATAAGTGAAATTTCTGCAATTTTGCCTAAAAATAAGTGAAATTTCTGCAATTTTGCCCCAAGGTAAGGAAAATTTCTGGAATTTTGCACAAAGGAGGTGGAATTTCTGAGTTTTGCCCCAAAATAAGAAGAATTTCTGCAGTTTTGCTCCAAAATACGGGGAATTTCGTCCTTTTTGCCCGAAAATAAGAAGAATGCATACCTTTTTGCCATAAAAAAGGGAAATTTCTTCATTTTTGCTCCAAAATAAGGGGAATTTCTGGTTTTTAGCCTATAAATAATTGGAATTTCTGTCTTTTTCCCCCAAAACAAAGGAAATTTCTGTCTTTTTTGCCCCAAAATAAGGAAGATTTCTGACTTATTACCCTGAAATAAGTTAAATATCTGCAATTTTGCCCCGAAATAAGGGAAATTTCTGCCTTTTTGTCCCAAAATAAGGGGAATTTCAGGCTTTTTACCTCAGAATAAGGGGAATTTCTGCATTTTTGCTCCAAAGCATGGGAAATTTCTGCGTTGTTGCTTCAAAATAAGAAAAATTTCTGCAATTTTGTACCAAAATAAAAGAAATTTCTGCCTTTTTGCTTC
Source organism: Micromys minutus (assembly GCF_963924665.1). Lineage (NCBI taxonomy): Eukaryota > Metazoa > Chordata > Mammalia > Rodentia > Muridae > Micromys > Micromys minutus. The sequence goes on along the minus strand of NW_027667467.1, from coordinate 9,092,789 downwards.
AAAATAAGAAAATTTCTGCTTTTTTCTGAAATAAGTGAAATTTCTGCAATTTTGCCCTAAAATAAGTCAAATTTCTGCAATTTTGCCCCAACATAAGGGAAATTTCTGGAATTTTGCCCCAAAATATGTGGAATTTCTGAGTTTTGCCCCAAAATAAGGAGAATTTCTGACTTTTTGCCCTAACATATAGGGAATTTCTGCCTTTTTGCGCCACAATTAGGGGAATTTCTGCAATTTTGCTCCAAAATACTAGGAATTTCTGCCTTTTTGCCCGAAAATAAGAAGAATGCATACCTTTTTGCCATAAAAAAGGGAAATTTCTTCATTTTTGCTCCAAAATGAGGGGAATTTCTGCTTTTTGCCTCTAAATAAGTGGAATTTCTGTCTTTTTCCCCAAAACAAAGGGAATTCCTGTCTTATTTGCCACAAAATAATGAATATTTCTAACTTATTACCCTGAAATAAGTGAAATTTCTGCAATTTTGCCCCAAAATAAAGGAAATTTCTGACATTTTGCCCCCAAATAAGGAAAATTTCAGCCTTTTTACCTCAAAATAAGGAGAATTTCTGCATTTTTGCAACAAAATATTAGAAATTTCTGCCTTTTTGCACTAAAATAAAAAAAATTTCTGCTTTTTTTCTGGAATAAGTGAAATTTCTGCAATTTTGCCCCAAAATAAGTGAAATTTCTGCAATTTTGCCCCAAAATAAGGAAAATTTCTGGAATTTTGCCCCAAAATAAGTGGAATTTCTGCAGTTTTGCTCCAAAATAAGGGGAATTTCTGGTTTTTAGCCTTTAAATAAGTGGAATTTCTGTCTTTTCCCCCCAAAACAAAGGAAATTTCTGTCTTTTTTGCCCCAAAATAAGGAAGATGTCTGACTTATTACCCTGAAATAAGTTAAATATCTGCAATTTTGCCCCGAAATAAGGGAAATTTCTGCCTTTTTGCTTCAAAATAAAGGGATTTTCAGGATTTTTACCTCAAAATAAGGGGAATTTCTGCATTTTTGCTCCAAAATATGGGAAATTTCTGCCTTTTTGCCCCAAAATAAGAAGAATTTCTGCAATTTTCTACCAAAATAAAAGAAATTTCTGCCTTTTTGCCCCAAAATAAGAAAATTTCTCCTTTTTTCTGAAATAAGTGAAATTTTGCAATTTTGCCCCAAAAGAAGTTAAATTTCTGCAATTTTGCCCCAAAATAAGGGAAATTTCTGGAATTTTGCCCCAAAATAAGTGGAATTTCTGAGTTTTGCCCCAAAATAAGGAGAATTTCTGCAATTTTGCTCCAAAATACGGGCAATTTCTGCCTTTTTGCCCGAAAATAATAAGAATGCATACCTTTTTGCCATAAAAAAGGGAAATTTCTTCCTTTTTCCTCCAAAATAAGGGGAATTTCTGCTTTTTTACTTCTAAATAAGTGGAATTTCTGTGTTATTCCCCCAAAACAAAGGGAATTTCTGTCTTTTTTGCCCCAAAATAAAGAAAATTTCTGACTTATTACCCTGAAATAAGTGAAATTTCTGCAATTTTTCCCCAAAATAAAGGAAATTTCTGCCTTTTTGCCCCCAAATAAGAGGAATTTCATGATTTTTACCTCAAAATAACGGGAATTTCTGCATTTTTGCTCCAAAATATGGGAAATTTCTTCCTTTTTGCCCCAAAATAAGAAAAATTTCTGCAATTTTTTACCAAAATGAAAGAAATTTCTGCCTTTTTGCCCCAAAATAAGAAAATTTCTTCTTTTTTCTGAAATAAGTGAAATTTCTTCAATTTTGCCCCAAAATAAGTCAAATTTCTGCTATTTTGCCCCAAAAGAGTTAAATTTCTGGAATTTTGCTTCAAAATAAGTAGAATTTCTGAGTTTTGCCCCAAAATAAAGAGAATTTCTGAGTTTTGCCCTAACATATAGGGAATTTCTGCCTTTTTGCCCCACAACTAAGAGAATTTCTGCAATTTTGCTCCAAAATACGGGGAATTTCTGCCTTTTTGCCCGAAAATGAGAAGAAGGCATACCTTTTTGCCATAAAAAAAAGAAATTTCTTTCTTTTTGCTCCAAAAAAAGGGGAATTTCTGCTTTTTGCCTCTAAATAATTGGAATTTCTGTCTTTTTCCCCCAAAACAAAGGGAATTCCTGTCTTTTTTGCCCCAAAATAAGGAAAATTTCTAACTTATTACCCTGAAATAAGTGAAATTTCTGCAATTTTGCCACAAAATAAAGGAAATTTCTGACTTTTTGCCCCCAAATAAGGAAAATTTTAGCCTTTTTACCTCAAAATAAGGAGAATTTCAGCATTTTTGCAACAAAATATTAGAAATTTCTGCCTTTTTGCACCAAAATAAGAAAATTTCTTCTTTATTTCTGGAATAAGTGAAATTTCTGCAATTTTGCCTAAAAATAAGTGAAATTTCTGCAATTTGCCCCAAAATAAGGAAAATTTCTGGAATTTTGCCCCGAAATAAGTGGAATTTCTGAGTTTTGCCCCAAAATAAGGAGAATTTCTGCAGTTTTGCTCCAAAATACGGGGAATTTCTGCCTTTTTGCCTGAAAATAAGAAGAATGCATACCTTTTGCCATAAAAAAGGAAAATTTCTTCATTTTTGCTCCAAAATAAGGGGAATTTCTGGTTTTTAGCCTCTAAATAAGTGGAATTTCTGTCATTTCCCCCCAAAACAAAGGAAATTTCTGTCTTTTTTGCCCCAAAATAAGAAAGATTTCTGACTTATTACCCTGAAATTAGTTAAATATCTGCAATTTTGCCCCGAAATAAGGGAAATTTCTGCCTTTTTGCTTCAAAATAAAGGGAATTTCAGGATTTTTACCTCAAAATAAGAAGAATTTCTGCATTTTTGCTCCAAAATATGGGAAATTTCTGCCTTTTTGTCCCAAAATAAGAAAAATTTCTGCAATTTTGTACCAAAATAAAAGAAATTTCTGCCTTTTTGCCCCAAAATAAGAAAATTTCTCCTTTTTTCTGAAATAAGTGAAATTTTGCAATTTTGCCACAAAAGAAGTGAAATTTCTGCAATTTTGCCCCAAAATAAGGGAAATTTCTGGAATTTTGCCCCAACATATGTGGAATTTCTGAGTTTTGCCCCAAAATAATGAGAATTTCTTTCTTTTTGCCCTAAGATATAGGGAATTTCTGCCTTTTTGCCCCACAATTAGGGGAATTTCTGCAATTTTGCTCCAAAATACGGGGAATTTCTGCCTTTTTGCCCAAAAATCAGAAGAATGCATACCTTTTTGCCATAAAAAAAGAAATTTCTTCATTTTTGCTCCAAAATAAAAGGATTTTCTGCTTTTTTACCACTAAATAAGTGGAATTTCTGTCTTTTTCCTTCAAAACAAAGAAAATTTCTGTATTTTTTGCCCCAAAATAAGGAAGATTTCTGACTTATTACCCTGAAATAAGTGAAATATCTTCAATTTTGCCCCAAAATAAGGGAAATTTCTGCCTTTTTGCCCCCAAATAAAGGGAATGTCAGGCTTTTTACCTCAAAATAAGTGAAATTTCTGCAATTTTGCCCCAAAATAAGGGAACTTTCTGGAATTTTGCCCCAAAATAAGTGGAATTTCTGAGTTTTGCCCCAAAATAAGAAGAATTTCTGCAATTTTGCGCCAAAATACGGGCAATTTCTGCCTTTTTGCCCGAAAATAATAAGAATGCATACCTTTTTGCCAAAAAAGGGAAATTTCTTCCTTTTTCCTCCAAAATAAGGGGAATTTCTGCTTTTTTGCTTCTAAATAAGTGGAATTTCTGTCTCTTTCCCCCAAAACAAAGGGAATTTCTGTCTTTTTTGCCCCAAAATAAGGAAAATTTCTGACTTATTACCCTGAAATAGTGAAATTTCTGCAATTTTGCCCCAAAATAAGGGAAATTTCTGCCTTTTTGCCCCCAAATAAGGGGAATTTCAGGCTTTTTACCTCAAAATAACGGGAATTTCTGCATTTTTGCTCCAAAATATGGGAAATTTCTTCCTTTTTGCCCCAAAATAAGAAAAATTTCTGCAATTTTGTACCAAACTAAAAGAAATTTCTGCCTTTTTGCCCCAAAATAAGAAAATTTCTTCTTTTTTCTGAAATAAGTGAAATTTCTGCAATTTTGTCCCAAAATAAGTCAAATTTCTGCAATTTTGCCCCAAAATAAGTAAAATTTCTGGAATTTTGCCCCAAAATAAGTGGAATTTCTGAGTTTTGCCCCAAAATAAGGAGAATTTCTGAGTTTTGCCCTAACATATAGGGAATTTCTGCCTTTTTGCCCTACAATTAGGGGAATTTCTGCAATTTTGCTCCAAAATACGGGGAATTTCTGCCTTTTTGCCCGAAAATAAGAAGAATGCATACCTTTTTGCCATAAAAAAGGGAAATTTCTTCCTTTTTGCTCCAAAATAAGGGGAATTTCTGCTTTTTGCCTCTAAATAATTGGAATTTCTGTCTCTTTCCCCCAAAACAAAGGGAATTCCTGTCTTTTTTGCCCCAAAATAAGGAAAATTTCTGACTTATTACCCTGAAGTAAGTGAAATTTCTGCAATTTTTCCCCAAAATAAGGGAAATTTCTGCCTTTTTGCCCCCAAATAATGGGAATTTCAGCCTTTTTACCACAAAATAAGGGGAATTTCTGCATTTTTGCCACAAAATATTAGAAAATTCTGATTTTTGCCCCAAAATAAGGAAAATTTCTGCCATTTTTCCCAAAATAAGTGAAATTTCTGCAATTTTGCCCCAAAATAAGTCAAATTTCTGCAAATTTGCCCCAAAATAAGGTAACTTTCTGGAATTTTGCCCCAAAATAAGAGGAATTTCTGAGTTTTGCCCCAAAATAAGGTGAATTTCTTTTTTTTTTTTGCCCCAACATATAGGGAATTTCTGACTTTTTGCCCCACAATTAGGGGAATTTCTGAAATTTTGCTCTAAAATACGGGAAATTTCTGCCTTTTTGCCCGAAAATAAGAAGAATGCATAACTTTTTGCCATAATAAACGGAAATTTCTTCATTTTTGCTCCAAAATAATGGGAATTTCTACTTTTTTGCCTCTAAAAAGTGGAATTTCTGTCTTTTTCCCCCAAAACAAAGGGAATTTCTGCCTTTTTTGCTCCCAAATAAGGAAAATTTCTGACTTATTACCCTAAAGTAAGTAAAATTTCTGCAATTTTGCCTTAAAATAAGGGAAATTTCTGCTTTTTGCCCCCAAATATTGGGAATTTCAACCTTTTTACCTCAAAATAAGGGGAATTTCTGAATTTTTGCCACAAAATATTTGGAATTTCTGAATTTTTGCCCCAAAATAAAGAAAATATCTGACTTTTCTCCCTGAAATAAGTGAAATTTCTGCAATTTTGTCCCAAAATAAGTGAAATTACTGCAATTTTGCTGCAAATAAGGGACATTTCTGGAATTTTGCCTCAAAATAAGTGGAATTTCTGAGTTTTGCACAAAAATAAGGAGAATTTCTGTCTTTTTGCCCTAACATATAGGGAATTTCTGCCTTTTTGCCCCTCAATTACGGGAATTTCCACAATTTTGCTCCAAAATACGGGGAATTTCTGCCTTTTTGCTTGAAAATAAGAAAAATGCATACCTTTTTGCCATAAAAAAAGGAAATTTCCTCATTTTTGTTCCAAAATAAGGGGAATTTCTGCTTTTTTGCTTCTAAATAAGTGGAATTTCTGTCTTTTTCCCCCAAAACAAAGGGAATTTCTGTCTTTTTTGCCCCAAAATAAGGAAAATTTCTAACTTATTACCCTTAAATAAGTGAAATTTCTCCAATTTTGACCCAAAATAAGGGAAATTTCTGCCTTTTTGCCCCCAAATAAGGGGAATTTCAGGCTTTTTACCTCAAAATAACGGGAATTTCTGCATTTTTGCTCCAAAATATAGGAAATTTTTTTCTATTTGCCCCAAAATAAGAAAAATTTCTGCAATTTTGTACCAAAATAAAAGAAATTTCTGCCTTTTTGCCCCAAAATAAGAAAATTTCTTCTTTTTTCTGAAATAAGTGAAATTTCTCAAATTTTGCCCCAAAATAAGTCAAATTTCTGCAATTTTTCCCCAAAATAAGAGAAATTTGAGGAATTTTGCCCCAAAATAAGTGGAATTTCTGAGTTTTTCCCCAAAATAAGGAGAATTTCTGTCTTTTTGCCTTAACATATAAGGAATTTCTGCCTTATTGCCCCACAATTAGGGGAATTTCTGCAATTTTGCACCAAAAACGAGGAATTTCTGCCTTTTTGCCCGAAAATAAGAAGAATGCATACCTTTTTGCCATAAAAAAGGGAAATTTCTTCATTTTTCCTCCAAAATAGAGGGAATTTCTGTTTTTGCCTCTAAATAAGTGGAATTTCTGTCTTTTTTCCCCAAAACAAAGGGAATTCCTGTCTTTTTTGCCCCAAAATAAGGAAAATTTCTAACTTATTACCCTGAAATAAGTGAAATTTCTGCAATTGTGCCCCAAAATAAAGGAAATTTCTGACTTTTTGCCCCCAAATAAGGAAAATTTTAGCCTTTTTACCTCAAAATAAGGAGAATTTCTGCATTTTTGCAACAAAATATTAGAAATTTCTGCCTTTTTGCACCAAAATAAGAAAATTTCTTTTTTATTTCTGGAATAAGTGAAATTTCTGCAATTTTGCCTACAAATAAGTGAAATTTCTGCATTTTTGCCCCAAAATAAGGAAAATTTCTGGAATTTTGCCCCAAAATAAGTGGAATTTCTTAGTTTTGCCCTAAAATAAGGAGAATTTCTGCAGTTTTGCTCCAAAATACGGGGAATTTCTGCCTTTTTGCCTGAAAATAAGAAGAATGCATACTTTTTTGCCATAAAAAAGGGAAATTTCTTCATTTTTGCTCCAAAATAAGGGGAATTTCTGGTTTTTAGCCTCTAAATAAGTGGAATTTCTGTCTTTTTCCCCCAAAACAAAGGAAATTTCTGTCTTTTTTCCCCAAAATAAGGAAGATTTCTGACTTATTACCCTGAAATAAGTTAAATATCTGCAATTTTGTCCCGAAATAAGGGAAATTTCTGCCTTTTTGCCCCAAAATAAGGAAAATTTCAGGCTTTTTACCTCAGAATAAGGGGAATTTCTGAATTTTTGCTCCAAAGTATGGGAAATTTCTGCGTTTTTGCCCCAAAATAAGAAAAATTTCTGCAATTTTGTACCAAAATAAAAGAAATTTCTGCCTTTTTGCCCAAAAATAAGAAAATTTCTGCTTTTTTCTGAAATAAGTGAAATTTCTGCAATTTTGCCCCAAAATAAGTCAAATTTCTGCAATTTTGCCTCAACATAAGGTAAATTTCTGGGATTTTGCCACAAAATATGTGGAATTTCTGAGTTTTGCCCCAAAATAAGGAGAATTTCTGACTTTTTGCCCTAACATATAGGGAATTTCTGCCTTTTTGCGCCACAATTAGGGGAATTTCTGCAATTTTGCTCCAAAATACTAGGAATTTCTGCCTTTTTGCCCGAAAATAAGAAGAATGCATACCTTTTTGCCATAAAAAAAGGAAATTTCTTCATTTTTGTTTTAAAATAAAAGGAATTTCTGCTTTTTGCCTCTAAATAAGTGGAATTTCTGTCTTTTTCCCCCACAACAAAGGGAATTCCTCTCTTTTTTGCCCCAAAATAATGAAAATTTCTAACTTATTACTCTGAAATAAGTGAAATTTCTGCAATTTTGCCCCAAAATAAAGGAAATTTCTGACTTTTTGTCCCCAAATAAGAAAATTTCAGCCTTTTTACCTCAAAATAAGGAGAATTTCTGCATTTTTCCAACAAAATATTAGAAATTTCTGCCTTTTTGCACCAAAATAAAAAAATTTCTGCTTTTTTTCTGTAATAAGTGAAATTTCTGCAATTTTGCCCCAAAATAAGTGAAATTTCTGCAATTTTGCCCCAAAATAAGGAAAATTTCTGGAATTTTGCCCCAAAATAAGTGGAATTTCTGAATTTTGCCCCAAAATAAGGAAATTTCTGCAGTTTTGCTCCAAAATACGGGGAATTTCTGCCTTTTTGCCCAAAAATAAGAAGAATGCATACCTTTTTGCCATAAAAAAAGGGAAATTTCTTCATTTTTGCTCCAAAATAAGGGGAATTTCTGGTTTTTAACCTCTAAATAAGTGGAATTTCTGTCTCTTTCCCCCAAAACAAAGGGAATTTCTGTCTTTTTTGCCCCAAAATAAGGAAAATTTCTGACTTATTACCCTGAAATAGTGAAATTTCTGCAATTTTGCCCCAAAATAAGGGAAATTTCTGCCTTTTTGCCCCCAAATAAGGGGAATTTCAGGCTTTTTACCTCAAAATAACAGGAATTTCTGCCTTTTTGCTTCAAAATAAAGTGAATTTCAGGATTTTTACCTCAAAATAAGGGGAATTTCTGCATTTTTGCTCCAAAATATGGGAAATTTCTTCCTTTTTGCCCCAAAATAAGAAAAATTTCTGCAATTTTGTACCAAAATAAAAGAAATTTCTGCCTTTTTGCCCCAAAATAAGAAAATTTCTTTTTTTTTTCTGAAATAAGTGAAATTTTGCAATTTTGCCCCAAAAGAAGTGAAATTTCTGCAATTTTGCCCCAAAATAAGGGAAATTTCTGGAATTTTGCCCCAACATAAGTGGAATTTCTTAGTTTTGCCCCAAAATAATGAGAATTTCTGTCTTATTGCCCTAAGATATAGGAAATTTCTGCCTTTTTGCCCCACAATTAGGGGAATTTCTGCAATTTTGCTCCAAAATACGTGGAATTTCTGACTTTTTGCCCAAAAATCAGAAGAATGCATACCTTTTTGCCATAAAAAAAGAAATTTCTTCATTTTTGCTCCAAAATAAAGGGAATTTCTGCTTTTTTGCCACTAAATAAGTGGAATTTCTGACTTTTTCCTTCAAAACAAAGAAAATTTCTGTATTTTTTTGCCCCAAAATAAGGAAGATTTCTGACTTATGACCCTGAAATAAGTGAAATATCTGCAATTTTGCCCCAAAATAAGGGAAATTTCTGCGTTTTTGCCCCCAAATAAGGGGAATGTCAGGCTTTTTACCTCAAAATAAGGAGAATTTCTGCATTTTTGCAACGAAATATTAGAAATTTCTGCCTTTTTGCACCAAAATAAGAAAATTTCTTCTTTATTTCTGGAATAAGTGAAATTTCTGCAATTTTGCCTAAAAATAAGTGAAATTTCTGCAATTTTGCCCCAAGGTAAGGAAAATTTCTGGAATTTTGCACAAAGGAGGTGGAATTTCTGAGTTTTGCCCCAAAATAAGAAGAATTTCTGCAGTTTTGCTCCAAAATACGGGGAATTTCGTCCTTTTTGCCCGAAAATAAGAAGAATGCATACCTTTTTGCCATAAAAAAGGGAAATTTCTTCATTTTTGCTCCAAAATAAGGGGAATTTCTGGTTTTTAGCCTATAAATAATTGGAATTTCTGTCTTTTTCCCCCAAAACAAAGGAAATTTCTGTCTTTTTTGCCCCAAAATAAGGAAGATTTCTGACTTATTACCCTGAAATAAGTTAAATATCTGCAATTTTGCCCCGAAATAAGGGAAATTTCTGCCTTTTTGTCCCAAAATAAGGGGAATTTCAGGCTTTTTACCTCAGAATAAGGGGAATTTCTGCATTTTTGCTCCAAAGCATGGGAAATTTCTGCGTTGTTGCTTCAAAATAAGAAAAATTTCTGCAATTTTGTACCAAAATAAAAGAAATTTCTGCCTTTTTGCTTCAAAATAAGAAAATTTCTGCTTTTTTCTGAAATAAGTGAAATTTCTGCAATTTTGCCCTAAAATAAGTCAAATTTCTGCAATTTTGCCCCAACATAAGGGAAATTTCTGGAATTTTGCCCCAAAATATGTGGAATTTCTGAGTTTTGCCCCAAAATAAGGAGAATTTCTGACTTTTTGCCCTAACATATAGGGAATTTCTGCCTTTTTGCGCCACAATTAGGGGAATTTCTGCAATTTTGCTCCAAAATACTAGGAATTTCTGCCTTTTTGCCCGAAAATAAGAAGAATGCATACCTTTTTGCCATAAAAAAGGGAAATTTCTTCATTTTTGCTCCAAAATGAGGGGAATTTCTGCTTTTTGCCTCTAAATAAGTGGAATTTCTGTCTTTTTCCCCCAAACAAAGGGAATTCCTGTCTTATTTGCCACAAAATAATGAATATTTCTAACTTATTACCCTGAAATAAGTGAAATTTCTGCAATTTTGCCCCAAAATAAAGGAAATTTCTGACATTTTGCCCCCAAATAAGGAAAATTTCAGCCTTTTTACCTCAAAATAAGGAGAATTTCTGCATTTTTGCAACAAAATATTAGAAATTTCTGCCTTTTTGCACTAAAATAAAAAAAATTTCTGCTTTTTTTCTGGAATAAGTGAAATTTCTGCAATTTTGCCCCAAAATAAGTGAAATTTCTGCAATTTTGCCCCAAAATAAGGAAAATTTCTGGAATTTTGCCCCAAAATAAGTGGAATTTCTGCAGTTTTGCTCCAAAATACGGGGAATTTCTGCCTTTTTTGCCTGAAAATAAGAAGAATGCATACCTTTTTGCCATAATAAAGAAAAATTTCTTCATTTTTGCTCCAAAATAAGGGGAATTTCTGGTTTTTAGCCTTTAAATAAGTGGAATTTCTGTCTTTTCCCCCCAAAACAAAGGAAATTTCTGTCTTTTTTGCCCCAAAATAAGGAAGATGTCTGACTTATTACCCTGAAATAAGTTAAATATCTGCAATTTTGCCCCGAAATAAGGTAAATTTCTGCCTTTTTGCTTCAAAATAAAGGGATTTTCAGGATTTTTACCTCAAAATAAGGGGAATTTCTGCATTTTTGCTCCAAAATATGGGAAATTTCTGCCTTTTTGCCCCAAAATAAGAAGAATTTCTGCAATTTTCTACCAAAATAAAAGAAATTTCTGCCTTTTTGCCCCAAAATAAGAAAATTTCTCCTTTTTTCTGAAATAAGTGAAATTTTGCAATTTTGCCCCAAAAGAAGTTAAATTTCTGCAATTTTGCCCCAAAATAAGGGAAATTTCTGGAATTTTGCCCCAAAATAAGTGGAATTTCTGAGTTTTGCCCCAAAATAAGGAGAATTTCTGCAATTTTGCTCCAAAATACGGGCAATTTCTGCCTTTTTGCCCGAAAATAATAAGAATGCATACCTTTTTGCCATAAAAAAGGGAAATTTCTTCCTTTTTCCTCCAAAATAAGGGGAATTTCTGCTTTTTTACTTCTAAATAAGTGGAATTTCTGTGTTATTCCCCCAAAACAAAGGGAATTTCTGTCTTTTTTGCCCCAAAATAAAGAAAATTTCTGACTTATTACCCTGAAATAAGTGAAATTTCTGCAATTTTTCCCCAAAATAAAGGAAATTTCTGCCTTTTTGCCCCCAAATAAGAGGAATTTCATGATTTTTACCTCAAAATAACGGGAATTTCTGAATTTTTGCTCCAAAATATGGGAAATTTCTTCCTTTTTGCCCCAAAATAAGAAAAATTTCTGCAATTTTTTACCAAAATGAAAGAAATTTCTGCCTTTTTGCCCCAAAATAAGAAAATTTCTTCTTTTTTCTGAAATAAGTGAAATTTTTTCAATTTTGCCCCAAAATAAGTCAAATTTCTGCTATTTTGCCCCAAAAGAGTTAAATTTCTGGAATTTTGCTTCAAAATAAGTAGAATTTCTGAGTTTTGCCCCAAAATAAAGAGAATTTCTGAGTTTTGCCCTAACATATAGGGAATTTCTGCCTTTTTGCCCCACAACTAAGAGAATTTCTGCAATTTTGCTCCAAAATACGGGGAATTTCTGCCTTTTTGCCCGAAAATGAGAAGAAGGCATACCTTTTTGCCATAAAAAAAAGAAATTTCTTTCTTTTTGCTCCAAAAAAAGGGGAATTTCTGCTTTTTGCCTCTAAATAATTGGAATTTCTGTCTTTTTCCCCCAAAACAAAGGGAATTCCTGTCTTTTTTGCCCCAAAATAAGGAAAATTTCTAACTTATTACCCTGAAATAAGTGAAATTTCTGCAATTTTGCCACAAAATAAAGGAAATTTCTGACTTTTTGCCCCCAAATAAGGAAAATTTTAGCCTTTTTACCTCAAAATAAGGAGAATTTCAGCATTTTTGCAACAAAATATTAGAAATTTCTGCCTTTTTGCACCAAAATAAGAAAATTTCTTCTTTATTTCTGGAATAAGTGAAATTTCTGCAATTTTGCCTAAAAATAAGTGAAATTTCTGCAATTTGCCCCAAAATAAGGAAAATTTCTGGAATTTTGCCCCGAAATAAGTGGAATTTCTGAGTTTTGCCCCAAAATAAGGAGAATTTCTGCAGTTTTGCTCCAAAATACGGGGAATTTCTGCCTTTTTGCCTGAAAATAAGAAGAATGCATACCTTTTGCCATAAAAAAGGAAAATTTCTTCATTTTTGCTCCAAAATAAGGGGAATTTCTGGTTTTTAGCCTCTAAATAAGTGGAATTTCTGTCATTTCCCCCCAAAACAAAGGAAATTTCTGTCTTTTTTGCCCCAAAATAAGAAAGATTTCTGACTTATTACCCTGAAATTAGTTAAATATCTGCAATTTTGCCCCGAAATAAGGGAAATTTCTGCCTTTTTGCTTCAAAATAAAGGGAATTTCAGGATTTTTACCTCAAAATAAGAAGAATTTCTGCATTTTTGCTCCAAAATATGGGAAATTTCTGCCTTTTTGTCCCAAAATAAGAAAAATTTCTGCAATTTTGTACCAAAATAAAAGAAATTTCTGCCTTTTTGCCCCAAAATAAGAAAATTTCTCCTTTTTTCTGAAATAAGTGAAATTTTGCAATTTTGCCACAAAAGAAGTGAAATTTCTGCAATTTTGCCCCAAAATAAGGGAAATTTCTGGAATTTTGCCCCAACATAAGTGGAATTTCTGAGTTTTGCCCCAAAATAATGAGAATTTCTTTCTTTTTGCCCTAAGATATAGGGAATTTCTGCCTTTTTGCCCCACAATTAGGGGAATTTCTGCAATTTTGCTCCAAAATACGGGGAATTTCTGCCTTTTTGCCCAAAAATCAGAAGAATGCATACCTTTTTGCCATAAAAAAAGAAATTTCTTCATTTTTGCTCCAAAATAAAAGGATTTTCTGCTTTTTTACCACTAAATAAGTGGAATTTCTGTCTTTTTCCTTCAAAACAAAGAAAATTTCTGTATTTTTTGCCCCAAAATAAGGAAGATTTCTGACTTATTACCCTGAAATAAGTGAAATATCTTCAATTTTGCCCCAAAATAAGGGAAATTTCTGCCTTTTTGCCCCCAAATAAAGGGAATGTCAGGCTTTTTACCTCAAAATAAGTGAAATTTCTGCAATTTTGCCCCAAAATAAGGGAACTTTCTGGAATTTTGCCCCAAAATAAGTGGAATTTCTGAGTTTTGCCCCAAAATAAGAAGAATTTCTGCAATTTTGCGCCAAAATACGGGCAATTTCTGCCTTTTTGCCCGAAAATAATAAGAATGCATACCTTTTTGCCAAAAAAGGGAAATTTCTTCCTTTTTCCTCCAAAATAAGGGGAATTTCTGCTTTTTTGCTTCTAAATAAGTGGAATTTCTGTCTCTTTCCCCCAAAACAAAGGGAATTTCTGTCTTTTTTGCCCCAAAATAAGGAAAATTTCTGACTTATTACCCTGAAATAGTGAAATTTCTGCAATTTTGCCCCAAAATAAGGGAAATTTCTGCCTTTTTGCCCCCAAATAAGGGGAATTTCAGGCTTTTTACCTCAAAATAACGGGAATTTCTGCATTTTTGCTCCAAAATATGGGAAATTTCTTCCTTTTTGCCCCAAAATAAGAAAAATTTCTGCAATTTTGTACCAAACTAAAAGAAATTTCTGCCTTTTTGCCCCAAAATAAGAAAATTTCTTCTTTTTTCTGAAATAAGTGAAATTTCTGCAATTTTGTCCCAAAATAAGTCAAATTTCTGCAATTTTGCCCCAAAATAAGTAAAATTTCTGGAATTTTGCCCCAAAATAAGTGGAATTTCTGAGTTTTGCCCCAAAATAAGGAGAATTTCTGAGTTTTGCCCTAACATATAGGGAATTTCTGCCTTTTTGCCCTACAATTAGGGGAATTTCTGCAATTTTGCTCCAAAATACGGGGAATTTCTGCCTTTTTGCCCGAAAATAAGAAGAATGCATACCTTTTTGCCATAAAAAAGGGAAATTTCTTCCTTTTTGCTCCAAAATAAGGGGAATTTCTGCTTTTTGCCTCTAAATAATTGGAATTTCTGTCTCTTTCCCCCAAAACAAAGGGAATTCCTGTCTTTTTTGCCCCAAAATAAGGAAAATTTCTGACTTATTACCCTGAAGTAAGTGAAATTTCTGCAATTTTTCCCCAAAATAAGGGAAATTTCTGCCTTTTTGCCCCCAAATAATGGGAATTTCAGCCTTTTTACCACAAAATAAGGGGAATTTCTGCATTTTTGCCACAAAATATTAGAAAATTCTGATTTTTGCCCCAAAATAAGGAAAATTTCTGCCATTTTTCCCAAAATAAGTGAAATTTCTGCAATTTTGCCCCAAAATAAGTGAAATTTCTGCAAATTTGCCCCAAAATAAGGTAACTTTCTGGAATTTTGCCCCAAAATAAGAGGAATTTCTGAGTTTTGCCCCAAAATAAGGTGAATTTCTTTTTTTTTTGCCCCAACATATAGGGAATTTCTGACTTTTTGCCCCACAATTAGGGGAATTTCTGAAATTTTGCTCTAAAATACGGGAAATTTCTGCCTTTTTGCCCGAAAAAAAGAAGAATGCATAACTTTTTGCCATAATAAACGGAAATTTCTTCATTTTTGCTCCAAAATAATGGGAATTTCTACTTTTTTGCCTCTAAAAAGTGGAATTTCTGTCTTTTTCCCCCAAAACAAAGGGAATTTCTGCCTTTTTTGCTCCCAAATAAGGAAAATTTCTGACTTATTACCCTAAAGTAAGTAAAATTTCTGCAATTTTGCCTTAAAATAAGGGAAATTTCTGCTTTTTGCCCCCAAATATTGGGAATTTCAACCTTTTTACCTCAAAATAAGGGGAATTTCTGAATTTTTGCCACAAAATATTTGGAATTTCTGAATTTTTGCCCCAAAATAAAGAAAATATCTGACTTTTCTCCCTGAAATAAGTGAAATTTCTGCAATTTTGTCCCAAAATAAGTGAAATTACTGCAATTTTGCTGCAAATAAGGGACATTTCTGGAACTTTGCCTCAAAATAAGTGGAATTTCTGAGTTTTGCCCAAAAATAAGGAGAATTTCTGTCTTTTTGCCCTAACATATAGGGAATTTCTGCCTTTTTGCCCCTCAATTACGGGAATTTCCACAATTTTGCTCCAAAATACGGGGAATTTCTGCCTTTTTGCTTGAAAATAAGAAAAATGCATACCTTTTTGCCATAAAAAAAAGGAAATTTCCTCATTTTTGTTCCAAAATAAGGGGAATTTCTGCTTTTTTGCTTCTAAATAAGTGGAATTTCTGTCTTTTTCCCCCAAAACAAAGGGAATTTCTGTCTTTTTTGCCCCAAAATAAGGAAAATTTCTAACTTATTACCCTTAAATAAGTGAAATTTCTCCAATTTTGACCCAAAATAAGGGAAATTTCTGCCTTTTTGCCCCCAAATAAGGGGAATTTCAGGCTTTTTACCTCAAAATAACGGGAATTTCTGCATTTTTGCTCCAAAATATAGGAAATTTTTTTCTATTTGCCCCAAAATAAGAAAAATTTCTGCAATTTTGTACCAAAATAAAAGAAATTTCTGCCTTTTTGCCCCAAAATAAGAAAATTTCTTCTTTTTTCTGAAATAAGTGAAATTTCTCAAATTTTGCCCCAAAATAAGTCAAATTTCTGCAATTTTTCCCCAAAATAAGAGAAATTTGAGGAATTTTGCCCCAAAATAAGTGGAATTTCTGAGTTTTTCCCCAAAATAAGGAGAATTTCTGTCTTTTTGCCTTAACATATAAGGAATTTCTGCCTTATTGCCCCACAATTAGGGGAATTTCTGCAATTTTGCACCAAAAACGAGGAATTTCTGCCTTTTTGCCCGAAAATAAGAAGAATGCATACCTTTTTGCCATAAAAAAGGGAAATTTCTTCATTTTTCCTCCAAAATAGAGGGAATTTCTGTTTTTGCCTCTAAATAAGTGGAATTTCTGTCTTTTTTCCCCAAAACAAAGGGAATTCCTGTCTTTTTTGCCCCAAAATAAGGAAAATTTCTAAATTATTACCCTGAAATAAGTGAAATTTCTGCAATTTTGCCCCAAAATAAGGGAAATTTCTGACTTTTTGCCCCCAAATAAAGAAAATTTCAGTCTTTTTACCTCAAAATAAGGGGAATTTCTGCATTTTTGAAACAAAATATTAGAAATTTCTGCCTTTTTGCTTCGAAATAAGAAAATTTCTGCTTTTTTTTCTGGAATAAGTGAAATTTCTGCAATTTTGTCCCAAAATAAGTGAAATTTCTGCAATTTTGCCCCAAAATAAGGAAAATTTCTGGAATTCTGCCCCAAAATAAGTGGAATTTCTGAGTTTTGCCACAAAATAAAAAGAATTTCGGCAGTTTTGCTCCAAAATACGGGGAATTTCTGCCTTTTTGCCCGAAAATAAAAAGAATGCATACCTTTTTGCCATAAAAAAGGGAAATTTCTTCATTTTGGCTCCAAAATAAGGGGAATTTCTGGTTTTTATCCTTCAAATAAGTGGAATTTCTTTCTTTTTCCCCCAAAACAAAGGAAATTTCTGTCTTTTTTGCCCCAAAATAAGGAAGATTTCTGACTTATTACCCTGAAATAAGTGAAATATCTGCAATTTTGCCCCAAAATTAGGGAAATTTCTGCCTTTTTGCCTCCAAATAAGACGATTTTCAGGCTTTTTACCTCAAAATAAGGGGAATTTCTGCATTCTTGCTCCAAAATATGGGAAATTTATGCCTTTTTGTTCCAAAATAAGAAAAATTTCTGCAATTTTGTAACAAAATAAAAGAAATTTCTGCCTTTTTGCCCCAAAATAAGAAAATTTCTGCTTTTTTCTGAAATAAGTGAAATTTTGCAATTTTGCCCCAAAATAAGTCAAATTTCTGCAATTTTGCCCCAAAATAAGGGAAATTTCTGGAATTTTGCCCCAAAATAAGTGGAATTTCTGAGTTTTGCCCAAAAATAAGGAGAATTTCTGTCTTTTTGCCCTAACATATAGGGAATTTCTGCTTTTTGCCCCACAATTAGGGGAATTTCTGCAATTTTGCTACAAATACGGGGAATTTCTGCCTTTTTGCCCGAAAATAAGAAGAATGCATAACTTTTTGCCATAAAAAAAGGAAATTTCTTCATTTTTGCTCCAAAATAAGGGGAATTTCTGCATTTTTGCCTCTAAATAAGTGGAATTTCTGTCTTTTTCCCCCAAAACAAAGGGAATTTCTGTCTTTTTTGCCAGAAAATAAGGAAAATTTATGTCTTATTACCCTGAAATAAGAGAAATTTCAGGAATTTTGCCCCAAAATAAGAAAAATTTCTGCCTTTTTGACCCCAAATAAGGGGAATTTCAGCCTTTTTACCTCAAAATAGGGAGAATTTCTGCATTTTTGCCACAAAATATTAGGAATTTCTGATTTATGCCCAAAATAAAGAAAATTTCTTATTTTTTTCCTTGAAATATGTGAAATTTCTGCAATTTTGCCCCAAAATAAGTGAAATTACTGCAATTTTGCCCCAAAATAAAGGACCTTTCTGGAATTTTGCCCCAAAATAAGTGGAATTTCTGAGTTTTGCCCCAAAATAATGAGAATTTCTGTCTTTTTGCCCTAAGATATAGGGAATTTCTGCCTTTTTGCCACACAATTAGGGGAATTTCTGCAAGTTTGGTCCAAAATACGGGGAATTTCTGCCTTTTTGCCCGAAAATAATAAGAATGCATACCTTTTTGCCAAAAAAGGGAAATTTCTTCCTTTTTCCTCCAAAATAAGGGGAATTTCTGCTTTTTTGCTTCTAAATAAGTGGAATTTCTGTCTCTTTCCCCCAAAACAAAGGGAATTTCTGTCTTTTTTGCCCCAAAATAAGGAAAATTTCTGACTTATTACCCTGAAATAGTCAAATTTCTGCAATTTTGCCCCAAAATAAGGGAAATTTCTGCCTTTTTGCCCCCAAATAAGGGGAATTTTAGGGTTTTTACGTCAAAATAACGAGAATTTCTGCATTTTTGCTCCAAAATATGGGAAATTTCTGCCTTTTTGCCCCAAAATAAGAAAAATTTCTGCAATTTTGTACCAAAATAAAAGAAATTTCTGCCTTTTTGCCCTAAAATAAGAAAATTTCTTCTTTTTTCTGAAATAAGTGAAATTTCTGCAATTTTGCCCCAAAATAAGTCAAATTTCTGCAATTTTGCCCCAAATTAAGTAAAATTTCTGGAATTTTGCCCCAAAATAAGTGTAATTTCTGAGTTTTGCCCCAAAATAAGGAGAATTTCTGACTTTTTGCCCTAACAAATAGGGAATTTCTGCCTTTTTGCCTCACAATTAGGAGAATTTCTGCAATTTTGCTCCAAAATACGGGGAATTTCTGCCTTTTAGCCTGAAAATAAAAAGAATGCATACCTTTTTGCCATAAAAAAGGGAAATTTCTTCATTTTTGCTCCAAAATAAGGGGAATTTCTTCTTTTTGCCTTTAAATAAGTGGAATTTCTGTCTTTTTCCCCCAAAACAAAGGGAATTCCTGTCATTTTTGCGCCAAAATAAAAAAATTTCTAACTTATTACCCTGAAATAAGTGAAATTTCTGCAATTTTGCCCCAAAATAAATGAAATTTCTGACTTTTTGCCCCCAAATAAGGAAAATTTCAGCATTTTTACCACAAAATAAGTAGAATTTCTGCATTTTTTGCAACAAAATATTAGAAATTTCTGCCTTTTTGCACCAAAATAAGAAAATTTCTGCTTTTTTTCTGGAATAAGTGAAATTTCTGCAATTTTGCCCCAAAATAAGAGAAATTTCTGCAATTTTGCCCCAAAATAAGGAAAATATCTGGAATTTTGCCCCAAAATAAGTGGAATTTCTGAGTTTTGCCCCGAAATAAGAAGAATTTCTGCAGTTTTGCTCCAAAATACGGGGAATTTCTGCCTTTTTGCCCGAAAATAAGAAGAATGCATACCTTTTTGCCATAAAAAAGGGAAATTTCTTCATTTTTGCTCCAAAATAAGGGGAATTTCTGCTTTTTAGCCTCTAAAAAAGTGGAATTTCTGTCTTTTTCCCCCAAAACAAAAGAAATTTCTGTCTTTTTTGCCCTAAAATAAGAAAGATTTCTGACTTATTACCCTGAAATAAGTTAAATATCTGCAATTTTGCCCCGAAATAAGGGAAATTTCTGCCTTTTTGCCCCCAAATAAGGGGGATTTTTGGCTTTTTACCTCAAAATAAGGGGAATTTCTGCATTTTTGCTCAAATATATGGGAAATTTCTTCCTTTTTGCCCCAAAATAAGGAAAATTTCTGCAATTTTGTACCAAAATATAAGAAATTTCTGCCTTTTTGCCCCAAAATAAGAAAATTTCTGCTTTTTTCTGAAATAAATGAAATTTTGCAATTTTGCCCCAAAATAAGTCAAATTTCTTCAATTTTGCCCCAAAATAAGGGAAATTTCTGGAGTTTTGCCCCAAAATAAGTGGAATTTCTGAGTTTTGCCCCAAAATAAGAAGAATTTCTGTCTTTTTGCCCTAACATATAAGGAATTTCTGCATTTTTGTTTCACAATTAGGGGAAATTCTGCAATTTTGCTCCAAAATACGGGGAATTTCTGCCTCTTTGCTCGAAAATAAAAAGAATGCATACCTTTTTGCCATAATAAAAAGAAATTTCTTCATTTTGGCTCCAAAATAAGGGGAATTTCTGGTTTTTAACCTCTAAATATGTGGAATTTCTGTCTTTTTCCCCAAAACAAAGGAAATTTCTGTCTTTTTTGCCCCAAAATAAAAAAGATTTCTGACTTATTACCCTGAAATAAGTGAAATATCTGCAATTTTGACCCAAAATAAGGGAAATTTCTGCCTTTTTGCCCCCAAATAAGACGATTTTCAGGCTTTTTACCTCAAAATAAGGGGAATTACTGCATTTTTGCTCCAAAATATGGGAAATTTATGCCTTTTTGCCCCAAAATAAGACCAATTTCTGCAATTTTGTAACAAAATAAAAGAAATTTCTTCCTTTTTGTTCCAAAATAAGAAAATTTCTGCTTTTTTCTGAAATAAGTGAAATTTTGCAATTTTGCCCCAAAATAAGTCAAATTTCTGCAATTTTGCCCCAAAATAAGGGAAATTTCTGGAATTTTGCCCCAAAATATGTGGAATTTCTGAGTTTTGCCCCAAAATAAGGAGAATTTCTGTCTTTTTGCCCTAACATATAGGGAATTTCTGCTTTTTGCCCCACAATTAGGGGAATTTCTGCAATTTTGCTCCAAATACGGGGAATTTCTGCCTTTTTGCACGAAAATAAGAAGAATGCATAACTTTTTGCCATAAAAATAGGAAATTTCTTCATTTTTGCTCCAAAATAAGGGGAATTTCTGCTTTTTTGCCTCTAAATAAGTGGAATTTCTGTCTTTTTCCCCCAAAACAAAGGGAATTTCTGTCTTTTTTGCCCCAAAATAAGGAAAATTTATGTCTTATTACCCTGAAATAAGAGAAATTTCTGGAATTTTGCCCCAAAATAAGAAAAATTTCTGCCTTTTTGACCCCAAATAAGGGGAATTTCAGCCTTTTTACCTCAAAATAGGGGGAATTTCTGCATTTTTGCCACAAAATATTAGGAATTTCTGATTTTTGCCCCAAAATAAAGAAAATTTCTTCCTTTTTTCCTTGAAATATGTGAAATTTCTGCAATTTTGCCCCAAGATAAGTGAAATTACAGCAATTTTGCCCCAAAATAAAGGAACTTTCTGGAATTTTGCCCCAAAATAAGTGGAATTTCTGAGTTTTGCCCCAAAATAATGAGAATTTCTGTCTTTTTGCCCTAAGATATAGGGAATTTCTGCCTTTTTGCCACACAATTAGGGGAATTTCTGCAATTTTGGTCCAAAATACGGGGAATTTCTGCCTTTTTGCCCAAAAATCAGAAGAATGCATAACTTTTTGCCATAAAAAAGGGAAATTTCTTCATTTTTGCTCCAAAATAAAAGGAATTTCTGCTTTTTTGCTTCTAAATAAGTGGAATTTCTGTCTTTTTCCCCCAAAACAAAGGGAATTTCTGTCTTTTTTGCCCCAAATTAAGAAAAATTTCTGACTTATTACCCTGAAATAAGTAAAATTTCTGCAATTTTGCCCCAAAATAAGGGAAATTTCTGCCTTTTTGCCCCCAAATAAGGGGAATTTCAGTGTTTTTACATCAAAATAATGGGAATTTCTGCATTTTTGCTCCAAAATATGGGAAATTTCTGCCTTTTTGCCCCAAAATAAGAAAAATTTCTGCAATTTTGTACCAAAATAAAAGAAATTTCTGCCTTTTTGCTCCAAAATAAGAAAATTTCTTCTTTTTTCTGAAATAAGTGAAATTTCTGCAATTTTGCCCCAAAATAAAGGAAATTTCTGACTTTTTGCCCCCAAATAAGGAAAATTTCAGACTTTTTACCACAAAATAAGTAGAATTTCTGCATTTTTGCAACAAAATATTAGAAATTTCTGCCTTTTTGCACCAAAATAAGAAAATTTCTGCTTTTTTTCTGGAATAAGTGAAATTTCTGCAATTTTGCCCCAAAATAAGTGAAATTTCTGCAATTTTGCCCCAAAATAAGGAAAATATCTAGAATTTTGCCCCAAAATAAGTGGAATTTCTGAGTTTTGCCCCAAAATAAGGAGAATTTCTGCAGTTTTGCTCCAAAATACGGGGAATTTCTGCCTTTTTGCCCGAAAATAAGAAGAATGCATACCTTTTTGCCATAAAAAAGGGAAATTTCTTCATTTTTGCTCCAAAATAGAGGAATTTCTGGGTTTTAGCCTCTAAATAAGTGGAATTTCTGTCTTTTTCCCCCCAAAACAACGGAAATTTCTGTCTTTTTTGCGCTATAATAAGGAAGATTTCTCACTTATTACCCTGAAATAAGTTAAATATCTGCAATTTTGCCCCGAAATAAGGGAAATTTCTGCCTTTTTGCCTCCAAATAAGACGATTTTCAGGCTTTTTACCTCAAAATAAGGGGAATTTCTGCATTTTTGCTCAAAAATATGGAAAATTTCTGCCTTTTTGCCCCAAAATAAGAAAAATTTCTGCAATTTTGAACCAAAATATAAGAAATTTCTGCCTTTTTGCCCCAAAATAAGAAAATTTCTGTTTTTTTTTGAAATAAGTGAAATTTTGCCATTTTGCCCCAAAATAAGTCAAATTTCTGCAATTTTGCCCCAAAATAAGGGAAATTTCTGGAATTTTGCCCCAAAATAAGTGGAATTTCTGAGTTTTGCCCCAAAATAAAAGAATTTCTGTCTTTTTGCCCTAACATATAAGGAATTTCTGCATTTTTGTTTAACAATTAGGGGAAATTCTGCAATTTTGCTCCAAAATACGGGGAATTTCTGCATTTTTGCCCAAAAATAAAAAGAATGCATAACTTTTTGTCATAAAAAAAGGAAATTTCTTCATTTTTGCTTTAAAATAAGAGGAATTTCTGAATTTTTGCCTCTAAATAAGTGGAATTTCTGTCTTTTTCCCCCAAAACAAAGGGAATTTCTGTCTTTTTTGCCCCAAAATAAGGAAAATTTCTGACTTATTACCCTGAAATAAGAGAAATTTTTGGAATTTTGCCCCAAAATAAGTGAAATTTCTGCCTTTTTGACGCCTAATAAGGGGAATTTCAGCCTTTCTACCTCAAAATAAGGGGAATTTCTGCATTTTTGCCACAAAATATTAAGAATTTCTGCCTTTTTGCCCCAAAATAAAGAAAATTTCTGCGTTTTTTCCTTGAAATAAGTAAAATTTCTGCAATTTTGCCCCAAAATATTTGAAATTTCTGCAATTTTGCCCCCAAATAAGGGAACTTTCTGGAATTTTGCCCCAAAATAAGTGGAATTTCTGAGTTTTGCCCCAAAATAATGAGAATTTCTGTCTTTTTGCCCTAAGATATAGGGAATTTCTGCCTTTTTGCCACACAATTTGGGGAATTTCTGCAATTTTGGTCCAAAATACGGGGAATTTCTGCCTTTTTGCCCAAAAATCAGAAGAATGCATAACTTTTTGCCATAAAAAAGGGAAATTTCTTCATTTTTGCTCCAAAATAAAAGGAATTTCTGCTTTTTTGCTTCTAAATAAGTGGAATTTCTGTCTTTTTCCCCCAAAACAAAGGGAATTTCTGTCTTTTTTGCCCCAAATTAAGAAAAATTTTTGACTTATTACCCTGAAATAAGTAAAATTTCTGCAATTTTGCCCCAAAATAAGGGAAATTTCTGCCTTTTTGCCCCCAAATAAGGGGAATTTCAGTGTTTTTACATCAAAATAATGGGAATTTCTGCATTTTTACTCCAAAATATGGGAAATTTCTGCCTTTTTGCCCCAAAATAAGAAAAATTTCTGCAATTTTGTACCAAAATAAAAGAAATTTCTGCCTTTTTGCTCCAAAATAAGAAAATTTCTTCTTTTTTCTGAAATAAGTGAAATTTCTGCAATTTTGCCCCAAAATAAAGGAAATTTCTGACTTTTTGCCCCCAAATAAGGAAAATTTCAGACTTTTTACCACAAAATAAGTAGAATTTCTGCATTTTTGCAACAAAATATTAGAAATTTCTGCCTTTTTGCACCAAAATAAGAAAATTTCTGCTTTTTTTCTGGAATAAGTGAAATTTCTGCAATTTTGCCCCAAAATAAGTGAAATTTCTGCAATTTTGCCCCAAAATAAGGAAAATATCTAGAATTTTGCCCCAAAATAAGTGGAATTTCTGAGTTTTGCCCCGAAATAAGGAGAATTTCTGCAGTTTTGCTCCAAAATACGGGGAATTTCTGCCTTTTTGCCCGAAAATAAGAAGAATGCATACCTTTTTGCCATTAAAAAAAAGAAATTTCTTCATTTTTGCTCCAAAATAGAGGAATTTCTGGTTTTTAGCCTCTAAATAAGTGGAATTTCTGTCTTTTTCCCCCCAAAACAACGGAAATTTCTGTCTTTTTTGCGCTATAATAAGGAAGATTTCTCACTTATTACCCTGAAATAAGTTAAATATCTGCAATTTTGCCCCGAAATAAGGGAAATTTCTGCCTTTTTGCCTCCAAATAAGACGATTTTCAGGCTTTTTACCTCAAAATAAGGGGAATTTCTGCATTTTTGCTCAAAAATATGGAAAATTTCTGCCTTTTTGCCCCAAAATAAGAAAAATTTCTGCAATTTTGAACCAAAATATAAGAAATTTCTGCCTTTTTGCCCCAAAATAAGAAAATTTCTGCTTTTTTTTGAAATAAGTGAAATTTTGCCATTTTGCCCCAAAATAAGTCAAATTTCTGCAATTTTGCCCCAAAATAAGGGAAATTTCTAGAATTTTGCCCCAAAATAAGTGGAATTTCTGAGTTTTGCCCCAAAATAAAAGAATTTCTGTCTTTTTGCCCTAACATATAAGGAATTTCTGCATTTTTGTTTAACAATTAGGGGAAATTCTGCAATTTTGCTCCAAAATACGGGGAATTTCTGCCTTTTTGCCCAAAAATAAAAAGAATGCATAACTTTTTGTCATAAAAAAAAGAAATTTCTTCATTTTTGCTTTAAAATAAGAGGAATTTCTGAATTTTTGCCTCTAAATAAATGGAATTTCTGTCTTTTTCCCCCAAAACAAAGGGAATTTCTGTCTTTTTTGCCCCAAAATAAGGAAAATTTCTGACTTATTACCCTGAAATAAGAGAAATTTTTGGAATTTTGCCCCAAAATAAGTGAAATTTCTGCCTTTTTGACGCCTAATAAGGGGAATTTCAGCCTTTTTACCTCAAAATAAGGGGAATTTCTGCATTTTTGCCACAAAATATTAAGTATTTCTGCCTTTTTGCCCCAAAATAAAGAAAATTTCTGCGTTTTTTCCTTGAAATAAGTAAAATTTCTGCAATTTTGCCCCAAAATATTTGAAATTTCTGCAATTTTGCCCCAAAATAAGGGAACTTTCTGGAATTTTGCCCCAAAATAAGTGGAATTTCTGAGTTTTGCCCCAAAATAAGGAGAATTTCTGTCTTTTTGCCCTAACATATAGGGAATTTCTGCCTTTTTGCCCCACAATTAGGGGAATTTTTGCAATTTTGCTCCAAAATATGGGGAATTTCTGCCTTTTTGCCCGAAAATAAAAAGAATGCATACCTTTTTGCCATAAAAAAAGGAAATTTCTTCATTTTTGCTCCAAAATAAAGGGAATTTCTGCTTTTTTGCCACTAAATAAGTTGAATTTCTGTCTTTTTTCCCCAAAACAAAGGAAATTCCTGTCTTTTTTGCCCCAAAATAAGGAAAATTTCTAAATTATTACCCTGAAATAAGTGAAATTTCTGCAATTTTGCCCCAAAATAAGGGAAATTTCTGACTTTTTGCCCCCAAATAAGGAAAATTTCAGCCTTTTTACCTCAAAATAAGGGGAATTTCTGCATTTTTGAAACAAAATATTAGAAATTTCTGCCTTTTTGCTTCGAAATAAGAAAATTTCTGCTTTTTTTCTGGAAAAAGTGAAATTTCTGCAATTTTGTCCCAAAATAAGTGAAATTTCTGCAATTTTGCCCCAAAATAAGGAAAATTTCTGGAATTTTGCCCCAAAATAAGTGGAATTTCTGAGTTTTGCCCCAAAATAATGAGAATTTCTGTCTTTTTGCCCTAAGATATAGGGAATTTCTGCCTGTTTGCCACACAATTAGGGGAATTTCTGCAAGTTTGGTCCAAAATACGGGGAATTTCTGCCTTTTTGCCCGAAAATAATAAGAATGCATACCTTTTTGCCAAAAAAGGGAAATTTCTTCCTTTTTCCTTCAAAATAAGGGGAATTTCTGCTTTTTTGCTTCTAAATAAGTGGAATTTCTGTCTCTTTCCCCCAAAACAAAGGGAATTTCTGTCTTTTTTGCCCCAAAATAAGGAAAATTTCTGACTTATTACCCTGAAATAGTGAAATTTCTGCAATTTTGCCCCCAAATAAGGGAAATTTCTGCCTTTTTACCCCCAAATAAGGGGAATTTTAGGGTTTTTACGTCAAAATAACGGGAATTTCTGCATTTTTCCTCCAAAATATGGGAAATTTCTGCCTTTTTGCCCCAAAATAAGAAAAATTTCTGCAATTTTGTACCAAAATAAAAGAAATTTCTGCCTTTTTGCCCCAAAATAAGAAAATTTCTTCTTTTTTCTGAAATAAGTGAAATTTCTGCAATTTTACCCCAAAATAAGTCAAATTTCTGCAATTTTGCCCCAAAATAAGTAAAATTTCTGGAATTTTGCCCCAAAATAAGTGTAATTTCTGAGTTTTGCCCCAAAATAAGTAGAATTTCTGACTTTTTGCCCTAACAAATAGGGAATTTCTGCCTTTTTGCCTCACAATTAGGGGAATTTCTGCAATTTTGCTCCAAAATACGGGGAATTTCTGCCTTTTAGCCTGAAAATAAAAAGAATGCATACCTTTTTGCCATACAAAAGGGAAATTTCTTCATTTTTGCTCCAAAATAAGGGGAATTTCTGCTTTTTTGCCTCTAAATAAGTGGAATTTCTGTCTTTTTCCCCCAAAACAAAGGGAATTTCTGTCTTTTTTGCCCCAAAATAAGGAAAATTTATGTCTTATTACCCTGAAATAAGAGAAATTTCTGGAATTTTGCCCCAAAATAAATGAAATTTCTGACTTTTTGCCCCAAAATAAGGAAAATTTCAGCATTTTTACCACAAAATAAGTAGAATTTCTGCATTTTTTGCAACAAAATATTAGAAATTTCTGCCTTTTTGCACCAAAATAAGAAAATTTCTGCTTTTTTTCTGGAATAAGTGAAATTTCTGCAATTTTGCCCCAAAATAAGAGAAATTTCTGCAATTTTGCCCCAAAATAAGGAAAATATCTGGAATTTTGCCCCAAAATAAGTGGAATTTCTGAGTTTTGCCCCGAAATAAGGAGAATTTCTGCAGTTTTGCTCCAAAATACGGGGAATTTTTGCCTTTTTGCCCGAAAATAAGAAGAATGCATACCTTTTTGCCATAAAAAAGGGAAATTTCTTCATTTTTGCTCCAAAATAAGGGGAATTTCTGCTTTTTAGCCTCTAAATAAGTGGAATTTCTGTCTTTTTCCCCAAAAACAAAAGAAATTTCTGTCTTTTTTGCCCTAAAATAAGGAAGATTTCTGACTTATTACCCTGAAATAAGTTAAATATCTGCAATTTTGCCCCGAAATAAGGGAAATTTCTGCCTTTTTGCCCCCAAATAAGGGGGATTTTAGTCTTTTTACCTCAAAATAAGGGGAATTTCTGCATTTTTGCTCAAATATATGGGAAATTTCTGCCTTTTTGCCCCAAAATAAGGAAAATTTCTGCAATTTTGTACCAAAATATAAGAAATTTCTGCCTTTTTGCCCCAAAATAAGAAAATTTCTGCTTTTTTCTGAAATAAATGAAATTTTGCAATTTTGCCCCAAAATAAGTCAAATTTCTTCAATTTTGCCCCATAATAAGGGAAATTTCTGGAATTTTGCCCCAAAATACGTGGAATTTCTGAGTTTTGCCCCAAAATAAGAAGAATTTCTGTCTTTTTGCCCTAACATATAAGGAATTTCTGCATTTTTGTTTCACAATTAGGGGAAATTCTGCAATTTTGCTCCAAAATACGGGGAATTTCTGCCTCTTTGCCCGAAAATATAAAGAATGCATACCTTTTTGCCATTATAAAAAGAAATTTCTTCATTTTGGCTCCAAAATAAGGGGAATTTCTGGTTTTTAACCTCTAAATAAGTGGAATATCTGTCTTTTTCCTCCAAAACAAAGGAAATTTCTGTCTTTTTTGCCCCAAAATAAGGAAGGTTTCTGACTTATTACCCTGAAATAAGTGAAATATCTGCAATTTTGCCCCAAAATAAGGGAAATTTCTGCCTTTTTGCCCCCAAATAAGACGATTTTCAGGCTTTTTACCTCAAAATAAGGGGAATTTCTGCATTTTTGCTCCAAAATATGGGAAATTTATGCCTTTTTGCCCCAAAATAAGACAAATTTCTGCAATTTTGTAACAAAATAAAAGAAATTTCTTCCTTTTTGCCCCAAAATAAGAAAATTTCTGCTTTTTTCTGAAATAAGTGAAATTTTGCAATTTTGCCCCAAAATAAGTCAAATTTCTTCAATTTTGCCCCAAAATAAGGGAAATTTCTGGGGTTTTGCCCCAAAATAAGTAGAATTTCTGAGTTTTGCCCCAAAATAAGAAGAATTTCTGTCTTTTTGCCCTAACATATAAGGAATTTCTGCATTTTTGTTTCACAATTAGGGGAAATTCTGCAATTTTGCTCCAAAATACGAGGAATTTCTGACTTTTTGCCCGAAAATAAAAAGAATGCATACCTTTTTGCCAGAAAAAAAAGGAAATTTCTTCATTTTTGCTCCAAAATAAGGGGAATTTCTGCTTTTTTGCCTCTATATAAGTGGAATTTCTGTCTTTTTCCCCCCAAAAAATGGGAATTTCTGTCTTTTTTGCCTTAAAATAAAAAAATTTCGGACTTATTACCCTTAAATAAGTGAAATTTCTGCAATTTTGCCCAAAAATAAGAAAAATTTCTGCCTTTTTGCCCCCAAATAAGGGGAATTTCAGACTTTTTACCTCAAAATAATGGGAATTTCTGCATTTTTTGCCACAAAATATTAGGAATTTCTGCCTTTTTGCCCCAAAATAAGGAAATTTCTGCCTTTTTCCCAGAAATAAGTGAAATTTCTGCAATTTTTCTTAAAATAAGTGAAATTTCTGCAAATTTGCCCCATAATAAGTGAAATTTCTGGAATTTTGCCCCAAAAAAAGTGAAATTTCTGGAATTTTGCCCCAAAAAAGTGGAATTTCTGAGATTTGCCCCAAAATAAAGACAATTTCTGTCTTTTTGCCCCAACATATAGGGAATTTCTGCTTTTTTGACCCACAATTAGGGGAATTTCTGCAATTTGGCTCCAAAATAAGGGGAATTTCTGCTTTTTTGCCTTTAAATAACTGAAATTTCTGTCTTTTTCCCCCAAAACAAAGGGAATTCCTGTCTTTTTTGCCCCAAAATACCGAAAATTTCTGACCAGTTACCCTGAAATAAGTGAAATTTCTGCAATTTTGCCCCAAAATAAGGGAAATTTCTGCCTTTTTGTCCCCAAATAAAGGAAATATCAGCGTTTTTACCTCAAAATAAGGGGAATTTCTGCATTTTTGCTCCAAAATATGGGAAATTTATGCCTTTTTGCCCCAAAATAAGACAAATTTCTGCAATTTTGTAACAAAATAAAAGAAATTTCTTCCTTTTTGCCCCAAA
Organism: Micromys minutus; assembly: GCF_963924665.1. Taxonomy (NCBI): domain Eukaryota; kingdom Metazoa; phylum Chordata; class Mammalia; order Rodentia; family Muridae; genus Micromys; species Micromys minutus. Next base: position 9,063,368 of record NW_027667467.1, on the reverse strand, counting down.
ATAAGAAAATTTCTGCTTTTTTCTGAAATAAGTGAAATTTTGCAATTTTGCCCTAAAATAAGTCAAATTTCTTCAATTTTGCCCCAAAATAAAGGAAATTTCTGGGGTTTTGCCCCAAAATAAGTAGAATTTCTGAGTTTTGCCCCAAAATAAGAAGAATTTCTGTCTTTTTGCCCTAACATATAAGGAATTTCTGCATTTTTGTTTCACAATTAGGGGAAATTCTGCAATTTTGCTCCAAAATACGGGGAATTTCTGACTTTTTGCCCGAAAATAAAAAGAATGCATAACTTTTTGCCATAAAAAAAGAAATTTCTTCATTTTGGCTCCAAAATAAGGGGAATTTCTGGTTTTTAACCTCTAAATATGTGGAATTTCTGTCTTTTTCCCCAAAACAAAGGAAATTTCTGTCTTTTTTGCCCCAAAATAAGGAAGATTTCTGACTTATTACCCTGAAATAAGTGAAATATCTGCAATTTTGCCCCAAAATAAGGGAAATTTCTGCCTTTTTGCCCCCAAATAAGACGATTTTCAGGCTTTTTACCTCAAAATAAGGGGAATTTCTGCATTTTTGCTCCAAAATATGGGAAATTTATGCCTTTTTGCCCCAAAATAAGACAAATTTCTGCAATTTTGTAACAAAATAAAAGAAATTTCTTCCTTTTTGTCCCAAAATAAGAAAATTTCTGCTTTTTTCTGAAATAAGTGAAATTTTGCAATTTTGCCCCAAAATAAGTCAAATTTCTGCAATTTTGCCCCAAAATAAGGGAAATTTCTGGAATTTTGCCCCAAAATAAGTGGAATTTCTGAGTTTTGCCCCAAAATAAGGAGATTTTCTGTCTCTTTGCCCTAACATATAGGGAATTTCTGCTTTTTGCCCCACAATTAGGGGAATTTCTGCAATTTTGCTCCAAATACGGGGAATTTCTGCCTTTTTGCACGAAAATAAGAAGAATGCATAACTTTTTGCCATATAAATAGGAAATTTCTTCATTTTTGCTCCAAAATAAGGGGAAATTCTGCTTTTTTGCCTCTAAATAAGTGGAATTTCTGTCTTTTTCCCCAAAAACAAAGGGAATTTCTGTCTTTTTTGCCCCAAAATAAGGAAAATTTATGTCTTATTACCTTGAAATAAGAGAAATTTCTGGAATTTTGCCCCAAAATAAGTAAAATTTCTGCCTTTTTGACCCCAAATAAGGGGAATTTCAGCCTTTTTACCTCAAAATAGGGGGAATTTCTGCATTTTTGCCACAAAATATTAGGAATTTCTGATTTTTGCCCCAAAATAAAGAAAATTTCTTCCTTTTTTTTTGAAATATGTGAAATTTCTGCAATTTTGCCCCAAGATAAGTGAAATTACAGCAATTTTGCCCCAAAATAAAGGAACTTTCTGGAATTTTGCCCCAAAATAAGTGGAATTTCTGAGTTTTGCCCCAAAATAATGAGAATTTTTGTCTTTTTGCCCTAAGATATAGGGAATTTCTGCCTTTTTGCCACACAATTAGGGGAATTTCTGCAATTTTGGTCCAAAATACGGGGAATTTCTGCCTTTTTGCCCAAAAATCAGAAGAATGCATAACTTTTTGCCATAAAAAAGGGAAATTTCTTCATTTTTGCTCCAAAATAAAAGGAATTTCTGCTTTTTTGCTTCTAAATAAGTGGAATTTCTGTCTTTTTCCCCCAAAACAAAGGGAATTTCTGTCTTTTTTGCCCCAAATTAAGAAAAATTTCTGACTTATTACCCTGAAATAAGTAAAATTTCTGCAATTTTGCCCCAAAATAAGGGAAATTTCTGCCTTTTTGCCCCCAAATAAGGGGAATTTCAGTGTTTTTACATCAAAATAATGGGAATTTCTGCATTTTTGCTCCAAAATATGGGAAATTTCTGCCTTTTTGCCCCAAAATAAGAAAAATATCTGCAATTTTGTACCAAAATAAAAGAAATTTCTGCCTTTTTGCTCCAAAATAAGAAAATTTCTTCTTTTTTCTGAAATAAGTGAAATTTCTGCAATTTTGCCCCAAAATAAAGGAAATTTCTGACTTTTTGCCCCCAAATAAGGAAAATTTCAGACTTTTTACCACAAAATAAGTAGAATTTCTGCATTTTTGCAACAAAATATTAGAAATTTCTGCCTTTTTGCACCAAAATAAGAAAATTTCTGCTTTTTTTCTGGAATAAGTGAAATTTCTGCAATTTTGCCCCAAAATAAGTGAAATTTCTGCAATTTTGCCCCAAAATAAGGAAAATATCTAGAATTTTGCCCCAAAATAAGTGGAATTTCTGAGTTTTGCCCCGAAATAAGGAGAATTTCTGCAGTTTTGCTCCAAAATACGGGGAATTTCTGCCTTTTTGCCCGAAAATAAGAAGAATGCATACCTTTTTGCCATTAAAAAAAAGAAATTTCTTCATTTTTGCTCCAAAATAGAGGAATTTCTGGTTTTTAGCCTCTAAATAAGTGGAATTTCTGTCTTTTTCCCCCCAAAACAACGGAAATTTCTGTCTTTTTTGCGCTAAAATAAGGAAGATTTCTCACTTATTACCCTGAAATAAGTTAAATATCTGCAATTTTGCCCCGAAATAAGGGAAATTTCTGCCTTTTTGCCTCCAAATAAGACGATTTTCAGGCTTTTTACCTCAAAATAAGGGGAATTTCTGCATTTTTGCTCAAAAATATGGAAAATTTCTGCCTTTTTGCCCCAAAATAAGAAAAATTTCTGCAATTTTGAACCAAAATATAAGAAATTTCTGCCTTTTTGCCCCAAAATAAGAAAATTTCTGCTTTTTTTTGAAATAAGTGAAATTTTGCCATTTTGCCCCAAAATAAGTCAAATTTCTGCAATTTTGCCCCAAAATAAGGGAAATTTCTGGAATTTTGCCCCAAAATAAGTGGAATTTCTGAGTTTTGCCCCAAAATAAAAGAATTTCTGTCTTTTTGCCCTAACATATAAGGAATTTCTGCATTTTTGTTTAACAATTAGGGGAAATTCTGCAATTTTGCTCCAAAATACGGGGAATTTCTGCCTTTTTGCCCAAAAATAAAAAGAATGCATAACTTTTTGTCATAAAAAAAGGAAATTTCTTCATTTTTGCTTTAAAATAAGAGGAATTTCTGAATTTTTGCCTCTAAATAAGTGGAATTTCTGTCTTTTTCCCCCAAAACAAAGGGAATTTCTGTCTTTTTTGCCCCAAAATAAGGAAAATTTCTGACTTATTACCCTGAAATAAGAGAAATTTTTGGAATTTTGCCCCAAAATAAGTGAAATTTCTGCCTTTTTGCCCCCAAATAAGACGATTTTCAGGCTTTTTACCTCAAAATAAGGGGAATTTCTGCATTTTTGCTCCAAAATATGGGAAATTTATGCCTTTTTGCCCCAAAATAAGACAAATTTCTGCAATTTTGTAACAAAATAAAAGAAATTTCTTCCTTTTTGCCCCAAAATAAGAAAATTTCTGCTTTTTTCTGAAATAAGTGAAATTTTGCAATTTTGCCCCAAAATAAGTCAAATTTCTGCAATTTTGCCCCAAAATAAGGGAAATTTCTGGAATTTTGCCCCAAAATAAGTGGAATTTCTGAGTTTTGCCCCAAAATAAGGAGATTTTCTGTCTCTTTGCCCTAACATATAGGGAATTTCTGCTTTTTGCCCCACAATTAGGGGAATTTCTGCAATTTTGCTCCAAAATACGGGGAATTTCTGCCTTTTAGCCTGAAAATAAAGAGAATGCATACCTTTTTGCCATACAAAAGGGAAATTTCTTCATTTTTGCTCCAAAATAAGGGGAATTTCTGCTTTTTTGCCTCTAAATAAGTGGAATTTCTGTCTTTTTCCCCCAAAACAAAGGGAATTTCTGTCTTTTTTGCCCCAAAATAAGGAAAATTTATGTCTTATTACCCTGAAATAAGAGAAATTTCTGGAATTTTGCCCCAAAATAAGTAAAATTTCTGCCTTTTTGACCCCAAATAAGGGGAATATCAGCCTTTTTACCTCAAAATAGGGGGAATTTCTGCATTTTTGCCACAAAATATTAGGAATTTCTGATTTTTGCCCCAAAATAAAGAAAATTTCTTCCTTTTTTTTTGAAATATGTGAAATTTCTGCAATTTTGCCCCAAGATAAGTGAAATTACAGCAATTTTGCCCCAAAATAAAGGAACTTTCTGGAATTTTGCCCCAAAATAAGTGGAATTTCTGAGTTTTGCCCCAAAATAATGAGAATTTTTGTCTTTTTGCCCTAAGATATAGGGAATTTCTGCCTTTTTGCCACACAATTAGGGGAATTTCTGCAATTTTGGTCCAAAATACGGGGAATTTCTGCCTTTTTGCCCAAAAATCAGAAGAATGCATAACTTTTTGCCATAAAAAAGGGAAATTTCTTCATTTTTGCTCCAAAATAAAAGGAATTTCTGCTTTTTTGCTTCTAAATAAGTGGAATTTCTGTCTTTTTCCCCCAAAACAAAGGGAATTTCTGTCTTTTTTGCCCCAAATTAAGAAAAATTTCTGAATTATTACCCTGAAATAAGTAAAATTTCTGCAATTTTGCAACAAAATAAGGGAAATTTCTGCCTTTTTGCCCCCAAATAAGGGGAATTTCAGTGTTTTTACATCAAAATAATGGGAATTTCTGCATTTTTGCTCCAAAATATGGGAAATTTCTGCCTTTTTGCCCCAAAATAAGAAAAATATCTGCAATTTTGTACCAAAATAAAAGAAATTTCTGCCTTTTTGCTCCAAAATAAGAAAATTTCTTCTTTTTTCTGAAATAAGTGAAATTTCTGCAATTTTGCCCCAAAATAAAGGAAATTTCTGACTTTTTGCCCCCAAATAAGGAAAATTTCAGACTTTTTACCACAAAATAAGTAGAATTTCTGCATTTTTGCAACAAAATATTAGAAATTTCTGCCTTTTTGCACCAAAATAAGAAAATTTCTGCTTTTTTTCTGGAATAAGTGAAATTTCTGCAATTTTGCCCCAAAATAAGTGAAATTTCTGCAATTTTGCCCCAAAATAAGGAAAATATCTAGAATTTTGCCCCAAAATAAGTGGAATTTCTGAGTTTTGCCCCGAAATAAGGAGAATTTCTGCAGTTTTGCTCCAAAATACGGGGAATTTCTGCCTTTTTGCCCGAAAATAAGAAGAATGCATACCTTTTTGCCATTAAAAAAAAGAAATTTCTTCATTTTTGCTCCAAAATAGAGGAATTTCTGGTTTTTAGCCTCTAAATAAGTGGAATTTCTGTCTTTTTCCCCCCAAAACAACGGAAATTTCTGTCTTTTTTGCGCTAAAATAAGGAAGATTTCTCACTTATTACCCTGAAATAAGTTAAATATCTGCAATTTTGCCCCGAAATAAGGGAAATTTCTGCCTTTTTGCCTCCAAATAAGACGATTTTCAGGCTTTTTACCTCAAAATAAGGGGAATTTCTGCATTTTTGCTCAAAAATATGGAAAATTTCTGCCTTTTTGCCCCAAAATAAGAAAAATTTCTGCAATTTTGAACCAAAATATAAGAAATTTCTGCCTTTTTGCCCCAAAATAAGAAAATTTCTGCTTTTTTTTGAAATAAGTGAAATTTTGCCATTTTGCCCCAAAATAAGTCAAATTTCTGCAATTTTGCCCCAAAATAAGGGAAATTTCTGGAATTTTGCCCCAAAATAAGTGGAATTTCTGAGTTTTGCCCCAAAATAAAAGAATTTCTGTCTTTTTGCCCTAACATATAAGGAATTTCTGCATTTTTGTTTAACAATTAGGGGAAATTCTGCAATTTTGCTCCAAAATACGGGGAATTTCTGCCTTTTTGCCCAAAAATAAAAAGAATGCATAACTTTTTGTCATAAAAAAAGGAAATTTCTTCATTTTTGCTTTAAAATAAGAGGAATTTCTGAATTTTTGCCTCTAAATAAGTGGAATTTCTGTCTTTTTCCCCCAAAACAAAGGGAATTTCTGTCTTTTTTGCCCCAAAATAAGGAAAATTTCTGACTTATTACCCTGAAATAAGAGAAATTTTTGGAATTTTGCCCCAAAATAAGTGAAATTTCTGCCTTTTTGACGCCTAATAGGGGGAATTTCAGCCTTTTTACCTCAAAATAAGGGGAATTTCTGCATTTTTGCCACAAAATATTAAGAATTTCTGCCTTTTTGCCCCAAAATAAAGAAAATTTCTGCGTTTTTTCCTTGAAATAAGTAAAATTTCTGCAATTTTGCCCCAAAATATTTGAAATTTCTGCAATTTTGCCCCAAAATAAGGGAACTTTCTGGAATTTTGCCCCAAAATAAGTGGAATTTCTGAGTTTTGCCCCAAAATAAGGAGAATTTCTGCCTTTTTGCCCTAACATATAGGGAATTTCTGCCTTTTTGCCCCACAATTAGGGGAATTTTTGCAATTTTGCTCCAAAATATGGGGAATTTCTGCCTTTTTGCCCGAAAATCAGAAGAATGCATACCTTTTTGCCATAAAAAAAGGAAATTTCTTCATTTTTGCTCCAAAATAAAGGGAATTTCTGCTTTTTTGCCACTAAATAAGTTGAATTTCTGTCTTTTTTCCCCAAAACAAAGGGAATTCCTGTCTTTTTTGCCCCAAAATAAGGAAAATTTCTAAATTATTACCCTGAAATAAGTGAAATTTCTGCAATTTTGCCCCAAAATAAGGGAAATTTCTGACTTTTTGCCCCCAAATAAGGATAATTTCAGCCTTTTTACCTCAAAATAATGGGAATTTCTGCATTTTTGAAACAAAATATTAGAAATTTCTGCCTTTTTGCTTCGAAATAAGAAAATTTCTGCTTTTTTTTCTGGAATAAGTGAAATTTCTGCAATTTTGTCCCAAAATAAGTGAAATTTCTGCAATTTTGCCCCAAAATAAGGAAAATTTCTGGAATTTTGCCCCAAAATAAGTGGAATTTCTGAGTTTTGCCCAAAAATAAGGAGAATTTCTGTCTTTTTGCCCTAACATATAGGGAATTTCTGCTTTTTGCCCCACAATTAGGGGAATTTCTGCAATTTTGCTCCAAATACGGGGAATTTCTGCCTTTTTGCCCGAAAATAAGAAGAATGCATAACTTTTTGCCATAAAAATAGAAAATTTCTTCATTTTTGCTCCAAAATAAGGGGAATTTCTGCATTTTTGCCTCTAAATAAGTGGAATTTCTGTCTTTTTCCCCCAAAACAAAGGGAATTTCTGTGTTTTTTGCACCAAAATAAGGAAAATTTATGTCTTATTACCCTGAAATAAGAGAAATTTCTGGAATTTTGCCCCAAAATAAGAAAAATTTCTGCCTTTTTGACCCCAAATAAGGGGAATTTCAGCCTTTTTACCTCAAAATAGAGAGAATTTCTGCATTTTTTGCCACAAAATATTAGGAATTTCTGATTTTTGCCCCAAAATAAAGAAAATTTCTTCCTTTTTTCCTTGAAATATGTGAAATTTCTTCAATTTTGCGCCAAAATAAGTGAAATTACTGCAATTTTGCCCCAAAATAAAGGACCTTTCTGGAATTTTGCCCCAAAATAAGTGGAATTTCTGAGTTTTGCCCCAAAATAATGAGAATTTCTGTCTTTTTGCCCTAAGATATAGGGAATTTCTGCCTTTTTGCCACACAATTAGGGGAATTTCTGCAAGTTTGGTCCAAAATACGGGGAATTTCTGCCTTTTTGCCCGAAAATAATAAGAATGCATACGTTTTTGCCAAAAAAGGGAAATTTCTTCCTTTTTCCTCCAAAATAAGGAAAATTTTTGCTTTTTTGCTTCTAAATAAGTGGAATTTCTGTCTCTTTCCCCCAAAACAAAGGGAATTTCTGTCTTCTTTGCCCCAAAATAAGGAAAATTTATGTCTTATTACCCTGAAATAAGAGAAATTTCTGGAATTTTGCCCCAAAATAAGAAAAATTTCTGCCTTTTTGACGCCTAATAATGGGAATTTCAGCCTTTTTACCTCAAAATAGGGAGAATTTCTGCATTTTTGCCACAAAATATTAGGAATTTCTGATTTTTGCCCCAAAATAAAGAAAATTTCTTCCTTTTTTCCTTGAAATATGTGAAATTTCTGCAATTTTGCCCCAAAATAATTCAAATTACTGCAATTTTGCCTCAAAATAAAGGTCCTTTCTGGAATTTTGCCCCAAAATAAGTGGAATTTCTGAGTTTTGCCCCAAAATAATGAGAATTTCTGTCTTTTTGCCCTAAGATATAGGGAATTTCTGCCTTTTTGCCACACAATTAGGGGAATTTCTGCAAGTTTGGTCCAAAATACGGGGAATTTCTGCCTTTTTGCCCGAAAATAATAAGAATGCATACCTTTTTGCCAAAAAAGGGAAATTTCTTCATTTTTCCTCCAAAATAAGGGGAATTTCTGCTTTTTTGCTTCTAAATAAGTGGAATTTCTGTCTCTTTCCCCCAAAACAAAGGGAATTTCTGTCTTTTTTGCCCCAAAATAAGGAAAATTTCTGACTTATTACCCTGAAATAGTGAAATTTCTGCAATTTTGCCCCAAAATAAGGAAATTTCTGACTTTTTGCCCCCAAATAAGGGGAATTTTAGGGTTTTTACGTCAAAATAACGGGAATTTCTGCATTTTTGCTCCAAAATATGGGAAATTTCTGCCTTTTTGCCCCAAAATAAGAAAAATTTCTGCAATTTTGTACCAAAATAAAAGAAATTTCTGCCTTTTTGCCCTAAAATAAGAAAATTTCTTCTTTTTTCTGAAATAAGTTAAATTTCTGCAATTTTGCCCCAAAATAAGTCAAATTTCTGCAATTTTGCCCCAAAATAAGTAAAATTTCTGGAATATTGCCCCAAAATAAGTGTAATTTCTGAGTTTTGCCCCAAAATAAGGAGAATTCCTGACTTTTTGCCCTAACATATAGGGAATTTCTGCTTTTTTGCCTCACAATTAGGGGAATTTCTGCAATTTTGCTCCAAAATACGGGGAATTTCTGCCTTTTAGCCTGAAAATAAAAAGAATGCATACCTTTTTGCCATGAAAAAGGGAAATTTCTTCATTTTTGCTCCAAAATAAGGGGAATTTCTGCTTTTTGCCTCTAAATAAGTGGAATTTCTGTCTTTTTCCCCCAAAACAAAGGGAATTCCTGTCATTTTTGCCGCAAAATAAAAAAAAATTCTAACTTATTACCCTGAAATAAGTGAAATTTCTGCAATTTTGCCCCAAAATAAGGGAAATTTCTGACTTTTTGCCCCCAAATAAAGAAAATTTCAGCCTTTTTACCACAAAATAAGTAGAATTTCTGCATTTTTTGAAACAAAATATTAGAAATTTCTGCCTTTTTGCACTAAAATAAGAAAATTTCTGCTTTTTTTCTGGAATAAGTGAAATTTCTGCAATTTTGCCCCAAAATAAGAGAAATTTCTGCAATTTTGCCCCAAAATAAGGAAAATATCTGGAATTTTGCCCCAAAATAACTGGAATTTCTGAGTTTTGCCCCGAAATAAGGAGAATTTCTGTCTTTTTGCCCTAACATATAAGGAATGTCTGCATTTTTGTTTCACAATTAGGGGAAATTCTACAATTTTGCACCAAAATACGGGGAATTTCTGCCTCTTTGCCCGAAAATAAAAAGAATGCATACCTTTTTGCCATAATAAAGAGAAATTTCTTCATTTTGGCTCCAAAATAAGGGGAATTTCTGGTTTTTAACCTCTAAATAAGTGGAATATCTGTCTTTTTCCTCCAAAACAAAGGAAATTTCTGTCTTTTTTGCCCCAAAATAAGAAAGATTTCTGACTTATTACCCTGAAATAAGTAAAATATCTGCAATTTTGCCCCAAAATAAGGGAAATTTCTGCCTTTTTGCCCCCAAATAAGACGATTTTCAGGCTTTTTACCTCAAAATAAGGGGAATTTCTGCATTTTTGCTCCTAAATATGGGAAATTTATGCCTTTTTGCCCCAAAATAAGACAAATTTCTGCAATTTTGTAACAAAATAAAAGAAATTTCTGCCTTTTTGCCCCAAAATAAGAAAATTTCTGCTTTTTTCTGAAATAAGTGAAATTTTGCAATTTTGCCCCAAAATAAGTAAAATTTCTGCAATTTTGCCCAAAATAAGGGAAATTTCTGGAATTTTGTCCCAAAATAAGTGGAATTTCTGAGTTTTGCCCCAAAATAAGGAGAATTTCTGTCTTTTTGCCCTAACATATAGGGAATTTCTGCTTTTTGCCCCACAATTAGGGGAATTTCTGCAATTTTGCTCCAAATACGGGGAATTTCTGCCTTTTTGCCCGAAAATAAGAAGAATGCATAACTTTTTGCCATAAAAATAGAAAATTTCTTCATTTTTGCTCCAAAATAAGGGGAATTTCTGCATTTTTGCCTCTAAATAAGTGGAATTTCTGTCTTTTTTCCCCAAAACAAAGGGAATTTCTGTCTTTTTTGCACCAAAATAAGGAAAATTTATGTCTTATTACCCTGAAATAAGAGAAATTTCTGGAATTTTGCCCCAAAATAAGAAAAATTTCTGCCTTTTTGACCCCAAATAAGGGGAATTTCAGCCTTTTTACCTCAAAATAGAGAGAATTTCTGCATTTTTGCCACAAAATATTAGGAATTTCTGATTTTTGCCCCAAAATAAAGAAAATTTCTTCCTTTTTTCCTTGAAATATGTGAAATTTCTGCAATTTTGCCCCAAAATAAGTGAAATTACTGCAATTTTGCCCCAAAATAAAGGACCTTTCTGGAATTTTGCCCCAAAATAAGTGGAATTTCTGAGTTTTGCCCCAAAATAATGAGAATTTCTGTCTTTTTGCCCTAAGATATAGGGAATTTCTGCCTTTTTGCCACACAATTAGGGGAATTTCGGCAAGTTTGGTCCAAAATACGGGGAATTTCTGCCTTTTTGCCCGAAAATAATAAGAATGCATACCTTTTTGCCAAAAAAGGGAAATTTCTTCCTTTTTCCTCCAAAATAAGGGGAATTTCTGCTTTTTTGCTTCTAAATAAGTGGAATTTCTGTCTCTTTCCCCCAAAACAAAGGGAATTTCTGTCTTTTTTGCCCCAAAATAAGGAAAATTTCTGACTTATTACCCTGAAATAGTGAAATTTCTGCAATTTTGCCCCAAAATAAGGGAAATTTCTGACTTTTTGCCCCCAAATAAGGGGAATTTTAGGGTTTTTACGTCAAAATAACGGGAATTTCTGCATTTTTGCTCCAAAATATGGGAAATTTCTGCCTTTTTGCCCCAAAATAAGAAAAATTTCTGCAATTTTGTACCAAAATAAAAGAAATTTCTGCCTTTTTGCCCCAAAATAAGAAAATTTCTTCTTTTTTCTGAAATAAGTTAAATTTCTGCAATTTTGCCCCAAAATAAGTCAAATTTCTGCAATTTTGCCCCAAAATAAGTAAAATTTCTGGAATTTTGCCCCAAAATAAGTGTAATTTCTGAGTTTTGCCCCAAAATAAGGAGAATTTCTGACTTTTTGCCCTAACATATAGGGAATTTCTGCCTTTTTGCCTCACAATTAGGGGAATTTCTGCAATTTTGCTCCAAAATACGGGGAATTTCTGCCTTTTAGCCTGAAAATAAAAAGAATGCATACCTTTTTGCCATAAAAAAGGGAAATTTCTTCATTTTTGCTCCAAAATAAGGGGAATTTCTGCTTTTTTGCTTCTAAATAAGTGGAATTTCTGTCTTTTTCCCCCAAAACAAAGGGAATTTATGTCTTTTTTGCCCCAAAATAAAAAAAAATTCTGACTTATTACCCTGAAATAAGTGAAATTTCTGCAATTTTGCCCCAAAATAAGGGAAATTTCTGCCTTTTTGCCCCCAAATAAGAAGAATTTCAGGCTTTTTACCTCAAAATAACAGGAATTTCTGCATTTTTGCTCCAAAATAAGGGAAATTTCTGCCTTTTTGCCCCAAAATAAGAAAAATTTCTGCAATTTTGTACCAAAATAAAAGAAATTTCTGCCTTTTTGCTCCAAAATAAGAAAATTTCTTCTTTTTTCTGAAATAATGAAATTTCTGCAATTTTGCCCCAAAATAAATCAAATTTCTGCAATTTTCCTCCAAAATAAGGGAAATTTCTGGAATTTTGTCCCTAAATAAGTGGAATTTATGTGTTTTGCCCCAAAATAAGGAGAATTTCTGACTTTTTGCCCTAACATATAGGAAATTTCTGCCTTTTTGCCCCAAAATAAAGAGAATTTCTGCAGTTTTGCTCCAAAATACGAGGAATTTCTGCCTTTTTGCCCGAAAATAAGAAGAATGCATATCTTTTTGCCATAAAAAAGAGAAATTTCTTCATTTTGGCTACAAAGTAAGGGGAATTTCTGGTTTTTAGCCTCTAAATAAGTAGAATTTCTGTCTTTTTCCCCCAAAACAAAGGGAATTTCTGTCTTTTTTGCCCCAAAATAAGGAAAATTTCTGTGTTATTACCCTAAAATAAGAGAAATTTCTGGAATTTTGCCCCAAAATAAGGGGAATTTCTACCTTTTTGACCCCAAATAAGGAGAATTTCAACCTTTTTACCTGAAAATAAGGGGAATTTCTACATTTTTGAAACAAAATATTAGGAATTTCTGCCTTTTTGCCCCAAAATAAATAAAATTTCTGACTTTTTTCCTTGAAATAAGTGAAATTTCTGCAATTTTGCCCCCAAATAAGGGAACTTTCTGGAATTTTGCCCCAAAATAAGTGGAATTTCTGAGTTTCGCCCCAAAATAAGGAGAATTTCTGTCTTTTTGCCCTAACATATAGAAAATTTCTGCCTTTTTTCCCCAAAATTAAAAGAATTTCTGCAATTTTGCTCCAAAATATGGGGAATTTCGGCCTTTTTGCCCGAAAATTAGAAGAATGCATACCTTTTTGCCATAAAAAAAAGGAAATTTCTTCATTTTTGCTCCAAAATAAAGGGAATTTCTGCTTTTTTGCCACTAAATAAGTGGAATTTCTGTCTTTTTCCCCGAAAACAAAGGGAATTTTGTCATTTTTGCCCCAAAATAAGGAAAATTTCTGACTTATTACCCTGAAGTAAGTTAAATTTCTGCAATTTTGCCCCAAAATAAGGGAAATTTCTGCCTTTTTGCCCCCAAATAAAGGAAATATCAGCGTTTTTACCTCAAAATAAGGGGAATTTCTGCATTTTTGCCACAAAATATTAGGAATTTCTGCCTTTTTGCCCCAAAATAAGAAAATTTCTTCTTTTTTCTCTGAAATAAGTGAAATTTCTGCTATTTTGCCCCAAAATAAGTGAAATTTCTGCAATTTTGCCCCAAAATAAGGAAAATTTCTGGAATTTTGCCCCAAAATAAGTGGAATTTCTGCGTTTTGCCCCAAAATAAGGAGAATTTCTGTCTTATTGCTCCAACATATAGGGAATATCTGCCCTTTTGCCCCACAATTAGGGGAATTTCTGCAATTTTGCTCCAAAACACGGGCAATTTCTGCTTTTTTGCCTGAAAATAAGAAGAATGCATAACTTTTTGCCATAAAAAAGGGAAATTTCTTTTTTTTCGCTCCAAAATAAGTGGAATTTCTGCTTTTTTGCCCTAAATAAGTGGAATTTCTGTCTTTTTCGCCCAAAACAAGGGAATTTCATATTTTTTGCCCCAAAATAAGGAAAATTACAGACTTATTACCCTGAAGTAAGTTTAATTTCTGCAATTTTGCCCCAAAATAAGGGAAATTTCTGCCTTTTTGCCCCCAAATAAAAGGAATTTCAGCCTTTTTACCTCAAAATAAGGGGAATTTCTGCATTTTTGCCATAAAATATTAGGAATTTCTGCCTCTTTGCCCCAAAATAAGAAAAATTTCTGTTTTTTTCCCTGAAATAAGGGAAATTTCTGCAATTTTGCCCAAAATAAGTGAAATTTCTGCAAATTTGCCTCAAAATAAGTGAAATTTCTGGAATTTTGCCTCAAAATAAGTGGTATTTCTGAGATTTGCCCCAAAATAAAGAGAATTTCTGTCTTTTTGCCCCAACATATAGGGAATTTCTGCTTTTTTGACCCACAATTAAGAAAATTTCTGCAATTTTTCTCCAAAATAAGGGGAATTTCTGCTTTTTTGCCTCTAAATAAGTGGAATTTCTGTCTTTTTCCCCCAAAACAAAGGAAATTTCTGGCTTTTTTGCCCCAAAATAAGGAAAATTTCTGACGTTTTTACTGAAATAAGTGAAATTTCTGCAATTTTGCCCCAAAATAAGTGAAATTTCTGAAATTTTGCCCCAAAATAAAGGAAATTTCTGGAATTTTGCCCCAAAATAAGTGGAATTTCTGAGTTTTGCCCCAAAATAAAGAGAATTTCTGTCTTTTTGCCCTAACATATAGGGAATTTCTGATTTTTTGCCCCACAATTAGGGGAATTTCTGCAATTTTGCTCCAAAATACGGGGAATTCCTGCCTTTTTGCCCGAAAATAAGAAGAATGCATACCTTTTTGCCATGAAAAAAGAAATTTCTTCATTTTTGCTCCAAAATAAGAAGAATTTCTGCATTTTTGCCTCTAAATAACTGAAATTTCTGTCTTTTTCCCCCAAAACAAAGGGAATTCCTGTCTTTTTGCCTCAAAATAAGGAAAATTTCTGACCACTTACCCTGAAATAAGTGAAATTTCTGCAATTTTGCCCAGAAATAAGGGAAATTTCTGCCTTTTGGTCTCCAAATAAGGAGAATTTCAGCCTTTTTACCTCAAAATAAGGGGAATTTCTGCATTTTTGCCACAAAATATTAGTAATTTCTGCCTTTTTGCCCCAAAATAAATAAAATTTCTGCCTTTTTTCCATGAAATAAGTGGAATTTCTGCAATTTTGCCTCAAAATAAGTGAAATTTCTGGAATTTTGCCCTAAAATAAGTGAAATTTTGAGTTTTGCACCAAAATAAGGAGAATTTCTGTTTTTTGCCCTAACATATAGGGAATTTCTGCCTTTTTGCCCCACAATTAGGGGAATTTCTGCAATTTTGTTCCAAAATACGAGGAATTTTTGCCTTTTTGCCCGAAAATAAGAAGAATGCATAACTTTTTGCCAGAAAAAAAAGGAAATTTCTTAATTTTTGCTCCAAAATAAGTGAAATTTCTGCTTTTTTGCCTCTAAATAAGTGGAATTTCTGTCTTTTTCCCCCAAAACAAAGAGAATTTTTGGTTTTTTTTGCACCAAAATTAGGAAAATTTCAGACTTATTACCCTGAAGTAAGTGAAATTTCTGCAATTTTGCCGCAAAATAAGGGAAATTTCTGCCTTTGTGCCCACAAATAAGGGAAATTTCAGGCATTTTACCTCAAAATAAAAGGAATTTTTGCATTTTTTGCCACAAAATATTAGGAATTTCTGCCTTTTTGCCACAAAATTAGGAAAATTTCTGCCTTTTTCCCTGAAATAAGTGAAATTTCTGCAATTTTCCCTCAAAATAAATTAAATATCTGCAATTTTGCCCCAAAATAAGTGAAATTTCTGGAATTTTGCCCCAAAATAAGTGGAATTTCTGAGTTTTGCCCCAAAATAAGGAGAATTTCTGTCTTTTTGCCCCAACATATAGGGAATTTCTGCCTTTTTGACCCACAATTAGGGGAATTTTTGCAATTTTGCTCCAAAATAAGAAGAATTTCTGCTTTTTTCCTCTAAATAAGTGGAATTTCTGTCTTTTTCCCCCAAAACAAAGGGAATTTTTGTCTTTTTTTGCCCCACAATTAGAGGAATTTCTGCAATTTTGCTCCAAAATATGGGGAATTACTGCTTTTTTGCCCGAAAATAAGAAGAATGCATACCTTTTTGCCAGAAAAAAAAGGAAATTTCTTCATTTTTGCTCCAAAATAAGGGGAATTTCTGCTTTTTTGCCTTTATATGAGTGGAATTTCTGTCTTTTTCCCCCAAAAAATTAGAATTTCTGTCTTTTTTGCCCCAAAATAAAAAAATTTCGGACTTATTACCCTTAAATAAGTGAAATTTCTGCAATTTTGCCCAAAAATAAGAAATATTTCTGCCTTTTTGCCCCCAAATAAGGGGAATTTCAGACTTTTTACCTCAAAATAAGGGGAATTTCTGCATTTTTGCCACAAAATATTAGGAATTTCTGCCTTTTTGCCCCAAAATAAGGAAATTTCTGCCTTTTTCTCTGAAATAAGTGAAATTTCTGCAATTTTGACCAAAATAAGTGAAATTTCTGCAAATTTGCCCCATAATAAGTGAAATTTCTGGAATTTTGCCCTAAATAAGTGAAATTTCTGGAATTTTGCCCCAAAAAAGTGGAATTTTGAGATTTGCCCCAAAATAAAGAGAATTTCTGTCTTTTTGCCCCAACATATAGGGAATTTCTGCTTTTTTGACCCACAATTAGGGGAATTTCTGCAATTTTGCTCCAAAATAAGGGGAATTTCTGATTTTTTGCCTCTAAAAATTTGAAATTTCTGTCTTTTTCCCCCAAAACAAAGGGAATTCCTGTCTTTTTTGCCCCAAAATAAGGAAAATTTCTGACCAGTTACCCTGAAATAAGTGAAATTTCTGCAATTTTGCCCAGAAATAAGGGAAATTTCTGCCTTTTGGTCCCCAAATAAGGAGAATTTCAGCTTTTTTACCTCAAAATAAGGGCAATTTCTGCATTTTTGCCACAAAATATTAGGAATTTCTGCCTTTTTGCCCCAAAATAAGGAAAATTTCTGCCTTTTTCCCTGAAATAAGTGAAATTTCTGCAATTTTGCCCCAAAATAAGTGAAATTTCTGCAATTGTGCCCCAAAATAATGGAAATTTCTTGAATTTTGCCCCAAAATAAGTGGAATTTTGAGTTTTGCACAAAAATAAGGAGAATTTCTGTTTTTTGCCCTCACATATATGGAATTTCTGCTTTTTTGCCCCACAATTAGGGGAATTTCTGCAATTTTGTTCCATAATACGGGGAATTTCTGCTTTTTTGCCCGAAAATAAGAAGAATGCATACCTTTTTGCCAGAAAAAAAAGAAAATTTCTTCATTTTTGCTCCAAAATAAGTGGAATTTCTGCTTTCTTGCCTCTAAATAAGTGGAATTTCTGTCTTTTTCCCCCAAAACAAAGGGAATTTCCGTCTTTTTTGCCCCAAAATAAGGAAAATTTCAGACTTATTGCCCTGATGTAAGTGAAATTTCTGCAATTTTGCCCCAAAATAAGGGAAATTTCTGCTTTTTGCCCCCAAGTAAAAGGAATTTCAGGCTTTTTACCTCAAAATAAGGGGAATTTCTGCATTTTTGCCACAATATATTAGGAATTTCTGCCTTTTTGCCCCAAAATAAGGAAAATTTCTGCCTTTTTCCCTGAAATAAGTGAAATTTCTGCAATTTTGCCTCAAAATAAATAAAATTTCTGGAATTTTGCCCCAAAATAAGTGGAATTTCTGAGTTTTGCAACAAAATAAGGAGAATTTCTGTCTTTTTGCACCAACATATAGGGAATTTTGCCTTTTTGACCCACAAATAGGGGAATTTCTGCAATTTTGCTCCAAAATAAGGGGAATTTCTGCTTATTTGCCTCTAAATAACAGGAATTTCTGCCTTTTTTTCTCAAAACAAAGGGAATTTTTGTCTTTTTTGCCCCACAATTAGGGGTATTTCTGCAATTTTGCTCCAAATTACGGGGAATTACTGCCTTTTTGCCCTAAAATAAGAAGAATGCATATCTTTTTGCCATAAAAAAAGGAAATTTCTTCATTTTTGCTCCAAAATAAGAGGAATTTCTGCATTTTTGCCTCTAAATAAGTGGAATTTCTGTCTTTTTCCCCCAAAACAAAGGGAATTTCTGTCTTTTTTGCCCCAAAATAAGAAAAATTTCTGACTTATTACCCTGAAATGAGTGAAATTTCTGCAATTTTGCCCCAAAATAAGGGAAATTTCTTCCTTTTTGCCTCCAAATAAGGGGAATTTCAGCCTTTTTACCTCAAAATAATGGGAATTTCTGCATTTTTTGCACAAAATATTAGGAATTTCTGCCTTTTTGCCCCAAAATAAGAAAATTTCTGCTTTTTATCCCTGAAATAAGTGAAATTTCTGCAATTATGCCCGAAAATAAGTGAAATTTCTGCAATTTTGCCCCAAAATAAAAAAAATTTCTGGAATTTTGCCCGAAAATAAGTGGAATTTCTGCGTTTTGCCCCAAAATAAGAAGAATTTCTGTCTTTTTGTCCCAATATATAGGGAATTTCTGCCCTTTGCCCCACAATTAGGGGAATTTCTGCAGTTTTGCTCCAAAACAGGGGCAATTTCTGCTTTTTTTCCCGAAAATAAGAATAATGCATACCTTTTGGCCATAATAAAGGGAAATTTCTTCATTTTTGCTCCAAAATAAGTGGAATTTCTGCTTTTTTACCTCTAAATAAGTAGAATTTCTGTCTTTTTTGCCCAAAACAAAGGGAATTTCTGTCTTTTTTGCCCCAAAATAAAAAAAATTCAGACTTATTACCCTGAAGTAAGTGAAATTTCTGCAATTTTGCCCCAAAATATTGAAAATTTTTGCCTTTTTACCCCCAAAATAAGGGAATTTCAGCCTTTTTACCTCAAAAAAAGGGGAATTTCTGCATGTTTGCCACAAAATATTAGGAATTTCTGCCTTTTTGCCCCAAAATAAGAAAAATTTCTGCCTTTTTCCCTGAAATAAGTGAAATTTCTGGAATTTTGCCCCAGAGTAAGTGAAATTTCTGGAATTTTGCCCCCCAAAAAGTGGAATTTCTGAGAATTGCCCCAAAATAAAGGAAATTTCTGTCTTTTTGCCCCAAAATAAGGAAAATTTCTGACTTATTTCCCTGAAATAAGTGAAATTTCTGCAATTTTTCCCCAAAATAAGGGAAATTTCTGCCTTTTTGACTCCAAATAAGGGGAATTTCAGGCTTTTTACCTCAAAATAAGGGGAATTTCTGCATTTCTGCCACAAAATATTAGGAATTTCTGCATTTTTGCCCCAAAATAAGGAAAATTTCTGACTTATTCCCTGATATAAGTGAAATTTCTGCAATTTTGCCCCAAAATAAGTGAAATTTCTGCAATTTTGCCCCAAAATAAGTGAAATGTCTGGAATTTTGCCCCAAAATAAGTTAAATTTCTGGAATTTTGCTCCAAAAAAAGTGGAATTTCTGAGATTTGCCCCAAAATAAGGTGAATTTCTGTCTTTTTGCCCCAACATATAGGGAATTTCTGCTTTTTTGCCCCACAATTAGGGGAATTTCTGCAATTTTGCTCCAAAATACGGGGAATTACTGCCTTTTTGCCTGAAAATAATAAGAATGCATACCTTTTTGCCATAAAAAAATGAAATTTCTTCATTTTTTCTCCAAAATAAGGGGAATTTCTGCTTTTTTGCCTCTAAATAACTGGAATTTCTGTCCTTTTCCCCCACAACAAAGGGAATTTCTGTCTTTTTTGCCCCAAAATAAGAAAAAATTCTGACTTATTACTCTGAAGTAAGTGAAATTTCTGCAATTTTGCCCCAAAATAATAGAAATTTCTGCCTTTTTGCCTCCAAATAAGGGGAATTTCAGCCTTTTTACCTCAAAATAAAGGGAATTTCTGCATTTTTGCCACAAAATATTAGAAATTTCTGCCTTTTTGCCCCAAAATAAAGAAAAATTCTGCCTTTTTTCCCTGAAATAAGTGAAATTTCTGAAATTTTTCCCCAAAATACATGAATTTTCTGCAATTTTGCCACAAAATAAGTGAAATTTCTGAAATTTTGCCCCAAAATAAATGAAATTTCTGGAAATTTGCCCCAAAAAAGTGGAATTTCTGAGATTTGACCCAAAATAAAAATAATTTCTGTCTTTTTGCCCCAACATATAGGGAATTTCTGCCTTTTTGACCCACAATTAGGAGAATTTTTGCAATTTTGCTCCAAAATAAGAGGAATTTCTGCTTTTTTGCCTCTAAATAAGTGGAATTTCTGTCTTTTTCCCCCAAAACAAAGGGAATTTTTGTCTTTTTTGCGCCACAATTAGGGGAATTTCTGCAATTTTGCTCCAAAATACGGGGAATGACTGACTTTTTGCCCGAAAAAAAAGAATGCATACCTTTTTGCCATAATAAAAGGAAATTTCTTCATTTTTGCTCCAAAATAAGGGGAATTTCTGCTTTTTTGCCTCTAAATAAGTGGAATTTCTGTCTTTTTCCCCCAAAACAAAGGGAATTTCTGTCTTTTTTGCCCCAAAATAAAAAAAAATTTCTGATTAATTACCCTTAAATAAGAAAAATTTCTGCAATTTTGCCCCAAAATAAGGGTAATTTCTGCCTTTTGCCTCCAAATAAGGGGAATTTCAGCCTTTTTACCTCAAAATAAGGGTAATTTCTGCATTTTGGCCACAAAATATTAGGAATTCCTGCCTTTTTGCCCCAAAATAAGAAAATTTCTGCATTTTTTCCCAAAATAAGTGAAATTTCTGCAATTTCGCCCCAAAATAAAAGAATTTTCTGCAATTTTGCCCCAAAATAAGGAAAATTTCTGGAATTTTGCCCCAAAAGAAGTGAAATTTCTGCGTTTTGCTCCAAAATAAGGGGAATTTCTACTTTTTTGCCTCTAAATAAGTGGAATTTCTGTCTTTTTCCCCCAAAACAAAAGGAATTTCTGTCTTTTTTGCCCCAAAATAAGGAAAATTTCAGACTTATTACCCTAAAGTAAGTGAAATTTCTGCAATTTTGCCCCAAAATAAGGGAAATTTCTGCCTTTTTGCTTCCAAATAAGGGGAATTTCAGCCTTTTTACCTCAAAATAAGGGGAATTTCTGCATTTTTGCCACAAAATATTAGGAATTTCTGCCTTTTTGCCCCAAAATAAGGAAAATTTCTGCCTTTTTCCCTGAAATAAGTGAAATTTCTGCAATTTTTCCCAAAATAGGTGAAATTTCTGCCAATTTGCCCCATAATAAGTGAAATTTCTGGAATTTTGCCCCAAAAAAGGTGAAATTTCTGGAATTTTGCCCCAAAAAAGTGGAATTTCTGAGATTTGCCCCAAAATAAAGAGAATTTCTGTCTTTTTGCCCCAACATATAGGGAATTTCTGCTTTTTTGACCCACAATTAGGGAAATTTCTGAAATTTTGCTCCAAAATAAGGGGAATTTCTGCTTTTTTGCCTCTAAATAGGTGGAATTTCTGTCTTTTTCCCCCAAAACAAAGAAAATTTCTGTATTTTTGGCCCCAAAATAAGGAAAATTTCTGACTTATTACCCTGAAATAAGTGAAATTTCTGCAATTTTTCCCCAAAATAAGGGAAATTTCGGCCTTTTTGCACCCAAATAAGGGGAATTTCAGCCTTTTTACCTAAAAATAAGGGGAGTTTCTGCATTTTTTGCCACAAAATATTAGGAATTTCTGCCTTTTTGCCCCAAAATAAAGAAAATTTCTGCCCTTTTTCCCTGAAATAAGTGAAATTTGTGCAATTTTGCCCCAAAATAAGTGAAATTTCTGCAATATTGCCCCAAAATAAGGGAAATTTCTGGAATTTTGCCCCAAAATAAGTGGAATTTCTGAGTTTTGCCCCAAAATAAGAAGAATTTCTGTATTTTTGCCCTAACATATATGGAATTTCTGCTTTTTTGCCCCACAATTAGGGGAATTACTGCAATTTTGCTCCAAAATACGGAGAATTCCTGCCTTTTTGCCCGAAAATCAGAAGAATGCATACCTTTTTGCCATAAAAAAAGGAAATTTCTTAATTTTTGCTCCAAAATAAGGCGAATTTCTGCTTTTTTCCCTCTAAATCAGTGGAATTTCTGTCTTTTTCCCCCAAAACAAAGGGAATTCCTGTCTTTTTGCCCCAAAATAAGGAAAATTTCTGACCAGTTACCCTGAAATAATTGAAATTTCTGCAATTTTGCCCCAAAATAAGGAAAATTTCTGCCTTTTGGTCCCCAAATAATGAGAATTTCAGCTTTTTTTACCTCAAAATAAGGGGAATTTCTGCATTTTTGCCACAAAATATTAGGAATTTCTGCCTTTTTGCCCCAAAATAAGGAAAATTTCTGACCAGTTACCCTGATATAAGTGAAATTTCTGCAATTTTGCCCCAAAATAAGTGAAATTTCTGCAATTTTGCCCCAAAATAAGTGAAATTTCTGGAATTTTGCCCTAAAATAAGTGGAATTTTGAGTTTTGCACCAAAATAAGGAGAATTTCTGTTTTTTGCCTTAACATATAGGGAATTTCTGCCTTTTTGCCCCACAATTAGGGGAATTTCTGCAATTTTGTTCCAAAATACGGGAAATTTCTTCCTTTTTGCCCGAAAATAAGAAGAATGTATACCTTTTTGCCAGAAAAAAAAAGGAAATTTCTTCATTTTTGCTCAAAAATAAGGGGAATTTCTGCTTATTTGCCTCTAAATAAGTGGAATTTCTGTCTTTTTCCCTCAAAACAAATGGAATTTCTGTCTTTTTTGCCCCAAAATAAAAAAAGTTAATGACATATTACCCTGAAATAAGTAAAATTTCTGCAATTTTGCCCCAAAATAAGGAAAATTTCTGCATTTCTGCCCCCAAATAAGGGGAATTTCAGCCTTTTTACCTCAAAATAAGGGGAATTTCTGCATTTTTGCCACAAAATATTAGGAATTTCTGCCTTTTTGCCCCAAAATAATGAAAATTTCTGCCTTTTTTCCCTGAAATAAGTGAAATTTCTGCAATTTTGCCCCAAAATAAGTAAAATTTCTGCAATTTTGATCTAAAATAGGGGAAATTTCTGGAATTTTACCCCAAAATAAGTGGAATTTCTGAGTTCTGCCCCAAAATAAGGAGAATTTCTGTCTTTTTGCCCTAACATATAGGGAATTTCTGCTTTTTTGCCCCACTATTAGAGGAATTACTGCAATTTTGCTTCAAAATACGGGGAATATCTGCCTTTTTGCCCGAAAATAAGAAGAATGCATACCTTTTTGCCATAAAAAAGGGAAATTTCTTCATTTTTGCTCCAAAATAAGGGGAATTTCTGCTTTTTGCCTCTAAATCAGTGGAATTTCTGTCTTTTTCTCCCAAAACAAAGGAAATTTCTGCCATTTTGCCCCAAAATAAAGAAAATTTCTGACTTATTGCCCTGAAATAAGTGAAATTTCTGCAATTTTGCCCCAAAATAAGGGAAATTTCTGCCTTTTTGCCCCCAAATAAGGGGAATTTCAGCCTTTTACCTCAGAATAAGTGGAATTTCTGCATTTTTTCCCCAAAATATGGGAAATTTCTGCCTTTTTGCCTTAAAATAAGAAAAATTTCTAAAATTTTGTACCAAAATAAAAGAAATTTCTGCCTTTTTGCCCCAAAATAAGAAAATTTCTACTTTTTTTCTGCAATAAGTGAAATTTCTGCAATTTTGCCCCAAATAATTCAAATTTCTGCAATTTTGCCCCAAAATAAGTAAAATTTCTGCAATTTTGCATCAAAATAAGTGGAATTTCTGAGTTTTGCCCCAAAATAATGAGAATTTCTGTCTTTTTGCCACAACATATAGGGAATTTCTGCCTTTTTGCCCCACAATTAGGGAAATTTCTGCAATTTTGCTCCAAAATACAAGGAATTTCTGCCTTTTTGCCTGAAAAAAAGAAGAATGCATAAATTTTTGCCATAAAAAAGGGAAATTTCTTCATTTTTGCTCCAAAATAAGGGGAATTTCTGCATTTTTGCCTCTAAATAAGTGGAATTTCTGTCTTTTTCCCCCCAAAACAAAGGGAATTTCTAGTTTTTTACCCCAAAGTAAGGAAAAATTCTGACTTTTTACCCTGAAGTAAGTGAAATTTCTGCAATTTTGCCCCAAAATAAGGATAATTTCTGCCTTTTTCCCTGAAATAAGTGAAATTTCTAAACTTTTGCCCCAAAATAAGTGAAATTTCTGCAATTTTGCCCCAATATAAGTGAAATTTCTGGAATTTTGCCCCAAAATAAGAAAATTTCTGCCTTTTTTCCCTGATAAGTGAAATTTCTGCAATTTTGCCCCAAAATTAGTGAAATTTCTGCAATTTTGCCCCAAAATAAGAAAAATTTCTGGAATTTTGCCCCAAAATAAGTGGAATTTCTGCGTTTTGCCCCAAAATAATGAGAATTTCTGTCTTTTTGCCACAACATATAGGGAATTTCTGCTTTTTTGCCCCACAATTAGGGGAATTTTGCAATTTTGCTCCAAAATACGGGGAATTACTGCCTTTTTGCCCGAAAATAAGAAGAATGCATAATTTTTTGCCATAAAAAAAGGAAATTTCTTCATTTTTGCTCCAAAATAAGGGGAATTTCTGCTTTTTTGCCTCTAAATAACTGGAATTTCTGTCTTTTTCCCCCAAAACAAAGGGAATTTTTGTCTTTTTGCCCCAAAATAAGGAAAATTTCTGACAAGTTACCCTGAAATAAGTTAAATTTCTGAAATTTTGCCCCAAAATAAGGGAAATTTCTGCATTTTTGCCCCCAAATAAGGAGAATTTCAGCCTTTTTACCTCAAAATAAGAAGAATTTCTGAATTTTTTGCCACAAAATATTAGGAATTTTGCCTTTTTGCCCCAAAATTAAAAAAAATTTTTGCCTTTTTTCCCTGAAATAAGTGAAATTTCTGCAATTTTGCCCCAAAATAAGTGAAATTTCTGGAATTTTGCCCCAAAATAACGGAAATTTCAGGCTTTTTCCCTCATAATAAGGGGAATTTCTGCATTTTTGCCCCAACATATGGGAAATTTCTGCCTTTTTGCCTTAAAATAACAAAAAGTTCTAAAAATTTGTACCAAAACATAAGAAATTTCTGACTTTTTGCCCCAAAATAAGAAAATTTCTACTTTTTTCTGCAATAAGTGAAATTTCTGGAATTTTGCCCCAAAATAAGGGAAATTTCTGGAATTTTGCCCCAAAATAAGTGGAATTTCTCCGTTTTGCCCCAAAATAATGAGAATTTCTGTCTTTTTGCCCCAACATATATGGAATTTCTGCCTTTTTGCCCCACAATTAGGGGAATTTCTGCAATTTTGCTCCAAAATCCGGGGAATTTCTGCCTTTTTGCCTGAAAATAAGAAGAATGCTTATATTTTTGCCATAAAAAAGAGAAATTTCTTCATTTTTGCTCCAAAATAAGGGGAATTTCTGCATTTTTTCCTCTAAATAAGTGGAATTTCTGTCTTTTTCCCCCAAAGCAAAGGGAATTTCTGTCTTTTTTGCCCCAAAGTAAGGAAAAATTCTGACTTATTACCCTGAAGTAAGTGAAATTTCTGCAATTTTGCCCCAAAATAAGGAAAATTTCTGCCTTTTTCCCTGAAATAAGTGAAATTTCTGGAATTTTGCCCCAAAATAAGTTACATTTCTGCAATTTTGCCCCAATATAAGTGAAATTTCTGGAATTTTGCCCCAAAATAAGTGAAATTTCTGGAATTTTGCACCAAAAAAAATGGAATTTCTGAGATTTGCCCCAAAAGAAGGAGAATATCTGTCTTTTTGCCCCAACATATAGGGAATTTCTGCTTTTTTGACCCACAATTAGGGGAATTTTTGCAATTTTGCTCCAAAATAAGGGGAATTTCTGCTTTTTTGCCTCTAAATAAGTGGAATTTCTGTCTTTTTCTCCCAAAACAAAGGAAATTTCTGCCTTTTTGCACCAAAATAAAGAAAATTTCTGTCTTTTTTCCCTGAAATAAGTGAAATTTCTGCAATTTTGCCCCAAAATAAGTGAAATTTCTGCAATTTTTCCCCAACATAAGAAAAATTTCTGGAATTTTGCCCCAAAATAAGTGGAATTTCTGAGTTTGCCCCAAAATAAGGAGAATTTCTGTTTTTTTGCCCTAACATATAGGGAATTTCTGCTTTTTTGCCCCACAATTAGGGGAATTTCTGCAAGTTTGCTCCAAAATACTGGGAATTCCTGCCTTTTGCCCGAAAATAAGAAGAATGCATACATTTTTGCCATAATAAAAGGGAATTTCTTAATTTTTGCTCCAAAATAAGGGGAATTTCTGCTTTTTTCCCTCTAAATAACTGGAATTTCTGTCTTTTTACCCCAAAACAAAGGGAATTCCTGTCCTTTTGCCCCAAAATAAGAAAAATTTCTGACCAGTTACCCTGAAATAAGTGAAATTTCTGCAATTTTGCCCCAAAATAAGGGAAATTTCTTCCTTTTGGTCCCCAAATAAGGAGAATTTCAACCTTTTTACCTCAAAATAAGGGGAATTCTGCATTTTTGCCACAAAATATTAGTAATTTCTGCCTTTTTGCCCCAAAATAAAGAAAATTTCTGCCTTTTTTCCCTGAAATAAGTGAAATTTCTGCCATTTTGCCCCAAAATAAGTGAAATTTCTGCAATTTTGCCCCAAAATAAGTGAAATTTCTGGAATTTTGCCCTAAAATAAGTGGAATTTTGAGTTTTGCACCAAACAAAGAGAATTTCTGTTTTTTGCCCTAACATATAGGGAATTTCTGCCTTTTTGCCCCACAATTAGGGGAATTTCTGCAATTTTGCTCCAAAATACGGGGAATTTCTGCCTTTTTGCCCGAAAATAAGAAGAATGCATACCTTTTTGCCAGAAAAAAAAGGAAATTTCTTCATTTTTGCTCCAAAATAAGGGGAATTTCTAATTTTTTGCCTCTAAATAAGTGGAATTTCTGTCTTTTTCCCCCAAAACAAAGGGAATTTCTATCTTTTTTGCCCCAAAATAAAAAAAATTTCTGAATTATTACCCTGAAATAAGTGAAATTTCTTCAATTTTGCCCCAAAATAAGGGAAATTTCTGCCTTTTTGCCCCAAAATAAGGGGAATTTCAGCCTTTTTACCTCAAAATAAGGGGAATTTCTGCATTTTTGCCACAAAATATTAAGAATTTCTGCCTTTTTGCCCCAAAATAAGGAAAATTTCTGCCTTTTTTCGCTGAAATAAGTGAAATTTCTGCAATTTTGCCCCAAAATAAGTAAAATTTCTGCAATTTTGATCTAAAATAGGGGAAATTTCTGGAATTTTACCCCAAAAAAAGTGGAATTTCTGAGTTCTGCCCCAAAATAAGGAGAATTTCTGTCTTTTTGCCCTAACATATAGGGAATTTCTGCTTTTTTGCCCCACTATTAGAGGAATTACTGAAATTTTGCTCCAAAATGCGGGGAATATCTGCCTTTTTGCCCCAAAATAAAAGAATGCATACCTTTTTGCCATAAAAAAGGGAAATTTCTTCATTTTTGCTCCAAAATAAGGGGAATTTCTGCTTTTTGCCTTTAAATCAGTGGAATTTCTGTCTTTTTCTCCCAAAACAAAGGAAATTTCTGCCATTTTGCCCCAAAATAAAGAAAATTTCTGACTTATTGCCCTGAAATAAGTGAAATTTCTGCAATTTTGCCCCAAAATAAGGGAAATTTCTGCCTTTTTGCCCCCAAATAAGGGGAATTTCAGCCTTTTTACCTCAGAATAAGGGGAATTTCTGCATTTTTGCCCCAAAATATGGGAAATTTCTGCCCTTTTGCCTTAAAATAAGAAAAAATTCTAAAATTTATAACAAAATAAAAGAAATTTCTGCCTTTTTGCCCCAAAATAATAAAATTTCTACTTTTTTCTGCAATAAGTGAAATTTCTACAATTTTGCCCTAAAATAATTCAAATTTCTGCAATTTTGCCCCAAAATAAGGGAAATTTCTGGAATTTTGCCCCAAAATAAGTGGAATTTCTGAGTTTTGCCCCAAAATAATGAGAATTTCTGTCTTTTTGCCACAACATATAGGGAATTTCTGCCTTTTTGCCCCACAATTAGGGGAATTTCTGCAATTTTGCTCCAAAATACAGGGAATTTCTGCCTTTTTGCCTGAAAATAAGAAGAATGCATACATTTTTGCCATAAAAAAGGGAAATTTCTTCATTTTTGCTCCAAAATAAGGGGAATTTCTGCATTTTTGCCTCTAAATAAGTGGAATTTCTGTCTCTTTCCCCCAAAACAAAGGGAATTTCTGACATTTTCGCCACAAAGTAAGGAAAAATTCTGACTTATTACCCTGAAGTAAGTGAAATTTCTGCAATTTTGCCCCAAAATAAGGAAAATTTCTGCCTTTTTCCCTGAAATAAGTGAAATATCTGCAATTTTGCCCCAAAATAAGTGAAATTTCTAGAATTTTGCCCCCAAAAAAGTGGAATTTCTGAGATTTGCCCCAAAATAAGAAGAATTTCTGTCTTTTTGCCCCAACATATAGGGGATTTCTGCTTTCTTGACCCACAGTTAGGGGAATTTCTGCAATTTTGCTCCAAAATAAGGGGAATTTCTGCTTTTTTGCCTCTAAATAAGTGGAATTTCTGTCTTTTTTTCCAAAACAAAGGAAATTTCTGCCTTTTTGCCCCAAAATAAAAAATTTCTGACTTATTACCCTGAAATAAGTGAAATTTCTGCAATTTTGCACCAAAATAAGAGAAATTTCTGCTTTTTTGCCCCCAAATAAGGGGAAATTCAGCCTTTTACCTCAGAATAAGTGGAATTTCTGCATTTTTTCCCAAAATATGGGAAATTTCTGCCTTTTTGCCTTAAAATAAGAAAAATTTCTGAAATTTTTTAACATAATAAAAGAAATTTCTGCCTTTTTGCCCCAAAATAAGTAAATTTCTACTTTTTTCTGCAATATGTAAAATTTCTGCAATTTTGCCCCAAAATAAGTCAAATTTCTGCAATTTTGCCCCAAAATAAGGGAAATTTCTAGAATTTTGCCCCAAAAAGTGGAATTTCTTATTTGGCCCCAAAATAATGAGAATTTCTGTTTTTTGCACTAACATATAGGGAATTTCTGCCTTTTTGCCCCACAATTAGAAGAATTTCTGCAATTTTGCTCCAAAATACGGGGAATTTCTGCCTTTTTGCCCGAAAATAAGAAGACTGCATACCTTTTTTGCCATAAAAAAAGGAAATTTCTTCATTTTTGCTCCAAAATAAGGGGAATTTTTGCTTTTTTGCCTCTAAATAAGTGAAATTTCTGTCTTTTTCACCCAAAATAAAAGGAATTTCTGGTTTTTTTGCCCCAAAATAAGGAAAATTTCTGACTTATTACCCTGAAATAAGTAAAATTTCTGCAATTTTGCCCCGAAATAAGGGAAATTTCTGCATTTTTGCCCGCACATAAGGGGAATTTCAGCCTTTTTACCTCAAAAAAAGGGAAATTTCTGCATTTTTGCCACAAAATATAAGGAATTTCTGCATTTTTGCCCCAAAATAAGAAAATTTCTGCTTTTTTTCCCTGAAATAAGTGAAATTTCTGCAATTTTGCCCCAAAATAAGTGAAATTTCTGCAATTTTGCCCTAAAATAAGGGAAATTTCTGGAATTTTGCCCCAAAATAAGTGGAATTTCTGCGTTTTGCCCCAAAATAAGGAGAATTTCTCTCTTTTTGCCCCAACATAGAGGGAATTTCTGCTCTTTTGCCCCACAATTAGGGGAATTTCTGCAATTTTGCTCCAAAATATGGGGAATTTATGCTTTTTTGCCCGAAAATAAGAACAATGCATACCTTTTTGCCATAAAAAATGGAAATTTCTTCATTTTTGCTCCAAAATATGTGAAATTTCTGATTTTTTGCCTCTAAATAAGTGGAATTTCTGTCTTTTTTTCCCAAAACAAAAGGAATTTCTGTCTTTTCTGCCCCAAAATAAGAAAAATTTCAGACCTATTACCCTGAAGTAAGTGAAATTTCTGCAATTTTGCCTCCAAAAAAGGGAAATTTCAGCCTTTTTGCCCCCAAATAAGGGCAATTTCAGCATTTTTACCTCAAAATAAGGGGAATTTCTGCATTTTTGCCACAACATATTAGGAATTTCTGCCTTTTTGCACCAAAATAAGAAAATTTCTGCTTTTTTTCCCTGAAATAACTGAAATTTCTGCAATTTTGCCCAAAATAAGTGAAATTTCTGCAATTTTGCCACAAAATAAGTGAAATTTCTGGAATTTTGCCCCAAAAAAGTTGGAATTTCTGAGATTTGCCCCAAAATAAGGAGAATTTCTGTAATTTTGCCCCAACATATAGGGAATTTCTGCTTTTTTGCCCCACAATTAGAGGAATTTCTGCAATTTTGCTCCAAAATACGGGGAATTACTGCCTTTTTGCCTGAAAATAAGAAGAATGCATACCTTTTTGCCGTAAAAAAAGGAAATTTCTTCATTTTTGCTCAAAAATAAGGGGAATTTCTGCTTTTTTGCCTCTAAATAACTGGAAATTCTGTCTTTTTCCCCCAAAACAAAGAGAATTCCTGTATTTTTGCCCCAAAATAAGGAAAATTTCTGACCAGTTACCCTGAAATAAGTGAAATTTCTGCAATTTTGCCCCAAAATAAGGGAAATTTCTGCCTTTTTGCCCCCAAATAAGGAGAATTTCAGCGTTTTTACCTCAAAATAATAGGAATTTCTGCATTTTTGCCACAAAATATTAGGAATTTCTTCGATTTGCCCCAAAATAAGGAAATTTCTGCCTTTTTTCCCTGAAATAAGTGAAATTTCTTCAATTTTGCCACAAAGTAATTGAAATTTCTGCAATTTTGCTCCAAAATAAGTGAAATTTCTGGAATTTTGCCCCAAAATAAGTGGAATTTCTGAGTTTCGCACCAAAATAAGGAGAATTTCTGTTTTTTGCCCTAACATACATGGAATTTCTGCGTTTTTGCCCCACAATTAGGGGAATTTCTGCAATTTTGCCCCAAAATAAGGGAAATTTCTTACTTTTTGCCCCCAAATAAGAGGAATTTCAGGCTTTTTCCCTCAAAATAAGGGGAATTTCTGCATTTTTGCCACAAAATATTAGGAATTTCTGCCTTTTTTTTCCAAAATAAGAAAATTTCTGCTTTTTTCCCTGAAATAAGTGAAATTCCTGCAATTTTGCCCCAAAATAAGTGATATTTCTGCAATTTTGCGCCAAAATAAGGGAAATTTCTGGAAATTGCCCCAAAATAAGTGGAATTTCCTAGTTTTGCCCCAAAATAAGAATTTCTGTCTTTTTGCCCCAACATATAGGGAATTTCTGCCTTTTTGCCCCACAATTAGGGGAATTTCTGCAATTTGCTCCAAAATACGGGGAATTTCTGCCTTTTTGCCCGAAAATAAGAAGAATGCACATCTTTTTGCCATAAAAAAGGGAAATTTCTTCATTTTTTCTCCAAAATAAGGGGAATTTCTGCTTTTTTGCCTCTAAATACCTAGAATTTCTGTTTTTTTCCCCCAAAACAAAGGGAATTTCTGTATTTTTTGCCCCAAAATAAGGAAAAATTCTGACTTATAACCCTGAAGTAAGTGAAATTTCTGCAATTTTGTCCCAAAATAAGGGAAATTTCTGCCTTTTCGCCTCCAAATATGGGGAATTTCAGCCTTTTTACCTCAAAATAAGAAGAATTTCTGCATTTTTGCCATAAAATATTAGGAATTTCTGAATTTTTGCCCCAAAATAAGGAAAATTTCTGCCTTTTTTCCCTGAAATAAGTGAAATTTCTGAAATTTTGCCCCAAAATACTTGAAAGTTCTGCAATTTTGCTCCAAAATAAGTGAAATTTCTGGAATTTTGCCCCAAAATAAGTGGAATTTCTGAGATTTGCCCCCCCCCAAAAAAAGAATTTCTGTCTTTTTGCCCCAACATATAGGGAATTTCTGCATTTTTGAACCACAATTAGGGGAATTTTTGCAATTTTGCTCCAAAATAAGAGGAATTTCTACTTTTTTGCCTTGAAATAAGTGGAATTTCTGTCTTTTTCCCCCAAAACAAAGGGAATTTTTGTCATTTTTGCCCCACAATTAGGAAAATTTCTGCAATTTTGCTCCAAAATACAGGGAATTACTGCCTTTTTGCCCGAAAATAAGAAGGATGCATACCTTTTTGCCATAAAAAAAGGAAATTTCTTCATTTTTGCTCCAATATAAGCGGAATTTCTGTTTTTTTGCCTCTAAATAACTGGAATTTCTTTCTTTTTCCCCCAAAACAAAGGGAATTCCTGTCTTTTTGCCCCAAAATAAGATAAATTTCTGTCCAGTTACCCTGAAATAAGTGAAATTTCTGCAATTTTGCCTCAAAATAAGGGAAATTTCTGCCTTTTTGCCCCCAAATAAGAAGAATTTCAGCCTTTTTACCTCAAAATAAGGGGAATTTCTGCATTTTTGCCACAAAATATTAGGAATTTCTGCCTTTTTGCCCCAAAATAAGAAAATTTCTGCCTTTTTTCCCTGAAATAAGTGAAATTTCTGGAATTTTGCCCCAAAATAAGTCGAATTTCTGAGTTTTGCACCAAAATAAGGAGAATTTCTCTTTTTTGCCCTAACATATAGAAAATTTCTGCCTTTTTGCCCCACAATTAGGGGAATTTCTGCAATTTTGTTCCAAAATACAGGGAATTTCTGCTTTTTTGACTGAAAATAAGAAGAATGCATACTTTTTGCCATAAAAAAAGGAAATTTCATCATTTTTGCTCCAAAAAAAGGGGAAATTCTGCTTTTTTGCCTCTAAATATGTGGAATTTCTGTCTTTTTTCCCCAAAACAAAGGGAATTTCTGTCTTTTTTGCCCCAAAATAAAAAAAATTTCTGACTTATTACCCTGAAATAAGTGAAATTTCTGCAATTTTGCCTCAAAATAAGTGATATTTCTGGAATTTTGCCCCAAAATAATGGAAATTTCTGGAATTTTGCCCCAAAATAAGTGGAATTTCTGAGTTTTGCCCCAAAATAAGGAGAATTTCTGTCTTTTTGCCCCAACATATAGGGATTTTCTGCCTTTTTGCCCCACAATTAGCGGAATTTCTGCAATTTTGCTCCAAAATACGGGGAATTTCTGCCTTTTTGCCCGAAAATAAGAAGAATGCATACCTTTTTGCCATAAAAAAAGAGAAATTTTTTCATTTTTTCTCCAAAATAAGGGGAATTTATACTTTTTTGCCTCTAAATAACTGGAATTTCTGTCTTTTTACCCCAAAACAAAGGGAATTTCTGTCTTTTTTGCCCCAAAATAAGGAAAAATTCTGACTTATTACCCTGAAGTAAGTGAAACTTCTGCAATTTTGACCCAAAATAAGGGAAATTTCTGCCTTTTCGCCTCCAAATAAGGGGAAATTCAGCCTTTTTACCTCAAAATAAGGGGAATTTCTGCATTTTTGCCACAAAATATTAGGAATTTCTGCATTTTAGCCCTAAAATAAGGAAAATTTCTGCCTTTTTTTTCTGAAATAAGTGAAATTTCTGCAATTTTGCCCCAAAATATGTGAAATTTCTGCAATTTTGCTCCAAAATAAGTGAAATTTCTGAAATTTTGCCCCAAAATAAGTGAAATTTCTGGAATTTTGCCCCAAAATAAGTGGAATTTCTGAGATTTCCCCCAAAATAAAAAGAATTTCTGTCTTTTTGCACCAACATATAGGCAATTTCTGCCTTTTTGACCCACAATTAGGATAATTTCTGCAATTTTGCCCCAAAATAAGGGGAATTTCTGCTTTTTTGCCTCTAAATAAGTTGAATTTCTGTTTTTTTCCCCCAAAACAAAGGGAATTTTTGTCTTTTTTGCCCCACAATTAGGGGAATTTCTGTAATTTTGCTCCAAAATACGGGGAATTCCTGCCTTTTTGCCCGAAAATAAGAAGAATGCATACCTTTTTGCCATGAAAAAAGAAATTTCTTCATTTTTGCTCCAAAATAAGAAGAATTTCTGCATTTTTGCCTCTAAATAACTGAAATTTCTGTCTTTTTCCCCCAAAACCAAGGGAATTTTTGTCTTTTTTGCCCCAAAATAAGGAAAATTTCTGACCAGTTACCCTGAAATAAGTGAAATTTCTGCAATTTTGCCCCAAAATAAGGGAAATTTCTGCCTTTTTGCCCCCAAATAAGGAGAATTTCAGCCTTTTTACCTCAAAATAAGGGGAATTTCTGCATTTTTGTAACAAAATATTAGGAATTTCTGCCTTTTTGCCCCAAAATAAGATAATTTCTGCCTTTTTTCCCCGAAATAAGAGAAATTTCTGCAATTTTGGCCCAAAATAATTGAAATTTTTGGAATTTTGCCCCAAAATAAGTGGAATTTCTGAGTTTTGCACCAAAATAAGGAGAATTTCTCTTTTTTGCCCTAACATATAGGGAATTTCTGCATTTTTACCTCACAATTACGGGAATTTCTGCAATTTTGTTCCAAAATACGTGGAATTTCTGCCTTTTTGCCTCCAAATAAGGGGAATTTCAGCATTTTTACCTCAAAATAAAGGGAATTTCTGCATTTTTGCCACAAAATATTAGGAATTTCTGCATTTTTGCCCCAAAATAAGAAAATTTCTGCTTTTTTCCCTGAAATAAGTGAAATTTCTGCAATTTTGCCCCAAAATAAATAAAATTTCTGACTTATTACCCTGAAATATGTGAAATTTCTGCAATTTTGCCCCAAAATAAGGAGAATTTCTGTCTTTTTGCCCCAAAATATAGGGAATTTCTGCCCTTTTGCCCCACAATTAGGGGAATTTCTGCAATTTTGCTCCAAAACACGGGGAATTTTTGCTTTTTTGCCCGAAAATAAGAAGAATGCATACCTTTTTGCCATAAAAAGGGAAATTTCTTCATTTTTGCTCCAAAATAAGTGGAATTTCTGCTTTTTTGCCTCTAAATAAGTGGAATT
Source organism: Micromys minutus (assembly GCF_963924665.1). Classification (NCBI taxonomy): domain Eukaryota; kingdom Metazoa; phylum Chordata; class Mammalia; order Rodentia; family Muridae; genus Micromys; species Micromys minutus. Next base: position 9,028,901 of record NW_027667467.1, on the reverse strand, counting down.
TCTGTCTTTTTCGCCCAAAACAAAGGGAATTTCTGTTTTTTTGCCCCAAAATAAGGAAAATTTCAGACTTATTACCCTGAAGTAAGTGAAATTTCTGCAATTTTGCCCCAAAATAAGGGAAATTTCTGCCTTTTTGCCCCCAAATAAGGGGAATTTCAGCTTTTTTACCTCAAAATAAGGGAAATTTCTGCATTTTTGACACAAAATATTAGGAATTTCTGCCTTTTTGCCCCAAAATAAGGAAAATTTCTGCCTTTTTCCCTGAAATAAGTGAAATTTCTGCAATTTTGCCCCAAAATACGTGAAATTTCTGCAATTTTGCTCCAAAATAAGTGAAATTTCTGAAATTTTGCCCCAAAATAAGTGAAATTTCTGGAATTTTGCCCCAAAATAAGTGGAATTTCTGAATTTTGCACCAAAATAAAAAGAATTTCTCTTTTTTTCCCTAACATATAGGGAAATTCTACCTTTTTGCCCCACAATTAGGGGAATTTCTGCAATTTGGTTCCAAAATACGGGGAATTTCTTCCTTTTTGCCACCAAATAAGGGGAATTTCAGCCTTTTTACCTCAAAATAAGGGGAATTTCTGCATTTTTGCCACAAAATATTAGGAATTTGTGAATTTTTGCCCCAAAATAAGAAAATTTCTGCTTTTTTTTCTGAAATAAGTGAAATTTCTGCAATTTTGCCCCAAGATAAAAAAAAATTTCTGACTTATTACCATGAAATAAGTGAAATTTTTGCAATTTTGCCCCAAAATAAGAGAAATTTCTGCCTTTTTGCCTCCAAATAAGGGGAATTTCATCCTTATTACCTCAAAATAAGGGGAATTTCTTCATTTTTGCCACAAAATATTAGGAATTTCTGCATTTTTGCCCCAAAATAAGAAAATTTTTGCTTTTTTTCCCTGAAATAAGTGAAATTTCTGCAATTTTGCCCCAAAATATGTGAAGTTTCTGGAATTTTGCCCCAAAATAAGTGAAATTTCTGGAATTTTGCCTTAAAATAAGTGGAATTTTGAGTTTTGCACCAAAATAAGGAGAATTTCTGTTTTTTGCCCTAACATATAGGGAATTTCTGCCTTTTTGCCCCACAATTAGGGGAATTTCTGCAATTTTGTTCCAAAATACGGGGAATTTCTGCCTTTTTGCCCGAAAATAAGAAGAATGCATACCTTTTTGCCATAAAAAAAGGAAATTTCTTCATTTTTGCTCCAAAATAATGGGAATTTCTGCTTTTGCCTCTAAATAAGTGGAATTTCTGTCTTTTTCCCCCAAAAGAAAGGGAATTTCTGTCTTTTTTGCCCCAAAATTAAAAAAAAATTTCTGACTTATTACCCTGAAATAAGTGAAATTTCTGCAATTTTGCTTCAAAATAAGAGAAATATCTGCATTTTTGCCCCCAAATAAGGGGAATTTTAGCCTTTTTCCCTCAAAATAAGGGAAATATCTGCATTTTTGCCCGAAAATAAGAAGAATGCATACCTTTTTGCCATCAAAAAGGGAAATTTCTTCATTTTTGCTCCAAAATAAGTGGAATTTCTGCTTTTTTGCCTCTAAATAAGTGGAATTTCTGTCTTTTTCGCCCAAAACAAAGGGAATTTCTGTCTTTTTTGCCCCAAAATAAGGAAAATTTCAGACTTATTACCCTGAAGTAAGTGAAATTTCTGCAATGTTGCCCCAAAATAAGGGAAATTTCTGCCTTTTTGCCCCCAAATAAGGGGAATTTCAGCTTTTTTACCTCAAAATAAGGGGAATTTCTGCATTTTTGCCACAAAATATTAGGAATTTCTGCCTTTTTGCCCCAAAATAAGGAAAATTTCTGCCTTTTACTCTGAAATAAGTTAAATTTCTGCAATTTTGCCCCAAAATACGTGAAATTTCTGCAATTTTGCTCCAAAATAAGTGAAATTTCTGAAATTTTGCCCCAAAATAAGTGAAATTTCTGGAATTTTGCCCCAAAATAAGTGGAATTTCTGAGATTTGCTACAAAATAAAAAGAATTTCTGTCTTTTTGCCCCAACATATAGGGAATTTCTGCATTTTTTACCCACAATTAGGATAATTTCTGCAATTTTGCTCCAAAATAAGGGGAATTTCTGCTTGTTTGCCTCTAAATAAGTGGAATTTCTGTCTTTTTCCCCAAAACAAATAGAATTTTTGTCATTTTTGACCCACAATTAGGAGAATTTCTGCAATTCTGCTCCAAAATACGGGGAATTACTCCCTTTTTGCCCGAAAATAAAAAGAATGCATACCTTTTTGCCATAAAAAAAGGAAATTTCTTCATTTTTGCTCCAAAATAAGGGGGAATTTCTGCTTTTTTGCCTCTAAATAACTGGAATTTCTGTCTTTTTCCCCCAAAACAAAGGGAATTCCTGTCTTTTTGCCCCAAAATAAGGAAAATTTATGACCAGTTACCCTGAAATAAGTGAAATTTCTGCAATTTTGCCTCAAAATAAGGGAAATTTCTGCCTTTTTGCCCTCAAATAAGGAGAATTTCTGCCTTTTTACCTCAAAATAAGGGGAATTTCTGCATTTTTGCAACAAAATATTAGGAATTTCTGCCTTTTTGCCCCAAAATAAGAAAATTTCTGCCTTTTTCCCCTGAAATAAGTGAAATTTCTGCAATTTTGCCCCAAAATAAGTGAAATTTCTGGAATTTTGCCCCAAAATAAGTGGAATTTCTGAGTTTTGCACCAAAATAAAAAGAATTTCTCTTTTCTGCCCTAACATATAGGGAATTTCTACCTTTTTGCCCCACAATTAGGGGGATTTCTGCAATTTGGTTCCAAAATACGGGGAATTTCTGCCTTTTTGCCTCCAAATAAAGGGAATTTCAGCCTTTTTACCTCAAAATAAGGGGAATTTCTGCATTTTTGCCATAAAATATTAGAAATTTCTGCATTTTTGCCCCAAAATAAGAAAATTTCTGCTTTTTTTCCCTGAAATAAATTAAATTTCTGCAATTTTGCCCCAAAATAAGTGAAATTTCTGAAATTTTGCCCCAAAATAATGGAAATTTCTGGAATTTTGCCCCAAAATAAGTGAAATTTCTACGTTTTGCCCCAAAATAAAGAGAATTTCTGTCTTTTTGCCCCAACATATAGGGAATTTCTGCCCTTTTGCCCCACAATTAGGGGAATTTCTGCAATTTTGCTCCAAAACACGGGGAATTTCTGCTTTTTTGCCCGAAAATAAGAAGAATGCATATCTTTTTGCCATAAAAACGGGAAATTTCTTCATTTTTGCTCCAAAATAAGTGGAATTTCTGCTTTTTTGCCTCTAAATAAGTGGAATTTCTGTCTTTTTCGCCCAAAACAAAGGGAATTTTTGTTTTTTTGCCCCAAAATAAGGAAAATTTCAGACTTAATACCGTGAAGTAAGTGAAATTTCTGCAATTTTGCCCCAAAATAAGGGAAATTTCTGCCTTTTTGCCCCCAAATAAGAGGAATTTCAGCTTTTTTACCACAAAATAAGGTAAATTTCTGCATTTTTGCCACAAATATTAGGAATTTCTGCCTTTTTGCCCCAAAATAAAGAAAAATTTCTGCCTTTTTCCCTGAAATAAGTGAAATTTCTGCAATTTTGCCCCAAAATACGTGAAATTTCTGCAGTTTTGCTCCAAAATAAGTGAAATTTCTGAAATTTTGCCCCAAAATAAGTGAAATTTCTGGAATTTTGCCCCAAAATAAGTGGAATTTCTGAGATTTCCCCCAAAATAAAAAGAATTTCTGTCTTTTTGCCCCAACATATAGGGAATTTCTGCCTTTTTGACCCACAATTAGGATAATTTCTGCAATTTTGCTCCAAAATAAGGGGAATTTCTGCATTTTTGCCTCTAAATAAGTGGAATTTCTGTCTTTTTCCCCCAAAACAAAGGGAATTTTTGTCTTTTTTGCCCCACAATTAGGGGAATTTCTGCAATTTTGCTCCAAAATACGGGGAATTACTGCTTTTTTACCCGAAAATAAGAAGAATGCATACCTTTTTGCCATAAAAAAAGGAAATTTCTTCATTTTTGCTCCAAAATAAGAAAAATTTCTGACCAGTTACCCTGAAGAAAGTGAAATTTCTGAAATTTTGCCCCAAAATACTTGAAAGTTCTGCAATTTTGCTCCAAAATAAGTGAAATTTCTGGAATTTTGCCCCAAAATAAGTGGAATTTCTGAGATTTGCCCCCCCCCAAAAAAAGAATTTCTGTCTTTTTGCCCCAACATATAGGGAATTTCTGCATTTTTGAACCACAATTAGGGGAATTTTTGCAATTTTGCTCCAAAATAAGAGGAATTTCTACTTTTTTGCCTTGAAATAAGTGGAATTTCTGTCTTTTTCCCCCAAAACAAAGGGAATTTTTGTCATTTTTGCCCCACAATTAGGAAAATTTCTGCAATTTTGCTCCAAAATACAGGGAATTACTGCCTTTTTGCCCGAAAATAAGAAGGATGCATACCTTTTTGCCATAAAAAAAGGAAATTTCTTCATTTTTGCTCCAATATAAGCGGAATTTCTGTTTTTTTGCCTCTAAATAACTGGAATTTCTTTCTTTTTCCCCCAAAACAAAGGGAATTCCTGTCTTTTTGCCCCAAAATAAGATAAATTTCTGACCAGTTACCCTGAAATAAGTGAAATTTCTGCAATTTTGCCTCAAAATAAGGGAAATTTCTGCCTTTTTGCCCCCAAATAAGAAGAATTTCAGCCTTTTTACCTCAAAATAAGGGGAATTTCTGCATTTTTGCCACAAAATATTAGGAATTTCTGCCTTTTTGCCCCAAAATAAGAAAATTTCTGCCTTTTTTCCCTGAAATAAGTGAAATTTCTGGAATTTTGCCCCAAAATAAGTCGAATTTCTGAGTTTTGCACCAAAATAAGGAGAATTTCTCTTTTTTGCCCTAACATATAGAAAATTTCTGCCTTTTTGCCCCACAATTAGGGGAATTTCTGCAATTTTGTTCCAAAATACAGGGAATTTCTGCTTTTTTGACTGAAAATAAGAAGAATGCATACTTTTTGCCATAAAAAAAGGAAATTTCATCATTTTTGCTCCAAAAAAAGGGGAAATTCTGCTTTTTTGCCTCTAAATATGTGGAATTTCTGTCTTTTTTCCCCAAAACAAAGGGAATTTCTGTCTTTTTTGCCCCAAAATAAAAAAAATTTCTGACTTATTACCCTGAAATAAGTGAAATTTCTGCAATTTTGCCTCAAAATAAGTGATATTTCTGGAATTTTGCCCCAAAATAATGGAAATTTCTGGAATTTTGCCCCAAAATAAGTGGAATTTCTGAGTTTTGCCCCAAAATAAGGAGAATTTCTGTCTTTTTGCCCCAACATATAGGTATTTTCTGCCTTTTTGCCCCACAATTAGCGGAATTTCTGCAATTTTGCTCCAAAATACGGGGAATTTCTGCCTTTTTGCCCGAAAATAAGAAGAATGCATACCTTTTTGCCATAAAAAAAGAGAAATTTTTTCATTTTTTCTCCAAAATAAGGGGAATTTATACTTTTTTGCCTCTAAATAACTGGAATTTCTGTCTTTTTACCCCAAAACAAAGGGAATTTCTGTCTTTTTTGCCCCAAAATAAGGAAAAATTCTGACTTATTACCCTGAAGTAAGTGAAACTTCTGCAATTTTGACCCAAAATAAGGGAAATTTCTGCCTTTTCGCCTCCAAATAAGGGGAAATTCAGCCTTTTTACCTCAAAATAAGGGGAATTTCTGCATTTTTGCCACAAAATATTAGGAATTTCTGCATTTTAGCCCTAAAATAAGGAAAATTTCTGCCTTTTTTTTCTGAAATAAGTGAAATTTCTGCAATTTTGCCCCAAAATATGTGAAATTTCTGCAATTTTGCTCCAAAATAAGTGAAATTTCTGAAATTTTGCCCCAAAATAAGTGAAATTTCTGGAATTTTGCCCCAAAATAAGTGGAATTTCTGAGATTTCCCCCAAAATAAAAAGAATTTCTGTCTTTTTGCACCAACATATAGGCAATTTCTGCCTTTTTGACCCACAATTAGGATAATTTCTGCAATTTTGCCCCAAAATAAGGGGAATTTCTGCTTTTTTGCCTCTAAATAAGTTGAATTTCTGTTTTTTTCCCCCAAAACAAAGGGAATTTTTGTCTTTTTTGCCCCACAATTAGGGGAATTTCTGTAATTTTGCTCCAAAATACGGGGAATTCCTGCCTTTTTGCCCGAAAATAAGAAGAATGCATACCTTTTTGCCATGAAAAAAGAAATTTCTTCATTTTTGCTCCAAAATAAGAAGAATTTCTGCATTTTTGCCTCTAAATAACTGAAATTTCTGTCTTTTTCCCCCAAAACCAAGGGAATTTTTGTCTTTTTTGCCCCAAAATAAGGAAAATTTCTGACCAGTTACCCTGAAATAAGTGAAATTTCTGCAATTTTGCCCCAAAATAAAGGAAATTTCTGCCTTTTTGCCCCCAAATAAGGAGAATTTCAGCCTTTTTACCTCAAAATAAGGGGAATTTCTGCATTTTTGTAACAAAATATTAGGAATTTCTGCCTTTTTGCCCCAAAATAAGATAATTTCTGCCTTTTTTCCCCGAAATAAGAGAAATTTCTGCAATTTTGGCCCAAAATAATTGAAATTTTTGGAATTTTGCCCCAAAATAAGTGGAATTTCTGAGTTTTGCACCAAAATAAAGAGAATTTCTCTTTTTTGCCCTAACATATAGGGAATTTCTGCATTTTTACCTCACAATTACGGGAATTTCTGCAATTTTGTTCCAAAATACGTGGAATTTCTGCCGTTTTGCCTCCAAATAAGGGGAATTTCAGCATTTTTACCTCAAAATAAAGGGAATTTCTGATTTTTGCCACAAAATATTAGGAATTTCTGCATTTTTGCCCCAAAATAAGAAAATTTCTGCTTTTTTCCCTGAAATAAGTGAAATTTCTGCAATTTTGCCCCAAAATAAATAAAATTTCTGACTTATTACCCTGAAATATGTGAAATTTCTGCAATTTTGCCCCAAAATAAGGAGAATTTCTGTCTTTTTGCCCCAAAATATAGGGAATTTCTGCCCTTTTGCCCCACAATTAGGGGAATTTCTGCAATTTTGCTCCAAAACACGGGGAATTTTTGCTTTTTTGCCCGAAAATAAGAAGAATGCATACCTTTTTGCCATAAAAAGGGAAATTTCTTCATTTTTGCTCCAAAATAAGTGGAATTTCTGCTTTTTTGCCTCTAAATAAGTGGAATTTCTGTCTTTTTCGCCCAAAACAAAGGGAATTTCTGTTTTTTTGCCCCAAAATAAGGAAAATTTCAGACTTATTACCCTGAAGTAAGTGAAATTTCTGCAATTTTGCCCCAAAATTAGGGAAATTTCTGCCTTTTTGCCCCCAAATAAGGGGAATTTCAGCTTTTTTACCTCAAAATAAGGGAAATTTCTGCATTTTTGACACAAAATATTAGGAATTTCTGCCTTTTTGCCCCAAAATAAGGAAAATTTCTGCCTTTTTCCCTGAAATAAGTGAAATTTCTGCAATTTTGCCCCAAAATACGTGAAATTTCTGCAATTTTGCTCCAAAATAAGTGAAATTTCTGAAATTTTGCCCCAAAATAAGTGAAATTTCTGGAATTTTGCCCCAAAATAAGTGGAATTTCTGAATTTTGCACCAAAATAAAAAGAATTTCTCTTTTTTTCCCTAACATATAGGGAAATTCTACCTTTTTGCCCCACAATTAGGGGAATTTCTGCAATTTGGTTCCAAAATACGGGGAATTTCTTCCTTTTTGCCACCAAATAAGGGGAATTTCAGCCTTTTTACCTCAAAATAAGGGGAATTTCTGCATTTTTGCCACAAAATATTAGGAATTTGTGAATTTTTGCCCCAAAATAAGAAAATTTCTGCTTTTTTTTCTGAAATAAGTGAAATTTCTGCAATTTTGCCCCAAGATAAAAAAAAATTTCTGACTTATTACCATGAAATAAGTGAAATTTTTGCAATTTTGCCCCAAAATAAGAGAAATTTCTGCCTTTTTGCCTCCAAATAAGGGGAATTTCATCCTTATTACCTCAAAATAAGGGGAATTTCTTCATTTTTGCCACAAAATATTAGGAATTTCTGCATTTTTGCCCCAAAATAAGAAAATTTTTGCTTTTTTTCCCTGAAATAAGTGAAATTTCTGCAATTTTGCCCCAAAATATGTGAAGTTTCTGGAATTTTGCCCCAAAATAAGTGAAATTTCTGGAATTTTGCCTTAAAATAAGTGGAATTTTGAGTTTTGCACCAAAATAAGGAGAATTTCTGTTTTTTGCCCTAACATATAGGGAATTTCTGCCTTTTTGCCCCACAATTAGGGGAATTTCTGCAATTTTGTTCCAAAATACGGGGAATTTCTGCCTTTTTGCCCGAAAATAAGAAGAATGCATACCTTTTTGCCATAAAAAAAGGAAATTTCTTCATTTTTGCTCCAAAATAATGGGAATTTCTGCTTTTGCCTCTAAATAAGTGGAATTTCTGTCTTTTTCCCCCAAAAGAAAGGGAATTTCTGTCTTTTTTGCCCCAAAATTAAAAAAAAATTTCTGACTTATTACCCTGAAATAAGTGAAATTTCTGCAATTTTGCTTCAAAATAAGAGAAATATCTGCATTTTTGCCCCCAAATAAGGGGAATTTCAGCCTTTTTCCCTCAAAATAAGGGAAATATCTGCATTTTTGCCCGAAAATAAGAAGAATGCATACCTTTTTGCCATCAAAAAGGGAAATTTCTTCATTTTTGCTCCAAAATAAGTGGAATTTCTGCTTTTTTGCCTCTAAATAAGTGGAATTTCTGTCTTTTTCGCCCAAAACAAAGGGAATTTCTGTCTTTTTTGCCCCAAAATAAGGAAAATTTCAGACTTATTACCCTGAAGTAAGTGAAATTTCTGCAATGTTGCCCCAAAATAAGGGAAATTTCTGCCTTTTTGCCCCCAAATAAGGGGAATTTCAGCTTTTTTACCTCAAAATAAGGGGAATTTCTGCATTTTTGCCACAAAATATTAGGAATTTCTGCCTTTTTGCCCCAAAATAAGGAAAATTTCTGCCTTTTACTCTGAAATAAGTTAAATTTCTGCAATTTTGCCCCAAAATACGTGAAATTTCTGCAATTTTGCTCCAAAATAAGTGAAATTTCTGAAATTTTGCCCCAAAATAAGTGAAATTTCTGGAATTTTGCCCCAAAATAACTGGAATTTCTGAGATTTGATACAAAATAAAAAGAATTTCTGTCTTTTTGCCCCAACATATAGGGAATTTCTGCATTTTTTACCCACAATTAGGATAATTTCTGCAATTTTGCTCCAAAATAAGGGGAATTTCTGCTTGTTTGCCTCTAAATAAGTGGAATTTCTGTCTTTTTCCCCAAAACAAATAGAATTTTTGTCATTTTTGACCCACAATTAGGAGAATTTCTGCAATTCTGCTCCAAAATACGGGGAATTACTCCCTTTTTGCCCGAAAATAAAAAGAATGCATACCTTTTTGCCATAAAAAAAGGAAATTTCTTCATTTTTGCTCCAAAATAAGGGGAATTTCTGCTTTTTTGCCTCTAAATAACTGGAATTTCTGTCTTTTTCCCCCAAAACAAAGGGAATTCCTGTCTTATTGCCCCAAAATAAGGAAAATTTATGACCAGTTACCCTGAAATAAGTGAAATTTCTGCAATTTTGCCTCAAAATAAGGGAAATTTCTGCCTTTTTGCCCTCAAATAGGGAGAATTTCAGCCTTTTTACCTCAAAATAAGGGGAATTTCTGCATTTTTGCAACAAAATATTAGGAATTTCTGCCTTTTTGCCCCAAAATAAGAAAATTTCTGCCTTTTTCCCCTGAAATAAGTGAAATTTCTGCAATTTTGCCCCAAAATAAGTGAAATTTCTGGAATTTTGCCCCAAAATAAGTGGAATTTCTGAGTTTTGCACCAAAATAAAAAGAATTTCTCTTTTCTGCCCTAACATATAGGGAATTTCTACCTTTTTGCCCCACAATTAGGGGGATTTCTGCAATTTGGTTCCAAAATACGGGGAATTTCTGCCTTTTTGCCTCCAAATAAAGGGAATTTCAGCCTTTTTACCTCAAAATAAGGGGAATTTCTGCATTTTTGCCATAAAATATTAGAAATTTCTGCATTTTTGCCCCAAAATAAGAAAATTTCTGCTTTTTTTCCCTGAAATAAATTAAATTTCTGCAATTTTGCCCCAAAATAAGTGAAATTTCTGAAATTTTGCCCCAAAATAATGGAAATTTCTGGAATTTTGCCCCAAAATAAGTGAAATTTCTGCGTTTTGCCCCAAAATAAAGAGAATTTCTGTCTTTTTGCCCCAACATATAGGGAATTTCTGCCCTTTTGCCCCACAATTAGGGGAATTTCTGCAATTTTGCTCCAAAACACGGGGAATTTCTGCTTTTTTGCCCGAAAATAAGAAGAATGCATATCTTTTTGCCATAAAAAAGGGAAATTTCTTCATTTTTGCTCCAAAATAAGTGGAATTTCTGCTTTTTTGCCTCTAAATAAGTGGAATTTCTGTCTTTTTCGCCCAAAACAAAGGGAATTTTTGTTTTTTTGCCCCAAAATAAGGAAAATTTCAGACTTAATACCGTGAAGTAAGTGAAATTTCTGCAATTTTGTCCCAAAATAAGGGAAATTTCTGCCTTTTTGCCCCCAAATAAGAGGAATTTCAGCTTTTTTACCACAAAATAAGGTAAATTTCTGCATTTTTGCCACAAATATTAGGAATTTCTGCCTTTTTGCCCCAAAATAAAGAAAAATTTCTGCCTTTTTCCCTGAAATAAGTGAAATTTCTGCAATTTTGCCCCAAAATACGTGAAATTTCTGCAGTTTTGCTCCAAAATAAGTGAAATTTCTGAAATTTTGCCCCAAAATAAGTGAAATTTCTGGAATTTTGCCCCAAAATAAGTGGAATTTCTGAGATTTCCCCCAAAATAAAAAGAATTTCTGTCTTTTTGCCCCAACATATAGGGAATTTCTGCCTTTTTGACCCACAATTAGGGGAATTTCTGCAATTTTGCTCCAAAACACGGGGAATTTCTGCTTTTTTGCCCGAAAATAAGAAGAATGCATATCTTTTTGCCATAAAAAAAGGAAATTTCTTCATTTTTGCTCTAAAATAAGTGGAATTTCGGCTTTTTTGCCTCTAAATAAGTGGAATTTCTGTCTTTTTCGCCCAAAACAAAGGGAATTTTTGTTTTTTTGCCCCAAAATAAGGAAAATTTCAGACTTAATACCGTGAAGTAAGTGAAATTTCTGCAATTTTGCCCCAAATAAAGGAAATTTCTGCCTTTTTGCCCCCAAATAAGGGGAATTTCAGCTTTTTTACCTCAAAATAAGGGAAATTTCTGCATTTTTGCCACAAAATGTTAGGAATTTCTGCCTTTTTGCCCCAAAATAAAGAAAAATTTCTGCCTTTTTCCCTGAAATAAGTGAAATTTCTGCAAATTTACCCCAAAATACGTGAAATTTCTGCAGTTTTGCTCCAAAATAAGTGAAATTTCTGAAATTTTGCCCCAAAATAAGTGAAATTTCAGGAATTTTGCCCCAAAATAAGTGGAATTTCTGAGATTTCCCCCAAAATAAAAAGAATTTCTGTCTTTTTGCCCCAACATATAGGGAATTTCTGCCTTTTTGACCCACAATTAGGATAATTTCTGCAATTTTGCTCCAAAATAAGGGGAATTTCTGCTTTTTTGCCTCTAAATAAGTGGAATTTCTGTCTTTTTCCCCCAAACCAAAGGGAATTTTTGTCTTTTTTGCCCCACAATTAGGGGAATTTCTGCAATTTTGCTCCAAAATACGGGGAATTACTGCTTTTTTACCCGAAAATAAGAAGAATGCATACCTTTTTGCCATAAAAAAAGGAAATTTCTTCATTTTTGCTCCAAAATAAGGGGAATTTCTGCATTTTGCCTCTAAATAACTGGAATTTCTGTCTTTTTCCCCCAAAACAAAGGGAATTTCTGTCTTTTTGCCCCAAAATAAGAAAAATTTCTGACCAGTTACCCTGAAAAAAGTGAAATTTCTGCAATTTTGCCCCAAAATAAGGGAAATTTCCGCCTTTTTGCCCCCAAATAAAAAGAATTTCAGCCTTTTTACCTCAAAATATGGAGAATTTCTGCATTTTTGCAACAAAATATTAGGAATTTCTGCCTTTTTGCCCCAAAATATGAAAATTTCTGCCTTTTTTCCCTGAAATAAGTGAAATTTCTGCAATTTTTACCCCAAAATAAGTGGAATTTCTGAATTTTGCACCAAAATAAAAAGATTTTCTCTTTTTTGCCCTAACATATAGGGAATTTCTACCTTTTTGCCCCACAATTAGAGGAATTTCTGCAATTTGGTTCCAAAATACGGGGAATTTCTGCCTTTTTGCCTCCAAATAAGGGGAATTTCAGCCTTTTTACCTCAAAATAAGGGAAATTTCTGCATTTTTGCCACAAAATATTAGGAATTTCTGCATTTTTGCCCCAAAATAAGAAAATTTCTGCCTTTTTTTCTGAAATAAGTGAAATTTCTGCAATTTTGCCCCAAAATAAAAAAAATTTCTGACTTATTACCCTGAAATAAGTGAAATTTCTGCAATTTTGCCCCAAAATAAGGGAAATTTCTGCCTTTTTGTCTCCAAATAAGGGGAATTTAAGCCTTTTTACCTCAAAATGAGGGGAATTTCTGCATTTTGCCTCTAAATAACTGGACTTTCTGTCCTTTTCCCCCAAAACAAAGGGAATTTCTGTCTTTTTGCCCCAAAATAAGAAAAATTTCTGACCAGTTACCCTGAAAAAAGTGAAATTTCTGCAATTTTGCCCCAAAATAAGGGAAATTTCCGCCTTTTTGCCCCCAAATAAAAAGAATTTCAGCCTTTTTAACCTCAAAATATGGAGAATTTCTGCATTTTTGCAACAAAATATTAGGAATTTCTGCCTTTTTGCCCCAAAATATGAAAATTTCTGCCTTTTTTCCCTGAAATAAGTGAAATTTCTGCAATTTTTACCCCAAAATAAGTGGAATTTCTGAGTTTTGCACCAAAATAAAAAGATTTTCTCTTTTTTGCCCTAACATATAGGGAATTTCTACCTTTTTGCCCCACAATTAGAGGAATTTCTGCAATTTGGTTCCAAAATACGGGGAATTTCTGCCTTTTTGCCTCCAAATGAGGGGAATTTCAGCCTTTTTACCTCAAAATAAGGGAAATTTCTGCATTTTTGCCACAAAATATTAGGAATTTCTGCATTTTTGCCCCAAAATAAGAAAATTTCTGCCTTTTTTCCCTGAAATAAGTGAAATTTCTGCAATTTTGCCCCAAAATATGTGAAATTTCTGTAATTTTGCCCCAAAATAAGTGAAATTTCTGTAATTTTGATTTAAAATAAGTGGAATTTTGAGTTTTGCACCAAAATAAGGAGAATTTCTGTTTTTTGCCCTAACATAATGGGAATTTCTGCCTTTTTGCCCCACAATTAGAGGAATTTCTGCAATTTTGTTCCAAAATACGGGGAATTTCTGCCTTTTTGCCTGAAAATAAGAAGAATGCATACCTTTTTGCCATAAAAAAAGGAAATTTCTTCATTTTTGCTCCAAAATAAGGGGAATTTCTGCTTTTGCCTCTAAATAAGTGGAATTTCTGTCTTTTTCCCCCAAAACAAAGGGAATTTCTGTCTTTTTTGCCCCAAAATAAAAAAAAAATTTATGACTTATTACCCTGAAATAAGTGAAATTTCTGCAATTTTGCTTCGAAATAAGGGAAATTTCTGCCTTTTTGGCCCCAAATAAGGGGAATTTCAGCCTTTTTCCCTCAAAATAAGGGAAATTTCTGCATTTTTGCCCGAAAATAAGAAGAATGCATACCTTTTTGCCATAAAAAAGGGAAATTTCTTCATTTTTGCTCCAAGATAAGTGGAATTTCTGCTTTTTTGCCTCTAAATAAGTGGAATTTCTGTCTTTTTCGTCCAAAACAAAGGGAATTTCTGTCTTTTTGCCCCAAAATAAGGAAAATTTCAGACTTATTACCCTGAAGTAAGTGAAATTTCTGCAATGTTGCCCCAAAATAAGGGAAATTTCTGCCTTTTTCCCCCAAATAAGGGGAATTTCAGCGTTTTTACCTCAAAATAAGGGGAATTTTTGCATTTTTGCCACAAAATAATAGGAATTTCTGCAATTTTGCCCCAAAATTAGGAAAATTTCTGCCTTTTTGCCTCCAAATAAGGGGAATTTCAGCTTTTTTACCTCAAAATAAAAGGAATTTCTGCATTTTTGCCACCAAATATTAGGAATTTCTGCATTTTTGCCCCAAAATAAGAAAATTTCTGCTTTTTTTCCCTGAAATAAGTTAAATTTCTGCAATTTTGCCCCAAAATAAGTGAAATTTCTGCAATTTTGCCCCAAAATAATGAAAAGTTCTGGAATTTTGCCCCAAAATAAGTGAAATTTCTGCGTTTTGCCCCAAAATAAAGAGAATTTCTGTCTTTTTGCCCCAACATAAAGGGAATTTCTGCCCTTTTGCCCCACAATTAGGGGAATTTCTGCAATTTTGCTCCAAAACACAGGGAATTTCTGCTTTTTTGCCCGAAAATAAGAAGAATGCATACCTTTTTGCCATAAAAAAGGGAAATTTCTTCATTTTTGCTCCAAAATAAGTGGAATTTCTGCTTTTTTGCCTCTAAATAAGTGGAATTTCTGTCTTTTTCGCCCAAAACAAAGGGAATTTCTGTCTTTTTTGCCCCAAAATAAGGAAAATTTCAGACTTATTACCCTGAAGTAAGTGAAATTTCTGCAATGTTGCCCCAAAATAAGGGAAATTTCTGCCTTTTTGCCCCCAAATAAGGGGAATTTCAGCTTTTTTACCTCAAAATAAGGGGAATTTTTGCATTTTTGCCACAAAATAATAGGAATTTCTGCCTTTTTGCCCCAAAATAAGGAAAATTTCAGCTATTTTTCCCTGATATAAGTGAAATTTCTGCAATTTTGCCGCAAAATAAATAAAATTTCTGACTTATTACCCTGAAATAAGTGAAATTTCTGCAATTTTGCCCCAAAATTAGGAAAATTTCTGCCTTTTTGCCTCCAAATAAGGGGAATTTCAGCCTTTTTACCTCAAAATAAGGGGAATTTCTGCATTTTTGCCACAAAATATTAGGAATTTCTGCATTTTTGCCCCAAAATAAGAAAATTTCTGCTTTTTTTCCCTGAAATAAGTTAAATTTCTGCAATTTTGCCCCAAAATAAGTGAAATTTCTGCAATTTCGCCCCAAAATAATGGAAATTTCTGGAATTTTGCCCCAAAATAAGTGAAATTTCTGCGTTTTGCCTTAAAATAAAGAGAATTTCTGTATTTTTGCCCCAACATAAAGGGAATTTCTGCACTTTTGCCCCACAATTAGGGGAATTTCTGCAATTTTGCTCCAAAACACGGGGAATTTCTGCTTTTTTGCCCGAAAATAAGAAGAATGCATACCTTTTTGCCATAAAAAAGGGAAATTTCTTCATTTTTGCTCCAAAATAAGTGGAATTTCTGCTTTTTGGCCTCTAAATAAGTGGAATTTCTGTCTTTTTCGCCCAAAACAAAGGGAATTTCTGTCTTTTTTGCCCCAAAATAAGGAAAATTTCAGACTCATTACCCTGAAGTAAGTGAAATTTCTGCAATTTTGCCCCAAAATAAGGGAAATTTCTGCCTTTTTGCCCCCAAATAAGGGGAATTTCAGGTTTTTACCACAAAATAAGGGAAATTTCTGCATTTTTGCTACAAAATATTAGGAATTTCTGCCTTTTTGCCCCAAAATAAGGAAAATTTCAACCTTTTTCCCTGAAATAAGTGAAATTTCTGCAATTTTGCCCCAAAATACGTGAAATTTCTGCAATTTTGCTCTAAAATAAGTGAAATTTCTGAAATTTTGCCTCAAAATAAGTGAAATTTCTGGAATTTTGCCCCAAAATAAGTGGAATTTCTGAGATTTCCCCCAAAATAAAAAGAATTTCTGTCTTTTTGCCCCAACATATAGGGAATTTCGGCCTTTTTGACCCACAATTAGGATAATTTCTGCAATTTTGCTCCAAAATAAGGGGAATTTCTGCTTTTTTGCCTCTAAATAAGTGGAATTTCTGTCTTTTTCCCCCAAAATAAAGGGAATTTTTGGCTTTTTTGCCCCACATTTAGGGGAATTTCTGCAATTTTGCTCCAAAATACGGGGAATTACTGCTTTTTTACCCGAAAATAAGAAGAATGCATAACTTTTTGCCATAAAAAAAGGAAATTTCTTCATTTTTGCTCCAAATTAAGGGGAATTTCTGCTTTTTTGCCTCTAAATAACTGGAATTTCTGTCTTTTTCCCCCAAAACAAAGGGAATTTCTGTCTTTTTGCCCCAAAATAAGGAAAATTTCTGACCAGTTACCTTGAAAAAAGTGAAATTTCTGCAATTTTGCCCCAAAATAAGGGAAATTTCTGCCTTTTTGCCCCCAAATAAGGAGAATTTCAGCCTTTTTACCTCAAAATAAGGAGAATTTCTGCATTTTTGCAACAAAATATTAGGAATTTCTGCCTTTTTGCCCCCAAATAAGGAGAATTTCAACCTTTTTACCTCAAAATAAGGGGAATTTCTATATTTTTGCAACAAAATATTTGGAATTTCTGCCTTTTTGCCCCAAAATAAGAAAATTTCTGCCTTTTTTCCCTGAAATAAGAGAAATTTCTGCAATTTTGGCCCAAAATAATTGAAATTTTTGGAATTTTGCCCCAAAATAAGTGGAATTTCTGAGTTTTGCACCAAAATAAGGAGAATTTCTCTTTTTTGCCTTAACATATAGGGAATTTCTGCCTTTTTACCCCACAATTAGGGGAATTTCTGCAATTTTGTTCCAAAATACGGGGAATTTCTGCCTTTTAGCCTCCAAATAAGGGGAATTTCAGCCTTATTACCTCAAAATAAGGGGAATTTCTGCATTTTTGCCACAAAATATTAGGAATTTATGCATTTTTGCCCCAAAATAAGAAAATTTCAGCTATTTTTCCCTGATATAAGTGAAATTTCTGCAATTTTGCCCCAAAATAAATAAAATTTCTGACTTATTACCCTAAAATAAGTGAAATTTCTGCAATTTTGCCCCAAAATTAGGGAAATTTCTGCCTTTTTGCCTCCAAATAAGGGGAATTTCAGCGTTTTTACCTCAAAATAAGGGGAATTTCTGCATTTTTGCCACAAAATATTAGGAATTTCTGCATTTTTGCCCCAAAATAAGAAAATTTCTGCTTTTTTTCCCTGAAATAAGTTTAATTTCTGCAATTTTGCCCCAAAATAAGTGAAATTTCTGCAATTTTGCCCCAAAATAATGGAAATTTCTGGAATTTTGCCCCAAAATAAGTGAAATTTCTGCGTTTTGCCCCAAAATAAAGAGAATTTCTGTCTTTTTGCCCCAACATAAAAAGAATTTCTGCCCTTTTGCCCCACAATTAGGGGAATTTCTGCAATTTTGCTCCAAAACACGGGGAATTTCTGCTTTTTTGCCCGAAAATAAGAAGAATGCATACCTTTTTGCCATAAAAAAGGGAAATTTCTTCATTTTTGCTCCAAAATAAGTGGAATTTCTGCTTTTTTGCCTCTAAATAAGTGGAATTTCTGTCTTTTTCGCCCAAAACAAAGTGAATTTCTGTCTTTTTTGCCCCAAAATAAGGAAAATTTCAGACTTATTACCCTGAAGTAAGTGAAATTTCTGCAATTTTGCCCCAAAATAAGGGAAATTTCTGCCTTTTTGCCTCCAAATAAGGGGAATTTCAGGTTTTTACCTCAAAATAAGGGAAATTTCTGCATTTTTGCTACAAAATATTAGGAATTTCTGCCTTTTTGCCCCAAAATAAGGAAAATTTCTGCCTTTTTCTCTGAAATAAGTGAAATTTCTGCAATTTTGCCCCAAAATACGTGAAATTTCTGCAATTTTGCTCCAAAATAAGTAAAATTTCTGAAATTTTGCCCTAAATAAGTGAAATTTCTGGAATTTTGCCCCAAAATAAGTGGAATTACTGAGATTTCCCCCAAAATAAAAAGAATTTCTGTCTTTTTGCCCCAACATATAGGGAATTTCTGCCTTTTTGACCCACAATTAGGATAATTTCTGCAATTTTGCTCCAAAATAAGGGGAATTTCTGCTTTTTTGCCTCTAAATAAGTGGAATTTCTGTCTTTTTCCCCCCAAACAAAAGAAATTTTTAGCTTTTTTGCCCCACAATTAGGGGAATTTCTGCAATTTTGCTCCAAAATACGGGGAATTACTGCTTTTTTAACCGAAAATAAGAAGAATGCATACCTTTTTGCCATAAAAAAAGGAAATTTCTTTATTTTTTCTCCAAAATAAGGGGAATTTCTGCTTTTTTGCCTCTAAATAACTGGAATTTCTGTCCTTTTCCCCCACAACAAAGGGAATTTCTGTCTTTTTTGCCCCAAAATAAGAAAAAATTCTGACTTATTACTCTGAAGTAAGTGAAATTTCTGCAATATTGCCCCAAAATAATAGAAATTTCTGCCTTTTTGCCTCCAAATAAGGGGAATTTCAGCCTTTTTACCTCAAAATAAGGGGAATTTCTGCATTTTTGCCACAAAATATTAGAAATTTCTGCCTTTTTGCCCCAAAATAAAGAAAAATTCTGCCTTTTTTCCCTGAAATAAGTGAAATTTCTGCAATTTTTCCCCAAAATACATGAAATTTCTGCAATTTTGCCCCAAAATAAGTGAAATTTCTGAAATTTTGCCCCAAAATAAATGAAATTTCTGGAAATTTGCCCCAAAAAAGTGGAATTTCTAAGATTTGACCCAAAATAAAAATAATTTCTGTCTTTTTGCCCCAACATATAGGGAATTTCTGCCTTTTTGACCCACAATTAGAAGAATTTTTGCAATTTTGCTCCAAAATAAGAGGAATTTCTGCTTTTTTGCCTCTAAATAAGTGGAATTTCTGTCTTTTTCCCCCAAAACAAAGGGAATTTTTGTCTTTTTTGCTCCACAATTAGGGGAATTTCTGCAATTTTGCTCCAAAATACGGGGAATGACTGACTTTTTGCCCGAAGAAAAAGAATGCATACCTTTTTGAAATAAAAAAAGGAAATTTCTTCATTTTTGCTCCAAAATAAGGGGAATTTCTGCTTTTTTGCCTCTAAATAAGTGGAATTTCTGTCTTTTTCCCCCAAAACAAAGGGAATTTCTGTCTTTTTTGCCCCAAAATAAGGAAAATTTCAGACTTATTACCCTAAAGTAAGTGAAATTTCTGCAATTTTGCCCCAAAATAAGGGAAATTTCTGCCTTTTTGCTTCCAAATAAGGGGAATTTCAGCCTTTTTACCTCAAAATAAGGGGAATTTCTGCATTTTTGCCACAAAATATTAGGAATTTCTGCCTTTTTGCCCCAAAATAAGGAAAATTTCTGCCTTTTTCCCTGAAATAAGTGAAATTTCTGCAATTTTTCCCAAAATGGTGAAATTTCTGCCAATTTGCCCCATAATAAGTGAAATTTCTGGAATTTTGCCACAAAAAAAGTGAAATTTCTGGAATTTTGCCCCAAAAAAGTGGAATTTCGGAGATTTGCCCCAAAATAAAGAGAAATTCTGTCTTTTTGCCCCAACATATAGGGAATTTCTGCTTTTTTGACCCACAATTAGGGAAATTTCTGAAATTTTGCTCCAAAATAAGGGGAATTTCTGCTTTTTTGCCTCTAAATAGGTGGAATTTCTGTCTTTTTCCCCCAAAACAAAGAAAATTTCTGTATTTTTGGCCCCAAAATAAGGAAAATTTCTGACTTATTACCCTGAAATAAGTGAAATTTCTGCAATTTTTCCCCAAAATAAGGGAAATTTCGGCCTTTTTGCACCCAAATAAGGGGAATTTCAGCCTTTTTACCTCAAAATAAGGGGAGTTTCTGCATTTTTTGCCACAAAATATTAGGAATTTCTGCCTTTTTGCCCCAAAATAAAGAAAATTTCTGCCCTTTTTCCCTGAAATAAGTGAAATTTGTGCAATTTTGCCCCAAAATAAGTGAAATTTCTGCAATATTGCCCCAAAATAAGGGAAATTTCTGGAATTTTGCCCCAAAATAAGTGGAATTTCTGAGTTTTGCCCCAAAATAAGGAGAATTTCTGTCTTTTTGCCCTAACATATACGGAATTTCTGCTTTTTTGCCCCACAATTAGGGGAATTACTGCAATTTTGCTATAAAATACGGAGAATTCCTGCCTTTTTGCCCGAAAATAAGAAGAATGCATACCTTTTTGCCATAAAAAAAGGAAATTTCTTCATTTTTGCTCCAAAATAAGGCGAATTTCTGCTTTTTTCCCTCTAAATAAGTGGAATTTCTGTCTTTTTCCCCCAAAACAAAGGGAATTCCTGTCTTTTTGCCCCAAAATAAGGAAAATTTCTGACCAGTTACCCTGAAATAATTGAAATTTCTGCAATTTTGCCCCAAAATAAGGGAAATTTCTGCCTTTTGGTCCCCAAATAATGAGAATTTCAGCTTTTTGTACCTCAAAATAAGGGGAATTTCTGCATTTTTGCCACAAAATATTAGGAATTTCTGCCTTTTTGCCCCAAAATAAGGAAAATTTCTGACCAGTTACCCTGATATAAGTGAAATTTCTGCAATTTTGCCCCAAAATAAGTGAAATTTCTGCAATTTTGCCCCAAAATAAGTGAAATTTCTGGAATTTTGCCCTAAAATAAGTGGAATTTTGAGTTTTGCACCAAAATAAGGAGAATTTCTGTTTTTTGCCTTAAAATATAGGGAATTTCTGCCTTTTTGCCCCACAATTAGGGGAATTTCTGCAATTTTGTTCCAAAATACGGGAAATTTCTTCCTTTTTGCCCGAAAATAAGAAGAATGTATACCTTTTTGCCAGAAAAAAAAAGGAAATTTCTTCATTTTTGTACCAAAATAAGGGGAATTTCTGCTTATTTGCCTCTAAATAAGTGGAATTTCTGTCTTTTTCCCTCAAAACAAATGGAATTTCTGTCTTTTTTGCCCCAAAATAAAAAAAGTTAATGACATATTACCCTGAAATAAGTAAAATTTCTGCAATTTTGCCCCAAAATAAGGAAAATTTCTGCATTTCTGCCTCCAAATAAGGGAAATTTCAGCGTTTTTACCTCAAAATAAGGGGAATTTCTGCATTTTTGCCACAAAATATTAGGAATTTCTGCCTTTTTGCCCCAAAATAATGAAAATTTCTGCCTTTTTTCCCTGAAATAAGTGAAATTTCTGCAATTTTGCCCCAAAATAAGTAAAATTTCTGCAATTTTGATCTAAAATAGGGGAAATTTCTGGAATTTTACCCCAAAATAAGTGGAATTTCTGAGTTCTGCCCCAAAATAAGGAGAATTTCTGTCTTTTTGCCCTAACATATAGGGAATTTCTGCTTTTTTGCCCCACTATTAGAGGAATTACTGCAATTTTGCTTCAAAATACGGGGAATATCTGCCTTTTTGCCCGAAAATAAGAAGAATGCATACCTTTTTGCCATAAAAAAGAAAAATTTCTTCATTTTTGCTCCAAAATAAGGGGAATTTCTGATTTTTGCCTCTAAATCAGTGGAATTTCTGTCTTTTTCTCCCAAAATAAAGGAAATTTCTGCCATTTTGCCCCAAAATAAAGAAAATTTCTGACTTATTGCCTTGAAATAAGTGAAATTTCTGCAATTTTGCCCCAAAATAAGGGAAATTTCTGCCTTTTTGCCCCCAAATAAGGGGAATTTCAGCCTTTTACCCCAGAATAAGTGGAATTTCTGCATTTTTTCCCCAAAATATGGGAAATTTCTGCCTTTTTGCCTTAAAATAAGAAAAATTTCTAAAATTTTGTACCAAAATAAAAGAAATTTCTGCCTTTTTGCCCCAAAATAAGAAAATTTCTACTTTTATCTGCAATAAGTGAAATTTCTGCAATTTTGCCCCAAATAATTCAAATTTCTGCAATTTTGCCCCAAAATAATTCAAATTTCTGCAATTTTGCATCAAAATAAGTGGAATTTCTGAGTTTTGCCCCAAAATAATGAGAATTTCTGTCTTTTTGCCACAACATATAGGGAATTTCTGCATTTTTGCCCCACAATTAGGGAAATTTCTGCAATTTTGCTCCAAAATACAAG
Source organism: Micromys minutus (assembly GCF_963924665.1). Taxonomy (NCBI): domain Eukaryota; kingdom Metazoa; phylum Chordata; class Mammalia; order Rodentia; family Muridae; genus Micromys; species Micromys minutus. The sequence continues at coordinate 9,006,778 of NW_027667467.1, read as the reverse complement.
GAATTTCTGCCTTTTTGCCTGAAAATAAGAAGAATGCATAAATTTTTGCCATAAAAAAGAGAAATTTCTTCATTTTTGCTCCAAAATAAGGGGAATTTCTGCATTTTTGCCTCTAAATAAGTGGAATTTCTGTCTTTTTCCCCCAAAACAAAGGGAATTTCTGGTTTTTTACCCCAAAGTGAGGAAAAATTCTGACTTTTTACCCTGAAGTAAGTGAAATTTCTGCAATTTTGCCCCAAAATAAGGATAATTTCTGCCTTTTTCCCTGAAATAAGTGAAATTTCTGAACTTTTGCCCCAAAATAAGTGAAATTTCTGCAATTTTGCCCCAATATAAGTGAAATTTCTGGAATTTTGCCCCAAAATAAGAAAATTTCTGCCTTTTTTCCCTGATAAGTGAAATTTCTGCAATTTTGCCCCAAAATTAGTGAAATTTCTGCAATTTTGCCCCAAAATAAGAAAAATTTCTGGAATTTTGCCCCAAAATAAGTGGAATTTCTGCGTTTTGCCCCAAAATAATGAGAATTTCTGTCTTTTTGCCACAACATATAGGGAATTTCTGCTTTTTTGCCCCACAATTAGGGGAATTTTGCAATTTTGCTCCAAAATACGGGGAATTACTGCCTTTTTGACCGAAAATAAGAAGAATGCATAATTTTTTGCCATAAAAAAGGAAATTTCTTCATTTTTGCTCCAAAATAAGGGGAATTTCTGCTTTTTTGCCTCTAAATAACTGGAATTTCTGTCTTTTTCCCCCAAAACAAAGGGAATTCCTGTCTTTTTGCCCCAAAATAAGGAAAATTTCTGACAAGTTACCCTGAAATAAGTTAAATTTCTGCAATTTTGCCCCAAAATAAGGGAAATTTCTGCATTTTTGCCCCCAAATAAGGAGAATTTCAGCCTTTTTACCTCAAAATAAGAAGAATTTCTGAATTTTTGCCACAAAATATTAGGAATTTTGCCTTTTTGCCCCAAAATTAAAAAAAATTTTTGCCTTTTTTCCCTGAAATAAGTGAAATTTCTGCAATTTTGCCCCAAAATAAGTGAAATTTCTGGAATTTTGCCCCAAAATAAGGGAAATTTCAGGCTTTTTCCCTCATAATAAGGGGAATTTCTGCATTTTTGCCCCAACATATGGGAAATTTCTGCCTTTTTGCCTTAAAATAACAAAAATTTCTAAAAATTTGTACCAAAACATAAGAAATTTCTGACTTTTTGCCCCAAAATAAGAAAATTTCTACTTTTTTCTGCAATAAGTGAAATTTCTGGAATTTTGCCCCAAAATAAGGGAAATTTCTGCAATTTTGCCCCAAAATAAGGGAAATTTCTGGAATTTTGCCCCAAAATAAGTGGAATTTCTGAGTTTTGCCCCAAAATAATGAGAATTTCTGTCTTTTTGCCGCAACATATATGGAATTTCTGCTTTTGCCCCACAATTAGGGGAATTTCTGCAATTTTGCTCCAAAATACGGGGAATTTCTGCCTTTTTGCCTGAAAATAAGAAGAATGCTTATATTTTTGCCATAAAAAAGAGAAATTTCTTCATTTTTGCTCCAAAATAAGGGGAATTTCTGCATTTTTTCCTCTAAATAAGTGGAATTTCTGTCTTTTTCCCCCAAAGCAAAGGGAATTTCTGTCTTTTTTGCCCCAAAGCAAGGAAAAATTCTGACTTATTACCCTGAAGTAAGTGAAATTTCTGCAATTTTGCCCCAAAATAAGGAAAATTTCTGCCTTTTTCCCTGAAATAAGTGAAATTTCTGGAATTTTGCCCCAAAATAAGTTAAATTTCTGCAATTTTGCCCCAATATAAGTGAAATTTCTGGAATTTTGCCCCAAAATAAGTGAAATTTCTGGAATTTTGCACCAAAAAAAAATGGAATTTCTGAGATTTGCCCCAAAATAAGGAGAATATCTGTCTTTTTGCCCCAACATATAGGAAATTTCTGCTTTTTTGACCCACAATTAGGGGAATTTCTGCAATTTTGCTCCAAAATAAGGGGAATTTCTGCTTTTTTGCCTCTAAATAAGTGGAATTTCTGTCTTTTTCTCCCAAAACAAAGGAAATTTCTGCTTTTGCACCAAAATAAAGAAAATTTCTGCCTTTTTTCCCTGAAATAAGTGAAATTTCTGCAATTTTGCCCCAAAATAAGTGAAATTTCTGCAATTTTTCCCCAAAATAAGAAAAATTTCTGGAATTTTGCCCCAAAATAAGTGGAATTTCTGAGTTTGCCCCAAAATAAGGAGAATTTCTGTTTTTTTGCCCTAACATATAGGGAATTTCTGCTTTTTTGCCCCACAATTAGGGGAATTTCTGCAAGTTTGCTCCAAAATACTGGGAATTCCTGCCTTTTGCCCGAAAATAAGAAGAATGCATACATTTTTGCCATAATAAAAGGGAATTTCTTAATTTTTGCTCCAAAATAAGGGGAATTTCTGCTTTTTTCCCTCTAAATAACTGGAATTTCTGTCTTTTTACCCCAAAACAAAGGGAATTCCTGTCTTTTTGCCCCAAAATAAGAAAAATTTCTGACCAGTTACCCTGAAATAAGTGAAATTTCTGCAATTTTGCCCCAAAATAAGGGAAATTTCTTCCTTTTGGTCCCCAAATAAGGAGAATTTCAACCTTTTTACCTCAAAATAAGGGGAATTCTGCATTTTTGCCACAAAATATTAGGAATTTCTGCCTTTTTGCCCCAAAATAAAGAAAATTTCTGCCTTTTTTTCCCTGAAATAAGTGAAATTTCTGCAATTTTGCCCCAAAATAAGTGAAATTTCTGCAATTTTGCCCCAAAATAAGTGAAATTTCTGGAATTTTGCCCTAAAATAAGTGGAATTTTGAGTTTTGCACCAAACTAAAGAGAATTTCTGTTTTTTGCCCTAACATATAGGGAATTTCTGCCTTTTTGCCCCACAATTAGGGGAATTTCTGCAATTTTGCTCCAAAATACGGGGAATTTCTGCCTTTTTGCCCGAAAATAAGAAGAATGCATACCTTTTTGCCAGAAAAAAAATGAAATTTCTTCATTTTTGCTCCAAAATAAGGGGAATTTCTAATTTTTTGCCTCTAAATAAGTGGAATTTCTGTCTTTTTCCCCCAAAACAAAGGGAATTTCTATCTTTTTTGCCCCAAAATAAAAAAAATTTCTGAATTATTACGTTGAAATAAGTGAAATTTCTTCAATTTTGCCCCAAAATAAGGGGAATTTCAGCCTTTTTACCTCAAAATAAGGGGAATTTCTGCATTTTTGCCACAAAATATTAAGAATTTCTGCCTTTTTGCCCCAAAATAAGGAAAATTTCTGCCTTTTTTCGCTGAAATAAGTGAAATTTCTGCAATTTTGCCCCAAAATAAGTAAAATTTCTGCAATTTTGATCTAAAATAGGAGAAATTTCTGGAATTTTACCCCAAAATAAGTGGAATTTCTGAGTTCTGCCCCAAAATAAGGAGAATTTCTGTCTTTTTGCCCTAACATATAGGGAATTTCTGCTTTTTTGCCCCACTATTAGAGGAATTACTGCAATTTTGCTCCAAAATACGGGGAATATCTGCCTTTTTGCCCGAAAATAAGAAGAATGCATACCTTTTTGCCATAAAAAAGGGAAATTTCTTCATTTTTGCTCCAAAATAAGGGGAATTTCTGCTTTTTGCCTCTAAATCAGTGGAATTTCTGTCTTTTTCTCCCAAAACAAAGGAAATTTCTGCCATTTTGCCCCAAAATAAAGAAAATTTCTGACTTATTGCCCTGAAATAAGTGAAATTTCTGCAATTTTGCCCCAAAATAAGTGAAATTTCTGCCTTTTTGCCCCCAAATAAGGGGAATTTCAGCCTTTTTACCTCAGAATAAGGGGAATTTCTGCATTTTTGCCCCAAAATATGGGAAATTTCTGCCCTTTTGCCTTAAAATAAGAAAAATTTCTAAAATTTTTTAACAAAATAAAAGAAATTTCTGCCTTTTTGCCCCAAAATAAGAAAATTTCTACTTTTTTCTGCAATAAGTGAAATTTCTACAATTTTGCCCCAAAATAATTCAAATTTCTGCAATTTTGCCCCAAAATAAGGGAAATTTCTGGAATTTTGCCCCAAAATAAGTGGAATTTCTGAGTTTTACCCCAAAATAATGAGAATTTCTGTCTTTTTGCCACAACATATAGGGAATTTCTGCCTTTTTGCCCCACAATTAGGGGAATTTCTGCAATTTTGCTCCAAAATACGGGGAATTTCTGCCTTTTTGCCTGAAAATAAGAAGAATGCATACATTTTTGCCATAAAAAAGGGAAATTTCTTCATATTTGCTCCAAAATAAGGGGAATTTCTGCATTTTTGCCTCTAAATAAGTGGAATTTCTGTCTCTTTCCCCCAAAACAAAGGGAATTTCTGACTTTTTCGCCGCAAAGTAAGGAAAAATTCTGACTTATTACCCTGAAGTAAGTGAAATTTCTGCAATTTTGCCCCAAAATAAGGAAAATTTCTGCCTTTTTCCCTGAAATAAGTGAAATTTCTGCAATTTTGCCCCAAAATAAGTGAAATTTCTAGAATTTTGCCCCCAAAAAGTGGAATTTCTGAGATTTGCCCCAAAATAAGAAGAATTTCTGTCTTTTTGCCCCAACATATAGGGGATTTCTGCTTTCTTGACCCACAGTTAGCGGAATTTCTGCAATTTTGCTCCAAAATAAGGGGAATTTCTGCTTTTTTGCCTCTAAATAAGTGGAATTTCTGTCTTATTTTCCAAAACAAAGGAAATTTCTGCCTTTTTGCCCCAAAATAAAAAATTTCTGACTTATTACCCTGAAATAAGTGAAATTTCTGCAATTTTGCCCCAAAATAAGAGAAATTTCTGCTTTTTTGCCCCCAAATAAGGGGAAATTCAGCATTTTACCTCAGAATAAGTGGAATTTCTGCATTTTTTCCCCAAAATATGGGAAATTTCTGCCTTTTTGCCTTAAAATAAGAAAAATTTCTGAAATTTTTTAACATAATAAAAGAAATTTCTGCCTTTTTGCCCCAAAATAAGTAAATTTCTACTTTTTTCTGCAATATGTAAAATTTCTGCAATTTTGCCCCAAAATAAGTCAAATTTCTGCAATTTTGCCCCAAAATAAGGGAAATTTCTAGAATTTTGCCCCAAAAAGTGGAATTTCTTATTTGGCCCCAAAATAATGAGAATTTCTGTTTTTTGCACTAACATATAGGGAATTTCTGCCTTTTTGCCCCACAATTAGGGCAATTTCTGCAATTTTGCTCCAAAATACGGGGAATTTCTGCCTTTTTGCCCGAAAATAAGAAGACTGCATACCTTTTTTGCCATAAAAAAAGGAAATTTCTTCATTTTTGCTCCAAAATAAGGGGAATTTCTGCTTTTTTGCCTCTAAATAAGTGGAATTTCTGTCTTTTTCACCCAAAATAAAAGGAATTTCTGGTTTTTTTGCCCCAAAATAAGGAAAATTTCTGACTTATTACCCTGAAATAAGTAAAATTTCTGCAATTTTGCCCCGAAATAAGGGAAATTTCTGCCTTTTTGCCCGCACATAAGGGGAATTTCAGCCTTTTTACCTCAAAAAAAGGGAAATTTCTGCATTTTTGCCACAAAATATAAGGAATTTCTGCATTTTTGCCCCAAAATAAGAAAATTTCTGCTTTTTTCCCCTGAAATAAGTGAAATTTCTGCAATTTTGCCCCAAAATAAGTGAAATTTCTGCAATTTTGCCCTAAAATAAGGGAAATTTCTAGAATTTTGCCCCAAAATAAGTGGAATTTCTGCGTTTTGCCCCAAAATAAGGAGAATTTCTCTCTTTTTGCCCCAACATAGAGGGAATTTCTGCTCTTTTGCCCCACAATTAGGGGAATTTCTGCAATTTTGCTCCAAAATATGGGGAATTTATGCTTTTTTGCCCGAAAATAGGAACAATGCATACCTTTTTGCCATAAAAAACGGAAATTTCTTCATTTTTGCTCCAAAATAAGTGAAATTTCTGATTTTTTGCCTCTAAATAAGTGGAATTTCTGTCGTTTTTTCCCAAAACAAAAGGAATTTCTGTCTTTTCTGCCCCAAAATAAGAAAAATTTCAGACCTATTACCCTGAAGTAAGTGAAATTTCTGCAATTTTGCCTCAAAAAAAGGGAAATTTCAGCATTTTTGCCCCCAAATAAGGGCAATTTCAGCATTTTTACCTCAAAATAAGGGGAATTTCTGCATTTTTGCCACAACATAATAGGAATTTCTGCCTTTTTGCACCAAAATAAGAAAATTTCTGCTTTTTTTCCCTGAAATAACTGAAATTTCTGCAATTTTGCCCAAAATAAGTGAAATTTCTGCAATTTTGGCCCAAAATAATTGAAATTTTTGGAATTTTGCCCCAAAATAGGTGGAATTTCTGAGATTTGCCCCAAAATAAGGAGAATTTCTGTCTTTTTGCCCCAACATATAGGGAATTTCTGCTTTTTTGCCCCACAATTAGAGGAATTTCTGCAATTTTGCTCCAAAATACGGGGAATTACTGCCTTTTTGCCTGAAAATAAGAAGAATGCATACCTTTTTGCCGTAAAAAAAGGAAATTTCTTCATTTTTGCTCAAAAATAAGGGGAATTTCTGCTTTTTTGCCTCTAAATAACTGGAAATTCTGTCTTTTTCCCCCAAAACAAAGAGAATTCCTGTATTTTTGCCCCAAAATAAGGAAAATTTCTGACCAGTTACCCTGAAATAAGTGAAATTTCTGCAATTTTGCCCCAAAATAAGGGAAATTTCTGCCTTTTTGCCCCCAAATAAGGAGAATTTCAGCGTTTTTACCTCAAAATAATAGGAATTTCTGCATTTTTGCCACAAAATATTAGGAATTTCTTCGATTTGCCCCAAAATAAGGAAATTTCTGCCTTTTTTCCCTGAAATAAGTGAAATTTCTTCAATTTTGCCACAAAGTAAGTGAAATTTCTGCAATTTTGCTCCAAAATAAGTGAAATTTCTGGAATTTTGCCCCAAAATAAGTGGAATTTCTGAGTTTCGCACCAAAATAAGGAGAATTTCTGTTTTATGCCCTAACATACATGGAATTTCTGCGTTTTTGCCCCACAATTAGGGGAATTTCTGCAATTTTGCCCCAAAATAAGGGAAATTTCTTACTTTTTGCCCCCAAATAAGAGGAATTTCAGGCTTTTTCCCTCAAAATAAGGGGAATTTCTGCATTTTTGCCACAAAATATTAGGAATTTCTGCCTTTTTTTTCCAAAATAAGAAAATTTCTGCTTTTTTCCCTGAAATAAGTGAAATTCCTGCAATTTTGCCCCAAAATAGTGATATTTCTGCAATTTTGCGCCAAAAAAAGGGAAATTTCTGGAAATTACCCCAAAATAAGTGGAATTTCCTAGTTTTGCCCCAAAATAAGAATTTCTGTCTTTTTGCCCCAACATATAGGGAATTTCTGCCTTTTTGCCCCACAATTAGGGGAATTTCTGCAATTTGCTCCAAAATACGGGGAATTTCTGCCTTTTTGCCCGAAAATAAGAAGAATGCACATCTTTTTGCCATAAAAAAGGGAAATTTCTTCATTTTTTCTCCAAAATAAGGGGAATTTCTGCTTTTTTGCCTCTAAATACCTGGAATTTCTGTCTTTTTACCCCAAAACAAAGGGAATTTCTGTATTTTTTGCCCCAAAATAAGGAAAAATTCTGACTTATAACCCTGAAGTAAGTAAAATTTCTGCAATTTTGTCCCAAAATAAGGGAAATTTCTGCCTTTTCGCCTCCAAATAAGGGGAATTTCAGCCTTTTTACCTCAAAATAAGAAGAATTTCTGCATTTTTGCCACAAAATATTAGGAATTTCTGAATTTTTGCCCCAAAATAAGGAAAATTTCTGCCTTTTTTCCCTGAAATAAGTGAAATTTCTGAAATTTTGCCCCAAAATACGTGAAAGTTCTGCAATTTTGCTCCAAAATAAGTGAAATTTCTGGAATTTTGCCCCAAAATAAGTGGAATTTCTGAGATTTGCCCCCCCCAAAAAAAAGAATTTCTGTCTTTTTGCCCCAACATATAGGGAATTTCTGCATTTTTGAACCACAATTAGGGGAATTTTTGCAATTTTGCTCCAAAATAAGAGGAATTTCTACTTTTTTGCCTTGAAATAAGTGGAATTTCTGTCTTTTTCCTCCAAAACAAAGGGAATTTTTGTCATTTTTGCCCCACAATTAGGGGAATTTCTGCAATTTTGCTCCAAAATACAGGGAATTACTGCCTTTTTGCCCGAAAATAAGAAGGATGCATACCTTTTTGCCATAAAAAAAGGAAATTTCTTCATTTTTGCTCCAATATAAGCGGAATTTCTGTTTTTTTGCCTCTAAATAACTGGAATTTCTTTCTTTTTCCCCCAAAACAAAGGGAATTCCTGTCTTTTTGCCCCAAAATAAGATAAATTTCTGACCAGTTACCCTGAAATAAGTGAAATTTCTGCAATTTTGCCTCAAAATAAGGGAAATTTCTGCCTTTTTGCCCCCAAATAAGGAGAATTTCAGCCTTTTTACCTCAAAATAAGGGGAATTTCTGCATTTTTTGCCACAAAATATTAGGAATTTCTGCCTTTTTGCCCCAAAATAAGAAAATTTCTGCCTTTTTTCCCTGAAATAAGTGAAATTTCTGGAATTTTGCCCCCAAATAAGTCGAATTTCTGAGTTTTTCACCAAAATAAGGAGAATTTCTCTTTTTTGCTTTAACATATAGGGAATTTCTGCCTTTTTGCTCCACAATTAGGGGAATTTCTGCAATTTTATTCCAAAATACAGGGAATTTCTGCTTTTTTGACTGAAAATAAGAAGAATGCATACTTTTTGCCATAAAAAAAGGAAATTTCATCATTTTTGCTCCAAAAAAAGTGGAAATTCTGCTTTTTTGCCTCTAAATATGTGGAATTTCTGTCTTTTTCCCCCAAAACAAAGGGAATTTCTGTCTTTTTTGCCCAAAAATAAAAAAAATTTCTGACTTATTACCCTGAAATAAGTGAAATTTCTGCAATTTTGCCCCAAAATAAGTGATATTTCTGGAATTTTGCCCCAAAATAAGGGAAATTTCTGGAATTTTGCCCCAAAATAAGTGGAATTTCTGAGTTTTGCCCCAAAATAAGGAGAATTTCTGTCTTTTTGCCCCAACATATAGGGATTTTCTGCCTTTTTGCCCCACAATTAGCGGAATTTCTGCAATTTTGCTCCAAAATACGGAGAATTTCTGCCTTTTTGCCCGAAAATAAGAAGAATGCATACCTTTTTGCCATAAAAAAGAGAAATTTTTTCATTTTTTCTCCAAAATAAGGGGAATTTATACTTTTTTGCCTCTAAATAACTGGAATTTCTGTCTTTTTACCCCAAAACAAAGGGAATTTCTGTCTTTTTTGCCCCAAAATAAGGAAAAATTCTGACTTATTACCCTGAAGTAAGTGAAACTTCTGCAATTTTGACCCAAAATAAGGGAAATTTCTGCCTTTTCGCCTCCAAATAAGGGGAAATTCAGCCTTTTTACCTCAAAATAAGGGGAATTTCTGCATTTTTGCCACAAAATATTAGGAATTTCTGCATTTTTGCCCTAAAATAAGGAAAATTTCTGCCTTTTTTTCTGAAATAAGTGAAATTTCTGCAATTTTGCCCCAAAATATGTGAAATTTCTGCAATTTTGCTCCAAAATAAGTGAAATTTCTGAAATTTTGCCCCAAAATAAGTGAAATTTCTGGAATTTTGCCCCAAAATAAGTGGAATTTCTGAGATTTCCCCCAAAATAAAAAGAATTTCTGTCTTTTTGCACCAACATATAGGCAATTTCTGCCTTTTTGACCCACAATTAGGATAATTTCTGCAATTTTGCCCCAAAATAAGGGGAATTTCTGCTTTTTTGCCTCTAAATAAGTTGAATTTCTGTTTTTTTCCCCCAAAACAAAGGGAATTTTTGTCTTTTTTGCCCCACAATAAGGGGAATTTCTGCAATTTTGCTCCAAAATACGGGGAATTACTGCCTTTTTGCCCGAAAATAAGAAGAATGCATACCTTTTTGCCATAAAAAAAGGAAATTTCTTCATTTTTGCTCCAAAATAAGGGGAATTTCTGCTTATTTGCCTCTAAATAACTGGAATTTCTGTCTTTTTCCCCCAAAACCAAGGGAATTTTTGTCTTTTTTGCCCCAAAATAAGGAAAATTTCTGACCAGTTACCCTGAAATAAGTGAAATTTCTGCAATTTTGGCCCAAAATAAGGGAAATTTCTGCCTTTTTGCCCCCAAATAAGGAGAATTTCAGCCTTTTTACCTCAAAATAAGGGGAATTTCTGCATTTTTGCAACAAAATATTAGGAATTTCTGCCTTTTTGCCCCAAAATAAGATAATTTCTGCCTTTTTTCCCCGAAATAAGAGAAATTTCTGCAATTTTGGCCCAAAATAATTGAAATTTTTGGAATTTTGCCCCAAAATAAGTGGAATTTCTGAGATTTGCCCCAAAATAAGGAGAATTTCTGTCTTTTTGCCCCAACATATAGGGAATTTCTGCTTTTTTGCCCCACAATTAGAGGAATTTCTGCAATTTTGCTCCAAAATACGGGGAATTACTGCCTTTTTGCCTGAAAATAAGAAGAATGCATACCTTTTTGCCGTAAAAAAAGGAAATTTCTTCATTTTTGCTCAAAAATAAGGGGAATTTCTGCTTTTTTGCCTCTAAATAACTGGAAATTCTGTCTTTTTCCCCCAAAACAAAGAGAATTCCTGTATTTTTGCCCCAAAATAAGGAAAATTTCTGACCAGTTACCCTGAAATAAGTGAAATTTCTGCAATTTTGCCCCAAAATAAGGGAAATTTCTGCCTTTTTGCCCCCAAATAAGGAGAATTTCAGCGTTTTTACCTCAAAATAATAGGAATTTCTGCATTTTTGCCACAAAATATTAGGAATTTCTTCGATTTGCCCCAAAATAAGGAAATTTCTGCCTTTTTTCCCTGAAATAAGTGAAATTTCTTCAATTTTGCCACAAAGTAAGTGAAATTTCTGCAATTTTGCTCCAAAATAAGTGAAATTTCTGGAATTTTGCCCCAAAATAAGTGGAATTTCTGAGTTTCGCACCAAAATAAGGAGAATTTCTGTTTTATGCCCTAACATACATGGAATTTCTGCGTTTTTGCCCCACAATTAGGGGAATTTCTGCAATTTTGCCCCAAAATAAGGGAAATTTCTTACTTTTTGCCCCCAAATAAGAGGAATTTCAGGCTTTTTCCCTCAAAATAAGGGGAATTTCTGCATTTTTGCCACAAAATATTAGGAATTTCTGCCTTTTTTTTCCAAAATAAGAAAATTTCTGCTTTTTTCCCTGAAATAAGTGAAATTCCTGCAATTTTGCCCCAAAATAGTGATATTTCTGCAATTTTGCGCCAAAAAAAGGGAAATTTCTGGAAATTACCCCAAAATAAGTGGAATTTCCTAGTTTTGCCCCAAAATAAGAATTTCTGTCTTTTTGCCCCAACATATAGGGAATTTCTGCCTTTTTGCCCCACAATTAGGGGAATTTCTGCAATTTGCTCCAAAATACGGGGAATTTCTGCCTTTTTGCCCGAAAATAAGAAGAATGCACATCTTTTTGCCATAAAAAAGGGAAATTTCTTTATTTTTTCTCCAAAATAAGGGGAATTTCTGCTTTTTTGCCTCTAAATACCTGGAATTTCTGTCTTTTTACCCCAAAACAAAGGGAATTTCTGTATTTTTTGCCCCAAAATAAGGAAAAATTCTGACTTATAACCCTGAAGTAAGTAAAATTTCTGCAATTTTGTCCCAAAATAAGGGAAATTTCTGCCTTTTCGCCTCCAAATAAGGGGAATTTCAGCCTTTTTACCTCAAAATAAGAAGAATTTCTGCATTTTTGCCACAAAATATTAGGAATTTCTGAATTTTTGCCCCAAAATAAGGAAAATTTCTGCCTTTTTTCCCTGAAATAAGTGAAATTTCTGAAATTTTGCCCCAAAATACGTGAAAGTTCTGCAATTTTGCTCCAAAATAAGTGAAATTTCTGGAATTTTGCCCCAAAATAAGTGGAATTTCTGAGATTTGCCCCCCCCAAAAAAAAGAATTTCTGTCTTTTTGCCCCAACATATAGGGAATTTCTGCATTTTTGAACCACAATTAGGGGAATTTTTGCAATTTTGCTCCAAAATAAGAGGAATTTCTACTTTTTTGCCTTGAAATAAGTGGAATTTCTGTCTTTTTCCTCCAAAACAAAGGGAATTTTTGTCATTTTTGCCCCACAATTAGGGGAATTTCTGCAATTTTGCTCCAAAATACAGGGAATTACTGCCTTTTTGCCCGAAAATAAGAAGGATGCATAACTTTTTGCCATAAAAAAAGGAAATTTCTTCATTTTTGCTCCAATATAAGCGGAATTTCTGTTTTTTTGCCTCTAAATAACTGGAATTTCTTTCTTTTTCCCCCAAAACAAAGGGAATTCCTGTCTTTTTGCCCCAAAATAAGATAAATTTCTGACCAGTTACCCTGAAATAAGTGAAATTTCTGCAATTTTGCCTCAAAATAAGGGAAATTTCTGCCTTTTTGCCCCCAAATAAGGAGAATTTCAGCCTTTTTACCTCAAAATAAGGGGAATTTCTGCATTTTTTGCCACAAAATATTAGGAATTTCTGCCTTTTTGCCCCAAAATAAGAAAATTTCTGCCTTTTTTCCCTGAAATAAGTGAAATTTCTGGAATTTTGCCCCCAAATAAGTCGAATTTCTGAGTTTTTCACCAAAATAAGGAGAATTTCTCTTTTTTGCTTTAACATATAGGGAATTTCTGCCTTTTTGCTCCACAATTAGGGGAATTTCTGCAATTTTATTCCAAAATACAGGGAATTTCTGCTTTTTTGACTGAAAATAAGAAGAATGCATACTTTTTGCCATAAAAAAAGGAAATTTCATCATTTTTGCTCCAAAAAAAGTGGAAATTCTGCTTTTTTGCCTCTAAATATGTGGAATTTCTGTCTTTTTCCCCCAAAACAAAGGGAATTTCTGTCTTTTTTGCCCAAAAATAAAAAAAATTTCTGACTTATTACCCTGAAATAAGTGAAATTTCTGCAATTTTGCCCCAAAATAAGTGATATTTCTGGAATTTTGCCCCAAAATAAGGGAAATTTCTGGAATTTTGCCCCAAAATAAGTGGAATTTCTGAGTTTTGCCCCAAAATAAGGAGAATTTCTGTCTTTTTGCCCCAACATATAGGGATTTTCTGCCTTTTTGCCCCACAATTAGCGGAATTTCTGCAATTTTGCTCCAAAATACGGAGAATTTCTGCCTTTTTGCCCGAAAATAAGAAGAATGCATACCTTTTTGCCATAAAAAAGAGAAATTTTTTCATTTTTTCTCCAAAATAAGGGGAATTTATACTTTTTTGCCTCTAAATAACTGGAATTTCTGTCTTTTTACCCCAAAACAAAGGGAATTTCTGTCTTTTTTGCCCCAAAATAAGGAAAAATTCTGACTTATTACCCTGAAGTAAGTGAAACTTCTGCAATTTTGACCCAAAATAAGGGAAATTTCTGCCTTTTCGCCTCCAAATAAGGGGAAATTCAGCCTTTTTACCTCAAAATAAGGGGAATTTCTGCATTTTTGCCACAAAATATTAGGAATTTCTGCATTTTTGCCCTAAAATAAGGAAAATTTCTGCCTTTTTTTCTGAAATAAGTGAAATTTCTGCAATTTTGCCCCAAAATATGTGAAATTTCTGCAATTTTGCTCCAAAATAAGTGAAATTTCTGAAATTTTGCCCCAAAATAAGTGAAATTTCTGGAATTTTGCCCCAAAATAAGTGGAATTTCTGAGATTTCCCCCAAAATAAAAAGAATTTCTGTCTTTTTGCACCAACATATAGGCAATTTCTGCCTTTTTGACCCACAATTAGGATAATTTCTGCAATTTTGCCCCAAAATAAGGGGAATTTCTGCTTTTTTGCCTCTAAATAAGTTGAATTTCTGTTTTTTTCCCCCAAAACAAAGGGAATTTTTGTCTTTTTTGCCCCACAATAAGGGGAATTTCTGCAATTTTGCTCCAAAATACGGGGAATTACTGCCTTTTTGCCCGAAAATAAGAAGAATGCATACCTTTTTGCCATAAAAAAAGGAAATTTCTTCATTTTTGCTCCAAAATAAGGGGAATTTCTGCTTATTTGCCTCTAAATAACTGGAATTTCTGTCTTTTTCCCCCAAAACCAAGGGAATTTTTGTCTTTTTTGCCCCAAAATAAGGAAAATTTCTGACCAGTTACCCTGAAATAAGTGAAATTTCTGCAATTTTGGCCCAAAATAAGGGAAATTTCTGCCTTTTTGCCCCCAAATAAGGAGAATTTCAGCCTTTTTACCTCAAAATAAGGGGAATTTCTGCATTTTTGCAACAAAATATTAGGAATTTCTGCCTTTTTGCCCCAAAATAAGATAATTTCTGCCTTTTTTCCCCGAAATAAGAGAAATTTCTGCAATTTTGGCCCAAAATAATTGAAATTTTTGGAATTTTGCCCCAAAATAAGTGGAATTTCTGAGATTTGCCCCAAAATAAGGAGAATTTCTGTCTTTTTGCCCCAACATATAGGGAATTTCTGCTTTTTTGCCCCACAATTAGAGGAATTTCTGCAATTTTGCTCCAAAATACGGGGAATTACTGCCTTTTTGCCTGAAAATAAGAAGAATGCATACCTTTTTGCCGTAAAAAAAGGAAATTTCTTCATTTTTGCTCAAAAATAAGGGGAATTTCTGCTTTTTTGCCTCTAAATAACTGGAAATTCTGTCTTTTTCCCCCAAAACAAAGAGAATTCCTGTATTTTTGCCCCAAAATAAGGAAAATTTCTGACCAGTTACCCTGAAATAAGTGAAATTTCTGCAATTTTGCCCCAAAATAAGGGAAATTTCTGCCTTTTTGCCCCCAAATAAGGAGAATTTCAGCGTTTTTACCTCAAAATAATAGGAATTTCTGCATTTTTGCCACAAAATATTAGGAATTTCTTCGATTTGCCCCAAAATAAGGAAATTTCTGCCTTTTTTCCCTGAAATAAGTGAAATTTCTTCAATTTTGCCACAAAGTAAGTGAAATTTCTGCAATTTTGCTCCAAAATAAGTGAAATTTCTGGAATTTTGCCCCAAAATAAGTGGAATTTCTGAGTTTCGCACCAAAATAAGGAGAATTTCTGTTTTATGCCCTAACATACATGGAATTTCTGCGTTTTTGCCCCACAATTAGGGGAATTTCTGCAATTTTGCCCCAAAATAAGGGAAATTTCTTACTTTTTGCCCCCAAATAAGAGGAATTTCAGGCTTTTTCCCTCAAAATAAGGGGAATTTCTGCATTTTTGCCACAAAATATTAGGAATTTCTGCCTTTTTTTTCCAAAATAAGAAAATTTCTGCTTTTTTCCCTGAAATAAGTGAAATTCCTGCAATTTTGCCCCAAAATAGTGATATTTCTGCAATTTTGCGCCAAAAAAAGGGAAATTTCTGGAAATTACCCCAAAATAAGTGGAATTTCCTAGTTTTGCCCCAAAATAAGAATTTCTGTCTTTTTGCCCCAACATATAGGGAATTTCTTCCTTTTTGCCCCACAATTAGGGGAATTTCTGCAATTTGCTCCAAAATACGGGGAATTTCTGCCTTTTTGCCCGAAAATAAGAAGAATGCACATCTTTTTGCCATAAAAAAGGGAAATTTCTTTATTTTTTCTCCAAAATAAGGGGAATTTCTGCTTTTTTGCCTCTAAATACCTGGAATTTCTGTCTTTTTACCCCAAAACAAAGGGAATTTCTGTATTTTTTGCCCCAAAATAAGGAAAAATTCTGACTTATAACCCTGAAGTAAGTAAAATTTCTGCAATTTTGTCCCAAAATAAGGGAAATTTCTGCCTTTTCGCCTCCAAATAAGGGGAATTTCAGCCTTTTTACCTCAAAATAAGAAGAATTTCTGCATTTTTGCCACAAAATATTAGGAATTTCTGAATTTTTGCCCCAAAATAAGGAAAATTTCTGCCTTTTTTCCCTGAAATAAGTGAAATTTCTGAAATTTTGCCCCAAAATACGTGAAAGTTCTGCAATTTTGCTCCAAAATAAGTGAAATTTCTGGAATTTTGCCCCAAAATAAGTGGAATTTCTGAGATTTGCCCCCCCCAAAAAAAAGAATTTCTGTCTTTTTGCCCCAACATATAGGGAATTTCTGCATTTTTGAACCACAATTAGGGGAATTTTTGCAATTTTGCTCCAAAATAAGAGGAATTTCTACTTTTTTGCCTTGAAATAAGTGGAATTTCTGTCTTTTTCCTCCAAAACAAAGGGAATTTTTGTCATTTTTGCCCCACAATTAGGGGAATTTCTGCAATTTTGCTCCAAAATACAGGGAATTACTGCCTTTTTGCCCGAAAATAAGAAGGATGCATAACTTTTTGCCATAAAAAAAGGAAATTTCTTCATTTTTGCTCCAATATAAGCGGAATTTCTGTTTTTTTGCCTCTAAATAACTGGAATTTCTTTCTTTTTCCCCCAAAACAAAGGGAATTCCTGTCTTTTTGCCCCAAAATAAGATAAATTTCTGACCAGTTACCCTGAAATAAGTGAAATTTCTGCAATTTTGCCTCAAAATAAGGGAAATTTCTGCCTTTTTGCCCCCAAATAAGGAGAATTTCAGCCTTTTTACCTCAAAATAAGGGGAATTTCTGCATTTTTTGCCACAAAATATTAGGAATTTCTGCCTTTTTGCCCCAAAATAAGAAAATTTCTGCCTTTTTTCCCTGAAATAAGTGAAATTTCTGGAATTTTGCCCCCAAATAAGTCGAATTTCTGAGTTTTTCACCAAAATAAGGAGAATTTCTCTTTTTTGCTTTAACATATAGGGAATTTCTGCCTTTTTGCTCCACAATTAGGGGAATTTCTGCAATTTTATTCCAAAATACAGGGAATTTCTGCTTTTTTGACTGAAAATAAGAAGAATGCATACTTTTTGCCATAAAAAAAGGAAATTTCATCATTTTTGCTCCAAAAAAAGTGGAAATTCTGCTTTTTTGCCTCTAAATATGTGGAATTTCTGTCTTTTTCCCCCAAAACAAAGGGAATTTCTGTCTTTTTTGCCCAAAAATAAAAAAAATTTCTGACTTATTACCCTGAAATAAGTGAAATTTCTGCAATTTTGCCCCAAAATAAGTGATATTTCTGGAATTTTGCCCCAAAATAAGGGAAATTTCTGGAATTTTGCCCCAAAATAAGTGGAATTTCTGAGTTTTGCCCCAAAATAAGGAGAATTTCTGTCTTTTTGCCCCAACATATAGGGATTTTCTGCCTTTTTGCCCCACAATTAGCGGAATTTCTGCAATTTTGCTCCAAAATACGGAGAATTTCTGCCTTTTTGCCCGAAAATAAGAAGAATGCATACCTTTTTGCCATAAAAAAGAGAAATTTTTTCATTTTTTCTCCAAAATAAGGGGAATTTATACTTTTTTGCCTCTAAATAACTGGAATTTCTGTCTTTTTACCCCAAAACAAAGGGAATTTCTGTCTTTTTTGCCCCAAAATAAGGAAAAATTCTGACTTATTACCCTGAAGTAAGTGAAACTTCTGCAATTTTGACCCAAAATAAGGGAAATTTCTGCCTTTTCGCCTCCAAATAAGGGGAAATTCAGCCTTTTTACCTCAAAATAAGGGGAATTTCTGCATTTTTGCCACAAAATATTAGGAATTTCTGCATTTTTGCCCTAAAATAAGGAAAATTTCTGCCTTTTTTTCTGAAATAAGTGAAATTTCTGCAATTTTGCCCCAAAATATGTGAAATTTCTGCAATTTTGCTCCAAAATAAGTGAAATTTCTGAAATTTTGCCCCAAAATAAGTGAAATTTCTGGAATTTTGCCCCAAAATAAGTGGAATTTCTGAGATTTCCCCCAAAATAAAAAGAATTTCTGTCTTTTTGCACCAACATATAGGCAATTTCTGCCTTTTTGACCCACAATTAGGATAATTTCTGCAATTTTGCCCCAAAATAAGGGGAATTTCTGCTTTTTTGCCTCTAAATAAGTTGAATTTCTGTTTTTTTCCCCCAAAACAAAGGGAATTTTTGTCTTTTTTGCCCCACAATAAGGGGAATTTCTGCAATTTTGCTCCAAAATACGGGGAATTACTGCCTTTTTGCCCGAAAATAAGAAGAATGCATACCTTTTTGCCATAAAAAAAGGAAATTTCTTCATTTTTGCTCCAAAATAAGGGGAATTTCTGCTTATTTGCCTCTAAATAACTGGAATTTCTGTCTTTTTCCCCCAAAACCAAGGGAATTTTTGTCTTTTTTGCCCCAAAATAAGGAAAATTTCTGACCAGTTACCCTGAAATAAGTGAAATTTCTGCAATTTTGGCCCAAAATAAGGGAAATTTCTGCCTTTTTGCCCCCAAATAAGGAGAATTTCAGCCTTTTTACCTCAAAATAAGGGGAATTTCTGCATTTTTGCAACAAAATATTAGGAATTTCTGCCTTTTTGCCCCAAAATAAGATAATTTCTGCCTTTTTTCCCCGAAATAAGAGAAATTTCTGCAATTTTGGCCCAAAATAATTGAAATTTTTGGAATTTTGCCCCAAAATAAGTGGAATTTCTGAGTTTTGCACCAAAATAAGGAGAATTTCTCTTTTTTGCTCTAACATATAGGGAATTTCTGCATTTTTACCTCACAATTCCGGGAATTTCTGCAATTTTGTTCCAAAATACGTGGAATTTCTGCCTTTTTGCCTCCAAATAAGGGGAATTTCAGCATTTTTACCTCAAAATAAAGGGAATTTCTGCATTTTTGCCACAAAATATTAGGAATTTCTGCATTTTTGCCCCAAAATAAGAAAATTTCTGCTTTTTTCCCTGAAATAAGTGAAATTTCTGCAATTTTGCCCCAAAATAAATAAAATTTCTGACTTATTACCCTGAAATAAGTGAAATTTCTGCAATTTTGCCCCAAAATAAGGAGAATTTCTGTCTTTTTGCCCCAACATATAGGGAATTTCTGCCCTTTTGCCCCACAATTAGGGGAATTTCTGCAATTTTGCTCCAAAACACGGGGAATTTCTGCTTTTTTGCCCGAAAATAAGAAGAATGCATACCTTTTTGCCATAAAAAGGGAAATTTCTTCATTTTTGCTCCAAAATAAGTGGAATTTCTGCTTTTTTGCCTCTAAATAAGTGGAATTTCTGTCTTTTTCGCCCAAAACAAAGAGAATTTCTGTTTTTTTTTGCCCCAAAATAAGGAAAATTTCAGACTTATTACCCTGAAGTAAGTGAAATTTCTGCAATTTTGCCCCAAAATAAGGGAAATTTCTGCCTTTTTGCCCCCAAATAAGAGGAATTTCAGCTTTTTTACCTCAAAATAAGGGAAATTTCTGCATTTTTGACACAAAATATTAGGAATTTCTGCCTTTTTGCCCCAAAATAAGAAAAATTTCTGCCTTTTTCCCTGAAATAAGTGAAATTTCTGCAATTTTGCCCCAAAATACGTGAAATTTCTGCAATTTTGCTCCAAAATAAGTGAAATTTCTGAAATTTTGCCCCAAAATAAGTGAAATTTCTGGAATTTTGCCCCAAAATAAGTGGAATTTCTGAATTTTGCACCAAAATAAAAAGAATTTCTCTTTTTTTCCCTAACATATAGGGAAATTCTACCTTTTTGCCCCACAATTAGGGGAATTTCTGCAATTTGGTTCCAAAATACGGGGAATTTCTTCCTTTTTGCCACCAAATAAGGGGAATTTCAGACTTTTTACCTCAAAATAAGGGGAATTTCTGCATTTTTGCCACAAAATATTAGGAATTTGTGAATTTTTGCCCCAAAATAAGAAAATTTCTGCTTTTTTTTCTGAAATAAGTGAAATTTCTGCAATTTTGCCCCAAAATAAGAGAAATTTCTGCCTTTTTGCGTCCAAATAAGGGGAATTTCAGAATTTTTTCCTCAAAATAAGGGGAATTTCTGCATTTTTGCCACA
Source organism: Micromys minutus (assembly GCF_963924665.1). Classification (NCBI taxonomy): domain Eukaryota; kingdom Metazoa; phylum Chordata; class Mammalia; order Rodentia; family Muridae; genus Micromys; species Micromys minutus. Next base: position 8,986,820 of record NW_027667467.1, on the reverse strand, counting down.
AAATATTAGGAATTTCTGCATTTTTGCCCCAAAATAAGAAAATTTTTGCTTTTTTTCCCTGAAATAAGTGAAATTTCTGCAATTTTGCCCCAAAATATGTGAAGTTTCTGGAATTTTGCCCCAAAATAAGTGAAATTTCTGGAATTTTGCCTTAAAATAAGTGGAATTTTGAGTTTTGCACCAAAATAAGGAGAATTTCTGTTTTTTGCCCTAACATATAGGGAATTTCTGCCTTTTTGCCCCACAATTAGGGGAATTTCTGCAATTTTGTTCCAAAATACGGGGAATTTCTGCCTTTTTGCCCGAAAATAAGAAGAATGCATACCTTTTTGCCATAAAAAAAGGAAATTTCTTCATTTTTGCTCCAAAATAATGGGAATTTCTGCTTTTGCCTCTAAATAATTGGAATTTCTGTCTTTTTCCCCCAAAACAAAGGGAATTTCTGTCTTTTTTGCCCCAAAATTAAAAAAAAATTTCTGACTTATTACCCTGAAATAAGTGAAATTTCTGCAATTTTGCTTCAAAATAAGAGAAATATCTGCCTTTTTGCCCCCAAATAAGGGGAATTTCAGCCTTTTTCCCTCAAAATAAGGGAAATATCTGCATTTTTGCCCGAAAATAAGAAGAATGCATACCTTTTTGCCATAAAAAGGGAAATTTCTTCATTTTTGCTCCAAAATAAGTGGAATTTCTGCTTTTTTGCCTCTAAATAAGTGGAATTTCTGTCTTTTTCGCCCAAAACAAAGAGAATTTCTGTTTTTTTGCCCCAAAATAAGGAAAATTTCAGACTTATTACCCTGAAGTAAGTGAAATTTCTGCAATTTTGCCCCAAAATAAGGGAAATTTCTGCCTTTTTGCCCCCAAATAAGAGGAATTTCAGCTTTTTTACCTCAAAATAAGGGAAATTTCTGCATTTTTGACACAAAATATTAGGAATTTCTGCCTTTTTGCCCCAAAATAAGAAAAATTTCTGCCTTTTTCCCTGAAATAAGTGAAATTTCTGCAATTTTGCCCCAAAATACGTGAAATTTCTGCAATTTTGCTCCAAAATAAGTGAAATTTCTGAAATTTTGCCCCAAAATAAGTGAAATTTCTGGAATTTTGCCCCAAAATAAGTGGAATTTCTGAATTTTGCACCAAAATAAAAAGAATTTCTCTTTTTTTCCCTAACATATAGGGAAATTCTACCTTTTTGCCCCACAATTAGGGGAATTTCTGCAATTTGGTTCCAAAATACGGGGAATTTCTTCCTTTTTGCCACCAAATAAGGGGAATTTCAGCCTTTTTACCTCAAAATAAGGGGAATTTCTGCATTTTTGCCACAAAATATTAGGAATTTGTGAATTTTTGCCCCAAAATAAGAAAATTTCTGCTTTTTTTTCTGAAATAAGTGAAATTTCTGCAATTTTGCCCCAAAATAAGAGAAATTTCTGCCTTTTTGCCTCCAAATAAGGGGAATTTCAGAATTTTTTCCTCAAAATAAGGGGAATTTCTGCATTTTTGCCACAAAATATTAGGAATTTCTGCATTTTTGCCCCAAAATAAGAAAATTTTTGCTTTTTTTCCCTGAAATAAGTGAAATTTCTGCAATTTTGCCCCAAAATATGTGAAGTTTCTGGAATTTTGCCCCAAAATAAGTGAAATTTCTGGAATTTTGCCTTAAAATAAGTGGAATTTTGAGTTTTGCACCAAAATAAGGAGAATTTCTGTTTTTTGCCCTAACATATAGGGAATTTCTGCCTTTTTGCCCCACAATTAGGGGAATTTCTGCAATTTTGTTCCAAAATACGGGGAATTTCTGCCTTTTTGCCCGAAAATAAGAAGAATGCATACCTTTTTGCCATAAAAAAAGGAAATTTCTTCATTTTTGCTCCAAAATAATGGGAATTTCTGCTTTTGCCTCTAAATAATTGGAATTTCTGTCTTTTTCCCCCAAAACAAAGGGAATTTCTGTCTTTTTTGCCCCAAAATTAAAAAAAAATTTCTGACTTATTACCCTGAAATAAGTGAAATTTCTGCAATTTTGCTTCAAAATAAGAGAAATATCTGCCTTTTTGCCCCCAAATAAGGGGAATTTCAGCCTTTTTCCCTCAAAATAAGGGAAATATCTGCATTTTTGCCCGAAAATAAGAAGAATGCATACCTTTTGGCCATCAAAAAGGGAAATTTCTTCATTTTTGCTCCAAAAAAAGTGGAATTTCTGCTTTTTTGCCTCTAAATAAGTGGAATTTCTGTCTTTTTCGCCCAAAACAAAGGGAATTTCTGTCTTTTTTGCCCCAAAATAAGGAAAATTTCAGACTTATTACACTGAAGTAAGTGAAATTTCTGCAATGTTGCCCCAAAATAAGGGAAATTTCTGCCTTTTTGCCCCCAAATAAGGGGAATTTCAGCTTTTTTACCTCAAAATAAGGGGAATTTCTGCATTTTTGCCACAAAATATTAGGAATTTCTGACTTTTTGCCCCAAAATAAGGAAAATTTCTGCCTTTTTCTCTGAAATAAGTTAAATTTCTGCAATTTTGCCCCAAAATATGTGAAATTTCTGAAATTTTGCCCCAAAATAAGTGAAATTTCTGGAATTTTGCCCCAAAATAACTGGAATTTCTGAGATTTGCTACAAAATAAAAAGAATTTCTGTCTTTTTGCCCCAACATATAGGGAATTTCTGCCTTTTTGACCCACAATTAGGATAATTTCTGCAATTTTGCTCCAAAATAAGGGGAATTTCTGCTTGTTTGCCTCTAAATAAGTGGAATTTCTGTCTTTTTCCCCAAAACAAAGAGAATTTTTGTCATTTTTGCCCCACAATTAGGAGAATTTCTTCAATTCTGCTCCAAAATACGGGGAATTACTGCCTTTTTGCCCGAAAATAAAAAGAATGCATACCTTATTGCCATAAAAAAAGGAAATTTCTTCATTTTTGCTCCAAAATAAGGGGAATTTCTGTTTTTTTGCCTCTAAATAACTGGAATTTCTGTCTTTTTCCCCCAAAACAAAGGGAATTCCTGTCTTTTTGCCCCAAAATAAGGAAAATTTCTGACCAGTTATCCTGAAATAAGTGAAATTTCTGCAATTTTGCCTCAAAATAAGGGAAATTTCTGCCTTTTTGCCCCCAAATAAGGAGAATTTCAGCCTTTTTACCTCAAAATAAGGGGAATTTCTGCATTTTTGCAACAAAATATTAGGAATTTCTGCCTTTTTGCCCCAAAATAAGAAAATTTCTGCCTTTTTTCCCTGAAATAAGTGAAATTTCTGCAATTTTGCTCCAAAATAAGTGAAATTTCTGGAATTTTGCCCCAAAATAAGTGGAATTTCTGAGTTTTGCACCAAAATAAAAAGAATTTCTCTTTTTTGCCCTAACATATAGGGAATTTCTACCTTTTTGCCCCACAATTAGGGGAATTTCTGCAATTTGGTTCCAAAATACGGGGAATTTCTGCCTTTTTGCCTCCAAATAAGGGGAATTTCAGCCTTTTTACCTCAAAATAAGGGAATTTCTGCATTTTTGCCACAAAATATTAGAAATTTCTGCATTTTTGCCACAAAATAAGAAAATTTCTGCTTTTTTTCCCTGAAATAAATTAAATTTCTGCAATTTTGCCCCAAAATAAGTGAAATTTCTGAAATTTTGCCCCAAAATAATGGAAATTTCTGGAATTTTGCCCCAAAATAAGTGAAATTTCTGCGTTTTGCCCCAAAATAAAGAGAATTTCTGTCTTTTTGCCCCAACATATAGAGAATTTCTGCCCTTTTGCCCCACAATTAGGGGAATTTCTGCAATTTTGCTCCAAAACACGGGGAATTTCTGCTTTTTTGCCCGAAAATAAGAAGAATGCATATCTTTTTGCCATAAAAAAGGGAAATTTCTTCATTTTTGCTCCAAAATAAGTGGAATTTCTGCTTTTTTGCCTCTAAATAAGTGGAATTTCTGTCTTTTTCGCCCAAAACAAAGGGAATTTTTGTTTTTTTGCCCCAAAATAAGGAAAATTTCAGACTTAATACCGTGAAGTAAGTGAAATTTCTGCAATTTTGCCCCAAAATAAGGGAAATTTCTGCCTTTTTGCTCCCAAATAAGCGAAATTTCAGCTTTTTTACCACAAAATAAGGGAAATTTCTGCATTTTTGCCACAAATATTAGGAATTTCTGCCTTTTTGCCCCAAAATAAAGAAAAATTTCTGCCTTTTTCCCTGAAATAAGTGAAATTTCTGCAATTTTGCCCCAAAATACGTGAAATTTCTGCAGTTTTGCTCCAAAATAAGTGAAATTTCTGAAATTTTGCCCCAAAATAAGTGAAATTTCTGGAATTTTGCCCCAAAATAAGTGGAATTTCTGAGATTTCCCCCAAAATAAAAAGAATTTCTGTCTTTTTGCCCCAACATATAGGGAATTTCTGCCTTTTTGACCCACAATTAGGATAATTTCTGCAATTTTGCTCCAAAATAAGGGGAATTTCTGCTTTTTTGCCTCTAAATAAGTGGAATTTCTGTCTTTTTCCCCCAAAACAAAGGGAATTTTTGTCTTTTTTCCCCACAATTAGGGGAATTTCTGCAATTTTGCTCCAAAATACGGGGAATTACTGCTTTTTTACCCGAAAATAAGAAGAATGCATACCTTTTTGCCATAAAAAAAGGAAATTTCTTCATTTTTGCTCCAAAATAAGAAAAATTTCTGACCAGTTACCCTGAAGAAAGTGAAATTTCTGCAATTTTGCCCCAAAATAAAAAAAATTTCTGACTTTTTGCCCCCAAATAAAGAGAATTTCAGCCTTTTTACCTCAAAATTGGAGAATTTCTGCATTTTTGCAACAAAATATTAGGAATTTCTGCCTTTTTGCCTCAAAATAAGAAAATTTCTGCCTTTTTTCCCTGAAATAAGTGAAATTTCTGCAATTTTGCACCAAAATAAGTGGAATTTCTGAGTTTTGCACCAAAATAAAAAGAATTTCTCTTTTTTGCTCTAACATATAGGGAATTTCTACCTTTTTGCCCCACAATTAGGGGAATTTCTGCAATTTGGTTCTAAAATACGGGGAATTTCTGCCTTTTTGCCTCCAAATAAAAGGAATTTCAGCCTTTTTACCTCAAAATAAGGGGAATTTCTGCATTTTTGCCACAAAATATTAGGAATTTCTGCATTTTTGCCCCAAAATAAGAAAATTTCTGCCTTTTTTTCTGAAATAAGTGAAATTTGTGCAATTTTGCCTCAAAATAAAAAAAATTTTATGTCTTATTACCCTGAAATAAGTGAAATTTCTGCAATTTTGCCCCAAAATAAGGGAAATTTCTGCCTTTTTGTCTCCAAATAAGGGGAATTTAAGCCTTTTTACCTCAAAATAAGGGGAATTTCTGCATTTTTGCCACAAAATATTAGGAATATATGCATTTTTGCCCCAAAATAAGAAAATTTCTGCCTTTTTTCTTTGAAATAAGTGAAATTTTGCAATTTTGCCCCAAAATATGTGAAATTTCTGCAATTTTGCCCCAAAATAAGTGAAATTTCTGGAATTTTGATTTAAAATAAATGGAATTTTGAGTTTTGAACCAAAATAAGGAGAATTTCTGTTTTTTGCCCTATCATATAGGTAATTTCTGCCTTTTTGCCCCACAATTAGAGGAATTTCTGCAATTTTGTTCCAAAATACGGGGAATTTTTGCCTTATTGCCTGAAAATAAGAAAAATGCATACATTTTTGCCATAAAAAAAGGAAATTTCTTCATTTTTGCTCTAAAATAAGGGGAATTTCTGCTTTTGCCTCTAAATAAGTGGAATTTCTGTCTTTTTCCCCCAAAACAAAGGGAATTTCTGTCTTTTTTGCCCCAAAATAAAAAAAAAATTCTGACTTATTACCCTGAAATAAGTGAAATTTCTGCAATTTTGCTTCAAAATAAGGGAAATTTCTGCCGTTTTGCCCATAAATAAGGGGAATTTCAGCCTTTTTCCCTCAAAATAAGGGAAATTTCTGCATTTTTGCCCGAAAATAAGAAGAATGCATACCTTTTTGCCATAAAAAAAGGAAATTTCTTCATTTTTGCTCCAAAATAAGGGGAATTTCTGCTTTTGCCTCTAAATAAGTGGAATTTCTGTCTTTTTCCCCCAAAACAAAGGGAATTTCTGTCTTTTTTGCCCCAATATAAAAAAAAATTTCTGACTTATTACCCTGAAATAAGTGAAATTTCTGCAATTTTGCCCAAAAAAAGGGAAATTTCTGCCTTTTTGCCCCCAAATAAGGAGAATTTCACCCTTTTTACCTCAAAATAAGGAGAATTTCTGCATTTTTGTAACAAAATATTAAAAATTTCTGCCTTTTTGCCCTAAAATAAGAAAATTTCTGCCTTTTTTCCCTGAATTAAGTGAAATTTCTGCAATTTTGCCCCAAAATAAGTGATATTTCTGCAATTTTGCCCCAAAATAAGTAGAATTTCTGAGTTTTGCACCAAAATAAAAAGAATTTCTCTTTTTTGCCCTAACATATAGGGAATTTCTACCTTTTTGCCCCACAATTAGGGGAATTTCTGCAATTTGGTTCCAAAATACAGGGTATTTCTGCCTTTTTGCCACCAAATAATGGGAATTTCAGCCTTTTTACCTCAAAATAAGGGGAATTTCTGCATTTTTGCCACAAAATATTAGGAATTTGTGCATTTTTGCCCCAAAATAAGAAAATTTCTGCTTTTTTTTCTGAAATAAGTGAAATTTCTGCAATTTTGCCCCAAGATAAAAAAAAATTTCTGACTTATTACCCTGAAATAAGTGATATTTCTGCAATTTTGCCCCAAAATAAGAGAAATTTCTGCCTTTTTGCCTCCAAATAAGGGGAATTTCAGACTTTTTTCCTCAAAATAAGGGGAATTTCTGCATTTTTGCCACAAAATATTAGGAATTTCTGCATTTTTGCCCCAAAATAAGAAAATTTCTGCTTTTTTTCCCTGAAATAAGTGAAATTTCTGCAATTTTGCCCTAAAATATGTGAAATTTCTGCAATTTTGCCTCAAAATAAGTAAAATTTCTGGAATTTTGCCTTAAAATAAGTGGAATTTTGAGTTTTGCACCAAAATAAGGAGAATTTCTGTTTTTTGCCCTAACATATAGGGAATTTCTGCCTTTTTGCCCCACAATTAGGGGAATTTCTGCAATTTTGTTCAAAAATACGGGGAATTTCTGCCTTTTTGCCCGAAAATAAGAAGAATGCATACCTTTTTGCCATAAAAAAAGGAAATTTCTTCATTTTTGCTCCAAAATAAGGGGAATTTCTGCTTTTGCCTCTAAATAAGTGGAATTTCTGTCTTTTCCCCCCAAAACAAAGGGAATTTCTGTCTTTTTTGCCCCAAAATTTAAAAAAATTTCTGACTTATTACCCTGAAATAAGTGAAATTTCTGCAATTTTGCTTCAAAATAAGGGAAATTTCTGCTTTTTGGCCCCAAATAAGGGAAATTTCAGACTTTTTCTTTCAAAATAAGGGAAATTTCTGCATTTTTGCCCGAAAATAAGAAGAATGCATACCTTTTTGCCATAAAAAAGGGAAATTTCTTCATTTTTGCTCCAAAATAAGTGGAATTTCTGCTTTTTTGCCTCTAAATAAGTGAAATTTCTGTCTTTTTCGCCCAAAACAAAGGGAATTTCTGTCTTTTTTGCCCCAAAATAAGGAAAATTTCAGACATATTACCCTGAAGTAAGTGAAATTTCTGCAATGTTGCCCCAAAATTAGGAAAATTTCTGCCTTTTTGCCTCCAAATAAGGGGAATTTTAGCCTTTTTACCTCAAAATAATGGGAATTTCTGCATTTTTGCCACAAAATATTAGGAATTTCTGCCTATTTGCCCCAAAATAAGGAAAATTTCCGTTTTTTTCTCTGAAATAAGTGAAATTTCTGCAATTTTGCCCCAAAATACGTGAAATTTCTGCAATTTTGCTCCAAAATAAGTGAAATTTCTAAAATTTTGCCCCAAAATAAGTGAAATTTCTGGAATTTTGCCCCAAAATGAGTGGAATTTCTGAGATTTGCTCCAAATTAAAAAGAATTTCTGTCTTTTTGCCCCAACATATAGGGAATTTCTGCCTTTTTGACCCACAATTAGGATAATTTCTGTAATTTTGCTCCAAAATAAGGGGAATTTCTGCTTGTTTGCCTCTAAATAAGTGGAATTTCTGTCTTTTTCCCCAAAAACAAATTGAATTTTTGTCATTTTTGCCCCACAATTAGGAGAATTTCTGCAATTCTGCTCCAAAATACGGGGAATTACTGCCCTTTTGCCCAAAAATAAGAAGAATGCATACGTTTTTGCCATAAAAAAAGGAAATTTCTTCATTTTTGCTCCAAAATAAGGGGAATTTCTGCTTTTTTGCCTCTTAATAACTGGAATTTCTGTCTTTTTCCCCCAAAACAAAGGGAATTCCTGTCTTTTTGCCCCAAAATAAGGAAAATTTCTGACCAGTTACCCTGAAATAAGTGAAATTTATGCAATTTTGCCTCAAAATAAGGGAATTTTCTGTCTTTTTGCCCCCAAATAAGGAGAATTTCAGCCTTTTTACCGCAAAATAAGAAGAATTTCTGCATTTTTGCAACAAAATATTAGGAATTTCTGCCTTTTTCCCCAAAATAAGAAAATTTCTGCCTTTTTTCCCTGAAATAAGTGAAATTTCTGCAATTTTGCCCCAAAATAAGTGACATTTCTGGAATTTTGCCCCAAAATAAGTGGAATTTTAGAGTTTTGCACCAAAATAAAAAGAATTTCTCTTTTTTGCCCTAACATATAGGGAATTTCTACCTTTTTGCCCCACAATTAGGGGAATTTCTGCAATTTGGTTCCAAAATACGGGGAATTTCTGCCTTTTTGCCTCCAAATAAGGGGAATTTCAGCCTTTTTACCTCAAAATAAGGGGAATTTCTGCATTTTTGCCACAAAATATTAGGAATTTGTGCATTTTTGCCCCAAAATAAGAAAATTTCTGCTTTTTTTTCTAAAATAAGTGAAATTTGTGCAATTTTGCCCCAAAAAAAAATTTCTGACTTATTACCCTGAAATAAGTGAAATTTCTGCAATTTTGCCCCAAATTAAGGGAAATTTCTGCCTTTTTGCCTCCAAATAAGGGGAATTTCAGCCTTTTTACCTCAAAATAAGGGGAAATTCTGCATTTTTGCAACAAAATATTAAGAATTTCTGCATTTTTGCCCCAAAATAAGAAAATTTCTGCTTTTTTTCCCTGAAATAAGTGAAATTTCTGCAATTTTGCCCCAAAATAATGAAATTTCTGCAATTTTGCCCCAAAATAATGGAAATTTCTGGAATTTTGCCCCAAAATAAGTGGAATTTTGAGTTTTACACCAAAATAAGGAGAATTTCTGTTTTTTGCCCTAACATATAGGGAATTTCTGCGTTTTTGCCCCACAATTAGGGGAATTTCTGCAATTTTGTTCCAAAATACGGGGAATTTCTGCCTTTTTGCCTGAATATAAGAAGAATGCATACCTTTTTGCCATAAAAAAACGAAATTTCTTCATTTTTGCTCCAAAATAAGGGGAATTTCTGCTTTTTTGCCTCTAAATAAGTTTAATTTCTGTCTTTTTCCCTCACAACAAAGGGAATTTCTGTCTTTTTTGCCCCAAAATAAAAAAAAAATTTCTGACTTATTACCCTGAAATAAGTGAAATTTCTGCAATTTTGCTTCAAAATAAGGGAAATTTCTGCCTTTTTGCCCCCAAATAAGAAGAATTTCAGCCTTTTTCCCTCAAAATAAGGGAAATTTCTGCATTTTTGCCACAAAATATTAGGAATTTCTGCATTTTGCCCAAAAATAAGAAAATTTCTGCTTTTTTTCCCTGAAATAAGTGAAATTTCTGCAATTTTGTCCCAAAATAAGTGATATTTCTGCAATTTTGCCCCAAAAGAAGTGAAATTTCTTGAATTTTGCCCCAAAATATGTGGAATTTCTGAGTTTTGCCCCAAAATAAGGAGAATTTCTGTCTTTTTGCCCTAACATATAGGGAATTTCTGCCTTTTTGCCCCACAATTAGGGGAATTTCTGCAATTTTGCTCCAAAATACGGGGAACTTCTGCTTTTTTGCCCGAAAATAAGAAGAATGCATAACTTTTTGCCATAAAAAAGGTAAATTTCTTCATTTTTACTCCAAAATAAGTGGAATTTCTGATTTTTTGCCTCTAAATAAGTGGAATTTCTGTCTTTTTCGCCCAAAACAAAAGGAATTTCTTTCCTTTTTGCCCAAAATGAGGAAAATTTCAGACTTATTACCCTGAAGTAAGTGAAATTTCTGCAATTTTGCCCCAAAATAAGGGAAATTTCTGCCTTTTTGCTCGCAAATAAGGGGAATTTCAGCATTTTTACCTCAAAATAAGGAGAATTTCTGCATTTTTGACACAAAATATTAGGAATTTCTGCCTTTTTGCCCCAAAATAAGGAAAATTTCTGCCTTTTTCCCTGAAATAAGTGAAATTTCTGCAATTTTTCCCAAAATAAGTGAAATTTCTGCAATTTTGCCCCAAAATAAGTGAAATTTCTGGAATTTTGCCCCCAAAAGTGTGGAATTTCTGAGATATGCCCCTAAATAAGGAGAATTTCTGTCTTTTTGCCCCAACATATAGGGAATTTCTGCTTTTTTGACCGACAATTAAAGAATTTTTGCAATTTTGCCCCAAAATAAGTGAAATTTCTGCAATTTTGCCCCAAAATAAGGGAAATTTCTGGAATTTTGCCCCAAAATAATTGGAATTTCTGAGCTTTGCCCCAAAATAAGGAGAATTTCTGTCTTTTTGCCCTAACATATATGGAATTTCTGCTTTTTTTGCCCCACAATTAGGAGAATTTCTGCAATTTTGCTCAAAAATACCAGGAATTACTGCCTTTTTGCCCGAAAATAAGAAGAATGCATACCTTTTTGCCATAAAAAAAGGAAATTTCTTTATTTTTGCTCCGAAATAAGGGGAATTTCTGCTTTTTTGCCTCAAAATAACTGGAATTTCTGTCTTTTTCCCCCAAAACAAAGGGAATTCCTGTCTTTTTACCCCAAAATAAGGAAAAGTTCTTACCAGTTACCCTGAAATAAGTGAAATTTCTGCAATTTTGCCCCAAAATAAGGGAAATTTCTGCCTTTTGGCCACCAAATAAGCAGAATTTCAGCAATTTTACCTCAAAATAAGGGGAATTTCTGCATTTTTGCCACAAAATATTAGGAATTTCTGCCTTTTTGCCCCATAATAAGGAAAATCTCTGCCTTTTTTCCCTGAAATAAGTGAAATTTCTGCAATTTTGCCACAAAATATGTGAAGTTTCTGCAATTTTGCCCCAAAATAAGTGATATTTCTGCAATTTTGCCCCAAAATAAGGGAAATTTCTGCAATTTTGCCCCAAAATAAGTGGAATTTCTGAGTTTTGCCCCAAAATAAAGAGAATTTCTGTCTTTTTGCCCCAACATATACGGAATTTCTGCCTTTTTGCCCCACAATTAGGAAAATTTCTGCAATTTTGCTCCAAAATACAGGGAATTTCTGCCTTTTTGTTCCAAAATAAGAAGAATGCATACCTTTTTGCCATAAAAAAGGCAAATTTCTTCATTTTTTCTATAAAATAAAAGGAATTTTTGCTTTTTTGCCTCTAAATAAGTGGAATTTCTGTCTTTTCCCCCCAAAACAAAGGGAATTTCTGTCTTTTTTGCCCCAAAATAAGGAAAAATTCTGACTTATTACCCTGAAGTAAGTGAAATTTCTGCAATTTTGCCCCAAAATAAGGGAAATTTCTGCATGTTTGCCTCCAAATAAGGGGAATTTCAGCCTTTTTACATCAAAATACGGGGAATTTCTGCCTTTTTGCCACAAAATAAAAAGAATGCATACCTTTTTGCCATAAAAAAGGCAAATTTCTTCATTTTTTCTCTAAAATAAGGGGAATTTTTGCTTTTTCGCCTCTAAATAAGTGGAATATCTGACTTTTTCCCCCAAAACAAAAGGAAGTCCTGTCTTTTTGCCCCAAAATAAGGAAAATTTCTGAACAGTTACCCAGAAATAAGTGAAATTTCTGCAATTTTGCCCCAAATTAGAAAAAATTTCTGCCTTTTTGCTTCCAAATAAGGAGAATTTCAGCCTTTTTAACTCAAAATAAGGGGAATTTCTGCATTTTTGCAACAAAATATTAGGAATTTCTGCCTTTTTGCCCCAAAATAAGAAAATTTCTGCCTTTTTTCCCTGAAATAAGTGAAATTTCTGCAATTTTGCCCCAAAATAAGTGAAATTTCTGGAATTTTGCCCCAAAAGAAGTGGAATTTCTGAGTTTTGCACCAAAATAAAAAGATTTTCTCTTTTTTGCCCTAACATATAGGGAATTTCTACCTTTTTGCCCCACAATTAGGGGAATTTCTGCAATTTGGTTCCAAAATACGAGGAATTTCTGCCTTTTTGCCTCCAAATAAGGGGAATTTCAGCCTTTTTACCACAAAATAAGGGGAATTTCTGCATTTTTGCCACAAAATATTAGGAATTTCTGCATTTTTGCCCCAAAATAAGAAAATTTCTGCTTTTTTTTCTGAAATAAGTGAAATTTCTGCAATTTTGCCTCAAAAATAAAAAAAATTTCTGACTTATTACCCTGAAATAAGTGAAATTTCTGCAATTTTGCCCCAAAATAAGGGAAATTTCTGCCTTTTTGCCTCCAAATAAGGGGAATTTCAGCCTTTTTACCTCAAAATAAGGGGAAATTCTGCATTTTTGCAACAAAATATTAGGAATTTCTGCATTTTTGCCCCAAAATAAGAAAATTTCTGCTTTTTTTCCCTGAAATAAGTGAAATTTCTGCAATTTTGCCCCAAAATAAGTGAAATTTCTGCAATTTTGCCCCAAAATAATGGAAATTTCTGGAATTTTGCCCCAAAATAAGTGGAATTTTGAGTTTTGCACCAAAATAATGAGAATTTCTGTTTTTTGCCCTAACATATAGGAAATTTCTGCCTTTTTGCCCCACAATTAGGGGAATTTCTGCAATTTTGTTCCAAAATACGGGGGATTTCTGCCTTTTTGCCCAAAAATAAGAAGAATGCATATCTTTTTGACATAAAAAAAGGAAATTTCTTCATTTTTGCTCCAAAATAAGGGGAATTTCTGCTTTTATGCCTCTAAATAAGTGGAATTTCTGTCTTTTTCCCCCACAACAAAGGGAATTTCTGTCTTTTTTGCCCCAAAATAAAAAAAAAATTTCTGACTTATTACCCTGAAATAAGTGAAATTTCTGCAATTTTGCTTCAAAATAAGGGAAATTTCTGCCTTTTCCCCCCAAATAAGGGGAATTTCAGCCTTTTTCCCTCAAAAAAAGGGAAATTTCTGCATTTTTGCCACAAAATATTAGGAATTTCTGCCTTTTTGCCCCAAAATAAGAAAATTTCTGCTTTTTTTCCCTGAAATAAGTGAAATTTCTGCAATTTTGTTCCAAAATAAGTGATATTTCTGCAATTTTGCCCCCAAAAAAGTGAAATTTCTGGAATTTTGCCCCAAAATAAGTGGAATTTCTGAGTTTTGCCCCAAAATAAGAAGAATTTCTGTCTTTTTGCCCCAACATATAGGGAATTTCTGCCTTTTTGCCCCACAATTAGGGGAATTTCTGCAATTTTGATCCAAAATACGAGGAATTTCTGCTTTTTCGTCCGAAAATAAGAAGAATGCATACCTTTATGTCATAAAAAAGGGAAATTTCTTCATTTTTGCTCCAAAATAAGTGGAATTTCTGCTTTTTTGCCTCTAAATAAGTGGAATTTCTATCTTTTTCGCCCAAAACAAAAGGAATTTCTGTCTTTTTTGCCCAAAATGAGTAAAATTTCAGACTTAATACCCTGAAGTAAGTGAAATTTCTGCAATTTTGCCCCAAAATAAGGGAAATTTCTGCCTTTTTGCTCCCAAATAAGGGGAATTTCAGCCTTTTTACTCAAAATAAGGGGAATTTCTGCATTTTTGCCACAAAATATTAGGAATTTCTGCTCTTTTGCCCCAAAATAAGGAAAATTTCTGCCTTTTTCCCTGAAATAAGTGAAATTTCTGCAATTTTGCAAAGATTAAGTGAAATTTCTGCAATTTTGCCCCAAAATAAGTGAAAATTCTAAAATTTTGATCCAAAAATAGTGGAATTTCTGAGATATGCCCCAAAATAAGGAGAATTTCTTTCTTTTTGCCCAAACAAATAGGGAATTTCTGCTTTTTTGACCGACAATTAAAGAATTTCTGCAATTTTGCCCCAAAATAAGGGAAATTTCTGGAATTTTGCCCCAAAATAATTGGAATTTCTGAGTTTTGCCCCAAAATAAGGAGAATTTCTGTCTTTTTGACCTAACATATATGGAATTTCTGCTTTTTTTGCCCCACAATTAGGGGAATTTCTGCAATTTTGCTCCAAAATACCGGGAATTACTTCCTTTTTGCCCGAAAATAAGAAGAATGCATAACTTTTTGCCATAAAAAAAGGAAATTTCTTCATTTTTGCTCCAAAATAAGGGGAATTTCTGCTTTTTTGCCTCTAAATAACTGGAATTTCTGTCTTTTTCCCCCAAAAAAAAAGAATTCCTGTCTTTTTACCCCAAAATAAGGAAAAGTTCTTACCAGTTACCCTGAAATAAGTGAAATTTCTGCAATTTTGCCCCAAAATAAGGGAAATTTCTGCCTTTTTGCCAGAAAATAAGAAGAATGCATACCTTTTTGCCATAAAAAAGGGAAATTTCTTCATTTTTGCTCCAAAATAAGTGGAATTTCTGCTTTTTGGCCTCTAAATAAGTGGAATTTCTGTCTTTTTCGCCCAAAACAAAGGGAATTTCTGTCTTTTTTGCCCCAAAATAAGGAAAATTTCAGACTCATTACCCTGAAGTAAGTGAAATTTCTGCAATTTTGCCCCAAAATAAGGGAAATTTCTGCCTTTTTGCCCCCAAATAAGGGGAATTTCAGGTTTTTACCACAAAATAAGGGAAATTTCTGCATTTTTGCTACAAAATATTAGGAATTTCTGCCTTTTTGCCCCAAAATAAGGAAAATTTCAACCTTTTTCCCTGAAATAAGTGAAATTTCTGCAATTTTGCCCCAAAATACGTGAAATTTCTGCAATTTTGCTCTAAAATAAGTGAAATTTCTGAAATTTTGCCTCAAAATAAGTGAAATTTCTGGAATTTTGCCCCAAAATAAGTGGAATTTCTGAGATTTCCCCCAAAATAAAAAGAATTTCTGTCTTTTTGCCCCAACATATAGGGAATTTCGGCCTTTTTGACCCACAATTAGGATAATTTCTGCAATTTTGCTCCAAAATAAGGGGAATTTCTGCTTTTTTGCCTCTAAATAAGTGGAATTTCTGTCTTTTTCCCCCAAAATAAAGGGAATTTTTGGCTTTTTTGCCCCACATTTAGGGGAATTTCTGCAATTTTGCTCCAAAATACGGGGAATTACTGCTTTTTTACCCGAAAATAAGAAGAATGCATAACTTTTTGCCATAAAAAAAGGAAATTTCTTCATTTTTGCTCCAAATTAAGGAGAATTTCTGCTTTTTTGCCTCTAAATAACTGGAATTTCTGTCTTTTTCCCCCAAAACAAAGGGAATTTCTGTCTTTTTGCCCCAAAATAAGGAAAATTTCTGACCAGTTACCTTGAAAAAAGTGAAATTTCTGCAATTTTGCCCCAAAATAAGGGAAATTTCTGCCTTTTTGCCCCCAAATAAGGAGAATTTCAGCCTTTTTACCTCAAAATAAGGAGAATTTCTGCATTTTTGCAACAAAATATTAGGAATTTCTGCCTTTTTGCCCCCAAATAAGGAGAATTTCAGCCTTTTTACCTCAAAATAAGGGGAATTTCTATATTTTTGCAACAAAATATTTGGAATTTCTGCCTTTTTGCCCCAAAATAAGAAAATTTCTGCCTTTTTTCCCTGAAATAAGAGAAATTTCTGCAATTTTGGCCCAAAATAATTGAAATTTTTGGAATTTTGCCCCAAAATAAGTGGAATTTCTGAGTTTTGCACCAAAATAAGGAGAATTTCTCTTTTTTGCCTTAACATATAGGGAATTTCTGCCTTTTTACCCCACAATTAGGGGAATTTCTGCAATTTTGTTCCAAAATACGGGGAATTTCTGCCTTTTAGCCTCCAAATAAGGGGAATTTCAGCCTTATTACCTCAAAATAAGGGGAATTTCTGCATTTTTGCCACAAAATATTAGGAATTTATGCATTTTTGCCCCAAAATAAGAAAATTTCAGCTATTTTTCCCTGATATAAGTGAAATTTCTGCAATTTTGCCCCAAAATAAATAAAATTTCTGACTTATTACCCTAAAATAAGTGAAATTTCTGCAATTTTGCCCCAAAATTAGGGAAATTTCTGCCTTTTTGCCTCCAAATAAGGGGAATTTCAGCGTTTTTACCTCAAAATAAGGGAATTTCTGCATTTTTGCCACAAAATATTAGGAATTTCTGCATTTTTGCCCCAAAATAAGAAAATTTCTGCTTTTTTTCCCTGAAATAAGTTTAATTTCTGCAATTTTGCCCCAAAATAAGTGAAATTTCTGCAATTTTGCCCCAAAATAATGGAAATTTCTGGAATTTTGCCCCAAAATAAGTGAAATTTCTGCGTTTTGCCCCAAAATAAAGAGAATTTCTGTCTTTTTGCCCCAACATAAAAAGAATTTCTGCCCTTTTGCCCCACAATTAGGGGAATTTCTGCAATTTTGCTCCAAAACACGGGGAATTTCTGCTTTTTTGCCCGAAAATAAGAAGAATGCATACCTTTTTGCCATAAAAAAGGGAAATTTCTTCATTTTTGCTCCAAAATAAGTGGAATTTCTGCTTTTTTGCCTCTAAATAAGTGGAATTTCTGTCTTTTTCGCCCAAAACAAAGTGAATTTCTGTCTTTTTTGCCCCAAAATAAGGAAAATTTCAGACTTATTACCCTGAAGTAAGTGAAATTTCTGCAATTTTGCCCCAAAATAAGGGAAATTTCTGCCTTTTTGCCTCCAAATAAGGGGAATTTCAGGTTTTTACCTCAAAATAAGGGAAATTTCTGCATTTTTGCTACAAAATATTAGGAATTTCTGCCTTTTTGCCCCAAAATAAGGAAAATTTCTGCCTTTTTCTCTGAAATAAGTGAAATTTCTGCAATTTTGCCCCAAAATACGTGAAATTTCTGCAATTTTGCTCCAAAATAAGTAAAATTTCTGAAATTTTGCCCCAAAATAAGTGAAATTTCTGGAATTTTGCCCCAAAATAAGTGGAATTACTGAGATTTCCCCCAAAATAAAAAGAATTTCTGTCTTTTTGCCCCAACATATAGGGAATTTCTGCCTTTTTGACCCACAATTAGGATAATTTCTGCAATTTTGCTCCAAAATAAGGGGAATTTCTGCTTTTTTGCCTCTAAATAAGTGGAATTTCTGTCTTTTTCCCCCCAAACAAAAGAAATTTTTAGCTTTTTTGCCCCACAATTAGGGGAATTTCTGCAATTTTGCTCCAAAATACGGGGAATTACTGCTTTTTTAACCGAAAATAAGAAGAATGCATACCTTTTTGCCATAAAAAAAGGAAATTTCTTTATTTTTTCTCCAAAATAAGGGGAATTTCTGCTTTTTTGCCTCTAAATAACTGGAATTTCTGTCCTTTTCCCCCACAACAAAGGGAATTTCTGTCTTTTTTGCCCCAAAATAAGAAAAAATTCTGACTTATTACTCTGAAGTAAGTGAAATTTCTGCAATATTGCCCCAAAATAATAGAAATTTCTGCCTTTTTGCCTCCAAATAAGGGGAATTTCAGCCTTTTTACCTCAAAATAAGGGGAATTTCTGCATTTTTGCCACAAAATATTAGAAATTTCTGCCTTTTTGCCCCAAAATAAAGAAAAATTCTGCCTTTTTTCCCTGAAATAAGTGAAATTTCTGCAATTTTTCCCCAAAATACATGAAATTTCTGCAATTTTGCCCCAAAATAAGTGAAATTTCTGAAATTTTGCCCCAAAATAAATGAAATTTCTGGAAATTTGCCCCAAAAAAGTGGAATTTCTAAGATTTGACCCAAAATAAAAATAATTTCTGTCTTTTTGCCCCAACATATAGGGAATTTCTGCCTTTTTGACCCACAATTAGGAGAATTTTTGCAATTTTGCTCCAAAATAAGAGGAATTTCTGCTTTTTTGCCTCTAAATAAGTGGAATTTCTGTCTTTTTCCCCCAAAACAAAGGGAATTTTTGTCTTTTTTGCTCCACAATTAGGGGAATTTCTGCAATTTTGCTCCAAAATACGGGGAATGACTGACTTTTTGCCCGAAGAAAAAGAATGCATACCTTTTTGAAATAAAAAAAGGAAATTTCTTCATTTTTGCTCCAAAATAAGGGGAATTTCTGCTTTTTTGCCTCTAAATAAGTGGAATTTCTGTCTTTTTCCCCCAAAACAAAGGGAATTTCTGTCTTTTTTGCCCCAAAATAAGGAAAATTTCAGACTTATTACCCTAAAGTAAGTGAAATTTCTGCAATTTTGCCCCAAAATAAGGGAAATTTCTGCCTTTTTGCTTCCAAATAAGGGGAATTTCAGCCTTTTTACCTCAAAATAAGGGGAATTTCTGCATTTTTGCCACAAAATATTAGGAATTTCTGCCTTTTTGCCCCAAAATAAGGAAAATTTCTGCCTTTTTCCCTGAAATAAGTGAAATTTCTGCAATTTTTCCCAAAATGGTGAAATTTCTGCCAATTTGCCCCATAATAAGTGAAATTTCTGGAATTTTGCCACAAAAAAAGTGAAATTTCTGGAATTTTGCCCCAAAAAAGTGGAATTTCGGAGATTTGCCCCAAAATAAAGAGAAATTCTGTCTTTTTGCCCCAACATATAGGGAATTTCTGCTTTTTTGACCCACAATTAGGGAAATTTCTGAAATTTTGCTCCAAAATAAGGGGAATTTCTGCTTTTTTGCCTCTAAATAGGTGGAATTTCTGTCTTTTTCCCCCAAAACAAAGAAAATTTCTGTATTTTTGGCCCCAAAATAAGGAAAATTTCTGACTTATTACCCTGAAATAAGTGAAATTTCTGCAATTTTTCCCCAAAATAAGGGAAATTTCGGCCTTTTTGCACCCAAATAAGGGGAATTTCAGCCTTTTTACCTCAAAATAAGGGGAGTTTCTGCATTTTTTGCCACAAAATATTAGGAATTTCTGCCTTTTTGCCCCAAAATAAAGAAAATTTCTGCCCTTTTTCTCTGAAATAAGTGAAATTTGTGCAATTTTGCCCCAAAATAAGTGAAATTTCTGCAATATTGCCCCAAAATAAGGGAAATTTCTGGAATTTTGCCCCAAAATATGTGGAATTTCTGAGTTTTGCCCCAAAATAAGGAGAATTTCTGTCTTTTTGCCCTAACATATACGGAATTTCTGCTTTTTTGCCCCACAATTAGGGGAATTACTGCAATTTTGCTATAAAATACGGAGAATTCCTGCCTTTTTGCCCGAAAATAAGAAGAATGCATACCTTTTTGCCATAAAAAAAGGAAATTTCTTCATTTTTGCTCCAAAATAAGGCGAATTTCTGCTTTTTTCCCTCTAAATAAGTGGAATTTCTGTCTTTTTCCCCCAAAACAAAGGGAATTCCTGTCTTTTTGCCCCAAAATAAGGAAAATTTCTGACCAGTTACCCTGAAATAATTGAAATTTCTGCAATTTTGCCCCAAAATAAGGGAAATTTCTGCCTTTTGGTCCCCAAATAATGAGAATTTCAGCTTTTTGTACCTCAAAATAAGGGGAATTTCTGCATTTTTGCCACAAAATATTAGGAATTTCTGCCTTTTTGCCCCAAAATAAGGAAAATTTCTGACCAGTTACCCTGATATAAGTGAAATTTCTGCAATTTTGCCCCAAAATAAGTGAAATTTCTGCAATTTTGCCCCAAAATAAGTGAAATTTCTGGAATTTTGCCCTAAAATAAGTGGAATTTTGAGTTTTGCACCAAAATAAGGAGAATTTCTGTTTTTTGCCTTAAAATATAGGGAATTTCTGCCTTTTTGCCCCACAATTAGGGGAATTTCTGCAATTTTGTTCCAAAATACGGGAAATTTCTTCCTTTTTGCCCGAAAATAAGAAGAATATATACCTTTTTGCCAGAAAAAAAAAGGAAATTTCTTCATTTTTGTACCAAAATAAGGGGAATTTCTGCTTATTTGCCTCTAAATAAGTGGAATTTCTGTCTTTTTCCCTCAAAACAAATGGAATTTCTGTCTTTTTTGCCCCAAAATAAAAAAAGTTAATGACATATTACCCTGAAATAAGTAAAATTTCTGCAATTTTGCCCCAAAATAAGGAAAATTTCTGCATTTCTGCCTCCAAATAAGGGAAATTTCAGCGTTTTTACCTCAAAATAAGGGGAATTTCTGCATTTTTGCCACAAAATATTAGGAATTTCTGCCTTTTTGCCCCAAAATAATGAAAATTTCTGCCTTTTTTCCCTGAAATAAGTGAAATTTCTGCAATTTTGCCCCAAAATAAGTAAAATTTCTGCAATTTTGATCTAAAATAGGGGAAATTTCTGGAATTTTACCCCAAAATAAGTGGAATTTCTGAGTTCTGCCCCAAAATAAGGAGAATTTCTGTCTTTTTGCCCTAACATATAGGGAATTTCTGCTTTTTTGCCCCACTATTAGAGGAATTACTGCAATTTTGCTTCAAAATACGGGGAATATCTGCCTTTTTGCCCGAAAATAAGAAGAATGCATACCTTTTTGCCATAAAAAAGAAAAATTTCTTCATTTTTGCTCCAAAATAAGGGGAATTTCTGATTTTTGCCTCTAAATCAGTGGAATTTCTGTCTTTTTCTCCCAAAATAAAGGAAATTTCTGCCATTTTGCCCCAAAATAAAGAAAATTTCTGACTTATTGCCTTGAAATAAGTGAAATTTCTGCAATTTTGCCCCAAAATAAGGGAAATTTCTGCCTTTTTGCCCCCAAATAAGGGGAATTTCAGCCTTTTACCCCAGAATAAGTGGAATTTCTGCATTTTTTCCCCAAAATATGGGAAATTTCTGCCTTTTTGCCTTAAAATAAGAAAAATTTCTAAAATTTTGTACCAAAATAAAAGAAATTTCTGCCTTTTTGCCCCAAAATAAGAAAATTTCTACTTTTATCTGCAATAAGTGAAATTTCTGCAATTTTGCCCCAAATAATTCAAATTTCTGCAATTTTGCCCCAAAATAATTCAAATTTCTGCAATTTTGCATCAAAATAAGTGGAATTTCTGAGTTTTGCCCCAAAATAATGAGAATTTCTGTCTTTTTGCCACAACATATAGGGAATTTCTGCCTTTTTGCCCCACAATTAGGGAAATTTCTGCAATTTTGCTCCAAAATACAAGGAATTTCTGCCTTTTTGCCTGAAAATAAGAAGAATGCATAAATTTTTGCCATAAAAAAGAGAAATTTCTTCATTTTTGCTCCAAAATAAGGGGAATTTCTGCATTTTTGCCTCTAAATAAGTGGAATTTCTGTCTTTTTCCCCCAAAACAAAGGGAATTTCTGGTTTTTTACCCCAAAGTGAGGAAAAATTCTGACTTTTTACCCTGAAGTAAGTGAAATTTCTGCAATTTTGCCCCAAAATAAGGATAATTTCTGCCTTTTTCCCTGAAATAAGTGAAATTTCTGAACTTTTGCCCCAAAATAAGTGAAATTTCTGCAATTTTGCCCCAATATAAGTGAAATTTCTGGAATTTTGCCCCAAAATAAGAAAATTTCTGCCTTTTTTCCCTGATAAGTGAAATTTCTGCAATTTTGCCCCAAAATTAGTGAAATTTCTGCAATTTTGCCCCAAAATAAGAAAAATTTCTGGAATTTTGCCCCAAAATAAGTGGAATTTCTGCGTTTTGCCCCAAAATAATGAGAATTTCTGTCTTTTTGCCACAACATATAGGGAATTTCTGCTTTTTTGCCCCACAATTAGGGGAATTTTGCAATTTTGCTCCAAAATACGGGGAATTACTGCCTTTTTGACCGAAAATAAGAAGAATGCATAATTTTTTGCCATAAAAAAGGAAATTTCTTCATTTTTGCTCCAAAATAAGGGGAATTTCTGCTTTTTTGCCTCTAAATAACTGGAATTTCTGTCTTTTTCCCCCAAAACAAAGGGAATTCCTGTCTTTTTGCCCCAAAATAAGGAAAATTTCTGACAAGTTACCCTGAAATAAGTTAAATTTCTGCAATTTTTCCCCAAAATAAGGGAAATTTCTGCATTTTTGCCCCCAAATAAGGAGAATTTCAGCCTTTTTACCTCAAAATAAGAAGAATTTCTGAATTTTTGCCACAAAATATTAGGAATTTTGCCTTTTTGCCCCAAAATTAAAAAAAATTTTTGCCTTTTTTCCCTGAAATAAGTGAAATTTCTGCAATTTTGCCCCAAAATAAGTGAAATTTCTGGAATTTTGCCCCAAAATAAGGGAAATTTCAGGCTTTTTCCCTCATAATAAGGGGAATTTCTGCATTTTTGCCCCAACATATGGGAAATTTCTGCCTTTTTGCCTTAAAATAACAAAAATTTCTAAAAATTTGTACCAAAACATAAGAAATTTCTGACTTTTTGCCCCAAAATAAGAAAATTTCTACTTTTTTCTGCAATAAGTGAAATTTCTGGAATTTTGCCCCAAAATAAGGGAAATTTCTGCAATTTTGCCCCAAAATAAGGGAAATTTCTGGAATTTTGCCCCAAAATAAGTGGAATTTCTGAGTTTTGCCCCAAAATAATGAGAATTTCTGTCTTTTTGCCGCAACATATATGGAATTTCTGCCTTTTTGCCCCACAATTAGGGGAATTTCTGCAATTTTGCTCCAAAATACGGGGAATTTCTGCCTTTTTGCCTGAAAATAAGAAGAATGCTTATATTTTTGCCATAAAAAAGAGAAATTTCTTCATTTTTGCTCCAAAATAAGGGGAATTTCTGCATTTTTTCCTCTAAATAAGTGGAATTTCTGTCTTTTTCCCCCAAAGCAAAGGGAATTTCTGTCTTTTTTGCCCCAAAGCAAGGAAAAATTCTGACTTATTACCCTGAAGTAAGTGAAATTTCTGCAATTTTGCCCCAAAATAAGGAAAATTTCTGCCTTTTTCCCTGAAATAAGTGAAATTTCTGGAATTTTGCCCCAAAATAAGTTAAATTTCTGCAATTTTGCCCCAATATAAGTGAAATTTCTGGAATTTTGCCCCAAAATAAGTGAAATTTCTGGAATTTTGCACCAAAAAAAAATGGAATTTCTGAGATTTGCCCCAAAATAAGGAGAATATCTGTCTTTTTGCCCCAACATATAGGAAATTTCTGCTTTTTTGACCCACAATTAGGGGAATTTCTGCAATTTTGCTCCAAAATAAGGGGAATTTCTGCTTTTTTGCCTCTAAATAAGTGGAATTTCTGTCTTTTTCTCCCAAAACAAAGGAAATTTCTGCTTTTGCACCAAAATAAAGAAAATTTCTGCCTTTTTTCCCTGAAATAAGTGAAATTTCTGCAATTTTGCCCCAAAATAAGTGAAATTTCTGCAATTTTTCCCCAAAATAAGAAAAATTTCTGGAATTTTGCCCCAAAATAAGTGGAATTTCTGAGTTTGCCCCAAAATAAGGAGAATTTCTGTTTTTTTGCCCTAACATATAGGGAATTTCTGCTTTTTTGCCCCACAATTAGGGGAATTTCTGCAAGTTTGCTCCAAAATACTGGGAATTCCTGCCTTTTGCCCGAAAATAAGAAGAATGCATACATTTTTGCCATAATAAAAGGGAATTTCTTAATTTTTGCTCCAAAATAAGGGGAATTTCTGCTTTTTTCCCTCTAAATAA
This sequence comes from Micromys minutus, assembly GCF_963924665.1. Lineage (NCBI taxonomy): Eukaryota > Metazoa > Chordata > Mammalia > Rodentia > Muridae > Micromys > Micromys minutus. Next base: position 8,963,027 of record NW_027667467.1, on the reverse strand, counting down.
CTGGAATTTCTGTCTTTTTACCCCAAAACAAAGGGAATTCCTGTCTTTTTGCCCCAAAATAAGAAAAATTTCTGACCAGTTACCCTGAAATAAGTGAAATTTCTGCAATTTTGCCCCAAAATAAGGGAAATTTCTTCCTTTTGGTCCCCAAATAAGGAGAATTTCAACCTTTTTACCTCAAAATAAGGGGAATTCTGCATTTTTGCCACAAAATATTAGGAATTTCTGCCTTTTTGCCCCAAAATAAAGAAAATTTCTGCCTTTTTTTCCCTGAAATAAGTGAAATTTCTGCAATTTTGCCCCAAAATAAGTGAAATTTCTGCAATTTTGCCCCAAAATAAGTGAAATTTCTGGAATTTTGCCCTAAAATAAGTGGAATTTTGAGTTTTGCACCAAACTAAAGAGAATTTCTGTTTTTTGCCCTAACATATAGGGAATTTCTGCCTTTTTGCCCCACAATTAGGGGAATTTCTGCAATTTTGCTCCAAAATACGGGGAATTTCTGCCTTTTTGCCCGAAAATAAGAAGAATGCATACCTTTTTGCCAGAAAAAAAATGAAATTTCTTCATTTTTGCTCCAAAATAAGGGGAATTTCTAATTTTTTGCCTCTAAATAAGTGGAATTTCTGTCTTTTTCCCCCAAAACAAAGGGAATTTCTATCTTTTTTGCCCCAAAATAAAAAAAATTTCTGAATTATTACGTTGAAATAAGTGAAATTTCTTCAATTTTGCCCCAAAAAAAGGGAAATTTCTGCCTTTTTGCCCCAAAATAAGGGGAATTTCAGCCTTTTTACCTCAAAATAAGGGGAATTTCTGCATTTTTGCCACAAAATATTAAGAATTTCTGCCTTTTTGCCCCAAAATAAGGAAAATTTCTGCCTTTTTTCGCTGAAATAAGTGAAATTTCTGCAATTTTGCCCCAAAATAAGTAAAATTTCTGCAATTTTGATCTAAAATAGGAGAAATTTCTGGAATTTTACCCCAAAATAAGTGGAATTTCTGAGTTCTGCCCCAAAATAAGGAGAATTTCTGTCTTTTTGCCCTAACATATAGGGAATTTCTGCTTTTTTGCCCCACTATTAGAGGAATTACTGCAATTTTGCTCCAAAATACGGGGAATATCTGCCTTTTTGCCCGAAAATAAGAAGAATGCATACCTTTTTGCCATAAAAAAGGGAAATTTCTTCATTTTTGCTCCAAAATAAGGGGAATTTCTGCTTTTTGCCTCTAAATCAGTGGAATTTCTGTCTTTTTCTCCCAAAACAAAGGAAATTTCTGCCATTTTGCCCCAAAATAAAGAAAATTTCTGACTTATTGCCCTGAAATAAGTGAAATTTCTGCAATTTTGCCCCAAAATAAGTGAAATTTCTGCCTTTTTGCCCCCAAATAAGGGGAATTTCAGCCTTTTTACCTCAGAATAAGGGGAATTTCTGCATTTTTGCCCCAAAATATGGGAAATTTCTGCCCTTTTGCCTTAAAATAAGAAAAATTTCTAAAATTTTTTAACAAAATAAAAGAAATTTCTGCCTTTTTGCCCCAAAATAAGAAAATTTATACTTTTTTCTGCAATAAGTGAAATTTCTACAATTTTGCCCCAAAATAATTCAAATTTCTGCAATTTTGCCCCAAAATAAGGGAAATTTCTGGAATTTTGCCCCAAAATAAGTGGAATTTCTGAGTTTTACCCCAAAATAATGAGAATTTCTGTCTTTTTGCCACAACATATAGGGAATTTCTGCCTTTTTGCCCCACAATTAGGGGAATTTCTGCAATTTTGCTCCAAAATACGGGGAATTTCTGCCTTTTTGCCTGAAAATAAGAAGAATGCATACATTTTTGCCATAAAAAAGGGAAATTTCTTCATATTTGCTCCAAAATAAGGGGAATTTCTGCATTTTTGCCTCTAAATAAGTGGAATTTCTGTCTCTTTCCCCCAAAACAAAGGGAATTTCTGACTTTTTCGCCGCAAAGTAAGGAAAAATTCTGACTTATTACCCTGAAGTAAGTGAAATTTCTGCAATTTTGCCCCAAAATAAGGAAAATTTCTGCCTTTTTCCCTGAAATAAGTGAAATTTCTGCAATTTTGCCCCAAAATAAGTGAAATTTCTAGAATTTTGCCCCCAAAAAGTGGAATTTCTGAGATTTGCCCCAAAATAAGAAGAATTTCTGTCTTTTTGCCCCAACATATAGGGGATTTCTGCTTTCTTGACCCACAGTTAGCGGAATTTCTGCAATTTTGCTCCAAAATAAGGGGAATTTCTGCTTTTTTGCCTCTAAATAAGTGGAATTTCTGTCTTTTTTTCCAAAACAAAGGAAATTTCTGCCTTTTTGCCCCAAAATAAAAAATTTCTGACTTATTACCCTGAAATAAGTGAAATTTCTGCAATTTTGCCCCAAAATAAGAGAAATTTCTGCTTTTTTGCCCCCAAATAAGGGGAAATTCAGCATTTTACCTCAGAATAAGTGGAATTTCTGCATTTTTTCCCCAAAATATGGGAAATTTCTGCCTTTTTGCCTTAAAATAAGAAAAATTTCTGAAATTTTTTAACATAATAAAAGAAATTTCTGCCTTTTTGCCCCAAAATAAGTAAATTTCTACTTTTTTCTGCAATATGTAAAATTTCTGCAATTTTGCCCCAAAATAAGTCAAATTTCTGCAATTTTGCCCCAAAATAAGGGAAATTTCTAGAATTTTGCCCCAAAAAGTGGAATTTCTTATTTGGCCCCAAAATAATGAGAATTTCTGTTTTTTGCACTAACATATAGGGAATTTCTGCCTTTTTGCCCCACAATTAGGGCAATTTCTGCAATTTTGCTCCAAAATACGGGGAATTTCTGCCTTTTTGCCCGAAAATAAGAAGACTGCATACCTTTTTTGCCATAAAAAAAGGAAATTTCTTCATTTTTGCTCCAAAATAAGGGGAATTTCTGCTTTTTTGCCTCTAAATAAGTGGAATTTCTGTCTTTTTCACCCAAAATAAAAGGAATTTCTGGTTTTTTTGCCCCAAAATAAGGAAAATTTCTGACTTATTACCCTGAAATAAGTAAAATTTCTGCAATTTTGCCCCGAAATAAGGGAAATTTCTGCCTTTTTGCCCGCACATAAGGGGAATTTCAGCCTTTTTACCTCAAAAAAAGGGAAATTTCTGCATTTTTGCCACAAAATATAAGGAATTTCTGCATTTTTGCCCCAAAATAAGAAAATTTCTGCTTTTTTCCCCTGAAATAAGTGAAATTTCTGCAATTTTGCCCCAAAATAAGTGAAATTTCTGCAATTTTGCCCTAAAATAAGGGAAATTTCTAGAATTTTGCCCCAAAATAAGTGGAATTTCTGCGTTTTGCCCCAAAATAAGGAGAATTTCTCTCTTTTTGCCCCAACATAGAGGGAATTTCTGCTCTTTTGCCCCACAATTAGGGGAATTTCTGCAATTTTGCTCCAAAATATGGGGAATTTATGCTTTTTTGCCCGAAAATAAGAACAATGCATACCTTTTTGCCATAAAAAACGGAAATTTCTTCATTTTTGCTCCAAAATAAGTGAAATTTCTGATTTTTTGCCTCTAAATAAGTGGAATTTCTGTCGTTTTTTCCCAAAACAAAAGGAATTTCTGTCTTTTCTGCCCCAAAATAAGAAAAATTTCAGACCTATTACCCTGAAGTAAGTGAAATTTCTGCAATTTTGCCTCAAAAAAAGGGAAATTTCAGCATTTTTGCCCCCAAATAAGGGCAATTTCAGCATTTTTACCTCAAAATAAGGGGAATTTCTGCATTTTTGCCACAACATAATAGGAATTTCTGCCTTTTTGCACCAAAATAAGAAAATTTCTGCTTTTTTTCCCTGAAATAACTGAAATTTCTGCAATTTTGCCCAAAATAAGTGAAATTTCTGCAATTTTGCCACAAAATAAGTGAAATTTCTGGAATTTTGCCCCAAAAAAGGTGGAATTTCTGAGATTTGCCCCAAAATAAGGAGAATTTCTGTCTTTTTGCCCCAACATATAGGGAATTTCTGCTTTTTTGCCCCACAATTAGAGGAATTTCTGCAATTTTGCTCCAAAATACGGGGAATTACTGCCTTTTTGCCTGAAAATAAGAAGAATGCATACCTTTTTGCCGTAAAAAAAGGAAATTTCTTCATTTTTGCTCAAAAATAAGGGGAATTTCTGCTTTTTTGCCTCTAAATAACTGGAAATTCTGTCTTTTTCCCCCAAAACAAAGAGAATTCCTGTATTTTTGCCCCAAAATAAGGAAAATTTCTGACCAGTTACCCTGAAATAAGTGAAATTTCTGCAATTTTGCCCCAAAATAAGGGAAATTTCTGCCTTTTTGCCCCCAAATAAGGAGAATTTCAGCGTTTTTACCTCAAAATAATAGGAATTTCTGCATTTTTGCCACAAAATATTAGGAATTTCTTCGATTTGCCCCAAAATAAGGAAATTTCTGCCTTTTTTCCCTGAAATAAGTGAAATTTCTTCAATTTTGCCACAAAGTAAGTGAAATTTCTGCAATTTTGCTCCAAAATAAGTGAAATTTCTGGAATTTTGCCCCAAAATAAGTGGAATTTCTGAGTTTCGCACCAAAATAAGGAGAATTTCTGTTTTATGCCCTAACATACATGGAATTTCTGCGTTTTTGCCCCACAATTAGGGGAATTTCTGCAATTTTGCCCCAAAATAAGGGAAATTTCTTACTTTTTGCCCCCAAATAAGAGGAATTTCAGGCTTTTTCCCTCAAAATAAGGGGAATTTCTGCATTTTTGCCACAAAATATTAGGAATTTCTGCCTTTTTTTTCCAAAATAAGAAAATTTCTGCTTTTTTCCCTGAAATAAGTGAAATTCCTGCAATTTTGCCCCAAAATAGTGATATTTCTGCAATTTTGCGCCAAAAAAAGGGAAATTTCTGGAAATTACCCCAAAATAAGTGGAATTTCCTAGTTTTGCCCCAAAATAAGAATTTCTGTCTTTTTGCCCCAACATATAGGGAATTTCTGCCTTTTTGCCCCACAATTAGGGGAATTTCTGCAATTTGCTCCAAAATACGGGGAATTTCTGCCTTTTTGCCCGAAAATAAGAAGAATGCACATCTTTTTGCCATAAAAAAGGGAAATTTCTTCATTTTTTCTCCAAAATAAGGGGAATTTCTGCTTTTTTGCCTCTAAATACCTGGAATTTCTGTCTTTTTACCCCAAAACAAAGGGAATTTCTGTATTTTTTGCCCCAAAATAAGGAAAAATTCTGACTTATAACCCTGAAGTAAGTAAAATTTCTGCAATTTTGTCCCAAAATAAGGGAAATTTCTGCCTTTTCGCCTCCAAATAAGGGGAATTTCAGCCTTTTTACCTCAAAATAAGAAGAATTTCTGCATTTTTGCCACAAAATATTAGGAATTTCTGAATTTTTGCCCCAAAATAAGGAAAATTTCTGCCTTTTTTCCCTGAAATAAGTGAAATTTCTGAAATTTTGCCCCAAAATACGTGAAAGTTCTGCAATTTTGCTCCAAAATAAGTGAAATTTCTGGAATTTTGCCCCAAAATAAGTGGAATTTCTGAGATTTGCCCCCCCCAAAAAAAAAGAATTTCTGTCTTTTTGCCCCAACATATAGGGAATTTCTGCATTTTTGAACCACAATTAGGGGAATTTTTGCAATTTTGCTCCAAAATAAGAGGAATTTCTACTTTTTTGCCTTGAAATAAGTGGAATTTCTGTCTTTTTCCTCCAAAACAAAGGGAATTTTTGTCATTTTTGCCCCACAATTAGGGGAATTTCTGCAATTTTGCTCCAAAATACAGGGAATTACTGCCTTTTTGCCCGAAAATAAGAAGGATGCATACCTTTTTGCCATAAAAAAAGGAAATTTCTTCATTTTTGCTCCAATATAAGCGGAATTTCTGTTTTTTTGCCTCTAAATAACTGGAATTTCTTTCTTTTTCCCCCAAAACAAAGGGAATTCCTGTCTTTTTGCCCCAAAATAAGATAAATTTCTGACCAGTTACCCTGAAATAAGTGAAATTTCTGCAATTTTGCCTCAAAATAAGGGAAATTTCTGCCTTTTTGCCCCCAAATAAGGAGAATTTCAGCCTTTTTACCTCAAAATAAGGGGAATTTCTGCATTTTTTGCCACAAAATATTAGGAATTTCTGCCTTTTTGCCCCAAAATAAGAAAATTTCTGCCTTTTTTCCCTGAAATAAGTGAAATTTCTGGAATTTTGCCCCCAAATAAGTCGAATTTCTGAGTTTTTCACCAAAATAAGGAGAATTTCTCTTTTTTGCTTTAACATATAGGGAATTTCTGCCTTTTTGCTCCACAATTAGGGGAATTTCTGCAATTTTATTCCAAAATACAGGGAATTTCTGCTTTTTTGACTGAAAATAAGAAGAATGCATACTTTTTGCCATAAAAAAAGGAAATTTCATCATTTTTGCTCCAAAAAAAGTGGAAATTCTGCTTTTTTGCCTCTAAATATGTGGAATTTCTGTCTTTTTCCCCCAAAACAAAGGGAATTTCTGTCTTTTTTGCCCAAAAATAAAAAAAATTTCTGACTTATTACCCTGAAATAAGTGAAATTTCTGCAATTTTGCCCCAAAATAAGTGATATTTCTGGAATTTTGCCCCAAAATAAGGGAAATTTCTGGAATTTTGCCCCAAAATAAGTGGAATTTCTGAGTTTTGCCCCAAAATAAGGAGAATTTCTGTCTTTTTGCCCCAACATATAGGGATTTTCTGCCTTTTTGCCCCACAATTAGCGGAATTTCTGCAATTTTGCTCCAAAATACGGAGAATTTCTGCCTTTTTGCCCGAAAATAAGAAGAATGCATACCTTTTTGCCATAAAAAAGAGAAATTTTTTCATTTTTTCTCCAAAATAAGGGGAATTTATACTTTTTTGCCTCTAAATAACTGGAATTTCTGTCTTTTTACCCCAAAACAAAGGGAATTTCTGTCTTTTTTGCCCCAAAATAAGGAAAAATTCTGACTTATTACCCTGAAGTAAGTGAAACTTCTGCAATTTTGACCCAAAATAAGGGAAATTTCTGCCTTTTCGCCTCCAAATAAGGGGAAATTCAGCCTTTTTACCTCAAAATAAGGGGAATTTCTGCATTTTTGCCACAAAATATTAGGAATTTCTGCATTTTTGCCCTAAAATAAGGAAAATTTCTGCCTTTTTTTCTGAAATAAGTGAAATTTCTGCAATTTTGCCCCAAAATATGTGAAATTTCTGCAATTTTGCTCCAAAATAAGTGAAATTTCTGAAATTTTGCCCCAAAATAAGTGAAATTTCTGGAATTTTGCCCCAAAATAAGTGGAATTTCTGAGATTTCCCCCAAAATAAAAAGAATTTCTGTCTTTTTGCACCAACATATAGGCAATTTCTGCCTTTTTGACCCACAATTAGGATAATTTCTGCAATTTTGCCCCAAAATAAGGGGAATTTCTGCTTTTTTGCCTCTAAATAAGTTGAATTTCTGTTTTTTTCCCCCAAAACAAAGGGAATTTTTGTCTTTTTTGCCCCACAATAAGGGGAATTTCTGCAATTTTGCTCCAAAATACGGGGAATTACTGCCTTTTTGCCCGAAAATAAGAAGAATGCATACCTTTTTGCCATAAAAAAAGGAAATTTCTTCATTTTTGCTCCAAAATAAGGGGAATTTCTGCTTATTTGCCTCTAAATAACTGGAATTTCTGTCTTTTTCCCCCAAAACCAAGGGAATTTTTGTCTTTTTTGCCCCAAAATAAGGAAAATTTCTGACCAGTTACCCTGAAATAAGTGAAATTTCTGCAATTTTGGCCCAAAATAAGGGAAATTTCTGCCTTTTTGCCCCCAAATAAGGAGAATTTCAGCCTTTTTACCTCAAAATAAGGGGAATTTCTGCATTTTTGCAACAAAATATTAGGAATTTCTGCCTTTTTGCCCCAAAATAAGATAATTTCTGCCTTTTTTCCCCGAAATAAGAGAAATTTCTGCAATTTTGGCCCAAAATAATTGAAATTTTTGGAATTTTGCCCCAAAATAAGTGGAATTTCTGAGATTTGCCCCAAAATAAGGAGAATTTCTGTCTTTTTGCCCCAACATATAGGGAATTTCTGCTTTTTTGCCCCACAATTAGAGGAATTTCTGCAATTTTGCTCCAAAATACGGGGAATTACTGCCTTTTTGCCTGAAAATAAGAAGAATGCATACCTTTTTGCCGTAAAAAAAGGAAATTTCTTCATTTTTGCTCAAAAATAAGGGGAATTTCTGCTTTTTTGCCTCTAAATAACTGGAAATTCTGTCTTTTTCCCCCAAAACAAAGAGAATTCCTGTATTTTTGCCCCAAAATAAGGAAAATTTCTGACCAGTTACCCTGAAATAAGTGAAATTTCTGCAATTTTGCCCCAAAATAAGGGAAATTTCTGCCTTTTTGCCCCCAAATAAGGAGAATTTCAGCGTTTTTACCTCAAAATAATAGGAATTTCTGCATTTTTGCCACAAAATATTAGGAATTTCTTCGATTTGCCCCAAAATAAGGAAATTTCTGCCTTTTTTCCCTGAAATAAGTGAAATTTCTTCAATTTTGCCACAAAGTAAGTGAAATTTCTGCAATTTTGCTCCAAAATAAGTGAAATTTCTGGAATTTTGCCCCAAAATAAGTGGAATTTCTGAGTTTCGCACCAAAATAAGGAGAATTTCTGTTTTATGCCCTAACATACATGGAATTTCTGCGTTTTTGCCCCACAATTAGGGGAATTTCTGCAATTTTGCCCCAAAATAAGGGAAATTTCTTACTTTTTGCCCCCAAATAAGAGGAATTTCAGGCTTTTTCCCTCAAAATAAGGGGAATTTCTGCATTTTTGCCACAAAATATTAGGAATTTCTGCCTTTTTTTTCCAAAATAAGAAAATTTCTGCTTTTTTCCCTGAAATAAGTGAAATTCCTGCAATTTTGCCCCAAAATAGTGATATTTCTGCAATTTTGCGCCAAAAAAGGGAAATTTCTGGAAATTACCCCAAAATAAGTGGAATTTCCTAGTTTTGCCCCAAAATAAGAATTTCTGTCTTTTTGCCCCAACATATAGGGAATTTCTGCCTTTTTGCCCCACAATTAGGGGAATTTCTGCAATTTGCTCCAAAATACGGGGAATTTCTGCCTTTTTGCCCGAAAATAAGAAGAATGCACATCTTTTTGCCATAAAAAAGGGAAATTTCTTCATTTTTTCTCCAAAATAAGGGGAATTTCTGCTTTTTTGCCTCTAAATACCTGGAATTTCTGTCTTTTTACCCCAAAACAAAGGGAATTTCTGTATTTTTTGCCCCAAAATAAGGAAAAATTCTGACTTATAACCCTGAAGTAAGTAAAATTTCTGCAATTTTGTCCCAAAATAAGGGAAATTTCTGCCTTTTCGCCTCCAAATAAGGGGAATTTCAGCCTTTTTACCTCAAAATAAGAAGAATTTCTGCATTTTTGCCACAAAATATTAGGAATTTCTGAATTTTTGCCCCAAAATAAGGAAAATTTCTGCCTTTTTTCCCTGAAATAAGTGAAATTTCTGAAATTTTGCCCCAAAATACGTGAAAGTTCTGCAATTTTGCTCCAAAATAAGTGAAATTTCTGGAATTTTGCCCCAAAATAAGTGGAATTTCTGAGATTTGCCCCCCCCAAAAAAAAGAATTTCTGTCTTTTTGCCCCAACATATAGGGAATTTCTGCATTTTTGAACCACAATTAGGGGAATTTTTGCAATTTTGCTCCAAAATAAGAGGAATTTCTACTTTTTTGCCTTGAAATAAGTGGAATTTCTGTCTTTTTCCTCCAAAACAAAGGGAATTTTTGTCATTTTTGCCCCACAATTAGGGGAATTTCTGCAATTTTGCTCCAAAATACAGGGAATTACTGCCTTTTTGCCCGAAAATAAGAAGGATGCATACCTTTTTGCCATAAAAAAAGGAAATTTCTTCATTTTTGCTCCAATATAAGCGGAATTTCTGTTTTTTTGCCTCTAAATAACTGGAATTTCTTTCTTTTTCCCCCAAAACAAAGGGAATTCCTGTCTTTTTGCCCCAAAATAAGATAAATTTCTGACCAGTTACCCTGAAATAAGTGAAATTTCTGCAATTTTGCCTCAAAATAAGGGAAATTTCTGCCTTTTTGCCCCCAAATAAGGAGAATTTCAGCCTTTTTACCTCAAAATAAGGGGAATTTCTGCATTTTTTGCCACAAAATATTAGGAATTTCTGCCTTTTTGCCCCAAAATAAGAAAATTTCTGCCTTTTTTCCCTGAAATAAGTGAAATTTCTGGAATTTTGCCCCCAAATAAGTCGAATTTCTGAGTTTTTCACCAAAATAAGGAGAATTTCTCTTTTTTGCTTTAACATATAGGGAATTTCTGCCTTTTTGCTCCACAATTAGGGGAATTTCTGCAATTTTATTCCAAAATACAGGGAATTTCTGCTTTTTTGACTGAAAATAAGAAGAATGCATACTTTTTGCCATAAAAAAAGGAAATTTCATCATTTTTGCTCCAAAAAAAGTGGAAATTCTGCTTTTTTGCCTCTAAATATGTGGAATTTCTGTCTTTTTCCCCCAAAACAAAGGGAATTTCTGTCTTTTTTGCCCAAAAATAAAAAAAATTTCTGACTTATTACCCTGAAATAAGTGAAATTTCTGCAATTTTGCCCCAAAATAAGTGATATTTCTGGAATTTTGCCCCAAAATAAGGGAAATTTCTGGAATTTTGCCCCAAAATAAGTGGAATTTCTGAGTTTTGCCCCAAAATAAGGAGAATTTCTGTCTTTTTGCCCCAACATATAGGGATTTTCTGCCTTTTTGCCCCACAATTAGCGGAATTTCTGCAATTTTGCTCCAAAATACGGAGAATTTCTGCCTTTTTGCCCGAAAATAAGAAGAATGCATACCTTTTTGCCATAAAAAAGAGAAATTTTTTCATTTTTTCTCCAAAATAAGGGGAATTTATACTTTTTTGCCTCTAAATAACTGGAATTTCTGTCTTTTTACCCCAAAACAAAGGGAATTTCTGTCTTTTTTGCCCCAAAATAAGGAAAAATTCTGACTTATTACCCTGAAGTAAGTGAAACTTCTGCAATTTTGACCCAAAATAAGGGAAATTTCTGCCTTTTCGCCTCCAAATAAGGGGAAATTCAGCCTTTTTACCTCAAAATAAGGGGAATTTCTGCATTTTTGCCACAAAATATTAGGAATTTCTGCATTTTTGCCCTAAAATAAGGAAAATTTCTGCCTTTTTTTCTGAAATAAGTGAAATTTCTGCAATTTTGCCCCAAAATATGTGAAATTTCTGCAATTTTGCTCCAAAATAAGTGAAATTTCTGAAATTTTGCCCCAAAATAAGTGAAATTTCTGGAATTTTGCCCCAAAATAAGTGGAATTTCTGAGATTTCCCCCAAAATAAAAAGAATTTCTGTCTTTTTGCACCAACATATAGGCAATTTCTGCCTTTTTGACCCACAATTAGGATAATTTCTGCAATTTTGCCCCAAAATAAGGGGAATTTCTGCTTTTTTGCCTCTAAATAAGTTGAATTTCTGTTTTTTTCCCCCAAAACAAAGGGAATTTTTGTCTTTTTTGCCCCACAATAAGGGGAATTTCTGCAATTTTGCTCCAAAATACGGGGAATTACTGCCTTTTTGCCCGAAAATAAGAAGAATGCATACCTTTTTGCCATAAAAAAAGGAAATTTCTTCATTTTTGCTCCAAAATAAGGGGAATTTCTGCTTATTTGCCTCTAAATAACTGGAATTTCTGTCTTTTTCCCCCAAAACCAAGGGAATTTTTGTCTTTTTTGCCCCAAAATAAGGAAAATTTCTGACCAGTTACCCTGAAATAAGTGAAATTTCTGCAATTTTGGCCCAAAATAAGGGAAATTTCTGCCTTTTTGCCCCCAAATAAGGAGAATTTCAGCCTTTTTACCTCAAAATAAGGGGAATTTCTGCATTTTTGCAACAAAATATTAGGAATTTCTGCCTTTTTGCCCCAAAATAAGATAATTTCTGCCTTTTTTCCCCGAAATAAGAGAAATTTCTGCAATTTTGGCCCAAAATAATTGAAATTTTTGGAATTTTGCCCCAAAATAAGTGGAATTTCTGAGATTTGCCCCAAAATAAGGAGAATTTCTGTCTTTTTGCCCCAACATATAGGGAATTTCTGCTTTTTTGCCCCACAATTAGAGGAATTTCTGCAATTTTGCTCCAAAATACGGGGAATTACTGCCTTTTTGCCTGAAAATAAGAAGAATGCATACCTTTTTGCCGTAAAAAAAGGAAATTTCTTCATTTTTGCTCAAAAATAAGGGGAATTTCTGCTTTTTTGCCTCTAAATAACTGGAAATTCTGTCTTTTTCCCCCAAAACAAAGAGAATTCCTGTATTTTTGCCCCAAAATAAGGAAAATTTCTGACCAGTTACCCTGAAATAAGTGAAATTTCTGCAATTTTGCCCCAAAATAAGGGAAATTTCTGCCTTTTTGCCCCCAAATAAGGAGAATTTCAGCGTTTTTACCTCAAAATAATAGGAATTTCTGCATTTTTGCCACAAAATATTAGGAATTTCTTCGATTTGCCCCAAAATAAGGAAATTTCTGCCTTTTTTCCCTGAAATAAGTGAAATTTCTTCAATTTTGCCACAAAGTAAGTGAAATTTCTGCAATTTTGCTCCAAAATAAGTGAAATTTCTGGAATTTTGCCCCAAAATAAGTGGAATTTCTGAGTTTCGCACCAAAATAAGGAGAATTTCTGTTTTATGCCCTAACATACATGGAATTTCTGCGTTTTTGCCCCACAATTAGGGGAATTTCTGCAATTTTGCCCCAAAATAAGGGAAATTTCTTACTTTTTGCCCCCAAATAAGAGGAATTTCAGGCTTTTTCCCTCAAAATAAGGGGAATTTCTGCATTTTTGCCACAAAATATTAGGAATTTCTGCCTTTTTTTTCCAAAATAAGAAAATTTCTGCTTTTTTCCCTGAAATAAGTGAAATTCCTGCAATTTTGCCCCAAAATAGTGATATTTCTGCAATTTTGCGCCAAAAAAAGGGAAATTTCTGGAAATTACCCCAAAATAAGTGGAATTTCCTAGTTTTGCCCCAAAATAAGAATTTCTGTCTTTTTGCCCCAACATATAGGGAATTTCTGCCTTTTTGCCCCACAATTAGGGGAATTTCTGCAATTTGCTCCAAAATACGGGGAATTTCTGCCTTTTTGCCCGAAAATAAGAAGAATGCACATCTTTTTGCCATAAAAAAGGGAAATTTCTTCATTTTTTCTCCAAAATAAGGGGAATTTCTGCTTTTTTGCCTCTAAATACCTGGAATTTCTGTCTTTTTACCCCAAAACAAAGGGAATTTCTGTATTTTTTGCCCCAAAATAAGGAAAAATTCTGACTTATAACCCTGAAGTAAGTAAAATTTCTGCAATTTTGTCCCAAAATAAGGGAAATTTCTGCCTTTTCGCCTCCAAATAAGGGGAATTTCAGCCTTTTTACCTCAAAATAAGAAGAATTTCTGCATTTTTGCCACAAAATATTAGGAATTTCTGAATTTTTGCCCCAAAATAAGGAAAATTTCTGCCTTTTTTCCCTGAAATAAGTGAAATTTCTGAAATTTTGCCCCAAAATACGTGAAAGTTCTGCAATTTTGCTCCAAAATAAGTGAAATTTCTGGAATTTTGCCCCAAAATAAGTGGAATTTCTGAGATTTGCCCCCCCCCAAAAAAAGAATTTCTGTCTTTTTGCCCCAACATATAGGGAATTTCTGCATTTTTGAACCACAATTAGGGGAATTTTTGCAATTTTGCTCCAAAATAAGAGGAATTTCTACTTTTTTGCCTTGAAATAAGTGGAATTTCTGTCTTTTTCCTCCAAAACAAAGGGAATTTTTGTCATTTTTGCCCCACAATTAGGGGAATTTCTGCAATTTTGCTCCAAAATACAGGGAATTACTGCCTTTTTGCCCGAAAATAAGAAGGATGCATACCTTTTTGCCATAAAAAAAGGAAATTTCTTCATTTTTGCTCCAATATAAGCGGAATTTCTGTTTTTTTGCCTCTAAATAACTGGAATTTCTTTCTTTTTCCCCCAAAACAAAGGGAATTCCTGTCTTTTTGCCCCAAAATAAGATAAATTTCTGACCAGTTACCCTGAAATAAGTGAAATTTCTGCAATTTTGCCTCAAAATAAGGGAAATTTCTGCCTTTTTGCCCCCAAATAAGGAGAATTTCAGCCTTTTTACCTCAAAATAAGGGGAATTTCTGCATTTTTTGCCACAAAATATTAGGAATTTCTGCCTTTTTGCCCCAAAATAAGAAAATTTCTGCCTTTTTTCCCTGAAATAAGTGAAATTTCTGGAATTTTGCCCCCAAATAAGTCGAATTTCTGAGTTTTTCACCAAAATAAGGAGAATTTCTCTTTTTTGCTTTAACATATAGGGAATTTCTGCCTTTTTGCTCCACAATTAGGGGAATTTCTGCAATTTTATTCCAAAATACAGGGAATTTCTGCTTTTTTGACTGAAAATAAGAAGAATGCATACTTTTTGCCATAAAAAAAGGAAATTTCATCATTTTTGCTCCAAAAAAAGTGGAAATTCTGCTTTTTTGCCTCTAAATATGTGGAATTTCTGTCTTTTTCCCCCAAAACAAAGGGAATTTCTGTCTTTTTTGCCCAAAAATAAAAAAAATTTCTGACTTATTACCCTGAAATAAGTGAAATTTCTGCAATTTTGCCCCAAAATAAGTGATATTTCTGGAATTTTGCCCCAAAATAAGGGAAATTTCTGGAATTTTGCCCCAAAATAAGTGGAATTTCTGAGTTTTGCCCCAAAATAAGGAGAATTTCTGTCTTTTTGCCCCAACATATAGGGATTTTCTGCCTTTTTGCCCCACAATTAGCGGAATTTCTGCAATTTTGCTCCAAAATACGGAGAATTTCTGCCTTTTTGCCCGAAAATAAGAAGAATGCATACCTTTTTGCCATAAAAAAGAGAAATTTTTTCATTTTTTCTCCAAAATAAGGGGAATTTATACTTTTTTGCCTCTAAATAACTGGAATTTCTGTCTTTTTACCCCAAAACAAAGGGAATTTCTGTCTTTTTTGCCCCAAAATAAGGAAAAATTCTGACTTATTACCCTGAAGTAAGTGAAACTTCTGCAATTTTGACCCAAAATAAGGGAAATTTCTGCCTTTTCGCCTCCAAATAAGGGGAAATTCAGCCTTTTTACCTCAAAATAAGGGGAATTTCTGCATTTTTGCCACAAAATATTAGGAATTTCTGCATTTTTGCCCTAAAATAAGGAAAATTTCTGCCTTTTTTTCTGAAATAAGTGAAATTTCTGCAATTTTGCCCCAAAATATGTGAAATTTCTGCAATTTTGCTCCAAAATAAGTGAAATTTCTGAAATTTTGCCCCAAAATAAGTGAAATTTCTGGAATTTTGCCCCAAAATAAGTGGAATTTCTGAGATTTCCCCCAAAATAAAAAGAATTTCTGTCTTTTTGCACCAACATATAGGCAATTTCTGCCTTTTTGACCCACAATTAGGATAATTTCTGCAATTTTGCCCCAAAATAAGGGGAATTTCTGCTTTTTTGCCTCTAAATAAGTTGAATTTCTGTTTTTTTCCCCCAAAACAAAGGGAATTTTTGTCTTTTTTGCCCCACAATAAGGGGAATTTCTGCAATTTTGCTCCAAAATACGGGGAATTACTGCCTTTTTGCCCGAAAATAAGAAGAATGCATACCTTTTTGCCATAAAAAAAGGAAATTTCTTCATTTTTGCTCCAAAATAAGGGGAATTTCTGCTTATTTGCCTCTAAATAACTGGAATTTCTGTCTTTTTCCCCCAAAACCAAGGGAATTTTTGTCTTTTTTGCCCCAAAATAAGGAAAATTTCTGACCAGTTACCCTGAAATAAGTGAAATTTCTGCAATTTTGGCCCAAAATAAGGGAAATTTCTGCCTTTTTGCCCCCAAATAAGGAGAATTTCAGCCTTTTTACCTCAAAATAAGGGGAATTTCTGCATTTTTGCAACAAAATATTAGGAATTTCTGCCTTTTTGCCCCAAAATAAGATAATTTCTGCCTTTTTTCCCCGAAATAAGAGAAATTTCTGCAATTTTGGCCCAAAATAATTGAAATTTTTGGAATTTTGCCCCAAAATAAGTGGAATTTCTGAGTTTTGCACCAAAATAAGGAGAATTTCTCTTTTTTGCTCTAACATATAGGGAATTTCTGCATTTTTACCTCACAATTCCGGGAATTTCTGCAATTTTGTTCCAAAATACGTGGAATTTCTGCCTTTTTGCCTCCAAATAAGGGGAATTTCAGCATTTTTACCTCAAAATAAAGGGAATTTCTGCATTTTTGCCACAAAATATTAGGAATTTCTGCATTTTTGCCCCAAAATAAGAAAATTTCTGCTTTTTTCCCTGAAATAAGTGAAATTTCTGCAATTTTGCCCCAAAATAAATAAAATTTCTGACTTATTACCCTGAAATAAGTGAAATTTCTGCAATTTTGCCCCAAAATAAGGAGAATTTCTGTCTTTTTGCCCCAACATATAGGGAATTTCTGCCCTTTTGCCCCACAATTAGGGGAATTTCTGCAATTTTGCTCCAAAACACGGGGAATTTCTGCTTTTTTGCCCGAAAATAAGAAGAATGCATACCTTTTTGCCATAAAAAGGGAAATTTCTTCATTTTTGCTCCAAAATAAGTGGAATTTCTGCTTTTTTGCCTCTAAATAAGTGGAATTTCTGTCTTTTTCGCCCAAAACAAAGAGAATTTCTGTTTTTTTTGCCCCAAAATAAGGAAAATTTCAGACTTATTACCCTGAAGTAAGTGAAATTTCTGCAATTTTGCCCCAAAATAAGGGAAATTTCTGTTTTTTTGCCCCCAAATAAGAGGAATTTCAGCTTTTTTACCTCAAAATAAGGGAAATTTCTGCATTTTTGACACAAAATATTAGGAATTTCTGCCTTTTTGCCCCAAAATAAGAAAAATTTCTGCCTTTTTCCCTGAAATAAGTGAAATTTCTGCAATTTTGCCCCAAAATACGTGAAATTTCTGCAATTTTGCTCCAAAATAAGTGAAATTTCTGAAATTTTGCCCCAAAATAAGTGAAATTTCTGGAATTTTGCCCCAAAATAAGTGGAATTTCTGAATTTTGCACCAAAATAAAAAGAATTTCTCTTTTTTTCCCTAACATATAGGGAAATTCTACCTTTTTGCCCCACAATTAGGGGAATTTCTGCAATTTGGTTCCAAAATACGGGGAATTTCTTCCTTTTTGCCACCAAATAAGGGGAATTTCAGACTTTTTACCTCAAAATAAGGGGAATTTCTGCATTTTTGCCACAAAATATTAGGAATTTGTGAATTTTTGCCCCAAAATAAGAAAATTTCTGCTTTTTTTTCTGAAATAAGTGAAATTTCTGCAATTTTGCCCCAAAATAAGAGAAATTTCTGCCTTTTTGCGTCCAAATAAGGGGAATTTCAGAATTTTTTCCTCAAAATAAGGGGAATTTCTGCATTTTTGCCACAAAATATTAGGAATTTCTGCATTTTTGCCCCAAAATAAGAAAATTTTTGCTTTTTTTCCCTGAAATAAGTGAAATTTCTGCAATTTTGCCCCAAAATATGTGAAGTTTCTGGAATTTTGCCCCAAAATAAGTGAAATTTCTGGAATTTTGCCTTAAAATAAGTGGAATTTTGAGTTTTGCACCAAAATAAAGAGAATTTCTGTTTTTTGCCCTAACATATAGGGAATTTCTGCCTTTTTGCCCCACAATTAGGGGAATTTCTGCAATTTTGTTCCAAAATACGGGGAATTTCTGCCTTTTTGCCCGAAAATAAGAAGAATGCATACCTTTTTGCCATAAAAAAAGGAAATTTCTTCATTTTTGCTCCAAAATAATGGGAATTTCTGCTTTTGCCTCTAAATAATTGGAATTTCTGTCTTTTTCCCCCAAAACAAAGGGAATTTCTGTCTTTTTTGCCCCAAAATTAAAAAAAAATTTCTGACTTATTACCCTGAAATAAGTGAAATTTCTGCAATTTTGCTTCAAAATAAGAGAAATATCTGCCTTTTTGCCCCCAAATAAGGGGAATTTCAGCCTTTTTCCCTCAAAATAAGGGAAATATCTGCATTTTTGCCCGAAAATAAGAAGAATGCATACCTTTTTGCCATAAAAAGGGAAATTTCTTCATTTTTGCTCCAAAATAAGTGGAATTTCTGCTTTTTTGCCTCTAAATAAGTGGAATTTCTGTCTTTTTCGCCCAAAACAAAGAGAATTTCTGTTTTTTTGCCCCAAAATAAGGAAAATTTCAGACTTATTACCCTGAAGTAAGTGAAATTTCTGCAATTTTGCCCCAAAATAAGGGAAATTTCTGCCTTTTTGCCCCCAAATAAGAGGAATTTCAGCTTTTTTACCTCAAAATAAGGGAAATTTCTGCATTTTTGACACAAAATATTAGGAATTTCTGCCTTTTTGCCCCAAAATAAGAAAAATTTCTGCCTTTTTCCCTGAAATAAGTGAAATTTCTGCAATTTTGCCCCAAAATACGTGAAATTTCTGCAATTTTGCTCCAAAATAAGTGAAATTTCTGAAATTTTGCCCCAAAATAAGTGAAATTTCTGGAATTTTGCCCCAAAATAAGTGGAATTTCTGAATTTTGCACCAAAATAAAAAGAATTTCTCTTTTTTTCCCTAACATATAGGGAAATTCTACCTTTTTGCCCCACAATTAGGGGAATTTCTGCAATTTGGTTCCAAAATACGGGGAATTTCTTCCTTTTTGCCACCAAATAAGGGGAATTTCAGACTTTTTACCTCAAAATAAGGGGAATTTCTGCATTTTTGCCACAAAATATTAGGAATTTGTGAATTTTTGCCCCAAAATAAGAAAATTTCTGCTTTTTTTTCTGAAATAAGTGAAATTTCTGCAATTTTGCCCCAAAATAAGAGAAATTTCTGCCTTTTTGCGTCCAAATAAGGGGAATTTCAGAATTTTTTCCTCAAAATAAGGGGAATTTCTGCATTTTTGCCACAAAATATTAGGAATTTCTGCATTTTTGCCCCAAAATAAGAAAATTTTTGCTTTTTTTCCCTGAAATAAGTGAAATTTCTGCAATTTTGCCCCAAAATATGTGAAGTTTCTGGAATTTTGCCCCAAAATAAGTGAAATTTCTGGAATTTTGCCTTAAAATAAGTGGAATTTTGAGTTTTGCACCAAAATAAGGAGAATTTCTGTTTTTTGCCCTAACATATAGGGAATTTCTGCCTTTTTGCCCCACAATTAGGGGAATTTCTGCAATTTTGTTCCAAAATACGGGGAATTTCTGCCTTTTTGCCCGAAAATAAGAAGAATGCATACCTTTTTGCCATAAAAAAAGGAAATTTCTTCATTTTTGCTCCAAAATAATGGGAATTTCTGCTTTTGCCTCTAAATAATTGGAATTTCTGTCTTTTTCCCCCAAAACAAAGGGAATTTCTGTCTTTTTTGCCCCAAAATTAAAAAAAAATTTCTGACTTATTACCCTGAAATAAGTGAAATTTCTGCAATTTTGCTTCAAAATAAGAGAAATATCTGCCTTTTTGCCCCCAAATAAGGGGAATTTCAGCCTTTTTCCCTCAAAATAAGGGAAATATCTGCATTTTTGCCCGAAAATAAGAAGAATGCATACCTTTTTGCCATAAAAAGGGAAATTTCTTCATTTTTGCTCCAAAATAAGTGGAATTTCTGCTTTTTTGCCTCTAAATAAGTGGAATTTCTGTCTTTTTCGCCCAAAACAAAGAGAATTTCTGTTTTTTTGCCCCAAAATAAGGAAAATTTCAGACTTATTACCCTGAAGTAAGTGAAATTTCTGCAATTTTGCCCCAAAATAAGGGAAATTTCTGCCTTTTTGCCACCAAATAAGAGGAATTTCAGCTTTTTTACCTCAAAATAAGGGAAATTTCTGCATTTTTGACACAAAATATTAGGAATTTCTGCCTTTTTGCCCCAAAATAAGAAAAATTTCTGCCTTTTTCCCTGAAATAAGTGAAATTTCTGCAATTTTGCCCCAAAATACGTGAAATTTCTGCAATTTTGCTCCAAAATAAGTGAAATTTCTGAAATTTTGCCCCAAAATAAGTGAAATTTCTGGAATTTTGCCCCAAAATAAGTGGAATTTCTGAATTTTGCACCAAAATAAAAAGAATTTCTCTTTTTTTCCCTAACATATAGGGAAATTCTACCTTTTTGCCCCACAATTAGGGGAATTTCTGCAATTTGGTTCCAAAATACGGGGAATTTCTTCCTTTTTGCCACCAAATAAGGGGAATTTCAGCCTTTTTACCTCAAAATAAGGGGAATTTCTGCATTTTTGCCACAAAATATTAGGAATTTGTGAATTTTTGCCCCAAAATAAGAAAATTTCTGCTTTTTTTTCTGAAATAAGTGAAATTTCTGCAATTTTGCCCCAAAATAAGAGAAATTTCTGCCTTTTTGCCTCCAAATAAGGGGAATTTCAGAATTTTTTCCTCAAAATAAGGGGAATTTCTGCATTTTTGCCACAAAATATTAGGAATTTCTGCATTTTTGCCCCAAAATAAGAAAATTTTTGCTTTTTTTCCCTGAAATAAGTGAAATTTCTGCAATTTTGCCCCAAAATATGTGAAGTTTCTGGAATTTTGCCCCAAAATAAGTGAAATTTCTGGAATTTTGCCTTAAAATAAGTGGAATTTTGAGTTTTGCACCAAAATAAGGAGAATTTCTGTTTTTTGCCCTAACATATAGGGAATTTCTGCCTTTTTGCCCCACAATTAGGGGAATTTCTGCAATTTTGTTCCAAAATACGGGGAATTTCTGCCTTTTTGCCCGAAAATAAGAAGAATGCATACCTTTTTGCCATAAAAAAAGGAAATTTCTTCATTTTTGCTCCAAAATAATGGGAATTTCTGCTTTTGCCTCTAAATAATTGGAATTTCTGTCTTTTTCCCCCAAAACAAAGGGAATTTCTGTCTTTTTTGCCCCAAAATTAAAAAAAAATTTCTGACTTATTACCCTGAAATAAGTGAAATTTCTGCAATTTTGCTTCAAAATAAGAGAAATATCTGCCTTTTTGCCCCCAAATAAGGGGAATTTCAGCCTTTTTCCCTCAAAATAAGGGAAATATCTGCATTTTTGCCCGAAAATAAGAAGAATGCATACCTTTTGGCCATCAAAAAGGGAAATTTCTTCATTTTTGCTCCAAAAAAAGTGGAATTTCTGCTTTTTTGCCTCTAAATAAGTGGAATTTCTGTCTTTTTCGCCCAAAACAAAGGGAATTTCTGTCTTTTTTGCCCCAAAATAAGGAAAATTTCAGACTTATTACACTGAAGTAAGTGAAATTTCTGCAATGTTGCCCCAAAATAAGGGAAATTTCTGCCTTTTTGCCCCCAAATAAGGGGAATTTCAGCTTTTTTACCTCAAAATAAGGGGAATTTCTGCATTTTTGCCACAAAATATTAGGAATTTCTGACTTTTTGCCCCAAAATAAGGAAAATTTCTGCCTTTTTCTCTGAAATAAGTTAAATTTCTGCAATTTTGCCCCAAAATATGTGAAATTTCTGAAATTTTGCCCCAAAATAAGTGAAATTTCTGGAATTTTGCCCCAAAATAACTGGAATTTCTGAGATTTGCTACAAAATAAAAAGAATTTCTGTCTTTTTGCCCCAACATATAGGGAATTTCTGCCTTTTTGACCCACAATTAGGATAATTTCTGCAATTTTGCTCCAAAATAAGGGGAATTTCTGCTTGTTTGCCTCTAAATAAGTGGAATTTCTGTCTTTTTCCCCAAAACAAAGAGAATTTTTGTCATTTTTGCCCCACAATTAGGAGAATTTCTTCAATTCTGCTCCAAAATACGGGGAATTACTGCCTTTTTGCCCGAAAATAAAAAGAATGCATACCTTATTGCCATAAAAAAAGGAAATTTCTTCATTTTTGCTCCAAAATAAGGGGAATTTCTGTTTTTTTGCCTCTAAATAACTGGAATTTCTGTCTTTTTCCCCCAAAACAAAGGGAATTCCTGTCTTTTTGCCCCAAAATAAGGAAAATTTCTGACCAGTTATCCTGAAATAAGTGAAATTTCTGCAATTTTGCCTCAAAATAAGGGAAATTTCTGCCTTTTTGCCCCCAAATAAGGAGAATTTCAGCCTTTTTACCTCAAAATAAGGGGAATTTCTGCATTTTTGCAACAAAATATTAGGAATTTCTGCCTTTTTGCCCCAAAATAAGAAAATTTCTGCCTTTTTTCCCTGAAATAAGTGAAATTTCTGCAATTTTGCTCCAAAATAAGTGAAATTTCTGGAATTTTGCCCTAAAATAAGTGGAATTTCTGAGTTTTGCACCAAAATAAAAAGAATTTCTCTTTTTTGCCCTAACATATAGGGAATTTCTACCTTTTTGCCCCACAATTAGGGGAATTTCTGCAATTTGGTTCCAAAATACGGGGAATTTCTGCCTTTTTGCCTCCAAATAAGGGGAATTTCAGCCTTTTTACCTCAAAATAAGGGAATTTCTGCATTTTTGCCACAAAATATTAGAAATTTCTGCATTTTTGCCACAAAATAAGAAAATTTCTGCTTTTTTTCCCTGAAATAAATTAAATTTCTGCAATTTTGCCCCAAAATAAGTGAAATTTCTGAAATTTTGCCCCAAAATAATGGAAATTTCTGGAATTTTGCCCCAAAATAAGTGAAATTTCTGCGTTTTGCCCCAAAATAAAGAGAATTTCTGTCTTTTTGCCCCAACATATAGAGAATTTCTGCCCTTTTGCCCCACAATTAGGGGAATTTCTGCAATTTTGCTCCAAAACACGGGGAATTTCTGCTTTTTTGCCCGAAAATAAGAAGAATGCATATCTTTTTGCCATAAAAAAGGGAAATTTCTTCATTTTTGCTCCAAAATAAGTGGAATTTCTGCTTTTTTGCCTCTAAATAAGTGGAATTTCTGTCTTTTTCGCCCAAAACAAAGGGAATTTTTGTTTTTTTGCCCCAAAATAAGGAAAATTTCAGACTTAATACCGTGAAGTAAGTGAAATTTCTGCAATTTTGCCCCAAAATAAGGGAAATTTCTGCCTTTTTGCTCCCAAATAAGCGGAATTTCAGCTTTTTTACCACAAAATAAGGGAAATTTCTGCATTTTTGCCACAAATATTAGGAATTTCTGCCTTTTTGCCCCAAAATAAAGAAAAATTTCTGCCTTTTTCCCTGAAATAAGTGAAATTTCTGCAATTTTGCCCCAAAATACGTGAAATTTCTGCAGTTTTGCTCCAAAATAAGTGAAATTTCTGAAATTTTGCCCCAAAATAAGTGAAATTTCTGGAATTTTGCCCCAAAATAAGTGGAATTTCTGAGATTTCCCCCAAAATAAAAAGAATTTCTGTCTTTTTGCCCCAACATATAGGGAATTTCTGCCTTTTTGACCCACAATTAGGATAATTTCTGCAATTTTGCTCCAAAATAAGGGGAATTTCTGCTTTTTTGCCTCTAAATAAGTGGAATTTCTGTCTTTTTCCCCCAAAACAAAGGGAATTTTTGTCTTTTTTCCCCACAATTAGGGGAATTTCTGCAATTTTGCTCCAAAATACGGGGAATTACTGCTTTTTTACCCGAAAATAAGAAGAATGCATACCTTTTTGCCATAAAAAAAGGAAATTTCTTCATTTTTGCTCCAAAATAAGAAAAATTTCTGACCAGTTACCCTGAAGAAAGTGAAATTTCTGCAATTTTGCCCCAAAATAAAAAAAATTTCTGACTTTTTGCCCCCAAATAAAGAGAATTTCAGCCTTTTTACCTCAAAATTGGAGAATTTCTGCATTTTTGCAACAAAATATTAGGAATTTCTGCCTTTTTGCCTCAAAATAAGAAAATTTCTGCCTTTTTTCCCTGAAATAAGTGAAATTTCTGCAATTTTGCACCAAAATAAGTGGAATTTCTGAGTTTTGCACCAAAATAAAAAGAATTTCTCTTTTTTGCTCTAACATATAGGGAATTTCTACCTTTTTGCCCCACAATTAGGGGAATTTCTGCAATTTGGTTCTAAAATACGGGGAATTTCTGCCTTTTTGCCTCCAAATAAAAGGAATTTCAGCCTTTTTACCTCAAAATAAGGGGAATTTCTGCATTTTTGCCACAAAATATTAGGAATTTCTGCATTTTTGCCCCAAAATAAGAAAATTTCTGCCTTTTTTTCTGAAATAAGTGAAATTTGTGCAATTTTGCCTCAAAATAAAAAAAAATTTTATGTCTTATTACCCTGAAATAAGTGAAATTTCTGCAATTTTGCCCCAAAATAAGGGAAATTTCTGCCTTTTTGTCTCCAAATAAGGGGAATTTAAGCCTTTTTACCTCAAAATAAGGGGAATTTCTGCATTTTTGCCACAAAATATTAGGAATATATGCATTTTTGCCCCAAAATAAGAAAATTTCTGCCTTTTTTCCCTGAAATAAGTGAAATTTTGCAATTTTGCCCCAAAATATGTGAAATTTCTGCAATTTTGCCCCAAAATAAGTGAAATTTCTGGAATTTTGATTTAAAATAAATGGAATTTTGAGTTTTGAACCAAAATAAGGAGAATTTCTGTTTTTTGCCCTAACATATAGGTAATTTCTGCCTTTTTGCCCCACAATTAGAGGAATTTCTGCAATTTTGTTCCAAAATACGGGGAATTTTTGCCTTATTGCCTGAAAATAAGAAAAATGCATACATTTTTGCCATAAAAAAAGGAAATTTCTTCATTTTTGCTCTAAAATAAGGGGAATTTCTGCTTTTGCCTCTAAATAAGTGGAATTTCTGTCTTTTTCCCCCAAAACAAAGGGAATTTCTGTCTTTTTTGCCCCAAAATAAAAAAAAAATTCTGACTTATTACCCTGAAATAAGTGAAATTTCTGCAATTTTGCTTCAAAATAAGGGAAATTTCTGCCGTTTTGCCCATAAATAAGGGGAATTTCAGCCTTTTTCCCTCAAAATAAGGGAAATTTCTGCATTTTTGCCCGAAAATAAGAAGAATGCATACCTTTTTGCCATAAAAAAAGGAAATTTCTTCATTTTTGCTCCAAAATAAGGGGAATTTCTGCTTTTGCCTCTAAATAAGTGGAATTTCTGTCTTTTTCCCCCAAAACAAAGGGAATTTCTGTCTTTTTTGCCCCAATATAAAAAAAAATTTCTGACTTATTACCCTGAAATAAGTGAAATTTCTGCAATTTTGCCCAAAAAAAGGGAAATTTCTGCCTTTTTGCCCCCAAATAAGGAGAATTTCACCCTTTTTACCTCAAAATAAGGAGAATTTCTGCATTTTTGTAACAAAATATTAAAAATTTCTGCCTTTTTGCCCTAAAATAAGAAAATTTCTGCCTTTTTTCCCTGAATTAAGTGAAATTTCTGCAATTTTGCCCCAAAATAAGTGATATTTCTGCAATTTTGCCCCAAAATAAGTAGAATTTCTGAGTTTTGCACCAAAATAAAAAGAATTTCTCTTTTTTGCCCTAACATATAGGGAATTTCTACCTTTTTGCCCCACAATTAGGGGAATTTCTGCAATTTGGTTCCAAAATACAGGGTATTTCTGCCTTTTTGCCACCAAATAATGGGAATTTCAGCCTTTTTACCTCAAAATAAGGGGAATTTCTGCATTTTTGCCACAAAATATTAGGAATTTGTGCATTTTTGCCCCAAAATAAGAAAATTTCTGCTTTTTTTTCTGAAATAAGTGAAATTTCTGCAATTTTGCCCCAAGATAAAAAAAAATTTCTGACTTATTACCCTGAAATAAGTGATATTTCTGCAATTTTGCCCCAAAATAAGAGAAATTTCTGCCTTTTTGCCTCCAAATAAGGGGAATTTCAGACTTTTTTCCTCAAAATAAGGGGAATTTCTGCATTTTTGCCACAAAATATTAGGAATTTCTGCATTTTTGCCCCAAAATAAGAAAATTTCTGCTTTTTTTCCCTGAAATAAGTGAAATTTCTGCAATTTTGCCCCAAAATATGTGAAATTTCTGCAATTTTGCCTCAAAATAAGTAAAATTTCTGGAATTTTGCCTTAAAATAAGTGGAATTTTGAGTTTTGCACCAAAATAAGGAGAATTTCTGTTTTTTGCCCTAACATATAGGGAATTTCTGCCTTTTTGCCCCACAATTAGGGGAATTTCTGCAATTTTGTTCAAAAATACGGGGAATTTCTGCCTTTTTGCCCGAAAATAAGAAGAATGCATACCTTTTTGCCATAAAAAAAGGAAATTTCTTCATTTTTGCTCCAAAATAAGGGGAATTTCTGCTTTTGCCTCTAAATAAGTGGAATTTCTGTCTTTTCCCCCCAAAACAAAGGGAATTTCTGTCTTTTTTGCCCCAAAATTTAAAAAAATTTCTGACTTATTACCCTGAAATAAGTGAAATTTCTGCAATTTTGCTTCAAAATAAGGGAAATTTCTGCTTTTTGGCCCCAAATAAGGGAAATTTCAGACTTTTTCTTTCAAAATAAGGGAAATTTCTGCATTTTTGCCCGAAAATAAGAAGAATGCATACCTTTTTGCCATAAAAAAGGGAAATTTCTTCATTTTTGCTCCAAAATAAGTGGAATTTCTGCTTTTTTGCCTCTAAATAAGTGAAATTTCTGTCTTTTTCGCCCAAAACAAAGGGAATTTCTGTCTTTTTTGCCCCAAAATAAGGAAAATTTCAGACATATTACCCTGAAGTAAGTGAAATTTCTGCAATGTTGCCCCAAAATTAGGAAAATTTCTGCCTTTTTGCCTCCAAATAAGGGGAATTTTAGCCTTTTTACCTCAAAATAATGGGAATTTCTGCATTTTTGCCACAAAATATTAGGAATTTCTGCCTATTTGCCCCAAAATAAGGAAAATTTCTGTTTTTTTCTCTGAAATAAGTGAAATTTCTGCAATTTTGCCCCAAAATACGTGAAATTTCTGCAATTTTGCTCCAAAATAAGTGAAATTTCTAAAATTTTGCCCCAAAATAAGTGAAATTTCTGGAATTTTGCCCCAAAATGAGTGGAATTTCTGAGATTTGCTCCAAATTAAAAAGAATTTCTGTCTTTTTGCCCCAACATATAGGGAATTTCTGCCTTTTTGACCCACAATTAGGATAATTTCTGTAATTTTGCTCCAAAATAAGGGGAATTTCTGCTTGTTTGCCTCTAAATAAGTGGAATTTCTGTCTTTTTCCCCAAAAACAAATTGAATTTTTGTCATTTTTGCCCCACAATTAGGAGAATTTCTGCAATTCTGCTCCAAAATACGGGGAATTACTGCCCTTTTGCCCAAAAATAAGAAGAATGCATACGTTTTTGCCATAAAAAAAGGAAATTTCTTCATTTTTGCTCCAAAATAAGGGGAATTTCTGCTTTTTTGCCTCTTAATAACTGGAATTTCTGTCTTTTTCCCCCAAAACAAAGGGAATTCCTGTCTTTTTGCCCCAAAATAAGGAAAATTTCTGACCAGTTACCCTGAAATAAGTGAAATTTATGCAATTTTGCCTCAAAATAAGGGAATTTTCTGTCTTTTTGCCCCCAAATAAGGAGAATTTCAGCCTTTTTACCGCAAAATAAGAAGAATTTCTGCATTTTTGCAACAAAATATTAGGAATTTCTGCCTTTTTCCCCAAAATAAGAAAATTTCTGCCTTTTTTCCCTGAAATAAGTGAAATTTCTGCAATTTTGCCCCAAAATAAGTGACATTTCTGGAATTTTGCCCCAAAATAAGTGGAATTTTAGAGTTTTGCACCAAAATAAAAAGAATTTCTCTTTTTTGCCCTAACATATAGGAAATTTCTACCTTTTTGCCCCACAATTAGGGGAATTTCTGCAATTTGGTTCCAAAATACGGGGAATTTCTGCCTTTTTGCCTCCAAATAAGGGGAATTTCAGCCTTTTTACCTCAAAATAAGGGGAATTTCTGCATTTTTGCCACAAAATATTAGGAATTTGTGCATTTTTGCCCCAAAATAAGAAAATTTCTGCTTTTTTTTCTAAAATAAGTGAAATTTGTGCAATTTTGCCCCAAAAAAAAATTTCTGACTTATTACCCTGAAATAAGTGAAATTTCTGCAATTTTGCCCCAAATTAAGGGAAATTTCTGCCTTTTTGCCTCCAAATAAGGGGAATTTCAGCCTTTTTACCTCAAAATAAGGGGAAATTCTGCATTTTTGCAACAAAATATTAAGAATTTCTGCATTTTTGCCCCAAAATAAGAAAATTTCTGCTTTTTTTCCCTGAAATAAGTGAAATTTCTGCAATTTTGCCCCAAAATAATGAAATTTCTGCAATTTTGCCCCAAAATAATGGAAATTTCTGGAATTTTGCCCCAAAATAAGTGGAATTTTGAGTTTTACACCAAAATAAGGAGAATTTCTGTTTTTTGCCCTAACATATAGGGAATTTCTGCGTTTTTGCCCCACAATTAGGGGAATTTCTGCAATTTTGTTCCAAAATACGGGGAATTTCTGCCTTTTTGCCTGAATATAAGAAGAATGCATACCTTTTTGCCATAAAAAAACGAAATTTCTTCATTTTTGCTCCAAAATAAGGGGAATTTCTGCTTTTTTGCCTCTAAATAAGTGGAATTTCTGTCTTTTTCCCTCACAACAAAGGGAATTTCTGTCTTTTTTGCCCCAAAATAAAAAAAAAATTTCTGACTTATTACCCTGAAATAAGTGAAATTTCTGCAATTTTGCTTCAAAATAAGGGAAATTTCTGCCTTTTTGCCCCCAAATAAGAAGAATTTCAGCCTTTTTCCCTCAAAATAAGGGAAATTTCTGCATTTTTGCCACAAAATATTAGGAATTTCTGCATTTTGCCCAAAAATAAGAAAATTTCTGCTTTTTTTCCCTGAAATAAGTGAAATTTCTGCAATTTTGTCCCAAAATAAGTGATATTTCTGCAATTTTGCCCCAAAAGAAGTGAAATTTCTTGAATTTTGCCCCAAAATATGTGGAATTTCTGAGTTTTGCCCCAAAATAAGGAGAATTTCTGTCTTTTTGCCCTAACATATAGGGAATTTCTGCCTTTTTGCCCCACAATTAGGGGAATTTCTGCAATTTTGCTCCAAAATACGGGGAACTTCTGCTTTTTTGCCCGAAAATAAGAAGAATGCATAACTTTTTGCCATAAAAAAGGTAAATTTCTTCATTTTTACTCCAAAATAAGTGGAATTTCTGATTTTTTGCCTCTAAATAAGTGGAATTTCTGTCTTTTTCGCCCAAAACAAAAGGAATTTCTTTCCTTTTTGCCCAAAATGAGGAAAATTTCAGACTTATTACCCTGAAGTAAGTGAAATTTCTGCAATTTTGCCCCAAAATAAGGGAAATTTCTGCCTTTTTGCTCGCAAATAAGGGGAATTTCAGCATTTTTACCTCAAAATAAGGAGAATTTCTGCATTTTTGACACAAAATATTAGGAATTTCTGCCTTTTTGCCCCAAAATAAGGAAAATTTCTGCCTTTTTCCCTGAAATAAGTGAAATTTCTGCAATTTTTCCCAAAATAAGTGAAATTTCTGCAATTTTGCCCCAAAATAAGTGAAATTTCTGGAATTTTGCCCCCAAAAGTGTGGAATTTCTGAGATATGCCCCTAAATAAGGAGAATTTCTGTCTTTTTGCCCCAACATATAGGGAATTTCTGCTTTTTTGACCGACAATTAAAGAATTTTTGCAATTTTGCCCCAAAATAAGTGAAATTTCTGCAATTTTGCCCCAAAATAAGGGAAATTTCTGGAATTTTGCCCCAAAATAATTGGAATTTCTGAGCTTTGCCCCAAAATAAGGAGAATTTCTGTCTTTTTGCCCCAACATATATGGAATTTCTGCTTTTTTTGCCCCACAATTAGGAGAATTTCTGCAATTTTGCTCAAAAATACCAGGAATTACTGCCTTTTTGCCCGAAAATAAGAAGAATGCATACCTTTTTGCCATAAAAAAAGGAAATTTCTTTATTTTTGCTCCGAAATAAGGGGAATTTCTGCTTTTTTGCCTCAAAATAACTGGAATTTCTGTCTTTTTCCCCCAAAACAAAGGGAATTCCTGTCTTTTTACCCCAAAATAAGGAAAAGTTCTTACCAGTTACCCTGAAATAAGTGAAATTTCTGCAATTTTGCCCCAAAATAAGGGAAATTTCTGCCTTTTGGCCACCAAATAAGCAGAATTTCAGCAATTTTACCTCAAAATAAGGGGAATTTCTGCATTTTTGCCACAAAATATTAGGAATTTCTGCCTTTTTGCCCCATAATAAGTTAAATCTCTGCCTTTTTTCCCTGAAATAAGTGAAATTTCTGCAATTTTGCCACAAAATATGTGAAGTTTCTGCAATTTTGCCCCAAAATAAGTGATATTTCTGCAATTTTGCCCCAAAATAAGGGAAATTTCTGCAATTTTGCCCCAAAATAAGTGGAATTTCTGAGTTTTGCCCCAAAATAAAGAGAATTTCTGTCTTTTTGCCCCAACATATACGGAATTTCTGCCTTTTTGCCCCACAATTAGGAAAATTTCTGCAATTTTGCTCCAAAATACAGGGAATTTCTGCCTTTTTGTTCCAAAATAAGAAGAATGCATACCTTTTTGCCATAAAAAAGGCAAATTTCTTCATTTTTTCTATAAAATAAAAGGAATTTTTGCTTTTTTGCCTCTAAATAAGTGGAATTTCTGTCTTTTCCCCCCAAAACAAAGGGAATTTCTGTCTTTTTTGCCCCAAAATAAGGAAAAATTCTGACTTATTACCCTGAAGTAAGTGAAATTTCTGCAATTTTGCCCCAAAATAAGGGAAATTTCTGCATGTTTGCCTCCAAATAAGGGGAATTTCAGCCTTTTTACATCAAAATACGGGGAATTTCTGCCTTTTTGCCACAAAATAAAAAGAATGCATACCTTTTTGCCATAAAAAAGGCAAATTTCTTCATTTTTTCTCTAAAATAAGGGGAATTTTTGCTTTTTTGCCTCTAAATAAGTGGAATATCTGACTTTTTCCCCCAAAACAAAAGAAAGTCCTGTCTTTTTGCCCCAAAATAAGGAAAATTTCTGAACAGTTACCCAGAAATAAGTGAAATTTCTGCAATTTTGCCCCAAATTAGAAAAAATTTCTGCCTTTTTGCTTCCAAATAAGGAGAATTTCAGCCTTTTTAACTCAAAATAAGGGGAATTTCTGCATTTTTGCAACAAAATATTAGGAATTTCTGCCTTTTTGCCCCAAAATAAGAAAATTTCTGCCTTTTTTCCCTGAAATAAGTGAAATTTCTGCAATTTTGCCCCAAAATAAGTGACATTTCTGGAATTTTGCCCCAAAAGAAGTGGAATTTCTGAGTTTTGCACCAAAATAAAAAGATTTTCTCTTTTTTGCCCTAACATATAGGGAATTTCTACCTTTTTGCCCCACAATTAGGGGAATTTCTGCAATTTGGTTCCAAAATACGAGGAATTTCTGCCTTTTTGCCTCCAAATAAGGGGAATTTCAGCCTTTTTACCACAAAATAAGGGGAATTTCTGCATTTTTGCCACAAAATATTAGGAATTTCTGCATTTTTGCCCCAAAATAAGAAAATTTCTGCTTTTTTTTCTGAAATAAGTGAAATTTCTGCAATTTTGCCTCAAAAATAAAAAAAATTTCTGACTTATTACCCTGAAATAAGTGAAATTTCTGCAATTTTGCCCCAAAATAAGGGAAATTTCTGCCTTTTTGCCTCCAAATAAGGGGAATTTCAGCCTTTTTACCTCAAAATAAGGGGAAATTCTGCATTTTTGCAACAAAATATTAGGAATTTCTGCATTTTTGCCCCAAAATAAGAAAATTTCTGCTTTTTTTCCCTGAAATAAGTGAAATTTCTGCAATTTTGCCCCAAAATAAGTGAAATTTCTGCAATTTTGCCCCAAAATAATGGAAATTTCTGGAATTTTGCCCCAAAATAAGTGGAATTTTGAGTTTTGCACCAAAATAAGGAGAATTTCTGTTTTTTGCCCTAACATATAGGAAATTTCTGCCTTTTTGCCCCACAATTAGGGGAATTTCTGCAATTTTGTTCCAAAATACGGGGGATTTCTGCCTTTTTGCCCAAAAATAAGAAGAATGCATATCTTTTTGCCATAAAAAAAGGAAATTTCTTCATTTTTGCTCCAAAATAAGGGGAATTTCTGCTTTTATGCCTCTAAATAAGTGGAATTTCTGTCTTTTTCCCCCACAACACAGGGAATTTCTGTCTTTTTTGCCCCAAAATAAAAAAAAAATTTCTGACTTATTACCCTGAAATAAGTGAAATTTCTGCAATTTTGCTTCAAAATAAGGGAAATTTCTGCCTTTTCCCCCCAAATAAGGGGAATTTCAGCCTTTTTCCCTCAAAATAAGGGAAATTTCTGCATTTTTGCCACAAAATATTAGGAATTTCTGCCTTTTTGCCCCAAAATAAGAAAATTTCTGCTTTTTTTCCCTGAAATAAGTGAAATTTCTGCAATTTTGTTCCAAAATAAGTGATATTTCTGCAATTTTGCCCCCAAAAAAGTGAAATTTCTGGAATTTTGCCCCAAAATAAGTGGAATTTCTGAGTTTTGCCCCAAAATAAGAAGAATTTCTGTCTTTTTGCCCCAACATATAGGGAATTTCTGCCTTTTTGCCCCACAATTAGGGGAATTTCTGCAATTTTGATCCAAAATACGAGGAATTTCTGCTTTTTCGTCCGAAAATAAGAAGAATGCATACCTTTATGTCATAAAAAAGGGAAATTTCTTCATTTTTGCTCCAAAATAAGTGGAATTTCTGCTTTTTTGCCTCTAAATAAGTGGAATTTCTATCTTTTTCGCCCAAAACAAAAGGAATTTCTGTCTTTTTTGCCCAAAATGAGTAAAATTTCATACTTAATACCCTGAAGTAAGTGAAATTTCTGCAATTTTGCCCCAAAATAAGGGAAATTTCTGCCTTTTTGCTCCCAAATAAGGGGAATTTCAGCCTTTTTACTCAAAATAAGGGGAATTTCTGCATTTTTGCCACAAAATATTAGGAATTTCTGCTCTTTTGCCCCAAAATAAGGAAAATTTCTGCCTTTTTCCCTGAAATAAGTGAAATTTCTGCAATTTTGCCAAGATTAAGTGAAATTTCTGCAATTTTGCCCCAAAATAAGTGAAAATTCTAAAATTTTGATCCAAAAATAGTGGAATTTCTGAGATATGCCCCAAAATAAGGAGAATTTCTTTCTTTTTGCCCAAACATATAGGGAATTTCTGCTTTTTTGACCGACAATTAAAGAATTTCTGCAATTTTGCCCCAAAATAAGGGAAATTTCTGGAATTTTGCCCCAAAATAATTGGAATTTCTGAGTTTTGCCCCAAAATAAGGAGAATTTCTGTCTTTTTGACCTAACATATATGGAATTTCTGCTTTTTTTGCCCCACAATTAGGGGAATTTCTGCAATTTTGCTCCAAAATACCGGGAATTACTTCCTTTTTGCCCGAAAATAAGAAGAATGCATAACTTTTTGCCATAAAAAAAGGAAATTTCTTCATTTTTGCTCCAAAATAAGGGGAATTTCTGCTTTTTTGCCTCTAAATAACTGGAATTTCTGTCTTTTTCCCCCAAAAAAAAAGAATTCCTGTCTTTTTACCCCAAAATAAGGAAAAGTTCTTACCAGTTACCCTGAAATAAGTGAAATTTCTGCAATTTTGCCCCAAAATAAGGGAAATTTCTGCCTTTTGGCCACCAAATAAGCAGAATTTCAGCCATTTTACCTCAAAATAAGGGGAATTTCTGCATTTTTGCCACAAAATATTAGGAATTTCTGCCTTTTTGCCCCATAATAAGGAAAATCTCTGCCTTTTTACCCTGAAATAAGTGAAATTTCTGCAATTTTGCCCCAAAATATGTGAAATTTCTGCAATTTTGCCCCAAAATAATTGATATTTCTGCAATTTTGCCCCAAAATAAGGGAAATTTCTGGAATTTTGCCCCAAAATAAGTGGAATTTCTGAGTTTTGCCCCAAATTAAGGAGAATTTCTGTCTTTTTGCCCAAACATATAGGGAATTTCTGCCTTTTTGCCCCACAATTAGGGGAATTTCTGCAATTTTGCTCCAAAATACGGGGAATTTCTGCCTTTTTGCCCGAAAATAAGAAGAATGAATACCTTTTTGCCATAAAAAAGGGAAATTTCTTCATTTTTTTCTCTAAAATAAGGGGAATTTCTGCTTTTTTGCCTCTAAATAAGTGGAATTTCTGTCTTTTTCCCCCAAAACAAAGGGAATTTCTGTGTTTTTTGCCCCAAAATAAGGAAAAATTCTGACTTATTACCCTGAAGTAAGTGAAATTTCTGCAATTTTGCCCCAAAATAAAACAAATTTCTGCCTTTTTGCCTCCAAATAAAGGGAATTTCAGCCTTTTTACCTCAAAATAAGGGGAATTTCCGCCTTTTTGCCACAAAATATTAGGAATTTCCGCATTTTTGCCCCAAAATAAGTAAAATTTCTGCCTTTTTTCCCTGAAATAAGTGAAATTTCTGCAATTTTGCCCCAAAATACGTGAAATTTCTGCAATTTTGCCCCAAAATAAGTTTAATTCCTAAAATTTGCTTCAAAATAAGTGAAATTTCTAAAATTTTGCCCCAAAATAAGTGGAATTTCTGAGATTTGCCCCAAAATAAGAAGAATTTCTGTCTTTTTGCCCCAACATATTGGGAATTTCTGCCTTTTTGACCCACAATTAGGGTAATTTCTGCAATTTTGCTCCAAAATATGGGGAATTACTGCCTTTTTGCCCGAAAAAAAGAACAATGCATACCTTTTTGCCATAAAAAAAGGAAATTTTTTCATTTTTGCTCCAAAATAAGGGGAATTTCTGCTTTTTTGCCTCTAAATAACAGGAATTTCTGTCTTTTTCCCCCAAAATAAAGGGAATTCCTGTCGTTTTGCCCCAAAATAAGGAAAATTTCTGACCAGTTACCCTGAAATAAGTGAAATTTCTGCAATTTTTCCCCAAAATAAGGGAAATTTCTGCCTTTTTGCCCCCAAATAAGGAGAATTTCAGCCTTTTTACCTCAAAATAAGGGGAATTTCTGCATTTTTGCCACAAAATATTAGGAATTTCTGCCTTTTTGCCCCAAAATAAGAAAATTTCTGCTTTTTTTCCCTGAAATAAGTGAAATTTCTGCAATTTTGCCCCAAAATAAGTGAAATTTCTGCAATTTTGCCCCAAAATAAGTGGAATTTCTGAGTTTTGCACCAAAATAAAAAGAATTTCTCTTTTTTGCCCTAACATATAGGGAATTTCTGCCTTTTTGCCCCACAATTTGGGGAATTTCTGCAATTTTGCTCCAAAATACGAGGAATTTCTGCATTTTCGCCCGAAAATAAGAAGAATGCATACCTTTTTGCCATAAAAAAGGGAAATTTCTTCATTTTTTCTCCAAAATAAGAGGAATTTCTGCTCTTTTGCCTCTAAATAAGTGGAATTTCTGTCTTTTTTCCCCAAAACAAAGGGAAATTCTGTCTTTTTTGCCACAAAATAAGAAAAAATTCTGACTTATTACCCTGAAGTAAGTGAAATTTCTGCAATTTTGCCCCAAAATAAGGGAAATTTCTGCCTTTTTGCCCACAAATAAGGGGAATTTCAGCCTTTTTACCTCAAAATAAGGAGAATTTCTGCATTTTTGCCACAAAATATTAGGAATTTCTGCCTTTTTGCCCCAAAATAAGGAAAATTTCTGCCTTTTTTCCCTGAAATAAGTGAAATTTCTGCAATTTTGCCCCAAAATAAGTGAAATTTCTTCAATTTTGCCCCAAAATAAGTCAAATTTCTTCAATTTTGCTCCAAAATACGGGGAATTTCTGTCTTTTTGCCCGAAAATAAGAAGAATGCATACCTTTTTGCCATAAAAAAGGGAAATTTCTTCATTTTTTCTCCAAAATAAGAGGAATTTCTGCTTTTTTGCCTCTAAGTAAGTGGAATTTCTGTTTTTTTCCCCAAGACAAAGGGAAATTCTGTCTTTTTTGCCACAAAATAAGGAAAAATTCTGACTTATTACCCTGAAGTAAGTGAAATTTCTGCAATTTTGCCCCAAAATAAGGGAAATTTCTGCCTTTTTGCCCACAATTAAGGGGAATTTCAGCCTTTTTACCTCAAAATAAGGAGAATTTCTGCATTTTTGCCACAAAATATTAGGAATTTCTGCCTTTTTGCCCCAAAATAAGGAAAATTTCTGCCTTTTTTCCCTGAAATAAGTTAAATTTCTGCAATTTTGCTCCAAAATAAGTGAAATTTCTGCAATTTTGCCCCAAAATAAGTCAAATTTCTGCAATTTTGCCCTAAAATAAGGGAAATTTCTGGAATTTTGCCCCAAAATAAGTGGAATTTCTGAGATTTGCCCCAAATAAGGAGAATTTCTGTCTTTTTGCCCTAACATATAGGGAATTTCTGCTTTCTTGACCCACAATTAGGGAAATTTCTGTAATTTTGCTCCAAAATAAGGAGAATTTCTGCATTTTTGCCACAAAATATTAGGAATTTCTGCCTTTTTGCCCCAAAATAAGGACAATTTCTGCCTTTTTTCCCTGAAATAAGTTAAATTTCTGCAATTTTGCTCCAAAATAAGTGAAATTTCTGCAATTTTGCCCCAAAATAAGTCAAATTTCTGCAATTTTACCCTAAAATAAGGGAAATTTCTGGAATTTTGCCCCAAAATAAGTGGAATTTCTGAGATTTGCCCCAAATAAGGAGAATTTCTGTCTTTTTGCCCTAACATATAGGGAATTTCTGCTTTCTTGACCCACAATTAGGGAAATTTCTGTAATTTTGCTCCAAAATAAGGGGAATTTCTGCTTTTTTGCCCGAAAATAAGAAGAATGCATACCTTTTTGCCATAAAAAAGGGAAATTTCTTCATTTTTGCTCCAGAATAAGTGGAATTTCTGCTTTTTTGCCTCTAAATAAGTGGAATTTCTGACTTTTTCCCCCTAAACAAAGGGAATTTCTTTTTTTTGCCCCAAAATAAGGAAAATTTCTGACTTATTACCCTGAAGTAAGTGAAATTTCTGCAATTTTGCCCCAAATAAGTGAAATTTCTGCAATTTTGCCTGAAAATAAGTGAAATTTATGGAATTTTGCCACAAAATAAGTGAAATTTCTGAGATTTGCCCCAAAATAATGAGAATTTCTGTCTTTTTGCCCCAACATATAGGGAATTTCTGCCTTTTTGACACACAATTAGGGGAATTTCTGCAATTTTGCTCCAAAATAAGGGGAATTTCTGCTTTGTTGCCTCTAGATAAGTGGAATTTCTGTCTTTTTCCCCCAAAACAAAGGGAATTTTTGTATTTTTTGCCCCAAAATAAAAAAAATTTCTGACTTATTACCGTGAAATAAGTGAAATTTCTGCAATTTTGCCCCAAAATAAGAGAAATTTCTGCCTTTTTGTTCCCAAATAAGGGAATTTCAGCATTTTTACCTCAAAATAAGGGGAATTTCTGCATTTTTGCCACAAAATATTAGGAATTTCTGCCTTTTTGCCCCAAAATAAGGAAAATTTCTGCCTTTTTTCCCTGAAATAAGTAAAATTTCTGCAATTTTGCCCCAAAATAAGTCAAATTTCTGCAATTTTGCCCCAAAATAAGGGAAATTTCTGGAATTTTGTCCCAAAATAAGTGGAATTTCTGAGTTTTGCCCCAAAAAAAGGAGAATTTCTGTGTTTTTGCCCTAACATATAGGGAATTTCTGGTTTTTTGCCCCACAATTAGGGGAATTTCTGCAATTTTTCTCCAAAATATGGGGAATTACTGCCGTTTTGCACAAAAATAAGAACAATGCATACCTTTTTGCCATAAAAAAAGGAAATTTTTTCATTTTTGCTCCAAAATAAGGGGAATTTCTGCTTTTTTGCATCTAATTAACTGGAATTTCTGTCTTTTTCTCCCAAAACAAAAGGAAGTCCTATCTTTTTGCCCCAAAATAAGGAAAATTTCTGACCAGTTACCCTGAAATAAGTGAAATTTCTGCTATTTTGCCCCAAAATAAGGGAAATTTCTGCCTTTTTGCTTCCAAATAAAGAGAATTTCAGCCTTTTTACCTCAAAATAAGGGGAATTTCTGCATTTTGGCAACAAAATATTAGGAATTTCTGCATTTTTGCCCCAAAATAAGAAAATTTCTGCTTTTTTTCCCTGAAATAAGTGAAATTTCTGCAATTTTGTTCCAAAATAAGTGATATTTCTGCAATTTTGCCCCCAAAAAAGTGAAATTTCTGGAATTTTGCCCCAAAATAAGTGGAATTTCTGAGTTTTGCCCCAAAATAAGAAGAATTTCTGTCTTTTTGCCCCATCATATAGGGAATTTCTGCTTTTTTGACCGACAATTAAAGAATTTCTGCAATTTTGCCACAAAATAATTGAAATTTCTGCAATTTTGCCCCAAAATAAGGGAAATTTCTGGAATTTTGCCCCAAAATAATTGGAATTTCTGAGTTTTGCCCCAAAATAAGGAGAATTTCTGTCTTTTTGCCCTAACATTTATGGAATTTCTGCATTTTTTGCCCCACAATTAGGGGAATTTCTGCAATTTTGCTCCAAAATACCGGGAATTACTGCCTTTTTGCCCGAAAATAAGAAGAATGCATAACTTTTTGCCATAAAAAAAGGAAATTTCTTCATTTTTGCTCCAAAATAAGGGGAATTTCTGCTTTTTTGCGTCTAATTAACTGGAATTTCTGTCTTTTTCCCCCAAAACAAAAGGAAGTCCTGTCTTTTTGCCCCAAAATAAGGAAAATTTCTGACCAGTTACCCTGAAATAAGTGAAATTTCTGCAATTTTGCCCCAAAATAAGGGAAATTTCTGCTTTTTTGCTTCCAAATAAGGAGAATTTCAGCCTTTTTACCTCAAAATAAGGGGAATTTCTGCATTTTGGCAACAAAATATTAGGAATTTCTGCCTTTTTGCCCCAAAATAAGAAAATTTCTGCCTTTTTTCCCTGAAATAAGTGAAATTTCTGCAATTTTGCCCCAAAATAAATGAAATTTCTGGAATTTTGCCCCAAAATAAGTGGAATTTCTGAGTTTTGCACCAAAATAACAAGAATTTCTCTTTTTTGCCCTAACATATAGGGAATTTCTGCCTTTTTGCCCCACAATTAGGGGTATTTCTGCAATTTGGTTCCAAAATACGGGGAATTTCTGCCTTTTTGCCTCCAAATAAGGGGAATTTCAGCCTTTTTACCTCAAAATAAGGGGAATTTCTGCATTTTTGCCTCAAAATATTAGTAATTTCTCCATTTTTGCCCCAAAATAAGAAAATTTCTGCTTTTTTTCTAAAATAAGTGAAGTTTCTGCAATTTTGCCTCAAAAATAAAAAAAAATTCTGACTTATTACCGTGAAATAAGTGAAATTTCTGCAATTTTGCCCCAAAATAAGGGAAATTTCTGCCTTTTTGCCTCCAAATAAGGGGAATTTCAGCCTTTTTACCTCAAAATAAGGGGAAATTCTGCATTTTTGCAACAAAATATTAGGAATTTCTGCATTTTTGCCCCCAAATAAGAAAATTTCTGATTTTTTTCCCTGAAATAAGTGAAATTTCTGCAATTTTGCCCCAAAATAAGTGAAATTTCTGCAAATTTGCCCCTAAATAATGGAAATTTCTGGAATTTTGCCCC
Organism: Micromys minutus; assembly: GCF_963924665.1. Classification (NCBI taxonomy): domain Eukaryota; kingdom Metazoa; phylum Chordata; class Mammalia; order Rodentia; family Muridae; genus Micromys; species Micromys minutus. The sequence goes on along the minus strand of NW_027667467.1, from coordinate 8,923,398 downwards.
AAAAGAAGTGGAATTTTGAGTTTTGCACCAAAATAAGGAGAATTTCTGTTTTTTGCCCTAACATATAGGGAATTTCTGCCTTTTTGCCCCACAATTAGGGGAATTTCTTCAATTTTGTTCCAAAATACGGGGAATTTCTGCCTTTTTGCCCAAAAATAAAAAGAATGCATAGCTTTTTGCCATAAAAAAAGGAAATTTCTTCATTTTTGCTCCAAAATAAGGGGAATTTCTGCTTTTATGCCTCTAAATAACTGGAATTTCTGTCTTTTTCCCCCCAAAAAATGGAATTCCTGTTTTTTTACCCCAAAATAAGGAAAAGTTCTTACGAGTTACCCTGAAATAAGTGAAATTTCTGGAATTTTGCCTCAAAATAAGGGAAATTTCTGCCTTTTGGCTACCAAATAAGCAGAATTTCAGCCATTTTCCCTCAAAATAAGGGGAATTTCTGCATTTTTGCCACAAAATATTTGGAATTTCTGCCTTTTTGCCCCATAATAAGGAAAATCTCTGCCTTTTTTCCCTGAAATAAGTGAAATTTCTGCAATTTTGCCCCCAAATATGTGAAATTTCTGCAATTTTGCCCCAAAATAAGTGATATTTCTGCAATTTTGCCCCAAAATAAGGGAAATTTCTGGAATTTTGCCCCAAAATAAGTGGAATTTCTGAGTTTTGCCCCAAAATAAGGAGAATTTCTGTCTTTTTGCCCCAACATATAGGGAATTTCTGCCTTTTTGCCCCACAATTAGGGGAATTTCTGCAATTTTGCTCCAAAATACGGGGAATTTCTGCCTTTTTGCCCGAAAATAAGAAGAATGAATACCTTTTTGCCATAAAAAAGGGAAATTTCTTCATTTTTTCTCTAAAATAAGGGGAATTTCAGCCTTTTTACCTCAAAATAAGGGGAATTTCTGCATTTTTGCCACAAAATATTAGGAATTTCTGACTTTTTGCCCCAAAATAAGAAAATTTCTGCTTTATTTCCCTGAAATAAGTGAAATTTCTGCAATTTTGCCCCAAAATAAGTGATATTTCTACAATTTTGCCCCAAAATAAGGGAAATTTCTGGAATTTTGCCCCAAAGTAAGTAGAATTTCTGAGTTTTGCCCCAAAATAAGGAGAATTTCTGTCTTTTTGCCCTAACATATAGGGAATTTCTGCCTTTTTGCCCCACAATTTGGGGAATTTCTGCAATTTTGCTCCAAAATACGGGGAATTTCTGCATTTTTGCCCGAAAATAAGAAGAATGCATACCTTTTTGCCATAAAAAAGGGAAATTTCTTCATTTTTTCTACAAAATAAGAGGAATTTCTGCTTTTTTGCCTCTAAATAAGTGGAATTTCTGTATTTTTTCCCCAAAACAAAGGAAAATTCTGTCTTTTTTGCCACAAAATAAGGAAAAATTCTGACTTATTACCCTGAAGTAAGTAAAATTTCTGCAATTTTGCCCCAAAATAAGGGAAATTTCTGCCTTTTTGCCCAGAAATAAGTGGAATTTCAGCCTTTTTACCTCAAAATAAGGAGAATTTCTGCATTTTTGCCACAAAATATTAGGAATTTCTGCCTTTTTGCCCCAAAATAAGGAAAATTTCGGCCTTTTTTCCCTGAAATAAGTGAAATTTCTGCAATTTTGCCCCAAAATAAGTTAAATTTCTGCAATTTTGCCCCAAAATAAGTCAAATTTCTGCAATTTTGCTCCAAAATACGGGGAATTTCTGTCTTTTTGCCTGAAAATAAGAAGAATGCATATCTTTTTGCCATAAAAAAGGGAAATTTCTTCATTTTTTCTCCAAAATAAGAGGAATTTCTGCTTTTTTGCCTCTAAATAAGTGGAATTTCTGTCTTTTTTCCCCAAAACAAAGGGAAATTCTGTCTTTTTTGCCACAAAATAAGGAAAAACTCTGAAGTAAGTGAAATTTCTGCAATTTTGCCCCAAAATAAGGGAAATTTCTGCCTTTTTGCCCACAAATAAGGGGAATTTCAGCCTTTTTACCTCAAAATAAGGAGAATTTCTGCATTTTTGCCACAAAATATTAGGAATTTCTGCCTTTTTGCCCCAAAATAAGGAAAATTTCTGCCTTTTTTCCCTGAAATAATTGAAATTTCTGCAATTTTGCCCCAAAATAAGTGAAATTTCTGCAATTTTGCCCCAAAATAAGTCAAATTTCTGAAATTTTGTCCCAAAATAAGGGTTATTTCAGGAATTTTGCCCCAAAATAAGTGGAATTTCTGAGATTTGCCCCAAATAAGGAGAATTTCTGTCTTTTTGCCCAAACATATAGGGAATTTCTGCTTTCTTGACCCACAATTAGGGGAATTTCTGTAATTTTGCTCCAAAATAAGGGGAATTTCTGCTTTTTTGCCCGAAAATAAAAAGAATGCATACCTTTTTGCCATAAAAAAGGGAAATTTCTTCATTTTTGCTCCAGAATAAGGGGAATTTCTGCTTTTTTGCCTCTAAATAAGTGGAATTTCTGACTTTTACCCCCAAAACAAAGGGAATTTCTTTTTTTTGCCCCAAAATAAGGAAAATTTCTGACTTATTACCCTGAAGTAATTGAAATTTCTGCAATTTTCCACAAAATACGTGAATTTTCTGCAATTTTTCCCCAAAATAATTTTAATTCCTGAAATTTTGCTTCAAAATAAGTGAAATTTCTAAAATTTTGCCCCAAAATAAGTGGAATTTCTGAGATTTGCCCCAAAATAAGAAGAATTTCTGTCTTTTTGCCCCAACATATTGGGAATTTCTGCCTTTTTGACCCACAATTAGGGTAATTTCTGCAATTTTGCTCAAAAATATGGGGAATTACTGCCTTTTTTCCCGAAAATAAGAACAATGCATACCTTTTTGCCATAAAAAAAGGAAATTTTTTCATTCTTGCTCCAAAATAAGGGGAATTTTTGCTTTTTTTGCCTCTAAATAACTGGAATTTCTGTCTTTTTCCCCCAAAATAAAGGGAATTCCTGTCTTTTTGCCCCAAAATAAGGAAAATTTCTGACTAGTTAGCCTAAAATAATTGAAATTTCTGCAATTTTGTCCCAAAATAAGGGAAATTTCTGCCTTTTTGACCCCAAATAAGGAGAATTTCAGCCTTTTTATCTCAAAATAAGGGGAATTTCTGCATTTTTGCCACAAAATATTAGGAATTTCTGGCTTTTTGCCCCAAAATAAGAAAATTTCTGCTTTTTTTCCCTGAAATAAGTTAAATTTCTGCAATTTTGCCCCAAAATAAGTCAAATTTCTTCAATTTTGCTCCAAAATACGGGGAATTTCTGTCTTTTTGCCCGAAAATAAGAAGAATGCATACCTTTTTGCCATAAAAAAGGGAAATTTCTTCATTTTTTCTCCAAAATAAGAGGAATTTCTGCTTTTTTGCCTCTAAATAAGTGGAATTTCTGTATTTTTCCCCCAAAACAAAGGGAAAATCTGTCTTTTTTGCCACAAAATAAGGAAAAATTCTGACTTATTACCCTGAAGTAAGTGAAATTTCTGCAATTTTGCCCCAAAATAAGGGAAATTTCTGCTTTTTTGCCCACAAATAAAGGGAATTTCAGCCTTTTTACCTCAAAATAAAGAGAATTTCTGCATTTTTGCCACAAAATATTAGGAATTTCTGCCTTTTTGCCCCAAAATAAGGAAAATTTATGCTTTTTTTCCCTGAAATAAGTGAAATTTCTGCAATTTTGCCCTAAAATAAGTGAAATTTCTGCAATTTTGCCCCAAAATAAGACAAATTTCTGCAATTTTGCCCCAAAATAAGGGAAATTTCTGGAATTTTGCCCCAAAATAAGTGGAATTTCTGAGATTTGCCACAAATAAGGAGAATTTCTGTCTTTTTGCCCAAACATATAGGGAATTTCTGCTTTCTTGACCCACAATTAGGGGAATTTCTCTAATTTTGCTCCAAAATAAGGGGAATTTCTGCTTTTTTGCCCGAAAATAAGAAGAATGCATAACTTTTTGCCATAAAAAAGGGAAATTTCTTCATTTTTGCTCCAGAATAAGGGGTATTTCTGCTTTTTTGCCTCTAAATAAGTGGAATTTCTGACTTTTTCCCCCAAAACAAAGGGAATTTCATTTTTTGCCCCAAAATAAGAAAAATTTCTGACTTATTACCCTGAAGTAAGTGAAATTTCTGCAATTTTGCCCCAAATAAGTGAAATTTCTGCAATTTTGCCTGAAAATAAGTGAAATTTCTGGAATTTTGCCACAAAATAAGTTAAATTTCTGAGATTTGCCCCAAAATAATGAGAATTTCTGTCTTTTTGCACCAACATATAGGGAATTTCTGCCTTTTTGACACACAATTAGGGGAATTTCTGCAATTTTGCTCCAAAATAAGAGGAATTTCTGCTTTTTTGCCTCTAAATTTTGGAATTTCTTTTTCCCCAAAAACAAAGAAAATTTTTGTCTTTTTTGCCCCAAAATAAGGAAAATTTCTGACTTATTACTGTGAAATAAGTGAAATTTCTGCAATTTTGACCCAAAAAGAGAAATTTCTGCATTTTTGCCCCCAAATAAGGGGAATTTCAGCATTTTTACCTCAAAATAAGGGCAATTTCTGCATTTTTGCCACAAAATAAAAAAAATTTCTGCCTTTTTTCCCTGAAATAATTGAAATTACTGCAATTTTGCCCCAAAATAAGTGAAATTTCTGCAATTTTGCCCCAAAATAAGTCAAATTTCTGCAATTTTGCCCCAAAATAAGGGAAATTTCTGGAATTTTGCCCAAAAATAGGTGGAATTTCTGAGATTTGCCCCAAATAAGGAGAATTTCTGTCCTTTTGCCCAAACATATAGGGAATTTCTGCTTCCTTGACCCACAATTAGGGGAATATCTGTAATTTTGCTCCAAAATAAGGGAAATTTCTGCTTTTTTGCCTCTAAATAAGTGGAATTTCTGTCTTTTCCCCCCAAAACAAAGGGAATTTCTGTCTTTTTGCCCCAATATAAGGAAAATTTCTGACTTATTACCCTGAAATAAGTGAAATTTCTGCAATTTTGCCCCAAAATAAGAAAAATTTCTGCCATTTTGCCCCCAAATAAGGGGAATTTCAACCTTTTTACCTCAAAATAAGGGAAATTTCTGCTTTTTTGCCTGTAAATAAGTGGAATTTCTGACTTTTTCCCCCAAAACAAAGGGAATTTCTTTTTTTTGCCCCAAAATAAGGAAAAATTCTGACTTATTACCCTGAAGTAAGTAAAATTTCTGCAATTTTGCCCCAAACAAGTGAAATTTCTGCAATTTTGCCGGAAAATAAGTGAAATTTCTGCAATTTTGCCCCAAATAAGTGAAATTTCTGCAATTTTGCATGAAAATAAGTGAAATTTCTGGAATTTTGTCCCAAAGTAAGTGGAATTTCTGAGATTTGCTCCAAAATAAAAAGAATTTCTGTCTTTTTGCCCCAACATATAGGGAATTTTTGCCTTTTTGACCCACAATTAGGGGAATTTCTGCAATTTTGCTCCAAAATAAGGGGAATTTCTGCTTTTTTGCCTCTAAATAAGTGGAATTTCTGTCTTTTTCCCAAAAAACAAAGGGAATTTTTGTCTTTTTTGCCCCAAAATATGGAAAATTTCTCACTTATTACCGTGAAATAAGTGAAATTTCTGCAATTTTGCCCCAAAACGAGAAATTTCTGCATTTTTGCCCCCAAATAAGGGGAATTTCAGCATTTTTACCTCAAAATAAGGGCAATTTCTGCATTTTTGCCACAAAATATTAGGAATTTCTGCCTTTTTTCCCCAAAATAAGGAAAATTTCTGCCTTTTTTCTAAGAAATAAGTAAAATTTCTGCAATTTTGCCCCAAAATTAGTGAAATTTCTGCAATTTTGCCCCAAAATAAAAGAAATTTCTGCAATTTTGTTCCAAAATAAGTGGAATTTCTGAGTTTTGCTCTAAAATAAAAAGAATTTCTGTATTTGCCCTAACATATAGGGAATTTCTGCTTTTTGCCCCACAATTAAGGTAATTTCTGCAATTTTGCTCCAAAATACAGGGAATTTCTGCCTTTTTACTCGAAAATAAGAAGAATGCATACCTTTTTGCCATAAAAAAAGGAAATTTCTTCATTTTTGCTCCAAAATAAGGGGAATTTCTGCTTTTTTGCCTCTAAATAAGTAGATTTTCTGTCTTTTTCCCCCAAAACAAAGGGAATTTCTGTCTTTTTTGCCCCAAAATAAAAAAAAATTCTGACTTATTACCCTGAAATAAGTGAAATTTCTGCAATTTTGCCCTAAAATAAGGGAAATTTCTCCCTTTTTGCCCCCAAATAAGAGGAATTTCAGCCTTTTTCCCTCAAAATAAAAGGAATTTCTGCATTTTTGCCACAAAATATTAGGAATTTCTGCATTTTTGCCCGAAAATAAGAAAATTTCTGCATTTTTTCCCTGAAATAAGTGAAATTTCTGCAATTTTGCCCCAAAATAAGTGATATTTCTGCAAATTTGCCCCAAAATAAGGGAAATTTCTGGAATTTTGCCCCAAAGTAAGTGGAATTTCTGAGTTTTGCCCCAAAATAAGGAGAATTTCTGTCTTTTTCCCCCAACATATAGGGAATTTCTGCCTTTTTGCCCCACAATTAGGGGAATTTCTGCTATTTTGCTCCAAAATACGGGGAATTTCTGCCTTTTTGCCCTAAAATAAGAAGAATGCATACCTTTTTGCCATAAAAAAGAGAAATTTCTTCATTTTTTCTCCAAAATAAGAGGAATTTCTGATTTTTGCCTCTAAATACCTGGAATTTCTGTCTTTTTGCCCCAAAACAAAGGGAATTTCTTTCTTTTTTGCCACAAAATAAGGAAAAATTCTGACTTATTAACCTGAAGTAAGTGAAATTTCTGCAATTTTGCCCCAAAATAAAGGAAATTTCTGCTTTTTTACCCATATAAGGGGAATTTCAGCCTTTTTACCTCAAAATAAGTGGAATTTCTGCATTTTTGCACTCAAATATTAGGAATTTCTTACTTTTTGCCTCAAACAAGGAAAATTTCTGCAATTTGTACCAAAATAAAAGAAATTTCTGCCTTTTTGCCCCAATATAAGAAAATTTCTGCTTTTTTTCTGAAATAAGTGAAATTTCTGCAATTTTGCCCCAAAATAAGTGAAATTTCTGAGTTTTGCCTCAAAATAATTAGAATTTCTGTCTTTTTGCACCAACATATAGCGAATTTTTGCCTTTTTGCCCCACAATTACGTTAATTTCTGCAATTTTGCTCCAAAATACGGGGAATTTCTGCCTTTTTGCCAGAAAATAAGAAGAATGCATACATTTTGCCATAAATAAAGGAAGTTTCTTCATTTTTGCTCCAAAATAAGGGGAATTTATGCTTTTTTGCCTCTAAATAAGTGGAATTTCTGTGTTTCTCCCCGAAAACAAAGGGAATTTCTGTCTTTCTTGCCCAAGAATAAGGAAAAATTCTGACTTATTACACAGAAGTAAGTGAAATTTTTGCAATTTTGCCCCAAAATAAAGAAAATTTCTGCCTTTTTGCCCTAAAAAGAGGGGAATTTCAGCCTTTTTACCTCAAAATAAGGGGAATTTCTGCATTTTTGCCACAAAATATTATTAATTAATGCTTTTTTTTGCCCCAAAATAAGGAAAATTTCTGCCTTTTTTACCTGAAATAAGTGAAATTTCTGCAATTTTGCCTTAAAATAAGTAAAATTTCTGCAATTTTGCGCCAAAATAAGTGAAATTTCTGCAATTTTGCCACAAAATAAGTGAAATTTCTGGAATTTTGCCCCAAAATAAGTGGAATTTCTGAGATTTGCCCCAAAATAAAGAGAATTTCTGTCTTTTGCCCCAACATATAGGGAATTTCTGCCTTTTTGACCCAAAATTAGGGGAAATTGTGCAATTTTGCTCCAAAATAAGGGGAATTTCTGCTTTTTTGCCACTAAATATGTGGAATTTCTGTCTTTTCCCCAAAATAAGAAAAATTTCTGCCTTTTTCCCCTGAAATAAGTGAAATTTCTGCAATTTTGCCCCAAAATACGTGAAATTTCTGCAATTTTGCCCCAAAATAAGTGAAATTTCTGCAATTTTGCCCCAAAATAAGGGAAATTTCTGCCTTTTTGCCTCCAAATAAGGGGAATTTCAGCCTTTTTACCTCAAAATAAGGGGAATTTCTGCATTTTTGCCACAAAATATTAGGAATTTCTTCTTTTTGCCCCAAAATAAGGAAAATTTCTGCCTTTTTTCCCTGAAATAAGTGAAATTTCTGCAATTTTGCCCCAAAATACGTGAAATTTCTGCAATTATGCCACAAAATAAGTGAAATTTCGGAAATTTTGGCCCAAAATAAGTGGAATTTTTTAGATTTGCCCCAAAATAAGGAGAATTTCTGTCTTTTTGCCCCAACATATAGGGAATTTCTGCCTTTTTGACCCACAATTAGGAGAATTTCTGCAATTCTGCTCCAAAATAAGGGGAATTTCTGCATTTTTGCCTCTAAATAAGTGGAATTTCTGTGTATTTCTCCCAAAACAAAGGGAATTTCTGTCTTTTTTGCTCCAAAATAAAAAAAAAAATTCTGACTTATTACCCTGAAGTAAGTGAAATTTCAGCAATTTTGCCCCGTTAAGGGAAATTTCTGCCTTTTTGCCCCCAAATAAGGAGAATTTCAGCCATTTTACCTCAAAATAAGGGGAATTTCTGCATTTTTGCCTCAAAAATATTAGGAATTTCTGCCTTTTTGCCCCAAAATAAGGAAAATTTCTGCCTTTTTTCCCTGAAATAAGTGAAATTTCTGCAATTTTTCCCCAAAATAAGGAAAATTTCTGCATTTTTGCCCCCAAATAAGGGGAATTTCAGCCTTTTTACCTCAAAATAAGGGGAATTTCTGCATTTTTGCCACAAAATATTAGGAATTTCTGCCTTTTTGCCCCAAAATAAGGAAAATTTCTGCATTTTTTCCTGAAATAAGTAAAATTTCTGCAATTTTGCCCCAAACTAAGTGAAATTTCTTCAATTTTGCCCCAAAATAAGGGAAATTTCTGGAATTTTTCCCCAAAATAAGTGGAATTCTGAGTTTTTCCCCAAAATAAGGAGAATTTCTGTCTTTTTGCCTAAACATATAAGGAATTTCTGCTTTTTTGCCCCACAATTAGGGGAATTTCTGCAATTTTGCTTCAAAATTCGGGGAATTTCTGTCTTTTTGCCCGAAAATAAGAAGAATGCATACCTTTTTGCCATAAAAAAGGGAAATTTCTTCATTTTTGCTCCAAAATAAGGGGAATTTCTGCTTTTTTGCCTCTAAATAAGTGGAATTTATGACTTTTTCCCCAAAAACAAAGGGAATTTTTTTTTTGCCCCAAAATAAATAAAATTTTTGACTCATTACTCTGAAGTAAGTAAAATTTCTGCAATTTTGCCCCAAATAAGTGAAATTTCTGCAACTTTGCCCGAAAATAAGTGAAATTTCTGGAATTTTGCCACAAAATAAGTGGAATTTCTGAGATTTGCCCCAAAATAAGGAGAATTTATGTCTTTTTGCCCCAACATATAAGGAATTTCTGCCTTTTTGACCCACAATTTGGGGAATTTCTGCAATTTTGCTCCAAAATAAGGGGAATTTCTGCTTTTTTGCCTCTAAATAAGTGGAATTTCTGTCTTTTTCCCCCAAAACAAAGGAAATTTCTGTCTTTTTTGCCCCAAAATAAGGAAAATTTCTGACTTATTACCCTTAAATAAGGGAAATTTCTGCAATTTTGCCTCAAAAAAAGAAAATTTTCTGCTTTTTTGCACCCAAATAAGGGGAATTTCAGGCATTTTACCTAAAAATAAGTGGAATTTCTGCATTTTTGCCCTAAAATAAGGGATATTTCTTCCTTTTTGCCCTAAAATAAGGAAAATTTCTGCAATTTTGTATCAAAATAAAAGAAATTTCTGCCTTTTTGCCCCAATATAAGAAAATTACTGCTTTTTATTTAAATAAGTGAAATTTCTGCATTTTGCCCCAAAATAAGTGAAATTTCTGCTTTTTTGCCCCAAATAAGGGGAATTTCAGCCTTTTTACCTCAAAAAAAGTGGAATTTCTGCATTTTTACCCCCAAATATTAGGAATTTCTGACTTTTTGCCTCAAACAAGGAAAAGTTCTGCAATTTTGTACCAAAATAAAAGAAATTTCTGCCTTTTTGCCCCAATATAAGAAAATTTCTGCTTTTTTTTCTGAAATACGTGAAATTTCTGCAATTTTGCCCTAAAATAAGTGAAATTTCTGAGTTTTGTTCCAAAATAATTAGAATTTCTGTCTTTTTGTCCCAACATATAGCGAATTTCTGTCTTTTTGCCCCACAATTAAGGGAATTTCTGCAATTTGGCTCTAAAATATGGGGAATTTCTGCCTTTTTGCCTGAAAATAAGAAGAATGCATACTTTTTTGCCATAAAAAAGGGAAATTTCTTCATTTTTGCTCCAAAATAAGGGAATTTATGCTTTTTTGCCTTTAAATAAGTGGAATTTCTGTGTTTTTCCCCCAAAACAAAGGGAATTTCTGTTTTTTTTGCCCCACAATAAGGAAAAATTCTGACTTATTACACAGAAGTAAGTGAAATTTCTGCAATTTTGCCCCAAAATAAGGGAAATTTCTGCCTTTTTGCCCTAAAATAAGGGGAATTTCAGCCTTTTTACCTCAAAATAAGGGGAATTTCTGCATTTTTGCCACAAAATATTATTAAATTTATGCCTTTTTTTGCCCCAACATAAGGAAAATTTCTGCCTTTTTTCCCTGAAATACGTGAAATTACTGCAATTTTGCCCCAAAATAAGTGAAATTTCCTGAAATTTGCCCCAAAATAAGTGTAATTACTGAGATTTGCCCAAAAATAAAGAGAATTTCTGCCTTTTTGCCCCAACATATAGAAAATTTCTGCCTTTTTGACCCACAATAAGGGGAATTTCTGAAATTTTGCTCCAAAATAAGGGAAATTTCTGCTTTTTTGACTCTAAATAAGTGGAATTTCTGTCTTTTTCCCCCAAAACAAAAGGAATTTCTGTTTTCTTTGCCCCAAAAGAAAGAAAATTTCTGACTTATTACCCTGAAATAAGTGAAATTTCTGAACTTTTGCCCCAAAATAAGGGAAATTTCTGCTTTTTTGTCACCAAATAAGGGAAATTTCAGCCTTTTTACCTAAAATAAGTGGAATTTCTGCATTTTTGCCCCAAAATAAGGGAAATTTCTCCCTTTTTGCCCCAAAATAAGGAAAATTTCTGCAATTTTTTAGCAAAATAAAAGAAATTTCTGCCTTTTTGCCCCAATATAGGAAAATTTCTGCTTTTTTTTCTGAAATAGGTGAAATTTCTGGAATTTTGCCCTAAAATAAGGGAAATTTCTGAGTTTTGCCCTAAACTAAGGAGAATTTCTGTCTTTTTGTCCCATCATATAGGGAATTTCTGCCTTTTGCCCCACCATTAGGGGAATTTCTGCAATTTTTCCCCAAAATACGATGAATTTCTGCATTTTTGCCCGAAAATAAGAAGAATGCATACCGTTTTGCCATAAAAAAGGGAAATTTCTTCATTTTTGCTTCAAAATAAAGGGAATTTCTGCTTTTTTGCTACTAAATAAGTGGAATTTCTGTCTTTTTCCCACAAAACAAAGAGATGTTCTATCTTTTTTGCCCTAAATAAAGAAAATTTCTGACTTACTACCCAGAAGTAAGTGAAATTTCTGCAATTTTGCCTGAAAATTAGGGAAATTTCTGCCTTTTTATCCCCAAATAATGAGAATTTCAGCCTTTTTACCTAAAAATAAGGGGAATTTCTGCATTTTTGCCACAAAATATGAAAAATTTCTGCCTTTTTGCCCCAAAATAAAAAAAATTTCTGCCTTTTTTCCCTGAAATAAGTGAAATTTCTGCAATTTTGCCCCAAAATAAGTGAAATGTCTGCAATTTTGTTCCAAAATATGTGAAATTTCTGGAATTTTGCCCCAAAATAAGTGAAATTTCTGGAATTTTGCCCCAAAATAAGTGGAATTTCTGAGATTTGCCCCAAAATAAAGAGAATTTCTGTCTTTTGCCCTAACATATAGGGAATTTCTGCCTTTTTGAACCAAAATTATGGGAAATTGTGCAATTTTGCCTCAAAATAAGGGGAATTTCTGCTTTTTTGCCTCTAAATACGTGGAATTTCTGTCTTTTCCCCCCAAAACAAAGGGATTTTTTTTTGCCCCCAAATAAGTAAAATTTCTGACTTATTACCATGAAATAAGTGAAATTTCTGCAATTTTGCCCCAAAATAAGGGAAATTTCTGCTTTTTTGTCACCGAATAAGGGGAATTTCAGCCTTTTTTCCTAAAACAAGTGGAATTTCTGAATTTTTGCCCCAAAATAAGGGAAATTTCTCCCTTTTTGCCCCAAAATAAGGAAAATTTCTGCAATTTTTTACCAAAATAAAAGAAATTTCTGCCTTTTTGCCCCAATAAAAGAAAATTTCTGCTGTTTTTTTTTGAAATAAGTGAAATTTCTGGAATTTTGCCTCAAAATAAGGGAAATTTCTGAGTTTTGCCCCAAACTAAGGACAATTTCTGTCTTTTTGTCCCATCATATAGGGAATTTCTGCCTTTTTGCCCCACCATTAGGGGAATATCTGCAATTTTGCTCCAAAATACAGGGAATTTCTGCCTTTTTGCCTGAAAATAAAAAGAATGCATACCGTTTTGCCATAAAAAAAGGGAAATTTCTTCATTTTTGCTCCAAAATAAGGGGAATTTCTGCTTTTTTGCCTCTAAATAAGTGGAATTTCTGTCTTTTTCCCCCAAAACAGAAGGAATTTCTGTTTTTTTTGCCCCAAAATAAGGAAAATTTCTGACTTATTACCCTGAAATAAGTGAAATTTCTGCAATTTTGCCCCAAAATAAGGGAATTTTCTGCTTTTTTGTCACCAAATAATGGGAATTTCAGCCTTTTTACCTAAAATAAGTGGAATTTCTGCATTTTTGCTATAAATTAAGGGAAATTTCTGCTTTTTTGCCCCAAAATAAGGAAAATTTTTGCAATTTTTTACCAAAATAAAAGAAATTTCTGCCTTTTTGCCCCAATATAAGAAAATTTCTGCTTTTTTTTTCTGAAATAAGTGAAATTTCTGGAGTTTTGCCCCAAAATAAGGAGAATTTCTGTCTTTTTGTCCCATCATATACGGAATTTCTGCATTTTTGCCCCACAATTAGGGGAATTTCTGCAATTTTGCTCCAAAATACGAGGTATTTCTTCCTTTTTGCCCGAAAATAAGAAGAATGCATACCGTTTTGCCATAAAAAAGGGAAATTTCTTCATTTTTGCTCCAAATTAAGGAAACTTTCTGCATTTTTGCCTCTAAATAATTGGAATTTCTGTATTTTCCCCCAAAACAAAGGGAATTTCTGTCTTTTTTGCCCCAAAATAAGAAAAAATTCTGACTTATTACCCTGAAATAAATGAAATTTCTGCAATTTTACCCCAAAAAAATGAAAATTTCTGTTTTTTGCCCCCAAATAAGGGGAAATTCAGCCTTTTTACCTCAAAATAAGTGGAATTTCTGCATTTTTGCCCTAAAATAAGGGAAATTTCTGCCTTTTTGCCCCAAAATAAGGAAAATATCTGCAATTTTGTATCAAAATAAAAGAAATTTCTACCTTTTTGCCCCAATATAAGAAACTTTCTGCTTTTTTTTCTGAAATAAGTGAAATTTCTGCAATTTTGCCCCAAAATAAGTAAAATTTCTGCTTTTTTGCCCCAATAAAGGGAATTTCAGCCTTTTTACTTCAAAATAAGTGGAATTTCTGCATTTTTGCCCCAAAATATTAGGAATTTCTGACTTTTTGCCCCAAAACAAAGAAAATTTCTGCAATTTTGTACCAAAATAAAAGAAATTTCTGTCTTTTTGCCCCAATATAATTCATGCTTTTTTTTCTGAAATAAGTGAAATTTCTGCAATTTTGCCACAAAATAATTAGAATTTCTGTCTTTTTGCCACAACATATAGGGAATTTCTGCCTTTTTGCCCCACCATTAGGGGAATTTCTTCAATTTTTCTCCAAAATACAGGGAATTTCTGCCTTTTTGCCCGAAAATAAGAAGAATGCATACCGTTTTGCCATAAAAAAGGGAAATTTCTTCATTTTTGCTTCAAAATAAAGGGAATTTCTGCTTTTTTGCCACTAAATAAGTGGAATTTCTGTCTTTTTCCCACAAAACAAAGAGATGTTCTATCTTATTTGCCCTAAAATAAGGAAAATTTCTGACTTATTACCATGAAGTAAGTGAAATTTCTGCAATTTTGCCTGAAAATTAGGGAAATTTCTGCCTTTTTATCCCCAAATAATGAGAATTTCAGCCTTTTTACCTAAAAATAAGGGGAATTTCTGCATTTTTGCCACAAAATATGAGGAATTTCTGCCTTTTTGCCCCAAAATAAAGAAAATTTCTGCCTTTTTTTCCTGAAATAAGTGAAATTTCTGCAATTTTGCCCCAAAATAAGTGAAATGTCTTCAATTTTGTTCCAAAATATGTGAAATTTCTGGAATTTTGCCCCAAAATAAGTAGAATTTCAGAGATTTTCCCCAAAATAAAGAGAATTGCTGTCTTTTTGCCCCAAGATATAGAAAATTTCTGCCTTTTTGACCCACAATTAGGGGAATTTCTGCAATTTTGCTCCAAAATAAGGGGAATTTCTGCCTTTTTGCCTGAAAATAAGAAGAATGCATACATTTTTGCCATAAAAAACGGAAATTTCTTCATTTTTGCTCCAAAATAAGGGGAATTTCTTCTTTTTTGCCTCTAAATAAGTGGAATTTCTGTCTCTTTCCCCCAAAACAAAGGGAATTTCTGACTTTTTCGCCGCAAAGTAAGGAAAAATTCTGACTTATTACCCTAAAGTAAGTGAAATTTCTGCAATTTTGCCCCAAAATAAGGAAAATTTCTGCCTTTTTCCCTGAAATAAGTGAAATTTCTGCAATTTTGCCCCAAAATAAGTGAAATTTCTAGAATTTTGCCCCCAAAAAAGTGGAATTTCTGAGATTTGCCCCAAAATAAGAAGAATTTCTGTCTTTTTGCCCCAACATATAGGGGATTTCTGCTTTTTTGACCCACAGTTAGGGGAATTTCTGCAATTTTGCTCCAAAATAAGGGGAATTTCTGCTTTTTTGCCTCTAAATAAGTGGAATTTCTGTCTTTTTTTCCAAAACAAAGGAAATTTCTGCCTTTTTGCCCCAAAATAAAAAATTTCTGACTTATTACCCTGAAATAAGTGAAATTTCTGCAATTTTGCCCCAAAATAATAGAAATTTCTGCTTTTTTGCCCCCAAATAAGGGGAATTTCAGCCTTTTACCTCAGAATAAGTGGAATTTCTGCATTTTTTCCCCAAAATATGGGAAATTTCTGCCTTTTTGCCTTAAAATAAGAAAAATTTCTGAAATTTTTTACCATAATAAAAGAAATTTCTGCCTTTTTGCCCCAAAATAAGTAAATTTCTACTTTTTTCTGCAATATGTAAAATTTCTGCAATTTTGCCCCAAAATAAGTCAAATTTCTGCAATTTTGCCCCAAAATAAGGGAAATTTCTAGAATTTTGCCCCAAAAAGTGGAATTTCTTATTTGGCCCCAAAATAATGAGAATTTCTGTTTTTTGCACTAACATATAGGGAATTTCTGCCTTTTTGCCCCACAATTAGGGGAATTTCTGCAATTTTGCTCCAAAATACGGGGAATTTCTGCCTTTTTGCCCGAAAATAAGAAGACTGCATACATTTTTTGCCATAAAAAAAGGAAATTTCTTCATTTTTGCTCCAAAATAAGGGGAATTTCTGCTTTTTTGCCTCTAAATAAGTGGAATTTCTGTCTTTTTCCCCCAAAACAGAAGGAATTTCTGTTTTTTTTTGCCCCAAAATAAGGAAAATTTCTGACTTATTACCCTGAAATAAGTGAAATTTCTGCAATTTTGCCCCAAAATAAGGGAATTTTCTGCTTTTTTGTCACCAAATAATGGGAATTTCAGCCTTTTTACCTAAAATAAGTGGAATTTCTGCATTTTTGCTATAAATTAAGGGAATTTTCTGCTTTTTTGCCCCAAAATAAAGAAAATTTTTGCAATTTTTTACCAAAATAAAAGAAATTTCTGCCTTTTTGCCCCAATATAAGAAAATTTCTGCTTTTTTTTTTCTGAAATAAGTGAAATTTCTGGAGTTTTGCCCCAAAATAAGGAGAATTTCTGTCTTTTTGTCCCATCATATACGGAATTTCTGCATTTTTGCCCCACAATTAGGGGAATTTCTGCAATTTTGCTCCAAAATACGAGGAATTTCTTCCTTTTTGCCCGAAAATAAGAAGAATGCATACCGTTTTGCCATAAAAAAGGGAAATTTCTTCATTTTTGCTCCAAATTAAGGAAACTTTCTGCATTTTTGCCTCTAAATAATTGGAATTTCTGTATTTTCCCCCAAAACAAAGGGAATTTCTGTTTTTTTTGCCCCAAAATAAGAAAAAATTCTGACTTATTACCCTGAAATAAGTGAAATTTCTGCAATTTTACCCCAAAAAAATTGAAAATTTCTGCTTTTTTGCCCCCAAATAAGGGGAATTTCAGCCTTTTTACCTCAAAATAAGTGGAATTTCTGCATTTTTGCCCTAAAATAAGGGAGATTTCTGCCTTTTTGCCCCAAAATAAGGAAAATATCTGCAATTTAGTATCAAAATAAAAGAAATTTCTGCCTTTTTGCCCCAATATAAGAAAATTTCTGCTTTTTTTTCTGAAATAAGTGAAATTTCTGCAATTTTGCCCCAAAATAAGTAAAATTTCTGCTTTTTTGCCCCAAATAAGAGGAATTTCAGCCTTTTTACTTCAAAATAATTGGAATTTCTGCATTTTTGCCCCAAAATATTAGGAATTTCTGACTTGTTGCCCCAAAACAAGGAAAATTTCTGCAATTTTGTACCAAAATAAAAGAAATTTCTGCCTTTTTGCCCCAATATAAGATAATTTCTGCTTTTTTTTCTGAAATAAGTGAAATTTCTGCAATTTTGCCCCAAAATAATTAGAATTTCTGTCTTTTTGCCCCAACATATAGGGATTTCTGCCTTTTTGCCCCACAATTAAGGGAATTTCTGCAATTTTGCTCCAAAATACGGGGAATTTCTACTTTTTGCCCGAAAATACGAAGAATGCATACCTTTTTGCCATAAAAAAGGGAAATTTCTTCATTTTTGCTCCAAAATAAGGGGAATTCCTGCTTTTTTGCCTCTAAATAAGTGGAATTTCTGTGTTTTTCCCCCAAAAAAAGAGAATTTCTGTCTTTTTTGCCCCAAAATAAGGAAAAATTCTGACTTATTACACGGAAGTAAGTGAAATTTCTGCAATTTTGCCCCAAAATAAGGAAATTTCTGCCTTTTTGCCCTAAAATAAGGGGAATTTCAGCCTTTTTACCTCAAAATAAGGGGAATTTCTGAATTTTTGCCACAATATATTAGGAATTTATGCTTTTTTGCCACAAAATAAGGAAAATTTCTGCCTTTTTCTCCTGAAATAAGTGAAATTTCTGCAATTTTGCCCCAAAATAAGTGAAATTTCTGCAATTTTGCCCCAAAATAAGTGAAATTTCTGCAATTTTGCCCCAAAATAAGTGAAATTTCTGGAATTTTGCCCCAAAATAAGTGGAATTTCTGAGATTTGCCCCAAAATAAGGAGAATTTATGTCTTTTGCCCTAACATATAGGGAATTTCTGCCTTTTTGACCCAAAATTACGGGAAATTGTGCAATTTTGCCTCAAAAGTAAGGGGAATTTCTGCTTTTTTGCCTCTAAATAAGTGGAATTTCTGTCTTTTTCCTTCAAAACAAAGGGATTTTTTTTTGCTCCCAAATAAGTAAAATTTCTGACTTATTACCCTGAAATAAGTGAAATTTCTGCAATTTTGCCCCAAAATAAGGGAAATTTCTGCTTTTTTGTCACCAAATAAGGGGAATTTCAGCCTTTTTTCCTAAAATAAGTGGAATTTCTGAATTTTTGCCCTAAAATAAGGGAAATTTCTCCCTTTTTGCCCCAAAATAAGGAAAATTTCTGCAATTTTTTACCAAAATAAAAGAAATTTCTGCCTTTTTGCCCCAATAAAAGAAAATTTCTGCTTTTTTTTCTGAAATAAGTGAAATTTCTGGAATTTTGCCTCAAAATAAGGGAAATTTCTGAATTTTGCCCCAAACTAAGGACAATTTCTGACTTTTCGTCCCATCATATAGGGAATTTCTGCCTTTTTGCCCCACCATTAGGGGAATTTCTGCAATTTTGCTCCAAAATACGGGGAATTTCTGCCTTTTTGCCCGAAAATAAGAAAAATGCATACCGTTTTGCCATAAAAAAGGGAAATTTCTTCATTTTTGCTCCAAAATAGGGGGAATTTCTGCTTTTTTGCCTCTAAATAAGTGGAATTTCTGTCTTTTTCCCCAAAAATAGAAGGAATTTTGGTTTTTTTGCCCCAAAATAAGGAAAATTTCTGACTTATTACCCTGAAATGAGTGAAATTTCTGCAATTTTACCCCAAAAAAAGGAAAATTTCTGCTTTTTTGCCCCCAAATAAGGGGAATTTCAGCCTTTTTACCTCAAAATAAGTGGAATTTCTGCATTTTTGCCCTAAAATAAGGGAAATTTCTGCCTTTTTGCCCCAAAATAAGGAAAATATCTGCAATTTTGTATCAAAAAAAAGAAATTTCTGCCTTTTTGCCCCAATATACGAAAATTTCTGCTTTATTTTCTGAAATAAGTGAAATTTCTGCAATTTTGCCCCAAAATAAGTAAAATTTCTGCTTATTTGCCACAAATAAGGGGAATTTCAGCCTTTTAACTTCAAAATAATTGGAATTTCTGCATTTTTGCCCCAAAATATTAGGAATTTCTGACTTTTTGCCCCAAAACAAAGAAAATTTCTGCAATTTTGTACCAAAATAAAAGAAATTTCTGCCTTTTTGCCCTAATATAAGATAATTTCTGCTTCTTTTTCTGAAATAAATGAAATTTCTGCAATTTTGCCCCAAAATAATTAGAATTTCTGTCTTTTTGCCACAACATATAGGGAATTTCTGCCATTTTGACCCAAAATTACGGGAAATTGTGCAATTTTGCCTCAAAATAAGGGGAATTTCTGTCTTTTTCCCCCAAAACAAAGGGATTTTTTTTGCCCCCAAATAAGTAACTTTTCTGACTTATTACCCTGAAATAAGTGAAATTTCTGCAATTTTGCCCCAAAATAAGGGAAATTTCTGCTTTTTTGTCACCAAATAAGGGGAATTTCAGCCTTTTTTCCTAAAATAAGTGGAATTTCTGAATTTTTGCCCGAAAATAAGGGAAATTTCTCCCTTTTTCCCCAAAATAAAGAAAATTTCTGCAATTTTTTATCAAAATAAAAGAAATTTCTGCCTTTTTGCCCCAATTAAAAGAAAATTTCTGCTTTTTTTTTCTGAAATAAGTGAAATTTCTGGAATTTTGCCCCAAACTAAGGACAATTTCTGTCTTTTTGTCCCATCATATAGGAAATTTCTGCCTTTTTGCCCCACCATTAGAGGAATTTCTGCAATTTTGCTCCAAAATACGGGGAATTTCTGCCTTTTTGCCCGAAAATAAGAAGAATGCATACCGTTTTGCCATAAAAAAGGGAAATTTCTTCATTTTTGCTCCAAAATAAGGGGAATTTCTGCTTTTTTGCCTCTAAATAAGTGGAATTTCTGTCTTTTTCCCCCAAAACAGAAGAAATTTCTGGTTTTTTTGCCCCAAAATAAGGAAAATTTCTGACTTATTACCCTGAAATAAGTGAAATTTCTGCAATTTTGCCCCAAAATAAGGGAAATTTCTGCTTTTTTGTCACCAAATAATGGGAATTTCAGCTTTTTTACCTAAAATAAATGGAATTTCTGCATTTTTGCTCCAAAATAAGGGAAATTTCTGCCTTTTTGCCCCAAAATAAAGAAAATTTTTGCAATTTTTTACCAAAATAAAAGAAATTTCTGCCTTTTTGCCCCAATATAAGAAAATTTCTGCTTTTTTTTCTGAAATAAGTGAAATTTCTGGAGTTTTGCCCCAAAATAAGGAGAATTTCTGTCTTTTTGTCCCATCATATACGGAATTTCTGCCTTTTTGCCCCACAATTAGAAGAATTTCTGCAATTTTGCTCCAAAATACGGGGAATTTCTGCCTTTTTGCCCGAAAATAAGAAGAATGCATACCGTTTTGCCATAAAAAAGGGAAATTTCTTCATTTTTGCTCCAAAATAAGGAAACTTTCTGCTTTTTTGCCTCTAAATAATTGGAATTTCTGTATTTTCCCCCAAAACAAAGGGAATTTCTGTCTTTTTTGCCCCAAAATAAGGAAAAATTCTAACTTATTACCCTGAAATAAGTGAAATTTCTGCAATTTTACCCCAAAAATAGGAAAATTTCAAATTTTTTGCCCCCAAATAAGGGGAATTTCAGCCTTTTTACCTCAAAATAAGTGGAATTTTTGCATTTTTGCCCTAAAATAAGGGAAATTTCTGCCTTTTTGCCCCAAAATAAGGAAAATATCTGCAATTTTGTATCAAAATAAAAGAAATTTCTGCCTTTTTGCCCCAATATAAGAAAATTTCTGCTTTTTTTTCTGAAATAAGTGAAATTTCTGCAATTTTGCCCCTAAAAAAGTAAAATTTCTGCTTTTTTGCCCCAATAAAGGGAATTTCAGCATTTTTACTTAAAAATAAGTGGAATTTCTGCATTTTTGCCCCAAAATATTAGGAATTTCTGACTTTTTGCCCCAAAACAAAGAAAATTTCTGCAATTTTGTACCAAAATAAAAGAAATTTCTGCCTTTTTGCCCCAATATAGGATAATTTCTGTTTTTTTTTTGAAATAAGTGAAATTTCTGCAATTTTGCCCCAAAATAATTAGAATTTCTGTCTTTTTCCCCTAACATATAGGGAATTTCTGCCTTTTTGCCCCACAATTAAGGGAATTTCTGCAATTTTGCTCCAAAATACGGGGAATTTCTGCCTTTTTGCCCGAAAATAAGAAGAATGCATTCCTTTCTGCCATAAAAATGGAAATTTCTTCATATTTGCTTCAAAATAACGGGAATTTCTGCTTTTTTGCTACTAAATAAGTGGAATTTCTGTCTTTTTCCCACAAAACAAAGGAAAGTTCTGTCTCATTTTCCCCAAAATAAGGAAAATTCCTGAGTTATTACCCTGAAGTAAGTGAAATTTCTGCAATTTTGCCCAAAAATTAGGGAAATTTCTGCCTTTTTATCCTCAACAAATGGGAATTTCAGCCTTTTTACCTCAAAATAGGGGGAATTTCTGCATTTTTGCCACAAAATATTAGGAATTTCTGCCTTTTTGCCCCAAAATAAAGAAAATTTCTGCCTTTTTTCCCCGAAATAAGTGAAATTTCTGCAATTTTGCCCAAAAATAAGTGAAATTTCTGCAATTTTGCCCCAAAATATGTGAAATTTCCTGAATTTTGCCCCAAAATAAGTGGAATTTCTGAGATTTGCCCAAATATAAGGAGAATTTCTGTCTTTTTGCCCCAACATATAGAAAATTTCTGCCTTTTTGAGCCACAATTAGGGGAATTTCTGCAATTTTGCTCCAAAATAAGGGGAATTTCTGCTTTTTTGCCTCTAAATAAGTGGAATTTCTGTCTTTTTCCCCCAAAACAAAAGGAATTTCTGGTTTTTTTTTCCCCAATATAAGGAAAATTTCTGACTTATTACCCTGAAATAAGTGAAATTTCTGCAATTTTGCCCCAAAATAAGGGAAGTTTCTGCTTTTCTGTCACCAAATAAGGGGAATTTCCGCCTTTTTACCTAAAATAATTGGAATTTCTGCATTTTTGCCCCAAAATAAGGGAAATTTCTCCCTTTTGCCCCAAAATAAAGAAAATTTCTGCAATTTTTTACCAAAATAAAAGAAATTTCTTCCTTTTTGCCACAATATAAGAAAATTTCTGCTTTTTTTTGTGAAATAAGTGAAATTTCTGGAATTTTGCTTCAAAATAAGGGAAATTTCTGAGTTTTGCCCCAAACTAAGGAGTATTTCTGTCTTTTTGTCCCATCATGTAGGGAATTTCTGCCTTTTCGCCCCACCGTTAGGGGAATTTCTGCAATTTTGCTCCAAAATACGGGGAATTTCTGTCTTTTTGCCCGAAAATAAGAAGAATGCATACCGTTTTGCCATAAAAAGGGGAAATTTCTTCATTTTTGCTCCAAAATAAGTGGAATTTCTGCTTATTTGTTTCTAAATATGTGGAATTTCTGTCCTTATCCCGCAAAACAAAGGGAATTCCTGTCTTTTTTGCCCCAAAATATGAAAATTTATGACCTATTACAATGGAATAAGCGAAATTTCTGCAATTTTGACCCAAAATAAGGGAAATTTCTGCCTTTTTGCCTCCAAATAAGAGGAATTTCAGCCTTTTTACCTCAAAATAAGGGGAATTTCTGCATTTTTGCCCCAAAATATGGGAAATTTCTGACCTTTTGCCCCAAAATAAGAAAAATTTCTGTAATTTTGTACCAAAATAAAAGAAATTTCTGCCTTTTTGCCCCAAAATATGAAAATATCTGCTTTTTTTTCAAATAAGTGAAATTTCTGCAATTTTGCCACCAAAAAAGTCAAATTTCTGCAATTTTGCCCCAAAATAAGGGAAATTTCTAGAATTTTGCCCCAAAATAAGTGGAATTTCTGAGTTTTGCCCCAAAATAAGGAGATTATCTGTCTTTTTGCCCCAACATATAGGGAATTTCTGCCTTTTTGCGGCACAATAAGGGGAATTTCTGCAATTTTGCTCCAAAATACGGGGAATTTCTGCCTTTTTGCCAGAAAATAAGAAGAATGCATACCTTTTTGCCATAAAAAAGGAAATTTCTTCATTTTTGCTCGAAAATAAGGGGAATTTCTTCTTTTTTGCCTCTAAATAAGTGGAATTTCTGTCTTTTTCCCCCAAAACAAAGGGAATTTCTGTCTTTTTTGCCACAAAATAAGGAAAATTTCTGACTTATTTCCCTGAAATAAGTGAAATTTCTACAATTTTGCCCGAAAATAAGGGAAATTTCTGCATTTTTGCCTCCAAATAAGAAGAATTTCAGCCTTTTTACCTCAAAATAAGGGGTATTTCTGGATTTCTGCCCCAAAATATGAAAAATTTCTGCCTTTTTGCCCCAAAATAAGAAAAATTTCTGCAATTTTGTACCAAAATAAAAGAAATTTCTGCAATTTTGCCCCAAAATAAGTCAAATTTCTTCAATTTTGCCCCAAAATAAGGGAAATTTCTGGAATTTTGCCCCAAAAAAAGTGAAATTTCTGAGTTTTGCCCCAAAATAAGAATTTCGATCTTTTTGCCCCAACATATAGGGAATTTCTGCCTTTTTGCCCCACAATTAGGGGAATTTCTGCAATTTTGCTCCAAAATACAAGGAATTTCTGCCTTTTTGCCTGAAAATAAGAAAAATGCATACCTTTTTGCCATAAAAAAAGGAAATTTCTTCATTTTTGCTCCAAAATAAGGGGAATTTCTTCTTTTTTGCCTCTAAATAAGTGGAATTTCTGTCTTTTTCCCCCAATACAAAGGAAACTTCTAAGATTTTTGCCACAAAATAAGGAAAATTTCTGACTTATTACCCTGAAATAAGTGAAATTTCTACAATTTTGCCCAAAAATAAGAGAAACTTTCTGCCTTTTTGCCTCCAAATAAGAAGAATTTCAGCCTTTTTCCCTCAAAAAAAGGGGTATTTCTGGATTTCTGCCACAAAATATGAAAAATTTCTGCCTTTTTGCCCCAAAATAAGAAAAATTTCTGCAATTTTGTACCAAAATAAAACAAATTTCTGCAATTTTGCCCCAAAATAAGTCAAATTTCTTCAATTTTGCCCCAAAATAAGGGAAATTTCTGGAATTTTGCCCCAAAAAAGTGAAATTTCTGAGTTTTGCCCCAAAATAAGAATTTCGATCTTATTGCCCCAACATATAGGGAATTTCTGCCTTTTTGCCCCACAATTAGGGGAATTTCTGCAATTTTGCTCCAAAATATGGGGAATTTCTGCCTTTTTGCCCGAAAATAAGAAGAATGCATACCTTTTTGCCATAAAAAAGGGAAATTTCTTCATTTTGGCTCCAAAATAAGGGGAATTTCTGCTTTTTTGCCTCTAAATAAGTGGAATTTCTGTCTTTTTCCCCCAAAACAAAGGGAATTTCTGTCTTTTTTGCCCCAAAATAAGTAAAATTTCTGACTTATTACCCTGAAATAAGTGAAATTTCTGCAATTTTGCCCCAAAATAAGGGAAATTTCTGCTTTTCTGTCACCAAATAAGGGGAATTTCCGCCTTTTTACCTAAAATAATTGGAATTTCTGCATTTTTGCCCCAAAATAAGGGAAATTTCTCCCTTTTGCCCCAAAATAAAGAAAATTTCTGCAATTTTTTACCAAAATAAAAGAAATTTCTGCCTTTTTGCCCCAATATAAGAAAATTTCTGCTTTTTTTGTGAAATAAGTGAAATTTCTGGAATTTTGCTTCAAAATAAGGGAAATTTCTGAGTTTTTCCCCAAACTAAGGAGTATTTCTGTCTTTTTGTCCCATCATGTAGGGAATTTCTGCCTTTTCGCCCCACCGTTAGGGGAATTTCTGCAATTTTGCTCCAAAATACGGGGAATTTCTGCCTTTTTGCCTGAAAATAAGAAGAATGCATACCGTTTTGCCATAAAAAGGGGAAATTTCTTCATTTTTGCTCCAAAATAAGTGGAATTTCTGCTTATTTGTTTCTAAATAAGTGGAATTTCTGTCCTTATCCCGCAAAACAAAGGGAATTCCTGTCTTTTTTGCCCCAAAATATGAAAATTTATGACCTATTACAATGGAATAAGTGAAATTTCTGCAATTTTGACCCAAAATAAGGGAAATTTCTGCCTTTTTGCCTCCAAATAAGAGGAATTTCAGCCTTTTTACCTCAAAATAAGGGGAATTTCTGCATTTTTGCCCCAAAATATGGGAAATTTCTGACCTTTTGCCCCAAAATAAGAAAAATTTCTGCAATTTTGAACCAAAATAAAAGAAATTTCTGCCTTTTGCCCCAAAATAAGAAAATTTTTGCTTTTTTTCTGAAATAAGTAAAATTTCTGCAATTTTGCCCCAAAATTAGGGGAATTTCTGCATTTTTGCCCCCAAATAAAGGGAATTTCAGCATTTTTAACTCAAAATAAAGGGAATTTCTGCATTTTTGCCACAAAATATTAGGAATTTCTGCATTTTTGCACCATAATAAAAAAATTTCTGCCTTTTTTCTCTGAAATAAATGAAATTTCTGAAATTTTGCCCCAAAATAAGGGAAATTTCTGGAATTTTGCCCCAAGATAAGCGGAATTTCTGAGTTTTGCACCAAAATAAGGAGAATTTCTGTTTTTTGCCCTAACATATAGGGTATTTCTGCCTTTTTGCCCCACAATTAGGGGAATTTCTGCAATTTTGCTCCAAAATACGGGGAATTTCTGCCTTTTTGCCCAAAAATAAGAAGAATGCATACCTTTTTGCCATAAAAAAGGGAAATTTCTTCATTTTTGCTCATAATTAAGAAGAATTTCTGCTTTTTTGCCTCTAAATAAGTGGAATTTCTTTCTTTTTCCCGAAAAACAAAGGGAATTCCTGTCTTTTTTGCCCCAAAATAAGGAAAATTTCTGACTTATTACCCTGAAATAAGTGAAATTTCTCCAATTTTGCCCGAAAATTAGGGAAATTTCTGCCTTTTTGCCCGCAAATAATGGGAATTTCATCCTTTTAACCTCAAAATAAGGGGAATTTCTGCATTTTTGCCACCAAATATTAGGAATTTCTGCCTTTTTGTTTCAAAATAAAAAAAAATTCTGCCCTTTTTCCCTGAAATAAGTGAAATTTCTTCAATTTTGCATCAAAATAAGTCAAATTTCTGCAATTTTGCCCCAAAATAAGGGAAATTCCTGGAATTTTGCCCCAAAATAAGTGGAATTTCTGAGTTTTGCCCCAAAATAAGGAGAATTTCTTTCTCTTTGCCCCAACATATCGGGAATTTCTGCGTTTTTGCCCCACAATTAGAAGAATTTCTGCAATTTTGCTCCAAGATATGGGGAATTTCTGCTTTTTTCCCTGAAAATAAGAAGAATGCATACCTTTTTGCCATAAAAAAGGGAAATTTCTTCATTTTTGCTCCAAAATAAGGGGAATTTCTGCATTTTTGCCTCTAAATAACTGGAATTTCTGTATTTTTCCCCCCAAAAAAAGGGAATTTCTGTATTTTTTGCCCCAAAATAAGGAAAATTTCTGACTTATTACCCTGAAGTAAGTGAAATTTCTGCAATTTTGCCCCAAAATAAGGGAAATTTCTGCCTTTTTGCCCTAAAATAAGGGGAATTTCAGCCTTTTTACCTCAAAATAAGGGGAAATTGTGCAATTTTGCCCCAAAATAAGAGGAATTTCTGCTTTTTTGCCTCTAAATAAGTGGTATTTCTGTCTTTTTCCCCCAAAACAAAGGGATTTTTTTTGCCCCAAAATAAGTAAAATTTCTGACTTATTACCCTGAAATAAGTGAAATTTCTGAAATTCTGCCCCAAAATAAGGGAAATTTCTGCTTTTTTGCCCCCAAATAAGGGGAATTTCAACCTTTTTACCTCAAAATAAGTGGAATTTCTGCATTTTTGCCCCAAAATAAGGGAAATTTCTGCCTTTTTGCCCCAAAATAAAGAAATTTCTGTAATTTTGTACCAAAATAAAAGAATTTTCTGGCTTTTTACCCCAATATAAGAAAATTTCTGCTTTTTTTTCTGAAATAAGTGAAATTTCTGCAATTTTGCCCCAAAATAAGTGAAATTTCTGAGTTATGCCCCAAAATAAGGAGAATTTCTGTCTTTTTGCCCAAACATATAGGGAATTTCTGACTTTTTGCCCCACAATTAGGGGAATTTCTGCAATTTTGCTCCAAAATACGGGTAATTTCTGCCTTTTTGCCCGAAAATAAGAAGAATGCATACCTTTCTGCCAGAAAAATGGAAATTTCTTCATTTTTGCTGCAAAATAAAGGGAATTTCTGCTTTTTTGCCACTAAATAAGTGGAATTTCTGTCTTTTTCCCACAAAACAAAGGGAAGTTCTGTCTCATTTTCCCCAAAATAAGAAAAATTCCTGACTTATTACCCTAAAGTAAGTGAAATTTCTGCAATTTTGCCCGAAAATTAGGGAAATTTCTGCATTTTTATCCCCCCAAAAATGGGAATTTCAGCCTTTTTACCTCAAAATAGGGGAAATTTCTGCATTTTTGCCACAAAATATTAGGAATTTCTGTATTTTTGCCCCAAAATAAAGAAAATTTCTGCTTTTTTTTTCCGAAATAAGTGAAATTTCTGCAATTTTGCCCCAAAACAAGTGAAATTTCTGCAATTTTGCCCCAAAACAAGTGAAATTTCTGCAATTTTGCCCCAAAATATGTGAAATTTCCTGAATTTTGCCCCAAAATAAGTGGAATTTCTGAGATTTGCCCAAAAATAAAGAGAATTTCTGTCTTTTTGCCCCAACATATAGAAAATTTCTGCCTTTTTGACCCACAATTAGGGGAATTTCTTCAATTTTGCTCCAAAATAAGGGGAATTTCTGCTTTTTTGCCTTTAAATAAGTTGAATTTCTGTCTTTTTCCCCCAAACAAAAAAGAATTTCAGTTTTTTTTGCCCCAAAATAAGGAAAATTTCTGACTTATTACTCTGAAATAAGTGAAATTTCTGCAATTTTGCCCCAAAATAAGGGAAATTTCTGCTTTTTTGTCACCAAATAAGGGGAATTTCAGCCTTTTTACCTAAAATAAGTGGAATTTCTGCATTTTTGCCCCAAAATAAGGGAAATTTCTCCCTTTTTACCCCAAAAAAGGAAAATTTCTGCAATTTTGTACCAAAATAAAAGAAATTTCTGCCTTTTTACCACATTATAAGAAAATTTCTGCTTTTTTTCTGAAATAATTGAAATTTCTGGAATTTTGCTTCAAAATAAGAAAAATTTCTGAGTTTTGCCCCAAACTAAGGAGAATTTCTGTCTTTTTGTCCCATCATATAGGGAATTTCTGCCTTTTTGCCCCACCCTTAGGGGAATTTCTGCAATTTTGCTCCAAAATACGGGGAATTTCTGCCTTTTTGCCCGAAAATAAGAAGAATGCATACCGTTTTGCCATAAAAAAGGGAAATTTCTTCATTTTTGCTCCAAAATAAGGGGAATTTCTGCTTTTTTGCCTCTAATAATTGGAATTTCTGTATTTTCCCCCAAAACAAAGGGAATTTCTGTCTTTTTTGCCCCAAAATATGAAAATTTCTGACTTATTACCATGAAATAAGTGAAATTTCTGCAATTTTGACGCAAAATAAAGGAAATTTCTGCCTTTTTGCCCCCAAATAAGAGGAATTTCAGCCTTTTTACCTCAAAATAAGGGGAATTTCTGCATTTTTGCCCCAAAATATGGGAAATTTCTGACTTTTTGCCCCAAAATAAGAAAAATTTCTGCAATTTTGTACCAGAATAAAAGAAATTTCTGCCTTTTTGCCCCAAAATATGAAAATATCTGCTTTCTTTGAAATAAGTGAAATTTCTGCAATTTTGCCACCAAAAAAGTCAAATTTCTGCAATTTTGCCCCAAAATAAGGGAAATTTCTAGAATTTTGCCCCAAAATAAGTGGAATTTCTGAGTTTTGCCCCAAAATAAAGAGAATTTCTGTCTTTTTGCCCCAACATATAGGGAATTTCTGCATTTTTGCGGCACAATAAGGGGAATTTCTGCAATTTTGCTCCAAAATACCAGGAATTTCTTCCTTTTTGCCCGAAAATAAGAAGAATGCATACCTTTTTGCCATAAAAAAGGAAATTTCTTCATTTTTGCTCCAAAATAAAAGGAATTTCTTCTTTTTTGCCTCTAAATAAGTGGAATTTCTGTCTTTTTCTACCAAAACAAAGGAAATTTCTGAGTTTTTCGCCCCAAAATAAGGAAAATTTCTGGCTTATTACCCTGAAGTAAGTGAAATTTCTGCAATTTTGCCCGAAAATAAGGGAAATTTCTCCCTTTTTGCCCCCAAATAAGAAGAATTTCAGCCTTTTTACCTCAAAATAAGGGGAATTTCTGGATTTCTGCCCCAAAATATGAAAAATTTCTGCCTTTTTGCCCCAAAATAAGAAAAATTTCTGCAATTTTGCCCCAAAATAAGGGAAATTTCTGGAATTTTGCCCCAAAAAAGGGAAATTTCTGAGTTTTGCCCCAAAATAAGAATTTTGATCTTTTTGCCCCAACATATAGGGAATTTGTGCCTTTTTGCCCCACAATTAGGGGAATTTCTGCAATTTTGCTCCAAGATATGGGGATTTTCTGCCTTTTTGCCCGAAAATAAGAAGAATGCATACCTTTTTGCCATAAAAAAAGGGAAATTTCTTCATTTTTGCTCCAAAATAAGGGGAATTTCTGCTTTTTTCCTCTAAATAACTGGAATTTCTGTCTTTTTCCCCCAAAACAAAGGGAATTACTGTCTTTTTGCCCCAAAATAAGGAAAATTTTTGACTTATTACCCTGAAGTAAGTGAAATTTCTGCAATTTTGCCCCGAAGTAAGGGAAATTTCTTCTTTTTGCCCCCAAATAAAGAAAATTTCAGCTTTTTTACCTCAAAATAAGGGGAATTTCTGCATTTTTGCCCCAAAATAAGAGAAATTTCGGCCCTTTTGCCTCAAAATAAGGAAAATTTCCGCCTTTTTTCCCTGAAATAAGTGAAATTTCCGAAATTTTGCCCTACAATAAGGGAAATTTCTGGAATTTTGCCCCAAAATAAGTGGAATTTCTGAGTTTTGCCCCAAAATAAGGAGAATTTCTGTCTTTTTACCCTAACATATAGGGAAATTCTGCCTTTTTGCCCCACAATTCGGGGAATTTCTGCAATTTTTGCTCCAAAATACAGGGAATTTCTCCCTTTTTGCCCGAAAATAAGAAGAATGCATAAATTTTTGCCATAAAAAAAGAGAAATTTCTTTATTTTTGCTCCAAAATAAGGGGAATTTCTGCTTTTGCCTCTAAACTAGTGGAATTTCTGTAATTTTCCCTCAAAACAAAGGGAATTCCTGTCTTTTTTGCCCCAAAATAAGGAAAATTTCTGACTTATTACTCTGAAATAAGTGAAATTTCTGCAATTTTGCCCCAAAATTAGGGAAATTTCTGCCTTTTTCCCACTAAATAAGAGCTATTTCAGCCTTTTTACCTCAAAATAAGGGGAATTTCTGCATTTTTGCCACAAAATATTAGGAATTTCTGCCTTTTTGCACCAAAATAAAAAAATTTCTGCCTTTTATCCCTGAAATAATTGAAATTTCTGCAATTTTGCCTCAAAATAAGTGAAATTTCTGCAATTTTGCCCCAAAATAAGGTTAATTTCTGGAATTTTGCCCCAAAATAAGTGGAATTTCTGAGATTTGTCCCAAAATAAGGAGAATTTCTGTTTTTTTGCCCCAACATATAGGGAATTTCTGCCTTTTTGCCCCAAAATTAGGGGAATTTCTGCAATTTTGCTCCAAAATAGGGGAAATTTCTGCCTTTTTGCCCAAAAATAAGAAGAATGCATCCCTTTTTTTGCCATAAAAAAGGGAAATTTCTTCATTTTTTCTCCAAAATAAGGGGAATTTCTGCTTTTTTGCCTCTAAATATGTGGAATTTCTGTCTTTTTCCCCCAAAACAAAGGGAATTCCTGTCTTTTTTGCCCGAAAATAAGGAAAATTTCTGACTTATTACCCTGAAGTAAGTGAAGTTTCTGCAATTTTGCTCCAAAATAAGAGAAATTTCTTCCTCTTTGCCCCCAAATAAGGGGAATTTAATCCTTTTTTACCTCAAAATAAGGGGAATTTCTGCATTTTTGCCACAAAATATTAGAAATTTCTTTCTTTTTGCACCAAAATAAGAAAATTTCTGCCTTTTTTCCCTGAAATAAGTGAAATTTCTGCCATTTTGCCCCAAAATAAGGTAAATTTTTGGAATTTTGCCCCAAAATAAGTGGAATTTCTAAGTTTTGCCCCAAAATAAGAAGAATTTCTGTCTTTTTTCCCTAACATATAGGGATTTTCTGCCTTTTTGCCCCACAATTAGGAGAATTTTTGCAATTTTGCTCCAAAATACGGGGAATTTCTGCCTTTTTGCCCGAAAATAAGAAGAATGCATAAGTTTTTGCCATGAAAAAGGAAATTTCTTTATTTTTGCTCCAAAATAAGCGGAATTTCTGCTTTTTTGCCTCTAAATTAGTGGAATTTCTGTCTTTTTCCCTCAAAACAAAGGGAATTCCTGTCTTTTTTGCACCAAAATAAGGAAAATTTCTGACTCATTACTCTGAAATAAATGAAATTTCTGCAATTTTGTTCCAAAATTATTGAAATTTCTGCCTTTTTGTCCCCAAATAAGGGAATTTCAGCCTTTTTTACCTCAAAATAAGGGGAATTTCTGCATTTTTGCCACAAAATATTAGGAATTTCTTCCTTTTTGCACCAAAATGAGAAAATTTCTGCATTTTTTCCCTGAAATAAGTGAAATTTCTGCAATTTTGCCTCAAAATAAGTGAAATTTCTGCAATTTTGCCCCAAAATAAGGGAAATTTCTGGAATTTTGCCCTAAAATAAGTGGAATTTCTGAGATTTGCCACAAAATAAAGAGAATTTCTGTCTTTTTGCCCCAACATATAGGGAATTTCTGCCTTTTTGCCCCACAATTAGGGGAATTTCGGCAATTTTGCTCCAAAATACGGGAAATTTCTGCCTTTTTGCCCAAAAATAATAAGAATTCATACCTTTTTGCCATAAAAAAAAATTTCTTCATTTTTGCTCCAAAATCAGGGGAATTTCTGCTTTTTTACCTCTAAATATGTGGAATTTCTGTCTTTTTCCCCCAAAACAAAGGGAATTCCTGTCTTTTGTGCCCCAAAATAACAAAAATTTCTGACTTATTACCCTGATATAAGTGAAATTTCTCCAATTTTGCCCCAAAATAAGGGAAATTTCTGCATTTTGCCCCCAAATAAGGGGAATTTTAGCCTTTTTACCTCAAAATAAGGGGAATATCTGCATTTTTGACACAAAATATTAGGAATTTCTGTTTTTTTGCCCCCAATTAAGAAAATTTCTGCTTTTTTATTCTGAAATAAGTGAAATTTTGCAATTTTGCCCCAAAATAAGTCAAATTTCTGCAATTTTGCCCCAAAATAATTAGAATTTCTGTCTTTTTGCCCCAACATACAGGGAATTTCTGCCTTTTTGCCCCACAATTAGGGGAATTTCTGCAATTTTGCTCCAAAATACGGGGAATTTTTACTTTTCAGCCCGAAAATAAGGGGAATGTTTACCTTTTGCCACAAAAAGGTAAATTTCTTCATTTTTGCTCCAAAATAATGGGAATTTCTGCTTATTTGCCTCAAAATAAGTGAAATTTCTGCGTTTTTACGGAAAAATAAATGGAATTTCTGTCTTTTTGCCCCAAAATAAAAGGAATTTTTGAATTGTGACCTGAAATAAGTGAAATTTCTTCAATTTTGCCTTAAAACAAAAGAAATTTCTGCCTTTTTGCGACAAAATAAGGGGAATTTCTGTCTTTTTGCACCAAAATAAGGGAAATTTCTGCCTTTTTGCACCCAAATAAGGGGAATTTCAGCCTATTTATCTCAAAATAAGGGGAATTTCTGGATTTCTGCCTCTAAATAAGTAAAATTTCTGTCTTTTTCCCCCAAAACAAAGGGAATTTCTGTCTTTTGTGCCCCAAAATAAGGAAAATTTCTGACTTATTACCCTGAAATAAGTGAAATTTTTGCAATTTTATCCCAAAATAAGAGAAATTTCTGCCTTTTGCCCCCAAATAAGAGGAATTTCAGCCTTTTTACCTCAAAATAAGGGGAATTTCTGCATTTTTGCCCCAAAATATGGGAAATTTCTGCCTTTTTGCCCCAAAATAAGAAAAATTTCTGCAATTTTGTACCAAAATAAAAGAAATTTCTGCCTTTTGCTCCAAAATAAGAAAATTTCTGCTTTTTTTCTGAAATAAGTAAAGTTTTGCAATTTTGCCCCAAAATTAGGGGAATTTCTGCCTTTTTGCCCCCAAATAAAGGGAATTTCAGCCTTTTTACCTCAAAATAAAGGGAATTTCTGCATTTTTGCCACAAAATATTAGGAATTTCTGCATTTTTGCACCATAATAAGAAAATTTCTGCCTTTTTTCCCTTAAATAAGTGAAATTTCTGAAATTTTGCCCCAAAATAAGGGAAATTTCTGGAATTTTGCCCCAAAATAAGTGGAATTTCTGAGTTTTGCACCAAAATAAGGAGAATTTCTGTTTTTTGCTCTAACATATAGGAAATTTCTGCCTTTTTGCCCCACAGTTAGGGGAATTTCTGCAATTTTGCTCCAAAATACAGGGAATTTCTGCCTTTTTCCCGAAAATTAACAAGAATGCATACCTTTTTGCCATAAAAAAGGGAAATTTCTTTATTTTTGCTCATAATTAAGGGGAATTTCTGCTTTTTTGCCTCTAAATAAGTGGAATTTCTGTCTTTTTCCCGCAAAACAAAGGGAATTCCTGTCTTCTTTGGCCCAAAATAAGGAAAATTACTGACTTATTACCCTGAAATAAGTGAAATTTCTCCAATTTTGCCCGAAAATTAGGGAAATTTCTGGCTTTTTGCCCCCAAATAATGGGAATTTCAGCCTTTTAATCTCAAAATAAGGGGAATTTCTGCATTATTGCCACAAAATATTAGGAATTTCTACCTTTTTGTTTCAAAATAAGTAAAATTTCTGCCTTTTTTCCTGAAATAAGTGAAATTTCTGCAATTTTTCCCCAAAATATGTCAAATTTCTGCAATTTTGCCCCAAAATAAGACAAATTTCTGGAATTTTGCCCCAAAATAAGTGGAATTTCTGAGTCTTACCCAAAATAAGGAGAATTTCTGTGTCTTTGCCCCAACATATAGGGAATTTCTGCGTTTTTGCCCCACAATTAGGGGAATTTCTGCAATTTTGCTCCAAGATATGGGGAATTTCTGCATTTTTGCCCGAAAATAAGAAGAATGCATACCTTTTTGCCATAAAAAAAGAGAAATTTCTTCATTTTTGCTCCAAAATAAGGGAAATTTCTGCTTTTTTGCCTCTAAATTAGTGGAATTTCTGTATTTTTCCCTCAAAACAAAGGGAATTCCTGTCTTTTTTGCCCCAAAATAAGGAAAATTTCTGACTTATTACTCTGAAATAAGTGAAATTTCTGCAATTTTGCCCCAAAATTAGGGGAATTTCTGCCGTTTTGCGCCCAAATAAGAGAAATTTCAGCCTTTTTACCACAAAATAAGGGGAATTTCTGCATTTTTGCCACAAAATATTAGGAATTTCTGCCTTTTTGCACCAAAATAAAAAAATTTCTGCCTTTTTTCCCAAAATAAGTGAAATTTCTGCAATTTTGCCCCAAAATAAGTGAAATTTCTACAATTTTGCCCCCAAATAAGGGAAATTTCTGGAATTTTGCCCCAAAATAAGTGGAATTTCTGAGATTTGCCCCAAAATAAGGAGAATTTCTGTCTTTTTGCCCCAACATATAGGGAATTTCTGCCTTTTTGCCCCACAATTAGGGGAATTTCTGCAATTTTGCTCCAAAATATAGGAAATTTCTGCCTTTTTGCCCAAAAATAAGAAGAATGCATAACTTTTTGCCATAAAAAAGGGAAATTTCTTCATTTTTTCTCCAAAATAAGGGGAATTTCTGCTTTTTTGCCTCTAAATATGTGGAATTTCTGTCTTATTCTCCCAAAACAAAGCGAATTCCTGTCTTTTTTGCCCCAAAATAAAGAAAATTTCTGAAATATTACCCTGAAGTAAGTGAAATTTCTGCAATTTTGCCCCAAAATAAGAAAAATTTCTTCCTTTTTCCCCCAAATAAAAGGAATATCAGCATTTTTACCTAAAATTGAGGGGAAATTCTGCATTTTTGCCCCAAAATAAGAAAATTTCGGCCCTTTTGCCTCAAAATAAAGAAAATTTCTGCTTTTTTTCCCTGAAATAATTGAAATTTCTGCAATTTTGCCCCAAAATAAGGTAAATTTTTGGAATTTTGCCCCAAAATAAGTGGAATTTCTAAGTTTTGTCCCAAAATAAGGAGAATTTCTGTCTTTTTGCCCTAACATATAGGGAATTTCTGCCTTTTTCCCCCACAATTAGGGGAATTTCTGCAATTTTGCTCCAAAATACGGGGAATTTCTGCCTTTTTGCCCAAAAATAAGAAGAATGCATACCTTTTTGCCATAAAAAAGGGAAATTTCTTCATTTTTGCTCCAAAATAAGCGGAATTTCTGCTTTTTTGCCTCTAAATTAGTGGAATTTCTTTTTCCCTCAAAACAAAGGGAATTCCTGTCTTTTTTGCACCAAAATAAAGAAAATTTCTGACTTATTACTCTGAAATAAGTGAAATTTCTGCAATTTTGCCCCAAAATTAGGGAAATTTCTGCCTTTTTGCCCCCTAATAAGGGGAATTTCAGCCTTTTTTACCTCAAAATAAGGGGAATTTCTGCATTTTTGCCACAAAATATTAGGAATTTCTTCCTTTTTGCACCAAAATAAAAAAATTTCTGCCTTTTTTCCCTGAAATAAATGAAATTTCTGCAATTTTGCCCCAAAATAAGTGAAATTTCTGCCTTTTTGCCTCCAAATAAGGGGAATTTCAGCCTTTTTACATCAAAATAAGGGAAATTTTTGCATTTTTGCTACAAAATATGGGAAATTTCAGCCTTTTTGCCCCAAAATAAAAAAAAAATTCTGCAATTTTGTACCAAAATAAAAGAAATTTCTGCCTTTTTGCCCCAAAATAAGGAAAATTTCTGCCTTTTTTTCTCTGAAATAAGTGAAATTTCTGCAATTTTGCCCCAAAATAAGTCAAATTTCTGCAATTTTGCCTCAAAATAAGGGAAATTTCTGGAATTTTGCCCCAAAATAAGTGGAATTTCTGAGTTTTGCCCCAAAATAATAAGAATTTCTTTCTTTTTGCCCCAACATATAGGGAATTTCTGCATTTTGCCCCACAATTAGGGGAATTTCTGCAATTTTGCTCCAAAATACGTGGAATTTCTACTTTTTAGTCCGAAAATAAGGGGAATGTATACCTTTTGCCACAAAATAGGGAAATTTCTTCATTTTTGCCCAAAAATAAGAGGAATTTCTGCCTTTTTACCTCAAAATAAGTGAAATTTCTGCCTTTTTACCTAAAAATAAACGGAATTTCTGTCTTTTATGCCCCAAACTAAAAGGAATTTTTGAATTTTGCCTTGAAATAAGTGAAATTTCTGCAATTTTGCCCCAAAATAAGGGAAATTTCTGCCTTTTGCCACAAAATAAGGGGAATTTCTGTATTTTTACCCCAAAATAAAGGGAATTTCAGCCTTTTTACCTCATAATAAGGGGAATCTCTGCCTTTTTGCCCTAAAATATGGGGAATTTCTGTATTTTTGCCCCAAAATAAAGAAAATTTCTACAATTTTGTACCAAAATGAAAGTTATTTCTGCCTTTTTGCTCCAAAATAAGAGAAATTTCTGCGTTTTTCCCCTGAAATAAGTTAAATTTCTATAATTTTGCCCCAAAATAAGGGAGATTTCTGCAATTTTGCCCCAAAATAAAGGAAATTTCTGAAATTTTGCCCCAAAATAAGAAGAATTTCTGACTTTTTGCCCTGAAATAAGGAGAATTTCTGTTATTTTGTAACAAAATAATGTGAATTTCTGCATTTTCCCTCAAAATTAGGAGAATATGTGCAATTTTGCTTCAAAATACAAGGAATTTTTGCCTTATTGAACCAAAATAAAGGGAATTTCTGCATTTTTGCAAAAATATAAGGGGAATTTCTGAAATTTTACTCCAAAATACAAGGAATTTCTGCATTATTGCTCGAAATACAGTAGAATTTCTGCCTTTTTGCAGTGAAATATTTGAAATTTCCACAATTTTACCCCAAAATAAGAGGAATTTCTGTTTTTGGCCCCAAAATTAGGAGAATTTCTGCTTTTTGCCCCAAAATAAGGCAAATTTCTGACTTTTTGCCCTGAAATAAGTGAAATTTCTGAAATTTTGCCCCAAAATAAGGGGAATTTCTGCCTTTTTGCCAAAATAAGGGGAATTTCAGCATTTTACCTCCAAATAAAGAAAATTTTTGCCTTTTTGCCACAAAATATGGAGAATTTCTGCCTTATTGCCCCCAAATAAGAAAAATTTTTGCTTTTCTGCCCCAATTAATGGGAATTTCTGCCTTTTTGCCACAAAGTAAAGGGAATTTCTGCCTTTTTGCCCCAAAATAA
Source organism: Micromys minutus (assembly GCF_963924665.1). Lineage (NCBI taxonomy): Eukaryota > Metazoa > Chordata > Mammalia > Rodentia > Muridae > Micromys > Micromys minutus. The sequence continues at coordinate 8,886,074 of NW_027667467.1, read as the reverse complement.
CGGGAATTTCAGCCTTTTTACCTCAAAATAAGGGGAATTTCTGCCTTTTGCTCAAAATATGAGGAATTTCTGACTTTTTGTTCCAAATAAGGAAAATTTCTTCAATTTTTTACCAAAATAAAAGAAATTTATGTTTTTGCCCCAAAATAAAAGTAATTTCTGACTTTTTGCCCTGAAATAAATGAAATTTCTGCAAGGTTGCCCGAAAATAATGGAAATTTGTGCTTTTTTGCCCCAAAATGAGAGGAATTTCAGCCTTTTGCCCCAAAATATGGGGAATTTCAGCATTTTACCAAAAAATAAGGGGAATTTCTTCCTTTTTGCACCAAAATATAAAAAATTTCTGCCTTTTTGCCACAAAATAAGAAAAATTTCTGCAATTCTGTACCAAAATAAAAGAAATTTCTAAAATTTTGCCCCAAAATAAGGGATATTTCTGATTTTTGCCCCGAAATAAGAAGAATTTCTGTATTTTTGCCCCAAAATAAAGGGAATTTCAGCCTTTTTGCACCAAAATTAGGAGAGTTTCTGCAATTTTGGTTCAAAGTACAGGGAATTTCTGCCGCTTTTCCCGAAAATAAGGGGAACTTCTGCCGATTTGCCCCAAATAAAGGGAATTTCTGCATTTTTGCCCCAATATTAGAGGAATTTCTGCTATTTTGCTCCAAAATACGGGGAATTTCTGCCTTTTTGCCCGAAATTAAGGGGATTTTCTGCCTTTTTGCCCGAATCTAAGGGGATTTTCTGCCTTTTTGCCCCCAAACAAGGGAAATTTCTGCAATTTTATCCCAAAATAAGGGGAATTTCTGCCTTTTTGCCCTGAAATATGTGAAATGTCTGCAATTTTACCCCAAAATAAGGTGAATTTCTGCCTTTTTGCCCCAAAATAAGGTGAATTTCTGCATTTTTGCCCTAAAATAAGAAAAATTTTTGCTTTTTTTCTCTGAAATAAGTGAAATTTCTGCAATTTTGCCTTAAAATAAAAAAAATATCTGCAATTTTTCCCCATAATAAAGGAATTTTCTGCAATTTTGACCCAAAATAAAGGTAATTTCTGTTTTTTGTCCCCAAATAAGAGAAATTTCTGCAATTTTGCCCTAAAATAAAGGGAATTTCTGCCTTTTGCCCCAAAATAAGGGGAATTTCTGCATTTTTGACACAAAATAAGGGTAATTTCTGTATTTTTACCCCAAAATAAAGGAAATTTCAGCCTTTTTACCTCATAATAAGGGGAATCTCTGCTTTTTTGCCCTAAAATATAGGAAATTTCTGTATTTTTGCCTCAAAATAAAGAAAATTTCAGCAATTTTGAACCAAAATGAAAGTTATTTCTGCTTTTTGCTCCAAAATAAGAGAAATTTCTGCGTTTTTTCCCTGAAATAAGTTAAATTTCTATAATTTTGCCCCAAAATAAGGGAGATTTCTGCAATTTTGCCCCAAAATAAAGGAAATTTCTGAAATTTTGCCCCAAAATAAGGGGAATTTCTGACTTTTTGCCCTGAAATAAGGAGAATTTCTGTTATTTTGTAACAAAATAATGTGAATTTCTGCATTTTCCCTCAAAATTAGGAGAATATGTGCAATTTTGCTTCAAAATACGTGGAATTTCTGCCTTATTGAACCAAAATAATGGGAATTTCTACATTTTTGCAACAATATAAGGGGAATTGCTGAAATTTTACTCCAAAACACAAGGAATTTATTTCTTATTGCCCGAAATACAGTGGAATTTGTGCCTTTTTGCACTGAAATATTTGAAATTTCCACAATTTTACCCCAAAATAAGAGGAATTTCTGTTTTTGGCACCAAAATTAGGAGAATTTCTGCTTTTTGCCCCAAAATAAGGCAAATTTCTGACTTTTTGCCCTGAAATAAGTGAAATTTCTGAAATTTTGCCCCAAAATAAGGGGAATTTCTGCCTTTTTGCCAAAATAAGGGGAATTTCAGAATTTTACCTCCAAATAAGGAAAATTTCTGCCTTTTTGCCACAAAATATGGGGAATTTCTGCCTTATTGCCCCCAAATAAGGAAAATTTTTGCTTTTCTGCCCCAATTAACGGGAATTTCTGCCTTTTTGCCACAAAGTAAAGGGAATTTCTGCCTTTTTGCCCCAAAATAACGGGAATTTCAGCCTTTTTACCTCAAAATAAGGGGAATTTCTGCCTTTTGCTCAAAATATGAGGAATTTCTGACTTTTTGTTCCAAATAAGGAAAATTTCTTCAATTTTGTACCAAAATAAAAGAAATTTCTGTTTTTGCCCCAAAATAAAAGTAATTTCTGACTTTTTGCCCTGAAATAAATGAAATTTCTGCAACTTTTCCCGAAAATAAGGGAAATTTGTGCCTTTTTGCCCCAAAATGAGGGGAATTTCAGCCTTTTTGCCCCAAAATATGGGGAATTTCAGCATTTTACCTAAAAATAAGGGGAATTTCAGCCTTTTTGCACCAAAATATGGAAAATTTCTGCCTTTTTGCCACAAAATAAGAAAAATTTCTGCAATTCTGTACCAAAATAAAAGAAATTTCTAAAATTTTGCCCCAAAATAAGGGAAGTTTCTGATTTTTGCCCCGAAATAAGAAGAATTTCTGTATTTTTGCCCCAAAATAAAGAGAATTTCTGCCTTTTTGCACCAAAATTAGGAGAGTTTCTGCAATTTTGGTTCAAAGTACAGGGAATTTCTGTCGCTTTTCCGAAAATAAGGGGAACTTCTGCCGATTTGCCCCAAATAAAGGGAATTTCTGCATTTTTGCCCCAATATTAGGGGAATTTCTGCAAATTTGCTCCAAAATACGGGAAATTTCTGCCTTTTTGCCTGAAATTAAGGGGATTTTCTGCCTTTTTGCCCCCAAACAAGGGAAATTTCTGCAATTTTATCCCAAAATAAGGGGAATTTCTGCCTTTTTGCCCCAAAATAAGGTGAATTTCTGCCTTTTTGCCCTAAAATAAGAAAAATTTTTGCTTTTTTCTCTGAAATAAGTGAAATTTCTGCAATTTTGCCTTAAAATAAAAAAAATATCTGCAATTTTTCCCCATAATCAAGAAATTTTCTGCAATTTTGACCCAAAATAAAGGGAATTTCTGTTTTTTGTCCCCAAATAAGGGAAATTTCTGCAATTTTGCCCTAAAATAAGGGGAATTTCTGCCTTTTGCCCCAAAATAAGGGGAATTTCTGCCTTTTTGCCCCAAAATAAAGAAAATTACTGCATGTTTTACCCCAAAATTAGGTGAATTTCTACAATTTTGCTCCAAAATACGGGGATTTTCTGCCTTTTTCGCCAAAAATAAAGGGAATTTCTGCCATTTTGCCGCGAAATAAGTGAAATTTCTGCAGTTTTACCCCAAAAAAAGGGGATGTTCTGCCTTTTTCCCCAAAATTAGGGGAATTTCTGCAATTTTGCTCCAAAATACAGGGAATTTCTGCCTTTTTGCCCGAAAATAAAGGGAATGTATACCTTTTTGCCATAAAAAATGGATATTTCTTGATTTTTACCCCAAAATAAGGGGATTTTCCGCCTTTTTGACTACAAATAAGTGCAATTTCTGACTTTTCCCCAAAAATAAATGGAATTTCTGTGTTTTTGCCCTAAAATAAGGGGAATTTCTGACTTTTTGCCCTGAAATAAGTTAAATTTCTAAAATTTTCCCTAAAATAAAGGAAATGTCTGCTTTTTGCCCCAAAATAAGGGGAATTTCTGCCTTTTTGCCCCAAAATAGGGGGAATTTCAGCCTTTTTACCACAAAATAAGGGGAATTTCTGCATTTTTGCCCCAAAATATCGGAAATTTCTGCCTTTTTGCCCAAAATAAGAAGAATTTCTGCAATTATGTACCAAAATAAAAGAAATTTCTGCCATTTTGCCCCAAAATAAGAAAATTTCTGCTTTTTTTCCCTGAAAAAGTGAAATTTCTGCAATTTTGCCCCAAAATAAGGGAAATTTCTGCCTTTCTGCCACAAAATAAGGGGAATTTCTGTCTTTTTACCCCAAAATAAAGGGAATTTCAGCCTTTTTACCTCATAATAAGGGGAATCTCTGCCTTTTTGCCCTAAAATATAGGGAATTTCTGTATTTTTGCCCCAAAATAAAGAAAATTTCTGCAATTTTGTACCAAAATGAAAGTTATTTCTGCCTTTTTGCTCCAAAATAAGAAAAATTTCTGTATTTTTTCCCTGAAATAAGTTAAATTTCTATAATTTTGCCCCAAAATAAGGGAGATTTCTGCAATTTTGCCCCAAAATAAAGGAAATTTCTGAAATTTTGCCCCAAAATAATGGGAATTTCTGACTTTTTGCCCTGAAATAAGGAGAATTTCTGTTATTTTGTAACAAAATAATGTGAATTTCTGCATTTTCCCTCAAAATTAGGAGAATATGTGCAATTTTGCTTCAAAATACGGGGAATTTCTGCCTTATTGAACCAAAATAAAGGGAATTTCTACATTTTTGCAACAATATAAGGGGAATTGCTGAAATTTTACTCCAAAACACAAGGAATTTATTTCTTATTGCCCGAAATACAGTGGAATTTGTGCCTTTTTGCACTGAAATATTTGAAATTTCCACAATTTTACCCCAAAATAAGAGGAATTTCTGTTTTTGGCACCAAAATTAGGAGAATTTCTGCTTTTTGCCCCAATATAAGGCAAATTTCTGACTTTTTGCCCTGAAATAAGTGAAATTTCTGAAATTTTGCCCCAAAATAAGGGGAATTTCTGCCTTTTTGCCAAAATAAGGGGAATTTCAGCATTTTACCTCCAAATAAGGAAAATTTCTGCCTTTTTGCCACAAAATATGGGGAATTTCTGCCTTATTGCCCCCAAATAAGGAAAATTTTTGCTTTTCTGCCCCAATTAACGGGAATTTCTGCCTTTTTGCCACAAAGTAAAGGGAATTTCTGCCTTTTTGCCCCAAAATAACGGGAATTTCAGCCTTTTTACCTCAAAGTAAGGGGAATTTCTGCCTTTTGCTCAAAATATGAGGAATTTCTGACTTTTTGTTCCAAATAAGGAAAATTTCTTCAGTTTTGTACCAAAATAAAAGAAATTTCTGTTTTTGCCCCAAAATAAAAGTAATTTCTGACTTTTTGCCCTGAAATAAATGAAATTTCTGCAATTTTTCCTGAAAATAAGGGAAATTTGTGCTTTTTTGCCCCAAAATGAGGGGAATTTCAGCCTTTTTGCTTCAAAATATGGGGAATTTCAGCATTTTACCTAAAAATAAGGGGAATTTCAGCCTTTTTGCACCAAAATATGGAAAATTTCTGCCTTTTTGCCACAAAATAAGAAAAAATTTCTGCAATTCTGTACCAAAATAAAAGAAATTTATAAAATTTTGCCCCAAAATAAGGGAAATTTCTGATTTTTGCCCCGAAATAAAAAGAATTTCTGTATTTTGCCCCAAAATAAAGGGAATTTCTGCCTTTTTGCACCAAAATTAGGAGAGTTTCTGCAATTTTGGTTCAAAGTACAGGGAATTTCTGTCGCTTTTCCGAAAATAAGGGGAACTTCTGCCGATTTGCCCCAAATAAAGGGAATTTCTGCATTTTTGCCCCAATATTAGGGGAATTTCTGCAAATTTGCTCCAAAATACGGGAAATTTCTGCCTTTTTGCCTGAAATTAAGGGGATTTTCTGCCTTTTTGCCCCCAAACAAGGGAAATTTCTGCAATTTTATCCCAAAATAAGGGGAATTTCTGCCTTTTGCCCTGAAATATGTGAAATGTCTGCAATTTTACCCCAAAATAAGGTGAATTTCTGCCTTTTTGCCCCAAAATAAGGTGAATTTCTGCCTCTTTGCCCTAAAATAAGAAAAATTTTTGCTTTTTTTCTCTGAAATAAGTGAAATTTCTGCAATTTTGCCTTAAAATAAAAAAAATATCTGCAATTTTTCCCCATAATCAAGAAATTTTCTGCAATTTTGACCCAAAATAAAGGGAATTTCTGTTTTTTGTCCCCAAATAAGGGAAATTTCTGCAATTTTGCCCTAAAATAAGGGGAATTTCTGCCTTTTGCCCCAAAATAAGGGGAATTTCTGCCTTTTTGCCCCAAAATAAAGAAAATTACTGCATGTTTTACCCCAAAATTAGGTGAATTTCTACAATTTTGCTCCAAAATACGGGGATTTTCTGCCTTTTTCGCCAAAAATAAAGGGAATTTCTGCCATTTTGCCGCGAAATAAGTGAAATTTCTGCAGTTTTACCCCAAAATAAGGGGAAGTTCTGCCTTTTTGCCCCAAAATTAGGGGAATTTCTGCAATTTTGCTCCAAAATCCAGGGAATTTCTGCCTTTTTGCCCGAAAATAAAGGGAATGTATACCTTTTTGCCATAAAAAATGGATATTACTTGATTTTTACCCCAAATTAAGGGGATTTTCCGCCTTTTTGACTACAAATAAGTGCAATTTCTGACTTTTCCCCAAAAATAAATGGAATTTCTGTGTTTTTGCCCTAAAATAAGGGGAATTTCTGACTTTTTGCCCTGAAATAAGTTAAATTTCTAAAATTTTCCCTAAAATAAAGGAAATGTCTGCTTTTTGCCCCAAAATAAGGGGAATTTCTGCATTTTTGCCCCAAAATATCGGAAATTTCTGGCTTTTTACCTCAAAATAAGGGGAATTTCTGCATTTTTGCCCCAAAATATCGGAAATTTCTGGCTTTTTGCCAAAAATAAGAAGAATTTCTGCACTTATGTATCAAAATAAAAGAAATATCTGCCATTTTGCCCCAAAATAAGAAAATTTCTGCTTTTTTTCCCTGAAATAAGTGAAATTTCTGCAAGTTTGCCCCAAAATAAGTGAGATTTCTGCAATTTTGCCCCAAAATAAGGGAAATTTCTGGAATTTTGCCCCAAAATAAGGGAAATTTCTGAGTTTTGCCCCAAAATAAGGATAATTTCTGTCTTTTTGCCCAAACATATAGGGAATTTCTGCCTTTTTGCCCCACAATTAGTGGAATTTCTGCAATTTTGCTCCAAAATATGGGGAATTTCTGCCTTTTTGCCCGAAAATAAGAAGAATGCATACCTTCCTGCCATAAAAATGGAAATTTCTTCATTTTTGCTTCAAAGTAACAGGAATTTCTGCTTTTTTTGCCACTAAATAAGTGGAATTTCTGTCTTTTTTTCCACAAAACAAAGGAAAGTTCTGTCTCATTTTCCCCAAAATAAGGAAAATTCCTGACCTATTACCCTGAAGTAAGTGAAATTTCTGCAATTTTGCCCAAAAATTAGGGAAATTTCTGCCTTTTTATCCTCAAATAATGGGAATTTCAGCCTTTTTACCTCAAAATAGGGGGAATTTCTGCATTTTTGCCACAAAATATTAGGAATTTCTGCCTTTTTGCCCCAAAATAAAGAAAATTTCTGCCTTTTTTCCCCGAAATAAGTGAAATTTCTGCAATTTTGCGCAAAAATAAGTGAAATTTCTGCAATTTTGCCCCAAAATATGTGAAATTTCCTGAATTTTGCCCAAAATAAGTAGAATTTGTGAGATTTGCCCAAAAATAAAGAGAATTTCTGTCTTTTTGCCCCAACATATAGAAAATTTCTGCCTTTTTGACCCACAATTAGTGGAATTTTTGCAATTTTGCTCCAAAATAAGGGGAATTTCTGCTTTTTTGCCTCTAAATAAGTGGAATTTCTGTCTTTTTCCCCCAAAACAAAAGGAATTTCTGATTTTTTTGCCCCAAAATAAGGAAAATTTCTGACTTATTACCCTGAAATAAGTAAAATTTCTGCAATTTTGCCCCAAAATAAGGGAAATTTCTTCTTTTTTGTCACCAAATAAGGGGAATTTCCGCCTTTTTACCTAAAATAATTGGAATTTCTGCATTTTTGCCCCAGAATAAGGGAAATTTCTCCCTTTTGCCCCAAAATAAAGAAAATTTCTGCAATTTTTTACCAAAATAAAAGAAATTTCTGCCTTTTTGCCCCAATATAAGAAAATTTCTGCTTTTTTTTCTGAAATAAGTGAAATTTCTGGAATTTTGCTTCAAAATAAGGGAAATTTCTGAGTTTTGCCCCAAACTAAGGAGAATTTCTGTCTTTGTGTCCCATCATGTAGGGAATTTCTGCCTTTTTGCCCCACCATTAGGGGAATTTCTGCCTTTTTGCCCGAAAATAAGAAGAATGCATACCGTTTTTCCATAAAAAATGGAAATTTCTTCATTTTTGCTCCAAAATAAGTGGAATTTCTGCTTTTTTGTTTCTAAATAAGTGGAATTTCTGTCTTTTTCCCGCAAAACAAAGGGAATTCCTGTCTGTTTTGCCCCAAAATATGAAAATTTATGACCTATTACCATGAAATAAGTGAAATTTCTGCAATTTTGACCCAAAATAAGGGAAATTTCTGCCTTTTTGCCTCCAAATAAGAGGAATTTCAGGCTTTTTACCTCAAAATAAAAGGAATTTCTGCATTTTTGCCCCAAAATATGGGAAATTTCTGACTTTTACCCCCAAAATAAGAAAAATTTCTGTAATTTTGTACCAAAATAAAATAAATTTCTGCCTTTTTGCCCCAAAATAAGAAAATATCTGCTTTTTTTTCAAATAAGTGAAATTTCTGCAATTTTGCCCCCAAAAAAGTCAAATTTCTGCAATTTTGCCCGAAAATAAGGGAAATTTCTAGAATTTTGCCTCAAAATAAGTGGAATTTCTGAGTTTTGCCCCAAAATAAGGAGAATATCTGTCTTTTTGCCCCAACATATAGGGAATTTCTGCCTTTTTGCGGCACAATAAGGGGATTTTCTGCAATTTTGCTCCAAAATACGGGGAATTTCTGCCTTTTTGCCCGAAAATAAGAAGAATGCATACCTTTTTGCCATAAAAAAAGGAAATTTCTTCATTTTTGCTCCAAAATAAGGAGAATTTCTTCTTTTTTGCCTCTAAATAAGTGGAATTTCTGTCTTTTTCCTCCAATACAAAGGAAATTTCTGAGTTTTTTGCCACAAAATAAGGAAAATTTCTGACTTATTACCCTGAAATAAGTGAAATTTCTACAATTTTGCCCGAAAATAAGGGAAATTTCTGCTTTTTTGCCCCCGAATAAGAAGAATTTCAGCCTTTTTACCTCAAAATAAAAGGTATTTCTGGATTTCTGCCCCAAAATATGAAAAATGTCTGCCTTTTTGCCCCAAAATAAGAAAAATTTCTGCAATTTTGTACCAAAATAAAAGAAATTTCTGCAATTTTGCCCCAAAATAAGTCAAATTTTTTCAATTTTGCCCCAAAATAAGGGAAATTTCTGGAATTTTGTCCCAAAATAAGTGGAATGTCTGAGTTTTGCCCCAAAATAAGAATTTCGATATTTTTGCACCAACATATAGGGAATTTCTGCCTTTTTGCCCAACAATTAGGGGAATTTCTGCAATTTTGCCCCCAAAAAAGTCAAATTTCTGCAATTTTGCCCCAAAATAAGGGAAATTTATAGAATTTTGCCCCAAAATAAGTGGAATTTCTGAGTTTTGCCCCAAAATAAGGAGAATTTCTGTCTTTTTGCCCCAACATATAGGGAATTTCTGCCTTTTTGCGGCACAATAAGGGGAATTTCTGCAATTTTGCTCCAAAATACCAGGAATTTCTGCCTTTTTGCCCGAAAATAAGAAGAATGCATAACTTTTTGCCATAAAAAAAGGAAATTGCTTCATTTTTGCTCCAAAATAAGGGGAATTTCTTCTTTTCTGCCTCTAAATAAGTGGAATTTCTGTCTTTTTCCCCCAAAACAAAGGAAATTTCTGAGTTTTTTGCCACAAAATAAGGAAAATTTCTGGCTTATTACTCTGAAATAAGTGAAATTTCTGCAATTTTGCCCGAAAATAAGGGAAATTAATCCCTTTTTGCCCCCAAATAAGAAGAATTTCAGCCTTTTTACCTCATAATAAGGGGAATTTCTGGATTTCTGCCCCAAAATATAAAAAATTTCTGCCTTTTTGCCACAAAATAAGAAAAATTTCTGCAATTTTGTATCAAAATAAAAGAAATTTCTGCCTTTTTGCCCCAAAATAAGAAAATTTCTCCTTTTTTTCTGAAATAAGTGAAATTTCTGCAATTTTGCCCAAAAATAAGTCAAATTTCTGCAATTTTGCCCCAAAATAAGGGAAATTTCTGGAATTTTGCCCCAAAAAAGGGAAATTTCTGAGTTTTGCCCCAAAATAAGAATTTTGATCTTTTTGCCCCAACATATAGGGAATTTCTGCCTTTTTGCCCCACAATTAGGGGAATTTCTGCAATTTTGCTCCAAAATACGGGGAATTTCTGCCTTTTTGCCTGAAAATAAGAAGAATGCATACCTTTTTGTCATAAAAAAGGGAAATTTCTTCATTCTTGCTCCAAAATAACGGGAATTTCTTCATTTTTGCCTCTAAATAAGTGGAATTTCTGTATTTTTCCCCCAAAACAAAGGAAATTTCTGTCTTTTTTGCCCCAAAATAAGGAAAATTTCTGACTTATTACCTGAAATAAGTTAAATTTCGGCAATTTTGCCCCAAAATATGGGAAATTTCTGCCTTTTGCCCCCAAATAAGGGGAATTTCAACCTTTTTACCTCAAAATAAGGGAAATTCTGCATTTTTGCCCCAAAATATGGTAAATTTCTGCTTTTTTGCCCCAAAATAAGAAAAATTTCTGCAATTTTGTACCAAAATAAAAGAAATTTCTGCCTTTTGACCCAAAATAAGAAAATTTCTGCTTTTTTTTCTGAAATAAGTAAAATTTCTGCAATTTTGCCCCAAAATTAGGGGAATTTCTGCCTTTTTGCCCCCAAATAAAGGGAATTTCAGCCTTTTTACCTCAAAATAAAGGGAATTTCTGCATTTTTGCCACAAAATATTAAGAATTTCTGCTTTTTTGCACCATAATAAAAAAATTTCTTCCTTTTTTCCCTGAAATAAGTGAAATTTCTGAAATTTTTCCCCAAAATAAGGGAAATTTCTGGAATTTTGCCCCAAAATATGTGGAATTTCTGAGTATTGCACCAAAATAAAAAGAATTTCTGTTTTTTGCCCTAACATATAGGGAATTTCTGCCTTTTTGCCCCACAATTAGGGGAATTTCTGCAATTTTGCTCCAAAATACGAGGAATTTCTGCCTTTTTGCCCAAAAATAAAAAGAATGCATACCTTTTTGCCATAAAAAAGGGTAATTTCTTCATTTTTGCTCCAAAATAAGGAAAATTTCTTCTTTTTTGCCTCTAAATAAGTGGAATTTCTGTCTTTTTTTCGCAAAACAAAGGGAATTCCTGTCTTTTTTGCCCCAAAATAAGAAAAAATTCTGACTTATTACCCTGAAATAAGTGAAATTTTTCCAATTTTGCCCGAAAATTAGGGAAATTTTTGCCTTTTTCCCCCAAATAATGGGAATTTCAGTCTTTAACCTCAAAATAAGGGGAATTTCTGCATTTTTGCCACAAAATATTAGGAATTTCTGCCTTTATGTTTCAAAATAAGGAAAATTTCGGCCTTTTTTCCCTGAAATAAGTGAAATTTCTGCAATTTTGCCCCAAAATAAGTCAAATTTCTGCAATTTTGCCCCAAAATAAGGGATATTTCTGGAATTTTGCCCCAAAATAAGTGGAATTTCTGAGTTTCGCCCCAAAATAAGGAGAATTTCTGTCTCTTTGCCCCAACATATAGGGAATTTCTGCGTTTTTGCCCCACAATTAGGGGAATTTCTGCAATTTTGCTCCAAGATATGGGGAATTTCTGCCTTTTTGACCGAAAATAAGAAGAATGCATACCTTTTTGCCATAAAAAAGGGAAATTTCTTCATTTTTGCTCCAAAATAAGGGGAATTTCTGCTTTTTTGCCTCTAAATAACTGGAATTTCTGTCTTTTTCCCCCAAAACAAAGGAAATTTCTGTCTTTTTTGCCCCAAAATAAGGAAAATTTCTGACTTATTACCAGGAAGTAAGTGAAATTTCTGCAATTTTGCCCCAAAGTAAGGGAAATTTCTTCCTTTTGCCCCCATATAAGGGGAATTTAAGCCTTTTTACCTCAAAATAAGGGGAATTTCTGCATTTTTGCCCCAAAATAAGAGAAATTTCGGCCCTTTTGCCTCAAAATAAGGAATTTTTCTGCCTTTTTTCCCTGAAATAAGTGAAATTTTCGAAATTTTGCCCTACAATAAGGGAAATTTCTGGAATTTTGTCCCAAAATAAGTGGAATTTCTGAGTTTTGCCCCAAAATAAGGAGAATTTCTGTCTTTTTGCCCTAACATATAGGGAAATTCTGGCTTTTTGCCTCACAATTCGGGGAATTTCTGCATTTTGCTCCAAAATACAAGGAATTTCTTTCTTTTTGCCCGAAAATAAGAAGAATGCATACATTTTTGCCATAAAAAAAGAGAAATTTCTTTATTTTTGCTCCAAAATAATGGGAATTTCTGCTTTTGCCTCTAAATTAGTGGAATTTCTGTATTTTTCCCTCAAAACAAAGGGAATTCCTGTCTTTTTTGCCCCAAAATAAGGAAAATTTCTGACTTATTACTCTGAAATAAGTGAAATTTCGGCAATTTTGCTCCAAAATTAGGGAAATTTCTGCCTTTTTGCCCCCAAATAAGAGCTATTTCAGCCTTTTTACCTCAAAATAAGGGGAATTTCTGCATTTTTTGCCACAAAATATGAGGAATTTCTGCCTTTTTGCACCAAAATAAAAAAAAATTCTACCTTTTATCCCTGAAATAAGTGATATTTCTGCAATTTTGCCCCAAAATAAGTGAAATTTCTGCAATTTTGCCCCAAAATAAGGGAAATTTCTGGAATTTTGCTCCAAAATAAGTGGAATTTCTGAGATTTGCCCCAAAATAAGGAGAATTTCTGTTTTTTTGCCCCAACATATAGGGATTTTCTGCCTTTTTGCCCCACAATTAGGGGAATTTCTGCAATTTTGCTCCAAAATATGGAAAATTTCTGCCTTTTTGCCCAAAAATAAGAAGAATGCATCCCTTTTTGCCATAAAAAAGGGAAATTTCTTCATTTTTTCTTCAAAATAAGGGGAATTTCTGCTTTTTTTTGCCTCTAAATATTTGGAATTTCTGTCTTTTTCCCCCAAAACAAAGGGAATTCCTGTCTTTTTTGCCCCAAAATAAGGAAAATTTCTGACTTATTACCCTGAAGTAAGTGAAGTTTCTGCAATTTTGCTCCAAAATAAGGGAAATTTCTTCTTTTTTGCCCCCAAATAAGGGGAATTTAAGCCTTTTTTACCTCAAAATAAGGGGAATTTCTGCATTTTTGCCACAAAATATTAGGAATTTCTTCCTTTTTGCACCAAAATAAGAAAATTTCTGCCTTTTTTTCCTGAAATAAGTGAAATTTCTGCAATTTTGCCCCAAAATAAGGTAAATTTTTGGAATTTTGCCCCAAAATAAGTGGAATTTCTAAGTTTTGCCCCAAAATAAGAAGAATTTCTGTCTTTTTGCCCTAACATATAGGGAATTTCTGCGTTTTTGCCCCACAATTAGGGGAATTTCTGCAATTTTGCTCCAAAATACGGGGAATTTCTGCCTTTTTGCCCGAAAATAAGAAGAATGCATAAGTTTTTGCCATAAAAAAGGGAAATTTCTTTATTTTTGCTCCAAAATAAGCGGAATTTCTGCTTTTTTGCCTCTAAATTAGTGGAATTTCTGTCTTTTTCCCTCAAAACAAAGGGAATTCCTGTCTTTTTTGCACCAAAATAAGGAAAATTTCTGAGTTATTACTCTGAAATAAATGAAATTTCTGCAATTTTGCCCCAAAATTATGGAAATTTCTGCCTTTTTGCCCCCAAATAAGGGAATTTCAGCCTTTTTAACCTCAAAATAAGGGGAATTTCTGCATTTTTGCCACAAAATATTAGGAATTTCTTCGTTTTTGCACCAAAATAAGAAAATTTCTGCATTTTTTCCCTGAAATAAGTGAAATTTCTGCAATTTTGCCTCAAAATAAGTGAAAATTCTGCAATTTTGCCCCAAAATAAGGGAAATTTCTGGAATTTTGCCCTAAAATAAGTGGAATTTCTGAGATTTGCCACAAAATAAAGAGAATTTCTGTCTTTTTGCCCCAACATATAGGGAATTTCTGCGTTTTTGCCCCACAATTAGGGGAATTTCGGCAATTTTGCTCCAAAATACGGGAAATTTCTGCCTTTTTGCCCAAAAATAATAAGAATGCATACCTTTTTGCCATAAAAAAAAATTTCTTCATTTTTGCTCCAAAATCAGGGGAATTTCTGCTTTTTTACCTCTGAATATGTGCTATTTCTGTCTTTTTCCCCCAAAACAAAGGGAATTCCTGTCTTTTGTGCCCCAAAATAACAAAAATTTCTGACTTATTACCCTGATATAAGTGAAATTTCTCCAATTTTGCCCCAAAATAAGGGAAATTTCTGCATTTTGCCCCCAAATAAGGAGAATTTTAGCCTTTTTACATCAAAATAAAAGGAATATCTGAATTTTTGACACAAAATATTAGGAATTTCTGTTTTTTTGCCCCAAAATAAGAATATTTCTGCTTTTTTCCTCTGAAATAAGTGAAATTTTGCAATTTTGCCCCAAAATAAGTGAAATTTCTGCAATTTTGCCCCAAAATAATTAGAATTTCTGTCTTTTTGCCCCAACATGCAGGGAATTTCTGCCTTTTTGCCCCACAATTAGGGGAATTTCTGCAATTTTGCTCCAAAATACGGGGAATTTCTACTTTTCAGCCCGAAAATCAGGGGAATGTTTACCTTTTGCCACAAAAAAGGGAAATTTCTTCATTTTTGCTCCAAAATAATGGGAATTTCTGCTTATTTGCCTCAAAATAAGTGAAATTTCTGCCTTTTTACTGAAAAATAAATGGAATTTCTGTCTTTTTGCCCCAAAATAAAAGGAATTTTTGAATTGTGCCCTGAAATAAGTGAAATTTCTGCAATGTTGCCTTAAAACAAAAGAAATTTCTGCCTTTTTGCGACAAAATAAGGGGAATTTCTGTCTTTTTGCACCAAAATAAGGGAAATTTCTGCCTTTTTGCACCCAAATAAGGGGAATTTCAGCCTATTTATCTCAAAATAAGGGGAATTTCTGGATTTCTGCCTCTAAATAAGTGGAATTTCTGTCTTTTTCCCCCAAAACAAAGGGAATTTCTGTCTTTTTTGCCCCAAAATAAGGAAAATTTCTGACTTATTACCCTGAAATAAGTGAAATTTCTGCAATTTTGCCCCAAAATAAGGGAAATTTCGGCCTTTTGCCCCCAAATAAGGGGAATTTCAGCCTTTTTACCTCAAAATAAGGGGAATTTCTGCATTTTTGCCCCAAAATATGGGAAATTTCTGCCTTTTTGCCCCAAAATAAGAAAAATTTCTGCAATTTTGTACCAAAATAAAAGAAATTTCTGCCTTTTGCCCCAAAATAAGAAAATTTCTGCTTTTTTTCTGACATAAGTAAAGTTTTTGCAATTTTGCCCCAAAATTAGGGGAATTTCTGCATTTTTGCCCCCAAATAAAGGTAATTTCAGCCTTTTTACCTCAAAATAAAGGGAATTTCTGCATTTTTGCCACAAAATATTAGGAATTTCTGCCTTTTTGCACCATAATAAGAAAATTTCTGCCTTTTTCCCCTTAAATAAGTGAAATTTCTGAAATTTTGCCCCAAAATAAGGGAAATTTCTAGAATTTTGCCCCAAAATAAGTGGAATTTCTGAGTTTTGCACCAAAATAAGGAGAATTTCTGTTTTTTGCCCTAACATATAGGAAATTTCTGCCTTTTTGCCCCACAGTTAGGGGAATTTCTGCAATTTTGCTCCAAAATACAGGGAATTTCTGCCTTTTTGCCCAAAAATAAGAAGAATGCATACCTTTCTGCCATAAAAAAGGGAAATTTCTTTATTTTTGCTCATAATTAAGGGGAATTTCTGCTTTTTTGCCTCTAAATAAGTGGAATTTCTGTTTTTTCCTGCAAAACAAAGGGAATTCCTGTCTTTTTTGCCCCAAAATAAAAAAAATTTCTGACTTATTACCCTGAAATAAGTGAAATTTCTCCAATTTTGCCCGAAAATTAGGGAAATTTCTGCCTTTTTGCCCCCAAATAATGGGAATTTCAGCCTTTTAACCTCAAAATAAGGGGAATTTCTGCATTTTTGCCACAAAATATTAGGAATTTCTGCCTTTTTGTTTCAAAATAAGGAAAATTTCTGCCTTTTTTTCCTGAAATAAGTGAAATTTCTGCAATTTTGCCCCAAAATATATCAAATTTCTGCAATTTTGCCCCAAAATAAGTGAAATTTCTGCAATTTTGCCCCAAAATAAGAGAAATTTCTGAAATTTTGCCCCAAAATAAGTGGAATTTCTGAGATTTGCCCCAAAATAAGGAGAATTTCTGTTTTTTTGCCCCAACATATAGGGAATTTCTGCCTTTTTGCCCCACAATTAGGGAAATTTCTGCAATTTTGCTCCAAAATACGGGAAATTTCTGCCTTTTTGCCCAAAAATAAGAAGAATGCATCCCTTTTTGCCATAAAAAAGGGAAATTTCTTCATTTTTTCTCCAAAATAAGGGGAATTTCTGCTTTTTTTGCTTCTAAATACTTGGAATTTCTGTCTTTTTCCCCCAAAACAAAGGGAATTCCTGTCTTTTTTGCCCCAAAATAAGGAAAATTTCTGACTTATTACCCTGAAGTAAGTGAAGTTTCTGCAATTTTGCTCCAAAATAAGGGAAATTTCTTCCTTTTTGCCCCCAAATAAGGGGAATTTAAGCCTTTTTTACCTCAAAATAAGGGGAATTTCTGCATTTTTGCCACAAAATATTAGGAATTTCTTCCTTTTGCACCAAAATAAGAAAATTTCTGCCTTTTTTTCCTGAAATAAGTGAAATTTCTGCAATTTTGCCCCAAAATAAGGTAAATTTTTGGAATTTTGCCCCAAAATAAGGTAAATTTTTGGAATTTTGCCCCAAAATAAGTGGAATTTCTAAGTTTTGCCCCAAAATAAGAAGAATTTCTGTCTTTTTGCCCTAACATATAGGGAATTTCTGCCTTTTTGCCCCACAATTAGGGGAATTTCTGCAATTTTGCTCCAAAATACGGGGAATTTCTGCCTTTTTGCCCGAAAATAAGAAGAATGCATAACTTTTTGCCATAAAAAAGGGAAATTTCTTTATTTTTGCTCCAAAATAAGCGGAATTTCTGCTTTTTTGCCTCTAAATTAGTGGAATTTCTGTCTTTTTCCCTCAAAACAAAGGGAATTCCTGTCTTTTTTGCACCAAAATAAGGAAAATTTCTGACTTATTACTCTGAAATAAATGAAATTTCTGCAATTTTGCCCCAAAATTATGGAAATTTCTGCCTTTTTGCCCCCAAATAAGGGAATTTCAGCCTTTTTAACCTCAAAATAAGGGGAATTTCTGCATTTTTGCCACAAAATATTAGGAATTTCTTCGTTTTTGCACCAAAATAAGAAAATTTCTGCATTTTTTCCCTGAAATAAGTGAAATTTCTGCAATTTTGCCTCAAAATAAGTGAAAATTCTGCAATTTTGCCCCAAAATAAGGGAAATTTCTGGAATTTTGCCCTAAAATAAGTGGAATTTCTGAGATTTGCCACAAAATAAAGAGAATTTCTGTCTTTTTGCCCCAACATATAGGGAATTTCTGCGTTTTTGCCCCACAATTAGGGGAATTTCGGCAATTTTGCTCCAAAATACGGGAAATTTCTGCCTTTTTGCCCAAAAATAATAAGAATGCATACCTTTTTGCCATAAAAAAAAATTTCTTCATTTTTGCTCCAAAATCAGGGGAATTTCTGCTTTTTTACCTCTGAATATGTGCTATTTCTGTCTTTTTCCCCCAAAACAAAGGGAATTCCTGTCTTTTGTGCCCCAAAATAACAAAAATTTCTGACTTATTACCCTGATATAAGTGAAATTTCTCCAATTTTGCCCCAAAATAAGGGAAATTTCTGCATTTTGCCCCCAAATAAGGAGAATTTTAGCCTTTTTACATCAAAATAAAAGGAATATCTGAATTTTTGACACAAAATATTAGGAATTTCTGTTTTTTTGCCCCAAAATAAGAAAATTTCTGCTTTTTTCCTCTGAAATAAGTGAAATTTTGCAATTTTGCCCCAAAATAAGTGAAATTTCTGCAATTTTGCCCCAAAATAATTAGAATTTCTGTCTTTTTGCCCCAACATGCAGGGAATTTCTGCCTTTTTGCCCCACAATTAGGGGAATTTCTGCAATTTTGCTCCAAAATACGGGGAATTTCTACTTTTCAGCCCGAAAATCAGGGGAATGTTTACCTTTTGCCACAAAAAAGGGAAATTTCTTCATTTTTGCTCCAAAATAATGGGAATTTCTGCTTATTTGCCTCAAAATAAGTGAAATTTCTGCCTTTTTACTGAAAAATAAATGGAATTTCTGTCTTTTTGCCCCAAAATAAAAGGAATTTTTGAATTGTGCCCTGAAATAAGTGAAATTTCTGCAATGTTGCCTTAAAACAAAAGAAATTTCTGCCTTTTTGCGACAAAATAAGGGGAATTTCTGTCTTTTTGCACCAAAATAAGGGAAATTTCTGCCTTTTTGCACCCAAATAAGGGGAATTTCAGCCTATTTATCTCAAAATAAGGGGAATTTCTGGATTTCTGCCTCTAAATAAGTGGAATTTCTGTCTTTTTCCCCCAAAACAAAGGGAATTTCTGTCTTTTTTGCCCCAAAATAAGGAAAATTTCTGACTTATTACCCTGAAATAAGTGAAATTTCTGCAATTTTGCCCCAAAATAAGGGAAATTTCGGCCTTTTGCCCCCAAATAAGGGGAATTTCAGCCTTTTTACCTCAAAATAAGGGGAATTTCTGCATTTTTGCCCCAAAATATGGGAAATTTCTGCCTTTTTGCCCCAAAATAAGAAAAATTTCTGCAATTTTGTACCAAAATAAAAGAAATTTCTGCCTTTTGCCCCAAAATAAGAAAATTTCTGCTTTTTTTCTGACATAAGTAAAGTTTTTGCAATTTTGCCCCAAAATTAGGGGAATTTCTGCATTTTTGCCCCCAAATAAAGGTAATTTCAGCCTTTTTACCTCAAAATAAAGGGAATTTCTGCATTTTTGCCACAAAATATTAGGAATTTCTGCCTTTTTGCACCATAATAAGAAAATTTCTGCCTTTTTCCCCTTAAATAAGTGAAATTTCTGAAATTTTGCCCCAAAATAAGGGAAATTTCTAGAATTTTGCCCCAAAATAAGTGGAATTTCTGAGTTTTGCACCAAAATAAGGAGAATTTCTGTTTTTTGCCCTAACATATAGGAAATTTCTGCCTTTTTGCCCCACAGTTAGGGAAATTTCTGCAATTTTGCTCCAAATTACAGGGAATTTCTGCCTTTTTGCCCAAAAATAAGAAGAATGCATACCTTTCTGCCATAAAAAAGGGAAATTTCTTTATTTTTGCTCATAATTAAGGGGAATTTCTGCTTTTTTGCCTCTAAATAAGTGGAATTTCTGTTTTTTCCTGCAAAACAAAGCGAATTCCTGTCTTTTTTGCCCCAAAATAAAAAAAATTTCTGACTTATTACCCTGAAATAAGTGAAATTTCTCCAATTTTGCCCGAAAATTAGGGAAATTTCTGCCTTTTTGCCCCCAAATAATGGGAATTTCAGCCTTTTAACCTCAAAATAAGGGGAATTTCTGCATTTTTGCCACAAAATATTAGGAATTTCTGCCTTTTTGTTTCAAAATAAGGAAAATTTCTGCCTTTTTTTCCTGAAATAAGTGAAATTTCTGCAATTTTGCCCCAAAATATATCAAATTTCTGCAATTTTGCCCCAAAATAAGTGAAATTTCTGCAATTTAGCCCCAAAATAAGAGAAATTTCTGAAATTTTGCCCCAAAATAAGTGGAATTTCTGAGATTTGCCCCAAAATAAGGAGAATTTCTGTTTTTTTGCCCCAACATATAGGGAATTTCTGCCTTTTTGCCCCACAATTAGGGGAATTTCTGCAATTTTGCTCCAAAATACGGGAAATTTCTGCCTTTTTGCCCAAAAATAAGAAGAATGCATCCCTTTTTGCCATAAAAAAGGGAAATTTCTTCATTTTTTCTCCAAAATAAGGGGAATTTCTGCTTTTTTTGCTTCTAAATACTTGGAATTTCTGTCTTTTTCCCCCAAAACAAAGGGAATTCCTGTCTTTTTTGCCCCAAAATAAGGAAAATTTCTGACTTATTACCCTGAAGTAAGTGAAGTTTCTGCAATGTTGCTCCAAAATAAGGGAAATTTCTTCCTTTTTGCCCCCAAATAAGGGGAATTTAAGCCTTTTTTACCTCAAAATAAGGGGAATTTCTGCATTTTTGCCACAAAATATTAGGAATTTCTTCCTTTTTGCACCAAAATAAGAAAATTTCTGCCTTTTTTTCCTGAAATAAGTGAAATTTCTGCAATTTTGCCCCAAAATAAGGTAAATTTTTGGAATTTTGCCCCAAAATAAGTGGAATTTCTAAGTTTTGCCCCAAAATAAGAAGAATTTCTGTCTTTTTGCCCTAACATATAGGGAATTTCTGCCTTCTTGCCCCACAATTAGGGGAATTTCTGCAATTTTGCTCCAAAATACGGGGAATTTCTGCCTTTTTGCCCGAAAATAAGAAGAATGCATAAGTTTTTGCCATAAAAAAGGGAAATTTCTTTATTTTTGCTCCAAAATAAGCGGAATTTCTGCTTTTTTGCCTCTAAATTAGTGGAATTTCTGTCTTTTTCCCTCAAAACAAAGGGAATTCCTGTCTTTTTTGCACCAAAATAAGGAAAATTTCTGACTTATTACTCTGAAATAAATGAAATTTCTGCAATTTTGCCCCAAAATTATGGAAATTTCTGCCTTTTTGCCCCCAAATAAGGGAATTTCAGCCTTTTTAACCTCAAAATAAGGGGAATTTCTGCATTTTTGCCACAAAATATTAGGAATTTCTTCGTTTTTGCACCAAAATAAGAAAATTTCTGCATTTTTTCCCTGAAATAAGTGAAATTTCTGCAATTTTGCCTCAAAATAAGTGAAAATTCTGCAATTTTGCCCCAAAATAAGGGAAATTTCTGGAATTTTGCCCTAAAATAAGTGGAATTTCTGAGATTTGCCACAAAATAAAGAGAATTTCTGTCTTTTTGCCCCAACATATAGGGAATTTCTGCGTTTTTGCCCCACAATTAGGGGAATTTCGGCAATTTTGCTCCAAAATACGGGAAATTTCTGCCTTTTTGCCCAAAAATAATAAGAATGCATACCTTTTTGCCATAAAAAAAAATTTCTTCATTTTTGCTCCAAAATCAGGGGAATTTCTGCTTTTTTACCTCTGAATATGTGCTATTTCTGTCTTTTTCCCCCAAAACAAAGGGAATTCCTGTCTTTTGTGCCCCAAAATAACAAAAATTTCTGACTTATTACCCTGATATAAGTGAAATTTCTCCAATTTTGCCCCAAAATAAGGGAAATTTCTGCATTTTGCCCCCAAATAAGGAGAATTTTAGCCTTTTTACATCAAAATAAAAGGAATATCTGAATTTTTGACACAAAATATTAGGAATTTCTGTTTTTTTGCCCCAAAATAAGAAAATTTCTGCTTTTTTCCTCTGAAATAAGTGAAATTTTGCAATTTTGCCCCAAAATAAGTGAAATTTCTGCAATTTTGCCCCAAAATAATTAGAATTTCTGTCTTTTTGCCCCAACATGCAGGGAATTTCTGCCTTTTTGCCCCACAATTAGGGGAATTTCTGCAATTTTGCTCCAAAATACGGGGAATTTCTACTTTTCAGCCCGAAAATCAGGGGAATGTT
The DNA here is from genome assembly GCF_963924665.1 of Micromys minutus. NCBI lineage: Eukaryota > Metazoa > Chordata > Mammalia > Rodentia > Muridae > Micromys > Micromys minutus. The sequence continues at coordinate 8,864,329 of NW_027667467.1, read as the reverse complement.
TACCTTTTGCCACAAAAAAGGGAAATTTCTTCATTTTTGCTCCAAAATAATGGGAATTTCTGCTTATTTGCCTCAAAATAAGTGAAATTTCTGCCTTTTTACTGAAAAATAAATGGAATTTCTGTCTTTTTGCCCCAAAATAAAAGGAATTTTTGAATTGTGCCCTGAAATAAGTGAAATTTCTGCAATGTTGCCTTAAAACAAAAGAAATTTCTGCCTTTTTGCGACAAAATAAGGGGAATTTCTGTCTTTTTGCACCAAAATAAGGGAAATTTCTGCCTTTTTGCACCCAAATAAGGGGAATTTCAGCCTATTTATCTCAAAATAAGGGGAATTTCTGGATTTCTGCCTCTAAATAAGTGGAATTTCTGTCTTTTTCCCCCAAAACAAAGGGAATTTCTGTCTTTTTTGCCCCAAAATAAGGAAAATTTCTGACTTATTACCCTGAAATAAGTGAAATTTCTGCAATTTTGCCCCAAAATAAGGGAAATTTCGGCCTTTTGCCCCCAAATAAGGGGAATTTCAGCCTTTTTACCTCAAAATAAGGGGAATTTCTGCATTTTTGCCCCAAAATATGGGAAATTTCTGCCTTTTTGCCCCAAAATAAGAAAAATTTCTGCAATTTTGTACCAAAATAAAAGAAATTTCTGCCTTTTGCCCCAAAATAAGAAAATTTCTGCTTTTTTTCTGACATAAGTAAAGTTTTTGCAATTTTGCCCCAAAATTAGGGGAATTTCTGCATTTTTGCCCCCAAATAAAGGTAATTTCAGCCTTTTTACCTCAAAATAAAGGGAATTTCTGCATTTTTGCCACAAAATATTAGGAATTTCTGCCTTTTTGCACCATAATAAGAAAATTTCTGCCTTTTTCCCCTTAAATAAGTGAAATTTCTGAAATTTTGCCCCAAAATAAGGGAAATTTCTAGAATTTTGCCCCAAAATAAGTGGAATTTCTGAGTTTTGCACCAAAATAAGGAGAATTTCTGTTTTTTGCCCTAACATATAGGAAATTTCTGCCTTTTTGCCCCACAGTTAGGGGAATTTCTGCAATTTTGCTCCAAAATACAGGGAATTTCTGCCTTTTTGCCCAAAAATAAGAAGAATGCATACCTTTCTGCCATAAAAAAGGGAAATTTCTTTATTTTTGCTCATAATTAAGGGGAATTTCTGCTTTTTTGCCTCTAAATAAGTGGAATTTCTGTTTTTTCCTGCAAAACAAAGCGAATTCCTGTCTTTTTTGCCCCAAAATAAAAAAAATTTCTGACTTATTACCCTGAAATAAGTGAAATTTCTCCAATTTTGCCCGAAAATTAGGGAAATTTCTGCCTTTTTGCCCCCAAATAATGGGAATTTCAGCCTTTTAACCTCAAAATAAGGGGAATTTCTGCATTTTTGCCACAAAATATTAGGAATTTCTGCCTTTTTGTTTCAAAATAAGGAAAATTTCTGCCTTTTTTTCCTGAAATAAGTGAAATTTCTGCAATTTTGCCCCAAAATATATCAAATTTCTGCAATTTTGCCCCAAAATAAGTGAAATTTCTGCAATTTTGCCCCAAAATAAGAGAAATTTCTGAAATTTTGCCCCAAAATAAGTGGAATTTCTGAGATTTGCCCCAAAATAAGGAGAATTTCTGTTTTTTTGCCCCAACATATAGGGAATTTCTGCCTTTTTGCCCCACAATTAGGGAAATTTCTGCAATTTTGCTCCAAAATACGGGAAATTTCTGCCTTTTTGCCCAAAAATAAGAAGAATGCATCCCTTTTTGCCATAAAAAAGGGAAATTTCTTCATTTTTTCTCCAAAATAAGGGGAATTTCTGCTTTTTTTGCTTCTAAATACTTGGAATTTCTGTCTTTTTCCCCCAAAACAAAGGGAATTCCTGTCTTTTTTGCCCCAAAATAAGGAAAATTTCTGACTTATTACCCTGAAGTAAGTGAAGTTTCTGCAATTTTGCTCCAAAATAAGGGAAATTTCTTCCTTTTTGCCCCCAAATAAGGGGAATTTAAGCCTTTTTTACCTCAAAATAAGGGGAATTTCTGCATTTTTGCCACAAAATATTAGGAATTTCTTCCTTTTGCACCAAAATAAGAAAATTTCTGCCTTTTTTTCCTGAAATAAGTGAAATTTCTGCAATTTTGCCCCAAAATAAGGTAAATTTTTGGAATTTTGCCCCAAAATAAGGTAAATTTTTGGAATTTTGCCCCAAAATAAGTGGAATTTCTAAGTTTTGCCCCAAAATAAGAAGAATTTCTGTCTTTTTGCCCTAACATATAGGGAATTTCTGCCTTTTTGCCCCACAATTAGGGGAATTTCTGCAATTTTGCTCCAAAATACGGGGAATTTCTGCCTTTTTGCCCGAAAATAAGAAGAATGCATAACTTTTTGCCATAAAAAAGGGAAATTTCTTTATTTTTGCTCCAAAATAAGCGGAATTTCTGCTTTTTTGCCTCTAAATTAGTGGAATTTCTGTCTTTTTCCCTCAAAACAAAGGGAATTCCTGTCTTTTTTGCACCAAAATAAGGAAAATTTCTGACTTATTACTCTGAAATAAATGAAATTTCTGCAATTTTGCCCCAAAATTATGGAAATTTCTGCCTTTTTGCCCCCAAATAAGGGAATTTCAGCCTTTTTAACCTCAAAATAAGGGGAATTTCTGCATTTTTGCCACAAAATATTAGGAATTTCTTCGTTTTTGCACCAAAATAAGAAAATTTCTGCATTTTTTCCCTGAAATAAGTGAAATTTCTGCAATTTTGCCTCAAAATAAGTGAAAATTCTGCAATTTTGCCCCAAAATAAGGGAAATTTCTGGAATTTTGCCCTAAAATAAGTGGAATTTCTGAGATTTGCCACAAAATAAAGAGAATTTCTGTCTTTTTGCCCCAACATATAGGGAATTTCTGCGTTTTTGCCCCACAATTAGGGGAATTTCGGCAATTTTGCTCCAAAATACGGGAAATTTCTGCCTTTTTGCCCAAAAATAATAAGAATGCATACCTTTTTGCCATAAAAAAAAATTTCTTCATTTTTGCTCCAAAATCAGGGGAATTTCTGCTTTTTTACCTCTGAATATGTGCTATTTCTGTCTTTTTCCCCCAAAACAAAGGGAATTCCTGTCTTTTGTGCCCCAAAATAACAAAAATTTCTGACTTATTACCCTGATATAAGTGAAATTTCTCCAATTTTGCCCCAAAATAAGGGAAATTTCTGCATTTTGCCCCCAAATAAGGAGAATTTTAGCCTTTTTACATCAAAATAAAAGGAATATCTGAATTTTTGACACAAAATATTAGGAATTTCTGTTTTTTTGCCCCAAAATAAGAAAATTTCTGCTTTTTTCCTCTGAAATAAGTGAAATTTTGCAATTTTGCCCCAAAATAAGTGAAATTTCTGCAATTTTGCCCCAAAATAATTAGAATTTCTGTCTTTTTGCCCCAACATGCAGGGAATTTCTGCCTTTTTGCCCCACAATTAGGGGAATTTCTGCAATTTTGCTCCAAAATACGGGGAATTTCTACTTTTCAGCCCGAAAATCAGGGGAATGTTTACCTTTTGCCACAAAAAAGGGAAATTTCTTCATTTTTGCTCCAAAATAATGGGAATTTCTGCTTATTTGCCTCAAAATAAGTGAAATTTCTGCCTTTTTACTGAAAAATAAATGGAATTTCTGTCTTTTTGCCCCAAAATAAAAGGAATTTTTGAATTGTGCCCTGAAATAAGTGAAATTTCTGCAATGTTGCCTTAAAACAAAAGAAATTTCTGCCTTTTTGCGACAAAATAAGGGGAATTTCTGTCTTTTTGCACCAAAATAAGGGAAATTTCTGCCTTTTTGCACCCAAATAAGGGGAATTTCAGCCTATTTATCTCAAAATAAGGGGAATTTCTGGATTTCTGCCTCTAAATAAGTGGAATTTCTGTCTTTTTCCCCCAAAACAAAGGGAATTTCTGTCTTTTTTGCCCCAAAATAAGGAAAATTTCTGACTTATTACCCTGAAATAAGTGAAATTTCTGCAATTTTGCCCCAAAATAAGGGAAATTTCGGCCTTTTGCCCCCAAATAAGGGGAATTTCAGCCTTTTTACCTCAAAATAAGGGGAATTTCTGCATTTTTGCCCCAAAATATGGGAAATTTCTGCCTTTTTGCCCCAAAATAAGAAAAATTTCTGCAATTTTGTACCAAAATAAAAGAAATTTCTGCCTTTTGCCCCAAAATAAGAAAATTTCTGCTTTTTTTCTGACATAAGTAAAGTTTTTGCAATTTTGCCCCAAAATTAGGGGAATTTCTGCATTTTTGCCCCCAAATAAAGGTAATTTCAGCCTTTTTACCTCAAAATAAAGGGAATTTCTGCATTTTTGCCACAAAATATTAGGAATTTCTGCCTTTTTGCACCATAATAAGAAAATTTCTGCCTTTTTCCCCTTAAATAAGTGAAATTTCTGAAATTTTGCCCCAAAATAAGGGAAATTTCTAGAATTTTGCCCCAAAATAAGTGGAATTTCTGAGTTTTGCACCAAAATAAGGAGAATTTCTGTTTTTTGCCCTAACATATAGGAAATTTCTGCCTTTTTGCCCCACAGTTAGGGAAATTTCTGCAATTTTGCTCCAAATTACAGGGAATTTCTGCCTTTTTGCCCAAAAATAAGAAGAATGCATACCTTTCTGCCATAAAAAAGGGAAATTTCTTTATTTTTGCTCATAATTAAGGGGAATTTCTGCTTTTTTGCCTCTAAATAAGTGGAATTTCTGTTTTTTCCTGCAAAACAAAGCGAATTCCTGTCTTTTTTGCCCCAAAATAAAAAAAATTTCTGACTTATTACCCTGAAATAAGTGAAATTTCTCCAATTTTGCCCGAAAATTAGGGAAATTTCTGCCTTTTTGCCCCCAAATAATGGGAATTTCAGCCTTTTAACCTCAAAATAAGGGGAATTTCTGCATTTTTGCCACAAAATATTAGGAATTTCTGCCTTTTTGTTTCAAAATAAGGAAAATTTCTGCCTTTTTTTCCTGAAATAAGTGAAATTTCTGCAATTTTGCCCCAAAATATATCAAATTTCTGCAATTTTGCCCCAAAATAAGTGAAATTTCTGCAATTTAGCCCCAAAATAAGAGAAATTTCTGAAATTTTGCCCCAAAATAAGTGGAATTTCTGAGATTTGCCCCAAAATAAGGAGAATTTCTGTTTTTTTGCCCCAACATATAGGGAATTTCTGCCTTTTTGCCCCACAATTAGGGGAATTTCTGCAATTTTGCTCCAAAATACGGGAAATTTCTGCCTTTTTGCCCAAAAATAAGAAGAATGCATCCCTTTTTGCCATAAAAAAGGGAAATTTCTTCATTTTTTCTCCAAAATAAGGGGAATTTCTGCTTTTTTTGCTTCTAAATACTTGGAATTTCTGTCTTTTTCCCCCAAAACAAAGGGAATTCCTGTCTTTTTTGCCCCAAAATAAGGAAAATTTCTGACTTATTACCCTGAAGTAAGTGAAGTTTCTGCAATGTTGCTCCAAAATAAGGGAAATTTCTTCCTTTTTGCCCCCAAATAAGGGGAATTTAAGCCTTTTTTACCTCAAAATAAGGGGAATTTCTGCATTTTTGCCACAAAATATTAGGAATTTCTTCCTTTTTGCACCAAAATAAGAAAATTTCTGCCTTTTTTTCCTGAAATAAGTGAAATTTCTGCAATTTTGCCCCAAAATAAGGTAAATTTTTGGAATTTTGCCCCAAAATAAGTGGAATTTCTAAGTTTTGCCCCAAAATAAGAAGAATTTCTGTCTTTTTGCCCTAACATATAGGGAATTTCTGCCTTCTTGCCCCACAATTAGGGGAATTTCTGCAATTTTGCTCCAAAATACGGGGAATTTCTGCATTTTTGCCCGAAAATAAGAAGAATGCATAAGTTTTTGCCATAAAAAAGGGAAATTTCTTTATTTTTGCTCCAAAATAAGCGGAATTTCTGCTTTTTTGCCTCTAAATTAGTGGAATTTCTGTCTTTTTCCCTCAAAACAAAGGGAATTCCTGTCTTTTTTGCACCAAAATAAGGAAAATTTCTGACTTATTACTCTGAAATAAATGAAATTTCTGCAATTTTGCCCCAAAATTATGGAAATTTCTGCCTTTTTGCCCCCAAATAAGGGAATTTCAGCCTTTTTAACCTCAAAATAAGGGGAATTTCTGCATTTTTGCCACAAAATATTAGGAATTTCTTCGTTTTTGCACCAAAATAAGAAAATTTCTGCATTTTTTCCCTGAAATAAGTGAAATTTCTGCAATTTTGCCTCAAAATAAGTGAAAATTCTGCAATTTTGCCCCAAAATAAGGGAAATTTCTGGAATTTTGCCCTAAAATAAGTGGAATTTCTGAGATTTGCCACAAAATAAAGAGAATTTCTGTCTTTTTGCCCCAACATATAGGGAATTTCTGCGTTTTTGCCCCACAATTAGGGGAATTTCGGCAATTTTGCTCCAAAATACGGGAAATTTCTGCCTTTTTGCCCAAAAATAATAAGAATGCATACCTTTTTGCCATAAAAAAAAATTTCTTCATTTTTGCTCCAAAATCAGGGGAATTTCTGCTTTTTTACCTCTGAATATGTGCTATTTCTGTCTTTTTCCCCCAAAACAAAGGGAATTCCTGTCTTTTGTACCCCAAAATAACAAAAATTTCTGACTTATTACCCTGATATAAGTGAAATTTCTCCAATTTTGCCCCAAAATAAGGGAAATTTCTGCATTTTGCCCCCAAATAAGGAGAATTTTAGCCTTTTTACATCAAAATAAAAGGAATATCTGAATTTTTGACACAAAATATTAGGAATTTCTGTTTTTTTGCCCCAAAATAAGAAAATTTCTGCTTTTTTCCTCTGAAATAAGTGAAATTTTGCAATTTTGCCCCAAAATAAGTGAAATTTCTGCAATTTTGCCCCAAAATAATTAGAATTTCTGTCTTTTTGCCCCAACATGCAGGGAATTTCTGCCTTTTTGCCCCACAATTAGGGGAATTTCTGCAATTTTGCTCCAAAATACGGGGAATTTCTACTTTTCAGCCCGAAAATCAGGGGAATGTTTACCTTTTGCCACAAAAAAGGGAAATTTCTTCATTTTTGCTCCAAAATAATGGGAATTTCTGCTTATTTGCCTCAAAATAAGTGAAATTTCTGCCTTTTTACTGAAAAATAAATGGAATTTCTGTCTTTTTGCCCCAAAATAAAAGGAATTTTTGAATTGTGCCCTGAAATAAGTGAAATTTCTGCAATGTTGCCTTAAAACAAAAGAAATTTCTGCCTTTTTGCGACAAAATAAGGGGAATTTCTGTCTTTTTGCACCAAAATAAGGGAAATTTCTGCCTTTTTGCACCCAAATAAGGGGAATTTCAGCCTATTTATCTCAAAATAAGGGGAATTTCTGGATTTCTGCCTCTAAATAAGTGGAATTTCTGTCTTTTTCCCCCAAAACAAAGGGAATTTCTGTCTTTTTTGCCCCAAAATAAGGAAAATTTCTGACTTATTACCCTGAAATAAGTGAAATTTCTGCAATTTTGCCCCCAAATAAGGGAAATTTCGGCCTTTTGCCCCCAAATAAGGGGAATTTCAGCCTTTTTACCTCAAAATAAGGGGAATTTCTGCATTTTTGCCCCAAAATATGGGAAATTTCTGCCTTTTTGCCCCAAAATAAGAAAAATTTCTGCAATTTTGTACCAAAATAAAAGAAATTTCTGCCTTTTGCCCCAAAATAAGAAAATTTCTGCTTTTTTTCTGACATAAGTAAAGTTTTTGCAATTTTGCCCCAAAATTAGGGGAATTTCTGCATTTTTGCCCCCAAATAAAGGTAATTTCAGCCTTTTTACCTCAAAATAAAGGGAATTTCTGCATTTTTGCCACAAAATATTAGGAATTTCTGCCTTTTTGCACCATAATAAGAAAATTTCTACCTTTTTTCCCTTAAATAAGTGAAATTTCTGAAATTTTGCCCCAAAATAAGGGAAATTTCTAGAATTTTGCCCCAAAATAAGTGGAATTTCTGAGTTTTGCACCAAAATAAGGAGAATTTCTGTTTTTTGCCCTAACATATAGGAAATTTCTGCCTTTTTGCCCCACAGTTAGGGGAATTTCTGCAATTTTGCTCCAAAATACAGGGAATTTCTGCCTTTTTGCCCAAAAATAAGAAGAATGCATACCTTTCTGCCATAAAAAAGGGAAATTTCTTTATTTTTGCTCATAATTAAGGGGAATTTCTGCTTTTTTGCCTCTAAATAAGTGGAATTTCTGTCTTTTTCCTGCAAAACAAAGGGAATTCCTGTCTTTTTTGCCCCAAAATAAAAAAAATTTCTGACTTATTACCCTGAAATAAGTGAAATTTCTCCAATTTTGCCCGAAAATTAGGGAAATTTCTGCCTTTTTGCCCCCAAATAATGGGAATTTCAGCCTTTTAACCTCAAAATAAGGGGAATTTCTGCATTTTTGCCACAAAATATTAGGAATTTCTGCCTTTTTGTTTCAAAATAAGGAAAATTTCTGCCTTTTTTTGCTGAAATAAGTGAAATTTCTGCAATTTTGCCCCAAAATATATCAAATTTCTGCAATTTTGCCCCAAAATAAGGGAAATTTCTGAAATTTTGCCCCAAAATAAGTGGAATTTCTGAGTCTTACCCAAAATAAGGAGAATTTCTCTCTCTTTGCGCCAACATATAGGGAATTTCTGCGTTTTTGCCCCACAATTAGGGGAATTTCTGCAATTTTGCCCCAAGATATGGGGAATTTCTGCCTTTTTGCCCGAAAATAAGAAGAATGGATACCTTTTTGCCATAAAAAAGGGAAATTTCTTCATTTTTGCTCCAAAATAAAGGGAATTTCTGCTTTTTTGCCTCTAAATAACTGGAATTTCTGTCTTTACCCCAAAACAAAGGGAATTTCTGTCTTTTTTGCCCCAAAATAAGGAAAATTTCTGACTTATTACCCGGAAGTAAGTGAAATTTCTGCAATTTTGCCCCAAAGTAAGGGAAATTTCTTCCTTTTGCCCCCAAATAAGGGGAATTTAAGCCTTTTTACCTCAAAATAAGGGGAATTTCTGCATTTTTGCTCCAAAACAAGGGAAATTTCGGCCCTTTTGCCTCAAAATAAGGAAAATTTCTGCCTTTTTTCCCTGAAATAAGTGAAATTTCCGAAATTTTGCCCTACAATCTGGAATTTTGCCCCAAAATAAGTGGAATTTCTGAGTTTTGCCCCAAAATAAGGAGAATTTCTGTCTTTTTGCCCTAACATATAGGGAAATTTTGCCTTTTTGCCCCACAATTAGGGGAATTTCTGCAATTTTGCTCCAAAATACGGGGAATTTCTGCATTTTTGTCCAAAAATAAGAAGAATGCATACCTTTTTGCCATAAAAAAGGGAAATTTCTTCATTTTTGCTCCAAAATAAGCGGAATTTCTGCTTTTTTGCCTCTAAATTAGTGGAATTTCTTTCTTTTTCCCTCAAAACAAAGGGAATTCCTGTCTTTTTTGCACCAAAATAAGGAAAATTTCTGACTTATTACTCTGAAATAAGTGAAATTTCTGCAATTTTGCCCCAAATTTAGGGAAATTTCTGCCTTTTTGCCCACAAATAAGGGGAATTTCAGCCTTTTTTACCTCAAAATAAGGGGAATTTCTGCATTTTTGCCACAAAATATTAGCAATTTCTTCCTTTTTGCACGAAAATAAGAAAATTTCTGCCTTTTTTTCCCTGAAATAAGTGAAATTTCTGCAATTTTGCCCCAAAATAAGTGAAATTTCTGCCTCTTTGCCTCCAAATAAGGGGAATTTCAGCCTTTTTACCTCAAAATAAAAGAAATTTTTGCATTTTTGCTACAAAATATGGGAAATTTCAGCCTTTTTGCCCCAAAATAAAAAAAAATTCTGCAATTTTGTACCAAAATAAAAGAAATTTCTGCCTTTTTGCCCCAAAATAAGGAAAATTTCTGCCTTTTTTCCCTGAAATAAGTGAAATTTCTGCAATTTTGCCCCAAAATAAGTCAAATTTCTGCAATTTTGCCTCAAAATAAGGGAAATTTCTGGAATTTTGCCCCAAAATAAGTGGAATTTCTGAGTTTTGCCCCAAAATAATAAGAATTTCTTCCTTTTTGACCCAACATATAGGGAATTTCTGCATTTTGCCCCACAATTAGGGGAATTTCTGCAATTTTGCTCCAAAATACGTGGAATTTCTACTTTTTCGTCCGAAAATAAGGGGAATGTATACCTTTTGCCACAAAATAGGGAAATTTCTTCATTTTTGCCCAAAAATAAGAGGAATTTCTGCCTTTTTACCTCAAAATGAGTGAAATTTCTGCCTTTTTACCTAAAAATAAACGGAATTTCTGTCTTTTTGCTCCAAACTAAAAGGAATTTTTAAATTTTGCCTTGAAATAAGTGAAATTTCTGCAATTTTGCCCCAAAATAAGGGAAATTTCTGCCTTTTGCCACAAAATAAGGGGAATTTCTGTATTTTAACCCCAAAATAAAGGGAATTTCAGCCTTTTTACCTCATAATAAGGGGAATCTCTGCCTTTTTGCCCTAAAATATGGGGAATTTCTGTATTTTTGCCCCAAAATAAAGAAAATTTCTACAATTTTGTACCAAAATAAAAGTTATTTCTGCCTTTTTGCTCCAAAATAAGAGAAATTTCTGCGTTTTTCCCCTGAAATAAGTTAAATTTCTATAATTTTGCCCCAAAATAAGGGAGATTTCTGCAATTTTGCCCCAAAATAAAGGAAATTTCTGAAATTTTGCCCCAAAATAAGAAGAATTTCTGACTTTTTGCCCTGAAATAAGGAGAATTTCTGTTATTTTGTAACAAAATAATGTGAATTTCTGCTTTTTCCCTCAAAATTAGGAGAATATGTGCAATTTTGCTTCAAATTACAAGGAATTTTTGCCTTATTGAACCAAAATATAGGGAATTTCTGCATTTTTGCAAAAATATAAGGGGAATTTCTGAAATTTTACTCCAAAATACAAGGAATTTCTGCATTATTGCTCGAAATACAGTGGAATTTCTGCCTTTTTGCACTGAAATATTTGAAATTTCCACAATTTTACCCCAAAATAAGAGGAATTTCTGTTTTTGGCCCAAAAATTAGGAGAATTTCTGCTTTTTGCCCCAAAATAAGGCAAATTTCTGACTTTTTGCCCTGAAATAAGTGAAATTTCTGAAATTTTGCCCCAAAATAAGGGGAATTTCAGCCTTTTGCCAAAATAAGGGGAATTTTAGCATTTTACCTCAAAATAAAGAAAATTTCTGCCTTTTTGCCACAAAATATGGGGAATTTCTGCCTTATTGCCCCCAAATAAGGAAAATTTTTGCTTTTCTGCCCCAATTAACGGGAATTTCTGCCTTTTTGCCACAAAGTAAAGGGAATTTCTGCCTTTTTGCCCCAAAATAACGGGAATTTCAGCCTTTTTACCTCAAAATAAAGGGAATTTCTGCCTTTTGCTCAAAATATGAGGAATTTCTCACTTTTTGTTCCAAATAAGAAAAATTTCTTCAATTTTTTACCAAAATAAAAGAAATTTCTGTTTTTGCCCCAAAATAAAAGTAATTTCTGACTTTTTGCCCTGAAATAAATGAAATTTCTGCAATTTTGCCCGAAAATAAGGGAAATTTGTGCTTTTTTGCCCCAAAATGAGAGGAATTTCAGCCTTTTTGCCCCAAAATATGGGGAATTTCAGCATTTTACCAAAAAATAAGGGGAATTTCAGCCTTTTTGCACCAAAATATGGAAAATTTCTGCCTTTTTGCCACAAAATAAGAAAAATTTCTGCAATTCTGTACCAAAATAAAAGAAATTTCTAAAATTTTGCCCCAAAATAAGGGATATTTCTGATTTTTGCCCCGAAATAAGGAGAATTTCTGTATTTTTGCCCCAAAATAAAGGGAATTTCTGCCTTTTTGCACCAAAATTAGGAGAGTTTCTGCAATTTTGGTTCAAAGTACAGGGAATTTCTGCCGCTTTTCCCGAAAATAAGGGGAACTTCTGCCGATTTGCCCCAAATAAAGGGAATTTCTGCATTTTTGCCCCAATATTAGGGGAATTTCTGCTATTTTGCTCCAAAATACGGGGAATTTCTGCCTTTTTGCCCAAAATTAAGGGGATTTTCTGCCTTTTTGCCCGAAATTAAGGGGATTTTCTGCCTTTTTGCCCCCAAACAAGGGAAATTTCTGCAATTTTATCCCAAAATAAGGGGAATTTCTGCCTTTTTGCCCTGAAATATGTGAAATGTCTGCAATTTTACCCCAAAATAAGGTGAATTTCTGCCTTTTTGCCCCAAAATAAGGTGAATTTCTGCCTTTTTGCCCTAAAATAAGAAAAATTTTTGCTTTTTTTCTCTGAAATAAGTGAAATTTCTGCAATTTTGCCTTAAAATAAAAAAAATATCTGCAATTTTTCCCCATAATAAAGGAATTTTCTGCAATTTTGACCCAAAATAAAGGGAATTTCTGTTTTATGTCCCCAAATAAGAGAAATTTCTGCCTTTTTGCCCTAAAATAAGGGGAATTTCTGCCTTTTGCCCCAAAATAAGGGGAATTTCTGCATAATTGCCACAAAATAAGGGGAATTTCTGTCTTTTTACCCCAAAATAAAGGGAATTTCAGCCTTTTTATCTCATAATAAGGGGAATCTCTGCCTTTTTGCCCTAAAATATAGGGAATGTCTGTATTTTTGCCTCAAAATAAAGAAAATTTCTGCAATTTTGAACCAAAATGAAAGTTATTTCTGCTTTTTGCTCCAAAATAAGAGAAATTTCTGCGTTTTTTCCCTGAAATAAGTTAAATTTCTATAATTTTGCCCCAAAATAAGGGAGATTTCTGCAACTTTGCCCCAAAATAAAGGAAATTTCTGAAATTTTGCCCCAAAATAAGGGGAATTTCTGACTTTTTGCCCTGAAATAAGGAGAATTTCTGTTATTTTGTAACAAAATAATGTGAATTTCTGCATTTTCCCTCAAAATTAGGAGAATATGTGCAATTTTGTATCAAAATACGGGGAATTTCTGCCTTATTGAACCAAAATAAAGGGAATTTTTACATTTTAGCAACAATATAAGGGGAATTGCTGAAATTTTACTCCAAAACACAAGGAATTTATTCCTTATTGCCCAAAATACAGTGGAATTTGTGCCTTTTTGCACTGAAATATTTGAAATTTCCACAATTTTACCCCAAAATAAGAGGAATTTCTGATTTTGGCACCAAAATTAGGAGAATTTCTGCTTTTTGCCCCAAAATAAGGCAAATTTCTGACTTTTTGCCCTAAAATAAGTGAAATTTCTGAAATTTTGCCCCAAAATAAGGGGAATTTCTGCCTTTTTGCCAAAATAAGGGGAATTTCAGCATTTTACCTCCAAATAAGGAAAATTTCTGCCTTTTTGCCACAAAATATGGGGAATTTCTGCCTTATTGCCCCCAAATAAGGAAAATTTTTGCTTTTCTGCCCCAATTAACGGGAATTTCTGCCTTTTTGCCAAAAAGTAAAGGGAATTTCTGCCTTTTTGCCCCAAAATAACGGGAATTTCAGCCTTTTTACCTCAAAATAAGGGGAATTTCTGCCTTTTGCTCAAAATATGAGGAATTTCTGACTTTTTGTTCCAAATAAGGAAAATTTCTTCAATTTTGTACCAAAATAAAAGAAATTTCTGTTTTTGCCCAAAATAAAAGTAATTTCTGACTTTTTGCCCTGAAATAAATGAAATTTCTGCAATTTTTCCCGAAAATAAGGGAAATTTGTGCCTTTTTGCCCCAAAATGAGGGGAATTTCAGCCTTTTTGCCCCAAAATATGGGGAATTTCAGCATTTTACCTAAAAATAAGGGGAATTTCAGTCTTTTTGCACCAAAATATGGAAAATTTCTGCCTTTTTGCCACAAAATAAGAAAAATTTCTGCAATTCTGTACCAAAACAAAAGAAATTTCTAAAATTTTGCCCCAAAATAAGGGATATTTCTGATTTTTGCCCCGAAATAAGGAGAATTTCTGTATTTTTGCCCCAAAATAAAGGGAATTTCTGCCTTTTTGCACCAAAATTAGGAGAGTTTCTGCAATTTTGGTTCAAAGTACAGGGAATTTCGGCTGCTTTTCCCAAAAATAAGGGGAACATCTGCCGATTTGCCCCAAATAAAGGGAATTTCTGCATTTTTGCCCCAATATTAGGGGAATTTCTGCTATTTTGCTCCAAAATACGGGGAATTTCTGCCTTTTTGCCCGAAATTAAGGGGATTTTCTGCCTTTTTGCCTGAAATTAAGGGGATTTTCTGCCTTTTTGCCCCCAATCAAGGGAAATTTCTGCAATTTTATCCCAAAATAAGGGGAATTTCTGCCTTTTTGCCCTGAAATATGTGAAATGTCTGCAATTTTACCCCAAAATAAGGTGAATTTCTGCCTTTTTGCCCCAAAATAAGGTGAATTTCTGCCTTTTTGCCCTAAAATAAGAAAAATTTTTGCTTTTTTTCTCTGAAATAAGTGAAATTTCTGCAATTTTGCCTTAAAATAAAAAAAATATCTGCAATTTTTCCCCATAATAAAGGAATTTTCTGCAATTTTGACCCAAAATAAAGGGAATTTCTGTTTTTTGTCCCCAAATAAGAGCAATTTCTGCAATTTTGCCCTAAAATAAGGGGAATTTCTGCCTTTTGCCCCAAATTAAGGGGAATTTCTGCATTTTTGCCACAAAATAAGGGGAATTTCTGTCTTTTTACCCCAAAATAAAGGGAATTTCAGCCTTTTTATCTCATAATAAGGGGAATCTCTGCCTTTTTGCCCTAAAATATAGGGAATTTCTGTATTTTTGCTTCAAAATAAAGAAAATTTCTGCAATTTTGAACCAAAATGAAAGTTATTTCGGCTTTTTGCTCCAAAATAATAGAAATTTCTGCGTTTTTTCCCTGAAATAAGTTAAATTTCTATAATTTTGCCCCAAAATAAGGAAGATTTCTGCAATTTTGCCCCAAAATAAAGGAAATTTCTGAAATTTTGCCCCAAAATAAGGGGAATTTCTGACTTTTTGCCCTGAAATAAGGAGAATTTCTGTTATTTTGTAACAAAATATTGTGAATTTCTGCATTTTCCCTCAAAATTAGGAGAATATGTGCAATTTTGCTTCAAAATACGGGGAATTTCTGCCTTATTGAACCAAAATAAAGGGAATTTTTACATTTTAGCAACAATATAAGGGGAATTTCTGAAATTTTACTCCAAAACACAAAGAATTTATTTCTTATTGCCCGAAATACAGTGGAATTTGTGCCTTTTTGCACTGAAATATTTGAAATTTCCACAATTTTACCCCAAAATAAGAGGAATTTCTGTTTTTGGCACCAAAATTAGGAGAATTTCTGCTTTTTGCCCCAAAATAAGGCAAATTTCTGACTTTTTGCCCTGAAATAAGTGAAATTTCTGCAATTTTGCCCCAAAATAAGGGGAATTTCTGCCTTTTTGCCAAAATAAGGGGAATTTCAGCATTTTACCTCCAAATAAGGAAAATTTCTGCCTTTTTGCCACAAAATATGGGGAATTTCTGCCTTATTGCCCCCAAATAAGGAAAATTTTTGCTTTTCTGCCCCAATTAACGGGAATTTCTGCCTTTTTGCCAAAAAGTAAAGGGAATTTCTGCCTTTTTGCCCCAAAATAACGGGAATTTCAGCCTTTTTACCTCAAAATAAGGGGAATTTCTGCCTTTTGCTCAAAATATGAGGAATTTCTGACTTTTTGTTCCAAATAAGGAAAATTTCTTCAATTTTGTACCAAAATAAAAGAAATTTCTGTTTTTGCCCAAAATAAAAGTAATTTCTGACTTTTTGCCCTGAAATAAATGAAATTTCTGCAATTTTTCCCGAAAATAAGGGAAATTTGTGCCTTTTTGCCCCAAAATGAGGGGAATTTCAGCCTTTTTGCCCCAAAATATGGGGAATTTCAGCATTTTACCTAAAAATAAGGGGAATTTCAGTCTTTTTGCACCAAAATATGGAAAATTTCTGCCTTTTTGCCACAAAATAAGAAAAATTTCTGCAATTCTGTACCAAAACAAAAGAAATTTCTAAAATTTTGCCCCAAAATAAGGGATATTTCTGATTTTTGCCCCGAAATAAGGAGAATTTCTGTATTTTTGCCCCAAAATAAAGGGAATTTCTGCCTTTTTGCACCAAAATTAGGAGAGTTTCTGCAATTTTGGTTCAAAGTACAGGGAATTTCGGCTGCTTTTCCCAAAAATAAGGGGAACATCTGCCGATTTGCCCCAAATAAAGGGAATTTCTGCATTTTTGCCCCAATATTAGGGGAATTTCTGCTATTTTGCTCCAAAATACGGGGAATTTCTGCCTTTTTGCCCGAAATTAAGGGGATTTTCTGCCTTTTTGCCTGAAATTAAGGGGATTTTCTGCCTTTTTGCCCCCAATCAAGGGAAATTTCTGCAATTTTATCCCAAAATAAGGGGAATTTCTGCCTTTTTGCCCTGAAATATGTGAAATGTCTGCAATTTTACCCCAAAATAAGGTGAATTTCTGCCTTTTTGCCCCAAAATAAGGTGAATTTCTGCCTTTTTGCCCTAAAATAAGAAAAATTTTTGCTTTTTTTCTCTGAAATAAGTGAAATTTCTGCAATTTTGCCTTAAAATAAAAAAAATATCTGCAATTTTTCCCCATAATAAAGGAATTTTCTGCAATTTTGACCCAAAATAAAGGGAATTTCTGTTTTTTGTCCCCAAATAAGAGCAATTTCTGCAATTTTGCCCTAAAATAAGGGGAATTTCTGCCTTTTGCCCCAAATTAAGGGGAATTTCTGCATTTTTGCCACAAAATAAGGGGAATTTCTGTCTTTTTACCCCAAAATAAAGGGAATTTCAGCCTTTTTATCTCATAATAAGGGGAATCTCTGCCTTTTTGCCCTAAAATATAGGGAATTTCTGTATTTTTGCTTCAAAATAAAGAAAATTTCTGCAATTTTGAACCAAAATGAAAGTTATTTCGGCTTTTTGCTCCAAAATAATAGAAATTTCTGCGTTTTTTCCCTGAAATAAGTTAAATTTCTATAATTTTGCCCCAAAATAAGGAAGATTTCTGCAATTTTGCCCCAAAATAAAGGAAATTTCTGAAATTTTGCCCCAAAATAAGGGGAATTTCTGACTTTTTGCCCTGAAATAAGGAGAATTTCTGTTATTTTGTAACAAAATATTGTGAATTTCTGCATTTTCCCTCAAAATTAGGAGAATATGTGCAATTTTGCTTCAAAATACGGGGAATTTCTGCCTTATTGAACCAAAATAAAGGGAATTTTTACATTTTAGCAACAATATAAGGGGAATTTCTGAAATTTTACTCCAAAACACAAAGAATTTATTTCTTATTGCCCGAAATACAGTGGAATTTGTGCCTTTTTGCACTGAAATATTTGAAATTTCCACAATTTTACCCCAAAATAAGAGGAATTTCTGTTTTTGGCACCAAAATTAGGAGAATTTCTGCTTTTTGCCCCAAAATAAGGCAAATTTCTGACTTTTTGCCCTGAAATAAGTGAAATTTCTGCAATTTTGCCCCAAAATAAGGGGAATTTCTGCCTTTTTGCCAAAATAAGGGGAATTTCAGCATTTTACCTCCAAATAAGGAAAATTTCTGCCTTTTTGCCACAAAATATGGGGAATTTCTGCCTTATTGCCCCCAAATAAGGAAAATTTTTGCTTTTCTGCCCCAATTAACGGGAATTTCTGCCTTTTTGCCAAAAAGTAAAGGGAATTTCTGCCTTTTTGCCCCAAAATAACGGGAATTTCAGCCTTTTTACCGCAAAATAAGGGGAATTTCTGCCTTTTGCTCAAAATATGAGGAATTTCTGACTTTTTGTTCCAAATAAGGAAAATTTCTTCAATTTTGTACCAAAATAAAAGAAATTTCTGTTTTTGCCCCAAAATAAAAGTAATTTCTGACTTTTTGCCCTGAAATAAATGAAATTTCTGCAATTTTTCCCGAATATAAGGGAAATTTGTGCCTTTTTGCCCCAAAATGAGGGGAATTTCAGCCTTTTTGCCCCAAAATATGGGGAATTTCAGCATTTTACCTAAAAATAAGGGGAATTTCAGCCTTTTTGCACCAAAATATGGAAAATTTCTGCCTTTTGCCACAAAATAAGAAAAATTTCTGCAATTCTGTACCAAAATAAAAGAAATTTCTCAAATTTTGCCCCAAAATAAGGGAAATTTCTGATTTTTGCCCCGAAATAAAAAGAATTTCTGTATTTTTGCCCCAAAATAAAGGGAATTTCTGCCTTTTTGCACCAAAATTAGGAGAGTTTCTGCAATTTTGGTTCAAAGTACAGGGAATTTCTACCGCTTTTCCGAAAATAAGGGGAACTTCTGCCGATTTGACCCAAATAAAGGGAATTTTTGCATTTTTGCCCCAATATTAGGGGAATTTCTGCAAATTTGCTCCAAAATACGGGAAATTTCTGCCTTTTTGCCTGAAATTAAGGGGATTTTCTGCCTTTTTGCCCCCAAACAAAGGAAATTTCTGCAATTTTATCCCAAAATAAGGGGAATTTCTTCCTTTTGCCCTGAAATATGTGAAATGTCTGCAATTTTACCCCAAAATAATGTGAATTTCTGCCTTTTTGCCCCAAAATAAGGTGAATTTCTGCATTTTTGCCCTAAAATAAGAAAAATTTTTGCTTTTTTTCTCTGAAATAAGTGAAATTTCTGCAATTTTGCCTTAAAATAAAAAAAATATCTGCAATTTTTCCCCATAATAAAGAAATTTTCTGCAATTTTGACCCAAAATAAAGGGAATTTCTGTTTTTTGTCTCCAAATAAGGGAAATTTCTGCAATTTTGCCCTAAAATAAGGGGAATTTCTGCCTTTTACCCCAAAATAAGGGAAATTTCTGCCTTTTTGATCCAAAATAAAGAAAATTACTGCATGTTTTACCCCAAAATTAGGTGAATTTCTGCAATTTTGCTCCAAAATACGGGGATTTTCTACCGTTTTCGCCAAAAATAAAGGGAATTTCTGCCATTTTGCCGCGAAATAAGTGAAATTTCTGCAGTTTTACACCAAAATAAGAAGAAGTTCTGCCTTTTTGTTCCAAAATTAGGGGAATTTCTGCAATTTTGCTCCAAAATACAAGGAATTTCTGCCATCTTGCCCGAAAATAAAGGGAATGTATACCTTTTTGCCATAAAAAATAGATATTTCTTGATTTTCCCCCAAAATAAGGGGATTTTCTGCCTTTTTGACTCCAAATAATTGCAATTTCTGATATTTCCCCAAAAATAAACGGAATTTCTGTATTTTTGCCCCAAAATAAGGGGAATTTCTGACTTTTTGCCCTGAAATAAGTTAAATTTCTAAAATTTTCCCCAAAATAAGGGAAATGTCTGCTTTTTGCCCCAAAATAAGGGGAATTTCTGCCTTTTTGCCCCAAAATAGTGGGAATTTCAAGCTTTTTACCTCAAAATAAGGGGTATTTCTGCATTTTTGCCACAAAATATGGAAATTTCTGCCTTTTTGCCCAAAATAAGAAAAATTTCTGCAATTATGTATCAAAATAAAAGAAATTTCTGCCATTTTGCCCCAAAATAAGAAAATTTCTGCTTCTTTTCCCTTAAATAAGTGAAATTTCTGCAATTTTGCCCCAAAATAAGTGAAATTTCTGCAATTTTGCCCCAAAATAAGGGAAATTTCTGAAATTTTGCCCCAAAATAATTGGAATTTTTGAGTTTTGCCCCAAAATAAGAAGAATTTCGGTCTTTTTGCCCCAACATATAGGGAATTTCTGCCTTTTTGTACCACAATTAGGGCAATTTCTGCAATTTTGCTCCAAAATACGGGGAATTTCTGCATTTTGCCCGAAAATAAGAAGAATGCATAACTTTTTGCCATATAAATGGGAAATTTCTTCATTTTTGCTCCAAAATAAGAGGAATTTCTGCATTATTGCCTCTAAATAAGTGGAATTTCTGCCTTTTCCTCCAAAACAAAGGGAATTTCTGTCTTTTTGCCCCAAATTAAGGAAAATTTCTGACTCCTTACCCTGAAATAAGTGAAATTACTGCAATTTTGCCCCAAAATAAGGGTAATTTCTGCCTTTTTGCCCCCAAATAGGGGAATTTCAGCTCTTTTACCTCAAAATAAGAGGACTTTCTGCATTTTTGCCACAAAATATTAGGAATTTCTGCCTTTTTGCCCCAAAATAAAAAAAATTTCTGCCTTTTTTTCCTGAAATAAGTGATATTTCCGAAATTTTGCCTCAAAATAAGTGAAATTTCTGCAATTTTGCCCCAAAATAAAGGTATTTTCTGGAATTTTGCCCCAAAATAAGGAGAATTTCTGTCTTTTTGCCCTAACATATAGGGAATTTCTTCCTTTTTGCCCCACAATTAGGGGAATTTCTGCTATTTTGCCCCAAAATACGGGGAATTTCTACTTTTCATCCCGAAAATTAGGGGAATGTTTACCTTTTGCCACAAAAAAGGGAAATTTCTTCATTTTTGCTTAAAATAATGGGAATTTCTGCCTTTTTTCCTCTCAATATGTGGAATTTCTGTCTTATTCCCCCAAAACAAAGGGAATTTCTGTCTTTTTTGCCTCAAAATAAGGAAAATTTCTGAATTATTACCCTGAAATAAGTGAAATTTCTGCAATTTTGCCCCAAAATAAAGGAAATTTCTACCTTTTTGCCCCCAAATAAGGGGATTTCAGCCATTTTACCTCAAAATAAGGGAAATTTCTGCATTTTTGCCACAAAATATTAAGAATTTCTGCCTTTTTGCCCCAAAATAAGGAAAATTTCTGCCTTTTTTCCCTGAAATAAGTGAAATTTCTGCAATTTTGACCCTAAAATAAGTAAATTTCTGCAATTTTGCCCCAAAATAAGGGAAATTTCTGGAATTTGGCCCCAAAGTAAGTGGAATTTCTGAGTTTTGCCCCAAAACAAGGAGAATTTCTGTCTTTTTGCCCTAAAATATAGGGAATTTCTGCCTTTTTGCTCCACAATTAGGGGAATTTCTGCATTTTTCTCCAAAATACTGGAATTTCTGCTTTTTAGCCCGAAAATAAGGGGAATGTATATCTTTTGCCATAAAAAAGGGAAATTTCTTCATTTTTGCCCAAAAATAAGAGGAATTTCTTCCTTTTTACCTCAAAATAAGTGAAATTTCTGCCTTTTTACCCAAAAATAAACGGAATTTCTGTTTTTTGCCCCAAAATAAAAGGAATTTTTGAATTATGCCCTTAAATAAGTGAAATTCTTGCAATTTTGCCCCAAAACAAAAGAAATTTCTGCCTTTGTGCCACAAAATAAAGGGAATTTCTGCAATTTTGCTCCAAAATAAGGGAAATTTCTGCCTTTTTGCCCCCAAATAAGGGGAATTTCAGCCTTTTTATCTCCAAATAAGGGGAATTTCTGCATTTTTTCTACAAAATATTAAGAATTTCTGCCATTTTCCTCCAAAATACAGAAAATTTCTGCCTTTTTTCCCTGAAATAAGTGAAATTTCTGCAATTTTGCCCCAAAATAAGGGAAATTTCTGGAATTTTGCCCCAAAATAAGTGGAATTTCTGAGTTTTGCCCCAAAATAAGGAGAATTTCTGTCTTTTTGCCCCAACATATAGGGAATTTCTGCATTTTTGCCCCACAATTAGGGGAATTTCTGCAATTTTGCTCCAAAATACGGGTAATTTCTGCATTTTTGCGTGAAAATAAGAAGAATGCATACCTTTTTGCCAATAAAAAAGGAAATTTCTTCATTTTTGCTCCAAAATAAAGGGAATTTCTGCTTTTTTGCCTCTAAATGAGTTGAATTTCTGTCTTTTTTGCTCCAAAATAAGGAAAATTTCTGACTTATTACCCTGAAATAAGTGAAATTTCTGCAATTTTGCCCAAAATAAGGGAAATTTCTGCAATTTTGTACCAAAATAAAAGAAATTTCTGCCTTTTTGCCCCAAAATAAAGAAAATTTCTGCCTTTTTTCCCTCAAATAAATGAAATTTCTGCAATTTTGCCCCAAAATAAGTCAAATTTCTGATATTTTGCCCCAAAATAAGGAAAATTTCTAGAATGTTGCCCCAAAATAAGTGGAATTTCTGAGTTTTGCCCCAAAATAAGGGGAATTTTTGTCTTTTTGCCCCAACATATAGGGAATGTCTGCCTTTTTGCCCCACAATTAGGGGAATTTCTGCAATTTTGCTCCAAAATACGTGGAATTTCTACTTTTTAGTCCGAAAATAAGGGGAATGTATACCTTTAGCCACAAAAAAGGGAAATTTCTTCATTTTTGCCCAAAAATAAGAGGAATTTCTGCCTTTTTACCTCAAAATAAGTGAAATTTATGCCTTTTTTACCCAAAAATAAATGGAATTTCTCTCTTTTTGCCCCAAACTAACAGGAATTTTTGAATTTTGCCTTGAAATAAGTGAAATTTCTGCAATTATGTCCCAAAATAAGGGAAATTTCTGCCCTTTGCCACAAAATAAGGGGAATTTCTGTCTTTTTACCCCAAAATAAAGGGAATTTCAGCCTTTTTACCTCATAATAAGGGGAATCTCTGCCTTTTTGCCCTAAAATATGGGGAATTTCTGTATTTTTGCCCCAAAATAAAGAAAATTTCTGCAATTTTGTACCAAAATAAAAGTTATTTCTGCCTTTTTGCTCAAAAATAAGAGAAATTTCTGCGTTTTTTCCCTAAAATAAGTTAAATTTCTATAATTTTGCCCCAAAATAAGGGAGATTTCTGCAATTTTGCCCCAAAATAAAGGAGA
Source organism: Micromys minutus (assembly GCF_963924665.1). Taxonomy (NCBI): domain Eukaryota; kingdom Metazoa; phylum Chordata; class Mammalia; order Rodentia; family Muridae; genus Micromys; species Micromys minutus. The sequence goes on along the minus strand of NW_027667467.1, from coordinate 8,841,571 downwards.
TTTCTGAAATTTTGCCCCAAAATAAGGGGAATTTCTGACTTTTTGCCCTGAAATAAGGAGAATTTCTGTTATTTTGTAACAAAATAATGTGAATTTCTGCTTTTTCCCTCAAAATTAGGAGAATATGTGCAATTTTGCTTCAAAATACGGGGAATTTCTGCCTTATTGAACCAAAATAAAGGGAATTTCTGCATTTTTGCAACAATATAAGGGGAATTTCTGAAATTTTACTCCAAAATACAAGGAATTTCTGTCTTATTGCCCGAAATACAGTGGAATTTCTGCCTTTTTGCACTGAAATATTTGAAATTTCCACAATTTTACCGCAAAATAAGAGGAATTTCTGTTTTTGGCCCCAAAATTAGGAGAATTTCTGCTTTTTGCCCCAAAATAAGGCAAATTTCTGACTTTTTGCACTGAAATAAGTGAAATTTCTGCAATTTTGCCCCAAAATACGGGGAATTTCTGCCTTTTGCCAAAATAAGGGGAATTTCAGCATTTTACCTCCAAATAAGGAAAATTTCTGCCTTTTTGCCACAAAATATGGGGAATTTCTGCCTTATTGCCCCCAAATAAGGAAAATTTTTGCTTTTCTGCCCCAATTAACGGGAATTTCTGCCTTTTTGCCACAAAGTACAGGGAATTTCTGCCTTTTTGCCCCAAAATAACGGGAATTTCAGCCTTTTTACCTCAAAATAAGGGGAATTTCTGCCTTTTGCTCAAAATATGAGGAATTTCTGACTTTTTGTTCCAAATAAGGAAAATTTCTTCAATTTTGTACCAAAATAAGAGAAATTTCTGTTTTTGCCCCAAAATAAAAGTAATTTCTGACTTTTTGCCCTGAAATAATGAAATTTCTGAAATTTTGCCCGAAAATAAGGGAAATTTGTGCCTTTTTGCCTTAAAATGAGGGGAATTTCTGCCTTTTTGCCCCAAAATATGGGGAATTTCAGCATTTTACCTCAAAATAAGAAGAATTTCAGCCTTTTTGCACCAAAATATGGAAAATTTCTGGCTTTTTGCCACAAAATAAGAAAAATTTCTGCAATTCTGTACCAAAATAAAAGAAATTTCTCAAATTTTGCCCCAAAATAAGGGAAATTTCTGATTTTTGCCCCGAAATAAGTAGAATTTCTGAATTTTTGCCCCAAAATAAAGGGAATCTGCCTTTTTGCACCAAAATTAGGAGAGTTTCTGCAATTTTGGTTCAAAATACAAGGAATTTCTGCCGCTTTTCCCGAAAATAAGGGGAACTTCTGCCGATTTGCCCCAAATAGAGGGAATTTCTGCATTTTTGCCCCAATATTAGGGGAATTTTTGCAATTTTGCTCCAAAATATGGGGAATTTCTGCCTTTTTGCCCAAAATTAAGGGGATTTTCTGCCTTTTTGCCCCCAAACAAAGGAAATTTCTGCAATTTTATCCCAAAATAAGGGGAATTTCTGCCTTTTTGCCCTGAAATATGTGAAATGTCTGCAATTTTACCCCAAAATAAGGTGAATTTCTGCCTTTTTGCCCCAAAATAAGGTTAATTTCTGCCTTTTTGCCATAAAATAAGAAAAATTTTTGCTTTTTTTCTCTGAAATAAGTGAAATTTCTGCAATTTTGCCTTAAAATAAAAGAAATATCTGCAATTTTTCCCCATAATAAAAGAATTTTCTGCAATTTTGACCCAAAATAAAGGGAATTTCTGTTTTTTGTCCCCAAATAAGGGAAATTTCTGCAATTTTGCCCTAAAATAAGGGGAATTTCTGCCTTTTGCCCCAAAATAACGGGAATTTCTGCCTTTTTGCCCCAATATAAAGAAAATTACTGCATGTTTTACCCCAAAATTAGGTGAATTTCTGCAATTTTGATCCAAAATACGGGGATTTTCTGCCTTTTTCGCCAAAAATAAAGAGAATTTCTGCCATTTTGCCGTGAAATAAGTGAAATTTCTGCAGTTTTACCCCAAAATAAGGGGAAGTTCTGCCTTTTTGCCCCAAAATTAGCGGAATTTCTGTCTTTTTGCCCCAAAATAAGGGAAATTTCTGCCTTTTTGCCCCCAAATAAGGGGAATTTCAGCCTTTTTATCTCCAAATAAGGGGAATTTCTGCATTTTTTCCACAAAATATTAAGAATTTCTGCCATTTTCCTCCAAAATACAGAAAATTTCTGCCTTTTTTCCCAGAAATAAGTGAAATTTCTGCAATTTTGCCCCAAAATAAGGGAAATTTCTGGAATTTTGCCCCAAAATAAGTGGAATTTCTGAGTTTTGCCCCAAAATAAGGAGAATTTCTGTCTTTTTGCACCAACATATAGGGAATTTCTGCATTTTTGCCCCACAATTAGGGGAATTTCTGCAATTTTGCTCCAAAATACGGGTAATTTCTGCATTTTTGCGTGAAAATAAGAAGAATGCATACCTTTTTGCCAATAAAAAAGGAAATTTCTTCATTTTTGCTCCAAAATAAAGGGAATTTCTGCTTTTTTGCCTCTAAATGAGTTGAATTTCTGTCTTTTTTGCTCCAAAATAAGGAAAATTTCTGACTTATTACCCTGAAATAAGTGAAATTTCTGCAATTTTGCCCAAAATAAGGGAAATTTCTGCCTTTTTGACCCCAAATAAGGGGAATTTCAGCCTTTTTACCTCAAAAAAAAAGGAATTTCTGCATTTTTGCCACAAAATATTAGGAATTTATGACTTTTTGCCAAAAAATAAGGAAAATTTCTGCCTTTTTTCCCTGAAATATGTGAAATTTCTGCAATTCTGCCCCAAAATAAGTGAAATTTCTGCCTTTTTGCCTCCAAATAAGGGGAATTTCAGCCTTTTTACCTCAAAATAAGGGGAATTTTTGCATTTTTGCCCCAAAAGATTGGAAATTTCTGCCTTTTTGCCCGAAAATAAGAAAAATTTCTGCAATTTTGTACCAAAATAAAAGAAATTTTTGCCTTTTTGCCCCAAAATAAAAAAAATTTCTGCCTTTTTTCCCTCAAATAAATGAAATTTCTGCAATTTTGCCCCAAAATAAGTCAAATTTCTGATATTTTGCCCCAAAATAAGGGAAATTTCTAGAATGTTGCCCCAAAATAAGTGGAATTTCTGAGTTTTGCCCCAAAATAAGGGGAATTTTTGTCTTTTTGCCCCAACATATAGGGAATGTCTGCCTTTTTGCCCCACAATTAGGGGAATTTCTGCAATTTTGCTCCAAAATACGTGGAATTTCTACTTTTTAGTCCGAAAATAAGGGGAATGTATACCTTTAGCCACAAAAAAGGGAAATTTCTTCATTTTTGCCCAAAAATAAGAGGAATTTCTGCCTTTTTACCTCAAAATAAGTGAAAATTATGCCTTTTTACCCAAAAATAAACGGAATTTCTCTCTTTTTGCCCCAAACTAAAAGGAATTTTTGAATTTTGACTTGAAATAAGTGAAATTTCTGCAATTATGTCCCAAAGTAAGGGAAATTTCTGCCCTTTGCCACAAAATAAGGGGAATTTCTGTCTTTTTACCCCAAAATAAAGGGAATTTCAGCCTTTTTACCTCATAATAAGGGGAATCTCTGCCTTTTTGCCCTAAAATATGGGGAATTTCTGTATTTTTGCCCCAAAATAAAGAAAATTTCTGCAATTTTGTACCAAAATAAAAGTTATTTCTGCCTTTTTGCTCAAAAATAAGAGAAATTTCTGCGTTTTTTCCCTAAAATAAGTTAAATTTCTATAATTTTGCCCCAAAATAAGGGAGATTTCTGCAATTTTGCCCCAAAATAAAGGAGATTTCTGAAATTTTGCCCCAAAATAAGGGGAATTTCTGACTTTTTGCCCTGAAATAAGGAGAATTTCTGTTATTTTGTAACAAAATAATGTGAATTTCTGCTTTTTCCCTCAAAATTAGGAGAATATGTGCAATTTTGCTTCAAAATACGGGGAATTTCTGCCTTATTGAACCAAAATAAAGGGAATTTCTGCATTTTTGCAACAATATAAGACGAATTTCTGAAATTTTACTCCAAAATACAAGGAATTTCTGTCTTATTGCCCGAAATACAGTGGAATTTCTGCCTTTTTGCACTGAAATATTTGAAATTTCCACAATTTTACCGCAAAATAAGAGGAATTTCTGTTTTTGGCCCCAAAATTAGGAGAATTTCTGCTTTTTGCCCCAAAATAAGGCAAATTTCTGACTTTTTGCCCTGAAATAAGTGAAATTTCTGCAATTTTGCCCCAAAATACGGGGAATTTCTGCCTTTTGCCAAAATAAGGGGAATTTCAGCATTTTACCTCCAAATAAGGAAAATTTCTGCCTTTTTGCCACAAAATATGGGGAATTTCTGCCTTATTGCCCCCAAATAAGGAAAATTTTTGCTTTTCTGCCCCAATTAACGGGAATTTCTGCCTTTTTGCCACAAAGTACAGGGAATTTCTGCCTTTTTGCCCCAAAATAACGGGAATTTCAGCCTTTTTACCTCAAAATAAGGGGAATTTCTGCCTTTTGCTCAAAATATGAGGAATTTCTGACTTTTTGTTCCAAATAAGGAAAATTTCTTCAATTTTGTACCAAAATAAGAGAAATTTCTGTTTTTGCCCCAAAATAAAAGTAATTTCTGACTTTTTGCCCTGAAATAATGAAATTTCTGAAATTTTGCCCGAAAATAAGGGAAATTTGTGCCTTTTTGCCTTAAAATGAGGGGAATTTCTGCCTTTTTGCCCCAAAATATGGGGAATTTCAGCATTTTACCTCAAAATAAGAAGAATTTCAGCCTTTTTGCACCAAAATATGGAAAATTTCTGGCTTTTTGCCACAAAATAAGAAAAATTTCTGCAATTCTGTACCAAAATAAAAGAAATTTCTCAAATTTTGCCCCAAAATAAGGGAAATTTCTGATTTTTGCCCCGAAATAAGTAGAATTTCTGAATTTTTGCCCCAAAATAAAGGGAATCTGCCTTTTTGCACCAAAATTAGGAGAGTTTCTGCAATTTTGGTTCAAAATACAAGGAATTTCTGCCGCTTTTCCCGAAAATAAGGGGAACTTCTGCCGATTTGCCCCAAATAGAGGGAATTTCTGCATTTTTGCCCCAATATTAGGGGAATTTTTGCAATTTTGCTCCAAAATATGGGGAATTTCTGCCTTTTTGCCCAAAATTAAGGGGATTTTCTGCCTTTTTGCCCCCAAACAAAGGAAATTTCTGCAATTTTATCCCAAAAAAGGGGAATTTCTGCCTTTTTGCCCTGAAATATGTGAAATGTCTGCAATTTTACCCCAAAATAAGGTGAATTTCTGCCTTTTTGCCCCAAAATAAGGTTAATTTCTGCCTTTTTGCCATAAAATAAGAAAAATTTTTGCTTTTTTTCTCTGAAATAAGTGAAATTTCTGCAATTTTGCCTTAAAATAAAAGAAATATCTGCAATTTTTCCCCATAATAAAAGAATTTTCTGCAATTTTGACCCAAAATAAAGGGAATTTCTGTTTTTTGTCCCCAAATAAGGGAAATTTCTGCAATTTTGCCCTAAAATAAGGGGAATTTCTGCCTTTTGCCCCAAAATAACGGGAATTTCTGCCTTTTTGCCCCAATATAAAGAAAATTACTGCATGTTTTACCCCAAAATTAGGTGAATTTCTGCAATTTTGATCCAAAATACGGGGATTTTCTGCCTTTTTCGCCAAAAATAAAGAGAATTTCTGCCATTTTGCCGTGAAATAAGTGAAATTTCTGCAGTTTTACCCCAAAATAAGGGGAAGTTCTGCCTTTTTGCCCCAAAATTAGCGGAATTTCTGTCTTTTTGCCCCAAAATAAGGGAAATTTCTGCCTTTTTGCCCCCAAATAAGGGGAATTTCAGCCTTTTTATCTCCAAATAAGGGGAATTTCTGCATTTTTTCCACAAAATATTAAGAATTTCTGCCATTTTCCTCCAAAATACAGAAATTTTCTGCCTTTTTTCCCTGAAATAAGTGAAATTTCTGCAATTTTGCCCCAAAATAAGGGAAATTTCTGGAATTTTGCCCCAAAATAAGTGGAATTTCTGAGTTTTGCCCCAAAATAAGGAGAATTTCTGTCTTTTTGCCCCAACATATAGGAAATTTCTGCATTTTTGCCCCACAATTAGGGAAATTTCTGCAATTTTGCTCCAAAATACGGGTAATTTCTGCATTTTTGCGTGAAAATAAGAAGAATGCATACCTTTTTGCCAATAAAAAAGGAAATTTCTTCATTTTTGCTCCAAAATAAAGGGAATTTCTGCTTTTTTGCCTCTAAATGAGTTGAATTTCTGTCTTTTTTGCTCCAAAATAAGGAAAATTTCTGACTTATTACCCTGAAATAAGTGAAATTTCTGCAATTTTGCCCAAAATAAGGGAAATTTCTGCCTTTTTGACCCCAAATAAGGGGAATTTCAGCCTTTTTACCTCAAAAAAAAGGAATTTCTGCATTTTTGCCACAAAATATTAGGAATTTATGACTTTTTGCCAAAAAATAAGGAAAATTTCTGCCTTTTTTCCCTGAAATATGTGAAATTTCTGCAATTCTGCCCCAAAATAAGTGAAATTTCTGCCTTTTTGCCTCCAAATAAGGGGAATTTCAGCCTTTTTACCTCAAAATAAGGGGAATTTTTGCATTTTTGCCCCAAAAGATTGGAAATTTCTGCCTTTTTGCCCGAAAATAAGAAAAATTTCTGCAATTTTGTACCAAAATAAAAGAAATTTTTGCCTTTTTGCCCCAAAATAAAGAAAATTTCTGCCTTTTTTCCCTCAAATAAATGAAATTTCTGCAATTTTGCCCCAAAATAAGTCAAATTTCTGATATTTTGCCCCAAAATAAGGGAAATTTCTAGAATGTTGCCCCAAAATAAGTGGAATTTCTGAGTTTTGCCCCAAAATAAGGGGAATTTTTGTCTTTTTGCCCCAACATATAAGGAATGTCTGCCTTTTTGCCCCACAATTAGGGGAATTTCTGCAATTTTGCTCCAAAATACGTGGAATTTCTACTTTTTAGTCCGAAAATAAGGGGAATGTATACCTTTAGCCACAAAAAAGGGAAATTTCTTCATTTTTGCCCAAAAATAAGAGGAATTTCTGCCTTTTTACCTCAAAATAAGTGAAAATTATGCCTTTTTACCCAAAAATAAACGGAATTTCTCTCTTTTTGCCCCAAACTAAAAGGAATTTTTGAATTTTGACTTGAAATAAGTGAAATTTCTGCAATTATGTCCCAAAATAAGGGAAATTTCTGCCCTTTGCCACAAAATAAGGGGAATTTCTGTCTTTTTACCCCAAAATAAAGGGAATTTCAGCCTTTTTACCTCAAAATAAGGGGAATTTCTGCCTTTTGCTCAAAATATGAGGAATTTCTGACTTTTTGTTCCAAATAAGGAAAATTTCTTCAATTTTGGACCAAAATAAGAGAAATTTCTGTTTTTGCCCCAAAATAAAAGTAATTTCTGACTTTTTGCCCTGAAATAATGAAATTTCTGAAATTTTGCCCAAAAATAAGGGAAATTTGTGCCTTTTTGCCTTAAAATGAGGGGAATTTCTGCCTTTTTGCCCCAAAATATGGGGAATTTCAGCATTTTACCTCAAAATAAGAAGAATTTCAGCCTTTTTGCACCAAAATATGGAAAATTTCTGGCTTTTTGCCACAAAATAAGAAAAATTTCTGCAATTCTGTACCAAAATAAAAGAAATTTCTCAAATTTTGCCCCAAAATAAGGGAAATTTCTGATTTTTGCCCCGAAATAAGTAGAATTTCTGAATTTTTGCCCCAAAATAAAGGGAATCTGCCTTTTTGCACCAAAATTAGGAGAGTTTCTGCAATTTTGGTTCAAAATACAAGGAATTTCTGCCGCTTTTCCCGAAAATAAGGGGAACTTCTGCCGATTTGCCCCAAATAGAGGGAATTTCTGCATTTTTGCCCCAATATTAGGGGAATTTTTGCAATTTTGCTCCAAAATATGGGGAATTTCTGCCTTTTTGCCCAAAATTAAGGGGATTTTCTGCCTTTTTGCCCCCAAACAAAGGAAATTTCTGCAATTTTATCCCAAAATAAGGGGAATTTCTGCTTTTTGCCCTGAAATATGTGAAATGTCTGCAATTTTACCCCAAAATAAGGTGAATTTCTGCCTTTTTGCCCCAAAATAAGGTTAATTTCTGCCTTTTTGCCATAAAATAAGAAAAATTTTTGCTTTTTTTCTCTGAAATAAGTGAAATTTCTGCAATTTTGCCTTAAAATAAAAGAAATATCTGCAATTTTTCCCCATAATAAAAGAATTTTCTGCAATTTTGACCCAAAATAAAGGGAATTTCTGTTTTTTGTCCCCAAATAAGGGAAATTTCTGCAATTTTGCCCTAAAATAAGGGGAATTTCTGCCTTTTGCCCCAAAATAACGGGAATTTCTGCCTTTTTGCCAAAAAGTAAAGGGAATTTCTGCCTTTTTGCCCCAAAATAACGGGAATTTCAGCCTTTTTACCTCAAAATAAGGGGAATTTCTGCCTTTTGCTCAAAATATGAGGAATTTCTGACTTTTTGTTCCAAATAAGGAAAATTTCTTCAATTTTGTACCAAAATAAAAGAAATTTCTGTTTTTGCCCAAAATAAAAGTAATTTCTGACTTTTTGCCCTGAAATAAATTAAATTTCTGCAATTTTTCCCGAAAATAAGGGAAATTTGTGCCTTTTTGCCCCAAAATGAGGGGAATTTCAGCCTTTTTGCCCCAAAATATGGGGAATTTCAGCATTTTACCTAAAAATAAGGGGAATTTCAGTCTTTTTGCACCAAAATATGGAAAATTTCTGCCTTTTTGCCACAAAATAAGAAAAATTTCTGCAATTCTGTACCAAAACAAAAGAAATTTCTAAAATTTTGCCCCAAAATAAGGGATATTTCTGATTTTTGCCCCGAAATAAGGAGAATTTCTGTATTTTTGCCCCAAAATAAAGGGAATTTCTGCCTTTTTGCACCAAAATTAGGAGAGTTTCTGCAATTTTGGTTCAAAGTACAGGGAATTTCGGCTGCTTTTCCCAAAAATAAGGGGAACATCTGCCGATTTGCCCCAAATAAAGGGAATTTCTGCATTTTTGCCCCAATATTAGGGGAATTTCTGCTATTTTGCTCCAAAATACGGGGAATTTCTGCCTTTTTGCCCGAAATTAAGGGGATTTTCTGCCTTTTTGCCTGAAATTAAGGGGATTTTCTGCCTTTTTGCCCCCAATCAAGGGAAATTTCTGCAATTTTATCCCAAAATAAGGGGAATTTCTGCCTTTTTGCCCTGAAATATGTGAAATGTCTGCAATTTTATCCCAAAATAAGGTGAATTTCTGCCTTTTTGCCCCAAAATAAGGTGAATTTCTGCCTTTTTGCCCTAAAATAAGAAAAATTTTTGCTTTTTTTCTCTGAAATAAGTGAAATTTCTGCAATTTTGCCTTAAAATAAAAAAAATATCTGCAATTTTTCCCCATAATAAAGGAATTTTCTGCAATTTTGACCCAAAATAAAGGGAATTTCTGTTTTTTGTCCCCAAATAAGAGCAATTTCTGCAATTTTGCCCTAAAATAAGGGGAATTTCTGCCTTTTGCCCCAAATTAAGGGGAATTTCTGCATTTTTGCCACAAAATAAGGGGAATTTCTGTCTTTTTACCCCAAAATAAAGGGAATTTCAGCCTTTTTATCTCATAATAAGGGGAATCTCTGCCTTTTTGCCCTAAAATATAGGGAATTTCTGTATTTTTGCTTCAAAATAAAGAAAATTTCTGCAATTTTGAACCAAAATGAAAGTTATTTCGGCTTTTTGCTCCAAAATAATAGAAATTTCTGCGTTTTTTCCCTGAAATAAGTTAAATTTCTATAATTTTGCCCCAAAATAAGGAAGATTTCTGCAATTTTGCCCCAAAATAAAGGAAATTTCTGAAATTTTGCCCCAAAATAAGGGGAATTTCTGACTTTTTGCCCTGAAATAAGGAGAATTTCTGTTATTTTGTAACAAAATATTGTGAATTTCTGCATTTTCCCTCAAAATTAGGAGAATATGTGCAATTTTGCTTCAAAATACGGGGAATTTCTGCCTTATTGAACCAAAATAAAGGGAATTTTTACATTTTAGCAACAATATAAGGGGAATTTCTGAAATTTTACTCCAAAACACAAAGAATTTATTTCTTATTGCCCGAAATACAGTGGAATTTGTGCCTTTTTGCACTGAAATATTTGAAATTTCCACAATTTTACCCCAAAATAAGAGGAATTTCTGTTTTTGGCACCAAAATTAGGAGAATTTCTGCTTTTTGCCCCAAAATAAGGCAAATTTCTGACTTTTTGCCCTGAAATAAGTGAAATTTCTGCAATTTTGCCCCAAAATAAGGGGAATTTCTGCCTTTTTGCCAAAATAAGGGGAATTTCAGCATTTTACCTCCAAATAAGGAAAATTTCTGCCTTTTTGCCACAAAATATGGGGAATTTCTGCCTTATTGCCCCCAAATAAGGAAAATTTTTGCTTTTCTGCCCCAATTAACGGGAATTTCTGCCTTTTTGCCAAAAAGTAAAGGGAATTTCTGCCTTTTTGCCCCAAAATAACGGGAATTTCAGCCTTTTTACCGCAAAATAAGGGGAATTTCTGCCTTTTGCTCAAAATATGAGGAATTTCTGACTTTTTGTTCCAAATAAGGAAAATTTCTTCAATTTTGTACCAAAATAAAAGAAATTTCTGTTTTTGCCCCAAAATAAAAGTAATTTCTGACTTTTTGCCCTGAAATAAATGAAATTTCTGCAATTTTTCCCGAATATAAGGGAAATTTGTGCCTTTTTGCCCCAAAATGAGGGGAATTTCAGCCTTTTTGCCCCAAAATATGGGGAATTTCAGCATTTTACCTAAAAATAAGGGGAATTTCAGCCTTTTTGCACCAAAATATGGAAAATTTCTGCCTTTTGCCACAAAATAAGAAAAATTTCTGCAATTCTGTACCAAAATAAAAGAAATTTCTCAAATTTTGCCCCAAAATAAGGGAAATTTCTGATTTTTGCCCCGAAATAAAAAGAATTTCTGTATTTTTGCCCCAAAATAAAGGGAATTTCTGCCTTTTTGCACCAAAATTAGGAGAGTTTCTGCAATTTTGGTTCAAAGTACAGGGAATTTCTACCGCTTTTCCGAAAATAAGGGGAACTTCTGCCGATTTGACCCAAATAAAGGGAATTTTTGCATTTTTGCCCCAATATTAGGGGAATTTCTGCAAATTTGCTCCAAAATACGGGAAATTTCTGCCTTTTTGCCTGAAATTAAGGGGATTTTCTGCCTTTTTGCCCCCAAACAAAGGAAATTTCTGCAATTTTATCCCAAAATAAGGGGAATTTCTTCCTTTTGCCCTGAAATATGTGAAATGTCTGCAATTTTACCCCAAAATAATGTGAATTTCTGCCTTTTTGCCCCAAAATAAGGTGAATTTCTGCATTTTTGCCCTAAAATAAGAAAAATTTTTGCTTTTTTTCTCTGAAATAAGTGAAATTTCTGCAATTTTGCCTTAAAATAAAAAAAATATCTGCAATTTTTCCCCATAATAAAGAAATTTTCTGCAATTTTGACCCAAAATAAAGGGAATTTCTGTTTTTTGTCTCCAAATAAGGGAAATTTCTGCAATTTTGCCCTAAAATAAGGGGAATTTCTGCCTTTTACCCCAAAATAAGGGAAATTTCTGCCTTTTGATCCAAAATAAAGAAAATTACTGCATGTTTTACCCCAAAATTAGGTGAATTTCTGCAATTTTGCTCCAAAATACGGGGATTTTCTACCGTTTTCGCCAAAAATAAAGGGAATTTCTGCCATTTTGCCGCGAAATAAGTGAAATTTCTGCAGTTTTACACCAAAATAAGAAGAAGTTCTGCCTTTTTGTTCCAAAATTAGGGGAATTTCTGCAATTTTGCTCCAAAATACAAGGAATTTCTGCCATCTTGCCCGAAAATAAAGGGAATGTATACCTTTTTGCCATAAAAAATAGATATTTCTTGATTTTCCCCCAAAATAAGGGGATTTTCTGCCTTTTTGACTCCAAATAATTGCAATTTCTGATATTTCCCCAAAAATAAACGGAATTTCTGTATTTTTGCCCCAAAATAAGGGGAATTTCTGACTTTTTGCCCTGAAATAAGTTAAATTTCTAAAATTTTCCCCAAAATAAGGGAAATGTCTGCTTTTTGCCCCAAAATAAGGGGAATTTCTGCCTTTTTGCCCCAAAATAGTGGGAATTTCAAGCTTTTTACCTCAAAATAAGGGGTATTTCTGCATTTTTGCCACAAAATATGGAAATTTCTGCCTTTTTGCCCAAAATAAGAAAAATTTCTGCAATTATGTATCAAAATAAAAGAAATTTCTGCCATTTTGCCCCAAAATAAGAAAATTTCTGCTTCTTTTCCCTTAAATAAGTGAAATTTCTGCAATTTTGCCCCAAAATAAGTGAAATTTCTGCAATTTTGCCCCAAAATAAGGGAAATTTCTGAAATTTTGCCCCAAAATAATTGGAATTTTTGAGTTTTGCCCCAAAATAAGAAGAATTTCGGTCTTTTTGCCCCAACATATAGGGAATTTCTGCCTTTTTGTACCACAATTAGGGCAATTTCTGCAATTTTGCTCCAAAATACGGGGAATTTCTGCATTTTGCCCGAAAATAAGAAGAATGCATAACTTTTTGCCATATAAATGGGAAATTTCTTCATTTTTGCTCCAAAATAAGAGGAATTTCTGCATTATTGCCTCTAAATAAGTGGAATTTCTGCCTTTTCCTCCAAAACAAAGGGAATTTCTGTCTTTTTGCCCCAAATTAAGGAAAATTTCTGACTCCTTACCCTGAAATAAGTGAAATTACTGCAATTTTGCCCCAAAATAAGGGTAATTTCTGCCTTTTTGCCCCCAAATAGGGGAATTTCAGCTCTTTTACCTCAAAATAAGAGGACTTTCTGCATTTTTGCCACAAAATATTAGGAATTTCTGCCTTTTTGCCCCAAAATAAAAAAAATTTCTGCCTTTTTTTCCTGAAATAAGTGATATTTCCGAAATTTTGCCTCAAAATAAGTGAAATTTCTGCAATTTTGCCCCAAAATAAAGGTATTTTCTGGAATTTTGCCCCAAAATAAGGAGAATTTCTGTCTTTTTGCCCTAACATATAGGGAATTTCTTCCTTTTTGCCCCACAATTAGGGGAATTTCTGCTATTTTGCCCCAAAATACGGGGAATTTCTACTTTTCATCCCGAAAATTAGGGGAATGTTTACCTTTTGCCACAAAAAAGGGAAATTTCTTCATTTTTGCTTCAAAATAATGGGAATTTCTGCCTTTTTTCCTCTCAATATGTGGAATTTCTGTCTTATTCCCCCAAAACAAAGGGAATTTCTGTTTTTTTGCCTCAAAATAAGGAAAATTTCTGAATTATTACCCTGAAATAAGTGAAATTTCTGCAATTTTGCCCCAAAATAAAGGAAATTTCTACCTTTTTGCCCCCAAATAAGGGGATTTCAGCCATTTTACCTCAAAATAAGGGAAATTTCTGCATTTTTGCCACAAAATATTAAGAATTTCTGCCTTTTTGCCCCAAAATAAGGAAAATTTCTGCCTTTTTTCCCTGAAATAAGTGAAATTTCTGCAATTTTGACTCTAAAATAAGTAAATTTCTGCAATTTTGCCCCAAAATAAGGGAAATTTCTGGAATTTGGCCCCAAAGTAAGTGGAATTTCTGAGTTTTGCCCCAAAACAAGGAGAATTTCTGTCTTTTTGCCCTAAAATATAGGGAATTTCTGCCTTTTTGCTCCACAATTAGGGGAATTTCTGCATTTTTCTCCAAAATACTGGAATTTCTGCTTTTTAGCCCGAAAATAAGGGGAATGTATATCTTTTGCCATAAAAAAGGGAAATTTCTTCATTTTTGCCCAAAAATAAGAGGAATTTCTTCCTTTTTACCTCAAAATAAATGAAATTTCTGCCTTTTTACCCAAAAATAAACGGAATTTCTGTTTTTTGCCCCAAAATAAAAGGAATTTTTGAATTATGCCCTTAAATAAGTGAAATTCTTGCAATTTTGCCCCAAAACAAAAGAAATTTCTGCCTTTGTGCCACAAAATAAAGGGAATTTCTGCAATTTTGCTCCAAAATAAGGGAAATTTCTGCCTTTTTGCCCCCAAATAAGGGGAATTTCAGCCTTTTTATCTCCAAATAAGGGGAATTTCTGCATTTTTTCTACAAAATATTAAGAATTTCTGCCATTTTCCTCCAAAATACAGAAAATTTCTGCCTTTTTTCCCTGAAATAAGTGAAATTTCTGCAATTTTGCCCCAAAATAAGGGAAATTTCTGGAATTTTGCCCCAAAATAAGTGGAATTTCTGAGTTTTGCCCCAAAATAAGGAGAATTTCTGTCTTTTTGCCCCAACATATAGGGAATTTCTGCATTTTTGCCCCACAATTAGGGGAATTTCTGCAATTTTGCTCCAAAATACGGGTAATTTCTGCATTTTTGCGTGAAAATAAGAAGAATGCATACCTTTTTGCCAATAAAAAAGGAAATTTCTTCATTTTTGCTCCAAAATAAAGGGAATTTCTGCTTTTTTGCCTCTAAATGAGTTGAATTTCTGTCTTTTTTGCTCCAAAATAAGGAAAATTTCTGACTTATTACCCTGAAATAAGTGAAATTTCTGCAATTTTGCCCAAAATAAGGGAAATTTCTGCAATTTTGTACCAAAATAAAAGAAATTTCTGCCTTTTTGCCCCAAAATAAAGAAAATTTCTGCCTTTTTTCCCTCAAATAAATGAAATTTCTGCAATTTTGCCCCAAAATAAGTCAAATTTCTGATATTTTGCCCCAAAATAAGGGAAATTTCTAGAATGTTGCCCCAAAATAAGTGGAATTTCTGAGTTTTGCCCCAAAATAAGGGGAATTTTTGTCTTTTTGCCCCAACATATAAGGAATGTCTGCCTTTTTGCCCCACAATTAGGGGAATTTCTGCAATTTTGCTCCAAAATACGTGGAATTTCTACTTTTTAGTCCGAAAATAAGGGGAATGTATACCTTTAGCCACAAAAAAGGGAAATTTCTTCATTTTTGCCCAAAAATAAGAGGAATTTCTGCCTTTTTACCTCAAAATAAGTGAAAATTATGCCTTTTTACCCAAAAATAAACGGAATTTCTCTCTTTTTGCCCCAAACTAAAAGGAATTTTTGAATTTTGACTTGAAATAAGTGAAATTTCTGCAATTATGTCCCAAAATAAGGGAAATTTCTGCCCTTTGCCACAAAATAAGGGGAATTTCTGTCTTTTTACCCCAAAATAAAGGGAATTTCAGCCTTTTTACCTCAAAATAAGGGGAATTTCTGCCTTTTGCTCAAAATATGAGGAATTTCTGACTTTTTGTTCCAAATAAGGAAAATTTCTTCAATTTTGGACCAAAATAAGAGAAATTTCTGTTTTTGCCCCAAAATAAAAGTAATTTCTGACTTTTTGCCCTGAAATAATGAAATTTCTGAAATTTTGCCCGAAAATAAGGGAAATTTGTGCCTTTTTGCCTTAAAATGAGGGGAATTTCTGCCTTTTTGCCCCAAAATATGGGGAATTTCAGCATTTTACCTCAAAATAAGAAGAATTTCAGCCTTTTTGCACCAAAATATGGAAAATTTCTGGCTTTTTGCCACAAAATAAGAAAAATTTCTGCAATTCTGTACCAAAATAAAAGAAATTTCTCAAATTTTGCCCCAAAATAAGGGAAATTTCTGATTTTTGCCCCGAAATAAGTAGAATTTCTGAATTTTTGCCCCAAAATAAAGGGAATCTGCCTTTTTGCACCAAAATTAGGAGAGTTTCTGCAATTTTGGTTCAAAATACAAGGAATTTCTGCCGCTTTTCCCGAAAATAAGGGGAACTTCTGCCGATTTGCCCCAAATAGAGGGAATTTCTGCATTTTTGCCCCAATATTAGGGGAATTTTTGCAATTTTGCTCCAAAATATGGGGAATTTCTGCCTTTTTGCCCAAAATTAAGGGGATTTTCTGCCTTTTTGCCCCCAAACAAAGGAAATTTCTGCAATTTTATCCCAAAATAAGGGGAATTTCTGCCTTTTTGCCCTGAAATATGTGAAATGTCTGCAATTTTACCCCAAAATAAGGTGAATTTCTGCCTTTTTGCCCCAAAATAAGGTTAATTTCTGCCTTTTTGCCATAAAATAAGAAAAATTTTTGCTTGTTTTCTCTGAAATAAGTGAAATTTCTGCAATTTTGCCTTAAAATAAAAGAAATATCTGCAATTTTTCCCCATAATAAAAGAATTTTCTGCAATTTTGACCCAAAATAAAGGGAATTTCTGTTTTTTGTCCCCAAATAAGGGAAATTTCTGCAATTTTGCCCTAAAATAAGGGGAATTTCTGCCTTTTGCCCCAAAATAACGGGAATTTCTGCCTTTTTGCCCCAATATAAAGAAAATTACTGCATGTTTTACCCCAAAATTAGGTGAATTTCTGCAATTTTGATCCAAAATACGGGGATTTTCTGCCTTTTTCGCCAAAAATAAAGAGAATTTCTGCCATTTTGCCGTGAAATAAGTGAAATTTCTGCAGTTTTACCCCAAAATAAGGGGAAGTTCTGCCTTTTTGCCCCAAAATTAGCGGAATTTCTGTCTTTTTGCCCCAAAATAAGGGAAATTTCTGCCTTTTTGCCCCCAAATAAGGGGAATTTCAGCCTTTTTATCTCCAAATAAGGGGAATTTCTGCATTTTTTCCACAAAATATTAAGAATTTCTGCCATTTTCCTCCAAAATACAGAAAATTTCTGCCTTTTTTCCCAGAAATAAGTGAAATTTCTGCAATTTTGCCCCAAAATAAGGGAAATTTCTGGAATTTTGCCCCAAAATAAGTGGAATTTCTGAGTTTTGCCCCAAAATAAGGAGAATTTCTGTCTTTTTGCACCAACATATAGGGAATTTCTGCATTTTTGCCCCACAATTAGGGGAATTTCTGCAATTTTGCTCCAAAATACGGGTAATTTCTGCATTTTTGCGTGAAAATAAGAAGAATGCATACCTTTTTGCCAATAAAAAAGGAAATTTCTTCATTTTTGCTCCAAAATAAAGGGAATTTCTGCTTTTTTGCCTCTAAATGAGTTGAATTTCTGTCTTTTTTGCTCCAAAATAAGGAAAATTTCTGACTTATTACCCTGAAATAAGTGAAATTTCTGCAATTTTGCCCAAAATAAGGGAAATTTCTGCCTTTTTGACCCCAAATAAGGGGAATTTCAGCCTTTTTACCTCAAAAAAAAAGGAATTTCTGCATTTTTGCCACAAAATATTAGGAATTTATGACTTTTTGCCAAAAAATAAGGAAAATTTCTGCCTTTTTTCCCTGAAATATGTGAAATTTCTGCAATTCTGCCCCAAAATAAGTGAAATTTCTGCCTTTTTGCCTCCAAATAAGGGGAATTTCAGCCTTTTTACCTCAAAATAAGGGGAATTTTTGCATTTTTGCCCCAAAAGATTGGAAATTTCTGCCTTTTTGCCCGAAAATAAGAAAAATTTCTGCAATTTTGTACCAAAATAAAAGAAATTTTTGCCTTTTTGCCCCAAAATAAAGAAAATTTCTGCCTTTTTTCCCTCAAATAAATGAAATTTCTGCAATTTTGCCCCAAAATAAGTCAAATTTCTGATATTTTGCCCCAAAATAAGGGAAATTTCTAGAATGTTGCCCCAAAATAAGTGGAATTTCTGAGTTTTGCCCCAAAATAAGGGGAATTTTTGTCTTTTTGCCCCAACATATAGGGAATGTCTGCCTTTTTGCCCCACAATTAGGGGAATTTCTGCAATTTTGCTCCAAAATACGTGGAATTTCTACTTTTTAGTCCGAAAATAAGGGGAATGTATACCTTTAGCCACAAAAAAGGGAAATTTCTTCATTTTTGCCCAAAAATAAGAGGAATTTCTGCCTTTTTACCTCAAAATAAGTGAAAATTATGCCTTTTTACCCAAAAATAAACGGAATTTCTCTCTTTTTGCCCCAAACTAAAAGGAATTTTTGAATTTTGACTTGAAATAAGTGAAATTTCTGCAATTATGTCCCAAAATAAGGGAAATTTCTGCCCTTTGCCACAAAATAAGGGGAATTTCTGTCTTTTTACCCCAAAATAAAGGGAATTTCAGCCTTTTTACCTCATAATAAGGGGAATCTCTGCCTTTTTGCCCTAAAATATGGGGAATTTCTGTATTTTTGCCCCAAAATAAAGAAAATTTCTGCAATTTTGTATCAAAATAAAAGTTATTTCTGCCTTTTTGCTCAAAAATAAGAGAAATTTCTGCGTTTTTTCCCTAAAATAAGTTAAATTTCTATAATTTTGCCCCAAAATAAGGGAGATTTCTGCAATTTTGCCCCAAAATAAAGGAGATTTCTGAAATTTTGCCCCAAAATAAGGGGAATTTCTGACTTTTTGCCCTGAAATAAGGAGAATTTCTGTTATTTTGTAACAAAATAATGTGAATTTCTGCTTTTTCCCTCAAAATTAGGAGAATATGTGCAATTTTGCTTCAAAATACGGGGAATTTCTGCCTTATTGAACCAAAATAAAGGGAATTTCTGCATTTTTGCAACAATATAAGACGAATTTCTGAAATTTTACTCCAAAATACAAGGAATTTCTGTCTTATTGCCCAAAATACAGTGGAATTTCTGCCTTTTTGCACTGAAATATTTGAAATTTCCACAATTTTACCGCAAAATAAGAGGAATTTCTGTTTTTGGCCCCAAAATTAGGAGAATTTCTGCTTTTTGCCCCAAAATAAGGCAAATTTCTGACTTTTTGCCCTGAAATAAGTGAAATTTCTGCAATTTTGCCCCAAAATACGGGGAATTTCTGCCTTTTGCCAAAATAAGGGGAATTTCAGCATTTTACCTCCAAATAAGGAAAATTTCTGCCTTTTTGCCACAAAATATGGGGAATTTCTGCCTTATTGCCCCCAAATAAGGAAAATTTTTGCTTTTCTGCCCCAATTAACGGGAATTTCTGCCTTTTTGCCACAAAGTACAGGGAATTTCTGCCTTTTTGCCCCAAAATAACGGGAATTTCAGCCTTTTTACCTCAAAATAAGGGGAATTTCTGCCTTTTGCTCAAAATATGAGGAATTTCTGACTTTTTGTTCCAAATAAGGAAAATTTCTTCAATTTTGTACCAAAATAAGAGAAATTTCTGTTTTTGCCCCAAAATAAAAGTAATTTCTGACTTTTTGCCCTGAAATAATGAAATTTCTGAAATTTTGCCCGAAAATAAGGGAAATTTGTGCCTTTTTGCCTTAAAATGAGGGGAATTTCTGCCTTTTTGCCCCAAAATATGGGGAATTTCAGCATTTTACCTCAAAATAAGAAGAATTTCAGCCTTTTTGCACCAAAATATGGAAAATTTCTGGCTTTTTGCCACAAAATAAGAAAAATTTCTGCAATTCTGTACCAAAATAAAAGAAATTTCTCAAATTTTGCCCCAAAATAAGGGAAATTTCTGATTTTTGCCCCGAAATAAGTAGAATTTCTGAATTTTTGCCCCAAAATAAAGGGAATCTGCCTTTTTGCACCAAAATTAGGAGAGTTTCTGCAATTTTGGTTCAAAATACAAGGAATTTCTGCCGCTTTTCCCGAAAATAAGGGGAACTTCTGCCGATTTGCCCCAAATAGAGGGAATTTCTGCATTTTTGCCCCAATATTAGGGGAATTTTTGCAATTTTGCTCCAAAATATGGGGAATTTCTGCCTTTTTGCCCAAAATTAAGGGGATTTTCTGCCTTTTTGCCCCCAAACAAAGGAAATTTCTGCAATTTTATCCCAAAAAAGGGGAATTTCTGCCTTTTTGCCCTGAAATATGTGAAATGTCTGCAATTTTACCCCAAAATAAGGTGAATTTCTGCCTTTTTGCCCCAAAATAAGGTTAATTTCTGCCTTTTTGCCATAAAATAAGAAAAATTTTTGCTTTTTTTCTCTGAAATAAGTGAAATTTCTGCAATTTTGCCTTAAAATAAAAGAAATATCTGCAATTTTTCCCCATAATAAAAGAATTTTCTGCAATTTTGACCCAAAATAAAGGGAATTTCTGTTTTTTGTCCCCAAATAAGGGAAATTTCTGCAATTTTGCCCTAAAATAAGGGGAATTTCTGCCTTTTGCCCCAAAATAACGGGAATTTCTGCCTTTTTGCCCCAATATAAAGAAAATTACTGCATGTTTTACCCCAAAATTAGGTGAATTTCTGCAATTTTGATCCAAAATACGGGGATTTTCTGCCTTTTTCGCCAAAAATAAAGAGAATTTCTGCCATTTTGCCGTGAAATAAGTGAAATTTCTGCAGTTTTACCCCAAAATAAGGGGAAGTTCTGCCTTTTTGCCCCAAAATTAGCGGAATTTCTGTCTTTTTGCCCCAAAATAAGGGAAATTTCTGCCTTTTTGCCCCCAAATAAGGGGAATTTCAGCCTTTTTATCTCCAAATAAGGGGAATTTCTGCATTTTTTCCACAAAATATTAAGAATTTCTGCCATTTTCCTCCAAAATACAGAAATTTTCTGCCTTTTTTCCCTGAAATAAGTGAAATTTCTGCAATTTTGCCCCAAAATAAGGGAAATTTCTGGAATTTTGCCCCAAAATAAGTGGAATTTCTGAGTTTTGCCCCAAAATAAGGAGAATTTCTGTCTTTTTGCCCCAACATATAGGAAATTTCTGCATTTTTGCCCCACAATTAGGGAAATTTCTGCAATTTTGCTCCAAAATACGGGTAATTTCTGCATTTTTGCGTGAAAATAAGAAGAATGCATACCTTTTTGCCAATAAAAAAGGAAATTTCTTCATTTTTGCTCCAAAATAAAGGGAATTTCTGCTTTTTTGCCTCTAAATGAGTTGAATTTCTGTCTTTTTTGCTCCAAAATAAGGAAAATTTCTGACTTATTACCCTGAAATAAGTGAAATTTCTGCAATTTTGCCCAAAATAAGGGAAATTTCTGCCTTTTTGACCCCAAATAAGGGGAATTTCAGCCTTTTTACCTCAAAAAAAAGGAATTTCTGCATTTTTGCCACAAAATATTAGGAATTTATGACTTTTTGCCAAAAAATAAGGAAAATTTCTGCCTTTTTTCCCTGAAATATGTGAAATTTCTGCAATTCTGCCCCAAAATAAGTGAAATTTCTGCCTTTTTGCCTCCAAATAAGGGGAATTTCAGCCTTTTTACCTCAAAATAAGGGGAATTTTTGCATTTTTGCCCCAAAAGATTGGAAATTTCTGCCTTTTTGCCCGAAAATAAGAAAAATTTCTGCAATTTTGTACCAAAATAAAAGAAATTTTTGCCTTTTTGCCCCAAAATAAAGAAAATTTCTGCCTTTTTTCCCTCAAATAAATGAAATTTCTGCAATTTTGCCCCAAAATAAGTCAAATTTCTGATATTTTGCCCCAAAATAAGGGAAATTTCTAGAATGTTGCCCCAAAATAAGTGGAATTTCTGAGTTTTGCCCCAAAATAAGGGGAATTTTTGTCTTTTTGCCCCAACATATAGGGAATGTCTGCCTTTTTGCCCCACAATTAGGGGAATTTCTGCAATTTTGCTCCAAAATACGTGGAATTTCTACTTTTTAGTCCGAAAATAAGGGGAATGTATACCTTTAGCCACAAAAAAGGGAAATTTCTTCATTTTTGCCCAAAAATAAGAGGAATTTCTGCCTTTTTACCTCAAAATAAGTGAAAATTATGCCTTTTTACCCAAAAATAAACGGAATTTCTCTCTTTTTGCCCCAAACTAAAAGGAATTTTTGAATTTTGACTTGAAATAAGTGAAATTTCTGCAATTATGTCCCAAAATAAGGGAAATTTCTGCCCTTTGCCACAAAATAAGGGGAATTTCTGTCTTTTTACCCCAAAATAAAGGGAATTTCAGCCTTTTTACCTCAAAATAAGGGGAATTTCTGCCTTTTGCTCAAAATATGAGGAATTTCTGACTTTTTGTTCCAAATAAGGAAAATTTCTTCAATTTTGTACCAAAATAAGAGAAATTTCTGTTTTTGCCCCAAAATAAAAGTAATTTCTGACTTTTTGCCCTGAAATAATGAAATTTCTGAAATTTTGCCCAAAAATAAGGGAAATTTGTGCCTTTTTGCCTTAAAATGAGGGGAATTTCTGCCTTTTTGCCCCAAAATATGGGGAATTTCAGCATTTTACCTCAAAATAAGAAGAATTTCAGCCTTTTTGCACCAAAATATGGAAAATTTCTGGCTTTTTGCCACAAAATAAGAAAAATTTCTGCAATTCTGTACCAAAATAAAAGAAATTTCTCAAATTTTGCCCCAAAATAAGGGAAATTTCTGATTTTTGCCCCGAAATAAGTAGAATTTCTGAATTTTTGCCCCAAAATAAAGGGAATCTGCCTTTTTGCACCAAAATTAGGAGAGTTTCTGCAATTTTGGTTCAAAATACAAGGAATTTCTGCCGCTTTTCCCGAAAATAAGGGGAACTTCTGCCGATTTGCCCCAAATAGAGGGAATTTCTGCATTTTTGCCCCAATATTAGGGGAATTTTTGCAATTTTGCTCCAAAATATGGGGAATTTCTGCCTTTTTGCCCAAAATTAAGGGGATTTTCTGCCTTTTTGCCCCCAAACAAAGGAAATTTCTGCAATTTTATCCCAAAATAAGGGGAATTTCTGCTTTTTGCCCTGAAATATGTGAAATGTCTGCAATTTTACCCCAAAATAAGGTGAATTTCTGCCTTTTTGCCCCAAAATAAGGTTAATTTCTGCCTTTTTGCCATAAAATAAGAAAAATTTTTGCTTTTTTTCTCTGAAATAAGTGAAATTTCTGCAATTTTGCCTTAAAATAAAAGAAATATCTGCAATTTTTCCCCATAATAAAAGAATTTTCTGCAATTTTGACCCAAAATAAAGGGAATTTCTGTTTTTTGTCCCCAAATAAGGGAAATTTCTGCAATTTTGCCCTAAAATAAGGGGAATTTCTGCCTTTTGCCCCAAAATAACGGGAATTTCTGCCTTTTTGCACCAATATAAAGAAAATTACTGCATGTTTTACCCCAAAATTAGGTGAATTTCTGCAATTTTGATCCAAAATACGGGGATTTTCTGCCTTTTTCGCCAAAAATAAAGAGAATTTCTGCCATTTTGCCGTGAAATAAGTGAAATTTCTGCAGTTTTACCCCAAAATAAGGGGAAGTTCTGCCTTTTTGCCCCAAAATTAGCGGAATTTCTGTCTTTTTGCCCCAAAATAAGGGAAATTTCTGCCTTTTTGCCCCCAAATAAGGGGAATTTCAGCCTTTTTATCTCCAAATAAGGGGAATTTCTGCATTTTTTCCACAAAATATTAAGAATTTCTGCCATTTTCCTCCAAAATACAGAAAATTTCTGCCTTTTTTCCCTGAAATAAGTGAAATTTCTGCAATTTTGCCCCAAAATAAGGGAAATTTCTGGAATTTTGCCCCAAAATAAGTGGAATTTCTGAGTTTTGCCCCAAAATAAGGAGAATTTCTGTCTTTTTGCCCCAACATATAGGGAATTTCTGCATTTTTGCCCCACAATTAGGGGAATTTCTGCAATTTTGCTCCAAAATACGGGTAATTTCTGCATTTTTGCGTGAAAATAAGAAGAATGCATACCTTTTTGCCAATAAAAAAGGAAATTTCTTCATTTTTGCTCCAAAATAAAGGGAATTTCTGCTTTTTTGCCTCTAAATGAGTTGAATTTCTGTCTTTTTTGCTCCAAAATAAGGAAAATTTCTGACTTATTACCCTGAAATAAGTGAAATTTCTGCAATTTTGCCCAAAATAAGGGAAATTTCTGCCTTTTTGACCCCAAATAAGGGGAATTTCAGCCTTTTTACCTCAAAAAAAAGGAATTTCTGCATTTTTGCCACAAAATATTAGGAATTTATGACTTTTTGCCAAAAAATAAGGAAAATTTCTGCCTTTTTTCCCTGAAATATGTGAAATTTCTGCAATTCTGCCCCAAAATAAGTGAAATTTCTGCCTTTTTGCCTCCAAATAAGGGGAATTTCAGCCTTTTTACCTTAAAATAAGGGGAATTTTTGCATTTTTGCCCCAAAAGATTGGAAATTTCTGCCTTTTTGCCCGAAAATAAGAAAAATTTCTGCAATTTTGTACCAAAATAAAAGAAATTTTTGCCTTTTTGCCCCAAAATAAAGAAAATTTCTGCCTTTTTTCCCTCAAATAAATGAAATTTCTGCAATTTTGCCCCAAAATAAGTCAAATTTCTGATATTTTGCCCCAAAATAAGGGAAATTTCTAGAATGTTGCCCCAAAATAAGTGGAATTTCTGAGTTTTGCCCCAAAATAAGGGGAATTTTTGTCTTTTTGCCCCAACATATAGGGAATGTCTGCCTTTTTGCCCCACAATTAGGGGAATTTCTGCAATTTTGCTCCAAAATACGTGGAATTTCTACTTTTTAGTCCGAAAATAAGGGGAATGTATACCTTTAGCCACAAAAAAGGGAAATTTCTTCATTTTTGCCCAAAAATAAGAGGAATTTCTGCCTTTTTACCTCAAAATAAGTGAAAATTATGCCTTTTTACCCAAAAATAAACGGAATTTCTCTCTTTTTGCCCCAAACTAAAAGGAATTTTTGAATTTTGACTTGAAATAAGTGAAATTTCTGCAATTATGTCCCAAAATAAGGGAAATTTCTGCCCTTTGCCACAAAATAAGGGGAATTTCTGTCTTTTTACCCCAAAATAAAGGGAATTTCAGCCTTTTTACCTCATAATAAGGGGAATCTCTGCCTTTTTGCCCTAAAATATGGGGAATTTCTGTATTTTTGCCCCAAAATAAAGAAAATTTCTGCAATTTTGTACCAAAATAAAAGTTATTTCTGCCTTTTTGCTCAAAAATAAGAGAAATTTCTGCGTTTTTCCCTAAAATAAGTTAAATTTCTATAATTTTGCCCCAAAATAAGGGAGATTTCTGCAATTTTGCCCCAAAATAAAGGAGATTTCTGAAATTTTGCCCCAAAATAAGGGGAATTTCTGACTTTTTGCCCTGAAATAAGGAGAATTTCTGTTATTTTGTAACAAAATAATGTGAATTTCTGCTTTTTCCCTCAAAATTAGGAGAATATGTGCAATTTTGCTTCAAAATACGGGGAATTTCTGCCTTATTGAACCAAAATAAAGGGAATTTCTGCATTTTTGCAACAATATAAGACGAATTTCTGAAATTTTACTCCAAAATACAAGGAATTTATTTCTTATTGCCCGAAATACAGTGGAATTTCTGCCTTTTTGCACTGAAATATTTGAAATTTCCACAATTTTACCGCAAAATAAGAGGAATTTCTGTTTTTGGCCCCAAAATTAGGAGAATTTCTGCTTTTTGCCCCAAAATAAGGCAAATTTCTGACTTTTTGCCCTGAAATAAGTGAAATTTCTGCAATTTTGCCCCAAAATACGGGGAATTTCTGCCTTTTGCCAAAATAAGGGGAATTTCAGCATTTTACCTCCAAATAAGGAAAATTTCTGCCTTTTTGCCACAAAATATGGGGAATTTCTGCCTTATTGCCCCCAAATAAGGAAAATTTTTGCTTTTCTGCCCCAATTAACGGGAATTTCTGCCTTTTTGCCACAAAGTACAGGGAATTTCTGCCTTTTTGCCCCAAAATAACGGGAATTTCAGCCTTTTTACCTCAAAATAAGGGGAATTTCTGCCTTTTGCTCAAAATATGAGGAATTTCTGACTTTTTGTTCCAAATAAGGAAAATTTCTTCAATTTTGTACCAAAATAAGAGAAATTTCTGTTTTTGCCCCAAAATAAAAGTAATTTCTGACTTTTTGCCCTGAAATAATGAAATTTCTGAAATTTTGCCCGAAAATAAGGGAAATTTGTGCCTTTTTGCCTTAAAATGAGGGGAATTTCTGCCTTTTTGCCCCAAAATATGGGGAATTTCAGCATTTTACCTCAAAATAAGAAGAATTTCAGCCTTTTTGCACCAAAATATGGAAAATTTCTGGCTTTTTGCCACAAAATAAGAAAAATTTCTGCAATTCTGTACCAAAATAAAAGAAATTTCTCAAATTTTGCCCCAAAATAAGGGAAATTTCTGATTTTTGCCCCGAAATAAGTAGAATTTCTGAATTTTTGCCCCAAAATAAAGGGAATCTGCCTTTTTGCACCAAAATTAGGAGAGTTTCTGCAATTTTGGTTCAAAATACAAGGAATTTCTGCCGCTTTTCCCGAAAATAAGGGGAACTTCTGCCGATTTGCCCCAAATAGAGGGAATTTCTGCATTTTTGCCCCAATATTAGGGGAATTTTTGCAATTTTGCTCCAAAATATGGGGAATTTCTGCCTTTTTGCCCAAAATTAAGGGGATTTTCTGCCTTTTTGCCCCCAAACAAAGGAAATTTCTGCAATTTTATCCCAAAATAAGGGGAATTTCTGCTTTTTGCCCTGAAATATGTGAAATGTCTGCAATTTTACCCCAAAATAAGGTGAATTTCTGCCTTTTTGCCCCAAAATAAGGTTAATTTCTGCCTTTTTGCCATAAAATAAGAAAAATTTTTGCTTTTTTTCTCTGAAATAAGTGAAATTTCTGCAATTTTGCCTTAAAATAAAAGAAATATCTGCAATTTTTCCCCATAATAAAAGAATTTTCTGCAATTTTGACCCAAAATAAAGGGAATTTCTGTTTTTTGTCCCCAAATAAGGGAAATTTCTGCAATTTTGCCCTAAAATAAGGGGAATTTCTGCCTTTTGCCCCAAAATAACGGGAATTTCTGCCTTTTTGCACCAATATAAAGAAAATTACTGCATGTTTTACCCCAAAATTAGGTGAATTTCTGCAATTTTGATCCAAAATACGGGGATTTTCTGCCTTTTTCGCCAAAAATAAAGAGAATTTCTGCCATTTTGCCGTGAAATAAGTGAAATTTCTGCAGTTTTACCCCAAAATAAGGGGAAGTTCTGCCTTTTTGCCCCAAAATTAGCGGAATTTCTGTCTTTTTGCCCCAAAATAAGGGAAATTTCTGCCTTTTTGCCCCCAAATAAGGGGAATTTCAGCCTTTTTATCTCCAAATAAGGGGAATTTCTGCATTTTTTCCACAAAATATTAAGAATTTCTGCCATTTTCCTCCAAAATACAGAAAATTTCTGCCTTTTTTCCCTGAAATAAGTGAAATTTCTGCAATTTTGCCCCAAAATAAGGGAAATTTCTGGAATTTTGCCCCAAAATAAGTGGAATTTCTGAGTTTTGCCCCAAAATAAGGAGAATTTCTGTCTTTTTGCCCCAACATATAGGGAATTTCTGCATTTTTGCCCCACAATTAGGGGAATTTCTGCAATTTTGCTCCAAAATACGGGTAATTTCTGCATTTTTGCGTGAAAATAAGAAGAATGCATACCTTTTTGCCAATAAAAAAGGAAATTTCTTCATTTTTGCTCCAAAATAAAGGGAATTTCTGCTTTTTTGCCTCTAAATGAGTTGAATTTCTGTCTTTTTTGCTCCAAAATAAGGAAAATTTCTGACTTATTACCCTGAAATAAGTGAAATTTCTGCAATTTTGCCCAAAATAAGGGAAATTTCTGCCTTTTTGACCCCAAATAAGGGGAATTTCAGCCTTTTTACCTCAAAAAAAAGGAATTTCTGCATTTTTGCCACAAAATATTAGGAATTTATGACTTTTTGCCAAAAAATAAGGAAAATTTCTGCCTTTTTTCCCTGAAATATGTGAAATTTCTGCAATTCTGCCCCAAAATAAGTGAAATTTCTGCCTTTTTGCCTCCAAATAAGGGGAATTTCAGCCTTTTTACCTCAAAATAAGGGGAATTTTTGCATTTTTGCCCCAAAAGATTGGAAATTTCTGCCTTTTTGCCCGAAAATAAGAAAAATTTCTGCAATTTTGTACCAAAATAAAAGAAATTTTTGCCTTTTTGCCCCAAAATAAAGAAAATTTCTGCCTTTTTTCCCTCAAATAAATGAAATTTCTGCAATTTTGCCCCAAAATAAGTCAAATTTCTGATATTTTGCCCCAAAATAAGGGAAATTTCTAGAATGTTGCCCCAAAATAAGTGGAATTTCTGAGTTTTGCCCCAAAATAAGGGGAATTTTTGTCTTTTTGCCCCAACATATAGGGAATGTCTGCCTTTTTGCCCCACAATTAGGGGAATTTCTGCAATTTTGCTCCAAAATACGTGGAATTTCTACTTTTTAGTCCGAAAATTAGGGGAATGTATACCTTTAGCCACAAAAAAGGGAAATTTCTTCATTTTTGCCCAAAAATAAGAGGAATTTCTGCCTTTTTACCTCAAAATAAGTGAAAATTATGCCTTTTTACCCAAAAATAAACGGAATTTCTCTCTTTTTGCCCCAAACTAAAAGGAATTTTTGAATTTTGACTTGAAATAAGTGAAATTTCTGCAATTATGTCCCAAAATAAGGGAAATTTCTGCCCTTTGCCACAAAATAAGGGGAATTTCTGTCTTTTTACCCCAAAATAAAGGGAATTTCAGCCTTTTTACCTCATAATAAGGGGAATCTCTGCCTTTTTGCCCTAAAATATGGGGAATTTCTGTATTTTTGCCCCAAAATAAAGAAAATTTCTGCAATTTTGTACCAAAATAAAAGTTATTTCTGCCTTTTTGCTCAAAAATAAGAGAAATTTCTGCGTTTTTCCCTAAAATAAGTTAAATTTCTATAATTTTGCCCCAAAATAAGGGAGATTTCTGCAATTTTGCCCCAAAATAAAGGAGATTTCTGAAATTTTGCCCCAAAATAAGGGGAATTTCTGACTTTTTGCCCTGAAATAAGGAGAATTTCTGTTATTTTGTAACAAAATAATGTGAATTTCTGCTTTTTCCCTCAAAATTAGGAGAATATGTGCAATTTTGCTTCAAAATACGGGGAATTTCTGCCTTATTGAACCAAAATAAAGGGAATTTCTGCATTTTTGCAACAATATAAGACGAATTTCTGAAATTTTACTCCAAAATACAAGGAATTTCTGTCTTATTGCCCGAAATACAGTGGAATTTCTGCCTTTTTGCACTGAAATATTTGAAATTTCCACAATTTTACCGCAAAATAAGAGGAATTTCTGTTTTTGGCCCCAAAATTAGGAGAATTTCTGCTTTTTGCCCCAAAATAAGGCAAATTTCTGACTTTTTGCCCTGAAATAAGTGAAATTTCTGCAATTTTGCCCCAAAATACGGGGAATTTCTGCCTTTTGCCAAAATAAGGGGAATTTCAGCATTTTACCTCCAAATAAGGAAAATTTCTGCCTTTTTGCCACAAAATATGGGGAATTTCTGCCTTATTGCCCCCAAATAAGGAAAATTTTTGCTTTTCTGCCCCAATTAACGGGAATTTCTGCCTTTTTGCCACAAAGTACAGGGAATTTCTGCCTTTTTGCCCCAAAATAACGGGAATTTCAGCCTTTTTACCTCAAAATAAGGGGAATTTCTGCCTTTTGCTCAAAATATGAGGAATTTCTGACTTTTTGTTCCAAATAAGGAAAATTTCTTCAATTTTGTACCAAAATAAGAGAAATTTCTGTTTTTGCCCCAAAATAAAAGTAATTTCTGACTTTTTGCCCTGAAATAATGAAATTTCTGAAATTTTGCCCGAAAATAAGGGAAATTTGTGCCTTTTTGCCTTAAAATGAGGGGAATTTCTGCCTTTTTGCCCCAAAATATGGGGAATTTCAGCATTTTACCTCAAAATAAGAAGAATTTCAGCCTTTTTGCACCAAAATATGGAAAATTTCTGGCTTTTTGCCACAAAATAAGAAAAATTTCTGCAATTCTGTACCAAAATAAAAGAAATTTCTCAAATTTTGCCCCAAAATAAGGGAAATTTCTGATTTTTGCCCCAAAATAAGTAGAATTTCTGAATTTTTGCCCCAAAATAAAGGGAATTTCTGCCTTTTTGCACCAAAATTAGGAGAGTTTCTGCAATTTTGGTTCAAAATACAGGGAATTTCTGCCGGTTTTCCCGAAAATAAGAGGAACTTCTGCGGATTTGCCCCAAATAAAGGGAATTTCTGCATTTTTGCCCCAATTTTAGGGGAATTTCTGCAATTTTGCTCCAAAATATGGGGAATTTCTGCCTTTTTGCCCAAAATTAAGGGGATTTTCTGCCTTTTTGCCCCCAAACAAAGGAAATTTCTGCAATTTTATCCCAAAATAAGGGGAATTTCTGCCTTTTTGCCCTGAAATATGTGAAATGTCTGCAATTTTACCCCAAAATAAGGTGAATTTCTGCCTTTTTGCCCCAAAATAAGGTGAATTTCTGCCTTTTTGCCCTAAAATAAGAAAAATTTTTGCTTGTTTTCTCTGAAATAAGTGAAATTTCTGCAATTTTGCCTTAAAATAAAAGAAATATCTGCAATTTTTCCCCATAATAAAAGAATTTTCTGCAATTTTGACCCAAAATAAAGGGAATTTCTGTTTTTTGTCCCCAAATAAGGTAAATTTCTGCAATTTTGCCCTAAAATAAAGGGAATTTCTGCCTTTTGCCCCAAAATAACGAGAATTTCTGCCTTTTTGCCCCAAAATAAAGAAAATTACTGCATGTTTTACCCCAAAATTAGGTGAATTTCTGCAATTTTGATCCAAAATACGGGGATTTTCTGCCTTTTTCGCCAAAAATAAAGAGAATTTCTGCCATTTTGCCACGAAATAAGTGAAATTTCTGCAGTTTTACCCCAAAATAAGGGGAAGTTCTGCCTTTTTGCCCCAAAATTAGGGGAATTTCTGCAATTTTGCTCCAAAATACGGGGAATTTCTGCCTCTTTGCCCAAAAATAAAGGGAATGTATACCTTTTTGCCATAAAAAAGTGATATTTCTTCATTTTTACCCCAAAATAAGGGGATTTTCCACCTTTTTGACTCCAAATAAGTGCAATTTCTGACTTTTCCCCAAAAATAAACAAAATTTCTGTCTTTTTGCCCTAAAATAAGGGGAATTTCTGACTTTTTGCCCTGAAATAAGTTAAATTTCTAAAATTTTCCCCAAAATAAGGGAAACGTCTGCTTTTTGCCCCAAAATAAGAGGAATTTCTGCCTATTTGCCCCAAAGTTGGGGGAATTTCAGCCTTTTTACCTCAAAATAAGGGGAATTTCTGCATTTTTGCCCCAAAATATGGGAAATTTCTGCCTTTTTGCCCAAAATAAGAAAAATTTCTGCTATTATGTATCAAAATAAAAGAAATTTCTGCCATTTTGCCCCAAAATAAGTAAATTTCTGCTTTTTTTCCCTGAAATAAGTGAAATTTCTGCAATTTTGCCCCAAAATAAGTGAAATTTCTGCAATTTTGCCCCAAAATAAGGGAAATTGGAATTTTGCCCCAAAATAATTGGAATTTTTGAGTTTTGCCCCAAAATAAGAAGAATTTCGGTATTTTTGCCCCAACATATAGGGAATTTCCTTCTTTTTGCCCCACAATTAGGGGAATTTCTGCAATTTTGCTCCAAAATACGGGGAATTTCTGCCTTTTTGCCCGAAAATAAGAAGAATTCATAACTTTTTTCCATATAAATGGGAAATTTCTTCATTTTTGCTCCAAAATAATAGGAATTTCTGCTTTATTGCCTCTAAATAAGTGGAATTTCTGTCTTTTCCCCAAAAACAAAGGGAATTTCTGTTTTTTTGCCCCAAAATAAAGAAAATTTCTGACTTCTTACCCTGAAATAAGTGAAATTACTGCAATTTTGCCCCAAAATAAGGGAAATTTCTGCAATTTTGCCCCAACATAAAAGAAATTTCTGCCTTTTTGACACAAAATAAAGGGAATTTCTGCATTTTTGCCACAAAATATTAGGAATTTCTGCCTTTTTGCCCCAAATAAGGAAAATTTCTGCCTTTTTACCCTGAAATAAGTGATATTTCTGAAATTTTGCCTCAAAATAAGTGAAATTTCTGCAATTTTGCCCCAAAATAAGGGAAATTTCTGGAATTTTGCCCCAAAATAAGTGGAATTTCTGAGTTTTGCCCCAAAATAAGGAGAATTTCTGTCTTTTTGCCCTAACATATAGGGAATTTCTGCCTTTTTGCCCCACAATTAGGGGAATTTCTGCAATTTTGCTTCAAAATATGTTGAATTTCTACTTTTCATCCCGAAAATATGGGGAATGTTTACCTTTTGCCACAAAAAAGGGAAATTTCTTCATTTTTGCTTTAAAATAATGGGAATTTCTGCTTTTTTTCCTCTAAATATGTGGAATTTCTGTCTTTTTCCCCCAAAACAAATTGAATTTCTGTCTTTTTTGCCCCAAAATAAGGAAAATTTCTGACTTATTACCCTGAAATAAGTGAAATTTCTGCAATTTTGTCCCAAAATAATGGAAATTTCTGCAATTTTGCCCCAAAATAAGGGAAATTTCTGGAATTTTGCCCCAAAGTAAGTGGAATTTCTGAGTTTTGCCCCAAAATAAGGAGAATTTCTGTCTTTTTGCCCCAAAATTAGGGGAATTTCTGCAATTTTGCTCCAAAATACGAGGAATTTCTGCCTTTTTGCCCGAAAATAAAGGGAATCTATAACTTTTTGCCATAAAAAAGAGATATTTCTTCATTTTTACCCCAAAATAAGGGAATTTTTCCACCTTTTTGACTCCAAATAAGTGCAATTTCTGACTTTTCCCCAAAAATAAACAAAATTTCTGTCTTTTTGCCCTAAAATAAGGGGAATTTCTGACTTTTTGCCCTGAAATAAGTTAAATTTCTAAAATTTTCCCCAAAATAAGGGAAACGTCTGCTTTTTGCCCCAAAATAAGAGGAATTTCTGCCTATTTGCCCCAAAGTTGGGGGAATTTCAGCCTTTTTACCTCAAAATAAGGGGAATTTCTGCATTTTTGCCCCAAAATATGGGAAATTTCTGCCTTTTTGCCCAAAATAAGAAAAATTTCTGCAATTATGTATCAAAATAAAAGAAATTTCTGCCATTTTGCCCCAAAATAAGTAAATTTCTGCTTTTTTTCCCTGAAATAAGTAAAATTTCTGCAATTTTGCCCCAAAATAAGTGAAATTTCTGCAATTTTGCCCCAAAATAAGGGAAATTGGAATTTTGCCCCAAAATAATTGGAATTTTTGAGTTTTGCACCAAAATAAGAAGAATTTCGGTCTTTTTGCCCCAACATATAGGGAATTTCCTACTTTTTGCCCCACAATTAGGGGAATTTCTGCAATTTTGCTCCAAAATACGGGGAATTTCTGCCTTTTTGCCCGAAAATAAGAAGAATGCATAACTTTTTTCCATATAAATGGGAAATTTCTTCATTTTTGCTCCAAAATAATAGGAATTTCTGCTTTATTGCCCCTAAATAAGTGGAATTTCTGTCTTTTCCCCAAAAACAAAGGGAATTGCTGTCTTTTTTGCCCCAAAATAAAGAAAATTTTTGACTTCTTACCCTGAAATAAGTGAAATTACTGCAATTTTCCCCCAAAATAAGGGAAATTTCTGCCTTTTTGCCCCCAAATAGGGGAATTTCAGCTTTTTTACCTCAAAACAAAAGGACTTTCTGCATTTCTGCCACAAAATATTAGGAATTTTTGCCTTTTTGCCCCAAAATAAGGAAAATTTCTGCCTTTTTTCCCTGAAATAATTGATATTTCTGAAATTTTGCCTCAAAATAAGTGAAATTTCTGCAATTTTGCCCCAAAATAAGGGAAATTTCTGGAATTTTGCCCCAAAATAAGTGGAATTTCTGAGTTTTGCCCTAAAATAAGGAGAATTTCTGTCTTTTTGCCCTAACATATAGGGAATTTCTGCCTTTTTGCCCTACAAGTAGGGGAATTTCGGCAATTTTGCTCAAAAATATGTTGAATTTCTACTTTTCATCCCGAAAATATGGGGAATGTTTACCTTTTGCCACAAAAAAGGGAAATTTCTTCATTTTTACTCCAAAATAATGGGAATTTCTGCTTTTTTTCCTCTAAATATGTGGAATTTCTGTCTTTTTTCCCCAAAACAAATGGAATTTCTGTGTTTTTTGCCCCAAAATAAGGAAAATTTCTGACTTATTACCCTGAAATAAGTGAAATTTCTGCAATTTTGTCCCAAAATAATGGAAATTTCTGCAATTTTGCCCCAAAATAAGGGAAATTTCTGGAATTTTGCCCCAAAGTAAGTGGAATTTCTGAGTTTTGCCCCAAAATAAGGAGAATTTCTGTCTTTTTGCCCCAAAATTAGGGGAATTTCTGCAATTTTGCTCCAAAATACGAGGAATTTCTGCCTTTTTGCCCGAAAATAAAGGGAATGTATAACTTTTTGCCATAAAAAAGAGATATTTCTTCATTTTTACCTCAAAATAAGGGAATTTTCCACCTTTTTGACTCCAAATAAGTGCAATTTCTGACTTTTCCCCAAAAATAAACAAAATTTCTGTCTTTTTGCCCTAAAATAAGGGGAATTTCTGACTTTTTGCCCTGAAATAAGTTAAATTTCTAAAATTTTCCCCAAAATAAGGGAAACGTCTGCTTTTTGCCCCAAAATAAGAGGAATTTCTGCCTATTTGCCCCAAAGTTGGGGGAATTTCAGCCTTTTTATCTCAAAATAAGGGGAATTTCTGCATTTTTGCCCCAAAATATGGGAAATTTCTGCCTTTTTGCCCAAAATAAGAAAAATTTCTGCTATTATGTATCAAAATAAAAGAAATTTCTGCCATTTTGCCCCAAAATAAGTAAATTTCTGCTTTTTTTCCCTGAAATAAGTGAAATTTCTGCAATTTTGCCCCAAAATAAGTGAAATTTCTGCAATTTTGCCCCAAAATAAGGGAAATTGGAATTTTGCCCCAAAATAATTGGAATTTTTGAGTTTTGCCCCAAAATAAGAAGAATTTCGGTCTTTTTGCCCCAACATATAGGGAATTTCCGTCTTTTTGCCCCACAATTAGGGGAATTTCTGCAATTTTGCTCCAAAATACGGGGAATTTCTGCCTTTTTGCCCGAAAATAAGAAGAATGCATACCTTTTTGCCATATAAATGGGAAATTTCTTCATTTTTGCTCCAAAATAAGAAGAATTTCTGCTTTATTGCCTCTAAACCAGTGGAATTTCTGTCTTTTCCCCCAAAACAAAGAGAATTTCTGTCTTTTTTGCCCCAAAATAAAGAAAATTTCTGACTTCTTACCCTGAAATAAGTGAAATTACTGCAATTTTGCCCCAAAATAAGGGAAATTTCTGCCTTTTTGCCCCCAAATAGAGGAATTTCAGCTTTTTTACCTCAAAACAAGAGGACTTTCTGCATTTTTGCCACAAAATATTAGGAATTTCTGCCTTTTTGTCCCAAAATAAGGAAAATTTCTGCCTTTTTACCCTGAAATAAGTGATATTTCTGAAATTTTGCCTCAAAATAAGTGAAATTTCTGCAATTTTGCCCCAAAATAAGGGAAATTTCTGGAATTTTGCCCCAAAATAAGTGGAATTTCTGAGTTTTGCCCCAAAAGAAGGAGAATTTCTGTCTTTTTGCCCTAACATATAGGGAATTTCTGCCTTTTTGCCCCACAATTAGGGGAATTTCTGCAATTTTGCTCCAAAATACGGGGAATTTCTGCCTCTTTGCCCGAAAATAAGAAGAATGCATACCTTTTTGTGATATAAATGGGAAATTTCTTCATTTTTGCTCCAAAATAATAGGAATTTCTGCTTTATTGCCTCTAAATAAGTGGAATTTCTGTCTTTTCCCCAAAAACAAAGGGAATTTCTGTCTTTTTTGCCCCAAAATAAAGAAAATTTTTGACTTCTTACCCTGAAATAATTGAAATTACTGCAATTTTGCCCCCAAATAAGGGAAATTTCTGCCTTTTTGCCCCCAAATAGGGGAATTTCAGCTTTTTTACCTCAAAACAAAAGGACTTTCTGCATTTCTGCCACAAAATATTAGGAATTTCTGCCTTTTTGCCCCAAAATAAGGAAAATTTCTGCCTTTTTTCCCTGAAATAAGTGATATTTCTGAAATTTTGCCTCAAAATAAGTGAAATTTCTGCAATTTTCCCCCAAATAAGGGAAATTTCTGGAATTTTGCCCCAAAATAAGTGGAATTTCTGAGTTTTGCCCTAAAATAAGGAGAATTTCTGTCTTTTTGCCATAACATATAGGGAATTTCTGCCTTTTTGCCCCACAAGTAGTGGAATTTCTGCAATTTTGCTCCAAAATATGTTGAATTTCTACTTTTCAGCCCGAAAATATGGGGAATGTTTACCTTTTGCCACAAAAAAAAGAAATTTTTTCATTTTTGCTCCAAAATAATGGGAATTGCTGCATTTTTTCCTCTAAATATGTGGAATTTCTGTCTTTTTCCCCCAAAACAAATGGAATTTCTGTCTTTTTTGCCCCAAAATAAAGAAAATTTCTGACTTATTACCCTGAAATAAGTGAAATTTCTGCAATTTTCCCCAAAATAATGGAAATTTCTGCAATTTTGCCCCAAAATATGGGAAATTTCTGGAATTTTGCCCCAAAGTAAGTGGAATTTCTGTGTTTTGCCCCAAAATAAGGAGAATTTCTGTCTTTTTGCCCCAAAATTAGGGGAATTTCTGCAATTTTGCTCCAAAATACGAGGAATTTCTGCCTTTTTGCCCGAAAATAAAGGGAATGTATAACTTTTTGCCATAAAAAAGAGATATTTCTTCATTTTTACCCCAAAATAAGGGGATTTTCCACATTTTTGACTCCAAATAAGTGCAATTTCTGACTTTTCCCCAAAAATAAACAAAATTTCTGTCTTTTTGTCCTAAAATAATGGGAATTTCTGACTTTTTGTTCTGAAATAAGTTAAATTTCTAAAATTTTCCCCAAAATAAGGGAAACATCTGCTTTTTGCCCCAAAATAAGAGGAATTTCTGCCTATTTGCCCTAGAGTTGGGGGAATTTCAGCCTTTTTATCTCAAAATAAGGGGAATTTCTGCATTTTTGCCCCAAAATATGGGAAATTTCTGCCTTTTTGCCCAAAATAAGAAAAATTTCTGCAATTATGTATCAAAATAAAAGAAATTTCTGCCATTTTGCCCCAAAATAAGTAAATTTCTGCTTTTTTTCCCTGAAATAAGTTAAATTTCTGCAATTTTGCCCCAAAATAAGTGAAATTTCTGCAATTTTGCCCCAAAATAAGGGAAATTGGAATTTTGCCCCAAAATAATTGGAATTTTTGAGTTTTGCCCCAAAATAAGAAGAATTTCGGTCTTTTTGCCCCAACATATAGGGAATTTCTGTCTTTTTGCCCCACAATTAGGGGAATTTCTGCAATTTTGCTCCAAAATACGGGGAATTTCTGCCTTTTTGCCCGAAAATAAGAAGAATGCATACCTTTTTGCCATATAAATGGGAAATTTCTTCATTTTTGCTCCAAAATAAGAGGAATTTCTGCTTTATTGCCTCTAAACCAGTGGAATTTCTGTCTTTTCCCCCAAAACAAAGGGAATTTCTGTCTTTTTTGCCCCAAAATAAAGAAAATTTTTGACTTCTTACCCTGAAATAAGTGAAATTACTGCAATTTTGCCCCAAAATAAGGGAAATTTCTGCCTTTTTGCCCCCAAATAGGGGAATTTCAGCTTTTTTACCTCAAAACAACAGGACTTTCTGCATTTCTGCCACAAAATATTAGGAATTTCTGCCTTTTTGCCCCAAAATAAGGAAAATTTCTGCCTTTTTTCCCTGAAATAAGTGATATTTATGAAATTTTGCCTCAAAATAAGTGAAATTTCTGCAATTTTCCCCCCAAATAAGGGAAATTTCTGGAATTTTGCCCCAAAATAAGTGGAATTTCTGAGTTTTGCCCTAAAATAAGGAGAATTTCTGTCTTTTTGCCCTAACATATAGGGAATTTCTGCATTTTTGCCACACAATTAGGGGAATTTCTGCAATTTTGCTCCAAAATACGTTGAATTTCTACTTTACAGCCCGAAAATAAGGGGAATGTTTACCTTTTGCCACAAAAAAGGGAAATTTCTTCATTTTTGCTCCAAAATAATGGGAATTTCTGCTTTTTTTCCTCTAAATATGTGGAATTTCTGTCTTTTTCCCCCAAAACAAATGGAATTTCTGTCTTTTTTGCCCCAAAATAAAGAAAATTTCTGACTTATTACCCTGAAATAAGTGAAATTTCTGCAATTTTGCCCCAAAATAATGGAAATTTCTGCAATTTTGCCCCCAAATAAGTGAAATTTCTGGAATTTTGTCCCAAAGTAAGTGGAATTTCTGAGTTTTGCCCCAAAATAAGGAGAATTTCTGTCTTTTTGCCCCAACATATAGGGAATTTCTGCCTTTTTTGCTCCACAATTAGGGGAATTTCTGCAATTTTGCTCCAAAATACGTGGAATTTCTACTTTTTAGTCCGAAAATAAGGGGAATGTATACCTTTTGCCACAAAATGGAAATTTCTTTATTTTTGCCCAAAAATAAGAGGAATTTCTGCCTTTTTACAACAAAATAAGTGAAATTTCTGCCTTTTTACCCAAAAATAAACGGTATTTCTGTCTTTTTGCCCCAAACTAAAAAGAATTTTTGAATTTTGCCTTGAAATAAGTGAAATTTCTGCAATTTTGCCTCAAAATAAGGGAAATTTCTGCCTTTTTGCCTCAAAATAAGGGGAATTTTTGTCTTTTTACCCCAAAATAAAGGGAATTTCAGCCTTTTTACCTCATAATAAGGGAAATCTCTGCCTTTTTGCCCTAAAATATGGGGAATTTCTGTATTTTTGCCCCAAAATAAAGAAAATTTCTGCAATTTTGTACCAAAATAAAAGTTATTTCTGCCTTTTTTCTCCAAAATAAAAGAAATTTCTGCGTTTTTTCCCTGAAATAAGTTAAATTTCTATAATTTTACCCCAAAATAAGGGAGATTTCTGCAATTTTGCCCCAAAATTGAGGAAATTTCTGCAATTTTGCCCCAAAATAAGTGAAATTTCTGCAATTTTGCCCCAAAATAAGGGAAATTGGAACTTTGCCCCAAAATAATTGGAATTTTTGAGTTTTGCCCTAAAATAAGAAGAATTTCGGTCTTTTTTCCCCAACATATAGGGAATTTCTGTCTTTTTGCCCCACAATTAGGTGAATTTCTGCAATTTTGCTCCAAAATACGGGGAATTTCTGCCTTTTTGCCCCAAAATAAAGGGAATGTATACCTTTTTGCCATAAAAAAGGGATATTTCTTCATTTTTACCCCAAAATAAGGGGATTTTCCACCTTTTTGACTCCAAATAAGTGCAATTTCTGACTTTTCCAAAAAATAAACAAAATTTCTGTATTTTTTGCCCCAAAATAAGGGGAATTTCTGACTTTTTGCTCTGAAATAAGTTAAATTTCTAAAATTTTCCCCAAAATAAGGGAAATGTCTGCTTTTTGCCCCAAAATAAGAAAAATTTCTGAATTTTTGCCCCAAAATAGGGGGAATTTCAGCCTTTTTACCTCAAAATAAGGGGAATTTCTGCATTTTTGCCCCAAAATATGGGAAATTTCTGCCTTTTTGCCCAAAATAAGAAAAATTTCTGCAATTATGTATCAAAATAAAAGAAATTTCTGCCATTTTGCCGCAAAATAAGTAAATTTCTGCTTTTTTTCCCTGAAATAAGTGAAATTTCTGCAATTTTGCCCCAAAATAAGTGAAATTTCTGCAATTTTGCCCCAAAATAAGGGAAATTGGAATTTTGCCCCAAAATAAGTGGAATTTTTGAGTTTTGCCCCAAAATAAGAAGAATTTCGGTCTTTTTGCCCCAACATATAGGGAATTTCTGTCTTTTTGCCCCACAATTAGGAAAATTTCTGCAATTTTGCTCCAAAATACGGGGAATTTATGCCTTTTTGCCCGAAAATAAGAAGAATGCATAACTTTTTGTGATATAAATGGGAAATTTCTTCATTTTTGCTCCAAAATAATAGGAATTTCTGCTTTATTGCCTCTAAATAAGTGGAATTTCTGTCTTTTCCCCAAAAACAAAGGGAATTTCTGTCTTTTTTGCCCCAAAATAAAGAAAATTTTTGACTTCTTACCCTGAAATAATTGAAATTACTGCAATTTTGCCCCCAAATAAGGGAAATTTCTGCCTTTTTGCCCCCAAATAGGGGAATTTCAGCTTTTTTACCTCAAAACAAAAGGACTTTCTGCATTTCTGCCACAAAATATTAGGAATTTCTGCCTTTTTGCCCCAAAATAAGGAAAATTTCTGCATTTTTTCCCTGAAATAAGTGATATTTCTGAAATTTTGCCTCAAAATAAGTGAAATTTCTGCAATTTTCCCCCAAATAAGGGAAATTTCTGGAATTTTGCCCCAAAATAAGTGGAATTTCTGAGTTTTGCCCTAAAATAAGGAGAATTTCTGTCTTTTTGCCATAACATATAGGGAATTTCTGCCTTTTTGCCCCACAAGTAGTGGAATTTCTGCAATTTTGCTCCAAAATATGTTGAATTTCTACTTTTCAGCCCGAAAATATGGGGAATGTTTACCTTTTGCCACAAAAAAAAGAAATTTTTTCATTTTTGCTCCAAAATAATGGGAATTTCTGCATTTTTTCCTCTAAATATGTGGAATTTCTATCTTTTTCCCCCAAAACAAATGGAATTTCTGTCTTTTTTGCCCCAAAATAAAGAAAATTTCTGACTTATTACCCTGAAATAAGTGAAATTTCTGCAATTTTCCCCAAAATAATGGAAATTTCTGCAATTTTGCCCCAAAATAAGGGAAATTTCTGGAATTTTGCCCCAAAGTAAGTGGAATTTCTGAGTTTTGCCCCAAAATAAGGAGAATTTCTGTCTTTTTGCCCCAAAATTAGGGGAATTTCTGCAATTTTGCTCCAAAATACGGGGAATTTCTGCCTTTTTGCCCGAAAATAAAGGGAATGTATAACTTTTTGCCATAAAAAAAGATATTTCTTCATTTTTACCCCAAAATAAGGGGATTTTCCACCTTTTTGACTCCAAATAAGTGCAATTTCTGTCTTTTCCCCAAAAATAAACAAAATTTCTGTCTTTTTGCCCTAAAATAATGGGAATTTCTGACTTTTTGCCCTGAAATAAGTTAAATTTCTAAAATTTTCCCCAAAATAAGGGAAACATCTGCTTTTTGCCCCAAAATAAGAGGAATTTCTGCCTATTTGCCCTAAAGTTGGGGGAATTTCAGCCTTTTTATCTCAAAATAAGGGGAATTTCTGCATTTTTGCCCCAAAATATGGGAAATTTCTGCCTTTTTGCCCAAAATAAGAAAAATTTCTGCAATTATGTATCAAAATAAAAGAAATTTCTGCCATTTTGCCCCAAAATAAGTAAATTTCTGCTTTTTTTCCCTGAAATAAGTTAAATTTCTGCAATTTTGCCCCAAAATAAGTGAAATTTCTGCAATTTTGCCCCAAAATAAGGGAAATTGGAATTTTGCCCCAAAATAATTGGAATTTTTGAGTTTTGCCCCAAAATAAGAAGAATTTCAATCTTTTTGCCCCAACATATAGGGAATTTCTGTCTTTTTGCCCCACAATTAGGGGAATTTCTGCAATTTTGCTCCAAAATACGGGGAATTTCTGCCTTTTTGCCCGAAAATAAGAAGAATGCATACCTTTTTGCCATATAAATGGGAAATTTCTTCATTTTTGCTCCAAAATAATAGGAATTTCTGCTTTATTGCCTCTAAATAAGTGGAATTTCTGTCTTTTCCCCAAAAACAAAGGGAATTTCTGTCTTTTTTGCCCCAAAATAAAGAAAATTTTTGACTTCTTACCCTGAAATAAGTGAAATTACTGCAATTTTGCCCCAAAATAAGGGAAATTTCTGCCTTTTTGCCCCCCAATAGGGGAATTTCAGCTTTTTTACCTCAAAACAAAAGGACTTTCTGCATTTCTGCCACAAAATATTAGGAATTTCTGCCTTTTTGCCCCAAAATAAGGAAAATTTCTGCCTTTTTACCATGAAATAAGTGATATTTCTGAAATTTTGCCTCAAAATAAGTGAAATTTCTGCAATTTTCCCCCCAAATAAGGGAAATTTCTGGAATTTTGCCCCAAAATAAGTGGAATTTCTGAGTTTTGCCCTAAAATAAGGAGAATTTCTGTCTTTTTGCCCTAACATATAGGGAATTTCTGCATTTTTGCCACACAATTAGGGGAATTTCTGCAATTTTGCTCCAAAATACGTTGAATTTCTACTTTACAGCCCGAAAATAAGGGGAATGTTTACCTTTTGCCACAAAAAAGGGAAATTTCTTCATTTTTGCTCCAAAATAATGGGAATTTCTGCTTTTTTTCCACTAAATATGTGGAATTTCTGTCTTTTTCCCCCAAAACAAATGGAATTTCTGTCTTTTTTGCCCCAAAATAAAGAAAATTTCTGACTTATTACCCTGAAATAAGTGAAATTTCTGCAATTTTGCCCCAAAATAATGGAAATTTCTGCAATTTTGCCCCAAAATATTTGAAATTTCTGGAATTTTGTCCCAAAGTAAGTGGAATTTCTGAGTTTTGCCCCAAAATAAGGAGAATTTCTGTCTTTTTGCCCCAACATATAGGGAATTTCTGCCTTTTTTGCTCCACAATTAGGGGAATTTCTGCAATTTTGCTCCAAAATACGTGGAATTTCTACTTTTTATTCCGAAAATAAGGGGAATGTATACCTTTTGCCACAAAATGGAAATTTCTTCATTTTTGCCCAAAAATAAGAGGAATTTCTGCCTTTTTACAACAAAATAAGTGAAATTTCTGCCATTTACCCAAAAATAAACGGTATTTCTGTCTTTTTGCCCCAAACTAAAAAGAATTTTTGAATTTTGCCTTGAAATAAGTGAAATTTCTGCAATTTTGCCTCAAAATAAGGGAAATTTCTGCCTTTTTGCCTCAAAATAAGGGGAATTTTTGTCTTTTTACCCCAAAATAAAGGGAATTTCAGCCTTTTTACCTCATAATAAGGGAAATCTCTGCCTTTTTGCCCTAAAATATGGGGAATTTCTGTATTTTTGCCCCAAAATAAAGAAAATTTCTGCAATTTTGTACCAAAATAAAAGTTATTTCTGCCTTTTTTCTCCAAAATAAAAGAAATTTCTGCGTTTTTTCCCTGAAATAAGTTAAATTTCTATAATTTTACCCCAAAATAAGGGAGATTTCTGCAATTTTGCCCCACAATTGAGGAAATTTCTGCAATTTTGCCCCAAAATAAGTGAAATTTCTGCAATTTTGCCCCAAAATAAGGGAAATTGGAATTTTGCCCCAAAATAATTGGAATTTTTGAGTTTTGCCCTAAAATAAGAAGAATTTCGGTCTTTTTTCCCCAACATATAGGGAATTTCTGTCTTTTTGCCCCACAATTAGGTGAATTTCTGCAATTTTGCTCCAAAATACGGGGAATTTCTGCCTTTTTGCCCCAAAATAAAGGGAATGTATACCTTTTTG
Source organism: Micromys minutus (assembly GCF_963924665.1). NCBI lineage: Eukaryota > Metazoa > Chordata > Mammalia > Rodentia > Muridae > Micromys > Micromys minutus. Next base: position 8,798,274 of record NW_027667467.1, on the reverse strand, counting down.
CCATAAAAAAGGGATATTTCTTCATTTTTACCCCAAAATAAGGGGATTTTCCACCTTTTTGACTCCAAATAAGTGCAATTTCTGAATTTTCCCCAAAAATAAACAAAATTTCTGTCTTTTTGCCCTAAAATAATGGGAATTTCTGACTTTTTGCCCTGAAATAAGTTAAATTTCTAAAATTTTCCCCAAAATAAGGGAAACATCTGCTTTTTGCCCCAAAATAAGAGGAATTTCTGCCTATTTGCCCTAAAGTTGGGGGAATTTCAGCCTTTTTATCTCAAAATAAGGGGAATTTCTGCATTTTTGCCCCAAAATATGGGAAATTTCTGCCTTTTTGCCCAAAATAAGAAAAATTTCTGCAATTATGTATCAAAATAAAAGAAATTTCTGCCATTTTGCCCCAAAATAAGTAAATTTCTGCTTTTTTTCCCTGAAATAAGTTAAATTTCTGCAATTTTGCCCCAAAATAAGTGAAATTTCTGCAATTTTGCCCCAAAATAAGGGAAATTGGAATTTTGCCCCAAAATAATTGGAATTTTTGAGTTTTGCCCCAAAATAAGAAGAATTTCAATCTTTTTGCCCCAACATATAGGGAATTTCTGTCTTTTTGCCCCACAATTAGGGGAATTTCTGCAATTTTGCTCCAAAATACGGGGAATTTCTGCCTTTTTGCCCGAAAATAAGAAGAATGCATACCTTTTTGCCATATAAATGGGAAATTTCTTCATTTTTGCTCCAAAATAATAGGAATTTCTGCTTTATTGCCTCTAAATAAGTGGAATTTCTGTCTTTTCCCCAAAAACAAAGGGAATTTCTGTCTTTTTTGCCCCAAAATAAAGAAAATTTTTGACTTCTTACCCTGAAATAAGTGAAATTACTGCAATTTTGCCCCAAAATAAGGGAAATTTCTGCCTTTTTGCCCCCCAATAGGGGAATTTCAGCTTTTTTACCTCAAAACAAAAGGACTTTCTGCATTTCTGCCACAAAATATTAGGAATTTCTGCCTTTTTGCCCCAAAATAAGGAAAATTTCTGCCTTTTTACCATGAAATAAGTGATATTTCTGAAATTTTGCCTCAAAATAAGTGAAATTTCTGCAATTTTCCCCCCAAATAAGGGAAATTTCTGGAATTTTGCCCCAAAATAAGTGGAATTTCTGAGTTTTGCCCTAAAATAAGGAGAATTTCTGTCTTTTTGCCCTAACATATAGGGAATTTCTGCATTTTTGCCACACAATTAGGGGAATTTCTGCAATTTTGCTCCAAAATACGTTGAATTTCTACTTTACAGCCCGAAAATAAGGGGAATGTTTACCTTTTGCCACAAAAAAGGGAAATTTCTTCATTTTTGCTCCAAAATAATGGGAATTTCTGCTTTTTTTCCACTAAATATGTGGAATTTCTGTCTTTTTCCCCCAAAACAAATGGAATTTCTGTCTTTTTTGCCCCAAAATAAAGAAAATTTCTGACTTATTACCCTGAAATAAGTGAAATTTCTGCAATTTTGCCCCAAAATAATGGAAATTTCTGCAATTTTGCCCCAAAATAATTGAAATTTCTGGAATTTTGTCCCAAAGTAAGTGGAATTTCTGAGTTTTGCCCCAAAATAAGGAGAATTTCTGTCTTTTTGCCCCAACATATAGGGAATTTCTGCCTTTTTTGCTCCACAATTAGGGGAATTTCTGCAATTTTGCTCCAAAATACGTGGAATTTCTACTTTTTATTCCGAAAATAAGGGGAATGTATACCTTTTGCCACAAAATGGAAATTTCTTCATTTTTGCCCAAAAATAAGAGGAATTTCTGCCTTTTTACAACAAAATAAGTGAAATTTCTGCCATTTACCCAAAAATAAACGGTATTTCTGTCTTTTTGCCCCAAACTAAAAAGAATTTTTGAATTTTGCCTTGAAATAAGTGAAATTTCTGCAATTTTGCCTCAAAATAAGGGAAATTTCTGCCTTTTTGCCTCAAAATAAGGGGAATTTTTGTCTTTTTACCCCAAAATAAAGGGAATTTCAGCCTTTTTACCTCATAATAAGGGAAATCTCTGCCTTTTTGCCCTAAAATATGGGGAATTTCTGTATTTTTGCCCCAAAATAAAGAAAATTTCTGCAATTTTGTACCAAAATAAAAGTTATTTCTGCCTTTTTTCTCCAAAATAAAAGAAATTTCTGCGTTTTTTCCCTGAAATAAGTTAAATTTCTATAATTTTACCCCAAAATAAGGGAGATTTCTGCAATTTTGCCCCACAATTGAGGAAATTTCTGCAATTTTGCCCCAAAATAAGTGAAATTTCTGCAATTTTGCCCCAAAATAAGGGAAATTGGAATTTTGCCCCAAAATAATTGGAATTTTTGAGTTTTGCCCTAAAATAAGAAGAATTTCGGTCTTTTTTCCCCAACATATAGGGAATTTCTGTCTTTTTGCCCCACAATTAGGTGAATTTCTGCAATTTTGCTCCAAAATACGGGGAATTTCTGCCTTTTTGCCCCAAAATAAAGGGAATGTATACCTTTTTGCCATAAAAAAGGGATATTTCTTCATTTTTACCCCAAAATAAGGGGATTTTCCACCTTTTTGACTCCAAATAAGTGCAATTTCTGACTTTTCCAAAAAATAAACAAAATTTCTGTATTTTTTGCCCCAAAATAAGGGGAATTTCTGACTTTTTGCTCTGAAATAAGTTAAATTTCTAAAATTTTCCCCAAAATAAGGGAAATGTCTGCTTTTTGCCCCAAAATAAGAAAAATTTCTGAATTTTTGCCCCAAAATAGGGGGAATTTCAGCCTTTTTACCTCAAAATAAGGGGAATTTCTGCATTTTTGCCCCAAAATATGGGAAATTTCTGCCTTTTTGCCCAAAATAAGAAAAATTTCTGCAATTATGTATCAAAATAAAAGAAATTTCTGCCATTTTGCCGCAAAATAAGTAAATTTCTGCTTTTTTTCCCTGAAATAAGTGAAATTTCTGCAATTTTGCCCCAAAATAAGTGAAATTTCTGCAATTTTGCCCCAAAATAAGGGAAATTGGAATTTTGCCCCAAAATAAGTGGAATTTTTGAGTTTTGCCCCAAAATAAGAAGAATTTCGGTCTTTTTGCCCCAACATATAGGGAATTTCTGTCTTTTTGCCCCACAATTAGGAAAATTTCTGCAATTTTGCTCCAAAATACGGGGAATTTATGCCTTTTTGCCCGAAAATAAGAAGAATGCATAACTTTTTTCCATATAAATGGGAAATTTCTTCATTTTTGCTCCAAAATAATAGGAATTTCTGCTTTATTGCCTCTAAATAAGTGGAATTTCTGTCTTTTCCCCAAAAACAAAGGGAATTTCTGTATTTTTTGCCCCAAAATAAAGAAAATTTTTGACTTCTTACCCTGAAATAATTGAAATTACTGCAATTTTGCCCCCAAATAAGGGAAATTTCTGCCTTTTTGCCCCCAAATAGGGGAATTTCAGCTTTTTTACCTCAAAACAAAAAGACTTTCTGCATTTCTGCCACAAAATATTAGGAATTTCTGCATTTTTGCCCCAAAATAAGGAAAATTTCTGCCTTTTTACCCTGAAATAAGTGATATTTCTGAAATTTTGTCTCAAAATAAGTGAAATTTCTGCAATTTTCCCCCCAAATAAGGGAAATTTCTGGAATTTTGCCCCAAAATAAGTGGAATTTCTGAGTTTTGCCCTAAAATAAGGAGAATTTCTTTCTTTTTGCCCTAACATATAGGGAATTTCTGCCTTTTTGCCCCACAAGTCAGGGAATTTCTGCAATTTTGCTCCAAAATACGTTGAATTTCTACTTTTCAGCCCGAAAATAAGGGGAATGTTTACCTTTTGCCACAAAAAAGGGAAATTTCTTCATTTTTGTTCCAAAATAATGGGAATTTCTGCTTTTTTTCCTCTAAATATGTGGAATTTCTGTCTTTTTCCCCCAAAACAAATGGAATTTCTGTCTTTTTTGCCCCAAAATAAGGAAAATTTCTGACTTATTACCCTGAAATAAGTGAAATTTCTGCAATTTTGTCCCAAAATAATGGAAATTTCTGCAATTTTGCCCCAAAATAAGGAAAATTTCTGACTTATTACCCTGAAATAAGTGAAATTTCTGCAATTTTCCCCAAAATAATGGAAATTTCTGCAATTTTGCCCCAAAATAAGGGAAATTTCTGGAATTTTGCCCCAAAGTAAGTGGAATTTCTGAGTTTTTCCCCAAAATAAGGAGAATTTCTGTCTTTTTGCCCCAAAATTAGAGTAATTTCTGCAATTTTGCTCCAAAATACGGGGAATTTCTGCCTTTTTGCCCGAAAATAAAGGGAATGTATAACTTTTTGCCATAAAAAAGAGATATTTTTTCATTTTTACCCCAAAATAAGGGGATTTTCCACCTTTTTGACTCCAAATAAGTGCAATTTCTGACTTTTCCCCCAAAATAAACAAAATTTCTGTCTTTTTGCCCTAAAATAAGGGGAATTTCTGGCTTTTTGCCCTGAAATAAGTTAAATTTCTAAAATTTTCCCCAAAATAAGGGAAACGTCTGCTTTTTGCCCCAAAATAAGAGGAATTTCTGCCTATTTGCCCCAAAGTTGGGGGAATTTCAGCCTTTTTATCTCAAAATAAGGGGAATTTCTGCATTTTTGCCCCAAAATATGGGAAATTTCTGCCTTTTTGCCCAAAATAAGAAAAATTTCTGCAATTATGTATCAAAATAAAAGAAATTTCTGCCATTTTGCCCCAAAATAAGTAAATTTCTGCTTTTTTTCCCTGAAATAAGTTAAATTTCTGCAATTTTGCCCCAAAATAAGTGAAATTTCTGCAATTTTGCCCCACAATAAGGGAAATTGGAATTTTGCCCCAAAATAATTGGAATTTTTGAGTTTTGCCCCAAAATAAGGAGAATTTCGGTCTTTTTGCCCCAACATATAGGGAATTTCTGTCTTTTTGCCCCACAATTAGGGGAATTTCTGCAATTTTGCTCCAAAATACGGGGAATTTCTGCCTTTTTGCCCGAAAATAAGAAGAATGCATAACTTTTTGCCATATAAATGGGAAATTTCTTCATTTTTGCTCCAAAATAAGAGGAATTTCTGCTTTATTTCCTCTAAACCAGTGGAATTTCTGTCTTTTTCCCCAAAACAAAGGGAATTTCTGTCTTTTTTGCCCCAAAATAAAAAAAAATTCTGACTTTTTACCCTGAAATAAGTGAAATTACTGCAATTTTGCCCCAAAATAAGGGAAATTTCTGCCTTTTTGCCCCCAAATAGAGGAATTTCAGCTTTTTTACCTCAAAACAAGAGGACTTTCTGCATTTTTACCACAAAATATTAGGAATTTCTGCCTTTTTGCCCCAAAATAAGGAAAATTTCTACCTTTTTACCCTGAAATAAGTGATATTTCTGAAATTTTGCCTCAAAATAAGTGAAATTTCTGCAATTTTGCCCCAAAATAAGGGAAATTTCTGGAATTTTGTCCCAAAATAAGTGGAATTTCTGAGTTTTACCCCAAAATAAGGAGAATTTCTGTCTTTTTGCCCTAACATATAGGGAATTTCTGCCTTTTTGCCACACAATTAGGGGAATTTCTGCAATTTTGCTCCAAAATACGTTGAATTTCTACTTTTCAGCCCGAAAATAAGGGGAATCTTTACCTTTTGCCACAAAAAAGCAAATTTCTTCATTTTTGCTCCAAAATAATGGGAATTTCTGCTTTTTTTCCTCTAAATATGTGGAATTTCTGTCTTTTTCCCCCAAAACAAATGGAATTTCTGTCTTTTTTGCCCCAAAATAAGGAAAATTTCTGACTTATTACCCTGAAATAAGTGAAATTTCTGCAATTTTGCCCCAAAATAATGGAAATTTCTGCAATTTTGCCCCAAAATAAGGGAAATTTCTGGAATTTTGCCCCAAAGTAAGTGGAATTTCTGAGTTTTGCCCCAAAATAAGGAGAATTTCTGTATTTTTGCCCCAACATATAGGGAATTTCTGCCTTTTTTGCCCCACAATTAGGGGAATTTCTGCAATTTTGCTCCAAAATACGTGGAATTTCTACTTTTTAGTCCGAAAATAAGGGGAATGTATACCTTTTGCCACAAAATGGAAATTTCTTCATTTTTGCCCAAAAATAAGAGGAATTTCTGCCTTTTTACAACAAAATAAGTGAAATTTCTGCCTTTTTACCCAAAAATAAACGGTATTTCTGTCTTTTTGCCCCAAACTAAAAAGAATTTTTGAATTTTGCCTTGAAATAAGTGAAATTTCTGCAATTTTGCCTCAAAATAAGGGAAATTTCTGCTTTTTTGCCTCAAAATAAGGGGAATTTTTGTCTTTTTACCCCAAAATAAAGGGAATTTCAGCCTTTTTACCTCATAATAAGGGAAATCTCTGCCTTTTTGCCCTAAAATATGGGGAATTTCTGTATTTTTGCCCCAAAATAAAGAAAATTTCTGCAATTTTGTACCAAAATAAAAGTTATTTCTGCCTTTTTTCTCCAAAATAAAAGAAATTTCTGCGTTTTTTCCCTTAAATAAGTTAAATTTCTATAATTTTGCCCCAAAATAAGGGAGATTTCTGCAATTTTGCCCCAAAATTGAGGAAATTTCTGCAATTTTGCCCCAAAATAAGTGAAATTTCTGCAATTTTGCCCCAAAATAAGGGAAATTGGAATTTTGCCCCAAAATAATTGGAATTTTTGAGTTTTGCCTTAAAATAAGAAGAATTTCGGTCTTTTTGCCCCAACATATAGGGAATTTCTGTCTTTTTGCCCCACAATTAGGGGAATTTCTGCAATTTTGCTCCAAAATACAGGGAATTTCTGCCTTTTTGCCCGAAAATAAAGGGAATGTATACCTTTTTGCCATAAAAAAGGGATATTTCTTCATTTTTACCCCAAAATAAGGGGATTTTCCACCTTTTTGACTCCAAATAAGTGCAATTTCTGACTTTTCCAAAAAAATAAACAAAATTTCTGTATTTTTTGCCCCAAAATAAGGGGAATTTCTGACTTTTTGCTCTGAAATAAGTTAAATTTCTAAAATTTTCCCCAAAATAAGGGAAATGTCTGCTTTTTGCCCCAAAATAAGAAAAATTTCTGAATTTTTGCCCCATAATAGGGGGAATTTCAGCCTTTTTACCTCAAAATAAGGGGAATTTCTGCATTTTTGCCCCAAAATATGGGAAATTTCTGCCTTTTTGCCCAAAATAAGAAAAATTTCTGCAATTATGTATCAAAATAAAAGAAATTTCTGCCATTTTGCCGCAAAATAAATAAATTTCTGCTTTTTTTCCCTGAAATAAGTGAAATTTCTGCAATTTTGCCCCAAAATAAGTGAAATTTCTGCAATTTTGCCCCAAAATAAGGGAAATTGGAATTTTGCCCCAAAATAATTGGAATTTTTGAGTTTTGCCACAAAATAAGAAGAATTTCGGTCTTTTTGCCCCAACATATAGGGAATTTCTGTCTTTTTGCCCCACAATTAGGGGAATTTCTGCAATTTTGCTACAAAATACGGGAAATTTCTGCCTTTTTGCCCGAAAATAAGAAGAATGCATAACTTTTTTCCATATAAATGGGAAATTTCTTCATTTTTGCTCCAAAATAATAGGAATTTCTGCTTTATTGCCTCTAAATAAGTGGAATTTCTGTCTTTTCCCCAAAAACAAAGGGAATTTCTGTCTTTTTTGCCCCAAAATAAAGAAAATTTTTGACTTCTTACCCTGAAATAATTGAAATTACTGCAATTTTGCCCCCAAATAAGGGAAATTTCTGCCTTTTTGCCCCCAAATAGGGGAATTTCAGCTTTTTTACCTCAAAACAAAAAGACTTTCTGCATTTCTGCCACAAAATATTAGGAATTTCTGCCTTTTTGCCCCAAAATAAGGAAAATTTCTGCCTTTTTTCCCTGAAATAAGTGATATTTCTGAAATTTTGCCTCAAAATAAGTGAAATTCTGCAATTTTCCCCCCAAATAAGGGAAATTTCTGGAATTTTGCCCCAAAATAAGTGGAATTTCTGAGTTTTGCCCTAAAATAAGGAGAATTTCTTTCTTTTTGCCCTATCATATAGGGAATTTCTGCCGTTTTGCCCCACAAGTAGGGGAATTTCTGCAATTTTGCTCCAAAATACGTTGAATTTCTACTTTTCAGCCCGAAAAAAAGGGGAATGTTTACCTTTTGCCACAAAAAAGGGAAATTTCTTCATTTTTGCTCCAAAATAATGGGAATTTCTGCTTTTTTTCCTCTAAATATGTGGAATTTCTGTCTTTTTCCCCCAAAACAAATGGAATTTCTGTCTTTTTTGCCCCAAAATAAGGAAAATTTCTGATTTATTACCCTAAAGTAAGTGAAATTTCTGCAATTTTGTCCCAAAATAATGGAAATTTCTGCAATTTTGCCCCAAAATAAGGAAAATTTCTGACTTATTACCCTGACATAAGTGAAATTTCTGCAATTTTCCCCAAAATAATGGAAATTTCTGCAATTTTGCCCCAAAATAAGGGAAATTTCTGGAATTTTGCCCCAAAGTAAGTGGAATTTCTGAGTTTTGCCCCAAAATTAGGAGAATTTCTGTCTTTTTGCCCCAAAATTAGGGGAATTTCTGCAATTTTGCTCCAAATACGGGGAATTTCTGCCTTTTTGCCCGAAAATAAGAACAATGCATACCTTTTTGCCATATAAATGGGAAATTTCTTCATTTTTGCTCCAAAATAAGAGGAATTTCTGCTTTATTGCCTCTAAACCAGTGGAATTTCTGTCTTTTCCCCCAAAACAAAGGGAATTTCTGTCTTTTTTGCCCCAAAATAAAAAAAATGTCTGACTTCTTACCCTGAAATAAGTGAAATTACTGCAATTTTGCCCCAAAATAAGGGAAATTTCTGCCTTTTTTTCCCCCAAATAGAGGAATTTCAGCTTTTTTCCCTCAAAACAAGAGGACTTTCTGCATTTTTGCCACAAAATAGTAGGAATTTCTGCCTTTTTGCCCCAAAATAAGGAAAATTTCTGCCTTTTTACCCTGAAATAAGTGATATTTCTGAAATTTTGCCCCAAAATAATGAAATTTCTGCAATTTTGCCCCAAAATAAGGGAAATTTCTGGAATTTTGCCCCAAAATAAGTGGAATTTCTGAGTTTTACCCCAAAATAAGGAGAATTTCTGTCTTTTTGCCCTAACATATAGGGAATTTCTGCCTTTTTGCCCCACAATTAGGGGAATTTCTGCAATTTTGCTCCAAAATACGTTGAATTTCTACTTTTCAGCCCGAAAATAAGGGGAATGTTTACCTTTTGCCACAAAAAAGGGAAATTTCTTCATTTTTGCTCCAAAATAATGGGAATTTCTGCTTTTTTTCCTCTAAATATGTGGAATTTCTGTCTTTTTCCCCCAAAACAAATGGAATTTCTGTCTTTTTTGCCCCAAAATAAAGAAAATTTCTGACTTATTACCCTGAAATAAGTGAAATTTCTGCAATTTTGCCCCAAAATAATGGAAATTTCTGCAATTTTGCCCCAAAATAAGGGAAATTTCTGGAATTTTGCCCCAAAGTAAGTGGAATTTCTGAGTTTTGCCCCGAAATAAGGAAAATTTCTGTCTTTTTGCCCCAACATATAGGGAATTTATGCCTTTTTTGCCCCACAATTAGAAGAATTTCTGCAATTTTGCTCCAAAATACGTCGAATTTCTACTTTTTAGTCCGAAAATAAGGGGAATGTATACCTTTTGCCACAAAATGGAAATTTCTTCATTTTTGGCCAAAAATAAGAGGAATTTCTGCCTTTTTCCCTCAAAATAAGTGAAATTTCTGCCTTTTTACCCCAAAATAAACGGTATTTCTGTCTTTTTGCCCCAAACTAAAAAGAATTTTTGAATTTTGCCTTGAAATAAGTGAAATTTCTGCAATTTTGCCTCAAAATAAGGGAAATTTCTGCCTTTTTGCCTCAAAATAAGTGGAATTTTTGTCTTTTTACCCCAAAATAAAGGGAATTTCAGCCTTTTTACCTCATAATAAGTAAAATCTCTGCCTTTTTGCCCTAAAATATGGGGAATTTCTGTATTTTTGCCCCAAAATAAAGAAAATTTCTGCAATTTTGTACCAAAATAAAAGTTATTTCTGCCTTTTTTCTCCAAAATAAAAGAAATTTCTGCGTTTTTTCCCTGAAATAATTTAAATTTCTATAATTTTGCCCCAAAATAAGGGAGATTTCTGCAATTTTGCCCCAAAATTGAGGAAATTTCTGCAATTTTGCCCCAAAATAAGTGAAATTTCTGCAATTTTGCCCCAAAATAAGGGAAATTGGAATTTTGCCCCAAAATAATTGGAATTTTTGAGTTTTGCCCTAAAATAAGAAGAATTTCGGTCTTTTTGCCCCAACATATAGGGAATTTCTGTCTTTTTGCCCCACAATTAGGGGAATTTCTGCAATTTTGCTCCAAAATACGGGGAATTTCTGCCTTTTTGCCCGAAAATAAAGGGAATGTATAACTTTTTGCCATAAAAAAGAGATATTTCTTCATTTTTACCCCAAAATAAGGGGATTTTCCACCTTTTTGACTCCAAATAAGTGCAATTTCTGAATTTACCACAAAAATAAACAAAATTTCTGTATTTTTTGCCCCAAAATAAGGGGAATTTCTGACTTTTTGCTCTGAAATAAGTTAAATTTCTAAAATTTTCCCCAAAATAAGGGAAATGTCTGCTTTTTGCCCCAAAATAAGAAAAATTTCTGAATTTTTGCCCCAAAATAGGGGGAATTTCAGCATTTACCTCAAAATAAGGGGAATTTCTGCATTTTTGCCCCAAAATATGGGAAATTTCTGCCTTTTTGCCCAAAATAAGAAAAATTTCTGCAATTATGTATCAAAATAAAAGAAATTTCTGCCATTTTGCCCCAAAATAAGTAAATTTCTGCTTTTTATCCCTGAAATAAGTGAAATTTCTGCAATTTTGTCCCAAAATAAGTGAAATTTCTGCAATTTTGCCCCAAAATAAGGGAAATTGGAATTTTGCCCCAAAATAAGTGGAATTTTTGAGTTTTGCCCCAAAATAAGAAGAATTTCGGTCTTTTTGCCCCAACATATAGGGAATTTCTGTCTTTTTGCCCCACAATTAGGGGAATTTCTGCAATTTTGCTCCAAAATACAGGGAATTTCTGCCTTTTTGCCCGAAAATAAGAAGAATGCATAACTTTTTTCCATATAAATGGGAAATTTCTTCATTTTTGCTCCAAAATAATAGGAATTTCTGCTTTATTGCATCTAAACCAGTGGAATTTCTGTCTTTTCCCCAAAAACAAAGGGAATTTCTGTCTTTTTTGCCCCAAAATAAAGAAAATTTTTGACTTCTTACCCTGAAATAAGTGAAATTACTGCAATTTTGCCCCAAAATAAGGGAAATTTCTGCCTTTTTGCCCCCAAATAGGGGAATTTCAGCATTTTTACCTCAAAACAAAAAGACTTTCTGCATTTCTGCCACAAAATATTAGGAATTTCTGCCTTTTTGCCCCAAAATAAGGAAAATTTCTGCCTTTTTTGCCTGAAATAAGTGATATTTCTGAAATTTTGCCTCAAAATAAGTGAAATTTCTGCAATTTTCCCCCCAAATAAGGGAAATTTCTGGAATTTTGCCCCAAATAAGTGGAATTTCTGAGTTTTGCCCTAAAATAAGGAGAATTTCTTTCTTTTTGGCCTAACATATAGGGAATTTCTGCCTTTTTGCCCCACAAGTAGGGGAATTTCTGCAATTTTGCTCCAAAATACGTTGAATTTCTACTTTTCAGCCCGAAAATAAGGGGAATGTATACCTTTTGCCACAAATAAGGGAAATTTCTTCATTTTTGCTCCAAAATAATGGGAATTTCTGCTTTTTTTCCTCTAAATATGTGGAATTTCTGTCTTTTTCCCCCAAAACAAATGGAATTTCTGTCTTTTTTGCCCCAAAATAAAGAAAATTTCTGACTTATTACCCTGAAATAAGTGAAATTTCTGCAATTTTCCCCAAAATAATGGAAATTTCTGCAATTTTGCCCCAAAATAAGGGAAATTTCTGGAAATTTGCCCCAAAGTAAGTGGAATTTCTGAGTTTTGCCCCAAAATAAGGAGAATTTCTGTCTTTTTGCCCCAAAATTAGGGGAATTTCTGCAATTTTGCTCCAAAATACGGGGAATTTCTGCCTTTTTGCCCGAAAATAAAGGGAATGTATACCTTTTTGCCATAAAAAAGAGATATTTCTTCATTTTTACCCCAAAATAAGGGGATTTTTTACCTTTTTGACTCCAAATAAGTGCAATTTCTGACTTTTCCCCCAAAATAAACAAAATTTCTGTCTTTTTGCCCTAAAATAAGGGGAATTTCTGGCTTTTTGCCCTGAAATAAGTTAAATTTCTAAAATTTTCCCCAAAATAAGGGAAACGTCTGCTTTTTGCCCCAAAATAAGAGGAATTTCTGCCTATTTGCCCCAAAGTTGGGGGAATTTCAGCCTTTTTATCTCAAAATAAGGGGAATTTCTGCATTTTTGCCCCAAAATATGGGAAATTTCTGCCTTTTTGCCCAAAATAAGAAAAATTTCTGCAATTATGTATCAAAATAAAAGAAATTTCTGCCATTTTGCCCCAAAATAAGTAAATTTCTGCTTTTTTTTCCCTGAAATAAGTGAAATTTCTGCAATTTTGCCCCAAAATAAGTGAAATTTCTGCAATTTTGCCCCAAAATAAGTGAAATTGGAATTTTGCCCCAAAATAATTGGAATTTTTGAGTTTTGCCCCAAAATAAGAAGAATTTCGGTATTTTTGCCCCAACATATAGGGAATTTCTGTCTTTTTGCCCCACAATTAGGGGAATTTCTGCAATTTTGCTCCAAAATACGGGGAATTTCTGCCTTTTTGCCCGAAAATAAGAAGAATGCATACCTTTTTGCCATATAAATGGGAAATTTCTTCATTTTTGCTCCAAAATAAGAGGAATTTCTGCTTTATTGCCTCTAAACCAGTGGAATTTCTGTCTTTTCCCCCAAAACAAAGGGAATTTCTGTCTTTTTTGCCCCAAAATAAAAAAAATTTCTGACTTCTTACCCTGAAATAAGTGAAATTACTGCAATTTTGCCCCAAAATAAGGGAAATTTCTGCCTTTTTGCACCCAAATAGGGGAATTTCAGCTTTTTTACCTCAAAACAAGAGGACTTTCTGCATTTTTGCCACAAAATATTAGGAATTTCTGCCTTTTTGCCCCAAAATAAGGAAAATTTCTGCCTTTTTACCATGAAATAAGTGATATTTCTGAAATTTTGCCTCAAAATAAGTGAAATTTCTGCAATTTTGCCCCAAAATAAGGGAAATTTCTGGAATTTTGCCCCAAAATAAGTGGAATTTCTGAGTTTTGCCCCAAAATAAGGAGAATTTCTGTCTTTTTGCCCTAACATATAGGGAATTTCTGCCTTTTTGCCCCACAATTAGGGGAATTTCTGCAATTTTGCTCCAAAATACGTTGAATTTCTACTTTTCAGCCCGAAAATAAGGGGAATGTTTACCTTTTGCCACAAAAAAAGGAAATTTCTTCATTTTTGCTCCAAAATAATGGGAATTTCTGCTTTTTTTCCTCTAAATATGTGGAATTTCTGTCTTTTTCCCCCAAAACAAATGGAATTTCTGTCTTTTTTGCCTCAAAATAAAGAAAATTTCTGACTTATTACCCTGAAATAAGTGAAATTTCTGGAATTTTGCCCCAAAATAATGGAAATTTCTGCAATTTTGCCCCAAAATAAGGGAAATTTCTGGAATTTTGCCCCAAAGTAAGTGGAATTTCTGAGTTTTGCCCCGAAATAAGGAAAATTTCTGTATTTTTGCCCCAACATATAGGGAATTTATGCCTTTTTTGCCCCACAATTAGGGGAATTTCTGCAATTTTGCTCCAAAATACGTGGAATTTCTACTTTTTAGTCCGAAAATAAGGGGAATGTATACCTTTTGCCACAAAATGGAAATTTCTTCATTTTTGCCCAAAAATAAGAGGAATTTCTGCCTTTTTCCTTCAAAATAAGTGAAATTTCTGCCTTTTTACCCAAAAATAAACGGTATTTCTGTCTTTTTGCCCCAAACTAAAAAGAATTTTTGAATTTTGCCTTGAAATAAGTGAAATTTCTGCAATTTTGCCTCAAATAAGGGAAATTTCTGCCTTTTTGCCTCAAAATAAGGGGAATTTTTGTCTTTTTACCCCAAAATAAAGGGAATTTCAGCCTTTTTACCTCATAATAAGGGAAATCTCTGCCTTTTTGCCCTAAAATATGGGGAATTTCTGTATTTTTGCCCCAAAATAAAGAAAATTTCTGCAATTTTGTACCAAAATAAAAGTTATTTCTGCCTTTTTTCTCCAAAATAAAAGAAATTTCTGCGTTTTTTCCCTTAAATAAGTTAAATTTCTATAATTTTGCCCCAAAATAAGGGAGATTTCTGCAATTTTGCCCCAAAATTGAGGAAATTTCTGAAATTTTGCCCCAAAATAAGGGGAATTTCTGACTTTTTGCCCTGAAATAAGGAGAATTTCTGTTATTTTGTAACAAAATAATGTGAATTTCTGCTTTTTCCCTCAAAATTAGGAGAATATGTGCAATTTTGCTTCAAAATACGGGGAATTTTTACCTTATTGAACCAAAATAAAGGGAATTTCTGCATTTTTGCAACAATATAAGGGGAATTTCTGAAATTTTACTCCAAAACACAAGGAATTTATTTCTTATTGCCCGAAATACAGTGGAATTTCTGCCTTTTTGCACTGAAATATTTGAAATTTCCACAATTTTACCCCAAATTAAGAGGAATTTCTGTTTTTGGCCCCAAAATTAGAAGAATTTCTGCTTTTTGAAACAAAATAAGGCAAATTTCTGACTTTTTGCCCTGAAATAAGTGAAATTTCTGCAATTTTGCCCCAAAATAAGGGGAATTTCTGCCTTTTGCCAAAATAAGGGGAATTTCAGCATTTTACCTCCAAATAAGGAAAATTTCTGCCTTTTTGCCACAAAATATGGGGAATTTCTGCCTTATTGCCCCCAAATAAGGATAATTTTTGCTTTTCTGCCCCAATTAACGGGAATTTCTGCCTTTTTGCCACAAAGTAAAGGGAATTTCTGCCTTTTTGCCCCAAAATAACGGGAATTTCAGCCTTTTTACCTCAAAATAAGGGGAATTTCTGCCTTTTGCTCAAAATATGAGGAATTTCTGACGTTTTGTTCCATATAAAAAAAAATTTCTTCAATTTTGTAACAAAATAAAAGAAATTTCTGTTTTTGCCCCAAAATAAAAGTAATTTCTGACTTTTTGCCCTGAAATAAATGAAATTTCTGCAATTTTGCCCGAAAATAAGGGAAATTTGTGCCTTTTTGCCCCAAAATGTGGGGAATTTCTGCCTTTTTGCCCCAAAATATGGGGAATTTCAGCATTTTACCTCAAAATAAGAGGAATTTCAACCTTTTTGCACCAAAATATGGAAAATTTCTGCACTTTTGCCACAAAATAAGAAAAATTTCTGCAATTCTGTACCAAAATAAAAGAAATTTCTAAAATTTTGCCCCAAAATAAGGGAAATTTCTGATTTTTGCCCTTAAATAATTAGAATTTCTGAATTTTTGCCCCAAAATAAAGGGAATTTCTGCCTTTTTGCACCATAATTAGGAGAGTTTCTGCAATTTTGGTTCAAAATACAGGAAATTTCTGCCGCTTTTCCCGAAAATAAGGGGAACTTCTGCCGATTTGCCCCAAATAAAGGGAATTTCTGCATTTTTGCCCCAATATTAGGGGAATTTCTGCAATTTTGCTCCAAAATACGGGGAATTTCTGCCTTTTTGCCCAATATTAATGGGATTTTCTGCCTTTTTGCCCCCAAAAAAGGGAAATTTCTGCAATTTTATCCCAAAATAAGGGGAATTTCTGCCTTTTTGCCCTGAAATATGTGAAATGTCTGCAATTTTACCCCAAAATAAGGTGAATTTCTGCCTTTTTGCCCCAAAATAAGGTGAATTTCTGCTTTTGCCCTAAAATAAGAAAAATTTTTGCTTTTTTTCTCTGAAATAAGTGAAATTTCTGCAATTTTGCCTTAAAATAAAAGAAATATCTGCAATTTTTCCCCATAATAAAGGAATTTTCTGAAATTTTGACCCAAAATAAAGGGAATTTCTGTTTTTTGTCCCCAAATAAGGGAAATTTCTGCAATTTTGCCCTAAAATAAGGGGAATTTCTGCCTTTTTGCCCCAAAATAAAGAAAATTACTGCATGTTTTACCCCAAAATTAGGTGAATTTCTGCAATTTTGCTCCAAAATACGGGGATTTTCTGCCTTTTTCGCCAAAAATAAAGAGAATTTCTGCCATTTTGCCGCAAAATAAGTGAAATTTCTGCAGTTTTACCCCAAAATAAGGGGAAGTTCTGCCTTTTTGCCCCAAAATTAGGGGAATTTCTGCAATTTTGCTCCAAAATACGGGGAATTTCTGCCTTTTTGCCCGAAAATAAAGGGAATGTATAACTTTTTGCCATAAAAAAGGGATATTTCTTCATTTTTACCCCAAAATAAGGGGATTTTCCACCTTTTTGACTCCAAATAAGTGCAATTTCTGACTTTTCCCCAAAAATAAACAAAATTTCTGTCTTTTTTGCCCCAAAATAAGGGGAATTTCTTACTTTTTGCCCTGAAATAAGTTAAATTTCTAAAATTTTCCCCAAAATAAGGGAAATGTCTGCTTTTTGCCCCAAAATAAGGGGAATTTCTGCCTTTTTGCCCCAAAATAAGGGGAATTTCAGCCTTTTTACCTCAAAATAATTGGAATTTCTGCATTTTTGCCCCAAAATATGGATAATTTCTGCCTTTTTGCCCAAAATAAGAAAAATTTCTGCAATTATGGATCAAAATAAAAGAAATTTCTGCCATTTTGCCCAAAAATAAGAAAATTTCTGCATTTTTCCCTGAAATAAGTGAAATTTCTGCAATTTTGCCCCAAAATAAGTGAAATTTCTGCAATTTTGCCCCAAAATAAGGGAAATTTCTGGAATTTTGTTCCAAAATAATTGGAATTTCTGAGTTTTGCCCCAAAATAAGAAGAATTTCGGTCTTTTTGCCCAAAAATATAGGGAATTTCTGCCTTTTTGCCCCAGAATTAGGGGAATTTCTGCAATTTTGCTCCAAAATACGGGGAATTTCTGCCTTTTTGCCCGAAAATAAGAAGAATGCATACTTTTTTGCCATAAAAATGGGAAATTTATTCATTTTTGCTCCAAAATCAGAGGAATTTCTGCTTTATTGCCTTTAAATAAGTGGAATTTCTGTCTTTTCCCCCAAAACAAAGGGAATTTCTGTCTTTTTTGCCCCAAAATAAGGAAAATTTTTGACTTCTTACCCTGAAATAAGTGAAATTACTACAATTTAGCCCCAAAATAAGGGAAATTTCTGCCTTTTTCCCCCAAATAGGGGAATTTCAGCTTTTTTACCTCAAAATAGAGGACTTTCTGCATTTTTGCCACAAAATATTAGGAATTTCTGCCTTTTTGCCACAAAATAAGGAAAATTTCTGCCTTATTCCCCTGAAATAAGTGATATTTCTGAAATTTTGCCTCAAAATAATTGAAATTTCTGCAATTTTGCCCCAAAATTAGGAAACTTTCTGGAATTTTGCCCCAAAATAAGTGGAATTTCAGTGTTTTGACCCAAAATAGGGAGAATTTCTGTCTTTTTGCCCTAACATATAGGGAATTTCTGCCTTTTTGCCCCACAATTAGGGGAATTTCTGCAATTTTGCTCCAAAATACGGGGAATTTCTACTTTTCAACCCGAAAATAATGGAATGTTTTTTGCCACAAAAAAGGGAAATTTCTTCATTTTTGCTCCAAAATAATGGGAATTTCTGCTTTTTATCCTCTAAATATGTGGAATTTCTGTCTTTTTTCCCCAAAACAAAGGGAATTTCTGTCTTTTTTGCCCCAAAATAAGAAAAATTTCTGACTTATTACCCTGAAATAAGTGATATTTCTGCAATTTTGCCCCAAAATAAGGGAAATTTCTGCATTTTTGCACCCAAATAAGGGGATTTCAGCCTTTTTATCTCAAAATAAAAGAAATTTCTGCATTTATGCCACAAAATATTTGGAATTTCTGCCTTTTTGCCTCAAAATAAGGGGATTTCAGTTTTTTACCTCAAAATAAGGGATATTTCTGCATTTTTGCCACAAAATATTAGGAATTTCTGCCTTTTTGCCCCAAAATAAAAAAAATTTCTGCCTTTTTTTCTCTGAAATAAGTTAAATTTCTGAAATTTTGACCCCAAAATAAGTGAAATTTCTGCAATTTTGCCCCAAAATAAGGGAAATTTCTGGAATTTTGCCCCAAAGTAAGTGGAATTTCTGAATTTTGCCCCAAAATAAGGAGAATTTTTGTTTTTTTGCCCTAACATATAGGGAATTTCTGCCTTTTTGCCCCACAATTATAAGAATTTCTGCAATTTTGCTGCAAAATTCGGGGAATTTCTGCTTTTAAGCCCGAAAATAAGGGGAATTTATACCTTTTGCCACAAAAAAAGGGAAATTTCTTCATTTTTGCCCCAAAATAAGAGGAATTTCTGCCTTTTTACCTGAAAATAAGTGAAATTTGTGCCTTTTTACCCAAAAATAAACGGAATTTCTGTTTTTTTGCCTCAAAATAAAAGGAATTTTTGAATTATGACCTGAAATAAGTGAATTTTCTGCAATTTTGCCCCAAAATAAAAGAAATTTCTGCTTTTGCCACAAAATAAGGGGAATTTCTGTCCTTTTACCCCAAAATAAGGGAAATTTCTGCCTTTTTGCTTCCAAATAAGGGGAATTTCAGCCTTTTTACATCAAAATAAAAGGAATTTATGCATTTTTGCCACAAAATATTAAGAATTTCTGCCATTGTGTTCCAAAATATGGAAAATTTCTGACTTTTTTCCCTGAAATAAGTGAAATTTCTGCAATTTTGCCCCAAAATAAGGGAAATTTCTGCCTTTTTGCCCCCAAATAATGGGAATTTCAGCCTTTTTACCTCAAATAAGGGGAATTTCTGCATTTTTGCCACAAAATATAAAAAATTTCTGCCTTTTTGCCCCCAAATAAGGAAAATTTTTGCCTTTTTTCCCTGAAATAAGTAAAATTTCTGCAATTTTGCCCCAAAATAATTCAAATTTCTGCAATTTTGCCCCAAATTAAGGGAAATTTCTGGAATTTTTCCCTAAAATAAGTGGAATTTCTGAGTTTTACCCCAAAATAAGAAGAATTTCTGTCTTTTTGCCAAAACATATAGGGAATTTCTGCCTTTTTGCCTCACAATTTGGGGAATTTCTGCAATTTTGCTCCAAAATACGTGGAATTTCTACTTTTTATTCCGAAAATAAGGGGAATGTATACCTTTTCCCAATAAAAAGGGAAATTTCTTCATTTTTGCCCAAAAATAAGAGGAATTTCTGCCTTTTTACCTCAAAATAAGTGAAATTTCTGCCTTTTTACACAAAAATAAACGGAATTTCTGTCTTTTTGCCCCAAAATAAAAGAAATTTTTGAATTTTGCCTTGAAATAAGTGAAATTTCTGCAATTTTGCCCCAAAATAAGGGAAATTTCTGCCTTTTTGCCACAAAATAAGGGGAATTTCTGTCTTTTTACTCCAAAATAAAGGGAATTTCATCCTTTTTATCTAATAATAAGGGAAATCTCTGCATTTTTGCCCTAAAATATGGGGAATTTCTGTTATTTTCCCCAAAATAAAGAAAATTTCTGCGATTTTGTACCAAAATAAAAGTTATTTCTGCCTTTTTGCTCAAAAATAAAAGAAATTTCTGCGTTTTTTCCCTGAAATAAGTTAAATTTTTATAATTTTGCCTCAAAATAGGGGAGATTTCTGCAATTTTGCTTCAAAATAAAGGAAATTTCTTAAATTTTGCCCCAAAATAAGGGGAATTTCTGACTTTTTGCACTGAAATATTTGAAATTTCCACAATTTTTCCCCAAAATAAGAGGAATTTCTGCTTTTTGCCCCAAAATAAGGCAAATTTCTGACTTTTTGCCCTGAAATAAGTGAAATTTTTGCAATTTTGCCCCAAAATAAGGGGAATTTCTGCCTTTTTTCCAAAATAAGGAAAATTTCATCATTTTACCTCCAAATAAGAAAAATTTCTGCCTTTTTGCCACAAAATATGGGGAATTTCTGCCTTATTGCCTCCAAATAAGGAAAATTTTTGCTTTTCTGCCCATATTAACGGGAATTTCTGCATTTTTGCCACAAAGTAAAGGGAATTTCTGCCTTTTTGCCCCAAAATAATGGAAATTTCAGCCTTTTTACCTCAAAATAAGGGGAATTTCTGCCTTTTGCACAAAATATGAGGAGTTTCTGACTTTTTGTTTCAAAATAAGTAAAATTTCTTCAATTTTGTACCAAAATAAAAGAAATTTCTGCTTTTTGCCCCAAAATAAAAGTAATTTCTAACTTTATGCCATGAAATAAATGAAATTTCTGCAATTTTGCCCGAAAATAAGGAAAATTTGTGCCTTTTTACCCCAAAATGAAGGGAATTTCTGCCTTTCTGCCCAAAAATATGGGGAATTTCAGCATTTTACCTCAAAATAAGGGGAATTTCAGACTTTTTGCACCAACATATGGAAATTTTCTGTTTTTTTGCCACAAAATAAGAAAAATTTCTGCAATTCGGTACCAAAATAAAAGAAATTTCTAAAACTTTGCCTCAAAATAAGGGAAATTTCTTCTTTTTGCCCCGAAATAAGGAGAATTTCTGTATTTTTGCCCCAAAATAAAGGGAATTTCTGCCTTTTTGCACCAAAATTAGGGGAGTTTCTGCAATTTTGCTTCAAAATACAGGGAATTTCTGCCTCTTTTCCCGAAAATAAGGGGAACTTCTGCCGATTTGCCCCCAAAAAATGGAATTTCTGCATTTTGGCCCCAATATTAGGGGAATTTCTGCAATTTTGCTCAAAAATACGGGGAATTTCTGACTTTTTGCCCGAAATTAAGGGGATTTTCTTCCCTTTTGCCCCCAAACAAGGAAATTTCTGCAATTTTATCCCAAAATAAAGGGAATTTCTGCCTTTTTGCCCTGAAATGTGTGAAATGTCTGCAATTTTAACCCAAAATAAGGTGAATTTCTACCTTTTTGCTTCAAAATAAGGTGAATTTCTGCCTTTTTGCCCTAAAATAAGAAAAATTTTTGCTTTTTTTCTCTGAAATAAGTGAAATTTCTGCAATTTTGCCTTAAAATAAAAGGAATTTCTGCAATTTTTCCACATAATAAAGGAATTTTCTGCAATTTTGACCCAAAATAAAGGGAATTTCTGTTTATTTTCCTCCAATAAGGGAAATTTCTGCAATTTTACCCTAAAATAAGAAGAATTTCTACATTTTGCCCCAAAATAAGGGGAATTTCTACATTTTTGCCCCAAAATAAAGAAAATTACTGCATTTTTTACCCCAAAATTAGGTGAATTTCTGCAATTTTGCTCCAAAATACGGGGATTTTCTGCCTTTTTCTCCGAAAATAAAGGGAATTTCTGCCATTATGCCGTGAAATAAGTGAAATTTCTGCAGTTTTACTCCAAAATAAGGAGAAGTTCTGCGTTTTTGCCCCAAAATTAGGGGAATTTCTGCAATTTTGCTCCATAATACGGGGAATTTCTGCCGTTTTGCCTGAAAATAAAGGGAATGTATACCTTTTTGCCATAAAAAAGAGAAATTTCTTCATTTTTACCCCAAAATAAGGGGATTTTCCGCCTTTTTGACTCCAAATAAGTCCAATTTCTGAATTTTCCCCCAAAATAAATGGAATTTTTCTCTTTATGCCCCAAAATAAGGGGAATTTCTGACTTTTTGCCCTGAAATAAGTTAAATTTCTAAAATTTTCCCCAAAATAAGGGGAATGTCAGCTTTTTGCCCTAAAATAAGGGGAATTTCTGCATTTTGCCCCAAAATAGACGGAATTTCAGCGTTTTTACCTCAAAATAAGGGGAATTTCTGCCTTTTTGCTTCAAAATAAGAAAAATTTCTGCCTTTTTTCCCTGAAATAAGTGAAATTTCTGCAATTTTGCCCCAAAATAAGTGAAATTTCTGCAATTGTGCCCCAAAATAAGGGAAATTTCTGGAATTTTGCCCCAAAATAAGTGGAATTATTGAGTTTTGCCCCAAAATAAGGAGAATTTCTGTCTTTTTGCCCCAACATATAGGGAATTTCTGGCTTTTTGCCCCACAATTTGGGGAATTTCTGATATTTTGCTCCAAAATACGTGGAATTTCTGCCTTTTTGCCCGAAAATAAGAAGAATGCATACCTTTTTGCCATAAAAAAGGGAAATTTCTTCATTTTTGCTCCAAAATAAGTGAAATTTCTGCTTTATTGCCTCTAAATAAGTGGAATTTCTGTCTTTTCCCCCAAAACAAAGGGAATTTCTGTCTTCTTTGCCCCAAAATAGGAAAACTTTCTGACTTATTACCCTGAAATAAGTGAAATTACTGCAATTTTGCCCCAAAATAAGGGAAATTTCTGCCTTTTTGCACCCAAATAGGGGAATTTCAGCGTTTTTACCTCAAAATAAGAGGACTTTCTGCATTTTTGACACAAAATATTAGGAATTTCTGCCTTTTTGCCCCAAAATAAGGAAAATTTCTGCCTTTTTTCCCTGAAATAAGTGATATTTCTGCAATTTTGCCTCAAAATAAGTGAAATTTCTGGAATTTTGCCCCAAAATAAGTGGAATTTCTGAGTTTTGCCCCAACATAAGGAGAATTTCTGTCTTTTTGCCCTAACATATAGCGAATTTCTGCCTTTTTGCCCCACAATTTGGGGAATTTCTGCAATTTTGCTCCAAAATACAAGGAATTTCTGCTTTTCAGCCCGAAAATAAAGGGAATGTTTACCTTTTGGCACAGAGAAGGGAAATTTCTTCATTTTGCTACAAAATAAGGGGAATTTCTGCTTTTTTTCCTCTAAATATGTGGAATTTCTGTCTTTTTCCCCCAAAACAAAGGGAATTTCTGTCTTTTTAGCCCCAAAATAAGGAAAATTTATGACTTATTACCCTGAAATAAGTGAAATTTCTGCAATTTTGCCCCAAAATAAGGGAAATTTCTGGCTTTTTGCCCCCAAATAAGGGGATTTCACCCTTTTTACCTCAAAATAAGGGAAATTTCTGCATTTTTGCCACAATATATTAGGAATTTCTGCCTTTTTGCCCCAAAATAAGAGAAATTTCTGCCTTTTTTCCCTGAAATAAGTGAAATTTCTACAATTTTGACCCCAAAATAAGTGAAATCTCTGCAATTTTGCCCCAAAATAAGGGAAATTTCTGGAATTTTGCCCCAAAGTAAGTGGAATTTCTGAGTTTTTCCTTAAAATAAGGAAAATTTCTTTTTTTTGCCCTAACATATAGGGAATTTCTGCATTTTTGCCCCACAATTAGGGGAATTACTGCAATTTTGCTCCAAGATACTGGGAATTCCTGCTTTTTTGCCCGAAAATAAGGAGAATGTATAGCTTTTGCCACAAAAAAGGGAAATTTCTTCATTTTTGCCCCAAAATAAGAGGAATTTCTGCCTTTTTTCCTCAAAATATGTAAAATTTCTGCCTTTTTACCCAAAAATAAACAAAATTTCTGTCTTTTTGCCTCAAAATAAAAGGAATTTTTGAATTATGCCCTGAAATAAGTGAAATTTTTGCAATTTTGCCCCAAAATAAAAGAAATTTCTGCAATTTTTCCCCATAATAAAGGAATTTTCTGCAATTTTGCCCCAAAATAAAGGGAATTTCTGTTTTTTGTTTCCAAATAAGAGAAATTTCTGAAATATTGCCATATAATAAAAGGAATTTCTGCCTTTTGCCCCAAAATAAGGGGAATTTCTGCCTTTTTGCCCCTAAATAAAGAAAATTACTGCATGTTTTACCCCAAAATTAGGTGAATTTCTGCAATTTTGCTTTAAAATACGGGAATTTTCTGCCTTTTTCACCGAAAATAAAGGGAATTTCTGCCATTTTGCTGCGAAATAAGTGAAATTTCTGCAGTTTTACCCCAAAATAAGGGGAAGTTCTGCGTTTTTACCCCAAAATTAGGGTAATTTCTGCAATTTTGCTGCAAAATACGGGGAATTTCGGCCTTTTTGCCCGAAAATAAAGGGAATGTATAACTTTTTGCCATAAAAAAGGGAAATTTCTTCATTTTTACCCCAAAATAAGGGGGTTTTCCTCCTTTTAGACTCAAAATAAGTGCAATTTCTGACTTTTCACAAAAATAAACGGAATTTCTGTATTTTTGACCCAAAATAAGGGAAATTTCTGACTTTTTGCCCTGAAATAAGTTAAATTTTTAAAATTTTTATCCAAAATAAGGGAAATGTCTCCTTTTTGCACCAAAATAAGAAGAATGTTTAATTTTTTGCCACAAAATAAGGGGAATTTCATCCTTTTTACCTCAAAATAAGGGGAATTTCTGCATTTTTGCCCCAAAATATCGGAAATTTCTGCCTTTTTGCCCAAAATAAGAAAAATTTCTGCAATTTTGTATCAAAATAAAAGAAATTTCTGCCTTTTTGCCCTAAAATAAAAAAAGTTTTGCTTTTTTTCTTTGAAATAAGTGAAATTTCTGCAATTTTTCCCTAAATAAGTGAAATTTCTGCAATTTTGCCCCAAAATAAGGGAAATTTCTGGCTTTTTGCCCCCAAATAAGGGGATTTCACCCTTTTTACCTCAAAATAAGGGAAATTTCTGCATTTTTGCCACAATATATTAGGAATTTCTGCCTTTTTGCCCCAAAATAAGAGAAATTTCTGCCTTTTTTCCCTGAAATAAGTGAAATTTCTACAATTTTGACCCCAAAATAAGTGAAATCTCTGCAATTTTGCCCCAAAATAAGGGAAATTTCTGGAATTTTGCCCCAAAGTAAGTGGAATTTCTGAGTTTTTCCTTAAAATAAGGAAAATTTCTTTTTTTTGCCCTAACATATAGGGAATTTCTGCATTTTTGCCCCACAATTAGGGGAATTACTGCAATTTTGCTCCAAGATACTGGGAATTCCTGCTTTTTTGCCCGAAAATAAGGAGAATGTATAGCTTTTGCCACAAAAAAGGGAAATTTCTTCATTTTTGCCCCAAAATAAGAGGAATTTCTGCCTTTTTTCCTCAAAATATGTAAAATTTCTGCCTTTTTACCCAAAAATAAACAAAATTTCTGTCTTTTTGCCTCAAAATAAAAGGAATTTTTGAATTATGCCCTGAAATAAGTGAAATTTTTGCAATTTTGCCCCAAAATAAAAGAAATTTCTGCAATTTTTCCCCATAATAAAGGAATTTTCTGCAATTTTGCCCCAAAATAAAGGGAATTTCTGTTTTTTGTTTCCAAATAAGAGAAATTTCTGAAATATTGCCATATAATAAAAGGAATTTCTGCCTTTTGCCCCAAAATAAGGGGAATTTCTGCCTTTTTGCCCCTAAATAAAGAAAATTACTGCATGTTTTACCCCAAAATTAGGTGAATTTCTGCAATTTTGCTTTAAAATACGGGAATTTTCTGCCTTTTTCACCGAAAATAAAGGGAATTTCTGCCATTTTGCTGCGAAATAAGTGAAATTTCTGCAGTTTTACCCCAAAATAAGGGGAAGTTCTGCGTTTTTACCCCAAAATTAGGGTAATTTCTGCAATTTTGCTGCAAAATACGGGGAATTTCGGCCTTTTTGCCCGAAAATAAAGGGAATGTATAACTTTTTGCCATAAAAAAGGGAAATTTCTTCATTTTTACCCCAAAATAAGGGGGTTTTCCTCCTTTTAGACTCAAAATAAGTGCAATTTCTGACTTTTCACAAAAATAAACGGAATTTCTGTATTTTTGACCCAAAATAAGGGAAATTTCTGACTTTTTGCCCTGAAATAAGTTAAATTTTTAAAATTTTTATCCAAAATAAGGGAAATGTCTCCTTTTTGCACCAAAATAAGAAGAATGTTTAATTTTGCCCCAAAATAAGGGGAATTTCATCCTTTTTACCTCAAAATAAGGGGAATTTCTGCATTTTTGCCCCAAAATATCGGAAATTTCTGCCTTTTTGCCCAAAATAAGAAAAATTTCTGCAATTTTGTATCAAAATAAAAGAAATTTCTGCCTTTTTGCCCTAAAATAAAAAAAGTTTTGCTTTTTTTCTTTGAAATAAGTGAAATTTCTGCAATTTTTCCCTAAATAAGTGAAATTTCTGCAATTTTGCCCCAAAATAAGTGGAATTTCTGAGTTTGGCCCCAAAATAAGGAGAATTTCTGTCTTTTTGCACCAACATATAGGGAATTTCTGCCTTTTTGCCCCACAATTAGGGGAATTTCTGCAATTTTGCTCCAAAATATAAAGAATTTCTGCCTTTTTGCCCAAAAATAAGAAAAATTTCTCCTTTTTTTCCCTGAAATAAGTGAAATTTCTGCAATTATGCCCCAAAATAAGTGAAGTTTCTGCAATTATGCCCCAAAATAAGGGAAATTTTTGGAATTTTTCCCCAAAATAAGTGGAATTTCTGAGTTTTACCCCAAAATAAGGAGAATTTCTGTTTTTTGCACTAACATATAGGGAATTTCTGCCTTTTTGACCCACAATTAGGGAATTTCTGCAATTTTGATCCAAAATACAGGGAATTTCTGCTTTTTAGCCTCAAAATAAGGAAAATGTATACCTTTTGCCACAAAAAAGGGAAATTTCTTCATTTTGCTCCAATATAAGGGGAATTTCTGCTTTTTTGCCTCTAAATAACTGGAATTTCTGTCTTTTTCCCCCAAAACAAAGGGAATTTCTTTCTTTTTTGCCTCAAATTAAGGAAAATTTCTGACTTATTTCCATGAAATAAGTGAAATTTCTGCAATTTTGCCCCCAAATAAGGGAAATTTCTGTCTTTTTGCCCCCAAATAAGAAAATTTCAGCATATTTACCTAAAAATAAGAGGAATTTCTGAATTTTGCCCCAAAATATGAGAAATTTCTGCCTTTTTGCCCCAAAATAAGAAAAATTTCTGCAATTTTGTACCAAAATAAAAGAAATTTCTGCCTTTTTGCCCTAAAATAAGAAAATTTCTGCTTTTTTTCTGAAATAAGTGAAATTTCTGAAATTTTGCCCCAAAATAAGTGGAATTTCTGAGTTTTGCACCAAAATAAGGAGAATTTCTGCCTTTTGCCCCACAATTAGGGGAATTTCTACAATTTTGCTCCAAAATATGGGGAATTTCTGCATTTTTGCCCGAAAATAAGAAGAATGCATACCTTTTTGCCATAAAAAAAAGAAATTTCTTCATTTTTGCTTCAAAATAAGAGGATTTTCTGCTTTTTTTCCTCTAAATATGTGGAATTTCGGTCTTTTTCCCCTAAAACAAAGGGAATTTCTATATTTTTTGCTCCAAAATAATGAAAATTTCTGACATATTACCCTGAAATAAGTGAAATTTCTGCAATTTTGAACCAAAATAATGGAAATTTCTGCCTTTTTGCACCCCAAAAAGGGGAATTTCAGCCTTTTTACATCAAAGTTAGGGGAATTTCTTCATTTTTGCCCCATAATATGGGAAATTTCTGCCTTTTTGCCCCAAAATAAGAAAAATTTCTGCAATTTTGTCCCAAAATAAATTTCTGCCTTTTTGACCCAAAATAAGAGAATTTCTGCTTTTTTCTGAAAGAAGTGAAATTTCTGCAATTTTGCCCCAAAATAAGTCAAACTTCTGCAATTTTGCCCCAAAATAAGTGGAATTTCTGATTTTTGCCCCAGAATAAGGAGAATTTCTGTCTTTTTGCCCCAACATATAGGGAATTTCTGCCTTTTTGCCACACAATTAGGGGAATTTCTGCAAATTTGCTCCAAAATACGGGGAATTTGTGGCTTTTTGCCCGAAAATAAGAAGAATGCATACCTTTTTTCCATAAAAAAGGGAAATTTCTTCATTTTTGCTCTAAAATAAGGGGAATTTCTGCTTTTTTGCCTCTAAATAAGTGGAATTTCTGTTTTTTTTCCCCCAAAACAAACGGAATTTCTGTATTTTTTGCCCCAAAATAAGGAAAATTTCTGACTTATTACCCTGAAATAAGTAAAATTTCTTCAATTTTGCCCCAAATTAAGGGAAATTTCTGCCTTTTTGCCCCCAAATAAGGAGAATATCAGCTTTTTACCTCCAAATAAGGGGAATTTCTGCATTTTTGCCCCAAAATATGGGAAATTTCTGCCTTATTGCCCCAAAATAAGAGAAATTTCTGTAATTTTGTACCAAAATAAGAGAAATTTCTGCCTTTTTGCCCCAAAATAATAAAATTTCTGCTTTTTTTCTGAAATAAGTGAAATTTCTGCAATTTTGCCCCAAAATAAGTGAAATTTCTGAGTTTTGCCCCAAAATAAGGAGAATTTCTGTCTTTTTGCCCCAACATATAGGGAATTTCTGCATTCTTGCCCCAAAATTAGGGGAATTTCTGCAATTTTCCTCCAAAATACGGGGAATTTCTGCTCTTTTTACCGAAAATAAGAAGAATGCATACATTTTTGCCATAAAAAAAGGGAAATTTCTTTATTTTTTGCACCAAAATAAGGGGAATTTCTGCTTTTTTGCCTCTAAATAAGTGGATTTTCTGTCTTTTTCCCC
The DNA here is from genome assembly GCF_963924665.1 of Micromys minutus. NCBI lineage: Eukaryota > Metazoa > Chordata > Mammalia > Rodentia > Muridae > Micromys > Micromys minutus. The sequence goes on along the minus strand of NW_027667467.1, from coordinate 8,769,666 downwards.
AGAAACAAAAGAAATTTCAGTCTTTTTGCCCCAAAATAAGGAAAATTTCTGACTTATTACCCTGAAATAAGTGAAATTTCTGCAATTTTGCCCCAAAATAAGAGTAATTTCTGCCTTTTTGCTCCTAAATAAGGGGAATTTCAGCCTTTTTACCTCAAAATAAGGGGAATTTATGCATTTTTACCCCAAAATATGAGAAATTTCTGCCTTTTTGACCCAAAATAGAAAAAAAATTTGCAATTTTGTACCAAAATAAAAAAAATTTCTGCCTTTTTGCCCCAAAATAAGAAAATTTCTGCTTTTTTCTGAAATAAGTCAAATTTCTTCAATTTTGCCCCAAAATAAGGAAAATTTCTGGAATTTTGCCCCAAAATAATTGGAATTTCTGAGTTTTGCCCCAAAATAAGGAGAATTTCTGTCTTTTTGCCCCAAAATATTGGGAATTTCTACCTTTTTGCCCAACAATTTGGGGAATTTCTGCAATTTTGCTAATAAAATACAAGGAATTTCTGCATTTTTGCCCAAAAATAAGAATAATGCATACCTTTTTGCCATAAAAAAAGGAAATTTCTTCATTTTTGCTCAAAAAATAAGGGGAATTTCTGCTTTTTTGCCTCTAAATAAGTAAAATTTCTGTCTTTTTCCCCCAAAATAAAGGGAATTTCTATATATTTGCCCCAAAATTAGGAAAATTTCTGACTTATTACCCTGAAGTAAGTAAAATTTCTGCAATTTTGCCCCAAAATAAGGGAAATTTCTGCCTTTTTGCCCCCAAATAATGGGAATTTCAGCCTTTTTACCTCAAAATAAGAAGAATTTCTGCATTTTTGCCCCAAAAGATGAGAAATTTCTGCCTTTTTGCCCCAAAATAAGAAAAATTTCTGCAATTTTGTACCAAAATAAAAGAAATTTCTGCCTTTTTGCCCTAAAATAAGAAAATTTCTACTTTTTTAATGAAATGAGTGAAATTTCTGCAATTTTGCCCCAAAATAAGTCAAATTTCTGCAATTTTTCTCCAAAATAAGGGAAATTTCTAGAATTTTGCCCCAAAATAAGTGGAATTTCTGAGTTTTGCCCCAAATTAAGGAGAATTTCTGTCTTTTTTCTCCAACATATAGGGAACTTCTGCCTTTTTGCCCCACAATTAGGGGAATTTCTGTAATTTTGCTCCAAAATACGGGGAATTTCTGCCTTTTTGCGTGAAAAATAGAAGAATGCATACTTTTTTGCCATAAAAAAGGGAAATTTCTTCATTTTTGCTCAAAAGTAAGGGACATTTCTGCTTTTTTGCCTCTAAATAAGTGGAATTTCTGTCTTTTTCCCCCAAAACAAAGGGAATTTCTGTCTTTTTTGCCCCCAAATAAGGAAAATTTCTGACTTATTACCCAGAAATAAGTGAAATTTCTGCAATTTTGCCCCAAAATAAGGGAAATTTCTGCCTTTTTGCCCCCAAATAATGGGAATTTCAGCCTTTTTACCTCAAAATAAGAAGAATTTCTGCATTTTTGCCCCAAAAGATGAGAAATTTCTGCCTTTTTGCCCCAAAATAAGAAAAATTTCTGCAATTTTGTACCAAAATAAAAGAAATTTCTGCCTTTTTGCCCTAAAATAAGAAAATTTCTACTTTTTTAATGAAATGAGTGAAATTTCTGCAATTTTGCCCCAAAATAAGTCAAATTTCTGCAATTTTTCTCCAAAATAAGGGAAATTTCTAGAATTTTGCCCCAAAATAAGTGGAATTTCTGAGTTTTGCCCCAAATTAAGAAGAATTTCTGTCTTTTTTCTCCAACATATAGGGAACTTCTGCCTTTTTGCCCCACAATTAGGGGAATTTCTGTAATTTTGCTCCAAAATACGGGGAATTTCTGCCTTTTTGCGTGAAAAATCGAAGAATGCATACTTTTTTGCCATAAAAAAGGGAAATTTCTTCATTTTTGCTCAAAAGTAAGGGAAATTTCTGCTTTTTTGCCTCTAAATAAGTGGAATTTCTGTCTTTTTCTCCCAAAACAAAGGGAATTTATAACTTTTTTGCCCCAAAAATAAGGAAAATTTCTGACTTCTTACTTTGAAATAAGTGAAATTTCTGCAATTTTGCCCCAAAATAATGGAAATTTCTGCCTTTTTGCACCCAAAAAAGAGGAATTTCAGCCTTTATACCTCAAAATAAGGGGAATTTCTGAATTTTTGCCCCATAATATGGGAAATTTCTGCCTTTTTGTCCCAAAATAAGAAAAATTTCTGTAATTAAGTACCAAGATAAAAGAAATTTCTGTCTTTTTTCCCCAAAATAAGAGAATTTCTGCTTTTTTTCTGAAATAAGTGAAATTTCTGCAATTTTGCCCCAGAATAAGTCAAATTTCTGCAATTTTGCCCCAAAATAAGTGGAATTTCTGAGTTTTGCCCCAAAATAAGGAAAATTTCTGTCTTTTTGCTCCAACATATAGGGAATTTCTGCATTTTTGCTCCACAATTAGGGGAATTTCTGCAATTTTGCTCCAAAATACGGGGAATTTCTGCTTTTTTGCCCGAAAATAAAAAGAATGCATACCTTTTTGCTATAAAAAAGGGAAATTTCTTCATTTTTGCTCCAAAATAAGGGGAATTTCTGCTTTTTTACCTCGAAATAAGTGGAATTTCTGTCTTTTTCCCCCAAAACTAAAGAAATTTCTGTCTTTTTTGCCCCAAAATAAGGAAAATTTCTGACTTCTTACCCTGAAATAAGTGAAATTTCTGCAATTTTGCCCAAAAATAAGAGAAATTTCTGCCTTTTTGCACCCAAAAAAGAGGAATTTCAGCCTTTATACCTCAAAATAAGGGGAATTTCTGCATTTTTGCCCCATCATATGGGAAATTTCTGCCTTTTTGTCCCAAAATAAGAAAAATTTCTGTAATTTTGTACCAAAATAAAAGAAATTTCTGTCTTTTTTCCCCAAAATAAGAGAATTTCTGCTTTTTTCTGAAATAAGTGAAATTTCTGCAATTTGGCCCCAGAATAAGTCAAATTTCTGCAATTTTGCCCCAAAATAAGTGGAATTTCTGAGTTTTACCCCAAAATAAGGAAAATTTCTGTCTTTTTGCTCCAACATATAGGGAATTTCTGCATTTTTGCTCCACAATTAGGGGAATTTCTGCAATTTTGCTCCAAAATACGGGGAATTTCTGCTTTTTTGCCCGAAAATAAAAAGAATGCATACCTTTTTGCTATAAAAAAGGGAAATTTCTTCATTTTTGCTCCAAAATAAGGGGAATTTCTGCTTTTTTACCTCGAAATAAGTGGAATTTCTGTCTTTTTCCCCCAAAACTAAAGAAATTTCTGTCTTTTTTGCCCCAAAATAAGGAAAATTTCTGACTTCTTACCCTGAAATAAGTGAAATTTCTGCAATTTTGCCCAAAAATAAGAGAAATTTCTGCCTTTTTGCCCCCAAATAAGGAGAATTTCAGCCTTTAACCTCAAAATAAGGGGAAATTCTGCATTTTGCCCCAAAATATGGGAAATTTCTGCCTTTTTGTCCCAAAATAAGAAAAATTTTTGATATTTTGTAACAAAATAAAAAAAATTTTCTACCTTTTTCCCCCAAAATAAGAAAATTTCCGCTTTTTTTCTGAAATAAGTGAAATTTCTGGAATTTTGCCCCAAAATAAGTGGAATTTCTGAGTTTTGCCCCAAAATAAGGAGAATTTCTGTCCTTTTGCCCCAACATATAGGGGATTTCTGCCTTTTTGCCCAGCAATTATAGAAATTTCTGCAACTTTGCTTCAAAATACAAGGAATTTCTGCCTTTTTGCCCAAAAATACTAAGAATGCATACCTTTTTGCCATAAAAAATGGAAATTTCTTCATTTTTTCTCCAAAATAAGAGGAATTTCTGCTTTTTTGCCTCTAAATAAGTGGAATTTCTGTCTTTTTCCCCCAAAATAAAGGGAATTTCTGTCTTTTTGCCCCAAAATAAGGAAAATTTCTGACTTATTACCCTTAAGTAAGTGAAATTTCTGCAATTTTGCCCCAAAATAAACGAAATTTCTGCTTTTTTGCCCCCAAATAATTGGAATTTTAGCCGTTTTACCTCAAAATATAGGAAATTTTTGCATTTTTGCCCCAAAATATGAGAAATTTCTGCCTTTTTGCCCCAAAATAAGAAAAAATTCTGCAATTTTGTAGCAAAATAAAAGAAATTTCTGCCTTTTTGCCCCAAAATAAAAAAAATTCTGCTTTTTTTTTGAAATAAGTGAAATTTCTGCAATTTTGCCCCAAAATAAGTGGAATTTTTGAGTTTTGCCACAAAATAAAAAAAATTCTGCCTTTTTGCCCCAAAATAAGAAAAATTTCGGCAATTTTGTACCAAAATAAAAGAAATTTCTGCCTTTTTGCCCCAAAATAAGAAAACTTCTGCTTTTTTAATGAGATAAGTGAAATTTCTGCCTTTTTGCCCCAAAACAAAAAAAATTTCTGCCTTTTTCCCCTGAAATAAGTGAAATTTCTGCAATTTTGCCCCAAAATAAGTGAAGTTTCTTCAATTTTGCCCCAAAATAAAGGAATTTTTTGGAATTTTGCCCCAAAATAAGTGGAATTTCTGAGTTTTACCAAAAAATAAGGAGAATTTCTGTCTTTTTACCATAACATATAGGGAATTTCTGCCTTTTTGCCCCACAATTAGGGGAATTTCTGCAATTTTGCTCCAAAATGCGGTGATTTTCTGCCTTTTTCACCGAAAATAAGGAGAATTTCTGCCATTTGGCCGCGAAATAAGAAAAATTTCTGCAATTTTGTACCAAAATAAAAGAAATTTCTGCCATTTGGCCCAATATAAGAAAATTTCTGCTTTTTTTCCCTTAAATAAGTGAAATTTCTGCAATTTTGCCCCAAAGGAAGGGAAATTTCTGCAATTTTGCCCCAATGTAAAGGAAATTTCTGCAATTGTGCCCCACAATAAGAGGAATTTCTGACTTTTTGCCCTGAAATAAATGAAATTTCTGCAATTTTTCCTGAAAATAAGGGAAATTTGTGCCTTTTTGCCCCAAAATAAGAGGAATTTCTGCCTATTGCCCCAAAATATGGGGAATTTCATCATTTTACCTCAAAATAAGAGGAATTTTAGCCTTTTTGCACCAAAATATGGAGAATTTCTGCCTTTTTGCCCCAAAATAAAGGGAATTTCTGCATTTTTGCACAAATATTAGGGGAATTTCTGCAATTTTGCTCCAAAATACTGGTCATTTCTGTCTTTTTTGCCAGAAATTAAGTGGAATTTCTGCCTTTTTGTCCCGAAATATGTGAAATTTCTTCAATTTTAGCCAAAACTTAGGGATTTCATCTTTTTGCCCCAAAATAAGGGGAATTTCTGCCATTATGCCCTGAAATATTTGAAATTTCTGCAATTTTACCCAAAAATAGGGGGAATTTCTGCCTTTTTGTTCCAAAATAAAGGGGAATTTCAGCCTTATTACCTCAAAATAAGGGAAATTTCTGCCTTTTTGCCACAAAATATAAGGAATTTCTGCCTTTTTGCCCCAAAATAAGGAAAATTTCTGCAATTTTGCCCCAAAATAAGAGGAATTTCTCCCTTTTTGCCCCAAAATAAAGGAAATTTCAGCCTTTTTACTTGAAAATAAGTGAAAATTCTGCAATTTTGCCCCAAATAAGGCAAATTTCTGCAATTTTGCCCCAAAATAAGGTAAATTCCTGTAATTTTGCCCCAAAATAAAGGAAATTTCTGGAATTTTGCCGCAAAGTAAGGGGAATTTCTGATTTTTGCCCCAAAATAAAAGGGAATTTCTGCCTTTTGCCCCAAAATTAGGAGAATTTCTGAATTTTGCTCCAAAATACGGAGAATTTCTGACTTTTTGCCTGAAAATAAGGGGAATGCATATCTTTTTTGCCATAAAAAAGGGAAATTTCTTCATTTTTGCTCCAAAATACGGGGAATTTCTGCCTTTTTGCCTCTAAATAAGTGGAATTTCTGTTTTTTTCCCCCAAAACAATGGGAATTTCTGTCTTTTTTGCCCCAAAATAAGGGGAATTTCTGACTTATTACCCTGAAATAGGTAAAATTTCTGCAATTTTGCCTCAAAATTAGGGTAATTTCTGCCTTTCTGCCCCCAAATACGGGAAATTTCAGCATTTGTACTTCAAAATTAGGGGAATTTCTGCATTTTTGCCACAAAATATTAGGAATTTTTGCCCTTTTCTCCCAAAATAAGGAAAATTTCGGCCTTTTTTTTCTTAAATAAGTGAAATTTCTGCAATTTTGCCCCAAAATAAGTGAAATTTCTGCAATTTTGCCCCAAAATAAGGAAAATTTTTGGAATTTTGCCCCAAAGAAGTGGAATTTCTGAGTTTTGCCCCAAAATAAGGAGAATTTCTGTCTTTTTGCCCCAACAAATTGGGAATTTCTGCATTTTTGCCCCACAACTAGGGGAATTTCTGCAATTTTGCTCCAAAATACGGGGAATTTCTGCTTTTTTCCTGAAAATAAAGGGAATGTATACCTTTTGCCACAAAGAAAGGAAATTTCTTCATTTTTGCCCCAAAATATGGGGAATTTCTGCCTTTTTACCTCAAAATAAGTGAAATTTCTGCCTTTTTACCAAAAATAAATGGAATTTCTCTCTTTTTGCTCCAAAATAAAAGGAATTTTTGAATTATGCTCTGAAATAAGTGAAATTTCTGCAATTTTGCCCCAGAATAAAAAATTTCTGCCTTTTTGCCACAAAATAAGGGGAATTTCTGTCTTTTTGCCCCAAAATAAGGGAAATTTCAGCCTTTTTGCCCCCAAATAAGGGAGAATTTCCGGCTTTTTACCTCAAAATAAAGGGAATTTCTGCATTTTTGCCACAAAATGTTAAGAATTTCTGCCATTGTGCTCCAAAATATGGAAAATTTCTGCTGTTTTTCTTTGAAATAAGTGAAATTTCTACAATTTTGCCCCAAAATAAGTGAAATATCTGCAATTTTGCCCCAATATAAGGGAAATTTCTGGAATTTTGTTCCAAAATAAGTGGAATTTCTGAGTTTTGCGCCAAAATAAGGAGAATTTCTGTCTTTTTGCCCCAACATATAAGGAATTTCTTTATTTTTGCACCACAGTTAGGGGAATTTCTGCAATTTTGCTCCAAATTATGGGGAATTTCTTCTTTTTTGCCCAAAAATAAGGGGAATGTATACCTTTTGCCACAAAATAGGGAAATTTCTTCATTTTTGGCCCAAAATAAGAGGAATTTCTGCCTTTTTACCTCAAAATAAGTGAAATTTCTGACTTTTTACCCAAAAATAAACGGAATTTCTGTCTTTTTGCTTAAAATAAAAGGAATTTTTGAATTATGCCCTGAAATAAGTGAAATTTCTGCAATTTTGCCCCAAAATAAAAGAAATTTCTTCTTTTTGCCACAAAATAAGAGGAAATTCTGTCTTTTTGGCCCAAAATAAGGGAAATTTCTGCCTTTTTGCCCCCATAAAGAGGGAATTTCATGCTTTTTACCTCAAAATAAGGGGAATTTCTGCATTTTTGCCACAAAATATTAAGAATTTCTGACATTGTGCTTCAAAATACGGAAAAATTCTGCCTTTTTTCCCTGAAATAAGTGAAATTTCTGCAATTTTTCCCCAAAATAAATGAAATTTCTGCAATTTTGCCCTAAAATAAGTGGAATTTCTGAGTTTTGCCCCAATATAAGGAGAATTTCTGTCTTTTTGCCCCAATATATAGGGAATTTCTGCATTTTTGCCCCACAATTAGGGGAATTTCTGCAATTTTGCTCCAAAATACGGTGATTTTCTGCCTATTTCATCGAAAATAAGGAGAATTTCTGCCATTTGGCCGTGAAATAAGAAAAATTTCTGCAATTTTTTACCAAAATAAAAGAAATTTCTGCCTTTTTCCCTCAAAATCAGAAAATTTCTGCTTTTTTTCCCTTAAATAAGTGAAATTTCTGCAATTTTGCCCGAAAGTAAGGGAAATTTCTACAATTTTGCCCCAATGTAAAGGAAATTTCTGCAATTGTGCCCCAAAATAAGAGGAATTTCTGACTTTTTGCCCTGAAATAAATGAAATTTCTGCAATTTTTCCTGAAAATAAGGGAAATTTGTGGCTTTTTGCCCCAAAATAAGAGGAATTTCTGCCTTTTGCCCCAAAATATGGGGAATTTCATCATTTTACCTCGAAATAAGAGGAATTTCAGCCTTTTTGCACCAAAATATGGAGAATTTCTGCCTTTTTGCCCCAAAATAAAAGGAATTTCTGCATTTTTGCACAAATATTAAGGGAATTTTTGCAATTTTGCTCCAAAATACGGGTCATTTCTGCCTTTTTTGCCAGAAATTAAGTGGAATTTCTGCCTTTTTGTCCCGAAATAAGTGAAATTTCTTCAATTTTAGCCAAAAATTAGGGATTTCATCTTTTTGCCCCAAAATAAGGGGAATTTCTGCCATTTTGCCATGAAATATTTGAAATTTCTGCAATTTTACCCCAAAACAAGGGGAATTTCTGCCTTTTTGTTCCAAAATAAAGGGGACTTTCAGCCTTATCACCTCAAAATAAGGGAAATTTCTGCCTTTTTGCCACAAAATATAAGGAATTTCTGCCTTTTTGCCCCAAAATAAGGAAAACTTCTGCTATTTTCCCCAAAATAAAAGGGATTTCTCACTTTTTGCCCCAAAATAAAGAAAATTTCAGCCTTTTTACCTGAAAATAAGTGAAAATTCTCCAATTTTGCCCCAAATAAGGGAAATTTCTGCAATTTTGCCCCAAAATAAGGTAAATTCCTGCAATTTTGCCCCAAAATAAAGGAAATTTCTGGAATTTTGCTCAAAGTAAGGGAAATTTCTTATTTTTGCCCCAAAATAAAGGGAATTTCTGCCTTTTGCCCCAAAATTAGGGGAATTTCTGAATTTTGCTCCAAAATACGGAGAATTTCTGCCTTTTTGCCTGAAAATAAGGGGAATGCATATTTTTTTGGATAAAAAGGGGAAATTTCTTCAGTTTTGCTCCAAAATACGGGGAATTTCTGCCTTTTAGCCTCTAAATAAGTGGAATTTCTGTTATTTTTCCCCCAAAACAAAGGGAATTTCTGTCTTTTTTGCCCCAAAATAAGGGGAATTTCTGACTTATTACCCTGAAATAAGTGAAATTTTTGCAATTTTGCCTCAAAATAAGGGTAATTTCTGCCTTTCTGACACCAAATAAGGGAAATTTCAGCATTTTTACCTCAAAATTAGGGGAATTTCTGCAATTTTGCCACAAAATAAGAGAAATTTCTGCAATTTTGCCCCAAAATAAGAAAAAATTCTGGAATTTTGCCCCAAAAAAAGTGGAATTTCTGAGTTTTGCCCCAAAATAAGGAGAATTTCTGTCTTTTTGCTCCAACATATAGAGAATTTCTGCCTTTATGCCCCACAATTAGGGGAATTTCTGCAATTTTGCTCCAAAATACGGGGAATTTCTGCCTTTTTGCCCGAAAATAAGGGGAATGCATAACTTTTTGCCATAAAAAAGGGAAATTTCTTCATTTTTGCTCCAAAAAAAGGGGAATTTCTGCATTTTTGCCTCTAAATAAGTGGAATTTCTGTATTTTTCCCCCAAAACAAAGGGAATTTTTGTCTTTTTTCCCCAAAATAAGGAAAATTTCTGACTTATTACCCTGAAATAAGTGAAATTTCTGCAATTTTGCCCTAAAATAAGGGAAATTTCTGCAATTTTTCCTCATAATAAGGGAAATTTCTGCAATTTTTCTCAATAATAAGGGGAATTTCTGTTTTTTGCCCCCAAATAAGGGAAATTTCTGCAATATTGCCCTAAAATAAGGGGAATTTCTGCCTTTAGCCCCAAAATATGGAGAATTTCTGCATTTTTGCCCAAAATAAAGAAAATTACTCTATTTTTTACCCCAAAATTATTTGAATTTCTGCAATTTTGCTCCAAAATATGGGGATTTTCTGCCTTTTTCCCTGAAAATAATGAAAATTTCTGCCATTTTGCCACGAAATAAGTGAAATTTCTGCAGTTTAAGGCCAAAATTAGGGGAATATCTGCCTTTTGCACCAAAATTAGGGGAATTTCTGCAATTTTGCTCCAAAATACGGGGAATTTCTGCATTTTTGCCTGAAAATAAAGGGAATGTATACCTTTTTGCCATAAAAAAAGAAAATTTCTTCATTTTTGCCCCAAAATAAGGGGATTTTCTGCCTTTTAGACTCAAAATAAGTGCAATTTCTGCTTTTTCCCCCAAAATAAATGAAATTTCTGACATTGATTCCCCAAAATAAAGGGAATTTCTGACTTTTTGACTGAAAATAAGGGTAGTTTCAGCCTTTTTACCTCAAAATAAGAGGAATTTCTGCCTTTTTGCCCTAAAATATGGGAAATTTCTGCCTTTTTGCCCCAAAATAAGAAAAATTTCTGCAATTTTGTACCAAAATAAAAGAAATTTCTGCCTTTTTGCCCCAAAATAAGAAAATTTCTGCCTTTTTTCTGAAAAAAGTGAAATTTCTGCAATTTTGCCCCAAAATAAGGGAAATTTCTGCAATTTTGCCCAAATGTAAAGGAAATTTCTGCAATTTTGCCCCAAAATAAGGGGAATTTCTGACTTTTTGCTCCTGAAAAAAAGAGATTTTTTGTCTTTTTGCCCCAAAATAAGGAGAATTTCTGCCTTTTTGCCCGACAATTATGAGAATTTCTGCAATTTTGCTTCAAAATACGGGGAATTTCTGCCTTTTAGCCCCAAAATAAAGGGAATTTTTGCATTTTCCCCCAATATTTGGGGAATTTCTGCATTTTACCTCTAAATAAGGGGAATTTCTGCATTTTACCTAAAATAAGAAGAATTTCTTCCTTTTGCCCCAAAATATGGGGAATTTCTGCCTTTTTATTCCAAAATAAGAAAAATTTCTTCAATTTTGTACCATAATAAAAGAAATTTCTGCTTTTTGCCCCAAAATAAGAAAAATTTCTGACTTTTTGCCCTGAAATAAATGAAATTTCTGCAATTTTGCCCGAAAATAAGGGAAATTTGTGCCTTTTTGCCCCAAAATAAGGGGAATTTCTGCCTTTTGCCCCAAAATATGGAAAATTTCAGCATTTTACCTCAAAATAAAGGGAATTTAAGCCTTTTTGCACCAAAATATGGAGAATTTCTGCTTTTTTGCCTTTAAATAAAGGGAATTTCTGCATTTTTGCACCAATATTAGGGGAATTTCTGCAATTTTGCTCCAAAATACGGGTCATTTCTGCCTTTTTGCCCGAAATTAAGTTGAATTTCTGCTTTTTTGTCCCGAAATAAGTGAAATTTCTTCAAATTTAGCCAAAAATTAGGGATTTCATTTTTTTGCCCCAAAATAAGGGGAATTTCTGCCATTTTGCCCTGAAATATTTGAAATTTCTGCAATTTTACCCCAAAATAAGGGGAATTTCTGCCTTTTTGTTCCAAAATAAAGGGGAATTTCAGCCTTATCACCTCAAAATAAGGGAAATTTCTGCCTTTTTGCCCCAAAATAAAAGGAATTTCTCCCTTTTTGCCCCAAAATAAAGGAAATTTCAGTCTTTTTACCTTAAAATAAGTGAAAATTCTGCAATTTTTCCCCAAATAAGGCAAATTTCTGCAATTTTGCCCCAAAATAAAGGAAATTTCTGGAATTTAGCCTCAAAGAAAGGGGAATTTCTGATTTTTGCCCCAAAATAAAAGGGAATTTCTGCCTTTTGCCCCAAAATTAGGGGAATTTCTGAATTTTGCTCCAAAATACGGAGAATTTCTGCCTTTTTGCCCGAAAATAAGGGGAATGCATAACTTTTTGCCATAAAAAAGGGAAATTTCTTCATTTTTGCTCCAAAATAAGGGGAATTTCTGCATTTTTGCCTCTGAATAAGTGGAATTTCTGTTTTTTTCCCCCAAAACAATGGGAATTTCTGTCTTTTTTGCCCCAAAATAAGGGGAATTTCTGACTTATTACCCTGAAATAAGTGAAATTTCTGCAATTTTGACTAAAAATAAGGGTAATTTCTGCCTTTCTGCCCCCAAATAAGGGAAATTTCAGCATTTTTACCTCAAAATTAGGGGAATTTCTGCATTTTTGCCACAAAATATTAGGAATTTCTGCCTTTTTGTCCCAAAATAAGGAAAATTTCTGCCTTTTTTCCCTGAAATAAGTGAAATTTCTGCAATTTTGCCTCAAAATAAGTGAAATTTCTGCAATTTTGCCCCAAAATAAAAGAAATTTCTGGATTTTTGCCCCAAAAGAAGTGGAATTTCTGAGTTTTGCCCCAAAATAAGGAGAATTTCTGTCTTTTTGCTCCAACATATAGAGAATTTCTGCCTTTATGCCCCACAATTAGGGGAATTTCTGCAATTTTGCTCCAAAATACGGGGAATTTCTGCCTTTTTGCCCGAAAATAAGAGGAATGCATAACTTTTTGCCATAAAAAAAGGAAATTTCTTCATTTTTGCTCCAAAATAAGGGGAATTTCCTCATTTTTGACTCTAAATAAGTGGAATTTCTCTGTCTTTTTTCCCCAAAACAAAGGGAATTTCTGTTTTTTTTCCCCAAAAGAAGGAAAATTTCTGACTTATTACCCTGAAATAAGTGAAATTTCTGCAATTTTGCCAGAAAATAAGTGAAATTTCTGCAATTTTGCCCCAAAAAATAGGAAATTTCTGGAATTTTTCCCAAAAATAAGTGGAATTTCATAGTTTTGCCCCAAAATAAGAAGAATTTCTGTCTTTTTGCCCTAACATATAGGGAATTTCTGCCTTTTTGACCCACAATTAGGGGAATTTCTGCAATTTTGCTCCAAAATAAGGGGAATTTCTGCTTTTTTGCCTAAAAATAAGGGGAATGTATACCTTTTGCCACAAAAAAGGTAAATTTCTTCATTTTTGCCCCAAAATAAGAGTTATTTCTGCCTCTTTACCTCAAAATAAGTGAAATTTCTGCCTTTTTACCCCAAAATAAACGGAATTTCTGTCTTTTTGTCCCAAAATAAAAGGAATTTTTGAATTATGTCTTGAAATATGTGAAATTTCTGCAATTTTGCCCGAAAATAAAAAAAAAATTCTGCCTTTTTGCCACAAAATAAGGGGAATTTCTGTCTTTTTGTCCAATAATAAAGGGAAATTTCTTCATTTTTGCCCCCAAATAAGGGGAATTTCAGCCTTTTTACCTCAAAATAAGGGGAATTTTGCATTTTTGCCACAAAATATTAAGAATTTCTGCCATTGTGCTCCAAAATATGGAAAATTTCTGCAATTTTTCTCTGAAATAATTGAAATTTCTGCAATTTTGCCTTAAAATTAGTGAAATTTCTGCAATTTAGCCCCAAAATAAGAGAAATTTTTGGAATTTTGCCCTAAAATAAGTGGAATTTCTGAGTTTTGCCCCCAAAAAAGGAGAATTTCTGTCTTTTTGCCCCAATAAAGAGGGAATTTCTGCATTTTTGCCCCACAACTAGGGGAATTTCTGCAATTTTGCTCCAAAATAGGGAGAATTTCTGCTTTTTTCCCGAAAATAAAGGGAATGTATACCTTTTGGCACAAAGAAAGGAAATTTCTTCATTTTTGCCCCAAAATATGGGAAATTTCTGCCTTTTTACCTCAAAATAAGTGAAATTTCTGACTTTTTACCAAAAATAAACGGAATTTCTGGCTTTTTGCTCCAAAATAAAAGGAATTTTTTAATTATGCCCTGAAATAAGTGAAATTTCTGCAATTTTGCCCCAAAATAAAAGAAATTTCTGCCTTTTTTCCACAAATTAAGGGGAATTTCTGTCTTTTTGCCCAAAAATAAGGGAAATTTCAGCCTTTTTGCCCCCAAATAAGGGGGAATTTCAGGCTTTTTACCTCAAAATAAGGGGAATTTCTGCATTTTTGCCACAAAATATTAAGAATTTCTGACATTGTGCTTAAAATGCAGAAAAATTCTGCCTTTTTTCCCTGAAATAAGTGAAATTTCTGCAATTTTGTCCCAAAATAAGTGAAATTTCTGCAATTTTGCCCCAAAATAAGAAAAATTTCTGGAATTTTGACCCAAAATAAGTGAAATTTCTGAGTTTTGCCCCAATATAAGGTGAATTTCTGTGTTTTTGCCCCAACATATAGGGAATTTCTGCATTTTTGCCCCACAATTAGGGAAATTTCTGCAATTTTGCTCCAAAATACGGTGATTTTCTGCCTTTTTCGCCGAAAATAAGTAGAATTTCTGCCATTTGGCTGCGAAATAAGAAAAATTTTTGCAATTTTGTACCAAAATAAAAGAAATTTCTGCCTTTTTGCCCCAAAATAAGAAAATTTCTGCTTTTTTTCCCTGAAATAAGTGAAATTTCTGCAATTTTGCCCCAAAATAAGGGAAATTTCTGCAATTTTGCCCCAATGTAAAGGAAATTTCTGCAATTTTGCCCAAAAATAAGAGGAATTTCTGACTTTTTGCCCTGAAATAAATAAAATTTCTGCAATTTTTCCTGAAAATAAGGGAAATTTGTGCCTTTTTGCCCCAAAATAAGAGGAATTTCTGCCTTTTGCCCCAAAATATGGAGAATTTCATCATTTTACCTCAAAATAAGGGGAATTTCAGCCTTTTTGCACCAAAATATGGAGAATTTCTGCCTTTTTGCCCCAAAATAAAGGGAATTTCTGCATTTTTGCACAAATATTAGGGGAATTTCTGCAATTTTGCTCCAAAATACGGGTCATTTCTGCCTTTTTTTGCCAGAAATTAAGTGGAATTTCTGCCTTTTTGTCCCGAAATAAGTGAAATTTCTTCAATTTTAGCCAAAAATTAGGGATTTCATCTTTTTTCCCCAAAATAAGGGGAATTTCTGCCATTTTGCCATGAAATATTTGAAATTTCTGCAATTTTACCCCAAAATAAGGGGAATTTCTGCCTTTTTGTTCCAAAATAAAGGGGAATTTCAGCCTTATTATCTCAAAATAAGGGAAATTTCTGCCTTTTTGCCACAAAATATAAGGAATTTCTGCCTTTTTGCCCCAAAATAAGGAAAACTTCTGCTATCTTGCCCCAAAATAAAAGGAATTTCTCACTTTTTGCCCCAAAATAAAGGAAATTTAGGCCTTTATACCTGAAAATAAGTGAAAATTCTGCAATTTTGCCCCAAATAAGGGAAATTCCTGCAATTTTGCCCCAAAATAAAGGAAATTTCTTGAATTTTGCCTCAAAGTAAGGGAAATTTCTGATTTTTGCACCAAAATAAAGGGAATTTCTGCCTTTTGCCCCAAAATTAGGGGAATTTCTAAATTTTGCTCCAAAATACGGAGAATTTCTGCCTTTTTTGCCTGAAAATAAGGGGAATGCATATTTTTTTGCCATAAAAAAGGGAAATTTCTTCATTTTTGCTCCAAAATAAGGGGAATTTCTGCTTTTTTACCTCGAAATAAGTGGAATTTCTGTCTTTTTCCCCCAAAACTAAAGAAATTTCTGTCTTTTTTGCCCCAAAATAAGGAAAATTTCTGACTTCTTACCCTGAAATAAGTGAAATTTCTGCAATTTTGCCCAAAAATAAGAGAAATTTCTGCCTTTTTGCCCCCAAATAAGGAGAATTTCAGCCTTTAACCTCAAAATAAGGGGAAATTCTGCATTTTGCCCCAAAATATGGGAAATTTCTGCCTTTTTGTCCCAAAATAAGAAAAATTTTTGATATTTTGTAACAAAATTAAAAAAAATTTCTACCTTTTTCCCCCAAAATAAGAAAATTTCCGCTTTTTTTCTGAAATAAGTGAAATTTCTGGAATTTTGCCCCAAAATAAGTGGAATTTCTGAGTTTTGCCCCAAAATAAGGAGAATTTCTGTCCTTTTGCCCCAACATATAGGGGATTTCTGCCTTTTTGCCCAGCAATTATAGAAATTTCTGCAACTTTGCTTCAAAATACAAGGAATTTCTGCCTTTTTGCCCAAAAATACTAAGAATGCATACCTTTTTGCCATAAAAAATGGAAATTTCTTCATTTTTTCTCCAAAATAAGAGGAATTTCTGCTTTTTTGCCTCTAAATAAGTGGAATTTCTGTCTTTTTCCCCCAAAATAAAGGGAATTTCTGTCTTTTTGCCCCAAAATAAGGAAAATTTCTGACTTATTACCCTTAAGTAAGTGAAATTTCTGCAATTTTGCCCCAAAATAAACGAAATTTCTGCTTTTTTGCCCCCAAATAATTGGAATTTTAGCCGTTTTACCTCAAAATATAGGAAATTTTTGCATTTTTGCCCCAAAATATGAGAAATTTCTGCCTTTTTGCCCCAAAATAAGAAAAAATTCTGCAATTTTGTAGCAAAATAAATTTCTGCCTTTTTGCCCCAAAATAAAAAAAATTCTGCTTTTTTTTTGAAATAAGTGAAATTTCTGCAATTTTGCCCCAAAATAAGTGGAATTTTTGAGTTTTGCCACAAAATAAAAAAAATTCTGCCTTTTTGCCCCAAAATAAGAAAAATTTCGGCAATTTTGTACCAAAATAAAAGAAATTTCTGCCTTTTTGCCCCAAAATAAGAAAACTTCTGCTTTTTTAATGAGATAAGTGAAATTTCTGCCTTTTTGCCCCAAAACAAAAAAAATTTCTGCCTTTTTCCCCTGAAATAAGTGAAATTTCTGCAATTTTGCCCCAAAATAAGTGAAGTTTCTTCAATTTTGCCCCAAAATAAAGGAAATTTTTGGAATTTTGCCCCAAAATAAGTGGAATTTCTGAGTTTTACCAAAAAATAAGGAGAATTTCTGTCTTTTTACCATAACATATAGGGAATTTCTGCCTTTTTGCCCCACAATTAGGGGAATTTCTGCAATTTTGCTCCAAAATGCGGTGATTTTCTGCCTTTTTCACCGAAAATAAGGAGAATTTCTGCCATTTGGCCGCGAAATAAGAAAAATTTCTGCAATTTTGTACCAAAATAAAAGAAATTTCTGCCATTTGGCCCAATATAAGAAAATTTCTGCTTTTTTTCCCTTAAATAAGTGAAATTTCTGCAATTTTGCCCCAAAGGAAGGGAAATTTCTGCAATTTTGCCCCAATGTAAAGGAAATTTCTGCAATTGTGCCCCACAATAAGAGGAATTTCTGACTTTTTGCCCTGAAATAAATGAAATTTCTGCAATTTTTCCTGAAAATAAGGGAAATTTGTGCCTTTTTGCCCCAAAATAAGAGGAATTTCTGCCTATTGCCCCAAAATATGGGGAATTTCATCATTTTACCTCAAAATAAGAGGAATTTTAGCCTTTTTGCACCAAAATATGGAGAATTTCTGCCTTTTTGCCCCAAAATAAAGGGAATTTCTGCATTTTTGCACAAATATTAGGGGAATTTCTGCAATTTTGCTCCAAAATACTGGTCATTTCTGTCTTTTTTGCCAGAAATTAAGTGGAATTTCTGCCTTTTTGTCCCGAAATATGTGAAATTTCTTCAATTTTAGCCAAAACTTAGGGATTTCATCTTTTTGCCCCAAAATAAGGGGAATTTCTGCCATTATGCCCTGAAATATTTGAAATTTCTGCAATTTTACCCAAAAATAGGGGGAATTTCTGCCTTTTTGTTCCAAAATAAAGGGGAATTTCAGCCTTATTACCTCAAAATAAGGGAAATTTCTGCCTTTTTGCCACAAAATATAAGGAATTTCTGCCTTTTTGCCCCAAAATAAGGAAAATTTCTGCAATTTTGCCCCAAAATAAGAGGAATTTCTCCCTTTTTGCCCCAAAATAAAGGAAATTTCAGCCTTTTTACTTGAAAATAAGTGAAAATTCTGCAATTTTGCCCCAAATAAGGCAAATTTCTGCAATTTTGCCCCAAAATAAGGTAAATTCCTGTAATTTTGCCCCAAAATAAAGGAAATTTCTGGAATTTTGCCGCAAAGTAAGGGGAATTTCTGATTTTTGCCCCAAAATAAAAGGGAATTTCTGCCTTTTGCCCCAAAATTAGGAGAATTTCTGAATTTTGCTCCAAAATACGGAGAATTTCTGACTTTTTGCCTGAAAATAAGGGGAATGCATATCTTTTTTGCCATAAAAAAGGGAAATTTCTTCATTTTTGCTCCAAAATACGGGGAATTTCTGCCTTTTTGCCTCTAAATAAGTGGAATTTCTGTTTTTTTCCCCCAAAACAATGGGAATTTCTGTCTTTTTTGCCCCAAAATAAGGGGAATTTCTGACTTATTACCCTGAAATAGGTAAAATTTCTGCAATTTTGCCTCAAAATTAGGGTAATTTCTGCCTTTCTGCCCCCAAATACGGGAAATTTCAGCATTTGTACTTCAAAATTAGGGGAATTTCTGCATTTTTGCCACAAAATATTAGGAATTTTTGCCTTTTTCTCCCAAAATAAGGAAAATTTCGGCCTTTTTTTTCTGAAATAAGTGAAATTTCTGCAATTTTGCCCCAAAATAAGTGAAATTTCTGCAATTTTGCCCCAAAATAAGGAAAATTTCTGGAATTTTGCCCCAAAGAAGTGGAATTTCTGAGTTTTGCCCCAAAATAAGGAGAATTTCTGTCTTTTTGCCCCAACAAATTGGGAATTTCTGCATTTTTGCCCCACAACTAGGGGAATTTCTGCAATTTTGCTCCAAAATACGGGGAATTTCTGCTTTTTTCCTGAAAATAAAGGGAATGTATACCTTTTGCCACAAAGAAAGGAAATTTCTTCATTTTTGCCCCAAAATATGGGGAATTTCTGCCTTTTTACCTCAAAATAAGTGAAATTTCTGCCTTTTTACCAAAAATAAATGGAATTTCTCTCTTTTTGCTCCAAAATAAAAGGAATTTTTGAATTATGCTCTGAAATAAGTGAAATTTCTGCAATTTTGCCCCAGAATAAAAAATTTCTGCCTTTTTGCCACAAAATAAGGGGAATTTCTGTCTTTTTGCCCCAAAATAAGGGAAATTTCAGCCTTTTTGCCCCCAAATAAGGGAGAATTTCCGGCTTTTTACCTCAAAATAAAGGGAATTTCTGCATTTTTGCCACAAAATGTTAAGAATTTCTGCCATTGTGCTCCAAAATATGGAAAATTTCTGCCGTTTTTCTTTGAAATAAGTGAAATTTCTACAATTTTGCCCCAAAATAAGTGAAATATCTGCAATTTTGCCCCAATATAAGGGAAATGTCTGGAATTTTGTTCCAAAATAAGTGGAATTTCTGAGTTTTGCGCCAAAATAAGGAGAATTTCTGTCTTTTTGCCCCAACATATAAGGAATTTCTTTATTTTTGCACCACAGTTAGGGGAATTTCTGCAATTTTGCTCCAAATTATGGGGAATTTCTTCTTTTTTGCCCAAAAATAAGGGGAATGTATACCTTTTGCCACAAAATAGGGAAATTTCTTCATTTTTGGCCCAAAATAAGAGGAATTTCTGCCTTTTTACCTCAAAATAAGTGAAATTTCTGACTTTTTACCCAAAAATAAACGGAATTTCTGTCTTTTTGCTTAAAATAAAAGGAATTTTTGAATTATGCCCTGAAATAAGTGAAATTTCTGCAATTTTGCCCCAAAATAAAAGAAATTTCTTCTTTTTGCCACAAAATAAGAGGAAATTCTGTCTTTTTGGCCCAAAATAAGGGAAATTTCTGCCTTTTTGCCCCCATAAAGAGGGAATTTCATGCTTTTTACCTCAAAATAAGGGGAATTTCTGCATTTTTGCCACAAAATATTAAGAATTTCTGACATTGTGCTTCAAAATACGGAAAAATTCTGCCTTTTTTCCCTGAAATAAGTGAAATTTCTGCAATTTTTCCCCAAAATAAATGAAATTTCTGCAATTTTGCCCTAAAATAAGTGGAATTTCTGAGTTTTGCCCCAATATAAGGAGAATTTCTGTCTTTTTGCCCCAATATATAGGGAATTTCTGCATTTTTGCCCCACAATTAGGGGAATTTCTGCAATTTTGCTCCAAAATACGGTGATTTTCTGCCTATTTCATCGAAAATAAGGAGAATTTCTGCCATTTGGCCGTGAAATAAGAAAAATTTCTGCAATTTTTTACCAAAATAAAAGAAATTTCTGCCTTTTTCCCTCAAAATCAGAAAATTTCTGCTTTTTTTCCCTTAAATAAGTGAAATTTCTGCAATTTTGCCCGAAAGGAAGGGAAATTTCTGCAATTTTGCCCCAATGTAAAGGAAATTTCTGCAATTGTGCCCCAAAATAAGAGGAATTTCTGACTTTTTGCCCTGAAATAAATGAAATTTCTGCAATTTTTCCTGAAAATAAGGGAAATTTGTGGCTTTTTGCCCCAAAATAAGAGGAATTTCTGCCTTTTGCCCCAAAATATGGGGAATTTCATCATTTTACCTCGAAATAAGAGGAATTTCAGCCTTTTTGCACCAAAATATGGAGAATTTCTGCCTTTTTGCCCCAAAATAAAAGGAATTTCTGCATTTTTGCACAAATATTAAGGGAATTTTTGCAATTTTGCTCCAAAATACGGGTCATTTCTGCCTTTTTTGCCAGAAATTAAGTGGAATTTCTGCCTTTTTGTCCCGAAATAAGTGAAATTTCTTCAATTTTAGCCAAAAATTAGGGATTTCATCTTTTTGCCCCAAAATAAGGGGAATTTCTGCCATTTTGCCATGAAATATTTGAAATTTCTGCAATTTTACCCCAAAATAAGGGGAATTTCTGCCTTTTTGTTCCAAAATAAAGGGGACTTTCAGCCTTATCACCTCAAAATAAGGGAAATTTCTGCCTTTTTGCCACAAAATATAAGGAATTTCTGCCTTTTTGCCCCAAAATAAGGAAAACTTCTGCTATTTTCCCCAAAATAAAAGGGATTTCTCCCTTTTTGCCCCAAAATAAAGAAAATTTCAGCCTTTTTACCTAAAAATAAGTGAAAATTCTCCAATTTTGCCCCAAATAAGGGAAATTTCTGCAATTTTGCCCCAAAATAAGGTAAATTCCTGCAATTTTGCCCCAAAATAAAGGAAATTTCTGGAATTTTGCTCAAAGTAAGGGAAATTTCTTATTTTTGCCCCAAAATAAAGGGAATTTCTGCCTTTTGCCCCAAAATTAGGGGAATTTCTGAATTTTGCTCCAAAATACGGAGAATTTCTGCCTTTTTGCCTGAAAATAAGGGGAATGCATATTTTTTTGGATAAAAAGGGGAAATTTCTTCAGTTTTGCTCCAAAATACGGGGAATTTCTGCCTTTTGGCCTCTAAATAAGTGGAATTTCTGTTATTTTTCCCCCAAAACAAAGGGAATTTCTGTCTTTTTTGCCCCAAAATAAGGGGAATTTCTGACTTATTACCCTGAAATAAGTGAAATTTTTGCAATTTTGCCTCAAAATAAGGGTAATTTCTGCCTTTCTGACCCCAAATAAGGGAAATTTCAGCATTTTTACCTCAAAATTAGGGGAATTTCTGCAATTTTGCCACAAAATAAGAGAAATTTCTGCAATTTTGCCCCAAAATAAGAAAAAATTCTGGAATTTTGCCCCAAAAAAAGTGGAATTTCTGAGTTTTGCCCCAAAATAAGGAGAATTTCTGTCTTTTTGCTCCAACATATAGAGAATTTCTGCCTTTATGCCCCACAATTAGGGGAATTTCTGCAATTTTGCTCCAAAATACGGGGAATTTCTGCCTTTTTGCCCGAAAATAAGGGGAATGCATAACTTTTTGCCATAAAAAAGGGAAATTTCTTCATTTTTGCTCCAAAAAAAGGGGAATTTCTGCATTTTTGCCTCTAAATAAGTGGAATTTCTGTATTTTTCCCCCAAAACAAAGGGAATTTTTGTCTTTTTTCCCCAAAATAAGGAAAATTTCTGACTTATTACCCTGAAATTAGTGAAATTTCTGCAATTTTGCCCTAAAATAAGGGAAATTTCTGCAATTTTTCCTCATAATAAGGGAAATTTCTGCAATTTTTCTCAATAATAAGGGGAATTTCTGTTTTTTGCCCCCAAATAAGGGAAATTTCTGCAATATTGCCCTAAAATAAGGGGAATTTCTGCCTTTAGCCCCAAAATATGGAGAATTTCTGCATTTTTGCCCAAAATAAAGAAAATTACTCTATTTTTTACCCCAAAATTATTTGAATTTCTGCAATTTTGCTCCAAAATATGGGGATTTTCTGCCTTTTTCCCTGAAAATAATGAAAATTTCTGCCATTTTGCCACGAAATAAGTGAAATTTCTGCAGTTTAAGGCCAAAATTAGGGGAATATCTGCCTTTTGCACCAAAATTAGGGGAATTTCTGCAATTTTGCTCCAAAATACGGGGAATTTCTGCATTTTTGCCTGAAAATAAAGGGAATGTATACCTTTTTGCCATAAAAAAAGAAAATTTCTTCATTTTTGCCCCAAAATAAGGGGATTTTCTGCCTTTTAGACTCAAAATAAGTGCAATTTCTGCTTTTTCCCCCAAAATAAATGAAATTTCTGACGTTGATTCCCCAAAATAAAGGGAATTTCTGACTTTTTGACTGAAAATAAGGGGAATTTCAGCCTTTTTACCTCAAAATAAGAGGAATTTCTGCCTTTTTGCCCTAAAATATGGGAAATTTCTGCCTTTTTGCCCCAAAATAAGTAAAATTTCTGCAATTTTGTACCAAAATAAAAGAAATTTCTGCCTTTTTGCCCCAAAATAAGAAAATTTCTGCTTTTTTTCTGAAAAAAGTGAAATTTCTGCAATTTTGCCCCAAAATAAGGGAAATTTCTGCAATTTTGCCCAAATGTAAAGGAAATTTCTGCAATTTTGCCCCAAAATAAGGGGAATTTCTGACTTTTTGCTCCTGAAAAAAAGAGATTTTTTGTCTTTTTGCCCCAAAATAAGGAGAATTTCTGCCTTTTTGCCCGACAATTATGAGAATTTCTGCAATTTTGCTTCAAAATACGGGGAATTTCTGCCTTTTAGCCCCAAAATAAAGGGAATTTTTGCATTTTCCCCCAATATTTGGGGAATTTCTGCATTTTACCTCTAAATAAGGGGAATTTCTGCATTTTACCTAAAATAAGAAGAATTTCTTCCTTTTGCCCCAAAATATGGGGAATTTCTGCCTTTTTATTCCAAAATAAGAAAAATTTCTTCAATTTTGTACCATAATAAAAGAAATTTCTGCTTTTTGCCCCAAAATAAGAAAAATTTCTGACTTTTTGCCCTGAAATAAATGAAATTTCTGCAATTTTGCCCGAAAATAAGGGAAATTTGTGCCTTTTTGCCCCAAAATAAGGGGAATTTCTGCCTTTTGCCCCAAAATATGGAAAATTTCAGCATTTTACCTCAAAATAAAGGGAATTTAAGCCTTTTTGCACCAAAATATGGAGAATTTCTGCTTTTTTGCCTTTAAATAAAGGGAATTTCTGCATTTTTGCACCAATATTAGGGGAATTTCTGCAATTTTGCTCCAAAATACGGGTCATTTCTGCCTTTTTGCCCGAAATTAAGTTGAATTTCTGCTTTTTTGTCCCGAAATAAGTGAAATTTCTTCAAATTTAGCCAAAAATTAGGGATTTCATTTTTTTGCCCCAAAATAAGGGGAATTTCTGCCATTTTGCCCTGAAATATTTGAAATTTCTGCAATTTTACCCCAAAATAAGGGGAATTTCTGCCTTTTTGTTCCAAAATAAAGGGGAATTTCAGCCTTATCACCTCAAAATAAGGGAAATTTCTGCCTTTTTGCCCCAAAATAAAAGGAATTTCTCCCTTTTTGCCCCAAAATAAAGGAAATTTCAGTCTTTTTACCTTAAAATAAGTGAAAATTCTGCAATTTAGCCCCAAATAAGGCAAATTTCTGCAATTTTGCCCCAAAATAAAGGAAATTTCTGGAATTTAGCCTCAAAGAAAGGGGAATTTCTGATTTTTGCCCCAAAATAAAAGGGAATTTCTGCCTTTTGCCCCAAAATTAGGGGAATTTCTGAATTTTGCTCCAAAATACGGAGAATTTCTGCCTTTTTGCCCGAAAATAAGGGGAATGCATAACTTTTTGCCATAAAAAAGGGAAATTTCTTCATTTTTGCTCCAAAATAAGGGGAATTTCTGCATTTTTGCCTCTGAATAAGTGGAATTTCTGTTTTTTTCCCCCAAAACAATGGGAATTTCTGTCTTTTTTGCCCCAAAATAAGGGGAATTTCTGACTTATTACCCTGAAATAAGTGAAATTTCTGCAATTTTGACTAAAAATAAGGGTAATTTCTGCCTTTCTGCCCCCAAATAAGGGAAATTTCAGCATTTTTACCTCAAAATTAGGGGAATTTCTGCATTTTTGCCACAAAATATTAGGAATTTCTGCCTTTTTGTCCCAAAATAAGGAAAATTTCTGCCTTTTTTCCCTGAAATAAGTGAAATTTCTGCAATTTTGCCTCAAAATAAGTGAAATTTCTGCAATTTTGCCCCAAAATAAAAGAAATTTCTGGATTTTTGCCCCAAAAGAAGTGGAATTTCTGAGTTTTGCCCCAAAATAAGGAGAATTTCTGTCTTTTTGCTCCAACATATAGTGAATTTCTGCCTTTATGCCCCACAATTAGGGGAATTTCTGCAATTTTGCTCCAAAATACGGGGAATTTCTGCCTTTTTGCCCGAAAATAAGAGGAATGCATAACTTTTTGCCATAAAAAAAGGAAATTTCTTCATTTTTGCTCCAAAATAAGGGGAATTTCCTCATTTTTGACTCTAAATAAGTGGAATTTCTCTGTCTTTTTTCCCCAAAACAAAGGGAATTTCTGTTTTTTTTCCCCAAAAGAAGGAAAATTTCTGACTTATTACCCTGAAATAAGTGAAATTTCTGCAATTTTGCCAGAAAATAAGTGAAATTTCTGCAATTTTGCCCCAAAAAATAGGAAATTTCTGGAATTTTTCCCAAAAATAAGTGGAATTTCATAGTTTTGCCCCAAAATAAGAAGAATTTCTGTCTTTTTGCCCTAACATATAGGGAATTTCTGCCTTTTTGACCCACAATTAGGGGAATTTCTGCAATTTTGCTCCAAAATAAGGGGAATTTCTGCTTTTTTGCCTAAAAATAAGGGGAATGTATACCTTTTGCCACAAAAAAGGTAAATTTCTTCATTTTTGCCCCAAAATAAGAGTTATTTCTGCCTCTTTACCTCAAAATAAGTGAAATTTCTGCCTTTTTACCCCAAAATAAACGGAATTTCTGTCTTTTTGTCCCAAAATAAAAGGAATTTTTGAATTATGTCTTGAAATATGTGAAATTTCTGCAATTTTGCCCGAAAATAAAAAAAATTCTGCCTTTTTGCCACAAAATAAGGGGAATTTCTGTCTTTTTGTCCAATAATAAAGGGAAATTTCTTCATTTTTGCCCCCAAATAAGGGGAATTTCAGCCTTTTTACCTCAAAATAAGGGGAATTTTGCATTTTTGCCACAAAATATTAAGAATTTCTGCCATTGTGCTCCAAAATATGGAAAATTTCTGCAATTTTTCTCTGAAATAATTGAAATTTCTGCAATTTTGCCTTAAAATAAGTGAAATTTCTGCAATTTAGCCCCAAAATAAGAGAAATTTTTGGAATTTTGCCCTAAAATAAGTGGAATTTCTGAGTTTTGCCCCCAAAAAAGGAGAATTTCTGTCTTTTTGCCCCAATAAAGAGGGAATTTCTGCATTTTTGCCCCACAACTAGGGGAATTTCTGCAATTTTGCTCCAAAATAGGGAGAATTTCTGCTTTTTTCCCGAAAATAAAGGGAATGTATACCTTTTGGCACAAAGAAAGGAAATTTCTTCATTTTTGCCCCAAAATATGGGGAATTTCTGCCTTTTTACCTCAAAATAAGTGAAATTTCTGACTTTTTACCAAAAATAAACGGAATTTCTGGCTTTTTGCTCCAAAATAAAAGGAATTTTTTAATTATGCCCTGAAATAAGTGAAATTTCTGCAATTTTGCCCCAAAATAAAAGAAATTTCTGCCTTTTTTCCACAAATTAAAGGGAATTTCTGTCTTTTTGCCCAAAAATAAGGGAAATTTCAGCCTTTTTGCCCCCAAATAAGGGGGAATTTCAGGCTTTTTACCTCAAAATAAGGGGAATTTCTGCATTTTTGCCACAAAATATTAAGAATTTCTGACATTGTGCTTAAAATGCAGAAAAATTCTGCCTTTTTTCCCTGAAATAAGTGAAATTTCTGCAATTTTGTCCCAAAATAAGTGAAATTTCTGCAATTTTGCCCCAAAATAAGAAAAATTTCTGGAATTTTGACCCAAAATAAGTGAAATTTCTGAGTTTTGCCCCAATATAAGGTGAATTTCTGTGTTTTTGCCCCAACATATAGGGAATTTCTGCATTTTTGCCCCACAATTAGGGAAATTTCTGCAATTTTGCTCCAAAATACGGTGATTTTCTGCCTTTTTCGCCGAAAATAAGTAGAATTTCTGCCATTTGGCTGCGAAATAAGAAAAATTTTTGCAATTTTGTACCAAAATAAAAGAAATTTCTGCCTTTTTGCCCCAAAATAAGAAAATTTCTGCTTTTTTTCCCTGAAATAAGTGAAATTTCTGCAATTTTGCCCCAAAATAAGGGAAATTTCTGCAATTTTGCCCCAATGTAAAGGAAATTTCTGCAATTTTGCCCAAAAATAAGAGGAATTTCTGACTTTTTGCCCTGAAATAAATAAAATTTCTGCAATTTTTCCTGAAAATAAGGGAAATTTGTGCCTTTTTGCCCCAAAATAAGAGGAATTTCTGCCTTTTGCCCCAAAATATGGAGAATTTCATCATTTTACCTCAAAATAAGGGGAATTTCAGCCTTTTTGCACCAAAATATGGAGAATTTCTGCCTTTTTGCCCCAAAATAAAGGGAATTTCTGCATTTTTGCACAAATATTAGGGGAATTTCTGCAATTTTGCTCCAAAATACGGGTCATTTCTGCCTTTTTTTGCCAGAAATTAAGTGGAATTTCTGCCTTTTTGTCCCGAAATAAGTGAAATTTCTTCAATTTTAGCCAAAAATTAGGGATTTCATCTTTTTGCCCCAAAATAAGGGGAATTTCTGCCATTTTGCCATGAAATATTTGAAATTTCTGCAATTTTACCCCAAAATAAGGGGAATTTCTGCCTTTTTGTTCCAAAATAAAGGGGAATTTCAGCCTTATTATCTCAAAATAAGGGAAATTTCTGCCTTTTTGCCACAAAATATAAGGAATTTCTGCCTTTTTGCCCCAAAATAAGGAAAACTTCTGCTATCTTGCCCCAAAATAAAAGGAATTTCTCACTTTTTGCCCCAAAATAAAGGAAATTTAGGCCTTTATACCTGAAAATAAGTGAAAATTCTGCAATTTTGCCCCAAATAAGGGAAATTCCTGCAATTTTGCCCCAAAATAAAGGAAATTTCTTGAATTTTGCCTCAAAGTAAGGGAAATTTCTGATTTTTGCACCAAAATAAAGGGAATTTCTGCCTTTTGCCCCAAAATTAGGGGAATTTCTAAATTTTGCTCCAAAATACGGAGAATTTCTGCCTTTTTTGCCTGAAAATAAGGGGAATGCATATTTTTTTGCCATAAAAAAGGGAAATTTCTTCATTTTTGCTCCAAAATACAGGGAATTTCTGCCTTTTGGCCTCTAAATAAGTGGAATTTCTGTATTTTTTCCCCCAAAACAAAGGGAATTTCTGTCTTTTTTGCCCCAAAATAAGGGGAATTTCTGACTTATTACCCTGAAATAAGTGAAATTTTTGCAATTTTGCCTCAAAATAAGGGTAATTTCTGCCTTTCTGCCCCCAAATATGGGAAATTTCAGCATTTTTGCCTCAAAATTAGGGGAATTTCTGCAATTTTGCACCAAAATAAGAGAAATTTCTGCAATTTTGCCCCAAAATAAGGGAAAATTCTGGAATTTTGCCCCAAAAGAAGTGGAATTTCTGAGTTTTGCCCCAAAATAAGGAGAATTTCTGTCTTTTTGCTCCAAATATAGAGAATTTCTGCCTTTATGCCCCACAATTAGGGGAATTTCTGCAATTTTGCTCCAAAATACGGGGAATTTCTGCCTTTTTGCCGGAAAATAAGGGGAATGCATACCTTTTTGCCATAAAAAATGGAAATTTCTTCATTTTTGCTCCAAAATAAGGGGAATTTCTGCCTTTTTGCCTCTAAATGAGTGGAATTTCTGTATTTTTCCTCCAAAACAAAGGGAATTTCTGTCTTTTTTGCCCCAAAATAAGGAAAATTTCTACTTATTACCCTGAAATAAGTGAAATTTCTGCAATTTTGCCCCAAAATAAGGGAAATTTCTGCCTTTTTGCCCTGAAATATGTGAAATTTCTGCAATTTTACCTCAAAATAAGATGAATTTCTGCCTTTTTGCCCCAAAATAGTGGGAATTTCTTCCTTTTTGCCCAAAAAGAATAAAAATTTTTGCTTTTTTTCTCTAAAATAAGTGAAATTTCTGCAATTTTGCACTAAAATAAGGGAAATTAATGCAATTTTTTCTGATAATAAGGGAAATTTCTGCAATTTTGCCCCAAAATAAGGGGAATTTCTGTTTTTTGCCCCCAAATAAGGGAAATTTTTGCAATTTTGCCCTAAAATAAGGGGAATTTCTGCCTTTTGCCCCAAAATAAGGAGAATTTCTGCATTTTTGTCCCAAAATAAAGAAAATTACTGTATTTTTTTACCCCAAAATTTGGTGAATTTCTGCAATTTTGCTCCAAAATATTAGGATTTTCTGCCTTTTTCGCCGAGAATAAGGGGAATTTCTGTCATTTTGCCGCGAAATAAGTGAAATATCTGCAGTTTTACCCCAAAATAAGGGGAATTTTGGCCTTTTTGCCCCAAAATTAGAGGAATTTCTGAAATATTGCTCCAAAATACGGGAAATTTCTGCCTTTTTGCCCGAAAATAATGGGAATGTATACCTTTTTGCCATAAAAAAGGAAAATTTCTTCATTTTTGCCCCAAAATAAGGAGATTTTCCGACTTTTTGACTCAAAATAAGTGCAATTTCTGCCTTTTCTCCAAAAATAAACGAAATTTCTGTCTTTTTGCCCCAACATAAGGGGAATTTCTGACTTTTTGCCCGAAAATAAGGGGAATTTCAGCCTTTTTACCTCAAAATATGGAGAATTTCTGCCTTTTTGCCCCAAAATAAGAAAAATTTCTGCAATTTTGTACCAAAATAAAAAAAATTTCTGCCTTTTTGCCCCAAAATAAGAAAATTTCTGCATTTTTTTCTGAAATAAGTGAAATTTCTGCAATTTTGCCCCAAAATAAGGGAAATTTCTGCAATTTTGCCCAAATGTAAAGGAAATTTCTGCAATTTTGCCCCAAAATAAGGGAAATTTCTGATTTTGCTCCCGAATAAAAGGAGATTTTCTGTCTTTTTGCCCCATAATAAGGAGAATTTCTGCCTTTTTGCCTGAAAATTATGAGAATTTCTGCAATTTTGCTTCAAAATATGGAGAATTTCTGCCTTTTTGCCACAAAATAAAGGAAATTTCTTCATTTTCCCCCAATATTTGGGGAATTTCTGCATTTTACCTCTAAATAAGGGGAATTTCTGCATTTTACCTCAAAATAAGAACAATTTCTGCCTTTTGCCCCAAAATATGGGGAATTTCTGCCTTTTTGTTCCAAAATAAGGAAAATTTCTTCAACTTTGTACCATAATAAGAAAAATTTCTGCTTTTTGCCCCAAAATAAGGGGAATTTCTGACTCTTTACCCTGAAATAAATGAAATTTCTGCAATTTTGCCCGAAAATAAGGGAAATTTGTGCATTTTTGCCCCAAAATGAGGGGAATTTCTGCCTTTTGCCCCAAAATAAAAAGAATTTCTGTCTTTTTGCCCCAACATATAGAGAATTTCTGCGTTTTTGCCACACAATTACGGGTATTTCTGCAATTTTGCTCCAAAATACAAGGAATTTCTGCCTTTTTGCCCGAAAATAAGGGGAATGCATATCTTTTTGCCATAAAAAAGTGAAATTTCTTCATTTTTGCTCCAAAATAAAGGGAATTTCTGCCTTTTTGCCTCTAAATAAGTGGAATTTCTGACTTTTTCCCCCAAAACAAAGGGAATTTCTGTCTTTTTTGCCCCAAAATAAAGAAAATTTCTGACTTATTACCCTGAAATAAGTGAAATTTCTGTAATTTTGCCCCCAAATAAGGAAAATTTGGGCCTTTTTGCCCTCAAATATGTGAAATTTCTGCAATTTTACCCCAAAATAAGGTGAATTTCTGCCTTTTTGCCCCAAAATAATGGAAATTTCTGCTTTTTTGCCCCAAAATATGAAAAATTTTTCTTTTTTTTTATCTGAAATAAGTGAAATTTCTGCAATGATGCCCTAAAATAAGGGAAATTTTTGCAATTTTTCCCCATAATAAGGGAAATTTCTGCAATTTTGCCCCAAAATAAGGGATATTTCTGTTTTTTGCCCCCAAATAATAGAAATTTCTGCAATTTTGCCCTAAAATAATGGGAATTTCTGCCTTTTGCCCCAAAATAAAAAGAATTTCTGCCTTTTTGCCTCTAAATGAGTGGAATTTCTGTATTTTTCCCTCAAAACAAAGGGAATTTCTGTCTTTTTTGCCCCAAAATAAGGAAAATTTCTACTTATTACCCTGAAATAAGTGAAATTTCTGCAATTTTGCCCCAAAATAAGGGAAATTTCTGCCTTTTTGCCCTGAAATATGTGAAATTTCTGCAATTTTACCTCAAAATAAGATGAATTTCTGCCTTTTTGCTTCAAAATAATGGGAATTTCTTCCTTTTTGCCCCAAAAGAAGAAAAATTTTTGCTTTTTTTCTCTAAAATAAGTGAAATTTCTGCAATTTTGCACTAAAATAAGGGAAATTAATGCAATTTTTTCCGATAATAAGGGAAATTTCTGCAATTTTGCCCCAAAATCAGGGGAATTTCTGTTTTTTGCCCCCAAATAAGGGAAATTTTTGCAATTTTGCCCTAAAATAAGGGGAATTTCTGCCTTTTGCCCCAAAATAAGGAGAATTTCTGCATTTTTGTCCCAAAATAAAGAAAATTACTGTATTTTTTACCCTAAAATTAGGTGAATTTCTGCAATTTTGCTCCAAAATATGGGGATTTTCTGCCTTTTTCACCGAGAATAAGGGGTATTTCTGTCATTTTGCCGCGAAATAAGTGAAATATCTGCAGTTTTACCCCAAAATAAGTGGAATTTCGGCCTTTTTGCCCCAAAATTAGAGGAATTTCTGCAATTTTGCTCCAAAATACGGGAAATTTCTGCCTTTTTGCCCGAAAATAATAGGAATTTATACCTTTTTGCCATAAAAAAGGGAAATTTCTTTATTTTTGCCCCAAAATAAGGGGATTTTCCGCCTTTTTGACTCAAAATAAGTGCAATTTCTGCCTTTTCTCCAAAAATAAACGAAATTTCTGTCTTTTTGCCCCAACAAAGGGGAATTTCTGACTTTTTGCCCGAAAATAAGGGGAATTTCAGCCTCTTTACCTCAAAATAAGAGGAATTTCTCACTTTTTGCCCCAAAATAAGAAAAATTTCTGCAATTTTTTACCAAAATAAAAGAAATTTTTGCCTTTTGCCCCAAAATAAGAAATTTTTTGCATTTTTTTCTGAAATAAGTGAAATTTCTGCAATTTTGCCCCAAAATAAGGGAAATTTCTGATTTTGCTCCCGAATAAAAGAAGATTTTCTGTCTTTTTGCCCCAAAATAAGGAGAATTTCTGCCTTTTTGCCTGAAAATTATGAGAATTTCTGCAATTTTGCTTCAAAATACGGGGAATTTCTGCCTTTTAGGCCCAAAATAAAGGGAATTTCTGCCTTTTCCCCCAATATTTGGGGAATTTCTGCATTTTACCTCAAAATAAGAAGAATGTCTGCCTTTTGCCCCAAAATATGGGGAATTTCTGCCTTTTTGTTTCAAAATAAGGAAAATTTCTTCAATTTTGTACCATAATAAAAGAAATTTCTGCTTTTTGCCCCAAAATAAGGGGAATTTCTGACTCTTTACCCTGAAATAAATGAAATTTCTGCAATTTTGCCCGAAAATAAAGGAAATTTGTGCATTTTTGCCCCAAAATGAGGGGAATTTCTGCCTTTTGCCCCAAAATAAGAAAAATTTCTGTCTTTTTGCCCCAACATATAGAGAATTTCTGCGTTTTTGCCACACAATTACGGGAATTTCTAAAATTTTGCTTCAAAATACGAGGGATTCCTGCCTTTTTGCCCGAAAATAAAGGGAATGCATAACTTTTTGCCATAAAAAAATGAAATTTCTTCATTTTTGCTCCAAAATAAAGTGAATTTCTGCCTTTTTGCCTCTAAATAAGTGGAATTTCTGACTTTTTCTCCCAAAACAAAGGGAATTTCTGTCTTTTTGCCCCAAAATAAAGAAAATTTCTGACTTATTACCCTGAAATAAGTGAAATTTCTGCAATTTTACCCCCAAATAAGGGAAATTTCTGCCTTTTTGCCCTGAAATATGTGAAATTTCTGCAATTTTACCCCAAAATAAGGTGAATTTCTGCCTTTTTGCCCCAAAATAATGGGAATTTCTGCCTTTTGCCCCAAAATAAGAAAAATATTTCCTTTTTTTCTCTGAACTAAGTGAAATTTCTGCAATGTTGTCCTAAAATAAGGGAAATTTCTGCAATTTTTCCCCATAATAAACGAAATTTCTGCAATTTTGCCCCCAAATAAGGGGAATTTCTGTTTTTTGCCCCCAGATAAGGGAAATTTCTGCAATTTTGCCCTAAAATAAGGGGAATTTCTGTATTTTGCCCCAAAATAAGGAGATTTTATGCAATTTTGCCCTAAAATAATAGGAATTCCTGCCTTTTGCCCCAAAATAAAAAGAATTTCTGCCTTTTGCCCCAAAATAAAGAAAATTACTGTATTTTTAACCCAAAATTAGGTGAATTTCTGCAATTTTGCTCCAAAATATTGGGATTTTCTGCCTTTTTCGCCGAAAATAAGGGGAATTTCTGCCATTTTGCCGCGAAATAAGTGAAATTTCTGCTGTTTTATCTCAAAATAAGGGGAATGTCTGCTTTATTGCCACAAAATTAGGAGAATTTTTGGAATTTTGCTCCAAAATATGAGGAATTACTACCTTTTTGCTCGAAAATAAAGGGAATGTATACCTTTTTGCCATAAAAAAGGGAAATTTCTTCATTTTTGCCCCAAAATAAAAGGATTTTCTGCCTTTTTGACTCAAAATGAGTGCAATTTCTGCCTTTTCCCAAAAAATAAACAAAATTTCTGTCTATTTGCCCCAAAATAATGGGGAATTTCTGACTTTTTGCCCGAAAATAAGGGGAATTTCAGCCTTTTGCCCCAAAGTAAGAAGAATTTCGGCCTTTTTGCCCCAAAATAAAGAAAATTACTGTATTTTTAACCCAAAATTAGGTGAATTTATGCAATTTTGCTACAATATATGGGGATTTTCTGCCTTTTAGCCCCAAAATAAAGGGAATTTCTGCATTTTCCCCCAATATTTGGGGAATTTTTGCATTTTACCTCTAAGTAAGGGGAATTTCTGCATTTTACCTCAAAATAAGAAGAATTTCTTCCTTTTGCCCCAAAATATGGGGAATTTCTGCCTTTTTGTTCCAAAATAAAAAAAATTTCTTCAATTTTGTACCATAATAAAAGAAATTTCTGCTTTTTGCCCCAAAATAAGGGGAATTTCTGTCTTTTTGCCCTGAAATAAATGAAATTTCTGCAATTTTGCTCGAAAATAAGGGAAATTTGTGCCTTTTTGCCCCAAAATAAAAATAATTTCTGCCTTTTGCCCCAAAATATGGGGAATTTCAGCATTTTACCTCAAAATAAGGGGAATGTCAGCCTTTTAGCACCAAAATATGGAGAATTTCTGCCTTTTTGCCCCAAAATAAAGGGAATTTCTGCATTTTTGCACCAATATTAGGGGAATTTTTGCACTTTTGCTCCAAAATAAGGGTCATTTCTGCATTTTTGCCCGAAATTAGGTGGAATTTCTGCCTTTTTGTTCCGAATAAGTGAAATTTTTTCAATTTTAGCCAAAAATTATGGATTTCATTTTTTGCCCCAAAATAAGGGGAATTTCTGCCATTTTGCCATGAAATATTTGAAATTTCTGCAATTTTACCCCAAAATAAGGGGAATTTCTGCTTTTTGCCCCAAAATAAGAGGAATTTCACCCTTATTACCTCAAAATAAGGGAAATTTCTGCCTTTTTGCCACAAAATATAAGGAATTTCTGCCTTTTTGCCCCAAAATAAGGAAAATTTCTGCAATCTTGCGCCAAATAAGGGGAATTTCTCCCTTTTTGCCCAAAATAAAAGAAATTTGAGCCTTTCTACCTGAAAATAAGTGAAATTTCTGCAATTTTGCCCAAAATAAAAGAAATTTGTGACTTTTTGCCCAGAAATAAAGGTAATTTCTGCCTTTTGCCCCAAAATATGGGGAATTTCTGCCTTTTGCCCCAAAATATGGGGAATTTCAGCATTTTACCTCAAAATAAGGGAAATTTCAGCCTTTTTGCACCAAAATATGGAGCATTTCTGCCTTTTTGCCCCAAAATAAAAGGAATTTCTGCATTTTTGTTCAAATATTAGGGGAATTTCTCCACTTTTGCTTCAAAATACGGGTCATTTCTACCTTTTTGCCCGAAATTAAGTGGAATTTCGGCCTTTTGTCCCGAAATAAGTAAAATTACTTCAATTTTAGCCAAAAATTAGGGATTTCATCTTTTTGCCCCAAACTAAGGGAAATTTCTGCCATTTTGCCCTGAAATATTTGAAATTTCTGCAATTTTACCCCAAAATAAGGGGAATTTCTGCCTTTTTGCTTCAAAATAAGGGGAATTTCAGCCCTATTACCTCAAAATAAGGGAAATTTCTGCCTTTTTGCCACAAAATATAAGGAATTTCTGCCTTTTTGCCCCAAAATAAGTAAAATTTCTGCAATTTTGCTCTAAAATAAGGGGAATTTGTCCCTTTATGCCTTAAAAAAAAGGAAATTTCAGCCTTTTTACCTGAAAATAAGTGAAATTTCTGCAATTTTGCCCCAAATAAAGGAAATTTCTGCAATTTTACCACAAAATAAGGTAAATTCCTGCAGTTTTGCCCCAAAATGAAGGAAATTTCTGGAATTTTGCCCCAAAGTAAGGGGAATTTCTGACTTTTGCCCCAAAATAAAGAGAATTTCTGCCTTTTTACCTCAATATAAGTGAAATTTCTGCCTTTTTACCCAAAAATAAACGGAATTTCTGTTTATTTGCCCCAAAATAAAAGGAATTTTTGAGTTATGCTCTGAAATAAGTGAAATTTCTGCAATATTGACCCAAAATAAAAGAAATTTCTGCCTTTTTGCCACAAAATAAGAGGATTTTCTGTCTTTTTGCCCCAAAATAAGGGAAATTTCTGCCTTTTTGCCCCTAAATAAGGGGAATTTCAGCTTTTTACCTCAAAATAAGGGGCATATCTGCATTTTTGCCACAAAATATTCAGAATTTTTGCCATTTTGCTCAAAAATATGGAAAATTTCTGGTTTTTTCCCTTGAAATAAGTGAAATTTCTGCAATTTTGCCCCAAAATAAGTGGAATTTCTGAGTTTTGCCCAAAAATAAGGAGAATTTCTGACTTTTTGCCTCAACATATAGGGAATTTCTGTATTTTTGCCCCACAATTATAGGAATTTCTGCAATTTTGCTCAAAAATATGGGGAATTTCTGCTTTTTTGCCAGAAAATAAGGGGAATGTATACCTTTTGCCACAAAAAAACGGAAATTTCTTCATTTTTGCCCCAAAATAAGAGGAAATTCTGCCTTTTTACCTCAAAATAATTGAAATTTCAGCCTTTTTACCCAAAAATAAATGGAATTTCTCTCTTTTTGCCCCAAAATAAAAGGAGTTTTTGAATTATGCCCTGAAATAAGTGAAATTTCTGCAATTTTGCCCTAAAATAAAAGAAATTTCTGCATTTTTGACACAAAATATGGGGAATTTTTGCCTTTTTGCCCCCAAGTAAGGGGAATTTCAGCCTTTTTACCACAAAATAAGGGGAATTTCTGCATTTTTGACACAAAATATTAGGAACTTCTGCATTTTTGCTCCAAAATAAGGAAAATTTCTGCCTTTTTTCCCTGAAATAAGTGAAATTTCTGCAATTTTGCCCCAAAATAAGGGAAATTTCTGAATTTTTGCAACAAAATAAGGGGAATTTCTGTCTTTTTGCCTCAAAATAAGGGGAATTTCAGCATTTTTACCTTATAATAAGGGGAATCACTGCGTTTGTGCCCCAAAATTAGTGAAATTTCTGCAATTTTGCCGAAAATAAGAAAAATTTTTGCAATTTTGCCATAATATAAGGGAAATTTCTGCAATTTTGCCCCAAAATAAGGGGAATTTCTGATTTTTTGTCATGAAATAAGAAAAATTTCTGTCTTTTTGCCCCAAAATAATGTATATTTCTGCATTTTCCCTCAAAATTAGGGGAATTTGTGTAATTTTGCTTCAAAATACGGGGAATTTCTGCTTTATTTCACCAAAATAAAGAGAATTTCTGCATTTTTGCACCAATATAAGGGGAATTTCTGAAATTTTGCTCAAATTACGGGGAATTTCTGCCTTATTGCCCGAAATAAAGTGGAATTTCTGCCTTTTTTCCCTGAAATATTTGAAATTTCCGCAATATTACCCCAAAATAAAGGGGAATTTCTGTTTTTGGCCACAAAATTAGGGGAATTTCTGCTTTTTGCCCCAAAATAAGGCAAATTTCTGACTTTTTGCCCTGAAATAAGTGAAATTTCTGCAATTTTGCCCAAAAGAAGGGGAATTTCTGCCTTTTTGCCCAAAATATGGGGAATTTCAGCATTTTACCTCCAAATAAGGGGAATTTCTGCCTTTTTGCCACAAAATATGGGGAATGTCTGCCTTATTGCCCCCAAATAAAGAAAATTTTTGTTTTTCTGCCCCTATTAATGGGAATTTCTGCTTTTTTGCCACAAAGTAAAGAGAATTTCTGCTTTTTTGCCCCAAAATTAGGGGAATTTCAGACTTTTTACCTCAAAATAAGAGGAATTTCTGCCTTTTGCCCCAAAATATAGGGAATTTCTGCCTATTTGTTTTAAAATAAGGAAAATTTCTTCAATTTTGTACCAAAATAATAGAAATTTCTGTTTTTTGCCCGAAAATAAAAAGAATTTCTGACTTTGCCCTGAAATAAATGAAATTTCTTCAATTTTGCCCAAAAATAAGAAAAATTTGTGCCTTTTTGCCACAAAATGAGGGGAATTTCTGCCTATTTGCCACAAAATAAAAAAAATTTCTGCAATTCTATACCAAAATAAAAGAAATTTATACAATTTTGCTTCAAAATTTGGAAAATTTCTGCAATTTTGCCCCAAAATAAGGGAAATTTCTTCAATTTTGCCCCAAAATAAGTGGAATTTCTGAGTTTTGCCCCAAAATAAGGAGAATTTCTGTCTTTTCGTCCCAACATATAGGGAATTTCTGAGTTTTTGCCCCCAAATTAGGGGAGTTTCTGCAATTTTGCTTCAAAATACAGGAAATTTCTGCCTCTTTTCCCGAAAATAATGAAAACTTCT
This sequence comes from Micromys minutus, assembly GCF_963924665.1. Lineage (NCBI taxonomy): Eukaryota > Metazoa > Chordata > Mammalia > Rodentia > Muridae > Micromys > Micromys minutus. Next base: position 8,732,253 of record NW_027667467.1, on the reverse strand, counting down.
GCTTTTTGCCCCAAATAAAGGGAATTTCTGCATTTTTGCCCCAATATTAGAAGAATTTCTGCAATTTTGCTCCAAAATATGGGGAATTTCTGCCTTTTTGCCCAAAATTAAGGGGATTTTCTAACTTTTTGCCCCCAAACAAAGGAAATTTCTGCAATTTTATCCCATAATAAGAGGAATTTCTGCCTTTTTGCCTTAAAATAAGAGAAATTTCTCCCTTTTGCCCTAAAATATGTGAAATTTCTGCAATTTTACCCCAAAATAAAGTGAGTTTCTGCCTCTTTGCCCCAAAATAATGAGAATTTCTGCCTTTTTGCCCCAAAAGAAGAAAAATTTTTGCTTTTTTTTCTCTGAATTAAGTGAAATTTCTGCAATTTTGCCCTAAAATAAGGGAAATTTCTGCAATTTTTCTCCATAATAAGGGAAATTTCTCAATTCTGCCCGAAAATAAGGGGAATTTCTGTTTTTTGCTTCCAAATAAGGGAAATTTCTGCAATTTTGCCCTAAAATAAGGGGAATTTCTGCCTTTTGCCCCGAATTAAGAGGAATTTCTGCTATTTTGCCCCAAATTAAAGTAAATTACTGCATTTTATACCCCAAAAATTTGGTAATTACTGCAATTTTGCTCCAAAATACGCGAATTGTCTGCCTTTTTCGCCGAAAAGAAGGGGAATTTCTGCCATTTTGCCGCGAAATAAGTGAAATTTCTGCAGTTTTACCCGAAAATAAGAAGAATTTCTGCCTTTTTGCCCCAAAATTAGGGAAATTTCTGCAATTTACTCCAAAATACGGGGAATTTCTGCCTTTTTGCCCGAAAATAAAGGGACTGTATACTTTTTTGCCATAAAAAAGGGAAATTTCTTTATTTTTGCACCAAAATAAGGGGATTTTCCGCCTTTTTGACTCAAAATAATTGCAATTTCTGCCTTTTCCCCAAAAATAAATGGAATTTCTGTCTTTTTGCCCCCCAAAAAAGGGGAATTTCTTACTTTTTGCCCTGAAATAAGTGAAATTTCTAAAATTTTACCCCAAAATAAGAAAAATGTCTGCTTTTTGCCCCAAAATAAGGGGAATTTCTGCCTTTTTGCCCCAAAATAAAAGAAATTTCAGCCTTCTTACCTCAAAATAAGGGGAATTTCTGCCTTTTTGCCCCAAAATATGGGGAATTTCTGCTTTTTGCCCCAAAATAAGGAAAATTTCTTCAATTTTGTACCAAAATAAAAGAAATTTCGGCCTTTTTGCCCAAAAATAAAGGAAATTTCTGCATTTTTGCACCAATATTAGTGGAATTTCTGCAATTTTGCTCCAAAATACGGGTCATTTCTGCCTTTTTGCCTGAAATTAAGTGGAATTTCTGCCTTTTTGTCCCGAAATATGTGAAATTTCTTCAATTTTAGCCAAAAATTAGGATTTCATCTTTTTGCTCCAAAATAAGGGGAATTTCTGCCATTTTGCCCTGAAATATTTGAAATTTCTGCAATTTTACCCCAAAATAAGAGGAATTTTAGCCTTTTTGCCTCAAAATAAGGGGAATTTCAGCCTTATTACCTCAAAATAAGTGAAATTTCTGCCTTTTGGCCACAAAATATAAGGAATTTCTGCTTTTTTGCCCCAAAATAAGGAAAATTTCTGCAATTTTGCCTTAAAATAAGGGGAATTTCTTTCTTTTTGCCCCAAAATAAAGGAAATTTCAGCCTTTTTACCTGAAAATAAGAAAAATTTCTGCAATTTTGCCCCAAATAAGGAAAATTTCTGCAATTTTGCCCCAAAATAATGTAAATTCCTGCAATTTTGTCCCTAAATAAAGGAAATTTCTGGAATTTTGCCTCAAAGTAAGAGGAATTTCTGATTTTTGACCCAAAATAAAGGGAATTTCTGCCTTTTGCCCAAAAATTAGGGGAATTTCTGCAATTTTTCTCTAAAATACAGGGAATTTCTGCCTTTTTGCACGAAAATAAGGGGAATGCATACCTTATTGCCACAAAAAGGGAAATTTCTTCATTTTTGCCCCAAAATAAGAGGAAATTCTGCCTTTTTACCTCAAAATAATTGAAATTTCTGCCTTTTTACTCAAAAATAAACAGAATTTCTCTCCTTTTGCCCCAAAATAAAATGAGTTTTTGAATTATGCCCTGAAATAAGTGAAATTTCTGCAATTTTGCCCTAAAATAAAAGAAATTTCTGCCTTTTTGCCAGAAAATATGAGGAATTTCTGCCGTTTTGCCCCCAAGTAAAGGGAATTTCAGCCTTTTTACCTCAAAATACGGGAAATTTCTGCATTTTTGCCACAAAATATTAGGAATTTCTGCCTTTTTGCTCCAAAATAAAGAAAATTTCTGCCTTTTTCCCTGATATAAGTGAAATTTCTGCAATTTTGCCCCAAAATAAGAGAAATTTCTGCATTTTTGCAACAAAATAAGGGGAATTTCTGTCTTTTTTCCCCAAAATAAGGGGAATTTCAGCATTTCTACCTCATAATAAGGGGAATCTCTGCGTTTGTGCCCCAAAATAAGTGAAATTTTTGCAATTTTGCCGAAAATAAGAAAAATTCTTGCAATTTTGTCATAAAATAAGGGAAATTTCTGCAATTTTTCCACAAAATAAGGGGAATTTCTGATTTTTTGTCATGAAATAAGAATAATTTCTGTCTTTTTGCTCTAAAATAATGTAAATTTCTGCATTTTCCCTCAAAATTAGGGGAATTTGTAAAATTTTGCTTCAAAATACAGGGAATTTCTGCCTTATTGCACCAAAATAAAGAGAATTTCTGCATTTTTGCACCAATATAAGGGAAATTTCTGAAATTTTGCTCAAAAATACGGGGAATTTCTGCATTATTCCCCGAAATAAAGTGGAATTTCTGCCTTTTTGCCCTGAAATATTTGAAATTTCCTCAATTTTACCCCAAAATATGGGGAATTTCTGGTTTTGGCCACAAAATTAGGGGAATTTCTGCTTTTTGCCCCAAAATAAGGCAAATTTCTGACTTTTTGCCCTGTAATATGTGAAATTTCTGCAATTTTGCCCCAAAATAAGGGGAATTTCTGCCTTTTTGCCCAAAATATGGGGAATTTCAGCATTTTACCTCCAAATAAGGGGAATTTCTGCCTTTTTGCCACAAAATATGGGGAATGTCTGCCTTATTGTCCCCAAATAAAGAAAATTTTTGCTTTTCTGCCCCAATTAACGGGAATTTCTGCCTTTTTGCCACAAAGTAAAGGGAATTTCTGCCTTTTTGCCCCAAAATAAGGGGAATTTCAGACTTTTTACCTCAAAATAAGGGGAATTTCTGCCTTTTGCACCAAAATATGGGGAATTTCTGCCTTTTTGTTTTAAAATAAGGAAAATTTCTTCAATTTTGTACCAAAATAATAGAAATTTCTGCTTTTTGCCTCAAAATAAAAGGAATTTCTGAATTTGCCCTGAAATAAATGAAATTTCTGCAATTTTGCCAAAAATAAGAAAAATTTGTGCCTTTTTGCCACAAAATGAGGGGAATTTCTGCCTATTTGCCACAAAATAAAAAATTTTCTGCTATAGTAAACCAAAATAAAAGAAATTTATACAATTTTGCTTTAAAATTTGGAAAATTTCTGCAATTTTGCCCCAAAATAAGCAAAATTTCTTAAATTTTGCACCAAAATAAGAGAAATTTCTGAGTTTTGCCCCAAAATAAGGAGAATTTCTGTCTTTTTGCCCCAACATATAGGGAATTTCTGCCTTTTTGCCCCCAAATTAGGGGAGTTTCTGCAATTTTGCTTCAAAATACAGGAAATTTCTGCCTCTTTTCCCGAAAATAAGGGGAACTTCTGACTTTTTCCCCAAATAAAGGGAATTTCTGCATTTTTGCCCCAATATTAGGGGAATTTCTGGAATTTTGCTCCAAAATACGGGGAATTTCTGCATTTTTGCCCGAAATTAAGGGGATTTTTTACCTTTTTGCCCCCAAACAAAGGAAATTTCTGCAATTTTAACCCATAATAAGAGGAATTTCTGCCTTTTTGCCTTAAAATAAGGGGAATTTCTGCCTTATTGCCCTGAAATAGGTGAAATTTGTGCAATTTTACCCCAAAATAAAGTGTGTTTCTGCCTCTTTGCCCCAAAATAATGGGAATTTCTGCATTTTTGCCCCAAAATAAGAAAAATTTTTGCTTTTTTTTCTGAAATAAGTGAAATTTCTGCAATTTTGCCCTAAAATAAGGGAAATTTCTGCAATTTTCCCCCATAACAAGGGAAATTTCTGCAATTTTGCCCGAAAATAAGGGGAATCTCTGTTTTTTGCTTCCAAATAAGCGAAATTTCTGCAATTTTGCCCTAAAATAAAAGGAATTTCTGCCTTTTGCCCTGAATTAAGGGAAATTTCTGCTGTTTTGCCCCAAATTAAAGAAAATTACTGCATTTTATACCCCAAAAATTAGGTGAAGTACTGCAATTTTGCTCAAAAATACGCGGATTTTCTGCCTTTTTCGCCGAAAAGAAGGGGAATTTCTGCCATTTTGCCGCGAAATAAGTGAAATTTCTGCAGTTTTACCCGAAAATAAGAAGAATTTCTGCCTTTTTGCTCCAAAATTAGGGGAATTTCTTCAATTTTGCTCCAAAATATGGGGAATTTCTGACTTTTTGCCCAAAAATAAAGGGAATGTATACCTTTTGCCATAAAAAAGGGAAATTTCTTTATTTTTGCACCAAAATAAGGGGATTTTCCGCCTTTTTGACTCAACATAAGTGCAATTTCTGCCTTTTCCCCCAAAATAATCGGAATTTCTGTCTTTTTGCTTCACAAAAAAGGAGAATTTCTTACTTTTTGCCCTGAAATAAGTGAAATTTCTAAAATTTTACCCCACAACAAGGGAAATGTCTGCTTTTTGCCCCAAAATAAGGGGAATTTCTGCCTTTTTGCCCAAAAATAAAAGAAATTTCACCCTTCTTACCTCAAAATAAGGGGAATTTCTGCCTTTTTGCCCCAAAATATGGGGAATTTCTGTTTTTTCCCAAAAATAAAGAAAATTTCTTCAATTTTGTACCAAAATAAAAGAAATTTCTGCCTTTTTGCCCCAAAATTAGGGAAATTTCTTCAATTTTGCTCCAAAATATGGGGAATTTCTGACTTTTTTCCCGAAAATAAAGGGAATGTATACCTTTTTGCCATAAAAAAGGGAAATTTCTTCATTTTTGCACCAATATTAGGGGAATTTCTGCAATTTTGCTCCAAAATACGGGTCATTTCTGCCTTTTTGCCCGAAATTAAGTGGAATTTCTGCCTTTTTATCCCGAAATAAGTGAAATTGCTTCAATTTTAGCCAAAAATTAGGATTTCATTTTTTTCCCAAAAATAAGGGGAATTTCTGCCATTTTGCCCTGAAATATTTGAAATTTCTGCAATTTTACCCCAAAATAAGGGGAATTTTTGCCTTTTTTCCACAAAATAAGAGGAATTTCAGCCTTATTACCACAAAATAAGGGAAATTTCTGCCTTTTTGCAACTAAATATAACGAATTTCTGCTTTTTGCCCTAAAAAAAGGAAAATTTCTGCAATTTTGCCCAAAAATAAGGAAAATTTCTTCCTTTTTGCCCCAAAATAAAGTTAATTTCAGCCTTTTTACCTGAAAATAAGTGAAATTTCTGCAATTTTGACCCAAATAAGAGAAATTTCTGCAATTTTGCCCCAAAATAAGCTAAATTCCTGAATTTTGCCCCAAAATAAAGTAAATTTCTGGAATTTTGCCCCAAAGTAAGAGGAATTTCTGATTTTTGCCCCAAAATAAAGGGAATTTCTGCCTTTTTCCCCAAAATTATTGGAATTTCTGCAATTTTGCTCCAAAATACGAGGAATTTCTGCCTTTTTGCCCGAAAATAAGGGGAATGCATAACTTTTTGCTATAAAAAAGGGAAATTTCTTCATTTTTGCTCTAAAATAAGGGGAATTTCTGACTTATTACCCTGAAATAAGTGAAATTTCTGCAATTTTGCCCCAAAATAAGAGAATTTTCTGCCTTTTTGCCCCCAAAAAAGAGAAATTTCAGCCTTTTTACCTCAAAATAAAAGGATTTTCTGCATTTTTGCCAAAAAATATTAGGAATTTCTGCATTTTTGCTTCAAAATAAAAAAAATCTCTGCATTTTTTTCGGAAATAAGTAAAATTTCTGCAATTTTGCCCCAAAATAAGTGAAATTTCTGCAATTTTGCCCCAAAATAAGGGAAATTTCTGCCTTTTTGCCCTGAAATATGTGAAATTTCTACACTTTTACCCCAAAATAAGGTGAATTTCTGCCTTTTTGCCCCAAAATAATGGGAATTTCTGCCTTTTTGCCCCAAAATAAAAAAAATTTGCTTTTTTTCTTTGAAATAAGTGAAATTTCTGCAATTTTGCTCTAAAATAAGGGAATTTACTGCAATTTTTCCCCATAATAAGTGAAATTTCTGCAATTTTGCCCCAAAATAAAGGGAATTTCTGTTTCTTGCCCCCAAATAAGGGAAATTTCTGCAATTTTCCCTTAAAATAAGGGGAATTTCTGACTTTTGCCCCAAAATAAGGAGAATTTTTGCCTTTTGCCCCAAAATAAAGAAAATTACTGTATTTTTTACTTCAAAATTAGGTAAGTTTCTGCAATTTTGCTCCAAAATACGGAGATTTTCTGCCTTTTTCACCAAAAATAAGGGAAATTTCTGCCATTTTGCTGCAAAATAAGTGAAATTTCTGCAGTTTTACCCCAAAATAAGGGGAAATTTTTTCTTTTTGCCACAAAATTAGGGTAATTTCTTCAATTTTGCTCCAAAATACGGGGAATTTCTGCCTTTTTGCCCGAAAATAAAGGGAATGTATACCTTATTTCCATAAAAAAAGGAAATTTCTTCATTTTTGCCCCAAAATAAGGGGATTTTCCGCCTTTTTGACTCAACATAAGTGCAATTTCTGCCTTTTCCCCAAAAATAAACGAAATTTCTGTCTTTTTGCCCCAAAATAAGGGGAATTTCTGACTTTTTGCCCAAAAATGAGGGGAATTTCAGCCTTTTTATCTCAAAATAAGGGGAATTTCTGCCTTTTTGCCCCAAAATATGGGGAATTTCTGTTTTTTCCCCAAAATAAAAAAAATTTCTTCAATTTTGGACCAAAATAAAAGAAATTTCTGCCTTTTTGCCCCAAAATAAAGGGAATTTCTGCATTTTTGCACCAATATTAGGGGAATTTCTGCAATTTTGCTCCAAAATACGGGTCATTTCTGCCTTTTTGCCCGAAATTAAGTGGAATTTCTGCCTTTTTGTCCCGAAATAAGTGAAATTTCTTCAATTGTAGCCAATAATTATGATTTCATCTTTTTTCCCCCAAATAAGGGGAATTTCTGCCATTTTGCCCTGAAATATTTGAAATTTCTGCAATTTTACCCCAAAATAAGGGGAATTTTTGCCTTTTGCCCCAAAATAAGGGGAATTTCAGCCTTATTACCTCAAAATAAGGGAAATTTCTGCCTTTTTGCAACAAAATATAAGGAATTTCTGCTTTTTGCCCCAAAATAAGGAAAATTTCTGCAATTTTGCCCTAAAATAAGGGGAATTTCTCCCTTTTTGCCCCAAAATAAAAAAAATTTCAGCCTTTTTACCTGAAAATAAGTGAAATTTCTGCAATTTTGCCCCAAGTAAGAAAAATTTCTGCAATTTTGCCCCAAAATGAGGTAAATACCTGCAATTTTGCCCAAAAATAAAGGAAATTTCTGGAATTTTGCCCCAAAGTAAGAGGAATTTCTGATTTTTGCCCCAAAATAAAAGGAATTTCTGCCTTTTGCCCCAAAATTAGGAGAATTTCTGCAATTTTGCTCCAAAATACGAGGAATTTCTGCCTTTTTGCCCGAAAATAAAAGGAATGCATACCTTTTTGCCATAAAAAAGGGAAATTTCTTCATTTTTGCTCCAAAATACGAAGAATTTCTGACTTATTACCCTGAAATAAGTGAAATATCTGCAATTTTGCCCCAAAATAAGGGAAATTTCTGCCTTTTTGCCCCCAAATAAGGGAAATTTCAGCCTTTTTACCTCAAAATAAGGGGAATTTCTGCATTTTTGCTTCAAAATAAAGAAAATTTCTGCATTTTTTTTTCTGAAATAAGTGAAATTTCTGCAATTTTGCCCCAAAATAAGTGAAATTTCTGCAATTTTGCCCCAAAATAAGGGAAATTTCTGCCTTTTTGCCCTGAAATATGTGAAATTTCTACACTTTTACTCCAAAATAAGGTGAATTTCTGCCTTTTTGCCCCAAAATAATGGGAATTTCTGCCTTTTTGCCCCAAAATAAAAAAATTTTTGCTTTTTATCTTTGAAATAAGTGAAATTTCTGCAATTTTGCCCTAAAATAAAAGAAATTTCTGAAATTTTTCCCCATCATAAGGGAAATTTCTGCAATTTTGCCCCAAAATAAAGGGAATTTCTGTTTTTTGCCCCAAATAAAGGAAATTTTTGCAATTTTGCCTTAAAATAAGGGGAATTTTGCCTTTTGCCCCAAAATAAGAAAAATTTTTGCCTTTTGCCTCAAAATAAAGAAAATTACTGTATTTTTACCCCAAAATTAGGTAAATTTCTGCAATTTTTCTCCAAAATACGGAGATTTTCTGCCTTTTTCACCAAAAATAAGGGGAATTTCTGCCATTTTGCCATGAAATAAGTGAAATTTCTGCAGTTTTACCCCAAAATAAAGGGAAATTCTTCCTTTTTGCCCCAAAATTGGGGGAATTTCTGCAATTTTGCTCCAAAATACGAGGAATTTCTGCCTTTTTGCCTGTAAATAAATGGAATGTATACCTTATTGCCATAAAAAAGGGAAATTTCTTCATTTTTGCCCTAAAATAAGGGGATTTTTCCGCATTTTTGACTCAACATAAGTGCAATTTCTGCCTTTTCCCCAAAAATAAACGAAATTTCTGTCTTTTTGCCCCAAAATAAAAGGAATTTCTGACTTTTTGCCCAAAAATGAGGGGAATTTCAGCCTTTTTATCTCAAAATAAGGGGAATTTCTGCCTTTTTGCCCCAAAATATGGCGAATTTCTTTTTTTTCCCCAAAATAAGGAAAATTTCTTCAATTTTGTACCAAAATAAACGAAATTTCTGCCTTTTTGCCACCAAAAAAAGGGAATTTCTGCATTTTTGCACCAATATTAGGGCAATTTCTGCAATTTTGCTGCAAAATACGGGTCATTTCTGCCTTTTTGCCCGAAATTAAGTGGAATTTCTGCCTTTTTGTCCCGAAATAAGTGAAATTTCTTCAATTGTAGCCAAAAATTATGATTTCATCTTTTTTCCCCAAAATAAGGGGAATTTCTGCCATTTTGCCCTGAAATATTTGAAATTTCTGCAATTTTACCCCAAAATAAGGGGAATTTTTGCCTTTTTGCCCCAAAATAAGGGGAATTTCAGCCTTATTACCTCAAAATAAAGGAAATTTCTGCCTTTTTGCAACAAAATATAAGGAATTTCTGCTTTTTGCCCTAAAAAAAGGAAAATTTCTGCAATTTTGCCCAAAAATAAGGAAAATTTCTTCCTTTTTGCCCCAAAATAAAGGAAATTTCAGCCTTTTTACCTGAAAATAAGTGAAATTTCTGCAATTTTGCCCCAAATAAGAAAAATTTCTGCAATTTTGCCCCAAAATGAGATAAATTCCTGCAATATTGCCCCAAAATAAAGGAAATTTCTGGAATTTTGCCCCAAAGTAAGAGGAATTTCTGATTTTTGCCCCAAAGTAAAGGGAATTTCTGCCTTTTGCCCCAAAATTAGGGGAATTTCTGCAATTTTGCTCCAAAATACGAGGAATTTCTGCCTTTTTGCCCAAAAATAAAAGGAATGCATACCTTTTTGCCATAAAAAAGGGAAATTTCTTCATTTTTGCTCCAAAATAAGGAAAATTTCTGACTTATTACCCTGAAATAAGTGAAATTTCTGCAATTTTGCCTCAAAATAAGGGAAATTTCTGCCTTTTTGCCCCCAAATAAGGGAAATTTCAGCTTTTTTACCTCAAAATAAGGGGAATTTCTGCATTTTTGCCAAAAAATATTAGGAATTTCTGCATTTTTGCTTCAAAATAAAGAAAATTTCTGCATTTTTTTTCTGAAATAAGTGAAATTTCTGCAATTTTGCCCCAAAATAAGTGAAATTTCTGCAATTTCGCCCCAAAATAAGGGAAATTTCTGCCTTTTTGCCCTGAAATATGTGAAATTTCTACACTTTTACCCCAAAATAAGGTGAAATTCTGCCTTTTTGCCCCAAAATAATGGGAATTTCTGCCTTTTTGCACCAAAATAAAAAAAATTTTTGCTTTTTTTCTCTGAAATAAGTGAAATTTCTGCAATTTTGCCCTAAAATAATGGAAATTTCTGCAATTTTTCCCCATAATAAGGGAAATTTCTGCAATTTTGTCCCAAAATAAAGGGAATTTCTGTTTTTTGCCCCTAAATAAGGGAAATTTCTGCAATTTTGCCTTAAAATAAGGGGAATTTCTGCCTTTTGCCCAAAAATAAAGAGAATTTTATCCTTTTGTTCCAAAATAAAGAAAATTACTGTATTTTTTACCCCAAAATTAGGTAAATTTCTGCAATTTTTCTCCAAAATACGGGGATTTTCTGCCTTTTTCACCAAAAATAAGGGGAATTTCTGCCATTTTTCCGCGAAATAAGTGAAATTTCTGCAGTTTTACCCCAAAATAAGGGGAATTTCTGCCTTTTTGTCCCAAAATTAGGGTAATTTCTTCAATTTTGCTCCAAAATACGGGGAATTTCTGCCTTTTTGCCCGAAAATAATGGGAATGTATACCTTATTGCCATAAAAAAGAGAAATTTCTTCATTTTTGCCCCAAAATAAGGGGATTTTCCGCCTTTTTGACTCAACATAAGTGCAATTTCTGCCTTTCCCCAAAAATAAACGAAATTTCTGTCTTTTTGCCCCAAATAAGGGGAATTTCTGACTTTTTGCCAAGAAATGAGGGGAATTTCAGCCTTTTTAACCTCAAAATAAGGGGAATTTCTGCCTTTTTGCTCCAAAATATGGGGAATTTCTGCATTTTTCTAAAAAATAAGAAAAATTTCTGCAATTTTGTACCAAAATAAAAGAAATTTCTGCCTTTTTGCACCAAAATAAGAAAATTTCTGCCTTTTTTCTGAAAAAAGTGAAATTTCTGCAATTTTGCCCCAAAGTAAGGGAAATTTCTGCAATTTTGCCCAAATGTAAAGGAAATTTCTGCAATTTTGCCCCAAAATAAGGGCAATTTCTCACTTTTTGCTCCCGAAAAAAAGAGATTTTCTTTCTTTTTGCCCCAAAATAAGGAGAATTTCTGCCTTTTTGCTTGAAAATTATGAGAATTTCTGCAATTTTGCTTCAAAATACGGGTCATTTCTGCCTTTTTGCCCGAAATTAAGTGGAATTTCTGCCTTTTTGTCCCGAAATAAGTGAAATTTCTTCAATTTTAGCCAAAAATTAGGGATTTCATCTTTTTGCCCCAAAATAAGGGGAATTTCTGCCATTTTGCCCTGAAATATTTGAAATTTCTGCAATTTTACCTCAAAATAAAGGGAATTTCTGCCTTTTTGCCCCAAAATAAGGGGAATTTAAGCATTATTACCTCAAAATAAGGGAAATTTCTGCCTTTTTGCCACAAAATATAAAAAATTTCTGCCTTTTTGCCCCAAAATAATGAAAATTTCTGCAATTTTGCCCCAAATAAGGAGAATTTCTCCATTTTGCCAAAAAATAAAGAAAATTTCAGCCTTTTTACTTGAAAATAAGTGAAATTTCTGCAATTTTGCCCCAAAATAAGGTAAATTCCTGCAATTTTGCACCAAAATAAAAAAAATTCCTGCTTTTGCCCCCAAATAAGGGAAATTTCAGCTTTTTTACCTCAAAATAAGGGGAATTTCTGCAATTTTGCCCCAAAATAAGTGAAATTTCTGCAATTTTGCCCCAAAATAAGAAAAATTTCTGGAATTTTGCCCCAAAATAAGTGGAATTTCTGAGTTTTGCCCTAAAAATACGGGGAATTTCTGCCTTTTTGCCCGAAAATAAGAAGAATGCATAACTTTTTGCAATTTAAAAGGGAAATTTCTTCATTTTTGCTCCAAAATAAGGAAAATTTCTGCCTTTTTGCCTCTAAATAAGTGTAATTTCTGTTTTTTCCCCTAAAACAAAAAAAATTTCATTTTTTTGACCCAAAATAAGGAAAATTTCTGACTTATTATCCTGAAATAAGTGAAATTTCTGCAATTTTGCCCCAAAATAAGGGAAATTTCTGCCTTTTTGCCCTGAAATATGTGAAATTTCTGCAATATTACCACAAAATAAGGTGAATTTCCACCTTTTTGTTCAAAAATAATGGGAATTTTTGCCTTTTTGCCCCAAAATAAGAAAAATTTTTGCTTTTTTTCTCTGAAATTGCAGAAATTTTTCTTATTTTGGGGCAAAAAGTCAGAAATTCCCCATATTTGGGGCAAAAAGGCAGAAATTCTTGTTATTTTGAGGTAAAAAGGCTGAAATTCCCCTTATTTTTGGGCAAAAAGAAAGAAATTTCGTTTATTTTGGGGAAAAGGCAGAAATTGCACTTATTTTAAGTCAAAAAGGTGGAAAATCCTTTTATATTGGGGCAAAAATGAAGAAATTTCCTTTTTTATGGCAAAAAGGTATACATTCCCTTTATTTTCGGGCAAAAAGGCAGAAATTCCCCGTATTTTGAAGCAAAATTGCAGAAATTCTCCTAATTTTTGGGCAAAATGTCAGAAATTCACCTTATTTTCGGCAAAAAGGCAGAAAATCCCCGTATTTTGGAGCAAAATTTCAGAAATTCACCTAATTTTGTGGTTAAAAATACAGTAAATTTTTTTTTATTTTGGGGCAAAAAGGCAGAAATTCTCCTTATTTTTGGGCAAAAAGGCTGAAATTCTTCTTATTTTAGGGCAAAATTGCAGAAATTTCCCTTATTTGGGGGCAAAAAACAGAAATTCCCCTATTTTGGGGCAAAATTGCAGAAATTTCCCTTATTATGGGGAAAAATTGCAGAAATTTCCCTTATTTTAGGGAAAAATTGCAGAAATTTCACTTATTTCAGAGAAAAAAAGCAAAAATTTTTTTATTTTGGGGCAAAAAGTCAGAAATTCCCATTATTTTGGGGCAAAAAGGCAGAAATTCAACTAATTTTGGGGTAAAATTGCAGAAATTTCACATATTTTAGGGCAAAAAGGCCGAAATTCCCCTTATTTTGGGGCAATAAGGCAAAAATTACCCTTATTTTGGGATAACATTGCAGAAATTTTCTTTATTTGGGGGCAAAAATGCAGAAAATCCACTTAATTTCGAGGAAAAAGGCAGAAATTCCTCTTATTTTGGAGCAAAATTGCAGAAACTCCCCTAATATTGGGGCAAAAATGCAGAAATTCCCTTTATTTGGGGCAAAAAGGCAGAAGTTCCTTTTATTTTTGAAAAAGAGGCAGAAATTCCCTGTATTTTGAAGCAAATTTGCAGAAACTCCCCTAATTTTGGGACAAAAAGGCAGAACTTCCCTTTATTTTGGGGCAAAAATAGAGAAATTCTTTTTATTTTGGGGCAAAAATCAGAAATTTCCCTTATTTTGAGGCAAAATTTTAGAAATTTCTTTTATTTTGTTACAGACTTGCAGAAATATTTTTTATTTTGTGGCAAAAAGGCAGAAATTCCTTATATTTTGGTGCAAAAAGGCTGAAATTCCCCTTATTTTGAGGTAAAATCCTGAAATTCCCCATATTTTGGGGCAAAAAGGCAGAAATTCCCTGTATTTTGAAGCAAAATTGCAGAAATTCTCATAATTTTCAGGCAAAAAGGCAGAAATTCTCCTTATTTTGGGGCAAAAAGACAGAAAATCTTCTTTTTCGGGAGCAAACAGTCAGAAATTCCCCTTATTTTGGGGCAAAATTGCAGAAATTTCCTTTACATTGGGGCAAAATTGCAGAAATTTTCTTTATTTTGGGGCAAAATTGCAGAAATTTCACTTATTTCAGGGAAACAAGGCGGAAATTTTTTTGGGGGGCAAAAAGGCAGAAATTTTTTTTATTTTGGAACAAAATTAAAGAAATTTTTCTTGTTTTGGGGCAAAAAGTCAGAAATTCCCTATATTTTGAGGCAAAAAGGCAGAAATTCCCCTTATTTTGAGATAAAAAGGCTGAAATTCCCCTTATTTTGGGGCAAAAAGACAGAAATTTCGTTTATTTTGGGGAAAAGGGAGAAATTGCACTTATTTTGAGTCAAAAAGGTGGAAAATCCCCTTATTTTGGGGCAAAAATGAAGAAATTTACTTTTTTATGGCAAAAGGTATACATTCCCTTTATTTTCGGGCAAAAAGGCAGAAATTCCCCGTATTTTGGAGCAAAATTGCAGAAATTCCCCTAATTTTTGGTCAAAAAGGCAGAAATTCCCCTTATTTTGGGGTAAAACTGGAGAATTTTCACTTTTTTGCGGCAAAATGTCAGAAATTCCCCTTATTTTCGGCCAAAAAGGCAGAAAATCCCCTTATTTTAGGGCAAAATTGCAGAAATTTCCCTTATTTGGGGGCAAAATCAGAAATTCCCCTTATTTTGGGTCAAAATTGCAGAAATTTCCCTTATTATGGAGAAAAATTGCAGAAATTTCCCTTATTTTAGGGCAAAATTGCAGAAATTTCACTTATTTCAGAGAAAAAAAGCAAAAATTTTTCTTATTTTCGGGCAAAAAGGCAGAAATTCCCATTATTTTGGGGCAAAAAGGCATAAATTCACCTTATTTTGGGGTAAAATTTCAGAAATTTCACATATTTCAGGACCAAACGGCAGAAATTCTCCTTATATGGGGGCAAAAAGGCAGAAATTCTCCTTATTTTGGGATAATATTGCAGAAATTTCCCTTATTTGGTGGCAAAAATGCAGAAAATCCACTTAATTTCACGTAAAAAGGCAGAAATTCCTCGTATTTTGGAGCAAAATTAAAGAAACTCCCCTAATTTTGAGGCAAAAAGGCAGAAATTCCCTTTATTTTGGGGCAAAAATAGAGAAATTCTCTTTATTTTGAGGCAAAAATCAGAAATTTTCTTTATTTTGGGGCAAAATTTTAGAAATTTCTTTTATATTGTTACAGACTTGCAGAAATTTTTTTATTTTGTGGCAAAAAGGCAGAAATTTTCCATATGTTGGTGCAAAAATGCTGAAATTCCCCTTATTTTGAGGTAAAATCTTGAAATTCCCCATATTTTGGGGCAAAAAGGCAGAAATTCCCCTCATTTGGGGGCAAAAAGGCACAAATTTCCCTTATTTTCAGGCATAATTGCAGGAATTTCATTTATTTCAGGGCAAAAAGTCAGAAATTCCTTTTATTTTGGGGCAAAAAGCAGAAATTTCTTTTATTTTGATACAAAATTGTAGAAATATTCCTTATTTAAGAGCAATAGGGCAGAAATTCCCCATATTTTGTGGCAAAAAGGCAGAAATTCCCCTTATTTGGAGGTAAAATGCTGAAATTCCCCTTATTTTCGGCAAAAAGGCAGAAATTCCTATTATTTTGGGGCAAAATTGCAGAAATTTCAATTATTTCAGGGCAAAAAGTCAGAAATTTGCCTTATTTTGGGGCCAAAAACAGAAATTTCCTAATTTTGGGTCCAAAAACAGAAACTCCCCGTATTTTGGGGTAAAATTGCAGAAATTTCAAATATTTCAGGACAAAAAGGCAGAAATTCCACTTTATTTCGGACAATAACGCAGAAATTCCCTGTATTTTAAAGCTAAATTTCAGAAATTCCTTTTATATTGGTGCAAAAATGCAGAAATTCCCTTTATTTTTGTGCAATAAGGCAGATTTCCCCGTATTTTAAAGCAAAATTGCACATATTCCCCTAATTTTGAGGGAAAATGCAGAAATTCACATTATTTTGGAACAAAAAGACAGAAATTCTCTTTATTTCAGGGCAAAAAGTCAGAAATTCCCCTTATTTTGGGGCAAAATTGCAGAATTTTTTTTATTTTAGGGCAAAATTGCAGAAATTTCACTTATTTCAGGGAAAAAGCACAGAAATTTCTTCTAATTTGGGGAAAAAAAGGCAGAAGTTTCTTTTATTTTGGTACAAAATTGCAGAAATTTTCTTTATTTTAGGGAAAATGAAGAAATTCCCCATATTTTTGAGCAAAAAGGCAGAGATTCCCCTTATTATGAGGTAAAATGCTGAAATTCCCCTTATTTTGAGGCAAAAAGACAGAAATTCCCTTTATTTTGTGGCAAAAAGGCAGAAATTTCTTTTATTTTGGGCAAAATTGCAGAAATTTCACTTATTTCAGGGCAAAATTCAAAAATCCCTTTTATTTTGGGGCAAAAAGACAGAAATTCCGTTTATTTTTGGGTAAAAAGGCAGAAATTTCACTTATTTTGATGTAAGAAGGCAGAAATTCCTCTTATTTTGTGGCAAAAATGAAGAAATTTCCCTTTTTTGTGGCAAAAGGTATACATTCCCCTTATTTTCGGGCTAAAAAGCAGAAATTGCCCGTATTTTGGAGCACAATTGCAGAAAATCCCCTAATTGTGGGGCAAAAAGGCAGAAATTCCCTATATGTTGGGGCAAAAAGACAGAAATTCTCCTTATTTTGGGGCAAAACTCAGAAATTTCAATTATTTTGGGGCAAAATTCCAGAAATTCCCCTTATTTTGGGGCAAAAAGGCAGAAATTTTCCTTATTTTGGGGCAAAGTTGCAGACATTTCACTTATTTCAGGGTAATAAGTCAGAAATTTTCCTTATTTTGGGGCAAAAAAGACAGAAATTCCCTTTGTTTTGGGGGAAAAATACAGAAATTCCACTTCTTTAGAGGCAAAAAGGCAGAAATTCCCCTTATTTTGGAGCGAAAATGAAGAAATTCCCCTAATTGTAGGGCAAAAAGGCAGAAATTCCCTATATGTTGGGGCAAAAAGACAGAAATTCTCCTTATTTTGGGGCAAAACTCAGAAATTCCACTTATTTTGGGGCAAAATTCCAGGAATTTACCTTATTTTGGGGCAAAATTGAAGAAATTTCCCTTAATTGGGGCAAAATTGCAGAAATTTCACTTATTTTCAGGTAAAAAGGCTGAAATATCCTTTATTTTGTGGCAAAAAGGAAGAAATTCCCTTTATTTTGAAGCAAAATTGCAAAAATTTTCCTTATTTTGGGGCAAAAATGCTGTAATTCTTCTTATTTTGAGGTAAAATGCTGAAATTCTCCATATTTAGGGAAAAAAGGAAAAAATTCTTCTTATTTTGGGGCAAAAAGGCACAAATTTCCCTTATTTTCGGGCAAAATTGCAGAAATTTCATTTTTTTCAAGGCAAAAAGTCAGAAATTCCTTTTATTTTGGGGCAAAGAGCAGAAATTTCTTTTATTTTGGTACAAAATTGAAGAAATTTTTCTTATTTTTAAACAAAAAGGCAGAAAATTCCCCTTATTTTGAGGCAAAAGGCAGAAATTATTCTTATTTTGTGGTAAAATGCAGAAATTCCCTTTATTTTGCGGCTAAAAGGCAGAAATTCCCCGTATTTTGAAGCAAAATTGCAGAAATTCTCATAATTTTCGGGCAAAAAGGCAGAAATTCTCTTTATTTTGGGGCAAAAAGCCAGAAAATCTCCTTTTTCGGGAGCAAACAGTCAGAAATTCCCCTTATTTTGGGGCAAAATTGCAGAAATTTCCTTTACATTGGGGCAAAATTGCGAAAATTTCCCTTATTTTGGGGCAAAATTGCAGAAATTTCACTTATTTCAGGGAAAAAAGGCGGAAATTTTTTTTTGGGTGGCCAAAAGGCAGAAATTTTTTTTATTTTGGTACAAAATTGCAGAAATTTTTCTTATTTTGGGGCAAAAAGGCAGAAATTCCCCTTATTTTGAGGTAAAAAGGCTGAAATTCCCCTTATTTTGGGGCAAAAAGACAGAAATTTTGTTTACTTTGGTGAAAAGGCAGAAATTGCACTTATTTTGAGTCAAAAAGGTGGAAAATCCCCTTATTTGGGGCAAAAATGAAGAAATTTGCTTTTTTTATGGCAAAAGGTATACATTCCCTTTATTTTCGGGCAAAAAGGCAGAAATTCCTTATATTTTGGAGCAAAATTGCAGAAATTCCCCTAATTTTTGGGCAAAAAGGCAGAAATTCCCCTTACTTTGGGGTAAAACTGCAGAAATTTAACTTATTTTGCGGCAAAATGTCAGAAATTCCCCTTATTTTTTGCAAAAAAGGCAGAAGATCCCCTTATTTTAGGGCAAAATTGCAAAAATTTCCATTATTTGGGGGCAAAAACAGAAATTCCCCTTATTTTGGGTCAAAATTGCAGAAATTTCCCTTATTATGGAGAAAAATTGCAGAAATTTCTTTTATTTTAGGGCAAAATTGCAGAAATTTCACTTATTTCAGAGAAAAAAAGCAAAAATTTTTCTTATTTTCGGGCAAAAAGGCAGAAATTCCCATTTTTTTGGGGCAAAAAGGCATAAATTCACCTTATTTTGGGTTAAAATTGCAGAAATTTCACATATTTCAGGACCAAACGGCAGAAATTCCCCTTATTTGGGGGCAAAAAGGCAGAAATTCTCCTTATTTTGGAATAATATTGCAGAAATTTCCCTTTTTGGTGGCAAAAGGGCAGAAAATCCACTTAATTTCAGGTAAAAAGGCAGAAATTCCTCGTATTTTGGAGCAAAATTGCAGAAACTCCCCTAATTTTGAGGCAAAAAGGCAGAAATTCCCTTTATTTTGGGGCAAAAATAGAGAAATTCTCTTTATTTTGGGGCAAAAATCAGAATTTTTTTTTATTTTGGGGCTAAATTTTAGAAATTTCTTTTATATTGTTACAGACTTGCAGAAATTTTTCTTATTTTGTGGCAAAAAGGCAGAAATTTTCCATATGTTGGTGCAAAAAGGCTGAAATTCCCCTTATTTTGAGGTAAAATCTTGAAATTCCCCATATTTTGGGGCAAAAAGGCAGAAATTCCCCTCATTTGGGGGCAAAAAGGCACAAATTTCCCTTATTTTCAGGCATAATTGCAGGAATTTCATTTATTTCAGGGCAAAAAGTCAGAAATTCCTTTTATTTTGGGGCAAAAAGCAGAAATTTCTTTTATTTTGATACAAAATTGTAGAAATTTTCCTTATTTAAGAGAAATAGGGCAGAAATTCCCCATATTTTGTGGCAAAAAGGCAGAAATTCCCCTTATTTGGAGGTAAAATGCTGAAATTCCCCTTATTTTCGGCAAAAAGGCAGAAATTCCTATTATTTTGGGGCAAAATTGCAGAAATTTCAATTATTTCAGGGCAAAAAGTCAGAAATTTGCCTTATTTTGGAGCCAAAAACAGAAATTCCCTAATTTTGGGTCCAAAAACAGAAATTCCCCTTATTTAGGGGTAAAATTTCAGAAATTTCAAATATTTCAGGGCAAAAAGGCAGAAATTCCACTTTATTTCGGACAATAACGCAGAAATTCCCTGTATTTTAAAGCTAAATTTCAGAAATTCCCCTTATATTGGTGCAAAAATGCAGAAATTCCCTTTATTTTGTTGCAATAAGGCAGATTTCCCCGTATTTTGAAGCAAAATTGCACATATTCCCCTAATTTTGAGGGAAAATGCTGAAATTCACATTATTTTGGAACAAAAAGACAGAAATTCTCTTTATTTCAGGGCAAAAAGTCAGAAATTCCCCTTATTTTGGGGCAAAATTGCAGAAATGTCAATTATTTCAGGGCAAAAAGTCAGAAATTTGCCTTATTTTGGGGCCAAAAACAGAAATTCCCTAATTTTGGGGCCAAAAACAGAAATTCCCCTTATTTTGTGGTAAAATTGCAGAAATTTCAAATATTTCAGGGCAAAAAGGCAGAAATTCCACTTTATTTCGGACAATAACGCAGAAATTCCCTGTATTTTAAAGCTAAATTTCAGAAATTCCCCTTATATTGGTGCAAAAATGCAGAAATTCCCTTTATTTTTGTGCAATAAGGCAGATTTCCCCGTATTTTAAAGCAAAATTGCACATATTCCCCTAATTTTGAGGGAAAATGCAGAAATTCACATTATTTTGGAACAAAAAGACAGAAATTATCCTTATTTCAGGGCAAAAATTCAGAAATTCCCCTTATTTTGGGGCAAAATTGCAGAAACTTCCTTTATTTTGGGACAAAATTGCAGAAATTTCACTTATTTCAGGGAAAAAGCACAGTAATTTCTCCTTTTTTGGGGAAAAAGCAGAAATTTCTTTTATTTTGGTACAAAATTGCAGAAATTTTCTTTATTTTAGAAAAAATAAAGAAATTCCCCATATTTTTGAGCAAAAAGAAAGAGATTCCCCTTATTATGAGGTAAAATGCTGAAATTCCCCTTATTTTGAGGCAAAAAGACAGAAATTCCCTTTATTTTGTGGCAAAAAGGCAGAAATTTCTCTTATTTTGGGCAAAATTGCAGAAATTTCACTTATTTCAGGGCAAAATTCAAAAATCCCTATTATTTTGGGGCAAAAAGACAGAAATTCCATTTATTTTTGGGTAAAAAGGCAGAAATTTCACTTATTTTGAGGTAAAAAGGCAGAAAATCCTCTTATTTTGTGGCAAAAATGAAGAAATTTCCTTTTTTTGTGGCAAAAGGTATACATTCCGCTTATTTTCGGGCTAAAAAGCAGAAATTCCCTGTATTTTGGTGCACAATTGCAGAAAATCCCCTAATTGTGGGGCAAAAAGGCAGAAATTCCCTATATGTTGGGGAAAAGTCAGAAATTCTCCTTATTTGGGGGCAAAACGCAGAAATTCCACTTATTTTGGGGCAAAGTTCCAGAAATTCCCCTTATTTGGGGGCAAAAAGGCAGAAATTTCCCTTATTTTGGGGCAAAATTGCAGACATTTCATTTATTTCAGGGTAATAAGTCAGAAATTTTCCTTATTTTGGGACAAAAAAACAGAAATTCCCTTTGTTTGGGTGGAAAATACAGAAATTCCACTTCTTTAGAGGCAAAAAGGCAGAAATTCCCCTTATTTTGGAGCAAAATGAAGAAATTCCCCTAATTGTGGGGCAAAAAGGCAGAAATTCCCTATATGTTGGGGCAAAAAGACAGAAATTCTACTTATTTTGGGGCAAAACTCAGAAATTCCACTTATTTTGGGGCAAAATTGCAGGAATTTACCTTATTTTGGGGCAAAATTGAAGAAATTTCCCTTATTTAAGGCAAAATTGCAGAAATTTCACTTATTTTCAGGTAAAAAGGCTGAAATATCCTTTATTTTGGGGCAAAAAGGAAGAAATTCCCTTTATTTTGGGGCAAAATTGAAGAAATTTTCCTTATTTTGGGGCAAAAATGCTGAAATTCTTCTTATTTTGAGGTAAAATGCTGAAATTCCCCATATTTAGGGGCAAAAGGCAAAAATTCTTCTTATTTTTGGGCAAAAAGGCACAAATTTCCCTTATTTTCGGGCAAAATTGCAGAAATTTCTTTTTTTTCAGGGCAAAAAGTCAGAAATTCCTTTTATTTTGGGGCAAAGAGCAGAAATTTCTTTTATTATGGTACAAAATTGAAGAAATTTTTCTTATTTTGAAACAAAAAGGCAGAAAATTCCCCTTATTTTGAGGCAAAAGGCAGAAATTATTCTTATTTTGAGGTAAAATGCAGAAATTCCCTTTCTTTGGGGGCTAAAAGGCAGAAATTCCCCGTATTTTGAAGCAAAATTGCAGAAATTCTCATAATTTTCGGGCAAAAAGGCAGAAATTCTCCTTATTTTGGGGCAAAAAGCCAGAAATTCTCCTTTTTCGGGATCAAACAGTCAGAAATTCCCCTTATTTTGGGGCAAAATTGCAGAAATTTCCTTTACATTGGGGCAAAATTGCGAAAATTTCCCTTATTTTGGGGCAAAATTGCAGAAATTTCACTAATTTCAGGGAAAAAAGGCGGAAATTTTTTTTTGGGTGGCCAAAAGGCAGAAATTTTTTTTTATTTTGGTACAAAATTGCAGAAATTTTTCTTATTTTGGGGCAAAAAGGCAGAAATTCAATATTTTGAGGTAAAAAGGCTGAAATTCCCCTTATTTTGGGGCAAAAAGTCAGAAATTTCGTTTATTTTGAGGAAAAGGCAGAAATTGCACTTATTTTGAGTCAAAAAGGTGGAAAATCCCCTTATTTTGGGGCAAAAATGAAGAAATTTTCTTTTTTTATGGCAAAAGGTATACAATCCCTTAATTTTCGGGCAAAAAGGCAGAAATTCCCTGTATTTTGGAGCAAAATTACAGAAATTCCCCTAATTTTTGGGCAAAAAGGCAGAAATTCCCCTTACTTTGGGGTAAAACTGCAGAAATTTC
Source organism: Micromys minutus (assembly GCF_963924665.1). Classification (NCBI taxonomy): domain Eukaryota; kingdom Metazoa; phylum Chordata; class Mammalia; order Rodentia; family Muridae; genus Micromys; species Micromys minutus. Next base: position 8,709,953 of record NW_027667467.1, on the reverse strand, counting down.
ACTTATTTTGCGGCAAAATGTCAGAAATTCCCCTTATTTTCGGCAAAAAAGGAAGAAAATCCCCTTTTTTTAGGGCAAAATTGCAGAAATTTCCCTTATTTGGGGGCAAAAACAGAAATTCCCCTTATTTTGGGGCAAAATTGCAGAAATTTCCCTTATTATGGGGAAAAATTGCAGAAATTTCCCTTATTTTAGGGCAAAATTGCAGAAATTTCACATATTTCAGAGAAAAAAAGCAAAAATTTTTCTTATATTGGGGCAAAAAGGCAGAAATTCCCATTATTTTGAGGCTAAAAAGCAGAAATTGACCTTATTTGGGGGTAAAATTGCAGAAATTTCACATATTTCAGGGCAAAACGGCAGAAATTCCCCTTATTTGGGGGCATAAAGGCAGATTCCCCTTATTTTGGGATAAAAATGCAGAAATTTCCCTTATTTGGGGGCAAAAAGGCAGAAAATCCACTTAATTTCGGGTAAAATGGCAGAAATTCCTCGTATTTTGGAGCAAAATTGCAGAAACTCCCCTAATTTGGGGGCAAAAAGGCAGAAATTCCCTTTATTTTGGGGCAAAAATAGAGAAATTCTCCTTATTTTGGGGCAAAAATCAGAAATTTCCCTTATTTTGGGGCAAAATTTTAGAAATTTTTTTTATATTGTTATAGACTTGAAGAAATTTTTCTTATTTTGTGGCAAAAAGGCAGAAATTCCCCATATTTTGGTGCAAAAAGGCTGAAATTCCCCTTATTTTGAGGTAAAATCCTGAAATTCCCCATATTTTGGGGCAAAAAGGCAGAAATTCCCCTCATTTGGGGGCAAAAAGGCACAAATTTCACTTATTTTAGGGCATAATTGCAGGAATTTCATTTATTTCAGGGCAAAAATCAGAAATTCCTTTTATTTTTGGGCAAAAAGCAGAAATTTCTTTTATTATGGTACAAAATTGAAGATATTTTTCTTATTTTGAAACAAAAAGGCAGAAATTCCTCTTATTTTGAGGCAAAAGGCAGAAATTATTCTTATTTTGAGGTAAAATGCAGAAATTCTTTTTATTTTGGGGCTAAAAGGCAGAAATTCTCCGTATTTTGAAGAAAAATTGCAGAAATTCTCATAATTTTCTGGCAAAAAGGCAGAAATTCTCCTCATTTTGGGGCAAAAATACAGAAAATCTCCTTTTTCCGGAGCAAACAGTCAGAAATTCCCCTTATCTTGGGGCAAAATTGCAGAAATTTCCTTTACATTGGGGCAAAATTGTAGAAATTTCCCTTATATTGGGGCAAAATTACAGAAATTTCAGTTATTTCCGGGAAAAAAGGCGGAAATTTTTTTTGGGGGTAAAAAAGTCAGAAATTTTTTTTATTTTGGTACAAAATTGCAGAAATTTTTCTTATTTTGTGGCAAAAAGGCAGAAATTCCCCATATTTTGGTGCAAAAAGGCTGAAATTCCCCTTATTTTTAGGTAAAATCCTGAAATTCCCCATATTTTGGGGCAAAAAGGCAGAAATTCCCCTCATTTGGGGGCAAAAAGGCACAAATTTCACTTATTTTAGGGCAAAATTGCAGGAATTTCATTTATTTCAGGGCAAAAATCAGAAATTCCTTTTATTTTTGGGCAAAAAGCAGAAATTTCTTTTATTATGGTACAAAATTGAAGATATTTTTCTTATTTTGAAACAAAAAGGCAGAAATTCCTCTTATTTTGAGAAAAAAGGCAGAAATTATTCTTATTTTGAGGTAAAATGCAGAAATTCTTTTTATTTTGGGGCTAAAAGGCAGAAATTCCCCGTATTTTGAAGCAAAATTGCAGAAATTCTCATAATTTTCTGGCAAAAAGGCAGAAATTCTCCTTATTTTGGGGCAAAAATACAGAAAATCTCCTTTTTCCGGAGCAAACAGTCAGAAATTCCCCTTATCTTGGGGCAAAATTGCAGAAATTTCCTTTACATTGGGGTAAAATTGTAGAAATTTCCCTTATATTGGGGCAAAATTACAGAAATTTCACTTATTTCCGGGAAAAAAGGCGGAAATTTTTTTTGGGGGTAAAAAAGGCAGAAATTTTTTTTATTTTGGTACAAAATTGCAGAAATTTTTCTTATTTTGTGGCAAAAAGGCAGAAATTTCCCATATTTTGGGGCAAAAATGCAGAAATTCTTCTTATTTTGAGGTAAAAAGGCTGAAATTCCCCTTATTTTGGGGCAAAAAGGCAGAAATTTCACTTATTTTGGAACAAAATTGCAGAAATTTCACTTATTTGAGAAAAAAAGAAGAAAATTTCTAATTTGGGGGCAAAAAGGCAGAAATTTCTTTTATTTTGGTGCAAAATTGCAGAAATTTTTCTTATTTTAGGGCAAAAAGGCATAAATTTTTCATATTTTGTGGCAAAAATGCTGAAATTCCCCTTATTTTGAGGTAAAAAGGCTGAAATCCCCTTATTTGGGGGCAAAAAGGCAGAAATTTCTCTTATTTTGGGGAAAAATTGCAGAAATTTCACTTATTTCAGAAAAAAAGGAGAAATTTTCTTATTTGGTGGCAAAAAGGCAGAAATTTCTTTTATTTTGTTGCAAAATTGCAGAAATTTTCGTTATTTTGGGGCAAAAAAAGACAGAAATTCCCTTTGTTTTGGGGAAAAAAGACAGAAATTCCACTTATTTAGAGGCAAAAAAGCAGTAATTCCTCTTATGTTGAAGCAAAAATGAAGAAATTTCCCTTTCTTCTGGCAAAAAGGTATGCATTCTTCTTATTTTCGGGCAAAAATGCAGAAATTCTTCGTATTTTGGAGCAAAATTACAGAAATTCCCCTAATTGTGGGGCAAAAAGGCAGAAATTCCCTATATGTTAGGGCAAAAAGACAGAAATTCTCCTTATTTTGGGGCAAAACTCACAAATTCCACTTATTTTGGGGCAAAATTCCCGAAATTTTCCTTATTTTGGGGCAAAATTGCAGAAATTTCACTTATTTTGGGGCAAAATTGCAGAAATTTCACTTATTTCAGAAAAAAAGCACAAATTTTATTATTTTGGGGCAAAAAGGCAGAAATTTCATTTATTTTAGTATAAAATTGCAGAAATTTTTCTTATTTTTGGCAAAAAGGCAGAAATTTTCCATATTTTCTTGCAAAAATGCAGAAATTCCCCTTATTTTGAGGTAAAAAGGCTGAAATTCCCCTTATTTTGGGGCAAAAAGGCAGAAATTTCCCTTATTTTGGGGCAAAATTGCAGAAATTTCACTTATTTCATGGAAAAAAAGCAGAAATTTTCTTATTTTGTGGGAAAAAGGCAGAAATTTCCCTTATTTTGGGGCAAAAATGCAGAAATTCCCCTTATTTTAAGGTAAAAAGGCTGAAATTCCTTTTATTTTGGGGGCAAAAAGTTAAAAATTCCCCTTATTTTAAGGGAAAAAGACAGAAATTCCGTTTATTTTTGTGGAAAAGTCAGAAATTGCACTTATTTTGAGTCAAAAAGGCGGAAAATCCCCTTATTTTGGGGTAAAAATGAAGAAATTTCCCTTTTTTATGGCAAAAATGTATACATTCCCTTTATTTTCTAGAAAAAGTGCAGAAATTCCCCGTATTTTGTGCAAAATTGCAGAAATTCCCCTAATTTTGGGGCAAAAACCCAGAACTTCCCTTTATTTTGGGGTAAAACTGCAGAAATTTCACTTATTTCGCGGCAAAATGGCAGAAATTCCCTTTATTTTCGGCGAAAAAGGCAGAAAATCCCCGTATTTTGGAGCAAAATTGCAGAAATTCACCTAATTTTGGGGTAAAACATGCAGTAATTTTCTTTATTTTGGGGCAAAAAGGCAGAAATTTCCCTTATTTTGGGGCAAAAGGCAGAAATTCCCTTTATTTTAGGGCAAAATTGCAGAAATTTCCCTTATTTGGGGACAAAAAACAGAAATTCCCTTTATTTTGGGGCAAAATTGCAGAGAATTCCTTTATTATGGGGAAAAATTGCAGAAATTTCTTTTATTTTAAGGCAAAATTGCAGAAATTTCACTTATTTCAGAGAAAAAACGCAAAAATTTTTCTTATTTTAGGGCAAAATGCAGAAATTCCCATTATTTTGGGGAAAAAGGCAGAAATTCACCTTATTTTGGGGTAAAATTGCAGACATTTCACATATTTCAGGGCAAAAAGGCAGTAATTCCCTTCATTTGGGGGCAAAAAGGCAGAAATTCCCCTTATTTTGGGATAAAATAGCAGAAATATTCCTTGTTTGGGGGCAAAAAGGCAGAAAATCCCCTTAAATTCGAGCAAAAAGGCAGAAATTCCCCGTATTTTGAAGCAAAATGGCAGAAATTCCCCTAATATTGGGGCAAAAATGCAGAAATTCCCTTTATTTGGGGCAAATCGGCAGAAGTTCCCTTTATTTTCGGCAAAAGAGGCAGAAATTCCCTGTATTTTGAAGCAAAATTGCAGAAACTCCCCTAATTTTGGTGAAAAAGGCAGAAATTCCTTTTATTTTGGGGCAAAAATACAGAAATTCTCCTTATTTCGGGGCAAAAATCAGAAATTTCCCTTATTTTGGGGCAAAATTTTAGAAATTTCTTTTATTTTGGTACAGAATTGCAGAAATTTTTCTTATTTTGTGGCAAAAAGGCAGAAATTTCCCATATTTTGGGGCAAAATTGCAGAAATTTCACTTATTTCATAAAAAAAAGCAGAAATTTTCTTATTTGGGGGCAAAAAGGCAGAAATTTCTATTATTTTGGTACAAATTGCAGAAATTTTTCTTATTTTGGGGCAAAAATGCAGAAATTTCCCATATTTTGGGGCAAAAATGCAGAAATACCCCCGTTTTTTGAGCTAAAAAGGCTGAAATTCCTCTTATTTGGGGGCAAAAAGGTAGAAATTTCACTTATTTTGTGGCAAAATTGCAGAAATTTTACTTATTTCAGGGAAAAAAGGCAGAAATTTTCTTTATTTTTGGGCAAAAATGCAGAAATTCCTAATATTTTGTGGCAAAAATGCAGAAATTAACCTTATTTTGCGGTAAACAGGCTGAAATTTCCCTTATTTGGGGGCAAAATGGCAGAAATTTCCCTTAATTTGGGGCAAAATTGCAGAAATTTTACTTATTTCAGGGTAATAAGTCAGAAATTTTCCTTATTTTGGGGTAAAAAAGACAGAAATTCCCTTTATTTTGGGGGAAAAAAACAGAAATTCCACTTATTTAGAGGCAAAAAAAGCAGAAATTCCCCTTATTTTGGAGCAAAAATGAAGAAATTTTCCTTTTCTATGGCAAAAAGGTATGCATTCTTCTTATTTTCGGGCAAAAAGGCAGAAATTCCTTGTATTTTGGAGCAAAATTGCAGAAATTCCCCTAATTGTGGGGCAAAAAGGCAGAAATTCTCTATATGTTGGGGCATAAAGACAGAAATTCTCCTTATTTTGGGGCAGAACTCAGAAATTCCACTTATTTTGGGGCAAAATTCCAGAAATTTCTCTTATTTTGAGGCAAAATTGCAGAAATTTCACTTATTTTGGGGCAAAATTGCAGAAATTTCACTAATATCAGAGAAAATAGGCAGAAATTTTTCTTATTTTGGGGCAAAAAGGCAGAAATTCCTAATATTTTGTGGCAAAAATGCAGAAATTCCCCTTATTTTGAGGTAAAAAGGCTGAAATTCCCCTTATTTAGGGGCAATAAGGCAGAAATTTTCCTTATTTTGTGGCAAAATGCAGAAATTTCACTTATTTTAGGGTAATAAGTCAGAAATTTTCTTTATTTTGGGGCAAAAAAGACAGAAATTCCCTTTTTTGGGGGGAAAAACAGAAATTCCACTTATTTAAAATCAAAAAAGCATAAATTCCCCTTATTTTGGAGCAAAAATGAAGAAATTTCCCTTGTTTCTGGCAAAAAGTTATGCATTCTTCTTATTTTCGTTCTAAAAGGCAGAAATTCCCCGTATTTTAGAGCAAAATTGCAGAAATTCTCCTAATTGTGGGGCAAAAAGGCAGAAATTCCCTATATGTTGGGGCAAAAAGACAGAAATTCTCCTTATTTTGGGGCAAAACTCAGAAATTTCACATATTTTGGAGCAAAATTGAAGAAATTTCACTTATTATAAAAAAAAAGCAGAAATTTTTTTATTTTGGGGCAATAAGGCAGAAATTTCTTTTATTTTGGTACAAAATTGCAGAAATTTATCTTATTTTGGGGCAAAAAGGCAGAAATTTCTATTTTGAGGTAAAAAGGCTAAAATTCCCCTTATTTGGGGGCAAAAAGGCAGAAATTTCTCTTATTTTGGGGCAAAATTGCAGAAATTTCACAAACTTCAGGGTAATAAGTCAGAAATTTCCCTTATTTTGGAGCAAAATTGCACAAATTCCCCTAATTGTGGGGCAAAAATGCAGAAATTCCTTATATGTTGGGGCAAAAAGACAGAAATTCTCCTTATTTTGGGGCAAAACTCAGAAATTTCACTTATTTTGGGGCAAAATTACAGAAATTTCACTTATTTCAGGAAAAAAAGCAGAAATCTTCTTATTTTGGGGCAAAAAGGCAGAAATTTCTTTTATTTTGGTATAAAATTGCAGAAATTTTTCTTATTTTGGGGCAAAAAGGCAGAAATTCCCCTTATTTTGAGGTAAAAAGGCTGACATTCCCTTTATTTGGGGGCTAAAAGGCAGAAATTTCGCTTATTTTGTGGATAAATTGCAGAAATTTCACTTATTTCAGGGTAATAAGTCAGAAATTTTTCTTCTTTTGGGGCAAAAAATACAGAAATTCCCTTTGTTTTGGGAGAAAAAACAAAACTTCTACTTATTTAGAGGCAAAAAAGCAGAAATTCTCCTTATTTTGGAGCAAAAATGAAGAAATTTCTCTATTTTATGGCAAAAAGGTATGCATTCTTCTTATTTTCGGGCAAAAAAGCAGAAATTCGCCGTATTTTGGAGTAAAATTGCAGAAATTCCCCTAATTTTGGGGCAAAAAGGCAGAAATTCCCTATATGTTGGGGCAAAAAGACAGATATTCTCCTTATTATGCGGCAAAACTCAGAAATTCCACTTATTTTGGGGCAGAATTAAGAAATTTCCCTTATTTTGTGGCAAAATTGCAGAAATTTAACTTATTTTGGGGCAAAATTGCAGAAATTTCACTTATTTCAGAAAAAAAAGAAATTTTCTTATTTTGGGGCAAAAAGGCAGAAATTTCTTTTATTTTGGTACAAAATTGCAGAAATTTTTCTTATTTTGGGGCAAAAAGGCAGAAATTTCCCATATTTTGGGCAAAAATGCAGAAATTCCCCTTATTTTGAGGTAAAAAGCCTGAAATTCCCCATATTTGGGGGTAAAAAAGCAGAAATTTCCCTTATTTTGGGGCAAAATTGCAGAAATTTCACTTATTTCAGGGTAATAAGTCAGAAATTTTCCTTATTTTGGGGCAAAAGAGGCAGAAATTCCCTTTGTTTTGGGGGAAAAAGACAGAAATTCCACTTTTTTAGAGGCAAAAAAGCAGAAATTTCCCTTATTTTGGAGCAAAAATGAAGAAATTTCCCTTTTTTGTGGCAAAAGGTATTCATTCCCCTTATATTCAGGCTAAAAAGCAGAAATTCCCTGTATTTTGGAGCAAAATTGCAGAAATTCCCCTAATTGTGGGGCAAAAAGGCAGAAATTTCCTATATGTTAGGACAAAAAAACAGAAATTCTCTTTATTTTGGGGCAAAACTCAGAAATTCCACTTATTTTGGGGCAAAATTCCAGAAATTGCCCTTATTTTGGGGTAAAATTGCAGAAATTTCACTTATTTTGGGGCAAAATTGCAGAAATTTCACTTATTTCAGGGAAAAAAGGCAGAAATTTTCCTTATTTTGGGGCAAAAGGGCAAAAATTCCTAATATTTTGTGGCAAAAATGCAGAAATTCCTAATATTTTGTTGCAAAAATGCAGAAATTTCCCTTATTTTAAGGTAAAAAGGCTGAAATTCCCCTTATTTGTGGGCAAAATTCCAGAAATTTCCCTTATTTGGGGGCAAAATTGCAGAAATTTCACTTATTTTGGGGCAAAATTGCAGACATTTCACTTATTTCAAAAAAAAATTTTATTTTTTTGGGGCAAAAAGGCAGAAATTCCTTTTATTTTGTGGCAAAAATGCAGAAATTCCCCTTATTTTTAGGTAAAAAGGCTGAAATTCCTTTTATTTGGAGGCAAAAAGGCAGAAATTTCCCTTATTTTGGGGCAAAATTGCAGATATTTCACTTATTTCAGTGTACTAAGTCAGAAATTTTCCTTATTTTGGAGCCAAAAGGAAAGAAATTCCCTTTGTTTTGGGGGAAAAAGACAGAAATTCCACTTATTTAGAGGCAAAAAAGCAAAAATTCCCCTTATTTTGGAGCAAAAATGAAGAAATTTCCCTTTTTTATGGCACAAAGGTATGCATTCTTCTTATTTTTGGGCAAAAAGGCAGAAATTCCCCGTATTTTGGAGCAAAATTGCAGAATTCCCCTAATTGAGGGGCAAAAAGTCAGAAATTCTCCTTATTTTGTGGCAAAACTCAGAAATTTCACTTATTTTGGGGCAAAATTGCAGAAATTTCAATTATTTCAGAAAAAAAGCAGAAATTTTTTTATTTTGGGGCAAAAAGGCAGAAATGTCTTTTATTTTGGTACAAAATTGCAGAAATTTTTCTTATTTTTGGGCAAAAAGGCAGAAATTTCCCATATTTTGGGGAAAAAATGCAGAAATTCCACTTATTTTGTGGTAAAAAGGCTGAAATTCCCCTTATTTGAAGGCAAAAAGGCAGAAACTTCCCTTATTTTGGGGCAAAATTGCAGAAATTTCACTTACTTCAGGGTAATAAGTCAGAAATTTTCCTAATTTTGGGCCAAAAAAGACAGAAATTCCCTTTATTTTGGGGTAAAATACAGAAATTCCACTTATTTAGAGGCAAAAAAGTAGAAATTCCTTTAATTTTGGAGCAAAAATGAAGAAATTTCCCTTTTTTATGGCAAAAAGGTATGCATTCTTCTTATTTTTGGGCAAAAAGCCAGAAATTCCCCGTATTTTGGAGCAAAATTGCAGAAATTCCCCTAATTGTGGGGCAAAAAGGCAGAAATTCCTTATATGTTAGGGCAAAAAGACAGAAATTCTCCTCATTTTGGGGCAAAACTCAGAAATTCCACTTATTTTGGGGTAAAATTCCAGAAATTTCTTTTATTTTGGGGCAAAATTGCAGAAATTTCACATATATTGGAGCAAAATTGCAGAAATTTCACTTATTTCCGGAAAAAAGGCAGAAATTTTCCTTATTTTGAGGCAAAAACGCAGAAATTCCTAAAATTTTATGGCAAAAATGTAGAAATTCCCCTTATTTTGAAATAAAAAGGCTGAAATTCCCCTTATTTGGGGGCAAAAGGGCAGAAATTTCTCTTATTTTGGGAGAAAATTGCAGAAATTTCACTTATTTCAGGGTAATAAGTCAGAAATTTTCCTTATTTTGGGGCAAAAAAGACAGAAATTCTCTTTGTTTTGGGGAAAAAGACAGAAATTTCATTTATTTACAGGGAAAAAAGCAGAAATTCCCTTTATTTTGGAGCAAAAATGAAGAAATTAACATTTTTGTGGCAAAAGGTATACATTCCCCTTATTTTCAGGCTAAAAAAAAGAAATTCCCCGTATTTTGGAGCAAAATTGCAGAAATTCCCCTAATTGTGGGGCAAAAAGGCAGAAATTCCTTATATGTTAGGGCAAAAAGACAGAAATTCTCCTCAATTTGGGGCAGAACTCAGAAATTCCACTTATTTTGGGGTAAAATTCCAGAAATTTCTTTTATTTTGGGGCAAAATTGCAGAAATTTCACATATATTGGGGCAAAATTGCAGAAATTTTACTTATTTCCAGAAAAAAGGCAGAAATTTTCCTTATTTTGAAGCAAAAACGCAGAAATTCCTAAAATTTTGTGGCAAAAAATGCAGAAATTCCCCTTATTTTGAGGTAAAAAGGCTGAAATTCCCCTTATTTGGAGGCAATAAGGCAGAAATTTCCCTTATTTTGGGGCAAAATTGCAGAAATTTCACTTATTTCAGGGTAATAAGTCAGAAGTTTTCCTTAATTTGGGCCAAAAAAAAACCCAGAAATTCCCTTTGTTTTGGGAGAAAAAGACAGAAATTCCACTTATTAAGAGGCAAAAAAGCAGAAATTCCCCTTATTTTGAAGCAAAAATGAAGAAATTTCCCTTTTTTATGGCAAAAAGGTATGCATTCTTCTTATTTTCGGGCAAAAAGGCAGAAATTCTCTCTATTTTGGAGCAAAATTGCAGAAATTCCCCTAATTGTGGGGCAAAAATGCAGAAATTCCCTATATGTTTGGGCAAGAAGACAGAAATTCGCCTTACTTTGGGGCAAAACTCAGAAATTCCACTTATTTTGTGGCAAAATTCGAATAATTTCCCTTATTTTGGGGCAAAATTGCAGAAATTTCACTTATTTTGGGGCAAAATTGCAGAAATTTCACTTATTTCAGGGAAAAAAAGCAGAAATTTTCTTATTTTGGGGCAAAAAAGCAGAAATTCCTAATATTTTGTGGCAGAAATGCAGAAATTCCCCTTATTTTGAGGTAAAACGGCTGAAATTCCCCTTATTTGGGGGCAAAAAGCCAGAAATTTCCCTTATGTTTTGGCAAAATTGCAGAAATTTCACTTATTTCAGGGTAATAAGTCAGAAATTTTTCTTATTTTGGGGCAAAAAAGACAAAAATTCCCTTTGTTTTGGGGGAAAAAGACAGAAATTCTACTTATTAAGAGGCAAAAAAGCAGAAATTCCCCTTATTTTGGAGCAAAAATGAAGAAATTTCCCTTTTTTATGGCAAAAAGGTATGCATTCTTCTTATTTTCAGGCAAAAAGGCAGAAATTCCCCGTATTTTGGAACAAAATTGCAGAAATTCCCCTAATTGTGGGGCAAAAAGGCAGAAATTCCTTATATGTTAGGGCAAAAAGACAGAAATTCTCCTCATTTTGGGGCAAAACTCAGAAATTCCACTTATTTTGGGGTAAAATTCCAGAAATTTCTTTTATTTTGGGGCAAAATTGCAGAAATTTCACATATATTGGGGCAAAATTGCAGAAATTTCACTTATTTCCGGAAAAAAGGCAGAAATTTTCCTTATTTTGAGGCAAAAACGCAGAAATTCCTAAAATTTTATGGCAAAAATGTAGAAATTCCCCTTATTTTGAGGTAAAAAGGCTGAAATTCCCCTTATTTGGGGGCAAAAGGGCAGAAATTTCTCTTATTTTGGGAGAAAATTGCAGAAATTTCACTTATTTCAGGGTAATAAGTCAGAAATTTTCCTTATTTTGGGGCAAAAAAGACAGAAATTCTCTTTGTTTTGGGGAAAAAGACAGAAATTCCATTTATTTACAGGCAAAAAAGCAGAAATTCCCTTTATTTTGGAGCAAAAATGAAGAAATTAACATTTTTGTGGCAAAAGGTATACATTCCCCTTATTTTCGGGCTAAAAAAAAGAAATTCCCCGTATTTTGGAGCAAAATTGCAGAAATTCCCCTAATTGTGGGGCAAAAAGGCAGAAATTCCTTATATGTTAGGGCAAAAAGACAGAAATTCTCATCATTTTGGGGCAAAACTCAGAAATTCCACTTATTTTGGGGTAAAATTCCAGAAATTTCTTTTATTTTGGGGCAAAATTGCAGAAATTTCACATATATTGGGGCAAAATTGCAGAAATTTCACTTATTTCCGGAAAAAAGGCAGAAATTTTCCTTATTTTGAAGCAAAAACGCAGAAATTCCTAAAATTTTGTGGCAAAAATGCAGAAATTCCCCTTATTTTGAGGTAAAAAGGCTGAAATTCCCCTTATTTGGAGGCAATAAGGCAGAAATTTCCCTTATTTTGGGGCAAAATTGCAGAAATTTCACTTATCTCAGGGTAATAAGTCAGAAGTTTTCCTTAATTTGGGCCAAAAAAAAAACCCAGAAATTCCCTTTGTTTTGGGAGAAAAAGACAGAAATTCCACTTATTAAGAGGCAAAAAAGCAGAAATTCCCCTTATTTTGAAGCAAAAATGAAGAAATTTCCCTTTTTTATGGCAAAAAGGTATGCATTCTTCTTATTTTCGGGCAAAAAGGCAGAAATTCTCTCTATTTTGGAGCAAAATTGCAGAAATTCCCCTAATTGTGGGGCAAAAATGCAGAAATTCCCTATATGTTTGGGCAAGAAGACAGAAATTCGCCTTACTTTGGGGCAAAACTCAGAAATTCCACTTATTTTGTGGCAAAATTCGAATAATTTCCCTTATTTTGGGGCAAAATTGCAGAAATTTCACTTATTTTGGGGCAAAATTGCAGAAATTTCACTTATTTCAGGGAAAAAAAGCAGAAATTTTCTTATTTTGGGGCAAAAAAGCAGAAATTCCTAATATTTTGTGGCAGAAATGCAGAAATTCCCCTTATTTTGAGGTAAAACGGCTGAAATTCCCCTTATTTGGGGGCAAAAAGCCAGAAATTTCCCTTATGTTTTGGCAAAATTGCAGAAATTTCACTTATTTCAGGGTAATAAGTCAGAAATTTTTCTTATTTTGGGGCAAAAAAGACAAAAATTCCCTTTGTTTTGGGGGAAAAAGACAGAAATTCTACTTATTAAGAGGCAAAAAAGCAGAAATTCCCCTTATTTTGGAGCAAAAATGAAGAAATTTCCCTTTTTTATGGCAAAAAGGTATGCATTCTTCTTATTTTCAGGCAAAAAGGCAGAAATTCCCCGTATTTTGGAACAAAATTGCAGAAATTCCCCTAATTGTGGGGCAAAAAGGCAGAAATTCCTTATATGTTAGGGCAAAAAGACAGAAATTCTCCTCATTTTGGGGCAAAACTCAGAAATTCCACTTATTTTGGGGTAAAATTCCAGAAATTTCTTTTATTTTGGGGCAAAATTGCAGAAATTTCACATATATTGGGGCAAAATTGCAGAAATTTCACTTATTTCCGGAAAAAAGGCAGAAATTTTCCTTATTTTGAGGCAAAAACGCAGAAATTCCTAAAATTTTATGGCAAAAATGTAGAAATTCCCCTTATTTTGAGGTAAAAAGGCTGAAATTCCCCTTATTTGGGGGCAAAAGGGCAGAAATTTCTCTTATTTTGGGAGAAAATTGCAGAAATTTCACTTATTTCAGGGTAATAAGTCAGAAATTTTCCTTATTTTGGGGCAAAAAAGACAGAAATTCTCTTTGTTTTGGGGAAAAAGACAGAAATTCCATTTATTTACAGGGAAAAAAGCAGAAATTCCCTTTATTTTGGAGCAAAAATGAAGAAATTAACATTTTTGTGGCAAAAGGTATACATTCCCCTTATTTTCGGGCTAAAAAAAAGAAATTCCCCGTATTTTGGAGCAAAATTGCAGAAATTCCCCTAATTGTGGGGCAAAAAGGCAGAAATTCCTTATATGTTAGGGCAAAAAGACAGAAATTCTCCTCATTTTGGGGCAGAACTCAGAAATTCCACTTATTTTGGGGTAAAATTCCAGAAATTTCTTTTATTTTGGGGCAAAATTGCAGAAATTTCACATATATTGGGGCAAAATTGTAGAAATTTCACTTATTTCCAGAAAAAAGGCAGAAATTTTCCTTATTTTGAAGCAAAAACGCAGAAATTCCTAAAATTTTGTGGCAAAAATGCAGAAATTCCCCTTATTTTGAGGTAAAAAGGCTGAAATTCCCCTTATTTGGAGGCAATAAGGCAGAAATTTCCCTTATTTTGGGGCAAAATTGCAGAAATTTCACTTATTTCAGGGTAATAAGTCAGAAGTTTTCCTTAATTTGGGCCAAAAAAAAAAACCCAGAAATTCCCTTTGTTTTGGGAGAAAAAGACAGAAATTCCACTTATTAAGAGGCAAAAAAGCAGAAATTCCCCTTATTTTGAAGCAAAAATGAAGAAATTTCCCTTTTTTATGGCAAAAAGGTATGCATTCTTCTTATTTTCGGGCAAAAAGGCAGAAATTCCCTCTATTTTGGAGCAAAATTGCAGAAATTCCCCTAATTGTGGGGCAAAAATGCAGAAATTCCCTATATGTTTGGGCAAGAAGACAGAAATTCGCCTTACTTTGGGGCAAAACTCAGAAATTCCACTTATTTTGTGGCAAAATTCGAATAATTTCCCTTATTTTGGGGCAAAATTGCAGAAATTTCACTTATTTCAGGGAAAAAAAGCAGAAATTTTCTTATTTTGGGGCAAAAAAGCAGAAATTCCTAATATTTTGTGGCAGAAATGCAGAAATTCCCCTTATTTTGAGGTAAAACGGCTGAAATTCCCCTTATTTGGGGGCAAAAAGCCAGAAATTTCCCTTATGTTTTCGCAAAATTGCAGAAATTTCACTTATTTCAGGGTAATAAGTCAGAAATTTTTCTTATTTTGGGGCAAAAAATACAAAAATTCCCTTTGTTTTGGGGGAAAAAGACAGAAATTCTACTTATTAAGAGGCAAAAAAGCAGAAATTCCCCTTATTTTGGAGCAAAAATGAAGAAATTTCCCTTTTTTATGGCAAAAAGGTATGCATTCTTCTTATTTTCGGGCAAAAAAGCAGAAATTCCCTTTATTTTGGAGCAAAATTGCAGAAATTCCCCTAATTGTGGGGCAAAAAGGCAGAAATTCCCTATATGTTGGGGCAAAAAGACAGAAATTCTCTTTATTTTGGGGCAAAACTCAGAAATTCCACTTATTTTGGGGCAAAATTCCAGAAATTTCCCTTATTTTGGGGCAAAATTGCAGAAATTTCACTTATTTTGGGGCAAAATTGCAGAAATTTCACTTATTTCAGAAAAAGAAGCAGAAATTTTCTTATTTTGGGGCAAAAAAGCGGAAATTTCTTTTATTATAGTACAAAATTGCAGAAATTTTTCTTATTTTGGGGCAAAACGGCAGAAATTTCCCATATTTTGGGGCAAAAATGCAGAAATTCCCCTTATTTTGTGGTATAAACACTGAAATTCCCTTTATTTGGGGGCAAAAAGGCAGAAATTTCCCTTATTTTGGGGCAAAATTTCTGAAATTTCACTTATTTCAGGGTAATAAGTCAGAAATTTTCTTTATTTTGGGGCAAAAAAGACAGAAATTCTCTTTGTTTTGGGGGAAAAAGACAGAAATTCCACATATTTAGAGGTAAAAAAGCAGAAATTCCCCTTATTTTGGAGCAAAAGTAAAAAATTTTGTTCCGCGCAAGTTGTCTCGCCTGCAAGAACGATGCGGCACACACAGGATCCTTCTGTAGCAAGCTTTAATAACTCTTGAGAGGGAGAGCCAAAGCTATACAAAGCGGAGACCCTGAGTGCACCAAACCCTCCCCTTATATAGGGGTTTTGTCTCGCCTCGGACGTGGCGCCTCCTGATGGGCTAGGGCCAAATCATGCGATGTGATGTCAGAAGCGAGCACCCGGGTCTAGGGGCGTGGCTAGGCTTTAGGCGGGCATGCTGTGGTTATTTACCGTTGTTCCTTAACAGAAACCAGCGCCATCTTGCAATGGCATGTAGGGCGGCGCCCCACATCTCCCCCTTTATTATTTATTACAAGGCCAGCCGGACACCCAAAAAAAAAAAAACGAGGGTGGAGATAGAGGCCATTCTCCTCGAATGATCATGGCGCACAATTAGTTGCGTGCGGTCAAGACTATGTACAAGCACCCCATCAGGGTTGTTGACGTTACCCTAACAGGGCCCTGACCGGTCTCTCTGCCGTTTTGTGAGGGAGGGACACTGGGGCAGGCAACCCTCTGCAAGAAGGCTTGTCTCCCAGAGAAGGCGGGGGCAACTTCTCTGTGCGATGCCCTTTGCTCTACAACTCTCTTGGGCTGCTCAAGCCTGACACTCATCCTCGTGCAGTGTGTCTAAGGACACAGAGGGTGCAAGAACTATCAGGCTGGCGACCGGCTGCCTACTGTTTCAGAGCCGCGAGCCAAATGCCTGCCGAAGCTCCCTGTTCTAGGGCGACAAGCGCCTGAGTCATCATCATCTTATCTCTTTTTGTTTGATTATAAAATTTGCAAAGCAACCAAAGAATAAACACAAGTCCAAGGCTAAACAAAACCCCGAACAAACCCACTCCCACCCATTCCTTAAAGTAGGACAGCGCAGATGAAATCCAGGGGACGAATCCTTCGGTCAGCGATAAATCAAGGCGTGTGGAGTTAATCTGCAGGATGGCCGTGCGAAGTTCTCTCAGGGTCTGGTCAAACTCCACCGACCAGTTCTGCAAAATGTGCTGAGACAAAGCCTTAGAAAGATTAGCAGCTTTAGTAAATTTTTCATATTGGACCGAGGTCACACACAGTCCAGGCAGGCGGTTTTCACACCCCAGTTGAGCAATCTGCCACAGTACATCTATCTGTTCTTGCACCAGATCTATACGCTGGTTGACTATCAGTAGTCCTCCTTGGATTTGGGTATAAGCCAAATGCCCAGCCTCCATGGCTGTAGTTACAATGGAGGAAAGTTCATTAATGCTGGCTGCGGCTTGTACTGTGCTGGACAACGCCAGGGCAGAAGCAGTTACAGAGGCAGCCATGGCTGTGGCAGCAATGATGCCCACAATCAAGGCTGAAATTCCAAAGTCTCTTTTTTTCTCTGAAGAGGGTCAAAGAGCTCTGGGCTTCTACAGGGATGGGGACAAACCTTGGCAGACGAGCCACCAAGGCAAAGGAAAACTCGGAAGCATTCCAACAGAGAGCATAATAACAGGAGTGAATTCTACAATCAAGCTCAGAAAAGCTTTCATTAAATGATGTATTACTCAAAATCCATAAAAAGGGGGGCCAAACACACACAGGAGTGGGGGAAAAGGTCTTTTCTGTGTGGGTAGAAGATCTGGCCCCAATGCTGGCTTTATTATAGCCATCGGGGTTAAGTCTGAACAGCTACCGTTAGAACCACAAAGGATCCAGAGATCAAATGGGCTACCAGAGGCTCCTGTGTTTTCTTTACCATTAAGGCTAACCACATTTCCTGTGTTATCTGACAAGAGCGGGGACAGGGAAAAATATGGGCCGACCTCGCCTACCATGCGCGACTGGCACCCCGACCAGGGTAAGATATGGCGCATGTCTTTTTTTGCTCGGCAAAACGAGGCTAACTTTGGCTGCTTTAAGTTTTCTGAATAGCTTGAGCGGGGCCAGGTTCCAGTAAGCTCTGTATAGAAGATCTGGCCCCAATGGGTCTTATTATCCCAACCATTAACAATATTAGACACAGACTGAACATGCAGCCCCAGGCACCCAGGGGTTGTTGAATTAAGGACAAAACATAAGCTCCCAGGGAGATAATGAGTTCTATTGTCTATGACCCTTTCTATCTGTGAATCCCAGGGAAGAAAGGGCAAACCTAGTTCTCTATCCGTAGTAAAGAACCGAGGGAAAATTTGGGCATTATACATCACCGGCATGGGAAAAGGGAAAGTTGACATTATCCCCCATCGATACTCATGAGCAGACATTCCCGCCAGCGTTGTCATCAGCAGAAGCCGGAGGACAGTCATCTTCCTGGGTGATTGTGCGTGTTAATTGCTCTGGGACCCAGAGTGGATTTTCTTCAGTCTGTGCGAAAACACAAACAGCTCCCCTGGATCTTATAAGGATAGGATCCGGGCCTCTCCATTTGTTAGATAGGACATATTTCCATTTTACCATTTCTTTTGGCCTTTTTGGCTCGGAGCAGTGCCTGTCAGCAGCACTCCGGCCCTCATCATCCAAATTTAGAAAATTCAATGTAAAGAGAGCCATAGAGAGCGCCACTCTCGGGCCATGGGGTAAATCATCCATAATACCCCCCTTTTGTTTATCTTTTTCTGATGACGAATATGGGGGTATTCCACGGGGAAGTAGAGGGCTCGATGTTTCCCTGAGCAAGTTGGTTTTCTACAATGTCTATTGCTTCCGTTAATTTTTCAGAGGTAAGAGGCCACTGGGGAACCCACACCGGATCCTCTGTATTCCACGGAATGGGTCGTGTTACCCCAGTGGCACCTAGGAAAAACCCAGACCTGTTTTATCAGTGTGTGTCCGTGGAGAAACGGGGCGTGGGTCTCCTTGTTCATATTTTCCTAAACCAAATCCCTCTTGATATCCATGTTTTTCCATCATGTCTCTCACATGGGGCGAATACTCATTTGTAAGAGTTAGCCCTAAGTCAGTCATAACATCTCGACCCCAGAGGTTAACTGGCAATGGCAACACATATGGGGTAAATGTCCCTGTTTCTCCTTCAGCCATTTTCCAGACCAGGGCTTCAGTGCTCATGTCTGGACTGGATTGATACCCTAGCCCTTGAAAGGAATGAGATGACTTAGTAAGGGGCCATCTTTTTGGCCACCAATGGGAAGAAATGATGCTCTTGTCTGCCCCTGTATCTAAAATGCCCTCGAAGCTTTTGCCACAAATGGTTAATGTCAGGCGTGGGTGAGTTTCTAAGGTTAATGTTAAGTAGGCTGAGTCTGTCCCAGAGGACCCCATCTGGTTTTTACTCTTTTGTATAGGTTCTCCGGGGGCGAGGAGCAGTAAAACTTGGGCTATACGGTCCCCCTTTTGTACAGAAAACACCCCCTGGGGGCTTGCACACAAAATTTGGATCTCAGGGACATGTTGATTATCAATAATTCCTGGGTAAACAATTAGTCCGCGGGCAGTAAGTGCACCACGGCCAATAATCAGGCCCACCGTATCTTTGGGCAAAGGGGGGTGTAGTGGTTGTGCAGGGACTGGGCACACCCCCATCAGAGGCATTAATAAGATTGAGGTGGCGGCACGCAAGTCCATTCTTGAGTGTCCAGCTGCGGGCTCCCCTTGGATAGAGATTGGGCCTTGACAAATGGAGTTCCGTATTTTTGTGGGCCCCGGAACCGGGGGCCCACTGGCCCGTTTTTTGGCTCCTCATTGGCTGAGTTTTGAAGGGGTAGTAAGAGGTTGCCCCTCAAATCTCTGACCGATCTACATTGATTGGTCGTATGATAAACTTTTTGACATCTGGAGCACAATGTAGGAGCCTTACATTCTTTCTTTGGCTCTTGACAGTCTCTTGCCAGATGTCCAGGCCTTTTGCAATTAAAGCAAGTGCGTTCTCGCCCAGTAGGGGGAGGCCGCCTCTGCGCCTGTAGGATGGCGGCAGCAAGTCCTGTATTACTCAAAGGGCTGCCAATGTCTCTACAGATTCTAAGCCAATTTTGTAGGCCCTTATTTTTTCTAGGGGCTATGGCATTTTTGCATTCTTGGGAGGCTTGTTCATAAATTAACTGTTCTAGAAAAGGACCCACGGCATCAGGGTCTCCAAAAATTTTGCCTGCGGCATCCATCATTCGTGCCACATAGTCCGAAAAAGGTTCTTGGGGGCCTTGGAGAATTTTTGTGAGCTGGTTGCCTCCTTCCTCTTTCTTATTTAACGCCTTCCATGCCCTGATGGCCGTACCAAACACCTGGGCGTAGGCTCCCCATGGATAATTTGCCTGATCTGCCGAAAAGCAGCCCTGCCTGGTAAGAAGGTCAAAGCTCCAATCCCTTTGTTCAGCCTTAAGCGCAGAAGCATTAGCCCGCGCCTGACTTTGCACTGCCTCATGCCACAATGCCTTCCATTCCATATACTGACCCATACTAGGGAGGGCAGCCTTAGCGATGGTTTGCCAATCAGCGGGTGTTAAGGCATTTAATGCCAGTTGCTCCAACTGCATGATTGTGAAATTGGCATTGGGACCATATTCCCTTACTGATTTTGCAATCTTTTTTAATTGGTTAAATTCAACAGGGGCATAAACTCTGGCATCGTCAGGACTCTCAAAAACCGGGAAAGCAAGGCTGAGCTGATGGCGGACTTTGTCTGTAAGGCGCGAAACAGCCTTGGGGCGGGTCTCGTAGGGCGGCGGAGCCGACGGGGCCGTAGGGGCCACTGAGGCTGGCCTGGGGGAAGCCTTTACTTGAGCTCGTGGTTCAGGCCCTGAACGCGGCGCCCGGTTGGTCGCAAGGTTCCTGTGCCACCGCTCATCAGGGTGATATCTTTCTCCTTCATATTGTGCAGCTTCTTCTTCTAGATCTGCTTCCTCTTCTGCATCTAACCTTTCATCCTCCTCTTCAGAGGAATCTCTAGGGGTGCTGACGCGAAGTGCCGCAAGTTCTTGTGTTGGATAAATGAGGCCTGTCTTAAAACGAGGCCGGGCAACAGGTTCCCACCATGAGTCGGACCCTCTATCAGGTGAGACGGGCCTGGGGCCCAGTCTTCTCTCCCGCCCTATCTTCGGGTCTGCGGGAGGGCCTTTTTCACTTATATGTCTAGGGGGATATGTTTTGGCGCGCACACCCATCCTCTCACTACGTTCAGATTCTGACATGCCATCTTGCACAGTTTCTAGGACCATCTGTCCTTCTCTTTTAACCTCTTCGCA
The DNA here is from genome assembly GCF_963924665.1 of Micromys minutus. NCBI lineage: Eukaryota > Metazoa > Chordata > Mammalia > Rodentia > Muridae > Micromys > Micromys minutus. The sequence continues at coordinate 8,689,597 of NW_027667467.1, read as the reverse complement.
GGCCTCATCCTCCAGGCAGTTTTTTACCATTTCCACAGAGTGAGCAGCCCCCATAATGGGGAAGAGTGACGACGGCTTATCTACGTCCACTTTATGTCATTCTCAATAGGTCTCGGCACAAAACAGCGGCTGATCTACGCCCGACTTATGTTTGCGAAGAAATCAAAAGTAATCTTCGCTCGAAGCTCCCTTATCTACGGGAGACTTAAGAGGTGCCACGGGGTGGTGGGCAGAGCTGCTTATCTACGCCAGTCTGACCTGCCTTGATAGCAAACCCTCAACACCACCACCGATGTTCACAGAGGTAGGAGGTGAGGATGAAGAACAAAAGAACAAGAACAAGTCCAACTATCGCCTCTGGGAGACCTACTAACGAACCGGAGAGACCCAATAAATGAGAGAGAGGAGAAAAATCTGACATACCTTTCTGAAGCGTAGTCTGCGCTACAGTTCTGAATCCACCCCGCCACGGGGGGGGGGGGGTCTCCGGAGGTGCGGACGATGGTCTGGTCAAAATTTTCCCGGGTTTCGGCACCAGATGTCCCGCACAAGATGTCTCGCCCGCAAGAACGACGCGGCACACACAGGATCCTTCTGTAGCAAGCTTTAATAACTCTTAAGAGGGAGAACCAAAGCTATACAAAGCAGAGACCCTGAGTGCACCAAACCCTCCCCTTATATAGGGGTTTTGTCTCGCCTCAGATGTGGCGCCTCCTGATGGGCTAGGGCCAAATCATGCGATGTGATGTCAGAAGCGAGCACCCGGGTCTAGGGGCATGGCTAGGCTTTAGGCAGGCTTGCTCTGGATATTTACCGTTGTTCCTTAACGGAAACCAGCGCCATCTTTCACTGGCATGTAGGGGGGCGCCCCACAGAAATTTCCCTTTTTTATGGCAAAAAGGTATGCATTCTTCTTAATTTCGGGCAAAAAGGCAAAAATTCCCCGTATTTTGAAGCAAAATTGCAGAAATTTTCCTAATTGTGGGGCAAATAGGGAGAAATTCCCTATATGTTGGGACAAAAAGACAGAAATTCTCCTTATTTTGGGGCAAAACTCAGAAATTCCACTTATTTTGGGGCAAAATTCCAGAAATTTCCCATATTTTGGGGCAAAATTGCAGAAATTTCACTTATTTTGGGGCAAAATTGCAGAAATTTCACTTATTTCAGGGAAAAAAGCAGAAATTTTTTTATTTTGGAGCAAAAAGGCAGAAATTTCTTTTATTTTGGTAAAAAATTGCAGAAATTTTTTTTTATTTTGGGCAAAAAGGCATAAATTTTTGATATTTTGGGGCAAAAATGCAGAAATTCCCCTTATTTTGAGGTAAAAAGGGTGAAATTCCCTTTATTTTGGGGCAAAAAGGCAGAAATTCCCCTTATTTTAGAGCAAAAAGCAGACATTTCCTTTATTTTGGGGAAAAATTTTAGAAATTTAACTTATTTCAGGGCAAAAAGTCAGAAATTCCCTTTATTTTGGGGCAAAAAGACAGAAATTCCGTTTATTTTTGGGGAAAAGTCAGAAATTGCACTTATTTTGAGTCAAAAAGTCGGAAAATCCCCTTATTTTGGGGTTAAAATGAAGAAATTTCCCTTTTTTATGGCAAAAAGGTATAAATTCCCTTTATTTTCGGGCAAATAGGCAGAAATTCCCCGTATTTTGGAGCAAAATTGCAGAAATTCCACTAATTTTGGGGCAAAAACACAGAACTTCCCCTTATTTTGGGGCAAAACTGCAGAAATTTCACTTATTTCGCGGCAAAATGGCAGAAATTCCATTTACTATCGGCGAAAAAGGCAGAAAATACCCGTATTTTGGAGCAAAATTGCAGAAATTCACCTAACTTGGGGGTAAAACATGCAGTAATTTTCTTTATTTTGGGGCAAAAAGGCAGAAATTCCCCTTATTTTGGGTCAAAAGGCAGAAATTCCCCTTATTTTAGGGCAAAATTGCAGAAATTTCCCTTATTTGGGGATAAAAAACAGAAATTCCCTTTATTTTGGGGCAAAATTGCAGAAAATTCCTTTATTATGGGGAAAAATTGCAGAAATTTCTTTTATTTTAAGGCAAAATTGCAGAAATTTCACTTATTTTAGAGAAAAAAAGCAAAAAATTTTCTTATTTTAGGGCAAAATTCAGAAATTCCCATTATTTTGGGGCAAAAAGGCAGAAATTCACCTTATTTTGGGGTAAAATTGCAGACATTTCACATATTTCAGGGCAAAAAGGCAGAAATTCCCCTTATTTGGGGGCAAAAAAAGGCAGAAATTCCACTTATTTGGTGATAAAATTGCAGAAATTTCCTTTGTTTGGGGGCAAAAAAGCAGAAAATCCCCTTAATTTCAGGCAAAAAGGCAGAAATTCCCCGTATTTTGGAGCAAAATTGCAGAAATTCCCCTAATATTGGGGCAAAAATGCAGAAATTCCTCTTATTTTGAGGTAAAAAGGGTGAAATTCCCCTTATTTTGGGGCAAAAAGGCAGAATTTCCCCTTATTTTGGAGCAAAAAGCAGACATCTCCCTTATTTTGGAGAAAAATTTTAGAAATTTAACTTATTTCAGGGCAAAAAGTCAGATATTCCCTTTATTTTGGGGCAAAAAAACAGAAATTCCGTTTATTTTTGGGGAAAAGTCAGAAATTGCACTTATTTTGATTCAAAAAGTCGGAAAATCTCCTCATTTTGGGGTAAAAATGAAGAAATTTCCCTTTTTTATGGCAAAAAGGTATACATTCCCTTTATTTTCGGGCAAAAAGGCAGAAATTCCACGTATTTTGGAGCAAAATTGCAGAAATTCCCCTAATTTTGGGGCAAAAACACAGAACTTCCCCTTATTTTGGGGTAAAACTGCAAAAATTTCACTTATTTCGCGGCAAAATGGGAGAAATTCCCTTTATTATCGGCGAAAAGGCAGAAAATCCCCGTATTTTGGAGCAAAATTGCAAAAATTCACCTAATTTTTGGGTAAAACATGCAGTAATTTTATTTATTTTGGGGCAAAAAGGCAGAAATTCCCCTTATTTGGGGCTAAAGGCAGAAATTCCCTTTATTTTAGGGCAAAATTGCAGAAATTTCCCTTATTTGGGGACAAAAAAACAGAAATTCCCTTTATTTTGGGGCAAAATTGCAGAAAATTCCTTTATTATGGGGAAAAATTGCAGAAATTTCTTTTATTTTAAGGCAAAATTGCAGAAATTTCACTTATTTCAGAGAAAAAAAGCAAAAATTTTTCTTATTTTAGGGCAAAATTCAGAAATTCCCATTATTTTGGGGCAAAAAGGCAGAAATTCACCTTATATTGGGATAAAATTGCAGACATTTCACATATTTCAGGGCAAAAAAGCAGAAATTCACCTTATTTGGTGATAAAATTGCAGAAATTTCCCTTGTTTGGGGGCAAAAAAGCAGAAAATCCCCTTAATTTCAGGCAAAAAGGCAGAAATTCCCCGTATTTTGGAGCAAAATTGCAGAAATTCCCCTAATATTGGGGCAAAAATGCCGAAATTCCCTTCATTTGGGGCAAATCGACAGAAGTTCCCCTTTTTATTTCGGGAAAAGAGGCAGAAATTCCCTGTATTTTGAAGCAAAATTGCAGAAACTCCCCTAAATTTGGGGCAAAAAGGCAGAAATTCCCTTTATTTTGGGGCAAAAATCCAGAAATTCTTTTTATTTCGGGGCAAAAATCAGAAATTTCCCTTTTTTGGGGCAAAATTTTAGAAATTTCTTTTATTTTGGTACAGAATTGCAGAAATTTTTCTTATTTTGTGGCAAAAAGGCAGAAACTTTTCATATTTTGGTGCAAAAATGCTAAAATTCCCCTTATTTTGAGGTAAAATGCTGAAATTCCCCATATTTTGGGGCAAAAAGGCAGAAATTCTCCTCATTTTGTGGCAAAAAGACACAAATTTCCCTTATATTCGGGCCAAATTGCAGAAATTTCATTTATTTCAGGTCAAAAAGTCAGAAATTACTTTTATTTTGGGGAAAAAAGCAGAAATTTCTTTTAATTTGGTACAAAATTGAATAAATTTTCCTTATTTTGGAACAAAAAGTCAGAAATTCCCCATATTTTGGGCAAAAGGCAGAAATTCCCCTTATTTTGAGGTAAAAAGGCTGAAATTCCCCTTATTTGGGGACAAAAAGGCAGAAATTTCACTTATTTTGGGGCAAAAAGTCAGAAATTTTTTTTATTTTGGCAGAAAATTGCAGAAATTTTTCTTATTTTGGGGCAAAAAGGCAGAAATTTCCCATATTTTAGGGCAAAAATGCAGAAATTTCCCTTATTTTAAGGTAAAAGGGCTGAAATTCCCTATATTTGGGGGCAAAAAGGCAGAAATTTTTTTTTATTTTGGGGCAAAATTGCAGAAATTTCTTTTATTTCAGGATAATAAATCAGAAATTTTCCTTATTTTGGGGCAAAAAAGACAGAAATTCCCTTTGTTTTGGGGGAAAAAGACAGAAATTCCACTTATTTAGTGGCAAAAAAGCAGAAATTCCCTATATTTTGGAACAAAAATGAAGAAATTTTCATTTTTTATGGCAGAAAGGTATGCATTCTTTTTATTTTCGGGCAAAAAGGCAGAAATTCCCCGTATTTTGGAGCAAAATTACAGAAATTCCCCTAATTGTGGGGCAAAAAGGCAGAAATTGCCTATATGTTCGGGCAAAAAGACAGAAATTCTCCTTAATTTGGGGCAAAACTCAGACATTCCACTTATTTTGGGGCAAAATTCCAGAAATTTCCCTTATTTTGGGGCAAAATTCAGAAATTTCACTTATTTTGGGGCAAAATTGCAGAAATTTCACTTATTTCAGGGAAAAAAAAGGAGAAATTTTCTTATTTTGGGGCAAAAAGGCAGAAATTTCTTTTATTTTGTTACAAAATTGCAGAAATTTTTCTTATTTTGGGCAAAAAGGCAGAAATTTCCCATATTTTGGGACAAAAATGCAGAAATTCCCCTTATTTTGAGGTAAAAAGGCTGAAATTTCCCTTATTTTGCGGCAAAAAGGCAGAAATTCCCCTTATTTTGGGGTAAAAAGCATACATTTCTCTTATTTTGGGGAAAAATTTTAGAAATTTAACTTATTTCAGGGCAAAAAGTCAGAAATTCCCTTTATATTGGGGCAAAAAACAGAAATTCTGTTTATTTTTGGGGAAAAGTCAATAATTGCACTTATTTTGAGTCAAAAAGGTGGAAAATCTTCTTATTTTGTGGTAAAAATGAAGAAATTTTTTTTTATGGCAAAAAATTATACATTCCTTTTATTTTCGGGCAAAAAGGCAGAAATTCCCCAAAATTTCGAGCAAAATTGCAGAAATTCCTCTAATTTTGGGGCAAAAACGCAGAACTTCCCCTAGTTTTGGGGTAAAACTGCAGAAATTTTACTTATATCGCGGCAAAATGGCAGAAATTCCCTTTACTTTCGGCGAAAAAGTCAGAAAATCCCCGTATTTTGGAGCAAAATTGCAGAAATTCACCTAATTTTGGGGTAAAACATGCAGTAATTTTCTTTATTTTGGAGCAAAAAGGCAGAAATTCCCCTTATTTTGGGGCAAAAGGCAGAAATTCCCCTTATTTTAGGGCAAAATTGCAGAAATTTCCCTTATTTGGGGACAAAAAACAGAAATTCCCTTTATTTTGGGGCAAAATTGCAGAAAATTCCTTTATTATGGGCAAAAATTGCAGAAATTTCTTTTATTTTAAGGCAAAATTGCAGAAATTTCACTTATTTCAAAGAAAAAATGCAAAAATTTTTCTTATTTTAGGGCAAAATTCAGAAATTCTCATTATTTTGGGGCAAAAAGGCAAAATTTCACCTTATTTTGGGGTAAAATTTCAGACATTTCACATATTTCAGGGCAAAAAGGCAGAAATTCCTCTAGTTTGGGGGCATAAAGGCAGAAATTCCCCTTATTTGGGGATAAAATTGCAGAAATTTCCCTTGTTTGGGGGCAAAAAGGCAGAAAATCCCCATAATTTCGGGCAAAAAGGCAGAAATTCCTTGTAGTTTGGAGCAAAATTTCCGAAATTCTCCTAATATTGGGGCAAAAATGCAGAAATTCCCTTTATTGGGGCAAATCGGCAGAAGTTCCCCTTATTTTCAGGAAAAGAGGCAGAAATTCTCTGTATTTTGAAGCAAAATTGAAGAAACTCCCCTAATTTGGGGGCAAAAATGCAGAAATTCCCTTTATTTTGGGGCAAAAATACAGAAATTCTCCTTATTTCGGGGCAAAAATCAAAATTTCCCTTATTTTGCGGCAAAATTTTAGAAATTTCTTTTATTTTGGTACAGAATTGCAGAATTTTTTCTTATTTTGTAGCAAAAAGGCAGAAATTTTCCATATTTTGGTGCAAAAAGGCTGAAATTCCCCTTATTTTGAGGTTAAATGCTGAAATTCCCCATATTTTGGGGCAAAAAGGCAGAAATTCCTTTCATTTTGGGGCAAAAAGAAACAAATTTCCCTTATTTTCGGGCCAAATTGCATAAATTTCATTGATTTCAGGGCAAAAAGTCAGAAATTACTTTTATTTTGGGGCAAAAAGCATAAATTTCTTTAATTTTGGTACAAAATTGAAGAAATTTCCTTATTTTGTAACAAAAAGTCAGAAATTCCCCATATTTTGGGGAAAAGGCAGAAATTCCACTTATTTTGAGGTAAAAAGGCTGAAATTCCCGTTATTTTGGGGCAAAAAGGCAGAAATTCCCTTTACTTTGTGGCAAAAACGCAGAAATTCCCGTTAATTGAGGCAGAAAAGCAAAAATTTTCCTTATTTGTTGGCAATAAGGCAGAAATTCCCCATATTTTGTGGCAAAAAGGCAGAAATTCCCCTTATTTGGAGGTAAAATGCTGAAATTCCCCTTATTTTGGCAAAAAGGCAGAAATTCCCCTTATTTTGGGGCAAAATTGCAGAAATTTCACTTATTTCAAGGCAAAAAGTCAGAAATTTGCCTTATTTTGGGGGAAAAAGCAGAAATTCTCCTAATTTTGGGGCCAAAAACAGAAATTCCACTTATTTTGGGGTAAAATTGTGGAAATTTCAAATATTTCAGCGCAAAAAGGACGAAATTCCACTTTATTTCTTGCAATAAGACAGAAATTCCCCGTATTTTGGAGCAAAATTTCAGAAATTTCCCTTATATTGGTACAAAAATGCAGAAAAATCCCCTAATTAGGGGGAAAAAAGGCAGAAATTCCCTATATATTTGGGCAAAAAGAAAGAAATTCTCCTTATTTTGGGGGCAAAAAGGCAGAAATTTCCCTTATTGTGTGGCAAAATTGCAGAAATTTCACTTATTTTGGGGCAAAATTGCAGAAATTTCACTTATTTCAGGGAAAAAAAGCAGAAATTTTCTTATTTTGGGGCAAGAAGGCAGAAATTTCTTTTATTTTAGTACAAAATTGCAGAAATTTTTTTTATTTTAGGCAAAAAGCATAAATTTCCCATATTTAGGGGCAAAAATGCAGAAATTCTCCATATTTTCAGGTAAAAATGCTGAAATTCCCCTTATTTTGAAGCAAAAATGCAGAAATTCCCTTATTTGGGGGAAAAAGCAGACATTTCCCTTATTTTGGGGAAAAATTTTAGAAATTTAACTTATTTCAGGGCAAAAAGTCAGAAATTCCCTTTATTTTGGGGCAAAAAGACAGAAATTCCGTTAATTTTTGGGGAAAAGTCAGAAATTGCACTTATTTTGAGTCAAAAAGGCGGAAAATCCCCTTATTTTAGGGTAAAAATGAAGAAATTTCCCCTTTTTATGGCAAAAAGATATACAGTCCCTTTATTTTCGGGCAAAAAGGCAGAAATTCCACGTATTTTGGAGCAAAGGTACAGAAATTCCCCTAATTTTGTGGCAAAAACGCAGAACGTCCCCTTATTTTGGGGTAAAACTGCAGAAATTTCACTTATTTCACGGCAAAATGGCAGAAATTTCTTTTATTTTCGGCGAAAAAGGCAGAAAATCCCCATATTTTGGAGCAAAATTGCAGAAATTCACCTAATTTTGGGGTAAAACATGCAGTAATTTTCTTTATTTTGGAGCAAAAAGGCAGAAATTCCCCTTATTTTGGGGCAAAAGGCAGAAATTTCCCTTATTTGGGGACAAAAAACAGAAATTCCCTTTATTTTGGGGCAAAATTGCAGAAAATTCTTTTATTATGGTTAAAATTGCAGAAATTTCATTTATTTTAAGGCAAAATTGCAGAAATTTCTTCTATTTCAAAGAAAAAAAGCAAAAATGTTTCTTATTTTAGAGCAAAATGCAGAAATTCTCATTATTTTGGGGCAAAAAGGCAGAAATTCACCTTATTTTGGGGTAAAATTGCAGACATTTCACATATTTCAGCGCAAAAAGGCAGACATTCCCCTTATTTGGTGGCAAAAAGAAAGAAATTTCCCTTATTTGTGGATAAAATTGCAGAAATTTCCCTTGTTTGGGGGCAAAAAGTCAGAAAATCCCCATAATTTCGGGCAAAAAGGCAGAAATTCCCCGTATTTTGGAGCAAAATTGCAGAAATTCCCCTAATATTGGGGCAAAAATGCAGAAATTCCCTTTATTTAGGGCAAAAAGATAGAAGTTCCCCTTATTTTCAGGAAAAGAGGCAGAAATTCTCTCTATTTTGAAGCAAAATTGCAGAAACTCCCCTAATTTGAGGGAAAAAAGGCAGAAATTCCCTTTATTTTGGGGCAAAAATACAGAAATTCTCCTTATATCGGGGCAAAAATCAAAATTTCTTTTATTTTGGGGCAAAATTTTAGAAATTTCTTTTATTTTGGTACAGAATTGCAGAATTTTTTTTTATTTTGTAGCAAAAAGGCAGAAATTTTCCATATTTTGGTGCAAAAAGGCTGAAATTCCCCTTGTTTTGAGGTAAAATGCTGAAATTCCCCATATTTTGGGGCAAAAAGGCAGAAATTCCCCTCATTTTGGGGCAAAAAGGCACAAATTTCCCTTATTTTCAGGCCAAATTGCAGAAATTTCATTTATTTCAGGGCAAAAAGTCAGAAATTACATTTATTTTGGGGCAAAAAGCATAAATTTCTTCAATTTTGGTACAAAATTGAAGAAATTTTCCTTATTTTGGAACAAAAAGTCAGAAATTTCCCATATTTTGGGGAAAAGGCAGAAATTCCCCTTATTTTGAGGTAAAAAGGCTGAAATTCCCCTTATTTGGGGGCAAAAAGCAGAAATTCTCCTAATTTTGGGGCCAAAAACAGAAATTCCTCTTATTTTGGTGTAAAATTGTGGAAATTTCAAATATTTCAGGGCAAAAAGGCAGAAATTCCACTTTATTTATTGCAATAAGACAGAAATTCTCTGTATTTTGGAGCAAAATTTTAGAAATTCCCCTTATATTAGTGCAAAAATGCAGAAATTCCCTTTATTTTGGTTCAATAAGGCAGACATTCCCTGTATTTTGCAGCAAAATTGCACATATTCTCCTAATTTTGAGGGAAAATGAAGAAATTCACATTATTTTGGGGCAAGAAGAACGAAATTCTCCTTATTTCAGGGCAAAAAGTCAGAAATTCCCCTTAATTTGGGGCAAAATTCCAAATTTTTTTTTTTATTTTGGGGCAAAATTGCAGAAATCTCCCTTATTTTGTGGCAAAATTACAGAAATTTCACATATTTCAGGGAAAAAACGCAGAAATTTCTCTTATTTTGGGGCAAAAGAGCAGAAATTGCTTTTATTTTGGTACAAAATTGCAGAAATTTTCTTTATTTTGGGGCAAAAATGCAGAAATTCCTAATATTTTAGTGCAAAAAGGCAGCGATTCCCCTTATTACGAGGTAAAAAGGCTGAAATTTCCCTTATTTTGGGGCAAAAAGACAGAAATTCCCCTTATTTTGTGGCAAAAAGGCAGAAATTTCCCTTATTTTGGGGCAAAATTGCAGAAATTTCACTTATTTCAGGGTAATAAGTCAGAAATTTTCTTTATTTTGGAGCAAAAATAAAAAAGAAATTCCCTTTGTTTTGGAAGAAAGAGACAGAAATTCCACTTATTTAGAGGCAAAAAGCAGAAATTTCCTTAATTGTGGGGCAAAAATGCAGATATTCCCTATATGTTGGGGCAAAAAGACAGAAATTCTCTTTATTTTGGGAAAAAACTCAGAAATTCCACATATTTTGGGGCAAAATTCCAGAAAATTCCCTTATTTTGGAACAAAATTGCAGATATTTCACTTATTTTGGGGCAAAATTGCAGAAATTTCACTTATTTCAGGGAAAAAAGGGAGAAATTTTCTTATTTTGGGGCAAAAAGGCAGAAATTTCTTTTATTTTGGTACAAAATTGCAGAAATTTTTCTTATTTTGGGCAAAAAGGCAGAAATTTCCCATATTTTGGTGCAAAAATGCTGAAATTCCCCTTATTTTGAGGTAAAAAGGCTGAAATTCCCATTATTGGGGGCAAAAAGGCAGAAATTTACCTTATTTTGTGGCAAAATTGCAGAAATTTCACTTATTTCAGGGTAATAAGTCAGAAATTTTCCTTATTTTGGGGCAAAAAAGAAAGAAATTCCCTATGTTTTGGAGAAAAAAAAAGAAATTCCACTTATTTAGAGGCAAAAAAGCAGAATTTCCCCTTATTTTGGAGCAAAAATGAAGAAATTTCCCTTTTGTATGGCAAAAAGATATGCATTCTTCTTATTTTCGGGCAAAAAAGCAGATATTATCCGCATTTTGGAGCAAAATTGCAGAAAATCCCCTAATTGTGGGGCAAAAAGGCAGAAATTCCCTATATATTGGGGCAAAAGAAAATAAATTCTCCTTATTTTGGGGCAAAACTCAGAAGTTGCACTTATTTTGAGGCAAAATTGCAGAAATTTCACTTATTTCAGAAAAAAAAGCAGAAATTTTCTTATTTTGGGGCAAAAAGGCAGAAATTTCTTTTGTTTTAGTACAAAATTGCAGAAATTTTTTTTTATTTTGAAGCAAAAAGTCAGAAATTTCCCATATTTTGGGGCAAAAATGCAGAAATTCACTTTATTTTGATGTAAAAAGGCTGAAATTCCCTCTATTTGGGGTCAAAAAGGCAGCAATTTCCCTTATTTTGTGGCAAAATTGCAGAAATTTCACTTATTTTGGGGCAAAATTGCAGAAATTTCACTTATTTCAGGGAAAAAAAGCAGAAATTTTCTTATTTTGGGGCAAAAAGGCAGAAATTTCTTTTATTTTGGTACAAAATTGCATAAATTTTTCTTATTTTGGGCAAAAAGACAGAAATTTCCCATATTTTGGGGCAAAAATGCAGAAATTCTCCATATTTTCAGGTAAAAATGCTGAAATTCCCTTTATTTTGAAGCAAAAAGGCAGAAATTCCCTTATTTTGGGGCAAAAAGCAGACATTTCTCTTATTTTGGGGAAAAATTTTAGAAATTTAACTTATTTCAGGGCAAAAAGTCAGAAATTCCCCTTATTTTGGGGCAAAAAGACAGAAATTTCATTTATTTTTGGGGAAAAGTCAGAAATTGCACTTATTTTGATTCCAAAAGGCAGAAAATCCCCTTATTTTGGGGTAAAAATGAAGAAATTTCCCTTTTTTGTGGCAAAAAAATATACATTCCCTTTATTTTCGGGCAAAAAGGCAGAAATTCCACGTATTTTGGAGAAAAAGTGCAGAAATTCCCTTAATTTTGGGGCAAAAACGCAGAACTTCACCTTATTTTGGGGTAAAACTGCCGAAATTTCACTTATTTAAGGCAAAATGGCAGAAATTCCCTTTATTTTCGGCAAAAAAGGCAGAAAATCCCCGTACTTTGGAGCAAAATTGCAGAAATTCACCTAATTTTGGGTAAAACATGCAGTAATTTTCTTTATTTTGGGGCAAAAAGGCAGAAATTCCCCTTATTTGGGGGCAAAAGGCAAGAATTCCCCTTATTTTAGGGCAAAATTGCAGAAATTTCCCTTATTTGGGGACAAAAAACAGAAATTCCCTTTATTTTGGGGCAAAATTGCAGAAAATTCCCTTATTATGGGGAAAAATTGCAGAAATTTCTTTTATTTTAAGGCAAAATTGCAGATATTTCACTTATTTCAGAGAAAAAAAGCCAAAATTTTTCTTATTTTAGGGCAAAATTCAGAAATTCCCATTATTTTGGGGCAAAAAGGCAGAAATTCACCTTATTTTGGGGTAAAATTTCAGACATTTCACATATTTCAGGGCAATAAGGCAGAAATTCCCCTTATTTGGGGGCAAAAAGGCAGAAATTCCCCTTATTTGGGGATAAAATTGCAGAAATTTCCCTTTTTGGGGGGCAAAAAGGCAGAAAATCCCCTTAATTTTGGGCAAAAAGACAGATATTCCCCGTATTTTGGAGCAAAATTGCAGAAATTCCCCTAATATTGGGGCAAAAATGAAGAAATTCCCTTTATTTGGGGCAAATTGGCAGAAGTTCCTCTTATTTTTGGGAAAAGAGGCAGAAATTCCCTGTATTTTGAAGCAAAATTGCAGAAACTCCCTTAATTTGGGGGCAAAAAGGCAGAAATTCCCTTTATTTTGGGGCAAAAATACAGAAATTCTCATTATTTCGAAGCAAAAATCAGAAATTTCCCTTATTTTGGGGCAAAATTTTAGAAATTTCTTTTATTTTGGTACAGAATTGCAGAAATTTTTCTTATTTTGTGGCAAAAAGCAGAAATTATCCATATTTTGGTGCAAAAAGGCTGAAATTCCCCTTATTTTTCGGTAAAATGCTGAAATTCCCCATATTTTGGGGCAAAAAGGTAGAAATTCCCCTCATTTTGGGGCAAAAAAACACAAATTTCCCTTATTTTCGTACCAAATTGCAGATATTTCATTTATTTCAGGGCAAAAAGTCAGAAATTACTTTTATTTTGGGGCAAAAGGCATAAATTTCTTTTATTTTGGTACAAAATTGAAGAAATTTTCTTTATTTTGTAACAAAAAGTCAGAAATTCCCCTTATTTTGAGGTAAAAAGACTGAAATTTCCTTTATTTTGAAGCAAAAAGGCAGAAATTCCCTTTACTTTGTGGCAAAAAGGCAGAAATTCCCGTTAATTGGGGCAGAAAAGCAAAAATTTTCCTTATTTGGGGACAATAAGGCAGAAATTCCCCATATTTTGTGGCAAAAAGGCAGAAATTCCCTTTATTTGGAGGTAAAATGCTGAAATTCCCCTTATTTTGGCAAAAAAACAGAACTTTCCCATATTTTGGGGCAAAATTGCAGAAATTTCACTTATTTCAGGGCAAAAAGTCAGAAATTTGCCTTATTTTGGGGCAAAAAGCAGAAATTCTCCTAATTTTGGGGCCAAAAACAGAAATTCCTCTTATTTTGAGGTAAAATCGTGGAAATTTCAAATATATCAGGGCAAAAACAGAAATTCCACTTTATTTCTTGCAATAAGACAGAAATTCCTCGCATTTTGGAGAAAATTTCAGAAATTCCCCTTATATTGGTGCAAAAATGCAGAAATTCTTTTTATTTTAGTTCAATACGGCAGAAATTCCCCGTATTTTGAAGCAAAATTGCACATATTCCCCTAATTTTGAGGGAAAATGCAGAAATTCACATTATTTTTGAGCAAAAAGACAGAAATTCTCCTTATTTTAGGGCAAAAAGTCAGAAATTCTCCTTATTTTGGGGCAAAATTCCAGAAATTTTCTTTATTTTGGGGAAAAATTGCAGAAATCTCCCTTATTTTGGTGCAAAATTACAGAAATTTCATTTATTTCAGAGAATAAATGCAGAAATTTCTCTTATTTTGGAGCAAAAAGACAGAAATTACTTTTATTTTGGTACAAAATTGAAGAAATTTTCTTTATTTTGCGGCAAAAATACAGAAATTTCCCATATTTTTGGGCAAAAAGGCCGAGATTCCCCTTATTATGAGGTAAAAAGGCTGAAATTCCCCTTATTTTGGAACAAAAAGACAGAAATTTCCCTTATTTTGTGGAAAAAGGCAGAAATTTCCCTTATTTTGGGGCAAAATTGCAGAAATTTCACTTATTTCAGGGTAATAAGTCAGAAATTTTCCTTATTTTGGGGCAAAAAAGACAGAAATTGCCTTTGTTTTGGGGGAAAGAGACAGAAATTCCACTTATTTAGAGGCAAAAAAGCAGAAATTCTCCTTCTTTTAGAGCAAAAATGAAGAAATTTTTCTTTTTTATGGCAAAAAGGTATGCATTTTTCTTATTTTCGAGCAAAAAGGCAGAAATTTCCTGTATTTTTGAGCAAAATTGCAGAAATTCCCCTAATTGTGGGGCAAAAAGGCAGATATTCCTTATATGTTAAGGCAAAAAGACAGAAATTCTCTTTATTTTGGGGCAAAACACAGAAATTCCACTTATTTTGGGCAAAATTCCAGAAATTTTCCATATTTTGGGGCAAAATTGCAGAAATTTCACTTATTTTGGGGAAAAATTGCAGAAATTTCACTTATTTCAGGGAAAAAATGCAGAAATTTTATTATTTTGGGGCAAAAAGGCAGAAATTTCTTTTATTTTGGTACAAAATTGCAGAAATTTTTCTTATTTTGGGCAAAAAGGCACAAATTTCCCATATTTTGGTGCAAAAATGCAGAAATTCTCCTTATTTTGAGGTAAAAAGGCAGAAATTCCCCTTCTTTGGGGGCAAAAAGGCAGAAATTTTCCTTATTTTGGGGCAAAATTGCAGAAATTTCACTTATTTCAGGGTAATAAGTCAGAAATTTTCCTTCTTTTGGGGCAAAAAAGACAGCAATTCCCTTTGTTTTGGGGGAAAAAGACAGAAATTCCACTTATTTAGAGGCAAAAAAGCAGAAATTCCCCTTATTTTGGAGCAAAAATGAAGAAATTTCCTTTTTTTATGGCAAAAAGGTATGCATTCTTCTTATTTTCGGGAAAAAAGGCAGAAATTCCCCGTATTTTGTAGCAAAATTACAGAAAATCCCCTAATTGTGGGGCAAAAAGGCAGAAATTCCCTATATGTTGGGGCAAAAAGACAGAAATTCTCCTTATTTTGGGGCAAAACACAGAAATTTCAATTATTTTGGGGCAAAATTGCAGAAATTTCACTTATTTCAGGGAAAAAACACAGAAAATTCTTTTATTTTTGAGCAAAAAGTCAGAAATTGCTTTTATTCTGGTACAAAATTGCAGAAATTTTCTTTACTTTGGGGCAAAAATACAGAAATTCCCCATATTTTAGGGCAAAAAGGAAGAGATTCCCATTCTTATGAGGGAAAAAGGCTGAAATTTCCCTTATTTTGGGGCAAAATTGCAGAAATTTCAATTATTTCAGGGTAATAAGTCAGAAATTTTTCTTATTTTGGGGCAAAAAAGACAGAAATTCCCTTTGTATTGGGGGAAAGAGACAGAAATTCCACTTATTTAGAGGCAAAAAAAGCAGAAATTCCCCTTATTTTAGAGCAAAAATGAAGAAATTTCCCTTTTTTATGGCAAAAAGGTATGCATTCTTTTTATTTTCGGGCAAAAAGGCAGAAATTCCCTGTATTTTGGAGCAAAATTGCAGAAATTCCCCTAATTGTTTGGCAAAAAGGCAGATATTCCCTATATGTTGGGGAAAAAAGACAGAAATTCTCTTTATTTTGGGGCAAAACTCAGAAATTCTAGTTATTTTGGGCAAAATTCCAGAAATTTTGCTTATTTTGGGGCAAAATTGCAGAAATTTCACTTATTTTGGGGAAAAATTGCAGAAATTACACTTATTTCAGGGAAAAAAAGAAGAAATTTTTTTATTTTCGGGCAAAAAGGCAGAAATTTCTTTTATTTTGGTACAAAATTGCAGAATTTTTTTATTTTGGGCAAAAAGGCAGAAATTTCCTATATTTTGGTGCAAAAATGCAGAAATTCCCCTTATTTTGCGGTAAAAAGGCTGAAATTCCCATCATTTGGGGGCAAAAAGGCAGAAATTTCCCTTATTTTGGGGCAAAATTGCAGAAATTTCACTTATTTCAGGGTAATAAGTCAGAAATTTTCCTTATTTTGGGGCAAAAAAGACAGAAATTTTCTTTGTTTTGGAGAAAAAAGACAGAAATTCCACTTATTTAGAGGCAAAAAAGCAGAAATTCCCCTTATTTTGGAGCAAAAATGAAGAAATTTCCCTTTTTTATGGCAAAAAGGTATGCATTCTTCTTATTTTCGGGAAAAAAGGCAGAAATTCCCCGTATTTTGTAGCAAAATTACAGAAAATCCCCTAATTGTGGGGCAAAAAGGCAGAAATTCCCTATATGTTGGGGCAAAAAGACAGAAATTCTCCTTATTTTGGGGCAAAACACAGAAATTTCAATTATTTTGGGGCAAAATTGCAGAAATTTCACTTATTTCAGAAAAAAAAGCAGAAATTTTCTTATTTTTGGCAAAAAGGCAGAAATTTCTTTTGTTTTGGTACAAAATTGCAGAAATTTTTCTTATTTTGGGGCAAAAAGGCAGAAATTTTCCATATTTTGGGGCAAAAATGCAGAAATTCCCCATATTTTGAGGTAAAAAGGATGAAATTTTCTTTATTTGAGGGCAAAAAGGCAGAAATTTCCCTTATTTTGGGGCAAAATTGCAGAAATTTCACTTATTTTGGGGCAAAATTGAAGAAATTTGTCTTATTTTTGGCAAAAAGTCAGAAATTTCCCATATTTTGGTGCAAAAATGCAGAAATTCTCCTTATTTTCAGGTAAAAATGCTGTAATTCCTCTTATTTTGAAGTAAAAAGGCAGAAATTCCCCTTATTTTGGGTCAAAAAGAAGACATTTCCCTTATTTTGAGGAAAAATTTTAGAAATTTAACTTATTTCAGGGCAAAAATTCAAAAATTTCCCTTATTTTGGGGCAAAAAGACAGAAATTTTGTTTATTTTTTGGGAAAAGTCAGAAATTGCACTTATTTTGAGACAAAAAGGCGGAAAATCCCCTTATTTTGGGGTAAAAATGAAGAAATTTCCCTTTGTATGGCAAAAAGATATACATTTCCTTTATTTTCTGGCTAAAAGGCAGAAATTCCACGTATTTTGGAGCAAAATTGCAGAAATTCCCCTAATTTTTGGGCAAAAACGCAGAACTTCCCCTTATTTTGAAGTAAAACTGCAGAAATTTCACTTATTTCGCGGCAAAAAGGCAGAAATTCCCCGTATTTTGGAGCAAAATTGCAGAAATTCTCCTAATATTGGGGCAAAAATGCAGAAATTCCCTTTATTTTGGGCAAATCGGCAGATGTTCCCCTTATTTTCGGGAAAAGAGGCAGAAATTCCCTGTATTTTGAAGCAAAATTGCAGAAACTCCCCTAATTTGGGGGAAAAAAAACAGAAATTTCCTATATTTTGGGGCAAAAATACAGAAATTCTCCTTATTTCGGGGCAAAAATCAGAAATTTCCCTTATTTTGGGGCAAAATTTTAGAAATTTCTTTTATTTTGGTACAGATTTGCAGAAATTTTTATTTTGTGGCAAAAAGGCAGAAATTTTCCATATTTTGGTGCAAAAAGGCTGAAATTCCTCTTATTTTGAGGTAAAATGCTGAAATTCCCCATATTTTGGGGCAAAAAGGCAGAAATTCCCCTCATTTTGGAGCAAAAAGTCACAAATTACCCTTATTTTCGGGCCAAATTGCAGAAATTTTATTTATTTCAGGGCAAAAAGTCAGAAATTACTTTTATTTGGGGGCAAAAGGCATAAATTTCTTTTATTTTGGTACAAAATTGAAGAAATTTTCCTTATTTTGGAACAAAAAGTCAGAAATTCCCCATATTTTGGGGAAAAGGCAGAAATTCTCCTTATTTTGAGGTAAAAAGGCTGGAATTCCCATTATTTTGGGGCAAAAAGGCAGAAATTCCCTTTACTTTGTGGCAAAAAGGCAGAAATTCCCGTTAATTGGGGCAGAAAAACAAAAATTTTCCTTATTTGGGGGCAATAAGGCAGAAATTCCACAGATTTTGTGGCAAAAAGGCAGAAATTCCCCTTATTTGGAGGTAAAATGCTGAAATTCTTCTTATTTTAGCAAAAAGGCAGAAATTCCCTTATTTTGGGGCAAAATTGCAGAAATTTCACTTATTTCAGGGCAAAAAGTCAGAAATTTGCCTTATTTTGGGGCAAAAAGCAGAAATTCTCCTAATTTTGGGGCCAAAAACAGAAATTCCTCTAATTTTGAGGTAAAATTTTGGAAATTTCAAATATTTCAGGGCAAAAAGGCAGAAATTCCACTTTATTTGTTGCAATAAGACAGAAATTCCCCGTATTTTGGAGCAAAATTTCAGAAATTCCCCTTATATTGGTGCAAAAATGCAGAAATTCCCTTTATTTTGGTTCAATACGGCACAAATTCCCCGTATTTTAAAGCAAAATTGCACATATTCCCCCAATTTTGAGGGAAAATGCAGAAATTCACATTATTTTTGGGCAAAAAGACAGAAATTCTCCTTATTTCAGGGCAAAAAGTCAGAAATTCCCCTTATTTTGGGGCAAAATTCCAGAAATTTTCTTTATTTTGGGGCAAAATTGCAGAAATCTCCCTTATTTTGGGGCAAAATTACAGAAATTTCACTTATTTCAGGGAAAAACGCAGAAATTTCTCTTATTTTGGGGCAAAAAGCAGAAATTACTTTTATTTTGGAACAAAATTGCAGAAATATTCTTTATTTTGGGGCAAAAATACAGAAATTCCCCATATTTTAGGGCAAAAAGGCAGAGATTCCCCTTATTATGAGGTAAAAAGGCTGAAATTCCCCTTATTTTGGGGCAAAAAGACAGAAATTCCCCTTATTTTGTGGCAAAAAGGCAGAAATTTTCCTCATTGGGGCAAAATTGCAGAAATTTCACTTATTTCAGGGTAATAAGTCAGAAATTTTCCTTATTTTGGAGCAAAAAAGACAGAAATTCCCTTTGTTTTGGGGGAAAAAGACAGAAATTCCACTTATTTAGAGGGATAAAAGCAGAAATTTCCCTTATTTTGGAGCAAAAATGAAGAAATTTCCCTTTTTTATTGCAAAAAGGTATGCATTCTTCTTATTTTCGGGAAAAAAGGCAGAAATTCCCCGTATTTTGTAGCAAAATTACAGAAAATTTCCTAATTGTGGGGCAAAAGAGCAGAAATTCCCTATATGTTGGGGCAAAAAGACAGAAATTCTCCTTATTTTGGGGCAAAACTCAGAAATTTCACTTATTTTGGGGCAAAATTGCAGAAATTTAACTTATTTCAGGAAAAAAAGCAGAAATTTTCTTATTTTTGGCAAAAAGGCAGAAATTTCTTTTGTTTTGGTACAAAATTGCAGAAATTTTTCTTATTTTGGGGCAAAAATGCAGAAATTCTCCATATTTTGAGGTAAAAAGGCTGAAATTCCCTTTATTTGAGGGCAGAAAGGCAGAAATTTCCCTTATTTTGGGGCAAAATTGCAGAAATTTCACTTATTTTGGGGCAAAATTGCAGAAATTTGTCTTATTTTGGGCAAAAAGGCAGAAATTCTCCTTATTTTCAGGTAAAAATGCTGAAATTCCTCTTATTTTGAAGTAAAAAGGCAGAAATTCCCCTTATTTTGGGTCAAAAAGCAGACATTTCCCTTATTTTGAGGAAAAATTTTAGAAATTTAACTTATTTCAGGGCAAAAAGTCAGAAATTCCCCTTATTTTGGGGCAAAAATACAGAAATTTTGTTTATTTTTGGGGAAAAGTCAGAAATTGCACTTATTTTGAGTCAAAAAGGCAGAAAATCCCCTTATTTTGGGGTAAAAATGAAGAAATTTCCCTTTTTATGGCAAAAAGATATACATTTCCTTTATTTTCTGGCTAAAAGGCAGAAATTCCACGTATTTTGGAGCAAAATTGCAGAAATTCCCCTAATTTTTGGGCAAAAACGCAGAACTTCTCCTTATTTTGAAGTAAAACTGCAGAAATTTCACTTATTTCGCGGCAAAAAGGCAGAAATTCTCCGTATTTTGTAGCAAAATTGCAGAAATTCTCCTAGTATTGGGGCAAAAATGCAGAAATTCTCTTTATTTTGGGCAAATCGGCAGATGTTCCCCTTATTTTCGGGAAAAGAGGAAGAAATTCCCTGTATTTTGAAGCAAAATTGCAGAAACTCCCCTAATTTGGGGGAAAAAAGGCAGAAATTCCCTTCATTTTGGGGCAAAAATACAGAAATTCTCCTTATTTCGGGGCAAAAATCAGAAATTTCCCTTATTTTGAGGCAAAATTTTAGAAATTTCTTTTATTTTGGTACAGAATTGCAGAAATTTTTCTTATTTTGTGGCAAAAAGGCAGAAATTTTCCATATTTTGGTGCAAAAAGGCTGAAATTCCTCTTATTTTGAGGTAAAATGCTGAAATTCCCCATATTTTGGGGCAAAAAGGCAGAAATTCATTTTGGAGCAAAAAGTCACAAATTACCCTTATTTTCAGGCCAAATTGCAGAAATTTTATTTATTTCAGGGCAAAAAGTCAGAAATTACATTTATTTTGGGGCAAAAGGCATAAATTTCTTTTATTTTGGTACAAAATTGAAGAAATTTTCCTTATTTTGGAACAAAAAGTCAGAAATTCCCCATATTTTGGGGAAAAGGCAGAAATTCTCCTTATTTTGAGGTAAAGAGGCTGAAATTCCCGTTATTTTGGGGCAAAAAGGCGGAAATTCCCTTTACTTTGTGGCAAAAAGGCAGAAATTCCCGTTAATTGGGGCAGAAAAGCAAAAATTTTCTTTATTTGGGGGCAATAAGGCAGAAATTCCCCATATTTTGTGACAAAAAGGCACTAATTCCCCTTATTTGAAGGTAAAATGCTGAAATTCCCCTTATTTTGGCAAAAAGGCAGAAATTCCCCTTATTTTGGGGCAAAATTGCAGAAATTTCACTTATTTCAGGGCAGAAAGTGAGAAATTTGCCTTATTTTGGGGCAAAAAGCAGAAATTCTCCTAATTTTGGGGCCAAAAACAGAAATTCCTCTAATTTTGAGGTAAAATTTTGGAAATTTCAAATATTTCAGGGCAAAAAGGCAGAAATTCCACTTTATTTGTTGCAATAAAACAGAAATTCCCCGTATTTTGGAGCAAAATTTCAGAAATTCCCCTTATATTGGTGCAAAAATGCAGAAATTCCCTTTATTTTGGTTCAATACGGCAGAAATTCCTCGTATTTTAAAGCAAAATTGCACATATTCCCCTAATTTTGAGGGAAAATGCAGAAATTCACATTATTTTTGGGCAAAAAGACAGAAATTCTCCTTATTTCAGGTCAAAAAGTCAGAAATTCCCCTTATTTTGGGGCAAAATTTCAGAAATTTTCTTTATTTTGGGGCAAAATTGCAGAAATCTCCCTTATTTTGGGGCAAAAAGCAGAAATTACTTTTATTTTGGAAAAAATTGCAGAAATATTCTTTTTTTTTTGGGGCAAAAATACAGAAATCCCTCATATTTTAGGGCAAAAAGGCAGAGATTCCCCTTATTATGAGGTAAAAAGGCTGAAATTCCCCTTATTTTGGGGCAAAAAGACAGAAATTCCCCTTATTTTTTGGCAAAAAGGCAGAAATTTTCCTCATTTAGGGGCAAAATTGCAGAAATTTCACATATTTCAGGGTAATAAGTCAGAAATTTTCCTTATTTTGGGGCAAAAAAGACAGAAATTCCCTTTGTTTTGGGGGAAAAAGACAGAAATTCCACTTATTTAGAGGTAAAAAAGCAGAAATTTTCCTTATTTTGGAGCAAAAATGAAGAAATTTCCCTTTTTTATGGCAAAAAGGTATGCATTCTTCTTATTTTCGGGCAAAAATGCAGAAATTCCCCGCATTTTGGAGCAAAATTGAAGAAAATCCCCTAATTGTGGGGCAAAAATGCAGAAATTCCCTATATGTTGGGGCAAAAAAACAGAAATTCTCCTTATTTTGGGGCAAAACCCAGAAATTTCACTTATTTTGGGGCAAAATTGCAGAAATTTCACTTATTTCAGTAAAAAGGAGAAATTTTTTTTGGGGGGCAAAAAGGCAGAAATTTCTTTTGTTTTGGTACAAAATTGCAGAAATTTTTCTTATTTTGGGGCAAAAAGGCAGAAATTTCCCATATTTTGGTGCAAAAATGCAGAAATTCCCCTCATTTTGAGGTAAAAAGGCTGAAATTCCCTTTATTTGGGGGCAAAAAGGCAGAAATTTCCCTTATTTTGGGGCAAAATTGCAGAAATTTCACATATTTTGGGGCAAAATTGCAGAAATTTCACATATTTCAGGGAAAATAAGCAGAAATTTTCTAATTTTGGTGCAAAAAGGCAGAAATTTCTTTTATTTTGCTACAAAATTGCAGAAATTTTTCTTATTTTGGGCAAAAAGGAACAAATTTCCCATATTTTGGGGCAAAATGCAGAAATTTCCCTTATTTTCAGGTAAAAATGCTGAAATTCCACTTTTTTGAAGCAAAAAGGCAGAAATTCCCCTTATTTTGGGGCAAAAAGCAGACATTTATTTTGTGGAAAAATTTTAGATATTTAACTTATTTCAGGGCAAAGAGTCAGAAATTCCCCTTATTTTGGGGCAAAAAGAGAGAAATTTCTTTTTTTTTTGTGGAAAATTCAGAAATTGCACGTATTTTGAGTCAAAAAGGCGGAAAATCCCCTTATTTTGGAGTAAAAATGAAGAAATTTCCCTTTTTTATGGTAAAAAGATATACATTCCCTTTATTTTCGGGCAAAAAGGCAGACATTCCACGTATTTTAGAGCAAAATTGCAGAAATTCCCCTAATTTTGGGGCAAAAACGCAGAACTTCCCCTTAATTGGGGGAAAACTGCAGAAATTTCACTTATTTCGCGGCAAAATGGCAGAAATTCCCTTTATTTTTGGCGAAAAAGTTAGAAAATCCCCGTATTTTAGAGCAAAATTGTAGAAATTCACCTAATTTTGGGGTAAAACATGCAGTAATTTTCTTTATTTTGGGGCAAAAAGGCAGAAATTCCCCTTATTTTGGGGCAAAAGGCAGAAATTCCCTTTATTTTAGGGCAAAATTGCAGAAATTCTCCTTATTTTGGGGCAAAAGGCAGAAATTCCCCTTATTTTAAGGTAAAAAGGCTGAAATTCTCGTTATTTTGGGGCAAAAAGGCAGAAATTCCCTTTACTTTGTGGCAAAAAGGCAGAAATTCCCGTTAATTGGGGCAGAAAAGCAAAAATTTTCCTTATTTGGGGGCAATAAGGCAGAAATTCCCCATATTTTGTGGCAAAAAGGCAGAAATTCCCCTTATTTGGAGGTAAAATGCTTAAATTCCCCTTATTTTGGCAAAAAGGCAGAAATTCCCCTTATTTTGGGGCAAAATTGCAGAAATTTCACTTATTTCAGGGCAAAAAGTCAGAAATTTGCCTTATTTTGGGGCAAAAAGCAGAAATTCTCCTAATTTTGGGGCCAAAAACAGAAATTCCTCTTATTTTGAGGTAAAATTTTGGAAATTTCAAATATTTCCGGGCAAAAAGGCAGAAATTCCACTTTATTTCTTGCAATAAGACAGAAATTCCCCGTATTTTGGAGCAAAATTTCAGAAATTCCTCTTATATTGGTGCAAAAATGCAGAAATTCCCTTTATTTTGGTTCAATACGGCAGAAATTCCCCGTATTTTGAAGCAAAATTGCACATATTCCCCTAATTTTGAGGGAAAATGCAGAAATTCACATTATTTTTGGGCAAAAAGACAGAAATTCTCCTTATTTCAGAACAAAAAGTCAGAAATTCCCCTTATTTTGGGGCAAAATTCCAGAAATTTTCTTTATTTTGGGGCAAAATTGCAGAAATCTCCCTTATTTTGAGGCAAAATTACAGAAATTTCACTTATTTCAGGGAAAAAACGCAGAAATTTCTCTTATTTTGGGGCAAAAAGCAGAAATTACTTTTATTTTGGTACAAAATTGCAGAAATATTCTTTATTTTGGGGCAAAAATACAGAAATTCCTCATATTTTAGGGCAAAAAAGCAGAGATTCCCCTTATTATGAGGTAAAAAGGCTGAAATTCCCCTTATTTTGGGGCAAAAAGACAGAAATTCCCCTTATTTTGTTGCAAAAAGGCAGAAATATCCCATATTTTGTGGCAAAATTGCAGTATTTTCACTTATTTCAGGGTAATAAGTCAGAAATTTTCCTTATTTTGGGGCAAAAAAAAATTCCCTTTGTTTTGGGGGAAAGAGACAGAAATTCCACTTATTTAGAGGTAAAAAAGCAGAAATTTCCCTTATTTGGTGCAAAAATGAAGAAATTTCACTTTTTTATGGAAAAAAGGTATGCATTCTTCTTATTTTCGGGCAAAAAGGCAGATATTCCCTGTATTTTGGAGCAAAATTGCAGAAATTCCCCTAATGGTGGGGCAAAAAGGCAGATATTCCCTATATGTTGGGGCAAAAAGACAGAAATTCTCCTTATTTTGGGACAAAACTCAGAAATTCCACTTATTTTGGGGCAAAATTCCAGAAATTTCCCTTATTTTGGATCAAAATTGCAGAAATTTCACTTATTTTGGGGCAAAATTGCAGAAATTTCACTTATTTCAGAGAAAAAATTACAGAAATTTTCCTTATTTTGTGGCAAAAAGGCAGAAATTTCTTTTTATTTTGGTACAAAATTGCAGAAATTTTTCTTATTTTGGGGCAAAAAGGCAGAAATTTCCCATATTTTGGGGCCAAAATGCAGAAATTCCCCTTATTTTGAGGTAAAAAGGCTGAAATTCCCTTTATTTGGGGGCAAAAAGGCAGAAATTTTCCTTATTTTGGGGCAAAATTCCAGAAATTTTCTTTATTTTGGGGCAAAATTGCAGAAATCTCCCTTATTTTGTGGCAAAATTACAGAAATTTCACTTATTTCAAGGAAAAAACGCAGAAATTTCTCTTATTTTGGGACAACAAGGCAGAAATTGCTTTTATTTTGGTACAAAATTGCAGAAATTTTCTTTATTTTCGGGCAAAAATACAGAAATTCCCCATATTTTAGGGCAATAAGCAGAGATTACCCTTATTATGAGGTAAAAAGGCTGAAATTCCCTTTATTGGGGGGCAAAAAGGCCGAAATTTCCCTTCTTTAGGGGCAAAATTGCAGAAATTTCACTTATTTCAGGATAATAAGTAAGAAATTTTCCTTATTTTGGGGCAAAAAAGGCAGAAATTCCCTTTGTTTTGGGGAAAAAGGACACAAATTCCACTTATTTAGAGGCAAAAATACAGAAATTCCCCTTATTATGGAGCAAAAATGAAGAAATTTCCCTTTTTTATGGCAAAAAGGTATGCATTCTTATTTTCGGGCAAAAAGGCAGATATTCCCTGTATTTTGGAGCAAAATTGCAGATATTCCCCTAATGGTGGGGCAAAAAGGCAGATATTCCCTATATGTTGGGGCAAAAAGACAGAAATTCTCCTTATTTTGGGACAAAACTCAGAAATTCCACTTATTTTGGGTCAAAATTCCAGAAATTTCCCTTATTTTGGATCAAAATTGCAGAAATTTCACTTATTTTGGGGCAAAATTGCAGAAATTTCACTTATTTCAGAGAAAAAATGACAGAAATTTTCCTTATTTTGTGGCAAAAAGGCAGAAATTTCTTTTTATTTTGGTACAAAATTGCAGGACTTTTTCTTATTTTGGGGCAAAAAGGCAGAAATTTCCCATATTTTGGGGTCAAAATGCAGAAATTCCCCTTATTTTGAGGTAAAAAGGCTGAAATTCCCTTTATTTGGGGGCAAAAAGGCAGAAATTTTCCTTATTTTGGGGCAAAATTCCAGAAATTTTCTTTATTTTGGGGCAAAATTGCAGAAATCTCCCTTATTTTGTGGCATAATTACAGAAATTTCAGTTATTTCAAGGAAAAAACGCAGAAATTTCTCTTATTTTGGGGCAACAAGGCAGAAATTGCTTTTATTTTGGTACAAAATTGCAGAAATTTTCTTTATTTTCAGGCAAAAATACAGAAATTCCCCATATTTTAGGGCAAAAAGCAGAGATTACCCTTATTATGAGGTAAAAAGGCTGAAATTCCCTTTATTGGGGGGCAAAAAGGCAGAAATTTCCCTTCTTTAGGGGCAAAATTGCAGAAATTTCACTTATTTCAGGATAATAAGTAAGAAATTTTCCTTATTTTGGGGCAAAAAAGGCAGAAATTCCCTTTGTTTTGGGGGAAAAGGACACAAATTCCACTTATTTAGAGGCAAAAATACAGAAATTCCCCTTATTATGGAGCAAAAATGAAGAAATTTCCCTTTTTTATGGCAAAAAGGTATGCATTCTTCTTATTTTCGGGCAAAAAGGCAGAAATTCCCTGTATTTTGGAGCAAAATTGCAGAAATTCCCCTAATTGTGGGGCAAAAAGACAGAAATTCTCCTTATTTGGGGGCAAAACTCAGAAATTTCACTTATTTTGGGGCAAAATTGCAGAAATTTCACTTATTTCAGAAAAAAAAGCAGAAATTTTCTTATTTTGGGGCAAAAAAGCAGAAATTTCCTATATTTTGGGGCAAAAATGCAGAAATTCCCCTTATTTTGAGGTAAAAAGGCTGAAATTCCCCTTATTTGTGGGCAAAAAGGCAGAAATTTCCCTTATTTTGGGGCAAAATTGCAGAAATTTCACTTATTTCAGGGTAATAAGTCAGAAATTTTCTGTATTTTGGGGCAAAAAAGACAGAAATTCCGTTTGTTTTGGGGGAAAATGACAGAAATTCCACTTATTTAGAGGCAAAGAAGCAGAAATTTCCCTTATTTTGGAGCAAAAATAAAGAAATTTCCCTTTTTTATGGCAAAAGATATACATTCCCTTTATTTTTGGGCAAAAAGGCAGAAATTCCCTGTATTTTGGAGCAAAATTGCAGAAATTCCCCTAATTTTTGGGGCAAAAATACAGAAATTCTCCTTATTTGGGGGCAAAACTCAGAATTTTCACTTATTTTGGGGCAAAATTGCAGAAATTTCAATTATTTCAGAAAAAAAGCAGAAATTTTCTTATTTTGGGGCAAAAAGGCAGAAATTTCTTTTATTTTGTTACAAAATTGCAGAAACTGTTCTTATTTTGGGGCAAAAAGGCAGAAATTTTCCATATTTTGGGGCAAAAATGCAGAAATTCCCCTTATTTTGAGGGATAAAGGCTGAAATTCCCCTTATTTGGGGGCAAAAAGGCAGAAATTTTACACATTTTGGGGCAAAATTGCAGAAATTTCACTTATTTCAGGGTAATAAGTCAGAAATTTTCCTTATTTTGGGGCAAAAAAGAAAGAAATTCCCTTTGTTTTGGGGGAAAAAGACAGAAATTCCACTTATTTAGAGGCAAAAAAGCAGAAATTCCCCTTATTTTGGAGCAAAAATGAAGAAATTTCCTTTTTTTATGGCAAAAAGGTATGCATTCTTCTTATTTTGGGGAAAAAAGGCAGAAATTCCCCGTATTTTGTAGCAAAAGTACAGAAAATCCCCTAATTGTGGGGCAAAAAGGCAGAAATTCCCTATATGTTGGGGCAAAACGACAGAAATTCTTCTTATTTTGGTGCAAAACTCAGAAATTCCACTTATTTTGGGGCAAAATTGCAGAAATTTCAATTATTTTGGGGCAAAATTGCAGAAATTTCAATTATTTCAGAAAAAAAAGCAGAAACTTTTTTATTTTGGGGCAAAAAGGCACAAATTTCTTTTATTTTGGTACAAAATTGCAGATATTTTTCTTATTTTGGGGCAAAAAGGGAGAAATTTCTTATATTTTGGGGCAAAAATGCAGAAATTTTCCTTATTTTGAGGTTAAAAGGCTGAAATTTCCTTTATTTGGGGGCAAAAAGGCAGAAATTTTCCTTATTTTGGGGCAAAATTCCAGAAATTTTCTTTATTTTGGGGCAAAATTGCAGAAATCTCCCTTATTTTGTGGCAAAATTACAAAAATTTCACTTATTTCAGGGAAAAAAAACGCAGAAATTCCTCTTATTTTGGAGCAAAAAGGCAGAAATTGCTTTTATTTTGGTACAAAATTGCAGAAATTTTCTTTATTTCGTGGCAAAAATACAGAAATTCCCCATATTTTAGGGCAAAAAGCAGAGATTACCCTTATTATGAGGTAAAAAGGCTAAAATTTCCCTTATTTTGTGGCAAAAAGAAAGAAATTCCCCTTATTTTGTGGCAAAAAGGCAGAAATTTCCCTTATTTTGGGGCAAAATTGCAGAAATTTCACTTATTTCAGGGTAATAAGTCAGAAATTTTCCTTATTTTGAGGTAAAAAGGCTAATATTTTCCTTCTTTGTGGGCAAAAAGGCAGAAATTTCCCTCATTTTGGGGCAAAATTACAGAAATTTCACTTATTTCAGGGTAATAAGAGAGAAATTTTTCTTATTTTGAGGCAAAAATGACAGAAATTCCCTTTGTTTTCTGGGAAAAAGACAGAAATTCCACTTATTTAGAGGCAAAAAAGCAGAAATTCCCCTTATTTTGGAGCAAAAATGAAGAGATTTTCCTTTTTTATGGCAACAAGGTATGCATTCTTCTTATTTTCGGGCAAAAAGGCAGAAATTTCCTGTATTTTTGAGCAAAATTGCAGAAATTCCCCTAATTGTGGGGCAAAAAGGCAGAAATTCCCGATATATTGGGGCAAAAATACAGAAATTCTCTTTATTTGGGGGCAAAACTCAGAATTTTCACTAATTTTGGGGCAAAATTGCAGAAATTTCAATTATTTCAGAAAAAAAGGAGAAATTTTTTTATTTTGGGGCAAAAAGATAGAAATTTCTTTTATTTTGGTACAAAATTGCAGATATTTTTCTTATTTTGGGGCAAAAAGGGAGAAATTTCCCATATTTTGGGGCAAAAATGCAGAAATTCCCCTTATTTTGAGGTAAAAAGGCTGAAATTCCCTTTATTTGGGGGCAAAAAGGCAGAAATTTTCTTTCTTTTGTGGCAAAATTCCAGAAATTTTTTTTATTTTGGGGCAAAATTGCAGAAATCTCCCTTATTTTGTGGCCAAATTACAGAAATTTCACTTATTTCAGGAAAAAACGCAGAAATTTCTCTTATTTTGGGGCAAAAAGGCAGAAATTGCTTTTATTTTGGTACAAAATTGCAGAAATTTTCTTTATTTTGGGGCAAAAATACAGAAATTCCCCATATTTTAGGGCAAAAAGCAGAGATTACCCTTATTATGAGGTAAAAATGCTGAAATTCCCTTTATTTGGGGGCAAAAAGGCAGAAATTTCCCTTCTTTAGGGGCAAAATTGCAGAAATTTCACCTATTTCAGGGTAATAAGTCTGAAATTTTCCCTATTTTGGGGCAAAAAAGACAGAAATTCCTTTTGTTTTGGGGTAAAAAGACAGAAATTCCAATTATTTAGAGGCAAAAAATCAGAAATTCCCCTGATTTTGGAAAAAAATGAAGAAATTTCCCTTTTTTATGGCAAAAAGGTATGCATCTTCTTATTTTCGGGCAAAAAGGCAGAAATTCCCTGTATTTTGAAGAAAAATTGCAGAAATTCACCTAATTGTGGGGCAAAAAGGCAGAAATTCCCAATATGTTAGGGCAAAAAGACAGAAATTCTCCTTATTTTGGGGCAAAACTAAGAAATTTCACTTATTTGGGGCAAAATTGCAGAAATTTCACTTATTTCAAGAAAAAAAGTAGAAATTTTCTTATTTTGGGGCAAAAAGGCAGAAATTTCTTTTATTTTGGTACAAAATTGCAGAAATTTTTCTTATTTTGGAAAAAGGCAGAAATTTCCCATATTTTGGGGCAAAAATGCAGAAATTCCCCTTATTTTAAGGTAAAAATGCTGAAATTCCCATTATTTGGGGGCAAAAAGGCAGAGATTTCCCTTATTTTGAGGCAAAACTCAGAAATTTCAATTATTTTGGGGCAAAATTGCAGAAATTTCACTTATTTCCGAAAAAAAAGCAGAAATTTTCTAATTTTGGGGCAAAAAGGCAGATATTTCTTTTATTTTGGTACAAAATTGCAGAAATTTTTCTTATTTTGGGGCAAAAAGACAGACATTTCCCATATTTTGGGGCAAAAATGCAGAAATTCCTTTTATTTTGAGGTAAAAAGGCTGAAATTCCCCTTATTTGGGGGCAAAAAGCCAGAAATTTCCCTTATTTTGTGGCAAAATTGCAGAAATTTCACTTATTTCAGGGTAATAAGTCAGAATTTTTCCTTATTTTCGGGCAAAAAGACAGAAATTCCCTTTGTTTTGGGGGAAAAAAACAGAAATTCCACTTATTTAGAGGCAAAAAAGCAGAAATTCCCCTTATTTTGGAGCAAAAATGAAGAAATTTCCTTTTTTTATGGCAAAAAGGTATGCATTCTTCTTATTTTCAAGCAAAAAGGCAGAAATTCCTAGTATTTTAGAGCAAAATTGCTGAAATTCCCCTAATTGTGGGCCACAAAGGCAGAAATTCCCTGTATTTTGGAGCAAAATTGCAGAAATTCCTTTAATTGTGGGGCAAAAAGGCAGAAATTCCCTATATGTTGGGGCAAAAATACAGAAATTCTCCTTATTTGAGGGCAAAAATCAGAATTTTCACTTATTTTGGGGCAAAAGTGCAGAAATTTCAATTATTTCAGAAAAAAGGCAGAAATTTTCTTATTTTGGGGCAAAAAGACAGAAATTTCTTTTATTTTGGTACAAAATTGCAGCAATTTTTTTTATTTTGGGGCAAAAAGGCAGAAATTTCCCATATTTTTGGGCAAAAATTCAGAAATTCCCGTTAATTTGAGGTAAAAAGGCTGAAATTCCCTTTATTTGGGGGCAAAAAGGCAGAAATTTTCCTTATTTTGTGGCAAAATTCCAGAAATTTTCTTTATTTTGGGGCAAAATTGCAGAAATCTCCCTTATTTTGTGGCAAAATTACAGAAATTTCACTTATTTCAGGAAAAAACGCAGAAATTTCTCTTATTTTGGGGCAAAAAGGCAGAAATTGCTTTTATTTTGGTACAAAATTGCAGAAATTTTCTTTATTTTGGGGCAAAAATACAGAAATTCCCCATATTTTAGGGCAAAAAGTAGAGATTACCCTTATTATGATGTAAAAAGGCTGAAATTTCCTTTATTTGGGGTCAAAACGCAGAAATTTCCCTTTTTTAGGGGCAAAATTGCAGAAATTTCACCTATTTCAGGGTAATAAGTCTGAAATTTTCCCTATTTTGGGGCAAAAAAGACAGAAATTCCTTTTGTTTTGGGGTAAAAAGACAGAAATTCCAATTATTTAGAGGCAAAATATCAGAAATTCCCCTGATTTTGGAGAAAAATGAAGAAATTTCCCTTTTTTATGGCAAAAAGGTATGCATCTTCTTATTTTCGGGCAAAAAGGCAAAAATTCCCTGTATTTTGAAGCAAAATTGCAGAAATTCACCTAATTGTGGGGCAAAAAGGCAGAAATTCCCTATATGTTAGGGCAAAAAGACAGAAATTCTTTTTATTTTGGTGCAACACTCAGAAATTCCACATGTTTTGGGGCAAAATTCCAGAAATTTCCCTTATTTTGGGGCAAAATTGCAGAAATTTCACTTATTTTAAGGCAAAATTGCAGAAATTTCACTTATTTCAAGAAAAAAGGCAGAAGTTTTCCTTATTTTTGGGCAAAAGACAGAAATTCCAAATATTTTGTGGCAAAAATGCAGAAATTCCCCTTATTTTGAGGTAAAAAGGCCGAATTTCCCCTTATTTGGGGGCAAAAAGGCAGAAATTTCCCTTATTTTGGGGCAAAATTGCAGAAATTTCACTTACTTCAGGGTAATAAGTCAGAAATTTTCCTTATTTTGAGGCATAATTGCAGAAATTCCACATATTTTGGGGCAAAATTGCAGAAATTTTACTTGTTTCAGAAAAAAAAGCAGAAATTTTCTTTTTTGGGGCAAAAAGTCCGAAATTTCTATTATTTTTGTACAAAATTGCAGACTTTGTTCTTATTTTGGGGCAAAAAAGCAGAAATTCCTTGTATTTTGGAGCAAAATTGCAGAAATTCCCCTAATTGTGGGGCAAAAAGCCAGAAATTCCCTATATGTTGGGGCAAAAAGACAGAAATTCCCCTTATTTTGGGGCAAAACTCAGAAATTTTACTTATTTTTGGGCAAAATTGCAGAAATTTCACTTATTCCAGAAAAAAAGCAGAAATTTTCTTATTTTGGGGCAAAAATACAGAAATTTCTTTTATTTTGGTACAAAATTGCAGAAATTTTATTTATTTTGGGAAAAAGGCAGAAATTTCCCATATTTTGGGGCAAAAATGCAGAAATTACCCTTATTTTAAGGTAAAAATGCTGAACTTCCCCTTATTTGGGGGCAAAAAGGCAGAAATTTCCCTTATTTTGGGGCAAAACTTAGAAATTTCAATTATTTTGGGGTAAAATTGCAGAAATTTCACTTATTTCCGAAAAAAAAAATTTTCTAATTTTGGGTCAAAAAGGCAGATATTTCTTTTATTTTGGTACAAAATTGCAGAAATTTTCCTTATTTTGGGGCAAAAAGGCAGACAGTTCCCATATTTTGGGGCAAAAATGCAGAAATTCCCCTTATTTTGAGGTAAAAAGGCTGAAATTCCCATTATTTGGGGGCAAAAAGGCAGAAATTTCCCTTATTTTGGGGCAAAATTGCAGAAATTTCACTTATTTCAGAATAATAAGTCAGAAATTTTTTTATTATGGGGCAAAAAGACAGAAATTCCCTTTGTTTTGGGAAAAAAAGACAGAAATTCCACTTATTTAGAGGAAAAAAAGCAGAAATTCCCCTTATTTTGGAGCAAAAATGAAGATATTTCCCTTTTTTATGGCAAAAAGGTATGCATTCTTCTTATTTTCGGGAAAAAAGACAAAAATTCCCCGTATTTTGGAGCAAAATTGCAGAAATCCCCCTAATTGTGGGCCAAAAAAGCAGAAATTCCCTATATGTTGGGGCAAAATGACAGAAATTCTCCTTATTTTGGGGCAAAACTCAGAAATTTCACTTATTTTAGGGCAAAATTGCAGAAATTTCACTTATTTCAGAAAAAAAGTAGAAATTTTCTTATTTTCGGGCAAAAAGGCAGAAATTTCTTTTATTTTGGTACAAAATTGCAGAAATTTTTCTTATTTTGGGGCAAAAAGGCAGAAATTTCCCATATTTTGGGCAAAAAGGCAGAAATTCCCCTTATTGTGGGATAAAATTGCAGAAATTTCACTTGTTTGGGGGCAAAAAGGCAGAAAATCCCCTTAATTTTGGGCAAAAACGCAGAAATTCCCGGTATTTTGGAGCAAAATTGCACAAATTCTTCTAATATTGGGGCAAAAATGCAGAAATTCCCTATATTTGGGGCAAATCGGCAAAAGTTCCCCTTATTTTCGGGAAAAGAGGAAGAAATTCCCTGTATTTTGAAGCAAACTTGCAGAAACTTCCCTAATTTTGGGGGCAAAAAGGCAGAAATTCCCTTTATTTTGAGGCAAAATTACAAAAATTATCCTTATTTCGGGGCAAAAATCAGAAATTTCCCTTATTTAGGGGCAAAATTTAGAAATTTCTTTTATTTTGGTACAGAATTGCAGAAATTTTTCTTATTTTGTGGCAAAAAAGCAGAAATTTTTCATATTTTGGTGCAAAAAGGCTGAAATTCCCCTTATTTTGAGGTAAAATGCTGAAATTCCCCATATTTTCGGGCAAAAAGGCACAAATTTCCCTTATTTTCGGGCAAAATTGCAGAAATTACATTTATTTCAGGGCAAAAAGTCAGAAATTACTTTTATTTTGGGGTAAAAAGGAGAAATTTCTTTTATTTTGTACAAATTTGAAGAAATTTTCCTTATTTTGGAAAAAAAAGTCAGAAATTTTCCATATTTTGGGCAAAAGGAATAAATTCCCTTTATTTTGAGATGAAAAGGCTGAAATTCCCGTTATATTGGGGCAAAAAGGCAGAAATTCCCTTTACTTTGTGGCAAAAACGCAGAAATTCCCGTTAATTGAGGCAGAAAAGCAAAAATTTTCCTTATTTGGTGGCAATAAGGCAGAAATTCCCCATATTTTGTGGCAAAAAGGCAGAAATTCCCCTTATTTGGAGGTAAAATGCTGAAATTCCCCTTATTTTGGCAAAAAGGCAGAAATTTCTCTTATTTTTGGGTAAAATTGCAGAAATTTCACTTATTTCAGGGCAACATTCAAAAATTCCCCTTATTTTGGGGCAAAAAACAGAAATTCCGTTTATTTTTGGGTAAAAAGGCAGAAATTTCATGTATTTTGAGGTAAAAAAGAAGAAATTCCTCTTATTTGGGGGCAAAAATGAAGAAATTTTACTTTTTTGTGGCAAAAGGTATACATTCACCTTATTTTCTGGCAAAAAAGCAGAAATTCCCCGTATTTTGGAGCAAAATTGCAGAAAATCCCCTAATTGTGGGGCAAAGAGGCAGAAATTCCCTATATGTTGGGACAAAAAGACAGAAATTCTCCTTATTTTGGGGAAAAACTAAGAAATTCCACTTATTTTGGGGCAAAATTCCTGAAATTTCCTATATTTTGGGGCAAAATTGCAGAAATTTCACTTATTTCACTGCAAAATTCAAAAATTCCTTTTATTTTGGGGCAAAAAGTCAGAAATTCCGTTTATTTTTGGGTAAAAAGGCAGAAATTTCACTTATTTTGAGGTAAAAAGGAAGAAATTCCTTTTATTTTGGGGCTAAAATGAAGAAATTTCCCTTTTTTGTGGCAAAAGTTATACATTCCCTTTATTGTCGGGCAAAAAAGCAGAAATTCCCCGTATTTCGGAGCAAAATTGCAGAAAATCCCCTAATTGTGGGGCAAAAAGGCAGAAATTCCCTATGTGTTGGGGCAAAAAGACAGAAATTCTCCTTATTTTGAAAAAACTCAGAAATTCCACTTATTTTGGGGCAAAATTCCAGAAATTTCTTTTATTTTGGGGTAAAATTGCATAAATTTCACTTATTTCAGGGCAAAATTCAAAAATTCCTTTTATTTTCGGGCAAAAAGACAGAAATTTCGTTTATTTTTGGGTAAAAAAGCAGAAATTTCACTTATTTTGAGGTAAAAAGGAAGAAATTCCTCTTATTTTGGGGCAAAAATGAAGAAATTTCCCATTTTTGTGGCAAAAGGTATACATTCCCCTTATTTTCAGGCAAAAACCAGAAATTCCCCGTATTTTGGAGCAAAATTGCAGAAAATCCCCTAATAATGGGGCAAAGAAGCAGAAATTCCCTATATGTTGGGACAAAAAGACAGAAATTCTCCTTATTTTGGGGAAAAACTCAGAAATTCCACTTATTTTTGGGCAAAATTCCAAAAATTTCCTTTTTTTTCGGTCAAAATTGCAGAAATTTCACTTATTTCAAGGAAAAAAAGCAGAAATTTTCTTATTTTGGGGCAAAAAGTCAGAAATTCCTAATATTTTGTGGCAAAAATGCAGAAATTTCCTTTATTTTGTGTCAAAAAGGGAGAAATTTCCCTTATTTTGGAGCAAAATTGCAGAAATTTCACTTATTTCAGAGAAAAAAGGCAGAAATTTTCTTATTTTTGGGCAAAAAGTCAGAAATTCCATATATTTTGTGGCAAAAATGCAGAAATTCCCCTTATTTTGTGTCAAAAATGCAGAAATTTCTTTTATGTTGGGGCAAAATTGCAGAAATTTCCCTTATTTCAGGGAAAAATTCAAAAATTCCTTTTATTTTGGGGCAAAAAGACAGAAATTCCATTTATTTTTGGGTAAAAAGGCAGAAATTTCACTAATTTTGATGTAAAAAAGCAGAAATTCCTAATATTTTGTGGCAAAAATGCAGAAATTCCTCTTATTTTGTGTCAAAAAGTCAGAAATTTTCCTTATTTTGGGGCAAAATTGAAGAAATTTCACTTATTACAGGACATAATTCAAAAATTCCTTCTATTTTGGGGCAAAAAGACAGAAATTCCGTTTATTTTTGGGTAAAAAAGCAGAAATTTCACTTATTTTGAGGTAAAAAGGCAGAAATTCCTCTTATTTTGGGGCAAAAATGAAGAAATTTCCCTTTTTTTGTGGCAAAATGTATACATTCCCCTTATTTTCGGGCTAAAAAGCAGAAATTCCCCGTATTTTGGAGCAAAATTGAAGAAATTCTCCTAATTGTGGGGCAAAAATGCAGAAATTCCCTATATGTTGGGGTAAAAAGACGAAATTCTTTTTATTTTGGGGCAAAACTCAGAAATTCCACTTATTTTGGGGCAAAATTCCAGAAATTTCCCTTATTTTTGGGCAAAATTGCAGAAATTTTACTTATTTTGGGGCAAAATTGCAGAAATTTCACTTATTTTGGGGCAAAATTGCAGAAATTTCACTTATTTAAAGGAAAAAATGCAGAAATTTTCTTTATTTTGGGGGAAAAAGGCAGAAATTCTTAATATTTTTGGTAAAAATGCAGAAATTTCCCTTATTTTGTGTCAAAAAGGCAGAAATTTCCTTTATTTTGGTGCAAAATTGCAGAAATTTCACTTATTTCAGGGCATAATTCAAAAATTCCTTTTATTTTGGGGCAAAAAGACAGAAATTCCGTTTATTTTGGGTAAAAAGGCAGAAATTTCACTTATTTTGATGTAAAAATGCAGAAATTCCTCTTATTTTGGGGCAAAAATGAAGAAATATCCATTTTTGTGGCAAAATGTATACATTCCCTTTATTTTCAGGCAAAAATGAAGAAATTCACGTATTTTAGTGCAAAATTGCAGAAATTCCCCTAATTGTGGGGCAAAAAGGCAGAAATTCCCTATATGTTGGGGCAAAAAAACAGAAATTCTTTTTATTTTGGGGCAAAACTCAGAAATTCCACTTATTTTGGGGCAAAATTCCAGAAATTTCCCTTATTTTTGGGCAAAATTGAAGAAATTTTACTTATTTTGGGGCAAAATTGCAGAAATTTCACTTATTTTGGGGCAAAATTGCAGAAATTTCACTTATTTCAGGGAAAAAATGCAGAAATTTTCCTTATTTTGGGGGAAAAATGCAGAAATTTTTAATATTTTTTGGTAAAAATGCAGAAATTTCCCTTATTTTGTGTCAAAAAGGCAGAAATTTCCTTTATTTTGGTGCAAAATTGCAGAAATTTCACTTATTTCAGGGCATAATTCAAAAATTCCTTTTATTTTGGAACAAAAAAACAGAAATTCCGTTTATTTTGGGTAAAAAGGCAGAAATTTCACTTAT
The DNA here is from genome assembly GCF_963924665.1 of Micromys minutus. Taxonomy (NCBI): domain Eukaryota; kingdom Metazoa; phylum Chordata; class Mammalia; order Rodentia; family Muridae; genus Micromys; species Micromys minutus. The sequence continues at coordinate 8,652,559 of NW_027667467.1, read as the reverse complement.
TTTGAGGTAAAAAGGCAGAAATTCCTCTTATTTTGGGGCAAAAATGAAGAAATATCCATTTTTGTGGCAAAATGTATACATTCCCTTTATTTTCGGGCAAAAAAAAAGAAATTCCCGTATATTGGTGAAAAATTGCAGAAATTCCCCAAATTGTGGGGCAACAAGGCAGAAATTCCCTATATGTTGAGGCAAAAAGACAAAAATTCTTCAAATTTTTGGGCAAAACTCAGAAATTCCACTTATTCTGGGGCAAAATTCCAGAAATTTCCCTTATTTTGGGGCAAAATTGCAGAAATTTTCCTTATTTTAGGGCAAAATTGCAGAAATTTCACTTATTTCATTGAAAAAAGGCAGAAATTTTCATTATTTTGGAGCAAAATGGCAGAAATTTCCAATATTTTGTGGCAAAAATACAGAAATTCCCATTATTTTGAGGTAAAAAGGCTGAAATTCCCCTTATTTGGGGGCAAAAAGGCATAAATTTCCCTTATTTTGCTTCAAAAAGACAGAAATTCTTCTTATTTTGTGGCAAAAAGGCAGAAATTTCTTTTATTTTGGGGAAAAATTGCAGAAATATCACTTATTTCATGGCATAATTCAAAAATTCATTTTATTTTGGGGCAAAAAGACAGAAATTCCGTTTATTTTTGGGTAAAAAGGCAGAAATTTCACTTATTTTGTGGTATAAATGCAGAAATTCCTCTTATTTTGGGGCAAAAATTATGAAATTTCTTTTTTTGTGGCAAAAGGTATACATTATTTTTATTTTCGGGCTAAAAAGCAGAAATTCCCCGTATTTTGGAGCAAAATTGCAGAAATTCCCCTAGTTGTGGGACAAAAAGGGAGAAATTCCCTATTTGTTGGGGCAAAAATACAGAAATACTCCTTATTTTGGGACAAAACTCAGAAATTCCACTTATTTTGGGGCAAAATTGCAGAAATTTCACATATTTTGGGGCAAAATTGCAGAAATTTTTTTTATTTCAGGGAAGAAAGACAGAAATTTTCCTTATTTTGGGGCAAAAATGCAGAAATTCCTCTTATTTGGGGGCAAAAATGAAGAAATTTCCCTTTTTTGTGGCAAAAGGTATACATTCCCCTTATTTTCGGGCAAAAAAACAGAAATTCCCGTATTTTGGAGCAAAATTGTAGAAATTACCCTAATTGTGGGGCAAAAAGGCAGAAATTCCCTATATGTTGAGGCAAAAAGACAAAAATTCTCCACATTTTTGGGCACAACTCAGAAATTCCACTTATTCTGAGGCAAAATTCCAGAAATTTCCCTTATTTTGGGGCAAAATTCCAGATATTTCCCTTATTTTAGGGCAAAATTGCAGAAATTTCACTTATTTCATGGAAAAAAGCCAGAAATTTTCCTTATTTTGGAGCAAAAAGGCAGAAATTCCTAATATTTTGTGGCAAAAATGCAGAAATTCCCCTTATTTTGAGGTAAAAAGGCTGAAATTTCCCTTATTTGGGGGCAAAAAAGGATAAATTTCCCTTATTTTGGGGCAAAAAGACAGAAATTCCCCTTATTTTGTGGCAAAAAGGCAGAAATTTCCTTTATTTTGGTGCAAAATTGCAGAAATTTCACTTATTTCAGGGCATAATTCAAAAATTCCTTTTATTTTGGGGCAAAAAGACAGAAATTTCGTTTATTTTTGGGTAAAAAGGCAGAAATTTCACTTATTTTGAGGTAAAAATGCAGAAATTCCTCTTATTTTGGGGCAAAAATAAAAAAATTTCTTTTTTTGTGGCAAAAGGTATACATTATTTTTATTTTCGGGCTAAAAAGCAGAAATTCCCCGTATTTTGGAGCAAAATTGCAGAAATTCCCCTAATTGTGGGGCAAAAATGCAGAAATTCACTATATGTTGGGGCAAAAAGACAGAAATTCTTTATTTTGGGGCAAAACTCAGAAATTCCATTTATTTTGGGGAAAATTCCAGAAATTTCCCATATTTTGGGGCTAAATTGCAGAAATCTCACTTATTTCAGTGAAAAAAGGCAGAAATTTTCGATATTTTGGAGCAAAATGGCAAAAATTCTCAATATTTTGTGCCAAAAATGCAGAAATTCCCCTTATTTTGAGGTAAAAAGGCTAAAATTCCCCTTATTTCGGGACAAAAAGGCAGAAATTTCCCTTACTTTTAGGCAAAATAACAGGAATTCCTTTTATTTTGTGGCAAAAAATAAGAAATTTCTTTTATTTTGGGGCAAAATTGCAGAAATTTCACTTATTTCAGGGCATAATTCAAAGATTCCTTTTATTTTGGGGCAAAAAGACAGAAATTCCCCTTATTTTGTGGCAAAAAGGCAGAAATTTCTTTTATTTGGGGAAAAATTGCAGAAATATCACTTATTTCAGGGCATAATAAAAAATTCCTTTTATTTTGGGGCAAAAAGACAGAAATTCCGTTTATTTTTGGGTAAATGGCAGAAATTTCACTTATGTTGAGGCAAAAATGCAGAAATTCCTCTTATTTTGGGGCAAAATGAAGAAATTCCTTTTTTTGTGGCAAAAGGTATACATTATTTTTATTTTCGGGCTAAAAAGCAGAAATTCCCCGTATTTTGGAGCAAAATTGCAGAAATTCCTCTAATTGTGGGGCAAAAATGCAGAAATTCCCTATATGTTGGGGCAAAAAGACAGAAATTCTTTATTTTGGGGCAAAACTCAGAAATTCCATTTATTTTGGGGAAAATACCAGAAAGTTCCCTTATTTTGGGGCAAAATTGCAGAAATTTCACTTATTTTGGGACAACATTGCAGAAATTTCACTTATTTCAGGAAAAAAAGGCAGAAATTTTTGATATTTTGGAGCAAAATGGCAGAAATTCTCAATATTTTGTGGCAAAAATGCAGAAATTCCCTTTATTTTGCGGTAAAAAGGCTGAAATTCCCCTTATTTCGGAACAAAAAGGCAGAAATTTCCTTTATTTTTGGGCAAAAAGACAGAAATTCCTTTTATTTTGTGGCAAAAAGGCAGAAATTTCTTTTATTTTGGGGTAAAATTGCAGAAATTTCACTTATTTCAGGGCATAATTCAAAAATTCCTTTTATTTCGGGGCAAAATGACAGAAATTCCGTTTATTTTTTGGGTAGAAAGGCAGAAATTTCACTTATTTTGAGGTTAAAAGGCCGACATTCCTCTTATTTTGGGGCAAAAATGAAGAAATTTCCCTTTTTTGTGGCAGAAGGTATACATTCCCCTTATTTTCGGGCAAAAAGGCAGAAATTCCCCGTATTTTGGAGCAAAATTGCAGAAATTCCCCTAATTGCGGGGCAAAAAGGCAAAAATTCCCTATATGTTAGGGCAAAAGTCAGATATTCTTTTTATTTTGGGGCAAAACTCAAAATTCCAATTATATTGGGGCAAAATTCCAGAAATTTCCCTTATTTGGGGCAAAATTGCAGAAATTTCACTTATTTTGGGGCAAAATTGCAGAAATTTCACTTATTTCAGGGAAAAAGGCAGAAATTTTCCTTATTTTGGGGCAAAAAGGCAGAAATTCTTAATATTTTGTGGCAAAAATGCTTAAATTCCCATTATTTTGAGGTATAAAGGCTGAAATTCCCCTTATTTGAAAGCAAAATTCCAGAACTTTCCCCTATTTTGGGGCAAAATTCCAGAAATTTCACTTATTTTAGGGCAAAATTGCAGAAATTTCACTTATTTCAGGGAAAAAAGGCAGGAATTTTCCTTATTTTGGGGCAAAAAGGCAGAAATTCCTAATATTTTGTGTCAAAAAGGCAGAAATTGCTCTTATTTTGTGGCAAAATTGCAGAAATTTCACTTATTTCAGGGCATAATTCAAAAATTCCTTTTATTTTGGGGCAAAAAGACAGAAATTCCGTTTATTTTTGAATAAAAAGGCAGAAATTTCACTTATTTTGAGGTTAAAAGGCAGAAATTCCTCTTATTTTTGGTCAAAAATGAAGAAATTTCCCTTTTTTGTGGCAAAAGGTATACATTCCTCTTATTTTGGGGAAAAAAGCAGAAATTCCCCGTATTTTGGAGCAAAATTGCAGATATTCCCCTACTTGTGGGGCAAAAAGGCAGAAATTCCCTATATGTTGTGGCAAAAACACAGAAATTCTTTTTATTTTGAGGTAAAACTCAAAAATTCCATTTATTTTGGGGAAAATTCCAGAAATTTCCCTTATTTTGGGGAAAAATTGCAGAAATTTCACTTATTTTGGGGAAAATTGCAGAAATTTCAATTATTTCAGGGAAAAAAGTCAGAAATTTTTAATATTTTGGAGTAAAATTGCAGAAATTCTCAATATTTTGTGCCAAAAATGCAGAAATTCCCCTTATTTTGAGGTAAAAAGGCTGAAATTCCCCTTATTTCGGGACAAAAAGGCAGAAATTTCCCTTACTTTTGGGCAAAATAACAGAAATTCCTCTTATTTTGTGGCAAAAAGGAAGAAATTTCTTTTCTTTTGGGGCAAAATTGCAGAAATTTCACTTATTTCAGGGCATAATTCAAAGATTCCTTTTATTTTGGGGCAAAAAGACAGAAATTCCTTTTATTTTTGGGTAAATGGCAGAAATTTCACTTATTTTGAGGCAAAAATGCAGAAATTCCTCTTATTTTGGGGCAAAAATGAAGAAATTCCTTTTTTTGTGGCAAAAGGTATACATTATTTTTATTTTCGGGCTAAAAAGCAGAAATTCCCCGTATTTTGGAGCAAAATTGCAGAAATTCCTCTAATTGTGGGGCAAAAATGCAGAAATTCCCTATATGTTGGGGCAAAAAGACAGAAATTCTTTATTTTGGGGCAAAACTCAGAAATTCCATTTATTTTGGAGAAAATACCAGAAAGTTCCCTTATTTTGGGGCAAAATTGCAGAAATTTCACTTATTTTGGGGCAACATTGCAGAAATTTCACTTATTTCAGGAAAAAAAGGCAGAAATTTTTGATATTTTGGAGCAAAATGGCAGAAATTCTCAATATTTTGTGGCAAAAATGCAGAAATTCCCCTATTTTGAGGTAAAAAGGCTGAAATTCCCCTTATTTCGGAACAAAAAGGCAGAAATTTCCCTTATTTTGGGGCAAAATTGCAGAAATTTCACTTATTTCAGGGAAAAAAGGCGGAAATTTTCTTATTTTGGGGCAAAAAGTCAGAAATTCCTAATATTTTGAGGCAAAAATGCAGAAATTCCCTTTATTTTGTGTCAAAAAGGCAGAAATTTCTTTTATGTTGGGGCAAAATTGCAGAAATTTCCCTTATTTCAGGGCAAAATTCAAAAAATCCTTTTATTTTGGGGCAAAAAGACAGAAATTCCGTTTATTTTTTGGTAAAAAGGCAGAAATTTCACTTATTTTGATGTAAAAAGACAGAAATTTCTAGTATTTTGGGGCAAAAATATAGAAATTTCCTTTTTTTGTGGCAAAAGGTATACATTCCCCTTATTTTTGGGAAAAAAAAGCAGAAATTCCCTGTATTTTGGAGCAAAATTGCAGAAATTCCCCTAGTTGTGGGGCAAAAAGGGAGAAATTCCTTATTTGTTGGGGCAAAAAGACAGAAATTCTCCTTATTTTGGGACAAAACTCAGAAATTCCACTTATTTTGGGGCAAAATTGCAGAAATTTCAATTATTTTGGGGCAAAATTGCAGAAATTTCCTTTATTTCAGGGAAGAAAGACAGATATTTTCCTCATTTTGGGGCAAAAAGGCAGAAATTCCTAATATTTTGTGGCAAAAATGCAGAAATTCCCCTTATTTTGTGTCAAAAATTCAGAAATTTCCCTTATTTTGGGGCAAAATTGAAGAAATTGCACTTATTTCAGGGCATAATTCAAAAATTCCTTTTATTTTGGGGCAAAAAGACAGAAATTCCGTTTATTTTTGGGTAAAAAAGGCAGAAATTTTACTTATTTTGAGGTAAAAGGGCAGAAATTCCTCTTATTTTGGGGCAAAAAAGAAGAAATTTTCCTTTTTTGTGGCAAAAGGTATACATTCCCCTTATTTTCGGGCTAAAAAGCAGAAATTTCCCGTATTTTGGAGCAAAATTGCAGAAATTCTCCTAATTGTGGGGCAAAAATGCAGAAATTCCCTATATGTTGTGGTAAAAAGACAGAAATTCTTTTTATTTTGGGGCAAAACTCAGAAATTCCACTTATTTTGGGGCAAAATTCCAGAAATTTCCCTTATTTTTGGGCGAAATTGCAGAAATTTTACTTATTTTGGGGCAAAATTGCAGAAATTTCACTTATTTTGGGGCAAAATTGCAGAAATTTCACTTATTTCAGGAAAAAAATGCAGAAATTTTCCTTATTTTTGGGGAAAAAGGCCGAAATTCTTAATATTTTTTGGTAAAAATGCAGAAATTTCCCTTATTTTGTGTCAAAAAGGCAGAAATTTCCCTTATTTTGGGGCAAAATTGCAGAAATTTCACTTGTTTCAGGGCATAATTCAAAAATTTTTTTTTATTTTGGGGCAAAAAGACAGATATTCCGTTTATTTTGGGTAAAAAGGCAGAAATTTCACTTATTTTGAGGTAAAAATGCAGAAATTCCTCTTATTTTGGGGCAAAAATGAAGAAATATCCATTTTTGTGGCAAAATGTATATATTCCCTTTATTTTCGGGCAAAAAAGCAGAAATTCCCGTATTTTGGTGCAAAATTTCAGAAATTCCCCAAATTGTGAGGCAACAAGGCAGAAATTCCCTATATTTTGAGGCAAAAATACAAAAATTTTCCACATTTTTGGGCAAAACTCAGAAATTCCACTTATTCTGGGGCAAAATTCCAGAAATTTCCCTTATTTTGGGGCAGAATTGCAGAAATTTTCCTTATTTTAGGGCAAAATTGCAGAAATTTCACTTATTTAATTGAAAAAAGGCAGAAATTTTCATTATTTTGGAGCAAAAAGGCAGAAATTCCAAATATTTTGTGGCAAAAATGCAGAAATTCCAATTATTTTGAGGTAAAAATGCTGAAATTCCCCTTATTTGGGGGCAAAAATGCATAAATTTCCCTTATTTTGCTTCAAAAAGACAGAAATTCTTCTTATTTTGTGGCAAAAAGGCAGAAATTTCTTTTATTTTGGGGAAAATTGCAGAAATATCACTTATTTTAGGGCATAATTCAAAAATTCCTTTTATTTTGGGGCAAAAAGACAGAAATTCCGCTTATTTTTGGGTAAAAAGGCAGAAATTTCACTTATTTTGAAGTAAAAATGCAGAAATTCCTCCTATTTGGGGCAAAAATGAAGAAATTTTTTTTTTTTGTGGCAAAAGGTATACATTATTTTTATTTTCGGGCTAAAAAGTAGAAATTCCCCGTATTTTGGAGCAAAATTGCAGAAATTCCCCTAGTTGTGGGACAAAAAGGGAGAAATTCCCTATTTGTTGGGGCAAAAAGACAGAAATTCTCCTTATTTTGGGACAAAACTCAGAAATTCCACTTATTTTGGGGCAAAATTGCAGAAATTTCACTTATTTTGGGGCAAAATTGCAGAAATTTCCTTTATTTCAGGGAAGAAAGACAGAAATTTTCCTTATTTTGGGGAAAACAGGCAGAATTTCCTAATATTTTGTGGCAAAAACACAGAAATTCCCCTTATTTTGTGTCAAAAAGTCAGAAATTTTCCTTATTTTGGGGCAAAATTGAAGAAATTTCACTTATTTCAGGGCATAATTCAAAAATTCCTTTTATTTTGGGGCAAAAAGACTAAAATTCCGTTTATTTTTGGGTAAAAAAGGCAGAAATTTCACTTATTTTGAGGTAAAAATGCAGAAATTCCTCTTATTTAGGGGCAAAAATGAAGAAATTTCCCTTTTTGTGGGAAAGGTATACATTCCCCTTATTTTCGGGCTAAAAAGCAGAAATTCCCCGTATTTTGGACCAAATTTCAGAAATTCTCCTAATTGTGGGGCAAAAATGCAGAAATTCCCTATATTTTTGGGTAAAAAGACAGAAATTCTTTTTATTTTGGGACAAAACTCAGAAATTCCACTTATTTTGGGGCAAAATTCCAGATATTTCCCTTATTTTTGGGCAAAATTGCAGAAATTTTACTTATTTAGGGGCAAAATTGCTGAAATTTTCCCTATTTTGGGGCAAAATGGCAGAAATTCTTAATATTTTTTGGTAAAAATGCAGAAATTTCCTTTATTTTGTGTCAAAAAGGCAGAAATTTCCCTTATTTTGGGGCAAAATTGCAGAAATTTCACATATTTCAGGGCATAATTCAAAAATTCCCTTTATTTTGGGGCAAAAAGACAGAAATTCCATTTATTTTGGGTAAAAAGGTAGAAATTTCACTTATTTTGAGGTAAAAATGCAGAAATTCCTCTTATTTTGGGGCAAAAATGAAGAAATTTCCATTTTTTTGTGGCAAAAGGTATACATTCCCCTTATTTTCCAGCAAAAAAGCAGAAATTCCCGTATTTTGGAGCAAAATTGCAGAAATTCCCCTAATTGTGGGGCAAAAAGGCAGAAATTCCCTATATGTTGAGGCAAAAAGACAAAAATTCTCCACATTTTTGGGCAAACTCAGAAATGCCACTTATTCTGGGGTAAAATTTCAGAAATTTCCCTTATTTTGGGGCAAAATTGCAGAAATTTCCCTTATTTTTAGGGAAAAAGTATGAAATTCCCTTTATTTGGGGGCAAAAAGGCATAAATTTCCCTTTTTTTGGGGCAAAAAGACAGAAATTCCCCTTATTTTGTGGCAAAAAGGCAGAAATTTTATTTATTTTGGGGAAAGATTGCAGAAATATCAATTATTTCAGGGCATAATAAAAAAATTCCATTTATTTTGGGGCAAAAAGACAGAAATTCCATTTATTTTTGGGTAAATGGCAGAAATTTCACTTATTTTGAGGTAAAAATGCAGAAATTCCTTATATTTTGGGGCAAAAATGAAGAAATTCCTTTTTTTGTGGCAAAAGGTATACATTATTTATATTTTCGGGCTAAAAAGCAGAAATTCCCCGTATTTTGGAGCAAAATTGCAGAAATTCTTCTAATTGTCGGGCAAAAATGCAGAAATTCCCTATATGTTGGGGCAAAAAGACAGAAATTCTTTTTATTTTGGGGCAAAACTCAGAAATTCCATTTATTTTGAAGAAAATTCCAGAAATTTTTCTTATTTTGGGGCAAAATTGCAGAAATTTAATTGATTTTATGGCAACATTGCAGAAATTTCACTTATTTCAGGGAAAAAAGGCAGAAATTTTTGATATTTTGGAGCAAAATGGCAGAAATTCTCAATATTTTGTGGCAAAAATGCAGAAATTCAGCTATTTTGAGGTAAAAAGGCTGAAATTCCCCTTATTTCGGAACAAAAAGGCAGAAATTTCCCTTATTTTGGGGCAAAATTGCAGAAATTTCACTTATTTCAGGGAAAAAGGGCAGAAATTTTCTTATTTTGGGGCAAAACTCAGAAATTCCTAATATTTTGTGGCAAAAATGCAGAAATTTCCCTTATTTTTGGGCAAAATTGCAGAAATTTTACTTATTTTGGGGCAAAATTTCAGAAATTTTCCTTATTTTGGGGCAAAATGGCAGAAATTCTTGATATTTTTTGGTAAAAATCCAGAAATTTCCTTTATTTTGTGTCAAAAAGGCAGATATTTCCCTTATTTTGGGGCAAAATTGCAGAAATTTCACATATTTCAGGGCATAATTCAAAAATTCCCTTTATTTTGGGGCAAAAAGACAGAAATTCCATTTATTTTGGGTAAAAAGGTAGAAATTTCACTTATTTTGAGGTAAAAATGCAGAAATTCCTCTTATTTTGGGGCAAAAATGAAGAAATTTACATTTTTTTGCGGCAAAAGGTATACATTCCCCTTATTTTCGGGCAAAAAAGCAGAAATTCCCGTATTTTGGAGAAAAATTGCAGAAATTCCCCTAATTGTGGGGCAAAAAGGCAGAAATTCCCTATATGTTGAGGCAAAAAGACAAAAATTCTCCACATTTTTGGGCAAACTCAGAAATTCCACTTATTCTGGGGCAAAATTTCAGAAATTTCCCTTATTTTGGGGCAAAATTGCAGAAATTTCCCTTATTTTTAGGGAAAAAGTCTGATATTCCCCTTATTTGGGGGCAAAAAGGCATAAATTTCCCTTTTTTGGGGGCAAAAAGACAGAAATTCCCCTTATTTTGTGGCAAAAAGGCAGAAATTTTATTTATTTTGGGGAAAGATTGCAGAAATATCACTTATTTCAGGGCATAATAAAAAAATTCCATTTATTTTGGGGCAAAAAGACAGAAATTCCATTTATTTTTGGGTAAATGGCAGAAATTTCACTTATTTTGAGGTAAAAATGCAGAAATTCCTTATATTTTGGGGCAAAAATGAAGAAATTCCTTTTTTTGTGTCAAAAGGTATACATTATTTTTATTTTCGGGCTAAAAAGCAGAAATTCCCCGTATTTTGGAGCAAAATTGCAGAAATTCCTCTAATTGTGGGGCAAAAATGCAGAAATTCCATATATGTTGGGGCAAAAAGACAGAAATTCTTTTTATTTTGGGGCAAAACTCAGAAATTCCATTTATTTTGGAGAAAATTCCAGAAATTTTTCTTATTTTGGGGCAAAATTGCAGAAATTTAATTGATTTTATGGCAACATTGCAGAAATTTCACTTATTTCAGGGAAAAAAGGCAGAAATTTTTGATATTTTGAAGCAAAATGGCAGAAATTCTCAATATTTTGTGGCAAAAATGCAGAAATTCCCCTATTTTGAGGTAAAAAGGCTGAAATTCCCCTTATTTCGGAACAAAAAGGCAGAAATTTCCCTTATTTTGGGGCAAAATTGCAGAAATTTCACTTATTTCAGGGGAAAAAGGCAGAAATTTTCTTATTTTGGGGCAAAAAGTCAGAAATTCCTAATATTTTGTGGCAAAAATGCAGAAATTCCCCTTATTTTGTGTCAAAAAGGCAGAAATTTCTTTTATGTTGGGGCAAAATTGCAGAAATTTCCCTTATTTCAGGGCAAAATTCAAAAATTCCTTTTATTTTGGGGCAAAAGGACAGAAATTCCGTTTATTTTTGGGTAAAAAGGCAGAAATTTCACTTATTTTGATGTAAAAAGGCAAAAATTCCTATTATTTTGGGGCAAAAATGAAGAAATTTCCCTTTTTTGTGGCAAAAGGTATACATTCCCCTTATTTTTGGGAAAAAAAGCAGAAATTCCCTGTATTTTGGAGCAACATTGCAGAAATTCCCCTAGTTGTGGGGCAAAAAGGGAGAAATTCCCTATTTGTTGGGGCAAAAAGACAGAAATTCTCCTTAGTTTGGGGCAAAACTCAGAAATTCCACTTATTTTGAGGCAAAATTGCAGAAATTTCAATTATTTTGGGGCAAAATTGCAGAAATTTCCTTTATTTCAGGGAAGAAAGACAGAAATTTTCCTTATTTTGGGGCAAAAAGGCAGAAATTCCTAATATTTTGTGGCAAAAATGCAGAAATTCCCCTTATTTTGTGTCAAAAATTCAGAAATTTCCCTTATTTTGGGGCAAAATTGAAGAAATTTCACTTATTTCAGGGCATAATTCAAAAATTCCTTTTATTTTGGGGCCAAAACACAGAAATTCCGTTTATTTTGGGGTAAAAAAGGCAGAAATTTCACTTATTTTGAGGTAAAAAGGCAGAAATTCCTCTTATTTTGGGGCAAAAATGAAGAAATTTCCTTTTTGTGGCAAAAGGTATACATTCCCCTTATTTTCGGCTAAAAAGCAGAAATTCCCCGTATTTTAGAGCAAAATTGCAGAAATTCTCTTAATTTTGGGGCAAAAATGCAGAAATTCCCTATATGTTGTGGTAAAAAGACAGAAATTCTTTTTATTTTGGGGCAAAACTCAGAAATTCCACTTATTTTGGGACAAATTTCCAGAAATTTCCCTTATTTTTGGGCAAAATTGCAGAAATTTTACTTATTTTGGGGCAAAATTCCAGAAATATCACTTATTTTGGGGCAAAATTTCAGAAATTTCACTAATTTCAGAAAAAAAATGCAGAAATTTTCCTTATTTTGGGGCAAAAAGGCAGAAATTCCTAATATTTTGTGGCAAAAATGCAGAAATTCCCCTTATTTTGTGTCAAAAAGTCAGAAATTTCTCTTATTTTGGAGGAAAATTGAAGAAATTTCACTTATTTCAGGGCATAATTAAAAAATTCCTTTTATTTTGGGGCAAAAAGACACAAATTCCGTTTATTTTGAGTAAAAAGGCAGAAATTTCACTTATTTTGAGGTAAAAATGCAGAAATTCCTCTTATTTTGGGGCAAAAATTAAGAAATTTCCCTTTTTTGTGGCAAAAGGTATACATTCCCCTTATTTTCGGGCAAAAAAGCAGAAATTCCCGTATTTTGGAGAAAAATTGTAGAAATTACCCTAATTGAGGGGCAAAAAGGCAGAAATTCCCTATATGTTGAGGCAAAAAGACAAAAATTTTCCACATTTTTGGGCACAACTCAGAAATTCCACTTATTCTGAGGCAAAATTCCAGAAATTTCCCTTATTTAGGGGCAAAATTCCAGATATTTCCCTTATTTTAGGGCAAAATTGCAGAAATTTCACTTATTTCATGGAAAAAAGCCAGAAATTTTCCTTATTTTGGAGCAAAAAGGCAGAAATTCCTAATATTTTGTGGCAAAAATGCAGAAATTCCCCTTATTTTGAGGTAAAAAGGCTGAAATTTCCCTTATTTGGGGGCCAAAAAGGATAAATTTCCCTTATTTTGGGGCAAAAAGACAGAAATTCCCCTTATTTTGGTGCAAAAAGGCAGAAATTTCTTTTATTTTGTGGAAAAATTGCAGAAATATCACTTATTTCAGGGCATAATTCAAAAATTCCTTTTATTTTGGGGCAAAAAGACAGAAATTCCATTTATTTTTGGGTAAAAAGGCAGAAATTTCACTTATTTTGAGGTAAAAATGCAGAAATTCCTCTTATTTTGGGGCAAAAATAAAAAAATTTCTTTTTTTGTGGCAAAAGGTATACATTATTTTTATTTTCGGGCTAAAAAGCAGAAATTCCCCGTATTTTGGAACAAAATTGCAGAAATTCCCCTAATTGTGGGGCAAAAATGCAGAAATTCCCTATATGTTGGGGCAAAAAGACAGAAATTCTTTATTTTGGGGCAAAACTCAGAAATTCCATTTATTTTGGGGAAAATTCTAGAAATTTCCCTTATTTTGCGGCTAAATTGCAGAAATTTCACTTATTTTGGGGCAAAATTGCAGAAATTTCACTTATTTCAGAGAAAAAAGGCAGAAATTTTCGATATTTTGGAGCAAAATGGCAAATTTCTCAATATTTTGTGTCAAAAATGCAGAAATTCCCTTTATTGTGAGGTAAAAATGCTGAAATTCCCCTTATTTTGGAACAAAATGCAGAAATTTCCCTTATTTTTGGGCAAAAAGACAGAAATTCCTTTTATTTTGTGGCAAAAAGGCAGACATTTCTTTTATTTGGGGGAAAATTGCAGAAATTTCCCTTATTTTTAGGGGAAAAGTCTGAAATTCCCCTTATTTTGGGGCAAAAAGGCATAAATTTCCCTTTTTTTGGGGCAAAAAGACAGAAATTCCCCTTATTTTGTGGCAAAAAGGCAGAAATTTTATTTATTTTGGGGAAAGATTGCAGAAATATCACTTATTTCAGGGCATAATAAAAAAATTCCATTTATTTTGGGGCAAAAAGACAGAAATTCCATTTATTTTTGGGTAAATTGCAGAAATTTCACTTATTTTGAGGTAAAAATGCAGAAATTCCTTATATTTTGGGGCAAAAATGAAGAAATTCCTTTTTTTGTGGCAAAAGGTATACATTATTTTTATTTTCGGGCTAAAAAGCAGAAATTCCCCGTATTTTGGAGCAAAATTGCAGAAATTCCTCTAATTGTGGGGCAAAAATGCAGAAATTCCCTATATGTTGGGGCAAAAAGACAGAAATTCTTTTTATTTTGGGGCAAAACTCAGAAATTCCATTTATTTTGGAGAAAATTCCAGAAATTTTTCTTATTTTGGGGCAAAATTGCAGAAATTTAATTGATTTTATGGCAACATTGCAGAAATTTCACTTATTTCAGGGAAAAAAGGCAGAAATTTTTGATATTTTGGAGCAAAATGGCAGAAATTCTCAATATTTTGTGGCAAAAATGCAGAAATTCCCCTATTTTGAGGTAAAAAGGCTGAAATTCCCCTTATTTCGGAACAAAAAGGCAGAAATTTCCCTTATTTTGGGGCAAAATTGCAGAAATTTCACTTATTTCAGGGAAAAAAGGCGGAAATTTTCTTATTTTGGGGCAAAAAGCCAGAAATTCCTAATATTTTGTGGCAAAAAATGCAGAAATTCCCCTTATTTTGTGTCAAAAAGGCAGAAATTTCTTTTATGTTGGGGCAAGATTGCAGAAATTTCCCTTATTTCAGGGCAAAATTCAAAAATTCCTTTTATTTTGGGGCAAAAGGACAGAAATTCCGTTTATTTTTGGGTAAAAAGGCAGAAATTTCACTTATTTTGATGTAAAAAGGCAAAAATTCCTATTATTTTGGGGCAAAAATGAAGAAATTTCCCTTTTTTGTGGCAAAAGTTATACATTCCCCTTATTTTTGGGAAAAAAAAGCAGAAATTCCCTGTATTTTGGAGCAAAATTGCAGAAATTCCCCTAACTGTGGGGCAAAAAGGGAGAAATTCCCTATTTGTTGGGGCAAAAAGACAGAAATTCTCCTTATTTTGGGGCAAAACTCAGAAATTCCACTTATTTTGGGGCAAAATTGCAGAAATTTCAATTATTTTGGGGCAAAATTGCAGAAATTTCCTTTATTTCAGGGAAGAAAGACAGAAATTTTCCTTATTTTGGGGCAAAAAGGCAGAAATTCCTAATATTTTGTGGCAAAAATGCAGAAATTCCCCTTATTTTGTGTCAAAAATTCAGAAATTTCCCTTATTTTGGGGCAAAATTGAAGAAATTTCACATATTTCAAGGCATAATTCAAAAATTCTTTTTATTTTGGGGCAAAAACACAGAAATTCCGTTTATTTTGGGGTAAAAAAGGCAGAAATTTCACTTATTTTGCGGTAAAAAGGCAGAAATTCCTCTTATTTTGGGGCAAAAATGAAGAAATTTCCCTTTTTTGTGGCAAAAGGTATACATTCCCCTTATTTTCGGGCTAAAAAGCAAAAATTCCCCGTATTTTGGGGCAAAATTGCAGAAATTCTCCTAATTTTGGGGCAAAACTGCAGAAATTCCCTATATGTTGTGGTAAAAAGACAGAAATTCTTTTTATTTTGGGGCAAAACTCAGAAATTCCACTTATTTTGGGACAAATTTCCAGAAATTTCCCTTATTTTTGGGCAAAATTGCAGAAATTTTACTTATTTTGGGGCAAAATTGCAGAAATTTCACTTATTTTGGGGCAAAATTTCAGAAATTTCACTAATTTCAGAAAAAAAATGCAGAAATTTTCCTTATTTTGGGGCAAAAAGGCAGAAATTCCTAATATTTTGTGGCAAAAATGCAGAAATTCCCCTTATTTTGTGTCAAAAAGTCAGAAATTTCTCTTATTTTGGAGGAAAATTGTAGAAATTTCACTTATTTCAGGGCATAATTAAAAAATTCCTTTTATTTTGGGGCAAAAAGACACAAATTCCGTTTATTTTGGGTAAAAAGGCAGAAATTTCACTTATTTTGAGGTAAAAATGCAGAAATTCCTCTTATTTTGGGGCAAAAATGAAGAAATTTCCCTTTTTTGTGGCAAAAGGTATACATTCCCCTTATTTTCGGGCAAAAAAGCAGAAATTCCCGTATTTTGGAGAAAAATTGTAGAAATTACCCTAATTGAGGGGCAAAAAGGCAGAAATTTCCTATATGTTGAGGCAAAAAGACAAAAATTCTCCACATTTTTGGGCACAACTCAGAAATTCCACTTATTCTGAGGCAAAATTCCAGAAATTTCCCTTATTTAGGGGCAAAATTCCAGATATTTCCTTTATTTTAGGGCAAAATTGCAGAAATTTCACTTATTTCATGGAAAAAAGCCAGAAATTTTCCTTATTTTGGAGCAAAAATGCAGAAATTCCTAATATTTTGTGGCAAAAATGCAGAAATTCCCCTTATTTTGAGGTAAAAAGGCTGAAATTTCCCTTATTTGGGGGCCAAAAAGGATAAATTTCCCTTATTTTGGGGCAAAAAGACAGAAATTCCCCTTATTTTGGTGCAAAAAGGCAGAAATTTCTTTTATTTTGTGGAAAAATTGCAGAAATATTACTTATTTCAGGGCATAATTCAAAAATTCCTTTTATTTTGGGGAAAAAGACAGAAATTCCATTTATTTTTGGGTAAAAAGGCAGAAATTTCACTTATTTTGAGGAAAAAATGCAGAAATTCCTCTTATTTTAGGGCAAAAATAAAAAAATTTCTTTTTTTGTGGCAAAAGGTATACATTATTTTTATTTTCGGGCTAAAAAGCAGAAATTCCCCGTATTTTGGAGCAAAATTGCAGAAATTCCCCTAATTGTGGGGCAAAAATGCAGAAATTCCCTATATGTTTGGGGCAAAAAGACAGAAATTCTTTATTTTGGGGCAAAACTCAGAAATTCCATTTATTTTGGGGAAAATTCCAGAAATTTCCCTTATTTGTGGGCTAAATTGCAGAAATTTCACTTATTTTGGGGCAAAATTGCAGAAATTTCACTTATTTCAGAGAAAAAAGGCAGAAATTTTCGATATTTTGGAGCAAAATGGCAAAAATTCTCAATATTTTGTGGCAAAATGCAGAAATTCCCTTTATTGTGAGGTAAAAATGCTGAAATTCCCCTTATTTTGGAACAAAATGCAGAAATTTCCCTTATTTTTGGGCTAAAAGACAGAAATTCCTTTTATTTGTGGCAAAAAGGCAGAAATTTCTTTTATTTGGGGGAAAATTGCAGAAATTTCACTTATTTCAGGGCATAATTCAAAAATTTCTTTTATTTCGGGGCAAAATGACAGAAATTCCGTTTATTTTTGGGTAGAAAAGCAGAAATTTCACTTATTTGAGGTTAAAATGCCGACATTCCTCTTATTTTGTGGCAAAAATGAAGAAATTTCCCTTTTTTGTGGCAGAAGGTATACATTCCCCTTATTTTCGGGCAAAAAGGCAGAAATTCCCCGTATTTTGGAGCAAAATTGCAGAAATTCCCCTAATTGCGGGGCAAAAAGGCAAAAATTCCCTATATGTTAGGGCAAAAGTCAGATATTCTTTTTATTTTGGGGCAAAACTCTAAATTCCAATTATATTGGGGCAAAATTCCAGAAATTTCCCTTATTTGGGGCAAAATTGCAGAAATTTCACTTATTTTGGGGAAAATTGCAGAAATTTCACTTATTTAAGGGAAAAAGGCAGAAATTTTCCTTATTTTGGGGCAAAAAGGCAGAAATTCTTAATATTTTGTGGCAAAAATGCTTAAATTCCCATTATTTTGAGGTATAAAGGCTGAAATTCCCCTTATTTGAAAGCAAAATTCCAGAACTTTCCCCTATTTTGGGGCAAAATTCCAGAAATTCCACTTATTCTGAGGCAAAATTCCAGAAATTTCCCTTATTTTGGGGCAAAATTCCAGATATTTCCCTTATTTTAGGGCAAAATTGCAGAAATTTCACGTATTTCATGGAAAAAAGCCAGAAATTTTCCTTATTTTGGAGCAAAAAGGCAGAAATTCCTAATATTTTGTGGCAAAAATGCAGAAATTCCCCTTATTTTGAGGTAAAAAGGCTGAAATTTCCCTTATTTGGGGGCAAAAAGGATAAATTTCCCTTATTTTGGGGCAAAAAGACAGAAATTCCCCTTATTTTGTGGCAAAAAGGCAGAAATTTCTTTTATTTTGTGGAAAAATTGCAGAAATATCACTTATTTCAGGGCATAATTCAAAAATTCCTTTTATTTTGGGGCAAAAAGACAGAAATTCCATTTATTTTTGGGTAAAAAGACAGAAATTTCACTTATTTTGAGGTAAAAATGCAGAAATTCCTCTTATTTTGGGGCAAAAATAAAAAAATTTCTTTTTTTGTGGCAAAAGGTATACATTATTTTTATTTTCGGGCTAAAAAGAAGAAATTCCCCGTATTTTGGAGCAAAATTGCAGAAATTCCCCTAATTGTGGGGCAAAAATGCAGAAATTTTCTATATGTTGGGGCAAAAAGACAGAAATTCTTTATTTTGGGGCAAAACTCAGAAATTCCATTTATTTTGGGGAAAATTCCAGAAATTTCCCTTATTTTGGGGCTAAATTGCAGAAATTTCACTTATTTTGGGGCAAAATTGCAGAAATTTCACTTATTTCAGAGAAAAAAGGCAGAAATTTTCGATATTTTGGAGCAAAATGGCAAAAATTCTCAATATTTTGTGGCAAAAATGCAGAAATTCCCTTTATTGTGAGGTAAAAATGCTGAAATTCCCCTTATTTTGGAACAAAATGCAGAAATTTCCCTTATTTTTGGGCTAAAAGACAGAAATTCCTTTTATTTGTGGCAAAAAGGCAGAAATTTCTTTTATTTGGGGGAAAATTGCAGAAATTTCACTTATTTCAGGGCATAATTCAAAAATTTCTTTTATTTTGGGGCAAAATGACAGAAATTCCATTTATTTTTGGGTAGAAAGGCAGAAATTTCACTTATTTTGATGTTAAAAGGCCGACATTCCTCTTATTTTGTGGCAAAAATGAAGAAATTTCCCTTTTTTGTGGCAGAAGGTATACATTCCCCTTATTTTCGGGCAAAAAGGCAGAAATTCCCTGTATTTTGGAGCAAAATTGCAGAAATTCCCCTAATTGCGGGGCAAAAAGGCAAAAATTCCCTATATGTTAGGGCAAAAGTCAGATATTCTTTTTATTTTGGGGCAAAACTCAAAATTCCAATTATATTGGGGCAAAATTCCAGAAATTTCCCTTATTTGGGGCAAAATTGCAGAAATTTCACTTATTTTGGGGCAAAATTGCAGAAATTTCACTTATTTCAGGGAAAAAGGCAGAAATTTTCCTTATTTTGGGGCAAAAAAGCAGAAATTTTTAATATTTAGTGGCAAAAATGCTTAAATTCCCATTATTTTTAGGTATAAAGGCTGAAATTCCCCTTATTTGAAAGCAAAATTCCAGAACTTTCCCCTATTTTGGGGCAAAATTCCAGAAATTTCACTTATTTTGGGGCAAAATTGCAGAAATTTCACTTATTTCAGGCAAAAAAAGGCAGGAATTTTCCTTATTTTGGGGCAAAAAGGCAGAAATTCCTAATATTTTGTGTCAAAAAGGCAAAAATTGCTCTTATTTTGGGGCAAAATTGCAGAAATTTCACTTATTTCAGGGCATAATTCAAAAATTCCTTTTATTTTGGGGCAAAAAGACAGAAATTCCGTATATTTTTGAATAAAAAGGCAGAAATTTCACTTATTTTGAGGTTAAAAGGCAGAAATTCCTCTTATTTTGGGGCAAAAATGAAGAAATTTCCCTTTTTTGTGGCAAAAGGTATACATTCCTCTTATTTTTGGGAAAAAAAGCAAAAATTCCCCATATTTTGGAGCAAAATTGCAGATATTCCCCTAGTTGTGGGGCAAAAAGGCAGAAATTCCCTATATGTTGGGGCAAAAACACAGAAATTCTTTTTATTTTGAGGTAAAACTCAAAAATTCCATTTATTTTGGGGAAAATTCCAGAAATTTCCCTTATTTTGGGGAAAAATTGCAGAAATTTCACTTATTTGGGGGAAAATTGCAGAAATTTCAATTATTTCAGGGAAAAAAGTCAGAAATTTTTAATATTTTGGAGTAAAATTGCAGAAATTCTCAATATTTTGTGCCAAAAATGCAGAAATTCCCCTTATTTTGAGGTAAAAAGGCTGAAATTCCCCTTATTTCGGGACAAAAAGGCAGAAATTTCCCTTATTTTTGGGCAAAATAACAGAAATTCCTTTTATTTTGTGGCAAAAAAGAAGAAATTTCTTTTATTTTGGGGCAAAATTGCAGAAATTTCACTTATTTCAGGGCATAATTCAAAGATTCCTTTTATTTTGGGGCAAAAAGACAGAAATTCCCCTAATTTTGTGGCAAAAAGGCAGAAATTTATTTTATTTTGGGGAAAAATTGCAGAAATATCACTTATTTCAGGGCATAATAAAAAAAATTCCTTTTATTTTGGGGCAAAAAGACAGAAATTCCGTTTATTTTTGGGTAAATGGCAGAAATTTCACTTATTTTGAGGCAAAAATGCAGAAATTCCTCTTATTTTGGGGCAAAAATGAAGAAATTCCTGTTTTTGTGGCAAAAGGTATACATTATTTTTATTTTCGGGCTAAAAAGCAGAAATTCCCCGTATTTTGGAGCAAAATTGCAGAAATTCCTCTAATTGTGGGGCAAAAATGCAGAAATTCCATATATGTTGGGGCAAAAAGACAGAAATTCTTTATTTTGGGGCAAAACTCAAAAATTCCATTTATTTTGGGGAAAATACCAGAAAGTTCCCTTATTTTGGGGCAAAATTGCAGAAATTTCACTTATTTTGGGGCAACGTTGCAGAAATTTCACTTATTTCAGGAAAAAAAGGCAGAAATTTTTGATATTTTGGAGCAAAATGGCAGAAATTCTCAATATTTTGTGGCAAAAATGCAGAAATTCCCCTATTTTGAGGTAAAAAGGCTGAAATTCCCCTTATTTCGGAACAAAAAGGCAGAAATTTCCCTTATTTTGGGGCAAAATTGCAGAAATTTCACTTATTTCAGGGAAAAAAGGCAGAAATTTTCTTATTTTGGGGCAAAAAGTCAGAAATTCCTAATATTTTGTGGCAAAAATGCAGAAATTCCCCTTATTTTGTGTCAAAAAGGCAGAAATTTCTTTTATGTTGGGGCAAAATTGCAGAAATTTCCCTTATATCAGGGCAAAATTCAAAAATTCCTTTATTTTGGGGCAAAAAGACAGAAATTCAGTTTATTTTTGGGTAAAAAGGCAGAAATTTCAATTATTTTGAGGTAAAAAGACAGAAATTTCTATTATTTTGGGGCAAAAATATAGAAATTTCCCTTTTTTGTGGCAAAAGGTATACATTCCCCTTATTTTTGGAAAAAAAAGCAGAAATTCCCTGTATTTTGGAGCAAAATTGCAGAAATTCCCTTAGTTGTGGGGCAAAAAGGGAGAAATTCCTTATTTGTTGGGGCAAAAAGACAGAAATTCTCCTTATTTTGGGACAAAACTCAGAAATTCCACTTATTTTGGGGCAAAATTGCAGAAATTTCAATTATTTTGGGGCAAAATTGCAGAAATTTCCTTTATTTCAGGGAAGAAACACAGAAATTTTCCTCATTTTGGGGCAATAAGGCAGAAATTCCTAATATTTTGTGGCAAAAATGCAGAAATTCCCCTTATTTTGTGTCAAAAATTCAGAAATTTCCCTTATTTTGGGGCAAAATTGAGAAATTGCACTTATTTCAGGGTATAATTCAAAAATTCCTTTTATTTTGGGGCAAAAAGACAGAAATTCCGTTTATTTTTGGGTAAAAAAGGCAGAAATTTTACTTATTTTGAGGTAAAAAGGCAGAAATTCCTCTTATTTTGGGGCAAAAATGAAGAATTTTCCCTTTTTTGTGGCAAAAGGTATACATTCCCCTTATTTTCGGGCTAAAAAGCAGAAATTCCCTGTATTTTGGAGCAAAATTGCAGAAATTCTTCTAATTGTCGGGCAAAAATGCAGAAATTCCCTATATGTTGGGGTAAAAAGACAGAAATTCTTTTTATTTTGGGGCAAAACTCAGAAATTCCACTTATTTTGGGGCAAAATTCCAGAAATTTCCTTTATTTTTGGGCAAAATTGCAGAAATTTTACTTATTTTGGGGCAAAATTCCAGAAATTTCACTTATTTTGGGGCAAAATTGCAGAAATTTCACTTATTTCAGGGAAAAAAGGCAGGAATTTTCCTTATTTTGGGGCATAAAGGCAGAAATTCCTAATATTTTGTGTCAAAAAGGCAGAAATTGCTCTTATTTTGGGGCAAAATTGCAGAAATTTCACTTATTTCAGGGCATAATTCAAAAATTCCTTTTATTTTGGGGCAAAAGGCAGAAATTCCGTTTATTTTTGAATAAAAAAGCAGATATTTCACTTATTTTGAGGTCAAAAGGCAGAAATTCCTCTTATTTTGGGGCAAAAATGAAGAAATTTTCCTTTTTTGTGGCAAAAGGTATACATTCCTCTTATTTTTGGGAAAAAAAGCAGAAATTTTCCGTATTTTGGAGCAAAATTGCAGATATTCCCCTACTTGTGGGGCAAAAAGGCAGAAATTCCCTATATGTTGGGGCAAAAACACAGAAATTCTTTTTATTTTGGGGTAAAACTCAGAAATTCCATTTATTTTGAAGAAAATTCCAGAAATTTCCTTTATTTTGGGGCAAAATTGCAGAAATTTCAGTTATTTTGTGGCAAAATGGCAGGAATTTCAATTATTTCAGGGAAAAAAGGCAGAAATTTTCAATATTTGGTAGTAAAATTGCAGAAATTCTCAATATTTTGTGCCAAAAATGCAGAAATTCCCAATATTTTGAGGTAAAAAGTCTGAAATTCCCTTTATTTCGGGACAAAAAGGCAGAAATTTCCCGTATTTTTGGGCAAAATAACAGAAATTCCTTTTATTTGGGGGTAAAACTCAGAAATTCCACTTATATTTATTTAGGGGCAAAATTCCAGAAATTTCATTTATTTCAGGGTAATAAGTCAGAAATACCCCTTATTATTGGGCAAAAAAGACAGAAATTCCCTTTGTTTTGGGGGAAAAAGATAGAAATTCCACTTATTTAGAGGCAAAAAAGGCAGAAATTCCCCTTATTTTGGATCAAAAATGAAGAAATTTCCCTTTTTTATGGCAAAAAAGGTATGCATTCCCCTTATTTTCGGGCAAAAAGGCAGAAATTCCCCGTATTTTAGAACAAAATTGCAGAAATTCCCCTAATTTTGGGGCAAAGGGCAGAAATTCCCTTTATTTTGGTGCAAAAATCAGAAATTCCTCTTATTTTGGGGCAAAATTCCAGAAATTTCCTCTATTTTGGGGCAAAAAGGCAGAAATTCCTTATATTTTGTGGCAAAAATGCTGAAATTCCCTTTATTTTGAGGTAAAAAGGCTGAAATTCTTCTTATTTGGGGGTAAAATTCCAGAAATTTCCCTTATTTGTGGCAAAAAGGCAGAAATTTCTCTAAATTTGTGGCAAAATTGCAGAAATTTCACTTATTGCAGGGCATAATTCAAAAATTCCTTATATTTTGGAGGAAGAAGACAAAAATTCCGTTTATTTTTGAATAAAAATGCAGAAATTTCACTTATTTTGAGGTTAAAAGGCAGAAATTCCTTTTATTTTGGGGCAAAAATGAAGAAATTTCCTTTTTTGTGGCAAAAGGTATACATTCCTCTTATTTTTGGGAAAAAAAGCAGAAATTCCCCGTATTTTGGAGCAAAATTGCAGAAATTCCCCTAGTTGTGGGGCAAAAAGGCAGAAATTCTCTATTTATTGGGTCAAAAGGACAGAAATTCTCCTTATTTTGGGGCAAAACTCAGAAATTCCACTTATGTTGGGGCAAAATTCCAGAATTTTCACTTATTTCAGGGTAATAAGTCAGAAATCCCCTTATTATTGGGCAAAAAAGACAGAAACTTCCTTTGTTTTGGGGTAAAAAGACAGAAATTTCAATTTTTTAGAGGCAAAAAGGCAGAAATTCCCCTTATTTTGGAGCAAAAATGAAGAAATTTTTTTTATGGCCAAAAGGTATGCATTCCCCTTATTATCAGGCAAAAGGGCAAAAATTCCTTGTATTTTGGAACAAAATTGCAGAAATTCCCCTAATTTTGAGGCAAAAGGCAGAAATTCCATTTATTTTGGTGCAAAAATCAGAAATTCCCCTTATTTTGTGACAAAATTCCAGAAATTTCCTTTATTTTGGGGCAAAATTGCAGGAATTTACCTTATTTTGAGGTAAAATTGCAGAAATTTCCCTTATTTTGTGGTAAAATTGCTGAAATTTCAAATATTTCATGGCAAAATGGCAGAAATTCCCCTTATTTTGTGGCAAAAAATGAAATCCCTAATTTTTGGCTAAAATTGAAGAAATTTCACTTATTTTGGGACAAAAAGACAGAAATTCCACTTAATTTCGTGCATAAAGGCAGAAATGACCCGTATTTTGGAGCAAAATTGCAGAAATTCCCCTAATATTGGTGCAAAAATGCAGAAATTCCCTTTATTTGGGGCAAAAAGGCAGAAATTCTCCATATGTTTGTGCAAAAAAGCTGAAATTCCCTTTATTTTGAGGTAAAATGTTGAAATTCCCCATATTTGGGTTCAAAACGCAGAAATTCCCCTAATTTTGGGGCAAAAAGGCACAAATTTCTCTTATTTTCAGGCAAAAATGCAGAAATTTCATTTATTTCAGGGCAAAAAGTCAGAAATTCCCTTTATTTTGGGGCAAAAAGCAGAAATTTCTTTTATTATGGTACAAAATTGAAGAAATTTTCATTATTTTGGAACAATAAGCAGAAATTCCCCATATTTTGGGGCAAAAGGCAGAAATTTTTTTTATTTTGAGGTAAAATGCAGAAATTCCCCTTATTTAGAGGTAAAATGCAGAAATTCTTCAGATATTGGGGGGAAATGCAGAAATTCCCTTTATTTTGGAGCTAAAAGGCAGAAATTCCCCATATTTTGAAGCAAAATTGCAGAAATTCTCATAATGTTCGTGCAAAAAGGCAGAAAATCTCCTTATTTTGGGGCAAAAAGACAGAAAATCTCCTTTTTTTGGGAGCAAAAATCAAAAATTCCCCTTATTTTGGGGCAAAATTGCAGAAATTTTCTTGACATTGGGGCAAAATTGCAGAAATTTCCCTTATTTTGGGGCAAAATTGCAGAAATTTCACTTATTTCAGAGAAAAGGCCGAAATTTTCTTATTTTGGGGCAAAAAGGCAAAAATTTCTTTTATTTTCGAACAAAATTGCAGAAATTTTTTTTATCTTGGGTCAAAAAAGCAGAAATTCCCCATATTTTGGGGCAAAAAGGCAGAAATTCCCCTTATTTTGAGGTAAATAGCCTGAAATTCCCCTTATTTTTGGGCAAAAAGTCAGAAATTTCCCTTATTTTGGGGGAAAAGACAGAAATTTCATTTATTTTGGGGGAAAAGGCAGAAATTTCACTTATTTTGAGTCAAAAAGGCGGAAAATCCCCTTATTTTCGGGCAAAAATGAAGAAATTTCCTTTTTTTATGGCAAAAACGTATACATTCCTATTATTTTCGGGCAAGAAGGCAGAAATTCCCCGTATTTTGGAGCAAAATTGCAGAAATTTCCCTAATAATGTGGAAAAAAGGCAGAAATTCCCATTATTTTGGGGTAAAACTGCATAAATTTCACTTATTTTGCGGCAAAATGCAGAAATTTTCCTTATTTTCGGTGAAAAAGGCAGAAAATCTCCGTATTTTGGAGCAAGATTAAAGAAATTCACCTAATTTTGGGGTAAAAAATACAGTAATTTTCTTTATTTTTGGTCAAAAAAGCAGAAATTCTCCTTATTTTGGGGCAAAAGGCAGAAATTCCCCTTATTTTAGGGCAAAATTGCAGAAATTTCCTTTATTTGTAGGCAAAAAACAGAAATTCCTTTTACTTTGGGGCAAAAATGTAGAAATTTCCAATTTTTGTGGCAAAAAAATATGCATTCCCTTTATTTTCGGTCAAAAGGCAGAAATTCCCCGTATTTTGGAGCAAAATGGCAGAAATTCTCCTTATTTTGGGGCAAAATGTGAAATCCCTAATTTTTGGCTAAAATTGAAGAAATTTCACTTATTTCGGGACAAAAAGGCAGAAATTCCACTTAATTTCGGGCATAAAGGCAGAAATGACCCGTATTTTGGAGCAAAATTGCAGAAATTCCTTTAATATTGGTGCAAAAATGCAGAAATTCCCTTTATTTGGGGGCAAAAAGGCAGAAATTCTCCATATTTTGGTGCAAAAAGTCTGAAATTCCTTTTATTTTAAGGTAAAATGCTGTAATTCCCCATATTTTGGAGCAAAAGGCAGAAATTCCTTTTATTTTGGGACAGAAAGGCACAAATTTCTATTATTTTCGGGCAAAATTGCAGAAATTTCATTTATTTCATGGCAAAAATCAGAAATTTCTCTTATTTTGGGGTAAAAAGCAGAAATTTCTGTTGTTATGGTACAAAATTGAAGAAATTTTTCTTATTTTGGAACAAAAAGGCAGAAATTCCCCGTATTTTGGGGCAAAAGGCAGAAATTCTTCTTATTTTGAGGTAAAATGCAGAAATTCCCCTTATTTAGAGGTAAAATGCAGAAATTCCCTTTATTTTGGGGCAAAAAGGCAGAAATTCCCTGTGTTTTGAAGCAAAATTGCAGAAATACTCATAATTTTCGCGCAAAAAGGCAGAAATTCTCCTTATTTTGGGGCAAAAAGACAGAAAATCGTTTATTTTCGGGAACATAAAGTCAGAAATTCCCCTTATTTTGGGGCAAAATTGCAGAAATTTTCTAAACATCGGGGCAAAATTGCAGAAATTTCCCTTATTTGAGGGTAAAATTGGAGAAATTTCACTTATTTCAGAAAAAAGGCAGAAATTTTCTTATTTTGTGGCAAAAAAACAATTTCTTTTTTTGGTACAACATTGCAGAAATTTTTCTTATTTTGGGGCAAAAAGGCAGAAATTCCCCATATTTTGGGGCAAAAAGGCAGAAATTCCCCTTATTTTGAAATAAATAGGCTGAAATTCCCCTTATTTTCGGGCAAAAAGTCAGAAATTCCCCTTATTTTAAGGCAAAAAGACAGAAGTTTCATTTACTTTTGGTGAAAAGGCAGAAATTGCACTTATTTTGAGTCAAAAAGGCGGAAAAATCCCATTATTTTCAGGCAAAAATGAAGAAATTTCCCTTTTTTATGGCAAAAAGGGATACATTCCTTTTATTTTCGGGCAAAAAGGCAGAAATTCCTCGTATTTTGGAGCAAAATTGCAGAAATTCCCCTAATTTGTGGCAAAAAGGCAGAAATTCCCCTTATTTTGGCTTGAAACTGCAGAAATTTCACTTATTTCACGGCAAAATGCAGAAATTCCCCTTATTTTCAGCGAGAAAGGCAGAAAATCCCCGTATTTTGGAGCAAAATTGTAGAAATTCCCCTAATTGTGGGGCAAAAATGCAGAAATTCCCTATATGTTGGGGCAAAAAGACAGAAATTCTTCTTATTTTGGGGCAAACCTCAGAAATGCCACTTATTTTGGGGCAAAATTCTAGAAATTTCCCTTATTTTGGGGCACAATTGCAGAAATTTCACTTATTTTGGGGCAAAATTGAAGAAATTTCACTTATTTCAGGGAAAAAAGGCAGAAATTTTCCTTATTTTGGGGCAAATGCAGAAATTCCTAATATTTTGTGGCAAAAATGCCGAAATTCCCCTTATTTTGAGGTAAAAAGGCTGAAATTCCCCTTATTTGGGGGCAAAAAGGCAGAAATTTCCCTTATGTTGAGGCAAAATTGCAGAAATTTCACATATTTCAGGGTAATAAGTCAGAAATTTCCCTTATTTTGGGGCAAAAAAGACAGAAATTCTTTTTGTTTTGGGGGAAAAAAACAAATTCTACTTATTTAGAGGCAAAAAGGCAGAAATTTCCCTTATTTTGGAGCAAAAATGAAGAAATTTCCCTTTTTTATTGCAAAAAGGTATGCATTCCCCTTATTTTCGGGCAAAAAGGCAGAAATTCCCCGTATTTTGGAGCAAAATGGCAGAAATTCCCCTTATTTTGGGGCAAAAAGATGAAATCCCTAATTTTTGGCTAAAATTGAAGAATTTTCACTTATTTCGGGACAAAAACGCAGAAATTCCACTTAATTTTGGGCATAAAGGCAGAAATGACCCGTATTTTGGAGCAAAATTGCAGATATTCTCCTAATATTGGTGCAAAAATGCAGATTCCCTATATTTTGGGACAAATAGGCAGAAATTCTCCATATTTTGGTGCAAAAAGACTGAAATTCCCCTTATTTTGAGGTAAAATGTTGAAATTCCCCATATTTTGGGGCAACAGGCAGAAATTCCCTTTATTTTGGGGCAAAAAGGCACAAATTTCCCTTATTTTCAGGCAAAATTGCAGAAATTTCATTTATTTCAGGGCAAAAAGTCAGAAATTCCCCTTATTTTGGGGCATAAAGCAGAAATTTCTTTTGTTATGGTACAAAATTGAAGAAATTTTTTTTATTTTAAAACAAAAAGGCAAAAATTCCCCATATGTTGGGGCAAAAGGCAGAAATTCTTCTTATTTTGAGGTAAAATGCAGAAATTTCCCTTATTTAGTGGTAAAATGCAGAAATTCCCCAAATATTGGGGAAAATGCAGAAATTCCCTTTATTTTGTGGCTAAAAGACACAAATTCCCTGTATTTTAGTGCAAAATTGCAGAAATTTCCCTTATTTGAGGGCAAAAAAACAGAAATTCCTCTTACTTTGGGGCAAAAATTAAAAAATTTCCTTTTTTTATGGCAAAAAGGTATGCATTCCCCTTATTTTCAGGCAAAAAGGCAGAAATTCTCTGTATTTTGGAGCAAAATTGCAGAAATTTTCCTTATTGTGGGGCAAAAAGTCAGAAAAAATCCCTATATGTTGGGGCAAACCTCAGAAATTCCACTTATTTTGGGGAAACTTTTTAGAAATTTCTCTTATTTTGGGGCAAAATTGCAGAAATTTCACTTATTTTCGGGCAAGATTGAAGAAATTTCACTTATTTCAGGAAAAAAAGGCAGAATTTTTCCTTATATTGGGGCAAAAAGGCAGAAATTCCTAATATTTTGTGGTAAAATGCAGAAATTCCCCTTATTTTGAGGTAAAAAGGCTGAAATTCCCCTTATTTGGAGGCAAAAAGGGAGAAATTTCTCTTATGTTGGTAGAAAGTTGCAGAAATTTCACTTATTTCAGGGTAATAAGGCAGAAATTCCCCTTATTTTGGGCCAAAAAAGACAGAAATTCCTTGTGTTTTGGGGGAAAAAACAGAAATTCAACTTAATTAGAGGCAAAGAGGCAGAAATTCCCCTTAATTTGGAGCAAAAATGAAGAAATTTCCCTTTTTTATGGCAAAAAGGTATGCATTCCCCTTATTTTCGGGCAAAAAGGCAGAAATTCCCCGTATTTTGGAGTAAAATTGCAGAAATTCCCCTAATTTTGAGGCAAAAGGCAGAAATTCCCTTTATTTTGGGGCAAAAATCAGAAATTCCCCGTATTTTAGGACAAAATTCCAAAAATTTTCTTTATTTTGGAGCAAAATTGCAGAAATTTACCTTATTTAGGGGGAAAATTGCTGGAATTTAACTTATTTGGGGCAAAATTGCAGTAATTTCACTTATTTTCAGGTAAAAAGGCTGAAATTTCCTTTATTTTGCGGCAAAAAGGGAGAAATTCCCTTTATTTAGGAGCAAAATTGCAGAAATTTTCCATACTTTGAGGCAAAAAGGCAGAAATTCCTTATATTTTGTGGCAAAAAGGCAGAAATTTCCCTTATTTTGAGGTAATAAGGCTGAAATTCCCCTTATTTTGGGGCAAAAAGGCAGAAATTCCCCTTATTTTGTGGTAAAATTGCAAAAATTTCAAATATTTCAGGGCAAAATGGCTAAATTTCCACTTATTTTGGGGCAAAAAGATGAAATCCCTAATTTTTGGCTAAAATTGAAGAAATTTCACTTATTTCGGGACAAAAAGGCAGAAATTCCACTTAATTTCAGGCAAAAAGGCAGAAATGACCCGTATTTTGGAGCAAAATTGCAGAAATTCCCCTATTATTGGTACAAAAATGCAGAAATTCCCTTTATTTTGGGGCAAAAAGGCAGAAATTCTCCATATTTTGGTGCAAAAAGGCTGAAATTTCCCTTATTTTGAGGTAAAATGCTGAAATTCCACATATTTTGGGGCAAAGGCAGAAATTCCCCTTAATTTGGGGCAAAAAGGCACAAATTTCCCTTATTTTCAGGCAAAATTGCAGAAATTTCATTTATTTCAGGGCAAAAAGTCAGAAAGTCCCCTTATTTTGGGGCAAAAAGCAGAAATTTCTTTTATTATGTTACAAAATTGAAGAAATTTTCCTTATTTTTGAACAAATGCAGAAATTAGCTATATTTTGGAGCAAAAGGCAGAAATTCTTCATATTTTGAGGTAAAATGCAGAAATTCCCCTTATTTAGAGGTAAAATGCAGAAATTCCCCAAATATTGGGGGAAAATTCAGAAAATCCCTTTATTTTGGGCTAAAAGGCAGAAATTTCCCGTATTTTAAAGGAAAATTGCAGAAATTCTTATAATTTTCGGGCAAAAAGGCAGAAATTCTCTTTATTTTGGGTCAAAAAGACAGAAATTCTCCTTATTTTGGGGAAAAACTCAGAAATTCCACTTATTTTGGGGCAAAATTCCAGAAATTTCCCTTATTTTGGGGCAAAATTGCAGAAATTTCACTTATTTTGGGGAAAAATTGCAGAAATTTCACTTATTTTAGGGTAATAAGTCAGAAATTCCCCTTATTATTGGGCAAAAAAGACAGAAATTCCCTTTGTTTTGGGGAAAAAGACAGAAATTCCACTTATTTAGAAGCAAAAAGGCAGAAATTCCCCTTATTTTGGAGCAAAAATGAAATTTCCCTTTTTTATGGCCAAAAGGTATGCATTCCCCTTATTTTCGGGCAAAAATGCAGAAATTCCCTGTATTTTGGAACAAAATTGCAGAAATTTCCCTAATTTTGAAGCAAAGGGCAGAAAATCCCTTTATTTTGGTGCAAAAATCAGAAATTCCCCTTATTTTGGGGCAAAATTCCAGAAATTTCCTTTATTTTGGGGCAAAATTGCAGGAATTTACCTTATTTTGAGGTAAAATTTCAAAAATTTCACTTATTTTCAGGTAAAAAGTCTGAAATTTCCTTTATTTTGGAGCAAAAAGGGAGAAATTCCCCTTATTTTGGGGCAAAAAAAGCAGAAATTCCTTATATTTTGGGGCAAAAAGGCATAAATTCCTTATATTTTGTGGCAAAAATGCAGAAATTCTCCTTTTTTTGAGGTAAAAAGGCTGAAATTCCCCTTATTTTGAGGCAAAAAGGCAGAAATTTCCCTTATTTTAAGGTAAAATTGGTGAAATTTCAAATATTTCATGGCAAAATGGCAGAAATTCTTTTTATTTTGGGGCAAAAAATGAAATCCCTAATTTTTGGCTAAAATTGAATAAATTTCACTTATTTTGGGACAAAATGGCAGAAATTCCACTTAATTTCGGGTAAAAAGGTAGAAATGACCCGTATTTTGGAGCAAAATTGCAGAAATTCCCCTTATATTGGTGCATAAATGCAGAAATTCCCTTTATTTGGGGCAAAAAGGCAGAAATTCTCCATATTTTTGCAAAAAGGCTGAAATTCCCTTTATTTTGAGGTAAAATGCAGAAATTCACCAAATATTGTGGGAAAATGCAGAAATTCCCTGTATTTTGGAGCTAAAAGGCAGAAATTCCCCATATTTTGAAGCAAAATTGCAAAAATTCTCATAATATTCGTGCAAAAAGGCAGAAATTCTCCTTATTTTGGGGTAAAAAGACAGAAAATCTCCTTTTTTCGGGAGTAAAAATCAGAAATTCCCCTTATTTTGGGGCAAAATTGCAGAAATTTCCTTGACATTGGGGCAAAATTGCAGAATTTTCCCTTATTTTGGGGCAAAATTGCAGAAATTTCACTTATTTCAGAGAAAAGGCAGAAATTTTTTATTTTGGGGCAAAAAGGCAGAAATTTCTTTTATTTTCGAACAAAATTGCAGAAATTTTTCTTATTTTGGGTCAAAAAGGCAGAAATTCCCCATATTTTGGGGCAAAAAGGCAGAAATTCTTCTTATTTTGTGGGAAAAAGACAGAAATTTCATTTATTTTGGGGGAAAAGGCAGAAATTTCAGTTATTTTGAGTCAAAAATCGGAAAATCCCCTTATTTTCGGGCAAAAAATGAAGAAATTTCCCTTTTTTATGGCAAAAAGGTATACATTCCTATTATTTTCGGGCAAGAAGGCAGAAATTCCCCGTATTTTGGAGCAAAATTGCAGAAATTCCCCTAATTTTTTGGCAAAAAGGCAGAAATTCCCCTTATTTTGGGGTAAAACTGCATAAATTTCACTTATTTCGCGGCAAAATGCAGAAATTCCCCTTATTTTCAGCGAAAAAGGCAGAAAATCCCCGTATTTTGGAGCAAAATTGAAGAAACTCACCTAATTTTGGGGTAAAAAATACAGTAATTTTCTTTATTTTTGGGTAAAAAGGCAGAAATTCTTTTTATTTTGGGGAAAAAGGCAGAAATTCCCCTTATTTTAGGGCAAAATTGCAAAAATTTCCCTTATTTGTGGGCAAAAATCAGAAATTCCTCTTACTTTGGGGCAAAAATGAATAAATTTCCAATTTTTATGGCAAAAAGTTATGCATTCCCCTAATTTTCAGCCAAAAAGGCAGAAATTCCCCGTATTTTGGAGCAAAATTGCAGAAATTCCCCTAACTGTGGGGTAAAAAGGCAGAAATTCCCTATATGTTGGGGCAAAAAGACAGAAATTCTCATTATTTTGGGGTAAACCTCAAAAATTCCACTTATTTTGGGGCAAAATTTCAGAAATTTCCCTTATTTTGGGGCAAAAATGCAGAAATTTCACTTATTTCAGGAAAAAAAGGCAGAAATTTTCCTTATTTTGGGGCAAAAAGGCAGAAATTCTTAATATTTTGTGGCAAAAATGCAGAAATTCCCTTTATTTTGAGGTAAAATTGCTGAAATCCCCTTATTTGGGGGCAAAAAGGCAGAAATTTCCTATATGTTGGGGCAAAATTGCAGAAATTTCACTTATTTCAGGGTAATAACTCAGAAATTCCCCTTATTTTGAGGCAAAAAGACAGAAATTCCCTTTGTTTTGGGTGGAAAAGACAGAATTTCCACTTATTTAGAGGCAAAAATGCAGAAATTCCCCTTATTTTGGAGCAAAAATGAAGAAATTTCCCTTTTTTATGGCAAAAAGGTATGCATTCCCCTTATTTTCGGGCAAAAAGGCAGAAATTCCCAGTATTTTGGAGCAAAATGGCAGAAATTCTCCTTATCTTGGGGCAAAAAGATGAAATCCCTAATTTTTGGCTAAAATTGAAGAAATTTCACTTATTTCGGGACAAAAAGGCAGAAATTCCACTTAATTTCGGGCATAAAGGCAGAAATGACCCGTATTTTGGAGCAAAATAGCAGAAATTCCCCTAATATTGGTGCAAAAATGCAAAAATTCCCTTTAATTTGGGGCAAAAAGGCAGAAATTCTCCATATTTTAGTGTAAAAATTCTGAAATTCCCCTTATTTTGAAGTAAAATGCTGTAATTCCCCATATGTTGGAGCAAAAGGCAGAAATTCCTTTTATTTTGGGGCGAAAAGGCACAAATTTCCCTTATTTTCGGGCAAAATTGCAGAAATTTCATTTATTTCATGGCAAAAAGTCAGAAATTTCCCTTATTTTGGGGTAAAAAGCAGAAATTTCTATTGTTATGGTACAACATTGAAGAAATTTTCCTCATTTTGGAACAAAAAGGCAGAAATTCCCCGTATTTTGGGGCAAAAGGCAGAAATTCTTTTTATTTTGAGGTAAAATGCAGAAATTCCCCTTATTTAGAGGTAAAATGCAGAAATTCCCCAAATATTGGGGAAAAATGCAGAAATTCCCTTTATTTTGGGGCAAAAGGGCAGAAATTCCCTGTGTTTTGAAGCAAAATTGCAGAAATTCTCATAATTTTCGCGCAAAAAGGCAGAAATTCTCTTTATTTTGGGGCAAAAAGACCGAAAATCTTTTTTTTTCGGGAACATAAAGTCAGAAATTCCCCTTATTTTGGGGCAAAATTGCAGAAATTTCCTTTATATTGGGGCAAAATTGCAGAAATTTCCGTTATTTTGGGGCAAAATTGGAGAAATTTCACTTATTTCAGAAAAAAGGCAGAAATTTTCTTATTTTGGGGCAAAAAAACAAAGATTTCTTTTTTTGGTACAAAATTGCAGAAATTTTCTTATTTTGGGGCAAAAAGGCAGAAATTCCTTTTATTTTGAAGTAAATAGGCTGAAATTCCCCTTATTTTCGGGCAAAAAGTCAGAAATTCCCCTTATTTTAAGGCAAAAAGACAGAAATTTCATTTATTTTTGGGGAAAAGGCAAAAATTGCACTTATTTTGAGTAAAAAAGGCGGGAAATCCCCTTATTTTCAGGCAAAAATGAAGAAATTTTTCTTTTTATGGCAAAAAGGTATACATTCCTTTTATTTTTGGGCAAAAAGGCAGAAATTCCCCGTATTTTGGAGCAAAATTGCAGAATTTCCTTTAATTTGTGGCAAAAAGGCAGAAATTCCCCTTATTTTGGCTTGAAACTGCAGAAATTTCACTTATTTCGCGGCAAAATGTAGAAATTTCCCTTATTTTCAGCGAAAAAGGCAGAAAATCCCCATATTTTTGAGCAAAATTGCAGAAATTCCCCTAATTGTGGGGCAAAAAGGCAGAAATTTCCTATATGTTGGGGCAAAAAGACAGAAATTCTCCTTATTTTGGGGCAAACCTCAGAAATTCCACTTATTTTGGGGTAAAGTTCCAGAAATTTCCCTTATTTTGGGGCAAAATTGCAGAAATTCTCCTAATTTTGGGGCAAAATTGCAGAAATTTCACTTATTTCAGGAAAAAAAGGCAGAAATTTTCCTTATTTTGGGGAAAAAAGGCCAAAATTCCTAATATTTTGTGGCAAAAATGCAGAAATCCCCTTTATTTTGAGGTAAAAAGGCTGAAATTCCCCTTATTTGGGGGCAAAAAGGCAGAAATTTCCCTTATGTTGGGGTAAAATTGCAGAAATTTCACATATTTCAGGGTAATAAGTCAGAAATTCCCCTTATTTTGAAGCAAAAATGAATGAAATTCCCTTTGTTTTGGGGGAAAAAAACAAATTCTACTTATTTAGAGGGAAAAAGGCAGAAATTTCCGTTATTTTGGAGCAAAAATGAAGAAATTTCCCTTTTTTATGGCAAAAAGGTATGTATTCCCCTTATTTTCGGGCAAAAAAGCAGAAATTTCCTGTATTTTGGAGCAAAATGGCAGAAATTCCCCTTATTTTGGGGCAAAAAGATGAAATCCCTAATTTTTGGCTAAAATTGAAGAAATTTCACTTATTTAGGGACAAAAAGGCAGAAATTCCACTTAATTTTGGGCATAAAGGCAGAAATGACACGTATTTTGGATTAAAATTGCAGACATTCTCCTAATATTGGTGCAAAAAATGCAGAAATTCCCTTTATTTTGGGGCAAACAGGCAGAAATTCTCCATATTTTGGTGAAAAAGGCTGAAATTTCTCTTATTTTGATGTAAAATGCAGAAATTCCTTATATTTTGGGGCAAAAGGCAGAAATTCCCCTTATTTTGGGGCAAAAAGGCACAAATTTCCCTTATTTTCAGGCAAAATTGCAGAAATTTCATTTATTTCAGGGCAAAAAGTCAGAAATTCCCCTTATTTTGGGGCAAAAAGCAGAAATTTCTTTTGTTATGGTACGAAATTGAAGAAATTTCCCTTATTTTGGAACAAAAAAGCAAAAATTCCCCATATTTTGGGCCAAAAGGCAGAAATTCTTATTTTGAGGTAAAATGCAGAAATTCCCCTTATTTAGTGGTAAAATGCAGAAATTACCCAAATATTGGGGGAAAATGCAGAAATTCCTTTTATTTTGGGGCTAAAAGACAGAAATTCCCTGTATTTTAGGGCAAAATTGCAGAAATTTCCCTTATTTGAGGGCAAAAAACAGAAATCCCCCTTACTTTGGGGCAAAAATTAAAAAATTTCCTTTTTTATGGCAAAATGTGTGCATTCCCCTTATTTTCGGGCAAAAAGGCAGAAATTCTCTGTATTTTGGAGCAAAATTGCAGAAATTCCCCTTATTGTGGGGCAAAAATTCAGAAATTAACTATATGTTGGGGCAAAAAGACAGAAATTCTCTTTATTTTGGGGCAAACCTCAGAAATTCCACTTATTTTGGGGCAAATTTCCAGAAATTTCTCTTATTTTGGGGCAAAATTGCAGAATTTTCACTTATTTTGTGGCAAGATTGAAGAAATTTCACTTATTTCAGGAAAAAAAGGCAGAAATTTTCCTTATTTTGGGGCAAAAAGGAAGAAATTCCTAATATTTTGTGGTAAAATGCAGAAATTTCCCTTATTTTGAGGTAAAAAGGCTGAAATTCCCCTTATTTGGAGGCAAAAAAGTGAAATTTCTCTTATGTTGGTACAAAATTGCAGAAATTTCACTTATTTCAGGGTAATAAGTCAGAAATTTCTCTTATTTTGGGGCAAAAAATACAGAAATTCCCTTTGTTTTGGGGGATAAAGACAGAATTTCCACTTATTTAGAGGCAAAGAGGCAGAAATTCCCCTTATTTTGGAGCAAAAATGAAGAAATTTCCCTTTTTTTGGCAAAAAGGTATGCATTCCCCTTATTTTCGGGCAAAAAGGTATGCATTCCCCTTATTTTCGAGCAAAAAGGCAGAAATTCCCCTAATTTTGGGGCAAAAGTCAGAAATTGCCTTTATTTTGGGGCAAAAATCAGAAATTCCCTGTATTTTGGGACAAAATTTCAAAAATTTCTTTATTTGGGGCAAAATTGCAGAAATTTACCTTATTTAGGGGCAAAATTGCAGAAATTTAACTTATTTGGGGCAAAATTGCAGTAATTAGACTTATTTTCAGGTAAAAAGGCTGAAATTTTCTTTATTTTGGGGCAAAAGGGGAGAAATTCCCCTTATTTTGGGGCAAAATTGAAGATTTTTATTTTAGTTTGAGGCAAAAAGGCAGAAATTTTCCTTATTTTGTGGTAATAAGGCTGAAATTTCCCTTATTTGTGGGCAAAAAGGCAGAAATTTTCCTTATTTGTGGTAAAATTGCAGAAATTTCAAATATTTCAGGGCAAAATGGCAGAAATTCCACTTATTTTGGGGCAAAAAGATGAAATCCCTAATTTTTGGCTAAAATTGAAGAAATTTCACTTATTTCGGGACAAAAAGGCAGAAATTCCACTTAATTTCGGGCAAAAAGGCAGAAATGACCCGTATTTTAGAGCAAAATTGCAGAAAATCTCCTAATGTTGGTGCAAAAATGCAGAATTTCCATTTATTTTTGGGCAAAATACAGAAATTTTCCATATTTTGGTGCAAAAAGTCTGAAATTCCCCTTATTTTGAGGTAAAATGCTGAAATTCCCCATATTTTGGGGCAAAGGCAGAAATTCCCCTTAATTTGGGGAAAAAAGGCATAAATTTCCCTTATTTTCGGGCAAAATTGCAGAAATTTCATTTATTTCAGGGCAAAAAGTCAGAAATTCCCATTATTTTGGAACAAAAAGCAGAAATTTCTTTTATTATGATACAAAATTGAAGAAATTTTTCTTATTTTTGAACATAAAGGCAGAAATTAGCCATATTTTGGGGCAAAAGTCAGAAATCCTTCTTATTTTGAGGTAAAATGCAGAAATTCCCCTTATTTAGAGGTAA
This sequence comes from Micromys minutus, assembly GCF_963924665.1. Classification (NCBI taxonomy): domain Eukaryota; kingdom Metazoa; phylum Chordata; class Mammalia; order Rodentia; family Muridae; genus Micromys; species Micromys minutus. The sequence continues at coordinate 8,615,016 of NW_027667467.1, read as the reverse complement.
AATGCAGAAATTCCCCAAATATTGGGGGAAAATTCAGAAAATCCCTTTATTTTGGGCTAAAAGGCAGAAATTCCCCGTATTTTAAAGCAAAATTGCAGAAATTCTCATAATTTTCGGGCAAAAAGGTAGAAATTCTCCTTATTTTGGTGCAAAAAGACAGAAAATCTCCTTTTTTTGGGAGCAAAAATTCAGAAATTCCTCTTATTTTGAGGAAAATTGTAGAAATTTCCTTTACATTTGGCAAAATTGCAGAAATTTCCCTTATTTTGGGGCAAAATTGCAGAAATTTCACTTATTTCACGAAAAAAAAGCAGAAATTTTCTTATTTTGGGGCAAAAAGGCAGAAATTTCTTTTATTTTGGTTCCAAATTTCAGAAATTTTTCTTATTTTTGGGCAAAAAGGCAGAAATTTTCCATATTTTGGGGCAGAAATTCAGAAATTCCCATTATTTTGAGGTAAAAAGGCTGAAATTCCCCTTATTTTGGGGCAAAAAGGCAGAAATTCTTCTTATTTTGGGGCAAAAAGCATACATTTACCTTATTTTGGGGAAAAATTTTAGAAATTTAACTTATTTCAGGGCAAAACGTCAGAAATTCCGCTTATTTTGGGGCAAAAAGACAGAAATTTTGTTTATTTTGTTGGAAAAGTCAGAAATTGCACTTATTTTTTGTCAAAAATGCGGAAAATCCCCTTATTTTAGGGTAAAAATGAAGAAATTTCCTTTTTTTATGGCAAAAAGGTATACATTCCCTTTATTTTCGGGCAAAAAGGCAGAAATTCCCCGTATTTTGGAGCAAAATTGCAGAAATTCCCATAATTTTGGGGCCAAAAATGCAGAAAATCCCCTTATTTTGGGGTAAAACTGCAGAAATTTCACTTATTTCGCGGCAAAATGGCAGAAATTCCCCCTTATTTTTGGCGAAATATGCAGAAAATCCCCGTATTTTGGAGCAAAATTGCAGAAATTCACCTAATTTAGGGGTAAAACATGCAGTAATTTTCTTTATTTGGGGGCAAAAAGGTAAAAATTCCTCTTATTTTGGGGCAAAAGGCAGAAATTCCCTTATTTTAGAACAAAATTGCAGAAATTTCCCTTATTTGGAAACAAAACACAGAAATTCCCTTTATTTTGGGGCAAATTTGCAGAAAATTCCTTTATTATGGAAAAAAATTAAAGAAATTTCTTTTATTTTAATGCAAAATTGCAGAAATTTCACTTATTTCAGAGAAAAAAAGCAAAAATTTTTCTTATTGTGGGGCAAAAAGGCAGAAATTCCCATTATATTGGGGCAAAAAGGCAAAAATCCCCTTTTTTGGGATAAAATTGCAGAAATTTCTCTTGTTTGGGAGCAAAAACGCAGAAAATCCCTTTAATTTCGGGCAAAAAGGCAGAAATTCCTTGTATTTTGGAGCAAAATTGCAGAAATTCCCCTAATATTGGGGAAAAATGCAGAAATTCCCTCTTTTTGGGGCAAATCGGAAGAAGTTCCTCTTATTTTCGGGATAAGAGGCTGAAATTTCCTGTATTTTGAAGCAAAATTGCAGAAACTTCCCTAATTTTGGTGCAAAAAGGCAGAAATTCCCCTCATTTTGGGGCAAAAAGACACAAATTTCCCTTTTTTTCGGGCAAAATTGCAGAAATTTCATTTATTTCAGGGCAAAAAGTCAGAAATTACTTTTATTTTGGTACAAAATTGAAGAAATTTTCCTTATTTTGGAACAAAAATTCAGAAATTCCCCATATTTTGGGCAAAAGGCAGAAATTCCCCTTATTTTGAGGTAAAAAGCTGAAATTCCCGTTATTTGGGGGAAAAAGGCAGAAATTCCCTTTACATTGTTGAAAAAGGAGGAAATTCCTGTTAACTGGGGCAGAAAAGCAAAAATTTTTCTTATTTGGGGGCAATAGGCAGAAATTCCCCATATTATGTGGCAAAAAGGCAGAAATTCCCCTTATTTGGAGGTAAAATGCTGAAATTCTCCTTATTTTGGCAAAAAGGCAGAAATTCTTCTTATTTCGTGGCAAAATTGCAGAAATTTCACTTATTTTAGGGAAAAAAGTCAGAAATTTGCCTTATTTTGGGGCAAAAAGCAGAAATTCTTGTAATTTTGGGGCCAAAAACAGAAATTCCCCTTATTTTGGGAAAAATTGCGGAAATTTCAAATATTTCAGGGCAAAAAGGCAGAAATTCCACTTTATTTCGGGCAATAAGGTTAAAATTCCCCGTATTTTGGAGCAAAATTTCAGAAATTCCCCTAATATTGGTGCAAAAATGCAAAAATTCCCTTTATTTTGTTGCAATAAGGCAGAAATTCCACGTATTTTGAGCAAAATTGCACATATTCCCCTAATTTTGAAGGAAAATGCAGAAATTAACATTATTTTGGGGCAAAAAGACAGAAATTCTCCTTATTTCAGGGCAAAAAGTCAGAAATTCCCCTTATTTTGGGGCAAAATTACAAAAATTTTACTTATTTCAGGGAAATAACATGGAAATTTCTCTTATTTTGGGACAAAATGCAGAAATTACTTTTATTTTGTTACAATATTGCAGAAATTTTCTTTATTTTGGGGCAAAAATACAGAAATTTTCCATATTTTAGGGCAAAAAGGCAGAGATTCCCATTATTATGAGGTAAAAAGGCTGAAATTCCCCTTATTTTGGGGCAAAAAGGCAGAAATTTTCCTTATTTTGTGGTAAAACTGCAGAAATTTCAAATATTTCAGGGCAAAATGGCAGAAATTCCACTTATTTTGGGGCAAAAAGATGAAATCCTTAATTTTTGGCTAAAATTGAAGAAATTTCACTTATTTTGGGACAAAAAGGCAGAAATTCCACTTAATTTCAGGCAAAAAGGCAGAAATGACCCGTATTTTGGAGCAAAATTGCAAAAATTCCCCTAATATTGGTGCAAAAATGCAGAAATTCCCTTTATTTTGGGGCAAAATGCAGAAATTCTCCATATTTTGGTGCAAAAAGGCTGAAATTTCCCTTATTTTGAGGTAAAATGATGAAATTCCCCATATTTTGGGGCAAAGGCCGAAATTCCCCTTAATTTGGGGAAAAAAGGCACAAATTTCCCTTATTTTCGGGCAAAATTGCAGAAATTTTATTTATTTCAGAGCAAAAATTCAGAAATTCCCCGTATTTTGGTGCAAAAATCAGAAATTTCTTTTATTATGATACAAAATTGAAGAAGTTTTCCTTATTTTTGAACGTAAAGGCAGAAATTAGCCATATTTTGGGGCAAAAGGCAGAAATCCTTCTTATTTTGAGGTAAAATGCAGAAATTCCCCTTATTTAGAGGTAAAATGCAAAAATTCCCCAAATATTGGGGTAAAATTCAGAAAATCCCTTTATTTTGGGCTAAAAGGCAGAAATTACCCGTATTTTAAAGCAAAATTGCAGAAATTCTCATAATTTTCGGGCAAAAAGGCAGAAATTCTTTTTATTTTGGGGCAAAAAGACAGAAAATCTCCTTTTTTTGGGAGCAAAAAGTCAGAAATTCCTCTTATTTTGAGGAAAATTATAGAAATTTCCTTTACATTTGGCAAAATTGCAGAAATTTCCCTTATTTTGGGGCAAAATTGCAGAAATTTCACTTATTTCAGGAAAAAAAAGCAGAAATTTTCTTATTTTGGGGCAAAAAGGCAGAAATTTCTTTTATTTTGGTTCCAAATTTCAGAAATGTTTCTTATTTTTGGGCAAAAAGCCAGAAATTTTCCATATTTTGGGGCAGAAATGCAGAAATTCCGATTATTTTGAGGTAAAAAGGCTGAAATTCCCCTTATTTTGGGGCAAAAAGGCAGAAATTCCCCTTATTTTGGGGCAAAAAGCATACATTTACCTTATTTTGGGGAAAAATTTTAGAAATTTAACTTATTTTAGGGCAAAACGTCAGAAATTCCGCTTATTTGGGGGCAAAAAGACAGAAATTTTGTTTATTTTTAGGGAAAAGTCAGAAATTGCACTTATTTTTTGTCAAAAATGCGGAAAATCCCCTTATTTTACGGTAAAAATGAAGAAATTTCCCTTTTTTATGGCAAAAAGGTATACATTCCCTTTATTTTCGGGCAAAAAGGCAGAAATTCCCCGTATTTTGGAGCAAAATTGCAGAAATTCCCATAATTTTGGGGCCAAAAATGCAGAAATTCCCCTTATTTTGGGGTAAAACTGCAGAAATTTCACTTATTTTGCGGCAAAATGGCAGAAATTCCCCTTATTTTCGGCGAAATATGCAGAAAATCCCCGTATTTTGGAGCAAAATTGCAGAAATTCACCTAATTTTGGGGTAAAACATGCAGTAATTTTCTTTATTTGGGGACAAAAAGGTAAAAATTCCTCTTATTTTGGGGCAAAAGGCAGAAATTCCCTTATTTTAGAACAAAATTGCAGAAATTTCCCTTATTTGGGGACAAAACACAGAAATTCCCTTTATTTTGGGGCAAAATTGCAGAAAATTCCTTTATTATGGAAAAAATTGAAGAAATTTCTTTTATTTTAATGCAAAATTGCAGAAATTTCACTTATTTCAGAGAAAAAAAGCAAAAATTTTTCCTATTGTGGGGCAAAAAGGCAGAAATTCCCATTATATTGGGGCAAAAAGGCAGAAATTCTTCTTATTTGGGATAAAATTGGATAAATTTTTCTTGTTTGGGGGCAAAAACGCAGAAAATCCCCTTAATTTCGGGCAAAAAGGCAGAAATTCCTTGTATTTTGGAGCAAAATTGCAGAAATTCCCCTAATATTGGGGAAAAATGCGGAAATTCCCTGTATTTGGGGCAAATCGGAAGAAGTTCCTCTTATTTTCAGGAAAAGAGGCAGAAATTTCCTGTATTTTGAAGCAAAATTGCAGAAACTCCCCTAATTTTGGGGCAAAAAGGCAGAAATTCCCTTTCTTTTGGGGCAAAAAGTCAGAAATTCCCCTTATTTTGGGGCAAAAAGACAGAAATTTCGTTTATTTTTGGAGAAAAGGCAGAAATTGAACTTATTTTGAGTAAAAAAGGCGGAATATCCCCTTATTTTCGGGCAAAAATGAAGAAATTTCCCTTTTTAATGGCAAAAAGGTATACATTTTCTTTATTTTCGGGCAAAAAGGCAGAAATTCCCCGTATTTTGGAACAAAATTTCAGAAATTCCCCTAATTTTGGGGCAAAAAGGCAGAAAATCCCCTTATTTTGTGGTAAAACTGCAGAAATTTCACTTATTTCGCGGCAAAATGGCAGAAGTTTTTCTTATTATTGGCGAAAAAGGCAGAAAATTCCTGTATTTTGGAGCAAAATTGCAGAAATTCACCTATTTTTGGGGTAAAAAATACAGTAATTTTCTTCATTTTGGGGCAAAAAGGCAGAAATTCTCCTTATTTAGGGGCAAAAGGCAGAAATTCCCCTTATTTTAGGGCAAAATTGCAGAAATTTCCCTTATTTGGGGCAAATATGCAGAAATTTCACTTATTTTTAGGTAAAAAGGCTGAAATTTCCTTTATTTTGAGGCAAAAAAGGAGAAATACCTTTTATTTTGGGGCAAAATTGCAGAAATTTCCCTTATTTGGGGACAAAAAACAGAAATTCCATTTATTTTGGGGAAAATTGCAGAAAATTCCTTTATTATGTAAAAAAATGCAGAAATTTCTTTTATTTTAAGGCAAAATTGAAGAAATTTCACTTATTTCAGAGAAAAAAAGCAAAAATTTTTCTTATTGTGGGGCAAAAAGGCAGAAATTCCCATTATTTTGGGGCAAAAAGGCAGAAATTCACCTTATTTTGGGGTAAAATTGCAGAAATTTCCCTTGTTTGGGGGCAAAAACGCAGAAAATCCCCTTAATTTCAGGCAAAAAGGCAGAAATTCCCCGTATTTTGCAGCAAAATTGCAGAAATTCCCCTAATATTGGGGCAAGAATGCAGAAATTCCCTTTATTTGGGGCAAATCGGAAAAAGTTCCCCTTATTTTCGGGAAAAGAGGGAGAAATTTCCTGTATTTTGAAGCATAATTGCAGAAACTCCCCTAATTTTTGGGCAAAAAGGCAGAAATTCCCTTTATTTTGGGGCAAAAATACAGAAATTCTCCTTATTTCGGGGCAAAAATCAGATTTCCCTTATTTTCGGGCAAAATTGTAAAAAATTTTTTTTATTTTGGTACAGAATTGCAGAAATTTTTCTTATTTTGTGGCAAAAAGGCAGAAATTCCCCATATTCTGTTGCAAAAAGGCTGAAATTCCCTTAATTTTGAGGTAAAATGCTGAAATTCCCTATATTTTGGGGCAAAATGGCAGAAATTCCCCTCATTTTGAGGCAAAAAGACACAAATTTCCTTTTTTTTCGGGCAAAATTGCAGAAATTTCAATTATTTCAGGGCAAAAAGTCAGAAATTACTTTTATTTTGGTACAAAATTGAAGAAATTTTCCTTATTTTGGAACAAAAAGTCAGAAATTCCCCATATTGTGGACAAAAGGCATAAATTCCCCTTATTTTGAGGTAAAAAGCTGAAATTCCCGTTATTTTGGGGCAAAAAGGCAGATATTCCCTTTACTTTGTGGCAAAAAGAAAAAATTCCTGTTAATTGGGGCAGAAAAGCAAAAATTTTTCTTATTTGGGGGCAATAGGCAGAAATTCCCCATATTTTGTGGCAAAAAGGCAGAAATTCCCCTTATTTGGAGGTAAAATGCTGAAATTCCCCTTATTTTGGCAAAAAAACACAAATTCCCCTTATTTTGGGGCAAAATTGCAGAAATTTCACTTATTTCAGTGCAAAAAGTTAGAAATTTGCCTTATTTTGGGGCAAAAAGCAGAAATTCTCCTAATTGTGGGGCCGAAAACAGAAATTCCCCTTATTTTTGGGTAAAATTGCGGAAATTTCAAATATTTCACGGCAAAAAGGCAGAAATTCCACTTTATTTCGGGCAATAAGGTTGAAATTCCCCGTATTTTGGAGCAAAATTTCAGAAATTCCCCTTATATTGGTGCAAAAATGCAGAAATTCCCTTTATTTTGGTGCAATAAGGCAGAAATTCCCCGTATTTTGAGCAAAATTGCACATATTCCCATAATTTTGAAGGAAAATGCAGAAATTCACATTATTTTGGGGCAGAAAGACAGAAATTCTCCTTATTTCAGGGCAAAAAGTCAGAAATTCCCCTTTTTTGGGGCAAAATTACAGAACTTTCACTTATTTCAGAGAAAAAACGCGGAAATTTCTCTTATTTTGGGACAAAAATTCAGAAATTACTTTTATTTTGGTACAAAATTGCAGAAATTTTCTTTATTTTGGGGCAAAAATACAGAAATTTTCCTTATTTTAGGGCAAAAAGGCAGAGATTCCCATTATTATGAGGTAAAAAGGCTGAAATTCCCCTTATTTGGGTGCAAAAAGGCAGAAATTTTCCTTATTGCGTGGCAAAATGGCAGAATTTTCACTTATTTCAGGGTAATAAGTCAGAAATTCCCCTTATTTTGGGGCAAAAAAGACAGAAATTTCCTTTGTTTTGGGGGAAAAAGACAGAAAATCCACTTATTTAGAGCCTAAAAGGCAGAAATTCCCCTTATTTTGTAACAAAAATGAAGAAATTTCCCATTTTTATGGCAAATAGGTATGCATTCCCCTTATATTCAGGCATAAAGGCAAAAATTCCCCGTATTTTGGAGCAAAATTGCAAAAATTCCCTTAGTTTTGGGGCAAAAAGGCAGAAATTCTCTATTTGTTGGGGCAAAAAGACAGAAATTCTCCTTATATTGGGGCAAAACTCAGAAATTCCACTTATTTTAGAGCAAAATTGCAGAAATTTCCCGTATTTTGGGGCAAAATTGCAGAAATTTCCCTTAATTTGGGGCACAATTGCAGAAATTTCACTTATTTCAGGGTAATAAGTGAGAAATTTTCCTTATTTGGGGCAAAAGGCAGAAATTCCTAATATTTTTTGGCAAAAATGCAGATATTCCCCTTATTTTGAGGTAAAAAGGCTGAAATTCCTTTTATTTGGTTGCAAAAATGCAGAAATTTCCCTTATTTTGGGGCAAAATTGCAGAAATTTCACTAATTTCAGGGTAATAAGTCAGAAATTCCCCTTATTTTGGGGCAAAAAATACAGAAATTCCCTTTGTTTAGGGGGAAAAAGAAAGAAATTCCACTTAATTAGAAGCAAAAAGGCAAAAATTCCCCTTATTTTGGAGCAAAAATGAAGAAATTTCCCTTTTTTATGGCAAAAAGGTATGCATTTCTTTTATTTACGGGCAAAAGGCAGAAATTTCCCGTATTTTGGAGCAAAATTGCAGAAATTCCCCTAATTTTATGGCAAAAGGCAGAAATTCCCTTTATTTTGGAGCAAAAATCAGAAATTTCCTTAATTTTGGGGCAAAATTGCAGGAATTTACCTTATTTTGGGGCAAAATTGCAGAAATTTCACTTATATTCAGGTAAAAAGGCTGAAATTTCTTTTATTTTGAGGCAAAAAGGGAGAAATACCTTTTATTTTGAGGCAAAATTGCAGAAATTTCCCTTATTTGGGGACAAAAAACAGAAGTTCCCTTTATTTTGGGGCAAATTGCAGAAAATTCCTTTATTATGGGGAAAAATTGGAGAAATTTCTTTTATTTTAAGGCAAAATTGCAGAAATTTCACTTATTTCAGAGAAAAAAAGCAAAAATTTTTCTTATTGTGTGGCAAAAGGCAGAAATTCCCATTATTTTGGGGCAAAAAGGCAGAAATTCACCTTATTTTGGGGTAAAATTGCAGACATTTCAGATATTTCAGGGCAAAATGGCAGAAATTCCCCTTATTTGGGATATAATTGCAGAAATTTCCCTTGTTTGGGGGCAAAAACGCAGAAAATCCCCTTAATTTCAGGCAAAAAGGCAGAAATTCCCCGTATTTTGGAGCAAAATTGCAGAAATTCCCCTAATATTGGGGCAAGAATGCAGAAATTCCCTTTATTTGGGGCAAATCGAAAGAAGTTCCCCTTATTTTTGGGAAAAGAGGCAGAATTTTTTGTATTTTGAAGCAAAATTGCAGAAACTCCCCTAATTTTGGGGCAAAAAGCCAGAAATTCCCTTTATTTTGGGGAAAAAATACAGAAATTCTCCTTATTTCGGGGCAAAAATCAGATATTTCCCTTATTTTCGGGCAAAATTGTAAAAATTTCTTTTATTTTGGCACAGAATTGCAGAAATTTTTTTTATTTTGTGGCAAAAAGGCAGAAATTTCCCTTATTGTGGGGCAAAATGGCAAAATTTTCACTTATTTCAGGGTAATAAGTCAGAAATTCCCCTTATTTTGGGGCAAAAAAGACAGAAATTTCCTTTGTTTTGGGGGAAAAAGACAGAAATTCCACTTATTTAGAGCCAAAAAGGCAGAAATTCCCATTATTTTGTAACAAAAATGAAGAAATTTCCCTTTTTTATGGCAAATAGGTATGCATTCCCCTTATATTCGGGCATAAAGGAAGAAATTCTTTATATTTTGGAGCAAAATTGCAGAAATTCCCTTAGTTGTGGGGCAAAAAGGCAGAAATTCCCTATTTGTTGGGGCAAAAAGACAGAAATTCTCCTTATATTGGGGCAAAACTCAGAAATTCCACTTATTTTGGGGCAAAATTCCAGAAATTTCCCTTATTTTGGGGCAAAATTTCAGAAATTTCCCTTATTTTGGGGCACAGTTGCAGAAATTTCACTTATTTCAGGGTAATAAGTGAGAAATTGTCCTTATTTGGGGCAAAACGTAGAAATTCCTAATATTTTTTGGCAAAAATGCAGATATTCCCCTTATTTTGAGGTAAAAAGGCTGAAATTCCCTTTATTTGATTGCAAAAATGCAGAAATTTCCCTTATTTTGGGGCAAAATTGCAGAAATTTCACTTATTTCCGGGTAAAAAGTCAGAAATTTTTCTTATTATGGGGCAAAAAAGACAGAAATTCCCTTTGTTTTGGGGGAAAAAGAAAGAAATTCCACTTACATAGAAGCAAAAAGGCAGAAATTCCTTTTATTTTGGAGCAAAAATGAAGAAATTTCCCTTTTTTATGGCAAAAAGGTATGCATTTCTCTTATTTTCAGGCAAAAAGGCAGAAATTCCCCGTATTTTGGAGCAAAATTGCAGAAATTACCCTAATTTTGGGGCAAAAGGCAGAAATTCCCTTTATTTTGCAGCAAAAATCAGAAATTTCCTATATTTTGGGGCAAAATTGCAGGAATTTACCTTACATTGGGGCAAAATTGCAGATATTTCCCTTATTTGGGGCAAAATTGCAGAAATTTTACTTATTTTCAGGTAAAAAGGCTGAAATTTCCTTTATTTTGAGGCAAAAAGGGAGACATTCCTAATATTTTGGGGCAAAATTGCAGAAATTTTCTTTACTTTGTGGCAAAAAGGCAGAATTTCCTTATATTTTGGGGCAAAAATGCAGAAATTCCCCTTATTTTGGGGTAAAATTGCAGAAATTTCAAATATTTCAGGGCAAAAAGTCAGAAATTCCCCTTATTTGGGGGCAAAAAGACAGAAATTTCGTTTATTTTTGGGGAAAAGGAAGAAATTGCACTTATTTTGAGTCAAAAAGGCGGAAAATCCCCTTATTTTCGGGCTAAAATGAAAAAATTTCCCTTTTTAATGGCAAAAAGGTATACATTCCCTTTATTTTCAGGCAAAAGGCAGAAACTCCCCGTATTTTGGAGCAAAATTGCAGAAATTCCCCTAATTTTGGGGCAAAAAGGCAGAAAATCCCCTTATTTTGTGCTAAAACTGCAGAAATTTCACTTATTTCGCGGCAAAATGGCAGAAATTCTCCTTATTATTGGCGAAAAAGGCAGAAAATCCCTGTATTTTGGAGCAAAATTGCAGAAATTCACCTGATTTTGGGGTAAAAAATACAGTAATTTTCTTTATTTTAGGGCAAAAAGGCAGAAATTCTCATTATTTAGGGGCAAAATGCAAAAATTCCCCTCATTTTAGGGCAAAATTGCAGAAATTTTTCTTATTTGGGGGCAAAAAACATAAATTCCCCTTATTTTTGGGCAAAAATGCAGAAATTTCCCTTATTATGGGGAAAAATTGCAGAAATTTTCCTTACTTTAGGGCAAAATTGAAGAAATTTCACTTATTTCAGAGAAAAAAAGGTAAAATTTTTCTTTTTTGGGGGCAAAAAGGCAGAAATTCCCATTATTTTGGGGCCAAAAGGCAGAAATTCACCTTATTTTGGGGTAAAATTGAAGAAATTTCACATATTTCAGGGCAAAAAGGCAGAAATTTTCCTTTTTTGGGGCAAAATTGCAGAACTTTCACTTATTTCAGGGTAATAAGTCAGAAATTTTCTTTATTTTGTGGCAAAAAAGACAGAAATTCCTTTTGTTTTTGGGGAAAAGACAAACATTCCACTTATTTAGAGGCAAAAAGGCAGAAATTCCCCTTATTTTGGAGCAAAAATGAAGAAATTCCCCTTTTTTATGGCAAAAAGGTATGCATTCCCCTTATTTTCGGGCAAAAAGGCAGAAATTCCCCGTATTTTGGAGCAAAATTGCAGAAATTCCCCTAATTTTGGGGCAAAAGGCAGAAATTATCTATATTTTGAGGCAAAAATCAGAAATTTCTTTTATCTTGGGGCAAAATTCCAGAAATTTCCTTTATTTTAGGACAAAATTGCAGAAATTTCCCTTATTTGGGGCAAAAATGCAGAAATTCCCTTTATTTTGAGGTAAAATTGCTGAAATCCCCTTATTTGGGGGCAAAAAGGCAGAAATTTCCTATATGTTGGGGCAAAATTGCAGAAATTTCACTTATTTCAGGGTAATAACTCAGAAATTCCCCTTATTTTGAGGCAAAAAGACAGAAATTCCCTTTGTTTTGGGTGGAAAAGACAGAATTTCCACTTATTTAGAGGCAAAAATGCAGAAATTCCCCTTATTTTGGAGCAAAAATGAAGAAATTTCCCTTTTTTATGGCAAAAAGGTATGCATTCCCCTTATTTTCGGGCAAAAAGGCAGAAATTCCCAGTATTTTGGAGCAAAATGGCAGAAATTCTCCTTATCTTGGGGCAAAAAGATGAAATCCCTAATTTTTGGCTAAAATTGAAGAAATTTCACTTATTTCGGGACAAAAAGGCAGAAATTCCACTTAATTTCGGGCATAAAGGCAGAAATGACCCGTATTTTGGAGCAAAATAGCAGAAATTCCCCTAATATTGGTGCAAAAATGCAAAAATTCCCTTTAATTTGGGGCAAAAAGGCAGAAATTCTCCATATTTTAGTGTAAAAATTCTGAAATTCCCCTTATTTTGAAGTAAAATGCTGTAATTCCCCATATGTTGGAGCAAAAGGCAGAAATTCCTTTTATTTTGGGGCGAAAAGGCACAAATTTCCCTTATTTTCGGGCAAAATTGCAGAAATTTCATTTATTTCATGGCAAAAAGTCAGAAATTTCCCTTATTTTGGGGTAAAAAGCAGAAATTTCTATTGTTATGGTACAACATTGAAGAAATTTTCCTCATTTTGGAACAAAAAGGCAGAAATTCCCCGTATTTTGGGGCAAAAGGCAGAAATTCTTTTTATTTTGAGGTAAAATGCAGAAATTCCCCTTATTTAGAGGTAAAATGCAGAAATTCCCCAAATATTGGGGAAAAATGCAGAAATTCCCTTTATTTTGGGGCAAAAGGGCAGAAATTCCCTGTGTTTTGAAGCAAAATTGCAGAAATTCTCATAATTTTCGCGCAAAAAGGCAGAAATTCTCTTTATTTTGGGGCAAAAAGACCGAAAATCTTTTTTTTTCGGGAACATAAAGTCAGAAATTCCCCTTATTTTGGGGCAAAATTGCAGAAATTTCCTTTATATTGGGGCAAAATTGCAGAAATTTCCGTTATTTTGGGGCAAAATTGGAGAAATTTCACTTATTTCAGAAAAAAGGCAGAAATTTTCTTATTTTGGGGCAAAAAAACAAAGATTTCTTTTTTTGGTACAAAATTGCAGAAATTTTCTTATTTTGGGGCAAAAAGGCAGAAATTCCTTTTATTTTGAAGTAAATAGGCTGAAATTCCCCTTATTTTCGGGCAAAAAGTCAGAAATTCCCCTTATTTTAAGGCAAAAAGACAGAAATTTCATTTATTTTTGGGGAAAAGGCAAAAATTGCACTTATTTTGAGTAAAAAAGGCGGGAAATCCCCTTATTTTCAGGCAAAAATGAAGAAATTTTTCTTTTTATGGCAAAAAGGTATACATTCCTTTTATTTTTGGGCAAAAAGGCAGAAATTCCCCGTATTTTGGAGCAAAATTGCAGAATTTCCTTTAATTTGTGGCAAAAAGGCAGAAATTCCCCTTATTTTGGCTTGAAACTGCAGAAATTTCACTTATTTCGCGGCAAAATGTAGAAATTTCCCTTATTTTCAGCGAAAAAGGCAGAAAATCCCCATATTTTTGAGCAAAATTGCAGAAATTCCCCTAATTGTGGGGCAAAAAGGCAGAAATTTCCTATATGTTGGGGCAAAAAGACAGAAATTCTCCTTATTTTGGGGCAAACCTCAGAAATTCCACTTATTTTGGGGTAAAGTTCCAGAAATTTCCCTTATTTTGGGGCAAAATTGCAGAAATTCTCCTAATTTTGGGGCAAAATTGCAGAAATTTCACTTATTTCAGGAAAAAAAGGCAGAAATTTTCCTTATTTTGGGGAAAAAAGGCCAAAATTCCTAATATTTTGTGGCAAAAATGCAGAAATCCCCTTTATTTTGAGGTAAAAAGGCTGAAATTCCCCTTATTTGGGGGCAAAAAGGCAGAAATTTCCCTTATGTTGGGGTAAAATTGCAGAAATTTCACATATTTCAGGGTAATAAGTCAGAAATTCCCCTTATTTTGAAGCAAAAATGAATGAAATTCCCTTTGTTTTGGGGGAAAAAAACAAATTCTACTTATTTAGAGGGAAAAAGGCAGAAATTTCCGTTATTTTGGAGCAAAAATGAAGAAATTTCCCTTTTTTATGGCAAAAAGGTATGTATTCCCCTTATTTTCGGGCAAAAAAGCAGAAATTTCCTGTATTTTGGAGCAAAATGGCAGAAATTCCCCTTATTTTGGGGCAAAAAGATGAAATCCCTAATTTTTGGCTAAAATTGAAGAAATTTCACTTATTTAGGGACAAAAAGGCAGAAATTCCACTTAATTTTGGGCATAAAGGCAGAAATGACACGTATTTTGGATTAAAATTGCAGACATTCTCCTAATATTGGTGCAAAAAATGCAGAAATTCCCTTTATTTTGGGGCAAACAGGCAGAAATTCTCCATATTTTGGTGAAAAAGGCTGAAATTTCTCTTATTTTGATGTAAAATGCAGAAATTCCTTATATTTTGGGGCAAAAGGCAGAAATTCCCCTTATTTTGGGGCAAAAAGGCACAAATTTCCCTTATTTTCAGGCAAAATTGCAGAAATTTCATTTATTTCAGGGCAAAAAGTCAGAAATTCCCCTTATTTTGGGGCAAAAAGCAGAAATTTCTTTTGTTATGGTACGAAATTGAAGAAATTTCCCTTATTTTGGAACAAAAAAGCAAAAATTCCCCATATTTTGGGCCAAAAGGCAGAAATTCTTATTTTGAGGTAAAATGCAGAAATTCCCCTTATTTAGTGGTAAAATGCAGAAATTACCCAAATATTGGGGGAAAATGCAGAAATTCCTTTTATTTTGGGGCTAAAAGACAGAAATTCCCTGTATTTTAGGGCAAAATTGCAGAAATTTCCCTTATTTGAGGGCAAAAAACAGAAATCCCCCTTACTTTGGGGCAAAAATTAAAAAATTTCCTTTTTTATGGCAAAATGTGTGCATTCCCCTTATTTTCGGGCAAAAAGGCAGAAATTCTCTGTATTTTGGAGCAAAATTGCAGAAATTCCCCTTATTGTGGGGCAAAAATTCAGAAATTAACTATATGTTGGGGCAAAAAGACAGAAATTCTCTTTATTTTGGGGCAAACCTCAGAAATTCCACTTATTTTGGGGCAAATTTCCAGAAATTTCTCTTATTTTGGGGCAAAATTGCAGAATTTTCACTTATTTTGTGGCAAGATTGAAGAAATTTCACTTATTTCAGGAAAAAAAGGCAGAAATTTTCCTTATTTTGGGGCAAAAAGGAAGAAATTCCTAATATTTTGTGGTAAAATGCAGAAATTTCCCTTATTTTGAGGTAAAAAGGCTGAAATTCCCCTTATTTGGAGGCAAAAAAGTGAAATTTCTCTTATGTTGGTACAAAATTGCAGAAATTTCACTTATTTCAGGGTAATAAGTCAGAAATTTCTCTTATTTTGGGGCAAAAAATACAGAAATTCCCTTTGTTTTGGGGGATAAAGACAGAATTTCCACTTATTTAGAGGCAAAGAGGCAGAAATTCCCCTTATTTTGGAGCAAAAATGAAGAAATTTCCCTATTTTTGGCAAAAAGGTATGCATTCCCCTTATTTTCGGGCAAAAAGGTATGCATTCCCCTTATTTTCGAGCAAAAAGGCAGAAATTCCCCTAATTTTGGGGCAAAAGTCAGAAATTGCCTTTATTTTGGGGCAAAAATCAGAAATTCCCTGTATTTTGGGACAAAATTTCAAAAATTTCTTTATTTGGGGCAAAATTGCAGAAATTTACCTTATTTAGGGGCAAAATTGCAGAAATTTAACTTATTTGGGGCAAAATTGCAGTAATTAGACTTATTTTCAGGTAAAAAGGCTGAAATTTTCTTTATTTTGGGGCAAAAGGGGAGAAATTCCCCTTATTTTGGGGCAAAATTGAAGATTTTTATTTTAGTTTGAGGCAAAAAGGCAGAAATTTTCCTTATTTTGTGGTAATAAGGCTGAAATTTCCCTTATTTGTGGGCAAAAAGGCAGAAATTTTCCTTATTTGTGGTAAAATTGCAGAAATTTCAAATATTTCAGGGCAAAATGGCAGAAATTCCACTTAATTTGGGGCAAAAAGATGAAATCCCTAATTTTTGGCTAAAATTGAAGAAATTTCACTTATTTCGGGACAAAAAGGCAGAAATTCCACTTAATTTCGGGCAAAAAGGCAGAAATGACCCGTATTTTAGAGCAAAATTGCAGAAAATCTCCTAATGTTGGTGCAAAAATGCAGAATTTCCATTTATTTTTGGGCAAAATACAGAAATTTTCCATATTTTGGTGCAAAAAGTCTGAAATTCCCCTTATTTTGAGGTAAAATGCTGAAATTCCCCATATTTTGGGGCAAAGGCAGAAATTCCCCTTAATTTGGGGAAAAAAGGCATAAATTTCCCTTATTTTCGGGCAAAATTGCAGAAATTTCATTTATTTCAGGGCAAAAAGTCAGAAATTCCCATTATTTTGGAACAAAAAGCAGAAATTTCTTTTATTATGATACAAAATTGAAGAAATTTTTCTTATTTTTGAACATAAAGGCAGAAATTAGCCATATTTTGGGGCAAAAGTCAGAAATCCTTCTTATTTTGAGGTAAAATGCAGAAATTCCCCTTATTTAGAGGTAAAATGCAGAAATTCCCCAAATATTGGGGGAAAATTCAGAAAATCCCTTTATTTTGGGCTAAAAGGCAGAAATTCCCCGTATTTTAAAGCAAAATTGCAGAAATTCTCATAATTTTCGGGCAAAAAGGTAGAAATTCTCCTTATTTTGGTGCAAAAAGACAGAAAATCTCCTTTTTTTGGGAGCAAAAATTCAGAAATTCCTCTTATTTTGAGGAAAATTGTAGAAATTTCCTTTACATTTGGCAAAATTGCAGAAATTTCCCTTATTTTGGGGCAAAATTGCAGAAATTTCACTTATTTCACGAAAAAAAAGCAGAAATTTTCTTATTTTGGGGCAAAAAGGCAGAAATTTCTTTTATTTTGGTTCCAAATTTCAGAAATTTTTCTTATTTTTGGGCAAAAAGGCAGAAATTTTCCATATTTTGGGGCAGAAATTCAGAAATTCCCATTATTTTGAGGTAAAAAGGCTGAAATTCCCCTTATTTTGGGGCAAAAAGGCAGAAATTCTTCTTATTTTGGGGCAAAAAGCATACATTTACCTTATTTTGGGGAAAAATTTTAGAAATTTAACTTATTTCAGGGCAAAACGTCAGAAATTCCGCTTATTTTGGGGCAAAAAGACAGAAATTTTGTTTATTTTGTTGGAAAAGTCAGAAATTGCACTTATTTTTTGTCAAAAATGCGGAAAATCCCCTTATTTTAGGGTAAAAATGAAGAAATTTCCTTTTTTTATGGCAAAAAGGTATACATTCCCTTTATTTTCGGGCAAAAAGGCAGAAATTCCCCGTATTTTGGAGCAAAATTGCAGAAATTCCCATAATTTTGGGGCCAAAAATGCAGAAAATCCCCTTATTTTGGGGTAAAACTGCAGAAATTTCACTTATTTCGCGGCAAAATGGCAGAAATTCCCCCTTATTTTTGGCGAAATATGCAGAAAATCCCCGTATTTTGGAGCAAAATTGCAGAAATTCACCTAATTTAGGGGTAAAACATGCAGTAATTTTCTTTATTTGGGGGCAAAAAGGTAAAAATTCCTCTTATTTTGGGGCAAAAGGCAGAAATTCCCTTATTTTAGAACAAAATTGCAGAAATTTCCCTTATTTGGAAACAAAACACAGAAATTCCCTTTATTTTGGGGCAAATTTGCAGAAAATTCCTTTATTATGGAAAAAAATTAAAGAAATTTCTTTTATTTTAATGCAAAATTGCAGAAATTTCACTTATTTCAGAGAAAAAAAGCAAAAATTTTTCTTATTGTGGGGCAAAAAGGCAGAAATTCCCATTATATTGGGGCAAAAAGGCAAAAATCCCCTTTTTTGGGATAAAATTGCAGAAATTTCTCTTGTTTGGGAGCAAAAACGCAGAAAATCCCTTTAATTTCGGGCAAAAAGGCAGAAATTCCTTGTATTTTGGAGCAAAATTGCAGAAATTCCCCTAATATTGGGGAAAAATGCAGAAATTCCCTCTTTTTGGGGCAAATCGGAAGAAGTTCCTCTTATTTTCGGGATAAGAGGCTGAAATTTCCTGTATTTTGAAGCAAAATTGCAGAAACTTCCCTAATTTTGGTGCAAAAAGGCAGAAATTCCCCTCATTTTGGGGCAAAAAGACACAAATTTCCCTTTTTTTCGGGCAAAATTGCAGAAATTTCATTTATTTCAGGGCAAAAAGTCAGAAATTACTTTTATTTTGGTACAAAATTGAAGAAATTTTCCTTATTTTGGAACAAAAATTCAGAAATTCCCCATATTTTGGGCAAAAGGCAGAAATTCCCCTTATTTTGAGGTAAAAAGCTGAAATTCCCGTTATTTGGGGGAAAAAGGCAGAAATTCCCTTTACATTGTTGAAAAAGGAGGAAATTCCTGTTAACTGGGGCAGAAAAGCAAAAATTTTTCTTATTTGGGGGCAATAGGCAGAAATTCCCCATATTATGTGGCAAAAAGGCAGAAATTCCCCTTATTTGGAGGTAAAATGCTGAAATTCTCCTTATTTTGGCAAAAAGGCAGAAATTCTTCTTATTTCGTGGCAAAATTGCAGAAATTTCACTTATTTTAGGGAAAAAAGTCAGAAATTTGCCTTATTTTGGGGCAAAAAGCAGAAATTCTTGTAATTTTGGGGCCAAAAACAGAAATTCCCCTTATTTTGGGAAAAATTGCGGAAATTTCAAATATTTCAGGGCAAAAAGGCAGAAATTCCACTTTATTTCGGGCAATAAGGTTAAAATTCCCCGTATTTTGGAGCAAAATTTCAGAAATTCCCCTAATATTGGTGCAAAAATGCAAAAATTCCCTTTATTTTGTTGCAATAAGGCAGAAATTCCACGTATTTTGAGCAAAATTGCACATATTCCCCTAATTTTGAAGGAAAATGCAGAAATTAACATTATTTTGGGGCAAAAAGACAGAAATTCTCCTTATTTCAGGGCAAAAAGTCAGAAATTCCCCTTATTTTGGGGCAAAATTACAAAAATTTTACTTATTTCAGGGAAATAACATGGAAATTTCTCTTATTTTGGGACAAAATGCAGAAATTACTTTTATTTTGTTACAATATTGCAGAAATTTTCTTTATTTTGGGGCAAAAATACAGAAATTTTCCATATTTTAGGGCAAAAAGGCAGAGATTCCCATTATTATGAGGTAAAAAGGCTGAAATTCCCCTTATTTTGGGGCAAAAAGGCAGAAATTTTCCTTATTTTGTGGTAAAACTGCAGAAATTTCAAATATTTCAGGGCAAAATGGCAGAAATTCCACTTATTTTGGGGCAAAAAGATGAAATCCTTAATTTTTGGCTAAAATTGAAGAAATTTCACTTATTTTGGGACAAAAAGGCAGAAATTCCACTTAATTTCAGGCAAAAAGGCAGAAATGACCCGTATTTTGGAGCAAAATTGCAAAAATTCCCCTAATATTGGTGCAAAAATGCAGAAATTCCCTTTATTTTGGGGCAAAATGCAGAAATTCTCCATATTTTGGTGCAAAAAGGCTGAAATTTCCCTTATTTTGAGGTAAAATGATGAAATTCCCCATATTTTGGGGCAAAGGCCGAAATTCCCATTAATTTGGGGAAAAAAGGCACAAATTTCCCTTATTTTCGGGCAAAATTGCAGAAATTTTATTTATTTCAGAGCAAAAATTCAGAAATTCCCCGTATTTTGGTGCAAAAATCAGAAATTTCTTTTATTATGATACAAAATTGAAGAAGTTTTCCTTATTTTTGAACGTAAAGGCAGAAATTAGCCATATTTTGGGGCAAAAGGCAGAAATCCTTCTTATTTTGAGGTAAAATGCAGAAATTCCCCTTATTTAGAGGTAAAATGCAAAAATTCCCCAAATATTGGGGTAAAATTCAGAAAATCCCTTTATTTTGGGCTAAAAGGCAGAAATTACCCGTATTTTAAAGCAAAATTGCAGAAATTCTCATAATTTTCGGGCAAAAAGGCAGAAATTCTTTTTATTTTGGGGCAAAAAGACAGAAAATCTCCTTTTTTTGGGAGCAAAAAGTCAGAAATTCCTCTTATTTTGAGGAAAATTATAGAAATTTCCTTTACATTTGGCAAAATTGCAGAAATTTCCCTTATTTTGGGGCAAAATTGCAGAAATTTCACTTATTTCAGGAAAAAAAAGCAGAAATTTTCTTATTTTGGGGCAAAAAGGCAGAAATTTCTTTTATTTTGGTTCCAAATTTCAGAAATGTTTCTTATTTTTGGGCAAAAAGCCAGAAATTTTCCATATTTTGGGGCAGAAATGCAGAAATTCCGATTATTTTGAGGTAAAAAGGCTGAAATTCCCCTTATTTTGGGGCAAAAAGGCAGAAATTCCCCTTATTTTGGGGCAAAAAGCATACATTTACCTTATTTTGGGGAAAAATTTTAGAAATTTAACTTATTTTAGGGCAAAACGTCAGAAATTCCGCTTATTTGGGGGCAAAAAGACAGAAATTTTGTTTATTTTTAGGGAAAAGTCAGAAATTGCACTTATTTTTTGTCAAAAATGCGGAAAATCCCCTTATTTTACGGTAAAAATGAAGAAATTTCCCTTTTTTATGGCAAAAAGGTATACATTCCCTTTATTTTCGGGCAAAAAGGCAGAAATTCCCCGTATTTTGGAGCAAAATTGCAGAAATTCCCATAATTTTGGGGCCAAAAATGCAGAAATTCCCCTTATTTTGGGGTAAAACTGCAGAAATTTCACTTATTTTGCGGCAAAATGGCAGAAATTCCCCTTATTTTCGGCGAAATATGCAGAAAATCCCCGTATTTTGGAGCAAAATTGCAGAAATTCACCTAATTTTGGGGTAAAACATGCAGTAATTTTCTTTATTTGGGGACAAAAAGGTAAAAATTCCTCTTATTTTGGGGCAAAAGGCAGAAATTCCCTTATTTTAGAACAAAATTGCAGAAATTTCCCTTATTTGGGGACAAAACACAGAAATTCCCTTTATTTTGGGGCAAAATTGCAGAAAATTCCTTTATTATGGAAAAAATTGAAGAAATTTCTTTTATTTTAATGCAAAATTGCAGAAATTTCACTTATTTCAGAGAAAAAAAGCAAAAATTTTTCCTATTGTGGGGCAAAAAGGCAGAAATTCCCATTATATTGGGGCAAAAAGGCAGAAATTCTTCTTATTTGGGATAAAATTGGATAAATTTTTCTTGTTTGGGGGCAAAAACGCAGAAAATCCCCTTAATTTCGGGCAAAAAGGCAGAAATTCCTTGTATTTTGGAGCAAAATTGCAGAAATTCCCCTAATATTGGGGAAAAATGCGGAAATTCCCTGTATTTGGGGCAAATCGGAAGAAGTTCCTCTTATTTTCAGGAAAAGAGGCAGAAATTTCCTGTATTTTGAAGCAAAATTGCAGAAACTCCCCTAATTTTGGGGCAAAAAGGCAGAAATTCCCTTTCTTTTGGGGCAAAAAGTCAGAAATTCCCCTTATTTTGGGGCAAAAAGACAGAAATTTCGTTTATTTTTGGAGAAAAGGCAGAAATTGAACTTATTTTGAGTAAAAAAGGCGGAATATCCCCTTATTTTCGGGCAAAAATGAAGAAATTTCCCTTTTTAATGGCAAAAAGGTATACATTTTCTTTATTTTCGGGCAAAAAGGCAGAAATTCCCCGTATTTTGGAACAAAATTTCAGAAATTCCCCTAATTTTGGGGCAAAAAGGCAGAAAATCCCCTTATTTTGTGGTAAAACTGCAGAAATTTCACTTATTTCGCGGCAAAATGGCAGAAGTTTTTCTTATTATTGGCGAAAAAGGCAGAAAATTCCTGTATTTTGGAGCAAAATTGCAGAAATTCACCTATTTTTGGGGTAAAAAATACAGTAATTTTCTTCATTTTGGGGCAAAAAGGCAGAAATTCTCCTTATTTAGGGGCAAAAGGCAGAAATTCCCCTTATTTTAGGGCAAAATTGCAGAAATTTCCCTTATTTGGGGCAAATATGCAGAAATTTCACTTATTTTTAGGTAAAAAGGCTGAAATTTCCTTTATTTTGAGGCAAAAAAGGAGAAATACCTTTTATTTTGGGGCAAAATTGCAGAAATTTCCCTTATTTGGGGACAAAAAACAGAAATTCCATTTATTTTGGGGAAAATTGCAGAAAATTCCTTTATTATGTAAAAAAATGCAGAAATTTCTTTTATTTTAAGGCAAAATTGAAGAAATTTCACTTATTTCAGAGAAAAAAAGCAAAAATTTTTCTTATTGTGGGGCAAAAAGGCAGAAATTCCCATTATTTTGGGGCAAAAAGGCAGAAATTCACCTTATTTTGGGGTAAAATTGCAGAAATTTCCCTTGTTTGGGGGCAAAAACGCAGAAAATCCCCTTAATTTCAGGCAAAAAGGCAGAAATTCCCCGTATTTTGCAGCAAAATTGCAGAAATTCCCCTAATATTGGGGCAAGAATGCAGAAATTCCCTTTATTTGGGGCAAATCGGAAAAAGTTCCCCTTATTTTCGGGAAAAGAGGGAGAAATTTCCTGTATTTTGAAGCATAATTGCAGAAACTCCCCTAATTTTTGGGCAAAAAGGCAGAAATTCCCTTTATTTTGGGGCAAAAATACAGAAATTCTCCTTATTTCGGGGCAAAAATCAGATTTCCCTTATTTTCGGGCAAAATTGTAAAAAATTTTTTTTATTTTGGTACAGAATTGCAGAAATTTTTCTTATTTTGTGGCAAAAAGGCAGAAATTCCCCATATTCTGTTGCAAAAAGGCTGAAATTCCCTTAATTTTGAGGTAAAATGCTGAAATTCCCTATATTTTGGGGCAAAATGGCAGAAATTCCCCTCATTTTGAGGCAAAAAGACACAAATTTCCTTTTTTTTCGGGCAAAATTGCAGAAATTTCAATTATTTCAGGGCAAAAAGTCAGAAATTACTTTTATTTTGGTACAAAATTGAAGAAATTTTCCTTATTTTGGAACAAAAAGTCAGAAATTCCCCATATTGTGGACAAAAGGCATAAATTCCCCTTATTTTGAGGTAAAAAGCTGAAATTCCCGTTATTTTGGGGCAAAAAGGCAGATATTCCCTTTACTTTGTGGCAAAAAGAAAAAATTCCTGTTAATTGGGGCAGAAAAGCAAAAATTTTTCTTATTTGGGGGCAATAGGCAGAAATTCCCCATATTTTGTGGCAAAAAGGCAGAAATTCCCCTTATTTGGAGGTAAAATGCTGAAATTCCCCTTATTTTGGCAAAAAAACACAAATTCCCCTTATTTTGGGGCAAAATTGCAGAAATTTCACTTATTTCAGTGCAAAAAGTTAGAAATTTGCCTTATTTTGGGGCAAAAAGCAGAAATTCTCCTAATTGTGGGGCCGAAAACAGAAATTCCCCTTATTTTTGGGTAAAATTGCGGAAATTTCAAATATTTCACGGCAAAAAGGCAGAAATTCCACTTTATTTCGGGCAATAAGGTTGAAATTCCCCGTATTTTGGAGCAAAATTTCAGAAATTCCCCTTATATTGGTGCAAAAATGCAGAAATTCCCTTTATTTTGGTGCAATAAGGCAGAAATTCCCCGTATTTTGAGCAAAATTGCACATATTCCCATAATTTTGAAGGAAAATGCAGAAATTCACATTATTTTGGGGCAGAAAGACAGAAATTCTCCTTATTTCAGGGCAAAAAGTCAGAAATTCCCCTTTTTTGGGGCAAAATTACAGAACTTTCACTTATTTCAGAGAAAAAACGCGGAAATTTCTCTTATTTTGGGACAAAAATTCAGAAATTACTTTTATTTTGGTACAAAATTGCAGAAATTTTCTTTATTTTGGGGCAAAAATACAGAAATTTTCCTTATTTTAGGGCAAAAAGGCAGAGATTCCCATTATTATGAGGTAAAAAGGCTGAAATTCCCCTTATTTGGGTGCAAAAAGGCAGAAATTTTCCTTATTGCGTGGCAAAATGGCAGAATTTTCACTTATTTCAGGGTAATAAGTCAGAAATTCCCCTTATTTTGGGGCAAAAAAGACAGAAATTTCCTTTGTTTTGGGGGAAAAAGACAGAAAATCCACTTATTTAGAGCCTAAAAGGCAGAAATTCCCCTTATTTTGTAACAAAAATGAAGAAATTTCCCATTTTTATGGCAAATAGGTATGCATTCCCCTTATATTCAGGCATAAAGGCGGAAATTCCCCGTATTTTGGAGCAAAATTGCAAAAATTCCCTTAGTTTTGGGGCAAAAAGGCAGAAATTCTCTATTTGTTGGGGCAAAAAGACAGAAATTCTCCTTATATTGGGGCAAAACTCAGAAATTCCACTTATTTTAGAGCAAAATTGCAGAAATTTCCCGTATTTTGGGGCAAAATTGCAGAAATTTCCCTTAATTTGGGGCACAATTGCAGAAATTTCACTTATTTCAGGGTAATAAGTGAGAAATTTTCCTTATTTGGGGCAAAAGGCAGAAATTCCTAATATTTTTTGGCAAAAATGCAGATATTCCCCTTATTTTGAGGTAAAAAGGCTGAAATTCCTTTTATTTGGTTGCAAAAATGCAGAAATTTCCCTTATTTTGGGGCAAAATTGCAGAAATTTCACTAATTTCAGGGTAATAAGTCAGAAATTCCCCTTATTTTGGGGCAAAAAATACAGAAATTCCCTTTGTTTAGGGGGAAAAAGAAAGAAATTCCACTTAATTAGAAGCAAAAAGGCAAAAATTCCCCTTATTTTGGAGCAAAAATGAAGAAATTTCCCTTTTTTATGGCAAAAAGGTATGCATTTCTTTTATTTACGGGCAAAAGGCAGAAATTTCCCGTATTTTGGAGCAAAATTGCAGAAATTCCCCTAATTTTATGGCAAAAGGCAGAAATTCCCTTTATTTTGGAGCAAAAATCAGAAATTTCCTTAATTTTGGGGCAAAATTGCAGGAATTTACCTTATTTTGGGGCAAAATTGCAGAAATTTCACTTATATTCAGGTAAAAAGGCTGAAATTTCTTTTATTTTGAGGCAAAAAGGGAGAAATACCTTTTATTTTGAGGCAAAATTGCAGAAATTTCCCTTATTTGGGGACAAAAAACAGAAGTTCCCTTTATTTTGGGGCAAATTGCAGAAAATTCCTTTATTATGGGGAAAAATTGGAGAAATTTCTTTTATTTTAAGGCAAAATTGCAGAAATTTCACTTATTTCAGAGAAAAAAAGCAAAAATTTTTCTTATTGTGTGGCAAAAGGCAGAAATTCCCATTATTTTGGGGCAAAAAGGCAGAAATTCACCTTATTTTGGGGTAAAATTGCAGACATTTCAGATATTTCAGGGCAAAATGGCAGAAATTCCCCTTATTTGGGATATAATTGCAGAAATTTCCCTTGTTTGGGGGCAAAAACGCAGAAAATCCCCTTAATTTCAGGCAAAAAGGCAGAAATTCCCCGTATTTTGGAGCAAAATTGCAGAAATTCCCCTAATATTGGGGCAAGAATGCAGAAATTCCCTTTATTTGGGGCAAATCGAAAGAAGTTCCCCTTATTTTTGGGAAAAGAGGCAGAATTTTTTGTATTTTGAAGCAAAATTGCAGAAACTCCCCTAATTTTGGGGCAAAAAGCCAGAAATTCCCTTTATTTTGGGGAAAAAATACAGAAATTCTCCTTATTTCGGGGCAAAAATCAGATATTTCCCTTATTTTCGGGCAAAATTGTAAAAATTTCTTTTATTTTGGCACAGAATTGCAGAAATTTTTTTTATTTTGTGGCAAAAAGGCAGAAATTTCCCTTATTGTGGGGCAAAATGGCAAAATTTTCACTTATTTCAGGGTAATAAGTCAGAAATTCCCCTTATTTTGGGGCAAAAAAGACAGAAATTTCCTTTGTTTTGGGGGAAAAAGACAGAAATTCCACTTATTTAGAGCCAAAAAGGCAGAAATTCCCATTATTTTGTAACAAAAATGAAGAAATTTCCCTTTTTTATGGCAAATAGGTATGCATTCCCCTTATATTCGGGCATAAAGGAAGAAATTCTTTATATTTTGGAGCAAAATTGCAGAAATTCCCTTAGTTGTGGGGCAAAAAGGCAGAAATTCCCTATTTGTTGGGGCAAAAAGACAGAAATTCTCCTTATATTGGGGCAAAACTCAGAAATTCCACTTATTTTGGGGCAAAATTCCAGAAATTTCCCTTATTTTGGGGCAAAATTTCAGAAATTTCCCTTATTTTGGGGCACAGTTGCAGAAATTTCACTTATTTCAGGGTAATAAGTGAGAAATTGTCCTTATTTGGGGCAAAACGTAGAAATTCCTAATATTTTTTGGCAAAAATGCAGATATTCCCCTTATTTTGAGGTAAAAAGGCTGAAATTCCCTTTATTTGATTGCAAAAATGCAGAAATTTCCCTTATTTTGGGGCAAAATTGCAGAAATTTCACTTATTTCCGGGTAAAAAGTCAGAAATTTTTCTTATTATGGGGCAAAAAAGACAGAAATTCCCTTTGTTTTGGGGGAAAAAGAAAGAAATTCCACTTACATAGAAGCAAAAAGGCAGAAATTCCTTTTATTTTGGAGCAAAAATGAAGAAATTTCCCTTTTTTATGGCAAAAAGGTATGCATTTCTCTTATTTTCAGGCAAAAAGGCAGAAATTCCCCGTATTTTGGAGCAAAATTGCAGAAATTACCCTAATTTTGGGGCAAAAGGCAGAAATTCCCTTTATTTTGCAGCAAAAATCAGAAATTTCCTATATTTTGGGGCAAAATTGCAGGAATTTACCTTACATTGGGGCAAAATTGCAGATATTTCCCTTATTTGGGGCAAAATTGCAGAAATTTTACTTATTTTCAGGTAAAAAGGCTGAAATTTCCTTTATTTTGAGGCAAAAAGGGAGACATTCCTAATATTTTGGGGCAAAATTGCAGAAATTTTCTTTACTTTGTGGCAAAAAGGCAGAATTTCCTTATATTTTGGGGCAAAAATGCAGAAATTCCCCTTATTTTGGGGTAAAATTGCAGAAATTTCAAATATTTCAGGGCAAAAAGTCAGAAATTCCCCTTATTTGGGGGCAAAAAGACAGAAATTTCGTTTATTTTTGGGGAAAAGGAAGAAATTGCACTTATTTTGAGTCAAAAAGGCGGAAAATCCCCTTATTTTCGGGCTAAAATGAAAAAATTTCCCTTTTTAATGGCAAAAAGGTATACATTCCCTTTATTTTCAGGCAAAAGGCAGAAACTCCCCGTATTTTGGAGCAAAATTGCAGAAATTCCCCTAATTTTGGGGCAAAAAGGCAGAAAATCCCCTTATTTTGTGCTAAAACTGCAGAAATTTCACTTATTTCGCGGCAAAATGGCAGAAATTCTCCTTATTATTGGCGAAAAAGGCAGAAAATCCCTGTATTTTGGAGCAAAATTGCAGAAATTCACCTGATTTTGGGGTAAAAAATACAGTAATTTTCTTTATTTTAGGGCAAAAAGGCAGAAATTCTCATTATTTAGGGGCAAAATGCAAAAATTCCCCTCATTTTAGGGCAAAATTGCAGAAATTTTTCTTATTTGGGGGCAAAAAACATAAATTCCCCTTATTTTTGGGCAAAAATGCAGAAATTTCCCTTATTATGGGGAAAAATTGCAGAAATTTTCCTTACTTTAGGGCAAAATTGAAGAAATTTCACTTATTTCAGAGAAAAAAAGGTAAAATTTTTCTTTTTTGGGGGCAAAAAGGCAGAAATTCCCATTATTTTGGGGCCAAAAGGCAGAAATTCACCTTATTTTGGGGTAAAATTGAAGAAATTTCACATATTTCAGGGCAAAAAGGCAGAAATTTTCCTTTTTTGGGGCAAAATTGCAGAACTTTCACTTATTTCAGGGTAATAAGTCAGAAATTTTCTTTATTTTGTGGCAAAAAAGACAGAAATTCCTTTTGTTTTTGGGGAAAAGACAAACATTCCACTTATTTAGAGGCAAAAAGGCAGAAATTCCCCTTATTTTGGAGCAAAAATGAAGAAATTCCCCTTTTTTATGGCAAAAAGGTATGCATTCCCCTTATTTTCGGGCAAAAAGGCAGAAATTCCCCGTATTTTGGAGCAAAATTGCAGAAATTCCCCTAATTTTGGGGCAAAAGGCAGAAATTATCTATATTTTGAGGCAAAAATCAGAAATTTCTTTTATCTTGGGGCAAAATTCCAGAAATTTCCTTTATTTTAGGACAAAATTGCAGAAATTTCCCTTATTTGGGGCAAAATTGCAGAAATTTCACATATTTTCAGGTAAAAAAACTGAAACTTCCTTTATTTTGGTGCAAAAAGTGAAATTTTCCTTATTTTGGGGCAAAATTGCAGAAATTTTCCTTATTTTGGGGCAAAAAGGCAGAAATTCCTTATATTTTGGGGCAAAATGGCAGAAATTCCCCTTATTTTGAGGTAATAAGACTGAAATTCCTCTTATTTTGGAGCAAAAAGGCAGAAATTCCCCTTATTTTTGGGTAAAATTGCAGAAATTTCAAATATTTCAGGGCAAAATGGCAGAAATTCCCCTTATTTTGGGGCAAAAAGACAAAATCCCTAATTTTTGGCTAAAATTGAAGAAATTTCACTTATTTCGGGACAAAAAGGCATAAATTCCACTTAATTTCTTGCATAAAGGCAGAAATGACCTGTATTTTGGAGCAAAATTGCAGAAATTCCCCTAATATTGGTGCAAAAATGCAGAAATTCCCTTTATTTTGGGGGCAAAAAGGCAGAAATTTTCCTTATTTTGAGGTAAAAATGCTGAAATTCCCCTTATTTTGAAACAAAATGTCAGAAATTCACCTTATTTTTGGAAAAAAGAGAGAAATTTCGTTTATTTTTGGGCAAAAGGCAGAAATGGCACTTATTTTGAGTCAAAAAGTTAGAAAATCCCCTTATTTTGGAGCAAAAATGAAGAAATTTCCTTTTTTTATGGCAAAAAGGTATATATTCCCTTTAATTTCGGGCAAAAAGGCAAAAATCCCCGTATTTTGGAGTAAAATTGCAGAAATTCACCTAATTTAGGGGTAAAAAATACAGTAATTTTTTTTTACTTTGGGGCAAAAAGGCAGAAGTTCTCCTTATTTTGGGGCAAAAAGCAGAAATTCCCCTTATTTTTGGCAAAATTGCAGAAATTTCCCTTATTTGGGGGCAAAAAACAGAATTTCCCTGTATTTTGGGGCAAAATTGCAGAAAATTCCCTTATTATAGGGAAAAATTGCAGAAATTTCCCTTATTTAAGGGCAAAATTGCAGAAATTTCACTTATTTCAGAGAAAAAAAGCAAAAATTTTTCTTATTTTGGGGCAAAAAGGCAGAAATTGCCATTATTTTGGGGCAAAAAGGCAGAAATTCACCTTATTTTGGGGTAAAATCTCAGAAATTTCACAGATTTCAGGGTAAAATGGCAAAAATTTCCCTTATTTTGAGGAAAAAATGAAGAAATTTTTTTTATGGCAAAAAGGTATGCATTCTCCTTATTTTCGGGCAAAAAGGCAGAAATTCCCCGTATTTTGGAGCATAATTGCAGAAATTCCCCTAATTGTGGGGCAAAAAGGCAGAAATTCTCCTTATTTTAGGGCAAAACTCAGAAATTCCACTTATTTTGGGGCAAAATTCCAGAAATATTACTTATTTTGGGGCAAAATTGCAGAAATTTCACTTACTTTGGGGCAAAATTGCAGAAATTTCACTTATTTCAGAGAAAAAAGGCAGAAATTTTCCTTATTTTGGGGCAAAAAGGCAGAAATTCCTAATATTTTGTGGCAAAAATGAAGAAATTCCCGTTATTTTGAGGTAAAAAGGCTGAAATCTAACTTATTTGGGGGCAAAAAGGCAGAAATTTCCCTTATATTGGGGCAAAATTGCAGAAATTTCACTTATTTCAGGGTAATAAGTCAGAAATTTTCCTTATTTTAGGACAAAAAAGACAGAAATTCCACTTATTTAGAGGCAAAAAGGCAAAAATTCCCCTTATTTTGGAGCAAAAATGACGAAATTTCCCTTTTTATTCCAAAAAGTTATGCATTCTTCTTATTTTCGGACAAAAAGGCAGAAATTCCCCATATTTTGGGGCAAAATGCAGAAATTCCACTTATTTTGGGGCAAAAAGGCACAAATTTCCCTTATTTCCGGGCAAAATTGCAGAAATTTCATTTATTTCAGGGCAAAAAGTTAAAAATTCCCCTTATTGTGGGGCAAAAAGAAGAAATTTCTTTTATTATAGTACAAAATTGAAGAAATTTTCTTTATTTTGGAACAAAAAGGCAGAAATTCCCCATATTTTGGAACAAAAGGCAGAAATTCTTATTTTGAGGTAAAATGCAGAAATTCCTTTTATTTAGAGGTAAATTCCAGAAATTCCCCAAATATTGGGGGAAAATGCAGAAATTCCCTATATTTTGGGGCTAAAAGGCTGAAATTCCCTATATTTTGAAGCAAAATTGCCGAAATTCTCATAATTTTCGGGCAAAAAGGCAGAAAATCTCCTGTTTTCAGGAGCAAAAATCAGAAATTCCTCTTATATTGGGGCAAAATTGCAAAAATTTCCTTTACATTGGGGCAAAATTTCAGAAATTTCCCTTATTTTGGGGCAAAATATCAGAAATTTCACTTATTTTTGGAAAAAAAGGCAGAAATTTTCTTATTTTGGGGCAAAAAGACAGAAATTTCTTTTATTTTGGTACAAAATTGCAGAAATTTTTCTTATTTTGGGGCAAAAAGCAGAAATTCCCCATATTTTGGGGCAAAAAGGAAGAAATTACCTTTATTTTGAGGTAAAAAGTCTGAAATTCCTTTTATTTTTGGCCAAAAAGTCAGATATTCCCTTTATTTTGGGGCAAAAAGATAAAAATTTCATTTATTTTTGGGGAAGATGCAAAAATTTGACTTATTTTGAGTCAAAAATGCGGAAAATTCTCTTATTTTCGGGCAAAAATGAAGAAATTTCCCTTTTTATGGCAAAAAGGTATACATTTTTTGTTATTTCAGGCAAAAAGGCAGAAATTCCCCGTATTTCTGAGCAAAATTACAAAAATTCCTCTAATTTCGGGGCAAAAAGGCAGAAATTCCCCTTATTTTGGGGTAAAACTGCAGAAATTTCACTTATTTTGTGGCAAAATGGCAGAAATTCTCCTTTTTTTGGCTAAAAAGGCAGAAAATCCCCGTATTATGGAGCAAAATTGCAGAAATTCACCTAATTTTGGAATAAATAATACAGTAATTTTTCTTATTTAGGGGCAAAAGGGCAGAAATTCACCTTATTTTGAGGCAAAAGGCAGAAATTCCCCTTATTTTAGGGCAAAATTGAAGAAATTTTCCTTATTTGGGGGCAAAAAACAGAAATTCCCCATATTTTGGGGCAAAATTGCAGAAATTTAACTAATTATGGCGAAAAATTGCAGAAATTTCCCTTATTTTAGGGCAAAATTGCAGAAATTTCACTTATTTCAAAGAAAAAAAGCGAAATTTTTTCTTATTTAGGGGCAAAAAGGCAAAAATTCCCATTATTTTGGGGCAAAATGCAGAAATTTTTCTTATTTTGGGGCAAAAAAGACAGAAATTCTCTTTGTTTTGGGGGAAAAAGACAGAAATTCCACTTATTTAGAGGCAAAAAGGCAGAAATTCCCCTTATTTTGGAGCAAAAATGAAGAAATTTCCCTTTTTTATGGCAAAGGTAAACATTCCCCTTATTTTCATGCAAAAAGGCAGAAATCCCCCGCATTTTGGAGAAAAATTGCAGAAATTCCCCTAATTGTGGGGCAAGAAGGCAGAAATTCTTTATATGTTGGGGCAAAAAGACAGAAATTCTTCTTCTTTTGGGGCAAAACTCAGAAATTCCCCTTATTTTGGGGCAAAATTGCAGTAATTTCACTTATTTCAGAGAAAAAAGGCAGAAATTTTCCTTATTTTGGGGCATAAAGGCAGAAATTCCATAAATTTTGTGGCAAAAATGCAGAAATTCCCCTTATTTTTAGGTAAAAAGGCTGAAATTCCCCCTCTTTGGGGGCAAAAAGGCAGAATTTTCCCTTATATTGGGGCAAAATTGCAGAAATTTCACTTATTTCAGGGTAATAAGTCAGAAATTTTCCTTATTTTGGGGCAAAAAAGACAGAAATTCCCTTTGTTTTGGGGAAAAAAGACAGAAATCCACGTATTTAGAGGCAAAAAGGCAAAAATTCCCCTTATTTTGGAGCAAAAATGAAGAAATTTTCCTTTTTTATGGCAAATAAGTATGCATTCCCTTTATTTTCGGGCAAAAAGGCAGAAATTCCCCGTATTTTTGAGCAAAATTGCAGAAATTCCCCTAATTGTGGGGCAAAAAGGCAGAAATTCCCTATATGTTGGGGCAAAAAGTAAGAAATTCTCCTAATTTGGGGCAAAATTCCAGAAATTTCCCTTATTTTGACACAAAATTGCAGAAATTTCACTTATTTTGGCAAAAAATTGAAGAAATTTCACTTATTTCAGAGAAAAAAGGCAGAAATTTTCTTTATTTTGAGGTAAAAAGGCTGAAATTCCCCTTATTTAGAAGCAATAAGGCAGAAAAACCCCTTATTTTGGGGTAAAATTTAAGAAATTTCAAATACTTCAGGGCAAAATGGCAGAAATTCCCCTTATTTTGGGGCAAAAAGATGAAATCCCTAATTTTTTGCTAAAATTGAAGAAATTTCACTTATTTCCGGACAAAAAGGCAGAAATTCCACTTAATTTCGGGCAAAAAGGCAAAAATGACCCTTATTTTAGAGAAAAATTGCAGAAATTCCCCTAATCTTGTGCAAAAATGCAAAAATTCCTTTTATTTTGGGGCAAAAAGGCAGAAATTCTCTATATTTTGGTGCAAAAATCAGAAATTTCCCTTATTTTGATGTAAAATGCTGAAATTCCCCATATTTTGGGGCAAAAGGCAGAAATTTCGCTTATTTTGGGGCAAATTTGCAGAAATTTCACTTATTTCAGGGTAATAAGTCAGAAATTTTTCTTATTTTGGGGCAAAAAAGACAGAAATTTCATTTGTTTTTGGGAAAAAAGACAGAAATTCCACTTATTTAGAGGCAAAAAGGCAAAAGTTCCCCTCATTTTGGAGCAAAAATGAAGAAATTTCCCTTTTTTATGGCAAAAAGTTATGCATTCTTCTTATTTTCGGACAAAAAGGCAGAAATTCCCCATATTTTGGGGCAAAAAGCAGAAATTCTTCTTATTTTGGGGCAAAATTGCAGAAACTTCCCTAATTGTGGGGCAAAAAACAGAAATTCCCCTTATTTTGGGGTAAATTGCAGAAATTTCCTTTATTATGGGGAAAAATTGCAAAATTTTCTTTTATTTTAGGGCAAAATTGCAGAAATTTCACTAATTGTGGGGCAAAAATGGAAATTCTTCTTATTTTGGGGCAAAACTAAGAAATTCCACTTATTTTGGGGCAAAATTGCAGAAATTTCCTTTATTTGGGGCAAAATTGCAGTAATTTCACTTATTTTCAGGTAAAAAGGCTGAAATTTCCTTTATTTTGGGGCAATAAAGGAGAAATTCCCCTTATTTTGGTGCAAAATTGCAGAAATTTCTCTTATTATGGGGCAAAAAGGCAGAAATTCTGTATATTTTGTGGCAAAAATGCAGAAATTCCTCTTATTTTGTGGTAAAAATGCTGCAATTCCCCTTATTTGAGAGCAAAAAGGCAGAAATTTCCTTTATATTGGGGCAAAATTGCAGAAATTCCCCTAATTGTGGGTCAAAAAGTCAGAAATTCCCTATATGTTGGGGCAAAAAGAAAGAAATTCTCCTTATTTTGGGGCAAAACTCAGAAATTCCACTTATTTTGGGGAAAATTTTAGAAATTTCCCTTATTTTGATGCAAAATTGCAGAAATTTCACTTATTTTGACAAAAAAATGAAGAAATTTCACCTATTTCAGAGAAAAAAGGCAGAAATTTTCCTTATTTTGAGGTAAAAAGGCTGAAATTCCCATTATTTAGGGGCAAAAAGGCAGAAATTCCTCTTATTTTGGGGTAAAATTTAAGAAATTTCAAATATTTCAGGCAAAATGGCAGAAATTCCCCTTATTTTGGGGCAAAAAGATGAAATCCCTAATTTTTGGCTAAAATTGAAGAAATTTCACTTATTTCGGGACAAAAAAGGCAGAAATTCCACTTAATTTCGGGCAAAAAGGCAGAAATGACCCGTATTTTTGAGCAAAATTACAGAAATTCCCCTAATATTGGTGCAAAAATGCAGAAATTCCCTTTATTTTGGGGCAAAAAGGCAGAAATCCTCCATTTTTTGGTGCAAAAATCAGAAATTTCCCTTATTTTGATGTAAAATGCTGAAATTCCCCATATTTTGGGACAAAAGGCAGAAATTTCTCTTATTTTGGGGCAAATGTGCAGAAATTTCACTTATTTCAGGGTACTAAGTCAGAAATTTTTCTTATTTTGGGGCAAAAAGACAGAAATTTTTTTTTGTTTTGGGGAAAAAAGACAGAAATTCCACTTATTTGGAGGCAAAAAGGCAAAAGTTCCCCTTATTTTGGAGCAAAAATGAAGAAATTTCCCTTTTTTATGGCAAAAAAGTATCCATTCTTCTTATTTTCAGACAAAAAGGCAGAAATTCCCCATATTTTGGGGCAAAAGGCAGAAATTCTTCTTATTTTGGGGCAAAATTGCAGAACTTTCCCTAATTGTGGGGCAAAAAACAAAAATTCCCCTTATTTTGTGGAAAAATTGCAGAAATTTCTTTTATTTTAGGGCAAAATTGCAGAAATTTCACTAATTGTGTGGCAAAAAGGCAGAAATTCTCCTTATTTTGGGGCAAAATTAAGAAATTCCACATATTTTGCGGCAAAATTGCGGAAATTTCCCTTATTTGGGGCAAAATTGCAGTAATTTCACTTATTTTCAGGTAAAAAGGCTGAAATTTTCTTTATTTTGGGGCAAAAAAGGAGAAATTCCCCTTATTTTGGGGCAAAATTGCAGACATTTGCCTTATTATGGGGCAAAAAGTCAGAAATTCCGTATATTTTGTGGCAAAAATGCAGAAATTCCCCTTATTTTGAGTTAAAAAGGCTGAAATTCCCCTTATTTGGGAGCAAAAAGGCAGAAATTTCCCTTATATTGGGGCAAAATTGCAGAAATTTCACTTAATTCAGGGTAATAAGTCAGAAATTCCCCTTATTTTGGGGCAAAAAAGAGTGAAATTCCCTTTGTTTTGGGGGAAAAAGACAGAAATTCCACTTATTTAGAGGCAAAAAGGCAGAAATTCCCCTTATTTTGGAGCAAAAATGAAGAAATTTTTTTTTATATGGCAAAAAAATATGCAATCCCCTTATTTTCGGGCAAAAAGGTAGAAATTCCCCGTATTTTGGAGCAAAATTGCAGAAATTCCCCTAATTGTGGGGCAAAAATGCAGAAATTTTTTATATGTTGGGGCAAAAAGACAGAAATTCTCCTTATTTTGGGGCAAAACTCAGAAATTTCACTTATTTTGGGGCAAAATTGCATAAATTTCACTTATTTCTGAGAAAAAAGGCAGAAATTTTCCTTATTTTGGGGCATAAAGGCAGAAATTCCTAATATTTTGTGGCAAAAATGCAGAAATTCCCCTTATTTTGAAGTAAAAAGGCTGAAATTTCCTTTTTGGGGGCAAAAAGGCTGAAATTTCAATTATTTTGGGGAAAAATTCCAGAAATTACACTTATTTCAGGGTAATAAGTCAGAAATTCCCCTAATTTTGGTGCAAAAAAGTCATAAATTCCCTTTGTTTTGGGGTAAAAAGACAGAAATTCCACTTATTTAGAGGCAAAAAGGCAGAAATTTCTTTTATTTTGGTACAAAATTGCAGAAATTTTTCTTATTTTGGGGCAAAAAGCAGAAATTCCCCATATGTTGGGGCAAAAAGGAAAAAATTACCTTTATTTTGAGGTAAAAAGTCTGAAATTCCTTTTATTTTTGGCCAAAAAGTCAGATATTCTCTTTATTTTGGGACAAAAAGATAGAAATTTCATTTATTTTTGGGGAAAAGGCAAAAATTTCACTTATTTTGAGTCAAAAATGCGGAAAATTCTCTTATTTTCGGGCAAAAATGAAGAAATTTCCCTTTTTATGGCAAAAAGGTATACATTTTTTGTTATTTCAGGCAAAAAGGCAGAAATTCCTTGTATTTCTGAGCAAAATTACAGAAATTCCTCTAATTTCGGGGCAAAAAGGCAGAAATTCCCCTTATTTTGGGGTAAAACTGCAGAAATTTCACTTATTTCGCGGCAAAATGGCAGAAATTCCCCTTATTTTCGGCGAAAAAGGCAGAAAATCCCCGTATTATGGAGCAAAATTGCAGAAATTCACCTAATTTTGTAATAAATAATACAGTAATTTTATTTATTTAGGGGCAAAAGGGCAGAAATTCACCTTATTTTGAGGCAAAAGGCAGAAATTCCCCTTATTTTAGGGCAAAATTGAAGAAATTTTCCTTATTTGGGGGCAAAAAACAGAAATTCCCCATATTTTGGGGCAAAATTGAAGAAATTTACCTAATTATGGGGAAAAAATTGCAGAAATTTCCCTTATTTTAGGGCAAAATTGCAGAAATTTCACTTATTTCAGAGAAAAAAAGCAGAAATTTTCCTTGTTTTGGGGCATAAAGGCAGAAATTCCATAAATTTTGTGGCAAAAATGCAGAAATTCCCCTTATTTTGAGGTAAAAAGGCTGAAATTCCCCCTCTTTAAGGGCAAAAAGGCAGAATTTTCCCTTATATTGGGGCAAAATTGCAGAAATTTCACATATTTCAGGGTAATAAGTCAGAAATTTTCCTTATTTTGGGGCAAAAAAGACAGAAATTCCCTTTGTTTTGGGGAAAAAAGACAGAAATCCACGTATTTAGAGGCAAAAAGGCAAAAATTCCCCTTATTTTGGAGCAAAAATGAAGAAATTTTCCTTTTTTATGGCAAATAGGTATGCATTCCCTTTATTTTCGGGCAAAAAGGCAGAAATTCCCCGTATTTTTGAGCAAAATTGCAGAAATTCCCCTAATTGTGGGGCAAAAAGGCAGAAATTCCCTATATGTTGGGGCAAAAAGAAAGAAATTCTCCTTATTTTGGTGCAAAACTCAGAAATTCCACTTATTTTGGGGCAAAATTCCAGAAATTTCCCTTATTTTGACACAAAATTGCAGAAATTTCACTTATTTTGGCAAAAAATTGAAGGAATTTCACATATTTCAGAGAAAAAAGGCAGAAATTTTCTTTATTTTGAAGTAAAAAGGCTGAAATTCCCCTTATTTAGAAGCAATGAGGAAGAAATACCCCTTATTTTGGGGTAAAATTTAAGAAATTTCAAATATTTCAGGGCAAAATGGCAGAAATTCCCCTTATTTTGGGGCAAAAAGATGAAATCCCTAATTTTTGGCTAAAATTGAAGAAATTTCACTTATTTCGGGACAAAAAAGGCAGAAATTCCACTTAATTTCGGGCAAAAAGGCAAAAATGACCCGTATTTTAGAGAAAAATTGCAGAAATTCCCCTAATCTTGTGCAAAAATGCAAAAATTCCTTTTATTTTGGGGCAAAAAGGCAGAAATTCTCCATATTTTGGTGCAAAAATCAGAAATTTCCCTTATTTTGATGTAAAATGCTGATATTCCCCATATTTTGGGGCAAAAGCCAGAAATTTCTCTTATTTTGGGGCAAATTTGCAGAAATTTCACTTATTTCAGGGTAATAAGTCAGAAATTTTTCTTATTTGGGGGCAAAAAAGACAGAAATTTCATTTGTTTTTGGGAAAAAAGACAGAAATTCCACTTATTTAGAGGCAAAAAGGCAAAAGTTCCCCTCATTTTGGAGCAAAAATGAAGAAATTTCCCTTTTTTATGGCAAAAAGTTATGCATTCTTCTTATTTTAGGACAAAAAGGCAAAAATTCCCCATATTTTGGGGCAAAAAGCAGAAATTCTTCTTATTTTGGGGCAAAATTGCAGAAACTTCCCTAATTGTGTGGCAAAAAACAGAAATTCCCCTTATTTTGGGGCAAAATTGCAGAAATTTCCTTTATTATGGGGAAAAATTGCAAAATTTCTATTATTTTAGGGCAAAATTGCAGAAATTTCACTAATTGTGGGGCAAAATTGCAAAAATTCTTCTTATTTTGGGGCAAAACTAAGAAATTCCACTTATTTTGGGGCAAAATTGCAGAAATTTCCTTTATTTGGGGCAAAATTGCAGTAATTTCACTTATTTTCAGGTAAAAAGGCTGAAATTTCCTTTCTTTTGGGGCAATAAAGGAGAAATTCCCCTTATTTTGGTGCAAAATTGCAGAAATTTCTCTTATTATGGGGCAAAATGGCAGAAATTCCGTATATTTTGTGGCAAAAATGCAGAAATTCCTCTTATTTTGAGGTAAAAATGCTGCAATTCCCCTTATTTGAGAGCAAAAAGGCAGAAATTTCCCTTATATTGGGGCAAAATTGCAGAAATTTCACTTATTTCAGGGTAATGAGTCAGAAATTCTTCTTATTTTGGGGCAAAAAAGACAGAAATTCCCTTTGTCTTGGGGGAAAAAGACAGAAATTCCACTTATTTAGAGGCAAAAAGACAGAAATTCCCCATATTTTTGAGCAAAATTGCAGAAATTCCCCTAATTGTGGGTCAAAAAGTCAGAAATTCCCTATATGTTGGGGCAAAAAGAAAGAAATTCTCCTTATTTTGGGGCAAAATTCAGAAATTCCACTTATTTTGGGGAAAATTTTAGAAATTTTCCTTATTTTGACGCAAAATTACAGAAATTTCACTTATTTTGACAAAAAAAATGAAGAAATTTCACCTATTTCAGAGAAAAAAGGCAGAAATTTTCCTTATTTTGAGGTAAAAAGGCTGAAATTCCCATTATTTAGGGGCAAAAAGGCAGAAATTCCTCTTATTTTGGGGTAAAATTAAAGAAATTTCAAATATTTCAGGCAAAATGGCAGAAATTCTCCTCATTTTGGGGCAAAAAGATGAAATCCCTAATTTTTGGCTAAAATTGAAGAAATTTCACTTATTTCGGGACAAAAAAGGCAGAAATTCCACTTAATTTCGGGCAAAAAGGCAGAAATGACCCGTATTTTTGAGCAAAATTGCAGAAATTCCCCTAATATTGGTGCAAAAATGCAGAAATTCCCTTTATTTTGGGGCAAAAAGGCAGAAATCCTCCATATTTTGGTGCAAAAATCAGAAATTTCCCTTATTTTGATGTAAAATGCTGAAATTCCCCATATTTTGGGACAAAAGGCAGAAATTTCTCTTATTTTGGGGCAAATGTGCAGAAATTTCACTTATTTCAGGGTACTAAGTCTGAAATTTTTCTTATTTTGGGACAAAAAGACAGAAATTTTTTTTTGTTTTGGGGAAAAAAGACAGAAATTCCACTTATTTAGAGGCAAAAAGGCAAAAGTTCCCCTTATTTTGGAGCAAAAATGAAGAAATTTCCCTTTTTTATGGCAAAAAAGTATCCATTCTTCTTATTTTCAGACAAAAAGGCAGAAATTCCCCATATTTTGGGGCAAAAGGCAGAAATTCTTCTTATTTTGAGGCAAAATTGCAGAACTTTCCCTAATTGTGGGGCAAAAAACAAAAATTCCCCTTATTTTGTGGCAAAATTGCAGAAATTTCTTTTATTTTAGGGCAAAATTGCAGAAATTTCACTAATTGTGTGGCAAAAAGGCAGAAATTCTCCTTATTTTGGGGCAAAATTAAGAAATTCCACAGATTTTGTGGCAAAATTGCGGAAATTTCTCTTATTTGGGGCAAAATTGCAGTAATTTCACTTATTTTCAGGTAAAAAGGCTGAAATTTTCTTTATTTTGGGGCAAAAAAGGAGAAATTCCCCTTATTTTGGGGCAAAATTGCAGACATTTGCCCTATTATGGGGCAAAAAGTCAGAAATTCCGTATATTTTGTGGCAAAAATGCAGAAATTCCCCTTATTTT
Organism: Micromys minutus; assembly: GCF_963924665.1. NCBI lineage: Eukaryota > Metazoa > Chordata > Mammalia > Rodentia > Muridae > Micromys > Micromys minutus. The sequence continues at coordinate 8,575,209 of NW_027667467.1, read as the reverse complement.
GAGTTAAAAAGGCTGAAATTCCCCTTATTTGGGAGCAAAAAGGCAGAAATTTCCCTTATATTGGGGCAAAATTGCAGAAATTTCACTTAATTCAGGGTAATAAGTCAGAAATTCCCCTTATTTTGGGGCAAAAAAGAGTGAAATTCCCTTTGTTTTGGGGGAAAAAGACAGAAATTCCACTTATTTAGAGGCAAAAAGGCAGAAATTCCCCTTATTTTGGAGCAAAAATGAAGAAATTTCTTTTTTATACGGCAAAAAAATATGCATTCCCCTTATTTTCGAGCAAAAAGGCAGAAATTCCCCGTATTTTGGAGCAAAATTGCAGAAATTCCCCTAATTGTGGGGCAAAAATGCAGAAATTTTTTATATGTTGGGGCAAAAAGACAGAAATTCTCCTTATTTTGGGGCAAAACTCAGAAATTCCACTTATTTTGGGGCAAAATTGCATAAATTTCACTTATTTCTGAGAAAAAAGGCAGAAATTTTCCTTATTTTGGGGCATAAAGGCAGAAATTCCAAATATTTTGTGGCAAAAATGCAGAAATTCCCCTTATTTTGAAGTAAAAAGGCTGAAATTTCCTTTATTTGGGGGCAAAAAGGCAGAAATTTCAATTATTTTGGGGAAAAATTCCAGAAATTACACTTATTTCAGGGTAATAAGTCAGAAATTCTCCTAATTTTGGGGCAAAAAAGTCATAAATTCCCTTTGTTTTGGGGTAAAAAGACAGAAATTCCACTTATTTAGAGGCAAAAAGGCAGAAATTTCTTTTATTTTGGTACAAAATTGCAGAAATTTTTCTTATTTTGGGGCAAAAAGCAGAAATTCCCCATATGTTGGGGCAAAAAGGAAGAAATTACCTTTATTTTGACGTAAAAAGTCTGAAATTCCTTTTATTTTTGGCCAAAAATTCAGATATTACCTTTATTTTGGGACAAAAAGATAGAAATTTCATTTATTTTTGGGGAAAAGGCAAAAATTTCACTTATTTTGAGTCAAAAATGCGGAAAATTCTCTTATTTTCAGGCAAAAATGACGAAATTTCCCTTTTTATGGCAAAAAGGTATACATTTTTTGTTATTTCAGGCAAAAAGGCAGAAATTCCTTGTATTTCTGAGCAAAATTACAGAAATTCCTCTAATTTCGGAGCAAAAAGGCAGAAATTCCCCTTATTTTGGGGTAAAACTGCAGAAATTTCACTTATTTCGCGGCAAAATGGCAGAAATTCCCCTTATTTTCGGCGAAAAAGGCAGAAAATCCCCGTATTATGGAGCAAAATTGCAGAAATTCACCTAATTTTGGAATAAATAATACAGTAATTTTATTTATTTAGGGGCAAAAGGGCAGAAATTCACCTTATTTTGAGGCAAAAGGCAGAAATTCCCCTTATTTTAGGGCAAAATTGAAGAAATTTTCCTTATTTGGGGGCAAAAAACAGAAATTCCCCTTATTTTGGGGCAAAATTGCAGAAATTTACCTAATTATGGGGAAAAATTGCAGAAATTTCCTTTTTTTTGGGGCAAAATTGCAGAAATTTCACTTATTTCAGAGAAAAAAAGCGAAATTTTTTCTTATTTAGGGGCAAAAAGGCAAAAATTCCCATTATTTTGGGGCAAAATGCAGAAATTTTTCTTATTTTGGGGCAAAAAAGACAGAAATTCTCTTTGTTTTGGGGGAAAAAAACAGAAATTCCACTTATTTAGAGGCAAAAAGGCAGAAATTCCCCTTATTTTGGAGCAAAAATGAAGAAATTTCCCTTTTTTATGGCAAAGGTAAACATTCCCCTTATTTTCATGCAAAGAGGCAGAAATCCCCTGCATTTTGGAGAAAAATTGCAGAAATTCCCCTAATTGTGGGGCAAGAAGGCAGAAATTCTTTATATGTTTGGGCAAAAAGACAGAAATTCTTCTTCTTTTGGGGCAAAACTCAGAAATTCCCATTATTTTGGGATAAAATTGCAGTAATTTCAGTTATTTCAGAGAAAAAAGGCAGAAATTTTCCTTATTTTGGGGCATAAAGGCAGAAATTCCATAAATTTTGTGGCAAAAATGCAGAAATTCCCCTTATTTTGAGGTAAAAAGGCTGAAATTCCCCCTCTTTGGGGGCAAAAAGGCAGAATTTTCCCTTATATTGGGGCTAAATTGCAGAAATTTCACTTATTTCAGGGTAATAAGTCAGAAATTTTCCTTATTTTGGGGCAAAAAAGACAGAAATTCCCTTTGTTTTGGGGAAAAAAGACAGAAATCCACGTATTTAGAGGCAAAAAGGCAAAAATTCCCCTTATTTTGGAGCAAAAATGAAGAAATTTTCCTTTTTTATGGCAAATAGGTATGCATTCCCTTTATTTTCGGGCAAAAAGGCAGAAATTCCCCGTATTTTTGAGCAAAATTGCAGAAATTCCCCTAATTGTGGGGCAAAAAGGCAGAAATTCCCTATATGTTGGGGCAAAAAGAAAGAAATTCTCCTTATTTTGGTGCAAAACTCAGAAATTCCACTTATTTTGGGGCAAAATTCCAGAAATTTCCCTTATTTTGACACAAAATTGCAGAAATTTCACTTATTTTGGCAAAAAATTGAAGAAATTTCACTTATTTCAAAGAAAAAAGGCAGAAATTTTCTTTATTTTGAGGTAAAAAGGCTGAAATTCCCCTTATTTAGAAGCAATGAGGCAGAAATACCCCTTATTTTGGGGTAAAATTTAAGAAATTTCAAATATTTCAGGGCAAAATGGCATAAATTCCCCTTATTTTGGGGCAAAAAGATGAAATCCCTAATTTTTGGCTAAAATTGAAGAAATTTCACTTATTTCGGGACAAAAAAGGCAGAAATTCCACTCAATTTCGGGCAAAAAGGCAAAAATGACCCGTATTTTGGAGAAAATTTGCAGAAATTCCCTTAATCTTGTGCAAAAATGCAAAAATTCCTTATATTTTGGTGCAAAAAGGCAGAAATTCTCCATATTTTGGTGCAAAAATCAGAAATTTCCCTTATTTTGATGTAAAATGCTGAAATTCCCCATATTTTGGGACAAAAGGCAGAAATTTCTCTTATTTTGGGGCAAATGTGCAGAAATTTCACTTATTTCAGGGTACTAAGTCAGAAATTTTTCTTATTTTGGGGCAAAAAGACAGAAATTTTTTTTGTTTTGGAGAAAAAAGACAGAAATTCCACTTATTTAGAGGCAAAAAGGCAAAAGTTCCCCTTATTTTGGAGCAAAAATGAAGAAATTTCCCTTTTTTATGGCAAAAAAGTATGCATTCTTCTTATTTTCAGACAAAAAGGCAGAAATTCCCCATATTTTGGGGCAAAAGTCAGAAATTCTTCTTATTTTGGGGCAAAATTGCAGAACTTTCCCTAATTGTGGGGCAAAAAAACAAAAATTCCCCTTATTTTGTGGCAAAATTGCAGAAATTTCTTTTATTGTAGGGCAAAATTGCAGAAATTTCACTAATTGTGTGGCAAAAAGGCAGAAATTCTCCTTATTTTGGGGCAAAATTAAGAAATTCCACATATTTTGCGGCAAAATTGCGGAAATTTCCCTTATATGGAACAAAATTGCAGTAATTTCACTTATTTTCAGGTAAAAAGGCTGAAATTTTCTTTATTTTGGGGCAAAAAAGGAGAAATCCCCCTTATTTTGGGGCAAAATTGCAGACATTTCCTTTATTATGGGGCAAAAAGGCAGAAATTCCGTATATTTTGTGGCAAAAATGCAGAAATTCCCCTTATTTTGAGTTAAAAAGGCTGAAATTCCCCTTATTTGGGAGCAAAAAGGCAGAAATTTCCCTTATATTGGGGCAAAATTGCAGAAATTTTACTTAATACAGGGTAATAAGTCAGAAATTCCCCTTATTTTGGGGCAAAAAAGAGTGAAATTCCCTTTTTTTGGGGGAAAAAGACAGAAATTCCACTTATTTAGAGGCAAAAAGGCAGAAATTCCCCTTATTTTGGAGCAAAAATGAAGAAATTTCTTTTTTATATGGCAAAAAAATATGCATTCCCCTTATTTTCAGGCAAAAAGGCAGAAATTCCCCGTATTTTGGAGCAAAATTGCAGAAATTCCCCTAATTGTGGGGCAAAAATGCAGAAATTTTTTATATGTTGGGGCAAAAAGACAGAAATTCTCCTTATTTTGGGGCAAAACTCAGAAATTCCACTTATTTTGGGGCAAAATTGCATAAATTTCACTTATTTCTGAGAAAAAAGGCAGAAATTTTCCTTATTTTGGGGCATAAAGGCAGAAATTCCTAATATTTTGTGGCAAAAATGCAGAAATTCCCCTTATTTTGAAGTAAAAAGGCTGAAATTTCCTTTATTTGGGGGCAAAAAGGCAGAAATTTCAATTATTTTGGGGAAAAATTCCAGAAATTACACTTATTTCAGGGTAATAAGTCAGAAATTCCCCTAATTTTGGGGCAAAAAAGTCATAAATTCCCTTTGTTTTGGGGTTAAAAGACAGAAATTCCACTTATTTAGAGGCAAAAAGGCAGAAATTTCTTTTATTTTGGTACAAAATTGCAGAAATTTTTCTTATTTTGGGGCAAAAAGCAGAAATTCCCCATATGTTGGGGCAAAAAGGAAGAAATTACCTTTATTTTGAGGTAAAAAGTCTGAAATTCCTTTTATTTTTGGCCAAAAAGTCAGATATTCCCTTTATTTTGGGGCAAAAAGATAGAAATTTCATTTATTTTTGGGGAAAAGGCAAAAATTTCACTTATTTTGAGTCAAAAATGCGGAAAATTCTCTTATTTTCGGGCAAAAATGAAGAAATTTCCCTTTTTATGGCAAAAAGGTATACATTTTTTGTTATTTCAGGCAAAAAGGCAGAAATTCCTTGTATTTCTGAGCAAAATTACAGAAATTCCTCTAATTTCGGGGCAAAAAGGCAGAAATTCCCCTTATTTTGGGGTAAAACTGCAGAAATTTCACTTATTTCGCGGCAAAATGGCAGAAATTCCCCTTATTTTCGGCGAAAAAGGCAGAAAATCCCCGTATTATGGAGCAAAATTGCAGAAATTCACCTAATTTTGGAATAAATAATACAGTAATTTTATTTATTTAGGGGCAAAAGGGCAGAAATTCACCTTATTTTGAGGCAAAAGGCAGAAATTCCCCTTATTTTAGGGCAAAATTGAAGAAATTTTCCTTATTTGGGGGCAAAAAACAGAAATTCCCCTTATTTTGCGGCAAAATTGCAGAAATTTACCTAATTATGGGGAAAAATTGCAGAAATTTCCCTTATTTTAGGGCAAAATTGCAGAAATTTCACTTATTTCAGAGAAAAAAAGCGAAATTTTTTCTTATTTAGGGGCAAAAAGGCAAAAATTCCCATTATTTTGGGGCAAAATGCAGAAATTTTTCTTATTTTGGGGCAAAAAAGACAGAAATTCTCTTTGTTTTGGGGGAAAAAGACAGAAATTCCACTTATTTAGAGGCAAAAAGGCAGAAATTCCCCTTATTTTGGAGCAAAAATGAAGAAATTTCCCTTTTTTATGGCAAAGGTAAACATTCCCCTTATTTTCATGCAAAGAGGCAGAAATCCCCCGCATTTTGGAGAAAAATTGCAGAAATTCCCCTAATTGTGGGGCAAGAAGGCAGAAATTCTTTATATGTTGGGACAAAAAGACAGAAATTCTTCTTCTTTTGGGGCAAAACTCAGAAATTCCCCTTATTTTGGGGCAAAATTGCAGTAATTTCACTTATTTCAGAGAAAAAAGGCAGAAATTTTCCTTATTTTGGGGCATAAAGGCAGAAATTCCATAAATTTTGTGGCAAAAATGCAGAAATTCCCCTTATTTTGAGGTAAAAAGGCTGAAATTCCCCCTCTTTGGGGGCAAAAAGGCAGAATTTTCTCTTATATTGGGGCAAAATTGCAGAAATTTCACTTATTTCAGGGTAATAAGTCAGAAATTTTCCTTATTTTGGGGCAAAAAAGACAGAAATTCCCTTTGTTTTGGGGAAAAAAGACAGAAATCCACGTATTTAGAGGCAAAAAGGCAAAAATTCCCCTTATTTTGGAGCAAAAATGAAGAAATTTTCCTTTTTTATGGCAAATAGGTATGCATTCCCTTTATTTTCGGGCAAAAAGGCAGAAATTCCCCGTATTTTTGAGCAAAATTGCAGAAATTCCCCTAATTGTGGGGCAAAAAGGCAGAAATTCCCTATATGTTGGGGCAAAAAGAAAGAAATTCTCCTTATTTTGGTGCAAAACTCAGAAATTCCACTTATTTTGGGGCAAAATTCCAGAAATTTCCCTTATTTTGACACAAAATTGCAGAAATTTCACTTATTTTGGCAAATAATTGAAGAAATTTCACTTATTTCAGAGAAAAAAGGCAGAAATTTTCTTTATTTTGAGGTAAAAAGGCTGAAATTCCCCTTATTTAGAAGCAATAAGGCAGAAAAACCCCTTATTTTGGGGTAAAATTTAAGAAATTTCAAATACTTCAGGGCAAAATGGCAGAAATTCCCCTTATTTTGGGGCAAAAAGATGAAATTCCTAATTTTTGGCTAAAATTGAAGAAATTTCACTTATTTCGGGACAAAAAGGCAGAAATTCCACTTAATTTCGGGCAAAAAGGCAAAAATGACCCGTATTTTAGAGAAAAATTGCAGAAATTCCCCTAATCTTGTGCAAAAATGCTAAAATTCCTTTTATTTTGGGGCAAAAAGGCAGAAATTCTCCATATTTTGGTGCAAAAATCAGAAATTTCCCTTATTTTGATGTAAAATGCTGAAATTCCCCATATTTTGGGGCAAAAGGCAGAAATTTCTCTTATTTTGGGGCAAATTTGCAGAAATTTCACTTATTTCAGGGTAATAAGTCAGAAATTTTTCTTATTTTGGGGCAAAAAAGACAGAAATTTCATTTGGTTTGGGGAAAAAAGACAGAAATTCCACTTATTTAGAGGCAAAAAGGCAAAAGTTCCCCTCATTTTGGAGCAAAAATGAAGAAATTTCCTTTTTTTATGGCAAAAAGTTATGCATTCTTCTTATTTTCGGACAAAAAGGCAGAAATTCCCCATATTTTGGGGCAAAAAGCAGAAATTCTTCTTATTTTGGGGCAAAATTGCAGAAACTTCCCTAATTGTGGGGCAAAAAACAGAAATTCCCCTTATTTTGGGGCAAAATTGAAGAAATTTTCTTTATTATGGGGAAAAATTGCAAAATTTCTATTATTTTAGGGCAAAATTGCAGAAATTTCACAAATTGTGTGGCAAAAAGGCAAAAATTCTTCTTATTTTGGGGTAAAACTAAGAAATTCCACTTATTTTGGGGCAAAATTGCAGAAATTTCTTTAATTTGGGGCAAAATTGCAGTAATTTCACTTATTTTCAGGTAAAAAGGCTGAAATTTCCTTTATTTTGGGGCAATAAAGGAGAAATTCCCCTTATTTTGGTGCAAAATTGCAGAAATTTCTCTTATTATTGGGCAAAAAGGCAGAAATTCCGTATATTTTGTGAAAAAAATGCAGAAATTCCCCTTATTTTGAGGTAAAAATGCTGCAATTCCCCTTATTTGAGAGCAAAAAGGCAGAAATTTCCCTTATATTGGAGCAAAATTGCAGAAATTTCACTTATTTCAGGGTAATGAGTCAGAAATTCCCCTTATTTTGGGGCAAAAAAGACAGAAATTCCCTTTGTCTTGGGGGACAAAGACAGAAATTCCACTTATTTAGAGGGAAAAAGACAGAAATTCCCCATATTTTTGAGCAAAATTGCAGAAATTCCCCTAATTGTGGGTCAAAAAGTCAGAAATTCCCTATATGTTGGGGCAAAAAGAAAGAAATTCTCCTTATTTTGGGGCAAAACTCAGAAATTCCACTTATTTTGGGGCAAAATTTTAGAAATTTCCCTTATTTTGACGCAAAATTGCAGAAATTTCACTTATTTTGACAAAAAAATGAAGAAATTTCACCAATTTCAGAGAAAAAAGGCAGAAATTTTCCTTATTTTGAGGTAAAAAGGCTGAAATTCCCATTATTTAGGGGCAAAAAGGCAGAAATTCCTCTTATTTTGGGGTAAAATTTAAGAAATTTCAAATATTTCAGGCAAAATGGCAGAAATTCCCCTTATGTTGGGGCAAAAAGATGAAATCCCTAATTTTTGGCTAAAATTGAAGAAATTTCACTTATTTCGGGACAAAAAAGGCAGAAATTCCACTTAATTTCGGGCAAAAAGACAGAAATGACCCGTATTTTTGAGCAAAATTGCAGAAATTCACCTAATATTGGTGCAAAAATGCAGAAATTCCCTTTATTTTGGGGCAAAAAGGCAGAAATCCTCCATATTTTGGTGCAAAAATCAGAAATTTCCCTTATTTTGATGTAAAATGCTGAAATTCCCCATATTTTGGGACAAAAGGCAGAAATTTCTCTTATTTTGGGGCAAATGTGCGGAAATTTCACTTATTTCAGGGTACTAAGTCAGAAATTTTTCTTATTTTGGGGCAAAAAAACAGAAATTTTTTTTGTTTTGGGGAAAAAAGACAGAAATTCCACTTATTTAGAGGCAAAAAGGCAAAAGTTCCCCTTATTTTGGAGCAAAAATGAAGAAATTTCCCTTTTTTATGGCAAAAAAGTATGCATTCTTCTTATTTTCAGACAAAAAGGCAGAAATTCCCCATATTTTGGGGCAAAAGGCAGAAATTCTTCTTATTTTGTGGCAAAATTGCAGAACTTTCCCTAATTGTGGGGCAAAAAACAAAAATTCCCCTTATTTTGTGGCAAAATAGCAGAAATTTCTTTTATTTTAGGGCCAAATTGCAGAAATTTCACTAATTGTGTGGCAAAAAGGCAGAAATTCTCCTTATTTTGGGGCAAAATTAAGAAATTCCACATATTTTGCGGCAAAATTGCGGAAATTTCCCTTATTTGGGGCAAAATTGCAGTAATTTCACTTATTTTCAGGTAAAAAGGCTGAAATTTTCTTTATTTTGGGGCAAAAAAGGAGAAATTCCCCTTATTTTGGGGCAAAATTGCAGACATTTCCCTTATTATGGGGCAAAAAGGCAGAAATTCCGTATATTTTGTGGCAAAAAAGCAGAAATTCCCCTTATTTTGAGTTAAAAAGGCTGAAATTCCCCTTATTTGGGAGCAAAAAGGCAGAAATTTCCCTTATATTGGGGCAAAATTGCAGAAATTTCACTTAATTCAGGGTAATAAGTCAGAAATTCCCCTTATTTTGGGGCAAAAAAGAGTGAAATTCCCTTTGTTTTGGGGGAAAAGACAGAAATTCCACTTATTTAGAGGCAAAAATGCAGAAATTCCCCTTATTTTGGAGCAAAAATGAAGAAATTTCTTTTTTATATGGCAAAAAAATATGCATTCCCCTTATTTTCGGGCAAAAAGGCAGAAATTCCCCGTATTTTGGAGCAAAATTGCAGAAATTCCCCTAATTGTGGGGCAAAAATGCAGAAATTTTTTATATGTTGGGGCAAAAAGACAGAAATTCTCCTTATTTTGGGGCAAAACTCAGAAATTCCACTTATTTTGGGGCAAAATTGCATAAATTTCACTTATTTCTGAGAAAAAAGGCAGAAATTTTCCTTATTTTGGGGCATAAAGGCAGAAATTCCTAATATTTTGTGGCAAAAATGCAGAAATTCCCCTTATTTTGAAGTAAAAAGGCTGAAATTTCCTTTATTTGGGGGCAAAAAGGCAGAAATTTCAATTATTTTGGGGAAAAATTCCAGAAATTACACTTATTTCAGGGTAATAAGTCAGAAATTCCCCTAATTTTGGGGCAAAAAAGTCATAAATTCCCTTTGTTTTGGGGTAAAAAGACAGAAATTCCACTTATTTAGAGGCAAAAAGGCAGAAATTTTTTTTATTTTGGTACAAAATTGCAGAAATTTTTCTTATTTTGGGGCAAAAAGCAGAAATTCCCCATATGTTGGGGCAAAAAGGAAGAAATTACCTTTATTTTGAGGTAAAAAGTCTGAAATTCCTTTTATTTTTGGCCAAAAAGTCAGATATTCCCTTTATTTTGGGGCAAAAAGATAGAAATTTCATTTATTTTTGGGGAAAAGGCAAAAATTTCACTTATTTTGAGTCAAAAATGCGGAAAATTCTCTTATTTTCGGGCAAAAATGAAGAAATTTCCTTTTTTATGGCAAAAAGGTATACATTTTTTGTTATTTCAGGCAAAAAGGCAGAAATTCCCCGTATTTCTGAGCAAAATTACAGAAATTCCTCTAATTTCGGGGCAAAAAGGCAGAAATTCCCCTTATTTTGGGGTAAAACTGCAGAAATTTCACTTATTTCGCGGCAAAATGGCAGAAATTCCCCTTATTTTCGGCGAAAAAGGCAGAAAATCCCCGTATTATGGAGCAAAATTGCAGAAATTCACCTAATTTTGGAATAAATAATACAGTAATTTTATTTATTTAGAGGCAAAAGGGCAGAAATTCACCTTATTTTGAGGCAAAAGGCAGAAATTCCCCTTATTTTAGGGCAAAATTGAAGAAATTTTCCTTATTTGGGGGCAAAAAACAGAAATTCCCCTTATTTTGGGGCAAAATTGCAGAAATTTACCTAATTATGGGGAAAAATTGCAGAAATTTCCCTTATTTTAGGGCAAAATTGCAGAAATTTCACTTATTTCAGAGAAAAAAAGCGAAATTTTTTCTTATTTAGGGGCAAAAAGGCAAAAATTCCCATTATTTTGGGGCAAAATGCAGAAATTTTTCTTATTTTGTGGCAAAAAAGAGAGAAATTCTCTTTGTTTTGGGGGAAAAAGACAGAAATTCCACTTATTTAGAGGCAAAAAGGCAGAAATTCCCCTTATTTTGGAGCAAAAATGAAGAAATTTCCCTTTTTTATGGCAAAGGTAAACATTCCCCTTATTTTCATGCAAAAAGGCAGAAATCCCCCGCATTTTGGAGCAAAATTGCAGAAATTCCCCTAATTGTGGGGCAAGAAGGCAGAAATTCTTTATATGTTGGGGCAAAAAGACAGAAATTCTTCTTCTTTTGGGGCAAAACTCAGAAATTCCACTTATTTTGGGGCAAAATTGCAGTAATTTTACTTATTTCAGAGAAAAAAGGCAGAAATTTTCCTTATTTTGGGGCATAAAGGCAGAAATTCCGTAAATTTTGTGGCAAAAATGCAGAAATTCCCCTTATTTTGAGGTAAAAAGGCTGAAATTCCCCCTCTTTGGGGGCAAAAAGGCAGAATTTTCCTTTATATTGGGGCAAAATTGCAGAAATTTCACTTATTTCAGGGTAATAAGTCAGAAATTTTCCTTATTTTGGGGCAAAAAAGACAGAAATTCCCTTTGTTTTGGGAAAAAAAGACAGAAATCCACGTATTTAGAGGCAAAAAGGCAAAAATTCCCCTTATTTTGGAGCAAAAATGAAGAAATTTTCCTTTTTTATGGCAAATACGTATGCATTCCCTTTATTTTCGGGCAAAAAGGCAGACATTCCCCGTATTTTTGAGCAAAATTGCAGAAATTCCCCGTATTTTTGAGCAAAATTGCAGAAATTCCCCTAATTGTGGGGCAAAAAGACAGAAATTCCCTATATGTTGGGGCAAATAGAAAGAAATTCTCCTTATTTTGGTGCAAAACTCAGAAATTCCACTTATTTTGGGGCAAAATTCCAGAAATTTCCCTTATTTTGACACAAAATTGCAGAAATTTCACTTATTTTGGCAAAAAATTGAAGAATTTTCACTTATTTCAGAGAAAAAAGGCAGAAATTTTCTTTATTTTCAGGTAAAAAGGCTGAAATTCCCCTTATTTAGAAGCAATAAGGCAGAAAAACCCCTTATTTTGGGGTAAAATTTAAGAAATTTCAAATACTTCAGGGCAAAATGGCAGAAATTCCCCTTATTTTGGGGCAAAAAGATGAAATCCCTAATTTTTGGCTAAAATTGAAGAAATTTCACTTATTTCGGGACAAAAAGGCAGAAATTCCACTTAATTTCGGGCAAAAAGGCAAAAATGACCCGTATTTTAGAGAAAAATTGCAGAAATTCCCCTAATCTTGTGCAAAAATGCAAAAATTCCTTTTATTTTGGGGCAAAAAGGCAGAAATTCTCCATATTTTTGTGCAAAAATCAGAAATTTCCCTTATTTTGATGTAAAAAGTTGAAATTCCCCAGATTTTTGGGCAAAAGGCAGAAATTTCTCTTATTTTGGGGCAAATTTGCAGAAATTTCACTTATTTCAGGGTAATAAGTCAAAAATTTTTCTTATTTTGTGGCAAAAAAGACAGAAATTTCATTTGTTTTGGGGAAAAAAGACAGAAATTCCACTTATTTAGAGGCAAAAAGGCAAAAGTTCCCCTCATTTTGGAGCAAAAATGAAGAAATTTCCCTTTTTTATGGCAAATAGTTATGCATTCTTCTTATTTTCGTACAAAAAGGCAGAAATTCCCCATATTTTGGGGCAAAAAGCAGAAATTCTTCTTATTTTGGGGCAAAATTGCAGAAACTTACCTAATTGTGGGGCAAAAAACAGAAGTTCCCCTTATTTTGGGGCAAAATTGCAGAAATTTCCTTTATTATGGGGAAAAATTGCAAAATTTCTATTATTTTAGGGCAAAATTGCAGAAATTTCACTAATTGTGGGGCAAAAAGGCAAAAATTCTTCTTATTTGGGGCAAAACTAAGAAATTCCACTTATTTTGGGGCAAAATTGCAGAAATTTCTTTAATTTGGGGGAAAATTGCAGTAATTTCACTTATTTTCAGGTAAAAAGGCTGAAATTTCCTTTATTTTGGGGCAATAAAGGAGAAATTCCCTTTATTTTGGTGCAAAATTGCAGAAATTTCTCTTATTATGGGGCAAAAAGGTAGAAATTCCGTATATTTTGTGGCAAAAATGCAGAAATTCCTCTTATTTTGAGGTAAAAATGCTGTAATTCCCCTTATTTGAGAGCAAAAAGGCAGAAATTTCCCTTATTGGGGCAAAATTGCAGAAATTTCACTTATTTCAGGGTAATGAGTCAGAAATTCCCCTTATTTTGGGGCAAAAAAGACAGAAATTCCCTTTGTCTTGGGGGAAAAAGACAGAAATTCCAATTATTTAGAGGCAAAAGGACAGAAATTCCCCATATTTTTGAGCAAAATTGCAGAAATTACCCTAATTGTGGGTCAAAAAGTCAGAAATTCCCTATATGTTGGGGCAAAAAGAAAGAAATTCTCCTTATTTTGGGGCAAAACTCAGAAATTCCACTTATTTTGGGGCAAAATTTTAGAAATTTACCTTATTTTGACGCAAAATTGCAGAAATTTCACTTATTTTGACAAAAAAATGAAGAAATTTCACCTATTTCAGAGAAAAAAGGCAGAAATTTTCCTTATTTTGAGGTAAAAAGGCTGAAATTCCCATTATTTAGGGGCAAAAAGGCAGAAATTCCCCTTATTTTGGGGTAAAATTTAAGATATTTTAAATATTTCAGACAAAATGGCAGAAATTCCCCTTATTTTGGGGCAAAAAGATGAAATCCCTAATTTTTGGCTAAAATTGAATAAATTTCACTTATTTCGGGACAAAAAAGGCAGAAATTCCACTTAATTTCGGGCAAGAAGGCAGAAATGACCCGTATTTTTGAGCAAAATTGCAGAAATTCCCCTAATATTGGTGCAAAAATGCAGAAATTCCCTTTATTTTGGGGCAAAAAGGCAGAAATCCTCCATATTTTGGTGCAAAAATCAGAAATTTCCCTTATTTTGATGTAAAATGCTGAAATTCCCCATATTTTGGAAAAAAAGGCAGAAATTTCTCTTATTTTGGGGCAAATGTGCAGAAATTTCACTTCTTTCAGGGTAATAAGTCAGAAATTTTTCTTATTTTGGGGCAAAAAGACAGAAATATTTTTTGTTTTGGGGGAAAAAGACAGAAATTTCACTTATTCAGAGGCAAAAAGGCAAAAGTTCCCCTTATTTTGGAGCAAAAATGAAGAAATTTCCCTTTTTTATGGCAAAAAATTATGCATTCTTCTTATTTTCAGACAAAAAGGCAGAAATTACCCATATTTTGGGGCAAAAGGCAGAAATTCTTCTTATTTTGTGGCAAAATTGCAGAACTTTCCCTAATTGTGGGGCAAAAAACAGAAATTCCCCTTTTTTTGTGGCAAAATTGCAGAAATTTCTTTTATTTTAGGGCAAAATTGCAGAAATTTCACTAATTCTGTGGCAAAAAGGCAGAAATTCTCCTTATTTTGGGGCAAAACTAAGAAGTTCCTCATATTTTGCGGCAAAATTGTTGAAATTTCCCTTATATGGAACAAAATTGCAGTAATTTCACTTATTTTCAGGTAAAAAGGCTGAAATTTTCTTTATTTTGGGGCAAAAAATGAGAAATTCCCCTTATTTTGGGGCAAAATTGCAGACATTTCCCTTATTATGGGGCAAAAAGGCAGAAATTCCGTATATTTTGTGGCAAAAATGCAGAAATTCCCCTTATTTTGAGTTAAAAAGGCTGAAATTCCCCTTATTTGGAAGCAAAAAGGCAGAAATTTCCCTTATATTGGGGCAAAATTGCAGAAATTTGACTTAATTCAGGGTAATAAGTCAGAAATTCCCCTTATTTTGGGGCAAAAAAGAGTGAAATTCCCTTTGTTTTGGGGGAAAAAGACAGAAATTCCACTTATTTAGAGGCAAAAAGGCAGAAATTCCCCTTATTTTGGAGCAAAAATGCAGATATTTCTTTTTTATATGGCAAAAAAATATGCATTCCCCTTATTTTCAGGCAAAAAGGCAGAAATTCTCCGTATTTTGGAGCAAAATTGCAGAAATTCCCCTAATTGTGGGGCAAAAATTCAGAAATTTTTTATATGTTGGCGCAAAAAGACAGAAATTCTCCTTATTTTGGGGCAAAACACAGAAATTCCACTTATTTTGGGGCAAAATTGCATAAATTTCACTTATTTCTGAGAAAAAAGGCAGAAATTTTCCTTATTTTGGGGCATAAAGGCAGAAATTCCTAATATTTTGTGGCAAAAATGCAGAAATTCCTCTTATTTTGAAGTAAAAAGGCTGAAATTCCCCTTATTTGGGGGCAAAAAGGCAGAAATTTCAATTATTTTGGGGAAAAATTCCAGAAATTACACTTATTTCAGGGTAATAAGTCAGAAATTCCCCTAATTTTGGGGCAAAAAAGTCATAAATTCCCTTTTTTGGGGGGGTAAAAAGACAGAAATTGTACTTATTTAGAGGCAAAAATGCAAAAATTCCCCTTATTTTGGAGCAAAAATGAAGAAATTTCACTTTTTTATGGCAAAAAGGTATGCATTTCCCTTATTTTCGGGCAAAAAGGCAGAAATTCCCCGTATTTTGGAGCAAAATTGCAGAAATTCCCCTAATTGTGGGGCAAAAAGGCAGAAATTCTTTACATGTTGGGGCAAAAAGACAGAAATTCTTCTTATTTTGGGGCAAAAAATTCAGAAATTCCCTTTGTTTTTGGGGAAAAAGACAGAAATTCCACTTATTTAGAGGCCAAAAGGCAGAAATTCCCCTTATTTTGGAGCAAAAATGAAGAAATTTCCTTTTTTTATGGCAAAAAGGCATACATTCCCCTTATTTTCAGGTAAAAAGGCAGAAATTCCCCGTATTTTGGAGCAAAATTGCAGAAATTCCCCTAATTTTGGGGCAAAAGGCAGAAATTCTCTTTATTTTGGCGCAAAAAATCAGAAATTCCCCTTATTTTGGGGAAAAATTCTAGAAATTTCCTTTATTTTGGGGCAAAATTTCAGAAATTTACCTTATTTTGGGGCAAAATTGCAGAAATTTCCCTTATTTGGGGCAAAATTGCAGTAATTTCGCTTATTTTCAGGTAAAAAGGCTGAAATTTCCTTTATTTTAGGGCAAAAAAGGAGAAATTCCCTTTATTTTGCGGCAAAATTGCAGAAATTTCTCTTATTATGGGGCAAAAAGGCAGAAATTCTGTATATTTTGTGGCAGAAATGCAGAAATTCCCCTTATTTTGAGGTAAAAAGGCTGCAATTCCCCTTATTTGAGAGCAAAAAGGCAGAAATTTCACTTATATTGGGACAAAATTGCAGAAATTACACTTATTTCAGGGTAATGAGTCAGAAATTCCCCTTATTTTGGGGCAAAAAAGACAGAAATTCCATTTGTTTTGTGGGAAAAATACAGAAATTCCACTTATTTAGAGGCAAAAAGGCAGAAATTCCCCTTATTTTGGAGCAAAAATGAGGAAATTTCCCTTTTATATGGCAAAAAAAATATGCATTCCCCTTAATTTCGAACAAAAAGGCAGAAATTCCCCCTATTTTTGAGCAAAATTGCAGAAGTTCCCCTAATTTTGGGGCAAAAAGGCAGAAATTCCCTATATGTTGGGGCAAAAAGATAGAAATTCTCCTTATTTAAGGGCAAAACTCAGAAATTCCACTTATTTTGGGGCAAAATTGCAGAATTTTCACTTATTTCAGAGAAAAAAGGCAGAAATGTTCCTTATTTTGGGGCATAAAGGCAGAAATTCCTAATATTTTGTGGCAAAAATGCAGAAATTCCCCTTATTTTGAAGTAAAAAGGCTGAAATTTTCCTTATTTGGGAGCAAAAAGGCCGAAATTTCCCTTATTTTGGAGCAAAATTCGAGAAATTTCACTTATTTCAGGGTAATAAGTCAGAAATAACCCTGATTTTGGGGCAAAAATGTCAGAAATTCCCTTTGATTTGGAGGAAAAGTAAGAAATTCCACTTATTTAGAGGCAAAAAGGCAGAAATTCCTCTTATTTTGGAGCAAAAATGAAGAAATTTCATTTTTTATGGCAAAAAGGTATGCATTCCCCTTATTTTTGGACAAAAAGGCAAAAATTCCCTGTATTTTGGAGCAAAATTGCAGAAATTTCCCTAATTTTGGGGCAAAAGGCAGAGATTCCCTTTATTTTGGAGCAAAAATCAAAAATTCCTATTATTTTGGGGCAAAATTCATGAAATTTCCTTTGTTTTGGGGCAAAATTGCAGAAATTTACCTTATTTTGGGGCAAAATTGCAGAAATTACCCTTATTTGGGGCAAAATTTCAGTAATTTCACTTATTTTCAGGTAAAAAGGCTGAAATTTCCTTTTTTTTAGGGCAAAGAAGGAGAAATTCCTCTTATTTTGGGGCAAAATTGCAGAAATTTTCTATATTATTGGGCAAAAAGGCAGAAATTCCGTAAATTTTGTGGCAAAAATGCAGAAATTCCCCTTATTTTGAGGTAAAAAGGCTGAAATTCCCTTTATTTGGGGGCAAAAAGGAAGAATTTTTCCATATATTGGGGCAAAATTGCAGAAATTTCACTTATTTCAGGGTAATAAGTCAGAAATTTTTTTTATTTTGGGGCAAAAAAAACAGAAATTCCCTTTGTTATGGGGGAAAAAGACAGAAATTCCACGTATTTAGAGGCAAAAAGGCATAAATTCCCCTTATTTTGGAGCAGAAATGAAGAAATTTTCCTTTTTTATGGCAAATAGGTATGCATTCCCTTTATTTTCGGGCAAAAAGGCAGAAATTCCTCGTATTTTTGAGCAAAATTGCAGAAATTCCCCAAATTGTGGGGCAAAAAGGCAGAAATTCCCTATATGTTGGGGCAAAAAGAAAGAAATTCTCCCTATTTTGGGGCAAAACTCAGAAATTCCACTTATTTTGGGGCAAAATTCCAGAAATTTCCCTTATTTTGACGCAAAATTGCAGAAATTTCACTTATTTTGACAAAAAATTGAAGAAATTTCACTTATTTCAGAGAAAAAATGCAGAAATTTTCTTTATTTTCAGGTAAAAAGGCTGAAATTCCCCTTATTTAGGGGCAAAAAGGCAGAAATTCCCCTTATTTTGGGGTAAAATTTAAGAAATTTCAAATATTTCAGGGCAAAATAGCAGAAATTCCCCTTATTTTGGGGCCAAAAGAATAAATCCCTAATTTTTGGCAAAAATTGAAGAAATTTCACATATTTCGGGACAAAACGGCAGAAATTCCACTTAATTTCGGGCAAAAAGGCAGAAATGACCCGTATTTTGGAGCAAAATTGCAGAAATTCCCCTAATATTGGTGCAAAAATGCAGAAATTCCCTTTATTTTGGGGCAAAAAGGCTGATATTCTATATATTTTGGTGCAAAAATCAGAAATTTCCCTTATTTTGATGTAAAATGCTGAAATTCCCCATATTTTGGGGCAAAAGGCAGACATTTCTCTTATTTTAGGGAAAATTTGCAGAAACTTCACTTATTTCAGGGTAATAAGTCAGAAATTTTTCTTATTTTGTGGCAAAAAAGACAGAAATTTTTTTGTTTTGTGGAAAAAAGACAGAAATTCCACTTATTTAGAGGCAAAAAGGCAAAAGTTCCCCTTATTTTGGAGCAAAAATGAAGCAATTTCACTTTTTTATGGCAAAAACGTATGCATTCTTCTTATTTTCGGACAAAAAGGCAGAAATTCCCCATATTTTGAGGCAAAAGGCAGAAATTCTTCTTATTTTGGGGCAAAATTGTAGAAATTTCTCAAATTGTGTGGCAAAAAACAGAAATTCCCCTTATTTTGGGGCAAAATTGCAGAAATTTCCCTTGTTATGGGGAAAAATTGCAGAAATTTCTTTTATTTTAGGGCAAAATTGCAGAAATTTCACTAATTGTGGGGCAAAAAGGCAGAAATTCGCCTTATTTTGAGGCAAAACTAAGAATTTCCACTTATTTTGGGGCAAAATTCCAGAAATTTCCCTTATTTTAGGGCAAAATTGCAGAAATTTCACTTATTTTGTGGCAAAATTGCAGAAATTCCCCTTATTTGTAGGTAAAAAGGCAGAAATTTCCCTTATTTGGGGGCAAAAAGGTAGATATTTCCCTTATATTGTGGCAAAATTGCAGAAATTTCACTTATTTCAGGGTAATAATCAGAAATTTTACTTATTTTGGGGCTAAAAGACAGAAATTCATTTTGTTTTGGGGAAAAAAGACAGAAATTCCACTTATTTAGAGGCAAAAATGCGGAAATTCCCCTTATTTTGAGGTAAAAAGGCTGAAATTCCCCTTATTTGGGGGCAAAAAGGCAGAAATTTCCCTTATTTTGGGGCAAAATTGCAAAAATTTCACTTCTTTCAGGGTAATAAGTCAGAAATTTTGCTTATTTTGGGGCAAAAAGACAGAAATATTTTTTGTTTTGGGGGAAAAAGACAGAAATTTCACTTATTCAGAGGCAAAAAGGCAAAAGTTCCCCTTATTTTGGAGCAAAAATGAAGAAATTTCCCTTTTTTATGGCAAAAAAGTATGCATTCTTCTTATTTTCAGACAAAAAGGCAGAAATTCCCCATATTTTGGGGCAAAATGCAGAAATTCTTCTTATTTTGGGGCAAAATTGCAGAACTTTCCCTAATTGTGGGGCAAAAAACAGAAATTCCCCTTATTTTGTGGCAAAATTGCAGAAATTTCTTTTTTTTTAGGGCAAAATTGCAGAAATTTTACTAATTGTGGGGCAAAAAGGCAGAAATTCTCCTTATTTTGGGGCAAAACTAAGAAATTTCACTTATTTTGCGGCAAAATTGCAGAAATTTCCCTTATTTTGGGCAAAATTGCGGTAATTTCCCTTATTTTCAGGTAAAAAGGCAGAAATTTTCTTTATTTTGGGGCAAAAAAGGAGAAATTCTTCTTATTTTGGGGCAAAATTGCAGACATTTTCCTTATTATGGGGCAAAAAGGCAGAAATTTCGTATATTTTGTGGCAAAAATGCAGAAATTCCCCTTATTTTGAGTTAAAAAGGCTGAAATTCCCCTTATTTGGAAGCAAAAAGGCAGAAATTTCCCTTATATTGGGGCAAAATTGCAGAAATTTCACTTATTTCAGGGTAATAAGTCAGAAATTCCCCTTATTTTGGGGCAAAAAAGACTGAAATTCCCTTTGTTTTGGAGGAAAAAGACAGAAATTCCACTTATTTAGAGGCAAAAAGGCAGAAATTCCCCTTATTTTGGAGCAAAAATGAAGAAATTTCTTTTTTATATGGCAAAAAAATATGCTTTCCCCTTATTTTCGGGCAAAAAGGCAGAAATTCCCCGTATTTTGGAGCAAAATTGCAGAAATTCCCCTAATTGTGGGGCAAAAAGGCAGAAATTCTTTATATGTTGGGGCAAAAAGACAGAAATTCTCCTTATTTTGGGGCAAAACTCAGAAATTCCACTTATTTTGGGGCAAAATTGCATAAATTTCACTTATTTCTGAGAAAAAAGGCAGAAATTTTCCTTTTTTTCGGGCATAAAGTCAGAAATTCCTAATATTTTGTGGCAAAAATGCAGAAATTCCCCTTATTTTGAAGTAAAAAGGCTGAAATTCCCCTTATTTTGGGGCAAAAAGGCAGAAATTTCAATTATTTTGGGGAAAAATTCCAGAAATTACACTTATTTCAGGGTAATAAGTCAGAAATTCCCCTAATTTTGGGGCAAAAAAGTCATAAATTCCCTTTTTTGGGGGGGTAAGAAGACAGAAATTGTACTTATTTAGAGGCAAAAATGCAAAAATTCCCCTTATTTTGGAGCAAAAATGAAGAAATTTCACTTTTTTATGGCTAAAAGGTATGCATTTCCCTTATTTTCTGGCAAAAAGGCAGAAATTCCCTGTATTTTGGAGCAAAATTGCAGATATTCCCCTAATTGTGGGGCAAAAAGGCAGAAATTCTTTACATGTTTGGGCAAAAAGACAGAAATTCTACTTATTTTGGGGCAAAAAATTCAGAAATTCCCTTTGTTTTGGGGGAAAAAGACAGAAATTCCACTTATTTAGAGGCCAAAAGGCAGAAATTCCCCTTATTTTGGAGCAAAAATGAAGAAATTTCCTTTTTTTATGGCAAAAAGGGATACATTCCCTTTATTTTCGGGTAAAAAGGCAGAAATTCCCCGTATTTTGGAGCAAAATTGCAGAAATTCCCCTAATTTTGGGGCAAAAGGCAGAGATTCCCTTTATTTTGGAGCAAAAATCAAAAATTCCTATTATTTTGGGGCAAAATTCATGAAATTTCCTTTATTTTGGGGCAAAATTGCAGAAATTTACCTTATTTTGGGGCAAAATTGCAGAAATTTCCCTTATTTGGGGCAAAATTTCAGTAATTTCACTTATTTTCAGGTAAAAAGGCTGAAATTTCCTTTTTTTTAGGGCAAAGAAGGAGAAATTCCTCTTATTTTGGGGCAAAATTGCAGAAATTTTCTATATTATTGGGCAAAAAGGCAGAAATTCCGTAAATTTTGTGGCAAAAATGCAGAAATTCCCCTTATTTTGAGGTAAAAAGGCTGAAATTCCCTTTATTTGGGGGCAAAAAGGAAGAATTTTTCCATATATTGGGGCAAAATTGCAGAAATTTCACTTATTTCAGGGTAATAAGTCAGAAATTTTTTTTATTTTGGGGCAAAAAAAACAGAAATTCCCTTTGTTATGGGGGAAAAAGACAGAAATTCCACGTATTTAGAGGCAAAAAGGCATAAATTCCCCTTATTTTGGAGCAGAAATGAAGAAATTTTCCTTTTTTATGGCAAATAGGTATGCATTCCCTTTATTTTCGGGCAAAAAGGCAGAAATTCCTTGTATTTTTGAGCAAAATTGCAGAAATTCCCCAAATTGTGGGGCAAAAAGGCAGAAATTCCCTATATGTTGGGGCAAAAAGAAAGAAATTCTCCCTATTTTGGGGCAAAACTCAGAAATTCCACTTATTTTGGGGCAAAATTCCAGAAATTTCCCTTATTTTGACGCAAAATTGCAGAAATTTCACTTATTTTGACAAAAAATTGAAGAAATTTCACTTATTTCAGAGAAAAAATGCAGAAATTTTCTTTATTTTCAGGTAAAAAGGCTGAAATTCCCCTTATTTGGGGGCAAAAAGGCAGAAATTCCCCTTATTTTGGGGTAAAATTTAAGAAATTTCAAATATTTCAGGGCAAAATAGCAGAAATTCCCCTTTTTTTGGGGCCAAAAGAATAAATCCCTAATTTTTGGCAAAAATTGAAGAAATTTCACATATTTCGGGACAAAACGGCAGAAATTCCACTTAATTTCGGGCAAAAAGGCAGAAATGACCCGTATTTTGGAGCAAAATTGCAGAAATTCCCCTAATATTGGTGCAAAAATGCAGAAATTCCCTTTATTTTGGGGCAAAAAGGCTGATATTCTATATATTTTGGTGCAAAAATCAGAAATTTCCCTTATTTTGATGTAAAATGCTGAAATTCCGCATATTTTGGGGCAAAAGGCAGACATTTCTCTTATTTTAGGGAAAATTTGCAGAAACTTCACTTATTTCAGGGTAATAAGTCAGAAATTTTTCTTATTTTGTGGCAAAAAAGACAGAAATTTTTTTGTTTTGTGGAAAAAAGACAGAAATTCCACTTATTTAGAGGCAAAAAGGCAAAAGTTCCCCTTATTTTGGAGCAAAAATGAAGCAATTTCACTTTTTTATGGCAAAAACGTATGCATTCTTCTTATTTTCGGACAAAAATGCAGAAATTCCCCATATTTTGAGGCAAAAGGCAGAAATTCTTCTTATTTTGGGGCAAAATTGTAGAAATTTCTCAAATTGTGTGGCAAAAAACAGAAATTCCCCTTATTTTGGGGCAAAATTGCAGAAATTTCCCTTGTTATGGGGAAAAATTGCAGAAATTTCTTTTATTTTAGGGCAAAATTGCAGAAATTTCACTAATTGTGGGGCAAAAAGGCAGAAATTCACCTTATTTTGGGGCAAAACTAAGAAATTCCACTTATTTTGGGGCAAAATTCCAGAAATTTCCCTTATTTTAGGGCAAAATTGCAGAAATTTCACTTATTTTGTGGCAAAATTGCATAAATTCCCCTTATTTGTAGGTAAAAAGGCTGAAATTTCCCTTATTTGGGGGCAAAAAGGTAGATATTTCCCTTATATTGTGGCAAAATTGCAGAAATTTCACTTATTTCAGGGTAATAATCAGAAATTTTACTTATTTTGGGGCTAAAAGACAGAAATTCCCTTTGTTTTGGGGAAAAAAGACAGAAATTCCACTTATTTAGAGGCAAAAATGCGGAAATTCCCCTTATTTTGAGGTAAAAAGGCTGAAATTCCCCTTATTTGGGGGCAAAAAGGCAGAAATTTCCCTTATTTTGGGGCAAAATTGCAAAAATTTCACTTCTTTCAGGGTAATAAGTCAGAAATTTTTCTTATTTTGGGGCAAAAAGACAGAAATATTTTTTGTTTTGGGGGAAAAAGACAGAAATTTCACTTATTCAGAGGCAAAAAGGCAAAAGTTCCCCTTATTTTGGAGCAAAAATGAAGAAATTTCCCTTTTTTATGGCAAAAAAGTATGCATTCTTCTTATTTTCAGACAAAAAGGCAGAAATTCCCCATATTTTGGGGCAAAATGCAGAAATTCTTCTTATTTTGGGGCAAAATTGAAGAACTTTCCCTAATTGTGGGGCAAAAAACAGAAATTCCCCTTATTTTGTGGCAAAATTGCAGAAATTTCTTTTTTTTAGGGCAAAATTGCAGAAATTTTACTAATTGAGGGGCAAAAAGGCAGAAATTCTCCTTATTTTGGGGCAAAATTAAGAAATTTCACTTATTTTGCGGCAAAATTGCAGAAATTTCCCTTATTTTGGGCAAAATTGCGGTAATTTCCCTTATTTTCAGGTAAAAAGGCAGAAATTTTCTTTATTTTGGGGCAAAAAAGGAGAAATTCTTCTTATTTTGGGGCAAAATTGCAGACATTTTCCTTATTATGGGGCAAAAAGGCAGAAATTTCGTATATTTTGTGGCAAAAATGCAGAAATTCCCCTTATTTTGAGTTAAAAAGGCTGAAATTCCCCTTATTTGGAAGCAAAAAGGCAGAAATTTCCCTTATATTGGGGCAAAATTGCAGAAATTTCACTTATTTCAGGGTAATAAGTCAGAAATTCCCCTTATTTTGGGGCAAAAAAGACTGAAATTCCCTTTGTTTTGGAGGAAAAAGACAGAAATTCCACTTATTTAGAGGCAAAAAGGCAGAAATTCCCCTTATTTTGGAGCAAAAATGAAGAAATTTCTTTTTTATATGGCAAAAAAATATGCATTCCCCTTATTTTCGGGCAAAAAGGCAGAAATTCCCCGTATTTTGGAGCAAAATTGCAGAAATTCCCCTAATTGTGGGGCAAAAAGGCAGAAATTCTTTATATGTTGGGGCAAAAAGACAGAAATTCTCCTTATTTTGGGGCAAAACTCAGAAATTCCACTTATTTTGGGGCAAAATTGCATAAATTTCACTTATTTCTGAGAAAAAAGGCAGAAATTTTCCTTTTTTTCGGGCATAAAGTCAGAAATTCCTAATATTTTGTGGCAAAAATGCAGAAATTCCCCTTATTTTGAAGTAAAAAGGCTGAAATTCCCCTTATTTGGGGGCAAAAAGGCAGAAATTTCAATTATTTTGGGGAAAAATTCCAGAAATTACACTTATTTCAGGGTAATAAGTCAGAAATTTCCCTAATTTTGGGGCAAAAAAGTCATAAATTCCCTTTTTTGGGGGGGTAAGAAGACAGAAATTGTACTTATTTAGAGGCAAAAATGCAAAAATTCCCCTTATTTTGGAGCAAAAATGAAGAAATTTCACTTTTTTATGGCTAAAAGGTATGCATTTCCCTTATTTTCTGGCAAAAAGGCAGAAATTCCCTGTATTTTGGAGCAAAATTGCAGAAATTCCCCTAATTGTGGGGCAAAAAGGCAGAAATTCTTTACATGTTTGGGCAAAAAGACAGAAATTCTACTTATTTTGGGGCAAAAAATTCAGAAATTCCCTTTGTTTTTGGGGAAAAAGACAGAAATTTCACTTATTTAGAGGCCAAAAGGCAGAAATTCCCCTTATTTTGGAGCAAAAATGAAGAAATTTCCTTTTTTTATGGCAAAAAGGGATACATTCCCTTTATTTTCGGGTAAAAAGGCAGAAATTCCCCGTATTTTGGAGCAAAATTGCAGAAATTCCCCTAATTTTGGGGCAAAAGGCAGAAATTCTCTTTATTTTGGCGCTAAAAATCAGAAATTCCCTTTATTTTGGGGCAAAATTCCAGAAATTTCCTTTATTTTGTTGCAAAATTTCAGAAATTTACCTTATTTTGGGGCAAAATTGCAGAAATTTCCTTTATTTGGGGCAAAATTGCAGTAATTTCACTTATTTTCAGGTAAAAAGGCTTAAATTTCCTTTATTTTAGGGCAAAAAAGGAGAAATTCCCCTTATTTTGAGGCAAAATTGCATAAATTTCTCTTACTATGGGGTAAAAAGGCAGAAATTCCGTATATTTTGTGGCAGAAATGCAGAAATTCCCCTTATTTTGAGGTAAAAAGGCTGCAATTCCCCTTATTTGAGAGCAAAAAGGCAGAAATTTCACTTATATTAGGACAAAATTGCAGAAATTTCACTTATTTCAGGGTAATGAGTCAGAAATTCCCCTTATTTTGGGGCAAAAAGACAGAAATTCCCTTTGTTTTGGGGGAAAAAGACAGAAATTCCACTTATTTAGAGGCAAAAAGGCAGAAATTCCCCTTATTTTGGAGCAAAAATGAGGAAATTTCTCTTTTATATGGCAAAAAAAATATGCATTCCCCTTAATTTCGAACAAAAAGGCAGAAATTCCCCGTATTTTTGAGCAAAATTGCAGAAATTCCCCTAATTTTGGGGCAAAAAGGCAGAAATTTCCTATGTGTTGGGGCAAAAAGATAGAAATTCTCCTTATTTTAGGGCAAAACTCAGAAATTCCACTTATTTTGGGGCAAAATTGCAGAAATTTCACTTATTTCAGAGAAAAAAGGCAGAAATTTTCTTTATTTTGGGGCATAAAGGCAGAAATTCCTAATATTTTGTGGCAAAAATGCAGAAAATCCCCTTACTTTGAAGTAAAAAGGCTGAAATTTTCCTTATTTGGGGGCAAAAAGGCAGAAATTTCCCTTATCTTGGGGCAAAATTCCAGAAATTTCACTTATTTAAGGGAAATAAGTCAGAAATAACCCTTATTTTGCGGCAAAAATGTCAGAAATTCCCTTTGATTTAGGGGAAAAGATAGAAATTCCACTTATTTAGATCAAAAAGGCAGAAATTCCTCTTATTTTGGAGCAAAAATGAAGAAATTTCACTTTTTTATGGCAAAAAGGTATGCATTCCCCTTATTTTTGGACAAAAAGGCAGAAATTCCCGGTATTTTGGAGCAAAATTGCAGAAATTCCCCTAGTTTTGGGGCAAAAGGCAGAAATTCCCTTTATTTTGGAGCAAAATTGCAGAAATTTACCTTATTTTGTGGC
Organism: Micromys minutus; assembly: GCF_963924665.1. Lineage (NCBI taxonomy): Eukaryota > Metazoa > Chordata > Mammalia > Rodentia > Muridae > Micromys > Micromys minutus. The sequence goes on along the minus strand of NW_027667467.1, from coordinate 8,548,999 downwards.
AAAATTGCAGAAATTTCCCTTATTTGGGGCAAAATTGCAGTAATTTCACTTATGTTCAGGTAAAAAGGCTGAAATTTCCTTTATTTTGGGGCAAAAAAGGAGAAATTTCTTTTATTTTGGGGAAAATTGCAGAAATTTTCTATATTATGGGGCAAAAAGGCAGAAATTCCGTAAATTTTATGGCAAAAATGCAGAAATTCCCCTTATTTTGTGGTAAAAAGGCTGAAATTCCCTTTATTTGGGGGCAAAAAGGAAGAATTTTCCCATATATTGGGGCAACATTGCAGAAATTTCACTTATGTCAGGGTAATAAGTCAGAATTTTTTTTTATTTTGGGGCAAAAAGACAGAAATTCCCTTTGTTATGGGGGAAATAGACAGAAATTCCACGTATTTAGAGGCAAAAAGGCAAAAATTCCCCTTATTTTGGAGCAGAAATGAAGAAATTTTCCTTTTTTATGGCAAATAGGTATGCATTCCCTTTATTTTCGGGCAAAAAGGCAGAAATTCCCCATATTTTTGAGCAAAATTTCAGAAATTCCCCTAATTGTGGGGCAAAAAGGCAGAAATTCCCTATATGTTGGGGCAAAAAGAAATAAATTCTCTCTATTTTGGGGCAAAACTCAGAAATTCCACTTATTTTGGGGCAAAATTCCAGAAATTTCCCTTATTTTGACGCAAAATTGCAGAAATTTCACTTTTTTTGACAAAAAATTGAATAAATTTCACTTATTTCAGAGAAAAAAGGCAGAAATTTTCCTTATTTTGAGGTAAAAAGGCTAAAATTCCCCTTATTTAGGCGCAAAAAGGCAGAAATTCCCCTTATTTTGGGGTAAAATTTAACAAATTTCAAATATTTCAGGGCAAAATGGCAGAAATTCCCCTTATTTTGGGGCAAAAAGATGAAATCCCTAATTTTTGGCAAAAAATGAAGATATTTCACTTATTTCGGGACAAAAAGGCAGAAATTCCACTTAATTTCGGGCAAAAAGGCAGAAATGACCCGTATTTTTGAGCAAAATTACAGAAATTCACCTAATGGTGCAAAAATGCAGAAATTCCCTTTATTTTGGGGCAAAAAGGCAGAAATTCTCCATATTTTGGTGCAAAAATCAGAAATTTCCCTTATTTTGATGTAAAATGCTGAAATCCCCCATATTTTGGGGCAAATGGCAGAAATTTCTCTTATTTTGGGGCAAATTTGCAGAAATTTCACTTATTTCAGGATAATAAGTCAGAAATTTTTCTTATTTTGGGGCAAAAAAGACAGAAAATTCATTTGTTTTGGGGGAAAAAGACAGAAATTCCACTTATTTAGAGGCAAAAAGGCAAAGTTCCACTTATTTTGGAGCAAAAATGAAGAAATTTCCCTTTTTTATGGCAAAAAAGTATGCATTCTTCTTATTTTCAGACAAAAAGGCAGAAATTCCCCATATTTTGGGGTAAAAGGCAGAAATTCCCCTTATTTTGGGGCAAAATTGCAGAAATTTCCCTAATTGTGGGGCAAAATTGCAGAAATTTCCCTAATTGTGGGGCAAAAAACAGAAATTTTTTTTATTTTGTGGCAAAATTGCAGAAATTTCCCTTATTATGGGGAAAAATTGCAGAAATTTCTTTTATATTAGGGCAAAATTGCAGAAATTTCACTAATTGTGGGGCAAAAAGGCAGAAAATCCCTATATGTTTGGGCAAAACTAAGAAATTCCACTTATTTTGTGGCAATATTGCAGAAATTTCCCTGATTTTGGGTCAAAATTGCAGAAATATCTCTTATTTCAGGGAAAAAAGGCAGAAATTTTCCTTATATTGGGGCAAAATAGACAGATATTCTCTCTGTTTTAGGGGAAAAAGACAGAAATTCCCATTATTTAGAGGCAAAAAGGCAGAAATTCCCCTTATTTTGGGGTAAAATTTCAGAAATTTCAAATATTTCAGGGTAAAATGGCATAAATTCCCCTCATTTTGAGACAAAAATATGAAATCCTTAATTTTTGGCTAAAATTGAAGATATTTCACTTATTTCGGGACATAAAGGCAGAAATTCCACTTAATTTCGGGGAAAAAGGCAGAAATTACCTGTATTGTGGAGCAAAATTGCAGAAATTTTCCTAATATTGGTGAAAAATGCAGAAATTCCCTTTATTTTGGGGCAAAAAGGCAGAAATTCTCCATATTTTGGTGCAAAAATAAGAAATTTCTCTTATTTTTATGTAAAATGCTGAAATTCCCCATATTTTGGGGCAAAAGGCAAAATTTCCCTTATTTTGGGGCAAATTTGCAGAAATTTCACTTATTTCAGGGTAATAAGTCAGAAATTTTTCTTATTTTGGGGCAAAAAGACAGAAATTTCATTTGTTTTGGGGGAAAAAAACAGAAATTACACTTATTTAGAGGCAAAAAGGCAAAAGTTCCCCTTATTTTGGAGCAAAAATGAAGAAATTTCCCCTTTTTATGGCAAAAGGTATGCATTCTCCTTATTTTCAGACAATAAGGCAGAAATTCCCCATATTTTTGGGCAAAAGGCAGAAATTCCCTTTATTTTGGGGCAAAATTGCAGATATTTCCCTAATTGTGGGGCAAAAAGGCAGAAATTCCCTATAAGTTGGGGCAAAAAGACAGAAATTCTCCTTATTTTGGGGCAAAACTCAGAAATTCCACTTATTTTGGGGTAAAATTGCAGAAATATCTCTTCTTTCAGGGAAAAAAGGCAAAAATTTTCATTATATTGGGGCAAAAAGGCAGAAATTCCTAATATTTTGTGGCAAAAATGCAGAAATTCCCCTTATTTTTAGGTTAAAAGGCTGAAATTCCCCTTATTTGGAAGCAAAAATGCAGAAATTTCCCTTATTTTGGGGCAAAATTGAAGAAATTTCAAATATTTCAGGGTAATAAGTCATAAACTCCCCTTATTGGGAGGCAAAAAAGACAGTAATTCCCTTTGTTTTCTAGGAAAAAAACAGAAATTCCACTTATTTAGAGACAAAAAGGCAGAAATTTCCCTTATTTTGGAGCAAAAATGAAGAAATTTCCCTTTTATATGGCAAAAAGGTATGCATTCCTCTATTTTCGGGCAAAAAAGCAGAAATTCCCCGTATTTTGGAGCAAAATTGCAGAAATTCCCCTAATTGTGGGGCAAAATTGCAGAAATTTCCATAATTGTGGGGCAAAAACAGAAACTCCCCTTATTTTGGGGCAAAATTGCAGAGATTTCCCTTATTATGGGGAAAAATTGCAGAAATTTCTTTTATTTTAGGGCAAAATTGCAGAAATTTCACTAATTGTGGGGCAAAAAGGCAGAAATTCTTTTTATTTTAGGGCAAAACTCAGAAATTCCACTTATTTTGGGGCAAAATTGCAGAAATACCTCTTATTTCAGGGAAAAAATGCAGAAATTTTCCTTATATTGGGGCAAAATAGACAGAAATTCCCTTTGTTTTGGGGGGAAAATACATAAATTCTTCTTATTTAGAGGCAAAAAGGCAGAAATTCCCCTTATTTTGGGGTAAAATTTCAGAAATTTCAAATATTTCAGGGCAAAATCGCAGAAATTCCCCTCATTTGGGGACAAAAAGATGAAATACTTAATTTTCGGCTGAAATTGAAGAAATTTCACTTATTTCGGGACATAAAGGCAGAAATTCCACTTAATTTCAGGCAAAAAGGCAGAAATGACCCGTATTTTGGAGCAAAATTGCAGAAATTCCCCTAATATTGGTGAAAAATGCAGAAATTCCCTTTATTTTGGGGCAAAAAGGCAGAAATTCTCCATATTTTGGTGCAAAAATCAGAAATTTCCCTTATTTTGATGTAAAATGTTGAAATTCCTTATATTTTGGGGCAAAAGGCAGAAATTTCCCTTATTTTGGGGCAAATTTGCAGAAATTTCACTTATTTCAGGATAATAAGTCAGAAATTTTTTTTATTTTGGGGCAAAAAGACAGAAATTTCATTTGTTTTGGAAGAAAAGCAGAAATTCCACTTATTTAGGGGTAAAATTGCAGAAATATCTCTTATTTCAGGGAAAAAAGGCAAAAATTTTCCTTATATTGGGGCAAAATGGCAGAAATTCCTAATATTTTGTGGCAAAAATGCAGAAATTCCCCTTATTTTTAGGTTAAAAGGCTGAAATTCCCCTTAATTGGAAGCAAAAATGCAGAAATTTCCCTTATTTTGGGGCAAAATTGCAGAAATTTCACTTATTTCAGGGTAATAAGTCAGAAATTCCTCTTAATTGGAGGCAAAAAAGACAATAATTCCCTTTGTTTTCTGGGAAAAAGACAGAAATTCCACTTATTTAGAGACAAAAGGCAGAAATTCCCCTTATTTTGGAGCAAAAATGAATAAATTTCCCTTTTATATGGCAAAAAGGTATGCATTCCCCTCATTTTCGGGCAAAAAGGAAGAAATTCCGTGTATTTTGGAGCAAAACTGCAGAAATTCCCCTAATTGTGGGGCAAAAATGCAGATATTCCCTATATGTTGGGGCAAAAAAACAAAATTCTCCTTATTTTGGGGCAGAACTCAGAAATTCCACTTATTTTGGGGCAAAATTGCAGAAATATCTCTTATTTCAGGGAAAAAAGGCAGAAATTTTTCTTATATTTGTGCAAAATAAACAGAAATTCCCTTTGTTTTGGGGGGAAAAGACTGAAATTCAACTTATTTAGAGGCAAAAAAGCAAAAATTCCCCTTATTTTGGGGTAAAATTTTAGAAATTTCAAATATTTCAGGGCAAAATGGCAGAAATTCCCCTCATTTTGGGGCAAAAAGATGAAATCCCTAATTTTTGGCTAAAATTGAAGAAATTTCACTTATTTCGGGTCAAAAAGGCAGAAATTCCACTTAATTTTGGGCAAAAAGGCAGAAATGACCCGTATTTTGGAGCAAAATTGCAGAAATTCCCCTAATATTGGTGCAAAAATGCAGAAATTCCCTTTATTTTGGGGCCAAAAGGCAGAAATTCTCCATATTTTGGTGCAAAAATCAGAAATTTTCCTTATTTTGATGTAAAATGCTGAAATTCCCCATATTTTGGGGCAAAAGGCAGAAATTTCTCTTATTTTGGGGTAAATTTGCAGAAATTTCACTTATTTAAGGGTAATAAGTCAGAAATTTTTCTTATTTTGAGGCAAAAAGACAGAAAATTCATTTGTTTTGGGGGAAAAAGACAGAAATTCCACTTATTTAGAGGCAAAAAGGCAAAAGTTCCCCTTATTTTGGAGCAAAAATGAATAAATTTCCTTTTTTTATGGCAAAAAGTATGCATTCTTCTTATTTTTGGACAAAAATGCAGAAATTCCCCATATTTTGGAGTAAAAGGCAGAAATTCCCCTTATTTTGGGGCAACATTGCAGAAATTTCCCTAATTGTGGAGCAAAATTGCAGAAATTTCCCTAATTGTGGGGCAAAAAACAGAAATTCCCCTTATTTTGGGGCTAAATTGCAGAAATTTCCCTTATTATGGGGAAAAATTGCAGAAATTTCTTTTATTTTAGGGCAAAATTGCAAAAATTTCACTAATTGTGGGGCAAAAAGGCAGAAATTCTTTTTATTTTGGGGCAAAACTCAGAAATTCCACATATTTTGGGGCAAAATTGCAGAAATATCTCTTATTTCAGGGAAAAAAGGCAGAAATTTTCCTTATATTGGTGCAAAATAGACAGAAATTCCCTTTGTTTTGGGGGGAAAAGACAGAAATTCCCCTTATTTAGAGGCAAAAAGGCAGAAATTCCCCTTATTTTGGGGTAAAATTTCAGAAATTTCAAATATTTCAGGGCAAAATGGCAGAAATTCCCCTCATTTTGGGATAAAAAAATGAAATCCTTAATTTTTGGCTAAAATTGAAAAAATTTCAATTATTTTGGGTCATAAAGGCAGAAATTCCACTTAATTTCGGGCAAAAAGGTAGATATGACCCGTATTTTGGAGCAAAATTGCAGAAATTCCCCTAATATTGGTAAAAAATGCAGAAATTCCCTTTATTTTCAGGACAAAAAGGCAGAAATTCTCCATATTTTTGTGCAAAAATCAGAAATTTCCATTCTTTTGATGTAAAATGCTGAAATTCCCCATATTTTGGAGCAAAAGGCAGAAATTTCCCTTATTTTGAGGCAAATTTGCAGAAATTTTACTTATTTCAGGGTAATAAGTCAGAAATTTTTCTTATTTTGGGGCAAAAAGAAAGAAATTTCATTTGTTTTGGGGGAAAAAGACAGAAATTCCACTTATTTAGAGGCAAAAAGGCAAAAGTTCCCCTTATTTTGGAGCAAAAATGAAGAAATTTCCCTTTTTTATGGCAAAAAGTTATGGATTCTTCTTATTTTCAGACAAAAAGGCAGAAATTCTCCATATTTTGGGGCAAAAGGCAGAAATTCCCCATATTTTGTGGCAAAATTGCAGAAATTTCCATAATTGTGGGGCAAAATAACAGAAATTCCCCTTATTATGGGGCAAAATTCCAGAAATTTTCCTTATTATAGGGAAAAATTGCAGAAATTTCTTTTATTTTAGGGCAAAATTGTAGAAATTTCACTAATTGTGGGGCAAAAGGCAGAAATTCTCCTTATTTTGGGGCAAAACTCAGAAATTCCACTTATTTTGGGGCAAAATTCCAGAAATTTCCCTTATTTTGGGGCAAAATTGAAGAAATTTCAATTATTTTGTTGCAAATTTGCAGAAATTTCACTTATTTCAGAGAAAAAAGGCAGAAATTTTTCTTATTTTTAAGCAAAAAGGCAGAAATTCCTAATATTTTGTGCCAAAATTAAGAAATTCCCCTTATTTTTAGGTAAAAAGGCAAAAATTTCCCTTATTTTGGGGCAAAATTGCAGAAAATTTATTTATTTCCGGGTAGTAAGTCAGAAATTCCCTTTATTTAGGGGCAAAAATGAGAAATTTCCTTTGTTTTTGGGGAAAAAGACAGAAATTCCACTTATTTAGAGGCAAAAAGGCAGAAATTCCTTTTATTTTATAGCAAAAATGAAGAAATTTTTCTTTTATATGGCAAAAAGGTATGTATTCCCTTTATTTTCGGGCAAATAGGCAAAAATTCTCCGTATTTTGGAGCAAAATTGCAGAAATTCCCCTAATTGTGGGGCAAAAAGGCAGAAATTCCCTATAAGTTGGGGCAAAAAGACAGAAATTCTCCTTATTTTGGGGCAAAACTCAGAAATTCCACTTATTTTGGGGCAAAATTGCAGAAATTTCACTTATTTCAGAGTAATAAGTCAGAAATTCCCCTTATTTTGAGGCAAAAAAGACAGAAATTCTCTTTGTTTTGGGGGAAAAATACAGAAATTCGACTTATTTAGAGGCAAAAAGGCAGAAATTTCCCTTATTTTGGAGCAAAAATGAAGAAATTTCACTTTTTTATGGCAAAAAGGTATGCATTCCCCTTATTTTCGGGCAAAAAGACAGAAATTCCTTGTATTTTGGAGCAAAATTGCAGAAATTCCCATAATTTTGGGGTAAAAGGCAGAAATTCCCTTTATTTTGGGGCAAAAATCAGAAATTTCCCTTATTTTGAGGCAAAATTCCAGAAACTTTCTATATTTTGTGGCAAAATTGCAGGAATTTACCTTATTTTAAGGTAAAATTGCAGAAATTTCCCTTATTTGGGACAAAATTGCAGAAATTTCACTTATTTTCAGGTAAAAAGGCTGAAATTTCCTTTATTTTGGGGCAAAAAGGGAGAAATTCCATTTATTTTGGAAAAAAATTGCAGAAATTTTCTTTATTTTGGGGCAAAAAGGCAGAAATTCCGTATATTTTGTGGCAAAAAGGCAGAAATTTCCTTTATTTTGAGGTAATAAGGTTTAAATTCCCCTTCTTTTGGGGCAAAAATTCAGAAATTCCCCTTATTTTGGGGTAAAATTTCAGAAATTTCAAATATTTTTGGGGAAAATGGCAGAATTTCCCCTTATTTTGGGGCAAAAAATGAAATCCCTAATTTTGGCTAAAATTGAAGAAATTTCACTTATTTCGGGACAAAAAGGCAGAAATTCAACTTAATTTCCAGCAAAAAGGCAGAAATGACCCGTATTTTGGAGCAAAATTGCAGAAATTCCCCTAGTATTGGTGCAAAAATGAAGAAATTCCTTTTATTTTGGGGCAAAAATGCAGAAATTCCTAATATTTTTGTGCAAAAATCAAAAATTTCTCTTATTTTGATGTAAAATGCTGAAATTCCCCATATTTTGGGGCAAAAGGCAGAAATTTCCCTTATTTTGGGGCAAATTTGCAGAACTTTCACTTATTTCAGTGTAATAAGTCTGAAAATTTTTTTTATTTTGGGGCAAAAAGACAGAAATTTCCTTTGTTTGGGGGAAAAAGACAGATATTCCACTTATTTGGAGGCAAAAACGCAAAAGTTTCCCTTATTTTGGAGCAAAAATGAAAAAATTTTCCTTTTTTTATGGCAAAAAGGTATGCATTCTTCTTATTTTTTGACAAAAAGCAGAAATTCCCCATATTTTGGGGCAAAAGGCAGAAATTCCCCTTATTTTGGGGCAAAAATTCAGAAATTCCTAATATTTTTGTGCAAAAATCAAAAATTTCTCTTATTTTGATGTAAAATGCTGAAATTCCCCATATTTTGGGGCAAAAGGCAGAAATTTCCCTTATTTTGGGGCAAATTTGCAGAAATTTCACTTATTTCAGGGTAATAAGTCTGAAATTTTTTTTTATTTTGGGGCAAAAAGACAGAAATTTCCTTTGTTTTGGGGGCAAAAACTGATATTCCACTTATTTGGAGGCAAAAACGCAAAAGTTTCCCTTATTTTGGAGCAAAAATGAAGAAATTTCATTTTTTATGGCAAAAAGGTATGCATTCTTCTTATTTTTTGGACAAAAAGCAGAAATTCCCCACATTTTGGGGAAAAAGGCAGAAATTCCCCTTATTTTGGGACAAAATTGCAGAAATTTCTCTAATTGTGCGGCAAAAATCAGAAATTCCCCTTATTTTGGGGCAAAATTGCAGAAATTTCCCTTATTATGGTAAAAAATTGCAAAAATTTCTTTTATTTTAGGGCAAAATTGCAGAAATTTCACTAATTGTGGGGCAAAAAGGCAGAAATTTCACTTATTTTGGTGCAAAATTGCAGAAATTTCACTTACTTCAGAGAAAAAAGGCAGAAATTTTCCTTATTTTGGGGCAAAAAGGCAGAAATTCCTAATATTTTGTACCAAAATTCAGAAATTCCCCTTATTTTGAGGTGAAAAGGCTGAAATTTCCCTTATTTGGGGGCAAAAAGGCAGAAATTTCCCTTATATTGGGGCAAAATTGCAGAAATTTCACTTATTTTAGGGTAATAAGGCAGAAATTTTCCTAATTTTGGGGCAAAAAAGACAGAAATTCCCTTTGTTTTGGGGGAAAAAGACAGAAATTCCACTTATTTAGAGGCAAAAATGCAGAAATTCCCCTTATTATAGAGTAAAAAGGCTGAAATTCCCAATATTTGGACTGAAAAAGGCAGAAATTTCCCTTATTTTGGGGCAAAATTGCAGAAATTTTACTTATTTCCGGGTAATAAGTCAAAAATTCCTTTTATTTTGGTGCAAAAAAGACAGAAATTCCCTTTGTTTTGGGGGAAAAAGACAGAAAGTCCACTTATTTAGAGGAAAAGAGCAGAAATTTTCCTTATTTTGGAGCAAAAATGAAGAAATTTCCCTTTTATATGGCAAAAAGGTATGCATTCCCCTTATTTTCGGGCAAAAAGGCAGAAATTCCCCGTATTTTGGCGCAAGATTGCAGAAATTCCCCTAATTGTGGGGCAAAAAGGAAGAAATTCCCTATATGTTGGGGCAAAAAGACAGAAATTCTCCTTATTTTGGGGCAAAACTCAGAAATTCCACTTATTTTCGAGCAAAATTGCAGAAATATCTTTATTTCAGGGAAAAAAGGCAGAAATTTTCCTTATATTGGGGCAAAAATGCAGAAATTCCTAATATTTTGTGGCAAAAATGCAGAAATTCCCCTTATTTTTAGGTTAAAACGCTGAAATTCCCCTTATTTGGAAGCAAAAATGCAGAAATTTCCCTTATTTTGGGGCAAAATTGCAGAAATTTCACTTATTTCAGGGTAATAAGTCAGAAATTCCCCTTATTTTGGGGCAAAAAAGACAGAAATTCCCTTTGTTTTTGGGGGAAAAAGACAGAAATTCCACTTATTAAGAGGCAAAAAGGCAGAAATTCCCCTTATTTTGGAGCAAAAATGAAGAAATTTCACTTTTTTATGGCAAAAAGGTATGCATTCTTATTTTCGTGCAAAAAGGCAGAAATTCCCCATATTTTGGAGCAAAATTGCAGAAATTCCCCTAATTTTGGGGCAAAAGGCAGAAATTCCCTTTATTTTGGGGCAAAAATCAGAAATTCCCCTTATCTTGGGAAAAAATTCCAGAAATTTTCTTTATTTTGGGGCAAAATTGCAGGAATTTACCTTATTTTGTGGCAAAATTGCAGAATTTTCCCTTATTTGGGGCAAAATTGCAGAAATTTCACTTATTTTCAGGTAAAAAGTCTGAAATTTCCTTTATTTTGGGGCAAAAAAAAGGGAAATTCCCCTTATTTTGGGGAAAAATTATAGAAATTTTCCTTATTTTGTGGCAAAAAGGCAGATATTTCCCTTATTTTGTGGTAATAATGTTGAAATTCCCCTTATTTTGGGGCAAAAAGGCAGAAATTCCCCTTATTTTGGGGTAAAATTTCAGAAATTTCAAATATTTATGGGCAAAATGGCAGAAATTCCCCTTATTTTGGGGCAAAAAGGTGAAATCCCTAATTTTGGGCTAAAATTGAAGAAATTTCACTTATTTCGGGACAAAAAGGCAGAAATTCCACTTAATTTCGGGCATAAAGGCAGAAATGACCCATATTTTGGAGCAAAATTGCAGAAATTCCCCTAATATTGGTGCAAAAATGAAGAAATTCCCTTTATTTTGGGGCAAAAAGGCAGAAATTCCTAATATTTTGGTGCAAAAATCAGAAATTTTCCTTATTTTGATGTAAAATGCTGAAATTCCCCACATTTTGGGGCAAAAGGCAGAAATTTCCCTTATTTTGGGACAAATTTGCAGAACTTTCACTTATTTCAGGGTAATAAGTCAGAAATTTTTCTTATTTTGGGGCAAAAAAGACAGAAATTTCCTTTGTTTTGGGGGAAAAATACAGAAATTCCACATATTTGGAGGCAAAAATGCAAAAGTTCCCCTTATTTTGTAGCAAAAATGAAGAAATTTCCCTTTTTTATGGCAAAAAGGGATGCATTCTTCTTATTTTTGGAAAAAAAGGCAGAAATTCCCCATTTTTGGGGCAAAAGGCAGAAATTCCCCTTATTTTGGGGCAAAATTGCAGAAATTTAACTAATTGTGGGGCAAAAATCAGAAATTCCGATTATTTTGGGGCAAAATTGCAGAAATTTCTCTTATTATGGGGAAAAATTGCAAAATTTACTTTTATTTTAGGGCAAAATTGCAGAAATTTCACTAATTGTGGAGCAAAAAAACAGAAATTCTCGTTATTTTTAAGTAAAACTCAGAAATTTCAATTATTTTGGGACAAAATATCAGAAATTTCCCTTATTTTGGGGCAAAATTGCAGAAATATCAATTATTTTGTTGCAAAACTGCAGAAATTTTACTTATTTCAGAGAAAAAAGGCAGAAATTTTCCTTATTTTGGGGCAAAAAGGCAGAAATTCCTAATATTTTGTGCCAATATTCAGATATTACCCTTATTTTGAGGTAAAATGGCTGAAATTCCTCTTATTTGGGGGCAAAAAGGCAGAAATTTCCCTTATATTGGGGCAAAATTGCAGAACTTTAACTTATTTTAGGGTAATAAGTCAGAAATTTTCCTTATTTTGGGGCAAAAAAGACAGAAATTCCCTTTGTTTTTGGGGAAAGAGACAGAAATTCCACTTATTTAGAGGCAAAAATGCAGAAATTCCCCTTATTACGAGGTAAAAATGCTGAAATTCCCCTTATTTGTGGGCAAAATGCAGAAATTTCCCTTATTTTTGGGCAAAATTGCAGAAATTTTACTTATTTTAGGGTAATAAGTCAGAAATTTCCTTTATTTAGGGGCAAAAAAGACAGAAATTTTCTTTTTTGGGGGGGGAAAAGACAGAAATTCCACTTATTTAGAGGCAAAAAGGCAGAAATTCCTTTTATTTTGAAGCAAAAATGAAGAAATTTCCCTTTTATATGGCAAAAAGGTATGCATTCCCCTTATTTTCGGGCAAAAAGGCAGAAATTCCTCGTATTTTGGAGCAAAATTGCAGAAATTCCCCTAATTGTGGGGGAAAAAGGCAGATATTCCCTATATGTTGGGGCAAAAAAACAAAATTCTCCTTATTTTGGGGCAAAACTCAGAAATTCCACTTATTTTGGGGCAAAATTGCAGAAATATCTCTTATTTCAGGGAAAAAAGGCAGAAATTTTCCTTATATTTGGGCAAAATAAACAGAAATTCCCTATGTTTTGGGGGAAAATGACTGAAATTCCACTTATTTAGAGGCAAAAAGGCAGAAATTCCCCTTATTTTGGGGCAAAATTGCAGAAATTTAACTAATTGTGCGGCAAAAATCAGAAATTCCCCTTATTTTGGGGCAAAAATGCAGAAATTTCCCTTATTATGCTAAAAAATTGCAAAAATTTCTTTTATTTTAGGGCAAAATTGCAGAAATTTCACTAATTGTGGGACTAAAAGGCAGAAATTCTTTTTATTTTGGGGCAAAACTCAGAAATTCCACTTATTTTGTGGCAAAATTCCAGAAATTTCCATTATTTTGGGGCAAAATTGCACAAATTTCACTTATTTTGGTGCAAAATTGCAGAAATTTCACTTATTTCAGAGAAAAAAGGCAGAAATTTTCCTTATTTTGGGGCAAAAAGGCAGAAATTCCTAATATTTTGTGCCAAAATTCAGAAAATCCTATTATTTTGAGGTAAAAAGGCTGAAATTTCCCTTATTTGGTGGCAAAAAGGCAGAAATTTCCCTTATATTGGGGCAAAATTGCAGAAATTTCACTTATTTTAGGGTAATAAGTCAGAAATTCCCCTTATTTAGGGGCAAAACGACAGAAATTTCCTTTTTTTGGGATGAAAAAGACAGAAATTCCACTTATTTAGAGGCAAAAAGTCAGAAATTCCTTTTATTTTGGAGCAAAAATGAAGAAATTTCCCTTTTATATGGCAAAAAGGTATGCATTCCCCTTATTTTCGGGCAAAAAGGCAGAAATTCCTCGTATTTTGGAGCAAAATTGCAGAAATTCCCCTAATTGTGGGGGGAAAAGGCAGATATTCCCTATATGTTGGGGCAAAAAAACAAAATTCTCCTTATTTTGGGACAAAACTCAGAAATTCCACTTATTTTGGGGCAAAATTGCAGAAATATCACTTATTTCAGGGAAAAAGGCAGAAATTTTCCTTATATTTGGGCAAAATAAACAGAAATTCCCTATGTTTTGGGGGAAAAAGACTGAAATTCCACTTATTTAGAGGCAAAAAGGCAGAAATTCCCCTTATTTTGGGGCAAAATTGCAGAAATTTCTCTAATTGTGCGGCAAAAATCAGAAATTCCCTTTATTTTGGGGCAAAAATGCAGAAATTTCCCTTATTATGGTAAAAAATTGCAAAAATTTCTTTTATTTTAGGGCAAAATTGCAGAAATTTCACTAATTGTGGGGCAAAAAGGCAGAAATTCTTTTTATTTTTGGGCAAAACTCAGAAATTCCATTTATTTTGGGGCAAAATTCCAGAAATTTCCATTATTTTGGGGCAAAATTGCAGAAATTTCACTTATTTTGGTGCAAAATTGCAGAAATTTCACTTATTTCAGAGAAAAAAAGCAGAAATTTTCCTTATTTTGGGGCAAAAAGGCAGAAATTCCTAATATTTTGTGCCAAAATTCAGAAATTCCCCTTATTTTGAGGTAAAAAGGCTGAAATTTCCCTTATTTGGGGGCAAAAAGGCAGAAATTTCCCTTATATTGGGGCAAAATTGCAGAAATTTCACTTATTTTAGGGTAATAAGGCAGAAATTTTCCTAATTTTGGGGCAAAAAAGACAGAAATTCCCTTTGTTTTGGGGGAAAAAGACAGAAATTCCACTTATTTAGAGGCAAAAATGCAGAAATTCCCCTTATTATAAGGTAAAAAGGCTGAAATTCCCCTTATTTGGGGGGAAAAAGGCAGAAATTTCCCTTATTTTGGGGCAAAATTGCAGAAATTTTACTTATTTCCGGGTAATAAGTCAAAAATTCCTTTTATTTTGGTGCAAAATAAAGAAATTCCCTTTGTTTTGGGGGAAAAAGACAGAAAGTCCACTTATTTAGAGGCAAAAAGGCAGAAATTTTCCTTATTTTGGAGCAAAAATGAAGAAATTTCCCTTTTATATGGCAAAAAGGTATGCATTCCCCTTATTTTCGGGCAAAAAGGCAGAAATTCCCCGTATTTTGGAGCAAGATTGCAGAAATTCCTCTAATTGTGGGGCAAAAAGGAAGAAATTCCCTATATGTTGGGGCAAAAAGACAGAAATTCTCCTTATTTTGGGGCAAAACTCAGAAATTCCACTTATTTTGGAGCAAAATTGCAGAAATATCTTTATTTCAGGGAAAAAAGGCAGAAATTTTCCTTATATTAGGGCAAAAATGCAGAAATTCCTAATATTTTGTGGCAAAAATGCAGAAATTCCTGTTATTTTTAGGTTAAAAGGCTGAAATTCCCCTATTTGGAAGCAACAATGCAGAAATTTCCCTTATTTTGGGGCAAAATTGCAGAAATTTCACTTATTTCAGGGTAATAAGTCAGAAATTCCCCTTATTTTGGGTCAAAAAAGACAGAAATTCCCTTTGTTTTGGGGGACAAAGACAAAAATTCCACTTATTTAGAGGCAAAAAGGCAGAAATTCCCCTTATTTTGGAGCAAAAATGAAGAAATTTCACTTTTTTATGGCAAAAAGGTATGCATTCTTATTTTCGGGCAAAAAGGCAGTAATTCCCCATATTTTGGAGCAAAATTGCAGAAATTCCCCTAATTTTGGGGCAAAAGGCAGAAATTCCCTTTATTTTGGGGCAAAAATCAGAAATTCGCCTTATTTTGGGGCAAAATTCCAGAAATTTTCTTTATTTTGGGGCAAAATTGCAGGAATTTACCTTATTTTGTGGCAAAATTGCAGAATTTTCCCTTATTTGGGGCAAAATTGCAGAAATTTCACTTATTTTCAGGTAAAAAGTCTGAAATTTCCTTTATTTTGGGGCAAAATATGAGAAATTCCCCTTCTTTTGGGGAAAAATTATAGAAATTTTCTTTATTTTGGGCAAAAAGGCAGAAATTCCGTATATTTTGGGCAAAAAGGCAGAAATTTCCCTTATTTTGAGGTAATAATGTTGAAATTCCCCTTATTTTGGGGCAAAAAGGCAGAAATTCCCCTTATTTTGGGGTAAAATTTCAGAAATTTCAAATATTTATGGGCAAAATGGCAGAAATTCCCCTCATTTTGGGGCAAAAAGATGAAATCCCTAATTTTTGGCAAAAATTGAAGAAATTTCACTTATTTCACGACAAAAAGGCAGAAATTCCACTTAATTTCGGGCAAAAAGGCAGAAATGACCCGTATTTTGGAGCAAAATTGCAGAAATTCCCCTAATATTGGTGCAAAAATGCTGAAATTCCCTTTATTTTGGGGCAAAAAGGCAGAAATTCTCCATATTTAGGTGGAAAAATCAGAAATTTCCCTTATTTTGATGTAAAATGCTGAAATTCCCCACATTTTGGGGCAAAAGGCAGAAATTTCCCTTATTTTGGGGCAAATTTACAGAACTTTCACTTATTTCAGGGTAATAAGTCAGAAATTTTTCTTATTTTGGGGCAAAAAACAGAAATTTCTTTTGTTTTGGGGGAAAAAGACAGAAATTCCACATATTTTTAGGCAAAAATGCAAAAGTTCCCCTTATTTTGTAGCAAAAATGAAGAAATTTCCCTTTTTTATGGCAAAAAGGTATGCATTCTTCTTATTTTTGGAAAAAAAGGCAGAAATTCCCCATATTTTGGGGCAAAAGGCAGAAATTCCCCTTATTTGGGGCAAAAATGAAGAAATTTCACTTTTTTATGGCAAAAAGGTATGCATTCTTATTTTCGGGTAAAAAGGCAGAAATTCCCTATATTTTGGAGCAAAATTGCAGAAATTTCCCTAATTTTGGGGCAAAAGGCAGAAATTCCCTTTATTTTGGGGCAAAAATCAGAAATTCCCCTTATCTTGGGGCAAAATTCCAGAAATTTTCTTTATTTTGGGGCAAAATTGCAGGAATTTACCTTATTTTGTGGCAAAATTGCAGAATTTTCCCTTATTTGGGGCAAAATTGCAGAAATTTCACTTATTTTCAGGTAAAAAGTGTGAAATTTCCTTTATTTTGGGGCAAAAAATGAGAAATTCCCCTTATTTTGGGGAAAAATTATAGAAATTTTCCTTATTTTGGGGCAAAAAGGCAGAAATTCTGTATATTTTGTGGCAAAAAGGTAGATATTTCCCTTATTTTGAGGTAATAATGTTGAAATTCCCCTTATTTTGGGGCAAAAAGGCAGAAATTCCCCTTATTTTGGGGTAAAATTTCAGAAATTTCAAATATTTATGGGCAAAATGGCAGAAATTCCCCTTATTTTGGGGCAAAAAGATGAAATCCCTAATTTTGGGCTAAAATTGAAGAAATTTCACTTATTTCGGGACAAAAAGGCAGAAATTCTACTTAATTTCGGGCAAAAAGGCAGAAATGACCCATATTTTGGAGCAAAATTGCAGAAATTCCCCTAATATTGGTGCAAAAATGAAGAAATTCCCTTTATTTTGGGGCAAAAAGGCAGAAATTCCTAATATTTTGGTGCAAAAATCAGAAATTTCCCTTATTTTGATGTAAAATGCTGAAATTCCCCACATTTTGGGGCAAAAGGCAGAAATTTCCCTTATTTTGGGGCAAATTTGCAGAACTTTCACTTATTTCAGGGTAATAAGTCAGAAATTTTTCTTATTTTGGGGCAAAAAAGACAGAAATTTCCTTTGTTTTGGGGGAAAAATACAGAAATTCCACATATTTGGAGGCAAAAATGCAAAAGTTCCCCTTATTTTGTAGCAAAAATGAAGAAATTTCCCTTTTTTATGGCAAAAAGGTATGCATTCTTCTTATTTTTGGAAAAAAAGGCAGAAATTCCCTATATTTTGGGGCAAAAGGCAGAAATTCCCCTTATTTTGGGGCAAAATTGCAGAAATTTAACTAATTGTGGGGCAAAAATCAGAAATTCCGCTTATTTTGGGGCAAAATTGCAGAAATTTCTCTTATTATGGGGAAAAATTGCAAAATTTACTTTTATTTTAGGGCAAAATTGCAGAAATTTCACTAATTGTGGAG
This sequence comes from Micromys minutus, assembly GCF_963924665.1. Taxonomy (NCBI): domain Eukaryota; kingdom Metazoa; phylum Chordata; class Mammalia; order Rodentia; family Muridae; genus Micromys; species Micromys minutus. Next base: position 8,531,605 of record NW_027667467.1, on the reverse strand, counting down.
CAAAAAAACAGAAATTCTCGTTATTTTTAAGTAAAACTCAGAAATTTCAATTATTTTGGGACAAAATATCAGAAATTTCCCTTATTTTGGGGCAAAATTGCAGAAATATCAATTATTTTGTTGCAAAACTGCAGAAATTTTACTTATTTCAGAGAAAAAAGGCAGAAATTTTCCTTATTTTGGGGCAAAAAGGCAGAAATTCCTAATATTTTGTGCCAATATTCAGAAATTACCCTTATTTTGAGGTAAAATGGCTGAAATTCCTCTTATTTGGGGGCAAAAAGGCAGAAATTTCCCTTATATTGGGGCAAAATTGCAGAACTTTAACTTATTTTAGGGTAATAAGTCAGAAATTTTCCTTATTTTGGGGCAAAAAAGACAGAAATTCCCTTTGTTTTTGGGGAAAGAGACAGAAATTCCACTTATTTAGAGGCAAAAATGCAGAAATTCCCCTTATTACGAGGTAAAAATGCTGAAATTCCCCTTATTTGTGGGCAAAATGCAGAAATTTCCCTTATTTTTGGGCAAAATTGCAGAAATTTTACTTATTTTAGGGTAATAAGTCAGAAATTTCCTTTATTTAGGGGCAAAAAAGACAGAAATTTTCTTTTTTGGGGGGGGAAAAGACAGAAATTCCACTTATTTAGAGGCAAAAAGGCAGAAATTCCTTTTATTTTGAAGCAAAAATGAAGAAATTTCCCTTTTATATGGCAAAAAGGTATGCATTCCCCTTATTTTCGGGCAAAAAGGCAGAAATTCCTCGTATTTTGGAGCAAAATTGCAGAAATTCCCCTAATTGTGGGGGAAAAAGGCAGATATTCCCTATATGTTGGGGCAAAAAAACAAAATTCTCCTTATTTTGGGGCAAAACTCAGAAATTCCACTTATTTTGGGTAAAATTGCAGAAATATCTCTTATTTCAGGGAAAAAAGTCAGAAATTTTCCTTATATTTGGGCAAAATAAACAGAAATTCCCTATGTTTTGGGGGAAAATGACTGAAATTCCACTTATTTAGAGGCAAAAAGGCAGAAATTCCCCTTATTTTGGGGCAAAATTGCAGAAATTTAACTAATTGTGCGGCAAAAATCAGAAATTCCCCTTATTTTGGGGCAAAAATGCAGAAATTTCCCTTATTATGCTAAAAAATTGCAAAAATTTCTTTTATTTTAGGGCAAAATTGCAGAAATTTCACTAATTGTGGGACTAAAAGGCAGAAATTCTTTTTATTTTGGGGCAAAACTCAGAAATTCCACTTATTTTGTGGCAAAATTCCAGAAATTTCCATTATTTTGGGGCAAAATTGCACAAATTTCACTTATTTTGGTGCAAAATTGCAGAAATTTCACTTATTTCAGAGAAAAAAGGCAGAAATTTTCCTTATTTTGGGGCAAAAAGGCAGAAATTCCTAATATTTTGTGCCAAAATTCAGAAAATCCTATTATTTTGAGGTAAAAAGGCTGAAATTTCCCTTATTTGGTGGCAAAAAGGCAGAAATTTCCCTTATATTGGGGCAAAATTGCAGAAATTTCACTTATTTTAGGGTAATAAGTCAGAAATTCCCCTTATTTAGGGGCAAAACGACAGAAATTTCCTTTTTTTGGGATGAAAAAGACAGAAATTCCACTTATTTAGAGGCAAAAAGTCAGAAATTCCTTTTATTTTGGAGCAAAAATGAAGAAATTTCCCTTTTATATGGCAAAAAGGTATGCATTCCCCTTATTTTCGGGCAAAAAGGCAGAAATTCCTCGTATTTTGGAGCAAAATTGCAGAAATTCCCCTAATTGTGGGGGGAAAAGGCAGATATTCCCTATATGTTGGGGCAAAAAAACAAAATTCTCCTTATTTTGGGACAAAACTCAGAAATTCCACTTATTTTGGGGCAAAATTGCAGAAATATCACTTATTTCAGGGAAAAAGGCAGAAATTTTCCTTATATTTGGGCAAAATAAACAGAAATTCCCTATGTTTTGGGGGAAAAAGACTGAAATTCCACTTATTTAGAGGCAAAAAGGCAGAAATTCCCCTTATTTTGGGGCAAAATTGCAGAAATTTCTCTAATTGTGCGGCAAAAATCAGAAATTCCCTTTATTTTGGGGCAAAAATGCAGAAATTTCCCTTATTATGGTAAAAAATTGCAAAAATTTCTTTTATTTTAGGGCAAAATTGCAGAAATTTCACTAATTGTGGGGCAAAAAGGCAGAAATTCTTTTTATTTTTGGGCAAAACTCAGAAATTCCACTTATTTTGGGGCAAAATTCCAGAAATTTCCATTATTTTGGGGCAAAATTGCAGAAATTTCACTTATTTTGGTGCAAAATTGCAGAAATTTCACTTATTTCAGAGAAAAAAAGCAGAAATTTTCCTTATTTTGGGGCAAAAAGGCAGAAATTCCTAATATTTTGTGCCAAAATTCAGAAATTCCCCTTATTTTGAGGTAAAAAGGCTGAAATTTCCCTTATTTGGGGGCAAAAAGGCAGAAATTTCCCTTATATTGGGGCAAAATTGCAGAAATTTCACTTATTTTAGGGTAATAAGGCAGAAATTTTCCTAATTTTGGGGCAAAAAAGACAGAAATTCCCTTTGTTTTGGGGGAAAAAGACAGAAATTCCACTTATTTAGAGGCAAAAATGCAGAAATTCCCCTTATTATAAGGTAAAAAGGCTGAAATTCCCCTTATTTGGGGGGAAAAAGGCAGAAATTTCCCTTATTTTGGGGCAAAATTGCAGAAATTTTACTTATTTCCGGGTAATAAGTCAAAAATTCCTTTTATTTTGGTGCAAAATAAAGAAATTCCCTTTGTTTTGGGGGAAAAAGACAGAAAGTCCACTTATTTAGAGGCAAAAAGGCAGAAATTTTCCTTATTTTGGAGCAAAAATGAAGAAATTTCCCTTTTATATGGCAAAAAGGTATGCATTCCCCTTATTTTCGGGCAAAAAGGCAGAAATTCCCCGTATTTTGGAGCAAGATTGCAGAAATTCCTCTAATTGTGGGGCAAAAAGGAAGAAATTCCCTATATGTTGGGGCAAAAAGACAGAAATTCTCCTTATTTTGGGGCAAAACTCAGAAATTCCACTTATTTTGGAGCAAAATTGCAGAAATATCTTTATTTCAGGGAAAAAAGGCAGAAATTTTCCTTATATTAGGGCAAAAATGCAGAAATTCCTAATATTTTGTGGCAAAAATGCAGAAATTCCTGTTATTTTTAGGTTAAAAGGCTGAAATTCCCCTATTTGGAAGCAACAATGCAGAAATTTCCCTTATTTTGGGGCAAAATTGCAGAAATTTCACTTATTTCAGGGTAATAAGTCAGAAATTCCCCTTATTTTGGGTCAAAAAAGACAGAAATTCCCTTTGTTTTGGGGGACAAAGACAAAAATTCCACTTATTTAGAGGCAAAAAGGCAGAAATTCCCCTTATTTTGGAGCAAAAATGAAGAAATTTCACTTTTTTATGGCAAAAAGGTATGCATTCTTATTTTCGGGCAAAAAGGCAGTAATTCCCCATATTTTGGAGCAAAATTGCAGAAATTCCCCTAATTTTGGGGCAAAAGGCAGAAATTCCCTTTATTTTGGGGCAAAAATCAGAAATTCGCCTTATTTTGGGGCAAAATTCCAGAAATTTTCTTTATTTTGGGGCAAAATTGCAGGAATTTACCTTATTTTGTGGCAAAATTGCAGAATTTTCCCTTATTTGGGGCAAAATTGCAGAAATTTCACTTATTTTCAGGTAAAAAGTCTGAAATTTCCTTTATTTTGGGGCAAAATATGAGAAATTCCCCTTCTTTTGGGGAAAAATTATAGAAATTTTCTTTATTTTGGGCAAAAAGGCAGAAATTCCGTATATTTTGTGGCAAAAAGGCAGAAATTTCCCTTATTTTGAGGTAATAATGTTGAAATTCCCCTTATTTTGGGGCAAAAAGGCAGAAATTCCCCTTATTTTGGGGTAAAATTTCAGAAATTTCAAATATTTATGGGCAAAATGGCAGAAATTCCCCTCATTTTGGGGCAAAAAGATGAAATCCCTAATTTTTGGCAAAAATTGAAGAAATTTCACTTATTTCACGACAAAAAGGCAGAAATTCCACTTAATTTCGGGCAAAAAGGCAGAAATGACCCGTATTTTGGAGCAAAATTGCAGAAATTCCCCTAATATTGGTGCAAAAATGCTGAAATTCCCTTTATTTTGGGGCAAAAAGGCAGAAATTCTCCATATTTAGGTGGAAAAATCAGAAATTTCCCTTATTTTGATGTAAAATGCTGAAATTCCCCACATTTTGGGGCAAAAGGCAGAAATTTCCCTTATTTTGGGGCAAATTTACAGAACTTTCACTTATTTCAGGGTAATAAGTCAGAAATTTTTCTTATTTTGGGGCAAAAAACAGAAATTTCTTTTGTTTTGGGGGAAAAAGACAGAAATTCCACATATTTTTAGGCAAAAATGCAAAAGTTCCCCTTATTTTGTAGCAAAAATGAAGAAATTTCCCTTTTTTATGGCAAAAAGGTATGCATTCTTCTTATTTTTGGAAAAAAAGGCAGAAATTCCCCATATTTTGGGGCAAAAGGCAGAAATTCCCCTTATTTGGGGCAAAAATGAAGAAATTTCACTTTTTTATGGCAAAAAGGTATGCATTCTTATTTTCGGGCAAAAAGGCAGAAATTCCCTATATTTTGGAGCAAAATTGCAGAAATTTCCCTAATTTTGGGGCAAAAGGCAGAAATTCCCTTTATTTTGGGGCAAAAATCAGAAATTCCCCTTATCTTGGGGCAAAATTCCAGAAATTTTCTTTATTTTGGGGCAAAATTGCAGGAATTTACCTTATTTTGTGGCAAAATTGCAGAATTTTCCCTTATTTGGGGCAAAATTGCAGAAATTTCACTTATTTTCAGGTAAAAAGTGTGAAATTTCCTTTATTTTGGGGCAAAAAATGAGAAATTCCCCTTATTTTGGGGAAAAATTATAGAAATTTTCCTTATTTTGGGGCAAAAAGGCAGAAATTCTGTATATTTTGTGGCAAAAAGGCAGATATTTCCCTTATTTTGAGGTAATAATGTTGAAATTCCCCTTATTTTGGGGCAAAAAGGCAGAAATTCCCCTTATTTTGGGGTAAAATTTCAGAAATTTCAAATATTTATGGGCAAAATGGCAGAAATTCCCCTTATTTTGGGGCAAAAAGATGAAATCCCTAATTTTGGGCTAAAATTGAAGAAATTTCACTTATTTCGGGACAAAAAGGCAGAAATTCTACTTAATTTCGGGCAAAAAGGCAGAAATGACCCATATTTTGGAGCAAAATTGCAGAAATTCCCCTAATATTGGTGCAAAAATGAAGAAATTCCCTTTATTTTGGGGCAAAAAGGCAGAAATTCCTAATATTTTGGTGCAAAAATCAGAAATTTCCCTTATTTTGATGTAAAATGCTGAAATTCCCCACATTTTGGGGCAAAAGGCAGAAATTTCCCTTATTTTGGGGCAAATTTGCAGAACTTTCACTTATTTCAGGGTAATAAGTCAGAAATTTTTCTTATTTTGGGGCAAAAAAGACAGAAATTTCCTTTGTTTTGGGGGAAAAATACAGAAATTCCACATATTTGGAGGCAAAAATGCAAAAGTTCCCCTTATTTTGTAGCAAAAATGAAGAAATTTCCCTTTTTTATGGCAAAAAGGTATGCATTCTTCTTATTTTTGGAAAAAAAGGCAGAAATTCCCTATATTTTGGGGCAAAAGTCAGAAATTCCCCTTATTTTGGGGCAAAATTGCAGAAATTTAACTAATTGTGGGGCAAAAATCAGAAATTCCGCTTATTTTGGGGCAAAATAGCAGAAATTTTCCTTATTATGGGGAAAAATTGCAAAATTTACTTTTATTTTAGGGCAAAATTGCAGAAATTTAACTAATTGTGGAGCAAAAAGGCAGAAATTCTCCTTATTTTTAAGCAAAACTCAGAAATTTCACTTATTTTGGGGCAAAATATCAGAAATTTCCCTTATTTTGGGGCAAAATTGCAGAAATATCAATTATTTTGTGGCAAAACTGCAGAAATTTTACTTATTTCAGAGAAAAAAGGCAGAAATTTTCCTTATTTTGGGGCAAAAAGGCAGAAATTCCTAATATTTTGTGCCAATATTCAGAAATTCCCCTTATTTTGAGGTAAAATGGCTGAAATTCCTCTTATTTGGGGGCAAAAAGGCAGAAATTTCCCTCATATTGGGGCAAAATTGCAGAAATTTAACTTATTTCAGGGTAATAAGTCAGAAATTTTCCTTATTTTTGGGTAAAAAACAGAGAAATTCCCTTTGTTTTGGGGGAAAAAGACAGAAATTCCACTTATTTAGAGGCAAAAATGCAGAAATTCCCCTTATTACGAGGTAAAAAGGCTGAAATTCCCCTTATTTGGGGGCAAAATGCAGAAATTTCCCTTATTTTTGGGCAAAATTGCAGAAATTTTACTTATTTTAGGGTAATAAGTCAAAAATTCCCCTTATTTAGGGGCAAAAAAGACAGAAATTTCCTTTTTTGGGGGGGAAAAAGACAGAAATTTCACTTATTTAGAGGCAAAAAGGCAGAAATTCCTTTTATTTTGGAGCAAAAATGAAGAAATTTCCCTTTTACATGGCAAAAAGGTATGCATTCCCCTTATTTTCAGGCAAAAAGGCAGAAATTCCCCGTATTTTAGAGCAAAATTGCAGAAATTCCCCTAATTGTGGGGCAAAAAGGCAGAAATTCCCTATAAGTTGGGGCAAAAAGACAGAAATTCTCTTTATTTTGGGGCAAAACTCAGAAATTCCACTTATTTTGGGGTAAAATTGCAGAAATATCTCTTATTTCAGGAAAAAAAGGCAAAAAATTTCCTTATATTGGGGCAAAAAGGCAGAAATTCCTAATATTTTGTGGCAAAAATGCAGAAATTCCCCTTATTTTTAGGTTAAAAGGCTGAAATTCCCCTTATTTGGAAGCAAAAATGCAGAAATTTCCCTTATTTTGGGGCAAAATTGCAGAAATTTCACTTATTTCAGGGTAATAAGTCAGAAATTCCCCTTATTTTGAGGCAAAAAAGACAGTAATTCCCTTTGTTTTCTGGGAAAAAGACAGAAATTCCACTTATTTAGAGACAAAAAGGCAGAAATTTCCCTTATTTTGGAGCAAAAATGAAGAAATTTCCCTTTTATATGGCAAAAAGGTATGCATTCCCCTTATTTTCGGGCAAAAAAACAGAAATTCCCCATATTTTGGAGCAAAATTGCAGAAATTCCCCTAATTGTGGAGGAAAAAGGCAGATATTCCCCATATGTTGGGGCAAAAAAACAAAATTCTCCTTATTTTGGGGCAAAACTCAGAAATTCCACTTATTTTGGGGCAAAATTGCAGAAATATCTCTTATTTCAGGGAAAAAAGGCAGAAATTTTCCTTATATTTGGGCAAAATAAACAGAAATTCCCTTTGTTTTGGGGGAAAAAGATTGAAATTCCACTTATTTAGAGGCAAAAAGGCAGAAATTCCCCTTATTTTGGGGTAAAATTTCAGAAATTTCAAATATTTATGGGCAAAATGGCAGAAATTCCCCTCATTTTAGGGCAAAAAGATGAAATCCCTAATTTTTGGAAAAAATTGAAGAAATTTCACTTATTTCGGGACAAAAAGGCAGAAATTCCACTTAATTTTGGGCAAAAAGGCAGAAATGACCCGTATTTTGGAGCAAAATTGCAGAAATTCCCCTAATATTGGTGCAAAAATGCAGAAATTCCCTTTATTTTGGGGCAAAAAGGCAGAAATTCTCCATATTTAGGTGCAAAAATCAGAAATTTCCCTTATTTTGATGTAAAATGCTGAAATTCCCCACATTTTGGGGCAAAAGGCAGAAATTTCCCTTATTTTGGGGCAAATTTGCAGAACTTTCACTTATTTCAGGGTAATAAGTCAGAAATTTTTCTTATTTTGGGGCAAAAAAGACAGAAATTTCCTTTGTTTTGAGGGAAAAAGACAGAAATTCCACATATTTGGAGGCAAAAATGCAAAAGTTCCCCTTATTTTGTAGCAAAAATGAAGAAATTTTCCTTTCTAATGGCAAAAAGGTATGCATTCTTCTTATTTTTGGAAAAAAAGACAGAAATTCCCCATATTTTGGGGCAAAAGGCAGAAATTCCCCTTATTTTGGGGCAAAATTCCAGAAATTTCACTAATTGTGGAGCAAAAAGGCAGAAATTCTCTTTATTTTTAAGCAAAACTCAGAAAATTCACTTATTTTGGGGCAAAATATCAGAAATTTCCCTTATTTTGGGGCAAAATTGCAGAAATATCAATTATTTTGTTGCAAAACTGCAGAAATTTTACTTATTTCAGAGAAAAAGGCAGAAATTTTCCTTATTTTGGGGCAAAAAGGCAGAAATCCTAATATTTTGTGCCAATATTCAGAAATTACCCTTATTTTGAGGTAAAATGGCTGAAATTCCTCTTATTTGGGGGCAAAAAGGCAGAAAATTCCCTTATATTGGGGCAAAATTGCAGAAATTTAACTTATTTTAGGGTAATAAGTCAGAAATTTTCCTTATTTTGGGGCAAAAAAGACAGAAATTCCCTTTGTTTTGGGGAAAAAAGACAGAAATTCCACTTATTTAGAGGCAAAAATGCAGAAATTCCCCATATTACGAGGTAAAAACGCTGAAATTCCCCTTATTTACGGGCAAAATGCAGAAATTTCCCTTATTTTTGGGCAAAATTGCAGAAATTTTACTTATTTTAGGGTAATAATTCAGAAATTCCCCTTATTTAGGGGCAAAAAAGACAGAAATTTCCTTTTTTGGGGGGGAAAAAGACAGAAATTTCACTTATTTAGAGGCAAAAAGGCAGAAATTCCTTTTATTTTGGAGCAAAAATGAAGAAATTTCCTTTTTATATGGCAAAAAGGTATGCATTCCCCTTATTTTCGGGCAAAAAGGAAGAAATTCCTCGTATTTTGGAGCAAAATTGCAGAAATTCCCCTAATTGTGGGGGAAAAAGGCAGATATTCCCTATATGTTGGGGCAAAAAAACAAAATTCTCCTTATTTTGGGGCAAAACTCAGAAATTCCACTTATTTTGGGGCAAAATTGCAGAAATATCTCTTATTTCAGGGAAAAAAGGCAGAAATTTTCCTTATATTTGGGCAAAATAAACAGAAATTCCCTATGTTTTGGGGGAAAAAGACTGAAATTCCACTTATTTAGAGGCAAAATGGCAGAAATTCCCCTTATTTTGGGGCAAAATTGCAGAAATTTCTCTAATTGTGCGGCAAAAATCAGAAATTCCCCTTATTTTGGGGCAAAAATGCAGAAATTTCCCTTATTATGGTAAAAAATTGCAAAAATTTCTTTTATTTTAGGGCAAAATTGCAGAAATTTCACTAATTGTGGGGCAAAAAGGAAGAAATTCTTTTTATTTTGGGGCAAAACTCAGAAATTCCACTTATTCTTGGGCAAAATTCCAGAAATTTCCATTATTTTGGGGCAAAATTGCAGAAATTTCACTTATCTTGGTGCAAAATTGCAGAAATTTCACTTATTTCAGAGAAAAAAGGCAGAAATTTTCCTTATTTTGGGGCAAAAAGGCAGAAATTCCTAATATTTTGTGCCAAAATTCAGAAATTCCCCTTATTTTGAGGTAAAAAGGCTGAAATTTCCCTTATTTGGGGGCAAAAAGGCAGAAATTTCCCTTATATTGGGGCTAAATTGCAGAAATTTCACTTATTTTAGGGTAATAAGGCAGAAATTTTCCTAATTTTGGGGCAAAAAAGACAGAAATTCCTTTTGTTTTGGGGGAAAAAGACAAAAATTCCACTTATTTAGAGGCAAAAATGCAGAAATTCCCCTTATTATAAGGTAAAAAGGCTGAAATTCCCCTTATTTGGGGGGAAAAAGGCAGAAATTTCCCTTATTTTGGGGCAAAATTGCAGAAATTTTACTTATTTCCGGGTAATAAGTCAAAAATTCCTTTTATTTTGGTGCAAAAAAGACAGAAATTCCCTTTGTTTTGGGGGAAAAAGACAGAAAGTCCACTTATTTAGAGGCAAAAGGGCAGAAATTTTCCTTATTTTGGAGCAAAAATGAAGAAATTTCCCTTTTATATGGCAAAAAGGTATGCATTCCCCTTATTTTCGGGCAAAAAGGCAGAAATTCCCCGTATTTTGGAGCAAAATTGCAGAAATTCCCCTAATTGTGGGGCAAAAAGGAAGAAATTCCCTATATGTTGGGGCAAAAAGACAGAAATTCTCCTTATTTTGGGGCAAAACTCAGAAATTCCACTTATTTTGGAGCAAAATTGCAGAAATATCTTTATTTCAGGGAAAAAAAGGCAGAAATTTTCCTTATATTGGGGCAAAAATGCAGAAATTCCTAATATATTGTGGCAAAAATGCAGAAATTCCCCTTATTTTTAGTTTAAAAGGCTGAAACTCCCCTTATTTGGAAGCAAAAATGCAGAAATTTCCCTTATTTTGGGGCAAAATTGCAGAAATTTCACTTATTTCAGGGTAATAAATCAGAAATTCCCCTTATTTTGGGGCAAAAAAGACAGAAATTCCCTTTGTTTTGGGGGACAAAGACAAAAATTCCACTTATTTAGAGGCAAAAAGGCAGAAATTCCCCTTATTTTAGAGCAAAAATGAAGAAATTTCACTTTTTTATGGCAAAAAGTTATGCATTCTTATTTTCGGGCAAAAAGGCAGAAATTCCCCATATTTTGGAGCAAAATTGCAGAAATTCCCCAAATTTTGGGGCAAAAGGCAGAAATTCTCTTTATTTTGGGGCAAAAATCAGAAATTCCCCTTATCTTGGGGCAAAATTCCAGAAATTTTCTTTATTTTGGGGCAAAGTTGCAGGAATTTACCTTATTGTGTGGCAAAATTGCAGAATTTTCCCTTATTTGGGGCAAAATTGCAAAAATTTCACTTATTTTCAGGTAAAAAGTCTGAAATTTCCTTTATTTTGGGGCAAAAAATGAGAAATTCCCCTTATTTTGGGGAAAAATTATAGAAATTTTCCATATTTTGGGGCAAAAATGGAGAAATTCCGTATATTTTGTGGCAAAAAGGCAGATATTTCCCTTATTTTGAGGTAATAATGTTGAAATTCCCCTTATTTTGGGGCAAAAAGGCAGAAATTCACCTTATTTTGGGGTAAAATTTCAGAAATTTCAAATATTTATGGGCAAAATGGCAGAAATTCCCTTTATTTTGGGGCAAAAAATGAAATCCCTAATTTTGGGCTAAAATTGAAGAAATTTCACTTATTTTGGGACAAAAAGGCAGAAATTCTACTTAATTTCGGGCAAAAAGGCAGAAATGACCCATATTTTGGAGCAAAATTGCAGAAATTCCCCTAATATTGGTGCAAAAATGAAGAAATTCCCTTTATTTTGGGGCAAAAAGGCAGAAATTCCTAATATTTTGGTGCAAAAATCAGAAATTTCCCTTATTTTGATGTAAATTGCTGAAATTCCCCACATTTTGGGGCAAAAGGCAGAAATTTCTCTTATTTTGGGGCAAATTTGCAGAACTTTCACTTATTTCAGGGTAATAAGTCAGAAATTTTTCTTATTTTGGGGCAAAAAAGACAGAAATTTCCTTTGTTTTGGGGGAAAAAGACAGAAATTCCACATATTTGGAGGCAAAAATGCAAAAGTTCCCCTAATTTTGTAGCAAAAATGAAGAAATTTCCCTTTTTTATGGCAAAAAGGAATGCATTCTTCTTATTTTTCGAAAAAAAGGCAGAAATTCCCCATATTTTAGGGCAAAAGGCAGAAATTCCCCTTATTTTTGGGCAAAATTGCAGAAATTTAACTAATTGTGGGGCAAAAATCAGAAATTCCGCTTATTTTGGGGCAAAATTGCAGAAATTTTCCTTATTATGGGGAAATATTGCAAAATTTACTTTTATTTTAGGGCAAAATTGCAGAAATTTCACTAATTGTGGAGCAAAAAGGCAGAAATTCTCCTTATTTTTAAGCAAAACTCAGAAATTTCACTTATTTTGGGGCAAAATATCACAAATTTCCCTTATTTTGGGGCAAAATTGCAGAAATATCAATTATTTTGTTGCAAAACTGCAGAAATTTTACTTATTTCAGAGAAAAAATGCAGAAATTTTCATTATTTTGGGGCAAAAAGGCAGAAATTCCTAATATTCTGTGCCAATATTCAGAAATTCCCCTTATATTGAGGTAAAATGGCTGATTCCTCTTATTTGGGGGCAAAAAGGCAGAAATTCCCCTTATATTGGGGCAAAATTGCAGAAATTTAACTTATTTTAGGGTAATAAGTCAGAAATTTTCCTTATTTTGGGGCAAAAAAGACAGAAATTCCCTTTGTTTTGGGGAAAAAAGACAGAAATTCCACTTATTTAGAGGCAAAAATGCAGAAATTCCCCTTATTACGAGGTAAAAAGGCTGAAATTCCCCTTATTTGGGGGCTAAATGCAGAAATTTCCATTATTTTTGGGCAAAATTGCAGAAATTTTACTTATTTTAGGGTAATAAGTCAGAAATTCCCCTTATATAGGGACAAAAAAGACAGAAATTTCCTTTTTTTGGGGGGAAAAAGACAGAAATTCCACTTATTTAGAGGCAAAAAGGCAGAAATTCCTTTTATTTTGGAGCAAAAATGAAGAAATTTCCCTTTTATATGGCAAAAAGGTATGCATTCCCCTTATTTTCGGGCAAAAAGGCAGAAATTCCTCGTATTTTGGAGCAAAATTGCAGAAATTCCCCTAATTGTGGGGGAAAAAGGCAGATATTCCCTATATGTTGGGGCAAAAAAACAAAATTCTCCTTATTTTGGGGCAAAACTAAGAAATTCCACTTATTTTGGGGCAAAATTGCAGAAATATCTCTTATTTCAGGGAAAAAAGGCAGAAATTTTCCTTATATTTGGGCAAAATAAACAGAAATTCCCTATGTTTTGGAGGAAAAAGACTGAAATTCCACTTATTTAGAGGCAAAATGGCAGAAATTCCCCTTATTTTGGGGCAAAATTGCAGAAATTTCTCTAATTGTGCGGCAAAAATCAGAAATTCCCCTTATTTTGGGGCAAAAATGCAGAAATTTCCCTTATTATGGTAAAAAATTGCAAAAATTTCTTTTATTTTAGGGCAAAATTGCAGAAATTTCACTAATTGTGGGGCAAAAAGGCAGAAATTCTTTTTATTTTGGGGCAAAACTCAGAAATTCCACTTATTTTGGGGCAAAATTCCAGAAATTTCCATTATTTTGGGGCAAAATTGCAGAAATTTCACTTATTTTGGTGCAAAATTGCAGAAATTTCACTTATTTCAGAGAAAAAAGGCAGAAATTTTCCTTATTTTGGGGCAAAAAGGCAGAAATTCCTAATATTTTGTGCCAAAATTCAGAAATTCCCCTTATTTTGAGGTAAAAATGCTGAAATTTCCCTTATTTGGGGGCAAAAAGGCAGAAATTTCCCTTATATTGGGGCAAAATTGCAGAAATTTCACTTATTTTAGGGTAATAAGGCAGAAATTTTTCTAATTTTGGGGCAAAAAACAGAAATTCCCTTTGTTTTGGGGGAAAAAGACAGAAATTCCACTTATTTAGAGGCAAAAATGCAGAAATTCCCCTTATTATAAGGTAAAAAGGCTGAAATTCCCCTTATTTGGGGGGAAAAAAGCAGAAATTTCCCTTATTTTGGGGCAAAATTGCAGAAATTTTACTTATTTCCGGGTAATAAGTCAAAAATTCCTTTTATTTTGGTGCAAAAAAGACAGAAATTCCCTTTGTTTTGGGGGAAAAAGACAGAAAGTCCACTTATTTAGAGGCAAAAAGGCAGAAATTTTCCTTATTTTGGAGCAAAAATGAAGAAATTTCCCTTTTATATGGCAAAAAGGTATGCATTCCCCTTATTTTCGGGCAAAAAGGCAGAAATTCCCCGTATTTTGGAGCAAGATTGCAGAAATTCCCCTAATTGTGGGGCAAAAAGGAAGAAATTCCCTATATGTTGGGGCAAAAAGACAGAAATTCTCCTCATTTTGGAGCAAAACTCAGAATTTCCACTTATTTTGGAGCAAAATTGCAGAAATATCTTTATTTCAGGGAAAAAAGGCAGCAATTTTCCTTATATTGGGGCAAAAATGCAGAAATTTCTAATATTTTGTGGCAAAAATGCAGAAATTCCCCTTATTTTTAGGTTAAAAGGCTGAAATCCCCCTTATTTGGAAGCAAAAATGCAGAAATTTCCCTTATTTTGGGGCAAAATTGCAGAAATTTACTTATTTCAGGGTAATAAGTCAGAAATTCCCCTTATTTTGGGGCAAAAAAGAAAGAAATTCCCTTTGTTTTGGGGGACAAAGACAAAAATTCCACTTATTTAGAGGCAAAAAGGCAGAAATTCCCCTTATTTTGGAGCAAAAATGAAGAAATTTCACTTTTTTATGGCAAAAAGGTATGCATTCTTATTTTCGGGCAAAAAGGCAGAAATTCCCCATATTTTGGAGCAAAATTGCAGAAATTCCCCTAATTTTGAGGCAAAAGGCAGAAATTCCCTTTATTTTGGGGCAAAAATCAGAAATTCCCCTTATTTTGGGGCAAAATTCCAGAAATTTTCTTTATTTTGGGGCAAAATTTCAGGAATTTACCTTATTTTGTGGCAAAATTGCAGAATTTTCCCTTATTTGGGGCAAAATTGCAGAAATTTCACTTATTTTCAGGTAAAAAGTCTGAAATTTCCATTATTTTGGGGCAAAATATGAGAAATTCCCCTTCTTTTGGGGAAAAATTATAGAAATTTTCCTTATTTTGGGGCAAAAAGGCAGAAATTCAGTATATTTTGTGGCAAAAAGGCAGAAATTTCTTTTATTTTGAGGTAATAATGTTGAAATTCCCCTTATTTTGGGACAAAAAGGCAGAAATTCCCCTTATTTTGGGGTAAAATTTCAGAAATCTCAAATATTTATGGGCAAAATGGCAGAAATTCCCCTCATTTTGGGGCAAAAAGATGAAATCCCTAATTTTTGGCAAAAATTGAAGAAATTTCACTTATTTCGGGACAAAAAGGCAGAAATTCCACTTAATTTCGGGCATAAAGGCAGAAATGACCCGTATTTTGGAGCAAAATTGCAGAAATTCCCCTAATATTGGTGCAAAAATGAAGAAATTCCCTTTATTTTGGGGCAAAAAGGCAGAAATTCCAAATATTTTGGTGCAAAAATCAGAAATTTCCCTTATTTTGATGTAAAATGCTGAAATTCCCCACATTTTGGGGCAAAAGGCAGAAATTTCCCTTATTTTGGGGCAAATTTGCAGAACTTTCACTTATTTCAGGGTAATAAGTCAGAAATTTTTCTTATTTTGGGGCAAAAAAGACAGAAATTTCCTTTGTTTTGCGGGAAAAAGACAGAAATTCCACATATTTGGAGGCAAAAATGCAAAAGTTCCCCTTATTTTGTAGCAAAAATGAAGAAATTTCCCTTTTTTATGGCAAAAAGGTATGCATTCTTCTTATTTTTGGAAAAAAAGGCAGAAATTCCCCATATTTTGGGGCAAAAGGCAGAAATTCCCCTTATTTTGGGGCAAAATTGCAGAAATTTAACTAATTGTGGGGCAAAAATCAGAAATTCCGCTTATTTTGGGGCAAAATTGCAGAAATTTCCCTTATTATGGGGAAAAATTGCAAAATTTACTTTTATTTTAGGGCAAAATTGCAGAAATTTCACTAATTGTGGAGCAAAAAGGCAGAAATTCTCCTTATTTTTAAGCAAAACTCAGAAATTTCACTTATTTTGGGGCAAAATATCAGAAATTTCCCTTATTTTGGGGCAAAATTGCAGAAATATCAATTATTTTGTTGCAAAATTGCAGAAATTTTACTTATTTCAGAGAAAAAATGCAGAGATTTTCCTTATTTTGGGGCAAAAAGGCAGAAATTCCTAATATTTTGTGCCAATATTCAGAAATTCCCCTTATTTTGAGGTAAAATGGCTGAAATTCCTCTTATTTGAGGGGCAAAAAGGCAGAAATTTCCCTTATATTGGGGCAAAATTGCAGAAATTTAACTTATTTCAGGGTAATAAGTCAGAAATTTTCCTTATTTTTGGGTAAAAAAGAGAGAAATTCCCTTTGTTTTGGGGGAAAAAGACAGAAATTCCACTTATTTAGAGGCAAAAATGCAGAAATTCCCCTTATTACGAGGTAAAAAGGCTGAAATTCCCCTTATTTGGGGGCAAAATGCAGAAATTTCCCTTATTTTTGGGCAAAATTGCAGAAATTTTACTTATTTTAGGGTAATAAGTCAGAAATTCCCCTTCTTTAGGGGCAAAAAAGACAGAAATTTCCTTTTTTTGGGGGGAAAAAGACAGAAATTCCACTTATTTAGAGGCAAAAAGGCAGAAATTCCTTTTATTTTGGAGCAAAAATGAAGAAATTTCCCTTTTATATGGCAAAAAGGTATGCATTCCCCTTATTTTCGGGCAAAAAGGCAGAAATTCCTCGTATTTTGGAGCAAAATTGCAGAAATTCCCCTAATTGTGGGGGAAAAAGGCAGATATTCCCTATATGTTGGGGCAAAAAAACAAAATTCTCCTTATTTTGGGGCAAAACTCAGAAATTCCACTTATTTTGGGGCAAAATTGCAGAAATATCTCTTATTTCAGGGAAAAAAGGCAGAAATTTTCCTTATATTTGGGCAAAATAAACAGAAATTCCCTATGTTTTGGGGGAAAAAGACTGAAATTCCACTTATTTAGAGGCAAAAAGGCAGAAATTCCCCTTATTTTGGGGCAAAATTGCAGAAATTTCTCTAATTGTGCGGCAAAAATCAGAAATTCCCCTTATTTTGGGGCAAAAATGCAAAAATTTCCCTTATTATGGTAAAAAATTGCAAAAATTTCTTTTATTTTAGGGCAAAATTGCAGAAATTTCACTAATTGTGGGGCAAAAAGGCAGAAATTTTTTTTATTTTGGGGCAAAACTCAGAAATTCCACTTATTTTGGGGCAAAATTCCAGAAATTTCCATTATTTTGGGGCAAAATTGCAGAAATTTCACTTATTTTGGTGCAAAATTGCAGAATTTTCACTTATTTCAGAGAAAAAAGGCAGACATTTTCCTTATTTTGGGGCAAAAAGGCAGAAATTCCTAATATTTTGTGCCAAAATTCAGAAATTCCCCTTATTTTGATGTAAAAAGGCTGAAATTTCCCTTATTTGGGGGCAAAAAGGCAGATATTTCCCTTATATTGGGGCAAAATTGCAGAAATTTCACTTATTTTAGGGTAATAAGGCAGAAATTTTTCTAATTTTGGGGCAAAAAACAGAAATTCCCTTTGTTTTGGGGGAAAAAGACAGAAATTCCACTTATTTAGAGGCAAAAATGCAGAAATTCCCCTTATTATAAGGTAAAAAGGCTGAAATTCCCCTTATTTGGGGGGAAAAAGGCAGAAATTTTACTTATTTCTGGGTAATAAGTCAAAAATTCCTTTTATTTTGGTGCAAAAAAGACAGAAATTCCCTTTGTTTTGGGGGAAAAAGACAGAAAGTCCACTTATTTAGAGGCAAAAAGGCAGAAATTTTCCTTATTTTGGAGCAAAAATGAAGAAATGTCCCTTTTATATGGCAAAAAGGTATGCATTCCCCTTATTTTCGGGCAAAAAGCAGAAATTCCCCGTATTTTGGAGCAAGATTGCAGAAATTCCCCTAATTGTGGGGCAAAAAGGAAGAAATTCCCTATATGTTGGGGCAAAAAGACAGAAATTCTCCTCATTTTGGGGCAAAACTCAGAAATTCCACTTATTTTGGAGCAAAATTGCAGAAATATCTTTATTTCAGGGAAAAAATCAGAAATTTTCCTTATATTGGGGCTAAAATGCAGAAATTCCTAATATTTTGTGGCAAAAATGCAGAAATTCCCCTTATTTTTAGGTTAAAAGGCTGAAATTCCCCTTATTTGGAAGCAAAAATGCAGAAATTTCCCTTATTTTGGGGCAAAATTGCAGAAATTTCATTTATTTCAGGGTAATAAGTCAGAAATTCCCCTTATTTTGGGGCAAAAAAGACAGAAATTCCCTTTGTTTTGGGGGACAAAGACAAAAATTCCACTTATTTAGAGGCAAAAAGGCAGAAATTCCCCTTATTTTGGAGCAAAAATGAAGAAATTTCACTTTTTTATGGCATAAAGTATGCATTCTTATTTTCGCGCAAAAAGGCAGAAATTCCCCATATTTTGGAACAAAATTGCAGAAATTCCCCTAATTTTGGGGCAAAAGGCAGAAATGCCCTTTATTTTGGGGCAAAAATCAGAAATTCCCCTTATTTTGGGGCAAAATTCCAGAAATTTTCTTTATTTTGGGGCAAAATTTCAGGAATTTACCTTATTTTGTGGCAAAATTGCAGAATTTTCCCTTATTTGGGGCAAAATTGCAGAAATTTCACTTATTTTCAGGTAAAAAGTCTGAAATTTCCTTTATTTTTGGGCAAAAAATGAGAAATTCCCCTTATTTTGGGGAAAAATTATAGAAATTTTTCTTATTTTGGGGCAAAAAGGCAGAAATTCCGTATATTGTGTGGCAAAAAGGCAGATATTTCCCTTATTTTGAGGTAATAATGTTGAAATTCCCCTTATTTTGGGGCAAAAAGGCAGAAATTCCCCTTATTTTGGGGTAAAATTTCAGAAATTTCAAATATTTATGGGCAAAATGGCAGAAATTCCCCTCATTTTGGGGCAAAAAGATGAAATCCCTAATTTTGGGCTAAAATTGAAGAAATTTCACTTATTTCGGGACAAAAAAGCAGAAATTCTACTTAATTTCGGGCAAAAAGGCAGAAATGACCCATATTTTGGAGCAAAATTGCAGAAATTCCCCTAATATTGGTGCAAAAATAAAGAAATTCCCTTTATTTTGGGGCAAAAAGGCAGAAATTCCTAATATTTTGGTGCAAAAATCAGAAATTTCCCTTATTTTGATGTAAAATGCTGAAATTCCCCACATTTTGGGGCAAAAAGCAGAAATTTCCCTTATTTTGGGGCAAATTTGCAGAACTTTCACTTATTTCAGGGTAATAAGTCAGAAATTTTTCTTATTTTGGGGCAAAAAAGACAGAAATTTCCTTTGTTTTGGGGGAAAAAGACAGAAATTCCACATATTTGGAGGCAAAAATGCAAAAGTTCCCCTTATTTTGTAGCAAAAATGAAGAAATTTCCCTTTTTTTTATGGCAAAAAGGTGTGCATTCTTCTTATTTTTCGAAAAAAAGGCAGAAATTCCCCATATTTTGGGGCAAAAGGCAGAAATTCCCCTTATTTTGGGGCAAAATTGCAGAAATTTAACTAATTGTGGGGCAAAAATCAGAAATTCCGCTTATTTTGCGGCAAAATTGCAGAAATTTCCCTTATTATGGGGAAAAATTGCAAAATTTACTTTTATTTTAGGGCAAAATTGCAGAAATTTCACTAATTGTGGAGCAAAAAGGCAGAAATTCTCCTTATTTTTAAGCAAAACTCAGAAATTTCACTTATTTTGGGGCAAAATATCAGAAATTTCCCGTATTTTTGGGCAAAATTGCAGAAATATCAATTATTTTGTTGCAAAATTGCAGAAATTTTACTTATTTCAGAGAAAAAAGGCAGAAATTTTCCTTATTTTGGGGCAAAAGGCAGAAATTCCTAATATTTTGTGCCAATATTCAGAAATTCCCCTTATTTTGAGGTAAAATGGCTGAAATTCCTCTTATTTGAGGGGCAAAAAGGCAGAAATTTCCCTTATATTGGGGCAAAATTGCAGAAATTTAACTTATTTTAGGGTAATAAGTCAGAAATTTTCCTTCTTTTGGGGCAAAAAAGACAGTAATTCCCTTTGTTTTGGGGAAAAAAGACAGAAATTCCACTTATTTAGCGGCAAAAATGCAGAAATTCCCCTTATTACGAGGTAAAAAGGCTGAAATTCCCCTTATTTGGGGGCAAAATGCAGAAATTTCCCTTATTTTTGGGCAAAATTGCAGAAATTTTACTTATTTTAGGGTAATATGTCAGAAATTCCCCTTATTTAGGGGCAAAAAAGACAGAAATTTCCTTTTTTTGGGGGGAAAATGACAGAAATTCCACTTATTTAGAGGCAAAAAGGCAGAAATTCCTTTTATTTTGGAGCAAAAATGAAGAAATTTCCTTTTATATGGCAAAAAGGAATGCATTCCCCTTATTTTCGGGCAAAAAAGGAGAAAATCCTCGTATTTTGGAGCAAAATTGCAGAAATTCCCCTAATTGTGGGGGAAAAAGGCAGATATTCCCTATATGTTGGGGCAAAAAAACAAAATTCTCCTTATTTTGGGGCAAAACTCAGAAATTCCACTTATTTTGGGGCAAAATTGCAGAAATATCTCTTATTTCAGGGAAAAAAGGCAGAAATTTTCCTTATATTTGGGCAAAATAAACAGAAATTCCCTATGTTTTGGGGGAAAAAGACTGAAATTCCACTTATTTAGAGGCAAAAAGGCAGAAATTCCCCTTATTTTGGGGCAAAATTGCAGAAATTTCTCTAATTGTGCAGCAAAAATCAGAAATTCCCCTTATTTTGGGGCAAAAATGCAGAAATTTCCCTTATTATGGTAAAAAATTGCAAAAATTTCTTTTATTTTAGGGCAAAATTGCAGAAATTTCACTAATTGTGGGGCAAAAAGGCAGAAATTCTTTTTATTTTGGGGCAAAACTCAGAAATTCCACTTATTTTGGGGCAAAATTCCAGAAATTTCCATTATTTTGGGGCAAAATTGCAGAAATTTCACTTATTTTGGTGCAAAATTGCAGAAATTTCACTTATTTCAGAGAAAAAAGGCAGAAATTTTCCTTATTTTGAGGCAAAAAGGCAGAAATTCCTAATATTTTGTGCCAAAATTCAGAAATTTCCCTTATTTTGAGGTAAAAAGGCTGAAATTTCCCTTATTTGGGGGCAAAAAGGCAGAAATTTCCCTTATATTGGGGCAAAATTGCAGAAATTTCACTTATTTTAGGGTAATAAGGCAGAAATTTTCCTAATTTTGGGGCAAAAAAGACAGAAATTCACTTTGTTTTGGGGGAAAAAGACAGAAATTCCACTTATTTAGAGGCAAAAATGCAGAAATTCCCCTTATTATAAGGTAAAAAGGCTGAAATTCCCCTTATTTGGGGGGAAAAGGCAGAAATTTCCCTTATTTTGGGGCAAAATTGCAGAAATTTTACTTACTTCCGGGTAATAAGTCAAAAATTCCTTTTGTTTTGGTGCAAAAAAGACAGAAATTCCCTTTGTTTTGGGGGAAAAAGACAGAAAGTCCACTTATTTAGAGGCAAAAAGGCAGAAATTTTCCTTATTTTGGAGCAAAAATTAAGAAATTTCCCTTTTATATGGCAAAAAGGTATGCATTCCCCTTATTTTCAGGCAAAAAGGCAGAAATTCCCCGTATTTTGGAGCAAGATTGCAGAAATTCCCCTAATTGGGGGGCAAAAGGGAAGAAATTCCCTATATGTTGGGGCAAAAAGACAGAAATTCTCCTTATTTTGGGGCAAAACTCAGAAATTCCACTTAGTTTGGAGCAAAATTGCAGAAATATCTTTATTTCAGGGAAAAAAGGCAGAAATTTTCCTTATATTGGGGCAAAAATGCAGAAATTCCTAATATTTTGTGGCAAAAATGCAGAAATTCCCCTTATTTTTAGGTTAAAAGGCTGAAATTCCACTTATTTGGAAGCAAAAATGCAGAAATTTCCCTTATTTTGGGGCAAAATTGCAGAAATTTCATTTATTTCAGGGTAATAAGTCAGAAATTCCCCTTATTTTGGGGCAAAAAAGACAGAAATTCCCTTTGTTTTGGGGGACAAAGACAAAAATTCCACTTATTTAGAGGCAAAAAGGCAGAAATTCCCCTTATTTTGGAGCAAAAATGAAGAAATTTCACTTTTTTATGGCAAAAAGTATGCATTCTTATTTTTGGGCAAAAAGGCAGAAATTCCCCATATTTTGGAACAAAATTGCAGAAATTCCCCTAATTTTGGGGCAAAAGGCAGAAATTCCCTTTATTTTGGGGCAAAAATCAGAAATTCCCCTTATTTTGGGGCAAAATTCCAGAAATTTTCTTTATTTTGGAGCAAAATTTCAGGAATTTACCTTATTTTGTGGCAAAATTGCAGAATTTTCACTTATTTGGGGCAAAATTGCAGAAATTTCACTTATTTTCAGGTAAAAAGTCTGAAATTTCCTTTATTTTGGGGCAAAAAATGAGAAATTCCCCTTATTTTGGGAAAAAATTATAGAAATTTTCCTTATTTTGGGGCAAAAAGGCTGAAATTCCGTATATTTTGTGGCAAAAAGGCAGATATTTCCCTTATTTTGATGTAATAATGTTGAAATTCCCCTTATTTTTGGGCAAAAAGGCAGAAATTCCCCTTATTTTGGGGTAAAATTTCAGAAATTTCAAATATTATGGGCAAAATGGCAGAAATTCCCCTTATTTTGGGGCAAAAAGATGAAATCCCTAATTTTGGGCTAAAATTGAAGAAATTTCACTTATTTCGGGACAAAAAGGCAGAAATTCTACTTAATTTCGGGCAAAAAGGCAGAAATGACCCATATTTTGGAGCAAAATTGCAGAAATTCCCCTAATATTGGTGCAAAAATGAAGAAATTCCCTTTATTTTGGGGCAAAAAGGCAGAAATTCCTAATATTTTGGTGCAAAAATCAGAAATTTCCCTTATTTTGATGTAAAATGCTGAACTTCCCCACATTTTGGGGCAAAAGGCAGAAATTTCCCTTATTTTGGGGCAAATTTGCAGAACTTTCACTTATTTCAGGGTAATAAGTCAGAAATTTTTCTTATTTTGGGGCAAAAAAGACAGAAATTTTCTTTGTTTTAGGGGAAAAAGACAGAAATTCCACATATTTGGAGGCAAAAATGCAAAAGTTCCCCTTATTTTGTAGCAAAAATGAAGAAATTTCCCTTTTTTTATGGCAAAAAGGTATGCATTCTTCTTATTTTTCGAAAAAAAGGCAGAAATTCCCCATATTTTGGGGCAAAAGGCAGAAATTCCCCTTATTTTGGGGCAAAATTGCAGAAATTTAACTAATTGTGGGGCAAAAATCAGAAATTCCGCTTATTTTGGGGCAAAATTGCAGAAATTTCCCTTATTATGGGGAAAAATTGCAAAATTTACTTTTATTTTAGGGCAAAATTGCAGAAATTTCACTAATTGTGGAGCAAAAAGGCAGAAATTCTCCTTATTTTTAAGCAAAACTCAGAAATTTCACTTATTTTGGGGCAAAATATCAGAAATTTCCCTTATTTTTGGGCAAAATTGCAGAAATATCAATTATTTTGTTGCAAAACTGCAGAAATTTTACTTATTTCAGAGTAAAAAGGCAGAAATTTTCCTTATTTTGGGGCAAAAGGCAGAAATTCCTAATATTTTGTGCCAATATTCAGAAATTCCCCTTATTTTGAGGTAAAATGGCTGAAATTCCTCTTATTTGAGGGGCAAAAAGGCAGAAATTTCCCTTATATTGGGGCAAAATTGCAGAAATTTAACTTATTTTAGGGTAATAAGTCAGAAATTTTCCTTCTTTTGGGGCAAAAAAGACAGAAATTCCCTTTGTTTTGGGGAAAAAAGACAGAAATTCCACTTATTTAGCGGCAAAAATGCAGAAATTCCCCTTATTACGAGGTAAAAAGGCTGAAATTCCCCTTATTTGGGGGCAAAATGCAGAAATTTCCCTTATTTTTGGGCAAAATTGCAGAAATTTTACTTATTTTAGGGTAATATGTCAGAAATTCCCCTTATTTAGGGGCAAAAAAGACAGAAATTTCCTTTTTTTGGGGGGAAAATGACAGAAATTCCACTTATTTAGAGGCAAAAAGGCAGAAATTCCTTTTATTTTGGAGCAAAAATGAAGAAATTTCCTTTTATATGGCAAAAAGGAATGCATTCCCCTTATTTTCGGGCAAAAAGGCAGAAAATCCTCGTATTTTGGAGCAAAATTGCAGAAATTCCCCTAATTGTGGGGGAAAAAGGCAGATATTCCCTATATGTTGGGGCAAAAAAACAAAATTCTCCTTATTTTGGGGCAAAACTCAGAAATTCCACTTCTTTTGGGGCAAAATTGCAGAAATATCTCTTATTTCAGGGAAAAAAGGCAGAAATTTTCCTTATATTTGGGCAAAATAAACAGAAATTCCCTATGTTTTGGGGGAAAAAGACTGAAATTCCACTTATTTAGAGGCAAAAAGGCAGAAATTCCCCTTATTTTGGGGCAAAATTGCAGAAATTTCTCTAATTGTGCGGCAAAAATCAGAAATTCCCCTTATTTTGGGGCAAAAATGCAGAAATTTCCCTTATTATGGTAAAAAATTGCAAAAATTTCTTTTATTTTAGGGCAAAATTGCAGAAATTTCACTAATTGTGGGGCAAAAAGGCAGAAATTCTTTTTATTTTGGGGCAAAACTCAGAAATTCCACTTATTTTGGGGCAAAATTCCAGAAATTTCCATTATTTTGGGGCAAAATTGCAGAAATTTCACTTATTTTGGTGCAAAATTGCAGAAATTTCACTTATTTCAGAGAAAAAAGGCAGAAATTTTCCTTATTTTGAGGCAAAAAGGCAGAAATTCCTAATATTTTGTGCCAAAATTCAGAAATTTCCCTTATTTTGAGGTAAAAAGGCTGAAATTTCCCTTATTTGGGGGCAAAAAGGCAGAAATTTCCCTTATATTGGGGCAAAATTGCAGAAATTTCACTTATTTTAGGGTAATAAGGCAGAAATTTTCCTAATTTTGGGGCAAAAAAGACAGAAATTCACTTTGTTTTGGGGGAAAAAGAGAGAAATTCCACTTATTTAGAGGCAAAAATGCAGAAATTCCCCTTATTATAAGATAAAAAGGCTGAAATTCCCCTTATTTGGGGGGAAAAAGGCAGAAATTTCCCTTATTTTGGGGCAAAATTGCAGAAATTTTACTTACTTCCGGGTAATAAGTCAAAAATTCCTTTTGTTTTGGTGCAAAAAAGACAGAAATTCCCTTGTTTTTGGGGAAAAAGACAGAAAGTCCACTTATTTAGAGGCAAAAAGGCAGAAATTTTCCTTATTTTGGAGCAAAAATGAAGAAATTTCCCTTTTATATGGCAAAAAGGTATGCATTCCCCTTATTTTCGGGCAAAAAGGCAGAAATTCCCCGTATTTTGGAGCAAGATTGCAGAAATTCCCCTAATTGTTGGGCAAAAGGGAAGAAATTCCCTATATGTTGGGGCAAAAAGACAGAATTTCTCCTTATTTTGGGGCAAAACTCAGAAATTCCACTTAGTTTGGAGCAAAATTGCAGAAATATCTTTATTTCAGGGAAAAAAGGCAGAAATTTTCCTTATATTGGGGCAAAAATGCAGAAATTCCTAATATTTTGGGGCAAAAATGCAGAAATTCCCCTTATTTTTAGGTTAAAAGGCTGAAATTCCACTTATTTGGAAGCAAAAATGCAGAAATATCACTTATTTCAGGGTAATAAGTCAGAAATTCTTTTTATTTTGGGGCAAAAAAGACAGAAATTCCTTTTGTTTTGGGGGACAAAGACAAAAATTCTACTTATTTAGAGGCAAAAAGGCAGAAATTCCCCTTATTTTGGAGCAAAAATGAAGAAATTTCACTTTTTTATGGCAAAAAGGTATGCATTCTTATTTTCGGGCAAAAAGGCAGAAATTTCCCATATTTTGGAGCAAAATTGCAGAAATTCCCCTAATTTTGGGGCAAGAGGCAGAAATTCCCTTTATTTTGGGGCAAAAATCAGAAATTCCCCTTATCTTGGGGCAAAATTCCAGAAATTTTCTTTATTTTGGGGCAAAATTGCAGGAATTTACCTTATTTTGTGGCAAAATTGCAGAATTTTCCCTTATTTGGGGCAAAATTGCAGAAATTTCACTTATTTTCAGGTAAAAAGTCTGAAATTTCCATTATTTTGGGGCAAAAAATGAGAAATTCCCCTTATTTTGGGGAAAAATTATAGAAATTTTCCATATTTTGGGGCAAAAAGGCAGAAATTCCGTATATTTTGTGGCAAAAAGGCAGATATTTCCCTTATTTTGAGGTAATAATGTTGAAATTCCCCTTATTTTGGGGCAAAAAGGCAGAAATTCCCCTTATTTTGGGGTAAAATTTCAGAAATTTCAAATATTTATGGGCAAAATGGCAGAAATTCCCCTTATTTTGGGGCAAAAAGATGAAATCCCTAATTTTGGGCTAAAATTGAAGAAATTTCACTTATTTCGGGACAAAAAGGCAGAAATTCTACTTAATTTCAGGCAAAAAGGCAGAAATGACCCATATTTTGGAGCAAAATTGCAGAAATTCCCCTAATATTGGTGCAAAAATGAAGAAATTCCCTTTATTTTGGGGCAAAAAGGCAGAAATTCCTAATATTTTGGTGCAAAAATCAGAAATTTCCCTTATTTTGATGTAAAATGCTGAAATTCCCCACATTTTGGGGCAAAAGGCAGAAATTTCCCTTATTTTGGGGCAAATTTGCAGAACTTTCACTTATTTCAGGGTAATAAGTCAGAAATTTTTCTTATTTTGGGGCAAAAAAGACAGAAATTTCCTTTGTTTTGGGGGAAAAAGACAGAAATTCCACATATTTGGAGGCAAAAATGCAAAAGTTCCCCTTATTTTGTAGCAAAAATGAAGAAATTTCCCTTTTTTATGGCAAAAAGTTATGCATTCTTCTTATTTTTGGAAAAAAAGGCAGAAATTCCCCATATTTTGTGGCAAAAGGCAGAAATTCCCCTTATTTTGGGGCAAAATTGCAGAAATTTAACTAATTGTGGGGCAAAAATCAGAAATTCCACTTATTTTGGGGCAAAATTGCAGAAATTTCCCTTATTATGGGGAAAAATTGCAAAATTTACTTTTATTTTAGGGCAAAATTGCAGAAATTTAACTAATTGTGGAGCAAAAAGGCAGAAATTCTCCTTATTTTTAAGCAAAACTCAGAAATTTCACTTATTTTGGGGCAAAATATCACAAATTTCCCTTATTTTGGGGCAAAATTGCAGAAATTTAACTTATTTTAGGGTAATAAGTCAGAAATTTTCCTTCTTTTGGGGCAAAAAAGACAGAAATTCCCTTTGTTTTGGGGAAAAAAGACAGAAATTCCACTTATTTAGCGGCAAAAATGCAGAAATTCCCCTTATTACGAGGTAAAAAGGCTGAAATTCCCCTTATTTGGGGGCAAAATGCAGAAATTTCCCTTATTTTTGGGCAAAATTGCAGAAATTTTACTTATTTTAGGGTAATATGTCAGAAATTCCCCTTATTTAGGGGCAAAAAAGACAGAAATTTCCTTTTTTTGGGGGGAAAATGACAGAAATTCCACTTATTTAGAGGCAAAAAGGCAGAAATTCCTTTTATTTTGGAGCAAAAATGAAGAAATTTCCTTTTATATGGCAAAAAGGAATGCATTCCCCTTATTTTCGGGCAAAAAGGCAGAAAATCCTCGTATTTTGGAGCAAAATTGCAGAAATTCCCCTAATTGTGGGGGAAAAAGGCAGATATTCCCTATATGTTGGGGCAAAAAAACAAAATTCTCCTTATTTTGGGGCAAAACTCAGAAATTCCACTTCTTTTGGGGCAAAATTGCAGAAATATCTCTTATTTCAGGGAAAAAAGGCAGAAATTTTCCTTATATTTGGGCAAAATAAACAGAAATTCCCTATGTTTTGGGGGAAAAAGACTGAAATTCCACTTATTTAGAGGCAAAAAGGCAGAAATTCCCCTTATTTTGGGGCAAAATTGCAGAAATTTCTCTAATTGTGCGGCAAAAATCAGAAATTCCCCTTATTTTGGGGCAAAAATGCAGAAATTTCCCTTATTATGGTAAAAAATTGCAAAAATTTCTTTTATTTTAGGGCAAAATTGCAGAAATTTCACTAATTGTGGGGCAAAAAGGCAGAAATTCTTTTTATTTTGGGGCAAAACTCAGAAATTCCACTTATTTTGGGGCAAAATTCCAGAAATTTCCATTATTTTGGGGCAAAATTGCAGAAATTTCACTTATTTTGGTGCAAAATTGCAGAAATTTCACTTATTTCAGAGAAAAAAGGCAGAAATTTTCCTTATTTTGAGGCAAAAAGGCAGAAATTCCTAATATTTTGTGCCAAAATTCAGAAATTTCCCTTATTTTGAGGTAAAAAGGCTGAAATTTCCCTTATTTGGGGGCAAAAAGGCAGAAATTTCCCTTATATTGGGGCAAAATTGCAGAAATTTCACTTATTTTAGGGTAATAAGGCAGAAATTTTCCTAATTTTGGGGCAAAAAAGACAGAAATTCACTTTGTTTTGGGGGAAAAAGAGAGAAATTCCACTTATTTAGAGGCAAAAATGCAGAAATTCCCCTTATTATAAGATAAAAAGGCTGAAATTCCCCTTATTTGGGGGGAAAAAGGCAGAAATTTCCCTTATTTTGGGGCAAAATTGCAGAAATTTTACTTACTTCCGGGTAATAAGTCAAAAATTCCTTTTGTTTTGGTGCAAAAAAGACAGAAATTCCCTTGTTTTTGGGGAAAAAGACAGAAAGTCCACTTATTTAGAGGCAAAAAGGCAGAAATTTTCCTTATTTTGGAGCAAAAATGAAGAAATTTCCCTTTTATATGGCAAAAAGGTATGCATTCCCCTTATTTTCGGGCAAAAAGGCAGAAATTCCCCGTATTTTGGAGCAAGATTGCAGAAATTCCCCTAATTGTTGGGCAAAAGAGAAGAAATTCCCTATATGTTGGGGCAAAAAGACAGAAATTCTCCTTATTTTGGGGCAAAACTCAGAAATTCCACTTAGTTTGGAGCAAAATTGCAGAAATATCTTTATTTCAGGGAAAAAAGGCAGAAATTTTCCTTATATTGGGGCAAAAATGCAGAAATTCCTAATATTTTGGGGCAAAAATGCAGAAATTCCCCTTATTTTTAGGTTAAAAGGCTGAAATTCCACTTATTTGGAAGCAAAAATGCAGAAATATCACTTATTTCAGGGTAATAAGTCAGAAATTCTTTTTATTTTGGGGCAAAAAAGACAG
Source organism: Micromys minutus (assembly GCF_963924665.1). Classification (NCBI taxonomy): domain Eukaryota; kingdom Metazoa; phylum Chordata; class Mammalia; order Rodentia; family Muridae; genus Micromys; species Micromys minutus. The sequence goes on along the minus strand of NW_027667467.1, from coordinate 8,502,578 downwards.
AAATTCCTTTTGTTTTGGGGGACAAAGACAAAAATTCTACTTATTTAGAGGCAAAAAGGCAGAAATTCCCCTTATTTTGGAGCAAAAATGAAGAAATTTCACTTTTTTATGGCAAAAAGGTATGCATTCTTATTTTCGGGCAAAAAGGCAGAAATTTCCCATATTTTGGAGCAAAATTGCAGAAATTCCCCAAATTTTGGGGCAAGAGGCAGAAATTCCCTTTATTTTGGGGCAAAAATCAGAAATTCCCCTTATCTTGGGGCAAAATTCCAGAAATTTTCTTTATTTTGGGGCAAAATTTCAGGAATTTACCTTATTTTGTGGCAAAATTGCAGAATTTTCCCTTATTTGGGGCAAAATTGCAGAAATTTCAATTATTTTCAGGTAAAAAGTCTGAAATTTCCATTATTTTGGGGCAAAAAATGAGAAATTCCCCTTATTTTGGGGAAAAATTATAGAAATTTTCCATATTTTGGGGCAAAAAGGCAGAAATTCCGTATATTTTGTGGCAAAAAGGCAGATATTTCCCTTATTTTGAGGTAATAATGTTGAAATTCCCCTTATTTTGGGGCAAAAAGGCAGAAATTCCCCTTATTTTGGGGTAAAATTTCAGAAATTTCAAATATTTATGGGCAAAATGGCAGAAATTCCCCTTATTTTGGGGCAAAAAGATGAAATCCCTAATTTTGGGCTAAAATTGAAGAAATTTCACTTATTTCGGGACAAAAAGGCAGAAATTCTACTTAATTTCAGGCAAAAAGGCAGAAATGACCCATATTTTGGAGCAAAATTGCAGAAATTCCCCTAATATTGGTGCAAAAATGAAGAATTTCCCTTTATTTTGGGGCAAAAAGGCAGAAATTCCTAATATTTTGGTGCAAAAATCAGAAATTTCCCTTATTTTGATGTAAAATGCTGAAATTCCCCACATTTTGGGGCAAAAGGCAGAAATTTCCCTTATTTTGGGGCAAATTTGCAGAACTTTCACTTATTTCAGGGTAATAAGTCAGAAATTTTTCTTATTTTGGGGTAAAAAAGACAGAAATTTCCTTTGTTTTGGGGGAAAAAGACAGAAATTCCACATATTTGGAGGCAAAAATGCAAAAGTTCCCCTTATTTTGTAGCAAAAATGAAGAAATTTCCCTTTTTTATGGCAAAAAGTTATGCATTCTTCTTATTTTTCGAAAAAAAGGCAGAAATTCCCCATATTTTGGGGCAAAAGGCAGAAATTCCCCTTATTTTGGGGCAAAATTGCAGAAATTTAACTAATTGTGGGGCAAAAATCAGAAATTCCGCTTATTTTGGGGCAAAATTGCAGAAATTTCCCTTATTATGGGGAAAAATTGCAAAATTTACTTTTATTTTAGGGCAAAATTGCAGAAATTTCACTAATTGTGGAGCAAAAAGGCAGAAATTCTCCTTATTTTTAAGCAAAACTCAGAAATTTCACTTATTTTGGGGCAAAATATCACAAATTTCCCTTATTTTGGGGCAAAATTGCAGAAATTTAACTTATTTTAGGGTAATAAGTCAGAAATTTTCCTTCTTTTGGGGCAAAAAAGACAGAAATTCCCTTTGTTTTGGGGAAAAAAGACAGAAATTCCACTTATTTAGCGGCAAAAATGCAGAAATTCCCCTTATTACGAGGTAAAAAGGCTGAAATTCCCCTTATTTGGGGGCAAAATGCAGAAATTTCCCTTATTTTTGGGCAAAATTGCAGAAATTTTACTTATTTTAGGGTAATATGTCAGAAATTCCCCTTATTTAGGGGCAAAAAAGACAGAAATTTCCTTTTTTTGGTGGGAAAAGACAGAAATTCCACTTATTTAGAGGCAAAAAGGCAGAAATTCCTTTTATTTTGGAGCAAAAATGAAGAAATTTCCTTTTATATGGCAAAAAGGAATGCATTCCCCTTATTTTCGGGCAAAAAGGCAGAAAATCCTCGTATTTTGGAGCAAAATTGCAGAAATTCCCCTAATTGTGGGGGAAAAAGGCAGATATTCCCTATATGTTGGGGCAAAAAAACAAAATTCTCCTTATTTTGGGGCAAAACTCAGAAATTCCACTTATTTTGGGGCAAAATTGCAGAAATATCTCTTATTTCAGGGAAAAAGGCAGAAATTTTCCTTATATTTGGGCAAAATAAACAGAAATTCCCTATGTTTTGGGGGAAAAAGACTGAAATTCCACTTATTTAGAGGCAAAAAGGCAGAAATTCCCCTTATTTTGGGGCAAAATTGCAGAAATTTCTCTAATTGTGCGGCAAAAATCAGAAATTCCCCTTATTTTGGGGCAAAAATGCAGAAATTTCCCTTATTATGGTAAAAAATTGCAAAAATTTCTCTTATTTTAGGGCAAAATTGCAGAAATTTCAATAATTGTGGGGCAAAAAGGCAGAAATTCTTTTTATTTTGGGGCAAAACTCAAAAATTCCACTTATTTTGGGGCAAAATTCCAGAAATTTCCATTATTTTGGGGCAAAATTGCAGAAATTTCACTTATTTTGGTGCAAAATTGCAGAAATTTCACTTATTTCAGAGAAAAAAGGCAGAAATTTTCCTTATTTTGAGGCAAAAAGGCAAAAATTCCTAATATTTTGTGCCAAAATTCAGAAATTTCCCTTATTTTGAGGTAAAAAGGCTGAAATTTCCCTTATTTGGGGGCAAAAAGGCAGAAATTTCCCTTATATTGGGGCAAAATTGCAGAAATTTCACTTATTTTAGGGTAATAAGGCAGAAATTTTCCTAATTTTGGGGCAAAAAAGACAGAAATTCACTTTGTTTTTGGGGAAAAAGACAGAAATTCCACTTATTTAGAGGCAAAAATGCAGAAATTCCCCTTATTATAAGGTAAAAAGGCTGAAATTCCCCTTATTTGGGGGGAAAAGGCAGAAATTTCCCTTATTTTGGGGCAAAATTGCAGAAATTTTACTTACTTCCGGGTAATAAGTCAAAAATTCCTTTTGTTTTGGTGCAAAAAAGACAGAAATTCCCTTTGTTTTGGGGAAAAAAGACAGAAAGTCCACTTATTTATAGGCAAAAAGGCAGAAATTTTCCTTATTTTGGAGCAAAAATTAAGAAATTTCCCTTTTATATGGCAAAAAGGTATGCATTCCCCTTATTTTCGGGCAAAAAGGCAGAAATTCCCCGTATTTTGGAGCAAGATTGCAGAAATTCCCCTAATTGTGGGGCAGAAGGGAAGAAATTCCCTATATGTTGGGGCAAAAAGACAGAAATTCTCCTTATTTTGGGGCAAAACTCAGAAATTCCACTTAGTTTGGAGCAAAATTGCAGATATATCTTTATTTCAGGGAAAAAAGGCAGAAATTTTCCTTATATTGGGGCAAAAATGCAGAAATTCCTAATATTTTGTGGCAAAAATGCAGAAATTCCCCTTATTTTTAGGTTAAAAGGCTGAAGTTCCACTTATTTGGAAGCAAAAATGCAGAAATTTCACTTATTTCAGGGTAATAAGTCAGAAATTCTCCTTATTTTGGGGCAAAAAAGACAGAAATTCCCTTTGTTTTGGGGGACAAAGACAAAAATTCCACTTATTTAGAGGCAAAAAGGCAGAAATTCCCCTTATTTTGGAGCAAAAATGAAGAAATTTCACTTTTTTATGGCAAAAAGGTATGCATTCTTATTTTCGGGCAAAAAGGCAGAAATTTCCCATATTTTGGAGCAAAATTGCAGAAATTCCCCTAATTTTGGGGCAAGAGGCAGAAATTCCCTTTATTTTGGGGCAAAAATCAGAAATTCCCCTTATCTTGGGGCAAAATTCCAGAAATTTTCTTTATTTTGGGGCAAAATTTCAGGAATTTACCTTATTTTGTGGCAAAATTGCAGAATTTTCCCTTATTTGGGGCAAAATTGCAGAAATTTCACTTATTTTCAGGTAAAAAGTCTGAAATTTCCATTATTTTGGGGCAAAAAATGAGAAATTCCCCTTATTTTGGGGAAAAATTATAGAAATTTTCCATATTTTGGGGCAAAAAGGCAGAAATTCCGTATATTTTGTGGCAAAAAGGCAGATATTTCCCTTATTTTGAGGTAATAATGTTGAAATTCCCCTTATTTTGGGGCAAAAAGGCAGAAATTCCCCTTATTTTGGGGTAAAATTTCAGAAATTTCAAATATTTATGGGCAAAATGGCAGAAATTCCCCTTATATTGGGGCAAAAAGATGAAATCCCTACTTTTGGGCTAAAATTGAAGAAATTTCACTTATTTCGGGACAAAAAGGCAGAAATTCTACTTAATTTCGGGCAAAAAGGCAGAAATGACCCATATTTTGGAGCAAAATTGCAGAAATTCCCATAATATTGGTGCAAAAATGAAGAAATTCCCTTTATTTTGGGGCAAAAAGGCAGAAATTCCTAATATTTTGGTGCAAAAATCAGAAATTTCCCTTATTTTGATGTAAAATGCTGAAATTCCCCACATTTTGGGGCAAAAGGCAGAAATTTCCCTAATTTTGGGGCAAATTTGCAGAACTTTCACTTATTTCAGGGTAATAAGTCAGAAATTTTTCTTATTTTGGGGCAAAAAAGACAGAAATTTCCTTTGTTTTGGGGGAAAAAGACAGAAATTCCACATATTTGGAGGCAAAAATGCAAAAGTTCCCCTTATTTTGTAGCAAAAATGAAGAAATTTCCCTTTTTTATGGCAAAAAGTTATGCATTCTTCTTATTTTTGTAAAAAAAAGGCAGAAATTCCCCATATTTTGTGGCAAAAGGCAGAAATTCCCCTTATTTTGGGGCAAAATTGCAGAAATTTAACTAATTGTGGGGCAAAAATCAGAAATTCCGCTTATTTTGGGGCAAAATTGCAGAAATTTCCCTTATTATGGGGAAAAATTGCAAAATTTACTTTTATTTTAGGGCAAAATTGCAGAAATTTCACTAATTGTGGAGCAAAAAGGCAGAAATTCTCCTTATTTTTAAGCAAAACTCAGAAATTTCACTTATTTTGGGGCAAAATATCACAAATTTCCCTTATTTTGGGGCAAAATTGCAGAAATTTAACTTATTTTAGGGTAATAAGTCAGAAATTTTCCTTCTTTTGGGGCAAAAAAGACAGAAATTCCCTTTGTTTTGGGGAAAAAAGACAGAAATTCCACTTATTTAGTGGCAAAAATGCAGAAATTCCCCTTATTACGAGGTAAAAAGGCTGAAATTCCCCTTATTTGGGGGCAAAATGCAGAAATTTCCCTTATTTTTGGGCAAAATTGCAGAAATTTTACTTATTTTAGGGTAATATGTCAGAAATTCCCCTTATTTAGGGGCAAAAAAGACAGAAATTTCCTTTTTTTGGTGGGAAAAGACAGAAATTCCACTTATTTAGAGGCAAAAAGGCAGAAATTCCTTTTATTTTGGAGCAAAAATGAAGAAATTTCCTTTTATATGGCAAAAAGGAATGCATTCCCCTTATTTTCGGGCAAAAAGGCAGAAAATCCTCGTATTTTGGAGCAAAATTGCAGAAATTCCCCTAATTGTGGGGGAAAAAGGCAGATATTCCCTATATGTTGGGGCAAAAAAACAAAATTCTCCTTATTTTGGGGCAAAACTCAGAAATTCCACTTATTTTGGGGCAAAATTGCAGAAATATCTCTTATTTCAGGGAAAAAGGCAGAAATTTTCCTTATATTTGGGCAAAATAAACAGAAATTCCCTATGTTTTGGGGGAAAAAGACTGAAATTCCACTTATTTAGAGGCAAAAAGGCAGAAATTCCCATTATTTTGGGGCAAAATTGCAGAAATTTCTCTAATTGTGCGGCAAAAATCAGAAATTCCCCTTATTTTGGGGCAAAAATGCAGAAATTTCCCTTATTATGGTAAAAAATTGCAAAAATTTCTCTTATTTTAGGGCAAAATTGCAGAAATTTCAATAATTGTGGGGCAAAAAGGCAGAAATTCTTTTTATTTTGGGGCAAAACTCAGAAATTCCACTTATTTTGGGGCAAAATTCCAGAAATTTCCATTATTTTGGGGCAAAATTGCAGAAATTTCACTTATTTTGGTGCAAAATTGCAGAAATTTCACTTATTTCAGAGAAAAAAGGCAGAAATTTTCCTTATTTTGAGGCAAAAAGGCAGAAATTCCTAATATTTTGTGCCAAAATTCAGAAATTTCCCTTATTTTGAGGTAAAAAGGCTGAAATTTCCCTTATTTGGGGGCAAAAAGGCAGAAATTTCCCTTATATTGGGGCAAAATTGCAGAAATTTCACTTATTTTAGGGTAATAAGGCAGAAATTTTCCTAATTTTGGGGCAAAAAAGACAGAAATTCACTTTGTTTTTGGGGAAAAAGACAGAAATTCCACTTATTTAGAGGCAAAAATGCAGAAATTCCCCTTATTATAAGGTAAAAAGGCTGAAATTCCCCTTATTTGGGGGGAAAAGGCAGAAATTTCCCTTATTTTGGGGCAAAATTGCAGAAATTTTACTTACTTCCGGGTAATAAGTCAAAAATTCCTTTTGTTTTGGTGCAAAAAAGACAGAAATTCCCTTTGTTTTGGGGGAAAAAGACAGAAAGTCCACTTATTTAGAGGCAAAAAGGCAGAAATTTTCCTTATTTTGGAGCAAAAATTAAGAAATTTCCCTTTTATATGGCAAAAAGGTATGCATTCCCCTTATTTTCGGGCAAAAAGGCAGAAATTCCCCGTATTTTGGAGCAAGATTGCAGAAATTCCCCTAATTGTGGGGCAAAAGGGAAGAAATTCCCTATATGTTGGGGCAAAAAGACAGAAATTCTCCTTATTTTGGGGCAAAACTCAGAAATTCCACTTAGTTTGGAGCAAAATTGCAGAAATATCTTTATTTCAGGGAAAAAAGGCAGAAATTTTCCTTATATTGGGGCAAAAATGCAGAAATTCCTAATATTTTGTGGCAAAAATGCAGAAATTCCCCTTATTTTTAGGTTAAAAGGCTGAAATTCCACTTATTTGGAAGCAAAAATGCAGAAATTTCACTTATTTCAGGGTAATAAGTCAGAAATTCTCCTTATTTTGGGGCAAAAAAGACAGAAATTCCCTTTGTTTTGGGGGACAAAGACAAAAATTCCACTTATTTAGAGGCAAAAAGGCAGAAATTCCCCTTATTTTGGAGCAAAAATGAAGAAATTTCACTTTTTTATGGCAAAAAGGTATGCATTCTTATTTTCGGGCAAAAAGGCAGAAATTTCCCATATTTTGGAGCAAAATTGCAGAAATTCCCCTAATTTTGGGGCAAGAGGCAGAAATTCCCTTTATTTTGGGGCAAAAATCAGAAATTCCCCTTATCTTGGGGCAAAATTCCAGAAATTTTCTTTATTTTGGGGCAAAATTTCAGGAATTTACCTTATTTTGTGGCAAAATTGCAGAATTTTCCCTTATTTGGGGCAAAATTGCAGAAATTTCACTTATTTTCAGGTAAAAAGTCTGAAATTTCCATTATTTTGGGGCAAAAAATGAGAAATTCCCCTTATTTTGGGGAAAAATTATAGAAATTTTCCATATTTTGGGGCAAAAAGGCAGAAATTCCGTATATTTTGTGGCAAAAAGGCAGATATTTCCCTTATTTTGAGGTAATAATGTTGAAATTCCCCTTATTTTGGGGCAAAAAGGCAGAAATTCCCCTTATTTTGGGGTAAAATTTCAGAAATTTCAAATATTTATGGGCAAAATGGCAGAAATTCCCCTTATTTTGGGGCAAAAAGATGAAATCCCTAATTTTGGGCTAAAATTGAAGAAATTTCACTTATTTCGGGACAAAAAGGCAGAAATTCTACTTAATTTCGGGCAAAAAGGCAGAAATGACCCATATTTTGGAGCAAAATTGCAGAAATTCCCATAATATTGGTGCAAAAATGAAGAAATTCCCTTTATTTTGGGGCAAAAAGGCAGAAATTCCTAATATTTTGGTGCAAAAATCAGAAATTTCCCTTATTTTGATGTAAAATGCTGAAATTCCCCACATTTTGGGGCAAAAGGCAGAAATTTCCCTTATTTTGGGGCAAATTTGCAGAACTTTCACTTATTTCAGGGTAATAAATCAGAAATTTTTCTTATTTTGGGGCAAAAAAGACAGAAATTTCCTTTGTTTTGGGGGAAAAAGACAGAAATTCCACATATTTGGAGGCAAAAATGCAAAAGTTCCCCTTATTTTGTAGCAAAAATGAAGAAATTTCCCTTTTTTATGGCAAAAAGTTATGCATTCTTCTTATTTTTGGAAAAAAAGGCAGAAATTCCCCATATTTTGTGGCCAAAGGCAGAAATTCCCCTTATTTTGGGGCAAAATTGCAGAAATTTAACTAATTGTGGGGCAAAAATCAGAAATTCCGCTTATTTTGGGGCAAAATTGCAGAAATTTCCCTTATTATGGGGAAAAATTGCAGAATTTACTTTTATTTTAGGGCAAAATTGCAGAAATTTCACTAATTGTGGAGCAAAAATGCAGAAATTCTCCTTATTTTTAAGCAAAACTCAGAAATTTCACTTATTTTGGGGCAAAATATCACAAATTTCCCTTATTTTGGGGCAAAATTGCAGAAATATCAATTATTTTGTTGCAAAACTGCAGAAATTTTACTTATTTCAGAGAAAAAAGGCAGAAATTTTCCTTATTTTGGGGCAAAAAGGCAGAAATTCCTAATATTTTGTGCCAAAATTCAGAAATTCTCCTTATTTTGAGGTAAAAAGGCTGAAATTTCCCTTATTTGGGGGCAAAAAGGCAGAAATTTCCCTTATATTGGGGCAAAATTGCAGAAATTTAACTTATTTCAGGGTAATAAGTCAGAAATTTTCCTTATTTTGGGGCAAAAAAGACAGAAATTCCCTTTGTTTTAGGGGAAAAAGACAGAAATTCCACTTATTTAGAGGCAAAAAGGCAGAAATTCCCGTTATTATGAGTTAAAAAGGCTGAAATTCCCCTTATTTGGGGGCAAAATGCAGAAATTTCCCTTATTTTTGGGCAAAATTGCAGAAATTTTACTTATTTTAGGGTAATAAGTCAGAAATTCCCCTTATTTAGGGGCAAAAATACAGAAATTTCCTTTTTTTCGGGGGAAAAAGACAGAAATTCCACTTATTTAGAGGCAAAAATGCAGAAATTCCCCTTATTATGAGGTTAAAAGGCTGAAATTCCCCTTATTTGGAAGCCAAAATGCAGAAATTTCCCTTATTATGGGGCAAAATTGCAGAAATTTCACTTCTTTCAGGGTAATAAGTCAGAAATTCCCCTTATTTTGAGGCAAAAAAGACAGTAATTCCCTTTGTTTTCTGGGAAAAAGACAGAAATTCCACTTATTTAGAGACAAAAAGGCAGAAATTTCCCTTATTTTGGAGCAAAAATGAAGAAATTTCCCTTTTATATGGCAAAAGGTATGCATTCCCCTTATTTTCGGGCAAAAAGGCAAAAATTCCTCGTATTTTGGAGCAAAATTGCAGAAATTCCCCTAATTGTGGAGGAAAAAGACAGATATTCCCTATATGTTGGGGCAAAAAAACAAATTTCTCCTTATTTTGTGGCAAAACTCAGAAATTCCACTTATTTTGGGGCAAAATTGCAGAAATATCTCTTATTTCAGGGAAAAAGGCAGAAATTTTCCTTATATTTGGGCAAAATAAACAGAAATTCCCTATGTTTTGGGGGAAAAAGACTGAAATTCCACTTATTTAGAGGCAAAAAGGCAGAAATTCCCCTTATTTTGGGGTAAAATTTTAGAAATTTCAAATATTTCAGGGCAAAATGGCAGAAATTCCCCTCATTTTGTGGCAAAAAGATGAAATCCCTAATTTTGGCAAAAATTGAAGAAATTTCACTTATTTCGGGACAAAAAGGCAGAAATTCCACTTAATTTCGGGCAAAAAGGCAGAAATGACCCGTATTTTGGAGCAAAATTGCAGAAATTCCCCTAATATTGGTGCAAAAATGCAGAAATTCCCTTTATTTTGGGGCAAAAAGGCAGAAATTCTCCATATTTTGGTGCAAAAATCAGAAATTTCCCTTATTTTGATGTAAAATGCTGAAATTCCCCATATTTTGGGGCAAAAGGCAGAAATTTCTCTTATTTTGGGGCAAATTTGCAGAAATTTCACTTATTTCAGGGTAATAAGTCAAAATTTTTTCTTACCTTGGGGCAAAAAAGACAGAAAATTCATTTGTTTTGGGGGAAAAAGAAAGAAATTCCACTTATTTAGAGGCAAAAAGGCAAAAGTTTCCCTTATTTTGGAGCAAAAATGAGGAAATTTCTTTTTTTTATGGCAAAAAAGTATGCATTCTTCTTATTTTCGGACAAAAAGGCAGAAATTCCCCATATTTTGGGGTAAAAGGCAGAAATTCCCCTTACTTTGGGGCAAAATTACAGAAATTTGCCTAATTGTGGGGCAAAATTGCAGAAATTTCCCTAATTGTGGGGCAAAAAACAGAAATTCCCCTTATTTTGGGGCAAAATTGCAGAAATTTCCCTTATTATGGAGAAAAATTGCAGAAATTTCTTTTATTTTAGGGCAAAATTGCAGAAATTTCACTAATTGTGGGGCAAAAAGGCAGAAATTCTTTTTATTTTGGGGCAAAACTCAGAAATTCCACTTATTTTGGGGCAGAATTGCAGAAATATCTCTAATTTCAGGGAAAAAAGGCAGAAATTTTCCTTATATTGGGGCAAAATATACAGAAATTCCCTCTGTTTTGTGGGAAAAAGACAGAAATTCCCTTTATTTAGAGGCAAAAAGGCAGAAATTCCCTTTATTTTGGGGTAAAATTTCAGAAATTTCAAATATTTCAGGGCAAAATGGCAGAAATTCCCCTCATTTTGGAACAAAAAGATGAAATCCTTAAGTTTTGGCTAAAATTAAAGAAATTTCACTTATTTCGGGACATAAAGGCAGAAATTCCACTTAATTTCGGGCAAAAAGGCAGAAATGACCCGTATTTTGGAGCAAAATTGCAGAAATTCCCCTAATATTGGTGAAAAATGCAGAAATTTCCTTTATTTTGGGGCAAAAAAGCAGAAATTCTCCATATTTTGGTTCAAAAATCAGAAATTTTCCTTATTTTGATGTAAAATGCTGAAATTCCTTATATTTTGGGGCAAAAGGCAGAAATTTCCCTTATTTTGGGGCAAATTTGCAGAAATTTCACTTATTTCAGGGTAATAAGCCAGAAATTTTGATTATTTTGGGGTAAAAAACAGAAATTTCATTTGTTTTGGGGGAAAAAGACAGAAATTCCACTTATTTAGAGGCAAAAAGGCAAAAGTTCCCTTTATTTTGGAGTAAAAATGAAGAAATTTCCCTTTTTTATGGCAAAAGGTATGCATTCTTCTTATTTTCAGACAAAAAGGCAGAAATTCTCCATATTTTGGGGCAAAAGGCAGAAATTCCCCTTATTTTGGGGCAAAATTGCAGAAATTTCTCTTATTATGGGGAAAAATTGCAGAAATTTCTCTTATTTTAGGGCAAAATTGCAGAAATTTCGCTAATTGTGGGGCAAAAGGCAGAAATTCTCCTTATTTTGGGGCAAAACTCAGAAATTCCACTTATTTTGGGGCAAAATTCCAGAAATTTCCCTTATTTTGGGGCAAAATTGCAGAAATTTCACTTATTTTGGTGCGAAATTGCAGAAATTTCACTTATTTCAGAGAAAAAAGGCAGAAATTTTCCTTATTTTGGGGCAAAAAGGCAGAAATTTCCCTTATATTGGGACAAAATTGCAGAAATTTCACTTATTTCAGGGTAATAAGTCAGAAATTTTCCTTATTTTGGGGCAAAAAAGACAGAAATTCCCTTTGTTTTGTGGGAAAAAGACAGAAATTCCACTTATTTAGAGGCAAAAATGCAGAAATTCCCCTTATTATGAGGTAAAAAGGCTGAAATTCCCCTTATTTGGGGGATAAAAGGCAGAAATTTCTATTATTTTGGGGCAAAATTGCAGAAATTTTACTTATTTCAGGGTAATAAGTCAGAAATTCCCCTTATTTAGAAGCAAAAAAGACAGAAATTTCCTTTGTTTTGGGGGAAAAAGACAGAAATTCCACTTATTTAGAGGCAAATATGCAGAAATTCCATTTATTTTGGAACAAAAATGAAGAAATTTTTCTTTTATATGGCAAAAAGTTATGCATTCCCCTTATTTTCGGGCAAAAAGGCAGAAATTCCCCATATTTTGGAGCAAAATTGCAGAAATTCCCCTAATTGTGGGGCAAAAAGGCAGATATTCCCTATATGTTGGGGCAAAAAAACAAAATTCTCCTTATTTTGGGGCAAAACTCAGAAATTCCACTTATTTTGGGTCAAAATTGCAGAAATATCTCTTATTTCAGGGAAAAAAGGCAGAAATTTTCCTTCTATTTGTGCAAAATAAACAGAAATTCCCTTTGTTTTGAGGGGAAAAAGACTGAAATTCCACTTCTTTAGAGGCAAAAAAGCAGAAATTCCCCTTATTTTGGGGTAAAATTTCAGAAATTTCTAATATTTCAGGGCAAAATGGCAGAAATTCCCTTCATTTTGGGGCAAAAAGATGAAATCCCTAATTTTTGGCTAAAATTGAAGAAATTTCACTTATTTCAGGACAAAAAGGCAGAAATTCCACTTAATTTCGGGCAATAAGGCAGAAATGACCCGTATTTTGGAGCAAAATTGCAGAAATTTCCCTAATATTGGTGCAAAAATGCAGAAATTCCCTTTATTTTGGGGCAAAAAGGAAGAAATTCTCCATATTTAGGTGCAAAAATCAGAAATTTCCATTATTTTGATGTAAAATACTGAAATTCCCCACATTTTTGGGAAAAAGGCAGAAATTTCCCTTATTTTGGGGCAAATTTGCAGAACTTTCACTTATTTCAGGGTAATAAGTCAGAAATTTTTCTTATTTTGGGGCAAAAAAGACAGAAATTTCCTTTGTTTTGGGGGAAAAAGACAGAAATTCCACATATTTGGAGGCAAAAATGCAAAAGTTCCCCTTATTTTGTAGCAAAAATGAAGAAATTTCCCTTTTTTATGGCAAAAAGGTATGCATTCTTCTTATTTTTGGAAAAAAAGGCAGAAATTCCCCATAATTTGGGGCAAAAGGCAGAAATTCCCCTTACTTTGGGGCAAAATTGCAGAAATTTAACTAATTGTGGGGCAAAAATCAGAAATTCTGCTTATTTTGGGGCAATATTGCAGAAATTTCCCTTATTATGGGGAAAAATTGCAAAATTTACTTTTATTTTAGGGCAAAATTGCAGAAATTTCACTAATTGTGGGGCAAAAAACAGAAATTACCCTTATTTTCTGGCAAAATTGCAGAAATTTCCCTTATATTGGGGCAAAATTGCATAAATTTCTTTTATTTTAGGGCAAAATTGCAGAAATTTCATTAATTGTGGGGCAAAAAGGCAGAAATTCTTTTTATTTTGGGGCAAAACTCAGAAATTTCACTTATTTTGGGGAAAAATTGTAGAAATATCTCTTATTTCAGGGAAAAAAGGCAGAAATTTTCCTTATATTGGGGCAAAAAGGCAGAAATTTCACTTATTTCAGGCTAATAAGTCAGAAATTTTCCTTATTTTGGGGCAAAAAAGAGAGAAATTCCCTTTGTTTTGGGGGAAAAAGACAGAAATTCCCCTTATTTAGAGGCAAAAAGGCAGAAATTCCCCTTATTTTGGGGTAAAATTTCAGAAATTTCAAATATTTCAGGGCAAAATGGCAGAAATTCCCCTCATTTTGGGACAAAAAGATGAAATCCTTAATTTTTGGCTAAAATTGAAGAAATTTCAATTATTTCGGGTCATAAAGGCAGAAATTCCACTTAATTTCGGGCAAAAAGGTAGAAATGACCCGTATTTTGGAGCAAAATTGCAGAAATTCCCCTAATATTGGTAAAAAATGCAGAAATTCCCTTTATTTTGGGGCAAAAAGGCAGAAATTCTCCATATTTTGGTGCAAAAATCAGAAATTTCCCTTATTTTTATGTAAAATGCTGAAATTCCTCATATTTTGGGGCAAAAGGCAGAAATTTCCCTTATTTAGGGGAAAATTGGCAGAAATTTCACTTAATTCAGGGTAATATGTCAGAAATTTTTCTTATTTTGGGGCAAAAAGACAGAAATTTCATTTGTTTTGGGGGAAAAAGGCAGAAATTCCACTTATTTAGAGGCAAAAAGGCAAAAGTTCCCCTTATTTTGGAGAGAAAATGAAGAAATTTCCCTTTTTTATGGCAAAAAGGTATGCATTCTTCTTATTTTCAGACAAAAAGGCAGAAATTCCCTATATTTTGGGGCAAAAGGCAGAAATTCCCCTTATTTTGGGGCAAAATTGCAGAAATTTCCCTAATTGTGGGGCAAAAAAACAGAAATTCCCCTTATTTTGGGGCAAAATTACAGAAATTTCCCTTATTATGGGGAAAAATTGCAGAAATTTCTTATATTTCAGGGCAAAATTGCAGAAATTTCACTAATTGTGGGGCAAAAGGCAGAAATTCTCCTTATTTTGGGGCAAAACTCAGAAATTCCACTTATTTTGGGGCAAAATTCCAGAAATTTCTCTTATTTTGGGGGAAAATTGCAGAAATTTCACTTATTTTGGTGCAAATTTGTAGAAATTTCACTTATTTCAGAGAAAAAAGGCAAAAATTTTCCTTATTTTGGGGCAAAAGGCAGAAATTTCTAATATTTTGTGCCAAAATTCAGAAATTCCCTTTATTTTGAGGTAAAAAGGCTGAAATTTCCCTTATTTGTGGGCAAAAAGGCAGAAATTTCCCTTATATTGGGGCAAAATTGCAGAAATTTCACTTATTTCAGGGTAATAAGTCAGAAATTTTCCTTATTTTGGGGCAAAAAAGACAGAAATTCCCTTTGTTTTGGGGGAAAAAGACAGAAATTCCACTTATTTAGAGGCAAAAATGCAGAAATTCCCCTTATTATGAGATAAAAGGGCTGAAATTCCCCTTATTGGGAGCAAAAAAGATGAAATTTCCCTTATTTTGGGGCAAAATTGCAGAAAATTTATTTATTTCCAGGTAATAAGTCAGAAATTCCCTTTATTTAGGGGCAAAAATGAGAGATTTCCTTTGTTTTGGGGAAAAAGACAGAAGTTCCACTTATTTAGAGGCAAAAAGGCAGAAATTCCTTTTATTTTGGAGCAAAAATAAAGAAATTTTTCTTTTATATGGCAAAAAGGTATGCATTCCCCTTATTTTCGGGCAAATAGGCAAAAATTCCCGGTAATTTGGAGCAAAATTGCAGAAATTCCCCTATTGTGGGGCAAAAAGGCAGAAATTCCCTATAAATTGGGGCAAAAAGACAGAAATTCTCCTTATTTTGGGACAAAACTCAGAAATTCCACTTATTTTGGGGCATAATTGCAGATATTTCACTTATTTCAGGGTAATAAGTCAGAAATTCCCCTTATTTTGTGGCAAAAAAGAAAGAAATTCCCTTTGTTTTGGGGAAAATAACAGAAATTCCACTTATTTAGAGGCAAATGGCAGAAATTTCCCTTATTTTGGAGCAAAAATGAAGAAATTTCACTTTTTTATGGCAAAAAGGTATGCATTCCCCTTATTTTCGGGCAAAAAGGCAGAAATTTCCCGTATTTTGGAGCAAAATTGCAGAAATTCCCATAATTTTGAGGCAAAAAGCAGAAATTCCCTCTATTTTGGGGCAAAAATCAGAAATTTCCCTTATTTTGGGGCAAAATTCCAGAAATTTTCTTTATTTTGGGGCAAACTTGCAGGAATTTACCTTATTTTAAGGTAAAATTGCAGAAATTTTCCTTATTTGTGGCAAAATTGCAGAAATTTCACTTATTTTCAGGTAAAAAGGCTAAAATTTTCTTTATTTTGGGGCAAAAAGGGAGAAATTCCCCTTATTTTGGAAAAAAATTGCAGAAATTTTCCTTATTTTGGGGCAAAAAGGCAGAAATTCCGTATATTTTGTGGCAAAAAGGCAGAAATTTCCCTTATTTTGAGGTAATAAGGTTTAAATTCTTCTTATTTTGGGGCAAAAATGCAGAAATTCCCATTATTTTGGTGTAAAATTTCAGAAATTTCAAATATTTCTGGGCAAAATGGCAGAATTTCCCCTTATTTTGGGGCAAAAAGATGAAATCCCTAATTTTTGGCTAAAATTGAAAAAATTTCACTTATTTCGAGACAAAAAGGCAGAAATTTAACTTAATTTCGGGCAAAAAGGCAGAAATGACCCGCATTTTGGAGCAAAATTGCAGAAATTCCCCTAATATTGGTGCAAAAATGAAGAAATTCCCTTTATTTTGGGGCAAAAATGCAGAAATTCCTAATATTTTTGTGCAAAAATCAGAAATTTCTCTTATTTTGATGTAAAATGCTGAAATTCCCCATATTTTGGGGCAAAAGGCAGAAATTTCCCTTATTTTGGGGCAAATTTGCAGAAATTTCACTTATTTCAGGGTAATAAGTCTGAAATTTTTTTTTATTTTGGCGCAAAAAGACAGAAATTTCCTTTTTTGGGGGGGAAAAAGACAGAAATTCCACTTACTTGGAGGCAAAAACGCAAAAGTTTCCCTTATTTTGGAGCAAAAATGAAGAAATTTACCTTTTTTATGGCAAAAAGGTATGCATTCTTCTTATTTACGGACAAAAAGCAGAAATTTCACATATTTTGGGGCAAAAAGCAGAAATTCCCCTTATTTTGGGGCAAAATTGTAGAAATTTCCCTAATTGTGGGGCAAAAATCAGAAATTCCCCTTATTTTGGAGCAAAATTGCAGAAATTTCCCTTATTATGGTAAAAAATTGCAAAAATTTCTTTTATTTTAGAGCAAAATTGCAGAAATTTCACTAATTGTGGGGCAAAAAGACAGAAATTCTCATTATTTTGGGGCAAAACTCAGAAATTCCACTTATTTTGGGGCAAAATTCCAAAAATTTCCCTTATTTTGGGGCCAAATTGCAGAAATTTCACTTATTTTCAGGTAAAAAGCCTGAAATTTACTTTATTTTGGGGCAAAAAAAAGAAATTCCCCTTATTGTGGGGAAAAATTATAGAAATTTTCCTTATTTTGGGGCAAAAAGGCAGAAATTCCGTATATTTTGTGGCAAAAAGGCAGAAATTTCCCTTATTTTGAGGTAATAATGTTGAAATTCCCCTTATTTTGGGGCAAAATGGCAGAAATTCCCCTTATTTTGGGGCAAAAAGATGAAATCCCTAATTTTTGGCTAAAATTGAAGAAATTTCACTTATTTCAGGACAAAAAGGCAGAAATTCAACTTAATTTCGGGCAAAAAGGCAGAAATGACCCGTATTTTGGAGCAAAATGCAGAAATTCCCCTAATATTGGTGCAAAAATGAAGAAATTCCCTTTATTTTGGGGCAAAAATGCAGAAATTCCTAATATTTTTGTGCAAAAATCAGAAATTTCTCTTATTTTGATGTAAAATGCTGAAATTCCCCATATTTTGGGGCAAAAGGCAGAAATTTCCCTTATTTTGGGGCAAATTTGCAGAAATTTCACTTATTTCAGGGTAATAAGTCTGAAATTTTTTTTTATTTTGGCGCAAAAAGACAGAAATTTCCTTTTTTGGGGGGGAAAAAGACAGAAATTCCACTTACTTGGAGGCAAAAATGCAAAAGTTTCCCTTATTTTGGAGCAAAAATGAAGAAATTTACCTTTTTTATGGCAAAAAGGTATGCATTCTTCTTATTTACGGACAAAAAGCAGAAATTTCCCATATTTTGGGGCAAAAAGCAGAAATTCCCCTTATTTTGGGGCAAAATTGTAGAAATTTCCCTAATTGTGGGGCAAAAATCAGAAATTCCCCTTTATTTTGGGGCAAAATTGCAGAAATTTCCCTTATTATGGTAAAAAATTGCAAAAATTTCTTTTTTTTTAGAGCAAAATTGCAGAAATTTCACTAATTGTGGAGCAAAAAGACAGAAATTCTCCTTATTTTGGGGCAAAACTCAGAAATTCCACTTATTTTGGGGCAAAATTCCAAAAATTTCCCTTATTTTGGGGCAAAATTGCAGAAATTTCACTTATTTTGGTGCAAAATTGCAGAAATTTCACTTATTTCAGAGAAAAAAGGCAGAAATTTTCCTTATTTTGGGGAAAAAGGCAGAAATTCCTAATATTTTATGCCAAAATTCAGAAATTCCCCTTATTTTGAGGTAAAAACGCTAAAATTCTTCTTATTTGGGGGCAAAAAAGCAGAAATTTCCCTTATATTGGGCAAGATTGCAGAAATTTCACTTATTTTAGGGTAATAAGGCAGAAATTTTCCTAATTTTGGGGCAAAAAAGAGAGAAATTCCCTTTGTTTTGGGGGAAAAAGACAGAAATTCCACTTATTTAGAGGCAAAATGCAGAAATTCTTCTTATTATTAGGTAAAAAGGCTGAAATTCCCCTTCTTTGGGGTAAAAAGGCAGAAATTTCCCTTATTTTGGGGCAAAATTGCAGAAATTATACTTATTTCCGGGTAATAAGTCAGAAATTCCTTTTATTTTGGGGCAAAAAAAGACAGAAATTCCCTTTGTTTTGGGGGAAAAAGACAGAAATTCAACTTATTTAGAGGCAAAAAGGCAGAAATTTTCCTTATTTTGGAGCAAAAATGAAGAAATTTCCCTTTTATATGGCAAAAAGGTATGCATTCCCCTTATTTTTGGGCAAAAAGGCAGAAATTCCCCGTATTTTGGAGCAAGATTGCAGAAATTCCCCAAATTGTTGGGCAAAAAAGCAGAAATTCCCTATATGTTGGGGCAGAAAGACAGAAATTCTCCTTATTTTGGGGAAAAACTCAGAAATTCCACTTATTTTGGAGCAAAATAGTAGAAATATCTCTTATTTCAGGGAAAAAAGGTAGAAATTTTCCTTATATTAGGGCAAAAATGCAGAAATTCCGAATATTAGTGGAAAAAATACAGAAATTCCCCTTATTTTTAGGTTAAAAGGCTGAAATTCCCCTTATTTGGAAGCAAAAATGCAGAAATTTCCCTTATTTTGGGGCAAAATTCCAGAAATTTTCTTTATTTTGGGGCAAAATTGCAGGAATTTACCTTTTTTGTGGCAAAATTGCAGAAATTTCCCTTATTTGGGGCAAAATTGCAGAAATTTCACTTATTTTCAGGTAAAAAGTCTGAAATTTACTTTATTTTGGGGCAAAAAAAAAGAAATTCCCCTTATTTTGGGGAAAAATTATAGAAATTTTCCTTATTTTGGGGCAAAAAGGCAGAAATTCCGTATATTTTGTGGCCAAAAGGCAGAAATTTCCCTTATTTTGAGGTAATAATGTTGAAATTCCCCTTATTTTGGGGCAAAATGGCAGAAATTCCCCTTATTTTGGGGCAAAAAGATGAAATCCCTAATTTTTGGCTAAAATTGAAGAAATTTCACTTATTTCAGGACAAAAAGGCAGAAATTCAACTTAATTTCGGGCAAAAAGGCAGAAATGACCCGTATTTTGGAGCAAAATTGCAGAAATTCCCCTAATATTGGTGCAAAAATGAAGAAATTCCCTTTATTTTGGGGCAAAAATGCAGAAATTCCTAATATTTTTGTGCAAAAATCAGAAATTTCTCTTATTTTGATGTAAAATGCCGAAATTCCTCATATTTTAGGGCAAAAGACAGAAATTTCCCTTATTTTGGGGAAAATTGGCAAAAATTTTACTTATTTATGGGTAATAAGTCTGAATTTTTTTTTTATTTTGGGGAAAAATGACAGAAATTTCCTTTGTTTTGGGGGAAAAAGACAGAAATTCCACTTATTTGGAGGCAAAAGTGCAAAAGTTTCCCTTATTTTGGAGCAAAAATGAAGAAATTTCCCTTTTTTATGGCAAAAAGGTATGCATTCTTCTTAATTTCGGACAAAAAGCAGAAATTCCCCATATTTTGGGGCAAAAGGCGAAAATTCCCCTTATTTTGGTGCAAAATTGCAGAAATTTCCCTAATTGTAGGGCAAAAATCAGAAATTCTCCTTATTTTGGGGCAAAACACAGAAATTCCACTTATTTTGGGGCAAAATTCCAGAAATTTCTATTGTTTTGGGGCAAAATTGCAGAAATTTCACTTATTTTGGTGCAAAATTGCAGAAATTTTACTTATTTCAGAGAAAAAAGGCAGAAATTTTCCTTATTTTGGGGCAAAAAGGCAGAAATTCCTAATATTTTGTGCCAAAATTCAGAAATTCCCTTTATTTTGAGGTAAAAAGGCTGAAATTCCCCTTATTTGGGGGCAAAAAGGCAGAAATTTTCCTTATATTGGGGCAAAATTGCAGAAATTCCACTTATTTTAGGGTAATAAGGCAGAAATTTTCCTAATTTTGGGGCAAAAAAGACAGAAATTCCCTTTGTTTTGTGGGGAAAAGACAGAAATTTCACTTATTTAGAGGCAAGAATGCAGAAATTCCCCTTATTATGAGGTAAAAAGGCTGAAATTCCCCTTATTTGGGAGGAAAAAGGCAGAAATTTCCCTTATTTTGGGGCAAAATTGGAGAAATTTTACTTATTTCCGGGTAATAAGTCAGAAATTCTTTTTATTTTGGGGCAAAAAAGACAGAAATTCCCTTTGTTTTGGGGGAAAAAGACAGAAATTCCACTTATTTAGAGGCAAAAAGGCAGAAACTTTCCTTAATTTGGAGCAAAAATGAAGAAATTTCCCTTTTATATGGCAAAAAGGTATGCATTCCCCTTATTTTCGGGGAAAAAGGCAGAAATTCCCCGTATTTTGGAGCAAGATTGCAGAAATTCCCATAATTGTTGGACAAAAAAGCAGAAATTCTTTATATGGTGGGGCAAAAAGACAGAAATTCTCCTTATTTTGGGGCAAAACTCAGAAATTCCACTTATTTTGGAGCAAAATAGCAGAAATATCTCTTATTTCAGGGAAAAGAGGCAGAAATTTTCCTTATATTGGGGCAAAAAGGCAGAAATTCCTAATATTTTGTGGCAAAAATGCAGAAATTCCTTTTATTTTTAGGTTAAAAGGCTGAAATTCCCATTATTTGGAAGCAATAATGCAGAAATTTCTCTTATTTTGGGGCAAAATTGCAGAAATTTCACTATTTCAGGGTAATAAGTCAGAAATTCCCCTCATTTTGGGGCAAAAAAGTCAGAAATTCCCTTTGTTTTGGGGGGAAAAGTCAGAAATTCCACTTATTTAGAGGCAAAAATGCAGAAATTCCCCTTATTTTTGAGCAAAAATGAAGAAATTTCACTTTTTTTTATGGCAAAAAGGTATGCATTCTTCTTATTTTCAGGCAAAAAAGCAGAAATTCCCCATATTTTGGAGCAAAATTGCTGAAATTCCCCTAATTTTGGGGCAAAAGGCAGAAATTCCCTTTATTTTGGGGCAAAAATCAGAAATTCCCCTTATTTTGGGCAAAATTTCAGAAATTTTCATTATTTTGGGGCAAAATTGCAGGAATTTACCTTATTTTGTGGCAAAATTGCAGAAATTTCTCTTATTTAGGGCAAAATTGCAGAAATTTCACTTATTTTCAGGTAAAAAGGCTGAAATTTCCTTTATTTTTGGGCAAAAAAAGAGAAATTCCCCTTATTTTGGGGAAAAATTATAGAAATTTTCCTTATTTTGGGGCAAAAAGGCAGAAATTCCATATATTTTGTGGCAAAAAGGCAGAAATTTCCCTTATTTTGAGGTAATAATGTTGGATTTCTTCTTATTTTGGGGCAAAAAGGCAGAAATTCCCCTCATTTTGGGGTAAAATTTCAGAAATTTCAAATATTTCTGGGCAAAATGGCAGAAATTCCTCTTATTTTGGGGCAAAAAGATGAAATCCCTAACTTTTGGCTAAATTAAAGAAATTTCACATATTTCGGGACAAAAAGGCAGAAATTCCACTTAATTTCGGGCAAAAAGGCAGAAATGACCCATATTTTGGAGCAAAATTGCAGAAATTCCCCTAATATTGGTGCAAAAATGAAGAACTTCCCTTTATTTTGGGGCAAAAAGGCAGAAATTCTCCATATTTAGGTGCAAAAATCAGAAATTTCCCTTATTTTGATGTAAAATGCTGAAATTCCCCACATTTTGGGGCAAAAGGCAGAAATTTACCTTATTTTGGGGCAAATTTGCAGAACTTTCACTTATTTCAGGGTAATAAGTCAGAAATTTTTCTTATTTTGGGGCAAAAAAGACAGAAATTTCCTTTGTTTTGGGGGAAAAAGACAGAAATTCCACATATTTGGAAGCAAAAATGCAAAAGTTCCCCTTATTTTGTAGCAAAAATGAAGAAATTTCTCTTTTTTATGGCAAAAAGGTATGCATTCTTTTTATTTTCGGGCAAAAAGGCAGAAATTCCCCATATTTTGGGGCAATAGGAAGGAATTCCTTTTATTTTGGGGCAAAAAGGCACAAATTTCCCATATTTTTGGGCAAAATTACAGAAATTTCATTTACTTCAAGGCAAAAAGTCAGAAATTCCTCTTATTTTGGGGCAAAAAGGAGAAATTTCTTTTATTATGGCACAAAATTGAAGAAATTTTTTTTATTTTGGAACAAAAATGCAGAAATTCCCCATATTTTGGGGCAAAAGGCAGAAATTCTTCTTATTTTGAGGTAAAATGCAGAAATTCCCCTTATTTAGAGGTAAAATGCAGAAATTCCCAAATATTGGGGGAAAATGCAGAAATTACCTTTATTTTGGGGCTAAATGGCAGAAATTAACCGTATTTTGAAGCAAAATTGCAGAAATTCTCATAATTTTCGGGCAAAAATGCAGAAATTCTCTTAATTTGGGGCAAAAAGACAGAAAATCTCCTTTTTTCGGGAGCATAAAGTCAGAAATTCCCCTTATTTTGGGGCAAAATTGCAGAAATTTCCTTCACATTGGGGCAAAATTGCAGAAATTTACCTTTATTTGGGGCAAAATTGCAGAAATTTCACTTATTTCAGAAAAAAGCAGAATTTTTCTTATTTTGGGGCAAAAAGGCAGAAATATCTTTTATTTTGGTACAAAATTGCAGAAATTTTTCTTATTTTGGGGCAAAAATGCAGAAATTCCCCATATTTTGGGGCAAAAAGGCAGAAATTCCTTTTATTTTGAGGTAAAAAGGCTTAATTTCCCTTATTTTCTGGCAAAAAGTCAGAAATTTTTCTTATTTTGGTGCAAAAAGACAGAAATTTCATTTATTTTTGGGGAAAAGGGAGAAATTGCACTTATTTTGAGTCAAAAAGGCAGAAAATCCCCTTATTTTGGGGCAAAAATGAAGAAATTTCATTTTTTTACTACAAAAAGGTAAACATTCCCTTTATTTTCGGGCAAAAAGGCAGAAATTCCCCATATTTTGTAGCAAAATTGCAAAAATTCCCCTAATTTGGGGGCAAAAGCAGAAATTCCCCTTATTTTGGGTTAAAACTGCAGAAATTTCACTTATTTCGCAGCAAAATGGCAGAAATTCCCTTTATTTTCGACGAAAAAGGCAGAAAATCCCTGTATTTTGGAGCAAAATTGCAGAAATTCACCTAATGTTGGGGTAAAAAATACAGTAATTTTCTTTATTTTGGGACAAAAAGGCAGAAATTCTCCTTATTTTGGGGCAAAAGGCAGAAATTCCCCTTATTTTAGGGCAAAATTGCAGAAATTTCCCTTATTTGGGGGCAAAAAAACAGAAATTCCCTTTATTTTGGGGTAAAATTGCAGAAATTTCCCTAATTGTGGGGCAAAAAAAGAAATTCCCCTTATTTTGGGGCAAAATTGCAGAAATTTCCCTTATTATGGGGAAAAATTGCAGAAATTTTTTTTATTTTAGGGCAAAATTGCAGAAATTTCACTAATTGTGGGCAAAAAGGCAGAAATTCTCCTTATTTTGGGGCAAAACTCAGAAATTCCACTTATTTGGGGGCAAAATTCCAGAAATTTCCCTTATTTTGGAGAAAATTGCAGAAATTTCACTTATTTTGGGGCAAAATTGCAGAAATTTCATTTATATCAGCGAAAAAAGGCAGAAATTTTCTTTATTTTGGGGCAAAAAACAGAAATTCCTAATATTTTGTGCCAAAATAGAGAAATTCCCATTATTTTGAGGTAAAAAGGCTGAAATTCCCATTATTTGGGGGCAAAAAAGCAGAAATTTTCCTTATATTGGGGCAAAATTGCAGAAATTTCTCTTATTTCAGGGTAATAACTCAGAAATTTTCATTATGTTGGGACAAAAAAGACAGAAATTCCACTTATTTAGAGGCAAAAAAGCAGAAATTCCCCTTATTTTGGAGCAAAAATGAAGAAATTTCCCTTTTTTATGGTAAAAAGTTATGTATTCTTCTTATTTTCGGGCAAAAAGGCAGAAATCCCCCATATTTTGGTGTAAAAAGATGAAATCCTTAATTTTTGGCTAAAATTAAAGAAATTTCACTTATTTTGGGACAAAAAGGCAGAAATTCCACTAGTTTCGGGCAAAAAGGCAGAAATGACCCGTATTTTGGAGCAAAATTGCAGAAATTCCTTTAATATTGGTGCAAAAATGAAGAAATTCCCTTTATTTTGGGGCAAAAAGGCAGAAATTCCTAATATTTTGGTGCAAAAATCAGAAATTTTCCTTATTTTGAAGTAAAATGCTGAAATTCCCCATATTTTGGGGCAAAAGGCAAAAATTTCCCTTATTTTGGGGCAAATTTGCAGAAATTTCACTTATTTCAGGGTAATAAGCCAGAATTTTTTTTGTGTTTTGGGGCAAAAAAGACAGAAATTTCCTTTGTTTTGGGGGAAAAAGACAGAAATTCCACTTATTTGGAGGCAAAAACGCAAAAGTTCCCCTTATTTTGGAGCAAAAATGAAAAAATTTCCCTTTTTTATGGCAAAAAGGTATGCATTCTTCTTATTTTCGGACAAAAAAGCAGAAATTCCCCATATTTTGGGGGAAAAGGCAAAAATTCCCCTTATTTTGGGGCAAAATTGCAGAAATTTCCCTAATTGTGGGGCAAAAATCAGAAAATCCCCTTATTTTGGGCAAAAATTGCAGAAATTTCCCTTATTATGGGGAAAAATCGCAAAAATTTCTTTTATTTTAGGGCAAAATTGCAGAAATTTCACTAATTGTGGAGCAAAAAGCAGAAATTCTCCTTTTTTGGGGGCATAACTCAGAAATTCCTCTTATTTTGAGGCAAAATTCCAGAAATTTCCCTTATTTTGGAGCAAAATTACAAAAATTTCACTTATGTTGGTGAAAAATTGCAGAAATTTCACTTATTTCAGAGAAAAAAGGCAGAAATTTTCCTTATTTTGGGGCAAAAATGCAGAAATTCCTAATATTTTGTGCCAAAATTCAGAAATTCCCCGAATTTTGAGGTAAAAAGGCTGAAATTCCCCTTATTTGTGGGCAAAAAGGCAGAAATTTCCCTTATATTGGGGCAAAATTGCAGAAATTTCACTTATTTCAGGGTAATAAGTCAGGAATTTTTTTTTATTTTGGGGCAAAAAGACAGAAATTCCACTTATTTACAGGCAAAAATGCAGAAATTCCCCTTATTATGAGGTAAAAAGGCTGAAATTCCCCTTATTTGGGGGAAAAAAGGCAGAAATTTCCCTTATTTTGGGGCAAAATTGCAGAAATTTTACTTATTTCAGGGTAATAAGTCAGAAATTCCTTTTATTTTGGGGCAAAAAAGACAGTAATTCCTTTGTTTTGAGGGAAAAATACAGAAAATCCAATTATTTAGAGGCAAAAAGGCAGAAATTCCTTTTATTTTGGAGCAAAAATGAAGAAATTTCCCTTTTATATGTCAAAAAGGTATGCATTCTCCTTATTTTCGGGCAAAAAGGCAAAAATTCCTCGTATTTTGGATCAAAATTGCAGAAATTCCCCTAAATATGGGGCAAAAATGCAGAAATTCCCTATATGTTGGGGCAAAAAGACAGAAATTCTCCATATTTTGGGGCAAAACTCAAAAATTCCACTTATTTTGGAGCAAAATTGCAGAAATATCTCTTATTTCAGGGAAAAAAGGCAGAAATTTTTCTTATATTGGGGCAAAAAGGCAAAAATTCCTAATATTTTGTGGCAAAAATGCAGAAATTCCCTTTATTTTTAGGTTAAAAGGCTGAAATTCCCCTTATTTGGAAGCAAAAATGCAGAAATTTTCTTATTTTTGAGCAAAATTGCAGAAATTTCACTTATTTTGGGGCAAAATTGCAGAAATTTCCCTTATTTCAAGGAAAAAAGGCAGAATTTTTTTTTATTTTGGGGCAAAAAGGCAGAAATTCCTAATATTTTGTGGCAAAAATGCAGAAATTCTTCTTATTTTGAGGTAAAAAGGCTGAAATCCCCTCATTTGGGGGCAAAAAGTCAGAAATTTCCTATATATTGGGGCAAAATTGCAGAAATTTCACTTATTTCAGGGTAATAAGTCAGAATTTCCCCTTATTTTGGGGCAAAAAAGACAGAAATTCCCTTTGTTTGGGGGAAAAAGACAGAAATTCCACTTATTTAGAGGCAAAAAGCAGAAATTCCCCATATTTTGGAGCAAAAATGAAGAAATTTCACTTTTTTATGGCAAAAAAAATGCATTCCCCTTATTTTCGGGCAAAAAGGCAGAAATTCCCTGTATTTTGAAGCAAAATTGCAGAAATTCTCCTAATTTTGGGGCAAAAGGCAGAAATTCTCTTTATTTTGGGGAAAAAATCAGAAATTTTCTTTATTTTGGGGCAAAATTCCAGAAATTTTTTTTATTTTGGGGCAAAATTTCAGGAATTTACCTTATTTTGGGGCAAAATTGCAGAAATTTCCCTTATTTGGGGCAAAATTGCAGAAATTTCACTTATTTTCAGGTAAAAAGGCTGAAATTTCCTTTATTTTGGGGCAAAAAGGCAGAAATTCCTAATATTTTGTGCCAAAATTCAGAAATTCCCATTATTTTGATGTAAAAATGCTGAAATTCCCCTTATTTTGGGGCAAAAAGGCAGAAATTTCCCTTATTTTGGGGCAAAATTGCAGAAATTTTACTTATTTCAGGGTAATAAGTCAGAAATTCCTTTTATTTTGGGGTAAAAAAGACAGAAATTCCCTTTGTTTTGGGGGAAAAAGACAGAAATTCCACTTATTTAGATGCAAAAAGGCAGAAATTTTCCTAATTTTGGAGCAAAAATGAAGAAATTTCCCTTTTATATGGCAAAAAGGTATGCATTCCCCTTATTTTCTGGCAAAAAGGCAGAAATTCCCCGTATTTTGGAGCAAAATTGCAGAAATTCCCCTAATTGTGGGGCAAAAAGGCAGAAAATCCCTATATGTTGGGGAAAAAGGCAGAAATTCTCCATATTTTGGGGCAAAACTCAGAAATTCCGCTTATTTTGGAGCAAAATTGCAGAAATATCTCTTATTTCAATGAAAAAAATCAGAAATTTTTTTTATTTTGGGGCAAAAAGGCAGAAATTCCTAATATTTTGTGGCAAAAATGCAGAAATTCTTCTTATTTTGAGGTAAAAAGGCTGAAATCCCCTTATTTGGGGGCAAAAAGGCAGAAATTTCCTATATGTTGAGGCAAAATTGCAGAAATTTCACTTATTTCAGGGTAATAAGTCAGAAATTCCCCTTATTTTGGGGCAAAAAAGACAGAAATTCCCTTAGTTTTGGGGGAAAAAGACAGAAATTCCACTTATTTAGAGGCAAAAAGCAGAAATTCCCCTTATTTTGGAGCAAAAATGAAGAAATTTCACTTTTTTATGGCAAAAAGGAATGCATTCCCCTTATTTTCAGGCAAAAAAGCAGAAATTCCCTGTATTTTGGAGCAAAATTGCAGAAATTCTCCTAATTTTGGGGCAAAAGGCAGAAATTCTCTTTATTTTGGGGATAAAATCAGAAATTATCCTTATTTTGCGGCAAAATTACAGAAATTTTTTTTTACTTTGGGGCAAAATTGCAGGAATTTACCTTACTTTGGGGCAAAATTGAAGAAATTTCCCTTATTTGGGGCAAAATTGTAGAAATTTCACTTATTTCAGGGTAATAAGTCAGAATTTTTTTTTATTTTGGGGCAAAAAGACAGAAATTCCACTTATTTAGAGGCAAAACTCAGAAATTCCCCTTATTATGAGGTAAAAAGGCTGAAATTCCCCTTATTTGTGGGAAAAAAGGCAGAAATTTCCCTTATTTTGGGGCAAAATTGCAGAAATTTTACTTATTTCAGGGTAATAAGTCAGAAATTCCTTTTATTTTGGGGCAAAAAAGACAGAAATTCCTTTGTTTTGAGGGAAAAAGACAGAAATTCCACTTATTTAGAGGCAAAAAGGCAGAAATTCCTTTTATTTTGGAGCAAAAATGAAGAAATTTCACTTTTATATGGCAAAAAGGTATGCATTCTTCTTATTTTCGTGCAAAAGTTAGAAATTCCTCGTGTTTTGGATCAAAATTGCAGAAATTCCCCTAAATATGGGGCAAAAATGCAGAAATTACCTATATGTTGGGGCAAAAAGACAGAAATTCTCCATATTTTGGGGCAAAACTCAAAAATTCCACTTATTTTGGAGCAAAATTGCAGAAATATCTCTTATTTCAGGGAAAAAAGGCAGAAATTTTCTTTACATTGGGGCAAAAAGGCAAAAATTCCTAATATTTTGTGGCAAAAATGCAGAAATTCCCTTTATTTTTAGGTTAAAAGGCTGAAATTCCCCTTATTTGGAAGCAAAAATGCAGAAATTTCCTTATTTTGGGGCAAAATTGCAGAAATTTCACTTATTTTGGGGCAAAATTGCAGAAATTTCCCTTATTTCAAGGAAAAAAGGCAGAATTTTTTTTTATTTTGGGGCAAAAAGGCAGAAATTCCTAATATTTTGTGGCAAAAATGCAGAAATTCTTCTTATTTTGAGGTAAAAAGGCTGAAATCCCCTCATTTGGGGGCAAAAAGTCAGATATTTCCTATATATTGGGGCAAAATTGCAGAAATTTCACTTATGTCAGGGTAATAAGTCAGAATTTCCCCTTATTTTGGGGCAAAAAAGACATAAATTCCCTTTGTTTGGGGGAAAAAGACAGAAATTCCACTTATTTAGAGGCAAAAAGCAGAAATTCCCCTTATTTTGGAGCAAAAATGAAGAAATTTCACTTTTTTATGGCAAAAAGGTATGCATTCCCCTTATTTTCTGGCAAAAAGGCAGAAATTCCCCGTATTTTGGAGCAAAACTCAGAAATTCCGCTTATTTTGGAACAAAATTGCAGAAATATCTCTTATTTCAACGAAAAAAGGCAGAAATTTTTTTTATTTTGGTGCAAAAAGGCAGAAATTCTTAATATTTTGTGGCAAAAATGCAGAAATTCTTCTTATTTTGAGGTAAAAAGGCTGAAATCCCCTTATTTGGGGGCAAAAAGGCAGAAATTTCTATATGTTGAGGCAAAATTGCAGAAATTTCATTTATTTCAGGGTAATAAGTCAGAAATTCCCCTTATTTTGGGGCAAAAAAGACAGAAATTCCCTTTGCTTTGGGGGAAAAAGACAGAAATTCCACTTATTTAGAGGCAAAAAGCAGAAATTCCCCTTATTTAGGAGCAAAAATGAAGAAATTTCACTTTTTTATGGCAAAAAGGAATGCATTCCCCTTATTTTCAGGCAAAAAAGCAGAAATTCCCTGTATTTTGGAGCAAAATTGCAGAAATTCTCCTAATTTTGGGGCAAAAGGCAAAAATTCTCTTTATTTTGGGGATAAAATCAGAAATTATCCTTATATTGGGGCAAAATTACAGAATTTTTTTTACTTTGGGGCAAAATTGCAGGAATTTACCTTATTTTGGGGCAAAATTGCAGAAATTTCCCTTATTTGGGGCAAAATTGCAGAAATTTCACTTATTTTCAGGTAATAAGTCAGAATTTTTTTTTATTTTGGGGCAAAAAGACAGAAATTCCACTTATTTAGAGGCAAAAATGCAGAAATTTCCCTTATTTAGAGGTAATAAGGTTTAAATTCCCCTTATTTTGGGGCAAAAACGCAGAAATACCCCTTATTTTGGGGTAAAATTTCAGAAATTTCAAATATTTCTGGGCAAAATGGCAGAAATTCCCCTTATTTTGGGGCAAAAAGATGAAATCCCTAATTTTTGGCTAAAATTGAAGAAATTTCACTTATTTCGGGACAAAAAGGCAGAAATTCAACTTAATTTCGGGCAAAAAGGCAGAAATGACCCGTATCTTGGAGCAAAATTGCAGAAATTCCCCTAATATTGGTGCAAAAATGAAGAAATTCCCTTTATTTTGGGGCAAAAAGGCAAAAATTCCAAATATTTTGGTGCAAAAATCAGAAATTTCCCTTATTTTGATGTAAAATGCTGAAATTCCCCATATTTTGGGGCAAAAGGCAGAAATTTACCTTATGTTGGGGCAAATTTGCAGAAATTTCACTTATTTCAGGGTAATAAGTCAGAAATTTTTCTTATTTTGGGGCAAAAAAGACAGAAATTTCCTTTGTTTTGGGGAAAAAGACAGAAATTCCACTTATTTGGAGGCAAAAACGCAAATGTTCCCCTTATTTTGGAGCAAAAATGAAGAAATTTCCCTTTTTTATGGCAGAAAGGTATGCATTCTTCTTATTTTCGGACAAAAAGGCAGAAATTCCCCATATTTTGGAGCAAAAGGCAGAAATTCTCCTTATTTTGAGGCAAAATTGCAGAAATTATCCTAATTGTGAGGAAAAAATCAGAAATTCCACATATTTTGGGGCAAAATTGCAAAAATTTCCCTTATTATGAGGAAAAATTGTAAAATTTCTTTTATTTTAGGGCAAAATATCAGAAATTTCATGAATTGTGGGGTAAAAAGGCAGAAATTCTCCTTATTTTAGGGCAAAACTCAGAAATTTCACTTATTTTGGGGCAAAATTCCAGAAATTTTCCTTATTTTGGGCCAAAATTGAAGAAATTTCACTTATTTTGGTGCAAAATTGCAGAAATTTTACTTATTTCAAAGAACAAAGGCAGAAATTTTCATTATTTTGGGGCAAAAAAGCAGAAATTCCTAATATTTTGTTCCAAAATTCAGAAATTCCTTTTATTTTGAGGTAAAAAGGCTGAAATTCCCTTTATTTGGGGGCAAAAAGGCAGAAATTTCCCTTATATTGGGGCAAAATTGCAGAAAGTTCATTTATTTCAGGGTAATAAGTCAGAAATTTTCCTAATTTTGGGGCAAAAAAGACATAAATTCCCTTTGTTTTGGGGGAAAAAGACAGAAATTCCACTTATTTACAGGCAAAAATGCAGAAATTCCCCTTATTATGAGGTAAAAAGGCTGAAATTCCCCTTATTTGGGAGGAAAAATCAGAAATTTCCTTTATTTTGGGGCAAAATTCCAGAAATTTTAATTATTTCAGGGTAATAAGTCAGAAATTCCCCTTATTTTGGGGCAATAAAGACAGAAATTCCCTTTGTTTTGAGGGAAAAAGACAGAAATTCCACTTATTTAGAGGCAAAAAGGCAGAAATTTTTTATATTTTGGAGCAAAAATGAAGAAATTTCCCTTTTATATGGCAAAAAGGTATGCATTCCCATTATTTTCGGGGAAAAAGGCAGAAATTCCCCGTATTTTGGAGCAAAATTGCAGAAATTCCCCTAATTGTGGGGCAAAAAGGCAGAAATTCCCTATTTGTTGGGGCAAAAAGACAGAAATTCTCCTTATTTTGGGGCAAAACTCAGAAATTCCACTTATTTTGGAGCAAAATTACAGAAATATCTCTTATTTCAGGAAAAAAAGGCAGAAATTTTTATTATATTGGGACAAAAAGGCAGAAATTCCTAATATTTTGTGGCAAAAATGCAGAAATTCCCCTTATTTTTAGGTTAAAAGTCTGAAATTCCTCTTATTTGGAAGCAAAAATGCAGAAATTTCTCTTATTTTGGGGCAAAATTGCAGAAATTTCACTTATTGTGGGGCAAAATTGCAGAAATTTCACTTATGTCAGGGAATAAAGGCAGAAATTTTCCTTATTTTGGGGCAAAAAGGCAGAAATTCCTAATAATTTGTGGCAAAAATGCAGAAATTCTTCTTATTTTGAGGTAAAAAGGCTGAAATCCCCTTATTTGGGGGCAAAAAGGCAGAAATTTCCTATATGTTGGGGCAAAATTGCAGAAATTTCACTTATTTCAGGGTAATAAGTAAGAAATTCCCCTTATTTTGGGGCAAAAAAGACAAAAATTCCCTTTGTTTGGGGGAAAAAGACAGAAATTCCACTTATTTAGAGGCAAAAAGCAGAAATTCCCCTTATTTTGGAGCAAAAATGAAGAAATTTCACTTTTTTATGGCAAAAAAAATGCATTCCCCTTATTTTCGGGCAAAAAGGCAGAAATTCTCCGTATTTTGAAGAAAAATTGCAGAAATTATCCTAATTTTGGGGCAAAAGGCAGAAATTCTCTTTATTTTGGGGAAAAAATCAGAAATTTTCTTTATTTTGGGGCAAAATTCCAGAAATTTTTTTTATTTTGGGGCAAAATTTCAAGAATTTACCTTATTTTGGGGCAAAATTCCAGAAATTTCCTTTATTTGGGGTAAAATTGCAGAAATTTCACTTATATTCAGGTAAAAAGGCTGAAATTTCCTTTATTTTGGGGCAAAAAGGCAGAAATTCCTACTATTTTGTGCCAAAATTCAGAAATTCCCATTATTTTGAGGTAAAAATGCTGAAGTTCCCCTTATTTTGGGGCAAAAAGGCAGAAATTTCCCTTATATTGGGGCAAAATTGCAGAAATTTCACTTATTTCAGGGTAATAAGTCAGAAATTTTTTTTATTTTGGGGCAAAAAGACAGAAATTCCACTTATTTCGAGGCAAAAAGCAGAAATTCCCCTTATTATGAGGTAAAAAGGCTGAAATTCCCCTTATTTTGGGGGAAAAAGGCAGAAATTTCCCTTATTTTGGGGCAAAATTGCAGAAATTTTACTTATTTCAGGGTAATAAGTCAGAAATTCCTTTTATTTTGGGGCAAAAAAGACAGAAATTCCCTTTGTTTTGGGGGAAAAAGACAGAAATTCCACTTATTTAGATGCAAAAAGGCAGAAATTTTCCTAAATTTGGAGCAAAAATGAAGAAATTTCCCTTTTATATGGCAAAAAGGTATGCATTCCCCTTATTTTCTGGCAAAAAGGCAGAAATTCCCCGTATTTTAGAGCAAAATTGCAGAAATTCCCCTAATTGTGGGGCAAAAAGGCAGAAAATCCCTATATGTTGGGGAAAAGGCAGAAATTCTCCATATTTTGGGGCAAAACTCAGAAATTCCGCTTATTTTGGAGCAAAATTGCAGAAATAACTCTTATTTCAACGAAAAAAGGCAGAAATTTTTTTTATTTTGGGGCAAAAAGGCAGAAATTCCTAATATTTTGTGGCAAAAATGCAGAAATTCTTCTTATTTTGAGGTAAAAAGGCTGAAATCCCCTTATTTGGGGGCAAAAAGGCAGAAATTTCCTATATGTTGAGGCAAAATTGCAGAAATTTCACTTTTTTCAGGGTAATAAGTCAGAAATTCCCCTTATTTTGGGGCAAAAAAGACAGAAATTCCCTTTGTTTTGGGGGAAAAAGACAGAAATTCCACTTATTTAGAGGCAAAAATCAGAAATTCCACTTATTTAGGAGCAAAAATGAAGAAATTTCACTTTTTTATGGCAAAAAGGAATGCATTCCCCTTATTTTCAGGCAAAAAAGCAGAAATTCCCTGTATTTTGGAGCAAAATTGCAGAAATTCTCCTAATTTTGGGGCAAAAGGCAGAAATTCTCTTTATTTTGGGGATAAAATCAGAAATTATCCTTATTTTGGGGCAAAATTACAGAATTTTTTTTTATTTTGGGGCAAAATTGCAGGAATTTACCTTATTTTGGTGCAAAATTGCAGAAATTTCCCTTATTTGGGGCAAAATTGCGGAAATTTCACTTATTTTCAGGTAAAAGGGCTGAAATTTCCTTTATTTTGGGGCAAATAGGCAGAAATTCTGTATATTTTGTGGCAAAAAGGCAGAAATTTCCCTTATTTAGAGGTAATAAGGTTTAAATTCCCCTTATTTTGGGCCAAAAAGGCAGAAATACCCCTTATTTTGGGGTAAAATTTCAGAAATTTCAAATATTTCTGGGCAAAATGGCAGAAATTCCCCTTATTTTGGGGCAAAAGGATGAAATCCCTAATTTTTGGCTAAAATTGAAGAAATTTCACTTATTTCGGGACAAAAAGGCAGAAATTCCACTTAATTTCGGGCAAAAAGACAGAAATGACCCGTATTTTGGAGCAAAATTGCAGAAATTCCCCTAATATTTGTGCAAAAATGAAGAAATTCCCTTTATTTTGGGGCAAAAAGGCAAAAATTCCAAATATTTTGGAGCAAAAATCAGAAATTTCCCTTATTTTGATGTAAAATGCTGAAATTCCCCATATTTTGGGGCAAAAGGCAGAAATTTACCTTATGTTGGGGCAAATTTGCAGAAATTTCACTTATTTCAGGGTAATAAGTCAGAAATTTTTCTTATTTTGGGGCAAAAAAGACAGAAATTTCCTTTGTTTTGGAGAAAAAGACAGAAATTCCACTTATTTGGAGGCAAAAACGCAAATGTTCCCCTTATTTTGGAGCAAAAATGAAGAAATTTCCCTTTTTTATGGCAGAAAGGTATGCATTCTTCTTATTTTCGGACAAAAAGGCAGAAATTCCCCATATTTTGGGGCAAAAGGCAGAAATTCTCCTTATTTTGAGGCAAAATTGCAGAAATTATCCTAATTGTGAGGAAAAAATCAGAAATTCCACATATTTTGGGGCAAAATTGCAAAAATTTCCCTTATTATGAGGAAAAATTGCAAAAATTTCTTTTATTTTTGGGCAAAATTGCAGAAATTTCACGAATTGTGGGGCAAAAAGGCAGAAATTCTCCTTATTTTAGGGCAAAACTCAGAAATTTCACTTATTTTGGGGCAAAATTCCAGAAATTTCCCTTATTTTGGGCCAAAATTGAAGAAATTTCACTTATTTTGGTGCAAAATTGCAGAAATTTTACTTATTTCAAAGAACAAAGGCAGAAATTTTCCTTATTTTGGGGCAAAAAAGCAGAAATTCCTAATATTTTGTTCCAAAATTCAGAAATTCCCCTTATTTTGAGGTAAAAAGGCTGAAATTCCCCTTATTTGGGGGCAAAAAGGCAGAAATTTCCCTTATATTGGGGCAAAATTGCAGAAAGTTCATTTATTTCAGGGTAATAAGTCAGAAATTTTCCTTATTTTGGGGCAAAAAAGACATAAATTCCCTTTATTTTGGGGGAAAAAGACAGAAATTCCACTTATTTAGAGGCAAAAATTAAGAAATTCCCCTTATTATGAGGTAAAAAGGCTGAAATTCCCCTTATTTGGGAGGAAAAAATCAGAAATTTCCTTTATTTTGGGGCAAAATTGCAGAAATTTTACTTATTTCAGGGTAATAAGTGAGAAATTCCCCTTATTTTGGGGCAATAAAGACAGAAATTCCCTTTGTTTTGAGGGAAAAAGACAGAAATTCCACTTATTTAGAGGCAAAAAGACAGAAATTTTTGATATTTTGGAGCAAAAATGAAGAAATTTCTCTTTTATATGGCAAAAACGTATGCATTCCCATTATTTTCGGGGAAAAAGGCAGAAATTCCCCGTATTTTGGAGCAAAATTGCAGAAATTCCCCTAATTGTGGGGCAAAAAGGCAGAAATTCCCTATTTGTTGGGGCAAAACGACAGAAATTCTCCTTATTTTGGGGCAAAACTCAGAAATTCCACTTATTTTGGAGCAAAATTAAAGAAATATCTCTTATTTCAGGAAAAAAAGGCAAAAATTTTCCTTATATTGGGGCAAAAATGCAGAAATTCCTAATATTTTGTGGCAAAAATGCAGAAATTCCCCTTATTTTTAGGTTAAAAGTCTGAAATTCCTCTCATTTGGAAGCAAAAATGCAGAAATTTCCCTTATTTTTGGGCAAAATTGCAGAAAATTCACTTATTGTGGGGCAAAATTGCAGAAATTTCCCTTATTTTAGGGAACAAAGGCAGAAATTTTTTTTATTTTGGGGCAAAAAGCCAGAAATTCCTAATAATTTGTGGCAAAAATGCAGAAATTCTTGTTATTTTGAGGTAAAAAGGCTGAAATCTCCTTATTTGGGGGCAAAAAGGAAGAAATTTCCTATATGTTGGGGCAAAATTGCAGAAATTTCACTTAATTCAGGGTAATAATTCAGAAATTCCCCTTATTTTGGGGCAAAAAAGACAGAAATTCCCTTTGTTTGGGGGAAAAAGACAGAAATTCCACTTTTTTAGAGGCAAAAAGCAGAAATTCCCCTTATTTTGGTGCAAAAATGAAGAAATTTCACTTTTTTATGGCAAAAAAAATGCATTCCCCTTATTTTCGGGCAAAAAGGCAGAAATTCCCCGTATTTTGAAGCAAAATTGCAGAAATTCTCCTAATTTTGGGGCAAAAGGCAGAAATTCTCTTTATTTTGGGGATGAAATCAGAAATTATCCTTATTTTGGGGCAAGATTACAGAAATTTTTTTTATTTTGGGGCAAAATTGCAGGAATTTACCTTATTTTGGGGCAAAATTGCAGAAATTTCGCTTA
This sequence comes from Micromys minutus, assembly GCF_963924665.1. Taxonomy (NCBI): domain Eukaryota; kingdom Metazoa; phylum Chordata; class Mammalia; order Rodentia; family Muridae; genus Micromys; species Micromys minutus. The sequence continues at coordinate 8,466,113 of NW_027667467.1, read as the reverse complement.
TTTGGGGCAAAATTGCAGAAATTTCACTTATTTTCAGGTAAAAAGGCTGAAATTTCCTTTATTTTGGGGCAAATAGGCAGAAATTCTGTATATTTTGTGGCAAAAAGGCAGAAATTTCCCTTATTTAGAGGTAATAAGGTTTAAATTCCCCTTATTTTGGGGCAAAAAGGCAGAAATACCCCTTATTTTGGGGTAAAATTTCAGAAATTTCAAATATTTCTGGGCAAAATGGCAGAAATTCCCCTTATTTTGGGGCAAAAAGATGAAATCCCTAATTTTTGGCTAAAATTGAAGAAATTTCACTTATTTCGGGACAAAAAGGCAGAAATTCCACTTAATTTCGGGCAAAAAGGCAGAAATGACCCGTATTTTGGAGCAAAATAGCAGAAATTCCTCTAATATTGGTGCAAAAATGAAGAAATTCCCTTTATTTTGGGGCAAAAAGGCAAAAATTCCAAATATTTTGGTGCAAAAATCAGAAATTTCTCTTATTTCGATGTAAAATGCTGAAATTCCCCATATTTTGGGGCAAAAGGCAGAAATTTACCTTATGTTGGGGCAAATTTGCAGAAATTTCACTTATTTCAGGGTAATAAGTCAGAAATTTTTCTTATTTTGGGGCAAAAAAGACAGAAATTTCCTTTGTTTTGGGGAAAAAGACAGAAATTCCACTTATTTGGAGGCAAAAATGCAAATGTTCCCCTTATTTTGGAGCAAAAATGAAGAAATTTCCCTTTTTTATGGCAGAAAGGTATGCATTCTTCTTATTTTCGGACAAAAAGGCAGAAATTCCCCATATTTTGGGGCAAAAGGCAGAAATTCTCCTTATTTTGAGGCAAAATTGCAGAAATTATCCTAATTGTGAGGAAAAAATCAGAAATTCCACATATTTTGGGGCAAAATTGCAAAAATTTCCCTTATTATGAGGAAAAATTGCAAAAATTTCTTTTATTTTAGGGCAAAATTGCAGAAATTTCACGAATTGTGGAGCAAAATGGCAGAAATTCTCTTTATTTTAGGGCAAAACTCAGAAATTTCACTTATTTTGGGGCAAAATTCCAGAAATTTCCCTTATTTTGGGCCAAAATTGAAGAAATTTCACTTATTTTGGTGCAAAATTGCAGAAATTTTACTTATTTCAAAGAACAAAGGCAGAAATTTTCCTTATTTTGGGGCAAAAAAGCAGAAATTCCTAATATTTTGTTCCAAAATTCAGAAATTCCCCTTATTTTGAGGTAAAAAGGCTGAAATTCCCCTTATTTTGAGGTAAAAAGGCTGAAATTCCCCTTATTTGGGGGCAAAAAGGCAGAAATTTCCCTTATATTGGGGCAAAATTGCAGAAAGTTCATTTATTTCAGGGTAATAAGTCAGAAATTTTCCTTATTTTGGGGCAAAAAAGACATAAATTCCCTTTATTTTGGGGGAAAAAGACAGAAATTCCACTTATTTAGAGGCAAAAATGCAGAAATTCCCCTTATTATGAGGTAAAAAGGCTGAAATTCCCCTTATTTGGGAGGAAAAAGTCAGAAATTTCCTTTATTTTGGGGCAAAATTGCAGAAATTTTACTTATTTCAGGGTAATAAGTGAGAAATTCCCCTTATTTTGGGGCAATGAAGACAGAAATTCCCTTTGTTTTGAGGGGAAAAGACAGAAATTCCACTTATTTAGAGGCAAAAATGCAGAAATTTTTTATATTTTGGAGCAAAAATGAAGAAATTTCCCTTTTATATGGCAAAAAGGTATGCATTCCCATTATTTTCGGGGAAAAAGGCAGAAATTCCTCGTATTTTAGAGCAAAATTGCAGAAATTCCCCTAATTGTGGGGCAAAAAGGCAGAAATTCCCTATTTGTTGGGGCAAAACGACAGAAAATCTCCTTATTTTGGGGCAAAACTCAGAAATTCCACTTATTTTGGAGCAAAATTACAGAAATATCTCTTATTTCAGGAAAAAAAGGCAAAAATTTTCCTTATATTGGGGCAAAAATGCAGAAATTCCTAATATTTTGTGGCAAATATGCAGAAATTCCCCTTATTTTTAGGTTAAAAGTCTGAAATTCCTCTCATTTGGAAGCAAAAATGCAGAAATTTCCCTTATTTTTGGGCAAAATTACAGAAAATTCACTTATTGTGGGGCAAAATTGCAGAAATTTCCCTTATTTCAGGGAACAAAGGCAGAAATTTTTTTTTATTTTGGGGCAAAAAGGCAGAAATTCCTAATAATTTGTGGCAAAAATGCAGAAATTCTTGTTATTTTGAGGTAAAAAGGCTGAAATCCCCTTATTTGGGGGCAAAAAGGAAGAAATTTCCTATATGTTGGGGCAAAATTGCAGAAATTTCACTTATTTCAGGTTAATAAGTCAGAAATTCCCCTTATTTTGGGGCAAAAAAGACAGAAATTCCCTTTGTTTGGGGGAAAAAGACAGAAATTCCACTTATTTAGAGGCAAAAAGCAGAAATTCCCCTTATTATGAGGTAAAAAGGCTGAAATTCCCCTTATTTGGGGGGAAAAAGGCAGAAATTTCCCTTATTTTGGGGCAAAATTGCAGAAATTTTACTTATTTCAGGGTAATAAGTCAGAAATTCCTTTTATTTTGGGGCAAAAAAGACAGAAATTCACTTTGTTTTGGGGGAAAAAGACAGAAATTCCACTTATTTAGATGCAAAAATGCAGAAATTTTCCTAATTTTGGAGCAAAAATGAAGAAATTTCCCTTTTATATGGCAAAAAGGTATGCATTCCCCTTATTTTCAGGCAAAAAGGCAGAAATTCCCCGTATTTTGGAGCAAAATTGCAGAAATTCCCCTAATTGTGGGGCAAAAAGGCAGAAAATCCCTATATGTTGGGGAAAAAGGCAGAAATTCTCCATATTTTGGGGCAAAACTCAGAAATTCCGCTTATTTTGGAACAAAATTGCAGAAATATCTCTTATTTCAACGAAAAAAGGCAGAAATTTTTTTTTATTTTGGGGCAAAAAGGCAGAAATTCCTAATATTTTGTGGCAAAAAAGCAGAAATTCTTCTTATTTTGAGGTAAATAGGCTGAAATCCCCTTATTTGGGGGCAAAAAGGCAGAAATTTCCTATATGTTAAGGCAAAATTGCAGAAATTTCACTTATTTCAGGGTAATAAGTCAGAAATTCCCCTTATTTTGGGGCAAAAAAGACAGAAATTCCCTTTGTTTTGGGGGAAAAAGACAGAAATTCCACTTATTTAGAGGCAAAAATCAGAAATTCCCCTTATTTAGGAGCAAAAATGAAGAAATTTCACTTTTTTATGGCAAAAAGGAATGCATTCCCCTTATTTTCAGGCAAAAAAGCAGAAATTCCCTGTATTTTGGAGCAAAATTGCAGAAATTCTCCTAATTTTGGGGCAAAAGGCAGAAATTCTCTTTATTTTGGGGATAAAATCAGAAATTATCCTTATTTTGGGGCAAAATTACAGAAATTTTTTTTATTTTGGGGCAAAATTGCAGGAATTTACCTTATTTTGGGGCAAAATTGCAGAAATTTCCCTTATTTGGGGCAAAATTGCAGAAATTTCACTTATTTTCAGGTAAAAAGGCTGAAATTTCCTTTATTTTGGGGCAAATAGGCAGAAATTCCGTATATTTTGTGGCAAAAAGGCAGAAATTTCTCTTATTTAGAGGTAATAAGGTTTAAATTCCCCTTATTTTGGGGCAAAAAGGCAGAAATACTCCTTATTTTGGGGTAAAATTTCAGAAATTTCAAATATTTCTGAGCAAAATGGCAGAAATTCCCCTTATTTTGGGGCAAAAAGATGAAATCCCTAATTTTTGGCTAAAATTGAAGAAATTTCACTTATTTCGGGACAAAAAGGCAGAAATTCCACTTAATTTCGGGCAAAAAGGCAGAAATGACCCGTATTTTGGAGCAAAATTGCAGAAATTCCCCTAATATTGGTGCAAAAATGAAGAAATTCCCTTTATTTTGGGGCAAAAAGGCAAAAATTCCAAATATTTTGGTGCAAAAATCAGAAATTTCCTTTATTTTGATGTAAAATGCTGAAATTCCCCATATTTTGGGGCAAAAGGCAGAAATTTACCTTATGTTGGGGCAAATTTGCAGAAATTTCACTTATTTCAGGGTAATAAGTCAGAAATTTTTCTTATTTTGGGGCAAAAAAGACAGAAATTTCCTTTGTTTTGGGGAAAAAGACAGAAATTCCACTTATTTGGAGGCAAAAACGCAAATGTTCCCCTTATTTTGGAGCAAAAATGAAGAAATTTCCCTTTTTTATGGCAGAAAGGTATGCATTCTTCTTATTTTCTGACAAAAAGGCAGAAATTCCCCATATTTTGGGGCAAAAGGCAGAAATTCTCCTTATTTTGAGGCAAAATTGCAGAAATTATCCTAATTGTGAGGAAAAAATGAGAAATTCCACATATTTTGGGGCAAAATTGCAAAAATTTCCCTTATTATGAGGAAAAATTGCAAAAATTTCTTTTATTTTAGGGCAAAATTGCAGAAATTTCACGAATTGTGGGGCAAAAAGGCAGAAATTCTCTTTATTTTAGGGCAAAACTCAGAAATTTCACTTAATTTGGGGCAAAATTCCAGAAATTTCCCTTATTTTGGGCCAAAATTGGAGAAATTTCACTTATTTTGGTGCAAAATTGCAGAAATTTTACTTATTTCAAAGAACAAAGGCAGAAATTTTCCTTATTTAGGGGCAAAAAAGCAGAAATTCCTAATATTTTGTTCAAAAATTCAGAAATTCCCCTTATTTTGAGGTAAAAAGGCTGAAATTTCCATTATTTGGGGGCAAAACGGCAGAAATTTCCCTTATATTGGGGCAAAATTGCAGAAATTTCATTTATTTCAGGGTAATAAGTCAGAAATTTTCCTTATTTTGGGGCAAAAAAGACATAAATTCCCTTTATTTTGGGGGAAAAAGACAGAAATTCCACTTATTTAGAGGCAAAAATGCAAAAATTCCCCTTAAATGAGGTAAAAAGGCTGAAATTCCCCTTATTTGGGAGGAAAAAGTCAGAAATTTCCTTTATTTTGGGGCAAAATTGCAAAAATTTTACTTATTTCAGGGTAATAAGTCAGAAATTCCCCTTATTTTGGGGCAATAAAGGCAGAAATTCCCTTTGTTTTGAGGGAAATAGACAGAAATTCCACTTATTTAGAGGCAAAAAGGCAGAAATTTCTCCTATTTTGGAGCAAAAAGGAAGAAATTTCCCTTTTATATGGCAAAAAGTTATGCATTCCCATTATTTTCGGGGAAAAAGGCAGAAATTCCCCGTATTTTGAAGCAAAATTGCAGAAACTCCCTTAATTGTGGGGCAAAAAGGCAGAAATTCCCTATTTGTTTGGGCAAAACGACAGAAATTCTCCTTATTTTGGGGCAAAACTCAGAAATTCCACTTATTTTGGAGCAAAATTACAGAAATATCTCTTATTTCAGGAAAAAAAGGCAGAAATTTTCCTTATATTGGGGCAAAAATGCAGAAATTCCTAATATTTTGTGGCAAAAATGCAGAAATTCCCCTTATTTTTAGGTTAAAAGTCTGAAATTCCTCTCATTTGGAAGCAAAAATGCAGAAATTTCCCTTATTTTTGGGCAAAATTGCAGAAAATTCTCTTATTGTGGGGCAAAATTGCAGAAATTTCCCTTATTTCAGGGATCAAAGGTAGAAATATTTTTTATTTTGGGGCAAAACGGCAGAAATTCCTAATAATTTGTGGCAAAAATGCAGAAATTCTTCTTATTTTGAGGTAAAAAGGCTGAAATCCCCTTATTTGGGGGCAAAAAGGCAGAAATTTCCTATATGTTGGGGCAAAATTGCAGAAATTTCACTTATTTCAGGGTAATAAGTCAGAAATTACCCTTATTTTGGGGCAAAAATGACAGAAATTCCCTTAGTTTTGGGGGAAAAAGACAGAAATTTTACTTATTTAGAGGCAAAAAGCAGAAATTCCCCTTATTTTGGAGCAAAAATGAAGAAATTTCACTTTTTTATGGCAAAAAGGTATGCATTCCCCTTATTTTCGGGCTAAAAAGCAGAAATTCCCCGTATTTTTGAGCAAAATTGCAGAAATTCTCCTAATTTTGGGGCAAAAGGAAGAAATTCCGTTTATTTTGGGGCAAAAATCAGAAATTTTCCTTATTTTGAGGCAAAATTTCAGAATTTTTTTTTATTTTGGGGTAAAATTGCGGGAATTTACCTTATTTTGGGGCAAAATTGCAGAAATTTCCCTTATTTGGGGCAAAATTGCAAAATTTAACTTATTTTCAGGTAAAAAGGCTGAAATTTCCTTTATTTTGGGGCAAAAAGGGAGAAATTCCCCTTATTTTGGGAAAAATTGCAGAAATTTTCCTTATTTTGGGGCAAAAAGGCAGAAATTTTGTATATTTTGTGGCAAAAAGGCAGAAATTTCCCTTATTTTAAGGTAATAAGGTTGAAATTCCCCTTATTTTGGGGCAAAAAGGCAGAAATACCCCTTAATTTGGGGTAAAATTTCAGAAATTTCAAATATTTCTGGGCAAAATGGCAGAAATTTCCCTTATTTTGGGGCCAAAAGAATAAATCCCTAATTTTTGGCTAAAATTGAAGAAATTTCACTTATTTCGAGACAAAAAGGCAGAAATTCCACTGAATTTCAGGCAAAAAGGCAGAAATGACCCGTATTTTGGAGCAAAATTGCAGAAATTCCCCTAATATTGGTGCAAAAATGAAGAAATTCCCTTTATTTTGGGGCAAAAATGCAAAAACTCCAAATATTTTGGTGCAAAAATCAGAAATTTCCCTTATTTTGATGTAAAATGCTGAAATTCCCCATATTTTGGGGCAAAAGGCAGAAATTTCCCTTATTTTGGGGCAAATTTGCAGAAATTTCACTTATTTCAGGGTAATAAGTCAGAAATTTTTCTTATTTTGGGGCAAAAAAGACAAAAATTTCTTTGTTTTGGGGAAAAAGACAGAAATTCCACTTATTTGGAGGAAAAAACGCAAAAGTTCCCCTTATTTTGGAGCAAAAATGAAGAAATTTCCCTTTTTTATTGCAAAAAGGTATGCATTCTTCTTATTTTCAGACAAAAAGGCAGAAATACTCCATATTTTGGGGCAAAAGGCAGAAATTCTCCTTATTTTGAGGCAAAGTTGCAGAAATTATCCTAATTGTGGGGAAAAAATCAGAAATTCCACATATTTTGGGGCAAAATTGCAAAAATTTCCCTTATTATGAGGAAAAATTGAAAAAATTTCTTTTATTTTAGGGCAAAATTGCAGAAATTTCACGAATTGTGGGGCAAAAAGGCAGAAATTCTCCTTATTTTAGGGCAAAACTCAGAAATTTCACTTATTTTGGGGCAAAATTCCAGAAATTTCCCTCATTTTGGGCCAAAATTGAAGAAATTTCACTTATTTTGGTGCAAAATTGCAGAAATTTTACTTATTTCAAAGAACAAAGGCAGAAATTTTCCTTATTTTGGGGCAAAAAAGCAGAAATTCCTAATATTTTGTTCCAAAATTCAGAAATTCCCCTTATTTTGAGGTAAAAAGGCTGAAATTTCCCTTATTTGGGGGCAAAAAGGCAGAAATTTTCCTTATATTGGGGCAAAATTGCAGAAATTTCATTTATTTCAGGGTAATAAGTCAGAAATTTTCCTTATTTTGGGGCAAAAAAGACATAAATTCCCTTTATTTTGGGGGAAAAAGACAGAAATTCCACTTATTTAGAGGCAAAAATGCAGAAATTCCCCTTATTATGAGGTAAAAAGGCTGAAATTCCCCTTATTTGGGAGGAAAAAGTCAGAAATTTCCTTTATTTTGGGGCAAAATTGCAGAAATTTTACTTATTTTAGGGTAATAAGTCAGAAATTCCCCTTATTTTGGGGCAATAAAGGCAGAAATTCCCTTTGTTTTGAGGGAAAAAGACAGAAATTCCACTTATTTAGAGGCAAAAAGGCAGAAATTTCTTCTATTTTGGAGCAAAAAGGAAGAAATTTCCCTTTTATATGGCAAAAAGTTATGCATTCCCATTATTTTCGTGGAAAAAGGATGAAATTCCCCGTATTTTGGAGCAAAATTGCAGAAATTCCCCTAATTGTGGGGCAAAAAGGCAGAAATTCCCTATTTGCTTGGGCAAAACGACAGAAATTCTCCTTATTTTGGGGCAAAACTCAGAAATTCCACTTATTTTGGAGCAAAATTACAGAAATATCTCTTATTTCAGGAAAAAAAGGCAGAATTTTTTTTTATATTGGAGCAAAAATGCAGAAATTCCTAATATTTTGTGGCAAAAATGCAGAAATTCCCCTTATTTTTAGGTTAAAAGTCTGAAATTAATCTCATTTGGAAGCAAAAATGCAGAAATTTCCCTTATTTTTGGGCAAAATTGCAGAAAATTCTCTTATTGTGGGGCAAAATTGCAGAAATTTCCCTTATTTCAGGGAACAAAGGCAGAAATATTTTTTATTTTGGGGCAAAAAGGCAGAAATTCCTAATAATTTGTGGCAAAAATGCAGAAATTCTTCTTATTTTGAGGTAAAAAGGCTGAAATCCCCTTATTTGGGGGCAAAAAGGCAGAAATTTCCTATATGTTGGGGCAAAATTGCAGAAATTTCATTTTTTCAGGGTAATAAGTCAGAAATTACCCTTATTTTGGGGCAAAAATGACAGAAATTTCCTTTGTTTTGGGGGAAAAAGACAGAAATTCCACTTATTTAGAGGCAAAAAGCAGAAATTCCCCTTATTTTGGAGCAAAAATCAAGAAATTTCACTTTTTTATGGCAAAAAAGTATGCATTCCCCTTATTTTCGGGCTAAAAAGCAGAAATTCCCTGTATTTTGGAGCAAAATTGCAGAAATTCTCCTAATTTTGGGGCAAAAGGAAGAAATTCCGTTTATATTGGGGCAAAAATCAGAAATTTTCCTTATTTTGAGGCAAAATTTCAGAATTTTTTTTTATTTTGGGGTAAAATTGCGGGAATTTACCTTATTTTGGGGCAAAATTGCAGAAATTTCCCTTATTTGGGGCAAAATTGCAAAATTTAACTTATTTTCAGGTAAAAGGCTGAAATTTCCTTTATTTTGGGGCAAAAAGGGAGAAATTCCCCTTATTTTGGGAAAAATTGCAGAAATTTTCCTTATTTTGGGGCAAAAAGGCAGAAATTTTGTATATTTTGTGGCAAAAAGGCAGAAATTTCCCTTATTTTAAGGTAATAAGGTTGAAATTCCCCTTATTTTGGGGCAAAAAGGAAGAAATACCCCTTAATTTGGGGTAAAATTTCAGAAATTTCAAATATTTCTGGGCAAAATGGCAGAAATTTCCCTTATTTTGGGGCCAAAAGAATAAATCCCTAATTTTTGGCTAAAATTGAAGAAATTTCACTTATTTCGAAACAAAAAGGCAGAAATTCCACTGAATTTCAGGCAAAAAGGCAGAAATGACCCGTATTTTGGAGCAAAATTGCAGAAATTCCCCTAATATTGGTGCAAAAATGAAGAAATTCCCTTTATTTTGGGGCAAAAAGGCAAAAACTCCAAATATTTTGGTGCAAAAATCAGAAATTTCCCTTATTTTGATGTAAAATGCTGAAATTCCCCATATTTTGGGGCAAAAGGAAGAAATTTCCCTTATTTTGGGGCAAATTTGCAGAAATTTCACTTATTTCAGGGTAATAAGTCAGAAATTTTTCTTATTTTGGGGCAAAAAAGACAGAAATTTCCTTTGTTTTGGGGAAAAAGACAGAAATTTCACTTATTTGGAGGAAAAAACGCAAAAGTTCCTTTTATTTTGGAGCAAAAATGAAGAAATGTCCCTTTTTTATTGCAAAAAGGTATGCATTCTTCTTATTTTCAGATAAAAAGGCAGAAATACTCCATATTTTGGGGCAAAAGGCAGAAATTCTCCTTATTTTGAGGCAAAATTGCAGAAATTATCCTAATTGTGGGGAAAAAATCAGAAATTCCACATATTTTGGGGCAAAATTGCAGAAATTTCCCATATTATGGGGAAAAATTGCAAAAATTTCTTTTATTTTAGGGCAAAATTGCAGAAATTTCACTAATTGTAAGGCAAAAAGGCAGAAATTCTCCTTATTTTGGGGCAAAACTCAGAAATTCCACACATTTTGGAGCAAAATTCCAGAAATTTCCCTTATTTTGGGCCAAAATTGAAGAAATTTCACTTATTTCGAGACAAAAAGGCAGAAATTCCACTGAATTTCAGGCAAAAAAACAGAAATGACCCGTATTTTGGAGCAAAATTGCAGAAATTCCCCTAATATTGGTGCAAAAATGAAGAAATTCCCTTTATTTTGGGGCAAAGGGCAAAAACTCCAAATATTTTGGTGCAAAAATCAGAAATTTCTTTTATTTTGATGTAAAATGCTGAAATTCCCCATATTTTGGGGCAAAAGGAAGAAATTTCCCTTATTTTGGGGCAAATTTGCAGAAATTTCACTTATTTCAGGGTAATAAGTCAGAAATTTTTCTTATTTTGGGGCAAAAAAGACAGAAATTTCCTTTGTTTTGGGGAAAAAGACAGAAATTCCACTTATTTGGAGGAAAAAACGCAAAAGTTCCCTTTATTTTGGAGCAAAAATGAAGAAATTTCCCTTTTTTATTGCAAAAAGGTATGCATTCTTCTTATTTTCAGACAAAAAGGCAGAAATACTCCATATTTTGGGGCAAAAGGCAGAAATTCTCATTATTTTGAGGCAAAATTGCAGAAATTATCATAATAGTGGGGAAAAAATCAGAAATTCCACATATTTTGGGGCAAAATTGCAAAAATTTTCCTTATTATGAGGAAAAATTGCAAAAATTTCTTTTATTTTAGGGCAAAATTTCAGAAATTTCACGAATTGTGGGGCAAAAAGGCAGAAATTCTCCTTATTTTAGGGCAAAACTCAGAAATTTCACTTATTTTGGGGCAAAATTCCAGAAATTTCCCTCATTTTGGGCCAAAATTGAAGAAATTTCACTTATTTTGGTGCAAAATTGCAGAAATTTTACTTATTTCAAAGAACAAAGGCAGAAATTTTCCTTATTTTGGGGCAAAAAAGCAGAAATTCCTAATATTTTGTTCCAAAATTCAGAAATTCCCCTTATTTTGAGGTAAAAAGGCTGAAATTTCCCTTATTTGGGGGCAAAAAGGCAGAAATTTTCCTTATATTGGGGCAAAATTGCAGAAATTTCATTTATTTCAGGGTAATAAGTCAGAAATTTTCCTTATTTTGGGGCAAAAAAGACATAAATTCCCTTTATTTTGGGGGAAAAAGACAGAAATTCCACTTATTTAGAGGCAAAAATGCAGAAATTCCCCTTATTATGAGGTAAAAAGGCTGAAATTCCCCTTATTTGGGAGGAAAAAGTCAGAAATTTCCTTTATTTTGGGGCAAAATTGCAGAAATTTTACTTATTTCAGGGTAATAAGTCAGAAATTCCCCTTATTTTGGGGCAATAAAGGCAGAAATTCCCTTTGTTTTGAGGGAAAAAGACAGAAATTCCACTTATTTAGAGGCAAAAAGGCAGAAATTTCTCCTATTTTGGAGCAAAAAGGAAGAAATTTCCCTTTTATATGGCAAAAAGTTATGCATTCCCATTATTTTCGGGGAAAAAGGCAGAAATTCCCCGTATTTTGGAGCAAAATTGCAGAAATTCCCCTAATTGTGGGGCAAAAAGGCAGAAATTCCCCATTTGTTTGGGCAAAACGACAGAAATTCTCCTTATTTTGGGGCAAAACTCAGAAATTCCACTTATTTTGGAGCAAAATTACAGAAATATCTCTTATTTCAGGAAAAAAAGGCAGAAATTTTCCTTATATTGGGGCAAAAATGCAGAAATTCCTAATATTTTGTGGCAAAAATGCAGAAATTCCCCTTATTTTTAGGTTAAAAGTCTGAAATTCCTCTCATTTGGAAGCAAAAATGCAGAAATTTCCCTTATTTTGGGGCAAAATTGCAGAAAATTCTCTTATTGTGGGGCAAAATTGCAGAAATTTCCCTTATTTCAGGGAACAAAGGCAGAAATATTTTTTATTTTGGGGCAAAAAGGCAGAAATTCCTAATAATTTGTGGCAAAAATGCAGAAATTCTTCTTATTTTGAGGTAAAAAGGCTGAAATCCCCTTATTTGGGGGCAAAAAGGCAGAAATTTCCTATATGTTGGGGCAAAATTGCAGAAATTTCACTTATTTCAGGGTAATAAGTCAGAAATTACCCTTATTTTGGGGCAAAAATGACAGAAATTCCCTTAGTTTTGGGGGAAAAAGACAGAAATTCCACTTATTTAGAGGCAAAAAGCAGAAATTCCCCTTATTTTGGAGCAAAAATGAAGAAATTTCACATTTTTATGGCAAAAAGGTATGCATTCCCCTTATTTTCGGGCTAAAAAGCAGAAATTCCCCGTATTTTGGAGCAAAATTGCAGAAATTCTCCTAATTTTGGGGCAAAAGTAAGAAATTCCCTTTAATTTGGGGCAAAAATCAGAAATTTTCCTTATTTTGAGGCAAAATTTCAGAAATTTTTTTTATTTTGGGGTAAAATTGCGGGAATTTACCTTATTTTGGGGCAAAATTGCAGAAATTTCCCTTATTTGGGGCAAAATTGCAGAAATTTAACTTATTTTCATGTAAAAAGGCTGAAATTTCCTTTATTTTGGGGCAAAAAGGGAGAAATTTCTTTTATTTTGGGAAAAATTGCAGAAATTTTCCTTATTTTGGGGCAAAAAGGCAGAAATTTTGTATATTTTGTGGCAAAAAGGCAGAAATTTCCCTTATTTTAAGGTAATAAGGTTGAAATTCCCCTTATTTTGGGGCAAAAAGGCAGAAATACCCCTTAATTTGGGGTAAAATTTCAGAAATTTCAAATATTTCCGGGCAAAATGACAGAAATTTCCCTTATTTTGGGGCCAAAAGAATAAATCCCTAATTTTTGGCTAAAATTGAAGAAATTTCACTTATTTCGAGACAAAAAGGCAGAAATTCCACTGAATTTCAGGCAAAAAGGCAGAAATGACCCGTATTTTGGAGCAAAATTGCAGAAATTCCCCTAATATTGGTGCAAAAATGAAGAAATTCCCTTTATTTTGGGGCAAAAAGGCAAAAACTCTAAATATTTTGGTGCAAAAATCAGAAATTTCCCTTATTTTGATGTAAAATGCTGAAATTCCCCATATTTTGGGGCAAAAGGCAGAAATTTCCCTTATTTTGGGGCAAATTTGCAGAAATTTCACTTATTTCAGGGTAATAAGTCAGAAATTTTTCTTATTTTGGGGCAAAAAAGACAGAAATTTCCTTTGTTTTGGGGAAAAAGACAGAAATTCCACTTATTTGGAGGAAAAAACGCAAAAGTTCCCCTTATTTTGGAGCAAAAATGAAGAAATTTCCCTTTGTTATTGCAAAAAGGTATGCATTCTTCTTATTTTCAGACAAAATGGCAGAAATACTCCATATTTTGGAGCAAAAGGCAGAAATTCTCATTATTTTGAGGCAAAATTGCAGAAATTATCCTAATTGTGGGGAAAAAATCAGAAATTCCACATATTTTGGGGCAAAATTGCAAAAATTTCCCTTATTATGAGGAAAAATTGCAAAAATTTCTTTTATTTTAGGGCAAAATTGCAGAAATTTCACGAATTGTGGGGCAAAAAGGCAGAAATTCTCCTTATTTTAGGGCAAAACTCAGAAATTTCACTTATTTTGGGGCAAAATTCCAGAAATTTCCCTTATTTTGGGCCAAAATTGAAGAAATTTCACTTATTTTGGTGCAAAATTGCAGAAATTTTACTTATTTCAAAGAACAAAGGCAGAAATTTTCCTTATTTTGGGGCAAAAAAGCAGAAATTCCTAATATTTTGTTCCAAAATTCAGAAATTCCCCTTAATTTGAGGTAAAAAGGCTGAAATTTCCCTTATTTGGGGGCAAAAAGGCAGAAATTTTCCTTATATTGGGGCAAAATTGCAGAAATTTCATTTATTTAAGGGTAATAAGTCAGAAATTTTCCTTATTTTGGGGCAAAAAAGACATAAATTCCCTTTATTTTGGGGGAAAAAGACAGAAATTCCACTTATTTAGAGGCAAAAATGCAGAAATTCCCCTTATTATGAGGTAAAAAGGCTGAAATTCCCCTTATTTGGGAGGAAAAAGTCAGAAATTTCCTTTATTTTGGGGCAAAATTGCAGAAATTTTACTTATTTCAGGGTAATAAGTCAGAAATTCCCCTTATTTTGGGGCAATAAAGGCAGAAATTCCCTTTGTTTTGGGGGAAAAAGACAGAAATTCCACTTATTTAGAGGCAAAAAGGCAGAAATTTCTCCTATTTTGGAGCAAAAAGGAAGAAATTTCCCTTTTATATGGCAAAAAGTTATGCATTCCCATTATTTTCGGGGAAAAAGACAGAAATTCCCCGTATTTTGGAGCAAAATTGCAGAAATTCCCCTAATTGTGGGGCAAAAAGGCAGAAATTCCGTATTTGTTTGGGCAAAACGACAGAAATTCTCCTTATTTTGGGGCAAAACTCAGAAATTCCACTTATTTTGGAGCAAAATTACAGAAATATCTTTTATTTCAGGAAAAAAAGGCAGAAATTTTCCTTATATTGGGGCAAAAATGCAGAAATTCCTAATATTTTGTGGCAAAAATGCAGAAATTCCCCTTATTTTTAAGTTAAAAGTCTGAAATTCCTCTCATTTGGAAGCAAAAATGCAGAAATTTCCCTTATTTTTGGGCAAAATTGCAGAAAATTCACTTATTGTGGGGCAAAATTGCAGAAATTTCCCTTATTTCAGGGAACAAAGGTAGAAATTTTTTTTTATTTTGGGGCAAAAAGGCAGAAATTCCTAATAATTTGTGGCAAAAATGCAGAAATTTTTCTTATTTTGAGGTAAAAAGGCTGAAATCCCCTTATTTGGGGGCAAAAAGGCAGAAATTTCCTATATGTTGGGGCAAAATTTCAGAAATTTCACTTATTTCAGGGTAATAAGTCAGAAATTACCCTTATTTTGGGGCAAAAATGACAGAAATTCCCTTAGTTTTTGGGGAAAAAGACAGAAATTCCACTTATTTAGAGGCAAAAAGCAGAAATTGCCCTTATTTTGGAGCAAAAATGAAGAAATTTCACATTTTTATGGCAAAAAGGTATGCATTCCCCTTATTTTCGGGCTAAAAAGCAGAAATTCCCCGTATTTTGGAGCAAAATTGCAGAAATTCTCCTAATTTTGGGGCAAAAGGCAGAAATTCCCTTTATTTTGGGGCAAAAATCAGAAATTTTCCTTATTTTGAGGCAAAATTTCAGAAATTTTTTTTATTTTGGGGTAAAATTGCGGGAATTTACCTTATTTTGGGGCAAAATTGCAAAAATTTAACTTATTTTCAGTTAAAAAGGCTGAAATTTCCTTTATTTTGGGGCAAAAAGGGAGAAATTCCCCTTATTTTGGGAAAAATTGCAGAAATTTTCCTTATTTTGGGGCAAAAAGGCAGAAATTTTGTATATTTTGTGGCAAAAAGGCAGAAATTTCCCTTATTTTAAGGTAATAAGGTTGAAATTCCCCTTATTTTGGGGCAAAAAGGCAGAAATACCCCTTAATTTGGGGTAAAATTTCAGAAATTTCAAATATTTCTGTGCAAAATGGCAGAAATTTCCCTTATTTTGGGGCCAAAAGAATAAATCCCTAATTTTTGGCTAAAATTGAAGAAATTTCACTTATTTCGAGACAAAAAGGCAGAAATTCCACTGAATTTCAGGCAAAAAGGCAGAAATGACCCGTATTTTGGAGCAAAATTGCAGAAATTCCCCTAATATTGGTGCAAAAATGAAGAAATTCCCTTTATTTTGGGGCAAAAAGGCAAAAACTCCAAATATTTTGGTGCAAAAATCAGAAATTTCCCTTATTTTGATGTAAAATGCTGAAATTCCCCATATTTTGGGGCAAAAGGCAGAAATTTCCCTTATTTTGGGGCAAATTTGCAGAAATTTCACTTATTTCAGGGTAATAAGTCAGAAATTTTTCTTATTTTGGGGCAAAAAAGACAGAAATTTCCTTTGTTTTGGGGAAAAAGACAGAAATTCCACTTATTTGGAGGAAAAAACGCAAAAGTTCCCCTTATTTTGGAGCAAAAATGAAGAAATGTCCCTTTTTTATTGCAAAAAGGTATGCATTCTTCTTATTTTCAGATAAAAAGGCAGAAATACTCCATATTTTGGGGCAAAAGGCAGAAATTCTCCTTATTTTGAGGCAAAATTGCAGAAATTATCCTAATTGTGGGGAAAAAATCAGAAATTCCACATATTTTGGGGCAAAATTGCAGAAATTTCCCATATTATGGGGAAAAAATGCAAAAATTTCTTTTATTTTAGGGCAAAATTGCAGAAATTTCACTAATTGTAAGGCAAAAAGGCAGAAATTCTCCTTATTTTGGGGCAAAACTCAGAAATTCCACACATTTTGGAGCAAAATTCCAGAAATTTCCCTTATTTTGGGGCAAAATTGCAGAAATTTCACTTATTTTGGTGCAAAATTGCAGAAATTTCACTTATTTCAGAGAAAAAAGGCAGAAATTTTCCTTATTTTGGGGCAAAAAGGCAGAAATTCCTAATATTTTGTGCCAAAATACAGAAATTCCCCTTATTTTTAGGTAAAAGTTTGAAATTCTTCTTATTTGGGGGCAAAAAGGCAGAAATTTCCCTTATATTGGGGCAAAATTGCAGAAATTTCACTTATTTCAGGGTAATAAGTCAGAAATTTTCCTAATTTTGGGGCAAAAAAGACAGAAATTCCCTTTGTTTTGGGGAAAAAGACAGAAATTCCACATATTTAGAGGCAGAATTGCAGAAATTCCCCTTACTATGAGGTATAAAGGCTGAAATTCCCCTTATTAGGGGGAAAAATGCAGAAATTTCTCTTATTTTGGGGCAAAATTGCAGAAATTTTACTTATTTCAGGGTAATAAGTCAGAAATTCCTTTTATTTTGGGGCAAAAAAAGAGAAAATCTTTTTGTTTTGGGGGAAAAAGACAGAAATTCCACTTATTTAGAGGCAAAAAGGCAGAAATTTTCCTAATTTTGGAGAAAAAATGAAGAAATTTCCCTTTTATATGGCAAAAAGGTATGCATTCCCCTTATTTTCTGGCAAAAAGGCAGAAATTCCCCTTATTTTGGAGCAAAATTGCAGAAATTCCCCTAATTGTGGGGCAAAAAGTCAGAAAATCCCTATATGTTGGGGAAAAAGGCAGAAATTCTCCATATTTTGGGGCAAAACTCAGAAATTCCGCTTATTTTGGAGCAAAATTGCAGAAATATCTCTTATTTCAACGAAAAAAGGCAGAAATTTTCCTTATATTTGGGCAAAAAGGAGAAATTCCTAATATTTTGTGGCAAAAAATGTAGAAATTCTTCTTATTTTGAGGTAAAAAGGCTGAAATTCCCTTATTTGGAAGCAAATAGCAGAAATTTCCCTTATTTTGGGGCAAAATTGCAGAAATTTCACTCATTTCATGGTAATAAGTCAGAAATTCCCCTTATTTTGGGGCAAAAAAGACAGAAATTCCCTTTGTTTTGGGGGAAAAAGACAGAAATTCCACTAATTTCGAGGCAAAAAGGCAGAAATTTTCTTTATTTTAAAGCAAAATGAAGAAATTTCTCTTTTATATGGCAAAAAGTTATGCATTCCCCTTATTTTCGGGCAAAAAGGCAGAAATTCCCCGTATTTTGGAGCAAAATTGCAGAAATTTCCCTAATTGTGGGGCAAAAAGGCAGAAATTCCCTACATGTTGGGGCAAAAAGACAGAAATTCTCCTTATTTTGGGGCAAAACTCAGAAATTCGGCTTATTTTGGGGCAAAATTGGAGAAATATCTCTTATTTCAGGGAAAAAAAGGCAGAAATTTTCCTTATATTTGGGCAAAAAGGCAGAAATTCCTTATATTTTGTGACAAAAATGCAGAAATTCCCCTTATTTTTAGGTTAAAAGGCTGAAATTCCCCTTATTTGGAAGCAAAAATGCAGAAATTTCCCTGATTTTGGGGCAAAATTGCAGAAATTTAACTTATTTCAGGGTAATAAGTCAGAAATTCCCCTTATTTTGGGGCAAAAAAGACAGAAATTCCTTTTGTTTTGGGGGAAAAAGACAGAAATTCCACTTATTTAGAGGAAAAATGCAGATTCCCCTTATTTTAGAACAAAAATGAAGAAATTTCACTTTTTTATGGCAAAAAGGTATGCATTCCTTTTATTTTCGGGCAAAAAGGCAGAAATTCCCCATATTTTGGAGCAAAATTGCAGAAATTCCGCTAATTTTGGGGCAAAAGGCAGAAATTCACTTTATTTTGGGGCAAAAATCAGAAATTCCTTTTATTTTGGGGGAAAATTCCAGAAATTTTCTTTATTTTGGGGTAAAATTGCAGGAAATTACCTTATTTTGGGGCAAAATTGCAGAAATTTCTCTTATTTAGGGTAAAATTGCAGAAATTTCACTTATTTTCAGGTAAAAAGGCTGAAATTTCCTTTATTTTGGGGCAAAAAAAGAGAAATTCCCCTTATTTTGGGGGAAAATTGCAGAAATTTCCCTTATTTTGGGGCAAAAAGGCAGAAATTCCGTATATTTTGTGACAAAAAGGTAGAAATTTCCCTTATTTTGAGGTAATAAGGTTGAAATTCCCCTTATTTTGGGGCAAAAAAGCAGAAATTCTCCTTATTTTGGAATAAAATTTCAGAAATTTCAAATATTTCAGGGCAAAATGGCAGAAATTCCCCTTATTTTGGGGCAAAAAATGAAATCCCCAATTTTTGGCTAAAATTGAAGAAATTTCACTTATTTCGGGACAAAAAGGCAGAAATTCCACTTAATTTCGGGCAAAAAGGCAGAAATGACCCGTATTTTAGAGCAAAATTGCAGAAATTCCCCTAATATTGGTGCAAAAATGAAGAAATTCCCTTTATTTTGGGGCAAAAATGCAGAAATTCCTAATATTTTGATGCAAAAATCAGAAATTTCCCTTATTTTGATGTAAAATGCTGAAATTCCCCATATTTTGGGGCAAAAGGCAGAAATTTCCCTTATTTTGGGGCAAATTTGCAGAAATTTCACTTATTTCAGGGTAATAAGTCAGAAATTTTTCTTATTTTGGGGCAAAAAAGACAGAAATTTCTTTGTTTTGGGGGAAAAAGACAGAAAATCCACTTATTTGGAGGCAAAAACGCAAAAGTTCCCCTTATTTTGGAGTAAAAATGAAGAAATTTCTCTTTTTTATGGCAAAAAGGTATGCATTCTTCTTATTTTCAGAAAAAAAGGCAGAAATTCCCCATATTTTGGGGGCAAAAGGCAGAAATTCCCCTTATTTTGGGGCAAAATTGCAGAAATTTCCCTAATTGTGGGGCAAAAATCAGAAATTCCCCTTATTTTGGGGCAAAATTGCAGAAATTTCCCTTATTATGGAGAAAAATTGCAAAAATTTCTTTTATTTTAGGGCAAAATTGCAGAAATTTCACTAATTGTGGGGCAAAAAGGCAGAAATTCTCCTTATTTTGGGGCAAAACTCAGAAATTCCACTTATTTTTGGGCAAAATTCCAGAAATTTCCCTTATTTTGGGGCAAAATTGCAGAAATTTCACTTATTTTGGTGCAAAATTACAGAAATTTCACTTATTTCAGAGAAAAAAAGGCAGAAATTTTCCTTATTTTGGGGCAAAAAGGCAGAAATTCCTAATATTTTGTGGCAAAAATGCAGAAATTCCTTTTATTTTGAGGTGAAAAGGCTGAAATTCCCCTTATATGGGGGCAAAAAGGCAGAAATTTCCCTTATATTGGGGCAAATTGCAGAAATTTCCCTTATTTCAGGGTAATAAGTCAGAAATTTTTCTAATTTTGGGGCAAAATAAGACAGAAATTCCCTTTGTTATGGCGGAAAAAGACAGAAATTCCACTTATTTAGAGGCAAAAAGGCAGAAATTCCCCTTATTTTGGAGCAAAAATGAAGAAATTTCACTTTTTTATGGCAAAAAGTTATGCATTCCCCTTATTTTCGGGCAAAAAGGAAGAAATTCCCCGTATTTTTGAGCAAAATTGCAGAAATTCCCCTAATTTTGGGGCAAAAGGCTGAAATTCCCTTTATTTTGAAGCAAAAATCAGAAATTCCCCTTATTATGGGGCAAAATTCCAGAAATTTTCTTTATTTTGGGGCAAAATTGCAGGAAATTACCTTATTTTGGGGCAAAATTTCAGAAATTTCTCTTATTTGGGGCAAAATTGCAGAAATTTCACTTATTTTCAGGTAAAAAGGCTGAAATTTCCTTTATTTTGGGGCAAAAAGGGAGAAATTCCCCTTATTTTGGGGAAAAATGCAGAAATTTTCTTTATTTTTGGGCAAAAAGGCAGAAATTCCGTATATTTTGTGGCAAAAAGGCAGAAATTTCCCTTATTTTGACGTAATAAGGTTAAAATTCCCCTTATTTTCGGGCACAAAGGCAGAAATTCCCCTTATTTTGGGGTAAAATTTCAGAAATTTCAAATATTTCTGGGCAAAATGGCAGAAATTCCCCTTATTTGGGGGCAAAAACATGAAATCCCTAATTTTTGGCTAAAATTGAAGAAATTTCACTTATTTCGGGACAAAAAGGCAGAAATTCCACTTAATTTCGGGCAAAAAGGAAGAAATGACCCGTATTTTGGAGCAAAATTGCAGAAATTACCCTAATATTGATGCAAAAATGAAGAAATTCCCTTTATTTTGGGGCAAAAAGGCAGAAATTCCTAATATTTTGGTGCAAAAATCAGAAATTTCCCTTATTTTGATGTAAAATGCTGAAATTCCCCATATTTTGGGGCAAAAGGCAGAAATTTCCCTTATTTTGGGGCAAATTTGCAGAAATTTTACTTATTTCAGGGTAATAAGTCAGAAATTTTTCTTATTTTGGGGCAAAAAAGACAGAAATTTCCTTTGTTTTGGGGGAAAAAGAGAGAAATTCCACTTATTTGGGGGCAAAAACGCAAAAGTGCCCCTTATTTTGGAGCAAAAATGAAGAAATTTCCCTTTTTTATGGCAAAAAGGTATGCATTCTTCTTATTTTCGAACAAAAAGGCAGAAATTCCCCATATTTTGGGGCAAAAGGCAGAAATTCCCCTTATTTTAGGGCAAAATTGCAGAAATTTCCCTAATTGTGGGGCAAAAATCAGACATTCCCCTTATTTTGGGGCAAAATTGCAGAAATTTCCTTTATTATGGGGAAAAATTGCAAAAATTTCTTTTATTTTAGGGCAAAATTGCAGAAATTTCACTAATTGTGGGGCAAAAAGGCAGAAATTCTCCTTATTTTGGGGAAAAACTCAGAAATTCCACTTATTTTGGGGCAAAATTCCAGAAATTTCCCTTATTTTGGGGCAAAATTGCAGAAATTTCACTTATTTTGGTGCAAAATTCAGAAATTTCACTTATTTCAGAGAAAAAAGGCAAAATTTTCCTTATTTTGGGGCAAAAATTCAGAAATTCCTAATATTTTGTGCCAAAATTCAGAAATTTCTCTTATTTTTAGGTAAAAAGCTGATATTCCCCTTATTTGGGGGCAAAAAGGCAGAAATTTCCCTTATAATGGGCAAAATTGCAGAAATTTCACTTATTTCAGGGTAATAAGTAAGAAATTTTCTTAATTTTGGGGCAAAAAAGACAGAAATTCCCTTTGTTTTGCGGGAAAAAGACAGAAATTCCACTTAATAAGAGGCAAAAATGCAGAAATTCCCTTTATTATGAGGTAAAAAGGCTGAAATTCTCCTTATTTGGGGAGAAAAAGACAGAAATTTTCCTTATTTTGGGGCAAAATTGCAGAAATTTTACTTATTTCAGGGTAATAAGTAAGAAATTCCCCTTATTTTGGGGCAAAAAAGACAGAAATTCCCTTTGTTTTTGGGGAAAAAGACAGAAATTCCAATTATTTAGATGCAAAAAGGCAGAAATTCCCCTTACTTTGGAGCAAAAATTCAGAAATTTCACTTTTTTATGGCAAAAAGGTATACATTCCTTTTATTTTCAGGCAAAAAGTCAGAAATTCCCCATATTTTGGAGTAAAATTGCAGAAATTCCCCTAATTTTGGGGCAAAAGGCAGAAATTCCCTATATTTTGGGGCAAAAATCAGAACTTCCCCTTATTTTGGGGAAAAATTCCAGAAATTTTCTTTATTTTGGGGCAAAATTGCAGGAAATTAACTTATTTTGAGGCAAAATTGCAGAAATTTCTATTATTTGGGGCAAAATTGCAGAAATTTCACTTATTTTCAGGTAAAAAGGCTGAAATTTCCTTTATTTTGGGGCAAAAAGGAAGAAATTCCCAATATTTTGGGGAAAAATTGCAGAAATTTCCCTTATTTTGGGGCAAAAAGGCACAAATTCCGTATATTTTGTGACAAAAAGGCAGAAATTTCCTTTATTTTGAGGTAATAAGGTTGAAATTCCCCTTATTTTGGGGCAAAAAGGCAGAAATTCCCCTTATTTTGGAATAAAATTTCAGAAATTTCTAATATTTCAGGGCAAAATGGTAGAAATTCCCCTTATTTTGGGGCAAAAAGATGAAATCCCTAATTTTAGGCTAAAATTTAAAAAATTTCACTTATTTCGGGACAAAAAGGCAGAAATTCCACTTAATTTCGGGCAAAAAGGCAGAAATGACCCGTATTTTAGAGCAAAATTGCAGAAATTCCCCTAATATTGGTGCAAAAATGAAGAAATTCCCTTTATTTTGGGGCAAAAATGCAGAAATTCCTAATATTTTGATGCAAAAATCAGAAATTTCCCTTATTTTGATGTAAAATGCTGAAATTCCCCATATTTTGGGGCAAAAGGCAGAAATTTCCCTTATTTTGGGGCAAATTTGCAGAAATTTCACTTATTTCAGGGTAATAAGTCAGAAATTTTTCTTATTTTGGGGCAAAAAAGACAGAAATTTCTTTGTTTTGGGGGAAAAAGACAGAAATTCCACTTATTTGGAGGCAAAAACGCAAAAGTTCCCCTTATTTTGGAGTAAAAATGAAGAAATTTCTCTTTTTTATGGCAAAAAGGTATGCATTCTTCTTATTTTCAAACAAAAAGGCAGAAATTCCCCATATTTTGGGGGCAAAAGGCAGAAATTCCCCTTATTTTGGGGCAAAATTGCAGAAATTTCCCTAATTGTGGGGCAAAAATCAGAAATTCCCCTTATTTTGGGGCAAAATTGCAGAAATTTCCCTTATTATGGAGAAAAATTGCAAAAATTTCTTTTATTTTAGGGCAAAATTGCAGAAATTTCACTAATTGTGGGGCAAAAAGGCAGAAATTCTCCTTATTTTGGGGCAAAACTCAGAAATTCCACTTATTTTTGGGCAAAATTCCAGAAATTTCCCTTATTTTGGGGCAAAATTGCAGAAATTTCACTTATTTTGGTGCAAAATTACAGAAATTTCACTTATTTCAGAGAAAAAAGGCAGAAATTTTCCTTATTTTGGGGCAAAAAGGCAGAAATTCCTAATATTTTGTGGCAAAAATGCAGAAATTCCTTTTATTTTGAGGTGAAAAGGCTGAAATTCCCCTTATATGGGGGCAAAAAGGCAGAAATTTCCCTTATATTGGGGCAAATTGCAGAAATTTCCCTTATTTCAGGGTAATAAGTCAGAAATTTTTCTAATTTTGGGGCAAAATAAGCCAGAAATTCCCTTTGTTATGGCGGAAAAAGACAGAAATTCCACTTATTTAGAGGCAAAAAGGCAGAAATTCCCCTTATTTTGGAGCAAAAATGAAGAAATTTCACTTTTTTATGGCAAAAAGTTATGCATTCCCCTTATTTTCGGGCAAAAAGGAAGAAATTCCCCGTATTTTTGAGCAAAATTGCAGAAATTCCCCTAATTTTGGGGCAAAAGGCTGAAATTCCCTTTATTTTGAAGCAAAAATCAGAAATTCCCCTTATTATGGGGCAAAATTCCAGAAATTTTCTTTATTTTGGGGCAAAATTGCAGGAAATTACCTTATTTTGGGGCAAAATTTCAGAAATTTCTCTTATTTGGGGCAAAATTGCAGAAATTTCACTTATTTTCAGGTAAAAAGGCTGAAATTTCCTTTATTTTGGGGCAAAAAGGGAGAAATTCCCCTTATTTTGGGGAAAAAATGCAGAAATTTTCTTTATTTTTGGGCAAAAAGGCAGAAATTCCGTATATTTTGTGGCAAAAAGGCAGAAATTTCCCTTATTTTGACGTAATAAGGTTAAAATTCCCCTTATTTTCGGGCACAAAGGCAGAAATTCCCCTTATTTTGGGGTAAAATTTCAGAAATTTCAAATATTTCTGGGCAAAATGGCAGAAATTCCCCTTATTTGGGGGCAAAAACATGAAATCCCTAATTTTTGGCTAAAATTGAAGAAATTTCACTTATTTCGGGACAAAAAGGCAGAAATTCCACTTAATTTCGGGCAAAAAGGAAGAAATGACCCGTATTTTGGAGCAAAATTGCAGAAATTACCCTAATATTGATGCAAAAATGAAGAAATTCCCTTTATTTTGGGGCAAAAAGGCAGAAATTCCTAATATTTTGGTGCAAAAATCAGAAATTTCCCTTATTTTGATGTAAAATGCTGAAATTCCCCATATTTTGGGGCAAAAGGCAGAAATTTCCCTTATTTTGGGGCAAATTTGCAGAAATTTTACTTATTTCAGGGTAATAAGTCAGAAATTTTTCTTATTTTGGGGCAAAAAAGACAGAAATTTCCTTTGTTTTGGGGGAAAAAGAGAGAAATTCCACTTATTTGGGGGCAAAAACGCAAAAGTGCCCCTTATTTTGGAGCAAAAATGAAGAAATTTCCCTTTTTTATGGCAAAAAGGTATGCATTCTTCTTATTTTCGAACAAAAAGGCAGAAATTCCCCATATTTTGGGGCAAAAGGCAGAAATTCCCCTTATTTTAGGGCAAAATTGCAGAAATTTCCCTAATTGTGGGGCAAAAATCAGACATTCCCCTTATTTTGGGGCAAAATTGCAGAAATTTCCTTTATTATGGGGAAAAATTACAAAAATTTCTTTTATTTTAGGGCAAAATTGCAGAAATTTCACTAATTGTGGGGCAAAAAGGCAGAAATTCTCCTTATTTTGGGGAAAAACTCAGAAATTCCACTTATTTTGGGGCAAAATTCCAGAAATTTCCCTTATTTTGGGGCAAAATTGCAGAAATTTCACTTATTTTGGTGCAAAATTCAGAAATTTCACTTATTTCAGAGAAAAAAGGCAAAATTTTCCTTATTTTGGGGCAAAAATTCAGAAATTCCTAATATTTTGTGCCAAAATTCAGAAATTTCTCTTATTTTTAGGTAAAAAGCTGATATTCCCCTTATTTGGGGGCAAAAAGGCAGAAATTTCCCTTATAATGGGCAAAATTGCAGAAATTTCACTTATTTCAGGGTAATAAGTAAGAAATTTTCTTAATTTTGGGGCAAAAAAGACAGAAATTCCCTTTGTTTTGTGGGAAAAAGACAGAAATTCCACTTAATAAGAGGCAAAAATGCAGAAATTCCCTTTATTATGAGGTAAAAAGGCTGAAATTCTCCTTATTTGGGGAGAAAAAGACAGAAATTTTCCTTATTTTGGGGCAAAATTGCAGAAATTTTACTTATTTCAGGGTAATAAGTAAGAAATTCCCCTTATTTTGGGGCAAAAAAGACAGAAATTCCCTTTGTTTTTGGGGAAAAAGACAGAAATTCCAATTATTTAGATGCAAAAAGGCAGAAATTCCCCTTACTTTGGAGCAAAAATTCAGAAATTTCACTTTTTTATGGCAAAAAGGTATACATTCCTTTTATTTTCAGGCAAAAAGTCAGAAATTCCCCATATTTTGGAGTAAAATTGCAGAAATTCCCCTAATTTTGGGGCAAAAGGCAGAAATTCCCTATATTTTGGGGCAAAAATCAGAACTTCCCCTTATTTTGGGGAAAAATTCCAGAAATTTTCTTTATTTTGGGGCAAAATTGCAGGAAATTACCTTATTTTGAGGCAAAATTGCAGAAATTTCTATTATTTGGGGCAAAATTGCAGAAATTTCACTTATTTTCAGGTAAAAAGGCTGAAATTTCCTTTATTTTGGGGCAAAAAGGAAGAAATTCCCAATATTTTGGGGAAAAATTGCAGAAATTTCCCTTATTTTGGGGCAAAAAGGCACAAATTCCGTATATTTTGTGACAAAAAGGCAGAAATTTCCTTTATTTTGAGGTAATAAGGTTGAAATTCCCCTTATTTTGGGGCAAAAAGGCAGAAATTCCCCTTATTTTGGAATAAAATTTCAGAAATTTCTAATATTTCAGAGCAAAATGGTAGAAATTCCCCTTATTTTGGGGCAAAAAGATGAAATCCCTAATTTTAGGCTAAAATTTAAAAAATTTCACTTATTTCGGGACAAAAAGGCAGAAATTCCACTTAATTTCGGGCAAAAAGGCAGAAATGACTTGTATTTTAGAGCAAAATTGAGGAAATTACCCTAATATTGGTGCAAAAATGAAGAAATTCCCTTTATTTTGGGGCAAAAATCTAGAAATTCCTAATATTTTGGTGCAAAAATCAGAAATTTCCCTTATTTGGATGTAAAATGCTGAAATTCCCCATATTTTGGGGCAAAAGGCAGAAATTTTCCTTATTTTGGGGCAAATTTGCAGAAATTTCACTTATTTCAGGGTAATAAGTCAGAAATTTTTCTTATTTTGGGGTAAAAAGACAGAAATTTCTTTTGTTTTGGGGGAAAAAGACAGAAATTCCACTTATTTGGAGGCAAAATGCAAAAGTTCCCCTTATTTTGGAGCAAAAATTTAGAAATTTCCCTTTTTTATGGCAAAAAGTTATGCATTCTTCTTATTTTCGGACATAAAGGCAGAAATTCCCCAAATTTTGGGGCAAAAGGAAGAAATTCCCCTTGTTTGGGGGCAAAATTGCAGAAATTTCCCTAATTGTGGGGCAAAAAACAGAAATTCCCCTTATTTTGGGGCAAAATTGCAGAAATTTCCCTTATCATCG
This sequence comes from Micromys minutus, assembly GCF_963924665.1. NCBI lineage: Eukaryota > Metazoa > Chordata > Mammalia > Rodentia > Muridae > Micromys > Micromys minutus. The sequence continues at coordinate 8,439,142 of NW_027667467.1, read as the reverse complement.
TGAAAAATTGCAGAAATTTCCCTTATTTTAGGGCAAAATTGCAGAAATTTCACTAATTGTGGTGCAAAAGGGCAGATATTCTCCTTATTTTGGGGCAAAATTCAGAAATTCCACTTATTTTGGGGCAAAATTCCAGAAATTTCCCTTATTTTGGGGCAAAATTGCAGAAATTTTACTTATTTTGAGGAAAAATTGCAGAAATTTCACTTACTTCAGGGAAAAAAGGCAGAAATTTTCCTTATTTTGGGGCAAAAAGGAAGAAATTCCTAATATGTGTTGCCAAAATTAAAAAATTCCTTTTATTTTGAGGTAAAAAGGCTGAAATTCCCCTTATTTGGTGGCTAAAAGGCAGAAATTTCTTTATATTAGGGCAAAATTGCAGAAATTTACTTATTTTAGGGTAATAAGTCAGAAATTTTCCTTATTTTGGGCAAAAAGGGAAGAAATTCCCTTTGTTTTAAAGGAAAAAGACAGAAATTCCACTCATTTAAAGGCAAAAAAGTAGAAATTCCCCTTATTTTAGGGCAAAATTGCAGAAATTTCTCTTATTTGGGGGCAAAAAAACAGAAATTCCCCTTATTTTGGGGTAAAATTCCAGAAATTTCCTTAATTATGTTGAAAAATTTCAGAAATTTCTTTTATTTTAGGGCAAAATTTCAGAAATTTCACTTATTTCAGAGAAAAAAAGCAAAAATTTTTCTTAATTTGGGGCAAAAAGGCAGAAATTCACCTTATTTTGGGGTAAAATTGCAGAAATTTCACATATTTCAGGGCAAAAAGGCAGAAATTCCCCTTATTTTGAGGTAAAATGTTGAAATTTCCCATATTTATGGCAAAAGGCAGAAATTCCCCTTATTTTGGGGCAGGAAGCCAAAAATTTCCCTTATTTTTGGGCAAAATTGCAAAAATTTCACTTATTTCAGGGAAAAAAGGCAGAAATTTTTCTTATTTTGAGGCAAAAAGGCAGAAATTCTCCATATTTTGGTGCAAAAATCAGAAATTTCCATTAATTTGAGGTAAAATGCTGAAATTCCCCGTATTTTGGGGCAAAAGGCAGAAATTTCCTTTTTTTTGAGTAATATTTGCAGAAATTTCACTTATTTCAGGGAAAAAAGGCAGGAATTTTCATTATTTTGGGGCAAAAAGGCAGAAATTCCTAATATTTTGTGGCAAAAATGCAGAAATTCCTAATATTTTGTTGCAAAAATCAGAAATTTCTTTTATTTTGAGGTAAAATACTGAAATTTCCCTTATTTTGGGGCAAAAGGCAGAAATTTCCTTTTTTGGGGGGCATATTTGCAGAAATTTCACTTATTTCAGGGAAAAAAGGCAGGAATTTTCCTTATTTTGAGGCAAAAAGGCAGAAATTCCTAATATTTTGTGGCAAAAATGCAGAAATTCCTAATATTTTGTTGAAAAAATGCAGAAATTTCCCTTATTTTGAGGTAAAAAGGCTGAAATTCCCCTTATTTGGGGGCAAAAAGGCAGAAATTTTTTTTATTTTGGGGCAAATTTGCAGAAATTTCACTTATTTCAGGGTTATAAGTCAGAAATTTTTGTTATTTTGGGGCAAAAAAGACAGAAATTCCCTTTGTTTTGGGGGAAAAAGACAGAAATTCCACTTATTTGGAGGCAAAAAGGCAAAAGTTCCCTTTATTTTAGAGCAAAAATGAAGAAATTTCCCTTTTTTATGGCAAAAAGGTATGCATTCTTCTAATTTTAAAAAAAAAAGGCAGAAATTCCCCATATTTTGGGGCAAAAAGCAGAAATTCCCCTTATTTTGGAACAAAATTGCAGAAATTTCCCTTATTATGGGGAAAAATTGCAGAAATTTCCCTTATTTTAGAGCAAAATTGCAGAAATTTCACTAATTGTTGTGCAAAAAGGCAGAAATTCTCTTTATTTTGGGGCAAAACTCAGAAATTCCACTTATTTTGGGGCAAAATTGCACAAATTTCACTTATTTCAGGGAAAAAAGCAAAAAATTTTCTTTATTTTGGGGCAAAAAGGCAGAAATTCTTAATATTTTGTGCCAAAATTCAGAAATTCCCCTTATTTTGAGGTAAAAAGGCTGAAATTCCCCTTATTAGGGGGCAAAAAAGCAGAAATTTTCCTTATATTGGGGCAAAATTGCAGAAATTTCACTTATTTCAGGGTAATAAGTCAGAAATTTTCCTTATTTTGGGGCAAAAATGACAGAAATTCCCTTTGTTGTGGGGGAAAAAGACAGAAATTCCACTTATTTAGAGGCAAAAAAGCAGAAATTCCCCTTATTTTAGGGCAAAATTGCAGAAATTTTCCTTATTTGGGGGCAAAAAAACAGAAATTCCTCTTATTTTGGGGCAAAATTCCAGAAATTTCCTTTATTATGGGGAAAAATTGCAGAAATTTCTTTTATTTTAGGGCAAAATTGCAGAAATTTCACTTATTTCAGAGAAAAAAAGCAAAAATTTTTCTTATTTTGGGGCAAAAAGGCAGATATTCCCCGTATTTTGGAAATTTCCCTTTTTATGGGGCATATTTGCAGAAATTTCACTTATTTCAGGGAAAAAGTCAAGAATTTTCTTTATTTTGGGGCAAAAAGACAGAAATTCCTAATATTTTGTGGCAAAATGCAGAAATTCCTAATATTTTGTTGCAAAAATGCAGAAATTTCCCTTATTTTGAGGTAAAAAGGCTGAAATTCCCCTTATTTGGGGGCAAAAAGGCAGAAATTTTTCTTATTTAGGGGCAAATTTGCAGAAATTTCACTTATTTCAGGGTTATAAGTCAGAAATTTTTCTTATTTTGGGGCAAAAAAAGACAGAAATTCCCTTTGTTTTGGGGGAAAAAGACAGAAATTCCACTTATTTGGGGGCAAAAACGCAAAAGTGCCCCTTATTTTGGAGCAAAAATGAAGAAATTTCCCTTTTTTATGGCAAAAAGGTATGCATTCTTCTTATTTTCAAACAAAAAGGCAGAAATTCCCCATATTTTGGGGCAAAAGGCAGAAATTCCCCTTATTTTGGGGCAAAATTGCAGAAATTTCCCTAATTGTGAGGCAAAAATCAGAAATTCCCCTTATTTTGGGGCAAAATTGCAGAAATTTCCTTTATTATGGGGAAAAATTGCAAAAATTTCTTTTATTTTAGGGCAAAATTGCCAAAATTTCACTAATTGTTGGGCAAAAAGGCAGAAATTCTCCTTATTTTGGGGCAAAACTCAGAAATTCCACTTATTTTGGAGCAAAATTCAAGAAATTTCCTTTATTTTGGGGCAAAATTGCAGAAATTTCACTTATTTTGGTGCAAAATTGCAGAAATTTCATTTATTTCAGAGAAAAAAGGCAGAAATTTTCCTTATTTTGGGGCAAAAAGGCAGAAATTCCTAATATTTTGTGCCAAAATTCAGAAATTCCTATTATTTTGAGGTAAAAAGGCTGAAATTCCCCTTATATGGGGGCAAAAAGGCAGAAATTTCCCTTATATTGGGGCAAAATTGCTGAAATTTCCCTTATTTCAGGGTAATAAGTCAGAAATTTTCCTAATTTTGGGGCAAAAAAGACAGAAATTCCCTTTGTTATGGGGGAAAAAGACAAAAATTCCACTTATTTAGCGGCAAATTGCAGAAATTCCCCTTATTATGAGGTAAAAAGGCTGAAATTCCCCTTATTTGTGGGAAAAAGGGCAGAAATTTTCCTTATTTTGGGGCAAAATTGCAGAAATTTTACTTATTTCAGGGTAATAAGTCAGAAATTCCTTTTATTTTGGGGCAAAAAAACAGAAATTCCCTTTGTTTTGGGGGAATAAGACAGAAATTCCACTTATTTATAGGCACAAAGGCAGAAATTTTTTTTATTTTGGAGCAAAAATGAAGAAATTTCCCTTTTATATGGCAAAAAGGTATGCATTCCCCTTATTTTTGGGCATTAAAGCAGAAATTCCTCGTATTTTGGAGCAAAATTGCAGAAATTCCCCTAATTGTGGGGCAAAAAGGCAGAAAATCCCTATATGTTGGGGCAAAAAGACAGAAATTCTCCTTATTTTGATGCAAAACTCAGAAATTCCACTTATTTTGGAGCAAAATTGCAGAAATATCTCTTATTTCAGGGAAAAAAGGCAGAAATTTTTTTTATATTGGGGCAAAAAGGCAGAAATTCCTAATATTTTGTGGCAAAAATGTAGAAATTCTTCTTATTTTGAGGTAAAGAGGCTGAAATTCCCTTTATTTGGAAGCAAAAAAGCAGAAATTTCACTTATTTTGGGGCAAAATTGCAGAAATTTCATTGATTTCAGGGTAATAAGTCAGAAATTCTTCTTATTTTGGGGCAAAAAAGACAGAAATTCCCTTAGTTTTTGGGGGAAAAGACAGAAATTCCACTTATTTAGAGGCAAAAATGCAGAAATTTTCCTTATTTTGGAGCAAAAATGAAGAAATTTCCCTTTTATATACAAAAAGGTATGCATTCCCCTTATTTTCGGGCAAAAAGGCAGAAATTCCCCGTATTTCTGAGCAAAATTGCAGAAATTCCCCTAATTGTGGGGCAAAAAGGCAGAAAATCCCTATATGTTTGGGCAAAAAGACAGAAATTCTCATTATTTTGGGGCAAAACTCAGAAATTCCACTTATTTTGGAGCAAAATTGCAGAAATATCTCTTATTTCAGGGAAAAAAGGCAGAAATTTTCCTTATATTGGGGCAAAAAGGCAGAAATTCTTAATATTTTGTGGCAAAAATGTAGAACTTCTTATTATTTTGAGGTAAAAAGGCTGAAATTCCCCTTATTTGGAAGCAAAAATGCAGAAATTTCACTTATTTTGGGGCAAAATTGCAGAAATTTCACTTATTTCAGGGTAATAAGTCAGAAATTCCCTTTATTTTGGGGCAAAAAAGACAGAAATTCCCTTTGTTTTGGGGGAAAAAGACAGAAATTCCATTTATTTAGAGGCAAAAATGCAGAAATTCCCCTTATTATGAGGTAAAATCTGAAATTCCCATTATTTGTGGGGAAAAAGGCAGAAATTTCCCTAATTTTGGGGCAAAATTGCAGAAATTTTACTTATTTCCGGGTAATAAGTCAGAAATTCCTTTTATTTTGGGGCAAAATTGCAGAAATTTCCCTTATTTGGGGGCAAAAAAACAGAAATTCTTCTTATTTTCGGGCAAAATTCCAGAAATTTCTTTTATTATGGGGAAAAATTGCAGAAATTTTCTTTATTTTAGGGCAAATTTGCAGAATTTTCACTTATTTCAGAAAAAAAAGGCAAATTTTTTTCTTATTTTGGGGCAAAAAGGCAGAAATTCCCATTATTTTGTGGCAAAAAGGCAGAAATTCACCTTATTTTGGGCTAAAACTGCAGAAATTTCACATATTTCAGGGCAAAAAGGCAGAAATTTCCCTTAATTTGGGGCAAAAATGAAGAAATTTCCATTTTTTATGTCAAAAAGGTATGCATTCCCTTTATTTTCGGAAAAAAAGGCAGAAATTCCCCGTATTTTGGAGCAAAATTGCAGAAATTCCCCTAATTGTGGGGCAAAAAGGCAGAAATTCTCCTTATTTTTGGGTAAAACTCAGAAATTCCACTTATTTTGGCGCAAAATTGCAGAAATTTCCCTTATTTTGGGGCAAAATTGCAGAAATTTCACTTATTTCACGGAAAAAACGGCAGAAATTTTCCTTATTTTGGGGCAAAAAATACAGAAATTCCCTTTGTTTTGGGGGAAAAAGACAGAAATTCCACTTACTTAGAGTCAAAAAGGAAAAAGTTCCCTTTATTTTGGAGCAAAAATGAAGAAATTTCCCTTTTTTATGGCAAAAAGCTATGCATTCTTCTTATTTTTGGACAAAAACGCAGAAATTTTCCATATGTTGGGGCAAAAGGAAAAAATTCCCCATATTTTGGGGCAAAATTGCAGAAATTTCCCTAATTGTGGGGCAAAAAACAGAAAATCCTCTTATTTTGAAGCAAAATTGCAAAAATTTCCCTTATTATAAGGAAAAATTGCAGAAATTTCCCTTATTTTAGGGCAAAATTGCAGAAATTTCACTAATTGTGGGGCAAAAAGGCAGAAATTCTCCATATTTTGGGGCAAAACTCAGAAATTCCACTTATTTTGGGGCAAAATCCAGAAATTTTTCTTATTTTGAGGCAAAATTGCAGATATTTTGCTTATTTTGGGGCAAAATTGCAGAAATTTCACTTATTTCAGGGAAAAAAGGCAGAAATTTTGCTTATATTGGGGCAAAAGGCAGAAATTCCTAATAGTTTGTGCCAAAATTTAGAAATTCCCCTTATTTTGAGGTAAATAGGCTGAAATTCCCATTATTTGTGGGAAAAAAGGCAGAAATTTCCCTTATATTGGGGCAAAATTGCAGAAATTTCACTTATTTCAGGGGAATAAGTAAGAAATTTTCCTTATTTTGGGGCAAAAATGACAGAAATTTTTTTTTGGGTAAAAAAGACAGAAATTCCACTTATTTAGAGGCAAAAAAGCAGAAATTCCCCTTATTTTAGGGCAAAATTGCAGTAATTTCCCTTATTTGGGGGCAAAACACAGAAATTCCCCTTATTTTTGGGCAAAATTCCAGAAATTTCTTTTATTATGGGGAAAAATTGCAGAAATTTTCTTTATTTTAGGGCAAATTTGCAGAATTTTCACTTATTTCAGAGAAAAAAGGCAAAAATTTTTCTTATTTTGTTGCAAAAAGGCAGAAATTACCATTATTTTGTGGCAAAAAGGCAGAAATTCACCTTATTTTGGGCTAAAACTGCAGAAATTTCACATATTTCAGGGCAAAAAGGCAGAAATTTCCCTTAATTTGGGGCAAAAATGAAGAAATTTCCATTTTTTATGTCAAAAAGGTATGCATTCCCTTTATTTTCGGAAAAAAAGGCAGAAATTCCCCGTATTTTGGAGCAAAATTGCAGAAATTCCCCTAATTGTGGGGCAAAAAGGCAGAAATTCTCCTTATTTTTGGGTAAAACTCAGAAATTCCACTTATTTTCGGGCAAAATTGCAAAAACTTCCCTTATTTTGGGGCAAAATTGCAGAAATTTCACTTATTTCACGGAAAAAACGGCAGAAATTTTCCTTATTTTGGGGCAAAAAAGACAGAAATTCCCTTTGTTTTGGGGGGAAAAGACAGAAATTCCACTTATTTAGAGTCAAAAAAACAAAAGTTCCCCTTATTTTGGAGCAAAAATTAGGAAATTTCCCTTTTTTATGGCAAAAAGGTATGCATTCTTCTGATTTTTAGACAAAAACGCAGAAATTTTCCATATTTTGGGGCAAATGGCAGAAATTCCTCATATTCTGGGGCAAAAATTGCAGAAATTTCCCAAATTGTGGGTCAAAAAACAGAAATTCCCCTTATTTTTAAGCAAAATTGCAGAAATATCCCTTATTATTAGGAAAAATTGCAGAAATTTCCCTTCTTTTAGGGCAAAATTCTAGAAATTTCACTAATTGTGGGGCAAAAAGGCAGAAATTCTCCATATTTTGGGGCAAAACTCAGAAATTCCACTTATTTTGGGGCAAAATTCCAGAAATTTTTCTTATTTTGGGGCAAAATTGCAGAAATTTTGCTTATTTTGGGGCAAAATTGCAGAAATTTCAGTTATTTCAGGGAAAAAAGGCAGAAATTTTGCTTATATTGGGGCAAAATGAAGAAATTCCTAATAGATTGTGCCAAAATTCAGAAATTCCCCTTATTTTGAGGTAAAAAGGCTGAAATTCCCCTTATTTGTGGGAAAAAAGGCAGAAATTTCCCTTATATTGGTGCAAAATTGCAGAAATTTCACTTATTTCAGGGTAATAAGTAAGAAACTTTCCTTATTTTGGGGCAAAAATGACAGAAATTTTTTTTGGGAAAAAAAGACAGAAATTCCACTTATTTAGAGGCAAAAAAGCAGAAATTCCCCTTATTTTAGGGCAAAATTGCAGAAATTTCCCTTATTTGGGGGCAAAAAAACAGAAATTCTTCTTATTTTTGGGCAAAATTCCAGAAATTTCTTTTATTATGGGGAAAAATTGCAGAAATTTTCTTTATTTTAGGGCAAATTTGCAGAATTTTCACTTATTTCAGAAAAAAAGGCAAAATTTTTTCTTATTTTGGGGCAAAAAGGCAGAAATTCCCATTATTTTGTGGCAAAAAGGCAGAAATTCACCTTATTTTGGGCTAAAACTGCAGAAATTTCACATATTTCAGGGCAAAAAGGCAGAAATTTCCCTTAATTTGGGGCAAAAATGAAGAAATTTCCATTTTTTATGTCAAAAAGGTATGCATACCCTTTATTTTCGGAAAAAAAGGCAGAAATTCCCCGTATTTTGGAGCAAAATTGCAGAAATTCCCCTAATTGTGGGGCAAAAAGGCAGAAATTCTCCTTATTTTTGGGTAAAACTCAGAAATTCCACTTGTTTTGGCGCAAAATTGCAGAAATTTCCCTTATTTTGGGGCAAAATTGCAGAAATTTCACTTATTTCACGGAAAAAACGGCAGAAATTTTCCTTATTTTGGGGCAAAAAAGACAGAAATTCCCTTTGTTTTGGGGGAAAAAGACAGAAATTCCACTTATTTAGAGTCAAAAAGGCAAAAGTTCCCCTTATTTTGGAGCAAAAATGAAGAAATTTCCCTTTTTTATGGCAAAAAGGTATGCATTCTTCTGATTTTTGGACAAAAACGCAGAAATTTTCAATATTTTGGGGCAAAAGGCAGAAATTTCCCATATTTTGGGGCAAAAATTGCAGAAATTTCCCAAATTGTGGGGCAAAAAACAGAAATTCCCCTTATTTTGAAGCAAAATTGCAGAAATTTCCCTTATTATAAGGAAAAATTGCAGAAATTTCCCTTCTTTTAGGGCAAAATTGCAGAAATTTCACTAATTGTGGGGCAAAAAGGCAGAAATTCTTCATATTTTGGGGCAAAACTCAGAAATTCCACTTATTTTGGGGCAAAATTCCAGAAATTTTTCTTATTTTGCGGCAAAATTGCAGAAATTTTGCTTATTTTGGGGCAAAATTGCAGAAATTTCACTTATTTCAGGGAAAAAAGACAGAAATTTTGCTTATATTGGGGCAAAAGGCAGAAATTCCTAATAGTTTGTGCCAAAATTCAGAAATTCCCCTTATTTTGAGGTAAAAAGGCTGAAATTCCCCTTATTTGTGGGCAAAAAGGCAGAAATTTCCCTTATATTGGGGCAATATTGCAGAAATTTCACTTATTTCAGGGTAATAAGTAAGAAATTTTCCTTATTTTGGGGCAAAAATGACAGAAATTTTTTTTTGGGAAAAAAAGACAGAAATTCCACTTATTTAGAGGCAAAAAAGCAGAAATTCCCCTTATTTTAGGGCAAAATTGCAGAAATTTCTTTTATTTGGGGGCAAAAAAAAAGAAATTCCCCTTATTTTGGGGCAAAATTCCTGAAATTTCATTTATTATGGGGAAAAATTTCAGAAATTACTTTTATTTTAGGGCAAAATTGCAGAAATTTCACTTATTTCAGAGAAGAAAAGCAAAAATTTTTCTTATTTTGGGGCAGAAAGTCAGAAATTCCCATTATTTTGGGGCAAAAAGTCAGAAATTCACCTTATTTTGGGCTAAAATTGCAGAAATTTCACATATTTCAGGGCAAAAAGGCAGAAATTTCCCTTTATTTGTGGCAAAAATGAAGAAATTTCCCTTTTTTATGCAAAAAGGTATGCATTGCCCTTATTTTCGGGCAAAAAGGCAGAAATTCCCCGTATTTTGGAGCAAAATTGCAGAAATTCCCCAAATTGTGGGGCAAAAAGGCAGAAATTCTCCTTATTTTGGGGCAAAATTGCAGAAATTTCATGTATTTCAAGGAAAAAAGGCAGAAATGTTCCTTATTTTGGTTCAAAAAGGCAGAAATTCTCCATATTTTGGTGCAAAAATCAGAAATTTCCCTTATTTTGAGGTAAAATGCTGAAATTCTCTTTATTTTTAGGAAAAAGGCAGGAATTTCCCTATTTTTGGGGCAAATTTGAAGAAATTTCACTTATTTCAGGGTAATAAGTCAGAAATTTTCCTTATTTTGGGGCAAAAATGACAGAAATTCCCTTGGTTTTGGGAGAAAAAGACAGAAATTCCACTTATTTAGAGGCAAAAAAGCAGAAATTCCCCTTATTTTAGGGCAAAATTGCAGAAATTTCCCTTATATAAGGGCAAAAAAACAGAAATTCCCCTTATTTTGGGGCAAAATTCCAGTAATTTCTTTTATTATGGGGAAAAATTGCAGAAATTTCTTTTATTTTTGCAAAATTGCAGAAATTTCACTTATTTCAGAGAAAAAAAGCAAAAATTTTTCTTATTTTGGGGCAAAAAGGCAGAAATTCCCATTATTTTGGGGCAAAAAGGCAGAAATTCACTTATTTTGGGCTAAAATTGCAGAAATTTCACTTATTTCAGGGCAAAAAGGCAGAAATTTTCTTTAATTTGGGGCAAAAATGAAGAAATTTCTTTTTTTTTATGCAAAAAGGTATGCATTGCACTTATTTACGGGCAAAAAGGCAGAAATTCCCCGTATTTTGGAGCAAAATTGCAGAAATTTTCCAAATTGTGGTGCAAAAAGGCAGAAATTCTCTTTATTTTGGGGCAAAACTAAGAAATTCCACTTATTTTGGGGCAAAATTGCAGAAATTTCACTTATTTCAGGGAAAAAACCAGAAATTTTTCTTTATTTTGGGGCAAAAAGGCAGAAATTCCTAATATTTTGTGCCAAAATTCAGAAATTCCCCTTATTTTGAGGTAAAAAGGCTGAAATTCCCCTTATTAGGGGGCAAAAAGGCAGAAATTTTCCTTATATTGGGGCAAAATTGCAGAAATTTCACTTATTTCAGGGTAATAAGTCAGAAATTTTCCTTATTTTGGGGCAAAAATGGGAGAAATTCCCTTTGTTTTGGGGGAAAAAGACAGAAATTCCACTTATTTAGAGGCAATAAAGCAGAAATTCCCCTTATTTTAGGGCAAAATTGCAGAAATTTCCCTTATTTGGGGAAAAAAAAACAGAAATTCCCCTTATTTTGGGGCAAAATTCCAGAAATTTCCCTTATTATGGGGAAAAATTGCAGAAATTTCCTTTATTTTAGGGCAAATTTGCAGAATTTTCACTTATTTCAGAGAAAAAAGGCAAAAATTTTTCTTATTTTGGGGCAAAAAGGCAGAAATTACCATTATTTTGGGGCAAAAAGGCAGAAATTCACCTTATTTTGGGCTAAAACTGCAGAAATTTCACATATTTCACGGCAAAAAGGCAGAAATTTCCCTTAATTTGGGGCAAAAATGAAGAAATTTCCATTTTATATGGCAAAAAGGTATGCATTCCCTTTATTTTCGGGAAAAAAGGGAGAAATTCCCCGTATTTTGGAGCAAAATTGCAGAAATTCCCCTAATTGTGGGGCAAAAAGGCAGAAATTCTCCTTATTTTGGGGCGAAACTCAGAAATTCCACTTATTTTGGGGCAAAATTGCAGAAATATCCCTTATTTTGGGGCAAAATTGCAGAAATTTCACTTATTTTTGGGCAAAATTGCAAAAATTTCACTTATTTCAGGGAAAAAAGGCAGAAATTTTCCTTATTTTGGGGCAAAAAGGCAGAAATTCTCCATATTTTGGTGCAAAAATCAGAAATTTCCCTTATTTTGAGGTAATATGCTGAAATTCCCCTTATTTTGGGGCAAAAGGCAGAAATTTCCCTTTTTTGGGGCATATTTGCAGAAATTTCACTTATTTCAGGGAAAAAAGGCAGGAATTTTCCTTATTTTGGGGCAAAAAGGCAGAAATTCCTAATATTTTGTGGCAAAAATGCAGAAATTCCTAATATTTTGTTGCAAAAATGCAGAAATTTCCCTTATTTTGAGGTAAAAAGGCTGAAATTCCCCTTATTTGGGGGCAAAAAGGCAGAAATTTTTCTTATTTAGGGGCAAATTTTCAGAAATTTCACTTATTTCAGGGTTATAAGTCAGAAATTTTTCTTATTTTGGGGCAAAAAAAGACAGAAATTCCCTTTGTTTTGGGGGAAAAAGACAGAAATTCCACTTATTTAGAGGAAAAAGGCAAAAGTTCCCTTTATTTTAGAGCAAAAATGAAGAAATTTCCCTTTTTTATGGCAAAAAGGTATGCATTCTTCTTATTTTCAGACAAAAAGGCAGAAATTCCCCATATTTTGGGGCAAAAATCAGAAATTCCCCTTATTTTGAGGCAAAATTGCAGAAATTTCCTTTATTTTGGGGAAAAATTGCAGAAATTTCTCTTATTTTAGGGCAAAATTGCAGAAATTTCACTAATTGTGGTGCAAAAAGGCAGAAATTCTCTGTATTTTGGGGCAAAACTCAGAAATTCCACTTATTTTGAGGCAAAATTGCAGAAATTTCACTTATTTCAGGGAAAAAAGCAGAAATTTTTCTTTATTTTGGGGAAAAAAGGCAGAAATTCCTAATATTTTGTGCCAAAATTCAGAAATTCCCCTTATTTTGAGGTAAAAAGGCTGAAATTCCCCTTATTAGGGGGCAAAAAGGCAGAAATTTCCTTTAATTTGGGGCAAAAATTAAGAAATTTCCATTTTTTATGTCAAAAAGGTATGCATTCCCTTTATTCTCGGGAAAAAAGGCAGAAATTCCCTGTATTTTGGAGCAAAATTGCAGAAATTCCCCTAATTGTAGGGCAAAAAGGCAGAAATTCTCCTTATTTTGGGGCAAAACTCAGAAATTCCACTTATTTTGGGGCAAAATTGCAGAAATTTCCCTTATTTTGGGGCAGAATTGCAGAAATTTCACTTATTTAAGAGAAAAAACGGCAGAAATTTTCCTTATTTTGGGGCAAAAAAGACAGAAATTCCCTTTGTTTTGGGGGAAAAAGACAGAAATTCCACTTATTTAGAGTCAAAAAGGCAAAAGTTCCCCTTATTTTGGAGCAAAAATGAAGAAATTTCCCTTTTTTATGGCAAAAAGTTATGCATTCTTCTTATTTTTGGACAAAAACGCAGAAATTTTCCATATTTTGGGGCAAAAGGCAGAAATTCCCCATATTTTGGGGCAAAATTGCAGAAATTTCCCTAATTGTGGGGCAAAAAACAGAAATTTCCCCTTATTTTGAAGCAAAATTGCAGAAATTTCCCTTATTATAAGGAAAAATTGCAGAAATTTCCCTTATTTTAGGGCAAAATTGCAGAAATTTCACTAATTGTGGGGCAAAAAGGCAGAAATTCTTCATATTTTGGGGCAAAACTCAGAAATTCCACTTATTTTGGGGCAAAATTCCTGAAATTTTTCTTATTTTGGGGCAAAATTGCAGAAATTTTGCTTATTTTGGGGCAAAATTGCAGAAATTTCACTTATTTCAGGGAAAAAAGACAGAAATTTTGCTTATATTGGGGCAAAAGGCAGAAATTCCTAATAGTTTGTGCCAAAATTTAGAAATTCCCCTTATTTTGAGGTAAAAAGGCTGAAATTCCCCTTATTTGTGGGCAAAAAAGCAGAAATTTCCCTTATATTGGGGCAATATTGCAGAAATTTCACTTATTTCAGGGTAATAAGTAAGAAATTTTCCTTATTTTGGGGCAAAAATGACAGAAAATGTTTTTTTTTTTGGGAAAAAAAGACAGAAATTCCACTTATTTAGAGGCAAAAAAGCAGAAATTCCCCTTATTTTGGGGCAAAATTCCTGAAATTTCATTTATTATGGGGAAAAATTTCAGAAATTACTTTTATTTTAGGGCAAAATTGCAGAAATTTCACTTATTTCAGAGAAGAAAAGCAAAAATTTTTCTTATTTTGGGGCAGAAAGGCAGAAATTCCCATTATTTTGGGGCAAAAAGGCAGAAATTCACCTTATTTTGGGCTAAAATTGCAGAAATTTCACATATTTCAGGGCAAAAAGGCAGAAATTTCCCTTAATTTGTGGCAAAAATGAAGAAATTTCCCTTTTTTTTATGCAAAAAGGTATGCATTGCCCTTATTTTCGGGCAAAAAGGCAGAAATTCCCCGTATTTTGGAGCAAAATTGCAGAAATTCCCCAAATTGTGGGGCAAAAAGGCAGAAATTCTCCTTATTTTGGGGCAAAATTGCAGAAATTTCATGTATTTCAGGGAAAAAAGGCAGAAATGTTCCTTATTTTGGTTTAAAAAGGCAGAAATTCTCCATATTTTGGTGCAAAAATCAGAAATTTCCCTTATTTTGAGGTAAAATGCTGAAATTCCCTTTATTTTTAGGAAAAGGGCAGGAATTTCCCTATTTTTGGGGCAAATTTGCAGAAATTTCACTTATTTCAGGGTAATAAGTCAGAAATTTTCCTTATTTTGGGGCAATAATGACAGAAATTCCCTTGGTTTTGGGAGAAAAAGACAGAAATTCCACTTATTTAGAGGCAAAAAAGCAGAAATTCCCCTTATTTTAGGGCAAAATTGAAGATATTTCCCTTATATAAGGGCAAAAAAACAGAAATTCCCCTTATTTTGGGGCAAAATTCCAGTAATTTCTTTTATTATGGGGAAAAATTGCAGAAATTTCTTTTATTTTTGCAAAATTGCAGAAATTTCACTTATTTCAGAGAAAAAAAGCAAAAATTTTTCTTATTTTGGGGCAAAAAGGCAGAAATTCCCATTATTTTGGGGCAAAAAGGCAGAAATTCACTTATTTTGGGCTAAAATTGCAGAAATTTCACATATTTCAGGGCAAAAAGGCAGAAATTTCCCTTAATTTGGGGCAAAAATGAAGAAATTTCTTTTTTATGCAAAAAGGTATGCATTCCCTTTATTTTCGGAAAAAAAGGCAGAAATTCCCCGTATTTTGGAGCAAAATTGCAGAAATTACCCTAATTGTGGGGCAAAAAGGCAGAAATTCTCCTTATTTTTGGGTAAAACTCAGAAATTCCACTTATTTTGGCGCAAAATTGCAGAAATTTCCCTTATTTTGGGGCAAAATTGCAGAAATTTCACTTATTTCATGGAAAAAACGGCAGAAATTTTCCTTATTTTGGGGCAAAAAATACAGAAATTCTCTTTGTTTTGGGGGAAAAAGACAGAAATTCCACTTACTTAGAGTCAAAAAGGAAAAAGTTCCCCTTATTTTGGAGCAAAAATGAAGAAATTTCCCTTTTTTATGGCAAAAAGCTATGCATTCTTCTTATTTTTGGACAAAAACGCAGAAATTTTCCATATGTTGGGGCAAAAGGAAGAAATTCCCCATATTTTGGGGCAAAATTGCAGAAATTTCCCTAATTGTGGGGCAAAAAACAGAAATTCCCCTTATTTTGAAGCAAAATTGCAAAAATTTCCCTTATTATAAGGAAAAATTGCAGAAATTTCCCTTATTTTAGGGCAAAATTGCAGAAATTTCACTAATTGTGGGGCAAAAAGGCAGAAATTCTCCATATTTTGGGGCAAAACTCAGAAATTCCACTTATTTTGGGGCAAAATCCAGAAATTTTTCTTATTTTGAGGCAAAATTGCAGAAATTTTGCTTATTTTGGGGCAAAATTGCAGAAATTTCACTTATTTCAGGGAAAAAAGGCAGAAATTTTGCTTATATTGGGGCAAAAGGCAGAAATTCCTAATAGTTTGTGCCAAAATTTAGAAATTCCCCTTATTTTGAGGTAAATAGGCTGAAATTCCCATTATTTGTGGGAAAAAAGGCAGAAATTTCCCTTATATTGGGGCAATATTGCAGAAATTTCACTTATTTCAGGGTAATAAGTAAGAAATTTTCCTTATTTTGGGGCAAAAATGACAGAAATTTTTTTTTGGGAAAAAAAGACAGAAATTCCACTTATTTAGAGGCAAAAAAGCAGAAATTCCCCTTATTTTAGGGCAAAATTGCAGAAATTTCTTTTATTTGGGGGCAAAAAAAAAGAAATTCCCCTTATTTTGGGGCAAAATTCCTGAAATTTCATTTATTATGGGGAAAAATTTCAGAAATTACTTTTATTTTAGGGCAAAATTGCAGAAATTTCACTTATTTCAGAGAAGAAAAGCAAAAATTTTTCTTATTTTGGGGCAGAAAGTCAGAAATTCCCATTATTTTGGGGCAAAAAGTCAGAAATTCACCTTATTTTGGGCTAAAATTGCAGAAATTTCACATATTTCAGGGCAAAAAGGCAGAAATTTCCCTTAATTTGTGGCAAAAATGAAGAAATTTCCTTTTTTTTATGCAAAAAGGTATGCATTGCCCTTATTTTCGGGCAAAAAGGCAGAAATTCCCCGTATTTTGGAGCAAAATTGCAGAAATTCCCCAAATTGTGGGGCAAAAAGGCAGAAATTCTCCTTATTTTGGGGCAAAATTGCAGAAATTTCATGTATTTCAAGGAAAAAAGGCAGAAATGTTCCTTATTTTGGTTCAAAAAGGCAGAAATTCTCCATATTTTGGTGCAAAAATCAGAAATTTCTTTTATTTTGAGGTAAAATGCTGAAATTCTCTTTATTTTTAGGAAAAAGGCAGGAATTTCCCTATTTTTGGGGCAAATTTGAAGAAATTTCACTTATTTCAGGGTAATAAGTCAGAAATTTTCCTTATTTTGGGGCAAAAATGACAGAAATTCCCTTGGTTTTGGGAGAAAAAGACAGAAATTCCACTTATTTAGAGGCAAAAAAGCAGAAATTCCCCTTATTTTAGGGCAAAATTGCAGAAATTTCCCTTATATAAGGGCAAAAAAACAGAAATTCCCCTTATTTTGGGGCAAAATTCCAGTAATTTCTTTTATTATGGGGAAAAATTGCAGAAATTTCTTTTATTTTTGCAAAATTGCAGAAATTTCACTTATTTCAGAGAAAAAAAGCAAAAATTTTTCTTATTTTGGGGCAAAAAGGCAGAAATTCCCATTATTTTGGGGCAAAAAGGCAGAAATTCACTTATTTTGGGCTAAAATTGCAGAAATTTCACTTATTTCAGGGCAAAAAGGCAGAAATTTTCTTTAATTTGGGGCAAAAATGAAGAAATTTCTTTTTTTTTATGCAAAAAGGTATGCATTGCCCTTATTTACGGGCAAAAAGGCAGAAATTCCCCGTATTTTGGAGCAAAATTGCAGAAATTTTCCAAATTGTGGTGCAAAAAGGCAGAAATTCTCTTTATTTTGGGGCAAAACTAAGAAATTCCACTTATTTTGGGGCAAAATTGCAGAAATTTCACTTATTTCAGGGAAAAAACCAGAAATTTTTCTTTATTTTGGGGCAAAAAGGCAGAAATTCCTAATATTTTGTGCCAAAATTCAGAAATTCCCCTTATTTTGAGGTAAAAAGGCTGAAATTCCCCTTATTAGGGGGCAAAAAGGCAGAAATTTTCCTTATATTGGGGCAAAATTGCAGAAATTTCACTTATTTCAGGGTAATAAGTCAGAAATTTTCCTTATTTTGGGGCAAAAATGGGAGAAATTCCCTTTGTTTTGGGGGAAAAAGACAGAAATTCCACTTATTTAGAGGCAATAAAGCAGAAATTCCCCTTATTTTAGGGCAAAATTGCAGAAATTTCCCTTATTTGGGGAAAAAAAAACAGAAATTCCCCTTATTTTGGGGCAAAATTCCAGAAATTTCCCTTATTATGGGGAAAAATTGCAGAAATTTCCTTTATTTTAGGGCAAATTTGCAGAATTTTCACTTATTTCAGAGAAAAAAGGCAAAAATTTTTCTTATTTTGGGGCAAAAAGGCAGAAATTACCATTATTTTGGGGCAAAAAGGCAGAAATTCACCTTATTTTGGGCTAAAACTGCAGAAATTTCACATATTTCACGGCAAAAAGGCAGAAATTTCCCTTAATTTGGGGCAAAAATGAAGAAATTTCCATTTTATATGGCAAAAAGGTATGCATTCCCTTTATTTTCGGGAAAAAAGGGAGAAATTCCCCGTATTTTGGAGCAAAATTGCAGAAATTCCCCTAATTGTGGGGCAAAAAGGCAGAAATTCTCCTTATTTTGGGGCGAAACTCAGAAATTCCACTTATTTTGGGGCAAAATTGCAGAAATATCCCTTATTTTGGGGCAAAATTGCAGAAATTTCACTTATTTTTGGGCAAAATTGCAAAAATTTCACTTATTTCAGGGAAAAAAGGCAGAAATTTTCCTTATTTTGGGGCAAAAAGGCAGAAATTCTCCATATTTTGGTGCAAAAATCAGAAATTTCCCTTATTTTGAGGTAATATGCTGAAATTCCCCTTATTTTGGGGCAAAAGGCAGAAATTTCCCTTTTTTGGGGCATATTTGCAGAAATTTCACTTATTTCAGGGAAAAAAGGCAGGAATTTTCCTTATTTTGGGGCAAAAAGGCAGAAATTCCTAATATTTTGTGGCAAAAATGCAGAAATTCCTAATATTTTGTTGCAAAAATGCAGAAATTTCCCTTATTTTGAGGTAAAAAGGCTGAAATTCCCCTTATTTGGGGGCAAAAAGGCAGAAATTTTTCTTATTTAGGGGCAAATTTTCAGAAATTTCACTTATTTCAGGGTTATAAGTCAGAAATTTTTCTTATTTTGGGGCAAAAAAAGACAGAAATTCCCTTTGTTTTGGGGGAAAAAGACAGAAATTCCACTTATTTAGAGGAAAAAGGCAAAAGTTCCCTTTATTTTAGAGCAAAAATGAAGAAATTTCCCTTTTTTATGGCAAAAAGGTATGCATTCTTCTTATTTTCAGACAAAAAGGCAGAAATTCCCCATATTTTGGGGCAAAAATCAGAAATTCCCCTTATTTTGAGGCAAAATTGCAGAAATTTCCTTTATTTTGGGGAAAAATTGCAGAAATTTCTCTTATTTTAGGGCAAAATTGCAGAAATTTCACTAATTGTGGTGCAAAAAGGCAGAAATTCTCTGTATTTTGGGGCAAAACTCAGAAATTCCACTTATTTTGAGGCAAAATTGCAGAAATTTCACTTATTTCAGGGAAAAAAGCAGAAATTTTTCTTTATTTTGGGGAAAAAAGGCAGAAATTCCTAATATTTTGTGCCAAAATTCAGAAATTCCCCTTATTTTGAGGTAAAAAGGCTGAAATTCCCCTTATTAGGGGGCAAAAAGGCAGAAATTTCCTTTAATTTGGGGCAAAAATTAAGAAATTTCCATTTTTTATGTCAAAAAGGTATGCATTCCCTTTATTCTCGGGAAAAAAGGCAGAAATTCCCTGTATTTTGGAGCAAAATTGCAGAAATTCCCCTAATTGTAGGGCAAAAAGGCAGAAATTCTCCTTATTTTGGGGCAAAACTCAGAAATTCCACTTATTTTGGGGCAAAATTGCAGAAATTTCCCTTATTTTGGGGCAGAATTGCAGAAATTTCACTTATTTAAGAGAAAAAACGGCAGAAATTTTCCTTATTTTGGGGCAAAAAAGACAGAAATTCCCTTTGTTTTGGGGGAAAAAGACAGAAATTCCACTTATTTAGAGTCAAAAAGGCAAAAGTTCCCCTTATTTTGGAGCAAAAATGAAGAAATTTCCCTTTTTTATGGCAAAAAGTTATGCATTCTTCTTATTTTTGGACAAAAACGCAGAAATTTTCCATATTTTGGGGCAAAAGGCAGAAATTCCCCATATTTTGGGGCAAAATTGCAGAAATTTCCCTAATTGTGGGGCAAAAAACAGAAATTTCCCCTTATTTTGAAGCAAAATTGCAGAAATTTCCCTTATTATAAGGAAAAATTGCAGAAATTTCCCTTATTTTAGGGCAAAATTGCAGAAATTTCACTAATTGTGGGGCAAAAAGGCAGAAATTCTTCATATTTTGGGGCAAAACTCAGAAATTCCACTTATTTTGGGGCAAAATTCCTGAAATTTTTCTTATTTTGGGGCAAAATTGCAGAAATTTTGCTTATTTTGGGGCAAAATTGCAGAAATTTCACTTATTTCAGGGAAAAAAGACAGAAATTTTGCTTATATTGGGGCAAAAGGCAGAAATTCCTAATAGTTTGTGCCAAAATTCAGAAATTCCCCTTATTTTGAGGTAAAAAGGCTGAAATTCCCCTTATTTGTGGGCAAAAAAGCAGAAATTTCCCTTATATTGGGGCAATATTGCAGAAATTTCACTTATTTCAGGGTAATAAGTAAGAAATTTTCCTTATTTTGGGGCAAAAATGACAGAAAATGTTTTTTTTTTTTGGGAAAAAAAGACAGAAATTCCACTTATTTAGAGGCAAAAAAGCAGAAATTCCCCTTATTTTGGGGCAAAATTCCTGAAATTTCATTTATTATGGGGAAAAATTTCAGAAATTACTTTTATTTTAGGGCAAAATTGCAGAAATTTCACTTATTTCAGAGAAGAAAAGCAAAAATTTTTCTTATTTTGGGGCAGAAAGGCAGAAATTCCCATTATTTTGGGGCAAAAAGGCAGAAATTCACCTTATTTTGGGCTAAAATTGCAGAAATTTCACATATTTCAGGGCAAAAAGGCAGAAATTTCCCTTAATTTGTGGCAAAAATGAAGAAATTTCCCTTTTTTTTATGCAAAAAGGTATGCATTGCCCTTATTTTCGGGCAAAAAGGCAGAAATTCCCCGTATTTTGGAGCAAAATTGCAGAAATTCCCCAAATTGTGGGGCAAAAAGGCAGAAATTCTCCTTATTTTGGGGCAAAATTGCAGAAATTTCATGTATTTCAGGGAAAAAAGGCAGAAATGTTCCTTATTTTGGTTTAAAAAGGCAGAAATTCTCCATATTTTGGTGCAAAAATCAGAAATTTCCCTTATTTTGAGGTAAAATGCTGAAATTCCCTTTATTTTTAGGAAAAGGGCAGGAATTTCCCTATTTTTGGGGCAAATTTGCAGAAATTTCACTTATTTCA
This sequence comes from Micromys minutus, assembly GCF_963924665.1. Classification (NCBI taxonomy): domain Eukaryota; kingdom Metazoa; phylum Chordata; class Mammalia; order Rodentia; family Muridae; genus Micromys; species Micromys minutus. Next base: position 8,418,408 of record NW_027667467.1, on the reverse strand, counting down.
GGGTAATAAGTCAGAAATTTTCCTTATTTTGGGGCAATAATGACAGAAATTCCCTTGGTTTTGGGAGAAAAAGACAGAAATTCCACTTATTTAGAGGCAAAAAAGCAGAAATTCCCCTTATTTTAGGGCAAAATTGAAGATATTTCCCTTATATAAGGGCAAAAAAACAGAAATTCCCCTTATTTTGGGGCAAAATTCCAGTAATTTCTTTTATTATGGGGAAAAATTGCAGAAATTTCTTTTATTTTTGCAAAATTGCAGAAATTTCACTTATTTCAGAGAAAAAAAGCAAAAATTTTTCTTATTTTGGGGCAAAAAGGCAGAAATTCCCATTATTTTGGGGCAAAAAGGCAGAAATTCACTTATTTTGGGCTAAAATTGCAGAAATTTCACATATTTCAGGGCAAAAAGGCAGAAATTTCCCTTAATTTGGGGCAAAAATGAAGAAATTTCTTTTTTATGCAAAAAGGTATGCATTCCCTTTATTTTCGGAAAAAAAGGCAGAAATTCCCCGTATTTTGGAGCAAAATTGCAGAAATTCCCCTAATTGTGGGGCAAAAAGGCAGAAATTCTCCTTATTTTTGGGTAAAACTCAGAAATTCCACTTATTTTGGCGCAAAATTGCAGAAATTTCCCTTATTTTGGGGCAAAATTGCAGAAATTTCACTTATTTCACGGAAAAAACGGCAGAAATTTTCCTTATTTTGGGGCAAAAAATACAGAAATTCTCTTTGTTTTGGGGGAAAAAGACAGAAATTCCACTTACTTAGAGTCAAAAAGGAAAAAGTTCCCCTTATTTTGGAGCAAAAATGAAGAAATTTCCCTTTTTTATGGCAAAAAGCTATGCATTCTTCTTATTTTTGGACAAAAACGCAGAAATTTTCCATATGTTGGGGCAAAAGGAAGAAATTCCCCATATTTTGGGGCAAAATTGCAGAAATTTCCCTAATTGTGGGGCAAAAAACAGAAATTCCCCTTATTTTGAAGCAAAATTGCAAAAATTTCCCTTATTATAAGGAAAAATTGCAGAAATTTCCCTTATTTTAGGGCAAAATTGCAGAAATTTCACTAATTGTGGGGCAAAAAGGCAGAAATTCTCCATATTTTGGGGCAAAACTCAGAAATTCCACTTATTTTGGGGCAAAATCCAGAAATTTTTCTTATTTTGAGGCAAAATTGCAGAAATTTTGCTTATTTTGGGGCAAAATTGCAGAAATTTCACTTATTTCAGGGAAAAAAGGCAGAAATTTTGCTTATATTGGGGCAAAAGGCAGAAATTCCTAATAGTTTGTGCCAAAATTTAGAAATTCCCCTTATTTTGAGGTAAATAGGCTGAAATTCCCATTATTTGTGGGAAAAAAGGCAGAAATTTCCCTTATATTGGGGCAAAATTGCAGAAATTTCACTTATTTCAGGGGAATAAGTAAGAAATTTTCCTTATTTTGGGGCAAAAATGACAGAAATTTTTTTTTGGGTAAAAAAGACAGAAATTCCACTTATTTAGAGGCAAAAAAGCAGAAATTCCCCTTATTTTAGGGCAAAATTGCAGTAATTTCCCTTATTTGGGGGCAAAACACAGAAATTCCCCTTATTTTTGGGCAAAATTCCAGAAATTTCTTTTATTATGGGGAAAAATTGCAGAAATTTTCTTTATTTTAGGGCAAATTTGCAGAATTTTCACTTATTTCAGAGAAAAAAGGCAAAAATTTTTCTTATTTTGTTGCAAAAAGGCAGAAATTACCATTATTTTGTGGCAAAAAGGCAGAAATTCACCTTATTTTGGGCTAAAACTGCAGAAATTTCACATATTTCAGGGCAAAAAGGCAGAAATTTCCCTTAATTTGGGGCAAAAATGAAGAAATTTCCATTTTTTATGTCAAAAAGGTATGCATTCCCTTTATTTTCGGAAAAAAAGGCAGAAATTCCCCGTATTTTGGAGCAAAATTGCAGAAATTCCCCTAATTGTGGGGCAAAAAGGCAGATATTCTCCTTATTTTTGGGTAAAACTCAGAAATTCCACTTATTTTCGGGCAAAATTGCAAAAACTTCCAATATTTTGGGGCAAAATTGCAGAAATTTCACTTATTTCACGGAAAAAACGGCAGAAATTTTCCTTATTTTGGGGCAAAAAAGACAGAAATTCCCTTTGTTTTGGGGGGAAAAGACAGAAATTCCACTTATTTAGAGTCAAAAAAACAAAAGTTCCCCTTATTTTGGAGCAAAAATTAGGAAATTTCCCTTTTTTATGGCAAAAAGGTATGCATTCTTCTGATTTTTAGACAAAAACGCAGAAATTTTCCATATTTTGGGGCAAATGGCAGAAATTTCTCATATTTTGGGGCAAAAATTGCAGAAATTTCCCAAATTGTGGGGCAAAAAACAGAAATTCCCCTTATTTTTAAGCAAAATTGCAGAAATATCCCTTATTATTAGGAAAAATTGCAGAAATTTCCCTTCTTTTAGGGCAAAATTCTAGAAATTTCACTAATTGTGGGGCAAAAAGGCAGAAATTCTCCATATTTTGGGGCAAAACTCAGAAATTCCACATATTTTGGGGCAAAATTCCAGAAAATTTTCTTATTTTGGGGCAAAATTGCAGAAATTTTTCTTATTTTGGGGCAAAATTGCAGAAATTTCACTTATTTCAGGGAAAAAAAGGCAGAAATTTTGCTTATATTGGGGCAAAATGAAGAAATTCCTAATAGTTTGTGCCAAAATTCAGAAATTCCCCTTATTTTGAGGTAAAAAGGCTGAAATTCCCCTTATTTGTGGGAAAAAAGGCAGAAATTTCCCTTATATTGGGGCAAAATTGCAGAAATTTCACTTATTTCAGGGTAATAAGTAAGAAATTTTCCTTATTTTGGGGCAAAAATGACAGAAATTTTTTTTGGGAAAAAAAGACAGAAATTCCACTTATTTAGAGGCAAAAAAGCAGAAATTCTCCTTATTTTAGGGCAAAATTGCAGAAATTTCCCTTATTTGGGGGCAAAAAAACAGAAATTCTTCTTATTTTCGGGCAAAATTCCAGAAATTTCTTTTATTATGGGGAAAAATTGCAGAAATTTTCTTTATTTTAGGGCAAATTTGCAGAATTTTCACTTATTTCAGAAAAAAAAGGCAAAATTTTTTCTTATTTTGGGGCAAAAAGGCAGAAATTCCCATTATTTTGTGGCAAAAAGGCAGAAATTCACCTTATTTTGGGCTAAAACTGCAGAAATTTCACATATTTCAGGGCAAAAAGGCAGAAATTTCCCTTAATTTGGGGCAAAAATGAAGAAATTTCCATTTTTTATGTCAAAAAGGTATGCATTCCCTTTATTTTCGGAAAAAAAGGCAGAAATTCCCCGTATTTTGGAGCAAAATTGCAGAAATTCCCCTAATTGTGGGGCAAAAAGGCAGAAATTCTCCTTATTTTTGGGTAAAACTCAGAAATTCCACTTATTTTGGCGCAAAATTGCAGAAATTTCCCTTATTTTGGGGCAAAATTGCAGAAATTTCACTTATTTCACAGAAAAAACGGCAGAAATTTTCCTTATTTTGGGGCAAAAAAGACAGAAATTCCCTTTGTTTTGGGGGAAAAAGACAGAAATTCCACTTATTTAGAGTCAAAAAGGCAAAAGTTCCCCTTATTTTGGAGCAAAAATGAAGAAATTTCCCTTTTTTATGGCAAAAAGGTATGCATTCTTCTGATTTTTGGACAAAAACGCAGAAATTTTCAATATTTTGGGGCAAAAGGCAGAAATTTCCCATATTTTGGGGCAAAAATTGCAGAAATTTCCCAAATTGTGGAGCAAAAAACAGAAATTCCCCTTATTTTGAAGCAAAATTGCAGAAATTTCCCTTATTATAAGGAAAAATTGCAGAAATTTCCCTTCTTTTAGGGCAAAATTGCAGAAATTTCACTAATTGTGGGGCAAAAAGGCAGAAATTCTTCATATTTTGGGGCAAAACTCAGAAATTCCACTTATTTTGGGGCAAAATTCCAGAAATTTTTCTTATTTTGCGGCAAAATTGCAGAAATTTTGCTTATTTTGGGGCAAAATTGCAGAAATTTCACTTATTTCAGGGAAAAAAGACAGAAATTTTGCTTATATTGGGGCAAAAGGCAGAAATTCCTAATAGTTTGTGCCAAAATTCAGAAATTCCCCTTATTTTGAGGTAAAAAGGCTGAAATTCCCCTTATTTGTGGGCAAAAAGGCAGAAATTTCCCTTATATTGGGGCAATATTGCAGAAATTTCACTTATTTCAGGGTAATAAGTAAGAAATTTTCCTTATTTTGGGGCAAAAATGACAGAAATTTTTTTTTGGGAAAAAAAGACAGAAATTCCACTTATTTAGAGGCAAAAAAGCAGAAATTCCCCTTATTTTAGGGCAAAATTGAAGAAATTTCTTTTATTTGGGGGCAAAAAAAAAGAAATTCCCCTTATTTTGGGGCAAAATTCCTGAAATTTCATTTATTATGGGGAAAAATTTCAGAAATTACTTTTATTTTAGGGCAAAATTGCAGAAATTTCACTTATTTCGAGAAGAAAAGCAAAAATTTTTCTTATTTTGGGGCAGAAAGGCAGAAATTCCCATTATTTTGGGGCAAAAAGGCAGAAATTCACCTTATTTTGGGCTAAAATTGCAGAAATTTCACATATTTCAGGGCAAAAAGGCAGAAATTTCCCTTAATTTGTGGCAAAAATGAAGAAATTTCCCTTTTTTTATGCAAAAAGGTATGCATTGCCCTTATTTTCGGGCAAAAAGGCAGAAATTCCCCGTATTTTGGAGCAAAATTGCAGAAATTCCCCAAATTGTGGGGCAAAAAGGCAGAAATTCTCCTTATTTTGGGGCAAAATTGCAGAAATTTCATGTATTTCAGGGAAAAAAGGCAGAAATGTTCTTTATTTTGGTTCAAAAAGGCAGAAATTCTCCATATTTTGGTGCAAAAATCAGAAATTTCCCTTATTTTGAGGTAAAATGCTGAAATTCCCTTTATTTTTAGGAAAAAGGCAGGAATTTCCCTATTTTTGGGGCAAATTTGCAGAAATTTCACTTATTTCAGGGTAATAAGTCAGAAATTTTCCTTATTTTGGGGCAAAAATGACAGAAATTCCCTTGGTTTTGGGAGAAAAAGACAGAAATTCCACTTATTTAGAGGCAAAAAAGCAGAAATTCCCCTTATTTTAGGGCAAAATTGCAGAAATTTCCCTTATATAAGGGCAAAAAAACAGAAATTCCACTTATTTTGGGGCAAAATTCCAGTAATTTCTTTTATTATGGGGAAAAATTGCAGAAATTTCTTTTATTTTTGCAAAATTGCAGAAATTTCACTTATTTCAGAGAAAAAAAGCAAAAATTTTTCTTATTTTGGGGCAAAAAAGCAGAAATTCCCATTATTTTGGGGCAAAAAGGCAGAAATTCACTTATTTTGGGCTAAAATTGCAGAAATTTCACATATTTCAGAACAAAAAGGCAGAAATTTCCCTTAATTTGGGGCAAAAATGAAGAAATTTCTTTTTTTTATGCAAAAAGGTATGCATTGCCCTTATTTACGGGCAAAAAGGCAGAAATTCCCTGTATTTTGGAGCAAAATTGCAGAAATTTTCCAAATTGTGGTGCAAAAAGGCAGAAATTCTCTTTATTTTGGGGCAAAACTCAGAAATTCCACTTATTTTGGGGCAAAATTGCAGAAATTTCACTTATTTCAGGGAAAAAACCAGAAATTTTTTTTTATTTTGGGGCAAAAAAGCAGAAATTCCTAATATTTTGTGCCAAAATTCAGAAATTCCCCTTATTTTGAGGTAAAAAGGCTGAAATTCCCCTTATTAGGGGGCAAAAATGCAGAAATTTTCCTTATATTGTGGCAAAATTGCAGAAATTTCACTTATTTCAGGGTAATAAGTCAGAAATTTTCCTTATTTTGGGGCAAAAATGGGAGAAATTCCCTTTGTTTTGGGGGAAAAAGACAGAAATTCCACTTATTTAGAGGCAATAAAGCAGAAATTCCCCTTATTTTAGGGCAAAATTGCAGAAATTACCCTTATTTGGGGAAAAAAAAACAGAAATTCCCCTTATTTTGGGGCAAAATTCCAGAAATTTCCCTTATTATGGGGAAAAATTGCAGAAATTTCCTTTATTTTAGGGCAAATTTGCAGAATTTTCACTTATTTCAGAGAAAAAAGGCAAAAATTTTTCTTATTTTGAGGCAAAAAGGCAGAAATTCCCATTATTTTGGGGCAAAAAGGCAGAAATTCACCTTATTTTGGGCTAAAACTGCAGAAATTTCACATATTTCACGGCAAAAAGGCAGAAATTTCCCTTAATTTGGGGCAAAAATGAAGAAATTTCCATTTTTTATGGCAAAAAGGTATGCATTCCCTTTATTTTCGGGAAAAAAGGGAGAAATTCCCCATATTTCGGAGCAAAATTGCAGAAATTCCCCTAATTGTGGGGCAAAAAGGCAGAAATTCTCCTTATTTTGTGGCAAAACTCAGAAATTCCACTTATTTTGGGGCAAAATTGCAGAAATTTCCCTTATTTTGGGGCAAAATTGCAGAAATTTCACTTATTTTTGGGCAAAATTGCAAAAATTTCACTTATTTCAGGGAAAAAAGGCAGAAATTTTTCTTATTTTGGGGCAAAAAGGCAGAAATTCTCCATATTTTGGTGCAAAAATCAGAAATTTCCCTTATTTTGAGGTAATATGCTGAAATTCCCCTTATTTTGGGGCAAAAGGCAGAAATTTCCCTTTTTTGGGGCATATTTGCAGAAATTTCACTTATTTCAGGGAAAAAAGGCAGGAATTTTCCTTATTTTGGGGCAAAAAGGCAGAAATTCCTAATATTTTGTGGCAAAAATGCAGAAATTCCTAATATTTTGTTGCAAAAATGCAGAAATTTCCCTTATTTTGAGGTAAAAAGGGTGAAATTTCCCTTATTTGGGGGCAAAAAGGCAGAAATTTTTCTTATTTAGGGGCAAATTTGCAGAAATTTCACTTATTTCAGGGTTATAAGTCAGAAATTTTTCTTATTTTGGGGCAAAAAAAGACAGAAATTCCCTTTGTTTTGGGGGAAAAAGACAGAAATTCCACTTATTTAGAGGCAAAAAGGCAAAAGTTCCCTTTATTTTAGAGCAAAAATGAAGAAATTTCCCTTTTTTATGGCAAAAAGGTATGCATTCTTCTTATTTTCAGACAAAAAGGCAGAAATTCCCCATATTTTGGGGCAAAAATCAGAAATTCCCCTTATTTTGAGGCAAAATTGCAGAAATTTCCTTTAATTTGGGGAAAAATTGCAGAAATTTCTCTTATTTTAGGGCAAAATTGCAGAAATTTCACTAATTGTGGTGCAAAAAGGCAGAAATTCTCTGTATTTTGGGGCAAAACTCAGAAATTCCACTTATTTGAGGCAAAATTGCAGAAATTTCACTTATTTCAGGGAAAAAAGCAGAAATTTTTCTTTTTTTGGGGGCAAAAAGGCAGAAATTCCTAATATTTTGTGCCAAAATTCAGAAATTCACCTTATTTTGTGCTAAAACTGCAGAAATTTCACATATTTCAACACAAAAAGGCAGAAATTTCCCTTAATTTGGGGCAAAAATGAAGAAATTTCCATTTTTTATGTCAAAAAGGTATGCATTCCCTTTATATTTGGAAAAAAAGGCAGAAATTCCCTTTGTTTTGGGGGAAAAAGACAGAAATTCCACTTATTTAGAGGCAAAAAGGCAAAAGTTCCCTTTATTTTAGAGCAAAAATGAAGAAATTTCCCTTTTTTATGGCAAAAAAGTAAGCATTCTTCTTATTTTCAGACAAAAAGGCAGAAATTCCCCATATTTTGGGGCAAAAATCAGAAATTCCCCTTATTTTGAGGAAAAATTGCAGAAATTTCCTTTATTTTGGGGAAAAATTGCAGAAATTTCTCTTATTTTAGGGCAAAATTGCAGAAATTTCACTAATTGTGGTGCAAAAATGCAGAAATTCTCTGTATTTTGGGGCAAAACTCAGAAATTCCACTTATTTTGAGGCAAAATTGCAGAAATTTCACTTATTTCAGGGAAAAAAGCAGAAATTTTTCTTTATTTTGGGGCAAAAAGGCAGAAATTCCTAATATTTTGTGCCAAAATTCAGAAATTCACCTTATTTTGGGCTAAAATTGCAGAAATTTTCTTTATTTTAGGGCAAATTTGCAGAAATTTCACTTATTTCAGAAAAAAAAAGGCAAAAATTTTTCTTATTTTGGGGCAAAAAGGCAGAAATTCCCATTATTTTGTGGCAAAAAGACAGAAATTCACCTTATTTTGGGCTAAAACTGCAGAAATTTCACATATTTCAGGGCAAAAAGGCAGAAATTTCCCTTAATTTGGGGCAAAAATGAAGAAATTTCCATTTTTTATGTCAAAAAGGTATGCATTCTCTTTATTTTTGGAAAAAAAGGCAGAAATTCCCCGTATTTTGGAGCAAAATTGCAGAAATTCCCCTAATTGTGGGGCAAAATGGCAGAAATTCTCCTTATTTTTGGGTAAAACTCAGAAATTCCACTTATTTTGGGGCAAAATTGCAGAAATTTCCCTTATTTTGGGGCAAAATTGCAGAAATTTCACTTATTTCACGGAAAAAACGGCAGAAATTTTCCTTATTTTGGGGCAAAAAAACAGAAATTCCCTTTGTTTTGGGGGAAAAAGACAGAAATTCCACTTATTTAGAGTCAAAAAGGCAAAAGTTCCCCTTATTTTGGAGCAAAAATTAAGAAATTTCCATTTTTTATGGCAAAAAGGTATGCATTCTTCTTATTTTTGGACAAAAACGCAAAAATTTTCCATGTTTTGGGGCAAAAGGCAGAAATTCCCCATATTTTGGGGCAAAAATTGCAAAAATTTTCCAAATTGTGGGGCAAAAAACAGAAATTCCCCTTATGTTGAAGCAAAATTGCAGAAATTTCCATTATTATAAGGAAAAATTGCAGAAATTTCCCTTATTTTAGGGAAAAATTGCAGAAATTTCACTAATTGTGGGGCAAAAAGGCAGAAATTCTTCATATTTTGGGGCAAAACTCAGAAATTCCACTTATTTTGGGGCAAAATTGCAGAAATTTTTCTTATTTTGGGGCAAAATTGCAGAAATTTTGCTTATTTTGGGGCAAAATTGCAGAAATTTCACTTATTTCAGGGAAAAAAGGCAGAAATTTTGCTTATATTGGGGCAAAAGGCAGAAATTCCTAATAGTTTGTGCCAAAATTCAGAAATTCCCCTTATTTTGAGGTAAAAAGGCTGAAATTCCCCTTATTTGTGGGAAAAAAGGCAGAAATTTCCCTTATATTGGGGCAAAATTGCAGAAATTTCACTTATTTCAGGGTAATAAGTAAGAAATTTTCCTTATTTTGGGGCAAAAATGACAGAAATTTTTTTTTTGGGAAAAAAAGACAGAAATTCCACTTATTTAGAGGCAAAAAAGCAGAAATTCCCCTTATTTTAGGGCAAAATTGCAGAAATTTCTTTTATTTGGGGGCAAAAAAAAAGAAATTCCCCTTATTTTGGGGCAAAATTCCAGAAATTTCCCTTATTATGGGGAAAAATTGCAGAAATTTCCTTTATTTTAGGGCAAATTTGCAGAATTTTCACATATTTCAGAGAAAAAAGGCAAAAATTTTTCTTATTTTGGGGCAAAAAGGCAGAAATTCCCATTATTTTGGGGCAAAAAGGCAGAAATTCACCTTATTTTGGGCTAAAACTGCAGAAATTTCACATATTTCACGGCAAAAAGGCAGAAATTTCCCTTAATTTGGGGCAAAAATGAAGAAATTTCCATTTTTTATGGCAAAAAGGTATGCATTCCCTTTATTTTCGGGAAAAAAGGGAGAAATTCCCCGTATTTTGGAGCAAAATTGCAGAAATTCCCCTAATTGTGGGGCAAAAAGGCAGAAATTCTCCTTATTTTGGGGCAAAACTCAGAAATTCCACTTATTTTGGGGCAAAATTGCAGAAATTTCCCTTATTTTGGGGCAAAATTGCAGAAATTTCACTTATTTTTGGGCAAAATTGCAAAAATTTCACTTATTTCAGGGAAAAAAGGCAGAAATTTTCCTTATTTTGGGGCAAAAAGGCAGAAATTCTCCATATTTTGGTGCAAAAATCAGAAATTTCCCTTATTTTGAGGTAATATGCTGAAATTCCCCTTATTTTGGGGCAAAAGGCAGAAATTTCCCTTTTTTGGGGCATATTTGCAGAAATTTCACTTATTTCAGGGAAAAAAGACAGGAATTTTTTTTATTTTGGGGCAAAAAGGCAGAAATTCCTAATATTTTGTGGCAAAAATGCAGAAATTCCTAATATTTTGTTGCAAAAATGCAGAAATTTCCCTTATTTTGAGGTAAAAAGGCTGAAATTCCCCTTATTTGGGGGCAAAAAGGCAGAAATTTTTCTTATTTAGGGGCAAATTTGCAGAAATTTCACTTATTTCGGGGTTATAAGTCAGAAATTTTTCTTATTTTGGGGCAAAAAAAGACAGAAATTCCCTTTGTTTTGGGGGAAAAAGACAGAAATTCCACTTATTTAGAGGCAAAAAGGCAAAAGTTCCCTTTATTTTAGAGCAAAAATGAAGAAATTTCCCTTTTTTAAGGCAAAAAGGTATGCATTCTTCTTATTTTCAGACAAAAAGGCAGAAATTCCCCATATTTTAAGGCAAAAATCAGAAATTCCCCTTATTTTGAGGCAAAATTGCAGAAATTTCCTTTATTTTGGGGAAAAATTGCAGAAATTTCTCTTATTTTAAGGCAAAATTGCAGAAATTTCACAAATTGTGGTGCAAAAAGGCAGAAATTCTCTGTATTTTGGGGCAAAACTCAGAAATTCCACTTATTTTGAGGCAAAATTGCAGAAATTTCACTTTTTTCAGGGAAAAAGCAGAAATTTTTCTTTATTTTGGGGCAAAAAGGCAGAAATTCCTAATATTTTGTGCCAAAATTCAGAAATTCACCTTATTTTGGGCTAAAACTGCAGAAATTTCACATATTTCAGGGCAAAAAGGCAAAAATTTCCCTTAATTTGGCGCAAAAATGAAGAAATTTCCATTTTTTATGTCAAAAAGGTATGCATTCCCTTTATTTTTGGAAAAAAAGGCAGAAATTCCCCGTATTTTGGAGCAAAATTGCAGAAATTCCCCTAATTGTGGGGCAAAATGGCAGAAATTCTCCTTATTTTTGGGTAAAACTCAGAAATTCCACTTATTTTGGGGCAAAATTGCAGAAATTTCCCTTATTTTGGGGCAAAATTGCAGAAATTTCACTTATTTCACGGAAAAAACGGCAGAAATTTTTTTTATTTTGGGGCAAAAAAACAGAAATTCCCTTTGTTTTGGGGGAAAAAGACAGAAATTCCACTTATTTAGAGTCAAAAAGGCAAAAGTTCCCCTTATTTTGGAGCAAAAATTAAGAAATTTCCCTTTTTTATGGCAAAAAGGTATGCATTCTTCTTATTTTTAGACAAAAACGCAGAAATTTTCCATATTTTGGGGCAAAAGGCAGAAATTCCCCATATTTTGGGGCAAAAATTGCAAAAATTTTCCAAATTGTGGGGCAAAAAACAGAAATTCCCCTTATGTTGAAGCAAAATTGCAGAAACTTCCCTTATTATAAGGAAAAATTGCAGAAATTTCCCTTCTTTTAGGGCAAAATTGCAGAAATTTCACTAATTGTGGGGCAAAAAGGCAGAAATTCTTCATATTTTGGGGCAAAACTCAGAAATTCCACTTATTTTGGGGCAAAATTGCAGAAATTTTTCTTATTTTGGGGCAAAATTGCAGAAATTTTGCTTATTTTGGGGCAAAATTGCAGAAATTTCACTTATTTCAGGGAAAAAAGGCAGAAATTTTGCTTATATTGGGGCAAAAGGCAGAAATTCCTAATAGTTTGTGCCAAAATGTAGAAATTCCCCTTATTTTGAGGTAAAAAGGCTGAAATTCCTCTTATTTGTGGGCAAAAAGGCAGAAATTTCCCTTATATTGGGGCAATATTGCAGAAATTTCACTTATTTCAGGGTAATAAGTAAGAAATTTTCCTTATTTTGGGGCAAAAATGACAGAAATTTTTTTTTTGGGAAAAAAAGACAGAAATTCCACTTATTTAGAGGCAAAAAAGCAGAAATTCCCCTTATTTTAGGGCAAAATTGCAGAAATTTCTTTTATTTGGGGGAAAAAAAAAAGAAATTCCCCTTATTTTGGGGCAAAATTCCTGAAATTTCATTTATTATGGGGAAAAATTTCAGAAATTACTTTTATTTTAGGGCAAAATTGCAGAAATTTCACTTATTTCAGAGAAGAAAAGCAAAAATTTTTCTTATTTTGGGGCAAAAGGGCAGAAATTCCCATTATTTGGGGAAAAAAGGCAGAAATTCACCTTATTTTGGGCTAAAATTGCAGAAATTTCACATATTTCAGGGCAAAAAGGCAGAAATTTCCCTTAATTTGGGGCAAAAATGAAGAAATTTCTCTTTTTTTATGCAAAAAGGTATGCATTGCCCTGATTTACGGGCAAAAAGGCAGAAATTCCCCGTATTTTGGAGCAAAATTGCAAAAATTTTCCAAATTGTGGTGCAAAAAGGCAGAAATTCTCTTTATTTTGGGGCAAAACTCAGAAATTCCACTTATTTTGGGGCAAAATTGCAGAAATTTCACTTATTTCAGGGAAAAAAACAGAAATTTTTCTTTATTTTGGGGCAAAAAGGCAGAAATTCCTAATATTTTGTGCCAAAATTCAGAAATTCCCCTTATTTTGAGGTAAAAAGGCTGAAATTCCCCTTATTAGGGGGCAAAAAGGCAGAAATTTTCCTTATATTGGGGCAAAATTGCAGAAATTTCACTTATTTCAGGGTAATAAGTCAGAAATTTTCCTTATTTTGGGGCAAAAATGGGAGAAATTCCCTTTGTTTTGGGGGAAAAACACAGAAATTCCACTTATTTAGAGGCAATAAAGCAGAAATTCCCCTTATTTTAGGGCAAAATTGCAAAAATTTTCCTTATTTGGAAGCAAAAAAAAACAGAAAATCCCCTTATTTTGGGGCAAAATTCCAGAAATTTCCCTTATTATGGGGAAAAATTGCAGAAATTTCCTTTATTTTAGGGCAAATTTGCAGAATTTTCACTTATTTCAGAGAAAAAAGGCAAAAATTTTTCTTATTTTGGGGCAAAAAGGCAGAAATTCCCATTATTTTGGGGCAAAAAGGCAGAAATTCACCTTATTTTGGGCTAAAACTGCAGAAATTTCACATATTTCACGGCAAAAAGGCAGAAATTTCCCTTAATTTGGGGCAAAAATGAAGAAATTTCCATTTTTTATGGCAAAAAGGTATGCATTCCCTTTATTTTCGGGAAAAAAGGGAGAAATTCCCCGTATTTTGGAGCAAAATTGCAGAAATTCCCCTAATTGTGGGGCAAAAAGGCAGAAATTCTCCTTATTTTGGGGCAAAACTCAGAAATTCCACTTATTTTGGGGCAAAATTGCAGAAATTTCCCTTATTCTGGGGCACAATTGCAGAAATTTCACTTCTTTTAGGGCAAAATTGCAAAAATTTCACTTATTTCAGGGAAAAAAGGCTGAAATTTTCCTTATTTTGGGGCAAAAAGGCAGAAATTCTCCATATTTTGGTGCAAAAATCAGAAATTTCCCTTATTTTGAGGTAATATGCTGAAATTCCCCTTATTTTGGGGCAAAAGGCAGAAATTTCCCTTTTTTGGGGCATATTTGCAGAAATTTCACTTATTTCAGGGAAAAAAGGCAGGAATTTTCCTTATTTTGGGGCAAAAAGGCAGAAATTCCTAATATTTTGTGGCAAAAATGCAGAAATTCCTAATATTTTGTTGCAAAAATGCAGAAATTTCCTTTATTTTGAGGTAAAAAGGCTGAAATTCCCCTTATTTGGGGGCAAAAAGGCAGAAATTTTTCTTATTTAGGGGCAAATTTGCAGAAATTTCACTTATTTCAGGGTTATAAGTCAGAAATTTTTCTTATTTTGGGGCAAAAAAAGACAGAAATTCCCTTTGTTTTGGGGGAAAAAGACAGAAATTCCACTTATTTAGAGGCAAAAAGGCAAAAGTTCCCTTTATTTTAGAGCAAAAATGAAGAAATTTCCCTTTTTTATGGCAAAAAGGTATGCATTCTTCTTATTTTCAGACAAAAAGGCAGAAATTTCCCATATTTTGGGGCAAAAATCAGAAATTCCCCTTATTTTGATGCAAAATTGCAGAAATTTCCCTTATTTTGGGGAAAAATTGCAGAAATTTCTCTTATTTTAGGGCAAAATTGCAGAAATTTCACTAATTGTGGTGCAAAAAGGCAGAAATTCTCTGTATTTTGGGGCAAAACTCAGAAATTCCACTTATTTTGGGGCAAAATTGCAGAAATTTCACTTATTTCAGGGAAAAAAGCAGAAATTTTTCTTTATTTTGGGGCAAAAAGGCAGAAATTCCTAATATTTTGTGCCAAAATTCAGAAATTCCCCTTATTTTGAGGTAAAAAGGCTGAAATTCCTTTTATTAGGGGGCAAAAAGGCAGAAATTTCCTTTAATTTGGGGCAAAAATGAAGAAATTTCCATTTTTTATGTCAAAAAGGTATGCATTCCCTTTATTCTCGGGAAAAAAGGCAGAAATTCCCCATATTTTGGAGCAAAATTGCAGAAATTCCCCTAATTGTTGGGCAAAAAGGCAGAAATTCTCCTTATTTTGGGGCAAAACTCAGAAATTCCACTTATTTTGGGGCAAAATTGCAGAAATTTCCCTTATTTTGGGGCAGAATTGCAGAAATTTCACTTATTTAAGAGAAAATACGGCAGAAATTTTTCTTATTTTGGGGCAAAAAAGACAGAAATTCCCTTTGTTTTGGGGGAAAAAGACAGAAATTCCACATATTTAGAGTCAAAAAGGCAAAAGTTCCCTTATTTTGGAGCAAAAATGAAGAAATTTCCCTTTTTTATGGCAAAAAGGTATGCATTCTTCTTATTTTTGGACAAAAACGCAGAAATTTTCCATATTTTGGGGCAAAAGGCAGAAATTCCCCATATTTTGGGGCAAAATTGCAGAAATTTCCTTAATTGTGGGGCAAAAAACAGAAATTCCCCTTATTTTGAAGCAAAATTGCAGAAATTTCCCTTATTATAAGGAAAAATTGCAGAAATTTCCCTTATTTTAGGGCAAAATTGCAGAAATTTCACTAATTGTGGGGCAAAAAGGCAGAAATTCTCCATATTTTGGGGCAAAACTCAGAAATTCCACTTATTTTGGGGCAAAATTCCAGAAATTTTTCTTATTTTGGGGCAAAATTGCAGAAATTTCACTTATTTCAGGGTAATAAGTAAGAAATTTTCCTTAATTTGGGGCAAAAATGACAGAAATTTTTTTTTGGGAAAAAAAGACAGAAATTCCACTTATTTAGAGGCAAAAAAGCAGAAATTCCCCTTATTTTAGGGCAAAATTGCAGAAATTTCCCTTATTTGGAAGCAAAAAAAAACAGAAAATCCCCTTATTTTGGGGCAAAATTCCAGAAATTTCCCTTATTATGGGGAAAAATTGCAGAAATTTCCTTTATTTTAGGGCAAATTTGCAGAATTTTCACTTTTTTCAGAAAAAAAAGGCAAAAATTTTTCTTATTTTGGGGCAAAAAGGCAGAAATTCCCATTATTTTGTGGCAAAAAGGCAGAAATTCACCTTATTTTGGGCTAAAACTGCAGAAATTTCACATATTTCAGGGCAAAAAGGCAGAAATTTCCCTTAATTTGGGGCAAAAATGAAGAAATTTCCATTTTTTATGTCAAAAAGGTATGCATTCCCTTTATTTTTGGAAAAAAAGACAGAAATTCCCCGTATTTTGGAGCAAAATTGCAGAAATTCCCCTAATTGTAGGGCAAAATGGCAGAAATTCTCCTTATTTTTGGGTAAAACTCAGAAATTCCACTTATTTTGGGGCAAAATTGCAGAAATTTCCCTTATTTTGGGGCAAAATTGCAGAAATTTCACTTATTTCACGGAAAAAACGGCAGAAATTTTCCTTATTTTGGGGCAAAAAAGACAGAAATTCCCTTTGTTTTGGGGGAAAAAGACAGAAATTCCACTTATTTAGAGTCAAAAAGGCAAAAGTTCCCCTTATTTTGGAGCAAAAATTAAGAAATTTCCCTTTTTTATGGCAAAAAGGTATGCATTCTTCTTATTTTTGGACAAAAAGGCAGAAATTTTCCATATTTTGGGGCAAAAGGCAGAAATTCCCCATATTTTGGGGCAAAAATTGCAAAAATTTTCCAAATTGTGGGGCAAAAAACAGAAATTCCCCTTATGTTGAAGCAAAATTGCAGAAATTTCCCTTATTATAAGGAAAAATTGCAGAAATTTCCCTTCTTTTAGGGCAAAATTGCAGAAATTTCACTAATTGTGGGGCAAAAAGGCAGAAATTCTTCATATTTTGGGGCAAAACTCAGAAATTCCACTTATTTTGGGGCAAAATTGCAGAAATTTTTCTTATTTTGGGGCAAAATTGCAGAAATTTTGCTTATTTTGGGGCAAAATTGCAGAAATTTCACTTATTTCAGGGATAAAAGGCAGAAATTTTGCTTATATTGGGGCAAAAGGCAGAAATTCCTAATAGTTTGTGCCAAAATTCAGAAATTCCCATTATTTTGAGGTAAAAAGGCTGAAATTCCCCTTATTTGTGGGAAAAAAGGCAGAAATTTCCCTTATATTGGGGCAAAATTGCAGAAATTTCACTTATTTCAGGGTAATAAGTAAGAAATTTTCCTTATTTTGGGGCAAAAATGACAGAAATTTTTTTTTTTGGGAAAAAAAGACAGAAATTCCACTTATTTAGAGGCAAAAAAGCAGAAATTCCCCTTATTTTAGGGCAAAATTGCAGAAATTTCCCTTATTTGGGGGCAAAACACAGAAATTCCCCTTATTTTCGGGCAAAATTCCAGAAATTTCTTTTATTATGGGGAAAAATTGCAGAAATTTTCTTTATTTTAGGGCAAATTTGCAGAATTTTCACTTATTTCAGAAAAAAAAGGCAAAAATTTTTCTTATTTTGGGGCAAAAAGGCAGAAATTCCCATTATTTTGTGGCAAAAAGGCAGAAATTCACCTTATTTTGTGCTAAAACTGCAGAAATTTCACATATTTCAACACAAAAAGGCAGAAATTTCCCTTAATTTGGGGCAAAAATGAAGAAATTTCCATTTTTTATGTCAAAAAGGTATGCATTCCCTTTATATTTGGAAAAAAAGGCAGAAATTCCCTTTGTTTTGGGGGAAAAAGACAGAAATTCCACTTATTTAGAGGCAAAAAGGCAAAAGTTCCCTTTATTTTAGAGCAAAAATGAAGAAATTTCCCTTTTTTATGGCAAAAAAGTAAGCATTCTTCTTATTTTCAGACAAAAAGGCAGAAATTCCCCATATTTTGGGGCAAAAATCAGAAATTCCCCTTATTTTGAGGAAAAATTGCAGAAATTTCCTTTATTTTGGGGAAAAATTGCAGAAATTTCTCTTATTTTAGGGCAAAATTGCAGAAATTTCACTAATTGTGGTGCAAAAATGCAGAAATTCTCTGTATTTTGGGGCAAAACTCAGAAATTCCACTTATTTTGAGGCAAAATTGCAGAAATTTCACTTATTTCAGGGAAAAAAGCAGAAATTTTTCTTTATTTTGGGGCAAAAAGGCAGAAATTCCTAATATTTTGTGCCAAAATTCAGAAATTCACCTTATTTTGGGCTAAAATTGCAGAAATTTTCTTTATTTTAGGGCAAATTTGCAGAAATTTCACTTATTTCAGAAAAAAAAAGGCAAAAATTTTTCTTATTTTGGGGCAAAAAGGCAGAAATTCCCATTATTTTGTGGCAAAAAGACAGAAATTCACCTTATTTTGGGCTAAAACTGCAGAAATTTCACATATTTCAGGGCAAAAAGGCAGAAATTTCCCTTAATTTGGGGCAAAAATGAAGAAATTTCCATTTTTTATGTCAAAAAGGTATGCATTCTCTTTATTTTTGGAAAAAAAGGCAGAAATTCCCCGTATTTTGGAGCAAAATTGCAGAAATTCCCCTAATTGTGGGGCAAAATGGCAGAAATTCTCCTTATTTTTGGGTAAAACTCAGAAATTCCACTTATTTTGGGGCAAAATTGCAGAAATTTCCCTTATTTTGGGGCAAAATTGCAGAAATTTCACTTATTTCACGGAAAAAACGGCAGAAATTTTCCTTATTTTGGGGCAAAAAAACAGAAATTCCCTTTGTTTTGGGGGAAAAAGACAGAAATTCCACTTATTTAGAGTCAAAAAGGCAAAAGTTCCCCTTATTTTGGAGCAAAAATTAAGAAATTTCCATTTTTTATGGCAAAAAGGTATGCATTCTTCTTATTTTTGGACAAAAACGCAAAAATTTTCCATGTTTTGGGGCAAAAGGCAGAAATTCCCCATATTTTGGGGCAAAAATTGCAAAAATTTTCCAAATTGTGGGGCAAAAAACAGAAATTCCCCTTATGTTGAAGCAAAATTGCAGAAATTTCCATTATTATATGGAAAAATTGCAGAAATTTCCCTTATTTTAGGGAAAAATTGCAGAAATTTCACTAATTGTGGGGCAAAAAGGCAGAAATTCTTCATATTTTGGGGCAAAACTCAGAAATTCCACTTATTTTGGGGCAAAATTGCAGAAATTTTTCTTATTTTGGGGCAAAATTGCAGAAATTTTGCTTATTTTGGGGCAAAATTGCAGAAATTTCACTTATTTCAGGGAAAAAAGGCAGAAATTTTGCTTATATTGGGGCAAAAGGCAGAAATTCCTAATAGTTTGTGCCAAAATTCAGAAATTCCCCTTATTTTGAGGTAAAAAGGCTGAAATTCCCCTTATTTGTGGGAAAAAAGGCAGAAATTTCCCTTATATTGGGGCAAAATTGCAGAAATTTCACTTATTTCAGGGTAATAAGTAAGAAATTTTCCTTATTTTGGGGCAAAAATGACAGAAATTTTTTTTTTGGGAAAAAAAGACAGAAATTCCACTTATTTAGAGGCAAAAAAGCAGAAATTCCCCTTATTTTAGGGCAAAATTGCAGAAATTTCTTTTATTTGGGGGCAAAAAAAAAGAAATTCCCCTTATTTTGGGGCAAAATTCCAGAAATTTCCCTTATTATGGGGAAAAATTGCAGAAATTTCCTTTATTTTAGGGCAAATTTGCAGAATTTTCACATATTTCAGAGAAAAAAGGCAAAAATTTTTCTTATTTTGGGGCAAAAAGGCAGAAATTCCCATTATTTTGGGGCAAAAAGGCAGAAATTCACCTTATTTTGGGCTAAAACTGCAGAAATTTCACATATTTCACGGCAAAAAGGCAGAAATTTCCCTTAATTTGGGGCAAAAATGAAGAAATTTCCATTTTTTATGGCAAAAAGGTATGCATTCCCTTTATTTTCGGGAAAAAAGGGAGAAATTCCCCGTATTTTGGAGCAAAATTGCAGAAATTCCCCTAATTGTGGGGCAAAAAGGCAGAAATTCTCCTTATTTTGGGGCAAAACTCAGAAATTCCACTTATTTTGGGGCAAAATTGCAGAAATTTCCCTTATTTTGGGGCAAAATTGCAGAAATTTCACTTATTTTTGGGCAAAATTGCAAAAATTTCACTTATTTCAGGGAAAAAAGGCAGAAATTTTCCTTATTTTGGGGCAAAAAGGCAGAAATTCTCCATATTTTGGTGCAAAAATCAGAAATTTCCCTTATTTTGAGGTAATATGCTGAAATTCCCCTTATTTTGGGGCAAAAGGCAGAAATTTCCCTTTTTTGGGGCATATTTGCAGAAATTTCACTTATTTCAGGGAAAAAAGACAGGAATTTTTTTTATTTTGGGGCAAAAAGGCAGAAATTCCTAATATTTTGTGGCAAAAATGCAGAAATTCCTAATATTTTGTTGCAAAAATGCAGAAATTTCCCTTATTTTGAGGTAAAAAGGCTGAAATTCCCCTTATTTGGGGGCAAAAAGGCAGAAATTTTTCTTATTTAGGGGCAAATTTGCAGAAATTTCACTTATTTCGGGGTTATAAGTCAGAAATTTTTCTTATTTTGGGGCAAAAAAAGACAGAAATTCCCTTTGTTTTGGGGGAAAAAGACAGAAATTCCACTTATTTAGAGGCAAAAAGGCAAAAGTTCCCTTTATTTTAGAGCAAAAATGAAGAAATTTCCCTTTTTTAAGGCAAAAAGGTATGCATTCTTCTTATTTTCAGACAAAAAGGCAGAAATTCCCCATATTTTAAGGCAAAAATCAGAAATTCCCCTTATTTTGAGGCAAAATTGCAGAAATTTCCTTTATTTTGGGGAAAAATTGCAGAAATTTCTCTTATTTTAAGGCAAAATTGCAGAAATTTCACAAATTGTGGTGCAAAAAGGCAGAAATTCTCTGTATTTTGGGGCAAAACTCAGAAATTCCACTTATTTTGAGGCAAAATTGCAGAAATTTCACTTTTTTCAGGGAAAAAGCAGAAATTTTTCTTTATTTTGGGGCAAAAAGGCAGAAATTCCTAATATTTTGTGCCAAAATTCAGAAATTCACCTTATTTTGGGCTAAAACTGCAGAAATTTCACATATTTCAGGGCAAAAAGGCAAAAATTTCCCTTAATTTGGCGCAAAAATGAAGAAATTTCCATTTTTTATGTCAAAAAGGTATGCATTCCCTTTATTTTTGGAAAAAAAGGCAGAAATTCCCCGTATTTTGGAGCAAAATTGCAGAAATTCCCCTAATTGTGGGGCAAAATGGCAGAAATTCTCCTTATTTTTGGGTAAAACTCAGAAATTCCACTTATTTTGGGGCAAAATTGCAGAAATTTCCCTTATTTTGGGGCAAAATTGCAGAAATTTCACTTATTTCACGGAAAAAACGGCAGAAATTTTTTTTATTTTGGGGCAAAAAAACAGAAATTCCCTTTGTTTTGGGGGAAAAAGACAGAAATTCCACTTATTTAGAGTCAAAAAGGCAAAAGTTCCCCTTATTTTGGAGCAAAAATTAAGAAATTTCCCTTTTTTATGGCAAAAAGGTATGCATTCTTCTTATTTTTAGACAAAAACGCAGAAATTTTCCATATTTTGGGGCAAAAGGCAGAAATTCCCCATATTTTGGGGCAAAAATTGCAAAAATTTTCCAAATTGTGGGGCAAAAAACAGAAATTCCCCTTATGTTGAAGCAAAATTGCAGAAACTTCCCTTATTATAAGGAAAAATTGCAGAAATTTCCCTTCTTTTAGGGCAAAATTGCAGAAATTTCACTAATTGTGGGGCAAAAAGGCAGAAATTCTTCATATTTTGGGGCAAAACTCAGAAATTCCACTTATTTTGGGGCAAAATTGCAGAAATTTTTCTTATTTTGGGGCAAAATTGCAGAAATTTTGCTTATTTTGGGGCAAAATTGCAGAAATTTCACTTATTTCAGGGAAAAAAGGCAGAAATTTTGCTTATATTGGGGCAAAAGGCAGAAATTCCTAATAGTTTGTGCCAAAATGTAGAAATTCCCCTTATTTTGAGGTAAAAAGGCTGAAATTCCTCTTATTTGTGGGCAAAAAGGCAGAAATTTCCCTTATATTGGGGCAATATTGCAGAAATTTCACTTATTTCAGGGTAATAAGTAAGAAATTTTCCTTATTTTGGGGCAAAAATGACAGAAATTTTTTTTTTGGGAAAAAAAGACAGAAATTCCACTTATTTAGAGGCAAAAAAGCAGAAATTCCCCTTATTTTAGGGCAAAATTGCAGAAATTTCTTTTATTTGGGGGAAAAAAAAAAAGAAATTCCCCTTATTTTGGGGCAAAATTCCTGAAATTTCATTTATTATGGGGAAAAATTTCAGAAATTACTTTTATTTTAGGGCAAAATTGCAGAAATTTCACTTATTTCAGAGAAGAAAAGCAAAAATTTTTCTTATTTTGGGGCAAAAGGGCAGAAATTCCCATTATTTGGGGAAAAAAGGCAGAAATTCACCTTATTTTGGGCTAAAATTGCAGAAATTTCACATATTTCAGGGCAAAAAGGCAGAAATTTCCCTTAATTTGGGGCAAAAATGAAGAAATTTCTCTTTTTTTATGCAAAAAGGTATGCATTGCCCTGATTTACGGGCAAAAAGGCAGAAATTCCCCGTATTTTGGAGCAAAATTGCAAAAATTTTCCAAATTGTGGTGCAAAAAGGCAGAAATTCTCTTTATTTTGGGGCAAAACTCAGAAATTCCACTTATTTTGGGGCAAAATTGCAGAAATTTCACTTATTTCAGGGAAAAAAACAGAAATTTTTCTTTATTTTGGGGCAAAAAGGCAGAAATTCCTAATATTTTGTGCCAAAATTCAGAAATTCCCCTTATTTTGAGGTAAAAAGGCTGAAATTCCCCTTATTAGGGGGCAAAAAGGCAGAAATTTTCCTTATATTGGGGCAAAATTGCAGAAATTTCACTTATTTCAGGGTAATAAGTCAGAAATTTTCCTTATTTTGGGGCAAAAATGGGAGAAATTCCCTTTGTTTTGGGGGAAAAACACAGAAATTCCACTTATTTAGAGGCAATAAAGCAGAAATTCCCCTTATTTTAGGGCAAAATTGCAAAAATTTTCCTTATTTGGAAGCAAAAAAAAACAGAAAATC
This sequence comes from Micromys minutus, assembly GCF_963924665.1. Lineage (NCBI taxonomy): Eukaryota > Metazoa > Chordata > Mammalia > Rodentia > Muridae > Micromys > Micromys minutus. The sequence continues at coordinate 8,395,796 of NW_027667467.1, read as the reverse complement.
CCCTTATTTTGGGGCAAAATTCCAGAAATTTCCCTTATTATGGGGAAAAATTGCAGAAATTTCCTTTATTTTAGGGCAAATTTGCAGAATTTTCACTTATTTCAGAGAAAAAAGGCAAAAATTTTTCTTATTTTGGGGCAAAAAGGCAGAAATTCCCATTATTTTGGGGCAAAAAGGCAGAAATTCACCTTATTTTGGGCTAAAACTGCAGAAATTTCACATATTTCACGGCAAAAAGGCAGAAATTTCCCTTAATTTGGGGCAAAAATGAAGAAATTTCCATTTTTTATGGCAAAAAGGTATGCATTCCCTTTATTTTCGGGAAAAAAGGGAGAAATTCCCCGTATTTTGGAGCAAAATTGCAGAAATTCCCCTAATTGTGGGGCAAAAAGGCAGAAATTCTCCTTATTTTGGGGCAAAACTCAGAAATTCCACTTATTTTGGGGCAAAATTGCAGAAATTTCCCTTATTCTGGGGCACAATTGCAGAAATTTCACTTCTTTTAGGGCAAAATTGCAAAAATTTCACTTATTTCAGGGAAAAAAGGCTGAAATTTTCCTTATTTTGGGGCAAAAAGGCAGAAATTCTCCATATTTTGGTGCAAAAATCAGAAATTTCCCTTATTTTGAGGTAATATGCTGAAATTCCCCTTATTTTGGGGCAAAAGGCAGAAATTTCCCTTTTTTGGGGCATATTTGCAGAAATTTCACTTATTTCAGGGAAAAAAGGCAGGAATTTTCCTTATTTTGGGGCAAAAAGGCAGAAATTCCTAATATTTTGTGGCAAAAATGCAGAAATTCCTAATATTTTGTTGCAAAAATGCAGAAATTTCCTTTATTTTGAGGTAAAAAGGCTGAAATTCCCCTTATTTGGGGGCAAAAAGGCAGAAATTTTTCTTATTTAGGGGCAAATTTGCAGAAATTTCACTTATTTCAGGGTTATAAGTCAGAAATTTTTCTTATTTTGGGGCAAAAAAAGACAGAAATTCCCTTTGTTTTGGGGGAAAAAGACAGAAATTCCACTTATTTAGAGGCAAAAAGGCAAAAGTTCCCTTTATTTTAGAGCAAAAATGAAGAAATTTCCCTTTTTTATGGCAAAAAGGTATGCATTCTTCTTATTTTCAGACAAAAAGGCAGAAATTTCCCATATTTTGGGGCAAAAATCAGAAATTCCCCTTATTTTGATGCAAAATTGCAGAAATTTCCCTTATTTTGGGGAAAAATTGCAGAAATTTCTCTTATTTTAGGGCAAAATTGCAGAAATTTCACTAATTGTGGTGCAAAAAGGCAGAAATTCTCTGTATTTTGGGGCAAAACTCAGAAATTCCACTTATTTTGGGGCAAAATTGCAGAAATTTCACTTATTTCAGGGAAAAAAGCAGAAATTTTTCTTTATTTTGGGGCAAAAAGGCAGAAATTCCTAATATTTTGTGCCAAAATTCAGAAATTCCCCTTATTTTGAGGTAAAAAGGCTGAAATTCCTTTTATTAGGGGGCAAAAAGGCAGAAATTTCCTTTAATTTGGGGCAAAAATGAAGAAATTTCCATTTTTTATGTCAAAAAGGTATGCATTCCCTTTATTCTCGGGAAAAAAGGCAGAAATTCCCCATATTTTGGAGCAAAATTGCAGAAATTCCCCTAATTGTTGGGCAAAAAGGCAGAAATTCTCCTTATTTTGGGGCAAAACTCAGAAATTCCACTTATTTTGGGGCAAAATTGCAGAAATTTCCCTTATTTTGGGGCAGAATTGCAGAAATTTCACTTATTTAAGAGAAAATACGGCAGAAATTTTTCTTATTTTGGGGCAAAAAAGACAGAAATTCCCTTTGTTTTGGGGGAAAAAGACAGAAATTCCACATATTTAGAGTCAAAAAGGCAAAAGTTCCCTTATTTTGGAGCAAAAATGAAGAAATTTCCCTTTTTTATGGCAAAAAGGTATGCATTCTTCTTATTTTTGGACAAAAACGCAGAAATTTTCCATATTTTGGGGCAAAAGGCAGAAATTCCCCATATTTTGGGGCAAAATTGCAGAAATTTCCTTAATTGTGGGGCAAAAAACAGAAATTCCCCTTATTTTGAAGCAAAATTGCAGAAATTTCCCTTATTATAAGGAAAAATTGCAGAAATTTCCCTTATTTTAGGGCAAAATTGCAGAAATTTCACTAATTGTGGGGCAAAAAGGCAGAAATTCTCCATATTTTGGGGCAAAACTCAGAAATTCCACTTATTTTGGGGCAAAATTCCAGAAATTTTTCTTATTTTGGGGCAAAATTGCAGAAATTTCACTTATTTCAGGGTAATAAGTAAGAAATTTTCCTTAATTTGGGGCAAAAATGACAGAAATTTTTTTTTGGGAAAAAAAGACAGAAATTCCACTTATTTAGAGGCAAAAAAGCAGAAATTCCCCTTATTTTAGGGCAAAATTGCAGAAATTTCCCTTATTTGGAAGCAAAAAAAAACAGAAAATCCCCTTATTTTGGGGCAAAATTCCAGAAATTTCCCTTATTATGGGGAAAAATTGCAGAAATTTCCTTTATTTTAGGGCAAATTTGCAGAATTTTCACTTTTTTCAGAAAAAAAAGGCAAAAATTTTTCTTATTTTGGGGCAAAAAGGCAGAAATTCCCATTATTTTGTGGCAAAAAGGCAGAAATTCACCTTATTTTGGGCTAAAACTGCAGAAATTTCACATATTTCAGGGCAAAAAGGCAGAAATTTCCCTTAATTTGGGGCAAAAATGAAGAAATTTCCATTTTTTATGTCAAAAAGGTATGCATTCCCTTTATTTTTGGAAAAAAAGACAGAAATTCCCCGTATTTTGGAGCAAAATTGCAGAAATTCCCCTAATTGTAGGGCAAAATGGCAGAAATTCTCCTTATTTTTGGGTAAAACTCAGAAATTCCACTTATTTTGGGGCAAAATTGCAGAAATTTCCCTTATTTTGGGGCAAAATTGCAGAAATTTCACTTATTTCACGGAAAAAACGGCAGAAATTTTCCTTATTTTGGGGCAAAAAAGACAGAAATTCCCTTTGTTTTGGGGGAAAAAGACAGAAATTCCACTTATTTAGAGTCAAAAAGGCAAAAGTTCCCCTTATTTTGGAGCAAAAATTAAGAAATTTCCCTTTTTTATGGCAAAAAGGTATGCATTCTTCTTATTTTTGGACAAAAAGGCAGAAATTTTCCATATTTTGGGGCAAAAGGCAGAAATTCCCCATATTTTGGGGCAAAAATTGCAAAAATTTTCCAAATTGTGGGGCAAAAAACAGAAATTCCCCTTATGTTGAAGCAAAATTGCAGAAATTTCCCTTATTATAAGGAAAAATTGCAGAAATTTCCCTTCTTTTAGGGCAAAATTGCAGAAATTTCACTAATTGTGGGGCAAAAAGGCAGAAATTCTTCATATTTTGGGGCAAAACTCAGAAATTCCACTTATTTTGGGGCAAAATTGCAGAAATTTTTCTTATTTTGGGGCAAAATTGCAGAAATTTTGCTTATTTTGGGGCAAAATTGCAGAAATTTCACTTATTTCAGGGATAAAAGGCAGAAATTTTGCTTATATTGGGGCAAAAGGCAGAAATTCCTAATAGTTTGTGCCAAAATTCAGAAATTCCCATTATTTTGAGGTAAAAAGGCTGAAATTCCCCTTATTTGTGGGAAAAAAGGCAGAAATTTCCCTTATATTGGGGCAAAATTGCAGAAATTTCACTTATTTCAGGGTAATAAGTAAGAAATTTTCCTTATTTTGGGGCAAAAATGACAGAAATTTTTTTTTTTGGGAAAAAAAGACAGAAATTCCACTTATTTAGAGGCAAAAAAGCAGAAATTCCCCTTATTTTAGGGCAAAATTGCAGAAATTTCCCTTATTTGGGGGCAAAACACAGAAATTCCCCTTATTTTCGGGCAAAATTCCAGAAATTTCTTTTATTATGGGGAAAAATTGCAGAAATTTTCTTTATTTTAGGGCAAATTTGCAGAATTTTCACTTATTTCAGAAAAAAAAGGCAAAAATTTTTCTTATTTTGGGGCAAAAAGGCAGAAATTCCCATTATTTTGTGGCAAAAAGGCAGAAATTCACCTTATTTTGGGCTAAAACTGTAGAAATTTCACATATTTCAGGGCAAAAAGGCAGAAATTTCCCTTAATTTGGGGCAAAAATGAAGAAATTTCCATTTTTTATGTCAAAAAGGTATGCATTCCCTTTAATTTTGGAAAAAAAGGCAGAAATTCCCCGTATTTTGGAGCAAAATTGCAGAAATTCCCCTAATTGTGGGGCAAAATGGCAGAAATTCTCCTTATTTTTGGGTAAAACTCAGAAATTCCACTTATTTTGGGGCAAAATTGCAGAAATTTCCCTTATTTTGGGGCAAAATTGCAGAAATTTCACTTATTTCACGGAAAAAAACGGCAGAAATTTTCCTTATTTTGGGGCAAAAAAGACAGAAATTCACTTTGTTTTGTGGGAAAAAGACAGAAATTCCACTTATTTAGAGTCAAAAAGGCAAAAGTTCCCCTTATTTTGGAGCAAAAATTAAGAAATTTCCCTTTTTTATGGCAAAAAGGTATGCATTCTTGTTATTTTTGGACAAAAACGCAGAAATTTTCCATATTTTGGGGCAAAAGGCAGAAATTCCCCATATTTTGGGGCAAAAATTGCCAAAATTTTTCAAATTGTGGGGCAAAAAACAGAAATTCCCCTTATGTTAAAGCAAAATTGCAGAAATTTCCCTTATTATAAGGAAAAATTGCAGAAATTTCCCTTCTTTTAGGGCAAAATTGCAGAAATTTCACTAATTGTGGGGCAAAAAGGCAGAAATTCTTCATATTTTGGGGCAAAACTCAGAAATTCCACTTATTTTGGGGCAAAATTGCAGAAATTTTTCTTATTTTGGGGCAAAATTGCAGAAATTTTGCTTATTTTGGGGCAAAATTGCAGAAATTTCACTTATTTCAGGGAAAAAAGGCAGAAATTTTGCTTATATTGGGGCAAAAGGCAGAAATTCCTAATAGTTTGTGCCAAAATGTAGAAATTCCCCTTATTTTGAGGTAAAAAGGCTGAAATTCCCCTTCTTTGTGGGCAAAAAGGCAGAAATTTCCCTTATATTGGGGCAATATTGCAGAAATTTCACTTATTTCAGGGTAATAAGTAAGAAATTTTCCTTATTTTGGGGCAAAAATGACAGAATTTTTTTTTTTTTTGGGAAAAAAAGACAGAAATTCCACTTATTTAGAGGCAAAAAAGCAGAAATTCCCATTATTTTAGGGCAAAATTGCAGAAATTTCTTTTATTTGGGGGCAAAAAAAAGAAATTCCCCTTATTTTGGGGCAAAATTCCTGAAATTTCTTTTATTATGGGGAAAAGTTTCAGAAATTACTTTTATTTTAGGGCAAAATTGCAGAAATTTCACTTATTTCAGAGAAGAAAAGCAAAAATTTTTCTTATTTTGGGGCAAAAAGGCAGAAATTCCCATTATTTTGGGAAAAAAAGGCAGAAATTCACCTTATTTTGGGCTAAAATTGCAGAAATTTCACATATTTCAGGGCAAAAAGGCAGAAATTTCCCTTAATTTGTGGCAAAATGAAGAAATTTCCCTTTTTTTATGCAAAAAGGTATGCATTGCCCTTATTTTCGGGCAAAAAGGCAGAAATTCCCCGTATTTTGGAGCAAAATTGCAGAAATTCCCCAAATTGTGGGGCAAAAAGGCAGATCTTCTCCTTATTTTGGGGCAAAATTGCAGAAATTTCATGTATTTCAGGGAAAAAAGGCAGAAATGTTTTTTATTTTGGTTCAAAAAGGCAGAAATTCTCCATATTTTGGTGCAAAAATCAGAAATTTCACTTATTTTGAGGTAAAATGCTGAAATTCCATTTATTTTTAGGAAAAAGGCAGGAATTTCCCTATTTTGGGGGCAAATTTGCAGAAATTTCACTTATTTCAGGGTAATAAGTCAAAAATTTTCCTTATTTTGGGGCAAAAATGACAGAAATTCCCTTGGTTTTGGGAGAAAAAGACAGAAATTCCACTTATTTAGAGGCAAAAAAGCAGATATTCCCCTTATTTTAGGGCAAAATTGCAGAAATTTCCCTTATATAAGGGCAAAAAAAAAACAGAAATTCCCCTTATTTTAGGGAAAAATTACAGTAATTTCTTTTATTATGGGGAAAAATTGCAGAAATTTCTTTTATTTTTGCAAAATTGCAGAAATTTCACTTATTTCAGAGAAAAAAAGCAAAAATTTTTCTTATTTTGGGGCAAAAAGGCAGAAATTCCCATTATTTTGGGGCAAAAAGGCAGAAATTCACCTTATTTTGGGCTAAAATTGCAGAAATTTCACATATTTCAGGGCAAAAAGGCAGAAATTTCCCTTAATTAGGGGCAAAAATGAAGAAATTTCCCTTTTTTTATGCAAAAAGGTATGCATTGCCCTTATTTACGGGCAAAAAGGCAGAAATTCCCCGTATTTTAGAGCAAAATTGCAGAAATTTTCCAAATTGTGGTGCAAAAAGGCAGAAATTCTCTTTATTTTGTGGCCAAACTCAGAAATTCCACTTATTTTGGGGCAAAATTGCAGAAATTTCACTTATTTCAGGGAAAAAAGCAGAAATTTTTCTTTATTTTGGGGCAAAAAGGCAGAAATGCCTAATATTTTGTGCCAAAATTCAGAAATTCCCCTTATTTTGAGGTAAAAAGGCTGAAATTCCCCTTATTAGGGGGCAAAAAGGCAGAAATTTTCCTTATATTGGGGCAAAATTGCAGAAATTTCACTTATTTCAGGGTAATAAGTCAGAAATTTTCCTTATTTTGGGGCAAAAATGGGAGAAATTCCCTTTGTTTTGGGGGAAAAACACAGAAATTCCACTTATTTAGAGGCAATAAACCAGAAATTCCCCTTATTTTAGGGCAAAATTGCAGAAATTTCCCTTATTTGGGGGCAAAAAAATAGAAATTCCCCTTATTTTGGGGCAAAATTCCAGAAATTTCCCTTATTATGGGGAAAAATTGCAGAAATTTCCTTTATTTTAGGGCAAATTTGCAGAATTTTCACTTATTTCAGAGAAAAAAGGCAAAAATTTTTCTTAATTTGGGGCAAAAAGGCAGAAATTCCCATTATTTTGAGGCAAAAAGGCAGAAATTCACCTTATTTTGGGCTGAAACTGCAGAAATTTCACACATTTCACGGCAAAAAGGCAGAAATTTCCCTTAATTTGGGGCAAAAATGAAGAAATTTCCATTTTTTTATGGAAAAAGGTATGCATTCCCTTTATTTTCGGGAAAAAAGGGAGAAATTCCCCGTATTTTGGAGCAAAATTGCAGAAATTCCCCTAATTGTGGGGCAAAAAGGCAGAAATTCTCCTTATTTTCGGGCAAAACTCAGAAATTCCACTTATTTTGGGGCAAAATTGCAGAAATTTCCCTTATTTTGGGGCAAAATTGCAGAAATTTCACTTATTTTTGGGCAAAATTGCAAAAATTTCACTTATTTCAGGGAAAAAAGGCAGAAATTTTCCTTATTTTGGGGCACAAAGGCAGAAATTCTCCATATTTTGGTGCAAAAATCAGAAATTTCCCTTATTTTGAGGTAATATGCTGAAATTCTCCTTATTTTGGGGCAAAAGGCAGAAATTTCCCTTTTTTGGGGCATATTTGCAGAAATTTCACTTATTTCAGGGAAAAAAGGCAGGAATTTTCCTTATTTTGGGGCAAGAAGGCAGAAATTCCTAATATTTTGTGGCAAAAATGCAGAAATTCTTAATATTTTGTTGCAAAAATGCAGAAATTTCCCTTATTTTGAGGTAAAAAGGCTGAAATTCCCCTTATTTGGGGGCAAAAAGGCAGAAATTTTTCTTATTTAGGGGCAAATTTGCAGAAATTTCACATATTTCAGGGTTATAAGTCAGAAATTTTTCTTATTTTGGGGCAAAAAAAGACAGAAATTCCCTTTGTTTTGGGGGAAAAAGACAGAAATTCCACTTATTTAGAGGCAAAAAGGCAAAAGTTCCCTTTATTTTAGAGCAAAAATGAAGAAATTTCCCTTTTTTATGGCAAAAAGGTATGCGTTCTTCTTATTTTCAGACAAAAAGGCAGAAATTCCCCATATTTAGGGGCAAAAATCAGAAATTCCCGTTATTTTGAGGCAAAATTGCAGAAATTTCCCTTATTTTGGGGAAAAATTGCAGAAATTTCTCTTATTTTAGGGCAAAATTGCAGAAATTTCACTAATTGTGTTGCAAAAAGGCAGAAATTCTCTGTATTTTCGGGCAAAACTCAGAAATTCCACTTATTTTGGGGCAAAATTGCAGAAATTTCACTTATTTCAGGGAAAAAAGCAGAAATTTTTCTTTATTTTGGGGAAAAAAGGCAGAAATTCCTAATATTTTGTGCCAAAATTCAGAAATTCCCCTTATTTTGAGGTAAAAAGGCTGAAATTCCAATTATTAGGGGGCAAAAAGGCAGAAATTTCCTTTAATTTGGGGCAAAAATGAAGAAATTTCTCTTTTTTTATGCAAAAAGGTATGCATTGCCCTTATTTTCGGGCAAAAAGGCAGAAATTCCCCGTATTTTGGAGCAAAATTGCAGAAATTCCCCAAATTGTGGGGCAAAAAGGCAGAACTTCTCCTTATATTGGGGCAAAATTGCAGAAATTTCATGTATTTCAGGGAAAAAAGCAGAAATGTTCCTTATTTTGGTTCAAAAATGCAGAAATTCTCCATATTTTGGTGCAAAAATCAGAAATTTCCCTTATTTTGAGGTAAAATGCTGAAATTCCCTTTATTTTTAGGAAAAAGGCAGAAATTTCCCTATTTTGGGGGCAAATTTGCAGAAATTTCACTTATTTCAGGGTAATAAGTCAGAAATTTTCCTTATTTTGGGGCAAAAATGACAGAAATTCCCTTGGTTTTGGGAGAAAAAGACAGAAATTCCACTTATTTAGAGGCAAAAAAGCAGAAATTCCCCTTATTTTAGGGCAAAATTGCAGAAATTTCCCTTATATAAGGGCAAAAAAACAGAAATTCCCCTTATTTTGGGGCAAAATTCCAGTAATTTCTTTTATTATGGGGAAAAATTGCAGAAATTTCTTTTATTTTTGCAAAATTGCAGAAATTTCACTTATTTCAGAGAAAAAAAAGCAAAAATTTTTCGTATTTTGGGGCAAAAAGGCAGAAATTCCCATTATTTTGGGGCAAAAAGGCAGAAATTCACCTTATTTTGGGCTAAAATTGCAGAAATTTCACATATTTCAGGGCAAAAAGCCAGAAATTTCCCTTAATTTGGGGCAAAAATGAAGAAATTTCCCTTTTTTTATGCAAAAAGGTATGCATTGCCCTTATTTACGGGCAAAAAGGCAGAAATTCTCCGTATTTTGGAGCAAAATTGCAGAAATTTTCCAAATTGTGGGGCAAAAAGGCAGAAATTCTCCTTATTTTGGGGCAAAATTGCAGAAATTTCATGTATTTCAGAGAAAAAGGCAGAAATTTTCCTTATTTTGGTTCAAAAAAGCAGAAATTCTCCATATTTTGGTGCAAAAATCAGAAATTTCCCTTATTTTGAGGTAAAATGCTGAAATTTCCTTTATTTTTGGGAAAAAGGCAGAAATTTCCCTATTTTTGTGGCTAATTTGCAGAAATTTCATATATTTCAGGGTAATAAGTCAGAAATTTTCTTTATTTTGGGGCAAAAATGACAGAAATTCCCTTTGTTTTGGGAGAAAATGACAGAAATTCCACTTATTTAGAGGCAAAAAAGCAGAAATTCCCCTTATTTTAGGGCAAAATTGCAGAAATTTCCCTTATATAAGGGCAAAAAAACAGAAATTCCCCTTATTTTGGAGCAAAATTCCAGTAATTTCCTTTATTATGGGGAAAAATTGTAGAAATTTCTTTTTTTTGCAAAATTGCAGAAATTTCACTTATTTCAGAGAAAAAAAGCAAAAATTTTTCTTATTTTGGGGCAAAAAGGCAGAAATTCCCATTATTTTATGGCAAAAAGGCAGAAATTCACCTTATTTTGGGCTAAAATTGCAGAAATTTCACATATTTCAGGGCAAAAATGCAGAAATTTTCCTTAATTTGGGGCAAAAATGAAGAAATTTCCCTTTTTTATGACAAAAAGTTATGCATTCCCCTTATTTTCAGGCAAAAAGACAGAAATTCTCCGTATTTTGGAGCAAAATTGCAGAAATTCTCCTAATTGTGGGGCAAAAAGGCAGAAATTCTCCTTATTTGGGGGCAAAACTCAGAAATTCCACTTATTTTGGGGCAATTTTCCAGAAATTTTCCTTATTTTGGGGCAAAATTGCAGAAATTTCACTTATTTTGGTGCAAAATTGCAGAAATTTCACTTATTTCAGGGAAAAAAACGCAGAAATTTTCCTTATTGTGGGAAAAAAGGCAGAAATTCCTAATATTTTGTGGCAAAAATGCAGAAATTCCTAATATTTTGTTGCAAAAATGCAGAAATTTCCCTTAATTTGAGGTAAAAAGGCTGAAATTCCCCATATTTGGGGGCAAAAAGGCAGAAATTTCCCTTATTTTGGGGCAAATTTGCAGAATTTTCACTTATTTCAGGGTAATAAGTCAGAAATTTTCTTTATTTTGGTGCAAAAAAGACCCAAATTCCCTTTGTTTTGGGGGTAAAAGACAGAAATTCCACTTATTTAGAGACAAAAAGCAAAAGTTTTCCATATTTTGGAGCAAAAATTAAGAAATTTCCCTTTTTTATGGCAAAAAGGTATGCATTCTTCTTATTTTCGGACAAAAAGGCAGAAATTCCCCATATTTTAGGACAAAAGGCAGAAATTCCTTTTATTTTAGAGCAAAATTGCAGAAATTTCTCTAATTGTGGGGCAAAAAACAGAAATTGCCCTCATTTTGAAGCAAAATTGCAGATATTTCCCTTATTATGGGGAGAAATTGCAGAAATTTCTCTTATTTTAGAGCAAAATTGCAGAAATTTCACTAATTGTGGGCAAAAAGGCAGAAATTCTCCTTATTTTGGGGCAAAACTCAAAAATTCCACTTAATTTGGGGCAAAATTTCAGAAATTTTCCTTATTTTGGGGCAAAATTGCAGAAATTTTACTTATTTTGGGGCAAAATTGCAGAAATTTTACTTATTTCAGGGAAAAAAGGCAGAAATTGTCCTTATTTTTGGGCAAAAAGGCTGAAATTCCTAATATTTTGTGCCAAAATTCAGAAATTCCCCTTATTTTGAGGTAAAAAGGCTGAAATTCCCCTTATTTGGGGGCAAAAATGCAGAAATTTCCCTTATATTGGCGCAAAATTGCAGAAATTTCACTTATTTCAGGGTAATAATTCAGAAATTTTCCTTATTTTGCGACAAAAATGACAGAAATTCCCTTTTTTGGGGGAGAAAAAGACAGAAATTCCACTTATTTAGAGGCAAAAAAGCAGAAATTCCCCTTATTTTAGGACAAAATTGCAGAAATTTCCCCTATTTGGGGGCAAAAAAACAAAAATTCCTCTTATTTTAAGGCAAAATTCCAGAAATTTCCAATATTATGGAGAAAAATTGCAGAAATTTCTTTTATTTTAGGGCAAAATTGCAGAAATTTCACTTATTTCAGAGAAAAAAAGCAAAAATTTTTCGTATTTTGGGGCAAAAAGGCAGAAATTCCCATTATTTTGGGGCAAAAAGGCAGAAATTCACCTTATTTTGGGCTAAAATTGCAGAAATTTCACATATTTCAGGGCAAAAAGGCAGAAATTTCCCTTAATTTGGGGCAAAAATGAAGAAATTTCCCTTTTTTATGGCAAAAAATGTATGCATTCCTCTTATTTTCAGGCAAAAAGGCAGAAATTCCCCGTATTTGGAGCAAAATTGCAGAAATTCCCCTAATTGTGGGGCAAAAAGGCAGAAATTCTCCTTATTTTGGGGTAAAACTCAGAAATTGCACTTATTTTAGGGCAAAATTCTAGGAATTTCCCTTATTTTGGGGCAAAATTGCAGAAATTTCACTTATTTTGGGGCAAAATTACAGAAATTTCACTTATTTCAGGGAAAATAAGGTAGAAATTCTCCTTATTGTGGGGCAAAGAGGCAGAAATTCTTAATATTTTGTTGCAAAAATGCAGAAATTTCCCTTATTTTGAGGTAAAAAGGCTGAAATTTCCCATATTTGGGGACAAAAAGGCAGAAATTTTCCTTATTTTGGGGCAAATTTGCAGAAATTTCACTTATTTCAGGGTAATAAATCAGAAATTTTCCTTATTTTGGTGCAAAAAAGACAGAAATTCCCTTTGTTTTGGGGGAAAAAGACAGAAATTCCACTTATTTAGAGGCAAAAAGCAAAAGTTCCACTTATTTTTGAGCAAAAATGAAGAAATTTCCCTTTTCTATGGCAAAAAGGTATGCATTCTTCTTATTTTCCGACAAAAAGGCAGAAATTCCCCATATTTTAGGACAAAAGGCAGAAATTCTTTTTATTTTGGAGCAAAATTGCAGAAATTTCCCTAATTGTGGGGCAAAAAACAGAAATTCCCCTTATTTTGAAGCAAAATTGCAGAAATTTCCCTTATTATGGGGAAAAATTGCAGAAATTTCTCTTATTTTAGAGCAAAATTGCAGAAATTTCACTAATTGTGGGCCAAAAGGCAGAAATTATCCTTATTTTGGGGCAAAACTCAGAATTTCCACTTATTTTGGGGCAAAATTCCAGAAAGTTTTTTTATTTTGGGGCAAAATTGCAGAAATTTCACTTATTTCAGGGAAAAAAGGCAGAAATTGTCCTTATTTTGGGGCAAATGGCAGAAATTCCTAATATTTTGTGCCAAAATTCAGAAATTCCCCTTATTTTGAGGTAAAAATGATGAAATTCCCCTTATTTGGGGGCAAAAAGGCAGAAATTTCCCTTATATTGGCGCAAAATTGCAGAAATTTCACTTATTTCAGGGTAATAAGCTAGAAATTTTCCTTATTATGGGGCAAAATGACAGAAATTCCCTTTGTTTTGGGGGAAAAAGACAGAAATTCCACTTATTTAGAGGCAAAAAAGCAGAAATTCCCCTTATTTTAGGGCAAAATTGCAGAAATTTCCCTTATTTGGGGGCAAAAAAACAGAAATTCCCCTTATTTTAAGGCAAAATTCCAGAAATTTCCATTATTATGGGGAAAAATTGCAGAATTTTCTTTTATTTTAGGGCAAAATTGCAGAAATTTCACTTATTTCAGAGAAAAAAAGCAAAAATTTTTCTTATTTTGGGGAAAAAAGCAGAAATTCCCATTATTTTGGGGCAAAAAGGCAGAAATTCACCTTATTTTGGGCTAAAATTGCAGAAATTTTACATATTTCAGGGCAAAAAGGCAGAAATTTCCCTTAATTTGGGGCAAAAATGAAGAAATTTCCCTTTTTTATGGCAAAAAGGTATGCATTCCCCTTATTTTCTGGCAAAAAGGCAGAAATTTCCCGTATTTTGGAGTAAAATTGCAGAAATTCTCCTAATTGTGGGGGAAAAAGGCAGAAATTCTCCTTATTTTGGGGCAAAACTCAAAAATTTCACTTATTTTGGGGCAAAATTCCAGAAATTTCCTTTATTTTGGGGCAAAATTGCAGAAATTTCACTTATTTTGGGGAAAAATTCCAGAAATTTCACTTATTTCAGGGAAAAAAAGGCAGAAATTTTCCTTATTGTAGGGCAAAAAGGCAGAAATTCCTAATATTTTGTGGCAAAAATGCAGAAAATCCTAATATTTTGTTGCAAAAATGCAGAAATTCCCCTTATTTTGAGGTAAAAAGGCTGAAATTCCCCATATTTGGGGGCAAAAAGGCAGAAATTTTCCTTATTTTGGGCAAATTTGCAGAAATTTCACTTATTTCAGGGTAATAAATCAGAAATTTTCCTTATTTTGGTGCAAAAAAGACAGAAATTCCCTTTGTTTTGGGGGAAAAAGACAGAAATTCCACTTCTTTAGAGGCAAAAAGCAAAAGTTCCCCTTATTTTGGAGCAAAAATGAAGAAATTTCCCGTTTCTATGGCAAAAAGGTATGCATTCTTCTTATTTTCCGACAAAAAGGGCAGAAATTCCCCATATTTTAGGACAAAAGGCAGAAATTCTTTTTATTTTGGAGCAAAATTGCAGAAATTTCCGTAATTGTGGGGCAAAAAACAGAAATTCCCCTTATTTTGAAGCAAAATTGCAGAAATTTCCCTTATTATGGGGAAAAATTGCAGAAATTTCTCTTATTTTAGAGCAAAATTGCAGAAATTTCACTAATTGTGGGCAAAAAGGCAGAAATTATCCTTATTTTAGGGCAAAACTCAGAATTTCCACTAATTTTGGGGCACAATTTCAGAAAGTTTTTTTATTTTGGGGCAAAATTGCAGAAATTTTACTTATTTTGGGGCAAAATTTCAGAAATTTCACTTATTTCAGGGAAAAAAGGCAGAAATTGTCCTTATTTTGGGGCAAAAAGGCAGAAATTCATAATATTTTGTGCCAAAATTCAGAAATTCCCCTTATTTTGAGGTAAAAAGGCTGAAATTCCCCTTATTTGGGGGCAAAAAGGCAGAAATTTCCCTTATATTGGCGCAAAATTGCAGAAATTTCACTTATTTCGGGGTAATAAGTCAGAAATTTTCCTTATTTTGGGGCAAAAATGACAGAAATTCCCTTTGTTTTGGGGAAAAAAGACAGAAATTCCACTTATTTAGAGGTAAAAAAGCAGAAATTCCCCTTATTTTAGGGCAAAATTGGAGAAATTTCCATTATTTGGGGGCAAAAAAACAGAAATTCCCCTTATTTTAAGGCAAAATTCCAGAAATTTCTATTATTATGGGGAAAAATTGCAGAAATTTCTTTTATTTTAGGGCAAAATTGCAGAAATTTCACTTATTTCAGAGTAAAAAAGCAAAAATTTTTCTTATTTTGGGGAAAAAAGCAGAAATTCCCATTACTTTGGGGCAAAAAGGCAGAAATTCACCTTATTTTGGGCTAAAATTGCAGAAATTTTACATATTTCAGGGCAAAAAGGCAGAAATTTCCCTTAATTTGGGGCAAAAATGAAGAAATTTCCCTTTCTTATGGCCAAAAGGTATGCATTCCCCTTACTTTCAGGCAAAAAGGCAGAAATTTCTCGTATTTTGGATAAAAATTGCAGAAATTCTTTTATTTGTGGGGGGGAAAGGCAGAACTTCTCCTTATTTTGGGGCAAAACTCAAAAATTCCACTTATTTTGGGGCAAAATTCCAGAAATTTCCTTTATTTTTGGGCAAAATTGCAGAAATTTCACTTATTTTGGGGAAAAATTCCAGAAATTTCACTTATTTCAGGGAAAAAAAGGCAGAAATTTTCCTTATTGTTGGGCAAAAAGGCAGAAATTCCTAATATTTTGTGGCAAAAATGCAGAAAATCCTAATATTTTGTTGCAAAAATGCAGAAATTTCCCTTATTTTGAGGTAAAAAGGCTGAAATTCCCCCATATTTGGGGGCAAAAAGGCAGAAATTTTCCTTATTTTGTGGCAAATTTGCAGAAATTTCACTTATTTCAGGGTAATAAATCAGAAATTTTCCTTATTTTGGTGCAAAAAAGACAGAAATTCTCTTTGTTTTGGAAGAAAAAGACAGAAATTCCACTTATTTAGAGGCAAAAAGCAAAAGTTCCCCTTATTTTGGAGCAAAATGAAGAAATTTCCCTTTTCTATGGCAAAAAGGTATGCATTCTTCTTATTTTCTGACAAAAAGTCAGAAATTCCCCATATTTTAGGACAAAAGGCAGAAATTCTTTTTATTTTGGAGCAAAATTGCAGAAATTTCCGTAATTGTGGGGCAAAAAACAGAAATTCCCCTTATTTTGAAGCAAAATTGCAGAAATTTCTTTTATTATGTAGAAAAATTGCGGAAATTTCTCTTATTTTAGAGCAAAATTGCTGAAATTTCACTAATTGTGGGCAAAAAGGCAGAAATTATCCTTATTTTGGGGCAAAACTCAGAATTTCCACTTATTTTGGGGCAAAATTCCAGAAAGTTTTTTTATTTTGGGGCAAAATTGCAGAAATTTTACTTATTTTGGGGCAAAATTTCAGAAATTTCACTTATTTCAGGGAAAAAAGGCAGAAATTGTCCTTATTTTGGGGCAAAAAGGCAGAAATTCATAATATTTTGTGCCAAAATTCAGAAATTCCCCTTATTTTATGGTAAAAAGGCTGAAATTCCCCTTATTTGGAGGGCAAAAATGCAGAAATTTCCCTTATATTGGTGCAGAATTGCAGAAATTTCACTTATTTCAGGGTAATAAGTCAGAAATTTTCCTTATTTTGGGGCAAAAATGATAGAAATTCCCTTTGTTTTGGGGATAAAAGACAGAAATTCCACTTATTTAATGGCAAAAAAGCAGAAATTCCCCTTATTTTAGGGCAAAATTGCAGAAATTTACCTTATTTGGGGGCAAAAAAACAGAAATTCCGCTTATTTTAAGGCAAAATTCCAGAAATTTCCTTTATTTTGGGAAAAAATTGCACAAATTTCTTTTATTTTAGGGCAAAATAGCAGAAATTTCACTTATTTCAAAGAAAAAAGCAAAAATTTTTCTTATTTTGTGGCAAAAATGCAGAAATTCCCATTATTTTGGGGCAAAAAGGCAGAAATTCACATTATTTTGGTCTAAAATTGCAGAATTTTCACATATTTCAGGGGAAAAAAGCAGAAATTTCCCTTAATTTGGGGCAAAAATGAAGAAATTTCCCTTTTTTATGGCAAAAAGGTATGCATTCCCCTTATTTTCGAGCAAAAAGGCAGAAATTCCTCGTATTTTGGAGCAAAATTGCAGAAATTCCCCTAATTGTGGGGCAAAAAGGCAGAAATTCTCCTTATTTTGGGGCAAAATTGCAGAAATTTCACTTATTTCAGGGAAAAAAGGCAGAAATTTTCTTTATTTTGGTGCAAAAAAGCAGAAATTCTCCATATTTTGGTGCAAAAATCATAAATTTCCATTATTTTGAGGTGAAATGCTGAAATTCCCCTTATTTTGGGGCAAAAAGGCAGAAATTCCCCTTATTTTGGAATAAAATTTCAGAAATTTCAAATATTTCAGGGCAAAATAGTAGAAATTCCCCTTATTTTGGGGCAAAAAGATGAAATCCC
This sequence comes from Micromys minutus, assembly GCF_963924665.1. NCBI lineage: Eukaryota > Metazoa > Chordata > Mammalia > Rodentia > Muridae > Micromys > Micromys minutus. The sequence continues at coordinate 8,378,705 of NW_027667467.1, read as the reverse complement.
TAATTTTTGGCTAAAATTTAAGAAATTTCACTTATTTCGGGACAAAAAGGCAGAAATTCCACTTAATTTCGGGCAAAAAGGCAGAAATGACCCATATTTTAGAGCAAAATTGCAGAAATTCCCCTAATATTGGTGCAAAAATGAAGAAATTCCCTTTATTTTGGGGCAAAAATGCAGAAATTCCTAATATTTTGGTGCACAAATCAGAAATTAACCTTATTTGGATGTAAAATGCTGAAATTCCCCATATTTTGGGGCAAAAAACAGAAATTTCCCTTATTTTGGGGCAAATTTGCAGAAATTTCACTTATTTCAGGGTAATAAGTCAGAAATTTTTCTTATTTTGGGGTAAAAAGACAGAAATTTCTTTTGTTTTTGGGGAAAAAGACAGAAATTCCACTTATTTGGAGGCAAAATGCAAAAGTTCCCCTTATTTTAGAGCAAAAATGAAGAAATTTCTCTTTTTTGGCAAAAAGTTATGCATTCTTCTTATTTTCGCACAAAAAGGCAGAAATTCCCCATATTTTGGGGCAAAAGGCAGAAATTCCCCTTATTTTGGGGCAAAATTGCAGAAATTTCCCTTATCATGAGGAAAAATTGCAGAAATTTCCCTTATTTTAGGGCAAAATTGCAGAAATTTCACTAATTGTGGCGCAAAAAGGCAGAAATTCTCCTTATTTTGGGGCAAAACTCAGAAATTCCACTTATTTTGGGGCAAAATTCCAGAAATTTCCCTTATTTTGGGGCAAAATTGCAGAAATTTTACTTATTTTGAAACAAAATTGCAGAAATTTTACTTATTTCAGGGAAAAAAGGCAGAAATTGTCCTTATTTTGGGGCAAAAAGGCAGAAATTCCTAATATGTTGTGCCAAAATTAAAAAATTCCCCTTATTTTGAGGTAAAAAGGCTGAAATTCCCCTTATTTGGGGGCTAAAAGGCAGAAATTTCCCTTATATTTGGGCAAAATTGCAGAAATTTACTTATTTCAGGGTAATAAGTCAGAAATTTTCCTTATTTTGGGCAAAAAAAAAAGAAATTCCCTTTGTTTTGGGAGAAAAAGACAGAAATTCCACTCATTTAGAGGCAAAAAAGCAGAAATTCCCCATATTTTAGGGCAAAATTTCAGAAATTTCTCTTATTTGGGGGCAAAAAAACAGAAAATCCCCTTATTTTGGGGTAAAATTCCAGAAATTTCCTTAATTATGTTGAAAAATTTCAGAAATTTCTTTTATTTTAGGGCAAAATTGCAGAAATTTCACTTATTTCAGAGAAAAAAAGCAAAAATTTTTCTTAATTTGGGGCAAAAAAGCATAAATTCCCATTATTTTGGGGCAAAAAGGCAGAAATTCACCTTATTTTGGGGTAAAATTTCAGAAATTTCACATATTTCAGGGCAAAAAGGCAGAAATTCATTTTATTTTGAGGTAAAATATTGAAATTTCCCATATTTATGGAAAAGGCAGAAATTCCCCTTATTTTGGGGCAAGAAGCCACAAATTTCCCTTATTTTTGGGCAAAATTGCAAAAATTTCACTTATTTGAGGGAAAAAAGTCAGAAATTTTCCTTATTTTGGGGCAACAAGGCAGAAATTCTCCATATTTGGGTGCAAAAATCAGAAATTTCCCTTATTTTGAGGTAAAATGCTGAAATTCCCCTTATTTTGGGGCAAAAGGCAGAAATTTCCCTTTTTGTGGGCATATTTGCAGAAATTTCACTTATTTCAGGGAAAAAAGGCAGGAATTTTCCTTATTTTGGAGCAAAAATGCAGAAATTCCTAATATTTTGTTGCAAAAATGCAGAAATTCCTAATATTTTGTGGCAAAAATGCAGAAATTCCTAATATTTTGTTGCAAAAATGCAGAAATTTCCCTTATTTTGAGGTAAAAATGCTGAAATTCCCCTTATTTGGGGGCAAAAAGGCAGAAATTTTTCTTATTTTTGGGCAAATTTGCCGAAATTTCACCTATTTCAGGGTTATAAGTCAGAAATTTTTCTTATTTTGGGGCAAAAAGGACAGAAATACCCTTTGTTTTGGGGGAAAAAGACAGAAATTCCACTTATTTAGAGGCAAAAAGGCAAAAGTTCCCTTTATTTTAGAGCAAAAATGAAGAAATTTCCCTTTTTTAAGGCAAAAAGGTATGCATTCTTCTTATTTTCAGACAAAAAGGCAGAAATTCCCCATATTTTGGGGCAAAAAGCAGAAATTCCCCTTATTTTGGAGCAAAATTGGAGAAATTTCCCTTATTATGGGGAAAAATTGAAGAAATTTCCCTTATTTTAGAGCAAAATTGCAGAAATTTCACTAATTGTGGTTGAAAAAGGCAGACATTCTCTTTATTTTGGGGCAAAACTCAGAAATTACACTTATTTTGGGGCAAAATTGCAGAAATTTAACTTATTTCAGAGAAAAAAGCAAAAATTTTTCTTTATTTTGGGGCAAAAAGGCAGAAATTCCTAATATTTTGTGCCAAAATTCAGAAATTCCCCTTATTTTGAGGTAAAAAGGCTGAAATTCCCTTATTAGGGGGCAAAAAGGCAGAGATTTTCCTTATATTGGGGCAAAATTGCAGAAATTTCACTTATTTCAGGGTAATAAGTCAGAAATTTTCCTTATTTTGGGGCAAAAATGACAGAAATTCCCTTTGTTTTGGGGGAAAAAGACAGAAATTCCACTTGTTTAGAGGCAATAAAGCAGAAATTCCCCTTATTTTAGGGCAAAATTGCAGAAATTTCCCTCATTTGGGGGCAAAAAAACAGAAATTCCCCTTATTTTGAAGCAAAATTCCAGAAATTTCCCTTATTATGGGGAAAAATTGCAGAAATTTCCTTTATTTTAGGGCAAAATTGCAGAAATTTCACTTATTTCAGAGAAAAAAGGCAAAAATTTTTCTTATTTTGGGGCAAAAAGGCAGAAATTCCCATTATTTTGGGGCAAAAATGCAGAAATTCACCTTAGTTTGGGCTAAAACTGCAGAAATTTCACATATTTCACGGCAAAAAGGCAGAAATGTTCCTTATTTTGGGGCAAATGGCAGAAATTCTCCATATTTTGGTGCAAAAATCAGAAATTTCCCTTATTTTGAGGTAAAATGCTGAAATTCCCCTTATTTTGGGGCAAAAGGCAGAAATTTCCCTTTTTTCGGGCATATTTGCAGAAATTTCACTTATTTCAGGGAAAAAAGGCAGGAATTTTCCTTATTTTGGGGCAAAAAGGCAGAAATTCCTAATATTTTGTGGTAAAAATGCAGAAATTCCTTATATTTTGTTGCAAAAATGCAGAAATTTCCCTTATTTTGAGGTAAAAAGGCTGAAATTCCCCTTATTTGGGGGCAAAATGGCAGAAATTTTTCTTATTTTGGGGCAAATTTGCAGAAATTTCACTTATTTCAGGGTTATAATTCAGAAATTTTTCTTATTTTGGGGCAAAAAAAACAGAAATTCCCTTTGTTTTGGGGGAAAAAGACAGAAATTCCACTTATTTAGAGGCAAAAAGGCAAAAGTTCCCTTTATTTTAGAGCAAAAATGAAGAAATTTCCCTTTTTTATGTCAAAAAGGTATGCATTCTTCTTATTTTCAGACAAAAAGGCAGAAATTCCCCATATTTTGGGGCAAAAAATCAGAAATTCCCCTTATTTTGGGGCAAAATTGCAGAAATTTCCCTTATTATGGGGAAAAATTGCAGAAATTTCTCTTATTTTAGGGCAAAATTGCAGAAATTTCACTAATTGTGGTGCAAAAAGGCAGAAATTCTCTGTATTTTGGGGCAAAACTCAGAAATTCCACTTATTTTGGGGCAAATTTGCAGAAATTTCACTTATTTCAGGGAAAAAAGCAAAAATTTTTCTTTATTTTGGGGCAAAAAAGCAGAAATTCCTAATATTCTGTGCCAAAATTCAGAAATTCCCCTTATTTTGAGGTAAAAAGGCTGAAATTCCCCTTATTAGGGGGCAAAAAGGCAGAAATTTTCCTTATATTGGAGCAAAATTGCAGAAATTTCACATATTTCAGGGCAATAAGTCAGAAATTTTCCTTATTTTGGGGCAAAAATGACAGAAATTCCCTTTGTTTTGGGAGAAAAAGACAGAAATTCCACTTATTTAGAGGCAATAAAGCATGAATTCCCCTTATTTTAGGGCAAAATTGCAGAAATTTCCCTTATTTGGGGGCAAAAAAACAGAAATTCCCATTATTTTCGGGCAAAATTCAAGAAATTTCTTTTATTATGGGGAAAAATTGCAGAAATTTTCTTTATTTTAGGGCAAATTTGCAGAATTTTCACTTATTTCAGAGAAAAAAGGCAAAAATTTTTCTTATTTTGGGGCAAAAAGGCAAAAATTCCCATTATTTTGGGGCAAAAAGGCAGAAATTCACCTTATTTTGGGCTAAAATTGCACAAATTTCACATATTTCAGGGCAAAAAGGCAGAAATTTCCCTTAATTTGGGGCAAAAATGAAGAAATTTCCATTTTTTATGTCAAAAAGTTATGCATTCCCTTTATTTTCGGGAAAAAAAGGCAGAAATTCCCCGTATTTTGGAGCAAAATTGCAGAAATTCCCCTAATTGTGGGGCAAAAAAGCAGAAATTCTCCTTATTTTGGGGCAAAACTCAGAAATTCCACTTATTTTGGGGCAAAATTGCAGAAATTTCCCTTATTTTGGGGCAAAATTGCAGAAATTTCACTTATATTTGGGCAAAATTGCAGAAATTTCCCTTATTTTGGGGCAAAATTGCAGAAATTTCACTTATATTTGGGCAAAATTGCAGAAATTTCACTTATTTCAGAGAAAAAAAAGGCAGAAATTTTCCTTATTTGGAACAAAAAAGACAGAAATTCCCTTTGTTTTGGGGAAAAAGACAGAAATTCCACTTATTTAGAGTCAAAAAGGCAAACGTTCCCCTTATTTTGGAGCAAAAATGAAGAAATTTCCCTTTTTTATGGCAAAAAGGTATGCATTCTTCTTATTTTTGGAAAAAACGCAAAAATTTTCCATATTTTGGGGCAAAAGGCAGAAATTCCCCATATTTTGGGGCAAAATTGCAGAAATTTCCCTAATTGTGAGGCAAAAAACAGAAATTCCCCTTATTTTGAAGCAAAATTGCAGAAATTTCCCTTATTATAAGGAAAAATTGCAGAAATTTCCCTTATTTTAGGGCAAAATTGCAGAAATTTCACTAATTGTGGGGCAAAAAGGCAGAAATTCGCCATATTTTGGGGCAAAACTCAGAAATTCCACTTATTTTGGGGCAAAATTCCTGAAATTTTCCTTATTTTGGGGCAAAATTGCAGAAATTTTGCTTATTTTGGGGCAAAATTGCAGAAATTTCACTTATTTCAGGGAAAAAAGCAGAAATTTTGCTTATATTGGGGCAAAAGGCAGAAATTCCTAATAGTTTGTGCCAAAATTCAGAAATTCCCCTTATTTTGAGGTAAAAAGGCTGAAATTCCCCTTATTTGTGGGAAAAAAGGCAGAAATTTCCCTTATATTGGGGCAAAATTGCAGAAATTTCACTTATTTCAGGGTAATAAGTAAGAAATTTTCCTTATTTTGGGGCAAAAATGACAGAAATTTTTTTTTTGGGAAAAAAAGACAGAAATTCCACTTAATTAGAGGCAAAAAAGCAAAATTCCACTTATTTTAGGGCAAAATTGCAGAAATTTCCCTTATTTGGGGGCAAAAAAAAAAGAAATTCCCCATATTTTGGGGCAAAATTCCTGAAATTTCATTTATTATGGGGAAAAATTTCAAAATTTCTATTATTTTAGGGCAAAATTGCAGAAATTTCACTAATTGTGGTGCAAAAAGGCAGAAATTCTCTTTATTTTGGGGCAAAAGTCAGAAATTCCACTTATTTTGGGGCAAAATTGCAGAAATTTCACTTATTTCGAGGAAAAAAGCAGAAATTTTTTTTTATTTTGGGGCAAAAAGGCAGAAATTCCTAATATTTTGTGCCAAAATTCAGAAATTCCCCTTATTTTGAGGTAAAAAGGCTGAAATTCCCCTTATTAGTGGGCAAAAAGGCAGAAATTTTCATTATATTGGGGCAAAATTGCAGAAATTTCACTTATTTAAGGGTAATAAGTCAGAAATTTTCCTTATTTTGGGGCAAAAATGACAGAAATTCTTTGTGTTTTGGGGGAAAAAGACAGAAATTCCACTTATTTAGAGGCAATAAAGCAGAAATTCCCCTTATTTTAGGGCAAAATTTCAGAAATTTCCCTTATTGGAAGGCAAAAAAACAGAAATTCCCTTTATTTTGGGGCAAAATTCCAGAAATTTCCCTTATTATGGGGAAAAATTGCAGAAATTTCCTTTATTTTAGGGCAAATTTGCAGAAATTTCACTTATTTCAGAGAAAAAAGGCAAAAATTTTTCTTACTTTGGGGCAAAAAGGCAGATATTCCCATTATTTTGGGGCAAAAATGCAGAAATTCACCTTATTTTGGGCTAAAACTGCAGAAATTTCACATATTTCACGGCAAAAAGGCAGAAATTTCCCTTAATTTGGGGCAAAAATGAAGAAATTTCCATTTTTTATGGCAAAAATGTATGCATTCCCTTTATTTTCGGGAAAAAAGGGAGAAATTCCCCGTATTTTGGAGCAAAATTGCAGAAATTCCCCTAATTGTGGGGCAAAAAGGCAGAAATTCTCTTTATTTTGGGGCAAAACTCAGAAATTCCACTTATTTTGGGGCAAAATTGCAGAAATTTCCCTTATTTTGGGGCAAAATTGCAGATATTTCACTTATTTTTGGGCAAAATTGCAAAAATTTCACTTATTTCAAGGAAAAAAGGCAGAAATTTTCCTTATTTTGGGGCAAAAAGGCAGAAATTCTCCATATTTTGGTGCAAAAATCAGAAATTTCCCTTATTTTGAGGTTATATGCTGAAATTCCCCTTATTTTGGGGCAAAAGACAGAAATTTCTTTTTTGGGGGCATATTTGCATAAATTTCACTTATTTCAGGGTTATAAGTCAGAAATTTTTCTTATTTTGGAACAAAAAAGACAGAAATTCCCTTTGTTTTGAAGGAAAAAGACAGAAATTCCTAATATTTTGTGGCAAAAATGCAGAAATTCCTCATATTTTTTTGCAAAAATGCAGAAATTTCCCTTATTTTGAGGTAAAAAGGCTGAAATTCCCCTTATTTAGGGGCAAAATGGCAGAAATTTTTCTTATTTTGGGGCAAATTTGCAGAAATTTCACTTATTTCAGGGTTATAAGTCAGAAATTTTTCTTATTTTGGGGCAAAAAAGATAGAAATTCCCTTTGTTTTGGGGGAAAAAGACAGAAATTCCCTTTGTTTTGGGGGAAAAAACAGAAATTCCACTTATTTAGAGGCAAAAAGGCAAAAGTTCCCTTTATTTTAGAGCAAAAATGAAGAAATTTCCCTTTTTTATGTCAAAAAGGTATGCATTCTTCTTATTTTCAGACAAAAAGGCAGAAATTCCCCATATTTTGGGGCAAAAATCAGAAATTCCCCTTATTTTGGGGCAAAATTGCAGAAATTTCCCTTATTATGGGGAAAAATTGCAGAAATTTCTCTTATTTTAGGGCAAAATTGCAGAAATTTCACTAATTGTGGTGCAAAAAAGCAGAAATTCTCTGTATTTTGGGGCAAAACTCAGAAATTCCACTTATTTTCTGGGCAAAATTGCAGAAATTTCACTTATTTCAGGGAAAAAAGCAAAAATTTTTCTTATTTTGGGGCAAAAAGGCAGAAATTCCCATTATTTTGGGGCAAAAAGGCAGAAATCCACCTTATTTTGGGCTAAAATTGCAGAAATTTCACATATTTCAGGGCAAAAAGGCAGAAATTTCCCTTAATTTGGGGCAAAAATGAAGAAATTTCCCTTTTTTTATGCAAAAAGGTATGCATTGCCCTTATTTTCGGGCAAAAAGGCAGAAATTCCCCGTATTTTGGAGCAAAATTGCAGAAATTCCCCAAATTGTGGGGCAAAAAGGCAGAAATTCTCCTTATTTTGGGGCAAAATTGCAGAAATTTCACGTATTTCAGGGAAAAAAAGCAGAAATTTTCCTTATTTTTGTTCAAAAAGGCAAAAATTCTCCATATTTTGGTGCAAAAATCAGAAATTTCCCTTATTTTGAGGTAAAATGCTGAAATTCCCTTTATTTTTGGGAAAAAGGTGAAAATTTTCCTATTTTTGAGGCAAATTTGCAAAAATTTCACTTATTTCAGGGTAATAAGTCAGAAATTTTTCTTATTTTGGGGCAAAAATGACAGAAATTCCCTTTGTTTTGGGAGAAAAAGACAGAAATTCCTCTTATTTAGAGGCAAAAAAGCAGAAATTCCTCTTATTTAGAGGCAAAAAAGCAGAAATTCCCCTTATTTTAGGGCAAAATTGCAGAAATTTCCCTTATATGGGGGCAAAAAACCAGAAATTCCCCTTATTTTGGGGCAAAATTACAGTAATTTCCTTTATTATGGGAAAAAATTGCAGAAATTTTTTTATTTTTGCAAAATTGTAGAAATTTCACTTATTTCAGAGAAAAAAAGCAAAAATTTTTCTTCTTTTTGGGGCAAAAAGGCAGAAATTCCCATTATTTTGGGGCAAAAAGGCAGAAATTCACCTTATTTTGGGCTAAAATTGCAGAAATTTCACATATTTCAGGGCAAAAATGCAGAAATTTCCCTTAATTTGGGGCAAAAATGAAGAATTTCCCTTTTTTATGGCAAAAAGTTATGAATTCCCCTTATTTTCAGGCAAAAAGGCAGAAATTCTCCGTATTTTGGAGCAAAATTGCAGAAATTCCCCTAATTGTGGGGCAAAAAGGCAGAAATTCTCCTTATTTTGGGGCAAAACTAAGAAATTCCACTTATTTTGGGGCAAAAATTCAGAAATTTCCCTTATTTTGGGGCAAAATTGCAAAAATTTCACTTATTTTGGGGCAAAATTGCAGAAATTTCACTTATTTCAGGGAAAAAAAGGCAGAAATTTTCCTTATTGTGGGAAATAAGGCAGAAATTCCTAATATTTGTGGCAAAAATGCAGAAATTCCTAATATTTTGTTGCAAAAATGCAGAAATTTCCCTTATTTTGAGGTAAAAAGGCAGAAATTCCCCATATTTGGGGGCAAAAAGGCAGAAATTTCCCTTATTTTGGGGCAAATTTGCAGAATTTTCACTTATTTCAGGGTAATAAGTCAGAAATTTTCCTTATTTTGGTGCAAAAAAGACCCAAATTCCCTTTGTTTTGGGGGTAAAAGACAGATACTCCACTTATTTAGAGACAAAAAGCAAAAGTTCCCCTTATTTTAGAGCAAAAATGAATAAATTTCCTTTTTTATGGCAAAAAGGTATGCATTCTTCTTATTTTTGGACAAAAAGGCAGAAATTCCCCTTATTTTGGGGCAAAATTGCAGAAATTTTCTTTATTGTGGGGCAAAAAACAGAAATTCCCCTTATTTTGAAGCAAAATTGCAGAAATTTCCCTTATTATAAGGAAAAATTGCAGAAATTTCCCTTATTTTAGGGCAAAATTGCAGAAATTTCACTAATTGTGGGGCAAAAAGGCAGAAATTCGCCATATTTTGGGGCAAAACTCAGAAATTCCACTTATTTTGGGGCAAAATTCCTGAAATTTTCCTTATTTTGGGGCAAAATTGCAGAAATTTTGCTTATTTTGGGGCAAAATTGCAGAAATTTCACTTATTTCAGGGAAAAAAGCAGAAATTTTGCTTATATTGGGGCAAAAGGCAGAAATTCCTAATAGTTTGTGCCAAAATTCAGAGATTCCCCTTATTTTGAGGTAAAAAGGCTGAAATTCCCCTTATTTGTGGGAAAAAAGGCAGAAATTTCCCTTATATTGGGGCAAAATTGCAGAAATTTCACTTATTTCAGGGTAATAAGTAAGAAATTTTCCTTATTTTGGGGCAAAAATGACAGAAATTTTTTTTTTGGGAAAAAAAGACAGAAATTCCACTTAATTAGAGGCAAAAAAGCAAAAATTCCACTTATTTTAGGGCAAAATTGCAGAAATTTCCCTTATTTGGGGGCAAAAAAAAAAAAGAAATTCCCCATATTTTGGGGCAAAATTCCTGAAATTTCATTTATTATGGGGAAAAATTTCAAAATTTCTATTATTTTAGGGCAAAATTGCAGAAATTTCACTAATTGTGGTGCAAAAAGGCAGAAATTCTCTTTATTTTGGGGCAAAAGTCAGAAATTCCACTTATTTTGGGGCAAAATTGCAGAAATTTCACTTATTTCGAGGAAAAAAGCAGAAATTTTTTTTTATTTTGGGGCAAAAAGGCAGAAATTCCTAATAGTTTGTGCCAAAATTCAGAAATTCCCCTTATTTTGAGGTAAAAAGGCTGAAATTCCCCTTATTAGTGGGCAAAAAGGCAGAAATTTTCATTATATTGGGGCAAAATTGCAGAAATTTCACTTATTTAAGGGTAATAAGTCAGAAATTTTCCTTATTTTGGGGCAAAAATGACAGAAATTCTTTGTGTTTTGGGGGAAAAAGACAGAAATTCCACTTATTTAGAGGCAATAAAGCAGAAATTCCCCTTATTTTAGGGCAAAATTTCAGAAATTTCCCTTATTGGAAGGCAAAAAAACAGAAATTCCCTTTATTTTGGGGCAAAATTCCAGAAATTTCCCTTATTATGGGGAAAAATTGCAGAAATTTCCTTTATTTTAGGGCAAAATTGCAGAAATTTCACTTATTTCAGAGAAAAAAGGCAAAAATTTTTCTTACTTTGGGGCAAAAAGGCAGATATTCCCATTATTTTGGGGCAAAAATGCAGAAATTCACCTTATTTTGGGCTAAAACTGCAGAAATTTCACATATTTCACGGCAAAAAGGCAGAAATTTCCCTTAATTTGGGGCAAAATGAAGAAATTTCCATTTTTTATGGCAAAAATGTATGCATTCCCTTTATTTTCGGGAAAAAAGGGAGAAATTCCCCGTATTTTGGAGCAAAATTGCAGAAATTCCCCTAATTGTGGGGCAAAAAGGCAGAAATTCTCTTTATTTTGGGGCAAAACTCAGAAATTCCACTTATTTTGGGGCAAAATTGCAGAAATTTCCCTTATTTTGGGGCAAAATTGCAGATATTTCACTTATTTTTGGGCAAAATTGCAAAAATTTCACTTATTTCAAGGAAAAAAGGCAGAAATTCTCCTTATTTTGGGGCAAAACTAAGAAATTCCACTTATTTTGGGGCAAAAATTCAGAAATTTCCCTTATTTTGGGGCAAAATTGCAAAAATTTCACTTATTTTGGGGCAAAATTGCAGAAATTTCACTTATTTCAGGGAAAAAAAGGCAGAAATTTTCCTTATTGTGGGAAATAAGGCAGAAATTCCTAATATTTGTGGCAAAAATGCAGAAATTCCTAATATTTTGTTGCAAAAATGCAGAAATTTCCCTTATTTTGAGGTAAAAAGGCAGAAATTCCCCATATTTGGGGGCAAAAAGGCAGAAATTTCCCTTATTTTGGGGCAAATTTGCAGAATTTTCACTTATTTCAGGGTAATAAGTCAGAAATTTTCCTTATTTTGGTGCAAAAAAGACCCAAATTCCCTTTGTTTTGGGGGTAAAAGACAGATACTCCACTTATTTAGAGACAAAAAGCAAAAGTTCCCCTTATTTTAGAGCAAAAATGAATAAATTTCCTTTTTTATGGCAAAAAGGTATGCATTCTTCTTATTTTTGGACAAAAAGGCAGAAATTCCCCTTATTTTGGGGCAAAATTGCAGAAATTTTCTTTATTGTGGGGCAAAAAACAGAAATTCCCCTTATTTTGAAGCAAAATTGCAGAAATTTCCCTTATTATAAGGAAAAATTGCAGAAATTTCCCTTATTTTAGGGCAAAATTGCAGAAATTTCACTAATTGTGGGGCAAAAAGGCAGAAATTCGCCATATTTTGGGGCAAAACTCAGAAATTCCACTTATTTTGGGGCAAAATTCCTGAAATTTTCCTTATTTTGGGGCAAAATTGCAGAAATTTTGCTTATTTTGGGGCAAAATTGCAGAAATTTCACTTATTTCAGGGAAAAAAGCAGAAATTTTGCTTATATTGGGGCAAAAGGCAGAAATTCCTAATAGTTTGTGCCAAAATTCAGAGATTCCCCTTATTTTGAGGTAAAAAGGCTGAAATTCCCCTTATTTGTGGGAAAAAAGGCAGAAATTTCCCTTATATTGGGGCAAAATTGCAGAAATTTCACTTATTTCAGGGTAATAAGTAAGAAATTTTCCTTATTTTGGGGCAAAAATGACAGAAATTTTTTTTTTTGGGAAAAAAAGACAGAAATTCCACTTAATTAGAGGCAAAAAAGCAAAAATTCCACTTATTTTAGGGCAAAATTGCAGAAATTTCCCTTATTTGGGGGCAAAAAAAAAAAAGAAATTCCCCATATTTTGGGGCAAAATTCCTGAAATTTCATTTATTATGGGGAAAAATTTCAAAATTTCTATTATTTTAGGGCAAAATTGCAGAAATTTCACTAATTGTGGTGCAAAAAGGCAGAAATTCTCTTTATTTTGGGGCAAAAGTCAGAAATTCCACTTATTTTGGGGCAAAATTGCAGAAATTTCACTTATTTCGAGGAAAAAAGCAGAAATTTTTTTTTATTTTGGGGCAAAAAGGCAGAAATTCCTAATAGTTTGTGCCAAAATTCAGAAATTCCCCTTATTTTGAGGTAAAAAGGCTGAAATTCCCCTTATTAGTGGGCAAAAAGGCAGAAATTTTCATTATATTGGGGCAAAATTGCAGAAATTTCACTTATTTAAGGGTAATAAGTCAGAAATTTTCCTTATTTTGGGGCAAAAATGACAGAAATTCTTTGTGTTTTGGGGGAAAAAGACAGAAATTCCACTTATTTAGAGGCAATAAAGCAGAAATTCCCCTTATTTTAGGGCAAAATTTCAGAAATTTCCCTTATTGGAAGGCAAAAAAACAGAAATTCCCTTTATTTTGGGGCAAAATTCCAGAAATTTCCCTTATTATGGGGAAAAATTGCAGAAATTTCCTTTATTTTAGGGCAAAATTGCAGAAATTTCACTTATTTCAGAGAAAAAAGGCAAAAATTTTTCTTACTTTGGGGCAAAAAGGCAGATATTCCCATTATTTTGGGGCAAAAATGCAGAAATTCACCTTATTTTGGGCTAAAACTGCAGAAATTTCACATATTTCACGGCAAAAAGGCAGAAATTTCCCTTAATTTGGGGCAAAATGAAGAAATTTCCATTTTTTATGGCAAAAATGTATGCATTCCCTTTATTTTCGGGAAAAAAGGGAGAAATTCCCCGTATTTTGGAGCAAAATTGCAGAAATTCCCCTAATTGTGGGGCAAAAAGGCAGAAATTCTCTTTATTTTGGGGCAAAACTCAGAAATTCCACTTATTTTGGGGCAAAATTGCAGAAATTTCCCTTATTTTGGGGCAAAATTGCAGATATTTCACTTATTTTTGGGCAAAATTGCAAAAATTTCACTTATTTCAAGGAAAAAAGGCAGAAATTTTCCTCATTTTGGGGCAAAAAGGCAGAAATTCTCCATATTTTGGTGCAAAAATCAGAAATTTCCCTTATTTTGAGGTTATATGCTGAAATTCCCCTTATTTTGGGGCAAAAGACAGAAATTTCTTTTTTGGGGGCATATTTGCATAAATTTCACTTATTTCAGGGTTATAAGTCAGAAATTTTTCTTATTTTGGAACAAAAAAGATAGAAATTCCCTTTGTTTTGAAGGAAAAAGACAGAAATTCCTAATATTTTGTGGCAAAAATGCAGAAATTCCTCATATTTTTTTGCAAAAATGCAGAAATTTCCCTTATTTTGAGGTAAAAAGGCTGAAATTCCCCTTATTTAGGGGCAAAATGGCAGAAATTTTTCTTATTTTGGGGCAAATTTGCAGAAATTTCACTTATTTCAGGGTTATAAGTCAGAAATTTTTCTTATTTTGGGGCAAAAAAGATAGAAATTCCCTTTGTTTTGGGGGAAAAAGACAGAAATTCCCTTTGTTTTGGGGGAAAAAACAGAAATTCCACTTATTTAGAGGCAAAAAGGCAAAAGTTCCCTTTATTTTAGAGCAAAAATGAAGAAATTTCCCTTTTTTATGTCAAAAAGGTATGCATTCTTCTTATTTTCAGACAAAAAGGCAGAAATTCCCCATATTTTGGGGCAAAAATCAGAAATTCCCCTTATTTTGGGGCAAAATTGCAGAAATTTCCCTTATTATGGGGAAAAATTGCAGAAATTTCTCTTATTTTAGGGCAAAATTGCAGAAATTTCACTAATTGTGGTGCAAAAAGGCAGAAATTCTCTGTATTTTGGGGCAAAACTCAGAAATTCCACTTATTTTCTGGGCAAAATTGCAGAAATTTCACTTATTTCAGGGAAAAAAGCAAAAATTTTTCTTATTTTGGGGCAAAAAGGCAGAAATTCCCATTATTTTGGGGCAAAAAGGCAGAAATCCACCTTATTTTGGGCTAAAATTGCAGAAATTTCACATATTTCAGGGCAAAAAGGCAGAAATTTCCCTTAATTTGGGGCAAAAATGAAGAAATTTCCCTTTTTTTATGCAAAAAGGTATGCATTGCCCTTATTTTCGGGCAAAAAGGCAGAAATTCCCCGTATTTTGGAGCAAAATTGCAGAAATTCCCCAAATTGTGGGGCAAAAAGGCAGAAATTCTCCTTATTTTGGGGCAAAATTGCAGAAATTTCACGTATTTCAGGGAAAAAAGCAGAAATTTTCCTTATTTTTGTTCAAAAAGGCAAAAATTCTCCATATTTTGGTGCAAAAATCAGAAATTTCCCTTATTTTGAGGTAAAATGCTGAAATTCCCTTTATTTTTGGGAAAAAGGTGAAAATTTTCCTATTTTTGAGGCAAATTTGCAAAAATTTCACTTATTTCAGGGTAATAAGTCAGAAATTTTTCTTATTTTGGGGCAAAAATGACAGAAATTCCCTTTGTTTTGGGAGAAAAAGACAGAAATTCCTCTTATTTAGAGGCAAAAAAGCAGAAATTCCTCTTATTTAGAGGCAAAAAAGCAGAAATTCCCCTTATTTTAGGGCAAAATTGCAGAAATTTCCCTTATATGGGGGCAAAAAACCAGAAATTCCCCTTATTTTGGGGCAAAATTACAGTAATTTCCTTTATTATGGGAAAAAATTGCAGAAATTTTTTTATTTTTGCAAAATTGTAGAAATTTCACTTATTTCAGAGAAAAAAAGCAAAAATTTTTCTTCTTTTTGGGGCAAAAAGGCAGAAATTCCCATTATTTTGGGGCAAAAAGGCAGAAATTCACCTTATTTTGGGCTAAAATTGCAGAAATTTCACATATTTCAGGGCAAAAATGCAGAAATTTCCCTTAATTTGGGGCAAAAATGAAGAATTTCCCTTTTTTATGGCAAAAAGTTATGAATTCCCCTTATTTTCAGGCAAAAAGGCAGAAATTCCCCTCATTTTGAAGCAAAATTGCAGAAATTTCCGTTATTATGGGGAAAAATTGCAGAAATTTCTCTTATTTTAGGGCAAAATTGCAGAAATTTCACTAATTGTGGGCAAAAAGGCAGAAATTCTCTTTATTTTGGGGCAAAACTCAGAAATTTCACTTATTTTGGGGCAAAATTCCAGAAATTTTTCTTATTTTGGGGTAAAATTGCAGAAATTTTACTTATTTTGGGGCAAAATTGCAGAAATTTCACTTATTTCAGGGAAAAAAGCAGAAATTTTGCTTATATTGGGGCAAAAGGCAGAAATTCCTAATAGTTTGTGCCAAAATTCAGAAATTCCCCTTATTTTGAGGTAAAAAGGCTGAAATTCCCCTTATTTGTGGGAAAAAAGGCAGAAATTTCCCTTATATTGGGGCAAAATTGCAGAAATTTCACTTATTTCAGGGTAATAAGTAAGAAATTTTCCTTATTTTGGGGCAAAAATGACAGAAATTTTTTTTTTGGGAAAAAAAGACAGAAATTCCACTTAATTAGAGGCAAAAAAGCAAAAATTCCACTTATTTTAGGGCAAAATTGCAGAAATTTCCCTTATTTGGGGGCAAAAAAAAAAGAAATTCCCCATATTTTGGGGCAAAATTCCTGAAATTTCATTTATTATGGGGAAAAATTTCAAAATTTCTATTATTTTAGGGCAAAATTGCAGAAATTTCACTAATTGTGGTGCAAAAAGGCAGAAATTCTCTTTATTTTGGGGCAAAAGTCAGAAATTCCACTTATTTTGGGGCAAAATTGCAGAAATTTCACTTATTTCGAGGAAAAAAGCAGAAATTTTTTTTTATTTTGGGGCAAAAAGGCAGAAATTCCTAATATTTTGTGCCAAAATTCAGAAATTCCCCTTATTTTGAGGTAAAAAGGCTGAAATTCCCCTTATTAGTGGGCAAAAAGGCAGAAATTTTCATTATATTGGGGCAAAATTGCAGAAATTTCACTTATTTAAGGGTAATAAGTCAGAAATTTTCCTTATTTTGGGGCAAAAATGACAGAAATTCTTTGTGTTTTGGGGGAAAAAGACAGAAATTCCACTTATTTAGAGGCAATAAAGCAGAAATTCCCCTTATTTTAGGGCAAAATTTCAGAAATTTCCCTTATTGGAAGGCAAAAAAACAGAAATTCCCTTTATTTTGGGGCAAAATTCCAGAAATTTCCCTTATTATGGGGAAAAATTGCAGAAATTTCCTTTATTTTAGGGCAAATTTGCAGAAATTTCACTTATTTCAGAGAAAAAAGGCAAAAATTTTTCTTACTTTGGGGCAAAAAGGCAGATATTCCCATTATTTTGGGGCAAAAATGCAGAAATTCACCTTATTTTGGGCTAAAACTGCAGAAATTTCACATATTTCACGGCAAAAAGGCAGAAATTTCCCTTAATTTGGGGCAAAAATGAAGAAATTTCCATTTTTTATGGCAAAAATGTATGCATTCCCTTTATTTTCGGGAAAAAAGGGAGAAATTCCCCGTATTTTGGAGCAAAATTACAGAAATTCCCCTAATTGTGGGGCAAAAAGGCAGAAATTCTCTTTATTTTGGGGCAAAACTCAGAAATTCCACTTATTTTGGGGCAAAATTGCAGAAATTTCCCTTATTTTGGGGCAAAATTGCAGATATTTCACTTATTTTTGGGCAAAATTGCAAAAATTTCAATTATTTCAAGGAAAAAAGGCAGAAATTTTCCTTATTTTGGGGCAAAAAGGCAGAAATTCTCCATATTTTGGTGCAAAAATCAGAAATTTCCCTTATTTTGAGGTTATATGCTGAAATTCCCCTTATTTTGGGGCAAAAGACAGAAATTTCTTTTTTGGGGGCATATTTGCATAAATTTCACTTATTTCAGGGTTATAAGTCAGAAATTTTTCTTATTTTGGAACAAAAAAGACAGAAATTCCCTTTGTTTTGAAGGAAAAAGACAGAAATTCCTAATATTTTGTGGCAAAAATGCAGAAATTCCTCATATTTTTTTGCAAAAATGCAGAAATTTCCCTTATTTTGAGGTAAAAAGGCTGAAATTCCCCTTATTTAGGGGCAAAATGGCAGAAATTTTTCTTATTTTGGGGCAAATTTGCAGAAATTTCACTTATTTCAGGGTTATAAGTCAGAAATTTTTCTTATTTTGGGGCAAAAAAGATAGAAATTCCCTTTGTTTTGGGGGAAAAAGACAGAAATTCCCTTTGTTTTGGGGGAAAAAACAGAAATTCCACTTATTTAGAGGCAAAAAGGCAAAAGTTCCCTTTATTTTAGAGCAAAAATGAAGAAATTTCCCTTTTTTATGTCAAAAAGGTATGCATTCTTCTTATTTTCAGACAAAAAGGCAGAAATTCCCCATATTTTGGGGCAAAAATCAGAAATTCCCCTTATTTTGGGGCAAAATTGCAGAAATTTCCCTTATTATGGGGAAAAATTGCAGAAATTTCTCTTATTTTAGGGCAAAATTGCAGAAATTTCACTAATTGTGGTGCAAAAAGGCAGAAATTCTCTGTATTTTGGGGCAAAACTCAGAAATTCCACTTATTTTCTGGGCAAAATTGCAGAAATTTCACTTATTTCAGGGAAAAAAGCAAAAATTTTTCTTATTTTGGGGCAAAAAGGCAGAAATTCCCATTATTTTGGGGCAAAAAGGCAGAAATTCACCTTATTTTGGGCTAAAATTGCAGAAATTTCACATATTTCAGGGCAAAAAGGCAGAAATTTCCCTTAATTTGGGGCAAAAATGAAGAAATTTCCCTTTTTTTATGCAAAAAGGTATGCATTGCCCTTATTTTCGGGCAAAAAGGCAGAAATTCCCCGTATTTTGGAGCAAAATTGCAGAAATTCCCCAAATTGTGGGGCAAAAAGGCAGAAATTCTCCTTATTTTGGGGCAAAATTGCAGAAATTTCACGTATTTCAGGGAAAAAAAGCAGAAATTTTCCTTATTTTTGTTCAAAAAGGCAAAAATTCTCCATATTTTGGTGCAGAAATCAGAAATTTCCCTTATTTTGAGGTAAAATGCTGAAATTCCCTTTATTTTTGGGAAAAAGGTGAAAATTTTCCTATTTTTGAGGCAAATTTGCAAAAATTTCACTTATTTCAGGGTAATAAGTCAGAAATTTTTCTTATTTTGGGGCAAAAATGACAGAAATTCCCTTTGTTTTGGGAGAAAAAGACAGAAATTCCTCTTATTTAGAGGCAAAAAAGCAGAAATTCCTCTTATTTAGAGGCAAAAAAGCAGAAATTCCCCTTATTTTAGGGCAAAATTGCAGAAATTTCCCTTATATGGGGGCAAAAAACCAGAAATTCCCCTTATTTTGGGGCAAAATTACAGTAATTTCCTTTATTATGGGAAAAAATTGCAGAAATTTTTTTATTTTTGCAAAATTGTAGAAATTTCACTTATTTCAGAGAAAAAAAGCAAAAATTTTTCTTCTTTTTGGGGCAAAAAGGCAGAAATTCCCATTATTTTGGGGCAAAAAGGCAGAAATTCACCTTATTTTGGGCTAAAATTGCAGAAATTTCACATATTTCAGGGCAAAAATGCAGAAATTTCCCTTAATTTGGGGCAAAAATGAAGAATTTCCCTTTTTTATGGCAAAAAGTTATGAATTCCCCTTATTTTCAGGCAAAAAGGCAGAAATTCCCCTCATTTTGAAGCAAAATTGCAGAAATTTCCGTTATTATGGGGAAAAATTGCAGAAATTTCTCTTATTTTAGGGCAAAATTGCAGAAATTTCACTAATTGTGGGCAAAAAGGCAGAAATTCTCTTTATTTTGGGGCAAAACTCAGAAATTTCACTTATTTTGGGGCAAAATTCCAGAAATTTTTCTTATTTTGGGGTAAAATTGCAGAAATTTTACTTATTTTGGGGCAAAATTGCAGAAATTTCACTTATTTCAGGGAAAAAAGCAGAAATTTTGCTTATATTGGGGCAAAAGGCAGAAATTCCTAATAGTTTGTGCCAAAATTCAGAAATTCCCCTTATTTTGAGGTAAAAAGGCTGAAATTCCCCTTATTTGTGGGAAAAAAGGCAGAAATTTCCCTTATATTGGGGCAAAATTGCAGAAATTTCACTTATTTCAGGGTAATAAGTAAGAAATTTTCCTTATTTTGGGGCAAAAATGACAGAAATTTTTTTTTTGGGAAAAAAAGACAGAAATTCCACTTAATTAGAGGCAAAAAAGCAAAAATTCCACTTATTTTAGGGCAAAATTGCAGAAATTTCCCTTATTTGGGGGCAAAAAAAAAAGAAATTCCCCATATTTTGGGGCAAAATTCCTGAAATTTCATTTATTATGGGGAAAAATTTCAAAATTTCTATTATTTTAGGGCAAAATTGCAGAAATTTCACTAATTGTGGTGCAAAAAGGCAGAAATTCTCTTTATTTTGGGGCAAAAGTCAGAAATTCCACTTATTTTGGGGCAAAATTGCAGAAATTTCACTTATTTCGAGGAAAAAAGCAGAAATTTTTTTTTATTTTGGGGCAAAAAGGCAGAAATTCCTAATATTTTGTGCCAAAATTCAGAAATTCCCCTTATTTTGAGGTAAAAAGGCTGAAATTCCCCTTATTAGTGGGCAAAAAGGCAGAAATTTTCATTATATTGGGGCAAAATTGCAGAAATTTCACTTATTTAAGGGTAATAAGTCAGAAATTTTCCTTATTTTGGGGCAAAAATGACAGAAATTCTTTGTGTTTTGGGGGAAAAAGACAGAAATTCCACTTATTTAGAGGCAATAAAGCAGAAATTCCCCTTATTTTAGGGCAAAATTTCAGAAATTTCCCTTATTGGAAGGCAAAAAAACAGAAATTCCCTTTATTTTGGGGCAAAATTCCAGAAATTTCCCTTATTATGGGGAAAAATTGCAGAAATTTCCTTTATTTTAGGGCAAATTTGCAGAAATTTCACTTATTTCAGAGAAAAAAGGCAAAAATTTTTCTTACTTTGGGGCAAAAAGGCAGATATTCCCATTATTTTGGGGCAAAAATGCAGAAATTCACCTTATTTTGGGCTAAAACTGCAGAAATTTCACATATTTCACGGCAAAAAGGCAGAAATTTCCCTTAATTTGGGGCAAAAATGAAGAAATTTCCATTTTTTATGGCAAAAATGTATGCATTCCCTTTATTTTCGGGAAAAAAGGGAGAAATTCCCCGTATTTTGGAGCAAAATTGCAGAAATTCCCCTAATTGTGGGGCAAAAAGGCAGAAATTCTCTTTATTTTGGGGCAAAACTCAGAAATTCCACTTATTTTGGGGCAAAATTGCAGAAATTTCCCTTATTTTGGGGCAAAATTGCAGATATTTCACTTATTTTTGGGCAAAATTGCAAAAATTTCACTTATTTCAAGGAAAAAAGGCAGAAATTTTCCTTATTTTGGGGCAAAAAGGCAGAAATTCTCCATATTTTGGTGCAAAAATCAGAAATTTCCCTTATTTTGAGGTTATATGCTGAAATTCCCCTTATTTTGGGGCAAAAGACAGAAATTTCTTTTTTGGGGGCATATTTGCATAAATTTCACTTATTTCAGGGTTATAAGTCAGAAATTTTTCTTATTTTGGAACAAAAAAGACAGAAATTCCCTTTGTTTTGAAGGAAAAAGACAGAAATTCCTAATATTTTGTGGCAAAAATGCAGAAATTCCTCATATTTTTTTTGCAAAAATGCAGAAATTTCCCTTATTTTGAGGTAAAAAGGCTGAAATTCCCCTTATTTAGGGGCAAAATGGCAGAAATTTTTCTTATTTTGGGGCAAATTTGCAGAAATTTCACTTATTTCAGGGTTATAAGTCAGAAATTTTTCTTATTTTGGGGCAAAAAAGATAGAAATTCCCTTTGTTTTGGGGGAAAAAGACAGAAATTCCCTTTGTTTTGGGGGAAAAAACAGAAATTCCACTTATTTAGAGGCAAAAAGGCAAAAGTTCCCTTTATTTTAGAGCAAAAATGAAGAAATTTCCCTTTTTTATGTCAAAAAGGTATGCATTCTTCTTATTTTCAGACAAAAAGGCAGAAATTCCCCATATTTTGGGGCAAAAATCAGAAATTCCCCTTATTTTGGGGCAAAATTGCAGAAATTTCCCTTATTATGGGGAAAAATTGCAGAAATTTCTCTTATTTTAGGGCAAAATTGCAGAAATTTCACTAATTGTGGTGCAAAAAGGCAGAAATTCTCTGTATTTTGGGGCAAAACTCAGAAATTCCACTTATTTTCTGGGCAAAATTGCAGAAATTTCACTTATTTCAGGGAAAAAAGCAAAAATTTTTCTTATTTTGGGGCAAAAAGGCAGAAATTCCCATTATTTTGGGGCAAAAAGGCAGAAATTCACCTTATTTTGGGCTAAAATTGCAGAAATTTCACATATTTCAGGGCAAAAAGGCAGAAATTTCCCTTAATTTGGGGCAAAAATGAAGAAATTTCCCTTTTTTTATGCAAAAAGGTATGCATTGCCCTTATTTTCGGGCAAAAAGGCAGAAATTCCCCGTATTTTGGAGCAAAATTGCAGAAATTCCCCAAATTGTGGGGCAAAAAGGCAGAAATTCTCCTTATTTTGGGGCAAAATTGCAGAAATTTCACGTATTTCAGGGAAAAAAAGCAGAAATTTTCCTTATTTTTGTTCAAAAAGGCAAAAATTCTCCATATTTTGGTGCAGAAATCAGAAATTTCCCTTATTTTGAGGTAAAATGCTGAAATTCCCTTTATTTTTGGGAAAAAGGTGAAAATTTTCCTATTTTTGAGGCAAATTTGCAAAAATTTCACTTATTTCAGGGTAATAAGTCAGAAATTTTTCTTATTTTGGGGCAAAAATGACAGAAATTCCCTTTGTTTTGGGAGAAAAAGACAGAAATTCCTCTTATTTAGAGGCAAAAAAGCAGAAATTCCTCTTATTTAGAGGCAAAAAAGCAGAAATTCCCCTTATTTTAGGGCAAAATTGCAGAAATTTCCCTTATATGGGGGCAAAAAACCAGAAATTCCCCTTATTTTGGGGCAAAATTACAGTAATTTCCTTTATTATGGGAAAAAATTGCAGAAATTTTTTTATTTTTGCAAAATTGTAGAAATTTCACTTATTTCAGAGAAAAAAAGCAAAAATTTTTCTTCTTTTTGGGGCAAAAAGGCAGAAATTCCCATTATTTTGGGGCAAAAAGGCAGAAATTCACCTTATTTTGGGCTAAAATTGCAGAAATTTCACATATTTCAGGGCAAAAATGCAGAAATTTCCCTTAATTTGGGGCAAAAATGAAGAATTTCCCTTTTTTATGGCAAAAAGTTATGAATTCCCCTTATTTTCAGGCAAAAAGGCAGAAATTCTCCGTATTTTGGAGCAAAATTGCAGAAATTCCCCTAATTGTGGGGCAAAAAGGCAGAAATTCTCCTTATTTTGGGGCAAAACTAAGAAATTCCACTTATTTTGGGGCAAAAATTCAGAAATTTCCCTTATTTTGGGGCAAAATTGCAAAAATTTCACTTATTTTGGGGCAAAATTGCAGAAATTTCACTTATTTCAGGGGAAAAAAGGCAGAAATTTTCCTTATTGTGGGAAAAAAGGCAGAAATTCCTAATATTTGTGGCAAAAATGCAGAAATTCCTAATATTTTGTTGCAAAAATGCAGAAATTTCCCTTATTTTGAGGTAAAAAGGCTGAAATTCCCCATATTTGGGGGCAAAAAGGCAGAAATTTCCCTTATTTTGGGGCAAATTTGCAGAATTTTCACTTATTTCAGGGTAATAAGTCAGAAATTTTCCTTATTTTGGTGCAAAAAAGACCCAAATTCCCTTTGTTTTGGGGGTAAAAGACAGATACTCCACTTATTTAGAGACAAAAAGCAAAAGTTCCCCTTATTTTAGAGCAAAAATGAAGAAATTTCCCTTTTTTATGGCAAAAAGGTATGCATTCTTTTTATTTTCGGACAAAAAGGCAGAAATTCCCCATATTTTAGGACAAAAGGCAGAAATTCCTTTTATTTTAGAGCAAAATTGCAGAAATTTCTCTAATTGTGGGGCAAAAAACAGAAATTCCCCTCATTTTGAAGCAAAATTGCAGAAATTTCCGTTATTATGGGGAAAAATTGCAGAAATTTCTCTTATTTTAGGGAAAAATTGCAGAAATTTCACTAATTGTGGGCAAAAAGGCAGAAATTCTCTTTATTTTGGGGCAAAACTCAGAAATTTCACTTATTTTGGGGCAAAATTCCAGAAATTTTTCTTATTTTGGGGTAAAATTGCAGAAATTTTACTTATTTTGGGGCAAAATTGCAGAAATTTCACTTATTTCAGGGAAAAAAGGCAGAAATTTCCCTTAATTTGGGGCAAAAATGAAGAAATTTCTCTTTTTTATGGCAAAAAGGTATGCATTCCCCTTATTTTCAGGCAAACAGTCAGAAATTCCCCGTATTTTGGAGCAAAATTGCAGAAATTCCTCTAATTGTGGGGCAAAAAGGCAGAAATTCTCTTTATTTTGGGGCAAAACTCAGAAATTCCACTTATTTTAGGGCAAAATTCTAGAAATTTCCCTTATTTTGGGGCAAAATTGCAGAAATTTCACTTATTTTGATGCAAAATTGCAGAAATTTTACTTATTTCAGGGAAAATAAGGCAAAAATTTTCCTTTTTGTGGGGCAAAAAGGCAGAAATTCCTAATATTTTGTTGCAAAAATGCAGAAATTTCTTTTATTTTGAGGTAAAAAGGCTGAAATTCCTTATATTTGGGGACAAAAGGCAGAAATTTCCCTTATTTGGGGCAAATTTGCAGAAATTTCACTTATTTCAGGGTAATGAGTCAGAAATTTTCCTTATTTTGGTGCAAAAAAGACAGAAATTCTTTTTGTTTTGGGGGAAAAAGACAAAATTCCACTTATTTAGAGACAAAAAGCAAAAGTTCCCTTTATTTTGGAGCAAAAATGAAGAAATTTCCCTTTTTTATGGCAAAAAGGTATGCATTCTTCTTATTTTCAGACAAAAAGGCAGAAATTCCCCATATTTTAGGACAAAACGCAGAAATTCCTTTTATTTTGGAACAAAATTGCAGAAATTTTCTTAATTCTGGGGCAAAAAAACAGAAATTCCCCTTATTTTGAAGCAAAATTGCAGAAATTTCCCTTATTATGCGGAAAAATTGCAGAAATTTCTTTTATTTTAAAGCAAAATTGCAGAAATTTCACTAATTGTGGGCAAAAAGGCAGAAATTCTCCTTATTTTGGGGTAAAATTAAGAAATTCCACTTATTTTGGGGAAAAATTCCAGAAATTTTCCTTATTTTGGAGCAAAATTGCAGAAATTTTACTTATTTTGGAGCAAAATTGCAGAAATTTCACTTATTTCAGGGAAAAAAGACAGAAATTGTCCTTATTTTGGGGCAAAAAGGCAGAAATTCCTAATATTTTGTGCAAAAATTCAGAAATTCCCCTTATTTTGAGGTAAAAAGGCTGAAATTCCCCTTATTTGGGGGCAAAAAGGCAGAAATTTCCCTTATATTGGCGCAAAATTGCAGAAATTTCACTTATTTCAGAGTAATAAGTCAGAAATTTTCCTTATTTTGGGGCAAAAATGACAGAAATTCCCTTTGTTTGGGGAAAAAAGACAGAAATTCCACTTATTTAGAGGCAAAAAAGCAGAAATTCCCCTTATTTTAGGCCAAATTGCAGAAATTTCCCTTATTTGGGGGCAAAAAAAACCCAGAAATTTTCCTTATTTTAAGGCAAAATTCCATAAATTTCCTTTATTATGGGGAAAAATTGCAGAAATTTCTTTTATTTTAGGGCAAAATTGCAGAAATTTCACTTAATTCAGAGAAAAAAAGCAAAAATTTTTCTTATTTTAGGGCAAAATGCAGAAATTCCCATTATTTTGGGGCAAAAACGCAGAAATTCCCATTATTTTGGGGCAAAAAGGCAGAAATTCACTTTAATTTGGTATAAAATTGCAGAAATTTCACATATTTCAGGGCAAAAAAGCAGAAATTTCCCTTAATTTAAGGCAAAAATGAAGAAATTTCCCTTTTTTATGGCAAAAAGGTATGCATTCCCCTTATTTTCGAGCAAAAAGACAGAAATTCCTCGTATTTTGGAGCAAAATTGCAGAAATTCCCCTAATTGTGGGGCAAAAAGGCAGAAATTCTCTTATTTTTGGGCAAAATTGCAGAAATTTCACTTATTTCAGGGAAAAAAGGCAGAAATTTTCTTTATTTTGGTGCAAAAAAGCAGAAATTCTCCATATTTTGGTGCAAAAATCAGAAATTTCCCTTATTTTGAGGTAAAATGCTGAAATTCCCCTTATTTTTGGGCAAAAGGTAGAAATTCCCATTATTTTGGGGCAAAAATGCCGAAATTCTCATTATTTTGTGGCAAAAAGGCAGAAATTCACCTTATTTTGGGTGAAAATTGCTGAAATTTCACATATTTCAGGGCAAAAAGGCAGAAATTTCCCTTAATTTGGGGCAAAAATGAAGAAAATTCCCTTTTTTATGGCAAAAAGTATGCATTCCCCTTATTTTTAGGTAAAAAGGCAGAAATTCCTTGTATTTTGGAGCAAAATTACAGAAATTCCCCTAATTGTGGGGCAAAAAGGCAGAAATTCTTCATATTTTGGGGCAAAACTCAGAAATTCCACTTATTTTGGGGCAAAATTCCTGAAATTTCCCTATTTTGGGACAAAATTGCAGAAATTTCACTTATTTTGGGGCAAAATTACAGAAATTTCACTTATTTCTGGGAAAAAAGGCAGAAATTTTCCTTATTGTGGGAAAAAAGGCAGAAATTCCTAATATTTTGTGGCAAAAATGCAGAAATTCCTAATATTTTGTTGCAAAAATGCAGAAATTTCCCTTATTTTTAGGTAAAAATGCTGAAATTTCCCAAATTTGGGGGCAAAAAGGCAGAAATTTCCCTTATTTTGGGGCAAATTTGCAGAAATTTCACTTATTTCAGGGTAATAAGTCAGAAATTTTCCTTATTTTGGTGCAAAAAAGACAGAAATTCCCTTTGTTTTGGGGGGAAAGGACAGAAATTCCACTTATTTAGAGACAAAAAGCAAAAGTTCCCCTTATTTTGTAGCAAAAATGAAGAAATTTCCCATTTTTATGGCAAAAAGGTTTGCATTCTTCTTATTTTCGGACAAAAAGACAGAAATTTTCCATATTTCAGGACAAAAGGCAGAAATTCCTTTTATTTTGGAGCAAAATTGCAGAAATTTCCCTAATTGTGGGGCAAAAAACTGAAATTTTCCTTATTTTGAAGCAAAATTGCAGATATTTCCCTTATTATGGGGAAAAATTGCAGAAATTTCTCTTATTTTAGGGCAAAATTGCAGAAATTTCACTAATTGTGGGCAAAAAACCAGAACTTCTCCTTATTTTGCGGCAAAACTCAGAAATTCCACTTATTTTGGGGCAAAATTCCAGAAATTTTCCATATTTTGGGGCAAAATTGCAGAAATTTTACTTATTTTGGGGCAAAATTGCAGAAATTTCACTTATTTCAGAGAAAAAATGCAGAAATTGTCCTTATTTTGGGGCAAAAAGGCAGAAATTCCTAATATTTTGTGCCAAAATTCAGAAATTCTCCCTATTTTGAGGTAAAAAGGCTGAAATTCCCCTTATTTGGAGGCAAAAATGCAGAAATTTCCCTTATATTGGGGCAAAATTGAGGAAATTTAACTTATTTCAGGGTAATAAGTCAGAAATGTTCCTTATTTTGAGGCAAAAATGAAAGAAATTCCCTTTTTTTAGGGGAAAAAGACAGAAATTCCACTTATTTAGAGGCAAAAAAGCAGAAATTCCCCTTATTTCAGGGCAAAATTGCAGAAATTTTCCTTATTTGGGGGCAAAAAAACAAAAATTCCCCTTATTTTAAAGCAAAATTCCAGAAATTTCCTTTATTATAGGGAAAAATTGCAGAAATTTCTTATATTTTAGGGCAAAATTGCAGAAATTTCACTTATTTCAGAGAAAAAAAGCAAAAATTTTTCTTATTTTGGGGCAAAATTGCAGAAATTTCACTAATTGTTGGGCAAAAATGCAGAAATTCTCCTTATTTTGGGGCAAAACTCAGAAATTCCACTTATTTTGGGGCAAAAAACCAGAAATTTCCCTTATTGTGGGGCAAAATTGCAGAAATTTTACTTATTTTGGGGCAAAATTGCAGAAATTTCACTTATTTCAGGGAAAAAAGGCAGAAATTTTTTTTTATTTTGGGGCAAAAAGGCAGAAATTCCTAATATGTTGTGCCAAAATTCAGAAAATCCTTTTATTTTGAGGTAAAAAGGCTGAAATTCCCCTTATTTGGGGGCAAAAACGCAGAAATTTCCCTTATATTGGGACAAAATTGCAGAAATTTCACTTATTTCAGGGTAATAAGTCAGAAATTTTCCTTATTTTGGGGCAAAAGACAGAAATTCCCTTTGTTTTGGGGGAAAAGACAGAAATTCCACTTATTTAGAGTCAAAAAGGAAAAAGTTACCCTTATTTTGGAGCAAAAATGAAGAAATTTCCCTTTTTTTATGGCAAAAAGTTATGCATTCTTCTTATTTTCGTACAAAAATGCAGAAATTTTCCATATTTTGGGGCAAAAGGCAGAAATTCCCCATATTTTGGGGCAAAATTGCAGAAATTTCCCTAATTGTGGGGTAAAAAACAAAAATTCCCCTTATTTTGAAGCAAAATTGCAGAAATTTTCATTATAAGAAAAAATTGCAGAAATTTTCCTTATTTTAGGGCAAAATTGCAGAAATTTCAATAATTGTGGGGCAAAAAGTCAGAAATTCTCCATATTTTGGTGCAAAATTCAGAAATTCCACTTATTTTGGGGCAAAATTCCAGAAATTTTCCTTATTTTGGGGCAAAATTGCAGAAATTTTGCTTATTTTGGGCAAAATTACAGAAATTTCACTTATTTCAGGGAAAAAGGCAGAAATTTTCCTTATTTTGGGGCAAAAAGGCAGAAATTCCTAATAGTTTGTGCCAAAATTCAGAAATTCCCCTTATTTTGAGGTAAAAAGGCTGAAATTCCCCTTATTTGTGGGCAAAAAGGCTGAAATTTCCCTTATATTGGGGCAAAATTGCAGAAATTTTACTACTTTCAGGGTAATAAGTAAGAAATTTTCCTTATTTTGGTGCAAAAAAAGATAGAAAAATTTCTTTTGTTTTGGGGGAAAAAGACAGAAATTCCACTTATTTAGAGGCAAAAAAGCAAATGTTCCCCTTATTTAGGAGCAAACATGAAGATATTTCCCTTTTTTATGGCAAAAAAGTGTGCATTCTTCTTATTTTCGGACAAATAGGCAGAAATTTTCCATATTTTAGGACAAAAGGCAGAAATTCCTTTTATTTTGGAGAAAAATTGCAGAAATTTCCCTAATTGTGGGGCAAAAAACAGAAATTCCCCTTATTTTGAAGCAAAATTGCAGAAATTTTTCTTATTATGGGGAAAAATTGCATAAATTTGTCTTATTTTAGGGCAAAATTGCAGAAATTTCACTAATTGTGGGGCAAAAAGGCAGAAATTCTCCTTATTTTGGGGCAAAACTCAGAAATTCCACTTATTTTGGGGCAAAATTCCAGAAATTTTCCTTATTTTGTGGCAAAATTGCAGAAATTTCCCTTATTATGGGGAAAATTGCAGAAATTTCTCTTATTTTGGGGCAAAATTTCAGAAATTTCACTTATTTCAGGGAAAAAAGGCAGAAATTTTCCTTATTTTGGGGCAAAAAAGCAGAAATTCCTAATATTTTGTGCCAAAATTCAGAAATTCCCCTTATTTTGAGGTAAAAAGGCTGAAATTCCCCTTATTTGGGGGCAAAAAAGCAGAAATTTCCCTTATATTTGGGCAAATTTGCAGAAATTTCACTTATTTCAGTGTAATAAGTCAGAAATTTTCCTTATTATGGGGCAAAAATGACAGAAATTCCCTTTGTTTTGGGGGAAAAAGACAGAAATTCCTCTTATATAGAGCCAAAAAAGCAGAAATTTTCCTTATTTTAGGGGAAAATTTCAGAAATTTCACATATTTCAGGGCAAAAAGGCAGAAATTTCTTTTAATTTGGGGCACAAATGAAGAAATTTCCCTTTTTTATGGCAAAAAGTTATGCATTCCCCTTATTTTCGGGCAAAAAGGCAGAAATTCCCCGAATTTTAGAGAAAAATTGCAGAAATTCCCCTAATTGTGGGGCAAAAAGGCAGAAATTCTCCTTATTTTGGGGCAAAACTGCAGAAATTTCACGTATTTCAGGGAAAAAAGTCAGAAATTTCTCTTATTTTGGTGCAAAAAGGCAGAAATTCTCCATATTTGGTGCAAAAATCAGGAATTTCCCTTATTTTGAGGTAAAATGCTGAAATTCCCCTTATTTTTGGGAAAAAAGCAGAAATTACCCTATTTTGGGGGCAAATTTGCAGAAATTTCACTTATTTCAGGGTAATAAGTCAGAAATTTTCTTTATTTTAGGGCAAAAATGACAGAAATTCCCTTTGTTTCGGGGGAAAAAACAGAAATTCCACTTATTTAGAGGCAAAAAAGCAGAAATCCCCCTTATTTTAGGGCAAAATTGCAAAAATTTCCCTTATTTGGGGGCAAAAAAACAGAAATTCCCCTTATTTTGGGGCAAAATCCAAGAAATTTTTTTTATTATGGGGAAAAATCGCAAAAATTTTTTTTTTAGGGCAAAATTGCAGAAATTTCACTTATTTCAGAGAAAAAAAGCAAAAATTTTTCTTATTTTGGGGCAAAAAGGCAGAAATTCCAATTATTTTGGGGCAAAAAGGCAGAAATTCACCTTATTTTGGGCTAAAATTGCAGAAATTTCACATATTTCAGGGCAAAAAGGCAGAAATTTTTCTTAATTTGGGGCAAAAATGAAGAAATTTCCTTTTTTTATGGCAAAAAGATATGCATTCCCCTTATTTTCAGGCAAAAAGGCAGAAATTCACCATATTTTGGAGCAAAATTGCAGAAATTCCCTTAATTGTGGGGCAAAAAGGCAGAAATTCTCCTTATTTTGGGGCAAAACTCAGAAATTCCACTTATTTTGGTGCAAAATTTCAGAAATTTTCTTTATTTTGGGGCAAAATTGCATAAATTTCACTTATTTTGGGGCAAAATTGCAGAAATTTCACTTATTTCAGGATAATAAGTCAGAAATTTTCCTTATTTTGGTGCAAAAAAGACAGAAATTCCCTTTGTTTTGTGGGAAAAAGACAGAAATTCTACTTATTTAGAGGCAAAAAGCAAAAGTTCCCCATATTTTGGAGCAAAAATGAAGAAATTTCCCTTTTTTATGGCAAAAAGGTATGCATTCTTCTTATTTTCTGACAAAAAGGCAGAAATTCCCAATATTTTAGGACAAAAGGCAGAAATTCCTTTTATTTTGGAGCAAAATTGCAGAAATTTCCCTAATTGTGGGGCAAAAAACAGAAATTCCCGTTATTTTGAAGCAAAATTGAGGAAATTTCCCTTATTATGGGGAAAAATTGCAGAAATTTCTCTTATTTTAGGGCAAAATTGCAGAAATTTCACTAATTAGGGGCAAAAAGGCAGAAATTCTCCTTATTTTGGGGCAAAACTCAGAAATTCCACTTATTTTGGGGCAAAATTCCAGATATTTCCCTTATTTTGGGGCAAAATTGGAGAAATTTTACTTATTTTGGAGCAAAATTTCAGAAATTTCACTTATTTCAAGGAAAAAAGGCAGAAATTGTCCTTATTTTAGGGCAAAAATGCAGAAATTTCTAATATTTGTGCCAAAATTCAGAAATTCCCCTTATTTTGAGGTAAAAAGGCTGAAATTCCCCTTATTTGGGGGCAAAAAGGCAGAAATTTCCCTTAAATTGTGGCAAAATTGAAGAATTTTCACTTATTTCAGGGTAATAAGTCAGAAATTTTCCTTATTTTAGGGCAAAAATGACAGAAATTCCCTTAGTTTGGGTGAAAAAGACAGAAATTCCACTTATTTAGAGGCAAAAAAGCAAAAATTCCCCTTATTATAGGGCAAAATTGCAGAAATTTTTATTATTTGGTGGCAAAAAAACAGAAATTTCTCTTATTTTAAGGCAAAATTCCAGAAATTTCCTTTATTATGGGGAATAATTGCAGAAATTTCTTTTATTTTAGGGCAAAATTGCAGAAATTTCAATTATTTCAGAGAAAAAAAGCAAAAATTTTTATTATTTTGGGGCAAAAAGACAGAAAATCCCATTATTTTGGGGCAAAAAGGCTGAAATTCACCTTATTTTGGGCTAAAATTGAAGAAATTTAACATATTTCAGGACAAAAAGGCAGAAATTTCCCTTAATTTGGGGCAAAAATGAAGAAATTTTCCTTTTTTATGGCAAAAACGTAGGCATTCCCTTTATTTTCGGGCAAAAAGGCAGAAATTCCCCATATTTTGGAGCAAAATTGCAGAAATTCCCCTAATTGTGGGGCAAAATTGTATAAGTTCTCCTTATTTTGAGGCAAAATTGCAGAAATTTCACTTATTTCAGGGAAAAAAGCCAGAAATTTTTATTATTTTAGTGCAAAAGGCAGAAATTCTCAATATTTTGGTGCAAAAATCAGAAATTTCCCTTATTTTGAGGTAAAATGCTGAAATTCTCTTTATTTTTGGGCAAAAGGATGAAATTTCCCTATTTTTGGGGCAAATTTGCAGAAATTTCACTTATTTCAGGGTAATAAGTCAGAAATTTTCCTTATTTTGGGGCAAAAAGACAGAAATTCTCTTTGTTTTGGGGGAAAAAAACAGAAATTCTACTTATTTAGAGGCAAAAAGGCAAAAGTTCCCCTTAATTAGGAGCAAAAATGAAGAAATTTCTCTTTTTGATGGCAAAAAGATATGCATTCTTCTTATTTTCAAACAAAAAGGCAGAAATTCCCCATATTTTGGGGCAAAAGGCAGAAATTCCCCTTATTTTGGGGCAAAATTGCAGAAATATCCCTAATTGTGGGGCAAAAAACAGAAATTCCCCTTATTTTGAAGCAAAATTGCAGAAATTTCCCTTATTATGGGGAAAAATTGCAGAAATTTCCCTTATTTTAGGGCAAAATTGAAGAAATTTCACTAATTGTGGGGCAAAAAGGCAGAAATTCTCCTTATTTTGAGGCAAAACTCAGAAATTCCACTTATTTTGGGGCAAAATTCCAGAAATTTCCCTTATTTTGGGGCAAAATTGCAGAAATTTCACTTATTTTGGGGCAAAATTGCAGAAATTTCACTTATTTCAGGGAAAAAAGGCAGAAATTTTTCTTATTTTGTGGCAAAAAGGCAGAAATTCTCCATATTTTGGTGCAAAAATCAGAAATTTCCCTTATTTTGAGGTAAAATGCTGAAATTCCCCTTATTTTGGGGCAAAAGGCAGAAATTTCCCTTTTTTGGGGCAAAATTGCAGAAATTTCACTAATTGTGGGGCAAAAAGGCAGAAATTCTCCTTATTTTGGGGCAAAACTCAGAAATTCCACTTATTTTGGTGCAAAATTCCAGAAATTTCCCTTATTTTGGGGCAAAATTGCAGAAATTTCACTTATTTTGGGGCATAATTGCAGAAATTTCACTTATTTCAGGAAAAAAAAGGCAGAAATTTTCCTTATTTTGGGGCAAAAAGGCAGAAATTCCTAATATTTTGTGGCAAAAATGCAGAAATTCCTAATATTTTGTTGCAAAAATGCAGAAATTTCCCTTATTTTGAGGTAAAAAGGCTGAAATTCCCCATATTTGGGGGCAAAAAGGCAGAAATTTCCCTAATTTTGGGGCAAATTTGCAGAAATTTCACTTATTTCAGGGTAATAAGTCAGAAATTTTCCTTATTTTGGTGCAAAAAAAGACAGAAATTCCCTTTGTTTTGGGGGAAAAACAGAGAAATTCCACTTATTTAGAAGCAAAAAGCCAAAGTTCCCCTTATTTTGGAGCAAAAATGAAGAAATTTCCCTTTTTTATGGCAAAAAGGTATGCATTCTTCCTATTTTCAGACAAAAAGGAAGAAATTCCCCATATTTTAGGACAAAAGGCAGAAATTTCTTTTATTTTGGAGCAAAATTGCAGAAATTTCCCTAATTGTGGGGCAAAAAACAGAAATTCCTCTTATTTTGAAGCAAAATTGCAGAAATTTCTCTTATTTTAGGGGAAAACTGCAGAAATTTCACTAACTGTGGGCAAAAAGGCAAAAATTCTCCTTATTTTGGGGCAAAACTCAGAAATTCCACCTATTTTGGGGCAAAATTCCAGAAATTCTCCTTATTTTGGGGCAAAATTGCAGAAATTTTACTTATTTTGGGGCAAAATTGCAGAAATTTCACTTATTTTAGGGAAAAATGGTAGAAATTCCTAATATTTTGTGCCAAAATGCAGAAATTCCCCTTATTTTGAGGTAAAAAGGCTGAAATTCCCCTTATTTGGGGGCAAAAAGGCAGAAATTTGCTTATATTGGGGCAAAATTGCAGAAATTTCACTTATTTCAGGGTAATAAGTCAGAAATTTTTCTTATTTTGGGGCAAAAATGACAGAAATTCCCTTTCTTTTTGGGGAAAAAGACAAAAATTCCACTTATTTAGAGGCAAAAAAGCAGAAATTCCCCTTATTTTAGAACAAAATTGCAGAAATTTTCCTTATTGGGGGGCAAAAAAACAGAAATTCCTTTTATTTTAAGGCAAAATTCCAGAAATTTCCATTATTATGGGGAGAAATTGCAAAAATTTCTTTTATTTTAGGGCAAAATTGCAGAAATTTCACTTATTTCGTAGAAAAAAAGCAAAAATATTTTTTATTTTGTGGTAAAAAGGCAGAAATTCCCATTATTTTGGGGCAATAAGGCAGAAATTCACCTTATTTTGGGCTAAAATTGCAGAAATTGCACATATTTCAGGGCAAAAAGGCAGAAAATTCCCTTAATTTGGGGCAAAAATGAAGAAATTTCCCTTTTTTGTGGCAAAAAGGTATGCATTTTCCTTATTTTATGGCAAAAAGGCAGAAATTCCCTGTATTTTGGAGCAAAATTGCAGAAATTCCCCTAATTGTGGGGGCAAAAAGGCAGAAATTCTCCTTATTTTGGGGCAAAATTACAGAAATTTCACTTATTTCAGGGAAAAAAAGCAGAAATTTTCCTTATTTTGGTGCAAAAAGGCAGAAATTCTCCATATTTTGGTGCAAAAATCAGAAATTTCATTTATTTTGAGGTAAAATGCTTAAATTCCCCTTATTTTTGGGCAAAAGGCAGAAATTTCACTATTTTTGTGGCAAATTTGCAGATATTTCACTTATTTCAGTGTAATAAGTCAGAAATTTTTCTTATTTTGGCGCAAAAAAGACAGAAATTCTATTTGTTTTGGGGGAAAAAAACAGAAATTCTACATATTTTGAGGCAAAAAGGCAAAAGTTCCCCTTATTTTGGAGCAAAAATGAAGAAATTTCCCTTATTTTGAGGTAAAAAGGCTAACTTTCCCTATATTTGTGCGCAAAAAGGCAGAAATTTCCCTTATTTTGGGCTAAATTTGCAGAAATTTCACTTATTTAAGGGTAATAAGTCAGAAATTTTCCTTAATCTGGGGCAAAAAAGACAGGAATTCCCTTTGTTTTGGTGGAAAAAGACAGAAATTTAACTTATTTTGAGGCAAAAAGGCAAAAGGTACCTTTATTTTGGAGTAAAAATGAAGAAATTTCCTTTTTTTATGGCAAAAAGGTATGCATTCTTCTTATTTTCGGACAAAAAGGCAGAAATTCCCCATATTTTGGGGCAAAAGGCAGAAATTCCCCTTATTTTGAGGCAAAATTGCAGAAATTTCCCTAATTGTGGGGCAAAAAATAGAAATTCCCCTTATTTTGAAGCAAAATTGCAGAAATTTCCCTTATTATGGGGAAAAATTGCAGAAATTTCCATTATATTAGGGCAAAATTGCAGAAATTTCACTAATTGTTGGGCAAAAATGCAGAAATTCTCCTTATTTTGGGGCAAAACTCAGAAATTCCACATATTTTGGGGCAAAAAACCAGAAATTTCCCTTATTGTGGAGAAAATTGCAGAAATTTTACTTATTTTCGGGCAAAATTGCAGAAATTTCACTTATTTCAGGGAAAAAAGGCAGAAATTTTTTTTTATTTTGGGGCAAAAAGGCAGAAATTCCTAATATGTTGTGCCAAAATTCAGAAAATCCTATTATTTTGAGGTAAAAAGGCTGAAATTCCCCTTATTTGGGGGCAAAAACACAGAAATTTCCCTTATATTGGGACAAAATTGCAGAAATTTCACTTATTTCAGGGTAATAAGTCAGAAATTTTCATTATTTTGGGGCAAAAATGACAGAAGTTCCCTTTGTTTTGGGGGAAAAAGACAGAAATTCCACTTATTTAGAGGCAAAAAACCAGAAATTCCTTTTATTTTAGGGCAAAATTGCAGAAATTTCCCTTATTTGGGGGCAAAAAAACAGAAATTCCCCTTATTTTGTGGCAAAATTCCAGAAATTTCCCTTATTATGGGGAAAAATTTCAGAAATTTCCCTTATTTTAGGGCAAAATTGCAGAAATTTCACTTATTTCAGAGAAAAAATTCAAATTTTTTTTCTTATTTTGGAGCAAAAAGGCAGAAATTCCCATTATTTTGGGGCAAAAAGGCAGAAATTCACCTTATTTTGGGCTAAAATTGCAGAAATTTTACATATTTCAGGGCAAAAATTCAGAAATTTCCCTTAATTTGGGGCAAAAATGAAGAAATTTCCCTTTTTATGGCAAAAAGGTATGCATTCCCCTTATTTTCGGGCAAAATAGCAGAAATTCCCTGTATTTTGGAGCAAAATTGCAGAAATTCCCCTAATTGTGGGGCAAAATTTCAGAAATTTTCCTTATTTTTGGGCAAAATTGCAGAAATTTCACTTATTTTAGGGCAAAATTGCAAAAATTTCACTTATTTCAGGGAAAAAACGCAGAAATTTTCTTAATTTTGGGGCAAAAATGCAGAAATTCTCCATATTTTGATGCAAAAATCAGAAATTTTCCTTATTTTGAGGTAAAAAGGCTGAAATTCTCCTTATTTGGGGGCACAAAGGCAGAAATTTCCCTTTATTTGGGGCAAATTTGCAGAAATTTCATTTATTTCAGGGTTATAAGTCAGAAATTTTCCTTATTTTGGACCAAAAAAACAGAAATTCCCTTTGTTTTGGGGGAAAAAGACAGAAATTCCACTTATTTAGAGGCAAAAAAGCAGAAATTCCTTTTATTTTGGAGCAAAAATGAAGAAATTTCCCATTTTTATTGCAAAAAGTTATGCATTCTTCTTATTTTCAGACAAAAAGGCAGAAATTCCCCATATTTTGGGGCAAAAGGCAGAAATTTCCCTTCTTTTTGGGCAAAATTGCAGAAATTTCCCTAATTGTGGGGCAAAAAGCAGAAATTACCCTTATTTTGGGGCAAAACTCAGAAATTCCACTTATTTTGGGGCAAAATTCCAGAAATTTCCCTTATTTTGGGGCAAAATTGCAGAAATTTTACTTATTTTGGGGCAAAATTGCAGAAATTTCACTTATATCAGGGAAAAAAGGCAGAAATTGTCCTTATTTTGGGGCAAAAAGGCAGAAATTCCTAATATTTGTGCCAAAATTCAGAAATTCCTATTATTTTGAGGTAAAAAGGTTAAAATTCCCCTTATTTGGGGGCAAAAAGGCAGAAATTTCCCTTATATTGGGGCAAAATTGCAGAAATTTCACTTATTTTAGGGTAATAAGTCAGAAATTTTTCTTATTTTGGGGCAAAAATGACAGAAATTCCCTTTGTTTTGGAAGAAAAAGACAGAAATTCCACTTATTTAGAGGCAAAAAAGCAGAACTTCCCCTTATTTTAGGGTAAAATTGCAGAAATTTCCCTTATTTGGGGGCAAAAAACAAAAATTCCCCTTATTTTAAGGCAAAATTCCAGAAATTTCCTTTATTATGGGGAAAAATTGCAGAAATTTCTTTTATTTTAGGGCAAAATTGCAGAAATTTCACTTATTTCAGAGAAAAAAAGCAAAAATTTTTCTTATTTTGGGGCAAAAAGGCAGAAATTCCAATTATTTTGTGGCAAAAAAGCTGAAATTCACCTTATTTTGGGCTAAAATTGAAGAAATTTCACATATTTCAGGGCAAAAAGGCAGAAATTTCCCTTAATTTGGGGCAAAATGAAGAAATTTCCCTTTTTTATAGCAAAAAGCTATGCATTCCCCTTATTTTCGGGCAAAAAGGCAGAAATTCCCTATATTTTGGAGCAAAATTGCAGAAATTCCCCTAATTGTGGGGCAAAAAGGCAGAAGTTCTCCTTATTTTGGGGCAAAATTGCAGAAATTTCACTTATTTCAGGGAAAAAAGCCAGAAATTTTCCTTATTTTGGTGCAAAAGGCAGAAATTCTCCATATTTTGGTGCAAAAATCAGAAATTTCCATTATTTTGAGGTAAAATGCTGAAATTCCCCTTATTTTTGGGTAAAAGGATGAAATTTCCCTTTTTTGGGGCAAATTTGCAGAAATTTCACTTATTTCAGTGTAATAAGTCAGAAATTTTACTTATTTTGGGGCAAAAAAGACAGAAATAATCATTGTTTTGGGCGAAAAAACAGAAATTCTACTTAGTTAGAGGCAAAAAGGCAAAAGTTCCTCTTATTTAGAAGCAAAAATGAAGAAATTTCACTTTTTTATGGCAAAAAGGTATGCATTCTTCTTATTTTAAAACAAAAAGGCAGAAATTCCCCATATTTTGGGGCAAAAGGCAGAAATTCCCCTTATTTTGGGGCAAAATTGCAGAAATATCCCTAATTGTGGGGCAAAAAACAGAAATTCCCCTTATTTTGAAGCAAAATTACAGAAATTTCCCTTATTATGGGGAAAAATTGCAGAAATTGCCCTTATTTTAGGGCAAAATTGAAGAAATTTCACTCATTGTGGGGCAAAAAGGCAGAAATTCTCCTTATTTTGAGGCAAAACTCAGAAATTCCACTTATTTTGGGGCAAAATTCCAGAAATTTCCCTTATTTTGGGGCAAAATTGCAGATATTTCACTTATTTTAGGGCAAAATTGCAGAAATTTCACTTATTTCAGGGAAAAAAGGCAGAAATTTTTCTTATTTTGTGGCAAAAAGGCAGAAATTCTCCATATTTTGGTGCAAAAATCAGAAATTTCCCTTATTTTTAGGTAAAATGCTGAAATTCCCCTTATTTTGGGGCAAAAGGCAGAAATTTCCTTTTTTGGGGGCAAAATTGAAGAAATTTCACTAATTGTGGGGCAAAAAGGCAGAAATTCTCCTTATTTTGGGGCAAAACTCAGAAATTCCACTTATTTTGGGGCAAAATTCCAGAAATTTCCCTTATTTTGGGGCAAATTTGCAGAAATTTCACTTATTTTGGGGCATAATTGCAGAAATTTCACTTATTTCAGGGAAAAAAAGGCAGAAATTTTCCTTATTTTGGGGCAAAAAGGCAGAAATTCCTAATATTTTGTGGCAAAAATGCAGAAATTCCTAATATTTTGTTGCAAAGTTGCAGAAATTTCCTTTATTTTGAGGTAAAAAGGCTGAAATTCCCCATATTTGGGGGCAAAACGGCAGAAATTTCCCTAATTTTGGGGCAAATTTGCAGAAATTTCACTTATTTCAGGGTAATAAGTCAGAAATTTTCCTTATTTTGGTGCAAAAAAAGACAGAAATTCCCTTTGTTTTGGGGGAAAACACAGAAATTCCACTTTTTTAGGAGCAAAAAGCAAAAGTTCCCCTTATTTTGGAGCAAAAATGAAGAAATTTCCCTTTTTTATGGCAAAAAGGTGTGCATTCTTCTTATTTTCAGACAAAAAGGCAGAATTTCCCCATATTTTAGGACAAAAGGCAGAAATTCCTTTTATTTTGGAGCAAAATTGCAGAAATTTCCCTAATTGTGGGGCAAAAAACAGAAATTCCCCTTATTTTGAAGCAAAATTGCAGAAATTTCCCTTATTATGAGGAAAAATTGCAGAAATTTCTCTTATTTTAGAGGAAAATTGCAGAAATTTCCCTAATTGTGGGCAAAAAGGCAAAAATTCTCCTTATTTTGGGGCAAAACTCAGAAATTCCACTTATTTTGGGGCAAATTTCCAGAAATTTCCCTTATTTTGGGGCAAAATTGCAGAAATTTTACTTATTTTGGGGCAAAATTGCAGAAATTTCACTTATATCAGGGAAAAAAAGCAGAAATTGTCCTTATTTTGGGGCAAAAAGGCAGAAATTCCTAATATTTTGTTGCAAAAATGCAGAAATTTCCCTTATTTTGAGGTAAAAAGGCTGAAATTCCCCTTATTTGGGGGCAAAAAGGCAGAAATTTTCCTTATATTGGGGCAAAATTGCAGAAATTTCACTTATTTCAGGGTAATAACTCAGAAATTTTCCTTATTTTGGGACAAAAATGAGAGAAATTCCCTTTGTTTTGGGAAAAAGACAGAAATTCCACTTATTTAGAGGCAAAAAAGCAGAAATTCCCCTTATTTTAGAACAAAATTGCAGGAATTTCCCTTATTGGGGGGCAAAAAAACAGAAATTCCCCTTATTTTAAGGCAAAATTCCAGAAATTTCCTTTATTATGGGGAGAAATTGCAGAAATTTCTTTTATTTTAGGGCAAAATTGCAGAAATTCCCCTAATTGTGGGGCAAAATTTCAGAAATTTTCCTTATTTTGGGGCAAAATTGCAGAAATTTCACTTATTTTAGGGCAAAATTGCAAAAATTTCACTTATTTCAGGGAAAAAACGCAGAAATTTTTTTAATTTTGGGGTAAAAATGCAGAAATTCTCCATATTTTGATGCAAAAATCAGAAATTTTCCTTATTTTGAGGTAAAAAGGCTGAAATTCTTTTTATTTGGGGGCACAAAGGCAGAAATTTTTCTTCTTTTGGGGCAAATTTGCAGAAATTTCATTTATTTCAGGGTTATAAGTCAGAAATTTTCCTTATTTTGGACCAAAAAAACAGAAATTCCCTTTGTTTTGGGGGAAAAAGACAGAAATTCCACTTATTTAGAGGCAAAAAAGCAGAAATTCCTTTTATTTTGGAGCAAAAATGAAGAAATTTCCCATTTTTATTGCAAAAAGTTATGCATTCTTCTTATTTTCAGACAAAAAGGCAGAAATTCCCCATATTTTGGGGCAAAAGGCAGAAATTTCCCTTCTTTTTGGGCAAAATTGCAGAAATTTCCCTAATTGTGGGGCAAAAAGCAGAAATTACCCTTATTTTGGGGCAAAACTCAGAAATTCCACTTATTTTGGGGCAAAATTCCAGAAATTTCCCTTATTTTGGGGCAAAATTGCAGAAATTTTACTTATTTTGGGGCAAAATTGCAGAAATTTTACTTATATCAGGGAAAAAAGGCAGAAATTGTCCTTATTTTGGGGCAAAAAGGCAGAAATTCCTAATATTTGTGCCAAAATTCAGAAATTCCCCTTATTTTGAGGTAAAAAGGTTAAAATTCCCCTTATTTGGGGGCAAAAAGGCAGAAATTTCCCTTATATTGGGGCAAAATTGCAGAAATTTCACTTATTTTAGGGTAATAAGTCAGAAATTTTTCTTATTTTGGGGCAAAAATGACAGAAATTCCCTTTGTTTTGGAAGAAAAAGACAGAAATTCCACTTATTTAGAGGCAAAAAAGCAGAACTTCCCCTTATTTTAGGGCAAAATTGCAGAAATTTCCCTTATTTGGGGGCAAAAAAACAAAAATTCCCCTTATTTTAAGGCAAAATTCCAGAAATTTCCTTTATTATGGGGAAAAATTGCAGAAATTTCTTTTATTTTAGGGCAAAATTGCAGAAATTTCACTTAATTCAGAGAAAAAAAGCAAAAATTTTTCTTATTTTGGGGCAAAAAGGCAGAAATTCCAATTATTTTGGGGCAAAAAAGCTGAAATTCACCTTATTTTGGGCTAAAATTGAAGAAATTTCACATATTTCAGGGCAAAAAGGCAGAAATTTCCCTTAATTTGGGGCAAAATGAAGAAATTTCCCTTTTTTTATAGCAAAAAGCTATGCATTCCCCTTATTTTCGGGCAAAAAGGCAGAAATTCCCTATATTTTGGAGCAAAATTGCAGAAATTCCCCTAATTGTGGGGCAAAAAGGCAGAAGTTCTCCTTATTTTGGGGCAAAATTGCAGAAATTTCACTTATTTCAGGGAAAAAAGCCAGAAATTTTCCTTATTTTGGTGCAAAAGGCAGAAATTCTCCATATTTTGGTGCAAAAATCAGAAATTTCCATTATTTTGAGGTAAAATGATGAAATTCCCCTTATTTTTGGGCAAAAGATGAAATTTCCCTTTTTTGGGGCAAATTTGCAGAAATTTCACTTATTTCAGTGTAATAAGTCAGAAATTTTACTTATTTTGGGGCAAAAAAGACAGAAATTCTCTTTGATTTGGGCGAAAAAACAGAAATTCTACTTATTTAGAGGCAAAAAGGCAAAAGTTCCTCTTATTTAGAAGCAAAAATGAAGAAATTTCACTTTTTTATGGCAAAAAGGTATGCATTCTTCTTATTTTAAAACAAAAAGGCAGAAATTCCCCATATTTTGGGGCAAAAGGCAGAAATTCCCCTTATTTTGGGGCAAAATTGCAGAAATATCCCTAATTGTGGGGCAAAAAACAGAAATTCCCCTTATTTTGAAGCAAAATTACAGAAATTTCCCTTATTATGGGGAAAAATTGCAGAAATTGCCCTTATTTTAGGGCAAAATTGAAGAAATTTCACTCATTGTGGGGCAAAAAGGCAGAAATTCTCCTTATTTTGAGGCAAAACTCAGAAATTCCACTTATTTTGGGGCAAAATTCCAGAAATTTCCCTTATTTTGGGGCAAAATTGCAGATATTTCACTTATTTTAGGGCAAAATTGCAGAAATTTCACTTATTTCAGGGAAAAAAGGCAGAAATTTTTCTTATTTTGTGGCAAAAAGGCAGAAATTCTCCATATTTTGGTGCAAAAATCAGAAATTTCCCTTATTTTTAGGTAAAATGCTGAAATTCCCCTTATTTTGGGGCAAAAGGCAGAAATTTCATTTTTTTGGGGGCAAAATTGCAGAAATTTCACTAATTGTGGGGCAAAAAGGCAGAAATTCTCCTTATTTTGGGGCAAAACTCAGAAATTCCACTTATTTGGGGCAAAATTCCAGAAATTTCCCTTATTTTGGGGCAAATTTGCAGAAATTTCACTTATTTTGGGGCATAATTGCAGAAATTTCACTTATTTCAGGGAAAAAAAGGCAGAAATTTTCCTTATTTTGGGGCAAAAAGGCAGAAATTCCTAATATTTTGTGGCAAAAATGCAGAAATTCCTAATATTTTGTTGCAAAGTTGCAGAAATTTCCTTTATTTTGAGGTAAAAAGGCTGAAATTCCCCATATTTGGGGGCAAAAAGGCAGAAATTTCCCTAATTTTGGGGCAAATTTGCAGAAATTTCACTTATTTCAGGGTAATAAGTCAGAAATTTTCCTTATTTTGGTGCAAAAAAAGACAGAAATTCCCTTTGTTTTGGGGGAAAAACACAGAAATTCCACTTTTTTAGGAGCAAAAAGCAAAAGTTCCCCTTATTTTGGAGCAAAAATGAAGAAATTTCCCTTTTTTATGGCAAAAAGGTGTGCATTCTTCTTATTTTCAGACAAAAAGGCAGAATTTCCCCATATTTTAGGACAAAAGGCAGAAATTCCTTTTATTTTGGAGCAAAATTGCAGAAATTTCCCTAATTGTGGGGCAAAAAACAGAAATTCCCCTTATTTTGAAGCAAAATTGCAGAAATTTCCCTTATTATGAGGAAAAATTGCAGAAATTTCTCTTATTTTAGAGGAAAATTGCAGAAATTTCACTAATTGTGGGCAAAAAGGCAAAAATTCTCCTTATTTTGGGGCAAAACTCAGAAATTCCACTTATTTTGGGGCAAATTTCCAGAAATTTCCCTTATTTTGGGGCAAAATTGCAGAAATTTTACTTATTTTGGGGCAAAATTGCAGAAATTTCACTTATATCAGGGAAAAAAAGCAGAAATTGTCTTTATTTTGGGGCAAAAAGGCAGAAATTCCTAAAATTTTGTTCCAAAATTCAGAAATTCCCCTTATTTTGAGGTAAAAAGGCTGAAATTCCCCTTATTTGGGGGCAAAAAGGCAGAAATTTCCCTTATATTGGGGCAAAATTGCAGAAATTTCACTTATTTCAGGGTAATAAGTCAGAAATTTTCCTTATTTTGGGACAAAAATGAGAGAAATTCCCTTTGTTTTTGGGAAAAAGATAGAAATTCCACTTATTTAGAGGCAAAAAAGCAGAAATTCCCCTTATTTTAGAACAAAATTGCAGGAATTTCCCTTATTGGGGGGCAAAAAAACAGAAATTCCCCTTACTTTAAGGCAAAATTCCAGAAATTTCCTTTATTATGGGGAGAAATTGCAGAAATTTCTTTTATTTTAGGGCAAAATTGCAGAAATTTCACTTATTTCAGAGAAAAAAAGCAAAAATATTTCTTATTTTGGGGCAAAAAGGCAGAAATTCCCATTATTTTGGGGCAAAAAGACAGAAATTCACCTTATTTTGCGCTAAAATTGCAGAAATTTCACATATTTCAGGGCAAAAATTCAGAAAATTCCCTTAATTTGAGGCAAAAATGAAGAAATTTCCCTTTTTTATGGCAAAAAGGTATGCATTCCCCTTATTTTCAAGCAAAAAGGCAGAAATTTCCCGTATTTTGGATCAAAATTGCAGAAATTTCACTTATTTCAGGGAAAAAAAGCAGAAATTTTTTTTTGTTGCAAAAAGGCAGAAATTCTCCATATTTTGGTGCAAAAATCAGAAATTTCATTTATTTTGAGGTAAAATGCTGAAATTCCCCTTATTTTTGGGCAAAAGGCAGAAATTTCCCTATTTTTGGGGCAAATTTGCAGAAATTTCACTTATTTCAGGGTAATAAGTCAGAAATTTTCATTATTTGGGGCAAAAAAGACAGAAATTCTCTTTGTTTTGGGGAAAAAAAACAGAAATTCTAATTATTTAGAGGCAAAAAGGCAAAAGTACCCCTTATTTTGGAGCAAAAATGAAGAAATTTCTCTTATTTATGGCAAAAAGTTATGCATTCTTCTTATTTTCAAACAAAAAGGCAGAAATTGCCCATATTTTGGGGCAAAAGGCAGAAATTCCCCTTATTTTAGGGCAAAATTGCAGAAATTTCCCTAATTGTGGGGCAAAAAACATAAATTCCTCTTATTTTGAAGAAAAATTGCAGAAATTTCCCTTATTTTAGGGCAAAATTGCAGAAATTTCACAATTTGTGGGGCAAAAAGGAAGAAATTCTTCTTATGTTGGGGCAAAACTCAGAAATTTCACTTATTTTGGGGCAAAATTCCAGAATTTTTTTTTTTATTTTGGGGCAAAATTGGAGAAATTTCACTCAGTTTGGGGCAAAATTGCAGAAATTTCACTTATTTCAGGGAAAAAAGGCAGAAATTTTTCTTATTTTGGGGCAAAATGCAGAAATTCTCCATATTTTGGTGCAAAAATGCAGAAATTTCTTTTATTTTGAGGTAAAAAGGCTAAAATTCCCATTATTTGTGGGCAAAAAGG
Organism: Micromys minutus; assembly: GCF_963924665.1. Classification (NCBI taxonomy): domain Eukaryota; kingdom Metazoa; phylum Chordata; class Mammalia; order Rodentia; family Muridae; genus Micromys; species Micromys minutus. The sequence goes on along the minus strand of NW_027667467.1, from coordinate 8,333,719 downwards.
CGGAAATTTCCCTTATTTTGGGCCAAATTTGCAGAAATTTCACTTATTTCGGGGTAATAAGTCAGAAATTTTCCTTAGTTTGGGGCAAAAAAGACAGAAATTCCCTTTGTTTTGGTGGAAAAAGACAGAAATTCCACTCATTTTGAGGCAAAAAGGCAAAAGGTCCCTTTATTTTGGAGTAAAAATGAAGAAATTTCCTTTTTTTATGGCAAAAAGGTATGCATTCTTCTTATTTTTGGACAAAAAGGCAGAAATTCCCCTTATTTTGGGGCAAAATTGCAGAAATTATCTTTATTGTGGGGCAAAAAACAGAAATTCCCCTTATTTTGAAGCAAAATTGCAGAAATTTCCCTTATTATGGGGAAAAATTGCAGAAATTTCTCTTATTTTAGGGCAAAATTGCAGAAATTTCACTAATTGTAGGGCAAAAAGGCAGAAATTCTCCTTATTTTGGGGCAAAAATCAGAAATTCCACTTATTTTGGGGCAAAATTCCAGAAATTTCTCTTATTGTGGGGCAAAATTGCAGAAATTTTACTTATTTAGAAGCAAAATTGCAGAAATTTTACTTATTTCAGGGAAAAAGGCAGAAATTTTTTATTTTGGGGCAAAAAGGTAGAAATTCCTAATATTTTGTGCCAAAATGCAGAAATTCCCCTTATTTTGAGGTAAAAAGGCTGAAATTCCCCTTATTTGGGGGCAAAAACGCAGAAATTTCCCTTATATTGGGACAAAATTGCAGAAATTTCACTTATTTCAGGGTAATAAGTCAGAAATTTTCATTATTTTGGGGCAAAAATGACAGAAATTCCCTTTGTTTTGGGGGAAAAAGACAGAAATTCCACTTATTTAAAGGCAAAAAACCAGAAATTTCCCTTATTTTAGGGCAAAATTGCAGAAATTTCCCTTATTTGGGGAAAAAAAAAAGAGAAATTCCCCTTATTTTGTGGCAAAATTCCAGAAATTTCCCTTATTTTAGGGCAAAATTGCAGAAATTTCCCTTATTTTAGGGCAAAATTGCAGAAATTTTACATATTTCAAGGCAAAAAGTCAGAAATTTCCCTTAATTTGGGGCAAAAATGAAGAAATTTCCCTTTTAATGGCAAAAAGGTATGCATTCCCCTTATTTTCGGGCAAAATAGCAGAAATTCCCTGTATTTTGGAGCAAAATTGCAGAAATTCCCCTAATTGTGGGGCAAAATTTCAGAAATTTTCCTTATTTTGGGGCAAAATTGCAGAAATTTCACTTATTTTAGGGCAAAATTGCAAAAATTTCACTTATTTCAGGGAAAAAACCCAGAAATTTTCTTAATTTTGGGGCAAAAATGCAGAAATTCTCCATATTTTGGTGCAAAAATCAGAAATTTTCCTTATTTTGAGGTAAAATGCTGAAATTCTTCTTATTTTGGGGCAAAAGGCAGAAATTTCCCTTTATTTGGGGCAAATTTGCAGAAATTTCACTTATTTCAGGAAAAAAAAAGGCAGAAATTTTCTTTATTTTGGGGCAAAAAGGCAGAAATTCCTAACATTTTGTGGCAAAAATGCAGAAATTCCTAATATTTTGTTGCAAAAATGCAGAAATTTCCCTTATTTTGAGGTAAAAAGGCTGAAATTCTCCTTATTTGGGGGCACAAAGGCAGAAATTTTTCTTATTTTGGGGCAAATTGGCAGAAATTTCATTTATTTCAGGGTTATAAGTCGGAAATTTTCCTTATTTTGGACCAAAAAAACAGAAAATCCCTTTGTTTTGGGGGAAAAAGACAGAAATTCCACTTATTTAGAGGCAAAAAAGCAGAAATTCCTTTTATTTTGGAGCAAAAATGAAGAAATTTCCCATTTTTATTGCAAAAAGGTATGCATTCTTCTTATTTTCAGACAAAAAGGCAGAAATTCCCCATATTTTGGGGCAAAAGGCAGAAATTTCCCTTCTTTTTGGGCAAAATTGCAGAAATTTCCCTAATTGTGGGGCAAAAGCAGAAATTACCCTTATTTTGGGGCAAAACTCAGAAATTCCACTTATTTTGGGGCAAAATTCCAGAAATTTCCCTTATTTTGGGGCAAAATTGCAGAAATTTCACTTATATCAGGGAAAAAAAGCAGAAATTGTCTTTATTTTGGGGCAAAAAGGCAGAAATTCCTAAAATTTTGTTCCAAAATTCAGAAATTCCCCTTATTTTGAGGTAAAAAGGCTGAAATTCCCCTTATTTGGGGGCAAAAAGGCAGAAATTTCCCTTATATTGGGGCAAAATTGCAGAAATTTCACTTATTTCAGGGTAATAAGTCAGAAATTTTCCTTATTTTGGGACAAAAATGAGAGAAATTCCCTTTGTTTTTGGGAAAAAGATAGAAATTCCACTTATTTAGAGGCAAAAAAGCAGAAATTCCCCTTATTTTAGAACAAAATTGCAGGAATTTCCCTTATTGGGGGGCAAAAAAACAGAAATTCCCCTTACTTTAAGGCAAAATTCCAGAAATTTCCTTTATTATGGGGAGAAATTGCAGAAATTTCTTTTATTTTAGGGCAAAATTGCAGAAATTTCACTTATTTCAGAGAAAAAAAGCAAAAATATTTCTTATTTTGGGGCAAAAAGGCAGAAATTCCCATTATTTTGGGGCAAAAAGACAGAAATTCACCTTATTTTGCGCTAAAATTGCAGAAATTTCACATATTTCAGGGCAAAAATTCAGAAAATTCCCTTAATTTGAGGCAAAAATGAAGAAATTTCCCTTTTTTATGGCAAAAAGGTATGCATTCCCCTTATTTTCAAGCAAAAAGGCAGAAATTTCCCGTATTTTGGATCAAAATTGCAGAAATTTCACTTATTTCAGGGAAAAAAAGCAGAAATTTTTTTTTGTTGCAAAAAGGCAGAAATTCTCCATATTTTGGTGCAAAAATCAGAAATTTCATTTATTTTGAGGTAAAATGCTGAAATTCCCCTTATTTTTGGGCAAAAGGCAGAAATTTCCCTATTTTTGGGGCAAATTTGCAGAAATTTCACTTATTTCAGGGTAATAAGTCAGAAATTTTCATTATTTGGGGCAAAAAAGACAGAAATTCTCTTTGTTTTGGGGAAAAAAAACAGAAATTCTAATTATTTAGAGGCAAAAAGGCAAAAGTACCCCTTATTTTGGAGCAAAAATGAAGAAATTTCTCTTATTTATGGCAAAAAGTTATGCATTCTTCTTATTTTCAAACAAAAAGGCAGAAATTGCCCATATTTTGGGGCAAAAGGCAGAAATTCCCCTTATTTTAGGGCAAAATTGCAGAAATTTCCCTAATTGTGGGGCAAAAAACATAAATTCCTCTTATTTTGAAGAAAAATTGCAGAAATTTCCCTTATTTTAGGGCAAAATTGCAGAAATTTCACAATTTGTGGGGCAAAAAGGAAGAAATTCTTCTTATGTTGGGGCAAAACTCAGAAATTTCACTTATTTTGGGGCAAAATTCCAGAATTTTTTTTTTTTATTTTGGGGCAAAATTGGAGAAATTTCACTCAGTTTGGGGCAAAATTGCAGAAATTTCACTTATTTCAGGGAAAAAAGGCAGAAATTTTTCTTATTTTGGGGCAAAATGCAGAAATTCTCCATATTTTGGTGCAAAAATGCAGAAATTTCTTTTATTTTGAGGTAAAAAGGCTAAAATTCCCATTATTTGTGGGCAAAAAGGCGGAAATTTCCCTTATTTTGGGCCAAATTTGCAGAAATTTCACTTATTTCGGGGTAATAAGTCAGAAATTTTCCTTAGTTTGGGGCAAAAAAGACAGAAATTCCCTTTGTTTTGGTGGAAAAAGACAGAAATTCCACTCATTTTGAGGCAAAAAGGCAAAAGGTCCCTTTATTTTGGAGTAAAAATGAAGAAATTTCCTTTTTTTATGGCAAAAAGGTATGCATTCTTCTTATTTTTGGACAAAAAGGCAGAAATTCCCCTTATTTTGGGGCAAAATTGCAGAAATTATCTTTATTGTGGGGCAAAAAACAGAAATTCCCCTTATTTTGAAGCAAAATTGCAGAAATTTCCCTTATTATGGGGAAAAATTGCAGAAATTTCCCTTATTTTAGGGCAAAATTGCAGAAATTTCACTAATTGTAGGGCAAAAAGGCAGAAATTCTCCTTATTTTGGGGCAAAAATCAGAAATTCCACTTATTTTGGGGCAAAATTCCAGAAATTTCTCTTATTGTGGGGCAAAATTGCAGAAATTTTACTTATTTAGAAGCAAAATTGCAGAAATTTTACTTATTTCAGGGAAAAAGGCAGAAATTTTTTATTTTGGGGCAAAAAGGTAGAAATTCCTAATATTTTGTGCCAAAATGCAGAAATTCCCCTTATTTTGAGGTAAAAAGGCTGAAATTCCCCTTATTTGGGGGCAAAAACGCAGAAATTTCCCTTATATTGGGACAAAATTGCAGAAATTTCACTTATTTCAGGGTAATAAGTCAGAAATTTTCATTATTTTGGGGCAAAAATGACAGAAATTCCCTTTGTTTTGGGGGAAAAAGACAGAAATTCCACTTATTTAAAGGCAAAAAACCAGAAATTTCCCTTATTTTAGGGCAAAATTGCAGAAATTTCCCTTATTTGGGGAAAAAAAAAAGAGAAATTCCCCTTATTTTGTGGCAAAATTCCAGAAATTTCCCTTATTTTAGGGCAAAATTGCAGAAATTTCCCTTATTTTAGGGCAAAATTGCAGAAATTTTACATATTTCAAGGCAAAAAGTCAGAAATTTCCCTTAATTTGGGGCAAAAATGAAGAAATTTCCCTTTTAATGGCAAAAAGGTATGCATTCCCCTTATTTTCGGGCAAAATAGCAGAAATTCCCTGTATTTTGGAGCAAAATTGCAGAAATTCCCCTAATTGTGGGGCAAAATTTCAGAAATTTTCCTTATTTTGGGGCAAAATTGCAGAAATTTCACTTATTTTAGGGCAAAATTGCAAAAATTTCACTTATTTCAGGGAAAAAACCCAGAAATTTTCTTAATTTTGGGGCAAAAATGCAGAAATTCTCCATATTTTGGTGCAAAAATCAGAAATTTTCCTTATTTTGAGGTAAAATGCTGAAATTCTTCTTATTTTGGGGCAAAAGGCAGAAATTTCCCTTTATTTGGGGCAAATTTGCAGAAATTTCACTTATTTCAGGAAAAAAAAAGGCAGAAATTTTCTTTATTTTGGGGCAAAAAGGCAGAAATTCCTAACATTTTGTGGCAAAAATGCAGAAATTCCTAATATTTTGTTGCAAAAATGCAGAAAGTTCCCTTATTTTGAGGTAAAAAGGCTGAAATTCTCCTTATTTGGGGGCACAAAGGCAGAAATTTTTCTTATTTTGGGGCAAATTGGCAGAAATTTCATTTATTTCAGGGTTATAAGTCGGAAATTTTCCTTATTTTGGACCAAAAAAACAGAAAATCCCTTTGTTTTGGGGGAAAAAGACAGAAATTCCACTTATTTAGAGGCAAAAAAGCAGAAATTCCTTTTATTTTGGAGCAAAAATGAAGAAATTTCCCATTTTTATTGCAAAAAGGTATGCATTCTTCTTATTTTCAGACAAAAAGGCAGAAATTCCCCATATTTTGGGGCAAAAGGCAGAAATTTCCCTTCTTTTTGGGCAAAATTGCAGAAATTTCCCTAATTGTGGGGCAAAAAGCAGAAATTACCCTTATTTTGGGGCAAAACTCAGAAATTCCACTTATTTTGGGGCAAAATTCCAGAAATTTCCCTTATTTTGGGGCAAATTTGCAGAAATTTCACTTATTTCAGGGGAATAAGTCAGAAATTTTCATTATTTGGGGCTAAAAAGGCAGAAATTCTCTTTGTTTTGGGGGAAAAACACAGAAATTCCACTTTTTTAGAGGCAAAAAGGCAAAAGTTCCTCTTATTTAGAAGCAAAAATGAAGAAATTTCACTTTTTTTATGGCAAAAAGGTATGCATTCTTCTTATTTTAAAACAAAAAGGCAGAAATTCCCCATATTTTGGGGCAAAAGGCAGAAATTCCCCTTATTTTGGGGCAAAATTGCAGAAATATCCCTAATTGTGGGGCAAAAAACAGAAATTCCCCTTATTTTGAAGCAAAATTACAGAAATTTCCCTTATTATGGGGAAAAATTGCAGAAATTGCCCTTATTTTAGGGCAAAATTGAAGAAATTTCACTCATTGTGGGGCAAAAAGGCAGAAATTCTCCTTATTTTGAGGCAAAACTCAGAAATTCCACTTATTTTGGGGCAAAATTCCAGAAATTTCCCTTATTTTGGGGCAAAATTGCAGATATTTCACTTATTTTAGGGCAAAATTGCAGAAATTTCACTTATTTCAGGGAAAAAAGGCAGAAATTTTTCTTATTTTGTGGCAAAAAGGCAGAAATTCTCCATATTTTGGTGCAAAAATCAGAAATTTCCCTTATTTTTAGGTAAAATGCTGAAATTCCCCTTATTTTGGGGCAAAAGGCAGAAATTTCATTTTTTTGGGGGCAAAATTGCAGAAATTTCACTAATTGTGGGGCAAAAAGGCAGAAATTCTCCTTATTTTGGGGCAAAACTCAGAAATTCCACTTATTTGGGGCAAAATTCCAGAAATTTCCCTTATTTTGGGGCAAATTTGCAGAAATTTCACTTATTTTGGGGCATAATTGCAGAAATTTCACTTATTTCAGGGAAAAAAAGGCAGAAATTTTCCTTATTTTGGGGCAAAAAGGCAGAAATTCCTAATATTTTGTGGCAAAAATGCAGAAATTCCTAATATTTTGTTGCAAAGTTGCAGAAATTTCCTTTATTTTGAGGTAAAAAGGCTGAAATTCCCCATATTTGGGGGCAAAAAGGCAGAAATTTCCCTAATTTTGGGGCAAATTTGCAGAAATTTCACTTATTTCAGGGTAATAAGTCAGAAATTTTCCTTATTTTGGTGCAAAAAAAGACAGAAATTCCCTTTGTTTTGGGGGAAAAACACAGAAATTCCACTTTTTTAGGAGCAAAAAGCAAAAGTTCCCCTTATTTTGGAGCAAAAATGAAGAAATTTCCCTTTTTTATGGCAAAAAGGTGTGCATTCTTCTTATTTTCAGACAAAAAGGCAGAATTTCCCCATATTTTAGGACAAAAGGCAGAAATTCCTTTTATTTTGGAGCAAAATTGCAGAAATTTCCCTAATTGTGGGGCAAAAAACAGAAATTCCCCTTATTTTGAAGCAAAATTGCAGAAATTTCCCTTATTATGAGGAAAAATTGCAGAAATTTCTCTTATTTTAGAGGAAAATTGCAGAAATTTCACTAATTGTGGGCAAAAAGGCAAAAATTCTCCTTATTTTGGGGCAAAACTCAGAAATTCCACTTATTTTGGGGCAAATTTCCAGAAATTTCCCTTATTTTGGGGCAAAATTGCAGAAATTTTACTTATTTTGGGGCAAAATTGCAGAAATTTCACTTATATCAGGGAAAAAAAGCAGAAATTGTCTTTATTTTGGGGCAAAAAGGCAGAAATTCCTAAAATTTTGTTCCAAAATTCAGAAATTCCCCTTATTTTGAGGTAAAAAGGCTGAAATTCCCCTTATTTGGGGGCAAAAAGGCAGAAATTTCCCTTATATTGGGGCAAAATTGCAGAAATTTCACTTATTTCAGGGTAATAAGTCAGAAATTTTCCTTATTTTGGGACAAAAATGAGAGAAATTCCCTTTGTTTTTGGGAAAAAGATAGAAATTCCACTTATTTAGAGGCAAAAAAGCAGAAATTCCCCTTATTTTAGAACAAAATTGCAGGAATTTCCCTTATTGGGGGGCAAAAAAACAGAAATTCCCCTTACTTTAAGGCAAAATTCCAGAAATTTCCTTTATTATGGGGAGAAATTGCAGAAATTTCTTTTATTTTAGGGCAAAATTGCAGAAATTTCACTTATTTCAGAGAAAAAAAGCAAAAATATTTCTTATTTTGGGGCAAAAAGGCAGAAATTCCCATTATTTTGGGGCAAAAAGACAGAAATTCACCTTATTTTGCGCTAAAATTGCAGAAATTTCACATATTTCAGGGCAAAAATTCAGAAAATTCCCTTAATTTGAGGCAAAAATGAAGAAATTTCCCTTTTTTATGGCAAAAAGGTATGCATTCCCCTTATTTTCAAGCAAAAAGGCAGAAATTTCCCGTATTTTGGATCAAAATTGCAGAAATTTCACTTATTTCAGGGAAAAAAAGCAGAAATTTTTTTTTGTTGCAAAAAGGCAGAAATTCTCCATATTTTGGTGCAAAAATCAGAAATTTCATTTATTTTGAGGTAAAATGCTGAAATTCCCCTTATTTTTGGGCAAAAGGCAGAAATTTCCCTATTTTTGGGGCAAATTTGCAGAAATTTCACTTATTTCAGGGTAATAAGTCAGAAATTTTCATTATTTGGGGCAAAAAAGACAGAAATTCTCTTTGTTTTGGGGAAAAAAAACAGAAATTCTAATTATTTAGAGGCAAAAAGGCAAAAGTTCCCCTTATTTTGGAGCAAAAATGAAGAAATTTCTCTTATTTATGGCAAAAAGTTATGCATTCTTCTTATTTTCAAACAAAAAGGCAGAAATTGCCCATATTTTGGGGCAAAAGGCAGAAATTCCCCTTATTTTAGGGCAAAATTGCAGAAATTTCCCTAATTGTGGGGCAAAAAACATAAATTCCTCTTATTTTGAAGAAAAATTGCAGAAATTTCCCTTATTTTAGGGCAAAATTGCAGAAATTTCACAATTTGTGGGGCAAAAAGGAAGAAATTCTTCTTATGTTGGGGCAAAACTCAGAAATTTCACTTATTTTGGGGCAAAATTCCAGAATTTTTTTTTTTTTATTTTGGGGCAAAATTGGAGAAATTTCACTCAGTTTGGGGCAAAATTGCAGAAATTTCACTTATTTCAGGGAAAAAAGGCAGAAATTTTTCTTATTTTGGGGCAAAATGCAGAAATTCTCCATATTTTGGTGCAAAAATGCAGAAATTTCTTTTATTTTGAGGTAAAAAGGCTAAAATTCCCATTATTTGTGGGCAAAAAGGCGGAAATTTCCCTTAATTTGGGCCAATTTTGCAGAAATTTCACTTATTTCGGGGTAATAAGTCAGAAATTTTCCTTAGTTTGGGGCAAAAAAGACAGAAATTCCCTTTGTTTTGGTGGAAAAAGACAGAAATTCCACTCATTTTGAGGCAAAAAGGCAAAAGGTCCCTTTATTTTGGAGTAAAAATGAAGAAATTTCCTTTTTTTATGGCAAAAAGGTATGCATTCTTCTTATTTTTGGACAAAAAGGCAGAAATTCCCCTTATTTTGGGGCAAAATTGCAGAAATTATCTTTATTGTGGGGCAAAAAACAGAAATTCCCCTTATTTTGAAGCAAAATTGCAGAAATTTCCCTTATTATGGGGAAAAATTGCAGAAATTTCCCTTATTTTAGGGCAAAATTGCAGAAATTTCACTAATTGTAGGGCAAAAAGGCAGAAATTCTCCTTATTTTGGGGCAAAAATCAGAAATTCCACTTATTTTGGGGCAAAATTCCAGAAATTTCTCTTATTGTGGGGCAAAATTGCAGAAATTTTACTTATTTAGAAGCAAAATTGCAGAAATTTTACTTATTTCAGGGAAAAAGGCAGAAATTTTTTATTTTGGGGCAAAAAGGTAGAAATTCCTAATATTTTGTGCCAAAATGCAGAAATTCCCCTTATTTTGAGGTAAAAAGGCTGAAATTCCCCTTATTTGGGGGCAAAAACGCAGAAATTTCCCTTATATTGAGACAAAATTGCAGAAATTTCACTTATTTCAGGGTAATAAGTCAGAAATTTTCATTATTTTGGGGCAAAAATGACAGAAATTCCCTTTGTTTTGGGGGAAAAAGACAGAAATTCCACTTATTTAAAGGCAAAAAACCAGAAATTTCCCTTATTTTAGGGCAAAATTGCAGAAATTTCCCTTATTTGGGGAAAAAAAAAAGAGAAATTCCCCTTATTTTGTGGCAAAATTCCAGAAATTTCCCTTATTTTAGGGCAAAATTGCAGAAATTTCCCTTATTTTAGGGCAAAATTGCAGAAATTTTACATATTTCAAGGCAAAAAGTCAGAAATTTCCCTTAATTTGGGGCAAAAATGAAGAAATTTCCCTTTTTTATGGCAAAAAGGTATGCATTCCCCTTATTTTCGGGCAAAATAGCAGAAATTCCCCGTATTTTGGAGCAAAATGGCAGAAATTCCCCTAATTGTGGGGCAAAATTTCAGAAATTTTCTTTATTTTGGGGCAAAATTGCAGAAATTTCACTTATTTCAGGGAGAAAATGCAGAAATTTTCCTTATTTTGGGGCAAAAAGGCAGAAATTCTCCATATTTTGGTGCAAAAATCAGAAATTTCCCTTATTTTGAGGTAAAATGCTGAAATTCTTTTTATTTTGGGGCAAAAGACAGAAATTTCTTTTTTTGGGGGGCAAATTTGCAGAAATTTCACTTATTTCAGGGAAAAAAAGGCAGAAATTTTCCTTATTTTGGGGCAAAAAGGCAGAAATTCCTAATATTTTGTGGCAAAAATGCAGAAATTCCTAATATTTTGTTGCAAAAATGCAGAAATTTCCCTTATTTTGAGGTAAAAAAGCTGAAATTCTCCTTATTTGGGGGCACAAAGGCAGAAATTTTTCTTATTTTGGGGCAAATTTGCAGAAATTTCATTTATTTCAGGGTTATAAGTCAGAAATTTTCCTTATTTTGGAGCAAAAAAGACAGAAATTCCCTTTGTTTTGGGGGAAAAAGACAGAAATTCAACTTATTTAGAGGCAAAAAAGCAGAAATTCCTTTTATTTTGGAGCAAAAATGAAGAAATTTTCCATTTTTATGGCAAAAAGGTATGCATTCTTCTTATTTTCAGACAAAAAGGCAAAAATTCCCCATATTTTGGGGCACAAGGCAGAAATTTCCCTTCTTTTTGGGCAAAATTGCAGAAATTTCCCTAATTGTGGGGCAAAAGGCAGAAATTCCCCTTATTTTGGGGCAAAACTCAGAAATTCCACTTATTTTGGGGCAAAATTCCAGAAATTTCCCTTATTTTGGGGCAAAATGGCAGAAATTTCCCTTATTATGAGGAAAAATTGCAGAAATTTCCCTTATTTTAGGGAAAAATTGCAGAAATTTCACTAATTGTTGGGCAAAAATGCAGAAATTCTCCTTATTTTGGGGCAAAACTCAGAAATTCCACTTATTTTGGGGCAAAAAACCAGAAATTTCCCTTATTGTGGGGCAAAATTGCAGAAATTTTACTTATTTTGGGGCAAAATTGCAGAAATTTCACTTATTTCAGGGAAAAAGGCAGAATTTTTTTTATTTTGGGGAAAAAAGGCAGAAATTCCTAATATGATGTGCCAAAATTCAGAAAATCCCCTTATTTTGAGGTAAAAAGGCTGAAATTCCCCTTATTTGGGGGCAAAAACGCAGAAATTTCCCTTATATTGGGACAAAATTGCAGAAATTTCACTTATTTCAGGGTAATAAGTCAGAAATGTTCATTATTTTGGGGCAAAAATGACAGAAATTCCCTTTGTTTTTGGGGAAAAAGACAGAAATTCCTTTTATTTTAGGGCAAAATTGCAGAAATTTCCCTTATTTGGGGGCAAAAAAACAGAAATTCCCCTTATTTTGTGGCAAAATTCCAGAAATTTCCCTTATTATGGGGAAAAATTTCAGAAATTTCCCTTATTTTAGGGCAAAATTGCAGAAATTTCACTTATTTCAGAGAAAAAATTCAAAATTTTTTTCTTATTTTGGAGCAAAAAGGCAGAAATTCCCATTATTTTGGGGCAAAAAGGCAGAAATTCACCTTATTTTGGGCTAAAATTGCAGAAATTTTACATATTTCAGGGCAAAAATTCAGAAATTTCCCTTAATTTGGGGCAAAAATGAAGAAATTTCCCTTTTTATGGCAAAAAGGTATGCATTCCCCTTATTTTCGGGCAAAATAGCAGAAATTCCCTGTATTTTGGAGCAAAATTGCAGAAATTCCCCTAATTGTGGGGCAAAATTTCAGAAATTTTCCTTATTTTGGGGCAAAATTGCAGAAATTTCACTTATTTTAGGGCAAAATTGCAAAAATTTCATTTATTTCAGGGAAAAAACGCAGAAATTTTCTTAATTTTGGGGCAAAAATGCAGAAATTCTCCATATTTTGGTGCAAAAATCAGAAATTTTCCTTATTTTGAGGTAAAATGCTGAAATTCTTCTTATTTTGGGGCAAAAGGCAGAAATTTCCCTTTATTTGGGGCAAATTTGCAGAAATTTCACTTATTTCAGGGAAAAAAAAGGCAGAAATTTTCCTTATTTTGGGGCAAAAAGGCAGAAATTACTAACATTTTGTGACAAAAATGCAGAAATTCCTAATATTTTGTTGCAAAAATGCAGAAAGTTCCCTTATTTTGAGGTAAAAAGGCTGAAATTCTCCTTATTTGGGGGCACAAAGGCAGAAATTTTTCTTATTTTGGGGCAAATTTGCAGAAATTTCATTTATTTCAGGGTTATAAGTCAGAAATTTTCCTTATTTTGGAGCAAAAAAGACAGAAATTCCCTTTGTTTTGGGGGAAAAAGACAGAAATTCCACTTATTTAGAGGCAAAAAAGCAGAAATTCCTTTTATTTTGGAGCAAAAATGAAGAAATTTCCCATTTTTATTGCAAAAAGGTATGCATTCTTCTTATTTTCAGACAAAAAGGCAGAAATTCCCCATATTTTGGGGCAAAAGGCAGAAATTTCCCTTCTTTTTGGGCAAAATTGCAGAAATTTCCCTAATTGTGGGGCAAAAAGCAGAAATTACCCTTATTTTGAGGCAAAACTCAGAAATTCCACTTATTTTGGGGCAAAATTCCAGAAATTTCCCTTATTTTGGGGCAAAATTGCAGAAATTTTACTTATTTTGGGGCAAAATTGCAGAAATTTCACTTATATCAGGGAAAAAAGGCAGAAATTGTCCTTATTTTGGGGCAAAAAGGCAGAAATTCCTAATATTTGTGCCAAAATTCAGAAATTCACCTTATTTTGAGGTAAAAAGGTTAAAATTCCCCTTATTTGGGGGCAAAAAGGCAGAAATTTCCCTTATATTGGGGCAAAATTGCAGAAATTTCACTTATTTTAGGGTAATAAGTCAGAAATTTTTCTTATTTTGGGGCAAAAATGACAGAAATTCCCTTTGTTTTGGAAGAAAAAGACAGAAATTCCACTTATTTAGAGGCAAAAAAGCAGAACTTCCCCTTATTTTAGGGCAAAATTGCAGAAATTTCCCTTATTTGGGGGCAAAAAAACAAAAATTCCCCTTATTTTAAGGCAAAATTCCAGAAATTTCCTTTATTATGGGGAAAAATTGCAGAAATTTCTTTTATTTTAGGGCAAAATTGCAGAAATTTCACTTAATTCAGAGAAAAAAAGCAAAAATTTTTCTTATTTTGGGGCAAAAAGGCAGAAATTCCAATTATTTTGGGGCAAAAAAGCTGAAATTCACCTTATTTTGGGCTAAAATTGAAGAAATTTCACATATTTCAGGGCAAAAAGGCAGAAATTTCCCTTAATTTGGGGCAAAAATGAAGAAATTTCCCTTTTTTATAGCAAAAAGCTATGCATTCCCCTTATTTTCGGGCAAAAAGGCAGAAATTCCCTATATTTTGGAGCAAAATTGCAGAAATTCCCCTAATTGTGAGGCAAAAAGGCAGAAGTTCTCCTTATTTTTGGGCAAAATTGCAGAAATTTCCCTTATTATGGGGAAAAATTGCAGAAATTTCTCTTATTTTAGGGCAAAGTTGCGGAAATTTCACTAATTGTGGGCAAAAAGGCAGAAATTCTCCTTATTTTGGGGCAAAAAGGCAGAAATTCCTAATATTTTGTTGCAAAAATGCAGAAATTCCCCTTATTTTGAGGTAAAATGCTGAAATTCCCCTTATTTTGGGGCAAAAGGCAGAAATTTCCCTATTTTTCGGGCAAATTTGCAGAAATTTCACTTATTTCATGGTAATAAGTCAGAAATTTTCCTTATTTTGGGGCAAAAATGACATTAATTCTCTTTGTTTTGGGGGAAAAAAACAGAAATTCCACTTATTTAGAGGCAAAAAGGCAAAAGTTCCTCTTATTTTGGAGCAAAAATGAAGAAATTTCCCTTTTTTATGGCAAAAAGGTAAGCATTTTTTTTATTTTCGGACAAAAAGGCAGAAATTCCCCATATTTTGGGGCAAAAGGCAGAAATTCCCTTTATTTTTGTGCAAAATTGCAGAAATTTCCCTAATTGTAGGGCAAAAAACAGAAATTCCTTTTATTTTGAAACAAAATTGCAGAAATTTCCGTTATTATGGGGAAAAACTGCAGAAATTTCTCTTATTTTAGGGCAAAATTGCAGAAATTTCACTAATTGTGGGCAAAAAGGCAGAAATTCTCCTTATTTTGGGGCAAAACTCTGAAATTCCACTTATTTTGGGGCAAAATTCCAGAAATTGTCCTTATTTTGGGGCAAAAAGGCAGAAATTCCTAATATTTTGTGCCAAAATTCAGAAATTCCCCTTATTTTGAGGTAAAAAGGCTGAAATTCCCCTTATTTGGGGGCAAAAAGGCAGAAATTTCCCTTATATTGGGGCTAAATTGCAGAAATTTCACTTATTTCAGGGTAATAAGTAAGAAATTTTCCTTATTTTCGGGCAAAAATGACAAAAATTCCTTTCGTTTTGGAGGAAAAAACAGAAATTCCACTTATTTAGAGGCAAATAAGCAGAAATTACCCTTATTTTAGGGCAAAATTGCAGAAATTTCCCTTATTTGGGGGCAAAAAAACAGAAATTCCCCTTATTTTGGGTCAAAATTCCAGAAATTTCCCTTATTATCGGGGATAATTGCAGAAATTTCCTTTATTTTAGGGCAAATTTGCAGAAATTTCACTTATTTCAGAGAAAAAAGACAAAAATTTTTCTTATTTTGGGGCAAATGTCAGAAATTTCCCGTATTTTGAGGCAAAATTGCAGAAATTCCCCTAATGTGGAGTAAAAAGGCAGAAATTTTCCTTATTTTGCGGCAAAACTCAGAAATTCCACTTATTTTGCGGCAAAATAGCAGAAATTTATCTTATTTTGGGGCAAAATTGCAGAAATTTCACTTATTTCAAGGAAAAAAGGCAAAAATTTTCCTTATTTTGGGGCAAAAAGGCAGAAATTCCTAATATTTTGTGGCAGAAATGCATAAATTCACCTTATTTTGAGGTAAAATTCTGAAATTCACCTTATTTTGGGGCAAAAGCCAGAAATTTCCCTATTTTGGGGGCAAATTTGCAGAAATTTCACTTATTTCATAGTAATAAGTCAGAAATTTTCCTTATTTTGGGGCAAAAAAGACAAAAATTCTTTTTGTTTTGGGGGAAAATGACAGAAATTCCACTTATTTAGAGGCAAAAAGGCAAAAGTTCCCCTTATTTTGGAGCAAAAATGAAGAAATTTCCCTTTTTTATGGCAAAAAGGTATGCATTTTTTTTTATTTTCGAACAAAAAGGCAGAAATTCCCCATATTTTGGAGCAAAAGGCAAAAATTCCCCTTATTTTTGGGCAAAATTGCAGAAATTTCCCTAATTGTGGGGCAAAAAACAGAAATTCCCCTTATTTTGATGCAAAATTGCAGAAATTTCCCTTATTATGGGGAATAATTGCAGAAATTTCCCTTATTTTAGGGCAAAATTGCAGAAATTTCACTAATTGTGGGGCAAAAAGCAGAAATTACCATTATTTTGGGGCAAATCTCAGAAATTCCACTTATTTTGGGGCAAAATTCCAGAAATTTTCCTTATTTTGGGGCAAAATTGCAGAAATTTTACTTATTTTGGGGCAAAATTGCAGAAATTTCCCTTATTTTGAGGTAAAATGCAGAAATTCCCCATATTTTGGGGCAAAAGGCAGAAATTTCCCTTTTTTGGGGCAAATTTGCAGAAATTTCACTTATTTCAGGGAAAAAGCAGAAATTTTCCTTATTTGGGGCAAAAAGGCAAAAATTCCTAATATTTTGTGCCAAAATTCAGAAATTCCCCTTATTTTGAGGTAAAAAGTCTGTAATTCCCCTTATTTGGGGGCAAAAAGGCAGAAATTTCCCTTATATTGGGGCTAAATTGCAGAAATTTCACTTATTTCAGGGTAATATTCAGAAATTTTCCTTATTTTGGGGCAAAAATGACAGAAATTCCCTTGGTTTTGGGGGAAAAAGACCGAAATTCCACTTATTTAGAGGCAAAAAGCAGAAATTCCCCTATTTTAGGGCAAAATTGCAGAAATTTCCTTTATTTGGGGGCAAAAAAAAATTCCCCTTATTTTGGGGCGAAATTTCCCTTATTATCGGTAAAAATTGCAGAAATTTCCTTTATTATAGGGCAAAATTGAAGAAATTTCACTTATTTCAGAGAAAAAAGGCAAAAATTTTTCTTATTTTGGGGCAAAAAGGCAGAAATTCCCCGTATTTTGGAGCAAAATTGCAGAAATTCCGCTAATGTGGGGCAAAAAGGCAGAAATTCTCCTTATTTTGGGGCAAAACTCAGAAGTTCCACTTATTTTGAGGCAAAATTGCAGAAATTTCTCTTTATTTTGGAGCAAAATTGCAGAAATTTCACTTATTTTGGGGCAAAATTGCAGAAATTTCACTTATTTCAAAATAAAAAGGCAGAAATTTTCCTTATTTTGGGGCAAAAGGCAGAAATTTCCCTATTTTTGGGGCAAATTTGCAGAAATTTCACTTATTTCATGGTAATAAGTCAGAAATTTTCCTTATTTTTGGCCAAAAAAGACAGAAATTCTCTTTGTTTTGAGAGAAAAAAAAACAGAAATTCCACTTATATAGAGGCAAAAAGGCAAAAGTCCCCCTTATTTTGGAGCAAAAATGAAGAAATTTCCCTTTTTTATGGCAAAAATGTATGCATTCTTCTTATTTTCAGACAAAAAGGCAGAAATTCCCCATATTTTGGGGCAAAAGGCAGAAATTTCCCTTATTTTTGGGCAAAATTGCAGAAATTTCCCTAATTGTGGGGTATAAAACAGAAATTCCCCTTATTTTGGGACAAAATGTCAGAAATTTCCCTTATTATGAGGAAAAATTGCAGAAATTTTTCTTATTTTAGGGCAAAATTGCAGAAATTTCACTAATTGTGGCGCAAAAAGGCAGAAATTCCCCTTATTTTTGGGCAAAAATCAGAAATTCCACTTAATTTGGGGCAAAATTCCAAAAAATGTCCCTTATTTTGGGGCAAAATTGCAGAAATTATACTTATTTTGGGGCAAAATTGCAGAAATTTCACTTATTTCAGGGAAAAAAGCAGAAATTCTCTTTATTTTGGGGCAAAAAGGCAGAAATTCCTAATATTTTGTAGCAAAAATGCAGAAATTCCCCTTATTTTGAGGTAAAATGCTGAAATTCCTCTTATTTTGGGGCAAAAGGCAGAAATTTCCCTATTTTTGGGGCAAATTTGCAGAAATTTCACTTATTTCATGGTAATAAGTCAGAAATTTTCCTTATTTTTGGGCAAAATAGACAGAAATTCTCTTTGTTTTGAGAGAAAAAAACAGAAATTCCACTTATATAGAGGCAAAAAGTCAAAAGTTCCCCTTATTTTGGAGCAAAAATGAAGAAATTTCCCTTTTTTATGGCAAAAAGGTATGCATTCTTCTTATTTTCAGGCAAAAAGGCAGAAATTCCCCATATTTTGGGGCAAAAGGAAGAAATTTCCCTTATTTTTGGGCAAAATTGCAGAAATTTCCCTAATTGTGGGGTATAAAACAGAAATTCCCCTTATTTTGGGGCAAAATGTCAGAAATTTTCCTTATTATGAGGAAAAATTGCAGAAAATTTCCTTATTTTAGGGCAAAATTGCAGAAATTTCACTAATTGTGGCGCAAAAAGGCAGAAATTCCCCTTATTTTTGGGCAAGAATCAGAAATTCCACTTAATTTGGGGCAAAATTCCAGAAATTTCCCTTATTTTGGGGCAAAATTGCAGAAATTTTACTTATTTTGGGGCAAAATTTAAGAAATTTCACTTATTTCAGGGAAAAAAGGCAGAAATTTTCCTTATTTTGGGGCAAAAAGGTAGAAATTCCTAATATTTTGTGCCAATATTCAGAAATTCTTCTTATTTTGAGGTAAAAAGGCTGAAATTCCCGTTATTTGGGGGCAAAAAGGCAGAAATTTCCCTTATATTGGGCAAAATTGCAGAAATTTCATTTATTTTAGGGCAAAAAGCAGAAATTCTCTTTGTTTTGGGGGAAAAAAACAGAAATTCCACTTATTTAGAGGCAAAAAGGCAAAAGTTCCCCTTATTTTGGAGCAAAAATGAAGAAATTTCCCTTTTTTATGGCAAAAAGGTATGCATTTTTCTTATTTTCGGACAAAAAGGCAGAAATTCCCCATATTTTGGGGCAAAAGGCCGAAATTCCCCTTATTTTTGGGAAAATTGCAGAAATTTCCCTAATTGTGGGGCAAAAAACAGAAATTTCCCTTATTTTGAAGCAAAATTGCAGAAATTTCCCTTATTATGGGGTAAAATTGCAGAAATTTCTCTTATTTTAGGGCACAGTTGCAGAAATTTCACTAATTGTGTGTCAAAAAGGCAGAAATTCTCCTTATTTTGGGGCAAAAAAGCAGAAATTCCTAATATTTTGTCGCAAAAATGCAGAAATTCCCCTTATATTGAGGTAAAATGCTGAAATTCCCCTTATTTTGGGGCAATAGGCAGAAATTTCCCTTTTTTTCGGGCAAATTTGCAGAAATTTCACTTATTTCATGGTAATAAGTCAGAAATTTTCCTTATTTTGGGGCAAACATGACATTAATACTCTTTGTTTTGGGGGAAAAAACAGAAATTCCACTTATTTAGAGGCAAAAAGGCAAAAGTTCCTCTGATTTTGGAGCAAAAATGAAGAAATTTCCCTTTTTTATGACAAAAAGGTATGCATTTTTCTTATTTTCGGAAAAAAAGGCAGAAATTCCCCATATTTTGGGGCAAAAGGCAGAAATTCCCCTTATTTTTGGGCAAAATTGCAGAAATTTCCCTAATTGTAGGGCAAAAAACAGAAATTCCCCTTATTTTGAAGCAAAATTGCAGAAATTTCCGTTATTATGGGGAAAAACTGCAGAAATTTTTCTTATTTTAGGGCAAAATTGCAGAGATTTCACTAATTGTGGGCAAAAAGGCAGAAATTCTCCTTATTTTGGGGCAAAACTCAGAAATTCCACTTATTTTGGGGCAAAATTCCAGAAATTTTCCTTATTTTGGGGCAAAATTGCAGAAATTTTACTTATTTTGGGGCAAAATTGCAGAAATTTCACTTATTTCAGGGAAAATGACAGAAATTGTCCTTATTTTGGGGCAAAAAGGCAGAAATTCCTAATATTTTGTGCCAAAATTCAGAAATTCCCCTTATTTTGAGGTAAAAAGGCTGAAATTCCCCTTATTTGGGGGCAAAAAGGCAGAAATTTCCCTTATATTGGGGCTAAATTGCAGAAATTTCACTTATTTCAGGGTAATAAGTCAGAAATTTTCCTTATTTTGGGGCAAAAATGACAAAAATTCTTTTCGTTTTGGAGGAAAAAGACAGAAATTCCACTTATTTAGAGGCAAATAAGCAAAAATTACCCTTATTTTAGGGCAAAATTGCAGAAATTTCGCTTATTTGGGGGCAAAAAAACAGAAATTCCCTTTATTTAGGAGCAAAATTCCAGAAATTTCCTTATTATCGGGGAAAATTGCAGAAATTTCCTTTATTTTAGGGCAAATTTACAGAAATTTCACTTATTTCAGAGAAAAAAGGCAAAAATTTTTCTTATTTTGGGGCAAATGTCAGAAATTTCTCGTATTTTGAGGCAAAATTGCAGAAATTCCCCTAATGTGGGGTAAAAAGGCAGAAATTTTCCTTATTTTGCGGCAAAACTCAGAAATTCCACTTATTTTGCGGCAAAATAGCAGAAATTTACCTTATTTTGGGGCAAAATTGCAGAAATTTCACTTATTTTGGGGCAAAATTGCAGAAATTTCACTTATTTCAAAGAAAAAAGGCAAAAATTTTCCTTATTTTGGAGCAAAAAGGCAGAAATTGCTAATATTTTGTGGCAGAAAAGCATAAATTCATCTTATTTTGAGATAAAATGCTGAAATTCACCTTATTTTGGGGGAAAAGCCAGAAATTTCCCTATTTTGGGGGCAAATTTGCAGAAATTTCACTTATTTCATGGTAATAAGTCAGAAATTTACCTTATTTTGGGGCAAAAAAGACAAAAATTCTCTTTGTTTTGGGGGAAAACGACAGAAATTCCACTTATTTAGAGGCAAAAAGGCAAAAGTTCCCCTTATTTTGGAGCAAAAATGAAAAAATTTCCCTTTTTTATGGCAAAAAGGTATGCATTTTTTTATTTTCGAACAAAAACGCAGAAATTCCCCATATTTTGGAGCAAAAGGCAAAAATTCCCCTTATTTTTGTGCAAAATTGCAGAAATTTCTCTAATTGTGGGGCAAAAAACAGAAATTCCCCTTATTTTGATGCAAAATTGCCGAAATTTCCCTTATTATGGGGAAAAATTGCAGAAATTTCCCTTATTTTAGGGCAAAATTGCAGAAATTTCACTAATTGTGGGGCAAAAAGGCAGAAATTCTCCTTATTTTGGGGCAAATCTCAGAAATTCCACTTATTTTGGGGCAAAATTCCAGAAATTTTCCTTATTTTGGGGCAAAATTGCAGAAATTTTACTTATTTTGGGGCAAAATTGCAGAAATTTCCCTTATTTTGAGGTAAAATGCAGAAATTCCCCATATTTTGGGGCAAAAGGCAGAAATTTCCCTTTTTTGGGGCAAATTTGCAGAAATTTCACTTATTTCAGGGTAATAAGTCAGAAAATTTCCTTATTTTGGGGCAAAAAGGCAGAAATTCCTAATATTTTGTGCCAAAATTCAGAAATTCCCCTTATTTGGAGGTAAAAATGCTTAAATTCCCCTTATTTGGGGGCAAAAAGGCAGAAATTTACCTTATATTGGGGCAAAATTGCAGAAATTTTACTTATTTCAGGGTAATAAGTCAGAAATTTTCTTTATTTTGAGGCAAATATGACAGAAATTTCCTTTGTTTTGGGGGAAAAAGACAGAAATTCCACTTATTTAGAGGCAAAAAAGCAGAAATTCCTCTTATTTTAGGGCAAAATTGCAGAAATTTCCCTTATTTGGGGGCAAAAAAACCGAAATTCCCCTTATTTTGGTGCAAAATTCCAGAAATTTCCCTTATTATCGGGAAAAATTGCAGAAATTTCCTTTATTTAAGGCAAAATTGCAGAAATTTCACTTATTTCAGAGAAAAAAGGCAAAAATTTTTTTTATTTTGTGGCAAAAAGGCAGAAATTCCCATTTTTTAAAGCAAAAAAACAGAAATTCACCTTATTTTGGGCTAAAATTGCAGAAATTTCACATATTTCATGGCAAAAAGGCAGATATTTCCCTTAATTTGGGGCAAAAATGAAGAAATTTCCCTTTTTTATGGCAAAAAGGTTTGCATTCCCCTTATTTTCGGGAAAAAAAGGCAGAAATTCCCCGTATTTTGAAGCAAAATTGCAGAAATTCCCCTAATTGTGGGGCAAAGAGGTAGAAATTCTCCTTATTTTGGGGCAAAACTCAGAAATTCCACTTATTTTGGGGCAAAATTCCAGAAATTTTCCTTATTTTGGGGCAAAATTGCAGAAATTTTACTTATTTTGGGGCAAAATTGCAGAAATTTCACTTATTTCAGGGAAAATGACAGAAATTGTCCTTATTTTGGGGCAAAAAGGCAGAAATTCCTAATATTTTGTGCCAAAATTCAGAAATTCCCCTTATTTTGAGGTAAAAAGGCTGAAATTGCCCTTATTTGGGGGCAAAAAGGCAGAAATTTCCCTTATATTGGGGCTAAATTGCAGAAATTTCACTTATTTCAGGGTAATAAGTCAGAAATTTTCCTTATTTTGGGGCAAAAATGACAAAAATTCTTTTCGTTTTGGAGGAAAAAGACAGAAATTCCACTTATTTAGAGGCAAATAAGCAAAAATTACCCTTATTTTAGGGCAAAATTGCAGAAATTTCGCTTATTTGGGGGCAAAAAAACAGAAATTCCCTTTATTTAGGAGCAAAATTCCAGAAATTTCCTTATTATCGGGGAAAATTGCAGAAATTTCCTTTATTTTAAAGCAAATTTGCAGAAATTTCACTTATTTCAGAGAAAAAAGGCAAAAATTTTTCTTATTTTGGGGCAAATGTCAGAAATTTCTCGTATTTTGAGGCAAAATTGCAGAAATTCCCCTAATGTGGGGTAAAAAGGCAGAAATTTTCCTTATTTTGCGGCAAAACTCAGAAATTCCACTTATTTTGCGGCAAAATAGCAGAAATTTACCTTATTTTGGGGCAAAATTGCAGAAATTTCACTTATTTTGGGGCAAAATTGCAGAAATTTCACTTATTTCAAAGAAAAAAGGCAAAAATTTTCCTTATTTTGGAGCAAAAAGGCAGAAATTGCTAATATTTTTTGGCAGAAATGCATAAATTCATCTTATTTTGAGATAAAATGCTGAAATTCACCTTATTTTGGGGGAAAAGCCAGAAATTTCCCTATTTTGGGGGCAAATTTGCAGAAATTTCACTTATTTCATGGTAATAAGTCAGAAATTTACCTTATTTTGGGGCA
Organism: Micromys minutus; assembly: GCF_963924665.1. NCBI lineage: Eukaryota > Metazoa > Chordata > Mammalia > Rodentia > Muridae > Micromys > Micromys minutus. The sequence goes on along the minus strand of NW_027667467.1, from coordinate 8,311,068 downwards.
AAAAAGACAAAAATTCTCTTTGTTTTGGGGGAAAACGACAGAAATTCCACTTATTTAGAGGCAAAAAGGCAAAAGTTCCCCTTATTTTGGAGCAAAAATGGAAAAATTTCCCTTTTTTATGGCAAAAAGGTATGCATTTTTTTTATTTTCGAACAAAAACGCAGAAATTCCCCATATTTTGGAGCAAAAGGCAAAAATTCCCCTTATTTTTGTGCAAAATTGCAGAAATTTCTCTAATTGTGGGGCAAAAAACAGAAATTCCCCTTATTTTGATGCAAAATTGCAGAAATTTCCCTTATTATGGGGAAAAATTGCAGAAATTTCCCTTATTTTAGGGCAAAATTGCAGAAATTTCACTAATTGTGGAGCAAAAAGGCAGAAATTCTCCTTATTTTGGGGCAAATCTCAGAAATTCCACTTATTTTGGGGCAAAATTCCAGAAATTTTCCTTATTTTGGGGCAAAATTGCAGAAATTTTACTTATTTTGGGGCAAAATTGCAGAAATTTCCCTTATTTTGAGGTAAAATGCAGAAATTCCCCATATTTTGGGGCAAAAGGCAGAAATTTCCCTTTTTTGGGGCAAATTTGCAGAAATTTCACTTATTTCAGGGAAATAAGTCAGAAAATTTTCTTATTTTGGGGCAAAAAGGCAGAAATTCCTAATATTTTTTGCCAAAATTCAGAAATTCCCCTTATTTGGAGGTAAAAATGCTTAAATTCCCCTTATTTGGGGGCAAAAAGGCAGAAATTTCCCTTATATTGGGGCAAAATTGCAGAAATTTTACTTATTTCAGGGTAATAAGTCAGAAATTTTCTTTATTTTGAGGCAAAAATGACAGAAATTTCCTTTGTTTTGGGGGAAAAAGACAGAAATTCCACTTATTTAGAGGCAAAAAAGCAGAAATTCCTCTTATTTTAGGGCAAAATTGCAGAAATTTCCCTTATTTGGGGGCAAAAAAACCGAAATTCCCCTTATTTTGGGGCAAAATTCCAGAAATTTCCCTTATTATTGGGAAAAATTGCAGAAATTTTCTTTATTTAAGGCAAAATTGCAGAAATTTCACTTATTTCAGAGAAAAAAGGCAAAAATTTTTCTTATTTTGTGGCAAAAAAGCAGAAATTCCCATTTTTTAAAGCAAAAAAACAGAAATTCACCTTATTTTGGGCTAAAATTGCAGAAATTTCACATATTTCAGGGCAAAAAGGCAGATATTTCCCTTAATTTGGGGCAAAAATGAAGAAATTTCCCTTTTTTATGGCAAAAAGGTTTGCATTCCCCTTATTTTCGGGAAAAAAAGGCAGAAATTCCCCGTATTTTGAAGCAAAATTGCAGAAATTCCCCTAATTGTGGGGCAAAGAGGTAGAAATTCTCCTTATTTTGGGGCAAAACTCAGAAATTCCACTTATTTTGGGGCAAAATTGCAGAAATTTTCCTTATTTTGGGGCAAAATTGCAGAAATTTCACTTATTTTGAGGAAAAATTGCAGAAATTTCACTTATTTCAGGGAAAAAAGGCAGAAATTTTCCTTATTTTGGGGCAAAAAAGACAGAAATTCCCTTTATTTTGGGGGATAAAAGACAGAAATTCCACTTATGTAGAGACAAAAAGGCAAAAGTTCCCCTTATTTTGGAGCAAAAATGAAGAAATTTCCCTTTTTTATGGCAAAAAGGTATGCATTTCTCTTATTTTCAGACAAAAAGGCAGAAATTCCCCATATTTTGGGGCAAAAGGCAGAAATTACCCTTATTTTTGGGCAAAATTGCAGTAATTTCCCTAATTGTGGGGCAAAAAACAGATATTCCCCTTATTTTGGGGCAAAATTGCAGAAATTTCCCTTATTATGAGGAAAAATTGCAGAAATTTCCGTTATTTTAGGGCAAAATTGCAGAAATTTCACTAATTGTGGCACAAAAAAGCAGAAATTCTCCTTATTTCGGGGCAAAACTCAGATATTCCACTTATTCTGGGGCAAAATTCCAGAAATTTCCTTTATATTTGGGCAAAATTGCAGAAATTTTACATATTTTACTTCAAAATTGGAGAAATTCCCCTTATTTGGTGGCAAAAAGGCAGAAATTTTCCTTATTTTGGGGCAAAAAAGACAGAAATTCCCTTTGTTTTGGGGAGAAAAGACAGAAATTCCGCTTATTTAGAGGCAATAAGGCAAAATTTCCACTAATTTTGGAGCAAAAATGAAGAAATTTCCCTTTTTTATGGCAAAAAGTTATGCATTCTTCTTATTTTTGGACAAAAAGTCAGAAATTCCCCATATTTTGGGGCAAAAGGCTGAAATTCCTGTTATTTTAAGGCAAAATTGTAGAAATTTCCCTAATTGTGGGGCAAAAAAGAGAAATTCCCCTTATTTTGAAGCAAAATTGCAGAAATTTCCCTTATTATGGGGAAAAATTGCAGAAATTTCTCTTATTTTAGGGCAAAATTGCAGAAATTTCACTAATTGTGGGGCAAAAAGGCAGAAATTCTCCTTATTTTGGGGCAAAACTCAGAAATTCCACTTATTTTGGGGCAAAATTCCAGAAATTTTCCTTATTTTGGGGCAAAATTGCAGAAATTTCACTTATTTTGGGGCAAAATTGCAGAAATTTCACTTATTTCAGGGAAAAAAGGCAGAAATTTTTCTTATTTTGGGGCAAATAGGCAGAAATTCTCCATATTTTGGTGCAAAAATCAGAAATTTCCCTTATTTTGAGGTAAAATGCAGAAATTCCCCTTATTTTGGGGCAAAAGGCAGAAATTTCTTTTTTGGGGGGCAAATTTACAGAAATTTCACTTATTTCAGGGAAAAAGCAGAAATTTTCCTTATTTTGGGGCAAAAAGGCAGAAATTCCTAATATTTTGTGCCAAAATTTAGAAATTCCCCTTATTTTGAGGTAAAAAGGCTGAAATTCCCCTTATTTGGGGGCAAAAAGGCAGAAATTTCCCTTATATTGGGGCAAAATTGCAGAAATTTCACTTATTTCAGGGTAATAAGTCAGAAATTTTCCTTAATTTGGGGCAAAAATGACAGATATTCCCTTTTTTTTGGGGGGAAAAAGACAGAAATTCCACTTATTTAGAGGCAAAATAGCAGAACTTCCCCTTATTTTAGGGCAAAATTGCAGAAATTTCCCTTAATTGGGGGCAAAAAAACAAAAATTCCCCTTATTTTAAGGCAAAATTCCCGAAATTTCCTTTATTATGGGGAAAAATGGCAGAAATTTCCCTATTTTTGGGGCAAATTTGCAGAAATTTCACTTATTTCAGAGTAATAAGTCAGAAATTTTCCTTATTTTGGGGCAAAATACAGAAATTTGCTTTGTTTTTGGGGAAAAATACAGAAATTCCACTTATTTAGAGGTAAAAAGGGTAAAGTTCCCCTTATTTTGGAGCAAAAATGAAGAAATTTCCCTTTTTTATGGCAAAAAGTTATGCATTCTTCTTATTTTCGGACAGAAGGCAGAAATTTCCCATATTTTGGGGCAAAAGGCAGAAATTTCTCTTATTTTAGGGCAAAATTGCAAAAATTTCCCTTATTTAGGGGCAAAAAAACAGAAATTCTTCTTATTTTGGGGCAAAATTCCAGAAATTTCCCTTATTATCGGGAAAAATTGCAGAAATTTCCTTTATGTAAGGGCAAAATTGCAGAAATTTCACTTATTCCAGAGAAAAAATGCAAAAATTTTTCTTATTTTGGGGCAAAAAGAGAGAAATTCCCTTTTTTTGGGGGCAAAAAAGCAGAAATTCACCTTATTTTGGGCTAAAATTGCAGAAATTTCACATATTTCAGGGCAAAAAGCAGAAATTTCCCTTAATTTGGGGCAAAAATGAAGAAATTTCGCTTTTTTATGGCAAAAAGGTATGAATTCCCCTTATTTTCGGGCAAAAAGGGAGAAATTCCCTGTATTTTGGAGCAAAATTGCAGAAATTCCCCATATTGTGGGGCAAAAAGGAAGAAATTCTCCTTATTTTGGAGCAAAATTCAGAAATTCCACTTATTTTGGGGCAAAAAGGCAGAAATTCCCATTATTTTGGGGCAAAAAGGCAGAAATTCAACTTATTTTGGGCTAAAATTGCAGAAATTTCACATATTTCAGGGCAAAAAGGCAGAAATTTCTTTAATTTGGGGCAAAATTGCAGAAATTTCACTAATTGTGTGGCAAAAAGGCAGAAATTCTCCTTATTTTGGAGCAAAACTCAGAAATTCCACTTATTTTGGGGCAAAACTCAGAAATTCCACTTATTTTGGGGCAAAATTGCAGAAATTTTACTTATTTTGGGGAAAAATTGCAGAAATTTCACTTATTTCAGGGAAAAAAGGCAGAAATTTTTTTATTTTGGGGCAAAAATTCAGAAATTCCTAAATTTTGAGCCAAAATTCAGATATTCCCCTTATTTTGAGGTAAAAAGGCTAAATTTCCCCTTATTTGGGGGCAAAAAGGCAGAAATTTCCCTTATATTGAGGCAAAATTGCAGAAGTTTCACTTATTTCAGGGTAATAAGTCAGAAATTTTCCTTATTTTGGGGCAAAAATGACAGAAATTCCCTTTGTTTTGGGGGAAAAAGACAGAAATTCCACTTATTTAGAGGCAAAAAAGCAGAAATTTTCCTTATATTAGAGCAAAATTGCAGAAATTTCCCTTATTTGGGGGCAAAAAAACAGAAATTCCCTTTATTTTGGGGCAAAATTCCAGAAATTTTTCTTATTATGGTGAAAAATTGCAGAAATTTTCTTTATTTTAGGGCAAAATTGCAGAAATTTCACTTATTTCAGAGAAAAAATGCAAAAATTTTTCTTATTTTGGGGCAAAAAGGCAGAAATTCCCATTATTTTGGGGCAAAAAGGCAGAAATTCACCTTATTTTGGGCTAAAATTGCAGAAATTTCACATATTTCAGGGCAAAAAGGCAGAAATTTCCCTTAATTGGGGGTAAAAATGAGGAAATTTCGCTTTTCTATGGCAAAAAGGTATGCATTCCCCTTATTTTCGGGCAAAAGGGCAGAAATTCCTTGTATTTTGGAGCAAAATTGCAGAAATTCCTCTAATTGTGGGGCAAAAGGCAGAAATTCTCCTTATTTTGGGGCAAAACTCAGAAATTCCACTTGTTTTGGGGCAAAATTCCAGAAATTTTCCTTATTTTGGGGCAAAAAGGCAGAAATTCTCCATATTTTGGTACAAAAATCAGAAACTTCCCTTATTTTGAGGTAAAAGTCTGAAATTGCCCTTATTTTGTGGCAAAAGGCAGAAATTTCCATTTTTTGGTGCAAATTTGCAGAAATTTCACTTATTTCAGGGTAATAAGTCAGAAATTTTCTTTATTTTGGGGCAAAAAAGACAGAAATTCTCTTTGTTTTGGGGGAAAAAGACAGAAATTCCACTTATTTAAAGGTAAAAAGGCAAAATTTTCCCTTATTTTGGAGCAAAATGAAGAAATTTCTTTTTTTATGGCAAAAAGGTATGCATTCTTCTTATTTTCAGAGAAAAAGGCAGAAATTTCCCATATTTTGGGGCAAAAGGCAGAAATTCCCCTTTTTTTGGCGCAAAATTTCAGAAATTTCACTAATTGTAAGGCAAAAAGGCAGAAATTCTCCTTATTTTGGGGCATAACTCAGAAATTCCACTTATTTTGGGGCAAAATTCCAGAAATTTTTCTTATTTTGGGGCAAAATTGCAGAAATTTTACTTAATTTGGGGCAAAATTGCAGAAATTTCACTTATTTCAGGGAAAAAAGGCAGAAATTTTCCTTATTTTGGGGCAAAAAGGTAGAAATTCCTAATATTTTGTGCCAAAATTCAGAAATTCTTATTATTTTGAGGTAAAAAGGCTGAAATTCCCCTTATTTGGGGGCAAAAAGGCAGAAATTTCCCTTATATTGGGCAAAATTGCAGAAATTTCATTTATTTTAGGGCAAAAAGCAGAAATTTCTTTTATTATGGTACAAAATTGAAGAAATTTTCCTTATTTTAGATCAAAAAAACAGAAATTCCCCATATTTTGGGGTAAAAGGCAGAAATTCTTCTTATTTTGCAGTAAAATGCATAAATTCCCCTTATTTAGAGGTAAAATGCAGAAATTCCCCAAATATTGGGGGAAAATGCAGAAATTCCCTTTATTTTGGGGCTAAAAGGCAGAAATTAACCGCATTTTGAAGCAAAATTGCAGAAATTCTCATAATTTTGGGGCAAAATACAGAAAATCTCCTTATTTCGGGAGCAAAAAGTCAGAAATTCCCCTTATTTTGGGGCAAAATTGCAGAAATTTTCTTTACATTGGGGCAAAATTGCAGAAATTTCCCTTATTTTGGGGCAAAATTGCAGAAATTTCACTTATTTCAGAAAAGAGGCAGAAATTTTCTTATTTTGGAGCAAAAAGGCAGAAATTTCTTTTATTTTGGTACAAAATTGCAGAAATTTTTCTTATTTTGGGGTTAAAAGGCAGAAATTCCCCATATTTTGGGGCAATAAGGCAGAAATTCCCCTTATTTTGAGGTAAAAAGGCTGAAATTCCCCTTATTTTCAGGCAAAAAGTCAAAAATTCCCCCTATTTTGGTGCAAAAAGGCAGAAATTCCGCTTTTTTGGGGTAAAACTGCAGAAATTTCACTTATTTAGCGGCAAAATGGCAGAAATTCCCCTTATTTTCGGCGAAAAAGGCAGAAAATCCCCGTATTTTGGAGCAAAATTGCAGAAATTCACCTAATTTGGGGGTAAAAAATACAGTAATTTACTTTATTTTGGGGCAAAAAGGCAGAAAATCTCCTTCTTTAGGGGCAAAAGGGAAAAATTCTCTTTATTATAGAGCAAAATTGCAGAAATTTCCCTTATTTGGGGGCAAAAAACAGAAATTCCCCTTATTTTGGGGCAAAATTGCAGAAATTTCCCATATTATGAGGAAAAATTGCAGAAATTTCCCTTATTTTGTGGCAAAATTGCAGAAATTTCACTTATTTCAGGGTCATAAGTCAGAAATTTTCCTTATTTTGGAGCAAAAAAGACAGAAATTCTCTTTGTTTTCGGGGTAAAGACAGAAATTCCACTTATTTAGAGGCAAAAAGGCAGAAATTCCTCTTATTTTGGAGCAAAAAAAAGAAATTATCCTTTTTTTGGCAAAAAGGTATGCATTCCCGTTATTTTTGAGCAAAAATGCAGAAATTCCCCGTATTTTGGAGCAAAATTGCAGAAATTCCCCTAATTGTGGGGCAAAATGCAGAAATTCCCTATATGTTGGGGCAAAAAGACAGAAATTCTCCTTATTTTGGGGCAAAACTCAGAAATTCCACTTTTTTTGGAGTAAAATTCCAGAAATTTCCCTAATTTTGGGGCAAAATTGCAGAAATTTCATTTATTTTGGGGCAAAATTGCAGAAATTCCCCTTATTTTGGGGCAAAATGATGAAATCCCTAATTTTTGGCTAAAATTTAAGAAATTTCACTTATTTCAGGACAAAAAGGCAGAAATTCCCCTTATTTTGGGGCAAAAAAGCAGAAATTCCCCTTATTTTGGGATAAAATTGCAGAAATTTCTTTTATTTGAGAGCAAAAAGGCAAAAAATCCCCTTAATTTCGGGTAAAAAGGCAGAAATTCCCCATATTTTGGAGCCAAATTGCAGAGATTTCTCTAATATTGGGGCAAAAATGCAGAAATTCCCTTTATTTGGGGAAAAAAGGCAGAAGTTCTCCTTATTTTCGGGAAAAGAAGAAGAAATTCCCTGTATTTTGAAGCAAAATTGCAGAAACTCCCAAAATTTTGGGGCAAAATGCAGAAATTCCCTTTATTTTGGAGCAAAAATACAGATATTCTCCTTATTTTGGGGCAAAAATCAGAAATTTCTCTTATTTGGGGCAAAATTGCAGAAATTTCACTTATTTTCAGGTAAAAAGGCTGAAATTTCCTTTTTTGGGGGCAAAAAGACAGAAATTCCTTATATTTTGGGGCAAAGAGGCAGAAATTCCTTTTATTTTGAGGTAATAAGGCTGAAATTCTCCTTATTTGAAGCAAAAAGGCAGAAATTCCCCTTATTTTGGAATAAAATTTCAGAAATTTCAAATATTTCAGGGCAAAATGGCAGAAATTCCCCTTATTTTGGGGCAAAACGATGAAATCCCTTATTTTTGGCTAAAATTGAAGAAATTTCACTTATTTCGGGACTAAAAGGCAGAAATTGCAATTAATTTCAGGCAAAAAGGCAGAAATTCCCCTTATTTTGGGGCAAAAAGGCAGAAATTCCCCTTATTTTGGGATAAAATTGCAGAAATTCCCTTTATTTTGGAGCAAAAAGGCAGAAAATCCCCTTAATTTCGGGTAAAAAGGCAGTAATTCCCCATATTTTGGAGCAAAATTGCAGAAATTCCCCTAATATTGGGGCAAAATTGCAGAAATTTCCTTTATTTGGGGCAAAAAGGCAGAAGTTCCCCTTATTTACGGAAAAAGAAGAAGAAATTCCCTGTATTTTGAAGCAAAATTGAAGAAACTCCCCTGATTTGGGGGCAAAAAGGCAGAAATTCCCTTTATTTTGGAGCAAAAATACAGATATTCTCCTTATTTTGGGGCAAAAATCAGAAATTTCCCTTATTTGGGGCAAAATTGCAGAAATTTCATTTATTTTCAGGTAAAAAGGCTAAAATTTCCTTTATTTTGGGGCAAAAAATGAGAAATTCTCCTTTTCAGGGCAAAATTGCAGAATTTTCCTCTTTTTGGGGCAAAAAGGCAGTAATTCCTTATATTTTGGGGCAAAAAAGCAGAAATTCCCCTTATTTTAAGGTAAAAAAGATGAAATTCCCCTTATTTGGGGCAAAACGGCAGAAATTCCCCTTATTTTGGGGTAAAATTGCAGAAATTTCAAAATTTCAGAGCAAAATGGCAGAAATTTCTCTTATTTTGGGGAAAAAAAGATGAAATCCCTAATTTTTGGCTAAAATTGCAGAAATTTCACTTATTTCGGACAAAAAGGCAGAAATTCCACTTAATTTTGGGCAAAAAGGCAGAAATGACCCATATTTTCGAGCAAAATTGCAAAAATTCCCGTAATATTGGTGCAAAAATGCAGAAATTCTGTTTATTTTGGGGGCAAAAAGGCAGAAATTCCTTTTATTTTTAGGTAAAAAGGCTGAAATTCCCCTAATTTTGGGGCAAAAAGTCAGAAATTCCCTTTATTTTTGGGCAAAAAGACAGAAATTTCGTTTATTTTTGGGGAAAAGGCAGAAATTGCACTTATTTTGAGTCAAAAAGGTGAAAAATCCCCTTATTTTGGGGTAAAAATGAAGAAATTTCCTTTTTTTATGGCAAAAAGGATTACATTCCCTTTATTTTCGGGCCAAAAGGCAGAAATTCCCCGTATTTTGGAGCAGAATTGTAAAAATTCCCCTAATTTTTGGGCAAAAAGGCAGAAATTTTCCTTATTTTGGGGTAAAACTACAGAAATTTCACTTATTTCGCTGCAAAATGGCAGAAATTCCCTTTATTTTCGGCGAAAAAGGAAGAAAATCCCTGTATTTTGGAGCAAAATTGCAAAAATTCACCTAATTTTGCGGTAAAAAATACAGTAATTTTCTTATTTTGGGGCAAAAAGGCAGAAATTCTCCTTATTTTGGGGCAAAAGGCAGAAATTCTTTTTATTTTAGGGCAAAATTGAAGAAATTTCCCTTATTTGGAGGCAAAAAAAAGAAATTCCCCTTATTTTGGGGCAAAATTGCAGGAATTTCCTTTATTATGGAAAAAAATTGCAGAAACTTTTCTTATTTTAGGGCAAAATTGCAGAAATTTCACTTATTTCAGAGAAAAAAGCAATAATTTTTCTTATTTTGGGGCAAAAAGGCAGAAATTTCTATTATTTTATGGGCAAAAAGGCAGAAATTCACTTTATTTTGGGGTAAAATTGCAGAAATTTCACATATTTCAGGGCAAAAAGGCAGAAATTCCCCTTATTTTGGGGCAAAAAGGAGGAAATTCCCTTTATTTTGGGATAAAATTGCAGAAATTTCCCTTATTTGGGAGCAAAAAGGCAGAAAATCCTTTTAATTTTGAGTAAAAAGGCAGAATTTTTCCGTATTTTGGAGCAAAATTGAAGAAATTCCCCTAATATTGGGGCAAAAATGCAGAAATTCTTTTTATCTGGGGCAAAAAGGCAGAAGTTCCCCTTATTTTCAGGAAAAGAGGAAGAAATTCCCTGTATTTTGAAGCAAATTGCAGAAACTCCCCTAATTTTGGGGCAAAAAGGCAGAAATTCCCTTTATTTTGGGGCAAAAATATAAAAATTCTCCTTATTTTGGGGCAAAAATCAGAAATTTCCCTTATTTTGGGGCAAAATTTTAGAAATTTTATCTATCTTTTTACAGACTTGCAGAAATATTTCTTATTTTGTGGCAAAAAGGCAAAAATTCCCCTTATTTTGGGATATAATTGCAAAAATTTCCCTTATTTGGGGGCAAAAAACAGAAATTCCCCTTATTTTGGGGCAAAATTGCAAAAATTTCCCTTATTATGGAAAAAAATTGCAGAAATTTCCCTTATTTTGGGGCAAAATTGCGGAAATTTCACTTATTTCAGAGAAAAAAACTCAGAAATTTCTCTTATTTTGGGGCAATAAGGCAGAAATTTCTTTTATTTTGGTACAAAATTGTAGAAATTTTCTTTATTTTGGGGCAAAAATGCAGAAATTCCCCATATTTTGGGGCGAAAATGCAGAGATTCCCCTTATTATGTGGTAAAATGCTGAAATTCCCCTTATGTTGGGGCAAAAAGACAGAAATTCCCTTTATTTTGTGGCAAAAGGCAGAAATTTCCCTTATTTTGGGGCAAAATTGCAGAAATTTCACTTATTTCAGGGCAAAATTCAAAAATTCCTTTTATTTTGGGGCAAAAAGACAGAAATTCCATTTATTTTTGGGTAAAAAGGCAGACATTTCACTTATTTTGAGGTAAGAAGGAAGAAATTCCTCTTATTTTGGGGCAAAAATGAAGAAATTTTTCTTTTTTGTGGCAAAAGGTATACATTCCCCTTATTTTCGGGCAAAAAAGCAAAAATTCCTCATATTTTGGAGCACAATTGCAGAAAATCTCCTAATTGTGGGGCAAAAAGCCAGAAAATCCCTATATGTTCAGGCAAAAACACAGAAATTCTTCTTATTTTGGGGCAAAACTCAGAAATTTCACTTATTTTGGGGCAAAATTGAAGAAATTTCACTTATTTCAGGGAAAAAAGGCAGAAACTTTCCTTATTTTGGGGCAAAAAGGCAGAAATTCCTAATATTTTGTGGCAAAATGCAGATATTCCTTTTATTTTGAGGAAAAAGGCTGAAATTCCCTTTATTTGGGGGCAGAAAGGCAGAAATTTCCCTTATTTTGGGGCAAAATTGCAGAAATTTCACTTATTTCAGGGTAATAAGTCAGAAATTTCTCTTATTTTGGGGCAAAAAAGACAGAAATTCTCTTTGTTTTGGGGGAAAAAGACAGAAATTCCACTTATTTAGAGGCATTAAGGCAGAAATTCCCCTTATTTTGGAGCAAAAATGAAGAAATTTCCCTTTTTTATGGCAAAAAGGTATGCATTCCCCTTATTTTTGAGTAAAAAGGCAGAAATTCCCCGTATTTTGGAGCAAAATTGCAGAAATTCCCATAATTTTGGGGCAAAAAGGCAAAAATTCTCCTTTTTTGGGGGCAAAACTCAGAAATTCCACTTATTTTGGGGCAAAATTGCAGGAATTTACCTTATTTTGGGGCAAAATTGAAGAAATTTCCCTTATTTGGGGCAAAATTGCAGGAAATTCACTTATTTTCAGGTAAAAAGGCTGAAATTCCCTTTATTTTGGAGTAAAAAGGAAAAAATTCCCCTTATTTTGGGGCAAAATTGCAGAAATTTTCCTTATTTTGGGGCAAAAAGGCAGAAATTCCTAATATTTTGTGGCAAAATGCAGAAATTTCCCTTATTTTGAGGAAAAAGGCTGAAATTCCCTTTATTTGGGGGCAAAAAGGCAGAAATTTCCCTTATTTTGGGGCAAAATTGCAGAAATTTCACTTATTTCAGGGGAATAAGTCAGAAATTTCCCTTATTTTGGGGCAAAAAAGACAGAAATTCTCTTTGTTTTGGGGGAAAAAGACAGAAATTCCACTTATTTAGAGGCATTAAGGCAGAAATTCCCCTTATTTTGGAGCAAAAATGAAGAAATTTCCCTTTTTTATGGCAAAAAGTTATGCATTCCCCTTATTTTTGAGTAAAAAGGCAGAAATTCCCCGTATTTTGGAGCAAAATTGCAGAAATTCCCATAATTTTGGGGCAAAAAGGCAAAAATTCTCCTTTTTTGGGGGCAAAACTCAGAAATTCCACTTATTTTGGGGCAAAATTGCAGGAATTTACCTTATTTTGGGGCAAAATTGAAGAAATTTCCCTTATTTGGGGCAAAATTGCAGGAAATTCACTTATTTTCAGGTAAAAAGGCTGAAATTCCCTTTATTTTGGAGTAAAAAGGAAAAAATTCCCCTTATTTTGGGGCAAAATTGCAGAAATTTTCTTTATTTTGGGGCAAAAAGGCAGAAATTCCTTATATTTTGGGGCAAAAAGGCAGAAATTCCCCTTATTTTTGGGTAAAATTGCAGAAATTTCAAATATTTCAGTGCAAAATGGCAGAAATTTCTCTTATTTTGGAGCAAAAATGGAATCCCTAATTTTTGGCTAAAATTGCAAAAATTTCACTTATTTCCGGACAAAAAGGCAGAAATTCCATTTAATTTCCGGCAAAAATGCAGACATGACCCCTATTTTGGAGTAAAATTGCATTAATTCCCCTAATTTTTGATCAAAAAAAAAAGAAATTCCCCTTATTTTGGGGTAAAACTGCAGAAATTTCTATTATTTCGCGGCAAAATGGAAGAAATTCCCCTTATTTTTGGCGAAAAAGGCAGAAAATCCTCGTATTTTGGAGCAAAATTGTAGAAATTCACCTAATTTTGGGGTAAAACATGCAGTAATTTTCTTTATTTTGTGGCAAAAAGGCAGAAATTCCCCTTATTTTGGGGCAAATGTCAGAAATTCCCATTATTTTAGGGCAAAATTGCAGAAATTTCCCTTATTTGGGGGCAAAAACAGAAATTCTTCTTATTTTGCGGCAAAATTGCAGAAATTTGCTTTATTATGGGGAAAAATTGCAGATATTTCCCTAATTTTAGGGCAAAATTGCAGAAATTTCACTTATTTCAGAAAAAAAACAAAAATTTTTCTAATTTTGGGGCAAAAATGCAGAAATTCCCATTATTTTGGGGCAAAAAGCCAGAAATTCCCCTTATTTTGAGGTAAAATGCTGAAATTCCCCATATTTTGGGGCAAAAGTCAGAAAATCCCCTTATTTTGGGGCATAAAGGCACAAATTCCCCTTATTTTCAAACAAAATTGCAGAAATTTCATTTATTTCATGGTAAAAAGTCAGAAATTCCCCTTATTTTGGGGCAAAAAGGAGAAATTTCTTTTATTATGGTACAAAATTGAAGAAATTTTCTTTATTTTAGAACAAAAAGGCAGAAATTCCCCATATTTTGGGGTAAAAGTCAGAAATTCTTCTTATTTTGAGGTAAAATGCAGAAATTTCTTTTATTTAGAGGTAAAATACAGAAATTTCCCTAATATTGTGGGAAAATGCAGAAATTCCCTTTATTTTGGGGCTAAAAGGAAGAAATTTTCCGTATTTTGAAGAAAAATTGCAGAAATTCTCATAATTTTCTGGCAAATGGCTGAAATTCTCTTTATTTTGGGGCAAAAAGACAGATAATCTCTTTTTTTCGGGTGCAAAAAGGCAGAAATTCCCCATATTTTGGGTCAAAAGGCAGAAATTCCCCTTAGTTTAAGGAAAAAAGGCTGAAATTCCCCTTATTTTGGGGCAAAATTGCAGAAATTTCCTATACTTTGGGGCAAAATTGCAGAAATTTCCCTTATTTTGGGGCAAAATTGCAGAAATTTCCCTTATTTTGGGGCAAAATTGCAGAAATTTCACTTATTTCAGGGAAAAAAAGCAGCAATTTCTCTTATTTTGGGGCAAAATGGCAGAAATTTCTTTTATTTTGGTACAAAATTGCAGAAATTTTTCTTATTTTGGGGCAAGAAGAAAGAAATTCCCCATATTTGGGGGCAAAAGGCAGAAATTCCCCTTATTTTGAGAAAAAAAGGCGGAAATTCCATCTATTTTGGGGCAAAAAGGCAGAAATTCCCCTTTTTTGGGGCAAAAAGCAGACATTTCCCTTATTTTGGGGAAAAATTTTAGAAATTTCACTTATTTCAGGGCAAAAAGTCAGAAATTCCCCTTATTTTGGGGCAAAAAGACAGAAATTCTGTTTATTTTTGGGAAAAAGGCAGAAATTGCACTTATTTTGAGTCAAAAAGGCGGAAAATGCGCTATTTTTGGGGCAAAATATAGAAATTTCCCTTTTTTATAGGAAAAATGTATACATTCCCTTTATTTTTGGGCAAAAAGGCAGAAATTCCAGGTATTTTGGAGCAAAATTGCAGAAATTCCCCTAATTTTGGCGCAAAAAGGCAGAAATTCCCCTTATTTGGGGCAAAATTGAAGAAATTTCCTTTACTTTGGGGCAAAATTGCAGAAATTTCCCTTATTTTTAGGCAAAATTGCAGAAATTTTACTTATTTCAGGGAAAAAAGGCAGAAATTTCTCTTTTTGGGGGCAAAAAGGCAGAAATTTCTTCTATTTTGGTACAAAATTGCAGAAATGTTTCTTATTTTGGGGCAAAAAGGCAGAAATTTCCCATATTTTGGGGCAAAAGGCAGAAATTCCCTTTATTTTGAGGAAAAAATGCTGAAATTCCCCTTATTTTGGGGCAAAAAGCAGACATTTCCCTTATTTTGGGGAAAAATTTTAGAAATTTCACTTATTTCAGGGCAAAAAGTCAGAAATTCCTCTTATTTTGGAACAAAAAGACAGAAATTCCATTTATTTTTGGGGAAAAGTCTGAAATTGCACTTATTTTGAGTCAAAAAGGCGGAAAATCCCCTTATTTTGGGGCAAAAGTGAAGAAATTTCCCTTTTTTATGGCAAAAAGGTATACAGTCCCTATATTTTTGGGCAAAAAGGCAGAAATTCCCCGTATTTTGGAGCAAAATTGCAGAAATTCTACTAATCTTGGGGCTAAAAGGCAGAAATTTTCCTTATTTTGGGTTAAAACTGCAGATATTTCACTTATTTCACGGCAAAATGGCAGAAATTCCCCTTATTTTCGACGAAAAAGGCAGAAAATCCTCGTATTTTGGAACAAAATTGCAGAAATTCACCTAATTTTGGCGTAAAACATGCAGTAATTTTCTTTATTTTGTGGCAAAAAGGCAGAAATTCCCCTTATTTTGGGGCAAATGGCAGAAATTCCCCTTATTTTAGGGCAAAATTGCAGAAATTTCCCTTATTTGGGGGCAAAAAACAGAAATTCCCCTTATTTTGGGGCAAAATTGCAGAAATTTGCTTTATTTGTGGGCAAAAAATACAAATTCCCCTTATTTTGCGGCAAAATTGCAGAAATTTTCTTTATTATGAGGAAAAATTGCAGAAATTTCCCTTATTTTAGGGCAAAATTGCAGAAATTTCACTTTTTTCAGAAAAAAAAGCAAAAATTTTTCTTATTTTGAGGAAAAAAGGCAGAAATTTCTATTATTTTGGGGCAAAAAGGCAAAAATTCACCTTATTTTGGGGTAAAATTGCAGAAATTTCATATATTTCAGGGCAAAAAGGCAGAAATTCCCCTTATTTTGAGGTAAAATGCTGAAATTTCCCATTTTTTGGGGCTAAAGGCAGGAATTCCCATTATTTTGGGGCAAAAAGGCACAAATTTCCCTTATTTTCGGGCAAAATTGCACAAATTTCATTTATTTCAGGGTAAAAAGTCAGAAATTCCCCTTATTTCGGGGCAAAAAGTAGAAATTTCTTTTATTATGGTTCAAAATTGAAGAAATTTTCTTTATTTTGGAACAAAAAGACAGAAATTCCCCATATTTTGAGGTAAAAGGCAGAAATTCTTCTTATTTTGAGGTAAAATGCAGAAATTCCCATTATTTAGAGGTAAAATGCAGAAATTCCCCTAATATTTGAGAAAAATGCAGAAATTCCCTTTATTTTGGGAATAAAAGGCAAAAATTTTCCATATTTTGAAGAAAAATTGCAGAAATTCTCATAATTTTCGGGCAAAAAGGCTGAAATACTCCTTATATTTGGGCAAAAATACAGAAAATCTGCTATTTTTGGTAGCCAAACGTCAGAAATTCCCCTTATTTGGGGAAAAATTGCAGAAATTTCCTTTATTTTGGGGCAAAATTGCAGAAATTTTCCTTAATTTGGGGCAAAATTGCAGAAATTTCACTTATTTCAGGGAAAAAAGGCAGAAATTTCTCTTATTTTGAAGCAAAAAAGGCAGAAATTTCTTCTATTTTGTTACAAAATTGCAGAAATTTTTCTTATTTTGGGGCAAAAAGGGAGAAATTCCCCATATTTTGGGGCAAAAGGCAGAAACTCCCCTTATTTTGAGGAAAAAAGGCTGAAATTCCCCTTATTTGGGGGCAAAAAGGCAGAAAATCCCCTTATTTTGGGGCAAAAAGCAGACATTTCCCTTATTTTGGGGAAAAATTTTAGAAATTTCACTTATTTCAGGGCAAAAAGTCAGAAATTCCCCTTATTTTGGGGCAAAAAGACACAAATTCCATTTATTTTTGGGGGAAAGGCAGAAATTGCACTTGTTTTTAGTCAAAGAGGCGGAAATCCCCTTATTTTGGGGCAAAAGTGAAGAAATTTCCCTTTTTCATGGCAAAAATGTATACAATCCCTTTATTTTCGGGCAAAAAGGCAGAAATTCCCCGTATTTTGGAGCAAAATTGCAGAAATTCCTCTAATTTTGGGGCAAAAAGGCAGAAATTCCCTTTATTTTGATGTAAAACTGCAGAAATTTCACTTATTTCGCGGCAAGATGGCAGAAATTCCCCTTATTTTCGGCGAAAAAGGCAGAAAATCATCATATTTTGGAGCAAAATTGCGGAAATTCACCTAATTTTGGCGTAAAACATGAAGTAATTTTTTTATTTTGTGGCAAAAAGGCAGAAATTCCCCTTATTTTGGGGCAAATGGCAGAAATTCCCCTTATTTTAGGGTAAAATTGCAGAAATTTCCCTTATTTGGGGGCAAAAAACAGAAATTCCTCTTATTTTGGGGCAAAATTGCAGAAATTTGCTTTATTTGGGGCCAAAAAAAAGAAATTCCCCTTATTTTAAGGCAAAATTTCAGAAATTTTCATTATTATGTGGAAAAATTACAGAAATTTCCCTTATTTTAGGGCAAAATTGCAGAAATTTCACTTATTTCAGAAAACAAAGCAAAAATTTTTCTTATTTTGAGGCAAAAAGGCAGAAATTCCTATTATTTTGGGGCAAAAAGGCAGAAATTCAACTTATTTTGGGGTAAAATTGCAGAAATTTCATATATTTCAGGGCAAAAAGGCAGAAATTCCACTTATTTTGAGGTAAAATGCTGAAATTTCCCATTTTTTGGGTCTAAAGGCAGAAATTCCCATTATTTTGGGGCAAAAAGGCACAAATTTCCCTTATTTTCGGGCAAAATTGCACAAATTTCATTTATTTCAGGGTAAAAAGTCAGAAATTCCCCTTATTTCGGGGTAAAAATTAGAAATTTCTTTTATTATGATACAAAATTGAAGAAATTTTCTTTATTTCGGAACAAAAAGCAGAAATTCCCCATAATTTGAGGTAAAAGGCAGAAATTCTTTTTATTTTGAGGAAAAATGCAGAAATTCCCATTATTTAGAGGTAAAATTCAGAAATTCCCCTAATATTTAGGGAAAATGCAGAAATTCCCTTTATTTTGAGGAAAAAAGGCTGAAATTCCCCTTATTTGGGGGCAAAAAGGCAGAAATTCCCCTTATTTTGGGGCAAAAAGCAGACATTTCCCTTATTTTGGGGAAAAATTTTAGAAATTTCACTTATTTCAGGGCAAAAAGTCAGAAATTCCCATTATTTTGGAACAAAAAGTCAGAAATTCCGTTTATTTTGGGGAAAAGGCAGAAATTGCACTTATTTTGAGTCAAAAAGGCAGAAAATCCACTTATTTTGGGGCAAGAGTGAAGAAATATCCTTTTTCATGGCAAAAATTTATACATTCCCTTTATTTTCGGGCAAAAAGGCAGAAATTCCCCGTATTTAGGAGGAAAATGGCAGAAATTCTCCTAATTTTGGGGCAAAAAGGCAGAAATTCCCCTTATTTTGATGTAAAACTGCAGAAATTTCACTTATTTCGCGGCAAGATGGCAGAAATTCCCCTTATTTTCGGCGAAAAAGGCAGAAAATCCTCGTATTTTGGAGCAAAATTGCAAAAATTCACCTAATTTTGGCGTAAAACATGCAGTAATTTTCTTTATTTTGTGGCAAAAAGGCAGAAATTCCCCTTATTTTGGGGAAAATAGCAGAAATTTCCCTTATTTTAGGGCAAAATTGCAGAAATTTCCCTTATTTGGGGGCAAAAAACAGAAATTCCTCTATTTTGGGGCAAAATTGCAGAAATTTGCTTTATTTGGGGGCAAAAAACAGAAATTCCCCATATTTTGCGGCAAAATTGCAGAAATTTTCTTTATTATGGGGAAAAATTGCAGAAATTTCTCTTATTTTAGGGCAAAATTGCAGAAATTTCACTTATTTCAGAAAAAAAGCAAAAATTATTCTTATTTTGAGGCAAAAAGGCAGAAATTCCCATTATTTTGGGGCAAAAAGGCAGAAATTCACCTTATTTTGGGGTAAAATTGCAGAAATTTCATATATTTCAGGGCAAAAAGGCAGAAATTCCCCTTATTTTGAGGTAAAATGCTGAAATTTCCCATTTTTTGGGCTAAAGGCAGAAATTCCCATTATTTTAGGGCAAAAAGGCACAAAATTTCCTTATTTTCGGGCAAAATTGCACAAATTTCATTTATTTCAGGGTAAAAAGTCAGAAATTCCCCTTATTTCGGGGCAAAGAGTAGAAATTTCTTTTATTATGGTACAAAATTGAAGAAATTTTCTTTATTTTGGAACAAAAATGCAGAAATTCCCCATAATTTGAGGTAAAAGGCAGAAATTCTTCTTATTTTGAGGTAAAATGCAGAAATTCCCATTATTTAGAGGTAAAATGCAGAAATTCCCCTAATATTTGGGGAAATTGCAGAAATTCCCTTTATTTTGGAGATAAAAGGCAAAAATTTTCCGTATTTGGAAGAAAAATTGCAGAAATTCTCATAATTTTCGGGCAAAAAGGCTGAAATACTCCTTATTTGGGGGCAAAAAGACAGAAAATCTCCTTTTTTTGGCTGCAAAAAAATCAGAAATTCCTCTTATTTGGGGCAAAATTGCAGAAATTTCCTTTACTTTGGGGCAAAATTGCAGAAATTTCCCTTAATTTGGGGCATAATTGCAGAAATTTCACTTATTTCAGGGAAAAAAGGCAGAAATTTCTTTTATTTTGGAGCAAAAAAGGCAGAAATTTCATTTATTTTGTTACAAAATTGCAGAAATTTTTCTTATTTTGGGGCAAAAGGAGAAATTCTCCATATTTTGGGGCAAAAGGCAGAAACTCCCCTTAATTTGAGGAAAAAAGGCTGAAATTCCCCTTATTTGGGGGCAAAAAGGCAGAAATTCCCCTTATTTGGGGGAAAAAGCAGACATTTCCCTTATTTTGGGGAAAAATTTTAGAACTTCACTTATTTCAGGGCAAAAAGTCAGAAATTCTTCTTATTTTGGGGCAAAAAGACAGAAATTCCATTTATTTTGGGGGAAAAGGCAGAAATTGCACTTGTTTTGAGTCAAAAAGGCGGAAAATCCCCTTATTTTGGGGCAAAAGTGAAGAAATTTCCCTTTTTCATGGCAAAAATGTATACAATCCCTTTATTTTCGGGCAAAAAGGCAGAAATTCCCCGTATTTTGGAGCAAAATTGCAGAAATTCCCCTAATTTTGGGGCAAAAATGCAGAAATTCCCCTTATTTTGGGGCAAATGGCAGAAATTCTTCTTATTTTGGGAAAAATGCAGAAATTGCCTTTTTTTGGGGCTAAAAAGCAGAAATTTTCCGTATTTTGAAGAAAAATTGCAGAAATTCTCATAATTTTTGGGCAAAAAGGCTGAAATTTTCCTTATTTTGGGGCAAAAAGACAGAAAATCTCCATTTTTCGGGTGCAAAAAGTCAGAAATTCCCCTTATTTGAGGGCAAAAAGGCAGAAATTCCCATTATTTTGGGGCAAAAAGGCAGAAATTCACCTTATTTTGGGGTAAAATTGCAGAAATTTCATATATTTCAGGGCAAAAAGGCAGAAATTCCCCTTATTTTGAGGTAAAATGCTGAAATTTCCCATTTTTTGGGCTAAAGGCAGAAATTCCCATTATTTTAGGGCAAAAAGGCACAAAATTTCCTTATTTTCGGGCAAAATTGCACAAATTTCATTTATTTCAGGGTAAAAAGTCAGAAATTCCCCTTATTTCGGGGCAAAGAGTAGAAATTTCTTTTATTATGGTACAAAATTGAAGAAATTTTCTTTATTTTGGAACAAAAATGCAGAAATTCCCCATAATTTGAGGTAAAAGGCAGAAATTCTTCTTATTTTGAGGTAAAATGCAGAAATTCCCATTATTTAGAGGTAAAATGCAGAAATTCCCCTAATATTTGGGGAAATTGCAGAAATTCCCTTTATTTTGGAGATAAAAGGCAAAAATTTTCCGTATTTGGAAGAAAAATTGCAGAAATTCTCATAATTTTCGGGCAAAAAGGCTGAAATACTCCTTATTTGGGGGCAAAAAGACAGAAAATCTCCTTTTTTTGGCTGCAAAAAAATCAGAAATTCCTCTTATTTGGGGCAAAATTGCAGAAATTTCCTTTACTTTGGGGCAAAATTGCAGAAATTTCCCTTAATTTGGGGCATAATTGCAGAAATTTCACTTATTTCAGGGAAAAAAGGCAGAAATTTCTTTTATTTTGGAGCAAAAAAGGCAGAAATTTCATTTATTTTGTTACAAAATTGCAGAAATTTTTCTTATTTTGGGGCAAAAGGAGAAATTCTCCATATTTTGGGGCAAAAGGCAGAAACTCCCCTTAATTTGAGGAAAAAAGGCTGAAATTCCCCTTATTTGGGGGCAAAAAGGCAGAAATTCCCCTTATTTGGGGGAAAAAGCAGACATTTCCCTTATTTTGGGGAAAAATTTTAGAACTTCACTTATTTCAGGGCAAAAAGTCAGAAATTCTTCTTATTTTGGGGCAAAAAGACAGAAATTCCATTTATTTTGGGGGAAAAGGCAGAAATTGCACTTGTTTTGAGTCAAAAAGGCGGAAAATCCCCTTATTTTGGGGCAAAAGTGAAGAAATTTCCCTTTTTCATGGCAAAAATGTATACAATCCCTTTATTTTCGGGCAAAAAGGCAGAAATTCCCCGTATTTTGGAGCAAAATTGCAGAAATTCCCCTAATTTTGGGGCAAAAATGCAGAAATTCCCCTTATTTTGGGGCAAATGGCAGAAATTCTTCTTATTTTGGGAAAAATGCAGAAATTGCCTTTTTTTGGGGCTAAAAAGCAGAAATTTTCCGTATTTTGAAGAAAAATTGCAGAAATTCTCATAATTTTTGGGCAAAAAGGCTGAAATTTTCCTTATTTTGGGGCAAAAAGACAGAAAATCTCCATTTTTCGGGTGCAAAAAGTCAGAAATTCCCCTTATTTGAGGGCAAAAAGGCAGAAATTTCCATTATTTTGGGGTAAAATTGAAGAATTTTCACTTATTTCAGGGTAATAAGTCAGAAATTTTCCTTATTTTGGGGCAAAAATGACAGAAATTCTCTCTGTTTTGAGGGAAAAGACAGAAATTCCACTTATTTAGAGGCAAAAAGGCAGAAATTCCCCTTATTTTGGAGCAAAAATGAAGAAATTTCCCTTTTTTATGGCAAAAAGTTATGCATTCTTCTTATTTTGGTGCAAAAAGGCTGAAATTCCCCTTCTTTTGAGGTAAAATGCTGAAATTCCCGATATTTTGGGGCAAAAGGCAGAAATTCCCCTTATTTTGGGGCAAAAAGGCACAAATTTCCCTTATTTTCGGGCAAAATTGCAGAAATTTCATTTATTTAAGGGCAAAAAGTAAGAAATTCCTCTTATTTTGGGGCAAAAAGCAGAAATTTTTTTTATTATGGTAAAAAATTGAAAAAATTTTCCTTATTTTGGAACAAAAAGGCTGAAATTCCCCATATTTTGGGGCAAAAGGCAGAAATTCTTCTTACTTTGAGGTAAAATGCAGAAATTCCCCTTATTTAGATGTAAAATGCAGAAATTCCCAAATATTGGGGGAAAATGCACAAATTCCCTTTATTTTGTAGCTAAAAGGCAGAAATTAACCATATTTTGAAGAAATATTGCAAAAATTCTCATAATTTTCGGGCAAAAAGGAAGAAATTCTCCTTATTTTGGGGCAAAAAGACAGAAGATCTCCTTTTTCCGAAAGCATAAAGTCGGTAATTCCCCTTATTTTGGGGCAAAAAGACAGAAATTTCGTTTATTTTTGGGGAAAAGGCAGAAATTGCACTTATTTTGAGTCAAAAAGGCAGAAAATCCCCTTATTTTGGGGCAAAAATGAAGATATTTCTATTTTTTATAACAAAAAGATAAACATTCCGTTTATTTTTGGGCAAAAAGGCAGAAATTCCCCATATTTTGGACCAAAATTGCAGAAATTCCCCTAATTTTGGGGCAAAAAGGCAGAAATTCCCTTTATTTTGGGGTAAAAGTGCAGAAATTTCACTTATTTCGCAGCAAAATGGCAGAAATTCCCCTTATTTACGGCGAAAAAGGCAGAAAATCCTCGTAATTTGGAGCAAAATTGCAGAAATTCACCTAATTTTGGTGTAAAAAATACAGTAATATTCTTTATTTTGCGGCAAAAAGGCAGAAATTCTCCTTATTTTGGGGCAAAAGGCAGAAATTACCCTTAGTTTAGGGCAAAATTGCAGAAATTTTTTCTTATTTGGGGGCAAAAAACAAGAAATTCCCCTTATTTTGGGGAAAAATTGCAGAAATTTCCCTTATTATAAGGAAAATTGCAGAAATTTCACTTATTTCAGAGAAAAAAAGCAAAAATTTTTCTTATTTTGGGGCAAAAAGGCAGAAATTCCCATTATTTTGGGGCAAAAAGGCAGAAATTCACCTTATTTTGGGCTAAAATTGCAGAAATTTCACATATTTCAGGGCAAAAAGGCAGAAATTTCCCTTAATTTGGGGCAAAAATGAAGAAATTTCCCTTTTTATGGCAAAAAAGTTTGCATTCCCCTTATTTTCAGGCAAAAATGCAGAAATTTCCCGTATTTTGGAGCAAAATTGCAGAAATTCCACTAATTGTGGGGCAAAAAGGCAGAAATTCCCTATATGTTGGGGCAAAAAGACAGAAATTCTTCTTATTTTGGGGCAAAACTCAGAAATTCCCCTTATTTTGGAGCAAAATTGCAGAAATTTCATTTATTTTGGGGCAAAATTGCAGAAATTCCCCTTATTTTGGAGCAAAATGATGAAATCCCTAATTTTTGGCAAAAATTAAAGAAATTTCACTTATTTCGGGAAAAAGGCAAAAATTCCACTTAATTTCAAGCAAAAAGGCAGAAATTCCCTTTATTTTGGGGCAAAAAGGCAGAAATTCCCCTTATTTTGGGATAAAATTGCAGAAATTTCCCTTATTTGGGAGCAAAAAGGCATAAAATCCCCTTAATTTCGGTTAAAAAGGCAGAAATTTCCCATATTTTGGAGCAAAATTGCAGAAATTCCCCAAATATTGGGGCAAAAATGCAGAAATTCCCTTCATTTGGGGCAAAAGGCAGTAATTCCCCTTATTTTCGGGAAAAGATGAAGAACTTCCCAGTATTTTGAAGCAAAATTGCAGAAACTCCCCTAATTTTTGGGCAAAAAGGCAGAAATTCCCTTTATTTTGGGGCAAAAATACAGATATTCTCCTTATTTTGGGGCAAAAATCAGAAATTTCCCTTATTTGAGGCAAAATTGCAGAAATTTCACTTATTTTCAGGTAAAAAGGCTGAAATTCCCTTTATTTTGGGGCAAAAAGGGAAAAATTCTTCTTTTCAGGGCAAAATTGCAGAATTTTCCATTTTTGGGGCAAAAAGGCAGAAATTCCTTATATTTTGGGGCCAAAAGGTAGAAATTCCCCTTATTTTGAGGTAATAAGGCTGAAATTGTCCTTATTTGGGGCAAAAAGGCAGACATTCCCCTTATTTTGGGGTAAAATTGCAGAAATTTCAAATATTTCAGGGCAAAATGGCAGAAATTTCTCTTATTTTAGGGCAAACAGATGAAATCCCTAATTTTTGGCTAAAATTGCAGAAATTTCACTTATTTCGAACAAAAAGCAGAAATTCCACTTAATTTTGGGCAAAAAGGCAGAAATGACCCATATTTTGGAGCAAAATTGCAGAAATTCCCCTAATATTGGTGCAAAAATGCAGAAATTCCCTTTATTTTATGGGCAAAAATGCAGAAATTCCCCTTATTTTTAGGTAAAAAGGCTGAAATTCCCCTTATTTTGGGGCAAAAAGTCAGAAATTCCCTTTATTTTTGGGGAAAAAGACAGAAATTTCATTTATTTTTGGGGAAAAGGCAGAAATTGCACTTATTTTGAGTCAAAAAGGCGGAAAATCCCCTTATTTTAGGGTCAAAATTAAGAAATTTCATTTTTTTATGGCAAAAAGGTATACATTCCCTTTATTTTCGGGCCAAAAGGCAGAAATTCCCTGTATTTTTGAGCAAAATTGCAAAAATTCCCCTAATTTTTGGGCAAAAAGGCAGAAATTCACCTTTTTTGGGGTAAAACTGCAGAAATTTCACTTACTTCGCGGCAAAATGGCAGAAATTCCCTTTATTTTCGGCGAAAAAAGAAGAAAATCCCCGTATTTTGGAGCAAAATTGCAGAAATTCACCTAATTTTGGGATAAAAAATACAGTAATTTTCTTATTTTGAAGCAAAAAGGCAGAAATTCTTATTTTGGGGCAAAAGGCAGAAATTCCCCTTATTTTAGGGCAAAATTGAAGAAATTTCCCTTATTTGGGGGCAAAAAACAGAAATTCCCATTATTTTGGGGCAAAATTGCATGAATTTCCCTTATTATGGAAAAAAATTGCACAAATTTCCCTTATTTTAGAACAAAATTGCAGAAATTTCACTTATTTCAGAGAAAAAAGCAATAATTTTTCTTATTTTGGGGCAAAAAGGCAGAAATTTCTATTATTTTATGGGCAAAAAGGCAGAAATTCACCTTATTTTGGGGTAAAATTGCAGAAATTTCACATATTTCAGGGCAAAAAGGCAGAAATTCCCCTTATTTTGGGGCAAAAAGGCAGAAATTCCCTTTATTTTGGTATAAAATTGCAGAAACTTCCATTATTCAGTAGCAAAAAGGCAGAAAATCCTTTTAATTTTGGGTAAAAAGGCAGAATTTCCCCGTATTTTGAAGCAAAATTGCAGAAATTCCCCTAATATTGGGGCAAAAATGCAGAAAATCCTTTATTTGGGGCAAAAAGGAAGAAGTTCCCCTTATTTTCGGGAAAAGAGGAAGAAATTCCTTGTATTTTGAAGCAAAATTGCAAAAACTCTTCTAATTTTGGGGCAAAAATACAGAAATTCTCCTTATTTTGGGGCAAAAATCAGAAATTTCCTTTATTTTGGGGCAAAATTTTAGAAATTTCTTCTATTTTGTTACAGACTTGCAGATATTTTTCTTATTTTCTGGCAAAAAGGCAGAAATTCCCCTTACTTTGGGATAAAATTGCAGAAATTTCCCTTATTTGGGGGCAAAAAAGATAAATTCGCCTTATTTTGGGGCAAAATTGCAGAAATTTCCCTTATTATGGAAAAAAATTGCAGAAATTTCAAATATTTTGGGGCAAAATTGCAGAAATTTCACTTATTTCAAAGAAAAAAACTCAGAAATTTCTCTTATTTTGGTGCAAAAATGCAGAAATTTCTTTTTTTTTGGTACAAAATTGTAGAAATTTTTTTATTTTGGGGCAAAAATGCAAAAATTCCCCATATTTTGGGACAAAAATGCAGAGATTCTTCTTATTATGAGGTAAAATGCTGAAATTCCCCTTATTTTGGGGCAATAAGACAGAAATTCCCTTTATTTTGTGTCAAAAAGGCAGAAATTTCCCTTATTTTGGGGCAAAATTGTAGAAATTTCACATATTTCAGGGCAAAATTCAAAAATTCCTTTTATTTTGGGGCAAAAAGACAGAAATTCCGATTATTTTTTGGTAAAAAGGCAGAAATTTCACTTATTTTGAGGTAAGAAGGAAGAAATTCCTCTTATTTTCGAACAAAAAAGACAGAAATTTCCTTTGTTTTGTGGAAAAAGACACAAATTCCACTTATTTAAAGGCAAAAAGGCAGAAATTCTCCTTATTTTTGGGCAAAACTCAGAAATTCCAATTATTTTGGGGCAAAATTCCAGAAATTTCACTTATTTTGGGGCAAAATTGCAGAAATTTCATTTATTTCAGGGAAAAAAGGCAGAAATCTTCCTTATTTTGGGGCAAAAAGCAGAAATTCTCCATATTTTAGTGCAAAATGGCTAAATTTCCACTTATTTTGGGGCAAAAAGATGAAATCCCTAATTTTTGGCTAAAATTGAAGAAATTTCACTTATTTCGGGACATAAAGGCAGAAATTCCACTTAATTTCGTGGTAAAAGGCAGAAATGACCTGTATTGTGGAGCAAAATTGCAGAAATTCCCCTAATATTGGTGAAAAATGCAGAAATTCTCTTTATTTTGGGGCAAAAAGGCAGAAATTCTACATATTTTGGTGCAAAAATAAGAAATTTCCCTTATTTTGAGGTAAAATGCTGAAATTCCCCTTATTTTGGGGCAAAAGGCAGAAATGTCCCTATTTTTGGAGAACATTTGCAGAAATTTCACTTATTTCAGGGTAATAAGTCAGAAATTTTCCTTATTTTGGGGCAAAAAAAACCAGAAATTCCCTTTGTTTTTGGAGAAAAAGACAGAAATTCCACTTATTTAGAGGCAAAAAGGCAAAAGTTAACCTTCTTTTGGAGCAAAAATGAAGAAATTTCCATTTTTTATGGCAAAAAGGTGTGCATTCTTCTTATTTTCGGACAAAAAGGCTGAAATTCCCCATATTTTGGGGCAAAAGGCAGAAATTCCCCTTATTTTGGGGCAAAGGGCTGAAATTCCCCTTATTTTAGGGCAAAATTGCAGAAATTTGCTTTATTTGGGGGGAAAAACAGAAATTCCCCTTATTTTGCGGCAAAATTGCAGAAATTTTCTTTATTATGGGGAAAAATTACAGAAGTTTCCCTTATTTTAAGGGCAAAATTGCAGAAATTTCACTTATTTCAGAAAAAAAAGCAAAAATTTTTCTTATTTTGAGGCAAAAAGGCAGACATTCCTATTATTTTGGAGCAAAAAGGCAGAAATTCACCTTATTTTGGGGTAAAATTGTAGAAATTTCATATATTTCAGGGCAAAAAGGCAGAAATTCCCCTTATTTTGAGGTAAAATGCCGAAATTTCCCATTTTTGGGGGCTAAAGGCAGAAATTCCCAATATTTTGGGGCAAAAATGACAGAAATTCCCTTTGTTTTGGGGGAAAAAGACAGAAATTCCACTTATTTAGAGGCAAAAATGCAGAAATTCCCCTTATTTTGGAGTAAAAAAGGAAGAAATTTACCTTTTTTATGGCAAAAAGTCATGCATTCTTCTTATTTTCGGGCAAAAAGGCAGAAATTCCCCATATTTTGGGGCAAAAGGCAGAAACTCCCCTTATTTTGGAGCAAAAATGAAGAAATTTCTCTTTTTTATGGCAAAAAGGTATGCATTCTTCTTATTTTGTTGCAAAAAGGCTGAAATTCCCCATATTTTGAGGTAAAATGTTGAAATTCCCCATATTATTGGGCAAAAGGCAGAAATTCCCCTTATTTTGGGGCAAAAAGGAACAAATTTCCCTTATTTTCGGGCAAAATTGCAGAAATTTCATTTATTTCAGAGCAAAAAGTAAGAAATTCCCCTTATTTTGAGCCAAAAAGCAGAAATTTCATTTATTTTTTGGGGAAAAGACAGAAATTGCACTTATTTTGAGTCAAAAAGGCGGAAAATCCCCTTATTTTGGGGCAAGAATGAAGAAATTTCTATTTTTTATAACAAAAAGGTAAACATTCCCTTTATTTTCAGGCCAAAAGGCAGAAATTCCCCATATTTTGGAGCAAAATTGCAGAAATTCCTTTAATTTTGGGGCATAAAGGCAGAAATTCCCCTTATTTTGGGGTAAAACTCCAGAAATTTCACTTATTTTGCAGCAAAATGGCAGAAATCCCCCATATTTTCGGCGAAAAAGGCAGAAAATCCTCGTATTTTGGAGCAAAATTGCAGAAATTCACCTAATTTTGGGGTAAAAAATACAGTAATATTCATTATTTTGGGGCAAAAATGCAGAAATTCTCCTTATTTTGGGGCAAATGGCAGAAATTCACCTTATTTTAGGGCAAAATTGCAGAAATTTCCCTTATTTGGGGGCAAAAAATCAGAAATTCCCCTTATTTTGGGGCAAAATTGCAGAAATTTCCCTTATTATAGGGAAAATTGCAGAAATTTCACTTATTTGAGAGAAAAAAAGCAAAAATTTTTCTTATTTTGGGGCAAAAAGGCAGAAATTCCCATTATTTTGGGGCAAAAAGGCAGAAATTCACCTTATTTTGGGCTAAAATTGCAGAAATTTCACATATTTCAGGGCAAAAAGGCAGAAATTTCCCTTAATTTGGCGTAAAAATGAAGAAATTTTTCTTTTTATGGCAAAAAGGTATGCATTCCCCTTATTTTCAGGCAAAAATGCAGAAATTTCCCTTATTTTGGAGCAAAATTGCAGAAATTTCCCCAATTGTGGGGCAAAAAGGCAGAAATTCCCTATATGTTGGGGCAAAAAGACAGAAATTCTCCTCATTTTGGGGCAAAACTCAGAAATTCCACTTTTTTTGGAGCAAAATTTCAGAAATTTCCCTTATTTTGGGGCAAAATTGCAGAAATTTCATTTATTTTGGGGCAAAATGGCAGAAATTCCCCTTATTTTGGGGCAAAAAGATGAAATTTCTAATTTTTGGCTAAAATTAAAGAAATTTCACTTTTTTCGGAACAAAAAGGCAAAAATTCCACTTAATTTCGGGCAAAAAGGCAGAAATTCCCCTTATATTGGGGCAAAAAGGCAGAAATTCCCCTTATTTTGGGGTAAAATTGCAGAAATTTCCCTTATTTGGGAGCAAAAAGGCAGAAAATCCCCTTAATTTCGGTTAAAAAGCAGAAATTCCCCATATTTTGGAGCAAAATTGCAGAAATTCCCCTAATATTGGGACAAAAATGCAGAAATTCCCTTTATTTGGGGCAAAAGGCAGAAGTTCCCCTTATTTTTGAGAAAAGAGGAAGAAATTCCCTGTATTTTGAAGCAAAATTGCAGAAACTCCCCTAATTTTAGGGCAAAAAGGCAGAAATTTTCTTTATTTTGGGGCAAAAATACAGATATTCTCTTTATTTTGGGGCAAAAATCAGAAATTTCCCTTATTTGAGGCAAAATTGCAGAAATTTCACTTTTTTTAAGGTAAAAAGGCTGAAATTTCCTTTATTTTGTGGAAAAAAGGAGAAATACTCCTTTTCAGGGCAAAATTGCAGAATTTTCCTTTTTTGGGGCAAAAAGGCAGAAATTCCTTATATTTTGGAGCAAAAAGGCAGAAATTCCCCTTATTTTGAGGTAATAAGGCTGAAATTCCCCTTATTTGGGGCAAAAAAGGCAGAAATTCCCCTTATTTTGGGGTAAAATTGTAGAAATTTCAAATATTTCAGGGCAAAATGGCAGAAATTTCCCTTATTTGAGGGCAAAAAGATGAAATCCCTAATTTTTTGCTAAAATTGCAGAAATTTAACTTATTTCGGACAAAAAGGCAGAAATTCCACTTAATTTTAAGCAAAAAGGCAGAAATTCTCCATATTTTGGGGCAAAAATGCAGAGATTCCCTTTATTATGAGGTAAAATGCTGAAAATACCCTTATTTTGGGGCAAAAAGACAGAAATTCCCTTTATTTTGTGGCAAAAAGGCAGAAATTTCCCTTATTTTAGGGAAAAATTGCAGAAATTTCACATATTTCAGGGCAAAATTCAAAACTTCCTTTTATTTTGGGGCAAAACGACAGAAATTCCATTTATTTTTAGGTAAAAAGGCAGAAATTTCACTTATTTTGAGGTAATAAGGAAGAAATTCCTCTTATTTTGGAACAAAAAAGACAGAAATTTCCTTTGTTTTGTGGAAAAAGACAGAAATTCCACTTATTTAGAGGCAAAGAGGAAGAAATTCTCCTTATTTTAGGGCAAAACTCAGAAATTCCACTTATTTTGGGGCAAAATTCCAGAAATTTTCCTTATTTTGGGGGAAATTGCAGAAATTTTTCTTATTTTGGGGCAAAAAAGCAGAAATTCCTAATATTTTGGGCCAAAATTCAGAAATTCCCCTTATTTTGAGGTAAAAAGGCTGAAATTCCCCTTATTTGGGGGCAAAAAGGCAGAAATTTCCCTTATATTGGGGCAAAATTGCAGAAATTTCTCTTATTTCAGGGTAATAAGTCAAAAATTTTCCTTATTTTGGGGCAAAAATAACAGAAATTCCCTTTGTTTTGGGGGAAAAGACAGAAATTCCACTTATTTAGAGGCAAAAAAGCAGAAATTCCCCTTATTTTAGGGCAAAATTGCAGAAATTTCCCTTATTTGCGGGCAAAAAAACAGAAATTCCCCTTATTTTGGGGCAAAATTCCAGAAATTTCCTTTATTATGAAGAAAAATTGCAGACATTTTTTTTATTTTAGGGCAAAATTGCAGAAATTTCACTTATTTCAGAAAAAAAAAAGCAAAAATTTATCTTATTTTGGGGCAAAAAGGCGGAAAATTCCCATTATTTTGGGGCAAAAGGCAGAAAATCACCTTATTTTGGGCAAAAATTGCAGAAATTTCACACATTTCAGGGCAAAAAGGCAGAAATTTCCCTTAATTTGGGGCAAAAATGAAGAAATTTCCTTTTTTTATGGCAAAAAGGTATGCATTACACTTATTTTCCGGCAAAAAGGCAGAAATTCCCCGTATTTTGGAGCAAAATTGCAGAAATTCCCCTAATTGTGGGGCAAAAATGCAGAAATTCTCCTTATTTTGGGGCAAAACTCAGAAATCCCACTTATTTTGGGGCAAAATTCCAGAAATTTTCTATTTTTGGGAGCAAAATTGCAGAAATTTCATTAATTTGGGGCAAAATAGGAGAAATTTCCCATATTTTGGGGCCAAAATGCAGAAATTCCCCTTATTTTGAGGTAAAAAAGCTGAAATTCCCTTTATTTGGGGGCAAAAAGGCAGAAATTTCCCTTATTTAGGGGCAAAATTGCAGAAATTTCACTTATTTCAGTGTAATAAGTCAGAAATTTTCCTTATTTTGGGGCAAAAAAGACAGAGATTCCCTATGTTTTGGGGGAAAAAGACAAAAATTCCACTTATTTAGAGGCCAAAAAGCCGAAATTCCCCTTATTTTAGGGCAAAATTGCAGAAATTTTTCTTATTTGGAAGAAAAAAAAACAGAAATTCCCCTTATTTTGGGGCAAAATTCCAGAAATTTTATTTATTTTGGGGCAAAATTGCAGAAATTTCACTTATTTCAGGGAAAAAAGGCAGAAATTGTCCTTATTTTGAGGCAAAAAGGCAATAATTCTTAATAGTTTGTGCCATAATTCAGAAATTCCTCTAATTTTGAGATAAAAAGGCTGAAATTCTCCTTATATGAGGGCAAAAAGGCAGAAATTTCCCTTATATTGGGGCAAAATTGCAGAAATTTCAATTATTTCAGGGTAATAAGTAAGAAATTTTCCTTATTTTAGGGCAAAAATGACAGAAATTCCCTTTGTTTTGGGGGAAAACATCCGAAATTCCACTTATTTAGAGTCAAAAAAGCAGAAAATCCCCATAATTTAGGGCAAAATTGCAGAAATTTCCCTTATTTGCGGGCAAAAAAACAGAAATTCTTCTTATTTTCGGGCAATATTCCAGAAATTTCATTTATTATGGGGGAAAATTGCAGAAATTTCTTTTATTTTAGGGCAAAATTGCAGAAATTTCATTTATTTCAGAGAAAAAAAGCAAAAATTTTTCTTATTTTGGGGCAAAAATGCAGAAAGTCCCATTATTTTGGGGCAAAAAGGCAGAAATTCACCTTATTTTGGGCTAAAATTGCAGAAATTTCACATATTTCAGAACAAAAAGGCAGAAATTTCCCTTAATTTTGGGGAAAAATGAAGAAATTTCCCTTTTTTATGGCAAAAAGGTATTCATTCCCCTTATTTTCGGGCAAAAAGGCAGAAATTCCTGGTATTTTGGAGCAAAATTGCAGAAATTCCCCTAATTGTGGGGCAAAAAGGCAGAAATTCACCTTATTTTGGGGCAAAACTTAGAAATTCCACTTATTTTGGGGCAAAATTCTAGAAATTTTCCTTATTTTGGGGCAAAATTGCAGAAATTTCACATATTTTCGGGTAAAATTGAAGAAATTTCACTTATTTCAGGGAAAAAAGTCAGAAATTTTCCTTATTTTGGGGCAAAAAGGAAGAAATTCTCCATATTTTGGTACAAAAATCAGAAATTTCCCTTATTTTGAGGTAAAATGCTGAAATTCCCCTTATTTTGGGGCAAAAGGCAGAAATTTCCGTTTTTTGGGGCAAATTTGCAGAAATTTCACTTATTTCAGGGTAATAAGTCAGAAATTTTTCTTATTTTTGGGCAAAAAAGACAGAAATTCCTTTATTTTGGGGGAAAAACAGAAATTCCACTTATTTAGGGGCAAAAATGCAAATGTTCCTCTTATTTTGGAGCAAAATGAAGAAATTTCCCTTTTTTATGCCAAAAAGGTATGCATTCTTCTTATTTTCAGACAAAAAGGCAGAAATTCCCCATATTTTGGGGCAAAAGGCAGAAATTCCCCTTATTTTTGGGCAAAATTGCCGAAATTTTCCTTATTATGGGGAAAAATTGCAGAAATTTCCCTTATATTAGGGCAAAATTTCAGAAAATTCAATAATTGTTGCGCAAAAAGGCAGAAATTCTCCTTATTTTGGGGCAAAACTCAGAAATTCCACTTGTTTTGGGGCAAAATTCCAGAAATTTCCCTTATTTTGGGGCAAAATTGCAGAAATTTTATTATTTTGAAGCAAAATAATTGCAGACATTTCACTTATTTCAGGGAAAAAAGGCAGAAATTTTCCTTATTTTGGGGCAAAAAGGCAAAAATTCCTAATATTTTGTGCCAAAATTCAGAAATTCCCCTTATTTTGAGGTAAAAAGGCTGAAATTCCCCTTATTTGGGGGCAAAAAGGCAGAAATTTCCCTTATATTGGGGCAAAATTGCAGAAATTTCACTTATTTCAGGGTGATAAGTCAGAAATTTTTCTTATTTTGGGGCAAAAATGACAGAAATTCCATTTTTTTGGGGGGAAAAGACAAAAATTCCACTTATTTAAAGGCAAAAAAGCAGAATTTTTCATTATTTTGGAGCAAAAATGAAGAAATTTCCTTTTTTTATGGCAAAAAAGGTATGCATTTTTCTTATTTTCAGGCAAAAAGGCAAAAATTCCCCATATTTTGGGGCAAAAGGCAGAAATTCTCCTTATTTTAAAGCAAAAATGAAGAAATTTTCCTTTTTTATGGCAAAAAAGTATGCATTCTTCTTATTTTGGTGCGAAAAGGCAGAAATTCCCCTTAATTTGAGGTAAAATGCTGAAATTCCCCATATTTTAAGGCAAATGTCAGAAATTCCCCTTATTTTGGGACAAAATCGCAGAAATTTCACTAATTGTTGGGCAAAAAACAGAAATTCCCCTTATTTTGAAGCAAAATTGCGGAAATTTCCCTTATTATGGGGAAAAATTGCAGAAATTTCCCTTATTTTAGGGCAAAATTGCAGAAATTTCACTAATTGTGGGGCAAAAAGGCAGAAATTCTCTTTATTTTGGGGCAAAACTCAGAAATTCCACTTATTTTGGGGCAAAATTCCAGAAATTTCTCTTATTTTGGGGCAAAATTGCAGAAATTTTACTTATTTTGGGGCAAAATTCCAGAAATTTCACTTATTTTAGGGAAAAAAGGCAGAAATTTTCTTTATTTTGGGGCAAAAAGGCAGAAATTCCTAATATTTTGTGCCAAAATTCAGAAATTCCCCTTTTTTTGAGGTAAAAAGGCTGAAATTCCCCATATTTGTGGGCAAAAAGGTAGAAACTTCCCTTATATTGGGGCAAAATTGCAGAAATTTTTCTTATTTTGGAACAAAAAGGCAGAAATTCCCCAAATTTGGGGGCAAAAGGCAGAAATTCTTCTTATTTTGCGGTAAAATGCAGAAATTCCCCTTATTTAGACGTAAAATGCAGAAATTCCCCAAATATTGGGGGAAAATGCAGAACTTCCCTTTATTTTGGGGCTAAAAGGCAGAAATTAACCATATTTTGAAGCAAAATTGCAGAAATTCTCATAATTTTCGGGCAAAAAGACAGAAAATCTCCTTTTTTCGGGAGCAAAAAGTAAGAAATTCCCCTTATTTTTGGGCAAAATTGCAGAAATTTCCTTTACATTGGGGCAAAATTGCAGAAATTTCCCTTATTTTGGGGCAAAATTGCAGAAATTTCATTTATTTCAGAAAAAAAGGCAGAAATTTTCTTATTGTGGGGCAAAAAGGCAGAAATTTCTTTTATTTTAGTACAAAATTTCAGAAATTTTTCTTATTTTGGGGCAAAAAGGCAGAAATTCCCCTTATTTTGGGGCAAAAAGGCAGAGATTCCCCTTATTTTGGTGCAAAAAGCAGAAATTCACCTTAATTTGGGGTAAAACTGCAGAAATTTCACTTATTTCGCGGCAAAATGGCAGAAATTCCCCTTATCTTCGGCGAAAAAGGCAAAAAATCCCCGTATTTTAGAGCAAAATTGCAGAAATTAGCCTAATTTTGGGGTAAAAAATACAGTAATTTACTTTATTTTGGGGCAAAAAGGCAGAAATACTCCTTATTTTTGGGCAAAAGGCAGAAATTCTCTTTATTTTAGGGCAAAATTGCAGAAATTTCCCTTATTTGGGGGCAAAAAACCCGAAATTCCCCTTATTTTGGGGCAAAATTGCAGAAATTTCCTTTATTATGGAAAAAAATTGCAAAAATTTCCCTTATTTTAGGGCAAAATTGCAGAAATTTCACTTATTTAAGAGAATAAAAGCAAAAAATTTTTTTATTTTGGGGCAAAAAGGCAGAAATTCCCATTATTTTGGGGCAAAAATGCAGAAATTCAAATTATTTTGGGGTAAAATTGCAGAAATTTCACAAATTTTAGGGCAAAAAGGCAGAAATTTCCCTTATTTTGGGGCAAAATTGCAGAAATTTCAATTATTTCACGGTAATAAGTCAGAAATTTTCCTTATTTTCGAGCAAAAAAGACAGAAATTCCCTTTGTTTTGGGGGTAAAGACAGAAATTCCACTTATTTAGAGGCAAAAAGGCAGAAATTTCTCCTGTTTTGGAGCAAAAAGGAAGAAATTATACTTTTTTATGGCAAAAAGGTATGCATTCCCCTTATTTTTGGGCAAAAATGCAGAAATTCCCCGTATTTTGGAGCAAAATTGCAGAAATTCCCCTAATTGTGCGGCAAAAATGCAGAAATTCCCTATATGTTGGGGCAAAAAAACAGAAATTATCCTTATTATGGGGCAAAACTCAGAAATTCCACTTATTTTGGAGCAAAATTTCAGAAATTTCCCTTATTTTGGGGCAAAATTGCAGAAATTTCATTTATTTTGGGGCAAAATTGCAGAAATTCCCCTTATTTTGGGGCAAAAAGATGAAATCCCTAATTTTTGGCTAATATTGAAGAAATTTCACTTATTTCAGGACAAAAAGGCAAAAATTCCACTTAATTTCGGGCAAAAAGGCAGAAATTCCCCTTATTTTGGGGCAAAAAGGCAGAAATTCCCCTTATTTTGGGATAAAATTGCAGAAATTTCCCTTATTTGGGAGCAAAAAGGAAAAAAATCCCCTTAATTTCGGGTAAAAAGGCAGAAATTCCCCATATTATGGAGCAAAATTGCAGAAATTCCCCTAATATTGGGGCAAAAATGTAGAAATTCCCTTTATTTGGGGCAAAAAGGCAGAAGTTCCCCTTATTTTTGGGAAAAGAAGAAGAAATTCCCTGTATTTTGAAGCAAAATTGCAGAAACTCCCCTAATTTTGGGGCAAAAATGCTGAAATTCCCTTTATTTTGGTGCAAAAATACAGATATTCTCTTTATTTTGGGGCAAAAATCAGAAATTTCCCTTATTTGGGGCAAAATTGCAGAAATTTCACTTATTTTCAGGTAAAAAGGCTGAAATTTCCTTTATTTTGGGTCAAATAGGGAGAAATTCTCCTTTTCAGGGCAAAATTGCAGAATTTTCTTTTTTGGGGGGCAAAAAGGCAGAAATTCCTTATATTTTGGGGCAAAAGTCAGAAATTCCCCTTATTTTGAGGTAATAAGGCTAAAATTCCCCTTATTTGGGGCAAAAAGGCAGAAATTCCCCTTATTTTGGGGTAAAATTGCAGAAATTTCAAATATTTCAGGGCAAAATGGCAGAAATTTCCCTTATTTTGGGGCAAAATATGAAATCCCTAATTTTTAGATAAAATTGCAGAAATTTCACTTATTTCGGACAAAAATAAGAAATTCCACTTAATTTTGGGCAAAAAGGCATAAATGACCCATATTTTGGAGCAAAATTGCAGAAATTCCCCTAATATTGGTGCAAAAATTCAGAAATTCCCTTTATTTTGGGGGCAAAAAGGCAGAAATTCCTCTTATTTTTAGGTAAAAAGGCTGAAATTTCCCTTGTTTTGGGGCAAAAAGTCAGAAATTCCCCATATTTTTGGGCAAAAAGACAGAAATTTCGTTTATTTTTGGGGAAAAGGCAGAAATTGCACTTATTTTGAGTCAAAAAGGTGAAAAATCTCCTTATTTTGGGGTAAAAATGAAGAAATTTCCTTTTTTTATAGCAAAAAAGTATACATTCCCTTTATTTTCAGGCCAAAAGGCAGAAATTCCCCGTATTTTGGAGCAAAATTGCAAAAATTCCCCTAATTTTTGGGCAAAAAGGCAGAAATTTTCCTTATTTTTGTGTAAAACTGCAGAAATTTCACTTATTTCATGGCAAAATGGCAGAAATTCCCTTTATTTTCGGCGAAAAAGGAAGAAAATCCCTGTATTTTGGAGCAAAATTGCAGAAATTCACCTAATTTTGGGGTAAAAAATACAGTAATTTTCTTATTTTTGGGCAAAAAGGCAGAAATTCTCCTTATTTTGGGGCAAAAGGCAGAAATTCCCCTTATTTTAGGGGAAAATTGAAGAAATTTCTATTATTTGCGGGCAAAAAACAGAAATTTCCCTTATTTTGGGGCAAAATTGCAGTAATTTCATTTATTTTGGGGCAAAATTGCAGAAATTTCCCTTATTTTGGTGCAAAAAGATGAAATCCCTAAATTTTGGCTAAAATTGAAGAAATTTCACTTATTTCGGGACAAAAAGGCAGAAATTCCACTTAATTTCGGGCAAAAAGGCAGAAATTCTCCTTATTTTGGGGCAAAAAGGCAGAAATTCCCCTTATTTTGGGATAAAATTGCAGAAATTTCCCTTATTTGGGAGCAAAAAAGAAGAAAATCCCCTTAATTTCGGGTAAAAAGGCAGAAATTCCCCATATTTTGGAGCAAAATTGCAGAAATTCCCCTAATATTGGGGCAAAAATGTAGAAATTCCCTTTATTTGGGGCAAAAAGGCAGAAGTTCCCCTTATTTTTGGGAAAAGAAGAAGAAATTCCCTGTATTTTGAAGCAAAATTGCAGAAACTCCCCTAATTTTGGGGCAAAAAGGCTGAAATTCCCTTTATTTTGGTGCAAAAATAGAGATATTCTCCTTATTTTGGGGCAAAAATCAGAAATTTCCCTTATTTGGGGCAAAATTGCAGAAATTTCACTTATTTTCAGGTAAAAAGGCTGAAATTTCCTTTATTTTGGGGCAAATAGGGAGAAATTCTCCTTTTCAGGGCAAAATTGCAGAATTTTCCTTTTTTGGGGGCAAAAAGGCAGAAATTCCTTATATTTAGGGGCAAAAATGCAGAAATTCCCCTTATTTTGAGGTAATAAGGCTAAAATTCCCCTTATTTGGGGCAAAAAGGCAGAAATTCTCCTTATTTTGGGGCAAAAGGCAGAAATTCCCCTTATTTTAGGGGAAAATTGAAGAAATTTCCCTTATTTGGGGGCAAAAAACAGAAATTCCCCTTATTTTGGGGCAAAATTGCAGGAATTTCCCTTATTATGGAAAAAATTGCAGAAATTTCTCTTATTTTAGGGCAAAATTGCAGAAATTTCACTTATTTCAGAGAAAAAAAGCAATAATTTTTCTTATTTTGGGGCAAAAAGGCAGAAATTCCTATTATTTTATGGGCAAAAAGGCAGAAATTCACCTTATTTTGGGGTAAAATTGCAGAAATTTCACATATTTCAATGCAAAAAGGCAGAAATTCTTTTTTTTGGGGGGCAAAAAGACAGAAATTCCCTTTATTTTGGGATAAAATTGCAGAAATTTCTCTTATTTGGGAGCAAAAAGGGAGAAAATCCTTTTAATTTTGGGTAAAAAGGCAGAATTTCCCCGTATTTTGGAGCAAAATTGCAGAAATTCCCCTAATATTGGGGCAAAAATGCAGAAATTCCCTTTATTTGGGGCAAAAAGACAGAAGTTCCCCTTATTTTCGGGAATAGAGGAAGAAATTCCCTGTATTTTGAAGTAAAATTGCAGAAACTCCCCTAATTTGGGGGCAAAAAGGCAGAAATTCCCTTTATTTTGGGGCAAAAATATAGAAATTCTCCTTATTTTGGGGCAAAAATAAGATATTTCCTTTATTTTCGGGCAAAATTTTAGAAATTTCTTCTATCTTGTTACCGACTTTCAGAAATTTTTCTTATTTTGTGGCAAAAAGGCAGAAATTCCCCTTATTTTGGGATAAAATTGCAGAAATTTCCCTTATTTGGGGGCAAAAAACAAAAATTCCCCTTATTTTGGGGCAAAATTGCAAAAATTTCCCTTATTATGGCAAAAAATTGCAGAAATTTCCCTTATGTTGTGGTAAAATTGCAGAAATTTCACTTATTTCAGAGAAAAAAACTCAGAAATTTCTCTTATTTTGGGGCAAAAAGGCAGAAATTTCTTTTATTTTGGTACAAAATTGTAGAAATTTTCAATATTTTGGGGCATAAATGCAGTAATTCCCCATATTTTGGGGCAAAAATGCAGAGATTCCCCTTATTATGAGGTAAAATTCTGAGATTCTTCTTATCTTGGGGCAAAAAGACAGAAATTCCTTTTATTTTGTGGCAAAAAGGCAGAAATTTCCCTTATTTTAGGGCAAAATTGCAGAAATTTCACTTATTTCAGGGCAAAATTCAAAAATTCCTTTTATTTTGGGGCAAAAAGACAGAAATTCCGTTTATTTTTGGGTAAAAAGGCAAAAATTTCACTTATTTTGAGGTAAGAAGGAAGAAATTTTTCTTATTTTGGGGCAAAAATGAAGAAATTTCTTTTTTGTGGCAATAGGTATACATTCTCTTTCTTTTCAAGGAAAAAAGCAGAAATTCCTCAGATTTTGGAGCACAATTGCAGAAAATCCCCTAATTGTGGGGCAAAAAAACAGAAAATCCCTATATGTTCAGGCAAAAACACAGAAATTCTCCTTATTTTGGGGCAAAACTCAGAAATTTCACTTATTTTGGGGCAAAAGTGAAGAAATTTCACTTATTTCAGTGAAAAAAGGCAGAAACTTTCCTTATTTTGGGGCAAAAAAGCAGAAATTCCTAATATTTTGTGGCAAAATGCAGAAATTCCCCTTATTTTGAGGTAAATAGGCTGAAATTCCCTTTATTCGGGGGCAAAAAGGCAGAAATTTCCCTTATTTTGGGGCAAAATTGCAGAATTTTCACTTATTTCAGGGAAATAAGTCAGAAATTCCCCTTATTTTGGGGCAAAAAAGACAGAAATTCTCTTTGTTTTGGGGGAAAAAGACAGAAATTCCACATATTTAGAGGCATAAATGCAGAAATTCCCCTTATTTTGGGGTAAAATTGCAGAAATTTCAAATATTTCAGGGCAAAATGGCAGAAATTTCCCTTATTTTGGGGCAAAATATGAAATCCCTAATTTTTAGATAAAATTGCAGAAATTTCACTTATTTCGGACAAAAATAAGAAATTCCACTTAATTTTGGGCAAAAAGGCATAAATGACCCATATTTTGGAGCAAAATTGCAGAAATTCCCCTAATATTGGTGCAAAAATTCAGAAATTCCCTTTATTTTGGGGGCAAAAAGGCAGAAATTCCTCTTATTTTTAGGTAAAAAGGCTGAAATTTCCCTTGTTTTGGGGCAAAAAGTCAGAAATTCCCCATATTTTTGGGCAAAAAGACAGAAATTTCGTTTATTTTTGGGGAAAAGGCAGAAATTGCACTTATTTTGAGTCAAAAAGTTGAAAAATCTCCTTATTTTGGGGTAAAAATGAAGAAATTTCCTTTTTTTATAGCAAAAAAGTATACATTCCCTTTATTTTCAGGCCAAAAGGCAGAAATTCCCCGTATTTTGGAGCAAAATTGCAAAAATTCCCCTAATTTTTGGGCAAAAAGGCAGAAATTTTCCTTATTTTTGTGTAAAACTGCAGAAATTTCACTTATTTCATGGCAAAATGGCAGAAATTCCCTTTATTTTCGGCGAAAAAGGAAGAAAATCCCTGTATTTTGGAGCAAAATTGCAGAAATTCACCTAATTTTGGGGTAAAAAATACAGTAATTTTCTTATTTTTGGGCAAAAAGGCAGAAATTCTCCTTATTTTGGGGCAAAAGGCAGAAATTCCCCTTATTTTAGGGGAAAATTGAAGAAATTTCTATTATTTGCGGGCAAAAAACAGAAATTTCCCTTATTTTGGGGCAAAATTGCAGTAATTTCATTTATTTTGGGGCAAAATTGCAGAAATTTCCCTTATTTTGGTGCAAAAAGATGAAATCCCTAAATTTTGGCTAAAATTGAAGAAATTTCACTTATTTCGGGACAAAAAGGCAGAAATTCCACTTAATTTCGGGCAAAAAGGCAGAAATTCTCCTTATTTTGGGTCAAAAAGGCAGAAATTCCCCTTATTTTGGGATAAAATTGCAGAAATTTCCCTTATTTGGGAGCAAAAAAGAAGAAAATCCCCTTAATTTCGGGTAAAAAGGCAGAAATTCCCCATATTTTGGAGCAAAATTGCAGAAATTCCCCTAATATTGGGGCAAAAATGTAGAAATTCCCTTTATTTGGGGCAAAAAGGCAGAAGTTCCCCTTATTTTTGGGAAAAGAAGAAGAAATTCCCTGTATTTTGAAGCAAAATTGCAGAAACTCCCCTAATTTTGGGGCAAAAAGGCTGAAATTCCCTTTATTTTGGTGCAAAAATAGAGATATTCTCCTTATTTTGGGGCAAAAATCAGAAATTTCCCTTATTTGGGGCAAAATTGCAGAAATTTCACTTATTTTCAGGTAAAAAGGCTGAAATTTCCTTTATTTTGGGGCAAATAGGGAGAAATTCTCCTTTTCAGGGCAAAATTGCAGAATTTTCCTTTTTTGGGGGCAAAAAGGCAGAAATTCCTTATATTTAGGGGCAAAAATGCAGAAATTCCCCTTATTTTGAGGTAATAAGGCTAAAATTCCCCTTATTTGGGGCAAAAAGGCAGAAATTCTCCTTATTTTGGGGCAAAAGGCAGAAATTCCCCTTATTTTAGGGGAAAATTGAAGAAATTTCCCTTATTTGGGGGCAAAAAACAGAAATTCCCCTTATTTTGGGGCAAAATTGCAGGAATTTCCCTTATTATGGAAAAAATTGCAGAAATTTCTCTTATTTTAGGGCAAAATTGCAGAAATTTCACTTATTTCAGAGAAAAAAAGCAATAATTTTTCTTATTTTGGGGCAAAAAGGCAGAAATTCCTATTATTTTATGGGCAAAAAGGCAGAAATTCACCTTATTTTGGGGTAAAATTGCAGAAATTTCACATATTTCAATGCAAAAAGGCAGAAATTCTTTTTTTTGGGGGGCAAAAAGACAGAAATTCCCTTTATTTTGGGATAAAATTGCAGAAATTTCTCTTATTTGGGAGCAAAAAGGGAGAAAATCCTTTTAATTTTGGGTAAAAAGGCAGAATTTCCCCGTATTTTGGAGCAAAATTGCAGAAATTCCCCTAATATTGGGGCAAAAATGCAGAAATTCCCTTTATTTGGGGCAAAAAGACAGAAGTTCCCCTTATTTTCGGGAATAGAGGAAGAAATTCCCTGTATTTTGAAGTAAAATTGCAGAAACTCCCCTAATTTGGGGGCAAAAAGGCAGAAATTCCCTTTATTTTGGGGCAAAAATATAGAAATTCTCCTTATTTTGGGGCAAAAATAAGATATTTCCTTTATTTTCAGGCAAAATTTTAGAAATT
This sequence comes from Micromys minutus, assembly GCF_963924665.1. Taxonomy (NCBI): domain Eukaryota; kingdom Metazoa; phylum Chordata; class Mammalia; order Rodentia; family Muridae; genus Micromys; species Micromys minutus. Next base: position 8,268,468 of record NW_027667467.1, on the reverse strand, counting down.
TCTTCTATCTTGTTACCGACTTTCAGAAATTTTTCTTATTTTGTGGCAAAAAGGCAGAAATTCCCCTTATTTTGGGATAAAATTGCAGAAATTTCCCTTATTTGGGGGCAAAAAACAAAAATTCCCCTTATTTTGGGGCAAAATTGCAAAAATTTCCCTTATTATGGCAAAAAATTGCAGAAATTTCCCTTATGTTGGGGTAAAATTGCAGAAATTTCACTTATTTCAGAGAAAAAAACTCAGAAATTTCTCTTATTTTGGGGCAAAAAGGCAGAAATTTCTTTTATTTTGGTACAAAATTGTAGAAATTTTCAATATTTTGGGGCATAAATGCAGTAATTCCCCATATTTTGGGGCAAAAATGCAGAGATTCCCCTTATTATGAGGTAAAATTCTGAGATTCTTCTTATCTTGGGGCAAAAAGACAGAAATTCCTTTTATTTTGTGGCAAAAAGGCAGAAATTTCCCTTATTTTAGGGCAAAATTGCAGAAATTTCACTTATTTCAGGGCAAAATTCAAAAATTCCTTTTATTTTGGGGCAAAAAGACAGAAATTCCGTTTATTTTTGGGTAAAAAGGCAAAAATTTCACTTATTTTGAGGTAAGAAGGAAGAAATTTTTCTTATTTTGGGGCAAAAATGAAGAAATTTCTTTTTTTGTGGCAATAGGTATACATTCTCTTTCTTTTCAAGGAAAAAAGCAGAAATTCCTCAGATTTTGGAGCACAATTGCAGAAAATCCCCTAATTGTGGGGCAAAAAAACAGAAAATCCCTATATGTTCAGGCAAAAACACAGAAATTCTCCTTATTTTGGGGCAAAACTCAGAAATTTCACTTATTTTGGGGCAAAAGTGAAGAAATTTCACTTATTTCAGTGAAAAAAGGCAGAAACTTTCCTTATTTTGGGGCAAAAAAGCAGAAATTCCTAATATTTTGTGGCAAAATGCAGAAATTCCCCTTATTTTGAGGTAAATAGGCTGAAATTCCCTTTATTCGGGGGCAAAAAGGCAGAAATTTCCCTTATTTTGGGGCAAAATTGCAGAATTTTCACTTATTTCAGGGAAATAAGTCAGAAATTCCCCTTATTTTGGGGCAAAAAAGACAGAAATTCTCTTTGTTTTGGGGGAAAAAGACAGAAATTCCACATATTTAGAGGCATAAATGCAGAAATTTCCCTTATTTTGGAGCAAAAAATGAAGAAATTTCCCTTTTTTATGGCAAAAAGGTATGCATTCCCCTAATTTTCGGGAAAAAAGGCAGAAATTCCCCGTGTTTTGGAGCAAAATTGCAGAAATTCCCATAATTGTGAGGCAAAAAGGCAAAAATTCTCCTTATTTTGGGGCAAAACTCAGAAATTCCATTTATTGTGAGGCAAAATTGCAGGAATTTACCTTATTTTGGGGCAAAATTGCAGAAATTTCCATTATTTGGGGCAAAATTGCAGGAAATTAACTTATTTTCTGGTAAAAAGGCTGAAATTCTCTATATTTTGGGGTAAAAAGGAAAAAATTCCCCTTATTTTGGGGCAAAATTGCAGAAATTTTCCTTATTTTGGGGCAAAAAGGCAGAAATTCCTTATATTTTGGGTGCAAAAAGGCAGAAATTCCCCTTATTTTGTGGTAAAATTGCAGAAATTTCAAATATTTTAGTGCAAAATGGCAGAAATTTCTCTTATTTTGGGGCAAAAATGGAATCCCTAATTTTTTGGCTAAAATTGCAGAAATTTCACTTATTTCTGGACAAAAAGGTATAAATTCCACTTAATTTCGGGCAAAAAGGCAGACATGACCTATATTTTGAAGCAAAATTGCATTAATTCCTCTAATTTTTGATCAAAAAAGCCAGAAATTCCCCTTATTTTGGGGTAAAATTGCAAAATTTCACATATTTTAGGGCAAAAATGAAGAAATTCCCCTTATTTTGGGGCAAAAAGGCAGAAATTCCCTTTATTTTGGGATAAAATTGTAGAAATTTCCCTTAATTTGGAGCAAAAAGGCAGAAAATCCTTTTAATTTTGGGTAAAAAGGCAGAATTTCCCCGTATTTTGGAGCAAAATTGCAGAAATTCCCCTAATATTGGGGCAAAAATGCAGAAATTCCTATTATTTGGGGCAAAAAGGCAGAAGTTCCCCTTATTTTCGGGAAAAGAGGAAGAAATTCCCTGTATTTTGAAGCAAAATTGCAGAAACTCCCCTAATTTTGGGGCAAAAAGGAAGAAATTCACTTTATTTTGGGGCAAAAATACAGAAATTCCCCTTATTTTGGGGCAAAAATCAGAAATTTCCCTTATTTTGGAGCAAAATTTTAGAAATTTCTTCTATTTTGTTACAGACTTGCAGAAATTTTTCTTATTTTGTAACAAAAAGGCAGAAATTCTCCTTATTTTGGGATATAATTGCAAAAATTTCCCTTATTTGGGGGCAAAAAACAGAAATTCCCATTATTTTGGGGCAAAATTGCAGAAATTTTCCTTATTATGGAAAAAAATTGCAGAATTTTCCCTTATTTTGGGGCAAAATTGCAGAAATTTCACTTATTTCAGAGAAAAAAACTCAGAAATTTCTCTTATTTTGGGGCAAAAAGGCAGAAATTTCTTTTATTTTGGTACAAAATTGTAGAAATTTTCTTTATTTTGGGGCAAAAATGCAGAAATTCCCCATATTTTGGGGCAAAAATGCAGAGATTCCCCTTATTATGATGTAAAATGCTGAAATTCCCCTTATTTTGGGGCAAAAAGACAGAAATTCCCTTTATTTTGTGGCAAAAAGGCAGAAATTTCCCTTATTTTGGGGCAAAATTGCAGAAATTTCCCATATTTCAGGGCAAAATTCAAAAATTTCTTTTATTTTGGGGCAAAAAGACAGAAATTCCGTTTATTTTTGGGTAAAAAGGCAGAAATTTCACTTAATTTGACGTAAAAAGGAAGAAATTCCTCTTATTTTGGGGCAAAAATGAAGAAATTTCTCTCTTTTGTGAGAAAAGGTATACATTCTTCTTATTTTCGGGCAAAAAAGCAGAAATTCCTCGTATTTTGGAACACAATTGCAGAAAATCCCCTAATTGTGGAGCAAAAAGGCAGAAAATCCCTATATGTTCAGGCAAAAACACAGAAATTCTCCTTATTTTGGGGCAAAACTCAGAAATTTCACTTATTTTGGGGCAAAATTGAAAAAATTTCACTTATTTCAGGGAAAAAAGGCAAAAACTTTCCTTATTTGGGGCAAAAAGGCAGAAATTCCTAATATTTTGTGGCAAAATGCAGAAATTCCCCTTATTTTGAGGTAAAAAGGCTGAAATTCCCTTTATTTGGGGGAAAAAGGCAGAAATTTCCCTTATTTTGGGGAAAAATTGCAGAAATTTCACTTATTTCAGGGTAATAAGTCAGAAATTCCCCTTATTATGGGGGAAAAAGACAGAAATTCCACTTATTTAGAGGCATAAAGGCAGAAATTCCCCTTATCTTGGAAAAAAATGAAGAAATTTCCCTTTTTTATGGCAAAAAGGTATGCATTCTCCTTATTTCCGGTAAAAAGGCAGAAATTCCCCGTATTTTGGAGCAAAATTGCAGAAATTCCCCTAATTGTGGGGCAAAAATGCAAAAATTCTCCTTATTTTGGGGCAAAACTCAGAAATTCCATTTATTGTGGGGCAAAATTGCAGGAATTTACCTTATTTTGGGGCAAAATTGCAGAAATTTCCCTTATTTTGGGCAAAATTGCAGAAAATTCACTTATTTTCAAATAAAAAGGCTGAATCCCTTTATTTTGGGGTAAAAAGGGAGAAATTCCCCTTATTTTGGGGCAAAATTGCAGAAATTTCCCTTATTTTGGGGCAAAAAGGCAGAAATTCCTTATATTTTGGGGCAAAGAGGCAGAAATTCCCCTTATTTTGGGGTAAAATTGCAGAAATTTCAAATATTTCAGTGCAAAATGGCAGAAATTTCCCTTATTTTGGGGCAAAAATGGAATCCCTAATTTTTGGCTAAAATTGCAGAAATTTCACTTATTTCCGAACAAAAAGGCAGAAATTCCACTTAATTTCAGGCAAAAAGGCAGAAATGACCCGTATTTTGGAGCAAAATTGCATTAATTCCCCTAATTTTGGATCAAAAAGTCAGAAATTCCCCTTATTTTGGCGTAAAACTGCAGAAATTTTAATTATTTCGCGGCAAAATGGCAGAAATTCCCCTTATTTTCGGTGAAAAAGGCAGAAAATCTTCGTATTTTGGAGCAAAATTGCAGAAATTCACATAATTTTGGGGTATAATATGCAGTAATTTTCTTTATTTTGTGGCAAAAAGGCAGAAATTCCCCTTATTTTAAGGCAAATGTCAGAAATTTCCCTTATTTTAGGGCAAAATTGCAGAAATTTCCTTTATTTGGGGGCAAAAAACAGAAATTCCCCTTATTTTGGTGCAAAATTCCAGAAATTTGCTTTATTATGGGGAAAAATTTCAGATATTTCCCTTATTTTAGGGCAAAATTGCAGAAATTTAACTTATTTCAGGAAAAAAAAGCAAAAATTTTTCTTATTTTGGGGCAAAAAAAAGAAATTCCCATTATTTTGGGGCAAAAAGGCAGAAATTCACCTTATTTTGGGGTAAAATTGCAGAAATTTCACATACTTCAGGGCAAAAAGTCAGAAATTCCCCTTATTTTGAGGTAAAATGCTGAAATTCCCCATATATTGGGGCAAAAGGGAGAAATTCTTCTTATTTTGGGGCAAAAGGCACAAATTTCCCTTATTTTCAGGCAAAATTGCAGACATTTAATTTATTTCAGGGTAAAAAGTCAGAAATTCCCCTTATTTTGGGGCAAAAAGGAAAAATTTCTTTTATTATGGTACAAAATTGAAGAAATTTTCTTTATTTTGGAACAAAAAGGCAGAAATTCCCCATATTTTGGGGTAAAAGTCAGAAATTCTTCTTATTTTGAGGTAAAATGCAGAAATTCCTTTTATTTAGAGGTAAAATACAGAAATTCCCCTAATATTGGGGGAAAATGCAGAAATTCCCTCTATTTTGGGGCTAAAAGGAAGAAATTTTCTGTATTTTGAAGAAAAATTGCAGAAATTCTCATAATTTTTGGGTAAATGGCTGAAATTGTCCTTATTTTGGTTCAAAAGGACAGAAAATCTCCTTTTTTTGGGTGCAAAAAGTCAGAAATTCCTTTTATTTGGGGCAAAATTGCAGAAATTTCCTCTACTTTGGGGCAAAATTGCAGAAATTTCCCTTATTTTGGGGCAAAATTGCAGAAATTTCACTTATGTCAGGGAAAAAAGGCAGAAATTTCTCTTATTTTGGGGCAAAAAGGCAGAAATTTCTTTTATTTTGGTACAAAATTGTAGAATTTTTCTTATTTTGGGGAAAAAATGAAGAAATTTCCCATATTTTGGGGCAAAAATGCAGAGAGTCCCCTTATTATGAGGTAAAATGCTGAAATTCCCCTTATTTTGGTTCAAAAAGACAGAAATTCCCTTTATTTTGTGGCAAAAAGGCAGAAATTTCCCTTATTTTGGGGCAAAATTGCAGAAATTTAACATATTTCAGGGCAAAATTCAAAAATTTCTTTTATTTTGGGGCAAAAAGACAGAAATTCCGTTTATTTTTGGGTAAAAATGCAGAAATTTCACTTAATTTTATGTAAGAAGGAAGAAATTCCTTTTATTTTGGGGCAAAAATGAAGAAATTTCTCTTTTTTGTGGCAAAAGGTATACATTCTTCTTATTTTCGGGCAAAAAAGCAGAAATTCCTTGTATTTTGGAGCACAATTGCAGAAAATCCCCTAATTGTGGAGCAAAAAGGCAGAAAATCCCTAAATGTTCAGGCAAAAACACAGAAATTCTCCTTATTTTGGGACAAAACTCAGAAATTTCACTTATTTTGGGGCAAAATTGAAGAAATTTCACTTATTTCAGGGAAAAAAGGCAAAAACTTTCATTATTTTGGGGCAAAAAGGCAGAAATTCCTAATATTTTGTGGCAAAATGCAGAAATTCCCCTTATTTTGAGGTAAAAAGGCTGAAATTCCCTTTATTTGGGGGAAAAAGGCAGAAATTTCCCTTATTTTGGGGAAAAATTGCAGAAATTTCACTTATTTCAGGGTAATAAGTCAGAAATTCCCCTTATTATGGGGGAAAAAGACAGAAATTCCACTTATTTAGAGGCATAAAGTCAGAAATTCCCCTTATCTTGGAAAAAAATGAAGAAATTTCCCTTTTTTATGGCAAAAAGGTATGCATTCTCCTTATTTCCGGGTAAAAAGGCAGAAATTCCCCGTATTTTATAGCAAAATTGCAGAAATTCCCCTAATTGTGGGGCAAAAAGGCAAAAATTCTCCTTATTTTGGGGCAAAACTCAGAAATTCCATTTATTGTGGGGTAAAATTGCAGGAATTTACCTTATTTTGGGGCAAAATTGCAGAAATTTCCCTTATTTTGGGCAAAATTGCAGAAAATTCACTTATTTTCAGGTAAAAAGGCTGAAATTCCCTTTATTTTGGGGTAAAAAGGGAGAAATTCCCCTTATTTTGGGGCAAAATTGCAGAAATTTTCCTTATTTTGGGGCAAAAAGGCAGAAATTCCTTATATTTTGGGGCAGAAAGGCAGAAATTCCCTTTATTTTGGGGTAAAATTGCAGAAATTTCAAATATTTCAGTGCAAAATGGCAGAAATTTCCCTTATTTTGGGGCAAAAATGGAATCCCTAATTTTTGGCTAAAATTGCAGAAATTTCACTTATTTCCGGACAAAAAGGCAGAAATTCCACTTAATTTCTGGCAAAAAGGCAGAAATGACCCGTATTTTGGAGCAAAATTGCATTAATTCCCCTAATTTTGGATCAAAAAGTCAGAAATTCCCCTTATTTTGGCGTAAAACTGCAGAAATTTCAATTATTTCGCGGCAAAATGGCAGAAATTCCCCTTATTTTCGGTAAAAAAGGCAGAAAATCCTCGTATTTTGGAGCAAAATTGCAGAAATTCACCTAATTTTGGGGTATAATATGCAGTAATTTTCTTTATTTTGTGGCAAAAAGGCAGAAAATCCCCTTATTTTAAGGCAAATGTCAGAAATTTCCCTTATTTTAGGGCAAAATTGCAGAAATTTCCCTTATTTGGGGGCAAAAAACAGAAATTCCCCTTATTTTATTGCAAAATTGCAGAAATTTCCCTTATTATGGAAAAAAATTGCAGAAATTTCCCTTATTTTGGGGCAAAATTGCAGAAATTTCACTTATTTCAGAGAAAAAAACTCAGAAATTTCTCTTATTTTGGGGCAAAAAGGCAGAAATTTCTTTTATTTTGGTACAAAATTGTAGAAATTTTCTTTATTTTGGGGCAAAAATGCAGAAATTCCCCATATTTTGGGGCAAAAATGCAGAGATTCCCCTTATTATGATGTAAAATGCTGAAATTCCCCTTATTTTGGGGCAAAAAGACAGAAATTCCCTTTATTTTGTGGCAAAAAGGCAGAAATTTCCCTTATTTTGGGGCAAAATTGCAGAAATTTCACATATTTCAGGGCAAAATTCAAAAATTTCTTTTATTTTGGGGCAAAAAGACAGAAATTCCGTTTATTTTTGGGTAAAAAGGCAGAAATTTCACTTAATTTGACGTAAGAAGGAAGAAATTCCTCTTATTTTGGGGCAAAAATGAAGAAATTTCTCTCTTTTGTGGCAAAAGGTATACATTCTTCTTATTTTCGGGCAAAAAAGCAGAAATTCCTCGTATTTTGGAACACAATTGCAGAAAATCCCCTAATTGTGGAGCAAAAAGGCAGAAAATCCCTATATGTTCAGGCAAAAACACAGAAATTCTCCTTATTTTGGGGCAAAACTCAGAAATTTCACTTATTTTGGGGCAAAATTGAAAAAATTTCACTTATTTCAGGGAAAAAAGGCAAAAACTTTCCTTATTTTGGGGCAAAAAGGCAGAAATTCCTAATATTTTGTGGCAAAATGCAGAAATTCCCCTTATTTTGAGGTAAAAAGGCTGAAATTCCCTTTATTTGGGGGAAAAGGCAGAAATTTCCCTTATTTTGGGGAAAAATTGCAGAAATTTCACTTATTTCAGGGTAATAAGTCAGAAATTCCCCTTATTATGGGGGAAAAAGACAGAAATTCCACTTATTTAGAGGCATAAAGGCAGAAATTCCCCTTATCTTAGAAAAAAATGAAGAAATTTCCCTTTTTAATGGCAAAAAGGTATGCATTCTCCTTATTTCCGGGTAAAAAGGCAGAAATTCCCCGTATTTTGGAGCAAAATTGCAGAAATTCCCCTAATTGTGGGGCAAAAAGGCAAAAATTCTCCTTATTTTGGGGCAAAACTCAGAAATTCCATTTATTGTGGGGCAAAATTGCAGGAATTTACCTTATTTTGGGGCAAAATTGAAGAAATTTCCCTTATTTGGGGCAAAATTGCAGAAAATTCACTTATTTTCATGTAAAAAAGCTGAAATTCCCTTTATTTTGGGGTAAAAAGGGAGAAATTCCCCTTATTTTGGGGCAAAATTGCAGAAATTTTCCTTATTTTGGGGCAAAAAGGCAGAAATTCCTTATATTTTGGGGCAAAAAGGCAGAAATTCTCTTTATTTTGGAGTAAAATTGCAGAAATTTCAAATATTTCAGTGCAAAATGGCAGAAATTTCCCTTATTTTGGGGCAAAAATGGAATCCCTAATTTTTGGCTAAAATTGCAGAAATTTCACTTATTTCCGGACAAAAAGGCAGAAATTCCACTTAATTTCAGGCAAAAAGGCAGAAATGACCCGTATTTTGGAGCAAAATTGCATTAATTCCCCTAATTTTGGATCAAAAAGTCAGAAATTCCCCTTATTTTGGCGTAAAACTGCAGAAATTTTAATTATTTCGCGGCAAAATGGCAGAAATTCCCCTTATTTTCGGTGAAAAAGGCAGAAAATCCTCGTATTTTGGAGCAAAATTGCAGAAATTCACCTAATTTTGGGGTATAATATGCAGTAATTTTCTTTATTTTGTGGCAAAAAGGCAGAAATTCCCCTTATTTTAAGGCAAATGTCAGAAATTTCCCTTATTTTAGGGCAAAATTGCAGAAATTTCCCTTATTTGGGGGCAAAAAAAACAGAAATTCCTCTTATTTTATTGCAAAATTGCAGAAATTTCCCTTATTATGGAAAAAAATTGCAGAAATTTCCCTTATTTTGGGGCAAAATTGCAGAAATTTCACTTATTTCAGAGAAAAAAACTCAGAAATTTCTCTTATTTTGGGGCAAAAAGGCAGAAATTTCTTTTATTTTGGTACAAAATTGTAGAAATTTTCTTTATTTTGGGGCAAAAATGCAGAAATTCCCCATATTTTGGGGCAAAAATGCAGAGATTCCCCTTATTATGATGTAAAATGCTGAAATTCCCCTTATTTTGGAGCAAAAAGACAGAAATTCCCTTTATTTTGTGGCAAAAAGGCAGAAATTTCCCTTATTTTGGGGCAAAATTGCAGAAATTTCCCATATTTCAGTGCAAAATTCAAAAATTTCTTTTATTTTGGGGCAAAAAGACAGAAATTCCGTTTATTTTTGGGTAAAAAGGCAGAAATTTCACTTAATTTGACGTAAGAAGGAAGAAATTCCTCTTATTTTGGGGCAAAAATGAAGAAATTTCTCTTTTTTGTGGCAAAAGGTATACATTCTTCTTATTTTCGGGCAAAAAAGCAGAAATTCCTCGTATTTTGGAACACAATTGCAGAAAATCCCCTAATTGTGGAGCAAAAAGGCAGAAAATCCCTATATGTTCAGGCAAAAACACAGAAATTCTCCTTATTTTGGGGCAAAACTCAGAAATTTCACTTATTTTGGGGCAAAATTGAAAAAATTTCACTTATTTCAGGGAAAAAAGGCAAAAACTTTCCTTATTTGGGGCAAAAAGGCAGAAATTCCTAATATTTTGTGGCAAAATGCAGAAATTCCCATTATTTTGAGGTAAAAAGGCTGAAATTCCCTTTATTTGGGGGAAAAAGGCAGAAATTTCCCTTATTTTGGGGAAAAATTGCAGAAATTTCACTTATTTCAGGGTAATAAGTCAGAAATTCCCCTTATTATGGGGGAAAAAAACAGAAATTCCACTTATTTAGAGGCATAAAGGCAGAAATTCCCCTTATCTTGGAAAAAAATGAAGAAATTTCCCTTTTTTTATGGCAAAAAGGTATGCATTCTCCTCATTTCCGGGTAAAAAGGCAGAAATTCCCCGTATTTTGGAGCAAAATTGCAGAAATTCCCCTAATTGTGGGGCAAAAAGGCAAAAATTCTCCTTATTTTGGGGCAAAACTCAGAAATTCCATTTATTGTGGGGCAAAATTGCAGGAATTTACCTTATTTTGGGGCAAAATTGCAGAAATTTCCCTTATTTTGGGCAAAATTGCAGAAAATTCACTTATTTTCAGGTAAAAAGGCTGAAATTCCCTTTATTTTGGGGTAAAAAGGGAGAAATTCCCCTTATTTTGGGGCAAAATTGCAGAAATTTTCCTTATTTTGGGGCAAAAAGGGAGAAATTCCTTATATTTTGGGGCAGAAAGGCAGAACTTCCCTTTATTTTGGGGTAAAATTGCAGAAATTTCAAAAATTTCAGTGCAAAATGGCAGAAATTTCCCTTATTTTGGGGCAAAAATGGAATCCCTAATTTTTGGCTAAAATTGCAGAAATTTCACTTATTTCCGGACAAAAAGGCAGAAATTCCACTTAATTTCAGGCAAAAAGGCAGAAATGACCCGTATTTTGGAGCAAAATTGCATTAATTCCCCTAATTTTGGATCAAAATTCAGAATTTCCCCTTATTTTGGCGTAAAACTGCAGAAATTTCAATTATTTCGCGGCAAAATGGCAGAAATTCCCCTTATTTTCGGTGAAAAAGGCAGAAAATCCTCGTATTTTGGAGCAAAATTGCAGAAATTCACCTAATTTTGGGGTATAATATGCAGTAATTTTCTTTATTTTGTGGCAAAAAGGCAGAAATTCCCCTTATTTTAAGGCAAATGTCAGAAATTTCCCTTATTTTAGGGCAAAATTGCAGAAATTTCCCTTATTTGGGGGCAAAAAACAGAAATTCCCCTTATTTTGTTGCAAAATTGCAGAAATTTCCCTTATTATGGAAAAAAATTGCAGAAATTTCCCTTATTTTGGGGCAAAATTGCAGAAATTTCACTTATTTCAGAGAAAAAAACTCAGAAATTTCTCTTATTTTGGGACAAAAAGGCAGAAATTTCTTTTATTTTGGTACAAAATTGTAGAAATTTTCTTTATTTTGGGGCAAAAATGCAGAAATTCCCCATATTTTGGGGCAAAAATGCAGAGATTCCCCTTATTATGATGTAAAATGCTGAAATTCCCCTTATTTTGGGGCAAAAAGACAGAAATTCCCTTTTTTTTGTGGCAAAAAGGCAGAAATTTCCCTTATTTTGGGGCAAAATTGCAGAAATTTCACATATTTCAGGGCAAAATACAAAAATTTCTTTTATTTTGGGGCAAAAAGACAGAAATTCCGTTTATTTTTGGGTAAAAAGGCAGAAATTTCACTTAATTTGACGTAAGAAGGAAGAAATTCCTCTTATTTTGGGGCAAAAATGAAGAAATTTCTCTCTTTTGTGGCAAAAGGTATACATTCTTCTTATTTTCGGGCAAAAAAGCAGAAATTCCTCGTATTTTGGAACACAATTGCAGAAAATCCCCTAATTGTGGAGCAAAAAGGCAGAAAATCCCTATATGTTCAGGCAAAAACACAGAAATTCTCCTTATTTTGGGGCAAAACTCAGAAATTTCACTTATTTTGGGGCAAAATTGAAAAAATTTCACTTATTTCAGGGAAAAAAGGCAAAAACTTTCCTTATTTTGGGGCAAAAAGGCAGAAATTCCTAATATTTTGTGGCAAAATGCAGAAATTCCCCTTATTTTGAGGTAAAAAGGCTGAAATTCCCTTTATTTGGGGGAAAAAGGCAGAAATTTCCCTTATTTTGGGGAAAAATTGCAGAAATTTCACTTATTTCAGGGTAATAAGTCAGAAATTCCCCTTATTATGGGGGAAAAAGACAGAAATTCCACTTATTTAGAGGCATAAAGGCAGAAATTCCCCTTATCTTGGAAAAAAATGAAGAAATTTCCCTTTTTTATGGCAAAAAGGTATGCATTCTCCTTATTTCCGGGTAAAAAGGCAGAAATTCCCCGTATTTTGGAGCAAAATTGCAGAAATTCCCCTAATTGTGGGGCAAAAAGGCAAAAATTCTCCTTATTTTGGGGCAAAACTCAGAAATTCCATTTATTGTGGGGCAAAATTGCAGGAATTTACCTTATTTTGGGGCAAAATTGCAGAAATTTCCCTTATTTTGGGCAAAATTGCAGAAAATTCACTTATTTTCAGGTAAAAAGGCTGAAATTCCCTTTATTTTGGGGTAAAAAGGGAGAAATTCCCCTTATTTTGGGGCAAAATTGCAGAAATTTTCTTTATTTTGGGGCAAAAAAGCAGAAATTCCTTATATTTTGGGGCAAAAAGGCAGAAATTCCCTTTATTTTGGGGTAAAATTGCAGAAATTTCAAATATTTCAGTGCAAAATGGCAGAAATTTCCCTTATTTTGGGGCAAAAATGGAATCCCTAATTTTTGGCTAAAATTGCAGAAATTTCACTTATTTCCGGACAAAAAGGCAGAAATTCCACTTAATTTCTGGCAAAAAGGCAGAAATGACCCGTATTTTGGAGCAAAATTGCATTAATTCCCCTAATTTTGGATCAAAAAGTCAGAAATTCCCCTTATTTTGGCGTAAAACTGCAGAAATTTCAATTATTTCGCGGCAAAATGGCAGAAATTCCCCTTATTTTCGGTGAAAAAGGCAGAAAATCCTCGTATTTTGGAGCAAAATTGCAGAAATTCACCTAATTTTGGGGTATAATATGCAGTAATTTTCTTTATTTTGTGGCAAAAAGGCAGAAATTCCCCTTATTTTAAGGCAAATGTCAGAAATTTCCCTTATTTTAGGGCAAAATTGCAGAAATTTCCCTTATTTGGGGGCAAAAAACAGAAATTCCCCTTATTTTGTTGCAAAATTGCAGAAATTTCCCTTATTATGGAAAAAAATTGCAGAAATTTCCCTTATTTTGGGGCAAAATTGCAGAAATTTCACTTATTTCAGAGAAAAAAACTCAGAAATTTCTCTTATTTTGGGGCAAAAAGGCAGAAATTTCTTTTATTTTGGTACAAAATTGTAGAAATTTTCTTTATTTTGGGGCAAAAATGCAGAAATTCCCCATATTTTGGGGCAAAAATGCAGAGATTCCCCTTATTATGATGTAAAATGCTGAAATTCCCCTTATTTTGGGGCAAAAAGACAGAAATTCCCTTTATTTTGTGGCAAAAAGGCAGAAATTTCCCTTATTTTGGGGCAAAATTGCAGAAATTTCCCATATTTCAGGGCAAAATTCAAAAATTTCTTTTATTTTGGGGCAAAAAGACAGAAATTCCGTTTATTTTTGGGTAAAAAGGCAGAAATTTCACTTAATTTGACGTAAGAAGGAAGAAATTCCTCTTATTTTGGGGCAAAAATGAAGAAATTTCTCTCTTTTGTGGCAAAAGGTATACATTCTTCTTATTTTCGGGCAAAAAAGCAGAAATTCCTCGTATTTTGGAACACAATTGCAGAAAATCCCCTAATTGTGGAGCAAAAAGGCAGAAAATCCCTATATGTTCAGGCAAAAACACAGAAATTCTCCTTATTTTGGGGCAAAACTCAGAAATTTCACTTATTTTGGGGCAAAATTGAAAAAATTTCACTTATTTCAGGGAAAAAAGGCAAAAACTTTCCTTATTTTGGGGCAAAAAGGCAGAAATTCCTAATATTTTGTGGCAAAATGCAGAAATTCCCCTTATTTTGAGGTAAAAAGGCTGAAATTCCCTTTATTTGGGGGAAAAAGGCAGAAATTTCCCTTATTTTGGGGAAAAATTGCAGAAATTTCACTTATTTCAGGGTAATAAGTCAGAAATTCCCCTTATTATGGGGGAAAAAGACAGAAATTCCACTTATTTAGAGGCATAAAGGCAGAAATTCCCCTTATCTTGGAAAAAAATGAAGAAATTTCCCTTTTTTATGGCAAAAAGGTATGCATTCTCCTTATTTCCGGGTAAAAAGGCAGAAATTCCCCGTATTTTGGAGCAAAATTGCAGAAATTCCCCTAATTGTGGGGCAAAAAGGCAAAAATTCTCCTTATTTTGGGGCAAAACTCAGAAATTCCATTTATTGTGGGGCAAAATTGCAGGAATTTACCTTATTTTGGGGCAAAATTGCAGAAATTTCCCTTATTTTGGGCAAAATTGCAGAAAATTCACTTATTTTCAGGTAAAAAGGCTGAAATTCCCTTTATTTTGGGGTAAAAAGGGAGAAATTCCCCTTATTTTGGGGCAAAATTGCAGAAATTTTCCTTATTTTGGGGCAAAAAGGCAGAAATTCCTTATATTTTGGGGCAAAAAGGCAGAAATTCCCTTTATTTTGGGGTAAAATTGCAGAAATTTCAAATATTTCAGTGCAAAATGGCAGAAATGACCCGTATTTTGGAGCAAAATTGCATTAATTCCCCTAATTTTGGATCAAAAAGTCAGAAATTCCCCTTATTTTGGCGTAAAACTGCAGAAATTTTAATTATTTCGCGGCAAAATGGCAGGAATTCCCCTTATTTTCGGTGAAAAAGGCAGAAAATCCTCGTATTTTGGAGCAAAATTGCAGAAATTCACCTAATTTTGGGGTATAATATGCAGTAATTTTTTTTATTTTGTGGCAAAAAGGCAGAAATTCCCCTTATTTTAAGGCAAATGTCAGAAATTTCCCTTATTTTAGGGCAAAATTGCAGAAATTTCCCTTATTTGGGGGCAAAAAACAGAAATTCCCCTTATTTTGTTGCAAAATTGCAGAAATTTCCCTTATTATGGAAAAAAATTGCAGAAATTTCCCTTATTTTGGGGCAAAATTGCAGAAATTTCACTTATTTCAGAGAAAAAAACTCAGAAATTTCTCTTATTTTGGGGCAAAAAGGCAGAAATTTCTTTTATTTTGGTACAAAATTGTAGAAATTTTCTTTATTTTGGGGCAAAAATGCAGAAATTCCCCATATTTTGGGGCAAAAATGCAGAGATTCCCCTTATTATGATGTAAAATGCTGAAATTCCCCTTATTTTGGGGCAAAAAGACAGAAATTCCCTTTATTTTGTGGCAAAAAGGCAGAAATTTCCCTTATTTTGGGGGAAAATTGCAGAAATTTCACATATTTCAGGGCAAAATTCAAAAATTTCTTTTATTTTGGGGCAAAAAGACAGAAATTCCGTTTATTTTTGGGTAAAAAGGCAGAAATTTCACTTAATTTGACGTAAGAAGGAAGAAATTCCTCTTATTTTGGGGCAAAAATGAAGAAATTTCTCTCTTTTGTGGCAAAAGGTATACATTCTTCTTATTTTCGGGCAAAAAAGCAGAAATTCCTCGTATTTTGGAACACAATTGCAGAAAATCCCCTAATTGTGGAGCAAAAAGGCAGAAAATCCCTATATGTTCAGGCAAAAACACAGAAATTCTCCTTATTTTGGGGCAAAACTCAGAAATTTCACTTATTTTGGGGCAAAATTGAAAAAATTTCACTTATTTCAGGGAAAAAAGGCAAAAACTTTCCTTATTTTGGGGCAAAAAGGCAGAAATTCCTAATATTTTGTGGCAAAATGCAGAAATTCCCCTTATTTTGTGGTAAAAAGGCTGAAATTCCCTTTATTTGGGGGAAAAAGGCAGAAATTTCCCTTATTTTGGGGAAAAATTGCAGAAATTTCACTTATTTCAGGGTAATAAGTCAGAAATTCCCCTTATTATGGGGGAAAAAGACAGAAATTCCACTTATTTAGAGGCATAAAGGCAGAAATTCCCCTTATCTTGGAAAAAAATGAAGAAATTTCCCTTTTTTATGGCAAAAAGGTATGCATTCTCCTTATTTCCGGGTAAAAAGGCAGAAATTCCCCGTATTTTGGAGCAAAATTGCAGAAATTCCCCTAATTGTGGGGCAAAAAGGCAAAAATTCTCCTTATTTTGGGGCAAAACTCAGAAATTCCATTTATTGTGGGGCAAAATTGCAGGAATTTACCTTATTTTGGGGCAAAATTGCAGAAATTTCCCTTATTTTGGGCAAAATTGCAGAAAATTCACTTATTTTCAGGTAAAAAGGCTGAAATTCCCTTTATTTTGGGGTAAAAAGGGAGAAATTCCCCTTATTTTGGGGCAAAATTGCAGAAATTTTCTTTATTTTGGGGCAAAAAAGCAGAAATTCCTTATATTTTGGGGCAAAAAGGCAGAAATTCCCTTTATTTTGGGGTAAAATTGCAGAAATTTCAAATATTTCAGTGCAAAATGGCAGAAATTTCCCTTATTTTGGGGCAAAAATGGAATCCCTAATTTTTGGCTAAAATTGCAGAAATTTCACTTATTTCCGGACAAAAAGGCAGAAATTCCACTTAATTTCTGGCAAAAAGGCAGAAATGACCCATATTTTGGAGCAAAATTGCATTAATTCCCCTAATTTTGGATCAAAAAGTCAGAAATTCCCCTTATTTTGGCGTAAAACTGCAGAAATTTCAATTATTTCGCGGCAAAATGGCAGAAATTCCCCTTATTTTCGGTGAAAAAGGCAGAAAATCCTCGTATTTTGGAGCAAAATTGCAGAAATTCACCTAATTTTGGGGTATAATATGCAGTAATTTTCTTTATTTTGTGGCAAAAAGGCAGAAATTCCCCTTATTTTAAGGCAAATGTAAGAAATTTCCCTTATTTTAGGGCAAAATTGCAGAAATTTCCCTTATTTGGGGGCAAAAAACAGAAATTCCCCTTATTTTGGTGCAAAATTGCAGAAATTTGCTTTATTATGGGGAAAAATTTCAGAAATTTCCCTTATTTTAGGGCAAAATTGCAGAAATTTAACTTATTTCAGGAAAAAAAAAGCAAAAATTTTTCTTATTTTGGGGCAAAAAAAAGAAATTCCCATTATTTTGGGGCAAAAAGGCAGAAATTCACCTTATTTTGAGGTAAAATGCTGAAATTCCCCATATTTTGGGGCAAAAGGGAGAAATTCTTCTTATTTTGGGGCAAAAGGCACAAATTTTTCTTATTTTCAGGCAAAATTGCAGAAATTTAATTTATTTCAGGGTAAAAAGTCAGAAATTCCCCTTTTTTGGGGCAAAAAGGAGAAATTTCTTTTATTATGGTACAAAATTGAAGAAATTTTCTTTATTTTGGAACAAAAAGGCAGAAATTCCCCATATTTTGGGGTAAAAGTCAGAAATTCTTCTTATTTTGAGGTAAAATGCAGACATTTCTTTTATTTAGAGGTAAAATACAGAAATTCCCCTAATATTGGGGGAAAATGCAGAAATTCCCTTTATTTTGGGGCTAAAAGGAAGAAATTTTCTGTATTTCGAAGAAAAATTGCAGAAATTCTCATAATTTTCGGGCAAATGGCTGAAATTCTCCTTATTTTGGTTCAAAAGGACAGAAAATCTCCTTTTTTTGGGTGCAAAAAGTCAGAAATTCCCCTTATTTGGGGCAAAATTGCAGAAATTTCCTCTACTTTGGGGCAAAATTGCAGAAATTTCCCTTATTTTGGGGCAAAATTGCAGAAATTTCACTTATGTCAGGGAAAAAAAGCAGAAATTTCTCTTATTTGGAACAAAAATGCAGAAATTTCTTTTATTTTGGTACAAAATTGCAGAAATTTTTCTTATTTTGGGGCAAAAATGAAGAAATTTCCCATATTTTGGGGCAAAAATGCAGAGATTCCCCTTATTATGAGGTAAAATGCTGAAATTCCCCTTATTTTGGGGCAAAAAGACAGAAATTCCCTTTATTTTGTGGCCAAAACGCAGAAATTTCCCTTATTTTGGGGCATAATTGCAGAAATTTCACATATTTCAGGGCAAAATTCAAAAATTTCTTTTATTTTGGGGCAAAAAGACAGAAATTCCGTTTATTTTTGGGTAAAAAGGCAGAAATTTCACTTAATTTGACATAAGAAGGAAGAAATTCCTCTTATTTTGGGGCAAAAATGAAGAAATTTCTCTTTTTTGTGGCAAAAGGTATACATTCTTCTTATTTTCGGGCAAAAAAGCAGAAATTCCTCGTATTTTGGAACACAATTGCAGAAAATCCCCTAATTGTGGAGCAAAAAGGCAGAAAATCCCTATATGTTCAGGCAAAAACACAGAAATTCTCCTTATTTTGGGGCAAAACTCAGAAATTTCACTTATTTTGGGGCAAAATTGAAGAAATTTCACTTATTTCAGGGAAAAAAGGCAAAAACTTTCATTATTTTGGGGCAAAAAGGCAGAAATTCCTAATATTTTGTGGCAAAATGCAGAAATTCCCTTTATTTTGAGGTAAAAAGGCTGAAATTCCCTTTATTTGGGGGAAAAAGGCAGAAATTTCCCTTATTTTGGGGAAAAATTGCAGAAATTTCACTTATTTCAGGGTAATAAGTCAGAAATTCCCCTTATTATGGGGGAAAAAGACAGAAATTCCACTTATTTAGAGGCATAAAGGCAGAAATTCCCTTTATCTTGGAAAAAAATGAAGAAATTTCCCTTTTTTATGGCAAAAAGGTATGCATTCCCCTTATTTCCGTGTAAAAAGGCAGAAATTCCCCGTATTTTGGAGCAAAATTGCAGAAATTCCCCTTATTGTGGGGCAAAAAGGCAAAAATTCTCCTTATTTTGGGGCAAAACTCAGAAATTCCATTTATTGTGGGGCAAAATTGCAGGAATTTACCTTATTTTGGGGCAAAATTGCAGAAATTTCCCTTATTTTGGGCAAAATTGCAGAAAATTCACTTATTTTCAGGTAAAAAGGCTGAAATTCCCTTTATTTTGGGGTAAAAAGGGAGAAATTCCCCTTATTTTGGGGCAAAATTGCAGAAATTTTCCTTATTTTGGGGCAAAAAGGCAGAAATTCCTTATATTTTGGGGCAAAAAGGCAGAAATTCCCTTTATTTTGGGGTAAAATTGCAGAAATTTCAAATATTTCAGTGCAAAATGGCAGAAATTTCCCTTATTTTGGGGCAAAAATGGAATCCCTAATTTTTGGCTAAAATTGCAGAAATTTCACTTATTTCCGGACAAAAAGGCAGAAATTCCACTTAATTTCAGGCAAAAAGGCAGAAATGACCCGTATTTTGGAGCAAAATTGCATTAATTCTCCTAATTTTGGATCAAAAAGTCAGAAATTCCCCTTATTTTGGCGTAAAACTGCAGAAATTTTAATTATTTCGCGGCAAAATGGCAGAAATTCCTCTTATTTTCGGTGAAAAAGGCAGAAAATCCTCGTATTTTGGAACAAAATTGCAGAAATTCACCTAATTTTGGGGTATAATATGCAGTAATTTTCTTTATTTTGTGGCAAAAAGGCAGAAATTCTCCTTATTTTAAGGCAAATGTCAGAAATTTCCCTTATTTTAGGGCAAAATTGCAGAAATTTCCCTTATTTGGGGGCAAAAAACAGAAATTCCCCTTATTTTGTTGCAAAATTGCAGAAATTTCCCTTATTATGGAAAAAAATTGCAGAAATTTCCCTTATTTTGGGGCAAAATTGCAGAAATTTCACTTATTTCAGAGAAAAAAACTCAGAAATTTCTCTTATTTTGGGGCAAAAAGGCAGAAATTTCTTTTATTTTGGTACAAAATTGTAGAAATTTTCTTTATTTTGGGGCAAAAATGCAGAAATTCCCCATATTTTGGGGCAAAAATGCAGAGATTCCCCTTATTATGATGTAAAATGCTGAAATTCCCCTTATTTTGGGGCAAAAAGACAGAAATTCCCTTTATTTTGTGGCAAAAAGGCAGAAATTTCCCTTATTTTGGGGCAAAATTGCAGAAATTTCACATATTTCAGGTCAAAATTAAAAAATTTCTTTTATTTTGGGGCAAAAAGACAGAAATTCCGTTTATTTTTGGGTAAAAAGGCAGAAATTTCACTTAATTTGACGTAAGAAGGAAGAAATTCCTCTTATTTTGGGGCAAAAATGAAGAAATTTCTCTCTTTTGTGGCAAAAGGTATACATTCTTCTTATTTTCGGGCAAAAAAGCAGAAATTCCTTGTATTTTGGAACACAATTGCAGAAAATCCCCTAATTGTGGAGCAAAAAGGCAGAAAATCCCTATATGTTCAGGCAAAAACACAGAAATTCTCCTTATTTTGGGGCAAAACTCGAAATTTCACTTATTTTGGGGCAAAATTGAAAAAATTTCACTTATTTCAGGGATAAAAGGCAAAAACTTTCCTTATTTTGGGGCAAAAGGCAGAAATTCCTAATATTTTGTGGCAAAATGCAGAAATTCCCATTATTTTGAGGTAAAAAGGCCGAAATTCCCTTTATTTGGGGGAAAAAGGCAGAAATTTCCCTTATTTTGGGGAAAAATTGCAGAAATTTCACTTATTTCAGGGTAATAAGTCAGAAATTCCCCTTATTATGGGGGAAAAAGACAGAAATTCCACTTATTTAGAGGCATAAAGGCAGAAATTCCCCTTATTTTGGACAAAAATGAAGAAATTTCCCTTTTTTATGGCAAAAAGGTATGCATTCCCCTTATTTCCGGGTAAAAAGGCAGAAATTCCCCGTATTTTTGAGCAAAATTGCAGAAATTCCCCTAATTGTGGGGCAAAAAGGCAAAATTTCTCCTTATTTAGGGGCAAAACTCAGAAATTCCACTTATTGTGGGGCAAAATTGCAGGAATTTACCTTATTTTGGGGCAAAATTGCAGAAATTTTTCTTATTTTGGGCAAAATTGCAGAAAATTAACTTATTTTCAGGTAAAAAGTCTGAAATTCCCTTTATTTTGGGGTAAAAAGGGAGAAATTCCCCTTATTTTGGGGCAAAATTGCAGAAATTTTCCTTATTTTGGGGCAAAAAGGCAGAAATTCCTTATATTTTGGGGCAAAAAGGAAGAAATTCCCTTTATTTTGGGGTAAAATTGCAGAAATTTCAAATATTTCAGTGCAAAATGGCAGAAATTTCCCTTATTTTGGGGCAAAAATGGAATCCCTAATTTTTGGCTAAAATTGCAGAAATTTCACTTATTTCCGGACAAAAAGGCAGAAATTCCACTTAATTTCAGGCAAAAAGGCAGAAATGACCCGTATTTTGGAGCAAAATTGCATTAATTCCCCTAATTTTGGATCAAAAAGTCAGAAATTCCCCTTATTTTGGCGTAAAACTGCAGAAATTTTAATTATTTCGCGGCAAAATGGCAGAAATTCCCCTTATTTTCGGTGAAAAAAGGCAGAAAATCCTCGTATTTTGGAGCAAAATTGCAGAAATTCACCTAATTTTGGGGTATAATATGCAGTAATTTTCTTTATTTTGTGGCAAAAAGGCAGAAATTCCCCTTATTTTAAGGCAAATGTCAGAAATTTCCCTTATTTTAGGGCAAAATTGCAGAAATTTCCTTTATTTGGGGGCAAAAAACAGAAATTCCCCTTATTTTGGTGCAAAATTGCAGAAATTTTCTTTATTATGGGGAAAAATTTCAGATATTTCCCTTATTTTAGGGCAAAATTGCAGAAATTTAACTTATTTCAGGAAAAAAAACAAAATTTTTCTTATTTTGGGGCAAAAAAATAGAAATTACCATTATTTTGGGGCAAAAAGGCAGAAATTCACCTTATTTTGGGGTAAAATTGCAGAAATTTCACATACTTCAGGGCAAAAATTCAGAAATTCCCCTTATTTTGAGGTAAAATGCTGAAATTCCCCATTTTTTGGGGCAAAAGGGAGAAATTCTTCTTATTTTGGGGCAAAAGGCACAAATTTTTTTTATTTTCAGGCAAAATTGCAGAAATTTAATTTATTTCAGGGTAAAAAGTCAGAAATTCCCCTTATTTTGGGGCAAAAAGGAGAAATTTCTTTTATTATGGTACAAAATTGAAGAAATTTTCTTTATTTTGGAACAAAAAGGCAGAAATTCCCCATATTTTGGGATAGAAGTCAGAAATTCTTCTTATTTTGAGGTAAAATGCAGAAATTTCTTTTATTTAGAGGTAAAATACAGAAATTCCCCTAATATTGGGGGAAAATGCAGAAATTTCCTTTATTTTGGGGCTAAAAGGAAGAAATTTTCTGTATTTTGAAGAAAAATTGCAGAAATTCTCATAATTTTCGGGCAAATGGCTGAAATTCTCCTTATTTTGGGGCAAAAGGACAGAAAATCTCCTTTTTTTGGGTGCAAAAAGTAAGAAATTCCCCTTATTTGGGGCAAAATTGCAGAAATTTCCTCTACTTTGGGGCAAAATTGCAGAAATTTCCCTTATTTTGGGGCAAAATTGCAGAAATTTCACTTATGTCAGGGAAAAAAAGGAAGAAATTTCTCTTATTTTGGAAAAAAAATGCAGAAATTTTTTTTATTTTGGTACAAAATTGCAGAAATTTTTCTTATTTTGGGGCAAAAATGAAGAAATTTCCCATATTTTGGGGCAAAAGGCAAAAATTCCCTTTATTTTGAGGAAAAAAGGCTGAAATTCCCCTTATTTTGGGGCAAAAGGAAGAAATTCTCCTTATTTTGGGGCAGAAAGCAGACATTTCCCTTATTTTAGGGAAAAAATTTAGAAATTTCACTTATTTCAGAGCAAAAAGTCAGAAATTCCCCTTATTTTGGGGATAAAAGACAGAAATTCCGTTTATTTTTGGGAAAAAGGCAGAAATTGCACTTATTTTGAGTCAAAAAGACGGAAAATCGCCTTATTTTGGGGCAAAAGTGAAGAAATTTCCCTTTTTTATAGCAATAAGGTATACATTGCCTTTATTTTCAGGCAAAAAGGCAGAAATTCCCCGTATTTTGGAGCAAAATTGCAGAAATTCCCCTAATTTTGGGGCAAAAAGGCAGAAATTCCCCTTATTTTGGAGTAAAACTGCAGAAATTTCACTTATTTCGCGGCAAAATGGCAGAAATTCCCCTTATTTTCGGCGAAAAAGGCAGAAAATTCTTGTATTTTGGAGCAAAATTGCAGATATTCACCTAATTTTGGGGTAAAACATGCACTAATTTTCATTATTTTGTGGCAAAAAGGCAGAAATTCCCCTTATTTTGGGGCAAATGGCAGAAATTCCCCTTATTTTAGGGCAAAATTGCAGAAATTTGCTTTATTTGGGGGCAAAAAACAGAAATACCCCTTATTTTGCAGCAAAATTGAAGAAATTTGCTTTATTATGGGGAAAAATTGCAGAAATTTCCCTTATTTTAGGGCAAAATTGCAGAAATTTCACTTATTTCAGAAGAAAAAACAAAAAATTTTCTTATTTTGGGGCAAAAAGGCAGAAATTCCCATTATTTTGGGGCAAAAAGGCAGATATTTACCTTATTTTGGGGTAAAATTGCAGAAATTTTACATATTTCAGGGCAAAAAGGCAAAAATTCCCCTATTTTGAGGCAAAATGCTGAAATTCCCCATATTTTGGGGCAAAAGGCAGAAATTCCCCTTATTTTGGGGCAAAAAAGGCAAATATTTCCCTTATTTTCGGGAATAATTGTAGAAATTTCATTTATTTCACGGTAAAAAGTCAGAAATTCCCCTTATTTTGGGGCAAAAAGGAGAAATTTCTTTTATTATTGTACAAAATTGAAGAAATTTTCTTTATTTTGGAACAAAAAGGCAGAAATTCGCCATATTTTGGGGTAAAAGTCAGAAATTCTTCTTATTTTGAGGTAAAATGCAGAAATTTCTTTTATTTATCGGTAAAATACAGAAATTACCCTAATATTGGGGGAAAATGCAGAAATTCCCATTATTTTGGGGCTAAAAGAAAGAAATTTTCCGTATTTTGAAGAAAAATTGCAGAAATTCTCATAATTTTCTGGCAAATGGCTGAAATTCTCCTTATTTTGGGGCAAAAGGACAGAAAATCTTTTTTTTTTGGGTGCAAAAAGTCAGAAATTTCCCTTATTTGGTGGAAAATTGCAGAAATTTCCTTTACTTTGGGGCAAAATTGCAGAAATTTCCCTTAATTTGGGGCAAAATTGCAGGAATTTCACTTATTTCAGGGAGAAAAGGCAGAAATTTCTCTTATTTTGGAGCAAAAAGGCAGAAATTTCTTTTATTTTAGTACAAAATTGCAGAAATTTTTCTTATTTTGGAGCAAAAAGGCAGAAATTCCCCTTATATTGGGGCAAAAAGGCAGAAATTCTTTTTATTTTGGGGCAAAAAGCAGACATATCCTTTATTTTGGGGAAAAATTTTAGAAATTTCACTTATTTCAGCGCAAAACGTCAGAAATTCCCCTTATTTTGGGGCAAAAAGACAGAAATTCCATTTATTTTTGGGGAAAAGGCAGAATTTGCACTTATTTTGAGTCAAAAAGGCGGAAAATCGCCTTATTTTGAGGCAAAAGTGAAGAAATTTCCCTTTTTTATAGCAAAAAGGTATACATTGCCTTTATTTTCGGGCAAAAAGGCAGAAATTCCCTGTATTTTGGAGCAAAATTGCAGAAATTCCCCTAATTTTGGGGCGAAAAGGCAGAAATTTCCATTATTTTGGGGTAAATCTCCAGGAATTTCACTTATTTCGCGGCAAAATGGCAGAAATTCCCCATATTTTCGGCGAAAAAGGCAGAAAATCCTCGTATTTTGGAGCAAAATTGCAGACATTCACCCAATTTTGGGGTAAAACATGCAGTAATTTTCTTTATTTTGTGGCAAAAAGGCAGATATTCCCCTTATTTTGGGGCAAATGGCAGAAATTCCCCTTATTTTAGGGCAAAATAGCAGAAATTTCCCTTATTTGGGGGCAAAAAACAGAAATTCCCCTTATTTTGGGGCAAAATTGCAGAAATTTTCTTTATTTGGGGGCAAAAAAAAGAAATTCCTCTTATTTTGCGGCAAAATTGCCGAAATTTGCTTTATTATGGGGAAAAATTGCAGAAATTTCCCTTATTTTAGGGCAAAATTGCAGAAATTTCACTTATTTCAGAAGAAAAAACAAAAATTTTTCTTATTTTGGGGCAAAAAGGCAGAAATTCCCATTATTTTGGGGCAAAAAGCAGAAATTCACCTTATTTTGGGGTAAAATTGCAGAAATTTACCATATTTCAGGGCAAAAGGCAGAAATTCCCCTTATTTTGAGGTAAAATTTTGAAATTTTCCATATTTTGGGACAAAAGGCAGAAATTCCCCTTATTTTGGGTCAAAAAATGCACATATTTCCCTTATTTTCGGGCAAAATTGCAGAAATATCATTTATTTCAGGGTAAAAAGTCAGAAATTCCCCTTATTTTGGGGCAAAAAGTAGAAATTTCTTTTATTATGGTACAAAATTGAAGAAATTTTCTTTATTTTGGAACAAAAAGGCAGAAATTTCCCATATTTTGGGGTAAAATGCAGAAATTCTTCTTATTTTGAGGTAACATGCAGAAATTCCTTTTATTTAGAGGTAAAATGCAGAAATTCCCCTAATATCGGGTATCAAATGCAGAAATTCCCTTTATTTTGGGGCTAAATGGCAGAAATTTTCCATATTTTGAAGAAAAATAGCAGAAATTCTCATAATTTTCGGGCAAAAAGGCTGAAATTCTCCTTATTTTGGGGCAAAAAGACAGAAAATCTCCTTTTTTCCGGTAGAAAAAGTCAGAAATTCCCCTTATTTGGTGCAAAATTGCAGAAATTTCCTCTACTTTGGGGCAAAATAGCAGAAATTTCCCTTATTTTGGGGTAAAATTGCAGAAATTTCACTTATGTCATAGAAATAAGGCAGAAATTTCTCCTATTTTGGAACAAAAATGCAGAAATTTCTTTTATTTTGGTACAAAATTGCAGAAATTTTTCTTATTTTGGGGGAAAAAGGCAGAAATTTCCCATATTTTGGGGCAAAAGGCAGAAATTCCCCTTATTTTGAGGAAAAAAGGCTGAAATTCCCCTTATTTGGGGGCAAAAAGGCAGAAATTCTCCTTTTTTTGGGGCAAAAAGCAGACATTTCCCTTATTTTGGGGAAAAATTTTAGAAATTTCACTTATTTCAGGGCAAAACGTCAGAAATTCCCCTTATTTTGGGGCAAAAAGACAGAAATTCTGTTTATTTTTGGGGAAAAGGCAGAATTTGCACTTATTTTGAGTCAAAAAAGCGGAAAATCGCTTTATTTTGGGGCAAAAGTGAAGAAATTTCTTTTTTTTACAGCAAAAAGATATACATTGCCTTTATTTTCGGGCAAAAAGGCAGAAATTCCCCGCATTTTATAGCAAAATTGCAGAAATTCCCCTAATTTTGGTGCAAAAAGGCAGAAATTCTATTATTTTGGGGTAAAACTGCAGAAATTTCACTTATTTCGCGGCAAAATGGCAGAAATTCCCCATATTTTCGGCGAAAAGGCAGAAAATCCTCGTATTTTGGAGCAAAATTGCAGACATTCACCCAATTTTGGGGTAAAACATGCAGTAATTTTCTTTATTTTGTGGCAAAAAGGCAGAAATTCCCCTTATTTTGGGGCAAATGGCAGAAATTCCCCTTATTTTAGGGCAAAATAGCAGAAATTTCCCTTATTTGGGGCCAAAAAACTGAAATTCCCCTATTTTGGGGCAAAATTGCAGAAATTTGCTTTATTTGGGGGCAAAAACCATAAATTCCTCTTATTTTGCGGCAAAATTGTCGAAATTTGCTTTATTATGGGAAAAAATTGCAGAAATTTCCCTTATTTTAGGGCAAAATTGCAGAAATTTCACTTATTTCAGAAGAAAAAACAAAAATTTTTCTTAATTTGGGGCAAAAAGTCAGAAATTTCCATTATTTTGGGGCAAAAATTCAGAAATTCACCTTATTTTGGGGTAAAATTGCAGAAATTTCACATATTTCAGGGCAAAAAAGCAGAAATCCCCCTTATTTTGAGGTAAAATGCTGAAATTCCATCATATTTTGGGGCAAAAGGCAGAAATTCCCCTTATTTTGGGGCAAACAAGGCACATATTTCCCTTATTTTCGGGCAAAATTGCAGAAATTTAATTTATTTCAGGGTAAAAAGTCAGAAATTCAACTTATTTTGGGACAAAAAGTAGAAATTTCTTTTATTATGGTACAAAATTGAAGAAATTTTCTTTATTTTGGAACAAAAAGGCAGAAATTCCCCATATTTTGGAGTAAAAGGCAGAAATTCTTCTTATTTTGAGGTAACATGCAGATTCCTTTTATTTAGAGGTAAAATGCAGAAATTCCCCTAATATCGGGTATCAAATGCAGAAATTCCCTTTATTTTGGGGCTAAAAGGCAGAAATTTTCCGTATTTTGAAGAAAAATAGCAGAAATTCTCATAATTTTCGGGCAAAAAGGCTGAAATTCTCCTTTTTTTTTGGAGCAAAAAGACAGAAAATCTCCTTTTTTCGGGTGCAAAAGTCAGAAATTCCCCTTATTTGGGGCAAAATTGCAGAAATTTCCTCTACTTTGGGGCAAAATTGCAGAAATTTCTATTATTTTGGGGCAAAATTGCAGAAATTTCACTTATGTCAGGGAAATAAGGCAGAAATTTCTCTTATTTTGGAACAAAAATGCAGAAATTTCTTTTATTTTGGTCAAAATTGCAGAAATTTTTCTTATTTTGGGGCAAAAATGCAGAAATTTCCCATATTTTGGGGCAAAAGGCAGAAATTCCCCTTATTTTGAGGAAAAAAGGCTGAAATTCCCCTTATTTTGGAACAAAAGGAAGAAATTATCCTTATTTTGGGGCAAAAAGCAGACATTTCCCTTATTTTGTGGAAAAATTTTAGAAATTTCACTTATTTCAGGGCAAAAAGTCAGAAATTCCCCTTATTTTGGGGCAAAAAGACAGAAATTCCGTTTATTTTTGGGGAAAAGGCAGAAACTTATTTTGAGTCAAAAAGACGAAAAATCGCCTTATTTTGGGGCAAAAGTGAAGAAATTTCCCTTTTTTATAGCAATAAGTTATACATTGCCTTTATTTTCGGGCAAAAAGGCAGAAATTACCCGTATTTTGGAGCAAAATTGCAGAAATTCCCCTAATTTTGGGGCAAAAAGGCAGAAATTTTCCTTATTTTGGAGTAAAACTGCAGAAATTTCACTTATTTCACGGCAAAATGGCAGAAATTCCTCTTATTTTCGGCGAAAAATGCAGAAAATCCTCGTATTTTGGAGTAAAATTGCAGAAATTCACCTAATTTTGGGGTAAAACATGCACTAATTATCTTTATTTTGTGGCAAAAAGGCAGAAATTCCTCTTATTTTGGGGCAAATGGCAGAAATTCCCCTTATTTTAGGGAGAAATTGCAGAAAATTGCTTTATTATGGGGAAAAATTGCAGACATTTCCCTTATTTTGGGGCAAAATTGCAGAAATGTCACTTATTTCAGAAGAAAAATCAAAAATTTTTCTTAATTTGGGGCAAAAAGGCAGAAATTCCCATAATTTTGAGGCAATATGGCAGAAATTCACTTTAATTTGGATTAAAATTGCAGAAATTTCACATATTTCAGGGCAAAAACGCAGAAATTCCCCTTCTTTTGAGGTAAAACGCTGAAATTTCCCATATTTTGGGGCAAAAGGCAGAAATTCCCCTTATTTTGGGGCAAAAAAGGCACAAATTTCCGTTATTTTCGGGCAAAATTGCAGAAATTTCATTTATTTCAGGGTAAAATGTCAGAAATTCCCATTATCTTGGGGCAAAAAGGAGAAATTTCGTTTATTATGGTAGAAAATTGAAGAAATTTTCTTTATTTTGGAACAAAAAGGCAGAAATTCCCCATATTTTGGGGTAAAAGGCAGAAATTCTTCTTATTTTGACGTAACATGCAGAAATTCCTTTTATTTAGAGGTAAAATGCAGAAATTCCCCTAATATTGGAGAAAAAAGCAGAAATTACCTTTATTTTAGGGCTAAAAGGCAGAAATTTTTCGTATTTTGAAGAAAAATTGCAGAAATTCTCATAATTTTCGGGCAAAAAGGCTGAAATTCTCTTTATTTTGGGTCAAAAAGACAGAAAATCTCCTTTTTTCGGGTGCAAAAGTCAGAAATTCCCCTTATTTGGGGCAAAATTGCAGAAATTTTCTCTACTTTGGGGCAAAATTGCAGAAATTTCCCTTATTTTGGGGCAAAATTGCAGAAATTTCACTTATTTCAGGGAAAAAAGGCAGAAATTCTTCTTATTTTGGGGCAAAAAGGCAGAAATTCTCCTTATTTTGGGGCAAAAAGCAGATTTTTCCCTTATTTTGTGGAAAAATTTTAGAAATTTCACTTATTTCAGGGCAAAAAGTTCAGAAATTCCCCTTATTTTGGGGCAAAAAGACAGAAATTCCATTTATTTTTGGGAAAAAGGCTGAAATTACACATATTTTGAGTCAAAAAGGCAGAAAATCGCCTTTTTCTGGGGCAAAATTGAAGAAATTTCCCTTTTTTATAGCAAAAAGGTATACATTGCCTTTAATTTCGGGCAAAAAGGCAGAAATTCCCCGTATTTTGGAGCAAAATTTAAGAAATTCCCCTAATTTTGGGGCAAAAAGGCAGAAATTCCCCTTATTTTGGGGTAAAACTGCAGAAATTTCACTTATTTCGCGGCCAAATCGCAGAAATTCCCCTTATTTTTGGCGAAAAAGGCAGAAAATCCTCATATTTTGGAGCAAAATTGCAGAAATTCACCTAATTTTGGGGTAAAACATGCAGTAATTTTCTTTAATTTGTAGCAAAAAGGCAGAAATTCCCCTTATTTTGGGGCAAATGGCAGAAATTCCCCTTATTTTAGGGCAAAATTGCAGAAATTTGCTTTATTTGGGGGCAAAAAACAGAAATTCCTTTTTATTTTGCAGCAAAATTGCAGAAATTTCCTATATTATGGGGTAAAATTGCAGAAATTTCCTTTATTTTAGGGTAAAATTGCAGAAATTTCACTTATTTCAAAAGAAAAAACAAAATTTTTTTTTATTTTTGGGCAAAAAGGCAGAAATTCCCATTATTTTGAGGCAAAAAGGCAGAAATTTACCTTATTTTGGGGTAAAATTGCAGAAATTTCACATTTTTCAGGGCAAAAAGGCAGAAATTCTCTTGATTTTGGGGCAAAAAGGACAAATTTCTTTTATTATGGTACAAAATTGAAGAAATTTTCTTTATTTGGAACAAAAAGGCAGAAATTCCCTATATTTTGGGGCAAAAGTCAGAAATTCTTCTTATTTTGAGGTAACATGCAGAAATTCATTTTATTTAGAGGTAAAATACAGAAATTCTCCTAATATTGAAGAAAAATGCAGAAATTCCCTTTATTTTGGGGCTAAAAGGCAGAAATTTTCCCTATTTTGAAGAAAAATTGCAGAAATTCTAATAATTTTGGGGCAAAAGGGCTGAAATACTCCTAATTTTGGGGCAAAAAGAGAGAAAATCTCATTGATTCGGGTGCAAAATGTCAGAAATTCCCCTTATTTGGGGCAAAATTGCAGAAATTTCCTCTACTTTGGGCAAAATTGAAGAAATTTCCCTTATTTTGGGGCAAAATTGCAGAAATTTCACTTATTCCAGGGAAAAAAGGCAGAAATTTCTTTTATTTTGGAACAAAAAGGCAGAAATTTCTTTTATTTTGGTACAAAATGGCAGAAATTTTTCTTATTTTGGGGCAAAAAGGCAGAAATTTACCATATTTTGGGGCAAAAGGCAAAAATTTCCCTTATTTTGAGGAAAAAAAATGAAATTCCCCTTATTTTAGGGCAAAATTGCAGAAATTTCCATTATTTGGGGGCAAAAAACAGAAATTCATTTTATTTTGAGGCAAAATTGCAGAAATTTGCTTTTTTTAAGGGCAAAAAACAGAAATTCCACTTATTTTGCAGCAAAATTGCAGAAATTTGCTTTATTATGGGGTAAAATTGCAGAAATTTCCCTTATTTTAGGGCAAAATTGCAGAAATTTCACTTATTTCAGAAGAAAAAACAAAAATTTTTCTTATTTTGGGGCAAAAAGACAGAAATTCCCATTATTTTTGAGCAAAAAGGCAGAAATTTACCTTATTTTAGAGTAAAATTGCAGAAATTTCACATATTTCAGGGCAAAAGGCAGAAATTCCCCTTATTTTGGGGCAAAAAGGAGAAATTTCTTTTATTATGGTACAAAATTGAAGAAATTTTCTTTATTTTGGAAAAAAAATGCAGAAATTTCCCATATTTTGGGGCAAAAGGTAGAAATTCTTCTTATTTTGAGGTAACATGCAGAAATTACTTTTATTTAGAGGTAAAATGCACAAATTCCCCTAATATTGGGGAAAAATGCAGAAATTCTCTTTATTTTGGGGCTAAAAGGCAGAAATTTTCCGTATTTTGAAGAAAAATTGCAGAAATTCTCATAATATTCGGGCAAAAAGGCTGAAATTCTCCTTATTTTGAGGCAAAAGACAGAAAATCTCCTTTTTTCGGGTGCAAAAAGTCAGAAATTCCCCTTATTTGGGGCAAAAGTGCAGAAATTTCCTCTACTTTGGGGCAAAATTGCAGAAATTTCCATTAATTTGGGGCAAAATTGCAGAAATTTCACTTATTTCAGGGAAAAAAAGGCAGAAATTTCTCTTATTTTGGAACAAAAAGGCAGAAATTTCTTTTATTTTGGTAAAAAATTGCAGAAATTTTTCTTATTTTAGGGCAAAAAGGCAGAAATTTTCCATATTTTGGGGCAAAAGGCAGAAATTCCTCTTATTTTGAGGAAAAATGCTGAAATTCCCCTTATTTTGGGGCAAAAAGGCAGAAATTCCCCTTATTTTTGGGCAAAAAGCAGACATTTCCCTTATTTGGTAGAAACATTTTAGAAATTTCACTTATTTCAAGGCAAAAAGTCAGAAATTCCCCTTATTTTGGGGCAAAAAGACAGAAATTCCATTTATTTTTGGGGAAAAGGCAGAAATTGCACTTTTTTTGAGTCAAAAAGGCAGAAAATCGCCTTATTTTGGGGCAAAAGTGAAGAAATTTCATTTTTTTATAGCAAAAAGGTATACATTGCCTTTATTTTCGGGAAAAAAGGCAGAAATTCCTTGTATTTTGGAGCAAAATTGCAGAAATTCATCTAATTTTGGGGCAAAAAGGCAGAAATTCCCCTTATTTTGGGGTAAAACTCCAGAAATTTCACTTATTTCGCGGCAAAATGGCAAAAATTCCCCTTATTTTCGGCGAAAAACGCAGAAAATCCTCGTATTTTGGAGCAAAATTGCAGAAATTCACCTAATTTTGGGGTAAAACATGCAGTAATTTTCTTTATTTTGTGGCAAAAAGGTAGAAATTCCCCTTATTTTGAGGAAAATTGCAGAAATTCCCCTTATTTTAGGGCAAAATTGCAGAAATTTCCCTTATTTGGGGGCAAAAAACAGAAATTCCCCTTATTTTGGGGCAAAATTGCAGAAATTTGCTTTATTAGGGGGCAAAAAAAAGAAATTCCCCTTATTTTGCAGCAAAATATCAGAAATTTGCTTTTTTATGGGCTAAAATTGCAGAAATTTCTCTTATTATAGGACAAAATTGCAGAAATTTCCCTTATTTCCGAAGAAAAAATCAAAATTTTTTCTTATTTTGGGGCAAAAATGCAGAAATTCCCATTATTTTGGGGCAAAAAAGCAGAAATTCACCTTATTTTGGGGTAAAATTGCAGAAATTTCGCATATTTCACGGCAAAAACGCAGAAATTCCCCTTATTTTGAGGTAAAATGCTGAAATTCCCCATATTTTGGGGCAAAAGGCAGAAATTCTCCTTATTTTAGGGCAAAATACACAAATTTCCCTTATTTTCGGGCAAAATTGTAGAAATTTCATTTATTTCAGGGTAAAAAGTCAGAAATTCTCCTTATTTTGGGGCAAAAAGGACAAATTTCTTTTATTATGGTACAAAATTAAAGAAATTTTCTTTATTTTGGAACAAAAAGGCAGAAATTCCCCATATTTTGTGGTAAAAGTCAGAAATTCTTCTTATTTTGAGGTAACATGCAGAAATTCATTTTATTTAGAGGTAAAATACAGAAATTCCCCTAATATTGAAGAAAAATGCAGAAATTCCCTTTATTTTGGGGCTAAAAGGCAGAAATTTTCCGTATTTTGAAGAAAAATTGCAGAAATTCTCATAATTTTCGGGCAAAAGGGCTGAAATACTCCTAATTTTGGGGTAAAAAGAGAGAAAATCTCCTTGATTCGGGTGCAAAATGTCAGAAATTCCCCTTATTTTGGGGAAAAAATTGCAGAAATTCCCTTTATTTTTGGGGAAAAGGCAGAAATTGCACTTATTTTGAGTCAAAAAGGCGGAAAATCCCATTATTTTGGGGCAAAAGTGAAGAAATTTCCCTTTTTCATGGCAAAAATGTATACAATCCCTATATTTTCGGGTAAAAAGGCAGAAATTCCCCGTATTTTGGAGCAAAAGTGCAGAAATTCCCCTAATTTTAGGGCAAAAAGGCAGAAATTCCCTTTATTTTTATGTAAAACTGCAGAAATTTCACTTATTTCGCGGCAAGATGGCAGAAATTCCCCTTATTTTCGGCGAAAAATACAGAAAATCATCGTATTTTGGAGCAAAATTGCGGAAATTCACCTAATTTTGGCGTAAAACATGCAGTAATTTTTTTATTTTGTGGCAAAAAGGCAGAAATTCCCCTTATTTTGGGGCAAATGGCAGAAATTCCTCTTATTTTAGAGCAAAATTGCAGAAATTTCCCTTATTTGGGGGCAAAAAACAGAAATTCCCCTTATTTTGGGGCAAAATTGCAGAAATTTTCATTATTATGGGGAAAAATTGGAGAAATTTCCCTTATTTTAGCGCAAAATTGCAGAAATTTCACTTATTTCAGAAAAAAAGCAAAAATTTTTCTTATTTTGAGGCAAAAAGGCAGAAATTCCCATTATTTTGGGGCAAAAAGGCAGAAATTCACCTTATTTTGGGGTTAAATTGCAGAAATTTCATATATTTCAGGGCAAAAAGGCAGAAATTCTTATTATTTTGAGGTAAAATGCTGAAATTTCCCATTATTTGGGGCTAAAGGCAGAAATTCCCATTATTTTGGGGCAAAAAGGCACAAATTTCCCTTATTTTCGGGCAAAATTGCACAAATTTCATTTATTTCAGGGTAAAAAGTCAGAAATTCCCCTTATTTCGGGGCAAAAAGTAGAAATTTCTTTTATTATGGTACAAAATTGAAGAAATTTTCTTTCTTTCGGAACAAAAAGCAGAAATTACCCATAATTTGAGGTAAAAGGCAGAAATTCTTTTTATTTTGAGGAAAAATGCAGAAATTCCCATTATTTAGAGGTAAAATTCAGAAATTCCCCTAATATTTAGAGAAAATGCAGAAATTCCCTTTATTTTGGGGCTAAAAGGCAAAAATTTTCCGTATTTTGAAGAAAAATTGCAGAAATTCTCATAATTTTCGGGCAAAAAGTCTGAAATTCTCCTTATTTGGGGGCAAAAAACCAGAAAATCTCCTTTTTTTGGGTGCAAAAAGTCAGAAATTCCACTTATTTGGGGCAAAATTGCAGAAATTTCCTCTACTTTGGGGCAAAATTGCAGAAATTTCTTCTATTTTGGGGCAAAATTGCAGAAATTTCACTTATTTCAGGGAAAAAGGCAGAAATTTCTCTTATTTTGGAGCAAAAAAGGCAGAATTTTTTTTTATTTTGGTACAAAATTGAAGAAATTTTTCTTATTTTGGGGCAAAAAGAGAGAAATTCCCCATATTTTGGGGCAAAAAGCAGAAATTCCCCTTATTTTGAGGAAAAAAGGCTGAAATTCCCCTTATTTGGGGGCAAAAAAGCAGAAATTCCCTTTATTTTGGGGCAAAAAGCAGACATTTCCCTTATTTTGGGGAAAAATTTTAGAAATTTCACTTATTGCAGGGCAAAAAGTCAGAAATTCCCCTTATTTTGGGGCAAAAAACAGAAATTTTGTTTATTTTTGGGCAAAAGGCAGAAATTGCAGTTATTTTGAGTCAAAAAGGCGGAAAATCCCCTTATTTTGGGGCAAAAGTGAAGAAATATCCTTTTTCATGGCAAAAATGTATACATTCCCTTCATTTTCGGGCAAAAATGCAGAAATTCCCCGTATTTAGGAGCAAAATGGCAGAAATTCCCCTAATTTTGGGGCAAAAAGGCAGAAATTCCTCTTATTTTGATGTAAAACTGCAGAAATTTCACAAATTCGCGGAAAGATGGCAGAAATTCCCCTTATTTTCGGCGAAAAAGGCAGAAAATCCTCGTATTTTGGAGCAATACTGCAGAAATTCCCCTAATTTTTGCGTAAAACATGCAGTAATTTTCTTTATTTTGTGGCAAAAAGGCAGAAATTCCCCTTATTTTGGGGCAAATAGCAGAAATTTCCATTATTTTAGGGCAAAATTGCAGAAATTTCTTTTATTTGGGGGCAAAAAACAGAAATTCCCCTTATTTTGGGGCAAAATTGCAGAAATTTGCTTTTTTGGGGGGCAAAAAACAGAAATTCCCCTTATTTTGCGGCAAAATTGCAGAAATTTTCTTTATTATGGGGAAAAATTGCAGAAATTTCCCTTATTTTCGGGCAAAATTGCAGAAATTTCACTTATTTCAGAAAAAAAAGCAAAAATTATTCTTATTTTGAGGCAAAAAGGCAGAATTTCCCATTATTTTGGGGCAAAAAGGCAGAAATTCACCTTATTTTGGGGTAAAATTGCAGAAATTTCATATATTTCAGGGCATAAAGGCAGAAATTCCCCTTATTTTGAGGTAAAATGATAAAATTTATCATTTTTTGGGCTAAAGGCAGAAATTCCCATTATTTTAGGGCAAAAAGGCACAAATTTCCCTTATTTTCGGGCAAAATTGCACAAATTTCATTTATTTCAGTGTAAAAAGTCAGAAATTCCCCTTATTTTGGGGCAAAAAGTAGAAATTTCTTTTATTATGGTACAAAATTGAAGGAATTTTCATTATTTTTGAAAAAAAGGCAGAAATTCCCCATAATTTGAGGTAAAAGGCAGAAATTCTTCTTATTTTGAGGTAAAATGCAGAAATTCCCATTATTTAGAGGTAAAATGCAGAAATTCCCCTAATATTTGGGGAAAATGCAGAAATTGCCTATTTTGGGGCTAAAAAGCAGAAATTTTCTGTATTTTGAAGAAAAATTGCAGAAATTCTCATAATTTTTGGGCAAAAAGGCTGAAATTCTCCTTATTTTGGGGCAAAAAGACAGAAAATCTCCGTTTTTCGGGTGCAAAAGTCAGAAATTCCCCTTATTTGAGGGCAAAAAGGCAGAAATTTCCCTTATTTTGGGGTAAAATTGAAGAATTTTCACTTATTTCAGGGTAATAAGTCAGAAATTTTCTTTATTTTGAGGCAAAAATAACAGAAATTCCCTCTGTTTTGGGGGAAAAGACAGAAATTCCACTTATTTAGAGGCAAAAAGGCAGAAATTCCCCTTATTTTGGAGCAAAAATGAAGAAATTTCCCTTTTTAATGGCAAAAAGTTAAGCATTCTTCTTATTTTGGTGAAAAACGGCTGAAATTCCCCTTATTTTGAGGTAAAATGCTGAAATTCCCCATATTTTTAGGCAAAAGGCAGAAATTCCCCTTATTTTGGGGCAAAAAGGCACAAATTTTCCTTATTTTCGGGCAAAATTGCAGAAATTTCATTTATTTCAGGGCAAAAGGTAAGAAATTCCCCTTATTTTGGGGCAAAAAGCAGAAATTTTTTTTATTATGGTACAAAATTAAAAAAATTTTCCTTATTTTGGAACAAAAAGGCAGAAATTCCCCATATTTTGGGGCAAAAGGCAGAAATTCTTCTTACTTTGAAGTAAAATGCAGAAATTCCCCTTATTTAGATGTAAAATGTAGAAATTCTCAAATATTGGGGGAAAATGCAGAAATTATATTTATTTTGTAGCTAAAAGGCAGAAATTAACCATATTTTGAAGAAAAATTGCAGAAATTCTCATAATTTTCTGGCAAAAAGGAAGAAATTCTCTTTATTTTGGGGCAAAAAGACAGAAGATCTCCTTTTTTCTAAAGCATAAAGTCAGTAATTCCCATTATTTTGGGGCAAAAAGACAGAAATTTAGTTTATTTTTGGGGAAAAGTCAGAAATTGCACTTATTTTGAGTCAAAAAGGCGGAAAATCCCCTTATTTTGGGGCAAAAATGAAGAAATTTCTATTTTTTATAACAAAAAGATAAACATTCCGTTTATTTTCAGGCAAAAAGGCAGAAATTCCCCATATATGGACCAAAATTGCAGAAATTCCCCTAATTTTGGGGCAAAAAGGCAGAAACTTCCCTTATTTTGAAGTAAAACTACAGAAATTTCACTTATTTCGCAGCAAAATGGCAGAAATTCCCCTTATTTATGGCGAAAAAGGCAGAAAATCCCCGTAATTGGGAGCAAAATTGCAGAAATTCACCTAATTTTGGTGTAAAAAATACAGTAATATTTTTTATTTTGGGGCAAAAAGGCAGAAATTCTCCTTATTTTGGGGCAAAAGGCAGAAAGTACCCTTATTTTAGGGCAATATTGCAGAAATTTTTCTTATTTGGGGGCAAAAAATCAGAAATTCCCCTTATTTTGGGGCAAAAAGCAGACATTTCTCTTATTTTGGAGAAAAATTTTAGAAATTTCACTTATTTCAGGGCAAAAAGTCAGAAATTCCCCTTATTTTGGGGCAAAAAGACAGAAATTCCATTTATTTTTGGGGAAAAGGCAGAAATTGCACTTATTTTGAGTCAAAAAGGCGGAAAATCCCCTTATTTTGGGGCAAAAGTGAAGAAATTTCCCTTTTTTATAGCAATAAGGTATACATTGCCTTTATTTTCGGGCAAAAAGGCAGAAATTCCCCGTATTTTGGAGCAAAATTGCAGAAATTCCCCTAATTTTAGGGCAAAAAGGCAGAAATTCCTTTTATTTTTATGTAAAACTGCAGAAATTTCACTTATTTCGCGGCAAGATGGCAGAAATTCCCCTTATTTTCGGCGAAAAAGGCAGAAAATCATCGTATTTTGGAGCAAAATTGCGGAAATTCACCTAATTTTGGCGTAAAACATGCAGTAATTTTTTTATTTTGTGGCAAAAAGGCAGAAATTCCCCTTATTTTGGGGCAAATGGCAGAAATTCCTCTTATTTTAGGGCAAAATTGCAGAAATTTCCCTTATTTGGGGGCAAAAAACAGAAATTCCCCTTATTTTGGGGCAAAATTGCAGAAATTTTCATTATTATGGGGAAAAATTGGAGAAATTTCCCTTATTTTAGCGCAAAATTGCAGAAATTTCACTTATTTCAGAAAAAAAGCAAAAATTTTTCTTATTTTGAGGCAAAAAGGCAGAAATTCCCATTATTTTGGGGCAAAAAGGCAGAAATTCACCTTATTTTGGGGTAAAATTGCAGAAATTTCATATATTTCAGGGCAAAAAGGCAGAAATTCTTATTATTTTGAGGTAAAATGCTGAAATTTCCCATTTTTTGGGGCTAAAGGCAGAAATTCCCATTATTTTGGGGCAAAAAGGCACAAATTTCATTTATTTCAGGGTAAAAAGTCAGAAATTCCCCTTATTTCGGGGCAAAAAGTAGAAATTTCTTTTATTATGGTACAGAATTGAAGAAATTTTCTTTCTTTCGGAACAAAAAGCAGAAATTCCCCATAATTTGAGGTAAAAGGCTGAAATTCTTTTTATTTTGAGGAAAAATGCAGAAATTCCCATTATTTAGAGGTAAAATTCAGAAATTCCCCTAATATTTAGAGAAAATGCAGAAATTCCCTTTATTTTGGGGCTAAAAGGCAAAAATTTTCCGTATTTTGAAGAAAAATTGCAGAAATTCTCATAATTTTCGGGCAAAAAGTCTGAAATTCTCCTTATTTGGGGGCAAAAAAACAGAAAATCTCCTTTTTTCGGGTGCAAAAAGTCAGAAATTCCACTTATTTGGGGCAAAATTGCAGAAATTTCCTCTACTTTGGGGCAAAATTGCAGAAATTTCTTCTATTTTGGGGCGAAATTGCAGAAATTTCACTTATTTCAGGGAAAAAAGGCAGAAATTTCTCTTATTTTGGAGCAAAAAAGGCAGAAATTTTTTTTATTTTGGTACAAAATTGAAGAAATTTTTCTTATTTTGGGGCAAAAAGAGAGAAATTCCCCATATTTTGGGGCAAAAAGCAGAAATTCCCCTTATTTTGAGGAAAAAAGGCTGAAATTCCCCTTATTTGGGGGCAAAAAAGCAGAAATTCCCCTTATTTTGGGGCAAAAAGCAGACATTTCCCTTATTTTGGGGAAAAATTTTAGAAATTTCACTTATTGCAGGGCAAAAAGTCAGAAATTCCCCTTATTTTGGGGTAAAAAGACAGAAATTTTGTTTATTTTTGGGCAAAAGGCAGAAATTGCACTTATTTTGAGTCAAAAAGGCGGAAAATCCCCTTATTTTGGGGCAAAAGTGAAGAAATATCCTTTTTCATGGCAAAAATGTATACATTCCCTTTATTTTCGGGCAAAAAGGCAGAAATTCCCCGTATTTAGGAGCAAAATGGCAGAAATTCCCCTAATTTTGGGGCAAAAAGGCAGAAATTCCCCTTATTTTGATGTAAAACTGCAGAAATTTCACAAATTCGCAGCAAGATGGCAGAAATTCCCCTTATTTTCGGCGAAAAAGGCAAAAAATCCTCGTATTTTGGAGCAAAACTGCAGAAATTCCCCTAATTTTTGCGTAAAACATGCAGTAATTTTCTTTATTTTGTGGCAAAAAGGCAGAAATTCCCCTTATTTTGGGGAAAATAGCAGAAATTTCCATTATTTTAGGGCAAAATTGCAGAAATTTCTTTTATTTGGGGGCAAAAAACAGAAATTCCCCTTATTTTGGGGCAAAATTGCAGAAATTTGCTTTTTTGGGGGGCAAAAAACAGAAATTCCCCTTATTTTGCGGCAAAATTGCAGAAATTTTCTTTATTATGGGGAAAAATTGCAGAAATTTTCCTTATTTTAGGGCAAAATTGCAGAAATTTCACTTATTTCAGAAAAAAAAGCAAAAATTATTCTTATTTTGAGGCAAAAAGGCAGAAATTCCCATTATTTTGGGGCAAAAAGGCACAAATTTCCCTTATTTTCGGGCAAAATTGCACAAATTTCATTTATTTCAGTGTAAAAAGTCAGAAATTCCCCTTATTTCGGGGCAAAAAGTAGAAATTTCTTTTATTATGGTACAAAATTGAAGGAATTTTCTTTATTTTTGAAAAAAAGGCAGAAATTCCCCATAATTTGAGGTAAAAGGCAGAAATTCTTCTTATTTTGAGGTAAAATGCAGAAATTCCCATTATTTAGAGGTAAAATGCAGAAATTCCCCTAATATTTGGGGAAAATGCAGAAATTGCCTTTTTTTGGGGCTAAAAAGCAGAAATTTTCCGTATTTTGAAGAAAAATTGCAAAAATTCTCATAATTTTTGGGCAAAAAGGCTGAAATTCTCCTTATTTTGGGGCAAAAAGACAGAAAATCTCCGTTTTTCGGGTGCAAAAGTCAGAAATTCCCCTTATTTGAGGGCAAAAAGGCAGAAATTTCCCTTATTTTGGGGTAAAATTGAAGAATTTTCACTTATTTCAGGGTAATAAGTCAGAAATTTTCTTTATTTTGAGGCAAAAATAACAGAAATTCCCTCTGTTTTGGGGGAAAAGACAGAAATTCCACTTATTTAGAGGCAAAAAGGCAGAAATTCCCCTTATTTTGGAGCAAAAATGAAGAAATTTCCCTTTTTTATGGCAAAAAGTTAAGCATTCTTCTTATTTTGGTGCAAAACGGCTGAAATTCCCCTTATTTTGAGGTAAAATGCTGAAATTCCCCATATTTTTAGGCAAAAGGCAGAAATTCCCCTTATTTTGGGGGCGAAAAGGCACAAATTTCCCTTATTTTCGGGCAAAATTGCAGAAATTTCATTTATTTCAGGGCAAAAAGTAAGAAATTCCCCTTATTTTGGGGAAAAAAGCAGAAATTTTTTTTATTATGGTACAAAATTTAAAAAATTTTCCTTATTTTGGAACAAAAAGGCAGAAATTCCCCATATTTTGGGGCAAAAGGCAGAAATTCTTTTTACTTTGAGGTAAAATGCAGAAATTCCTTTTATTTAGATGTAAAATGCAGAAATTCTCAAATATTGGGGGAACGTGCAGAAATTATATTTATTTTGTAGATAAAAGGCAGAAATTAACCATATTTTGAAGAAAAATTGCAGAAATTCTCATAATTTTCGGGCAAAAAGGAAGAAATTCTCTTTATTTTGGGGCAAAAAGACAGAAGATCTCCTTTTTTCTAAAGCATAAAGTCAGTAATTCCCATTATTTTGGGGCAAAAAGACAGAAATTTCGTTTATTTTTGGGGAAAAGTCAGAAATTGCACTTATTTTGAGTCAAAAAGGCGGAAAATCCCTTTATTTTGGGGCAAAAATGAAGAAATTTCTATTTTTTATAACAAAAAGATAAACATTCTGTTTATTTTCAGGCAAAAAGGCAGAAATTCCCCATATATGGACCAAAATTGCAGGAATTCCCCTAATTTTGGGGCAAAAAGGCAGAAACTTCCGTTATTTTGAAGTAAAACTCCAGAAATTTCACTTATTTCGCAGCAAAATGGCAGAAATTCCCCTTATTTACGGCGAAAAAGGCAGAAAATCCCCGTAATTTGGAGCAAAATTGCAGAAATTCACCTAATTTTGGTGTTAAAAATACAGTAATATTTTTTATTTTGGGGCAAAAAGGCAGAAATTCTCCTTATTTTGGGGCAAAAGGCAGAAATTACCCTTATTTTAGGGCAAAATTGCAGAAATTTTTCTTATTTGGGGGCAAAAAACCAGAAATTCCCCTTATTTTGGGGAAAAATTGCAGAAATTTCCCTTATTATAGGGAAAATTGCAGAAATTTCACTTATTTCAGAAAAAAAAAGCAAAAATTTTTCTTATTTTGGGGCAAAAAGGCAGAAATTCCCATTATTTTGGGTCAGAAAGGCAGAAATTCACCTTATTTTGGCCTAAAATTGCAGAAATTTCACATATTTCAGGGCAAAAAGGCAGAAATTTCCCTTAATTTGGGGCAAAAATGAAGAAATTTCCCTTTTTATGGCGAAAAGGTATGCATTCCCATTATTTTCAGGCAAAAATGCAGAAATTTCCCGTATTTTGGAGCAAAATTGCAAAAATTCCCCTAATTGTGGGGCAAAAAGACAGAAATTCCCTATATGTTGGGGCAAAAAGACAGAAATTCTCCTTATTTTGGGGCAAAACTCAGAAATTCCACTCATTTTGGAGCAAAATTGCAGAAATTTTCCTTATTTTGGGGCAAAATTGTAGAAATTTCATTTATTTTGGGGCAAAATTGCAGAAATTCCCCTTATTTTGGAGCAAAAAGTTGAAATCCCTAATTTTTGGCTAAAATTAAAGAAATTTCACTTATTTCGGGACAAAAAGGCAAAAATTCCACTTAATTTCAAGCAAAAAGGCAGAAATTCCCTTTATTTTGGGGTAAAAAGGCAGAAATTCCCCTTATTTTGGGATAAAATTGCAGAAATTTCCCTTATTTGGGAGCAAATGGCAGAAAATCCTATTAATTTCGGTTAAAAAGGCAGAAATTCCCCATATTTTGGAGCAAAATTGCAGAAATTCTCCTAATATTGGGGCAAAAATGCAGAAATTCCCTTTATTTGGGGCAAAAGGCAGAAATTCCCCTTATTTTCGGGAAAAGAGGAAGAAAATCCCTGTGTTTTGAAGCAAAATTGCAGAAACTTCCCTAATTTTGGGGCAAAAAGGCAGAAATTCCCTTTATTTTGGGGCAAAAATACAGATATTCTCCTTATTTTGGGGCAAAAATCAGAAATTTCCCTTATTTGGGGCAAAATTGCAGAAATTTCACTTATTTTCAGGTAAAAAGGCTGAAATTTCCTTTATTTTGGGGCAAAAAGGGAGAAATTCTTCTTTTCAGGGCAAAATTGCACAATTTTCTTTTTTGGGGCTAAAAGGCAGAAATTCCTTATATTTTGGGGCCAAAAGGCAGAAATTCCCCTTATTTTGAGGTAATAAGGCTGAAATTCCCCTTATTTGGGGCAAAAAGGCAGACATTCCCCTTATTTTGGGGTAAAATTGCAGAAATTTCAAATATTTCAGGGCAAAATGGCAGAAATTTCCTTTATTTTAGGGCAAAAAGATGAAATCCCTAATTTTTGGCTAAAATTGCAGAAATTTCACTTATTTCGGACAAAAAGCAGAAATTCCACTTAATTTTGGGCAAAAAGGCAGAAATGACCCATATTTTGGAGCAAAATTGCAGAAATTCCCCTAATATTGGTGCAAAAATTCCCTTTACTTTGGGGGCAAAAATGCAGAAATTCCCCTTATTTTTAGGTAAAAAGGCTGAAATTCCCCTTATTTTGGGGCAAAAAGTCAGAAATTCCCTTTATTTTTGGGGAAAATACAGAAATTTCGTTTATTTTTGGGGAAAAGGCAGAAATTGCACTTATTTTGAGTCAAAAAGGCGGAAAATCCCCTTATTTTAGGGTAAAAATGAAGAAATTTCCTTTTTTTATGGCAAAAAGGTATACATTCCCTTTATTTTCGGGCCAAAAGACAGAAATTCCCTGTATTTTTGAGCAAAATTGCAAAAATTCCCCTAATTTTTGGGCAAAAAGGCAGAAATTCCCCTATTTTTGGGGGTAAAACTGCAGAAATTTCACTTACTTCGCGGAAAAATGGCAGAAACTCCCTTTATTTTCGGCGAAAAAAGTAGAAAATCCCCGTATTTTGGAGCAAAATTGCAGAAATTCACCTAATTTTGGGATAAAAAATACAGTAATTTTCTTATTTTGGAGCAAAAAGGCAGAAATTCTCTTTATTTTGGGGCAAAAGGCAGAAATTCCCCTTATTTTAGGGCAAAATTGAAGAAATTTCCTTTATTTGGGGGCAAAAAACAAAAATTCCCATTATTTTGGGGCAAAATTGCATAAATTTCCCTTATTATGGAAAAAAATTGCAGAAATTTCTCTTATTTTAGAACAAAATTGCAGAAATTTCACTTATTTCAGAGAAAAAAGAAATAATTTTTCTTATTTTGGGGCAAAAAGGCAGAAATTTCTATTATTTTATGGGCAAAAAGGCAGAAATTCACCTTATTTTGGGGTAAAATTGCAGAAATTTCACATATTTCAGGGAAAAAAGGCAGAAATTCCCCTTATTTTGGGGCAAAAAGGCAGAAATTCCCTTTATTTTGGTATAAAATTGCAGAAATTTCCCTTATTCGGTAGCAAAAAGGCAGAAAATCCTTTTAATTTTGGGTAAAAAGGCAGAATTTCCCCGTATTTTGGAGCAAAATTGCAGAAATTCCCCTAATATTGGGGCAAAACTGCAAAAATTCCCTTTATTTGGGGCAAAAAGGCAGAAGTTCCCCTTATTTTCGGGAAAAGAGGAAGAAATTCCTTGTATTTTGAAGCAAAATTGCAAAAACTCTTCTAATTTTGGGGCAAAAATACAGAAATTCTCCTTATTTTGGGGCAAAAATCAGAAATTTCCTTTATTTTGGGGCAAAATTTTAGAAATTTCTTCTATTTTGTTACAGACTTGCAGATATTTTTCTTATTTTCTGGCAAAAAGGCAGAAATTCCCCTTACTTTGGGATAAAATTGCAGAAATTTCCCTTATTTGGGGGCAAAAAAGATAAATTCGCCTTATTTTGGGGCAAAATTGCAGAAATTTCCCTTATTATGAAAAAAAATTGCAGAAATTTCAATTATTTTGGGGCAAAATTGCAGAAATTTCACTTATTTCAAAGAAAAAAACTCAGAAATTTCTCTTATTTTGGAGCAAAAAGGCAGAAATTTCTTTTATTTTGGTACAAAATTGTAGAAATTTTCATTATTTGGGGGCAAAAATGCAGAAATTCCCCATATTTTGGGGCAATAATGCAGAGATTCCTCTTATTATGAGGTAAAATGCTGAAATTCCCCTTATTTTGGGGCAATAAGACAGAAATT
The DNA here is from genome assembly GCF_963924665.1 of Micromys minutus. Classification (NCBI taxonomy): domain Eukaryota; kingdom Metazoa; phylum Chordata; class Mammalia; order Rodentia; family Muridae; genus Micromys; species Micromys minutus. The sequence continues at coordinate 8,223,526 of NW_027667467.1, read as the reverse complement.
CCCTTTATTTTGTGTCAAAAAGGCAGAAATTTCCCTTATTTTGGGGCAAAATTGCAGAAATTTCACATATTTCAGGGCAAAATTCAAAAATTCCTTTTATTTTGGGGCAAAAAGACAGAAATTCCGTTTATTTTTTGGTAAAAAGGCAGAAATTTCACTTATTTCGAGGTAAGAAGGAAGAAATTCCTCTTATTTTAGAACAAAAAAGAAAGAAATTTCCTTTGTTTTGTGGAAAAAGACAGAAATTCCACTTATTTAGAGGCAAAAAGGCAGAAATTCTCCTTATTTTTGGGCAAAACTCAGAAATTCCACTTATTTTGGGGCAAAATTGCAGAAATTTCACTTATTTTGGGGCAAAATTGCAGAAATTTCACTTATTTCAGGGAAAAAAAGGCCGAAATTTTCTTTATTTTGGGGCAAAAAACAGAAATTCTCCATATTTTAGTGCAAAAATCAGAAATTTCCCTTATTTTGAGGTAAAATGCTGAAATTTCCCTTATTTTGGGGCAAAAGGCAGAAATGTCCCTATTTTTGGGGCAAATTTGCAGAAATTTCACTTATTTCAGGGTAATAAGTCAGAAATTTTCCTTATTTTGGGGCAAAAAAAACCAGAAATTTCCTTTGTTTTTGGGGAAAAAGACAGAAATTCCACTTATTTAGAGGCAAAAAGGCAAAAGTTACCCTTCTTTTGGAGCAAAAATGAAGAAATTTCCCTTTTTTATTGCAAAAAGGTGTGCATTCTTCTTATTTTTGGACAAAAAGGCAGAAATTCCTTGTATTTTGGAACAAAATTGCAGAAATTCCCCTAATTTTGGGGTAAAACTGCAGAAATTTCACTTATTTTGCGGCAAAATGGCAGAAATTCCCCTTATTTTCGGCGAAAAAGGCAGAAAATCCTCGTATTTTGGAGCAAAATTGCAGAAATTCACCTAATTTTGGGGTAAAACACGCAGTAATTTTCTTTATTTTGTGGCAAAAAGGCAGAAATTCCCCTTATTTTAGGGCAAAATTGCAGAAATTTTCATTATTTGGGGGCAAAAAACAGAAATTCCTTTTATTTTGGGGCAAAATTGCAGAAATTTGTTTTATTTGGGGGCAAAAACCAGAAATTCCCCTTATTTTGCAGCAAAATTGCAGAAATTTTCTTTATTATGGGGAAAAATTGCAGAAATTTCCCTTATTTTATGGCAAAATTGCAGAAATTTCACTTATTTCAGAAAAAAAAAGCAAAAATATTCCTTATTTTGAGGCAAAAATGCAGACATTTCCATTATTTTGGGGCAAAAAGGCAGAAATTCACATTATTTTGGGGTAAAATTGCAGAAATTTCATATATTTCAGGGCAAAAAGTCAGAAATTCCCCTTATTTTGAGTTAAAATGCTGAAATTTTCCATTTTTTGGGGCTAAAGGCAGAAATTCCCATTATTTTGGGGCAAAAATGACAGAAATTCCCTTTGTTTTGGGGGAAAAAGACAGAAATTCCACTTTTAGAGGCAAAAAAGCAGAAATTCCCCTTATTTTGGAGCAAAAATGAAGAAATTTCCCTTTTTTATGGCAAAAAGTTATGCATTCTTCTTATTTTCGGGCAAAAAGGCAGAAATTCCCCATATTTTCGGGCAAAAGGCAGAAACTCCCCTTATTTTGGAGCAAAAATGAAGAAATTTCTCTTTTTTATGGCAAAAAGATATGCATTCTTCTTATTTTGTTGCAAAAAGGCTGAAATTCCCCTTATTTTGAGGTAAAATGCTGAAATTCCTCATATTATGGGGCAATAGGCAGAAATTCCCCTTATTTTGGGGCAAAAAGGCACAAATTTCCCCTATTTTTGGGCAAAATTGCAGAAATTTCATTTATTTCAGGGCAAAAAGTAAGAAATTCCCCTTATTTTGGGGCAAAAAGCAGAAATTTCATTTATTTTTTGGGGAAAAGGCAGAAATTGCACTTCTTTTGAGTCAAAAAGGCGGAAAATCCCCTTATTTTGGGGAAAAATGAAGAAATTTCTATTTTTTATAACAAAAAGGTAAACATTCCCTTTATTTTCGGGAAAAAAGGCAGAAATTCCCCATATTTTGGAGCAAAATTGCAGAAATTCCTTTAATTTTGGGGCATAAAGGCAGAAATTCCTTTTATTTTGGGGTAAAACTCCAGAAATTTTACTTATTTCGCAGCAAAATGGCAGAAATTCCCCATATTTTCGGCGAAAAAGGCAGAAAATCCTCGTATTTTGGAGCAAAATTGCAGAAATTCACCTAATTTTGGGGTAAAAAATACAGTAATATATTTTATTTTTGGGCAAAAAGGCAGAAATTCTCCTTATTTTGGGGCAAAAGGCAGAAATTACCCTTATTTTAGGGCAAAATTGCAGAAATTTCCCTTATTTCGGTGCAAAAAACCAGAAATTCCCCTTATTTTGGGGCAAAATTGCAGAAATTTCCCTTATTATGGAAAAAATTGCAGAAATTTCCCTTATTTTAGAACAAAATTGCAGAAATTTCACTTATTTGAGAGAAAAAAAGCAAAAATTTTTCTTATTTATGGCAAAAAGGCAGAAATTCCCATTATTTTGGGGCAAAAAGGCAGAAATTCACCTTATTTTGGGCTAAAATTGCAGAAATTTCACATATTTCAGGGCATAAAGGCAGAAATTTCCCTTAATTTGGGGCAAAAATGAAGAAATTTTTCTTTTTATGGCAAAAAGGTATGCATTCCCCTTATTTTCAGGCAAAAATGCAGAAATTTCCCGTATTTTGGAGCAAAATTGCAGAAATTCCCATAATTGTGAGGCAAAAGGGCAGAAATTCCCTATATGTTGGGGCAAAAAGACAGAAATTCTCCTTATTTTGGGGCAAAACTCAGAAATTCCACTTTTTTGGAGCAAAATTTCAGAAATTTCCCTTATTTTGGGGCAAAATTGCAGAAATTTCATTTATTTTGGGGCAAAATTGCAGAAATTCCCCTTATTTTGGGGCAAAAAGATGAAATCCCTAATTTTTGTCTAAAATTAAAGAAATTTCACTTTTTTGGACAAATAGGCAAAAATTCCACTTAATTTCGGGCAAAAAGGCAGAAATTCCGCTTATTTTGGGGCAAAAAGGCAGAAATTCCCCTTATTTTGGGATAAAATTGCAGAAATTTTCCATATTTTGGAGCAAAATTGCAGAAATTCCCCTAATATTGGGACAAAAATGCAGAAATTCCCTTTATTTGGGGCAAAAGGCAGAAGTTCTCCTTATTTTTTGGATAAGAGGAAAAAATTCCCTGTATTTTGAAGCAAAATTGCAGAAACTCTCCTAATTTTAGGGCAAAAAGGCAGAAATTTTCTTTATTTTGGGGCAAAAATACAGATATTCTCTTTATTTTGGGGCAAAAATCAGAAATTTCCCTTATTTGAGGCAAAATTGCAGAAATTTCACTTATTTTCAGGTAAAAAGGCTGAAATTTCCTTTATTTTGGGGCAAAAAGGGAGAAATACTCATTTTCAGGGCAAAATTGCACAATTTTCCTTTTTTGGGGCAAAAAGGCAGAAATTCCTTATATTTTGGAGCAAAAAGGCAGAAATTCCCCTTATTTTGAGGTAATAAGGCTGAAATTCCCCTTATTTTGGGCAAAAAGGCAGAAATTCCCCTTATTTTGGGGTAAAATTGCAGAAATTTCAAATATTTCAGGGCAAAATGGCAGAAATTTCCCTTATTTTAGGGCAAAAAGATGAAATCCCTAATTTTTTGCTAAAATTGCAGAAATTTCACTTATTTCGGACAAAAAGGCAGAAATTCCACTTAATTTTAAGCAAAAAGGCAGAAATTCTCCATATTTTGGGGCAAAAATGCAGAGATTCCCCTGATTATGAGGTAAAATGCTGAAATTCCCCTTATTTTGGGGCAAAAAGACAGAAATTCCCTTTATTTTGTGGCAAAAAGGCAGAAATTTCCCTTATTTTGGGGCAAAATTGCAGAAATTTCACATATTTCGGGGCAAAATTCAAAAATTCCTTTTATTTTGGGGCAAAAAGACAGAAATTCCATTTATTTTCGGGTAAAAAGGCAGAAATTTCACTTTTTTTGAGGTAAGAAGGAAGAAATTCCTTTTATTTTGGAACAAAAAAGACAGAAATTTCCTTTGTTTTGTGGAAAAAGACAAAAATTCCACTTATTTAGATGCCAAAAGGCAGAAATTCTCCTTATTTTAGGGCAAAACTCAGAAATTCCACTTATTTTGGGGCAAAATTCCAGAAATTTTTCTTATTTTGAGGCAAAATTGCAGAAATATTTCTTATTTTGGGGCAAAAAAGCAGAAATTCCTAATATTTTGGGCCAAAATTCAGAAATTCCCCTTATTTTGAGGTAAAAGGGCTGAAATTCCCCTTATTGGGCAGCAAAAAGGCAGAAATTTCCCTTATATTGGGGCAAAATTGAAGAAATTTCACTTATTTCCGGGTAATAAGTCAGAAATTTTCCTTATTTTGGGGCAAAAATGAGAGAAATTCCCTTTGTTTTGGGGGGAAAAGACAGAAATTCCACTTATTTAGAGGCAAAAAAGCAGAAATTCCCCTTATTTTAGGGCAAACTTGCAGAATTTTCCTTTATTTGGGGGCAAAAAAACAGAAATTCCCCTTATTTTGGGGCAAAATTCCAGAAATTTCCTTTATTATGGTGAAAAATTGAAGACATTTCTTTTATTTTAGGGCAAAATTGCAGAAATTTCACTTATTTCAGAGAAAAAAAGCAAAAATTTATCTTATTTGGGGCAAAAAGGCAGAAATTCCCATTATTTTGGGGCAAAAGGCAGAAATTCACCTTATTTTGGGCTAAAATTGCAGAAATTTCACACATTTCAGGGCAAAAAGGCAGAAATTTCCCTTAATTTGTGGCAAAAATGAAGACATTTCCTTTTTTTATGGCAAAAAGGTATGCATTCCACTTATGTTCGGGCAAAAAGGCAGAAATTCCCCATATTTTGGAGCAAAATTGCAGAAATTCTCCTAATTGTGGGGCAAAAAGGCAGAAATTCTCCTTATTTTGGGGCAAAACTCAGAAATCGCACTTATTTTGGGGCAAAATTCCAGAAATTTCCTATTTTTGGGGGCAAAATTGCAGAAATTTCACTTATTTTGGGGCAAAAAAGGAGAAATTTCCCATATTTTTGGGCAAAAATGCAGAAATTCCCCTTATTTTGAGGTAAAAAGGCTGAAATTCCCTTTATTTGGGGGCAAAAAGGCAGAAATTTCCCTTACTTAGGGGCAAAATTGCAGAAATTTCACTTATTTCAGGGTAATAAGTCAGAAATTTTCATTATTTTGCGGCAAAAAAGACAGAGATTCCCTATGTTTAGGGGGAAAAAGACAAAAATTCCACTTATTTAGAGGCAAAAAAGCAGAAATTCCCCTTATTTTAGGGCAAAATTGCAGAAATTTCCCTTATTTGGAAGCAAAATAACAGAAATTCCCCTTATTTTGGGGCAAAATTCCAGAAATTTTATTTATTTTGGGGCAAAATTGCAGAAATTTCACTTATTTCAGGGAAAAAAGGCAGAAATTTTCCTTATTTTGGGGCAAAAAGGCAATAATTCCTAATATTTTGTGCCATAATTCAGAAATTCCTCTTATTTTGAGATAAAAAGGCTGAAATTCCCCTTATATGGGGGCAAAAAGGCAGAAATTTCCCTTATATTGGGGCAAAATTGCAGAAATTTCAATTATTTCAGCATAATAAGTCAGAAATTTTCCTTATTTTAGGGCAAAAATGACAGAAATTCACTTTCTTTTGGGAGAAAACATCAGAAATTCCACTTATTTAGAGTCAATAAGCAGAAAATCCCCATAATTTAGGGCAAAATTGCAGAAATTTCCCTTATTTGCTGGCAAAAAAACAGAAATTCTTCTTATTTTTGGGCAAAATTCCAGAAATTTCATTTATTATGGGGAAAAATTGCAGAAATTTCTTTTATTTTAGTGCAAAATTGCAGAAATTTCATTTATTTCAGAGAAAAAAAGCAAAAATTTTTCTTATTTTGGGGCAAAAATGCAGAAATTCCCATTATTTTGGGGCAAAAAGGCAGAAATTCACCTTATTTTGGGCTAAAATTGCAGAAATTTCACATATTTCAGAACAAAAAGGCAGAAATTTCCCTTAATTTTGGGCAAAAATGAAGAAATTTCCTTTTTTTATGGCAAAAAGTATGCATTCCCCTTATTTTCAGGCAAAAAGGCAGAAATTCCCCGTATTTTGGAGCAAAATTGCAGAAATTCCCTTTATTTCGAGGTAAAAAAGCTGAAATTCCCCTTATTTGGGGGCAAAAGCAGAAATTTTCCTTATTTTGGGGCAAAATTGAACAAATTTCACTTCTTTCAGGGTAATAAGTCAGAATTTCCCCTTATTTTGGGGCAAAAAAGACAGAAATTCCCTTTGTTTTGGGAGAAAAAGACAGAAATTCCACTTATTTAGAGGCAAAAAGGTAGAAATTCAACTTATTTTGGGGCAAAAATGATGAAATTTCCATTTTTAATGGCAAAAAGGTATGCATTCCCCTTATTTTCAGCGAAAAAGGCAGAAAATCCTCGTATTTTGGAGCAACAGTGCAGAAATTTACCTAGTTTTCGGGTAAAACATGCAGTAATTTTCTTTATTTTGTGGCAAAAAGGCAGAAATTCCCCTTATTTTGAGGCAAATGGCAGAAATTTCCCTTATTTCGAGGTAATAAGGCTGAAATTCCCCTTATTTTGGGGATAAAGGGCCGAAATTCTTTTTATTTTGGGGTAAAATTGCAGAAATTTCAAATATTTCAGGGCAAAATGGCAGAAATTCCCCTTATTTTGGGGCAAAAAGATGAAATCCCTAATTTTTGGCTAAAATTGCAGATATTTCACTTATTTTGGGACAAAAAGGCAGAAATTGCACTTAATTTTGGGCAAAAAGGCAGAAATGACCAGTATTTTGGAGCAAAAAGGCTGAAATTCCCCTTATTTTGGGGCAAAATTGCAGAAATTTCCCTTATTTTGTGGCAAAATTGCAGAAGTATTTCTTATTTTGTTCAAAATTGCAGAAATTTCACTTATTTCAGAATAAGAAGACAGGAATTTCTCTTGTTTTAGAGCAAAAGGGCAGAAATTTCTTGTATTTTGGTACAAAATTGCAGAAAATTTCTTTATTTTGTAGCAAAAATGCAGAAATTCCCCATATTTTGGGGCAAAAATGCAGAGATTCCCCTTATTATGAGGAAAAAGGCTGAAATTTCCCTTATTTTGGGGCAAAAAGACAGAAATTCCCCTTATTTTGTGGCAAAAAGGCAGGAATTTCTCTTATTTTGGGGCAAAATTGCAGAAATTTCACTTATTTCTGGGCAAAATTCAAAAATTCCCCTTATTTTGGGGCAAAAAGGCAAAAATTCCGTTTATTTTTGGGTAAAAAAGCAAAAATTTCACTTATTTTGAGGGGAAAAAGCAGAAATTCCTCTTATTTTGGGGCAAAAATGAAGAAATTTCCCTTTTTGGTGGCAAAAGGTATACATTCCCCTTATTTTCGGGCAAAAAAGCAGAAATTCCCTGTATTTTGGAGCAAAATTGCAGAAATTCCCATAGTTGTGGGGCAAAAAGGCAGAAATTCCCTATATGTTGGGCCAAAAAACACAAATTCTCCTTATTTTGGAGCAAAACTCAGAAATTCCACTTATTTTGGGGCAAAATTCCAGAAATTTCCCTTATTTTGGGGCCAAATTGCAGAAATTTCCCTTATTTTGGGTCAGAATTGCAGATATTTCACTTATTTCCGGAAAAATGCAGAAATTTTCTCTATTTTAGGGCAAAAAGGCAGAAATTCTTAATATTTTGTGGCAAAAATGCAGAAATTCCCCTTATTTTGAGGTAAAAAGGCTGAAATTCCTTTTATTTTGGGGCAAAAAGGCAGAAATTTTCCTTATTTTAGGGCAAAATTGAAGAAATTTCACTTATTTCAGGGTAATAAGTCAGAAATTCCCCTTATTTTGGGGCAAAATAGACAGAAATTCCCTTTGTTTTGGGGGAATAAGACAGAAATTCCACTTATTTAAAGGCAAAAAGGCAGAAATTCCCCTTATTTTGGGGCAAAAATGAAGAAATTTCCCTTTTTTATGGCAAAAAGTATGCATTCCCCTTATTTTCAGGCAAAAAGGCAGAAATTCCCCGTATTTTGGAGCAAAATTGCAGAAATTCCCTTAATTTCGAAGTAAAAAAGCTGAAATTCCCCTTATTTGGGGGCAAAAGCAGAAATTTTCCTTATTTTAAGGCAAAATTGAAGAAATTTCACTTATTTCAGGGTAATAAGTCAGAATTTCCCCTTATTTTGGGGCAAAATAGACAGAAATTCCCTTTGTTTTGGGGGAAAAAGACAGAAATTCCACTTATTTAGAGGCAAAAAGGTAGAAATTCCCTTTATTTTGGGGCAAAAATGATGAAATTTCTCTTTTTTTATGGCAAAAAGGTATGCATTCCCCTTATTTTCAGCGAAAAAGGCAGAAAATCCTTGTATTTTGGAGCAACATTGCAGAAATTTACCTAATTTTGGGGTAAAACATGCAGTAATTTTCTTTATTTTGTGGCAAAAAGGCAGAAATTCCCCTTATTTTGGGGCAAATGGCAGAAATTCCCCTTATTTTGAGGTAATAAGGCTGAAATTCCCCTTATTTTGGGGCAAAAGGGCCGAAATTCTTTTTATTTTGGGGTAAAATTGCAGAAATTTCAAATATTTCAGGGCAAAATGGCAGAAATTCCCCTTATTTTGGGGCAAAACATGAAATCCCTAATTTTTGGCTAAAATTGCAGATATTTCACTTATTTTGGGACCAAAAGGCAGAAATTGCATTTAATTTTGGGCAAAAAGGCAGAAATGACCAGTATTTTGGAGCAAAAAGGCTGAAATTCCCCTTATTTTGAGGTAAAATGCTGAAATTCTTCATATAATGGGGTAAAAGGCAGAAATTCCCCTCATTTTGGGGCAAAAAGGCAGAAATTCCCCTTATTTTGAGGTAAAACTGAACAAATTTCACTTATTTCGCGGCAAAATGGCAGAAATTCCCCTTATTTTCGGCGAAAAAGGCAGAAAATCCCCGTATTTTGGAGCAAAATTGAAGAAATTCACCAAATTTGGAGTAGAACATGCAGTAATTTTCTTTGTTTTGGGGCAAAAGGCAGAAATTCCCCTTATTTTAGGGAAAAATTGCAGAAATTTCCCTTATTTTAGGACAAAAACAGAAATTCCCTATATTTTGGGGCAAAATTGCAGAAAATTCTTATATTATGGAAAAAAATTGCAGAAATTTCTTTTATTTTAAGGCAAAATTGCAGAAATTTAACTTATTTCAGAGAAAAAAGCAAAAATGTTTCTTATTTTGTGGCAAAAAGGCAGAAATTCCCATTATTTTTAAGCAAAAAGGCAGAAATTCACCTTATTTTGGGGTAAAATTGGAGACATTTCACATATTTCAGGGCAAAAAGGCAGAAATTCCTTTTATTTTGGGGCAAAAAGCATAAATTTCTTCTATTTTGGTACAAAATTGAAGAAATTTTCTTTATTTTGGAACAAAAAGGCAGAAATTCCCCATATTTTGTGGCAAAAGGCAGAAATTCCCCTTATTTTGAGGTAATAAGGCTGAATTTCCCCTTATTTTGAGGCAAAAAGGCAGAAATTCTTTTTATTTTGGGGTAAAATTGAAAAAATTTCAAATATTTCAGGGCAAAATGGCAGAAATTCCCCTTATTTTGGGGCAAAAAGATTAAATCCCTTATTTTGGCTAAAATTGCAAATATTTCATGTATTTTGGGACAAAAAGGCAAAAATTCCACTTAATTTCAGGCAAAAAGGCCGAAATGACCCGTATTTTGGAGCAAAATTGCAGAAATTCCTCTAATATTGGTGCAATAATGCACAAATTCCTTTTATTTTGGAGCAAAAAGGCAGATATTCCCCATATTATGGTCCAAAATGGCTGAAATTTCCCTCATTTTGAGATAAAATGCTGAAATTCCTCATATTTTGTGGCAAAGGCAGAAATTCCCCTCATTTTGGGGCAAAAAGGCACAAATTTCCTTTATTTTCAGGCAAAATTGCAGAAATTTCATTTATTTCAGGGTAAAAAGTCAGAAATTCCCCTTATTTTGGGGCAAAAAGCAGAAATTTCTTTTATTATGGTACAAAATTTAAGAAATTTTCCTTTTTTTGGAACAAAAAGGCAGAAATTCCCCATTTTTTGGGGTAAAGTCCAGAAATTCCCATTATTTAGAGGTAAAACGCAGAAATTCCCCTAATATTGGGGGAAAATGAAGAAATTCCCTTTATTTTGGGGCTAAAAGGCAGAAATTCCCCTTATTTTGGGGAAATTGTCACAAATTCCCTTTATTTTAGGGCAAAATTGCAGAAATTTCTTTTATTTGGCGGTAAAAAACAGAAATTCCCTTAATTTGGGGAAAATTGCAGAAATTTTCTTTATTATGGGGAAAAATTGGAGAAATTTCTCTTATTTTAGGGCAAAATTGCAGAAATTTCACTTATTTCAGAGAAAAAAAGGAAAAATTTTTTTTATTTTGGGGCAAAAATGCAGAAATTTCCTTTATTTTTGGGCAAAACAGCAGAAATTCCCCTTATTTTGGGATAAAATTTCCGAAATTTCCCTTATTTGGGGGCAAAAAGGCAGAAAATCCCCTTAATTTCGGGCAAAAAGGCAAAAATTCCCCGTATTTTGGAGCAAAATTGCAGAAATTCCCCTAATATTGGGGCAAAAATGCAGAAATTACTTTCATTTGGGGCAAAAAGGCAGAAGTTCCTCTTATTTTCGGGAAAAGAGGCAGAAATTCCCTGTATTTTGAAGCAAAATTTCAGAAACTCCCCTAATTTTGGGGCAAAAAGGCAAAAATTCCCTTTATTTTGGGGCAAAAATACAGAAATTCTCCTTATTTCGGGGCAAAAATTAGAAATTCCCCTTATTTTGGGGCAAAATTGAAGAAAATTTCCTTATTTTGGGGCAAAATTGCAGAAATTTCCCTTATTTTGGGGCAAAATTGAAGAAATTTCTTTTATTTTGGTACAGAATTGCAGAAATTTTTCTTATTTTGTGGCAATAAGGCAGAAATTTTTTATATTTTGTGGCAAAAAGGCACAAATTTTTCTAATTTTCAGGCAAAATTGCAGAAATTTCATTTATTTCAGGACCAAAAGTCAGAAATTCCTTTTATTTTGAGGGAAAAAGCAGAAATTTCTTCTATTTTGGTACAAAATTGAAGAAATTTTCCTTATTTTGGAACAAAAAGGCAGAAATTCCCCATATTTTGTGGCAAAAGGCAGAAATTTCCCTTATTTTGAGGTAATAAGGCTGAAATTCACCTTATTTTGGGGCAAAAAGGCAGAAATTCTTTTTATTTTGCGGTAAAATTTAAAAAATTTCAAAAATTTCAGGGCAAAATAATAGAAATTCCACTTATTTTGAGGCAAAAAGATTAAATCCCTTATTTTTGGCTAAAATTGCCAATATTTCATGTATTTTGGGACAAAAAGGCAAAAATTCCACTTAATTTCAGGCAAAAAGGCAGAAATGACCCGTATTTTGGAGCAAAATTGCAGAAATTCCTCTAATATTGGTGCAATAATGCACAAATTCCCTTTATTTTGGAGCAAAAAGGCAGATATTCCCCATATTATGGTGCAAAAAGGCTGAAATTTCCCTCATTTTGAGGTAAAATGCTGAAATTCCTCATATTTTGGGGCAAAAGGCAGATATTCCCCTCATTTTGGGGCAAAAAAACACAAATTTCCCTTATTTTCAGGCAAAATTGCAGAAATTTCATTTATTTCAGGTTAAAAAGTCAGAAATTCCCCTTATTTTGGGGCAAAAAGCAGAAATTTCTTATATTATGGTACAAAATTTAAGAAATTTTCCTTTTTTTGGAACAAAAAGGCAGAAATTCCCCATTTTTTGGGGTAAAATCCAGAAATTCCCCTTATTTAGAGGTAAAACGCAGAAATTCCCCTAATATTGGGGGAAAATGAAGAAATTCTTTTTATTTTCGTGGTAAAGGCAGAAATTTCCCTTATTTTGGGGAAAAAGGCAGAAATTCCCCTTATTTTAGGGCAAAATTGCAGAAATTTCTTATATTTGGGGGCAAAAAACAGAATTTCCCTTAATTTGGGGAAAATTGCAGAAATTTCCTTTATTATGGGGAAAAATTGCAGAAATTTCTCTTATTTAAGGGCAAAATTGCAGAAATTTCACTTATTTCAGAGAAAAAAAGCAAAAATTTTTCTTATTTTGGGGCAAAAATGCAGAAATTTCTTTTATTTTGGGGCAAAAAAGCACAAATTCCTCTTATTTTGGGATAAAATTGCCGAAATTTCCCTTATTTGGGGGCAAAAAGCAGAAAATCCCCTAAATTTCGGGCAAAAAGGCAAAATTCCCCGTATTTTGGAGCAAAATTGCAGAAATTCTCCTAATATTGGGGCAAAAATGCAGAAATTCCTTTTATTTGGGGCAAAAAGGCAGAAGTTCCTCTTATTGTCGGGGACAGAGGCAGAAATTCCCTGTATTTTGAAGCAAAATTGCAGAAATTCTCCTAATATTGGGGCAAAAATGCAGAAATTCCTTTTATTTGGGGCAAAAAGGCAGAAGTTCCTCTTATTGTCGGGGACAGAGGCAGAAATTCCCTGTATTTTGAAGCAAAATTGCAGAAACTCCCCTAATTTTTGGCAAAAAGGCAGAAATTCCCTTTATTTTTGTGCAAAAATACAGAAATTCTCCTTATTTCGGGGCAAAATTGCAGAAATTTCCCTTATTTTGGGTCAAAATTGGAGAAATTTCTTTTATTTTGGTACAGAATTGCAGAAATTTTTCTTATTTTGTGGCAAGAAGGCAGAAATTTTTTATATTTTGTGGCAAAAAGGCACAAATTTTTCCTATTTTTGGGCAAAATTGCAGAAATTTCATTTATTTCAGGACGAAAAGTCAGAAATTCCTTTTATTTTGGGACAAAAAGCAGAAATTTCTTCTATTTTGGTACAAAATTGAAGAAATTTTCCTTATTTTGGAACAACAAGGCAGAAATTCCCCATATTTTGGAGCAAAAGGCAGAAATTCCCCTTATTTTGAGGTAAAAAGGATGAAATTCCTCTTATTTTCAAACAAAAAGGTAGAAATTTCCTTTACTTTGCAGCAAAAAAACAGAAATTCCCGTTAATTGGGGCAGAAAAGCAGAAATTTTCCTTATTTGGGGGCAATAAGGCAGATATTCCCCATATTTTGTGGCAAAAAGGCAGAAATTCCCCTTATTTGGAGGTAAAATGCTGAAATTCCCCTTATTCTAGGCAAAAAGGCAGATATTCCCCTTATTTTGGGGTAAAATTGCAGAAATTTCACTTATTTCAGGGCAAAAAGTCAGAAATTTGCCTTATTTTGGGGCAAAAAGCAGAAATTCCCCTAATTTTGGGGCCAAAAACAGAAATTCCCTTTTTTGGGGTAAAATTGCGGAAATTTCAAATATTTCAGGGCAAAAAGGCAGAAATTCCACTTAATTTCGGGCTATAAGGCAGAAATTCCCCGTATTCTGGAGCAAAATTTCAGAAATTCCACTTATATTGGTGCAAAAATGCAGAAATTTCCTTTATTTTGGTGCAATAAGGCTGAAATCCCCCGTATTTTTAAGCAAAATTGCACAAATTTCACTAATTTTGAGGGAAAATGCAGAAATACACATAATTTTGGGGCAAAAAGACAGAAATTCTCCTTATTTCAGGGCAAAAAGTCAGAAATTCCCATTATTTTGGGGCAAAATTGCAGAAATTTCCCTTATTTTGTGGCAAAATTGCAGAAATTTTTCTTATTTTGGTCAAAATTGCAGAAATTTCACTTATTTCAGGGCAAAAAGTCAGAAATTTGCCTTATTTTGGGGCAAAAAGCAAAAATTCCCCTAATTTTGGGGCCAAAAAGAGAAATTCCCTTTATTTTGGGGTAAAATTGCGGAAATTTCAAATATTTCAGGGCAAAAAGGCAGAAATTCCACATAATATCGGGCTATAAGTCAGAAATTCCCCGTATTCTGGAGAAAAATTTCAGAAATTCCACTTATATAGGTGAAAAATGTAGAAATCCCCTTTAATTTGTTGCAATAAGGCTGAAATCTCCCGTATTTTGAAGCAAAATTGCACAAATTCCCCTGATTTTGAGGGAAAATGCAGAAATACACATTATTTTGGAGAAAAAAGACAGAAATTCTTCTTATTTCAGGGCAAAAAGGCAGAAATGACCAGTATTTTGGAGCAAAAAGGCTGAAATTTCCCTTATTTTGTGGCAAAATTGCAGAAGTTTTTCTTATTTTGTTCAAAATTGCAGAAATTTCACTTATTTCAGAATAAGAAGATAGGAATTTCTCTTGTTTTAGAGCAAAAGTGCAGAAATATCTTTTATTTTGGTACAAAATTGCAGAAAATTTCTTTATTTTGTAGCAAAAATGCAGAAATTCCCCATATTTTGGGGCAAAAATGCAGAAATTCCCCTTATTATGAGGAAAAAGGCTGAAATTCCCCTTATTTTGGGGCAAAAAGACAGAAATTCCCCTTATTTTGTGGCAAAAAGGCAGAAATTTCTCTTATTTTGGGGCAAAATTGCAGAAATTTAACTTATTTCTGGGCAAAATTAAAAAATTCCCCTTATTTTGGGGCAAAAAGGCAAAAATTCCGTTTATTTTTGGGTAAAAAGGCAGAAATTTCACTTATTTTGAGGGGAAAAAGCAGAAATTCCTCTTATTTTGGGGCAAAAATGAAATTTCCCTTTTTTGTGGCAAAAGGTATACATTCCCCTTACTTTCGGGCAAAAAAGCAGAAATTCTCTGTATTTTGGAGCAAAATTGCAGAAATTCCCATAGTTGTGGGGCAAAAAGGCAGAAATTCCCTATATGTTGGGCCAAAAAACACAAATTCTCCTTATTTTGGGGCAAAACTCAGAAATTCCACTTATTTTGGGGCAAAATTCCAGAAATTTCCCTTATTTTGGGGCCAAATTGCAGAAATTTCCCTTATTTTGGGTCAGAATTGCAGATATTTCACTTATTTCCGGAAAAATGCAGAAATTTTCTCTATTTTAGGGCAAAAAGGCAGAAATTCTTAATATTTTGTGGCAAAAATGCAGAAATTCCCCTTATTTTGAGGTAAAAAGGCTGAAATTCCTTTTATTTTGGGGCAAAAAGGCAGAAATTTTCCTTATTTTAGGGCAAAATTGAAGAAATTTCACTTATTTCAGGGTAATAAGTCAGAAATTCCCCTTATTTTGGGGCAAAATAGACAGAAATTCCCTTTGTTTTGGGGAAATAAGACAGAAATTCCACTTATTTAAAGGCAAAAAGGCAGAAATTCCCATTATTTTGGGGCAAAAATGATGAAATTTCCCTTTTTTATGGCAAAAAGGTATGCATTCCCCTTATTTTCAGCGAAAAAGGCAAAAAATCCTCGTATTTTGGAGCAACATTGCAGAAATTTACCTAATTTTTGGGTAAAACATGCAGTAATTTTCTTTATTTTGTGGCAAAAAGCCAGAAATTCCCCTTATTTTGGGGCAAATGACAGAAATTCCCCTTATTTTGAGGTAATAAGACTGAAATTCCCCTTATTTTGGGGCAAAAGGGCCGAAATTCTTTTTATTTTGGGGTAAAATTGCAGAAATTTCAAATATTTCAGGGCAAAATGGCAGAAATTCCCCTTATTTTGGGGCACAAAGATGAAATCCCTAATTTTTGGCTAAAATTGCAGATATTTCACTTATTTTGGGACAAAAAGGCAAAATTGCACTTAATTTTGGGCAAAAAGGCAGAAATGACCAGTATTTTGGAGCAAAAAGGCTGAAATTCCCCTTATTTTGAGGTAAAATGCTGAAATTCCTCATATTTTGGGGCAAAAGGCAGAAATTCCCCTCTTTTTGGGGCAAAAAGGCAGAAATTCCCCTTATTTTGAGGTAAAACTGAAGAAATTTCACTTATTTCGCAGCAAAATGGCAGAAATTCCCCTTATTTTCGGCGAAAAAGGCAGAAAATCCCCGTAATTTGGAGCAAAATTGCAGAAATTCACCTAATTTTGGGGTAAAACATGCAGTAATTTTCTTTGTTTTGGGGCAAAAGGCAGAAATTCCCCTTATTTTAGGGAAAAATTGCAGAAATTTCCATTATTTGGGGACAAACAACATAAATTCCCTTTATTTTGGTGCAAAATTGCAGAAAATTCCTTTATTTTGAGAAAAAAATTGCAGAAATTTCTTTTATTTAAGGCAAAATTGCAGAAATTTCACTTATTTCAGAGAAAAAAAGCAAAAATTTTTCTTATTTTGGGGCAAAAACGCAGAAATTCCCATTATTTTGGGGCAAAAAGGCAGAAATTCTCCTAATTATGTGGTAAAATTGCAGACATTTCACATATTTCAGGGCAAAAAGGCAGAAATTTCCCTTATTTGGGGGCAAAAAGGCAGAAATTCCCCTTATTTTTGGATAAAATTGCAGAAATTTCCCTTTTTGGGGGGCAAAAAGGAAGAAAATCCCCGTATTTTGAAGCAAAATTGCAGAAATTCCTCTAATATTGGGGCAAAAATGCAGAAATTCCCTTTATTTGGGGCAAATCGGCAGAAGTTCCTCTTATTTTCGGGAAAAGAGGCAGAAATTCCCTATATGTTGGGCCAAAAAACAAAAATTCTCCTTATTTTGGGGCAAAACTCAGAAATTCCACTTATTTTGGGGCAAAATTCCAGAAATTTCCCTTATTTTGGGGCCAAATTGCAGAAATTTCCCTTATTTTGGGTCAGAATTGCAGATATTTCACTTATTTCCGGAAAAATGCAGAAATTTTCTCTATTTTAGGGCAAAAAGGCAGAAATTCTTAATATTTTGTGGCAAAAATGCAGAAATTCCCCTTATTTTGAGGTAAAAAGGCTGAAATTCCTTTTATTTTGGGGCAAAAAGGCAGAAATTTTCCTTATTTTAGGGCAAAATTGAAGAAATTTCACTTATTTCAGGGTAATAAGTCAGAAATTCCCCTTATTTTGGGGCAAAATAGACAGAAATTCCCTTTGTTTTGGGGAAATAAGACAGAAATTCCACTTATTTAAAGGCAAAAAGGCAGAAATTCCCATTATTTTGGGGCAAAAATGATGAAATTTCCCTTTTTTATGGCAAAAAGGTATGCATTCCCCTTATTTTCAGCGAAAAAGGCAAAAAATCCTCGTATTTTGGAGCAACATTGCAGAAATTTACCTAATTTTTGGGTAAAACATGCAGTAATTTTCTTTATTTTGTGGCAAAAAGCCAGAAATTCCCCTTATTTTGGGGCAAATGGCAGAAATTCCCCTTATTTTGAGGTAATAAGACTGAAATTCCCCTTATTTTGGGGCAAAAGGGCCGAAATTCTTTTTATTTTGGGGTAAAATTGCAGAAATTTCAAATATTTCAGGGCAAAATGGCAGAAATTCCCCTTATTTTGGGGCACAAAGATGAAATCCCTAATTTTTGGCTAAAATTGCAGATATTTCACTTATTTTGGGACAAAAAGGCAAAATTGCACTTAATTTTGGGCAAAAAGGCAGAAATGACCAGTATTTTGGAGCAAAAAGGCTGAAATTCCCCTTATTTTGAGGTAAAATGCTGAAATTCCTCATATTTTGGGGCAAAAGGCAGAAATTCCCCTCTTTTTGGGGCAAAAAGGCAGAAATTCCCCTTATTTTGAGGTAAAACTGAAGAAATTTCACTTATTTCGCAGCAAAATGGCAGAAATTCCCCTTATTTTCGGCGAAAAAGGCAGAAAATCTTCGTAATTTGGAGCAAAATTGCAGAAATTCACCTAATTTTGGGGTAAAACATGCAGTAATTTTCTTTGTTTTGGGGCAAAAGGCAGAAATTCCCCTTATTTTAGGGAAAAATTGCAGAAATTTCCATTATTTGGGGACAAACAACATAAATTCCCTTTATTTTGGTGCAAAATTGCAGAAAATTCCTTTATTTTGAGAAAAAAATTGCAGAAATTTCTTTTATTTAAGGCAAAATTGCAGAAATTTCACTTATTTCAGAGAAAAAAAGCAAAAATTTTTCTTATTTTGGGGCAAAAACGCAGAAATTCCCATTATTTTGGGGCAAAAAGGCAGAAATTCTCCTAATTATGTGGTAAAATTGCAGACATTTCACATATTTCAGGGCAAAAAGGCAGAAATTTCCCTTATTTGGGGGCAAAAAGGCAGAAATTCCCCTTATTTTTGGATAAAATTGCAGAAATTTCCCTTTTTGTGGGGCAAAAAGGAAGAAAATCCCCGTATTTTGAAGCAAAATTGCAGAAATTCCTCTAATATTGGGGCAAAAATGCAGAAATTCCCTTTATTTGGGGCAAATCGGCAGAAGTTCCTCTTATTTTCGGGAAAAGAGGCAGAAATTCCCTGTATTTTGAAGAAAAATTGCAGAAACTCCCCTAATTTTGGGGCAAAAAGGCAGAAATTCACTTTATTTTGTGGCAAAAATACAGAAATTCTTTTTATTTCAGGGAAAAAATCAGAAATTTCCCTTATTTTGGGGCCAAATTTTAGAAATTTCTTTTATTTTGGTACAGAATTGCAGATATTTTTCTTATTTTGTGGCAAAAAGGAAGAAATTCCCCATATTTTGGTGCAAAAGGCTGAAATTGCCCTTATTTTGAGGTAAAATGCTGAATTTCCTCATATTTTGGGGTTAAAAGGCAGAAATTCCCCTCATTTTGGGGCAAAAAGGCACAAATTTCCCTTATTTTCGGGCAAAATTGCAGAAATTTCATTTATTTCAGGGCAAAAAGTCAGAAATTACTTTTATTTTGGGGCAAAAAGCAGAAATTTCTTTTATTTTGGTACAAAATTGAAGAAATTTTCCATATTTTGGAACAAAAAGGCAGAAATTCCCCATATTTTGTGGCAAAATGCAGGAATTCTTCTTATTTAGAGGTAAAATTCAGAAATTCCCCTAATTTTGAGGAAAAATGCAGAAATTCCCTTTATTTTGGGGCTAAAAGGCAGAAATTCTCCATATTTTGAAGCAAAATTGCAGAAATTCTCATAATTTTTGGGCAAAATGGCAGAAATTCCCCTTATTTTGGGGCAAATGGCAGAAATTCCCCTTATTTTGAGGTAATAAGGCTGAAATTCCACTTATTTTGGGGCAAAAAGGCCGAAATTCTTTTTATTTTGGGGTAAAATTGCAGAAATTTCAAATATTTAAGGGCAAAATGGCAGAAATTCCACTTATTTTGGGGTAAATAATGAAATCCCTAATTTTTGGCTAAAATTGCAGATATTTCATTTATTTCGGGAAAAAAGGCAGAAATTCCACTTAATTTTGGGTAAAAAGGCAGAAATGACCCGTATTTTGGAGCAAAAAGACTGAAATTCCCCTTATTTTGAGGTAAAATGCTGAAACTCCTCATATTTTGGGGCAAAAAGCAGAAATTCCCCTCACTTAGGGGCAAAAAGGCAGAAATTCCCTTTATTTTGAGGTAAAACTGAAGAAATTTTACTTATTTCGCAGCAAAATGGCAGAAATTCCCCTTATTTTTGGTGAAAAAGGCAGAAAATCCCTGTATTTGGAGCAAAATTGCAGAAATTCACCTAATTTTGGGGTAAAACATGCAGTAATTTTCCTTGTTTTGGGGCAAAAGGCAGAAATTCCCCTTATTTTAGGGAAAAATTGCAGAAATTTCCATTATTTGGGGACAAACAACATAAATTCCCTTTATTTTGGTGCAAAATTGCAGAAAATTCCTTTATTTTGAGAAAAAAATTGCAGAAATTTCTTTTATTTTAAGGCAAAATTGCAGAAATTTCACTTATTTCAGAGAAAAAAAGCAAAAATTTTTCTTATTTTGGGGCAAAAACGTAGAAATTCCCATTATTTTGGGGCAAAAAGGCAGAAATTCTCCTAATTATGCGGTAAAATTGCAGAAATTTCACATATTTCAGGGCAAAAAGGCAGAAATTCCCCTTATTTGGGGGCAAAAAGGCAGAAATTCCCCTTATTTTGGGATAAAATTGCAGAAATTTCCCTTTTTGGGGGGCAAAAAGGAAGAAAATCCCCGTATTTTGAAGCAAAATTGCAGAAATTCCTCTAATATTGGGGCAAAAATGCAGAAATTCCCTTTATTTGGGGCAAATCGGCAGAAGTTCCTCTTATTTTCGGGAAAAGAGGCAGAAATTCCCTGTATTTTTAAGCAAAATTGCAGAAACTCCCCTAATTTTGGGGCAAAAAGGCAGAAATTCGTTTTATTTTGGGGCAAAAATACAGAAATTCTCCTTATTTCGGAGAAAAAATCAGAAATTTCCCTTATTTTGGGGCAACATTTTAGAAATTAATTTTATTTTGGAACAGAATTGCAGAAATTTTTCTTATTTTGTGGCAAAAAGGAAGAAATTCCCCATATTTTGGTGCAAAAAGGCTGAAATTCCCCTTATTTTGAGGTAAAATGCTGAATTTCCCCATATTTTGGGGTTAAAAGGCAGAAATTCCCCTTATTTTGGGGCAAAAAGGCAAAATTTCCCTTTTTTTCGGGCAAAATTGCAGAAATTTTATTTATTTCAGAGCATAAAGTCAGAAATTACTTTTATTTTGGGGCAAAAAGCAGAAATTTCTTTTATTTTGGTACAAAATTGAAGAAATTTTCCTTATTTTGGAACAAAAAGGCAGAAATTCCCCATATTTTGGGGCAAAATGCAGGAATTCCCCTTATTTAGAGGTAAAATGCAGAAATTCCTTTAATTTTGAGGAAAAATGCAGAAATTCCCTTTATTTTGGGGCTGAAAGGCAGAAATTCCCCGTATTTTGAAGCAAAATTGCAGAAAATCTCATAATTTTAGGGGGAAAAGGCTGAAATTCTCCTTATTTTGGTGCAAAAAGAAAGAATATCTCCGTTTTTCAAGGGCAAAAAGTCAGAAATTCCCCTTATTTGAGGCAAAATTGCAGAAATTTCCTTTATTTTGGAGCAAAATTGAAGAAATTTCCCTTATTATGGGGCAAAATTGCAGAAATTTCAATTATTTCAGGGAAAAAAGGCAGAAATTTTTCTTATTTGGGGGCAAAAAGGCAGAAATTTCTTTTATTTTGGTACAAAATTGCAGAAATTTTTCTTATTTTGGGGCAAAAAGGCAGAAATTCCCCATACTTTGGGGCAAAAGGCAGAAATTCCCCTTATTTTGAGGAAAAAAGGCTGAAATTCCCCTTATTTTGGGGCAAGAATGCAGAAATTCCCCTTATTTTGGGGCAAAAAGCAGACATTTCCCTTATTTTGGGGCAAAATTTTAGAAATTTAACTTATTTCAGGGCAAAAAGTCAGAAATTCCCCATATTTCGGGGCAAAAAGACAGAAATTCCGTTTATTTTTGGGGAAAAGTCAGAAATTGCACTTATTGAGGCAAAAAAGTGGAAAATCCCCTTATTTTAAGGTAAAAATGAAGAAATTTTTTTATGGCAAAAAGATATACATTCCCTTTATTTTCGGGCAAAAAGGCAGAAATTCCCCTTATTTTGGGGCAAAATTGCAGAAATTTCACTTATTTCAGGGCAAAAAGTCAGAAATTTGCCTCATTTTGGGGCAAAAAGCAGATATTCTCCTAATTTTGGGGCCAAAAACAGAAATTCCCTTTTTTGGGGGGTAAAATTGCGGAAATTTCAAATATTTCAGGGCAAAAAGGCAGAAATTCCGCTTTATTTCGGGCAATAAGGCAAAAATTCCCCGTATATTGGAGCAAAATTTCAGAAATTCCCCTTATATTGGTGCAAAAATGCAGAAATTCCCTTTATTTTGGTGCAATAAGGCAGAAATTCCTCGTATTTTGAAGCAAAATTGCACATATTCCCCTAATTTTGAGGGAAAATGCAGAAATTAACATTATTTTGGGACAAAAAGACAGAAATTCTCCTTATTTCAGGGCAAAAAGTCAGAAATTCCCCTTATTTTGGGGCAAAATTCCAGAAATGTCCATTATTTTGGGGCAAAATTGCAGAAATCTCCTTTATTTTGGGGCAAAATTACAGAAATTTCACTTATTTCATGGAAAAAACGCAGAAATTTCTCTTATTTTGGGGCAAAAAGGCAGAAATTACTTTTATTTTGATACAAAATTGCAGAAAACTTCTTTATTTTGGGGCAAAAATACAGAAATTCCCCATATTTTAGGGCAAATAGAGAGATTCCCCTTATTATTAGGTAAAAAGGCTGAAATTCCCCTTATTTTGGGGCAAAAAGACAGAAATTCCCTTTATTTAGGGGCAAAATTGCACAAATTTCACTTATTTCAGGGAAAAAAAAGGCAGAAATTTTCTTATTTTGGAGCAAAAAGGCAGAAATTCCTAGTATTTTGTGGCAAAAATGCAGAAATTCACTTTATTTTGACGTAAAAAGGCTGAAATTCCCCTTATTTGGGGGCAAAAAGGCAGAAATTTCCCTTATTTTGGGGCAAAAAGACAGAAATTCCCCTTATTTTGTGGCACAAAGGCAGAAATTTCTTTTATTTTAGGGCAAAATTGCAGAAATTTCACTAATTTCAGGGCATAATTCAAAAATTCCTTTTATTTTGGGAAAAAAAAAGAAAGAAATTCAGTTTATTTTTGGGTAAAAAGGCAGAAATTTCACTTATTTTGAGGTTAAAAAGGCAGAAATTCCTCTTATTTTGGGGCAAAAATGAAGAAATTTCCCTTTTTTTGTGGCAAAAGGTATACATTCCCCTTATTTTCAGGAAAAAAATCAGAAATTCCATGTATTTTGGAGCAAAATTGCAGAAATTCCCCTAGTTGTGGGGCAAAAAGGCAGAAATTCCCTATTTGTTGGGGCAAAAAGACAGAAATTCTCCTTATTTTAGGGCAAAACTCAGAAATTCCACTTATTTTGGGGCAAAATTCCAGAAATTTTCCTTATGTAGGGGCAAAATTGAAGAAATTTCACTTATTTTGAGGCAAAATTACAGAAATTTCACTGATTTCAGGGAAAAAAGGTAGAATTTTTTTTTTATTTTGGAGCAAAAGTGCAGAAATTCCTAATATTTTGTGGCAAAAATGCAGAAATTCCTTTTATTTTGAGGTAAAAAGGCTGAAATTCCCCTTATTTGGGGGCAAAAAGACAGAAATTTCCCTTATTTTGGGGCAAAAAGACAGAAATTCCCTTTTTTTGTGGCAAAAAGGAAGAAATTTCTTTTATTTTAGGGCAAAATTGCAGAAATTTCACTAATTTCAGGGCCTAATTCAAAAATTCCTTTTATTTTGGGGCAAAAGACAGAAATTCCGTTTATTTTTGGGTAAAAAGGCAGAAATTTCACTTACTTTGAGGTAAAAAGTCAGAAATTCCTCTTATTTTGGGACAAAAATGAAGAAATTTCCCTTTTTTGTGGCAAAAGGTATACATTCCCCTTATTTTCGGGAAAAAAAGCAGAAATTCCCCGTATTTTGGAGCAAAATTGCAGAAATTCCTCTAGTTGTGGGGCAAAAAGGCAGAAATTTCCTATATGTTGGGGCAAAAAGAGAGAAATTCTCCTTATTTTAGGGCAAAACTCAGAAATTTCACTTATTTTGGGGCAAAATTCCAGAAATTTACCTTATTTTGGTGCAAAATTGCAGAAATTTCACAAATTTGGGGCAAAATTGCAGAAATTTCACTTATTTCAAAAAAGAAAGGCAGAAATATTTCTTATTTTGAAGCAAAAATGCAGAAATTCTTAATATTTTGTGGCAAAAATGCAGAAATTCCCCTTATTTTGAGGTAAAAAGGCTAAAATTTTTCTTATTTGGTGGCAAAAAGGCAGAAATTTCCCTTATTTTGGGGCAAAAATACAGAAATTCCCCTTATTTTGGGGCAAAATTGCAGAAATTTCAATTATTTTGGGGAAAAATTTTTGAAATTTAACTTATTTCAGGGCAAAAAGTAGGAAATTCCCCTTATTTGGGGGCAAAAAGACAGAAATTCCATTTATTTTTGGAAAAAAGTCAGAAATTGCACTTATTTTGTGTCAAAAAGGCAGAAAATCCCCTTATTTTGGGGTAAAAATAAAGTAATTTCCGTTTTTTGGCAAAAAGTTATACATTCCCTTTATTTTCGGGCAAAAAGGCAGAAATTCTCCGTATTTTTAAGCAAAATTGCAGAAATTTCCCTAATTTTGGGGCAAAATGGCAGAAATTCCCCTTATTTTCTGCGAAAAAGGCAGAAAATCCCTGTAATTTGTCGCAAAATGGCAGAAATTCACCTAATTTTGGCGTAAAACATGCAGTAATTTTCTTTGTTTTGGGGCAAAAAGGCAGAAATTCTCCTTATTTTGGGGCAAAAAGTAGAAATTCCCCTTATTTTAGGGCAAAATTTCAGAAATTTCCTTGATTTGGAGACAAAAAACAGAAATTCCCTTTATTTTGGGGCAAAATTGCAAAAAATTCTTTCATTGTGGGGAAAAATTGCAGAAATTTCTTTAATTTTAAGGCAAAATTGCAGAAATTTCACATATTTCAGAGAAAAAAAGGAAAAAATTTTCATATTTTGAGGCAAAAAGGCAGAAATTCCCATTATTTTGGGGCAAAAAAATAGAAATTTACCTTATTTTGGGGTAAAATTGCAGACATTTCATATATTTCAGGGCAAAAAGGCCGAATTTCTCGTTATTTGAGGGAATAAAGGCAGAAATTCCTTTTATTTTGGGATAAAATTGCAGAAATTTTCCTTGTTTGGGGGCAAAAAGGCAGAAAATCGCCTTAATTTTGGGCAAAAAGGCAGAAATTCCCCGTATTTTAAAGCAAAATTGCAGAAATTCCCCAAATATTGGGGCAAAAATGCAGAAATTCCCTTTATTTGAGGCAAATCGACAGAAGTTCCCCTTATTTTCGGGAAAAGAGGCAGAAATTCCCTGTATTTTGAAGCAAAATTGCAGAAACTTTCCTAATTTTGGGGCAAAAAGGCAGAAATTCCCTATATGTTGGGGCAAAAAGACAGAAATTCTCCTTATTTTGGGGCAAAACTCAGAAATTTTACTTATTTAGGGGCAAATTTCCCAAAATTTCTCTTATTTTGGGACAAAATTGCAGAAATTTCAATTTTTTTGGGCCAAAATTGCAGAAATTTCACTTATTTCAGGGAAAAAAGGCAGAATTTTTTTTTATTTTGGGGCAAAAAGGCAGAAATTCCTTATATTTTGTGGCAAAAATGCAGAAATTCCCCTTATTTTGAGGTAAAAATACAGAAATTTCTCTTATTTTGGGGCAAAAATACAGAAATTTCCCTTATTTTGGGGCAAAACTGCAGAAATTTCAAATATTTTGGGGAAAAATTTTTGAAATTTAACTTATTTCAGGGCAAAAAGTCGGAAATTCCTTTTATTTTGGGGCAAAAAGACAGAAATTCCATTTATTTTTTGAAAAAAGTCAGAAATTGCACTTATTTTGAGTCAAAAAAGCGGAAAATCCCCTTATTTTGGGCAAAAAATGAAGAAATTTCCCTTTTTATGGCAAAAAGGTATACATTCCCTTTATTTTCGGGCAAAAAGGCAGAAATTCCCCGTATTTTGGAGCAAAATTGCAGAAATTCCCCTAATTTTGGGGCAAAAAGGCAGAAATTCCCCTTATTTTGGGGTAAAACTGCAGAAATTTCACTTATTTCGCGGCAAAATGGCAGAAATTCCCCTTATTTTCTGCGAAAAAGGCAGAAAATCTCTGTATTTTGTAGCAAAATTGCAGAAATTCACCTAATTTTGGCGTAAAACATGCAGTAATTTTCTTTCTTTTGGGGCAAAAAGGCAGAAATTCTCCTTATTTTGGGGCAAAAGGCAGAAATTCCCCTTATTTTAGGGCAAAATTTCAGAAATTTCCCTTATTTGGGGACAAAAAACAGAAATTCCCCTTATTTTGGGGCAAAATTGCAAAAAATTCTTTATTATGGGGAAAAATTGCAGAAATTTCTTTAATTTTAAGGCAAAATTGCAGAAATTTTACATATTTCAAAGAAAAAAAGCAAAAATTTTTCATATTTTGGGGCAAAAAGGCAGAAATTCCCATTATTTTGGGGCAAAAAGGTAGAAATTCACCTTATTTTGGGGTAAAATTGCAGACATTTCACATATTTCAGGGCAAAAAGGCAGGAATTCCCGTTATTTGAAAGCATAAAGGCAGAAATTCCTTTTATTTTTGGATAAAATTGCAGAAATTTCTTTTGTTAGGGGGCAAAAAGGCAGAAAATCCCCTTAATTTTGGGCAAAAAGGCAGAAATTCCCCTTATTTGGAGGTAAAATGCTGAAATTCCCCTTATTCTGGGCAAAAAGGCAGATATTCCCCTTATTTTGGGGTAAAATTGCAGAAATTTCACTTATTTCAGGGCAAAAAGTCAGAAATTTGCCTTATTTTGGGGCAAAAAGCAGAAATTCCCCTAATTTTGGGGCTAAAAACAGAAATTCCCCTTTTTAGGGGTAAAATTGCGGAAATTTCAAATATTTCAGGACAAAAAGGCAGAAATTCCACTTAATTTCGGGCTATAAGGCAGAAATTCCCCGTATTCTGGAGCAAAATTTCAGAAATTCCCCTTATATTGGTGCAAAAATGCAGAAATTCCCTTTATTTTGGTGCAATAATGCTGAAATCCCCCGTATTTTGAAGCAAAATTGCACAAATTTCCCTAATTTTGAGGGAAAATGCAGAAATACACATAATTTTAGGGCAAAAATACAGAAATTATCCTTATTTCAGGGCAAAAAGTCAGAAATTCCCCTTATTTTGGGGCAAAATTGCAGAAATTTCCCTTATTTTGTGGCAAAATTGCAGAAATTTTTCTTATTTTGGTCAAAATTGCAGAAATTTCACTTATTTCAGGGCAAAAAGTCAGATATTTGCCTTATTTTGGGGCAAAAAGCAGAAATTCCCCTAATTTTGGGGCCAAATACAGAAATTCCCTTTATTTTCGGGTAAAATTGCGCAAATTTCAAATATTTCAGGGCAAAAAGGCAGAAATTCCACATAATATTGGGCTATAAGGCAGAAATTCCCCGTATTCTGGAGAAAAATTTCAGAAATTCCACTTATATAGGTGAAAAATGTAGAAATCCCCTTTATTTTGGTGCAATAAGGCTGAAATCTCCCGTATTTTGAAGCAAAATTGCACAAATTCCCCTGATTTTGAGGGAAAATGCAGAAATACACATTATTTTGGAGAAAAAAGACAGAAATTCTCCTTATTTCAGGGCAAAAAGGCAGAAATGACTAGTATTTTGGAGCAAAAAGGCTGAAATTTCCCTTATTTTGTGGCAAAATTGCAGAAGTTTTTCTTATTTTGTTCAAAATTGCAGAAATTTCACTTATTTCAGAATAAGAAGACAGGAATTTCTCTTGTTTTAGAGCAAAAGGACAGAAATTTCTTGTAAAATGGTACAAAATTGAAAAAAATTGCTTTATTTTGTAGCAAAAATGCAGAAATTCCCCATATTTTGGGGCAAAAATGCAGAGATTCCCCTTATTATGAGGAAAAATCTGAAATTTCCCTTATTTTGGGGCAAAAAGACAGAAATTCCCCTTATTTTGTGGCAAAAAGGCAGGAATTTCTCTTATTTTGGGGCAAAATTGCAGAAATTTCACTTATTTCTGGGCAAAATTCAAAAATTCCCCTTATTTTGGGGCAAAAAGGCAAAAATTCCGTTTATTTTTGGGTAAAAAAGCAGAAATTTCACTTATTTTGAGGGGAAAAAGCAGAAATTCCTCTTATTTTGGGGCAAAAATGAAGAAATTTCCCTTTTTTGTGGCAAAAGGTATACATTCCCCTTATTTTCGGGCAAAAAAGCAGAAATTCCCTGTATTTTGGAGCAAAATTGCAGAAATTCCCATAGTTGTGGGGCAAAAAGGCAGAAATTCCCTATATGTTGGGCCAAAAAACACAAATTCTCTTTATTTTGGAGCAAAACTCAGAAATTCCACTTATTTTGGGGCAAAATTCCAGAAATTTCCCTTATTTTGGGGCCAAATTGCAGAAATTTCTCTTATTTTGGGACAGAATTGCAGATATTTCACTTATTTCCGGAAAAAAGGCAGAAATTTTCTCTATTTAGGGCAAAAAGGCAGAAATTCTTAATATTTTGTGGCAAAAATGCAGAAATTCCCCTTATTTTGTGGTAAAAAGGCTGAAATTCCCTTTATTTTGGGGAAAAAAGGCAGAAATTTTCCTTATTTTAGGGCAAAATTGAAGAAATTTCACTTATTTCAGGGTAATAAGTCAGAAATTTTCCTTATTTTGGGGCAAAATAGACAGAAATTCCCATTGTTTTGGGGAAATAAGACAGAAATTCCACTTATTTAAAGGCAAAAAGGCAGAAATTCCCATTATTTTGGGGCAAAAATGATGAAATTTCCCTTTTTTATGGCAAAAAGGTATGCATTCCCCTTATTTTCAGCGAAAAATGCAGAAAATCCTCGTATTTTGGAGCAACATTGCAAAAATTTACCTAATTTTGGGGTAAAACATGCAGTAATTTTCTTTATTTTGTGGCAATAAGGCTGAAATTCCCCTTATTTTGGGGCAAAAGGGCCGAAATTCTTTTTATTTTGGGGTAAAATTGCAGAAATTTCAAATATTTCAGGGCAAAATGGCAGAAATTCCCCTTATTTTGGGGCACAAAGATGAAATCCCTAATTTTTGGCTAAAATTGCAGATATTTCACTTATTTTGGGACAAAAAGGCAGAAATTGCACTTAATTTTGGGCAAAAAGGCAGAAATGACCAGTATTTTGGAGCAAAAAGGCTGAAATTCCCCTTATTTTGAGGTAAAATGATGAAATTCCTCATATTTTGGGGCAAAAGGCAGAAATTCCCCTCTTTTTGGTGCAAAAAGGCAGAAATTCCCCTTATTTTGAGGTAAAACTGAAGAAATTTCACTTATTTCGCGGCAAAATGGCAGAAATTCCCCTTATTTTCGGCGAAAAAGGCAGAAAATCCCCGTAATTTGGAGCAAAATTGAAGAAATTCACCTAATTTTGGAGTAAAACATGCAGTAATTTTCTTTGTTTTGGGGCAAAAGGCAGAAATTCCCCTTATTTTAGGGAAAAATTGCAGAAATTTCCCTTATTTGGGGACAAAAAACAGAAATTCCCTATATTTTGGGGCAAAATTGCAGAAAATTCCTATATTATGGGAAAAAATTGCAGAAATTTCTTTTATTTTAAGGCAAAATTGCAGAAATTTCACTTATTTCAAAAAAAAAGCAAAAATTTTTCTTATTTTGGGGCAAAAACGCAGAAATTCCCATTATTTTGGGGCAAAAAGGCAGAAATTCTTTTAATTTTGCGGTTAAATTGCAGACATTTCACATATTTCAGGGCCAAAAGGCAGAAATTCCCCTTATTTGGGGGCAAAAAGGCAGAAATTCCCCTTATTTTGGGATAAAATTGCAGAAATTTCCCTTTTTTGGGGGCAAAAAGGAAGAAAATCCCCGTATTTTGAAGCAAAATTGAAGAAATTCATCTAATATTGTGGCAAAAATGCAGAAATTCCCTTTATTTGGGGCAAATCGGCAGAAGTTCCCCTTATTTTCGGGAAAAGAGGCAGAAATTCCCTGTATTTTGAAGAAAAATTGCAGAAACTCCCCTAATTTTGGGGCAAAAAGGCAGAAATTCCCTTTATTTTGGGGCAAAAATACAGAAATTCTTTTTATTTCGGGGAAAAAATCAGAAATTTCCCTTATTTTGGGGCCAAATTTTAGAAATTTCTTTTATTTTGGTACAGAATTGCAGATATGTTTCTTATTTTGTGGCAAAAAGAAAGAAATTCCCCAAATTTTGGTGCAAAAAGGCTGAAATTGCCCTTATTTTGAGGTAAAATGCTGAATTTCCCCATATTTTGGGGTTAAAAGGCAGAAATTCCCCTCATTTTGGGGCAAAAAGGCACAAATTTCCCTTATTTTCGGGCAAAATTGCAGAAATTTCATTTATTTCAGGGCAAAAAGTCAGAAATTACTTTTATTTTGGGGCAAAAAGCAGAAATTTCTTTTATTTTGGTACAAAATTGAAGAAATTTTCCTTATTTTGGAACAAAAAGGCAGAAATTTCCCATATTTTGGGGCAAAATGCAGGAATTCCCCTTATTTAGAGGTAAAATGCAGAAATTCCCCTAATTTTGAGGAAAAATGCAGAAATTCCCTTTATTTTGGGGCTAAAAGGCAGAAATTCTCCATATTTTGAAGCAAAATTGCAGGAATTCTCATAATTTTTGGGCAAAATTGCAGAAATTCCCCTTATTTTGGGGCAAATGGCAGAAATTCCCCTTATTTTGAGGTAATAAGGCTGAAATTTCACTTATTTTCGGGCAAAAAGGCCGAAATTCTTTTTATTTTGGGGTAAAATTGCAGAAATTTCACTTATTTAAGGGCTAAATGGCAGAAATTCCTCTTATTTTGGGGTAAATAATGAAATCCCTAATTTTTGGCTAAAATTGCAGATATTTCACTTATTTCGGGAAAAAAAGGCAGAAATTCCACTTAATTTTGGGTAAAAAGGCAGAAATGACCCGTATTTTGGAGCAAAAAGACTGAAATTCCTCTTATTTTGAGGTAAAATGCTGAAACTCCTCATATTTTGGGGCAAAAAGCAGAAATTCCCCTCATTTAGGGGCAAAAAGGCAGAAATTCCCCTTATTTTGATGTAAAACTGAAGAAATTTTACTTATTTCGCGGCAAAATGGCAGAAATTCTTGTTATTTTCGGCGAAAAAGGCAGAAAATCCCTGTATTTTGGAGCAAAATTGCAGAAATTCACCTAATTTTGGGGTAAAACATGCAGTAATTTTCTTTGTTTTGGGGCAAAAGGCAGAAATTCCCCTTATTTTAGGGAAAAATTGCAGAAATTTCCATTATTTGGGGACAAACAACAGAAATTCCCTTTATTTTGGTGCAAAATTGCAGAAAATTCCTTTATTTTGAGAAAAAAAATGCAGAAATTTCTTTTATTTTAAGGCAAAATTGCAGAAATTTCACTTATTTTAGAGAAAAAAAGCAAAAATTTTTCTTATTTTGGGGCAAAAACGCAGAAATTCCCATTATTTTGGGGCAAAAAGGCAGAAATTCTCCTAATTTTGCGGTAAAATTGCAGAAATTTCACATATTTCAGGGCAAAAATGCAGAAATTCCCCTTATTTGGGGGCAAAAAGGCAGAAATTCCCCTTATTTTTGGATAAAATTGCAGAAATTTCCCTTTTTGGGGGGCAAAAAGTAAGAAAATCCTCGTATTTTGAAGCAAAATTGCAGAAATTCCTCTAATATTGGGGCAAAAATGCAGAAATTCCCTTTATTTGGGGCAAATCGGCAGAAGTTCCTCTTATTTTCGGGAAAAGAGGCAGAAATTCCCTGTTTTTAAGCAAAATTACAGAAACTCCCCTAATTTTAGGGGCAAAAAGGCAGAAATTCTTTTTATTTTGGGGCAAAAATACAGAAATTCTCCTTATTTCGGAGAAAAAATCAGAAATTTCCCTTATTTTGGGGCAGCATTTTAGAAATTAATTTTATTTTGGAACAGAATTGCAGAAATTTTTCTTATTTTGTGGCAAAAAGGAAGAAATTCCCCATATTTTGGTGCAAAAAGGCTGAAATTCCCCTTATTTTGAGGTAAAATGCTGAATTTCCCCATATTTTGGGGTAAAAAGGCAGAAATTCCCCTTATTTTGGGGCAAAAAGGCAAAATTTCCCTTATTTTCGGGCAAAATTGCAGAAATTTTATTTATTTCAGAGCAAAAAGTCAGAAATTACTTTTATTTTGGGGCAAAAAGCAGAAATTTATTTTATTTTGGTACAAAATTGAAGAAATTTTCCTTATTTTGGAACAAAAAGGCAGAAATTCCCCATATTTTGGGGCAAAATGCAGGAATTCCCCTTATTTAGAGGTAAAATGCAGAAATTCCTTTAATTTTGAGAAAAAATGCAGAAATTCCCTTTATTTTGGGGCTGAAAGGCAGAAATTCCCCGTATTTTGAAGCAAAATTGCAGAAAATCTCATAATTTTAGGGGGAAAAGGCTGAAATTCTCCTTATTTTGGTGCAAAAAGAAAAAATATCTCCGTTTTTCAAGGGCAAAAAGTCAGAAATTCCCCTTATTTGAGGCAAAATTGCAGAAATTTCCTTTATTTTGGGGCAAAATTGAAGAAATTTCCCTTATTATGGGGCAAAATTGCAGAAATTTCAATTATTTCAGGGAAAAAAGGCAGAAATTTTTCTTATTTGGGGGCAAAAAGGCAGAAATTTCTTTTATTTTGGTACAAAATTGCAGAAATTTTTCTTATTTTGGGGCAAAAAGCCAGAAATTCCCCATACTTTGGGGCAAAAGGCAGAAATTCCCCTTATTTTGAGAAAAAAAGGCTGAAATTCCCCTTATTTTGGAACAAGAATGCAGAAATTCCCCTTATTTTGGGGCAAAATACAGACATTTCCCTTATTTTGGGGCAAAATTTTAGAAATTTAACTTATTTCAGGGCAAAAAGTCAGAAATTCCCCATATTTCGGGGCAAAAAGACAGAAATTCCCCTTATTTAGGGGCAGAATTGCACAAATTTCACTTATTTCAGGGAAAAAAGGCAGAAATTTTCTTATTTTGGAGCAAAAAAGGCAGAAATTCCTAGTATTTTGTGGCAAAAATGCAGAAATTCACTTTATTTTGACGTAAAAAGGCTGAAATTCCCCTTATTTGGGGGCAAAAAGGCAGAAATTTCCCTTATTTTGGGGCAAAAAGACAGAAATTCCCCTTATTTTGTGGCACAAAGGCAGAAATTTCTTTTATTTTAGGGCAAAATTGCAGAAATTTCACTAATTTCAGGGCATAATTCAAAAATTCCTTTTTTTTTGGGAAAAAAAGAAAGAAATTCAGTTTATTTTTGGGTAAAAAGGCAGAAATTTCACTTATTTTGAGGTAAAAAGGCAGAAATTCCTCTTATTTTGGGGCAAAAATGAAGAAATTTCCCTTTTTTTGTGGCAAAATGTATACATTCCCCTTATTTTCGGGAAAAAAAGCAGAAATTCCATGTATTTTGGAGCAAAATTGCAGAAATTCCCCTAGTTGTGGGGCAAAAAGACAGAAATTCCCTATTTGTTGGGGCAAAAAGACAGAAATTCTCCTTATTTTAGGGCAAAACTCAGAAATTCCACTTATTTTGGGGCAAAATTCCAGAAATTTTCCTTATGTAGGGGCAAAATTGAAGAAATTTCACTTATTTTGGGGCAAAATTACAGAAATTTCACTTATTTCAGGGAAAAAAGGTAGATTTTTTTTTTTATTTTGGAGCAAAAGTGCAGAAATTCCTAATATTTTGTGGCAAAAATGCAGAAATTCCTTTTATTTTGAGGTAAAAAGGCTGAAATTCCCCTTATTTGGGGGCAAAAAGGCAGAAATTTCCCTTATTTTGGGGCAAAAAGACAGAAATTCCCTTTTTTTGTGGCAAAAAGCAAGAAATTTCTTTTATTTTAGGGCAAAATTGCAGAAATTTCACTAATTTTATGGCATAATTCAAAAATTCCTTTTATTTTGGGGCAAAAAGACAGAAATTCCGTTTATTTTTGGGTAAAAAGGCAGAAATTTCACTTACTTTGTGTCAAAAAGGCGGAAAATCCCTTTATTTTGGGGTAAAAATAAAGAAATTTCCGTTTTATGGCAAAAAGTTATACATTCCCTTTATTTTCGGGCAAAAAGGCAGAAATTCTCCGTATTTTGGAGTAAAATTGCAGAAATTCCCCTAATTTTGGGGCAAAAAGGCAGAAATTCCCCTTATTTTGGGGTAAAACTGCAGAAATTTCACTTATTTCGCGGCAAAATGGCAGAAATTCCCCTTATTTTCTGCGAAAAATGCAGAAAATCCCTGTATTTTGGAGCAAAATTGCAGAAATTCACCTAATTTTGGCGTAAAACATGCAGTAATTTTCCTTGTTTTGGGGCAAAAAGGCAGAAATTCTCCTTATTTTGGGGCAAAAAGCAGAAATTTCCCTTATTTTAGGGCAAAATTTCAGAAATTTCCTTTATTTGGGGACAAAAAACAAAAGTTCCCTTTATTTTGGGGCAAAATTGCAAAGAATTCTTTCATTGTGGGGAAAAATTGCAGAAATTTCTTTTATTTTAAGGCAAAATTGCAGAAATTTCACATATTTCAGAGAAAAAAAGCAAAAAATTTTCATATTTTGAGGCAAAAAGGCAGAAATTCCCATTATTTTGGGGCAAAAAGGTAGAAATTTACCTTATTTTGGGGTAAAATTGCAGACATTTCACAAATTTCAGGGCAAAAAGGCCGAATTTCCCATTATTTGAGGAAATAAAGGCAGAAATTCCTTTTATTTTGGGATAAAATTGCAGAAATTTCCCTTGTTTGGGGGCAAAAAGGCAGAAAATCCCCTTAATTTTGGGCAAAAAGGCAGAAATTCCCCGTATTTTAAAGCAAAATTGCAGAAATTCCCCAAATATTGGGGCAAAAATGCAGAAATTCCCTTTTTTTGGGGCAAATCGGCAGAAGTTCCCTTTATTTTCGGGAAAAGAGGAAGAAATTCCCTGTATTTTGAAGCAAAATTGCAGAAACTTTCCTAATTTTGGGGCAAAAAGGCAGAAATTCCCTATATGTTGGGGCAAAAAGACAGAAATTCTCCTTATTTTGGGGCAAAACTCAGAAATTTTACTTATTTTGGGGCAAATTTCCCAAAATTTCTCTTATTTTGGGACAAAATTGCAGAAATTTTAATTTTTTTGGGCCAAAATTGCAGAAATTTCACTTATTTCAGGGAAAAAAAGGGAGAAATTTTTTTTATTTTGGGGCAAAAAGGCAGAAATTCCTTATATTTTGTGGCAAAAATGCAGAAATTCCCATTATTTTGAGGTAAAAAGGCAGAAATTTCTCTTATTTTGGGGCAAAAATACAGAAATTTCCCTTATTTTGGGGCAAAACTGCAGAAATTTCAAATATTTTGGGGAAAAATTTTTGAAATTTAACATATTTCAGAGCTAAAAGTCGGAAATTCCCCTTATTTTGGGGCAAAAAGACAGAAATTCCATTTATTTTTGGAAAAAAGTCAGAAATTGAACTTATTTTGAGTCAAAAAGGCGGAAAATCCCCTTATTCTGGGGTAAAAATGAAGAAATTTTTTTTTATGGCAAAAAGGTTTACATTCCCTTTATTTTCGGGCAAAAAGGCAGAAATTCCCCGTATTTTGGTGCAAAATTGCAGAAATTCTTCTAATTTTGGGGCAAAAAATCAGAAATTCCAATTATTTTGGGTTAAAACTGCAGAAATTTCACTTATTTCGCGGCAAAATGGCAGAAATTCCTCTTATTTTCTGCGAAAAAGGCAGAAAATCCCTGTATTTTGGAGCAAAATTGCAGAAATTCACCTAATTTTGGCATAAAACATGCAGTAATTTTCTTTCTTTTGGGGCAAAAAGGCAGAAATTCTCCTTATTTTGGGGCAAAAGGCAGATATTCCCCTTATTTTAAGGCAAAATTTCAGAAATTTCCCTTATTTGGGGACAAAAAACAGAAATTCCTCTTATTTTCGGGCAAAATTGCAAAAAATTCTTTATTATGGAGAAAAATTGCAGAAATTTCTTTTATTTTAAGGCAAAATTGCAGAAATTTCACATATTTCAAAGAAAAAAAGCAAACATTTTTCATATTTTGGGGCAAAAAGGCAGAAATTCCCATTATTTTGGGGCAAAAAGGTAGAAATTTACCTTATTTTGGGGTAAAATTGCAGACATTTCACAAATTTCAGGGCAAAAAGGCCGAATTTCCCATTATTTGAGGAAATAAAGGCAGAAATTCCTTTTATTTTGGGATAAAATTGCAGAAATTTCCCTTGTTTGGGGGCAAAAAGGCAGAAAATCCCCTTAATTTTGGGCAAAAAGGCAGAAATTCCCCGTATTTTAAAGCAAAATTGCAGAAATTCCCCAAATATTGGGGCAAAAATGCAGAAATTCCCTTTTTTTGGGGCAAATCGGCAGAAGTTCCCTTTATTTTCAGGAAAAGAGGAAGAAATTCCCTGTATTTTGAAGCAAAATTGCAGAAACTTTCCTAATTTTGGGGCAAAAAGGCAGAAATTCCCTATATGTTGGGGCAAAAAGACAGAAATTCTCCTTATTTTGGGGCAAAACTCAGAAATTTTACTTATTTTGGGGCAAATTTCCCAAAATTTCTCTTATTTTGGGACAAAATTGCAGAAATTTTAATTTTTTTGGGCCAAAATTGCAGAAATTTCACTTATTTCAGGGAAAAAAAGGGAGAAATTTTTTTTATTTTGGGGCAAAAAGGCAGAAATTCCTTATATTTTGTGGCAAAAATGCAGAAATTCCCATTATTTTGAGGTAAAAAGGCAGAAATTTCTCTTATTTTGGGGCAAAAATACAGAAATTTCCCTTATTTTGGGGCAAAACTGCAGAAATTTCAAATATTTTGGGGAAAAATTTTTGAAATTTAACATATTTCAGAGCTAAAAGTCGGAAATTCCCTTATTTTGGGGCAAAAAGACAGAAATTCCATTTATTTTTGGAAAAAAGTCAGAAATTGCACTTATTTTGAGTCAAAAAGGCGGAAAATCCCCTTATTCTGGGGTAAAAATGAAGAAATTTTTTTTTTATGGCAAAAAGGTTTACATTCCCTTTATTTTCGGGCAAAAAGGCAGAAATTCCTCGTATTTTGGAGCAAAATTGCAGAAATTCTTCTAATTTTGGGGCAAAAAATCAGAAATTCCATTTATTTTGGGGTAAAACTGCAGAAATTTCACTTATTTCGCGGCAAAATGGCAGAAATTCCTCTTATTTTCTGCGAAAAAGGCAGAAAATCCCTGTATTTTGGAGCAAAATTGCAGAAATTCACCTAATTTTGGCGTAAAACATGCAGTAATTTTCTTTCTTTTGGGGCAAAAAGGCAGAAATTCTCCTTATTTTGGGGCAAAAGGCAGATATTCCCCTTATTTTAAGGCAAAATTTCAGAAATTTCCCTTATTTGGGGACAAAAAACAGAAATTCCTCTTATTTTCGGGCAAAATTGCAAAAAATTCTTTATTATGGAGAAAAATTGCAGAAATTTCTTTAATTTTAAGGCAAAATTGCAGAAATTTCACATATTTCAAAGAAAAAAAGCAAACATTTTTCATATTTTGGGGCAAAAAGGCAGAAATTCCCATTATTTTGGGGCAAAAAGTAGAAATTCACCTTATTTTGGGGTAAAATTGCAGACATTTCACATATTTCAGGGCAAAAAGGCAGGAATTCCCGTTATTTGAGGGCATAAAGGCAGAAATTCCTTTTATTTTTGGATAAAATTGCAGAAATTTCCTTTGTTAGGGGGCAAAAAGGCAGAAAATCCCCTTAATTTTGGGCAAAAAGGCAGAAATTCCCCGTATTTTAAAGCAAAATTGCAGAAATTCCCTAAATATTGGGGCAAAAATGCAGAAATTCCCTTTATTTGGGGCAAATCGGCAGAAGTTCCCCTTACTTTCGGGAAAAGAGGCAGAAATTCCCTGTATTTGAAGCAAAATTGCAGAAACTCCCCTAATTTTGGGGCAAAAGGCAGAAATTCCTATTTTTGGGGGGCAAAAATACAGAAATTCTCCTTATTTCGGGGCAAAAATCCGAAATTTCCCTTATTTTGGGGCAAAATGTTAGAAATTTCTTTTATTTTGGTACAGAATTGCAGAAATTTTTCTTATTTTGTGGCAAAAAGGAAGAAATTCCCCATATTTTGGTGCAAAAAGGCTGAAATTCCTTTTATTTTGATGTAAAATGCTGAAATTCCCCATATTTTGGGGTTAAAAGACAGAAATTCGCCTCATTTTTGGGCAAAAAGGCACAAATTTCCATTATTTTCGGGCAAAATTGCAGAAATTTCATTTATTTCAGGGCAAAAAGTCAGAAATTACTTTTATTTTGGGGCAAAAAGCAGAAATTTCTTTTATTTTGGTACAAAATTGAAGAAATTTTCCTTATTTTGGAACAAAAAGTCAGAAATTCACCATATTTTGGGCAAAAGGCAGAAATTCCCCTTATTTTGGGGTAAAAAGGCTGAAATTCCTGGTATATGGGGCAAAAAAGCAGAAATTCCCTTTACTTTGTGGAAAAAAGGCAGAAATTCCCTTTACTTTGTGAAAAAAAGGCAGAAATTCCCATTAATTGAGGCAGAAAAGCAAAAATTTTCCTTATTTGGGGGCAATAAGGCAGAAATTCCCCATATTTTGTGGCAAAAAGGCAGAAATTCCCCTTATTTGAAGGTAAAATGCTGAAATTCCCCTTATTTCGGCAAAAAGGCAGAAATTCCCCTTATTTTGGGGCAAAATTGCAGAAATTTCACTTATTACAGGGCAAAAAGTCAGTAATTTGCCTTAATTTGGGGCAAAAAGCAGAAATTCTCCTAATTTTGGGGCCAAAAACAGAAATTCCCCTTATTTTGGGGTAAAATTGCAGAAATTTCAAATATTTCAGGGCAAAAAGGCAGAAATTCGACATAATTTCGGGCAATAAGGCAAAAATTCCCCGTATTTTGGAGCAAAATTTCAGAAATTCCCCTTATATTGGTGCAAAAATGCAGAAATTCCTTTTATTTTGGTGCAATAAGGCAAAAATTCCCCGTATTTTGAAGCAAAATTGCACATATTCCCCTAATTTTGAGGGAAAATGCAGAAATTCACATTATTTTGGGGCAAAAAGACAGAAATTCTCCTTATTTCAGGGCCAAAAGTCAGAAATTCCCTTTATTTTGGGGCAAAATTCCAGAAATTTCCTTTATTTTGGGGCAAAATTGCAGAAAACTCCCTAATTTTGGGGCAAAATTACAGAAATTTCACTTATTTCAGGGAAAAAATGCAGAAATTTCTCTTATTTTGGGGCATAAAGGCAGAAATTACTTTTATTTTGGTACAAAATTGCAGAAAATTTTTTTATTTTGGTGCAAAAATACAGAAATTCCCCATATTTTAGGGCAAAAAGGAGAGATTCCCCTTATTATTAGGTAAAAAGGCTGAAATTCCTTTTATTTTAGGGCAAAAAGACAGAAATTCCTCTTATTTTGTGGAAAAAAAGCAGAAATTTCCCTTATTTTGAGGCAAAATAGGAGAAATTTCATTTATTTCAGGGCATAATTCAAAAAATCCTTTTATTTTGGGGCAAAAATACAGAAATTCCGTATATTTTTGAGTAAAAAGCCAGAAATTTCACATATTTTGACGTAAAAAGGCAGAAATTCCTATTATTTTGGGGCAAAAATGAAGAAATTTCCCCTTTTTGTGGCAAAAGGTAAACATTCCCCTTATTTTCGGGCAAGAAAGCAGAAATTCCCCGTATTTTGGAGCAAAATTGCAGAAATTCCCCTAATTGTGGGGCTAAAATGCCGAATTTCCCTATATGTTGGGGCATAAAGACAGAAATTCTTTTTATTTTGGGGAAAAACTCAGAAATTCCACTTATTTTGGGGCAAAATTCCAGAAATTTCTCTTATTTTGGGACAAAATTGCAGAAATTTCAATTTTTTTGGGCCAAAATTGCAGAAATTTCACTTATTTCAGGGAAGAAAGGCAGAAATTTTACGTATTTTGGGGCAAAAAGGCAGAAATTCCTTATATTTTGTGGCAAAAAATGCAGAAATTTCCCTTATTTTGAGGTAAAAAGGCAGAAATTTCCCTTATTTTGGGGCAAAAATACAGAAATTCCACTTATTTTTGGGCAAAACTGCAGAAATTTCAATTATTTTGGGGAAAAATTTTTGAAATTTAAATTATTTCAGGGCAAAAATTCGGAAATTCCCCTTATTTTGGGGCAAAAAGACAGAAATTCCATTTATTTTTGGAAAAAAGTCAGAAATTGCACTTATTTTGAGTCAAAAAGGCGGAAAATCCCCTTATTTGGGGGTAAAAATGAAGAAATTTACCTTTTCATGACAAAAAGGTATACATTCCCTTTATTTTCGGGCAAAAAAGCAGAAATTCCCCATATTTTGGAGCAAAATTGCAAAAATTTCCCTAATTTTGGGGCAAAAAGGCAGAAATTCCTTATATTTTGTGGCAAAAATGCAGAAATTCCCCTTATTTTGAGGTAAAAAGGCAGAAATTTCTCTTATTTTGGGGCAAAAATACAGAAATTTCCCTTATTTTGGGGGCAAAACTGCAGAAATTTCAAATACTTTGGGGAAAAATTTTTGAAATTTAACATATTTCAGGGCTAAAAGTCGGAAATTCCCCTTATTTTGGGGCAAAAAGGCAGAAATTCCATTTATTTTTGGAAAAAACTCAGAAATTGCACTTATTTTGAGTCAAAAAGGCGGAAAATCCCCTTATTCTGGGGTAAAAATGAAGAAATTTCCTTTTTTATGGCAAAAAGGTTTACATTCCCTTTATTTTCGGGCAAAAAGGCAGAAATTCCCCGTATTTTGGAGCAAAATTGCAGAAATTCCCCATATTTTGTGGCAAAAAGGCAGAAATTCCCCTTATTTGAAGGTAAAATGCTGAAATTCCCCTTATTTCGGCAAAAAGGCAGAAATTCCCCTTATTTTGGGGCAAAATTGCAGAAATTTCACTTATTACAGGGCAAAAAGTCAGTAATTTGCCTTAATTTGGGGCAAAAAGCAGAAATTCTCCTAATTTTGGGGCCAAAAACAGAAATTCCCCTTATTTTGGGGTAAAATTGCAGAAATTTCAAATATTTCAGGGCAAAAAGGCAGAAATTCGACTTAATTTCGGGCAATAAGGCAAAAATTCCCCGTATTTTGGAGCAAAATTTCAGAAATTCCCCTTATATTGGTGCAAAAATGCAGAAATTCCTTTTATTTTGGTGCAATAAGGCAAAAATTCCCCGTATTTTGAAGCAAAATTGCACATATTCCCCTAATTTTGAGGGAAAATGCAGAAATTCACATTATTTTGGGGCAAAAAGACAGAAATTCTCCTTATTTCAGGGCCAAAAGTCAGAAATTCCCTTTATTTTGGGGCAAAATTCCAGAAATTTCCTTTATTTTGGGGCAAAATTGCAGAAAACTCCCTAATTTTGGGGCAAAATTACAGAAATTTCACTTATTTCAGGGAAAAAATGCAGAAATTTCTCTTATTTTGGGGCATAAAGGCAGAAATTACTTTTATTTTGGTACAAAATTGCAGAAAATTTTTTTATTTTGGTGCAAAAATACAGAAATTCCCCATATTTTAGGGCAAAAAGGAGAGATTCCCCTTATTATTAGGTAAAAAGGCTGAAATTCCTTTTATTTTAGGGCAAAAAGACAGAAATTCCTCTTATTTTGTGGAAAAAAAGCAGAAATTTCCCTTATTTTGAGGCAAAATAGGAGAAATTTCATTTATTTCAGGGCATAATTCAAAAATTCCTTTTATTTTGGGGCAAAAATACAGAAATTCCGTATATTTTTGAGTAAAAAGGCAGAAATTTCACATATTTTGACGTAAAAAGGCAGAAATTCCTCTTATTTTGGGGCAAAAATGAAGAAATTTCCCTTTTTTGTGGCAAAAGGTAAACATTCCCCTTATTTTCGGGCAAGAAAGCAGAAATTCCCCGTATTTTGGAGCAGAATTGCAGAAATTCCCCTAATTGTGGGGCTAAAATGCAGAATTTCCCTATATGTAGGGGCATAAAGACAGAAATTCTTTTTATTTTGGGGAAAAACTCAGAAATTCCACTTATTTTGGGGCAAAATTCCAGAAATTTCTCTTATTTTGGGACAAAATTGCAGAAATTTCAATTTTTTTGGGCCAAAATTGCAGAAATTTCACTTATTTCAGGGAAAAAAGGCAGAAATTTTACTTATTTTGGGGCAAAAATGCAGAAATTCCTTATATTTTGGGGCAAAAAATGCAGAAATTTCCCTTATTTTGAGGTAAAAAGGCAGAAATTTCCCTTATTTTGGGGCAAAAATACAGAAATTCCACTTATTTTTGGGCAAAACTGCAGAAATTTCAATTATTTTGGGGAAAAATTTTTGAAATTTAAATTATTTCAGGGCAAAAAGTCAGAAATTCCCCTTATTTTGGGGCAAAAAGACAGAAATTCCATTTATTTTTGGAAAAAAGTCAGAAATTGCACTTATTTTGAGTCAAAAAGGCGGAAAATCCCCTTATTTGGGGGTAAAAATGAAGAAATTTCTCTTTTCATGGCAAAAAGGTATACATTCCCTTTATTTTCGGGCAAAAAGGCAGAAATTCCCCGTATTTTGGAGCAAAATTGCAGAAATTCCCCTAATTTTGGGGCTAAAAGGCAGAAATTCCCCTTATTTTGGGGTAAAACTGGAGAAATTTCACTTATTTCGCGGCAAAATGGCAGAAATTCCCTTTATTTTCTGTGACAAAGGCAGAAAATCCCCGTATTTTGGAGCAAAATTGCAGAAATTCACCTAATTTTGGCGTAACACATGCAGTAATTTTTTTTGTTTTGGGGCAAAAAGGTAGAAATTCTCCTTATTTTGAGGAAAAAGGCAGAAATTCCCCTTATTTTAGGGCAAAATTTCAGAAATTTCCCTTATTTGAAGACAAAAAACAGAAGTTTTCCTTATTTTGGGGCAAACTTGCAAAAAATTCCTTTATTATGGGGAAAAATTGCAGAAATTTCTTTTATTTTAAGGCAAAATTGCAGAAATTTCACATATTTCAGAGAAAAAAAGCAAAAATTTCTCATATTTTGGGGCAAAAGGCAGAAATTCCCATTACTTTGGGGCAAAAAGGTAGAAATTCACCTTATTTTGGGGTAAAATTGCAGACATTTCACCTATTTCAGGGCATAAAGGCAGAAATTCCTGTTATTTGAGGGCATAAAGGCAGAAATTCCTTTTATTTTGGGATAAAATTGCAGAAATTCCCCTTGTTTGGGGGCAAAAAGGCAGAAAATCCCCTTAATTTTGGGCAAAAAGGCAGAAATTCCCCGTATTTTAAAGCAAAATTGCAGAAATTCCCCAAATATTGGGGCAAAAATGCAGAAATTCCCTTTATTTGGGGCAAATCGGCAGAAGTTCCCCTTATTTTCCGAAAAAGAGGCAGAAATTCCCTGTATTTTGAAGCAAAATTGCAGAAACTTTCCTAATTTTGGGGCA
Organism: Micromys minutus; assembly: GCF_963924665.1. Lineage (NCBI taxonomy): Eukaryota > Metazoa > Chordata > Mammalia > Rodentia > Muridae > Micromys > Micromys minutus. The sequence goes on along the minus strand of NW_027667467.1, from coordinate 8,180,509 downwards.
AAAAGGCAGAAATTCCCTATATGTTGGGGCAAAAAGACAGAAATTCTCCTTATTTTGGGGCAAAACTCAGAAATTTTACTTATTTTGGGGCAAATTTCCCGAAATTTCTCTTATTTTGAGACAAAATTGCAGAAATTTCAATTTTTTTGAGCCAAAATTGCAGAAATTTCACTTATTTCAGGGAAAAAAGGCAGAAATTTTTTTTATCTTGGGGCAAAAAGGTAGAAATTCCTTATATTTTGTGGCAAAAATGCAGAAATTCCCCTTATTTTGAGGTAAAAAGGCAGAAATTTCCCTTAATTTGGGGCAAAAATACAGAAATTTCCCTTATTTTCGGGCAAAACTGCAGAAATTTCAATTATTTTGGGGAAAAATTTTTGAAATTTAAATTATTTCAGGGCAAAAAGACGGAAATTCCCCTTATCTTGGGGCAAAAAGACAGAAATTCCATTTATTTTTGGAAAAAAGTCAGAAATTGCACTTATTTTGAGTCAAAAAGGCGGAAAATCCCCTTATTCTGGGGTAAAAATGAAGAAATTTTTTTTTTTTATGGCAAAAAGGTTTACATTCCCTTTATTTTCGGGCAAAAAGGCAGAAATTCCCCGTATTTTGGAGCAAAATTGCAGAAATTCCCCTAATTTTGGGGCAAAAAAGCAGAAATTCCCCTTATTTTGGGGTAAAACTGCAGAAATTTCACTTATTTCGCGGCAAAATGGCAGAAATTCCCCTTGTTTTCTGCGAAAAAGGGAGAAAATCCCTGTAATTTGGAGCAAAATTGCAGAAATTCACCTAATTTTGGCGTAAAACATGCAGTAATTTTCTTTGTTTTGGGGCAAAAAGGCAGAAATTCTCCTTATTTTGGGGCAAAAGGCAGAAATTCCCCTTATTTTAGGGCAAAATTTCAGAAATTTTCCTTATTTGGGGACAAAAAACAGAAATTCCCCTTATTTTGGGGCAAAATTGCAAAAAAATCTTTATTATGGGGAAAAATTGCAGAAATTTCTTTAATTTTAAGGCAAAATTGCAGAAATTTCACATATTTCAAAGAAAAAAAGCAAAAATTTTTCATATTTTGGGGCAAAAAGGCAGAAATTCCCATTATTTTGGGGCAAAAAGGGAGAAATTCACATTATTTTGGGGCAAAATTGCAGACATTTCACATATTCCAGGGCAAAAAGGCAGGAATTCCCGTTATTTGAGGGCATAAAGACAGAAATTCCTTTTATTTTTGGATAAAATTGCAGAAATTTCCCTTGTTAGGGGGCAAAAAGACAGAAAATCCCCTTAATTTTGGGCAAAAAGGCAGAAATTCCCCGTATTTTAAAGCAAAATTGCAGAAATTCCCTAAATATTGGGGCAAAAATGCAGAAATTCTCTTTATTTGGGTCAAATCGGCAGAAGTTCCCCTTACTTTCGGGAAATAGGCAGAAATTCCCTGTATTTGAAGCAAAATTGCAGAAACTCCCCTAATTTTGGGGCAAAAGGCAGAAATTCCTTTTTTGGGGGGGCAAAAATACAGAAATTCTCCTTATTTCGGGGCAAAAATCAGAAATTTCCCTTATTTTGGGGCAAAATGTTAGAAATTTCTTTTATTTTGGTACAGAATTGCAGAAATTTTTCTTATTTTGTGGCAAAAAGGAAGAAATTCCCCATATTTTGGTGCAAAAAGGCTGAAATTCCCCTTATTTTGAGGTAAAATGCTGAAATTCCCCATATTTTGGGGATAAAAGGCAGAAATTCCCCTCATTTTGGGGCAAAAAGACACAAATTTCCCTTATTTTTGGGCAAAATTGCAGAAATTTCATTTATTTCAGGGCAAAAAGTCAGAAATTACTTTTATTTTGGGGCAAAAAGCAGAAATTTCTTTTATTTTGGTACAAAATTGAAGAAATTTTCCTTATTTTGGAACAAAAAGTCAGAAATTCCCCATTCCCCTTATTTTGGGGTAAAAAGGCTGAAATTCCCGTTATATGGGGCAAAAAAGCAGAAATTCCCTTTACTTTGTGGCAAAAAGGCAGAAATTCCCTTTACTTTGTGACAAAAAGGCAGAAATTCCCATTAATTGGGGCAGAAAAGCAAAATTTTTCCTTATTTGGGGGCAATAAGGCAGAAATTCCCAATATTTTGTGGCAAAAAGGCAGAAATTCCCCTTATTTGAAGGTAAAATGCTGAAATTCTTTTTTTTTGGCAAAAAGGCAGAAATTCCCCTTATTTTGGGGCAAAATTGCAGAAATTTCACTTATTACAGGGCAAAAAGTCAGTAATTTGCCTTAATTTGGGGCAAAAAGCAGAAATTCTCCTAATTTTGGGGCCAAAAACAGAAATACCCCTTATTTTGGGGTAAAATTGCAGAAATTTCAAATATTTCAGGGCAAAAAGGCAGAAATTACACTTTATTTCGGGCAATAAGGCAAAAATTTTCCGTATTTTGGAGCAAAATCTCAGAAATTCCCCTTATATTGGTGCAAAAATGCAGAAATTCCTTTTATTTTGGTGCAATAAGGCAAAAATTCCCCGTATTTTGAAGCAAAATTGCACATATTCCCTTAATTTTGAGGGAAAATGCAGAAATTCACATTATTTTGGGGCAAAAAGACAGAAATTCTCCTTATTTCAGGGCCAAAAGTCAGAAATTCCCTTTATTTTGGGGCAAAATTCCAGAAATTTCCTTTATCTTGGGGCAAAATTGCAGAAAACTCCCTAATTTTGGGGCAAAATTACAGAAATTTCACTTATTTCAGGGAAAAAACGCAGAAATTTCTCTTATTTTGGGGCATAAAGAAAGAAATTACTTTTATTTTGGTACAAAATTGCAGAAAATTTTTTTATTTTGTTGCAAAAATACAGAAATTCCCCATATTTTAGGGCAAAAAGGAGAGATTCCCCTTATTATTAGGTAAAAAGGCTGAAATTCTTTTTATTTTAGGGCAAAAAGACAGAAATTCCTCTTATTTTGTGGCAAAAAAGCAGAAATTTTTCTTATTTTGAGACAAAATAGGAGAAATTTCATTTATTTCAGGGCATAATTCAAAAATTCCTTTTATTTTGGGGCCAAAATACAGAAATTCCGTATATTTTTGAGTAAAAAGGCAGAAATTTCACATATTTTGACGTAAAAAGGCAGAAATTCCTCTTATTTTGGGGCAAAAATGAAGAAATTTCCCTTTTTTGTGGCAAAAGGTAAACATTCCCCTTATTTTCGGGCAAGAAAGCAGAAATTCCCCGTATTTTGGAGCAAAATTGAAGAAATTCCCCTAATTGTGGGGCTAAAAGGCAGAATTTCCCTATATGTTGGGGCATAAAGACAGAAATTCTTTTTATTTTGGGGCAAAACTCAGACATTCCACTTATTTTGGGGCAAAAATCTAGAAATTTCTCTTATTTTGGGACAAAATTGCAGAAATTTCAATTTTTTTGGTCCAAAATTGCAGAAATTTCACTTATTTCAGGTAAAAAAGGCAGAAATTTTACTTATTTTGGGGCAAAAATGCAGAAATTCCTTATATTTTGGGGCAAAAAATGCAGAAATTTCCCTTATTTTGAGGTAAAAAGGCAGAAATTTCCCTTATTTTGGGGCAAAAATACAGAAATTCCACTTATTTTTGGGCAAAACTGCACAAATTTCAATTATTTTGGGGAAAAATTTTTGAAATTTAAATTATTTCAGGGCAAAACGTCGGAAATTCCCCTTATTTTGCGGCAAAAAGACAGAAATTCCATTTATTTTTGGAAAAAAGTCAGAAATTGCACTTATTTTGAGTCAAAAAGGCGGAAAATCCCCTTATTTGGGGGTAAAAATGAAGAAATTTCCCTTTTCATGGCAAAAAGGTATACATTCCCTTTATTTTCGGGCAAAAAGGCAGAAATTCCCCGTATTTTGGAGCAAAATTGCAGAAATTCCCCTAATTTTGGGGCTAAAAGGCAGAAATTCCCCTTATTTTGGGGTAAAACTGGAGAAATTTCACTTATTTCGCGGCAAAATGGCATAAATTCCCTTTATTTTCTGTGACAAAGGCAGAAAATCCCCGTATTTTGGAGCAAAATTGCAGAAATTCACCTAATTTTGGCATAACACATGCAGTAATTTTCTTTGTTTTGGGGCAAAAAGGTAGAAATTCTCCTTATTTTGAGGCAAAAGGCAGAAATTCCCCTTATTTTAGGGCAAAATTTCAGAAATTTCCCTTATTTGAAGACAAAAAACAGAAATTCCCCTTATTTTGGGGCAAACTTGCAAAAAATTCCTTTATTATGGGGAAAAATTGCAGAAATTTCTTTTATTTTAAGGCAAAATTGCAGAAATTTCACATATTTCAGAGAAAAAAAGCAAAAATTTTTCATATTTTGGGGCAAAAAAGCAGAAATTCCCATTACTTTGGGGCAAAAAGGTAGAAATTCACCTTATTTTGGGGTAAAATTGCAGACATTTCACATATTTCAGGGCAAAAAGGCAGAAATTCCCGTTATTTGAGGGCATAAAGGCAGAAATTCTTTTATTTTGGGATAAAATTGCAGAAATTTCCCTTGTTTGGGGGCAAAAAGGCAGAAATTCCCCGTATTTTAAAGCAAAATTGCAGAAATTCCCCAAATATTGGGGCAAAAATGCAGAAATTCCCTTTATTTGGGGAAAATCGGCAGAAGTTCCCCTTATTTTCGGGAAAAGAGGCAGAAATTCCCTGTATTTTGAAGCAAAATTGCAGAAACTTTCCTAATTTTGGGGCAAAAAGGCAGAAATTCCCTATATGTTGGGGCAAAAAGACAGAAATTCTCCTTATTTTGGGGCAAAACTCAGAAATTTTACTTATTTTGGGGCAAATTTCCCGAAATTTCTCTTATTTTGTTACAAAATTTCAGAAATTTTAATTTTTTTGGGCCAAAATTGCAGAAATTTCACTTATTTCAGGGAAAAAAGGCAGAAATTTTTTTTATTTTGGGGCAAAAAGGCAGAAATTCCTTATATTTTGTGGCAAAAAATGCAGAAATTTCCCTTATTTTGAGGTAAAAAGGCAGAAATTTCCCTTATTTTGGGGCAAAAATACAGAAATTCCACTTATTTTTGGGCAAAACTGCAGAAATTTCAATTATTTTGGGGAAAAATTTTTGAAATTTAAATTATTTCAGGGCAAAAAGTCGGAAATTCCCCTTATCTTGGGGCAAAAAACAGAAATTCCATTTATTTTTGGAAAAAAGTCAGAAATTGCACTTATTTTGAGTCAAAAAGGCGGAAAATCCCCTTATTTTGGGGTAAAAATGAAGAAATTTCCCTTTTTTATGGCAAAAAGGTACACATTCCCTTTATTTTCGGGCAAAAAGGCAGAAATTCCCCGTATTTTGGAGCAAAATTGCAGAAATTCCCCTAATTTTGGGGCAAAAAAGCAGAAATTCCCCTTCTTTTGGGGTAAAACTGCAGAAATTTCACTTAATTCGCGGCAAAATGGCAGAAATTCCCCTTATTTTCTGCGAAAAAGGCAGAAAATCCCTGTATTTTGGAGCAAAATTGCAGAAATTCACCTAATTTTGGCGTAAAACATGCAGTAATTTTCTTTGTTTTGGGGCAAAAAGGCAGAAATTCTCCTTATTTTGGGGCAAAATGCAGAAATTCCCCTTATTTTAGGGTAAAATTTCAGAAATTTTTCTTATTTGGGGACAAAAAACAGAAATTCCCCTTATTTTGGGGAAAAATTGCAAAAAATTCTTTATTATGGGGAAAAATTGCAGAAATTTCTTTAATTTTAAGGCAAAATTGCAGAAATTTCACATATTTCAAAGAAAAAACACAAAAATTTTTCATATTTTGGGGCAAAAAGGCAGAAATTCCCATTATTTTGGGGCAAAAAGGTAGAAATTCACTTTATTTTGGGGTAAAATTGCAGACATTTCACATATTTCAGGGCAAAAAGGCAGGAATTCCCGTTATTTGAGAGCATAAAGACAGAAATTACTTTTATTTTTGGATAAAATTGCAGAAATTTCCCTTGTTAGGGGGCAAAAAGACAGAAAATCCCCTTAATTTTGGGCAAAAAGGCAGAAATTCCCCGTTTTTTAAAGCAAAATTGCAGAAATTCCCTAAATATTGGGGCAAAAATGCAGAAATTTCCTTTATTGGGGGCAAATCGGCAGAAGTTCCCCTTACTTTCAGGAAATAGGCAGAAATTCCCTGTAATTGAAGCAAAATTGCAGAAACTCCCCTAATTTTGGGGCAAAAAGCAGAAATTCTTTTTTTGGGGGGTCAAAAATACAGAAATTCTTTTTATTTCGGGGCAAAAATCAGAAATTTCCCTTATTTTGGGGCAAAATGTTAGAAATTTCTTTTATTTTGGTACAGAATTGCAGAAATTTTTCTTTTTTGTGGCAAAAAGGAAGAAATTCCCCATATTTTGGTGCAAAAAGGCTGAAATTCCCCTTATTTTGAAGTAAAATGCTGAAATTCCCCATATTTTGGGGTTAAAACGCAGAAATTCCCCTCATTTTGGGGCAAAAAGGCACAAATTTCCCTTGTTTTCGGGCAAAATTGCAGAAATTTCATTTATTTCAGGGCAAAAAGTCAGAAATTACTTTTATTTTGGAGCAAAAAGCAGAAATTTCTTTTATTTTGGTACAAAATTGAAGAAATTTTCCTTATTTTGGAACAAAAAGTCAGAAATTCACCATATTTTGGGCAAAAGGCAGAAATTCCCCTTATTTTGGGGTAAAAAGGCTGAAATTCCCGTTATATGGGGCAAAAAAGCAGAAATTCCCTTTACTTTGTGGCAAAAAGGCAGAAATTCCCTTTACTTTGTGGCAAAAAGGCAGAAATTCCCTTTACTTTGTGACAAAAAGGCAGAAATTCCCATTAATTGGGGCAGAAAAGCAAAAATTTTCCTTATTTGGGGGCAATAAGGCAGAAATTCCCCATATTTTGTGGCAAAAAGGCAGAAATTCCCCTTATTTGAAGGTAAAATGCTGAAATTCTTTTTTTTTTGGCAAAAAGGCAGAAATTCCCCTTATTTTGGGGCAAAATTGCAGAAATTTCACTTATTACAGGGCAAAAAGTCAGAAATTTGCCTTAATTTGGGGCAAAAAGCAGAAATTTTCCTAATTTTGGGGCCAAAAACAGAAATTCCCTTTATTTTGGGGTAAAATTGCAGAAATTTCAAATATTTCAGGGCAAAAAGGCAGAAATTCCACTTTATTTCGGGAAATAAGGCAAAAATTCCCCGTATTTTGGAGCAAAATTTCAGAAATTCCCCTTATATTGGTGCAAAAATGCAGAAATTCTTTTTATTTTGGTGCAATAAGGCAAAAATTCCCCGTATTTTGAAGCAAAATTGCACATATTCCCCTAATTTTGAGGGAAAATGCAGAAATTCACATTATTTTGGGGCAAAAAGACAGAAATTCTCCTTATTTCAGGGCCAAAAGTCAGAAATTCCGTTTATTTTGGGGCAAAATTCCAGAAATTTCCTTTATTTTGTGGCAAAATTGCAGAAATCTCCCTAATTTTGGGGCAAAATTACAGAAATTTCACTTATTTCAGGGAAAAAACGCAGAAATTTCTCTTATTTTGGGGCATAAAGGCAGAAATTACTTTTATTTTGGTACAAAATTGCAGAAAATTTTTTTATTTTGGGGCAAAAATACAGAAATTTCCCATATTTTAGGGCAAAAAGGAGATATTCCCCTTATTATTAGGTAAAAAGGCTGAAATTTCTTTTATTTTAGGGCAAAAAGACAGAAATTCCTCTTATTTTGTGGCAAAAAAGCAGAAATTTCCCTTATTTTGAGGCAAAATAGGAGAAATTTCATTTCTTTCAGGGCATAATTCAAAAAATCCTTTTATTTTGGGGAAAAAATACAGAAATTCCGTATATTTTTGAGTAAAAAGGCAGAAATTTCACATATTTTGACGTAAAAAGGCAGAAATTCCTCTTATTTTAGGGCAAAAATGAAGAAATTTCCCTTTTTTGTGGCAAAAGGTAAACATTCCCCTTATTTTCGGGCAAGAAACCAGAAATTTCCCGTATTTTGGAGCAAAATTGCAGAAATTCCCCTAATTGTGGGGCTAAAAGGCAGAATTTCCCTATATGTTGGGGCATAAAGACAGAAATTCTTTTTATTTTGGGGAAAAACTCAGAAATTCCACTTATTTTGGGGCAAAATTCCAGAAATTTCTCTTATTTTGGGACAAAATTGCAGAAATTTCAATTTTTTTGGGCCAAAATTGCAGAAATTTCACTTATTTCAGGGAAAAAAGGCAGAAATTTTACTTATTTTGTGGCAAAAAGGCAGAAATTCCTTATATTTTGTGGCAAAAAATGCAGAAATTTTCCTTATTTTGAGGTAAAAAGGCAGAAATTTCCCTTAATTTGGGGCAAAAATACAGAAATTTTCCTTATTTTGGGGCAAAACTGCAGAAATTTCAATTATTTTGGGGAAAAATTTTTGAAATTTAACATATTTCAGGGCAAAAAGTCGGAAATTCCCCTTATCTTGGGGCAAAAAGACAGAAATTCCATTTATTTTTGGAATAAAGTCAGAAATTGCACTTATTTTGTGTCAAAAAGGCGGAAAATCCCCTTATTTTGGGGTAAAAATGAAGAAATTTCCCTTTTTATGGCAAAAAGATATACATTCCCTTTATTTTCGGGCAAAAAGGAAGAAATTCCCCGTATTTTGGAGCAAAATTGCAGAAATTCCCCTAATTTTGGGGCAAAAAAGCAGAAATTTTCCTTATTTTGGGGTAAAACTGCAGAAATTTCACTTATTTCGCGGCAAAATGGCAGAAATTCCCCTTATTTTCTGCGAAAAAGGCAGAAAATCCCTGTATTTTGGAGCAAAATTGCAGAAATTCACCTAATTTTGGCGTAAAACATGCAGTAATTTTCTTTGTTTTGGGGCAAAAAGGCAGAAATTCTCCTTAATTTGGGGCAAAAGGCAGAAATTCCCCTTATTTTAGGGCAAAATTTCAGAAATTTCCCTTATTTGGGGACAAAAAACAGAAATTCCCCTTATTTTGGGGCAAAATTGCAAAAAATTCTTTATTATGGGGAAAAATTGCAGAAATTTCTTTAATTTTAAGGCAAAATTGCAGAAATTTCACATATTTCAAAGAAAAAAAGCAAAAATTTTTCATATTTTGGGGCAAAAAGGCAGAAATTCCCATTATTTTGGGGCAAAAAGGTAGAAATTCACCTTATTTTGGGGTAAAATTGCAGACATTTCACATATTTCAGGGCAAAAAGGCAAGAATTCCCGTTATTTGAGGGCATAAAGACAGAAATTCCTTTTATTTTTGGATAAAATTGCAGAAATTTCCCTTGTTAGGGCGCAGAAAAGCAGAAAATCCCCTTAATTTTGGGCAAAAAGGCAGAAATTCCCCGTATTTTAAAGCAAAATTGCAGAAATTCCCTAAATATTGGGGCAAAAATGCAGAAATTCCCTTTATTTGGGTCAAATCGGCAGAAGTTCCCCTTACTTTCGGGAAATATGCAGAAATTCCCTGTATTTGAAGCAAAATTGCAGAAACTCCCCTAATTTTGGGGCAAAAGGCAGAAATTCCTTTTTTTGGGGGGCAAAAATACAGAAATTCTCCTTATTTCGGGGCAAAAATCAGAAATTTCCCTTATTTTGGGGCAAAATGTTAGAAATTTCTTTTATTTTGGTACAGAATTGCAGAAATTTTTCTTATTTTGTGGCAAAAAGGAAGAAATTCCCCATATTTTGGTGCAAAAAGTCTGAAATTCCCCTTATTTTGAGGTAAAATGCTGAAATTCCCCATATTTTGGGGTTAAAAGGCAGAAATTCCCCTCATTTTGGGGCAAAAAGGCACAAATTTCTCTTATTTTCGGGCAAAATTGCAGAAATTTCATTTATTTCAGGGCAAAAAGTCAGAAATTACTTTTATTTTGGGGCAAAAAGCCGAAATTTCTTTTATTTTGGTACAAAATTGAGAAATTTCCTTATTTTGGAACAAAAAGTCAGAAATTCCCCATATTTTGGGCAAAAGGCAGAAATTCCCCTTATTGTGGGGTAAAAAGGCTGAAATTCCCGTTATATGGGGCAAAAAAGCAGAAATTCCCTTTACTTTGTGGCAAAAAGGCAGAAATTCCCTTTACTTTGTGACAAAAAGGCAGAAATTCCCATTAATTGGGGCAGAAAAGCAAAAATTTTCCTTATTTGGGGGCAATAAGGCAGAAATTCTTCATATTTTGTGGCAAAAAGGCAGAAATTCCATTTATTTGAAGGTAAAATGCTGAAATTCCCCTTATTTTGGGGCAAAATTGCAGAAATTTCACTTATTACAGGGCAAGAAGTCAGAAATTTGCCTTAATTTGGGGCAAAAAGCAGAAATTTTCCTAATTTTGGGGCCAAAAACAGAAATTCCCCTTATTTTGGGGTAAAATTGCAGAAATTTCAAATATTTCAGGGCAAAAAGGCAGAAATTCCACTTTATTTCAGGCAATAAGGCAAAAATTCCCCGTATTTTGGAGCAAAATTTCAGAAATTCCCCTTATATTGGTGCAAAAATGCAGAAATTCCTTTTATTTTGGTGCAATAAGGCAAAAATTCCCCGTATTTTGAAGCAAAATTGCACATATTCCCCTAATTTTGAGGGAAAATGCAGAAATTCACATTATTTTGGGGAAAAAGACAGAAATTCTCCTTATTTCAGGGCCAAAAGTCAGAAATTCCCTTTATTTTGGGGCAAAATTCCAGAAATTTTTATTATTTAGGGGCAAAATTGCAGAAATCTCCCTAATTTTGGGGAAAAATTAAAGAAATTTCACTTATTTCAGGGAAAAAACGCAGAAATTTCTCTTATTTTGGGGCATAAAGGCAGAAATTACTTTTATTTTGGTACAAAATTGCAGAAAATTTTTTTATTTGGGGGCAAAAATACACAAATTCCCCATATTTTAGGGCAAAAAGGAGAGATTCCCCTTATTATTAGGTAAAAAGGCTGAAATTCCTTTTATTTTAGGGCAAAAAGACAGAAATTCCTCTTATTTTGTGGCAAAAAAGCAGAAATTTCCCTTATTTTGAGGCAAAATAGGAGAAATTTCATTTCTTTCAGGGCATAATTCAAAAAATTCTTTTATTTTGGGGCCAAAATACAGAAATTCCGTATATTTTTGAGTAAAAAGGCAGAAATTTCACATATTTTGACGTAAAAAGGCAGAAATTCCTCTTATTTTGGGGCAAAAATGAAGAAATTTCCCTTTTTTGTGGCAAAAGGTAAACATTCCCCTTATTTTCGGGCAAGAAAGCAGAAATTTCCCGTATTTTGGAGCAAAATTGCAGAAATTCCCCTAATTGTGGGGCTAAAAGGCAGAATTTCCCTATATGTTGGGGCATAAAGACAGAAATTCTTTTTATTTTGGGGCAAAACTCAGAAATTCCACTTATTTTGGGGCAAAAATCCAGAAATTTCTCTTATTTTGGGACAAAATTGCAGAAATTTCAATTTTTTTGGGCCAAAATTGCAGAAATTTCACTTATTTCAGGGAAAAAAGGCAGAAATTTTACTTATTTTGGGGCAAAAAGGCAGAAATTCCTTATATTTTGTGGCAAAAATGCAGAAATTTCCCTTATTTTGAGGTAAAAAGGCAGAAATTTCCCTTATTTTGGGGCAAAAATACAGAAATTCCACTTATTTTTGGGCAAAACTGCAGAAATTTCAATTATTTTGGGGAAAATTTTTTGAAATTTAACTTATTTCAGGGCAAAAAGTCGGAAATTCCCCTTATTTTGGGGAAAAAAAAGACAGAAATTCCATTTATTTTTGGAAAAAAGTCAGAAATTGCACTTATTTTGAGTCAAAAAGGCAGAAAATCCCCTTATTTTGGGGTAAAAATAAAGAAATTTCCTTTTTTATGGCAAAAAGGTATACATTCCCTTTATTTTCGGGCAAAAAGGCAGAAATTCCCCGTATTTTGGAGCAAAATTGCAGAAATTCCCCTAATTTTGGGGCAAAAAGGCAGAAATTCCTCTTATTTTGGGGTAAAACTGCAGAAATTTCACTTATTTCGTGGCAAAATGGCAGAAATTCTTTTTATTTTCTGTGAAAAAGGCAGAAAATCCCCGTATTTTGGAGCAAAATTGCAGAAATTCACCTAATTTTGGCGTAAAACATGCAGTAATTTTGTTTGTTTTGGGGAAAAAAGGTAGAAATTCTCCTTATTTTGAGGCAAAAGGCAGAAATTCCCCTTATTTTAGGGCAAAATTTCAGAAATTTCCCTTATTTGAAGACAAAAAACAGAAATTCCCCTTATTTTGGGGCAAACTTGCAAAAAATTCCTTTATTATGGGGAAAAATTGCAGAAATTTCTTTTATTTTAAGGTAAAATTGCAGAAATTTCACATATTTCAGAGAAAAAAAGCAAAAATTTTTCATATTTTGGGGCAAAAAGGCAGAAATTCCCATTACTTTGGGGCAAAAAGGTAGAAATTCACCTTATTTTGGGGTAAAATTGCAGACATTTCACAAATTTCAGGGCTAAAAGGCAGAAATTCCCGTTATTTGAGGGCATAAAGGCAGAAATTCCTTTTATTTTGGGATAAAATTGCAGAAATTTCCCTTGTTTGGGGGCAAAAATGCAGAAAATCCCCTTAATTTTGAGCAAAAAGGCAGAAATTCCTAGTATTTTAAAGCAAAATTGCAGAAATTCCCTAATTATTGGGGCAAAAATGCAGAAATTCCCTTTATTTGGGGTAAATCGGCAAACGTTGCCCTTATTTTCGGGAAAAGAGGCAGAAATTCCCTGTATTTTGAAGCAAAATTGCAGAAACTCCCCTAATTTTGGGGCAAAAAGGCAGAAATTCCTTTTTGGGGGGCAAAAATACAGAAATTCTCCTTATTTCGGGGCAAAAATCAGAAATTTCCCTTATTTTGGGGCAAAATGTTAGAAATTTCTTTTATTTTGGTACAGAATTGCAGAAATTTTTCTTATTTTGTGGCAAAAAGGCAGAAATTCCCCATATTTTGGTGCAAAAAGGCTGAAATTCCCCTTATTTGGGGGCAAAAATGCAGAAATTTCCCTTATTTTGGGGCAAAATTGCAGAAATTTCACTTACTTCAGGGTAATAAGTCAGAAATTTTCCTTATTTTGGGGCAAAAAAGACAAAATTTCCCTTTGTTCTGGGGAAAAAAGACAGAAATTCCACTTATTTAGAGGCAAAAAAGCAGAAATTCCCCTTATTTTGGAGCTAAAATGAAGAAATTTCCCTTTTTTATGGCTGAAAGGTAGGCATTCTTCCTATTTTTGGGCAAAGAAGCAGAAATTCCCCGTAATTTGGAGCAAAATTTCAGAAATTCCCCTAATTGTGGGGCAAAAAGGCAGAAATTTCCTATATGATGGGGCAAAAAGTCAGAAATTCTTTTTATTTCGGGGCAAAACTCAGAAATTTCACTTATTTTGGGGCAAAATTGCAGAAATTTCACTTATTTCAGAAAAAAAAGCAGAAATTTTCTTATTTTGGGGCAAAAAGGCAGAAATTTCTTTTATTTTGGTACAAAATTGCAGAAATTTTTCTTATTTGGTGGCAAAAAGGCAGAAATTCCCCTTATTTTAAGGTAAAAAGGCTGAAATTCCCCATATTTGGGGGCAAAACGACAGAAATTTCTTTTAGTTTGTGGCAAAATTGCAGAAATTTCACTTATTTCAGGGTAATAAGTCAGAAATTTTCCTTATTTTGGGGCAAAAAAGACAGAAATTCCCTTTGTTTTGGGGGAAAAAGACAGAAATTCCACTTATTTAGAGGAAAAACAGCAGAAATTCCCTTTATTTTGGAGCAAAAATCAAGAAATTTCCCTTTTTTATGGCAAAAAGGTATGCATTCTTCTTATTTTCGGCAAAATGGCAGAAATTCCCGGTAGTTTGAAGCAAAATTGCAGAAATTCCCCTAATTGTGGTGCAAAAAGACATATATTCCCTATATGTTGGGGCAAAAAGACAGATTCTCTTTATTTTGGGGCAAAACTCAGAAATTCCACTCATTTTGGGGCAAAATTCCAGAAATTTTCCTTATTTTAGGGCAAAATTGCAGAAATTTCTCTTATGTTGGGGCAAAATTGCAGAAATTTCACTTATTTCAGAAAAAAAGCAGAAATTTTCTTATTTTCGGGCAAAAAGGCAGAAATTCCCCGTAATTTGGAGCAAAATTGCAGAAATTCCCCTAATTGTGGGGCATAAAGGCAGAAATTCCCTATATGTTGGGGCAAAAAGACAGAAATTCTCCTTATTTTGGGGCAAAACTCAGAAATTCCACATATTTTGGGGAAAAATTCCAGAAATTTCCCTTATTTTGGGGCAAAATTGCAGAAATTTGACTTATTTCAAAAGTAAAGCAAAAAATTTCTTATTTTGGGGCAAAAAGGCAGAATTTTCTTTTATTTTGGTACAAAATTGAAGATATTTTTCTTATTTTGGGGCAAAAAGTCAGAAATTTCCCATATTTTGGGGCAAAAATGCAGAAATTCCTTTTTATTTTCAGGTAAAAAGGCTGAAATTCCCCTAATTTGTGGGCAAAAAGCCAGAAATTTCCCTTATTTTGGGGCAAAATTGCTGAAATTTCACTTATTTCAGGGTAATAAGTCAGAAATTTTCTTTATTTTGGGGCAAAAAAGACAGAAATTCCCTTTGTTTTGGGGGTAAAAATCAGAAATTCCATTTATTTATAGGCAAAAAAGCAGAAATTCCCCTTATTTTGGAGCAAAAATGAAGAAATTTCTCTTTTTTATGGCAAAAAGGTATGCATTCTTTTTATTTTCGGGCAAAATACCAGAAATTCCCTGTATTTTGGATCAAAATTGCAGAAATTCCCCTAATTGTGGGGCAAAAATGCAGAAATTCCCAATATGTTGGGGCAAAAAGACAGAAATTCTTCTTATTTTGGGGCAAAACTCAGAAATTTCATTTATTTTGGGGCAAAATTGCAGAAATTTCACTTATTTAAGAAAAAAAGCAGAATTTTTTTATTTTGGGGCAAAAAGGCAGAAATTTCTTTTATTTTGTACAAAATTGCAGAAATTTTTCTTATTTTGAGGCAAAAAAGCAGAATTTCCCATATTTTGGGGCAAAAATGCAGAAATTCCCGTTATTTTGAGGTAAAAAGTTTGAAATTCCCCTTATTTGGAGGCGAAAAGGCAGAAATTTCTCTTATTTTCGGGCAAAATTGCAGAAATTCCCCTAATTGTGGGGTAAAAAGGCAGAAATTCCCTATATGTTGGGGCAAAAAGACAGAAATTCTCCTTATTTTGGGGCAAAACTAAGAAATTCCACTTACTTTGGGGCAAAATTCCAGAAATTTCTCTTATTTTGGGGCAAAATTGCAGAGATTTGACTTATTTTGTTGCAAAATTGCAGAAATTTCACTTATTTCAGAAAAAGAGCAGAAATTTTCTCATTTTGGGGCAAAAAGGCAGAAATTTCTTTTATTTTGGTACAAAATTGCAAAAATTTTCTTAGTTTGGGGCAAAAAGGCAGAAATTTCCCATATTTTGGTGCAAAAATGCAGAAATTCCTTTTATTTTCAGGTAAAAAGGCTGAAATTCCCCTTATTTGTGGGCAAAAAGGCAGAAATTTTCCTTATTTTGTGGCAAAATTGCAGAAATTTCACTTATTTCAGGGTAATAAGTCAGAAATTTTCCTTATTTTGGGGCAAAAAAGACAGAAATTCCCTTTGTTTTGGGGGAAAATGACAGAAATTCCACTTATTTAGAGGCAAAAAAGCAGAAATTGCCTTTATTTTGGAGCAAAAATCAAGAAATTTCCCTTTTTTATGGCAAAGAGGTATGCATTTTTCTTATTTTCGGCAAAAAGGCCGAAATTCCCGGTAGTTTGAAGCAAAATTGCAGAAATTCCCCTAATTGTGGTGCAAAAAGACATATATTCCCTATATGTTGGGGCAAAAAGACAGAAATTCTCTTTATTTTAGGGCAAAACTCAGAAATTCCACTCATTTTGGGCAAAATTCCAGAAATTTCCCTTATTTTAGGGCAAAATTGCAGAAATTTCCCTTATTTTGGGGCAAAATTGCAGAAATTTCACTTATTTCAGAAAAAAAGCAGAAATTTTCTTATTTTCGGGCAAAAAGGCAGAAATTCCCTGTATTTTGGAGCAAAATTGCAGAAATTCCCCTAATTGTGGGGCAAAAAGGCAGAAATTCCCTATATGTTGGGGCAAAAAGACAGAAATTCTCTTTATTTTGGGGCAAAACTAAGAAATTCCACTTACTTTGGGGCAAAATTCCAGAAATTTCTCTTATTTTGGGGCAAAATTGCAGAGATTTGACTTATTTTGGGGCAAAATTGCAGAAATTTCACTTATTTCAGAAAAAGAGCAGAAATTTTCTCATTTTGGGGCAAAAAGGCAGAAATTCCTTTTATTTTGGTACAAAATTGCAAAAATTTTCCTAGTTTGGGGCAAAAAGGCAGAAATTTCCCATATTTTGGGGCAAAAATACAGAAATTCCCATTATTTTCAAGTAAAAGCTGAAATTCCCCATTATTGGATGCAAAAGGGCAGAAATTTTCCTTATTATGGGGCAAAATTGCAGAAATTTCACTTAATTCAGGGTAATAAGTCAGAAATTCTCTTTATTTTGTGGCAAAAAAGACAGAAATTCCCTTTGTTTTAAGGGAAAAAACAGAAATTCCACTTATTTAGAGGCCAAAAAGCAGAAATTCCTTTTATTTTGGAGCAAAAATGAAGAAATTTCCCTTTTTTATGGCAAAAAGGTATGCATTCTTATTATTTTCGGGAAAAAAGTCAGAAATTCCCCTTATTTTGGGGTAAAAAGGCTGAAATTCCCGTTATTTTGGGGCAAAAAGGCAGAAATTCCCTTTACTTTGTGGCAAAAAGGCAGAAATTCCCATTAATTGGGGCACAAAAGCAAAAATTTTCCTTATTTGTGTGCAATAAGGCAGAAATTCCCCATATTTTGTGGCAAAAAGGCAGAAATTCTTCTTATATGAAGGTAAAATGCTGAAATTCCCTTTATTTTGGCAAAGAGGCAGAAATTCCCCTTATTTTGGGGCAAAATTGGAGAAATTTCACTTACTTCAGGGCAAAAAGTCAGAAATTTGCCTTAATTTGGGGCAAAAAGCAGAAATTCTCCAAATTTTGGGGCCAAAAACAAAAATTCCCCTTATTTTGGGGTAAAATTGCGGAAATTTCAAATATTTCAGGGCAAAAAGGCAGAAATTCCTCTTTATTTCAGGCAATAAGGCAAAAATTGCCCGTATTTTGGAGCAAAATTTCAGAAATTCCCCTTATATTAGTGCAAAAATGCAGAAATTCCTTTTATTTTGGTGCAATAATGCAAAAATTCCCTGTATTTTGAAGCAAAATTGCACATATTCCCCTAATTTTGAGGGAAAATGCAGAAATTCACATTATTTTGGGGCAAAAAGACAGAAATTTTCCTAATTTCAGTGCCTAAAGTCAGAAATTCCCTTTATTTTGGGGCAAAATTCCAGAAATTTCCTTTATTTTGGGGCAAAATTGCAGAAATCTCCCTAATTTTGGGGCAAAATTACAGAAATTTCACTTATTTCAGGGAAAAAACGCAGAAATTTCTCTTATTTTGGGGCATAAAGGCAGAAATTACTTTTATTTTGGTACAAAATTGCAGAAAATTTTTTTATTTTGGGGCAAAAATACAGAAATTCCCCATATTTTAGGGCAAAAAGGAGATATTCCCCTTATTATTAGGTAAAAAGGCTGAAATTCCTTTTATTTTAGGGCAAAAAGACAGAAATTCCCCTTATTTTGTGGCAAAAAAGCAGAAATTTCTTTTTTTTGAGGCAAAATTAGAGAAATTTCATTTATTTCAGAGCATAATTCAAAAATTCCTTTTATTTTGGGGCAAAAATACAGAAATTCCGTATATTTTTGAGTAAAAAGGCAGAAATTTCACATATTTTGACGTAAAAAGGCAGAAATTCCTCTTATTTTGGGGCAAAAATGAAGAAATTTCCCTTTTTGTGGCAAAAGGTAAACATTCCCCTTATTTTCGGGCAAAAAAGCAGAAATTCCCCGTATTTTGGAGCAAAAATTGCAGAAATTCTCCTAATTGTGGGGCTAAAAGGCAGAAATTCCCTATATGTTGGGGCAAAAAGACAAAAATTCTTTTTTTTGGGGGGCATAACTCAGAAATTCCACTTATTTTGGGGCAAAATTCCAGAAATTTCTCTTATTTTGGGACAAAATTGCAGAAATTTCAATTTGGGCTAAAATTGCAGAAATTTCACTTATTTCAGGGAAAAAAGGCAGAAATTTTTCTTATTTTGGAACAAAAAGGCAGAAATTCCTTATATTTTGTGGCAAAAAATGCAGAAATTTCCCTTATTTTGAGGTAAAAAGGCAGAAATTTCCCTTATTTTGGGGCAAAAATACAGAAATTCCACTTATTTTTGGGCAAAACTGCAGAAATTTCAATTATTTTGGGGAAAATTTTTTGAAATTTAAATTATTTCAGGGCAAAAAGTCGGAAATTCCCCTTATTTTTGGGCAAAAAGACAGAAATTCTATTTATTTTTGGAAAAAAGTCGGAAATTGCACTTATTTTGAGTCAAAAAGGCGGAAAATCCCCTTATTTGGGGGTAAAAATGAAGAAATTTCCCTTTTTATGGCAAAAGGTATACATTCCCTTTATTTTCGGGCAAAAAGGCAGAAATTCCCTGTATTTTGGAGCAAAATTGCAGAAATTCCCCTAATTTTGTGGCAAAAAGGCAGAAATTCCCCTTATTTTGGGGTAAAACTGCAGAAATTTCACTTATTTCGCGGCAAAATGGCAGAAATTCCCCTTATTTTCTGTGAAAAAGGCAGAAAATCCCCGTATTTTGGAGCAAAATTGCAGAAATTCACCTAATTTTGGCGTAAAACATGCAGTAATTTTCTTTGTTTTGGGGCAAAAAGGTAGAAATTCTCCTTATTTTGAGGCAAAAGGCAGAAATTCCCCTTATTTTAGGGCAAAATTTCAGAAATTTCCCTTATTTGAAGACAAAAAACAGAAATTCCCCTTATTTTGGGGCAAACTTGCAAAAAATTCCTTTATTATGGGGAAAAATTGCAGAAATTTTCTTTTTTAAGGCAAAATTGCAGAAATTTCACATATTTCAGAGAAAAAAGCAAAAATTTTTCATATTTTGGGGCAAAAAGGCAGAAATTCCCATTACTTTGGGGCAAAAAGTTAGAAATTCACCTTATTTTGGGGTAAAATTGCAGACATTTCACATATTTCAGGGCAAAAAGGCAGAAATTCCCGTTATTTGAAGGCATAAAGGCAGAAATTTCTTTTATTTTGGGATAAAATTGCAGAAATTTCCCTTGTTTGGGGGCAAAAATGCAGAAAATCCCCTTAATTTTGGGCAAAAAGGCAGAAATTCCTCGTATTTTAAAGCAAAATTGCAGAAATTCCCTAAATATTGGGGCAAAAATGCAGAAATTGCTTTATTTGGGACAAATCGGCAAAAGTTCCCCTTATTTTCGGGAAAAGAGGCAGAAATTCCCTGTATTTTGAAGCAAAATTGCAGAAACTCCCCTAATTTTGGGGCAAAAAGGCAGAAATTCCTTTTTTGGGAAGCAAAAATACAGAAATTCTCCTTATTTCGGGGCAAAAATCAGAAATTTCCCTTATTTTGGGGCAAAATTTTAGAAATTTCTTTTATTTTGGTACAGAATTGCAGAAATTTTTCTTATTTTGTGGCAAAAAGGCAGAAATTCCCCATATTTTTTTGCAAAAAGGCTGAAATTCCCCTTATTTAGAGGTAAAATGCTGAAATTCCCAATATTTTGGGGTTAAAAGGCAGAAATTCCCCTCATTTTGTGGCAAAAAGGCACAAATTTCCATTATTTTCAGGCAAAATTGCAGAAATTTCATTTATTTCAGGGCAAAAATTCAGAAATTACTTTTATTTTGGGGCAAAAAGCAGAAATTTCTTTTATTTTGGTACAAAATTGAAGAAATTTTCCTTATTTTAGAACAAAAAGTCAGAAATTCCCCATGTTTTGGGAAAAAGGCAGAAATTCCCCTTATTTTGTGGTAAAAAGGGTGAAATTCCTGTTATTTTGGGGCAAAAAGGCAGAAATTCCCTTTACTTTGTGACAAAAAGGCAGAAATTCCCATTAATTGGGGCAGAAAAGCAAAAATTTTCCTTATTTGTGGGCAATAAGGCAGAAATTCCCCATATTTTGTGGCAAAAAGGCAGAAATTCTTCTTATTTGAAGGTAAAATGCTGAAATTCCCCTAATTTTGGCAAAAAGGCAGAAATTCCCCTTATTTTAAGGCAAAATTGCAGAAATTTCACTTACTTCAGGGCAAAAAGTCAGAAATTTGCCTTAATTTGGGGCAAAAAGCAGAAATTCTCCTAATTTTGGGGCCAAAAACAGAAATTCCCCTTATTTTGGGGTAAAATTGCGGAAATTTCAAATATTTCAGGGCAAAAAGGCAGAAATTCCACTTTATTTCGGGCAATAAGGCAAAAATTCCCTGTATTTTGGAGCAAAATTTGAGAAATTCCCCTTATATTTGTGCAAAATGCAGAAATTCCTTTTATTTTGGTGCAATAAGGCAAAAATTCCCCGTATTTTGAAGCAAAATTGCACATATTCCCCTAATTTTGAGGGAAAATGCAGAAATTCACATTATTTTGGGGCAAAAAGACAGAAATTCTTTTTATTTCAGGGCAAAAAGTCAGAAATTCCCCTTATTTTGGGGCAAAATTCCAGAAATTTCCTTTATTTTGCGGCAAAATTGCAGAAATCTCTCTAATTTTTGGGCAAAATTACAGAAATTTCACTTATTTCAGGGAAAAAACGCAGAAATTTCTCTAATTTTGGGGCAAAAAGGCAGAAATTACTTTTATTTTGGTACAAAATTGCAGAAAATTTTTTTATTTTGGGGCAAAAATACAGAAATTCCCCATATTTTAGGGCAAAAAGGAGAGATTCCCCTTATTATTAGGTAAAAAGGCTGAAATTCCTTTTATTTTGTGGCAAAAAGACAGAAATTCCCCTTATTTTGTGGCAAAAAAGCAGAAATTTCTCTTATTTTGAGGCAAAATTGGAGAAATTTCATTTATTTCAGGGCATAATTCAAAAATTCCTTTTATTTTGGGGCAAAAATACAGAAATTCCGTATATTTTTGAGTAAAAAGGCAGAAATTTCACTTATTTTGACGTAAAAAGGCAGAAATTCCTCTTATTTTGGGGAAAAATGAAGAAATTTCCTTTTTTTGTGGAAAAAGGTAAACATTCCCCTTATTTTCGGGCAAAAAATCAGAAATTCCCCGTATTTTAGAGCAAAATTGCAGAAATTTCCCTTATTTGGGGACAAAAAACAGAAATTCCCCTTATTTTTGGGCAAAATTGCAAAAAATTCCTTTATTATGGGGAAAAATTGCAGAAATTTCTCTTATTTTAAGGCAAAATTGCAGAAATTTCACATATTTCAGAGAAAAAAATCAAAAATTTTTCATATTTTGGGGCAAAAAGGCAGAAATTCCCATTATTTTGGGGCAAAAAGGTAGAAATTCACTTTATTTTGGGGTAAAATTGCAGACATTTCACATATTTCAGGGCAAAAAGGCATAAATTCCCGTTATGTGAGAGCATAAATGCAGAAATTCCTTTTATTTTGGTATAAAATTGCAGAAATTTTTCTTCTTTGGAAGCAAAAAGGCAGAAAATCCCCTTAATTTTGGGCAAAAAGGCAGAAATTCCTCGTATTTTAAAGCAAAATTGCAGAAATTCCCTAAATATTGGGGCAAAAATGCAGAAATTCCCTGTATTTGGGGCAAATCGGCAGAAGTTCCCCTTATTTTCGGGAAAAGAGGCAGAAATTCCCTGTATTTTGAGGTAAAATGCTGAAATTCCTCATATTTTGGGGTTAAAAGGCAGAAATTCCCCTCATTTTGGGGCAAAAAGGCACAAATTTCCCTTATTTTAGGCAAAATTGCAGAAATTTCATTTATTTCAGGGTAAAAAGTCAGAAATTCCCCTTATTTTGTGGCAAAAAGCAGAAATTTCTTTTATTATGGTACAAAATTTAAGAAATTTTCCTTTTTTTGGAACAAAAAGGCAGAAATTCCCCATTTTTTGGGATAAAATCCAGAAATTCCATTTATTTAGAGGTAAAACGCAGAAATTCCCCTAATATTGGTGGAAAATGAAGAAATTCCTTTTATTTTGGGGCTAAAGGGCAGAAATTCTTCTTATTTTGGGGAAAAAGTCAGAAATTCCCCTTATTTTAGGGCAAAATTGCAGAAATTTCTTATATTTGGGGCCAAAAAACAGAAATTCCCTTAATTTGGGGAAAAATGCAGAAATTTCCTTTATTATGGGGTAAAATTGCAGAAATTTCTCTTATTTTAGGGCAAAATTGCAGAAATTTCACTTATTTCAGAGAAAAAAATCAAAAATTTTTCTTATTTTGGGGCAAAAATGCAGAAATTTTCTTTATTTTGGGGCAAAAAATCAGAAATTCCCCTTATTTTGGGATAAAATTGCCGAAATTTTACTTATTTGGGGGCAAAAAACAGAAAATCCCCTTAATTTCGGACAAAAAGGCAAAAATTCCCCGTATTTTGGAGCAAAATTGCAGATATTTTCCTAATATTGGGGCAAAAATGCAGAAATTCCATTTATTTGGGGCAAAAAGGCAGAAGTTCCTCTTATTTTCGGGGAAAGAGGCAGAAATTCCCTGTATTTTGAAGCAAAATTGCAGAAACTCCCCTAATTTTTGGCAAAAAGGCAGAAATTCTTAATATTTTGTGGCAAAAATGCAGAAATTCCCCTTATTTTGAGGTAAAAAGGCTGAAATTCCCCTTATTTTGTGGCAAAAAGGCAGAAATTTTTCTTATTTTAGGGCAAAATTGAAGAAATTTCACTTATTTCAGGGTAATAAGCCAAAAATTCCCCTTATTTTGGGGCAAAATAGACAAAAATTCCCTTTGTTTTGGGGGAATAAGACAGAATTTCCACTTATTTAAAGGCAAAAAGACCGAAATTACCCTTATTTTGGGGCAAAAATGAAGAAATTTCCCTTTTTTATGGCAAAAAGGTATGCATTCCCCTTATTTTCGGGCAAAAAGGCAGAAATTCCTCGTATTTTGGAGCAAAATTGCAGAAATTCCCTTTATTTGGGGCAAATCGGCAAAAGTTCCTATTATTTTCGGGAAAAGAGGCAGAAATTCCCTGTATTTTGAAGAAAAATTGCAGAAACACCCATTATTTTGGGGCAAAAAGGCAGAAATACCCTTTATTTTGGGGCAAAAATACAAAAAATCTTTTTATTTCGGGGAAAAAAATCAGAAATTTTCCTTATTTTGGTGCAAAATTTTAGAAATTTCTTTTATTCTGGTACAGAATTGCAGATATTTTTCTTATTTTGTGGCAAAAAGGCAGAAATTCCCCATATTTTGGTGCAAAAAGGCTGAAATTCCCTTTATTTTGAGGTAAAATGCTGAAATTCTGCATATTTTGGGGTTAAAAAACAGAAATTCACCTCATTTTGGGGCAAAAAGGCACAAATTTCACTTATTTTCGGGCAAAATTGCAGAAATTTCATTTATATCAGGGCAAAAAGTCAGAAATTACTTTTATTTTGGGGCAAAAAGCAGAAATTTCTTTTATTTTGGTACAAAATTGAAGAAATTTTCTTTATTTTGGAACAAAAATTCAGAAATTCCCCATATTTTGGGGCAAAATGCAGGAATTCCCTTTATTTATAGGTAAAATGCAAAAATTCCCCTAATTTTGAGGAAAAATGCAGAAATTCCTTTTATTTTGTGGCTAAAAGGCAGAAATTCCCCGTATTTTGAAGCAAAATTGCAGAAATTCTCATAATTTTAGGGCAAAAAGGCAGAAATTCCCCGTATTTTGGGGCAAATGGCAGAAATTCCCCTTATTTTGAGGTAATAAGGCTGAAATTCCCCTTATTTTGGGGCAAAAAGTCAGAAATTCTTTTTATTTTGGGGTAAAATTGCAGAAATTTCAAATATTTAAGTGCAAAATGGCAGAAATTTCCCTTACTTTGGGGCAAAAAAATGAAATCCCTAATTTTTGGCAAAAATTGCAGATATTTCACTTATTTCGGGAAAAAACGGCAGAAATTCAACTTAATTTTGGGTAAAAAGGCAGAAATGACCCGTATTTTGGAGCAAAAAGACTGAAATTCCCCTTATTTTGAGGTAAAATGCTGAAACTCCTCATATTTTGGGGCAAAAGGCAGAAATTCCCCTCATTTAGGGGCAAAAAGGCAGAAATTCCCCTTATTTTGAGGTAAAACTGAAGAAATTTTACTTATTTCGCGGCAAAATGGCAGAAATTCCCTATTTTCGGCGAAAAAGGCAGAAAATCCCCGTATTTTGGGGCAAAATTGCAGAAATTCACCTAATTTTGGGGTAAAACATGCAGTAATTTTCTTTGTTTTGGGGCAAAAGGCAGAAATTCCCCTTATTTTAGGGAAAAATTGCAGTAAGTTTCCTTATTTGGGGACAAACAACAGAAATTCCCTTTATTTTGGGGCAAAATTGAAGAAAATTCCTTTATTTTGGGAAAAAATTGCAGAAATTTCTTTTATTTTAAAGCAAAATTGCAGAAATTTCACTTATTTGAGAATAAACAAAAAATTTTTCTTATTTTGGGGCAAAAACGCAGAAATTCCCATTATTTTGGGGCAAAAAGGCAGAATTTCTCCTAATTTTGAGGTAAAATTGCAGACATTTCACATATTTCAGGGCAAAAAGGCAGAAATTCCCCTTATTTGGGGGCAAAAGGCAGAAATTCATTTTATTTTGGAATAAAATTGCAGAAATTTCCCTTTTTTGGGGGCAAAAAGGAAGAAAATCCTTGTATTTTGAAGCAAAATTGCAGAAATTCCCCTAATATTGGGGCAAAAATGCAGAAATTCCATTTATTTGGGGCAATTCGGCAGAAGTTCCCCTTATTTTCGGGAAAAGAGGCAGAAATTCCCTGTATTTTGAAGCAAAATTGCAGAAACTCCCCTACTTTTGGGGCAAAAAGGCAGAAATTCCCTTTATTTTGGGGAAAAAATACAGAAATTCTCCTTATTTCCGAGAAAAAATCAGAAATTTCCCTTATTTTGGGGCAAAATTTTAGAAATTTCTTTTATTTTGGTACAGAATTGCAGAAATTTTTCTTATTTTGTGGCAAAAAGGAAGAAATTCCCCATATTTTGGTGCAAAAAGGCTGAAATTCCTCTTATTTTGAGGTAAAATGCTGAATTTCCCCATATTTTGGCGTTAAAAGGCAGAAATTCCCCTCATTTTGGGGCAAAAAGGCACAAATTTCCCTTATTTTCGGGCAAAATTGCAGAAATTTCATTTATTTCAGGGCAAAAATTCAGAAATTACTTTTATTTTGGGGCAAAAAGCAGAAATTTCTTTTATTTTGGTACAAAATTGATAAAATTTTCCTTATTTTGGAACGAAAAGGAAGAAATTCCCCATATTTTGGGGCAAAATGCAGGAATTCCCCTTATTTAGAGGTAAAATGCAGAAATTCCCCTAATTTTGAGGAAAAATGCAGAAATTCCATTTATTTTGGGGCATAAAGGCAGAAATTCCCCGTATTTTTAAGCAAAATTGCAGAAAATCTCATAATTTTAGGGGAAAAAGGCTGAAATTCTCCTTATTTTGGTGCAAAAAGGAAGAATATCTCCGTTTTTCAAGGGGAAAAAGTCAGAAATTCCCCTTATTTGAGGCATAATTCCAGAAATTTCCTTTACTTTGGGAAAAAATTGAAGAAATTTCCCTTATTATGGGGCAAAATTGCAGAAATTTCAATTATTTCACGTAAAAAAGGCAGGAATTTTTCTTATTTTGGGGCAAAAAGGCAGAAATTTCTTTTATTTTGGTACAAAATTGCAGAAATTTTTTTTTATATCGGGGCAAAAAGGAAGAATTCCCCATACTTTGGGGCAAAAGGCAGAAATTCCCCTTATTTTGAGGAAAAAAGGCCGAAACTCCCCTTATTTTGGGGCAAGAATGCAGAAATTCCTTTTATTTTATGGCAAAAAGCAGACATTTCCCTTATTATGGGGAAAAATTTTAGAAATTTAACTTATTTCAGGGCAAAAAGTCAGAAATTCCCCTTATTTTGGGGCAAAAAGACAGAAATTCCGTTTATTTTTTGGGAAAAGTCAGAAATTGCACTTATTGAGGCAAAAAGGCGGAAAATCCCCTTATTTTGGGGTAAAAATGAAGAAATTTCCCTTTTTATGGCAAAAAGGTATACATTCCCTTTATTTTCGGGCAAAAAGGAAGAAATTCCCCGTATTTAGGAGCAAAATTGCAGAAATTCCCCTAATTTTGGGGCAAAAAGGAAGAAATTCCTTTTACTTCGGAGTAAAACTGCAGAAATTTCACTTATTTCGCGGCAATATGGCAAAATTCCCCTTATTTTCAGCAAAAAAGGGAGAAAATCCCCGTAATTTGGAGAAAAATTGCAGAAATTCACCTAATTTTGGGGTAAAACATGCAGTAATTTTCTTTGTTTTGGGGCAAAAAGGCAGAAATTCCCCTTATTTCAAGGCAAAATTGCAGAAATTTCCCTTGTTTCGGGACAAAAAACAGAAATTCCCTTTATTTTGGGGCAAAATTGCAGAAAATTCCTTTATTATGGGGAAAAATTGCAGAAATTTCTTTTATTTTAAGGCAAAATTGCAGAAATTTCACTTCTTTCAGAGAATAAATGCAAAAATTTTTCTTATTTTGGGGCAAAAAGGCAGAAATTCCCATTATTTTGTGGCAAAAAGGGAGAAATTTACCTTATTTGGGGTAAAATTGCAGACATTTCACATATTTCAGGGCAAAAAGGCAGAAATTCCCGTTATTTGGTGGCAAAAAGGCAGAAATTCCCCTTATTTTGGGATAAAATTGCAGAAATTTCCCTTGATTGGGGGCAAAAAGGCAAAAAATCTCCTTAATTTCGGGCAAAAAGGCAGAAATTCCCCGTATTTTGGAGCAAAATTGCAGAAAATCCCCTAATATTGGGGCAAAAATGCAAAAATTCCCTCTATTTGAAGCAAATCGGCAGAAGTTCCCTTTATTTTCGGGAAAAAAGGCAGAAATTCCCTGTATTTTGAAGCAAAATTGCAGAAACTCCGCTTATTTTGGGGCAAAAAGGCAGAAATTCCCTTTATTTTGGTGCAAAAATACAGAAATTCTCAATATTTCGGGGCAACAATCAGAAATTTCCTTTATTTTGCGGCAAAATTTTAGAAAGTTCTTTTATTTTGGAACAGAATTGCAGAAATTTTTCTTATTTTGTGGCAAAAAGTCAGAAATTCCCCATATTTTGGTGCAAAAAGGCTGAAATTCCCCTTATTTTGAGGTAAAATGCTGAAATACCCCATATTTTGGAGTTAAAAGGCAGAAATTCTCCACATTTTGGGGCAAAAAAGCACAAATTTCTCTTATTTTCGGGCAAAATTGCAGAAATTTCATTTATTTCAGGGCAAAAAGTTAGAAATTACTTTTACATTGGGGCAAAAAGCAGAAATTTTGTTTATTTTGGTACAAAATTGAATAAAGTTTCCTTATTTTGGAACAAAAAGTCAGAAATTCCCCATATTTTGGAAAAAGGCAGAAATTCCCCTTATTTTGAGGTAAAAAGGCTGAAATTCCCGTTATTTTGGGGCAAAAAGACAGAAATCCCTTTACTTTGTGGCAAAAAGGCAGAAATTTCCGTTAATTGCGGAAGAAAAGCAAAATTTTCCTTATTTGGGGGCAATAAGGCAGAAATTCCCCATATTTTGTGGCAAAAAGGCAGAAATTCCCCTTATTTGGAGGTAAAATGCTGAAATTCCCTTTATTTTGGGGCAAAATTGCAGAAATTTCACTTATTTCAGGGCAAAAAGTCAGAAATTTGCCTTATTTTGGGGCAAAAAGCAGAAATTCTCCTAATTTTGGGGCCAAATAGAAATTGCCCTTATTTTGAGGTAAAATTGCGGAAATTTCATATATTTCAGGGCAAAAAGGCAGAAATTCCACTTTATTTCAGGCAATAAGGAAAAAAATTCCCCGTATTTTGGAGCAAAATTTCAGAAATTCCCCTTTTATTGGTGCAAAAAGGCAGAAATTCCCTTTATTTGGTGCAATAAGGTGGAAATTCCCCGTATTTTGAAGCAAAATTGCACATATTCCCCTAATTTTGAGGGAAAATGCAGAAATTCACATTATTTTGGGGCAAAAAGACAGAAATGCTCCTTATTTCAAGGCAAAAAGTCAGAAATTCCCCTTATTTTGGTGCAAAATTCCAATATGTCCATTATTTTGTGGCAAAATTGGAGAAATCTCCTTTATTTTGGGGCAAAATTACAGAAATTTCACTTATTTCAGGGAAAAACACAGAAATTTCTCTTATTTTGGGGCAAAAAGGCAGAAATTACTTTTATTTTGGTAAAAAATTGCAGAAAATTTCTTTATTTTAGGGCAAAAATACAGAAATTCCCCATATTTTAGGGCAAAAAGGCAGAGATTCTCCTTATTATTAGGTAAAAAGGCTGAAATTCCTTTTATTTTGGGAAAAAAAAATTCCTCTTATTTTGTGGCAAAAAGGCAGAAATTTCCCTTATTTTGGGGCAAAATTGCAGAAATTTCACTTATTTCAGGGCAAAATTCATAAATTCCTTTTATTTTGGGGCAAAAATACAGAAATTCCGTATATTTTTGGGTAAAAAGGCAGAAATTTCACTTATTTTGAGGTAAAAATGCAGAAATTCCTCTTATTTTGGGGCAAAAATGAAGAAATTTCCCTTTTTTGTGGCAAAAGGTAAACATTTTCCTTATTTTCGGGCAAAAAAGCAGAAATTCCTCGAATTTTGGAGCAAAATTGCAGAAATTCCCCTAATTGTGGGGCAAAAAGGCAGAAATTCCCTATATGTTGTGGCAAAAAGACAGAAATTCTTTATTTTAAGGCAAAACTAAGAAATTCCACATATTTTTGGACAAAATTCCAGAAATTTCCCTTATTTTGGGACAAACTTGCAGAAATTTCAATTATTTTGGGGCAAAATTGCAGAAATTTCACTTATTTCAGGTAAAAAAGGCAGAAATTTTTCTTATTTTGGGGCCAAAAGGCAGAAATTTCTTTTATTTTGGTACAAAATTGCAGAAATTTTTCTTATTTTGGGGCAAAAAGGAAGAATTCCCCATCCTTTGGGGCAAAAGGCAGAAATTCCTCTTATTTTGAGGAAAAAAGGCCGAAATTCCCCTTATTTCGGGGCAAGAATGCAGAAATTTCATTTTATTTTGGGGCAAAAAGCAGACATTTCCCTTATTATGGGGAAAAATTTTAGAAATTTAACTTATTTCAGGGCAAAAAGTCAGAAATTCCCCTTATTTTGGGGCAAAAAGACAGAAATTCCGTTTATTTTATGGGAAAAGTCAGAAATTGCACTTATTGAGGCAAAAAGGCGGAAAATCCCCTTATTTTGGGGTAAAAATGAAGAAATTTCCCTTTTTATGGAAAAAAGGTATACATTCCCTTTATTTTCGGGCAAAAAGGAAGAAATTCCCCATATTTAGGAGCAAAATTGCAGAAATTCCCCTAATTTTGGGGCAAAAAGGAAGAAATTCCTTTTATTTCGGAGTAAAACTGCAAAAATATCACTTATTTCACGGCAATATGGCAGAAATTCCCCTTATTTTCGGCGAAAAAAGGAGAAAATCCCCGTAATTTGGAGAAAAATTGCAGAAATTTACCTAATTTTGGGGTAAAACATGCAGTAATTTTCTTTGTTTTAGGGCAAAAAGGCAGAAATTCCCCTTATTTTAAGGCAAAATTGCAGAAATTTCCCTTGTTTCGGGACAAAAAACAGAAATTCCCTTTATTTTGGGGCAAAATTGCAGAAAATTCCTTTATTATGGGGAAAAATTGCAGAAATTTCTTTTATTTTAAGGCAAAATTGCAGAAATTTCACTTCTTTCAGAGAATAAATTCAAAATTTTTTCTTATTTTGCGGCAAAAAGGCAGAAATTCCCATTATTTTGGGGCAGAAAGGAAGAAATTTATCTTATTTGGGG
Organism: Micromys minutus; assembly: GCF_963924665.1. Classification (NCBI taxonomy): domain Eukaryota; kingdom Metazoa; phylum Chordata; class Mammalia; order Rodentia; family Muridae; genus Micromys; species Micromys minutus. The sequence goes on along the minus strand of NW_027667467.1, from coordinate 8,150,481 downwards.
TAAAATTGCAGACATTTCACATATTTCAGGGCAAAAAGGCAGAAATTCCCGTTATTTGGTGGCAAAAAGGCAGAAATTCCCCTTATTTTGGGATAAAATTGCAGAAATTTCCCTTGATTGGGGGCAAAAAGGCAGAAAATCTCCTTAATTTCGGGCAAAAAGGCAGAAATTCCCCGTATTTTGGAGCAAAATTGCAGAAAATCCCCTAATATTGTGGTAAAAATGCAGAAATTCCCTCTATTTGAAGCAAATCGGCAGAAGTTCCCTTTATTTTCGGGAAAAAAGGCAGAAATTCCCTGTATTTTGAAGCAAAATTGCAGAAACTCCGCTAATTTTGGGGCAAAAATGCAGAAATCCCCTTTATTTTGGGGCAAAAATACAGAAATTCTCCATATTTCGGGGCAACAATCAGAAATTTTCTTTATTTTCCGGCAAAATTTTAGAAATTTCTTTTATTTTGGAACAGAATTGCAGAAATTTTTTTTATTTTGTGGCAAAAAGTCAGAAATTCTCCATATTTTGGTGCAAAAAGGCTGAAATTCCCCTTATTTTTTGGTAAAATGCTAAAATACCCCATATTTTGGAGTTAAAAGGCAGAAATTCCCCACATTTTGGGGCAAAAAAGCACAAATTTCTTTTATTTTCGGGCAAAATTGCAGAAATTTCATTTATTTCAGGGCAAAAATTTAGAAATTACTTTTACATTGGGGCAAAAAGCAGAAATTTTGTTTATTTTGGTACAAAATTGAAGAAAGTTTCTTTATTTTGGAACAAAAAGTCAGAAATTCCCCATATTTTGGAAAAAGGCAGAAATTCCCCTTATTTTGAGGTAAAAAGGCTGAAATTACTGTTATTTTGGGGCAAAAAGACAGAAATCCCTTTACTTTGTGGCAAAAAGGCAGAAATTCCCGTTAATTGGGGAAGAAAAGCAAAATTTTCCTTATTTGGCGGCAATAAGGCAGAAATTCCCCTTATTTGGAGGTAAAATGCTGTAATTCCCCTTATTTTGGGGCAAAATTGCAGAAATTTCACTTATTTCAGGGCAAAAAGTCAGAAATTTGCCTTATTTTGGGGCAAAAGCAGAAATTCTCCTAATTTTGGGACCAAATAGAAATTGCCCTTCTTTTGAGGTAAAATTAGGGAAATTTCATATATTTCAGGGCAAAAAGGCAGAAATTCCACTTTATTTCGGGCAATAAGGCAGAAATTCCCCATATTTTGGAGCAAAATTTCAGAAATTCCCCTTTAATTTGTGCAAAAAGGCAGAAATTCACTTTATTTGGTGCAATAAGATAGAAATTCCCTGTATTTTGAAGCAAAATTGCACATATTCCCCTAATTTTGAGGGAAAATGCAGAAATTCACATTATTTTGGGGCAAAAAGACAGAAATTCTCCTTATTTCAAGGCAAAAAGTCAGAAATTCCCCTTATTTTGGTGCAAAATTCTAGAAATGTCCATTATTTTGGGGGCAAAATTGCAGAAATCTCCCTTATTTTGGGGCAAAATTACAGAAATTTAACTTATTTCAGGGAAAAAACAAAGAAATTTCTCTTATTTTGGGGCAAAAAGGCAGAAATTACTTTTATTTTGGTAAAGAATTGCAGAAAATTTCTTTATTTTGGGGCAAAAATACAGAAATTCCCCATATTTTAGGGCAAAAAGGCAGAGATTCCCCTTATTATTAGGTAAAAAGGCTGAAATTCCCCTTATTTTGGGAAAAAAAGACAAAAATTTCCCTTATTTTGTGGCAAAAAGGCAGAAATTTCCCTTATTTTGGGGCAAAATTGCAGAAATTTCACTTATTTCAGGGCAAAATTCATAAATTCCTTTTATTTTGGGGCAAAAATACAGAAATTCCGTATATTTTTGGGTAAAAAGGCAGAAATTTCACTTATTTTGAGGTAAAAAGGCAGAAATTCCTCTTATTTTGGGGCAAAAATGAAGAATTTTCCTTTTTTGTGGCAAAAGGTAAACATTTTCCTTATTTTCGGGCAAAAAAGCAGAAATTCCTCGAATTTTGGAGCAAAATTGCAGAAATTCCCCTAATTGTGGGGCAAAAAGGCAGAAATTCCCTATATGTTGTGGCAAAAAGACAGAAATTCTCTTTATTATGGGGCAAAACTCAGAAATTCCACATATTTTTGCACAAAATTCCAGAAATTTCCCTTATTTTGGGACAAATTTGCAGAAATTTCAATTATTTTGGGGCAAAATTGCAGAAATTTCACTTATTTCAGGTAAAAAAGGCAGAAATTTTCCTTATTTTGGGGCAAAAAGGCAGAAATTCCTAATATTTTGTGGCAAAAATTCAGAAATTCCTTTTATTTTGTGGCAAAAAGCAGAAATTTAACTTATTTCAGGGCATAATTCAAAAATTCCTTTTATTTTGGGGCAAAAAGACAGAAATTCCGTTAATTTTGGGGTAAAAAGGCAGAAATATCAGTTATTTTGAGGTAAAAAGGCAGAAATCCTCTTATTTTGGGGCAAAAATGAAGAAATTTCCCTTTTTTGTTGCAAAAGGTATACATTCCCCTTCTTTTCAGGAAATAATGCAGAAATTACCAGTATTTTGGAGCAAAATTGCAGAAATTCCTTTAGTTGTGGGGCAAAAAAGCAGAAATTCCCTATTTGTTGGGGCAAAAAGACAGAAATTCTCCTTATTTAGGGGCAAAACTCAGAAATTCCACTTATTTTGGGGCAAAATTCCAGAAATTTCTTTTATTTTGGGGCAAAATTGCAGAAATTTCACTTATTTTGGGGCAAAATTGCAGAAATTTCACTTGTTTCAGGGAAGAAAGGCAGAAATATTCCTTAATTTGGAGCAAAAATGCAGAAATTCCTAGAATTTAGTGGCAAAAATGCAGAAATTCCCATTATGTTGAGTTAAAAATGATGAAAATCCCATTATTTAGGGGCAAAAGGGCAGAAATTTCCCTTATTTTGGGGCAAAAATATAGAAATTCCCCTTATTTTGGTGCAAAATTCCAGAAATGTCCATTATTTTGGGGCAAAATTGCAGAAATCTCCCTAATTTTGGGGCAAAATTACAGAAATTTCACTTATTTCAGGAATAAAGGCAGAAATTTCTCTTATTTTGGGGCAAAAAGGCAGAAATTACTTCTATTTTGGTACAAAATTGCAGAAAATTTTTTTTATTTAGAGGCAAAAATACAGAAGTTCCCCATATTTTAGGGCAAAAAGGCAGAGATTCCCCTTATTATTAGGTAAAAAGGCTGAAATTCCCCTTATTTTGGGGCAAAAAGTCAGAAATTCCTCTTATTTTGTGGCAAAAGGCAGAAATTTCCCTTATTTTGGGGCAAAATTGGAGAAATTTCACTTATTTCAGGGTAAAATTCAAAAATTCCTTTTATTTTGGGGCAAAAATACAGAAATTCCGTATATTTTTAGGTAAAAAGGCAGAAAGTTCACTTATTTTGAGGTAAAAATGCAGAAATTCCTCCTATTTTGGGGCAAAAATGAAGAAATTTCCCTTTTTTGTAGCAAAAGGTAAACATTCCCCTTATTTTCGGGCAAAAAAGCAGAATTTCCCCGTATTTTGGAGCAAAATTGCAGAAATTCCCCTAATTGTGGGGCAAAAAGGCAGAAATTCCCTATATGTTGTGGCAAAAAGACAGAAATTCTCCTTATTTTGGGGCAAAACTCAGAAATTCCACTTATTTTGGGGCAAAATTCTAGAAATATCCTATATTTTAAGACAAAATTGCAGAAATTTCACTTATTTTGGGGCAAAATTGCAGAAATTTTACTTATTTCAGCCAAGAAAGCAGAAATTTTCCTCATTTTGGAGCAAAAATGCAGAAATTCCTAATATTTTGTGGCAAAAATGCAGAAATTACAACTTATTTTTAGTTAAAAAGGCTGAAATTCACCTTATTTGGGGGCAAAAGCAGAAATTTCCCTTATATTTTGGCAAAAATACAGAAATTCCCCTTATTTTGGGGCAAAATTGCAGAAATTTCAATTATTTTGGGGAAAAATTGTAGAAATTTCTTTTATTTCAAGGCAAAATTGCAGAAATTTCACTTATTTCAGAGAAAAAAATCAAAAATTTTTCTTATTTTGGGGCAAAAATGCAGAAATTCCCATTATTTTGGGGCAAAAATGCATAAATTCACCTAATTTTGGGGTAAAATTGCAGACGTTTCACATATTTTAGGGCAAAAAGGCAGAAATTCCTTTTATTTGGGGGCAAAAAGGCAGAAATTCCCCTTATTTTGGGATAAAATTGCAGAAATTTACCTTGTTTGGGGGCAAAAAGGCAGAAAATCCCCTTAATTTTGGGCAAAAAGGCAGAAATTCCCCGTATTTTAAAGCAAAATTGCAGAAATTCCCCAAATATTGGGGCAAAAATGCAGAAATTTCCTCTATTTGAGGCAAATCGGCAGAAGTTCCCCTTATTTTCGGGAAAAGAGGCAGAAATTTCCTGTATTTTGAAGCAAAATTGCAGAAACTCCACTCATTTTGGGGCAAAAAGGCAGAAATTCTCTTTTTTGGGGGCAAAAATACAGAAATTCTCCTTATTTCGGAGCATAAATCAGAAATTTCCCTTATTTTGGGGCAAAATTTTAGAAATTTCTTTTATTTTGGTACAGAATTGCAGAAATTTTTCTTATTTTGTGGCAAAAAGGCAGAAATTCCCCATATTTTGGTGCAAAAAGGCTGAAATTCCCCTTATTTTAAGGTAAAATGCTGAAATTCCTCATATTTTGGGGTTAAAAGGCAGAAATTCCCCTCATTTTGTTGCAAAAAGGCACAAATTTCCCTTATTTTCGAGCAAAATTGCAGAAATTTCATTTATTTCAGGGCAAAAAGTCAGAAATTACTTTTATTTTGGGGCAAAGAGCAGAAATTTCTTTTATTTTGGTACAAAATTGAAGAAAATTTCCTTATTTTGGAACAAAAATCAGAAATTCCTGAAATTTTGGCCAAAAGGCAGAAATTCCCCTTATTTTGGGGCAAAAAGGCTGAAATTCCCGTTATTTTGGGGCAAAAAGGCAGAAATTCCCTTTACTTTGTGGCAAAAAGGCAGAAATTCCCGTTAATTGAGGCAGAGAAGCAAAAATTTTATTTGGGTGCAATAAGGCAGAAATTCCCCATATTTTGTGGCAAAAAGGCAGAAATTCCCCTTATTTGGAGGTAAAATGCTGAAATTTCCCTTATTTTGGCAAAAAGGCAGAAATTCCCCTTATTTTGGGGCAAAATTGCAGAAATTTCACTTATTTCATGGCAAAAAGTCAGAAATTTGCCTTATTTTGGGGCAAAAAGCAGAAATTCTCCTAATTTTGGGGCCAAAAACAGAAATTCCTATTATTTTGGGGTAAAATTGCGGAAATTTCAAATATTTCAGGGCAAAAAGGCAGAAATTTTACTTTATTTCGGGCAATAAGGCAAAAATTCCCCGTACATTAGAGCAAAATTTCAAAAATTCCCCTTATATTGTTGCAAAAATGCAGAAATTTCCTTTATTTTGGTGCAATAACGCAGAGATTCTCCGTATTTTGAAGCAAAATTGCACATATTCCCCTAATTTTGAGGGAAAATGCAGAAATTAACAATATTTTGGGGCAAAAAGATAGAGATTCTCCTTATTTCAGGGCAAAAACTCAGAAATTCCCCTTACTTTGGGGCAAAATTCCAGAAATTTTTATTATTTTGGGGCAAAATTGCAGAAATCTCCCTTATTTTGGGGCAAAATTACAGAAATTTCACTTATTTAAGAGAAAAAACGCAGAAATTTCTCTTATTTTGGGGCAAAAAGGCAGAAATTACTTTTATTTTGGTACAAAATTGCAGAAAATTTCTTTATTTTGGGGCAAAAATACAGAAATTCCCCATATTTTAGGGCAAAAAGGCAGAGATTCCCCTTATTATTAGGTAAAAAGGCTGAAATTCCCCTTATTTTGGGGCAAAAAGACAGAATTTCGCCTTATTTAGGGGCAAAATTGCACAAATTTCACTTATTTCAGGGAAAAAAGGCAGAAATTTTCTTATTTTGGAGCAAAAAGGCAGAAATTTCTAGTATTTTGTGGCAAAAATGCAGAAATTCACTTTATTTTGAGGTAAAAAAGCTGAAATTCCCCTTATTTGGGGGCAAAAAGGCAGAAATTTCCTTTGTTTTGGGACAAAAAGAAAGAAATTCCCCTTATTTTGTGGCACAAAGGCAGAAATTTCTTTTATTTTAGAGCAAAATTGCAGAAATTTCACTAATTTCAGTGCATAATTCAAAAATTCCTTTTATTTTGGGGCAAAAAGACAGAAATTCCGTTTATTTTTGGGTAAAAAGGCAGAAATTTCACTTATTTTGAGGTAAAAAGGCAGAAATTCTTCTTATTTAGTGCAAAAATGAAGAAATTTCCCTTTTTTGTGGCAAAAGGTATATGTATCTCTTATTTTTAGGAAAAAAGGGAGAAATTCTTCGTATTTTGGAGCAAAATTGCAGAAATTCCCCTAGTTGTGGGGCAAAAAGACAGAAATTCCCTATTTGTTGGGGCAAAAAGACAGAAATTCTACTTATTTTGGGGCAAAACTCAGAAATTCCACTTATTTTGGGGCAAAATTCCAGAAATTTTCCTTATGTTGGGGCAAAATTGCAGAAATTTCACTTATTTTGGGGCAAAATTTCAGAAATTTCACTTATTTCAGGGAAAAAAGGCAGAAATTTTCTTTATTTTGGAGCGAAAATGAAGAAATTCCTAATATTTTGTGGCAAAAATGCAGAAATTCCTTTTATTTTGAGGTAAAAAGGCTGAAATTCCCCTTATTTAAAGGCAAAAAGGCTGAAATTTCCCTTATTTTGGGGCAAAAAGACAGAAATTCCCTTTTTTGTGGCAAAAAGGAAGAAATTTCTTTTATTTTAGGGCAAAATTGCAGAAATTTCACTAATTTCAGGGCATAATTCAAAAATTCCTTTTATTTTGGGGCAAAAAGACAGAAATTCCGTTTATTTTTGGGTAAAAAGGCAGAAATTTCACTTACTTTTGAGGTAAAAAGTAAGAAATTCCTCTTATTTTGGGGCAAAAATGAAGAAATTTCCCTTTTTTATGGCAATAGGTATACATTCCCGTTATTTTCAAAAAAAAAAAAACAGAAATTTCCTGTATTTTGGAGCAAAATTGCAGAAATTCCTCTAATTGTGGGGCAAAAAGGCAGAAATTTCCTATACGTTGGGGCAAAAAGACAGAAATTCTCCTTATTTTAAGGCAAAACTCAGAAATTCCACTTATTTTGAAGCAAAATTCCAGAAATTTCCCTTATTTTGGGACAAAATTGCAGAAATTTCACTTATTTTGGGGCAAAATTGCAGAAATTTCACTTATTTCAGAAACGAAAGGCAGAAATTTTCCTTATTTTGAAGCAAAAATGCAGAAATTCTTAATATTTTGTGGCAAAAATGCAGAAATTCCCTTTATTTTGAGGTAAAAAGGCTAAAATTCCTCTTATTTGGAGGCAAAAAGGCAGAAATTTCCCTTATTTTGGGGCAAAAATACAGAAATTCCCCTTATTTTGGGGCAAAGTTGCAGAAATTTCAATTATTTTGCGGTAAAATTTTTGAAATTTAACTTATTTCAGGGCAAAAAGTAGGAAATTCCCCTTATTTGGGGGCAAAAAGACAGAAATTCCATTTATTTTTGGAAAAAAGTCAGAAATTGCACTTATTTTGTGTCAAAAAGGCGAAAAATCCCCTTATTTTGGGGTAAAAATGAAGAAATTTTCCTTTTTATGGCAAAAAGGTATATATTCCCTTTATTTTCAGGCGAAAAGGCAGAAATTCTCCGTATTTTGGAGCAAAATTGAAGAAATTCCCTTAATTTTGGGGCAAAAAGTCAGAAATTCCCCTTATTTTGGGGTAAAACTGCAGAAATTTCACTTACTTCGCGGCAAAATGGCAGAAATTCCCCTTATTTTCTGCGAAAAAAGCAGAAAATCCCTGTATTTTGGAGCAAAATTGCAGAAATTCACCTAATTTTGGGGTAAAACATGCAGTAATTTTCTTTGTTTTGGGGCAAAAAGGCAGAAATACTCCTTATTTTGGGGCAAAAGGCAGAAATTCGCCTTATTTTAGGGCAAAATTTCAGAAATTTCCCTTATTTGGGGACAAAAAACAGAAATTCCCTTTATTTTGGGGCAAAATTGCAAAAAATTCCTTCATTATGGAAAAAAATTGCAGAAATTTCTTTTATTTTAAGGCAAAATTGCAGAAATTTCACATATTTCAAAGAAAAAAGGAAAAAATTTTCATATTTTGGAGCAAAAAGGCAAAAATTCCCATTATTTTGGGGCAAAAAGGTAGAAATTTACCTTATTTTGGGGTAAAATTGCAGACATTTCACATATTTCAGGGCAAAAAGGCAGAATTGCCCGTTATTTGAGGGCATAAAGGCAGAAATTCCTTTTATTTTGGGATAAAATTGCAGAAATTTCCCTTGTTTGGGGGCAAAAATGCAGAAAATCCCCTTAATTTTGGGCAAAAAGGCAGAAATTCCCCGTATTTTAAAGCAACATTGCAGAAATTTTTCAAATATTGGGGCAAAAATGCAGAAATTTCCTTTATTTGGGGCAAATCGGCAGAAGTTCCCCTTATTTTCGGGAAAAGAGGCAGAAATTCCCTGTATTTTGAAGCAAAATTGCAGTAACTCCCCTAATTTTGGGGCAAAAAGGCAGAAATTCCCTATATGTTGGTGCAAAAAGACAGAAATTCTCCTCATTTTGGGGCAAAACTAAGAAATTCCACTTATTTTGGGGCAATTTTCTAGAAATTTCTTTTATTTTGAAACAAAAATGCTGAAATTTCAATTTTTTTGGGCCAAAATTGCAGAAATTTCACTTATTTCAGGGAAAAAATGCAGAAATTTTTCTTATTTTGGGGCGAAATGCAGAAATTCCTTATATTTTGTGGAAAAAATGCAGAAATTCCCCTTTTTTTGAGGTAAAAAAGCAGAAATATCCTTTATTTTGGGGCAAAAATACAAAAATTCCCCTTATTTGGGGGCAAAATTGCAGAAATCTCCCTAATTTTGGGGCAAAATTACAGAAATTTCACTTATTTCAGGGAAAAAGTGCAGAAATTTCTCTTATTTTGGGGCAAAAAGGCAGAAATTACTTTTATTTTGGTACAAAATTGCAGAAAATTTTTTTATTTTGGGGCAAAAATACAGAAATTCCCCAAATTTTAGGGCAAAAAGAAGAGATTCCCCTTATTATTAGGTAAAAAGTCTGAAATTCCTTTTATTTTGCGGCAAAAAGACAGAAATTCCCCTTATTTTGTGGCAAAAAAGCAGAAATTTCCCTTATTTTGTGGCAAAATTGGAGAAATTTCACTTATTTCAGGGCAAAATTCAAAAATTGTGTTTATTTTGGGGCAAAAATACAGAAATTCCGTATATTTTTGAGTAAAAAGGCAGAAATTTCACTTATTTTGACGTAAAAAGGCAGAAATTCCTCTTATTTTGGGGCAAAAATGAAGAAATTTCCCTTTTTTGTGGCAAAAGGTAAACATTCCCCTTATTTTCGGGCAAAAACAGAAATTCCCCGTATTTTGGAGCAAAATTGCAGAAATTCTCCTAATTGTGGGGCAAAAAGGCAGAAATTCCCTATATGTTGGGGCAAAAAGACAGAAATTCTCCTTATTTTGGGGCAAAACTCAGAAATTCCACTTATTTTGGGGAAAAATTCCAGAAATTTGTCTTATTTTAGGACAAAATTGCAGAAATTTCAATTTTTTTGGGCCAAAATTGCAGAAATTTGACTTATTTCAGAAAAAAAAGGCAGAAATTTTTCTTATTTTGGGCCAAAAGGCAGAAATATCTTATATTTTGTGGCAAAAAAATGCAGAAATTCCCCTTATTTTTAGGTAAAAAGGCAGAAATTTCCATTATTTGGGGGCAAAAATACAGAAATTTCCCTTATTTTGGGGCAAAACTGAAGAAATTTCAATTATTTTGGATAAAAAAATTTTGAAATTTAACTTATTTCAGGGCAAAAAGTCGGAAATTTCCCTTATTTTGGGGCAAAAAGACAGAAATTCCATTTATTTTTGGAAAAAAGTCAGAAATTGCACTTATTTTGAATCAAAAAGGCGGAAAATCCCCTTATTTGGGGGTAAAAATGAAGAAATTTCCCTTTTTATGGCAAAAAGGTATACATTCCCTTTATTTTCGGGCAAAAAGGCAGAAATTCCCCGTATTTTGGAACAAAATTGCAGAAATTCCCCTAATTTTGGGGCAAAAAGGCAGAAATTCCCCTTACTTTGGGGTAAAACTGCAGAAATTTCACTTATATCGCGGCAAAATGGCAGAAATTCCCCTTATTTTCTGCGAAAAAGGCAGAAAATCCCCATGTTTTGGAGCAAAATTACAGAAATTCACCTAATTTTGGCGTAAAACATGCAGTAATTTTCTTTGTTTTGGGGCAAAAAGGCAGAAATTCTCCTTATTTTGGGGCAAAAGGCAGAAATTCGCCTTATTTTAGGGCAAAATTTCAGAAATTTCCCTTATTTGGGGACAAAAAACAGAAATTCCCTTTTTTTTGGGGCAAAATTGCAAAAAATTTCTTTATTATGGGGAAAAATTGCAGAAATTTCTTTTATTTTAAGGCAAAATTGCAGAAATTTCACATATTTCAGAGAAAAAAAGCAAAAATTTTTCATATTTTGGGGCAAAAAGCCAGAAATTCCTATTATTTTGGGGCAAAAGGTAGAAATTCACCTAATTTTGGGGTAAAATTGCAGACATTTCACATATTTCAGGGCAAAAAGGCAGAAATTTCCATTATTTGAGGGCATAAAGGCAGAAATTCCTTTTATTTTGGGATAAAATTGCAGAAATTTCCTTTGTTTGGGGGCAAAAAGGCAACAATTCCCCGTATTTTAAAGCAAAATTGCAGAAATTCCCTAAATATTAGGGCAAACATGCTGAAATTCCCTTTATTTGGGGCAAATCGGCAGAAGTTCTTCTTATTTTCGGGAAAAGAGGCAGAAATTCCCTGTATTTTGAAGCAAAATTGCAGAAACTCCCCTAATTTTGGGGCAAAAAGGCAGAAATTTCTTTTTTTGGGGGGGCAAACATACAGAAATTCTCCTTATTTCGGGGCAAAAATCAGAAATTTCCCTTATTTTGGGGCAAAATTTTAAAAATTTCTTTTATTTTGGTACAGAATTGCAGAAATTTTTCTTATTTTGTGGCAAAAATGCAGAAATTCCCTATATTTTGGTGCAAAAAGGCTGAAATTCTCCTTATTTTGATGTAAAATGTTGAAATTCCCCATATTTTAGGGTTAAAAGGCAGAAATTCCCCTCATTTTGGGGCAAAAAGGCACAAATTTCCCTTATTTTCGAGCAAAATTGCAGAAATTTCATTTATTTCAGGGCAAAAAGTCAGAAATTACTTTTATTTTGGGGCAAAAAGCAGAAATTTCTTTTATTTTGGTACAAAATTGAAGAAATTTTCCTTATTTTGGAACAAAAAGTCAGAAATTCCCCATATTTTGGGCAAAAGGCAGAAATTCCCCTTATTTTGGGGTAAAAAGGCTGAAATTCCCGTTATTTTGGGGCAAAAAGGCAGAAATTCCCTTTACTTTGTGGCAAAAAGGCAGAAATTCCCATTAATTGTGGCAGAAAAGCAAAACTTTTCCTTATTTGGGGGCAATAAGGCAGAAATTCCCCATGTTTTGTGGCAAAAAGGCAGAAATTCCCCTTATTTGAAGGTAAAATGCTGAAATTCCCCTTATTTTGGCAAAAAGGCAGAAATTCCCATTATTTTGGGGCAAAATTGCAGAAATTTCACTTATTTCAGGGCAAAAAGTCAGAAATTTGCCTTAATTTGGGGCAAAAAGCAGAAATTCTCCTAATTTTGGAGCCAAAAAAAGAAATTCCCCTTATTTTGGGGTAAAATTGCGGAAATTTCAAATATTTCAGAGCAAAAAGGCAGAAATTTCACTTTATTTTCGGAAATAAGGCAAAAATTAACCGTATTTTGGAGCAAAATTTGAGAAATTCCCCTTATATTGGTGCAAAAATGCAGAAATTCATTTTATTTTGGTGCAATAAGGTAAAAATTCCCCGTATTTTGAAGCAAAATGCACATATTCTTCTAATTTTGAGGGAAAATGCAGAAATTCACATTATTTTGGGGCAAAAAGACAGAAATTCTCCTTATTTCAGGGAAAAAGTCAGAAATTCCCCTTATTTTGGGGCAAAATTCCAGAAATTTTTATTATTTTGGGTCAAAATTGCAGAAATCTCCCTAATTTTGGGGCAAAATTACAGAAATTTCACTTATTTCAGAAAAAAAACGCAGAAATTTCTCTTATTTTGGGGCAAAAAGGCAGAAATTACTTTTATTTTGGTACAAAATTGCAGAATATTTTTTTATTTTGGGGCAAAAATACACAAATTCCCTATATTTTAGGGCAAAAAGGAGAGATTCCCCTTATTATTAGGTAAAAAGGCTGATATTCCTTATATTTTGGGGCAAAAAGACAGAAATTCCCATTATTTTGTGGCAAAAAAGCAGAAATTTCCCTTATTTTGAGGCAAATTGGAGAAATTTCATTTATTTCAGGGCATAATTCAAAAATTCCTTTTATTTTAAGGCAAAAATACAGAAATTCCGTATATTTTTGAGTAAAAAGGCAGAAATGTCACTTATTTTGACGTAAGAAGGCAGAAATTCCTCTTATTTTGGGGCAAAAATGAAGAAATTTCCCTTTTTTGTGGCAAAAGGTAAACATTCCCCTTATTTTTGGGCAAAAAAGCAGAAATTCCCCGTATTTTGGAGCAAAATTGCAGAAATTCCCCTAATTGTGGGGCTAAAAGGCAGAAATTCCTTATATGTTGGGGCAAAAAGACAGAAATTCTTTTTATTTTGGGGCAAAACTCAGAAATTCCACTTATTTTGGGGCATAATTCCAGAAATTTCTCTTATTTTGGGACAAAATTGCAGAAATTTCAATTTTTTTGGGCTAAAATTGCAGAAATTTCACTTATTTCAGGGAAAAGAGGCAGAAATTTTTCTTATTTTGGGGCAAAAAGGCAGAAATTCCTTATATTTTATGGCAACAAATGCAGAAATTCCCCTTATTTTGAGGTAAAAAGGCAGAAATTTCCCTTATTTTGGGGCAAAAATACAGAAATTCCCATTATTTTTGCGCAAAACTGCAGAAATTTCAATTATTTTGGGGAAAAATTCTTGAAATTTAACTTATTTTAGGGCAAAAAATCAGAAATTCCCCTTATTTTGGGGCAAAAAGACAGAAATTCCATTTATTTTTGGAAAAAAGTCAGAAATTGCACTTATTTTGAGTCAAAAAGGCGGAAAATCCCCTTATTTTGGGGTAAAAATGAAGAAATTTCCCTTTTTATGGCAAAAAGTATACATTCCCTTTATTTTCAGGCAAAAAGGCAGAAAATCCCCGTATTTTGGAGCAAAATTGCAAAAATTCACGTAATTTTGGTGTAAAACATGCAGTAATTTTCTTTGTTTTTGGGCAAAAAGGCAGAAATTCTCCTTATTTTGGGGCAAAAGGCAGAAATTCCCCTTATTTTAGGGCAAAATTGCAAAAATTTCCCTTATTTGGGGCCAAAAACAGAAATTCCCCTTATTTTGGGGTAAAATTGTTGGAAATTTCAAATATTTCAGGGCAAAAAGGCAGAAATTCCACTTTATTTCGGGCAATAAGGCAAAAATTCCCCGTATTTTGGAGCAAAATTTCAGAAATTCCCCTTATATTGGTGCAAAAATGCAGAAATTCCTTTTATTTTGGTGCAATAAGGCAAAAATTCCCGGTATTTTGAAGCAAATTTGCACATATTCCCTTAATTGTGGGGCAAAAAGACAGAAATTCCCTATATGTTATCGCATAAAGAGAGAAATTCTCCTTATTTTGGGGCAATACTCAGAAATTCCACTTATTTTGGGGCAAAATTCCAGAAATTTTTCTTATTTTGGACAAAATTGCAGAAATTTCAATTTTTTTGGGCCAAATTTGCAGAAATTTCACTTATTTCAGGGAAAAAAGGCAGAAATTTTTCTTATTTTGGGGCAAAAATGCAAAAATTCCTTATATTTTGTGGCAAAAATGTAGAAATTCCCCTTATTTTGAGGTAAAAAGGCAGAAATTTCCCTTATTTTGGAGCAAAAATACAATAATTCCCCTTATTTTGGTGCAAAACTGCAGAAATTTCAATTATTTTGGGGAAAAATTTTTGAAATTTAACTTATTTCAGGGCAAAAAATCAGAAATTCCCCTTATTTTGGGGCAAAAAGACAGAAATTCCATTTATTTTTGGAAAAAAGTCAGAAATTCCACTTATTTTGAGTCAAAAAGACGGAAAATCCCCTTATTTTGGGCTAAAAATGAAGAAATTTCCCTTTTTATGGCAAAGGGTATACATTTCCTTTATTTTTGGGAAAAAAGGCAGAAATTCCCCGTATTTTGGAGCAAAATTGCAAAAATCCCCCTAATTTTGGGGCAAAAAGGCAGAAATTTTCCTTATTTTGGGGTAAAACTGCAGAAATTTCACTTATTTCGCGGCAAAATGGCAGAAATTCCCCTTATTTTCTGTGAAAAAGGCAGAAAATCCCCGTATTTTGGAGCAAAATTGCAGAAATTCACCTAATTTTGGCGTAAAACATGCAGTAATTTTCTTTGTTTTGGGGCAAAATGGCAGAAATTCTCCTTATTTTGGGGCAAAACGCAGAAATTACCCTTATTTTAGGGCAAAATTGCAGAAATTTCCCTTATTTGGGGACAAAAAACAGAAATTCCCCTTATTTTGGGGCAAAATTGCAAAAAATTCCTTTATTATGGGGAAAAATTGCAGAAATTTCTTTAATTTTAAGGCAAAATTGCAGAAATTTCACATATTTCAGAGAAAAAAAGCAAAAATTTTTCATATTTTGGGGCAAAAAGGCAGAAATTCCCATTATTTGGGGGCAAAAAGTTAGAAATTCACCTTATTTTGGGGTAAAATTGCAGAAATTTCACATATTTCAGGGCAAAAGGCAGAAATTCCCATTATTTGAGGGCATAAAGGCAGAAATTCCTTTTATTTTGGGATAAAACTGCAGAAATTTCCCTTGTTTGGGGGCAAAAAGTCAGAAAATCCCCTTAATTTTGGGCAAAAAGGCAGAAATTCCCCGTATTTTAAAGCAAAATTGCAGAAATTCCTCAAATATTGGGGCAAAAATGCAGAAATTCCCTTTATTTGGGGCAAATCGGCAGAAGTTCCCCTTATTTTCGGGAAAAGAGGCAGAAATTCCCTGTATTTTGAAGCAAAATTGCAAAAACTTCCCGAATTTTGGGGCAAAAAGGCAGAAATTCCCTATATGTTGGTGCAAAAAGACAGAAATTCTCCTTATTTTGGGGCAAAACTAAGAAATTCCAATTATTTTGGGGCAAATTTCTAGAAATTTCTTTTATTTTGGGACAAAATTGCTGAAATTTCAATTTTTTTGGGCCAAAATTGCAGAAATTTCACTTATTTCAGGGAAAAAATGCAGAAATTTTTCTTATTTTGGGGCAAAATGCAAAAATTCCTTATATTTGTGGCAAAAATGCAGAAATTCCCCTTATTTTGAGGTAAAAAGGCAGAAATTTCCTTATTTTGGGGCAAAAATACAGAAATTCCCCTTATTTTGGGGAAAAACTGCAGAAATTTCAATTATTTTGGAGAAAAATTTTTGAAATTTAACTTATTTCAGGGCAAAAAGTCGGAAATTCCCCTTATTTGGGGGCAAAAAGACAGAAATTCCATTTATTTTTGGAAAAAAGTCAGAAATTGCACTTATTTTGAGTCAAAAAGGCAGAAAATCCCCTTATTTTGGGGTAAAAATGAAGAAATTTCCCTTTTTATGGCAAAAAGTTATACATTCATTTTATTTTCGGGCAAAAAGGCAGAAATACCCCGTATTTTGGAGCAAAATTGCAGAAATTCCCCTAATTTTGGGGCAAAAAAGCAGAAATTCCTTTTATTTTGGGGTAAAATTGCGGAAATTTCAAATATTTCAGGGCAAAAAGGCAGAAATTCCACATTATTTTGGGAAATAAGGCAAAAATTTCCCGTATTTTGGAACAAAATTTCAGTAATTCCCCTTATATTGGTGCAAAAATGCAGAAATTCCTTTTATTTTGGTGCAATAAGGCAAAAATTCCCCGTATTTTGAAGCAAAATTGCACATATTCCCCTAATTTTGAGGGAAAATTTAGAAATTCACATTATTTTGGTGCAAATAGACAGAAATTCTCCTTATTTCAGGGCAAAAAGTCAGAAATTCCCCTTATTTTGGGGCAAAATTCCAGAAATTTCCTTTATTTTGGGGCAAAATTGCAGAAATCTCCCTAATTTTGGGGCAAAATTACAAAAATTTCACTTATTTCAGGGAAAAAACGCAGAAATTTTTCTTATTTTGGGGCAAAAAGGCAGAAATTACTTTTATTTTGGTACAAAATTGCAGAAAATTTTTTTATTTTGGGGCAAAAATACAGAAATTCCCCAAATTTTAGGGCAAAAAGAAGAGATTCCCCTTATTATTAGGTAAAAAGTCTGAAATTCCTTTTATTTTGCGGCAAAAAGACAGAAATTCCCCTTATTTTGTGGCAAAAAAGCAGAAATTTCCCTTATTTTGTGGCAAAATTGGAGAAATTTCACTTATTTCAGGGAGAAATTCAAAAATTGCATTTATTTTGGGGCAAAAATACAGAAATTCCGTATATTTTTGAGTAAAAAGGAAGAAATTTCACTTATTTTGACGTAAAAAGGCAGAAATTCCTCTTATTTTGGGGCAAAAATGAAGAAATTTCCCTTTTTTGTGGCAAAAGGTAAACATTCCCCTTATTTTCGGGCAAAAAAGCAGAAATTCCCCGTATTTTGGAGCAAAATTGCAGAAATTCTCCTAATTGTGGGGCAAAAAGGCAGAAATTCCCTATATGTTGGGGCAAAAAGACAGAAATTCTCCTTATTTTGGGGCAAAACTCAGAAATTCCACTTATTTTGGGGCAAAATTCCAGAAATTTGTTTTATTTTAGGACAAAATTGCAGAAATTTCAATTTTTTTGGGCCAAAATTGCAGAAATTTGACTTATTTCAGGGAAAAAAGGCAGAAATTTTTCTTATTTTGGGGCAAAAAGGCAGAAATTTCTTATATTTTGTGGCAAAAAATGCAGAAATTCCCCTTATTTTTAGGTAAAAAGGCAGAAATTTCCATTATTTGGGGGCAAAAATACAGAAATTTCCCTTATTTTGGGGCAAAACTGAAGAAATTTCAATTATTTTGGGGAAAAATTTTTGAAATTTAACTTATTTCAGGGCAAAAAGTCGGAAATTTCCCTTATTTTGGGGCAAAAAGACAGAAATTCCATTTATTTTTGGAAAAAAGTCAGAAATTGCACTTATTTTGAATCAAAAAGGCGGAAAATCCCCTTATTTTGGGGTAAAAATGAAGAAATTTCCCTTTTTATGTCAAAAAGGTATACATTCCCTTTATTTTCGGGCAAAAAGGCAGAAATTCCCCGTATTTTGGAGCAAAATTGCAGAAATTCCCCTAATTTTGGGGCAAAAAGGCAGAAATTCCCCTAATTTTGGGGTAAAACTGCAGAAATTTCACTTATATCGTGGCAAAATGGCAGATATTCCCCTTATTTTCTGCGAAAAAGGCAGAAAATCCCCATGTTTTGGAGCAAAATTACAGAAATTCACCTAATTTTGGCGTAAAACATGCAGTAATTTTCTTTGTTTTGGGGCAAAAAGGCAGAAATTCTCCTTATTTTGGGGCAAAAGGCAGAAATTCGCCTTATTTTAGGGCAAAATTTCAGAAATTTCCCTTATTTGGGGACAAAAAACAGAAATTCCCTTTTTTTTGGGGCAAAATTGCAAAAAATTTCTTTATTATGGGGAAAAATTGCAGAAATTTCTTTTATTTTAAGGCAAAATTGCAGAAATTTCACATATTTCAGAGAAAAAAAGCAAAAATTTTTCATATTTTGGGGCAAAAAGCCAGAAATTCCCATTATTTTGGGGCAAAAGGTAGAAATTCACCTAATTTTGGGGTAAAATTGCAGACATTTCACATATTTCAGGGCAAAAAGGCAAAATTTCCGTTATTTGAGGGCATAAAGGCAGAAATTCCTTTTATTTTGGGATAAAATTGCAGAAATTTCCCTTGTTTGGGGGCAAAAAGGCAGAAAATCTCCTTAATTTTGGGCAAAAAGGCAACAATTCCCTGTATTTTAAAGCAAAATTGCAGAAATTCCCTAAATATTAGGGCAAACATGCAGAAATTCCCTTTATTTGGGGCAAATCGGCAGAAGTTCCCCTTATTTTCGGGAAAAGAGGCAGAAATTCCCTGTATTTTGAAGCAAAATTGCAGAAACTCCCCTAATTTTGGGGCAAAAAGGCAGAAATTTCTTTTTTTGGGGGGGCAAACATACAGAAATTCTCCTTATTTCGGGGCAAAAATCAGAAATTTCCCTTATTCTGGGGCAAAATTTTAAAAATTTCTTTTATTTTGGTACAGAATTGCAGAAATTTTTCTTATTTTGTTGCAAAAATGCAGAAATTCCCTATATTTTGGTGCAAAAAGGCTGAAATTCTCCTTATTTTGATGTAAAATGTTGAAATTCCCCATATTTTAGGGTTAAAAGGCAGAAATTCCCCTCATTTTGGGCAAAAAGGCACAAATTTCCCTTATTTTCGAGCAAAATTGCAGAAATTTCATTTATTTCAGGGCAAAAAGTCAGAAATTACTTTTATTTTGGGGCAAAAAGCAGAAATTTCTTTTATTTTGGTACAAAATTGAAGAAATTTTCCTTATTTTGGAACAAAAAGTCAGAAATTCCCCATATTTTGGGCAAAAGGCAGAAATTCCCCTTATTTTGGGGTAAAAAGGCTGAAATTCCCGTTATTTTGGGGCAAAAAGGCAGAAATTCCCTTTACTTTGTGGCAAAAAGGCAGAAATTCCCATTAATTGTGGCAGAAAAGCAAAACTTTTCCTTATTTGGGGGCAATAAGGCAGAAATTCCCCATATTTTGTGGCCAAAAACAGAAATTCCCCTTATTTGAAGGTAAAATGCTGAAATTCCCCTTATTTTGGCAAAAAGGCAGAAATTCCCATTATTTTGGGGCAAAATTGCAGAAATTTCACTTATTTCAGGGCAAAAAGTCAGAAATTTACCCTAATTTAGGGCAAAAATCAGAAATTCTCCTAATTTTGGGGCCAAAAACAGAAATTTCCCTTATTTTGGGGTAAAATTGCGGAAATTTCAAATATTTCAGAGCAAAAAGGCAGAAATTTCACTTTATTTCGGGAAATAAGGCAAAAATTCCCCTTATTTTGGAGCAAAATTTGAGAAATTCCCCTTATATTGGTGCAAAAATGCAGAAATTCCTTTTATTTTGGTGCAATAAAGCAAAAATTCCCCGTATTTTGAAGCAAAATTGCACATATTCTTCTAATTTTGAGGGAAAATGCAGAAATTCACATTATTTTGGGGCAAAAAGACAGAAATTCTCCTTATTTCAGGGCAAAAAGTCAGAAATTCCCCTTATTTTGGGGCAAAATTACAGAATTTTTTTTTATTTTGGGTCAAAATTGCAGAAATCTCCCTAATTTTGGGGCAAAATTACAGAAATTTCACTTATTTCAGGGAAAAAACGCAGAAATTTCTCTTATTTTGGGGCAAAAAGGCAGAAATTACTTTTACTTTGGTACAAAATTGCAGAAAATTTTTTTATTTTGGGGCAAAAATACACAAATTCCCTATATTTTAGGGCAAAAAGGAGAGATTCCCATTATTATTAGGTAAAAAGGCTGAAATTCCTTTTATTTTGGGGCAAAAAAGCAGAAATTTCCCTTATTTTGAGGCAAAATTGGAGAAATTTCATTTATTTCAGGGCATATTTCAAAAATTCCTTTTATTTTAAGGCAAAAATACAGAAATTCTGTATATTTTTTAGTAAAAAGGCAGAAATTTCACTTATTTTGACGTAAGAAGGCAGAAATTCCTCTTATTTTGGGGCAAAAATGAAGAAATTTCCCTTTTTTGTGGCAAAAGGTAAACATTCCCCTTATTTTTGGGCAAAAAAGCAGAAATTCCCCATATTTTGGAGCAAAATTGCAGAAATTCCCCTAATTGTGGGGCTAAAAGGCAGAAATTCCTTATATGTTGGGGCAAAAAGACAGAAATTCTTTTTATTTTGGGGCAAAACTCAGAAATTCCAATTATTTTGGGGCATAATTCCAGAAATTTCTCTTATTTTGGGACAAAATTGCAGAAATTTCAATTTTTTGGGGCTAAAATTGCAGAAATTTCACTTATTTCAGGGAAAAAAGGCAGAAATTTTTCTTATTTTGGGGCAAAAAGGCAGAAATTCCTTATATTTTGTGGCAAAAAATGCAGAAATTCCCTTTATTTTGAGGTAAAAAGGCAGAAATTTCCCTTATTTTGGGGCAAAAATACAGAAATTCCCCTTATTTTTGCGCAAAACTGCAGAAATTTCAATTATTTAGGGGAAAAATTCTTGAAATTTAACTTATTTTAGGGCAAAAATTCGGAAATTACCCTTATTTTGGGGCAAAAAGACAGAAATTCCATTTATTTTTGGAAAAAAGTCAGAAAGTGCACTTATTTTGAGTCAAAAAGGCGGAAAATCCCCTTATTTTGAGGTAAAAATGAAGAAATTTCCCTTTTTATGGCAAAAAGGTATACATTCCCTTTATTTTCGGGCAAAAAGGCAGAAAATCCCCGTATTTTGGAGCAAAATTGCAAAAATTCACGTAATTTTGGCGTAAAACATGCAGTAATTTTCTTTGTTTTTGGGCAAAAAGGCAGAAATTCTCCTTATTTTGGGGCAAAAGCCAGACATTCCCCTTATTTTAGGGCAAAATTGCAAAAATTTCCCTTATTTGGGGCCAAAAACAGAAATTCCCCTTATTTTGGGGTAAAATTGTTGGAAATTTCAAATATTTCAGAACAAAAATGCAGAAATTCCACTTTATTTCGGGCAATAAGGCAAAAATTCCCCGTATTTTGGAGCAAAATTTCAGAAATTCCCCTTATATTGGTGCAAAAATGCAGAAATTCCTTTTATTTTGGTGCAATAAGGCAAAAATTCCCGGTATTTTGAAGCAAATTTGCACATATTCCCTTAATTGTGGGGCAAAAAGACAGAAATTCCCTATATGTTATCGCAAAAAGAGAGAAATTCTCCTTATTTTGGAACAACACTCAGAAATTCCAATTATTTTGGGGCATAATTCCAGAAATTTCTCTTATTTTGGGACAAAATTGCAGAAATTTCAATTTTTTTGGGCCAAAATTGCAGAAATTTCACTTATTTCAGGGAAAAAAGGCAGAAATTTTTCTTATTTTGGGGCAAAAAAGCAAAAATTCCTTATATTTTGTGGCAAAAATGTAGAAATTCCCCTTATTTTGAGGTAAAAAGGCAGAAATTTCCTTTATTTTGGAGCAAAAATACAAAAATTCCCCTTATTTTGGGGCAAAACTGCAGAAATTTCAATTATTTTGGGGAAAAAATTTTGAAATTTAACTTATTTCAGGGCAAAAAATCAGAAATTCCCCTTATTTTGGGGCAAAAAGACAGAAATTCCATTTATTTTTGGAAAAAAGTCAGAAATTGCACTTATTTTGAGTCAAAAAGACGGAAAATCCCCTTATTTTGGGCTAAAAATGAAGAAATTTCCCTTTTTATGGCAAAAAGGTATACATTCCCTTTATTTTTGGGAAAAAAGGCAGAAATTCCCCGTATTTTGGAGCAAAATTGCAAAAATTCCCCTAATTTTGGGGCAAAAAGGCAGAAATTTTCCTTATTTTGGGGTAAAACTGCAGAAATTTCACTTATTTCGCGGCAAAATGGCAGAAATTCCCCTTATTTTCTGCGAAAAAGGCAGAAAATCCTTGTATTTTGGAGCAAAATTGCAGAAATTCACCTAATTTTGGCGTAAAACATGTAGTAATTTTCTTTGTTTTGGGGCAAAATGGCAGAAATTCTCTTATTTTGGGGCAAAAGGCAGAAATTACCCTTATTTTAGGGCAAAATTGCAGAAATTTCCCTTATTTGGGGACAAAAAACAAAAAATCCCCTTATTTTGGGGCAAAATTGCAAAAAATTCCTTTATTATGGGGAAAAATTGCAGAAATTTCTTTTATTTTAAGGCAAAATTGCAGAAATTTCACATATTTCAGAGAAAAAAGCAAAAATTTTTCATATTTTGGGGCAAAAAGGCAGAAATTCCCATTATTTGGGGGCAAAAAGTTAGAAATTCACCTTATTTTGGGGTAAAATTGCAGAAATTTCAAATATTTCAGGGCAAAAGGCAGAAATTCCCATTATTTGAGGGCATAAAGGCAGAAATTCCTTTTATTTTGGGATAAAACTGCAGAAATTTCCCTTGTTTGGGGGCAAAAAGTCAGAAAATCCCCTTAATTTTGGGCAAAAAGGCAGAAATTCCCCGTAGTTTAAAGCAAAATTGCAGAAATTCCCCAAATATTGGGGCAAATGTGCAGAAATTCCCTTTATTTGGGGCAAATCGGCAGAAGTTCCCCTTATTTTCGGGAAAAGAGGCAGAAATTCCCTGTATTTTGAAGCAAAATTGCAAAAACTCCCCTAATTTTGGGGCAAAAAGGCAGAAATTCCCTATATGTTGGTGCAAAAAGACAGAAATTCTTTTTATTTTGGGGCAAAACTAAGAAATTCCAATTATTTTGGGGCAAATTTCTAGAAATTTCTTTTATTTTGGGACAAAATTGCTGAAATTTCAATTTTTTTGGGCCAAAATTGCAGAAATTTCACTTATTTCAGGGAAAAAATGCAGAAATTTTTCTTATTTTGGGGCAAAATGCAAAAATTCCTTATATTTGTTGGCAAAAATGCAGAAATTCCCCTTATTTTGAGGTAAAAAGGCAGAAATTTCCCTTATTTTGGGGCAAAAATACAGAAATTCCCCTTATTTTGGGGCAAAACTGCAGAAATTTCAATTATTTTGGGGAAAAATTTTTGAAATTTAACTTATTTCAGGGCAAAAAGTCGGAAATTCCCCTTATTTTGGGGCAAAAAGACAAAAATTCCATTTATTTTTGGAAAAAAGTCAGAAATTGCACTTATTTTGAGTCAAAAAGGCAGAAAATCCCCTTATTTTGGGGTAAAAATGAAGAAATTTCCCTTTTTATGGCAAAAAGTTATACATTCCTTTTATTTTCGGGCAAAAAGGCAGAAATACCCCGTATTTTGGAGCAAAATTGCAGAAATTCCCCTAATTTTGGGGCAAAAAAGCAGAAATTCCTTTTATTTTGGGGTAAAATTGCGGAAATTTCAAATATTTCAGGGCAAAAAGGCAGAAATTCCACGTTATTTCGGGCAATAAGGCAAAAATTCCCTGTATTTTGGAGCAAAATTTCAGAAATTCCCCTTATATTGGTGCAAAAATGCAGAAATTCCTTTTATTTTGGTGCAATAAGGCAAAAATTCCCCGTATTTTGAAGCAATATTTCACATATTCCCCTAATTTTGAGGGAAAATTTAGAAATTCACATTATTTTGGGGCAAAAAGACAGAAATTCTCCTTATTTCAGGGCAAAAAGTCAGAAATTCCCCTTACTTTGGGGCAAAATTCCAGAAATTTCCTTTATTTTGGGGCAAAATTGCAGAAATCTCCCTAATTTTGGGGCAAAATTACAGAAATTTCACTTATTTCAGGGAAAAAACGCAGAAATTTCTCTTATTTTGGGGCAAAAGTGCAGAAATTACTTTTCTTTTGGTACAAAATTGCAGAATTTTTTTTTATTTTGGGGCAAAAATACAGAAATTCCCCATATTTTAGGGCAAAAAGAAGAGATTCCCCTTATTATTAGGTAAAAAGTCTGAAATTCCTTTTCTTTTGCGGCAAAAAGACAGAAATTCCCCTTATTTTGTGGCAAAAAAGCAGAAATTTCCCTTATTTTGAAGCAAAATTGGAGAAATTTCACTTATTTCAGGGCAAAATTCAAAAATTGCATTTATTTTGG
This sequence comes from Micromys minutus, assembly GCF_963924665.1. Classification (NCBI taxonomy): domain Eukaryota; kingdom Metazoa; phylum Chordata; class Mammalia; order Rodentia; family Muridae; genus Micromys; species Micromys minutus. The sequence continues at coordinate 8,126,443 of NW_027667467.1, read as the reverse complement.
GGCAAAAATACAGAAATTCCGTATATTTTTGAATAAAAAGGCAGAAATTTCACTTATTTTGATGTAAAAAGGCAGAAATTCCTCTTATTTTGGGGCAAAAATGAAGAAATTTCCCTTTTTGTGGCAAAAGGTAAACATTCCCCTTATTTTCGGGCAAAAAAGCAGAAATTCCCCGTATTTTGGAGCAAAATTGCAGAAATTCCCCTAATTGTGGGGCAAAAAGGCAGAAATTCCCTATATGTTGGGGCAAAAAGACAGAAATTCTCCTTATTTTGGGGCAAAACTCAGAAATTCCACTTATTTTGGGGCAAAATTCCAGAAATTTGTCTTATTTTAGGACAAAATTGCAGAAATTTCAATTTTTTTGGGTCAAAATTGCAGAAATTTGACTTATTTCAGGGAAAAAAGGCAGAAATTTTTCTTATTTTGGGGCAAAAAGGCAGAAATTTCTTATATTTTGTGGCAAAAAATGCAGAAATTCCCCTTATTTTTAGGTAAAAAGGCAGAAATTTCCATTATTTGGGGGCAAAAATACAGAAATTTCCCTTATTTTGGGGCAAAACTGCAGAAATTTCAATTATTTTGGGGAAAAATTTTTGAAATTTAACTTATTTCAGGGCAAAAAGTCGGAAATTTCCCTTATTTTGGGGCAAAAAGACAGAAATTCCATTTATTTTTGGAAAAAAGTCAGAAATTGCACTTATTTTGAATCAAAAAGACAAAAAATCCCCTTATTTTGGGCTAAAAACGAAGAAATTTCCCTTTTTATGGCAAAAAGGTATACATTCCCTTTATTTTCGGGCAAAAAGGCAGAAATTCCCCGTATTTTGGAGCAAAATTGCAGAAATTCCCCTAATTTTGGGGCAAAAAGGCAGAAATTCCCCTTATTTTGGGGTAAAACTGCAGAAATTTCACTTATATCGCGGCAAAATGGCAGAAATTCCTCTTATTTTCTGCGAAAAAGGCAGAAAATCCCCATATTTTCGAGCAAAATTGCAGAAATTCACCTAATTTTGGCGTAAAACATGCAGTAATTTTCTTTGTTTTGGGGCAAAAAGGCAGAAATTCTCTTTATTTTGGGGCAAAAGGCAGAAATTCGCCTTATTTTAGGGCAAAATTTCAGAAATTTCCCTTATTTGGGGACAAAAAACAGAAATTTCCTTTATTTTGGGGCAAAATTGCAAAAAATTCTTTTATTATGGGGAAAAATTGCAGAAATTTCTTTTATTTTAAGGCAAAATTGCAGAAATTTCACATATTTCAGGAAAAAAAAGCAAAAATTTTTCATATTTTGGGGCAAAAAGCCAGAAATTCCCATTATTTTGGGGCAAAAGGTAGAAATTCACCTAATTTTGGGGTAAAATTGCAGACATTTCATATATTTCAGGGCAAAAACGCAGAAATTTCCGTTATTTGAGGGCATAAAGGCAAAAATTCCTTTTATTTTGGGATAAAATTGCAGAAATTTCCCTTGTTTGGGGGCAAAAAGGCAGAAAATCCCCTTAATTTTGGGCAAAAAGGCAACAATTCCCCGTATTTTAAAGCAAAATTGCAGAAATTCCCTAAATATTAGGGCAAAAATGCAGAAATTCCCTTTATTTGGGGCAAATCGGCAGAAGTTCCCTTATTTTCGGGAAAAGAGGCAGAAATTCCCTGTATTTTGAAGCAAAATTGCAGAAACTCCCCTAATTTTGGGGCAAAAAGGCAGAAATTTCTTTTTTTGGGGGGCAAACATACAGAAATTCTCCTTATTTCGGGGCAAAAATCAGAAATTTCCCTTATTTTGGGGCAAAATTTTAAAAATTTCTTTTATTTTTGTACAGAATTGCAGAAATTTTTCTTATTTTGTGGCAAAAATGCAGAAATTCCCTATATTTTGGTGCAAAAAGGCTGAAATTCTCCTTATTTTGATGTAAAATGCTGAAATTCCCCATATTTTAGGGTTAAAAGGCAGAAATTCCCCTCATTTTGGGGCAAAAAGGCACAAATTTCCCTTATTTTCGAGCAAAATTGCAGAAATTTCATTTATTTCAGGGCAAAAAGTCAGAAATTACTTTTATTTTGGGGCAAAAAGCAGAAATTTCTTTTATTTTGGTACAAAATTGAAGAAATTTTCCTTATTTTGGAACAAAAAGTCAGAAATTCCCCATATTTTGGGCAAAAGGCAGAAATTCCCCTTATTTTGGGGTAAAAAGGCTGAAATTCCCGTTATTTTGGGGCAAAAAGGCAGAAATTCCCTTTACTTTGTGGCAAAAAGGCAGAAATTCCCATTAATTGTGGCAGAAAAGCAAAACTTTTCCTTATTTGGGGGCAATAAGGCAGAAATTCCCCATATTTTGTGGCCAAAAGGCAGAAATTCCCCTTATTTGAAGGTAAAATGCTGAAATTCCCCTTATTTTGGCAAAAAGGCAGAAATTCCCATTATTTTGGGGCAAAATTGCAGAAATTTCACTTATTTCAGGGCAAAAAGTCAGAAATTTGCCTTAATTTGGGGCAAAAAGCAGAAATTCTCCTAATTTTGGGGCCAAAAACAGAAATTCCCCTTATTTTGGGGTAAAATTGCGGAAATTTCAAATATTTCAGAGCAAAAAGGCAGAAATTTCACTTTATTTCGGGAAATAAGGCAAAAATTCCCCTTATTTTGGAGCAAAATTTGAGAAATTCCCCTTATATTGGTGCAAAAATGCAGAAATTCCTTTTATTTTGGTGCAATAAAGCAAAAATTCCCCATATTTTGAAGCAAAATTGCACATATTCTTCTAATTTTGAGGGAAAATTTAGAAATTCACATTATTTTGGGGCAAAAAGACAGAAATTCTCCTTATTTCAGGGCAAAAAGTCAGAAATTCCCCTTATTTTGGGGCAAAATTACAGAAATTTTTTTTATTTTGGGTCAAAATTGCAGAAATCTCCCTAATTTTGGGGCAAAATTACAGAAATTTCACTTATTTCAGGGAAAAACGCAGAAATTTCTCTTATTTTGGGGCAAAAAGGCAGAAATTACTTTTATTTTGGTACAAAATTGCAGAAAATTTTTTTATTTTGGGGCAAAAATACACAAATTCCCTATATTTTAGGGCAAATAGGAGAGATTCCCATTATTATTAGGTAAAAAGGCTGAAATTCCTTTTATTTTGGGGCAAAAAGACAGAAATTCCCATTATTTTGTGGCAAAAAAGCAGAAATTTCCCTTATTTTGAGGCAAAATTGGAGAAATTTCATTTATTTCAGGGCATAATTCAAAAATTCCTTTTATTTTAAGGCAAAAATACAGAAATTCCGTATATTTTTGAGTAAAAAGGCAGAAATGTCACTTATTTTGACGTAAGAAGGCAGAAATTCCTCTTATTTTGGGGCAAAAATGAAGAAATTTCCCTTTTTTGTGGCAAAAAGTAAACATTCCCCTTATTTTTGGGCAAAAAAGCAGAAATTCCCCGTATTTTGGAGCAAAATTGCAGAAATTCCCCTAATTGTGGGGCTAAAAGGCAGAAATTCCTTATATGTTGGGGCAAAAAGACAGAAATTCTTTTTATTTTGGGGCAAAACTCAGAAATTCCACTTATTTTGGGGCATAATTCCAGAAATTTCTCTTATTTTGGGACAAAATTGAAGAAATTTCAATTTTTTTGGGCTAAAATTGCAGAAATTTCACTTATTTCAGGGAAAAAAGGCAGAAATTTTTCTTATTTTGGGGCAAAAAGGCAGAAATTCCTTATATTTTGTGGCAAAAAATGCAGAAATTCCCATTATTTTGAGGTAAAAAGGCAGAAATTTCCCTTATTTTGGGGCAAAAATATAGAAATTCCCCTTATTTTTGTGCAAAACTGCAGAAATTTCAATTATTTTGGGGAAAAATTCTTGAAATTTAACTTATTTTAGGGCAAAAAATCGGAAATTCCCCTTATTTTGAGGCAAAAAGACAGAAATTCCATTTATTTTTGGAAAAAAGTCAGAAATTGCACTTATTTTGAGTCAAAAAGGCGGAAAATCCCCTTATTTTGGGGTAAAAATGAAGAAATTTCCCTTTTTATGGCAAAAAGGTATACATTCCCTTTATTTTCGGGCAAAAAGGCAGAAAATCCCCGTATTTTGGAGCAAAATTGCAAAAATTCACGTAATTTTGGCGTAAAACATGCAGTAATTTTCTTTGTTTTTGGGCAAAAAGGCAGAAATTCTCCTTATTTTGGGGTAAAAGGCAGAAATTCCCCTTATTTTAGGGCAAAATTGCAAAAATTTCCCTTATTTGGTTCCAAAAACAGAAATTCCCCTTATTTTGGGGTAAAATTGTTGGAAATTTCAAATATTTCAGGGCAAAAATGCAGAAATTCCACTTTATTTCGGGCAATAAGGCAAAAATTCCCCGTATTTTGGAGCAAAATTTCAGAAATTCCCCTTATATTGGTGCAAAAATGCAGAAATTCCTTTTATTTTGGTGCAATAAGGCAAAAATTCCCCGTATTTTGAAGCAAAATTGCACATATTCCCCTAATTTTGAGGGAAAATTTAGAAATTCACATTATTTTGGGGCAAAAAGACAGAAATTCTCCTTATTTCAGGGCAAAAAGTCAGAAATTCCCCTTACTTTGGGGCAAAATTCCAGAAATTTCCTTTATTTTGGGGCAAAATTGCAGAAATCTCCCTAATTTTGGGGCAAAATTACAGAAATTTCACTTATTTCAGGGAAAAAAACGCAGAAATTTCTCTTATTTTGGGGCAAAAATGCAGAAATTACTTTTCTTTTGGTACAAAATTGCAGATTTTTTTTTTATTTTGGGGCAAAAATACAGAAATTCCCCATATTTTAGGGCAAAAAGAATAGATTACCCTTATTATCAGGTAAAAAGTCTGAAATTCCTTTTATTTTGCGGCAAAAAGACAGAAATTCCCCTTATTTTGTGGCAAAAAAGCAGAAATTTCCCTTATTTTGAAGCAAAATTGGAGAAATTTCACTTATTTCAGGGCAAAATTCAAAAATTGCATTTATTTTGGGGCAAAAATACAGAAATTCCGTATATTTTTGAATAAAAAGGCAGAAATTTCACTTATTTTGACGTAAAAAGGCAGAAATTCCTCTTATTTTGGGGCAAAAATGAAGAAATTTCCCTTTTTGTGGCAAAAGGTAAACATTCCCCTTATTTTCGGGCAAAAAAGCAGAAATTCCCCGTATTTTGGAGCAAAATTGCAGAAATTCCCCAAATTGTGGGGCAAAAAGGCAGAAATTCCCTATATGTTGGGGCAAAAAGACAGAAATTCTCCTTATTTTGGGGCAAAACTAAGAAATTCCACTTATTTTGGGGCAAAATTCCAGAAATTTGTCTTATTTTAGGACAAAATTGCAGAAATTTCAATTTTTTGGGCCAAAATTGCAGAAATTTGACTTATTTCAGGGAAAAAAGGCAGAAATTTTTCTTATTTTGGGGCAAAAAGGCAGAAATTTCTTATATTTTGTGGCAAAAAATGCAGAAATTCCCCTTATTTTTAGGTAAAAAGGCAGAAATTTCCATTATTTGGGGGCAAAAATACAGAAATTTCCCTTATTTTGGGGCAAAACTGCAGAAATTTCAATTATTTTGGGGAAAAATTTTTGAAATTTAACTTATTTCAGGGCAAAAAGTCGGAAATTTCCCTTATTTTGGGGCAAAAAGACAGAAATTCCATTTATTTTTGGAAAAAAGTCAGAAATTGCACTTATTTTGAATCAAAAAGGTGGAAAATCCCCTTATTTTTGGGTAAAAATGAAGAAATTTCCCTTTTTATGGCAAAAAGGTGTACATTCCCTTTATTTTCGGGCAAAAAGGCAGAAATTCCCCGTATTTTGGAGCAAAATTGCAGAAATTCCCCTAATTTTGGGGCAAAAAGGCAGAAATTCCCCTTATTTTGGGGTAAAACTGCAGAAATTTCACTTATATCGCGTCAAAATGGCAGAAATTCCTCTTATTTTCTGCGAAAAAGGCAGAAAATCCCCATATTTTGGAGCAAAATTGCAGAAATTCACCTAATTTTGGGGTAAAACATGCAGTAATTTTCTTTGTTTTGGGGCAAAAAGGCAGAAATTTTCATTATTTTGGGGCAAAAGGCAGAAATTCGCCTTATTTTAGGGCAAAATTTCAGAAATTTCCCTTATTTGGGGACAAAAAACAGAAATTTCCTTTATTTTGGGGCAAAATTGCAAAAAATTCCTTTATTATGGGGAAAAATTGCCGATTTTTCTTTTATATTAAGGCAAAATTGCAGAAATTTCACATATTTCAGAGAAAAAAGCAAAAATTTTTCATATTTTGGGGCAAAAAGCCAGAAATTCCCATTATTTTGGGGCAAAAGGTAGAAATTCACCTAATTTTGGGGTAAAATTGCAGACATTTCATATATTTCAGGGCAAAAAGGCAGAAATTTCCGTTATTTGAGGGCATAAAGGCAAAAATTCATTATATTTTGGGATAAAATTGCAGAAATTTCCCTTGTTTGGGGGCAAAAAGGCAGAAAATCCCCTTAATTTTGGGCAAAAAGGCAACAATTCCCCGTATTTTAAAGCAAAATTGCAGAAATTCCCTAAATATTAGGGCAAAAATGCAGAAATTCCCTTTATTTGGGGCAAATCGGCAGAAGTTCCCTTATTTTCGGGAAAAGAGGCAGAAATTCCCTGTATTTTGAAGCAAAATTGCAGAAACTCCCCTAATTTTGGGGCAAAAAGGCAGAAATTTCTTTTTTTGAGGGGCAGAAATTCTCCTTATTTCGGGGCAAAAATCAGAAATTTCCCTTATTTTGGGGCAAAATTTTAAAAATTTCTTTTATTTTGGTACAGAATTGCAGAAATTTTTCTTATTTTGTGGCAAAAATGCAGAAATTCCCTATATTTTGGTGCAAAAAGTCTGAAATTCCCCTTATTTTGATGTAAAATGCTGAAATTCCCCATATTTTAGGGTTAAAAGGCAGAAATTCCCCTCATTTTGGGGCAAAAAGGCACAAATTTCCCTTATTTTCGAGCAAAATTGCAGAAATTTCATTTATTTCAGGGCAAAAAGTCAGAAATTACTTTTATTTTGGGGCAAAAAGCAGAAATTTCTTTTATTTTGGTACAAAATTGAAGAAATTTTCCTTATTTTGGAACAAAAAGTCAGAAATTCCCCATATTTTGGGCAAAAGGCAGAAATTCCCCTTATTTTGGGGTAAAAAGGCTGAAATTCCCGTTATTTTGGGGCAAAAAGGCAGAAATTCCCTTTACTTTGTGGCAAAAAGGCAGAAATTCCCATTAATTGTGGCAGAAAAGCAAAACTTTTCCTTATTTGGGGGCAATAAGGCAGAAATTCCCCATATTTTGTGGCCAAAAACAGAAATTCCCCTTATTTGAAGGTAAAATGCTGAAATTCCCCTTATTTTGGCAAAAAGGCAGAAATTCCCATTATTTTGGGGCAAAATTGCAGAAATTTCACTTATTTCAGGGCAAAAAGTCAGAAATTTACCCTAATTTAGGGCAAAAAGCAGAAATTCTCCTAATTTTGGGGCCAAAAACAGAAATTTCCCTTATTTTGGGGTAAAATTGCGGAAATTTCAAATATTTCAGAGCAAAAAGGCAGAAATTTCACTTTATTTCGGGAAATAAGGCAAAAATTCCCCGTATTTTGGAGCAAAATTTGAGAAATTCCCCTTATATTGGTGCAAAAATGCAGAAATTCCTTTTATTTTGGTGCAATAAAGCAAAAATTCCCCGTATTTTGAAGCAGAATTGCACATATTCTTCTAATTTTGAGGGAAAATGCAGAAATTCACATTATTTTGGGGCAAAAAGACAGAAATTCTCCTTATTTCAGGGCAAAAAGTCAGAAATTCCCCTTATTTTGGGGCAAAATTACAGAATTTTTTTTTATTTTGGGTCAAAATTGCAGAAATCTCCCTAATTTTGGGGCAAAATTACAGAAATTTCACTTATTTCAGGGAAAAAACGCAGAAATTTCTCTTATTTTGTTGCAAAAAGGCAGAAATTACTTTTACTTTGGTACAAAATTGCAGAAAATTTTTTTATTTTGGGGCAAAAATACACAAATTCCCTATATTTTAGGGCAAAAAGAGAGATTCCCATTATTATTAGGTAAAAAGGCTGAAATTCCTTTTATTTTGGGGCAAAAAAGCAGAAATTTCCCTTATTTTGAGGCAAAATTGGAGAAATTTCATTTATTTCAGGGCATAATTCAAAAATTCCTTTTATTTTAAGGCAAAAATACAGAAATTCCGTATATTTTTGAGTAAAAAGGCAGAAATGTCACTTATTTTGACGTAAGAAGGCAGAAATTCGTCTTATTTTGGGGCAAAAATGAAGAAATTTCCTTTTTTTGTGGCAAAAGGTAAACATTCCCCTTATTTTTGGGCAAAAAAGCAGAAATTCCCCGTATTTTGGAGCAAAATTGCAGAAATTCCCCTAATTGTGGGGCTAAAAGGCAGAAATTCCTTATATGTTGGGGCAAAAAGACAGAAATTCTTTTTATTTTGGGGCAAAACTCAGAAATTCCACTTATTTTGGGGCATAATTCCAGAAATTTCTCTTATTTTGGGACAAAATTGAAGAAATTTCAATTTTTTTGGGCTAAAATTGCAGAAATTTCACTTATTTCAGGGAAAAAAGGCAGAAATTTTTCTTATTTTGGGGCAAAAAGGCAGAAATTCCTTATATTTTTTGGCAAAAAATGCAGAAATTCCCATTATTTTGAGGTAAAAAGGCAGAAATTTCCCTTATTTTGGGGCAAAAATACAGAAATTCCCCTTATTTTTGTGCAAAACTGCAGAAATTTCAATTATTTTGGGGAAAAATTCTTGAAATTTAACTTATTTTAGGGCAAAAAATCGGAAATTCCCCATATTTTGGGGCAAAAAGACAGAAATTCCATTTATTTTTGGAAACAAGTCAGAAATTGCACTTATTTTGAGTCAAAAAGGCGGAAAATCCCCTTATTTTGGGGTAAAAATGAAGAAATTTCCCTTTTTATGGCAAAAAGTTATACATTCCCTTTATTTTCGGGCAAAAAGGCAGAAAATCCCCGTATTTTGGAGCAAAATTGCAAAAATTCACGTAATTTTGGCGTAAAACATGCAGTAATTTTCTTTGTTTTTGGGCAAAAAGGCAGAAATTCTCCTTATTTTGGGGCAAAAGGCAGAAATTCCCCTTATTTTAGGGCAAAATTGCAAAAATTTCCCTTATTTGGGGCCAAAAACAGAAATTCCCCTTATTTTGGGGTAAAATTGTTGGAAATTTCAAATATTTCAGGGCAAAAAGGCAGAAATTCCACTTTATTTCGGGCAATAAGGCAAAAATTCCCCGTATTTTGGAGCAAAATTTCAGAAATTCCCCTTATATTGGTGCAAAAATGCAGAAATTCCTTTTATTTTGGTGCAATAAGGCAAAAATTCCCGGTATTTTGAAGCAAATTTGCACATATTCCCTTAATTTTGAGGGAAAATGCAGAAATTCACATTATTTTGGGGCAAAAAGACAGAAATTCTCCTTATTTCAGGGCAAAATTCAGAAATTCCCCTTATTTTGAGGCAAAATTCCAGAAATTTCCTTTATTTTGGGGCAAAATTGCAGAAATCTCCCTTATTTTGGGGCAAAATTACAGAAATTTCACTTATTTTAGGGAAAAAACGCAGAAATTTCTCTTATTTTGGGGCAAAAAGGCAGAAATTACTTTTATTTTGGTACAAAACTGCAGAAAATTTTTTTATTTTGAGGCAAAAATACAGAAATTCCCCATATTTTAGGGCAAAAAGAAGAGATTCCCCTTATTATTAGGTAAAAAGGCTGAAATTCCTTTTATTTTGGGGCAAAAAGACAAAAAATCCCCTAATTTTGTGGCAAAAAAGCAGTAATTTCCCTTATTTTGAGGCAAAATTGGAGAAATTTCATTTATTTCAGGGCAAAATTCAAAAATTCCTTTTATTTTGGGGCAAAAATACAGAAATTCCGAATATTTTTGAGTATAAAGGCAGAAATTTCACTTATTTTGATGTAAAAAGGAAAAAATTCCTCTTATTTTGGGTCAAAAATGAAGAAATTTCTCTTCTTTGTGGCAAAAGGTAAACATTCCCCTTATTTTCGGGCAAAAAAGCAAAAATTCCCCCTATTTTGGAGCAAAATTGCAGAAATTTCCTTAATTGTGGGGCAAAAAGGCAGAAATTCTTTATATGTTGGGGCAAAAAGACAGAAATTTTCCTTATTTTGCGGCAAAACTCAGAAATTCCACTTATTTTGGGGCAAAATTCCACAAAATTCTCTTATTTTGGGACAAAATTGCAGAAATTTCAATTTTTTTGGGCCAAATTTGCAGAAATTTCACTTATTTCAGAAAAAAAAATTAGAAATTTTTTATATTTTAGGGCAAAAAGGCAGAAATTCCTTATATTTTGTGGCAAAAAATGCAGAAATTACCCTTATTTTGAGGTAAAAAGCCAGAAATTTCCGTTATTTTGGTGCAAAAATACAGAAATTCCCCTTATTTTGGGGCAAAACTGCAGAAATTTCAATTATTTTGGGGAAAAATTTTTGAAATTTAACTTATTTCAGGGCAAAATGTCGGAAATTCCCATTATTTTGGGGCAAAAAGACAGATATTCCATTTATTTTTTTAAAAAAAGTCAGAAATTGCACTTATTTTGAGTCAAAAAGGCAGAAAATTCCCTTATTTTGGGTTAAAAATGAAGAAATTTCCCTTTTATGGCAAAAAGGTATACATTCCTTTTATTTTCGGGCAAAAAGGCAGAAATTCCCCGTATTTGGAGCAAAATTTCAGAAATTCCCCTAATTTTGGGGCAAAAGGCAGAAATTCCCCTTATTTTGGGGTAAAACTGCAGAAATTTCACTTATTTCGCGGCAAAATGGCAGAAATTACCCTTATTTTCTGCGAAAAAGGAAGAAAATCCTTGTATTTTGGAGCAAAATTGCAGTAATTTACCTAATTTTGGCGTATAACATGCAGTAATTTTCTTTGTTTTGGGGCAAAAAGGCAGAAATTTTCATTATTTTGGGGCAAAAGGCAGAAATTCGCCTTATTTTAGGGCAAAATTTCAGAAATTTCCTTTATTTGGGGACAAAAAACAGAAATTCCCTTTATTTTGGGGCAAAATTGCAAAAAATTCCTTTATTATGGGGAAAAATTGCAGAAATTTCTTTTATTTTAAGGGAAAATTGCAGAATTTCACATATTTCAGAGAAAAAAAGCAAAAATTTTTCATATTTTGGGGCAAAAAGGCAGAAATTCCCATTTATTTGGGGCAAAAATGTAGAAATTCACCTTATTTTGGGGTAAAATTGCAGACATTTCACATATTTCAGGGCAAAAAAGCAGAAATTCCCGTTATTTGAGGGCATAAAGGCAGAAATTCCCTTTATTTTGGGATAAAATTGCAGAAATTTCCTTGTTTGGGGGCAAAAAGGCAGAAAATCCCCTTAATTTTGGACAAAAAGGCAGAAATTCCCCGTATTTTAGAGCAAAATTGCAGATATTCCCTAAATATTGGGGCAAAAATGCAGAAATTCCCTTTATTTGGGGCAAATCGGCAGAAGTTCCCCTTATTTTCGGGAAAAGAGGCAGAAATTCCCTGTATTTTGAAGCAAAATTGCAGAAACTCCCCTAATTTTGGGGCAAAAAGGAAGAAATTCCCATTTTTTGGGCAAAAATACAGAAATTCTCCTTATTTCGGGGCAAAAATCAGAAATTTCCCTTATTTTGGGGCAAAATTTTAGAAATTTCTTTTATTTTGGTACAGAATTGCCGTAATTTTTCTTATTTTGTGGCAAAAGTGCAGAAATTCCCCATATTTTGGTGCAAAAAGGCTGAAATTCCCCTTATTTTGAGGTAAAATGCTGAAATTCCCCATATTTTGGGGTTAAAAGGCAGAAATTCCCCTCATTTTGGGGCAAAAAGGCACAAATTTCCCTTATTTTCGGGCAAAATTGCAGAAATTTCATTTATTTCAGGGCAAAAAGTCAGAAATTACTTTTATTTTGGGGCAAAAAGCAGAAATTTCTTTCATTTTGGTACAAAATTTAAGAAATTTTTATTATTTTGGAACAAAAAGTCAGAAATTCCCCATATTTTGGGGCAAAAAGGCAGAAATTCCCTTTACTTTGTGGCAAAAAGGCAGAAATTCCCATTAATTGGGGCAGAAAAGCAAAAATTTTCCTTATTCGGGGACAATAAGGCAGAAATTCCCCATATTTTGTGGCAAAAAGGCAGAAATTCCCCTTATTTGAAGGTAAAATGTTGAAATTTCACTTTTTTGGCAAAAAGGAAGAAATTCCCCTTATTTTGGGGCAAAATTGCAGAAATTTCACTTATTTCAGGGCAAAAAGTCAGAAATTTGCCTTAATTTGGGGCAAAAACAGAAATTCTCCTAATTTTAGGGCCAAAAACAGAAATTCCCCTTATTTTGGGGTAAAATTGCGGAAATTTCAAATATTTCAGGGCAAAATGGCAGAAATTCCACATATTTCGGGCAATAAGGCAAAAATTCCCCATATTTTGGAGCAAAATTTCAGAAAATCCCCTTATATTGGTGCAAAAATGCAGAAATTCCTTTTATTTTGGTGCAATAAGGCAAAAATTCACCGTATTTTGAAGCAAAATTGCACATATTCCCATAATTTTGAGGGAAAATGCAGAAATTCACATTATTTTGGGGCAAAAAGACAGAAATTCTCCTTATTTCAGGGCAAAAAGTCAGAAATTCCCCTTATTTTGGGGCAAAATTCCAGAAATGTTTATTATTTAGGGCAAAATTGCAGAAATCTCCCTAATTTTGGGGCAAAATTAGAGAAATTTCACTTATTTCAGGGAAAAAACGCAGAAATTTCTCTTATTTTGGGGCATAAAGGCAGAAATTACTTTTATTTTGGTACAAAATTGCAGAAAATTATTTTATTTTGGGGCAAAAATACAGAAATTCCCCATATTTTAGGGCAAAAAGAAGAGATTCCCCTTATTATTAGGTAAAAAGGCTGAAATTCCTTTTATTTTGGGGCAAAAAGACAAAAAATCCCCTAATTTTGTGGCAAAAAAGCAGTAATTTCCCTTATTTTGAGGCAAAATTGGAGAAATTTCATTTATTTCAGGGCAAAATTCAAAAATTCCTTTTATTTTGGGGCAAAAATACAGAAATTCCGAATATTTTTGAGTATAAAGGCAGAAATTTCACTTATTTTGATGTAAAAAGGAAAAAATTCCTCTTATTTTGGATCAAAAATGAAGAAATTTCTCTTCTTTGTGGCAAAAGGTAAACATTCCCCTTATTTTCGGGCAAAAAAGCAAAAATTCCCCCTATTTTGGAGCAAAATTGCAGAAATTTCCTTAATTGTGGGGCAAAAAGGCAGAAATTCTTTATATGTTGGGGCAAAAAGACAGAAATTTTCCTTATTTTGCGGCAAAACTCAGAAATTCCACTTATTTTGGGGCAAAATTCCACAAAATTCTCTTATTTTGGGACAAAATTGCAGAAATTTCAATTTTTTTGGGCCAAATTTGCAGAAATTTCACTTATTTCAGAAAAAAAAATTAGAAATTTTTTATATTTTAGGGCAAAAAGGCAGAAATTCCTTATATTTTGTGGCAAAAAATGCAGAAATTACCCTTATTTTGAGGTAAAAAGCCAGAAATTTCCGTTATTTTGGTGCAAAAATACAGAAATTCCCCTTATTTTGGGGCAAAACTGCAGAAATTTCAATTATTTTGGGGAAAAATTTTTGAAATTTAACTTATTTCAGGGCAAAATGTCGGAAATTCCCGTTATTTTGGGGCAAAAAGACAGATATTCCATTTATTTTTTTAAAAAAAGTCAGAAATTGCACTTATTTTGAGTCAAAAAGGCAGAAAATTCCCTTATTTTGGGTTAAAAATGAAGAAATTTCCCTTTTATGGCAAAAAGGTATACATTCCTTTTATTTTCGGGCAAAAAGGCAGAAATTCCCCGTATTTGGAGCAAAATTTCAGAAATTCCCCTAATTTTGGGGCAAAAGGCAGAAATTCCCCTTATTTTGGGGTAAAACTGCAGAAATTTCACTTATTTCGCGGCAAAATGGCAGAAATTACCCTTATTTTCTGCGAAAAAGGAAGAAAATCCTTGTATTTTGGAGCAAAATTGCAGTAATTTACCTAATTTTGGCGTATAACATGCAGTAATTTTCTTTGTTTTGGGGCAAAAAGGCAGAAATTTTCATTATTTTGGGGCAAAAGGCAGAAATTCGCCTTATTTTAGGGCAAAATTTCAGAAATTTCCTTTATTTGGGGACAAAAAACAGAAATTCCCTTTATTTTGGGGCAAAATTGCAAAAAATTCCTTTATTATGGGGAAAAATTGCAGAAATTTCTTTTATTTTAAGGGAAAATTGCAGAATTTCACATATTTCAGAGAAAAAAAGCAAAAATTTTTCATATTTTGGGGCAAAAAGGCAGAAATTCCCATTTATTTGGGGCAAAAATGTAGAAATTCACCTTATTTTGGGGTAAAATTGCAGACATTTCACATATTTCAGGGCAAAAAAGCAGAAATTCCCGTTATTTGAGGGCATAAAGGCAGAAATTCCCTTTATTTTGGGATAAAATTGCAGAAATTTCCTTGTTTGGGGGCAAAAAGGCAGAAAATCCCCTTAATTTTGGACAAAAAGGCAGAAATTCCCCGTATTTTAGAGCAAAATTGCAGATATTCCCTAAATATTGGGGCAAAAATGCAGAAATTCCCTTTATTTGGGGCAAATCGGCAGAAGTTCCCCTTATTTTCGGGAAAAGAGGCAGAAATTCCCTGTATTTTGAAGCAAAATTGCAGAAACTCCCCTAATTTTGGGGCAAAAAGGAAGAAATTCCCATTTTTTGGGCAAAAATACAGAAATTCTCCTTATTTCGGGGCAAAAATCAGAAATTTCCCTTATTTTGGGGCAAAATTTTAGAAATTTCTTTTATTTTGGTACAGAATTGCCGTAATTTTTCTTATTTTGTGGCAAAAGTGCAGAAATTCCCCATATTTTGGTGCAAAAAGGCTGAAATTCCCCTTATTTTGAGGTAAAATGCTGAAATTCCCCATATTTTGGGGTTAAAAGGCAGAAATTCCCCTCATTTTGGGGCAAAAAGGCACAAATTTCCCTTATTTTCGGGCAAAATTGCAGAAATTTCATTTATTTCAGGGCAAAAAGTCAGAAATTACTTTTATTTTGGGGCAAAAAGCAGAAATTTCTTTCATTTTGGTACAAAATTTAAGAAATTTTTATTATTTTGGAACAAAAAGTCAGAAATTCCCCATATTTTGGGGCAAAAAGGCAGAAATTCCCTTTACTTTGTGGCAAAAAGGCAGAAATTCCCATTAATTGGGGCAGAAAAGCAAAAATTTTCCTTATTCGGGGACAATAAGGCAGAAATTCCCCATATTTTGTGGCAAAAAGGCAGAAATTCCCCTTATTTGAAGGTAAAATGTTGAAATTTCACTTTTTTGGCAAAAAGGAAGAAATTCCCCTTATTTTGGGGCAAAATTGCAGAAATTTCACTTATTTCAGGGCAAAAAGTCAGAAATTTGCCTTAATTTGGGGCAAAAACAGAAATTCTCCTAATTTTAGGGCCAAAAACAGAAATTCCCCTTATTTTGGGGTAAAATTGCGGAAATTTCAAATATTTCAGGGCAAAATGGCAGAAATTCCACATATTTCGGGCAATAAGGCAAAAATTCCCTGTATTTTGGAGCAAAATTTCAGAAATTCGCCTTATATTGGTGCAAAAATGCAGAAATTCCTTTTATTTTGGTGCAATAAGGCAAAAATTCACCGTATTTTGAAGCAAAATTGCACATATTCCCATAATTTTGAGGGAAAATGCAGAAATTCACATTATTTTGGGGCAAAAAGACAGAAATTCTCCTTATTTCAGGGCAAAAAGTCAGAAATTCCCCTTATTTTGGGGCAAAATTCCAGAAATGTTTATTATTTAGGGCAAAATTGCAGAAATCTCCCTAATTTTGGGGCAAAATTAGAGAAATTTCACTTATTTCAGGGAAAAAACGCAGAAATTTCTCTTATTTTGGGGCATAAAGGCAGAAATTACTTTTATTTTGGTACAAAATTGCAGAAAATTATTTTATTTTGGGGCAAAAATACAGAAATTCCCCATATTTTAGGACAAAAAGGAGAGATTCCCCTTATTATTAGGTAAAAATTCTGAAATTCCTTTTATTTTGGGGCAAAAAGACAGAAATTCCCCTTATTTTGTGGCAAAAAAGCAGAATTTTCCCTTATTTTGAGGCAAAATTGGAGAAATTTCATTTATTTCAGGGCATAATTCAAAAATTCCTTTTATTTTGGGGCAAAAATACAGAAATTTCGTATATTTTTGAGTAAAAAAGCAGAAATTTCACTTATTTTGACGTAAAAAGCAGAAATTCCTCTTATTTTGGGGCAAAAATGAAGAAATTTCCCTTTTTGTGGCAAAAGGTAAACATTCCCCTTATTTTCGGGCAAAAAAGCAGAAATTCCCAAATTTTGGAGCAAATTTGCAGAAATTCCCTTAATTGTGGGGCAAAAAGACAGAAACTCCCTATATGTTATCGCAAAAAGAGAGAAATTCTCCTTATTTTGGGGCAACACTCAGAAATTCCACTTATTTTGGGGAAAAATTCCAGAAATTTTTCTTATTTTGGACAAAATTGCAGAAATTTCAATTTTTTTGGGCCAAAATTGCAGAAATTTCACTTATTTCAGGGAAAAAAGGCAGAAATTTTTCTTATTTTGGGGCAAAAAGGCAAAAATTCCTTATATTTTGTGGCAAAAATGCAGAAATTCCCCTTATTTTGAGGTAAAAAGGCAGAAATTTCCCTTATTTTGGAGCAAAAATACAAAAATTCCCCTTATTTTGGGGCAAAACTGCAAAAATTTCAATTATTTTGGGGAAAAATTTTTGAAATTTAACTTATTTCAGGGCAAAAAGTCAGAAATTCCCCTTATTTTGGGGCAAAATACAGAAATTCCATTTATTTTTGGAAAAAAGTCAGAAATTGCACTTATTTTGAGTCAAAAAGACGGAAAATCCCCTTATTTTGGGGTAAAACTGCAGAAATTTCACTTATTTCGCGGCAAAATGGCAGAAATTCCCTTTATTTTCTGCGAAAAAGGCAGAAAATCCCCGTATTTTGGAGCAAAATTGCAGAAATTCACCTAATTTTGGCGTAAAACATGCAGTAATTTTCTTTGTTTTGGGGCAAAATGGCAGAAATTCTCCTTATTTTGGGGCAAAAGGCAGAAATTACCCTTATTTTAGGGCAAAATTGCAGAAATTTCCCCTATTTGGGGACAAAAAACAGAAATTCCCCTTATTTTGCGGCAAAATTGCAAAAAATTCCTTTATTATGGGGAAAAATTGCAGAAATTTCTGTTATTTTAAGGCAAAATTGCAGAAATTTCACATATTTCAGAGAAAAAAAGCAAAATTTTTTCATATTTTGGGGCAAAAAGGCAGAAATTCCCATTATTTGGGGGCAAAAAGTTAGAAATTCACCTTATTTTGGGGTAAAATTGCAGAAATTTCACATATTTCAGGGCAAAAAGGCAGAAATTCCCATCATTTGAGGGCATAAAGGCAGAAATTCCTATTATTTTGGGATAAAACTGCAGAAATTTCCCTTGTTTGGGGGCAAAAAGGCAGAAAATCCCCTTAATTTTGGGCAAAAAGGCAGAAATTCCCCGTATTTTAAAGCAAAATTGCAGAAATTCCCTAAATATTGGGGCAAAAATGCAGAAATTCCCTTTATTTGGGGCAAACCGGCAGAAGGTCCCCTTTATTTTCGGGAAAAGAGGCAGAAATTCCCTGTATTTTTAAGCAAAATTGCAGAAACTCCCCTAATTTTGGGGCAAAAAGGCAGAAATTCCCTTTTTTGGGGGGCATAAATACAGAAATTTTTTTTATTTCAGGGCAAAAATCAGAAATTTCCCTGATTTTGGGGCAAAATTTTAGAAATTTCTTTTATTTTGGTACAGAATTGCAGAAATTTTTCTTATTTTGTGGCAAAAAGGCAGAAATTTTCCATATTTTGGTGCAAAGAGGCTGAAATTCCCCTTATTTTGAGGTAAAATGCTGAAATTCCCCATATTTTGGGGTTAAAAGGCAGAAATTCCCCTCATTTTGGGGCAAAAAGGCACAAATTTCCCTAATTTTCGGGCGAAATTGCAGAAATTTCATTTATTTCAGGGCAAAAAGTCAGAAATTACTTTTATTTTGGGGCAAAAAGCACAAATTTCTTTTATTTTGGTACAAAGTTGAAGAAATTTTCCTTATTTTGGAACAAAAAGTAAGAAATTCCCCATATTTTGGGCAAAAGGCAGAATTTCCCCTTATTTTAGGGTAAAAAAGCTGAAATTCCCGTTATTTTGGGGCAAAAAGGCAGAAATTCACTTTACATTGTGCCCAAAAGGCAGAAATTCCCATTAATTGGGGCAGAAAAGCAAAACTTTTCCTTATTTGGGGGCAATAAGGCAGAAATTCCCTATATTTTGTGGCAAAAAGGCAGAAATTCCCCTTATTTGAAGGTAAAATGCTGAAATTTCCCTTATTTTGGCAAAAAGGCAGAAATTCCCCTTATTTTGGGGCAAAATTGCAGAAATTTCACTTATTTCAGGGCAAAAAGTCAGAAATTTGCCTTAATTTGGGGCAAAAACAGAAATTCTCCTAATTTTGGGGCCAAAAACAGAAATTCCCCTTATTTTGGGGTAAAATTGCGGAAATTTCAAATATTTCAGGGCAAAATGGCAGAAATTCCACTTTATTTCGGGCAATAAGGCAAAAATTCTCCGTATTTTGGAGCAAAATTTCATAAATTCCCCTTATATTGGTGCAAAAATGGAGAAATTCCTTTTATTTTGGTGCAATAAGGCAAAAATTCCCCGTATTTTGAAGCAAAATTGCACATATTCCCCTAATTTTGAGGGAAAATGCAGAAATTCACATTATTTTGGGGCAAAATTCCAGAAATTTCCTTTATTTTGGGGCAAAATTGCAGAAATCTCCCTAATTTGGGGGCAAAATTACAGAAATTTCACTTATTTCAGGGAAAAAACGCAGAAATTTCTCTTATTTTGGGGCATAAAAGCAGAAATTACTTTTATTTTGGTACAAAATTGCAGAAAATTTTATTATTTTGGGGCAAAAATAAAGAAATTCCCCATATTTTAGGGCATAAAGGAGAGATTCCCCTTATTATTAGGTAAAAAGGCTGAAATTCTCCTTATTTTGGGGCATAAAGACAGAAATTCCCCTTATATTGTGGCAAAATGGCAGAAATTTCCATTATTTTGAGGCAAAATTAAAGAAATTTCACTTATTTCACGTCAAAATTCAAAAATTGCATTTATATTGGTGCAAAAATACAGAAATTCCATATATTTTTGAGTAAAAAGGCAGAAATTTCAATTATTTTGAGGGAAAAAAGCAGAAATTCCTCTTATTTGGGCAAAAATGAAGAAATTTCCCTATTTTGTGGCAAAAGGTAAACATTCCTCTTATTTTCGGGCAAAAAAGCAGAAATTCCCCGTATTTTAGAGCAAAATTGCAGAAATTCCACTAATTGTGGGGCAAAAAGGCAGAAATTCCCTATATGTTGGGGCAAAAATACAGAAATTCTCCTTATTTTGGGGCAAAACTCAGAAATTCCACTTATTTTGGGGCAAAATTCCAGAAATTTTTCTTATTTTGGGACAAAATTGCAGAAATTTCAATTTTTTTGGGCCAAAATTGCAGAAATTTCACTTATTTCAGGAAAAAAAGGCAGAAATTCCTAATATTTTGTGGCAAAAAGGCAGAAATTCTTTATATTTTGTGGCAAAAATGCAGAAATTCCCCTTATTTTGAGGTAAAAAGGCAGAATTTTCCTTATTTGGGGGCAAAAATACAGAAATTCCCCTTATTTTGGGCAAAATTGCAGAAATTTCAATTATTTTGTGGAAAAATTTTTGAAATTTAACTTATTTCAGGGCAAAAATTCGGAAATTCCCCTTATTTTGGGGCAAAAAGACAGAAATTCCATTTATTTTTGGAAAAAAGTCTGAAATTGCACTTATTTTGAGTCAAAAATGCGGAAAATCCCCTTATTTTGGGGTAAAAATGAAGAAATTTCCCTATTTATGGCAAAAAGGTATACATTCCCTTTATTTTCCGGCAAAAAGGCAGAAATTCCCCGTATTTTGGAGCAAAATTTCAGAAATTCCCCTAATTTTGGATCAAAAAGGCAGAAAATCCTATTATTTTGGAGTAAAACTGCAGAAATTTCACTTATTTTGCGGCAAAATGGCAGAAATTCCCTTTATTTTCTGTGAACAAAGCAGAAAATCCCTGTATTTTGGAGCAAAATTGCAGAAATTCACCTAATTTTGGCGTAAAACATGCAGTAATTTTCTTTGTTTTGGGGCAAAAAGGCAGAAATTCCCCGTATTTTAAAGCAAAATTGCAGATATTCCCTAAATATTGGGGCAAAAATGCAGAAATTCCATTTATTTGGGGCAAATCGGCAGAAGTTCCCCTTATTTTCGGGAAAAGAGGCAGAAATTCTCTGTATTTTGAAGCAAAATTGCAGAAACTCCCCTAATTTTGGGGCAAAAAGGCAGAAATTCCCTTTTTTGGGGGGCAAAAATACAGAAATTCTCCTTATTTCGGTGCAAAAATCAGAAATTTCTTTTATTTTGGGGATAAATTTTAGAAATTTCTTATATTTTGGTACAGAATTGCAGAAATTTTTCTTATTTTGTGGCAAAAAGGCAGAAATTCCCCATATTTTGGTGCAAAAAGGCTGAAATTCCCCTTATTTTGAGGTAAAATGCTGAAATTCCCCATATTCTGGGGTTAAAAGGCCGAAATTCCCCTCATTTTGGGGCAAAAAGGCACAAATTTCCCTTATTTTCGAGCAAAATTGCAGAAATTTCATTTATGTCAGGGCAAAAAGTCAGAAATTACTTTTATTTTGGGGCAAAAAGCAGAAATTTCATTTATTTTGGTACAAAATTGAAGAAATTTTTCATATTTTGGAACAAAAAGTCAGAAATTCCCCATATTTTGGGCAAAAGGCAGAAATTCCCCTTATTTTGGGGTAAAAAGGCTGAAATTCCCGATATTTTGGGACAATAAGGCAGAAATTCCCATTAATTGTGGCAGAAAAGCAAAACTTTTCCGTATTTGGGGGCAATAAGGAAGAAATTCCCCATATTTTGTGGCAAAAAGGCAGAAATTCCCCTTATTTTGGGGCAAAAGGCAGAAATTTCCCTTTTTTTGGGGCAAATTTGCAGAAATTTCACTTATTTCAGGGAAAAAAAGGCAGAAATTTTCCTTATTTTGGGGCAAAAAGAGAGAAATTCCTAATATTTTGTGGCAAAATGCAGAAATTCCTAATATTTTGTTGCAAAAATGCAGAAATTTCCCTTATTTTGAGGTAAAAAGGCTGAAATTCCCTTTATTTGGGGGTAAAAAGGCAGAAATTTTTCTTATTTTGGGGCAAATTTGCAGAAATTTCACTTATTTCAGGGTAAAAAGTCAGAAATTTCCCTTATTTTGGGGCAAAAAGGAGAAATTTTTTTTATTATGGTACAAAATTGAAGAAATTTTCTTTATTTTGGAACAAAAAGGCAGAAATTCCCCATATTTTGTGGTAAAAGCAGAAATTCTTCTTATTTTGTGGTAAAATGCAGAAATTCCCATTATTTAGAGGTAAAATGTAGAAATTCCCCTAATATTGGGGAAAAATGCAGAAATTCCCTTTATTTTGGGGCTAAAAGGCAGAAATTTTCTGTATTTTGAAGAAAAATTGCAGAAATTCTCATAATTTTCGGGCTAAAAGGCTGAAATTCTCCTTATTTTGGGGCAAAAAGACAGAAAATCTCCTTTTTTTGAGTGCAAAAATTCAGAAATTCCCCTTTTTTGAGGCAAAATTGCAGAAATTTCCTTTACTCTGGGTCAAAATTGCAGAAATTTCCCTTATTTTGGGGCAAAATTGCAGAAATTTCACTTTTTTCAGGGAAAAAAGGCAGAAATTTCTCTTATTTTAGGGCAAAAAGGCAGAAATTTTTTTTTTGGTATAAATTTGCAGAAATTTTTCCTATTTTGGGGCAAAAAGGCAGAAATTCCCCTTATTTTGAGGTAAAAATGCTGAAATTCCCCTTATTTGGGGGCAAAAAGGCAGAAATTCCTCTTATTTTGGGGTAAAAAGGAGACATTTCCCTTATTTTGGGGAAAATTTTAGAAATTTCACTTATTTCAGGGCAAAAAGTCAGAAATTCCCCTTATTTTGGAGCAAAAAGCAGAAATTTCTTTTATTATGGTACAAAATTGAAGAAATTTTCCTTATTTTGGAACAAAAAGGCAGAAATTCCCCATATTTTGGAGCAAAATGCAGAAATTATTCTTATTTTGAGGCAAAATGCAGAAATTCCCTTTTTTTTGGGGCTAAAAGGCAGACATTCCCCTTATTTTGGGGCAAAAAGCAGACATTTCCCTTATTTTGGGGAAAAATTTTAGAAACTTCACTTATTTCAGGGCAAAAAGTCAGAAATTCCCCTTATTTTGGGGCAAAAAAACAGAAATTCCGTTTTTTGGGGGGTAAAAGGCAGGAATTGCACTTATTTTGAGTCTAAAAGGCAGAAAATCCCCTTATTTTGAGGCAAAAGTGAAGAAATTTCCCTTTTTTATGGCAAAAAGGTGTACATTCCCTTTATTTTCGGGCAAAAAGGCAGAAATTCCCCGTATTTTGAAGCAAATTTGCAGAAATTCCCCTAATTTTGGGGCAAAAAGGCAGAAATTCCCCTTAATTTAGGGTAAAACTGCAGAAATTTCACTTATTTCGCGGCAAAATGGCAGAAATTCCCCTTATTTTCGTCGAAAAAGGCAGAAAATCCTCGTATTTTGGAGCAAAATTGCAGATATTCACCTAATTTTGGGGTAAAACATGCAGTAATTTTCTTTATTTTGTGGCAAAAAGGCAGAAATTCCTCTTATTTTGGGGCAAATGGCAGAAATTGCCCTTATTTTAGAGCAAAATTGCAAAAATTTCCCTTATTTGGGGGCAAAAAACAGAAATTCCCCTTATTTTGGGGTAAAATTGCAGAAATTTCACTTATTTCAGGGAAAAAAGGCAGAAATTTCTCTTATTTTGGGGCAAAAAGACAGAAATTTCTTTTATTTTGGTACAAAATTGTAGAAATTTTTCTTATTTTGGGGCAAAAAGGCAGAAATTCCCCATATTTTGGGGCAAAAGGCAGAAATTCCCCTTATTTTGAGAAAAAACGCTGAAATTCCCCTTATTTTGGGGCAAAAAGGCAGAAATTCCCCTTATTTTTGGGCAAAAAAACAGAAATTCCTTTTATTTTTGGGGAAAAGGCAGAAATTGCACTTATTTTGAGTCAACAAGGCGGAAAATCCCCTTATTTTGGGGCAAAAGTGAAGAAATTTCCCTTTTTTATGACAAAAAGGTATACATTCCCTTTATTTTCGGGCAAAAAGGCAGAAAATCACCTTTTTTCGAGTGCAAAAATTCAGAAATTCCTCTTTTTTGAGGCAAAATTGCAGAAATTTCCTTTACTTTGGGTCAAAATTGCAGAAATTTCCTTTATTTTGGGGCAAAATTGCAGAAATTTCACTTATTTCAGGGAAAAAAGGGAGAATTTCTCTTATTTTGGGACAAAGAGGCAGAAATTTCTTTTATTTTGGTAAAAAATTGCAGAAATTTTTCCTATTTTGGGGCAAAAAGGCAGAAATTCCCCTTATTTTGAGGTAAAAAAGCTAAAATTCCCATTATTTGGGGGCAAAAAGGCAGAAATTCTCCTAATTTTGAGGCAAAAAGCAAACATTTCCCTTATTTTGGGGAAAAATTTTAGAAATTTCACTTATTTCAGGGCAAAAAGTCAGAAATTCCCCTTATTTTTGGGCAAAAAGGAGAAATTTCGTTTATTATAGTACAAAATTGAAGAAATTTCCCTTATTTTGGAACAAAAAGGCAGAAATTCCCCATATTTTGGAGCAAAAATCAGAAATTATTCTTATTTTGAGGTAAAATGCAGAAATTCCTTTTATTTTGGGGCAAAATAGCAGAAATTCCCCGTATTTTGAAGCAAAATTGCAGAAATTCTCATAATTTTCGGGCAAAAAGGCAGAAATTCTCCTTATTTTGGGGCAAAAAGACAGAATATCCTCTTTTTTCAGGAGCAAAAAGTCAGAAAATCCCCTTATTTTGGGGAAAAATTGCAGAAATTTCCTTTACATTGGGGCAAAATTGCATAAATTTTCTTTATTTTGGGGCAAAATTGCAGAAATTTCACTTATTTCAGGAAAAAAAGGCAAAAATTTTTCTTATTTTTGGGCAAAAAGGCAGAAATTTCTTTTATTTTGGTATAAAATTTCAGAAATTTTTTTTATTTTGGGGCAAAAAAGCAGAAATTCCCCTTATTTTGGGGCAAAAAGGCATAAATTCCCCATATTTTGGGGCAAAAAGCAGACATTTCTCGTATTTTGGGGAAAAATTTTAGAAATTTCACTTATTTCAGGGCATAAAGTCAGAAATTCCCCTTATTTTGCGGCAAAAAGACAGAAATTCCATTTATTTTTGGGGAAAAGGCAGAAATTGCACTTATTTTGAGTCAAAAAGGCAGAAAATCACCTTATTTTGGGGCAAAAGTGAAGAAATTTCCCTTTCTTATGGCAAAAAGGTATATATTCCCTTTATTTTTGGGCAAAAAGGCAGAAATTCCCTGTATTTTGGAGCAAAATTGCAGAAATTTCCCTAATTTTGGGGCAAAAAGGCAGAAATTCCCCTTATTTTGGGGTAAAACTGCAGAAATTTTACTTATTTCGCGGCAAGATAGCAGAAATTCCCCTTATTTTCGGCGAAAAACGCAGAAAATCCTCGTATTTTGGAGCAAAATTGCAGAAATTCACCTAATTTTGGGGTAAAACATGCAGTAATTTTTTATATTTTGTGGCAAAAAGGCAGAAATTCCCCTTATTTTGGGTCAAATGGCAGAAATTCCCCTTATTTTAGGGCAAAATTGCAGAAATTTTCCTTATTTGTAGGCAAAATCCAGAAATTCCCCTTATTTTGGGGCAAAATTGCAGAAATTTGCTTTATTATGGGGAAAATTGCAGAAATTTCCCTTATTTTAGGCCAAAATTGCAGAAATTTCACTTATTTCAGAAAAGAAAAGCAAAAATTTTTATTATTTTGGGGCAAAAAGGAAGAAATTCTTATTATTTTGGGGCAAAAGTCAGAAATTCACCTTATTTTGGGGTAAAATTGCAGAAATTTCACATATTTCAGGGCAAAAAGGCAGAAATTCCCCTTATTTTGAGGTAAAATGCTGAAATTCCCCTTATTTTGGGGCAAAAAGCCACAAATTTCATTTATTTTTAGGCAAAATTTTAGAAATTTCATTTATTTCAGGGTAAAAAGTCAGAAATTCCCCTTATTTTGGGGCGAAAAGGAGAAATTTCTTTTATTATGGTACAAAATTGAAGAAATTTTTTTTATTTTGGAAGAAAAAGGCAGAAATTCCCCATATTTTGGGGTAAAAGGCAGATATGGTTCTTATTTTGAGGTAAAATGCAGAAATTCCCCTTTTTAGAGGTAAAATGTAGAAATTCCCTTAATATTGGAGAAAAATGCAGAAATTCTCTTTATTTTAGGGCTAAAAGGCAGAAATTTTCCATATTTTGAAAAAAAAATTGCAGAAATTCTCATGATTTTCGGGCAAAATAGCTGATTCTTTTTATTTTGGGGCAAAAAGAAAGAAAATCTCCTTTTTTCGGGTGCAAAAAGTCAGAAATTCCCCTTATTTGGGGCAAAATTGCAGAAATTTTTTTTACTATGGGTCAAATTGCAGAACTTTCCCTTATTTTGGGGCAAAAAGGCAGAAATTTCTTTTATTTTGTTAGAAATTTGCAGAATTTTTTCCTATTTTGGGGCAAAAAGGCAGAAATTCCCCTTATTTTGAGGTAAAAATGCTGAAATTCCCCTTATTTGGGGGCAAAAAGGCAGAAATTCCTCTTATTTTGGGGTAAAAAGGAGACATTTCCTTTATTTTGGGGAAAATTTTAGAAATTTCACTTATTTCAGGGCAAAAAGTCAGAAATTCCCCTTATTTTGGAGCAAAAAGCAGAAATTTCCTTTATTATGGTACAAAGTTGAAGAAATTTTCCTTATTTTGGAACAAAAAGGCAGAAATTCCCCATATTTTGGAGCAAAATGCAGAAATTATTCTTATTTTGAGGTAAAATGCAGAAATTCCCTTTATTTTGGGGCTAAAAGGCAGACATTCCCCTTATTTTGGGGCAAAAAGCAGACATTTCCCTTATTTTGGGGAAAAATTTTAGAAATTTCACTTATTTCAGGGCAAAAAGTCAGAAATTCCCCTTATTTTGGGGCAAAAAAACAGAAATTCCGTTTATTTTGGGGGAAAAGGCAGAAATTGCACTTATTTTGAGTCTAAAAGGCGGAAAATCCCCTTATTTTGGGGCAAAAGTGAAGAAATTTCCCTTTTTTATGGCAAAAAGGTGTACATTCCCTTTATTTTCGGGCAAAAAGGCAGAAATTCCCCGTATTTTGAAGCAAAATTGCAGAAATTCCCCTAATTTTGGTGCAAAAAGGCAGAAATTCCCCTTAATTTAGGGTAGAACTGCAGAAATTTCACTTATTTTGCGGCAAAATGGCAGAAATTCCCCTTATTTTCGGCGAAAAAGGCAGAAAATCCTCGTATTTTGGAGCAAAATTGCAGATATTCACCTAATTTTGGGGTAAAACATGCAGTAATTTTCTTTATTTTGTGGAAAAAATGCAGAAATTCCTCTTATTTTGGGGCAAATGGCAGAAATTCCCCTTATTTTAGGGCAAAATTGCAAAAATTTCCCTTACTTGGGGGCAAAAAACAGAAATTCCCCTTATTTTGGGGTAAAATTGCAGAAATTTCACTTATTTCAGGGAAAAAAGGCAGAAATTTCTCTTATTTTAGGGCAAAAAGACAGAAATTTCTTTTATTTTGGTACAAAATTGCAGAAATTTTTCTTATTTTGGGGCAAAAAGGCAGAAATTCCCCATATTTTTGGGCAAAAGGCAGAAATTCCCATTATTTTGAGAAAAAGGCTGAAATTCCCCTTATTTTGGGGCAAAAAGGCAGAAATTCTCCTTATTTTTGGGCAAAAAAACAGAAATTCCTTTTATTTTTGGGGAAAAGGCAGAAATTGCACTTATTTTGAGTCAAAAAGGCGGAAAAGCCCCTTATTGGGGCAAAAGTGAAGAAATTTCCCTTTTTTATGGCAAAAAGGTATACATTCCCTTTATTTTCGGGCAAAAAGGCAGAAATTCCCCGTATTTTGGAGCAAAATTGCAGAAATTCCCTTAATTTTGAGGCAAAAGGGCAGAAATAACCCTTATTTAGAGGTAAAACTGCAGAAATTTCACTTATTTCGCGGCAAAATTGCAGAAATTCTCCTTATTTTCGGCAAAAAAGGCAGAAAATCCTCGTATTTTGGAGCAAAATTGCAGATATTCACCTAATATTGGGGTAAAACATGCAGTAATTTTCTTTATTTTGTGGCAAAAAGGCAGAAATTTACCTTCTTTTGGGGCAAATGGCAGAAATTCCCCTTATTTTAGGGCAAAATTGCAAAAATTTCAATTATTCGGGTCAAAAAACAGAAAATCCCCTTATTTTGGGGCAAAATGGCAGAAATTTGCTTTATTTTGGGGCAAAAAAACAGAAATTCCCCTTATTTTGGGGCAAAATTGCAGAAATTTGCTTTATTATGGGGAATAATTGCAGAAATTTCCCTTATTTTAGGGCAAAATTGCAGAAATTTCACTTATTTCAGAAAAAAACGCAAAATTGTTTTTTGGGGGGCAAAAAGGTAGAAATTCCCATTATTTTGGGGCAAAAAGGCAGAAATTCACCTTATTTTGGGGTAAAAGGCAGAAATTCTTCTTATTTTGAGGTAAAATGCAGAAATTCCCCTTATTTAGAGGTAAAATGCAGAAATTCCCCTAATATTGAGAAAAAATGCAGAAATTCACTCTATTTTGGAGCTAAAAGGCAGAAATTTTTCATATTTTGAAGAAAAATTGCAGAAAGTCTCATAATTTTCGGCAAAAAGGCTGAAATTCTCTTTATTTTGGGGCAAAAAGTCAGAAAATCTCCTTTTTTCGGTTGCAAAAATTCAGAAATTCCTTTTATTTGGGGCAAAATTGCGGAAATTTCCTATACTTTGGGGCAAAATTGCAGAAATTTCCCTTATTTTGGGGTAAAATTGCAGAAATTTCACTTATTTCAGGGAAAAAAGGCAGAAATTTCTCTTATTTTGGGGCAAAAAGACAGAAATTTCTTTTATTTTGGTACAAAATTGCAGAAATTATTCTAATTTTGGGGCAAAAATGCAGAAATTCCCCATATTTTGGGGAAAAAGGCAGAAATTCCCCTTATTTTGAGAAAATAGGCTGAAATTCCCCTTATTTTGGGGCAAAAAGGCAGAAATTCCCCTTATTTTTGGGCAAAAAACCAGAAATTCCTTTTATTTTTGGGGAAAAGGCAGAAATTGCACTTATTTTGAGATAAAAGGCAGAAAATCCCCTTATTTTGGGGCAAAAGTGAAGAAATTTCCCTTTTTTATGGCAAAAAGGTATACATTCCCTTTATTTTCGGGCAAAAAGGCAGAAATTCCCCGTATTTTGGAGCAAAATTGCAGAAATTCCCCTAATTTGAGGGCAAAAAGGCAGAAATAACCCTTATTTTGGGGTAAAACTGCAGAAATTTCACTTATTTCGCGGCAAAATGGCAGAAATTCCCCTTATTTTTGGCGAAAAAGGCAGAAAATCCTTGTATTTTGGAGCAAAATTGCAGATATTCACCTAATTTTGGGTTAAAACATGCAGTAATTTTCTTTATTTTGTGGCAAAAAGGCAGAAATTCCCCTTATTTTGGGGCAAATGGCAGAAATTTCCCTTATTTTAGGCCAAAATTGCAGAAATTTCACTTATTTCAGAAAAAAAAAGCAAAAATTTTTCTTATTTTGGGGCAAAAATGCAGAAATTCCTATTATTTTGGGGCAAAAGTCAGAAATTCACCTTATTTTGGGGTAAAATTGCAGAAATTTCACATATTTCAGGGCAAAAAAGCAGAAATTCCCCTTATTTTGAGGTAAAATGCTGATATTCCCCATATTTTGGGGCAAAAGGCAGAAATTCCACTTATTTTGGGGCAAAAAGCCACAAATTTCTTTTATTTTCGGGCAAAATTTCAGAAATTTCATTTATTTCAGGGTAAAAAGTCAGAAATTCCTCTTATTTTGGGGCGAAAAGGAGAAATTTCTTTTATTATGGTACAAAATTGAAGAAATTTTTTTTAGTTTGGAAGAAAAAGGCAGAAATTCCCCATATTTTGGGGTAAAAGGCAGAAATGGTTCTTATTTTGAGGTAAAATGCAGAAATTCCCCTTTTTAGAGGTAAAATGTAGAAATTCCCTTAATATTGGGGAAAAATGCAGAAATTCCCTTTATTTTAGGGCTAAAAGGCAGAAATTTTTCGTATTTTGAAAAATAATTGCAGAAATTCTCATGATTTTTGGGCAAAAAGGCTGATTCTCCTTATTTTGGGGCAAAAAGAAAGAAAATCTCCTTTTTTCGGGTGCAAAAAGTCAGAAATTCCCCTTATTTGGGGCAAAATTGCAGAAATTTTTCTTATTTTGGGGCAAAAAGGCAGAAATTCCCCATATTTTGGGGCAAAAGGCAGAAATTCCCATTATTTTGAGAAAAAGGCTGAAATTCCCCTTATTTTGGGGCAAAAAGGCAGAAATTCCCCTTATTTTTGGCAAAAAAACAGAAATTCCTTTTATTTTTGGGGAAAAGGCAGAAATTGCACTTATTTTGAGTCAAAAATGCGGAAAATCCCCTTATTTTGGGGCAAAAGTGAAGAAATTTCCCTTTTTTATGTCAAAAAGGTATACATTCCCTTTATTTTCGGGCAAAAAGGCAGAAATTCCCCGTATTTTGGAGCAAAATTGCAGAAATTCCCCTAATTTTGAGGCAAAAGGGCAGAAATAACCCTTATTTAGGGGTAAAACTGCAGAAATTTCACTTATTTCGCGGCAAAATTGCAGAAATTCTCCTTATTTTCGGCAAAAAAGGCAGAAAATCCTCGTATTTTGGAGCAAAATTGCAGATATTCACCTAATATTGGGGTAAAACATGCAGTAATTTTCTTTATTTTGTGGCAAAAAGGCAGAAATTTACCTTCTTTTGGGGCAAATGGCAGAAATTCCCCTTATTTTAGGGCAAAATTGCAAAAATTTCAATTATTCGGGTCAAAAAACAGAAAATCCCCTTATTTTGGGGCAAAATGGCAGAAATTTGCTTTATTTTGGGGCAAAAAACAGAAATTCCCCTTATTTTGGGGCAAAATTGCAGAAATTTGCTTTATTATGGGGAATAATTGCAGAAATTTCCCTTATTTTAGGGCAAAATTGCAGAAATTTCACTTATTTCAGAAAAAAAAGCAAAATTGTTTTGTTGGGGGCAAAAAGGTTGAAATTCCCATTATTTTGGGGCAAAAAGGCAGAAATTCACCTTATTTTGGGGTAAAAGGCAGAAATTCTTCTTATTTTGAGGTAAAATGCAGAAATTCCCCTTATTTAGAGGTAAAATGCAGAAATTCCCCTAATATTGAAAAAAAATGCAGAAATTCACTCTATTTTGGAGCTAAAAGGCAGAAATTTTTCATATTTTGAAGAAAAATTGCAGAAAGTCTCATAATTTTCGGGCAAAAAGGCTGAAATTCTCTTTATTTTGGGGCAAAAAGTCAGAAAATCTCCTTTTTTCGGTTGCAAAAATTCAGAAATTCCTTTTATTTGGGGCAAAATTGCGGAAATTTCCTATACTTTGGGGCAAAATTGCAGAAAT
The DNA here is from genome assembly GCF_963924665.1 of Micromys minutus. Classification (NCBI taxonomy): domain Eukaryota; kingdom Metazoa; phylum Chordata; class Mammalia; order Rodentia; family Muridae; genus Micromys; species Micromys minutus. The sequence continues at coordinate 8,095,520 of NW_027667467.1, read as the reverse complement.
TTCTCTTATTTTGGGGTAAAATTGCAGAAATTTCACCTATTTCAGGGAAAAAAGGCAGAAATTTCTCTTATTTTGGGGCAAAAAGACAGAAATTTCTTTTATTTTGGTACAAAATTGCAGAAATTATTCTAATTTTGGGGCAAAAATGCAGAAATTCCCCATATTTTGGGGAAAAAGGCAGAAATTCCCCTTATTTTGAGAAAATAGGCTGAAATTCCCCTTATTTTGGGGCAAAAAGGCAGAAATTCCCCTTATTTTTGGGCAAAAAACCAGAAATTCCTTTTATTTTTGGGGAAAAGGCAGAAATTGCACTTATTTTGAGATAAAATGCAGAAAATCCCCTTATTTTGGGGCAAAAGTGAAGAAATTTCCCTTTTTTATGGCAAAAAGGTATACATTCCCTTTATTTTCGGGCAAAAAGGCAGAAATTCCCCGTATTTTGGAGCAAAATTGCAGAAATTCCCCTAATTTGGGGGCAAAAAGGCAGAAATAACCCTTATTTTGGGGTAAAACTGCAGAAATTTCACTTATTTCGCGGCAAAATTGCAGAAATTCTCCTTATTTTCGGCAAAAAAGGCAGAAAATCCTCGTATTTTGGAGCAAAATTGCAGATATTCACCTAATATTGGGGTAAAACATGCAGTAATTTTCTTTATTTTGTGGCAAAAAGGCAGAAATTTACCTACTTTTGGGGCAAATGGCAGAAATTCCCCTTATTTTAGGGCAAAATTGCAAAAATTTCAATTATTCGGGTCAAAAAACAGAAAATCCCCTTATTTTGGGGCAAAATGGCAGAAATTTGCTTTATTTTGGGGCAAAAAACAGAAATTCCCCTTATTTTGGGGCAAAATTGCAGAAATTTGCTTTATTATGGGGAATAATTGCAGAAATTTCCCTTATTTTAGGGCAAAATTGCAGAAATTTCACTTATTTCAGAAAAAAAAGCAAAATTGTTTTGTTGGGGGCAAAAAGGTTGAAATTCCCATTATTTTGGGGCAAAAAGGCAGAAATTCACCTTATTTTGGGGTAAAAGGCAGAAATTCTTCTTATTTTGAGGTAAAATGCAGAAATTCCCCTTATTTAGAGGTAAAATGCAGAAATTCCCCTAATATTGAAAAAAAATGCAGAAATTCACTCTATTTTGGAGCTAAAAGGCAGAAATTTTTCATATTTTGAAGAAAAATTGCAGAAAGTCTCATAATTTTCGGGCAAAAAGGCTGAAATTCTCTTTATTTTGGGGCAAAAAGTCAGAAAATCTCCTTTTTTCGGTTGCAAAAATTCAGAAATTCCTTTTATTTGGGGCAAAATTGCGGAAATTTCCTATACTTTGGGGCAAAATTGCAGAAATTTCTCTTATTTTGGGGTAAAATTGCAGAAATTTCACCTATTTCAGGGAAAAAAGGCAGAAATTTCTCTTATTTTGGGGCAAAAAGAGAGAAATTTCTTTTATTTTGGTACAAAATTGCAGAAATTATTCTAATTTTGGGGCAAAAATGCAGAAATTCCCCATATTTTGGGGCAAAAGGCAGAAATTCCCCTTATTTTGAGAAAATAGGCTGAAATTCCCCTTATTTTGGGGCAAAAAGGCAGAAATTCCCCTTATTTTTGGGCAAAAAACCAGAAATTCCTTTTATTTTTGGGGAAAAGGCAGAAATTGCACTTATTTTGAGATAAAAGGCAGAAAATCCCCTTATTTTGGGGCAAAAGTGAAGAAATTTCCCTTTTTTATGGCAAAAAGGTATACATTCCCTTTATTTTCGGGCAAAAAGGCAGAAATTCCCCGTATTTTGGAGCAAAATTGCAGAAATTCCCCTAATTTGGGGGCAAAAAGGCAGAAATAACCCTTATTTTGGGGTAAAACTGCAGAAATTTCACTTATTTCGCGGCAAAATGGCAGAAATTCCCCTTATTTTTGGCGAAAAAGGCAGAAAATCCTTGTATTTTGGAGCAAAATTGCAGATATTCACCTAATTTTGGGTTAAAACATGCAGTAATTTTCTTTATTTTGTGGCAAAAAGGCAGAAATTCCCCTTATTTTGGGGCAAATGGCAGAAATTTCCCTTATTTTAGGCCAAAATTGCAGAAATTTCACTTATTTCAGAAAAAAAAGCAAAAATTTTTCTTATTTTGGGGCAAAAATGCAGAAATTCCTATTATTTTGGGGCAAAAGTCAGAAATTCACCTTATTTTGGGGTAGAATTGCAGAAATTTCACATATTTCAGGGCAAAAAAGCAGAAATTCCCCTTATTTTGAGGTAAAATGCTGATATTCCCCATATTTTGGGGCAAAAGGCAGAAATTCCACTTATTTTGGGGCAAAAAGCCACAAATTTCTTTTATTTTCGGGCAAAATTTCAGAAATTTCATTTATTTAAGGGTAAAAAGTCAGAAATTCCTCTTATTTTGGGGCGAATAAGAGGAAATTTCTTTTATTATGGTACAAAATTGAAGAAATTTTTTTTAGTTTGGAAGAAAAAGGCAGAAATTCCCCATATTTTGGGGTAAAAGGCAGAAATGGTTCTTATTTTGAGGTAAAATGCAGAAATTCCCCCTTTTAGAGGTAAAATGTAGAAATTCCCTTAATATTGGGGAAAAATGCAGAAATTCCCTTTATTTTAGGGCTAAAAGGCAGAAATTTTTCGTATTTTGAAAAATAATTGCAGAAATTCTCATGATTTTTGGGCAAAAAGGCTGATTCTCCTTATTTTGGGGCAAAAAGAAAGAAAATCTCCTTTTTTCGGGAGCAAAAATCAGAAATTCCCCTTATTTGGGGCAAAATTGCAGAAATTTTTTTACTATGGGTCAAAATTGCAGAAATTTCCCTTATTTTGGGGCAAAAAGGCAGAAATTTCTTTTATTTTGGTATAAATTTGCCGAAATTTTTCCTATTTTGGGGCAAAAAGGCAGAAATTCCCCTTATTTTGAGGTTAAAAGCAGAAATTTCTTTTATTATGGTACAAAATTGAAGAAATTTTCATTATTTTGTAACAAAAAGGCAGAAATTCCCCATATATTGGAGCAAAATGCAGAAATTATTCTTATTTTGAGGTAAAATGCAGAAATTCCCTATATTTTGGGGCTAAAAGGCAGAAATGCCCCGTATTTTGAAGCAAAATTGCAAAAATTCTCATAATTTTCGGGAAAAAAGGCAGAAATTCTCCATATTTTGGGGCAAAAAGCAGACATTTCCCTTATTTTGGGGAAAATTTTAGAAATTTCACTTATTTCAGGGCAAAAAGTCAGAAATTCCCCTTATTTTGGGGCAAAAAGCAGAAATTTCTTTTATTATGGTACAAAATTGAAGAAATTTTCTTTATTTTGGAATAGAAAGGCAGAAATTCTTCATATTTTGGAGCAAAATGCAGAAATTATTCTTATTTTGAGGTAAAATGCAAAAATTCCCTTTATTTTGGGGCTAAAAGGCAGACATTCCCCTTATTTCAGGGCAAAAAGTCAGAAATTCCCCTTATTTTGGGGCAAAAAGACAGAAATTCCATTTATTTTTGAAAAAAAGTCAGAAATTGCACTTATTTTGAGTCAAAAAGGCGGAAAATCCCCTTATTTTGGGGCAAAAGTTAAGAAATTTCCTTTTTTTATGGCAAAAAGGTGTACATTCCCTTTATTTTCGGGTAAAAAGGCAGAAATTCCCCGTATTTTGAAGCAAAATTGCAGAAATTCCCCTAATTTGGGGGCAAAAAGGCAGAAATTCCTCTTAATTTAGGGTAAAACTGCAGAAATTTCACTTATTTCGCGGCAAAATGGCAGAAATTCCCCTTATTTTCGGCGAAAAAGGCAGAAAATCCCCATATTTTGGAGCAAAATTGCAGAAATTCACCTAATTTTGGGGTAAAACATGCAGTAATTTTCTTTATTTTGTGGCAAAAAGGCAGAAATTCCACTTATTTTAGGGCAAAATTGCAAAAATTTCCCTTATTCGGGGGCAAAAAACAGAAATTCCCCTTATTTTGAGGTAAAATTGCAGAAATTTCACTTATTTCAGGGAAAAAGGCAGAAATTTCTCTTATTTTGGGGCAAAAAGACAGAAATTTCTTTTTTTGGTAAAAAATTTAAAAATTTTTCTTATTTTGGGGCAAAAAGGCAGAAATTCTCCATATTTTGGGGCAAAAGGAGAAAATTCCCCTTATTTTGAGAAAAAAGGCTGAAATTCCTTTTATTTTGGGGCAAAAAGGCAGAAATTCCCCTTATTTTTGGGCAAAAAAACAGAAATTCCTTTTATTTTTGGGGAAAAGGCAGAAATTGCACTTATTTTGAGATAAAAGGCGGAAAATCCCCTTATTTTGGGGCAAAAGTGAAGAAATTTCCTTTTTTTATGGCAAAAAGGTATACATTCCCTTTATTTTCGGGCAAAAAGGCAGAAATTCCCCGTATTTTGGAGCAAAATTGCAGAAATTCCCCTAATTTTGGGGCAAAAAGGCAGAAATAACCCTTATTTTGGGGTAAAACTGCAGAAATTTCACTTATTTTGTGGCAAAATGGCAGAAATTCCCCATATTTTCGGCAAAAAAGGCAGAAAATTCTTGTATTTTGGAGCAAAATTGCAGATATTCACCTAATTTTGGGGTAAAACATGCAGTAATTTTCTTTATTTTGTGGCAAAAAGGCAGAAATTCTCCTTATTTTGGGGCAAATGGCAGAAAATCCCCTTATTTTAGGGCAAAATTGCAAAAATTTCCCTTATTCGTGGGCAAAAAACAGAAATTCCCCTTATTTTGGGGTAAAATTGCAGAAATTTCACTTATTTCAGGGAAAAAAGGCAGAAATTTCTCTTATTTTGGGGCAAAAAGACAGAAATTTCTTTTATTTTGGTACAAAATTGCAGAAATTTTTCTTATTTTGGGGCAAAAAGGCAGAAATTCCCCATATTTTGGGGCAAAAGGCAGAAATTCCCCTTATTTTGAGAAAAAAGGCTGAAATTCCCCTTATTTTGGGGCAAAAAGGCAGAAATTCCCCTTATTTTTGGGCAAAAAAACAGAAATTCCTTTTATTTTTGGGGAAAAGGCAGAAATTGCACTTATTTTGAGTCAAAAAGGCGGAAAATCCCCTTATTTTGGGGCAAAAGTGAAGAAATTTCCCTTTTTTTATGGCAAAAAGGTATACATTCCCTTTATTTTCGGGCAAAAAGGCAGAAATTCCCCGTATTTTGGAGCAAAATTGCAGAAATTCCCCTAATTTTGAGGCAAAAGGGCAGAAATAACCCTTATTTAGGGGTAAAACTGCAGAAATTTCACTTATTTCGCGGCAAAATTGCAGAAATACTCCTTATTTTCGGCAAAAAAGGCAGAAAATCCTCGTATTTTGGAGCAAAATTGCAGATATTCACCTAATATTGGGGTAAAACATGCAGTAATTTTCTTTATTTTGTGGCAAAAAGGCAGAAATTTACCTTCTTTTGGGGCAAATGGCAGAAATTCCCCTTATTTTAGGGCAAAATTGCAAAAATTTCAATTATTCGGGTCAAAAAACAGAAAATCCCCTTATTTTGGGGCAAAATGGCAGAAATTTGCTTTATTTTGGGGCAAAAAACAGAAATTCCCCTTATTTTGGGGCAAAATTGCAGAAATTTGCTTTATTATGGGGAATAATTGCAGAAATTTCCCTTATTTTAGGGCAAAATTGCAGAAATTTCACTTATTTCAGAAAAAAAAGCAAAATTGTTTTGTTGGGGGCAAAAAGGTTGAAATTCCCATTATTTTGGGGCAAAAAGGCAGAAATTCACCTTATTTTGGGGTAAAAGGCAGAAATTCTTCTTATTTTGAGGTAAAATGCAGAAATTCCCCTTATTTAGAGGTAAAATGCAGAAATTCCCCTAATATTGAGAAAAAATGCAGAAATTCAATCTATTTTGGAGCTAAAAGGCAGAAATTTTTCATATTTTGAAGAAAAATTGCAGAAAGTCTCATAATTTTCGGGCAAAAAGGCTGAAATTCTCTTTATTTTGGGGCAAAAAGTCAGAAAATCTCCTTTTTTCGGTTGCAAAAATTCAGAAATTCCTTTTATTTGGGGTAAAATTGCAGAAATTTCCTATACTTTGGGGCAAAATTGCAGAAATTTCCCTTATTTTGGGGTAAAATTGCAGAAATTTCACTTATTTCAGGGAAAAAAGGCAGAAATTTCTCTTATTTTGGGGCAAAAAGACAGAAATTTTTTTTATTTTGGTACAAAATTGCAGAAATTATTCTAATTTTGGGGCAAAAATGCAGAAATTCCCCATATTTTGGGGCAAAAGGCAGAAATTCCCCTTATTTTGAGAAAATAGGCTGAAATTCCCCTTATTTTGGGGCAAAAAGGCAGAAATTCCCCTTATTTTTGGGCAAAAAAACAGAAATTGCTTTTATTTTTGGGGAAAAGGCAGAAATTGCACTTATTTTGAGTCAAAAAGGCGGAAAAGCCCCTTATTTTGGGGCAAAAGTGAAGAAATTTCCCTTTTTTATGGCAAAAAGGTATACATTCCCTTTATTTTCGGGCAAAAAGGCAGAAATTCCCCGTATTTTGGAGCAAAATTGCAGAAATTCCCCTAATTTTGAGGCAAAAGGGCAGAAATAACCCTTATTTAGGGGTAAAACTGCAGAAATTTCACTTATTTCGCGGCAAAATTGCAGAAATTCTCCTTATTTTCGGCAAAAAAAGGCAGAAAATCCTCGTATTTTGGAGCAAAATTGCAGATATTCACCTAATATTGGGGTAAAACATGCAGTAATTTTCTTTATTTTGTGGCAAAAAGGCAGAAATTTACCTTCTTTTGGGGCAAATGGCAGAAATTCCCCTTATTTTAGGGCAAAATTGCAAAAATTTCAATTATTCGGGTCAAAAAACAGAAAATCCCCTTATTTTGGGGCAAAATGGCAGAAATTTGCTTTATTTTGGGGCAAAAAACAGAAATTCCCCTTATTTTGGGGCAAAATTGCAGAAATTTGCTTTATTATGGGGAATAATTGCAGAAATTTCCCTTATTTTAGGGCAAAATTGCAGAAATTTCACTTATTTCAGAAAAAAAAGCAAAATTGTTTTTTTGGGGGCAAAAAGGTAGAAATTCCCATTATTTTGGGGCAAAAAGGCAGAAATTCACCTTATTTTGGGGTAAAAGGCAGAAATTCTTCTTATTTTGAGGTAAAATGCAGAAATTCCCCTTATTTAGAGGTAAAATGCAGAAATTCCCCTAATATTGAGAAAAAATGCAGAAATTCACTCTATTTTGGAGCTAAAAGGCAGAAATTTTTCATATTTTGAAGAAAAATTGCAGAAAGTCTCAAAATTTTCGGGCAAAAAGGCTGAAATTCTCTTTATTTTGGGGCAAAAAGTCAGAAAATCTCCTTTTTTCGGTTGCAAAAATTCAGAAATTCCTTTTATTTGGGGCAAAATTGCAGAAATTTCCTATACTTTGGGGCAAAATTGCAGAAATTTCCCTTATTTTGGGGTAAAATTGCAGAAATTTCACTTATTTCAGGGAAAAAAGGCAGAAATTTCTCTTATTTTGGGGCAAAAAGACAGAAATTTCTTTTATTTTGGTACAAAATTGCAGAAATTATTCTAATTTTGGGGCAAAAATGCAGAAATTCCCCATATTTTGGGGCAAAAGGCAGAAATTCCCCTTATTTTGAGAAAATAGGCTGAAATTCCCCTTATTTTGGGGCAAAAAGGCAGAAATTCCCCTTATTTTTGGGCAAAAAAACAGAAATTGCTTTTATTTTTGGGGAAAAGGCAGAAATTGCACTTATTTTGAGTCAAAAAGGCGGAAAAGCCCCTTATTTTGGGGCAAAAGTGAAGAAATTTCCCTTTTTTATGGCAAAAAGGTATACATTCCCTTTATTTTCGGGCAAAAAGGCAGAAATTCCCCGTATTTTGGAGCAAAATTGCAGAAATTCCCCTAATTTTGAGGCAAAAGGGCAGAAATAACCCTTATTTAGGGGTAAAACTGCAGAAATTTCACTTATTTCGCGGCAAAATTGCAGAAATTCTCCTTATTTTCGGCAAAAAAGGCAGAAAATCCTCGTATTTTGGAGCAAAATTGCAGATATTCACCTAATATTGGGGTAAAACATGCAGTAATTTTCTTTATTTTGTGGCAAAAAGGCAGAAATTTACCTTCTTTTGGGGCAAATGGCAGAAATTCCCCTTATTTTAGGGCAAAATTGCAAAAATTTCAATTATTCGGGTCAAAAAACAGAAAATCCCCTTATTTTGGGGCAAAATGGCAGAAATTTGCTTTATTTTGGGGCAAAAAACAGAAATTCCCCTTATTTTGGGGCAAAATTGCAGAAATTTGCTTTATTATGGGGAATAATTGCAAAAATTTCCCTTATTTTAGGGCAAAATTGCAGAAATTTCACTTATTTCAGAAAAAAAAGCAAAATTGTTTTGTTGGGGGCAAAAAGGTTGAAATTCCCATTATTTTGGGGCAAAAACGCAGAAATTCACCTTATTTTGGGGTAAAAGGCAGAAATTCTTCTTATTTTGAGGTAAAATGCAGAAATTCCCCTTATTTAGAGGTAAAATGCAGAAATTCCCCTAATATTGAGAAAAAATGCAGAAATTCAATCTATTTTGGAGCTAAAAGGCAGAAATTTTTCATATTTTGAAGAAAAATTGCAGAAAGTCTCATAATTTTCGGGCAAAAAGGCTGAAATTCTCTTTATTTTGGGGCAAAAAGTCAGAAAATCTCCTTTTTTCGGTTGCAAAAATTCAGAAATTCCTTTTATTTGGGGTAAAATTGCAGAAATTTCCTATACTTTGGGGCAAAATTGCAGAAATTTCCCTTATTTTGGGGTAAAATTGCAGAAATTTCACTTATTTCAGGGAAAAAAGGCAGAAATTTCTCTTATTTTGGGGCAAAAAGACAGAAATTTCTTTTATTTTGGTACAAAATTGCAGAAATTATTCTAATTTTGGGGCAAAAATGCAGAAATTCCCCATATTTTGGGGCAAAAGGCAGAAATTCCCCTTATTTTGAGAAAATAGGCTGAAATTCCCCTTATTTTGGGGCAAAAAGGCAGAAATTCCCCTTATTTTTGGGCAAAAAAACAGAAATTGCTTTTATTTTTGGGGAAAAGGCAGAAATTGCACTTATTTTGAGTCAAAAAGGCGGAAAAGCCCCTTATTTTGGGGCAAAAGTGAAGAAATTTCCCTTTTTTATGGCAAAAAGGTATACATTCCCTTTATTTTCGGGCAAAAAGGCAGAAATTCCCCGTATTTTGGAGCAAAATTGCAGAAATTCCCCTAATTTTGAGGCAAAAGGGCAGAAATAACCCTTATTTAGGGGTAAAACTGCAGAAATTTCACTTATTTCGCGGCAAAATTGCAGAAATTCTCCTTATTTTCGGCAAAAAAGGCAGAAAATCCTCGTATTTTGGAGCAAAATTGCAGATATTCACCTAATATTGGGGTAAAACATGCAGTAATTTTCTTTATTTTGTGGCAAAAAGGCAGAAATTTACCTTCTTTTGGGGCAAATGGCAGAAATTCCCCTTATTTTAGGGCAAAATTGCAAAAATTTCAATTATTCGGGTCAAAAAACAGAAAATCCCCTTATTTTGGGGCAAAATGGCAGAAATTTGCTTTATTTTGGGGCAAAAAACAGAAATTCCCCTTATTTTGGGGCAAAATTGCAGAAATTTGCTTTATTATGGGGAATAATTGCAGAAATTTCCCTTATTTTAGGGCAAAATTGCAGAAATTTCACTTATTTCAGAAAAAAAAGCAAAATTGTTTTTTTGGGGGCAAAAAGGTAGAAATTCCCATTATTTTGGGGCAAAAAGGCAGAAATTCACCTTATTTTGGGGTAAAAGGCAGAAATTCTTCTTATTTTGAGGTAAAATGCAGAAATTCCCCTTATTTAGAGGTAAAATGCAGAAATTCCCCTAATATTGAGAAAAAATGCAGAAATTCACTCTATTTTGGAGCTAAAAGGCAGAAATTTTTCATATTTTGAAGAAAAATTGCAGAAAGTCTCAAAATTTTCGGGCAAAAAGGCTGAAATTCTCTTTATTTTGGGGCAAAAAGTCAGAAAATCTCCTTTTTTCGGTTGCAAAAATTCAGAAATTCCTTTTATTTGGGGCAAAATTGCAGAAATTTCCTATACTTTGGGGCAAAATTGCAGAAATTTCCCTTATTTTGGGGTAAAATTGCAGAAATTTCACTTATTTCAGGGAAAAAAGGCAGAAATTTCTCTTATTTTGGGGCAAAAAGACAGAAATTTCTTTTATTTTGGTACAAAATTGCAGAAATTATTCTAATTTTGGGGCAAAAATGCAGAAATTCCCCATATTTTGGGGAAAAAGGCAGAAATTCCCCTTATTTTGAGAAAATAGGCTGAAATTCCCCTTATTTTGGGGCAAAAAGGCAGAAATTCCCCTTATTTTTGGGCAAAAAACCAGAAATTCCTTTTATTTTTGGGGAAAAGGCAGAAATTGCACTTATTTTGAGATAAAAGGCAGAAAATCCCCTTATTTTGGGGCAAAAGTGAAGAAATTTCCCTTTTTTATGGCAAAAAGGTATACATTCCCTTTATTTTCGGGCAAAAAGGCAGAAATTCCCCGTATTTTGGAGCAAAATTGCAGAAATTCCCCTAATTTGGGGGCAAAAAGGCAGAAATAACCCTTATTTTGGGGTAAAACTGCAGAAATTTCACTTATTTCGCGGCAAAATGGCAGAAATTCCCCTTATTTTTGGCGAAAAAGGCAGAAAATCCTCGTATTTTGGAGCAAAATTGCAGATATTCACCTAATTTTGGGTTAAAACATGCAGTAATTTTCTTTATTTTGTGGCAAAAAGGCAGAAATTCCCCTTATTTTGGGGCAAATGGCAGAAATTTCCTTTATTTTAGGCCAAAATTGCAGAAACTTCACTTATTTCAGAAAAAAAAGCAAAAATTTTTCTTATTTTGGGGCAAAAATGCAGAAATTCCTATTATTTTGGGGCAAAAGTCAGAAATTCACCTTATTTTGGGGTAAAATTGCAGAAATTTCACATATTTCAGGGCAAAAAAGCAGAAATTCCCCTTATTTTGAGGTAAAATGCTGATATTCCCCATATTTTGGGGCAAAAGGCAGAAATTCCCCTTATTTTGGGGCAAAAAGCCACAAATTTCTTTTATTTTCGGGCAAAATTTCAGAAATTTCATTTATTTCAGGGTAAAAAGTCAGAAATTCCTCTTATTTTGGGGCGAAAAGGAGAAATTTCTTTTATTATGGTACAAAATTGAAGAAATTTTTTTTAGTTTGGAAGAAAAAGGCAGAAATTCCCCATATTTTGGGGTAAAAGGCAGAAATGGTTCTTATTTTGAGGTAAAATGCAGAAATTCCCCTTTTTAGAGGTAAAATGAAGAAATTCCCTTAATATTGGGAAAAAATGCAGAAATTCCCTTTATTTTAGGGCTAAAAGGCAGAAATTTTTCGTATTTTGAAAAATAATTGCAGAAATTCTCATGATTTTTGGGCAAAAAGGCTGATTCTCCTTATTTTGGGGCAAAAAGAAAGAAAATCTCCTTTTTTCAGGTGCAAAAAGTCAGAAATTCCTTTTATTTGGGGCAAAATTGCAGAATTTTTTTTACTATGGGTCAAAATTGCAGAAATTTCCCTTATTTTGGGGCAAAAAGGCAGAAATTTCTTTTATTTTGGTATAAATTTGCAGAAATTTTTCCTATTTTGGGGCAAAAAGGCAGAAATTCCCCTTATTTTGAGGTTAAAAGCAGAAATTTCTTTTATTATGGTACAAAATTGAAGAAATTTTCATTATTTTGTAACAAAAAGGCAGAAATTCCCCATATATTGGAGCAAAATGCAGAAATTATTCTTATTTTGAGGTAAAATGCAGAAATTCCCTATATTTTGGGGCTAAAAGGCAGAAATGCCCCGTATTTTGAAGCAAAATTGCAAAAATTCTCATAATTTTCGGGAAAAAAGGCAGAAATTCTTTTTATTTTGGGGCAAAAAGCAGACATTTCCCTTATTTTGGGGAAAATTTTAGAAATTTCACTTATTTCAGGGCAAAAAGTCAGAAATTCCCCTTATTTTGGGGCAAAAAGCAGAAATTTCTTTTATTATGGTACAAAATTGAAGAAATTTTCTTTATTTTGGAATAGAAAGGCAGAAATTCCTCATATTTTGGAGCAAAATGCAGAAATTATTCTTATTTTGAGGTAAAATGCAGAAATTCCCTTTATTTTGGGGCTAAAATGCAGACATTCCCCTTATTTCAGGGCAAAAAGTCAGAAATTCCCCTTATTTTGGGGCAAAAAGACAGAAATTCTGTTTATTTTTGGGGAAAAGGCAGAAATTGCACTTATTTTGAGTCAAAAAGGCGGAAAATCCCCTTATTTTGGGGCAAAAGTGAAGAAATTTCCCTTTTTTATGGCAAAAAGGTGTACATTCCCTTTATTTTCGGGTAAAAAGGCAGAAATTCCCCGTATTTTGAAGCAAAATTGCAGAAATTCCCCTAATTTTGGGGCAAAAAGGCAGAAATTCCCCTTAATTTAGGGTAAAACTGCAGAAATTTCACTTATTTCGCGGCAAAATGGCAGAAATTCCCCTTATTTTCGGCGAAAAAGGCAGAAAATCCCCATATTTTGGAGCAAAATTGCAGAAATTCACCTAATTTTGGGGTAAAACATGCAGTAATTTTCTTTATTTTGTGGCAAAAAGGCAGAAATTCCCCTTATATTGGGGCAAATGGCAGAAATTCCCCTTATTTTAGGGCAAAAGTGCAAAAATTTCCCTTATTCGGGGGCAAAAAACAGAAATTCCCATTATTTTGAGGTAAAATTGCAGAAATTTCACTTATTTCAGGGAAAAAGGCAGAAATTTCTCTTATTTTGGGGCAAAAAGACAGAAATTTCTTTTTTTGGGTACAAAATTGCAAAAATTTTTCTTATTTTGGGGCAAAAAGGCAGAAATTCCCCATATTTTGGGGCAAAAGGCAAAAATTCCCCTTATTTTGAGAAAAAAGGCTGAAATTCCTTTTATTTTGGGGCAAAAAGGCAGAAATTCCCCTTATTTTTGGGCAAAAAAACAGAAATTCCTTTTATTTTTGGGGAAAAGGCAGAAATTGCACTTATTTTGAGATAAAAGGCGGAAAATCCCCTTATTTTGGGGCAAAAGTGAAGAAATTTCCTTTTTTTATGGCAAAAAGGTATACATTCCCTTTATTTTCGGGCAAAAAGGCAGAAATTCCCCGTATTTTGGAGCAAAATTGCAGAAATTCCCCTAATTTTGGGGCAAAAAGGCAGAAATAACCCTTATTTTAGGGTAAAACTGCAGAAATTTCACTTATTTCGTGGCAAAATGGCAGAAATTCCCCTTATTTTCGGCAAAAAAGGCAGAAAATTCTTGTATTTTGGAGCAAAATTGCAGATATTCACCTAATTTTAGGGTAAAACATGCAGTAATTTTCTTTATTTTGTAGCAAAAATGCAGAAATTCCCCTTATTTTGGGGCAAATGGCAGAAATTCCCCTTATTTTAGGGCAAAATTGCAAAAATTTCCCTTATTCGGGGGCAAAAAACAGAAATTCCCCCTATTTTGGGGTAAAATTGCAGAAATTTCACTTATTTCAGGGAAAAAAGGCAGAAATTTCTCTTATTTTAGGGCAAAAAGACAGAAATTTCTTTTATTTTGGTACAAAATTGCAGAAATTTTTCTTATTTTGGGGCAAAAAGGCAGAAATTCCCCATATTTTGGGGCAAAAGGCAGAAATTCCCCTTATTTTGAGAAAAAAGGCTGAAATTCCCCTTATTTTTGGGCAAAAAAACAGAAATTTCCCTTATTTTTGGGCAAAAAAAACAGAAATTCCTTTTATTTTTGGGGAAAAGGCAGAAATTGCACTTATTTTGAGTCAAAAAGGCGGAAAATCCCCTTATTTTGGGGCAAAAGTGAAGAAATTTCCTATTTTTATGGCAAAAAGGTATACATTCCCTTTATTTTCGGGCAAAAAGGCAGAAATTCCCCGTATTTTGGAGCAAAATTGCAGAAATTCCCCTAATTTTGAGGCAAAAGGGCAGAAATAACCCTTGTTTAGTGGTAAAACTGCAGAAATTTCACTTATTTCGCGGCAAAATGGCAGAAATTCCCCTTATTTTTGGCGAAAAAGGCAGAAAATCCTCGTATTTTGGAGCAAAATTGCAGATATTCACCTAATTTTGGGTTAAAACATGCAGTAATTTTCTTTATTTTGTGGCAAAAAGGCAGAAATTCCCCTTATATTGGGGCAAATGGCAGAAATTCCCCTTATTTTAGGGCAAAAGTGCAAAAATTTCCCTTATTCGGGGGCAAAAAACAGAAATTCCCATTATTTTGAGGTAAAATTGCAGAAATTTCACTTATTTCAGGGAAAAAGGCAGAAATTTCTCTTATTTTGGGGCAAAAAGACAGAAATTTCTTTTTTTGGGTACAAAATTGCAAAAATTTTTCTTATTTTGGGGCAAAAAGGCAGAAATTCCCCATATTTTGGGGCAAAAGGCAAAAATTCCCCTTATTTTGAGAAAAAAGGCTGAAATTCCTTTTATTTTGGGGCAAAAAGGCAGAAATTCCCCTTATTTTTGGGCAAAAAAACAGAAATTCCTTTTATTTTTGGGGAAAAGGCAGAAATTGCACTTATTTTGAGATAAAAGGCGGAAAATCCCCTTATTTTGGGGCAAAAGTGAAGAAATTTCCTTTTTTTATGGCAAAAAGGTATACATTCCCTTTATTTTCGGGCAAAAAGGCAGAAATTCCTCGTATTTTGGAGCAAAATTGCAGATATTCCCCTAATTTTGGGGCAAAAAGGCAGAAATAACCCTTATTTTGGGGTAAAACTGCAGAAATTTCACTTATTTCGTGGCAAAATGGCAGAAATTCCCCTTATTTTCGGCAAAAAAGGCAGAAAATTCTTGTATTTTGGAGCAAAATTGCAGATATTCACCTAATTTTAGGGTAAAACATGCAGTAATTTTCTTTATTTTGTAGCAAAAAGGCAGAAATTCCCCTTATTTTGGGGCAAATGGCAGAAATTCCCCTTATTTTAGGGCAAAATTGCAAAAATTTCCCTTATTCGGGGGCAAAAAACAGAAATTCCCCTTATTTTGGGGTAAAATTGCAGAAATTTCACTTATTACAGGGAAAAAAGGCAGAAATTTCTCTTATTTTAGGGCAAAAAGACAGAAATTTCTTTTATTTTGGTACAAAATTGCAGAAATTTTTCTTATTTTGGGGCAAAAAGGCAGAAATTCCCCTTATTTTGAGAAAAAAGGCTGAAATTCCCCTTATTTTGGGGCAAAAAGGCAGAAATTCCCCTTATTTTTGGGCAAAAAAACAGAAATTCCTTTTATTTTTGGGGAAAAGGCAGAAATTGCACTTATTTTGAGTCAAAAAGGCGGAAAATCCCCTTATTTTGGGGCAAAAGTGAAGAAATTTCCTATTTTTATGGCAAAAAGGTATACATTCCCTTTATTTTCGGGCAAAAAGGCAGAAATTCCCCGTATTTTGGAGCAAAATTGCAGAAATTCCCCTAATTTTGAGGCAAAAGGGCAGAAATAACCCTTATTTAGGGGTAAAACTGCAGAAATTTCACTTATTTCGCGGCAAAATTGCAGAAATTCTCCTTATTTTCGGCAAAAAGGCAGAAAATCCTCGTATTTTGGAGCAAAATTGCAGATATTCACCTAATATTGGGGTAAAACATGCAGTAATTTTCTTTATTTTGTGGCAAAAAGGCAGAAATTTACCTTCTTTTGGGGCAAATGGCAGAAATTCCCCTTATTTTAGGGCAAAATTGCAAAAATTTCAATTATTCGGGTCAAAAAACAGAAAATCCCCTTATTTTGGGGCAAAATGGCAGAAATTTGCTTTATTTTGGGGCAAAAAACAGAAATTCCCCTTATTTTGGGGCAAAATTGCAGAAATTTGCTTTATTATGGGGAATAATTGCAGAAATTTCCCTTATTTTAGGGCAAAATTGCAGAAATTTCACTTATTTCAGAAAAAAAAGCAAAATTGTTTTGTTGGGGGCAAAAAGGTTGAAATTCCCATTATTTTGGGGCAAAAAGGCAGAAATTCACCTTATTTTGGGGTAAAAGGCAGAAATTCTTCTTATTTTGAGGTAAAATGCATAAATTCCCTTTATTTAGAGGTAAAATGCAGAAATTCCCCTAATATTGAGAAAAAATGCAGAAATTCACTCTATTTTGGAGCTAAAAGGCAGAAATTTTTCATATTTTGAAGAAAAATTGCAGAAAGTCTCATAATTTTCGGGCAAAAAGGCTGAAATTCTCTTTATTTTGGGGCAAAAAGTCAGAAAATCTCCTTTTTTCGGTTGCAAAAATTCAGAAATTCCTATTATTTGGGGCAAAATTGCAGAAATTTCCTATACTTTGGGGCAAAATTGCAGAAATTTCCCTTATTTTGGGGTAAAATTGCAGAAATTTCACTTATTTCAGGGAAAAAAGGCAGAAATTTCTCTTATTTTGGGGCAAAAAGACAGAAATTTCTTTTATTTTGGTACAAAATTGCAGAAATTATTCTAATTTTGGGGCAAAAATGCAGAAATTCCCCATATTTTGGGGAAAAAGGCAGAAATTCCCCTTATTTTGAGAAAATAGGCTGAAATTCCCCTTATTTTGGGGCAAAAAGGCAGAAATTCCCCTTATTTTTGGGCAAAAAACCAGAAATTCCTTTTATTTTGGGGGAAAAGGCAGAAATTGCACTTATTTTGAGATAAAAGGCAGAAAATCCCCTTATTTTGGGGCAAAAGTGAAGAAATTTCCCTTTCTTATGGCAGAAAGTTATACATTCCCTTTATTTTCAGGCAAAAAGGCAGAAATTCCCCGTATTTTGGAGCAAAATTGCAGAAATTCCCCTAATTTGGGGGCAAAAAGGCAGAAATAACCCTTATTTTGGGGTAAAACTGCAGAAATTTTACTTATTTCGCGGCAAAATGGCAGAAATTCCCCTTATTTTTGGCGAAAAAGGCAGAAAATCCTCGTATTTTGGAGCAAAATTGCAGATATTCACCTAATTTTGGGTTAAAACATGCAGTAATTTTCTTTATTTTGTGGCAAAAATGCAGAAATTCCCCTTATTTTGGGGCAAATGGCAGAAATTTCCCTTATTTTAGGCCAAAATTGCAGAAATTTCACTTATTTCAGAAAAAAAAAGCAAAAATTCTTCTTATTTTGGGGCAAAAATGCAGAAATTCCTATTATTTTGGGGCAAAAGTCAGAAATTCACCTTATTTTGGGGTAAAATTGCAGAAATTTCACATATTTCAGGGCAAAAAAGCAGAAATTCCCCTAATTTGAGGTAAAATGCTGATATTCCCCATATTTTGGGGCAAAAGGCAGAAATTCCCCTTATTTTAGGGCAAAAAGCCACAAATTTCTTTTATTTTCTGGCAAAATTTCAGAAATTTCATTTATTTCAGGGTAAAAAGTCAGAAATTCCTCTTATTTTGGGGCGAAAAGGAGAAATTTCTTTTATTATGGTACAAAATTGAAGAAATTTTTTTTAGTTTGGAAGAAAAAGGCAGAAATTCCCCATATTTTAGGGTAAAGGGCAGAAATGGTTCTTATTTTGAGGTAAAATGCAGAAATTCCCCTTTTTAGAGGTAAAATGTAGAAATTCCCTTAATATTGGGGAAAAATGCAGAAATTCCCTTTATTTTAGGGCTAAAAGGCAGAAATTTTTCGTATTTTGAAAAATAATTGCAGAAATTCTCATGATTTTTGGGCAAAAAGGCCGAAATTCCCCTTATTTTGGGGCAAAAAAACAGAAATTTTTTTTATTTTTAAGGAAAAGGCAGAAATTGCACTTATTTTGAGATAAAAGGTGAAAAATCCCCTTATTTTGGGGCAAAAGTGAAGAAATTTCCCTTTTTTATGGCAAAAACGTATACATTCCCTTTATTTTCGGGCAAAAAGGCAGAAATTCCCCGTATTTTGGAGCAAAATTGCAGAATTTTTCCTAATTTGGGGGCAAAAAGGAAGAAATAACCCTTATTTTGGGGTAAAACTGCAGAAATTTCACATATTTCGCGGCAAAATGGAAGAAATTCCCCTTATTTTCAGCGAAAAAGGCAGAAAATCCTCGTATTTTGGAGCAAAATTGCAAATATTCACCTAATTTTGGGATAAAACATGCAGTAATTTTCTTTATTTTGTGGCAAAAAGGCAGAAATTCTTCTTATTTTGGGGCAAATGGCAGAAATTTCTCTTATTTTACGGCAAAATTGAAAAAATTTCCCTTATCGGGGGCAAAAAACAGAAATTCCCCTTATTTTGGGGCAAAATTGCAGAAATTTTCTTTATTTGGGGACAAAAAACAGAAATTCCCCTTACTTTGGGGCAAAAAACAGAAATTCCCCTTATTTTAGGGCAAAATTGCAGAAATTTCCCTTATTTGGGGGAAAAAACAGAAATTCCCCTTATTTTTGGGGAAAATTGCAGAAATTTCACTTATTTCAGGGAAAAAAGGCAGAAATTTCTTTTATTTTAGGGCAAAAAGGCAGAAATTTCTTTTATTTTGGTACAAAATTGCAGAAATTTTTCCTATTTTGGGGCAAAAAGGCAGAAATTCCCCTTATTTTGAGGTAAAAAGGCTGAAATTCCCCTTATTTGGGGGCAAAAAGGCAGAAATTCTCCTTATTTTGAGGCAAAAAGCAAACATTTCCCTTATTTTTGGGAAAAATTTTAGAAATTTCACTTATTTCAGGGCAAAAAGTAAGAAATTCCCCTTATTTTGGGGAAAAAGCAGAAATTTTTTTTATTATAGTACAAAATTGAAGTAATTTCCCTTATTTTGGAACAAAAAGGCAGAAATTTTCCATATTTTGGAGCAAAATGCAGAAATTATTCTTATTTTGAGGTAAAATGCAGAAATTCCCTTCATTTTGGGGCTAAAAGGCAGAAATTCCCCGTATTTTGAAGCAAAATTGCAGAAATTCTCATAATTTTCGGGCAAAAAGGCAGAAATTCTCCTTATTTTGGAGCAAAAAGACAGAATATCCCCTTTTTTCAGGAGCAAAACGTCAGATAATCCCCTTATTTTGGGGCAAAATTGCAGAAATTTCCTTTACATTGGGGCAAAATTGCAGAAATTTTTTTTATTTTGGGGCAAAATTGCAGAAATTTCACTTATTTCAGGAAAAAAAGGCAAAAATTTCTCTTATTTTGGAGCAAAAATGCAGAAATTTCTTTCATTTTGGTACAAAATTGCAGAAATTTTTCTTATTTTGGGGCAAAAAAGCAGAAATTCCCCTTATTTTGGGGCAAAAAAGCATAAATTCCCCATATTTTGGGGCAAAAAGCAGACATTTCTCTTATTTTGGGGAAAAATTTTAGAAATTTCACTTATTTCAGGGCATAAAGTCAGAAATTCCCCTTATTTTGCGGCAAAAAGACAGAAATTCCATTTATTTTTGGGGAAAAGGCAGAAATTGCACTTATTTTGAGTCAAAAAATCAGAAAATCACCTTATTTTGGGGCAAAAGTGAAGAAATTTTTCTTTTTTATGGCAAAAAGTTATACATTCCCTTTATTTTCGGGCAAAAATGCAGAAATTCCCTGTATTTTGGAGCAAAATTGCAGAAATTCCCCTAATTTTGGGGCCAAAAGGCAGAAATTCCCCTTATTTTGGGGTAAAACTGCAGAAATTTTACTTATTTCGCGGCAAGATGGCAGAAATTCCCCTTATTTTCGGCAAAAAACGCAGAAAATCCTCATATTTTGGAGCAAAATTGCAGAAATTCACCTAATTTTGGGGTAAAACATGCAGTAATTTTCTATATTTTGTGGCAAAAAGGCAGAAATTCCCCTTATTTTGGGTCAAATGGCAGAAATTCCCCTTATTTTAGGGCAAAATTGCAGAAATTTCCCTTATTTGTGGGCAAAAACCAGAAATTCCCCTTATTTTGAGGCAAAATTGCAGAAATTTGCTTTATTATGGGGAAAAATTGCAGAAATTTCCCTTATTTTAGGCCAAAATTGCAGAAATTTCACTTATTTCAGAAAAAAAAGCAAAAATTTTTTTTATTTTGGGGCAAAAAGGCAGAAATTCCTATTATTTTGGGGCAAAATGCTGAAATTCACCTTATTTTGAGGTAAAATTGCAGAAATTTCACATATTTCAGGGCAAAAAGGCAGAAATTCCCCTTATTTTGAGGTAAAATGCTGAAATTCCCTATATTTTGGGGCAAAAGGCAGAAATTCCCCTTATTTTGGGGCAAAAAGCCACAAATTTTTCTTATTTTTGGGCAAAATTTCAGAAATTTCATTTATTTCAGGGTAAAAAGTCAGAAATTCCCCTTATTTTGGGGCAAAAAGGAGAAATTTCTTTTATTATGGTACAAAATTGAAGAAATTTTTTTTTTGGAAGAAAAAGGCAGAAATCTCCCATATTTTGGGGTAAAAGGCAGAAATGGTTCTTATTTTGAGGTAAAATGAAGAAATTCCCCTTATTTAGAGGTAAAATGTAGAAATTCCCTTAATATTGGGGAAAAATGCAGAAATTCCCTTTATTTTAGGGCTAAAAGGCAGAAATTTTCCATATTTTGAAAAAAATTGCAGAAATTGTCATGATTTTCCGGCAAAAAGCTGATTCTCCTTATTTTGGGGCAAAAAGAAAGAAAATCTCCTTTTTTTCGGGTGCAAAAAGTCAGAAATTCCCCTTATTTGGGGCAAAATTGCAGAAATTTCTTTTACTTTGGGTCAAAATTGCAGAAATTTCCCTTATTTTGGGGCAAAAAGGCAGAAATTTCTTTTATTTTGGTATAAATTTGCAGAAATTTTTCCTATTTTGGGGCAAAAAGGCAGAAATTCCCCTTATTTTGGGGTAAAAAGGCTGAAATTCCCATTATTTGGAAGCAAAATGCGGAAATTCCTCTTATTTTGGGTCAAAAAGCAGACATTTCCCTTATTTTGGGGAAAATTTCAGAAATTTCACTTATTTCAGGGCAAAAAGTCAGAAATTCCCCTTATTTTGAGGCAAAAAGCAGAAATTTCTTTTATTATGGTACAAAATTGAAGAAATTTTCTTTATTTTGGAACAAAAAGGCAGAAATTCCCCATATTTTAGAGCAAAATGCAGAAATTATTCTTATTTTGAGGTAAAATGCAGAAATTCCCTTTATTTTGGGGCTAAAAGGCAGACATTCCCCTTATTTTGGGGCAAAGAGCAGACATTTCCCTTATTTTGGGGAAAAATTTTAGAAATTTCACTTATTTCAGGGCAAAAAGTCAGAAATTTCCCTTATTTTGGGGCAAAAAGACAGAAATTCCGTTTATTTTTGGGGAAAAGGCAGAAATTGCACTTATTTTGAGTCAAAAAGGCGGAAAATCCCCTTATTAAGGGGCAAAACTAAAAAAATTTCCCTTTTTTATGGCAAAAAGGTGTACATTCCCTTTATTTTCGGGAAAAAAGGCTGAAATTCCCTGTATTTTGAAGCAAAATTGCAGAAATTCCACTTATTTTGGGGCAAAAAAGCAGAAATTCCCCTTAATTTAGGGTAAAACTGCAGAAATTTCACTTATTTTGTGGCAAAATGGCAGAAATTCCCCTTATTTTCAGCGAAAAAGGAAGAAAATCCTCATATTTTGGAGCAAAATTGCAGATATTCACCTAATTTTAGGGTAAAACATGCAGTAATTTTCTTTATTTTGTGGCAAAAAGGCAGAAATTCCCCTTATTTTGGGGCAAATGGCAGAAATTCCCCCTATTTTGGGGCAAAATTGCAAAAATTTCCATTATTCGCGGGCAAAAAACAGAAATTCCCCTTATTTTGGGGTAAAATTGCAGAAATTTCACTTATTTCAGGAAAAAAAGGCAGAAATTTCTCTTATTTTGGGGCAAAAAAATAGAAATTTCTTTTATTTTGGTACAAAATTGCCGAAATTTTTCTTATTTTGGGGCAAAAAGGCAGAAATTCACCATATTTTGGGTCAAAAAGCAGAAATTCCCCTTATTTTGAGAAAAAAGGCTGAAATTCCCCTTATTTTTGGGCAAAAAGGAAGAAATTCCCCTTATTTTTGGGCAAAAAAACAGAAATTCCTTTTATTTTTGGGGAAAAGGCGGAAATTGCACTTAATTTGAGATAAAAGGCAGAAAATCCCCTTATTTTGGGGCAAAAGTGAAGAAATTTCCTTTTTTTATGGCAAAAAGGTATACATTCCCTTTATTTTCGGGCAAAAAGGCAGAAATTCCCCGTATTTTGGAGCAAAATTGCAGAAATTCCCCTAATTTGGGGCAAAAAGGCAGAAATAACCCTTATTTTGGGGTAAAACTGCAGAAATTTTACTTATTTCGCGGCAAGATGGCAGAAATTCCCCTTATTTTCGGCGAAAAAAGCAGAAAATCCTCGTATTTTGGAGCAAAATTGCAGAAATTCACCTAATTTTGGGGTAAAACATGCAGTAATTTTCTTTATTTTGTGGCAAAAAGGCAGAAATTCCCTTTATTTTGGGTCAAATGGCAGAAATTCCTTTTATTTTAGGGCAAAATTGCAGAAATTTCCCTTATTAGTGGGCAAAAACCAGAAATTCCCCTTATTTTGGGGCAAAATTGCAGAAATTTGCTTTATTATGGGAAAAAAATTGCAGAAATTTCTCTTATTTTAGGCCAAAATTGCAGAAATTTCACATATTTCAGGGCAAAAAGGCAGAAATTCCCCTTATTTTGAGGTAAAATGCTGAAATTCCCCATATTTTGGGGCAAAAGGCAGAAATTCCCCTTATTTTGGAACAAAAAACCACAAATTTCCCTTATTTTCGAACAAAATTTCAGAAATTTCATTTATTTCAGGGTAAAAAGTCAGAAATTCCCCTTATTTTGGGGCAAAAAGGAGAAATTTCTTTTATTATGGTACAAAATTGAAGAAATTTTTTTTTATTTTGGAAGAAAAAGGAAGAAATTCCACATATTTTGAGGTAAAAGGCAGAAATGGTTCTTATTTTGAGGTAAAATGCAGAAATTCCTCTTATTTAGAGGTAAAATGTAGAAAATCCCTTAATATTAGGGAAAAATGCAGAAATTACCTTTATTTTAGGGCTAAAAGGCAGAAATTTTCCGTATTTTGAAAAAAAATTGCAGAAATTCTCATGATTTTCGGGCAAATAGGCTGATTTTCCTTATTTTGGGGCAAAAAGAAAGAAATCCTTTTTTTTTCGGGTGCAAAAAGTCAGAAATTCCCCTTATTTGGGGCAAAATTGAAGAAATTTTTTTAACTTTGGGTCAAAATTGCAGAAATTTCTTTTACTTTGGTTCAAAATTGCAGAAATTTCCCTTATTTTGGGGCAAAAAGGCAGAAATTTCTTTTATTTTGGTACAAAATTGCAGAAATTTTTCCTATTTTGGGGCAAAAATGCAGAAATTCATCTTATTTTGAGGTAAAAAGGCTGAAATTCCCCTTATTTGGGGGCAAAAAGGCAAAAATTCTCTTTATTTTGAGGCAAAAAGCAAACATTTCCCTTATTTTGGGGAAAAATTTTAGAAATTTCACTTATTTCAAGGCAAAAAGTCAAAAATTCCCCTTATTTTGGGAAAAAAGCAGAAATTTCTTTTATTATAGTACAAAATTGAAGAAATTTCCCTTATTTTGGAACAAAAAGGCAGAAATTCCCCATATTTTGGAGCAAAATGCAGAAATTATTCTTATTTTGAGGTAAAATGCAGAAATTTCCTTTATTTTGGGGCTAAAAGGCAGAAATTTCTTTTATTTTGGTACAAAATTGCAGAAATTTTTCCTATTTTGGGGCAAAAAGGCAGAAATTCCCCTTATTTTGAGGTAAAAAGGCTGAAATTCCCCTTATTTGGGGGCAAAAAGGCAGAAATTCTCCTTATTTTGAGGCAAAAAGCAAACATTTCCCTTATTTTTGGGAAAAATTTTAGAAATTTCACTTATTTCAGGGCAAAAAGTAAGAAATTCCCCTTATTTTGGGGAAAAAGCAGAAATTTTTTTTATTATAGTACAAAATTGAAGTAATTTCCCTTATTTTGGAACAAAAAGGCAGAAATTTTCCATATTTTGGAGCAAAATGCAGAAATTATTCTTATTTTGAGGTAAAATGCAGAAATTCCCTTCATTTTGGGGCTAAAAGGCAGAAATTCCCCGTATTTTGAAGCAAAATTGCAGAAATTCTCATAATTTTCGGGCAAAAAGGCAGAAATTCTCCTTATTTTGGAGCAAAAAGACAGAATATCCCCTTTTTTCAGGAGCAAAACGTCAGATAATCCCCTTATTTTGGGGCAAAATTGCAGAAATTTCCTTTACATTGGGGCAAAATTGCAGAAATTTTTTTTATTTTGGGGCAAAATTGCAGAAATTTCACTTATTTCAGGAAAAAAAGGCAAAAATTTCTCTTATTTTGGAGCAAAAATGCAGAAATTTCTTTCATTTTGGTACAAAATTGCAGAAATTTTTCTTATTTTGGGGCAAAAAAGCAGAAATTCCCCTTATTTTGGGGCAAAAAAGCATAAATTCCCCATATTTTGGGGCAAAAAGCAGACATTTCTCTTATTTTGGGGAAAAATTTTAGAAATTTCACTTATTTCAGGGCATAAAGTCAGAAATTCCCCTTATTTTGCGGCAAAAAGACAGAAATTCCATTTATTTTTGGGGAAAAGGCAGAAATTGCACTTATTTTGAGTCAAAAAATCAGAAAATCACCTTATTTTGGGGCAAAAGTGAAGAAATTTTTCTTTTTTATGGCAAAAAGTTATACATTCCCTTTATTTTCGGGCAAAAATGCAGAAATTCCCTGTATTTTGGAGCAAAATTGCAGAAATTCCCCTAATTTTGGGGCCAAAAGGCAGAAATTCCCCTTATTTTGGGGTAAAACTGCAGAAATTTTACTTATTTCGCGGCAAGATGGCAGAAATTCCCCTTATTTTCGGCAAAAAACGCAGAAAATCCTCATATTTTGGAGCAAAATTGCAGAAATTCACCTAATTTTGGGGTAAAACATGCAGTAATTTTCTATATTTTGTGGCAAAAAGGCAGAAATTCCCCTTATTTTGGGTCAAATGGCAGAAATTCCCCTTATTTTAGGGCAAAATTGCAGAAATTTCCCTTATTTGTGGGCAAAAACCAGAAATTCCCCTTATTTTGAGGCAAAATTGCAGAAATTTGCTTTATTATGGGGAAAAATTGCAGAAATTTCCCTTATTTTAGGCCAAAATTGCAGAAATTTCACTTATTTCAGAAAAAAAAGCAAAAATTTTTTTTATTTTGGGGCAAAAAGGCAGAAATTCCTATTATTTTGGGGCAAAATGCTGAAATTCACCTTATTTTGAGGTAAAATTGCAGAAATTTCACATATTTCAGGGCAAAAAGGCAGAAATTCCCCTTATTTTGAGGTAAAATGCTGAAATTCCCCATATTTTGGGGCAAAAGGCAGAAATTCCCCTTATTTTGGGGCAAAAAGCCACAAATTTTTCTTATTTTTGGGCAAAATTTCAGAAATTTCATTTATTTCAGGGTAAAAAGTCAGAAATTCCCCTTATTTTGGGGCAAAAAGGAGAAATTTCTTTTATTATGGTACAAAATTGAAGAAATTTTTTTTTTGGAAGAAAAAGGCAGAAATCTCCCATATTTTGGGGTAAAAGGCAGAAATGGTTCTTATTTTGAGGTAAAATGAAGAAATTCCCCTTATTTAGAGGTAAAATGTAGAAATTCCCTTAATATTGGGGAAAAATGCAGAAATTCCCTTTATTTTAGGGCTAAAAGGCAGAAATTTTCCATATTTTGAAAAAAATTGCAGAAATTGTCATGATTTTCCGGCAAAAAGCTGATTCTCCTTATTTTGGGGCAAAAAGAAAGAAAATCTCCTTTTTTTCGGGTGCAAAAAGTCAGAAATTCCCCTTATTTGGGGCAAAATTGCAGAAATTTCTTTTACTTTGGGTCAAAATTGCAGAAATTTCCCTTATTTTGGGGCAAAAAGGCAGAAATTTCTTTTATTTTGGTATAAATTTGCAGAAATTTTTCCTATTTTGGGGCAAAAAGGCAGAAATTCCCCTTATTTTGGGGTAAAAAGGCTGAAATTCCCATTATTTGGAAGCAAAATGCGGAAATTCCTCTTATTTTGGGTCAAAAAGCAGACATTTCCCTTATTTTGGGGAAAATTTCAGAAATTTCACTTATTTCAGGGCAAAAAGTCAGAAATTCCCCTTATTTTGAGGCAAAAAGCAGAAATTTCTTTTATTATGGTACAAAATTGAAGAAATTTTCTTTATTTTGGAACAAAAAGGCAGAAATTCCCCATATTTTAGAGCAAAATGCAGAAATTATTCTTATTTTGAGGTAAAATGCAGAAATTCCCTTTATTTTGGGGCTAAAAGGCAGACATTCCCCTTATTTTGGGGCAAAGAGCAGACATTTCCCTTATTTTGGGGAAAAATTTTAGAAATTTCACTTATTTCAGGGCAAAAAGTCAGAAATTTCCCTTATTTTGGGGCAAAAAGACAGAAATTCCGTTTATTTTTGGGGAAAAGGCAGAAATTGCACTTATTTTGAGTCAAAAAGGCGGAAAATCCCCTTATTAAGGGGCAAAACTAAAAAAATTTCCCTTTTTTATGGCAAAAAGGTGTACATTCCCTTTATTTTCGGGAAAAAAGGCTGAAATTCCCTGTATTTTGAAGCAAAATTGCAGAAATTCCACTTATTTTGGGGCAAAAAAGCAGAAATTCCCCTTAATTTAGGGTAAAACTGCAGAAATTTCACTTATTTTGTGGCAAAATGGCAGAAATTCCCCTTATTTTCAGCGAAAAAGGAAGAAAATCCTCATATTTTGGAGCAAAATTGCAGATATTCACCTAATTTTAGGGTAAAACATGCAGTAATTTTCTTTATTTTGTGGCAAAAAGGCAGAAATTCCCCTTATTTTGGGGCAAATGGCAGAAATTCCCCCTATTTTGGGGCAAAATTGCAAAAATTTCCATTATTCGCGGGCAAAAAACAGAAATTCCCCTTATTTTGGGGTAAAATTGCAGAAATTTCACTTATTTCAGGAAAAAAAGGCAGAAATTTCTCTTATTTTGGGGCAAAAAAATAGAAATTTCTTTTATTTTGGTACAAAATTGCCGAAATTTTTCTTATTTTGGGGCAAAAAGGCAGAAATTCACCATATTTTGGGTCAAAAAGCAGAAATTCCCCTTATTTTGAGAAAAAAGGCTGAAATTCCCCTTATTTTTGGGCAAAAAGGAAGAAATTCCCCTTATTTTTGGGCAAAAAAACAGAAATTCCTTTTATTTTTGGGGAAAAGGCGGAAATTGCACTTAATTTGAGATAAAAGGCAGAAAATCCCCTTATTTTGGGGCAAAAGTGAAGAAATTTCCTTTTTTTATGGCAAAAAGGTATACATTCCCTTTATTTTCGGGCAAAAAGGCAGAAATTCCCCGTATTTTGGAGCAAAATTGCAGAAATTCCCCTAATTTGGGGCAAAAAGGCAGAAATAACCCTTATTTTGGGGTAAAACTGCAGAAATTTTACTTATTTCGCGGCAAGATGGCAGAAATTCCCCTTATTTTCGGCGAAAAAAGCAGAAAATCCTCGTATTTTGGAGCAAAATTGCAGAAATTCACCTAATTTTGGGGTAAAACATGCAGTAATTTTCTTTATTTTGTGGCAAAAAGGCAGAAATTCCCTTTATTTTGGGTCAAATGGCAGAAATTCCTTTTATTTTAGGGCAAAATTGCAGAAATTTCCCTTATTAGTGGGCAAAAACCAGAAATTCCCCTTATTTTGGGGCAAAATTGCAGAAATTTGCTTTATTATGGGAAAAAAATTGCAGAAATTTCTCTTATTTTAGGCCAAAATTGCAGAAATTTCACATATTTCAGGGCAAAAAGGCAGAAATTCCCCTTATTTTGAGGTAAAATGCTGAAATTCCCCATATTTTGGGGCAAAAGGCAGAAATTCCCCTTATTTTGGAACAAAAAACCACAAATTTCCCTTATTTTCGAACAAAATTTCAGAAATTTCATTTATTTCAGGGTAAAAAGTCAGAAATTCCCCTTATTTTGGGGCAAAAAGGAGAAATTTCTTTTATTATGGTACAAAATTGAAGAAATTTTTTTTTATTTTGGAAGAAAAAGGAAGAAATTCCACATATTTTGAGGTAAAAGGCAGAAATGGTTCTTATTTTGAGGTAAAATGCAGAAATTCCTCTTATTTAGAGGTAAAATGTAGAAAATCCCTTAATATTAGGGAAAAATGCAGAAATTACCTTTATTTTAGGGCTAAAAGGCAGAAATTTTCCGTATTTTGAAAAAAAATTGCAGAAATTCTCATGATTTTCGGGCAAATAGGCTGATTTTCCTTATTTTGGGGCAAAAAGAAAGAAATCCTTTTTTTTTCGGGTGCAAAAAGTCAGAAATTCCCCTTATTTGGGGCAAAATTGAAGAAATTTTTTTAACTTTGGGTCAAAATTGCAGAAATTTCTTTTACTTTGGTTCAAAATTGCAGAAATTTCCCTTATTTTGGGGCAAAAAGGCAGAAATTTCTTTTATTTTGGTACAAAATTGCAGAAATTTTTCCTATTTTGGGGCAAAAATGCAGAAATTCATCTTATTTTGAGGTAAAAAGGCTGAAATTCCCCTTATTTGGGGGCAAAAAGGCAAAAATTCTCTTTATTTTGAGGCAAAAAGCAAACATTTCCCTTATTTTGGGGAAAAATTTTAGAAATTTCACTTATTTCAAGGCAAAAAGTCAAAAATTCCCCTTATTTTGGGAAAAAAGCAGAAATTTCTTTTATTATAGTACAAAATTGAAGAAATTTCCCTTATTTTGGAACAAAAAGGCAGAAATTCCCCATATTTTGGAGCAAAATGCAGAAATTATTCTTATTTTGAGGTAAAATGCAGAAATTTCCTTTATTTTGGGGCTAAAAGGCAGAAATTCCCCGTATTTTGAAGCAAAATTGCAGAAATTCTCATAATTTTCGGGCAAAAAGGCAGAAATTCTTCTTATTTTGGGGCAAAAAGACAGAATATCCCCTTTTTTCAGGAGCAAAAAGTCAGAAAATCCCCTTATTTTGGGGCAAAATTGCAGCAATTACCTTTACATTGGGGCAAAATTGCAGAAATTTTCTTTATTTTGGGGCAAAAAAGCAGAAATTTCTTTTATTTTGGTACAAAATTGCAGAAATTTTTCCTATTTTGGGGCAAAAATGCAGAAATTCATCTTATTTTGAGGTAAAAATGCTGAAATTCCCCTTATTTGGGGGCAAAAAGGCAAAAATTCTCCTTATTTTGAGGCAAAAAGCAAACATTTCCCTTATTTTGGGGAAAAATTTTAGAAATTTCACTTATTTCAAGGCAAAAAGTCAAAAATTCCCCTTATTTTGGGAACAAAGCAGAAATTTCTTTTATTATAGTACAAAATTGAAGAAATTTCCCTTATTTTGGAACAAAAAGGCAGAAATTCCCCATATTTTGGAGCAAAATGCAGAAATTATTCTTATTTTGAGGTAAAATGCAGAAATTCCCTTTATTTTGGGGCTAAAAGGCAGAAATTCCCCGTATTTTGAAGCAAAATTGCAGAAATTCTCATAATTTTCGGGCAAAAAGGCAGATATTCTTCTTATTTTGGGGCAAAAAGACAGAATATCCCCTTTTTTCAGGAGCAAAAAGTCAGAAAATCCTCTTATTTTGGGGCAAAATTGCAGCAATTACCTTTACATTGGGGCAAAATTGCAGAAATTTTCTTTATTTTGGGGCAAAAAAGCAGAAATTTCTTTTATTTTGGTACAAAATTGCAGAAATTTTTCTTATTTTATGGCAAAAAGGCAGAAATTCCCCATATTTTGGGGCAAAAAGCAGAAATTCCACTTATTTTAAGAAAAAAGGCTGAAATTCTCCTTATTTTGGGGCAAAAAGGCAGAAATACCCCTTATTTTTAGGCAAAAAGACAGAAATTCCTTTTATTTTGGGGGAAAAGGCAGAAATTGCACTTATTTTGTATTAAAAGGCGGAAAATCCCCTTATTTTGGGGCAAAAGTGAAGAAATTTCCCTTTTTTATGGCAAAAAGATATACATTCCCTTTATTTTCGGTCAAAAAGTCAGAAAATCCCCGTATTTTGGAGCAAAATTGCAGAAATTCCCATAATTTGGGGGCAAAAATGCAGAAATTCTCCTTATTTTGGGGTAAAACTGCAGAAATTTCACTTATTTCGTGGCAAAATGGCAGAAATACCCCTTATTTTCGGCGAAAAAGGCAGAAAATCCTCGTATTTTGGAGCAAAATTGCAGAAATTCACCTAATTTTGGGGAAAAACATGCAGTAATTTTCTTTATTTTGTGGCAAAAAGGCAGAAATTCCATTTATTTTGGGGCAAATGGCAGAAATTCCCCTTATTTTAGGGCAAAATTGCAGAAATTTCCCTCATTTGGGGCCAAAAAACAGAAATTCCCCTTATTTTGGGGAAAAATTGCAGAAATTTAATTATTTCAGAAAAAAAAGGCAGAAATTTCTCTTATTTTGGGGCAAAAAGGCAGAAATTTCTTTTATTTTGGTACAAAATTGCAGAAATTTTTCCTATTTTGGGGCAAAAATGCAGAAATTCATCTTATTTTGAGGTAAAAAGACTGAAATTCCCCTTATTTGGGGGCAAAAAGGCAAAAATTCTCCTTATTTTGAGGCAAAAAGCAAACATTTCTCTTATTTTGGGGAAAAATTTTAGAAATTTCACTTATTTCAGGGCAAAAAGTCAAAAATTCCCCTTATTTTGGGGAAAAAGCTGAAATTTCTTTTATTATAGTCCAAAATTGAAGAAATTTCCCTTATTTTGGAACAAAAAGGCAGAAATTCCCCATATTTTGGAGCAAAATGCAGAAATTATTCTTATTTTGAGGTAAAATGCAGAAATTTCCTTTATTTTGGGGCTAAAAGGCAGAAATTCCCCGTATTTTGAAGCAAAATTGCAGAAATTCTCATAATTTTTGGGCAAAAAGGCAGAAATTTTCCTTATTTTGGGGCAAAAAGACAGAATATCCCCTTTTTTCAGGAGCAAAAAGTCAGAAAATCCCCTTATTGTGGGGCAAAATTTCAGAAATTTCCTTTACATTGGGGCAAAATTGCAGAAATTTTCTTTATTTTGAGGCAAAAAGGCAGAAATTTCTTTTATTTTGGTACAAAATTGCAGAAATTTTTCTTATTTTGGGGCAAAAAGGCAGAAATTCTTCATATTTTGGGGCAAAAGGCAGAAATTCCTATTATTTTAAGAAAAAAGGCTGAAATTCTCCTTATTTTGGGATAAAAAGGCAGAAATACCCCTTATTTTTGGGCAAAAAGACAGAAATTCCTTTTATTTTTGGGGAAAAGGCAGAAATTGCACTTATTTTGTATTAAAAGGCGGAAAATCCCCTTATTTTGGGGCAAAGGTGAAGAAATTTCCCTTTTTTACGGCAAAAATATATACATTCCCTTTATTTTCGGTCAAAAAGTCAGAAAATCCCCGTATTTTGGAGCAAAATTGCAGAAATTCCCCTAATTTGGGGGCAAAAAGGCAGAAATTCTCCTTATTTTGGGGTAAAACTGCAGAAATTTCACTTATTTCGCGGCAAAATGGCAGAAATTCCCCTTATTTTCGGCGAAAAAGGCAGAAAATCCTCGTATTTTGGAGCAAAATTGCAGAAATTCACCTAATTTTGGGGTAAAACATGCAGTAATTTTCTTTATTTTGTGGCAAAAAGGCAGAAATTCCATTTATTTTGGGGCAAATGGCAGAAATTCCCCTTATTTTAGGGCAAAATTGCAGAAATTTCCCTCATTTGGGGGCAAAAAACAGAAATTCGCCTTATTTTGGGGCAAAATTGCAAAAATTTGCTTTAT
Organism: Micromys minutus; assembly: GCF_963924665.1. Lineage (NCBI taxonomy): Eukaryota > Metazoa > Chordata > Mammalia > Rodentia > Muridae > Micromys > Micromys minutus. The sequence continues at coordinate 8,063,719 of NW_027667467.1, read as the reverse complement.
TATAGAGAAAAATTGCACAAATTTCCCTTATTTTAGGGCAAAATTGCAGAAATTTCACTTATTTCAGAAAAAAAAGCAAAAATTTTTCTTATTTTGGGGTAAAATTGCAGAAATTTCACATATTTCAAGGCCAAAAGGCAGAAATTCCCCTTATTTTGAGGTAAAATCCTGAAATTCCCCATAGTTTGGGGCAAAAGTCAGAAATTCCCCTTATTTTTGGGGCAAAAGCACAAATTTCCTTTATTTTCGGGAAAAATTGCAGAAATTTCATTTATTACAGGGTAAAAAGTCAAAAATTCCCCTTCTTTTGGGGCAAAAAGGAGAAATTTCTTTCATTATAGTACAAAATTGAAGAAATTTTCTTTATTTTGGAACAAAAAGGCAAAATTCCCCATATTTTGGGGCAAAAGACAGAAATTCTTCTTATTTTGAGGTAAAATGCAGAAATTCCCCTTATTTAGAGGTAAAATGCAGAAATTCCTCTAATATTGGGGGAAAATTCAGAAATTCCCTTTATTTTGGGTCTAAAAAGCAGAAATTTTCCGTATTCTGAAAAAATATTGCAGAAATTCTCATAATTTTCGGGAAAAAAGGCTGAAATTCTCCTTATTTTGGGGCAAAAAGACAGAAAATCTCCATTTTTCGGGTGCAAAAAGTCAGAAATTCCCATTATTTGGGGCAAAATTGCAGAAATTTCCTTTACTTTGGGGAAAAATTGCAGAAATTACCTTTATTTTGGGGCAAAATTGCAGAAATTTCACTTATTTCAGGGAAAAAAGGCAAAAATTTCTCTTATTTTGGGGCAAAAAGGAAAATATTTCTTTCATTTCGGTACAAAAATGCAGAAATTCCCTTTATTTTGGGGCTAAAAGGCAGACATTCCCCTTATTTTGGGGCAAAAAGCAGACATTTCCCTTATTTTGGGGAAAAATTTTAAAAATTTCACTTATTTAAGGGCAAAAAGTCAGAAATTCCCTTTATTTTGGGGCAAAAAAACAGAAATTCCGTTTATTTTTGGGGAAAAGGCAGAAATTGCACTTATTTTGAGTCAAAAAGGCAGAAAATATTCTTATTTTGGGGCAAAATATAGAAATTTCCCTTTTTTATAGCAAAAGGTATACATTCCCTTTATTTTCGGGCAAAAAGGCAGAAATTCCCCGTATTTTGGAGCAATATTGCAGAAATTCCCCTAATTGTTGGGCAAAAAGGCAGAAATTTCCCTTATTTTGGGGTAAAACTGCAGAAATTTCACTTATTTTCGGCAAAATGCCAGAAATTCCCCTTATTTTTGGCGAATAAGGCAGAAAATCCTCATATTTTGGAGCAAAATTGCAGAAATTCACCTAATTTTGGGGTAAAACATGCAGTAATTATCTTTATTTTGTGGCAAAAAGGCAGAAATTTCTTTTATTTTGGGGCAAATGGCAGAAATTACCCTTATTTTAGGGCAAAATTGCAGAAATTTCCCTTTTTTGTGGGAAAAAAACAGAAATTCCTCTTATTTTGGTGCAAAATTGCAGAAATTTGCTTTATTATGGGGAAAAATTGCAGAAATTTCCTTTATTGTAAGGCAAAATTGCAGAAATTTCACTTATTTCAGAAAAAAAAAGCAAAAATTTTTCTTATTTTGGGGCAAAAAGGCAGAAATTCCCATTATTTTTCGGCAAAAAGCAGAAATTCACCTTATTTTGGGGTAAAATTGCAGAAATTTCACATATGTCAGAGCAAAAAAGCAGAAATTCCCCTTATTTTGAGGTAAAATGTTGAAATTCCCCATATTTTGGGACAAAAGGCAGACATTCCCCTTATTTTGGGGCAAAAAGGCACAAATTTCCCTTATTTTCGGGCAAAATTGCAGAAATTTCATTTATTTCAGGGTAAAAAGTTAGAAATTCCCCTTAGTTTGGGCCAAAAAGGAGAAATTTCTTTTATTATCGTACAAAATTGAAGAAATATTCATTATTTTGGAACAAAAAGGCAGAAATACTTCGTATTTTGGGCTAAAAGGCAGAAATTCTTCTTATTTTGAGGTAAAATGCAGAAATTTCCCTTATTTAGAGGTAAAATGCAGAAATTCCCCTAATATTGGGAAAAAATGCAGAAATTCCCTTTATTTTGGGGCTAAAAGGCTGAAATTTTCTATATTTTGAAGAAAAATTGCAGAAATTCTCATAATTTTCGGGCAAAAAGGCTGAAATTCTCCTTATTTTGGGGCAAAAGACAAAAAATCTTCTTTTTTGGGTGCAAAAAGTCAGAAATTCCCCTTATTTGGGGAAAAATTGCAGAAATTTTCTCTAGTTTGGGGCAAAATTGCAGAAATTTCCCTTATTTTGGGGCAAAATTGCAAAAATTTCACTTATTTCAGGGAAAAAAGGCAGAAATTTCTCTTATTTTGGGGCAAAAATGCAGAAATTTCTTTTATTTTGGTACAAAATTGCAGAAATTTTTCTTATTTTGGGGCAAAAAGGCAGATGTTCCCCATATTTTGGGGCAAAAGGCAGAAATTCCTCTTATTTTGAGGAAAAAAGGCTGAAATTCTCCTTATTTGTTGGCAAAAAGGGAGAAATTCCCCTTATTTTGAGGCAAAAAGCAGACATTTCCCTTATTTTGGGGAAAAATTTTAGAAATTTCACTTATTTCAGGGTAAAAAGTCAGAAATTTTCTTTATTTTGGGGCAAAAAGACAGAAATTCCGTTTATTTTTGGGGAAAAGGCAGAAATTGCACTTATTTTGAGTCAAAAAGGCGGAAAATCCCCTTATTTTTGGGCAAAAGTGAAGAAATTTCTTTTTTTTTATGGCAAAAAGGTATACATTCCCTTTCTTTTCGGGCAAAAATGCAGAAATTCCCCGTATTTTGGAGCAAAATTGCAGAAATTCTCCTAATTTTGGGGTAAAAAGCAGAAATTCCCCTTATTTTGCAGTAAAACTGCAGAAAATTCACTTATTTTGCGGCAAAATGGCAGAAATTCCCCTTATTTTCGGCGAAAAAGGCAGAAAATTTCGTATTTTGGAGGAAAATTGCAGAAATTCACCTAATTTTGGGGTAAAACATGCAGTAATTTTCTTTATTTTGTGGCAAAAAGGCAGAAATTCACCTTATTTTCGGGCAAATGGCAGAAATTCCCCTTATTTAAGGGCAAAATTGCAGAAATTTCCCTTATTTGGGGGCAAAAAACAGAATTTCCCCTTATTTTGGGGTAAATTTGCAGAAATTTGCTTTATTATGGGGAAAATTTGCAGAAATTTCTCTTATTTTAGGGCAAAATTGCAGAAATTTCACTTATTTCAGAAAAAGAAGCAAAAATTTTTCTTATTTTGGGGCAAAAAGGCCAAAATTCCCATTATTTTGGGGCAAAAAAGCAGAAATTCACCTTATTTTGGGGTAAATTTGCAGAAATTTCACATATTTCAGGGCAAAAAGGCACAAATTCCCCATATTTTGAGGTAAAATGCTGAAATTCCCAATATTTTGGGGAAAAAGGCAGAAATTCCCCTTATTTTGGGGCAAAAAGGCACAAATTTCCCTTATTTTCGGGCAAAATTGCAGAAATTTCATTTATTTCTGGGTAAAAAGTCAGAAATTCCCCTTATTTTGGGGCAAAAAGGAGAAATTTCTTTTTTTATGGTACAAAATTGAAAAACTTTTCTTTATTTTGGAACAAAAAGGCAAAATTCCCCATATTTTGGGGTAAAAGGCAGAAATTGTTCTTATTTTTAGGGAAAATGCAGAAATTCCCCTTATTTAGAGGTAAAATGAAGAAATTCCTTTAAAATTGTGGCAAAATGCAGAAATTCCCTTTATTTTGGGGCTAAAACGCAAAAAATTTTCGTATTTTGAAGAAAAATTGCAGAAATTCTCATAATTTTCGGGAAAAAAGGCTGAAATTCTCCTTATTTTGGGGCAAAAAGACAGAAAATCTCCATTTTTCGGGTGCAAAAAGTCAGAAATTCCCATTATTTGGGGCAAAATTGCAGAAATTTCCTTTACTTTGGGGAAAAATTGCAGAAATTACCTTTATTTTGGGGCAAAATTGCAGAAATTTCACTTATTTCAGAGAAAAAAGGCAAAAATTTCTCTTATTTTGGGGCAAAAAGGAAAATATTTCTTTCATTTCGGTACAAAAATGCAGAAATTCCCTTTATTTTGGGGCTAAAAGGCAGACATTCCCCTTATTTTGGGGCAAAAAGCAGACATTTCCCTTATTTTGGGGAAAAATTTTAAAAATTTCACTTATTTAAGGGCAAAAAGTCAGAAATTCCCTTTATTTTGGGGCAAAAAAACAGAAATTCCGTTTATTTTTGGGGAAAAGGCAGAAATTGCACTTATTTTGAGTCAAAAAGGCAGAAAATATTCTTATTTTGGGGCAAAAGTATAGAAATTTCCCTTTTTTATAGCAAAAGGTATACATTCCCTTTATTTTCGGGCAAAAAGGCAGAAATTCCCCGTATTTTGGAGCAATATTGCAGAAATTCTCCTAATTGTTGGGCAAAAAGGCAGAAATTTCCCTTATTTTGGGGTAAAACTGCAGAAATTTCACTTATTTTCGGCAAAATGCCAGAAATTCCCCTTATTTTTGGCGAATAAGGCAGAAAATCCTCATATTTTGGAGCAAAATTGCAGAAATTCACCTAATTTTGGGGTAAAACATGCAGTAATTATCTTTATTTTGTGGCAAAAAGGCAGAAATTTCTTTTATTTTGGGGCAAATGGCAGAAATTACCCTTATTTTAGGGCAAAATTGCAGAAATTTCCCTTTTTTGTGGGAAAAAAACAGAAATTCCTCTTATTTTGGTGCAAAATTGCAGAAATTTGCTTTATTATGGGGAAAAATTGCAGAAATTTCCTTTATTGTAAGGCAAAATTGCAGAAATTTCACTTATTTCAGAAAAAGAAAGCAAAAATTTTTCTTATTTTGGGGCAAAAAGGCAGAAATTCCCATTATTTTTCGGCAAAAAGCAGAAATTCACCTTATTTTGGGGTAAAATTGCAGAAATTTCACATATGTCAGAGCAAAAAAGCAGAAATTCCCCTTATTTTGAGGTAAAATGTTGAAATTCCCCATATTTTGGGACAAAAGGCAGACATTCCCCTTATTTTGGGGCAAAAAGGCACAAATTTCCCTTATTTTCGGGCAAAATTGCAGAAATTTCATTTATTTCAGGGTAAAAAGTTAGAAATTCCCCTTAGTTTGGGCCAAAAAGGAGAAATTTCTTTTATTATCGTACAAAATTGAAGAAATATTCATTATTTTGGAACAAAAAGGCAGAAATACTTCATATTTTGGGCTAAAAGGCAGAAATTCTTCTTATTTTGAGGTAAAATGCAGAAATTTCCCTTATTTAGAGGTAAAATGCAGAAATTCCCCTAATATTGGGAAAAAATGCAGAAATTCCCTTTATTTTGGGGCTAAAAGGCTGAAATTTTCTATATTTTGAAGAAAAATTGCAGAAATTCTCATAATTTTCGGGCAAAAAGGCTGAAATTCTCCTTATTTTGGGGCAAAAGACAAAAAATCTTCTTTTTTGGGTGCAAAAAGTCAGAAATTCCCCTTATTTGGGGAAAAATTGCAGAAATTTTCTCTAGTTTGGGGCAAAATTGCAGAAATTTCCCTTATTTTGGGGCAAAATTGCAAAAATTTCACTTATTTCAGGGAAAAAAGGCAGAAATTTCTCTTATTTTGGGGCAAAAATGCAGAAATTTCTTTTATTTTGGTACAAAATTGCAGAAATTTTTCTTATTTTGGGGCAAAAAGGCAGAAGTTCCCCATATTTTGGGACAAAAGGCAGAAATTCCTCTTATTTTGAGGAAAAAAGGCTGAAATTCTCCTTATTTGTTGGCAAAAAGGGAGAAATTCCCCTTATTTTGAGGCAAAAAGCAGACATTTCCCTTATTTTGGGGAAAAATTTTAGAAATTTCACTTATTTCAGGGTAAAAAGTCAGAAATTTTCTTTATTTTGGGGCAAAAAGACAGAAATTCCGTTTATTTTTGGGGAAAAGGCAGAAATTGCACTTATTTTGAGTCAAAAAGGCGGAAAATCCCCTTATTTTTGGGCAAAAGTGAAGAAATTTCTTTTTTTTTATGGCAAAAAGGTATACATTCCCTTTCTTTTCGGGCAAAAAGGCAGAAATTCCCCGTATTTTGGAGCAAAATTGCAGAAATTCCCCTAATTTTGGGGTAAAAAGCAGAAATTCCCCTTATTTTGCAGTAAAACTGCAGAAAATTCACTTATTTTGCGGCAAAATGGCAGAAATTCCCCTTATTTTCGGCGAAAAAGGCAGAAAATTTCGTATTTTGGAGGAAAATTGCAGAAATTCACCTAATTTTGGGGTAAAACATGCAGTAATTTTCTTTATTTTGGGGCAAAAAAGCAGAAATTTCTTTTATTTTGGTACAAAATTGCAGAAATTTTTCTTATTTTATGGCAAAAAGGCAGAAATTCCCCATATTTTGGGGCAAAAAGCAGAAATTCCACTTATTTTAAGAAAAAAGGCTGAAATTCTCCTTATTTTGGGGCAAAAAGGCAGAAATACCCCTTATTTTTAGGCAAAAAGACAGAAATTCCTTTTATTTTGGGGGAAAAGGCAGAAATTGCACTTATTTTGTATTAAAAGGCGGAAAATCCCCTTATTTTGGGGCAAAAGTGAAGAAATTTCCCTTTTTTATGGCAAAAAGATATACATTCCCTTTATTTTCGGTCAAAAAGTCAGAAAATCCCCGTATTTTGGAGCAAAATTGCAGAAATTCCCATAATTTGGGGGCAAAAAGGCAGAAATTCTCCTTATTTTGGGGTAAAACTGCAGAAATTTCACTTATTTCGTGGCAAAATGGCAGAAATACCCCTTATTTTCGGCGAAAAAGGCAGAAAATCCTCGTATTTTGGAGCAAAATTGCAGAAATTCACCTAATTTTGGGGAAAAACATGCAGTAATTTTCTTTATTTTGTGGCAAAAAGGCAGAAATTCCATTTATTTTGGGGCAAATGGCAGAAATTCCCCTTATTTTAGGGCAAAATTGCAGAAATTTCCCTCATTTGGGGCCAAAAAACAGAAATTCCCCTTATTTTGGGGAAAAATTGCAGAAATTTAATTATTTCAGAAAAAAAAGGCAGAAATTTCTCTTATTTTGGGGCAAAAAGGCAGAAATTTCTTTTATTTTGGTACAAAATTGCAGAAATTTTTCCTATTTTGGGGCAAAAATGCAGAAATTCATCTTATTTTGAGGTAAAAAGACTGAAATTCCCCTTATTTGGGGGCAAAAAGGCAAAAATTCTCCTTATTTTGAGGCAAAAAGCAAACATTTCTCTTATTTTGGGGAAAAATTTTAGAAATTTCACTTATTTCAGGGCAAAAAGTCAAAAATTCCCCTTATTTTGGGGAAAAAGCTGAAATTTCTTTTATTATAGTCCAAAATTGAAGAAATTTCCCTTATTTTGGAACAAAAAGGCAGAAATTCCCCATATTTTGGAGCAAAATGCAGAAATTATTCTTATTTTGAGGTAAAATGCAGAAATTTCCTTTATTTTGGGGCTAAAAGGCAGAAATTCCCCGTATTTTGAAGCAAAATTGCAGAAATTCTCATAATTTTTGGGCAAAAAGGCAGAAATTTTCCTTATTTTGGGGCAAAAAGACAGAATATCCCCTTTTTTCAGGAGCAAAAAGTCAGAAAATCCCCTTATTGTGGGGCAAAATTGCAGAAATTTCCTTTACATTGGGGCAAAATTGCAGAAATTTTCTTTATTTTGAGGCAAAAAGGCAGAAATTTCTTTTATTTTGGTACAAAATTGCAGAAATTTTTCTTATTTTGGGGCAAAAAGGCAGAAATTCTTCATATTTTGGGGCAAAAGGCAGAAATTCCTATTATTTTAAGAAAAAAGGCTGAAATTCTCCTTATTTTGGGATAAAAAGGCAGAAATACCCCTTATTTTTGGGCAAAAAGACAGAAATTCCTTTTATTTTTGGGGAAAAGGCAGAAATTGCACTTATTTTGTATTAAAAGGCGGAAAATCCCCTTATTTTGGGGCAAAGGTGAAGAAATTTCCCTTTTTTATGGCAAAAATATATACATTCCCTTTATTTTCGGTCAAAAAGTCAGAAAATCCCCGTATTTTGGAGCAAAATTGCAGAAATTCCCCTAATTTGGGGGCAAAAAGGCAGAAATTCTCCTTATTTTGGGGTAAAACTGCAGAAATTTCACTTATTTCGCGGCAAAATGGCAGAAATTCCCCTTATTTTCGGCGAAAAAGGCAGAAAATCCTCGTATTTTGGAGCAAAATTGCAGAAATTCACCTAATTTTGGGGTAAAACATGCAGTAATTTTCTTTATTTTGTGGCAAAAAGGCAGAAATTCCATTTATTTTTGGGCAAATGGCAGAAATTCCCCTTATTTTAGGGCAAAATTGCAGAAATTTCCCTCATTTGGGGGCAAAAAACAGAAATTCGCCTTATTTTGGGGCAAAATTGCAAAAATTTGCTTTATTATAGAGAAAAATTGCACAAATTTCCCTTATTTTAGGGAAAAATTGCAGAAATTTCACTTATTTCAGAAAAAAAAGCAAAAATTTTTCTTATTTTGGGGTAAAATTGCAGAAATTTCACATATTTCAAGGCCAAAAGGCAGAAATTCCCCTTATTTTGAGGTAAAATCCTGAAATTCCCCATAGTTTGGGGCAAAAGTCAGAAATTCCCCTTATTTTTGGGGCAAAAGCACAAATTTCCTTTATTTTCGGGAAAAATTGCAGAAATTTCATTTATTACAGGGTAAAAAGTCAAAAATTCCCCTTCTTTTGGGGCAAAAAGGAGAAATTTCTTTCACTATAGTACAAAATTGAAGAAATTTTCTTTATTTTGGAACAAAAAGGCAAAATTCCCCATATTTTGGGGCAAAAGACAGAAATTCTTCTTATTTTGAGGTAAAATGCAGAAATTCCCCTTATTTAGAGGTAAAATGCAGAAATTCCTCTAATATTGGGGGAAAATTCAGAAATTCCCTTTATTTTGGGTCTAAAAAGCAGAAATTTTCCGTATTCTGAAAAAATATTGCAGAAATTCTCATAATTTTCGGGAAAAAAGGCTGAAATTCTCCTTATTTTGGGGCAAAAAGACAGAAAATCTCCATTTTTCGGGTGCAAAAAGTCAGAAATTCCCATTATTTGGGGCAAAATTGCAGAAATTTCCTTTACTTTGGGGAAAAATTGCAGAAATTACCTTTATTTTGGGGCAAAATTGCAGAAATTTCACTTATTTCAGGGAAAAAAGGCAAAAATTTCTCTTATTTTGGGGCAAAAAGGAAAATATTTCTTTCATTTCGGTACAAAAATGCAGAAATTCCCTTTATTTTGGGGCTAAAAGGCAGACATTCCCCTTATTTTGGGGCAAAAAGCAGACATTTCCCTTATTTTGGGGAAAAATTTTAAAAATTTCACTTATTTAAGGGCAAAAAGTCAGAAATTCCCTTTATTTTGGGGCAAAAAAACAGAAATTCCGTTTATTTTTGGGGAAAAGGCAGAAATTGCACTTATTTTGAGTCAAAAAGGCAGAAAATATTCTTATTTTGGGGCAAAAGTATAGAAATTTCCCTTTTTTATAGCAAAAGGTATACATTCCCTTTATTTTCGGGCAAAAAGGCAGAAATTCCCCGTATTTTGGAGCAATATTGCAGAAATTCTCCTAATTGTTGGGCAAAAAGGCAGAAATTTCCCTTATTTTGGGGTAAAACTGCAGAAATTTCACTTATTTTCGGCAAAATGCCAGAAATTCCCCTTATTTTTGGCGAATAAGGCAGAAAATCCTCATATTTTGGAGCAAAATTGCAGAAATTCACCTAATTTTGGGGTAAAACATGCAGTAATTATCTTTATTTTGTGGCAAAAAGGCAGAAATTTCTTTTATTTTGGGGCAAATGGCAGAAATTACCCTTATTTTAGGGCAAAATTGCAGAAATTTCCCTTTTTTGTGGGAAAAAAACAGAAATTCCTCTTATTTTGGTGCAAAATTGCAGAAATTTGCTTTATTATGGGGAAAAATTGCAGAAATTTCCTTTATTGTAAGGCAAAATTGCAGAAATTTCACTTATTTCAGAAAAAGAAAGCAAAAATTTTTCTTATTTTGGGGCAAAAAGGCAGAAATTCCCATTATTTTTCGGCAAAAAGCAGAAATTCACCTTATTTTGGGGTAAAATTGCAGAAATTTCACATATGTCAGAGCAAAAAAGCAGAAATTCCCCTTATTTTGAGGTAAAATGTTGAAATTCCCCATATTTTGGGACAAAAGGCAGACATTCCCCTTATTTTGGGGCAAAAAGGCACAAATTTCCCTTATTTTCGGGCAAAATTGCAGAAATTTCATTTATATCTGGGTAAAAAGTCAGAAATTCCCCTTATTTTGGGGCAAAAAGGAGAAATTTCTTTTTTTATGGTACAAAATTGAAAAACTTTTCTTTATTTTGGAACAAAAAGGCAAAATTCCCCATATTTTGGGGTAAAAGGCAGAAATTGTTCTTATTTTTAGGGAAAATGCAGAAATTCCCCTTATTTAGAGGTAAAATGAAGAAATTCCCCTAAAATTGTGGCAAAATGCAGAAATTCCCTTTATTTTGGGGCTAAAACGCAAAAAATTTTCGTATTTTGAAGAAAAATTGCAGAAATTCTCATAATTTTCGGGAAAAAAGGCTGAAATTCTCCTTATTTTGGGGCAAAAAGACAGAAAATCTCCATTTTTCGGGTGCAAAAAGTCAGAAATTCCCATTATTTGGGGCAAAATTGCAGAAATTTCCTTTACTTTGGGGAAAAATTGCAGAAATTACCTTTATTTTGGGGCAAAATTGCAGAAATTTCACTTATTTCAGGGAAAAAAGGCAAAATTTTCTCTTATTTTGGGGCAAAAAGGAAAATATTTCTTTCATTTCGGTACATAAATGCAGAAATTCCCTTTATTTTGGGGCTAAAAGGCAGACATTCCCCTTATTTTGGGGCAAAAAGCAGACATTTCCCTTATTTTGGGGAAAAATTTTAAAAATTTCACTTATTTAAGGGCAAAAAGTCAGAAATTCCCTTTATTTTGGGGCAAAAAAACAGAAATTCCGTTTATTTTTGGGGAAAAGGCAGAAATTGCACTTATTTTGAGTCAAAAAGGCAGAAAATATTCTTATTTTGGGGCAAAAGTATAGAAATTTCCCTTTTTTATAGCAAAAGGTATACATTCCCTTTATTTTCGGGCAAAAAGGCAGAAATTCCCCGTATTTTGGAGCAATATTGCAGAAATTCCCCTAATTGTTGGGCAAAAAGGCAGAAATTTCCCTTATTTTGGGGTAAAACTGCAGAAATTTCACTTATTTTCGGCAAAATGCCAGAAATTCCCCTTATTTTTGGCGAATAAGGCAGAAAATCCTCATATTTTGGAGCAAAATTGCAGAAATTCACCTAATTTTGGGGTAAAACATGCAGTAATTATCTTTATTTTGTGGCAAAAAGGCAGAAATTTCTTTTATTTTGGGGCAAATGGCAGAAATTACCATTATTTTAGGGCAAAATTGCAGAAATTTCCCTTTTTTATGGGAAAAAACAGAAATTCCTCTTATTTTGGTGCAAAATTGCAGAAATTTGCTTTATTATGGGGAAAAATTGCAGAAATTTCCTTTATTGTAAGGCAAAATTGCAGAAATTTCACTTATTTCAGAAAAAAAAAAGCAAAAATTTTTCTTATTTTGGGGCAAAAAGGCAGAAATTCCCATTATTTTTCGGCAAAAAGCAGAAATTCACCTTATTTTGGGGTAAAATTGCAGAAATTTCACATATGTCAGAGCAAAAAAGCAGAAATTCCCCTTATTTTGAGGTAAAATGTTGAAATTCCCCATATTTTGGGACAAAAGGCAGACATTCCCCTTATTTTGGGGCAAAAAGGCACAAATTTCCCTTATTTTCGGGCAAAATTGCAGAAATTTCATTTATTTCAGGGTAAAAAGTTAGAAATTCCCCTTAGTTTGGGCCAAAAAGGAAAAATTTCTTTTATTATCGTACAAAATTGAAGAAATATTCATTATTTTGGAACAAAAAGGCAGAAATTCTTCATATTTTGGGCTAAAAGGCAGAAATTCTTCTTATTTTGAGGTAAAATGCAGAAATTTCCCTTATTTAGAGGTAAAATGCAGAAATTCCCCTAATATTGGGAAAAAATGCAGAAATTCCCTTTATTTTGGGGCTAAAAGGCAGAAATTTTCCATATTTTGAAGAAAAATTGCAGAAATTCTCATAATCTTCGGTCAAAAAGGCTGAAATTCTCCTTATTTTGGGGCAAAAGGCAAAAAATCTCCTTTTTTGGGTGCAAAAAGTCAGAAATTCCCCTTATTTGGGGAAAAATTGCAGAAATTTTCTCTAGTTTGGGGCAAAATTGCAGAAATTTCCCTTATTTTGGGGCAAAATTGCAAAAATTTCACTTATTTCAGGGAAAAAAGGCAGAAATTTCTCTTATTTTGGGGCAAAAATGCAGAAATTTCTTTTATTTTGGTACAAAATTGCAGAAATTTTTCTTATTTTGGGGCAAAAAGGCAGAAGTTCCCCATATTTTGGGGCAAAAGGCAGAAATTCCTCTTATTTTGAGGAAAAAAGGCTGAAATTCTCCTTATTTGTTGGCAAAAAGGGAGAAATTCCCCTTATTTTGAGGCAAAAAGCAGACATTTCCCTTATTTTGGGGAAAAATTTTAGAAATTTCACTTATTTCAGGGTAAAAAGTCAGAAATTTTCTTTATTTTGGGGCAAAAAGACAGAAATTCCATTTATTTTTGGGGAAAAGGCAGAAATTGCACTTATTTTGAGTCAAAAAGGCGGAAAATCCCCTTATTTTTGGGCAAAAGTGAAGAAATTTCTTTTTTTTTATGGCAAAAAGGTATACATTCCCTTTCTTTTCGGGCAAAAAGGCAGAAATTCCCCGTATTTTGGAGCAAAATTGCAGAAATTCCCCTAATTTTGGGGTAAAAAGCAGAAATTCCCCTTATTTTGCAGTAAAACTGCAGAAAATTCACTTATTATGCGGCAAAATGGCAGAAATTCCCCTTATTTTCGGCGAAAAAGGCAGAAAATTTCGTATTTTGGAGGAAAATTGCAGAAATTCACCTAATTTTGGGGTAAAACATGCAGTAATTTTCTTTATTTTGTGGCAAAAAGGCAGAAATTCACCTTATTTTCGGGCAAATGGCAGAAATTCCCCTTATTTAAGGGCAAAATTGCAGAAATTTCCCTTATTTGGGGGCAAAAAACAGAATTTCCCCTTATTTTGGGGTAAATTTGCAGAAATTTGCTTTATTATGGGGAAAATTTGCAGAAATTTCTCTTATTTTAGGGCAAAATTGCAGAAATTTCACTTATTTCAGAAAAAGAAGCAAAAATTTTTCTTATTTTGGGGCAAAAAGGCCAAAATTCCCATTATTTTGGGGCAAAAAAGCAGAAATTCACCTTATTTTGGGGTAAATTTGCAGAAATTTCACATATTTCAGGGCAAAAAGGCACAAATTCCCCATATTTTGAGGTAAAATGCTGAAATTCCCAATATTTTGGGGAAAAAGGCAGAAATTCCCCTTATTTTGGGGCAAAAAGGCACAAATTTCCCTTATTTTCGGGCAAAATTGCAGAAATTTCATTTATTTCTGGGTAAAAAGTCAGAAATTCCCCTTATTTTGGGGCAAAAAGGAGAAATTTCTTTTTTTATGGTACAAAATTGAAAAACTTTTCTTTATTTTGGAACAAAAAGGCAAAATTCCCCATATTTTGGGGTAAAAGGCAGAAATTGTTCTTATTTTTAGGGAAAATGCAGAAATTCCCCTTATTTAGAGGTAAAATGAAGAAATTCCCCTAAAATTGTGGCAAAATGCAGAAATTCCCTTTATTTTGGGGCTAAAACGCAAAAAATTTTCGTATTTTGAAGAAAAATTGCAGAAATTCTCATAATTTTCGGGAAAAAAGGCTGAAATTCTCCTTATTTTGGGGCAAAAAGACAGAAAATCTCCATTTTTCGGGTGCAAAAAGTCAGAAATTCCCATTATTTGGGGCAAAATTGCAGAAATTTCCTTTACTTTGGGGAAAAATTGCAGAAATTACCTTTATTTTGGGGCAAAATTGCAGAAATTTCACTTATTTCAGGGAAAAAAGGCAAAAATTTCTCTTATTTTGGGGCAAAAAGGAAAATATTTCTTTCATTTCGGTACAAAAATGCAGAAATTCCCTTTATTTTGGGGCTAAAAGGCAGACATTCCCCTTATTTTGGGGCAAAAAGCAGACATTTCCCTTATTTTGGGGAAAAATTTTAAAAATTTCACTTATTTAAGGGCAAAAAGTCAGAAATTCCCTTTATTTTGGGGCAAAAAAACAGAAATTCCGTTTATTTTTGGGGAAAAGGCAGAAATTGCACTTATTTTGAGTCAAAAAGGCAGAAAGTATTCTTATTTTGGGGCAAAAGTATAGAAATTTCCCTTTTTTATAGCAAAAGGTATACATTCCCTTTATTTTCGGGCAAAAAGGCAGAAATTCCCCGTATTTTGGAGCAATATTGCAGAAATTCCCCTAATTGTTGGGCAAAAAGGCAGAAATTTCCCTTATTTTGGGGTAAAACTGCAGAAATTTCACTTATTTTCGGCAAAATGCCAGAAATTCCCCTTATTTTTGGCATATAAGGCAGAAAATCCTCATATTTTGGAGCAAAATTGCAGAAATTCACCTAATTTTGGGGTAAAACATGCAGTAATTATCTTTATTTTGTGGCAAAAAGGCAGAAATTTCTTTTATTTTGGGGCAAATGGCAGAAATTACCCTTATTTTAGGGCAAAATTGCAGAAATTTCCCTTTTTTGTGGGAAAAAAACAGAAATTCCTCTTATTTTGGTGCAAAATTGCAGAAATTTGCTTTATTATGGGGAAAAATTGCAGAAATTTCCTTTATTGTAAGGCAAAATTGCAGAAATTTCACTTATTTCAGAAAAAAAAAGCAAAAATTTTTCTTATTTTGGGGCAAAAAGGCAGAAATTCCCATTATTTTTCGGCAAAAAGCAGAAATTCACCTTATTTTGGGGTAAAATTGCAGAAATTTCACATATGTCAGAGCAAAAAAGCAGAAATTCCCCTTATTTTGAGGTAAAATGTTGAAATTCCCCATATTTTGGGACAAAAGGCAGACATTCCCCTTATTTTGGGGCAAAAAGGCACAAATTTCCCTTATTTTCGGGCAAAATTGCAGAAATTTCATTTATTTCAGGGTAAAAAGTTAGAAATTCCCCTTAGTTTGGGCCAAAAAGGAAAAATTTCTTTTATTATCGTACAAAATTGAAGAAATATTCATTATTTTGGAACAAAAAGGCAGAAATTCTTCATATTTTGGGCTAAAAGGCAGAAATTCTTATTTTGAGGTAAAATGCAGAAATTTCCCTTATTTAGAGGTAAAATGCAGAAATTCCCCTAATATTGGG
This sequence comes from Micromys minutus, assembly GCF_963924665.1. Lineage (NCBI taxonomy): Eukaryota > Metazoa > Chordata > Mammalia > Rodentia > Muridae > Micromys > Micromys minutus. The sequence goes on along the minus strand of NW_027667467.1, from coordinate 8,048,271 downwards.
AAAAAATGCAGAAATTCCCTTTATTTTGGGGCTAAAAGGCAGAAATTTTCCATATTTTGAAGAAAAATTGCAGAAATTCTCATAATTTTCGGGCAAAAAGGCTGAAATTCTCCTTATTTTGGGGCAAAAGACAAAAAATCTCCTTTTTTGGGTGCAAAAAGTCAGAAATTCCCCTTATTTGGGGAAAAATTGCAGAAATTTTCTCTAGTTTGGGGCAAAATTGCAGAAATTTCCCTTATTTTGGGGCAAAATTGCAAAAATTTCACTTATTTTAGGGAAAAAAGGCAGAAATTTCTCTTATTTTGGGGCAAAAATGCAGAAATTTCTTTTATTTTGGTACAAAATTGCAGAAATTTTTCTTATTTTGGGGCAAAAAGGCAGAAGTTCCCCATATTTTGGGGCAAAAGGCAGAAATTCCTCTTATTTTGAGGAAAAAAGGCTGAAATTCTCCTTATTTGTTGGCAAAAAGGGAGAAATTCCCCTTATTTTGAGGCAAAAAGCAGACATTTCCCTTATTTTGGGGAAAAATTTTAGAAATTTCACTTATTTCAGGGTAAAAAGTCAGAAATTTTCTTTATTTTGGGGCAAAAAGACAGAAATTCCGTTTATTTTTGGGGAAAAGGCAGAAATTGCACTTATTTTGAGTCAAAAAGGCGGAAAATCCCCTTATTTTTGGGCAAAAGTGAAGAAATTTCTTTTTTTTTATGGCAAAAAGGTATACATTCCCTTTCTTTTCGGGCAAAAAGGCAGAAATTCCCCGTATTTTGGAGCAAAATTGCAGAAATTCCCCTAATTTTGGGGTAAAAAGCAGAAATTCCCCTTATTTTGCAGTAAAACTGCAGAAAATTCACTTATTTTGCGGCAAAATGGCAGAAATTCCCCTTATTTTCGGCGAAAAAGGCAGAAAATTTCGTATTTTGGAGGAAAATTGCAGAAATTCACCTAATTTTGGGGTAAAACATGCAGTAATTTTCTTTATTTTGTGGCAAAAAGGCAGAAATTCACCTTATTTTCGGGCAAATGGCAGAAATTCCCCTTATTTAAGGGCAAAATTGCAGAAATTTCCCTTATTTGGGGGCAAAAAACAGAATTTCCCCTTATTTTGGGGTAAATTTGCAGAAATTTGCTTTATTATGGGGAAAATTTGCAGAAATTTCTCTTATTTTAGGGCAAAATTGCAGAAATTTCACTTATTTCAGAAAAAGAAGCAAAAATTTTTCTTATTTTGGGGCAAAAAGGCCAAAATTCCCATTATTTTGGGGCAAAAAAGCAGAAATTCACCTTATTTTGGGGTAAATTTGCAGAAATTTCACATATTTCAGGGCAAAAAGGCACAAATTCCCCATATTTTGAGGTAAAATGCTGAAATTCCCAATATTTTGGGGAAAAAGGCAGAAATTCCCCTTATTTTGGGGCAAAAAGGCACAAATTTCCCTTATTTTCGGGCAAAATTGCAGAAATTTCATTTATTTCTGGGTAAAAAGTCAGAAATTCCCCTTATTTTGGGGCAAAAAGGAGAAATTTCTTTTTTTATGGTACAAAATTGAAAAACTTTTCTTTATTTTGGAACAAAAAGGCAAAATTCCCCATATTTTGGGGTAAAAGGCAGAAATTGTTCTTATTTTTAGGGAAAATGCAGAAATTCCCCTTATTTAGAGGTAAAATGAAGAAATTCCCCTAAAATTGTGGCAAAATGCAGAAATTCCCTTTATTTTGGGGCTAAAACGCAAAAAATTTTCGTATTTTGAAGAAAAATTGCAGAAATTCTCATAATTTTCGGGAAAAAAGGCTGAAATTCTCCTTATTTTGGGGCAAAAAGACAGAAAATCTCCATTTTTCGGGTGCAAAAAGTCAGAAATTCCCATTATTTGGGGCAAAATTGCAGAAATTTCCTTTACTTTGGGGAAAAATTGCAGAAATTACCTTTATTTTGGGGCAAAATTGCAGAAATTTCACTTATTTCAGGGAAAAAAGGCAAAAATTTCTCTTATTTTGGGGCAAAAAGGAAAATATTTCTTTCATTTCGGTACAAAAATGCAGAAATTCCCTTTATTTTGGGGCTAAAAGGCAGACATTCCCCTTATTTTGGGGCAAAAAGCAGACATTTCCCTTATTTTGGGGAAAAATTTTAAAAATTTCACTTATTTAAGGGCAAAAAGTCAGAAATTCTCTTTATTTTGGGGCAAAAAAACAGAAATTCCGTTTATTTTTGGGGAAAAGGCAGAAATTGCACTTATTTTGAGTCAAAAAGGCAGAAAGTATTCTTATTTTGGGGCAAAAGTATAGAAATTTCCCTTTTTTATAGCAAAAGGTATACATTCCCTTTATTTTCGGGCAAAAAGGCAGAAATTCCCCGTATTTTGGAGCAATATTGCAGAAATTCCCCTAATTGTTGGGCAAAAAGGCAGAAATTTCCCTTATTTTGGGGTAAAACTGCAGAAATTTCACTTATTTTCGGCAAAATGCCAGAAATTCCCCTTATTTTTGGCATATAAGGCAGAAAATCCTCATATTTTGGAGCAAAATTGCAGAAATTCACCTAATTTTGGGGTAAAACATGCAGTAATTATCTTTATTTTGTGGCAAAAAGGCAGAAATTTCTTTTATTTTGGGGCAAATGGCAGAAATTACCCTTATTTTAGGGCAAAATTGCAGAAATTTCCCTTTTTTGTGGGAAAAAAACAGAAATTCCTCTTATTTTGGTGCAAAATTGCAGAAATTTGCTTTATTATGGGGAAAAATTGCAGAAATTTCCTTTATTGTAAGGCAAAATTGCAGAAATTTCACTTATTTCAGAAAAAAAAAGCAAAAATTTTTCTTATTTTGGGGCAAAAAGGCAGAAATTCCCATTATTTTTCGGCAAAAAGCAGAAATTCACCTTATTTTGGGGTAAAATTGCAGAAATTTCACATATGTCAGAGCAAAAAAGCAGAAATTCCCCTTATTTAGAGGTAAAATGTTGAAATTCCCCATATTTTGGGACAAAAGGCAGACATTCCCCTTATTTTGGGGCAAAAAGGCACAAATTTCCCTTATTTTCGGGCAAAATTGCAGAAATTTCATTTATTTCAGGGTAAAAAGTTAGAAATTCCCCTTAGTTTGGGACAAAAAGGAGAAATTTCTTTTATTATCGTACAAAATTGAAGAAATATTCATTATTTTGGAACAAAAAGGCAGAAATTCTTCATATTTTGGGCTAAAAGGCAGAAATTCTTCTTATTTTGAGGTAAAATGCAGAAATTTCCCTTATTTAGAGGTAAAATGCAGAAATTCCCCTAATATTGGGAAAAAATGCAGAAATTCCCTTTATTTTGGGGCTAAAAGGCAGAAATTTTCCATATTTTGAAGAAAAATTGCAGAAATTCTCATAATTTTCGGGCAAAAAGGCTGAAATTCTCCTTATTTTGGGGCAAAAGACAAAAAATCTCCTTTTTTGGGTGCAAAAAGTCAGAAATTCCCCTTATTTGGGGAAAAATTGCAGAAATTTTCTCTAGTTTGGGGCAAAATTGCAGAAATTTCCCTTATTTTGGGGCAAAATTGCAAAAATTTCACTTATTTTAGGGAAAAAAGGCAGAAATTTCTCTTATTTTGGGGCAAAAATGCAGAAATTTCTTTTATTTTGGTACAAAATTGCAGAAATTTTTCTTATTTTGGGGCAAAAAGGCAGAAGTTCCCCATATTTTGGGGCAAAAGGCAGAAATTCCTCTTATTTTGAGGAAAAAAGGCTGAAATTCTCCTTATTTGTTGGCAAAAAGGGAGAAATTCCCCTTATTTTGAGGCAAAAAGCAGACATTTCCCTTATTTTGGGGAAAAATTTTAGAAATTTCACTTATTTCAGGGTAAAAAGTCAGAAATTTTCTTTATTTTGGGGCAAAAAGACAGAAATTCCGTTTATTTTTGGGGAAAAGGCAGAAATTGCACTTATTTTGAGTCAAAAAGGCGGAAAATCCCCTTATTTTTGGGCAAAAGTGAAGAAATTTCTTTTTTTTTATGGCAAAAAGGTATACATTCCCTTTCTTTTCGGGCAAAAAGGCAGAAATTCCCCGTATTTTGGAGCAAAATTGCAGAAATTCCCCTAATTTTGGGGTAAAAAGCAGAAATTCCCCTTATTTTGCAGTAAAACTGCAGAAAATTCACTTATTTTGCGGCAAAATGGCAGAAATTCCCCTTATTTTCGGCGAAAAAGGCAGAAAATTTCGTATTTTGGAGGAAAATTGCAGAAATTCACCTAATTTTGGGGTAAAACATGCAGTAATTTTCTTTATTTTGGGGCAAAAAAGCAGAAATTTCTTTTATTTTGGTACAAAATTGCAGAAATTTTTCTTAGTTTATGGCAAAAAGGCAGAAATTCCCCATATTTTGGGGCAAAAAGCAGAAATTCCACTTATTTTAAGAAAAAAGGCTGAAATTCTCCTTATTTTGGGGCAAAAAGGCAGAAATACCCCTTATTTTTAGGCAAAAAGACAGAAATTCCTTTTATTTTGGGGGAAAAGGCAGAAATTGCACTTATTTTGTATTAAAAGGCGGAAAATCCCCTTATTTTGGGGCAAAAGTGAAGAAATTTCCCTTTTTTATGGCAAAAAGATATACATTCCCTTTATTTTCGGTCAAAAAGTCAGAAAATCCCCGTATTTTGGAGCAAAATTGCAGAAATTCCCATAATTTGGGGGCAAAAAGGCAGAAATTCTCCTTATTTTGGGGTAAAACTGCAGAAATTTCACTTATTTCGTGGCAAAATGGCAGAAATACCCCTTATTTTCGGCGAAAAAGGCAGAAAATCCTCGTATTTTGGAGCAAAATTGCAGAAATTCACCTAATTTTGGGGAAAAACATGCAGTAATTTTCTTTATTTTGTGGCAAAAAGGCAGAAATTCCATTTATTTTGGGGCAAATGGCAGAAATTCCCCTTATTTTAGGGCAAAATTGCAGAAATTTCCCTCATTTGGGGCCAAAAAACAGAAATTCCCCTTATTTTGGGGAAAAATTGCAGAAATTTAATTATTTCAGAAAAAAAAGGCAGAAATTTCTCTTATTTTGGGGCAAAAAGGCAGAAATTTCTTTTATTTTGGTACAAAATTGCAGAAATTTTTCCTATTTTGGGGCAAAAATGCAGAAATTCATCTTATTTTGAGGTAAAAAGACTGAAATTCCCCTTATTTGGGGGCAAAAAGGCAAAAATTCTCCTTATTTTGAGGCAAAAAGCAAACATTTCTCTTATTTTGGGGAAAAATTTTAGAAATTTCACTTATTTCAGGGCAAAAAGTCAAAAATTCCCCTTATTTTGGGGAAAAAGCTGAAATTTCTTTTATTATAGTCCAAAATTGAAGAAATTTCCCTTATTTTGGAACAAAAAGGCAGAAATTCCCCATATTTTGGAGCAAAATGCAGAAATTATTCTTATTTTGAGGTAAAATGCAGAAATTTCCTTTATTTTGGGGCTAAAAGGCAGAAATTCCCCGTATTTTGAAGCAAAATTGCAGAAATTCTCATAATTTTTGGGCAAAAAGGCAGAAATTTTCCTTATTTTGGGGCAAAAAGACAGAATATCCCCTTTTTTCAGGAGCAAAAAGTCAGAAAATCCCCTTATTGTGGGGCAAAATTGCAGAAATTTCCTTTACATTGGGGCAAAATTGCAGAAATTTTCTTTATTTTGAGGCAAAAAGGCAGAAATTTCTTTTATTTTGGTACAAAATTGCAGAAATTTTTCTTATTTTGGGGCAAAAAGGCAGAAATTCTTCATATTTTGGGGCAAAAGGCAGAAATTCCTATTATTTTAAGAAAAAAGGCTGAAATTCTCCTTATTTTGGGATAAAAAGGCAGAAATACCCCTTATTTTTGGGCAAAAAGACAGAAATTCCTTTTATTTTTGGGGAAAAGGCAGAAATTGCACTTATTTTGTATTAAAAGGCGGAAAATCCCCTTATTTTGGGGCAAAGGTGAAGAAATTTCCCTTTTTTATGGCAAAAATATATACATTCCCTTTATTTTCGGTCAAAAAGTCAGAAAATCCCCGTATTTTGGAGCAAAATTGCAGAAATTCCCCTAATTTGGGGGCAAAAAGGCAGAAATTCTCCTTATTTTGGGGTAAAACTGCAGAAATTTCACTTATTTCGCGGCAAAATGGCAGAAATTCCCCTTATTTTCGGCGAAAAAGGCAGAAAATCCTCGTATTTTGGAGCAAAATTGCAGAAATTCACCTAATTTTGGGGTAAAACATGCAGTAATTTTCTTTATTTTGTGGCAAAAAGGCAGAAATTCCATTTATTTTGGGGCAAATGGCAGAAATTCCCCTTATTTTAGGGCAAAATTGCAGAAATTTCCCTCATTTGGGGGCAAAAAACAGAAATTCGCCTTATTTTGGGGCAAAATTGCAAAAATTTGCTTTATTATAGAGAAAAATTGCACAAATTTCCCTTATTTTAGGGCAAAATTGCAGAAATTTCACTTATTTCAGAAAAAAAAGCAAAAATTTTTTTTATTTTGGGGTAAAATTGCAGAAATTTCACATATTTCAAGGCCAAAAGGCAGAAATTCCCCTTATTTTGAGGTAAAATCCTGAAATTCCCCATAGTTTGGGGCAAAAGTCAGAAATTCCCCTTATTTTTGGGGCAAAAGCACAAATTTCCTTTATTTTCGGGAAAAATTGCAGAAATTTCATTTATTACAGGGTAAAAAGTCAAAAATTCCCCTTCTTTTGGGGCAAAAAGGAGAAATTTCTTTCACTATAGTACAAAATTGAAGAAATTTTCTTTATTTTGGAACAAAAAGACAAAATTCCCCATATTTTGGGGCAAAAGACAGAAATTCTTCTTATTTTGAGGTAAAATGCAGAAATTCCCCTTATTTAGAGGTAAAATGCAGAAATTCCTCTAATATTGGGGGAAAATTCAGAAATTCCCTTTATTTTGGGTCTAAAAAGCAGAAATTTTCCGTATTCTGAAAAAATATTGCAGAAATTCTCATAATTTTCGGGAAAAAAGCCTGAAATTCTCCTTATTTTGGGGCAAAAAGACAGAAAATCTCCATTTTTCGGGTGCAAAAAGTCAGAAATTCCCATTATTTGGGGCAAAATTGCAGAAATTTCCTTTACTTTGGGGAAAAATTGCAGAAATTACCTTTATTTTGGGGCAAAATTGCAGAAATTTCACTTATTTCAGGGAAAAAAGGCAAAAATTTCTCTTATTTTGGGGCAAAAAGGAAAATATTTCTTTCATTTCGGTACAAAAATGCAGAAATTCCCTTTATTTTGGGGCTAAAAGGCAGACATTCCCCTTATTTTGGGGCAAAAAGCAGACATTTCCCTTATTTTGGGGAAAAATTTTAAAAATTTCACTTATTTAAGGGCAAAAAGTCAGAAATTCTCTTTATTTTGGGGCAAAAAAACAGAAATTCCGTTTATTTTTGGGGAAAAGGCAGAAATTGCACTTATTTTGAGTCAAAAAGGCAGAAAGTATTCTTATTTTGGGGCAAAAGTATAGAAATTTCCCTTTTTTATAGCAAAAGGTATACATTCCCTTTATTTTCGGGCAAAAAGGCAGAAATTCCCCGTATTTTGGAGCAATATTGCAGAAATTCCCCTAATTGTTGGGCAAAAAGGCAGAAATTTCCCTTATTTTGGGGTAAAACTGCAGAAATTTCACTTATTTTCGGCAAAATGCCAGAAATTCCCCTTATTTTTGGCATATAAGGCAGAAAATCCTCATATTTTGGAGCAAAATTGCAGAAATTCACCTAATTTTGGGGTAAAACATGCAGTAATTATCTTTATTTTGTGGCAAAAAGGCAGAAATTTCTTTTATTTTGGGGCAAATGGCAGAAATTACCCTTATTTTAGGGCAAAATTGCAGAAATTTCCCTTTTTTGTGGGAAAAAAACAGAAATTCCTCTTATTTTGGTGCAAAATTGCAGAAATTTGCTTTATTATGGGGAAAAATTGCAGAAATTTCCTTTATTGTAAGGCAAAATTGCAGAAATTTCACTTATTTCAGAAAAAAAAAGCAAAAATTTTTCTTATTTTGGGGCAAAAAGGCAGAAATTCCCATTATTTTTCGGCAAAAAGCAGAAATTCACCTTATTTTGGGGTAAAATTGCAGAAATTTCACATATGTCAGAGCAAAAAAGCAGAAATTCCCCTTATTTTGAGGTAAAATGTTGAAATTCCCCATATTTTGGGACAAAAGGCAGACATTCCCCTTATTTTGGGGCAAAAAGGCACAAATTTCCCTTATTTTCGGGCAAAATTGCAGAAATTTCATTTATTTCAGGGTAAAAAGTTAGAAATTCCCCTTAGTTTGGGCCAAAAAGGAGAAATTTCTTTTATTATCGTACAAAATTGAAGAAATATTCATTATTTTGGAACAAAAAGGCAGAAATTCTTCATATTTTGGGCTAAAAGGCAGAAATTCTTCTTATTTTGAGGTAAAATGCAGAAATTTCCCTTATTTAGAGGTAAAATGCAGAAATTCCCCTAATATTGGGAAAAAATGCAGAAATTCCCTTTATTTTGGGGCTAAAAGGCAGAAATTTTCCATATTTTGAAGAAAAATTGCAGAAATTCTCATAATTTTCGGGCAAAAAGGCTGAAATTCTCCTTATTTTGGGGCAAAAGACAAAAAATCTCCTTTTTTGGGTGCAAAAAGTCAGAAATTCCCCTTATTTGGGGAAAAATTGCAGAAATTTTCTCTAGTTTGGGGCAAAATTGCAGAAATTTCCCTTATTTTGGGGCAAAATTGCAAAAATTTCACTTATTTTAGGGAAAAAAGGCAGAAATTTCTCTTATTTTGGGGCAAAAATGCAGAAATTTCTTTTATTTTGGTACAAAATTGCAGAAATTTTTCTTATTTTGGGGCAAAAAGGCAGAAGTTCCCCATATTTTGGGGCAAAAGGCAGAAATTCCTCTTATTTTGAGGAAAAAAGGCTGAAATTCTCCTTATTTGTTGGCAAAAAGGGAGAAATTCCCCTTATTTTGAGGCAAAAAGCAGACATTTCCCTTATTTTGGGGAAAAATTTTAGAAATTTCACTTATTTCAGGGTAAAAAGTCAGAAATTTTCTTTATTTTGGGGCAAAAAGACAGAAATTCCGTTTATTTTTGGGGAAAAGGCAGAAATTGCACTTATTTTGAGTCAAAAAGGCGGAAAATCCCCTTATTTTTGGGCAAAAGTGAAGAAATTTCTTTTTTTTTATGGCAAAAAGGTATACATTCCCTTTCTTTTCGGGCAAAAAGGCAGAAATTCCCCGTATTTTGGAGCAAAATTGCAGAAATTCCCCTAATTTTGGGGTAAAAAGCAGAAATTCCCCTTATTTTGCAGTAAAACTGCAGAAAATTCACTTATTTTGCGGCAAAATGGCAGAAATTCCCCTTATTTTCGGCGAAAAAGGCAGAAAATTTCGTATTTTGGAGGAAAATTGCAGAAATTCACCTAATTTTGGGGTAAAACATGCAGTAATTTTCTTTATTTTGGGGCAAAAAAGCAGAAATTTCTTTTATTTTGGTACAAAATTGCAGAAATTTTTCTTAGTTTATGGCAAAAAGGCAGAAATTCCCCATATTTTGGGGCAAAAAGCAGAAATTCCACTTATTTTAAGAAAAAAGGCTGAAATTCTCCTTATTTTGGGGCAAAAAGGCAGAAATACCCCTTATTTTTAGGCAAAAAGACAGAAATTCCTTTTATTTTGGGGGAAAAGGCAGAAATTGCACTTATTTTGTATTAAAAGGCGGAAAATCCCCTTATTTTGGGGCAAAAGTGAAGAAATTTCCCTTTTTTATGGCAAAAAGATATACATTCCCTTTATTTTCGGTCAAAAAGTCAGAAAATCCCCGTATTTTGGAGCAAAATTGCAGAAATTCCCATAATTTGGGGGCAAAAAGGCAGAAATTCTCCTTATTTTGGGGTAAAACTGCAGAAATTTCACTTATTTCGTGGCAAAATGGCAGAAATACCCCTTATTTTCGGCGAAAAAGGCAGAAAATCCTCGTATTTTGGAGCAAAATTGCAGAAATTCACCTAATTTTGGGGAAAAACATGCAGTAATTTTCTTTATTTTGTGGCAAAAAGGCAGAAATTCCATTTATTTTGGGGCAAATGGCAGAAATTCCCCTTATTTTAGGGCAAAATTGCAGAAATTTCCCTCATTTGGGGCCAAAAAACAGAAATTCCCCTTATTTTGGGGAAAAATTGCAGAAATTTAATTATTTCAGAAAAAAAAGGCAGAAATTTCTCTTATTTTGGGGCAAAAAGGCAGAAATTTCTTTTATTTTGGTACAAAATTGCAGAAATTTTTCCTATTTTGGGGCAAAAATGCAGAAATTCATCTTATTTTGAGGTAAAAAGACTGAAATTCCCCTTATTTGGGGGCAAAAAGGCAAAAATTCTCCTTATTTTGAGGCAAAAAGCAAACATTTCTCTTATTTTGGGGAAAAATTTTAGAAATTTCACTTATTTCAGGGCAAAAAGTCAAAAATTCCCCTTATTTTGGGGAAAAAGCTGAAATTTCTTTTATTATAGTCCAAAATTGAAGAAATTTCCCTTATTTTGGAACAAAAAGGCAGAAATTCCCCATATTTTGGAGCAAAATGCAGAAATTATTCTTATTTTGAGGTAAAATGCAGAAATTTCCTTTATTTTGGGGCTAAAAGGCAGAAATTCCCCGTATTTTGAAGCAAAATTGCAGAAATTCTCATAATTTTTGGGCAAAAAGGCAGAAATTTTCCTTATTTTGGGGCAAAAAGACAGAATATCCCCTTTTTTCAGGAGCAAAAAGTCAGAAAATCCCCTTATTGTGGGGCAAAATTGCAGAAATTTCCTTTACATTGGGGCAAAATTGCAGAAATTTTCTTTATTTTGAGGCAAAAAGGCAGAAATTTCTTTTATTTTGGTACAAAATTGCAGAAATTTTTCTTATTTTGGGGCAAAAAGGCAGAAATTCTTCATATTTTGGGGCAAAAGGCAGAAATTCCTATTATTTTAAGAAAAAAGGCTGAAATTCTCCTTATTTTGGGATAAAAAGGCAGAAATACCCCTTATTTTTGGGCAAAAAGACAGAAATTCCTTTTATTTTTGGGGAAAAGGCAGAAATTGCACTTATTTTGTATTAAAAGGCGGAAAATCCCCTTATTTTGGGGCAAAGGTGAAGAAATTTCCCTTTTTTATGGCAAAAATATATACATTCCCTTTATTTTCGGTCAAAAAGTCAGAAAATCCCCGTATTTTGGAGCAAAATTGCAGAAATTCCCCTAATTTGGGGGCAAAAAGGCAGAAATTCTCCTTATTTTGGGGTAAAACTGCAGAAATTTCACTTATTTCGCGGCAAAATGGCAGAAATTCCCCTTATTTTCGGCGAAAAAGGCAGAAAATCCTCGTATTTTGGAGCAAAATTGCAGAAATTCACCTAATTTTGGGGTAAAACATGCAGTAATTTTCTTTATTTTGTGGCAAAAAGGCAGAAATTCCATTTATTTTGGGGCAAATGGCAGAAATTCCCCTTATTTTAGGGCAAAATTGCAGAAATTTCCCTCATTTGGGGGCAAAAAACAGAAATTCGCCTTATTTTGGGGCAAAATTGCAAAAATTTGCTTTATTATAGAGAAAAATTGCACAAATTTCCCTTATTTTAGGGCAAAATTGCAGAAATTTCACTTATTTCAGAAAAAAAAGCAAAAATTTTTTTTATTTTGGGGTAAAATTGCAGAAATTTCACATATTTCAAGGCCAAAAGGCAGAAATTCCCCTTATTTTGAGGTAAAATCCTGAAATTCCCCATAGTTTGGGGCAAAAGTCAGAAATTCCCCTTATTTTTGGGGCAAAAGCACAAATTTCCTTTATTTTCGGGAAAAATTGCAGAAATTTCATTTATTACAGGGTAAAAAGTCAAAAATTCCCCTTCTTTTGGGGCAAAAAGGAGAAATTTCTTTCACTATAGTACAAAATTGAAGAAATTTTCTTTATTTTGGAACAAAAAGACAAAATTCCCCATATTTTGGGGCAAAAGACAGAAATTCTTCTTATTTTGAGGTAAAATGCAGAAATTCCCCTTATTTAGAGGTAAAATGCAGAAATTCCTCTAATATTGGGGGAAAATTCAGAAATTCCCTTTATTTTGGGTCTAAAAAGCAGAAATTTTCCGTATTCTGAAAAAATATTGCAGAAATTCTCATAATTTTCGGGAAAAAAGCCTGAAATTCTCCTTATTTTGGGGCAAAAAGACAGAAAATCTCCATTTTTCGGGTGCAAAAAGTCAGAAATTCCCATTATTTGGGGCAAAATTGCAGAAATTTCCTTTACTTTGGGGAAAAATTGCAGAAATTACCTTTATTTTGGGGCAAAATTGCAGAAATTTCACTTATTTCAGGGAAAAAAGGCAAAAATTTCTCTTATTTTGGGGCAAAAAGGAAAATATTTCTTTCATTTCGGTACAAAAATGCAGAAATTCCCTTTATTTTGGGGCTAAAAGGCAGACATTCCCCTTATTTTGGGGCAAAAAGCAGACATTTCCCTTATTTTGGGGAAAAATTTTAAAAATTTCACTTATTTAAGGGCAAAAAGTCAGAAATTCCCTTTATTTTGGGGCAAAAAAACAGAAATTCCGTTTATTTTTGGGGAAAAGGCAGAAATTGCACTTATTTTGAGTCAAAAAGGCAGAAAATATTCTTATTTTGGGGCAAAATATAGAAATTTCCCTTTTTTATAGCAAAAGGTATACATTCCCTTTATTTTCGGGCAAAAAGGCAGAAATTCCCCGTATTTTGGAGCAATATTGCAGAAATTCCCCTAATTGTTGGGCAAAAAGGCAGAAATTTCCCTTATTTTGGGGTAAAACTGCAGAAATTTCACTTATTTTCGGCAAAATGCCAGAAATTCCCCTTATTTTTGGCGAATAAGGCAGAAAATCCTCATATTTTGGAGCAAAATTGCAGAAATTCACCTAATTTTGGGGTAAAACATGCAGTAATTATCTTTATTTTGTGGCAAAAAGGCAGAAATTTCTTTTATTTTGGGGCAAATGGCAGAAATTACCCTTATTTTAGGGCAAAATTGCAGAAATTTCCCTTTTTTGTGGGAAAAAAACAGAAATTCCTCTTATTTTGGTGCAAAATTGCAGAAATTTGCTTTATTATGGGGAAAAATTGCAGAAATTTCCTTTATTGTAAGGCAAAATTGCAGAAATTTCACTTATTTCAGAAAAAAAAAGCAAAAATTTTTCTTATTTTGGGGCAAAAAGGCAGAAATTCCCATTATTTTTCGGCAAAAAGCAGAAATTCACCTTATTTTGGGGTAAAATTGCAGAAATTTCACATATGTCAGAGCAAAAAAGCAGAAATTCCCCTTATTTTGAGGTAAAATGTTGAAATTCCCCATATTTTGGAACAAAAGGCAGACATTCCCCTTATTTTGGGGCAAAAAGGCACAAATTTCCCTTATTTTCGGGCAAAATTGCAGAAATTTCATTTATTTCAGGGTAAAAAGTTAGAAATTCCCCTTAGTTTGGGCCAAAATGGAGAAATTTCTTTTATTATCGTACAAAATTGAAGAAATATTCATTATTTTGGAACAAAAAGGCAGAAATTCTTCATATTTTGGGCTAAAAGGCAGAAATTCTTCTTATTTTGAGGTAAAATGCAGAAATTTCCCTTATTTAGAGGTAAAATGCAGAAATTCCCCTAATATTGGGAAAAAATGCAGAAATTCCCTTTATTTTGGGGCTAAAAGGCAGAAATTTTCTATATTTTGAAGAAAAATTGCAGAAATTCTCATAATTTTCGGTCAAAAAGGCTGAAATTCTCCTTATTTTGGGGCAAAAGACAAAAAATCTCCTTTTTTGGGTGCAAAAAGTCAGAAATTCCCCTTATTTGGGGAAAAATTGCAGAAATTTTCTCTAGTTTGGGGCAAAATTGCAGAAATTTCCCTTATTTTGGGGCAAAATTGCAAAAATTTCACTTATTTCAGGGAAAAAAGGCAGAAATTTCTCTTATTTTGGGGCAAAAATGCAGAAATTTCTTTTATTTTGGTACAAAATTGCAGAAATTTTTCTTATTTTGGGGCAAAAAGGCAGAAGTTCCCCATATTTTGGGGCAAAAGGCAGAAATTCCTCTTATTTTGAGGAAAAAAGGCTGAAATTCTCCTTATTTGTTGGCAAAAAGGGAGAAATTCCCCTTATTTTGAGGCAAAAAGCAGACATTTCCCTTATTTTGGGGAAAAATTTTAGAAATTTCACTTATTTCAGGGTAAAAAGTCAGAAATTTTCTTTATTTTGGGGCAAAAAGACAGAAATTCCATTTATTTTTGGGGAAAAGGCAGAAATTGCACTTATTTTGAGTCAAAAAGGCGGAAAATCCCCTTATTTTTGGGCAAAAGTGAAGAAATTTCTTTTTTTTTATGGCAAAAAGGTATACATTCCCTTTCTTTTCGGGCAAAAAGGCAGAAATTCCCCGTATTTTGGAGCAAAATTGCAGAAATTCCCCTAATTTTGGGGTAAAAAGCAGAAATTCCCCTTATTTTGCAGTAAAACTGCAGAAAATTCACTTATTTTGCGGCAAAATGGCAGAAATTCCCCTTATTTTCGGCGAAAAAGGCAGAAAATTTCGTATTTTGGAGGAAAATTGCAGAAATTCACCTAATTTTGGGGTAAAACATGCAGTAATTTTCTTTATTTTGTGGCAAAAAGGCAGAAATTCACCTTATTTTCGGGCAAATGGCAGAAATTCCCCTTATTTAAGGGCAAAATTGCAGAAATTTCCCTTATTTGGGGGCAAAAAACAGAATTTCCCCTTATTTTGGGGTAAATTTGCAGAAATTTGCTTTATTATGGGGAAAATTTGCAGAAATTTCTCTTATTTTAGGGCAAAATTGCAGAAATTTCACTTATTTCAGAAAAAGAAGCAAAAATTTTTCTTATTTTGGGGCAAAAAGGCCAAAATTCCCATTATTTTGGGGCAAAAAAGCAGAAATTCACCTTATTTTGGGGTAAATTTGCAGAAATTTCACATATTTCAGGGCAAAAAGGCACAAATTCCCCATATTTTGAGGTAAAATGCTGAAATTCCCAATATTTTGGGGCAAAAGGCAGAAATTCCCCTTATTTTGGGGCAAAAAGGCACAAATTTCCCTTATTTTCGGGCAAAATTGCAGAAATTTCATTTATTTCTGGGTAAAAAGTCAGAAATTCCCCTTATTTTGGGGCAAAAAGGAGAAATTTCTTTTTTTATGGTACAAAATTGAAAAACTTTTCTTTATTTTGGAACAAAAAGGCAAAATTCCCCATATTTTGGGGTAAAAGGCAGAAATTGTTCTTATTTTTAGGGAAAATGCAGAAATTCCCCTTATTTAGAGGTAAAATGAAGAAATTCCCCTAAAATTGTGGCAAAATGCAGAAATTCCCTTTATTTTGGGGCTAAAACGCAAAAAATTTTCGTATTTTGAAGAAAAATTGCAGAAATTCTCATAATTTTCGGGAAAAAAGGCTGAAATTCTCCTTATTTTGGGGCAAAAAGACAGAAAATCTCCATTTTTCGGGTGCAAAAAGTCAGAAATTCCCATTATTTGGGGCAAAATTGCAGAAATTTCCTTTACTTTGGGGAAAAATTGCAGAAATTACCTTTATTTTGGGGCAAAATTGCAGAAATTTCACTTATTTCAGGGAAAAAAGGCAAAAATTTCTCTTATTTTGGGGCAAAAAGGAAAATATTTCTTTCATTTCGGTACAAAAATGCAGAAATTCCCTTTATTTTGGGGCTAAAAGGCAGACATTCCCCTTATTTTGGGGCAAAAAGCAGACATTTCCCTTATTTTGGGGAAAAATTTTAAAAATTTCACTTATTTAAGGGCAAAAAGTCAGAAATTCCCTTTATTTTGGGGCAAAAAAACAGAAATTCCGTTTATTTTTGGGGAAAAGGCAGAAATTGCACTTATTTTGAGTCAAAAAGGCAGAAAGTATTCTTATTTTGGGGCAAAAGTATAGAAATTTCCCTTTTTTATAGCAAAAGGTATACATTCCCTTTATTTTCGGGCAAAAAGGCAGAAATTCCCCGTATTTTGGAGCAATATTGCAGAAATTCCCCTAATTGTTGGGCAAAAAGGCAGAAATTTCCCTTATTTTGGGGTAAAACTGCAGAAATTTCACTTATTTTCGGCAAAATGCCAGAAATTCCCCTTATTTTTGGCATATAAGGCAGAAAATCCTCATATTTTGGAGCAAAATTGCAGAAATTCACCTAATTTTGGGGTAAAACATGCAGTAATTATCTTTATTTTGTGGCAAAAAGGCAGAAATTTCTTTTATTTTGGGGCAAATGGCAGAAATTACCCTTATTTTAGGGCAAAATTGCAGAAATTTCCCTTTTTTGTGGGAAAAAAACAGAAATTCCTCTTATTTTGGTGCAAAATTGCAGAAATTTGCTTTATTATGGGGAAAAATTGCAGAAATTTCCTTTATTGTAAGGCAAAATTGCAGAAATTTCACTTATTTCAGAAAAAAAAAGCAAAAATTTTTCTTATTTTGGGGCAAAAAGGCAGAAATTCCCATTATTTTTCGGCAAAAAGCAGAAATTCACCTTATTTTGGGGTAAAATTGCAGAAATTTCACATATGTCAGAGCAAAAAAGCAGAAATTCCCCTTATTTTGAGGTAAAATGTTGAAATTCCCCATATTTTGGGACAAAAGGCAGACATTCCCCTTATTTTGGGGCAAAAAGGCACAAATTTCCCTTATTTTCGGGCAAAATTGCAGAAATTTCATTTATTTCAGGGTAAAAAGTTAGAAATTCCCCTTAGTTTGGGCCAAAAAGGAAAAATTTCTTTTATTATCGTACAAAATTGAAGAAATATTCATTATTTTGGAACAAAAAGGCAGAAATTCTTCATATTTTGGGCTAAAAGGCAGAAATTCTTCTTATTTTGAGGTAAAATGCAGAAATTTCCCTTATTTAGAGGTAAAATGCAGAAATTCCCCTAATATTGGGAAAAAATGCAGAAATTCCCTTTATTTTGGGGCTAAAAGGCAGAAATTTTCCATATTTTGAAGAAAAATTGCAGAAATTCTCATAATTTTCGGGCAAAAAGGCTGAAATTCTCCTTATTTTGGGGCAAAAGACAAAAAATCTCCTTTTTTGGGTGCAAAAAGTCAGAAATTCCCCTTATTTGGGGAAAAATTGCAGAAATTTTCTCTAGTTTGGGGCAAAATTGCAGAAATTTCCCTTATTTTGGGGCAAAATTGCAAAAATTTCACTTATTTTAGGGAAAAAAGGCAGAAATTTCTCTTATTTTGGGGCAAAAATGCAGAAATTTCTTTTATTTTGGTACAAAATTGCAGAAATTTTTCTTATTTTGGGGCAAAAAGGCAGAAGTTCCCCATATTTTGGGGCAAAAGGCAGAAATTCCTCTTATTTTGAGGAAAAAAGGCTGAAATTCTCCTTATTTGTTGGCAAAAAGGGAGAAATTCCCCTTATTTTGAGGCAAAAAGCAGACATTTCCCTTATTTTGGGGAAAAATTTTAGAAATTTCACTTATTTCAGGGTAAAAAGTCAGAAATTTTCTTTATTTTGGGGCAAAAAGACAGAAATTCCGTTTATTTTTGGGGAAAAGGCAGAAATTGCACTTATTTTGAGTCAAAAAGGCGGAAAATCCCCTTATTTTTGGGCAAAAGTGAAGAAATTTCTTTTTTTTTATGGCAAAAAGGTATACATTCCCTTTCTTTTCGGGCAAAAAGGCAGAAATTCCCCGTATTTTGGAGCAAAATTGCAGAAATTCCCCTAATTTTGGGGTAAAAAGCAGAAATTCCCCTTATTTTGCAGTAAAACTGCAGAAAATTCACTTATTTTGCGGCAAAATGGCAGAAATTCCCCTTATTTTCGGCGAAAAAGGCAGAAAATTTCGTATTTTGGAGGAAAATTGCAGAAATTCACCTAATTTTGGGGTAAAACATGCAGTAATTTTCTTTATTTTGTGGCAAAAAGGCAGAAATTCACCTTATTTTCGGGCAAATGGCAGAAATTCCCCTTATTTAAGGGCAAAATTGCAGAAATTTCCCTTATTTGGGGGCAAAAAACAGAATTTCCCCTTATTTTGGGGTAAATTTGCAGAAATTTGCTTTATTATGGGGAAAATTTGCAGAAATTTCTCTTATTTTAGGGCAAAATTGCAGAAATTTCACTTATTTCAGAAAAAGAAGCAAAAATTTTTCTTATTTTGGGGCAAAAAGGCCAAAATTCCCATTATTTTGGGGCAAAAAAGCAGAAATTCACCTTATTTTGGGGTAAATTTGCAGAAATTTCACATATTTCAGGGCAAAAAGGCACAAATTCCCCATATTTTGAGGTAAAATGCTGAAATTCCCAATATTTTGGGGAAAAAGGCAGAAATTCCCCTTATTTTGGGGCAAAAAGGCACAAATTTCCCTTATTTTCGGGCAAAATTGCAGAAATTTCATTTATTTCTGGGTAAAAAGTCAGAAATTCCCCTTATTTTGGGGCAAAAAGGAGAAATTTCTTTTTTTATGGTACAAAATTGAAAAACTTTTCTTTATTTTGGAACAAAAAGGCAAAATTCCCCATATTTTGGGGTAAAAGGCAGAAATTGTTCTTATTTTTAGGGAAAATGCAGAAATTCCCCTTATTTAGAGGTAAAATGAAGAAATTCCCCTAAAATTGTGGCAAAATGCAGAAATTCCCTTTATTTTGGGGCTAAAACGCAAAAAATTTTCGTATTTTGAAGAAAAATTGCAGAAATTCTCATAATTTTCGGGAAAAAAGGCTGAAATTCTCCTTATTTTGGGGAAAAAGACAGAAAATCTCCATTTTTCGGGTGCAAAAAGTCAGAAATTCCCATTATTTGGGGCAAAATTGCAGAAATTTCCTTTACTTTGGGGAAAAATTGCAGAAATTACCTTTATTTTGGGGCAAAATTGCAGAAATTTCACTTATTTCAGGGAAAAAAGGCAAAAATTTCTCTTATTTTGGGGCAAAAAGGAAAATATTTCTTTCATTTCGGTACAAAAATGCAGAAATTCCCTTTATTTTGGGGCTAAAAGGCAGACATTCCCCTTATTTTGGGGCAAAAAGCAGACATTTCCCTTATTTTGGGGAAAAATTTTAAAAATTTCACTTATTTAAGGGCAAAAAGTCAGAAATTCTCTTTATTTTGGGGCAAAAAAACAGAAATTCCGTTTATTTTTGGGGAAAAGGCAGAAATTGCACTTATTTTGAGTCAAAAAGGCAGAAAGTATTCTTATTTTGGGGCAAAAGTATAGAAATTTCCCTTTTTTATAGCAAAAGGTATACATTCCCTTTATTTTCGGGCAAAAAGGCAGAAATTCCCCGTATTTTGGAGCAATATTGCAGAAATTCCCCTAATTGTTGGGCAAAAAGGCAGAAATTTCCCTTATTTTGGGGTAAAACTGCAGAAATTTCACTTATTTTCGGCAAAATGCCAGAAATTCCCCTTATTTTTGGCATATAAGGCAGAAAATCCTCATATTTTGGAGCAAAATTGCAGAAATTCACCTAATTTTGGGGTAAAACATGCAGTAATTATCTTTATTTTGTGGCAAAAAGGCAGAAATTTCTTTTATTTTGGGGCAAATGGCAGAAATTACCCTTATTTTAGGGCAAAATTGCAGAAATTTCCCTTTTTTGTGGGAAAAAAACAGAAATTCCTCTTATTTTGGTGCAAAATTGCAGAAATTTGCTTTATTATGGGGAAAAATTGCAGAAATTTCCTTTATTGTAAGGCAAAATTGCAGAAATTTCACTTATTTCAGAAAAAAAAAGCAAAAATTTTTCTTATTTTGGGGCAAAAAGGCAGAAATTCCCATTATTTTTCGGCAAAAAGCAGAAATTCACCTTATTTTGGGGTAAAATTGCAGAAATTTCACATATGTCAGAGCAAAAAAGCAGAAATTCCCCTTATTTTGAGGTAAAATGTTGAAATTCCCCATATTTTGGGACAAAAGGCAGACATTCCCCTTATTTTGGGGCAAAAAGGCACAAATTTCCCTTATTTTCGGGCAAAATTGCAGAAATTTCATTTATTTCAGGGTAAAAAGTTAGAAATTCCCCTTAGTTTGGGCCAAAAAGGAGAAATTTCTTTTATTATCGTACAAAATTGAAGAAATATTCATTATTTTGGAACAAAAAGGCAGAAATTCTTCATATTTTGGGCTAAAAGGCAGAAATTCTTCTTATTTTGAGGTAAAATGCAGAAATTTCCCTTATTTAGAGGTAAAATGCAGAAATTCCCCTAATATTGGGAAAAAATGCAGAAATTCCCTTTATTTTGGGGCTAAAAGGCAGAAATTTTCCATATTTTGAAGAAAAATTGCAGAAATTCTCATAATTTTCGGGCAAAAAGGCTGAAATTCTCCTTATTTTGGGGCAAAAGACAAAAAATCTCCTTTTTTGGGTGCAAAAAGTCAGAAATTCCCCTTATTTGGGGAAAAATTGCAGAAATTTTCTCTAGTTTGGGGCAAAATTGCAGAAATTTCCCTTATTTTGGGGCAAAATTGCAAAAATTTCACTTATTTTAGGGAAAAAAGGCAGAAATTTCTCTTATTTTGGGGCAAAAATGCAGAAATTTCTTTTATTTTGGTACAAAATTGCAGAAATTTTTCTTATTTTGGGGCAAAAAGGCAGAAGTTCCCCATATTTTGGGGCAAAAGGCAGAAATTCCTCTTATTTTGAGGAAAAAAGGCTGAAATTCTCCTTATTTGTTGGCAAAAAGGGAGAAATTCCCCTTATTTTGAGGCAAAAAGCAGACATTTCCCTTATTTTGGGGAAAAATTTTAGAAATTTCACTTATTTCAGGGTAAAAAGTCAGAAATTTTCTTTATTTTGGGGCAAAAAGACAGAAATTCCGTTTATTTTTGGGGAAAAGGCAGAAATTGCACTTATTTTGAGTCAAAAAGGCGGAAAATCCCCTTATTTTTGGGCAAAAGTGAAGAAATTTCTTTTTTTTTATGGCAAAAAGGTATACATTCCCTTTCTTTTCGGGCAAAAAGGCAGAAATTCCCCGTATTTTGGAGCAAAATTGCAGAAATTCCCCTAATTTTGGGGTAAAAAGCAGAAATTCCCCTTATTTTGCAGTAAAACTGCAGAAAATTCACTTATTTTGCGGCAAAATGGCAGAAATTCCCCTTATTTTCGGCGAAAAAGGCAGAAAATTTCGTATTTTGGAGGAAAATTGCAGAAATTCACCTAATTTTGGGGTAAAACATGCAGTAATTTTCTTTATTTTGGGGCAAAAAAGCAGAAATTTCTTTTATTTTGGTACAAAATTGCAGAAATTTTTCTTATTTTATGGCAAAAAGGCAGAAATTCCCCATATTTTGGGGCAAAAAGCAGAAATTCCACTTATTTTAAGAAAAAAGGCTGAAATTCTCCTTATTTTGGGGCAAAAAGGCAGAAATACCCCTTATTTTTAGGCAAAAAGACAGAAATTCCTTTTATTTTGGGGGAAAAGGCAGAAATTGCACTTATTTTGTATTAAAAGGCGGAAAATCCCCTTATTTTGGGGCAAAAGTGAAGAAATTTCCCTTTTTTATGGCAAAAAGATATACATTCCCTTTATTTTCGGTCAAAAAGTCAGAAAATCCCCGTATTTTGGAGCAAAATTGCAGAAATTCCCATAATTTGGGGGCAAAAAGGCAGAAATTCTCCTTATTTTGGGGTAAAACTGCAGAAATTTCACTTATTTCGTGGCAAAATGGCAGAAATACCCCTTATTTTCGGCGAAAAAGGCAGAAAATCCTCGTATTTTGGAGCAAAATTGCAGAAATTCACCTAATTTTGGGGAAAAACATGCAGTAATTTTCTTTATTTTGTGGCAAAAAGGCAGAAATTCCATTTATTTTGGGGCAAATGGCAGAAATTCCCCTTATTTTAGGGCAAAATTGCAGAAATTTCCCTCATTTGGGGCCAAAAAACAGAAATTCCCCTTATTTTGGGGAAAAATTGCAGAAATTTAATTATTTCAGAAAAAAAAGGCAGAAATTTCTCTTATTTTGGGGCAAAAAGGCAGAAATTTCTTTTATTTTGGTACAAAATTGCAGAAATTTTTCCTATTTTGGGGCAAAAATGCAGAAATTCATCTTATTTTGAGGTAAAAAGACTGAAATTCCCCTTATTTGGGGGCAAAAAGGCAAAAATTCTCCTTATTTTGAGGCAAAAAGCAAACATTTCTCTTATTTTGGGGAAAAATTTTAGAAATTTCACTTATTTCAGGGCAAAAAGTCAAAAATTCCCCTTATTTTGGGGAAAAAGCTGAAATTTCTTTTATTATAGTCCAAAATTGAAGAAATTTCCCTTATTTTGGAACAAAAAGGCAGAAATTCCCCATATTTTGGAGCAAAATGCAGAAATTATTCTTATTTTGAGGTAAAATGCAGAAATTTCCTTTATTTTGGGGCTAAAAGGCAGAAATTCCCCGTATTTTGAAGCAAAATTGCAGAAATTCTCATAATTTTTGGGCAAAAAGGCAGAAATTTTCCTTATTTTGGGGCAAAAAGACAGAATATCCCCTTTTTTCAGGAGCAAAAAGTCAGAAAATCCCCTTATTGTGGGGCAAAATTGCAGAAATTTCCTTTAAATTGGGGCAAAATTGCAGAAATTTTCTTTATTTTGAGGCAAAAAGGCAGAAATTTCTTTTATTTTGGTACAAAATTGCAGAAATTTTTCTTATTTTGGGGCAAAAAGGCAGAAATTCTTCATATTTTGGGGCAAAAGGCAGAAATTCCTATTATTTTAAGAAAAAAGGCTGAAATTCTCCTTATTTTGGGATAAAAAGGCAGAAATACCCCTTATTTTTGGGCAAAAAGACAGAAATTCCTTTTATTTTTGGGGAAAAGGCAGAAATTGCACTTATTTTGTATTAAAAGGCGGAAAATCCCCTTATTTTGGGGCAAAGGTGAAGAAATTTCCCTTTTTTATGGCAAAAATATATACATTCCCTTTATTTTCGGTCAAAAAGTCAGAAAATCCCCGTATTTTGGAGCAAAATTGCAGAAATTCCCCTAATTTGGGGGCAAAAAGGCAGAAATTCTCCTTATTTTGGGGTAAAACTGCAGAAATTTCACTTATTTCGCGGCAAAATGGCAGAAATTCCCCTTATTTTCGGCGAAAAAGGCAGAAAATCCTCGTATTTTGGAGCAAAATTGCAGAAATTCACCTAATTTTGGGGTAAAACATGCAGTAATTTTCTTTATTTTGTGGCAAAAAGGCAGAAATTCCATTTATTTTGGGGCAAATGGCAGAAATTCCCCTTATTTTAGGGCAAAATTGCAGAAATTTCCCTCATTTGGGGGCAAAAAACAGAAATTCGCCTTATTTTGGGGCAAAATTGCAAAAATTTGCTTTATTATAGAGAAAAATTGCACAAATTTCCCTTATTTTAGGGCAAAATTGCAGAAATTTCACTTATTTCAGAAAAAAAAGCAAAAATTTTTTTTATTTTGGGGTAAAATTGCAGAAATTTCACATATTTCAAGGCCAAAAGGCAGAAATTCCCCTTATTTTGAGGTAAAATCCTGAAATTCCCCATAGTTTGGGGCAAAAGTCAGAAATTCCCCTTATTTTTGGGGCAAAAGCACAAATTTCCTTTATTTTCGGGAAAAATTGCAGAAATTTCATTTATTACAGGGTAAAAAGTCAAAAATTCCCCTTCTTTTGGGGCAAAAAGGAGAAATTTCTTTCACTATAGTACAAAATTGAAGAAATTTTCTTTATTTTGGAACAAAAAGACAAAATTCCCCATATTTTGGGGCAAAAGACAGAAATTCTTCTTATTTTGAGGTAAAATGCAGAAATTCCCCTTATTTAGAGGTAAAATGCAGAAATTCCTCTAATATTGGGGGAAAATTCAGAAATTCCCTTTATTTTGGGTCTAAAAAGCAGAAATTTTCCGTATTCTGAAAAAATATTGCAGAAATTCTCATAATTTTCGGGAAAAAGCCTGAAATTCTCCTTATTTTGGGGCAAAAAGACAGAAAATCTCCATTTTTCGGGTGCAAAAAGTCAGAAATTCCCATTATTTGGGGCAAAATTGCAGAAATTTCCTTTACTTTGGGGAAAAATTGCAGAAATTACCTTTATTTTGGGGCAAAATTGCAGAAATTTCACTTATTTCAGGGAAAAAAGGCAAAAATTTCTCTTATTTTGGGGCAAAAAGGAAAATATTTCTTTCATTTCGGTACAAAAATGCAGAAATTCCCTTTATTTTGGGGCTAAAAGGCAGACATTCCCCTTATTTTGGGGCAAAAAGCAGACATTTCCCTTATTTTGGGGAAAAATTTTAAAAATTTCACTTATTTAAGGGCAAAAAGTCAGAAATTCCCTTTATTTTGGGGCAAAAAAACAGAAATTCCGTTTATTTTTGGGGAAAAGGCAGAAATTGCACTTATTTTGAGTCAAAAAGGCAGAAAATATTCTTATTTTGGGGCAAAATATAGAAATTTCCCTTTTTTATAGCAAAAGGTATACATTCCCTTTATTTTCGGGCAAAAAGGCAGAAATTCCCCGTATTTTGGAGCAATATTGCAGAAATTCCCCTAATTGTTGGGCAAAAAGGCAGAAATTTCCCTTATTTTGGGGTAAAACTGCAGAAATTTCACTTATTTTCGGCAAAATGCCAGAAATTCCCCTTATTTTTGGCGAAAAAGGCAGAAAATCCTCATATTTTGGAGCAAAATTGCAGAAATTCACCTAATTTTGGGGTAAAACATGCAGTAATTATCTTTATTTTGTGGCAAAAAGGCAGAAATTTCTTTTATTTTGGGGCAAATGGCAGAAATTACCCTTATTTTAGGGCAAAATTGCAGAAATTTCCCTTTTTTGTGGGAAAAAAACAGAAATTCCTCTTATTTTGGTGCAAAATTGCAGAAATTTGCTTTATTATGGGGAAAAATTGCAGAAATTTCCTTTATTGTAAGGCAAAATTGCAGAAATTTCACTTATTTCAGAAAAAAAAAGCAAAAATTTTTCTTATTTTGGGGCAAAAAGGCAGAAATTCCCATTATTTTTCGGCAAAAAGCAGAAATTCACCTTATTTTGGGGTAAAATTGCAGAAATTTCACATATGTCAGAGCAAAAAAGCAGAAATTCCCCTTATTTTGAGGTAAAATGTTGAAATTCCCCATATTTTGGAACAAAAGGCAGACATTCCCCTTATTTTGGGGCAAAAAGGCACAAATTTCCCTTATTTTCGGGCAAAATTGCAGAAATTTCATTTATTTCAGGGTAAAAAGTGAGAAATTCCCCTTAGTTTGGGCCAAAATGGAGAAATTTCTTTTATTATCGTACAAAATTGAAGAAATATTCATTATTTTGGAACAAAAAGGCAGAAATTCTTCATATTTTGGGCTAAAAGGCAGAAATTCTTCTTATTTTGAGGTAAAATGCAGAAATTTCCCTTATTTAGAGGTAAAATGCAGAAATTCCCCTAATATTGGGAAAAAATGCAGAAATTCCCTTTATTTTGGGGCTAAAAGGCAGAAATTTTCTATATTTTGAAGAAAAATTGCAGAAATTCTCATAATTTTCGGGCAAAAAGGCTGAAATTCTCCTTATTTTGGAGCAAAAGACAAAAAACCTCCTTTTTTGGGTGCAAAAAGTCAGAAATTCCCCTTATTTGGGGAAAAATTGCAGAAATTTTCTCTAGTTTGGGGCAAAATTGCAGAAATTTCCCTTATTTTGGGGCAAAATTGCAAAAATTTCACTTATTTCAGGGAAAAAAGGCAGAAATTTCTCTTATTTTGGGGCAAAAATGCAGAAATTTCTTTTATTTTGGTACAAAATTGCAGAAATTTTTCTTATTTTGGGGCAAAAAGGCAGAAGTTCCCCATATTTTGGGGCAAAAGGCAGAAATTCCTCTTATTTTGAGGAAAAAAGGCTGAAATTCTCCTTATTTGTTGGCAAAAAGGGAGAAATTCCCCTTATTTTGAGGCAAAAAGCAGACATTTCCCTTATTTTGGGGAAAAATTTTAGAAATTTCACTTATTTCAGGGTAAAAAGTCAGAAATTTTCTTTATTTTGGGGCAAAAAGACAGAAATTCCGTTTATTTTGGGGGAAAAGGCAGAAATTGCACTTATTTTGAGTCAAAAAGGCGGAAAATCCCCTTATTTTTGGGCAAAAGTGAAGAAATTTCTTTTTTTTATGGCAAAAAGGTATACATTCCCTTTCTTTTCGGGCAAAAAGGCAGAAATTCCTTGTATTTTGGAGCAAAATTGCAGAAATTCCCCTAATTTTGGGGTAAAAAGCAGAAATTCCCCTTATTTTGCAGTAAAACTGCAGAAAATTCACTTATTTTGCGGCAAAATGGCAGAAATTCCCCTTATTTTCGGCGAAAAAGGCAGAAAATTTCGTATTTTGGAGGAAAATTGCAGAAATTCACCTAATTTTGGGGTAAAACATGCAGTAATTTTCTTTATTTTGTGGCAAAAAGGCAGAAATTCACCTTATTTTCGGGCAAATGGCAGAAATTCCCCTTATTTAAGGGCAAAATTGCAGAAATTTCCCTTATTTGGGGGCAAAAAACAGAATTTCCCCTTATTTTGGGGTAAATTTGCAGAAATTTGCTTTATTATGGGGAAAATTTGCAGAAATTTCTCTTATTTTAGGGCAAAATTGCAGAAATTTCACTTATTTCAGAAAAAGAAGCAAAAATTTTTCTTATTTTGGGGCAAAAAGGCCAAAATTCCCATTATTTTGGGGCAAAAAAGCAGAAATTCACCTTATTTTGGGGTAAATTTGCAGAAATTTCACATATTTCAGGGCAAAAAGGCACAAATTCCCCATATTTTGAGGTAAAATGCTGAAATTCCCAATATTTTGGGGAAAAAGGCAGAAATTCCCCTTATTTTGGGGCAAAAAGGCACAAATTTCCCTTATTTTCGGGCAAAATTGCAGAAATTTCATTTATTTCTGGGTAAAAAGTCAGAAATTCCCCTTATTTTGGGGCAAAAAGGAGAAATTTCTTTTTTTATGGTACAAAATTGAAAAACTTTTCTTTATTTTGGAACAAAAAGGCAAAATTCCCCATATTTTGGGGTAAAAGGCAGAAATTGTTCTTATTTTTAGGGAAAATGCAGAAATTCCCCTTATTTAGAGGTAAAATGAAGAAATTCCCCTAAAATTGTGGCAAAATGCAGAAATTCCCTTTATTTTGGGGCTAAAACGCAAAAAATTTTCGTATTTTGAAGAAAAATTGCAGAAATTCTCATAATTTTCGGGAAAAAAGGCTGAAATTCTCCTTATTTTGGGGCAAAAAGACAGAAAATCTCCATTTTTCGGGTGCAAAAAGTCAGAAATTCCCATTATTTGGGGCAAAATTGCAGAAATTTCCTTTACTTTGGGGAAAAATTGCAGAAATTACCTTTATTTTGGGGCAAAATTGCAGAAATTTCACTTATTTCAGGGGAAAAAGGCAAAAATTTCTCTTATTTTGGGGCAAAAAGGAAAATATTTCTTTCATTTCGGTACAAAAATGCAGAAATTCCCTTTATTTTGGGGCTAAAAGGCAGACATTCCCCTTATTTTGGGGCAAAAAGCAGACATTTCCCTTATTTTGGGGAAAAATTTCAAAAATTTCACTTATTTAAGGGCAAAAAGTCAGAAATTCCCTTTATTTTGGGGCAAAAAAACAGAAATTCCGTTTATTTTTTGGGAAAAGGCAGAAATTGCACTTATTTTGAGTCAAAAAGGCAGAAAATATTCTTATTTTGGGGCAAAAGTATAGAAATTTCCCTTTTTTATAGCAAAAGGTATACATTCCCTTTATTTTCGGGCAAAAAGGCAGAAATTCCCCGTATTTTGGAGCAATATTGCAGAAATTCTCCTAATTGTTGGGCAAAAAGGCAGAAATTTCCCTTATTTTGGGGTAAAACTGCAGAAATTTCACTTATTTTTGGCAAAATGCCAGAAATTCCCCTTATTTTTGGCGAATAAGGCAGAAAATCCTCATATTTTGGAGCAAAATTGCAGAAATTCACCTAATTTTGGGGTAAAACATGCAGTAATTATCTTTATTTTGTGGCAAAAAGGCAGAAATTTCTTTTATTTTGGGGCAAATGGCAGAAATTACCCTTATTTTAGGGCAAAATTGCAGAAATTTCCCTTTTTTGTGGGAAAAAAACAGAAATTCCTCTTATTTTGGTGCAAAATTGCAGAAATTTGCTTTATTATGGGGAAAAATTGCAGAAATTTCCTTTATTGTAAGGCAAAATTGCAGAAATTTCACTTATTTCAGAAAAAGAAAGCAAAAATTTTTCTTATTTTGGGGCAAAAAGGCAGAAATTCCCATTATTTTTCGGCAAAAAGCAGAAATTCACCTTATTTTGGGGTAAAATTGCAGAAATTTCACATATGTCAGAGCAAAAAAGCAGAAATTCCCCTTATTTTGAGGTAAAATGTTGAAATTCCCCATATTTTGGGACAAAAGGCAGACATTCCCCTTATTTTGGGGCAAAAAGGCACAAATTTCCCTTATTTTCGGGCAAAATTGCAGAAATTTCATTTATATCTGGGTAAAAAGTCAGAAATTCCCCTTATTTTGGGGCAAAAAGGAGAAATTTCTTTTTTTATGGTACAAAATTAAAAAACTTTTCTTTATTTTGGAACAAAAAGGCAAAATTCCCCATATTTTGGGGTAAAAGGCAGAAATTGTTCTTATTTTTAGGGAAAATGCAGAAATTCCCCTTATTTAGAGGTAAAATGAAGAAATTCCCCTAAAATTGTGGCAAAATGCAGAAATTCCCTTTATTTTGGGGCTAAAACGCAAAAAATTTTCGTATTTTGAAGAAAAATTGCAGAAATTCTCATAATTTTCGGGAAAAAAGGCTGAAATTCTCCTTATTTTGGGGCAAAAAGACAGAAAATCTCCATTTTTCGGGTGCAAAAAGTCAGAAATTCCCATTATTTGGGGCAAAATTGCAGAAATTTCCTTTACTTTGGGGAAAAATTGCAGAAATTACCTTTATTTTGGGGCAAAATTGCAGAAATTTCACTTATTTCAGAGAAAAAAGGCAAAAATTTCTCTTATTTTGGGGCAAAAAGGAAAATATTTCTTTCATTTCGGTACAAAAATGCAGAAATTCCCTTTATTTTGGGGCTAAAAGGCAGACATTCCCCTTATTTTGGGGCAAAAAGCAGACATTTCCCTTATTTTGGGGAAAAATTTCAAAAATTTCACTTATTTAAGGGCAAAAAGTCAGAAATTCCCTTTATTTTGGGGCAAAAAAACAGAAATTCCGTTTATTTTTGGGGAAAAGGCAGAAATTGCACTTATTTTGAGTCAAAAAGGCAGAAAATATTCTTATTTTGGGGCAAAAGTATAGAAATTTCCCTTTTTTATAGCAAAAGGTATACATTCCCTTTATTTTCGGGCAAAAAGGCAGAAATTCCCCGTATTTTGGAGCAATATTGCAGAAATTCTCCTAATTGTTGGGCAAAAAGGCAGAAATTTCCCTTATTTTGGGGTAAAACTGCAGAAATTTCACTTATTTTCGGCAAAATGCCAGAAATTCCCCTTATTTTTGGCGAATAAGGCAGAAAATCCTCATATTTTGGAGCAAAATTGCAGAAATTCACCTAATTTTGGGGTAAAACATGCAGTAATTATCTTTATTTTGTGGCAAAAAGGCAGAAATTTCTTTTATTTTGGGGCAAATGGCAGAAATTACCCTTATTTTAGGGCAAAATTGCAGAAATTTCCCTTTTTTGTGGGAAAAAAACAGAAATTCCTCTTATTTTGGTGCAAAATTGCAGAAATTTGCTTTATTATGGGGAAAAATTGCAGAAATTTCCTTTATTGTAAGGCAAAATTGCAGAAATTTCACTTATTTCAGAAAAAGAAAGCAAAAATTTTTCTTATTTTGGGGCAAAAAGGCAGAAATTCCCATTATTTTTCGGCAAAAAGCAGAAATTCACCTTATTTTGGGGTAAAATTGCAGAAATTTCACATATGTCAGAGCAAAAAAGCAGAAATTCCCCTTATTTTGAGGTAAAATGTTGAAATTCCCCATATTTTGGGACAAAAGGCAGACATTCCCCTTATTTTGGGGCAAAAAGGCACAAATTTCCCTTATTTTCGGGCAAAATTGCAGAAATTTCATTTATTTCAGGGTAAAAAGTTAGAAATTCCCCTTAGTTTGGGACAAAAAGGAGAAATTTCTTTTATTATCGTACAAAATTGAAGAAATATTCATTATTTTGGAACAAAAAGGCAGAAATTCTTCATATTTTGGGCTAAAAGGCAGAAATTCTTCTTATTTTGAGGTAAAATGCAGAAATTTCCCTTATTTAGAGGTAAAATGCAGAAATTCCCCTAATATTGGGAAAAAATGCAGAAATTCCCTTTATTTTGGGGCTAAAAGGCAGAAATTTTCCATATTTTGAAGAAAAATTGCAGAAATTCTCATAATTTTCGGGCAAAAAGGCTGAAATTCTCCTTATTTTGGGGCAAAAGACAAAAAATCTCCTTTTTTGGGTGCAAAAAGTCAGAAATTCCCCTTATTTGGGGAAAAATTGC
This sequence comes from Micromys minutus, assembly GCF_963924665.1. Taxonomy (NCBI): domain Eukaryota; kingdom Metazoa; phylum Chordata; class Mammalia; order Rodentia; family Muridae; genus Micromys; species Micromys minutus. The sequence goes on along the minus strand of NW_027667467.1, from coordinate 8,017,766 downwards.
AGAAATTTTCTCTAGTTTGGGGCAAAATTGCAGAAATTTCCCTTATTTTGGGGCAAAATTGCAAAAATTTCACTTATTTTAGGGAAAAAAGGCAGAAATTTCTCTTATTTTGGGGCAAAAATGCAGAAATTTCTTTTATTTTGGTACAAAATTGCAGAAATTTCCTTTACTTTGGGGAAAAATTGCAGAAATTACCTTTATTTTGGGGCAAAATTGCAGAAATTTCACTTATTTCAGAGAAAAAAGGCAAAAATTTCTCTTATTTTGGGGCAAAAAGGAAAATATTTCTTTCATTTCGGTACAAAAATGCAGAAATTCCCTTTATTTTGGGGCTAAAAGGCAGACATTCCCCTTATTTTGGGGCAAAAAGCAGACATTTCCCTTATTTTGGGGAAAAATTTCAAAAATTTCACTTATTTAAGGGCAAAAAGTCAGAAATTCCCTTTATTTTGGGGCAAAAAAACAGAAATTCCGTTTATTTTTGGGGAAAAGGCAGAAATTGCACTTATTTTGAGTCAAAAAGGCAGAAAATATTCTTATTTTGGGGCAAAAGTATAGAAATTTCCCTTTTTTATAGCAAAAGGTATACATTCCCTTTATTTTCGGGCAAAAAGGCAGAAATTCCCCGTATTTTGGAGCAATATTGCAGAAATTCTCCTAATTGTTGGGCAAAAAGGCAGAAATTTCCCTTATTTTGGGGTAAAACTGCAGAAATTTCACTTATTTTCGGCAAAATGCCAGAAATTCCCCTTATTTTTGGCGAATAAGGCAGAAAATCCTCATATTTTGGAGCAAAATTGCAGAAATTCACCTAATTTTGGGGTAAAACATGCAGTAATTATCTTTATTTTGTGGCAAAAAGGCAGAAATTTCTTTTATTTTGGGGCAAATGGCAGAAATTACCCTTATTTTAGGGCAAAATTGCAGAAATTTCCCTTTTTTGTGGGAAAAAAACAGAAATTCCTCTTATTTTGGTGCAAAATTGCAGAAATTTGCTTTATTATGGGGAAAAATTGCAGAAATTTCCTTTATTGTAAGGCAAAATTGCAGAAATTTCACTTATTTCAGAAAAAGAAAGCAAAAATTTTTCTTATTTTGGGGCAAAAAGGCAGAAATTCCCATTATTTTTCGGCAAAAAGCAGAAATTCACCTTATTTTGGGGTAAAATTGCAGAAATTTCACATATGTCAGAGCAAAAAAGCAGAAATTCCCCTTATTTTGAGGTAAAATGTTGAAATTCCCCATATTTTGGGACAAAAGGCAGACATTCCCCTTATTTTGGGGCAAAAAGGCACAAATTTCCCTTATTTTCGGGCAAAATTGCAGAAATTTCATTTATTTCAGGGTAAAAAGTTAGAAATTCCCCTTAGTTTGGGACAAAAAGGAGAAATTTCTTTTATTATCGTACAAAATTGAAGAAATATTCATTATTTTGGAACAAAAAGGCAGAAATTCTTCATATTTTGGGCTAAAAGGCAGAAATTCTTCTTATTTTGAGGTAAAATGCAGAAATTTCCCTTATTTAGAGGTAAAATGCAGAAATTCCCCTAATATTGGGAAAAAATGCAGAAATTCCCTTTATTTTGGGGCTAAAAGGCAGAAATTTTCCATATTTTGAAGAAAAATTGCAGAAATTCTCATAATTTTCGGGCAAAAAGGCTGAAATTCTCCTTATTTTGGGGCAAAAGACAAAAAATCTCCTTTTTTGGGTGCAAAAAGTCAGAAATTCCCCTTATTTGGGGAAAAATTGCAGAAATTTTCTCTAGTTTGGGGCAAAATTGCAGAAATTTCCCTTATTTTGGGGCAAAATTGCAAAAATTTCACTTATTTTAGGGAAAAAAGGCAGAAATTTCTCTTATTTTGGGGCAAAAATGCAGAAATTTCTTTTATTTTGGTACAAAATTGCAGAAATTTTTCTTATTTTGGGGCAAAAAGGCAGAAGTTCCCCATATTTTGGGGCAAAAGGCAGAAATTCCTCTTATTTTGAGGAAAAAAGGCTGAAATTCTCCTTATTTGTTGGCAAAAAGGGAGAAATTCCCCTTATTTTGAGGCAAAAAGCAGACATTTCCCTTATTTTGGGGAAAAATTTTAGAAATTTCACTTATTTCAGGGTAAAAAGTCAGAAATTTTCTTTATTTTGGGGCAAAAAGACAGAAATTCCGTTTATTTTTGGGGAAAAGGCAGAAATTGCACTTATTTTGAGTCAAAAAGGCGGAAAATCCCCTTATTTTTGGGCAAAAGTGAAGAAATTTCTTTTTTTTTATGGCAAAAAGGTATACATTCCCTTTCTTTTCGGGCAAAAAGGCAGAAATTCCCCGTATTTTGGAGCAAAATTGCAGAAATTCCCCTAATTTTGGGGTAAAAAGCAGAAATTCCCCTTATTTTGCAGTAAAACTGCAGAAAATTCACTTATTTTGCGGCAAAATGGCAGAAATTCCCCTTATTTTCGGCGAAAAAGGCAGAAAATTTCGTATTTTGGAGGAAAATTGCAGAAATTCACCTAATTTTGGGGTAAAACATGCAGTAATTTTCTTTATTTTGGGGCAAAAAAGCAGAAATTTCTTTTATTTTGGTACAAAATTGCAGAAATTTTTCTTATTTTATGGCAAAAAGGCAGAAATTCCCCATATTTTGGGGCAAAAAGCAGAAATTCCACTTATTTTAAGAAAAAAGGCTGAAATTCTCCTTATTTTGGGGCAAAAAGGCAGAAATACCCCTTATTTTTAGGCAAAAAGACAGAAATTCCTTTTATTTTGGGGGAAAAGGCAGAAATTGCACTTATTTTGTATTAAAAGGCGGAAAATCCCCTTATTTTGGGGCAAAAGTGAAGAAATTTCCCTTTTTTATGGCAAAAAGATATACATTCCCTTTATTTTCGGTCAAAAAGTCAGAAAATCCCCGTATTTTGGAGCAAAATTGCAGAAATTCCCATAATTTGGGGGCAAAAAGGCAGAAATTCTCCTTATTTTGGAGTAAAACTGCAGAAATTTCACTTATTTCGTGGCAAAATGGCAGAAATACCCCTTATTTTCGGCGAAAAAGGCAGAAAATCCTCGTATTTTGGAGCAAAATTGCAGAAATTCACCTAATTTTGGGGAAAAACATGCAGTAATTTTCTTTATTTTGTGGCAAAAAGGCAGAAATTCCATTTATTTTGGGGCAAATGGCAGAAATTCCCCTTATTTTAGGGCAAAATTGCAGAAATTTCCCTCATTTGGGGCCAAAAAACAGAAATTCCCCTTATTTTGGGGAAAAATTGCAGAAATTTAATTATTTCAGAAAAAAAAGGCAGAAATTTCTCTTATTTTGGGGCAAAAAGGCAGAAATTTCTTTTATTTTGGTACAAAATTGCAGAAATTTTTCCTATTTTGGGGCAAAAATGCAGAAATTCATCTTATTTTGAGGTAAAAAGACTGAAATTCCCCTTATTTGGGGGCAAAAAGGCAAAAATTCTCCTTATTTTGAGGCAAAAAGCAAACATTTCTCTTATTTTGGGGAAAAATTTTAGAAATTTCACTTATTTCAGGGCAAAAAGTCAAAAATTCCCCTTATTTTGGGGAAAAAGCTGAAATTTCTTTTATTATAGTCCAAAATTGAAGAAATTTCCCTTATTTTGGAACAAAAAGGCAGAAATTCCCCATATTTTGGAGCAAAATGCAGAAATTATTCTTATTTTGAGGTAAAATGCAGAAATTTCCTTTATTTTGGGGCTAAAAGGCAGAAATTCCCCGTATTTTGAAGCAAAATTGCAGAAATTCTCATAATTTTTGGGCAAAAAGGCAGAAATTTTCCTTATTTTGGGGCAAAAAGACAGAATATCCCCTTTTTTCAGGAGCAAAAAGTCAGAAAATCCCCTTATTGTGGGGCAAAATTGCAGAAATTTCCTTTAAATTGGGGCAAAATTGCAGAAATTTTCTTTATTTTGAGGCAAAAAGGCAGAAATTTCTTTTATTTTGGTACAAAATTGCAGAAATTTTTCTTATTTTGGGGCAAAAAGGCAGAAATTCTTCATATTTTGGGGCAAAAGGCAGAAATTCCTATTATTTTAAGAAAAAAGGCTGAAATTCTCCTTATTTTGGGATAAAAAGGCAGAAATACCCCTTATTTTTGGGCAAAAAGACAGAAATTCCTTTTATTTTTGGGGAAAAGGCAGAAATTGCACTTATTTTGTATTAAAAGGCGGAAAATCCCCTTATTTTGGGGCAAAGGTGAAGAAATTTCCCTTTTTTATGGCAAAAATATATACATTCCCTTTATTTTCGGTCAAAAAGTCAGAAAATCCCCGTATTTTGGAGCAAAATTGCAGAAATTCCCCTAATTTGGGGGCAAAAAGGCAGAAATTCTCCTTATTTTGGGGTAAAACTGCAGAAATTTCACTTATTTCGCGGCAAAATGGCAGAAATTCCCCTTATTTTCGGCGAAAAAGGCAGAAAATCCTCGTATTTTGGAGCAAAATTGCAGAAATTCACCTAATTTTGGGGTAAAACATGCAGTAATTTTCTTTATTTTGTGGCAAAAAGGCAGAAATTCCATTTATTTTGGGGCAAATGGCAGAAATTCCCCTTATTTTAGGGCAAAATTGCAGAAATTTCCCTCATTTGGGGGCAAAAAACAGAAATTCGCCTTATTTTGGGGCAAAATTGCAAAAATTTGCTTTATTATAGAGAAAAATTGCACAAATTTCCCTTATTTTAGGGCAAAATTGCAGAAATTTCACTTATTTCAGAAAAAAAAGCAAAAATTTTTTTTATTTTGGGGTAAAATTGCAGAAATTTCACATATTTCAAGGCCAAAAGGCAGAAATTCCCCTTATTTTGAGGTAAAATCCTGAAATTCCCCATAGTTTGGGGCAAAAGTCAGAAATTCCCCTTATTTTTGGGGCAAAAGCACAAATTTCCTTTATTTTCGGGAAAAATTGCAGAAATTTCATTTATTACAGGGTAAAAAGTCAAAAATTCCCCTTCTTTTGGGGCAAAAAGGAGAAATTTCTTTCACTATAGTACAAAATTGAAGAAATTTTCTTTATTTTGGAACAAAAAGACAAAATTCCCCATATTTTGGGGCAAAAGACAGAAATTCTTCTTATTTTGAGGTAAAATGCAGAAATTCCCCTTATTTAGAGGTAAAATGCAGAAATTCCTCTAATATTGGGGGAAAATTCAGAAATTCCCTTTATTTTGGGTCTAAAAAGCAGAAATTTTCCGTATTCTGAAAAAATATTGCAGAAATTCTCATAATTTTCGGGAAAAAGCCTGAAATTCTCCTTATTTTGGGGCAAAAAGACAGAAAATCTCCATTTTTCGGGTGCAAAAAGTCAGAAATTCCCATTATTTGGGGCAAAATTGCAGAAATTTCCTTTACTTTGGGGAAAAATTGCAGAAATTACCTTTATTTTGGGGCAAAATTGCAGAAATTTCACTTATTTCAGGGAAAAAAGGCAAAAATTTCTCTTATTTTGGGGCAAAAAGGAAAATATTTCTTTCATTTCGGTACAAAAATGCAGAAATTCCCTTTATTTTGGGGCTAAAAGGCAGACATTCCCCTTATTTTGGGGCAAAAAGCAGACATTTCCCTTATTTTGGGGAAAAATTTTAAAAATTTCACTTATTTAAGGGCAAAAAGTCAGAAATTCCCTTTATTTTGGGGCAAAAAAACAGAAATTCCGTTTATTTTTGGGGAAAAGGCAGAAATTGCACTTATTTTGAGTCAAAAAGGCAGAAAATATTCTTATTTTGGGGCAAAATATAGAAATTTCCCTTTTTTATAGCAAAAGGTATACATTCCCTTTATTTTCGGGCAAAAAGGCAGAAATTCCCCGTATTTTGGAGCAATATTGCAGAAATTCCCCTAATTGTTGGGCAAAAAGGCAGAAATTTCCCTTATTTTGGGGTAAAACTGCAGAAATTTCACTTATTTTCGGCAAAATGCCAGAAATTCCCCTTATTTTTGGCGAAAAAGGCAGAAAATCCTCATATTTTGGAGCAAAATTGCAGAAATTCACCTAATTTTGGGGTAAAACATGCAGTAATTATCTTTATTTTGTGGCAAAAAGGCAGAAATTTCTTTTATTTTGGGGCAAATGGCAGAAATTACCCTTATTTTAGGGCAAAATTGCAGAAATTTCCCTTTTTTGTGGGAAAAAAACAGAAATTCCTCTTATTTTGGTGCAAAATTGCAGAAATTTGCTTTATTATGGGGAAAAATTGCAGAAATTTCCTTTATTGTAAGGCAAAATTGCAGAAATTTCACTTATTTCAGAAAAAAAAAGCAAAAATTTTTCTTATTTTGGGGCAAAAAGGCAGAAATTCCCATTATTTTTCGGCAAAAAGCAGAAATTCACCTTATTTTGGGGTAAAATTGCAGAAATTTCACATATGTCAGAGCAAAAAAGCAGAAATTCCCCTTATTTTGAGGTAAAATGTTGAAATTCCCCATATTTTGGAACAAAAGGCAGACATTCCCCTTATTTTGGGGCAAAAAGGCACAAATTTCCCTTATTTTCGGGCAAAATTGCAGAAATTTCATTTATTTCAGGGTAAAAAGTGAGAAATTCCCCTTAGTTTGGGCCAAAATGGAGAAATTTCTTTTATTATCGTACAAAATTGAAGAAATATTCATTATTTTGGAACAAAAAGGCAGAAATTCTTCATATTTTGGGCTAAAAGGCAGAAATTCTTCTTATTTTGAGGTAAAATGCAGAAATTTCCCTTATTTAGAGGTAAAATGCAGAAATTCCCCTAATATTGGGAAAAATGCAGAAATTCCCTTTATTTTGGGGCTAAAAGGCAGAAATTTTCTATATTTTGAAGAAAAATTGCAGAAATTCTCATAATTTTCGGGCAAAAAGGCTGAAATTCTCCTTATTTTGGAGCAAAAGACAAAAAACCTCCTTTTTTGGGTGCAAAAAGTCAGAAATTCCCCTTATTTGGGGAAAAATTGCAGAAATTTTCTCTAGTTTGGGGCAAAATTGCAGAAATTTCCCTTATTTTGGGGCAAAATTGCAAAAATTTCACTTATTTCAGGGAAAAAAGGCAGAAATTTCTCTTATTTTGGGGCAAAAATGCAGAAATTTCTTTTATTTTGGTACAAAATTGCAGAAATTTTTCTTATTTTGGGGCAAAAAGGCAGAAGTTCCCCATATTTTGGGGCAAAAGGCAGAAATTCCTCTTATTTTGAGGAAAAAAGGCTGAAATTCTCCTTATTTGTTGGCAAAAAGGGAGAAATTCCCCTTATTTTGAGGCAAAAAGCAGACATTTCCCTTATTTTGGGGAAAAATTTTAGAAATTTCACTTATTTCAGGGTAAAAAGTCAGAAATTTTCTTTATTTTGGGGCAAAAAGACAGAAATTCCGTTTATTTTGGGGGAAAAGGCAGAAATTGCACTTATTTTGAGTCAAAAAGGCGGAAAATCCCCTTATTTTTGGGCAAAAGTGAAGAAATTTCTTTTTTTTTATGGCAAAAAGGTATACATTCCCTTTCTTTTCGGGCAAAAAGGCAGAAATTCCCCGTATTTTGGAGCAAAATTGCAGAAATTCCCCTAATTTTGGGGTAAAAGCAGAAATTCCCCTTATTTTGCAGTAAAACTGCAGAAAATTCACTTATTTTGCGGCAAAATGGCAGAAATTCCCCTTATTTTCGGCGAAAAAGGCAGAAAATTTCGTATTTTGGAGGAAAATTGCAGAAATTCACCTAATTTTGGGGTAAAACATGCAGTAATTTTCTTTATTTTGTGGCAAAAAGGCAGAAATTCACCTTATTTTCGGGCAAATGGCAGAAATTCCCCTTATTTAAGGGCAAAATTGCAGAAATTTCCCTTATTTGGGGGCAAAAAACAGAATTTCCCCTTATTTTGGGGTAAATTTGCAGAAATTTGCTTTATTATGGGGAAAATTTGCAGAAATTTCTCTTATTTTAGGGCAAAATTGCAGAAATTTCACTTATTTCAGAAAAAGAAGCAAAAATTTTTCTTATTTTGGGGCAAAAAGGCCAAAATTCCCATTATTTTGGGGCAAAAAAGCAGAAATTCACCTTATTTTGGGGTAAATTTGCAGAAATTTCACATATTTCAGGGCAAAAAGGCACAAATTCCCCATATTTTGAGGTAAAATGCTGAAATTCCCAATATTTTGGGGAAAAAGGCAGAAATTCCCCTTATTTTGGGGCAAAAAGGCACAAATTTCCCTTATTTTCGGGCAAAATTGCAGAAATTTCATTTATTTCTGGGTAAAAAGTCAGAAATTCCCCTTATTTTGGGGCAAAAAGGAGAAATTTCTTTTTTTATGGTACAAAATTGAAAAACTTTTCTTTATTTTGGAACAAAAAGGCAAAATTCCCCATATTTTGGGGTAAAAGGCAGAAATTGTTCTTATTTTTAGGGAAAATGCAGAAATTCCCCTTATTTAGAGGTAAAATGAAGAAATTCCCCTAAAATTGTGGCAAAATGCAGAAATTCCCTTTATTTTGGGGCTAAAACGCAAAAAATTTTCGTATTTTGAAGAAAAATTGCAGAAATTCTCATAATTTTCGGGAAAAAAGGCTGAAATTCTCCTTATTTTGGGGCAAAAAGACAGAAAATCTCCATTTTTCGGGTGCAAAAAGTCAGAAATTCCCATTATTTGGGGCAAAATTGCAGAAATTTCCTTTACTTTGGGGAAAAATTGCAGAAATTACCTTTATTTTGGGGCAAAATTGCAGAAATTTCACTTATTTCAGGGGAAAAAGGCAAAAATTTCTCTTATTTTGGGGCAAAAAGGAAAATATTTCTTTCATTTCGGTACAAAAATGCAGAAATTCCCTTTATTTTGGGGCTAAAAGGCAGACATTCCCCTTATTTTGGGGCAAAAAGCAGACATTTCCCTTATTTTGGGGAAAAATTTCAAAAATTTCACTTATTTAAGGGCAAAAAGTCAGAAATTCCCTTTATTTTGGGGCAAAAAAACAGAAATTCCGTTTATTTTTTGGGAAAAGGCAGAAATTGCACTTATTTTGAGTCAAAAAGGCAGAAAATATTCTTATTTTGGGGCAAAAGTATAGAAATTTCCCTTTTTTATAGCAAAAGGTATACATTCCCTTTATTTTCGGGCAAAAAGGCAGAAATTCCCCGTATTTTGGAGCAATATTGCAGAAATTCTCCTAATTGTTGGGCAAAAAGGCAGAAATTTCCCTTATTTTGGGGTAAAACTGCAGAAATTTCACTTATTTTCGGCAAAATGCCAGAAATTCCCCTTATTTTTGGCGAATAAGGCAGAAAATCCTCATATTTTGGAGCAAAATTGCAGAAATTCACCTAATTTTGGGGTAAAACATGCAGTAATTATCTTTATTTTGTGGCAAAAAGGCAGAAATTTCTTTTATTTTGGGGCAAATGGCAGAAATTACCCTTATTTTAGGGCAAAATTGCAGAAATTTCCCTTTTTTGTGGGAAAAAAACAGAAATTCCTCTTATTTTGGTGCAAAATTGCAGAAATTTGCTTTATTATGGGGAAAAATTGCAGAAATTTCCTTTATTGTAAGGCAAAATTGCAGAAATTTCACTTATTTCAGAAAAAGAAAGCAAAAATTTTTCTTATTTTGGGGCAAAAAGGCAGAAATTCCCATTATTTTTCGGCAAAAAGCAGAAATTCACCTTATTTTGGGGTAAAATTGCAGAAATTTCACATATGTCAGAGCAAAAAAGCAGAAATTCCCCTTATTTTGAGGTAAAATGTTGAAATTCCCCATATTTTGGGACAAAAGGCAGACATTCCCCTTATTTTGGGGCAAAAAGGCACAAATTTCCCTTATTTTCGGGCAAAATTGCAGAAATTTCATTTATATCTGGGTAAAAAGTCAGAAATTCCCCTTATTTTGGGGCAAAAAGGAGAAATTTCTTTTTTTATGGTACAAAATTAAAAAACTTTTCTTTATTTTGGAACAAAAAGGCAAAATTCCCCATATTTTGGGGTAAAAGGCAGAAATTGTTCTTATTTTTAGGGAAAATGCAGAAATTCCCCTTATTTAGAGGTAAAATGAAGAAATTCCCCTAAAATTGTGGCAAAATGCAGAAATTCCCTTTATTTTGGGGCTAAAACGCAAAAAATTTTCGTATTTTGAAGAAAAATTGCAGAAATTCTCATAATTTTCGGGAAAAAAGGCTGAAATTCTCCTTATTTTGGGGCAAAAAGACAGAAAATCTCCATTTTTCGGGTGCAAAAAGTCAGAAATTCCCATTATTTGGGGCAAAATTGCAGAAATTTCCTTTACTTTGGGGAAAAATTGCAGAAATTACCTTTATTTTGGGGCAAAATTGCAGAAATTTCACTTATTTCAGAGAAAAAAGGCAAAAATTTCTCTTATTTTGGGGCAAAAAGGAAAATATTTCTTTCATTTCGGTACAAAAATGCAGAAATTCCCTTTATTTTGGGGCTAAAAGGCAGACATTCCCCTTATTTTGGGGCAAAAAGCAGACATTTCCCTTATTTTGGGGAAAAATTTCAAAAATTTCACTTATTTAAGGGCAAAAAGTCAGAAATTCCCTTTATTTTGGGGCAAAAAAACAGAAATTCCGTTTATTTTTGGGGAAAAGGCAGAAATTGCACTTATTTTGAGTCAAAAAGGCAGAAAATATTCTTATTTTGGGGCAAAAGTATAGAAATTTCCCTTTTTTATAGCAAAAGGTATACATTCCCTTTATTTTCGGGCAAAAAGGCAGAAATTCCCCGTATTTTGGAGCAATATTGCAGAAATTCTCCTAATTGTTGGGCAAAAAGGCAGAAATTTCCCTTATTTTGGGGTAAAACTGCAGAAATTTCACTTATTTTCGGCAAAATGCCAGAAATTCCCCTTATTTTTGGCGAATAAGGCAGAAAATCCTCATATTTTGGAGCAAAATTGCAGAAATTCACCTAATTTTGGGGTAAAACATGCAGTAATTATCTTTATTTTGTGGCAAAAAGGCAGAAATTTCTTTTATTTTGGGGCAAATGGCAGAAATTACCCTTATTTTAGGGCAAAATTGCAGAAATTTCCCTTTTTTGTGGGAAAAAAACAGAAATTCCTCTTATTTTGGTGCAAAATTGCAGAAATTTGCTTTATTATGGGGAAAAATTGCAGAAATTTCCTTTATTGTAAGGCAAAATTGCAGAAATTTCACTTATTTCAGAAAAAGAAAGCAAAAATTTTTCTTATTTTGGGGCAAAAAGGCAGAAATTCCCATTATTTTTCGGCAAAAAGCAGAAATTCACCTTATTTTGGGGTAAAATTGCAGAAATTTCACATATGTCAGAGCAAAAAAGCAGAAATTCCCCTTATTTTGAGGTAAAATGTTGAAATTCCCCATATTTTGGGACAAAAGGCAGACATTCCCCTTATTTTGGGGCAAAAAGGCACAAATTTCCCTTATTTTCGGGCAAAATTGCAGAAATTTCATTTATATCTGGGTAAAAAGTCAGAAATTCCCCTTATTTTGGGGCAAAAAGGAGAAATTTCTTTTTTTATGGTACAAAATTAAAAAACTTTTCTTTATTTTGGAACAAAAAGGCAAAATTCCCCATATTTTGGGGTAAAAGGCAGAAATTGTTCTTATTTTTAGGGAAAATGCAGAAATTCCCCTTATTTAGAGGTAAAATGAAGAAATTCCCCTAAAATTGTGGCAAAATGCAGAAATTCCCTTTATTTTGGGGCTAAAACGCAAAAAATTTTCGTATTTTGAAGAAAAATTGCAGAAATTCTCATAATTTTCGGGAAAAAAGGCTGAAATTCTCCTTATTTTGGGGCAAAAAGACAGAAAATCTCCATTTTTCGGGTGCAAAAAGTCAGAAATTCCCATTATTTGGGGCAAAATTGCAGAAATTTCCTTTACTTTGGGGAAAAATTGCAGAAATTACCTTTATTTTGGGGCAAAATTGCAGAAATTTCACTTATTTCAGAGAAAAAAGGCAAAAATTTCTCTTATTTTGGGGCAAAAAGGAAAATATTTCTTTCATTTCGGTACAAAAATGCAGAAATTCCCTTTATTTTGGGGCTAAAAGGCAGACATTCCCCTTATTTTGGGGCAAAAAGCAGACATTTCCCTTATTTTGGGGAAAAATTTCAAAAATTTCACTTATTTAAGGGCAAAAAGTCAGAAATTCCCTTTATTTTGGGGCAAAAAAACAGAAATTCCGTTTATTTTTGGGGAAAAGGCAGAAATTGCACTTATTTTGAGTCAAAAAGGCAGAAAATATTCTTATTTTGGGGCAAAAGTATAGAAATTTCCCTTTTTTATAGCAAAAGGTATACATTCCCTTTATTTTCGGGCAAAAAGGCAGAAATTCCCCGTATTTTGGAGCAATATTGCAGAAATTCTCCTAATTGTTGGGCAAAAAGGCAGAAATTTCCCTTATTTTGGGGTAAAACTGCAGAAATTTCACTTATTTTCGGCAAAATGCCAGAAATTCCCCTTATTTTTGGCGAATAAGGCAGAAAATCCTCATATTTTGGAGCAAAATTGCAGAAATTCACCTAATTTTGGGGTAAAACATGCAGTAATTATCTTTATTTTGTGGCAAAAAGGCAGAAATTTCTTTTATTTTGGGGCAAATGGCAGAAATTACCCTTATTTTAGGGCAAAATTGCAGAAATTTCCCTTTTTTGTGGGAAAAAAACAGAAATTCCTCTTATTTTGGTGCAAAATTGCAGAAATTTGCTTTATTATGGGGAAAAATTGCAGAAATTTCCTTTATTGTAAGGCAAAATTGCAGAAATTTCACTTATTTCAGAAAAAGAAAGCAAAAATTTTTCTTATTTTGGGGCAAAAAGGCAGAAATTCCCATTATTTTTCGGCAAAAAGCAGAAATTCACCTTATTTTGGGGTAAAATTGCAGAAATTTCACATATGTCAGAGCAAAAAAGCAGAAATTCCCCTTATTTTGAGGTAAAATGTTGAAATTCCCCATATTTTGGGACAAAAGGCAGACATTCCCCTTATTTTGGGGCAAAAAGGCACAAATTTCCCTTATTTTCGGGCAAAATTGCAGAAATTTCATTTATTTCAGGGTAAAAAGTTAGAAATTCCCCTTAGTTTGGGACAAAAAGGAGAAATTTCTTTTATTATCGTACAAAATTGAAGAAATATTCATTATTTTGGAACAAAAAGGCAGAAATTCTTCATATTTTGGGCTAAAAGGCAGAAATTCTTCTTATTTTGAGGTAAAATGCAGAAATTTCCCTTATTTAGAGGTAAAATGCAGAAATTCCCCTAATATTGGGAAAAAATGCAGAAATTCCCTTTATTTTGGGGCTAAAAGGCAGAAATTTTCTATATTTTGAAGAAAAATTGCAGAAATTCTCATAATTTTCGGGCAAAAAGGCTGAAATTCTCCTTATTTTGGGGCAAAAGACAAAAAAATCTCCTTTTTTGGGTGCAAAAAGTCAGAAATTCCCCTTATTTGGGGAAAAATTGCAGAAATTTTCTCTAGTTTGGGGCAAAATTGCAGAAATTTCCCTTATTTTGGGGCAAAATTGCAAAAATTTCACTTATTTCAGGGAAAAAAGGCAGAAATTTCTCTTATTTTGGGGCAAAAATGCAGAAATTTCTTTTATTTTGGTACAAAATTGCAGAAATTTTTCTTATTTTGGGGCAAAAAGGCAGAAGTTCCCCATATTTTGGGGCAAAAGGCAGAAATTCCTCTTATTTTGAGGAAAAAAGGCTGAAATTCTCCTTATTTGTTGGCAAAAAGGGAGAAATTCCCCTTATTTTGAGGCAAAAAGCAGACATTTCCCTTATTTTGGGGAAAAATTTTAGAAATTTCACTTATTTCAGGGTAAAAAGTCAGAAATTTTCTTTATTTTGGGGCAAAAAGACAGAAATTCCGTTTATTTTTGGGGAAAAGGCAGAAATTGCACTTATTTTGAGTCAAAAAGGCGGAAAATCCCCTTATTTTTGGGCAAAAGTGAAGAAATTTCTTTTTTTTTATGGCAAAAAGGTATACATTCCCTTTCTTTTCGGGCAAAAAGGCAGAAATTCCCCGTATTTTGGAGCAAAATTGCAGAAATTCCCCTAATTTTGGGGTAAAAAGCAGAAATTCCCCTTATTTTGCAGTAAAACTGCAGAAAATTCACTTATTTTGCGGCAAAATGGCAGAAATTCCCCTTATTTTCGGCGAAAAAGGCAGAAAATTTCGTATTTTGGAGGAAAATTGCAGAAATTCACCTAATTTTGGGGTAAAACATGCAGTAATTTTCTTTATTTTGGGGCAAAAAAGCAGAAATTTCTTTTATTTTGGTACAAAATTGCAGAAATTTTTCTTATTTTATGGCAAAAAGGCAGAAATTCCCCATATTTTGGGGCAAAAAGCAGAAATTCCACTTATTTTAAGAAAAAAGGCTGAAATTCTCCTTATTTTGGGGCAAAAAGGCAGAAATACCCCTTATTTTTAGGCAAAAAGACAGAAATTCCTTTTATTTTGGGGGAAAAGGCAGAAATTGCACTTATTTTGTATTAAAAGGCGGAAAATCCCCTTATTTTGGGGCAAAAGTGAAGAAATTTCCCTTTTTTATGGCAAAAAGATATACATTCCCTTTATTTTCGGTCAAAAAGTCAGAAAATCCCCGTATTTTGGAGCAAAATTGCAGAAATTCCCATAATTTGGGGGCAAAAAGGCAGAAATTCTCCTTATTTTGGGGTAAAACTGCAGAAATTTCACTTATTTCGTGGCAAAATGGCAGAAATACCCCTTATTTTCGGCGAAAAAGGCAGAAAATCCTCGTATTTTGGAGCAAAATTGCAGAAATTCACCTAATTTTGGGGAAAAACATGCAGTAATTTTCTTTATTTTGTGGCAAAAAGGCAGAAATTCCATTTATTTTGGGGCAAATGGCAGAAATTCCCCTTATTTTAGGGCAAAATTGCAGAAATTTCCCTCATTTGGGGCCAAAAAACAGAAATTCCCCTTATTTTGGGGAAAAATTGCAGAAATTTAATTATTTCAGAAAAAAAAGGCAGAAATTTCTCTTATTTTGGGGCAAAAAGGCAGAAATTTCTTTTATTTTGGTACAAAATTGCAGAAATTTTTCCTATTTTGGGGCAAAAATGCAGAAATTCATCTTATTTTGAGGTAAAAAGACTGAAATTCCCCTTATTTGGGGGCAAAAAGGCAAAAATTCTCCTTATTTTGAGGCAAAAAGCAAACATTTCTCTTATTTTGGGGAAAAATTTTAGAAATTTCACTTATTTCAGGGCAAAAAGTCAAAAATTCCCCTTATTTTGGGGAAAAAGCTGAAATTTCTTTTATTATAGTCCAAAATTGAAGAAATTTCCCTTATTTTGGAACAAAAAGGCAGAAATTCCCCATATTTTGGAGCAAAATGCAGAAATTATTCTTATTTTGAGGTAAAATGCAGAAATTTCCTTTATTTTGGGGCTAAAAGGCAGAAATTCCCCGTATTTTGAAGCAAAATTGCAGAAATTCTCATAATTTTTGGGCAAAAAGGCAGAAATTTTCCTTATTTTGGGGCAAAAAGACAGAATATCCCCTTTTTTCAGGAGCAAAAAGTCAGAAAATCCCCTTATTGTGGGGCAAAATTGCAGAAATTTCCTTTACATTGGGGCAAAATTGCAGAAATTTTCTTTATTTTGAGGCAAAAAGGCAGAAATTTCTTTTATTTTGGTACAAAATTGCAGAAATTTTTCTTATTTTGGGGCAAAAAGGCAGAAATTCTTCATATTTTGGGGCAAAAGGCAGAAATTCCTATTATTTTAAGAAAAAAGGCTGAAATTCTCCTTATTTTGGGATAAAAAGGCAGAAATACCCCTTATTTTTGGGCAAAAAGACAGAAATTCCTTTTATTTTTGGGGAAAAGGCAGAAATTGCACTTATTTTGTATTAAAAGGCGGAAAATCCCCTTATTTTGGGGCAAAGGTGAAGAAATTTCCCTTTTTTATGGCAAAAATATATACATTCCCTTTATTTTCGGTCAAAAAGTCAGAAAATCCCCGTATTTTGGAGCAAAATTGCAGAAATTCCCCTAATTTGGGGGCAAAAAGGCAGAAATTCTCCTTATTTTGGGGTAAAACTGCAGAAATTTCACTTATTTCGCGGCAAAATGGCAGAAATTCCCCTTATTTTCGGCGAAAAAGGCAGAAAATCCTCGTATTTTGGAGCAAAATTGCAGAAATTCACCTAATTTTGGGGTAAAACATGCAGTAATTTTCTTTATTTTGTGGCAAAAAGGCAGAAATTCCATTTATTTTGGGGCAAATGGCAGAAATTCCCCTTATTTTAGGGCAAAATTGCAGAAATTTCCCTCATTTGGGGGCAAAAAACAGAAATTCGCCTTATTTTGGGGCAAAATTGCAAAAATTTGCTTTATTATAGAGAAAAATTGCACAAATTTCCCTTATTTTAGGGCAAAATTGCAGAAATTTCACTTATTTCAGAAAAAAAAGCAAAAATTTTTTTTATTTTGGGGTAAAATTGCAGAAATTTCACATATTTCAAGGCCAAAAGGCAGAAATTCCCCTTATTTTGAGGTAAAATCCTGAAATTCCCCATAGTTTGGGGCAAAAGTCAGAAATTCCCCTTATTTTTGGGGCAAAAGCACAAATTTCCTTTATTTTCGGGAAAAATTGCAGAAATTTCATTTATTACAGGGTAAAAAGTCAAAAATTCCCCTTCTTTTGGGGCAAAAAGGAGAAATTTCTTTCACTATAGTACAAAATTGAAGAAATTTTCTTTATTTTGGAACAAAAAGACAAAATTCCCCATATTTTGGGGCAAAAGACAGAAATTCTTCTTATTTTGAGGTAAAATGCAGAAATTCCCCTTATTTAGAGGTAAAATGCAGAAATTCCTCTAATATTGGGGGAAAATTCAGAAATTCCCTTTATTTTGGGTCTAAAAAGCAGAAATTTTCCGTATTCTGAAAAAATATTGCAGAAATTCTCATAATTTTCGGGAAAAAGCCTGAAATTCTCCTTATTTTGGGGCAAAAAGACAGAAAATCTCCATTTTTCGGGTGCAAAAAGTCAGAAATTCCCATTATTTGGGGCAAAATTGCAGAAATTTCCTTTACTTTGGGGAAAAATTGCAGAAATTACCTTTATTTTGGGGCAAAATTGCAGAAATTTCACTTATTTCAGGGAAAAAAGGCAAAAATTTCTCTTATTTTGGGGCAAAAAGGAAAATATTTCTTTCATTTCGGTACAAAAATGCAGAAATTCCCTTTATTTTGGGGCTAAAAGGCAGACATTCCCCTTATTTTGGGGCAAAAAGCAGACATTTCCCTTATTTTGGGGAAAAATTTTAAAAATTTCACTTATTTAAGGGCAAAAAGTCAGAAATTCCCTTTATTTTGGGGCAAAAAAACAGAAATTCCGTTTATTTTTGGGGAAAAGGCAGAAATTGCACTTATTTTGAGTCAAAAAGGCAGAAAATATTCTTATTTTGGGGCAAAATATAGAAATTTCCCTTTTTTATAGCAAAAGGTATACATTCCCTTTATTTTCGGGCAAAAAGGCAGAAATTCCCCGTATTTTGGAGCAATATTGCAGAAATTCCCCTAATTGTTGGGCAAAAAGGCAGAAATTTCCCTTATTTTGGGGTAAAACTGCAGAAATTTCACTTATTTTCGGCAAAATGCCAGAAATTCCCCTTATTTTTGGCGAAAAAGGCAGAAAATCCTCATATTTTGGAGCAAAATTGCAGAAATTCACCTAATTTTGGGGTAAAACATGCAGTAATTATCTTTATTTTGTGGCAAAAAGGCAGAAATTTCTTTTATTTTGGGGCAAATGGCAGAAATTACCCTTATTTTAGGGCAAAATTGCAGAAATTTCCCTTTTTTGTGGGAAAAAAACAGAAATTCCTCTTATTTTGGTGCAAAATTGCAGAAATTTGCTTTATTATGGGGAAAAATTGCAGAAATTTCCTTTATTGTAAGGCAAAATTGCAGAAATTTCACTTATTTCAGAAAAAAAAAGCAAAAATTTTTCTTATTTTGGGGCAAAAAGGCAGAAATTCCCATTATTTTTCGGCAAAAAGCAGAAATTCACCTTATTTTGGGGTAAAATTGCAGAAATTTCACATATGTCAGAGCAAAAAAGCAGAAATTCCCCTTATTTTGAGGTAAAATGTTGAAATTCCCCATATTTTGGAACAAAAGGCAGACATTCCCCTTATTTTGGGGCAAAAAGGCACAAATTTCCCTTATTTTCGGGCAAAATTGCAGAAATTTCATTT
This sequence comes from Micromys minutus, assembly GCF_963924665.1. Taxonomy (NCBI): domain Eukaryota; kingdom Metazoa; phylum Chordata; class Mammalia; order Rodentia; family Muridae; genus Micromys; species Micromys minutus. The sequence continues at coordinate 7,999,570 of NW_027667467.1, read as the reverse complement.
ATTTCAGGGTAAAAAGTGAGAAATTCCCCTTAGTTTGGGCCAAAATGGAGAAATTTCTTTTATTATCGTACAAAATTGAAGAAATATTCATTATTTTGGAACAAAAAGGCAGAAATTCTTCATATTTTGGGCTAAAAGGCAGAAATTCTTCTTATTTTGAGGTAAAATGCAGAAATTTCCCTTATTTAGAGGTAAAATGCAGAAATTCCCCTAATATTGGGAAAAAATGCAGAAATTCCCTTTATTTTGGGGCTAAAAGGCAGAAATTTTCTATATTTTGAAGAAAAATTGCAGAAATTCTCATAATTTTCGGGCAAAAAGGCTGAAATTCTCCTTATTTTGGAGCAAAAGACAAAAAACCTCCTTTTTTGGGTGCAAAAAGTCAGAAATTCCCCTTATTTGGGGAAAAATTGCAGAAATTTTCTCTAGTTTGGGGCAAAATTGCAGAAATTTCCCTTATTTTGGGGCAAAATTGCAAAAATTTCACTTATTTCAGGGAAAAAAGGCAGAAATTTCTCTTATTTTGGGGCAAAAATGCAGAAATTTCTTTTATTTTGGTACAAAATTGCAGAAATTTTTCTTATTTTGGGGCAAAAAGGCAGAAGTTCCCCATATTTTGGGGCAAAAGGCAGAAATTCCTCTTATTTTGAGGAAAAAAGGCTGAAATTCTCCTTATTTGTTGGCAAAAAGGGAGAAATTCCCCTTATTTTGAGGCAAAAAGCAGACATTTCCCTTATTTTGGGGAAAAATTTTAGAAATTTCACTTATTTCAGGGTAAAAAGTCAGAAATTTTCTTTATTTTGGGGCAAAAAGACAGAAATTCCGTTTATTTTGGGGGAAAAGGCAGAAATTGCACTTATTTTGAGTCAAAAAGGCGGAAAATCCCCTTATTTTTGGGCAAAAGTGAAGAAATTTCTTTTTTTTATGGCAAAAAGGTATACATTCCCTTTCTTTTCGGGCAAAAAGGCAGAAATTCCCCGTATTTTGGAGCAAAATTGCAGAAATTCCCCTAATTTTGGGGTAAAAAGCAGAAATTCCCCTTATTTTGCAGTAAAACTGCAGAAAATTCACTTATTTTGCGGCAAAATGGCAGAAATTCCCCTTATTTTCGGCGAAAAAGGCAGAAAATTTCGTATTTTGGAGGAAAATTGCAGAAATTCACCTAATTTTGGGGTAAAACATGCAGTAATTTTCTTTATTTTGTGGCAAAAAGGCAGAAATTCACCTTATTTTCGGGCAAATGGCAGAAATTCCCCTTATTTAAGGGCAAAATTGCAGAAATTTCCCTTATTTGGGGGCAAAAAACAGAATTTCCCCTTATTTTGGGGTAAATTTGCAGAAATTTGCTTTATTATGGGGAAAATTTGCAGAAATTTCTCTTATTTTAGGGCAAAATTGCAGAAATTTCACTTATTTCAGAAAAAGAAGCAAAAATTTTTCTTATTTTGGGGCAAAAAGGCCAAAATTCCCATTATTTTGGGGCAAAAAAGCAGAAATTCACCTTATTTTGGGGTAAATTTGCAGAAATTTCACATATTTCAGGGCAAAAAGGCACAAATTCCCCATATTTTGAGGTAAAATGCTGAAATTCCCAATATTTTGGGGAAAAAGGCAGAAATTCCCCTTATTTTGGGGAAAAAAGGCACAAATTTCCCTTATTTTCGGGCAAAATTGCAGAAATTTCATTTATTTCTGGGTAAAAAGTCAGAAATTCCCCTTATTTTGGGGCAAAAAGGAGAAATTTCTTTTTTTATGGTACAAAATTGAAAAACTTTTCTTTATTTTGGAACAAAAAGGCAAAATTCCCCATATTTTGGGGTAAAAGGCAGAAATTGTTCTTATTTTTAGGGAAAATGCAGAAATTCCCCTTATTTAGAGGTAAAATGAAGAAATTCCCCTAAAATTGTGGCAAAATGCAGAAATTCCCTTTATTTTGGGGCTAAAACGCAAAAAATTTTCGTATTTTGAAGAAAAATTGCAGAAATTCTCATAATTTTCGGGAAAAAAGGCTGAAATTCTCCTTATTTTGGGGCAAAAAGACAGAAAATCTCCATTTTTCGGGTGCAAAAAGTCAGAAATTCCCATTATTTGGGGCAAAATTGCAGAAATTTCCTTTACTTTGGGGAAAAATTGCAGAAATTACCTTTATTTTGGGGCAAAATTGCAGAAATTTCACTTATTTCAGGGGAAAAAGGCAAAAATTTCTCTTATTTTGGGGCAAAAAGGAAAATATTTCTTTCATTTCGGTACAAAAATGCAGAAATTCCCTTTATTTTGGGGCTAAAAGGCAGACATTCCCCTTATTTTGGGGCAAAAAGCAGACATTTCCCTTATTTTGGGGAAAAATTTCAAAAATTTCACTTATTTAAGGGCAAAAAGTCAGAAATTCCCTTTATTTTGGGGCAAAAAAACAGAAATTCCGTTTATTTTTTGGGAAAAGGCAGAAATTGCACTTATTTTGAGTCAAAAAGGCAGAAAATATTCTTATTTTGGGGCAAAAGTATAGAAATTTCCCTTTTTTATAGCAAAAGGTATACATTCCCTTTATTTTCGGGCAAAAAGGCAGAAATTCCCCGTATTTTGGAGCAATATTGCAGAAATTCTCCTAATTGTTGGGCAAAAAGGCAGAAATTTCCCTTATTTTGGGGTAAAACTGCAGAAATTTCACTTATTTTCGGCAAAATGCCAGAAATTCCCCTTATTTTTGGCGAATAAGGCAGAAAATCCTCATATTTTGGAGCAAAATTGCAGAAATTCACCTAATTTTGGGGTAAAACATGCAGTAATTATCTTTATTTTGTGGCAAAAAGGCAGAAATTTCTTTTATTTTGGGGCAAATGGCAGAAATTACCCTTATTTTAGGGCAAAATTGCAGAAATTTCCCTTTTTTGTGGGAAAAAAACAGAAATTCCTCTTATTTTGGTGCAAAATTGCAGAAATTTGCTTTATTATGGGGAAAAATTGCAGAAATTTCCTTTATTGTAAGGCAAAATTGCAGAAATTTCACTTATTTCAGAAAAAGAAAGCAAAAATTTTTCTTATTTTGGGGCAAAAAGGCAGAAATTCCCATTATTTTTCGGCAAAAAGCAGAAATTCACCTTATTTTGGGGTAAAATTGCAGAAATTTCACATATGTCAGAGCAAAAAAGCAGAAATTCCCCTTATTTTGAGGTAAAATGTTGAAATTCCCCATATTTTGGGACAAAAGGCAGACATTCCCCTTATTTTGGGGCAAAAAGGCACAAATTTCCCTTATTTTCGGGCAAAATTGCAGAAATTTCATTTATATCTGGGTAAAAAGTCAGAAATTCCCCTTATTTTGGGGCAAAAAGGAGAAATTTCTTTTTTTATGGTACAAAATTAAAAAACTTTTCTTTATTTTGGAACAAAAAGGCAAAATTCCCCATATTTTGGGGTAAAAGGCAGAAATTGTTCTTATTTTTAGGGAAAATGCAGAAATTCCCCTTATTTAGAGGTAAAATGAAGAAATTCCCCTAAAATTGTGGCAAAATGCAGAAATTCCCTTTATTTTGGGGCTAAAACGCAAAAAATTTTCGTATTTTGAAGAAAAATTGCAGAAATTCTCATAATTTTCGGGAAAAAAGGCTGAAATTCTCCTTATTTTGGGGCAAAAAGACAGAAAATCTCCATTTTTCGGGTGCAAAAAGTCAGAAATTCCCATTATTTGGGGCAAAATTGCAGAAATTTCCTTTACTTTGGGGAAAAATTGCAGAAATTACCTTTATTTTGGGGCAAAATTGCAGAAATTTCACTTATTTCAGAGAAAAAAGGCAAAAATTTCTCTTATTTTGGGGCAAAAAGGAAAATATTTCTTTCATTTCGGTACAAAAATGCAGAAATTCCCTTTATTTTGGGGCTAAAAGGCAGACATTCCCCTTATTTTGGGGCAAAAAGCAGACATTTCCCTTATTTTGGGGAAAAATTTCAAAAATTTCACTTATTTAAGGGCAAAAAGTCAGAAATTCCCTTTATTTTGGGGCAAAAAAACAGAAATTCCGTTTATTTTTGGGGAAAAGGCAGAAATTGCACTTATTTTGAGTCAAAAAGGCAGAAAATATTCTTATTTTGGGGCAAAAGTATAGAAATTTCCCTTTTTTATAGCAAAAGGTATACATTCCCTTTATTTTCGGGCAAAAAGGCAGAAATTCCCCGTATTTTGGAGCAATATTGCAGAAATTCTCCTAATTGTTGGGCAAAAAGGCAGAAATTTCCCTTATTTTGGGGTAAAACTGCAGAAATTTCACTTATTTTCGGCAAAATGCCAGAAATTCCCCTTATTTTTGGCGAATAAGGCAGAAAATCCTCATATTTTGGAGCAAAATTGCAGAAATTCACCTAATTTTGGGGTAAAACATGCAGTAATTATCTTTATTTTGTGGCAAAAAGGCAGAAATTTCTTTTATTTTGGGGCAAATGGCAGAAATTACCCTTATTTTAGGGCAAAATTGCAGAAATTTCCCTTTTTTGTGGGAAAAAAACAGAAATTCCTCTTATTTTGGTGCAAAATTGCAGAAATTTGCTTTATTATGGGGAAAAATTGCAGAAATTTCCTTTATTGTAAGGCAAAATTGCAGAAATTTCACTTATTTCAGAAAAAGAAAGCAAAAATTTTTCTTATTTTGGGGCAAAAAGGCAGAAATTCCCATTATTTTTCGGCAAAAAGCAGAAATTCACCTTATTTTGGGGTAAAATTGCAGAAATTTCACATATGTCAGAGCAAAAAAGCAGAAATTCCCCTTATTTTGAGGTAAAATGTTGAAATTCCCCATATTTTGGGACAAAAGGCAGACATTCCCCTTATTTTGGGGCAAAAAGGCACAAATTTCCCTTATTTTCGGGCAAAATTGCAGAAATTTCATTTATTTCAGGGTAAAAAGTTAGAAATTCCCCTTAGTTTGGGACAAAAAGGAGAAATTTCTTTTATTATCGTACAAAATTGAAGAAATATTCATTATTTTGGAACAAAAAGGCAGAAATTCTTCATATTTTGGGCTAAAAGGCAGAAATTCTTCTTATTTTGAGGTAAAATGCAGAAATTTCCCTTATTTAGAGGTAAAATGCAGAAATTCCCCTAATATTGGGAAAAAATGCAGAAATTCCCTTTATTTTGGGGCTAAAAGGCAGAAATTTTCCATATTTTGAAGAAAAATTGCAGAAATTCTCATAATTTTCGGGCAAAAAGGCTGAAATTCTCCTTATTTTGGGGCAAAAGACAAAAAATCTCCTTTTTTGGGTGCAAAAAGTCAGAAATTCCCCTTATTTGGGGAAAAATTGCAGAAATTTTCTCTAGTTTGGGGCAAAATTGCAGAAATTTCCCTTATTTTGGGGCAAAATTGCAAAAATTTCACTTATTTTAGGGAAAAAAGGCAGAAATTTCTCTTATTTTGGGGCAAAAATGCAGAAATTTCTTTTATTTTGGTACAAAATTGCAGAAATTTTTCTTATTTTGGGGCAAAAAGGCAGAAGTTCCCCATATTTTGGGGCAAAAGGCAGAAATTCCTCTTATTTTGAGGAAAAAAGGCTGAAATTCTCCTTATTTGTTGGCAAAAAGGGAGAAATTCCCCTTATTTTGAGGCAAAAAGCAGACATTTCCCTTATTTTGGGGAAAAATTTTAGAAATTTCACTTATTTCAGGGTAAAAAGTCAGAAATTTTCTTTATTTTGGGGCAAAAAGACAGAAATTCCGTTTATTTTGGGGGAAAAGGCAGAAATTGCACTTATTTTGAGTCAAAAAGGCGGAAAATCCCCTTATTTTTGGGCAAAAGTGAAGAAATTTCTTTTTTTTTATGGCAAAAAGGTATACATTCCCTTTCTTTTCGGGCAAAAAGGCAGAAATTCCCCGTATTTTGGAGCAAAATTGCAGAAATTCCCCTAATTTTGGGGTAAAAAGCAGAAATTCCCCTTATTTTGCAGTAAAACTGCAGAAAATTCACTTATTTTGCGGCAAAATGGCAGAAATTCCCCTTATTTTCGGCGAAAAAGGCAGAAAATTTCGTATTTTGGAGGAAAATTGCAGAAATTCACCTAATTTTGGGGTAAAACATGCAGTAATTTTCTTTATTTTGGGGCAAAAAAGCAGAAATTTCTTTTATTTTGGTACAAAATTGCAGAAATTTTTCTTATTTTATGGCAAAAAGGCAGAAATTCCCCATATTTTGGGGCAAAAAGCAGAAATTCCACTTATTTTAAGAAAAAAGGCTGAAATTCTCCTTATTTTGGGGCAAAAAGGCAGAAATACCCCTTATTTTTAGGCAAAAAGACAGAAATTCCTTTTATTTTGGGGGAAAAGGCAGAAATTGCACTTATTTTGTATTAAAAGGCGGAAAATCCCCTTATTTTGGGGCAAAAGTGAAGAAATTTCCCTTTTTTATGGCAAAAAGATATACATTCCCTTTATTTTCGGTCAAAAAGTCAGAAAATCCCCGTATTTTGGAGCAAAATTGCAGAAATTCCCATAATTTGGGGGCAAAAAGGCAGAAATTCTCCTTATTTTGGGGTAAAACTGCAGAAATTTCACTTATTTCGTGGCAAAATGGCAGAAATACCCCTTATTTTCGGCGAAAAAGGCAGAAAATCCTCGTATTTTGGAGCAAAATTGCAGAAATTCACCTAATTTTGGGGAAAAACATGCAGTAATTTTCTTTATTTTGTGGCAAAAAGGCAGAAATTCCATTTATTTTGGGGCAAATGGCAGAAATTCCCCTTATTTTAGGGCAAAATTGCAGAAATTTCCCTCATTTGGGGCCAAAAAACAGAAATTCCCCTTATTTTGGGGAAAAATTGCAGAAATTTAATTATTTCAGAAAAAAAAGGCAGAAATTTCTCTTATTTTGGGGCAAAAAGGCAGAAATTTCTTTTATTTTGGTACAAAATTGCAGAAATTTTTCCTATTTTGGGGCAAAAATGCAGAAATTCATCTTATTTTGAGGTAAAAAGACTGAAATTCCCCTTATTTGGGGGCAAAAAGGCAAAAATTCTCCTTATTTTGAGGCAAAAAGCAAACATTTCTCTTATTTTGGGGAAAAATTTTAGAAATTTCACTTATTTCAGGGCAAAAAGTCAAAAATTCCCCTTATTTTGGGGAAAAAGCTGAAATTTCTTTTATTATAGTCCAAAATTGAAGAAATTTCCCTTATTTTGGAACAAAAAGGCAGAAATTCCCCATATTTTGGAGCAAAATGCAGAAATTATTCTTATTTTGAGGTAAAATGCAGAAATTTCCTTTATTTTGGGGCTAAAAGGCAGAAATTCCCCGTATTTTGAAGCAAAATTGCAGAAATTCTCATAATTTTTGGGCAAAAAGGCAGAAATTTTCCTTATTTTGGGGCAAAAAGACAGAATATCCCCTTTTTTCAGGAGCAAAAAGTCAGAAAATCCCCTTATTGTGGGGCAAAATTGCAGAAATTTCCTTTAAATTGGGGCAAAATTGCAGAAATTTTCTTTATTTTGAGGCAAAAAGGCAGAAATTTCTTTTATTTTGGTACAAAATTGCAGAAATTTTTCTTATTTTGGGGCAAAAAGGCAGAAATTCTTCATATTTTGGGGCAAAAGGCAGAAATTCCTATTATTTTAAGAAAAAAGGCTGAAATTCTCCTTATTTTGGGATAAAAAGGCAGAAATACCCCTTATTTTTGGGCAAAAAGACAGAAATTCCTTTTATTTTTGGGGAAAAGGCAGAAATTGCACTTATTTTGTATTAAAAGGCGGAAAATCCCCTTATTTTGGGGCAAAGGTGAAGAAATTTCCCTTTTTTATGGCAAAAATATATACATTCCCTTTATTTTCGGTCAAAAAGTCAGAAAATCCCCGTATTTTGGAGCAAAATTGCAGAAATTCCCCTAATTTGGGGGCAAAAAGGCAGAAATTCTCCTTATTTTGGGGTAAAACTGCAGAAATTTCACTTATTTCGCGGCAAAATGGCAGAAATTCCCCTTATTTTCGGCGAAAAAGGCAGAAAATCCTCGTATTTTGGAGCAAAATTGCAGAAATTCACCTAATTTTGGGGTAAAACATGCAGTAATTTTCTTTATTTTGTGGCAAAAAGGCAGAAATTCCATTTATTTTGGGGCAAATGGCAGAAATTCCCCTTATTTTAGGGCAAAATTGCAGAAATTTCCCTCATTTGGGGGCAAAAAACAGAAATTCGCCTTATTTTGGGGCAAAATTGCAAAAATTTGCTTTATTATAGAGAAAAATTGCACAAATTTCCCTTATTTTAGGGCAAAATTGCAGAAATTTCACTTATTTCAGAAAAAAAAGCAAAAATTTTTTTTATTTTGGGGTAAAATTGCAGAAATTTCACATATTTCAAGGCCAAAAGGCAGAAATTCCCCTTATTTTGAGGTAAAATCCTGAAATTCCCCATAGTTTGGGGCAAAAGTCAGAAATTCCCCTTATTTTTGGGGCAAAAGCACAAATTTCCTTTATTTTCGGGAAAAATTGCAGAAATTTCATTTATTACAGGGTAAAAAGTCAAAAATTCCCCTTCTTTTGGGGCAAAAAGGAGAAATTTCTTTCACTATAGTACAAAATTGAAGAAATTTTCTTTATTTTGGAACAAAAAGACAAAATTCCCCATATTTTGGGGCAAAAGACAGAAATTCTTCTTATTTTGAGGTAAAATGCAGAAATTCCCCTTATTTAGAGGTAAAATGCAGAAATTCCTCTAATATTGGGGGAAAATTCAGAAATTCCCTTTATTTTGGGTCTAAAAAGCAGAAATTTTCCGTATTCTGAAAAAATATTGCAGAAATTCTCATAATTTTCGGGAAAAAGCCTGAAATTCTCCTTATTTTGGGGCAAAAAGACAGAAAATCTCCATTTTTCGGGTGCAAAAAGTCAGAAATTCCCATTATTTGGGGCAAAATTGCAGAAATTTCCTTTACTTTGGGGAAAAATTGCAGAAATTACCTTTATTTTGGGGCAAAATTGCAGAAATTTCACTTATTTCAGGGAAAAAAGGCAAAAATTTCTCTTATTTTGGGGCAAAAAGGAAAATATTTCTTTCATTTCGGTACAAAAATGCAGAAATTCCCTTTATTTTGGGGCTAAAAGGCAGACATTCCCCTTATTTTGGGGCAAAAAGCAGACATTTCCCTTATTTTGGGGAAAAATTTTAAAAATTTCACTTATTTAAGGGCAAAAAGTCAGAAATTCCCTTTATTTTGGGGCAAAAAAACAGAAATTCCGTTTATTTTTGGGGAAAAGGCAGAAATTGCACTTATTTTGAGTCAAAAAGGCAGAAAATATTCTTATTTTGGGGCAAAATATAGAAATTTCCCTTTTTTATAGCAAAAGGTATACATTCCCTTTATTTTCGGGCAAAAAGGCAGAAATTCCCCGTATTTTGGAGCAATATTGCAGAAATTCCCCTAATTGTTGGGCAAAAAGGCAGAAATTTCCCTTATTTTGGGGTAAAACTGCAGAAATTTCACTTATTTTCGGCAAAATGCCAGAAATTCCCCTTATTTTTGGCGAAAAAGGCAGAAAATCCTCATATTTTGGAGCAAAATTGCAGAAATTCACCTAATTTTGGGGTAAAACATGCAGTAATTATCTTTATTTTGTGGCAAAAAGGCAGAAATTTCTTTTATTTTGGGGCAAATGGCAGAAATTACCCTTATTTTAGGGCAAAATTGCAGAAATTTCCCTTTTTTGTGGGAAAAAAACAGAAATTCCTCTTATTTTGGTGCAAAATTGCAGAAATTTGCTTTATTATGGGGAAAAATTGCAGAAATTTCCTTTATTGTAAGGCAAAATTGCAGAAATTTCACTTATTTCAGAAAAAAAAAGCAAAAATTTTTCTTATTTTGGGGCAAAAAGGCAGAAATTCCCATTATTTTTCGGCAAAAAGCAGAAATTCACCTTATTTTGGGGTAAAATTGCAGAAATTTCACATATGTCAGAGCAAAAAAGCAGAAATTCCCCTTATTTTGAGGTAAAATGTTGAAATTCCCCATATTTTGGAACAAAAGGCAGACATTCCCCTTATTTTGGGGCAAAAAGGCACAAATTTCCCTTATTTTCGGGCAAAATTGCAGAAATTTCATTTATTTCAGGGTAAAAAGTGAGAAATTCCCCTTAGTTTGGGCCAAAATGGAGAAATTTCTTTTATTATCGTACAAAATTGAAGAAATATTCATTATTTTGGAACAAAAAGGCAGAAATTCTTCATATTTTGGGCTAAAAGGCAGAAATTCTTCTTATTTTGAGGTAAAATGCAGAAATTTCCCTTATTTAGAGGTAAAATGCAGAAATTCCCCTAATATTGGGAAAAAATGCAGAAATTCCCTTTATTTTGGGGCTAAAAGGCAGAAATTTTCTATATTTTGAAGAAAAATTGCAGAAATTCTCATAATTTTCGGGCAAAAAGGCTGAAATTCTCCTTATTTTGGAGCAAAAGACAAAAAACCTCCTTTTTTGGGTGCAAAAAGTCAGAAATTCCCCTTATTTGGGGAAAAATTGCAGAAATTTTCTCTAGTTTGGGGCAAAATTGCAGAAATTTCCCTTATTTTGGGGCAAAATTGCAAAAATTTCACTTATTTCAGGGAAAAAAGGCAGAAATTTCTCTTATTTTGGGGCAAAAATGCAGAAATTTCTTTTATTTTGGTACAAAATTGCAGAAATTTTTCTTATTTTGGGGCAAAAAGGCAGAAGTTCCCCATATTTTGGGGCAAAAGGCAGAAATTCCTCTTATTTTGAGGAAAAAAGGCTGAAATTCTCCTTATTTGTTGGCAAAAAGGGAGAAATTCCCCTTATTTTGAGGCAAAAAGCAGACATTTCCCTTATTTTGGGGAAAAATTTTAGAAATTTCACTTATTTCAGGGTAAAAAGTCAGAAATTTTCTTTATTTTGGGGCAAAAAGACAGAAATTCCGTTTATTTTGGGGGAAAAGGCAGAAATTGCACTTATTTTGAGTCAAAAAGGCGGAAAATCCCCTTATTTTTGGGCAAAAGTGAAGAAATTTCTTTTTTTTTATGGCAAAAAGGTATACATTCCCTTTCTTTTCGGGCAAAAAGGCAGAAATTCCCCGTATTTTGGAGCAAAATTGCAGAAATTCCCCTAATTTTGGGGTAAAAGCAGAAATTCCCCTTATTTTGCAGTAAAACTGCAGAAAATTCACTTATTTTGCGGCAAAATGGCAGAAATTCCCCTTATTTTCGGCGAAAAAGGCAGAAAATTTCGTATTTTGGAGGAAAATTGCAGAAATTCACCTAATTTTGGGGTAAAACATGCAGTAATTTTCTTTATTTTGTGGCAAAAAGGCAGAAATTCACCTTATTTTCGGGCAAATGGCAGAAATTCCCCTTATTTAAGGGCAAAATTGCAGAAATTTCCCTTATTTGGGGGCAAAAAACAGAATTTCCCCTTATTTTGGGGTAAATTTGCAGAAATTTGCTTTATTATGGGGAAAATTTGCAGAAATTTCTCTTATTTTAGGGCAAAATTGCAGAAATTTCACTTATTTCAGAAAAAGAAGCAAAAATTTTTCTTATTTTGGGGCAAAAAGGCCAAAATTCCCATTATTTTGGGGCAAAAAAGCAGAAATTCACCTTATTTTGGGGTAAATTTGCAGAAATTTCACATATTTCAGGGCAAAAAGGCACAAATTCCCCATATTTTGAGGTAAAATGCTGAAATTCCCAATATTTTGGGGAAAAAGGCAGAAATTCCCCTTATTTTGGGGCAAAAAGGCACAAATTTCCCTTATTTTCGGGCAAAATTGCAGAAATTTCATTTATTTCTGGGTAAAAAGTCAGAAATTCCCCTTATTTTGGGGCAAAAAGGAGAAATTTCTTTTTTTATGGTACAAAATTGAAAAACTTTTCTTTATTTTGGAACAAAAAGGCAAAATTCCCCATATTTTGGGGTAAAAGGCAGAAATTGTTCTTATTTTTAGGGAAAATGCAGAAATTCCCCTTATTTAGAGGTAAAATGAAGAAATTCCCCTAAAATTGTGGCAAAATGCAGAAATTCCCTTTATTTTGGGGCTAAAACGCAAAAAATTTTCGTATTTTGAAGAAAAATTGCAGAAATTCTCATAATTTTCGGGAAAAAAGGCTGAAATTCTCCTTATTTTGGGGCAAAAAGACAGAAAATCTCCATTTTTCGGGTGCAAAAAGTCAGAAATTCCCATTATTTGGGGCAAAATTGCAGAAATTTCCTTTACTTTGGGGAAAAATTGCAGAAATTACCTTTATTTTGGGGCAAAATTGCAGAAATTTCACTTATTTCAGGGGAAAAAGGCAAAAATTTCTCTTATTTTGGGGCAAAAAGGAAAATATTTCTTTCATTTCGGTACAAAAATGCAGAAATTCCCTTTATTTTGGGGCTAAAAGGCAGACATTCCCCTTATTTTGGGGCAAAAAGCAGACATTTCCCTTATTTTGGGGAAAAATTTCAAAAATTTCACTTATTTAAGGGCAAAAAGTCAGAAATTCCCTTTATTTTGGGGCAAAAAAACAGAAATTCCGTTTATTTTTTGGGAAAAGGCAGAAATTGCACTTATTTTGAGTCAAAAAGGCAGAAAATATTCTTATTTTGGGGCAAAAGTATAGAAATTTCCCTTTTTTATAGCAAAAGGTATACATTCCCTTTATTTTCGGGCAAAAAGGCAGAAATTCCCCGTATTTTGGAGCAATATTGCAGAAATTCTCCTAATTGTTGGGCAAAAAGGCAGAAATTTCCCTTATTTTGGGGTAAAACTGCAGAAATTTCACTTATTTTCGGCAAAATGCCAGAAATTCCCCTTATTTTTGGCGAATAAGGCAGAAAATCCTCATATTTTGGAGCAAAATTGCAGAAATTCACCTAATTTTGGGGTAAAACATGCAGTAATTATCTTTATTTTGTGGCAAAAAGGCAGAAATTTCTTTTATTTTGGGGCAAATGGCAGAAATTACCCTTATTTTAGGGCAAAATTGCAGAAATTTCCCTTTTTTGTGGGAAAAAAACAGAAATTCCTCTTATTTTGGTGCAAAATTGCAGAAATTTGCTTTATTATGGGGAAAAATTGCAGAAATTTCCTTTATTGTAAGGCAAAATTGCAGAAATTTCACTTATTTCAGAAAAAGAAAGCAAAAATTTTTCTTATTTTGGGGCAAAAAGGCAGAAATTCCCATTATTTTTCGGCAAAAAGCAGAAATTCACCTTATTTTGGGGTAAAATTGCAGAAATTTCACATATGTCAGAGCAAAAAAGCAGAAATTCCCCTTATTTTGAGGTAAAATGTTGAAATTCCCCATATTTTGGGACAAAAGGCAGACATTCCCCTTATTTTGGGGCAAAAAGGCACAAATTTCCCTTATTTTCGGGCAAAATTGCAGAAATTTCATTTATTTCAGGGTAAAAAGTTAGAAATTCCCCTTAGTTTGGGACAAAAAGGAGAAATTTCTTTTATTATCGTACAAAATTGAAGAAATATTCATTATTTTGGAACAAAAAGGCAGAAATTCTTCATATTTTGGGCTAAAAGGCAGAAATTCTTCTTATTTTGAGGTAAAATGCAGAAATTTCCCTTATTTAGAGGTAAAATGCAGAAATTCCCCTAATATTGGGAAAAAATGCAGAAATTCCCTTTATTTTGGGGCTAAAAGGCAGAAATTTTCTATATTTTGAAGAAAAATTGCAGAAATTCTCATAATTTTCGGGCAAAAAGGCTGAAATTCTCCTTATTTTGGGGCAAAAGACAAAAAAATCTCCTTTTTTGGGTGCAAAAAGTCAGAAATTCCCCTTATTTGGGGAAAAATTGCAGAAATTTTCTCTAGTTTGGGGCAAAATTGCAGAAATTTCCCTTATTTTGGGGCAAAATTGCAAAAATTTCACTTATTTCAGGGAAAAAAGGCAGAAATTTCTCTTATTTTGGGGCAAAAATGCAGAAATTTCTTTTATTTTGGTACAAAATTGCAGAAATTTTTCTTATTTTGGGGCAAAAAGGCAGAAGTTCCCCATATTTTGGGGCAAAAGGCAGAAATTCCTCTTATTTTGAGGAAAAAAGGCTGAAATTCTCCTTATTTGTTGGCAAAAAGGGAGAAATTCCCCTTATTTTGAGGCAAAAAGCAGACATTTCCCTTATTTTGGGGAAAAATTTTAGAAATTTCACTTATTTCAGGGTAAAAAGTCAGAAATTTTCTTTATTTTGGGGCAAAAAGACAGAAATTCCGTTTATTTTTGGGGAAAAGGCAGAAATTGCACTTATTTTGAGTCAAAAAGGCGGAAAATCCCCTTATTTTTGGGCAAAAGTGAAGAAATTTCTTTTTTTTTATGGCAAAAAGGTATACATTCCCTTTCTTTTCGGGCAAAAAGGCAGAAATTCCCCGTATTTTGGAGCAAAATTGCAGAAATTCCCCTAATTTTGGGGTAAAAAGCAGAAATTCCCCTTATTTTGCAGTAAAACTGCAGAAAATTCACTTATTTTGCGGCAAAATGGCAGAAATTCCCCTTATTTTCGGCGAAAAAGGCAGAAAATTTCGTATTTTGGAGGAAAATTGCAGAAATTCACCTAATTTTGGGGTAAAACATGCAGTAATTTTCTTTATTTTGGGGCAAAAAAGCAGAAATTTCTTTTATTTTGGTACAAAATTGCAGAAATTTTTCTTATTTTATGGCAAAAAGGCAGAAATTCCCCATATTTTGGGGCAAAAAGCAGAAATTCCACTTATTTTAAGAAAAAAGGCTGAAATTCTCCTTATTTTGGGGCAAAAAGGCAGAAATACCCCTTATTTTTAGGCAAAAAGACAGAAATTCCTTTTATTTTGGGGGAAAAGGCAGAAATTGCACTTATTTTGTATTAAAAGGCGGAAAATCCCCTTATTTTGGGGCAAAAGTGAAGAAATTTCCCTTTTTTATGGCAAAAAGATATACATTCCCTTTATTTTCGGTCAAAAAGTCAGAAAATCCCCGTATTTTGGAGCAAAATTGCAGAAATTCCCATAATTTGGGGGCAAAAAGGCAGAAATTCTCCTTATTTTGGGGTAAAACTGCAGAAATTTCACTTATTTCGTGGCAAAATGGCAGAAATACCCCTTATTTTCGGCGAAAAAGGCAGAAAATCCTCGTATTTTGGAGCAAAATTGCAGAAATTCACCTAATTTTGGGGAAAAACATGCAGTAATTTTCTTTATTTTGTGGCAAAAAGGCAGAAATTCCATTTATTTTGGGGCAAATGGCAGAAATTCCCCTTATTTTAGGGCAAAATTGCAGAAATTTCCCTCATTTGGGGCCAAAAAACAGAAATTCCCCTTATTTTGGGGAAAAATTGCAGAAATTTAATTATTTCAGAAAAAAAAGGCAGAAATTTCTCTTATTTTGGGGCAAAAAGGCAGAAATTTCTTTTATTTTGGTACAAAATTGCAGAAATTTTTCCTATTTTGGGGCAAAAATGCAGAAATTCATCTTATTTTGAGGTAAAAAGACTGAAATTCCCCTTATTTGGGGGCAAAAAGGCAAAAATTCTCCTTATTTTGAGGCAAAAAGCAAACATTTCTCTTATTTTGGGGAAAAATTTTAGAAATTTCACTTATTTCAGGGCAAAAAGTCAAAAATTCCCCTTATTTTGGGGAAAAAGCTGAAATTTCTTTTATTATAGTCCAAAATTGAAGAAATTTCCCTTATTTTGGAACAAAAAGGCAGAAATTCCCCATATTTTGGAGCAAAATGCAGAAATTATTCTTATTTTGAGGTAAAATGCAGAAATTTCCTTTATTTTGGGGCTAAAAGGCAGAAATTCCCCGTATTTTGAAGCAAAATTGCAGAAATTCTCATAATTTTTGGGCAAAAAGGCAGAAATTTTCCTTATTTTGGGGCAAAAAGACAGAATATCCCCTTTTTTCAGGAGCAAAAAGTCAGAAAATCCCCTTATTGTGGGGCAAAATTGCAGAAATTTCCTTTACATTGGGGCAAAATTGCAGAAATTTTCTTTATTTTGAGGCAAAAAGGCAGAAATTTCTTTTATTTTGGTACAAAATTGCAGAAATTTTTCTTATTTTGGGGCAAAAAGGCAGAAATTCTTCATATTTTGGGGCAAAAGGCAGAAATTCCTATTATTTTAAGAAAAAAGGCTGAAATTCTCCTTATTTTGGGATAAAAAGGCAGAAATACCCCTTATTTTTGGGCAAAAAGACAGAAATTCCTTTTATTTTTGGGGAAAAGGCAGAAATTGCACTTATTTTGTATTAAAAGGCGGAAAATCCCCTTATTTTGGGGCAAAGGTGAAGAAATTTCCCTTTTTTATGGCAAAAATATATACATTCCCTTTATTTTCGGTCAAAAAGTCAGAAAATCCCCGTATTTTGGAGCAAAATTGCAGAAATTCCCCTAATTTGGGGGCAAAAAGGCAGAAATTCTCCTTATTTTGGGGTAAAACTGCAGAAATTTCACTTATTTCGCGGCAAAATGGCAGAAATTCCCCTTATTTTCGGCGAAAAAGGCAGAAAATCCTCGTATTTTGGAGCAAAATTGCAGAAATTCACCTAATTTTGGGGTAAAACATGCAGTAATTTTCTTTATTTTGTGGCAAAAAGGCAGAAATTCCATTTATTTTGGGGCAAATGGCAGAAATTCCCCTTATTTTAGGGCAAAATTGCAGAAATTTCCCTCATTTGGGGGCAAAAAACAGAAATTCGCCTTATTTTGGGGCAAAATTGCAAAAATTTGCTTTATTATAGAGAAAAATTGCACAAATTTCCCTTATTTTAGGGCAAAATTGCAGAAATTTCACTTATTTCAGAAAAAAAAGCAAAAATTTTTTTTATTTTGGGGTAAAATTGCAGAAATTTCACATATTTCAAGGCCAAAAGGCAGAAATTCCCCTTATTTTGAGGTAAAATCCTGAAATTCCCCATAGTTTGGGGCAAAAGTCAGAAATTCCCCTTATTTTTGGGGCAAAAGCACAAATTTCCTTTATTTTCGGGAAAAATTGCAGAAATTTCATTTATTACAGGGTAAAAAGTCAAAAATTCCCCTTCTTTTGGGGCAAAAAGGAGAAATTTCTTTCACTATAGTACAAAATTGAAGAAATTTTCTTTATTTTGGAACAAAAAGACAAAATTCCCCATATTTTGGGGCAAAAGACAGAAATTCTTCTTATTTTGAGGTAAAATGCAGAAATTCCCCTTATTTAGAGGTAAAATGCAGAAATTCCTCTAATATTGGGGGAAAATTCAGAAATTCCCTTTATTTTGGGTCTAAAAAGCAGAAATTTTCCGTATTCTGAAAAAATATTGCAGAAATTCTCATAATTTTCGGGAAAAAAGCCTGAAATTCTCCTTATTTTGGGGCAAAAAGACAGAAAATCTCCATTTTTCGGGTGCAAAAAGTCAGAAATTCCCATTATTTGGGGCAAAATTGCAGAAATTTCCTTTACTTTGGGGAAAAATTGCAGAAATTACCTTTATTTTGGGGCAAAATTGCAGAAATTTCACTTATTTCAGGGAAAAAAGGCAAAAATTTCTCTTATTTTGGGGCAAAAAGGAAAATATTTCTTTCATTTCGGTACAAAAATGCAGAAATTCCCTTTATTTTGGGGCTAAAAGGCAGACATTCCCCTTATTTTGGGGCAAAAAGCAGACATTTCCCTTATTTTGGGGAAAAATTTTAAAAATTTCACTTATTTAAGGGCAAAAAGTCAGAAATTCCCTTTATTTTGGGGCAAAAAAACAGAAATTCCGTTTATTTTTGGGGAAAAGGCAGAAATTGCACTTATTTTGAGTCAAAAAGGCAGAAAATATTCTTATTTTGGGGCAAAATATAGAAATTTCCCTTTTTTATAGCAAAAGGTATACATTCCCTTTATTTTCGGGCAAAAAGGCAGAAATTCCCCGTATTTTGGAGCAATATTGCAGAAATTCCCCTAATTGTTGGGCAAAAAGGCAGAAATTTCCCTTATTTTGGGGTAAAACTGCAGAAATTTCACTTATTTTCGGCAAAATGCCAGAAATTCCCCTTATTTTTGGCGAATAAGGCAGAAAATCCTCATATTTTGGAGCAAAATTGCAGAAATTCACCTAATTTTGGGGTAAAACATGCAGTAATTATCTTTATTTTGTGGCAAAAAGGCAGAAATTTCTTTTATTTTGGGGCAAATGGCAGAAATTACCCTTATTTTAGGGCAAAATTGCAGAAATTTCCCTTTTTTGTGGGAAAAAAACAGAAATTCCTCTTATTTTGGTGCAAAATTGCAGAAATTTGCTTTATTATGGGGAAAAATTGCAGAAATTTCCTTTATTGTAAGGCAAAATTGCAGAAATTTCACTTATTTCAGAAAAAAAAAGCAAAAATTTTTCTTATTTTGGGGCAAAAAGGCAGAAATTCCCATTATTTTTCGGCAAAAAGCAGAAATTCACCTTATTTTGGGGTAAAATTGCAGAAATTTCACATATGTCAGAGCAAAAAAGCAGAAATTCCCCTTATTTTGAGGTAAAATGTTGAAATTCCCCATATTTTGGAACAAAAGGCAGACATTCCCCTTATTTTGGGGCAAAAAGGCACAAATTTCCCTTATTTTCGGGCAAAATTGCAGAAATTTCATTTATTTCAGGGTAAAAAGTTAGAAATTCCCCTTAGTTTGGGCCAAAATGGAGAAATTTCTTTTATTATCGTACAAAATTGAAGAAATATTCATTATTTTGGAACAAAAAGGCAGAAATTCTTCATATTTTGGGCTAAAAGGCAGAAATTCTTCTTATTTTGAGGTAAAATGCAGAAATTTCCCTTATTTAGAGGTAAAATGCAGAAATTCCCCTAATATTGGGAAAAAATGCAGAAATTCCCTTTATTTTGGGGCTAAAAGGCAGAAATTTTCTATATTTTGAAGAAAAATTGCAGAAATTCTCATAATTTTCGGGCAAAAAGGCTGAAATTCTCCTTATTTTGGGGCAAAAGACAAAAAATCTCCTTTTTTGGGTGCAAAAAGTCAGAAATTCCCCTTATTTGGGGAAAAATTGCAGAAATTTTCTCTAGTTTGGGGCAAAATTGCAGAAATTTCCCTTATTTTGGGGCAAAATTGCAAAAATTTCACTTATTTCAGGGAAAAAAGGCAGAAATTTCTCTTATTTTGGGGCAAAAATGCAGAAATTTCTTTTATTTTGGTACAAAATTGCAGAAATTTTTCTTATTTTGGGGCAAAAAGGCAGAAGTTCCCCATATTTTGGGGCAAAAGGCAGAAATTCCTCTTATTTTGAGGAAAAAAGGCTGAAATTCTCCTTATTTGTTGGCAAAAAGGGAGAAATTCCCCTTATTTTGAGGCAAAAAGCAGACATTTCCCTTATTTTGGGGAAAAATTTTAGAAATTTCACTTATTTCAGGGTAAAAAGTCAGAAATTTTCTTTATTTTGGGGCAAAAAGACAGAAATTCCGTTTATTTTGGGGGAAAAGGCAGAAATTGCACTTATTTTGAGTCAAAAAGGCGGAAAATCCCCTTATTTTTGGGCAAAAGTGAAGAAATTTCTTTTTTTTTATGGCAAAAAGGTATACATTCCCTTTCTTTTCGGGCAAAAAGGCAGAAATTCCCCGTATTTTGGAGCAAAATTGCAGAAATTCCCCTAATTTTGGGGTAAAAAGCAGAAATTCCCCTTATTTTGCAGTAAAACTGCAGAAAATTCACTTATTTTGCGGCAAAATGGCAGAAATTCCCCTTATTTTCGGCGAAAAAGGCAGAAAATTTCGTATTTTGGAGGAAAATTGCAGAAATTCACCTAATTTTGGGGTAAAACATGCAGTAATTTTCTTTATTTTGTGGCAAAAAGGCAGAAATTCACCTTATTTTCGGGCAAATGGCAGAAATTCCCCTTATTTAAGGGCAAAATTGCAGAAATTTCCCTTATTTGGGGGCAAAAAACAGAATTTCCCCTTATTTTGGGGTAAATTTGCAGAAATTTGCTTTATTATGGGGAAAATTTGCAGAAATTTCTCTTATTTTAGGGCAAAATTGCAGAAATTTCACTTATTTCAGAAAAAGAAGCAAAAATTTTTCTTATTTTGGGGCAAAAAGGCCAAAATTCCCATTATTTTGGGGCAAAAAAGCAGAAATTCACCTTATTTTGGGGTAAATTTGCAGAAATTTCACATATTTCAGGGCAAAAAGGCACAAATTCCCCATATTTTGAGGTAAAATGCTGAAATTCCCAATATTTTGGGGAAAAAGGCAGAAATTCCCCTTATTTTGGGGCAAAAAGGCACAAATTTCCCTTATTTTCGGGCAAAATTGCAGAAATTTCATTTATTTCTGGGTAAAAAGTCAGAAATTCCCCTTATTTTGGGGCAAAAAGGAGAAATTTCTTTTTTTATGGTACAAAATTGAAAAACTTTTCTTTATTTTGGAACAAAAAGGCAAAATTCCCCATATTTTGGGGTAAAAGGCAGAAATTGTTCTTATTTTTAGGGAAAATGCAGAAATTCCCCTTATTTAGAGGTAAAATGAAGAAATTCCCCTAAAATTGTGGCAAAATGCAGAAATTCCCTTTATTTTGGGGCTAAAACGCAAAAAATTTTCGTATTTTGAAGAAAAATTGCAGAAATTCTCATAATTTTCGGGAAAAAAGGCTGAAATTCTCCTTATTTTGGGGCAAAAAGACAGAAAATCTCCATTTTTCGGGTGCAAAAAGTCAGAAATTCCCATTATTTGGGGCAAAATTGCAGAAATTTCCTTTACTTTGGGGAAAAATTGCAGAAATTACCTTTATTTTGGGGCAAAATTGCAGAAATTTCACTTATTTCAGGGGAAAAAGGCAAAAATTTCTCTTATTTTGGGGCAAAAAGGAAAATATTTCTTTCATTTCGGTACAAAAATGCAGAAATTCCCTTTATTTTGGGGCTAAAAGGCAGACATTCCCCTTATTTTGGGGCAAAAAGCAGACATTTCCCTTATTTTGGGGAAAAATTTCAAAAATTTCACTTATTTAAGGGCAAAAAGTCAGAAATTCCCTTTATTTTGGGGCAAAAAAACAGAAATTCCGTTTATTTTTTGGGAAAAGGCAGAAATTGCACTTATTTTGAGTCAAAAAGGCAGAAAATATTCTTATTTTGGGGCAAAAGTATAGAAATTTCCCTTTTTTATAGCAAAAGGTATACATTCCCTTTATTTTCGGGCAAAAAGGCAGAAATTCCCCGTATTTTGGAGCAATATTGCAGAAATTCTCCTAATTGTTGGGCAAAAAGGCAGAAATTTCCCTTATTTTGGGGTAAAACTGCAGAAATTTCACTTATTTTCGGCAAAATGCCAGAAATTCCCCTTATTTTTGGCGAATAAGGCAGAAAATCCTCATATTTTGGAGCAAAATTGCAGAAATTCACCTAATTTTGGGGTAAAACATGCAGTAATTATCTTTATTTTGTGGCAAAAAGGCAGAAATTTCTTTTATTTTGGGGCAAATGGCAGAAATTACCCTTATTTTAGGGCAAAATTGCAGAAATTTCCCTTTTTTGTGGGAAAAAAACAGAAATTCCTCTTATTTTGGTGCAAAATTGCAGAAATTTGCTTTATTATGGGGAAAAATTGCAGAAATTTCCTTTATTGTAAGGCAAAATTGCAGAAATTTCACTTATTTCAGAAAAAGAAAGCAAAAATTTTTCTTATTTTGGGGCAAAAAGGCAGAAATTCCCATTATTTTTCGGCAAAAAGCAGAAATTCACCTTATTTTGGGGTAAAATTGCAGAAATTTCACATATGTCAGAGCAAAAAAGCAGAAATTCCCCTTATTTTGAGGTAAAATGTTGAAATTCCCCATATTTTGGGACAAAAGGCAGACATTCCCCTTATTTTGGGGCAAAAAGGCACAAATTTCCCTTATTTTCGGGCAAAATTGCAGAAATTTCATTTATATCTGGGTAAAAAGTCAGAAATTCCCCTTATTTTGGGGCAAAAAGGAGAAATTTCTTTTTTTATGGTACAAAATTAAAAAACTTTTCTTTATTTTGGAACAAAAAGGCAAAATTCCCCATATTTTGGGGTAAAAGGCAGAAATTGTTCTTATTTTTAGGGAAAATGCAGAAATTCCCCTTATTTAGAGGTAAAATGAAGAAATTCCCCTAAAATTGTGGCAAAATGCAGAAATTCCCTTTATTTTGGGGCTAAAACGCAAAAAATTTTCGTATTTTGAAGAAAAATTGCAGAAATTCTCATAATTTTCGGGAAAAAAGGCTGAAATTCTCCTTATTTTGGGGCAAAAAGACAGAAAATCTCCATTTTTCGGGTGCAAAAAGTCAGAAATTCCCATTATTTGGGGCAAAATTGCAGAAATTTCCTTTACTTTGGGGAAAAATTGCAGAAATTACCTTTATTTTGGGGCAAAATTGCAGAAATTTCACTTATTTCAGAGAAAAAAGGCAAAAATTTCTCTTATTTTGGGGCAAAAAGGAAAATATTTCTTTCATTTCGGTACAAAAATGCAGAAATTCCCTTTATTTTGGGGCTAAAAGGCAGACATTCCCCTTATTTTGGGGCAAAAAGCAGACATTTCCCTTATTTTGGGGAAAAATTTCAAAAATTTCACTTATTTAAGGGCAAAAAGTCAGAAATTCCCTTTATTTTGGGGCAAAAAAACAGAAATTCCGTTTATTTTTGGGGAAAAGGCAGAAATTGCACTTATTTTGAGTCAAAAAGGCAGAAAATATTCTTATTTTGGGGCAAAAGTATAGAAATTTCCCTTTTTTATAGCAAAAGGTATACATTCCCTTTATTTTCGGGCAAAAAGGCAGAAATTCCCCGTATTTTGGAGCAATATTGCAGAAATTCTCCTAATTGTTGGGCAAAAAGGCAGAAATTTCCCTTATTTTGGGGTAAAACTGCAGAAATTTCACTTATTTTCGGCAAAATGCCAGAAATTCCCCTTATTTTTGGCGAATAAGGCAGAAAATCCTCATATTTTGGAGCAAAATTGCAGAAATTCACCTAATTTTGGGGTAAAACATGCAGTAATTATCTTTATTTTGTGGCAAAAAGGCAGAAATTTCTTTTATTTTGGGGCAAATGGCAGAAATTACCCTTATTTTAGGGCAAAATTGCAGAAATTTCCCTTTTTTGTGGGAAAAAAACAGAAATTCCTCTTATTTTGGTGCAAAATTGCAGAAATTTGCTTTATTATGGGGAAAAATTGCAGAAATTTCCTTTATTGTAAGGCAAAATTGCAGAAATTTCACTTATTTCAGAAAAAGAAAGCAAAAATTTTTCTTATTTTGGGGCAAAAAGGCAGAAATTCCCATTATTTTTCGGCAAAAAGCAGAAATTCACCTTATTTTGGGGTAAAATTGCAGAAATTTCACATATGTCAGAGCAAAAAAGCAGAAATTCCCCTTATTTTGAGGTAAAATGTTGAAATTCCCCATATTTTGGGACAAAAGGCAGACATTCCCCTTATTTTGGGGCAAAAAGGCACAAATTTCCCTTATTTTCGGGCAAAATTGCAGAAATTTCATTTATATCTGGGTAAAAAGTCAGAAATTCCCCTTATTTTGGGGCAAAAAGGAGAAATTTCTTTTTTTATGGTACAAAATTAAAAAACTTTTCTTTATTTTGGAACAAAAAGGCAAAATTCCCCATATTTTGGGGTAAAAGGCAGAAATTGTTCTTATTTTTAGGGAAAATGCAGAAATTCCCCTTATTTAGAGGTAAAATGAAGAAATTCCCCTAAAATTGTGGCAAAATGCAGAAATTCCCTTTATTTTGGGGCTAAAACGCAAAAAATTTTCGTATTTTGAAGAAAAATTGCAGAAATTCTCATAATTTTCGGGAAAAAAGGCTGAAATTCTCCTTATTTTGGGGCAAAAAGACAGAAAATCTCCATTTTTCGGGTGCAAAAAGTCAGAAATTCCCATTATTTGGGGCAAAATTGCAGAAATTTCCTTTACTTTGGGGAAAAATTGCAGAAATTACCTTTATTTTGGGGCAAAATTGCAGAAATTTCACTTATTTCAGAGAAAAAAGGCAAAAATTTCTCTTATTTTGGGGCAAAAAGGAAAATATTTCTTTCATTTCGGTACAAAAATGCAGAAATTCCCTTTATTTTGGGGCTAAAAGGCAGACATTCCCCTTATTTTGGGGCAAAAAGCAGACATTTCCCTTATTTTGGGGAAAAATTTCAAAAATTTCACTTATTTAAGGGCAAAAAGTCAGAAATTCCCTTTATTTTGGGGCAAAAAAACAGAAATTCCGTTTATTTTTGGGGAAAAGGCAGAAATTGCACTTATTTTGAGTCAAAAAGGCAGAAAATATTCTTATTTTGGGGCAAAAGTATAGAAATTTCCCTTTTTTATAGCAAAAGGTATACATTCCCTTTATTTTCGGGCAAAAAGGCAGAAATTCCCCGTATTTTGGAGCAATATTGCAGAAATTCTCCTAATTGTTGGGCAAAAAGGCAGAAATTTCCCTTATTTTGGGGTAAAACTGCAGAAATTTCACTTATTTTCGGCAAAATGCCAGAAATTCCCCTTATTTTTGGCGAATAAGGCAGAAAATCCTCATATTTTGGAGCAAAATTGCAGAAATTCACCTAATTTTGGGGTAAAACATGCAGTAATTATCTTTATTTTGTGGCAAAAAGGCAGAAATTTCTTTTATTTTGGGGCAAATGGCAGAAATTACCCTTATTTTAGGGCAAAATTGCAGAAATTTCCCTTTTTTGTGGGAAAAAAACAGAAATTCCTCTTATTTTGGTGCAAAATTGCAGAAATTTGCTTTATTATGGGGAAAAATTGCAGAAATTTCCTTTATTGTAAGGCAAAATTGCAGAAATTTCACTTATTTCAGAAAAAGAAAGCAAAAATTTTTCTTATTTTGGGGCAAAAAGGCAGAAATTCCCATTATTTTTCGGCAAAAAGCAGAAATTCACCTTATTTTGGGGTAAAATTGCAGAAATTTCACATATGTCAGAGCAAAAAAGCAGAAATTCCCCTTATTTTGAGGTAAAATGTTGAAATTCCCCATATTTTGGGACAAAAGGCAGACATTCCCCTTATTTTGGGGCAAAAAGGCACAAATTTCCCTTATTTTCGGGCAAAATTGCAGAAATTTCATTTATTTCAGGGTAAAAAGTTAGAAATTCCCCTTAGTTTGGGCCAAAAAGGAGAAATTTCTTTTATTATCGTACAAAATTGAAGAAATATTCATTATTTTGGAACAAAAAGGCAGAAATACTTCATATTTTGGGCTAAAAGGCAGAAATTCTTCTTATTTTGAGGTAAAATGCAGAAATTTCCCTTATTTAGAGGTAAAATGCAGAAATTCCCCTAATATTGGGAAAAAATGCAGAAATTCCCTTTATTTTGGGGCTAAAAGGCTGAAATTTTCTATATTTTGAAGAAAAATTGCAGAAATTCTCATAATTTTCGGGCAAAAAGGCTGAAATTCTCCTTATTTTGGGGCAAAAGACAAAAAATCTTCTTTTTTGGGTGCAAAAAGTCAGAAATTCCCCTTATTTGGGGAAAAATTGCAGAAATTTTCTCTAGTTTGGGGCAAAATTGCAGAAATTTCCCTTATTTTGGGGCAAAATTGCAAAAATTTCACTTATTTCAGGGAAAAAAGGCAGAAATTTCTCTTATTTTGGGGCAAAAATGCAGAAATTTCTTTTATTTTGGTACAAAATTGCAGAAATTTTTCTTATTTTGGGGCAAAAAGGCAGAAGTTCCCCATATTTTGGGACAAAAGGCAGAAATTCCTCTTATTTTGAGGAAAAAAGGCTGAAATTCTCCTTATTTGTTGGCAAAAAGGGAGAAATTCCCCTTATTTTGAGGCAAAAAGCAGACATTTCCCTTATTTTGGGGAAAAATTTTAGAAATTTCACTTATTTCAGGGTAAAAAGTCAGAAATTTTCTTTATTTTGGGGCAAAAAGACAGAAATTCCGTTTATTTTTGGGGAAAAGGCAGAAATTGCACTTATTTTGAGTCAAAAAGGCGGAAAATCCCCTTATTTTTGGGCAAAAGTGAAGAAATTTCTTTTTTTTTATGGCAAAAAGGTATACATTCCCTTTCTTTTCGGGCAAAAAGGCAGAAATTCCCCGTATTTTGGAGCAAAATTGCAGAAATTCCCCTAATTTTGGGGTAAAAAGCAGAAATTCCCCTTATTTTGCAGTAAAACTGCAGAAAATTCACTTATTTTGCGGCAAAATGGCAGAAATTCCCCTTATTTTCGGCGAAAAAGGCAGAAAATTTCGTATTTTGGAGGAAAATTGCAGAAATTCACCTAATTTTGGGGTAAAACATGCAGTAATTTTCTTTATTTTGGGGCAAAAAAGCAGAAATTTCTTTTATTTTGGTACAAAATTGCAGAAATTTTTCTTATTTTATGGCAAAAAGGCAGAAATTCCCCATATTTTGGGGCAAAAAGCAGAAATTCCACTTATTTTAAGAAAAAAGGCTGAAATTCTCCTTATTTTGGGGCAAAAAGGCAGAAATACCCCTTATTTTTAGGCAAAAAGACAGAAATTCCTTTTATTTTGGGGGAAAAGGCAGAAATTGCACTTATTTTGTATTAAAAGGCGGAAAATCCCCTTATTTTGGGGCAAAAGTGAAGAAATTTCCCTTTTTTATGGCAAAAAGATATACATTCCCTTTATTTTCGGTCAAAAAGTCAGAAAATCCCCGTATTTTGGAGCAAAATTGCAGAAATTCCCATAATTTGGGGGCAAAAAGGCAGAAATTCTCCTTATTTTGGGGTAAAACTGCAGAAATTTCACTTATTTCGTGGCAAAATGGCAGAAATACCCCTTATTTTCGGCGAAAAAGGCAGAAAATCCTCGTATTTTGGAGCAAAATTGCAGAAATTCACCTAATTTTGGGGAAAAACATGCAGTAATTTTCTTTATTTTGTGGCAAAAAGGCAGAAATTCCATTTATTTTGGGGCAAATGGCAGAAATTCCCCTTATTTTAGGGCAAAATTGCAGAAATTTCCCTCATTTGGGGCCAAAAAACAGAAATTCCCCTTATTTTGGGGAAAAATTGCAGAAATTTAATTATTTCAGAAAAAAAAGGCAGAAATTTCTCTTATTTTGGGGCAAAAAGGCAGAAATTTCTTTTATTTTGGTACAAAATTGCAGAAATTTTTCCTATTTTGGGGCAAAAATGCAGAAATTCATCTTATTTTGAGGTAAAAAGACTGAAATTCCCCTTATTTGGGGGCAAAAAGGCAAAAATTCTCCTTATTTTGAGGCAAAAAGCAAACATTTCTCTTATTTTGGGGAAAAATTTTAGAAATTTCACTTATTTCAGGGCAAAAAGTCAAAAATTCCCCTTATTTTGGGGAAAAAGCTGAAATTTCTTTTATTATAGTCCAAAATTGAAGAAATTTCCCTTATTTTGGAACAAAAAGGCAGAAATTCCCCATATTTTGGAGCAAAATGCAGAAATTATTCTTATTTTGAGGTAAAATGCAGAAATTTCCTTTATTTTGGGGCTAAAAGGCAGAAATTCCCCGTATTTTGAAGCAAAATTGCAGAAATTCTCATAATTTTTGGGCAAAAAGGCAGAAATTTTCCTTATTTTGGGGCAAAAAGACAGAATATCCCCTTTTTTCAGGAGCAAAAAGTCAGAAAATCCCCTTATTGTGGGGCAAAATTGCAGAAATTTCCTTTACATTGGGGCAAAATTGCAGAAATTTTCTTTATTTTGAGGCAAAAAGGCAGAAATTTCTTTTATTTTGGTACAAAATTGCAGAAATTTTTCTTATTTTGGGGCAAAAAGGCAGAAATTCTTCATATTTTGGGGCAAAAGGCAGAAATTCCTATTATTTTAAGAAAAAAGGCTGAAATTCTCCTTATTTTGGGATAAAAAGGCAGAAATACCCCTTATTTTTGGGCAAAAAGACAGAAATTCCTTTTATTTTTGGGGAAAAGGCAGAAATTGCACTTATTTTGTATTAAAAGGCGGAAAATCCCCTTATTTTGGGGCAAAGGTGAAGAAATTTCCCTTTTTTATGGCAAAAATATATACATTCCCTTTATTTTCGGTCAAAAAGTCAGAAAATCCCCGTATTTTGGAGCAAAATTGCAGAAATTCCCCTAATTTGGGGGCAAAAAGGCAGAAATTCTCCTTATTTTGGGGTAAAACTGCAGAAATTTCACTTATTTCGCGGCAAAATGGCAGAAATTCCCCTTATTTTCGGCGAAAAAGGCAGAAAATCCTCGTATTTTGGAGCAAAATTGCAGAAATTCACCTAATTTTGGGGTAAAACATGCAGTAATTTTCTTTATTTTGTGGCAAAAAGGCAGAAATTCCATTTATTTTGGGGCAAATGGCAGAAATTCCCCTTATTTTAGGGCAAAATTGCAGAAATTTCCCTCATTTGGGGGCAAAAAACAGAAATTCGCCTTATTTTGGGGCAAAATTGCAAAAATTTGCTTTATTATAGAGAAAAATTGCACAAATTTCCCTTATTTTAGGGCAAAATTGCAGAAATTTCACTTATTTCAGAAAAAAAAGCAAAAATTTTTTTTATTTTGGGGTAAAATTGCAGAAATTTCACATATTTCAAGGCCAAAAGGCAGAAATTCCCCTTATTTTGAGGTAAAATCCTGAAATTCCCCATAGTTTGGGGCAAAAGTCAGAAATTCCCCTTATTTTTGGGGCAAAAGCACAAATTTCCTTTATTTTCGGGAAAAATTGCAGAAATTTCATTTATTACAGGGTAAAAAGTCAAAAATTCCCCTTCTTTTGGGGCAAAAAGGAGAAATTTCTTTCACTATAGTACAAAATTGAAGAAATTTTCTTTATTTTGGAACAAAAAGACAAAATTCCCCATATTTTGGGGCAAAAGACAGAAATTCTTCTTATTTTGAGGTAAAATGCAGAAATTCCCCTTATTTAGAGGTAAAATGCAGAAATTCCTCTAATATTGGGGGAAAATTCAGAAATTCCCTTTATTTTGGGTCTAAAAAGCAGAAATTTTCCGTATTCTGAAAAAATATTGCAGAAATTCTCATAATTTTCGGGAAAAAAGCCTGAAATTCTCCTTATTTTGGGGCAAAAAGACAGAAAATCTCCATTTTTCGGGTGCAAAAAGTCAGAAATTCCCATTATTTGGGGCAAAATTGCAGAAATTTCCTTTACTTTGGGGAAAAATTGCAGAAATTACCTTTATTTTGGGGCAAAATTGCAGAAATTTCACTTATTTCAGGGAAAAAAGGCAAAAATTTCTCTTATTTTGGGGCAAAAAGGAAAATATTTCTTTCATTTCGGTACAAAAATGCAGAAATTCCCTTTATTTTGGGGCTAAAAGGCAGACATTCCCCTTATTTTGGGGCAAAAAGCAGACATTTCCCTTATTTTGGGGAAAAATTTTAAAAATTTCACTTATTTAAGGGCAAAAAGTCAGAAATTCCCTTTATTTTGGGGCAAAAAAACAGAAATTCCGTTTATTTTTGGGGAAAAGGCAGAAATTGCACTTATTTTGAGTCAAAAAGGCAGAAAATATTCTTATTTTGGGGCAAAATATAGAAATTTCCCTTTTTTATAGCAAAAGGTATACATTCCCTTTATTTTCGGGCAAAAAGGCAGAAATTCCCCGTATTTTGGAGCAATATTGCAGAAATTCCCCTAATTGTTGGGCAAAAAGGCAGAAATTTCCCTTATTTTGGGGTAAAACTGCAGAAATTTCACTTATTTTCGGCAAAATGCCAGAAATTCCCCTTATTTTTGGCGAATAAGGCAGAAAATCCTCATATTTTGGAGCAAAATTGCAGAAATTCACCTAATTTTGGGGTAAAACATGCAGTAATTATCTTTATTTTGTGGCAAAAAGGCAGAAATTTCTTTTATTTTGGGGCAAATGGCAGAAATTACCCTTATTTTAGGGCAAAATTGCAGAAATTTCCCTTTTTTGTGGGAAAAAAACAGAAATTCCTCTTATTTTGGTGCAAAATTGCAGAAATTTGCTTTATTATGGGGAAAAATTGCAGAAATTTCCTTTATTGTAAGGCAAAATTGCAGAAATTTCACTTATTTCAGAAAAAAAAAGCAAAACTTTTTCTTATTTTGGGGCAAAAAGGCAGAAATTCCCATTATTTTTCGGCAAAAAGCAGAAATTCACCTTATTTTGGGGTAAAATTGCAGAAATTTCACATATGTCAGAGCAAAAAAGCAGAAATTCCCCTTATTTTGAGGTAAAATGTTGAAATTCCCCATATTTTGGAACAAAAGGCAGACATTCCCCTTATTTTGGGGCAAAAAGGCACAAATTTCCCTTATTTTCGGGCAAAATTGCAGAAATTTCATTTATTTCAGGGTAAAAAGTTAGAAATTCCCCTTAGTTTGGGCCAAAATGGAGAAATTTCTTTTATTATCGTACAAAATTGAAGAAATATTCATTATTTTGGAACAAAAAGGCAGAAATTCTTCATATTTTGGGCTAAAAGGCAGAAATTCTTCTTATTTTGAGGTAAAATGCAGAAATTTCCCTTATTTAGAGGTAAAATGCAGAAATTCCCCTAATATTGGGAAAAAATGCAGAAATTCCCTTTATTTTGGGGCTAAAAGGCAGAAATTTTCTATATTTTGAAGAAAAATTGCAGAAATTCTCATAATTTTCGGTCAAAAAGGCTGAAATTCTCCTTATTTTGGGGCAAAAGACAAAAAATCTCCTTTTTTGGGTGCAAAAAGTCAGAAATTCCCCTTATTTGGGGAAAAATTGCAGAAATTTTCTCTAGTTTGGGGCAAAATTGCAGAAATTTCCCTTATTTTGGGGCAAAATTGCAAAAATTTCACTTATTTCAGGGAAAAAAGGCAGAAATTTCTCTTATTTTGGGGCAAAAATGCAGAAATTTCTTTTATTTTGGTACAAAATTGCAGAAATTTTTCTTATTTTGGGGCAAAAAGGCAGAAGTTCCCCATATTTTGGGGCAAAAGGCAGAAATTCCTCTTATTTTGAGGAAAAAAGGCTGAAATTCTCCTTATTTGTTGGCAAAAAGGGAGAAATTCCCCTTATTTTGAGGCAAAAAGCAGACATTTCCCTTATTTTGGGGAAAAATTTTAGAAATTTCACTTATTTCAGGGTAAAAAGTCAGAAATTTTCTTTATTTTGGGGCAAAAAGACAGAAATTCCGTTTATTTTGGGGGAAAAGGCAGAAATTGCACTTATTTTGAGTCAAAAAGGCGGAAAATCCCCTTATTTTTGGGCAAAAGTGAAGAAATTTCTTTTTTTTTATGGCAAAAAGGTATACATTCCCTTTCTTTTCGGGCAAAAAGGCAGAAATTCCCCGTATTTTGGAGCAAAATTGCAGAAATTCCCCTAATTTTGGGGTAAAAAGCAGAAATTCCCCTTATTTTGCAGTAAAACTGCAGAAAATTCACTTATTTTGCGGCAAAATGGCAGAAATTCCCCTTATTTTCGGCGAAAAAGGCAGAAAATTTCGTATTTTGGAGGAAAATTGCAGAAATTCACCTAATTTTGGGGTAAAACATGCAGTAATTTTCTTTATTTTGTGGCAAAAAGGCAGAAATTCACCTTATTTTCGGGCAAATGGCAGAAATTCCCCTTATTTAAGGGCAAAATTGCAGAAATTTCCCTTATTTGGGGGCAAAAAACAGAATTTCCCCTTATTTTGGGGTAAATTTGCAGAAATTTGCTTTATTATGGGGAAAATTTGCAGAAATTTCTCTTATTTTAGGGCAAAATTGCAGAAATTTCACTTATTTCAGAAAAAGAAGCAAAAATTTTTCTTATTTTGGGGCAAAAAGGCCAAAATTCCCATTATTTTGGGGCAAAAAAGCAGAAATTCACCTTATTTTGGGGTAAATTTGCAGAAATTTCACATATTTCAGGGCAAAAAGGCACAAATTCCCCATATTTTGAGGTAAAATGCTGAAATTCCCAATATTTTGGGGAAAAAGGCAGAAATTCCCCTTATTTTGGGGCAAAAAGGCACAAATTTCCCTTATTTTCGGGCAAAATTGCAGAAATTTCATTTATTTCTGGGTAAAAAGTCAGAAATTCCCCTTATTTTGGGGCAAAAAGGAGAAATTTCTTTTTTTATGGTACAAAATTGAAAAACTTTTCTTTATTTTGGAACAAAAAGGCAAAATTCCCCATATTTTGGGGTAAAAGGCAGAAATTGTTCTTATTTTTAGGGAAAATGCAGAAATTCCCCTTATTTAGAGGTAAAATGAAGAAATTCCCCTAAAATTGTGGCAAAATGCAGAAATTCCCTTTATTTTGGGGCTAAAACGCAAAAAATTTTCGTATTTTGAAGAAAAATTGCAGAAATTCTCATAATTTTCGGGAAAAAAGGCTGAAATTCTCCTTATTTTGGGGCAAAAAGACAGAAAATCTCCATTTTTCGGGTGCAAAAAGTCAGAAATTCCCATTATTTGGGGCAAAATTGCAGAAATTTCCTTTACTTTGGGGAAAAATTGCAGAAATTACCTTTATTTTGGGGCAAAATTGCAGAAATTTCACTTATTTCAGGGGAAAAAGGCAAAAATTTCTCTTATTTTGGGGCAAAAAGGAAAATATTTCTTTCATTTCGGTACAAAAATGCAGAAATTCCCTTTATTTTGGGGCTAAAAGGCAGACATTCCCCTTATTTTGGGGCAAAAAGCAGACATTTCCCTTATTTTGGGGAAAAATTTCAAAAATTTCACTTATTTAAGGGCAAAAAGTCAGAAATTCCCTTTATTTTGGGGCAAAAAAACAGAAATTCCGTTTATTTTTTGGGAAAAGGCAGAAATTGCACTTATTTTGAGTCAAAAAGGCAGAAAATATTCTTATTTTGGGGCAAAAGTATAGAAATTTCCCTTTTTTATAGCAAAAGGTATACATTCCCTTTATTTTCGGGCAAAAAGGCAGAAATTCCCCGTATTTTGGAGCAATATTGCAGAAATTCTCCTAATTGTTGGGCAAAAAGGCAGAAATTTCCCTTATTTTGGGGTAAAACTGCAGAAATTTCACTTATTTTCGGCAAAATGCCAGAAATTCCCCTTATTTTTGGCGAATAAGGCAGAAAATCCTCATATTTTGGAGCAAAATTGCAGAAATTCACCTAATTTTGGGGTAAAACATGCAGTAATTATCTTTATTTTGTGGCAAAAAGGCAGAAATTTCTTTTATTTTGGGGCAAATGGCAGAAATTACCCTTATTTTAGGGCAAAATTGCAGAAATTTCCCTTTTTTGTGGGAAAAAAACAGAAATTCCTCTTATTTTGGTGCAAAATTGCAGAAATTTGCTTTATTATGGGGAAAAATTGCAGAAATTTCCTTTATTGTAAGGCAAAATTGCAGAAATTTCACTTATTTCAGAAAAAGAAAGCAAAAATTTTTCTTATTTTGGGGCAAAAAGGCAGAAATTCCCATTATTTTTCGGCAAAAAGCAGAAATTCACCTTATTTTGGGGTAAAATTGCAGAAATTTCACATATGTCAGAGCAAAAAAGCAGAAATTCCCCTTATTTTGAGGTAAAATGTTGAAATTCCCCATATTTTGGGACAAAAGGCAGACATTCCCCTTATTTTGGGGCAAAAAGGCACAAATTTCCCTTATTTTCGGGCAAAATTGCAGAAATTTCATTTATATCTGGGTAAAAAGTCAGAAATTCCCCTTATTTTGGGGCAAAAAGGAGAAATTTCTTTTTTTATGGTACAAAATTAAAAAACTTTTCTTTATTTTGGAACAAAAAGGCAAAATTCCCCATATTTTGGGGTAAAAGGCAGAAATTGTTCTTATTTTTAGGGAAAATGCAGAAATTCCCCTTATTTAGAGGTAAAATGAAGAAATTCCCCTAAAATTGTGGCAAAATGCAGAAATTCCCTTTATTTTGGGGCTAAAACGCAAAAAATTTTCGTATTTTGAAGAAAAATTGCAGAAATTCTCATAATTTTCGGGAAAAAAGGCTGAAATTCTCCTTATTTTGGGGCAAAAAGACAGAAAATCTCCATTTTTCGGGTGCAAAAAGTCAGAAATTCCCATTATTTGGGGCAAAATTGCAGAAATTTCCTTTACTTTGGGGAAAAATTGCAGAAATTACCTTTATTTTGGGGCAAAATTGCAGAAATTTCACTTATTTCAGAGAAAAAAGGCAAAAATTTCTCTTATTTTGGGGCAAAAAGGAAAATATTTCTTTCATTTCGGTACAAAAATGCAGAAATTCCCTTTATTTTGGGGCTAAAAGGCAGACATTCCCCTTATTTTGGGGCAAAAAGCAGACATTTCCCTTATTTTGGGGAAAAATTTCAAAAATTTCACTTATTTAAGGGCAAAAAGTCAGAAATTCCCTTTATTTTGGGGCAAAAAAACAGAAATTCCGTTTATTTTTTGGGAAAAGGCAGAAATTGCACTTATTTTGAGTCAAAAAGGCAGAAAATATTCTTATTTTGGGGCAAAAGTATAGAAATTTCCCTTTTTTATAGCAAAAGGTATACATTCCCTTTATTTTCGGGCAAAAAGGCAGAAATTCCCCGTATTTTGGAGCAATATTGCAGAAATTCTCCTAATTGTTGGGCAAAAAGGCAGAAATTTCCCTTATTTTGGGGTAAAACTGCAGAAATTTCACTTATTTTCGGCAAAATGCCAGAAATTCCCCTTATTTTTGGCGAATAAGGCAGAAAATCCTCATATTTTGGAGCAAAATTGCAGAAATTCACCTAATTTTGGGGTAAAACATGCAGTAATTATCTTTATTTTGTGGCAAAAAGGCAGAAATTTCTTTTATTTTGGGGCAAATGGCAGAAATTACCCTTATTTTAGGGCAAAATTGCAGAAATTTCCCTTTTTTGTGGGAAAAAAACAGAAATTCCTCTTATTTTGGTGCAAAATTGCAGAAATTTGCTTTATTATGGGGAAAAATTGCAGAAATTTCCTTTATTGTAAGGCAAAATTGCAGAAATTTCACTTATTTCAGAAAAAGAAAGCAAAAATTTTTCTTATTTTGGGGCAAAAAGGCAGAAATTCCCATTATTTTTCGGCAAAAAGCAGAAATTCACCTTATTTTGGGGTAAAATTGCAGAAATTTCACATATGTCAGAGCAAAAAAGCAGAAATTCCCCTTATTTTGAGGTAAAATGTTGAAATTCCCCATATTTTGGGACAAAAGGCAGACATTCCCCTTATTTTGGGGCAAAAAGGCACAAATTTCCCTTATTTTCGGGCAAAATTGCAGAAATTTCATTTATTTCAGGGTAAAAAGTTAGAAATTCCCCTTAGTTTGGGACAAAAAGGAGAAATTTCTTTTATTATCGTACAAAATTGAAGAAATATTCATTATTTTGGAACAAAAAGGCAGAAATTCTTCATATTTTGGGCTAAAAGGCAGAAATTCTTCTTATTTTGAGGTAAAATGCAGAAATTTCCCTTATTTAGAGGTAAAATGCAGAAATTCCCCTAATATTGGGAAAAAATGCAGAAATTCCCTTTATTTTGGGGCTAAAAGGCAGAAATTTTCCATATTTTGAAGAAAAATTGCAGAAATTCTCATAATTTTCGGGCAAAAAGGCTGAAATTCTCCTTATTTTGGGGCAAAAGACAAAAAAATCTCCTTTTTTGGGTGCAAAAAGTCAGAAATTCCCCTTATTTGGGGAAAAATTGCAGAAATTTTCTCTAGTTTGGGGCAAAATTGCAGAAATTTCCCTTATTTTGGGGCAAAATTGCAAAAATTTCACTTATTTCAGGGAAAAAAGGCAGAAATTTCTCTTATTTTGGGGCAAAAATGCAGAAATTTCTTTTATTTTGGTACAAAATTGCAGAAATTTTTCTTATTTTGGGGCAAAAAGGCAGAAGTTCCCCATATTTTGGGGCAAAAGGCAGAAATTCCTCTTATTTTGAGGAAAAAAGGCTGAAATTCTCCTTATTTGTTGGCAAAAAGGGAGAAATTCCCCTTATTTTGAGGCAAAAAGCAGACATTTCCCTTATTTCGGGGAAAAATTTTAGAAATTTCACTTATTTCAGGGTAAAAAGTCAGAAATTTTCTTTATTTTGGGGCAAAAAGACAGAAATTCCGTTTATTTTTGGGGAAAAGGCAGAAATTGCACTTATTTTGAGTCAAAAAGGCGGAAAATCCCCTTATTTTTGGGCAAAAGTGAAGAAATTTCTTTTTTTTTATGGCAAAAAGGTATACATTCCCTTTCTTTTCGGGCAAAAAGGCAGAAATTCCCCGTATTTTGGAGCAAAATTGCAGAAATTCCCCTAATTTTGGGGTAAAAAGCAGAAATTCCCCTTATTTTGCAGTAAAACTGCAGAAAATTCACTTATTTTGCGGCAAAATGGCAGAAATTCCCCTTATTTTCGGCGAAAAAGGCAGAAAATTTCGTATTTTGGAGGAAAATTGCAGAAATTCACCTAATTTTGGGGTAAAACATGCAGTAATTTTCTTTATTTTGTGGCAAAAAGGCAGAAATTCACCTTATTTTCGGGCAAATGGCAGAAATTCCCCTTATTTAAGGGCAAAATTGCAGAAATTTCCCTTATTTGGGGGCAAAAAACAGAATTTCCCCTTATTTTGGGGTAAATTTGCAGAAATTTGCTTTATTATGGGGAAAATTTGCAGAAATTTCTCTTATTTTAGGGCAAAATTGCAGAAATTTCACTTATTTCAGAAAAAGAAGCAAAAATTTTTCTTATTTTGGGGCAAAAAGGCCAAAATTCCCATTATTTTGGGGCAAAAAAGCAGAAATTCACCTTATTTTGGGGTAAATTTGCAGAAATTTCACATATTTCAGGGCAAAAAGGCACAAATTCCCCATATTTTGAGGTAAAATGCTGAAATTCCCAATATTTTGGGGAAAAAGGCAGAAATTCCCCTTATTTTGGGGCAAAAAGGCACAAATTTCCCTTATTTTCAGGCAAAATTGCAGAAATTTCATTTATTTCTGGGTAAAAAGTCAGAAATTCCCCTTATTTTGGGGCAAAAAGGAGAAATTTCTTTTTTTATGGTACAAAATTGAAAAACTTTTCTTTATTTTGGAACAAAAAGGCAAAATTCCCCATATTTTGGGGTAAAAGGCAGAAATTGTTCTTATTTTTAGGGAAAATGCAGAAATTCCCCTTATTTAGAGGTAAAATGAAGAAATTCCCCTAAAATTGTGGCAAAATGCAGAAATTCCCTTTATTTTGGGGCTAAAACGCAAAAAATTTTCGTATTTTGAAGAAAAATTGCAGAAATTCTCATAATTTTCGGGAAAAAAGGCTGAAATTCTCCTTATTTTGGGGCAAAAAGACAGAAAATCTCCATTTTTCGGGTGCAAAAAGTCAGAAATTCCCATTATTTGGGGCAAAATTGCAGAAATTTCCTTTACTTTGGGGAAAAATTGCAGAAATTACCTTTATTTTGGGGCAAAATTGCAGAAATTTCACTTATTTCAGGGAAAAAAGGCAAAAATTTCTCTTATTTTGGGGCAAAAAGGAAAATATTTCTTTCATTTCGGTACAAAAATGCAGAAATTCCCTTTATTTTGGGGCTAAAAGGCAGACATTCCCCTTATTTTGGGGCAAAAAGCAGACATTTCCCTTATTTTGGGGAAAAATTTTAAAAATTTCACTTATTTAAGGGCAAAAAGTCAGAAATTCCCTTTATTTTGGGGCAAAAAAACAGAAATTCCGTTTATTTTTGGGGAAAAGGCAGAAATTGCACTTATTTTGAGTCAAAAAGGCAGAAAATATTCTTATTTTGGGGCAAAAGTATAGAAATTTCCCTTTTTTATAGCAAAAGGTATACATTCCCTTTATTTTCGGGCAAAAAGGCAGAAATTCCCCGTATTTTGGAGCAATATTGCAGAAATTCCCCTAATTGTTGGGCAAAAAGGCAGAAATTTCCCTTATTTTGGGGTAAAACTGCAGAAATTTCACTTATTTTCGGCAAAATGCCAGAAATTCCCCTTATTTTTGGCGAATAAGGCAGAAAATCCTCATATTTTGGAGCAAAATTGCAGAAATTCACCTAATTTTGGGGTAAAACATGCAGTAATTATCTTTATTTTGTGGCAAAAAGGCAGAAATTTCTTTTATTTTGGGGCAAATGGCAGAAATTACCCTTATTTTAGGGCAAAATTGCAGAAATTTCCCTTTTTTGTGGGAAAAAAACAGAAATTCCTCTTATTTTGGTGCAAAATTGCAGAAATTTGCTTTATTATGGGGAAAAATTGCAGAAATTTCCTTTATTGTAAGGCAAAAATGCAGAAATTTCACTTATTTCAGAAAAAAAAAGCAAAAATTTTTCTTATTTTGGGGCAAAAAGGCAGAAATTCCCATTATTTTTCGGCAAAAAGCAGAAATTCACCTTATTTTGGGGTAAAATTGCAGAAATTTCACATATGTCAGAGCAAAAAAGCAGAAATTCCCCTTATTTTGAGGTAAAATGTTGAAATTCCCCATATTTTGGGACAAAAGGCAGACATTCCCCTTATTTTGGGGCAAAAAGGCACAAATTTCCCTTATTTTCGGGCAAAATTGCAGAAATTTCATTTATTTCAGGGTAAAAAGTTAGAAATTCCCCTTAGTTTGGGCCAAAAAGGAAAAATTTCTTTTATTATCGTACAAAATTGAAGAAATATTCATTATTTTGGAACAAAAAGGCAGAAATTCTTCATATTTTGGGCTAAAAGGCAGAAATTCTTCTTATTTTGAGGTAAAATGCAGAAATTTCCCTTATTTAGAGGTAAAATGCAGAAATTCCCCTAATATTGGGAAAAAATGCAGAAATTCCCTTTATTTTGGGGCTAAAAGGCAGAAATTTTCCATATTTTGAAGAAAAATTGCAGAAATTCTCATAATTTTCGGGCAAAAAGGCTGAAATTCTCCTTATTTTGGGGCAAAAGACAAAAAATCTCCTTTTTTGGGTGCAAAAAGTCAGAAATTCTCCTTATTTGGGGAAAAATTGCAGAAATTTTCTCAAGTTTGGGGCAAAATTGCAGAAATTTCCCTTATTTTGGGGCAAAATTGCAAAAATTTCACTTATTTCAGGGAAAAAAGGCAGAAATTTCTCTTATTTTGGGGCAAAAATGCAGAAATTTCTTTTATTTTGGTACAAAATTGCAGAAATTTTTCTTATTTTGGGGCAAAAAGGCAGAAGTTCCCCATATTTTGGGGCAAAAGGCAGAAATTCCTCTTATTTTGAGGAAAAAAGGCTGAAATTCTACTTATTTGTTGGCAAAAAGGGAGAAATTCCCCTTATTTTGAGGCAAAAAGCAGACATTTCCCTTATTTCGGGGAAAAATTTTAGAAATTTCACTTATTTCAGGGTAAAAAGTCAGAAATTTTCTTTATTTTGGGGCAAAAAGACAGAAATTCCGTTTATTTTTGGGGAAAAGGCAGAAATTGCACTTATTTTGAGTCAAAAAGGCGGAAAATCCCCTTATTTTTGGGCAAAAGTGAAGAAATTTCTTTTTTTTTATGGCAAAAAGGTATACATTCCCTTTCTTTTCGGGCAAAAAGGCAGAAATTCCCCGTATTTTGGAGCAAAATTGCAGAAATTCCCCTAATTTTGGGGTAAAAAGCAGAAATTCCCCTTATTTTGCAGTAAAACTGCAGAAAATTCACTTATTTTGCGGCAAAATGGCAGAAATTCCCCTTATTTTCGGCGAAAAAGGCAGAAAATTTCGTATTTTGGAGGAAAATTGCAGAAATTCACCTAATTTTGGGGTAAAACATGCAGTAATTTTCTTTATTTTGTGGCAAAAAGGCAGAAATTCACCTTATTTTCGGGCAAATGGCAGAAATTCCCCTTATTTAAGGGCAAAATTGCAGAAATTTCCCTTATTTGGGGGCAAAAAACAGAATTTCCCCTTATTTTGGGGTATATTTGCAGAAATTTGCTTTATTATGGGGAAAATTTGCAGAAATTTCTCTTATTTTAGGGCAAAATTGCAGAAATTTCACTTATTTCAGAAAAAGAAGCAAAAATTTTTCTTATTTTGGGGCAAAAAGGCCAAAATTCCCATTATTTTGGGGCAAAAAAGCAGAAATTCACCTTATTTTGGGGTAAATTTGCAGAAATTTCACATATTTCAGGGCAAAAAGGCACAAATTCCCCATATTTTGAGGTAAAATGCTGAAATTCCCAATATTTTGGGGAAAAAGGCAGAAATTCCCCTTATTTTGGGGCAAAAAGGCACAAATTTCCCTTATTTTCGGGCAAAATTGCAGAAATTTCATTTATATCTGGGTAAAAAGTCAGAAATTCCCCTTATTTTGGGGCAAAAAGGAGAAATTTCTTTTTTTATGGTACAAAATTAAAAAACTTTTCTTTATTTTGGAACAAAAAGGCAAAATTCCCCATATTTTGGGGTAAAAGGCAGAAATTGTTCTTATTTTTAGGGAAAATGCAGAAATTCCCCTTATTTAGAGGTAAAATGAAGAAATTCCCCTAAAATTGTGGCAAAATGCAGAAATTCCCTTTATTTTGGGGCTAAAACGCAAAAAATTTTCGTATTTTGAAGAAAAATTGCAGAAATTCTCATAATTTTCGGGAAAAAAGGCTGAAATTCTCCTTATTTTGGGGCAAAAAGACAGAAAATCTCCATTTTTCGGGTGCAAAAAGTCAGAAATTCCCATTATTTGGGGCAAAATTGCAGAAATTTCCTTTACTTTGGGGAAAAATTGCTGAAATTACCTTTATTTTGGGGCAAAATTGCAGAAATTTCACTTATTTCAGGGAAAAAAGGCAAAAATTTCTCTTATTTTGGGGCAAAAAGGAAAATATTTCTTTCATTTCGGTACAAAAATGCAGAAATTCCCTTTATTTTGGGGCTAAAAGGCAGACATTCCCCTTATTTTGGGGCAAAAAGCAGACATTTCCCTTATTTTGGGGAAAAATTTTAAAAATTTCACTTATTTAAGGGCAAAAAGTCAGAAATTCCATTTATTTTGGGGCAAAAAAACAGAAATTCCGTTTATTTTTGGGGAAAAGGCAGAAATTGCACTTATTTTGAGTCAAAAAGGCAGAAAATATTCTTATTTTGGGGCAAAAGTATAGAAATTTCCCTTTTTTATAGCAAAAGGTATACATTCCCTTTATTTTCGGGCAAAAAGGCAGAAATTCCCTGTATTTTGGAGCAATATTGCAGAAATTCCCCTAATTGTTGGGCAAAAAGGCAGAAATTTCCCTTATTTTGGGGTAAAACTGCAGAAATTTCACTTATTTTCGGCAAAATGCCAGAAATTCCCCTTATTTTTGGCGAATAAGGCAGAAAATCCTCATATTTTGGAGCAAAATTGCAGAAATTCACCTAATTTTGGGGTAAAACATGCAGTAATTATCTTTATTTTGTGGCAAAAAGGCAGAAATTTCTTTTATTTTGGGGCAAATGGCAGAAATTACCCTTATTTTAGGGCAAAATTGCAGAAATTTCCCTTTTTTGTGGGAAAAAAACAGAAATTCCTCTTATTTTGGTGCAAAATTGCAGAAATTTGCTTTATTATGGGGAAAAATTGCAGAAATTTCCTTTATTGTAAGGCAAAATTGCAGAAATTTCACTTATTTCAGAAAAAAAAAGCAAAAATTTTTCTTATTTTGGGGCAAAAAGGCAGAAATTCCCATTATTTTTCGGCAAAAAGCAGAAATTCACCTTATTTTGGGGTAAAATTGCAGAAATTTCACATATGTCAGAGCAAAAAAGCAGAAATTCCCCTTATTTTGAGGTAAAATGTTGAAATTCCCCATATTTTGGGACAAAAGGCAGACATTCCCCTTCTTTTGGGGCAAAAAGGCACAAATTTCCCTTATTTTCGGGCAAAATTGCAGAAATTTCATTTATTTCAGGGTAAAAAGTTAGAAATTCCCCTTAGTTTGGGCCAAAAAGGAAAAATTTCTTTTATTATCGTACAAAATTGAAGAAATATTCATTATTTTGGAACAAAAAGGCAGAAATTCTTCATATTTTGGGCTAAAAGGCAGAAATTCTTCTTATTTTGAGGTAAAATGCAGAAATTTCCCTTATTTAGAGGTAAAATGCAGAAATTCCCCTAATATTGGGAAAAAATGCAGAAATTCCCTTTATTTTGGGGCTAAAAGGCAGAAATTTTCCATATTTTGAAGAAAAATTGCAGAAATTCTCATAATTTTCGGGCAAAAAGGCTGAAATTCTCCTTATTTTGGGGCAAAAGACAAAAAATCTCCTTTTTTGGGTGCAAAAAGTCAGAAATTCCCCTTATTTGGGGAAAAATTGCAGAAATTTTCTCTAGTTTGGGGCAAAATTGCAGAAATTTCCCTTATTTTGGGGCAAAATTGCAAAAATTTCACTTATTTCAGGGAAAAAAGGCAGAAATTTCTCTTATTTTGGGGCAAAAATGCAGAAATTTCTTTTATTTTGGTACAAAATTGCAGAAATTTTTCTTATTTTGGGGCAAAAAGGCAGAAGTTCCCCATATTTTGGGGCAAAAGGCAGAAATTCCTCTTATTTTGAGGAAAAAAGGCTGAAATTCTCCTTATTTGTTGGCAAAAAGGGAGAAATTCCCCTTATTTTGAGGCAAAAAGCAGACATTTCCCTTATTTTGGGGAAAAATTTTAGAAATTTCACTTATTTCAGGGTAAAAAGTCAGAAATTTTCTTTATTTTGGGGCAAAAAGACAGAAATTCCGTTTATTTTTGGGGAAAAGGCAGAAATTGCACTTATTTTGAGTCAAAAAGGCGGAAAATCCCCTTATTTTTGGGCAAAAGTGAAGAAATTTCTTTTTTTTATGGCAAAAAGGTATACATTCCCTTTCTTTTCGGGCAAAAAGGCAGAAATTCCCCGTATTTTGGAGCAAAATTGCAGAAATTCCCCTAATTTTGGGGTAAAAAGCAGAAATTCCCCTTATTTTGCAGTAAAACTGCAGAAAATTCACTTATTTTGGGGCAAAATGGCAGAAATTCCCCTTATTTTTGGCGAAAAAGGCAGAAAATTTCATATTTTGGAGCAAAATTGCAGAAATTTCCCTTATTTTGTAGCAAAAGTGCAGAAATTCACCTAATTTTGGGGTAAAACATGCAGTAATTTTCTTTATTTTGTGGCAAAAAGGCAGAAATTCCCCTTATTTCGGGGCAAATGGCAGAAATTCCCCTTATTTTAGGGCAAAATTGCAGATATTTCCCTATATTTGGGGGCAAAAACCAGAAATTCCCCTTATTTTAAGGCAAAATT
The DNA here is from genome assembly GCF_963924665.1 of Micromys minutus. Classification (NCBI taxonomy): domain Eukaryota; kingdom Metazoa; phylum Chordata; class Mammalia; order Rodentia; family Muridae; genus Micromys; species Micromys minutus. Next base: position 7,956,527 of record NW_027667467.1, on the reverse strand, counting down.
GCAGAAATTTGCTTTATTATGGAGAAAAATTGCAGAAATTTCCCATATTTTAGGGCAAAATTGCAGAAATTTCACTTATTTCAGGAAAAAAAGCAAAATTTTTTTTTACTTTGGAGGTAAAAGGCAGAAATTCCCATTATTTTGGGGCAAAAGGCAGAAATTCACCTTATTTTGGGGTAAAATTGCAGAAATTTCACATATTTCAGGGCAAAAAGCAGAAATTCCCCTTATTTTGAGGTAAAATGCTGAAATTCCCCATATTCTGGGGCAAAAGGCAGAAATTCCCCTTATTTTGGGGCAAAAAGGCACAAATTTTCCTTATTTTCGCTAAAAATTGCAGAAATTTCATTTATTTCTGGGTAAAAAGTCAGAAATTTCTCTTATTTTGGGGCAAAAAAGAGAAATTTCTTTTATTATGGTACAAAATTGAAGAAATTTTCTTTATTTTGGAACAAAAATGCAGAAATTCCCCATATTTTGGAGCAAAATTCAGAAATTATTCTTATTTTGAGGTAAAATGCAGAAATTCCCTTTATTTTGGGGCTAAAAGGCAGAAATTCCCCGTATTTCGAAACAAAATTGCAGAAATTCTCATAATTTTTGGGCAAAAAGGCAGATATTCTCCTTATTTTGGGGCAAAAAGACAGAATATCCCCTTTTTTCAGGAGCAAAAAGTCAGAAAATTCCCTTATTTTGGGGCAAAATTGCAGAAATTTCCTTTACATTGGGGCAAAATTGCAGAAATTTTTTTTATTTTGGGGCAAAATTGCAGAAATTTCACTTATTTCAGGAAAAAAAGGCAAAAATTTCTCTTATTTTGGGGCAAAAACGCAGAAATTTTTCTTATTTTGGGGCAAAAAAGCAGAAATTCCCCTTATTTTGGGTCAAAAAGGAATAAATTCCCCATATTTTGGGGCAAAAATCAGACATTTCTCTTATTTTGGGAAAAAATTTTAGAAATTTCACTTATTTCAGGGCATAAAGTCAGAAATTCCCCTTATTTTGCGGCAAAAAGACAGAAATTCCGTTTATTTTGAGGAAAAGGCAGAAATTGCACTTATTTTTAGTCAAAAAGGCAGAAAATCACATTATTTTGGGGCGATAGTGAAGAAATTTCCTTTTTTTATGGCAAAAAGGTATACATTCCCTTTATTTTCGGGCAAAAAGGCAGAAATTCCCTGTATTTTGGAGCAAAATTGAAGAAATTCCCCTAATTTTGGGGCAAAAAGGCAGAAATTCCCCTAATTTTGGGGTAAAACTGCAGAAATTTTTCTTATTTTGCGGCAAGATGGCAGAAATTCTCCTTATTTTCGGCGAAAAACGCAGAAAATCCTCGTATTTTGAAGCAAAATTGCCGAATTTCACATAATTTTGGGGTAAAACATGCAGTAATTTTCTATATTTTGTGAGAAAAAGGCAGAAATTCCCCTTATTTTGGGTCAAATGGCAGAAATTCCCCTTATTTTAGGGCAAAATTGCAGAAATTTCCCTTATTTGTGGGCAAAAACCAGAAATTCCATTTATTTTGGGGCAAAATTGCAGAAATTTGCTTTATTATGGGGAAAAATTGCAGAAATTTCCCTTATTTTAGGCCAAAATTGCAGAAATTTCACTTATTTCAGAAAAAAAAGCAAAAATTTTTCTTATTTTGGGGCAAAAATGCAGAAATTCCTATTATTTTGGGGCAAAAAGGCAGAAATTCACCTTATTTTGGGGTAAAATTGCAGAAATTTCACAGATTTTAGGGCAAAAAGGCAGAAATTCCCCATATTTTAGGTAAAATGCTGAAATTCCCCATATTTTGGGGCAAAAGGCAGAAATTCCCCTTATTTTGGGGCAAAAAGCCACAAATTTCCCTTATTTTCGGGCAAAATTTCAGAAATTTCAATTATTTCAGGGTAAAAAGTCAGAAATTCCCCTTATTTTGGGGCAAAAAGGAGAAATTTCTTTTATTATGGTACAAAATTAAAGAAATTTTTTTATTTTGGAAGAAAAAGGCAGAAATTCCCCATATTTTGGGGTAAAAGGCAGAAATGGTTCTTATTTTGAGGTAAAATGCAGAAATTCCCCTTATTTAGAAGTAAAATGTAGAAATTACCTTAGTATTGGGGAAAAATGCAGAAATTCCCTTTATTTTAGGGCTAAAAGGCAGAAATTTTCCGTATTTTGAAAAAAAATTGCAGAAATTCTCATGATTTTCGGGCAAAAAAACTGATTCTCCTTATTTTGAGGCAAAAAGAAAAAAAATCTCCTTTTTTCGGGTGCAAAAAGTCAGAAATTCTCCTTATTTGGGGCAAAATTGCAGAAATTTCCTTTACTTTGGGTCAAAATTTCAGAAATTTCCCTTATTTTGGGGCAAAAAGTCAGAAATTTCTTTTATTTTGGTATAAATTTCAGAAATTTTTCCTATTTTGGGGCAAAAAGGCAGAAATTCCCGTTATTTTGAGGTAAAAAGGCTGAAATTCCCCTTATTTGGGGGCAAAAATGTAGAAATTCCACTTATTTTGGGACAAAAAGCAGACATTTCCCTTATTTTGGGGAAAATTTTAGAAATTTCAATTATTTCAGGGCAAAAAGTCAGAAATTCCCCTTATTTTGGGGCAAAAAGCAGAAATTTCTTGTATTATTGTACAAAATTGAAGAAAATTTTTATTTTGGAACAAAAAGGCAGAAATTCCCCATATTTTAGAGCAAAATGCAGAAAATATTCTTATTTGAAGGTAAAATGCAGAAATTCCCTTTATTTTGGGGCTAAAAGGTAGACATTCCCCTTATTTTGGGGCAAAAAGCAGACATTTCCCTTATTTTGGGGAAACATTTTAGAAATTTCACTATTTTCAGGGCAAGAAGTCAGAAATTCCCCTTATTTTGGGGCAAAAAGACAGAAATTCCGTTTATTTTTGGGGAAAAGGCAGAAATTGCACTTATTTTGAGTCAAAAAGGCGGAAAATCCCCTTATTTTGGGGCAAAAGTGAAGAAATTTCCCTTTTTTTATGGCAAAAAGATGTACATTCCCTTTATTTTCGGGCAAAAAGGCAGAAATTCCATGTATTTTGAAGCAAAATTGCAGAAATTCCCCTAATTTTGGGGCAAAAAGGCAAAAATTCCCCTTAATTTAGGGTAAAACTGCAGAAATTTCACTTATTTTGCGGCAAAATGGCAGAAATTCCCCTTATTTTGGGGCAAATGGCAGAAATTCCCCTAATTTTAGGGCAAAATTGCAAAAATTTCCCTTATTCGGGGGCAAAAAACATAAATTCCTCTTATTTTGGGGAAAAATTGCAGAAATTTGCTTTATTTGGGGGCAAAAAACAGAAATTCCCCTTATTTTGGGGCAAAATTGCAGAAATTTGCTTTATTATGGGGAATAATTGCAGAAATTTCCCTTATTTTAGGGCAAAATTGCAGAAATTTCAATTATTTCAGAAAAAATAAGCAAAATTTTTTCTTATTTTGGGGCAAAAAGGCAGAAATTCCCATTATTTTGGGGCAAAAAGCAGAAATTCACCTTATTTTGGGGTAAAAGGCAGAAATTCTTCTTATTTTGAGGTAAAATGCAGAAATTTCCCTTATTTAGAGGTAAAATGCAGAAATTCCCCTAATATTGGGAAAAAATGCAGAAATTCACTTTATTTTGGAGCTAAAAGGCAGAAATTTTTCATATTTTGAAGAAAAAGTGCAGAAATTCTCATAATTTTTGGGCAAAAAGGCTGAAATTCTCTTTATTTTGGGGCAAAAAGTCAGAAAATCTTCTTTTTTCGGTTGCAAAAATTCAGAAATTCCTTTTATTTGGGGCAAAATTGCAGAAATTTTCTTTACTTTGGGGCAAAATTGCAGAAATTTCCTTTACTTTGGGGCAAAATTGCAGAAATTTCCTTTACTTTGGGGCAAAATTGCAGAAATTTCCCTTATTTTGGGGTAAAATTGCAGAAATTTCACTTATTTCAGGGAAAAAAGGCAGAAATTTCTCTTATTTTGGGGCAAAAAGACATAAATTTCTTTTATTTTGGTACAAAATTGCAGAAATTTTTCTTATTTTGGGGCAAAAAGGCAGAAATTCCCCATATTTCGGGGCAAAAGGAAGAAATTCCTCTTATTTTTAGAAAGAAGGCTGAAATTTCCCTTATTTTGGGGCAAAAAGGCAGAAATTCTCCTTATTTTGGGGCAAAAAAAAAGAAATTCCTTTTATTTTTGGGAAAAGGCAGAAATTGCACTTATTTTGAGATAAAAGACGGAAAATCCCCTTATTTTGGGGCAAAAGTGAAGAAATTTCTCTTTTTTATGGCAAAAAGGTATACATTCCCTTCCTTTTCGGGCAAAAAAGCAGCAATTCCATGTATTTTAGAGCAAAATTGCAGAAATTCCCCTAATTTGGGGGCAAAAAGGCAGAAATAACCCTTATTTTGGGGTAAAACTGCAGAAATTTCACTTATTTCGCGGCAAAATGGCAGAAATTCCCCTTATTTTCGACGAAAAAGGCAGAAAATCCTCGTATTTTGGAGCAAAATTGCAGATATTCACCTAATTTTGGGGTAAAACATGCAGTAATTTTCTTTATTTTGTGGCAAAAAGGCAGAAATTCCTTTTATTTTGTGGCAAATGGCAGAAATTCCCCTTATTTTAGGGCAAAATTGCAAAAATTTCCCTTATTCGGGGGCAAGAAACAGAAATTCCACTTATTTTGGGGCAAAAGTGCAGAAATTTGCTTTATTTGGGGGCAAAAAACAGAAATTCCCCTTATTTTGGGGCAAATGGCAGAAATTCCCCTTATTTTAGGGCAAAATTGCAGAAATTTCTCTTATTTGGGGCAAAAAACAGAAATTCCCTTATTTTGGGGGAAAATTGCAGAAATTTGCTTTATTATGGGGAAAAATTGCAGAAATTTCCCTTATTTTAGGCCAAAATTGCAGAAATTTCTCTTATTTGGGGGCAAAAAACAGAAATTCCCCTTATTTTGGGGGAAAATTGCAGAAATTTGCTTTATTATGGGGAAAAATTGCAGAAATTTCCCTTATTTTAGGCCAAAATTGCAGAAATTTCACTTATCTCAGAAAAAAAAAGCAAAAATTTTTTTTAATTTGTGGCAAAAAGGCAAAAATTACCATTATTTTGGGGCAAAAATGCAGAAATTCACCTTATTTTGGGGTAAAATTGCAGAAATTTCACATATTTCAGGGCAAAAGGAAGAAATTCCCCTTATTTTGAGGTAAAATGCTGAAATTCTCCATATTTTGGGGCAAAAGGCAGAAATTCTTCTTATTTTGGAGCAAAAAAGAGAAATTTCTTTTATTATGGTACAAAATTGAAGAAATTTTCTTTATTTTGGAACAAAAAGGCAGAAATTTCCCATATTTTGGGGTAAAAGGCAGAAATTCTTCTTATTTTGAGGTAAAATGCAGAAATTCCCCTTATTTAGAGGTAAAATGCAGAAATTCCCATAATATTGGGGAAAAATGCAGAAATTCCCTTTATTTTTGGGCTAAAAGGCAGAAATTTTCCGTATTTTGAAGAAAAATTGCAGAAATTCTCAGAATTTTCGGGCAAAAATGCAGAAATTCTCCTTATTTTGGGGTAAAAAGACAGAAAATCCCCTTTTTTCGGGAGCAAGAAGTCAGAAAATCCCCTTATTTTGGGGCAAAATTGCAGAAATTTCCTTTACATTGTTGCAAAATGGCAGTTATTTTCCTTATTTTGGGGCAAAATTGCAGAAATTTCACTTATTTCAGTGAAAAAAGGCAAAAATTTCTCTTATTTTGGGGCAAAAAGGTAGAAATTTCTTTTATTTTAGTACAAAATTGCAGAAATTTTTCTTATTTTCGGGCAAAAAAGCAGAAATTCCCCATATTTTGGGGCAAAAAGGCAGAAATTCCCCTTATTTTGAGGTAAAAAGGCTGAAATTCTACTTATTTGGGGGCAAAAAGGCAGAAATTCCCCTTTTTTGGGGCAAAAAGCAAACATTTCCCTTAATTTGGGGAAAAATTTTAGAAATTTCACTTATTTCAGGGTAAAAAGTCAGAAATTCCCTTTATTTTGGGGCAAAAAGACAGAAATTCCGTTTATTTTTGGGGAAAAGGCAGAAATTGCACTTATTTTGAGTCAAAAAGGCGGAAAATCCCCTTATTTTGGGACAAAAGTGAAGAAATTTTCTTTTTTATGGCAAAAATGTATACATTCCCTTTCTTTTCGGGCAAAAAGGCAGAAATTCCCCGTATTTTGCGGTAAAACTGCAGAAAATTCACTTATTTATCGGCAAAATGGCAGAAATTCCCCTTATTTTCGGCGAAAAAGGCAGAAAATCCTCGTATTTTGGAGCAAAATTGCAGAAATTCACCTAATTATGAAGTAAAACATGCAGTAATTTTCTTTATTTTGTGGCAAAAAGGCAGAATTTCCCCTTATTTTGTGGCAAATGGCAGAAATTCCCCTATTTTAGGGCAAAATTGCAGAAATTTCCCTTATTTGAGGGCAAAAAACAGAAATTCCCCTTATTTTGGGGCAAAATTGCAGAAATTTGGTTTATTATGTGGAAAAATTGCAGAAATTTCCCTTATTTTAGGGCAAAATTACAGAAATTTCACCTTTTTCAGGGATAAAAAGCAAATTTTTTTTTATTTTGGGGCAAAAAGGCAGAAATTCTCCTTATTTTGGAATAAAATTGCAGAAATTTCTCTTATTTGAGGGCAAAAATGCAGAAAATCTTCTTAATTTCGGGCAAAATGGCAGAAATGACCCGTATTTTGGAGCAAAATTGCAGAAATTCCCCTAATTTGGGGGCAAAAAGGCAGAAATAACCCTTATTTTGGGGTAAAACTGCAGAAATTTCACTTATTTCGCGGCAAAATGGCAGAAATTCCCCTTATTTTCGGCGAAAAAGGCAGAAAATCCTCGTATTTTGGAGCAAAATTGCAGATATTCACCTAATTTTGGGGTAAAACATGCAGTAATTTTCTTTATTTTGTGGCAAAAAGGCAGAAATTCCTTTTATTTTGGGGCAAAAGGCAGAAATTCCCCTTATTTTAGGGCAAAATTGCAAAAATTTCCCTTATTCGGGGGCAAGAAACAGAAATTCCACTTATTTTGGGGCAAAAGTGCAGAAATTTGCTTTATTTGGGGGCAAAAAACAGAAATTCCCCTTATTTTGGGGCAAATGGCAGAAATTCCCCTTATTTTAGGGCAAAATTGCAGAAATTTCTCTTATTTGGGGGCAAAAAACAGAAATTCCCCTTATTTTGGGGGAAAATTGCAGAAATTTGCTTTATTATGGGGAAAAATTGCAGAAATTTCCCTTATTTTAGTCCAAAATTGCAGAAATTTCTCTTATTTGGGGGCAAAAAAACAGAAATTCCCCTTATTTTGGGGGAAAATTGCAAAAATTTGCTTTATTATGGGGAAAAATTGCAGAAATTTCCCTTATTTTAGGCCAAAATTGCAGAAATTTCACTTATCTCAGAAAAAAAAGCAAAAATTTTTCATAATTTCTGGCAAAAAGGCAAAAATTACCATTATTTTGGGGCAAAAATGCAGAAATTCACCTTATTTTGGGGTAAAATTGCAGAAATTTCACATATTTCAGGGCAAAAGGCAGAAATTCCCCTTATTTTGAGGTAAAATGCTGAAATTCTCCATATTTTGGGGCAAAAGGCAGAAATTCTTCTTATTTTGGGGCAAAAAAGAGAAATTTCTTTTATTATGGTACAAAATTGAAGAAATTTTCTTTATTTTGGAACAAAAAGGCAGAAATTTCCCATATTTTGGGGTAAAAGGCAGAAATTCTTCTTATTTTGAGGTAAAATGCAGAAATTCCCCTTATTTAGAGGTAAAATGCAGAAATTCCCATAATATTGGGGAAAAATGCAGAAATTCCCTTTATTTTTGGGCTAAAAGGCAGAAATTTTCCGTATTTTGAAGAAAAATTGCAGAAATTCTCAGAATTTTCGGGCAAAAATGCAGAAATTCTCCTTATTTTGGGGTAAAAAGACAGAAAATCCCCTTTTTTCGGGAGCAAGAAGTCAGAAAATCCCCTTATTTTGGGGCAAAATTGCAGAAATTTCCTTTACATTGTTACAAAATGGCAGTTATTTTCCTTATTTTGGGGCAAAATTGCAGAAATTTCACTTATTTCAGTGAAAAAAGGCAAAAATTTCTCTTATTTTGGGGCAAAAAGGTAGAAATTTCTTTTATTTTAGTACAAAATTGCAGAAATTTTTCTTATTTTTGGGCAAAAAAGCAGAAATTCCCCATATTTTGGGGCAAAAAGGCAGAAATTCCCCTTATTTTGAGGTAAAAAGGCTGAAATTCTTCTTATTTGGGGGCAAAAAGGCAGAAATTTCCCTTTTTTGGGGGCAAAAAGCAGACATTTCCCTTATTTTCTGGAAAAATTTTAGAAATTTAACTTATTTCAGGGTAAAAAGTCAGAAATTCCCTTTATTTTGGGGCAAAAAGACAGAAATTCCGTTTATTTTTGGGGAAAAGGCAGAAATTGCACTTATTTTGAGTCAAAAAGGTGGAAAATCCCCTTATTTTGGGACAAAAGTGAAGAAATTTCCTTTTTTTATGGCAAAAATGTATACATTCCCTTTCTTTTCGGGCAAAAAGGCAGAAATTCCCCGTATTTTGCGGTAAAACTGCAGAAAATTCTCTTATTTATCGGCAAAATGGCAGAAATTTACCTTATTTTCGGCGAAAAAGGCAGAAAATCCTCGTATTTTGGAGCAAAATTGCAGAAATTCACCTAATTATGAAGTAAAACATGCAGTAATTTTCTTTATTTTGTGGCAAAAAGGCAGAATTTCCCCTTATTTTGGGGCAAATGGCAGAAATTCCCCTATTTTAGGGCAAAATTGCAGAAATTTCCCTTATTTGAGGGCAAAAAACAGAAATTCCCCTTATTTTGGGGCAAAATTGCAGAAATTTGGTTTATTATGTAGAAAAATTGCAGAAATTTCCCTTATTTTAGGGCAAAATTACAGAAATTTCACCTTTTTCAGGGATAAAAAGCAAATTTTTTTTTATTTTGGGGCAAAAAGGCAGAAATTCCCCTTATTTTGGAATAAAATTGCAGAAATTTCTCTTATTTGAGGGCAAAAATGCAGAAAATCTTCTTAATTTCGGGCAAAATGGCAGAAATGACCCGTATTTTGGAGCAAAATTGCAGAAATTCCCCTAATATTCGTGCAAAATTGCAGAAATTCCCTTTATTTTGGAGTCAAAAAGGAAGAAATTCCCCATATTTTGTTGCAAAAAGGCTGAAATTTTTCTTATTTTTAGGTAAAATGGTGAAATTCCCCATATTTTGGGGCAAAAGGCAGAAATTCTTTTTATTTTGGGGCAAAAAGGCACAAATTTCCTTTATTTTCGGGAAAAATTGCAGAAATTTCATTTATTTCAAGGCAAAAAGTCAGAAATTCCCCTTATTTTGGGGCAAAAAGCAGAAATTTCTTTTATTATGGTACAAACTTGAAGAATTTTTTTTTTATTTTGGAACAAAAAGGCAGAAATTCCCCATATTTTGGGGAAAAATGCAGAAATTATTTTTATTTTGAGGTAAAATGCAGAAATTTCTTTTATTTTGAGGCTAAAAGGCAGAAATTACCCGTATTTTGAAGCAAAATTGCAGAAATTCTCATAGTTTTCGCGCAAAAAGGAAGAAATTCTCCTTATTTTGGGGCAAAAAATTAGAAAATCCCCTTTTTTCGGGAGCTAAAATTCAGAAAATTCCCTTATTTGGGGGCAAAAAAAAATTCCTTTACATTGGAGCAAAATTGCAGAAATTTTCCTTATTTTGGCGCAAAACTGCAGAAATTTCACTTATTTCAGGGAAAAAAAGCAGAAATTTCTCTTATTTTGGGGCAAAAAGGCAGAAATTTCTTTTATTTGGGTACAAAATTGCAGAAATTTTTCTTATTTTGTGGCAAAAAGGCAGAAATTCTTGATATTTTTAGGCAAAAAGGCAGAAATTCCCATTATTTTGAGGAAAAAAGGCTGAAATTTCCCTTATTTTGGGGCAAAAAGGCAGAAAATCCCCTTATTTTGGGTCAAAAAGCAGACATTTCCATTATTTTGGGGAAAAATTTTAGAAATTTCACTTACTTCAGGGCAAAAATTCAGAAATTCCCCTTATTTTGGGGCAAAAAGACAGAAATTCCGGTTATTTTTGGGGAAAAGGTAAAAATTGCACTTATTTTCAGTCAAAAAGGATGAAAATCCCATTATTTTGGGGCAAAAGTGAAGAAATTTCCTTTTTTTATGGCAAAAAGGTATACATTCCATTTATTTTTGGGCAAAAAAGCAGAAATTCTCCGTATTTTGAAGCAAAATTGCAGAAATTCCCTTAATTTTGGGGCAAAAAGGCAGAAATTTTTCTTATTTTGGGGTAAAACTGCAGAAATTTCACTTATTTCGCTGCAAAATGGCAGAAATTCCCCTTATTTTCAGCGAAAAAGGCAGAAAATCCTCATATTTTGGAGTAAAATTTTAGAAAATCACATAATTTTGGGGTAAAACATGAAGTAATTTTTCTTACTTTGTGGCCAAAAGGCAGAAATTCCCCTTATTTTAGGGCAAATTGCAGAAATTCCCCTTATTTTAGGGCAAAATTGCAGAAATATCCCTTATTTGGGGGCAAAAAACAGAAAATCCCATTATTTTGCAGCAAAATTTCAGAAATTTGATTTATTATGGGGAAAAATTGCAGAAATTTCCCTTATTTTAGGGCAAAATTGCAGAAATTTCACTTATTTCAGAGAAAAAAAGCAAAAATTTTTCTTATTTTGTGGCAAAGAGGCAGAAATTCCCATTATTTGGGGGCCAAAAGGCAGAAATTCACCTTATGTGGGGGTAAAATTGCAGAAATTTCACATATATCAGGGCAAAAATGCAGAAATTCCATTTATTTTGAAGTAAAATCCTGAAATTCCCCATATTTTGGGGCAAAAGGCAGAAATTCCCCTTATTTTGAGGCAAAAAGGCAATAATTTCCCATATTTTCATGCAAAATTGCAGAAATTTCATTCATTTCAGGGTAAAAAGTCAGAAATTCCCTTTATTTTGGGGCAAAAATGAGAAATTTCTTTGATTATGGTACAAAATTGAAGAAATTTTCTTTATTTTGGAACAAAAATGCAGAAATTTCCTATATTTTGGGGTTAAAGGCAGAAATTCTTTTATTTTGAGGTAAAATGCAGAAATTCCCCTTATTTAGATGTAAAATGCAGAAATTCCCCTAATATAGGGGAAAAATGCAGAAATTCCCAATATTTTGGGGCTAAAAGGCAGAAATTTGCCGTATTTTGAAGGAAAATTGCAGAAATTCTCATAATTTTTGGGTAAAAAGGCTGAAATTCTCCTTATTTTGGGGCAAATAGACAGAAAATCTCCTTTTTTTGGGTGCAAAAATTCAGAAATTCCCCTTATTTGGGGCAAAATTGCAGAAATTTCCTTTACTTTGGGGCAAAATTGCAGAAATTTCCCTTATTTTGGGGCATAATTGCAGAAATTTCACTTATTTCAGGGAAAAAAGGCAGAAATTTCTCTTATTTTGGGGCAAAAAGGCAGAAATTTCTTTTATTTTGGTACAAAATTGCAGAAATTTTTCTTATTTTGGGGCAAAATGCAGAAATTCCCCATATATTGGGGCAAAAGGCAGAAATTCCCCTTATTTTGAGGAAAAAAGGCTGAAATTCCTCTTATTTTGGGGCAAAAAGGCAGAAATTCCCCTTATTTTGGGACAAAAAGCAGACATTTCCCTTATTTTGAGGAAAAATTTTAGAAATTTCACTTATTTCAGGGCAAAAAAGTCAGAAATTCCCCTTTTTTTGGGGCAAAAAAACAGAAATTCCGTTTATTTTTGGGGAAAAGGCAGAAATTGCCCTTTTTTTGAGTCAAAAAGGCGGAAAATTCGCTTATTTTGGGGCAAAAGTGAAGAAATTTCACTTCTTTATGGCAAAAACATATACATTCCCTTTATTTTAGGGCAAAAAGGCAGAAATTCCCCGGATTTTAGAGCAAAATAGCAGAAATTCCCCTAATTTTGGGGCAAAAAGGAAGAAATTCCCCTTATTTTGGGGTGAAACTGCAGAAATTTCACTTATTTTGTGGCAAAATGGCAGAAATTCCCTTTATTTTCGTTGAAAAAGGCAGAAAATCCCCATATTTTGGAGCAAAATTGCAGAAATTCACCTAATTTTGGGGTAAAACATGCAGTAATTTACTTTATTTTGGGGCAAAAAGGCAGAAATTCCCCTTATTTTAAGGCAAAAGGCTGAAATTCCCCTCATTTTAGAGCAAAATTGAAGAAATTTCCGTTATTTTGGGGCAAAAATCATAAATTCCCCTTATTTTGGGGAAAAATTGCATAAATTTCCTTTATTATGAGGAAAAATTGTAGAAATTTCCTTTATTTTAGGGCAAAATTGCAGAAATTTCACTTATTTCAGAGAAAAAAATCAAAAATTTTTCATATTTTGGGGCAAAAATGCAGAAATTTCCCTTATTTTGGGGCAAAAAGGCAGAAATTCCCCTTATTTTGGGATAAAATTGCAGAAATTTCACATATTTCAGGGCAAAAGCAGAAATTCCCCTTATTTTGGGGCAAAAAGGCAGAAATTCGCCTTATTTTGGGATAAAATTGCAAAAATTTTCCATATTTGGGGGCAAAAAGACAGAAAATCCCCTTAATTTCGGGCAAAAAGGCAGAAATTCCCCATATTTTGGAGCAAAATTGCAGAAATTCCCCTAATATTGGGGCAAAAATGCAGAAATTCCTTTTATTTGGGGCAAAATGGCAGAAGTTCCAATTGTTTTCGGGTAAAGAGGCAGAAATTCCCTGTATTTTGAAGCAAAATTGCAGAAACTCCCCTAATTTTTGGGCAAAAAGGAAGAAAATCCCTTTATTTTGGGGCAAAAATACAGAAATTCTCCTTATTTCAGAGCAATAAGTCAGAAATTCCCATTATTTTAGGGCAAAATTGAAGAAATTTTTTTTATTTTGGGGCAAAATTGGAGAAATTTCTATTATTTTGGTACAGAATTGCAGAAATTTTTCTTATTTTGTGGCAAGAAGGCAGAAATTTTTTTATTTTGTGGCAAAAAGGCAAAAATTTTTCTTATTTTCAGGCAAAATTGCAGAAATTTCATTTATTTCAGGACAAAAAGTCAGAAATTCCTTTTATTTTGGGGCAAAAAGCAGAAATTTCTTTTATTTTAGTACAAAATTGAAGAAATTTTCCTTATTTTGGAACAAAAAGGCAGAAATTCCCCATATTTTGGGGCAAAAGGCAGAAATTCCCTTTTTTTGAGGTAAAAAGGCTGAAATTCCCCTTATTTTGGGGCAAAAAGGCAGAAATTCCCCTTATTTTGGGGCAAAAGGCAAAAATTCCCCTCATTTTAGGGCAATATTGCAGAAATTTCAGTTATTTTGGGGCAAAAAACAGAAATTCCCCTTATTTTGGGGAAAAATTGCATAAATTTCCTTTATTATGAGGAAAAATTGCAGAAATTTCCCTTATTTTAGGGCAAAATTTCAGAAATTTCACTTATTTCCGAGAAAAAAATCAAAATTTTTTCATATTTTGGGGCAAAAATGCAGAAATTCCCCTTATTTTGGGGCAAAAAGGCAGAAATTCCCCTTATTTTGGGATAAAATTGCCGAAATTTCCCTTATTTCGGGGCAAAAAGGTAGAAAATCCCCTTAATTTCGGGCAAAAAGCCAGATATTCCCTGTATTGTGGAGCAAAATTGCAGAAATTCCCCTAATATTGGGTCAAAAATGCAAAATTTTTTTTTATTTGGGGCAAAAAGAAGAAGTTCCAATTGTTTTCGGGTAAAGAGGCAGAAATACCCTGTATTTTGTAGCAAAATTGTAGAAACTCCCCTAATTTTTGGGCAAAAAGGAAGAAATACCCTTTATTTTTGGGCAAAAATAAAGAAATTCTCCTTATTTCGGGGCAAAAAGTCAGAAATTCTCCTTATTTTGGGGCAAAATTGAAGAAATTTCCCTTATTTTGGGGCAAAATTGCAGAAATTTCCCTTATTTTGGGGCAAAATTAAAGAAATTTATTTTGGTGCAGAATTGCAGAAATTTTTCTTATTTTGTGGTAAGAAGGCAGAAATTTTTTATATTTTGTGGCAAAAAGGCACAAATTTTTCTTATTTTCAGGCAAAATTGCAGAAATTTCATTTATTTCAGGACAAAAAGTCAAAAATTCCTTTTATTTTGGGGCAAAAAGCAGAAATTTCTTTTATTTTAGTACAAAATTGAAGAAATTTTCCTTATTTTGGAACAAAAAGGCAGAAATTCCCCATATTTTGGGGTAAAAGGCAGAAATTCCCCTTATTTTGAGGAAAAAAGGCTGAAATTCCCCTTATTTTGGGGCAAAAAGGCAGAAATTTTCCTTATTTTGGGGTAAAACTGCAGAAATTTCACTTATTTCGTGGCAAAATGGCAGAAATTCCCCTTATTTTTGTTGAAAAAGGCAGAAAATCCCCATATTTTGAGCAAAATTGCAGAAATTCACCTAATTTTGGGGTAAAACATGCAGTAATTTTCTTTATTTTGGGGCAAAAAAGCAGAAATTCCCCTTATTTTGGGGCAAAAGGCAGAAATTCCCCTCATTTTAGGGCTAAATTGCAGAAATTTCAGTTATTTTGGGGCAAAAAAAGAGAAATTCCCCTTATTTTGGGGAAAAATTGCATAAATTTCCTTTATTATGAGGAAAAATTGCAGAAATTTCCCTTATTTTAGGGCAAAATTGCAGAAATTTCACTTATTTCAGGGAAAAAAATCAAATTTTTTTTATATTTTGGGGCAAAAATGCAGAAATTTCCCTTATTTTGGGGCAAAAAGGCAGAAATTTCCCTTATTTTGGGATAAAATTGCAGAAATTTCACATATTTCAAAGCAAAAAGCAGAAATTCCCCTTATTTTGGGGCAAAAAGGCAGAAATTCCCCTTATTTTGGGATAAAATTGCAGAAATTTCCCTTATTTGGGGGCAAAAATGCAGAAAATCCCCTTAATTTCGGGCAAAAAGGCAGAAATTCCCCGTATTTTGGAGCAAAATTGCAGAAATTCCCCTAATATTGGGGCAAAAATGCAGAAATTCCTTTTATTTGGGGCAAAATGGCAGAAGTTCCCCTTGTCTACGGGTAAAGAGGCAGAAATTCCCTGTATTTTGAAGCAAAATTGCAGAAACTCCCCTAATTTTTGGGCAAAAAGGAAGAAATTCCCTTTATTTTGGGGCAAAAATACAGAAATTCTCCTTATTTTGGGGCAAAAAGTCAGAAATTCCCCTTATTTTGGGGCAAAATTGAAGAAATTTTCCTTATTTTGGGGCAAAATTGCAGAAATTTCCCTTATTTTGGGGCAAAATTGGAGAAATTTATTTTGGTACAGAATTGCAGAAATTTTTCTTATTTTGTGGCAAGAAGGCAGAATTTTTTTATATTTTGTGGCAAAAAGGCACAAATTTTTCTTATTTTCAGGCAAAATTGCAGAAATTTTATTTATTTCAGGACAAAAAGTCAGAAATTCCTTTTATTTTGGGGCAAAAAGCAGAAATTTTTTTTATTTTAGTACAAAATTGAAGAAATTTTCATTATTTTAGAACAAAAAGGCAGAAATTCCCCATATTTTGGGGCAAAAGGCAGAAATTCTTTTTTTTTTTTTTGAGGTAAAAAGGCTGAAATTCCCCTTATTTTGGGGCAAAAAGGCAGAAACTCCCTTTACTTTGTGGCAAAAAGGCAGAAATTCCTGTTAATTGGGGCAGAAAAGCAGAAATTTTCCTTCTTAGGAAGCAATAAGGCAGAAATTCGCCATATTTTGTGGCAAAAAGGCAGAAATTCCTTTTATTTGGAGGTAAAATGCTGAATATCCCCTTATTTTGGCAAAAAGGCAGAAATTCGCCTTATTTTGGGGCAAAATTGCAGAAATTTCACTTATTTCAGGGCAAAAAGTCAGAAATTTGCCTTACTTTGGGGCAAAAAGCAGAAATTCCCCTAATTTTGGGGCCAAAAACAGAAATTCCCCTTATTTTGGGGTAAAATAGCAGAAATTTCAAATATTTCAGGGTAAAAAGGCAGAAATTCCACTTAATTTCGGGCTATAAGGCAGAAGTTTCCCGTATTTTGGAGCAAAATTTCAGAAATTCCCCTTATATTGGTGCAAAAATGCAGAAATTCCCTTTATTTTGGTGAAATAAGGCTGAAATCCTTTGTATTTTGAAGCAAAATTGCACAAATTTTCCTAATTTTGAGGGAAAATGCAGAAATACACATTACTTTGGGGCAAAAAGACAGAAATTTTCTTTATTTCAGGGCAAAAACTCAGAAATTCCTCTTATTTTGGGGCAAAATTGCAGAAATTTTTCTTATTTTGAGCAAAATTGCAGAAATTTCACTTATTTCAGGGAAAGAAGACAGGAATTTCTCTTGTTTTGGGGCAAAAGGGAAGAAATTTCTTTTATTTTTGTAGAAAATTGCAGAAATTTTCATTATTTTGAGGCAAAAATGCAGAAACTCCCTATATTTTGGGGCAAAAAAGGAGAGATTCCCGATATTATGAGGTAAAAAGGCTGAAATTCCCCTTATTTTGGGGCAAAAAGACAGAAATGCCCCTTATTTTGTGGCAAAAAGGCAGAAATTTCTCTTATTTTGTGGCAAAATTGCAGAAATTTAACTTATTTCAGGGCAAAATTCAAAAATTCCCCTTATTTTGGGGCAAAAATACAGAAATTCCGTTTATTTTGGGGTAAAAATGCAGAAATTCCTATTATTTTGGGTAAAATGAAGAAATTTCTCTTTTTTGTGGCAAAAGAAATACATTCCCCTTATATTCGGGCAAAAAAGCAGAAATTCCCCGTATTTTGGAGCAAAATTGCAGAAATTCCCCTAGTTGTGGGGCAAAAAGGCAGTAATTCACTATATGTTGGGGCAAAAAGACAGAAATTCTCCTTATTATGGGGCAAAACTCAAAAATTCCACTTATTTTGGGGCAATATTCCAGAAATTTCCCTTATTTTGGGGCAAAATTGCAGAAATTCCATATTTTGGGTCAAAATTGCAGAAATTTCCTTATTTCAGGAAAATAACGCAGAAATTTTTCATATTTTAGAGCAAAAGTGCAGAAATTCCTAATATTTTGTGGCAAAAATTCAGAAATTCCTTTTATTTTGAGGTAAAAAGGCTGAAATTCCCATTATTTGCGGGCAAAAAGGAAGAAATTTTCCTTATTTTGGGGCAAAATTGAAGAAATTTCACTTATTTCAGGGTAATAAGTCAGAAATTCCCCTTATTTTGGGGCAAAATAGACAGAAATTCCCTTTGTTTTGGGGGAAAAAGAAATTCCACTTATTTAGATGCAAAAAGGCAGAAATTCCCCTTATTTTGGGGCAAAAATGAAAAAATTTCCATTTTTTATGGCAAAAAGGTTTGCATTCTTTTAATTTTCGGGCAAAAAGGCAGCAATTCCCCGTATTTTGGAGCAAAATTCTAGAAATTCCCCTAATTGTGGGGCAAAAAGGCAGAAATTCCCTATATGTTAGGGCAAAAAGACAGAAATTCTTATTTTGGGGCAAAGCTCAGAAATTCCACTTATTTTGGGGCAAAATTCCAGAAATTTCCCTTATTTTAAGGCAAAATGCAGAAATTTCCGTTTTTTGGGGGCAAAATTGCAGAAATTTCCCTTATTTCAGGAATAAAAGGCAGAAATTTTCCTTATTTTAGGGCAAAAGGGCAGAAATTCCTAATATTTTGTTGCAAAAATGCAGAAATTCCCCTTATTTTGAGGTAAAAAGTCTGAAATTCCCCTTATTTGGGGGTAAAAAGTCAGAAATTCCCCTTATTTTGGGGCAAAATTGAAGAAATTTCACTTATTTGAGGGTAATAAGTCAGAAATTCCCCTTATTTTGGGGCAAAAAAAGACAGAAATTCTTTTTGTTTTGGGGGAAAAGACAGAAATTCCACTTATTTAGTGGCAAAAAGGAAGAAATTCCCCTCATTTTGGGGCAAAAATCAAGAAATTTCCCTTTATTATGGCAAAAAGGTTTGCATTCCCCTTATTTTCGGGAAAAAAGGCAGAAATTCCCCGTGTTTTGGAGCAAAATTGCAGAAATTCCCCTAAATTTGGGGCAAAAGGCAGAAATTCTCTTTATTTTGGGGCAAAAATCAGAAATTCCCCTTATTTTGGGGTAAAATTCCAGAAATTTCCTTTATTTTTGGGCAAAATTGCAGAAATTTCCTTTATTTGGGGCAAAATTGCAGAAATTTCACTTATTTTCAGGTAAAAAGGTTGAAATTTCCTTTATTTAGGGGCCAAAAGGGAGAAAGTCCCCTTACTTTGGGGCAAAATTGCAGAAATTTTCCTTATTTTGCAGCAAAAAGGCAGAAATTTCTTATATTTTGGGGCGAAAAGGCAGAAATTCCCCTTATTTTGAGGTAATAAGTCTGAAATTCCCCTTATTTTGGGGCAAAAAGGCAGAAATTCTTTTATTTTGGGGTAAAATTGTAGAAATTTCAAATATTTCAGGGCAAAATGGCATAAATTCTCCTTATTTTTGGGCAAAAAGATGAAATCCCTTATTTTTGGGTAAAATTGCAGATATTTCAATTATTTCGGGACAAAAAGGCAGAAATTCCACTTAATGTCGGGCAAAAAGGCAGAAATGACCCGTATTTAGAGCAAAATTGCAGAAATTCCTCTAATATTGGTGCAATAATGCAGAAATTCCCTTTATTTTGGAGCAAAAAAGCAGATATTCCCCATATTTTGGTGCAAAAAGGCTGAAATTCTTCTCATTTTGAGGTAAAATGCTGAAATTCCTCATATTTTGGGGTAAAAAGGCACAAATTTTCCTTATTTTCAGGCAAAATTGCAGAAATTTCATTTATATCAGGGTAAAAAGAGGGAAATTCCCCTTCTTTTGGGGCAAAAAGCAGAAATTTCTTTTATTATGGTAAAAAATTTAAGAAATTTTCTTTTTTTGGAACAAAAAGGCAGAAATTCCCCATTTTTTGGGGTAAAATCCAGAAATTCCCCTTATTTAGATGTAAAACGCAGAAATTCCCCTAATATTGGGGGAAAATGAGGAAATTCCCTTTATTTTGGGGCTAAAAGGCAGACATTTCCCTTATTTTGGGGAAAAAGTCACACATTCCCCTTATTTTAGGGCAAAATTGCAGAAATTTCTTTTATTTGGCGGTAAAAAACAGAAATCCCTTAATTTGGGGAAAATTGCAGAAATTTCCTTTATTATGGGGAAAAATTGCAGAAATTTCTCTTATTTTAGGGAAAAATTGCAGAAATTTCACTTATTTCAAAGAAGAAAAGCAAAAATTTTTCTTATTTTGGGGCAAAAATGCAGAAATTTCCTTTATTTTTGGGCAAAAAAGCAGAAATTCCCCTTATTTTGGGATAAAATTGCCGAAATTTCCCTTATTTGGGGGCAAAAAGGCAGAAAATCCCCTTAATTTCGGGCAAAAAGGCAAAAATTCCCCGTATTTTGGAGCAAAATTGCAGAAATTCCCCTAATATTGGGGCAAAAATGCAGAAATTACTTTTATTTGGGGCAAAAAGGCAGAAGTTCCACTTATTTTTGGGGAAAGAGGCAGAAATTACCTGTATTTTGAAGCAAATTTTCAGAAACTTCCCTAATTTTGGGGCAAAAATGCAGAAATTCCCTTTATTTTGGGGCAAAAATACAGAAATTCTCCTTATTTCGGGGAAAAAATCAGAAATTCCCCTTATTTTGGGGCAAAAAGCAGAAATTTCTTTTATTATGGTAAAAAATTTAAGAAATTTTCTTTTTTTGTAACAAAAAGGCAGATATTCCCCATATTTTGGTGCAAAAAGGCTGAAATTCCCCTCATTTTGAGGTAAAATGCTGAAATTCCTCATATTTTGGGTCAAAAGTTAGAAATTTCCCTCATTTTGAGGCAAAAAGGCACAAATTTCCCTTATTTTCAGGCAAAATTGCAGAAATTTCATTTATTTCAGGGTAAAAAGTCAGAAATTCCTCTTATTTTGGGGCAAAAAGCAGAAATTTCTTTTATTATGGTACAAAATTTAAGAAATTTTCTTTTTTTTTGGAACAAAAAGGCAGAAATTCCCCATTTTTTAGGGTAAAATCCAGAAATTCTCCTTATTTAGAGGTAAAACGCAGAAATTCCTCTAATATTGGGGGAAAATGAAGAAATTCCCTTTATTTTGGGGCTAAAAGGCAGAAATTCCCCTTATTTTGGGGAAAAAGTCACAAATTCCCCTTTTTTTAGGGCAAAATTGTAGAAATTTCCTTTAATTGGTGATAAAAAACAGAAATTCCCTTAATTTGGGGAAAAATTGCAGAAATTTCTGTTATTTTAGGGCAAAATTGCAGAAATTTCACTTATTTCAGAGAAAAAAAGCAAAAATTTTTCTTATTTTTGGGCAAAAATGCAGAAATTTTCTTTATTTTTTGGCAAAAAAGCAGAAATTCCCCTTATTTTGAGATAAAATTGCCGAAATTTCCCTTATTTGGGGGCAAAAAGGCAGAAAATCCCTTTAATTTCGGGGAAAAAGGCAAAAATTCCCCGTATTTTGGAGCAAAATTGCAGAAATTCCCCAAATATTGGGGCAAAAATGCAGAAATTCCTTTTACTTGTGGCAAAAAGGCAGAAATTCCCCTTATTTTCTGGGAAAGAGGCAAAAATATTCTGTATTTTGAAACAAAATTGCTGAAACTTTCCTAATTTTGGGCCAAAAAATCAGAAATTTCATTTATTTAGGGGCAAAAATACAGAAATTCTTCTTATTTTGAGACAAAATTGAAGAAATTTCCCTTATTTTGGGGCAAAATTGCAGAAATTTTCCTTATTTTGGGGCAAAATTGAGAAATTTCTTTTATTTTGGTACAGAATTGCAGAAATTTTTCTTATTTTGTGGCAAGAAGGCAGAAATTTTTTATATTTTGTGGCAAAAAGGCACAAATTTTTCTTATTTTCGGGCAAAATTGCAGAAATTTCATTTATTTCAGGACAAAAAGTCAGAAATTCCTTTTATTTTGGGGCAAAAAGCAGAAATTTCTTCTATTTTGGTACAAAATTGAAGAAATTTTCCTTATTTTCGAACAAAAAGGTAGAAATTCCCCATATTTTGTGGCAAAAGGCAGAAATTCCCCTTATTTTGAGGTAAAAAGGCTGAAATTCCCCTTATTTTGAGGCAAAAAGGCGGAAATTCTTTTTATTTTGGGGTAAAATTAAAAAAATTTCAAATATTTCAGGGCAAAATGGCAGAAATTCCCCTTATTTTGGGGCAAAAAGATTAAATACCTTATTTTTGGCTAAAATTGCCGATATTTCACTTATTTTGGGACAAAAAGGCAGAAATTCCACTTAATTTCAGGCAAAAAGGCCGAAATGACCCGTATATCGGAGCAAAATTGCAGAAATTCCTCTAATATTGGTGCAATAATGCAGAAATTCCCTTTATTTTGGAGCAAAAAGGCAGATATTCCCCATATTTTGGTGCAAAAAGACTGAAATTCCCCTCATTTTGAGGTAAAATTCTGAAATTCCTCATATTTTGGGGCAAAATGCAGAAATTCCCCTCATTTTGGGGCAAACAGGCAAAAATTTCCCTTATTTTCAGGCAAAATTGCAGAAATTTCATTTATTTCAGGGTTAAAAGTCAGAAATTCCCCTTATATCGGGGCAAAAAGCAGAAATTTCTTTTATTATGGTACAAAATTTAAGAAATTTTCCTTTTTTTGGAACAAAAAGTCAGAAATTCCCCATTTTTTGGTGTAAAATCCAGAAATTCCCCTTATTTAGAGGAAAAACGCAGAAATTCCCCTAATATTATGGGAAAATGAAGAAATTCCCTTAATTTTGGGGCTAAAAGGCAGACATTCCCCTTATTTTGGGGAAAAAGTCACAAATTCCCCTTATTTTAGGGCAAAATTGCAGAAATTTCTTTTATTTGGCGGTAAAAATCAGAAATTCCCTTAATTTGAAGAAAATTGCAGAAATTTCTTTTACTATGGGGAAAAATTGCAGAAATTTCTCTTATTTTAGGGCAAAATTGCAGAAATTTCACTTATTTCAGAGAAAAAAAGCAAAATTTTTTCTTATTTTGGGGCAAAAATGCAGAAATTTCCTTTATTTTTGGCAAAAAAGCAGAAATTCCCCTTATTTTGTGATAAAATTGCCGAAATTTCCCTTATTTGGGAGCAAAAAGGCAGAAAATCCCCTTAATTTCGGGTAAAAAGGCAAAAATTCCCCGTATTTTGGAGCAAAATTGCAGAAATTCCCCTAATATTGGGGCAAAAATGCAGAAATTCCTTTCATTGGGCTAAAAACGCAGAAGTTCCTCTTATTTTCGGGGAAAGAATCAGAAATTCCCTGTATTTTGAAGCAAAATTGCAGAAACTCCCCTAATTTTGGGGCAAAAATTCAGAAATTCCCTTTATTTTGGGGCAAAAATACAGAAATTCTCCTTATTTCGGGGAAAAAATCAGAAATTCCCCTTATTTTGGGGCAAAATTGAAGAAATTTCCCTTATTTTGGGGCAAAATTGCAGAAATTTCTCTTATTTTGGGGCAAAATTGGAGAAATTTCTTTTATTTTGGTACAGAATTGCAGAAATATTTCTTATTTTGTGGCAAGAAGGCAGAAATTTTATATATTTTGTGGAAAAAGGCAGAAATTTTTCTTATTTTCAGGCAAAATTGGAGAAATTTCATTTATTTCAGGACAAAAAGTCAGAAATTCCTTTTATTTTGGGGCAAAAATCAGAAATTTCTTCTATTTTGGTACAAAATTGAAGAAATTTTCTTTATTTTGAAACAAAAAGGCAGAAATTTCCCATATTTTGTGGCAAAAGGCAGAAATTCCCCTTATTTTGAGGTAATAAGGCTGAAATTCCCCTTATTTTGGGGCAAAAAGGCAGAAATTCTTATTATTTTGGGGTAAAATTGAAAAAAATTCAAATATTTCATGGCAAAATGATAGAATTTCCACTTATTTTGGGGCAAAAATATCAAATCCCTTATTTTTGGGTAAAATTGCAGATATTTCACTTATTTTGGGACAAAAAGGCAGAAATTTCACTTAATTTCGGGCAAAAAGGCAGAAATGACCCGTATTTTGGAGCAACATTGCAGAAATTCCTCTAATATTGGTGCAATAATGCAGAAATTTCCTTTATTTTGGAGCAAAAAGGCAGATATTCCCCATATTTTGGTGCAAAAAGGCAGAAATTCCCCTCATTTTGGGGCAAAAAGGCACAAATTTCCCTTATTTTCAGGCAAAATTGCAGAAATTTCATTTATTTCAGGGTAAAAAGTCAGAAATTTCCCTTATTTTGGGGCAAAAAGCAGAAATTTCTTTTATTATGGTACAAAATTTAAGAATTTTTTTTTTATTTTGGAACAAAAAGGCAGAAATTCCCCATTTTTGGGGGTAAAATCCAGAAATTCCCCTTATTTAGATGTAAAACGCAGAAATTCCCCTAATATTGGGGGAAAATTAAGA
Source organism: Micromys minutus (assembly GCF_963924665.1). NCBI lineage: Eukaryota > Metazoa > Chordata > Mammalia > Rodentia > Muridae > Micromys > Micromys minutus. The sequence continues at coordinate 7,933,030 of NW_027667467.1, read as the reverse complement.
AATTCCCTTTATTTTGGGGCTAAACGGCAGAAATTCTCCTTATTTTGGGGAAAAAGTCAGAAATTCCCCTTATTTTAGGGCAAAATTGCAGAAATTTCTTATATTTGGGAGCAAAAAACAGAAATTCCATTAATTTGGAGAAAATTGTAGAAATTTCCTTTATTATGGGGAAAAATTGCAGAAATTTCTCTTATTTTAGGGCAAAATTGCAGAAATTTCACTTATTTCAGAGAACAAAAGCAAAATTTTTTCTTATTTTGGGGCAAAAATGCCGAAATTTTCTTATTTTGGGGCTAAAAAGCAGAAATTCCCCTTATTTTGGGATAAAATTGCCGAAATTTCCCTTATTTGGGTGCAAAAAGCAGAAAATCTCCTTAATTTCGGGCAAAAATGCAAAAATTCCCTGTATTTTGGAGCAAAATTGCAGAAATTCCCCTAATATTGGGGCAAAAATGCAGAAATTCCTTTTATTTGGGGCAAAAAGGCCGAAGTTCCTCTTATTTTCGGGGAAAGAGGCAGAAATTCCCTGTATTTTGAAGCAAAATTGCAGAAACTCCCCTAATTTTGGGGCAAAAAGGCAGAAATTCCCTTTATTCTGGTGCAAAAATACAGAAATTCTCCTTATTTTGGGGCAAAATTGAAGAAATTTCCCTTATTTTGGGTCAAAATTGGAGAAATTTCTTTTATTTTGGTACAGAATTGCAGAAATTTTTCTTATTTTGTGGCAAGAAGGCAGAAATTTTTTTATATTTTGTGGCAAAAAGGCAGAAATTTTTCTTATTTTCGGGCAAAATTGCAGAAATTTCATTTATTTCAGGACAAAAAGTCAGAAATTTTTTTTGGGGACAAAAAGCAGAAATTTCTTCGATTTTGGTACAAAATTTAAGAAATTTTTCTTATTTTGGAACAAAAAGGCAGAAATTCCCCATAATTTGGGGCAAAAGGCAGAAATTCCCCTTATTTTGAGGTTAAAAGGATGAAATTCCTCTTATTTTGGGGCAAAAAGGCAGAAATTCCCTTTACTTTGCAGCAAAAAGGCAGAAATTCCCGTTAATTGGGGCAGAAAAGCAGAAATTTTCCTTATTTGGGGGCAATAAGGCAGATATTCCCCATATTTTGTGGCAAAAAGGCAGAAATTCCCCTTATTTGGAGGTAAAATCCTGAAATTCCCCTTATTCTGGGCAAAAAGGCAGATATTCCCCTTATTTTGGGGCAAAATTGCAGAAATTTCACTTATTTCAGGGCAAAAAGTCAGAAATTTGCCTTATTTTGGGGCAAAAAGCAGAAATTCCCCTAATTTTGGGGCCAAAAACAGAAATTCCCTATATTTTGGGGTAAAATTGCAGAAATTTCAAATATTTCAGGGCAAAAATGCAGAAATTCCACTTAATTTTGTGCTATAAGGCAGAAATTCCCCGTACTCTGGAGCAAAATTTCAGAAATTCCCCTTATATTGGTGAAAAATGCAGAAATTCCCTTTATTTTGGTGCAATAAGGCTCAAATTCCCCGTATTTTGAAGCAAAATTGCACAAGTTCCCCTAATTTAGAGTGAAAATGCAGAAATACACATAATTTTGGGGAAAAAAGACAGAAATTCTCCTTATTTTGGGGCAAAATTGCAGAAATATCCCTTATTTTGTGGCAAAATTGCAGAAATTTTTCTTATTTTGTTCAAAATTGCAGAAATTTCAATTATTTCAGAATAAGAAGACAGGAATTTCTCTTGTTTTAGGACAAAAGGGCAGGAATTTCTTGTATTTTGGTACAAAATTGCAGAAAATTTCTCTATTTTGGAGCAAAAATGCAGAAATTCCCCATATTTTGGGGCAAAAATGCAAAGATTCCCCTTATTATGAGGAAAAATGCTGAAATTCCCCTTATTTTGGGGCAAAAAGACAGAAATTCCCCTTATTTTGTGGCAAAAAGGCAGAAATTTCTCTTATTTTGGGGCAAAATTGCAGAAATTTTACTTATTTCTGGGAAAAAATTCAAAAATTTCCCTTATTTGGGGCAAAAAGGCAGAAATTCCGTTTATTTTTGGGTAAAAAGACAGAAATTTCACTTATTTTGAGGGGAAAAGGAAGAAATTCCTCTTATTTTGGGGCAAAAATGAAGAAATTTCCTTTTTTTGTGGCAAAAGGTATACATTCCCATTATTTTCTGGCAAAAATGCAGAAATTCCCTATATTTTGGAGCAAAATTGCAGAAATTCCCCTAGTTGTTGGGCAAAAAGGCAGAAATTCCCTATATGTTGGGCCAAAAATCAGAAATTCCCCTTATTTTGGGGCAAAACTCAGAAATTCCACTTATTTTGGGGCAAAATTCCAGAAATTTCCCTTATTTTGGTGCCAAATTGCAGAAATTTCCCTTATTTTGGGTCAAAATTGCAGAAATTTCACTTATTTCAGGAAAAAAAGGCAGAAATTTTCTTTATTTTAGGGCAAAAAGGCAGAAATTCTTAATATTTTGTGACAAAAATGCAGAAATTCCCCTTATTTTGAGGTAAAAAGGCTGAAATTCCCCTTATTTTGGGGCAAAAATGAAGAAATTTCCCTTTTTTATAGCAAAAAGGTATGCATTCCCCTTATTTTCGGGCAAAAAGGCAGAAATTCCCCGTATTTTGGAGCAAAATTGCAGAAATTCCCTTTATTTCGAGGTAAAAAAGCTGAAATTCTCCTTTTTTGGGGGCAAAAGCAGAAATTTTCCTTATTTTGGGGCAAAATTGAAGAAATTTCACTTATTTCAGGGTAATAAGTCAGAATTTCCCCTTATTTTGGGGCAAAAAAGACAGAAATTCCCTTTGTTCTGGGAGAAAAAGACAGAAATTCCACTTATTTAGAGGCAAAAAGGTAGAAATTCCCCTTATTTTGGGGCAAAAATGATGAAATTATCCTTTTTTTGGCAAAAAGGTATGCATTCCCCTCATTTTCGGCGATAAAGGCAGAAAATCCTCGTATTTTGGAGCAACATTGCAGAAATTTACCTAATTTTGGGGTAAAACATGCAGTAATTTTCTTTATTTTGTGGCAAAAAGGCAGAAATGCCCCTTATTTTGGGGCAAATGGCAGAAATTTCTCTTATTTCGAGGTAATAAGGCTGAAATTCCCCTTATTTTGGGGCAAAAGGGCCGAAATTCTTTTTATTTTTGGGTAAAATTGCAGAAATTTCAAATATTTTAGGGCAAAATGGCAGAAATTCCCCTTATTTTGGGGCAAAAAGATGAAATCCCTAATTTTTGGCTAAAAAAAAAGGCAGAAATTCCACTTAATTTTGGGCAAAAAGGCAGAAATGACCAGTATTTTGGAACAAAAAGGCTGAAATATCCCTTATTTTGTGGTAAAATGCTGAAATTCCTCATATTTTGGGGCAAAAGGCAGAAATTCCCCTCATTTTGGGGCAAAAGGGCAAAAATTCCCCTTATTTTGAGGTAAAACTGAAGAAATTTCACTTATTTTGCAGAAATTCCCCTTATTTTTGGCGAAAAAAGAAGAAAATCCCTGTATTTTGGAGCAAAATTGCAGACATTCACCTAATTTTAGGATAAAACATGCAGTAATTTTCTTTGTTTTGGGACAAAAGGCAGAAATTCCCATTATTTTAGGGAAAAATTGCAGAAATTTCCCTTATTTGGGGACAAAAAACAGAAATTCCCTTTATTTTGGGGCAAAATTGCAGAAATTTCCTTTTTTATGGAAAAAAATTGCAGAAATTTCCTTTATTTCAAGGCAAAATTGCAGAAATTTCACTTATTTCAGAGAAAAAAAGCAAAAATTTTTCTTATTTTGGGGCAAAAACGCAGAAATTCCCATTATTTTGGGGCAAAAAGGCAGAAATTCACCTTATTTTGGGGTAAAATTGCAGACATTTCACATATTTCAGGGCAAAAAGGCAGAAATTCCCCTTATTTGGGGGCAAAAATGCAGAAATTCATTTTATTTTGGGATAAAATTGCAGAAATTTTCCTTTTTGGGGGGCAAAAAGGAAGAAAATCCCCGGAGTTTGAAGCAAAATTGCAGAAATTCCCCTAATATTGGGGCAAAAATGCAGAAATTCCCTTTATTTGGGGCAAATCGGCAGACGTTCCCCTTATTTTCGGGAAAAGAGGCAGATATTCCCTGTATTTTGAAGCAAAATTGCAGAAACTCCCCTAATTTTGGGGCAAAAAGGCAGAAATTCCCTTTATTTTGTGGCAAAAATACAGAAATTCTCCTTATTTGGGGGAAAAAATCAGAAATATCCCTTATTTTGGGGCAAAATTTTAGAAATTTCTTTTATTTTGGTACAGAATTGCAGAAATTTTTCTTATTTTGTGGCAAAAAGGCAGAAATTCCCCATATTTTGGTGCAAAAAGGCTGAAATTCCCCTTATTTTGAAGTAAACTGCTGAATTTCCCCATATTTTGGGGTTCAAAGGCAGAAATTCCCCTCATTTTGGGGCAAAAAGGCACAAATTTCCCTTATTTTCCGGCAAAATTGCAGAAATTTTATTTATTTCAGGGCAAAAAGTCAGAAATTACTTTTATTTTGGGGCAAAAAGCAGAAATTTCTTTTATTTTGGTACAAAATTGAAGAAAATTTCCTTATTTTGGAACAAAAAGGCAGAAATTCCCCATATTTTGTGGCAAAATGCAGGAATTCCCCTTATTTAGAGGTAAAATGCAGAAATTCCCCTAATTTTGAGGAAAAATGCAGAAATTCCCTTTATTTTGGAGCTAAAAGGCAGAAATTTTCCGTATTTTGAAGCAAAATTGCAGAAAATCTCATAATTTTAGGGGAAAAAGTCTGAAATTCTCCTTATTTTGGTGCAAAAAGAAAGAATATCTCCGTTTTTCAAGGGCAAAAACTCAGAAATTCCCCTTATTTGTGGCAAAATTGCAGAAATTTCCTTTACTTTGGGGCAAAATTGCAGAAATTTCCCTTATTATGGGGCAAAATTGCAGAAATTTCAATTATTTCAGGGAAAAAAGGCAGAAATTTTTCGTATTTTGGGGCAAAAAGGCAGAAATTTCTTTTATTTTGGTACAAAATTGCAGAAATTTTTCTTATTTTGGGGCAAAAAGGCAGAAATTCCCCAAACTTTGGGGCAAAAGGCAGAAATTTTCCTTATTTTGATGAAAAAAGGCTGAAATTTCCCTTATTTTGGGGCAAGAATGCAGAAATTCCCCTTATTTTGGGGCAAAAAGCAGACATTTCCCTTATTTTGGGGAAAAATTTTAGAAATTTAACTTATTTTAGAGCAAAAAGTCAGAAATTCCCCTTATTTTGGGGCAAAAAGACAGAAATTCCGTTTATTTTTGGGGAATAGTCAGAAATTGCACTTATTTTGAGGCAAAAATGCGGAAAATTTCCTTATTTTGGGGTAAAAATGAAGAAATTTCCCTTTTTATGGCAAAAAGGTATACATTCCCTTTATTTTCGGGCAAAAAGGCAGAAATTCCCCGTATTTTGGAGCACAATTGCAGAAATTCACCTAATTTTGGGGTAAAACATGCAGTAATTTTCTTTGTTTGGGGGCAAAAGGCAGAAATTCCCATTATTTTGGGGCAAAAAGCAGAAATTCTCCTTATTTTAAGGCAAAATTGCAGACATTTCCCTTATTTGGGGACAAAAAACAGAAATGCCCTTTATTTTGGGGCAAAATTGCAGAAAATTCTTTTACTATGAGGAAAAATTGCAGAAATTTCTTTTATTTTAAGGCAAAATTGCAGAAATTTCACTTCTTTCAGAGAATAAATGCAAAAATTTTTTTTATTTTGAGGCAAAAATGCAGAAATTCCCATTATTTTGGGGCAAAAAGGCAGAAATTCACCTTATTTTGGGGTAAAATTGCAGACATTTCACATATTTCAGGGCAAAAGGCAGAAATTCCCGTTATTTGGGGGCAAAAAGGCAGAAATTCCCCTTATTTTGGTATAAAATTGCAGAAATTTCCCTTGATTGGGGGCAAAAAGGCAGAAAATCTCCTTAATTTCGGGCAAAAAGGCAGAAATTCCTCGTATTTTGGAGCAAAATTGCAGAAATTCCCTTAATATTGGGGCAAAAATGCAGAAATTCCCTTTATGTGAAGCAAATTGGCAGAAGTTCCCCTTATATTCGGGAAAATAGGCAGAAATTCCCTGTATTTTGAAGCAAAATTTCTGAAACTCCGCTAATTTTGGGGCCAAAAGGCAGAAATTCCCTATATTTTGGGGCAAAAATACAGAAATTCTCATTATTTTGGGGCAAAAATCAGAAATTTCCTTTATTTTGGGGCAAAATTTTAGAAATTTCTTTTATTTTGGTACAGAATTGCAGAAATTTTTCTTATTTTGTGGCAAAAAGGCAGAAGTTCCCCATATTTTGGTGCAAAAATGCTGAAATTCCCCTTATTTTGAGGTAAAATGCTGAAATACCCCATATTTTGGAGTTAAAAGGCAGAAATTCCCCTAATTTTGGGGCAAAAAAGCACAAATTTCTCTTATTTTCGGGCAAAATTGCAGAAATTTAATTTATTTCAGGGCAAAAAGTCAGAAATTACTTTTACGTTGGGGCAAAAAGCAGAAATTTCTTTTATTTTGGTACAAAATTGAAGAAATTTTCCTTATTTTGGAACAAAAAGTCAGAAATTCCCCATATTTTGACAAAAGGCAGTAATTCCCCTTATTTTGAGGTGAAAAGTCTGAAGTTCCCCTTATTTGGAGGTAAAATGATGAAATTCCCCTTATTTTGGAAAAAAAGGCAGCAATTCCCCTTATTTTGGGGCAAAATTGCAGAAATTTCACTTATTTCAGGGCAAAAAGTCAGAAATTTCCCTTATTTTGGGGCAAAAACAGAAATTCTCTTAATTTTGGGGCCAAATATAAATTGCCCTTATTTTGAGGTAAAATTGCGGAAATTTTATATATTTCAGGGCAAAAAGGCAGAAATTCCACTTTATTTCGGGCAATAAGGCAGAAATTCCCCGTATTTTGGAGCAAAATTTCAGAAATTCCTTTTTCATTGGTGCAAAAAGGCAGAAATTCCCTTTATTTGGTGCAATAAGGCAGAAATTCCCCGTATTTTGAAGCAAAATTGCACATATTCCCCTAATTTTGAGGGAAAATGCAGAAATTCACATTATTTTGGGGCAAAAAGACAGAAATTCTCCTTATTTCAAGGCAAAAAGTCAGAAATTCCCCTTATTTTGGTGCAAAATTCCAGAAATGTCCATTATTTTGGGGCAAAATTGCAGAAATCTCCCTTATTTTGGGGCAAAATTACAGAAATTTCTCTTATTTCAGGGAAAAAACACAGAAATTTCTCTTATTTTGGGGCAAAAAGGCAGAAATTACTTTTATTTTGGTAAAAAATTGCAGAAAATTTCTTTATTTTGGGGCAAAAATACAGAAATTCCCCATATTTTAGGGCAAAAATGTAGAGATTCCCCTTATTATTAGGTAAAAAGGCTAAAATTCCCCTTATTTTGGGAAAAAAAGACAGAAATTCCCCTTATTTTGTGGCAAAAAGGCAGAAATTTCTTTTATTTTGGGGCAAAATTGCAGAAATTTCACATATTTCAGGGCAAAATTCAAAAATTCCTTTTATTTTGGGGCAAAAATACAGAAATTCCGTATATTTTTGGGTAAAAAGGCAGAAATTTCACTTATTTCAGGGAAAAAAGGCAGAAATTCCTCTTATTTTGGGGCAAAAATGAAGAAATTTCCCTTTTTTGTGGCAAAACGTAAACATTCCCCTTATTTTCGGGCAAAAAAGCAGAAATTCCTCGTATTTTGAAGCAAAATTGCAGAAATTCCCCTAATTGTGGGGCAAAAAGGCAGAAATTTCCTATATGTTGTGGCAAAAAAAGAAATTCTCCTTATTTTGGGGCAAAACTAAGAAATTCCATTTATTTTGGGACAAAATTCCAGAAATTTCCCTTATTTTGGGACAAATTTGCAGAAATTTCAATTATTTTGGGGCAAAATTGCAGAAATTTCACTTATTTCAGGTAAAAAAGGCAGAAATTTTCCTTATTTTGGGGCAAAAAGGCAGAAATTTAACTTATTTCAGGGCATCATTCAAAAATTCCTTTTATTTTGGGGCAAAAGACAGAAATTGCGTTAATTTTTGGGTAAAAAGGCAGAAATTTCATTTATTTTGAGGTAAAAAGGCAGAAATTCCTCTTATTTTGAGGCAAAAATGAAGAAATTTCCCTTTTTAGTGGCAAAAGGTATACATTCCCCTAATTTTCAGGAAATAATGCAGAAATTACCCGTATTTTGAAGCAAAATTGCAGAAATTGAAGCAAAATTTGCCCCTAGTTGTGGGGCAAAAAGGCAGAAATTTCCTATTTGTTGGGGCAAAAAGACAGAAATTCTCCGTATTTTGGGGCAAAACTCAGAAATTCCACTTATTTTGGGGCAAAATTCCAGAAATTTCCCTTATTTTGGGGCAAAATTGCAGAAATTTCACTTATTTTGGGGCAAAATTGCAGAAATTTCACTTATTTCAGGGAAAAAAGGCAGAAATTTTCCTTATTTTGGGGCAAAATTGCAGAAATTTCACTTATTTCAGAGAAAAAAAGCAAAAATTTTTTATTTTGGGGCAAAAAGGCAGAAATTTCCCTTATTTTGGGGCAAAATTGCAGAAATTTCACTTATTTTGGGGCAAAATTGCAGAAATTTCACTTATTTCAGGGAAGAAAGGCAGAAATATTCCTTATTTTAGAGCAAAAATGCGTAAATTTATAATATTTAGTGGCAAAAATGCAGAAATTCCCATTATTTTGAGGTAAAAAGGCTGAAAATCCCATTATTTGGGGGCAAAAATGCAGAAATTTATCTTATTTTGGGGCAAAAATACAGAAATTCCCCTTATTTTGGGGCAAAATTGCAGAAATTTCAATTATTTTGGGAAAAAATTTTAGAAATTTAACTCATTTCAGGGCAAAAATTCAGAAATTCCCCTAATTTTGGGGCAAAAAAACAGAAATTCCGTTTATTTTTGGGAAAAAGTCAGAAATTGCACTTATTTTGAGTCAAAAAGGCGGAAAATCCCCTTATTTTGGGGTAAAAATGAAGAAATTTCCCTTTTTATGGCAAAAAGTTATACATTCCCTTTATTTTCGGGCAAAAAGGCAGAAATTCCCCGTATTTTGGAGCAAAATTGCAGAAATTCCCCTAATTTTGGGGCAAAAAGGGAGAAATTCCCCTTATTTTGGGGTAAAACTGCAGAAATTTCACTTATTTTGCTGCTAAATGGCAGAAATTCCCATTATTTTCTGCGAAAAAGGCAGAAAATCCCTGTATTTTGGAGCAAAATTGCAGAAATTCACCTAATTTTGGCATAAAACATGCAGTAATTTTCTTTGTTTTGGGGCAAATAGGCAGAAATTCCCATTATTTTGGGGCAAAAGGCTGAAATTCCCCTTATTTTAGGGCAAAATTGCAGAAATTTCCCTTATTTGGGGACAAAAAACAGAAATTCCCATTATTTTGAGGCAAAATTGCAGAAAATTCCTTTATTATGGGGAAAAATTGCAGAAATTTCTTTTATTTTAAGGCAAAATTGCAGAAATTTCACTTATTTCAGAGAAAAAAAGCAAAAATTTTTCTTGTTTTGAAGCAAAAATGCAGAAATTTCCATTATTTTGGGGCAAAAAGGCAGAAATTCACCTTATTTTGGGGTAAAATTGCAGACATTTCACATATTTCGGGGCAAAAGGCAGAAATTCCTGTTATTTGAGGGCAAAAGGCAGAAATTCCTTGTATTTTAAAGCAAAATTGCAGAAATTCCCCAAATATTGGGGCAAAAATGCAGAAATTCCCTTTATTTGGGGCAAATCAGCAGAAGTTCCCCTTATTTTTGGGAAAAGAGGCAGAAATTCTCTGTATTTTAAAGCAAAATTGCAGAAACTCCCGTAATTTTGGGGCAAAAAGGCAGATATTCTTCTTTTTTTGGGGCAAAAATACCAAAATTCTCCTTATTTCGGGGCAAAAATCAGAAATTTCCCTTATTTTGGGGCAAAATTTTAGAAATTTTTTTTATTTTGGAACAGAATTGCAGAAATTTTTTTTATTTTGTAGCAAAAAGGCAGAAATTCCCCATATTTTGGTGCAAAAAGGCTGAAATTCCCCTTATTTTGAGGTAAAATGCTGAAATTCCCCATATTTTCGGGTTAAAGGGCAGAAATTCCCCTCATTTTGGGGCAAAAAGGCACAAATTTCCCTTATTTTCGGGCTAAATTGCAGAAATTTCAATTATTTCAGGGCAAAAAGTCAGAAATTACTTTTATTTTGGGGCAAAAAGCAGAAATTTTGTTTATTTTGGTTCAAAATTGAAGAAATATTCCTTATTTTGGAACAAAAAGTCAGAAATTCCCCATATTTTGGGCAAAAGGCAGAAATTCCCTTTATTTGAGGTAAAAAGGCTGAAATTCCCGTTATTTTTGGGCAAAAAGGCAGAAATTCCCTTTACTTTGTGGCAAAAAGGCAGAAATTCCCGTTAATTGGGGCAGAAAAGCAAAAATTTTCCTTATTTAGGGGCAATAAGGCAGAAATGACCCATATTTTGTGGCAAAAAGGCAGAAATTCCCCTTATTTGGAGGTAAAATGCTGAAATTCCCCTCATGTTGGCAAAAAGGCAGAAATTCCCCTTATTTTCAGGCAAAATTGCAGAAATTTCACTTATTTCAGGGCAAAGTCAGAAATTTGCCTTATTTTGGGGCAAAAAGCAGAAATTCTTCTAATTTTGGGGCCAAAAACAGAAATTCCCCTTATTTTGGGGTAAAATTGCAGAAATTTCAAATATTTCAGTGCAAAAAGGCAGAAATTCCACTTTATTTCGGGCATTAAGGCAAAAATTCCCCGTATTTTGGAGCAAAATTTCAGAAATTCCCTTTTTATTGGTGCAAAAAGGCAGAAATTCCCTTTATTTTGGTGCAATAAAGCAGAAATTCCCCGTATTTTGAAGCAAAATTGCACATATTCCCCTAATTTTGAGGGAAAATGCAGAAATTCACATTATTTTTGGGCAAAAAGACAGAAATTCTCCTTATTTCAGGGCAAAAAGTCAGAAATTCCACTTATTTTGGGGCAAAATTTCAGAAATGTCCATTATTTTGGTGCAAAATTGCAAAAATCTCCCTTATTTTAGGGCAAAATTACAGAAATTTTAATTATTTCAGAGAAAAAACGCAGAAATTTCTCTTATTTTGCAGCAAAAAGGCAGAAATTACTTTTATTTTGGTACAAAATTGCAGAAAATTTCTTTATTTTGGGACAAAAATACAGAAATTCCCCATATTTTAGGGCAAAAATGCAGAGATTCCCCTTATTATTAGGTAAAAAGGCTGAAATTCCCCTAATTTTGGGGCAAAAAGACAGAAATTCCCCTTATTTTGTGGCAAAAATGCAGAAATTCCCCGTATTTTGGAGCAAAATTGCAGAAATTACCCTAATTGTGGGGCAAAAAGGCAAAAATTCCCTATATGTTGTGGCAAAAAGACAGAAATTAACCTTATTTTGAGGCTAAACTCAGAAATTCCACATATTTTGGGGCAAAATTCCAGAAATTTCCCTAATTTTGAGACAAAATTGCAGAAATTTCAATTATTTTGGCGCAAAATTGCAGAAATTTCACTTATTTCAGGAAAAAATGCAGAAATTTTCATTATTTTGGGGCAAAAAGGCAGAAATTCCTAATATTTTGTGGCAAAAATGCAGAAATTCTCCTAATTTTGTGGCAAAAAGGCAGAAATTTCCCTTATTTTGGGGCAAAATTGCAGAAATTTCACTTATTTCAGGGCATAATTCAAAGATTCCTTTTATTTTGGGGCAAAAAGACAGAAATTCCGTTTATCTTTGGGTAAAGAGGCAGAAATTTCACTTATTTTTAGGCAAAAAGGCAGAAATTCCTTTTATTTTGGGGCAAAAATTAGGAAATTTCCCTTTTTTGTGGCAAAAGGTATACATTCCCTTTATTTTCGGGAAAAAAAGCAGAAATTCCCCGTATTTTGGAGCAAAATTGCACAAATTCCCCTAGTTGTGGGGCAAAAAGGCAGAAATTCCTATTTGTTGGGGCAAAAAGACAGAAATTCTCCTTATTTTGGGGCAAAACAAAAAATTCCACTTATTTTGGGGCAAAATTCCAGAAATTTTCCTTATTTTGGGGCAAAATTGCAGAAATTTCACTTATTTTGGGGAAAAATTGCAGAATTTTCACTTATTTTGAGGTAAAAAGGATGAAATTCCCCTTATTTAGGGGCAAAAAGGAAGAAATTTCCCCTATTTTGGGGCAAAAAGCCAGAAATTCCCATTATTTTGTGGCACAAAGGCAGAAATTTCTTTTATTTTAGGGCAAAATTGCAGAAATTTCACTAATTTCATGGCATAATTCAAAAATTCCTTTTATTTTGGGGCAAAAAGACAGAAATTCCATTTATTTTTTGGTAAAAAGGCAGAAATTTCACTTATTTTGTGGTAAAAAGGCAGAAATTCCTCTTATTTTGGGGCAAAAATTAAGAAATTTCCCTTTTTTGTGGCAAAATGTATACATTCTCCTTATTTTTGGGAAAAAGGCAGAAATTCCCTGTATTTTGGAGCAAAATTGCAGAAATTCCCCTAGTTGTTGGGCAAAAGCAGAAATCCCCTATTTGTTGAGGAAAAAAGACAGAAATTCTCCTTATTTTGGGGCAAAACTCAGAAATTCCACTTATTTTGGGGCCAAATTTCAGAAATTTCCTTTATTTTGGGGCAAAATTGCAGAAATTTCACTTATTTTGGGGCAAAATTGCAGAAATTTCACTTATTTCAGCCAAGAAAGGCAGAAATTTTCCTCATTTTGGAGCAAAAATGCAGAAATTCTTAATATTTTGTGGCAAAAATGCAGAAATTAAAACTTATTTTTAGTTAAAATGCTGAAATTCACCTTATTTGGGGGCAAAAAAGCAGAAATTTCCCTTATTTTTTGGCAAAAATACAGAAATTCCCCTTATTTTGGGGCAAAATTGGAGATATTTCAATTATTTTGGGGAAAAATTGCAAAAATTTCTTTTAATTTAAGGCAAAATTGCAGAAATTTCACTTATTTCAGAGAAAAAAGCAAAAATTTTTCTTATTTTGGGACAAAAATGCAGAAATTCCCATTATTTTGGGGCAAAAAGGCATAAATTCACCTTATTTTGGAATAAAATTGCAGACATTTCACATATTTCAGGTCAAAAAGGCAGAAATTCCTGTTATTTGGGGGCAAAAAGGCAGAAATTTCCATTATTTTGGGATAAAATTGCAGAAATTTCCATTGTTTGAGGGCAAAAATGCAGAAAATCCCCTTAATTTTGGGCAAAAAGGCAGAAATTCCTCATATTTTAAAGCAAAATTGCAGAAATTCCCCAAATATTGGGGCAAAAATGCAGAAATTTCCTTTATTTGGGGCAAATCGGCAGAAGTTCCCCTTATTTTCGGGAAAAGAGGCAGAAATTCCCTGTATTTTGAAGCAAAATTGCAGAAACTCCCCTCATTTTGGGGCAAAAAGGCAGAAATTCCCTTTTTTGGGGGGCAAAAATACAGAAATTCTCATTATTTCGCGGCAAAAATCAGAAATTTCCCTTATTTTGGGGCAAAATTTAAGAAATTTCTTTTATTTTGGTACAGAATTGCAGAAATTTTTCTTATTTTGTGGCGAAAAGGCAGAAATTCCCCATATTTTGGTGCAAAAAGGCTGAAATTCCCTGTATTTTGAGGTAAAATGCTGAAATTCCCCATATTTTGGGGTTAAAAGGCAGAAATTCCCCAAATTTTGTGGCAAAAAGGCACAAATTTCCCTTATTTTTTAGCAAAATTGTAGAAATTTCATTTATTTCAGGGCAAAAAGTCAGAAATTACTTTTATTTTGGGGCAAAAACCAGAAATTTCTTTTATTTTGGTACAAAATTTAAGAAAATTTCCTTATTTTGGAACAAAAATCAGAAATTCCTCATATTTTGGGCAAAAGGCAGAAATTCTTATAATTTTGAGGTAAAAAGGCTGAAATTCCCGTTATTTTGGGGCAAAAAGGCAGAAATTCCCTTTGCTTTGTGGCAAAAAGGCAGAAATTCCCGTTAATTGGGGCAGAGAAGCAAAAATTTTCCTTATTTGGGGGCAATAAGGCAGAAATTTCCCGTATTTTGTGGCAAAAAGGCAGAAATTCCCCTTATTTGAAGGTAAAATGCTGAAATTCCCCTTATTTTTGCAAAAAAGCAGAAATTCCCCTTATTTTGGGGCAAAATTGCAGAAATTTCAGTTATTTCAGTGCAAAAAGTCAGAAATTTGCATTATTTTGGGGCAAAAAGCAGAAATTCTCCTAATTTTGGGGCCAAAAACAGAAACTCCCTTTATTTTGGGGTAAAATTGTGGAAATTTCAAATATTTCAGGGCAAAAAAGCCAGAAATTCCACTTTGTTTCAGGCAATAAGGCAGAAATTCCCCGTATATTGGAGCAAAATTTCAGAAATTCCCCTTATATTGGTGCAAAAATGCACAAATTCCCTTTATTTTGGTGCAATAAGGCAGAAATTTTACGTATTTTGAAGCAAAATTGCACATATTCCCCTAATTTTGAGGGAAAATGCAGAAATTCACATTATTTTGGGGCAAAAAGACGGAAATTCTCCTTATTTTAAGCAAAAAGTCAGAAATTCCCCTTATTTTGGGGCAAAATTCCAAAAATGTCCATTATTTTGGGGCAAAATTGCAGAAATTTCACTTATTTCATGGAAAAAACACAGAAATTTCTCTTATTTTGGGGCAAAAAGGGAGAAATTACTTTTATTTTGGTACAAAATTGCAGAAATTTTCTTTATTTTGGGGCAAAAATACAGAAATTCCCCATATTTTAGGGCAAAAAGGCAGAGATTCCCCTTATTATTAGGTAAAAAGGCTGAAATTCCCCTTACTTTGGGGCAAAAAGACAGAAATTCCCCTTATTTAGGGGCAAAATTGCAGAAATTTCATTATTTCAGGGAAAAAAGGCAGAAAATTTCTTATTTTGGAGCAAAAAGGCAGAAATTCCTAGTATTTTGTGGCAAAAATGCAGAAATTCACCTTATTTTGAGGTAAAAAGGCTGAAATTTCCCTTATTTGGGGGCAAAAAGGCAGAAATTTTCCCTATTTTGGGGGAAAAAGACAGAAATTCCCATTATTTTGTGGCACAAAGGCAAAAATTTCTTTTATTTTAGGGCAAAATTGCAGAAATTTCACTAATTTCAGGCCATAATTCAACAATTTCTTTTATTTTGGAGCAAAAAGACAGAAATTCAGTTTATTTTTGGGTAAAAAGGCAGAAAATTCACTTATTTTGAGGTAAAAAGGCAGAAATTCCTCTTATTTTGGGGCAAAAATAAAGAAATTTCCCTTTTTTTGTGGCAAAAGGTATACATTCCCCTTATTTTTGGTAAAAAATACAGAAATTCTTCGTATTTTGGAGCAAAATTGCAGAAATTCCCCTAGTTGTGGGGCAAAAAGGCAGAAATTCCCTATTTGTTGGGGCAAGAAGACAGAAATTCTCCTTATTTTGGGGCAAAACTCAGAAATTCCACTTATTTTGGGGCAAAATTCCACAAATTTTCCTTATTTTGGGGCAAAATTGCAGAAATTTCACTTATTTTGGGGCAAAATTGCAGAAATTTCACTTATTTCAGGGAAAAAAGGCAGAAATTTTTCTTATTTTGTAGCAAAAAGGCAGAAATTCCTAATATTTTGTGGCAAAAATGCAGAAATTCCATTTATTTTGAGGTAAAAAGGCTGAAATTCTCTTTATTTGGGGGCAAAAAGGCAGAAATTTCCCTTATTTTGGGGCAAAAAGACAGAAATTCCCCTTTTTTGTGGCAAAAAGAAGAAATTTCTTTTATTTTAGGGCAAAATTGCAGAAATTTCACAAATTTCAGGGCATAATTCAAAAATTCCTTTTATTTTGGGGTAAAAAGACAGAAATTCCGTTTATTTTTGGGTAAAAAGGCAGAAATTTCCCTTACTTTGAGATAAAAAGGCAGAAATTCCTCTTTTTGGGGCAAAAATGAAGAAATTTCCTTTATTTGTGGCAAAAGGTATACATTTCCCTTATTTTCAGGAAAAAAAGCAGAAATTCTCCGTATTTTGGAGCAAAATTGCAGAAATTCCTTTAATTGTGGGGCAAAAAGGCAGAAATTTCCTATATGTTGGGGCAAAAAGACAGAAATTCTCCTTATTTTGGGGCAAAACTCAGAAATTCCACTTATTTTGGGGCAAAATTCAAGAAATTTCCCTTATTTTGGGGCAAAATTGCAGAAATTTCACTTATTTTGGGGTAAAATTGCAGAAATTTTACTTATTTCAGGAAAGAAAGGCAGAAATTTTCCTTATTTTGGAGCAAAAATGCAGAAATTCCTAATATTTTGTGGCAAAAATGCAGAAATTCCCCTTATTTTGAGGTAAAAAGGCTCAAATTCCCCTTATTTGGAGGCAAAAAGGCAGAAATTTCCCTTATTTTGGGGCAAAAATACAGAAATTCCCCTTGTTTTGGGGCAAAATTGCAGAAATTTCAATTATTTTGGGGAAAAATTTTTGAAATTTAACTTATTTCAGGGCAAAAAGTCGGAAATTCCCATTATTTGGGGGCAAAAAGACAGAAATTCCATTTATTTTTGGAAAAAAGTCAGAAATTACACTTATTTGTCCAAAAAAGGCGGAAAATCCCCTTATTTTGGGGTAAAAATGAAGAAATTTCCCTTTTTATGGCAAAAAGGTATACATTTTCTTTATTTTCGGGCAAAAAGGCAGAAATTCTCTGTATTTTGGAGCAAAATTGCAGAAATTCCCCTAATTTTGGGGCAAAAAGTGAGAAATTCCCCTTATTTTGGGGTAAAACTGCAGAAATTTCCCTTATTTCGTGACAAAATGGCAGAAATTCCCCTTATTTTCTGCGAAAAAGACAGAAAATCCCTGTATTTTGGAGCAAAATTTCAGAAATTCACCTAATTTTGGCGTAAAACATGCAGTAATTTTCTTTGTTTTGGGGCAAAAAGCAGAAATTCTCCTTATTTTCGGGCAAAAGGCAGAAATTCCCCTTATTTTAGGGCAAAATTGCAGAAATTTCCTTTATTTGGGGACAAAAAACAAAAATTCCCTTTATTTTGGGGCAAAATTGAAAAATTCCTTCATTAAGGGGAAAAATTGCAGAAATTTCTTTTATTTTAAGGCAAAATTGCAGAAATTTCACATATTTCAGAGAAAAAAAGCAAAAAATTTTCATATTTTGGGGCAAAAAGGCAGAAATTCCCATTATTTTGGGGCAAAAAGTTAGAAATTCACCTTATTTTGGGGTAAAATTGAAGACATTTCACATATTTCAGGGCAAAAAGGCAGAAATTCCCGTTATTTGAGGGAATAAAGGCAGAAATTCCTTTTATTTTGGGATAAAATTGCAGAAATTTCCCTTGTTTGGGGGCAAAAAGGCAGAAAATCCCCTTAATTTTGGGCAAAAAGGCAGAAATTCCTTGTATTTTAAAGCAAAATTGCAGAAATTCCTCAAATAGTGGGGCAAAAATGCAGAAATTCCCTTTATTTGGGGCAAATCGGAAGAACTTCCCCTTATTTTCTGAAAAAGAGGCAGAAATTCCCTGTATTTTGAAGCAAAATTGCAGAAACTCCCCTAATTTTGGGGCAAAAAGGCAGAAATTCCCTTTTTTGGGGGCAAAAATACAGAAATTCTCCTTATTTCGGGGCAAAAATCAGAAATTTCCCTTATTTTGGGGCAAAATTTTAGAAATTGCTTTTATTTTGGTACAGAATTGCAGAAATTTTTCTTATTTTGTGGCAAAAAGGCAGAAATTCCCCATATTTTGGTGCAAAAAGGCTGAATTTCCCCATATTTTGAGGTAAAATTCTGAAATTCCCCATATTTTGGGATTAAAAGGCAGAAATTCCCCTCATTTTGAAGCAAAAAGGCACAAATTTTTTTTATTTTTGGGCAAAATTGAAGAAATTTCATTTATTTCAGGGCAAAAAGTCAGAAATTACTTTTATTTGGGGGCAAAAAGCAGAAATTTCTTTTATTTTGGGACAAAATTGGAGAAAATTTCCTTATTTTGGAACAAAAAGTCAGAAATTCCCCATATTTTGGGCAAAAGGCAGAAATTCCCCTTATTTTTGGGTAAAAAGTGTACAATTCCCATTATTTTGGGGCAAAAAGGCAGAAATTCCCTTTACTTTGTGGCAAAAAGGCAGAAATTCCCATTAATTGGGGCAGAAAAGCAAAAATTTTCCTTATTTGGGGGCAATAAGGCAGAAATTCCCCATATTTTGTGGTAAAAAGGCAGAAATTCCCCTTATTTGAAGGTAAAATGATGAAATTCCCCTTATTTTGGCAAAAAGGCAGAAATTCCCCTTATTTTGGGGCAAAATTGCAGAAATTTCACTTATTTCAGGGCAAAAAGTCAGAAATTTGCTTTAATTTGGGGCAAAAAGCAGAAATTCTCCAAATTTTGGGGCCAAAATCAGAAATTCCCCTTATTTTGGGGTAAAATTGCGGAAATTTCAAATATTTCAGGGCAAAAGGCAGAAATTCCACTTTATTTCGGGCAATAAGGCAAAAATTCCCCGTATTTTGAGCAAAATTTCAGAAATTCCCCTTATATTGGTGCAAAAATGCAAAAATTCCCGTTATTTTGGTGCAATAAAGCAGAAATTCCCTGTATTTTGAAGCAAAATTGCACATATTCCGCTAGTTTTGAGGGAAAATGCAGAAATTCACATTATTTTGGGGCAAAAAGACAGAAATTCTCCTTATTTTGGGGCAAAATTCCAGAAATTTCCTTTATTTTGGGGCAAAATGGCAGAAATCTCCCAAATTTTGGGGCAAAATAACAGAAATTTCACTTATTTCATGGAAAAAACGCAGAAATTTCTTTTATTTTGGGGCAAAAAGGCAGAAATTACTTTTATTTTGGTACAAAATTGCAGAAATTTTTTTTATTTTGGGGCAAAAATACAGAAATTCCCCATATTTTAGGGCAAAAAGGAGAGATTCCCCTTATTATTAGGTAAAAAGTCTGAAATTCCTTTTATTTTGGGGCAAAAAGACAGAAATTCCCCTTATTTTGTGGCAAAAAAGCAGAAATTTCCCTTATTTTGAGGCAAAATTGGAGAAATTTCACTTATTTCAGGGCAAAATTCAAAAATTGCATTTATTTTGGGGTAAAAATAGAGAAATTCCGTATATTTTTGAGTAAAAAGGCAGAAATTTCACTTATTTTGACGTAAAAAGGCAGAAATTCCTCTTATTTTGGGGCAAAAATGAAGAAATTTCCATTTTTTGTGGCAAAAGGTAAACATTCCCCTTATTTTCGGGCAAAAAAGCAGAAATTCCCTGTATTTTGGAGCAAAATTGCAGAAATTCCCCTAATTGTGGGGCAAAAAGGCAGAAATTCCCTATATGTTGGGGCAAAAAGACAGAAATTCTCCTTTTTTTGGGGCAAAACTCGAAAATTCCACTTATTTTGGGGCAAAATTCCAGAAATTTTTCTTATTTTGGGACAAAATTGCAGAAATTTCAATTTTTTTGGGCCAAAATTCCAGAAAATTCACTTATTTCAGGGAAAAAAAGCAGAAATTTTTCTTATTTTGGGGCAAAAAGGCAGAAATTCCTTATATTTTGTGGCAAAAATGCAGAAATTCCCCTTCTTTTGAGGTAAAAAGGCAGAAATTTCCCTTATTTTGGGGCAAAAAGGCAGAAATTTTTCTTATTTTGGGGCAAAATTACAGAAATTTAAATTATTTTGGGGAAAAATTTTTGAAATTTTATTTATTTCAGGGTAAAAAGTTGGAAATTCCCCTTATTTTGGGGCAAAAAGACAAAAATTCCATTTATTTTTGGAAAATTCAGAAATTGCAGTTATTTTGAGTCAAAAAGGCGGAAAATCCCTTTATTTTGGGGTAAAAATGAAGAAATTTCACTTTTTATGGCAAAAAGATATACATTCCCTTTATTTTCGGGCAAAAAGGCAGAAATTCCCCGTATTTTGGAGCAAAATTGCAGAAATTCCCCTAATTTGGGGGCAAAATGGCAGAAATTCTCCTTATCTTGGGGTAAAACTGCAGAAATTTCACTTATTTCGCGGCAAAAATGGCAGAAATTCCCCTTATTTTCTGCGAAAATCGCAGAAAATCCAAGTATTTTGGAGCAAAATTGCAGAAATTCACCTAATTTTGGGATAAAACATGCAGTAATTTTCTTAGTTATGGGGCAAAAAGGCAGAAATTCTCCTTATTTTGGGGCAAAAGGCAGAAATTCCCTTTATTTTAGGGCAAAATTGCAGAAATTTCCCTTATTTGGGGACAAAAAACAGAAATTCCCTTTATTTTGGGGCAAAATTGCAAAAAATTCCTTTATTATGGGGAAATATTGCAGAAATTTCTTTTATTTTAAGGCAAAATTGCAGAAATTTCACATATTTCAGAGAAAAAAAGCAAAATTTTTTCATATTTTGGGGCAAAAAGTCAGAAATTCCCATTATTTTTGGGCAAAAAGGTAGAAATTCACCTTATTTTGGGGTAAAATTGAAGACATTTCACATATTTCAGGGCAAAAAGGAAGAAATTCTCGTTATTTGAGGGCATAAAGGCAGAAATTGCTTTTATTTTGGGATAAAATTGCAGAAATTTCCCTTGTTTGTAGGCAAAAAGTAGAAAATCCCCTTAATTTTGGGCAAAAAGGCAGAAATTCTCCGTATTTTAAAGCAAAATTGCAGAAATTCCCCAAATATTGAGGAAAAAATGCAGAAATTCCCTTTATTTGGGGCAAATCGGCAGAAGTTCCCCTTATTTTCTTAAAAAGAGGCAGAAATTCCCTGTATTTTGAAGCAAAATTGCAGAAACTCCCCTAATTTTGGGGCAAAAAAGCAGAAATTCCCTTTTTTGGGGGCAAAAATACAAAAATTCTCCTTATTTCTGGGCAAAAATCAGAAATTTTCTTTATTTTGGGGCCAAATTTTAGAAATTGCTTTTATTTTAGTACAGAATTGCAGAAATTTTTCTTATTTTGTGGCAAAAAGGCAGAAATTCTTCATATTTTGGTGCAAAAAGGCTGATATTCCCCTTATTTTGAGGTAAAATGCTGAAATTCCCCATATTTTGGGGTTAAAAGGCAGAAATTCCCCTCATTTTGGGGCAAAAAGGAACAAATTTCCCTTATTTTCGGGCAAAATTGCAGAAATTCCATTTATTTCAGGGCAAAAAGTCAGAAATTACTTTTATTTTGGGGCAAAAAGCAGAAATTTCTTTTATTTTGGTACAAAATTGAAGAAATTATCCTTATTTTGAAACAAAAAGTCAGAAATTCCTCATATTTTGGGAAAAATGCAGAAATTCCCCTTATTTTGGGTAAAAAGGCTGAAATTTCTGTTATTTTAGGGCAAAGAGGCAGAAATTCCCTTTACTTTGTGGCAAAAAGGCAGAAATTCCCATTAATTGGGGCAGAAAAGCAAAATTTTTCCTTATTTGTGGGCAATAAGGCAGAAATTCCCCATATTTTGTGGCAAAAAGGCAGAAATTCCCCTTATTTGAAGGTAAAATGCTGAAATCCCCCTTATTTTGGCAAAAAGGCAGAAATTCCCCTTATTTTGTGGCAAAATTGCAGAAATTTCACTTATTTCAGGGCAAAAAGTCAGAAATTTGCCTTAATTTGGGGCAAAAAGCAGAAATTCTCCTAATTTTGGGGCCAAAAACAGAAATTCCCCTTATTTTGGGGTAAAATTGCGGAAATTTCAAATATTTCCGGGCAAAAATGCAGAAATTCCACTTTATTTCGGGCAATAAGGCAAAAATTCCCCGTATTTTGAAGCCAAATTGCACATATTCCCCTAATTTTGAAGGAAAATGCAGAAATTCACATTATTTTGGGGCAAAAAGACAGAAATTCTCCTTATTTCAGGGTAAAAAGTCAGAAATTCCCCTTATTTTGGGGCAAAATTCCAGAAATTACCTTTATTTTGGGGCAAAATTGCAGAAATCTCCCTAATTTTAAGGCAAAATTACAGAAATTTCACTTATTTCAGGGAAAAAACTCAGAAATTTCTCTTATTTTGGGGCAAAAAGGCAGAAATTACTTTTATTTTGGTACAAAATTGCAGAAAATTTTTTTATTTTGGGGCAAAAATACAGAAATTCCCCATATTTTAGGACAAAAAGGAGAGATTCCCTTTATTATTAGGTAAAAAGGCTGAAATTCCTTTTATTTTGGGGTAAAAAGACAGAAATTCCCCTTATTTTGTGGCAAAAAAGCAGAAATTTCCCTTATTTTGAGGCAAAATTGGAGAAATTTCATTTATTTCAGGGCAAAATTAAAAAATTCCTTATATTTTGGGGCAAATATACAGAAATTCCGTATATTTTTGAGTAAAAAGGCAGAAATTTCACTTATTTTGACTAAAAAGACAGAAATTCCTCTTATTTTGGGGCAAAAAGACAGAAATTCCCCTTATTTTGTGGCACAAAGGCAGAAATTTTTTTTATTTTAGGGCAAAATTGCAGAAATTTCAGTAATTTCAGGGCATAATTCAAAAATTTCTTTTATTTTGGAGCAAAAAGACAGAAATTCAGTTTATTTTTGGGTAAAAAGGCAGAAAATTCACTTATTTTGAGGTAAAAAGGCAGAAATTCCTCTTATTTTGGGGCAAAAATGAAGAAATTTCTCTTTTTTGTGGCAAAAGGTATACATTCCCCTTATTTTTGGGAAAAAATGCAGAAATTCTTCGTATTTTGGAGCAAAATTGCAGAAATTCCCCTAGTTGTGGGGCAAAAAGGCAGAAATTTCCTATTTGTTGGGGCAAGAAGACAGAAATTCTCCTTATTTTGAATCAAAACTCAGAAATTCCACTTATTTTGGGGCAAAATTCCACAAATTTTCCTTATTTTGAAGCAAAATTGCAGAAATTTCTCTTATTTTGGGGCAAAATTGCAGAAATTTCACTTATTTCAAGGAAAAAATGCAGAAATTTTCCTTATTTTGTAGCCAAAATGCATGAACTCCTAATATTTTGTGGCAAAAATGCAGAAATTCCATTTATTTTGAGGTAAAAAGGCTGAAATTCCCTTTATTTGGGGGCAAAAAGGCAGAAATTTCCCTTATTTTGGGGCAAAAAGACAGAAATTCCCCTTTTTTGTGGCAAAAAGGAAGAAATTTCTTTTATTTCAGGGCAAAATTGCAGAAATTTCACAAATTTCAGGGCATAATTCAAAAATTCCTTTTATTTTGGGGCAAAAAACCAGAAATTCTGTTTATTTTTGGGTAAAAAGGCAGAAATTTCACTTACTTTGTGGTAAAAAGGCAGAAATTCCTCTTATTTTGGGGCAAAAATTAAGAAATTTCCCTTTTTTGTGGCAAAATGTATACATTCTCCTTATTTTTGGGAAAAAGGCAGAAATTCCCTGTATTTTGGAGCAAAATTGCAGAAATTCCCCTAGTTGTTGGGCAAAAGCAGAAATCCCCTATTTGTTGAGGAAAAAAGACAGAAATTCTCCTTATTTTGGGGCAAAACTCAGAAATTCCACTTATTTTGGGGCCAAATTTCAGAAATTTCCTTTATTTTGGGGCAAAATTGCAGAAATTTCACTTATTTTGGGGCAAAATTGCAGAAATTTCACTTATTTCAGCCAAGAAAGGCAGAAATTTTCCTCATTTTGGAGCAAAAATGCAGAAATTCTTAATATTTTGTGGCAAAAATGCAGAAATTAAAACTTATTTTTAGTTAAAATGCTGAAATTCACCTTATTTGGGGGCAAAAAAGCAGAAATTTCCCTTATTTTTTGGCAAAAATACAGAAATTCCCCTTATTTTGGGGCAAAATTGGAGATATTTCAATTATTTTGGGGAAAAATTGCAAAAATTTCTTTTAATTTAAGGCAAAATTGCAGAAATTTCACTTATTTCAGAGAAAAAAGCAAAAATTTTTCTTATTTTGGGACAAAAATGCAGAAATTCCCATTATTTTGGGGCAAAAAGGCATAAATTCACCTTATTTTGGAATAAAATTGCAGACATTTCACATATTTCAGGTCAAAAAGGCAGAAATTCCTGTTATTTGGGGGCAAAAAGGCAGAAATTTCCATTATTTTGGGATAAAATTGCAGAAATTTCCATTGTTTGAGGGCAAAAATGCAGAAAATCCCCTTAATTTTGGGCAAAAAGGCAGAAATTCCTCATATTTTAAAGCAAAATTGCAGAAATTCCCCAAATATTGGGGCAAAAATGCAGAAATTTCCTTTATTTGGGGCAAATCGGCAGAAGTTCCCCTTATTTTCGGGAAAAGAGGCAGAAATTCCCTGTATTTTGAAGCAAAATTGCAGAAACTCCCCTCATTTTGGGGCAAAAAGGCAGAAATTCCCTTTTTTGGGGGGCAAAAATACAGAAATTCTCATTATTTCGCGGCAAAAATCAGAAATTTCCCTTATTTTGGGGCAAAATTTAAGAAATTTCTTTTATTTTGGTACAGAATTGCAGAAATTTTTCTTATTTTGTGGCGAAAAGGCAGAAATTCCCCATATTTTGGTGCAAAAAGGCTGAAATTCCCTGTATTTTGAGGTAAAATGCTGAAATTCCCCATATTTTGGGGTTAAAAGGCAGAAATTCCCCAAATTTTGTGGCAAAAAGGCACAAATTTCCCTTATTTTTTAGCAAAATTGTAGAAATTTCATTTATTTCAGGGCAAAAAGTCAGAAATTACTTTTATTTTGGGGCAAAAACCAGAAATTTCTTTTATTTTGGTACAAAATTTAAGAAAATTTCCTTATTTTGGAACAAAAATCAGAAATTCCTCATATTTTGGGCAAAAGGCAGAAATTCTTATAATTTTGAGGTAAAAAGGCTGAAATTCCCGTTATTTTGGGGCAAAAAGGCAGAAATTCCCTTTGCTTTGTGGCAAAAAGGCAGAAATTCCCGTTAATTGGGGCAGAGAAGCAAAAATTTTCCTTATTTGGGGGCAATAAGGCAGAAATTTCCCGTATTTTGTGGCAAAAAGGCAGAAATTCCCCTTATTTGAAGGTAAAATGCTGAAATTCCCCTTATTTTTGCAAAAAAGCAGAAATTCCCCTTATTTTGGGGCAAAATTGCAGAAATTTCAGTTATTTCAGTGCAAAAAGTCAGAAATTTGCATTATTTTGGGGCAAAAAGCAGAAATTCTCCTAATTTTGGGGCCAAAAACAGAAACTCCCTTTATTTTGGGGTAAAATTGTGGAAATTTCAAATATTTCAGGGCAAAAAAGCCAGAAATTCCACTTTGTTTCAGGCAATAAGGCAGAAATTCCCCGTATATTGGAGCAAAATTTCAGAAATTCCCCTTATATTGGTGCAAAAATGCACAAATTCCCTTTATTTTGGTGCAATAAGGCAGAAATTTTACGTATTTTGAAGCAAAATTGCACATATTCCCCTAATTTTGAGGGAAAATGCAGAAATTCACATTATTTTGGGGCAAAAAGACGGAAATTCTCCTTATTTTAAGCAAAAAGTCAGAAATTCCCCTTATTTTGGGGCAAAATTCCAAAAATGTCCATTATTTTGGGGCAAAATTGCAGAAATTTCACTTATTTCATGGAAAAAACACAGAAATTTCTCTTATTTTGGGGCAAAAAGGGAGAAATTACTTTTATTTTGGTACAAAATTGCAGAAATTTTCTTTATTTTGGGGCAAAAATACAGAAATTCCCCATATTTTAGGGCAAAAAGGCAGAGATTCCCCTTATTATTAGGTAAAAAGGCTGAAATTCCCCTTACTTTGGGGCAAAAAGACAGAAATTCCCCTTATTTAGGGGCAAAATTGCAGAAATTTCATTATTTCAGGGAAAAAAGGCAGAAAATTTCTTATTTTGGAGCAAAAAGGCAGAAATTCCTAGTATTTTGTGGCAAAAATGCAGAAATTCACCTTATTTTGAGGTAAAAAGGCTGAAATTTCCCTTATTTGGGGGCAAAAAGGCAGAAATTTTCCCTATTTTGGGGGAAAAAGACAGAAATTCCCATTATTTTGTGGCACAAAGGCAAAAATTTCTTTTATTTTAGGGCAAAATTGCAGAAATTTCACTAATTTCAGGCCATAATTCAACAATTTCTTTTATTTTGGAGCAAAAAGACAGAAATTCAGTTTATTTTTGGGTAAAAAGGCAGAAAATTCACTTATTTTGAGGTAAAAAGGCAGAAATTCCTCTTATTTTGGGGCGAAAATAAAGAAATTTCCCTTTTTTTGTGGCAAAAGGTATACATTCCCCTTATTTTTGGTAAAAAATACAGAAATTCTTCGTATTTTGGAGCAAAATTGCAGAAATTCCCCTAGTTGTGGGGCAAAAAGGCAGAAATTCCCTATTTGTTGGGGCAAGAAGACAGAAATTCTCCTTATTTTGGGGCAAAACTCAGAAATTCCACTTATTTTGGGGCAAAATTCCACAAATTTTCCTTATTTTGGGGCAAAATTGCAGAAATTTCACTTATTTTGGGGCAAAATTGCAGAAATTTCACTTATTTCAGGGAAAAAAGGCAGAAATTTTTCTTATTTTGTAGCAAAAAGGCAGAAATTCCTAATATTTTGTGGCAAAAATGCAGAAATTCCATTTATTTTGAGGTAAAAAGGCTGAAATTCTCTTTATTTGGGGGCAAAAAGGCAGAAATTTCCCTTATTTTGGGGCAAAAAGACAGAAATTCCCCTTTTTTGTGGCAAAAAGAAGAAATTTCTTTTATTTTAGGGCAAAATTGCAGAAATTTCACAAATTTCAGGGCATAATTCAAAAATTCCTTTTATTTTGGGGTAAAAAGACAGAAATTCCGTTTATTTTTGGGTAAAAAGGCAGAAATTTCCCTTACTTTGAGATAAAAAGGCAGAAATTCCTCTTTTTGGGGCAAAAATGAAGAAATTTCCTTTATTTGTGGCAAAAGGTATACATTTCCCTTATTTTCAGGAAAAAAAGCAGAAATTCTCCGTATTTTGGAGCAAAATTGCAGAAATTCCTTTAATTGTGGGGCAAAAAGGCAGAAATTTCCTATATGTTGGGGCAAAAAGACAGAAATTCTCCTTATTTTGGGGCAAAACTCAGAAATTCCACTTATTTTGGGGCAAAATTCAAGAAATTTCCCTTATTTTGGGGCAAAATTGCAGAAATTTCACTTATTTTGGGGTAAAATTGCAGAAATTTTACTTATTTCAGGAAAGAAAGGCAGAAATTTTCCTTATTTTGGAGCAAAAATGCAGAAATTCCTAATATTTTGTGGCAAAAATGCAGAAATTCCCCTTATTTTGAGGTAAAAAGGCTCAAATTCCCCTTATTTGGAGGCAAAAAGGCAGAAATTTCCCTTATTTTGGGGCAAAAATACAGAAATTCCCCTTGTTTTGGGGCAAAATTGCAGAAATTTCAATTATTTTGGGGAAAAATTTTTGAAATTTAACTTATTTCAGGGCAAAAAGTCGGAAATTCCCATTATTTGGGGGCAAAAAGACAGAAATTCCATTTATTTTTGGAAAAAAGTCAGAAATTACACTTATTTGTCCAAAAAAGGCGGAAAATCCCCTTATTTTGGGGTAAAAATGAAGAAATTTCCCTTTTTATGGCAAAAAGGTATACATTTTCTTTATTTTCGGGCAAAAAGGCAGAAATTCTCTGTATTTTGGAGCAAAATTGCAGAAATTCCCCTAATTTTGGGGCAAAAAGTGAGAAATTCCCCTTATTTTGGGGTAAAACTGCAGAAATTTCCCTTATTTCGTGACAAAATGGCAGAAATTCCCCTTATTTTCTGCGAAAAAGACAGAAAATCCCTGTATTTTGGAGCAAAATTTCAGAAATTCACCTAATTTTGGCGTAAAACATGCAGTAATTTTCTTTGTTTTGGGGCAAAAAGCAGAAATTCTCCTTATTTTCGGGCAAAAGGCAGAAATTCCCCTTATTTTAGGGCAAAATTGCAGAAATTTCCTTTATTTGGGGACAAAAAACAAAAATTCCCTTTATTTTGGGGCAAAATTGAAAAATTCCTTCATTAAGGGGAAAAATTGCAGAAATTTCTTTTATTTTAAGGCAAAATTGCAGAAATTTCACATATTTCAGAGAAAAAAAGCAAAAAATTTTCATATTTTGGGGCAAAAAGGCAGAAATTCCCATTATTTTGGGGCAAAAAGTTAGAAATTCACCTTATTTTGGGGTAAAATTGAAGACATTTCACATATTTCAGGGCAAAAAGGCAGAAATTCCCGTTATTTGAGGGAATAAAGGCAGAAATTCCTTTTATTTTGGGATAAAATTGCAGAAATTTCCCTTGTTTGGGGGCAAAAAGGCAGAAAATCCCCTTAATTTTGGGCAAAAAGGCAGAAATTCCTTGTATTTTAAAGCAAAATTGCAGAAATTCCTCAAATAGTGGGGCAAAAATGCAGAAATTCCCTTTATTTGGGGCAAATCGGAAGAACTTCCCCTTATTTTCTGAAAAAGAGGCAGAAATTCCCTGTATTTTGAAGCAAAATTGCAGAAACTCCCCTAATTTTGGGGCAAAAAGGCAGAAATTCCCTTTTTTGGGGGCAAAAATACAGAAATTCTCCTTATTTCGGGGCAAAAATCAGAAATTTCCCTTATTTTGGGGCAAAATTTTAGAAATTGCTTTTATTTTGGTACAGAATTGCAGAAATTTTTCTTATTTTGTGGCAAAAAGGCAGAAATTCCCCATATTTTGGTGCAAAAAGGCTGAATTTCCCCATATTTTGAGGTAAAATTCTGAAATTCCCCATATTTTGGGATTAAAAGGCAGAAATTCCCCTCATTTTGAAGCAAAAAGGCACAAATTTTTTTTATTTTTGGGCAAAATTGAAGAAATTTCATTTATTTCAGGGCAAAAAGTCAGAAATTACTTTTATTTGGGGGCAAAAAGCAGAAATTTCTTTTATTTTGGGACAAAATTGGAGAAAATTTCCTTATTTTGGAACAAAAAGTCAGAAATTCCCCATATTTTGGGCAAAAGGCAGAAATTCCCCTTATTTTTGGGTAAAAAGTGTACAATTCCCATTATTTTGGGGCAAAAAGGCAGAAATTCCCTTTACTTTGTGGCAAAAAGGCAGAAATTCCCATTAATTGGGGCAGAAAAGCAAAAATTTTCCTTATTTGGGGGCAATAAGGCAGAAATTCCCCATATTTTGTGGTAAAAAGGCAGAAATTCCCCTTATTTGAAGGTAAAATGATGAAATTCCCCTTATTTTGGCAAAAAGGCAGAAATTCCCCTTATTTTGGGGCAAAATTGCAGAAATTTCACTTATTTCAGGGCAAAAAGTCAGAAATTTGCTTTAATTTGGGGCAAAAAGCAGAAATTCTCCAAATTTTGGGGCCAAAATCAGAAATTCCCCTTATTTTGGGGTAAAATTGCGGAAATTTCAAATATTTCAGGGCAAAAGGCAGAAATTCCACTTTATTTCGGGCAATAAGGCAAAAATTCCCCGTATTTTGAGCAAAATTTCAGAAATTCCCCTTATATTGGTGCAAAAATGCAAAAATTCCCGTTATTTTGGTGCAATAAAGCAGAAATTCCCTGTATTTTGAAGCAAAATTGCACATATTCCGCTAGTTTTGAGGGAAAATGCAGAAATTCACATTATTTTGGGGCAAAAAGACAGAAATTCTCCTTATTTTGGGGCAAAATTCCAGAAATTTCCTTTATTTTGGGGCAAAATGGCAGAAATCTCCCAAATTTTGGGGCAAAATAACAGAAATTTCACTTATTTCATGGAAAAAACGCAGAAATTTCTTTTATTTTGGGGCAAAAAGGCAGAAATTACTTTTATTTTGGTACAAAATTGCAGAAATTTTTTTTATTTTGGGGCAAAAATACAGAAATTCCCCATATTTTAGGGCAAAAAGGAGAGATTCCCCTTATTATTAGGTAAAAAGTCTGAAATTCCTTTTATTTTGGGGCAAAAAGACAGAAATTCCCCTTATTTTGTGGCAAAAAAGCAGAAATTTCCCTTATTTTGAGGCAAAATTGGAGAAATTTCACTTATTTCAGGGCAAAATTCAAAAATTGCATTTATTTTGGGGTAAAAATAGAGAAATTCCGTATATTTTTGAGTAAAAAGGCAGAAATTTCACTTATTTTGACGTAAAAAGGCAGAAATTCCTCTTATTTTGGGGCAAAAATGAAGAAATTTCCATTTTTTGTGGCAAAAGGTAAACATTCCCCTTATTTTCGGGCAAAAAAGCAGAAATTCCCTGTATTTTGGAGCAAAATTGCAGAAATTCCCCTAATTGTGGGGCAAAAAGGCAGAAATTCCCTATATGTTGGGGCAAAAAGACAGAAATTCTCCTTTTTTTGGGGCAAAACTCGAAAATTCCACTTATTTTGGGGCAAAATTCCAGAAATTTTTCTTATTTTGGGACAAAATTGCAGAAATTTCAATTTTTTTGGGCCAAAATTCCAGAAAATTCACTTATTTCAGGGAAAAAAAGCAGAAATTTTTCTTATTTTGGGGCAAAAAGGCAGAAATTCCTTATATTTTGTGGCAAAAATGCAGAAATTCCCCTTCTTTTGAGGTAAAAAGGCAGAAATTTCCCTTATTTTGGGGCAAAAAGGCAGAAATTTTTCTTATTTTGGGGCAAAATTACAGAAATTTAAATTATTTTGGGGAAAAATTTTTGAAATTTTATTTATTTCAGGGTAAAAAGTTGGAAATTCCCCTTATTTTGGGGCAAAAAGACAAAAATTCCATTTATTTTTGGAAAATTCAGAAATTGCAGTTATTTTGAGTCAAAAAGGCGGAAAATCCCTTTATTTTGGGGTAAAAATGAAGAAATTTCACTTTTTATGGCAAAAAGATATACATTCCCTTTATTTTCGGGCAAAAAGGCAGAAATTCCCCGTATTTTGGAGCAAAATTGCAGAAATTCCCCTAATTTGGGGGCAAAATGGCAGAAATTCTCCTTATCTTGGGGTAAAACTGCAGAAATTTCACTTATTTCGTGGCAAAAATGGCAGAAATTCCCCTTATTTTCTGCGAAAATCGCAGAAAATCCAAGTATTTTGGAGCAAAATTGCAGAAATTCACCTAATTTTGGGATAAAACATGCAGTAATTTTCTTAGTTATGGGGCAAAAAGGCAGAAATTCTCCTTATTTTGGGGCAAAAGGCAGAAATTCCCTTTATTTTAGGGCAAAATTGCAGAAATTTCCCTTATTTGGGGACAAAAAACACAAATTCCCTTTATTTTGGGGCAAAATTGCAAAAAATTCCTTTATTATGGGGAAATATTGCAGAAATTTCTTTTATTTTAAGGCAAAATTGCAGAAATTTCACATATTTCAGAGAAAAAAAGCAAAATTTTTTCATATTTTGGGGCAAAAAGTCAGAAATTCCCATTATTTTTGGGCAAAAAGGTAGAAATTCACCTTATTTTGGGGTAAAATTGAAGACATTTCACATATTTCAGGGCAAAAAGGAAGAAATTCTCGTTATTTGAGGGCATAAAGGCAGAAATTGCTTTTATTTTGGGATAAAATTGCAGAAATTTCCCTTGTTTGTAGGCAAAAAGTAGAAAATCCCCTTAATTTTGGGCAAAAAGGCAGAAATTCTCCGTATTTTAAAGCAAAATTGCAGAAATTCCCCAAATATTGAGGAAAAAATGCAGAAATTCCCTTTATTTGGGGCAAATCGGCAGAAGTTCCCCTTATTTTCTGAAAAAGAGGCAGAAATTCCCTGTATTTTGAAGCAAAATTGCAGAAACTCCCCTAATTTTGGGGCAAAAAAGCAGAAATTCCCTTTTTTGGGGGCAAAAATACAAAAATTCTCCTTATTTCTGGGCAAAAATCAGAAATTTTCTTTATTTTGGGGCCAAATTTTAGAAATTGCTTTTATTTTAGTACAGAATTGCAGAAATTTTTCTTATTTTGTGGCAAAAAGGCAGAAATTCTTCATATTTTGGTGCAAAAAGGCTGATATTCCCCTTATTTTGAGGTAAAATGCTGAAATTCCCCATATTTTGGGGTTAAAAGGCAGAAATTCCCCTCATTTTGGGGCAAAAAGGAACAAATTTCCCTTATTTTCGGGCAAAATTGCAGAAATTCCATTTATTTCAGGGCAAAAAGTCAGAAATTACTTTTATTTTGGGGCAAAAAGCAGAAATTTCTTTTATTTTGGTACAAAATTGAAGAAATTATCCTTATTTTGAAACAAAAAGTCAGAAATTCCTCATATTTTGGGAAAAATGCAGAAATTCCCCTTATTTTGGGTAAAAAGGCTGAAATTTCTGTTATTTTAGGGCAAAGAGGCAGAAATTCCCTTTACTTTGTGGCAAAAAGGCAGAAATTCCCATTAATTGGGGCAGAAAAGCAAAATTTTTCCTTATTTGTGGGCAATAAGGCAGAAATTCCCCATATTTTGTGGCAAAAAGGCAGAAATTCCCCTTATTTGAAGGTAAAATGCTGAAATCCCCCTTATTTTGGCAAAAAGGCAGAAATTCCCCTTATTTTGTGGCAAAATTGCAGAAATTTCACTTATTTCAGGGCAAAAAGTCAGAAATTTGCCTTAATTTGGGGCAAAAAGCAGAAATTCTCCTAATTTTGGGGCCAAAAACAGAAATTCCCCTTATTTTGGGGTAAAATTGCGGAAATTTCAAATATTTCCGGGCAAAAATGCAGAAATTCCACTTTATTTCGGGCAATAAGGCAAAAATTCCCCGTATTTTGAAGCCAAATTGCACATATTCCCCTAATTTTGAAGGAAAATGCAGAAATTCACATTATTTTGGGGCAAAAAGACAGAAATTCTCCTTATTTCAGGGTAAAAAGTCAGAAATTCCCCTTATTTTGGGGCAAAATTCCAGAAATTACCTTTATTTTGGGGCAAAATTGCAGAAATCTCCCTAATTTTAAGGCAAAATTACAGAAATTTCACTTATTTCAGGGAAAAAACTCAGAAATTTCTCTTATTTTGGGGCAAAAAGGCAGAAATTACTTTTATTTTGGTACAAAATTGCAGAAAATTTTTTTATTTTGGGGCAAAAATACAGAAATTCCCCATATTTTAGGACAAAAAGGAGAGATTCCCTTTATTATTAGGTAAAAAGGCTGAAATTCCTTTTATTTTGGGGTAAAAAGACAGAAATTCCCCTTATTTTGTGGCAAAAAAGCAGAAATTTCCCTTATTTTGAGGCAAAATTGGAGAAATTTCATTTATTTCAGGGCAAAATTAAAAAATTCCTTATATTTTGGGGCAAATATACAGAAATTCCGTATATTTTTGAGTAAAAAGGCAGAAATTTCACTTATTTTGACTAAAAAGACAGAAATTCCTCTTATTTTGGGGCAAAAAGACAGAAATTCCCCTTATTTTGTGGCACAAAGGCAGAAATTTTTTTTATTTTAGGGCAAAATTGCAGAAATTTCAGTAATTTCAGGGCATAATTCAAAAATTTCTTTTATTTTGGAGCAAAAAGACAGAAATTCAGTTTATTTTTGGGTAAAAAGGCAGAAAATTCACTTATTTTGAGGTAAAAAGGCAGAAATTCCTCTTATTTTGGGGCAAAAATGAAGAAATTTCTCTTTTTTGTGGCAAAAGGTATACATTCCCCTTATTTTTGGGAAAAAATGCAGAAATTCTTCGTATTTTGGAGCAAAATTGCAGAAATTCCCCTAGTTGTGGGGCAAAAAGGCAGAAATTTCCTATTTGTTGGGGCAAGAAGACAGAAATTCTCCTTATTTTGAATCAAAACTCAGAAATTCCACTTATTTTGGGGCAAAATTCCACAAATTTTCCTTATTTTGAAGCAAAATTGCAGAAATTTCTCTTATTTTGGGGCAAAATTGCAGAAATTTCACTTATTTCAAGGAAAAAATGCAGAAATTTTCCTTATTTTGTAGCCAAAATGCATGAACTCCTAATATTTTGTGGCAAAAATGCAGAAATTCCATTTATTTTGAGGTAAAAAGGCTGAAATTCCCTTTATTTGGGGGCAAAAAGGCAGAAATTTCCCTTATTTTGGGGCAAAAAGACAGAAATTCCCCTTTTTTGTGGCAAAAAGGAAGAAATTTCTTTTATTTCAGGGCAAAATTGCAGAAATTTCACAAATTTCAGGGCATAATTCAAAAATTCCTTTTATTTTGGGGCAAAAAACCAGAAATTCTGTTTATTTTTGGGTAAAAAGGCAGAAATTTCACTTACTTTGTGGTAAAAAGGCAGAAATTCCTCTTATTTTGGGGCAAAAATGAAGAAATTTCCCCTTTTTGTGGCAAAAGGTATACATTCCCTTTATTTTCGGGAAAAAAAGCAGAAATTCCCCGTATTTTGGAGCAAAATTGCAGAAATTCCTTTAATTGAGGGGCAAAAAGACAGAAATTTCCTATATGTTGGGGCA
The DNA here is from genome assembly GCF_963924665.1 of Micromys minutus. Taxonomy (NCBI): domain Eukaryota; kingdom Metazoa; phylum Chordata; class Mammalia; order Rodentia; family Muridae; genus Micromys; species Micromys minutus. The sequence continues at coordinate 7,898,706 of NW_027667467.1, read as the reverse complement.
AAAAGACAGAAATTCTTCTTATTTTAGGGCAAAACTCAGAAATTCCACTTATTTTGGGACAAAATTCAAGAAATTTCCCTTATTTTGGGGCAAAATTGCAGAAATTTCACTTATTTTGGGGCAAAATTGCAGAAATATTACTTATTTCAGAAAAGAAAGGCTGAAATTTTCCTTATTTTGGAGCAAAAATGCAGAATTTCCTAATATTTTGTAGCAAAAATGCAGAAGTTCCCCTTATTTTGAGGTAAAAAGGCTCAAATTCTCCTTATTTGGAGGCAAAAAGGCAGAAATTTTCCTTATTTTGGGGCAAAAATACAGAAATTCCCCTCATTTTGGGGCGAAATTGCAGAAATTTCAATTATTTTGAGGAAAAATTTTTGAAATTTATCTTATTTCAGGGCAAAAAGTCGGAAATTCCCCTTATTTGGGGGCAAAAAGACAGAAATTCCATTTATTTTTGGAAAAAAGTCAGAAATTACACTTATTTTATGTCAAAAAGGCGGAAAATCCCCTTATTTTGGGGTAAAAATGAAGAAATTTCCCTTTTTATGGCAAAAAGTTATACATTTTCTTTATTTTCGGGCAAAAAGGCAGAAATTCTCCGTATTTTGGAGCAAAATTGCAGAAATTCCCCTAATTTTGGGGCAATAAGTAAGAAATTCCCCTTATTTTGGGGTAAAACTGCAGAAATTTCACTTATTTCGTGGCAAAATGGCAGAAATTCCCCTTATTTTCTGCGAAAAAGGCAGAAAATTACCGTATTTTGGAGCAAAATTGCAGAAATACACCTAATTTTGGCGTAAAACATGCAGTAATTTTCTTTGTTTTGGGGAAAAAAGCAGAAATTCTCCTTATTTTGGGGCAAAAGGCAGAAATTCCCCTTATCTTAGTGCAAAATTGCAGAAATTTCCCTTCTTTGGGGACAAAAAACAAAAATTCCCTTTATTTTGAGGCAAAATTGAAAAATTCCTTCATTAAGAGGAAAAATTGCAGAAATTTCTTTTATTTTAAGGCAAAATTGCAGAAATTTCACATATTTCAGAGAAAAAAAGCAAAAAATTTTCATATTTTGGGGCAAAAAGGCAGAAATTCCTATTATTTTGGGGCAAAAAGGTAGATATTCACCTTATTTTGGGGTAAAAAGGCAGACATTTCACATATTTCAGGGCAAAAAGGCAGAAATTCCCGTTATTTGAGGGCCTAAAGGCAGAAATTCCTTTTATTTTGGAATAAAATTGCAGAAATTTCTTTTGTTTGGGGGCAAAAAGGCAGAAAATCTTCTTAATTTTGGGCAAAAAGGCAGAAATTCTCCGTATTTTAAAGCAAAATTGCAGAAATTCTTCAAATATTGGGGCAAAAATGCAGAAATTCCTTTTATTTGGGGCAAATCGGCAGAAGTTCCCTTTATTTTCTGAAAAAGAGGCAGAAAATCCCTGTATTTTGAAGCAAAATTGCAGAAACTCCCCTAATTTTGGGGCAAAAAAGCAGAAATTCCCTTTTTTGGGGCCAAATTTTAGAAATTGCTTTTATTTTAGTACAGAATTGCATAAATTTTTCTTATTTTGTAGCAAAAAGGCAGAAATTCCCCATATTTTGGTGCAAAAAGGCTGAAATTCCCATTATTTTGAGGTAAAATGCTGAAATTCCCCATATTTTCGGGTTAAAAGGCAGAAATTCCCCTCATTTTGGGGCAAAAAGGCACAAATTTCCCTTATTTTCGGGCAAAATTGCAGAAATTTCATTTATTTCAGGGCAAAAAGTCAGAAATTACTTTTATTTGGGAGCAAAAAGCAGAAATTTCTTTTATTTTGGGACAAAATTGAAGAAAATTTCCTTATTTTGGAACAAAAAGTCAGAAATTCCCCATATTTTGGGCAAAAGGCAGAAATTCCCCTTATTTTGGGGTAAAAAGGCTGAAATTCTCATTATTTTGGTGCAAAAAGGCAGAAATTCCCTTTACTTTGTGGCAAAAAGGCAAAAATTCCAATTAATTGGGGCAGAAAAGCAAAAATTTTCTTTATTTGGGGGCAATAAGGCAGAAATTCCCCATATTTTGTGGCAAAAAGGCAGAAATTCCCCTTATTTGAAGGTAAAATGATGAAATTCCCCTTATTTTGGGAAAAAGGCAGAAATTCCCCTTATTTTGGGGCAAAATTGCAGAAATTTCACTTATTTCAAGGCAAAAAGTCAGAAATTTGCTTTAATTTGGGGCAAAAAGCAGAAATTCTCCTAATTTTGGGGCCAAAAACAGAAATTCCCCTTATTTTGGGGTAAAATTGCGGAAATTTCAAATATTTCAGTGCAAAAAGGTAGAAATTCCACTCTATTTTGGGAAATAAGGCAAAAATTCCCTGTATTTGGGAGCAAAATTTCAGAAATTCCCCTTATATTGTTGCAAAAATGCAGAAATTCCCTTTATTTTGGTGCAATAAGGGAAAAATTCCCCGTATTTTGAAGCAAAATTGCACATATTCCCCTAATTTTGAGGGGAAATGCAGAAATTCACATTATTTTGGACCAAAAAGACAGAAATTCTCCTTATTTTGGGGCAAAATTCCAGAAATTTCCTTTATTTTAGGGCAAAATTTGCAGAAATCTCCCTAATTTTGGGGCAAAATTACAGAAATTTCACTTATATCAGGGAAAAACGCAGAAATTTCTCTTATTTTGGGGCAAAAAGGCAGAAATTACTTTTATTTTGGTACAAAATTTCAGAAAATTTTTTTATTTTGGGGCAAAAATACAGAAATTCCCCATATTTTAGGGCAAAAAGGAGAGATTCCCCTTATTATTATGTAAAAAGTCTGAAATTCCTTTTATTTTGGGGCAAAAAGACAGAAAATCCCCTTATTTTGTGGCAAAAAAGCAGAAATTTCCCTTATTTTGAGGCAAAATTAAAGAAAATTCACTTATTTCAGGGCAAAATTTAAAAATTGCATTTATTTTGGGGCAAAAATACAGAAATTCTGTATATTTTGAGTAAAAAGGCAGAAATTTCATTTATTTTGATGTAAAAAGGCAGAAATTCCTCTTATTTTGGGGCAAAAATGAAGAAATTTCCTTTTTTTTGTGGCAAAAGGTAAACATTCCCCTTGTTTTCGGGCAAAAAAGCAGAAATTCCCTGTATTTTGGAGCAAAATTGCAGAAATTCCCCTAATTGTGGGGCAAAAATGCAGAAATTCCCTATATGTTGGGGCAAAAAGACAGAAAGTCTTCTTTTTTGGGGGCAAAATTCAGAAATTCCACTTATTTTGGGGCAAAATTCCAGAAATTTTTCTTATTTTGGGACAAAATTGCAGAAATTTCAATTTTTTTGGGCCAAAATTGCAGAAATTTCACTTATTTCAGGGAAAAAAGGCAGAAATTTTTCTTATTTTGGGGCAAAAAGACAGAAATTCCTTATATTTTGTGGCAAAAATGCAGAAATTCCCCTTATTTTGAGGTAAAAAGGCAGAAATTTCCCTTATTTTGGGGCAAAAAAACAGAAATTCCCCTTATTTTGGGGCAAAATTACAGAAATTTCAATTATTTTGGCGAAAAATTTTTGAAATATAACTTATTTCAGGGCAAAAAGTTGGAAATTCCCCTTATTTTGGGGCAAAAAGACAGAAATTCCATTTATTTTTGGAAAAAGGTCAGAAATTGCAGTTATTATGAGTCAAAAAGGCAGAAAATCCCCTTATTTTGGGGTGAAAATGAAGAAATTTCCCTTTTTATGGCAAAAAGGTATACATTCCCTTTATTTTCGGGCAAAAAGGCAGAAAATTCCTGTATTTTGGAGCAAAATTGCAGAAATTCACCTAATTTTGGCATAAAACATGCAGTAATTTTCTTTGTTTTGGGGCAAAAAGGCAGAAATTCTTCTTATTTTGGGGCAAAAGGCAAAAATTCCCCTTATTTTAGGGCAAAAGTGCAGAAATTTCCCTTATTTGGGGACAAAAAAACAGAAATTCCCTTTATTTTGGGGCAAATTGCAAAAAATTCCTTTATTATGGGGAAAATTGCAGAAATTTCTTTTATTTTAAGGCAAAACTGCAGAAATTTCACATATTTCAGAGAAAAAAAGCTAAAATTTTTTATATTTTGGGGCAAAAATGCAGAAATTCCCATTATTTTTGAACAAAAAGGTAGAAATTCACCTTATTTTGGGGTAAAATTGCAGACATTTCAATATTTAAGGGCAAAAAGGCAGAAATTCCCATTATTTGAGAGCATAAAGGCAGAAATTCCTTTTATTTTGGGTTAAAATTGCAGAAATTTCCCTTGTTTGGGTGCAAAAGGCAGAAAATCCCATTAATTTTGGGCAAAAAGGCAGAAATTCCCTGTATTTTAAAGCAAAATTGCAGAAATTCCCTAAATATTGGAGCAAAAATGCAGAAATTCCCTTTATTGGGAGCACATCGGCAGAAGTTCCCCTTATTTTCGGGAAAAGAGTCAGAAATTCCCTGTATTTTGAAGCAAAATTGCAGAAACTCCCCTAATATTTGGGCAATAAGGCAGAAATTCCCTTTTTTTGGGGGCAAAAATACAGAAATTCTCCTTATTTCGGGGCAAAAATCAGAAATTTCCCTTATTTTGGGGCAAAATTTAAGAAATTTCGTTTATTTTGATACAGAATTGCAGAAATTTTTCTTATTTTATGGCAAAAAGGCAGAAATTCCCCATATTTTGGTGCAAAAGGCTGAAATTCCCATTATTTTGAGGTAAAATGCTGAAATTTCCCATATTTTGGGGTTAAAAGGCAGAAATTCCCCTCATTTTGGGGCAAAAAGGCACAAATTTCCCTTATTTTCGGGCAAAATTGCAGAAATTTCATTTATTTCAGGGCAAAAAGTCAGAAATTACTTTTATTTTGGGGCAAAAAGCAGAAATTTCTTTTATTTTGGTACAAAATTGAAGAAATTTTCCTTATATTGGAACAAAAAGTCAGAAATTCCCCATATTTTGGGCAAAAGGCAGAAATTCCCCTTATTTTGGGGTAAAAAGGCTGAAATTCCCGTTATTTTGGGGCAAAAAGGCAGAAATTCCCTGTACTTTGTGGCAAAAAAGCAGAAATTCCAATTAATTGGGGCAGAAAAGCAAAAATTTTCCTTATTTGGGGGCAATAAGGCAGAAATTCCCCATATTTTGTGGCAAAAAGGCAGAAATTACCCTTATTTGAAGGTAAAATGCTGAAATTCCCCTTATTTTGGCAAAAAGGCAGAAATTCCCCTTATTTTAGGGCAAAATTGCATAAATTTCACTTATTTCAGGGCAAAAAGTCAGAAATTTGCCTTAATTTGGGGCAAAAACAGAAATTCTCCTAATTTTGGGGCCAGAAACAGAATTTCCCCTTATTTTGGGGTAAAATTGTGGAAATTTCAAATATTTAAGGGCAAAAAGGGAGAAATTCCACTTTATTTCGGGCAATAAGGCAGAAATTCCCTGTATTTTGGAGTAAAATTTCAGAAATTCCCTTTATATTGGTGCAAAAATACATAAATTCCTTTTATTTTGGTGCAATAAGGCAAAAAATTCCCGTATTTTGAAGCCAAATTGCACATATTCCCCTAATTTTGAGGGAAAATGCAGAAATTCACATTATTTTGGGGCAAAAAGACAGAAATTCTCCTGATTTCAGGGCAAAAAGTCAGAAATTCCACTTATTTTGGTGCAAAATTCCAGAAATGTCCATTATTTTGGGGCAAAATTGCAGAAATCTCCCTTATTTTGGGGCAAAATTACAGAAATTTCACTTATTTCAGGGAAAAAACACAGAAGTTTCTCTTATTTTGGGGCAAAAAGGCAGAAATTACTTTTATTTTGGTAAAAAATTGCAGAAAATTTTTTTATTTTGGGGCAAAAATACAGAAATTCCCCATATTTTAGGGCAAAAATGTAGAGATTCCCCTTATTATTAGGTAAAAAGGCTGAAATTCCCCTTATTTTGGGAAAAAAGACAGAAATTCTCCATATTTTGTGGCAAAAAGGCAGAAATTTCTTTTATTTTGGGGCAAAATTGCAGAAATTTACCTTATTTCAGGGCAAAATTCAAAAATTCCTTTTATTTTGGGGCAAAAATACAGAAATTCCGTATATTTTTGGGTAAAAAGGCAGAAATTTCACTTATTTCAGGGAAAAAAGGCAGAAATTCCTCTTATTTTGGGGCAAAAATGAAGAAATTTCCCTTTTTTGTGGCAAAACGTAAACATTTTTCTTTTTTTCGGGCAAAAAAGCAGAAATTCCTCGTATTTTGAAGCAAAATTGCAGAAATTCCCCTAATTGTGGGGCAAAAAGGCAGAAATTTCCTATATGTTGTGGCAAAATGAAAGAAATTCTCCTTATTTTGGGGCAAAACTCAGAAATTCCATTTATTTTGGGACAAAATTCCAGAAATTTCCTTTATTTTGGGACAAATTTGAAGAAATTTCAATTATTTTGGGGCAAAATTGCAGAAATTTCAATTATTTCAGGTAAAAAAGGTTGAAATTTACCTTATTTTGGGGCAAAAAGGCAGAAATTCCTAATATTTTGTGGCAAAATGCAGAAATTCCCCTTATTTTGTGGCAAAAAGGCAGGAATTTAACTTATTTCAGGGCATAATTAAAAAATTCCTTTTATTTTGGGGCAAAAAGACAGAAATTCCTTTAATTTTTGGGTAAAAAGGCAGAAATTTCACTTATTTTGAGGTAAAAAGACAGAAATTCCTCTTATTTTAAGGCAAAAATGAACAAATTTCCCTTTTTTGTGGCAAAAGTTATACATTCCTCTTATTTTCAAGAAATACTGCAGAAATTACCCGTATTTTGAAGCAAAATTGCAGAAATTCCCCTAGTTGTGGGGCAAAAAGGCAGAAATTCCCTATTTGTTGGGGCAAAAAGACAAAAATTCTCCTTATTTTGGGGCAAAACTCAGAAATTCCACTTATTTTGGGGCAAAATTCCAGAAATTTCCCTTATTTTGGGGCAAAATTGCAGAAATTTCACTTATTGTGGGGCAAAATTGCAGAAATTTCACTTATTTCAGGGAAGAAAGGCAGAAATATTCCTTATTTTAGAGCAAAAATGCATAAATTCCTAATATTTAGTGGCAAAAATGCAGAAATTCCCATTATTTTGAGGTAAAAAGGCTGAAAATCCCATTATTTAGGGGCAAAAATGCAGAAATTTATCTTATTTTGGGGCAAAAATACAGAAATTCCCCTTATTTTGAGGCAAAATTGCAGAAATTTCAATTATTTTGGGAAAAAATTTTAGAAATTTAACTCATTTCAGGGCAAAAATTCAGAAATTCCCCTTATTTTGGGGTAAAAAAACAGAAATTCCGTTTATTTTTGGGAAAAAGTCAGAAATTGCACTTATTTTGAGTCAAAAAGGCGGAAAATCCCCTTATTTTGGGGTAAAAATGAAGAAATTTCTCTTTTTATGGCAAAAAGGTATACATTCCCTTTATTTTCAGGCAAAAAGGCAGAAATTCCCCGTATTTTGGAGCAAAATTGCAGAAATTCCATTAATTTTGGGGCAAAAAGGGAGAAATTCCCCTTATTTTGGGGTAAAACTGCAGAAATTTCACTTATTTCGCTGCTAAATGGCAGAAATTCCCTTTATTTTCTGCGAAAAAGGCAGAAAATCTTTGTATTTTGGAGCAAAATTGCAGAAATTCACCTAATTTTGGCGTAAAACATGCAGTAATTTTCTTTGTTTTGGGACAAAAAGGCAGAAATTCCCATTTTTTGGGGCAAAAGGCTGAAATTCCCTTTATTTTAGGGCAAAATTGCAGAAATTTCCTTTATTTGGGGACAAAAAACAGAAATTCCCTTTATTTTGGGGCAAAATTGCAGAAAATTCCTTTATAATGGGGAAAAATTGCAGAAATTTCTTTTATTTTAAGGGAAAATTGCAGAAATTTCACTTATTTCAGAGAAAAAAAGCAAAAATTTTTCTTGTTTTGGGGCAAAAATGCAGAAATTTCCATTATTTTGGGGCAAAAAGGCAGAAATTCACCTTATTTTGGGGTAAAATTGCAGACATTTCACATATTACGGGGCAAAAGGCAGAAATTCCTGTTATTTGGGGGCAAAAGGCAGAAATTCCTTGTATTTTAAAGTAAAATTGCAGAAATTCCCCAAATATTGCGGCAAAAATGCAGAAATTCCCTTTATTTGGGGCAAATCGGCAGAAGTTCCCTTTATTTTCGGGAAAAGAGGCAGAAATTCTCTGTATTTTGAAGCAAAATTGCAGAAACTCCCCTAATTTTGGGGCAAAAAGGCAGATATTCTTCTTTTTTTGGGGCAAAAATACCAAAATTCTCCTTATTTCGGGGCAAAAATCAGAAATTTCCCTTATTTTGGGGCAAAATTTTAGAAATTTCTTTTATTTTAGAACAGAATTGCAGAAATTTTTTTTATTTTGTGGCAAAAAGGCAGAAATTCCCCATATTTTGGTGCAAAAAGGCTGAAATTCACCTTATTTTGAGGTAAAATGCTGAAATTCCCCATATTTTCGGGTTAAAAGGCAGAAATTCCCCTAATTTTGGGGCAAAAAGGCACAAATTTCCCTTATTTTCGGGCTAAATTGCAGAAATTTCATTTATTTCAGGGCAAAAAGTCAGAAATTACATTTATTTTGGGGCAAAAAGCAGAAATTTTGTTTATTTTGGTTCAAAATTGAAGAAATTTTCCTTATTTTGGAACAAAAAGTCAGAAATTCCCCGTATTTTGGGCAAAGGCAGAAATTCCCTTTATTTGAGGTAAAAAGGCTGAAATTCCCGTTATTTTGGGGCATAAAGGCAGAAATTCTCTTTACTTTGTGGCAAAAAGGCAGAAATTCCCGTTAATTGGGGCAGAAAAGCAAAAATTTTCCTTATTTAGGGGCAATAAGGCAGAAATGACCCATATTTTGTGGCAAAAAGGCAGAAATTCCCCTTATTTGGAGGTAAAATGCTGAAATTCCCCTTATGTTGGCAAAAAGGCAGAAATTCCCCTTATTTTCGGGCAAAATTGCAGAAATTTCACTTATTTCAGGGCAAAGTCAGAAATTTGCCTTATTTTGGGGCAAAAAGCAGAAATTCTCCTAATTTTGGGGCCAAAAACAGAAATTCCCCTTATTTGGGGGTAAAATTGCAGAAATTTCAAATATTTTTGGGCAAAAAGGCAGAAATTCCACTTTATTTTGGGCAATAAGGCAGAAATTCCCCGTATTTTGGAGCAAAATTTCAGAAATTCCCCTTTTATTGGTGCAAAAAGGCAGAAATTCCCTTTATTTTGGTGCAATAAAGCAGAAATTCCCCGTATTTTGAAGCAAAATTGCACATATTCCCCTAATATTGAGGGAAAATGCAGAAACTCACATTATTTTGGGGCAAAAAGACAGAAAATCTCCTTATTTCAGGGCAAAAAGTCAGAAATTCCACTTATTTTGGGGCAAAATTTCAGAAATGTCCATTATTTTGGTGCAAAATTGCAGAAATCTCCCTTATTTTGGGGCAAAATTACAGAAATTTTAATTATTTCAGAGAAAAAACGCAGAAATTTCTCTTATTTTGCAGCAAAAAGGCTGAAATTACTTTTATTTTGGTACAAAATTGAAGAAAATTTCTTTATTTTGGGGCAAAAATACAGAAATTCCCCATATTTTAGGGCAAAAAGGCAGAGATTCCCCTTATTATTAGGTAAAAAGGCTGAAATTCCCCTAATTTTAGGGCAAAAAGACAGAAATTCCTTTTATTTTTTGGTAAAAAGCAGAAATTTCCCTTATTTTGGAGCAAAATTGCAGAAATTTCACTTAATTAAGGGCATAATTCAAAAATTCCTTTTATTTTGGGGCAAAAATACAGAAATTCCGTATATTTTTAGGTAAAAAGGCAGAAATTTCACTTATTTTGAGGTAAAAAGGCAGAAATTCCTCTTATTTTGGGGCAAAAATGAAGAAATTTCCCTTTTTTGTGGCAAAAGGTAAACATTCCCCTTATTTTCGGGCAAAAAGGAAGAAATTCCCCGGATTTTGGAGCAAAATTGCAGAAATTACCCTAATTGTGGGGCAAAAAGGCATAAATTCCCTATATGTTGTGGCAAAAAAGACAGAAATTAACCTTATTTTGAGGTTAAACTCAGAAATTCCACATACTTTGGGGCAAAATTCCAGAAATTTCCCTAATTTTGGGACAAAATTGCAGAAATTTCATTTATTTTTGCGCAAAATTGCAGAAATTTCACTTATTTCAGGAAAAAATGCAGAAATTTTCTTTATTTTGGGGCAAAAAGGCAGAAATTTCTAATATTTTGTGGCAAAAATGCAGAAATTCCTCTTATTTTGTGGCAAAAAGGCAGAAATTTCCATTATTTTGGGGCAAAATTGCAGAAATTTCACTTATTTCAGGGCATAATTCAAAAATTCCTTTTATTTTGGGGCAAAAAGACAGAAATTCCGTTTATTTTTGGGTAAAAGGCAGAAATTTCACTTATTTTTAGTCAAAAAGGCAGAAATTCCTCTTATTTTGGGCAAAAATTAGGAAACTTCCCTTTTTTGTGGCAAAAGGTATACATTCCCTTTATTTTCGGAAAAAAAAGCAGAAATTCCCCGTATTTTGGAGCAAAATTGCAGAAATTCCCCTAGTTGTGGGGCAAAAAGGCAGAAATTCCCTATTTGTTGGGGCAAAAAGACAGAAATTCTCCTTAATTTGGGGCAAAACAAAAAATTCCACTTATTTTAAGGCAAAATTCCAGAAATTTTCCTTATTTTGGGGCAAAATTGCAGAAATTTCACTTATTTTGGGGAAAAATTGCAGAAGTTTCACTTATTTCAGGGAAAAAAGGCAGAAATTTTTCTTATTTTGGGGCAAAAAGACAGATATTCCCCTTTTTGGGGGGCAAAAATACAGAAATTCTCCTTATTTCGGGGCAAAAATCAGAAATTTCCCTTATTTTGTGGCAAAATTTTAGAAATTTCTTTTATTTTGGTACAGAATTGCAGAAATTTTTCTTATTTTGTGGCAAAAAGGCAGAAATTCCCCATATTTTGGTGCAAAAAGGCTGAAATTCCCCTTATTTTGAGGTAAAATGTTGAAATTCCCCATATTTTGGGGTTAAAAGGCAGAAATTCCCATCATTTTGGGGCAAAAAGGCACAAATTTTCCTTATTTTCGGGCAAAATTGCAGAAATTTCATTTATTTCAGGGCAAAAAGTCAGAAATTACTTTTATTTTGGGGCAAAACGCAGAAATTTCTTTTATTTTGGTACAAAATTGAAGAAATTTTCCTTATTTTGGAACAAAAAGTCAGAAATTCCCCATATTTTGGACAAAAGGCAAAAATTCCCCTTATTTTGGGGTAAAAAGGCTGAAATTCCCGTTAGTTTGGGGCAAAAAGGCAGAAATTCCCTTTACTTTGTGGCAAAAAGGCAGAAATTTCCATTAATTGGGGCAGAAAAGCAAAAATTTTTCTTATTTAGGGGCAATAAGGCAGAAATTCCCCATATTTTGTGGCAAAAAGTCAGACATTCCCCTTATTTGAAGGTAAAATGCTGAAATTCCCTTTATTTTGGCAAAAAGGCAGAAATTCCCCTTATTTTGGGGCAAAATTGCAGAAATTTCACTTATTTCAGGGCAAAAAGTCAGAAATTTGCCTTAATTTGGGGCAAAAAGCAGAAATTCTCCTAATTTTGGGGCCAAAAACAGAAATTCCCCTTATTTTGGGGTAAAATTGCGGAAATTTCAAATATTTCAGGGCAAAAAGGCAGAAATTCCACTTTATTTCGGGCAATAAGGCAAAAATTCCCTGTAATTTGGAGCAAAATTTCAGAAATTCCCTTTATATTGGTGCAAAAATACATATATTCCTTTTATTTTGGTGCAATAAGGCAAAAATTCCCCGTATTTTGAAGCCAAATTGCACATATTCCCCTAATTTTGAGGGAAAATGCAGAAATTCACATTATTTTGGGGCAAAAAGACAGAAATTCTCCCTATTTCAGGGCAAAAAGTCAGAAATTCCTCATATTTTGGGGCAAAATTCCAGAAATTTCCTTTATTTTGGGGAAAAATTGCAGAAATCTCCCTAATTTTGGGGCAAAATTAGAGAAATTTCACTTATTTCAGGGAAAAAACGCAGAAATTTCTCTAATTTTGGGGCAAAAATGCAGAAATTCCCTTTATTTGGGGCAAATCGGCAGAAGTTCCCTTTATTTTCGGGAAAAGAGGCAGAAATTCTCTGTATTTTGAAGCAAAATTGCAGAAACTCCCCTAATTTTGGGGCAAAAAGGCAGATATTCTTCTTTTTTTGGGGCAAAAATACCAAAATTCTCCTTATTTCGGGGCAAAAATCAGAAATTTCCCTTATTTTGGGGCAAAATTTTAGAAATTTCTTTTATTTTGGAACAGAATTGCAGAAATTCTTTTTATTTTGTGGCAAAAAGGCAGAAATTCCCCATATTTTGGTGCAAAAAGGCTGAAATTCACCTTATTTTGAGGTAAAATGCTGAAATTCCCCATATTTTCGGGTTAAAAGGCAGAAATTCCCCTAATTTGGGGGCAAAAAGGCACAAATTTCCCTTATTTTCGGGCTAAATTGCAGAAATTTCATTTATTTCAGGGTAAAAAGTCAGAAATTCCCCTTATATTGGGGCAAAATTCCAGAAATTTCCTTTATTTTGGGGCAAAATTGCAGAAAGCTCCCTAATTTTGGGGCAAAATTACAGAAATTTCACTTATTTCAGGGAAAAAATGCAGAAATTTCTCTTATTTTGGGGCAAAAATACAGAAATTCCCCATATTTTAGGGCAAAAAGGCAGAGATTCCCCTTATTATTAGGTAAAAAGGCTGAAATTCCCCTAATTTTGGGGCAAAAAGACAGAAATTCCTTTTATTTTTTGGCAAAAAGGCAGAAATTTCCCTTATTTTGGAGCAAAATTGCAGAAATTTCACTTAATTCAGGGCATAATTCAAAAATTCCTTTTATTTTGGGGCAAAAATAAAGAAATTCCGTATATTTTTAGGTAAAAAGGCAAAAATTTCACTTATTTTGAGGTAAAAAGGCAGAAATTCCTCTTATTTTGGGGCAAAAATGAAGAAATTTCACTTTTTTGTGGCAAAAGGTAAACATTCCCCTTATTTTCGGGCAAAAAGGAAGAAATTCCCCGGATTTTGGAGCAAAATTGCAGAAATTACCCTAATTGTGGGGCAAAAAGGCATAAATTCCCTATATGTTGTGGCAAAAAAGACAGAAATTAACCTTATTTTGAGGTTAAACTCAGAAATTCCACATACTTTGGGGCAAAATTCCAGAAATTTCCCTAATTTTGGGACAAAATTGCAGAAATTTCATTTATTTTTGCGCAAAATTGCAGAAATTTCACTTATTTCAGGAAAAAATGCAGAAATTTTCTTTATTTTGGGGCAAAAAGGCAGAAATTTCTAATATTTTGTGGCAAAAATGCAGAAATTCCTCTTATTTTGTGGCAAAAAGGCAGAAATTTCCCTTATTTTGGGGCAAAATTGCAGAAATTTCACTTATTTCAGGGCATAATTCAAAAATTCCTTTTATTTTGGGGCAAAAAGACAGAAATTTCGTTTATTTTTGGGTAAAAGGCAGAAATTTCACTTATTTTTAGTCAAAAAGGCAGAAATTCCTCTTATTTTGGGAAAAAATTAGGAAACTTCCCTTTTTTGTGGCAAAAGGTATACATTCCCTTTATTTTCGGAAAAAAAGCAGAAATTCCCCGTATTTTGGAGCAAAATTGCAGAAATTCCCCTAGTTGTGGGGCAAAAAGGCAGAAATTCCCTATTTGTTGGGGCAAAAAGACAGAAATTCTCCTTAATTTGGGGCAAAACAAAAAATTCCACTTATTTTGGGGCAAAATTCCAGAAAATTTTCTTATTTTGGGGCAAAATTGCAGAAATTTCACTTATTTTGGGGAAAAATTGCAGAAGTTTCACTTATTTCAGGGAAAAAAGGCAGAAATTTTTCTTATTTTGGGGCAAAAAGACAGAAATTCCCCTTTTTGGGGGGCAAAAATACAGAAATTCTCCTTATTTCGGGGCAAAAATCAGAAATTTCCCTTATTTTGTGGCAAAATTTTAGAAATTTCTTTTATTTTGGTACAGAATTGCAGAAATTTTTCTTATTTTGTGGCAAAAAGGCAGAAATTCCCCATATTTTGGTGCAAAAAGGCTGAAATTCCCCTTATTTTGAGGTAAAATGCTGAAATTCCCCATATTTTGGGGTTAAAAGGCAGAAATTCCCATCATTTTGGGGCAAAAAGGCACAAATTTTCCTTATTTTCGGGCAAAATTGCAGAAATTTCATTTATTTCAGGGCAAAAAGTCAGAAATTACTTTTATTTTGGGGCAAAACGCAGAAATTTCTTTTATTTTGGTACAAAATTGAAGAAATTTTCCTTATTTTGGAACAAAAAGTCAGAAATTCCCCATATTTTGGGCAAAAGGCAAAAATTCCCCATATTTTGGGGTAAAAAGGCTGAAATTCCCGTTATTTTGGGGCAATAAGGCAGAAATTCCCTTTACTTTGTGGCAAAAAGGCAGAAATTCCCATTAATTGGGGCAGAAAAGCAAAAATTTTTCTTATTTAGGGGCAATAAGGCAGAAATTCCCCATATTTTGTGGCAAAAAGGCAGAAATTCCCCTTATTTGAAGGTAAAATGCTGAAATTCCCTTTATTTTGGCAAAAAGGCAGAAATTCCCCTTATTTTGGGGCAAAATTGCAGAAATTTCACTTATTTCAGGGCAAAAAGTCAGAAATTTGCCTTAATTTGGGGCAAAAAGCAGAAATTCTCCTAATTTTGGGGCCAAAAACAGAAATTCCCCTTATTTTGGGGTAAAATTGCGGAAATTTCAAATATTTCAGGGCAAAAAGGCAGAAATTCCACTTTATTTCGGGCAATAAGGCAAAAATTCCCTGTAATTTGGAGCAAAATTTCAGAAATTCCCTTTATATTGGTGCAAAAATACATATATTCCTTTTATTTTGGTGCAATAAGGCAAAAATTCCCCGTATTTTGAAGCCAAATTGCACATATTCCCCTAATTTTGAGGGAAAATGCAGAAATTCACATTATTTTGGGGCAAAAAGACAGAAATTCTCCCTATTTCAGGGCAAAAAGTCAGAAATTCCTCTTATTTTGGGGCAAAATTCCAGAAATTTCCTTTATTTTGGGGAAAAATTGCAGAAATCTCCCTAATTTTGGGGCAAAATTAGAGAAATTTCACTTATTTCAGGGAAAAAACGCAGAAATTTCTCTCATTTTGGGGCAAAAATGCAGAAATTCCCTTTATTTGGGGCAAATCGGCAGAAGTTCCCTTTATTTTCGGGAAAAGAGGCAGAAATTCTCTGTATTTTGAAGCAAAATTGCAGAAACTCCCCTAATTTTGGGGCAAAAAGGCAGATATTCTTCTTTTTTTGGGGCAAAAATACCAAAATTCTCCTTATTTCGGGGCAAAAATCAGAAATTTCCCTTATTTTGGGGCAAAATTTTAGAAATTTCTTTTATTTTGGAACAGAATTGCAGAAATTCTTTTTATTTTGTGGCAAAAAGGCAGAAATTCCCCATATTTTAGTGAAAAAGGCTGAAATTCACCTTATTTTGAGGTAAAATGCTGAAATTCCCCATATTTTCGGGTTAAAAGGCAGAAATTCCCCTAATTTTGGGGCAAAAAGGCACAAATTTCCCTTATTTTCGGGCTAAATTGCAGAAATTTCATTTATTTCAGGGTAAAAAGTCAGAAATTCCCCTTATATTGGGGCAAAATTCCAGAAATTTCCTTTATTTTGGGGGAAAATTGCAGAAAGCTCCCTAATTTTGGGGCAAAATTACAGAAATTTCACTTATTTCAGGGAAAAAATGCAGAAATTTCTATTATTTTGGGGCAAAAAGGCAGAAATTACTTTTATTTTGGTACAAAATTGCAGAAAATTTTTTTATTTTGGGGCAAAAATACAGAAATTCCCCATATTTTAGGGCAAAAAGTGGAGATTCCCCTTATTATCAGGTAAAAAGGCTGAAATTCCTTTAATTTTGGGGCAAAAAGAGAGAAATTCCCCTTATTTTGTGGCAAAAAAGCAGAAATTTCCCTTATTTTGAGGCAAAATTGGAGAAATTTCATTTATTTCAGGGCAAAATTCAAAAATTTCTTTTATTTTGGGGCAAAAATACAGAAATCCCGTATATTTTTGAGTAAAAAGGCAGAAATTTCACTTATTTTGACGTAAAAAGACAGAAATTCCTATTATTTTGGGGCAAAAATGAAGAAATTTTCCTTTTTTGTGGCAAAAGGTAAACATTCCCCTTATTTTCGGGCAAAAATGCAGAAATTCCCCGTATTTTGGAGCAAAATTGCAGAAATTCTCCTAATTGTGGGGCAAAAATGCAGAAATTCCCTATATGTTGGGGCAAAAAGACAGAAATTGTCCTTATTTTGGGGCAAAACTCAGAAATTCCACTTATTTTGGGAAAAAAAAATTCCAGAAATTTTTCTTATTTTGGGACAAAATTGCAGAAATTTCAATTTTTTTGGGCCAAAATTGCAGAAATTTCACTTATTTCAGGGAAAAAAGGCAGAAATTTTTCTTATTTTGGTGCAAAAAAACAGAAATTTCTTATATTTTGTGGCAAAAATGCAGAAATTCCCCTTCTTTTGAGGTAAAAAGGCAGAAATTTCCCTTATTTTGGGGCAAAAATACAGAAATTCCCCTTATTTTGGGGCAAAATTGCAGAAATTTCAATTATTTTGGGGAAAAATTTTTGAAATTTAACTTATTTCAGGGCAAAAAGTCGAAAATTCCCCTTTATTTTGGGGCAAAAAGCCAGAAATTCCATTTATTTTTGGAAAAAAGTCAGAAATTGCACTTATTTTGAGTCAAAAAGGCGGAAAATCCCCTTATTTTGGGGTAAAAATGAAGAAATTTCCCTTTTTTATAGCAAAAAGGTATACATTCTCTTTCTTTTCGGGCAAAAAGGCAGAAATTCCTCGTATTTTGGAGCAGAATTGCAGAAATTTCCCTAATTTTGAGGCAAAAATGCAGAACTTCCCTTTATTTTGGGGTAAAACTGCAGAAATTTCACTTATTTCGCGGCAAAATGGTAGAAAATCCTTTTATTTTCTGCGAAAAATGCAGAAAATCCCCATAATTTGGAGCAAAATTGCAGAAATTCGCCTAATTTTGAGGTAAAACATGCTGTAATTTTCTTTATTTTGGGGCAAAAGGTAGAAATTCCCGTTATTTTAGTGCAAAATTGCAGAAATTTCCCTTCTTTGGGGACAAAAAACAGAAATTCCCTTTATTTTGGGGCAAAATTGTAGATAATTCCTATATTATGTGGAAAAATTGCAGAAATTTCTTTTATTTTAAGGCAAAATTGCAAAAATTTCACTTATTTCAGAGAAAAAAAGCAAAAATTTTTCTTATTTTAGGGCAAAATGCAGAAATTTCCATTATTTTTGGGCAAAAGGCAGAAATTCACCTTATTTTGGGGTAAAATTGCAGACATTTCACATATTTCAGGGCAAAAAGGCAGAAATTCCTCTTATTTAGGGGCAAAAAGTCAGAAATTCCCCTTATATTGGGGCAAAATTCCAGAAATGTCCATTATTTTGGGGCAAAATTGCAGAAAGCACCCTAATTTTGGGGCAAAATTACAGAAATTTCACTTATTTCAGGGAAAAAATGCAGAAATTTCTCTTATTTTGGGGCAAAAAGGCAGAAATTACTTTTATTTTGGTACAAAATTGCAGAAAATTTTTTTATTTTGGGGCAAAAATACAGAAATTCCCCATATTTTAGGGCAAAAAGTGGAGATTCCCCTTATTATTAGGTAAAAAGGCTGAAATTCCTTTTATTTTGGGGCAAAAAGACAGAAATTCCCCTTATTTTGTGGCAAAAAAGCAGAAATTTCCCTTATTTTGAGGCAAAATTGGAGAAATTTCATTTATTTCAGGGCAAAATTCAAAAATTCCTTTTATTTTGGGGCAAAAATACAGAATTCCCGTATATTTTTGAGTAAAAAGGCAAAATTTCACTTATTTTGACGTAAAAAGACAGAAATTCCTATTATTTTGGGGCAAAAATGAAGAAATTTTCCTTTTCTGTGGCAAAAGGTAAACATTCCCCTTATTTTCGGGCAAAAATGCAGAAATTCCCCGTATTTTGGAGCAAAATTGCAGAAATTCTCTTAATTGTGGGGCAAAAAGGCAGAAATTCCCTATATGTTGGGGCAAAAAGACAGAAATTCTCCTTATTTTGGGGCAAAACTCAGAAATTCCAATTATTTTGGGGAAAAAATTCCAGAAATTTCTCTTATTTTGGGACAAAATTGCAGAAATTTCAATTTTTTTGGGCCAAAATTGCAGAAATTTCACTTATTTCAGGGAAAAAAGGCAGAAATTTTTCTTATTTTGGTGCAAAAAAACAGAAATTTCTTATATTTTGTGGCAAAAATGCAGAAATTCCCCTTCTTTTGAGGTAAAAAGGCAGAAATTTCCCTTATTTTGGGGCAAAAATACAGAAATTCCCCTTATTTTGGGGCAAAATTGCAGAAATTTCAATTATTTTGGGGAAAAATTTTTGAAATTTAACTTATTTCAGGGCAAAAAGTCGAAAATTCCCCTTTATTTTGGGGCAAAAAGCCAGAAATTCCATTTATTTTTGGAAAAAAGTCAGAAATTGCACTTATTTTGAGTCAAAAAGGCGGAAAATCCCCTTATTTTGGGGTAAAAATGAAGAAATTTCCCTTTTTTATAGCAAAAAGGTATACATTCCCTTTATTTTCGGGCAAAAAGGCAGAAATTCCCCGTATTTTGGAGCAAAATTGCAGAAATTCCCCTAATTTTGGGGCAAAAACGCAGAACTTCCCCTTATTTTGGGGTAAAACTGCAGAAATTTCACTTATTTCGCGGCAAAATGGTAAAAAATCCTTTTATTTTCGGCGACAAATGCAGAAAATCCCCATAATTTGGAGCAAAATTGCAGAAATTCACCTAATTTTGAGTTAAAACATGCTGTAATTTTCTTTATTTTGGGGCAAAAAGGCAGAAATTCCCCTTATTTTGGGGCAAAAGGCAGAAATTCCCCTTATTTTAGTGCAAAATTGCAGAAATTTCCCTTCTTTGGGGACAAAAAACAGAAATTCCCTTTATTTTGGGGCCAAATTGTAGAAAATTCCTATATTATGTGGAAAAATTGCAGAAATTTTTTTTATTTTAAGGCAAAATTGCAGAAATTTCACTTATTTCAGAGAAAAAAAGCAAAAATTTTTCTTATTTTAGGGCAAAATGCAGAAATTCCCATTATTTTGGGGCAGAAAGGCAGAAATTCACCTTATTTTGGGGTAAAATTGCAGACATTTCACTTATTTCGCGGCAAAATGGCAGAAATTCCCCTTATTTTCTGCGAAAAAGGCAGAAAATCCCCATATTTTGGATAAAAATTGCAGAAATTCACCTAATTTTGGCGTAAAACATGCAGTAATTTTCTTTGTTTTGGGGCAAAAAGGCAGAAATTCTCTTTATTTTGGGGCAAAAGGCAGAAATTCCCCTTATTTTTGGGGCAAAATTGCAGAAATTTTTCTTATTTGGGGACAAAAAACAGAAATTCCCTTTATTTTGGGGCAAAATTGCAAAAAATTCCTTTATTATGGAGAAAAATTGCAGAAATTTCTTTTATTTTAAGGCAAAATTGCAGAAATTTCACTTATTTCAGAGAAAAAAAGCAAAAATTTTTTTTATTTTAGGGCAAAATGCAGAAATTCCCATTATTTTGGGGCAAAAAGTGGAGATTCCCCTTATTATCAGGTAAAAAGGCTGAAATTCCTTTAATTTTGGGGCAAAAAGAGAGAAATTCCCCTTATTTTGTGGCAAAAAAGCAGAAATTTCCCTTATTTTGAGGCAAAATTGGAGAAATTTCATTTATTTCAGGGCAAAATTCAAAAATTTCTTTTATTTTGGGGCAAAAATACAGAAATCCCGTATATTTTTGAGTAAAAAGGCAGAAATTTCACTTATTTTGACGTAAAAAGACAGAAATTCCTATTATTTTGGGGCAAAAATGAAGAAATTTTCCTTTTTTGTGGCAAAAGGTAAACATTCCCCTTATTTTCGGGCAAAAATGCAGAAATTCCCCGTATTTTGGAGCAAAATTGCAGAAATTCTCCTAATTGTGGGGCAAAAATGCAGAAATTCCCTATATGTTGGGGCAAAAAGACAGAAATTGTCCTTATTTTGGGGCAAAACTCAGAAATTCCACTTATTTTGGGAAAAAAAAATTCCAGAAATTTTTCTTATTTTGGGACAAAATTGCAGAAATTTCAATTTTTTTGGGCCAAAATTGCAGAAATTTCACTTATTTCAGGGAAAAAAGGCAGAAATTTTTCTTATTTTGGTGCAAAAAAACAGAAATTTCTTATATTTTTTGGCAAAAATGCAGAAATTCCCCTTCTTTTGAGGTAAAAAGGCAGAAATTTCCCTTATTTTGGGGCAAAAATACAGAAATTCCCCTTATTTTGGGGCAAAATTGCAGAAATTTCAATTATTTTGGGGAAAAATTTTTGAAATTTAACTTATTTCAGGGCAAAAAGTCGAAAATTCCCCTTTATTTTGGGGCAAAAAGCCAGAAATTCCATTTATTTTTGGAAAAAAGTCAGAAATTGCACTTATTTTGAGTCAAAAAGGCGGAAAATCCCCTTATTTTGGGGTAAAAATGAAGAAATTTCCCTTTTTTATAGCAAAAAGGTATACATTCTCTTTCTTTTCGGGCAAAAAGGCAGAAATTCCTCGTATTTTGGAGCAGAATTGCAGAAATTTCCCTAATTTTGAGGCAAAAATGCAGAACTTCCCTTTATTTTGGGGTAAAACTGCAGAAATTTCACTTATTTCGCGGCAAAATGGTAGAAAATCCTTTTATTTTCTGCGAAAAATGCAGAAAATCCCCATAATTTGGAGCAAAATTGCAGAAATTCGCCTAATTTTGAGGTAAAACATGCTGTAATTTTCTTTATTTTGGGGCAAAAGGTAGAAATTCCCGTTATTTTAGTGCAAAATTGCAGAAATTTCCCTTCTTTGGGGACAAAAAACAGAAATTCCCTTTATTTTGGGGCAAAATTGTAGATAATTCCTATATTATGTGGAAAAATTGCAGAAATTTCTTTTATTTTAAGGCAAAATTGCAAAAATTTCACTTATTTCAGAGAAAAAAAGCAAAAATTTTTCTTATTTTAGGGCAAAATGCAGAAATTTCCATTATTTTTGGGCAAAAGGCAGAAATTCACCTTATTTTGGGGTAAAATTGCAGACATTTCACATATTTCAGGGCAAAAAGGCAGAAATTCCTCTTATTTAGGGGCAAAAAGTCAGAAATTCCCCTTATATTGGGGCAAAATTCCAGAAATGTCCATTATTTTGGGGCAAAATTGCAGAAAGCACCCTAATTTTGGGGCAAAATTACAGAAATTTCACTTATTTCAGGGAAAAAATGCAGAAATTTCTCTTATTTTGGGGCAAAAAGGCAGAAATTACTTTTATTTTGGTACAAAATTGCAGAAAATTTTTTTATTTTGGGGCAAAAATACAGAAATTCCCCATATTTTAGGGCAAAAAGTGGAGATTCCCCTTATTATTAGGTAAAAAGGCTGAAATTCCTTTTATTTTGGGGCAAAAAGACAGAAATTCCCCTTATTTTGTGGCAAAAAAGCAGAAATTTCCCTTATTTTGAGGCAAAATTGGAGAAATTTCATTTATTTCAGGGCAAAATTCAAAAATTCCTTTTATTTTGGGGCAAAAATACAGAATTCCCGTATATTTTTGAGTAAAAAGGCAAAATTTCACTTATTTTGACGTAAAAAGACAGAAATTCCTATTATTTTGGGGCAAAAATGAAGAAATTTTCCTTTTCTGTGGCAAAAGGTAAACATTCCCCTTATTTTCGGGCAAAAATGCAGAAATTCCCCGTATTTTGGAGCAAAATTGCAGAAATTCTCTTAATTGTGGGGCAAAAAGGCAGAAATTCCCTATATGTTGGGGCAAAAAGACAGAAATTCTCCTTATTTTGGGGCAAAACTCAGAAATTCCAATTATTTTGGGGAAAAAATTCCAGAAATTTCTCTTATTTTGGGACAAAATTGCAGAAATTTCAATTTTTTTGGGCCAAAATTGCAGAAATTTCACTTATTTCAGGGAAAAAAGGCAGAAATTTTTCTTATTTTGGTGCAAAAAAACAGAAATTTCTTATATTTTGTGGCAAAAATGCAGAAATTCCCCTTCTTTTGAGGTAAAAAGGCAGAAATTTCCCTTATTTTGGGGCAAAAATACAGAAATTCCCCTTATTTTGGGGCAAAATTGCAGAAATTTCAATTATTTTGGGGAAAAATTTTTGAAATTTAACTTATTTCAGGGCAAAAAGTCGAAAATTCCCCTTTATTTTGGGGCAAAAAGCCAGAAATTCCATTTATTTTTGGAAAAAAGTCAGAAATTGCACTTATTTTGAGTCAAAAAGGCGGAAAATCCCCTTATTTTGGGGTAAAAATGAAGAAATTTCCCTTTTTTATAGCAAAAAGGTATACATTCCCTTTATTTTCGGGCAAAAAGGCAGAAATTCCCCGTATTTTGGAGCAAAATTGCAGAAATTCCCCTAATTTTGGGGCAAAAACGCAGAACTTCCCCTTATTTTGGGGTAAAACTGCAGAAATTTCACTTATTTCGCGGCAAAATGGTAAAAAATCCTTTTATTTTCGGCGACAAATGCAGAAAATCCCCATAATTTGGAGCAAAATTGCAGAAATTCACCTAATTTTGAGTTAAAACATGCTGTAATTTTCTTTATTTTGGGGCAAAAAGGCAGAAATTCCCCTTATTTTGGGGCAAAAGGCAGAAATTCCCCTTATTTTAGTGCAAAATTGCAGAAATTTCCCTTCTTTGGGGACAAAAAACAGAAATTCCCTTTATTTTGGGGCCAAATTGTAGAAAATTCCTATATTATGTGGAAAAATTGCAGAAATTTTTTTTATTTTAAGGCAAAATTGCAGAAATTTCACTTATTTCAGAGAAAAAAAGCAAAAATTTTTCTTATTTTAGGGCAAAATGCAGAAATTCCCATTATTTTGGGGCAGAAAGGCAGAAATTCACCTTATTTTGGGGTAAAATTGCAGACATTTCACTTATTTCGCGGCAAAATGGCAGAAATTCCCCTTATTTTCTGCGAAAAAGGCAGAAAATCCCCATATTTTGGATAAAAATTGCAGAAATTCACCTAATTTTGGCGTAAAACATGCAGTAATTTTCTTTGTTTTGGGGCAAAAAGGCAGAAATTCTCTTTATTTTGGGGCAAAAGGCAGAAATTCCCCTTATTTTTGGGGCAAAATTGCAGAAATTTTTCTTATTTGGGGACAAAAAACAGAAATTCCCTTTATTTTGGGGCAAAATTGCAAAAAATTCCTTTATTATGGAGAAAAATTGCAGAAATTTCTTTTATTTTAAGGCAAAATTGCAGAAATTTCACTTATTTCAGAGAAAAAAAGCAAAAATTTTTTTTATTTTAGGGCAAAATGCAGAAATTCCCATTATTTTGGGGCAAAAAGGCAGAAATTCACCTTATTTTGGGGTAAAATTGCAGACATTTCACATATTTCAGGGCAAAAAGGCAGAAATTCCCCTTATTTAGGGGCAAAAAGGCAGAAATTCCCCTTATTTTGGGATAAAATTGCAGAAATTTCCCCTGTTTGGGGGCAAAAAGGCAGAAAATCCCTTTAATTTCGGGCAAAAAGGCAGAAATTCCCCGTATTTTAGAGCAAAATTCCAGAAATTCCTCTAATATTGGGGCAAAAATGCAGAAATTCCCTTTATTTGGGGCAAATTGGCAGAAGTTACCCTTATTTTCGGGAAAAGAGGCAGAAATTCCCTGTATTTCAAAACAAAATTGCAGAAATTTTCCTAATTTTGGGGCAAAAAGGCAGAATTTCCCTTTATTTTGGAGCAAAAATACAGAAATTCTCCTTATTTCGGGGCAAAAATCAGAAATTTCCCTTATTTTGGGGCAAAATATTAGAAATTTCTTTTATTTTGGTACAGAATTGCAGAAATTTTTCTTATTTTGTGGCAAAAAGGCAGAAATTTTCCATATTTTGGTGCAAAAAGGCTGAAATTCCCCTTATTTTGAGGTAGAATGCTGATATTCCCCATATTTTGGGGCAAAGAGGCAGAAATTCCTCTCATTTTGGGGCAAAAAGGCACAAATTTCCCTGATTTTCGGGCCAAATTGCAGAAATTTCATTTATTTCAGGGCAAAAAGTCAGAAATTACTTTTATTTTAGGGTAAAAAGCAGAAATTTCTTTTATTTTGTTACAAAATTGAAGAAATTTTCTTTATTTTGGAACAAGAAGTCAGAAATTCCCCATATTTTGAGCAAAAGATAGAAATTGCCCTTATTTTGAGGTAAATAGGCTGAAATTCCCGTTATTTTGGGGCAAAAAGGCAGAAATTCCCTTTACTTTGTGGCAAAAAGGCAGAAATTTGCGTTAATTGGGGCAGAAAAGCAAAAATTTTCCTTATTTGTGAGCAATAAGTCAGAAATTCCCCATATTTTGTGGCAAAACGTCAAAAATTCCCCTTATTTTGGGGCAAAAAGACGGAAATTCCCCTTATTTTGTGGCAAAAAAGCAGAAATTTCCCTTATTTTGAGGCAAAATTGGAGAAATTTCATTTATTTCAGGGCAAAATTCAAAAATTCCTTTTATTTTGGGGCAAAAATACAGAAATTCCATATATTTTTGAGTAAAAAGGCAGAAATTTCACTTATTTTGACGTAAAAAGGCAGAAATTCCTCTTATTTTGGGGCAAAAATGAAGAAATTTCCCTTTTTTGTGGCAAAACGTATACATTCCCTTTATTTTCGGGCAAAAAAGCAGAAATTCCCTGTATTTTGTAGCATAATTGCAAAAATTCCCCTAATTGTGGGGCAAAAAGGCAGAAATTCCCTATATGTTGGGGCAAAAAGACCGAAATTCTCCTTATTTTGGGGCAAAACTCAGAAATTCCACTTATTTTGGGGCAAAATTCCAGAAATTTCTCTTATTTTGTGACAAAATTGCAGAAATTTCAATTTTTTTGGGCCAAAATTGCAGAAATTTCCCTTATTTCAGGGAAAAAAGGCAGAAATTTTTCTTATTTTGGGGCAAAAAGGCAAAAATTCCTTATATTTTGTGGCAAAAATGCAGAAATTCTTCTTTTTTTGAGGTAAAAAGGCAGAAATTTCTCTCATTTTGAGGCAAAAATACAGAAATGTCCCTTATTTTGGGGCAAAATTGCAGAAATTTCAATTATTTTGGGGAAAAATTTTTGAAATTTAACTTATTTAAGGGGAAAAAGTCGGAAATTCCCCTTATTTTGGGGCAAAAAACAGAAATTCCATTTATTTTTGGAAAAAAGTCAGAAATTGCACTTATTTTGAGTCAAAAAGGCAGAAAATCCCCTTATTTTGGGGTAAAAATGAAGAAATTTCCTTTTTTATGGCAAAAAGGTATACATTCCCTTTATTTTCGGGCAAAAAGGCAGAAATTCCCCTTATTTTGGATCAAAATTGCAGAAATTCCCCTAATTTTGGGGCAAAAAGGCAGAAATTCCCCTTATTTTGGGGTAAAACTGCAGAAATTTCACTTATTTCGCAGCAAAATGGCAGAAATTCCCCTTATTTTCTGCGAAAAAGGCAGAAAATCCCCATATTTTGGAGCAAAATTGCAGAAATTCACCTAATTTTGGCGTAAAACATGCAGTAATTTTCTTTGTTTTGGGGCAAAAAGGCAGAAATTCTCCTTATTTTGGGGCAAAAGGCAGAAATTCCCATTATTTTTGGGGCAAAATTGCAGAAATTTTTCTTATTTGTGGACAAAAAACAGAAATTCCCTTTATTTTGGGGCAAAATTGCAAAAAATTCCTTTATTATGGAAAAAAATTGCAGAAATTTCTTTTATTTTAAGGCAAAATTGCAGAAATTTCACATATTTTAGAGAAAAAAAGCAAAAATTTTTTATATTTTGGGGCAAAAAGGCAGAAATTCCAATTATTTTGGGGCAAAAATGTAGAAATTCACCTTATTTTGGGGTAAAATTGCAGACATTTCACATATTTCAGGGCCAAAAGCCCGAAATTCCCGTTATTTGAGGGCATAAAGGCAGAAATTCCTTTTATTTTGGGATAAAATTACAGAAATTTCCCTTGTTTGGGGGCAAAAAGGCAGAAAATCCTTTTAATTTTGGGCAAAAAGGCAGAAATTCCCCGTATTTTAAAGCAAAATTGCAGAAATTCCCTAAATATAGGGGCAAAAATGCAGAAATTCCATTTATTTGGGGCAAATCGGCTGAAGTTCCCCTTATTTTCAGGAAAAGAGGCAGAAATTCCCTTTATTTTGAAGCAAAAAAGTAGAAACTCCCCTAATTTAGGGGCAAAAAGGCAGAAATTCCCTTTTTTGGGGGCAAAAATACAGAAATTTTCCTTATTTCGGGGCAAAAATCAGAAATTTCCCTTATTTTGGGGCACAATTTTAGAAATTTCTTTTATTTTTGTATAGAATTGCAGAAATTTTTCTTATTTTGTGGCAAAAAGGCAGAAATTCCCCATATTTTGGTGCAAAAATGCTGAAATTCCCCTTATTTTGAGGTAAAATGCTGAAATTCCCCATATTTTGGGGTTAAAAGGCTAAAATTCCCCTCATTTTGGGGCAAAAAGGCACAAATTTCCCTTATTTTCGGGCCAAATTGCAGAAATTTCATTTATTTCAGGGCAAAAAGTCAGAAATTACTTTTATTTTGGGGCAAAAAGCAGAAATTTCTTATATTTTGGTACAAAATTGAAGAAATTTTCCTTATTTTGGAACAAATGTCAGAAATTCCCCATATTTTGGGCAAAAGGCAGAAATTCCCTTTATTTTGGGGTTAAAAGGCTGAAATTCCCGTTATTTTGGGGCAAAAAGGCAGAAATTCCCTTTACTTTGTGGCACAAAGGCAGAAATTCCCATTAATTGGGGCAAAAAAGCAAAAATTTTCCTTATTTGGGGGCAATAAGGCAAAAATTCCCCATATTTTGTGGCAAAAAGGCAGAAATTCCCCTTATTTGAAGGTAACATGCTGAAATTCCCCTTATTTTGGCAAAAAGGCAGAAATTCCCCTTATTTTGGGGCAAAATTGCAGAAATTTCACTTATTTCAATGCAAAAAGTCAGAAATTTGCCTTAATTTGGGGCAAAAAGCAGAAATTCTCTTAATTTTGGGTCCAAAAACAGAAATTCCCCTTATTTTGGGGTAAAATTGCAGAAATTTCAAATATTTCAGGGCAAAAAGGCAGAAATTCCACTTTATTTCGGGCAATAAGGCAAAAATTCCCCGTATTTTGGAGCAAAATTTCAGAAATTCCCTTTATATTGGTGCAAAAATGCAGAAATTCTTTTTCTTTTGGTGCAATAAGGCAAAAATTCCCCGTATTTTGAAGCCAAATTGCACATATTCCCCTAATTTTGAGTGAAAATGCAGAAATTCACATTATTTTGGGGCAAAAAGAAAGAAATTCTCTTTATTTCAGGGCAAAAAGACAGAAATTCCACTTATTTTGAGGCAAAATTCCAGAAATTTCCTTTATTTTGAAGCAAAATTGCAGAAATCTCTTTTATTTTGGGGCAAAATTAAAGAAATTTCAATTATTTTAGGGAAAAAACGCAGAAATTTTTCTTATTTTGGGGCAAAAAGGCAGAAATTACTTTTATTTTGGTACAAAATTGCAGAAAATTTCTTTATTTTGGGGCAAAAATAAAGAAATTCCCCATACTTTAGGGCAAAAAAGAGAGATTCCCCTTATTATTAGGTAAAAAGGCTGAAATTCCTTTTATTTTGGGGCAAAAACACAGAAATTCCTTTTATTTTGTGGCAAAAAGGCAGAAATTTCCCTTATTTTGAGGCAAAATTGGAGAAATTTCACTTATTTCAGGGCAAAATTCAAAAATTGCATTTATTTTGGGGCAAAAAATATATAAATTCCGTATATTTTTGAGTAAAAAGGCAGAAATTTCACTTAGTTTGAGGGAAAAAAGCAGAAGTTCCTCTTCTTTTGGGGCAAAAATGAAGAAATTTTTTTTTTGTGGCAAAAGGTAAACATTCCTCTTATTTTTGGGCAAAAAGCAGAAATTCCCCATATTTTGGAGCAAAATTGCAGAAATTCCCCTAATTGTGGGGCAAAAAGGCAGAAATTCCCTATATGTTGGGACAAAAAGACAGAAATTCTCCTTATTTTGGGGAAAAACTCAGAAATTCCACTTATTTTGGGGCAAAATTCCAGAAATTTCTCTTATTTTGGGACAAAATTGCTGAAATTTCAATTTTTTGGGCCAAAATTGCAGAAATTTTACTTATTTCAGGGAAAAAAACGCTGAAATTTTTCTTAGTTTGGGGCAAAAAGGCAGAAATTACTAATATTTTGTGGCAAAAATGCAGAAATTCCCCTTATTTTGAGGTAAAAAGGCTGAAATTCCCCTTAATTGGGGGCAAAAAGGCAGAAATTTCCCTTATTTTGGGGCAAAAAGACAGAAATTCACCTTATTTTGTGGCAAAAAGGTAGAAATTTCTTTTATTTTAGGGAAAAATTGCAAAAATTTCACTAATTTCAGTTTAATTCAAAAATTCCTTTTATTTTGAGGCAAAAAGACTGAAATTTCGTTTATTTTTGGGTAAAAAGGCAGAAATTTCACTTACTTTGTGGTACAAAGGTAGAAATTCCTCTTACTTTGGGGCAAAAATGAAGAAATTTTCCTTTTTTTGTGGCAAAAGGAATACATTCCCCTTATTTTTGGGCAAAAAAGCAAAAATTCCCCGTATTTTGGAGCAAAACTGCAGAAATTCCCCTAATTGTGGGGCAAAAAGGCAGAAATTCCCTATATGTTGGGGCAAAAAGACAGAAATTCTCTTTATTTTGGGGCAAAACTCAGAAATTCCACTTATTTTGGGGCAAAATTCCAGAAATTTCCCTTATTTTGGGCAAAATAGCAGAAATTTCACTTATTTTGGGGCAAAATTGCAGAAATTTCACTTATTTCTGGGAAAAAGGCAGAAATTTTCCTTATTTTGTGGCAAAAAGACAGAAATTCTTAATATTTTGTGGCAAAAATGCAGAAATTTCCCTTATTTTGAGGTATAAAGGCTGAAATTCCCCTTATTTGGGGGCAAAAAGGCAGAAATTTCCCTTATTTTGGGGCAAAAAAACAGAAATTCCCCTTATTTTGTGGCAAAAGGCAGAAATTTCTTTTATTTTGGGGCAAAATTGCAGAAATTTCACTTATTTCAGGGCATAATTCAAAAATTCCTTTTATTTTGGGGCAGAAAGACAGAAATTCCGTTTATTTTAGGGTAAAATTGCAGAAATTTCACATATTTCAAGAAAAAAGGCCGAAATTTCTCTTATTTTGGGGCAAAATTTCAGAAATTTCACTTATTTCATGGAAAAAAGGGAGAAATTTTCCTTATTTGGGGGCAAAAAGACAGAAATTCCCCTTATTTTGTGGCAAAAATGCAGAAATTTCTTTTATTTTGTGGCAAATTTGAAGAAATATCACTTATTTCAGGGCATAATTCAAAAATTCCTTTTATTTTCGGGCAAAAAGACAGAAATTCCGTTTATTTTGGGGTAAAAATGCAGAAATTTCACTTATTTTGAGGTAAAAAGGCAGAAATTCCTTTTTTTTTTGAGGCAAAAATGAAGACATTTCTCTTTTTTGTTACAAAAGGTATACATTCCCCTTACGTTCGGGTAAAAAGCAGAAATTCCCCGTATTTTGAAGCAAAATTGCAGAAATTCTCTCAATTTTTGGGCAAAAAGGCAGAAATTCTCCTTATTTTGGGGAAAAATACAGAAAATCTTTTTTTTCAGGAGCAAACAGTCAGAAATTCCCCATATTGTGGGGCAAAATTGCAGAAATTTTTTTTACATTGGGGCAAAATTGCAGAAATTTCCCTTATTTTAAGGCAAAATTGCAGAAATTTCACTTATTTCAGGTTAATAAGTCAGAAATTCCCCTTATATTGGGGCAAAATTGCAAAAATTTCTTTTACATTGAGGCAAAATTGCAGAAATTTCTCTTATTTTCTGTCAAAATTGCAGATATTTTACTTATTTCAGGGTAATAAGTCAGAAATTCCCCTTATTTTGGGGCAAAAAAGACAGAAATTCCCTTTGTTTTGGGGGAAAAAGACAGAAATTTACTTATTTAGAGGCAAAAATGCAGAAATTCCCCTTATTTTGAAGCAAAAATGAAGAAATTTCCCTTTTTATGGCAAAAAGGTATGCATTCCCATTATTTTCAGGCAAAAAAGGCAGAAATTCCTCGTATTTTGGGGCAAAATTGCAGAAATTCCCCTAATTTTGGGGCAAAAGGCAGAAATTCCCTTTATGTTGGGGCAAAAATTAGAAATTCCCCTTATTTTGGGGCAAAATTGCAGAAATTTCACTTATTTGGTTCAAATTTGCAGAAATTTCCTTTATTTTGGGGCAAACTTGCAGG
The DNA here is from genome assembly GCF_963924665.1 of Micromys minutus. Classification (NCBI taxonomy): domain Eukaryota; kingdom Metazoa; phylum Chordata; class Mammalia; order Rodentia; family Muridae; genus Micromys; species Micromys minutus. Next base: position 7,868,198 of record NW_027667467.1, on the reverse strand, counting down.
AATTTACCTTATTTTGGGGCAAAATTGCAGGAATTTACCTTATTTTGGGGCAAAATTGCAGAAATTTCCATTATTTGGGGTAAAATTGAAGAAATTTCACTTGTTTTCAGATGTAAAGGCTGAAATTTTCTTTATTTTGGGGCAAAAAGAGAGAAATTCCCCTTATTTTGGGGCAAAATTTCAGAAATTTTCCTTATTATGAAAAAAAATTGCAGAAATTTCCCTTATTTTAGGGCAAAATTGCAGAAATTTCACTTATTTCAGAGAAAAAAATCAAAAATTTTTCTTTTTTGGGGGCAAAAAGGCAGAAATTCCCATTATTTTGGGGCAAAAAGGCAGAAATTCACCTTATTTTGGAGTAAAATTGCAGAAATTTCATATATTTCAAGGCAAAAAGGCAGAAATTTCCCTTATTTTGGGGCAAAATTGCAGAAATTTCACTTATTTCAGGGTAATAAGTAAGAAATTCCTCTTATTTTGGGGCAAAAATGAAGAAATTTCCCTTTTTTTGTGACAAAAGGTATACATTCCCATTACTTTCGGGATAAAAAGCAGAAATTCCCCGTATTTTGAAGCAAAATTGCAGAAATTCTTTCAATTTTCATGCAAAAAGGCAGAAATTCTTCTTATTTTGGGGCAAAAAGACAGAAAATCTCTTTTTTTCGGGAGCAAACAGTCAGAAATTCCCCTTAATTTGAAGCAAAATTGCAGAAATTTTGTTTACATTGGGGCAAAATTGAAGAAATTTCCCTTATTTTGGGGCAAAGTTGCAGAAATTTCACTTATTTCAGGGTAATAAGTCAGAAATTCCCCTTATTTTGGGGGCAAAAAAGACAGAAATTCCCTTTGTTTTGGGGGAAAAAGACAGAAATTCCACTTATTTAGAGGCAAAAAGGCAGAAATTCCCTTAATTTTGGAGCAAAAATGAAGAAATTTCCCTTTTTATAGCAAAAAGGTATGCATTCCCATTATTTGCGGGCAAAAAGGCAGAAATTCCCCGTATTTTGGAGCAAAATTGCAGAAATTCCCCTAATTGTGGAGCAAAAAACAGATATTTCCTTTATTTTGGAGCAAAAATGAAGAAATTTCACTTTTTATGGCAAAAAGTTATGCATTCCCATTATTTTCGGGCAAAAAGGCTGAAATTCCTCGTATTTTGGAACAAAATTGCAGAAATTCCCCTAATTTCGGGGCAAAAGGCAGAAATTCTCTTTATTTTGGAGCAAAAATGAAGAAATTTCGCTTTTTATGGCATAAAGTTATGAATTCCCATTATTTTCGGGCAAAAAGGCAGAAATTCCCCGTATTTTGGAGCAAAATTGCAGAAATTCCCCTAATTTTGGGGCAAAAGGCAGAAATTCCCTTTATTTTGGGGCAAAAATCAGAAATTCCTCTTATTTTGGGGCAAAATTACAGAAATTTTCTTTATTTGGGGCAAATTTGAAGAAATTTCACTTATTTTCAGATATAAAGGCTGAAATTTCCTTTATTTTGGGGCAAAAAGAGAGAAATTCCTCTTATTTTGGGGCAAAATTTCAGAAATTTCCCTTATTATGGGGAAAAATTGCAGAAATTTCCCTTATTTTAGGGCAGAATTGCAGAAATTTCACTTATTTTGGGGAAAAATTGCAGAAAATTCACTTATTTTGAGGTAAAAAGGATGAAATTCCCCTTATTTAGGGGCAAAAAGGCAGAAATTTCCCCTATTTTGGGGCAAAAAGGCAGAAATTCACCTTATTTTGATGTAAAATTGCAGAAATTTCACCTATTTCAGGGCAAAAAGGCAGAAATTTTCCTTATTTTGGGGCAAAATTGCAGAAATTTCACTTATTTCAAAGTAATAAGTCAGAAATTTTCCTTATTTTGGGGCAAAAAAGTAATTCCCTTAGTTTTGGGGGAAAAAGACAGAAATTCCACTTATTTAGATGCAAAAAAGCCGAAATTCTTCTTATTTTGGAGCAAGAATGAAGAAATTTTCCTCTTTTATGGCAAAAACTTATGCATCCTCTATTTTCGGGCAAAATGCAGAAATTCCCCGTATTTTGGAGCAAAATTGCAGAAATTCCCCTAATTCTGGGGCAAAAAGGCAGAAATTCCCTTTATGTTGGGGCAAAAAGACAGAAATTCTCTTTATTTTGGGGCAAAACTCAAAAATTCCTCTTACCTTGGGGCAAAATTCCAGAAATTTCCTCTATTTTGGGGCAAAATTGCAGAAATTTCACTTATGTTGGGGCAAAATTGCAGAAATTTCACTTATTTCAATGAAAAAAGGCAGAAATTTTCTTTATTTTGGGGCAAAAATGCAGAAATTCCCCTTATTTTGAGGTAAAAAGGCTGAAATTCCCCTTATTTGGGGGCAAAAAGGCTGAAATTTCCCTTATTTTGGGGCAAAAAAAAACAGAAATTCTCCTTATTTTGTGGCAAAAATGCAGAAATTTCTTTTATTTTGGGGCAAAATTGCAGAAATTTCCCCTATTTCAGGGCATAATTCAAAAATTCCTTTTATTTTAGGGCAAAAAGTTAGAAATTCCGTTTATTTTTGGGTAAAAAGGAAGAAATTTCACTTATTTTGAGGTAAAAAGGCAGAAATTCCTCTTATTTTGGGGCAAAAATGAAGGAATTTCCCTTTTTTGGTGGCAAAAGGTATACATTCCCATTACTTTCGGGATAAAAAGCAGAAATTCCCCGTATTTTGAAGCAAAATTGCAGAAATTCTTTCAATTTTCATGCAAAAAGGCAGAAATTCTTCTTATTTTGGGGCAAAAAGACAGAAAATCTCTTTTTTCGGGAGCAAACAGTCAGAAATTTCCCTTAATTTGAAGCAAAATTGCAGAAATTTCGTTTACATTGGGGCAAAATTGAAGAAATTTCCCTTATTTTGGGGCAAAGTTGCAGAAATTTCACTTATTTCAGGGTAATAAGTCAGAAATTCCCCTTATTTTGGGGGCAAAAAAAACAGAAATTTCCTTTGTTTTGGGGGAAAAAGACAGAAATTCCACTTATTTAGAGGCAAAAAGGCAGAAATTCCCTTTATTTTGGAGCAAAAATGAAAAAATTTCCCTGTTTATAGCAAAAAGGTATGCATTCCCATTATTTGCGGGCAAAAAGGCAGAAATTCCCCGTATTTTGGAGCAAAATTGCAGAAATTCCCCTAATTGTGGGGCAAAAAACAGAAATTTCCTTTATTTTGGAGCAAAAATGAAGAAATTTCCTTTTTTATGGCAAAAAGTTATGCATTCCCATTATTTTCGGGCAAAAAGGCAGAAATTCCTCGTATTTTGGAATAAAATTGCAGAAATTCCCCAAATTTTTGGGCAAAAGGCAGAAATTCCCTTTATTTTGGAGCAAAAATGAAGAAATTTCCCTTTTTATGGCAAAAAGTTATGAATTCCCATTATTTTCGGGCAAAAAGGCAGAAATTCCTCGTATTTTGGAGCAAAATTGCAGAAATTCCCCTAATTTTGGGGCAAAAGGCAGAAATTCCCTTTATTTTGGGGCAAAAATCAGAAATTCCTCTTATTTTGGGACAAAATTCCAGAAATTTCCTTTATTTTTGGGGCAAAATTGCAGGAATTTACCTTACTTTAAGGCAGAATTGCAGAAATTTCCCTTATTTGGGGCAAAATTAAAGAAATTTCACTTATTTTCAGATAAAAAGGCTAAAATTTCCTTTATTTTGGGGCAAAAAGAGAGAAATTCTTTTTATTTTGGGGCAAAATTTCAGAAATTTCCCTTATTATGGGGAAAAATTGCAGAAATTTCCCTTATTTTAGGGCAAAATTGCAGAAATTTCACTTATTTCAGAGAAAAAAATCAAAAATTTTTCTTTTCTGGTGGCAAAAATGCAGAAATTCCCATTATTTGGAGGCAAAATGCAGAAATTCACCTTATTTTGGGGCAAAAAGTAAGAAATTCACCTTATTTTGGGGTAAAATTGCAGAAATTTCACATATTTCAGGGCAAAAATGCAAAAATTTCCCTTATTTTGGGGAAAAATTGGAAAAATTTCACTTATTTCAGGGTAATAAGTCAGAAATTCCCTTTATTTTGGGGCCAATATCAGAAATTCCCTTTGTTTTGGGGGAAAAAGACAGAAATTCCACTTATTTAGAGGCAAAAAGGCAGAAATTCCCTTTATTTTGGAGCAAAAATGAAAAAATTTCCCTGTTTATAGCAAAAAGGTATGCATTCCCATTATTTGCGGGCAAAAAGGCAGAAATTCCCCGTATTTTGGAGCAAAATTGCAGAAATTCCCCTAATTGTGGGGCAAAAAACAGAAATTTCCTTTATTTTGGAGCAAAAATGAAGAAATTTCCCTTTTTATGGCAAAAAGTTATGCATTCCCATTATTTTCGGGCAAAAAGGCAGAAATTCCTCGTATTTTGGAACAAAATTGCAGAAATTCCCCTAATTTTGGGGCAAAATGCAGAAATTCCCTTTATTTTGGAGCAAAAATGAAGAAATTTCCCTTTTTATGGCAAAAAGTTATGAATTCCCATTATTTTCAGGCAAAAAGGCAGAAATTCCTCGTATTTTGGAGCAAAATTGCAGAAATTCCCCTAATTTTGGGGCAAAAGGCAGAAATTCCCTTTATTTTGGGGCAAAAATCAGAAATTCCTCTTATTTTGGGACAAAATTCCAGAAATTTCCTTTATTTTTGGGGCAAAATTGCAGGAATTTACCTTACTTTAAGGCAGAATTGCAGAAATTTCCCTTATTTGGGGCAAAATTAAAGAAATTTCACTTATTTTCAGATAAAAAGGCTGAAATTTCCTTTATTTTGGGGCAAAAAGAGAGAAATTCTTTTTATTTTGGGGCAAAATTTTAGAAATTTCCCTTATTATGGGGAAAAATTGCAGAAATTTCCCTTATTTTAGGGCAAAATTGCAGAAATTTCACTTATTTCAGAGAAAAAAATCAAAAATTTTTCTTTTCTGGGGGCAAAAATGCAGAAATTCCCATTATTTGGAGGCAAAATGCAGAAATTCACCTTATTTTGGGGCAAAAAGTAAGAAATTCACCTTATTTTGGGGTAAAATTGCAGAAATTTCACATATTTCAGGGCAAAAATGCAGAAATTTCCCTTATTTTGGGGCAAAATTGGAAAAATTTCACTTATTTCAGGGTAATAAGTCAGAAATTCCCTGTATTTTGGGGCCAATATCAGAAATTCCCTTTGTTTTGGGGGAAAAAGACAGAAATTCCACTTATTTAGAGGCAAAAAAGCAGAAATTCTTCTTATTTTGGAGAAAAAATGAAGAAATTTTCCTCGTTTATTTCAAAAAGTTATGCATTCCCCTTATTTTCGGGCAAAAAGACAGAAATTCCCTGTATTTTTTGAGCAAAATTGCAGAAATTCCCCTAATTGTGGGGCAAAAAGGCAGAAATTCCCTATATGTTGGGGCAAAAAGACAGAAATTCTCCTTATTTTGGCGCAAATCTCAGAAATTCCCCTTATTTTGGGGCAAAATACCAGAAATTTCCGTTATTTTGGGGCAAAATTGCAGAAATTTCACTTATTTTGGGGCAAAATTGCAGAAATTTCCCTTATTTGGGGCAAAATTGAAGAAATTTCACTTATTTTCAGATAAAAAGGCTGAAATTTCCTTTATTTTGGGGCAAAAAAAGAGAAATTCCCCTTATTTTGGGGCAAAATTGCAGAAATTTTCTTTATTATGGGGAAAATTGCAGAAATTTCTTTTATTTTAGGGCAAAATTGCAGAAATTTCACTTATTTCAGAGAAAAAAATCAAAAATTTTTCTTTTTTTGGGGCAAAAAGGCAGAAATTTCTATTATTTTGGGGCAAAATTGCAGAAATTTCACTTATTTCAGGGTAATAAGTCAGAAATTCCCCTTATTTGGGGCAAAAAAGACAGAAATTCCCTTTTTTGGGGGGGAAAAGGACAGAAATTCCACTTATTTAGAGGCAAAAAAGCCGAAATTCTTCTTGTTTTGGAGCAAAAATGAAAAAATTTTCCTCTTTCATGGAAAAAACTTATGCATTTCCTCTATTTTTGGGCAAAATGCAGAAATTCCCCGTATTTTGGAGCAAAATTGCAGAAATTCCCCTAATTCTGGGGCAAAAAGGCAGAAATTTCCTATATGTTTAGGCAAAAAGACAGAAATTCTCGTTATTTTGGGGGCAAAAAGGCAGAAATTCCCCTTATTTTGGGGCAAAATTCCAGAAATTTCAATTATTTTGGGGCAAAATTCCAGAAATTTCCCTTATTTTGGGGCAAAATTGCAGAAATTTTAATTATTTCAGGAAAAAAACGCAGAAATTTTCCTTATTTTGGGGCAAAAATGCAGAAATTTCCCTTAGTTTGAGGTAAAAAGGCTGAAATTCCCCTTATTTGGGGGCAAAAAGGCAGAAATTTCCATTATTTTCGGGCAAAAAACAGAAATTCTCTTTATTTTGTGGCAAAAATGCACAAATTTCTTTTATTTTGTGGCAAAATTGCAGAAATTTCACCTATTTCAGGTCATAATTCAAAAATTCCTTTTATTTTGGGGCAAAAAGTTAGTAATTCCGTTTATTTTTGGTTAAAAAGGCAGAAATTTCACTTATTTTGAGGTAAAAATGCAGAAATTCCTCTAATTTTGGGGCAAAAATGAAGAAATTTCCCTTTTTTTGTGGCAAAAGGTATACATTCCCCTTACTTTCGTGATAAAAAGCAGAAATTCCCCGTATTTTGAAGCAAAATTGCAGAAATTCTCTCAATTTTCGTGCAAAAAGGCAGAAATTCTCCTTATTTTGGGGCAAAAAGACAGAAAATCTCTTTTTTCGGGAGCAAACAGTCAGAAATTCCCCTTATTTTGGGGCAAAATTGCAGAAATTTCCTTTACATTGGGGCAAAATTGCACAAATTTCTTTTATTTTGGGGCAAAGTTGCAGAAATTTTACTTATTTCAGGGTAATAAGTCAGAAATTCCCCTTATTTTGGGGCAAAAAAGAGAGAAATTCCCTTTGTTTTGGGGGAAAAAGACAGAAATTCCACTTATTTAGAGGCAAAAAGTCAGAAATTCCCTTTATTTTGGAACAAAAATGAAGAAATTTCCCTTTTTATAGCAAAAAGGTATGCATTCTTATTATTTTAGGGCAAAATGCAGAAATTCCCCGTATTTTGGAGCAAAATTGCAGAAATTCCCCTAATTGTTGGGCAAAAGGCAGAAATTCCCTTTATTTTGGAGCAAAAATGATGAAATTTCCCTTTTTATTACAAAAAGTTATGCATTCCCATTATTTCGGGCAAAAAGACAGAAATTCCCCGTATTTTGGAGCAAAATTGCATAAATTCCCCTCATTATGGGGCAAAATGCAGAAATTCTTTTTATTTTGGGGCAAAAATCAGAATTTCCTCTTATTTTGGGGCAAAATTCCAGAAATTTCCTTTATTTTTGAGGCAAAATTGCAGGAAATTACCTTATTTTGGGGCAAAATTGCAGAAATTTCTCTTAATGAGGCAAAATTAAAGAAATTTCACTTATTTTCAGATAAAAAGGCTGAAATTTCCTTTATTTTGGGGCAAAAAGAGAGAAATAATCCTTATTTTGGGGCAAAATTGCAGAAATTTCCCTTATTATGGTGAAAAATTGCAGAAATTTCCCTTATTTTAGGGCAAAATTGCAGTAATTTCACTTATTTCAGAGAAAAAAAGCAAACATTTTTCTTATTTTGGGGCAAAAAGGCAGAAATTCCCATTATTTTGGGGCAAAAAGGCAGAAATTCACCTTATTTTCGGGTAAAATTGCAGAAATTTCACATATTTCAGGGCAAAAAGGCAGAAATTTCCCTTATTTTGGGGCAAAATTGCAGAAATTTCACTTATTTCAGGGTAATAAGTCAGAAATTCCCCTCATTTTGGGGCAAAAGAGACAGAAATTCCATTTGTTTTGGGGGAAAAATACAGAAATTCCACTTATTTAGAGGCAAAAAGGCAGAAATTCCCCTTATTTTAGAGCAAAAATGAAGAAATTTCCCTTTTTATGGCAAAAAGGTATGCATTCCCATTATTTTCGGGCAAAAAGGCAGAAATTCCCCGTATTTTCGAGCAAAATTGCAGAAATTCCCCTAATTTTGGGGCAAAAGGCAGAAATTCCCTTTATTTTGGGGCAAAAATCAGAAATTCCTCTTATTTTGGGACAAAATTCCAGAAATTTCCTTTATTTTTGGAGCAAAATTGCAGAAATTTCACTTATTTCAGAGAAAAAAATCAAAAATTTTTCTTTTCTGGGGGCAAAAATGCAGAAATTCCCATTATTTGGAGGCAAAAAGGCAGAAATTCACTTTATTTTGGGGCAAAAAGTAAGAAATTCACCTTATTTTAGGGTAAAATTGCAGAAATTTCACATATTTCAGGGCAAAAATGCAGAAATTTCCCTTATTTTGGGGCAAAATTGGAAAAATTTCACTTATTTCAGGGTAATAAGTCAGAAATTCCCTTTATTTTGGGGCCAAAAAACAGAAATTCCCTTTGTTTTGTGGGAATAAGACAGAAATTCCACTTATTTAGAGGCAAAAAAGGAGAAATTCTTCTTATTTTGGAGCAAAAATGAAGAAATTTTCCTCGTTTATTTCAAAAAGTTATGCATCCCCCTTATTTTCGGGCAAAAAGACAGAAATTCCTTGTATTTTTGAGCAAAATTGCAGAAATTCCCCTAATTGTGGGGCAAAAAGGCAGAAATTCCCTATATGTTGGGGCAAAAAGACAGAAATTCTCTTTATTTTGGTGCAAAGCTCAGAAATTCCCCTTATTTTGGGGCAAAATACCAGAAATTTCTGTTATTTTGGGGCAAAATTGCAGAAATTTCACTTATTTTGGGGCAAAATTGCAGAAATTTCCCTTATTTGGGGCAAAATTGAAGAAATTTCACTTATTTTCAGATAAAAAGGCTGAAATTTCCTTTATTTTGGGGCAAAAAAAGAGAAATTCCCCTTATTTTGGGGCAAAATTCCAGAAATTTTCTTTATTATGGGGAAAAATTGCAGAAATTTCTTTTATTTTAGGGCAAAATTGCAGAAATTTCACTTATTTCAGAGAAAAAAATCAAAAATTTTTCTTTTTTGGGGCAAAAAGGCAGAAATTCCCATTATTTTGGGGCAAAAAGGCAGAAATTCACCTTATTTTGGGGTAAAATTGCAGAAATTTCACATATTTCAGAGCAAAAAGGCAGAAATTTCCCTAATTTTGGTGCAAAATTGCAGAAATTTCACTTATTTCAGGGTAATAAGTCAGAAATTCCCCTTATTTGGGGCAAAAAAGACAGAAATTCCCTTTTTTGGGGGGGAAAAAGACAGAAATTTCACTTATTTAGAGGCAAAAAAGCCGAAATTCTTCTTGTTTTGGAGCAAAAATGAAAAAATTTTCCTCTTTCATGGTAAAAACTTATGCATTTCCTCTATTTTCGGGCAAAATGCAGAAATTCCCCGTGTTTTGGAGCAAAATTGCAGAAATTTCCCTAATTCTGGGGCAAAAAGGGAGAAATTCCCTATATATTGAGGCAAAAAGACAGAAATTCTCTTTATTTTGGGGCAAAACTCAGAAATTCCCCTTATTTGGGGGCAAAATTCCAGAAATTTCAATTATTTTGGGGCAAAATTCCAGAAATTTCCCTTATTTTGGGGCAAAATTGTAGAAATTTTACTTATTTCAGGGAAAAAAGGCATAAATTTTCCTTATTTTGGGGCAAAAATGCAGAAATTCCCCCTATTTTGAGGTAAAAAGGCTGAAATTCCCCTTATTTGGGGGCAAAAGGCAGAAATTTCCCTTATTTTGGGGCAAAAAAACAGAAATTCTCTTTATTTTGTGGCAAAAATGCACAAATTTCTTTTATTTTGTGGCAAAATTGCAGAAATTTTACGTATTTCAGGTCATAATTCAAAAATTTCTTTTATTTTGGGGCAAAAAGTTAGTAATTCCGTTTATTTTTGGGTAAAAAGGCAGAAATTTCACTTATTTTGAGGTAAAAATGCAGAAATTCCTCTAATTTTGGGGCAAAAATGAAGAAATTTCCCTTTTTTGTGGCAAAAGATATACATTCCCCTTACTTTCGTGATAAAAAGCAGAAATTCCCCGTATTCTGAAGCAAAATTGCAGAAATTCTCTCAATTTTCGTGCAAAAAGGCAGAAATTCTCCTTATTTTGGGGCAAAAAGACAGAAAATCTCTTTTTTCGGGAGCAAACAGTCAGAAATTCCCCTTATTTTGGGGCAAAAAAGAGAGAAATTCCCTTTGTTTTGGGGGAAAAAGACAGAAATTACACTTATTTAGAGGCAAAAAGTCAGAAATTCCCTTTATTTTGGAACAAAAATGAAGAAATTTCCCTTTTTATAGCAAAAAGGTATGCATTCTTATTATTTTCGGGCAAAATGCAGAAATTCCCCGTATTTTGGAGCAAAATTGCAGAAATTCCCCTAATTGTTGGGCAAAAGGCAGAAATTCCCTTTATTTTGGAGCAAAAATGATGAAATTTCCCTTTTTATTGCAAAAAGTTATGCATTCCCATTATTTCGGGCAAAAAGGCAGAAATTCCCCGTATTTTGGAGCAAAATTGCAGAAATTCCCCTCATTTTAGGGGCAAAATGTAGAAATTCCCTTTATTTTGGGGCAAAAATCAAAAATTCCTCTTATTTTGGGGCAAAATTCCAGAAATTTCCTTTATTTTTGAGGCAAAATTGCAGGAATTTACCTTATTTTGGGGCAAAATTGCAGAAATTTCTCTTATTTCGGGCAAAATTAAAGAAATTTCACTTATTTTCAGATAAAAAGGCTGAAATTTCCTTATTTTGGGGCAAAAAGAGAGAAATAATCCTTATTTTGGGGCAAAATTGCAGAAATTTCCCTTATTATGGGGAAAAATTGCAGAAATTTCCCTTATTTTAGGGCAAAATTGCAGAAATTTCACTTATTTCAGAAAAAAAGCAAACATTTTTCATTTTTGGGGGCAAAAAGGCAGAAATTTCCATTATTTTGGGGCAAAAAGGCAGAAATTGACCTTATTTTGGGGTAAAATTGCAGCAATTTCACATATTTCAGGGCAAAAAGGTAGAAATTTCCCTTATTTTGGGGCAAAATTGCAGAAATTACACTTATTTCAGGGTAATAAGTCAGAAATTCCCCTTATTTTGGGGCAAAAAAGACAGAAATTCCCTTTGTTTTGAGGGAAAAAGACAGAAATTCCACTTATTTAGAGGTAAAAATGCAGAAATTCCCATTATTTTGGAGCAAAAATGAAGAAATTTCCTTTTTTATGGCAAAAAGGTATGCATTCCCATTATTTTCGGGCAAAAAGGCAGAAATTCCCCGTATTTTGGAGCAAAATTGCAGAAATTCCCCTAATTTTAGGGCAAAGGCAGAAATTCCCTGTATTTTGGGGCAAAAATCAGAAAAACTCCTTATTTTGGGGCAAAATTCCAGAAATTTCCTTTATTTTGGGGCAAAATTGCAGGAATTTACCTTATTTTGGGGCAAAATTGCAGAAATTTCCATTATTTGGGGTAAAATTGCAGAAATTTCACTTATTTTCAGGTAAAAATGCTGAAATTTCCTTTATTTTGGGGCAAAAAGCGAGAAATTCCTCTTATTTTGGGGCAAAATTGAAGAATTTTCCCTTATTATGGGGAAAAATTGCAGAAATTTCCCTTATTTTAGGGCAAAATTGCAGAAATTTCACTTATTTCAAAGAAAAAAAGGAAAAATTTTTTTATTTTGGGACAAAAAGGCAAAAATTCCCATTATTTTGGGGCAAAAAGGCAGAAATTCACCTTAATTTGGGGTAAAATTACAGAAATTTCACATATTTCAGGGCAAAAAGGCAGAAATTTCCCTTATTTTGGGGCAAAATTGCAAAAATTTCACTTATTTCAGGGTAATAAGTCAGAAATTCCCCTTATTTTGGGGCAAAAAAGACAGAAATTCCCTTTGTTTTGGGGAAAAAAGACAGAAATTCCACTTATTTAGAGGCAAAAATGCCGAAATTCTTCTTATTTTGGAGCAAAAATTAAGAAATTTTCCTCTTTTATGCCAAAAACTTATGCATTTCCTCTATTTTTTGGCAAAATGCAGAAATTCCTAGTATTTTGGAGAAAAATTGCAGAAATTCCCCTAATTCTGGGGCAAAAAGGCAGAAATTCCCTATATGTTGGGGCAAAAAGACAGAAATTCTCCTTATTTTGGGGCAAAACTAAGAATTTCCCCTTATTTTGGGGCAAAATTCCAGAAATTTCCCTTATTTTGGGGAAAATTGCAGAAATTTCACTTATTTTGGGGCAAAATTGCAGAAATTTCACTTATTTCAGGGGAAAAAAGCCAGAAATTTTCCTTATTTGGGGGCAAAAATGCAGAAATTCCCCTTATTTTGAGGTAAAAAGGCTAAAGTTCCCCTTATTTGGAGGCAAAAAGGCAGAAATTTCCCTTATTTTGGGGCAAAAAAACAGAAATTCTCCTTATTTTGTGGCAAAAATGCAGAAATTTCTTTTTTGGGGGGCAAAATTGCAGAAATTTCACTTATTTCAGGGCATAATTCAAAAATTCCTTTTATTTTGGGGCAAAAAAAATTTCCCTTCTTTGTGGCAAAAGGTATACATTCCCCATACTTTCGGGATAAAAAGCAGAAATTCCCCGTATTTTGAAGCAAAATTGCAGAAATTCTCTCAATTTTCGTGCAAAAAGGCAGAAATTTTCCTTATTTTGGGGCAAAAAGACAGAAAATCTCCTTTTTCGGGAGCAAACAGTCAGAAATTCCTCTTATTTTGGGGCATAATTGCAGAAATTTTCTTTACATCGGAGCAAAATTGAAGAAATTTCCCTTATTTTGGAGCAAAGTTGCAGAAATTTCACTTATTGCAGGGGAATATGTCAGAAATTCCCCTTATTTTGCGGCAAAAAAGACAGAAATTCCCTTTGTTTTGGGGGAAAAAGACAGAAATTCCACTTATTTAGAGGCAAAAAGGCAGAAATTCCCTTTATTTTGGAGCAAAAATGAAAAAAATTCCCTTTTTATGGCAAAAAGGTATGCACTCCCATTATTTTCGGGCAAAAAGGCAGAAATTCCCCGTATTTTGGAGCAAAATTGCAGAAATTCCCCTAATTTTGGCACAAAAGGCAAAAATTCCCTTTATTTTGGGGCAAAAATCAGAAATTCCACTTATTTTGGGGCAAAATTTCAGAAATTTCCTTTATTTTTGGGGCAAAATTGCAGGAATTAACCTTATTTGGGGGCAAAATTGCAGAAATTTTATCAATTTTCAGGTAAAAAGGCTGAAATTTCCTTTATTTTAGGGCAAAAAGGGAGAAATTCCTTTTATTTTAAGGCAAAATTACAGAAATTTCCCTTATTATGGGGAAAAATTGCAGAAATTTCCTTTATTTTAGGGCAAAATTGCAGAAATTTTACTTATTTCAGAAAAAAAAAGCAAAAATTTTTCTTATTTTGGGGCAAAAAGGCAGAAATTCCCATTATTTTGCGGCAAAAAATAGAAATTCACCTTATTTTGACGTAAAATTTCAGAAATTTCCCTTATTTTAGGGCAAAATTGCAGAAATTTCACTTATTTCAGAGATAAAAAACAAAAATTTTTCTTATTTGGGGCAAAAAGGCAGAAATTCACCTTATTTTGGGGTAAAATTGCAGAAATTTCACATATTTCAGGGCAAAAAGGCAGAAATTTCCCTTATTTTGGGGCAAAATTGCAGAAATTTCACTTATATCAGGGAAAAAAGGCAGAAATTTTCCTTATTTTGGGGCAAAAATGCAGAAATTCCCCTTATTTTGAGGTAAAACGGCTGAAATTCCCCTTATTTGGGGGCAAAAAGACAGAAATTCCCCTTATTTTGTGGCAAAAATGCAGAAATTTCTTTTATTTTGGGACAAATTTGTAGAAATTTCACTTATTTTAAGGCATAATTCAAAAATTCCTTTTATTTTGGGGCAAAAAGACAGAAATTCCGTTTATTTTGGGGTAAAAAGGCAGAAATTTAACTTATTTTGAGGTAAAAAGGCAGAAATTCCTCTTTTTTGGGGGCAAAAATGAAGAAATTTCACTTTTTTGTGGCAAAAGGTATACATTTCCCTTACTTTCGGGATAAAAAGCAGAAATTCCCCGTATTTTGAAGCAAAATTGCAGAAATTCTCTCAATTTGGGCAAAAAGGCAGAAATTTTCCTTATTTTGGGGCAAAAAGACAGAAAATCTCCTTTTTCAAGAGCAAACAGTCAGAAATTCCCCATATTGTGGGGCAAAATTGCAGACATTTCCCTTATTTTAAGGAAAAATATCAAAAATTTCACTTATTTCAGGTTAATAAGTCAGAAATTCCCCTTATTTTGGGGCAAAATTGCAAAATTTTCCTTTACATTGGGGCAAAATTAGAGAAATTTCTCTTATTTTGTTGCAAAATTGCAGAAATTTCACTTATTTCAGGGTAATAAGTCAGAAATTCCCCTTATTTTGGGGGCATAAAAGACAGAAATACCCTTTGTTTTGGAGGAAAAAGGCAGAAATTCCACTTATTTAGAGGCAAAAACGCAGAAATTTCCCTTATTTTAGAGCAAAAATGAAGAAATTTCCCTTTTTATGGCAAAAAGGTATGCATTCCCATTATTTTCAGGCAAAAAGGCAGAAATTCCCCGTATTTTGCAGCAAAATTGCAGAAATTCCCCTAATTTGGGGGCAAAAGGCAGAAATTCCCTTTATGCTGGGGCAAAAATTAGATATTCCCCCTATTTTGGGGCAAAATTTCAGGAATTTCCTTTATTTTGGGGCAAAATTGCAGGAATTTACCTTATTTTTGGGAAAAATTGCAGAAATTTCTCTTATTTGGTGCAAAATTGCAGAAATTTCACTTATTTTCAGGTAAAAAGTCTGAAATTTCCTTAATTTTGGGGCAAAATTGCAGAAATTTCCCTTATTATGGGGAAAAATTGCAAAAATTTCCCTTATTTTAGGGCAAAATTGCAGAAATTTAACTAATTTCAGAGAAAAAAAATCAAAAATTTTTCATTTTTGGGGGCAAAAAGGCAGAAATTTCCATTATTTTGGGGCAAAAAGGCAGAAATTGACCTTATTTTGGGGTAAAATTGCAGCAATTTCACATATTTCAGGGCAAAAAGGTAGAAATTTCCCTTATTTTGGGGCAAAATTGCAGAAATTACACTTATTTCAGGGTAATAAGTCAGAAATTCCCCTTATTTTGGGGCAAAAAAACAGAAATTCCCTTTGTTTTGAGGGAAAAAGACAGAAATTCCTCTTATTTAGAGGTAAAAATGCAGAAATTCCCATTATTTTGGAGCAAAAATGAAGAAATTTCCTTTTTTATGGCAAAAAGGTATGCATTCCCATTATTTTCGGGCAAAAAGGCAGAAATTCCCCGTATTTTGGAGCAAAATTGCAGAAATTCCCCTAATTTTAGGGCAAAAGGCAGAAATTCCCTTTATTTTGGGGCAAAAATCAAAAAATCTCCTTATTTTGGGGCAAAATTCCAGAAATTTTCTTTATTTTGGGGCAAAATTGCAGGAATTTACCTTATTTCGGGGCAAAATTGCAGAAATTTCCATTATTTGGGGTAAAATTGCAGAAATTTCACTTATTTTCAGGTAAAAATGCTGAAATTTCCTTTATTTTGGGGCAAAAAGCGAGAAATTCCTTTTATTTTGGGGCAAAATTCAAGAATTTTCCCTTATTATGGGGAAAAATTGCAGAAATTTCCCTTATTTTAGGGCAAAATTGCAGAAATTTCACTTATTTCAAAGAAAAAAAGGAAATTTTTTTTTATTTTGGGACAAAAAGTCAAAAATTCCCATTATTTTGGGGCAAAAAGGCAGAAATTCACCTTAATTTGGGGTAAAATTACAGAAATTTCACATATTTCAGGGCAAAAAGGCAGAAATTTCCCTTATTTTGGGGCAAAATTGCAAAAATTTCACTTATTTCAGGGTAATAAGTCAGAAATTCCCCTTATTTTGGGGCAAAAAAGACAGAAATTCCCTTTGTTTTGGGGAAAAAAGACAGAAATTCCACTTATTTAGAGGCAAAAAAGCCGAAATTCTTCTTATTTTGGAGCAAAAATTAAGAAATTTTCCTCTTTTATGCCAAAAACTTATGCATTTCCTCTATTTTTTGGCAAAATGCAGAAATTCCTAGTATTTTGGAGAAAAATTGCAGAAATTCCCCTAATTCTGGGGCAAAAAGGCAGAAATTCCCTATATGTTGGGGCAAAAAGACAGAAATTCTCCTTATTTTGGGGCAAAACTAAGAATTTCCCCTTATTTTGGGGCAAAATTCCAGAAATTTCCCTTATTTTGGGGCAAAATTGCAGAAATTTCACTTATGTTGGGGCAAAATTGCAGAAATTTCACTTATTTCAAGGGAAAAAAAGCCAGAAAATTTCCTTATTTTGGGGCAAAAATGCAGAAATTCCCCTTATTTTGAGGTAAAAAGGCTGAAGTTCCCCTTATTTGGAGGCAAAAAGGCAGAAATTTCCCTTATTTTGGGGCAAAAAAACAGAAATTCTCCTTATTTTGTGGCAAAAATGCAGAAATTTCTTTTTTGGGGGGCAAAATTGCAGAAATTTCACTTATTTCAGGGCATAATTCAAAAATTCCTTTTATTTTGGGGCAAAAAAAATTTCCCTTTTTTATGGCAAAAGGTATACATTCCCCTTACTTTCGGGATAAAAAGCAGAAATTCCCCGTATTTTGAAGCAAAATTGCAGAAATTCTCTCAATTTTCGTGCAAAAAGGCAGAAATTTTCCTTATTTTGGGGCAAAAAGACAGAAAATCTCCTTTTTCGGGAGCAAACAGTCAGAAATTCCTCTTATTTTGGGGCATAATTGCAGAAATTTCCTTTTCATCGGAGCAAAATTGAAGAAATTTCCCTTATTTTGGAGCAAAGTTGCAGAAATTTCACTTATTGCAGAAGAATATGTCAGAAATTCCCCTTATTTTGCGGCAAAAAAGACAGAAATTCCCTTTGTTTTGGGGGAAAAAGACAGAAATTCCACTTATTTAGAGGCAAAAAGGCAGAAATTCCCTTTATTTTGGAGCAAAAATGAAAAAAATTCCCTTCTTATGGCAAAAAGGTATGCATTCCCATTATTTTCGGGCAAAAAGGCAGAAATTCCCCGTATTTTGGAGCAAAATTGCAGAAATTCCCCTAATTTTGGGACAAAAGGCAGAAATTCCCTTTATTTTAAGGCAAAAATCAGAAATTCCACTAATTTTGGGGCAAAATTTCAGAAATTTCCTTTATTTTTGGGGCAAAATTGCAGGAATTAACCTTATTTTGGGGCAAAATTGCAGAAATTTTACTAATTTTCAGGTAAAAAGGCTGAAATTTCCTTTATATTGGGGCAAAAAGGGAGAAATTCCTTTTATTTTAAGGCAAAATTACAGAAATTTCCCTTATTATGGGGAAAAATTGCAGAAATTTCCTTTATTTTAGGGCAAAATTGCAGAAATTTTACTTATTTCAGAAAAAAAAGCAAAAATTTTTCTTATTTTGGGGCAAAAAGGCAGAAATTCCCATTATTTTGCGGCAAAAAATAGAAATTCACCTTATTTTGAGGTAAAATTGCAGAAATTTCCGTTATTTTGGGGTAAAATTGCAGAAATTTCACATATTTCTGGGCAAAAAGGCAGAAATTTCCCTTATTTTGGAGCAAAAATGAAGAAATTTCCCTTTTTTATGGCAAAAAGTTATGCATTCCCCTTTTTTTCGGGCAAAAAGGCAGAAATTCCCCGTATTTTGGAGCAAAATTTCAGAAATTCCCCTAGTTGTGGGGCAAAAAGACAGAAACTCCCTATATGTTGAGCCAAAAAAACAGAAATTCTCCTTATTTTGGGGCAAAATTCAGAAATTCCACTTATTTTGGGGCTAAATTCCAGAAATTTTCCTTATTTTGGGGCAAAATTGCAGAAATTTCACTTATTTTGGGGCAAAATTGCAGAAATTTCACTTATTTCATTTAATAAAGTCAGAAATTTTCTTTATTTTGGGGCAAAAAGGCAAAAATTCCTAATATTTTGTCGCAAAAATGCAGAAATTCCCCTTATTTTTAGGTAAAAAGGCTCAAATTCCCTTTATTTGTGGGGAAAAAGGCAGAAATTCCTTTTATTTTGGGGAAAAAATCAGAAATTTCTTTTATTTTGTGGCAAAATTCAGAAATTTTTTTATTTTGGGGCAAAATTGCAGGAATTTACCTTATTTTGGGGCAAAATTGAAGAAATTTCCCTTATTTGGGGCAAAATTGCAAAAATTTCACTTATTTTCAGTTAAAAAGGCTGAATTTCCTTTATTTTGGGGCAAAAAGAGAGAAATTCCCCTTATTTTGGGGCAAACTTGCAGAAATTTCCTTTATTATAGAGAAAAATTGCAGAAATTTCCATTATTTTAGGACAAAATTGCAGAAATTTCACTTACTTCAGAGAAAAAAAGGAAAAATTTTTCTTATTTTGGGGCAAAAAGGCAGAAATTCCCATTATGTTGGGGCAAAAAGGCAGAAATTCACCTTATTTAGGGGTAAAATTCCAGAAATTTCACATATTTCAGGGCAAAAAGGAAGAAATTTTCCGTATTTTGGAGCAAAATTGCAGAAATTCCCCTAATTGTGGGGCAAAAAGTCAGAAATTCCCTATAAGTTGGGGCAAAAAGACAGAAATTCTCTTTATTTTGGGGCAAAACTTAGAAATTCCACTTATTTTGAAGCAAAATTTCAGAATTTTCCCTTATTTTGGGGCAAAATTGCAGAAATTTCCCTTATTTTGGGGCAAAATTGAAGAAATTTCAAGTATTTCAGGGTAGTAATTCAGAAATTCCCCTTATTTTGGGGCAAAAATACAGAAATTCCCTTTGTTTTGGGGGTAAAAGACAGAAATTCCACTTATTTACAGGCAAAAAGGCAGAAATTCCCCTTATTTTGGAGCAAAAATGAAGAAATTTTACTTTTTATGGCAAAAAGGTATGCATTCCTGTTATTTTCGGGATAAAAAGCAGAAATTCCCCATATTTTGAAGCAAAATTGCAGAAATTCTCATAATTTTCAGGCAAAAATGCAGAAATTCTCCTTATTTTGGGGCAAAAAGACAGAAAATCTCCTTTTTTCTGGAGCAAACAGTCAGAAATTCCTTTTATTTTGGGGCAAAATTGAATAAATTTCCTTTACATTGGGGCAAAATTGCAGAATTTTCACTTATTTTGGGGCAAAATTGCAGAAATTTCACTTAATTCAGGGTAATAAGTCAGAAATTTCCCTTATTTTGGGGCAAAAAAGACAGAAATTCTCTTTGTTTTGGGGGAAAAAGAAAGAAATTCCAGTTATTTAGAGGCAAAAAGGCAGAAATTCCCTTTATTTTGGAGCAAAAATGAAGAAATTTCCCTTTTTATGGCAAAAAGGTATGCATTCCCATTAATTTCGTGCAAAAAGGCAGAAATTCCTTGTATTTTGGGGCAAAAGGCAGAAATTCCCTTTATTTTGGGGCAAAATTGCAGAAATTTCCCTTATTTGGGGCAAAATTTCAGAAATTTCATTTATTTTCAGGTAAAAAGTCTGAAATTTCCTTTGTTTTGGGGCAAAAAGGAAGAGATTCCCCTTATTTTTGGGCAAAATTGCAGAAATCTCCCTTATTATGGGAAAAAATTGCAAAAATTTCCCTTATTTTAGGTCAAAATTAAAGAAATTTCACTGATTTCAGCGAAAAAAAGCAAAAATTTTTCTTATTTTGGGGCAAAAAGGCAGAAATTCCCATTATTTTGGGGCAAAAAAGCAGAAATTCACCTTATTTAGGGGTAAATTGAAAAAATTTCACATATTTCAGGGCAAAAAGGCAGAAATTCCCCGTATTTTGGAGCAAAATTGCAGAAATTTCCCTAGTTGTGGGGAAAAAGACAGAAATTCCCTATATGTTGGGGCAAAAATACAGAAATTCTTTTTATTTTGGGGCAAAACTTAGAAATTCCACTTATTTTGGGGCAAAATTCCAGAAATTTCCCTTATTTTGGGGCAAAATTGCAGAAATTTCACTTATTTTAGGGTAATAAGTCAAAAATTCCCCTTATTTTGGGGCAAAAAAGACAGAAATTTCCTTTGTTTTGGGTGAAAAAGACAGAAATTCCACTTATTGAAAAGCAAAAAGGCAGAAATTCCTCTTATTTTGGAGCAAAAATGAGGAAATTTCCCTTTTCTATGGCAAAAAGTTATGCATTCCCCTTATTTTCACGCAAAAAGGAGAAATTCCCGTATTTTGGAGCAAAATTGCAGAAATTCCCCTAATTGTGGTGCAAAAAGGCAGAAATTCCCTATATGTTGGGGCAAAAAGACAGAAATTCTCCTTATTTTGGGGCAAAACTCAGAAATTCAACTTATTTTGGGGCAAAATTGCAGAAATTTCACTTACTTCAGGGAGAAAAGGAAGAAATTTTCCTTATTTTGGGGGAAAACGGCAGAAATTCCTAATATTTTGTGGCAAAAATGCAGAAATTCCCCTTATTTTGAGGTATAAAGGGTGAAATTCCCCTTATTTGTGGGCAAAAAGGCAAAAATTTCCCTTATTTTGGGGCAAAATTTCAGAAATTTCACTTATTTCAGGGTAATAAGTCAGAAATTTTTCTTATTTTGGTGCAAAAAAGACAGAAAATCCCTTTGTTTTGGGTGAAAAAGACAGAAATTCCACTATTTAGAGGCAAAAACAGAAATTCCCCTTATTTTGAAGCAAAAATGAAGAAATTTCCCTTTTTTAAGGCAAAAAGGTATGCATTCTTCTTATTTTCGGGCAAAAAGGCAGAAATTACCCGTAGTTGGAAGCAAAATTGCAAAAATTCCCCTAATTGTGGGGCAAAAATGCAGAAATTCCCTATATGTTGGGGCAAAAAGACAGAAATTCTCCTTATTTTGGGGAAAAACTCAGAAATTCCACTTATTTTAGGGCAAAATTCCAGAAATTTCCCTTTTTCTGGGGCAAAATTGCAGAAAATTCACTTATTGTGGGCAAAATTGCAGAAATTTCACTTCTTTCAGGGGAAAAAAAGAAATTTTGTTATTTTGGGGCAAAAAAGCAGAAATTCCCCTTATTTTGAGGTAAAAAGGCAGAAATTCTCCTTATTTGGGGGCAAAAAAGCAGAAATATCCCTTATTTTGGGGCAAAATTGCAGAAATTTCACTTATTTCAGGGTAATAAGTCAGAAATTCCCCTTAATTTGGGGCAAAAAAGACAGAAATTCTCTTTGTTTTTAGAGAAAAAGACAGAAATTCCACTTATTTAGAGGCAAAAAGGCAGAAATTCCCCTTATTTTGGAGCAACAAGGAAGAAATTTCCCTTTTTATGGCAAAAAGGTATGCATTCCCATTATTTTCGGGCATAAAGGCAGAAATTCCCCGTATTTTAAAGCAAAATTGCAGAAATTCCCCTAAATTTGGGGCAAAAGGCAGAAATTCCCTTTATTTTGGGGCAAAAATCATAAATTCCCCTTATTTTGGGGCAAAATACAAGAAATTTCCTTTGTTTTGGGGCAAAATTGCAGGAATTTATCTTATTTTGGGGCAAAATTGCAGAAATTTTTCTTATTTGGGGCAAAATTGCAGAAATTTCACTTATTTTCAGGTAAAAAGGCTGAAATTTTTTTTATTTTGTGGCAAAAAGGGAGAAATTCCTCTAATTTTGGGGCAAAATTTCAGAAATTTCCCTTATTATTGGTAAAAATTTCAGAAATTTTCTTACTTTTAGGGCAAAATTGCAGAAATTTCACTTATTTAAGAGAAAAAAAGCAAAAATTTTTCTTATTTTGGGGCAAAAAGTCAGAAATTGCCATTATTTTGGGGCAAAAAGGCAGAAATTCACCTTATTTTGGGGTAAAATTGCAGAAATTTCAAATATTTCTGGGCAAAAAGGCAGAAATTTCCCTTATTTTGGGGCAAAATTGCAGAAATTTCACTTATTTCAGGGTAATTCGTCAGAAATTCCACTTATATTGAGGCAAAAAAGACAGAAATTCCCTTTGTTTTGAGAGAAAAAGACAGAAATTCCAGTTATTTAGAGGCAAAAATGCAAAAATTTCCCTTATTTTGGAGCAAAAATGAAGAAATTTCCCTTTTTTTATTGCAAAAAGTTATGCATTCCCTTTTTTTCAGGCAAAAAGGCAGAAATTCCCCTTATTTTGGAGCAAAATTGCAGAAATTCCCCTAGTTGTGGGACAAAAAGACAGAAATTCCCTATATGTTGGGGCAAAAAACAAAAATTCTTCTTATTTTGGGGCAAAACTCAGAAATTCCACTTATTTTGAAGCAAAATTCCAGAAATTTCCCTTTTTTGGGGGCAAAATTGCACAAATTTCACTTATTTTGGGGCAAAATTGCAGAAATTTCACTTCTTTCAGGGAAAAAGGCAGAAATTTTCTTTATTTTGGGGCCAAAAGCAAAAATTCCTAATATTTTGTCGCAAAAATGCAGAAATTCCCCTTATTTTGAAGTAAAAAGGCTGAAATTCCCCTTATTTGGGGCAAAAAGGTAGAAATTTCCCTTATTTTGGGGCAAAATTGCAGAAATTTCACTTAATTTAGGGTAATAAGTCAGAAATTTTTTTTTATTTTGGGGCAAAAAAGACAGAAAATCCCTTTGTTTTGGGGAAAAGAGACAGAAATCCCACATATTTAGAGGCAAAAAAGCAGAAATTCCCTTTATTTTGGAGCAAAAATGAAGAAATTTCCCTTTTTTAAGGCAAAAAGGTATGCATTCTTCTTATTTTCGGGCAAAAAGACAGAAATTCCTCGTATTTTGGAGCAAAATTGCAGAAATTCTCCTAATTGTGGGGCAAAAATGCAGAATTTCCCTATATGTTGGGGCAAAAAACAGAAATTCTCCTTATTTTGGGGCAAAACTCAGATATTCCCCTTATTTTGGGGCAAAATTCCAGAAATTTCCCTTATTCTGGGGCAAAATTGCAAAAATTTCACTTATTTTGGGGCAAAATTGCAGAAATTTTACTTATATCAGTTAAAAAAGGCAGAAATTTTCTTTATTTTGAGGCAAAAAAGGCAAAAATTTCCCTTATTTTGAGGTAAAAAGGCTGAAATTTCCTTTATTTGGGGGAAAAGAGGCAAAAATTTTCTCTCATTTTTTGGGCAAAATTGCAGAAATTTCACTTATTTCAGAGTAATAATTCACAAATTCCCCTTATTTTGGGGCAAAAAAAGACAGAAATTCCCTTTGTTTTTGAGGAAAAAGACAGAAATTCCACTTATTTAGAGGCAAAAAGGCAGAAATTCCCCTTATTTTGGGGCAAAAATGAAGAAATTTAACTTTTTATGGCAAAAAGGTATGCATTCCCCTTACTTTCGGTATAAAAAGCAGAAATTTTCCGTATTTTTAAGCAAAATTGCAGAAATTCTCATAATTTTTGGGCAAAAAGGCAGAAATTCTCCTTATTTAGGGGCAAAAACAGAAAATCTCTTTTTTTTGGGAACAAACAGTCAGAAATTCCCTTTATTTTGGGGCAAGATTGCAGAAATTTCCTTTACATTGGGGCCAAATTGCAGAAATTTTTATTATTTTGGGGCAAAATTGCAGAAATTTCACTTATTTCAGGGTAATAAGTCAGAAATTCCTTTTATTTTGGGGCAAAAAAGAAAGAAATTCCATTTGTTTTGGGGGAAAAAGACAGAAATTCCACTTATTTAGAGGCAAAAATGCAGAAATTCCCCTTATTTTGGTGCAAAAATGAAGAAATTTCCCTTTTTATAACAAAAAGTTATGCATTCCCATTATTTTCGGGCAAAAAGGCAGAAATTCCCCATATTTTGGAGCAAAATTGGAGAAATTCCCCTAATTTTGGGGCAAAAAAAAGAAATTCCTTTTATTTTGGGGCAAAAATCAGAAATTCCTTTTATTTTGGGGCAAAATTCAGAAATTCCTTTTATTTTGGGGCAAAATTCAGAATTTTTTTTATTTTGGGGCAAAATTGCAGGAATTTACATTATTTTGGGGCAAAATTGAAGAAATTTCCCTTATTTTGTGCAAAATTACAGAAATTTCACTTATTTTCAGGTAAAAAAGCTAAAATTTCCTTTATTTTGGGGCAAAAAGAGAGAAATTCCCCTTATTTTGGGGCAAAATTCCAGAAATTTCCCTATTGGGGGCAAAATTGCAGAAATTTCACTTATTTTGGGGCAAAATTGCAGAAATTTCACTTATTTCAGGGGAAAAAGGCCGAAATTTTCCTTATTTTGGGGCAAAAAATCAGAAATTCCTAATATTTTGTGGCAAAAATGCAGAAATTCCCCTTATTTTGAGGTAAAAGGCTGAAATTCCCCTTATTTGGGAGCAAAGAGGCAGAAATTTCCCTTATTTTGGGGCAAAATTGGAGAAATTTCACGTATTTCAGGGTAATAATTCAGAAATTCCCCTTATTTTGGGGCAAAATGACAGAAATTCCCTTTGTTTTGGGGGAAAAAGACAGAAATTCCACTTATTTAGAGGCAAAAAGGCAGAAATTCCCTATATTTTGGAGCAAAAATGAAGAAATTTACTTTTTTATGGCAAAAAGGTATGCATTCCTGTTATTTTCGGGATAAAAAGCAGAAATTCCCCGTTTTTAGAAGCAAAATTGCAGAAATTCTCATAATTTTCAGGCAAAAAGGAAGAAATTCTCCTTATTTTGGGGCAAAAAGACAGAAAATCTCCTTTTTTCGGGGGCAAACAGTCAGAAATTCCCCTTATTTTGGGTCAAAATTGCAGAAATTTCCTTTACATTGGGGCAAAATTGCAGAAATTTCCCTTATTTTGGGGCAAAATTGCAGAAATTTGACTTACTTCCGGGTAATAAGTCAGAAATTTCCCTTATTTTGGGGCAAAAAAGACAGAAATTCTTTTTGTTTTGGGGGAAAAAGACAGAAATTCCACTTATTTAGAGGAAAACAGGCAGAAATTCCCCTTATTTTAGAGCAAAAATGAAAAAACTTCTTTTTTTATGGCAAAAAGGTATGCATTCCCATTATTTTCAGGCAAAAAGGCAGAAATTCCCTGTATTTTGGAGCAAAATTGCAGAAATTCCCCTAATTTTGGGGCAAAAGGCAGAAATTCCCTTTATTAGGGGCAAAAATCAGAAATTCCCCTTATTTTGGGGCAAAATTCCAGAAATTTCCTTTATTTTGGGGCAAAATTGCAGGAATTTACCTTATTTTTGGGCAAAATTGCAGAAATTTCCCTATTTGGGGCAAAATTTCAGAAATTTCACTTATTTTCAGGTAAAAAGGCTGAAATTTCCTTTGTTTTGGGGAAAAAAGGAAGAAATTCCCCTTATTTTGGGGCAAAATTGCAGAAATTTCACTTATTTTAGAGAAAAAAAGGAAAAATTTTTCTTATTTGGGGGCAAAAAGGCAGAAATTCCCATTATTTTGTGGCAAAAAAGCAGAAATTCACATTATTTAGGGGTAAAATTGCAGAAATTTCACATATTTCAGGGCAAAAAGGCAGAAATTCCCCGTATTTTGGAGCAAAATTGCAGAAATTCCCCTAATTGTGGGGCAAAAAGGCAGAAATTCCCTATATGTTGGGGCAAAAATACAGAAATTTTCCTTATTTTGGGGCAAAATTCCAGAAATTTCCCTTATTTTGGGGCAAAATTGCAGAAATTTCACTTATTTTGGGGCAAAATTGCAGAAATTTCACTTATTTCAGAGAAAAAAGGCAGAAATTTTCCTTATTTTGGGGCAAAAAGTCAGAAATTTCTAATATTTTGTGGCAAAAATGCAGAAATTCCCCTTATTTTTAGGTAAAAAGGCTGAAATTCCCCTTATTTCAGGGCAAAAAGGCAAAAATTTCCCTTATTTTGGGGCAAAATTGCAGAAATTTCACTTATTTTAGGGTAATAAGTCAGAAATTCCCCTTATTTTGGGGCAAAAATGACAGAAATTCTCTTTCTTTTGGGAAAAAATGACAGATATTCTACTTATTGAGAAGCAAAAAGGCAGAAATTCCCCTTATTTTGGAGCAAAAATAAAGAAATTTCCCTTTTTATGGCAAAAAGTTATGCATTCCCCTTGTTTTCGGGCAAAAAGGCAGAAATTCCCCGTATTTTGGAGCAAAATTGCAGAAATTCCCATAATTGTGGTGCAAAAAGGCAGAAATTCCCTATATGTTGGGGTAAAAAGACAGAAATTCTCTTTATTTTGGAGCAAAACTCAGAAATTCCACTTATTTTGGGGAAAAATTGCAGAAATTTCACTTATTTCAGAGAAAAAAGGCAGAAATTTTCTTTATTTTGGGGCAAAAAGGCAGAAATTCCTAATATTTTGTGGCAAAAATGCAGAAATTCCCCGTATTTTGAGGTAAAAATCCTGAAATTCCTCTTATTTGTGTGCAAATGCAAAAATTTCCCTTAT
The DNA here is from genome assembly GCF_963924665.1 of Micromys minutus. Taxonomy (NCBI): domain Eukaryota; kingdom Metazoa; phylum Chordata; class Mammalia; order Rodentia; family Muridae; genus Micromys; species Micromys minutus. The sequence continues at coordinate 7,841,831 of NW_027667467.1, read as the reverse complement.
TTTGGGGCAAAATTGCAGAAATTTCACTTATTTCAGGGTAATAAGTCCGAAATTTTTCTTATTTTGGCGCAAAAAAGACAGAAAATCCATTTGTTTTGGGGGAAGAAGACAGAAATTCCACTTATTTAGAGGCAAAAAACAGAAATTCCCCTTTTTTTGAAGCAAAAATTAAGAAATTTCCCTTTTTTAAGGCAAAAAGGTATGCATTCTTCTAATTTTCGGGCAAAAAAGCCGAAATTCCTCGTATTTTGGAGCAAAATTGGAAAAATTCCCCTAATTGTGGGGCAAAAATGCAGAAATTCTCTATATGTTTGGGCAAAAAGACAGAAATTCTCCTTATTTTGAGGCAAAACTCAGAAATTCCACTTATTTTGGGGCAAAATTCCAGAAATTTCCCTTATTCTGGGGCAAAATTGAAGAAATTTCACTTATTTTGGGCAAAATTGCAGAAATTTCTCTTATTTCATGGAAAAAAAGAAATTTTGTTATTTTGGGGCAAAAAAGCAGAAATTCCACTTATTTTGAGGTAAAAAGGCTGAAATTCCCCTTATTTGGGGGCAAAAGGCAGAAATATCCCTTATTTTGGGGCAAAGTTGCAGAAATTTCACTTATTTCAGGGTAATAAGTCAGAAATTCACCTTATTTTGGGGCAAAAAAGAAAGAAATTTCCTCTTTTTGTGGGGGGGGAAAGACAGAAATTCCACTTATTTAGAGGCAAAAAAGCAGAAATTCCCCTTATTTTGGAGAAAAAATGAAGAAATTTCCCTTTTTATGGCAAAAAGGTATGCATTCCCATTATTTTCGGGCAAAAAGGCAGAAATTCCCCGTATTTTGGAGCAAAATTACAGAAATTGCCCAAATTTTGGGGCAAAAGGCAGAAATTCCCTATATTTTGGGGCAAAAATCAGAAATTCCCATTATTTTGGGGCAAAATTCCAGAAATTTCCTTTATTTTGGGGCAAAATTGCAGAAATTTTTTTTATTTGGGGCAAAATTGCAGAAATTTCACTTATTTTCAGGTAAAAAGGCTGAAATTTCCTTTATTTTGGGGCAAAAAGGGAGAAATTCCCCTTATTTTGGGGCAAAATTGCAGAAATTTGCGTTATTATTGGGAAAATTGCAGAAACTTTCCTTATTTTAGGGCAAAATTGCAGAAATTTCATTTTTTCATAGAAAAAAAGCAAAAATTTTTCTTATTTTGGGGCAAAAAGGCAGAAATTCCTATTAATTTGTGGCAAAAAGGCAGAAATTCACCGTATTTTGGGGTAAAATTGCAGAAATTTCACATATTTCAGGGCAAAAAGGCAGAAATTTCCCTTATTTTGGGGCAAAATTGCAGAAATTTCACTTATTACAGTGTAATAAGTAAGAAATTCCCCTTATATTGAGGCGAAAAAGACAGAAATTCCCTTTGTTTTTTAGGGAAAAAGACAGAAATTCCACTTATTTAGAGGCAAAAAGGTAGAAATTTCTTTTATTGTTGAGCAAAAATGAAGAAATTTCCCTTTTTTATGGCAAAAAGTTATGCATTCCCCTTATTTTCGGGCAAAAAGGCAGAAATTACCCGTATTTTGGAGCAAAATTGCAGAAATTCCCCTAGTTGTGGGGCAGAAAGACAGAAATTCCCTATATGTTGGGGCAAAAAGACAGAAATTCTCCTTATTTTGGGGCAAAACTCAGAAATTCCACTTATTTTGGGGCAAAATTCCAGAAATTTCCCTTATTCTGGGGCAAAATTGCAGAAATTTCATATATTGTGGGGCAAAATTGCAAAAATTTTACTTATTTCAGGGGAAAAAGGGAGAAATTTTCCTTAATTTTGGGTCAGAAAGGCAGGAATTCCCCTTATTTTGAGGTAAAAAGGCTGAAATTCCCTTTATTTGAGAGCAAAGAGTCAGAAATTTCCCTTATTTTGGGGAAAAATTACAGACATTTAACTTATTTCAGGGTAATAAGTCAGAAATTCCTTTTATTTTGGGGCAAAAAAGACAGAAATTTCCTTTGTTTTGGAGGAAAAGACAGAAATTCCACTTATTTAGAGGCAAAAAGGCAGAAATTTCCTTTATTTTGGAGCAAAAATGAAGAAATTTACCTTTTTATGGCAAAAAGGTATGCATTCCACTTACTTTCGGGATAAAAAGCCGAAATTCCCTGTATTTTGAAGCAAAATTGCAGAAATTCTCATAATTTTAGGGCAAAAAGGCAGAAATTCTCCTTATTTTGGGGCAAAAAGTTAAAAAATCTCCATTTTTCGGGAGCAAACAGTCAGAAATTTCCCTTATTTTGGGGCAAAATTGCAAAAATTTCCTTTACATTGGGGCAAAATTGCAGAAATATTTCTTATTTTGGGGCAAAATTGCAGAAATTTCACTTCTTTCAGTGTAATAAGTCAGAAATTCTCCTTGTTTTGGGGCAAAAAAGACAGAAATTCCCTTTGTTTTGGGGGAAAAAGACAAAAAGTCCACTTATTTAGAGGCAAAAAGGCAGAAATTCCCCTTATTTTGGAGCAAAAATAAAGAAATTTCTTTTTTTAATGGCAAAAAGTTATGCATTCCCTTTATTTTTGGGAAAAGGCCGAAATTCCCCGTATTTTGGTGCAAAATTGCAGAAATTCCCCTAATTGTGGGGCAAAAAGGCAGAAATTCCCTATATGTTGGGGAAAAAAGAAGAAATTCTTCTTATTTTGGGGCAAAACTCAGAAATTCCATTAATTTTGTGGCAAAATTCCAGAAATTTCCCTTATCTTGGGGCAAAATTGCAGAAATTTCACTTATTTCATGGCATAATTCAAAAATTCCTTTTATTTAGGGGCAAAAACACAGAAATTCCATTTATTTTTTGGTAAAAAGGCAGAAATTTCACTTACTTTGAGGTAAAAAGGCAGAAATTCCTATTATTTTGGGGCAAAAATGAAGAAATTTCCCTTTTTTGTGGTAAACGGTATACATTCTTTTTACATTTGGGATAAAAAGCAGAAATTCCCCGTATTTTGAAGCAAAATTGCAGAAATTCTCATAATTTTCGGGCAAAAAGGCAGAAATTCCTTAATTTTTGGCAAAAGTCAGAAATTCCCTTTATTTTGGGGCAAAAATCAGAAATTCCCCTACTTTTGGCACAAAATTCAAGAAATTTCCTTAATTTTGGGGCAAAATTTCAGGAATTTACCTTATTTTGGGGCAAAATTGCAGAAATTTCAGTTATTTTCAGGTAAAAAGGCGGAAATTTCTTTTGTTTTGGGGCAAGAACGGAGAAATTCCCCTTATTTTGGAGTAAAATTGCAGAAATTTCCCTTTTTATGGGGAAATATTGCAGAAATTTTCCTTAATTTAAGGCAAAATTGCAGAAATTTCACATATTTCAGAGAAAAAAAGCAAAATTTTTTCTTATTTTGGGGCAAACAGGCAGAGATTTCCATTATTTTGGTGCAAAAAAGACAGAAATTCACTTTGTTTTGGGGGAAAAAGACAGAAATTCCACTTATTTAGAGGCAAAAAGGCAGAACTTCCCCTTATTTTGGAGCAAAAATGAAGAAATTCACATTTTTATGGCAAAAAGGTATGCATTCCCTTACTTTCGGGATAAAAGCAGAAATTCCCCGTATTTTGAAGCAAAATTGCAGAAATTCTAATAATTTTCGGGCCAAAAGCAGAAATTCTCCTTATTTTAGGGCAAAAAAACGAAAATCTCCTTTTTTTGGGAACAAACAGTCAGAAATTTCCCTTATTTTGGGGCAAAATTGGAGAAATTTTTTTTACATTGGGCCAAAATTTCAGAAATTTCCCTTATTTTGGGGAAAAAATTGCAGAAATTTCACTTATTTCAGGGTAATAAGTCAGGAATTCCCCTTATTATGTGGCAAAAAAGACAGAAATTCCCTATGTTTTGGGGGAAAAAGACAGAAATTCCACTTATTTAGAGGCAAAAAGGCAGAAATTCCCCTTATTTTGGAGCAAAAATGAAGAAATTTCCCTTTTTAAGGCAAAAAGGTATGCATTCCCATTATTTTCGGGCAAAAAGGCAGAAATTCCCTGTATTTTGGAGCAAAATTGCAGAAATTCCCCTAATTGTGGGGCAAAAGGCAAAAATTCCCTTTATTTGGGGGCAAAAATCAGAAATTCCCCTTATTTTGGGGCAAAATTCCAAAAATTTCCTTTATTTTGGGGCAAAATTGCAGGAATTTACCTTATTTTGGGGCAAAATTGCAGAAATTTCCCTTATTTGGGGTAAAATTGAAGAAATTTCAGTTATTTTCAGGTAAAAAGGCTGAAATTTCCTTTATTTTGGGGCAAAAAGAGAGAAATTCCCTTTATTTTGGGGCAAAATTGCAGAAATTTCCCTTATTATGGGAAAATATTGTAGAAATTTCCCTTAATTTAAGGCAAAATTGCAGAAATTTCACTTATTTCAGAGAAAAAAAGCAAAAATTTTTCTTATTTTGTGGCAAAAAGGAAGAAATTCCCATTATTTTGGGGCAAAAAGGCAGAAATTCACATTATTTGGGGCAAAATTCCAGAAATTTCACTTATTTCAGGGTAATAAGTCAGAAATTTCCCTTAATTGGGGCAAAAAATACAGAAATTCCCGTTGTTTTGGGTGATAAAAACAGAAATTCCACTTATTTAGAGGCAAAAAGGAAAAAATTCCCCTTATTTTGGAGCAAAAATGAAGAAATTACCTTTTTTTATGGAAAAAGTTATGCATTCCCTTTATTTTCGGGCAAAAAGGCAGAAATTCCTCGTATTTTGGAGCAAAATTGCAGAAATTCCCCTAATTTTGGGGCAAAATAGCAGAAATTCCCTATATGTTAGGGCAAAAAGATAAAAATTCTCCTTATTTTGCGGCAAAACTCAGAAATCCACTTATTTTGGGGCAAAATTCCAGAAATTTCCTTTATTCTGGGGCAAAATTGCAAAAATTTCACTTATTTTCAGGTAAAAAGGCTGAAATTTCCTTTATTTTGGGGCAAAAAGGGAGAAATTCCCTTTATTTTGGGGCAAAATTGCAGAAATTTCCCTTATTATGGGAAAATATTGTAGAAATTTCCCTTAATTTAAGGCAAAATTGCAGAAATTTCACTTATTTCAGAGAAAAAAAGCAAAAATTTTTCTTATTTTGTGGCAAAAAGGAAGAAATTCCCATTATTTTGGGGCAAAAAGGCAGAAATTCACATTATTTGGGGCAAAATTCCAGAAATTTCACTTATTTCAGGGTAATAAGTCAGAAATTTCCCTTAATTGGGGCAAAAAATACAGAAATTCCCGTTGTTTTGGGTGATAAAAACAGAAATTCCACTTATTTAGAGGCAAAAAGGAAAAAATTCCCCTTATTTTGGAGCAAAAATGAAGAAATTACCTTTTTTTATGGAAAAAGTTATGCATTCCCTTTATTTTCGGGCAAAAAGGCAGAAATTCCTCGTATTTTGGAGCAAAATTGCAGAAATTCCCCTAATTTTGGGGCAAAAAAGCAGAAATTCCCTATATGTTAGGGCAAAAAGATAAAAATTCTCCTTATTTTGCGGCAAAACTCAGAAATTCCACTTATTTTGGGGCAAAAATCCAGAAATTTCCTTTATTCTGGGGCAAAATTGCAAAAATTTCACTTATTTTCAGGTAAAAAGCTGAAATTTCCTTTATTTTGGGGCAAAAAGGGAGAAATTCCCCTTATTTTGAGGAAAAAAGGCAGAAATTCCTCTTATTTTGAGGTAAAAAGCCTGAAATTCCTCTTATTTGGGGGCAAAGAGGCAGAAATTTTCCTTATTTTGGGGCAAAAATGCAGAAATTTGACTTATTTCATAATAATAAGTCAGAAATTCCTCTTATTTTGGGGCAAAAATGACAGAAATTCCTTTTGTTTTGGGAAAAAAAGACAGAAATTCATCTTATTTAGAGCCAAAAAGCAGAAATTCCCCTTATTTTGGAGCAAAAATGAAGAAATTCACCTTTTTATGGCAAAAAGGTATGCATTCCTTTTACTTTCGGGATAAAAGCTGAAATTCCCCGAATTTTGAAGCAAAATTGCAGAAATTCTCATAATTTTCGGGCAAAAAGACAGAAATTCTCCTTATTTTGAGGCAAAAAGACAGAAAATCTCCTTTTTTTTGGGAACAAACAGTCAGAAATTCCCCTTATTTTTGGGCAAAATTGCAGAAATTTCCTTTACATTGGGGCAAAATTTCAGAAATTTCCCTTATTTTGGGGCAAAATTGCAGAAATTTCACTTATTTCAGGGTAATAAGTCAGAAATTCCCCTTATTTTTGGGGCAAAAAAGACAGAAATTCCCTTTGTTTTTGGGGAAAAAGACCGAAATTCCACTTATATAGTGGCAAAAAGGCAAAAATTCCCTTTATTTTGGCGCAAAAAATGAAGAAATTTCCCTTTTTATGGCAAAAAGGTATGCATTCCCATTATTTTCGGGCAAAAAGGCAGAAATTCCTAGTATTTTGGAGCAAAATTGCAGAAATTCCCATAATTTTGGGGAAAAAGGAAAATTCTTTTTATTTTGGGGCAAAATTCAGAAATTCCCATTATTTTGGGGCAAATATTTCAGAAATTTCCTTTATTTTGGGGCAAAATTGCAGTAATTTACCTTATTTTGGGGCACAATTTCAGAAATTTCTTTTATTTGGGGCAAAATTGCAGAAATTTCAGTTATTTTCAGGTAAAAAGAGTGAAATTTCCTTTATTTTGGGGCAAAAAGGGAGAAATTCCCCTTATTTTGTGGCAAATAGGCAGAAATTTCTTTTATTTTGGGGCAAAATTGCAGAAATTTCACTTATTTCAGGGCATAATTCAAAATTTTCTTTTATTTTGGGGCAAAAAGACAGAAATTCCATTTATTTTTTGGTAAAAAGGCAGAAATTTCACTTACTTTGAGGTGAAAAGGCAGAAATTCCTATTATTTTGGGGAAAAAATGAAGAAATTTCCCTTTTTTGTGGTAAACGGTATACATTCCTTTTACATTTGGGATAAAAAGCAGAAATTCCCCGTATTTTGAAGCAAAATTGCAGAAATTCTCATAAATTTCGGGCAAAAAGGCAGAAATTCCTTAATTTTGGGGCAAAAGTCAGAAATTCCCTTTATTTTGGGGCAAAAATCAGAAATTCCCCTTCTTTTGGCGCAAATTCAAGAAATTTCCTTTATTTTGGGGCAAAATTTCAGAAATTTACCTTATTTTGGGGCAAAATTGCAGAAATTTCAGTTATTTTCAGGTAAAAAGGCTGATATTTCCTTTGTTTTGGGGCAAAAAGGGAGAAATTCCCCTTATTTTGGAGCAAAATTGCAGAAATTTCCCTTATTATGAAGAAATATTGCAGAAATTTCCCTTAATTTAAGGCAAAATTGCAGAAATTTCACTTGTTTCAGAGAAAAAAGGCAAAATTTTTTCTTATTTTGGGGCAAACAGGCAGAGATTCCCATTATTTTGGGGCAAAAAAGACAGAAATTCACTTTGTTTTGGGGGAAAAGACAGAAATTCCACTTATTTAGAGGCAAAAAGGCAGAAATTCCCCTTATTTTGGAGCAAAAATGAAGAAATTTCCCTTTTTATGGCAAAAAGGTATGAATTCCCATTATTTTCGGGAAAAAAGCAGAAATTCCCCATATTTTGGAGCAAAATTGCAGAAATTCCCCTAATTGTGTGGCAAAAGGCAAAAATTCCCTTTTTTGGGGGGCAAAAATCAGAAATTCCCCTTATTTTGGGGCACAATTCCAGAAATTTTCTTTATTTTGGGGCAGAATTGCAGGAATTTACCTTATTTTGGGGCAAAATTGCAGAAATTTCCCTTATTTGGGGCAAAATTGCAGAAATTTCAGTTATTTTCAGGTAAAAAGGCTGAAATTTCCTTTATTTTGGGGCAAAAAGGGAGAAATTCCCCTTATTTTCGGGCAAAATTGCACAAATTTCCCTTATTATAAGGAAATATTGCAGGAATTTCCCTTAATTTAAGGCAAAATTGCAGAAATTTCACTTATTTCAGAGAAAAAAAAGGAAAAAATTTTTCTTATTTTGGGGCAAAAAGGCAGAAATTCCCATTATTTTGGGGCAAAAAGGCAGAAATTCACCTTATTTTGGGGCAAAATTCCAGAAATTTCATTTATTTCAGGGTAATAAGTCAGAAATTTCCCTTAATTGGGGCAAAAAATACAGAAATTCCCGTTGTTTTGGGTGAAAAAGACAGAAATACCACTTATTTAGAGGCAAAAAGTCAAAAATTCCCCTTATTTTGGAGCAAATATAAAGAAATGAAGAAATTTCCCTTTTTTATAGCAAAAAGTTATGCATTCCCTTTATTTTCGGGCAAAAAGGCAGAAATTCCTCGTATTTTGGTGCAAAATTGCAGAAATTCCCCTAATTTTGGGGCAAAAATGCAGAAATTCCCTATATTTTGGGGCAAAAAGGCAAAAATTCTCCTTATTTTGGGGCAAAACTCAGAAATTCCACTTATTTTGGGGCAAAATTCCAGAAATTTCCTTTATTCTGGGGCAAAATTGCAGAAATTTCACTTATTTTCAGGTAAAAAGCTGAAATTTCCTTTATTTTGGGGCAAAATGGAGAAATTCCCCTTAAATTGGGGCCAAAAGGCAGAAATTCCCCTTATTTTAAAGTAAAAAGCCTGAAATTCCCCTTATTTGGGGGCAAAGAGGCAGAAATTTTCCTTATTTTGGGGCAAAATTGCAGAAATTTCACTTATTTCATAGTAACAAGTCAGAAATTCCTCTTATTTTGGGGCAAAATTGACAGAAATTCCTTTTGTTTTGGGGGAAAAAGACAGAAATTCCACTTATTTAGAGGCAAAAAGCAGAAATTCCCCTTATTTTGGAGCAAAAATGAAGAAATTCACCTTTTTATGGCAAAAAGGTATGCATTCCCCTTACTTTCGAGATAAAAGCAGAAATTCCCCGTATTTTGAAGCAAAATTGCAGAAATTCTCATAATTTTCGGGCAAAAAGACAGAAATTCTCTTTATTTTGGGGCAAAAAGACAGAAAATCTCATTTTTTAAGGAACAAACAGTCAGAAATTCCCCTTATTTTGGGGCAAAATTGCAGAAATTTCCTTTACATTGGGGCAAAATTTCAGAAATTTCCCTAATTTTGGGGCAAAATTGCAGAAATTTCACTTATTTCAGGGTAATAAGTCAGAAATTCCCCTTATTTTGGGGCAAAAAATACAGAAATTCCTTTTGTTTTGGGGGAAAAAGACAGAAATTCCACTTATTTAGTGGCAAAAAACAGAAATTCCCTTTATTCTGGAGCAAAAATGAAGAAATTTCCCTTTTTATGGCAAAAAGGTATGCATTCCCATTATTTTCGGGCTAAAAGGCAGAAATTTCTCGTATTTTGGAGCAAAATTGCAGAAATTCCCCTAATTTTGGGGCAAAAGGCAAAAATCCTTTTTATTTTGGGGCAAAATTCAGAAATTCCCATTATTTTGGGGCAAAATTTCAGAAATTTCCTTTATTTTGAGGCAAATTGCAATAATTTACCTTATTTTGGGGCACAATTTCAGAGATTTCCCTTATTTGGGGCAAAATTGCAGAAATTTCAATTATTTTCAGGTAAAAAGAGTGAAATTTTTTTTATTTTGGGGCAAAAAGGGAGAAATTCCTATTATTTTGGGGCAAAATTGCAGAAATTTCCCTTATTATGGGGAAAAATTGCAGAAATTTCTCTTATTTTAGGCCAAAATTGCAGGAATTTCACTTATTTCAGAGGAAAAAAGCAAAAATTTTTCTTATTTCGGGGCAAAAAGGCAGAAATTCCCATTATTTTAGGGCAAAAGGCAGAAATTCACCTTATTTTTTGGTAAAATTGCAGAAATTTCACATATTTCAGGGCAAAAGGCAGAAATTTACCTTATTTTGGGGCAAAAAGACAGAAATTCCCTTTGTTTTGGGGGAAAAAGACAGAAATTCCACTTATTTAGAGGCAAAAAGGCAGAAATTCCCCTTATTTTGGAGCAAAAATAAAGAAATTTTACTTTTTTATGGCAAAAAGTTATGCATTCCCCTTATTTTCGTGCAAAAATGCCGAAATTCCTCGTATTTTGGAGCAAAATTGCAGAAATTCCCCTAATTCTGGGGCAAAAGGCAGAAATTCCCTATATGTTGGGGCAAAAAGACAGAAATTCTTCTTATTTTGGGGCAAAACTCAGAAATATCACTTATTTTGGGGCAAAATTCCAGAAATTCCCCTTATTTTGGGGCAAAATTGCAAAATTTCACTTATTTTAGGTCAAAATTGCAGAAATTTCACTTATTTCAGGGAAAAAAGGCAGAAATTTTCTTTATTTTGGGGCAAAAAGGCAGAAATTCCTAATATTTTGTGGCAAAAATGCAGAAATTCCATTTATTTTGAGGTGAAAGGCTGAAATTCCCCTTATTTGGGGGCAAAAAGGCAGAAATTTCCCTTATTTTGGGGCAAAATTGTAGAAATTTTACTTATTTCAGGGTAATAAATCAGAAATTTTCTTGTTTTTGGGGCAAAAAAGACAGAAAATTTCTTTGTTTTGGAGGAAAAAACAGAAATTCCACTTATTTAGAGGCAAAAAAACAGAAATTCCCCTTATTTTGGAGCAAAAATGAAGAAATTTCCCTTTTTATGGCAAAAAGTTATGCATTCCCTTTATTTTCGGGCAAAAAGGCAGAAATTCCCCGTAATTTGGAGCAAAATTGCAGAAATTCCCCTAGTTGTGGGGCAGAAATACAGAAATTCCCTATATGTTGGGGCAAAAAGACAGAAATTCTCTTTATTTTGGGGCAAAACTCAGAAATTCCACTTATTTTGGGGCAAAATTCCAGAATTTTCCCTTATTTTAGGGCTAATTGCAGAAATTTCACTTATTTTGGGGCAAAATTGCAGAAATTTCACTTATTTTGGGGCAAAATTGCAGAAATTTCACTTATTTCAGGGAAAAAAGGCAGAAATTTTCCTCATTTTGGGGCAAAAAAGACAGAAAATCTTTTTGTTTTGGGGGAAAAAGACAGAAATTCCACTTATTTAGAAGCAAAAAAGCAGAAATTCCCTTTATTTTGGAGCAAAAATGAAGAAATTTTCCTTTTTTAGGGCAAAAAGTTATGCATTCTTCTTATTTTCGGGCAAAAAGGCAGAAATTCCTTGTATTTTGTAGCAAAATTGCAGAAATTCCCCTAATTGTGGGGCAAAAATGCAGAAATTCCCTATATGTTGGGGCAAAAAGACAGAAAGTCTCCTTATTTTGGGGCAAAACTCAGAAATTCCACTTATTTTGGGGCAAAATTCCAGAAATTTCCCTTATTCTGGGGCAAAATTGCAGAAATTACACTTATTTTGGGGAAAAATTGCAAAAATTTTACTTATTTAAGGAGAAAAAGGGAGAAATTTTCCTTAATTTTGGATCAAAAAGGCAGGAATTCCCCTTATTTTGAGTTAAAAAGGCTGATATTCCCTTTATTTGAGGGCAAAGAGTCAGAAATTTCCCTTATTTTGGGGGAAAATTACAGACATTTAACTTATTTCAGGGTAATAAGTCTGAAATTCTACTTATTTTGGGGCAAAAAAGACAGAAATTCCCTTTGTTTTGGAGGAAAAGACAGAAATTCCACTTATTTAGAGGCAAAAAGGCAGAAATTTCCTTTATTTTGGAGCAAAAATGAAGAAATTTACCTTTTTATGGCAAAAAAGTTATGCATTCCCCTTACTTTCGGAATAAAAAGCCGAAATTCCCCGTATTTTGAAGCAAAATTGCAGAAATTCTCATAATTTTAGGGCAAAAAGGCAGAAATTCTCTTTATTTTGGGGCAAAAAGACAAAAAATCTCCATTTTTTGGAAGCAAACAGTCATAAATTTCCCTTATTTTGGGGCAAAATTGCAAAAATTTCCTTTACATTGGGGCAAAATTGCAGAAATTTCCCTTATTTTGGGGCAAAATGGTAGAAATTTCACGTATTTCAGTGTAATAAGTCAGAAATTCCCCTTATTTTGGGGCAAAAAAGAAAGAAATTCCCTTTGTTTTTGGGGAAAAAGACAAAAAGTCCACTTATTTAGAGGCAAAAAGGCAGAAATTCCCCTTATTTTGGAGCAAAAATGAAGAAATTTCTCTTTTTAATGGCAAAAAGTTATGCATTCCCTTTATTTTTGGGAAAAGGCAGAAATTCCCTGTATTTTGGTGCAAAATTGCAGAAATTCCCCTAATTGTGGGGCAAAAAGGCAGAAATTCCCTATATGTTGGGGAAAAAAGACAGAAATTCTTCTTATTTTGGGGCAAAACTCAGAAATTCCATTTATTTTGGGGCAAAATTCCAGAAATTTCCCTTATTTTGGGGCAAAATTGCAGAAATTTCACTTATTTCAGGGCATAATTCAAAAATTTCTTTTATTTTGGGGCAAAAAGACAGAAATTCCATTTATTTTTTGGTAAAAAGGCAGAAATTTCACTTACTTTGAGGTGAAAAGGCAGAAATTCCTATTATTTTGGGGAAAAAAATGAAGAAATTTCCCTTTTTTGTGGTAAACGGTATACATTCCTTTTACATTTGGGATAAAAAGCAGAAATTCCCCGTATTTTGAAGCAAAATTGCAGAAATTCTCATAAATTTCGGGCAAAAAGGCAGAAATTCCTTAATTTTGGGGCAAAAGTCAGAAATTCCCTTTATTTTGGGGCAAAAATCAGAAATTCCCCTTCTTTTGGCGCAAATTCAAGAAATTTCCTTTATTTTGGGGCAAAATTTCAGAAATTTACCTTATTTTGGGGCAAAATTGCAGAAATTTCAGTTATTTTCAGGTAAAAAGGCTGATATTTCCTTTGTTTTGGGGCAAAAAGGGAGAAATTCCCCTTATTTTGGAGCAAAATTGCAGAAATTTCCCTTATTATGAAGAAATATTGCAGAAATTTCCCTTAATTTAAGGCAAAATTGCAGAAATTTCACTTGTTTCAGAGAAAAAAGGCAAAATTTTTTCTTATTTTGGGGCAAACAGGCAGAGATTCCCATTATTTTGGGGCAAAAAAGACAGAAATTCACTTTGTTTTGGGGGAAAAGACAGAAATTCCACTTATTTAGAGGCAAAAAGGCAGAAATTCCCCTTATTTTGGAGCAAAAATGAAGAAATTTCCCTTTTTATGGCAAAAAGGTATGAATTCCCATTATTTTCGGGAAAAAAGCAGAAATTCCCCATATTTTGGAGCAAAATTGCAGAAATTCCCCTAATTGTGTGGCAAAAGGCAAAAATTCCCTTTTTTGGGGGGCAAAAATCAGAAATTCCCCTTATTTTGGGGCACAATTCCAGAAATTTTCTTTATTTTGGGGCAGAATTGCAGGAATTTACCTTATTTTGGGGCAAAATTGCAGAAATTTCCCTTATTTGGGGCAAAATTGCAGAAATTTCAGTTATTTTCAGGTAAAAAGGCTGAAATTTCCTTTATTTTGGGGCAAAAAGGGAGAAATTCCCCTTATTTTCGGGCAAAATTGCACAAATTTCCCTTATTATGGGGAAATATTGCAGGAATTTCCCTTAATTTAAGGCAAAATTGCAGAAATTTCACTTATTTCAGAGAAAAAAAAGGAAAAAATTTTTCTTATTTTGGGGCAAAAAGGCAGAAATTCCCATTATTTTGGGGCAAAAAGGCAGAAATTCACCTTATTTTGGGGCAAAATTCCAGAAATTTCATTTATTTCAGGGTAATAAGTCAGAAATTTCCCTTAATTGGGGCAAAAAATACAGAAATTCCCGTTGTTTTGGGTGAAAAAGACAGAAATACCACTTATTTAGAGGCAAAAAGTCAAAAATTCCCCTTATTTTGGAGCAAATATAAAGAAATGAAGAAATTTCCCTTTTTTATAGCAAAAAGTTATGCATTCCCTTTATTTTCGGGCAAAAAGGCAGAAATTCCTCGTATTTTGGTGCAAAATTGCAGAAATTCCCCTAATTTTGGGGCAAAAATGCAGAAATTCCCTATATTTTGGGGCAAAAAGGCAAAAATTCTCCTTATTTTGGGGCAAAACTCAGAAATTCCACTTATTTTGGGGCAAAATTCCAGAAATTTCCTTTATTCTGGGGCAAAATTGCAGAAATTTCACTTATTTTCAGGTAAAAAGCTGAAATTTCCTTTATTTTGGGGCAAAATGGAGAAATTCCCCTTAAATTGGGGCCAAAAGGCAGAAATTCCCCTTATTTTAAAGTAAAAAGCCTGAAATTCCCCTTATTTGGGGGCAAAGAGGCAGAAATTTTCCTTATTTTGGGGCAAAATTGCAGAAATTTCACTTATTTCATAGTAACAAGTCAGAAATTCCTCTTATTTTGGGGCAAAATTGACAGAAATTCCTTTTGTTTTGGGGGAAAAAGACAGAAATTCCACTTATTTAGAGGCAAAAAGCAGAAATTCCCCTTATTTTGGAGCAAAAATGAAGAAATTCACCTTTTTATGGCAAAAAGGTATGCATTCCCCTTACTTTCGAGATAAAAGCAGAAATTCCCCGTATTTTGAAGCAAAATTGCAGAAATTCTCATAATTTTCGGGCAAAAAGACAGAAATTCTCTTTATTTTGGGGCAAAAAGACAGAAAATCTCATTTTTTAAGGAACAAACAGTCAGAAATTCCCCTTATTTTGGGGCAAAATTGCAGAAATTTCCTTTACATTGGGGCAAAATTTCAGAAATTTCCCTAATTTTGGGGCAAAATTGCAGAAATTTCACTTATTTCAGGGTAATAAGTCAGAAATTCCCCTTATTTTGGGGCAAAAAATACAGAAATTCCTTTTGTTTTGGGGGAAAAAGACAGAAATTCCACTTATTTAGTGGCAAAAAACAGAAATTCCCTTTATTCTGGAGCAAAAATGAAGAAATTTCCCTTTTTATGGCAAAAAGGTATGCATTCCCATTATTTTCGGGCTAAAAGGCAGAAATTTCTCGTATTTTGGAGCAAAATTGCAGAAATTCCCCTAATTTTGGGGCAAAAGGCAAAAATCCTTTTTATTTTGGGGCAAAATTCAGAAATTCCCATTATTTTGGGGCAAAATTTCAGAAATTTCCTTTATTTTGAGGCAAATTGCAATAATTTACCTTATTTTGGGGCACAATTTCAGAGATTTCCCTTATTTGGGGCAAAATTGCAGAAATTTCAATTATTTTCAGGTAAAAAGAGTGAAATTTTTTTTATTTTGGGGCAAAAAGGGAGAAATTCCTATTATTTTGGGGCAAAATTGCAGAAATTTCCCTTATTATGGGGAAAAATTGCAGAAATTTCTCTTATTTTAGGCCAAAATTGCAGGAATTTCACTTATTTCAGAGGAAAAAAGCAAAAATTTTTCTTATTTCGGGGCAAAAAGGCAGAAATTCCCATTATTTTAGGGCAAAAGGCAGAAATTCACCTTATTTTTTGGTAAAATTGCAGAAATTTCACATATTTCAGGGCAAAAAGGCAGAAATTTACCTTATTTTGGGGCAAAAAGACAGAAATTCCCTTTGTTTTGGGGGAAAAAGACAGAAATTCCACTTATTTAGAGGCAAAAAGGCAGAAATTCCCCTTATTTTGGAGCAAAAATAAAGAAATTTTACTTTTTTATGGCAAAAAGTTATGCATTCCCCTTATTTTCGTGCAAAAATGCCGAAATTCCTCGTATTTTGGAGCAAAATTGCAGAAATTCCCCTAATTCTGGGGCAAAAGGCAGAAATTCCCTATATGTTGGGGCAAAAAGACAGAAATTCTTCTTATTTTGGGGCAAAACTCAGAAATATCACTTATTTTGGGGCAAAATTCCAGAAATTCCCCTTATTTTGGGGCAAAATTGCAAAATTTCACTTATTTTAGGTCAAAATTGCAGAAATTTCACTTATTTCAGGGAAAAAAGGCAGAAATTTTCTTTATTTTGGGGCAAAAAGGCAGAAATTCCTAATATTTTGTGGCAAAAATGCAGAAATTCCCCTTATTTTGAGGTGAAAAGGCTGAAATTCCCCTTATTTGGGGGCAAAAAGGCAGAAATTTCCCTTATTTTGAAGCAAAATTGCAGAAATTTCTCTTTTTTAAGGCAAAAAGGTATGCATTCTTCTTATTTTCGGGCAAAAAGGCAGAAATTCACCGTATTTTGGAGCAAAATTGCAAAAATTCCCCTAATTGTGGGGCAAAAATGCAGAAATTCCCTATATGTTGGGGCAAAAAGACAGAAATTCTCCTTATTTTGGGGCAAAACTCAGAAATTCCACTTATTTTGGGGCAAAATTCCAGAAATTTCCCTTATTCTGAGGCAAAATTGCAGAAATTTCACTTATTTTGGGCAAAATTGCAGAAATTTCCCTTATTTCATGGAAAAAAAATATTTTGTTATTTTGGGGCAAAAATGCAGAAATTCCCCTTATTTTGAGGTAAAAAGGCTGAAATTTCCCTTATTTGGGGGCAAAAAGGCAGAAATTTCCTTTATTTTGGGGCAAAATTGCAGAAATTTCACTTATTTCAGGGTAATAAGTCAGAAATTTTCCTTATTTTGGGGCAAAAAAGACAGAAAATCCCTTTGTTTTGGGGGAAAAAGACAGAAATTCCACTTATTTAGAGGCAAAAAAGCAGAAATTCCCTTTATTTTTGAGCAAAAATGAAGAAATTTCTCTTTTTTAAGGCAAAAAGTTATGCATTGTTCTTATTTTCGGGCAAAAAGGCAGAAATTTCTCGTATTTTGGAGCAAAATTGCAGAAATTCCCCTAATTGTGGGGCAAAAATGCAGAAATTCCTTATATGTTGGGGCAAAAAACAGAAATTCTCCTTATTTTGGGGCAAAACTCAGAAATTCCACTTATTTTGGTTCAAAATTCCAGAAATTTCCCTTATTCTGGGGCAAAATTGCAGAAATTTCACTTATTTTGTGGCAAAATTGAAGAAATTTTACTTATTTCAGAAAAAAAAGTTAGAAATTTTCTTATTTTGGGTCAAAAAGGCATGAATTCCCCTTATTTTGAGGTAAAAAGGCTGAAATTCCCCTTATTTGAGGGCAAAGAGGCAGAAATTTCCCTTATTTCGGAGCAAAATTGCAGAAATTTCACTTATTTCAGGGTAATAAGTCAGAAATTCCCCTTATCTTGGAGCAAAAAAGACAGAAATTCCCTTTGTTTTGGAGGAAAAGACAGAAAATCCAGTTATTTAAAGGCAAATAGGCAGAAATTTCCCTTATTTTGGAGCAAAAATGAAGAAATTTACCTTTTTATGGCAAAAAGGTATGCATTCCCCTTACTTTCAGGATAAAAAGCAGAAATTCCCCGTATTTTGAAGCAAAATTGCAGAAATTCTTATAATTTTCGAGCAAAAAGGCAGAAATTCTCCTTATTTTGGGGCAAAAAAACAGAAAATCTCCTATTTTCGGGAGCAAAGAGTCAGAAATTTCCCTTATTTTGGGGCAAAATTGCAGAAATTTCCTTTACATTGGGGCAAAATTGCAGAAATTTCCCTTTTTTGCGGCAAAATTGCAGAAATTTCACTTAATTCAGGGTAATAAGTCAGAAATTCCCATTATTTTGGGGCAAAAAAGACAGAAATTCCCTTTGTTTTGGGGGAAAAAGACAGAAATTCTACCTATTTAGAGGCAAAAAGGCAGAAATTCCCCTTATTTTGGAGCAAAAATGAAGAAATTTCATTTTTTTATGGCAAAAAGTTATGCATTTTCTTTATTTTTGGGAAAAGGCAGAAATTCCCCGTATTTTGGAGCAAAATTGCAGAAATTCCCCTAATTGTGGGGCAAAAAGGCAGAAATTCCCTATATGTTAGGGAAAAAAGACAGAAATTCTACTTATTTTGGCACAAAACTCAGAAATTCCACTTATTTTTGGGCAAAATTCCAGAAATTTTCCTTATTTTATGAAAAAATTGCAGAAATTTCACTTATTTTAGGGCAAAATTGGAGAAATTTCACTTATTTCAGGGAAAAAAGGCAGAAATTTTCCTTATTTTGGGGCAAAAAGGCAAAAATTTTTAATATTTGGTGTCAAAAATGTAGAAATTCCCTTTATTTTGAGGTAAAAAGGCTGTAATTCCTTTTATTTGGAGGCAAAAATGCAGAAATTTCCCTTATTTTGGGGCAAAAAGGCAGAAATTCCTTTTATTTTGTGGCAAAAAGGCAGAAATTTCATTTATTTTGGGGCAAAATTGCAGAAATTTCACTTATTTCAGGGCATAATTCAAAAATTCCTTTTATTTTGGGGCAAAAAGACAGAAATTCCATTTATTTTTTGGTACAAAGGCAGAAATTTCACTTACTTTGAAGTAAAAAGGCAGAAATTCCTCTTATTTTGAGCCAAAAATGAAGAAATTTTCTTTTTTGTGGTAAAAGGTATACATTCCCCTTACATTCGGGATAAAAAGCAGAAATTCCCCGTATTTTGAAGCAAAATTGCAGAAATTCTCATAATTTTTGGGCAAAAAGTGAGAAATTCCCTAATTTTGGAGCAAAAGGCAGAAATTCTTTTTATTTTGGAACAAAAATCAGAAATTCCCCTTCTTTTGGGGCAAAATTCAAGAAATTTCCTTTATTATGGGGCAAAATTACAGGAATTTACCTTATTTTGGGGCAAAATTGAAGAAATTTCCCTTATTTGGGGCAAAATTGCAGAAATTTCACTTATTTTCAGGTAAAAAGGCTGAAATTTCCTTTATTTTGGGGCAAAAAGGGAGAAATTCCACTTATTTTGGAGCAAAATTGCAGAAATTTCCCTTATTATGGAGAAATATTGCAGAAATTTCCCTTAATTTAAGGCAAAATTGCAGAAATTTCACTTATTTCAGAATAAAAAAGCAAAAATTTTTCTTATTTTGGGGCAAAAAGGCAGAAATTCTCATTATTTTGGGGCAAAAAAGACAGAAATTGACTTTGCTTTGGGGGAAAAAGACAGAAATTCCAATTATTTAGAGGCAAAAACGCAGAAATTCCCCTTATTTTGGAGCAAAAATGAAGAAATTTACCTTTTTATGGCAAAAAGGTATGCATTCCCCTTACTTTCGGGATAAAAGCAGAAATTCCCCGTATTTTGAAGGAAAATTGCAGAAATTCTCATAATTTTCGGGCAAAAAGGCAGAAATTCTCTTTATTTGGGGGCAAAAAGACAGAAAATCTCCTTTTTTTGGGAACAAACAGTCAGAAATTTCCCTTATTTTGGGAATAAATTGCAGAAATTTCACTTATTTCAGGGTAATAAGTCAGAAATTCCCCTTATTTTGGGGCAAATAAGACAGAAATTCTCTTTTTTGGGGGGAAAAAGACATAAATTCCACTTATTTAGAGGCAAAAAAGCAGAAATTCCCTTTATTTTGGAGCAAAAATGAAGAAATTTTCCTTTTTATGGAAAAAAAGTTATGCATTCCCATTATTTTCGGGCAAAAAGGCAGAAATTCCCTGTATTTTGGTGCAAAATTGCAGAAATTCCCCTAATTTTGGGGCAAAATTCTAGAAATTTCCTTTTTTTTGGTGCAAAATTGCAGGAATTTACCTTATTTTGGGGCACAATTTCAGAAATTTCCCTTATTGGTGGCAAAATTGCAGAAATTTCAGTTATTTTAAGGTAAAAAGGCTGAAATTAACTTTATTTTGGGGCAAAAAGGGAGAAATTCCCCTTATTTTGGGGCAAAATTGCAGAAATTTCCCTTATTATGGGGAAATATTTCAGAAATTTCTCTTAATTTAAGGCAAAATTGCAGAAATTTCACTTATATCAGAGAAAAAAAGCAAAAATTTTTCTTATTTTGGGGCAAAAAGGCAGAAATTCCCATTATTTTGGGGCAAAAAGGCAGAAATTCACCTTATTTTGGGGTAAAATTGCAGAAATTTCACATATTTCAGGGCAAAAAGGCAGAAATTTCCCTTAATTTGGGGCAAAAGAGACAGAAATTTCCTTTGTTTTGGGGAAAAAAGACAGAAATTCCACTTATTTAGATGCAAATAGGCAAAAATTCTCTTTATTTTGGAGCAAAAATGAAGAAATTTCCCTTTTTTATGGCAAAAAGTTATGCATTCCCCATTTTTTCGGGCAAAAAGGAAGAAATACCCCGTATTTTGGAGCAAAATTGCAGAAATTCCCCTAATTGTCGGGCAAAAATGCAGAAATTCCCTATATGTTGGGGCAAAAAGACAGAAATTCTCCTTATTTTGGGGCAAAACTCAGACATTCCAATTATTTTGGGGCAAAATTCCAGAAATAACCTTATTTTGGGACAAAAAGGCAGAAATTTCACTTATTTTAGGGCAAAATTGCAGAAATTTCACTTATTTCAGGGAAAAAAGGCAGAAATTTTCTTTATTTTGGAGCAAAAATGCAGAAATTCCTAATATTTTGTGGCAAAAATGCAGAAATTCCCATTATTTTGAGGTGAAAAAGCTGAAATTCCCCTTATTTGGGGGCAAAAAGGCAGATATTTCCCTTATTTTGGGGCAAAATTGCAGAAATTTCACTTATTTCAGTGTAATAAGTCAGAAATTGTCTTGATTTTGGGGCAAAAAAGACAGAAAATCCCTTTGATTTGGAGGAAAAAACAGAAATTCCACTTAGTTAGAGGCAAAAAAGCAGAAATTCCCCTTATTTTGGAGCAAAAATGAAGAAATTTCCCTTTTTTATGGCAAAAAGTTATGCATTCCCTTTATTTCTGGGAAAAGGCAGAAATTCCTCGTATTTTGGAGCAAAATTGCAGAAATTACCCTAATTGTGGGGCAAAAAGGCAGAAATTCCTTATATGTTGGGGAAAAAAGATAGAAATTCTACTTATTTTGGGGCAAAACTCAGAAATTCCACTTATTTTTGGGCAAAATTCCAGAAATTTTCCTTATTTTGGAGAAAAATCGCAGAAATTTCACTTATTTTAGGGCAAAATTGGAGAAATTTCACTTATTTCAGGGAAAAAAGGCAGTAATTTTTCTTATTTTGGGGCATAAAAGCAGAAATTCTTAATATTTTGTGGCAAAAATGTAGAAATTCCCCTTATTTTGAGGTAGAAAGGCTGTATTTCCTTTTATTTGGGGGTAAAAAGGCAGAAATTTCTCTTATTTTGTGGCAAAAAGACAGAAATTCCTTTTATTTTGTGGCAAAAAGGCAGAAATTTCATTTATTTTGGGGCAAAATTGATGCAATTTCACTTATTTCAGGGCATAATTAAAAAATTCCTTTTATTTTGGGGCAAAAAGACAGAAATTCCATTTATTTTTTGGTACAAAGGCAGGAATTTTACTTAATTTGAAGTAAAAAGGCAGAAATTCCTCTTATTTTGGGGCAAAAATGAAGAAATTTCCTTTTTTGTGGTAAAAGGTATACATTCCCCTTACATTCGGGATAAAAAGCAGAAATTGCCCGTATTTTGAAGCAAAATTGCAGAAATTCTCATAATTTTCGGGCAAAAAGGGAGAAATTCCCTAATTTTGGGGCAAAAGGCAGAAATTCCTTTTATTTTGGGGCAAAAATCAGAAATTCCCCTGTTTTTGGGGCAAAATTCAAGAAATTTCCTTTATTTTGGGGCAAAATTACAGGAATTTACCTTATTTTGCTGCAAAATTGAAGAAATTTACCTTATTTGGGGCAAAATTGCAGAAATTTCACTTATTTTCAGGTAAAAAGGCTGAAATTTCCTTTATTTTGGGGCAAAAAGGGAGAAATTCCACTTATTTTGAAGCAAAATTGCAGAAATTTCCCTTATTATGGGGAAATATTGCAGAAATTTCCCTTAATTTAAGGCAAAATTGCAGAAATTTCACTTATTTTAGAGAAAAAAAGCAAAAATTTTTCTTATTTTGGGGCAAAAAGGCAGAAATTCCCATTATTTTGGGGAAAAAATGACAGAAATTCCCTTTGTTTTGGGGGAAAAAGACAGAAATTCCACTTATTTAGAGGCAAAAACGCAGAAATTCTTCTTATTTTGGAGCAAAAATGAAGAAATTTACCTTTTTATGGCAAAAAGGTATGCATTCCCCTTACTTTCGGGATAAAAGCAGAAATTCCCCGTATTTTGAAGCAAAATTGCAGAAATTCTCATAATTTCCGGGCAAAAAGGCAGAAATTTTCTTTATTTGGGGGCAAAAAGACAGAAAATCTCCTTTTTTTGGGAACAAACAGTCAGAAATTTCCTATATTTTGGGGCAAAATTGCAGAAATTTCACTTATTTCAGGGTAATAAGTCAGAAATTCCCCTTATTTTGGGGCAAAAAAGACAGAAATTCCCTTTGTTTTGGGGGAAAAAGACAGAAATTCCA
This sequence comes from Micromys minutus, assembly GCF_963924665.1. Classification (NCBI taxonomy): domain Eukaryota; kingdom Metazoa; phylum Chordata; class Mammalia; order Rodentia; family Muridae; genus Micromys; species Micromys minutus. Next base: position 7,819,649 of record NW_027667467.1, on the reverse strand, counting down.
CTTATTTAGAGGTAAAAAGGCAGAAATTCCCTTTATTTTGGAGATAAATTGAAGAAATTTTCCTTTTTATGGAAAAAAGGTATGCATTTCCATTATTTTTGGGCAAAAAGGCAGAAATTCCCCGTATTTTTGTGCAAAATTGCAGAAATTCCACTAATTTTGTGGCAAAATTCTAGAAATTTCCTTTATTTAGAGGCAAAATTCCAGAAATTTCCTTTATTTTGGGGCAAAATTGCAGGATTTTACCTTATTTTGGGGCAAAATTGCAGAAATTTCCCTTATTTGGGGCAAAATTGCAGAAATTTCAGTTATTTTAAGGTAAAAAGGCTGAAATTTCCTTTATTTTGGGGCAAAAAGAGAGAAATTCCCCTTATTTTGGGGCAAAATTGCAGAAATTTTTCTTATTATGGGGAAATATTGAAGAAATTTTTCTTAATTTAAGGCAAAATTGCAGAAATTTCACTTATTTTAGAGAAAAAAAGCAAAAATTTTTCTTATTTTGGGGCAAAAAGGCAGAAATTCCCATTATTTTGGGGCAAAAAGGCAGAAATTCACCTTATTTTGGGGTAAAATTGCAGAAATTTCACATATTTCAGGGCAAAAAGGCAGAAATTTCTTTTAATTTGGGGCAAAAAAGACAGAAATTTTTTTTCTATTGGGGGAAAAAGACAGAAATTCCACTTATTAAGAGGCAAAAAGGCAAAAATTCCTCTTATTTTGGAGCAAAAATGAAGAAATTTCCCTTTTTTTATGGCAAAAAGTTATGCATTCCCCTTATTTTCGGGCAAAAAGGCAGAAATTCCTTGTATTTTAGAGCAAAATTGCAGAAATTCCCCTAATTGTGAGGCAAAAATGCAGAAATTCCCTATATGTTGGGGCAAAAATACAGAAATTCTCCTTATTTTGGGGCGAAACTCAGAAATTCCACATATTTTGGGGCAAAATTAAAAAAATTCCCCTTATTTTGGGGCAAAATTGCAGAAATTTGACTTATTTTAGGGCAAAATTGCAGAAATTTCACTTATTTCAGGAAAAAAAGGCAGAAATTTTCCTTATTTTGGAGCAAAAAGTCAGAAATTCCTAATATTTTGTGGCAAAAATGCAGAAATTCCTCTTATTTTGAGGTGAAAAGGCTGAAATTCCCCTTATTTGGGGGCAAAAAGGCAGAAATTTCCCTTATTCTGGGGCAAAATTGCAGAAATTTCACTTATTTCAGTATAATAAGTCAGAAATTTTCTTGATTTTGGGGCAAAAAACACAGAAAATCTTTTTGTTTTGGAGGGAAAAACAGAAATTTCACTTATTCAGAGTCAAAAAAGCAGAAATTCCCCTTATTTTGGAGTAAAAATGTAGAAATTTCCCCTTTTTAAGGCAAAAAGGTATGCATTCCTTTTATTTTCGGGCAAAAAGGCAGAAATTCCTCGTATTTTGGAGCAAAATTGCAGAAATTCCCCTAATTTTGGGGCAAAAATGCAGAAATACCCTATATGTTGAGGAAAAAAGGCAAAAATTCTTCTTCTTATGGGGCAAAACTCAAAAACTCCACTTATTTTGGGTCAAAATTCCAGAAATTTCCTTTATTCTGGTGCAAAATTGCAGAAATTTCACTTATTTTCAGGTAAAAATGCTGAAATTTCTTTTATTTAGGGCAAAAAGGGAGAAATTCCCCATATTTTGCGGCAAAAAGGCAGAAATTTTCCTTATTTTGAGGTAAAAAGCCTGAAATTCCCCTTATTTGGGGGCAAAGAGGCAGAAATTTTCTTTATTTTGGGCCAAAAATGCAGAAATTTTACTTATTTCAGAGTAATTAGTCAGAAATTCCTTTTATTTTGGGGCAAAAATGACAGAAATTCCTTTTGTTTTGTGCGAAAAAGACAGAAATTCCACTTATTTAGAGGCAAAAAGCAGAAATTCCCCTTATTTCGGAGCAAAAATGAAGAAATTCACCTTTTTATGGCAAAAAGGTATGCATTCCCCTTACTTTCGGGATAAAAGCAGAAATTACCCGTATTTTGAAGCAAAATTGCAGAAATTCTCATAATTTTCGGGCAAAAAGACAGAAATTCTCCTTATTTTGGGGCAAAAAGACAGAAAATCTCCTTTTTTTGGGAACAAACAGTCAGAAATTCCTCTTATTTTGGGGCATAATTTTATAAATTTCCTTTACATTGGGGCAAAATTGCAGAAATTTTCCTTATTTTGGGCAAAATTGCAGAAATTTTACTTATTTCAGGGTAATATGTCAGAAATTCCCCTTATTTTGGGGCAAAAAAGACAGAAATTCCCTTTGTTTTGGGGGAAAAAAACAGAAATTCCACTTATTTAGAGTCAAAAAGGCAGATATTCCCTTTATTTTGGAGCAAAAATGAAGAAATTTCTCTTTTCATGGCAAAATGTATGCATTCCCATTATTTTCGGGCACAAAGGCAGAAATTCCCCGTATTTTGGAGAAAAATTGCAGAAATTCCCCTAATTTTGGGGCAAAAGGCAAAAATTCTTTTTATTTTGGGTCAAAATTTCAGAAATTTCCTGTATTTTGGGGAAAAATTGCAATAATTTACCTTATTTTGGGGCACAATTTCAGAAATTTCCCTTATTTGGGGCAAAATTGCAGAAATTTCAGTTATTTTCAGGTAAAAAGGGTGAAATTTAATTTATTTTGGGGCAAAAAGGGAGAAATTCCCCTTATTTTGGGGCAAAATTGCAGAAATTTCCCTTATTATGGGGAATAATTGCAGAAATTTCCCTTATTTTAGGCCAAAATTGCAGAAATTTCACTTATTTCAAAGGAAAAAAGCAAAAATTTTTCTTATTTTGGGGCAAAAAGGCAGAAATTCCCATTATTTTGTGGCAAAAAAGCAGAAAATCACCTTTTTTGGGGGTAAAATTGCTGAAATTTCACATATTTCAAGGCAAAAAGGCAGAAATTCCCCTTATTTTGGGGCAAAAAAGACAGAAATTCCCTTTGTTTTGGGGGAAAAAGACAGAAATTCTACTTATTTAGAGGCAAAAAGGCAGAAATTCCCCTTATTTTGGAGCAAAAATAAAGAAATTTCCCTTTTTTATGGCAAAAAGTTATGCATTCCGCTTATTGTCGGGCAAAAATGCAGAAATTCCCCGTATTTTGGTGCAAAATTGCAGAAATTCCCCTAATTGTGGGGCAAAAATGCAGAAATTCCCTATAAGTTGGGGCAAAAAGACAGAAATTCTCCTTATTTTGTGGCAAAACTCAGAAATTCCACTTATTTTGGGGCAAAATTCCAGAAATTCCCCTTATTTTGGGGCAAAATTGCAAAATTTCACTTATTTTAGGGCAAAATTGCAGAAATTTCACTTATTTCAGGGAAAAAAAAGCAGAAATTTTCTTTATTTTGGGGCAAAAAGTCAGAAATTTCTAATATTTTGTGGCAAAAATACAGAAATTCCCCTTATTTTGAGGTGAAAAAGCTGAAATTCCTCTCTTTGGGGGCAAACTGGCAGAAATTTCCCTTATTTTGGGGCAAAATTGCAGAATTTTTACTTATTTCAGGGTAATAAGTCAGAAATTTTCTTGATTTTGGGGCAAAAAAGACAGAAAATCTCTTTTTTTGGAAAAAAACCAGAAATTCCACATATTTAGAGGCAAAAAAACAAATTCCCCTTATTTTGGAGCAAAATGAAGAAATTTCCCTTTTTTAAGGCAAAAAGGTATGCATTCTTCCTATTTTCGGGCAAAAAGGCAGTAATTCCCTGTATTTTGGAGCAAAATTGCAGAAATTCCCATAATTGTGGGGCAAAAATGAAGAAATTCCCTATATGTTGGGGCAAAAAGACAGAAATTCTCCTTATTTTGGGGCAAAACTCAGAAATTCCACATATTTTGGGGCAAAATTCCAGAAATTTCCTATATTCTGGGGCAAAATTGCAGAAATTTCACTTATTTGGGGGCAAAATTGCAGAAATTTCACTTATTTCATGGAAAAAAGGCAGAAATTTTCCTTATTTTGGGGCAAAAGGGCAGAAATTCCCCTTATTTTGAGGTAAAAAGCCTGAAATTCCCCTTATTTGGGGGCAAAAATGAAGAAATTTCCCTTATTTTGGGGCAACATTGCAGAAATTTCCTTTTTTTGGAGCAAAAATGAAGAAATTTCCCTTTTTATGGCAAAAAGGTATGCATTCCCATTATTTTCGGGCAAATAGGCAGAAATTCCTCGTATTTTGGAGCAAAATTGCAGAAATTCCCTTTGTTTTGGGGGAAAAATACAGAAATTCCACTTATTTTAGGGCAAAAAAGACAGAAATTCCCTTTGTTTTGGGGGAAAAAGACAGAAATTCCACTTATTTAGAGGCAAAAAAGCAGAAATTCCCCTTATTTTGGAGCAAAAATGAAGAAATTTACCTTTTTATGGCAAAAAGGTATGCATTATTCTTATTTTCGGGATAAAAGCAGAAATTCCCCGTATTTTGAAGCAAAATTGCAGAAATTCTCATAATTTTCGAGCAAAAAGGCAGAAATTCTCCTTATTTTGGGGCAAAAAGGCACAAAATCTCCTTTTTTTGGGAACAAACAGTCAGAAATTCCCCTTATTTTGGGGCAAAATTGCAGAAATTTCCCTTAATTTGGGGCAAAATTGCAGAAAATTCACTTATGTCAGGGTAATAAGTGAGAAATTCTCATTATTTTGTAGCAAAAAAGACAGAAAATCCCTTTTTTTGGGGGAAAAAGACAGAAATTCCACTTATTTAGAGGCAAAAATACAGAAATTCCCCTTTTTTTAAAGCAAAAATGAAGAAATTTCCCTTTTTTATGGCAAAAAGGTATGCATTCCCATTATTTTCCGGCAAAAAGGCAGAAATTCCTCGTATTTTGGAGCAAAATTGCAGAAATTCCCTTAATTTTGGGGCAAAAGGCAGAAAATCCCTTTATTTTGGGGCCAAAATCAGAAATTCCCATTATTTTGGGGCAAAATTCAAGAAATTTCCTCTATTTTGGGGCATAATTGCAGGAATTTACCTTATTTTGGAGGAAAATTGCAGAAATTTTATTTATATGAAGCAAAATTACAGAAATTTCACTTATTTTCAGGTAAAAAGGCTAAAACTTCCTTTATTTTGGGGCAAAAAGGGAGAAATACCCCTTATTATGGGTCAAAATTGCAGAAATTTCCCTTATTATGTTGAAATATTGCAGAAATTTCCCTTAATTTAAAGCAAAATTGCAGAAATTTCACTTATTTCAGAGAAAAAAAGCAAAAATTTTTCTTATTTTGGGGCAAAAAGGCAGAAATTCCCATTATTTTGGCGCAAAATGCAGAAATTCACCTTATTTTAAGGTAAAATTGCAGAATTTTCACTTATTTTGGGGCAAAATTGCAGAAATTTCACTTATTTCAGGAAAAAAAGGCAGAAATTTCACTTATTTCGGGGAAAAAAGGCAGAAATTTTCCATATTCTGGGGCAAAAATGCAGAAATTCCCCTTATTTTGAGGTAAAATGGCTGAAATTCTTTTTATTTGGGGGCAAAAAGGCAGAAATTTCTCTTATTTTGGGGCAAAATTGCAGAAATTTCACTTATTTCAGGGTAATGAGTCAGAAATTCCCTTTATTTTGGGACAAAAAAGAGAGAAATTCCCTGTGTTTTGTGAGAAAAAGACAGAAATTCCACTTATTTAGAGGCAAAAAGGCAGAAATTCCCCTTATTTTGGAGCAAAAATGAAGAAATTTCATTTTTTATGGCAAAAAGGTGTGCATTCCCATTATTTTCGGGCAAAAAGGCAGAAATTTCCGTAATTTTGGAGCAAAATTTCAGAAATTCCTCTAATTTTGGGGCAAAAGGCAGAAATTCCCTTTATTTTGGGGCAAAAATCAGAAAATCCCTTTATTTTGGGGCAAAATTCAAGAAATTTCCTTTATTTTGGGGCAAAATTGGAGGAATTTACCTTATTTTAAGGCAAAATTGCAGAAATTTCCCTTATTTGGGGCAAAATTGCAGAAATTTAACTTATTTTTTAAAAAAAAGGCTGAAATTTCCTTTATTTTGGGGCAAAAAGGGAGAAATTTCCCTTATTTTGGGGCAACATTGCAGAAATTTCCCTTATTATGAGGAAAAATTGCAGAAATTTTCCTTATTTTAGGGCAAAATTGCAGAAATTTCACTTATTTCAGAGAAAAAAAGCAAAAATTTTTCTTATTTTGGGACAAAAATGCAGAATTTCCCATTATTTTGGGGCAAAAAGGCAAAAATTCGACTTATTTTGGGGTAAAATTGCAGAAATTTCACATATTTCTGGGCAAAAACGCAGAAATTTCCTTTATTTTGGGGCAGAATTGCAGAAATTTCACTTATTTCATGGTAATAAGTCAGAAATTCCCCTTATTTTGGGGCAAAAAAGACAAAAATTCTCTTTGTTTTGGGGGAAAAAGACAGAAATTCCACTTATTTAGACTCAAAAAGGCAGAAATTCCCATTATTTTGGAGCAAAAATGAAGAAATTTCCCTTTTTTATGGCAAAAAGTTATGCATTCCCCTTATTTTCGAACAAAAAGGAAGAAATTCCTTGTATTTTGGAGCAAAATTGCAGAAATTCCTCTAATTGTGGGGCAAAAATTCAGAAATTCCCAATATGTTGGGGCAAAAAGACAGAAATTCTCCTTATTTTGGGGCATAACTCAGAAATTCCACTTATTTTGTGAAAAATTCCAAAATTTCTCTTATTTTGGGGCAAAATTGCAGAAATTTCACTTATTTCAGGGAAAAAAGGCAGAAATTTTCCTTATTTTGGGGCAAAATTGCAGAAATTCTTAATATTTTGTGGCAAAAATGCAGAAATTCCCTTTATTTTGAGGGAAAAAGGCTGAAATTCCCCTTATTTGGGGGCAAAAAGGCAGAAATTTCCCTTACTTTGGGGCAAAAAGACAGTAATTCCTTTTATTTTGTGGCAAAAAGTCAGAAATTTCTTTTATTTTGGAGCAAAATTGCAGAAATATCACTTATTTCAGGGCCTAATTCAAAAAATCCTTTTATTTTGGGGCAAAAAGACAGAAATTCCATTTTTTTTTGTTAAAAAGGGAGAAATTTCACTTATTTTGAGGTAAAAAGCTGAAATTCCTCTTATTTTGGGGCAAAAATGAAGAAATTTCCTTTTTTTGTGGCAAAAGGTATACATTCCCCTTACTTTCGGGATAAAAAGCAGAAATTCCCCGTATTTTGAAGCAGAATTGCAGAAATTTTCATAATTTTCGGGCAAAAAAGCAAAAATTCTCTTTATTTTAGGGCAAAAAGACAGAAAATCTCCTTTTTTCGGGAGCAAACAGTCAGAAATTCCCCTTATTTTGGGGCAAAATTGCAGAAATTTCCTTTATATTGGGGCAAAATTTCAGAAATTTCCCTTATTTTGGGGTTAAATTGCAGAAATTTCACTTATTTCAGGGTAATAAGTCAGAAATTCCCCTTATTTTGGGGCAAAAAAGACAGAAATTCCCTTTGTTTTGGGGGAAAAAACAGAAATTCCACTTAGTTAGAGGCAAAAATGCAGAAATTCCCCTTATTTTGGAGCAAAAATGAAGAAATTTTCCTTTTTATGGCAAAAAGGTATGCATTCCCATTATTTTCGTGCAAAAAGGCAGAAATTCCCCGTATTTTGGAGCAAAATTGCAAAAAGTCCCCTAATTTTGGGTCAAAAGGCAGAAATTCCCTTTATTTTGGGGCAAAAATCAGAAATTCCCCTTATTTGGGGGCAAAATTCAAGAAATTTCCTTTATTTTGGGGCAAAATTGCAGGAATTTACCTTATTTTGGGGCAAAATTCCAGAATTTTCCTTTATTTGGGGCAAAATTGCATAAAATTCACTTATTTTCAGGTAAAAAGGCTGAAATTTCCTTTATTTTGGGGCAAAAAAAGAGAAATTCCCCTTATTTTGGGGCAAAATTGCAGAAATTTCCCTTGTTATGGGAAAAAATTGCAGAAATTTCCCTTATTTTAGGGCAAAATTGAAGAAATTTCACTTATTTTAGAGAAATAAAGCAAAAAAGTTTCTTATTTTGGGGCAAAAAGGCAGAAAATCCCATTATTTTAGGGCAAAAAGGCAGAAATTCACCTATTTTGGGGTAAAATTGCAGAAATTTCACATATTTCAGGGCAAAATGGCAGAAATTTCTTTTATTTTGTGGCAAAATTTCAGAAATTTCACTTATTTCAGGGTAATAAGTCAGAAATTTCACCTTATTTTGGGGCAAAAAATACAGAAATTCCTGTTGTTTTGGAGGAAAAAGACAGAAATTCCACTTATTTAGAGGCAAAAAGGCAGAAATTCCCCTTATTTTGGAGCAAAAATGAAGAAATTTCCCTTTTTTATGGCAAAAAGTTTATTTTTGGGAAAAAAGGCAGAAATTCCCCGTATTTTGGAGCAAAATTGCAGAAATTCCCCTAATTGTTGGGCAAAAGCAGAAATTCCCTTTATTTTGGGGCAAAAATCAGAAAATCCCTTTATTTTGGGGCAAAATTCAAGAAATTTCCTTTATTTTGGGGCAAAATTGGAGGAATTTACCTTATTTTGGGGCAAAATTGCAGAAATTTCTTTTATTTGGGGCAAAGTTGCAGAAATTTAACTTATTTTCAGAAAAAAAGGCTGAAATTTCCTTTATTTTGGGGCAAAAAGGGAGAAATTCCCCTTATTTTGGGGCAAAATTGCAGAAATTTCCCTTATTATGTGGAAAAATTGCAGAAATTTTCCTTATTTTAGAGCAAAATTGCAGAAATTTCACTTATTTCAGAGAAAAAAAGCAAAAATTTTTCTTATTTTGGGACAAAAATTCAGAAATTCCCATTATTTTGGGGCAAAAAGGCAGAAATTCGACTTAATTTGTGGTAAAATTGCAGAAATTTCACATATTTCAGGGCAAAAAGCAGAAATTTCCCTTATTTTGGGGCAAAATTGCAGAAATTTCACTTATTTCATGGTAATACATCAGAAATTCCCCTTATTTTGGGGCAAAAAAGACAAAAATTCCCTCTGTTTTGGGGGAAAAAGACAGAAATTCCACTTATTTAGAGGCAAAAAGACAGAAATTCTCATTATTTTGGAGCAAAAATGAAGAAATTTCCCTTTTTTATGGCAAAAAGTTATGCATTCCCCTTATTTTCGGGCAAAAAGGCAGCAATTCCCCGTATTTTGGAGCAAAATTGCAGAAATACCCCTAATTGTGGGGCAAAAATGCAGAAATTCCAAATATGTTGGGGCAAAAAGACAGAAATTCTCCTTTTTTTGGGGCATAACACAGAAATTCCACTTATTTTGTGGAAAAATTCCAAAATTTTTCTTTTTTTGGGGCAAAATTGCAGAAATTCTTAATATTTTGTGGCAAAAATGCAGAAATTCCCTTTATTTTGAGGGAAAAAGGCTGAAATTCCCCTTATTTGGGGGCAAAAAGGCAGAAATTTTCCTTAATTTAGGGCAAAAACACAGTAATTCCCCTTATTTTGTGGCAAAAAGTCAGAAATTTCTTTTATTTTGGGGCAAAATTGCAGAAATATCACTTATTTCAGGTCCTAATTCAAAAATTCCTTTTATTTTGGGGCAAAAAGACAGAAATTCCATTTATTTTTGGTTAAACAGGGAGAAATTTCACTTATTTTGAGGTAAAAAGCAGAAATTCCTCTTATTTTGGGGCAAAAATGAAGAAATTTCCCTTTTTTGTGGCAAAAGGTATACATTCCCCTTACTTTCGGGATAAAAAGCCGAAATTCCCCGTATTTTGAAGCAAAATTGCAGAAATTTTCATAATTTTCGGGCAAAAAAGCAGAAATTCTCCTTATTTTAGGGCAAAAAGTCAGAAAATCTCCTTTTTTCGAGAGCAAACAGTCAGAAATTCCCCTTCTTTTGGGGCAAAATTGCAGAAATTTCCTTTACATTGGGGCAAAATTGCAGAAATTTCACTTATTTCAGGGTAATAAGTCAGAAATTCCCCATATTTTGGGGCAAAAAAGACAGAAATTTCCTTTGTTTTGGGGGAAAAAGACAGAAATTCCACTTAGTTAGAGGCAAAAATGCAGAAATTCCCCTTATTTTGGAGCAAAAATGAAGAAATTTTCCTTTTTATGGCAAAAAGGTATGCATTCCCATTATTTTCGTGCAAAAAGGCAGAAATTCCCCGTATTTTGAAGCAAAATTGCAGAAATTCCCCTAATTTTGGGTCAAAAGGCAGAAATTCCCTTTATTTTTGGGCAAAAATCAGAAATTCCTTTATTTTGGGGCAAAATTCAAGAAATTTCCTTTATTTTGGGGCAAAATTGCAGGAATTTACCTTATTTTGGGGCAAAATTGCAGAAATTTCTTTTATTTGGGGCAAAATTGCATAAAATTCACTTATTTTCAGGTAAAAAGGCTGAAATTTCCTTTATTTTGGGGCAAAAAAAGAGAAATTCCTTTTATTTTGGGGCAAAATTGCAGAAATTTCTCTTGTTATGGGAAAAAATTGCAGAAATTTCCCTTATTTTAGGGCAAAATTGCAGAAATTTCACTTATTTCAGAGAAATAAAGCTAAAATGTTTCTTATTTTGGGGCAAAAAGGCAGAAATTCCCATTATTTTATGGCAAAAAGGCAGAAATTCACCTTATTTTGGGGTAAAATCGCAGAAATTCCACATATTTCAGGGCAAAAAGGCAGAATTTTTTTTTATTTTGGGGCAAAATTGCAGAAATTTCACTTATTTCAGTGTAATAAGTCAGAAATTCTCCCTTATTTTGGGGCAAAAAATACAGAAATTCCCGTTGTTTTGGGCGAAAAAGACAGAAATTCCACTTATTTAGAGGCAAAAAGGCAGAAATTCCCTTTATTTTGCAGCAAAAATTAAGAAATTTCCCTTTTTTATGGCAAAAAGATATGCATTTCCCTTATTTTGGGAAAAAAGGCAGAAATTCCCCGTATTTTGGAGCAAAATTGCAGAAATTCCCCTAATTGTGGGGCAAAAGGCAGAAATTCCCTATAGGTTGGGGCAAAAAGACAGAAATTCTCCTTATTTTGGGGCAAAACTCAGAAATTCCACTTCTTTTGGGGCAAAATTCCAGAAATTTCCCTTATTTTGGGGCAAAATTGCAGAAATTTCACTTATTTTGGGGCACAATTGCAGAAATTTCACTTATTTCTGGGAAAAAAGTCAGAAATTTTTTTATTTTGGGGCAAAACACAGAAATTCCTAATATTTTGTGGCAAAAATGCAGAAATTCCTCTTATTTTGAGGTAAAAAGGCTGAATTACCCTAATTTGGGGGCAAAAAGACAGAAATTTCCCTTATTTTGGAGCAAAATTGCAGAAATTTCACTTATTTCAGGGTAATGAGTCAGAAATTCCCCTTATTTTGGGGCAAAAAAGAGAGAAATTCCCTTGTTTTGTGGGAAAAAGACAGAAATTCCACTTATTTAGAGGCAAAAATACAGAAATTCCCCTTATTTTGGAGCAAAAATGAAGAAATTTCATTTTTATGGCAAAAAGGTATGCATTCCCATTATTTTCGGGCAAAAAGGCAGAAATTCCCTGTATTTTGGAGCAAAATTGCAGAAATTCCCCTAATTTTGGGGCAAAAGGCAGAAATTCCCTTTATTTTGGGGCAAAAATCAATAAATCTCTTTATTTTTGGGGCAAAATTCAAGAAATTTCCTTTATTTTGGGGCAAAATTGGAGGAATTTACCTTATTTTTGGGCAAAATTGCAGAAATTTCCCTTATTTGGGACAAAATTGCAGAAATTTCACTTATTTTCAGGAAAAAGGGCTGATATTTCCTTTATTTTGGGGCAAAAAGAAAGAAATTCCTCATATTTTGGGGCAAAATTGCAGAAATTTCTCTTATTATGGGGAAAAATTTCAGAAATTTTACTTATTTAAGGGTAAAATTGCAGAAATTTCACTTATTTCAGAGAAAAAAAGCAAAATTTTTTCTTATTTTGAGGCAAAAAGGTAGAAATTCCCATTATTTTGGGGCAAAAAGGCAGAAATTTGACTTATTTTGGGGTAAAATTGGAGAAATTCCCCTAATTTTGGGGCAAAAGGCAGAAATTCCCTTTATTTTGGGGTAAAAATCATAAATTCCCATTATTTTGGGGCAAAATTCAAGAAATTTCCTTTAATTTGGGGCAAAATTGCAGGAATTTACATTATTTTGGGGCAAAATTGCAGAAATTTTTCTTATTTGGGGCAAAATTGCAGAAACTTCAATTATTTTCAGGTAAAAAGGCTGAAATTTCCTTTATTTTGGGACAAAAAGGGAGAAATTCCCCTTATTTTGGGGCAAAATTGAAGAAATTTCCCTTATTATTGGGAAAAATTTCAGAAATTTTCCTTATTTTAGGGCAAAAATGCAGAAATTTCACTTATTTCAGAGAAAAAACCCAAAAATTTTTCTTATTTTGGGGCAAAAAGGCAGAAATTCCCATTACTTTGTGGCAAAAAGGCAGAAATTCACATTATTTTGGGGTAAAATTGCAGAAATTTCACATATTTCAGGGCAAAAAGGCAGAAATTTCCCTTATTTTGGAGCAAAAATGAAGAAATTTCCTTTTTTATGGCAAAAAGTTATGCATTCCTCTTATTTTCGGGCAAAAAGTCAGAAATTCCCCGTATTTTGGAGCATAATTGCAGAAATTCCCCTAGTTGTGGTGCAGAAAGACAAAAATTCCCTATATGTTGGGGCAAAAAGACAGAAATTCTCCTTATTTTGGGGCAAAACTCAGAAATTCCACTTATTTTGGGGCAAAATTCCAGAAATTTCCCTTATTTTGGGGCAAAATTGCAGAAATTTCACTTATTTTGGGGCAAAATTGCAGAAATTTCACTTATTTAGAGGCAAAAAGACAGAAATTCTTCTTATTTTGGGGCAAAACTTAGAAATTCCACTTATTTTGGGGCAAAATTCCAGAAATTTCCATTATTTTGGGGCAAAATCGCAGAAATTTCACATATTTTGGGGCAAAATTGCAGAAATTTCACTTATTTTTGGGCAAAATTGCAGAAATTTCACTTATTTCAGGGAAAAAAGGCACAAATTTTCCTTATTTTGGGGCAAAAAGTCAGAAATTCCTAATATTTTGTGGCAAAAATGCAGAAATTCCCCTTATTTTGAGGTAAAAAGGCTGAAATTCCCCTTATTTGGGGGCAAAGAGGCAGAAATTTCTCATATTTTGGGGCAAAATTGGAGAAATTTCACTTATTTCAGGGTAATAATTCAGAAATTCCTTTTATTTTGGGGCAAAAAAGAGAAAAATTCCCTTTGTTTTGGGGGAAAAAGACAGAAATTCCACTTATTTAGAGGCAAAAAGGCAGAAATTCTCGGTATTTTGGAGCAAACATGCAGAACTTTCCTTTATTATGGGGAAAAATTGCAGAAATTTTCCTTATTTTAGGGCAAAATTGCAGAAAGTTCACTTATTTCAGAGAAAAAAAGCAAAAATTTTTCTTATTTTTGGGCAAAAAGGCAGAAATTCCCATTAATTTGTGGCAAAAAGGCAGAAATTCACCTTATTTTGGGGTATAATTGCAGAAATTTCACATATTTCAGGGCAAAAAGGAAGAAATTTCCCTTATTTTGGGGCAAAATTGCAGAAATTTCACTTATTTCAGTGTAATAAGTCAGAAATTCCCCTTATTTTGAGGCAAAAAAGACAGAAATTCCCTTTGTTTTGAGGGAAAAAGACTGAAATTCCACTTATTTAGAGGCAAAAAGGCAGAAATTTCCCTTCTTTTGGAGCAAAAATGAAGAAATTTCCCTTTTTTATGGCAAAAAGGTATGCATTCCCCTTATTTTCGGGCAAAAAGGCAGAAATTGCCCGTATTTTGGAGAATAATTGCAGAAATTCTCCTAGTTGTGGTGCAGAAAGACAGAAATTCCCTATATGTTGGGGCAAAAAGACAGAAATTCTCTTTTTTTTGGGGCATAACACAGAAATTCCACTTATTTTGTGGAAAAATTCCAAAATTTTTCTTTTTTTGGGGCAAAATTGCAGAAATTCTTAATATTTTGTGGCAAAAATGCAGAAATTCCCTTTATTTTGAGGGAAAAAGGCTGAAATTCCCCTTATTTGGGGGCAAAAAGGCAGAAATTTTCCTTAATTTAGGGCAAAAAGACAGTAATTCCCTTTATTTTGTGGCAAAAAGTCAGAAATTTCTTTTATTTTGGGGCAAAATTGCAGAAATATCACTTATTTCAGGTCCTAATTCAAAAATTCCTTTTATTTTGGGGCAAAAAGACAGAAATTCCATTTATTTTTGGTTAAACAGGGAGAAATTTCACTTATTTTGAGGTAAAAAGCAGAAATTCCTCTTATTTTGGGGCAAAAATGAAGAAATTTCCCTTTTTTGTGGCAAAAGGTATACATTCCCCTTACTTTCGGGATAAAAAGCCGAAATTCCCCGTATTTTGAAGCAAAATTGCAGAAATTTTCATAATTTTCGGGCAAAAAAGCAGAAATTCTCCTTATTTTAGGGCAAAAAGTCAGAAAATCTCCTTTTTTCGAGAGCAAACAGTCAGAAATTCCCCTTCTTTTGGGGCAAAATTGCAGAAATTTCCTTTACATTGGGGCAAAATTGCAGAAATTTCACTTATTTCAGGGTAATAAGTCAGAAATTCCCCATATTTTGGGGCAAAAAAGACAGAAATTTCCTTTGTTTTGGGGGAAAAAGACAGAAATTCCACTTAGTTAGAGGCAAAAATGCAGAAATTCCCCTAATTTTGGAGCAAAAATGAAGAAATTTTCCTTTTTATGGCAAAAAGGTATGCATTCCCATTATTTTCGTGCAAAAAGGCAGAAATTCCCCGTATTTTGAAGCAAAATTGCAGAAATTCCCCTAATTTTGGGTCAAAAGGCAGAAATTCCCTTTATTTTTGGGCAAAAATCAGAAATTCCTTTATTTTGGGGCAAAATTCAAGAAATTTCCTTTATTTTGGGGCAAAATTGCAGGAATTTACCTTATTTTGGGGCAAAATTGCAGAAATTTCTTTTATTTGGGGCAAAATTGCATAAAATTCACTTATTTTCAGGTAAAAAGGCTGAAATTTCCTTTATTTTGGGGCAAAAAAAGAGAAATTCCTTTTATTTTGGGGCAAAATTGCAGAAATTTCTCTTGTTATGAGAAAAAATTGCAGAAATTTCCCTTATTTTAGGGCAAAATTGCAGAAATTTCACTTATTTCAGAGAAATAAAGCTAAAATGTTTCTTATTTTGGGGCAAAAAGGCAGAAATTCCCATTATTTTATGGCAAAAAGGCAGAAATTCACCTTATTTTGGGGTAAAATTGCAGAAATTCCACATATTTCAGGGCAAAAAGGCAGAATTTTTTTTTTATTTTGGGGCAAAATTGCAGAAATTTCACTTATTTCAGTGTAATAAGTCAGAAATTCTCCCTTATTTTGGGGCAAAAAATACAGAAATTCCCGTTGTTTTGGGCGAAAAAGACAGAAATTCCACTTATTTAGAGGCAAAAAGGCAGAAATTCCCTTTATTTTGCAGCAAAAATTAAGAAATTTCCCTTTTTTATGGCAAAAAGATATGCATTTCCCTTATTTTGGGAAAAAAGGCAGAAATTCCCCGTATTTTGGAGCAAAATTGCAGAAATTCCCCTAATTGTGGGGCAAAAGGCAGAAATTCCCTATATGTTGGGGCAAAAAGACAGAAATTCTCCTTATTTTGGGGCAAAACTCAGAAATTCCACTTCTTTTGGGGCAAAATTCCAGAAATTTCTCTTATTTTGGGGCAAAATTGCAGAAATTTCACTTATTTTGGGGCACAATTGCAGAAATTTCACTTATTTCTGGGAAAAAAGTCAGAAATTTTTTTATTTTGGGGCAAAACACAGAAATTCCTAATATTTTGTGGCAAAAATGCAGAAATTCCTCTTATTTTGAGGTAAAAAGGCTGAATTACCCTAATTTGGGGGCAAAAAGACAGAAATTTCCCTTATTTTGGAGCAAAATTGCAGAAATTTCACATATTTCAGGGTAATGAGTCAGAAATTCCCCTTATTTTGGGGCAAAAAAGAGAGAAATTCCCTTGTTTTGTGGGAAAAAGACAGAAATTCCACTTATTTAGAGGCAAAAATACAGAAATTACCCTTATTTTGGAGCAAAAATGAAGAAATTTCATTTTTATGGCAAAAAGGTATGCATTCCCATTATTTTCGGGCAAAAAGGCAGAAATTCCCTGTATTTTGGAGCAAAATTGCAGAAATTCCCCTAATTTTGGGGCAAAAGGCAGAAATTCCCTTTATTTTGGGGCAAAAATCAATAAATCTCTTTATTTTTGGGGCAAAATTCAAGAAATTTCCTTTATTTTGGGGCAAAATTGGAGGAATTTACCTTATTTTTGGGCAAAATTGCAGAAATTTCCCTTATTTGGGACAAAATTGCAGAAATTTCACTTATTTTCAGGAAAAAGGGCTGATATTTCCTTTATTTTGGGGCAAAAAGAAAGAAATTCCTCATATTTTGGGGCAAAATTGCAGAAATTTCTCTTATTATGGGGAAAAATTTCAGAAATTTTACTTATTTAAGGGTAAAATTGCAGAAATTTCACTTATTTCAGAGAAAAAAAGCAAAAATTTTTCTTATTTTGAGGCAAAAAGGTAGAAATTCCCATTATTTTGGGGCAAAAAGGCAGAAATTTGACTTATTTTGGGGTAAAATTGGAGAAATTCCCCTAATTTTGGGGCAAAAGGCAGAAATTCCCTTTATTTTGGGGTAAAAATCATAAATTCCCATTATTTTGGGGCAAAATTCAAGAAATTTCCTTTAATTTGGGGCAAAATTGCAGGAATTTACATTATTTTGGGGCAAAATTGCAGAAATTTTTCTTATTTGGGGCAAAATTGCAGAAACTTCAATTATTTTCAGGTAAAAAGGCTGAAATTTCCTTTATTTTGGGACAAAAAGGGAGAAATTCCCCTTATTTTGGGGCAAAATTGAAGAAATTTCCCTTATTATTGGGAAAAATTTCAGAAATTTTCCTTATTTTAGGGCAAAAATGCAGAAATTTCACTTATTTCAGAGAAAAAACCCAAAAATTTTTCTTATTTTGGGGCAAAAAGGCAGAAATTCCCATTACTTTGTGGCAAAAAGGCAGAAATTCACATTATTTTGGGGTAAAATTGCAGAAATTTCACATATTTCAGGGCAAAAAGGCAGAAATTTCCCTTATTTTGGAGCAAAAATGAAGAAATTTCCTTTTTTATGGCAAAAAGTTATGCATTCCTCTTATTTTCGGGCAAAAAGTCAGAAATTCCCCGTATTTTGGAGCATAATTGCAGAAATTCCCCTAGTTGTGGTGCAGAAAGACAAAAATTCCCTATATGTTGGGGCAAAAAGACAGAAATTCTCCTTATTTTGGGGCAAAACTCAGAAATTCCACTTATTTTGGGGCAAAATTCCAGAAATTTCCCTTATTTTGGGGCAAAATTGCAGAAATTTCACTTATTTTGGGGCAAAATTGCAGAAATTTCACTTATTTAGAGGCAAAAAGACAGAAATTCTTCTTATTTTGGGGCAAAACTTAGAAATTCCACTTATTTTGGGGCAAAATTCCAGAAATTTCCATTATTTTGGGGCAATATCGCAGAAATTTCACATATTTTGGGGCAAAATTGCAGAAATTTCACTTATTTTTGGGCAAAATTGCAGAAATTTCACTTATTTCAGGGAAAAAAGGCACAAATTTTCCTTATTTTGGGGCAAAAAGTCAGAAATTCCTAATATTTTGTGGCAAAAATGCAGAAATTCCCCTTATTTTGAGGTAAAAAGGCTGAAATTCCCCTTATTTGGGGGCAAAGAGGCAGAAATTTCTCATATTTTGGGGCAAAATTGGAGAAATTTCACTTATTTCAGGGTAATAATTCAGAAATTCCTTTTATTTTGGGGCAAAAAAGAGAAAAATTCCCTTTGTTTTGGGGGAAAAAGACAGAAATTCCACTTATTTAGAGGCAAAAAGGCAGAAATTCTCGGTATTTTGGAGCAAACATGCAGAACTTTCCTTTATTATGGGGAAAAATTGCAGAAATTTTCCTTATTTTAGGGCAAAATTGCAGAAAGTTCACTTATTTCAGAGAAAAAAAGCAAAAATTTTTCTTATTTTTGGGCAAAAAGGCAGAAATTCCCATTAATTTGTGGCAAAAAGGCAGAAATTCACCTTATTTTGGGGTATAATTGCAGAAATTTCACATATTTCAGGGCAAAAAGGAAGAAATTTCCCTTATTTTGGGGCAAAATTGCAGAAATTTCACTTATTTCAGTGTAATAAGTCAGAAATTCCCCTTATTTTGAGGCAAAAAAGACAGAAATTCCCTTTGTTTTGAGGGAAAAAGACTGAAATTCCACTTATTTAGAGGCAAAAAGGCAGAAATTTCCCTTCTTTTGGAGCAAAAATGAAGAAATTTCCCTTTTTTATGGCAAAAAGGTATGCATTCCCCTTATTTTCGGGCAAAAAGGCAGAAATTGCCCGTATTTTGGAGAATAATTGCAGAAATTCTCCTAGTTGTGGTGCAGAAAGACAGAAATTCCCTATATGTTGGGGCAAAAAGACAGAAATTCTCCTTATTTTGGGGCAAAACTCAGAAATTCCACTTATTTTGGGGCAAAATTCCAGAAATTTCCCTTATTTTGGGGCAAAATTGCAGAAATTTCACTTATTTTGAGGCAAAATTGCAGAAATTTTACTTATTTCAGGGAAAAAAGGCAGAATTTTTCTTTATTTTGGGGCAAAAAGGCAGAAATTCCTAATATTTTCTGGCAAGAATTTAGAAATTCCCCTTATTTTGAGGTAAAAAGGCTGAAATTCCCCGTATTTGGAGGCAAAAAGGCAGAAATTTTTCTTATTTTGGGGCAAAATTGCAGAAATTTCACTTATTTAGAAGCAAAAAGACAGAAATTCTTCTTATTTTGGGGCAAAACTTAGAAATTCCACTTATTTTGGGGCAAAAATCCAGAAATTTCCCTTATTTTGGGGCAAAATTGCAGAAATTTCACTCATTTTGGGGCAAAATTGCAGAAATTTCACTTATTTCAGGGTAATGAGTCAGAAATTCCCCTTATTTTGGGGCAAAAAAGAGAGAAATTCCCTTATTTGGGGGAAAAAGACAGAAATTCCACTTATTTAGAGGCAAAAAGGAAGAAATTCCCCTTATTTTGGAGCAAAAATGAAGAAATTTCATTTTTTATGGCAAAAAGGTATGCATTCCCATTATTTTCGGTCGAAAAGGCAGACATTCCCCGTATTTTGGAGCAAAATTGCAGAAATTCCTCTAATTTTGGGGCAAAAGGCAGAAATTCCCTTTATTTTGGGGCAAAAATCAGAAAATCTGTTTATTTTGGGGCTAAATTCAAGAAATTTCCTTTATTTTGGGGCAAAATTGGAGGAATTTACCTTATTTTTGGGGAAAATTGCAGAAATTTCCCATATTTGGGGCAAAATTGCAGAAATTTCACTTATTTTCAGGAAAAAGGGCTGATATTTCTTTTATTTTGGGGCAAAAAGGGAGAAATTCCTCTTATTTTTGGGGCAAAATTGCAGAAATTTCTCTTATTATGGGGAAAAATTGAACAAATTTTCCTTATTTAAGGGCAAAATTGCAGAAATTTCACTTATTTCAGAGAAAAAAAGCAAATTTTTTTTTTATTTTGGGGCAAAAAGGCAGCAATTCCCATTATTTTGGGGCAAAAATGCAGAAATTTGACATATTTTGTGGTAAAATTGCAGAAATTCCCCTAATTTTGGGGCAAAAGGACGAAATTCCCTTTATTTTGGGGCAAAAATCATAAATTCCCCTTATTTTGGGGCAAAATTCAAGAAATTTTCTTTAATTTGGGGCAAAAGTGCAGGTATTTACCTTATTTTGGGGCAAAATTGCAGAAATTTTTCTTATTTGGGGCAAAATTGCAGAAACTTCAATTATTTTCAAGTAAAAAGGCTGAAATTTCCTTTATTTTGGGGCAAAAACGGAGAAATTCCCCTTATTTTGGGGCAAAATTGAAGAAATTTCCTTTATTATTGGGAAAAATTGCAGTAATTTTTTTTATTTTAGGGCAAAATTGCAGAAATTTCACTTATTTCAGAGAAAAAACACAAGAATTTTTCTTATTCTGGGGCAAAAAGGCAGAAATTCCCATTAATTTGTGGAAAAAAGGCAGAAATTCACCTTATTTTGGGGTAAAATTTCAGAAATTTCACATATTTCAGGGCAAAAAGGCAGAAATTTCCCTTATTTTGGAGCAAAAATGAAGAAATTTCCCTTTTTTATGGCTAAAAGTTATGCATTCCCCTTATTTTCGGGCAAAAAGGCAGAAATTCCCCGTATTTTGGAGCATAATTGCAGAAATTTCCCTAGTTGTGGTGCAGAAAGAAAGAAATTCCCTATATGTTGGGGCAAAAAGACAGAAATTCTCCTTATTTTGGGGCAAAACTCAGAAATTCCACTTATTTTGGGGCAAAATCCCAGAAATTTCCCTTATTTTGGGGCAAAATTGCAAAAATTTCACTATTTTGGGGCAAAATTGCAGAAATTTCAATTATTTCAGGGAAAAAAGGCAGAAATTTTCTTTATTTTGTGGCAAAAATGCAGAAATTCCTAATATTTTGTGGCAAAAATGCAGAAATTCCCCTTATTTTGAGGTAAAAAGGCTGAAATTCCATTTATTTGGGGGCAAAAAGGCAGAAATTTCCCTTATTTTGGGGCAACATTGCAGAAATATCAATTATTTAGAGGCAAAAAGACAGAAATTCTCCTTATTTTGGGGCAAAACTTAAAAATTCCACATATTTTAAGGCAAAATTCCAGAAATTTCCCTTATTTTGGGGCAAAATTGCAGAAATTTCACTTATTTTGGTGCAGAATTGTAGAAATTTCACTTATTTTGGGGCAAAATTGCAGAAATTTCACTTATTTCAGAGAAAAAAGGCAGAAATTTTCCTTATTTTGGGGCAAAAAGTCAGAAATTCCTAATATTTTGTGGCAAAAATGCAGAAATTCCCCTTATTTTGAGGTAAAAAGGCTGAAATTCCCCTTATTTGGGGGCAAAGAGGCAGAAATTTCCCTTATTTTTTGGCAAAATTGGTGAAATTTCACTTATTTCAGGGTAATAATTCAGAAATTCCCATTATTTTGGGGCAAAAAAGACCGAAAGTCCCTTTGTTTTGGGGGAAAAAGACAGAAATTCCACTTATTTAGAGGCAAAAAGGCAGGAATTCTCGGTATTTTGGAGCAAAATTGCAGAAATTTGCCTTATTTTAGGGCAAAATTGCAGAAATTTCACTTATTTCAGAGAAAAAAAGCAAAAATTTCTCTTATTTTGGGGCAAAAATGCAGAAATTCCCATTATTTCTGGCAAAAAGGCAGAAATTCACCATATTTTGGGGTATAATTGCAGAAATTTCACATATTTCAGGGCAATAAGGCAGAAATTTCCCTTATTTTCGGGCAAAATTGCAGAAATTTCACTTATTTCAGTGTAATAAGTCAGAAATTCCCCTTATTTTGAGGCAGAAAAGAGAGAAATTTCCTTTGTTTTGAGGAAAAAAGACAGAAATTCCACTTATTTAGAGGCAAAAAGGCAGAAATTTCCCTTCTTTTGGAGCAAAAATGAAGAAATTTCCCTTTTTTATGGCAAAAAGGTATGCATTCCCCTTATTTTCGGGCAAAAAGGGAGAAATTTCCCGTATTTTGGAGCATAATTGCAGAAATTCTCCTAGTTGTGGTGCAGAAAGACAGAAATTCCCTATATGTTGGGGCAAAATAACAGAAATTCTCCTTATTTTGGGGCAAAACTCAGAAATTCCACTTATTTTGGGGCAAAATTGCAGAAATTTCCCTTATTTTGGGGCAAAATTGGAGAAATTTCACTTATTTTGGGGCAAAATTGCAGAAATTTCACTTATTTCAGGGAAAAAAGGCAGAAATTTTCTTTATTTTGGGGCAAAAAAAGAAAAATTCCTAATATTTTCTGGCAAAAATGCAGAAATTCATCTTATTTTGAGGTAAAAAGGCTGAAATTCCCCTTATTTGGGGGCAAAAAGCAGAAATTTCTCATATTTTGGGGCAAAATTGCAGAAATTTCACTTATTTAGTGGCCAAAAGAAAGAAATTCTATTTATTTTGGGGCAAAACTTAGAAATTCCACTTATTTTGGGGCAAAATTCTGGAAATTTCACTTATTTTGGGGCAAAATTGCAGACATTTCACTTATTTTGTGGCAAAATTTCAAAAATTTCACTTATTTCAGGGAAAAAAGGCACAAATTTTCCTTATTTTGGGGCAAAAAGTCAGAAATTCCTAATATTTTGTGGCAAAAATGCAGAAATTCCCCTTATTTTGAGGTAAAAAGGCTGAAATTCCCCTTATTTGGGGGCAAAGAGGCAGAAATTTCCCTTATTTTGGGGCAAAATTGGAGAAATTTCACTTATCAGGGTAATAATTCAGAAATTCCCCTTATTTTAAGGCAAAAAAAACAGAAATTCCCATTGTTTTGGGGGAAAGAGACAGAAATTCCACTTATTTAGAGCAAAAAGGCAGAAATTCTCCGTATTTTGGAGCAAAAATGAAGAAATTTATCTTTTTATGGCAAAAAGGTATGCATTCCCCTTACTTTCGGGATAAAAAGCAGAAATTCCCCGTATTTTGAAGCAAAATTGCAGAAATTCTCATAATTATCGGGCAAAAAGGCTGAAATTCTCCTCATTTTGGGGCAAAAAGACAGAAGATCTCCTTTTTTCGGGAGCAAACTGTCAGAAATTCCCTTTATTTTTGGGCAAAATTGCAGAAATTTCCTTTACATTGGGGCAAAATTGCAGAAATTTTCCTTATTTTGGGGCAAAATTGCAGAAATTTCACTTACTTCAGAGTAATAAGTCAGAAATTCCCCTTATTTTGGGACAAAAAAGACAGAAATTCTCTTTGCTTTGGAAGAAAAAGACAGAAATTCCACTTATTTAGAGGCAAAAAGGCAGAAATTCCCCTTATTTTGGAGCAAAAATGAAGAAATTTCCCTTTTTATGGCAAAAAGGTATGCATTCCCATTATTTTCAGGCAAAAAGGCAGAAATTCCCCGTATTTTGGAGCAAAATTGCAGAAATTCCCCTAATTTTGGGGCAAAAGGCAGAAATTCCCTTTATTTTGGGGAAAAAATCAGAAATTCCCTTTATTTTGGGGCAAAATTCCAGAAATTTCCTTTATTTTGGGGCAAAATTGCAGGAATTTGCTATATTTTGAGGCTAAATTGCAGAAATTTCTCTTATATGGGGCAAAATTTCAGAAATTTCACTTATTTTCAGGTAAAAAGGCTGAAATTTCCTTTGTTTTGGGGCAAAAAGGAAGAAATTCTTCTTATTTTGGGGCAATATTGCAGAAATCTCTCTTATTATGGGAAAAAATTGAAAAATTTTCCATTATTTTAGGGGAAAATTGCAGAAATTTCATTTATTTCAGAGAAAAAAAGCAAATTTTTTTTTATTTTGCGGCAAAAGGCAGAAATTCCCATTATTTTGGGGCAAAAAAGCAGAAATTCACCTTATTTAAGGTTAAAATTGCAGAAATTTCACATATTTTAGGGCAAAAAGGCAGAAATTCCCCGTATTTTGGAGCAAAATTGCAGAAATTCCCCTAGTTGCGGGGCAAAAAGACAGAAATTCCCTATATGTTGGGGCAAAAAGACAGAAATTCTCCTTATTTTGGGGCAAAACTTAGAAATTCCACTTATTTTGGGACAAAATTCCAGAAATTTTCCTTATTTTGGGGCAAAATTGCAGAAATTTCACTTATTTTGAGGAAAAATTGAAGAAATTTCACTTATTTCAGCGAAAAAAGGCAGAAATTTTCCTTATTTTGGGGCATAAAGTCAGAAATTCCTAATATTTTGTGGCAAAAATGCAGAAATTCCCCTTATTTTGAGGTATAAAGTCTGAAATTCCCCTTATTTTAGGGCAAAAAGGCAGAAATTTCCCTTATTTTGGGGCAAAATTGCATAAATTTCCTTTACATTGTGGCAAAATTACAGAAATTTCCCTTATTTTGGGGCAAAATTGCAGAAATTTCACTTATTTCAGGGTAATAAGTTAGAAATTCCTGTTATTTTGGGGCAAAAAAGACAGAAATTCCCTTTGTTTTGGGGGAAAAAGACAGAAATTCCACTTATTTAGAGGCAAAAAAGCAGAAATTCCCCTTATTTTGGAGCAAAAATGAAGAAATTTCTTTTTTTTATGGCAAAAAGTTATTTATTTTCTTTATTTTTGGGAAAAGGCAGAAATTCCCCGTATTTTGGAGCAAAATTGCAGAAATTCCCCTAATTGTGGGGCAAAAAGGCAGAAATTCCCTATATGTTGGGGAAATAAGACAGAAATTCTCCTTATTTTGGGGCAAAACTCAGAAATTCCACTTAATTTTGGGCAAAATTCCAGAAATTTCCCTTATATTGGAGAAAAATTGCAGAAATTTCACTTATTGTAGGGCAAAATTGGAGAAATTTCACTT
Source organism: Micromys minutus (assembly GCF_963924665.1). NCBI lineage: Eukaryota > Metazoa > Chordata > Mammalia > Rodentia > Muridae > Micromys > Micromys minutus. Next base: position 7,795,177 of record NW_027667467.1, on the reverse strand, counting down.
ATTTCAAGGAAAAAAGGCAGAAATTTTCCTTATTTTGGGGTAAAAATGCAGAAATTCTTAATATTTTGTATCAAAAATGTAGAAATTCCCCTTATTTTGAGGTAAAAATGCTGAAATGCCTTTTATTTGGGGGCAAAAAGGCAGAAATTTCCCTTATTTTGGGGCAAAAGACAGAAATTCCTTTTATTTTGTGGCAAAAGGCAGACATTTATTTTGGGGCAAAATTGCAGAAATTTCACTTATTTCAGGGCATAATTCAAAAATTCCTTTTATTTGGGGGAAAAAGACAGAAATTCCATTTATTTTTTGGTACAAAGGCAGAAATTTCACTTACTTTGAATTCAAATGCAGAAATTACGCTTATTTTGGGGCAAAAATGAAGAAATTTTCTTTTTTGTGGTAAAAGGTATACATTCCCCTTACATTCGGGATAAAAAGCAGAAATTCCCCGTATTTTGAAGCAAAATTGCAGAAATTCTAATAATTTTCGGGCAAAAAGGGAGAAAATCCCTAATTTTGGGGCAAAAGGCAGAAATTCCTTTTATTGTGGGACAAAAATCAGAAATTCCCCTTCTTTTGGGGCAAAATTCAAGAAATTTCCTTTATTTTGTGGCGAAATTACAGGAATTTACCTTATTTTGGGGCAAAATTGAAGAAATTTCCCTTATTTGGGGCAAAATTGCAGAAATTTCACTTATTTTCAGGTAAAAAGGCTGAAATTTCCTTCATTTTAGGGCAAAAAGGGAGAAATTCCCCTTATTTTGGGGCAAAATTGCAATAATTTCCCTTATTATTGGGAAAAATTGCAGAAATTTTCCTTATTTTAGGGCAAAATTGCAGAAATGTCACTTATTTCAGAGAAAAAAAGCAAAAATTTTTCTTATTTTGGGGCAAAAAGGCAGAAATTCCCATTAATTTGTGGCAAAAAGGCAGAAATTCACATTATTTTGGGGTAAAATTGCAGAAATTTCACATATTTCTGGGCAAAAAGGCAGAAATTTCCCTTATTTTGGGCCAAAATTGCAGAAATTTATTTCAGTGTAATAAGTCAGAAATTCCCCTTATTTTGAGGCAAAAAAGACAGAAATTCCCTTTGTTTTGAGGGAAAAAGAAAGAAATTCCACTCATGTAGAGGCAAAAATGCAGAAATTTCCCTTATTTTGGAGCAAAAATGAAGAAATTTCCCTTTTTTATGGCAAAAAGTTATGCATTCCCCTTATTTTCGCGCAAAATTCAGAAATTCCCCGTATTTTGGAGCATAATTGCAGAAATTCCCCTAGTTGTTGTGCAGAAAGACAGAAATTCCTTATATGTTAGGGCAAAATGACAGAAATTCTTATTTTGGGGCAAAACTTAGAAATTCCACTTATTTTGGGGCAAAATTCCAGAAATTTCCCTTATTTTGGGGCAAAATTGCAGAAATTTCACTTATTTTGGGGCAAAATTGCAGAAATTTCACTTATTTCAGGGAAAAAATGCAGAAATTTTCTTTATTTTGGGGCAAAAAGGCAGAAATTCCTAATATTTTCTGGCAAAAATGCAGAAATTCCCTTTATTTTGAGGTTAAAAGGCTGAAATTCCCCTTATGTGGGGCAAAAAGGCAGAAATTTCCTTTATTTTGGGGCAAAATTGCAGAAATTTCACTTATTTAGAGGCAAAAAGACAGCAATTCTCCTTATTTTGGGGCAAAACTTAGAAATTCCAATTATTTTGGGGCAAAATTCCAGAAATTTCCCTTATTTTGGGGCAAAATTGCAGAAATTTCACTTATTTTGGGGCAAAATTGCAGAAATTTCACTTATTTTAGGGAAAAAAGGCACAAATTTTCCTTATTTTGGGGCAAAAAGTCAGAAATTCCTAATATTTTGTGGCAAAAATGCAGAAATTCCCCTTATTTTGAGGTAAAAAGGCTGAAATTCCCCTTATTTGGGGGCAAAGAGGCAGAAATTTCCCTTATTTTGGGGCAAAATTGGAGAAATTTCACTTATTTCAGGGTAATAATTCAGAAATTCCCCTTATTTTGGGGCAAAAAAGACAGAAATTCCCTTTGTTTTGGGGGAAAAAGACAGAAATTCCACTTATTTAGAGGCAAAAGGCAGAAATTCCCTTTATTTTAGAGCAAAAATGAAGAAATTTACCTTTTTATAACAAAAAGGTATGCATTCCCCTTACTTTCGGGATAAAAAGCAGAAATTCCCCGTATTTTGAAGCAAAATTGCAGAAATTCTCATAATGTTCTGGCAAAAAGGCAGAAATTCTCCTTATTTTGGGGCAAAAATACAGAAGATCTCCTTTTTTCGGGAGCCAACATTCAGAAATTCCCCTTATTTTGCGGCAAAATTGCAGCAATTTTCTTTACATTGGGGCAAAGCTGAAGAAATTACCCTTATTGTGGGGCAAAATTGCAGGAATTTCACTTATTTCAGGGTAATAATTCAGAAATTCCCCTTATTTTGGGGCAAAAAAGACAGAAATTCCCTTTGTTTGGGGGAAAAAGACAGAAATTCCACTTATTTAGAGGCAAAAGGCAGAAATTCCCTTTATTTTAGAGCAAAAATGAAGAAATTTACCTTTTTATGGCAAAAAGGTATGCATTCCCCTTACTTTCGGGATAAAAAGCAGAAATTCCCCGTATTTTGAAGCAAAATTGCAGAAATTCTCATAATGTTCTGGCAAAAAGGCAGAAATTCTCCTTATTTTGGGGCAAAAATACAGAAGATCTCCTTTTTTCGGGAGCAAACATTCAGAAATTCCCCTTATTTTGCGGCAAAATTGCAGCAATTTCCTTTACATTGGGGCAAAACTGAAGAAATTTCCCTTATTGTGGGGCAAAATTGCAGAAATTTCACTTACTTCAGGGTAATAAGTCAGAAATTCCCCTTATTTTCGGGCAAAAAAGACAGAAATTCTCTTTTTTTGGGGGAGAAAAAGACAGAAATTCCACTTATTTAGAGGAAAATAGGAAGAAATTCCATTTATTTTGGAGCAAAAATGAAGAAATGTCCCTTTTTATGGCAAAAAAATATGCATTCCCATTATTTTCAGGCAAAAAGGCAGAAATTCCCCGTATTTTGGAGCAAAATTGCAGAAATTCCCCTAATTTTGGGGCAAAATGCAGAAATTCCCTTTATTTTGAGGCAAAAATCAGAAATTCCCCTTATTTTGGGGGCAAAATTGCAGATATTTCACTTATTTCAGTGTAATAAGTCAGAAATTCCCCTTATTTTGAGGCAAAAAAGACAGAAATTCCCTTTGTTTTGAGGGAAAAAGACAGAAATTCCACATATTTATAGGCAAAAATGCAGAAATTTCCCTTATTTTGGAGCAAAAATGAAGAAATTTTTCTTTTTTATGGCAAAAAGTTATGCATTCCCCTTATTTTCGGGCAAAAAGGCAGAAATTCCCCGTATTTTGGAGCATAATTGCAGAAATTCCCCTAGTTGTGGTGTAGAAAGACAGAAATTCCCCATATGTTGGGGCAAAAAACAGAAATTCTCCTTATTTTTGGGCAAAACTCAGATATTCCACATATTTTGGGGCAAAATTCCAGAAATTTCCCTTATTTTGGGGCAAAATTGCAGAAATTTCACTTATTTTGGGGCAAAATTGCAGGAATTTCACTTATTTCAGAGAAAAAAGGCAGAAATTTTCTTTATTTTGGGGCAAAAAGGCAGAAATTCCTAATATTTTCGGGCAAAAATGCAGAAATTCCCCTTATTTTGAGGTAAAAAGGCTGAAATTCAATTTATAAGGGGGCAAAAAGGCAGAAATTTCCCTTATTTTGGGGCAATATTGGAGAAATTTAACTTATTTAGAGGGAAAAATACAGAAATTCTCCTTATTTTGGGGCAAAACTTAGAAATTCCACTTATTTTGGGGCAAAATTCCAGAAATTTCCCTTATTTTGGGGAAAAATTTCAGAAATTTCACTTATTTTGGGGCAAAATTGCAGAAATTTCACATATTTCAGGGCAAAAAGGCAGAAATTTTCCTTATTTTGGGGCAAAATTGCAGAAATTTCACTTATTTCAGTGTAACAAGTCAGAAATTCCCCTTATTTTGAGGCAAAAAATACAGAAATGCCTTTTGTTTTGAGGGAAAAAGACAGAAATTCCACTTATTTAGAGGCAAATATGCAGAAATTTCGCTTACTTTGGAGCAAAAATGAAGAAATTTCCCTTTTTTATGGCAAAAAGTTATGCATTCCCCTTATTTTCAGGCAAAATGCAGAAATTCCCCGTATTTTGGAGCATAATTGAAGAAATTCCCCTAGTTGCGGTGCAGAAAGACAGAAATTCCCTATATGTTGGGGCAAAAAGACAGAAATTCTCCTTATTTTGGGGCAAAACTCAGAAATTCCACTTATTTTGGGGCAAAATTCCAGAAATTTCCCTTATTTTGGGGCAAAATTGCAGAAATTTCACTTATTTTGAGGCAAAATTGAAGAAATTTCACTTATTTCAGGGAAAAAAGGCAGAAATTTTCTTTATTTTGGGGCAAAAAGGCAGAAATTCCTAATATTTTCTGGCAAAAATGCAGAATTTCCCCTTATTTTGAAGTAAAAAGGCTGAAATTCCCCTTATTTGGGGGCAAAAAGGCAGAAATTTCCCTTATTTTGGGGCAAAATTGCAGAAATTTCACTTATTTAGAGGCAAAAAGACAGCAATTCTCCTTATTTTGGGGCAAAACTTAGAAATTCCACTTATTTTGGAGCAAAATTCCAGAAATTTCCCTTATTTTGGGGCAAAAAGTCAGAAATTCCTAATATTTTGTGGCAAAAATGCAGAAATTCTCCTTATTTTGAGGTAAAAAGGCTGAAATTCCCCTTATTTGGGGGCAAAGAGGCAGAAATTTCCCTTATTTTGGGGCAAAATTGGAGAAATTTCACTTATTTCAGGGTAATAATTCAGAAATTCCCCTTATTTTGGGGCAAAAAGGACAGAAATTCCCTTTGTTTTGGGGGAAAACGACAGAAATTCCACTTATTTAGAGGAAAAAGGCAGAAATTCCCCTTATTTTGGAGCAAAAATGAAGAAATTTACCTTTTTATGGCAAAAAGGTATGCATTCCCCTTACTTTCGGGATAAAAAGCAGAAATTCCCCGTATTTTGAAGCAAAATTGCAGAAATTCTCATAATTTTTGGGCAAAAAGTAAAAAATTCTCCTTATTTTGGGGCAAAAAGACAGAAGATCTCCTTTTTTCGGGAGCAAACATTCAGAAATTCCCTTTTTTTGGGGCAAAATTGCAGAAATTTTATTTACATTGGGGTAAAATTGAAGAAATTTCCCTTATTTTGGGGCAAAATTGCAGAAATTTCACTTACTTCAGGGTAATAAGTCAGAAATTCCCCTTATTTTGGGGCAAAAAAGACAGAAATTCTCTTTCTTTTGGGGGAAAAAGACAGAAATTCCACTTATTTAGAGGCAAAAAGGCAGAAATTCCCTTTATTTTGGAGCAAAAATGAAGAAATGTTTCTTTTTTAAGGGCAAAAGGGTATGCATACCCATTATTTTCAGGCAAAAAGGCAGAAATTCATCGTATTTTGGAGCAAAATTGCAGAAATTCCCCTAATTTTGGGGCAAAAGGCAGAAATTCCCTTTATTTTGTGGCAAAAATCAGAAATTCCCCGTATTTTGGTGCAAAATTCCAGAAATTTCCATTATTTTGGGGCAAAAATGCAGGAATTTACCTTATTTTGGGGCAAAATTGCAGAAATTTCCCTTATTTGGGGCAAAATTACAGAAATTTCACTTATGTTCAGGTAAAAAGGCTGAAAATTCCTTTGTTTTAGGGCAAAAAGGAAGAAACTCCCCTTATTTTGGGGCAAAATTGCAGAAATCTCCCTTATTATGGGAAAAAATTGCAAAAATTTCCCTTATTTTAGGGGAAAATTGCAGAAATTTCACTTATTTCAGAGAAAAAAAGCAAAAATTTTTCTTATTTTGGGGCAAAAATGCAGAAATTCCCATTATTTTGGGGCAAAAAAACAGAAATTCACCTTATTTAGGGGTAAAATTGCAGAAATTTCACATATTTCAGGGCAAAAAGGCAGAAATTCCCCGTATTTTGGAGCAAAATTGCAGAAATTCCCCTTGTTGTGGGGCAAAAAGACAGAAATTCCCTACATGTTGGGGCAAAAAACAGAAATTCTCATTATTTTGCGGCCAAACTTAGAAATTCCACTTATTTTAGGGCAAAATTCCAGAAATTTTCTTATTTTGGGGCAAAATTGCCAAATTTCACTTATTTTGGGGCAAAATTGCAGAAATTTCAATTATTTCAGGGAAAAAAGGCAGAAATTTTCCTTATTTTGGAGCAAAAAGTCAGAAATTCCTAATATTTTGTGGCAAAATGGAGATATTCCCCTTATTTTGAGGTATAAAGGCTGAAATTCCCCTTATTTGGGGGCAAAGAGGCAGAAATTTCCCTTATTTTGGGGCAAAATTGCAGAAATTTCACTTATTTTAGAGTAATAAGTCAGAAATTCCCCTTATTTTGGGGCAAAAAGAAAGAAATTCCCTTTGTTTTGGGGGGAAAAGACAGATATTCCACTTATTGAGAAGCAAAAAGGCAGAAATTCCCCTTATTTTAGAGCAAAAATAAAGAAATTTCCCTTTTTTATGGCAAAAAGTTATGCATTCCCCTTATTTTCGGGTAAAAAGGCAAAAATTCCATGTATTTCGGAGCAAAATTGCAGAAATTCCTCTAATTGTGGTGCAAAAAGGCAGAAATTCCCTATATGTTGTGGCAAAAAGACAGAAATTCTCCTTATTTTGGGGCAAAACTCAGAAACTCCACTTATTTTGGGGCAAAATTGCAGAAATTTCATTTATTTCAGGGAAAAAGGCAGAAATTTTCTTTATTTTGGGGCAAAAATGCAGAAATTCCTAATATTTTATGGCAAAAATGCAGAAATTCCCTTCATTTTGAGGTAAAAAGGCTGAAATTCCCCTTATTTGTGGGCAGAAAGGCAAAAATTTTTTTTTATTTTTGGGCAAAATTGCAGAAATGTCATTTATTTCAGGGTAATAAGTCAGAAATTTTTCTTATTTTGGGGCAAAAAAGACAGAAAATCCCTTTGTTTTGAAGGAAAATCATAAATTCCACTTATTTAGAGGCAAAAAAGCAGAAATTCCCCTTATTTTGAAGCAAAAATGAAGAAATTTCCCTTTTTTAAGGCAAAAAGGTATGCATTCTTCTTATTTTCGGGCAAAAAGGCAGAAATTCCCCGTATTTTGGTGCAAAATTGCAAAAATTCCTTTAATTGTGGGACAAAAATGCAGAAATTCCCTATATGTTGGGGCAAAAAGACAGAAATTCTCCTTATTTTGGGGCAAAACTCAGAAATTCCACTTATTTTGGGGCAAAATTCCAGAAATTTCCCTTATTCTGGGGCAGAATTGCAGAAATTTCACTTACTTTCGGCAAAATTGCAGAAATTTCCCTTATTTCATGGAAAAAAAAGAAATTTTGTTATTTTGGAGCAAAAAGGCAGAAATTCCCCTTATTTTGGAGCAAAAAGGAAGAAATTTACCTTTTTATGGCAAAAAGGTATGCATTCCCCTTACTTTCGGGATAAAGCAGAAATTCCCCATATTTTGAAGCAAAATTGCAGAAATTCTCATAATTTTCGGGCAAAAAGGCAAAAATTCTCCTTATTTGGGGGCAAAAAGACAGAAAATCTAATTTTTTTGGGAACAAACAGTCAGAAATTTCCCTTATTTTGGGGCAAAATTGCAGAAATTTCATTTACATTGGGGCAAAATTTCAGAAATTTCCCTTATTTTGGTGCAAAATTGCAGAAATTTCACTTATTTCAGGGTAATAAGTCAGAAATTCTCCTTATTTTGGGGCAAAACTCAGAAATTCCACGTATTTTGGGGCAAAATTGCAGAAATTTTCCTTATTTTGGGGCAAAATTGCAGAAATTTCACTTATTTCAGAGAAAAAAAGCAAAAATTTTTCTTATTTTGGGGCAAAAATGCAGAAATTCCCATTATTTTGGGGCAAAAAAGCAGAAATTCACCTTATTTTGCGGTAAAATTGCAGAAATTTCACATATTTCATGGCAAAAAGGCAGAAATTTCCCTTAATTTGGGGCAAAAAAGACAGAAATTCTTTTTGTTTTGGGGGAAAAGACAGAAATTCCACTTATTTAGAGGCAAAAAGGCAAAAATTCCCCTTATTTTGAGCAAAAATGAAGAAATTTCCATTTTTTATAGCAAAAAGTTATGCATTCCCCTTTTTTTCGGGCAAAAAGGCAGCAATTCCCCGTATTTTGGAGTAAAATTGCAGAAAGTCCCCTAATTTTGGGGCAAAAATGCAGAAATTCCCTATATGTTGGGGCAAAAAGACAGAAATTCTCCTTATTTTGGGGCAAAACTCAGAAATTCCACTTATTTTGGGGAAAAATTCCAGAAATTCCCCTATATTTTGGGGCAAAATTGCCGAAATTTCACTTATTTTAGGGCAAATTTGCAGAAATTTCACTTATTTCAGAGAAAAAAGGCAGAAATTTTCCTTATTTTGGAGCAAAAAGGCAGAAATTCCTAATATTTTGTGGCAAAAATGCAGAAATTTCTTTTATTTTGAGGTGAAAAAGCTGAAATTCTTCTTATTTGGGGGCAAAAAGGCAGAAATTTTCCTTATTTTGGGGCAAAATTGCAGAAATTTCACTTATTTCAGGGTAAAAAGTCAGAAATTTTCTTGATTTTGGGGCCAAAAAACAGAAAATCCCTTTGTTTTGGAGGAAAAAGCAGAAATTCCACTTAGTTAGAGGCAAAAAAGCAGAAATTTCCCTTATTTTGTAGCAAAAATGAAGAAATTTCCCTTTTTTAAGGCAAAAAGGTATGCATTCCCCTTATTTTCGGGCAAAAAGGCAGAAATTCCTCGTATTTTGGAGCATAATTGCAGAAATTCCCCTAATTGTGGGGCAAAAATGCAGAAATTCCCTATATGTTGGGGCAAAAAGACAGAAATTCTCCTTATTTTGGGGCAAAACTCAGAAATTCCACTTTTTTTAGTGCGAAATTCTAGAAATTTCCCTTATTTTGGGGCAAAATTGCAGAAATTTCACTAATTTTGTGGCAAAATTGCAGAAATTTCACTTATTTCAGGGAAAAAAGGCAGAAATTTTCCTTATTTTCGGGCAAAAAGGCAGAAATGCCTCTTATTTTGAGGTAAAAAGGCTGAAATTCCCCTTATTTGAGGGCAAAGAGGCAGAAATTTTTCTTATTTTGGGGCAAAATTGCAGAAATTTCACTTATTTCAGGGTAATAAGTCAGAAATTCCCATTATTTTAAGCCAAAAAAAAGAAATTTCCTTTGTTTTGGAGGAAAAGACAGAAATTCCACTTATTTAGAGGCAAAAAGGCAGAAATTTCCCTTATTTTGGAGCAAAAATTAAGAAATTTACCTTTTTATGGCAAAAAGGTATGCATTCCCCTTACTTTCGGGATAAAAAGGAGAATTTCCCCGTATTTTGAAGCAAAATTGCAGAAATTATCATAATTTTCGGGCAAAAAGGCAGAAATTCTCCTTATTTTGGGGCAAAAAGACAGAAAATCTCCTTTTTGCGGAAGCAAAGAGTCAGAAATTTCCCTTACTTTGGGGCAAAATTGCAGAAATTTCACTTATTTCAGGGTAATAAGTCAGAAATTCCCGTTATTTGGGGGCAAAATAGACAGAAATTCCCTTTGTTTTGGGGGAAAACACAGAAATTCCACTTATTTAGAGGTAAAAATGCAGAAATTCTCCTTATTTTGGAGCAAAAATGAAGAAATTTTCCTTTTTTATGGCAAAAAGTTATGCATTCCCTTTATTTTTGGGAAAAGGCAGAAATTCCCGTATTTTGGAGCAAAATTGCAGAAATTCTCCTAATTGTGGGGCAAAAAGGCAGAAATTCCCTATATGTTGGGGAAAAAGACAGAAATTCTCCTTATTTTGTGATAAACTCAGAAATTCCACTTATTTTTGGGGCAAAATTCCAGAAATTTCCTTTATTTTGGGAAAAAATTGCAGAAATTTCACTTATTTTAGGGCAAAATTGTAGAAATTTCACTTATTTCAGGGAAAAAAAGGCAGAAATTTTCCTTATTTTGTGGCAAAAATGCAGAAATTCTTAATATTTTGTGGCAAAAATATAGAAATTCCCCTTATTTTGAGGTAAAAAGGCTGAAATTCCTTTTATTTGGGGGCAAAAAGGCAGATATTTCCCTTATTTTGGGGCAAAAAGACAGAAATTCCTTCTATTTTGTGGCAAAAAGGCAATAATTTCATTTATTTTGGGGCAAAATTGTAGAAATTTCACTTATCTCAGGGCATAATTCAAAAATTCCTTTTATTTTGGGGCAAAAAGACAGAAATTCCATTTATTTTTTTGTACAAAGGCAGAAATTTCACTTACTTTGAAGTAAAAAGGCAGAAATTCCTCTCAATTTGGAGCAAAAATGAAGAAATTTCCTTTTATGTGGTAAAGGGTATACATTCCTCTTACATTCGGGATAAAAAGCAGAAATTCCCCGTATTTTGAAGCAAAATTGAAGAAATTCTCATAATTTTCGGGCAAAAAGGGAGAAATTCCCTAATTTTGGGGCAAAAGGCAGAAATTCCTTTTATTGTGCGGCAAAAATCAGAAATTCCCCTTCTTTTGGGGCAAAATTCAAGAAATTTCCTTTTTTTGGGGCAAAATTACAGGAATCTACCTTATTTTAGGGCAAAATTGAAGAAATTTCCCTTATTTGGGGCAAAATTGCAGAAATTTCACTTATTTTCAGGTAAAAATGCTGAAATTTCCTTTATTTTGTGGCAAAAAGGGAGAAATTCCTCTTATTTTGGAGCAAAATTGCAGAAATTTCCCTTATTATGGGGAAATATTGCAGAAATTTCCCTTAATTTAAGGCAAAATTGCAGAAATTTCACTTATTTCAGAGAAAAAAGGAAAAAAATTTTCTTATTTTGGGGGAAAAAGGCAGAAATTCCCATTATTTTGGGGCAAAAAAGACAGAAATTCACTTTGTTTTGGGGGAAAAAGACAGAAATTACACTTATTTAGAGGCAAAAAGGCAGAAATTCCCCTTATTTTGGAGCAAAAATGAAGAAATTTCCCTTTTTATTGCAAAAAGGTATGCATTCCCCTTACTATTGGGATTAAAGCAGAAATTCCCCGTATTTTGAAGCAAAATTGCAGAAATTCTCATAATTTTCGGGCAAAAAGGCAGAAATTCTCCTTATTTGGGGGCAAAAAGACAGAAAATCTTTTTTTTGGGGAACAAACTGTCAGAAATTTTCCTTATTTTGGGGCAAAATTGCAGAAATTTCTTTTACATTGGGGCAAAATTTCAGAAATTTCCCTTATTTTGGGGCAAAATTGCAGAAATTTCACTTATTTCAGGGTAATAAGTCAGAAATTCCCCTTATTTTGGGGCAAAAAAGACAGAAATTCCCTTTGTTCTGGGGAAAAAGACAGAAATTCCACTTATTTAGAGGCAAAAAGGCAGAAATTCCCTTTATTTTAAAGCAAAAATGAAGAAATTTCCCTTTTTATGGAAAAAAGGTATGCATTCCAATTATTTTCGGGCAAAAAGGCAGAAATTCCCCGTATTTTGGAGCAAAATTGCAGAAATTCCCCTAATTTTGGGGCAAAAGGCAAAAATTCCCTTTATTTTGGGGCAAAAATCAGAAATTCCCCTTATTTTGGGGCAAAATTCCAGAAATTTCCCTTATTTTGGGAAAAAAATGCAGAAATTTCACTTATTTTAGGGCAAAATTGGAGAAATTTCACTTATTTCAGGGAAAAAAGGCAGAAATTTTCCTTATTTTGTGGCAAAAATGCAGAAATTCTTAATATTTTGTGGCAAAAATATAGAAATTCCCCTTATTTTGAGGTAAAAATGCTGAAAATCCTTTTATTTGGGGGCAAAAAGGCAGAAATTCCTTTTATTTGGGGGCAAAAAGACAGAAATTCCTTCTATTTTGTGGCAAAAAGGCAGAAATTTCATTTATTTTGGGGCAAAATTGAAGAAATTTCACTTATTTCAGGGCATAATTCAAAAATTCCTTTTATTTTGGGGCAAAAAGACAGAAATTCCATTTATTTTTTTGTACAAAGGCAGAAATTTCACTTACTTTGAAGTAAAAAGGCAGAAATTCCTCTTAATTTGGAGCAAAAATGAAGAAATTTCCTTTTTTGTGGAAAAGGGTATACATTCCTCTTACATTCGGGATAAAAAGCAGAAATTTCCCGTATTTTGAAGCAAAATTGCAGAAATTCTCATAATTTTCGGGCAAAAAGGGAGAAATTCCCTAATTTTGGGGCAAAAGTCAGAAATTCCTTTTATTGTGGGGCAAAAATCAAAAATTCCCCTTCTTTTGGGGCAAAATTCAAGAAATTTCCTTTTTTTGGGGCAAAATTACATGAATCTACCTTATTTTAGGGCAAAATTGAAGAAATTTTCCTTATTTGGGGCAAAATTTCAGAAATGTCACTTATTTTCAGGTAAAAATGCTGAAATTTCCTTTATTTTGTGGTAAAAAGGGAGAAATTCCTTTTATTTTGGAGCAAAATTGCAGAAATTTCCCTTTTTATGGGGAAATATTGCAGAAATTTCCCTTAATTTAAGGCAAAATTGCAGAAATTTCACTTATTTCAGAGAAAAAAAGAAAAAAATTTTTTTATTTTGGGGCACAAAGGCAGAAATTCCCATTATTTTGGGGCAAAAAAGAAAGAAATTCACTTTGTTTTGGGGGAAAAAGACAGAAATTCCACTTATCTAGAGGCAAAAAGGCAGAAACTCCCCTTATTTTGGAGTAAAAATGAAGAAATTTACCTTTTTATGGCAAAAAGGTTTGCATTCTCCTTACTTTCAGGATAAAAGCTGAAATTCCCCGTATTTTGAAGCAAAATTGCAGAAATTCTCATAATTTTCGGGCAAAAGTGCAGAAATTCTCCTTATTTGGGGGCAAAAAGACAGAAAATCTTTTTTTTTGGGGAACAAACAGTCAGAAATTTCCCTTATTTTGGGGCAAAATTGCAGAAATTTCTTTTACATTGGGGCAAAATTTCAGAAATTTCCCTTATTTTGGGGCAAAATTGCAGAAATTTCACTTATTTCAGGGTAATAAGTCAGAAATTCCCCTTATTTTGGGGCAAAAAAGACAGAAATTCTTTTTGTTCTGGGGGAAAAAGACAGAAATTCCACTTATTTAGAGGCAAAAAGGCAGAAATTCCCTTTATTTTAAAGCAAAAATGAAGAAATTTCCCTTTTTATGGCAAAAAGGTATGCATTCCCATTATTTTCGGGCAAAAAGGCAGAAATTCCCCGTGTTTTGGAGCAAAATTGCAGAAATTCCCCTAATTTTGGAGCAAAAGGCAAAAATTCCCTTTATTTTGGGGCAAAATTCAAGAAATTTCCTTTATTTTTGGGCAAAATTGCAGGAATTTACCTTATATTGGAGCAAAATTGCAGAAATTTACCTTATATGGGGAAAAATTGCAGAAATTTCACTTATTTTCAGGTAAAAAGGCTGAAATTTCCTTTATTTTGGGGCAAAAAGGGAGAAATTCCCCTTATTATGGGGCAAAATTGCAGAAATTTCCCTTATTATAGGGAAATATTGCAGAAACTTCTCTTAATTTAAAGCAAAATTGCAGAAATTTCACTTATTTCAGAGAAAAAAAGCAGAAATTTTTCTTATTTTGGGGCAAAAAGGCAGAAATTCCCATTATTTTGGGGCAAAATGAAAAAATTCACCTTATTTTGGGGGAAAATTGCAGAATTTTCACATATTTCAGGGCAAAAAGGCAGACATTTCCCTTATTTTGGGGCAAAGAAGACAGAAATTCCCTTTGTTTTGGGGGAAAAAGGCAGAAATTCCACTTATTTAGAGGCAAAAATGCAGAAATTCCTCTTATTTTGGAGCAAAAATGAAGAAATTTCCCTTTTTTATGGCAAAAAGTTATGCATTTCCTTTATTTTTTAGAAAAAAGGCAGAAATTTCCCGTATTTTGGAGCAAAATTGCAGAAATTTCCCTTATTATGGGGAAATATTGCAGAAATTTCTCTTAATTTAAAGCAAAATTGCAGAAATTCCACTTATTTAGAGGCAAAAAGACAGAAATTCCCCTTATTTTGGAGCTAAAATGAAGAAATTTCATTTTTTATGGCAAAAAGTTATGCATTCCCATTATTTTCGGGCAAAAAGGCAGAAATTCCTTGTATTTTGGAGCAAAATTGCAGGAATTTCACTTATTTCAGGGTAATAAATCAGAAATTTTCCTTATTTTGGGGCAAAAAAGACAGAAATTCTCTTTGTTTTGGGAAAAAAGATAGAAATTCCACTTATTTAGAGGTAAAAACGCAGAAATTACCCTTATTTTGGAGCAAAAATGAAGAAATTTCCCTTTTTTATGGCAAAAGGTTATGCATTCCCTTTATTTTCGGGCAAAAAGGCAGAAATTCCCTCTATTTTGGAGCAAAATTGCAGAAATTTCCCTAATTGTGGTACAAAAAGGCAGAAATTTCCTATATGTTGGGGCAAAAAGACAGAAATTCTCCTTATTTGGGGCAAAACTCAGAAATTCCAATTATTTTGGGGCAAAATTGCAGAAATTTCCAATATTTTGGGGCAAAATTGCAGAAATTTCACTTATTTCGGGGAAAAAAGGCAGAAATTTTCCTTATTTTGGGGAAAAAGGCAGAAATTCCTAATATTTTGTGGCAAAAATGCAGAAATTCCCTTTATTTTGAGGTAAAAATGCTGAAATTCCCCTTATTTGGGGGCAAAAAGGCAGAAATTTCCCTTATTTTGCGGCAAAATTGCAGAAATTTCACTTATTTCAGGGTAATAAGTCAGAAATTTTTCTTATTTTGGGGCAAAAAGACAGAAAATCCCTTTGTTTTGGGGTAAAAAGACAGATATTCCACTTATTTAGAGGCAAATAGGCAGAAATTCCCCTTTTTTTGAGCAAAAATGAAGAAATTTCCCTTTTTATGGCAAAAAAGTATGCATTCCCATTACTTTTGGGCAAAAAGGCAGAAATTTACCGTATTTTGGAACAAAATTGCAGAAATTCCCTTAATTTTGGGGCAAAAGGCAGAAATTCCCTTTATTTTGAGGCCAAAATCAGAAATTCTCCATATTTTGGGGCAAAATTCAAGAAATTTCCTTTATTTGGGGGCAAAATTGCAGGAATTTACCTTATTTTGGAGCAAAGTTGCAGAAATTTCTTTTATATGGGGCAAAATTGAAGAAATTTCACTTATTTTCAGGTAAAAAGGCTGAAATTCCTTTTATTTGGGGGCAAAAAGGCAGAAATTTTCCTTATTTTGGGGCAAAAAGGCAGAAATTTTCCTTATTTTGGGGCAAAAAGACAGAAATTCTTCTTATTGTGTGGCAAAAAGGCAGAAATTTCTTTTATTTAGAGGCCAAATTGCAGAAATTTCACTTATTTCAGGGCATAATTCAAAAATTCCTTTTATTTTGGGGCAAAAAGACAGAAAATCCGTTTATTTTTGGGTAAAAAGGCAGAAATTTCACTTATTTTGAGGTAAAAAGGCAGAAATTCCTCTTATTTTGGGGCAAAAATGAAGAAATTTCCCTTTTTTGTGGCAAAAGGTATACATTCCCCTTACTTTCGGGATAAAAAGCAGAAATTCCCCGTATTTTGAAGCAAAATTGCAGAAATTCTCCTAATTTTCGGGCAAAAAGACAGAAATTCTCCTTATTTTGTGGCAAAAAGGCAGAAAATCTTCTTTTTTCGGGAGCAAACTGTCAGAAATTCCCCTTATTTTTGGGCAAAATTGCAGAAATTTCCCTTATTTTAGGGCAAAATTGCAAAAAATTCACTTATTTCAGGGTAATGAGTAAGAAATTCCCCTTATTTTGGGGCAAAAAAGACAGAAATTCCCTTTGTTTTTGGGGAAAAAGACAGAAATTCCACTTATTTAGGGGCAAAAAGGCAGAAATTCCCCTTATTTTGAAGCAAAAATGAAGAAATTTTTCTTTTTATGGCAAAAAGATACGCATTCCCATTATTTTCAGGCAAAAAGGCAGAAATTCCCCGTATTTTGGAGCAAAATTGCAGAAATTCCCCTAATTTTGGGGCAAAAGGCAGAAATTCCCTTTATTTAGAGGCAAAAATCAGAAATTCTTCGTGTTTTGGGGCAAAATTCTAGAAATTTCCTATTTTGGGGGCAAAATTACAGGAATTTACCTTATTTTGGGGCAAAATTGCAGAAATTTCCCTTATTTGGGGCAAAATTGCATAAATTTCACTAATTTTCAGGTAAAAAGGCTGAAATTTCCTTTATTTTGGGGCAAAAAGAGAGAAATTCCCTTTATTTTGGGGGAAAAAGGCAGAAATTACCGTATTTTGGGGTAAAATTGCCGAAATTTCACATATTTCAGGGCAAAAAGGCAGAAATTTCCCTTATTTTGGGGCAAAATTGCAGAAATTTCACTTATTTTAGGGTAATAAGTCAGAAATTCCCCTTATTTTGGGGCAAACCAGACAGAAATTCCCTTTGTTTTGGGGGAAAAAGATAGAAATTCCACTTATTTAGAGGCAAAAAGGCAGAAATTCCCCTTATTTTGGAGCAAAAATGAAGAAATTTCCCTTTTTATGGCAAAAAGGTATGCATTCCCCTTACTTTTGGGATAAAAGCAGAAATTCCCTGTATTTTGAAGCAAAATTGCAGAAATTCTCATAATTTTCGGGCAAAAAGAAAGAAATTCTCCTTATTTTGTGGCAAAAAGGCAGAAATTTCTTTTATTTTGGGGCCAAATTGCAGAAATTTCACTTATTTCAGGGCATAATTCAAAAATTCCTTATATTTTGGGACAAAAAGACAGAAAATCCGTTTATTTTTGGGTAAAAAGGCAGAAATTTCACTTATTTTAAGGTAAAAAGGCAGAAATTCTTTTTATTTTGGGGCAAAAATAAAGAAATTTCCCTTTTTTGTGGCAAAAGGTAAACATTCCCCTTACTTTCGGGATATAAAGCAGAAATTCCCTGTATTTTGAAGCAAAATTGCAGTAATTCTCCTAATTTTCGGGCAAAAAGACAGAAATTCTCCTTATTTTGAGGCAAAAAGACAGAAAATCTTCTCTTTTCGGGAGCAAACTGTCAGAAATTCCCCTTATTTTTGGGCAAAATTGCAGAAATTTCCTTTACATTGGGGCAAAATTGCAGAAATTTCCCTTATTTTAGGGCAAAATTGCAAAAATTTTACTTATTTCAGGGTAATAAGTAAGAAATTCCCCTTATTTTGGGCCAAAAACCACATAAATTCCCTTTGTTTTTGGGGAAAAAGACAGAAATTCCACTTATTTAAAGGCAAAAAGGCAGAAATTCCCCTTATTTTGAAGCAAAAATGAAGAAATTTCTCTTTTTATGGCAAAAATGTATGCATTCCCATTATTTTCAGGCAAAAAGGCAGAAATTCCATGTATTTTGGAGCAAAATTGCAGAAATTTCCCTAATTTTGGGGCAAAAGGCAGAAATTCCCTTTATTTTGAGGCAAAAATCAGAAATTCTTCGTGTTTTGGGTCAAAATTCTAGAAATTTCCTTTTTTTGGGGGCAAAATTACAGGAATCTACCTTATTTTGGGGCAAAATTGCAGAAATTTCCCTTATTTGGGGCAAAATTGCAAAAATTTCACTTATTTTCAGGTAAAAAGGCTGAAATTTCTTTTATTTTAAGGGAAAAAGGGAGAAATTCCCTTTATTTTGGGGGAAAAAGGCTGAAATTCACAGTATTTTGGGATAAAATTGCAGAAATTTCACATATTTCAGGGCAAAAAAGCAGAAATTTCCCTTATTTTGGGGCAAAATTGCAGAAATTTCACTTATTTAATGGTAATAAGTCAGAAATTCCACTTATTTTGGGGCAAAAAAGACAGAAATTCCTTTTGTTTTGGAGGAAAAGGACAGAAATTCCACTTATTTAGAGGCAAAAAGGCAGAAATTCCCCTTATTTTGGAGCAAAAATGAAGAAATTTCCCTTTTTATGGCAAAAAGGTATGCATTCCCCTTACTATTGGGATAAAAGCAGAAATTCCCCGTATTTTGAAGCAAAATTGCAGAAATTCTCATAATTTTCGGGCAAAAAGGCAGAAATTCTCTTTATTTTGTGGCAAAAGGCAGAAATTTCTTTTATTTTGGGGCCAAATTGCAGAAATTTCACTTATTTCAGGGCATAATTCAAAAATTCCTTTTATTTTGGGGCAAAAAGACAGAAAATACGTTTATTTTTGGGTAAAAAGGCAGAAATTTCATTTATTGTGAGGTAAAAAGGCAGAAATTCCTCTTATTTTGGGGCAAAAATGAAGAAATTTCCCTTTTTTGCGGAAAAAGGTATACATTCCCCTTACTTTCGGGATAAAAAGCAGAAATTCCCCGTATTTTGAAGCAAAATTGCAGAAATTCTCCTAATTTTCTGGCAAAAAGACAGAAATTCTCCTTATTTTGGGGCAAAAAGACAGAAAATCTTCTTTTTTCGGGGGCAAACTGTCAGAAATTCCCCTTATTTTTGGGCAAAATTGCAGAAATTTCTTTTACATTGGGGCAAAATTGCAGAAATTTCCCTTATTTTAGGGCAATATTGCAAAAATTTCACTTATTTCAGGGTAATAAGTAAGAAATTCCCCTTATTTTGGGGCAAAAAAGACAGAAATTCCCTTTGTTTTTGGGGAAAAAGACAGAAATTCCACTTATTTAGAGGCAAAAAGGCAGAAATTCCCCTTATTTTGAAGCAAAAATGAAGAAATTTCTATTTTTATGGCAAAAAGGTATGCATTCCCATTATTTTCAGGCAAAAAGCCAGAAATTCTCTGTATTTTGGATCAAAATTGCAGAAATTCCCCTAATTTTGGGGCAAAAGGCAGAAATTCGCTTTATTTTGAGGCAAAAATCAGAATTTCCCTGTGTTTTAGGGCAAAATTCTAGAAATTTCTTTTTTTGGGGGGAAAAATTACAAGAATTTACCTTTTTTGGGGGCAAAATTGCAGAAATTTCCCTTATTTGGGGCAAAATTGCAGAAATTTCAGTTATTTTCAGGTAAAAAGGCTGAAATTTTCTTTATTTTGGTGCAAAAAGGGAGAAATTACCTTTCTTTTGAGGGGAAAAAGGCAGAAATTCACCGTATTTTGGGGTAATATTGCAGAAATTTCACATATTTCAGGGCAACAAGGCAGAAATTTCCCTTATTTTGGGGCAAAATTGCAGAAATTTCATTTATTTCAGGGAAAAAAGTCAGAAATTTTCCTTATTTTGGGGCAAAAAGCAGAAATTCCTAATATTTTGTGGAAAAAATGCAGAAATTCCCCATATTTTGAGGTAAAAAGGCTGGAATTCCCTTTATTTGGGGGCAAAAAGGCAGAAATTTCCCTTATGTTGGGGCAAAATTGCAGAAATTTCACTTATCTCAGGGAAAAAAGGCAGAAATTTCCTTTTTTTAGGGGCAAAAAGACAGAAGTTTTCTTTGTTTTGTGAAAAAAAGACAGAAATTCCACTTATTTAGAGGCAAAAAGGAAGAAATTCCCATTATTTTGGAGCAAAAATGAAGAAATTTCACTTTTTTATGGCAAAAACGTATGCATTCCCCTTATTTTCAGGCAAAAAGAAGAAATTACCCGTATTTTGGAGCAAAATTGCAGAAATTCCCCTAATTTTGGGGCAAAAGGCAGAAATTTCCTTTATTTTGTGGTAAAAATCAGAAATTCCCCTTATTTTGGGGCAAAATTCCAGGAATTTCCTTTATTTTGGGGCAAAATTGCAGAAATTTACCTTATTTTGGGCAAAATTGCAGAAATTTTACTTATGATGGAGCAAAAAGGCAGAAATTCCGTAAATTTTATTGCAAAAATGCAGAAATTCCTTTTATTTTGAGGTAAAAAGGCTGAAATTCCCCTTATTTGGGGGCAAAAAGGCAGAAATTTCCCTTATTTTGGGACAAAATTGCAGAAATTTTACTTATTTCAGGGTAATAAGTCAGAAATTCCCCTTATTTTGGGGCAAAAAAGACAGAAATTCCTTTTGTTTGGGGGGAAAAGACAGAAATTCCACTTATTTAGAGGCAAAAAGGCAGAAATTCCCCTTATTTTGAAGCAAAAATGAAGAAATTTCTCTTTTTATGGCAAAAAGGTATGCATTCCCATTATTTTCAGGCAAAAAGGCAGAAATTCCCCGTATTTTGGAGCAAAATTGCAGAAATTCCTCTATTTTGGGGGCAAAAGGCAGAAATTCCCTTTATTTTGAGGCAAAAATCAGAAATTCCTTGTGTTTTAGGGCAAAATTCTAGAAATTTCCTTTTTTTGGGGGCAAAATTACAGGAATTTACCTTATTTTGGGGCAAAATTTCAGAAATTTCCCTTATTTGGGGCAAAATTGCAGAAATTTCAGTTATTTTCAGGTAAAAAGACTGAAATTTCCTTTATTTTGGTGCAAAAAGGGAGAAATTCCCTTTCTTTCGGGGGAAAAAGGCAGAAATTCACCGTACTTTGGGGTAAAATTTCAGAAATTTCACATATTTCAGGGCAACAATGCAGAAATTTCCCTTATTTTGGGGAAAAATTGCAGAAATTTCACTTATTACAGGGTAATAAGTCAGAAATTAATTCTATTTTGGGGCAAAAAAGACAGAAATTCCCTTTGTTTTGAAGGAAAAAGACAGAAATTCCACTCATTTAGAGGCAAAAAGGCAGAAATTCCCCTTATTTTGGAGCAAAAATGAAGAAATTTTATTTTTATGGCAAAAAGGTATGCATTCCCATTATTTTCGGGAAAAAAGGCAGAAATTCCCCGTATTTTGGAGCAAAATTGCAGAAATTTCCCTAATTTTGGGGCAAAAGGCAGAAATTCCTTTTATTTTAGTGCAAAAATCAGAAAATCCCTTCATTTTGGGGCAAAATTCAAAAAATTTCCTTTATTTTGGGGCAAAATTAAAGAAATTTACCTTATTTTGGGGCAAAATTGCAGAAATTTCCCGCATTTGGGGCAAAATTGCAGAAATTTCACTTATTTTCAGGAAAAAAGGCTGAAATTTCCTTTATTTTGGGGCAAAAAGGGAGAAATTCCTCTAATTTTGAGGCAAAATTGCAGAAATTTCCCGTATTGTGGGGAAAAATTGCAGAAATTTTCCTTATTTTAGGGCAAAATTGCAGAAATTTCACTTATTTCAGAGACAAAAAGCAAAAATTTTTCTTATTTTGGGGCATAAAGGCAGAAATTCGACTTATTTTGGGGTAAAATTGCAGAAATTTCACATATTTCAAGGCAAAAAGGCAGAAATATCCCTTATTTTGTGGCAAAATATCAGAAATTTCACTTATTTCATGGTAATAAGTCAGAAAATCCCCTTATTTTGGGGCAAAAAAGACAGAAATTCCCTTTGTTTTGGGGGAAAAAGACAGAAATTCCACTTAGTTAGAGGCAAAAATGCAGAAATTCCCCTTATTTTGGAGCAAAAATGAAGAAATTTTCCTTTTTATGGCAAAAAGGTATGCATTCCCATTATTTTCGGGCAAAAAACAGAAATTCCCCGTATTTTGGAGCAAAATTGCAGAAATTCCCAAATTTTGGGGCAAAAGGCATAAATTCCCTTTATTTTGGGGCAAAAATCAGAAATTCCCCTTATTTTGGGGCAAAATTCAAGAAATTTACTTTCTTTTGGGGCAAAATTGCAGGAATTTTCCTTATTTTGGTGCAAAATTGCACAAATTTCCCTTATTTGGGGCAAAATTGCAGAAAGTTCAGATATTTTCAGGTAAAAAGGCTGAAATTTTCTTTATTTTGGGGCAAAAAGGGAGAAAATCCCCTTATTTTGGGGCAAAATTGCAGAAATTTCCCTTGTTATGGGAAAAAATTGCAGAAATTTACCTTATATTAGGGCAAAATTGCAGAAATTTCAACTATTTCGGAGAAATAAATCAAAAATGTTTCTTATTTTGAAGCAAAAAGACAGAAATTCCCATTATTTTAGTGCAAAAAGGCAGAAATTCACCTTATTTTGGGGTAAAATTGCAGAAATTTCACATATTTCAGGGCAAAAAGGCAGAAATTTCCATTGTTTTGGGGCAATATTGCAGAAATTTCACTTATTTCAGAGTAATAAGTCAGAAATTCCCCTTATTTTGGGGCAAAAAATACAGAAATTCCCGTTGTTTTGGGGGAAAAAGACAGAAATTCTACTTATTTAGAGGCAAAAAGGCAGAAATTCCCCTTATTTTAAAGAAAAAATGAAGAAATTTTCCTTTTTTATGGCAAAAAGTTATGCATTTCCCTTATTTTTGGGAAAAAAGGCAGAAATTCCCCGTATTTTGGAGCAAAATTGAAGAAATTCCCCTAATTGTGGGGCAAAAAGGCAGAAATTCACTATATGTTTTGGCAAAAGACAGAAATTCTCTTTATTTTGGGGCAAAACTCAGAAATTCCACTTCTTTTGGGGCAAAATTACAGAAATTTCCCTTATTTTGGGGCAAAATTGCAGAAATTTCACTTATTTTGGGGCAAAATTGCAGAAATTTCACTTATTTCAGGGAAAAAAGGCAGAAATTTTTTTTATTTTGTGGTAAAAAAACAGAAATTCCTAATATTTTGTGGCAAAAATGCAGAAATTCCTCTTATTTTGAGGTAAAAAGGCTGAATTCCCCTTATTTGGGGGCAAAAAGGCAGAAATTTCCCTTATTTTGGGGTAAAATTGCAGAAATTTCACTTATTTCAGTGTAATGAGTCATAAATTTCTCTTATTTTGAGGCAAAAAAGAGAGAAATTCCCTTTGTTTTGTGGGAAAAAGACAGAAATTGCCCATATTTAGAGGCAAAAAGGCAGAAATTCCCCTTATTTTGGAGCAAAAATAAAGAAATTTCATTTTTTATGGCAAAAAGGTATGCATTCCCATTATTTTCGGGAAAAAAGGCAGAAATTCCCCGTATTTTGGAGCAAAATTGCAGAAATTCTTTTAATTTTGGGGCAAAAGGCAGAAATTCCCTTTATTTTGGGGCAAAAATCAGAAATTCCCCTTATTTTGGGGCAAAATTCAAGAAATTTCCTATATTTTGGGGCAAAATTGCAGAAATTCCCCTAATTTTGGGGCAAAAGCCAGAAATTCTTTTTATTTTGGGGCAAAAATCAGAAATTCCTCTTATTTTGGCGTAATTCCTGAAATTTCCTCTATTTTGGGGCAAAATTGCAGGAATTTACCTTATTTTGGGGCAAAATTGCAGAAATTTCCTTTTTTTGGGGCAAAATTGCAGAAATTTCACTTATTTTCAGGTGAAAAGGCTGAAATTTCCTTTATTTTGGGGCAAAAAGGAGAAATTCTCTTTATTTTGGGGCAAAATTGCAGACATTTCCCTTATTATAGAAAATAATTGCAGAAATTTCCATTATTTTAGGGCAAAATTGCAGAAATTTCACTTATTTCAGAGAAAAAAAGCAAAATTTTTTCTTATTTTGGAGCAAAAAGGCAGAAATTCCCATTATTTTGGGGGAAAAAGGAGGTAATTCACCGTATTTTGGGGTAAAATTGCAGAAATTTCACATATTTTAGGGCAAAAAGGCAGAAATTTCCCTTATTTTGGGGCAAAATTGCAGTAATTTCACTTATTTTAGGGTAATAAGTCAGAAATTCCCTTTATTTTGGGGCAAAGAAGACAGAAATTCCCTTTGTTTTGGGAGAAAAAGACAGAAATTCCACTTATTTAGAGGCAAAAAGGCAGAAATTCCCCTTATTTTGGAGCAAAAATGAAGAAATTTCCCTTTTTAATGGCAAAAAGTTATGCATTCCCCTTATTTTCGGGCAAAAAGACAGAAATTCCTCGTATTTTGGATTAAAATTGTAGAAATTCCCCTAATTGTGGGGCAAAAGGCAGAAATTCCCTATATGTTTGGGCATAAAGACGGAAATTCTCCTAATTTCGGGCAAAACTCAGAAATTCCATTTATTTTGGGGCAAAATTCAAAAAATTTCACTTATTTTGGGGCAAAATTGCAGAAATTTCACTCATTTTGGGGCAAAATTTCAGAAATTTCACTTATTTCTGAGAAAAAAAGCAAAAATTTTTCTTATTTTTTGGGCAAAAGGCATAAATTCCCATTATTTTGGGGCAAAAAGGCAGAAATTCTCCTTATTTTGGGGTAAAATTGCAGAAATTTCACATATTTCAGGGCAAAAAGCAGAAATTTCCCTTATTTTAGGGCAAAATTGCAGAAATTTCACTTATTTTGGGGCAAAATTGCAGAAATTTCCCTTATTTCAGGGAAAAAACGCAGAAATTTTCCTTATTTTGGGGCAAAAATGCAGAAATTCTTAATATTTTGTGGAAAAAATGCAGAAATTTTCCTTATTTTGAGGTAAAAAGGTTGAAATTCCTCTTATTTGGGAGCAAAAAGGCAGAAATGCCCTTATTTTCGGGCAAGAAGACAGTAATTCCCCTTATTTTGTGGCAAAAAGGCAGAAATTTCTTTTATTTTGGGGCAAAATTGCAGATATATCACTTATTTCAGGGAATAATTCAAAAATTCCTTTTTTTGGGGCAAAAAGACATAAATTCCATTTATTTTTGGGTAAAAAGGGAGAAATTTCTCTTATTTTGAGGTAAAAAGGCAGAAATTCCTCTTATTTTGGGGCAAAAATGAAGAAATTTCCCTTTTTTGTGGTAAAAGTTATACATTCCCCTTACTTTCGGGATAAAAAGCAGAAATTCCTCGTATTTTGAAGCAAAATTGCAGAAATTCTCATAATTTTCGGGCAAAAAGGCAGAAATTCCCCTAATTTTGGGGCAAAAGAAGAAATTCCCTTTATTTTGAGGCAAAAATCAGAAATTCCCCTTCTTTTGGGGCAAAATTCAAGAAATTTCCTTTATTTTGGTGCAACATTGCAGGAATTTACCTTATTTTGGGGCAAAATTGCAGTAATTTCCATTATTTGGGGCAAAATTGCAGAACTTTCATTTATTTTCAGGTAAAAGGGCTGAAATTTCCTTAATTTTCGGGCAAAAAGTGAGAAATTCCCCTTATTTTGGGGCAAAATTGCAGAAATTTCCCTTATTATGGGAAATATTGCAGAAATTTTTCTTAATTTAAGGCAAAATTGCAGAAATTTCACTTATTTCAGAGAAAAAAAGCAAAAATTTTTCTTATTTTGGGGCAAAAAGGCAGAAATTCCCATTATTTTGGGGCAAAAGGCAGAAATTTCCTTTTTTTGGGGCAAAATTGCAGAAATTTCACTTATTTTCAGGTGAAAAGGCTGAAATTTCCTTTATTTTGGGGCAAAAAGGAGAAATTCTCTTTATTTTGGGGCAAAATTGCAGACATTTCCCTTATTATAGAAAATAATTGCAGAAATTTCTCTTATTTTAGGGCAAAATTGCAGAAATTTCACTTATTTCAGAGAAAAAAAGCAAAAATTTTTCTTATTTTGGGGCAAAAAGGCAGAAATTTCCATTATTTTGGGGGAAAAAGGAGGAAATTCACCGTATTTTGGGGTAAAACTGCAGAAATTTCACATATTTCAGGGCAAAAATGCAGAAATTTCCCTTATTTTGGGGCAAAATTGCAGAAATTTCACTTATTTTAGGGTAATAAGTCAGAAAATTTCCTTATTTTGGGGCAAAAAAGACAGAAAATCCCTTTGTTTTGGTGGAAAAAGACAGAAATTCCACTTATTTAGAGGCAAAAAAGCAGAAATTCTCCTTATTTTGGAGCAAAAATGAAGAAATTTCCTTTTTTTAAGGCAAAAAGTTATCCATTCTTTTTATTTATGGGCAAAAATAAATAAATTTCCCGTATTTTGGGGCAAAATTCCAGAAATTTCCCTTATTCTTGGGCAAAATTGCAGAAATTTCACTTATTTTAGGGGAAAATTGGAGAAATTTCACTTATTTCAGTGAAAAAAGGCAGAAATTCCCCTTATTTTAAGGTGAAAAGGCTGAAATTCCCCTTATTATGGGGCAAAAAGGCAGAAATTTCCCTTATTTGGAAACAAAATTGCAGAAATTTCACTTATTTCAGGGTAATAAGTCAGAAAATTTCCTAATTTTGTGGCAAAAAAAACAGAAAATCCCTCTGTTTTGGAGGAAAAAGACAGAAATTCAACTTATTTAGAGGCAAAAAAGCAGAATTTCCCCTTATTTTGGAGCAAAAATGAAGAAATTTCCGTTTTTTAAGGCAAAAAGGTATGCGTTCTTTTTATATACGGGCAAAACGGCAGAAATTTCCCATATTTTGGAGCAAAATTGCAGAAATTCCCCTAATTGTGGGGCAAAAATGCAGAAATTCCCTATATGTTGCGGCAAAAAGACAGAAATTCTCCTTATTTTGGGGCAAAACTCAGAAATTCCACTTATTTTGGGAAAAAATTCCAGAAATTTCCCTTATTCTTGGGCAAAATTGCAGAAATTCCCCGTATTTTGGAGCAAAATTGCAGAAATTCCCCTAATTGTGGGGCAAAAATGCAGAAATTCCCTATATGTTGTGGCAAAAACACAGAAATTCTCCTTATTTTGGGGCAAAACTCAGAAATTCCACTTATTTTGGGGCAAAATTCCAGAAAATTCCTTTATTTCGGTGCAAAATTGCAGAAATTTCTCTTATTTAGGGGCAAAATTGCAGAAATTTGACTTATTTCAGGAAAAAAAGACAGAAATATTCCTTATTTTGGGGCAAAAAGGCAGAAATTCGTAATATTGTATGGCAAAAATGCAGAAATTTCCCTTATTTTGAGGTGAAAAGGCTGAAATTCCCCTTATTTGAGGGCAAAAAGGCAGAAATTTCCTTTATTTTGGGACAAAATTGCAGAAATTTCACTTATTTCAGGGTAATAAGTCAGAAAATTTCCTTATTTTGTGGCAAAAAAGACAGAAAATCTTTTTGTTTTGGTGGAAAAAGACAGAAATTCCACTTATTTAGAGGCAAAAAAGCAGAAATTCTCCTTATTTTGGAGCAAAAATGAAGAAATTTCCTTTTTTTAAGGCAAAAAGTTATCCATTCTTTTTATTTATGGGCAAAAATAAAGAAATTTCCCGTATTTTGGGGCAAAATTCCAGAAATTTCCCATATTCTTGGGCAAAATTGCAGAAATTTCACTTATTTTAGGGCAAAATTGCAGAAATTTCACTTATTTCAGTGAAAAAAGGCAGAAATTTCCCTTATTTTGGGGCAAAACGGCAGAAATTCTCCTTATTTTGAGGTAAAAAGGCTGAAATTCCCCTTATTTGGGGGCAAAAAGACAGAAATTTCCCTTATATTGGGGCAAAATTGCAGAAATTTCACATATTTCAGGGTAATAAGTCAGAAATTCCCCTTATTTTTGGGCAAAAAAGACAGAAATTTCCTTTGTTTTGGGGGAAATGGCAGAAATTCCACATATTTAGAGGCAAAAAGGCAAAAATTTCTCTTATTTTGGAGCAAAAATGAAGCAATTTACCTTTTTATGGCAAAAAGGTATGCATTCCCATTATTTTCGGGCAAAAAGGCAGAAATTCTCTGTATTTTGGAGCAAAATTGCAGAAATTCCCCTAATTTTGGGGCAAAAGCCAGAAATTCTTTTTATTTTGGTGCAAAAATCAGAAATTCCTCTTATTTTGGCGTAATTCCAGAAATTTCCTCTATTTTGGGGCAAAATTGCAGGAATTTACCTTATTTTGGGGCAAAATTGCAGAAATTTCCTTTTTTGGGGGCAAAATTGCAGAAATTTCACTTATTTTCAGGTGAAAAGGCTGAAATTTCCTTTATTTTGGGGCAAAAAGGAGAAATTCTCTTTATTTTGGGGCAAAATTGCAGACATTTCCCTTATTATAGAAAATAATTGCAGAAATTTCCATTATTTTAGGGCAAAATTGCAGAAATTTCACTTATTTCAGAGAAAAAAAGCAAAATTTTTTCTTATTTTGGAGCAAAAAGGCAGAAATTCCCATTATTTTGGGGGAAAAAGGAGGTAATTCACCGTATTTTGGGGTAAAATTGCAGAAATTTCACATATTTTAGGGCAAAAAGGCAGAAATTTCCCTTATTTTGGGGCAAAATTGCAGTAATTTCACTTATTTTAGGGTAATAAGTCAGAAATTCCCTTTATTTTGGGGCAAAAAAGAAAGAAATTCCCTTTGTTTTGCGGGAAAAAGACAGAAATTCCACTTATTTAGAGGCAAAAAGGCAGAAATTCCCCTTATTTTGGAGCAAAAATGAAGAAATTTCCAATTTTTATGGCAAAAAGTTATGCATTCCCCTTATTTTTGGGCAAAAAGACAGAAATTCCTCGTATTTTGGATTAAAATTGTAGAAATTCCCCTAATTGTGGGGCAAAAGGCAGAAATTCCCTATATGTTTGGGCATAAAGACGGAAATTCTCCTAATTTCGGGCAAAACTCAGAAATTCCATTTATTTTGGGGCAAAATTCAAAAATTTTCACTTATTTTGGGGCAAAATTGCAGAAATTTCACTCATTTTGGGGCAAAATTTCAGAAATTTCACTTATTTCTGAGAAAAAAAGCAAAAATTTTTCTTATTTTTTGGGCAAAAGGCATAAATTCCCATTATTTTGGGGCAAAAAGGCAGAAATTCACCTTATTTTGGGGTAAAATTGCAGAAATTTCACATATTTCAGGGCAAAAAGCAGAAATTTCCCTTATTTTAGGGCAAAATTGCAGAAATTTCACTTATTTTGGGGCAAAATTGCAGAAATTTCACTTATTTCAGGGAAAAAACGCAGAAATTTTCCTTATTTTGGGGCAAAAATGCAGAAATTCTTAATATTTTGTGGAAAAAATGCAGAAATTTTCCTTATTTTGAGGTAAAAAGGCTGAAATTCCTCTTATTTGGGAGCAAAAAGGCAGAAATGCCCTTATTTTCGGGCAAGTAGACAGTAATTCCCCTTATTTTGTGGCAAAAAGGCAGAAATTTCTTTTATTTTGGGGCAAAATTGCAGATATATCACTTATTTCAGGGAATAATTCAAAAATTCCTTTTTTTGGGGCAAAAAGACATAAATTCCATTTATTTTTGGGTAAAAAGGGAGAAATTTCTCTTATTTTGAGGTAAAAAGGCAGAAATTCCTCTTATTTTGGGGCAAAAATGAAGAAATTTCCCTTTTTTGTGGTAAAAGTTATACATTCCCCTTACTTTCGGGATAAAAAGCAGAAATTCCTCGTATTTTGAAGCAAAATTGCAGAAATTCTCATAATTTTTGGGCAAAAAGGCAGAAATTCCCCTAATTTTGGGGCAAAAGAAGAAATTCCCTTTATTTTGAGGCAAAAATCAGAAATTCCCCTTCTTTTGGGGCAAAATTCAAGAAATTTCCTTTATTTTGGTGCAAAATTGCAGGAATTTACCTTATTTTGGGGCAAAATTGCAGAAATTTCCATTATTTGGGGCAAAATTGCAGAACTTTCATTTATTTTCAGGTAAAAAGGCTGAAATTTCCTTAATTTTCGGGAAAAAGTGAGAAATTCTCCTTATTTTGGGGCAAAATTGCAGAAATTTCCCTTATTATGGGAAATATTGCAGAAATTTTTCTTAATTTAAGGCAAAATTGCAGAAATTTCACTTATTTCAGAGAAAAAAAGCAAAAATTTTTCTTATTTTGGGGCAAAAAGGCAGAAATTCCCATTATTTTGGGGCAAAAAGGCTGAAATTTCTTTTTTTTGGGGCAAAATTGCAGAAATTTCACTTATTTTCAGGTGAAAAGGCTGAAATTTCCTTTATTTTGGGGCAAAAAGGAGAAATTCTCTTTATTTTGGGGCAAAATTGCAGACATTACCCTTATTATAGAAAATAATTGCAGAAATTTCTCTTATTTTAGGGCAAAATTGCAGAAATTTCACTTATTTCAGAGAAAAAAAGCAAAAATTTTTCTTATTTTGGGGCAAAAAGGCAGAAATTCCCATTATTTTGGGGGAAAAAGGAGGAAATTCACCGTATTTTGGGGTAAAACTGAAGAAATTTCACATATTTCAGGGCAAAAATGCAGAAATTTCCCTTATTTTGGGGCAAAATTGCAGAAATTTCACTTATTTCAGGGTAATAAGTCAGAAAATTTTCTTATTTTGGGGCAAAAAAGACAGAAAATCCCTTTGTTTTGGTGGAAAAAGACAGAAATTCCACTTATTTAGAGGCAAAAAAGCAGAAATTCTCCTTATTTTGGAGCAAAAATGAAGAAATTTCCTTTTTTTAAGGCAAAAAGTTATCCATTCTTTTTATTTATGGGCAAAAATAAAGAAATTTCCCGTATTTTGGGGCAAAATTCCAGAAATTTCCCTTATTCTTGGGCAAAATTGCAGAAATTTCACTTATTTTAGGGCAAAATTGCAGAAATTTCACTTATTTCAGTGAAAAAAGGCAGAAATTCCCCTTATTTTGAGGTGAAAAGGCTGAAATTCCCCTTATTAAGGGGCAAAAAGGCAGAAATTTCCCTCTTTTGGGGACAAAATTGCAGAAATTTCACTTATTTCAGGGTAATAAGTCAGAAAATTTCCTCATTTTTGGCAAAAAAGACAGAAAATCCCTCTGTTTTGGAGGAAAAAGACAGAAATTCAACTTATTTAGAGGCAAAAAAGCAGAAATTCCCCTTATTTTGGAGCAAAAATGAAGAAATTTCCCTTTTTTAAGGCAAAAAGGTATGCATTCTTTTTATTTACGGGCAAAACGGCAGAAATTTCCCATATTTTGGAGCAAAATTGCAGAAATTCCCCTAATTGTGGGGCAAAAATGCAGAAATTCCCTATATGTTGCGGCAAAAAGACAGAAATTCTCCTTATTTTGGGGCAAAACTCAGAAATTCCACTTATTTTGGGGCAAAATTTTAGAAATTTCCCTTATTCTTGGGCAAAATGGCAGAAATTCCCCGTATTTTGGAGCAAAATTGCAGAAATTCCCCTAATTGTGGGGCAAAAATGCAGAAATTCCCTATATGTTGTGGCCAAAACACAGAAATTCTCATTATTTTGGGGCAAAACTCAGAAATTCCACTTATTTTGGGGCAAAATTCCAGAAATTTCCTTTATTTCGGTGCAAAATTGCAGAAATTTCTATTATTTAGGGGCATAATTGCAGAAATTTGACTTATTTCAGGAAAAAAAGACAGAAATATTCCTTATTTTGGGGCAAAAATGCAGAAATTCTTAATATTTTGTGGAAAAAATGCAGAAATTTTCCTTATTTTGAGGTAAAAAGGTTGAAATTCCTCTTATTTGGGAGCAAAAAGACAGAAATGCCCTTATTTTCGGGCAAGAAGACAGTAATTCCCCTTATTTTGTGGCAAAAAGGCAGAAATTTCTTTTATTTTGGGGCAAAATTGCAGATATATCACTTATTTCAGGGAATAATTCAAAAATTCCTTTTTTTGGGGCAAAAAGACATAAATTCCATTTATTTTTGGGTAAAAAGGGAGAAATTTCTCTTATTTTGAGGTAAAAAGGCAGAAATTCCTCTTATTTTGGGGCAAAAATGAAGAAATTTCCCTTTTTTGTGGTAAAAGTTATACATTCCCCTTACTTTCGGGATAAAAAGCAGAAATTCCTCGTATTTTGAAGCAAAATTGCAGAAATTCTCATAATTTTCGGGCAAAAAGGCAGAAATTCCCCTAATTTTGGGGCAAAAGAAGAAATTCCCTTTATTTTGAGGCAAAAATCAGAAATTCCCCTTCTTTTGGGGCAAAATTCAAGAAATTTCCTTTATTTTGGTGCAACATTGCAGGAATTTACCTTATTTTGGGGCAAAATTGCAGTAATTTCCATTATTTGGGGCAAAATTGCAGAACTTTCATTTATTTTCAGGTAAAAGGGCTGAAATTTCCTTAATTTTCGGGCAAAAAGTGAGAAATTCCCCTTATTTTGGGGCAAAATTGCAGAAATTTCCCTTATTATGGGAAATATTGCAGAAATTTTTCTTAATTTAAGGCAAAATTGCAGAAATTTCACTTATTTCAGAGAAAAAAAGCAAAAATTTTTCTTATTTTGGGGCAAAAAGGCAGAAATTCCCATTATTTTGGGGCAAAAGGCAGAAATTTCCTTTTTTTGGGGCAAAATTGCAGAAATTTCACTTATTTTCAGGTGAAAAGGCTGAAATTTCCTTTATTTTGGGGCAAAAAGGAGAAATTCTCTTTATTTTGGGGCAAAATTGCAGACATTTCCCTTATTATAGAAAATAATTGCAGAAATTTCTCTTATTTTAGGGCAAAATTGCAGAAATTTCACTTATTTCAGGGAAAAAAAGCAAAAATTTTTCTTATTTTGGGGCAAAAAGGCAGAAATTTCCATTATTTTGGGGGAAAAAGGAGGAAATTCACCGTATTTTGGGGTAAAACTGCAGAAATTTCACATATTTCAGGGCAAAAATGCAGAAATTTCCCTTATTTTGGGGCAAAATTGCAGAAATTTCACTTATTTTAGGGTAATAAGTCAGAAAATTTCCTTATTTTGGGGCAAAAAAGACAGAAAATCCCTTTGTTTTGGTGGAAAAAGACAGAAATTCCACTTATTTAGAGGCAAAAAAGCAGAAATTCTCCTTATTTTGGAGCAAAAATGAAGAAATTTCCTTTTTTTAAGGCAAAAAGTTATCCATTCTTTTTATTTATGGGCAAAAATAAATAAATTTCCCGTATTTTGGGGCAAAATTCCAGAAATTTCCCTTATTCTTGGGCAAAATTGCAGAAATTTCACTTATTTTAGGGGAAAATTGGAGAAATTTCACTTATTTCAGTGAAAAAAGGCAGAAATTCCCCTTATTTTAAGGTGAAAAGGCTGAAATTCCCCTTATTATGGGGCAAAAAGGCAGAAATTTCCCTTATTTGGAAACAAAATTGCAGAAATTTCACTTATTTCAGGGTAATAAGTCAGAAAATTTCCTAATTTTGTGGCAAAAAAAACAGAAAATCCCTCTGTTTTGGAGGAAAAAGACAGAAATTCAACTTATTTAGAGGCAAAAAAGCAGAATTTCCCCTTATTTTGGAGCAAAAATGAAGAAATTTCCGTTTTTTAAGGCAAAAAGGTATGCGTTCTTTTTATATACGGGCAAAACGGCAGAAATTTCCCATATTTTGGAGCAAAATTGCAGAAATTCCCCTAATTGTGGGGCAAAAATGCAGAAATTCCCTATATGTTGCGGCAAAAAGACAGAAATTCTCCTTATTTTGGGGCAAAACTCAGAAATTCCACTTATTTTGGGAAAAAATTCCAGAAATTTCCCTTATTCTTGGGCAAAATTGCAGAAATTCCCCGTATTTTGGAGCAAAATTGCAGAAATTCCCCTAATTGTGGGGCAAAAATGCAGAAATTCCCTATATGTTGTGGCAAAAACACAGAAATTCTCCTTATTTTGGGGCAAAACTCAGAAATTCCACTTATTTTGGGGCAAAATTCCAGAAAATTCCTTTATTTCGGTGCAAAATTGCAGAAATTTCTCTTATTTAGGGGCAAAATTGCAGAAATTTGACTTATTTCAGGAAAAAAAGACAGAAATATTCCTTATTTTGGGGCAAAAAGGCAGAAATTCGTAATATTGTATGGCAAAAATGCAGAAATTTCCCTTATTTTGAGGTGAAAAGGCTGAAATTCCCCTTATTTGAGGGCAAAAAGGCAGAAATTTCCTTTATTTTGGGACAAAATTGCAGAAATTTCACTTATTTCAGGGTAATAAGTCAGAAAATTTCCTTATTTTGTGGCAAAAAAGACAGAAAATCTTTTTGTTTTGGTGGAAAAAGACAGAAATTCCACTTATTTAGAGGCAAAAAAGCAGAAATTCTCCTTATTTTGGAGCAAAAATGAAGAAATTTCCTTTTTTTAAGGCAAAAAGTTATCCATTCTTTTTATTTATGGGCAAAAATAAAGAAATTTCCCGTATTTTGGGGCAAAATTCCAGAAATTTCCCATATTCTTGGGCAAAATTGCAGAAATTTCACTTATTTTAGGGCAAAATTGCAGAAATTTCACTTATTTCAGTGAAAAAAGGCAGAAATTTCCCTTATTTTGGGGCAAAACGGCAGAAATTCTCCTTATTTTGAGGTAAAAAGGCTGAAATTCCCCTTATTTGGGGGCAAAAAGACAGAAATTTCCCTTATATTGGGGCAAAATTGCAGAAATTTCACATATTTCAGGGTAATAAGTCAGAAATTCCCCTTATTTTTGGGCAAAAAAGACAGAAATTTCCTTTGTTTTGGGGGAAATGGCAGAAATTCCACATATTTAGAGGCAAAAAGGCAAAAATTTCTCTTATTTTGGAGCAAAAATGAAGCAATTTACCTTTTTATGGCAAAAAGGTATGCATTCCCATTATTTTCGGGCAAAAAGGCAGAAATTCTCTGTATTTTGGAGCAAAATTGCAGAAATTCCCCTAATTTTGGGGCAAAAGCCAGAAATTCTTTTTATTTTGGTGCAAAAATCAGAAATTCCTCTTATTTTGGCGTAATTCCAGAAATTTCCTCTATTTTGGGGCAAAATTGCAGGAATTTACCTTATTTTGGGGCAAAATTGCAGAAATTTCCTTTTTTGGGGGCAAAATTGCAGAAATTTCACTTATTTTCAGGTGAAAAGGCTGAAATTTCCTTTATTTTGGGGCAAAAAGGAGAAATTCTCTTTATTTTGGGGCAAAATTGCAGACATTTCCCTTATTATAGAAAATAATTGCAGAAATTTCCATTATTTTAGGGCAAAATTGCAGAAATTTCACTTATTTCAGAGAAAAAAAGCAAAATTTTTTCTTATTTTGGAGCAAAAAGGCAGAAATTCCCATTATTTTGGGGGAAAAAGGAGGTAATTCACCGTATTTTGGGGTAAAATTGCAGAAATTTCACATATTTTAGGGCAAAAAGGCAGAAATTTCCCTTATTTTGGGGCAAAATTGCAGTAATTTCACTTATTTTAGGGTAATAAGTCAGAAATTCCCTTTATTTTGGGGCAAAAAAGAAAGAAATTCCCTTTGTTTTGCGGGAAAAAGACAGAAATTCCACTTATTTAGAGGCAAAAAGGCAGAAATTCCCCTTATTTTGGAGCAAAAATGAAGAAATTTCCAATTTTTATGGCAAAAAGTTATGCATTCCCCTTATTTTTGGGCAAAAAGACAGAAATTCCTCGTATTTTGGATTAAAATTGTAGAAATTCCCCTAATTGTGGGGCAAAAGGCAGAAATTCCCTATATGTTTGGGCATAAAGACGGAAATTCTCCTAATTTCGGGCAAAACTCAGAAATTCCATTTATTTTGGGGCAAAATTCAAAAATTTTCACTTATTTTGGGGCAAAATTGCAGAAATTTCACTCATTTTGGGGCAAAATTTCAGAAATTTCACTTATTTCTGAGAAAAAAAGCAAAAATTTTTCTTATTTTTTGGGCAAAAGGCATAAATTCCCATTATTTTGGGGCAAAAAGGCAGAAATTCACCTTATTTTGGGGTAAAATTGCAGAAATTTCACATATTTCAGGGCAAAAAGCAGAAATTTCCCTTATTTTAGGGCAAAATTGCAGAAATTTCACTTATTTTGGGGCAAAATTGCAGAAATTTCACTTATTTCAGGGAAAAAACGCAGAAATTTTCCTTATTTTGGGGCAAAAATGCAGAAATTCTTAATATTTTGTGGAAAAAATGCAGAAATTTTCCTTATTTTGAGGTAAAAAGGCTGAAATTCCTCTTATTTGGGAGCAAAAAGGCAGAAATGCCCTTATTTTCGGGCAAGTAGACAGTAATTCCCCTTATTTTGTGGCAAAAAGGCAGAAATTTCTTTTATTTTGGGGCAAAATTGCAGATATATCACTTATTTCAGGGAATAATTCAAAAATTCCTTTTTTTGGGGCAAAAAGACATAAATTCCATTTATTTTTGGGTAAAAAGGGAGAAATTTCTCTTATTTTGAGGTAAAAAGGCAGAAATTCCTCTTATTTTGGGGCAAAAATGAAGAAATTTCCCTTTTTTGTGGTAAAAGTTATACATTCCCCTTACTTTCGGGATAAAAAGCAGAAATTCCTCGTATTTTGAAGCAAAATTGCAGAAATTCTCATAATTTTTGGGCAAAAAGGCAGAAATTCCCCTAATTTTGGGGCAAAAGAAGAAATTCCCTTTATTTTGAGGCAAAAATCAGAAATTCCCCTTCTTTTGGGGCAAAATTCAAGAAATTTCCTTTATTTTGGTGCAAAATTGCAGGAATTTACCTTATTTTGGGGCAAAATTGCAGAAATTTCCATTATTTGGGGCAAAATTGCAGAACTTTCATTTATTTTCAGGTAAAAAGGCTGAAATTTCCTTAATTTTCGGGAAAAAGTGAGAAATTCTCCTTATTTTGGGGCAAAATTGCAGAAATTTCCCTTATTATGGGAAATATTGCAGAAATTTTTCTTAATTTAAGGCAAAATTGCAGAAATTTCACTTATTTCAGAGAAAAAAAGCAAAAATTTTTCTTATTTTGGGGCAAAAAGGCAGAAATTCCCATTATTTTGGGGCAAAAAGGCTGAAATTTCTTTTTTTGGGGGCAAAATTGCAGAAATTTCACTTATTTTCAGGTGAAAAGGCTGAAATTTCCTTTATTTTGGGGCAAAAAGGAGAAATTCTCTTTATTTTGGGGCAAAATTGCAGACATTACCCTTATTATAGAAAATAATTGCAGAAATTTCTCTTATTTTAGGGCAAAATTGCAGAAATTTCACTTATTTCAGAGAAAAAAAGCAAAAATTTTTCTTATTTTGGGGCAAAAAGGCAGAAATTCCCATTATTTTGGGGGAAAAAGGAGGAAATTCACCGTATTTTGGGGTAAAACTGAAGAAATTTCACATATTTCAGGGCAAAAATGCAGAAATTTCCCTTATTTTGGGGCAAAATTGCAGAAATTTCACTTATTTCAGGGTAATAAGTCAGAAAATTTTCTTATTTTGGGGCAAAAAAGACAGAAAATCCCTTTGTTTTGGTGGAAAAAGACAGAAATTCCACTTATTTAGAGGCAAAAAAGCAGAAATTCTCCTTATTTTGGAGCAAAAATGAAGAAATTTCCTTTTTTTAAGGCAAAAAGTTATCCATTCTTTTTATTTATGGGCAAAAATAAAGAAATTTCCCGTATTTTGGGGCAAAATTCCAGAAATTTCCCTTATTCTTGGGCAAAATTGCAGAAATTTCACTTATTTTAGGGCAAAATTGCAGAAATTTCACTTATTTCAGTGAAAAAAGGCAGAAATTCCCCTTATTTTGAGGTGAAAAGGCTGAAATTCCCCTTATTAAGGGGCAAAAAGGCAGAAATTTCCCTCTTTTGGGGACAAAATTGCAGAAATTTCACTTATTTCAGGGTAATAAGTCAGAAAATTTCCTCATTTTTGGCAAAAAAGACAGAAAATCCCTCTGTTTTGGAGGAAAAAGACAGAAATTCAACTTATTTAGAGGCAAAAAAGCAGAAATTCCCCTTATTTTGGAGCAAAAATGAAGAAATTTCCCTTTTTTAAGGCAAAAAGGTATGCATTCTTTTTATTTACGGGCAAAACGGCAGAAATTTCCCATATTTTGGAGCAAAATTGCAGAAATTCCCCTAATTGTGGGGCAAAAATGCAGAAATTCCCTATATGTTGCGGCAAAAAGACAGAAATTCTCCTTATTTTGGGGCAAAACTCAGAAATTCCACTTATTTTGGGGCAAAATTTTAGAAATTTCCCTTATTCTTGGGCAAAATGGCAGAAATTCCCCGTATTTTGGAGCAAAATTGCAGAAATTCCCCTAATTGTGGGGCAAAAATGCAGAAATTCCCTATATGTTGTGGCCAAAACACAGAAATTCTCATTATTTTGGGGCAAAACTCAGAAATTCCACTTATTTTGGGGCAAAATTCCAGAAATTTCCTTTATTTCGGTGCAAAATTGCAGAAATTTCTATTATTTAGGGGCATAATTGCAGAAATTTGACTTATTTCAGGAAAAAAAGACAGAAATATTCCTTATTTTGGGGCAAAAAGGCAGAAATTCGTAATATTTTGTGGCAAAAATGCAGAAATTTCCCTTATTTTGAGGTGAAAAGTCTGAAATTCCCCTTATTTGAGGGCAAAACGGCAGAAATTTCCCTTATTTTGGGACAAAATTGCAGAAATTTCACTTATTTCAGGGTAATAAGTCAGAAAATTTCCTTATTTTGGGGCAAAAAAGACAGAAAATCCCTTTGTTTTGGTGGAAAAAGACAGAAATTCCACTTATTTAGAGGCAAAAAAGCAGAAATTCTCCTTATTTTGGAGCAAAAATGAAGAAATTTCCTTTTTTTAAGGCAAAAAGTTATCCATTCTTTTTATTTATGGGCAAAAATAAAGAAATTTCCCGTATTTTTGGGCAAAATTCCAGAAATTTCCCTTATTCTTGGGCAAAATTGCAGAAATTTCACTTATTTTAGGGCAAAATTGCAGAAATTTCACTTATTTCAGTGAAAAAAGGCAGAAATTTCCCTTATTTTGGGGCAAAACGGCATAAATTCTCCTTATTTTGAGGTAAAAAGGCTGAAATTCCCCTTATTTGGGGGCAAAAAGACAGAAATTTCCCTTATATTGGGGCAAAATTGCAGAAATTTCACATATTTCAGGGTAATAAGTCAGAAATTCCCATTATTTTGGGGCAAAAAAGACAGAAATTTCCTTTGTTTTGGGGGAAATGGCAGAAATTCCACATATTTAGAGGCAAAAAGGCAAAAATTTCTCTTATTTTGGAGCAAAAATGAAGAAATTTACCTTTTTATGGCAAAAAGGTATGCATTCCCATTATTTTCGGGCAAAAAGGCAGAAATTCTCTGTATTTTGGAGCAAAATTGCAGAAATTCCCCTAATTTTGGGGCAAAAGCCAGAAATTCTTTTTATTTTGGGGCAAAAATCAGAAATTCCTCTTATTTTGGCGTAATTCCAGAAATTTCCTCTATTTTGGGGCAAAATTGCAGGAATTTACCTTATTTTGGGGCAAAATTGCAGAAATTTCCTTTTTTGGGGGCAAAATTGCAGAAATTTCACTTATTTTCAGGTGAAAAGGCTGAAATTTCCTTTTTTTTGGGGCAAAAAGAAGAAATTCTCTTTATTTTGGGGCAAAATTGCAGACATTTCCCTTATTATAGAAAATAATTGCAGAAATTTCCATTATTTTAGGGCAAAATTGCAGAAATTTCACTTATTTCAGAGAAAAAAAGCAAAATTTTTTCTTATTTTGGAGCAAAAAGGCAGAAATTCCCATTATTTTGGGGGAAAAAGGAGGTAATTCACCGTATTTTGGGGTAAAATTGCAGAAATTTCACATATTTTAGGGCAAAAAGGCAGAAATTTCCCTTATTTTGGGGCAAAATTGCAGTAATTTCACTTATTTTAGGGTAATAAGTCAGAAATTCCCTTTATTTTGGGGCAAAAAAGAAAGAAATTCCCTTTGTTTTGCGGGAAAAAGACAGAAATTCCACTTATTTAGAGGCAAAAAGGCAGAAATTCCCCTTATTTTGGAGCAAAAATGAAGAAATTTCCAATTTTTATGGCAAAAAGTTATGCATTCCCCTTATTTTCGGGCAAAAAGACAGAAATTCTTCGTATTTTGGATTAAAATTGTAGAAATTCCCCTAATTGTGGGGCAAAAGGCAGAAATTCCCTATATGTTTGGGCAAAAAGACGGAAATTCTCCTTATTTTGGGACAAAACTCAGAAATTCCATTTATTTTGGGGCAAAATTCAAAAAATTTCACTTATTTTGGGGCAAAATTGCAGAAATTTCACTCATTTTGGGGCAAAATTTCAGAAATTTCACTTATTTCTGAGAAAAAAAGCAAAAATTTTTCTTATTTTTTGGGCAAAAGGCAGAAATTCCCATTATTTTGGGGCAAAAAGGCAGAAATTCACCTTATTTTGGGGTAAAATTGCAGATATTTCACATATTTCAGAGCAAAAAGCAGAAATTTCCCTTATTTTAGGGCAAAATTGCAGAAATTTCACTTATTTTGGGGCAAAATTGAAGAAATTTCACTTATTTCAGGGATAAAACGCAGAAATTTTCCTTATTTTGGGGCAAAAATCAGAAATTCTTAATATTTTGTGGAAAAAATGCAGAAATTTTCCTTATTTTGAGGTAAAAAGGCTGAAATTCCTCTTATTTGGGAGCAAAAAGGCAGAAATGCCCTTATTTTCGGGCAAGAAGACAGTAATTCCCCTTATTTTGTGGCAAAAAGGCAGAAATTTCTTTTATTTTGGGGCAAAATTGCAGATATATCACTTATTTCAGGGAATAATTCAAAAATTCCTTTTTTGGGGGCAAAAAGACATAAATTCCATTTATTTTTGGGTAAAAAGGGAGAAATTTCTCTTATTTTGAGGTAAAAAGGCAGAAATTCCTCTTATTTTGGGGCAAAAATGAAGAAATTTCCCTTTTTTGTGGTAAAAGTTATACATTCCCCTTACTTTCGGGATAAAAAGCAGAAATTCCTCGTATTTTGAAGCAAAATTGCAGAAATTCTCATAATTTTCGGGCAAAAGGCAGAAATTCCCCTAATTTTGGGGCAAAAGAAGAAATTCCCTTTATTTTGAGGCAAAAAATCAGAAATTCCCCTTCTTTTGGGGCAAAATTCAAGAAATTTCCTTTATTTTGGTGCAAAATTGCAGGAATTTACCTTATTTTGGGGCAAAATTGCAGAAATTTCCATTATTTGGGGCAAAATTTCAGAACTTTCATTTATTTTCAGGTAAAAAGGCTGAAATTTCCTTAATTTTCGGGAAAAAGTGAGAAATTCCCCTTATTTTGGGGCAAAAAAGACAGAAATTTCCTTTGTTTTGGGGGAAATGGCAGAAATTCCACATATTTAGAGGCAAAAAGGCAAAAATTTCTCTTATTTTGGAGCAAAAATGAAGAAATTTACCTTTTTATGGCAAAAAGGTATGCATTCCCATTATTTTCGGGCAAAAAGGCAGAAATTCTCTGTATTTTAGAGCAAAATTGCAGAAATTCCCCTAATTTTGGGGCAAAAGCCAGAAATTCTTTTTATTTTGGTGCAAAAATCAGAAATTCCTCTTATTTTGGCGTAATTCCAGAAATTTCCTCTATTTTGGGGCAAAATTGCAGGAATTTACCTTATTTTGGGGCAAAATTGCAGAAATTTCCTTTTTTGGGGGCAAAATTGCAGAAATTTCACTTATTTTCAGGTGAAAAGGCTGAAATTTCCTTTATTTTGGGGCAAAAAGGAGAAATTCTCTT
Source organism: Micromys minutus (assembly GCF_963924665.1). Taxonomy (NCBI): domain Eukaryota; kingdom Metazoa; phylum Chordata; class Mammalia; order Rodentia; family Muridae; genus Micromys; species Micromys minutus. The sequence continues at coordinate 7,754,029 of NW_027667467.1, read as the reverse complement.
TATTTTGGGGCAAAATTGCAGACATTTCCCTTATTATAGAAAATAATTGCAGAAATTTCCATTATTTTAGGGCAAAATTGCAGAAATTTCACTTATTTCAGAGAAAAAAAGCAAAATTTTTTCTTATTTTGGAGCAAAAAGGCAGAAATTCCCATTATTTTGGGGGAAAAAGGAGGTAATTCACCGTATTTTGGGGTAAAATTGCAGAAATTTCACATATTTTAGGGCAAAAAGGCAGAAATTTCCCTTATTTTGGGGCAAAATTGCAGTAATTTCACTTATTTTAGGGTAATAAGTCAGAAATTCCCTTTATTTTGGGGCAAAAAAGAAAGAAATTCCCTTTGTTTTGCGGGAAAAAGACAGAAATTCCACTTATTTAGAGGCAAAAAGGCAGAAATTCCCCTTATTTTGGAGCAAAAATGAAGAAATTTCCAATTTTTATGGCAAAAAGTTATGCATTCCCCTTATTTTCAGGCAAAAAGACAGAAATTCTTCGTATTTTGGATTAAAATTGTAGAAATTCCCCTAATTGTGGGGCAAAAGGCAGAAATTCCCTATATGTTTGGGCATAAAGACGGAAATTCTCCTAATTTCGGGCAAAACTCAGAAATTCCATTTATTTTGGGGCAAAATTCAAAAAAATTTCACTTATTTTGGGGCAAAATTGCAGAAATTTCACTCATTTTGGGGCAAAATATCAGAAATTTCACTTATTTCTGAGAAAAAAAGCAAAAATTTTTCTTATTTTTTGGGCAAAAGGCATAAATTCCCATTATTTTGGGGCAAAAAGGCAGAAATTCACCTTATTTTGGGGTAAAATTGCAGAAATTTCACATATTTCAGGGCAAAAATGCAGAAATTTTCCTTATTTTGGGGCAAAATTGCAGAAATTTCACTTATTTCAGGGTAATAAGTCAGAAAATTTCCTTATTTTGGGGCAAAAAAGACAGAAAATCCCTTTGTTTTGGTAGAAAAAGACAGAAATTCCACTTATTTAGAGGCAAAAAAGCAGAAATTCTCCTTATTTTGGAGCAAAAATGAAGAAATTTCCTTTTTTTAAGGCAAAAAGTTATCCATTCTTTTTATTTATGGGCAAAAATAAAGAAATTTCCCGTATTTTGGGGCAAAATTCCAGAAATTTCCCTTATTCTTGGGCAAAATTGCAGAAATTTCACTTATTTTAGGGCAAAATTGCAGAAATTTCACCTATTTCAGTGAAAAAAGGCAGAAATTCCCCTTATTTTGAGGTGAAAAGGCTGAAATTCCCCTTATTAAGGGGCAAAAAGGCAGAAATTTCCCTCTTTTGGGGACAAAATTGCAGAAATTTTACTTATTTCAGGGTAATAAGTCAGAAAATTTCCTCATTTTGTGGCAAAAAAGACAGAAAATCCCTCTGTTTTGGAGGAAAAAGACAGAAATTCAACTTATTTAGAGGCAAAAAAGCAGAAATTCCCCTTATTTTGGAGCAAAAATGAAGAAATTTCCCTTTTTTAAGGCAAAAAGGTATGCATTCTTTTTATTTACGGGCAAAACGGCAGAAATTTCCCATATTTTGGACCAAAATTGCAGAAATTCCCCTAATTGTGGGGCAAAAATGCAGAAATTCCCTATATGTTGCGGCAAAAAGACAGAAATTCTCCTTATTTTGGGGCAAAACTCAGAAATTCCACTTATTTTGGGGCAAAATTTTAGATATTTCCCTTATTCTTGGGCAAAATTGCAGAAATTCCCCGTATTTTTGAGCAAAATTGCAGAAATTCCCCTAATTGTGGGGCAAAAATGCAGAAATTCCCTATATGTTGTGGCCAAAACACAGAAATTCTCATTATTTTGGGGCAAAACTCAGAAATTCCACTTATTTTGGGGCAAAATTCCAGAAATTTCCTTTATTTCGGTGCAAAATTGCTGAAATTTCTCTTATTTAGGGGCAAAATTGCAGAAATTTGACTTATTTCAGGAAAAAAAGACAGAAATATTCCTTATTTTGGGGCAAAAAGGCAGAAATTCGTAATATTTTGTGGCAAAAATGCAGAAATTTCCCTTATTTTGAGGTGAAAAGTCTGAAATTCCCCTTATTTGAGGGCAAAACGGCAGAAATTTCCCTTATTTTGGGACAAAATTGCAGAAATTTCACTTATTTCAGGGTAATAAGTCAGAAAATTTCCTTATTTTGGGGCAAAAAAGACAGAAAATCCCTTTTATTTTGGTGGGAAAAGACAGAAATTCCACTTATTTAGAGGCAAAAAAGCAGAAATTCTCCTTATTTTGGAGCAAAAATGAAGAAATTTCCTTTTTTTAAGGCAAAAAGTTATCCATTCTTTTTATTTATGGGCAAAAATAAAGAAATTTCCCGTATTTTGGGGCAAAATTCCAGAAATTTCCCTTATTCTTGGACAAAATTGCAGAAATTTCACTTATTTTAGGGCAAAATTGCAGAAATTTCACTTATTTCAGTGAAAAAAGCAGAAATTCCCCTTATTTTGAGGTGAAAAGGCTGAAATTCCCCTTATTATGGGGCAAAAAGGCAGAAAATTCCCTCTTTTGGGGACAAAATTGCAGAAATTTCACTTATTTCAGGGTAATAAGTCAGAAAATTTCCTCATTTTGTGGCAAAAAAGACAGAAAATCCCTCTGTTTTTGAGGAAAAAGACAGAAATTCAACTTATTTAGAGGCGAAAAAGCAGAAATTCCCCTTATTTTGGAGCAAAAATGAAGAAATTTCCCTTTTTTAAGGCAAAAAGGTATGCATTCTTTTTATTTACGGGCAAAACGGCAGAAATTTCCCATATTTTGGACCAAAATTGCAGAAATTCCCCTAATTGTGGGGCAAAAATGCAGAAATTCCCTATATGTTGCGGCAAAAAGACAGAAATTCTCCTTATTTTGGGGCATAACTCAGAAATTCCACTTATTTTGGGGCAAAATTCCAGAAATTTCCCTTATTCTTGGGCAAAATTGCAGAAATTCCCCGTATTTTGGAGCAAAATTGCAGAAATTCCCCTAATTGTGGGGCAAAAGGCAGAAATTCCCTATATGTTTGGGCAAAAAGACGGAAATTCTCCTTATTTTGGGGCAAAACTCAGAAATTCCATTTATTTTGGGGCAAAATTCAAAAAATTTCACTTATTTTGGGGCAAAATTGCAGAAATTTCACTCATTTTGGGGCAAAATTTCAGAAATTTCACTTATTTCTGAGAAAAAAAGCAAAAATTTTTCTTATTTTTTGGGCAAAAAGCATAAATTCCCATTATTTTGGGGCAAAAAGGCAGAAATTCACCTTATTTTGGGGTAAAATTGCAGAAATTTCACATATTTCAGGGCAAAAAGCAGAAATTTCCCTTATTTTAGGGCAAAATTGCAGAAATTTCACTTATTTTGGGGCAAAATTGCAGAAATTTCACTTATTTCAGGGAAAAAACGCAGAAATTTTCCTTATTTTGGGGCAAAAATGCAGAAATTCTTAATATTTTGTGGAAAAAATGCAGAAATTTTCCTTATTTTGAGGTAAAAAGGCTGAAATTCCTCTTATTTGGGAGCAAAAAGGCAGAAATGCCCTTATTTTCGGGCAAGAAGACAGTAATTCCCCTTATTTTGTGGCAAAAAGGCAGAAATTTCTTTTATTTTGGGGCAAAATTGCAGATATATCACTTATTTCAGGGAATAATTCAAAAATTCCTTTTTTTGGGGCAAAAAGACATAAATTCCATTTATTTTTGGGTAAAAAGGGAGAAATTTCTCTTATTTTGAGGTAAAAAGGCAGAAATTCCTCTTATTTTGGGGCAAAAATGAAGAAATTTCCCTTTTTTGTGGTAAAAGTTATACATTCCCCTTACTTTCGGGATAAAAAGCAGAAATTCCTCGTATTTTGAAGCAAAATTGCAGAAATTCTCATAATTTTCGGGCAAAAAGGCAGAAATTCCCCTAATTTTGGGGCAAAAGAAGAAATTCCCTTTATTTTGAGGCATAAATCAGAAATTCCCCTTCTTTTGGGGCAAAATTCAAGAAATTTCCTTTATTTTGGTGCAAAATTGCAGGAATTTACCTTATTTTGGGGCAAAATTGCAGAAATTTCCATTATTTGGGGCAAAATTTCAGAACTTTCAATTATTTTCAGGTAAAAAGGCTGAAATTTCCTTAATTTTCGAGAAAAAGTGAGAAATTCCCCTTATTTTGGGGCAAAATTGCAGAAATTTCCCTTATTATGGGAAATATTGCAGAAATTTTTCTTAATTTAAGGCAAAATTGCAGAAATTTCACTTATTTCAGAGAAAAAAAGCAAAAATTTTTCTTATTTTGGGGCAAAAAGGCAGAAATTCCCATTATTTTGGGGCAAAAATGCAGAAATTTCCTTTTTTTGGGGCAAAATTGCAGAAATTTCACTTATTTTCAGGTGAAAAGGCTGAAATTTCCTTTATTTTGGGGCAAAAAGGAGAAATTCTCTTTATTTTGGGGCAAAATTGCAGACATTTCCCTTATTATAGAAAATAATTGCAGAAATTTCTCTTATTTTAGGGCAAAATTGCAGAAATTTCACTTATTTCAGAGAAAAAAAGCAAAAATTTTTCTTATTTTGGGGCAAAAAGGCAGAAATTCCCATTATTTTGGGGGAAAAAGGAGGAAATTCACCGTATTTTGGGGTAAAATTGCAGAAATTTCACATATTTCAGGGCAAAAAGGCAGAAATTTCCCTTATTTTGGGGCAAAATTGCAGAAATTTCACTTATTTCAGGGTAATAAGTCAGAAAATTTCCTTATTTTGGGGCAAAAAAGACAGAAAATCCCTTTTATTTTGGTGGAAAAAGACAGAAATTCCACTTATTTAGAGGCAAAAAAGCAGAAATTCTCCTTATTTTGGAGCAAAAATGAAGAAATTTCCTTTTTTTAAGGCAAAAAGTTATCCATTCTTTTTATTTATGGGCAAAAATAAAGAAATTTCCCGTATTTTGGGGCAAAATTCCAGAAATTTCCCTTATTCTTGGGCAAAATTGCAGAAATTTCACTTATTTTAGGGCAAAATTGCAGAAATTTCACTTATTTCAGAGAAAAAAGGCAGAAATTCCCCTTATTTTGAGGTGAAAAGGCTGAAATTCCCCTTATTATGGGGCAAAAAGGCAGAAAATTCCCTCTTTTGGGGACAAAATTGCAGAAATTTCACTTATTTCAGGGTAATAAGTCAGAAAATTTCCTCATTTTGTGGCAAAAAAGACAGAAAATCCCTCTGTTTTTGAGGAAAAAGACAGAAATTCAACTTATTTAGAGGCGAAAAAGCAGAAATTCCCCTTATTTTGGAGCAAAAATGAAGAAATTTCCCTTTTTTAAGGCAAAAAGGTATGCATTCTTTTTATTTACGGGCAAAACGGCAGAAATTTCCCATATTTTGGACCAAAATTGCAGAAATTTCCCTAATTGTGGGGCAAAAATGCAGAAATTCCCTATATGTTGCGGCAAAAAGACAGAAATTCTCCTTATTTTGGGGCATAACTCAGAAATTCCACTTATTTTGGGGCAAAATTCCAGAAATTTCCCTTATTCTTGGGCAAAATTGCAGAAATTCCCCGTATTTTGGAGCAAAATTGCAGAAATTCCCCTAATTGTGGGGCAAAAATGCAGAAATTCCCTATATGTTGTGGCAAAAACACAGAAATTCTCCTTATTTTGGGGCAAAACTCAGAAATTCCACTTATTTTGGGGCAAAATTCCAGAAATTTCCTTTATTTCGGTGCAAAATTGCAGAAATTTCTCTTATTTAGGGGCAAAATTGCAGAAATTTGACTTATTTCAGGAAAAAAAGACAGAAATATTCCTTATTTTGGGGCAAAAAGGCAGAAATTTGTAATATTATGTGGCAAAAATGCAAAAATTTCCCTTATTTTGAGGTGAAAAGGCTGAAATTCCCCTTATTTGAGGGCAAAACGGCAGAAATTTCCTTTATTTTGGGACAAAATTGCAGAAATTTCACTTATTTCAGGGTAATAAGTCAGAAAATTTCCTTATTTTGGGGCAAAAAAGACAGAAAATCCCTTTGTTTTGGTGGAAAAAGACAGAAATTCCACTTATTTAGAGGCAAAAAAGCAGAAATTCTCCATATTTTGGAGCAAAAATGAAGAAATTTCCTTTTTTTAAGGCAAAAAGTTATCCATTCCTTTTATTTATGGGCAAAAATAAAGAAATTTCCCGTATTTTGGGGCAAAATTCCAGATATTTTCCTTATTCTTGGGCAAAATTGCAGAAATTTCACTTATTTTAGGGCAAAATTGCAGAAATTTCACTTATTTCAGTGAAAAAAGGCAGAAATTTCCCTTATTTTGGGGCAAAACGGCAGAAATTCTCCTTATTTTGAGGTAAAAAGGCTGAAATTCCCCTTATTTGGGGGCAAAAAGACAGAAATTTCCCTTATATTGGGGCAAAATTGCAGAAATTTCACATATTTCAGGGTAATAAGTCAGAAATTCCTCTTATTTTGGGGCAAAAAAGACAGAAATTTCCATTGTTTTGGGGGAAATGGCAGAAATTCCACATATTTAGAGGCAAAAAGGCAAAAATTTCTCTTATTTTGGAGCAAAAATGAAGAAATTTACCTTTTTATGGCAAAAAGGTATGCATTCCCATTATTTTCGGGCAAAAAGGCAGAAATTTTCTGTATTTTGGAGCAAAATTGCAGAAATTCCCCTAATTTTGGGGAAAAAGCCAGAAATTCTTTTTATTTTGGGGCAAAAATCAGAAATTCCTCTTATTTTGGCGTAATTCCAGAAATTTCCTCTATTTTGGGACAAAATTGCAGGAATTTACCTTATTTTGGGGCAAAATTGCAGAAATTTCCTTTTTTTGGGGCAAAATTGCAGAAATTTCACTTATTTTCAGGTGAAAAGGCTGAAATTTCCTTTATTTTGGGGCAAAAAGGAGAAATTCTCTTTATTTTGGGGCAAAATTGCAGACATTTCCCTTATTATAGAAAATAATTGCAGAAATTTCCATTATTTTAGGGCAAAATTGCAGAAATTTCACTTATTTCAGAGAAAAAAAGCAAAATTTTTTCTTATTTTGGAGCAAAAAGGCAGAAATTCCCATTATTTTGGGGGAAAAAGGAGGAAATTCACCGTATTTTGGGGTAAAATTGCAGAAATTTCACATATTTTAGGGCAAAAAGGCAGAAATTTCCCTTATTTTGGGGCAAAATTGCAGTAATTTCACTTATTTTAGGGTAATAAGTCAGAAATTCCCTTTATTTTGGGGCAAAAAAGACAGAAATTCCCTTTGTTTTGGGGGAAAAAGACAGAAATTCCACTTATTTAGAGGCAAAAAGGCAGAAATTCCCCTTATTTTGGAGCAAAAATGAAGAAATTTCCCATTTTTATGGCAAAAAGTTATGCATTCCCGTTATTTTCGGGCAAAAAGACAGAAATTCCTCGTATTTTGGATTAAAATTGCAGAAATTCCCCTAATTGTGGGGCAAAAGGCAGAAATTCCCTATATGTTTGGGCAAAAAGACGGAAATTCTCCTTATTTTGGGGCAAAACTCAGAAATTCCATTTATTTTGGGGCAAAATTCAAAAAATTTCACTTATTTTGGGGCAAAATTGCAGAAATTTCACTCATTTTGGGGCAAAATTTCAGAAATTTCACTTATTTCTGAGAAAAGGAGCAAAAATTTTTCTTATTTTGGGGCAAAAAGGCAGAAATTCCCATTATTTTGGGGGAAAAAGGAGGAAATTCACCGTATTTTGGGGTAAAATTGCAGAAATTTCACATATTTCAGGGCAAAAAGGCAGAAATTTCCCTTATTTTGGGACAAAATTGCAGAAATTTCACTTATTTCAGGGTAATAAGTCAGAAAATTTCCTTATTTTGGGGCAAAAAAGACAGAAAATCCCTTTTATTTTGGTGGAAAAAGACAGAAATTCCACTTATTTAGAGGCAAAAAAGCAGAAATTCTCCTTATTTTGGAGCAAAAATGAAGAAATTTCCTTTTTTTAAGGCAAAAAGTTATCCATTCTTTTTATTTATGGGCAAAAATAAAGAAATTTCCCGTATTTTGAAGCAAAATTCCAGAAATTTCCCTTATTCTTGGACAAAATTGCAGAAATTTCACTTATTTTAGGGCAAAATTGCAGAAATTTCACTTATTTCAGTGAAAAAAGCAGAAATTCCCCTTATTTTGAGGTGAAAAGGCTGAAATTCCCCTTATTATGGGGCAAAAAGGCAGAAAATTCCCTCTTTTGGGGACAAAATTGCAGAAATTTCACTTATTTCAGGGTAATAAGTCAGAAAATTTCCTCATTTTGTGGCAAAAAGACAGAAAATCCCTCTGTTTTGGAGGAAAAAGACAGAAATTCAACTTATTTAGAGGCAAAAAAGCAGAAATTCCCCTTATTTTGGAGCAAAAATGAAGAAATTTCCCTTTTTTAAGGCAAAAAGGTATGCATTCTTTTTATTTACGGGCAAAACGGCAGAAATTTCCCATATTTTGGACCAAAATTGCAGAAATTCCCCTAATTGTGGGGCAAAAATGCAGAAATTCCCTATATGTTGCGGCAAAAAGACAGAAATTCTTATTTTGGGGCAAAACTCAGAAATTCCACTTATTTTGGGGCAAATTTCCAGAAATTTCCCTTATTCTTGGGCAAAATTGCAGAAATTCCCCGTATTTTAGAGCAAAATTGCAGAAATTCCCCTAATTGTGGGGCAAAAATGCAGAAATTCCCTATATGTTGTGGCAAAAACACAGAAATTCTCCTTATTTTGGGGCAAAACTCAGAAATTCCACTAATTTTGGGGCAAAATTCCAGAAATTTCCTTTATTTCGGTGCAAAATTGCAGAAATTTCTCTTATTTAGGGGCAAAATTGCAGAAATTTGACTTATTTCAGGAAAAAAAGACAGAAATATTCCTTATTTTGGGGCAAAAAGGCAGAAATTCGTAATATTTTGTGGCAAAAATGCAGAAATTTCCCTTATTTTGAGGTGAAAAGGCTGAAATTCCCCTTATTTGAGGGCAAAACGGCAGAAATTTCCCTTATTTTGGGACAAAATTGCAGAAATTTCACTTATTTCAGGGTAATAAGTCAGAAATTCCCCTTATTTTGGGGCAAAAAAGAGAGAAATTTCCTTTGTTTTGGGGGAAATGGCAGAAATTCCACATATTTAGAGGCGAAAAGGCAAAAATTTCTCTTATTTTGGAGCAAAAATGAAGAAATTTACCTTTTTATGGCAAAAAGGTATGCATTCCCATTATTTTCGGGCAAAAAGGCAGAAATTCTCTGTATTTTGGAGCAAAATTGCAGAAATTCCCCTAATTTTGGGGCAAAAGCCAGAAATTCTTTTTATTTTGGGGCAAAAATCAGAATATCCTCTTATTTTGGCGTAATTCCAGAAATTTCCTCTATTTTGGGACAAAATTGCAGGAATTTACCTTATTTTGGGGCAAAATTGCAGAAATTTCCTTTTTTGGGGGCAAAATTGCAGAAATTTCACTTATTTTCAGGTGAAAAGGCTGAAATTTCCTTTATTTTGGGGCAAAAAGGAGAAATTCTCTTTATTTTGGGGCAAAGTTGCAGACATTTCCCTTATTATAGAAAATAATTGCAGAAATTTCCATTATTTTAGGGCAAAATTGCAGAAATTTCACTTATTTCAGAGAAAAAAAGCAAAATTTTTTCTTATTTTGGAGCAAAAAGGCAGAAATTCCCATTATTTTGGGGGAAAAAGGAGGAAATTCACCGTATTTTGGGGTAAAATTGCAGAAATTTCACATATTTTAGGGCAAAAAGGCAGAAATTTCCCTTATTTTGGGGCAAAATTGCAGTAATTTCACTTATTTTAGGGTAATAAGTCAGAAATTCCCTTTATTTTGGGGCAAAAAAGACAGATATTCCCTTTGTTTTGGGGGAAAAAGACAGAAATTCCACTTATTTAGAGGCAAAAAGGCAGAAATTCCCCTTATTTTGGAGCAAAAATGAAGAAATTTCCCATTTTTATGGCAAAAAGTTATGCATTCCCCTTATTTTCGGGCAAAAAGACAGAAATTCCTCGTATTTTGGATTAAAATTGCAGAAATTCCCCTAATTGTGGGGCAAAAGGCAGAAATTCCCTATATGTTTGGGCAAAAAGACGGAAATTCTCCTTATTTTGGGGCAAAACTCAGAAATTCCATTTATTTTGGGGCAAAATTCAAAAAATTTCACTTATTTTGGGGCAAAATTGCAGAAATTTCACTTATTTTGGGGCAAAATTTCAGAAATTTCACTTATTTCTGAAAAAAAAAGCAAAAATTTTTCTTATTTTTTGGGCAAAAGGCAGAAATTCTCATTATTTTGGGGCAAAAAAGCAGAAATTAACCTTATTTTGGGGTAAAATTGCAGAAATTTCACATATTTCAGGGCAAAAAGCAGAAATTTCCCTAATTTTAGGGCAAAATTGCAGAAATTTCACTTATTTTGGGGCAAAATTGCAGAAATTTCACTTATTTCAGGGAAGAACTCAGAAATTTTCCTTATTTTTGGGCAAAAATGCAGAAATTCTCAATATTTTGTGGAAAAAATGCAGAAATTTTCCTTATTTTGAGGTAAAAAGGCTGAAATTCCTCTTATTTGGGAGCAAAAAGGAAGAAATGCCCTTATTTTCGGGCAAGAAGACAGTAATTCCCCATATTTTGTGGCAAAAAGGAAGAAATTTATTTTATTTTGGGGCAAAATTGCAGATATATCACTTATTTCAGGGAATAATTCAAAAATTCCTTTTTTTGGGGCAAAAAGACATAAATTCCATTTATTTTTGGGTAAAAAGGGAGAAATTTCACTTATTTTGAGGTAAAAAGGCAGAAATTCCTCTTATTTTGGGGCAAAAATGAAGAAATTTCCCTTTTTTGTGGTAAAAGTTATACATTCCCCTTACTTTCGGGATAAAAAGCAGAAATTCCTCGTATTTTGAAGCAAAATTGCAGAAATTCTCATAATTTTCGTGCAAAAAGGCAGAAATTCCCGTAATTTTGGGGCAAAAGAAGAAATTCCCTTTATTTTGAGGCAAAAATCAGAAATTCCCCTTCTTTTGGGGCAAAATTCAAGAAATTTCCTTTATTTTGGTGCAAAATTGCAGGAATTTACCTTATTTTTGGGCAATATTGCAGAAATTTCCATTATTTGGGGCAAAATTGCAGAACTTTCATTTATTTTCAGGTAAAAAGGCTGAAATTTCCTTAATTTTCGGGCAAAAAGTGAGAAATTCCCCTTATTTTGGGGCAAAATTGCAGAAATTTCCTTTTTTATGGGAAATATTGCAGAAATTTTTCTTAATTTAAGGCAAAATTGCAGAAATTTCACTTATTTCAGAGAAAAAAAGCAAAAATTTTTCTTGTATTGGGGCAAAAAGGCAGAAATTCCCATTATTTTGGGGCAAAAAGGCAGAAATTTCCTTTTTTTGGGGCAAAATTGCAGAAATTTCACTTATTTTCAGGTGAAAAGGCTGAAATTTCCTTTATTTTGGGGCAAAAAGGAGAAATTCTCTTTATTTTGGGGCAAAATTGCAGACATTACCCTTATTATAGAAAATAATTGCAGAAATTTCTCTTATTTTAGGGCAAAATTGCAGAAATTTCACTTATTTCAGAGAAAAAAAGCAAAAATTTTTCTTATTTTAAGGCAAAAAGTCAGAAATTCCCATTATTTTGGGGGAAAAAGGAGGAAATTCACCGTATTTTGGGGTAAAATTGCAGAAATTTCACATATTTCAGGGCAAAAAGGCAGAAATTTCCCTTATTTTCGGGCAAAATTGCAGAAGTTTCACTTATTTTAGGGTAATAAGTCAGAAAATTTCCTTATTTTGGGGCAAAAAAGAGAGAAAATCCCTTTGTTTTGGTGGAAAAAGACAGAAATTCCACTTATTTAGAGGCAAAAAAGCAGAAATTCTCCTTATTTTGGAGCAAAAATGAAGAAATTTCCTTTTTTTAAGGCAAAAAGTTATCCATTCTTTTTATTTATGGGCAAAAATAAAGAAATTTCCCGTATTTTGGGACAAAATTCCAGAAATTTCCCTTATTCTTGGGCAAAATTGCAGAAATTTCACTTATTTTAGGGCAAAATTGCAGAAATTTCACTTATTTCAGTGAAAAAAGGCAGAAATTCCCCTTATTTTGAGGTTAAAAGGCTGAAATTCCCCTTATTATGGGGCAAAAAGGCAGAAATTTCCCTTATTTGGGGACAAAATTGCAAAAATTTCACTTATTTCAGGGTAATAAGTCAGAAAATTTCCTCATTTTGGGGCAAAAAAGACAGAAAATCCCTCTGTTTTGGAGGAAAAAGACAGAAATTCAACTTATTTAGAGGCAAAAAAGCAGAAATTTTCCTTATTTTGGAGCAAAAATGAAGAAATTTACCTTTTTATGGCAAAAAGGTATGCATTCCCATTATTTTCGGGCAAAAAAACAGAAATTCGACGTATTTTGGAGCAACATTGCAGAAATTCCCCTAATTTTGGGGCAAAAGCCAGAAATTCCCTTTATTTTGGGGCAAAAATTAGAAATTCCCCTTATTTTGGGGCAAAATTCCAGAAATTTTCTTTATTTTGGGGCAAAATTGCAGGAATTTACCTTATTTTGGGGCAAAATTGCAGAAATTTCACTTATTTTCTGGTAAAAAGGCTGAAATTTCCTTTATTTTGGGGCATAAAGGGAGAAATTCCCCTTATTTTGGGGCAAAATTGCAGAAATTTTCCTTATTATGCAATAAAATTGCAGAAATTTCACTTATTTTAGGGCAAAATTGCAGAAATTTCACTTATTTCAGAGAAAAAAAGAAAAAATTTTTCTTATTTTGGGGCAAAAAGGCAGAAATTCACCTTATTTTGGGGTAAAATTGCAGAAATTTCACATATTTCAGGGCAAAAAGGCAGAAATTCCTAATATTTTGTGCCAAAATTCAAAAATTTCCCTTATTTTAAGGTAAAAATGCTAAAATTTTCCTTATTTGGGGGAAAAAAGGCAGAAATTTCCCTTATTTTTGGGCAAAATTGCAGAAATTTCACTTATTTCAGGGTAATGAGTCAGAAATTCCTCTTATTTTGGGGCAAAAAAGAGAGAAATTCCCTTTGTTTTTTGGAAAAAAGACAGAAATTCCACTTATTTAGAGGCAAAAAGGCAGAAATTCCCATTATTTTGGAGCAAAAATGAAGAAATTTCCCTTTTTTGTGGCAAAAAATATACATTCCCCTTACTTTCGGGATAAAAAGCAGAAATTCCCCGTATTCTTAAGCAAAATTGCAGACATTCTCATAATTTTCGGGCAAAAAGGAAGAAATTCTCTTTATTTTGGGGCAAAAAAACAGAAAATCTTTTTTTTCGGGAGCAAACAGTCAGAAATTCTCATTATTTTGGGGCAAAATTGCAGAAATTTCCTTTACATTGGGGCAAAATTGCAGAAATTTGTCTTATTTCAGGGAAAAATACAGAAATTTTCCTTATTTTAAGGCAAAAAGGCAGAAATTCCTAATATTATGTGGCAAAAATGCCGAAATTCCCCTTATTTTGAGGTGAAAAGGCTGAAATTTCCCTTATTTTGGGGCAAAAAGGCAGAAATTTCCCTTATTTGGGGACAAAATTGCAGAAATTTCACTTATTTCAGGGTAATAAGTCAGAAAATTTTCTTATTTGGTGGCAAAAAAGACAGAAAATCCCTCTGTTTTGGAGGAAAAAGACAGAAATTCAACTTATTTAGAGGCAAAAAAGCAGAAATTCCCCTTATTTTGGAGCAAAAATGAAGAAATTTCCCTTTTTTAAGGCAAAAAGGTATGCATTCTTTTTATTTACGGGCAAAACGGCAAAAATTTCCCGTATTTTGGAGCAAAATTGCAGAAATTCCCCTAATTGTGGGGCAAAAATGCACAAATTCCCTATATGTTGCGGCAAAAAGACAGAAATTCTCCTTATCTTGGGGCAAAACTCAGAAAATCCACTTATTTTGGGGCAAAATTCCAGAAATTTCCCTTATTCTTGGGCAAAATTGCAGAAATTTCACTTATTTTTGGGCAAAATTGCAGAAATTTCACTTATTTCAGTGAAAAAAGGCAGAAATTTCCCTTATTTTTGGGCAAAAAGGCAGAAATTCTCCTTATTTTGAGGTAAAAAGGCTGAAATTCCCATTATTTGAGGGCAAAAAGGCAGAAATTTCCCTTATTTTGAAGCAAAAATGCAGAAATTTCACTTATTTCAGGAAATAAGTCAGAAATTCATTTTATTTTGGGAAAAAAAGGACAGAAATTCCCTTTATTTTGGGGGAAATGACAGAAATTCCACTTATTTAGAGGCAAAAAAGCAGAAATTTCCCTTATTTTGGAGCAAAAATGAAGAAATTTAACTTTTTATGGCAAAAAGGTATGCGTTCCCATTATTTTCGGGCAAAAAGGCAGAAATTCCCCGTATTTTAGAGCAAAATTGCAGAAATTCCCCTAATTTTGTGGCAAAAGCCAGAAATTCCCTTTATTTTGGGACAAAAATCAGAAATTCCCCTTATTTTGGGGCAAAATTCAAAAAATTTCCCTTATTTTTGGGCAAAATTGCAGGAATTTACCTTATTTTGGGGCAAAATTGCAGAAATTTCCTTTATTTGGGGCAAAATTGCAGAAATTTCACTTATTTTCTGGTGAAAAGCCTGAAATTTCCTTTATTTTGGGGCAAAAAGGTAGAAATTCCCCTTATTTTGGGGCAAAATTGCAGAAATTTCCCTTATTATGCGATAAAATTGCAGAAATTTCACTTATTTTAGGGCAAAATTGCAGAAATTTCACTTATTTCAGAGAAAAAAAGCAAAAATTTTTCTTATTTTGGGGTAAAAAGGCAGAAATTCCCATTATTTTGGGGCAAAAAGGCAGAAATTCACCTTATTTTGGGGTAAAATTTCAGAAATTTCACATATTTCAGGGCAAAAAGGCAGAAATTTCTTTTATTTTGGGGCAAAATTGCAGAAATTTTACTTATTTCAGGGTAATAAGTCAGAAATTCCCCTTATTTTGGGTCAAAAAAGACAGAAATTCCCTTTGTTTTGGGGGAAATGACAGAAATTCCACTTATTTAGAGGCAAAAAGGCAGAAATTCCCCTTATTTTGGAGCAAAAATGAAGAAATTTCCCTTTTTTATGGCAACAAGTTATGCATTCCCCTTATTTTCGGGCAAAAGGGCATAAATTCCCTGTATTTTGGAGCAAAATTGCAGAAATTCCCCTAATTGTGGGGCAAAAAGGCAGAAATTCCCTATATGTTGGGGCAAAAAGATAAAAATTCTCCTTATTTTGGGACAAAACTCAGAAATTAAAATTTTGGTGCAAATTCCAGAAATTTCTTTTATTTTGGGGCAAAATTGCAGAAATTTCACTTATTTTGGGGCAAAATTGCAGAAATTTAACTTATTTCAGTGTAAAAAGGCAGAAATTTTTTTTATTTTGTGGCAAAAAGGCAGAAATTCCTAATACTTTGTGCCAAAATTCAAAAATTCCCCTTATTTTGAGGTAAAAATGCTAAAATTCCCCTTATTTGGGGGCAAAAAAGAAGAAATTTTCCTATTTTTGTGCAAAATTGCAGAAATTTCACTTATTTCACGGTAATAAGTCAGAAATTCCCCTTATTTTGGGGCAAAAATGACAGAAATTCCCTTTGTTTTGGGGGAAATGACAGAAATTCCACTTATTTAGAGGCAAAAAGGCAGAAATTTCCCTTATTTTGGAGCAAAAATGAAGAAATTTACCTTTTTATGGCAAAAAGGTATGCATTCCCATTATTTTCAGGCAAAAAGGCAGAAATTCCCCGTATATTGGAGCAAAATTGCAATAATTCCCTTAATTTTGTGGCAAAAGCCAGAAATTCCCTTTATTTTGGGGCAAAAATCAGAAATTCCCCTTATTTTGGGGCAAAATTCAAAAAA
Organism: Micromys minutus; assembly: GCF_963924665.1. Classification (NCBI taxonomy): domain Eukaryota; kingdom Metazoa; phylum Chordata; class Mammalia; order Rodentia; family Muridae; genus Micromys; species Micromys minutus. Next base: position 7,738,129 of record NW_027667467.1, on the reverse strand, counting down.
TTTCCTTTATTTTTGGGCAAAATTGCAGGAATTTACCTTATTTTGGGGCAAAATTGCAGAAATTTCCTTTATTTGGGGCAAAATTGCAGAAATTTCACTTATTTTCTGGTAAAAAGGCTGAAATTTCCATTATTTGGGGGCAAAAAGGGAGAAATTCCCCTTATTTTGGGGCAAAATTGCAGAAATTTCCCTTATTATGCAATAAAATTGCAGAAATTTCACTTATTTTAGGGCAAAATTGCAGAAATTTCACTTATTTCAGAGAAAAAAAGCAAAATTTTTTTTTATGTTGGGGCAAAAAGGCAGAAATTCCCATTATTTTGTGGCAAAAAGGCAGAAATTCACCTTATTATGGGGTAAAATTTCAGAAATTTCACATATTTCAGGGCAAAAAGGCAGAAATTTCCCTTATTTTGGGGCAAAATTGCAGAATTTTCACTTATTTCAGGGTAATAAGTCAGAAATTTCCCTTATTTTAGGGCAAAAAGACAGAAATTCCCATTGTTTTGGAGTAAAAAGACAGAAATTCCACTTATTTAGAGGCAAAAAGGCAGAAATTACCCTTATTTTGGAGAAAAAATGAAGAAATTTCCCTTTTTTATGGCAACAAGTTATGCATTCCCCTTATTTTCGGGCAAAAAGACAGAAATTCCCCGTATTTTTGAGCAAAATTGCAGAAATTCCCCAAATTGTGGGGCAAAAAGGCAGAAATTCCCTATATGTTGGGGCAAAAAGACAAAAATTCTCCTTATTTTGGGGCAAAACTCTGAAATTCCAAATTTTGGTGCAAAATTCCAGAAATTACCCTTATTTTGGGGCAAAATTGCAGAAATTGCACTTATTTTGGGGCAAAATTGCAGAAATTTCACTTATTTCATGGGAAAAAGGCAGAAATTTTTCTTATTTTGGGGCAAAAAGTCAGAAATTCCTAATATTTTATGCCAAAATTAAAAAATTCCCCTCATTTTGAGGTAAAAATGCTAAAATTCCCCTTATTTGAGAGCAAAAAGGCAGAAATTTCCCTTATTTTTGGGCAAAATTGCAGAAATTTCACTTATTTCAGGGTAATGAGTCAGAAATTCCTCTTATTTTGGGGCAAAAAATAGAGAAATTCCCTTCGTTTTTTGGGAAAAGGCCCGAAATTCCACTTATTAGGGGTAAAAAGTCAGAAATTCCCCTTATTTTGGAGCAAAAATGAAGAAATTTCCCTTTTTGTGGCAAAAAAATATACATTACCCTTACACTCAAGATAAAAAGCAGAAATTCCCCGTATTTTGAAGCAAAATTGCAGAAATTCTCATAATTTTCGGGCTAAAAGTCCGAAATTCTCCTTATTTTGGTGCAAAAAGACAGAAAATCTTTTTTTTCGGGAGCAAACAGTGAGAAATTCTCCTTATTTTGGGGCAAAATTGCAGAAATTTCCTCTACATTGGGCAAAATTGCAGAAATTTGACTTATTTCAGGGAAAAAAGACAGAAATTTTCCTTATTTTGGGGCAAAAAGGCAGAAATTCCTAATATTTTGTGGCAAAAATGCAGAAATACCCCTTATTTTGAGGTGAAAAGGCTGAAATTCCCCTTATTTTGGGGCAAAAAAGCAGATATTTCCCTTATTTTGGGACAAAATTGCAGAAATTTCACTTATTTCAGGTTATAAGTCGGAAAATTTCCTTATTTTGGGGCAAAAAAGACCGAAAATCCCTTTGTTTTGGAGGAAAAAGACAGAAATTCCACTTATTTGAAGGCAAAAAAGCAGAAATTCCCCTTATTTTGGAGCAAAAATGAAGAAATTTCCTTTTTTAAACCAAAAAGGTATGCATTCTTTTTATTTACGGGCAAAAAGGCAGAAATTTTCCGTATTTTGGAGCAAAATTGCAGATATTCCTCTAATTATGGGGCAAAAATGCAGAAATTCCCTAGATGTTGGGGAAAAAATACTGAAATTCTCTTTATTTTGGGGCAAAACTCAGAAATTCCACTTATTTCGGGGCAAAATTCCAGGAATTTCCCTTATTCTTGGGCAAAATTGCAGAAATTTCACTTATTTTAGGGCAAAATTGCAGAAATTTCACTTATTTCAGTGAAAAAAGGCAGAAATTTCCCTTATTTTGGGGCAAAACGGCAGAAATTCTCCTTATTTTGAGGTAAAAAGGCTGAAATTCCCCTTATTTGGGGGCAAAAAGACAGAAATTTCTATTATATTGGGGCAAAATTGCAGAAATTTCACATATTTCAGGGTAATAAGTCAGAAATTCCCCTTATTTTGGGGCAAAAAAGACAGAAATTTCCTTTGTTTTGGGGGAAATGGCAGAAATTCCACATATTTAGAGGCAAAAAGGCAAAAATTTCTCTTATTTTGGAGCAAAAATGAAGAAATTTACCTTTTTATGGCAAAAAGGTATGCATTCCCATTATTTTCGGGCAAAAAGGCAGAAATTCCCATTATTTTGGAGCAAAATTGCAGAAATTCCTCTAATTTTGGGGCAAAAGCCAGAAATTCCCTTTATTTTAGGGCAGAAATCAGAAATTCCCATTATTTTGGGGCAAAATTCCAGAAATTTCCTTTATTTTGGGGCAAAATTGCAGGAATTTACCTTATTTTGGGGCAAAATTGAAGAAATTTTCTTTATTTGGGGCAAAATTGCAGAAATTTTATATATTTTCAGGTAAAAAGGCTGAAATTTCCTTTATTTTGGGGCAAAAAGGGAGAAATTCCCCTTATTTTGGGGCAAAATTGCAGAAATTTCCCTTATTATGCGATAAAATTGCAGAAATTTCACTTATTTTAGGGTAAAATTGCAGAAATTTCACTTATTTCAGAGAAAAAAAGCAAAAATTTTTCTTATATTGGGGCAAAAAGGCAGAAATTCCCATTATTTTGTGACAAAAAGGCAGAAATTCACCTTAATTTGGTGTAAAATTGCAGAAATTTCACATATGTCAGGGCAAAAAGGCAGAGATTTCCTTTATTTTGGGGCAAAATTGCAGAAATTTCACTGATTTCAGGGTAATAATTCGGAAATTCCCTTTATTTTGGGGCAAAAAAGACAGAAATTCTTTTTGTTTTGGGGGAAAAAGACAGAAATTCCACTTATTTAGAGGCAAAAAGGCAGAAATTCCCCTTATTTTGGAGCAAAAATGAAGAAATTTCCCTTTTTTATGGCAACAAGTTATGCATTCCCCTTATTTTCGGGCAAAAAGACAGAAATTCCCCGTAATTTGGAGCAAAATTGCAGAAATTCCCCTAATTGTGGGGCAAAAAGGCAGAAATTCCCTATATGTTGGGGCAAAAAGACAAAAATTCTTCTTATTTTGGAGCAAAACTAAGAAATTCCAAATTTTGGTGCAAAATTCCAGAAATTTCCCTTATTTTGGGTCAAAATTGCAGAAATTTTACTTATTTCAGGGTAATGAGTCAGAAATTCCTTGTATTTTGGGGTAAAAAAGAAAGAAATTCCCTTTGATTTTTGGGAAAAAGACAGAAATTCCACTTATTTAGAGGCAAAAAGACAGAAATTCCCCTTATTTTGGAGCAAAAATGAAGAAATTTCTTTTTTTTGTGGCAAAAAATATATATTCCCCTTACTTTCGGGATAAAAAGAAGAAATTCCCCGTATTTTGAAGCAAAATTGCAGAAATTCTCATAATTTTCGGAAAAAAAAGGCAGAAATTCTCTTTATTTTGGGGCAAAAAGACAGAAAATCTCCTTTTTTTGGGAGCAAACATTCAGAAATTTTCCTCATTTTGGGGAAAAATTGCAGAAATTTCCTTTACATTGGAGCAAAATTGCAGAAATTTCCCTTATTAGGGGAAAAGATTGCAGAAATTTCCCTTATTTTAGGGCAAAATTGCAGAAATTTTACTTATTTCAGAGAAAAAAAGCAAAAATTTTTCTTTTTTGGGGGCAAAAAGGCAGAAATTCCCATTATTTTGGGGAAAAAAACAGAAATTCACCTTATTTTGGGGTAAAATAACAGAAATTTCACATATTTCAGGGCAAAAAGGAAGAAATTTTCCTTATTCTGAGGCAAAATTGCAGAAATTTAACTTATTTCAGGGTAATAAGTCAGAAATTCCCCTTATTTTGGGGCAAAAAAGACAGAAATTCCCTTTGTTTTCGGGGAAAACGACAGAAATTCCATTATCTAGAGGAAAAGAGGCAGAAATTCCCCTTATTTTGGAGCAAAAATGAAGAAATTTCCCTTTTTATGGCAAAAAGGTATGCATTCCCATTATTTTCAGGCAAAAAGGCAGAAATTACCCGTATTTTGGAGCAAAATTGAAGAAATTCCCCTAATTTTGGGGCAAAAGGCAGAAATTCCTTTTATTTTGAGGCAAAAATCAGAAATTCCCCTCATTTTGGGGCAAAATTCTAGAAATTTCCTTTTTTGGGGGGCAAAATTGCAGGAATTTACCTTATTTTTGGGCAAAATTGCAGATATTTCTCTTATTTGGGGCAAAAATGCAGAAATTTCACTTATTTTCAGGTAAAAAGACAGAAATTTCCTTTATTTTGGCGCAAAAAGGGAGAAATTCCCTTTATTTTGGGGTAAAATTGCAGACATTTTTCTTATTATGGGGAAAAATTGCAGAAATTTTCCTTATTTTAGGGCAAAATTGAAGAAATTTCACTTATTTCAGAGAAAAAAAGCAAAAATTTTTCTTATTTTTGGGCAAAAAGGCAGAAATTCTCATTATTTTGGGGCAAAAAGGCAGAAATTCACCTTATTTTAAGGTAAAATTGCAGAAATTTCACATATTTCAGGGCAAAAAGGCAGAAATTTCCCTTATTTTGGGGCAAAATTGCAGAAATTTTCCTTATTTTGGGGCAAAAATTCAAGAAATTTCACTTATTTCAGGGTAATGAGTCAGAAATTCCTCTTATTTTGGGGCAAAAAAGAAAGAAATTCCCTTTGTTTTTTTGAAAAAAAACCCAGAAATTCCAGTTATTTAGAGGCAAAAAGCAGAAATTCCCCTTATTTTGGAGCAAAAATGAAGAAATATCCCTTTTTTGTGGCAAAAAATATACATCCCCCTTACTTTTGGGATAAAAAGCAGAAATTCCCCGTATTTTGAAGCAAAATTGCAGAAATTCTCATAATTTTCGGGCAAAAAGGCAGAAATTCTCCTTATTTTGGGGCAAAAGTTAGAAAATCTCCTTTTTCGAGAGCAAACAGTCAGAAATTCTACTTATTTTGGGGCAAAATTGCAGAAATTTCCTTTACATTGGGGCAAAATTGCAGAAATTTCCCTTATTAAGGGAAAAAATTGCAGAATTTCCCTTATTTTAGGGTATAATTGCAGAAATTTTACTTATTTCAGAGAAAAAAAGCAAAAATTTTTCTTATTTTGGGGCAAAAAGGCAGAAATTCCTTATGTTTTTGGGGAAAAAGACAGAAATTCCACTTATTTAGAGGCAAAAACCCAGAAATTCTCCTTATTTTGGAGCAAAAATTAAGAAATTTCCCTTTTTTATGGCAACAAGTTATGCATTCCCCTAATTTTCAGGCAAAAAGACAGAAATTTCCTGTATTTTGGAGCAAAATTGCAGAAATTCCTCTTATTGTGGGGCAAAAAGGCAGAAATTCCCTATATGTTGGGGCAAAAAGACAAAAATTCTCCTTATTTTGGGGCAAAACTCAGAAATTCCACTTTTTTTAGTGCGAAATTCTAGAAATTTCCCTTATTTTGGGGCAAAATTGAAGAAATTTCACTTATTTTGGGGCAAAATTGCAGAAATTTCACTTATTTCAGAGAAAAAAGGCAGAAATTTTACTTATTTTGGAGCAAAAATGCAGAAATTCCTAATATTTTGTGCCAAAATTCATAAATTCCCTTTATTTTGAGGTAAAAATGCTGAAATTCCCTTTATTTGGGGGCAAAAAGGCAGAAATTTCTCTTATTTTGGGGCAAATTTGCAGAAATTTCACTTATTTCAGGGTAATGAGTCAGAAATTCCTTTTATTTTGAGGCAAAAAAGGGAGAAATTCCCTTTGATTTTTGGGAAAAAGACAGAAATTCCACTTATTTAGAGGCAAAAAGGCAGAAATTCCCCTTATTTTGGAGCAAAAATGAAGAAATTTCCCTTTTTTGTGGCAAAAAATATACATTCCCCTTACTTTCGGGATAAAAAGCAGAAATTCCCCGTATTTTGAAGCAAAATTGCAGAAATTCTCCCAATTTTCGGGCAAAAAGGCAGAAATTCTCCTTATTTTGGGGCAAAAATAGAGAAAATCTCCTTTTTTCGGGAGCAAACAGTAAGAAATTCTCCTTATTTTGGGGCAAAATTGCAGAAATTTCCTTTACATTGGGGCAAAATTACAGAAATTTCCCTTATTAAGGGAAAAAATTGCAGAAATTTCCCTTATTTTAGGGCAAAATTGCAGAAATTTTACTTATATCAGAGAAAAAAGCAAAAATATTTCTTATTTTGGGGCAAAAAGGCAGAAATTTCCATTATTTTGGGGCAAAAAAACAGAAATTCACTTTATTTTGGGTAAAATTGCAGAAATTTCACATATTTCAGGGCAAAGAGGCAGAAATTTTCCTTATTTTGGGGCAAAATTGCAGAAATTTCTCTAATTTCAGGGTAATAAGTCAGAAATTCCCCTTATTTAGGGGCAAAAAAGACAGAAATTCCCTTTGTTTTGGGGGAAAAAGACAGAAATTCCACTTATCTAGAGGCAAAAAGGCAGAAATTCCCTTTATTTTGGAGCAAAAATGAAGAAATTTCCCTTTTTATGGCAAAAAGGTATGCATTCCCATTATTTTCAGGAAAAAAGGCAGAAATTCCCCGTATTTTGGAGCAAAATTGAAGAAATTCCCCTAATTTGGGGGCAAAAGGCAGAAATTCCTTTTATTTTCGGGCAAAAATCAGAAATTCCCCTTATTTTGTGGCAAAATTCTAGAAATTTCCTTTTTGTGGGGCAAAATTGCAGAAATTTCCCTTATTTAGGGCAAAATTGCAGAAATTTCACTTATTTTCAGGTAAAAAGAATAAAATTTTTTTTTATTTTGGGGCAAAAAGGGAAAAATTCCCTTTATTTTGGGGCAAAATTGCAGACATTTTTCTTATTATGGGGAAAAATTGCAGAAATTTCCCTTATTTTAGGGCAAAATTGCAGAAATTTCAATTATATCAGAGAAAAAAAGCAAAAATTTTTTTTATTTTGGGGCAAAATGCAGAAATTCTCATTATTTTATTGCAAAAAGGTAGAAATTCACCTTATTTTGGGTAAAATTGCAGAAATTTCTTTAATTTTGGGGCAAAATTGCAGAAATTTCACTTATTTCAGGGTAATGAGTCAGAAATTCCTTTTATTTTGGGGCACAAAAGGGAGAAATTCCCTTTCTTTTTTGGAAAGAAGACAGAAATTCCAGTTATTTAGAGGCAAAAAGCAGAAATTCTCCTTATTTTGGAACAATAATGAAGAAATTTCCCTTTATTGTGGCAAAAAATATACATTTTCCTTACTTTCGGTATAAAAAGCAGAAATTCCCTGTATTTTGAAGCAAAATTGCAGAAATTCTCATAATTTTCGGGCAAAAAGGCAGAAATTCTCCTTATTTTGGGGCAAAAAGACAGAAAATCTCCTTCTTTCGGGAGCAAATAGTCAGAAATTCTCAATATTTTGGGGCAAAATTGCAGAAATTTCCTTTACATTGGGGCAAAATTGCAGAAATTTCCATTATTATGGGAAAAAATTGCAGAAATTTCCCTTATTTTAGGGCAAAATTGCAGAAATTTTACTTATTTCAGAGAAAAAAAGCAAAAATTTTTCTTATTTTGTTGCAAAAAGGCAGAAATTCCCATTATTTTGGGGCAAAAAAACAGAAATTCACCTTATTTTGGGGTAAAATTGCAGAAATTTCACATATTTCAAGGCAAAAATGCAGAAATTTTCTTTATGCTGGGGCAAAATTGCAGAAATTTCACTTGTTTCAGGGTAATAAGTCAGAAATTCCCCTTATTTTGTGGCAAAAAAGACAGAAATTCCCTTGGTTTTGGGGGGAAAAAGACAGAAATTCCACTTATTTAGAGGCAAAAAGGCAGAAATTCCTTTTATTTTGGAGCAAAAATGAAGAAATTTCCCTTTTTTATGGCAACAAGTTATGCATTCCCCTTATTTTCGGGCAAAAAGAGAGAAATTCCATGTATTATGGAGCAAAATTGCAGAAATTTTCCTAATTGTGGGGCAAAAAGGCAGAAATTTCCTATATGTTGGGGCAAAAAGACAAAAATTCTCCTAATTTTGGGGCAAAACTCAAAAATTCCAAATTTTTGTGCAAAATTCCAGAAATTTCCCTTATTTTGGGGCATAATTGCAGAAATTTCAATTATTTTGGGGCAAAATTGCAGAAATTTCACTTATTTCAGGGAAAAAAGGCAGAAATTTTATTTATTTTGGGTCAAAAAGACAGAAATTCCTAATATTTTGTGCCAAAATTCAGAAATTCCCCTTATTTTGAGGTAAAAATGCTGAAATTCCCCTTATTTGAGGGCAAAAAGGCAGAAATTTCCCTTACTTTGGGGCAAAATTGCAGAAATTTCACTTATTTCAGGATATTGAGTCAGAAATTCCTTTTATTTTAAGGCAAAAAAGAGAGAAATTCCCTTTGATTTTTGGGAAAAGACAGAAATTCCACTTATTTAGAGGCAAAAAGACAGAAATTCCCCTTATTTTGGAGCAAAAATGAAGAAATTTCTTTTTTTTGTGGCAAAAAATATATATTCCCCTTACTTTCGGGATAAAAAGAAGAAATTCCCCGTATTTTGAAGCAAAATTGCAGAAATTCTCATAATTTTCGGAAAAAAAAGGCAGAAATTCTCTTTATTTTGGGGCAAAAAGACAGAAAATCTCCTTTTTTTGGGAGCAAACATTCAGAAATTTTCCTCATTTTGGGGAAAAATTGCAGAAATTTCCTTTACATTGGAGCAAAATTGCAGAAATTTCCCTTATTAGGGGAAAAGATTGCAGAAATTTCCCTTATTTTAGGGCAAAATTGCAGAAATTTTACTTATTTCAGAGAAAAAAAGCAAAAATTTTTCTTTTTTGGGGGCAAAAAGGCAGAAATTCCCATTATTTTGGGGAAAAAAACAGAAATTCACCTTATTTTGGGGTAAAATAACAGAAATTTCACATATTTCAGGGCAAAAAGGAAGAAATTTTCCTTATTCTGAGGCAAAATTGCAGAAATTTAACTTATTTCAGGGTAATAAGTCAGAAATTCCCCTTATTTTGGGGCAAAAAAGACAGAAATTCCCTTTGTTTTCGGGGAAAACGACAGAAATTCCATTATCTAGAGGAAAAGAGGCAGAAATTCCCCTTATTTTGGAGCAAAAATGAAGAAATTTCCCTTTTTATGGCAAAAAGGTATGCATTCCCATTATTTTCAGGCAAAAAGGCAGAAATTACCCGTATTTTGGAGCAAAATTGAAGAAATTCCCCTAATTTTGGGGCAAAAGGCAGAAATTCCTTTTATTTTGAGGCAAAAATCAGAAATTCCCCTCATTTTGGGGCAAAATTCTAGAAATTTCCTTTTTTGGGGGGCAAAATTGCAGGAATTTACCTTATTTTTGGGCAAAATTGCAGATATTTCTCTTATTTGGGGCAAAAATGCAGAAATTTCACTTATTTTCAGGTAAAAAGACAGAAATTTCCTTTATTTTGGCGCAAAAAGGGAGAAATTCCCTTTATTTTGGGGTAAAATTGCAGACATTTTTCTTATTATGGGGAAAAATTGCAGAAATTTTCCTTATTTTAGGGCAAAATTGAAGAAATTTCACTTATTTCAGAGAAAAAAAGCAAAAATTTTTCTTATTTTTGGGCAAAAAGGCAGAAATTCTCATTATTTTGGGGCAAAAAGGCAGAAATTCACCTTATTTTAAGGTAAAATTGCAGAAATTTCACATATTTCAGGGCAAAAAGGCAGAAATTTCCCTTATTTTGGGGCAAAATTGCAGAAATTTTCCTTATTTTGGGGCAAAAATTCAAGAAATTTCACTTATTTCAGGGTAATGAGTCAGAAATTCCTCTTATTTTGGGGCAAAAAAGAAAGAAATTCCCTTTGTTTTTTTGAAAAAAAACCCAGAAATTCCAGTTATTTAGAGGCAAAAAGCAGAAATTCCCCTTATTTTGGAGCAAAAATGAAGAAATATCCCTTTTTTGTGGCAAAAAATATACATTCCCCTTACTTTTGGGATAAAAAGCAGAAATTCCCCGTATTTTGAAGCAAAATTGCAGAAATTCTCATAATTTTCGGGCAAAAAGGCAGAAATTCTCCTTATTTTGGGGCAAAAGTTAGAAAATCTCCTTTTTCGAGAGCAAACAGTCAGAAATTCTACTTATTTTGGGGCAAAATTGCAGAAATTTCCTTTACATTGGGGCAAAATTGCAGAAATTTCCCTTATTAAGGGAAAAAATTGCAGAATTTCCCTTATTTTAGGGTATAATTGCAGAAATTTTACTTATTTCAGAGAAAAAAAGCAAAAATTTTTCTTATTTTGGGGCAAAAAGGCAGAAATTCCTTATGTTTTTGGGGAAAAAGACAGAAATTCGACTTATTTAGAGGCAAAAACCCAGAAATTCTCCTTATTTTGGAGCAAAAATTAAGAAATTTCCCTTTTTTATGGCAACAAGTTATGCATTCCCCTAATTTTCAGGCAAAAAGACAGAAATTTCCTGTATTTTGGAGCAAAATTGCAGAAATTCCTCTTATTGTGGGGCAAAAAGGCAGAAATTCCCTACATGTTGGGGCAAAAAGACAAAAATTCTCCTTATTTTGGGGCAAAACTCAGAAATTCCACTTTTTTTAGTGCGAAATTCTAGAAATTTCCCTTATTTTGGGGCAAAATTGAAGAAATTTCACTTATTTTGGGGCAAAATTGCAGAAATTTCACTTATTTCAGAGAAAAAAGGCAGAAATTTTACTTATTTTGGAGCAAAAATGCAGAAATTCCTAATATTTTGTGCCAAAATTCATAAATTCCCTTTATTTTGAGGTAAAAATGCTGAAATTCCCTTTATTTGGGGGCAAAAAGGCAGAAATTTCTCTTATTTTGGGGCAAATTTGCAGAAATTTCACTTATTTCAGGGTAATGAGTCAGAAATTCCTTTTATTTTGAGGCAAAAAAGGGAGAAATTCCCTTTGATTTTTGGGAAAAAGACAGAAATTCCACTTATTTAGAGGCAAAAAGGCAGAAATTCCCCTTATTTTGGAGCAAAAATGAAGAAATTTCCCTTTTTTGTGGCAAAAAATATACATTCCCCTTACTTTCGGGATAAAAAGCAGAAATTCCCCGTATTTTGAAGCAAAATTGCAGAAATTCTCCCAATTTTCGGGCAAAAAGGCAGAAATTCTCCTTATTTTGGGGCAAAAATACAGAAAATCTCCTTTTTTCGGGAGCAAACAGTAAGAAATTCTCCTTATTTTGGGGCAAAATTGCAGAAATTTCCTTTACATTGGGGCAAAATTACAGAAATTTCCCTTATTAAGGGAAAAAATTGCAGAAATTTCCCTTATTTTAGGGCAAAATTGCAGAAATTTTACTTATATCAGAGAAAAAAGCAAAAATATTTCTTATTTTGGGGCAAAAAGGCAGAAATTTCCATTATTTTGGGGCAAAAAAAACAGAAATTCACTTTATTTTGGGTAAAATTGCAGAAATTTCACATATTTCAGGGCAAAGAGGCAGAAATTTTCCTTATTTTGGGGCAAAATTGCAGAAATTTCTCTAATTTCAGGGTAATAAGTCAGAAATTCCCCTTATTTAGGGGCAAAAAAGACAGAAATTCCCTTTGTTTTGGGGGAAAAAGACAGAAATTCCACTTATCTAGAGGCAAAAAGGCAGAAATTCCCTTTATTTTGGAGCAAAAATGAAGAAATTTCCCTTTTTATGGCAAAAAGGTATGCATTCCCATTATTTTCAGGAAAAAAGGCAGAAATTCCCCGTATTTTGGAGCAAAATTGAAGAAATTCCCCTAATTTGGGGGCAAAAGGCAGAAATTCCTTTTATTTTCGGGCAAAAATCAGAAATTCCCCTTATTTTGTGGCAAAATTCTAGAAATTTCCTTTTTGTGGGGCAAAATTGCAGAAATTTCCCTTATTTAGGGCAAAATTGCAGAAATTTCACTTATTTTCAGGTAAAAAGAATAAAATTTTTTTTATTTTGGGGCAAAAAGGGAAAAATTCCCTTTATTTTGGGGCAAAATTGCAGACATTTTTCTTATTATGGGGAAAAATTGAAGAAATTTCCCTTATTTTAGGGCAAAATTGCAGAAATTTCAATTATATCAGAGAAAAAAAGCAAAAATTTTTTTTATTTTGGGGCAAAATGCAGAAATTCTCATTATTTTATTGCAAAAAGGTAGAAATTCACCTTATTTTGGGTAAAATTGCAGAAATTTCTTTAATTTTGGGGCAAAATTGCAGAAATTTCACTTATTTCAGGGTAATGAGTCAGAAATTCCTTTTATTTTGGGGCACAAAAGGGAGAAATTCCCTTTCTTTTTTGGAAAGAAGACAGAAATTCCAGTTATTTAGAGGCAAAAAGCAGAAATTCTCCTTATTTTGGAACAATAATGAAGAAATTTCCCTTTATTGTGGCAAAAAATATACATTTTCCTTACTTTCGGTATAAAAAGCAGAAATTCCCTGTATTTTGAAGCAAAATTGCAGAAATTCTCATAATTTTCGGGCAAAAAGGCAGAAATTCTCCTTATTTTGGGGCAAAAAGACAGAAAATCTCCTTCTTTCGGGAGCAAATAGTCAGAAATTCTCAATATTTTGGGGCAAAATTGCAGAAATTTCCTTTACATTGGGGCAAAATTGCAGAAATTTCCATTATTATGGGAAAAAATTGCAGAAATTTCCCTTATTTTAGGGCAAAATTGCAGAAATTTTACTTATTTCAGAGAAAAAAAGCAAAAATTTTTCTTATTTTGTTGCAAAAAGGCAGAAATTCCCATTATTTTGGGGCAAAAAAAACAGAAATTCACCTTATTTTGGGGTAAAATTGCAGAAATTTCACATATTTCAAGGCAAAAATGCAGAAATTTTCTTTATGCTGGGGCAAAATTGCAGAAATTTCACTTGTTTCAGGGTAATAAGTCAGAAATTCCCCTTATTTTGTGGCAAAAAAGACAGAAATTCCCTTGGTTTTGGGGGGAAAAAGACAGAAATTCCACTTATTTAGAGGCAAAAAGGCAGAAATTCCTTTTATTTTGGAGCAAAAATGAAGAAATTTCCCTTTTTTATGGCAACAAGTTATGCATTCCCCTTATTTTCGGGCAAAAAGAGAGAAATTCCATGTATTATGGAGCAAAATTGCAGAAATTTTCCTAATTGTGGGGCAAAAAGGCAGAAATTTCCTATATGTTGGGGCAAAAAGACAAAAATTCTCCTAATTTTGGGGCAAAACTCAAAAATTCCAAATTTTTGTGCAAAATTCCAGAAATTTCCCTTATTTTGGGGCATAATTGCAGAAATTTCAATTATTTTGGGGCAAAATTGCAGAAATTTCACTTATTTCAGGGAAAAAAAGGCAGAAATTTTATTTATTTTGGGTCAAAAAGACAGAAATTCCTAATATTTTGTGCCAAAATTCAGAAATTCCCCTTATTTTGAGGTAAAAATGCTGAAATTCCCCTTATTTGAGGGCAAAAAGGCAGAAATTTCCCTTACTTTGGGGCAAAATTGCAGAAATTTCACTTATTTCAGGGTATTGAGTCAGAAATTCCTTTTATTTTAAGGCAAAAAAGAGAGAAATTCCCTTTGATTTTTGGGAAAAGACAGAAATTCCACTTATTTAGAGGCAAAAAGACAGAAATTCCCCTTATTTTGGAGCAAAAATGAAGAAATTTCCCTTTTTTGTGGCAAAAAATATACATTCACCTTACTTTCGGGATAAAAAGCAGAAATTCCCCGTATTTGGAAGAAAAATTGCAGAAATTCTCATAATTTTCGGGCAAAAAGGCAGAAATTCTCCTTATTTTGGTGCAATAAGACAGAAAAATCTCCTTTTTTCGGGAGCAAACAGTCAGAAATTTTACTTATTTTGGGGCAAAATTGCAGAAATTTCCTTTACATTGGGGCAAAATTGCAGAAATTTTACTTATTTCAGAGAAAAAAAGCAAAAATTTTTCTTATTTTGGGGCAAAAAGGCAGAAATTCTCATTATTTTGGGGCAAAAAAAGAAATTCACCTTATTTTAGGGTAAAATTGCAGAAATTTCACATATTTCAGAGCAAAAAGGCAGAAATTTACCTTATCCTGGGGCAAAATAGCAGAAATTTCACTTATTTCAGGGTAATAAGTCAGAAATTCCCTTTATTTTGGGGCAAAAAAGACAGAAATTCCCTTTGTTTTCAGGGAAAAAGACAGAAATTCCACTTATCTAGAGGCACAAAGGCAGAAATTCCCCTTATTTTGGAGCAACAATGAATAAATTTCCCTTTTTATTGCAAAAACGTATGCATTCCCATTATTTTCAGGCAAAAAGGCAGAAATTCCCCGTATTTTAAAGCAAAATTGAAGAAATTCCCCTAATTTTTGGGCAAAATGCAGAAATTCCCTTTATTTTGGGGCAAAAATCAGAAATTCCCCTTATTTGGGGGCAAAATTCTAGAAATTTCTTTTATTGGGGAGCAAAATTGCAGGAATTTACCTTATTTTGGGGCAAAATTGCAGAAATTTCCTTTATTTGGGGCAAAATTTCAGAAATTTCACTTATTTTCAGGTAAAAAGGAAGAAATTTCCTTTATATTGGGACAAAAAGGGAGAAATTCCCTTTATTTTTTGGCAAAATTGCAGACATTTTCCTTATTATGTGGAAAAATTGCAGAAATTTCTTTTATTTAGGGCAAAATTGCAGAAATTTCACTTATTTCAGAGAAAAAAAGCAAAAATTTTTCTTATTTTGGGGCAAAAAGGCAGAAATTCTCATTATTTTGGGGCAAAAAGGCAGAAATTCACCTTATTTTGGGGTAAAATTGCAGAAATTTCACATATTTCAGGGCAAAAAGGCAGAAATTTCCCTTATCCTGGGGCCAAATTGCAGAAATTTTCCTTATTTTGGGGCAAAAATTCAAGAAATTTCACTTATTTCAGGGTAATGAGTCAGAAATTCCTCTTATTTTGGGGCAAAAAAGAAAGAAATTCCCTTTGTTTTTTGAAAAAAAAAAAACAGAAATTCCAGTTATTTAGAGGCAAAAAGCAGAAATTCCCCTTATTTTGGAGCAAAAAAGAAGAAATTTCCCTTTTTTGTGGCAAAAAATATACATTCCCCATACTTTCGGGATAAAAAGCAGAAATTCCCCGTATTTTGATGCAAAATTGCAGAAATTCTCATAATTTTCGGGCAAAAAGGCAGAAATTCTCCTTATTTTGGGGCAAAAAGACAGAAAATCTCCTTTTTTCGGGAGCAAACAGTCAGAAATTCTACTTATTTTGGGGCAAAATTGCAGAAATTTCCTTTACATTGGGGCAAAATTGCAGAAATTTCCTTTATTATGGGAAAAAATTGCAGAATTTCCCTTATTTTAGGGTATAATTGCAGAAATTTTACTTATTTCAGAAAAAAAAGCAAAAATTTTTCTTATTTTGGGGCAAAAAGGCAGAAAATCCCATTATTTTGGGGCAAAAAAGCAGATATTCACCTTATTTTGGGGTAAAATTGCAGAAATTTCACATATTTCAGGGCAAAAAGGCAGAAATTTACCTTATCCTGTGGCAAAATTGCAGAAATTTCACTTTTTTCTGGGTAATAAGTCAGAAATTCCCCTTATTTTGGGGCAAAAAGGAAAGAAATTCCCTTTGTTTTCGGGGAAAAACACAAAAATTCCACTTATCTATAGGCAAAAATGCAGAAATTCCCCTTATTTTGGAGCAACAATGAAGAAATTTCCCTTTTTATTGCAAAAAGGTATGCATTCCCATTATTTTCAGGCAAAAAGGCAGAAATTCCCCGTATTTTGGAGCAAAATTGAAGAAATTCCCCTAATTTTGGGGCAAAAGTCAGAAATTCCCTTTATTTTGGGGCAAAATTCTAGAAATTTCCTTTTTTTGGGGGCAAAATTGCAGGAATTTACCTTATTTTGGTTCAAAATTGCAGAAATTTCACTTATTTCAGAGAAAAAAATCAAAAATGTTTCTTATTTTGGGGCAAAAAGGCAGAAATTCTCATTATTTTGGGGCAAAAAGGCAGAAATCCACCTTATTTTGGGGTAAAATTGCAGAAATTTCACATATTTCAGGGTAAAAAGGCAGAAATTTCCCTTATCCTGGGGCAAAATTGCAGAAATTTCACTTATTTTAGGGTAATAAGTCAGAAAATCCCCTTATTTTGGGGCAAAAAAGACAGAAATTTCTTTTGTTTTGGGGGAAAAAGACAGAAATTCCACTTATTTAGAGGCAAAAACGAGAAATTCTCCTTATTTTGGAGCAAAAATGAAGAAATTTCCCTTTTTTATGGCAACAAGTTATGCATTCCCCTTATTTTCAGGCAAAAAGACAGAAATTTCCTGTATTTTGGGGCAAAATTGCAGAAATTCCTCTTATTGTGGGGCAAAAAGGCAGAAATTTCCTATATGTTGTGGCAAAAAGACAAAAATTCTCCTTATTTTAGGGCAAAACTCAGAAATTCCACATTTTTAGTGCGAAATTCCAGAAATTTCCCTTATTTTGGGGCAAAATTGCAGAAATTTCACTTATTTGGGGCAAAATTGCAGAAATTTCACTTATTTCAGAGAAAAAAGGCAGAAATCTTACTTATTTTGGAGCAAAAATGCAGAAATTCCTAATATTTTGTGCCAAAATTCATAAATTCCCTTTATTTTGAGGTAAAAATGCTGAAATTCCCCTTATTTGGGGGCAAAAAGGCAGAAATTTCTCTTATTTTGGGGCAAAATTGCAGAAATTTCACTTATTTCAGGGTAATGAGTCAGAAATTCCTTTTATTTTGAGGCAAAAAAGGGAGAAATTCCCTTTGATTTTTGGGAAAAAGACAGAAATTCCACTTATTTAGAGGCAAAAAGGCAGAAATTCCCCTTATTTTGGAGCAAAAATGAAGAAATTTCCCTTTTTTGTGGCAAAAAATATACATTCCCCTTACTTTCGGGATAAAAAGCAGAAATTCCCCGTATTTTGAAGCAAAATTGCAGAAATTCTCCCAATTTTCGGGCAAAAAGGCAGAAATTCTCCTTATTTTGGGGCAAAAATACAGAAAATCTCCTTTTTTCGGGAGCAAACTGTAAGAAATTCTCCTTATTTTGGGGCAAAATTGCAGAAATTTCCTTTACATTGGGGCAAAATTACAGAAATTTCCCTTATTAAGGGAAAAAATTGCAGAAATTTCCCTTATTTTAGGGCAAAATTGCAGAAATTTTACTTATATCAGAGAAAAAAGCAAAAATTTTTCTTATTTTGGGGCAAAAAGGCAGAAATTTCCATTATTTTGGGGCAAAAAAACAGAAATTCACTTTATTTTGGGTAAAATTGCAGAAATTTCACATATTTCAGGGCAAAGAGGCAGAAATTTTCCTTATTTTGGGGCAAAATTGCAGAAATTTCTCTAATTTCAGGGTAATAAGTCAGAAATTCCCCTTATTTAGGGGTAAAAAAGACAGAAATTCCCTTTGTTTTGGGGGAAAAAGACAGAAATTCCACTTATCTAGAGGCAAAAAGGCAGAAATTCCCTTTATTTTGGAGCAAAAATGAAGAAATTTCCCTTTTTATGGCAAAAAGGTATGCATTCCCATTATTTTCAGGAAAAAAGGCAGAAATTCCCCGTATTTTGGAGCAAAATTGAAGAAATTCCCCTAATTTAGGGGCAAAAGGCAGAAATTCCTTTTATTTTGGGGCAAAAATCAGAAATTCCCCTTATTTTGTGGCAAAATTCTAGAAATTTCCTTTTTGGGGGGCAAAATTGCAAGAATTTACCTTATTTTTGGGCAAAATTGCAGAAATTTCCCTTATTTGGGGCAAAATTGCAGAAATTTCACTTATTTTCAGGTAAAAAGAATGAAATTTTTTTTATTTTGGGGCAAAAAGGGAAAAATTCCCTTTATTTTGGGGCAAAATTGCAGACATTTTTCTTATTATGGGGAAAAATTGCAGAAATTTCCCTTATTTTAGGGCAAAATTGCAGAAATTTCACATATTTCAGAGAAAAAAAGCAAAAATTTTTTTTATTTTGGGGCAAAAAGGCAGAAATTCTCATTATTTTATTGCAAAAAGGTAGAAATTCACCTTATTTTGGGGTAAAATTGCAGAAATTTCACATATTTCAGGACAAAAAGCAGAAATTTCCCTTATTTTGGGGCAAAATTGCAGAAATTTCTTTTATTTTGGGGCAAAATTGCAGAAATTTCACTTATTTCAGGGTAATGAGTCAGAAATTCCTTTTATTTTGGGGCACAAAAGGGAGAAATTCCCTTTCTTTTTTGGAAAGAAGACAGAAATTCCAGTTATTTAGAGGCAAAAAGCAGAAATTCTCCTTATTTTGGAACAATAATGAAGAAATTTCCCTTTATTGTGGCAAAAAATATACATTTTCCTTACTTTCGGTATAAAAAGCAGAAATTCCCTGTATTTTGAAGCAAAATTGCAGAAATTCTCATAATTTTCGGGCAAAAAGGCAGAAATTCTCCTTATTTTGGGGCAAAAAGACAGAAAATCTCCTTCTTTCGGGAGCAAATAGTCAGAAATTCTCAATATTTTGGGGCAAAATTGCAGAAATTTCCTTTACTTTGGGGCAAAATTGCAGAAATTTCCATTATTATGGGAAAAAATTGCAGAAATTTCCCTTATTTTAGGGCAAAATTGCAGAAATTTTACTTATTTCAGAGAAAAAAAAGCAAAAATTTTTCTTATTTTGGGGCAAAAAGGCAGAAATTCCCATTATTTTGGGGCAAAAAAACAGAAATTCACCTTATTTTGGGGTAAAATTGCAGAAATTTCACATATTTCAGGGCAAAAAGGCAGAAATTTACCTTATTCTGGGGCAAAATTGCAGAAATTTCACTTATTTCAGGGTAATAAGTCAGAAATTCCCTTTATTTTGGGGCAAAAAAGACAGAAATTCCCTTTGTTTTCAGGGAAAAAGACAGAAATTCCACTTATCTAGAGGCACAAAGGCAGAAATTCCCCTTATTTTGGAGCAACAATGAAGAAATTTCCCTTTTTATTGCAAAAACGTATGCATTCCCATTATTTTCAGGCAAAAAGGCAGAAATTCCCTTTATTTTGGGGCAAAAATCAGAAATTCCCCTTATTTTGGGGCAAAATTCTAGAAATTTCTTTTTTTGGGGAGCAAAATTGCAGGAATTTACCTTATTTTGGGGCAAAATTGCAGAAATTTTCTTTATTTGGGGCAAAATTGCAGAAATTTCACTTATTTTCAGGTAAAAAGGAAGAAATTTCCTTTATTTTGGGGCAAAAAGGGAGAAATTCCCTTTATTTTTTGGCAAAATTGCATACATTTTCCTTATTATGTGGAAAAATTGCAGAAATTTCCCTTATTTAGGGCAATATTGCAGAAATTTCACTTATTTCAGAGAAAAAAAGCAAAAATTTTTCTTATTTTGGGGCAAAAAGGCAGAAATTCTCATTATTTTGGGGCAAAAAGGCAGAAATTCACCTTATTTTGGGGTAAAATTGCAGAAATTTCACATATTTCAGGACAAAAAGTCAGAAATTTCCCTTATCCTGGGGCAAAATTGCAGAAATTTTCCTTATTTTGGGGCAAAAATTCAAGAAATTTCACTTATTTCAGGGTAATGTGTCAGAAATTCCTCTTATTTTGGGGCAAAAAAGAAAGAAATTCCCTTTGTTTTTTGAAAAAAAAACAGAAATTCCAGTTATTTAGAGTCAAAAATCAGAAATTCCCATTATTTTGGAGCAAAAATGAAGAAATTTCCCTTTTTTGTGGCAAAAAATATACATTCCCCATACTTTCGGGATAAAAAGCAGAAATTCCCCGTATTTTGAAGCAAAATTGCAGAAATTCTCATAATTTTCGGGCAAAAAGGCTGAAATTCTCCTTATTTTGGGGCAAAAAGACAGAAAATCTCCTTTTTTCGGGAGCAAACAGTCAGAAATTCTACTTATTTTGGGGCAAAATTGCAGAAATTTCCTTTACATTGGGGCAAAATTGCAGAAATTTCCCTTATTATGGGAAAAATTGCAGAATTTCCCTTATTTTAGGGTATAATTGCAGAAATTTTACTTATTTCAGAGAAAAAAAGCAAAAATTTTTCTTATTTTGGGGCAAAAAGGCAGAAATTCCCATTATTTTGGGGAAAAAAGCAGATATTCACCTTATTTTGGGGTAAAATTGCAGAAATTTCACATATTTCAGGGCAAAAAGGCAGAAAGTTACCTTATCCTGTGGCAAAATTGGAGAAATTTCACTTTTTTCTGGGTAATAAGTCAGAAATTCCCCTTATTTTGGGGCAAAAAAGACAGAAATTCCCTTTGTTTTCGGGGAAAAACACAAAAATTCCACTTATCGAGAGGCAAAAATGCAGAAATTCCCCTTATTTTGGAGCAACAATGAAGAAATTTCCCTTTTTATTGCAAAAAGGTATGCATTCCCATTATTTTCAGGCAAAAAGGCAGAAATTCCCCGTACTTTGGAGCAAAATTGAAGAAATTCCCCTAATTTTAAGGCAAAAGTCAGAAATTCCCTTTATTTTGGGGCAAAATTCTAGAAATTTCCTTTTTTGGGGGGCAAAATTGCAGGAATTTACCTTATTTTGGTGCAAAATTGCAGAAATTTCACTTATTTCAGAGAATAAAATCAAAAATTTTTTTTATTTTGGGGCAAAAAGGCAGAAATTCTCATTATTTTGGGGCAAAAAGGCAGAAATTCACCTTATTTTGGGGTAAAATTGCAGAAATTTCACATATTTCAAGGCAAAAATGCAGAAATTTTCTTTATTCTGGGGCAAAATTGCAGAAATTTCACTTATTTCAGGGTAATAAGTCAGAAATTCCCCTTATTTTGGGGCAAAAAAGACAGAAATTCCCTTTGTTTTTGGGGGAAAAAGACAGAAATTCCACTTATTTAGAGGCAAAAAGGCAGAAATTCCCCTTATTTTGGAGCAAAAATGAAGAAATTTCCCTTTTTTATGGCAACAAGTTATGCATTCCCCTTATTTTCAGGCAAAAAGACAGAAATTTCCTGTATTTTGGAGCAAAATTGCAGAAATTCCTCTTATTGTGGGGCAAAAAGACAGAAATTTCCTATATGTTGGGGCAAAAAGACAAAAATTCTCCTTATTTTAGGGCAAAACTCAGAAATTCCACTTTTTTTAGTGCGAAATTCCAGAAATTTCCCTTATTTTGGGGCAAAATTGCAGAAATTTCACTTATTTTGGGGCAAAATTGCAGAAATTTCACTTATTTCAGAGAAAAAAGGCAGAAATCTTACTTATTTTGGAGCAAAAATGCAGAAATTCCTAATACTTTGTGCCAAAATTCAGAAATTACCTTTATTTTGAGGTAAAAATGCTGAAATTCCCCTTATTTGGGGGCAAAAAGGCAGAAATTTCTCTTATTTTGGGGCAAATTTGCAGAAATTTCACTTATTTCAGGGTAATGAGTCCGAAATTCCTTTTATTTTGAGGCAAAAAAGAGAGAAATTCCCTTTGATTTTTGGGAAAAAGACAGAAATTCCACTTATTTAGAGGCAAAAAGGCAGAAATTCCCCTTATTTTGGAGCAAAAATGAAAAAATTTCCCTTTTTTGTGGCAAAAAATATACATTTCCCTTACTTTCGGGATAAAAAGCAGAAATTCCCCGTATTTTGAAGCAAAATTGCAGAAATTCTCCCAATTTTCGGGCAAAAAGGCAGAAATTCTCCTTATTTTGGGGCAAAAATACAGAAAATCTCCTTTTTTCGGGAGCAAACAGTAAGAAATTCTCCTTATTTTGGGGAAAATTGAAGAAATTTCCTTTACATTGGGGCAAAATTACAGAAATTTCCCTTATTAAGGGAAAAAATTGCAGAAATTTCCCTTATTTTAGGGAAAAATTGCAGAAATTTTACTTATATCAGAGAAAAAAGCAAAAATTTTTCTTAATTTTGGGCAAAAAGGCAGAAATTTCCATTATTTTGGGGCAAAAAAACAGAAATTCACTTTATTTTGGGTAAAATTGCAGAAATTTCACATATTTCAGGGCAAAGAGGCAGAAATTTTCCTTATTCTGGGGCAAAATTGCAGAAATTTCTATTATTTCAGGGTAATAAGTCAGAAATTCCCCCTATTTTGGGGCAAAAAAAGACAGAAATTCCCTTTGTTTTGGGGGAAAATGACAGAAATTCCACTTATCTAGAGGCAAAAAGGCAGAAATTCCCTTTATTTTGGAGCAAAAATGAAGAAATTTCCCTTTTTATGGCAAAAAGGTATGCATTCCCATTATTTTCAGGAAAAAAGGCAGAAATTCCCCGTATTTTGGAGCAAAATTGAAGAAATTCCCCTAATTTTGGGGCAAAAGGCAGAAATTCCCTTTATTTTGGGGCAAAAATCAGAAATTCCCTTTATTTTGTGGCAAAATTCTAGAAATTTCCTTTTTGGGGGGCAGAATTGCAAGAATTTACCATATTTTTGGGCAAAATTGCAGAAATTTCCCTTATTTGGGGCAAAATTGCAGAAATTTCACTTATTTTCAGGTAAAAAGAATGAAATTTTTTTTATTTTGGGGCAAAAAGGGAAAAATTCCCTTTATTTTGGGGCAAAATTGCAGACATTTTTCTTATTATGGGGAAAAATTGCAGAAATTTCCCTTATTTCAGGGCAAAATTGCAGAAATTTCACTTATTTCAGAGAAAAAAAGCAAAATTTTTTTTTATTTTGGGGCAAAAAGGCAGAAATTCTCATTATTTTATTGCAAAAAGGTAGAAATTCACCTTATTTTGGGGCAAAATTGCAGAAATTTCTTTTATTTTGGGGCAAAATTGCAGAAATTTCACTTATTTCAGGGTAATGAGTCAGAAATTCCTTTTATTTTGGGGCACAAAAGGGAGAAATTCCCTTTCTTTTTTGGAAAGAAGACAGAAATTCCAGTTATTTAGAGGCAAAAAGCAGAAATTCTCCTTATTTTGGAACAATAATGAAGAAATTTCCCTTTATTGTGGCAAAAAATATACATTTTCCTTACTTTCGGTATAAAAAGCAGAAATTCCCTGTATTTTGAAGCAAAATTGCAGAAATTCTCATAATTTTCGGGCAAAAAGGCAGAAATTCTACTTATTTTGGGGCAAAAAGACAGAAAATCTCCTTCTTTCGGGAGCAAATAGTCAGAAATTCTCAATATTTTGGGGCAAAATTGCAGAAATTTCCTTTACATTGGGGCAAAATTGCAGAAATTTCCATTATTATGGGAAAAAATTGCAGAAATTTCCCTTATTTTAGGGCAAAATTGCAGAAATTTTACTTATTTCAGAGAAAAAAAGCAAATATTTTTCTTATTTTGGGGCAAAAAGGCAGAAATTCCCATTATTTTGGGGCAAAAAACCAGAAATTCACCTTATTTTGGGGTAAAATTGCAGAAATTTCACATATTTCAAGGCAAAAATGCAGAAATTTTCTTTATTCTGGGGCAAAATTGCAGAAATTTCACTTATTTCAGGGTAATAAGTCAGAAATTCCCCTTATTTTGGGGCAAAAAAGACAGAAATTCCCTTTGTTTTTGGGGGAAAAAGACAGAAATTCCACTTATTTAGAGGCAAAAAGGCAGAAATTCCCCTTATTTTGGAGCAAAAATGAAGAAATTTCCCTTTTTTATGGCAACAAGTTATTTATTCCCCTTATTTTCGGGCAAAAAAGAGAGAAATTCCATGTATTTTGGAGCAAAATTGCAGAAATTCCCCTAATTGTGGGGCAAAAAGGCAGAAATTTCCTATATGTTGGGGCAAAAAGACAAAAATTCTCCTAATTTTGGGGCAAAACTCAGAAATTCCAAATTTTTGTGCAAAATTCCAGAAATTTCCCTTATTTTGGGGCATAATTGCAGAAATTTCAATTATTTTGGGGCAAAATTGCAGAAATTTCACTTATTTCAGGGAAAAAAGGCAGAAATTTTAATTATTTTGGGTCAAAAAGACAGAAATTCCTAATATTTTTTGCCAAATTTCAGAAATTCCCCTTATTTTGAGGTAAAAATGCTGAAATTCCCCTTATTTGAGGGCAAAAAGGCAGAAATTCCCCTTACTTTGTGGCAAAATTGCAGAAATTTCACTTATTTCAGGGTATTGAGTCAGAAATTCCTTTTATTTTAAGGCAAAAAAGAGAGAAATTCCCTTTGATTTTTGGGAAAAGACAGAAATTCCACTTATTTAGAGGCAAAAAGACAGAAATTCCCCTTATTTTGGAGCAAAAATGAAGAAATTTCCCTTTTTTGTGGCAAAAAATATACATTCCCCTTACTTTCGGGATAAAAAGCAGAAATTCCCTGTATTTTGAAGCAAAATTGCAGAAATTCTCATAATTTTCGGGCAAAAAGGCAGAAATTCTCCTTATTTTGGGGCAAAAAGACAGAAAATCTCCTTTTTTCGGGAGCAAACAGTCAGAAATTCTACTTATTTTGTGGCAAAATTGCAGAAATTTCCTTTACGTTGGGGCAAAATTGCAGAAATTTTACTTATTTCAGAGAAAAAAAGCAAAAATTTTTCTTATTTTGGGGCAAAAAGGCAGAAATTCTCATTATTTTGGGGCAAAAAAAGAAATTCACCTTATTTTAGGGTAAAATTGCAGAAATTTCACATATTTCAGGGCAAAAAGGCAGAAATTTACCTTATCCTGTGGCAAAATTGCAGAAATTTCACTTATTTCAGGGTAATAAGTCAGAAATTCCCTTTATTTTGGGGCAAAAAAGACAGAAATTCCCTTTGTTTTCAGGGAAAAAGACAGAAATTCCACTTATCTAGAGGCACAAAGGCAGAAATTCCCCTTATTTTGGAGCAACAATGAAGAAATTTCACTTTTTATTGCAAAAAGGTATGCATTCCCATTATTTTCAGGCAAAAAGGCAGAAATTCCCCGTATTTTGGAGCAAAATTGAAGAAATTCCCCTAATTTTGGGGCAAAAGGCAGAAATTCCCTTTATTTTGGGGCAAAAATCAGAAATTCCCCTTATTTTGGGGCAAAATTCTAGAAATTTCTTTTTTTGGGGAGCAAAATTGCAGGAATTTACCTTATTTTGGGGCAAAATTGCAGAAATTACCCTTATTTGCGGCAAAATTGGAGAAATTTCACTTATTTTCAGGTAAAAAGACTGAAATTTCCTTTATTTTGGGGCAAAAAGGGAGATATTCCCTTTATTTTTTGGCAAAATTGCAGACATTTTCCTTATTATGTGGAAAAATTGCAGAAATTTCCCTTATTTTAGGGTATAATTGCAGAAATTTTAATTATTTCAGAGAAAAAAAGCAAAAATTTTTCTTATTTTGGGGCAAAAAGGCAGAAATTCTCATTATTTTGGGGCAAAAAGGCAGAAATTCACCTTATTTTGGGGTAAAATTGCAGAAATTTCACATATTTCAGGGCAAAAAGGCAGAAATTTCATTTATTTTGGGGCAAAGTTGCAGAAATTTCACTTATTTTAGGGTAATAAGTCAGAAAATCCCCTTATTTTGGGGCAAAAAAGACAGAAATTCCCTTTGTTTTGGGGGAAAAAGACAGAAATTCCACTTATATAGAGGCAAAAATGCAGAAATTCTCCTTATTTAGGGGCAAAAAGACAGAAAATCTCCTTTTTTCGGGAGCAAACAGTCAGAAATTCTACTTATTTTGGGGCAAAATTGCAGAAATTTCCTTTACATTGGGGCAAAATTGCAGAAATTTCCATTTTAAGGGAAAAAATTGCAGAATTTCCCTTATTTTAGGGTATAATTGCAGAAATTTTACTTATTTCAGAGAAAAAAAGCAAAAATTTTTCTTATTTTGGGGCAAAAAGGCAGAAATTCCCATTATTTTGGGGCAAAAAAACAGAAATTCACCTTATTTGGGGGTAAAATTGCAGAAATTTCACATATTTCAGGGCAAAGAGGCAGAAATTTTCCTTATTCTGGGGCAAAATTGCAGAAATTTCTCTTATTTCAGGGTAATAAGTCAGAAATTCCGCCTATTTTGGGGCAAAAAAGACAGAAATTCCCTTTGTTTTGGGGGAAAATGACAGAAATTCCACTTATCTAGAGGCAAAAAGGCAGAAATTCCCTTTATTTTGGAGCAAAAATGAAGAAATTTCCCTTTTTATTGCAAAAAGGTATGCATTCCCATTATTTTCAGGAAAAAAGGCAGAAATTCCCCGTATTTTGGAGCAAAATTGAAGAAATTCCCCTAATTTTGGGGCAAAAGGCAGAAATTCCTTTTATTTTGGGGCAAAAATCAGAAATTCCCCTTATTTTGTGGCAAAATTCTAGAAATTTCCTTTTTGGGGGGCAGAAATGCAAGAATTTACCTTATTTTTGGGCAAAATTGCAGAAATTTCCCTTATTTGGGGCAAAATTGCAGAAATTTCACTTATTTTCAGGTAAAAAGAATGAAATTTTTTTTATTTTGGGACAAAAAGGGAAAAATTCCCTTTATTTTGGGGCAAAATTGCAGACATTTTTCTTATTATGGGGAAAAATTGCAGAAATTTCCCTTATTTTAGGGCAAAATTGCAGAAATTTCACTTATTTCAGAGAAAAAAAGCAAAAATTTTTTTTATTTTGGGGCAAAAAGGCAGAAATTCTCATTATTTTATTGCAAAAAGGTAGAAATTCACCTTATTTTGGGGTAAAATTGCAGAAATTTCACATATTTCAGGACAAAAAGAAGAAATTTCCCTTATTTTGGGGCAAAATTGCAGAAATTTCTTTTATTTTGGGGCAAAATTGCAGAAATTTCACTTATTTCAGGGTAATGAGTCAGAAATTCCTTTTATTTTGGGGCACCAAAGGGAGAAATTCCCTTTCTTTTTTGGAAAGAAGACAGAAATTCCAGTTATTTAGAGGCAAAAAGCAGAAATTCTCCTTATTTTGGAACAATAATGAAGAAATTTCCCTTTATTGTGGCAAAAAATATACATTTTCCTTACTTTCGGTATAAAAAGCAGAAATTCCCGGTATTTTGAAGCAAAATTGCAGAAATTCTCATAATTTTCGGGCAAAAAGGCAGAAATTCTACTTATTTTGGGGCAAAAAGACAGAAAATCTCCTGCTTTCGGGAGCAAATAGTCAGAAATTCTCAATATTTTGGGGCAAAATTGCAGAAATTTCCTCTACATTGGGGCAAAATTGCAGAAATTTCCATTATTATGGGAAAAAATTGCAGAAATTTCCCTTATTTTAGGGCAAAATTGCAGAAATTTTACTTATTTCAGAGAAAAAAAAAGCAAATATTTTTCTTATTTTGGGGCAAAAAGGCAGAAATTCCCATTATTTTGGCGCAAAAAAACAGAAATTCACCTTATTTTGGGGTAAAATTGCAGAAATTTCACATATTTCAGGACAAAAAGAAGAAATTTCCCTTATTTTGGGGCAAAATTGCAGAAATTTCTTTTATTTTGGGGCAAAATTGCAGAAATTTCACTTATTTCAGGGTAATGAGTCAGAAATTCCTTTTATTTTGGGGCACAAAAGGGAGAAATTCCCTTTCTTTTTTGGAAAGAAGACAGAAATTCCAGTTATTTAGAGGCAAAAAGCAGAAATTCTCCTTATTTTGGAACAATAATGAAGAAATTTCCCTTTATTGTGGCAAAAAATATACATTTTCCTTACTTTCGGTATAAAAAGCAGAAATTCCCGGTATTTTGAAGCAAAATTGCAGAAATTCTCATAATTTTCGGGCAAAAAGGCAGAAATTCTACTTATTTTGGGGCAAAAAGACAGAAAATCTCCTGCTTTCGGGAGCAAATAGTCAGAAATTCTCAATATTTTGGGGCAAAATTGCAGAAATTTCCTCTACATTGGGGCAAAATTGCAGAAATTTCCATTATTATGGGAAAAAATTGCAGAAATTTCCCTTATTTTAGGGCAAAATTGCAGAAATTTTACTTATTTCAGAGAAAAAAAAGCAAATATTTTTCTTATTTTGGGGCAAAAAGGCAGAAATTCCCATTATTTTGGGGCAAAAAAACAGAAATTCACCTTATTTTGGGGTAAAATTGCAGAAATTTCACATATTTCAAGGCAAAAATGCAGAAATTTTCTTTATTCTGGGGCAAAATTGCAGAAATTTCACTTATTTCAGGGTAATAAGTCAGAAATTCCCCTTATTTTGGGGCAAAAAAGACAGAAATTCCCTTTGTTTTTGGGGGAAAAAGACAGAAATTACACTTATTTAGAGGCAAAAAGGCAGAAATTCCCCTTATTTTGGAGCAAAAATGAAGAAATTTCCCTTTTTTATGGCAACAAGTTATTTATTCCCCTTATTTTCGGGCAAAAAAGAGAGAAATTCCATGTATTTTGGAGCAAAATTGCAGAAATTCCCCTAATTGTGGGGCAAAAAGGCAGAAATTTCCTATATGTTGGGGCAAAAAGACAAAAATTCTCCTAATTTTGGGGCAAAACTCAGAAATTCCAAATTTTTGTGCAAAATTCCAGAAATTTCCCTTATTTTGGGGCATAATTGCAGAAATTTCAATTATTTTGGGGCAAAATTGCAGAAATTTCACTTATTTCAGGGAAAAAAGGCAGAAATTTTAATTATTTTGGGTCAAAAAGACAGAAATTCCTAATATTTTTTGCCAAATTTCAGAAATTCCCCTTATTTTGAGGTAAAAATGCTGAAATTCCCCTTATTTGAGGGCAAAAAGGCAGAAATTCCCCTTACTTTGTGGCAAAATTGCAGAAATTTCACTTATTTCAGGGTATTGAGTCAGAAATTCCTTTTATTTTAAGGCAAAAAAGAGAGAAATTCCCTTTGATTTTTGGGAAAAGACAGAAATTCCACTTATTTAGAGGCAAAAAGACAGAAATTCCCCTTATTTTGGAGCAAAAATGAAGAAATTTCCCTTTTTTTGTGGCAAAAAATATACATTCCCCTTACTTTCGGGATAAAAAGCAGAAATTCCCCGTATTTTGAAGCAAAATTGCAGAAATTCTCATAATTTTCGGGCAAAAAGGCAGAAATTCTCCTTATTTTGGGGCAAAAAGACAGAAAATCTCCTTTTTTCGGGAGCAAACAGTCAGAAATTCTACTTATTTTGTGGCAAAATTGCAGAAATTTCCTTTACGTTGGGGCAAAATTGCAGAAATTTTACTTATTTCAGAGAAAAAAAGCAAAAATTTTTCTTATTTTGGGGCAAAAGGGCAGAAATTCTCATTATTTTGGGGCAAAAAAAAGAAATTCACCTTATTTTAGGGTAAAATTGCAGAAATTTCACATATTTCAGGGCAAAAAGGCAGAAATTTACCTTATCCTGGGGCAAAATTGCAGAAATTTCACTTATTTCAGGGTAATAAGTCAGAAATTCCCTTTATTTTGGGGCAAAAAAGACAGAAATTCCCTTTGTTTTCAGGGAAAAAGACAGAAATTCCACTTATCTAGAGGCACAAAGGCAGAAATTCCCCTTATTTTGGAGCAACAATGAAGAAATTTCACTTTTTATTGCAAAAAGGTATGCATTCCCATTATTTTCAGGCAAAAAGGCAAAAATTCCCCGTATTTTGGAGCAAAATTGAAGAAATTCCCGTAATTTTGGGGCAAAAGGCAGAAATTCCCTTTATTTTGGGGCAAAAATCAGAAATTCCCCTTATTTTGGGGCAAAATTCTAGAAATTTCTTTTTTTGGGGAGCAAAATTGCAGGAATTTACCTTATTTTTGGGCAAAATTGCAGAAATTACCCTTTTTTGCGGCAAAAGTGGAGAAATTTCACTTATTTTCAGGTAAAAAGACTGAAATTTCCTTTATTTTGGGGCAAAAAGGGGGATATTCCCTTTATTTTTTGGCAAAATTGCAGACATTTTCCTTATTATGTGGAAAAATTGCAGAAATTTCCCTTATTTAGGGCAAAATTGCAGAAATTTCACTTATTTCAGAGAAAAAAAGAAAAATTTTTCTTATTTTGGGGCAAAAAGGCAGAAATTCTCATTATTTTGGGGCAAAAATGAAGAAATTCACCTCATTTTGTGGTAAAATTGCAGAAATTTCACATATTTCAGGGCAAAAAGGCAGAAATTTCCCTTATCCTGGGGCAAAATTGCAGAAATTTCACTTATTTTAGGGTAATAAGTCAGAAAATCCCCTTATTTTGGGGCAAAAAAGACAGAAATTCCCTTTGTTTTGGGGGAAAAAGACAGAAATTCCACTTATATAGAGGCAAAAATGCAGAAATTCTCCTTATTTAGGGGCAAAAAGACAGAAAATCTCCTTTTTTCGGGAGCAAACAGTCAGAAATTCTACTTATTTTGGGGCAAAATTGCAGAAATTTCCTTTACATTGGGGCAAAATTGCAGAAATTTCCATTTTAAGGGAAAAAATTGCAGAATTTCCCTTATTTTAGGGTATAATTGCAGAAATTTTACTTATTTCAGAGAAAAAAAGCAAAAATTTTTCTTATTTTGGGGCAAAAAGGCAGAAATTCCCATTATTTTGGGGCAAAAAAACAGAAATTCACCTTATTTGGGGGTAAAATTGCAGAAATTTCACATATTTCAGGGCAAAGAGGCAGAAATTTTCCTTATTCTGGGGCAAAATTGCAGAAATTTCTCTTATTTCAGGGTAATAAGTCAGAAATTCCGCCTATTTTGGGGCAAAAATGACAGAAATTCTCTTTGTTTTGGGGGAAAATGACAGAAATTCCACTTATCTAGAGGCACAAAGGCAGAAATTCCCTTTATTTTGGAGCAAAAATGAAGAAATTTCCCTTTTTATGGCAAAAAGGTATGCATTCCCATTATTTTCAGGAAAAAAGGCAGAAATTCCCCGTATTTTGGAGCAAAATGGAAGAAATTCCCCTAATTTTGGGGCAAAAGGCAGAAATTCCTTTTATTTTGGGGCAAAAATCAGAAATTCCCCTTATTTTGTGGCAAAATTCTAGAAATTTCCTTTTTGGGGGGCAGAAATGCAAGAATTTACCTTATTTTTGGGCAAAATTGCAGAAATTTCCCTTATTTGGGGCAAAATTGCAGAAATTTCACTTATTTTCAGGTAAAAAGAATGAATTTTTTTTTATTTTGGGACAAAAAGGGAAAAATTCCCTTTATTTTGGGGCAAAATTGCAGACATTTTTCTTATTATGGGGAAAAATTGCAGAAATTTCCCTTATTTTAGGGCAAAATTGCAGAAATTTCACTTATTTCAGAGAAAAAAAGCAAAATTTTTTTTTATTTTGGGGCAAAAAGGCAGAAATTCTCATTATTTTATTGCAAAAAGGTAGAAATTCACCTTATTTTGGGGTAAAATTGCAGAAATTTCACATATTTCAGGACAAAAAGAAGAAATTTCCCTTATTTTGGGGCAAAATTGCAGAAATTTCTTTTATTTTGGGGCAAAATTGCAGAAATTTCCCTTATTTTAGGGCAAAATTGCAGAAATTTCACTTATTTCAGAGAAAAAAAGCAAAATTTTTTTTTATTTTGGGGCAAAAAGGCAGAAATTCTCATTATTTTATTGCAAAAAGGTAGAAATTCACCTTATTTTGGGGTAAAATTGCAGAAATTTCACATATTTCAGGACAAAAAGAAGAAATTTCCCTTATTTTGGGGCAAAATTGCAGAAATTTCTTTTATTTTGGGGCAAAATTGCAGAAATTTCACTTATTTCAGGGTAATGAGTCAGAAATTCCTTTTATTTTGGGGCACAAAAGGGAGAAATTCCCTTTCTTTTTTGGAAAGAAGACAGAAATTCCAGTTATTTAGAGGCAAAAAGCAGAAATTCTCCTTATTTTGGAACAATAATGAAGAAATTTCCCTTTATTGTGGCAAAAAATATACATTTTCCTTACTTTCGGTATAAAACGCAGAAATTCCCGGTATTTTGAAGCAAAATTGCAGAAATTCTCATAATTTTCGGGCAAAAAGGCAGAAATTCTACTTATTTTGGGGCAAAAAGACAGAAAATCTCCTTCTTTCGGGAGCAAATAGTCAGAAATTCTCAATATTTTGGGGCAAAATTGCAGAAATTTCCTTTACATTGGGGCAAAATTGCAGAAATTTCCATTATTATGGGAAAAAATTGCAGAAATTTCCCTTATTTTAGGGCAAAATTGCAGAAATTTTACTTATTTCAGAGAAAAAATGCAAATATTTTTCTTATTTTGGGGCAAAAAGGCAGAAATTCCCATTATTTTGGGGCAAAAAAACAGAAATTCACCTTATTTTGAGGTAAAATTGCAGAAATTTCACATATTTCAAGGCAAAAATGCAGAAATTTTCTTTATTCTGGGGCAAAATTGCAGAAATTTCACTTATTTCAGGGTAATAAGTCAGAAATTCCCCTTATTTTGGGGCAAAAAAGACAGAAATTCCCTTTGTTTTTGGGGGAAAAAGACAGAAATTCCACTTATTTAGAGGCAAAAAGGCAGAAATTCCCCTTATTTTGGAGCAAAAATGAAGAAATTTCCCTTTTTTATGGCAACAAGTTATTTATTCCCCTTATTTTCGGGCAAAAAAGAGAGAAATTCCATGTATTTTGGAGCAAAATTGCAGAAATTCCCCTAATTGTGGGGCAAAAAGGCAGAAATTTCCTATATGTTGGGGCAAAAAGACAAAAATTCTCCTAATTTTGGGGCAAAACTCAGAAATTCCAAATTTTTGTGCAAAATTCCAGAAATTTCCCTTATTTTGGGGCATAATTGCAGAAATTTCAATTATTTTGGGGTAAAATTGCAGAAATTTCACATATTTCAAGGCAAAAATGCAGAAATTTTCTTTATTCTGGGGCAAAATTGCAGAAATTTCACTTATTTCAGGGTAATAAGTCAGAAATTCCCCTTATTTTGGGGCAAAAAAGACAGAAATTCCCTTTGTTTTTGGGGGAAAAAGACAGAAATTCCACTTATTTAGAGGCAAAAAGGCAGAAATTCCCCTTATTTTGGAGCAAAAAAGAAGAAATTTCCCTTTTTTATGGCAACAAGTTATTTATTCCCCTTATTTTCGGGCAAAAAAGAGAGAAATTCCATGTATTTTGGAGCGAAATTGCAGAAATTCCCCTAATTGTGGGGCAAAAAGGCAGAAATTTCCTATATGTTGGGGCAAAAAGACAAAAATTCTCCTAATTTTGGGGCAAAACTCAGAAATTCCAAATTTTTGTGCAAAATTCCAGAAATTTCCCTTATTTTGGGGCATAATTGCAGAAATTTCAATTATTTTGGGGCAAAATTGCAGAAATTTCACTTATTTCAGGGAAAAAAGGCAGAAATTTTAATTATTTTGGGTCAAAAAGACAGAAATTCCTAATATTTTGTGCCAAATTTCAGAAATTCCCCTTATTTTGAGGTAAAAATGCTGAAATTCCCCTTATTTGAGGGCAAAAAGGCAGAAATTCCCCTTACTTTGTGGCAAAATTGCAGAAATTTCACTTATTTCAGGGTATTGAGTCAGAAATTCCTTTTATTTTAAGGCAAAAAAGAGAGAAATTCCCTTTGATTTTTGGGAAAAGACAGAAATTCCACTTATTTAGAGGCAAAAAGACAGAAATTCCCCTTATTTTGGAGCAAAAATGAAGAAATTTCTCTTTTTTTGTGGCAAAAAATATACATTCCCCTTACTTTCGGGATAAAAAGCAGAAATTCCCCGTATTTTGAAGCAAAATTGCAGAAATTCTCATAATTTTCGGGCAAAAAGGCAGAAATTCTCCTTATTTTGGGGCAAAAAGACAGAAAATCTCCTTTTTTCGGGAGCAAACAGTCAGAAATTCTACTTATTTTGTGGCAAAATTGCAGAAATTTCCTTTACGTTGGGGCAAAATTGCAGAAATTTTACTTATTTCAGAGAAAAAAAGCAAAAATTTTTCTTATTTTGGGGCAAAAAGGCAGAAATTCTCATTATTTTGGGGCAAAAAAAAGAAATTCACCTTATTTTAGGGTAAAATTGCAGAAATTTCACATATTTCAGGGCAAAAAGGCAGAAATTTACCTTATCCTGGGGCAAAATTGCAGAAATTTCACTTATTTCAGGGTAATAAGTCAGAAATTCCCTTTATTTTGGGGCAAAAAAGACAGAAATTCCCTTTGTTTTCAGGGAAAAAGACAGAAATTCCACTTATCTAGAGGCACAAAGGCAGAAATTCCCCTTATTTTGGAGCAACAATGAAGAAATTTCAGTTTTTATTGCAAAAAGGTATGCATTCCCATTATTTTCAGGCAAAAAGGCAAAAATTCCCCGTATTTTGGAGCAAAATTGAAGAAATTCCCCTAATTTTGGGGCAAAAGGCAGAAATTCCCTTTATTTTGGGGCAAAAATCAGAAATTCCCCTTATTTTGGGGCAAAATTCTAGAAATTTCTTTTTTTGGGGAGCAAAATTGCAGGAATTTACCTTATTTTGGGGCAAAATTGCAGAAATTACCCTTATTTGGGGCAAAATTGGAGAAATTTCACTTATTTTCAGGTAAAAAGACTGAAATTTCCTTTATTTGGGGCAAAAAGGGAGATATTCGCTTTATTTTTTGGCAAAATTGCAGACATTTTCCTTATTATGTGGAAAAATTGCAGAAATTTCCCTTATTTTAGGGTATAATTGCAGAAATTTTAATTATTTCAGAGAAAAAAAGCAAAAATTTTTCTTATTTTGGGGCAAAAAGGCAGAAATTCCCATTATTTTGGTGCAAAAAAACAGAAATTCACCTTATTTTGGGGTAAAATTGCAGAAATTTCACATATTTCAGAGCAAAAAGGCAGAAATTTACCTTATCCTGTGGCAAAATTGCAGAAATTTCACTTATTTTAGGGTAATAAGTCAGAAAATCCTCTTATTTTGGGGCAAAAAAGACAGAAATTCTTTTTGTTTTCGGAGAAAAAGACAGAAATTCCACTTATCTAGAGGCAAAAATGCAGAAATTCCCCTTATTTTGGAGCAACAATGAAGAAATTTTCCTTTTTATTGCAAAAAGGTATGCATTCCCATTATTTTCAGGCAAAAAGGCAGAAATTCCCTGTATTTTGGAGCAAAATTGAAGAAATTCCCCTAATTTTGGGGCAAAAGGCAGAAATTCCCTTTATTTTGGGGCAAAATTCTAGAAATTTCCTTTTTTGGGGGGTAAAATTGCAGGAATTTACCTTATTGTGGGGCAAAATTGCAGGAATTTCACTTATTTCAGAGAAAATAAGCAAAAATTTTTCTTATTTTGGGGCAAAAAAGCAGAAATTCTCATTATTTTGGGGCAAAAAGGCAGAAATTCACCTTATTTTGGGGTAAAATTGCAGAAATTTCACATATTTCAGGGTAAAAAGGTAGAAATTTCCCTTATCCTGGGGCAAAATTGCAGAAATTTCACTTATTTCTGGGTAATAAGTCAGAAATTCCTCTTATTTTGGGGCAAAAAAGACAGAAATTCTTTTTGTTTTCGGAGAAAAAGACAGAAATTCCACTTATCTAGAGGCAAAAATGCAGAAATTCCCCTTATTTTGGAGCAACAATGAAGAAATTTCCCTTTTTATTGCAAAAAGGTATGCATTCCCATTATTTTCAGGCAAAAAGGCAGAAATTCCCTGTATTTTGGAGCAAAATTGCAGAAATTCCTCTTATTGTGGGGCAAAAAGGCAGAAATTCCCTATATATTAGGGCAAAAAGACAAAAATTCTCCTTTTTTTGGGACAAAACTCAGAAATTCCACTTTTTTTGGTGCAAAATTCCAGAAATTTCCCTTATTTTGGGGCTAAATTGCAGAAATTTCACTTATTTCAGGGAAAAAAGGCAAAATTTTACTTATTTTGGAGCAAAAATGCAGAAATTCCTAATATTTTGTGCCAAAATTCAGAAATTCTCTTTATTTTGAGGTAAAAATGCTGAAATTCCCCTTATTTGGGGGCAAAAAGGCAGAAATTTCCCTTATTTTGGGACAAAATTGCAGAAATTTCACTTATTTCAGGGTCATGAGTCAGAAATTCCTTTTATTTTGAGGCAAAATGAGAGAAATTCCCTTTGATTTTTGGGAAAAAGACAGAAATTCCACTTATTTAGAGGCAAAAAGGCAGAAATTCCCCTTATTTTGGAGCAAAAATGAAGAAATTTCCCTTTTTTGTGGCAAAAAATATACATTCCCCTTACTTTCGGGATAAAAAGCAGAAATTCCCTGTATTTTGAAGCAAAATAGCAGAAATTCTCTCAATTTTCGGGCAAAAAGGCAGAAATTCTCCTTATTTTGGGGCAAAAATACAGAAAATCTCCTTTTTTCGGGAGCAAACAGTAAGAAATTCTCCTTATTTTGGGGCAAAATTGAAGAAATTTCCTTTACATTGTGGCAAAATTACAGAAATTTCCCTTATTAAGGGAAAAAATTGCAGAAATTTCCCTTATTTTAGGGCAAAATTGCAGAAATTTTACTTATATCAGAGAAAAACGCAAAAATTTTTCTTATTTTTGGGCAAAAAGGCAGAAATTTCCATTATTTTGGGGCAAAAATACAGAAATTCACTTTATTTTGGGTAAAATTGCAGAAATTTCACATATTTCAGGGCAAAAAGGCAGAAATTTTCTTTATCCTGGGGCAAAATTGCAGAAATTTCTCTTATTTCAGGGTAATTAGTCAGAAATTCCCCTTATTTTGGGGCAAAAAAGACAGAAATTCCCTTTGTTTTGGGGGAAAAAGACAGAAATTCCACTTATTTAGAGGCACAAAGGCAGAAATTCCCTTTATTTTGGAGCAAAAATGAAGAAATTTCCCTTTTTATGGCAAAAAGGTATGCATTCCCATTATTTTCAGGAAAAAAGGCAGAAATTCCCTGTATTTTGGAGCAAAATTGCAGAAATTCCTCTTATTGTGGGGCAAAAAGGCAGAAATTCCCTATATATTAGGGCAAAAAGACAAAAATTCTCCTTTTTTTGGGACAAAACTCAGAAATTCCACTTTTTTTGGTGCAAAATTCCAGAAATTTCCCTTATTTTGGGGCTAAATTGCAGAAATTTCACTTATTTCAGGGAAAAAAGGCAAAATTTTACTTATTTTGGAGCAAAAATGCAGAAATTCCTAATATTTTATGCCAAAATTCAGAAATTCTCTTTATTTTGAGGTAAAAATGCTGAAATTCCCCTTATTTGGGGGCAAAAAGGCAGAAATTTCCCTTATTTTGGGACAAAATTGCAGAAATTTCACTTATTTCAGGGTAATGAGTCAGAAATTCCTTTTATTTTGAGGCAAAAAGAGAGAAATTCCCTTTGATTTTTGGGAAAAAGACAGAAATTCCACTTATTTAGAGGCAAAAAGGCAGAAATTCCCCTTATTTTGGAGCAAAAATGAAGAAATTTCCCTTTTTTGTGGCAAAAAATATACATTCCCCTTACTTTCGGGATAAAAAGCAGAAATTCCCTGTATTTTGAAGCAAAATAGCAGAAATTCTCTCAATTTTTGGGCAAAAAGGCAGAAATTCTCCTTATTTTGGGGCAAAAATACAGAAAATCTCCTTTTTTCGGGAACAAACAGTAAGAAATTCTCCTTATTTTGGGGCAAAATTGAAGAAATTTCCTTTACATTGTGGCAAAATTACAGAAATTTCCCTTATTAAGGGAAAAAATTGCAGAAATTTCCCTTATTTTAGGGCAAAATTGCAGAAATTTTACTTATATCAGAGAAAAACGCAAAAATTTTTCTTATTTTTGGGCAAAAAGGCAGAAATTTCCATTATTTTGGGGCAAAAAAACAGAAATTCACTTTATTTTGGGTAAAATTGCAGAAATTTCACATATTTCAGGGCAAAAAGGCAGAAATTTTCTTTATCCTGGGGCAAAATTGCAGAAATTTCTCTTATTTCAGGGTAATTAGTCAGAAATTCCCCTTATTTTGGGGCAAAAAAGACAGAAATTCCCTTTGTTTTGGGGGAAAAAGACAGAAATTCCACTTATCTAGAGGCACAAAGGCAGAAATTCCCTTTATTTTGGAGCAAAAATGAAGAAATTTCCCTTTTTATGGCAAAAAGGTATGCATTCCCATTATTTTCAGGAAAAAAGGCAGAAATTCCCCGTATTTTGGAGCAAAATTGAAGAAATTCCCCTAATTTTGGGGCAAAAGGCAGAAATTGCTTTTATTTTGCGGCAAAAATCAGAAATTCCCCTTATTTTGTGGCAAAATTCTAGAAATTTCTTTTTTGGGGGGCAAAATTGCAAGAATTTACCTTATTTTTGGGCAAAATTACAGAAATTTCCCTTATTTTAGGGCAAAATTGCAGAAATTTCACTTATTTCAGAGAAAAAATCAAAAATTTTTTTTATTTTGTTGCAAAAAGGCAGAAATTCTCATTATTTTGTTGCAAAAAGGTAGAAATTCACCTTATTTTGGGGTAAAATTGCAGAAATTTCACATATTTCAGGACAAAAAGCAGAAATTACCCTTATTTTGGGGCAAAATTGCAGAAATTTCTTTTATTTTGGGGCAAAATTGCAGAAATTTCACTTATTTCAGGGTAATGATTCAGAAATTCCTTTTATTTTGGGGCATAAAAGGGAGAAATTCCCTTTCTTTTTTGGAAAGAAGACAGAAATTCCAGTTATTTAGAGGCAAAAAGCAGAAATTCTACTTATTTTGGAACAATAATGAAGAAATTTCCCTTTATTGTGGCAAAAAATATACATTCCCCTTACTTTCGGTATAAAAAGCAGAAATTCCCCGTATTTTGAAGCAAAATTGCTGAAATTCTCAAAATTTTCTGGCAAAAATGCAGAAATTCTACTTATTTTGGGGCAAAAAGACAGAAAATCTCCTTCTTTCGGGAGCAAATAGTCAGAAATTCTCCTTATTTTGGGGCAAAATTGCAGAAATTTCCTTTACATTGGTGCAAAATTGCAGAAATTTCTCTTATTATGGGAAAAAATTGCAGAAATTTCCCTTATTTTAGGGCAAAATTGCAGAAATTTTACTTATTTCAGAGAAAAAAAGCAAAAATTTTTCTTATTTTGGGGCAAAAAGGCAGAAATTCCCATTATTTTGGGGCAAAAAAACAGAAATTCACCTTATTTTGGGGTAAAATTGCAGAAATTTCACATATTTCAAGGCAAAAATGCAGAAATTTTCTTTATTCTGGGGCAAAATTGCAGAAATTTCACTTATTTCAGGGTAATAAGTCAGAAATTCCCCTTATTTTGGGGCAAAAAAGACAGAAATTCCCTTTGTTTTTGGGGGAAAAAGACAGAAATTCCACTTATTTAGAGGCAAAAAGGCAGAAATTCCCCTTATTTTGGAGCAAAAATGAAGAAATTTCCCTTTTTTATGGCAACAAGTTATGCATTCCCCTTATTTTCGGGCAAAAAGAGAGAAATTCCATGTATTTAGGAGCAAAATTGCAGAAATTCCCCTAATTGAGGGGCAAAAAGGCAGAAATTTCCTATATGTTGGGGCAAAAAGACAAAAATTCTCCTAATTTTGGGGCAATACTCAGAAATTCCAAATTTTTGTGCAAAATTCCAGAAATTGCCCTTATTTTGGGGCATAATTGCAGAAATTTCAATTATTTTGGGGCAAAATTGCAGAAATTTCACTTATTTCAGGGAAAAAAGGCAGAAATTTTACTTATTTTGGGTCAAAAAGACAGAAATTCCTAATATTTTGTGCCAAAATTCAGAAATTCCCCTTATTTTTAGGTAAAAATGCTTAAATTCCCATTATTTGGGGGCAAAAAGGCAGAAATTTCCTTTATTTTGGGGCAAAATTGCAGAAATTTCACTTATTTCAGGGTATTGAGTCAGAAATTTTTTTTATGTGGGGCAAAAAAGAGAGAAATTCCGTTTGATTTTTGGGAAAAAACAGAAATTCCACTTATTTAAAGGCAAAAAGATAGAAATTCCCCTTATTTTGGAACAAAATTGAAGAAATTTCTCTTTTTTGTGGCAAAAAATATACATTCACCTTACTTTCGGGATAAAAAGCAGAAATTCCCCGTATTTTGAAGCAAAATTGCAGAAATTCTTATAATTTTCGGGCAAAAAGGCAGAAATTCTTGTTATTTTGGTGCAAAAGACAGAAAATCTCCTTTTTTCGGGAGCAAACAGTCAGAAATTCTACTTATTTGGGGGCAAAATTGCAGAAATTTCCTTTACATTGGGGCAAATTTGCAAAAATTTTACTTATTTCAGAAAAAAAAGCAAAAATTTTTCTTATTTTGGGGCAAAAAGGCAGAAATTCTTATTATTTTGGGGCAAAAAAAAGAAATTCACCTTATTTTGGGGTAAAATTGCAGAAATTTCACATATTTCAGGGAAAAAAGGGAGAAATTTACCTTATCCTGGGGCAAAATTGCAGAAATTTCACTTATTTCAGGGTAATAAGTCAGAAATTCCCCTTATTTTGGGGCAAAAAAGACAGAAATTCCCTTTGTTTTCAGGGAAAAAAACAGAAATTCCACTTATCTAGAAGCACAAAGGCAGAAATTCCCCTTATTTTGGAGCAACAATGAAGAAATTTCTTTTTTTATTGCAAAAAGGTATGCATTCCCATTATTTTCAGGCAAAAATGCAGAAATTCCCCGTATTTTGAAGCAAAATTGAATAAATTCTCCTAATTTTGGGGCAAAAGGCAGAAATTCCCTTTATTTTGGGGCAAAAATCAGAAATTCCCCTTATTTTGGGGCAAAATTCTAGAAATTTCTTTTTTTGCGGAGAAAAATTGCAGGAATTTACCTTATTTTGGGGCAAAATTGCAGAAATTTCCTTTATTTGGGGCAAAATTGGAGAAATTTCACTTATTTTCAGGTAAAAAGACTGAAATTTCCTTTATTTTGGGGAAAAAAGGGAGATATTCCCTTTATTTTTTGGCAAAATTGCAGACATTTTCTTTATTATGTGGAAAAATTGCAGAAATTTCCCTTATTTAGGGCAAAATTGCAGAAATTTCACTTATTTCGGAGAAAAAAAGCAAAAATTTTTCTTATTTTGGGGCAAAAAGGCAGAAATTCTCATTATTTTGGGGCAAAAAGGCAGAAATTCACCTTATTTTGGGGTAAAATTGCAGAAATTTCACATATTTAAGGGCAAAAAGGCAGAAATTTTCCTTGTCCTGGGGCAAAATTGCAGAAATTTAACTTATTTTAGGGTAATAAGTCAGAAAATCCCCTTATTTTGGGGCAAAAAAGACAGAAATTCCCTTTGTTTTGGGGGAAAAAGACAGAAATTCCACTTATTTAGAGGCAAAAATGCAGAAATTCTCC
Organism: Micromys minutus; assembly: GCF_963924665.1. Taxonomy (NCBI): domain Eukaryota; kingdom Metazoa; phylum Chordata; class Mammalia; order Rodentia; family Muridae; genus Micromys; species Micromys minutus. The sequence goes on along the minus strand of NW_027667467.1, from coordinate 7,696,852 downwards.
TTATTTTGGAGCAAAAATGAAGAAATTTCTCTTTTTTATGGCAAAAATTTATACATTCCCCTTATTTTCGGGCAAAAAGACAGAAATTTCCCGTATTTTGGAGCAAAATTGCAGAAATTCTCCTAATTGTGTGGCAAAAAGGCAGAAATTCCCTATATGTTGGGGCAAAAAGACAAAAATTCTCCTTATTTTGGGGCAAAACTCAGAAATTCCACTTATTTTGGTTCAAAATTCCAGAAATTTCCCTTATTTTGGGGCAAAATTGCAGAAATTTCACTTATTTTGGGGCAAAATTGCAGAAATTTCACTTATTTCAGGGAAAAAAGGCAGAAATTTTACTTATTTTGGGGCAAAAATGCAGAAATTCCTAATATTTTGTGCCAAAATTCAGAAATTCCCTTTATTTTGAGGTAAAAATTCTGAAATTCCCATTATTTGGGGGCATAAAGGCAGAAATTTCCCTTATTTTGGGGCAAACTTGCAGAAATTTCACTTATTTCAGGGTAATGAGTCAGAAATTCCTTTTATTTTGGGGCAAAAAAGAGAGAAATTCTCTTTGATTTTTGGGAAAAAGACAGAAATTCCACTTATTTAGAGACAAAAAGGCAGAAATTTCCCTTATTTTGGAGCAAAAATGAAGAAATTTCCCTTTTTTGTGGCAAAAAATATACATTCCCCTTAGTTTCGGGATAAAAAGCAGAAATTCCTCGTATTTTGAAGCAAAATTGCAGAAATTCTCATAATTTTCGGGCAAAAAGGCAGAAATTCTTTTTATTTTGGGGCAAAAAGACAGAAAATCTCCTTTTTTCGGGAGCAAACAGTCAGAAATTCTCCTTATTTTGGGGCAAAATTGCAGAAATTTCCTTTACATTGGGGCAAAATTGCAGAAATTTCCCTTATTAAGTGAAAAAATTGCAGAAATTTCCCTTATTTTAGGGCAAAATTGCAGAAATTTTACTTATTTCAGAGAAAAAAAGCAAAAATTTTTCTTATTTTGGGGCAAAAAGGCAGAACTTCCCATTAGTTTGGGGCAAAAAAACAGAAATTCACCTTATTTTTGGGTAAAATTGCAGAAATTTCACATATTTCAGGGCAAAAATGCAGAAATTTTCCTTATTCTGGGGCAAAATTGCAGAAATTTCACTTATTTCAGGGTAATAAGTCAGAAATTCCCCTTCTTTTGGGGCAAAAAAGACATAAATTCCCTTTGTTTTGGGGAAAAAGACAAAATTCCACTTATCTAGAGGCAAAAAGGCAGAAATTCCCCTTATTTTGGAGCAAAGATGAAGAAATTTCCCTTTTTATGGCAAAAAGGTATGCATTCCCATTATTTTCAGGCAAAAAGTCAGAAATTCCCTGTATTTTGGAGCAAAATTAAAGAAATTCCCCTAATTTTGGTGCAAAAGGCAGAAATTCCTCTTATTTTGGGGCAAAAATCAGAAATTCCCCTTATTTTGGGGCAAAATTCTAGAAATTTCCTTTTTTGGGGGGCAAAATTGCAGGAATTTACCTTATTTTTGGGCAAAATTGCAGAAATTTCTCTTATTTGGGGCAAAATTGCAGAAATTTCACTTATTTTCAGGTAAAAAGACTGAAATTTCCTTTATTTTGGGGCAAAAAGGGAGAAATTTCCTTTATTTTGGGGTAAAATTGCAGACATTTTCCTTATTATGGGAAAAAATTGCAGAAATTTCTTTTATTTTAGGGCAAAATTGCAGAAATTTTACTTATTTCAGAGAAAAAAAGCAAAAATTTTTTTTTATTTTGGGGCAAAAAGGCAGAAATTCTCATTATTTTGTGGCAAAAAGGCAGAAATTCACCTTATTTTGGAGTAAAATTGCAGAAATTTCACATATTTCAGGGCAAAAAGGCAGAAATTTCCCTTATTTTGGGGCAAAATTGCAGAAATTTCACTTATTTTAGGGTAATAAGTCAGAAAATCCCCTTATTTTGGGGCAAAAAAGACAGAAATTACCTTTGTTTTGGGGGAAGAAGACAGAAATTCCACTTATTTAGAGGCAAAAAGGCAGAAATTCCCCTTATTTTGGAGCAAAAATGAAGAAATTTCTCTTTTTTATGGCAACAAGTTATGCATTCCCCTTATTTTCGGGCAAAAAGACAGAAATTTCCCTTATTTTGGAGCAAAATTGCAGAAATTCCCCTAATTTTGGAGCAAAAAGGCAGAAATTCCCTATATGTTGGGGCAAAAAGACAAAAATTCTCCTTATTTTGGGGCAAAACTCAGAAATTCTACTTATTTTGGTGCAAAATTCCAGAAATTTCTTTAATTTTGGGGCAAAATTGCCGAAATATCCTTTATTTTCAGGCAAAATTGCAGAAATTTCACTTATTATAGAGAAAAAAAGCAAAAATTTTTCTTTTTTTAGGGGAAAAAAAGCAGAAATTCCCATTATTTTGGGGCAAAAATCCAGAAATTCACTTTTTTTGGGGTAAAATTGCAGAAATTTCACATATTTCAGGGCAAAAAGGCAGAAATTTCCCTTATTTTTGGGCAAAATTGCAGAAATTTCACTTATTTTGGGGCAAAATTGCAGAAATTTCACTTATTTCAGGAAAAAAGGCAGAAATTTTCCTTATTTTGGGGCAAAAATGCAGAAATTCTTAATATTTTGTGGCAAAAATGCAGAAATTCCCCTTACTTTGAGGTAAAAAGGGTGAAATTTTCCTTATTTGGGGGCAAAAAGACAGAAATTTCCCTAATTTTGGGGCAAAAAGACAGAAATTCCCCTTATTTTGTGGCAAAAAGGCAGAAATTTTTTTTATTTTGGGGCAAAATTTCAGAAATATCACTTATTTTAGGGCATAATTCAAAAATTCCTTTTATTTTGGGGCAAAAAGACAAATATTCCATTTATTTTTGGGTAAATAGGGAGAAATTTCACTTATTTTGAGGTAAAAGGCAGAAATTCCTCTTATTTTGGGGCAAAAATGAAGAGATTTCCCTTTTTTGTTGCAAAAGGTATACATTCCCCTTACTTTCGTGATTAAAAGCAGAAATTCCCCATATTTTGAAGCAATATTGCAGAAATTCTCATTATTTTCAGGCAAAAAAGCAGAAATTCTCCTTATTTTGGGGCAAAAAGACAGAAAATCTCCTTTTTTTGAGAGCAAACAGTCAAAAATTCCCATTATTTTGGGTCAAAATTGCAGAAATTTCCTTTATATTGGGGCAAAATTGCAGAAATTTCCTTTATTTTGGGGCAAAAATGCAGAAATTTCATTTATTTCAGGGAAATAAGTTAGAAATTCCTTCTATTTAGGGCAAAAAAGACAGAAATTCCCTTTGTTTTGGGAGAAAAAGACAGAAATTCCATTTGTTTAGAGACAAAAAGGCAGAAATTCCCTTTATTTTGGAGCAAAAATGAAGAAATTTCCCTTTTTATGGCAAAAAGGTATGCATTCCATTATTTTTGGGCAAAAAGGCAGAAATTCCCCGTATTTTGGAGCAAAATTGCAGAAATTCCCCTAATTTTGGGGCAAAAGGCAGAAATTCCCTTTATTTTATAGAAAAATCAGAAATTCCCCTTATTTTGGGGCAAAATTCAAGAAATTTCCTTTATTTTGGGGCAAAATTGCAGGAATTTACCTTTTTTGGGGCAAAATTGCAGAACTTTCATTTATTTTCAGGTAAAAAGGCTGAAATTTCCTTTATTTTGAGGCAAAAAGGGAGAAATTCCATTTATTTTGGGGCAAAATTGCAGACATTTCTCTTATTAGAGGAAAAATTGCAGAAATTTCTCTTATTTTACGGCAAAATTGAAGAAATTTCACTTATTTCAGAGAAAAAAAGCAAAAATTTTTTTATTTTGGGGCAAAAAAGCAGAAATTCCCATTATTTTGGGGGAAAAAGGCAGAAATTCACCTTATTTTGGGGTAAAATTGCAGAAATTTCACATATTTCAGGGCAAAAAGGCAGAAATTTCCTTATTTTGGGGAAAAATTAAGAAATTCTTAATAATTTTTGGCAAAAATGCAGAAATTCCCCTTATATTGAGGTAAAAAGGCTGAAATTTCACTTATTTTGAGGTTAAAAGGCTGAAATTCCCCTTATTCGGGGGCAAAAAGGAAGAAATTTCTCTTATTTTGGGGCAAAAAGACAGAAATTCCCCTTATTTTGTGGAAAAAAGGCAGAAATTTCTTTTATTTTGGGGCAAAATTGCAGAAATATCACTTATTTCAGGGTATAATTCAAAAATTCCTTTTATTTTGTTGCAAAAAAAAACAGAAATTCCATTTATTTTTGGGTAAAAAAGAAGAAATTTCACTTATTTTGAGGTAAAAAGGCAGAAATTCCTCTTATTTTGGGGCAAAAATTAAGAAATTTCCCTTTTTGTGGAAAAAGGTATACACTCCCCTTACTTTCGGGATAAAAAGTAGAAATTCCCCGTATTTTGAAGCATAATTGCAGAAATTCTTATAATTTTCGGGCAAAAAAGCAGAAATTCTCCTTATTTTGGAGCAAAAATACAGAAAATCTCCTTTTTTCGGGAGCAAACAGTCAGAAATTCCCCTTATTTTGGGGCAAAATTGCAGAAATTTCTTTTACATTCGGGCAAATTTGCAGAAATTTCCCTTATTTTGGGGCAAAATTGCAGAAATTCTCCTAATTGTTGGGCAAAAAGGCAGAAATTCCCTATAGTTGGGGCAAAAAGACAGAAATTCTTCTTATTTTGGGGCAAAACTCAGAAATTCCACGTATTTTGGGGCAAAATTCCAGAAATTTCCCTTATTTTGGGGCAAAATTGCAGAAATTTTCCTTATTTTAGGGCAAAATTGCAGAAATTTCACTTATTTCAGAGAAAAAAAGCAAAATTTTTTCCTATTTTGGGGCTAAAATGCAGATATTTTACTTATTTTGGGGCAAAAAGGCAGAAATTCACCTTATTTTAGGGTAAAATTGCAGCAATTTCACATATTTCAGGGCAAAATTCCAGAAATTTCCCTTATTTTGGGGCAAAATTGCAGAAATTTTCCTTATTTTAGGGCAAAATTGCAGAAATTTCACTTATTTCAGAGAAAAAAAGCAAAAATTTTTCCTATTTTGGGGCTAAAATGCAGATATTTTACTTATTTTGGGGCAAAAAGGCAGAAATTCACCTTATTTTAGGGTAAAATTGCAGCAATTTCACATATTTCAGGGCAAAAAGGCAGAAATTTCCCTCATTTTGGGGCAAAATTGCAAAAATTTCACTTATTTTGGGGCAAAATTGCAGAAATTTCACTTATTGCAGGGAAAAAAGGCAGAAAATTTCCTTATTTTGGAGAAAAAATTAAGAAATTCTTAAAATTTTGTGGCAAAAATGCAGAATTTTTTTTTATTTTGAGGTAAAAATGCTGAAATTCCCCTTATTTTGAGATAAAAATGTTGAAATTCCCCTTAATTGGGTGCAAAAAGGCAGAAATTTCTCTTATTTTAGGGCAAAAAGACAGAAATTCACCTTATTTTGGAGTAAAATTGCAGAAATTTCACATATTTCAGGGCAAAAAGGCAGAAATTTCCCTTATTTTGGGGCCAAATTGCAGAAATTTCACTTATTTTAGGGTAATAAGTCAGAAAATCCCCTTATTTTGGGGCAAAAAAGACAGAAATTCCCTTTGTTTTGGGGGAAAAAAACAGAAATTCCACTTATTTAGAGGCAAAAAGGCAGAAATTCCCCTTATTTTGGAGCAAAAATGAAGAAATTTCTCTTTTTTATGGCAACAAGTTATGCATTCCCCTTATTTTCGTGCAAAAAGACAGAAATTTCCCGTATTTTGGAGCAAAATTGCAGAAATTCCCCTAATTGTGGGGCAAAAAGGCAGAAATTCCCTATATGTTGGGGCAAAAAGACAAAAATTCTCCTTATTTTGGGGCAAAACTCAGAAATTCCACTTATTTTGTTGCAAAATTGCAGAAATTTCCCTTATTAAGGGAAAAAACTGCAGAATTTCCCTTATTTTAGGGTATAATTGCAGAAATTTTACTTATTTCAGAGAAAAAAAGCAAAAATTTTTCTTATTTTGGGGCAAAAAGGCAGAAATCCCCATTATTTTGGGGAAAAAAACAGAAATTCACCTTATTTTGGGGTAAAATTGCAGAAATTTCACATATTTCAGGGCAAAAAGACAGAAATTTACCTTATCCTGTGGCAAAATTGCAGAAATTTCACTTATTTCTGGGTAATAAGTAGAAATTCCCCTTATTTTGGGGAAAAAAAGACAGAAATTCCCTTTGTTTTCGGAGAAAACGACAGAAATTCCACTTATCTAGAGGCAAAAATGCAGAAATTTTCCTTATTTTGGAGCAACAATGAAGAAATTTCCCTTTTTATTGCAAAAAGGTATGCATTCCCATTATTTTCAGGCAAAAAGGCAGAAATTCCCTGTATTAAGAGCAAAATTGAAGAAATTCCCATAATTTTGGGGCAAAAGGCAGAAATTCCCTTTATTTTGGGGCAAAATTCTAGAAATTTCTTTTTTGGGGGGCAAAATTGCAGGAATTTACCTTATTGTGGGGCAAAATTGCAGAAATTTCACTTATTTCAGAGAAAATAAGCAAAAATTTTTCTTATTTTGGGGCAAAAAGGCAGAAATTCTCATTATTTTGGGGCAAAAAGGCAGAAATTCACCTTATTTTGGGGTAAAATTGCAGAAATTTCACATATTTCAGGGTAAAAAGGCAGAAATTTCCCTTATCCTGGGGCAAAATTGCAGAAATTTCACTTATTTTAGGGTAATAAGTCAGAAAATCCCCTTATTTTGGGGCAAAAAAGACAGAAATTCCCTTTGTTTTTGGGGGAAAAAGACAGAAATCCCACTTATTTAGAGGCAAAAACGCAGAAATTCTCCTTATTTTGGAGCAAAAATGAAGAAATTTCCCTTTTTTATGGCAACAAGTTATGCATTCCACTTATTTTCAGGCAAAAAGACAGAAATTTCCTGTATTTTGGAGCAAAATTGCAGAAATTCCTCTTATTGTGGGGCAAAAAGGCAGAAATTCCCTATATGTTGGGGCAAAAAGACAAAAATTCTCCTTTTTTTGGGGGCAAAACTCAGAAATTCCACTTTGTTTGGTGCGAAATTCCAGAAATTTCCCTTATTTTGGGGCAAAATTGCAGAAATTTCACTTATTTTGGGGCAAAATTGCAGAAATTTCACTTATTTCAGGGAAAAAAGGTAGAAATTTTACTTATTTTGGAACAAAAATGCAGAAATTCCTAATATTTTGTGCCAAAATTCAGAAATTCTCTTTATTTTGAGGTAAAAATGCTGAAATTCCCCTTATTTGGGGGCAAAAAGGCAGAAATTTCCCTTATTTTGGGGCAAAATTGCAGAAATTTCACTTATTTCAGGGTAATGAGTCAGAAATTCCTTTTATTTTGAGGCAAAAAGAGAGAAATTCCCTTTGATTTTTGGGAAAAAGTCAGAAATTCCACTTATTTAGAGGCAAAAAGGCAGAAATTCCCCTTATTTTGGAGCAAAAATGAAGAAATTTCCCTTTTTTGTGGCAAAAAATATACATTCCCCTTACTTTCGGGATAAAAAGCAGAAATTCCCCGTATTTTGAAGCAAAATAGCAGAAATTCTCCCAATTTTTGGGCAAAAAGGCAGAAATTCTCCTTATTTTGGGGCAAAAATACAGAAAATCTCCTTTTTTCGGGAGCAAACAGTAAGAAATTCTCCTTATTTTGGGGCAAAATTGAAGAAATTTCATTTACATTGGGGCAAAATTACAGAAATTTCCCTTATTAAGGGAAAAAATTGCAGAAATTTCCCTTATTTTAGGGCAAAATTGCAGAAATTTTACTTATATCAGAGAAAAAAGCAAAAATTTTTCTTATTTTGGGGCAAAAAGGCAGAAATTCCCATTATTTTGGGGCAAAAAAACAGAAATTCACTTTATTTTGGGTAAAATTGCAGAAATTTCAAATATTTCAGGGCAAAAAGGCAGAAATTTTCCTTATCCTGGGGCAAAATTGCAGAAATTTCTCTTATTTCAGGGTAATAAGTCAGAAATTCCCCTTATTTTGGTGCAAAAAATACAGAAATTCCCTTTGTTTTGGGGGAAAAAGACAGAAATTCTACTTATCTAGAGGCACAAAGGCAGAAATTCCCTTTATTTTGGAGCAAAAATGAAGAAATTTCCCTTTCTATGGCAAAAAGGTATGCATTCCCATTATTTTCAGGAAAAAAGGCAGAAATTCCCCGTATTTTGGAGCAAAATTGAAGAAATTCTTCTAATTTTGGGGCAAAAGGCAGAAATTGCTTTTATTTTGGGGCAAAAATCAGAAATTCCCCTTATTTTGTGGCAAAATTCTAGAAATTTCTTTTTTGGGGGGCAAAATTGCAAGAATTTACCTTATTTTTGGGCAAAATTGCAGAAATTTCCCTTATTTTAGGGCAAAATTGCAGAAATTTCACTTATTTCAGAGAAAAAAAGCAAATTTTTTTTTTATTTTGGGGCAAAAAGGCAGAAATTCTCATTATTTTGTTGCAAAAAGGTAGAAATTCACCTTATTTTGGGGTAAAATTGCAGAAATTTCACATATTTCAGGACAAAAAGCAGAAATTACCCTTATTTTGGGGCAAAATTGCAGAAATTTCTTTTATTTTGAGGCAAAATTGCAGAAATTTCACTTATTTCAAGGTAATGAGTCAGAAATTCCTTTTATTTTGGGGCAAAAAAGGGAGAAATTCCCTTTCTTTTTTGGAAAGAAGACAGAAATTCCAGTTATTTAGAGGCAAAAAGAAGAAATTCTCCTTATTTTGGAACAATAATGAAGAAATTTCCCTTTATTGTGGCAAAAAAATACATTCCCCTTACTTTCGGTATAAAAAGCAGAAATTCCCCGTATTTTGAAGCAAAATTGCAGAAATTCTCAAAATTTTCGGGCAAAAATGCAGAAATTCTACTTATTTTGGGGCAAAAAGACAGAAAATCTTCTTTCGGGAGAAAATAGTCAGAAATTCTCCTTATTTTGGGGCAAAATTGCAGAAATTTCCTTTACATTGGGGCAAAATTGCAGAAATTTCTATTATTATGTGAAAAAATTGGAGAAATTTCCCTTATTTTAGGGCAAAATTGCAGAAATTTTACTTATTTCAGAGAAAAAAAGCAAAGATTTTTCTTATTTTGGGGCAAAAATGCAGAAATTCCGATTATTTTGGTGCAAAAAAACAGAAATTCACCTTATTTTGGGGTAAAATTGCAGAAATTTCACATATTTCAAGGCAAAAATGCAGAAATTTTCTTTATACTGGGGCAAAATTGCAGAAATTTCACTTATTTCAGGGTAATAAGTCAGAAATTCCCCTTATTTTGGGGCAAAAAAGACAGAAATTCCCTTTGTTTTTGGGGGAAAAAGACAGAAATCCCACTTATTTAGAGGCAAAAAGGCAGAAATTCCCCTTATTTTGGAGCAAAAATGAAGAAATTTCCCTTTTTTATGTCAACAAGTTATGCATTCCCCTTATTTTCGGACAAAAAGAGAGAAATTCCATGTATTTTGGAGCAAAATTGCAGAAATTCCCCTAATTGAGGGGCAAAAAGGCAGAAATTTCCGATATGTTGGGGCAAAAAGACAAAAATTCTCCTAATTTTGGGACAAAACTCAGAAATTCCAAATTTTTGTGCAAAATTCCAGAAATTGCCCTTATTTTTGGGGCATAATTGCAGAAATTTCACTTATTTTGGGGCAAAATTGCAGAAATTTCAGTTATTTCAGGGAAAAAAGGCAGAAATTTTACTTATTTTGGGTCAAAAACACAGAAATTCCTAATATTTTGTGCCAAAATTCAGAAATTCCCCTTATTTTTATGTAAAAATTCTGAAATTCCCAATATTTGGGGGCAAAAAGGCAGAAATTTCCTTTATTTTGGGGCAAAATTGCAGAAATTTCACTTATTTCAGGGTATTGAGTCAGAAATTTTTTTTATTTGGGGCAAAAAAGAGAGAAATTCCGTTTGATTTTTGGGAAAAAGACAGAAATTCCACTTATTTAAAGGCAAAAAGACAGAAATTCCCCTTATTTTGGAGCAAAAATGAAGAAATTTCTCTTTTTTGTGGCAAAAAATATACATTCACCTTACTTTCGGGATAAAAAGCAGAAATTCCCCGTATTTTGAAGCAAAATTGCAGAAATTCCCATAATTTTCGGGCAAAAAGCAGAAATTCTCGTTATTTTGGTGCAAAAAGACAGAAAATCTCCTTTTTTCGGGAGCAAACAGTCAGAAATTCTACTTATTTTGTTGCAAAATTGCAGAAATTTCCTTTACATTGGGGCAAAATTGCAGAAATTTTACTTATTTCATAAAAAAAAGCAAAAATTTTTCTTATTTTGGTGCAAAAAGGCAGAAATTCTTATTATTTTGGGGCAAAAAAAAAGAAATTCACCTTATTTTGGGGTAAAATTGCAGAAATTTCACATATTTCAGGGAAAAAAGGGAGAAATTTACCTTATCCTGGGGCAAAATTGCAGAAATTTCACTTATTTCAGGGTAATAAGTCCGAAATTCCCCTTTATTTTGGGGCAAAAAAGACAGAAATTCCCTTTGTTTTCAGGGAAAAAGACAGAAATTCCACTTATCTAGAAGCACAAAGGCAGAAATTCCCCTTATTTTGGAGCAACAATGAAGAAATTTCCCTTTTTATAGTAAAAAGGTATGCATTCCCATTATTTTCAGGCAAAAAGGCAGAAATTCCCTGTATTTTGGAGCAAAATTGAAGAAATTCCCCTAATTTTGGGGCAAAAGGCAGAAATTCCCTTTATTTTGGGGCAAAAATCAGAAATTCCCCTTATTTTGGGGCAAAATTCTAGAAATTTCTTTTTTTGGGGAGCAAAATTGCAGGAATTTACCTTATTTTGGGGCAAAATTGCAGAAATTTCCTATATTTGGGGCAAAATTGGAGAAATTTCACTTATTTTCAGGTAAAAAGACTGAAATTTCCTTTATTTTGGGGCAAAAAGGGAGATATTCCCTTTATTTTTTGGCAAAATTGCAGACATTTTCCTTATTATGTGGAAAAATTGCAGAAATTTCCCTTATTTAGGGCAAAATTGCAGAAATTTCACTTATTTCAGAGAAAAAAAGCAAAAATTTTTCTTATTTTGGGGCAAAAAGGCAGAAATTCTCATTATTTTGGGGCAAAAAGGCAGAAATTCACCTTATTTTGGGGTAAAATTGCAGAAATTTCACATATTTCAGGGCAAAAAGGCAGAAATTTCCCTTATTTTGGGGCAAAATTGCAGAAATTTCACTTATTTTAGGGTAATAAGTCAGAAAATCCCCTTATTTTGGGGCAAAAAAGACAGAAATTCCCTTTGTTTTGGGGGAAAAAGACAGAAATTCCACTTATTTAGAGGCAAAAAGGCAGAAATTCTCCTTATTTTGGAGCAAAAATGAAGAAATTTCCCTTTTTTTTTGGCAACAAGTTATTTATTCCCCTTATTTTCGGGCAAAAAGACTGAAATTTCACGTATTTTGGAGCAAAATTGCAGAAATTCCCCTAATTGTGGGGCAAAAAGGCAGAAATTCCCTATATGTTGGGGCAAAAAGACAAAAATTCTCCTTATTTTGGGGCAAAACTCAGAAATTCCACTTATTTTGGTGCAAAATTCCAGAAATTTCCCTTATTTTGGGGCAAAATTGCAGAAATTTCACTTATTTTGGGGCAAAATTGCAGAAATTTCACTTATTTCAGGGAAAAAAGGCAGAAATTTTACTTATTTTGGGGCAAAAATGCAGAATTTCCTAATATTTTGTGCCAAAATTCAGAAATTCCCTTTATTTTGAGGTTAAAATTCTGAAATTCTCATTATTTGGGGGCAAAAAGGCAGAAATTTCCCTTATCTTGGGGCAAAATGGCAGAAATTTCACTTATTTCAGAGTAATGAGTCAGAAATTCCTTTTATTTTGGAGCAAAAAAGAGAGAAATTCCCTTTGATTTTTGGGAAAAAGACAGAAATTCCACTTATTTAGAGGCAAAAAGGCAGAAATTCCCCTTATTTTGGAGCAAAAATGAAGAAATTTTCCTTTTTTGTGGCAAAAAATATACATTCCCCTTACTTTCGGGATAAAAAGCAGAAATTCCCCGTATTTTGAAGCAATATTGCAGAAATTCTCATAATTTTCGTGCAAAAAGGCAGAAATTCTCCTTATTTTGAAGCAAAAATACAGAAAATCTCCTTTTTTCGGGAGCAAACAGTCAGAATTTCTCCTTATTTTGGGGCAAAATTGCAGAAATTTCCTTTACATTGGGGCAAAATTGCAGAAATTTCCCTTATTAACGGAAAAAAATAGCAGAAATTTCCTTTATTTTAGGGCAAAACTGCAGAAATTTTACTTATTTCAGAGAAAAAAAGCAAAAATTTTTCTTATTTTGGGGCAAACAGGCAGAAATTCCCATTATTTTGGGGCAAAAAAACAGAAATTCACCTTATTTTGGGGTAAAGTTGCAGAAATTTCACATATTTCAGGGCAAAATAACGAAATTTTCCTTATTCTGGGGCAAAATTGCAGAAATTTCTCTTATTTCAGGGTAATAAGTCAGAAATTCCCTTTATTTTGGTGCAAAAAAGACAGAAATTCCCTTTGTTTTTGGGGAAAAAGACAGAAATTCCACTTATCTAGAGGCACAAAGGCAGAAATTCCCCTTAATTTGGAGCAACAATGAAGAAATTTCCTTTTTTATTGCAAAAAGGTATGCATTCCCATTATTTTCAGGCAAAAAGGCAGAAATTCCCCATATTTTGGAGCAAAATTGAAGAAATTCCCCTAATTTTGGGGCAAAAGGCAGAAATTCCCTTTATTTTGGGGCAAAAATCAGAAATTCCCCTTATTTTGGGGCAAAATTCTAGAAATTTCTTTTTTGGGGGGGCAAAATTGCAGGAATTTACCTTATTTTGGGGCAAAATTGCAGAAATTTCCCTTATTTGGGGCAAAATTGCAGAAATTTCACTTAATTTTAGGTAAAAAGACTGAAATTTCCTTTATTTTTGGGGCAAAAAGGAAGATATTCCCTTTATTTTTTGGCAAAATTGCAGACATTTTCCTTATTATGGGGAAAAATGCAGAAATTTCCCTTATTTAGGGCAAAATTGCAGCAATTTCACTTATTTCAGAGAAAAAAAGCAAAAAATTTTTCTTATTTTGGGGCAAAAAGCCAGAAATTCTCATTATTTTGGGGCAAAAAGGCAGAAATTCACCTTATTTTGGGGTAAAATTGCAGAAAATTTACATATCTCAGGGCAAAAAGGCAGAAATTTCCCTTATTCTGGGGCAAAATTGCAGAAATTTCACTTATTTTAGGGTAATAAGTCAGAAAATCCCCTTATTTTGGGGCAAAAAAGACAGAAATTCCCTTTGTTTTGGAGGAAAAAGACAGAAATTCCACTTATTTAGAGGCAAAAATGCAGAAATTCTCCTTATTTTGGAGCAAAAATGAAGAAATTTCCCTTTTTTATGGCAACAAGTTATGCATTCCCCTTATTTTCGGGCAAAAAGACAGAAATTTCCCGTATTTTGGAGCAAAATTGCAGAAATTCTTCTAATTGTGGGGCAAAAAGGCAGAAATTCCCTATATATTGGGGCAAAAAGACAAAAATTCTCCCTATTTTGGGCCAAAACTCAGAAATTCCACTTATTTTGGTGCAAAATTCCAGAAATTTCCCTTATTTTGGGGCAAAATTGCAGAAATTTCACTTATTTTGGGGCAAAATTGCAGAAATTTCACTTATTTCAGGGAAAAAAGGCAGAAATTTTACTTATTTTGGGGCAAAAATGCAGAAATTCCTAATATTTTGTTCCAAAATTCAGAAATTCCCTTTATTTTGAGGTAAAAATTCTGAAATTCCCATTATTTGGGGGCAAAAAGGCAGAAATTTCCCTTATTTTGGGGCAAACTTAAAGAAATTTCACTTATTTCAGGGTAATGAGTCAGAAATTCCTTTTATTTTGGGGCAAAAAAGAGAGAAATTCCCTTTGATTTTTGGGAAAAAGACAGAAATTCCACTTATTTAGAGACAAAAGCAGAAATTCCCCTTATTTTGGAGCAAAAATGAAGAAATTTCCCTTTTTTGTGGCAAAAAATATACATTCCCCTTAGTTTCGGGATAAAAAGCAGAAATTCCTCGTATTTTGAAGCAAAATTGCAGAAATTCTCATAATTTTTGGGCAAAAAGGCAGAAATTCTCTTTATTTTGGGGCAAAAAGACAGAAAATCTCCTTTTTTCGGGAGCAAACAGTCAGAAATTCTCCTTATTTTGGGGCAAAATTGCAGAAATTTCCTTTACATTGGGGCAAAATTGCAGAAATTTCCCTTATTAAGTGAAAAAATTGCAGAAATTTCCCTTATTTTAGGGCAAAATTGCAGAAATTTTACTTATTTCAGAGAAAAAAAGCAAAAATTTTTCTTATTTTGGGGCAAAAATGCAGAAATTCCCATTAGTTTGGGGCAAAAAAACAGAAATTCACCTTATTTTGGGGTAAAATTGCAGAAATTTCACATATTTCAGGGCAAAAAGGCAGAAATTTTCTTTATTCTGGGGCAAAATTGCAGAAATTTCACTTATTTCAGGGTAATAAGTCAGAAATTCCCCTTATTTTGGGGCAAAAAGACATAAATTCCCTTTGTTTTGGGGACAAACACAAAATTCTACTTATCTAGAGGCAAAAAGGCAGAAATTCCCCTTATTTTGGAGCAAAAATGAAGAAATTTCCCTTTTTAATGGCAAAAAGGTATGCATTCCCATTATTTTCAGGCAAAAAGTCAGAAATTCCCCGTATTTTGGAGCAAAATTAAAGAAATTCCTCAAATTTTGGGGCAAAAGGCAGAAATTCATCTTATTTTGGGGTAAAAATCAGAAATTCCCCTTATTTTGGGGCAAAATTCTAGAAATTTCTTTTTTTGGGGGGCAAAATTACAGGAATTTACCTTATTTTTGGGCAAAATTGCAGAAATTTCTCTTATTTGGGGCAAAATTGCAGAAATTTCACTTATTTTCAGGTAAAAAGACTGAAATTTCCTTTATTTTGGGGCAAAAAGGGAGAAATTCCCTTTATTTTGGGGTAAAATTGCAGACATTTTCCTTATTATGGGAAAAAATTGCAGAAATTTCTTTTATTTTAGGGCAAAATTGCAGAATTTTCACTTATTTCAGAGAAAAAAAGCAAAATTTTTTTTTTATTTTGGGGCAAAAAGGCAGAAATTCTCATTATTTTGTGGCAAAACGGCAGAAATTCACCTTATTTTGGAGTAAAATTGCAGAAATTTTACATATTTCAGGGCAAAAAGGCAGAAATTTCCCTTATTTTGGGGCAAAATTGCAGAAATTTCACTTATTTTAGGGTAATAAGTCAGAAAATCCCCTTATTTTGGGGCAAAAAAGACAGAAATTCCCTTTGTTTTGGGGGAAAAAGACAGAAATTCCACTTATTTAGAGGCAAAAAGGCAGAAATTCTCCTTATTTTGGAGCAAAAATGAAGAAATTTCCCTTTTTTTTGGCAACAAGTTATTTATTCCCATTATTTTCGGGCAAAAAGACTGAAATTTCCCGTATTTTGGAGCAAAATTGCAGAAATTCCCCTAATTGTGGGGCAAAAAGGCAGAAATTCCCTATATGTTGGGGCAAAAAGACAAAAATTCTCCTTATTTTGGGGCAAAACTCAGAAATTCCACTTATTTTGGTGCAAAATTCCAGAAATTTCCCTTATTTTGGGGCAAAATTGCAGAAATTTCACTTATTTTGGGGCAAAATTGCAGAAATTTCACTTATTTCAGGGAAAAAAGGCAGAAATTTTACTTATTTTGGGGCAAAAATGCAGAATTTCCTAATATTTTGTGCCAAAATTCAGAAATTCCCTTTATTTTGAGGTTAAAATTCTGAAATTCTCATTATTTGGGGGCAAAAAGGCAGAAATTTCCCTTATCTTGGGGCAAAATGGCAGAAATTTCACTTATTTGAGAGTAATGAGTCAGAAATTCCTTTTATTTTGGGGCAAAAAAGAGAGAAATTCCCTTTGATTTTTGGGAAAAAGACAGAAATTCCACTTATTAAGAGGCAAAAAGGCAGAAATTCCCCTTATTTTGGAGCAAAAATGAAGAAATTTTCCTTTTTGTGGCAAAAAATATACATTCCCCTTACTTTCGGGATAAAAAGCAGAAATTCCCCGTATTTTGAAGCAATATTGCAGAAATTCTCCTAATTTTCGTGCAAAAAGGCAGACATTCTCCTTATTTTGAAGCAAAAAGACAGAAAATCTCCTTTTTTCGGGAGCAAACAGTCAGAAATTCTCCTTATTTTGGGGCAAAATTGCAGAAATTTCCTTTACATTGGGGCAAAATTGCAGAAATTTCCCTTATTAACGGAAAAAATAGCAGAAATTTCCTTTATTTTAGGGCAAAATTGCAGAAATTTTACTTATTTCAGAGAAAAAAAGCAAAAATTTTTCTTATTTTGGGGCAAAAAGGCAGAAATTCCCATTATTTTGGGGCAAAAAAACAGAAATTCACCTTATTTTGGGGTAAAGTTGCAGAAATTTCACATATTTCAGGGCAAAATACAGAAATTTTCCTTATTCTGGGGCAAAATTGCAGAAATTTCTCTTATTTCAGGGTAATAAGTCAGAAATTCCCTTTATTTTGGGGCAAAAAAGACAGAAATTTCCTTTGTTTTGGGGGAAAAAGACAGAAATTCCACTTATTTAGAGGCAAAAAGGCAGAAATTCCCCTTATTTTGGAGCAAGAATGAAGAAATTTCTCTTTTTTATGGCAACAAGTTATGCATTCCCCTTATTTTCGGGCAAAAAGACAGAAATTTCCCATATTTTGGAGCAAAATTTCAGAAATTCCCCTAATTGTGGGGCAAAAAGGCAGAAATTCCCTATATGTTGTGGCAAAAAGACAAAAATTCTCCTTATTTTGGGGCAAAACTCAGAAATTCCACTTATTTTGGTGCAAAATTCCAGAAATTTCTCTAATTTTGGGGCAAAATTACCGAAATATCCTTTATTTTCGGGCAAAATTGCAGAAATTTCACTTATTATAGAGAAAAAAAGCAAAAATTTTTCTTTTTTTAGGGGAAAAAAAGCAGAAATTCCCATTATTTTGGGGCAAAAATCCAGAAATTCACTTTTTTTGGGGTAAAATTGCAGAAATTTCACATATTTCAGGGCAAAAAGGCAGAAATTTCCCTTATTTTCGGGCAAAATTGCAGAAATTTCACTTATTTTGGGGCAAAATTGCAGAAATTTCACTTATTTCAGGAAAAAAGGCAGAAATTTTCTTTATTTTGGGGCAAAAATGCAGAAATTCTTAATATTTTGTGGCAAAAATGCAGAAATTCCCCTTACTTTGAGGTAAAAAGGCTGAAATTTCCCTTATTTGGGGGCAAAAAGGCAGAAATTTCCCTAATTTTGGGGCAAAAAGACAGAAATTCCCTTTATTCTGTGGCAAAAAGGCAGAAATTTCTTTTATTTTGGGGCAAAATTTCAGAAATAACACTTATTTTAAGGCATAATTCAAAAATTTTTTTTATTTTGGGGCAAAAAGACAAATATTCCATTTATTTTTGGGTAAAAAGGGAGAAATTTCACTTATTTTGAGGTAAAAAACAGAAATTCCTATTATTTTGGGGCAAAAATGAAGAGATTTCCCTTTTTCGTTGCAAAAGGTATACATTCCCCTTACTTTCGTGATTAAAAGCAGAAATTCCCCATATTTTGAAGCAATATTGCAGAAATTCTCATTATTTTCAGGCAAAAAAGCAGAAATTCTCCTTATTTTGGGGCAAAAAGACAGAAAATCTTCTTTTTTTGAGAGCAAACCGTCAAAAATTCCCATTATTTTGGGTCAAAATTGCAGAAATTTCCTTTACATTGGGGCAAAATTGCAGAAATTTCCTTTATTTTGGGGCAAAAATGCAGAAATGTCATTTATTTCAGGGTAATAAGTCAGAAATTCCTTCTATTTGAGGCAAAAAAGACAGAAATTCCCTTTGTTTTGGGAGAAAAAGACAGAAATTCCACTTATTTAGAGGCAAAAAGGCAGAAATTCCTTTATTTTGGAGCAAAAATGAAGAAATTTCCCTTTTTATGGCAAAAAGTTATGCATTCCATTTTTTTTTGGGCAAAAAGGCAGAAATTCCCCGTATTATGGAGCAAAATTGCAGAAATTCCCCTAATTTTGGGGCAAAAGGCAGAAATTCCCTTTATTTTGGAGAAAAATCAGAAATTCCCCTTATTTTGGGGCAAAATTCAAGAAATTTCCTTTATTTTGGGGCAAAATTGCAGGAATTTACCTTTTTTGGGGCAAAATTGCAGAAATTTCACTTATTTTCAGGTAAAAAGGCTGAAATTTCCTTTATTTTGAGGCAAAAAGGGAGAAATTCCATTTATTTTGGGGCAAAATTGCAGACATTTCCCTTATTATAGGAAAAATTGCAGAAATTTCTCCTATTTTAGGGCAAAATTGCAGAAATTTCACTTATTTCAGAGAAAAAAAGCAAATTTTTTTTTTATTTTGGGGCAAAAAAGCAGAAATTCCCATTATTTTGGGGGAAAAATGCAGAAATTCACCTTATTTTGGGGTAAAATTGCAGAAATTTCACATATTTCAGGGCAAAAAGGCAGAAATTTCCCTATTTTGGGGCAAAAAAGACAGAAATTCCCTGTGTTTGGGGTAAAAAGTCAGAAATTCCACTAATTTAGAGGCAAAAAGGCTGAAATTCCCCTTATTTTGGAGCAAAAATGAAAAAATTTCCCTTTTTTATGGCAAAAAGTTATGCATTCCACTGATTTTCGGGCAACAAGACAGAAATTCTTTGCATTTTGGAGCAAAATTGCAGAAATTCCCCTAATTGTGGGGCAACAAGGCAGAAATTCCCTATATGTTGGGGCAAAAATACAGAAATTCTCCTTCTTTTGGGGCAAAACTCAGAAATTCCACGTATTTTGGGGCAAAATTCCAGAAATTTCCCTTATTTTGGGGAAAAATTGCAGATTTCTCTTATTTTAGGGCAAAATTGCAGAAATTTCACTTATTTCAGGGAAAAAAGGCAGAAATTTTCCTTATTTTGGGGAAAAATTAAGAAATTCTTAATATTTTGTGGCAAAAATGCAGAAATTCCCCTTATTTTGAGGTAAAAAGGCTGAAATTCCCCTTATTTTGAAGTAAAAAGGCTGAAATTCCCCTTATTCGGGGGCAAAAAGGAATAAATTTCTCTTATTTGGGGGCAAAAAGACAGAAATTCCCCTTATTTTGTGGCAAATAGGCAGAAATTTCTTTTATTTTGGGGCAAAATTGCAGAAATATCACTTATTTCAGTGTATAATTCAAAAATTCCTATTATTTTGTTGCAAAAAGACAGAAATTCCATTTATTTTTGTGTAAAAAAGGAGAAATTTCACTTATTTTGAGGTAAAAAGGCAGAAATTCCTCTTATTTTGGG
This sequence comes from Micromys minutus, assembly GCF_963924665.1. Classification (NCBI taxonomy): domain Eukaryota; kingdom Metazoa; phylum Chordata; class Mammalia; order Rodentia; family Muridae; genus Micromys; species Micromys minutus. The sequence goes on along the minus strand of NW_027667467.1, from coordinate 7,677,407 downwards.
GCAAAAATTAAGAAATTCCCCTTTTTTGTGGAAAAAGGTATACACTCCCCTTACTTTCGGGATAAAAAGTAGAAATTCCCCGTATTTTGAAGCATAATTGCAGAAATTCTTATAATTTTCGGGCAAAAAAGCAGAAATTCTCCTTATTTTGGAGCAAAAACACAGAAAATCTCCTTTTTTCGGGAGCAAACAGTCAGAAATTCCCCTTATTTTGGGGCAAAATTGCAGAAATTTCTTTTACATTCGGGCAAATTTGCAGAAATTTCCCTTATTTTGGGGCAAAATTGCAGAAATTCTCCTAATTGTTGGGCAAAAAGGCAGAAATTCCCTATATGTTGGGGCAAAAAGACAGAAATTCTCCTTATTTTGGGGCAAAACTCAGAAATTCCACGTATTTTGGGGCAAAATTCCAGAAATTTCCCTTATTTTGGGGAAAAATTGCAGATTTCTCTTATTTTAGGGCAAAATTGCAGAAATTTCACTTATTTCAGGGAAAAAAGGCAGAAATTTTCCTTATTTTGGGGAAAAATTAAGAAATTCTTAATATTTTGTGGCAAAAATGCAGAAATTCCCCTTATTTTGAGGTAAAAAGGCTGAAATTCCCCTTATTTTGAAGTAAAAAGGCTGAAATTCCCCTTATTCGGGGGCAAAAAGGAATAAATTTCTCTTATTTGGGGGCAAAAAGACAGAAATTCCCCTTATTTTGTGGCAAATAGGCAGAAATTTCTTTTATTTTGGGGCAAAATTGCAGAAATATCACTTATTTCAGTGTATAATTCAAAAATTCCTATTATTTTGTTGCAAAAAGACAGAAATTCCATTTATTTTTGTGTAAAAAAGGAGAAATTTCACTTATTTTGAGGTAAAAAGGCAGAAATTCCTCTTATTTTGGGGCAAAAATTAAGAAATTCCCCTTTTTTGTGGAAAAAGGTATACACTCCCCTTACTTTCGGGATAAAAAGTAGAAATTCCCTGTATTTTGAAGCATAATTGCAGAAATTCTTATAATTTTCGGGCAAAAAAGCAGAAATTCTCCTTATTTTGGAGCAAAAATACAGAAAATCTCCTTTTTTCGGGAGCAAACAGTCAGAAATTCCCCTTATTTTGGGGCAAAATTGCAGAAATTTCTTTTACATTCGGGCAAATTTGCAGAAATTTCCCTTATTTTGGGGCAAAATTGCAGAAATTCTCCTAATTGTTGGGCAAAAAGGCAGAAATTCCCTATATGTTGGGGCAAAAAGACAGAAATTCTCCTTATTTTGGGGCAAAACTCAGAAATTCCACGTATTTTGGGGCAAAATTCCAGAAATTTCCCTTATTTTGGGGCAAAATTGCAGAAATTTTCCTTATTTTAGGGCAAAATTGCAGAAATTTCACTTATTTCAGAGAAAAAAAGCAAAAATTTTTTCTATTTTGGGGCTAAAATGCAGATATTTTACTTATTTTGGGGCAAAAAGGTAGAAATTCACCTTATTTTAGGGTAAAATTGCAGCAATTTCACATATTTCAGGGCAAAAAGGCAGAAATTTCCCTCATTTTGGGGCAAAATTGCAAAAATTTCACTTATTTTGGGGCAAAATTGCAGAAATTTCACTTATTTCAGGGAAAAAAGGCAGAAATTTTTCTTATTTTGGGGAAAAAATTAAGAAATTCTTAAAATTTTGTGGCAAAAATGCAGAATTTTTTTTTATTTTGAGGTAAAAATGCTGAAATTCCCCTTATTTTGAGGTAAAAATGCTGAAATTCCTCTTAATTGGGTGCAAAAAGGCAGAAATTTCTCTTATTTTGGGGCAAAAAGACAGAAATTTCCCTTATTTTGTAGCAAAAAGGCAAAAATTTCTATTATTTTGGGGCAAAATTGCAGAAATATCACTTATTTCAGGGTATAATTCAAAAATTCCTTTTATTTTGTTGCAAAAAGACAGAAATTCCATTTATTTTTGGGTAAAAAAGGAGAAATTTCACTTATTTTGAGGTAAAAAGGCAGAAATTCCTCTTATTTTGGGGCAAAAATTAAGAAATTTTCCTTTTTTTTAAAAAAGGTATACATTCCCCTTACTTTTGGGATAAAAAGCAAAAATTCCCCATATTTTGAAGCATAATTGCAGAAATTCTCATAATTTTCTGGCAAAAAAGCAGAAATTCTCCTTATTTTGGAGCAAAAATAGAGAAAATCTTCTTTTTTCGGAAGCAGTCAGAAATTCCCCTTATTTTGGGACAAAATTGCAGAAATTTCTTTTACATTGGGGCAAAATTGCAGAAATTTCCCTTATTTTGGGGCAAAATTGCAGAAATTCCCCTAATTGTTGGGCAAAAAGGCAGAAATTCCCTATATGTTGGGGCAAAAAGACAGAAATTCTCCTTCTTTTGAGGCAAAACTCAGAAATTCCATGTATTTTGGGGCAAAATTCCAGAAATTTCCTTTATTTTCGGGCAAAATTGCAGAAATTTCTCTTATTTTAGGGCAAAATTGCAGAAATTTCACTTATTTCAGAGAAAAAAGTCATAAATTTTCCTTATTTTGGGGAAAAAATTAAGAAATTCTTAATATTTTGTGGCAAAAATGCAGAAATTCCCCTTATTTTGAGGTAAAAAGGCTGAAATTCCCCTTATTTTGAGGTAAAAAGGCTGAAATTCCTCTTATTTGGGGGCAAAAAGGCAGAAATTTTTTTTATTTTGGGGCAAAATTGCAGAAATATCACTTATTTCAGGGTATAATTCAAAAATTCCTTTTATTTTGTTGGAAAAAGACAGAAATTCCATTTATTTTTGGGGAAAAAAAGAGAAATTTCACTTATTTTGAGGTAAAAAGGCAGAAATTCCTCTTATTTTGGGGCAAAAATTAAGAAATTTCCTTTTTTTGTGGAAAAAGGTATACATTCCCATTACTTTCGGGATAAAAAGTAGAAATTCCCCGTATTTTGAAGCATAATTGCAGAAATTCTTATAATTTTCGGGCAAAAAACCAGAAATTCTCCTTATTTTGGAGCAAAAATACAGAAAATCTCCTTTTTTCGGGAGCAAACAGTCAGAAATTCCCCTTAATTTGGGGCAAAATTGCAGAAATTTCTTTTACATTCGGGCAAATTTGCAGAAATTTCCCTTATTTTGGGGCAAAATTGCAGAAATTTTCCTAATTGTTGGGCAAAAAGGCAGGAATTCCCTATATGTTGGGGCAAAAAGACAGAAATTCTCCTTATTTTAGGGCAAAACTCAGAAATTCCACGTATTTTGGGGCAAAGTTCCAGAAATTTTCCTTATTTTGGGGCAAAATTGCAGAAATTTCCTTTATTTTGGGGCAAAATTGCAGAAATTTTACTTATTTCAGGGAAAAAAATCAAAAATTTTTCTTATTTTGGGGCAAAAAACAGAAATTTCCATTATTTTGGGGCAAAAAGGCAGAAATTCACCTTATTTTGGGGTAAAATTGCAGAAATTTCACATATTTCAGGGCAAAAAGGCAGAAATTTCTCTTATTTTAGGGCAAAATTGCAGTAATTTCACTTATTTCAGAGAAAAAAAGCAAAAATTTTTTTATTTTGGGGCAAAAAGGCAGAAATTCCCATTATTTTGGGGGGAAAAAGCAGAAATTCACATTCTTTTGGGGTAAAATTACAGAAATTTCACATATTTCAGGGCAAAATGGCAGAAATTTCCCTTATTTTGGGGCAAAATTGCAGATATTTCACTTATTTTAGGGTAATAAGTCAGAAATTCCCCTTATTTCGGGTTAAAAAAGACAGAAATTCCCTTTGTTTGGAGGAAAAAGACAGAAATTCCACTTATTTAGATGCAAAATGCTGAAATTCCCCTTATTTTGGAGCAAAAATAAAGAAATTTCCCTTTTTTATGGCAAAAAGTTATGCATTCTACTTATTTTCAGGCAACAAGACAGAAATTCCTTGCATTTTGGAGCAAAATTGCAGAAATTCCCCTAGTTGTGGCACAAAAAGACAGAAATTCCCTATATGTTGGGGAAAAAGACAGAAATTCTCCTTCTTTTTGGGCAAAACTCAGAAATTCCACGTATTTTGGGGCAAAATTCCAGAAATTTCCCTTATTTTGGGGCAAAATTGCAGAAATTTTCCTTATTTTAGGGCAAAATTGCAGAAATTTCACTTATTTCAGAGAATAAAAGCAACAATTTTTCCTATTTTGGGGCTAAAATGCAGAAATTCCACTTATTTTGGGGCAAAAAGGCAGAAATTCACCATATTTCAGGGTAAAATTGCAGCAATTTAATATATTTCAGGGCAAAAAGGCAGAAATTTCCCTCATTTTGGGGCAAAATTGCAGAAATTTCACTTATTTTGGTGCAAAATTGCAGAAATTTCACTTATTTCAGAAAAAAAGGCAGAAATTTTCCTTATTTTGGGGAAAAAATTAAGAAATTCTTAATATTTTGTGGCAAAAATGCAGAAATTTTCCTTATTTGAGGTAAAAATGCTGAAATTCCCCATATTTTGAGGTAAAAAGGCTGAAATTCCCCTTAATTGGGTGCAAAAATGCAGAAATTTCTCTTATTTTGGGGCAAAAAGACAGAAATTCCCCTTACTTTGTAGCAAAAAGGCAAAAATTTCTTTTATTTTGGGGCAAAATTGCAGAAATATCACTTATTTCAGGGTATAATTTAAAAATTCCTTTTATTTTGTTGCAAAAAGACAGAAATTCCATTTATTTTTGGGTAAAAAAGGAGAAATTTCACTTATTTTGAGGTAAAAAGGCAGAAATTCCTCTTATTTTGGGGCAAAAATTAAGAAATTTCCCTATTTTTAAAAAAAGGTATATATTCCCCTTACTTTTGGGATAAAAAGCAAAAATTCCCTGTATTTTGAAGCATAATTGCAGAAATTCTCACAATTTTCGGGCAAAAAAGCAGAAATTCTCCTTATTTTGGAGCAAAAATACAGAAAATCTTCTTTTTTTCGGAAGCAAATAGTCAGAAATTCCCATTATTTTGGGGCAAAATTGCAGAAATTTCTTTTACATTGGGGCAAAATTGCAGAAATTTCCCTTATTTTGGGGCAAAATTGCAGAAATTCCCCTAATTTTTGGGCAAAAAGGCAGAAATTCCCTATATGTTGGGGCAAAAAGACAGAAATTCTCCTTCTTTTGGGGCAAAACTCAGATATTCCATGTATTTTGGGGCAAAATTCCAGAAATTTCCCTTATTTTGGAGCAAAATTGTAGAAATTTCCCTTATTTTAAAAAAAAAATTGCAGAAATTTCACTTATTTCACGGAAAAAAAGGCAGAAATTTTCCTTATTTTGGGGAAAAAATTAAGAAATTCTTAATATTTTGTGGATAAAATGCAGAAATTCCCCTTATTTTGAGGTAAAAAGGCTGAAATTCCCCTTATTTTGAGGTAAAAAGGCTGAAATTCCCCTTATTTGGGGGCAAAAAGGCAGAAATTTCTCTTATTTTGGGGCAAAAAGACAGAAATTCCCCTTATTTTGTGGCAAAAAGGCAGAAATTTCTTTTATTTTGGGGCAAAATTGCAGAAATATCACTTATTTCAGGGTATAATTCAAAAATTTCTTTTATTTTGTTGCAAAAAGACAGAAATTCCATTTAATTTTGGGTAAAAAAGGAGAAATTCCACTTATTTTGAGGTAAAAATGCAGAAATTCCTCTTATTTTGGGGCAAAAATTAAGAAATTTCCGTTTTTGTGGAAAAAGGTATACATTCCCCTAACTTTCGGGATAAAAAGTAGAAATTCCCCGTATTTTGAAGCATAATTGCAGAAATTCTTATAATTTTCGGGCAAAAAAGCAGAAATTCTCCTTATTTTGGAGCAAAAATACAGAAAATCTCCTTTTTTCGGGAGCAAACAGTCAGAAATTCCCCTTATTTTGGGGCAAAATTGCAGAAATTTTACTTATTTCAGGGAAAAAAAGCAAAAATTTTTCTTATTTTGGGGCAAAAAAAACAGAAATTCCCATTATTTTGGGGCAATAAGGCAGAAATTCACCTTATTTTGTGGTAAAATTGCAGAAATTTCACATATTTCAGGGCAAAAAGGCAGAAATTTCTCTTATTTTAGGGCAAAATTGCAGTAATTTCACTTATTTCAGAGAAAAAAAGCAAAAATTTTTTTATTTTGGGGCAAAAAGGCAGAAATTCCCATTATTTTGGGGGAAAAAGGCAGAAATTCACCTTATTTTGGGGTAAAATTACAGAAATTTCACATATTTCAGGGCAAAATGGCAGAAATTTCCCTTATTTTGGGGCAAAATTGCAGATATTTCACTTATTTTAGGCTAATAAGTCAGAAATTCCCCTTATTTTGGGTTAAAAAAGACAGAAATTCCCTTTGTTTGGGGGAAAAAGACAGATTCCACTTATTTAGACGCAAAAAGACTGAAATTCCCCTTATTTTGGAGCAAAAATAAAGAAATTTCCCTTTTTTATGGCAAAAAGTTATGCATTCCACTTATTTTCGGGCAACAAGACAGAAATTCCTTGCATTTTGGAGCAAAATTGCAGAAATTCCCCTAAATGTGGGGCAAAAAGGCAGAAATTCCCTATATGTTGGGGCAAAAAGACAGAAATTCTCATTATTTTTGGGCAAAATTCAGAAATTCCACGTATTTTGGGGCAAAATTTCAGAAATTTCCCTTATTTTGGGGCAAAATTGCAGAAATTTTCCTTATTTTAGGGCAAATTTGCAGAAATTTCCCTCATTTTGTGGCAAAATTGCAGAAATTCTCCTAATTGTTGGGCAAAAAGGCAGAAATTCCCTATATGTTGGGGCATAAAGACAGAAATTCTCCTTATTTTGGGGCAAAACTCAGAAATTTACGTATTTTGGGGCAAAATTCCAGAAATTTCCCTTATTTTGGGGCAAAATTGCAGAAATTTTCCTTATTTTAGGGCAAAATTGCAGAAATTTCACTTATTTCAGAAAAAAAAAGCAAAAATTTTTCCTATTTTGGGTCTAAAATGCAGATATTTTACTTATTTTGGGGCAAAAAGGCAGAAATTCACCTTATTTTAGGGTAAAATTGCAGCAATTTCCCATATTTCAGGGCAAAAAGGCAGAAATTTCTCTCATTTTGGGGCAAAATTGCAAAAATTTCACTTATTTTGGGGCAAAATTGCAGAAATTTCAATTATTTCAGGGAAAAAAGATAGAAAATTTCCTTATTTTGGAGAAAAAATTAAGAAATTCTTAATATTTTGTGGCAAAAATGCAGAAATTACCCTTATTTTGAGGTAAAAAGTCTGAAATTCCCCTTATTTAGACGTAAAAATGCTGAAATTCCCATTAATTGGGTGCAAAAATGCAGAAATTTCTCTTAATTTGGGGCAAAAAGACAGAAATTTCCCTTATTTTGTAGCAAAAAGGCAAAAATTTCTTTTATTTTGGGGCAAAATTGCAGAAATATCACTTATTTCAGGGTATAATTCAAAAATTCCTTTTATTTTGTTGCAAAAAGACAGAAATTCCATTTATTTTTGGGTCAAAAGGAGAAATTTCACTTATTTTGAGGTAAAAAGGCAGAAATTCCTCTTATTTTGAGGCAAAAATTAAGAAATTTCTCTTTTTTTAAAAAAAGGTATACATTCCCCTTACTTTTGGGATAAAAAGCAAAAATTCCCCATATTTTGAAGCATAATTGCAGAAATTCTCATAATTTTGGGACAAAAAAGCAGAAATTCTCCATATTTTGGAGCAAAAATAGAGAAAATCTTCTTTTTTCGGAAGCAGTCAGAAATTCCCCTTATTTTGGGACAAAATTGCAGAAATTTCTTTTACATTGGGGCAAAATTGCAGAAATTTCCCTTATTTTGGGGCAAAATTGCAGAAATTCCCCTAATTGTTGGGCAAAAAGGCAGAAATTCCCTATATGTTGGGGCAAAAAGACAGAAATTCTCCTTATTTTGAGGCAAAACTCAGAAATTCCACGTATTTTGGGGCAAAATTCCAGAAATTTCCCTTATTTTGGGGCAAAATTGCAGAAATTTCTCTTATTTTAGGGCAAAATTGCAGAAATTTCACTTATTTAAGGGAAAAAAGGCAGAAATTTTCCTTATTTTGGGGAAAAAATTAAGAAATTCTTAATATTTTGTGGCAAAAATGCAGAAATTACCCTTATTTTGAGGTAAAAAGGCTGAAATTCCCCTTATTTTGAGGTAAAAAGGCTGAAATTCCTCTTATTTGGGGGCAAAAAGGCAGAAATTTCTTTTATTTTGGGGCAAAATTGCAGAAATATCACTTATTTCAGGGTATAATTCAAAAATTCCTTTTATTTTGTTGGAAAAAGACAGAAATTCCATTTATTTTTGGGTAAAAAAAGAGAAATTTCACTTATTTTGAGGTAAAAAGGCAGAAATTCCTCTTATTTTGGTGCAAAAATTAAGAAATTTCCCTTTTTTGTGGAAAAAGGTATACATTCCCATTACTTTCGGGATAAAAAGTAGAAATTCCCCGTATTTTGAAGCATAATTGCAGAAATTCTTATAATTTTCGGGCAAACATTCAGAAATTCTCCTTATTTTGGAGCAAAAATACAGAAAATCTCCTTTTTTCGGGAGCAAACAGTCAGAAATTCCCCTTATTTTGGGGCAAAATTGCAGAAATTTCTTTTACATTTGGGCAAATTTGCAGAAATTTCCCTTATTTTGGGGCAAAATTGCAGAAATTTTCCTAATTGTTGGGCAAAAAGGCAGGAATTCCTTATATGTTGGGGCAAAAAGACAGAAATTCTCCTTATTTTGGGGCAAAACTCAGAAATTTCACGTATTTTGGGGCAAAGTTCCAGAAATTTTCCTTATTTTGGGGCAAAATTGCAGAAATTTCCTTTATTTTGGGGCAAAATTGCAGAAATTTTACTTATTTCAGGGAAAAAAATCAAAAATTTTTCTTATTTTGGGGCAAAAAAACAGAAATTTCCATTATTTTGGGGCAATAAGGCAGAAATTCACCTTATTTTGGGGTAAAATTGCAGAAATTTCACATATTTCAGGGCAAAAAGGCAGAAATTTCTCTTAATTTAGTGCAAAATTGCAGTAATTTCACTTATTTCAGAGAAAAAAAGCAAAAATTTTTTTTATTTTGGGGCAAAAAGGCAGAAATTCCCATTATTTTGGGGGAAAAAAGCAGAAATTCACCTTCTTTTGGGGTAAAATTACAGAAATTTTACATATTTCAGGGCAAAATGGCAGAAATTTCCCTTATTTTGGGGCAAAATTGCAGATATTTCACTTATTTTAGGGTAATAAGTCAGAAATTCCCCTTATTTTGGGTTAAAAAAGACAGAAATTCCCTTTGTTTGGGGGAAAAAGACAGAAATTCCACTTATTTAGAGGCAAAATGCTGAAATTCCCCTTATTTTGGAGCAAAAATAAAGAAATTTTTCTTTTTTATGGCAAAAGTTATGCATTCTACTTATTTTCAGGCAACAAGACAGAAATTCCTTGCATTTTGGAGCAAAATTGCAGAAATTCCCCTAATTGTGGCACAAAAAAACAGAAATTCCCTATATGTTGGGGAAAAAGACAGAAATTCTCCTTCTTTTGGGGCAAAACTCAGAAATTCCACGTATTTTGGGGCAAAATTCCAGAAATTTCCCTTATTTTGGGGCAAAATTGCAGAAATTTCCCTTATTTTGGGGCAAAATTGCAGAAATTTCACTTATTTTGGGGCAAAATTGCAGAAATTTCACTTATTTCAGGGAAAAAAGGCAGAAATTTTTCTTATTTTGGAGCAAAAATGCAGAAATTCCTACTATTTTGTGCCAAAATTCAGAAATTCCCTTTATTTTGAGGTTAAAACTCTGAAATTCCCATTATTTGGGGGCAAAAAGGCAGAAATTTCCCTTATTTTGGGGCAAAATTGCAGAAATTTCACTTATTTCAGAGTAATGATTCAGAAATTCCTTTTATTTTGGGGCAAAAAGAGAGAAATTCCCTTTGATTTTTGGGAAAAAGACAGAAATTCCACTTATTTAGAGGCAAAAAGGCAGAAATTCCCCTTATTTTGGAGCAAAAATGAAGAAATTTTCCTTTTTTGTGGCAAAAAATATACATTCCCCTTACTTTCGGGATAAAAAGCAGAAATTCCCCGTATTTTGAAGCAAAATTGCAGAAAATCTCATAATTTTCGTGCAAAAAGGCAGAAATTCTCCTTATTTTGAAGCAAAAAGACAGAAAATCTCCTATTTTCGGGAGCAAACAGTCAGAAATTCTCCTTATTTTGGGGCAAAATTGCAGAAATTTCCTTTACATTGGGGCAAAATTGCAGAAATTTCCCTTATTAAGGGAAAAAATAGCAGAAATTTCCCTTATTTTAGGGCAAAATTGCAGAAATTTTACTAATTTCAGAGAAAAAAAGCAAAAATTTTTCTTATTTTGGGGCAAAAAGGCAGAAATTCCCATTATTTTGGGGCAAAAAAACAGAAATTCACCTTATTTTGGGGTAAAGTTGCAGAAATTTCACATATTTCAGGGCAAAATACAGAAATTTTCATTATTCTGGGGCAAAATTGCAGAAATTTCACTTATTTCAGGGTAATAAGTCAGAAATTCCATTTATTTTGGGGCAAAAAAGACAGAAATTCCCTTTGTTTTCCGGGAAAAAGACAGAAATTCCACTTATCTAGAGGCACAAAGGCAGAAATTCCCCTTATTTTGGAGCAACAATGAAGAAATTTCCTTTTTTATTGCAAAAAGGTATGAATTCCCATTATTTTAAGGCAAAAAGGCAGAAATTCCCCATATTTTGGAGCAAAATTGAAGAAATTCCCCTAATTTTGGGCAAAAGGCAGAAATTCCCTTTATTTTGGGGCAAAAATCAGAAATTCCCCTTATTTTGGGGCAAAATTCTAGAAATTTCTTTTTTTGGGGGGCAAAATTGCAGGAATTTACCTTATTTTGGGGCAAAATTGCAGAAATTTCCCTTATTTGGGGCAAAATTGCAGAAATTTCACTTATTTTTAGGTAAAAAGATTGAAATTTCCTTTATTTTGGGGCAAAAAAGAAGATATTCCCTTTATTTTTTGGCAAAATTGCAGACATTTTCCTTATTATGGGGAAATTATGCAGAAATTTCCCTTATTTAGGGCAAAATTGCAGAAATTTCACTTATTTCAGAGAAAAAAAGCAAAAATTTTTCTTATTTTGGGGCAAAAAGGCAGAAATTCTCATTATTTTGTGGCAAAAAGGCAGAAATTCACCTTATTTTGGGGTAAAATTGCAGAAATTTCACATATTTAAGGGCAAAAAGGCAGAAATTTTCCTTATCCTGGGGCAAAATTGCAGAAATTTAACTTATTTTAGGGTAATAAGTCAGAAAATCCCCTTATTTTCGGGCAAAAAAGACAGAAATTCCCTTTGTTTTGGGGGAAAAGACAGAAATTCCACTTATTTAGAGGCAAAAATGCAGAAATTCTCCTTATTTTGGAGCAAAAATGAAGAAATTTCTCTTTTTTATGGCAAAAATTTATACATTCCCCTTATTTTCGGGCAAAAAGACAGAAATTTCCCGTATTTTGGAGCAAAATTGCAGAAATTCTCCTAATTGTGTGGCAAAAAGGCAGAAATTCCCTATATGTTGGGGCAAAAAGACAAAAATTCTCCTTATTTTGGGGCAAAACTCAGAAATTCCACTTATTTTGGTGCAAAATTCCAGAAATTTCCCTTATTTTGGGGCAAAATTGCAGAAATTTCACTTATTTTGGGACAAAATTGCAGAAATTTCACTTATTTCAGATAAAAAAGGCAGAAATTTTACTTATTTTGGGGCAAAAATGCAGAAATTCCTAATATTTTGTGCCAAAATTCAGAAATTCCCTTTATTTTGAGGTAAAAATTCTGAAATTCCCATTATTTGGGGGCAAAAAGGCAGAAATTTCCCTTATTTTGGGGCAAACTTGCAGAAATTTCACTTATTTCAGGGTAATGAGTCAGAAATTCCTTTTATTTTGGGGCAAAAAAGAGAGAAATTCTCTTTGATTTTTGGGAAAAAGACAGAAATTCCACTTATTTAGAGACAAAAAGGCAGAAATTCCCCTTATTTTGGAGCAAAAATGAAGAAATTTCCCTTTTTTGTGGCAAAAAATATACATTCCCCTTAGTTTCGGGATAAAAAGCAGAAATTCCTCGTATTTTGAAGCAAAATTGCAGAAATTCTCATAATTTTCGGGCAAAAAGGCAGAAATTCTCCTTATTTTGGGGCAAAAAGACAGAAAATCTTCTTTTTTCGGGAGCAAACAGTCAGAAATTCTCCTTATTTTGGGGCAAAATTGCAGAAATTTCCTTTACATTGGGGCAAAATTGCAGAAATTTCCCTTATTAAGTGAAAAAATTGCAGAAATTTCCCTTATTTTAGGGCAAAATTGCAGAAATTTTACTTATTTCAGAGAAAAAAAGCAAAAATTTTTCTTATTTTGGGGCAAAAAGGCAGAAATTCCCATTAGTTTGGGGCAAAAAAACAGAAATTCACCTTATTTTGGGGTAAAATTGCAAAAATTTCACATATTTCAGGGCAAAAAGGCAGAAATTTTCTTTATTCTGGGGCAAAATTGCAGAAATTTCACTTATTTCATGGTAATAAGTCAGAAATTCACCTTATTTTGGGGCAAAAAGACATAAATTCCCTTTGTTTTGGGGAAAAAGACAAAATTCTACTTATCTAGAGGCAAAAAGGCAGAAATTCCCCTTATTTTGGAGCAAAAATGAAGAAATTTCCCTTTTTAATGGCAAAAAGGTATGCATTCCCATTATTTTCAGGCAAAAAGTCAGAAATTCCCCGTATTTTGGAGCAAAATTAAAGAAATTCCTCTAATTTTGGTGCAAAAGGCAGAAATTCCTCTTATTTTGGGGTAAAAATCAGAAATTCCCCTTATTTTGGGGCAAAATTCTAGAAATTTCTTTTTTTGGGGGGCAAAATTGCAGGAATTTACCTTATTTTTGGACAAAATTGCAGAAATTTCTCTTATTTGGGGCAAAATTGCAGAAATTTCACTTATTTTCAGGTAAAAAGACTGAAATTTCCTTTATTTTGGGGCAAAAAGGGAGAAATTCCCTTTATTTTGGGGTAAAATTGCAGACATTTTCCTTATTATGGGAAAAAATTGCAGAAATTTCTTTTATTTTAGGGCAAAATTGCAGAAATTTCACTTATTTCAGAGAAAAAAAGCAAAAATTTTTTTTTTATTTTGGGGCAAAAAGGCAGAAATTCTCATTATTTTGTGGCAAAAAGGCAGAAATTCACCTTATTTTGGAGTAAAATTGCAGAAATTTCACATATTTCAGGGCAAAAAGGCAGAAATTTCCCTTATTTTGGGGCAAAATTGCAGAAATTTCACTTATTTTAGGGTAATAAGTCAGAAAATCCCCTTATTTTGGGGCAAAAAAGACAGAAATTACCTTTGTTTTGGGGGAAAAAGACAGAAATTCCACTTATTTAGAGGCAAAAAGGCAGAAATTCCCCTTATTTTGGAGCAAAAATGAAGAAATTTCTCTTTTTTATGGCAACAAGTTATGCATTCCCCTTATTTTCGGGCAAAAAGACAGAAATTTCCCTCATTTTGGAGCAAAATTGCAGAAATTCCCCTAATTTTGGGGCAAAAAGGCAGAAATTCCCTATATGTTGGGGCAAAAAGACAAAAATTCTCCTTATTTTGGGGCAAAACTCAGAAATTCTACTTATTTTGGTGCAAAATTCCAGAAATTTCTTTAATTTTCGGGCAAAATTGCCGAAATATCCTTTATTTTCGGGCAAAATTGCAGAAATTTCACTTATTATAGAGAAAAAAAGCAAAAATTTTTCTTTTTTTAGGGGAAAAAAAGCAGAAATTCCCATTATTTTGGGGCAAAAATCCAGAAATTCACTTTTTTTGGGGTAAAATTGCAGAAATTTCACATATTTCAGGGCAAAAAGGCAGAAATTTCCCTTATTTTTGGGCAAAATTGCAGAAATTTCACTTATTTTGTCGCAAAATTGCAGAAATTTCACTTATTTCAGGAAAAAAGGCAGAAATTTTCCTTATTTGGGGGCAAAAATGCAGAAATTCTTAATATTTTGTGGCAAAAATGCAGAAATTCCCCTTACTTTGAGGTAAAAAGGGTGAAATTTTCCTTATTTGGGGGCAAAAAGACAGAAATTTCCCTAATTTTGGGGCAAAAAGACAGAAATTCCCCTTTTTTTTGGCAAAAAGGCAGAAATTTCTTTTATTTTGGGGCAAAATTTCAGAAATATCACTTATTTTAGGGCATAATTCAAAAATTCCTTTTATTTTGGGGCAAAAAGACAAATATTCCATTTATTTTTGGGTACATAGGGAGAAATTTCACTTATTTTGAGGTAAAAGGCAGAAATTCCTCTTATTTTGGGGCAAAAATGAAGAGATTTCCCTTTTTTGTTGCAAAAGGTATACATTCCCCTTACTTTCGTGATTAAAAGCAGAAATTCCCCATATTTTGAAGCAATATTGCAGAAATTCTCATTATTTTCAGGCAAAAAAGCAGAAATTCTCCTTATTTTGGGGCAAAAAGACAGAAAATCTCCTTTTTTGGAGAGCAAACAGTCAAAAATTCCCATTATTTTGGGTCAAAATTGCAGAAATTTCCTTTATATTGGGGCAAAATTGCAGAAATTTCCTTTATTTTTGGGCAAAAATGCAGAAATTTCATTTATTTCAGGGAAATAAGTCAGAAATTCCTTCTATTTAGGGCAAAAAAGACAGAAATTCCCTTTGTTTTGGGAGAAAAAGACAGAAATTCCATTTGTTTAGAGACAAAAAGGCAGAAATTCCCTTTATTTTGGAGCAAAAATGAAGAAATTTCCCTTTTTATGGCAAAAAGGTATGCATTCCATTATTTTTGGGCAAAAAGGCAGAAATTCCCCGTATTTTGGAGCAAAATTGCAGAAATTCCCCTAATTTTGGGGCAAAAGGCAGAAATTCCCTTTATTTTGGAGAAAAATCAGAAATTCCCCTTATTTTGGGGCAAAATTCAAGAAATTTCCTTTATTTTGGGGCAAAATTGCAGGAATTTACCTTTTTTGGGGCAAAATTGCAGAACTTTCATTTATTTTCAGGTAAAAAGGCTGAAATTTCCTTTATTTTGAGGCAAAAAGGGAGAAATTCCATTTATTTTGGGGCAAAATTGCAGACATTTCTCTTATTAGAGGAAAAATTGCAGAAATTTCTCTTATTTTACGGCAAAATTGAAGAAATTTCACTTATTTCAGAGAAAAAAAGCAAAAATTTTTTTATTTTGGGGCAAAAAAAGCAGAAATTCC
This sequence comes from Micromys minutus, assembly GCF_963924665.1. Classification (NCBI taxonomy): domain Eukaryota; kingdom Metazoa; phylum Chordata; class Mammalia; order Rodentia; family Muridae; genus Micromys; species Micromys minutus. Next base: position 7,662,158 of record NW_027667467.1, on the reverse strand, counting down.
CATTATTTTGGGGGAAAAAGGCAGAAATTCACCTTATTTTGGGGTAAAATTGCAGAAATTTCACATATTTCAGGGCAAAAAGGCAGAAATTTCCCTATTTTGGGGCAAAAAAGACAGAAATTCCCTGTGTTTGGGGGAAAAAGTCAGAAATTCCACTAATTTAGAGGCAAAAAGGCTGAAATTCCCCTTATTTTGGAGCAAAAATGAAAAAATTTCCCTTTTTTATGGCAAAAAGTTATGCATTCCACTGATTTTCGGGAAACAAGACAGAAATTCTTTGCATTTTGGAGCAAAATTGCAGAAATTCCCCTAATTGTGGGGCAACAATGCAGAAATTCCCTATATGTTGGGGCAAAAAGACAGAAATTCTCCTTATTTTGGGGCAAAACTCAGAAATTTACGTATTTTGGGGAAAAATTAAGAAATTCTTAATAATTTTTGGCAAAAATGCAGAAATTCCCCTTATATTGAGGTAAAAAGGCTGAAATTTCACTTATTTTGAGGTAAAAAGGCTGAAATTCCGCTTATTCGGGGGCAAAAAGGAAGAAATTTCTCTTATTTTGGGGCAAAAAGACAGAAATTCCCCTTATTTTGTGGAAGAAAGGCAGAAATTTCTTTTATTTTGGGGCAAAATTGCAGAAATATCACTTATTTCAGGGTATAATTCAAAAATTCCTTTTATTTTGTTGCAAAAAAAACAGAAATTCCATTTATTTTTGGGTAAAAAAGGAGAAATTTCACTTATTTTGAGGTAAAAAGGCAGAAATTCCTCTTATTTTGGGGCAAAAATTAAGAAATTTCCCTTTTTGTGGAAAAAGGTATACACTCCCCTTACTTTCGGGATAAAAAGTAGAAATTCCCCGTATTTTGAAGCATAATTGCAGAAATTCTTATAATTTTCGGGCAAAAAAGCAGAAATTCTCCTTATTTTGGAGCAAAAATACAGAAAATCTCCTTTTTTCGGGAGCAAACAGTCAGAAATTCCCCTTATTTTGGGGCAAAATTGCAGAAATTTCTTTTACATTCGGGCAAATTTGCAGAAATTTCCCTTATTTTGGGGCAAAATTGCAGAAATTCTCCTAATTGTTGGGCAAAAAGGCAGAAATTCCCTATAGTTGGGGCAAAAAGACAGAAATTCTTCTTATTTTGGGGCAAAACTCAGAAATTCCACGTATTTTGGGGCAAAATTCCAGAAATTTCCCTTATTTTGGGGCAAAATTGCAGAAATTTTCCTTATTTTAGGGCAAAATTGCAGAAATTTCACTTATTTCAGAGAAAAAAAGCAAAAATTTTTCCTATTTTGGGGCTAAAATGCAGATATTTTACTTATTTTGGGGCAAAAAGGCAGAAATTCACCTTATTTTAGGGTAAAATTGCAGCAATTTCACATATTTCAGGGCAAAATTCCAGAAATTTCCCTTATTTTGGGGCAAAATTGCAGAAATTTTCCTTATTTTAGGGCAAAATTGCAGAAATTTCACTTATTTCAGAGAAAAAAAGCAAAAATTTTTCCTATTTTGGGGCTAAAATGCAGATATTTTACTTATTTTGGGGCAAAAAGGCAGAAATTCACCTTATTTTAGGGTAAAATTGCAGCAATTTCACATATTTCAGGGCAAAAAGGCAGAAATTTCCCTCATTTTGGGGCAAAATTGCAAAAATTTCACTTATTTTGGGGCAAAATTGCAGAAATTTCACTTATTTCAGGGAAAAAGGGCAGAAAATTTCCTTATTTTGGAGAAAAAATTAAGAAATTCTTAAAATTTTGTGGCAAAAATGTAGAATTTTTTTTTATTTTGAGGTAAAAATGCTGAAATTCCCCTTATTTTGAGGTAAAAATGCTGAAATTCCCCTTAATTGGGTGCAAAAAGGCAGAAATTTCTCTTATTTTGGGGCAAAAAGACAGAAATTCACCTTATTTTGGAGTAAAATTGCAGAAATTTCACATATTTCAGGGCAAAAAGGCAGAAATTTCCCTTATTTTGGGGCAAAATTGAAGAAATTTCACTTATTTAAGGGTAATAAGTAAGAAAATCCCCTTATTTTGGGGCAAAAAGGACAGAAATTCCCTTTGTTTTGGGGAAAAAAAACAGAAATTCCACTTATTTAGAGGCAAAAAGGCAGAAATTCCCCTTATTTTGGAGAAAAAATGAAGAAATTTCTCTTTTTTATGGCAACAAGTTATGCATTCCCCTTATTTTCGGGCAAAAAGACAGAAATTTCCCGTATTTTGGAGCAAAATTGCAGAAATTCCCCTAATTGTGGGGCAAAAAGGCAGAAATTCCCTATATGTTGGGGCAAAAAGACAAAAATTCTCCTTATTTTGGGGCAAAACTCAGAAATTCCACTTATTTTGTTGCAAAATTGCAGAAATTTCCCTTATTAAGGGAAAAAACTGCAGAATTTCCCTTATTTTAGGGTATAATTGCAGAAATTTTACTTATTTCAGAGAAAAAAAGCAAAAATTTTTCTTATTTTGGGGCAAAAAGGCAGAAATCCCCATTATTTTGGGGAAAAAAACAGAAATTCACCTTATTTTGGGGTAAAATTGCAGAAATTTCACATATTTCAGAGCAAAAAGACAGAAATTTACCTTATCCTGTGGCAAAATTTCAGAAATTTCACTTATTTCTGGGTAATAAGTCAGAAATTCCCCTTATTTTGGGGAAAAAAAGACAGAAATTCCCTTTGTTTTCGGAGAAAAAGACAGAAATTCCACTTATCTAGAGGCAAAAATGCAGAAATTCCCCTTATTTTGGAGCAACAATGAAGAAATTTCCCTTTTTATTGCAAAAAGGTATGCATTCCCATTATTTTCAGGCAAAAAGGCAGAAATTCCCTGTATTAGGAGCAAAATTGAAGAAATTCCCCTAATTTTGGGGCAAAAGGCAGAAATTCCCTTTATTTTGGGGCAAAATTCTAGAAATTTCTTTTTTGGGGGGCAAAATTGCAGGAATTTACCTTATTGTGGGGCAAAATTGCAGAAATTTCACTTATTTCAGAGAAAATAAGCAAAAATTTTTCTTATTTTGGGGCAAAAAGGCAGAAATTCTCATTATTTTGGGGCAAAAAGGCAGAAATTCACCTTATTTTGGGGTAAAATTGCAGAAATTTCACATATTTCAGGGTAAAAAGGCAGAAATTTCCCTTATCCTGGGGCAAAATTGCAGAAATTTCACTTATTTTAGGGTAATAAGTCAGAAAATCCCCTTATTTTGGGGCAAAAAAGACAGAAATTCCTTTTGTTTTGGGGGAAAAAGACAGAAATTCCACTTATTTAGAGGCAAAAACGCAGAAATTCTCCTTATTTTGGAGCAAAAATGAAGAAATTTCCTTTTTATGGCAACAAGTTATGCATTCCACTTATTTTCAGGCAAAAAGACAGAAATTTCCTGTATTTTGGAGCAAAATTGCAGAAATTCCTCTTATTGTGGGGCAAAAAGGCAGAAATTCCCTATATGTTGGGGCAAAAAGACAAAAATTCTCCTTTTTTTGGGGGCAAAACTCAGAAATTCCACTTTGTTTGGTGCGAAATTCCAGAAATTTCCCTTATTTTGGGGCAAAATTGCAGAAATTTCACTTATTTTGGGGCAAAATTGCAGAAATTTCACTTATTTCAGGGAAAAAAGGTAGAAATTTTACTTATTTTGGAACAAAAATGCAGAAATTCCTAATATTTTGTGCCAAAATTCAGAAATTCTCTTTATTTTGAGGTAAAAATGCTGAAATTCCCCTTATTTGGGGGCAAAAAGGCAGAAATTTCCCTTATTTTGGGGCAAAATTGCAGAAATTTCACTTATTTCAGGGTAATGAGTCAGAAATTCCTTTTATTTTGAGGCAAAAAGAGAGAAATTCCCTTTGATTTTTGGGAAAAAGTCAGAAATTCCACTTATTTAGAGGCAAAAAGGCAGAAATTCCCCTTATTTTGGAGCAAAAATGAAGAAATTTCCCTTTTTTGTGGCAAAAAATATACATTCCCCTTACTTTCGGGATAAAAAGCAGAAATTCCCCGTATTTTGAAGCAAAATAGCAGAAATTCTCCCAATTTTTGGGCAAAAAGGCAGAAATTCTCCTTATTTTGGGGCAAAAATACAGAAAATCTCCTTTTTTCGGGAGCAAACAGTAAGAAATTCTCCTTATTTTGGGGCAAAATTGAAGAAATTTCATTTACATTGGGGCAAAATTACAGAAATTTCCCTTATTAAGGGAAAAAATTGCAGAAATTTCCCTTATTTTAGGGCAAAATTGCAGAAATTTTACTTATATCAGAGAAAAAAGCAAAAATTTTTCTTATTTTGGGGCAAAAAGGCAGAAATTCCCATTATTTTGGGGCAAAAAAACAGAAATTCACTTTATTTTGGGTAAAATTGCAGAAATTTCAAATATTTCAGGGCAAAAAGGCAGAAATTTTCCTTATCCTGGGGCAAAATTGCAGAAATTTCTCTTATTTCAGGGTAATAAGTCAGAAATTCCCCTTATTTTGGGGCAAAAAATACAGAAATTCCCTTTGTTTTGGGGGAAAAAGACAGAAATTCCACTTATCTAGAGGCACAAAGGCAGAAATTCCCTTTATTTTGGAGCAAAAATGAAGAAATTTCCCTTTTTATGGCAAAAAGGTATGCATTCCCATTATTTTCAGGAAAAAAGGCAGAAATTCCCCGTATTTTGGAGCAAAATTGAAGAAATTCCCCTAATTTTGGGGCAAAAGGCAGAAATTGCTTTTATTTTAGGGCAAAAATCAGAAATTCCCCTTATTTTGTGGCAAAATTCTAGAAATTTCTTTTTTGGGGGGCAAAATTGCAAGAATTTACCTTATTTTTGGGCAAAATTGCAGAAATTTCCCTTATTTTAGGGCAAAATTGCAGAAATTTCACTTATTTCAGAGAAAAAAAGCAATTTTTTTTTTATTTTGGGGCAAAAAGGCAGAAATTCTCATTATTTTGTTGCAAAAAGGTAGAAATTCACCTTATTTTGGGGTAAAATTGCAGAAATTTCACATATTTCAGGACAAAAAGCAGAAATTACCCTTATTTTGGGGCAAAATTGCAGAAATTTCTTTTATTTTGGGGCAAAATTGCAGAAATTTCCCTTATTTTGGGGCAAAATTGCAGAAATTTCACTTATTTCAGAGAAAAAAAGCAATTTTTTTTTTTATTTTGGGGCAAAAAGGCAGAAATTCTCATTATTTTGTTGCAAAAAGGTAGAAATTCACCTTATTTTGGGGTAAAATTGCAGAAATTTCACATATTTCAGGACAAAAAGCAGAAATTACCCTTATTTTGGGGCAAAATTGCAGAAATTTCTTTTATTTTGAGGCAAAATTGCAGAAATTTCACTTATTTCAAGGTAATGAGTCAGAAATTCCTTTTATTTTGGGGCAAAAAAGGGAGAAATTCCCTTTCTTTTTTGGAAAGAAAACAGAAATTCCAGTTATTTAGAGGCAAAAAGAAGAAATTCTCCTTATTTTGGAACAATAATGAAGAAATTTCCCTTTATTGTGGCAAAAAATATACATTCCCCTTACTTTCGGTATAAAAAGCAGAAATTCCCCGTATTTTGAAGCAAAATTGCAGAAATTCTCAAAATTTTCGGGCAAAAATGCAGAAATTCTACTTATTTTGGGGCAAAAAGACAGAAAATCTCCTTCTTTCGGGAGCAAATAGTCAGAAATTCTCCTTATTTTGGGGCAAAATTGCAGAAATTTCCTTTACATTGGGGCAAAATTGCAGAAATTTCTATTATTATGTGAAAAAATTGGAGAAATTTCCCTTATTTTAGGGCAAAATTGCAGAAATTTTACTTATTTCAGAGAAAAAAAGCAAAGATTTTTCTTATTTTGGGGCAAAAATGCAGAAATTCCCATTATTTTGGGGCAAAAAAACAGAAATTCACCTTATTTTGGGGTAAAATTGCAGAAATTTCACATATTTCAAGGCAAAAATGCAGAAATTTTCTTTATTCTGGGGCAAAATTGCAGAAATTTCACTTATTTCAGGGTAATAAGTCAGAAATTCCCCTTATTTTGGGGCAAAAAAGACAGAAATTCCCTTTGTTTTTGGGGGAAAAAGACAGAAATTCCACTTATTTAGAGGCAAAAAGGCAGAAATTCCCCTTATTTTGGAGCAAAAATGAAGAAATTTCCCTTTTTTATGTCAACAAGTTATGCATTCCCCTTATTTTCGGACAAAAAGAGAGAAATTCCATGTATTTTGGAGCAAAATTGCAGAAATTCCCCTAATTGAGGGGCAAAAAGGCAGAAATTTCCTATATGTTGGGGCAAAAAGACAAAAATTCTCCTAATTTTGGGGCAAAACTCAGAAATTCCAAATTTTTGTGCAAAATTCCAGAAATTGCCCTTATTTTGGGGCATAATTGCAGAAATTTCAATTATTTTGGGGCAAAATTGCAGAAATTTCAGTTATTTCAGGGAAAAAAGGCAGAAATTTTACTTATTTTCGGTCAAAAAGACAGAAATTCCTAATATTTTGTGCCAAAATTCAGAAATTCCCCTTATTTTTAGGTAAAAATGCTGAAATTCCCAATATTTGGGGGCAAAAAGGCAGAAATTTCCTTTATTTTGGGGCAAAATTGCAGAAATTTCACTTATTTCAGGGTATTGAGTCAGAAATTCTTTTTATTTGGGGCAAAAAAGAGAGAAATTCCGTTTGATTTTTGGGAAAAAGACAGAAATTCCACTTATTTAAAGGCAAAAAGACAGAAATTCCCCTTATTTTGGAGCAAAAATGAAGAAATTTCTCTTTTTTGTGGCAAAAAATATACATTCACCTTACTTTCGGGATAAAAAGCAGAAATTCCCCGTATTTTGAAGCAAAATTGCAGAAATTCCCATAATTTTCGGGCAAAAAGCAGAAATTCTCATTATTTTGGTGCAAAAAGACAGAAAATCTCCTTTTTTCAGGAGCAAACAGTCAGAAATTCTACTTATTTTGTTGCAAAATTGCAGAAATTTCCTTTACATTGGGGCAAAATTGCAGAAATTTTACTTATTTCAGAAAAAAAAAGCAAAAATTTTTCTTATTTTGGGGCAAACAGGCAGAAATTCTTATTATTTTGGGGCAAAAAAAAAGAAATTCACCTTATTTTGGGGTAAAATTGCAGAAATTTCACATATTTCAGGGAAAAAAGGGAGAAATTTACCTTATCCTGGGGCAAAATTGCAGAAATTTCACTTATTTCAGGGTAATAAGTCAGAAATTCCCCTTTATTTTGGGGCAAAAAAGACAGAAATTCCCTTTGTTTTCAGGGAAAAAGACAGAAATTCCACTTATCTAGAAGCACAAAGGCAGAAATTCCCCTTATTTTGGAGCAACAATGAAGAAATTTCCCTTTTTATAGCAAAAAGGTATGCATTCCCATTATTTTCAGGCAAAAAGGCAGAAATTCCCCGTATTTTGGAGCAAAATTGAAGAAATTCCCCTAATTTTGGGGCTAAAGGCAGAAATTCCCTTTATTTTGGGGCAAAAATCAGAAATTCCCCTTATTTTGGGGCAAAATTCTAGAAATTTCTTTTTTTGGGGAGCAAAATTGCAGGAATTTACCTTATTTTGGGGCAAAATTGCAGAAATTTCCTATATTTGGGGCAAAATTGGAGAAATTTCACTTATTTTCAGGTAAAAAGACTGAAATTTCCTTTATTTTGGGGCAAAAAGGGAGATATTCCCTTTATTTTTTGGCAAAATTGCAGACATTTTCCTTATTATGTGGAAAAATTGCAGAAATTTCCCTTATTTAGGGCAAAATTGCAGAAATTTCACTTATTTCAGAGAAAAAAAGCAAAAATTTTTCTTATTTTGGGGCAAAAAGGCAGAAATTCTCATTATTTTGGGGCAAAAAGGCAGAAATTCACCTTATTTTGGGGTAAAATTGCAGAAATTTCACATATTTCAGGGCAAAAAGGCAGAAATTTCCCTTATTTTGGGGCAAAATTGCAGAAATTTCACTTATTTTAGGGTAATAAGTCAGAAAATCCCCTTATTTTGGGGCAAAAAAGACAGAAATTCCCTTTGTTTTGGGGGAAAAAGACAGAAATTCCACTTATTTAGAGGCAAAAAGGCAGAAATTCTCCTTATTTTGGAGCAAAAATGAAAAAATTTCCCTTTTTTTTGGCAACAAGTTATTTATTCCCCTTATTTTCGGGCAAAAAGACTGAAATTTCACGTATTTTGGAGCAAAATTGCAGAAATTCCCCTAATTGTGGGGCAAAAAGGCAGAAATTCCCTATATGTTGGGGCAAAAAGACAAAAATTCTCCTTATTTTGGGGCAAAACTCAGAAATTCCACTTATTTTGGTGCAAAATTCCAGAAATTTCCCTTATTTTGGGGCAAAATTGCAGAAATTTCACTTATTTTGGGGCAAAATTGCAGAAATTTCACTTATTTCAGGGAAAAAAGGCAGAAATTTTACTTATTTTGGGGCAAAAATGCAGAAATTCCTAATATTTTGTGCCAAAATTCAGAAATTCCCTTTATTTTGAGGTTAAAATTCTGAAATTCTCATTATTTGGGGGCAAAAAGGCAGAAATTTCCCTTATCTTGGGGCAAAATGGCAGAAATTTCACTTATTTCAGAGTAATGAGTCAGAAATTCCTTTTATTTTGGGGCAAAAAAGAGAGAAATTCCCTTTGATTTTTGGGAAAAAGACAGAAATTCCACTTATTTACAGGCAAAAAGGCAGAAATTCCCCTTATTTTGGAGCAAAAATGAAGAAATTTTCCTTTTTTGTGGCAAAAAATATACATTCCCCTTACTTTCGGGATAAAAAGCAGAAATTCCCCGTATTTTGAAGCAATATTGCAGAAATTCTCATAATTTTCGTGCAAAAAGGCAGAAATTCTCCTTATTTTGAAGCAAAAAGACAGAAAATCTCCTTTTTTCGGGAGCAAACAGTCAGAATTTCTCCTTATTTTGGGGCAAAATTGCAGAAATTTCCTTTACATTGGGGCAAAATTGCAGAAATTTCCCTTATTAACGGAAAAAATAGCAGAAATTTCCTTTATTTTAGGGCAAAACTGCAGAAATTTTACTTATTTCAGAGAAAAAAAGCAAAAATTTTTCTTATTTTGGGGCAAAAATGCAGAAATTCCCATTATTTTGGGGCAAAAAAACAGAAATTCACCTTATTTTGGGGTAAAGTTGCAGAAATTTCACATATTTCAGGGCAAAATACAGAAATTTTCCTTATTCTGGGGCAAAATTGCAGAAATTTCTCTTATTTCAGGGTAATAAGTCAGAAATTCCCTTTATTTTGGGGCAAAAAAGACAGAAATTCCCTTTGTTTTCGGGGAAAAAGACAGAAATTCCACTTATCTAGAGGCACAAAGGCAGAAATTCCCCTTAATTTGAAGCAACAATGAAGAAATTTCCTTTTTTATTGCAAAAAGGTATGCATTCCCATTATTTTCAGGCAAAAAGGCAGAAATTCCCCATATTTTGGAGCAAAATTGAAGAAATTCCCCTAATTTTGGGGCAAAAGGCAGAAATTCCCTTTATTTTGGGGCAAAAATCAAAAATTCCCCTTATTTTGGGGCAAAATTCTAGAAATTTCTTTTTTTGGGGGGCAAAATTGCAGGAATTTACCTTATTTTGGGGCAAAATTGCAGAAATTTCCCTTATTTGGGGCAAAATTGCAGAAATTTCACTTAATTTTAGGTAAAAAGACTGAAATTTCCTTTATTTTGGGGCAAAAAGGAAGATATTCCCTTTATTTTTTGGCAAAATTGCAGACATTTTCCTTATTATGGGTAAAAATTGCAGAAATTTCCCTTATTTAGGGCAAAATTGCAGAAATTTCACTTATTTCAGAGAAAAAAAGCAAAAAATTTTTCTTATTTTGGGGCAAAAAGCCAGAAATTCTCATTATTTTGGGGCAAAAAGGCAGAAATTCACCTTATTTTGGGGTAAAATTGCAGAAATTTTACATATTTCAGGGCAAAAAGGCAGAAATTTCCCTTATTCTGGGGCAAAATTGCAGAAATTTCACTTATTTTAGGGTAATAAGTCAGAAAATCCCCTTATTTTGGGGCAAAAAAGACAGAAATTCCCTTTGTTTTGGAGGAAAAAGACAGAAATTCCACTTATTTAGAGGCAAAAATGCAGAAATTCTCCTTATTTTGGAGCAAAAATGAAGAAATTTCCCTTTTTTATGGCAACAAGTTATGCATTCCCCTTATTTTCGGGCAAAAAGACAGAAATTTCCCGTATTTTGGAGCAAAATTGCAGAAATTCTTCTAATTGTGGGGCAAAAAGGCAGAAATTCCCTATATATTGGGGCAAAAAGACAAAAATTCTCCCTATTTTGGGCCAAAACTCAGAAATTCCACTTATTTTGGTGCAAAATTCCAGAAATTTCCCTTATTTTGGGGCAAAATTGCAGAAATTTCACTTATTTTGGGGCAAAATTGCAGAAATTTCACTTATTTCAGGGAAAAAAGGCAGAAATTTTACTTATTTTGGGGCAAAAATGCAGAAATTCCTAATATTTTGTGCCAAAATTCAGAAATTCCCTTTATTTTGAGGTAAAAATTCTGAAATACCCATTATTTGGGGGCAAAAAGGCAGAAATTTCCCTTATTTTGGGGCAAACTTGCAGAAATTTCACTTATTTCAGGGTAATGAGTCAGAAATTCCTTTTATTTTGGGGCAAAAAAGAGAGAAATTCCCTTTGATTTTTGGGAAAAAGACAGAAATTCCACTTATTTAGAGACAAAAGCAGAAATTCCCCTTATTTTGGAGCAAAAATGAAGAAATTTCCCTTTTTTGTGGCAAAAAATATACATTCCCCTTAGTTTCGGGATAAAAAGCAGAAATTCCTCGTATTTTGAAGCAAAATTGCAGAAATTCTCATAATTTTCGGGCAAAAAGGCAGAAATTCTCCTTATTTTGGGGCAAAAAGACAGAAAATCTCCTTTTTTCGGGAGCAAACAGTCAGAAATTCTCCTTATTTTGGGGCAAAATTGCAGAAATTTCCTTTACATTGGTGCAAAATTGCAGAAATTTCCCTTATTAAGTGAAAAAATTGCAGAAATTTCCCTTATTTTAGGGCAAAATTGCAGAAATTTTACTTATTTCAGAGAAAAAAAGCAAAAATTTTTCTTATTTTGGGGCAAAAAGGCAGAAATTCCCATTAGTTTGGGGCAAAAAAACAGAAATTCACCTTATTTTGGGGTAAAATTGCAGAAATTTCACATATTTCAGGGCAAAAAGGCAGAAATTTTCTTTATTCTGGGGCAAAATTGCAGAAATTTCACTTATTTCATGGTAATAAGTCAGAAATTCCCCTTATTTTGGGGCAAAAAAGACATAAATTCTTTTTGTTTTGGGCAAAAAGACAAAATTCTACTTATCTAGAGGCAAAAAGGCAGAAATTCCCCTTATTTTGGAGCAAAAATGAAGAAATTTCCCTTTTTAATGGCAAAAAGGTATGCATTCCCATTATTTTCAGGCAAAAAGTCAGAAATTCCCCGTATTTTGGAGCAAAATTAAAGAAATTCCTCTAATTTTGGGGCAAAAGGCAGAAATTCCTCTTATTTTGGGGCAAAAATCAGAAATTCCCCTTATTTTGGGGCAAAATTCTAGAAATTTCTTTTTTTGGGGGACAAAATTGCAGGAATTTACCTTATTTTTGGGCAAAATTGCAGAAATTACTCTTATTTGGGGCAAAATTGCAGAAATTTCACTTATTTTCAGGTAAAAAGACTGAAATTTCCTTTATTTTGGGGCAAAAAGGGAGAAATTCCCTTTATTTTGGGGTAAAATTGCAGACATTTTCCTTATTATGGGAAAAAATTGCAGAAATTTCTTTTATTTTAGGGCAAAATTGCAGAAATTTCACTTATTTCAGAGAAAAAAAGCAAAAATTTTTTTTATTTTGGGGCAAAAAGGCAGAAATTCTCATTATTTAGTGGCAAAACGGCAGAAATTCACCTTATTTTGTAGTAAAATTGCAGAAATTTTACATATTTCAGGGCAAAAAGGCAGAAATTTCCCTTATTTTGGGGCAAAATTGCAGAAATTTCACTTATTTTAGGGTAATAATTCAGAAAATCCCCTTATTTTGGGGCAAAAAAGACAGAAATTCCCTTTGTTTTGGGGGAAAAAGACAGAAATTCCACTTATTTAGAGGCAAAAAGGCAGAAATTCTCCTTATTTTGGAGCAAAAATGAAGAAATTTCCCTTTTTTTTTTGGCAACAAGTTATTTATTCCCCTTATTTTCGGGCAAAAAGACTGAAATTTCCCGTATTTTGGAGCAAAATTGCAGAAATTCCCCTAATTGTGGGGCAAAAAGGCAGAAATTCCCTATATGTTGGGGCAAAAAGACAAAAATTCTCCTTATTTTGGGGCAAAACTCAGAAATTCCACTTATTTTGGTGCAAAATTCCAGAAATTTCCCTTATTTTGGGGCAAAATTGCAGAAATTTCACTTATTTTGGGGCAAAATTGCAGAAATTTCACTTATTTCAGGGAAAAAAGGCAGAAATTTTACTTATTTTGGGGCAAAAATGCAGAATTTCCTAATATTTTGTGCCAAAATTCAGAAATTCCCTTTATTTTGAGGTTAAAATTCTGAAATTCTCATTATTTGGGGGCAAAAAGGCAGAAATTTCCCTTATCTTGGGGCAAAATGGCAGAAATTTCACTTATTTCAGAGTAATGAGTCAGAAATTCCTTTTATTTTGGGGCAAAAAAGAGAGAAATTCCCTTTGATTTTTGGGAAAAAGACAGAAATTCCACTTATTTAGAGGCAAAAAGGCAGAAATTCCCCTTATTTTGGAGCAAAAATGAAGAAATTTTCCTTTTTTGTGGCAAAAAATATACATTCCCCTTACTTTCGGGATAAAAAGCAGAAATTACCCGTATTTTGAAGCAATATTGAAGAAATTCTCCTAATTTTCGTGCAAAAAGGCAGAAATTCTCCTTATTTTGAAGCAAAAAGACAGAAAATCTCCTTTTTTCGGGAGCAAACAGTCGGAAATTCTCCTTATTTTGGGGCAAAATTGCAGAAATTTCCTTTACATTGGGGCAAAATTGCAGAAATTTCCCTTATTAACGGAAAAAATAGCAGAAATTTCCTTTATTTTAGGGCAAAATTGCAGAAATTTTACTTATTTCAGAGAAAAAAAGCAAAAATTTTTCTTATTTTGGGGCAAAAAGGCAGAAATTCCCATTATTTTGGGGCAAAAAAACAGAAATTCACCTTATTTTGGGGTAAAGTTGCAGAAATTTCACATATTTCAGGGCAAAATACAGAAATTTTCCTTATTCTGGGGCAAAATTGCATAAATTTCTCTTATTTCAGGGTAATAAGTCAGAAATTCCCTTTATTTTGGGGCAAAAAAGACAGAAATTCCCTTTTTTTTGGGGGGAAAAAGACAGAAATTCCACTTCTTTAGAGGCAAAAAGGCAGAAATTCCCCTTATTTTGGAGCAAGAATGAAGAAATTTCTCTTTTTTATGGCAAAAAGGTATGCATTCTTCTTATTTTCGGGCAAAAAGGCAGAAATTCCCCGTATTTTGGAGCAAAATTTCAGAAATTCCCCTAATTGTGGGGCAAAAAGGCAGAAATTCCCTATATGTTGTGGCAAAAAGACAAAAATTCTCTTTATTTTGGGGCAAAACTCAGAAATTCCACTTATTTTGGTGCAAAATTCCAGAAATTTCTCTAATTTTGGGGCAAAATTACCGATATATCCTTTATTTTCGGGCAAAATTGCAGAAATTTCACTTATGATAGAGAAAAAAAGCAAAAATTTTTCATTTTTTAGGGGAAAAAAAGCAGAAATTCCCATTATTTTGGGGCAAAAATCCAGAAATTCACTTTTTTTGGGGTAAAATTGCAGAAATTTCACATATTTCAGGGCAAAAAGGCAGAAATTTCCCTTATTTTCGGGCAAAATTGCAGAAATTTCACTTATTTTGGGGCAAAATTGCAGAAATTTCACTTATTTCAGGAAAAAAGGCATAAATTTTCTTTATTTTGGGGCAAAAATGCAGAAATTCTTAATATTTTGTGGCAAAAATACAGAAATTCCCCTTACTTTGAGGTAAAAAGGGTGAAATTTTCCTTATTTGGGGGCAAAAAGGCAGAAATTTCCCTAATTTTGGGGCAAAAAGACAGAAATTCCCCTTATTCTGTGGCAAAAAGGCAGAAATTTCTTTTATTTTGGGGCAAAATTTCAGAAATAACACTTATTTTAGGGCATAATTCAAAATTTTTTTTTATTTTGGGGCAAAAAGACAAATATTCCATTTATTTTTGGGTAAAAAGGGAGAAATTTCACTTATTTTGAGGTAAAAGGCAGAAATTCCTATTATTTTGGGGCAAAAATGAAGAGATTTCCCTTTTTCGTTGCAAAAGGTATACATTCCCCTTACTTTCGTGATTAAAAGCAGAAATTCCCCGTATTTTGAAGCAATATTGCAGAAATTCTCATTATTTTCAGGCAAAAAAGCAGAAATTCTCCTTATTTTGGGGCAAAAAGACAGAAAATCTTCTTTTTTTGAGAGCAAACAGTCAAAAATTCCCATTATTTTGGGTCAAAATTGCAGAAATTTCCTTTACATTGGGGCAAAATTGCAGAAATTTCCTTTATTTTGGGGCAAAAATGCAGAAATGTCATTTATTTCAGGGTAATAAGTCAGAAATTCCTTCTATTTGAGGCAAAAAAGACAGAAATTCCCTTTGTTTTGGGAGAAAAAGACAGAAATTCCACTTATTTAGAGGCAAAAAGGCAGAAATTCCTTTATTTTGGAGCAAAAATGAAGAAATTTCCCTTTTTATGGCAAAAAGGTATGCATTCCATTTTTTTTGGGCAAAAAGGCAGAAATTCCCCGTATTATGGAGCAAAATTGCAGAAATTCCCCTAATTTTGGGGCAAAAGGCAGAAATTCCCTTTATTTTGGAGAAAAATCAGAAATTCCCCTTATTTTGGGGCAAAATTCAAGAAATTTCCTTTATTTTGGGGCAAAATTGCAGGAATTTACCTTTTTTGGGGCAAAATTGCAGAAATTTCACTTATTTTCAGGTAAAAAGGCTGAAATTTCCTTTATTTTGAGGCAAAAAGGGAGAAATTCCATTTATTTTGGGGCAAAATTGCAGACATTTCCCTTATTATAGGAAAAATTGCAGAAATTTCTCCTATTTTAGGGCAAAATTGCAGAAATTTCACTTATTTCAGAGAAAAAAAGCAAAAATTTTTTTTATTTTGGGGCAAAAAAGCAGAAATTCCCATTATTTTGGGGGAAAAAGGCAGAAATTCACCTTATTTTGGGGTAAAATTGCAGAAATTTCACATATTTCAGGGCAAAAAGGCAGAAATTTCCCTATTTTGGGGCAAAAAAGACAGAAATTCCCTGTGTTTGGGGTAAAAAGTCAGAAATTCCACTAATTTAGAGGCAAAAAGGCTGAAATTCCCCTTATTTTGGAGCAAAAATGAAAAAATTTCCCTTTTTTATGGCAAAAAGTTATGCATTCCACTGATTTTCGGGCAACAAGACAGAAATTCTTTGCATTTTGGAGCAAAATTGCAGAAATTCCCCTAATTGTGGGGCATCAAGGCAGAAATTCCCTATATGTTGGGGCAAAAATACAGAAATTCTCCTTCTTTTGGGGCAAAACTCAGAAATTCCACGTATTTTGGGGCAAAATTCCAGAAATTTCCCTTATTTTGGGGAAAAATTGCAGAAATTTCCCTTATTTTAGGGCAAAATTGCAGAAATTTCACTTATTTCAGGGAAAAAAGGCAGTAATTTTCCTTATTTTGGGGAAAAATTAAGAAATTCTTAATATTTTGTGGCAAAAATGCAGAAATTCCCCTTATTTTGAGGTAAAAAGGCTGAAATTCCCCTTATTTTGAAGTAAAAAGGCTGAAATTCCCCTTATTCGGGGGCAAAAAGGAATAAATTTCTCTTATTTGGGGGCAAAAAGACAGAAATTCCCCTTATTTTGTGGCAAAAAGGCAGAAATTTCTTTTATTTTGGGGCAAAATTGCAGAAATATCACTTATTTCAGTGTATAATTTAAAAATTCCTATTATTTTGTTGCAAAAAGACAGAAATTCCATTTATTTTTGTGTAAAAAAGGAGAAATTTCACTTATTTTGAGGTAAAAAGGCAGAAATTCCTCTTATTTTGGGGCAAAAATTAAGAAATTTCCCTTTTTGTGGAAAAAGGTATACACTCCCCTTACTTTCGGGATAAAAAGTAGAAATTCCCCGTATTTTGAAGCATAATTGCAGAAATTCTTATAATTTTCGGGCAAAAAAGCAGAAATTCTCCTTATTTTGGAGCAAAAATACAGAAAATCTCCTTTTTTCGGGAGCAAACAGTCAGAAATTCCCCTTATTTTGGGGCAAAATTGCAGAAATTTCTTTTACATTCGGGCAAATTTGCAGAAATTTCCCTTATTTTGGGGCAAAATTGCAGAAATTCTCCTAATTGTTGGGCAAAAAGGCAGAAATTCCCTATATGTTGGGGCAAAAAGACAGAAATTCTCCTTATTTTGGGGCAAAACTCAGAAATTCCACGTATTTTGGGGCAAAATTCCAGAAATTTCCCTTATTTTGGGGCAAAATTGCAGAAATTTTCCTTATTTTAGGGCAAAATTGCAGAAATTTCACTTATTTCAGAGAAAAAAAGCAAAAATTTTTTCTATTTTGGGGCTAAAATGCAGATATTTTACTTATTTTGGGGCAAAAAGGTAGAAATTCACCTTCTTTTAGGGTAAAATTGCAGCAATTTCACATATTTCAGGGCAAAAAGGCAGAAATTTCCCTCATTTTGGGGCAAAATTGCAAAAATTTCACTTATTTTGGGGCAAAATTGCAGAAATTTCACTTATTTCAGGGAAAAAAGGCAGAAAATTTCCTTATTTTGGAGAAAAAATTAAGAAATTCTTAAAATTTTGTGGCAAAAATGCAGAATTTTTTTTTATTTTGAGGTAAAAATGCTGAAATTCCCCTTATTTTGAGGTAAAAATGCTGAAATTCCCCTTAATTGGGTGCAAAAAGGCAGAAATTTCTCTTATTTTGGGGCAAAAAGACAGAAATTCCCCTTATTTTGTAGCAAAAAGGCAAAAATTTCTTTTATTTTGGGGCAAAATTGAAGAAATATCACTTATTTCAGGGTATAATTCAAAAATTCCTTTTATTTTGTTGCAAAAAGACAGAAATTCTATTTATTTTTGGGTAAAAAAGGAGAAATTTCACTTATTTTGAGGTAAAAAGGCAGAAATTCCTCTTATTTTGGGGCAAAAATTAAGAAATTTCTTTTTTTTTAAAAAAAGGTATACATTCCCCTTACTTTTGGGATAAAAAGCAAAAATTCCCCATATTTTGAAGCATAATTGCAGAAATTCTCATAATTTTCTGGCAAAAAAGCAGAAATTCTCCTTATTTTGGAGCAAAAATAGAGAAAATCTTCTTTTTTCGGAAGCAGTCAGAAATTCCCCTTATTTTGGGGCAAAATTGCAGAAATTTCTTTTACATTGGGGCAAAATTGCAGAAATTTCCCTTATTTTGGGGCAAAATTGCAGAAATTCCCCTAATTGTTGGGCAAAAAGGCAGAAATTCCCTATATGTTGGGGCAAAAAGACAGAAATTCTCCTTATTTTGAGGCAAAACTCAGAAATTCCACGTATTTTGGGGCAAAATTCCAGAAATTTCCTTTATTTTGGGGCAAAATTGCAGAAATTTCTCTTATTTTAGGGCAAAATTGCAGAAATTTCACTTATTTCAGGGAAAAAAGGCAGAAATTTTCCTTATTTTGGGGAAAAAATTAAGAAATTCTTAATATTTTGTGGCAAAAATGCAGAAATTCCCCTTATTTTGAGGTAAAAAGGCTGAAATTCCCCTTATTTTGAGGTAAAAAGGCTGAAATTCCTCTTATTTGGTGGCAAAAAGGCAGAAATTTTTTTTATTTTGGGGCAAAATTGCAGAAATATCACTTATTTCAGGGTATAATTCAAAAATTCCTTTTATTTTGTTGGAAAAAGACAGAAATTCCATTTATTTTTGGGTAAAAAAAGAGAAATTTCACTTATTTTGAGGTAAAAAGGCAGAAATTCCTCTTATTTTGGGGCAAAAATTAAGAAATTTCCCTTTTTTGTGGAAAAAGGTATACATTCCCATTACTTTCGGGATAAAAAGTAGAAATTCCCCGTATTTTGAAGCATAATTGCAGAAATTCTTATAATTTTCGGGCAAAAAAGCAGAAATTCTCCTTATTTTGGAGCAAAAATACAGAAAATCTCCTTTTTTCGGGAGCAAACAGTCAGAAATTCCCCTTATTTTGGGGCAAAATTGCAGAAATTTCTTTTACATTCGGGCAAATTTGCAGAAATTTCCCTTATTTTGGGGCAAAATTGCAGAAATTTTCCTAATTGTTGTGCAAAAAGGCAGGAATTCCCTATATGTTGGGGCAAAAAGACAGAAATTCTCCTTATTTTGGGGCAAAACTCAGAAATTCCACGTATTTTGGGGCAAAGTTCCAGAAATTTTCCTTATTTTGGGGCAAAATTGCAGAAATTTCCTTTATTTTGGGGCAAAATTGCAGAAATTTTACTTATTTCAGGGAAAAAAATCAAAAATTTTTCTTATTTTGGGGCAAAAAACAGAAATTTCCATTATTTTGGGGCAATAAGGCAGAAATTCACCTTATTTTGGGGTAAAATTGCAGAAATTTCACATATTTCAGGGCAAAAAGTCAGAAATTTCTCTTATTTTAGGGCAAAATTGCAGTAATTTCACTTATTTCAGAGAAAAAAAGCAAAAATTTTTTTATTTTGGGGCAAAAAGGCAGAAATTCCCATTATTTTGGGGGGAAAAAGCAGAAATTCACCTTCTTTTGGGGTAAAATTACAGAAATTTCACATATTTCAGGGCAAAATGGCAGAAATTTCTCTTATTTTGGGGCAAAATTGCAGATATTTCACTTATTTTAGGGTAATAAGTCAGAAATTCCCCTTATTTCGGGTTAAAAAAGACAGAAATTCCCTTTGTTTGGGGGAAAAAGACAGAAATTCCACTTATTTAGATGCAAAATGCTGAAATTCCCCTTATTTTGGAGCAAAAATAAAGAAATTTCCCTTTTTTATGGCAAAAAGTTATGCATTCTACTTATTTTCAGGCAACAAGACAGAAATTCCTTGCATTTTGGAGCAAAATTGCAGAAATTCCCCTAATTGTGGCACAAAAAGACAGAAATTCCCTATATGTTGGGGAAAAAGACAGAAATTCTCCTTCTTTTGGGGCAAAACTCAGAAATTCCACGTATTTTGGGGCAAAATTCCAGAAATTTCCCTTATTTTGGGGCAAAATTGCAGAAATTCCCCTAATTGTTGGGCAAAAAGGCAGAAATTCCCTATATGTTGGGGCAAAAAGACAGAAATTCTCCTTCTTTTGGGGCAAAACTCAGATATTCCATGTATTTTGGGGCAAAATTCCAGAAATTTCCCTTATTTTGGAGCAAAATTGCAGAAATTTCCCTTATTTTAGAAAAAAATTGCAGAAATTTCACTTATTTCACGGAAAAAAAGGCAGAAATTTTCTTTATTTTGGGGAAAAAATTAAGAAATTCTTAATATTTTGTGGGAAAAATGCAGAAATTCCCCTTATTTTGAGGTAAAAAGGCTGAAATTCCCCTTATTTTGAGGTAAAAAGGCTGAAATTCCCCTTATTTGGGGGCAAAAAGGCAGAAATTTTTCTTATTTTGGGGCAAAAAGACAGAAATTCCCCTTATTTTGTGGCAAAAAGGCAGAAATTTCTTTTATTTTGGGGCAAAATTGCAGAAATATCACTTATTTCAGGGTATAATTCAAAAATTTCTTTTATTTTGTTGCAAAAAGACAGAAATTCCATTTAATTTTGGGTAAAAAAGGAGAAATTTCACTTATTTTGAGGTAAAAATGCAGAAAATCCTCTTATTTTGGGGCAAAAATTAAGAAATTTCCGTTTTTGTGGAAAAAGGTATACATTCCCCTAACTTTCGGGATAAAAAGTAGAAATTCCCCGTATTTTGAAGCATAATTGCAGAAATTCTTATAATTTTCGGGCAAAAAAGCAGAAATTCTCCTTATTTTGGAGCAAAAATACAGAAAATCTCCTTTTTTCGGGAGCAAACAGTCAGAAATTCCCCTTATTTTGGGGCAAAATTGCAGAAATTTTACTTATTTCAGGGAAAAAAAGCAAAAATTTTTCTTATTTTGGGGCAAAAAAACCAGAAATTCCCATTATTTTGGGGCAATAAGGCAGAAATTCACCTTATTTTGTGGTAAAATTGCAGAAATTTCACATATTTCAGGGCAAAAAGGCAGAAATTTCTCTTATTTTAGGGCAAAATTGGAGTAATTTCATTTATTTCAGAGAAAAAAAGCAAAAATTTTTTTATTTTGGGGCAAAAAGGCAGAAATTCCCATTATTTTGGGGGAAAAAGGCAGAAATTCACCTTATTTTGGGGTAAAATTACAGAAATTTCACATATTTCAGGGCAAAATGGCAGAAATTTCCCTTATTTTGGGGCAAAATTGCAGATATTTCACTTATTTTAGGCTAATAAGTCAGAAATTCCCCTTATTTTGGGTTAAAAAAGACAGAAATTCCCTTTGTTTGGGGGAAAAAGACAGAAATTCCACTTATTTAGAGGCAAAAAGACTGAAATTCCCCTTATTTTGGAGCAAAAATAAAGAAATTTCCCTTTTTTATGGCAAAAAGTTATGCATTCCACTTATTTTCGGGCAACAAGACAGAAATTCCTTGCATTTTGGAGCAAAATTGCAGAAATTCCCCTAAATGTGGGGCAAAAAGGCAGAAATTCCCTATATGTTGGGGCAAAAAGACAGAAATTCTCATTATGTTGGGGCAAAATTCAGAAATTCCACGTATTTTGGGGCAAAATTCCAGAAATTTCCCTTATTTTGGGGCAAAATTGCAGAAATTTCCCTCATTTTGTGGCAAAATTGCAGAAATTCTCCTAATTGTTGGGCAAAAAGGCAGAAATTCCCTATATGTTGGGGCAAAAAGACAGAAATTCTCCTTATTTTGGGGCAAAACTCAGAAATTTACGTATTTTGGGGCAAAATTCCAGAAATTTCCCTTATTTTGGTGCAAAATTGCAGAAATTTCACTTATTTCAGAAAAAAAAAGCAAAAATTTTTCCTATTTTGGGTCTAAAATGCAGATATTTTACTTATTTTGGGGCAAAAAGGCAGAAATTCACCTTATTTTAGGGTAAAATTGCAGCAATTTCACATATTTCAGGGCAAAAAGGCAGAAATTTCTCTCATTTTGGGGCAAAATTGCAAAAATTTCACTTATTTTGGAACAAAATTGCAGAAATTTCACTTATTTCAGGGAAAAAAGGCAGAAAATTTCCTTATTTTGGAGAAAAAATTAAGAAATTCTTAATATTTTGTGGCAAAAATGCAGAAATTACCCTTATTTTGAGGTAAAAAGGCTGAAATTCCCCTTATTTAGACGTAAAAATGCTGAAATTCCCCTTAATTGGGTGCAAAAATGCAGAAATTTCTCTTAATTTGGGGCAAAAAGACAGAAATTCCCCTTATTTTGTAGCAAAAAGGCAAAAATTTCTTTTATTTTGGGGCAAAATTGCAGAAATATCACTTATTTCAGGGTATAATTCAAAAATTCCTTTTATTTTGTTGCAAAAAGACAGAAATTCCATTTATTTTTGGGTAAAAAGGAGAAATTTCACTTATTTTGAGGTAAAAAGGCAGAAATTCCTCTTATTTTGGGGCAAAAATTAAGAAATTTCCTTTTTTTAAAAAAAAGGTATACATTCCCCTTACTTTTGGGATAAAAAGCAAAAATTCCCCATATTTTGAAGCATAATTGCAGAAATTCTCATAATTTTCGGACAAAAAAGCAGAAATTCTCCATATTTTGGAGCAAAAATAGAGAAAATCTTCTTTTTTCGGAAGCAGTCAGAAATTCCCCTTATTTTGGGACAAAATTGCAGAAATTTCTTTTACATTGGGGCAAAATTGCAGAAATTTCCCTTATTTTGGGGCAAAATTGCAGAAATTCCCCTAATTGTTGGGCAAAAAGGCAGAAATTCCCTATATGTTGGGGCAAAAAGACAGAAATTCTCCTTATTTTGAGGCAAAACTCAGAAATTCCACGTATTTTGGGGCAAAATTCCAGAAATTTCCCTTATTTTGGGTCAAAATTGCATAAATTTCTCTTATTTTAGGGCAAAATTGCAGAAATTTCACTTATTTAAGGGAAAAAAGGCAGAAATTTTCCTTATTTTGGGGAAAAAATTAAGAAATTCTTAATATTTTGTGGCAAAAATGCAGAAATTACCCTTATTTTGAGGTAAAAAGGCTGAAATTCCCCGTATTTTGAGGTAAAAAGGCTGAAATTCCTCTTATTTGGGGGCAAAAAGGCAGAAATTTCTTTTATTTTGGGGCAAAATTGCAGAAATATCACTTATTTCAGGGTATAATTCAAAAATTCTTTTTATTTTGTTGGAAAAAGACAGAAATTCCATTTATTTTTGGGTAAAAAAAGAGAAATTTCACTTATTTTGAGGTAAAAAGGCAGAAATTCCTCTTATTTTGGTGCAAAAATTAAGAAATTTCCCCTTTTTTGTGGAAAAAGGTATACATTCCCATTACTTTCGGGATAAAAAGTAGAAATTCCCCGTATTTTGAAGCATAATTGCAGAAATTCTTATAATTTTCGGGCAAACATTCAGAAATTCTCCTTATTTTGGAGCAAAAATACAGAAAATCTCCTTTTTTCGGGAGCAAACAGTCAGAAATTCCCCTTATTTTGGGGCAAAATTGCAGAAATTTCTTTTACATTTGGGCAAATTTGCAGAAATTTCCCTTATTTTGGGGCAAAATTGCAGAAATTTTCCTAATTGTTGGGCAAAAAGGCAGGAATTCCCTATATGTTGGGGCAAAAAGACAGAAATTCTCCTTATTTTGGGGCAAAACTCAGAAATTCCACGTATTTTGGGGCAAAGTTCCAGAAATTTTCCTTATTTTGGGGCAAAATTGCAGAAATTTCCTTTATTTTGGGGCAAAATTGCAGAAATTTTACTTATTTCAGGGAAAAAAAATCAAAAATTTTTCTTATTTTGGGGCAAAAAAACAGAAATTTCCATTATTTTGGGGCAATAAGGCAGAAATTCACCTTATTTTGGGGTAAAATTGCAGAAATTTCACATATTTCAGGGCAAAAAGGCAGAAATTTCTCTTAATTTAGTGCAAAATTGCAGTAATTTCACTTATTTCAGAGAAAAAAAGCAAAAATTTTTTTTATTTTGGGGCAAAAAGGCAGAAATTCCCATTATTTTGGGGGAAAAAAGCAGAAATTCACCTTCTTTTGGGGTAAAATTACAGAAATTTCACATATTTCAGGGCAAAATGGCAGAAATTTCCCTTATTTTGGGGCAAAATTGCAGATATTTCACTTATTTTAGGGTAATAAGTCAGAAATTCCCCTTATTTTGGGTTAAAAAAGACAGAAATTCCCTTTGTTTGGGGGAAAAAGACAGAAATTCCACTTATTTAGAGGCAAAATGCTGAAATTCCCCTTATTTTGGAGCAAAAATAAAGAAATTTCCCTTTTTTATGGCAAAAGTTATGCATTCTACTTATTTTCAGGCAACAAGACAGAAATTCCTTGCATTTTGGAGCAAAATTGCAGAAATTCCCCTAATTGTGGCACAAAAAGACAGAAATTCCCTATATGTTGGGGAAAAAGACAGAAATTCTCCTTCTTTTGGGGCAAAACTCAGAAATTCCACGTATTTTGGGGCAAAATTCCAGAAATTTCCCTTATTTTGGGGCAAAATTGCAGAAATTTTCCTTATTTTAGGGAAAAATTGCAGAAATTTCACTTATTTCAGAGAAAAAAAGCAACAATTTTTTCCTATTTTGGGGCTAAAATGCAGAAATTCCACTTATTTTGGGGCAAAAAGGCAGAAATTCACCTTATTTCAGGGTAAAATTGCAGCAATTTAATATATTTCAGGGCAAAAAGGCAGAAATTTCCCTCATTTTGGGGCAAAATTGCAGAAATTTCACTTATTTTGGTGCAAAATTGCAGAAATTTCACATATTTCAGAAAAAAAAGGCAGAAATTTTCCTTAT
Source organism: Micromys minutus (assembly GCF_963924665.1). Classification (NCBI taxonomy): domain Eukaryota; kingdom Metazoa; phylum Chordata; class Mammalia; order Rodentia; family Muridae; genus Micromys; species Micromys minutus. The sequence continues at coordinate 7,638,025 of NW_027667467.1, read as the reverse complement.
TTTGGGGAAAAAATTAAAAAATTCTTAATATTTTGTGGCAAAAATGCAGAAATTTTCCTTATTTTGAGGTCAAAATGCTGAAATTTCCCTTATTTTGAGGTAAAAAGGCTGAAATTCCCCTTAATTGGGTGCAAAAAGGCAGAAATTTCTCTTATTTTGGGGCAAAAAGACAGAAATTCCCCTTATTTTGTAGCCAAAAGGCAAAAATTTCTTTTATTTTGAGGCAAAATTGCAGAAATATCACATATTTCAGGGTATAATTCAAAAATTCCTTTTATTTTGTTGCAAAAAGACAGAAATTCCATTTATTTTTGGGTAAAAAAGGAGAAATTTCACTTATTTTGAGGTAAAAAGGCAGAAATTCCTCTTATTTCGGGGCAAAAATTAAGAAATTTCCCTTTTTTTTAAAAAAGGTATACATTCCCCTTACTTTTGGGATAAAAAGCAAAAATTCCCTGTATTTTGAAGCATAATTGCAGAAATTCTCACAATTTTCGGGCAAAAAAGCAGAAATTCTCCTTATTTTGGAGCAAAAATACAGAAAATCTTCTTTTTTTGGAAGCAAATAGTCAGAAATTCCCATTATTTTGGGGCAAAATTGCAGAAATTTCTTTTACATTGGGGCAAAATTGCAGAAATTTCCCTTATTTTGGGGCAAAATTGCAGAAATTCCCCTAATTGTTGGGCAAAAAGGCAGAAATTCCCTATATGATGGGGCAAAAAGACAGAAATTCTCCTTCTTTTGGGGCAAAACTCAGAAATTCCATGTATTTTGGGGCAAAATTCCAGAAATTTCCCTTATTTTGGGGCAAAATTGCAGAAATTTCCCTTATTTTAGAAAAAAATTGCAGAAATTTCACTTATTTCAGGGAAAAAAGGCAGAAATTTTCCTTATTTTGGGGAAAAAATTAAGAAATTCTTAATATTTTGTTGCAAAAATGCAGAAATTCCCCTTATTTTGAGGTAAAAAGGCTGAAATTCCCCTTATTTTGAGGTAAAAAGGCTGAAATTCCCCTTATTTGGGGGCAAAAAGGCAGAAATTTCTCTTATTTTGGGGCAAAAAGACAGAAATTCCCCTTATTTTGTGGCAAAAAGGAAGAAATTTCTTTTATTTTGGGGCAAAATTGCAGAAATATCACTTATTTCAGGGTATAATTCAAAAATTCCTTTTTTTTTGTTGGAAAAAGACAGAAATTCCATTTATTTTTGGATAAAAAAAGAGAAATTTCACTTATTTTGAGGTAAAAATGCAGAAATTCCTCTTATTTTGGGGCAAAAATTAAGAAATTTCCCTTTTTTGTGGAAAAAGGTATACATTCCCCTAACTTTCGGGATAAAAAGTAGAAATTCCCCGTATTTTGAAGCATAATTGCAGAAATTCTTATAATTTTCGGGCAAAAAAGCAGAAATTCTCCTTATATTGGAGCAAAAATACAGAAAATCTCCTTTTTTCGGGAGCAAACAGTCAGAAATTCCCCTTATTTTGGGGCAAAATTGCAGAAATTTCTTTTACATTCGGGCAAATTTGCAGAAATTTCCCTTATTTTGGGGCAAAATTGCAGAAATTTTCCTAATTGTTGGGCAAAAAGGCAGGAATTCCCTATATGTTGGGGCAAAAAGACAGAAATTCTCCTTATTTTGGGGCAAAACTCAGAAATTCCACGTATTTTGGGGCAAAGTTCCAGAAATTTTCCTTATTTTGGGGCAAAATTGCAGAAATTTCCTTTATTTTGGGGCAAAATTGCAGAAATTTTACTTATTTCAGGGAAACAAATCAAAAATTTTTCTTATTTTGGGGCAAAAAACAGAAATTTCCATTATTTTAGAGCAATAAGGCAGAAATTCACCTTATTTTGGGGTAAAATTGCAGAAATTTCACATATTTCAGGGCAAAAAGGCAGAAATTTCTCTTATTTTAGAGCAAAATTGCAGTAATTTCACTTATTTCAGAGAAAAAAAGCAAAAATTTTTTTATTTTGGGGCAAAAAGGCAGAAATTCCCATTATTTTGGGGGGAAAAGCAGAAATTCACCTTCTTTTGGGGTAAAATTACAGAAATTTCACATATTTCAGGGCAAAATGGCAGAAATTTCCCTTATTTTGGGGCAAAATTGCAGATATTTCACATATTTTAGGGTAATAAGTCAGAAATTCCCCTTATTTCGGGTTAAAAAAGACAGAAATTCCCTTTGTTTGGGGGAAAAAGACAGAAATTCCACTTATTTAGAGGCAAAATGCTGAAATTCCTCTTATTTTGGAGCAAAAATAAAGAAATTTCCCTTTTTTATGGCAAAAAGTTATGCATTCTACTTATTTTCAGGCAACAAGACAGAAATTCCTTGCATTTTGGAGCAAAATTGCAGAAATTCCCCTAATTGTGGCACAAAAAGGCAGAAATACCCTATATGTTGGGGAAAAAGACAGAAATTCTCCTTCTTTTGGGGCAAAACTCAGAAATTCCACGTATTTTGGGGCAAAATTCCAGAAATTTCCCTTATTTTGGGGCAAAATTGCAGAAATTTTCCTTATTTTAGGGCAAAATTGCAGAAATTTCACTTATTTCAGAGAATAAAAGCAACAATTTTTCCTATTTTGGGGCTAAAATGCAGAAATTCCACTTATTTTGGGGCAAAAAGGCAGAAATTCACCATATTTCAGGGTAAAATAGCAGCAATTTAATATATTTCAGGGCAAAAAGGAAGAAATTTCCCTCATTTTGGGGCAAAATTGCAGAAATTTCACTTATTTCGGTGCAAAATTGCAGAAATTTCACTTATTTCAGAAAAAAAAGGCAGAAATTTTCCTTATTTTGGGGAAAAAATTAAGAAATTCTTAATATTTTGTGGCAAAAATGCAGAAATTTTCCTTATTTGAGGTAAAAATGCTGAAATTCCCCATATTTTGAGGTAAAAAGGCTGAAATTCCCCTTAATTGGGTGCAAAAATGCAGAAATTTCTCTTATTTTGGGGCAAAAAGTCAGAAATTCCCCTTATTTTGTAGCAAAAATGCAAAAATTTCTTTTATTTTGGGGCAAAATTGCAGAAATATCACTTATTTCAGGGTATAATTTAAAAATTCCTTTTATTTTGTTGCAAAAAGACAGAAATTCCATTTATTTTTGGGTAAAAAAGGAGAAATTTCACTTATTTTGAGGTAAAAAGGCAGAAATTCCTCTTATTTTGGGGCAAAAATTAAGAAATTTCCCTTTTTTTAAAAAAAGGTATATATTCCCCTTACTTTTGGGATAAAAAGCAAAAATTCCCTGTATTTTGAAGCATAATTGCAGAAATTCTCACAATTTTCGGGCAAAAAAGCAGAAATTCTCCTTATTTTGGAGCAAAAATACAGAAAATCTTCTTTTTTTCGGAAGCAAATAGTCAGAAATTCCCATTATTTTGGGGCAAAATTGCAGAAATTTCTTTTACATTGGGGCAAAATTGCAGAAATTTCCCTTATTTTGGGGCAAAATTGCAGAAATTCCCCTAATTTTTGGGCAAAAAGGCAGAAATTCCCTATATGTTGGGGCAAAAAGACAGAAATTCTCCTTCTTTTGGGGCAAAACTCAGATATTCCATGTATTTTGGAGCAAAATTCCAGAAATTTCCCTTATTTTGGAGCAAAATTGCAGAAATTTCCCTTATTTTAGAAAAAAATTGCAGAAATTTCACTTATTTCACGGAAAAAAAGACAGAAATTTTCCTTATTTTGGGGAAACAATTAAGAAATTCTTAATATTTTGTGGGAAAAATGCAGAAATAACCCTTATTTTGAGGTAAAAAGGCTGAAATTCCCCTTATTTTGAGGTAAAAAGGCTGAAATTCCCCTTATTTTGTGGCAAAAAGGCAGAAATTTCTTTTATTTTGGGGCAAAATTGCAGTAATATCACTTATTTCAGGGTATAATTCAAAAATTTCTTTTATTTTGTTGCAAAAAGAAAGAAATTCCATTTAATTTTGGGTAAAAAAGGAAAAATTTCACTTATTTTGAGGTAAAAATGCAGAAATTCCTCTTATTTTGGGGCAAAAATTAAGAAATTTCCGTTTTTGTGGAAAAAGGTATACATTCCCCTAACTTTCAGGATAAAAAGTAGAAATTCCCCGTATTTTGAAGCATAATTGCAGAAATTCTTATAATTTTCGGGCAAAAAAGCAGAAATTCTCCTTATTTTGGAGCAAAAATACAGAAAATCTCCTTTTTTCGGGAGCAAACAGTCAGAAATTCCCCTTATTTTGGGGCAAAATTGCAGAAATTTTACTTATTTCAGGGAAAAAAAGCAAAAATTTTTCTTATTTTGGGGCAAAAAAAACAGAAATTCCCATTATTTTGGGGCAATAAGGCAGAAATTCACCTTATTTTGTGGTAAAATTGCAGAAATTTCACATATTTCAGGGCAAAAAGGCAGAAATTTCTCTTATTTTAGGGCAAAATTGCAGTAATTTCATTTATTTCAGAGAAAAAAAGCAAAAATTTTTTTATTTTGGGGCAAAAAGGCAGAAATTCCCATTATTTTGGGGGAAAAAGGCAGAAATTCACCTTATTTTGGGGTAAAATTACAGAAATTTCACATATTTCAGGGCAAAATGGCAGAAATTTCCCTTATTTTGGGGCAAAATTGCAGATATTTCACTTATTTTAGGCTAATAAGTCAGAAATTCCCCTTATTTTGGGTTAAAAAAGACAGAAATTCCCTTTGTTTGGGGGAAAAAGACAGAAATTCCACTTATTTAGAGGCAAAAAGACTGAAATTCCCCTTATTTTGGAGCAAAAATAAAGAAATTTCCCTTTTTTATGGCAAAAAGTTATGCATTCCACTTATTTTCGGGCAACAAGACAGAAATTCCTTGCATTTTGGAGCAAAATTGCAGAAATTCCCCTAAATGTGGGGCAAAAAGGCAGAAATTCCCTATATGTTGGGGCAAAAAGACAGAAATTCTCATTATGTTGGGGCAAAATTCAGAAATTCCACGTATTTTGGGGCAAAATTCCAGAAATTTCCCTTATTTTGGGGCAAAATTGCAGAAATTTTCCTTATTTTAGGGCAAATTTGCAGAAATTTCCCTCATTTTGTGGCAAAATTGCAGAAATTCTCCTAATTGTTGGGCAAAAAGGCAGAAATTCCCTATATGTTGGGGCAAAAAGACAGAAATTCTCCTTATTTTGGGGCAAAACTCAGAAATTTACGTATTTTGGGGCAAAATTCCAGAAATTTCCCTTATTTTGGGGCAAAATTGCAGAAATTTTCCTTATTTTAGGGCAAAATTGCAGAAATTTCACTTATTTCAGAAAAAAAAGGCAGAAATTTTCTTTATTTTGGGGAAAAAATTAAGAAATTCTTAATATTTTGTGGCAAAAATGCAGAAATTTTCCTTATTTGAGGTAAAAATGCTGAAATTCCCCATATTTTGAGGTAAAAAGGCTGAAATTCCCCTTAATTGGGTGCAAAAATGCAGAAATTTCTCTTATTTTGGGGCAAAAAGTCAGAAATTCCCCTTATTTTGTAGCAAAAATGCAAAAATTTCTTTTATTTTGGGGCAAAATTGCAGAAATATCACTTATTTCAGGGTATAATTTAAAAATTCCTTTTATTTTGTTGCAAAAAGACAGAAATTCCATTTATTTTTGGGTAAAAAAGGAGAAATTTCACTTATTTTGAGGTAAAAAGGCAGAAATTCCTCTTATTTTGGGGCAAAAATTAAGAAATTTCCCTTTTTTTAAAAAAAGGTATATATTCCCCTTACTTTTGGGATAAAAAGCAAAAATTCCCTGTATTTTGAAGCATAATTGCAGAAATTCTCACAATTTTCGGGCAAAAAAGCAGAAATTCTCCTTATTTTGGAGCAAAAATACAGAAAATCTTCTTTTTTTCGGAAGCAAATAGTCAGAAATTCCCATTATTTTGGGGCAAAATTGCAGAAATTTCTTTTACATTGGGGCAAAATTGCAGAAATATCCCTTATTTTGGGGCAAAATTGCAGAAATTCCCCTAATTTTTGGGCAAAAAGGCAGAAATTCCCTATATGTTGGGGCAAAAAGACAGAAATTCTCCTTCTTTTGGGGCAAAACTCAGATATTCCATGTATTTTGGAGCAAAATTCCAGAAATTTCCCTTATTTTGGAGCAAAATTGCAGAAATTTCCCTTATTTTAGAAAAAAATTGCAGAAATTTCACTTATTTCACGGAAAAAAAGACAGAAATTTTCCTTATTTTGGGGAAAAAATTAAGAAATTCTTAATATTTTGTGGGAAAAATGCAGAAATTCCCCTTATTTTGAGGTAAAAAGGCTGAAATTCCCCTTATTTTGAGGTAAAAAGGCTGAAATTCCCCTTATTTTGTGGCAAAAAGGCAGAAATTTCTTTTATTTTGGGGCAAAATTGCAGAAATATCACTTATTTCAGGGTATAATTCAAAAATTTCTTTTATTTTGTTGCAAAAAGACAGAAATTCCATTTAATTTTGGGTAAAAAAGGAGAAATTTCACTTATTTTGAGGTAAAAATGCAGAAATTCCTCTTATTTTGGGGCAAAAATTAAGAAATTTCCGTTTTTGTGGAAAAAGGTATACATTCCCCTAACTTTCGGGATAAAAAGTAGAAATTCCCCATATTTTGAAGCATAATTGCAGAAATTCTTATAATTTTCGGGCAAAAAAGCAGAAATTCTCCTTATTTTGGAGCAAAAATACAGAAAATCTCCTTTTTTCGGGAGCAAACAGTCAGAAATTCCCCTTATTTTGGGGCAAAATTGCAGAAATTTTACTTATTTCAGGGAAAAAAAGCAAAAATTTTTCTTATTTTGGGGCAAAAAAAACAGAAATTCCCATTATTTTGGGGCAATAAGGCAGAAATTCACCTTATTTTGTAGTAAAATTGCAGAAATTTCACATATTTCAGGGCAAAAAGGCAGAAATTTCTCTTATTTTAGGACAAAATTGCAGTAATTTCATTTATTTCAGAGAAAAAAAGCAAAAATTTTTTTATTTTGGGGCAAAAAGGCAGAAATTCCCATTATTTTGGGGGAAAAAGGCAGAAATTCACCTTATTTTGGGGTAAAATTACAGAAATATCACATATTTCAGGGCAAAATGGCAGAAATTTCCCTTATTTTGGGGCAAAATTGCAGATATTTCACTTATTTTAGGCTAATAAGTCAGAAATTCCCCTTATTTTGGGTTAAAAAAGACAGAAATTCCCTTTGTTTGGGGGAAAAAGACAGAAATTCCACTTATTTAGAGGCAAAAAGACTGAAATTCCCCTTATTTTGGAGCAAAAATAAAGAAATTTCCCTTTTTTATGGCAAAAAGTTATGCATTCCACTTATTTTCGGGCAACAAGACAGAAATTCCTTGCATTTTGGAGCAAAATTGCAGAAATTCCCCTAAATGTGGGGCAAAAAGGCAGAAATTTCCTATATGTTGGGGCAAAAAGACAGAAATTCTCATTATGTTGGGGCAAAATTCAGAAATTCCACGTATTTTGGGGCAAAATTCCAGAAATTTCCCTTTTTTGGGGCAAAATTGCAGAAATTTTCCTTATTTTAGGGCAAATTTGCAGAAATTTCCCTCATTTTGTGGCAAAATTGCAGAAATTCTCCTAATTGTTGGGCAAAAAGGCAGAAATTCCCTATATGTTGAGGCAAAAAGACAGAAATTCTCCTTATTTTGGGGCAAAACTCAGAAATTTACGTATTTTGGGGCAAAATTCCAGAAATTTCCCTTATTTTGGGGCAAAATTGCAGAAATTTTCCTTATTTTAGGGCAAAATTGCAGAAATTTCACTTATTTCAGAAAAAAAAGCAAAAATTTTTCCTATTTTGGGGCTAAAATGCAGATATTTTACTTATTTTGGGGCAAAAAGGCAGAAATTCACCTTATTTTAGGGTAGAATTGCAGCAATTTCACATATTTCAGGGCAAAAAGGCAGAAATTTCTCTCATTTTGGGGCAAAATTGCAAAAATTTCACTTATTTTGGGGCAAAATTGCAGAAATTTCACTTATTTCAGGGAAAAAAGGCAGAAAATTTCCTTTTTTTGGAGAAAAAATTAAGAAATTCTTAATATTTTGTGGCAAAAATGCAGAAATTACCCTTATTTTGAGGTAAAAAGGCTGAAATTCCCCTTATTTAGACGTAAAAATGCTGAAATTCCCCTTAATTGGGTGCAAAAATGCAGAAATTTCTCTTAATTTGGGGCAAAAAGACAGAAATTCCCCTTATTTTGTAGCAAAAAGGCAAAAATTTCTTTTATTTTGGGGCAAAATTGCAGAAATATCACTTATTTCAGGGTATAATTCAAAAATTCCTTTTATTTTGTTGCAAAAAGACAGAAATTCCATTTATTTTTGGGTAAAAAAGGAGAAATTTCACTTATTTTGAGGTAAAAAGGCAGAAATTCCTCTTATTTTTAGGCAAAAATTAAGAAATTTCCCTTTTTTTAAAAAAAGGTATACATTCCCCTTACTTTTGGGATAAAAAGCAAAAATTCCCCATATTTTGAAGCATAATTGCAGAAATTCTCATAATTTTCGGACAAAAAAGCAGAAATCTCCATATTTTGGAGCAAAAATAGAGAAAATCTCCTTTTTTCGGAATCAGTCAGAAATTCCCCTTATTTTGGGACAAAATTGCAGAAATTTCTTTTACATTGGGGCAAAATTGCAGAAATTTCCCTTATTTTGGGGCAAAATTGCAGAAATTCCCCTAATTGTTGGGCAAAAAGGCAGAAATTCCCTATATGTTGGGGCAAAAAGACAGAAATTCTCCTTATTTTGAGGCAAAACTCAGAAATTCCACGTATTTTGGGGCAAAATTCCAGAAATTTCCCTTATTTTGGGGCAAAATTGCAGAAATTTCTCTTATTTTAGGGCAAAATTGCAGAAATTTCACTTATTTAAGGGAAAAAAGGCAGAAATTTTCCTTATTTTGGGGAAAAAATTAAGAAATTCTTAATATTTTGTGGCAAAAATGCAGAAATTACCCTTATTTTGAGGTAAAAAGGCTGAAATTCCCCTTATTTTGAGGTAAAAAGGCTGAAATTCCTCTTATTTGGGGGCAAAAAGGCAGAAATTTCTTTTATTTTGGGGCAAAATTGCAGAAATATCACTTATTTCAGGGTATAATTCAAAAATTCCTTTTATTTTGTTGGAAAAAGACAGAAATTCCATTTATTTTTGGGTAAAAAAAGAGAAATTTCACTTATTTTGAGGTAAAAAGGCAGAAATTCCTCTTATTTTGGTGCAAAAATTAAGAAATTTCCCTTTATTTGTGGAAAAAGGTATACATTCCCATTACTTTCGGGATAAAAAGTAGAAATTCCCCGTATTTTGAAGCATAATTGCAGAAATTCTTATAATTTTCGGGCAAACATTCAGAAATTCTCCTTATTTTGGAGCAAAAATACAGAAAATCTCCTTTTTTCGGGAGCAAACAGTCAGAAATTCCCCTTATTTTGGGGCAAAATTGCAGAAATTTCTTTTACATTCGGGCAAATTTGCAGAAATTTCCCTTATTTTGGGGCAAAATTGCAGAAATTTTCCTAATTGTTGGGCAAAAAGGCAGGAATTCCCTATATGTTGGGGCAAAAAGACAGAAATTCTCCTTATTTTGGGGCAAAACTCAGAAATTCCACGTATTTTGGGGCAAAGTTCCAGAAATTTTCCTTATTTTGGGGCAAAATTGCAGAAATTTCCTTTATTTTGGGGCAAAATTGCAGAAATTTTACTTATTTCAGGGAAAAAAATCAAAAATTTTTCTTATTTTGGGGCAAAAAAACAGAAATTTCCATTATTTTGGGGCAATAAGGCAGAAATTCACCTTATTTTGGGGTAAAATTGCAGAAATTTCACATATTTCAGTGCAAAAAGGCAGAAATTTCTCTTAATTTAGTGCAAAATTGCAGTAATTTCACTTATTTCAGAGAAAAAAAGCAAAAATTTTTTTTATTTTGGGGCAAAAAGGCAGAAATTCCCATTATTTTGGGGGAAAAAAGCAGAAATTCACCTTCTTTTGGGGTAAAATTACAGAAATTTCACATATTTCAGGGCAAAATGGCAGAAATTTCCCTTATTTTGGGGCAAAATTGCAGATATTTCACTTATTTTAGGGTAATAAGTCAGAAATTCCCCTTATTTTGGGTTAAAAAAGACAGAAATTCCCTTTGTTTGGGGGAAAAAGACAGAAATTCCACTTATTTAGAGGCAAAATGCTGAAATTCCCCTTATTTTGGAGCAAAAATAAAGAAATTTCCTTTTTTTATGGCAAAAGTTATGCATTCTACTTATTTTCAGGCAACAAGACAGAAATTCCTTGCATTTTGGAGCAAAATTGCAGAAATTCCCCTAACTGTGGCACAAAAAGACAGAAATTCCCTATATGTTGGGGAAAAAGACAGAAATTCTCCTTCTTTTGGGGCAAAACTCAGAAATTCCACGTATTTTGGGGCAAAATTCCAGAAATTTCCCTTATTTTGGGGCAAAATTGCAGAAATTTTCCTTATTTTAGGGAAAAATTGCAGAAATTTCACTTATTTCAGAGAAAAAAAGCAACAATTTTTCCTATATTGGGGCTAAAATGCAGAAATTCCACTTATTTTGGGGCAAAAAGGCAGAAATTCACCTTATTTCAGGGTAAAATTGCAGCAATTTAATATATTTCAGGGCAAAAAGGCAGAAATTTCCCTCATTTTGGGGCAAAATTGCAGAAATTTCACTTATTTTGGTGCAAAATTGCAGAAATTTCACTTATTTCAGAAAAAAAAGGCAGAAATTTTCCTTATTTTGGGGAAAAAATTAAAAAATTCTTAATATTTTGTGGCAAAAATGCAGAAATTTTCCTTATTTTGAGGTCAAAATGCTGAAATTCCCCTTATTTTGAGGTAAAAAGGCTGAAATTCCCCTTAATTGGGTGCAAAAAGGCAGAAATTTCTCTTATTTTGGGGCAAAAAGACAGAAATTCCCCTTATTTTGTAGCAAAAAGGCAAAAATTTCTTTTATTTTGAGGCAAAATTGCAGAAATATCACTTATTTCAGGGTATAATTCAAAAATTCCTTTTATTTTGTTGCAAAAAGACAGAAATTCCATTTATTTTTGGGTAAAAAAGGAGAAATTTCACTTATTTTGAGGTAAAAAGGCAGAAATTCCTCCTATTTCGGGGCAAAAATTAAGAAATTTCCCTTTTTTTAAAAAAGGTATACATTCCCCTTACTTTCGGGATAAAAAGTAGAAATTCCCCGTATTTTGAAGCATAATTGCAGAAATTCTCACAATTTTCGGGCAAAAAAGCAGAAATTCTCCTTATTTTGGAGCAAAAATACAGAAAATCTTCTTTTTTCGGAAGCAAATAGTCAGAAATTCCCATTATTTTGGGGCAAAATTGCAGAAATTTCTTTTACATTGGGGAAAAATTGCAGAAATTTCCCTTATTTTGGAAAAAAATTGCAGAAATTCCCCTAATTGTTGGGCAAAAAGGCAGAAATTCCCTATATGTTGGGGCAAAAAGACAGAAATTATCCTTCTTTTGGGGCAAAACTCAGAAATTCCATGTATTTTGGGGCAAAATTCCAGAAATTTTCCTTATTTTGGGGCAAAATTGCAGAAATTTCCCTTATTTTAGGGCAAAATTGCAGAAATTTCACTTATTTCAGGGAAAAAAGGCAGAAATTTTCCTTATTTTGGGGAAAAAATTAAGAAATTCTTAATATTTTGTTGCAAAAATGCAGAAATTCCCCTTATTTTGAGGTAAAAAGGCTGAAATTCCCGTTATTTTGAGGTAAAAAGGCTGAAATTCCCCTTATTTGGGTGCAAAAAGGCAGATATTTCTCTTATTTTGGGGCAAAAAGACAGAATTTCCCCTTATTTTGTGGCAAAAAGGCAGAAATTTCTTTTATTTTGGGGCAAAATTGCAGAAATATCACTTATTTCAGGGTATAATTCAAAAATTCCTTTTATTTTGTTGGAAAAAGACAGAAATTCCATTTATTTTTGGGTAAGAAAAGAGAAATTTCACTTATTTTGAGGTAAAAATGCAGAATTTCCTCTTATTTTGGGGCAAAAATTAAGAAATTTCCCTTTTTTGTTCAAAAAAGGTATACATTCCCCTAACTTTCGGGATAAAAAGTAGAAATTCCCCGTATTTTGAAGCATAATTGCAGAAATTCTTATAATTTTCGGGCAAAAAAGCAGAAATTCTCCTTATTTTGGAGCAAAAATACAGAAAATCTCCTTTTTTCGGGAGCAAACAGTCACTAATTTCCCTTATTTTGGGGCAAAATTGCAGAAATTTCTTTTACATTCGGGCAAATTTGCAGAAATTTCCCTTATTTTGGGGCAAAATTGCAGAAATTTTCCTAATTGTTGGGCAAAAAGGCAGGAATTCCCTATATGTTGGGGCAAAAAGACAGAAATTCTCCTTATTTTGGGGCAAAACTCAGAAATTCCACGTATTTTGGGGCAAAGTTCCAGAAATTTTCCTTATTTTGGGGCAAAATTGCAAAAATTTCCTTTATTTTGGGGCAAAATTGCAGAAATTTTACTTATTTCAGGGAAAAAAATCAAAAATTTTTCTTATTTTGGGGCAAAAAAACAGAAATTTCCATTATTTTGGGGCAATAAGGCAGAAATTCACCTTATTTTGGGGTAAAATTGCAGAAATTTCACATATTTCAGGGCAAAAAGGCAGAAATTTCTCTTAATTTAGTGCAAAATTGCAGTAATTTCACTTATTTCAGAGAAAAGAAGCAAAAATTTTTTTTATTTTTTGGCAAAAAGGCAGAAATTCCCATTATTTTGGGGAAAAAAAGCAGAAATTCACCTTCTTTTGGGGTAAAATTACAGAAATTTCACATATTTCAGGGCAAAATGGCAGAAATTTCCTTTATTTTGGGGCAAAATTGCAGATATTTCACTTATTTTAGGGTAATAAGTCAGAAATTCCCCTTATTTTGGGTTAAAAAAGACAGAAATTCCCTTTGTTTGGGGGAAAAAGACAGAAATTCCACTTATTTAGAGGCAAAATGCTGAAATTCCCCTTATTTTGGAGCAAAAATAAAGAAATTTCCCTTTTTTATGGCAAAAGTTATGCATTCTACTTATTTTCAGGCAACAAGACAGAAATTCCTTGCATTTTGGAGCAAAATTGCAGAAATTCCCCTAATTGTGGCACAAAAAGACAGAAATTCCCTATATGTTGGGGAAAAAGACAGAAATTCTCCTTCTTTTGGGGCAAAACTCAGAAATTCCACGTATTTTGGGGAAAAATTCCAGAAATTTCCCTTATTTTGGGGTAAAATTGCAGAAATTTTCCTTATTTTAGGGAAAAATTGCAGAAATTTCACTTATTTCAGAGAAAAAAAGCAACAATTTTTCCTATTTTGGGGCTAAAATGCAGAAATTCCACTTATTTTGGGGCAAAAAGGCAGAAATTCACCTTATTTCAGGGTAAAATTGCAGCAATTTAATATATTTCAGGGCAAAAAGGCAGAAATTTCCCTCATTTTGGGGCAAAATTGCAGAAATTTCACTTATTTTGGTGCAAAATTGCAGAAATTTCACTTATTTCAGAAAAAAAAGGCAGAAATTTTCCTTATTTTGGGGAAAAAATTAAAAAATTCTTAATATTTTGTGGCAAAAATGCAGAAATTTTCCTTATTTTGAGGTCAAAATGCTGAAATTCCCCTTATTTTGAGGTAAAAAGGCTGAAATTCCCCTTAATTGGGTGCAAAAAGGCAGAAATTTCTCTTATTTTGGGGCAAAAAGACAGAAATTCCCCTTATTTTGTAGCAAAAAGGCAAAAATTTCTTTTATTTTGAGGCAAAATTGCAGAAATATCACTTATTTCAGGGTATAATTCAAAAATTCCTTTTATTTTGTTGCAAAAAGACAGAAATTCCATTTATTTTTGGGTAAAAAAGGAGAAATTTCACTTATTTTGAGGTAAAAAGGCAGAAATTCCTCCTATTTCGGGGCAAAAATTAAGAAATTTCCCTTTTTTTTAAAAAAGGTATACATTCCCCTTACTTTCGGGATAAAAAGTAGAAATTCCCCGTATTTTGAAGCATAATTGCAGAAATTCTCACAATTTTCGGGCAAAAAAGCAGAAATTCTCCTTATTTTGGAGCAAAAATACAGAAAATCTTCTTTTTTCGGAAGCAAATAGTCAGAAATTCCCATTATTTTGGGGCAAAATTGCAGAAATTTCTTTTACATTGGGGAAAAATTGCAGAAATTTCCCTTATTTTGGAAAAAAATTGCAGAAATTCCCCTAATTGTTGGGCAAAAAGGCAGAAATTCCCTATATGTTGGGGCAAAAAGACAGAAATTATCCTTCTTTTGGGGCAAAACTCAGAAATTCCATGTATTTTGGGGCAAAATTCCAGAAATTTTCCTTATTTTGGGGCAAAATTGCAGAAATTTACCTTATTTAAGAAAAAATTGCAGAAATTTCACTTATTTCAGGGAAAAAAGGCAGAAATTTTCCTTATTTTGGGGAAAAAATTAAGAAATTCTTAATATTTTGTTGCAAAAATGCAGAAATTCCCCTTATTTTGAGGTAAAAAGGCTGAAATTCCCGTTATTTTGAGGTAAAAAGGCTGAAATTCCCCTTATTTGGGTGCAAAAAGGCAGAAATTTCTCTTATTTTGGAGCAAAAAGACAGAATTTCCCCTTATTTTGTGGCAAAAAGGCAGAAATTTCTTTTATTTTGGGGCAAAATAGCAGAAATATCACTTATTTCAGGATATAATTCAAAAATTCCTTTTATTTTGTTGGAAAAAGACAGAAATTCCATTTATTTTTGGGTAAAAAAAGAGAAATTTCACTTATTTTGAGGTAAAAATGCAGAAATTCCTCTTATTTTGGGGCAAAAATTAAGAAATTTCCCTTTTTTGTGGAAAAAGGTATACATTCCCCTAACTTTCGGGATAAAAAGTAGAAATTCCCCGTATTTTGAAGCATAATTGCAGAAATTCTTATAATTTTCGGGCAAAAAAGCAGAAATTCTCCTTATTTTGGAGCAAAAATACAGAAAATCTCCTTTTTTCGGGAGCAAACAGTCACTAATTCCCCTTATTTTGGGGCAAAATTGCAGAAATTTCTTTTACATTCGGGCAAATTTGCAGAAATTTCCCTTATTTTGGGGCAAAATTGCAGAAATTTTCCTAATTGTTGGGCAAAAAGGCAGGAATTCCCTATATGTTGGGGCAAAAAGACAGAAATTCTCCTTATTTTGGGGCAAAACTCAGAAATTCCACGTATTTTGGGGCAAAGTTCCAGAAATTTTCCTTATTTTGGGGCAAAATTGCAAAAATTTCCTTTATTTTGGGGCAAAATTGCAGAAATTTTACTTATTTCAGGGAAAAAAATCAAAAATTTTTCTTATTTTGGGGCAAAAAAACAGAAATTTCCATTATTTTGGGGCAATAAGGCAGAAATTCACCTTATTTTGGGGTAAAATTGCAGAAATTTCACATATTTCAGGGCAAAAATGCAGAAATTTCTCTTAATTTAGTGCAAAATTGCAGTAATTTCACTTATTTCAGAGAAAAGAAGCAAAATTTTTTTTTATTTTTTGGCAAAAAGGCAGAAATTCCCATTATTTTGGGGGAAAAAATCAGAAATTCACCTTCTTTTGGGGTAAAATTACAGAAATTTCACATATTTCAGGGCAAAATGGCAGAAATTTCCCTTATTTTGGGGCAAAATTGCAGATATTTCACTTATTTTAGGGTAATAAGTCAGAAATTCCCCTTATTTTGGGTTAAAAAAGACAGAAATTCCCTTTGTTTGGGGGAAAAAGACAGAAATTCCACTTATTTAGAGGCAAAATGCTGAAATTCCCCTTATTTTGGAGCAAAAATAAAGAAATTTCCTTTTTTTATGGCAAAAGTTATGCATTCTACTTATTTTCAGGCAACAAGACAGAAATTCCTTGCATTTTGGAGCAAAATTGCAGAAATTCCCCTAATTGTGGCACAAAAAGACAGAAATTCCCTATATGTTGGGGAAAAAGACAGAAATTCTCCTTCTTTTGGGGTAAAACTCAGAAATTCCACGTATTTTGTGGCAAAATTCCAGAAATTTCCCTTATTTTGGGGCAAAATTTCAGAAATTTTCCTTATTTTAGGGAAAAATTGCAGAAATTTCACTTATTTCAGAGAAAAAAAGCAACAATTTTTCCTATTTTGGGGCTAAAATGCAGAAATTCCACTTATTTTGGGGCAAAAAGGCAGAAATTCACCTTATTTCAGGGTAAAATTGCAGCAATTTAATATATTTCAGGGCAAAAAGGCAGAAATTTCCCTCATTTTGGGGCAAAATTGCAGAAATTTCACTTATTTTGGTGCAAAATTGCAGAAATTTCACTTATTTCAGAAAAAAAAGGCAGAAATTTTCCTTATTTTGGGGAAAAAATTAAAAAATTCTTAATATTTTGTGGCAAAAATGCAGAAATTTTCCTTATTTTGAGGTCAAAATGCTGAAATTCCCCTTATTTTGAGGTAAAAAGGCTGAAATTCCCCTTAATTGGGTGCAAAAAGGCAGAAATTTCTCTTATTTTGGGGCAAAAAGACAGAAATTCCCCTTATTTTGTAGCAAAAAGGCAAAAATTTCTTTTATTTTGAGGCAAAATTGCAGAAATATCACTTATTTCAGGGTATAATTCAAAAATTCCTTTTATTTTGTTGCAAAAAGACAGAAATTCCATTTATTTTTGGGTAAAAAAGGAGAAATTTCACTTATTTTGAGGTAAAAAGGCAGAAATTCCTCTTATTTTGGGGCAAAAATTAAGAAATTTCCCTTTTTTTAAAAAAAGGTATACATTCCCCTTACTTTTGGGATAAAAAGCAAAAATTCCCTGTATTTTGAAGCATAATTGCAGAAATTCTCACAATTTTCGGGCAAAAAAGCAGAAATTCTCCTTATTTTGGAGCAAAAATACAGAAAATCTTCTTTTTTTGGAAGCAAATAGTTAGAAATTCCCATTATTTTGGGGCAAAATTGCAGAAATTTCTTTTACATTGGGGCAAAATTGCAGAAATTTCCCTTATTTTGGGGAAAAATTGCAGAAATTCCCCTAATTGTTGGGCAAAAAGGCAGAAATTCCCTATATGTTGGGGCAAAAAGACAGAAATTCTCCTTCTTTTGGGGCAAAACTCAGAAATTCCATGTATTTTGGGGCAAAATTCCAGAAATTTCCCTTATTTTGGGGCAAAATTGCAGAAATTTCCCTTATTTTGGGGAAAAAATTAAGAAATTCTTAATATTTTGTTGCAAAAATGCAGAAATTCCCCTTATTTTGAGGTAAAAAGGCTGAAATTCCCCTTATTTTGAGGTAAAAAGGCTGAAATTCCCCTTATTTGGGGGCAAAAAGGCAGAATTTTCTCTTATTTTGGGGCAAAAAGACAGAAATTCCCCTTATTTTGTGGCAAAAAGGAAGAAATTTCTTTTATTTTGGGGCAAAATTGCAGAAATATCACTTATTTCAGGGTATAATTCAAAAATTCCTTTTATTTTGTTGCAAAAAAACAGAAATTCCATTTATTTTTGGGTAAAAAAGGAGAAATTTCACTTATTTTGAGGTAAAAAGGCAGAAATTCCTCTTATTTTGGGGCAAAAATTAAGAAATTTCCCTTTTTTGTGGAAAAAGGTATACATTCCCCTTACTTTTGGGATAAAAAGTAGAATTTCCCCGTATTTTGAAGCATAATTGCAGAAATTCTTATAATTTTCGGGCAAAAAAGCAGAAATTCTCCTTATTTTAGAGCAAAAATACAGAAAATCTTCTTTTTTCGGCAGCAAACAGTCAAAAATTCCCCTTATTTTGGGGCAAAATTGCAGAAATATCTTTTACATTCAGGCAAATTTGCAGAAATTTCCCTTATTTTGGGGCAAAATTGCAGAAATTCTCCTAATTGTTGGGCAAAAAGGCAGAAATTCCCTATATGTAAAGGCAAAAAGACATAAATTCTTCTTATTTTGGGGCAAAACTCAGAAATTCCACGTATTTTGGGGCAAAATTCCAGAAATTTTCCTTATTTTGGGGCAAAATTGCAGAAATTTCCCTTATTTTGGGGCAAAATTGCAGAAATTTTACTTATTTCAGAAAAAAAAAGCAAAAATTTTTCTTATTTTGGGGCAAAAAAAACAGAAATTCCCATTATTTTGGGGCAATAAGGCAGAAATTCACCTTATTTTGTGGTAAAATTGCAGAAATTTCACATATTTCAGGGCAAAAAGGCAGAAATTTCTCTTATTTTAGGGCAAAATTGCAGTAATTTCACTTATTTCAGAGAAAAAAAGCAAAAATTTTTTTATTTTGGGGCAAAAAGGCAGAAATTCCCATTATTTTGGGGGAAAAAGGCAGAAATTCACCTTATTTTGGGGTAAAATTACAGAAATTTCACATATTTCAGGGCAAAATGGCAGAAATTTCCCTTATTTTGGGGCAAAATTGCAGATATTTCACTTATTTTAGGGTAATAAGTCAGAAATTCCCCTTATTTTGGGTTAAAAAGACAGAAATTCCCTTTGTTTGGGGGAAAAAACAGAAATTCCACTTATTTAGAGGCAAAAAGACTGAAATTCCCCTTATTTTGGAGCAAAAATAAAGAAATTTCCCTTTTTTATGGCAAAAGTTATGCATTCTACTTATTTCCAGGCAACAAGACAGAAATTCCTTGCATTTTGGAGCAAAATTGCAGAAATTCCCCTAATTGTGGCACAAAAAGACAGAAATTCCCTATATGTTGGGGAAAAAGACAGAAATTCTCCTTCTTTTGGGGTAAAACTCAGAAATTCCACGTATTTTGGGGCAAAATTCCAGAAATTTCCCTTATTTTGGGGCAAAATTGCAGAAATTTTCCTTATTTTAGGGAAAAATTGCAGAAATTTCACTTATTTCAGAGAAAAAAAGCAACAATTTTTCCTATTTTGGGGCTAAAATGCAGCAATTCCACTTATTTTGGGGCAAAAAGGCAGAAATTCACCTTATTTCAGGGTAAAATTGCAGCAATTTAATATATTTCAGGGCAAAAAGGCAGAAATTTCCCTCATTTTGGGGCAAAATTGCAGAAATTTGACTTATTTTGGTGCAAAATTGCAGAAATTTCACTTATTTCAGAAAAAAAAGGCAGAAATTTTCCTTATTTTGGGGGAAAAATTAAAAAATTCTTAATATTTTGTGGCAAAAATGCAGAAATTTTCCTTATTTTGAGGTCAAAATGCTGAAATTCCCCTTATTTTGAGGTAAAAAGGCTGAAATTCCCCTTAATTGGGTGCAAAAAGGCAGAAATTTCTCTTATTTTGGGGCAAAAAGACAGAAATTCCCCTTATTTTGTAGCAAAAAGGCAAAAATTTCTTTTATTTTGAGGCAAAATTGCAGAAATATCACTTATTTCAGGGTATAATTCAAAAATTCCTTTTATTTTGTTGCAAAAAGACAGAAATTCCATTTATTTTTGGGTAAAAAAGGAGAAATTTCACTTATTTTGAGGTAAAAAGGCAGAAATTCCTCTTATTTTGGGGCAAAAATTAAGAAATTTCCCTTTTTTAAAAAAAAGGTATACATTCCCCTTACTTTTGGGATAAAAAGCAAAAATTCCCTGTATTTTGAAGCATAATTGCAGAAATTCTCACAATTTTCGGGCAAAAAAGCAGAAATTCTCCTTATTTTGGAGCAAAAATACAGAAAATCTTCTTTTTTTGGAAGCAAATAGTCAGAAATTCCCATTATTTTGGGGCAAAATTGCAGAAATTTCTTTTACATTGGGGCAAAATTGCAGAAATTTCCCTTATTTTGGGGAAAAATTGCAGAAATTCTCCTAATTGTTGGGCAAAAAGGCAGAAATTCCCTATATGTTGGGGCAAAAAGACAGAAATTCTCCTTCTTTTGGGGCAAAACTCAGAAATTCCATGTATTTTGGGGCAAAATTCCAGAAATTTCCCTTATTTTGGGGCAAAATTGCAGAAATTTCCCTTATTTTAGGGCAAAATTGCAGAAATTTCACTTATTTCATGGAAAAAAGGCAGAAATTTTCCTTATTTTGGGGAAAAAATTAAGAAATTCTTAATATTTTGTTGCAAAAATGCAGAAATTCCCCTTATTTTGAGGTAAAAAGGCTGAAATTCCCCTTATTTTGAGGTAAAAAGGCTGAAATTCCCCTTATTTGGGGGCAAAAAGGCAGAAATTTCTCTTATTTTGGGGCAAAAAGACAGAAATTCCCCTTATTTTGTGGCAAAAAGGCAGAAATTTCTTTTATTTTGGGGCAAAATTGCAGAAATATCACTTATTTCAGGGTATAATTCAAAAATTTCTTTTATTTGTTGCAAAAAGACAGAAATTCCATTTAATTTTGGGTAAAAAAGGAGAAATTTCACTTATTTTGAGGTAAAAATGCAGAAATTCCTCTTATTTTGGGGCAAAAATTAAGAAATTTCACTTTTTTGTGGAAAAAGGTATACATTCCCCTAACTTTCGGAATAAAAAGTAGAAATTCCCCGTATTTTGAAGCATAATTGCAGAAATTCTTATAATTTTCGGGCAAAAAAGCAGAAATTCTCCTTATTTTGGAGCAAAAATACAGAAAATCTCCTTTTTTCAGGAGCAAACAGTCAGAAATTCCCCTTATTTTGGGGCAAAATTGCAGAAATTTTACTTATTTCAGGGAAAAAAAGCAAAAATTTTTCTTATTTTGGGGCAAAAAAAAACAGAAATTCCCATTATTTTGGGGCAATAAGGCAGAAATTCACCTTATTTTGTGGTAAAATTGCAGAAATTTCACATATTTCAGGGCAAAAAGGCAGAAATTTCTCTTATTTTAGGGCAAAATTGCAGTAATTTCACTTATTTCAGAGAAAAAAAGCAAAAATTTTTTTATTTTGGGGCAAAAAGGCAGAAATTCCCATTATTTTGGGGGAAAAAGGCAGAAATTCACCTTATTTTGGGGTAAAATTACAGAAATTTCACATATTTCAGGGCAAAATGGCAGAAATTTCCCTTATTTTGGGGCAAAATTGCAGATATTTCACTTATTTTAGAGTAACAAGTCAGAAATTCCCCTTATTTTGGGTTTAAAAAGACAGAAATTCCCTTTGTTTGGGGGAAAAAGACAGAAATTCCACTTATTTAGAGGCTAAAAGACTGAAGTTCCCCTTATTTTGGAGCAAAAATAAAGAAATTTCCCTTTTTTATGGCAAAAAGTTATGCATTCCACTTATTTTCGGGCAACAAGACAGAAATTCCTTGCATTTTGGAGCAAAATTGCAGAAATTCCCCTAAATGTGGGGAAAAAAGGCAGAAATTCCCTATATGTTGGGGCAAAAAGACAGAAATTCTCATTATTTTGGGGCAAAATTCAAAAATTCCACGTATTTTGGGGCAAAATTCCAGAAATTTCCCTTATTTTGGGGCAAAATTGCAGAAATTTTCCTTATTTTAGGGCAAAATTGCAGAAATTTCACTTATTTCAGAGAAAAAAAGCAAAAATTTTTCCTATTTTGGGGCTGAAATGCAGAAATTCTACTTGTTTTGGGGCAAAAGGCAGAAATTCACCGTATTTTAGGGTAAAATTGCAGCAATTTCACATATTTCAGGGCAAAAAGGCAGAAATTACCCTAATTTTGAGGCAAAATTGCAGAAATTTCACATATTTTGGGGCAAAATTGCAGAAATTTCACTTATTTCAGGGAAAAAAGGCAGAAAATTTCCTTATTTTGGACAAAAAATTAAGAAATTCTTAAAATTTTGTGGCAAAAATGCAGAAATTTTCCTTATTTTGAGGTAAAAATGCTGAAATTCCCCTTATTTTGAGGTAAAAAGCCTGAAATTCCCCTTAATTGGGTGCAAAAAGGCAGAAATTTCTCTTATTTTGGGGCAAAAAGACAGAATTTCCCCTTATTTTGTAGCAAAAAGGCAAAAATTTCTTTTATATTGGGGCAAAATTGCAGAAATATCACTTATTTCAGGGTATAATTCAAAAATTCCTTTTATTTTGTTGCAAAAAGACAGAAATTTCATTTATTTTTGGGTAAAAAAGGAGAAATTTCACTTATTTTGAGGTAAAAAGGCAGAAATTCCTCTTATTTTGGGGCAAAAATTAAGAAATTTCCCTTTTTTTTAAAAAAGGTATACATTCCCCTTACTTTAGGGATAAAAAGCAAAAATTCTCCGTATTTTGAAGCATAATTGCAGAAATTCTCATAATTTTCGGGCAAAAAAGCAGAAATTCTCCTTATTTTGGAGCAAAAATACAGAAAATCTTCTTTTTTCGGAAGCAGTCAGAAATTCCCCTTATTTTGGGGCAAAATTGCAGAAATTTCTTTTACATTGGGGCAAAATTGCAGAAATTTCCCTTATTTTGGAGCAAAATTCCAGAAATTCCCCTAATTGTTGGGCAAAAAGGCAGAAATTCCCTATATGTTGGGGCAAAAAGACAGAAATTCTCCTTCTTTTGAGGCAAAACTCAGAAATTCCACATATTTTGGGGCAAAATTCCAGAAATTTCCCTTATTTTGGGGCAAAATTGCAGAAATTTCCCTTATTTTAGGGCAAAATTGCAGAAATTTCACTTATTTCAGGGAAAAAAGGCAGAAATTTTCCTTATTTTGGGGAAAAAATTAAGAAATTCTTAATTTTTTGTGGCAAAAATGCAGAAATTCCCCTTATTTTGAGGTAAAAATGCTGAAATTCCTCTTATTTTGAGGTAAAAAGGCTGAAATTCCCCTTATTTGGGGGCAAAAAGGCATTAATTTCTCTTATTTTGGGGCAAAAAGACAGAAATTCCCTTTATTTTGTGGCAAAAAAGGCAGTAATTTCTTTATTTTGGGGCAAAATTGCAGAAATATCACTTATTTCAGGGTATAATTCAAAAATTTCTTTTATTTTGTTGCAAAAAGACAGAAATTCCATTTATTTTTGGGTAAAAAGGGAGAAATTTCAATTATTTTGAGGTAAAAATGCAGAAATTCCTCTTATTTTGGGGCAAAAATTAAGAAATTTCCCTTTTTTTTAAAAAAGGTATACATTCCCTTTACTTTTGGGATAAAAAGCAAAAATTCCCCATATTTTGAAGCATAATGGCAGAAATTCTCATAATTTTCGGGCAAAAAAGCAGAAATTCTCCTTATTTTGGAGCAAAAATACAGAAAATCTTTTTTTTTCGGAAGCAGTCAGAAATTCCCCTTATTTTGGGGCAAAATTGCAGAAATTTCTTTTACATTGGGGCAAAATTGCAGAAATTTCCCTTATTTTGGGGCAAAATTGCAGAAATTCCCCTAATTGTTGGGCAAAAAGGCAGAAATTCCCTATATGTTGGGGCAAAAAGACAGAAATTCTCCTTATTTTGAGGCAAAACTC
This sequence comes from Micromys minutus, assembly GCF_963924665.1. Classification (NCBI taxonomy): domain Eukaryota; kingdom Metazoa; phylum Chordata; class Mammalia; order Rodentia; family Muridae; genus Micromys; species Micromys minutus. Next base: position 7,614,688 of record NW_027667467.1, on the reverse strand, counting down.
AGAAATTCCACGTATTTTGGGGCAAAATTCCAGAAATTTCCTTTATTTTGGGGCAAAATTGCAGAAATTTCCCTTATTTTAGGGCAAAATTGCAGAAATTTCATTTATTTCAGGGAAAAAAGGCAGAAATTTTCCTTATTTTGGGGAAAAAATTAAGAAATTCTTAATATTTTGTGGCAAAAATGCAGAAATTCCCCTTATTTTGAGGTAAAAAGGCTGAATTTCCCCTTATTTTGAGGTAAAAAGGCTGAAATTCCTCCTATTTGGGGGCAAAAAGGAAGAAATTTCTTTTATTTTGGGGCAAAATTGCAGAAATATCACTTATTTCAGAGTATAATTCAAAAATTCCTTTTATTTTGTTGCAAAAAGACAGAAATTCCATTTATTTTGGGTAAAAAAGGAGAAATTTCACTTATTTTGAGGTAAAAAGGCAGAAATTCCTCTTATTTTGGGGCAAAAATTAAGAAATTTCCCTTTTTTGTGGAAAAAGGTATACATTCCCATTACTTTCTGGATAAAAAGTAGAAATTCCCCGTATTTTGAACCATAATTGCAGAAATTCTTATAATTTTCGGGCAAAAAAGCAGAAATTCTCCTTATTTTGGAACAAAAATACAGAAAATCTCCTTTTTTCAGGAGCAAACAGTCAGAAATTCCCCTTATTTTGGGGCAAAATTGCAGAAATTTCTTTTACATTCGGGCAAATTTGCAGAAATTTCGCTTATTTTGGGGCAAAATTGCAGAAATTCTCCTAATTGTTGGGCAAAAAGGCAGAAATTCCCTATATGTTGGGGCAAAAAGACAGAAATTCTCCTTATTTTGGGGCAAAACTCAGAAATTCCACATATTTTGGGGCAAATTTCCAGAAATTTTCCTTATTTTGGGACAAAATTGCAGAAATTTCCCTTATTTTGGGGCAAAATTGCAGAAATTTTACATATTTCAGGGAAAAAAATCAAAATTTTTTCTTATTTTGGGGCAAAAAAACAGAAATTCCCATTATTTTCGGGCAATAAGGCAGAAATTCACCTTATTTTGGGGTAAAATTGCAGAAATTTCACATATTTCAGGGCAAAAAGGCAAAAATTTCTCTTATTTTAGGGCAAAATTGCAGTAATTTCACTTATTTCAGAGAAAAAAAGCAAAAATTTTTTTATTTTGGGGCAAAAAGGCAGAAATTCCCATTATTTTGGGGGAAAAAGGCAGAAATTCACCTTATTTTGGGGTAAAATTACAGAAATTTCACATATTTCAGGGCAAAATGGCAGAAATTTCCCTTATTTTGGGGCAAAATTGCAGATAATTCCCCTTATTTTGGGTTAAAAAAGACAGAAATTCCCTTTGTTTGGGGGAAAAAGACAGAAATTCCACTTATTTAGAGGCAAAATGCTGAAATTCCCCTTATTTTGAAGCAAAAATAAAGAAATTTCCCTTTTTTATGGCAAAAAGTTATGCATTCTACTCATTTTCGGGCAACAAGACAGAAATTCCTTGCATTTTGGAGCAAAATTGCAGAAATTCCTCTAATTGTGGGGCAAAAAGACAGAAATTCCCTATATGTTGGGGTTAAAAACAGAAATTCTCTTTCTTTTGGGGGAAAATTCAGAAATTCCACGTATTTTGGGGCAAAATTCCAGAAATTTCCCTTATTTTGGGGCAAAATTGCAGAAATTTTCCTTATTTTAGGGCAAAATTGCAGAAAATTCACATATTTCAGAGAAAAAAAGCAAAAATTTTTCCTATTTTGGGGCTAAAATGCAGAAATTCCACTTATTTTGGGGCAAAAAGGCAGAAATTCACCTTATTTTAGGGTAAAATTGGAGCAATTTAATATATTTCCGGGCAAAAAGGCAGAAATTTCCCTCATTTTGGGGCAAAATTGCAGAAATTTCACTTATTTTGGTGCAAAATTGCAGAAATTTCACTTATTTCAGAAAAAAAAGGCAGAAATTTTCCTTATTTTGGGGAAAAAATTAAGAAATTCTTAATATTTTGTGGCAAAAATGCAGAAATTCCCCTTATTTTGAGGTAAAAAGGCTGAAATTCCCCTTATTTTGAGGTAAAAAGGCTGAAATTCTTCTTATTTGGGGGCAAAAAGGCAGAAATTTCTCTTATTTTGGGGCAAAAAGACAGAAATTCCCCTTATTTTGTGGCAAAAAGGAAGAAATTTCTTTTATTTTGGGGCAAAATTGCAGAAATATCACCTATTTCAGGGTATAATTCAAAAATTCCTTTTATTTTGTTGCAAAAAAACAGAAATTCCATTTATTTTTGGGTAAAAAAGGAGAAATTTCACTTATTTTGAGGTAAAAAGGCAGAAATTCCTCTTATTTTGGGGCAAAAATTAAGAAATTTCCCTTTTTTGTGGAAAAAGGTATACATTCCCCTTACTTTTGGGATAAAAAGTAGAATTTCCCCGTATTTTGAAGCATAATTGCAGAAATTCTTATAATTTTCGGGCAAAAAAGCAGAAATTCTCCTTATGTTAGAGCAAAAATACAGAAAATCTTCTTTTTTCGGCAGCAAACAGTCAAAAATTCCCCTTATTTTGGGGCAAAATTGCAGAAATATCTTTTACATTCGGGCAAATTTGCAGAAATTTCCCTTATTTTGGGGCAAAATTGCAGAAATTCTCCTAATTGTTGGGCAAAAAGGCAGAAATTCCCTATATGTAAAGGCAAAAAGACATAAATTCTTCTTATTTTGGGGCAAAACTCAGAAATTCCACGTATTTTGGGGCAAAATTCCAGAAATTTTCCTTATTTTGGGGCAAAATTGCAGAAATTTCCCTTATTTTGGGGCAGAATTGCAGAAATTTTACTTATTTCAGAAAAAAAAGCAAAAATTTTTCTTATTTTGGGGCAAAAAAAACAGAAATTCCCATTATTTTGGGGCAATAAGGCAGAAATTCACCTTATTTTGTGGTAAAATTGCAGAAATTTCACATATTTCAGGGCAAAAAGGCAGAAATTTCTCTTATTTTAGGGCAAAATTGCAGTAATTTCACTTATTTCAGAGAAAAAAAGCAAAAATTTTTTTATTTTGGGGCAAAAAGGCAGAAATTCCCATTATTTTGGGGGAAAAAGGCAGAAATTCACCTTATTTTGGGGTAAAATTACAGAAATTTCACATATTTCAGGGCAAAATGGCAGAAATTTCCCTTATTTTGGGGCAAAATTGCAGATATTTCACTTATTTTAGGGTAATAAGTCAGAAATTCCCCTTATTTTGGGTTAAAAAAGAAAGAAATTCCCTTTGTTTGGGGGAAAAAACAGAAATTCCACTTATTTAGAGGCAAAAAGACTGAAATTCCCCTTATTTTGGAGCAAAAATAAAGAAATTTCCCCTTTTTATGGCAAAAAGTTATGCATTCCACTTATTTTCGGGCAACAAGACAGAAATTCCTTGCATTTGGAGCAAAATTGCAGAAATTCCCCTGAATGTGGGGAAAAAAGGCAGAAATTCCCTATATGTTGGGGCAAAAAGACAGAAATTCTCCTTCTTTTGGGGCAAAACTCAGAAATTCCACGTATTTTGGGGCAAAATTCCAGAAATTTCCCTTATTTTGGGGCAAAATTGCAGAAATTTTCCTTATTTTAGGGACAAATTGCAGAAATTTCACTTATTTCAGAGAAAAAAAGCAAAAATTTTTCCTATTTTAGGGCTAAAATGCAGAAATTCCATTTATTTTGGGGCAAAAATGCAGAAATTCACCTTATTTTAGGGTAAAATTGCAGCAATTTCACATATTTCAGGGCAAAAAGGCAGAAATTTCCCTCATTTTGGGGCAAAATTACAGAAATTTCACTTATTTTGGGGCAAAATTGCAGAAATTTCACTTATTTCAGAAAAAAAATGCAGAAATTTTCCTTATTTTGAGGTAAAAATACTGAAATTCCCCTTATTTTGAGGTAAAAAGGCTGAAATTCCGCTTAATTGGGTGCAAAAAGGCAGAAAATCCTCTTATTTTGGGGCAAAAATTAAGAACTTTCCCTTTTTTTAAAAAAGGTATACATTCCCCTTACTTTTGAGATAAAAAGCAGAAATTCCCCGTATTTTGAAGCATAATTGCAGAAATTCTCATAATTTTCTGGCAAAAAAGCAGAAATTCTCCTTATTTTGGAACAAAAATACAGAAAATCTTTTTTCGGAAGCAAACAGTCTGAAATTGCCCTTATTTTGGGGCAAAATTGCAGAAATTTCTTTTACATTGGGGCAAAATTGCAGAAATTTCCCTTATTTTGGGGCAAAATTGCGGAAATTCCCCTAATTGTTGGGCAAAAAGGCAGAAATTCCCAATATGTTGGGGCAAAAAGACAGAAATTCTCCTTCTTTTGGGGCAAAACTCAGAAATTCCACTTATTTTGGGGCAAAATTTCAGAAATTTCCCTTATTTTGGGGCAATATTGCAGAAATTTCCCTTATTTTAGGGCAAAATTGCAGAAATTTCACTTATTTCAGGGAAAAAAGGCAGAAATTTTCCTTATTTTGGGAAAAAAATTAAGAAATTCTTAATATTTTATGGCAAAAATGCAGAAATTCCCCTTATTTTGAAGTAAAAAGGCTGAAATTCCCTTTATTTTGAGTTAAAAAGGCTGAAATTCCCCTTATTTGGGGGCAAAAAGGCATTAATTTCTCTTATTATGGGGCAAAAAAACAGAAATTCCCTTTATTTTGTGGCAAAAAAGACAGAAATTTCTTTATTTTCGGGCAATATTGCAGAAATATCACTTATTTCAGGGTATAATTCAAAAATTTCTTTTATTTTGTTGCAAAAAGACAGAAATTCCATTTATTTTTGGGTAAAAAAGGAGAAATTTCACTTATTTTGAGGTAAAAATGCAGAAATTCTTCTTATTTTGGGGCAAAAATTAAGAAATTTCCCTTTTTTGTGGAAAAAAATATACATTCCCCTAACTTTCGGGATAAAAAGTAGAAATTCCTCGTATTTTGAAGCATAATTGCAGAAATTCTTATAATTTTCGGGCAAAAAAGCAGAAATTCTCCTTATTTTGGAGCAAAAATACAGAAAATCTCCTTTTTTCGGGAGCAAACAGTCAGAAATTCCCCTTATTTTGGGGCAAAATTGCAGAAATTTTACTTATTTCAGGGAAAAAAAGCAAAAATTTTTCTTATTTTGGGGCAAAAAAACAGAAATTCCCATTATTTTGGGGCAATAAGGCAGAAATTCACCTTATTTTGGGGTAAAATTGCAGAAATTTCACATATTTCAGGGCAAAAAGGCAGAAATTTCTCTTATTTTAGGGCAAAATTGCAGTAATTTCACTTATTTCAGAGAAAAAAAGCAAAAATTTTTTTATTTTGGGGCAAAAAGGCAGAAATTCCCATTATTTTGGGGGAAAAAGGCAGAAATTCACCTTATTTTGGGGTAAAATTACAGAAATTTCACATATTTCAGGGCAAAATGGCAGAAATTTCCCTTATTTTGGGGCAAAATTGCAGATATTTCACTTATTTTAGGGTAATAAGTCAGAAATTCCCCTTATTTTGGGTTAAAAAAGAAAGAAATTCCCTTTGTTTGGGGGAAAAAGACAGAAATTCCACTTATTTAGAGGCAAAAATGCTGAAATTCCCTTTATTTTGGAGCAAAAATAAAGAAATTTCTTATTTTTATGGCAAAAAGTTATGCATTCCACTTATTTTCGGGCAACAAGACAGAAATTCCTTGCATTTTGGAGCAAAATTGCAGAAATTCCCTTAATTGTGGGGCAAAAAGGCAGAAATTCCCTATATGTTGGGGCAAAAAGACAGAAATTCTCCTTCTTTTGGGGCAAAACTCAGAAATTCCACGTATTTGGGGGCAAAATTCCAGAAATTTCCCTTATTTTGGGGCAAGATTGCAGAAATTTTCTTTATTTTAGGGCAAAATTGCAGAAATTTCACTTATTTCAGGCCAAAATGCAGAGATTTTCCATATTTTGGGGCAAAATTGCAGAAATTTCCCTTATTTTGGGGCAACATTGCAGAAATTTCACTTATTTCAGAGAAAAAAAGCAAAAATTTTTCTTATTTTAAGGCAAAAAAACAGAAATTCCCATTATTTTGGGGCAAAAAGGCAGAAATTCACCTTATTTTTGGAAAAAATTGCAGAAATTTCACATATTTCAGAGCAAAAAGGCAGAAATTTCTCTTATTTTAGGACAAAATTGCAGAAATTTCACTTATTTCAGAGAAAAAAAGCAAATTTTTTTTTATTTTGGGGCAAAAAAACATAAATTCCCATTATTTTGAGACAAAAATGCAGAAATTCACCTTATTTTGGGGTAAAATTGCAGAAATTTCACATATTTCAGGGCAAAAATACAGAAATTTCTATTATTTTAGAGCAAAATTGCAGAAATTTCACTTATTTCAGAGAAAAAAAGCAAAAATTTTTCTTATTTTGGGGCCAAAAAACATAAATTCCCAATATTTTGGGACAAAAAGGCAGAAATTCACCTTATTTTGGGGTAAAATTGCAGAAATTTCACTAATTTTGGGACAAAAAATACAGAAATTCCTTTTGTTTTGGGGGAAAAAGACAGAAATTCAACTTAGTTAGAGGCAAAAATGCAGAAATTCCCCTAATTTTGGAGCAAAAATGAAGAAATTTTCCTTTTTATGGCAAAAAGGTATGCATTCCCATTATTTTCGGGCAAAAAGGCAGAAATTCCCTGTATTTTGGAGCAAAATTGCAGAAATTCCCCTAATTTTGGGGCAAAAGGCAGAAATTTCTTTTATTTTGGGGCAAAATTGCAGAAATTTTACTTATTTCAGGGCATAATTCAAAAATTCCTTTTATTTTGGGGCAAAAAGACAGAAATTCCGTTCATTTTTGGTTAAAAAGGCAGAAATTTCAATCATTTTGAGGTAAAAAGGCAGAAATTCCTCTTATTTTGGGGCAAAAATGAAGAAATTTCCCTTTTTTGTGGCAAAAAATATACATTCCCCTTACTTTTGGGATAAAAAGCAGAAATTCCCTGTATTTTGAAGCAAAATTGCAGAAATTCTCATAATTTTCGGGCAAAAAGGCAGAAATTCTCCTTATTTTGAGGCAAAAAGACAGAAAATCTCCTTCTTTCGGGAGCAAACAGTCAGAAATTCCCCTTATTTTGGGGAAAATTGCAGAAATTTCTTTTACATTGGGGCAAAATTGCAGAAATTTCCCTTATTTTGGGGCAAAATTGCAGAAATTTCAATTATTTCAGGGTAATAAGTCAGAAATTCCCCTTATTTTGGGGCAAATAAGACAGAAATTCTCTTTGTTTTGGAGGAAAAAGACAGAAATTCCACTTATCTAGAGGCAAAAAGGCAGAAATTCTCCTTATTTTGTAGCAAAAATGAAGAAATTTCCCTTTTTATGGCAAAAAAGTATGCATTCCCATTATTTTCAGGCAAAAAGGCAGAAATTCCCCGTATTTTGGAGCAAAATTTTAGAAATTCCCCTAATTTTGGGGCAAAAGGCAGAAATTCCTTTTATTTTGGGGCAAAAATCAGAAATTCCTTTTATTTTTGGGCAAAATTCTAGAAATTTCCTTTTTTGTGGGCAAAATTGCAGGAATTTACCTTATTTTGGGGTAAAATTGCAGAAATTTCCTTTATTTAGGGCAAAATTGCAGAAATTTCACTTATTTTCAGGTAAAAAGGAAGAAATTTCCTTTATTTTGGGGCAAAAAGGGAGAAATTCCCTTTATTTTGGGGCAAAATTGCAGACATTTTACTTATTATGGGGCAAAATTGCAAAAATTTCCCTTATTTTAGGGCAAAATTGCAGAAATTTCACTTATTTCAGAGAAAAAAAGCAGAAATTTTTCTTACTTTGGTGCAAAAAGGAAGAAATTCCCATTATTTTGGGGCAAAAAGGCAGAAATTCACATTATTTTGGGGTAAAATTGCAGAAATTTCACATATTTCAGGGCAAAAAGGCAGAAATTTCCCTTATTTTGGGGCAAAATTGCAGAAATTTCACTTATTTTAGGGTAATAAATCAGAAATGCCCCTTATTTTGGGGCAAAAAGACAGAAATTCCCTCTGTTTTGGGGGAAAAAGACAGAAATTCCACTTATTTAGAGGCAAAATGGAAGAAATTCCCCTTATTTTGGAGTAAAAATGAAGAAATTTCTTTTTTTATGGCAACAAGTTATGCATTCCTCTTGTTTTCGGGCAAAAAGACAGAAATTCCCCGTATTTTGGAGCAAAATTGCAGAAATTCCCCTAATTGTGGGGCAAAAAGGCAGAAATTCCCTACATGTTGGGGCAAAAAGACAGAAATTCTCCTTATTTTGGGGCAAAACTCAGAAATTCCACTTATTTTGGGGAAAAATTCCAGAAATTTCCCTTATTTTGGGTCAAAATTGCAGAAATTTCACTTATTTCAGAGAAAAAATGCAAAATTTTTTTTTATTTTGGGGCAAAAATGCAGAAATTCACCTTATTTTGGGGTAAAATTGCAGAAATTTCACATATTTCAGGGCAAAAAAGCAGACATTTACCTTATTTTGGGGCAAAATTGCAGAAATTTCACTTATTTTGAGGCAAAATTGCAGAAATTTCACTTATTTCATGGAAAAAAGGCAGAAATTTTCTTTATTTTGGGGCAAAAATGCTGAAATTCTTAATATTTTGTGGCAAAAATGCAGAAATTCCCCCCATTTTGAGGTAAAAAGGATGAAATTCTGCTTATTTGGGGGCAAAAAGGCAGAAATTTCTCTCATTTTGGGGCAAAAAGACAGAAATTCCCCTTTTTTGTGGCAAAAAGGCAGAAATTTCTTTTATTTTAGGGCAAAATTGCAAATATATCACTTATTTCATGGCATAAATCAAAAATTCCTTTTATTTTGGGGTAAAAAGACAGAAATTCCATTTATTTTTGGGTAAAAAATGGAGAAATTTCACTTATTTTGAGGTAAAAATGCAGAAATTCCTCTTATTTTGGGGCAAAAATGAAGAAATTTCCCATTTTTGTGGCCAAAGGTATACATTCCCCTTACTTTCGGGATAAAAAGCAGAAATTCCCCGTATTTTGAAGCAAAAGTGCAAAAATTATCATTGTTTTCGGGCAAAAAAGCAGAAATTCTCCTTATTTTGGGGCAAAAAGACAGAAAATCTTTTTTTTTTCGGGAGCAAACAGTCAGAAACTCCCATTATTTTGGGGCAAAATTGCAGAAATTATCTTTACATTGGGGCAAAATTGCAGAAATTTCCCTTATTTTGGGGCAAAATTGCTGAAATTTCACTTATTTCAGGGTAATAATTCCACTTATTTAGATTCAAAAAGGCAGAAATTTTTCTTATTTTGGAGCAAAAATGAAGAAATTTCACTTTTTTTATGGCAAAAAGTTATGCATTCCCCTTATTTTCAGGTAAAAGGGCAGAAATTCCCCGTATTTTGGAGCATAATTGCAGAAATTCCCCTAGTTGTGGTGCAGAAAGACAGAAATTCCCTATATGTTGGGGCAAAAAGACAGAAATTCTTCTTATTTTGGGGCAAAATTCAGAAATTCCACTTATTTTGGGGCAAAATTCCAGAAATTTCCCTTATTTTGGGGCAAAATTGCAGAAATTTCACTTATTTTGGGGCAAAATTGCAAAAAATTCCCTAATTTTCGGGCAAAAGGCAGAAATTTCCTTTATTTTGGGGCAAAAATCAGAAATTCCCCTTATTTTGGGGCAAAATTCAAGAAATTTCCTTTATTCTGGGGGCAAAATTGCAGGAATTTACCTTATTTTGGAGCAAAATTGCAGAAATTTCACTTATTTGGGGCAAAATTGCAGAAATTTCACTTATTATCAGGTAAAAAGGCTGAAATTTCCTTTATTTTGGGGCAAAAAGGGAGAAATTCCCCTTACTTTGGGGCAAAATTGCAGAAATTTCCCTTATTATGAGAAAAAATTGCAGAAATTTCCTTTATTTTGGAGCAAAAATGAAGAAATTTCCCTTTTTTAGGGCAAAAAGTTATGCATTCCCCTTATTTTTGGGCAAAAAGGCAGATATTCCCCGTTTTTTGGAGCAAAATTTCAGAAATTCCCCTAATTGTGGGGCAAAAAGGCAGAAATTCCCTATATGTTGGGGCAAAAAGAAAAAATTCTCCTTATTTCGGGGCAAAACTCAGAAATTCCACTTATTTTGGGGCAAAATGCCAGAAATTTCCCTTATTTTGGGGCAAAATTGCCGAAATTTCACTGATTTTGGGGCAAAATTTCAGAAATTTCACTTATTTCAAAGAAAAAAGGCAGAAATTTACCTTATTTTGGGGCAAAAATGCAAAAATTCTTAATATTTTGTGGCAAAAATGCAGAAATTCCCCTAATTTTGAGGTAAAAAATCTGAAATTCCTTTTAATTGGGGGCAAAAAGTCAGAAATTTCCCTTATTTTGGGGCAAAAAGACAGAAATTCCCCTTATTTTGTGGCAAAAAGGCAGAAATATCTTTTATTTTGGGGCAAAATTGCAGAAATTTCACTTATTTCTGGGCATAATTCAAAAATTCCTTTTCTTTTGGGGCAAAAAGAAATTCCGTTTATTTTTGGGTAAAAAGGCAGAAATTTCACTTATTTTGAGGTAAATAGGCAGAAATCCCTTTTATTTTGGGGCAAAAATGAAGAAATTACCCTTTTTTGTGACAAAAGGTATACATTCCCCTTACTTTCAAGATAAAAAGCAGAAATTCCCCGTATTTTGAAGCAAAATTGCAGAAATTTTCATAATTTTCGGGCAAAAAGGCAGAAATTCTCCTTATTTTGGGGCAAAAAAACAGAAAATCTTTTTTTTTCGGGAGCAAACATACAGAAATTCCCCTTATTTTGGGGCAAAATTGCAGAAATTTCCTTTACATTGGGGCCAAATTGCAGAAATTTCCCTTATTTTGGTGAAAAATTGCAGAAATTTCACTTATTTCAGGGTAATAAGTCAGAAATTCCCCTTATTTAGGGGCAAAAAAGACAAAAATTCCCTTTGTTTTGAGGGAAAAAGACAGAAATTCCACTTATTTAGAGGCAAAAAGGCAGAAATTCCCCTTTATTTTGGAGCAAAAATGAAGAAATTTCCCATTTTATGGCAAAAAGGTATGCATTCCCATTATTTTCGGGCAAAAAGGCAGAAATTCTCCGTATTTTGGAGCAAAATTGCAGAAATTCCCCTAATTTTGGGGCAAAAGGCAGAAATTCCCTTTATTTTGGGGCACAAAGTCAGAAATTCACCTTATTTTGGGGCAAAATTCAAAAAATTTTCTTTATTTTGGGGCAAAATTGCAGGAATTTACCTTATTTGAGGGCAAAATTGCAGAAATTTCCCTTATTTGGGGCAAAATTGCAGAAATTTCACTTATTTTCAGGTAAAAAGGTTGAAATTTCCTTTATTTTGAGGCAAAAAAAAAGAGAAATTCCCTTTATTTTGGGGCAAAATTGCAGACATTTCCCTTATTATAGGGAAAAATTGCAGAAATTTCTCTTATTTTAGGGCAAAATTGCAGATATTTCACATATTTTAGGGTAATCAGTCAGAAATTCCCCTTATTTTGGGACAAAAAAGACAGAAATTCCCTTCGTTTGGGGGAAAAAGACAGACATTCCACTTATTTAGAGGCAAAAAGGCTGAAATTCCCCTTATTTTGGAGCAAAAATGAAGATATTTCTCTTTTTTATGGCAAAAAGTTATGCATTCCACTTATTTTCGGGCAACAAGACAGAAATTCCTTGCATTTTGGAGCGAAATTGCAGAAATTCCCCTAATTGTGGGCCAAAAAGCAGAAATTCCCTATATGTTGGGGCAAATAGACAGAAATTCTCCTTCTTTTGGGGCAAAACTCAGAAATTCCACTTATTTTGGGGCAAAATTCCAGAAATTTCCCTTATTTTGGGGCAAAATTGCAGAAATTTCCCTTATTTTAGGGCAGAATTGCAGAAATTTTACTTATTACAGAGAAAAAAAAGCAAAATTTTTTTTTTATTTTGGGGCTAAAAGGCAGAAATTCGAATTATTTTGAGGCAAAAATGCAGAAATTCACCTTATTTTAGGGTAAAATTGCAGAAATTTCACATATTTCAGGGCAAAAAGGCAGAAATTTCCCTTATTTTGGGGCAAAATTGCAGAAATTTCAATTATTTTGGGGCAAAATTGCAGAAATTCCCGTAATTGTTGGGCAAAAAGGCAGAAATTCCCTATATGTTGGGGCAAAAAGACAGAAATTCTCCTTATTTTGGGGCAAAACTCAGAAATTCCAAGCATTTTAGGGCAAAATTCCAGAAATTTTTCTAATATTGGGGCAAAATTGCAGAAATTTCCCTTATTTTGGGGCAAAATTGCAGAAATTTCACTTATTTCAGAGAAAAAAAGCAAAAATTTTTCTTATTTTGGGACAAAAGAACAGAAATTACCATTATTTTGGGGCAAAAAGGCAGAAATTCACGTTATTTTGGGGTAAAATTGCAGAAATTTCACATATTTCAGGGCAAAAAGACAGAAATTTCCCTTATTTTGGGGCAAAATTGCAGAAATTTCACTAATTTTGGGGCAAAAAAGACAGAAATTCCCTTTGTTTTGGGGGAAAAAGACAGAAATTCCACTTAGTTAGAGGCAAAAAGGCAGAAATTTTCCTTATTTTGGAGCAAAAATGAAGAAATTTTCTTTTTTTATGGCAAAAAGTTATGCATTCTCCATATTTTCGGGCAAAAAGACAGAAATTCCCTGTATTTTGGAGAAAAATTGCAGAAAATCCCCTAATTGTGGGGCAGAAAAGGCAGAAATTCCCTATATGTTCGGGCAAAAAGAGAGAAATTCTCCTTATTCTGAGGCAAAACTCAGAAATTCCACTTATTTTGGGGCAAAATTCCAAAAATTTCCCTTATTTTGGGGCAAAATTTCAGAAATTTCCCTTATTTTAGGGCAAAATTGGAGAAATTTCACTTATTTCAGAGCAAAAAAGCAAAAATTTTTCTTATTTTGGGGCAAAAAGGCAGAAATTCCCATTAATTTGGGGCAAAAGGCAGAAATTCACCTTATTTTGGGGTAAAATTGCAGAAATTTTACATATTTCAGGACAAAAAGGCAGAACTTTCCCTTATTTTTGGGCAAAATTGCAGAAATTTCCTTTATTTTGGGGCAAAATTGCAGAAATTTCACTTATATCAGGGAAAAAAAACAGAAATTTTCTTATTTTGGGGCAAAAATGCAGAAATACTTAATATTTTGTGGCAAAAATGCAGAAATTCCCCTTATTTTGAGGTAAAAAGGCTTAAATTCCCCATATTTGAAGGCAAAAAGGCATAAATTTCCCTTATTTTGGGGCAAAAAGAAATTTCTTTTATTTTGTGGCAAAAAGGCAGAAATTTCTTTTATTTTGGGGCAAAATTGCAGAAATATCACTTATTTCAGGGCATAATTAAAAAAATTCTTTTATTTTGTGGCAAAAAGACATAAATTCCATTTATTTTTGGGTAAAAAGGAAGAAATTTCACTTATTTTTAGGTAAAAAGGAAGAAATTCCTCTTATTCTGGGGCAAAAATGAAGAAATTTCCCTTTTTTGTGGCAAAAGGTATACATTCCCCTTACTTTCGGGATAAAAAGCAGAAATTCCTTGTATTTTGAAGCAAAATTGCAGAAATTCTCATAATTTCCGGGCAAAGAGGCTGAAATTCTCTTTATTTTGGGGCAAAAAGACAGAAAATCTCCTTTTTACGAGAGCAAACAGTCAGAAATTCCCATTATTTTGGGGCAAAATTGCAGAAATTTCCTTTACATTGGGGCAAAATTGCAGAAATTTCCTTTATTTTGGGGCAAAATTGCAGAAATTTCACTTATTTCAGGGTAATAAGTCAGAAATTCCCCTTAATTGGGGCAAAAAAGACAGAAATTCCCTTTGTTTTGGGGGAAAATTGCAGAAATTCCACTTATTTAGAGGCAAAAAGGCAGAAATTCCCCTTATTTTGTAGCAAAAATGAAGAAATTTCCCTTTTAAAGGCAAAAAGGTATGCATTCCCATTATTTTCTGGCAAAAAGCCAGAAATTCCCCGTATTTTGGAGCAAAATTGAAGAAATTCCCCTAATTTTGGGGCAAAAGGCAGAAATTCCCTTTATTTTGGGGCAAAAATCAAAAATTCGCCTTATTTTGGGGCAAATTTCAAGAAATTTCCTTTATTTTGTGGCAAAATTGCAGATATTTACCTTATTTTGGGGCAAAATTGCAGAAATTTCCCTTATTTGGGGCAAAATTGCAGAAATTTCACTTATTTTCAGGTAAAAAGGCTGAAATTTCCTTTATTTTGGGGCAAAAATGGAGAAATTCCCCTTATTTTGAGGCAAAATTGCAGAAATTTCCTTTATTATGGGCAAAAATTGCAGAAATGTCCCTTATTTTAGGGCAAAATTGCAGAAATTTCACTTATTTCAGAGAAATAAAGAAAAAATGTTTCTTATTTTGGGGCAAAAAGGCAGAAATTCCCATTATTTTGGGGCAAAAAGGCAGAAATTCACCCTATTTTGTGGTAAAATTACAGAAATTTCACATATTTCAGGGCAAAAGGCAGAACTTTCCCTTATTTTTGGGCAAAATGGCAGAAATTTTACTTATTTCAGGGTAATAAGTCAGAAATTCCTCTTATTTTGGGGCAAAAATAACAGAAATTCCCTTTGTTTTGGGGGAAAATTGCAGAAATTCCACTTATTTAGAGGCAAAAAGGCAGAAATTCCCCTTATTTTGGAGCAAAAATTAAGAAATTTCCCTTTTTTATGGCAAAAAGTTATGCATTCCCCTTATTTTCGGGCAAAAATACAGAAATTCCCTGTATTTTGGAGCAAAATTGCAGAAAATCCCCTAATTGTTGGGCAAAAAGGCAGAAATTCCCTATATGTTGGGGCAAAAAGAGAGAAATTCTCCTTATTCTGGGGCAAAACTCAGAAATTCCACTTATTTTGGGGCAAAATTCCAAAAATTTCCCTTATTTTGGGGCAAAATTTCAGAAATTTCCCTTATTTTAGGGCAAAATTGGAGAAATTTCACTTATTTCAGAGCAAAAAAGCAAAAATTTTTCTTATTTTGGGGCAAAAAGGCAGAAATTCCCATTATTTTGGGGCAAAAGGCATAAATTCACCTTATTTTGGGGTAAAATTGTAGAAATTTCACATATTTCAGGGCAAAAAGGCAGAAATTTCCCTTATTTTTGGGCAAAATTGCAAAAATTTCCCTTATTTTGGGGCAAAATTGCAGAAATTTCACTTATTTTAGGGAAAAAAGGCATAAATTTTCCTTATTTTGGGGCAAAAATGCAGAAATTCTTAATATTTTGTGGCAAAAATGCAGAAATTCCCCTTATTTTGAGGTAACAAGGCTGAATTTTCCCTTATTTGAAGGCAAAAAGGTATAAATTTCCTTTATTTTGGGGCAAAAAGACAGAAATTCCTCTTATTTTGTGGCAAAAAGGCAGAAATTTCTATTATTTTGGGGCAAAATTGCAGAAATATCACTTATTTCAGGGCATAATTCAAAAAATTGTTTTATTTGGGGCAAAAAGACAGAAATTCCATTTATTTTTGGGTAAAAAAAAAGAAATTTCACTTATTTTTAGGTAAAAAGGCAGAAATTCCTCTTATTCTGAGGCAAAAATGAAGAAATTTCCCTTTTTTGTGGCAAAAGGAATACATTCCCCTTACTTTCGGGATAAAAAGCAGAAATTCCTCGTATTTTGAAACAAAATTGCAGAAATTCTCATAATTTTCGGGCAAAAAGGCAGAAATTCTCCTTATTTTGGGGCAAAAAGACAGAAAATCTCCTTTTTACGAGAGCAAACAGTCTGAAATTCCCTTTATTTTGGGGCAAAATTGCAAAAATTTCTTTTACATTGGGGCAAAATTGCAGAAATTTTCTATATTTTGGGGCAAAATTGCAGAAATTTCACTTATTTCAGGGTAATAAGTCAGAAATTCCTTCTCTTTGAGGCAAAAAAGACAGAAATTCTCTTTGTTTTGGGGGAAAAAGACAGAAATTCCACTTATTTAGATGCAAAAAAACAGAAATTCCCCTTATTTTGTAGCAAAAATGAAGAAATTTCCCTTTTAATGGCAAAAGTGTATGCATTCCCATTATTTTCGGGCAAAAAGCCAGAAATTCCCCGTATTTTGGAGCAAAATTGCAGAAATTCCCCTAATTTTGGGGCAAAAGGCAGAAATTCCCTATATGTTGGGGCAAAAAGACAGAAATTCTCCTTATTTTGGGGCAAATATCAAAAATTCCCCTTATTTTTGAGCAAAATTCAAGAAATTTCCTTTATTTTGGGGCAAAATTGCAGCAATTTACTTTATTTTTGGGCAAAATTGCAGAAATTTCCCTTATTTGGGGCAAAATTGCAAAAATTTCACTTATTTTCAGGTAAAAAGGCTGAAATTTCCTTTATTTTGGGGCAAAAAGAAAGAAATTCCCTTTATTTTGGGGCAAAATTGCAGAAATTTCCTTTATTATGGGAAAAAATTGCAGAAATTTTCCTTATTTTAGGGCAAAATTGCATAAATTTCACTTATTTCAGAGAAATAAAGCAAAAATGTTTCTTATTTTGGGGCAAAAATGCAGAAATTCACCTTATTTTTGGGTAAAATTGCAGAAATTTCACATATTTAGAGGCAAAAAGGCAGAAATTCCCCTTATTTTTGAGCAAAAATGAAGAAATTTCCCTTTTTTATGGCAAAAAGTTATGCATTCCCCTTATTTTCGGGCAAAAAGGCAGAAATTCCCTGTATTTTGGAGCAAAATTGCAGAAATTCCTTTAATTGTGGGGCAAAAGGGCAGAAATTCCCTATATAGTGGGGCAAAAAGACAGAAATTCCCTTATTTTGGGGCAAAACTCAGAAATTCCACTTATTTTGGGGCAAAATTCCAGAAATTTCCCTTATTTTGGAGCAAAATTGCAGAAATTACACTTATTTCAGGATAATAATTCAGAAATTCCCCTTATTTTGGGGCAAAAAAGACAGAATTTCCCTTTGTTTTGTGGGAAAAATACAGAAATTCCACTTATTTAGAGGCAAAATGCAGAAATTCCCCTCATTTTGTAGCAAATATGAAGAAATTTCCCTTTTTTATGGCAACAAGTTATGCATTCCCCTTATTTTCAGGCAAAAACACAGAAATTTCCTGTATTTTGGAGCAAAATTGCAGAAATTCCTCTTATTGTGGGGCAAAAAGGCAGAAATTCTTCTTATTTAGGGGCAAAACTCAGAAATTTCACTTATTTTGGAGCAAAAATGAAGAAATGTTTCTTTTTTAAGGGCAAAAAGGTATGCATTCCCATTATTTTCAGGCAAAAAGGCAGAAATTCTCCGTATTTTGGAGCAAAATTGCAGAAATTCCCCTAATTTTGGGGCAAAAGGCAGAAATTCCCTTTATTTTGGGGCAAAAATAAGAAATTCCCCTTATTTTGGGGCAAAATTCTAGAAATTTCCTTTTTTTGGAAGGCAAAATTGCAGGAATTTACATTATATTTGGGCATAATTGTAGAAATTTCCCTTATTTGGGGCAAAATTGCAGACATTTCACTTATTTTCAGGTAAAAAGGCTGAAATTTCCTTTATTTTGGGGCAAAAAGGATGAAATTCCCTTTATTTTGGGACAAAATTGCAGACATTTCCCTTATTATGGGGAAAAATTGCAGATATTTATCTTATTTTAGGGCAAAATTGCAGAAATTTCACTTATTTCAGAGAAAAAAAGCAAAAATTTTTCTTATTTTGGGGCAAAAAGGCAGAAATTCCCATTATTGTGGGGCAAAAATGCAGAAATTCACCTTTTTTTGGGGTAAAATTGAAGAAATTTCACATATTTCAGGGCATAAAGGCAGAGAATTCCCTAATTTGGGGGCAAAATTGCAGAAATTTTACTTATTTTAGGGTAATAAGTCAGAAAATCCCCTTATTTTGGGGCAAAAAGACAGAAATTCCCTTTGTTTTGCGGGAAAAAGACAGAAATTCCACTTATTTAGAGGCAAAAAGGCAGAAATTTCCTCTTATTTTGGAGCTCAAATGATGAAATTTCCCTTTTTTATGGCAAAAAGTTATGCATTCCCCTTATTTTCGGGCAAAAAGACGGAAATTTCCTGTATTTTGGAGCAAAATTGCAGAAATTCCTCTAATTGTGGGGCAAAAATGCAGAAATTCCCTATATGTTGGGGCAAAAAGAGAGAAATTCTCTTTATTTTGAAGCAAAACTCAGAAATTCCACTTATTTTGGGGCAAAATTCCAAAAATTTCCCTTATTTTGGGGCAAAATTGCAGAAATTTCACTTATTTCAGAGAAAAAATGCAAAAATTTTTCTTATTTTGGGGCAAAAAGGCAGAAATTCCCATTATTTTAGGGCAAAAAGGCAGAAATTCACCTTATTTTGGGGTAAAATTGCAGCAATTTCACATATTTCAGGGCAAAAAGGCAGAAATTTCCCTTATTTTGGGGCAAAATTGCAGAAATTTCACTTATTTCTAAGAAAAAAGGCAGAAATTTTTCTTATTTTGGGGCAAAAATGCAGAAATTCTTAATATTTTGTGGCAAAAATGCAGAAATTCCTTTTATTTTGAGGTAAAAAGGCTGAAATTCCCCTTATTTGAGTGCAAAAAGGCATAAATTTTCCTTATTTTGGGGCAAAAATACAGAAATTCCCCTTATTTTGTCGCAAAAAGACAGAAATTTCTTTTATTTTGGGGCAAAATTGCAGAAATATCACTTATTTCAGGGCATAACTCAAAAATTCCTTTTATTTTGGGGCAAAAATCAAAAAATTCCATTTATTTTTGGGTAAAAAGGAAGAAATTTTACTTATTTTTATGTTAAAAGGCAGAAATTCCTCTTATTCTGGGGCAAAAATGAAGAAATTTCCCTTTTTTGTGGCAAAAGGTATACATTCCCCTTATTTTCGGGATAAAAAGCAGAAATTCCCCGTATTTTGAAGCAAAATTGCAGAAATTCTCATAATTTTCGGGCAAAAAGGCAGAAATTCTCATTATTTTGGGGCAAAAAGACAGAAAATCTCCTTTTTTCGGCAGCAAACAGTCAGAAATTTTTTTTATTTTGGGGCAAAACTGCAGAAATTTCCTTTACATTGGTGGAAAATTGCAGAAATTTCTTTTATTTTGGGGCCAAATTGCAGAAATTTCACTTATTTCAGGGTTATGAGTTAGAAATCCCCTTTATTTTGGGGCAAAAAGACAGAAATTCTCTTTTTTGGGCTAAAAAGACAGAAATTCCCATTATTTTGGGGCAAAAAGGCAGAAATTCACCTTATTTTGGGGTAAAATTGCAGAAATTTCACATATTTCAGAGCAAACAGTCAGAAATTCCCATTATTTTGGGGGAAATTGCAGAAATTTCACTTATTTCAGGGTAATAAGTCAGAAATTCCCCTTATTTTGGGGCAAAAATAACAGAAATTCCCTTTGTTTTTGGGGAAAATTGCAAAAATTCCACTTATTTAGAGGTAAAAAGGCAGAAATTCCCCGTATTTTGGAGCAAAATTGCAGAAATTCCTTTAATTGTGGGGCAAAAGGGCAGAAATTCCCTATATGGTGGGGCAAAAAGACAGAAATTCCACTTATTTTGGGGCAAAACTCAGAAATTCCACTTATTTTGGGGCAAAATTCCAGAAATTTCCCTTATTTTGGAGCAAAATTGAAGAAATTTCACTTATTTTGCGGCAAAATTGCAGAAATTTCACTTATTTCAGGGAAAAATAGCAGAAATTTTCCTTATTTTTGGGCAAAAATGCAGAAATTCTTAATATTTTTTGGCATAAATGCAGGAATTCCCTTTATTTGGAGGTAAAAAGGCTGAAATTTCTTTTATTTGGGGGCAAAAAGGCAGAAATTTCCTTTATTTTGGGGCAAAGAAACAAAAATTCCCCTAATTTTCTGGCAAAAAGGCAGAAATTTCTTTTATTTTGGGGCAAAATTGCAGAAATATCACTTTTTTCGGGGCATAACTCAAAAATTCCTTTTATTTTCGGGCAAAAAGACAGAAATTCCATTTATTTTTGGGTAAAAAGGAAGAAATTTCACTTATTTTTAGGTTAAAAGACAGAAATTCCTCTTATTCTGGGGCAAAAAATAAGATATTTCCCTTTTTTGTGGCAAAAGGTATACTTTCCCCTTACTTTCGGGATAAAAAGCAGAAATTCCCCGTATTTTGAAGCAAAATTGCAGAAATTCTCATAATTTTCGGGCAAAAAGACAGAAATTCTCCTTATTTTGGGGCAAAAAGACAGAAAATCTCCTTTTTTCGGCAGAAAACAGTCAGAAATTCCCCTTATTTTGGGGCAAAATTGCAGAAATTTCCTTTACATTGGTGCAAAATTGCAGAAATTTCCTTTATTTTGGGGCAAAATTGCAGAAATTTCACTTATTTCAGGGTAATAAGTTAGAAATCCCCCTTATTTTGGGGCAAAAAAGACAGAAATTCCCTTTGTTTTAGGGGAAAAAGACAGAAATTCCACTTATTTAGAGGCAAAAAGGCAGAAATTCCCATTATTTTGGGGCAAAAAGGCAGAAATTCACCTTATTTTGGAATAAGATTGCAGAAATTTCACATATTTAAGGGCAAAAAGGCAGAAATTTCCCTTATTTTGGGGCAAAATTGCAGAAATTTCACTTATTTCAGGGTAATAAGTCAGAAATTCCCCTTATTTTGGGGAAAAATAACAGAAATTCCCTTTATTTTGGGGGAAAATTGCAGAAATTCCACTTATTTAGAGGCAAAAAGGCAGAAATTCCCCTTATTTTGGAGCAAAAATGAAGAAATTTCCCTTTTTTATGGCAAAAAGTTATGCATTCCCCTTATTTTCGGGCAAAAAGGCAGAAATTCCCCGTATTTTGGAGCAAAATTGCAGAAATTCCTTTAATTGTGGGTCAAAAGGGCAGAAATTCCCTATATAGTGGGGCAAAAAGACAGAAATTCTCCTTATTTTGGGGCAAAACTCAGAAATTCCACTTATTTTGGGGCAAAATTGCAGAAATTTCACTTATTTCAGGGAAAAAAGGCAGAAATTTTCCTTATTTTGGGGCAAAAATTCAGAAATTCTTAATATTTTGTGGCAAAAATGCAGGAATTCCCTTTATTTTGAGGTAAAAAGGCTGAAATTTCTTTTATTAGGGGGCAAAAAGGCAGAAATTTCCCTTATTTTGTGGCAAAAAGGCAGAAATTTCTTTTATTTTGGAGTAAAATTGCAGAAATTTCACTTATTTCAGGGCATAATTCAAAAATTCCTTTTATTTTCAGGCAAAAAGACAGAAATTCTGTTTATTTTTGGGTCAAAAGGCAGAAATTTCACTTATTTTGAGGGAAAAAGGCAGAAATCTCTCTTATTTTGGGGCAAAAATGAAGAAATTTCCCTTTTATGTGGCAAAAGGTATACATTCCCCTTACTTTTGGGATAAAAAGCAGAAATTCCCCGTATTTTGAAGCAAAATTGCAGAAATTCTTATAATTTTCGGGCAAAAAGGCAGAAATTCTTCTTATTTTGGGGCAAAAAGACAGAAAATCTTCTTTTTTCGGGAGCAAACAGTCAGAAATTCCCCTTATTTTGGGGCAAAATTGCAGAAAATTCCTTTACATTGGGGCAAAATTGCAGAAATTTCTCTTATTTTGGGGCAAAATTGCAGAAATTTCACTTACTTCAGGGTAATAAGTCAGAAATTCCCCTTATTTTGTGGCAAAAAAGACAGAAATTCCCTTTGTTTTGGGGGAAAAAGACAGAAATTCCACTTATTTAGAGGCAAAAAGGCAGAAATTCTCCGTATTTTGGAGCAAAATTGCAGAAATTTCCCTAATTGTGGGGCAAAAAGGCAGAAATTCCCTATATGGTGGGGCAATAAAACAGAAATTCTCATTATTTTGGGGCAAAAAGGCCGAAATTCACCTTATTTTGGGGTAAAATTGCAGAAATTTCACATATTTAAGGGCAAAAAGGCAAAAATTTCCCTTATTTTGGAGCAAAATTGCAGAAATTTCACTTATTTCAGGGAAAAAAGGCAGAAATTTTCCTTATTTTGTGGCAAAAATGCAGAAATTCCTTATATTTTGTGGCAAAAATGCAAAATTCCACTTATTTTGTAGTAAAAAGGCTGAAATTCCCCTCATTTGTGGGCAAAAAGGCAGAAATTCACCTTATTTTGGGGCAAAATTGCAGAAATTTCACTTATTTCAGAGTAATAAGTCAGAAATTCCCATTATTTAGGGGCAAAAAAGTCAGAAATTCCCTTTGTTTTGGGGGAAAAAGACAGAAATTCCACTCATTTAAGGCAAAAAGGCAGAAAATCCCCTTATTTTGGACCAAAAATGAAGAAATTTCACTTTCTTATGGCAAAAAGGTATGCATTCCCCTTATGTTCGGGCAAACAGGCAGAAATTCCCCGTATTTTGGAGCAAAATTGCAGAAATTCCCCTAATTTTGGGGCAAAAGGCAGAAATTCCCCTTATTTTGGGGCAAAATTCCAGAAATTTCCTTTATTTTGGGGCAATATTGCAGAAATTTACCTTATTTTGGGGCAAAAGTGCAGAAATTTCCCTTATTTGGGGCAAAATTGCAGTAATTTTACTTATCTTCAGGTAAAAAGGCTGAAATTTCCTTTATTTAGGGGCAAAAAAGGAGAAATTCCTCTTATTTTGGGGCAAAATTGTAGAAATTTTCCTTATTATGGGGCAAAAAGGCAGAAATTCCTAAATTTTGTGGCAAAAATGCAGAAATTCTCCTTATTTTGAGGTAAAAAGGCTGAAATTCCCCTTATTTGGGGGCAAAAAGGCAGAAATTTCCCTTATTTTGGGACAAAATTGCAGAAATTTTACTTATTTCAGGGTAATATGTCAGAAATTCCCCTTATTTTGGGGCAAAAAGACAGAAATTCTCCTTATTTTGGGGCAAAACTCAGAAATTCCACTTATTTTAGGTAAAATTGCAGAAATTTCATTTATTTCAGGGAAAAATGCAGAAATTTTCCTTATTTTGGGGCAAAAAGGCAGAAATTCCTAATATTTTGTGGCAAAAACACAGAAATTCCCGATATTTTCAGGTAAAAAGGCTGAAATTCCCCTTAATTGGGGGCAAAAATGCAGAAATTTCCCTTATTTTGGGTAAAAATTGCAGAAATTTCACTTATTTCAGGGTAATAATTCAGAAATTCTCCTTATTTTGGGGCAAAAAAGACAGACATTCCCTTTGTTTTGGGGGAAAAAGAAATTCCACTTATTTAGTGGCAAAAAGGCAGAAATTCCCCTTATTTTGGAGCAAAAATGAAGAAATTTCACTTTTTTATGGCAAAATGTAAGCATTCCCCTTATTTTCGGTCAAAAAGGCAGA
This sequence comes from Micromys minutus, assembly GCF_963924665.1. Lineage (NCBI taxonomy): Eukaryota > Metazoa > Chordata > Mammalia > Rodentia > Muridae > Micromys > Micromys minutus. The sequence continues at coordinate 7,591,369 of NW_027667467.1, read as the reverse complement.
AATTCCTCGTATTTGGGAGCAAAATTGCAGAAATTCCCCTAATTTTGAGGCAAAAGGCAAAAATTCCCATTATTTTGGGGCAAAATTCAGAAATTCCCCTTATTTTGGGGCAAAATTGCAGAAATTTCCCATATTAAGGGGAAAAATTGCAGAAATTTCCCTTATTTTAGGGCAAAATTGCAGAATTTTCACTTATTTCAGAGAAAAAAAGCAAATGTTTTTTCTTATTTTGGGGCAAAAAACCAGAAATTCTCATTATTTTGGGGCAAAAAGGCCGAAATTCACCTTATTTTGGGGTAAAATTGCAGAAATTTCACATATTTAAGGGCAAAAAGGCAAAAATTTCCCTTATTTTGGAGCAAAATTGCAGAAATTTCACTTATTTCAGGGAAATAAATCAGAAATTTTCCTTATTTTGGGGAAAGAAAACAGAAATTCTCTTTGTTTTGGGAAAAAAAGACAGAAATTCCACTTATTTAGAGGCAAAAAGGCAGAAATTCCCCTTATTTTGGAGCAAAAATGAAGAAATTTCTTTTTCTATGGCAAAAAGGTATGCATTCCCCTTATTTTCAGGCAAAAAGGCAGAAATTCCCTGTATTTTGGAGCAAAATTGCAGAAATTTCCCTAATTGTTGGGCAAAAAGGCAGAAATTCTTCGTATTTTGGAGCAAAATTGCAGAAATTCCCCTAATTGTGGGGCAATAAGGTAGAAATTCTCTATATTTTGGGGCAAAAAGACAGAAATTCTCCTTATTTTGGGGCAAAATTCAGAAATTCCACTTATTTTGGGGCAAAATTTCAGAAATTTCACTTATTTCAGGGAAAAAAGGCAGAAATTTTCATTATTTTGGGGCAAAAATGCAGAAATTCCTTATATTTTGTAGCAAATATAAAAAAATTCCCCTTATTTTGTAGTAAAAACGCTGAAATTCCCCTCATTTGGGGGCAAAGAGGCAGAAATTCACCTTATTTTGGGGCAAAATTGCAGAAATTTCACTTATTTCAGAGTAATAAGTCAGAAATTCCCATTATTTGGGGGCAAAAAAGTCAGAAATTCCTTTTGTTTTGGGGGAAAAAGACAGAAATTCCACTTATTTAGAGGCAAAAAAGCAGAAATTCCCCTTATTTTGGAGCAAAAATGAAGAAATTTCACTTTTTTATGGCAAAAAGTTATGCATTCCCCTTATTTTCGGGCAAACAGGCAGAAATTCCCCATATTTTGGAGCAAAATTGCAGAAATTCCCCTAATTTTGGGGCAAAAGGCAGAAATTCCCTTTATTTTGGGGTAAAAATCAGAAATTCCCCTTATTTTGGGGCAAAATTCCAGAAATTTCCTTTATTTTGGGGCAAAATTGCAGAAATTTCCTTTATTTGGGGCAAAATTGCAGTATATTTACTTATCTTCAGGTAAAAAGGCTGAAATTTCCTTTATTTTGGGGCAAAAAAGGAGAAATTCCTCTTATTGGGGCAAAATTGTAGAAATTTTGCTTATTATGGGGCAAAAAGGCAGAAATTCTGTAAATTTTGTGGCAAAAATGCAGAAATTCCCCTTATTTTGAGGTAAAAAGGCTGAAATTCCCCATATTTGGGGGTAAAAAAAGGCAGAAATTTCCCTTATTTTGGGACAAAATTGCAGAAATTTTACTTATTTAAGGGTAATATGTCAGAAATTCCCCTTATTTTGGGGCCAATAAGACAGAAATTCCCTTTGTTTTGGGGGAAAAAGAAAGAAATTCCACTTATTTAGAGGCAAAAAGGCAGAAATTCTCCTTATTTTGGGGCAAAAATGAAGAAATTTCCCTTTTATATGGCAAAAAGTTATGCATTCCCCTTATTTTCGGGGAAAAAGGCCGAAATTCACCATATTTTGGAACAAAATTGCAGAAATTCCCCTATTTGTCGGGCAAAAAGGCAGAAATTCCCTATATGTTGGGGCAAAAAGACAGAAATTTTCCTTATTTTGGGGCAAAACTCAGAAATTCCACTTATTTTAGGTAAAATTGCAGAAATTTCATTTATTTCAGGGAAAAATGCAGAAATTTTCCTTATTTTGGGGCAAAAAGGCAGAAATTCCTAATATTTTGTTGTAAAACCGCAGAAATTCCCCTTATTTTCAGGTAAAAAGGCTGAAATTCCCCTTATTTGGGGGCAAAAAGGCAGAAATTTCTCTTATTTTGGGTCAAAATTGAGAAATTTCACTTATTTCAGGGTAATAATTCAGAAATTCTCCTTATTTTGGGGCCAAAAAGACAGAAATTCCTTTTGTTTTGGGGAAAAAAGACAGAAATTCCACTTATTTAGAGGCAAAAAGGCAGAAATTCCCCTTATTTTGGAGCAAATATGAAGAAATTTCACTTTTTTATGGCAAAATGTAAGCATTCCTTTTATTTTCGGTCAAAAAGGCAGAAATTCCTTGTATTTGGGAGCAAAATTGCAGAAATTCCCCTAATTTTGGGGCAAAAGGCAAAAATTCCCTTTATTTTGGGGCAAAAATCAGAAATTCCTCTTTTTTGGGGGCAAAATTCCAGAAATTTCCTTTATTTTGGGGCTAAATTTCAGAAATTTCCCTTATTTGGGGCAAAATTGCAGTAATTTCACTTATTTTAAGGTAAAAAAACTTGATATTTAATTTATTTTGGGGCAAAAATGGAAAAATTCCTTTTATTTGGGGCAAAATTGCAGTAATTTTCCTTATTTTGGGGCAAAAAAGCAGAAATTCTGTATATTTTGTGGCAAAAAGGCAGAAATTTCCCTTATTTAGAAGTAATAAGGTTTAAATTCCCTTTATTTGGGGGCAAAAAGAATGAAATTCCCCTTATTTGGGGGCAAAAAGGCAGAAATTTGACTTATTTTGGGGCATAATTGCAGAAATTTCACTTATTTCAGGGAAAAAAGGCAGAAATTTTCCTTATTTTGGGGCAAAAAGCAGAAATTCCTAATATTTTGTGGAAAAAATGCAGTAATTCCCCATATTTTGCGGTAAAAAGGCTGGAATTTTCCTTATTTGGGGGCAAAAATGCAGAAATTTGCTTATGTTGGGGCAAAATTGCAGAAATTTCACTTATTTCAGGGAAAAAAAAGGCAGATATTTTCTTTATTTTGGGGCAAAATACAGAAGTTTTCTTTGTTTTGAGAAAAAAAGAGAGAAATTCCACTTATTTAGAGGCAAAAAGGAAGATATTCCCATTATTTTGGAGCAAAAATGAAGAAATTTCACTTTTTTTATGGCAAAAATATATGCATTCCCCTTATTTTCAGGCAAAAAGAAAGAAATTCCCCGTATTTTGGAGCAAAATTGCAGAAATTCCCATAATTTTGGGGCAAAAGGCAGAAATTCCGTTTATTTTGGGGTAAAAATCAGAAATTCCCCTTATTTTGGGGCAAAATTCCAGGAATTTCTTTTATTTTGGGGCAAAATTGCAGAAATTTACCTTATTTTGGGCAAAATAGCAGTAATTTCACTTATATTCAGAAAAAAAGGCTGAAATCGCCTTTTTTGGGGGCAAAAAAGGAGAAATTCCCCTTATTTTGGGCAAAATTGCAAAAATTTTCCTTATGATGGGGCAAAAAGGCAGAAATTCCGTAAATTTTGGGGCAAAAATGCAGAAATTCCCCTTATTTTGAGGTAAAAAGGCTGAAATTCCCCTTATTTGGGGGCAAAAAGGCAGAAATTTTCCTTATTTTGGGACAAAATTGCAGAAATCTTACTTATTTCAGGGTAATAAGTCAGAAATTCCACTTATTTTGGGGCAAAAAAGACAGAAATTCCTTTTGTTTTTAAGGAAAAAGACAGAAATTCCACTTATTTAAAGGCAAAAAAGCAGAAATTCTCATTATTTTGGAGCAAAAATGAAAAAATTTCCCTTTTATATGGCAAAAAGTTATGCATTCCCCTTATTTTCAGGCAAAAAGGCAGAAATTCCCCGTATTTTGGAGTAAAATTGCAGAAATTCCCAGAATTGTGGGGCAAAAAGGCAGAAATTCCCTATATGTTGGGGCAAAAAGTCAGAAATTCTCCTTATTTTGGGGCAATATTCAGAAATTCCACTTATTTTGGGGCAAAATTGCATAAATTTCACTTATTTCAGGGAAAAAATGCAGAAATTTCCCTTATTTTGGGGCAAAAAGGCAAAATTCCTTATATTTTGTGACAAAAATGCAGAAATTCCCCTTATTTTGAGGTAAAAAGGCTGAAATTCTCCGTATTTGGGGGCAAAAAAGCAGAAATTTCCTTTATTTTTGGGCAAAATTGCAGAAATTTACCTTATTTTGGGGCAAAATTTCAGATATTTCCCTTATTTGGGGCAAAATTGCAGAAATTTTACTTATTTTAAGGTAAAAAGGATGATATGTTATATATTTTTGGGCAAAAAGTGAGAAATTCCCCTTATTTGGGGCAAAATTGCAGTAATTTTTTTATTTTGGGGCAAAAAGGCAGAAATTCCGTATATTTTGTGGCAAAAAGGCAGAAATTTCCCTTATTTAGAGGTAATAAGGTTGAAATTCCCCTTATTTGGGGGCAAAAAGGCTGAAATTCCCCTTATTTGGGGGCAAAAAGGCAGAAATTTCCCTTATGTTGGGGCAATATTGCAGAAATTTCTCTTAATTCAGAAAAAAAAGGCCGAAATATTCTTTATTTTGGGGCAAAAAGACAGAAATTCTCTTTGTTTTGGGAAAAAAAGACAGAAATTCCACTTATTTAGAGGCAAAAAAGAAGAAATTTCGTTATTTTGGAGCAAAAATGAAGAAATTTCCCTTTTTTATGGCAAAAAGGTATGCATTCCCATTATTTTTGGGCAAAAAGGCAGAAATTCCCCTTATTTTGGGGCAAAAAGATGAAATCCCTAATTTTTGGCTAAAATTGAAGAAATTTCACTTATTTCAGGAGAAAAAGGCAGAAATTCCAATTAATGTCGGGCAAAAAGGAATAAATGACCCGTATTTTGGAGCAAAATAGCAGAAATTCCCCTAATATTGGTGCAAAAATGCAGAAATTCCCTTTATTTTGAAGGAAAAATGCAGAAATTGTCCATATTTTGGTGCAAAAATCAGAAATTTCCCTTATTTTGAGGTAAAATGCTGAATTTCCCCTTATTTGGGGGCAAAATAGCAGAAATTTCCCTTATTATGGGGAAAAATTGCAGAAATTTCCCTTATTTTAGGGCAAAATTGCAGAAATTTCACTAATTGTGGGGCAAAAAGGCAGAAATTCTCCATATTTTGGGGCAAAACTCAGAAATTCCACTTATTTTAGGGCAAAATTCCAGAAATTTCCCTTATTTTGGGGCAAAATTGCAGAAATTTCAAATATTTCAGGGCAAAATGGCAGAAATTCCCCTTATTTTGGGGCAAAAAAATGAAATCCCTAATTTTTGGTGAAAATTGAAGAAATTTCACTTATTTCGGGACAAAAAGCCAGAAATTCCAATTAATTTCAGGCAAAAAGGCAGAAATGACCCGTATTTTGGAGCAAAATTGCAGAAATTCCCATAATATTGGTGCAAAAATGCAGAAATTCCCTTTATTATGAGGAAAAAAGGGAGAAATTCTCCATATTTTGGTGCAAAAATCAGTAATTTCCTTTATTTTGAGGTAAAATTCTCAAATTCCCCAAATTTTAGGGCAAAAGGCAAAAATTTCCCTTATATTGGGGCAAATTTGCAGAAATTTCACTTATTTAGGGGTAATAAGTCAGAAATTTTCCTTATTTTGAGGCAAAAAAGAAAGAAATTCCCTTTGTTTTGGGGGAAAAACAGAAATTCCACTTATTTAGAGGCAAAAAGGCAAAAGTTCCCCTTATTTTGGAGCAAAAATGAAGAAATTTCCCTTTTTTATGGCAAAAAAGTATGCATTCTTTTTATTTTCGGGCAAAAAGGCAGAAATTCCCCAAATTTTGGGGCAAAAGGCAGAAATTCCACTTATTTTGGGGCAAAATTGCAGAAATTTCCTTTATTTTGGGGCAAAATTGCAGAAATTTCACTTATTTTGGGGCAAAATTGCAGAAATTTCACTTATTTCAAGGAAAAAAGGCAGAAATTTTCCTTATTTTGGGGCAAAAATTCAGAAATTGCTAATATTTTGTGCCAAAATTTAGAAATTCCCATTATTTTGAGGTAAAAATTCTGAAATTCCCCTTATTTGGGGGCAAGAAGGCAGAAATTTCCCTTATATTGGGGCAAAATTTCAGAAATTTCACTTATTTCAGGGTAATAAGTCAGAAATTTTCCTTATATTGGGGCAAAAAAGACAGAATTTCCTTTTGTTTTGGTTGAAAAAGAAAGAAATTCCACTTATTTAGAGGCAAAAAAGCAGAAATTCCCTTTATTTTGGAGCAAAAATGAAGAAATTTACCTTTTTTATGGCTAAAAGGTATGCATTCTTCTTATTTTCGGGCAAAAAGGCAGAAATTCCCCATATTTTGGGGAAAACGGCAGAAATTCCCTTTATTTTGGGGAAAAAAGGCAAACATTTCCCTTATTTTGGGGCAAAATTGCAGAAATTTCATTTATTTCAGGGCAAAAATTCAGAAATTCCCCTTATTTTGGGGCAAAAAGCAGAAATTTCTTTTATTATGGTACAAAATTGAAGAAATTTTCCTTATTTTGGAACAAAAAGGCAGAAATTCCCCATATTTTGGGGCAAAAGGCAGAAATTCTTCTTATTTTGAGGTAAAATGCAGAAATTCCCCTTATTTAGAGGTAAAATGCAGAAATTCCCCAAATATTGGGGGAAAATGCAGAAATTCCCTTAATTTTGGGGCTAAAAGGCAGAAGTTAACCGTATTTTAAAGCAAAATTGCAGAAATTCTCATAATTTTCGGGCAAAAAAGCAGAAATTCTCCTTATTTTGGGGCAAAAAGACAGAAAATCTCCTTTTTTCGAGAGCAAACATTCAGAAATTCCGCTTATTTTGGGGCAAAATTGCAGAAATTTCTCTTACATTAGGGCAAAATTGCAGAAATTTCACTTATTTTGGGGCAAAATTGCAGAAATTTCACTTATTTCAGGGTAATAAGTCAGAAATTCTCCTTATTTTGATGCAAAAAAGACAGAAATTCCCTTTGTTTTGGGGGAAAAAGACAGAAATTCCACTTATTTAGAGGCAAAAAGGCAGAAATTCCCCTTATTTTGGAGCAAAAATGAAGAAATTTCCCTTTTTATGGCAAAAAGGTATGCATTCCCATTATTTTCGGGCAAAAAGGCAGAAATTCCCCGTATTTTGGAGCAAAATTGCAGAAATTCTGCTAATTGTGGGGCAAAAGGCAAAAATTCCCTTTATTTTGGGGCAAAAATAAGAAATTCCCCTTATTTTGGGGCAAAATTCAAGAAACTTCCTTTATTTTGGGGCAAAATTGTAGGAATTTACCTTATTTTGGGTTAAAATTGCAGAAATTTTCCTTATTTGGGGCAAAATTGCAGAAATTTCACTTATTTTCAGGTAAAAAGGCTGAAATTTCCTTTATTTTGGGGCAAAACGGGAGAAATTGCCCTTATTTTGGGACAAAATTGCAGAAATTTCCTTTATTATGGGAAAAAATTGCAGAAATTTCCCTTATTTTAGGGCAAAATTGCAGAAATTTCACTTATTTCAGAGAAATAAAGCAAAAATTTTTCTTATTTTGGGGCAAAAAGGCAGAAATTCCAATTATTTTGGGGCAAAAAGCCAGAATTTCACCTTATTTTGGGGTAAAATTGCAGAAATTTCACATATTTCATGGCAACAAGGCAGAAATTTCCCTTATTTTCGGGCAAAATTGCAGAAATTTCATTTATTTCAGGGCAAAAATTCAGAAATTCCCCTTATTTTGGGGCAAAAAGCAGAAATTTCTTTTATTATGGTACAAAATTAAAGAACTTTTCTTTATTTTGGAACAAAAAGGCAGAAATTCCCCATATTTTGGGGCAAAAGGCAGAAATTCTTCTTATTTTGAGGTAAAATGCAGAAATTCCCCTTATTTAGATAAAATGCAGAAATTCCCCAAATATTGGGGGAAAATGCAGAAATTCCCTTTATTTTGGGGCTAAAAGGCAGAAATTAACCATATTTTAAAGCAAAATTGCAGAAATTCTCATAATTTTCGGGCAAAAAAGAAGAAATTCTCCTTATTTTGGGGCAAAAAGGCAGAAAATTTCCTTTTTTCGAGATCAAACAGTCAGAAATTCCCCTTATTTTGGGGCAAAATTGCAGAAATTTCTTTTACATTGGGGCAAAATTGGAGAAATTTCCCTTATTTTGGGGCAAAATTGCCGAAATTTCACTTATTTCAGAGTAATAAGTCAGAAATTCTCCTTATTTTGATGCAAAAAAGACAGAAATTCCCTTTGTTTTGGGGGAAAAAGATAGAAATTCCACTTATTTAGAGGCAAAAAGGCAAAAGGTCCCCTTATTTTGGAACAAAAATGAAGAAAATTTTCTTTTTTATGGCAAAAATGTATGCATTCTTCTTATTTTCGAACAAAAAGGCAGAAATTCCCCATATTTTGGGGCAAAAAGCAGAAATTCCCCTTATTTTGGGGCAAAATTGATAAATTTCCCTAATTGTGGGGCAAAAAAACAGAAATTCCTATTATTTGGGGGCAAAATGGCAGAAATTTCCCTTATTATGGGGAAAAATTGCAGAAATTTCCCATATTTTAGGGCAAAATTGCAGAAATTTCACTAATTGTGGGGCAAAAAGGCAGAAATTCTCTATATTTTGGGGCAAAACTCAGAAATTCCCCTTATTTTGGGGCAAAATTTCAGAAATTTCCCTTATTTTGGGGCAAAATTGCAGAAATTTCACTTATTTTAGGGCAAAATTGCAGAAATTTTACTTATTTTGGGGTAAAATTGGAGAAATTTTACTTATTTCAGGGAAAAAAGGCAGAAATTTTCCTTATTTTGGGGCAAAAAGGCAGAAATTCCTAATATTTTGTGCCAAAATTCAGAAATTTTTTAAATTTTGAGGTAAAAAGGCTGACATTCCCCTTATTTGGGGGCAAAAAGGTAGAAATTTCCCTTATATTGGGGCAAAATTGCAGAAATTTCACTTATTTCAAGGTAATAAGTCAAAAATTTTCCTTATTTTGGGGCAACAAAGACAGAAATTCCCTTTGTATTGGGGGAAAAAGACAGAAATTCCACTTATTTAGAGGCAAAGAAGCAGAAATTTCGCTTATTTTGGAGCAAAAATGAAGAAATTTCCCTTTTTTATGGCAAAAAGTTATGCATTCTTCTTATTTTCGGGGAAACAGGCAGAAATTCCCCATATTTTGGGGCAAAAGGCAGAAATTCCCCTTATTTTGGGGCAAAAGGCACAAATTTAACTTATTTTGAACAAAATTGCAGAAATTTCATTTATTTCAAGGCAAAAAGTCAGAAATTTCACTTATTTTGGGGCAAAAAGCAGAAATTTCTTTTATTATGGTACAAAATTGAAGAAATTTTCCTTATTTCAGAACAAAAAGGCAGAAATTCTCCATATTTTGGGGCAAAAGGCAGAAATTCTTCTTATTTTGAGGTAAAATGCAGAAATTCCCCAAATATTGGGGGTAAATGCAGAAATTCCCTTTATTTTGGGGCTAAAAGAAAGAAATTAACCGTATTTTGAAGCAAAATTGCAGAAATTCTCATAATTTTCGGGAAAAATGCAAAAATTCTTATTTTGGGGCAAAAAGACAGAAAATCTCCTTTTTTCGGGAGCATAAAGTCAGAAATTTCCCTTATTTTGGGGCACAATTGCAGAAATTTCCTTTACATTGGGGCAAAATTGCAGAAATTTCCCTTATTTTGAGGCAAAATTGCAAAAATTTCCTTATTTCAGAAAAAAGGCAGAATTTTTCTTATTTTGGGGCAAAAAGGCAGAAATTCCCCATATTTTGGGGCAAAAAGGAAGAAATTCCCCTTATTTTGAGGTAAAAAGGCTGAAATTCCCCTTATTTTCGGGCAAAAAGTCAGAAATTCTCCTTATTTTGGTGCAAAAAGACAGAAATTTTGTTTATTTTTAGGGAAAAGGCAGAAATTGCACTTATTTTGAATCAAAAAGGCGGAAAATTCCCATATTTTGGGGCAAAAATGAGGAAATTTCCCTTTTTTATGGCAAAAAGGTAAACATTCCCTTTATTTTCAGGCAAAAAGGCAGAAATTCCCCATATTTTGGAGCAAAATTGCAGAAATTCCTCTAATTTTGGGGCAAAAGGCAGAAATTCCCTTTATTTTGGGGCAAAATGGCAGAAATTCACCTTATTTTGAAGTAAAATTGCAGAAATTTCACATATTTCATGGCAACAAGGCAGAAATTTCCCTTATTTTGGGGCAAAATTGCAGAAATTTCATTTATTTCAGGGCAAAAATTCAGAAATTCCCCTTATTTTGGGGCAAAAAGCAGAAATTTCTTTTATTATGGTACAAAATTAAAGAAATTTTCTTTATTTTGGAACAAAAAGGCAGAAATTCCCCATATTTTGGGGCAAAAGGCAGAAATTCTTCTTATTTTGAGGTAAAATGCAGAAATTCCCCTTATTTAGAGGTAAAATGCAGAAATTCATTTTGGGGCAAAAAGGCAGATATTCCCTTTTTTTGACGGCAAAAATACAGAAATTCTTCTTATTTCGGGGCAAAAATCAGAAATTTCCCTTATTTTGGGGCAAAATTTTAGAAATTGCTTTTATTTTGGTACAGAATTGCAGAAATTTTTTTTATTTTGTGGCAAAAAGGCAGAAATTTGCCATAATTTGTTGCATAAGGGCTGAAATTCCCCGTATTTTGAGGTAAAATGCTGAAATTCCAAATATTTTGGGGTTAAAAGGCAGAAATTCCCCTCATTTTGGGGCAAAAAGGCACAAATTTCCCTTATTTTCAGGCAAAATTGCAGAAATTTCATTTATTTCAGGGCAAAAAGTCAGAAATTAATTTTATTTGGGGGCAAAAAGCAGAAGTTTCTTTTATTTTGGGACATAATTGAAGAAAATTTCCTTATTTTGGAACAAAAATTCAGAAATTTCCCATATTTTGGGCAAAAGGCAGAAATTCCCCTTATTTTGGGGTAAAAAGGCTGAAATTCCCATTATTTTGGGGCAAAAAGGCAGAAATTTCCTTTACTTTGTGGCAAAAAGGCAGAAATTCCCATTAATTGGGGCAGAAAAGCAAAAATTTTCTTTATTTGGGGGCCACAAGGCAGAAATTTCCCATATTTTGTGGCAAAAAGGCAGAAATTCCCCTAATTTGAAGGTAAAATGATGAAATTCCCCTTATTTTGGCAAAAAGGCAGAAATTCCCCTTATTTTGGGGCAAAATTGCAGAAATTTCACTTATTTCAGGGCAAAAAGTCAGAAATTTGCTTTAATTTGGGGCAAAAAGCAGAAATTCTCCTAATTTTGGGGCCAAAAACAGAAATTCCCCTTATTTTGGGGTAAAATTACGGAAATTTCAAATATTTCAGGGCAAAAAGGCAGAAATTCCACTTTATTTCTGGCAATAAGGCAAAAATTCCCCGTATTTGGGAGCAAAATTTCAGAAATTCCCCTTATATTTGTGCAAAAATGCAGAAATTCCCTTTATTTTGGTGCAATAAGGCAAAAATTCCCCGTATTTTGAAGCAAAATTGCACATATTCCCCTAATTTTGAGGGAAAATGCAGAAATTCACATTATTTTGGGGCAAAAAGACAGAAATTCTCTTTATTTTGGGGGCAAAATTCCAGAAATTTCCTTTATTTTGGGGCAAAATTGCAGAAATCTCCCTAATTTGGGGTCAAAATTACAGCAATTTCACTTATTTCAGGGAAAAAACGCAGAAATTTCTCTTATTTTGGGGCAAAATGGCAGAAATTACTTTTATTTTGGTACAAAATTGCAGAAAATTTTTTTATTTTGGGGCAAAAATACAGAAATTCCCCATATTTTAGGGCAAAAAGGAGAGATTCCCCTTATTATTAGGTAAAAGGGCTGAAATTACTTTTATTTTGGGGCAAAAAGACAGAAATTCCCCTTATTTTGTGGCAAAAAAGCAGAAATTTCCCTTATTTTGAGGCAAAATTGGAGAAATTTTATTAATTTCAGGGCAAAATTCAAAAATTCCTTTTATTTTGGGGCAAAAATACAGAAATTCCGTATATTTTTGAGTAAAAAGGCAGAAATTTCACTTATTTTGACGTAAAAAGACAGAAATTCCTCTTATTTTGGGGCAAAAATACAGAAATTCCCCTTATTTTGTGGCACAAAGGCAGAAATTTTTTTTATTTTAGGGCAAAATTGCAGAAATTTCACTAATTTCAGGGCATAATTCAAAAATTTCTTTTATTTTGGAGAAAAAAGACAGAAATTCAGTTTATTTTCGGGTAAAAAGGCAGAAAATTCACTTATTTTGAGGTAAAAAGGCAGAAATTCCTCTTATTTTGGGGCAAAAATGAAGAAATTTCCCTTTTTTGTGGCAAAAGGTATACATTACCCTTATTTTTAGGAAAAAATGCAGAAATTCTTTGTATTTTGGAGCAAAATTGCAGAAATTCCCCTAGTTGTGGGGCAAAAAGGAAGAAATTCTCTATTTGTTGGGGCAAAAAGACAGAAATTCTCCTTATTTTGCGGCAAAACTCAGAAATTCCACTTATTTTGGGGCAAAATTCCAGAAATTTTCCTTATTTTGGGGCAAAATTGCAGAAATTTCACTTATTTTGGGGCAAAATTGCAGAAATTTCACTTATTTCAGGGAAAAAAAGGCAGAAATTTTCCTTATTTTTAGCAAAAAGCCAGAAATTCCTAATATTTTGTGGCAAAAATGCAGAAATTCCATTTATTTTGAGGTAAAAAGGCTGAAATTCCTTTTATTTGGGGGCAAAAAGGCAGAAATTTCCCTTAATTTGGGGCAAAAAGACAGAAATTCCCCTTTTTTGTGGCAAAAATGAAGAAATTTCTTTTTTTTAGGGCAAAATTGCAGAAATTTCACAAATTTCAGGGCATAATTCAAAAATTCCTTTTATTTTGGGGCAAAAAGACAGAAATTCCGCTTATTTTGGGGTAAAAAGGAAGAAATTTCACTTACTTTGAGGTAAAAAGAAAGAAATTCCTCTTATTTTGGGGCAAAAATAAAGAAATTTCCCTTTTTTGTGGCAAAAGGTATACATTTCCCTTATTTTCGGGAAAAAAAGCAGAAATTCCCCGTATTTTGGAGCAAAATTGCAGAAATTTCTTTAATTGTGGGGCAAAAAGGAAGAAATATCCTATATGTGGGGGCAATAAGACAGAAATTCTCCTTATTTTAGGGCAAAACTCAGAAATTCCACTTATTTGGGGGCAAAATTCAAGAAATTTCTCTTATTTTGGGGCAAAATTGCAGAAATTTCACTTATTTTGGGGCAAAATTGCAGAAATTTTACTTATTTCAGGAAAGAAAGGCTGAAATTTTCCTTATTTTGGAGCAAAAATGCAGAAATTCCTAATATTTTGTGGCAAAAATGCAAAAATTCCCCTTATTTTGAGGTAAAAAGGCTCAAATTCCCCTTATTTGGAGGCAAAAAGCAGAAATTTCCCTTATTTTGGGGCAAAAATGCAGAAATTCTCCTTATTTTGGGGCAAAATTGCAGAAATTTCAATTATTTTGGAGAAAAATTTTTGAAATTTAAATTATTTCAGGGCAAAAAGTCAGAAATTCCCCTTATTTGGGGGGCAAAAAGACAAAAATTCCATTTATTTTTTGAAAAAAGTCAGAAATTACACTTATTTTGTGTCAAAAAGGCGGAAAATCCCCTTATTTTGGGATAAAAATGAAGAAATTTCTATTTTTATGGCAAAAAGGTATACATTTTCTTTATTTACGGGCAAAAAGGCAGGAATTCTCCGTATTTTGGAGAAAAATTGCAGAAATTCCCCTAATTTTTGGGCAAAAAGGCAGAAATTCCCCTTATTTTGGGGTAAAACTGCAGAAATTTCACTTATTTCGCGGAAAAAATGGCAGAAATTCCCCTTATTTTCTGCGAAAAAGGCAGAATATCCCCGTATTTTGGAGCAAAATTGCAGAAATTCACCTTATTTTGGCGTAAAACATGCAGTAATTTTCTTTGTTTTGGGGCAAAAAGGCAGAAATTCTCCTTATTTTAGGGCAAAAGGCAGAAATTCCCCTTATTTTAGGGCAAAATTGCAGAAATTTCCCTTATTTGGGGACCAAAAACAGAAATTTCCTTTATTTTGGGGCAAAATTGCAAAAAATTCCTTTATTATGGGGAAAAATTGCAGAAATTTCTTTTATTTTAAGGCAAAATTGCAGAAATTTTACATATTTCAGAGAAAAAAAGCAAAAATTTTTCATATTTTGGGGCAAAAAGTCAGAAATTCCCATTATTTTTGGGCAAAAAGGTAGAAATTCACCTTATTTTGGGGTAAAATTGCAGACATTTCACATATTTCAGGGCAAAAAGGCAGAAATTCCCGTTATTTGAGGGCATAAAGGCAGAAATTCCTTTTATTTTGGGATAAAATTGCAGAAATTTCCTTTGTTTGGGGGCAAAAAGGCAGAAAATCCCCTTAATTTTGGGCAATAAGGCAGAAATTCCCTGTATTTTAAAGCAAAATTGCAGAAATTATCTAAATATTGCAGCAAAAATGCAGAAATTCCCTGTATTTGGGGCACATCGGCAGAAGTTCCCCTTATTTTCGGGAAAAGAGGCAGAAATTCCCTGTATTTTGTAGCAAAGTTGCAGAAACTCCCCTAATTTTGGGGCAAAAACTAAGAAAATCCTTTTTTGGGGGGGCAAAAATACAGAAATTCTTCTTATTTCGGGGCAAAAATCTGAAATTTCCCTTATTTTGGGGCAAAATTTTAGAAATTTCTTATATTTTGATACAGAATTGCAGAAATTTTTCCTATTTTGTGGCAAAAAGGCAGAAATTCCCAATATTTTGGTGCAAAAAGGCAGAAATTCCCCTTATTTTGAGGTAAAATGCTGAAATTCCCCATATTTTGGGATTAAAAGGCAGAAATTCCCCTCATTTTGGGGCAAAAAGGCACAAATTTCCCTTATTTTCGGGCAAAATTGCAGAAATTTCATTTATTTCAGGGCAAAAAGTCAGAAATTACTTTTATTTTGGGGCAAAAAGCAGAAATTTCTTGTATTTTGGTACAAAATTGAAGAAATTTTCCTTATTTTGGAACAAAAAGTCAGAAATTCCCCATATTTTGGGCAAAAGTCTGAAATTCCCCTTATTTTGGGATAAAAAGGCTGAAATTCCCGTTATTTTGGTGCAAAAAGGCAGAAATTCCCTTTACTTTGTGGCAAAAAGGCAGAAATTCCCATTAATTGGGGCAGAAAAGCAAAAATTTTCCTTATTTGGGGGCAATAAGGCAGAAATTCCCCATATTTTGTGGCAAAAAGGCAGAAATTCCCCTTATTTGAAGGGAAAATGCTGAAATTCCCCTTATTTTGGCAAAAAGGCAGAAATTCCCCTTATTTTGGGGCAAAATTGCAGAAATTTCACTTATTTCAGGGCAAAAAGTCAGAAATTTGCCTTAATTTGGGGCAAAAAGCAGAAATTCTCCTAATTTTGGGGCCAAAAAGAGAAATTCCCCTTATTTTGGGGTAAAATTGCGGAAATTTCAAATATTTCATGGCAAAAAGGCAGAAATTCCACTTTATTTCGGGCAATAAGGCAAAAATTCCCCGTATTTTGGAGCAAAATTTAAGAAATTTCCTTTATATTGGTGCAAAAATACAGAAATTCCTTTTATTTTGGTGCAATAAGGCAAAAATTCCCCGTATTTTAATGCCAAATTGCACATATTCCCCTAATTTTGAGGGAAAATGCAGAAATTCACATTATTTTGGGGCAAAAAGACAGAAATTCTCCTTATTTCAGGGCAAAAAGTCAAAAATACCCCTTATTTTGGGGCAAAATTTCAGAAATTTCCTTTATTTTGGGGCAAAATTGCAGAAATCTCCCTAATTTTGGGGCAAAATTACAGAAATTTCACTTATTTCAGGGAAAAAACGCAGAAATTTCTTTTATTTTGGGGCAAAATGGCAGAAATTACTTTTATTTTGGTACAAAATTGCAGAAAATTTTTTTATTTTGGGGCAAAAATACAGAAATTCCCCATATATTAGGGCAAAAAAGAGAGATTCCCCTTATTATTAGGTAAAAAGGCTGAAATTCCTTTTATTTTGGGGCAAAAAGACAGAAATTCCCCTTATTTTATGGCAAAAAAGCAGAAATTTCCCTTATTTTGAGGCAAAATTGGAGAAATTTCATTTATTTCAGGGCAAAATTCAAAAATTCCTTTTATTTTGGGGCAAAAATACAGAAATTCCGTATATTTTTGAGTAAAAAGGCAGAAATTTCACATATTTTGACGTAAAAATTCAGAAATTCCTATTATTTTGGGGCAAAAATGAAGAAATTTCCCTTTTTTGTGGCAAAAGGTAAACATTCCACTTATTTTGGGGCAAAATTCCAGAAATTTCTTTTATTTTGGGAAAAAATTGCAGAAATTTCAATTTTTTTGGGCCAAAATTGCAGAAATTTCACTTATTTCAGGGAAAAAAGGCAGAACTTTTTCTTATTTGGGGGCAAAAAGGCAGAAATTCCTTATATTTTGTGGCAAAAAATGCAGAAATTCCCCTTCTTTTGAGGTAAAAAGGCAGAAATTTCCCTTATTTTGGGGCAAAAATACAGAAATTTCCCTTATTTTGGGGCAAAATTGCAGAAATTTCAATTATTTTGGGGAAAAATTTTTGAAATTTAACTTATTTCAGGGCAAAAAGTCGAAAATTCCCCTTTATTTTGGGGCAAAATCCAGAAATTCCATTTATTTTTGGAAAAAAGTCAGAAATTGCACTTATTTTGAGTCAAAAAGGCGGAAAATCCCCTTATTTTGGGGTAAAAATGAAGAAATTTCCCTTTTTTATAGCAAAAAGGTATACATTCTCTTTATTTTCGGGCAAAAAGGCAGAAATTCCCCGTATTTAGGAGCAAAATTGCAGAAATTCCCCTAATTTTGGGGCAAAAACGCAGAACTTCCCCTTATTTTGGGGTAAAACTGCAGAAATTTCACTTATTTCGCGGCAAAATGGTAGAAAATCCTTTTATTTTCGGCGAAAAAAGCAGAAAATCCCCATAATTTGGAGCAAAATTGCAGAAATTCACCTAATTTTAAGGTAAAACATGCTGTAATTTTCTTTATTTTGGGGCAAAAAGGCAGAAATTCCCCTTATTTTGGGGCAAAAGGCAGAAATTCCCCTTATTTTAGTGCAAAATTTCAGAAATTTCCCTTATTTGGGGACAAAAAACAGAAATTCCCTTTATTTTGGGGCAAAATTGTAGAAAATTCCTTTATTATGGGGAAAAATTGCAGAAATTTCTTTTATTTTAAGGCAAAATTGCAGAAATTTCACTTATTTCAGAAAAAAAAGCAAAAATTTTTCTTATTTTAGGGCAAAATGCAGAAATTCCCATTATTTTGGGGCAAAAAGGTAGAAATTCACCTTATTTTGGGGTAAAATTGCAGACATTTCACATATTTCAGGGCAAAAAGGCAGAAATTCCCCTTATTTAGGGGCAAAAAGGCAGAAATTTCCCTTATTTTGGGATAAAATTGCAGAAATTTCCCTTGTTTGGGGGCAAAAAGGCAGAAAATCCCTTTAATTTCGGGCAAAAAGGCAGAAATTCCCCCGTATTTTAGAGCAAAATTGCAGAAATTCCTCTAATATTGGGGCAAAAATGCAGAAATTCCCTTTATTTGTGGCAAATCGGCAGAAGTTTCCCTTATTTTCGGGAAAAGAGGCAGAAATTCCCTGTATTTCGAAGCAAAATTGCAGAAATTCCCCTAATTTTGGGGCAGAAGGCAGAATTTCCCTTTATTTTGGGGCAAAAATACAGAAATTCTCGTTATTTCGGGGCAAAAATCAGAAATTTCCTTTATTTTGGGGCAAAATTTTAGAAATTTCTTTTATTTTGGTACAGAATTGCAGAAATTTTTCTTATTTTGTGGCAAAAAGGCAGAAATTTTCCATATTTTGGTGCAAAAAGGCTGAAATTCCCCTTTTTGAGGTAAAATGCTTATATTCCCCATATTTTGGGGCAAAAAGGCAGAAATTCCCCTCATTTTGGGGCAAAAAGGCACAAATTTCCCTTATTTTCGGGCCAAATTGCAGAAATTTCATTTATTTCAGGGCAAAAAGTCAGAAATTACTTTTATTTTTGGGTAAAAAGCAGAAATTTCTTTTATTTTGGTACAAAATTGAAGAAATTTTCCTTATTTTGGAACAAAAAGTCAGAAATTCCACATATTTTGGGCAAAAGGCCGAAATTCCCTTTATTTTGGGGTAAAAAGCCTTAAATTCCCGTTATTTTGGGGCAAAAAGGCAGAAATTCCCTTTACTTTGTGGCAAAAAGGCAGAAATTTCCGTTAATTGGGGCAGAAAAGCAAACATTTTTTTTATTTGGGAGCAATATGGCAGAAATTCCCCATATTTTGTGGCAAAAGTCAAAAATTTTCCTTATTTTGGGGCAAAAAGACAGAAATTCCCTTATTTTGTGGCAAAAAAGCAGAAATTTCCATTATTTTGAGGCAAAATTGGAGAAATTTTATTTATTTCAGGGCAAAATTCAAAAATTCTTTTTATTTTGGGGCAAAAATACAGAAATTCCATATATTTTTGAGTAAAAAGGCAGAAATTTCACTTATTTTGACGTAAAAAGGCAGAAATTCCTCTTATTTTGGGGAAAAATGAAGAAATTTCCCTTTTTTGTGGCAAAAGGTAAACATTCCCCTTATTTTCGGGCAAAAAAGCAGAAATTCCCAGTATTTTGGAGCAAAATTGCAGAAATTCCCCTAATTGTGGGGCAAAAAGGCAAAAATTTCCTATATGTTGGGGCAAAAAGACAGAAATTCTCCTTTTTTGGGGGCAAAATTCAGAAATTTCACTTATTTTTGGGCAAAATTCCAGAAATTTTTCTTATTTTGAGATAAAATTGCAGAAATTTCAATTTTTTTGGGCCAAAATTGCAGAAATTTTACTTATTTCAGGGAAAAAAGGCAGAAATTTTTCTTATTTTGGGGCAAAAAGGCAGAAATTCCTTATATTTTGTGGCAAAAATGCAGAAATTCCCCTTCTTTTGAGGTAAAAAGGCAGAAATTTTCCTTATTTTGGGCCAAAAAAACAGAAATTCCCCTTATTTTGGGGCAAAATTACAGAAATTTCAATTATTGTGGGGAAAAATTTTTGAAATTTAACTTATTTCAGGGCAAAAATTTGGAAATTCCCCTTATTTTGGGGCAAAAAGACAGAAATTCCATTTATTTTTGGAAAAAAGTCACAAACTGCAGTTATTTTGAGTCAAAAAAGGCGGAAAATCCCCTTTATTGGGGTAAAAATGAAGAAATTTCCCTTTTTATGGCAAAAAGGTATACATTCCCTTTATTTTCGGGCAAAAAGGCAGAAATTCCACTTATTTTGGAGCAAAATTGCAGAAATTCCCCTAATTTGGGGGCAAAAAGGCAGAAATTCCCCTTATTTTGGGGTAAAACTGCAGAAATTTCAATTATTTCGCGGCAAAAATGGCAGAAATTCCCCTTATTTTCTGCGAAAAAGGCAGAATATCCCCGTATTTTGGAGCAAAATTGCAGAAATTCACCTTATTTTGGCATAAAACATGCAGTAATTTTCTTTGTTTTGGGGCAAAAAGGCAGAAATTCTCCTTATTTTAGGGCAAAAGGCAGAAATTCCCCTTATTTTAGGGCAAAATTGCAGAAATTTCCCTTATTTGGGGACCAAAAACAGAAATTTCCTTTATTTTGGGGCAAAATTGCAAAAAATTCTTTATTATGGGGAAAAATTGCAGAAATTTCTTTTATTTAAGGCAAAATTGCAGAAATTTTACATATTTCAGAGAAAAAAAGCAAAAATTTTTCATATTTTGGGGCAAAAAGGCAGAAATTCCCATTATTTTTGGGCAAAAAGGTAGAAATTCACCTTATTTTGGGGTAAAATTGCAGACATTTCACATATTTCAGGGCAAAAAGGCAGAAATTCCCGTTATTTGAGGGCATAAAGGCAGAAATTCCTTTTATTTTGGGATAAAATTGCAGAAATTTCCTTTGTTTGGGGGCAAAAAGGCAGAAAATCCCCTTAATTTTGGGCAAAAAGGCAGAAATTCCCTGTATTTTAAAGCAAAATTGCAGAAATTATCTAAATATTGGAGCAAAAATGCAGAAATTCCCTGTATTTGGGGCACATCGGCAGAAGTTCCCCTTATTTTCGGGAAAAGAGGCAGAAATTCCCTGTATTTTGCAGCAAAGTTGCAGAAACTCCCCTAATTTTGGGGCAAAAAGGAAGAAAATCCTTTTTGGGGGGGGGCAAAAATACAGAAATTCTCCTTATTTCGGGGCAAAAATCTGAAATTTCCCTTATTTTGGGGCAAAATTTTAGAAATTTCTTATATTTTGATACAGAATTGCAGAAATTTTTCCTATTTTGTGGCAAAAAGGCAGAAATTCCCAATATTTTGGTGCAAAAAGGCAGAAATTCCCCTTATTTTGAGGTAAAATGCTGAAATTCCCCATATTTTGGGGTTAAAAGGCAGAAATTCCCCTCATTTTGGGGCAAAAAGGCACAAATTTCCCTTATTTTCGGGCAAAATTGCAGAAATTTCATTTATTTCAGGGCAAAAAGTCAGAAATTACTTTTATTTTGGGGCAAAAAGCAGAAATTTCTTGTATTTTGGTACAAAATTGAAGAAATTTTCCTTATTTTGGAACAAAAAGTCAGAAATTCCCCATATTTTGGGCAAAAGTCTGAAATTCCCCTTATTTTGGGATAAAAAGGCTGAAATTCCCGTTATTTTGGTGCAAAAAGGCAGAAATTCCCTTTACTTTGTGGCAAAAAGGCAGAAATTCCCATTAATTGGGGCAGAAAAGCAAAAATTTTCCTTATTTGGGGGCAATAAGGCAGAAATTCCCCATATTTTGTGGCAAAAAGGCAGAAATTCCCCTTATTTGAAGGGAAAATGCTGAAATTCCCCTTATTTTGGCACAAAGGCAGAAATTCCCCTTATTTTGGGGCAAAATTGCAGAAATTTCACTTATTTCAGGGCAAAAAGTCAGAAATTTGCCTTAATTTGGGGCAAAAAGCAGAAATTCTCCTAATTTTGGGGCCAAAAAGAGAAATTCCCCTTATTTTGGGGTAAAATTGCGGAAATTTCAAATATTTCATGGCAAAAAGGCAGAAATTCCACTTTATTTCGGGCAATAAGGCAAAAATTCCCCGTATTTTGGAGCAAAATTTAAGAAATTTCCTTTATATTGGTGCAAAAATACAGAAATTCCTTTTATTTTGGTGCAATAAGGCAAAAATTCCCCGTATTTTAAAGCCAAATTGCACATATTCCCCTAATTTTGAGGGAAAATGCAGAAATTCACATTATTTTGGGACAAAAAGACAGAAATTCTCCTTATTTCAGGGCGAAAAGTCAAAAATTCCCCTTATTTTGGGGCAAAATTTCAGAAATTTTCTTTTATTTTGGGGCAAAATTGCAGAAATCTCCCTAATTTTGGGGCAAAATTACAGAAATTTCACTTATTTCAGGGAAAAAATGCAGAAATTTCTCTTATTTTGGGGCAAAATGGCAGAAATTACTTTTATTTTGGTACAAAATTGCAGAAAATTTTTTTATTTTGGGGCAAAAATACAGAAATTCCCCATATTTTAGGGCAAAAAAGAGAGATTCCCCTTATTATTAGGTAAAAAGGCTGAAATTCCTTTTATTTTGGGGCAAAAAGACAGAAATTCCCCTTATTTTATGGCAAAAAAGCAGAAATTTCCCTTATTTTGAGGCAAAATTGGAGAAATTTCATTTATTTCAGGGCAAAATTCAAAAATTCCTTTTATTTTGGGGCAAAAATACAGAAATTCCGTATATTTTTGAGTAAAAAGGCAGAAATTTCACATATTTTGACGTAAAAATTCAGAAATTCCTATTATTTTGGGGCAAAAATGAAGAAATTTCCCTTTTTTGTGGCAAAAGGTAAACATTCCACTTATTTTGGGGCAAAATTCCAGAAATTTCTTTTATTTTGGGAAAAAATTGCAGAAATTTCAATTTTTTTGGGCCAAAATTGCAGAAATTTCACTTATTTCAGGGAAAAAAGGCAGAACTTTTTCTTATTTTGGGGCAAAAAGGCAGAAATTCCTTATATTTTGTGGCAAAAAATGCAGAAATTCCCCTTCTTTTGAGGTAAAAAGGCAGAAATTTCCCTTATTTTGGGGCAAAAATACAGAAATTTCCCTTATTTTGGGGCAAAATTGCAGAAATTTCAATTATTTTGGGGAAAAATTTTTGAAATTTAACTTATTTCAGGGCAAAAAGTCGAAAATTCCCCTTTATTTTGGGGCAAAAAGCCAGAAATTCCATTTATTTTTGGAAAAAAGTCAGAAATTGCACTTATTTTGAGTCAAAAAGGCGGAAAATCCCCTTATTTTGGGGTAAAAATGAAGAAATTTCCCTTTTTTATAGCAAAAAGGTATACATTCCCTTTATTTTCGGGCAAAAAGGCAGAAATTCCCCGTATTTTGGAGCAAAATTGCAGAAATTCCCCTAATTTGGGGGCAAAAACGCAGAACTTCCCCTTATTTTGTGGTAAAACTGCAGAAATTTCTCTTATTTCGCGGCAAAATGGTAGAAAATCCTTTTATTTTCGGCGAAAAAAGCAGAAAATCCCCATAATTTGGAGCAAAATTGCAGAAATTCACCTAATTTTAAGGTAAAACATGCTGTAATTTTCTTTATTTTGGGGCAAAAAGGCAGAAATTCCCCTTATTTTGGGGCAAAATGCAGAAATTCCCCTTATTTTAGTGCAAAATTTCAGAAATTTCCCTTATTTGGGGACAAAAAACAGAAATTCCCTTTATTTTGGGGCAAAATTGTAGAAAATTCCTTTATTATGGGGAAAAATTGCAGAAATTTCTTTTATTTTAAGGCAAAATTGCAGAAATTTCACTTATTTCAGAAAAAAAAAGCAAAAATTTTTCTTATTTTAGGGCAAAATGCAGAAATTCCCATTATTTTGGGGCAAAAAGGTATAAATTCACCTTATTTTGGGGTAAAATTGCAGACATTTCACATATTTCAGGGCAAAAAGGCAGAAATTCCCCTTATTTAGGGGCAAAAAGGCAGAAATTTCCCTTATTTTGGGATAAAATTGCAGAAATTTCCCTTGTTTGGGGGCAAAAAGGCAGAAAATCCCTTTAATTTCGGGCAAAAAGGCAGAAATTCCCCCGTATTTTAGAGCAAAATTGCAGAAATTCCTCTAATATTGGGGCAAAAATGCAGAAATTCCCTTTATTTGTGGCAAATCGGCAGAAGTTTCCCTTATTTTCGGGAAAAGAGGCAGAAATTCCCTGTATTTCGAAGCAAAATTGCAGAAATTCCCCTAATTTTGGGGCAGAAGGCAGAATTTCCCTTTATTTTGGGGCAAAAATACAGAAATTCTCGTTATTTCGGGGCAAAAATCAGAAATTTCCTTTATTTTGGGGCAAAATTTTAGAAATTTCTTTTATTTTGGTACAGAATTGCAGAAATTTTTCTTATTTTGTGGCAAAAAGGCAGAAATTTTCCATATTTTGGTGCAAAAAGGCTGAAATTCCCCTTTTTGAGGTAAAATGCTTATATTCCCCATATTTTGGGGCAAAAAGGCAGAAATTCCCCTCATTTTGGGGCAAAAAGGCACAAATTTCCCTTATTTTCGGGCCAAATTGCAGAAATTTCATTTATTTCAGGGCAAAAAGTCAGAAATTACTTTTATTTTTGGGTAAAAAGCAGAAATTTCTTTTATTTTGGTACAAAATTGAAGAAATTTTCCTTATTTTGGAACAAAAAGTCAGAAATTCCACATATTTTGGGCAAAAGGCCGAAATTCCCTTTATTTTGGGGTAAAAAGCCTTAAATTCCCGTTATTTTGGGGCAAAAAGGCAGAAATTCCCTTTACTTTGTGGCAAAAAGGCAGAAATTTCCGTTAATTGGGGCAGAAAAGCAAACATTTTTTTTATTTGGGAGCAATATGGCAGAAATTCCCCATATTTTGTGGCAAAAGTCAAAAATTTTCCTTATTTTGGGGCAAAAAGACAGAAATTCCCTTATTTTGTGGCAAAAAAGCAGAAATTTCCATTATTTTGAGGCAAAATTGGAGAAATTTTATTTATTTCAGGGCAAAATTCAAAAATTCTTTTTATTTTGGGGCAAAAATACAGAAATTCCATATATTTTTGAGTAAAAAGGCAGAAATTTCACTTATTTTGACGTAAAAAGGCAGAAATTCCTCTTATTTTGGGGAAAAATGAAGAAATTTCCCTTTTTTGTGGCAAAAGGTAAACATTCCCCTTATTTTCGGGCAAAAAAGCAGAAATTCCCAGTATTTTGGAGCAAAATTGCAGAAATTCCCCTAATTGTGGGGCAAAAAGGCAAAAATTTCCTATATGTTGGGGCAAAAAGACAGAAATTCTCCTTTTTTGGGGGCAAAATTCAGAAATTTCACTTATTTTTGGGCAAAATTCCAGAAATTTTTCTTATTTTGAGATAAAATTGCAGAAATTTCAATTTTTTTGGGCCAAAATTGCAGAAATTTTACTTATTTCAGGGAAAAAAGGCAGAAATTTTTCTTATTTTGGGGCAAAAAGGCAGAAATTCCTTATATTTTGTGGCAAAAATGCAGAAATTCCCCTTCTTTTGAGGTAAAAAGGCAGAAATTTTCCTTATTTTGGGCCAAAAAAACAGAAATTCCCCTTATTTTGGGGCAAAATTACAGAAATTTCAATTATTGTGGGGAAAAATTTTTGAAATTTAACTTATTTCAGGGCAAAAATTTGGAAATTCCCCTTATTTTGGGGCAAAAAGACAGAAATTCCATTTATTTTTGGAAAAAAGTCACAAACTGCAGTTATTTTGAGTCAAAAAAGGCGGAAAATCCCCTTTATTGGGGTAAAAATGAAGAAATTTCCCTTTTTATGGCAAAAAGGTATACATTCCCTTTATTTTCGGGCAAAAAGGCAGAAATTCCACTTATTTTGGAGCAAAATTGCAGAAATTCCCCTAATTTGGGGGCAAAAAGGCAGAAATTCCCCTTATTTTGGGGTAAAACTGCAGAAATTTCAATTATTTCGCGGCAAAAATGGCAGAAATTCCCCTTATTTTCTGCGAAAAAGGCAGAATATCCCCGTATTTTGGAGCAAAATTGCAGAAATTCACCTTATTTTGGCATAAAACATGCAGTAATTTTCTTTGTTTTGGGGCAAAAAGGCAGAAATTCTCCTTATTTTAGGGCAAAAGGCAGAAATTCCCCTTATTTTAGGGCAAAATTGCAGAAATTTCCCTTATTTGGGGACCAAAAACAGAAATTTCCTTTATTTTGGGGCAAAATTGCAAAAAATTCTTTATTATGGGGAAAAATTGCAGAAATTTCTTTTATTTAAGGCAAAATTGCAGAAATTTTACATATTTCAGAGAAAAAAAGCAAAAATTTTTCATATTTTGGGGCAAAAAGGCAGAAATTCCCATTATTTTTGGGCAAAAAGGTAGAAATTCACCTTATTTTGGGGTAAAATTGCAGACATTTCACATATTTCAGGGCAAAAAGGCAGAAATTCCCGTTATTTGAGGGCATAAAGGCAGAAATTCCTTTTATTTTGGGATAAAATTGCAGAAATTTCCTTTGTTTGGGGGCAAAAAGGCAGAAAATCCCCTTAATTTTGGGCAAAAAGGCAGAAATTCCCTGTATTTTAAAGCAAAATTGCAGAAATTATCTAAATATTGGAGCAAAAATGCAGAAATTCCCTGTATTTGGGGCACATCGGCAGAAGTTCCCCTTATTTTCGGGAAAAGAGGCAGAAATTCCCTGTATTTTGCAGCAAAGTTGCAGAAACTCCCCTAATTTTGGGGCAAAAAGGAAGAAAATCCTTTTTGGGGGGGGGCAAAAATACAGAAATTCTCCTTATTTCGGGGCAAAAATCTGAAATTTCCCTTATTTTGGGGCAAAATTTTAGAAATTTCTTATATTTTGATACAGAATTGCAGAAATTTTTCCTATTTTGTGGCAAAAAGGCAGAAATTCCCAATATTTTGGTGCAAAAAGGCAGAAATTCCCCTTATTTTGAGGTAAAATGCTGAAATTCCCCATATTTTGGGGTTAAAAGGCAGAAATTCCCCTCATTTTGGGGCAAAAAGGCACAAATTTCCCTTATTTTCGGGCAAAATTGCAGAAATTTCATTTATTTCAGGGCAAAAAGTCAGAAATTACTTTTATTTTGGGGCAAAAAGCAGAAATTTCTTGTATTTTGGTACAAAATTGAAGAAATTTTCCTTATTTTGGAACAAAAAGTCAGAAATTCCCCATATTTTGGGCAAAAGTCTGAAATTCCCCTTATTTTGGGATAAAAAGGCTGAAATTCCCGTTATTTTGGTGCAAAAAGGCAGAAATTCCCTTTACTTTGTGGCAAAAAGGCAGAAATTCCCATTAATTGGGGCAGAAAAGCAAAAATTTTCCTTATTTGGGGGCAATAAGGCAGAAATTCCCCATATTTTGTGGCAAAAAGGCAGAAATTCCCCTTATTTGAAGGGAAAATGCTGAAATTCCCCTTATTTTGGCACAAAGGCAGAAATTCCCCTTATTTTGGGGCAAAATTGCAGAAATTTCACTTATTTCAGGGCAAAAAGTCAGAAATTTGCCTTAATTTGGGGCAAAAAGCAGAAATTCTCCTAATTTTGGGGCCAAAAAGAGAAATTCCCCTTATTTTGGGGTAAAATTGCGGAAATTTCAAATATTTCATGGCAAAAAGGCAGAAATTCCACTTTATTTCGGGCAATAAGGCAAAAATTCCCCGTATTTTGGAGCAAAATTTAAGAAATTTCCTTTATATTGGTGCAAAAATACAGAAATTCCTTTTATTTTGGTGCAATAAGGCAAAAATTCCCCGTATTTTAAAGCCAAATTGCACATATTCCCCTAATTTTGAGGGAAAATGCAGAAATTCACATTATTTTGGGACAAAAAGACAGAAATTCTCCTTATTTCAGGGCGAAAAGTCAAAAATTCCCCTTATTTTGGGGCAAAATTTCAGAAATTTTCTTTTATTTTGGGGCAAAATTGCAGAAATCTCCCTAATTTTGGGGCAAAATTACAGAAATTTCACTTATTTCAGGGAAAAAATGCAGAAATTTCTCTTATTTTGGGGCAAAATGGCAGAAATTACTTTTATTTTGGTACAAAATTGCAGAAAATTTTTTTATTTTGGGGCAAAAATACAGAAATTCCCCATATTTTAGGGCAAAAAAGAGAGATTCCCCTTATTATTAGGTAAAAAGGCTGAAATTCCTTTTATTTTGGGGCAAAAAGACAGAAATTCCCCTTATTTTATGGCAAAAAAGCAGAAATTTCCCTTATTTTGAGGCAAAATTGGAGAAATTTCATTTATTTCAGGGCAAAATTCAAAAATTCCTTTTATTTTGGGGCAAAAATACAGAAATTCCGTATATTTTTGAGTAAAAAGGCAGAAATTTCACATATTTTGACGTAAAAATTCAGAAATTCCTATTATTTTGGGGCAAAAATGAAGAAATTTCCCTTTTTTGTGGCAAAAGGTAAACATTCCACTTATTTTGGGGCAAAATTCCAGAAATTTCTTTTATTTTGGGAAAAAATTGCAGAAATTTCAATTTTTTTGGGCCAAAATTGCAGAAATTTCACTTATTTCAGGGAAAAAAGGCAGAACTTTTTCTTATTTTGGGGCAAAAAGGCAGAAATTCCTTATATTTTGTGGCAAAAAATGCAGAAATTCCCCTTCTTTTGAGGTAAAAAGGCAGAAATTTCCCTTATTTTGGGGCAAAAATACAGAAATTTCCCTTATTTTGGGGCAAAATTGCAGAAATTTCAATTATTTTGGGGAAAAATTTTTGAAATTTAACTTATTTCAGGGCAAAAAGTCGAAAATTCCCCTTTATTTTGGGGCAAAAAGCCAGAAATTCCATTTATTTTTGGAAAAAAGTCAGAAATTGCACTTATTTTGAGTCAAAAAGGCGGAAAATCCCCTTATTTTGGGGTAAAAATGAAGAAATTTCCCTTTTTTATAGCAAAAAGGTATACATTCCCTTTATTTTCGGGCAAAAAGGCAGAAATTCCCCGTATTTTGGAGCAAAATTGCAGAAATTCCCCTAATTTGGGGGCAAAAACGCAGAACTTCCCCTTATTTTGTGGTAAAACTGCAGAAATTTCTCTTATTTCGCGGCAAAATGGTAGAAAATCCTTTTATTTTCGGCGAAAAAAGCAGAAAATCCCCATAATTTGGAGCAAAATTGCAGAAATTCACCTAATTTTAAGGTAAAACATGCTGTAATTTTCTTTATTTTGGGGCAAAAAGGCAGAAATTCCCCTTATTTTGGGGCAAAATGCAGAAATTCCCCTTATTTTAGTGCAAAATTTCAGAAATTTCCCTTATTTGGGGACAAAAAACAGAAATTCCCTTTATTTTGGGGCAAAATTGTAGAAAATTCCTTTATTATGGGGAAAAATTGCAGAAATTTCTTTTATTTTAAGGCAAAATTGCAGAAATTTCACTTATTTCAGAAAAAAAAAGCAAAAATTTTTCTTATTTTAGGGCAAAATGCAGAAATTCCCATTATTTTGGGGCAAAAAGGTATAAATTCACCTTATTTTGGGGTAAAATTGCAGACATTTCACATATTTCAGGGCAAAAAGGCAGAAATTCCTCTTATTTTGGGATAAAATTGCAGAAATTTCCCTTGTTTGGGGGCAAAAAGGCAGAAAATCCCTTTAATTTCGGGCAAAAAGGCAGAAATTCCCCGTATTTTAGAGCAAAATTGCAGAAATTCCTCTAATATTGGGGCAAAAATGCAGAAATTCCCTTTATTTGGGGCAAATCGGCAGAAGTTTCCCTTATTTTCGGGAAAAGAGGCAGAAATTCCCTGTATTTCGAAGCAAAATTGCAGAAATTCCCCTAATTTTGGGGCAAAAAGGCAGAATTTCCCTTTATTTTGGGGCAAAAATACAGAAATTCTCGTTATTTCGGGGCAAAAATCAGAAATTTCCTTTATTTTGGGGCAAAATTTTAGAAATTTCTTTTATTTTGGTACAGAATTGCAGAAATTTTTCTTATTTTGTGGCAAAAAGGCAGAAATTTTCCATATTTTGGTGCAAAAAGGCTGAAATTCCCCTTTTTTTGAGGTAAAATGCTTATATTCCCCATATTTTGGGGCAAAAAGGCAGAAATTCCCCTCATTTTGGGGCAAAAAGGCACAAATTTCCCTTATTTTCGGGCCAAATTGCAGAAATTTCATTTATTTCAGGGCAGAAAGTCAGAAATTACTTTTATTTTTGGGTAAAAAGCAGAAATTTCTTTTATTTTTGTACAAAATTGAAGAAATTTTCCTTATTTTGGAACAAAAAGTCAGAAATTCCACATATTTTGGGCAAAAGGCCGAAATTCCCTTTATTTTGGGGTAAAAAGCCTTAAATTCCCGTTATTTTGGGGCAAAAAGGCAGAAATTCCCTTTACTTTGTGGCAAAAAAGGCAGAAATTTCCGTTAATTGGGGCAGAAAAGCAAACATTTTTTTTATTTGGGAGCAATATGGCAGAAATTCCCCATATTTTGTGGCAAAAGTCAAAAATTTTCCTTATTTTGGGGCAAAAAGACAGAAATTCCCCTTATTTTGTGGCAAAAAAGCAGAAATTTCCATTATTTTGAGGCAAAATTGGAGAAATTTTATTTATTTCAGGGCAAAATTCAAAAATTCTTTTTATTTTGGGGCAAAAATACAGAAATTCCATATATTTTTGAGTAAAAAGGCAGAATTTTCACTTATTTTGACGTAAAAAGGCAGAAATTCCTCTTATTTTGGGGAAAAATGAAGAAATTTCCCTTTTTTGTGGCAAAAGGTAAACATTCCCCTTATTTTCGGGCAAAAAAGCAGAAATTCCCAGTATTTTGGAGCAAAATTGCAGAAATTCCCCTAATTGTGGGGCAAAAAGGCAGAAATTTCCTATATGTTGGGGCAAAAAGACAGAAATTCTCCTTATTTTGGGGCAAAACTCAGAAAGTCCACTTATTTTGGGGCAAAATTCCATAAATTTCTCTTATTTTGGGACAAAATTGCAGAAATTTCAATTTTTTTTGGGCCAAAATTGCAGAAATTTCACTTATTTCAGGGAAAAAAGGCAGAAATTTTTCTTATTTTGGGGCAAAAAGGCAGAAATTCCTTATATTTTGTAGCAAAAATGCAGAAATTCCCCTTCTTTTGAGGTAAAAAGGCAGAAATTTCCCTTATTTTGGGGCAAAAATACAGAAATTCCCCTTATTTTGGGGCAAAATTGCAAAAATTTCAATTATTTTGGGGAAAAATTTTTTAAATTTAACTTATTTCAGGGCAAAAAGTCGGAAATTCCCCTTATTTTGGGCAAAAAGACAGAAATTCCATTTATTTTTGGAAAAATGTCAGAAATTGCACTTATTTTGAGTCAAAAAGTCAGAAAATCCCCTTATTTTGGGGTAAAAATGAAGAAATTTCCTTTTTTTTAGCAAAAGGTATACATTCCCTTTATTTTCGGGCAAAAAGGCAGAAATTCCCCTTATTTTGGAGCAAAATTGCAGAAATACCCCTAATTGTGGGGCAAAAAGGCAGAAATTTCCTATATGTTGGGGCAAAAAGACAGAAATTCTCCTTATTTTGGGGCAAAACTCAGAAATTCCACTTATTTTGGGGCAAAATTCCAGAAATTTCTCTTATTTTGGGACAAAATTGCAGAAATTTCAATTTTTTTGGGCCAAAATTGCAGAAATTTCACTTATTTCAGGGAAAAAAGGCAGAAATTTTTCTTATTTTGGGGCAAAAAGGCAGAAATTCCTTATATTTTGTAGCAAAAATGCAGAAATTCCCCTTCTTTTGAGGTAAAAAGGCAGAAATTTCCCTTATTTTGGGGCAAAAATACAGAAATTCCCCTTATTTTGGGGCAAAATTGCAAAAATTTCAATTATTTTGGGGAAAAATTTTTGAAATTTAACTTATTTCAGGGCAAAAAGTCGGAAATTCCCCTTATTTTGGGCAAAAAGACAGAAATTCCATTTATTTTTGGAAAAATGTCAGAAATTGCACTTATTTTGAGTCAAAAAGTCAGAAAATCCCCTTATTTTGGGGTAAAAATGAAGAAATTTCCTTTTTTTTAGCAAAAGGTATACATTCCCTTTATTTTCGGGCAAAAAGGCAGAAATTCCCCTTATTTTGGAGCAAAATTGCAGAAATACCCCTAATTGTGGGGCAAAAAGGCAGAAATTTCCTATATGTTGGGGCAAAAAGACAGAAATTCTCCTTATTTTGGGGCAAAACTCAGAAATTCCACTTATTTTGGGGCAAAATTCCAGAAATTTCTCTTATTTTGGGACAAAATTGCAGAAATTTCAATTTTTTTGGGCCAAAATTGCAGAAATTTCACTTATTTCAGGGAAAAAAGGCAGAAATTTTTCTTATTTTGGGGCAAAAAGGCAGAAATTCCTTATATTTTGTGGCAAAAATGCAGAAATTCCCCTTCTTTTGAGGTAAAAAGGCAGAAATTTCCCTTATTTTGGGGCAAAAATACAGAAATTCCCCTTATTTTGGGGCAAAATTGCAAAAATTTCAATTATTTTGGGGAAAAATTTTTGAAATTTAACTTATTTCAGGGCAAAAAGTCGGAAATTTCCCTTATTTTGGGCAAAAAGACAGAAATTCCATTTATTTTTGGAAAAATGTCAGAAATTGCACTTATTTTGAGTCAAAAAGTCAGAAAATCCCCTTATTTTGGGGTAAAAATGAAGAAATTTCCCTTTTTATAGCAAAAGGTATACATTCCCTTTATTTTCGGGCAAAGAGGCAGAAATTCCCCTTATTTTGGAGCAAAATTGCAGAAATTCCCCTAATTTTGGGGCAAAAAGGCAGAAATTCCCCTTATTTTGGGGTAAAACTGCAGAAATTTCACTTATTTCGCGGCAAAATGGCAGAAATTCCCCTTATTTTTTGCGAAAAAGGCAGAAAATCCCCATATTTTGGAGCAAAATTGCAGAAATTCACCTAATTTTGGCGTAAAACATGCAGTAATTTTTTTTGTTTTGGGGCAAAAAGGCAGAAATTCTCCTTATTTGGGGGCAAAAGGCAGAAATTTTCCTTATTTTAGGGCAAAATTGCAGAAATTTCCCTTATTTGGGACAAAAAACAGAAATTCCCTTTATTTTGGGGCAAAATTGCAAAAAATTCCTTTATTATGGAGAAAAATTGCAGAAATTTCTTTTATTTTAAGGCAAAATTGCAGAAATTTCACATATTTCAGAGAAAAAAAGCAAAAATTTTTCATATTTTGGGGTAAAAAGGCAGAAATTGCCATTATTTTGGGGCAAAAAGGTAGAAATTCACCTTATTTTGGGGTAAAATTGCAGACATTTCACATATTTCAGGGCAAAAAGGCCGAAATTCCCATTATTTGAAGGCATAAAGGCAGAAATTCCTTTTATTTTGGGATAAAATTGCAGAAATTTCCCTTGTTTGGGGGCAAAAAGGCAGAAAATCCACTTAATTTTGGGCAAAAAGGCAGAAATTCCCCGTATTTTAAAGCAAAATTGCAGAAATTCCCTAAATATTGGGGCAAAAATGCAGAAATTCCCTTTATTTGGGTCAAATCGGCAGAAGTTCCCCTTATTTTCGGGAAAAGAGGCAGAAATTCCCTGTATTTTGAAGCAAAATTGCAGAAACTCCCCTAATTTTAGGGCAAAAAGGCAGAAATTCCCTTTTTTTGGGGGGCAAAAATACAGAAATTCTCCTTATTTCGGGGCAAAAATCAGAAATTTCCTTTATTTTGGGGCAAAATTTTAGAAATTTCTTTTATTTTAGTACAGAATTGCAGAAATTTTTCTTATTTTGTGGCAAAAAGGCAGAAATTCTCCATATTTTGGTGCAAAAAGGCTGAAATTCCCCTTATTTTGAGGTTAAATGCTGAAATTCTCCATATTTTGGGGTTAAAAGGCAGAAATTCCCCTCATTTTGGGCCAAAAAGGCACAAATATCCCTTATTTTCGGGCCAAATTGCCGAAATTTCATTTATTTCAGGGCAAAAAAGTCAGAAATTACTTTTATTTTGGGGCAAAAAGCAGAAATTTCTTTTATTTTGGTACAAAATTGAAGAAATTTTCCTTATTTTGGAACAAAAAGTCAGAAATTCCCCATATTTTGGGCAAAAGGCAGAAATTCCCTTTATTTTGGGGTAAAAAGCCTTAAATTCCCGTTATTTTGGGGCAAAAAGGCAGAAATTCCCTTTACTTTGTGGCAAAAAGGCAGAAATTCTCATTATTTGAAGCAGAAAAGCTAAAATTTTCCTTATTTGGGGGCAATAAGGAAGAAATTCCCCATATTTTGTGGCAAAAAAGGCAGAAATTCCCCTTATTTGAAGGTAAAATGCTGAAATTCCCCTTATTTTGGCAAAAAGGCAGAAATTCCCCTTATTTTGGGGTAAAATTGCAGAAATTTCACTTATTTCAGGGCAAAAAGTCAGAAATTTGCCTTAATTTGGGGCAAAAAGCAGAAATTCTCCTAATTTTGGGGCCAAAAACAGAAATTCCCCTTATTTTGGGGTAAAATTGCAGAAATTTCAAATATTTCAGGGCAAAAAGGCAGAAATTCCACTTTATTTCGGGCAATAAGGCAAAAATTCCCTGTATTTTGGAGCAAAATTTCAGAAATTCCCGTTATATTTGTGCAAAAATGCTAAAATTCCTTTTTTTTGGTGCATTAAGGCAAAAATTCCCCGTATTTTGAAGCAAAATTGCACATATTCCCTTAATTTTGAGGGAAAATGCAGAAATTCACATTATTTTGGGGCAAAAAGACAGAAATTCTCCTTATTTCAGGGCAAAAAGTCAGAAATTTTCCTTATTTTGAGGCAAAATTCCAGAAATTTCCTTTATTTTGGGGCAAAATTGCAGAAATCTCCCTTATTTTGGGGCAAAATTACAGAAATTTCAATTATTTCAGGGAAAAAACGCAGAAATTTCTCTTATTTTGGGGCAAAAAGGCAGAAATTACTTTTATTTTGGTACAAAATTGCAGAAAATTTTTTTATTTTGGGGCAAAAATACAGAAATTCCCCATATTTTACGGCAAAAAGGAGAGATTCCCCTTATTATTAGGTAAAAAGGCTGAAATTCCTTTTATTTTGGGGCAAAAACACAGAAATTCCCCTTATTTTGTGGCAAAAAGGCAGAAATTTCCCTTATTTTGAGGCAAATTTGGAGAAATTTCACTTATTTCAGGGCAAAATTCAAAAATTGCATTTATTTTGGGGCAAAAATACAGAAATTCTGTATATTTTTGAATAAAAAGGCAGAAATTTCACATAGTTTGAGGGAAAAAAGCAGAAATTCCTCTTATTTAGGGGCAAAAATGAAGAAATTTCTCTTTTTTGTGGCAAAAGGTAAACATTCTCTTTATTTTCGGGCAAAAAAGCAGAAATTCCCTGTATTTTGGAGCAAAATTGCAGAAATTCCCCTAATTGTGGGGCAAAAAGGCAGAAATTCTCTTTATTTTGGGGCAAAACTCAGAAATTCCACTTATTTTGGGGCAAAATTCCAGAAATTTCTCTTATTTTGGGACAAAATTGCAGAAATTTCACTTATTTAAGGGAAAAAAGGCAGAAGTTTTTCTTATTTTGGGGCAAAAAGGCAAAAATTACTAATATTTTGTGGCAAAAATGCAGAAATTCCCCTTATTTTGAGTTAAAAAGGCTGAAATACCCTTTATTTGGAGGCAAAAAGGCAGAAATTTCCCTTATTTTGGGGCAAAAAGACAGAAATTCCCCTTATTTTGTGGCAAAAACGCAGAAATTTCTTTTATTTTAGGGCAAAATTGCAAAAATTTCACTAATTTCAGGACATAATTCAAAATTTCCTTTTATTTTGGGGCAAAAAGACAGAAATTCCGTTTATTTTTGGGTAAAAAGGCAGAAATTTCACTTACTTTGTTGTAAAAAGTTAGAAATTCCTCTTATTTTGGGGCAAAAATGAAGAAATTTCCCTTTTTTGTGGCAAAAGGTATACATTCCCCTTATTCTCGGGCAAAAAAGCAGAAATTTCCTGTATTTTGGAGCAAAACTGCAGAAATTCCCCTAATTGTGGGGCAAAAAGGCAGAAATTCCCTATATGTTGGGGCAAAAAGACAGAAATTCTCCTTATTTTGGAACAAAACTCAGAAATTCCACTTATTTTGGGGCAAAATTCCAGAAATTTCCCTTATTTTGGGCAAAATAGCAGAAATTTCACTTATTTTGGGGCAAAATTGCAGAAATTTCACTTATTTCAGGGAAAAAGGCAGAAATTTTCCTTATTTTGGGGCACAAAGGCAGAAATTCTTAATATTTTGTGGCAAAAATGCAGAAATTCCCCTTATTTTGAGGTATAAAGGCTGAAATTCCCCTTATTTGGGGGCAAAAAGGCAGAAATTCCCCTTATTTTGTGGCAAAAAGGCAGAAATTTCTTTTATTTTGGGGCAAAATTGCAGAAGTTTCACTTATTTCAGGGCATAATTCAAAAATTCCTTTTATTTTTGGGCAAAAAGACAGAAATTCCGTTTATTTTTGGGTATAAAGGCAGAAATTTCACTTATTTTGAGGTAAAAAGGCAGAAATTCCTCTTATTTTAGGGCAAAAATGAAGAAATTCCTTTTTTTTTGTGGGAAAAGGTATACATTCCTCTTACTTTCGGGATAAAAAGCAGAAATTCCTCGTATTTTGAAGCAAAATTGCAGAAATTCTCATAATTTTCGGGCAAAAAGGCAGAAATTCTCCTTATTTTGGGGCAAAAAGAAAGATAATCTCTTTTTTTCGGGAGCAAACAGTCAGAAATTTTCCTTATTTTGGGGCAAAATTGCAGAAATTTCCTTTACATTGGGGCAAAGTTGCAGAAATTTCCCTTATTTTGGGGCAAAATTGCAGAAATTTCACTTATTTCAGGGTAATAAGTCAGAAATTCCCCTTATTTTGGGGCAAAAAAGACAGAAATTCCCTTTGTTTTGGGGGAAAAATACAGAAATTTTACTTATTTAGAGGCAAAAATGCAGAAATTTTTCTTATTTTGGAGCAAAAATGAAGAAATTTCCCTTTATATGGCAAAAAGGTATGCATTCCCATTATTTTCGGGCAAAAAGTCACTAATTCCCCGTATTTTGGAGCAAAATTGCAGAAATTCCCCTAATTTTGGGGCAAAAGGCAGAAATTCTCTTTATTTTGGGGCAAAATCAGAAATTCCCCTTATTTTGGGGCAAAATTCCAGAAATTTCCTTTATTTTGAAGCAAAATTGCAGGAATTTACCATATTTTGGGGCAAAATTGCAGAAATTTCTCTTATTTGAGGCAAAATTGCAGAAATTTCACTTATTTTCAGGTAAAAAGTCCCAAATTTTCTTTATTTTGGGGCAAAAAGTGAGAAAATCCTCTTATTTTGGGGCAAAATTCCAGAAATGTCCCTTATTATGGGGAAAAATGGCAGAAATTTCCCTTATTTTAGGGCAAAATTGCAGAAATTTCACTTATTTCAGAGAAAAAAAACAAAAATTTTTCTTATTTTGGGGCAAAAAGGCAGAAATTCACCTTATTTTGGGGTTAAATTGCAGAAATTTCACATATTTCAGGACAAAAAGGCAGAAATTTCCCGTAATTTGGGGCAAAATTGCAGAAATTTCACTTATTTTAGGGAAAAAAGGCAGAAATTTTTTTAATTTGGGGGCAAAAAGACAGAAATTTCGCTTATTTTGTGGCAAAAATGCAGAAATTTCTTTTATTTTGGGGTAAATTTGCAGAAATTTTACTTATTTCAGGGCATAATTAAAAATTCTTTTTATTTTGGGGCAAAAAGACAGAAATTCCGTTTATTTTGGGGTAAAAAGGCAGAAATTTCACTTATTTTGAGGTAAAAAGGCAGAAATTCCTTTTTTTGAGGCAAAAATGAAGAAATTTCCCTTTTTTGTTGCAAAAGGTATACATTCCCCTTAATTTCAGGATAAAAAGCAGAAATTCCCCGTATTTTGGAGCAAAATTGCAGAAATTCTGCTTATTTTGGGGCAAAAATACGGAAAATCTCCTTTT
The DNA here is from genome assembly GCF_963924665.1 of Micromys minutus. Classification (NCBI taxonomy): domain Eukaryota; kingdom Metazoa; phylum Chordata; class Mammalia; order Rodentia; family Muridae; genus Micromys; species Micromys minutus. Next base: position 7,554,247 of record NW_027667467.1, on the reverse strand, counting down.
TCAGGAGCAAACAGTCAGAAATTCCCCATATTGTGGGGCAAAATTGCAGAAATTTTTTTTTTTACATTGGGGAAATTGCAGAAATTTCCCTTATTTTAAGGCAAAATTGCAGAAATTTCACTTATTTCAGGTTAATAAGTCAGAAATTCCTCTTATATTGGGGCAAAATTGCAAAAATTTCTTTTACATTGGGGCAAAATTGCAGAAATTTCTCTTATTTTCTGTCAAAATTGCAGATATTTCACTTATTTCAGGGTAATAAGTCAGAAATTCCCCTTATTTTGGGGCAATAAAGACAGAAATTCCCTTTGTTTTCGGGGAAAAAGACAGAAATTTACTTATTTAGAGGCAAAAATGCAGAAATTCCCCTTATTTTGAAGCAAAAATGAAAAAATTTCCATTTTTATGGCAAAAAGTTATGCATTCCCATTATTTTCAGGCAATAAGGCAGAAATTCCCCGTATTTTGGAGCAAAATTGCAGAAATTCCCCTAATTTTGGGGCAAAAGGCAGAAATTCCCTTTATGTTGGGGCAAAAATCAGAAATTCCCTTTATTTTGGGGCAAAATTCCAGAAATTTCCTTTATTTTGGGGCAAAATTGCAGAAATTCACCTTATTTTGGAGTAAAATTGCAGAAATTTCACATATTTCAGTGCAAAAAGGCAGAAATTTCCCTTATTTTGGGGCAAAATTGCAGAAATTTCACTTCTTTCAGTGTAAGAAGTCAGAAATTCCCATTATTTTGGGGCAAAAAAGACAGAAATTCCCTTTGTTTTGGGGGAAATAGACAGAAATTCCACTTATTTAGAGGCAAAAAAGCCGAAATTCTTCTTATTTTGGAGCAAAAATGAAGAAATTTTCCTCTTTTATGGCAAAAACTTATGCATTTCCTCTATTTTTGGGCAAAATGCAGATTCCCCGTATTTTGGAGCAAAATTACAGAAATTCCTTTAATTCTGGGGCAAAAAGGCAGAAATTCCCTATATGCTGGGGCAAAAAGACAGAAATTCTCCTTATTTTGTGGCAAAACTCAGAAATTCCCCTTATTTTGGGGCAGAATTCCAGAAATTTCCATTAATTTGGGGCAAAATTGCAGGAATTTCACTTATTTTGGGGCAAAATTGCAGAAATTTCACTTATTTCAGGGAAAAAAGGCAGAAATTTTCCTTATTTTGGGGCAAAAATGCAGAAATTCCCCTTATTTTGAGTTAAAAAGGCTGAAATTCCCTTTATTTGGAGGCAAAAAGGCAGAAATTTCCCTTATTTTGGGGCAAAAAGACAGAAATTCCCCTTATTTTGTGGCAAAAACGCAGAAATTTCTTTTATTTTAGGGCAAAATTGCAAAAATTTCAGTAATTTCAGGACATAATTCAAAAATTCCTTTTATTTTGGGGCAAAAAGACAGAAATTCCGTTTATTTTTGGGTAAAAAGGCAGAAATTTCACTTACTTTGTTGTAAAAAGTTAGAAATTCCTCTTATTTTGAGGCAAAAATGAAGAAATTTCCCTTTTTTGTGGCAAAAGATATACATTCCCCTTATTCTCGGGCAAAAAAGCAGAAATTCCCCATATTTTGGAGCAAAACTGCAGAAATTCCCCTAATTGTGGGGCAAAAAGGCAGAAATTCCCTATATGTTGGGGCAAAAAGACAGAAATTCTCCTTATTTTGGAACAAAACTCAGAAATTCCACTTATTTTGGGGCAAAATTCCAGAAATTTCCCTTATTTTGGGCAAAATAGCAGAAATTTCACTTATTTTGGGGCAAAATTGCAGAAATTTCACTTATTTCAGGGAAAAAGGCAGAAATTTTCCTTATTTTGGGGCACAAAGGCAGAAATTCTTAATATTTTGTGGCAAAAATGCAGAAATTTCCCTTATTTTGAGGTATAAAGGCTGAAATTCCCCTTATTTGGTGGCAAAAAGGCAGAAATTCCCCTTATTTTGTGGCAAAAAGGCAGAAATTTCTTTTATTTTGGGGCAAAATTGCAGAAGTTTCACTTATTTCAGGGCATAATTCAAAAATTCCTTTTATTTTTGGGCAAAAAGACAGAAATTCTGTTTATTTTTGGGTATAAAGGCAGAAATTTCACTTATTTTGAGGTAAAAAGGCAGAAATTCCTCTTATTTTAGGGCAAAAATGAAGAAATTCCTTTTTTTTGTGGGAAAAGGTATACATTCCTCTTACTTTCGGGATAAAAAGCAGAAATTCCTCGTATTTTGAAGCAAAATTGCAGAAATTCTCATAATTTTCGGGCAAAAAGGCAGAAATTCTCCTTATTTTGGGGCAAAAAGAAAGATAATCTCTTTTTTTCGGGAGCAAACAGTCAGAAATTTTCCTTATTTTGGGGCAAAATTGCAGAAATTTCCTTTACATTGGGGCAAAGTTGCAGAAATTTCCCTTATTTTGGGGCAAAATTGCAGAAATTTCACTTATTTCAGGGTAATAAGTCAGAAATTCCCCTTATTTTGGGGCAAAAAAGACAGAAATTCCCTTTGTTTTGGGGGAAAAATACAGAAATTTTACTTATTTAGAGGCAAAAATGCAGAAATTTTTCTTATTTTGGAGCAAAAATGAAGAAATTTCCCTTTATATGGCAAAAAGGTATGCATTCCCATTATTTTCGGGCAAAAAGTCACTAATTCCCCGTATTTTGGAGCAAAATTGCAGAAATTCCCCTAATTTTGGGGCAAAAGGCAGAAATTCTCTTTATTTTGGGGCAAAATCAGAAATTCCCCTTATTTTGGGGCAAAATTCCAGAAATTTCCTTTATTTTGAAGCAAAATTGCAGGAATTTACCATATTTTGGGGCAAAATTGCAAAAATTTCTCTTATTTGAGGCAAAATTGCAGAAATTTCACTTATTTTCAGGTAAAAAGTCCCAAATTTTCTTTATTTTGGGGCAAAAAGTGAGAAAATCCTCTTATTTTGGGGCAAAATTCCAGAAATGTCCCTTATTATGGGGAAAAATGGCAGAAATTTCCCTTATTTTAGGGCAAAATTGCAGAAATTTCACTTATTTCAGAGAAAAAAAACAAAAATTTTTCTTATTTTGGGGCAAAAAGGCAGAAATTCACCTTATTTTGGGGTTAAATTGCAGAAATTTCACATATTTCAGGACAAAAAGGCAGAAATTTCCCGTAATTTGGGGCAAAATTGCAGAAATTTCACTTATTTTAGGGAAAAAAGGCAGAAATTTTTTTTATTTGGGGGCAAAAAGACAGAAATTTCGCTTATTTTGTGGCAAAAATGCAGAAATTTCTTTTATTTTGGGGTAAATTTGCAGAAATTTTACTTATTTCAGGGCATAATTAAAAATTCTTTTTATTTTGGGGCAAAAAGACAGAAATTCCGTTTATTTTGGGGTAAAAAGGCAGAAATTTCACTTATTTTGAGGTAAAAAGGCAGAAATTCCTTTTTTTGAGGCAAAAATGAAGAAATTTCCCTTTTTTGTTGCAAAAGGTATACATTCCCCTTACTTTCAGGATAAAAAGCAGAAATTCCCCGTATTTTGGAGCAAAATTGCAGAAATTCTGCTTATTTTGGGGCAAAAATACGGAAAATCTCCTTTTTCAGGAGCAAACAGTCAGAAATTCCCCATATTGTGGGGCAAAATTGCAGAAATTTTTTTTTTACATTGGGGAAATTGCAGAAATTTCCCTTATTTTAAGGCAAAATTGCAGAAATTTCACTTATTTCAGGTTAATAAGTCAGAAATTCCTCTTATATTGGGGCAAAATTGCAAAAATTTCTTTTACATTGGGGCAAAATTGCAGAAATTTCTCTTATTTTCTGTCAAAATTGCAGATATTTCACTTATTTCAGGGTAATAAGTAAGAAATTCCCCTTATTTTGGGGCAATAAAGACAGAAATTCCCTTTGTTTTCGGGGAAAAAGACAGAAATTTACTTATTTAGAGGCAAAAATGCAGAAATTCCCCTTATTTTGAAGCAAAAATGAAAAAATTTCCATTTTTATGGCAAAAAGTTATGCATTCCCATTATTTTCAGGCAATAAGGCAGAAATTCCCCGTATTTTGGAGCAAAATTGCAGAAATTCCCCTAATTTTGGGGCAAAAGGCAGAAATTCCCTTTATGTTGGGGCAAAAATCAGAAATTCCCTTTATTTTGGGGCAAAATTCCAGAAATTTCCTTTATTTTGGGGCAAAATTGCAGAAATTCACCTTATTTTGGAGTAAAATTGCAGAAATTTCACATATTTCAGTGCAAAAAGGCAGAAATTTCCCTTATTTTGGGGCAAAATTGCAGAAATTTCACTTATTTCAGTGTAAGAAGTCAGAAATTCCCATTATTTTGGGGCAAAAAAGACAGAAATTCCCTTTGTTTTGGGGGAAATAGACAGAAATTCCACATATTTAGAGGCAAAAAAGCCGAAATTCTTCTTATTTTGGAGCAAAAATGAAGAAATTTTCCTCTTTTATGGCAAAAACTTATGCATTTCCTCTATTTTTGGGCAAAATGCAGATTCCCCGTATTTTGGAGCAAAATTACAGAAATTCCTTTAATTCTGGGGCAAAAAGGCAGAAATTCCCTATATGCTGGGGCAAAAAGACAGAAATTCTCCTTATTTTGTGGCAAAACTCAGAAATTCCCCTTATTTTGGGGCAGAATTCCAGAAATTTCCATTAATTTGGGGCAAAATTGCAGGAATTTCACTTATTTTGGGGCAAAATTGCAGAAATTTCACTTATTTCAGGGAAAAAAGGCAGAAATTTCCCTTATTTTGGGGCAAAAAGACAGAAATTCCCCTTATTTTGTGGCAAAAACGCAGAAATTTCTTTTATTTTAGGGCAAAATTGCAAAAATTTCAGTAATTTCAGGACATAATTCAAAAATTCCTTTTATTTTGGGGCAAAAAGACAGAAATTCCGTTTATTTTTGGGTAAAAAGGCAGAAATTTCACTTACTTTGTTGTAAAAAGTTAGAAATTCCTCTTATTTTGAGGCAAAAATGAAGAAATTTCCCTTTTTTGTGGCAAAAGGTATACATTCCCCTTATTCTCGGGCAAAAAAGCAGAAATTCCCCGTATTTTGGAGCAAAACTGCAGAAATTCCCCTAATTGTGGGGCAAAAAGGCAGAAATTCCCTATATGTTGGGGCAAAAAGACAGAAATTCTCCTTATTTTGGAACAAAACTCAGAAATTCCACTTATTTTGGGGCAAAATTCCAGAAATTTCCCTTATTTTGGGCAAAATAGCAGAAATTTCACTTATTTTGGGGCAAAATTGCAGAAATTTCACTTATTTCAGGGAAAAAGGCAGAAATTTTCCTTATTTTGGGGCACAAAGGCAGAAATTCTTAATATTTTGTGGCAAAAATGCAGAAATTCCCCTTATTTTGAGGTATAAAGGCTGAAATTCCCCTTATTTGGGGGCAAAAAGGCAGAAATTCCCCTTATTTTGTGGCAAAAAGGCAGAAATTTCTTTTATTTTGGGGCAAAATTGCAGAAGTTTCACTTATTTCAGGGCATAATTCAAAAATTCCTTTTATTTTTGGGCAAAAAGACAGAAATTCTGTTTATTTTTGGGTATAAAGGCAGAAATTTCACTTATTTTGAGGTAAAAAGGCAGAAATTCCTCTTATTTTAGGGCAAAAATGAAGAAATTCCTTTTTTTTGTGGGAAAAGGTATACATTCCTCTTACTTTCGGGATAAAAAGCAGAAATTCCTCGTATTTTGAAGCAAAATTGCAGAAATTCTCATAATTTTCGGGCAAAAAGGCAGAAATTCTCCTTATTTTGGGGCAAAAAGAAAGATAATCTTTTTTTTTCGGGAGCAAACAGTCAGAAATTTTCCTTATTTTGGGGCAAAATTGCAGAAATTTCCTTTACATTGGGGCAAAGTTGCAGAAATTTCCCTTATTTTGGGGCAAAATTGCAGAAATTTCACTTATTTCAGGGTAATAAGTCAGAAATTCCCCTTATTTTGGGGCAAAAAAGACAGAAATTCCCTTTGTTTTGGGGGAAAAATACAGAAATTTTACTTATTTAGAGGCAAAAATGCAGAAATTTTTCTTATTTTGGAGCAAAAATGAAGAAATTTCCCTTTATATGGCAAAAAGGTATGCATTCCCATTATTTTCGGGCAAAAAGTCACTAATTCCCCGTATTTTGGAGCAAAATTGCAGAAATTCCCCTAATTTTGGGGCAAAAGGCAGAAATTCTCTTTATTTTGGGGCAAAATCAGAAATTCCCCTTATTTTGGGGCAAAATTCCAGAAATTTCCTTTATTTTGAAGCAAAATTGCAGGAATTTACCATATTTTGGGGCAAAATTGCAGAAATTTCTCTTATTTGAGGCAAAATTGCAGAAATTTCACTTATTTTCAGGTAAAAAGTCCCAAATTTTCTTAATTTTGGGGCAAAAAGTGAGAAAATCCTCTTATTTTGGGGCAAAATTCCAGAAATGTCCCTTATTATGGGGAAAAATGGCAGAAATTTCCCTTATTTTAGGGCAAAATTGCAGAAATTTCACTTATTTCAGAGAAAAAAAACAAAAATTTTTCTTATTTTGGGGCAAAAAGGCAGAAATTCACCTTATTTTGGGGTTAAATTGCAGAAATTTCACATATTTCAGGACAAAAAGGCAGAAATTTCCCGTAATTTGGGGCAAAATTGCAGAAATTTCACTTATTTTAGGGAAAAAAGGCAGAAATTTTTTTAATTTGGGGGCAAAAAGACAGAAATTTCGCTTATTTTGTGGCAAAAATGCAGAAATTTCTTTTATTTTGGGGTAAATTTGCAGAAATTTTACTTATTTCAGGGCATAATTAAAAATTCTTTTTATTTTGGGGCAAAAAGACAGAAATTCCGTTTATTTTGGGGTAAAAAGGCAGAAATTTCACTTATTTTGAGGTAAAAAGGCAGAAATTCCTTTTTTTGAGGCAAAAATGAAGAAATTTCCCTTTTTTGTTGCAAAAGGTATACATTCCCCTTACTTTCAGGATAAAAAGCAGAAATTCCCCGTATTTTGGAGCAAAATTGCAGACATTCTGCTTATTTTGGGGCAAAAATACAGAAAATCTCCTTTTTCAGGAGCAAACAGTCAGAAATTCCCCATATTGTGGGGCAAAATTGCAGAATTTTTTTTTTTACATTGGGGAAATTGCAGAAATTTCCCTTATTTTAAGGCAAAATTGCAGAAATTTCACTTATTTCAGGATAATAAGTCATAAATTCCTCTTGTATTGGGGCAAAATTGCAAAAATTTCTTTTACATTGGGGCAAAATTGCAGAAATTTCTCTTATTTTCTGTCAAAATTGCAGATATTTCACTTATTTCAGGGTAATAAGTCAGAAATTCCCCTTATTTTGGGGCAATAAAGACAGAAATTCCCTTTGTTTTCGGGGAAAAAGACAGAAATTTACTTATTTAGAGCAAAAATGCAGAAATTCCCCTTATTTTGAAGCAAAAATGAAAAAATTTCCATTTTTATGGCAAAAAAGTATGCATTCCCATTATTTTCAGGCAATAAGGCAGAAATTCCCCGTATTTTGGAGCAAAATTGCAGAAATTCCCCTAATTTTGGGGCAAAAGGCAGAAATTCCCTTTATGTTGGGGCAAAAATCAGAAATTCCCCTTATTTTGGGGCAAAATTCCAGAAATTTCCTTTATTTTGGGGCAAAATTGCAGAAATTCACCTTATTTTGGAGTAAAATTGCAGAAATTTCACATATTTCAGTGCAAAAAGGCAGAAATTTCCCTTATTTTGGGGCAAAATTGCAGAAATTTCACTTATTTCAGTGTAAGAAGTCAGAAATTCCCATTATTTTGGGGCAAAAAAGACAGAAATTCCCTTTGTTTTGGGGGAAATAGACAGAAATTCCACTTATTTAGAGGCAAAAAAGCCGAAATTCTTCTTATTTTGGAGCAAAAATGAAGAAATTTTCCTCTTTTATGGCAAAAACTTATGCATTTCCTCTATTTTTGGGCAAAATGCAGAAATTCCCCGTATTTTGGAGCAAAATTACAGAAATTCCTTTAATTCTGGGGCAAAAAGGCAGAAATTCCCTATATGTTGGGGCAAAAAGACAGAAATTCTCCTTATTTTGTGGCAAAACTCAGAAATTCCCCTTATTTTGGGGCAGAATTCCAGAAATTTCCATTAATTTGGGGCAAAATTGCAGGAATTTCACTTATTTTGGGGCAAAATTGCAGAAATTTCACTTATTTCAGGGAAAAAAGGCAGAAATTTTCCTTATTTTGGGGCAAAAATGCAGAAATTCCCCTTATTTTGAGTTAAAAAGGATGAAATTCCCTTTATTTGGAGGCAAAAAGGCAGAAATTTCCCTTATTTTGGGGCAAAAAGACAGAAATTCCCCTTATTTTGTGGCAAAAACGCAGAAATTTCTTTTATTTTAGGGCAAAATTGCAAAAATTTCACTAATTTCAGGACATAATTCAAAAATTCCTTTTATTTTGGGGCAAAAAGACAGAAATTCCGTTTATTTTTGGGTAAAAAGGCAGAAATTTCACTTACTTTGTTGTAAAAAGTTAGAAATTCCTCTTATTTTGAGGCAAAAATGAAGAAATTTCCCTTTTTTGTGGCAAAAGGTATACATTTCCCTTATTCTCGGGCAAAAAAGCAGAAATTCCCCGTATTTTGGAGCAAAACTGCAGAAATTCCCCTAATTGTGGGGCAAAAAGGCAGAAATTCCCTATATGTTGGGGCAAAAAGACAGAAATTCTCCTTATTTTGGAACAAAACTCAGAAATTCCACTTATTTTGGGGCAAAATTCCAGAAATTTCCCTTATTTTGGGCAAAATAGCAGAAATTTCACTTATTTTGGGGCAAAATTGCAGAAATTTCACTTATTTCAGGGAAAAAGGCAGAAATTTTCCTTATTTTGGGGCAAAAAGGCAGAAATTCTTAATATTTTGTGGCAAAAATGCAGAAATTCCCCTTATTTTGAGGTATAAAGGCTGAAATTCCCCTTATTTGGGGGCAAAAAGGCAGAAATTCCCCTTATTTTGTGGCAAAAAGGCAGAAATTTCTTTTATTATGGGGCAAAATTGCAGAAGTTTCACTTATTTCAGGGCATAATTCAAAAATTCCTTTTATTTTTGGGCAAAAAGACAGAAATTCCGTTTATTTTTGGGTATAAAGGCAGAAATTTCACTTATTTTGAGGTAAAAAGGCAGAAATTCCTCTTATTTTAGGGCAAAAATGAAGAAATTCCTTTTTTTTGTGGGAAAAGGTATACATTCCTCTTACTTTCGGGATAAAAAGCAGAAATTCCTCGTATTTTGAAGCAAAATTGCAGAAATTCTCATAATTTTCAGGCAAAAAGGCAGAAATTCTCCTTATTTTGGGGCAAAAAGAAAGATAATCTCTTTTTTTCGGGAGCAAACAGTCAGAAATTTTCCTTATTTTGGGGCAAAATTGCAGAAATTTCCTTTACATTGGGGCAAAATTGCAGAAATTTCCCTTATTTTGGGGCAAAATTGCAGAAATTTCACTTATTTCAGGGTAATAAGTCAGAAATTCCCCTTATTTTGGGGCAAAAAAGACAGAAATTCCCTTTGTTTTGGGGGAAAAATACAGAAATTTTACTTATTTAGAGGCAAAAATGCAGAAATTTTTCTTATTTTGGAGCAAAAATGAAGAAATTTCCCTTTATATGGCAAAAAGGTATGCATTCCCATTATTTTCGGGCAAAAAGTCACTAATTCCCCGTATTTTGGAGCAAAATTGCAGAAATTCCCCTAATTTTGGGGCAAAAGGCAGAAATTCTCTTTATTTTGGGGCAAAATCAGAAATTCCCCTTATTTTGGGGCAAAATTCCAGAAATTTCCTTTATTTTGAAGCAAAATTGCAGGAATTTACCATATTTTGGGGCAAAATTGCAGAAATTTCTCTTATTTGAGGCAAAATTGCAGAAATTTCACTTATTTTCAGGTAAAAAGTCCCAAATTTTCTTTATTTTGGGGCAAAAAGTGAGAAAATCCTCTTATTTTGGGGCAAAATTCCAGAAATGTCCCTTATTATGGGGAAAAATGGCAGAAATTTCCCTTATTTTAGGGCAAAATTGCAGAAATTTCACTTATTTCAGAGAAAAAAAACAAAAATTTTTCTTATTTTGGGGCAAAAAGGCAGAAATTCACCTTATTTTGGGGTTAAATTGCAGAAATTTCACATATTTCAGGACAAAAAGGCAGAAATTTCCCGTAATTTGGGGCAAAATTGCAGAAATTTCACTTATTTTAGGGAAAAAAGGCAGAAATTTTTTTTATTTGGGGGCAAAAAGACAGAAATTTCGCTTATTTTGTGGCAAAAATGCAGAAATTTCTTTTATTTTGGGGTAAATTTGGAGAAATTTTACTTATTTCAGGGCATAATTAAAAATTCTTTTTATTTTGGGGCAAAAAGACAGAAATTCCGTTTATTTTGGGGTAAAAAGGCAGAAATTTCACTTATTTTGAGGTAAAAAGGCAGAAATTCCTTTTTTTGAGGCAAAAATGAAGAAATTTCCCTTTTTTGTTGCAAAAGGTATACATTCCCCTTACTTTCAGGATAAAAAGCAGAAATTCCCCGTATTTTGGAGCAAAATTGCAGAAATTCTGCTTATTTTGGGGCAAAAATACAGAAAATCTCCTTTTTCAGGAGCAAACAGTCAGAAATTCCCCATATTGTGGGGCAAAATTGCAGAAATTTTTTTTTTACATTGGGGAAATTGCAGAAATTTCCCTTATTTTAAGGCAAAATTGCAGAAATTTCACTTATTTCAGGATAATAAGTCAGAAATTCCTCTTGTATTGGGGCAAAATTGCAAAAATTTCTTTTACATTGGGGCAAAATTGCAGAAATTTCTCTTATTTTCTGTCAAAATTGCAGATATTTCACTTATTTCAGGGTAATAAGTCAGAAATTCCCCTTATTTTGGGGCAATAAAGACAGAAATTCCCTTTGTTTTCGGGGAAAAAGACAGAAATTTACTTATTTAGAGGCAAAAATGCAGAAATTCCCCTTATTTTGAAGCAAAAATGAAAAAATTTCCATTTTTATGGCAAAAAGGTATGCATTCCCATTATTTTCAGGCAATAAGGCAGAAATTCCCCGTATTTTGGAGCAAAATTGCAGAAATTCCCCTAATTTTGGGGCAAAAGGCAGAAATTCCCTTTATGTTGGGGCAAAAATCAGAAATTCCCCTTATTTTGGGGCAAAATTCCATAAATTTCCTTTATTTTGGGGCAAAATTGCAGAAATTCACCTTATTTTGGAGTAAAATTGCAGAAATTTCACATATTTCAGTGCAAAAAGGCAGAAATTTCCCTTATTTTGGGGCAAAATTGCAGAAATTTCACTTATTTCAGTGTAAGAAGTCAGAAATTCCCATTATTTTGGGGCAAAAAAGACAGAAATTCCCTTTGTTTTGGGGGAAATAGACAGAAATTCCACTTATTTAGAGGCAAAAAAGCCGAAATTCTTCTTATTTTGGAGCAAAAATGAAGAAATTTTCCTCTTTTATGGCAAAAACTTATGCATTTCCTCTATTTTTGGGCAAAATGCAGAAATTCCCCGTATTTTGGAGCAAAATTACAGAAATTCCTTTAATTCTGGGGCAAAAAGGCAGAAATTCCCTATATGTTGGGGCAAAAAGACAGAAATTCTCCTTATTTTGTGGCAAAACTCAGAAATTCCCCTTATTTTGGGGCAGAATTCCAGAAATTTCCATTAATTTGGGGCAAAATTGCAGGAATTTCACTTATTTTGGGGCAAAATTGCAGAAATTTCACTTATTTCAGGGAAAAAAGGCAGAAATTTTCCTTATTTTGGGGCAAAAATGCAGAAATTCCCCTTATTTTGAGTTAAAAAGGATGAAATTCCCTTTATTTGGAGGCAAAAAGGCAGAAATTTCCCTTATTTTGGGGCAAAAAGACAGAAATTCCCCTTATTTTGTGGCAAAAACGCAGAAATTTCTTTTATTTTAGGGCAAAATTGCAAAAATTTCACTAATTTCAGGACATAATTCAAAAATTCCTTTTATTTTGGGGCAAAAAGACAGAAATTCCGTTTATTTTTGGGTAAAAAGGCAGAAATTTCACTTACTTTGTTGTAAAAAGTTAGAAATTCCTCTTATTTTGAGGCAAAAATGAAGAAATTTCCCTTTTTTGTGGCAAAAGGTATACATTTCCCTTATTCTCGGGCAAAAAAGCAGAAATTCCCCGTATTTTGGAGCAAAACTGCAGAAATTCCCCTAATTGTGGGGCAAAAAGGCAGAAATTCCCTATATGTTGGGGCAAAAAGACAGAAATTCTCCTTATTTTGGAACAAAACTCAGAAATTCCACTTATTTTGGGGCAAAATTCCAGAAATTTCCCTTATTTTGGGCAAAATAGCAGAAATTTCACTTATTTTGGGGCAAAATTGCAGAAATTTCACTTATTTCAGGGAAAAAGGCAGAAATTTTCCTTATTTTGGGGCAAAAAGGCAGAAATTCTTAATATTTTGTGGCAAAAATGCAGAAATTCCCCTTATTTTGAGGTATAAAGGCTGAAATTCCCCTTATTTGGGGGCAAAAAGGCAGAAATTCCCCTTATTTTGTGGCAAAAAGGCAGAAATTTCTTTTATTATGGGGCAAAATTGCAGAAGTTTCACTTATTTCAGGGCATAATTCAAAAATTCCTTTTATTTTTGGGCAAAAAGACAGAAATTCCGTTTATTTTTGGGTATAAAGGCAGAAATTTCACTTATTTTGAGGTAAAAAGGCAGAAATTCCTCTTATTTTAGGGCAAAAATGAAGAAATTCCTTTTTTTTGTGGGAAAAGGTATACATTCCTCTTACTTTCGGGATAAAAAGCAGAAATTCCTCGTATTTTGAAGCAAAATTGCATAAATTCTCATAATTTTCAGGCAAAAAGGCAGAAATTCTCCTTATTTTGGGGCAAAAAGAAAGATAATCTCTTTTTTTCGGGAGCAAACAGTCAGAAATTTTCCTTATTTTGGGGCAAAATTGCAGAAATTTCCTTTACATTGGGGCAAAATTGCAGAAATTTCCCTTATTTTGGGGCAAAATTGCAGAAATTTCACTTATTTCAGGGTAATAAGTCAGAAATTCCCCTTATTTTGGGGCAAAAAAGACAGAAATTCCCTTTGTTTTGGGGGAAAAATACAGAAATTTTACTTATTTAGAGGCAAAAATGCAGAAATTTTTCTTATTTTGGAGCAAAAATGAAGAAATTTCCCTTTATATGGCAAAAAGGTATGCATTCCCATTATTTTCGGGCAAAAAGTCACTAATTCCCCGTATTTTGGAGCAAAATTGCAGAAATTCCCCTAATTTTGGGGCAAAAGGCAGAAATTCTCTTTATTTTGGGGCAAAATCAGAAATTCCCCTTATTTTGGGGCAAAATTCCAGAAATTTCCTTTATTTTGAAGCAAAATTGCAGGAATTTACCATATTTTGGGGCAAAATTGCAGAAATTTCTCTTATTTGAGGCAAAATTGCAGAAATTTCACTTATTTTCAGGTAAAAAGTCTCAAATTTTCTTTATTTTGGGGCAAAAAGTGAGAAAATCCTCTTATTTTGGGGCAAAATTCCAGAAATGTCCCTTATTATGGGAAAAAATGGCAGAAATTTCCCTTATTTTAGGGCAAAATTGCAGAAATTTCACTTATTTCAGAGAAAAAAAAACAAAAATTTTTCTTACTTTGGGGCAAAAAGGCAGAAATTCACCTTATTTTGGGGTTAAATTGCAGAAATTTCTCATATTTCAGGACAAAAAGGCAGAAATTTCCCTTATTTTGGGGCAAAATTGCAGAAATTTCACTTATTTTAGGGAAAAAAGGCAGAAATTTTTTTTATTTGGGGGCAAAAAGACAGAAATTTCGCTTATTTTGTGGCAAAAATGCAGAAATTTCTTTTATTTTGGGGTAAATTTGCAGAAATTTTACTTATTTCAGGGCATAATTCAAAAATTCTTTTTATTTTGGGGCAAAATGACAGAAATTCCGTTTATTTTGGGGTAAAAAAACAGAAATTTCACTTATTTTGAGGTAAAAAGGCAGAAATTCCTTTTTTTGAGGCAAAAATGAAGAAATTTCTCTTTTTTGTTGCAAAAGGTATACATTCCCCTTACTTTCGGGATAAAAAGCAGAAATTCCCCGTATTTTGGAGCAAAATTGCAGACATTCTGCTTATTTTGGGGCAAAAATACAGAAAATCTCCTTTTTCAGGAGCAAACAGTCAGAAATTCCCCATATTGTGGGGCAAAATTGCAGAAATTTTTTTTTTTACATTGGGGAAATTGCAGAAATTTCCCTTATTTTAAGGCAAAATTGCAGAAATTTCACTTATTTCAGGTTAATAAGTCAGAAATTCCTCTTATATTGGGGCAAAATTGCAAAAATTTCTTTTACATTGGGGCAAAATTGCAGAAATTTCTCTTATTTTCTGTCAAAATTGCAGATATTTCACTTATTTCAGGGTAATAAGTCAGAAATTCCCCTTATTTTGGGGCAATAAAGACAGAAATTCCCTTTGTTTTCGGGGAAAAAGACAGAAATTTACTTATTTAGAGGCAAAAATGCAGAAATTCCCCTTATTTTGAAGCAAAAATGAAAAAATTTCCATTTTTATGGCAAAAAGTTATGCATTCCCATTATTTTCAGGCAATAAGGCAGAAATTCCCCGTATTTTGGAGCAAAATTGCAGAAATTCCCCTAATTTTGGGGCAAAAGGCAGAAATTCCCTTTATGTTGGGGCAAAAATCAGAAATTCCCCTTATTTTGGGGCAAAATTCCAGAAATTTCCTTTATTTTGGGGCAAAATTGCAGAAATTCACCTTATTTTGGAGTAAAATTGCAGAAATTTCACATATTTCAGTGCAAAAAGGCAGAAATTTCCCTTATTTTGGGGCAAAATTGCAGAAATTTCACTTATTTCAGTGTAAGAAGTCAGAAATTCCCATTATTTTGGGGCAAAAAAGACAGAAATTCCCTTTGTTTTGGGGGAAATAGACAGAAATTCCACTTATTTAGAGGCAAAAAAGCCGAAATTCTTCTTATTTTGGAGCAAAAATGAAGAAATTTTCCTCTTTTATGGCAAAAACTTATGCATTTCCTCTATTTTTGGCAAAATGCAGAAATTCCCCGTATTTTGGAGCAAAATTACAGAAATTCCTTTAATTCTGGGGCAAAAAGGCAGAAATTCCCTATATGTTGGGGCAAAAAGACAGAAATTCTCCTTATTTTGTGGCAAAACTCAGAAATTCCACTTATTTTGGGGCAGAATTCCAGAAATTTCCATTAATTTGGGGCAAAATTGCAGGAATTTCACTTATTTTGGGGCAAAATTGAGGAAATTTCACTTATTTCAGGGAAAAAAGGCAGAAATTTTCCTTATTTTGGGGCAAAAATGCAGAAATTCCCCTTATTTTGAGTTAAAAAGGATGAAATTCCCTTTATTTGGAGGCAAAAAGGCAGAAATTTCCCTTATTTTGGGGCAAAAAGACAGAAATTCCCCTTATTTTGTGGCAAAAACGCAGAAATTTCTTTTATTTTAGGGCAAAATTGCAAAAATTTCACTAATTTCAGGACATAATTCAAAAATTCCTTTTATTTTGGGGCAAAAAGACAGAAACTCCGTTTATTTTTGGGTAAAAAGGCAGAAATTTCACTTTCTTTGTTGTAAAAAGTTAGAAATTCCTCTTATTTTGAGGCAAAAATGAAGAAATTTCCCTTTTTTGTGGCAAAAGGTATACATTTCCCTTATTCTCGGGCAAAAAAGCAGAAATTCCCCGTATTTTGGAGCAAAACTGCAGAAATTCCCCTAATTGTGGGGCAAAAAGGCAGAAATTCCCTATATGTTGGGGCAAAAAGACAGAAATTCTCCTTATTTTGGAACAAAACTCAGAAATTCCACTTATTTTGGGGCAAAATTCCAGAAATTTCCCTTATTTTGGGCAAAATAGCAGAAATTTCACTTATTTTGGGGCAAAATTGCAGAAATTTCACTTATTTCAGGGAAAAAGGCAGAAATTTTCCTTATTTTGGGGCAAAAAGGCAGAAATTCTTAATATTTTGTGGCAAAAATGCAGAAATTCCCCTTATTTTGAGGTATAAAGGCTGAAATTCCCCTTATTTGGGGGCAAAAAGGCAGAAATTCCCCTTATTTTGTGGCAAAAAGGCAGAAATTTCTTTTATTTTGGGGCAAAATTGCAGAAGTTTCACTTATTTCAGGGCATAATTCAAAAATTCTTTTTATTTTTGGGCAAAAAGACAGAAATTCCGTTTATTTTTGGGTATAAAGGCAGAAATTTCACTTATTTTGAGGTAAAAAGGCAGAAATTCCTCTTATTTTAGGGCAAAAATGAAGAAATTCCTTTTTTTTGTGGGAAAAGGTATACATTCCTCTTACTTTCGGGATAAAAAGCAGAAATTCCTCGTATTTTGAAGCAAAATTGCAGAAATTCTCATAATTTTCGGGCAAAAAGGCAGAAATTCTCCTTATTTTGGGGCAAAAAGAAAGATAATCTTTTTTTTTCGGGAGCAAACAGTCAGAAATTTTCCTTATTTTGGGGCAAAATTGCAGAAATTTCCTTTACATTGGGGCAAAATTGCAGAAATTTCCCTTATTTTGGGGCAAAATTGCAGAAATTTCACTTATTTCAGGGTAATAAGTCAGAAATTCCCCTTATTTTGGGGCAAAAAAGACAGAAATTCCCCTTGTTTTGGGGGAAAAATACAGAAATTTTACTTATTTAGAGGCAAAAATGCAGAAATTTTTCTTATTTTGGAGCAAAAATGAAGAAATTTCACTTTATATGGCAAAAAGGTATGCATTCCCATTATTTTCGGGCAAAAAGTCACTAATTCCCCGTATTTTGGAGCAAAATTGCAGAAATTCCCCTAATTTTGGGGCAAAAGGCAGAAATTCTCTTTATTTTGGGGCAAAATCAGAAATTCCCCTTATTTTGGGGCAAAATTCCAGAAATTTCCTTTATTTTGAAGCAAAATTGCAGGAATTTACCATATTTTGGGGCAAAATTGCAGAAATTTCTCTTATTTGAGGCAAAATTGCAGAAATTTCACTTATTTTCAGGTAAAAAGTCTCAAATTTTCTTTATTTTGGGGCAAAAAGTGAGAAAATCCTCTTATTTTGGGGCAAAATTCCAGAAATGTCCCTTATTATGGGGAAAAATGGCAGAAATTTCCCTTATTTTAGGGCAAAATTGCAGAAATTTCACTTATTTCAGAGAAAAAAAACAAAACTTTTTCTTACTTTGGGGCAAAAAGGCAGAAATTCACCTTATTTTGGGGTTAAATTGCAGAAATTTCACATATTTCAGGACAAAAAGGCAGAAATTTCCCTTATTTTGGGGCAAAATTGCAGAAATTTCACTTATTTTAGGGAAAAAAGGCAGAAATTTTTTTTATTTGGGGGCAAAAAGACAGAAATTTCGCTTATTTTGTGGCAAAAATGCAGAAATTTCTTTTATTTTGGGGTAAATTTGCAGAAATTTTACTTATTTCAGGGCATAATTCAAAAATTCTTTTTATTTTGGGGCAAAAAGACAGAAATTCCGTTTATTTTGGGGTAAAAAGGCAGAAATTTCACTTATTTTGAGGTAAAAAGGCAGAAATTCCTTTTTTTGAGGCAAAAATGAAGAAATTTCTCTTTTTTGTTGCAAAAGGTATACATTCCCCTTACTTTCGGGATAAAAAGCAGAAATTCCCCGTATTTTGGAGCAAAATAGCAGACATTCTGCTTATTTTGGGGCAAAAATACAGAAAATCTCCTTTTTCAGGAGCAAACAGTCAGAAATTCCCCATATTGTGGGGCAAAATTGCAGAAATTTTTTTTTTACATTGGGGAAATTGCAGAAATTTCCCTTATTTTAAGCTAAAATTGCAGAAATTTCACTTATTTCAGGTTAATAAGTCAGAAATTCCTCTTATATTGGGGCAAAATTGCAAAAATTTCTTTTACATTGGGGCAAAATTGCAGAAATTTCTCTTATTTTCTGTCAAAATTGCAGATATTTCACTTATTTCAGGGTAATAAGTCAGAAATTCCCCTTATTTTGGGGCAATAAAGACAGAAATTCCCTTTGTTTTCGGGGAAAAAGACAGAAATTACTTAGAGGCAAAAATGCAGAAATTCCCCTTATTTTGAAGCAAAAATGAAAAAATTTCCATTTTTATGGCAAAAAGGTATGCATTCCCATTATTTTCAGGCAATAAGGCAGAAATTCCCCGTATTTTGGAGCAAAATTGCAGAAATTCCCCTAATTTTGGGGCAAAAGGCAGAAATTCCCTTTATGTTGGGGCAAAAATCAGAAATTCCCCTTATTTTGTGGCAAAATTCCAGAAATTTCCTTTATTTTGGGGCAAATTTGCAGAAATTCACCTTATTTTGTAGTAAAATTGCAGAAATTTCACATATTTCAGTGCAAAAAGGCAGAAATTTCCCTTATTTTGGGGCAAAATTGCAGAAATTTCACTTATTTCAGTGTATTAAGTCAGAAATTCCCATTATTTTGGGGCAAAAAAGACAGAAATTCCCTTTGTTTTGGGGGAAATAGACAGAAATTCCACTTATTTAGAGGCAAAAAAGAGAAATTCTTCTTATTTTGGAGCAAAAATGAAGAAATTTTCCTCTTTTATGGCAAAAACTTATGCATTTCCTCTATTTTTGGGCAAAATGCAGAAATTCCCCGTATTTTGGAGCAAAATTACAGAAATTCCTTTAATTCTGGGGCAAAAAGGCAGAAATTCCCTATATGTTGGGGCAAAAAGACAGAAATTCTCCTTATTTTGTGGCAAAACTCAGAAATTCCCCTTATTTTGGGGCAGAATTCCAGAAATTTCCATTAATTTGGGGCAAAATTGCAGAAATTTCACTTATTTTGGGGCAAAATTGCAGAAATTTCACTTATTTCAGGGAAAAAAGGCAGAAATTTTCCTTATTTTGGGGCAAAAATGCAGAAATTCCATTTATTTTGAGTTAAAAAGGCTGAAATTCCCTTTATTTGGGGGCAAAAAGGCAGAAATTTCCCTTATTTTGGGGCAAAAAAACAAAAATTCTCCTTATTTTGTGGCAAAAATGCAGAAATTTCTTTTACTTTGGGGCAAAATTGCAGAAATTTCACCTATTTCAGGGAATAATTCAAAAATTCCTTTTATTTTGGAGCAAAAAGTCAGAAATCCGTTTATTTTTGGGTAAAAACGCAGAAATTTCACTTATTTTGAGGTAAAAAGGCAGAAATTCCTCTTATTTTGGGGCAAAAATTAAGAAATTTCCCTTATTTTGTGGCAAAAGGTATACATTCCCCATACTTTCGGGATAAAAAGCAGAAATTCCCCGTATTTTGAAGCAAAATTGCAGAAATTCTCTCAATTTTCGTGCAAAAATGCAGAAATTTTCATTATTTTGGGGCAAAAAACAGAAAAATCTCCTTTTTCGGAAGCAAACAGTCAGAAATTCCTCTTATTTTGGGGCAAAATTGCAGAAATTTTCTTTATTTTGGGGCAAAATTGCAGAAATTCACCTTATTTTTGTGTAAAATTGCAGAAATTTCACATATTTCAGGGCAAAAAGGCAGAAATTTTCCTTATTTTGGGGCAAAATTACAGAAATTTCACTTATTTCAGTGTAAGAAGTCAGAAATTCTTCTTATTTTGGGGCAAAAAAGACAGAAATTCCCTTTGTTTTGGGGGAAATAGACAGAAATTCCACTTATTTAGAGGCAAAAAAGCCGAAATTCTTCTTATTTTGGAGAAAAAATGAAGAAATTTTCCTCTTTTATGGCAAAAACTTATGCATTTCCTCTATTTTCGGGCAAAATGCAGAAATTCCCCGTATTTTGGAGCAAAATTACAGAAATACCTTTAATTCTGGGGCAAAAAGGCAGAAATTCCCTATATGTTGGGGCAAAAAGACAGAAATTCTCCTTATTTTGTGGCAAAACTCATAAATTCCAATTATTTTGGGGCAGAATTCCAGAAATTTCCCTTATTTTGGGGCAAAATTGCAGAAATTTCACTTATTTTGGGGCAAAATTGCAGAAATTTCACTTATTTCAGGGAAAAAAGGCAAAAATTTTCCTTATTTTGGGGCAAAAATGCAGAAATCCCCCTTATTTCGAGGTAAAAGGGCTGAAATTCCCTTTATTTTGGGGCAAAAAGGCAGAAATTTCCCTTATTTTGGGGCAAAAGAACAAAAATTCCCCTTATTTTGTGGCAAAAATGCAGAAATTTCTTTTACTTTGGGGCAAAATTGCAGAAATTTCAGCTATTTCAGGGCATAATTCAAAAATTCCTTTTATTTTGGGGCAAAAAGTCAAAATCTGTTTATTTTTGGGTAAAAAGGCAGAAATTTCACTTATTTTGAGTAAAAAGGCAGAAATTCCTCTTATTTTGGGGCAAAAGTTAAGAAATTTCCCTTTTTTTGTGGCAAAAGGTATACATTCCTTTTACTTTCAGGATAAAAAGCAGAAATTCCCTGTATTTTGAAGCAAAATTGCAGAAATTCTCTCAATTTCGTGCAAAAAGGAAGAAATTCTCCTTATTTTGGGGCAAAAAACAGAAAATTCTCCTTTCGGGAGCAAACAGTCAGAAATTTCCCTTATTTTGGGGCAAAATTGCAGAAATTTTTTTTACATTGGGGCAAAATTGCAGAAATTTCCCTTATTTTGGGGCAAAGTTGCAGACATTTTACTTATTTCAGGGTAATAAGTCAGAAATTCCCTTTATTTTGGGGCAAAAAAGACAGAAATTTTCTTTGTTTGGGTGAAAAAAGACAGAAATTCCACTTATTTAGAGGCAAAAAGGCAGAAATTCCCTTTATTTTAAAGCAAAAATGAAGAAATTTCCCTTTTTATAGCAAAAAGGTATGCATTCCTATTATTTTTGGGCAAAAAGGCAGAAATTCCCCGTATTTTAGAGCAAAATTGCAGAAATTCCCCTAATTGTTTGGCAAAAGGCAGAAATTCCCTTTATTTTGGAGCAAAAATGAAGAAGTTTCCCTTTTTATAGCAAAAAGGTATGCATTCCTATTATTTTCGGGCAAAAAGGCAGAAATTCCCCGTATTTTAGAGCAAAATTGCTGAAATTCCCCTAATTGTGGGGCAAAAGGCAGAAATTCCCTTTATTTTGGAGCAAAAATGAAGAAATTTACCTTTTTATGGTAAAAAGTTATGAATTCCCATTATTTTCGGGCAAAAAGGCAGAAATTCCCTGTATTTTAGAGCAAAATTGCAGAAATTCCTTTAATTTTGGGGCAAAAGGCAGAAATTCCCTTTATTTTGGGGCAAAAATCAGAAATTCCTCTTATTTTGGGGCAAAATTCCAGAAATTTCCTTTATTTTTGAGGCAAAATTGCAGGAATTTACCTTATTTTGGGGCAAAATTGCAGAAATTTCTCTTATTTGGGGCAAAATTAAAGAAATTTAACTTATTTTCAGATAAAAAGGCTGAAATTTCCTTTATTTTGGGATAAAAAGAGAGAAATAATCCTTATTTTGGGGCAAAATTGCAGAAATTTCCCTTATTATGGGGAAAAATTGCAGAAATTTCCCTTATTTTAGGGCAAAATTGCAGAAATTTCACTTATTTCAGAGAAAAAAATCAAAAATTTTTCTTTTTTTGGGGCAAAAAGACAGAAATTCCCATTATTTTGGGGCAAAAAGGCAGAAATTCACCTTATTTTGGGGTAAAATTGCAGAAATTTCATATATTTCAGGGCAAAAAGGCAGAAATTTCCCTTATTTTGGGGCAAAATTGCAGAATTTTCACTTATTTTAGGGTAATAAGTCAGAAATTCCCCTTATTTTGGGGCAAAAGAGACAGAAATTCTTTTTGTTTTGGGGGAAAAAGACAGAAATTCCACTTATTTAGAGGCAAAAAGGCAGAAATTTCCCTTATTTTGGAGCAAAAATGAAGAAATTTCCCTTTTTATGGCAAAAAGTTATGCATTCCCATTATGTTCAGGCAAAAAGGTAGAAATTCCCTGTATATTGGAGCAAAATTGCTGAAATTCCCCTAATTTTGGGGCAAAATGCAGAAATTCCCTTTATGCTGAGGCAAAAATCAGAAATTCCCCTTATTTTGGGGCAAAATTCCAGGAAATTCATTTATTTTGGGGAAAAATTGCAGGAATTTACCTTATTTTGGGGCAAAATTGTAGAAATTTCTCTTATTTGGTGCAAAATTGCAGAAATTTCACTTATTTTCAGGTAAAAAGGCTGAAATTTCCTTAATTTTGGGGCAAAAAGAATGAAATTCCTCTTCTTTTAGGGCAAAATTGCAGAAATTTCCCTTATTATGGGGAAAAATTGCAGAAATTTGACTTATTTCAGAGAAAAAAATCAAAAATTTTTCTTTTTTTTTGGGCAAACAGGCAGAAATCTCCATTATTTTTGGGCAAAAAGGCAGAAATTGACCTTATTTTGGGGTAAAATTGCAGAAATTTCACATATTTCAGGGCAAAAAGGTAGAAATTTCCCTTATTTTGGGGCAAAATTGCAGAAATTTCACTTATTTCAGGGTAATAAGTCAGAAATTCCCCTTATTTTGGGGCAAAAAAAACAGAAATTCCCTTTGTTTTGAGGGAAAAAGACAGAAATTCCACTTATTTAGAGTTAAAAATGCAGAAATTCCCGTTATTTTAGAGCAAAAATGAAGAAATTTCCCTTTTTATGGCAAAAAAGTATGCATTCCCATTATTTCGGGCAAAAAGGCAGAAATTCCCCGTATTTCGGAGCAAAATTGCAGAAATTCCCCTTATTTTAGAACAAAAGGCAGAAATTCCTTTTATTTTGGGGCAAAAATCAGAAAATCCCCTTATTTTGGGGCAAAATTCCAGAAATTTCCATTATTTGGGGTAAAATTGCAGAAATTTCACTTATTTTCAGATAAAAAGGCTGAAATTTCCTTTATTTTGGGGCAAATAGGGAGAAATTCCTCTTATTTTGTGGCAAAATTGCAGAATTTTCCCTTATGGAGAAAAATTGCAGAAATTTCCCTTCTTTTAGGGCAAAATTGAAGAAATTTCACTTATTTCCGAGAAAAAAAGCAAAAATTTTTCTTATTTTGGGACAAAAAGGCAGAAATTCCCATTATTTTGGGGCAAAAAGGCAGAAATTCACTTTATTTTGGGGTAAAATTGCAGAAATTTCACATATTTTAGGGCAAAAAGTCAGAAATTTCCCCTATTTTGGGGCAAAATTGCAGAAATTTCACTTATTTCAGGGTAATAAGTCAGAAATTCCTCTTATTTTGGGGCAAAAAAGACAGAAATTCCCTTTGTTTTGGGGGAAAAAGACAGAAATTCCACTTATTTAGAGGCAAAAAAGCCGAAATTCTTCTTATTTTGGAACAAAAATGAAGAAATTTTCCTCTTTTATGCCAAAAACTTATGCATTTCCTCTATTTTCTGGCAAAATGCAGAAATTCCCCGTATTTTGGAGCAAAATTGCAGAAATTCCTCTAATTCTGGGGCAAAAAGGCAGAAATTCCCTATACGTTGGGGCAAAAAGACAGAAATTCTCCTTATTTTGGGGCAAAACTCAGAATTTCCCCTTATTTTGGGGCAAAATTGCAGAAATTTTTCTTTTTTGGTGCAAAATTGCAGAAATTTCACTTATTTTCAGGTAAAAAGGCTGAAATTTCCTTAATTTTGGGGCAAAAAGAATGAAATTCCTCTTCTTTTGGGGCAAAATTGAAGAAATTTCCCTTATTATAGGGAAAAATTGCAGAAATTTCACTTATTTCAGAGAAAAAATCAAAAATTTTTCTTTTTTGGGCAAAAAGGCAGAAATTTCCATTATTTTGGGGCAAAAAGGCAGAAATTGACCTTATTTTGGGGTAAAATTGCAGAAATTTCACATATTTCAGGGGCTTAAAGGTAGAAATTTCCCTTATTTTTTGGCAAAATTACATAAATTTCACTTATTTCAGGGTAATAAGTCAGAAATTCCCCTTATATTTGGGCAAAAAAGACAGAAATTCCCTTTGTTTTGAGGGAAAAAGACAGAAATTCCACTTATTTAGAGTTAAAAATGCAGAAATTCCTGTTATTTTGGAGCAAAAATGAAGAAATTTCCCTTTTTATGGCAAAAAAGTATGCATTCAAATTATTTTCGGGGAAAAAGGCAGAAATTCCCCGTATTTTGGAGCAAAATTGCAGAAATTCCGCTTATTTTAGGGCAAAAGGCAGAAATTCCTTTTATTTTGGGGGCAAAAATCAGAAAATCCCCTTATTTGGGGGAAAATTCCAGAAATTTCCATTATTTGGGGTAAAATTGCAGAAATTTCACTTATTTTCAGGTAAAAAGGCTGAAATTTCCTTTATTTTGTGGCAAATAGGGAGAAATTCCTCTTATTTTGGGGCAAAATTGCAGAATTTTCCCTTATGGGGAAAAATTGCAGAAATTTCCCTTCTTTTAGGGCAAAATTGCAGAAATTTCAATTATTTCCGAGAAAAAAAGCAAAAATTTTTCTTATTTTGGGACAAAAATGCAGAAATTCCCATTATTTTGGGGCAAAAAGGCAGAAATTCACTTTATTTTGGGGTAAAATTGCAGAAATTTCACATATTTTAGGGCAAAAAGGCAGAAATTTGCCTTACTTTGGGGCAAAATTGCAGAAATTTCACTTATTTCAGGGTAATAAGTCAGAAATTCCCCTTATTTTGTGGCAAAAAAGACAGAAATTCCCTTTGTTTTGGGGGAAAAAGACAAAAATTCCACTTATTTAGAGACAAAAAAGCCGAAATTCTTCTTATTTTGGAGCAAAAATGAAGAAATTTTCCTCTTATATGCCAAAAACTTATGCATTCCTCTATTTTCTTGCAAAATGCAGAAATTCCCCGTATTTTGAAGCAAAATTGCAGAAATTCCTCCAATTCGGGGGCAAAAAGGAAGAAATTCCCTATATGTTGGGGCAAAAAGACAGAAATTCTCCTTATTTTGGGGCAAAACTCAGAATTTCCCCTTATTTTGGGGCAAAATTCCAGAAATTTCCCTTATTTTGGGGCAAAATTGCAGAAATTTCACTTATTTTGGTGCAAAATTCCAGAAATTTCACTTATTTCAGGGAAAAAGGCAGAAATTTTCCTTATTTTGGGGCAAAAATGCAGAAATTCCCCTTATTTTGAGGTAAAAAGGCTGAAGTTCCCCTTATTTGGGGGCAAAAAGGCAGAAATTTTCCTTATTTTGGGGCAAAAAAACAGAAATTCTTATTTTGTGGCAAAAATGCAGAAATTTCTTTTCTTTTGGGGCAAAATTGCAGAAATATCACTTATTTCAGTGTATAATTCAAAAATTCCTATTATTTTGTTGCAAAAAAACAGAAATTCCATTTATTTTTGTGTAAAAAAGGAGAAATTTCACTTATTTTGAGGTAAAAAGGCAGAAATTCCTCTTATTTGGGGGCAAAAATGAAGAAATTTCCCTTTTTTGTGGCAAAGGGTATACATTCCCCTTACTTTCGGGATAAAAAGCAGAAATTCCCCATATTTTGAATCAAAATTGCAGAAATTCTCTCAATTTTCGTGCAAAAAGGGAGAAATTCTCCTTATTTTGGAGCAAAAAGACAGATAATCTCCTTTTTCTGGAGCAAACAGTCAGAAATTCCCCTTATTTTAAGGCAAAATTGCAGAAATTTCCTTTACATCGGGGCAAAATTGAAAAAATTTCCCATATTTTGGGGCACAGTTGCAGAAATTTCACTTATTGCAGGGGAATATGTCAAAAATTCCCCTTATTTTGGGGCAAAAAAGACAGAAATTTCCTTTGTTTTGGGGGCAAAAGACAGAAATTCCACTTATTAAGAGACAAAAAGGCAGAAATTCCCTTTATTTTGAAGCAAAAATTAAAAAATTTCCCTTATTATGGCAAAAAGATATGCATTCCCATTATTTTCGGGCAAAAAGGCAGAAATTCCCCGTATTTTGGAGCAAAATTGCAGAAATTCCTTTAATTTTGGGGCAAAAGGCAGAAATTCCCTTTATTTTGGGGCAAAAATCAGAAATTCCCCTTATTTTGGGGCAAAATTTCAGAAATTTCCTTTATTTTTGAGACAAAATTGCAGGAATTTACCTTATTTTGGGGCAAAATTGCAGAAATTTTACTAATTTTCAGGTAAAAAGGCTGAAATTTTCTTTATTTTGGGGCAAAAAGAAAGAAATTCCTTTTATTTTAAGGCAAAATTACAGAAATTTCCCTTATGTTGGGAAAAATTGCAGAAATTTCCTTTATTTTAGGGCAAAATTGCAGAAATTTCACTTATTTCAGAGAAAAAAAACAAAAATTTTTCTTATTTTGGGGCAAAAAGGCAGAAATTCACATTATTTTGGGCAAAAAGTCAGAAATTCACCTTATTTTAGGGTAAAATTGCAGAAATTTCACATATTTCAGGGCAAAAAGGCAGAAATTTCCGTTATTTTGGGGCAAAATTGCAGAAATTTCACTTATTTTAGGGTAATTAGTCAAAAATTCCCCTTATTTTCGGGCAAAAAAGACAGAAATTCCCTTTGTTTTGGGGGAAAAAGACAGAAATTCCACTTATTTAGAGGCAAAAAAGCCGAAATTCTTCTTATTTTGGAGCAAAAATGAAGAAATTTTCCTCTTTTATGAAAAAAACTTATGCATTTCCTCTATTTTCTGGCAAAATGCAGAAATTCCCCGTATTTTGAAGCAAAATTGCAGAAATTCCTCTAATTCTCGGGCAAAAAAGCAGAAATTCCCTATATGTTGGGGCAAAAAGACAGAAATTCTCCTTATTTTGGGGCAAAACTCAGAATTTCCCCTTTTTTGGGGGCAAAATTCCAGAAATTTCCCTTATTTTGAGGCAAAATTGCAGAAATTTCACTTATTTTGGGGCAAAATTGCAGAAATTTCACTTATTTCAGGGTAATAAGTCAGAAATTTTCCTCATTTTGGGGCAAATATGCAGAAATTCCCCTTATTTTGAGGTAAAAAGGCTGAAGTTCCACTTATTTGGGGGCAAAAAGGCAGAAATTTCCCTTATTTGGGGGCAAAAAAACAGAAATTCTCCTTATTTTGTGGCAAAAATGCAGAAATTTCTTTTGTTTTGGGGCAAAATTGCAGAAATTTCACTTATTTCAGGGCATAATTAAAAAATTCCTTTTATTTTGGGGCAAGAAGACAGAAATTCCGTTTATTTTTTGGGTAAAAAGTCAGAAATTTCACTTATTTTGAGGTAAAAATGCAGAAATTCCTCTTATTTTGGGGCAAAAATGAAGATATTTCCCTTTTTTGTGGCAAAAGGTATACATTCCCCTTACTTTCGGGATAAAAAGCAGAAATTCCCCGTATTTTGAAGCAAAATTGCAGAAATTCCTTTAATTTTGGGGCAAAAGGCAGAAATTCCCTTTATTTTGGGGCAAAAATCAGAAATTCCCCTTATTTTGGGGCAAAATTTCAGAAATTTCCTTTATTTTTGAGACAAAATTGCTGGAATTTACCTTATTTTGGGGCAAAATTGCAGAAATTTTACTAATTTTCAGGTAAAAAGGCTGAAATTTCCTTTATTTTGGGGCAAAAAGGGAGAAATTCCTTTTATTTTAAGGCAAAATTACAGAAATTTCCCTTATGTTGGGAAAAATTGCAGAAATTTCCTTTATTTTAGGGCAAAATTGCAGAAATTTCACTTATTTCAGAGAAAAAAACCAATAATTTTTCTTATTTTGGGGCAAAAAGGCAGAAATTCACATTATTTTTGGCAAAAAGTCAGAAATTCACCTTATTTTAGGGTAAAATTGCAGAAATTTCACATATTTCAGGGCAAAAAGGCAGAAATTTCCATTATTTTGGGGCAAAATTGAAGGAATTTCACTTATTTCAGGGTAATAAGTCAAAAATTCCCCTTATTTTCGGGCAAAAAAGACAGAAATTCCCTTTGTTTTGAAGGAAAAAGACAGAAATTCCACTTATTTAGAGGCAAAAAAGCAGAAATTCTTCTTATTTTGGAGCAAAAATGAAGAAATTCTCCTTGTTCATTTTAAAAAATTATGCATTACCCTTATTTTCGGGCAAAAAGGCAGAATTTCCCTGTATTTTGGAGCAAAATTGCAGAAATTCCCCTAATTGTAGGGCAAAAATGCAGAATTTCCCTATATGTTGAGGCAAAAAGACAGAAATTCTCCTTATTTTGGGGCAAAACTCAGAAATTCCCCTTATTTTGGGGCAAAATTCCAGAAATTTTTATTATTCTGGGGCAAAATTGCAGAAATTTCACGTATTGTGGAGCAAAATTGCAGAAATTATACTTATTTCAGGGAAAAAAGCAGAAATTTTCCTTATTTTGAGGCAAAAAAGGCAGAAATTTCCCTTATTTTGAGGTAAAAAGGCTGAAATTCCCTTTATTTGTGGGAAAAGAGGCAGAAATTTACCTTATTTTGGGGCAAAATTGCAGAAATTTCACTTATTTCAGGGTAATAATTAATAAATTCCCCTTATTTTGGGGCAAAAAAGACAGAAATTCCCTTTGTTTTGGAGGAAAAAGACAGAAATTCCACTTATTCAGAGGCAAAAAGGCAGAAATTTTCCTTATTTTGGAGCAAAAATGAAGAAATTTACCTTTTTATGGCAAAAAGGTATGCATTCCCCTTACTTTCAGGATAAAAAGCAGAAATTCCCCGTATTTTGAAGCAAAATTGCAGAAATTCTCATAATTTTCGGGCAAAAAGGCAGAAATTCTCCTTATTTTGGGGCAAAAACAGAAAATCTCTTTTTTTTGGGAACAAACAGTCAGAAATTCCCTTTATTTTGGGGCAAGATTGCAGAAATTTCCTTTACATTGGGGCAAAATTGCAGAAATTTTCCTTATTTTGGGGCAAAATTGCAGAAATTTCACTTATTTCAGGGTAATAAGTCAGAAATTCCTTTTATTTTGGAGCAAAAAAAAAAAAGAAATTCCATTTGTTTTGGGGGAAAAAGACTGAAATTCCACTTATTTATAGGCAAAAAAGCAGAAATTCCCCATATTTTGGAGCAAAAATGAAGAAATTTCCCTTTTTATGGCAAAAAGTTATGCATTCCCATTATTTTCGGGCAAAAAGGCAGAAATTCCCCGTATTTTGGAGCAAAATTGCAGAAATTCCCCTAATTTTGGGGCAAAAGGCAGAAATTCCCTTTATTTTGGGGCAAAAATCAGAAATTCCTTTTATTTTGGGTCAAAATTCAGAAATTTTTTTATTTTGGGGCAAAATTGCAGGAATTTACCTTATTTTGGGGCAAAATTGAAGAAATTTCCCTTATTTGGGGCAAAATTGCAAAATTTCACTTATTTTCAGGTAAAAAGGCTGAAATTTCCTTTATTTTGGGGCAAAAAGAGAGAAATTCCACTTATTGTGGGGCAAACTTGCAGAAATTTCCTTTATTATGGGGAAAAATTGCAGAAATTTCCCTTATTTTAGGGCAAAATTGCAGAAATTTCACATACTTCAGAGAAAAAAAGCAAAAGTTTTTCTTATTTTGGGACAAAAAGGCAGAAATTCCCATTATTTTGGGGAAAAAGGCAGAAATTCACCTTATTTAGGGGTAAAATTGCAGAAATTTCACATATTTCAGGGCAAAAAGGAAGAAATTACCTGTATTTTGGCAAAATTGCAGAAATTCCCCTAGTTATGGGGCAAAAAAACAGAAATTCCCTATATGATGAGGCAAAAAGACAGAAATTCTCTTTATTTTGGGGCAAAACTTAGAAATTCTACTTATTTTGGGGCATAATTCCAGAAATTTCGCTTATTTGGGGGCAAAATTGCAGAAATTTCACTTATTTTGGGGCAAAATTGAATTAATTTTACTTATTTCAGAGAAAAAAGGCAGAAATTTTCCTTATTTTGGGGCAAAAAGTCAGAAATTCCTAATATTTTGTGGCAAAAATGCAGAAATTCCCCTTATTTTGAGGTAAAAAGGCTGAAATTCCCCTTATTTGGGGGCAAAGAGGCAGAAATTTCCCTAATTTTGGGACAAAATTGCAGAAATTTCACGTATTTCAGAGTAATAATTCAGAAATTCCCCTTATTTTGGGGCAAAAAAGACAGAAATTCCCTTTGTTTTGGGGGAAAAAGACAGAAATTCCACTTATTTAGAGGCAAAAGCAGAAATTTTCCTTATTTTTGAGCAAAAATGAAGAAATTTTACTTTTTATGACAAAAAGGTATGCATTCCTATTATTTTCGGGATAAAAAGCAGAAATTCCCCGTATTTTGAAGTAAAATTGCAGAAATTCTCATAATTTTCAGGCAAAAAAGCAGAAATTCCCCTTATGTTGGGGCAAAAAGACAGAAAATCTCCTTTTTTCGGGAGAAAACAGTCAGAAATTCCTCTTATTTTGGGGCAAAATTGCAGAAAGTTCCTGTACATTTGAGCAAAATTGCAGAAATTTCCCTTATTTTGGGGCAAAATTGCAGAAATTTCACTTACTTCAGGGTAATAAGTCAGAAATTTCCCTTATTTTGAGGCAAAAAAGACAGAAATTCTCTTTGTTTTCGTTGAAAAAGACAGAAATTCCACTTATTTAGATGCAAAAAAGCAGAAATTTCTTTTATTTTGGAGCAAAAATGAAGAAATTTCCCTTTTTATGGCAAAAAGGTATGCATTCCCATTATTTTTGTGCAAAAAGGCAGAAATTCCACGTATTTTGGAGCAAAATTGCAGAAATTCCCTTAATTTTGGGGCAAAAAAAAGAAATTCCCTTTATTTTGGGGCAAAATTGCAGAAATTCCCCTTATTTGTGGCAAAATTACAGAAATTTCACTTATTTTCAGGTAAAAATTCTGAAATTTCCTTTGTTTTGGGGCAAAAAGGTCGAAATTCCCCTTATATTTGGGCAAAATTGCAGAAATCTCCCTTATTATGGGAAAAAATTGCAAAAATTTCCCTTATTTTAGCGCAAAATTGAAGAAATTTCACTTATTTCAGAGAAAAAAAGCAAAAATTTTTCTTATTTTGGGGCAAAAAGGCAGAAATTCACATTATTTTGGGGCAAAAAAGCAGAAATTCACCTTATTTAGGGGTAAAATTGCAGAAATTTCACATATTTCAGGGCAAAAAGGCAGAAATTACCCGTATTATGGAGCAAAATTGCAGAAATTCCCCTAATTGTTGTGCAAAAAGGCAGAAATTCCCTATATGTTGGGGCAAAAAGACAGAAATTCTCCTTATTTTGGGGCAAAACTCAGAAATTCCAATTATTTTGGGGCAAAATTGCAGAAATTTCACTTACTTCAGAGAAAAAAGGCAGAAATTTTTCTTATTTTGGGGCAAAAAAGCAGAAATTCCTAATATTTTGTGGCAAAAACACAGAAATTCCCCTTATTTTGAGGTAAAAAGGGTGAAATTCCCCTTATTTGTGGGCAAAAATGCAAAATTTTCCTTATTTTGGGGCAAAATTGCAGAAATTTCACTTATTTCAGGGTAATAAGTCAGAAATTCTTCTAGTTTTGGGGCAAAAAAGACAGAAAATCCCTTTGTTTTTGGGGGAAAAGACAGAAATTCCACTTATTTAGAGGCAAAAAAGCAGAAATTCCCCTTATTTTGAAGCAAAAATGAAGAAATTTCCCTTTTTTAAGGCAAAAAGGAATGCATTCTTCTTATTTTCGGGCAAAAAGGCAGAAATTCCCCGTATTTTGGAGCAAAATTGCAAAAATTCCCCTAATTGTGGGGCAAAAATGCAGAAATTCCCTATATGTTGGGGCAAAAAGACAGAAATTCTCCCTATTTTGGGGAAAAACTCAGAAATTCCACTTATTTTGGAGCAAAATTCCAGAAATTTCCCTTATTCTGGGGCAAAATTGCAGAAATTTCACTTATTTTGGGCAAAATTGCAGAAATTTCACTTATTTCAGAGGAAAAAAAATTTGTTATTTTGGGGCAAAAAGGCAGAAATTCCCCTGATTTTGAGGTAAAAAGGCTGAAATTCCTTTTATTTGGGGGCTAAAAGGCAAAAATATCCCTTATTTTGGGGTGAAATAGCAGAAATTTCACTTATTTCAGGGTAATAAGTCAGAAATTCCCCTTAATTTGGGGCAAAAAAGATAGAAATTCCCTTTGTTTTTGGGGAAAAAGACAGAAATTCCACTTATTTAGAGGCAAAAAGGCAGAAATTCCTTTTATTTTGGAGCAACAAGAAAGAAATTTCCCTTTTTATGGCAAAAAGGTATGCATTTCCATTATTTTTGGGCATAAAGGCAGAAATTCCCCGTATTTTGAAGCAAAATTGCAGAAATTCTCCTAAATTTAGGGCAAAAGGCAGAAATTTCCTTTATTTTGGGACAAAAATCATAAATTCCCCTTATTTTGGGGCAAAATTCAAGAAATTTCCTTTGTTTTGGGGCAAAATTGCAGGAATTTATCTTATTTTAGGGCAAAATTTCAGAAATTTTTCTTATTTGGTGCAAAATTGCAGAAATTTCACTTATTTTCAGGTAAAAAGGCTGAAATTTCCTTTATTTTGTGGAAAAAGGGAGAAATTCCTCTAATTTTGGGGCAAAATTGCAGAAATTTCCCTTATTAATGGGAAAAATTTCAGAAATTTTTTTTTTTTTGGGCAAAATTGCAGAAATTTCACTTATTTTAAGGTAAAAAGGCTGAAATTTCATTTATTTTGTGGCAAAAAGGGAGAAATTCCTCTAATTTTGGGGCAAAATTGCAGAAATTTCCCTTATTATTGGGAAAAATTTCAGAAATTTTCCTTATTTTAGGGCAAAATTGCAGAAATTTCACTTATTTCAGAGAAAAAAAGCAAAAATTTTTCTTATTTTGGGGCAAAATGGCAGAAATTCACATTATTTTGGGGCAAAAAGGCAGAAATTCACATTATTTTGGGGTAAAATTGCAGAA
This sequence comes from Micromys minutus, assembly GCF_963924665.1. NCBI lineage: Eukaryota > Metazoa > Chordata > Mammalia > Rodentia > Muridae > Micromys > Micromys minutus. The sequence goes on along the minus strand of NW_027667467.1, from coordinate 7,521,419 downwards.
ATTTCACTTATTTTGGGGCAAAATTGCAGAAATTTTACTTATTTCGGGTAAAAAAGGCAGAAATTTTTCTTATTTTGAGGCAAAAAAGGCAAAAATTTCCCTTATTTTGAGGTAAAAAGGCTGAAATTCCCTTTATTTGGGGGAAAAGAGGCAGAAATTTCCCTTATTTTGGGGCAAAATTGCAGAAATTTCACTTATTTCAGGGTAATTCGTCAGAAATTCCACTAATATTGAGGCAAAAAAGACAGAAATTCCCTTTGTTTTGGGGGAAAATGACAGAAATTCTACTTATTGAGAAGCAAAAAGGCAGAAATTCCCCTTATATTAGAGCAAAAATTAATTAATTTCCCTTTTTATGGCAAAAAGTTATGCATTCCCATTATTTTCGGGCAAAAAGGCAGAAATTCCCTGTATTTTGGAGCAAAATTGCAGAAATTCCCCTAATTTTGGGGCAAAAGGCAGAAATTCCCTTTATTTTGAGGCAAAAATCAGAAATTCCCCTTATTTTGGGGCAAAATTCCAGAAATTTCCTTTATTTTGAGGCAAAATTGCAGGAATTTACATTATTTTGGGGCAAAATTGCAGAAATTTCCCTCATTTGGGTCAAAATTTCAGAAATTTCACTTATTTTAAGGTAAAAAGTCTGAAATTTCCTTTGTTTTGGGGCAAAAAGGAAGAAATTCCATTTATTTTGGGCAAAATTGCAGAAATCTCCCTTATTATGGAAAAAAATTGCAAAAATTTCTCTTATTTTAGGGCAAAATTGCAGAAATTTCACTTTTTTTTGAGAAAAAAAGCAAAAATTTTTCTTATTTTGGGGCAAAAAGGCAGAATTTCCCATTATTTTGGGGCAAAAAGCAGAAATTCACCTTATTTAGGTGTAAAATTGCAGAAATTTCACATATTTCATGGCAAAAAGGCAGAATTCCCCGTATTTTGGAGCAAAATTGCAGAAATTCCCCTAGTTTTGGGCTAAAAAGGCAGAAAATCCCTATATGTTGGGGCAAAAAGACAGAAATTTTCCTTATTTTGGGGCAAAACTTAGAAATTACACTTATTTTGTGGCAAAATTTCAGAAATTTCCCTTATTTTGGGGCAAAATTGCAGAAATTTCACTTATTTTGAGGCAAAATTGCAGAAATTTCACTTATTTCAGGGAAAAAAGGCAGAAATTTTCCTTATTTTGGGGCAAAAAGTCAGAAATTCCTAATATTTTGTGGCAAAAATGCAGAAATTCCCCTTATTTTGAGGTAAAAAGGCTGAAATTCCCCTTATTTGTTGGCAAAAAGGCAAAAATTTCCCTTAATTTGGGGCAATATTGCAGAAATTTCACTTTTTTCAGGGTAATAAGTCAGAAATTTTTCTTATTTTGGCGCAAAAAAGACAGAAAATCCCTTTGTTTTGGGAGAAGAAAACAGAAATTCCACTTATTTAGAGGCAAAAAGCAGAAATTCCCCTTATTTTGAAGCAAAAATGAAGAAATTTCCCTTTTTTAAGGCAAAAAGGTATGCATTCTTCTAATTTTCGTGCAAAAAGGCAGAAATTCCCCGTATTTTGGAGCAAAATTGGAAAAATTCTCCTAATTGTGGGGCAAAAATGCAGAAATTCCCTATATGTTTGGGCAAAAAGAGAGAAATTCTCCTTATTTTGGGGCAAAACTCAGAAATTCCACTTATTTTGGGGCAAAATTCCAGAAATTTCCCTTATTCTGGGGCAAAATTGCAGAAATTTCACTTATTTTGGGCAAAATTGCAGAAATTTTTCTTATTTCATGGAAAAATAAGAAATTTTGTTATTTTGGGGCAAAAAGGCAGAAATTCCCCTTATTTTGAGGTAAAAAGGCTGAAATTCCCCTTATTTGGGGGCAAAAAGGCAGAAATATCCCTTATTTTGAAGCAAAATTGCAGAAATTTTACTTATTTCAGGGTAATAAGTCAGAAATTCCCCTTATTTTGGGGCAAAAAAGAAAGAAATTACCTTTGTTTTGGGGGAAAAAGACAGAAATTCCACTTATTTAGAGGCAACAAGGCAGAAATTCCCCTTATTTTGGAGCAAAAATGAAGAAATTTCCCTTTTTATTGCAAAAAGGTATGCATTCCCATTATTTTCAGGCAAAAAGGCAGAAATTCCCCGTATTTTGGAGCAAAATTACAGAAATTGCCCTAATTTTGGGGCAAAAATCAGAAATTCCTTTTATTTTGGGGCAAAATTCAAGAAATTTCCTTTATTTTGGGGCAAAATTGCAAAAATTTTTCTTATTTGGGGAAAAATTGCAGAAATTTCACTTATTTTCAGGTAAAAAGGCTGAAATTTCCTTTATTTTGGGGCAAAAAGGGAGAAATTACCCTTATTTTGGGGCAAAATTGCAGAAATGTTCGTTATTATTGGGAAAAATTGCAGAAATTTTCATTATTTTAGGGCAAAATTGCAGAAATTTCACTTACTTCAGAGAAAAAAAGCAAAACTTTTTCTTATTTTGGGGCAAAAAGGCAGAAATTCCCATTATTTTGGGGCAAAAAGGCAGAAATTCACCTTATTTAGGGGTAAAATTGCAGAAATTTCACATATTTCAGGGCAAAAAGGAAGAAATTTTCTGTATTTTGGAGCAAAATTGCAGAAATTCCCCTAGTTGTGGGGCAAGAAGACAGAAATTCCCTATATGTTGGGGCAAAAAGACAAAAATTATTTTTATTTTGTGGCAAAACTTAGAAATTCCACTTATTTTGGGGCAAAATTCCAGAAATTTCCCTTATTTTGGGGCAAAATTGCAGAAATTTCACTTATTTTGGGGCAAAATTGCCGAAATTTCACTTATTTCAGGGGAAAAAGGCAGAAATTTTCCTTATTTTGGGGCAAAAAGTCAGAAATTCCTAGTATTTTGTGGCAAAAATGCAGAAATTCCCCTTATATTGAGGTAAAAAGGCTGAAATTCCCCTTATTTGGGGGCAAAGAGGCAGAAATTTCCCTTATTTTGGGGCAATATTGGAGAAATATCACGTATTTCCTGGTAATAATTCAGAAATTCCCCTTATTTTGGGGCAAACAAGACAGAAATTCCCTTTGTTTTGGGGGAAAAAGACAGAAATTCCACTTATTTAGAGGCAAAAAGGCAGAAATTTCCATTATTTTGGAGCAAAAATGAAGAAATTTACCTTTTTATGGCAAAAAGGTATGCATTCCTGTTATTTTTGGGATAAAAAGCAGAAATTCCCCGTATTTAGAAGCAAAATTGCAGAAATTCTCTAATTTTCAGGCAAAAAGGCAGAAATTCTTCTTATTTTGGGGCAAAAAGACAGAAAATCTCCTTTTTTCGGGAGCAAAGAGTCAGAAATGTCCCTTATTTTAAGGCAAAATTGCAGAAATTTCCTTTACATTGGGGCAAAATTGCAGAAATTTCCCTTATTTTGGGGCATAATTGCAGAAATTTCACTTACTTCAGGGTAATAAGTCAGAAATTTCCCTTATTTTGGGGCAAAAAAGACAGAAATTATCTTTGTTTTGGGGGAAAAAACAGAAATTCCACTTATTTAGAGGCAAACAAGCAGAAATTCCCTTTATTTTGGAGCAAAAATGAAGAAATTACCCTTTTTATAGCAAATAGGTATGCATTCCCATTATTTTCAGGCAAAAAGGCAGAAATTCCGTGTATTTTGGAGCAAAATTGCAAAATTCCCCTAATTTTGGGGCAAAAGGCAGAAATTCCCTTTATTTTGGGGCAAAAATCAGAAATTCCCCTTATTTTGGGGCAAAATTCCTGAAATTTCCTTTATTTTGGGGCAAAATTGCAGGAATTTACCTTATTTTAGGGCAAAATTGCAGAAATTTCCCTTATTTGGGGCAAAATTTCAGAAATTTCACTTATTTTCATGTAAAAAGGCTGAAATTTCCTTAGTTTTGGGGCAAAAACGAAGAAATTCCCCTTATTTTGGGGAAAAATTGCAGAAATTTCACATATTTTAGAGAAAAAAAGCAAAAATTTTTCTAATTTTAGGGCAAAAAGACAGAAATTCCCATTATTTTGGGGCAAAAAATCAGAAATTCACCTTATCTAGGGGTAAAATTGCAGAAATTTCACATATTTCAGGGCAAAAAGGCAGAAATTCCCCGTATTTTGGAGCAAAATTGCAGAAATTCCCCTAATTGTGGGGTAAAAAGGCAGAAAATCCCTATATGTTGGGGCAAAAATACAGAAATTCTCTTTATTTTAGGGCAAAACTTAGAAATTCCACTTATTTTGGGCAAAATTCCAGAAATTTCCATTATTTTGGGGCAAAATTGCAGAAATTTCACTTATTTCAGGGAAAAAAGGCAGAAATTTTCTTTATTTTGTGGCAAAAAGTCAGAAATTCCTAATATTTTGTGGCAAAAATGCAGAAATTCCCCTTATTTTGAGGAATAAAGGCTGAAATTCCCCTTATTTCAGGGCAAAAAGGCAGAAATTTCCCTTATTTTGGGGCAAAATTGCAGAAATTTCACTTATTTTCAGGTAAAAAGGCTGAAATTTCCTTTATTTTGGGGCAAAAAGAGAGAAATTCCCCTTATTTTGGAGCAAAAATGCAGAAATTTCTGTTAATATTGGGAAATATTGCAGAAATTTTCCTTATTTTAGGGCAAAATTGCAGAAATTTCACTTATTTCATAGAAAAAAAGCAAACATTTTTTTTATTTTGAGGCAAAAAGGCAGAAATTCCCATTAATTTGTGGCAAAAAGGCAGAAATTCACCTTATTTTGTGGTAAAATTGCAGAAATTTCACATATTTCAGAACAAAAAGGCAGAAATTTCCCTTATTTTGGGGCAAAATTGCAGAAATTTCACTTATTTCAGTGTAGTAAGTCAGAAATTCCCCTTATTTTGAGGCGAAAAAGACAGAAATTCCCTTTGTTTGGAGGGAAAAAGACAGAAATTCCACTTATTTAGAGGCAAAAAGGCAGAAATTTCCCTTATTTTGGAGCAAAAATGAAGAAATTTCCCTTTTTTTACGGCAAAAAGTTATGCATTCCCTTTATTTTTGGGAAAGGGAAGAAATTCCCTGTATTTTGGAGCAAAATTGCAGAAATTCCCCTAATTGTGGGGCAAAAAGGCAGAAATTCCCTATATGTTAGGGCAAAAATACAGAAATTCTCCTTATTTTGGGGCAAAACTCAGAAATTCCACTTATTTTGGGGCAAAATTCCAGAAATTTCCCTTATTCTTGGGCAACATTGCAGAAATTTCACTTATTTTGGGGCAATATTGCAGAAATTTTACTTATTTCCGGGGAAAAAGGTAGAAATTTTCCTTAATTTTGGGTCAAAAGGCAGGAATTCCCCTTATTTTGAGGTAAAAAGGCTGAAATTCCCCTTATTTGAGGGCAAAGAGTCAGAAATTTCCCTTATTTTGGGGCAAAATTACAGACATTTCATTTACTTCAGGGTAATAAGTCTGAAATTCCCCTTATTTTGGGTCAAAAAAGACAGAAATTCCCTTCGTTTTAGAAGAAAAGACAGAAATTCCACTTATTTAGAGGCAAAAAGGCAGAAATTTCCTTTATTTTGGAGCAAAAATGAAGAAATTTACCTTATTATGGCAAAAAGGTATGCATTCCCCTTACTTTCGGGATAAAAAGCAGAAATTCCCCGTATTTTGAAGCAAAATTGCAGAAATTCTCATAATTTTCGGGCAAAAAGGCAGAAATTCTCCTTATTTTGGGGCAAGAAGACAGAAAATCTCCATTTTTCGGGAGCAAAAAGTCAGAAATTTCCCTTATTTTGGGGCAAAAGTGCAGAAATTTCCTTTACATTGGGGCAAAATTGAGGAAATTTCCCTTATTTTGGGGCAAAATTGCAGAAATTTCACTTACTTCAGGGTAATAAGTCAGAAATTTCCCTTATTTTGGGGCAACAAAGACAGAAATTCTCTTTGTTTTGGGGGAAAAAGACAGAAATTCCACTTATTTAGAGGCAAACAGGCAGAAATTCCCTTTATTTTGGAGCAAAAATGAAGAAATTTCCCTTTTTTACGGCAAAAAGTTATGCATTCCCTTTATTTTTGGGAAAGGGAAGAAATTCCCTGTATTTTGGAGAAAAATTGCAGAAATTCCCCTAATTGTGGGGCAAAAAGGCAGAAATTCCCTGTATGTTAGGGCAAAAATACAGAAATTCTCCTTATTTTGGGGCAAAACTCAGAAATTCCACTTATTTTGGGGCAAAATTCCAGAAATTTCCCTTATTCTTGGGCAACATTGCAGAAATTTCACTTATTTTGGGGCAATATTGCAGAAATTTTACTTATTTCCAGGGAAAAAGGTAGAAATTTTCCTTAATTTTGGGTCAAAAAGGCAGGAATTCCCCTTATTTTGAGGTAAAAAGGCTGAAATTCCCCTTATTTGAGGGCAAAGAGTCAGAAATTTCCCTTATTTTGGGGCAAAATTACAGACATTTCATTTACTTCAGGGTAATAAGTCTGAAATTCCCCTTATTTTGGGTCAAAAAAGACAGAAATTCCCTTCGTTTTAGAAGAAAAGACAGAAATTCCACTTATTTAGAGGCAAAAAGGCAGAAATTTCCTTTATTTTGGAGCAAAAATGAAGAAATTTACCTTATTATGGCAAAAAGGTATGCATTCCCCTTACTTTCGGGATAAAAAGCAGAAATTCCCCGTATTTTGAAGCAAAATTGCAGAAATTCTCATAATTTTCGGGCAAAAAGGCAGAAATTCTCCTTATTTTGGGGCAAGAAGACAGAAAATCTCCATTTTTCGGGAGCAAAAAGTCAGAAATTTCCCTTATTTTGGGGCAAAAGTGCAGAAATTTCCTTTACATTGGGGCAAAATTGAGGAAATTTCCCTTATTTTGGGGCAAAATTGCAGAAATTTCACTTACTTCAGGGTAATAAGTCAGAAATTTCCCTTATTTTGGGGCAACAAAGACAGAAATTCTCTTTGTTTTGGGGGAAAAAGACAGAAATTCCACTTATTTAGAGGCAAACAGGCAGAAATTCCCTTTATTTTGGAGCAAAAATGAAGAAATTACCCTTTTTATGGCAAAAAAGTTTGCATTCCCATTATTTTCAGGCAAAAAGGCAGAAATTCACCTTATTTAGGGGTAAAATTGCAGAAATTTCACTTATTTTGGGGCAAAATTGCCGAAATTTTACTTATTTCAGGGGAAAAAGGCAAAAATTTTCTTTATTTTGGGGCCAAAGGTCAGAAATTCCTAATTTTTTGTGGCAAAAATGCAGAAATTCCCCTTATATTGAGATAAAAAGGCTGAAATTCCCCTTATTTGGGGGCAAAGAGGCAGAAATTTCCCTTATTTTGGGGCAAAATTGCAGAAATTTCACATATTTCATTGTAGTAAGTCAGAAATTCCCCTTATTTTGAGGCGAAAAAGACAGAAATTCCCTTTTTTGGAGGGAAAAAGACAGAAATTCCACTTATTTAGAGGCAAAAAGGCAGAAATTCCCCTTATTTTGGAGCAAAAATGAAGAAATTTCCCTTTTTTACGGCAAAAAGTTATGCATTCCCTTTATTTTTGGGAAAGGGAAGAAATTCCCTGTATTTTGGAGCAAAATTGCAGAAATTCCCCTAATTGTGGGGCAAAAAGGCAGAAATTCCCTGTATGTTAGGGCAAAAATACAGAAATTCTCCTTATTTTGGGGCAAAACTCAGAAATTCCACTTATTTTGGGGCAAAATTCCAGAAATTTCCCTTATTCTTGGGCAACATTGCAGAAATTTCACTTATTTTGGGGCAATATTGCAGAAATTTTACTTATTTCCGGGGAAAAAGGTAGAAATTTTCCTTAATTTTGGGTCAAAAAGGCAGGAATTCCCCTTATTTTGAGGTAAAAAGGCTGAAATTCCCCTTATTTGAGGGCAAAGAGTCAGAAATTTCCCTTATTTTGGGGCAAAATTACAGACATTTCATTTATTTCAGGGTAATAAGTCTGAAATTCCCCTTATTTTGGGTCAAAAAAGACAGAAATTCTATTCGTTTTGGAGGAAAAGACAGAAATTCCACTTATTTAGAGGCAAAAAGGCAGAAATTTCCTTTATTTTGGAGCAAAAATGAAGAAATTTACCTTTTTATGGCAAAAAGGTATGCATTTCCCTTACTTTCGGGATAAAAAGCAGAAATTCCCCGTATTTTGAAGCAAAATTGCAGAAATTCTCATAATTTTCGGGCAAAAAGGCAGAAATTCTCCTTATTTTGGGGCAAGAAGACAGAAAATCTCCATTTTTCGGGAGCAAAAAGTCAGAAATTTCCCTTATTTTGGGGCAAAAGTGCAGAAATTTCCTTTACATTGGGGCAAAATTGAGGAAATTTCCCTTATTTTGGGGCAAAATTGCAGAAATTTCACTTACTTCAGGGTAATAAGTCAGAAATTTCCCTTATTTTGGGGCAACAAAGACAGAAATTCTCTTTGTTTTGGGGGAAAAAGACAGAAATTCCACTTATTTAGAGGCAAACAGGCAGAAATTCCCTTTATTTTGGAGCAAAAATGAAGAAATTACCCTTTTTATGGCAAAAAAGTTTGCATTCCCATTATTTTCAGGCAAAAAGGCAGAAATTCACCTTATTTAGGGGTAAAATTGCAGAAATTTCACATATTTCAGGGCAAAAAGGAAGAAATTTTCTGTATTTTGGAGCAAAATTGCAGAAATTCCTATAGTTGTGGGGCAAAAAGACAGAAATTCCCTATATGTTGGGGCAAAAAGACAGAAATTCTCTTTATTTTGTGGCAAAACTTAGAAATTCCACTTATTTTGGGCCAAAATTCCAGAAATTTCCCTTATTTTGGGGCAAAATTGCAGAAATTTCACTTATTTTGTGGCAAAATTGCCGAAATTTTACTTATTTCAGGGGAAAAAGGCAGAAATTTTTTTTATTTTGGGGCGAAAAGTCAGAAATTCCTAATTTTTTGTGGCAAAAATGCAGAAATTCCCCTTATATTGAGGTAAAAAGGCTGAAATTCCCCTTATTTGGGGGCAAAGAGGCAGAAATTTCCCTTATTTTGGGGCAAAATTGGAGAAATTTCACGTATTTCAGGGTAATAATTCAGAAATTCCCCTTATTTTGGGGCAAAAAAGACAGAAATTCCCTCTGTTTTGGGGGAAAAAGACAGAAATTCCACTTATTTAGAGGCAAAAAGGCAGAAATTCCCCTTATTTTGGAGCAAAAATGAAGAAATTTACCTTTTTATGGCAAAAAAGTATGCATTCCTGTTATTTTTGGGATAAAAAGCAGAAATTCCCCGTATTTAGAAGCAAAATTGCAGAAATTCTCTAATTTTCAGGCAAAAAGGCAGAAATTCTCCTTATTTTGGGGCAAAAAGACAGAAAATCTTTTTTCGGGAGCAAACAGTCAGAAATTTCCCTTATTTTGGGGCAAAATTGCAGAAATTTCCTTTACATTGGGGCAAAATTGCAGAAATTTCCCTTATTTTGGGGCAAAATTGCAGAAATTTCACTTACTTCAGGGTAATAATTCAGAAATTTCCCTTATTTTGGGGCAAAAAAGACAGAAATTCTCTTTGTTTTGGGGGAAAAAGACAGAAATTCCACTTATTTAGAGGCAAACAGGCAGAAATTCCCTTTATTTTGGAGCAAAAATGAAGAAATTACACTTTTTATTGCAAAAAGGTATGCATTCCCATTATTTTCAGGCAAAAAGGCAGAAATTCCCTGTATTTTGGAGCAAAATTGCAGAAATTCCCCTAATTTTGGGGCAAAAAGGCAGAAATTCCCTATATGTTGGGCAGAAAAGACAGAAATTCTCTTTATTTTGGGGCAAAACTCAGAAATTCCATTTATTTTGGGGCAAAATTCCAGAAATTTCCCTTATTTTGGGTCAAAATTGCAGAAATTTCACTTGTTTCAGGGCATAATTCAAAAATTCCTTTTATTTTGGGGCAAAAAGACAGAAATTCCATTTATTTTTTGGTAAAAAGGCAATAATTTCATTTACTTTGAGGTAAAAAGGCAGAAATTCCTATTATTTTGGGGCAAAAATGAAGAAATTTCCCTTTTTTTTGGTAAACGGTATACATTCCTTTTACATTCGGGATAAAAAGCAGAAATTCCCCGTATTTTGAAGCAAAATTGCAGAAATTCTCATAATTTTCGGGCAAAAAGGCAGAAATTCCCTAATTTTGGGGCAAAAGTCAGAAATTCCCTTTATTTTGGGGCAAAAATCAGAAATTCCCCTTCTTTTGGTGCAAAATTCAAGAAATTTCCTTTATTTTGGGGCAAAATTTCAGGAATTTACCTTATTTTGGGGCAAAATTGCAGAAATTTCAGTTATTTTCAGGTTAAAAGGCAGAAATTTCCTTTGTTTTGTGGCAAAAAGGGAGAAATTCCCCATATTTTGGAGCAAAATTGCAGAAATTTCCCTTATTATGGGAAATATTGCAGAAATTTCCCTTAATTTAAGGCAAAATTGCAGAAATTTCACTTATTTCACAGAAAAAAAAGCAAAATTTTTTCTTATTTTGGGGCAAACAGGCAGAGATTCCCATTATTTCGGGCAAAAAAGACAGAAATTCATTTTGTTTTGGGGGAAAAAGACAGAAATTCCACTTATTTAGAGGCAAAAAGGCTGAAATTCCCCTTATTTTGGAGCAAAAATGAAGAAATTCACCTTTTTATGGCAAAAAGGTATGCATTCCCTTACTTTCGAGATAAAAGCAGAAATTCCCCATATTTTGAAGCAAAATTGCAGAAATTCTCATAATTTTTGGGCAAAAAGGCAGAAATTCTCCTTATTTTAGGGAAAAAAGACAGAAAATCTCCTTTCTTTGGGAACAAAAACTCAGAAATTGCCCTTATTTTGAGGCAAAATTGCAGAAATTTCCTTTACATTGGGACAAAATTTCAGAAATTTCCCTTATTTTGGGGCAAAATTGCAGAAATTTTACTTATTTCAGGGTAATAAGTCAGAAATTCCCCTTATTTTGGGGCAAAAAAGACAGAAATTTCCTTTGTTTTGGGGGAAAAAGACAGAAATTCCACTTTTGTAGAGGCGAAAAGGCAGAAATTTCCCTTATTTTGGAGCAAAAATGAAGAAATTTCCCTTTTTATTGCAAAAAGGTATGCATTCCCATTATTTTCGGGCAAAAGGCAGAAATTCCCCGTATTTTGGAGCAAAATTGCAGAAATTTCTCTAATTGTGGGGCAAAAGGCAAAAATTCACTTTATTTGGGGGCAAAAATCAGAAATTCCCCTATTATGGGGCAAAATTCCAGAAATTACCTTTATTTTGGGGCAAAATTGCAGGAATTTACCTTATTTTGGGGCAAAATTGCAAAAATTTCACTTATTTGGGGCAAAATTGCAGAAATTTCAGTTATTTTCTGGTAAAAAGCCTGAAATTTCCTTTATTTTGGGGCAAAAAGGGAGAAATTCCCCTTATTTTGGGGCAATATTGCAGAAATTTCCTTTATTATGAGGAAATATTGCAGAAATTTCCCTTAATTTAAGGCAAAATTGTAGAAATTTCACTTATATCAGAGAAAAAAGCAAAAATTTTTCTTATTTTGGGGCAAAAAGGCAGAAATTCCCATTATTTTGGGGCAAAAAGGCAGAAATTCACCTTATTTTGGGGTAAAATTGCAGAAATTTCACATATTTCAGGGCAGAAAGGCAGAAATTTCCCTTAATTTGGGGCAAAAAAGACAGAAATTTTCTTTGTTTTGGGTGAAAAAGACAGAAATTCCACTTATTTAGAGGCAAAAAGGCAAAAATTCCCCTTATTTTGGAGCAAAAATGAAGAAATTTACCTTATTTATGGCAAAAAGTTATGCATTCCCTTTATTTTCGGGCAAAATGGCAGAAATTCCTCGTATTTTGGAGCAAAATTGCAGAAATTCCCCTAATTTTGGGGCAAAAATGCAGAAATATTCTATATGTTGGGGCAAAAAGGCAAAAATTCTCCTTATTTTGGGGCAAAACTCAGAAATTCCACTTATTTTGGGGCAAAATTTCAGAAATTTCCTTTATTCTGGGGCAAAATTGCAGAAATTTCACTTATTTTCAGGTAAAAAGGCTGAAATTTCCTTTATTTTGGGGCAAGAAGAGAGAAATTCCCCTTATTTTGGGGTAAAAAGGCAGAAATTCCCCTTATTTTGAGGTAAAAACCTGAAATTCCCCTTATTTGTGGGCAAAGAGGCAGAAATTTTCCTTATTTTGGGGCAAAATTGCAGAAATTTCACTTATTTCATAGTAATAAGTAAGAAATTCCTCTTATTTTGGGGCAAAAATGATAAAAATTCCTTTTGTTTTGGGGGAAAAAGACAGAAATTCCAATTATTTAGAGGCAAAAAGCAGAAATTCCCCTTATTTTGGAGCAAAAATGAAGAAATTCACCTTTTTATGGCAAAAAGGTATGCATTCCCCTTACTTTCGGGATAAAAGCAGAAATTCCCCGTATTTTGAAGCAAAATTGCAGAAATTCTCATAATTTTCGGGCAAAAAGACAGAAATTCTTTTTTTGGGGGGCAAAAAGACAGAAAATCTCCTTTTTTTGGTAATAAACAGTCAGAAATTTCCCTTATTTTGGGGCAAAATTGCATAAATTTCCTTTACATTGGGGCAAAATTTAAGAAATTTCCTTTATTTTGGGGCAAAATTGCAGAAATTTCACTTATTTCAGGGTAATAAGTCAGAAATTCCCCTTATTTTGGGGCAAAAAAGACAGAAATTCCTTTTGTTTTGGGGGAAGAAGACAGAAATTCCACTTATTTAGAGGTAAAAATGCAGAAATCACCTTTATTTTGGAGCAAAAATAAAGAAATTAACCTTTTTATGGCAAAAAGGTATGCATTCCTATTATTTTCGGGCAAAAAGGCAGAAATTCCTCGTATTTTGGAGCAAAAGTGCAGAAATTCCTTTAATTTTGGGGCAAAAGGCAAAAATTCTTTTTATTTTGGGGCAAAATTCAGAAATTCCCATTATTTTGGGGCAAAAATTCAGAAATTTCCTTTATTTTGAGGCAAAATTGCAATAATTTACCTTATTTTGGGGCACAATTTCAGAAATTTCCCTTATTTGGGGCAAAATTGCAGAAATTTCAGTTATTTTCAGGTAAAAAGGGTGAAATTTCCTTTATTTTGGGGCAAAAAGTGAGAAATTCTTCTTATTTTGGGGCAAAATTGCAGAAATTTCCCTTATTATGGGGAAAAATTGCAGAAATTTCCGTGATATTAGGCCAAAATTGCAGAAATTTCACTTCTTTCATAGGAAAAAAGCAAAAATTTTTCTTATTTTGGGGCAAAAATGCAGAAATTCTCATTATTTTGGGGCAAAAAGTCAGAAATTCACCTTATTTTGGGGTAAAATTGCAGAAATTTCACATATTTCAGGGCAAAAAGGCAGAAATATCCCTTATTTTGAGGCAAAAAAGACAGAAATTCCCTTTTTTTGGAGGAAAAAGACAGAAATTCCACTTATTTAGAAGTAAAAAGGCAGAAATTCCCCTTATTTTGGAGCAAAAATAAAGAAATTTCCCTTTTTATGGCAAAAAGTTATGCATTCCCCTTATTTTCGGAAAAAAAGGCAGAAATTTCCCGTATTTTGGAGCAAAATTGCAGAAATTCCCCTAATTGTGGGGCAAAAATTCAGAAATTCCTTATATGTTGGGGCAAAAAGACAGAAATTCTTCTTATTTGGGGGCAAAACTCAGAAATTCCACTTATTTTGGGGCAAAATTCAAGAAATTCCCCTTATTTTGGGGCAAAATTGCAAAATTTCACTCATTTTAGGTCAAAATTGCAGAAATTTCACTTATTTAAGGAAAAAAAGGCAGAAATTTTCTTTATTTTGGGGCAAAAAGGAAGAAATTCCTAATATTTTGTGGCAAAATGCAGAAATTCCCCTTATTTTGAGGTGAAAAGGCTGAAATTCCCCATATTTGGGGGCAAAAAGGCAGAAATTTCCCTTATTTTGGGGCAAAATTGCAGAAATTTTACTTATTTCAGGGTAATAAGTCAAAAATTTTCTTGATTTTGGGGCAAAAAAGACAGAAAATCCCTTTGTTTTGGAGGAAAAAACAGAAATTCCACTTATTAAGAGGCAAAAAAACAGAAATTCCTCTTATTTTGGAGCAAAAATGAAGAAATTTCACTTTTTTAAGGCAAAAAGGTATGCATTCTTCTTATTTTTGTGCAAAAAGGCAGAAATTCCCTGTATTTTGGAGCAAAATTGCAGAAATTCCCCTAAATGTGAGGCAAAAACGCAGAAATTCCCTATATGTTGGGGCAAAAAGACAGAAATTCTTTTTATTTTGGGGCAAAACTCTAAATTCCACTTATTTTGGGGCAAAATTCCAGAAATTTCCCTTATTCTGGGCCAAAATTGCAGAAATTTCACTTATTTTTGGGCAAAATTTCAGAAATTTCACTTATTTCAGGGAAAAAAGGGAGAAATTTTCCTTATTTTTGGGCAAAAAGGCAGAAATTCCCCTTATTTTGAGGTAAAAAGCCTGAAATTCCCCTTATTTGGGGGCAAAATGAAGAAATTTCCCTTATTTTGGGGCAAAATTGCAGAAATTTCACATATTTCAGGGTAATAAGTCAGAAATTCCACTTATTTTAGGGTAAAAAAGACAGAAATTCCCTTTGTTTATGAAAAAAAAGACAGAAATTATACTTATTTAGAGGCAAAAAGGCCGAAATTCCCCTTATTTTGGAGCAAAAATGAAGAAATTTACCTTTTTATGGCAAAAAGGTATGCATTCCCCTTACTTTCGGGATAAAAGCAGAAATTCCCTGTATTTTGAAGCAAAATTACAGAAATTTTCATAATTTTTGAGCAAAAAGGCAGAAATTTTCCTTATTTTTGGGCAAAAAGGCACAAAATCTCCTATTTTTGGAACAAACAGTCAGAAATTCCCCTTATTTTTGGGCAAAATTGCAGAAATTTCCTTTACATTGGGGCAAAATTGCAGAAATTTCGCTTATTTTGGGACAAAATTGCAGAAATTTCACTTATGTCAGGGTAATAATTGAGAAATTCTCCTTATTTTGCGGCAAAAAAACCAGAAATTCCCTTTGTTTTGGGGGAAAAAGACAGAAATTCCACTTAATTAGAGGCAAAAATGCAGAAATTCCCCTTTTTTTGGAGCAAAAATGAAGAAATTATCCTTTTTATGACAAAAAGGTATGCATTCCCATTATTTTCGGGCAAAAAGGCAGAAATTCCTCATATTTTGGAGCAAAATTGCAGAAATTCCCTTAATTTTGGGGCAAAAGGCAGAAATTCCCTTTATTTTGGGGCCAAAATCAGAAATTCCCATTATTTTGGGGCAAAATTCAAGAAATTTCCTCTATTTTGGGGCATAATTGCAGGAATTTACGTTATTTTGGAGCAAAATTGCAGAAATTTCCCTTATATGGGGCAAAATTACAGAAATTTCACTTATTTTCAGGTAAAAAGGCTGAAACTTCATTTATTTTGGGGCAAAAAGGAAGAAATTCCCCTTATTATGGGTCAAAATTGCAGAAATTTCCCTTAATATGTTGAAATATTGCAGAAATTTCTCTTAATTTAAAGCAAAATTGCAGAAATTTCACTTATTTCAGTGAAAAAAAGCAAAAATTTTTCTTATTTTGGGGCCAGAAAGCAGAAATTCCCATTATTTTGGGGCAAAATGCAGAAATTCACCTTATTTTGGGGTAAAATTGCAGAATTTTCACATATTTCAGGGCAAAAAGGCAAAAATTTCCCTTATTTTGGGGCAAAAAAGACAGAAATTCCCTTTGTTTTGGGGGAAAAAGACAGAAATTCCACTTATTTAGAGGCAAAAAGGCAGAAATTCCCCTTATTTTGGAGCAAAAATGAAGAAATTTTCCTTTTTTATGGCAAAAAGTTATGCATTCCCCTTATTTTCGGGCAAAAAGGCAGATATTCCCCATATTTTGGAGAAAAATTGCAGAAATTCCCCTAATTGTTCGGCAAAAATGCATAAAAATCATAATATGTTTGATCAAAAAGACAGAAATTCTTTTTATTTTTGGGCAAAATTCAGAAATTCCACTTATTTGGGGCAAAATTCAAGAAATTTCCCTTATTTTGGGGCAAAATTGCTGAAATTTCACTTATTTTGGGGCAAAATTGCAGAAATTCCCTTTATTTTGAGGGAAAAAGGCTGAAATTCCTCTTATTTGTGGGCAAAAAGGCAGAAATTTCTTTTATTTTGGGGCAAAAAGACAGTAATTTCCCTTATTTTGTGGCAAAAAGGTAGAAATTTCTTTTATTTTGGGTCAAAATTGCAGAAATATCACTTATTTCAGGGCCTAATTCAAAAATTCCTTTTATCTTGGGGCAAAATAAGAGAAATTCCATTTATTTTTGGTTAAAAAGGGAGAAATTTCACTTATTTTGAGGTAAAAAGCAGAAATTCCTCTAATTTTGGGGCAAAAATGAAGAAATTTCCCTTTTTTGTGGCAAAAGGTATACATTCCCCTTACTTTCGGGATAAAAAGCCGAAATTGCCCGTATTTTGAAGCAAAATTGCAGACATTTTCATAATTTACAGGCAAAAAAGCAGAAATTCTTCTTATTTTAGGGCAAAAAGACAGAAAATCTCCTTTTTTCAAGAGCAAACAGTCAGAAATTCCCCTTATTTTGGGGCACAATTGCAGAAATTTCCTTTACATTGGGGCAAAATTGCAGAAATTTTCCTTATTTTGGGGCAAAATTGCAGAAATTTCACTTATTTCAGGGTAATAAGTCAGAAATTCCCCTTATTTTGGGGAATAAAAGACAGAAATTCCCTTTGTTTTGGGGGAAAAAGACAGAAATTCCACTTAGTTAGAGGCAAAAATGCAGAAATTCCCCTTATTTTGGAGCAAAAATGAAGAAATTTCCCTTTTTATGGCAAAAAGGTATGCATTCCCATTATTTTCGGGCAAAAAGGCAGAAATTCCCCGTATTTTGGAGCAAAATTGCAGAAATTCCCCTTATTTTGGGGCAAAAGGCAGAAATTTCCTTTATTTTGGGGCAAAAATCAGAAATTCCCCTTATTTTGGGGCAAAATTCAAGAAATTTCTTTTATTTTTGGGCAAAATTGCAGGAATTTACCTTATTTTGGGGTAAAATTGCAGACATTTCCTTTATTTGGGGCAAAATTGCATAAAATTCACTTATTTTCAGGTAAAAAGTCTGAAATTTCCTTTATTTTAGGGCAAAAAAAGAGAAATTCCCCTTATTTTGGGGCAAAATTGCAGAAAATTCCCTTGTTATGGGATAAAATTGCAGAAATTTCCCTTATTTTAGGGCAAAATTGCAGAAATTTCACTTATTTCAGAGAAATAAAGCAAAAATGTTTCTTATTTTGGGGCAAAAAGGCAGAAATTCTCATTATTATAGGGCAAAAAGGCAGAAATTCACCTTATTTTGGGGTAAAATTGCAGAAATTTTACATATTTCAGGACAAAAAGGCAGAAATTTCCCTTATTTTGGGGCAAAATTGCAGAAATTTCACTTATTTCAGGGTAATAAGTCAGAAATTCCCCCTTATTTTGGGGCAAAAAATACAGAAATTCCCATTGTTTTGGACGAAAAAGACAGAAATTCCACTTATTTAGAGACAAAAAGGCAGAAATTCCCCTTATTTTGCAGGAAAAATGAAGAAATTTTCCTTTATATGGCAAAAAGGTATGCATTCCCATTATTTTCTGGCAAAAAAGGCAGAAATTCCCCGTATTTGGAGTAAAATTGCAGAAATTCCCCTAATTTTTGGGCAAAAGGCAGAAATTCCCTTTATTTTGGGACAAAAATCAGAAATTCCCCTTATTTTGTGGCAAAATTGAAGAAATTTCCTTTATTTTGGGGTAAAATTGCAGGAATTTCCTTAATTTGGGGCAAAATTGCATAAAATTCACTTATTTTCAGGTAAAAAGGTTGAAATTTCCTTTATTTTGGGGCAAAAAAAGAGAAATTCCTCTTATTTTGGGGCAAAATTGCAGAAATTTCCCTTGTTATGGGAAAAAATTGCAGAAATTTCTCTTATTTTAGGGCAAAATTGCAGAAATTTCACTTATTTCAGAGAAATAAAGCAAAAAGGTTTCTTATTTTGGGGCAAAAAAGCAGAAAATCTCATTATTTTAGGGCAAAAAGGCAGAAATTCACCTTATTTTGTGGTAAAATTGCAGAAATTTCACATATTTCAGGGCAAAAAGGCAGAAATTTCCCTTTTTGGGGGGCAAAATTGCAGAAATTTCACTTATTTCAGGGTAATAAGTCAGAAATTTCCCCTTATTTTGGGGCTAAAAATACATAAATTTCCGTTGTTTTGGGGGAAAAAGACAGAAATTCCACTTATTTAGATTCAAAAAGGCAGAAATTCCCCTTATTTTGGAGCAAAAATGAAGAAATTTCCCTTTTTTATGGCAAAAAGATATGCATTTCCCTTATTTTTGGGAAAAAAAGGCAGAAATTCCCCGTATTTTGGAGCAAAATTACAGAAATTCCCCTAATTCTGGGGAAAAAAGGCAGAAATTCCCTATATGTTGGAGCAAAAAGACAGAAATTCTCCTTATTTTGGGGCAAAACTCAGAAATTCCACCTCTTTTGGGGCAAAATTCCAAAAATTTCTCTTATTTTGGGGGAAAATTGCAGAAATTTCACTTATTTTAGGGCACAATTGCAGGAATTTCACTTATTTCAGGGAAAAAAGTCAGAAATTTTCCTTATTTTGGGGCAAAATAACAGAAATTCCTAATATTTTGTGGCAAAAATGCAGAAATTCCTCTTATTTTGAGGTAAAAAGGCTGAATTCCCCTTATTTGGGGGCAAAAAGGCAGAAATTTCCCTTATTTTGGGGCAAAATTGTAGAAATTTCACTTATTTCAGGGTAATGAGTCAGAAATTCCTCTTATTTTGGGGCAAAAAAGAGAGAAATTCCCTTTGTTTTCAAGGAAAAAGACAGAAATTCCACTTATTTAGAGGCAAAAAGGCAGAAATTCCCCTTATTTTGGAGCAAAAATGAAGAAATTTCATTTTTTATGGCAAAAAGGTATGCATTTCCATTATTTTCGGGCAAAACCGCAGAAATTCCCTGTATTTTGGAGCAAAAAGGCAGAAATTCCCCGTATTTTGGAGGAAAATTGCAGAAAATCCCCTATTTTTGGGGCAAAAATCAGAAAATCTTTTTATTTTGGGGCAAAATTCAAGAAATTCCCTTTATTTTGGGGCAAAATTGGAGGAATTTACCTTATTTTTGGGCAAAATTGCAGAAATTTCCCTTATTTGGGGCAAAATTGCAGAAATTTCACTTATTTTCAGAAAAAATGGCTGATATTTTCTTTATTTTGGGGCAAAAAGGGAGAAATTTCTCTTATATTGGGGCAAAATTGCAGAAATTTCTCTTATTATGGGGAAAAATTGCAGAAATTTTCCTTATTTTAGAAAAAATTGCAGAAATTTCACTTATTTCAAAGAAAAAAAGCAAAAATTTTTCTTATTTTGGGGCAAAAAGGCAGAAATTCCCATTATTTTGGGGCAAAAAGGCAGAAATTCGACTTATTTTGGGGTAAAATTGCAGAAATTCCCCTAATTTAGGGGCAAAAGGCAGAAATTCCCTTTATTTTGGGGCAAAAATCATAAATTCCCCTTATTTTGGGGCAAAATTCAAGAAATTTCTTTTAATTTGGGGCAAAATTGCAGGAATTTACCTTATTTTGGGGCAAAATTGCAGAAATTTTTCTTATTTGGGGCAAAATTGCAGAAACTTCAATTATTTTCAGGTAAAAAGGCTGAAATTTCCTTTATTTTGGGGCAAAAAGGGAGAAATTCCCCTTATTTTGGGGCAAAATTGAAGAAATTTCCCTTGTTATTGAAAAAAATTGCAGAAATTTTCCTTATTTTAGGGCAAAATTGCAGAAATTTCACTTATTTCAGAGAAAAAATGCAAAAATTTTTCTTATTTTGGGGCAAATAGGCAGAAATTCCCATTATTTTGGGGCAAAAAGGCAGAAATTCGACTTATTTTGGGGTAAAATTGCAGAAATTTCACATATTTCAGGGCAAAAAGGCAGAAATTCCAATTATTTTGGAGCAAAAATAAAGAAATTTCCCTTTTTTATGGCAAAATGTTATGCATTCCCCTTATTTTCGGGCAAAAAGGCAGAAATTCCCTGTATTTTGGAGCAAAATTGCAGAAATTCCCCTAATTGTTGGGCTAAAATGCAGAAATTCCTATTATGTTGGGGCAAAAAGACAGAAATTCTCCTTATTTAAGGGCATAATTCAGAAATTCCACTTAATTTGGGGAAAAAATCCAAAATTTCTCTTATTTTGGGGCAAAAATTGCAGAAATTTCACTTATTTCAGGGAAAAAAGGCAGAAATTTTCCTTATTTTGGGGCAAAAATGTAGAAATTCTTAATATTTTGTGGCAAAAATGCAGAAATTCCCTTAATTTTGAGGGAAAATGGCTGAAATTCCCCTTATTTGGGGGCAAAAAGGCAGAAATTTCCCTTATTTTGGGGCAAAAAGACAGTAATTCCCCTTATTTTGTGGCAAAAAGGTAGAAATTTCTTTTATTTCGGGGCAAAATTGCAGAAATATCACTTATTTCAGGGCCTAATTAAAAAATTCCTTTTATTTTGGGGCAAAAAGAGAGAAATTCCATTTATTTTTGGTTAAAAAGGGAGAAATTTCACTTATTTTGAGGTAAAAAGCAGAAATTCCTCTTATTTTGGGGCAAAAATGAAGAAATTTCCCTTTTTTGTGGCAAAAGTATACATTCCCCTTACTTTCGGGATAAAAAGCCGAAATTCCCCGTATTTTGAAGCAAAATTGCAGAAATTTTCATAATTTTCAGGCAAAAAAGCAGAAATTCTCCTTATTTTAGGGCAAAAAGACAGAAAATCTCCTTTTTTCGGGTGCAAACAGTCAGAAATTCCCCTTATTTTGGGGCAAAATTGCAGAAATTTCCTTTACATTGTGGCAAAATTGCAGAAATTTCCCTTATTTTGAGGCAAAATTGCAGAAATTTCACTTATTTCAGGGTAATAAGTCAAAAATTCGCCTTATTTTGGGGCAAAAAAGACAGAAATTCCCTTTGTTTTGGGGGAAAAAGACAGAAATTTCACTTATTTAGAGGCAAAAAGGCAGAAATTTCCATTATTTTGGAGCAAAAATGAAGAAATTTCCCTTTTTTATGGTAAAAAGTTATGCATTCCCCTTATTTTCTGGCAAAAAGGCAGAAATTCCCCGTATTTTGGAGCAAAATTACAAAATTCCCCTAATTGTGGGGCAAAAATTCAGAAATTCCCAATATGTTGGGGCAAAAAGACAGAAATTCTCTTTATTTTGGGGCATAATTCAGAAATTCCACTTATTTTGGGCAAAAATTCCAAAATTGCTCTTATTTTGGAGCAAAATTGCAGAAAATTCACTTATTTCAGGGAAAAAATGCAAAAATTTTCTTTATTTTGGGGCAAAAATGCAGAAATTCTTAATATTTTGTGGCGAAAATGCAGAAATTCTCTTTATTTTGAGGGAAAAAGGCTGAAATTCCCCTTATTATGGGGCAAAAAGGCAGAAATTTCCCTTATTTTGGGGCAAAAATACAGTAATTCCCCTTATTTTGTGGCATAAAGGCAGAAATTTCTTTTATTTTGGGGCAAAATTGCAGAAATATCACTTATTTCAGGGCCTAATTAAAAAATTCCTTATATTTTGGGGCAAAAAGGGAGAAATTCCATTTATTTTTGGTTTAAAAGGAAGAAATTTCACTTATTTTGAGGTAAAAAGCAAAAATACCTCTTATTTTGGGGCAAAAATGAAGAAATTTCCCTTTTTTGTGGCAAAAGGTATACATTCCCCTTACTTTCGGGATAAAAAGCCGAAATTCCCCGTATTTTGAAGCAAAATTGCAGAAATTTTCATAATTTTCGGGCAAAAAAGCAAAAATTCTTATTTTAGGGCAAAAAGACAGAAAATCTCTTTTTTTCGGGAGCAAACATTCAGAAATTCCCCTTATTTTGGGGAAAAATTGCCGAAATTTCCTTTACATTGGGGAAAAATTGCAGAAATTTCCCTTATTTTGGGGCAAAATTGCAGAAATTTCACTTATTTCAGGGTAATAAGTCAGAAATTCCCCTTATTTTGGGGCAAAAAAGACAGAAATTCCCTTTGTTTTTGGGGAAAAAGACAGAAATTCCACTTAGTTAGATGCAAAAATGCAGAAATTCCCCTTATTTTGGAGCAAAAATGAAGAAATTTTCCTTTTTATGGCAAAAAGGTATGCATTCCCATTATTTTCTGGCAAAAAGGCAGAAATTCCCTGTATTTTGGAGCAAAATTGCAGAAATTCCCCTAATTTTGGGGTAAAAGGCAGAAATTCCCTTTATTTTGGGACAAAAATCAGAAATTCCCCTTATATTGGGGCAAAATTCAAGAAATTTCCTTTATTTTGGGGTAAAATTGCAGGAATTTACCTTATTTTGGGGCAAAATTGCAGAAATTTCCTTAATTTGGGGCAAAATTGCATAAAATTCACTTATTTTCAGGTAAAAAGGGTGAAATTTCCTTTATTTTGGGGCAAAAAAAGAGAAATTCCCCTTATTTTGGGGAAAAATTGCAGAAATTTCCCTTGTTACGGGAAAAAATTGCAGAAATTTCCCTTATTTTAGGACAAAATTGCAGAAATTTCACTTATTTCAGAGAAATAAAGCAAAAATGTTTCTTATTTTGGGGCAAAAAGGCAGAAAATCTCATTATTTTAGGGCAAAAAGGCAGAAATTCACCTTATTTTGCGGTAAAATTGCAGAAATTTCTCATATTTCAGAACAAAAAGGCAGAAATTTCCCTTTTTTGGGGGCAAAATTGCAGAAATTTCACTTATTTCAGGGTAATAAGTCAGAAATTCCCCCTTATTTTGGGGCTAAAAATACAGAAATTCCCGTTGTTTTGGGGGAAAAAGACAGAAATTCCACTTATTTAGAGGCAAAGAGGCAGAAATTCCCCTTATTTTGGAGCAAAAATGAAGAAATTTCCCTTTTTTATGGCAAAAAGATATGCATTTCCCTCATTTTTGGAAAAAAAGGCAGAAATTCTCCGTATTTTGGAGCACAATTGCAGAAATTCCCCTAATTCTGGGGCAAAAGGCAGAAATTCCCTATATGTTGGGGCAAAAAGACAGAAATTCTCCTTATTTTGGGGCAAAACTCAGAAATTCCACTTCTTTTGGGGCAAAATTCCAGAAATTTCCCTTATTTTGGGGCAAAATTGTAGAAATTTCACTTATTTTGGGGCAAAATTGCAGAAATTTCACTTATTTCAGGGAAAAAAGTAAGAAATTTTCCTTATTTTGGGGCAAAATAACAGAAATTCCTAATATTTTGTGGCAAAAATCCAGAAATTCCTCTTATTTTGAGGTAAAAATGCTGAATTCCCCTTAATTGGGGGAAAAAAGGCAGAAATTTCCCTTATTTTGGGGCAAAATTGCAGAAATTTCACTTATTTCAGGGTAATAAGTCAGAAATTCACCTTATTTTGGGGCAAAAAAGACAGAAATTCTCTTTGTTTTGGGGGAAAAAGACAGAAATTCCACTTAGTTAGAGGCAAAAATGCAGAAATTCCCCTTATTTTGGAGCAAAAATGAAGAAATTTTCCTTTTTATGGCAAAAAGGTATGCATTCCCATTATTTTCGTGCAAAAAGGCAGAAATTCCCCGTATTTTGGAGCAAAATTGCAGACATTTTCCTAATTTTGGGGCAAAAGTCAGAAATTCCCTTTATTTTGGGGCAAAAATCAGAAATTCCCCTTATTTTGGGGCAAAATTCAAAAAATTTCCTTTATTTTCGGGCAAAATTGCAGGAATTTACCTTATTTTGGGGCAAAATTGCAGAAATTTCCTTTATTTGGGGCAAAATTGCATAAAATTCATTTATTTTCAGGTAAAAAGGCTGAAAATTCCTTTATTTTGAGGCAAAAAAGTGAAATTCCCCTTATTTTGGGGAAAAATTGCAGAAATTTCCCTTGTTATGGAAAAATTGCAGAAATTTCCCTTATTTTAGGGCAAAATTGCAGAAATTTCACTTATTTCATGGTAATAAGTCAGAAATTCCCGCTTATTTTGGGGCAAAAAAGACAAAAATTCCCTTTGTTTTGGGGGAAAAAGACAGAAATTCCACTTATTTAGAGGCAAAAAGCCAGAAATTCCCATTATTTTGGAGCAAAAATGAAGAAATTTCCCTTTTTTATGGCAAAAAGTTATGCATTCCCCTTATTTTCGGGCAAAGAGGCAGAAATTCCCCGTATTTTGGAGCAAAATTGCAAAATTCCCCTAATTGTGGGGCAAAAATGCAGAAATTCCCAATATGTTGGGGCAAAAATACAGAAATTCTCTTTATTTTGGGGCATAACTCAGAAATTCCACTTATTTTGGGCAAAAATTACAAAATTTCTCTTATTTTGGGGCAAAATTGCAGAAATTTCACTTATTTCAGGGAAAAAATGCAGAAATTTTCTTTATTTTGGGGCAAAAATGAAGAAATTCTTAATATTTTGTGGCGAAAATGCAGAAATTCCCTTTATTTTGAGGGAAAAAAGCTGAAATTCCCATTATTTGGGGGGTAAAAGGCAGAAATTTCCCTTATTTTGGGGCAAAAAGACAGTAATTCCCCTAATTTTGTGGAATAAAGGCAGAAATTTCTTTTATTTTGGGTCAAAATTGCAGAAATATCACTTATTTCAGGGCCTAATTAAAAAATTTCTTATATTTTGGGGCAAAAAGAGAGAAATTCCATTTATTTTTGGTTTAAAAGAGAGAAATTTCACTTATTTTGAGGTAAAAAGCAAAAATACCTCTTATTTTGGGGCAAAAATGAAGAAATTTCCCTTTTTTGTGGCAAAAGGTATACATTTCCCTTACTTTCGGGATAAAAAGCCGAAATTCCCCATATTTTGAAGCAAAATTGCAGAAATTTTCATAATTTTCGGGCAAAAAAGCAGAAATTCTCCTTATTTTAGGGCAAAAAGACAGAAAATCTCTTTTTTTCGGAAGCAAACAGTCAGAAATTCCCCTTATTTTGGGGAAAAATTGCAGAAATTTCCTTTACATTGGGGCAAAATTGCAGAAATTTCACTTATTTCAGAGAAAAAACGCAAAAATTTTTCTTATTTTGGGGCAAATAGGCAGAAATTCCCATTATTTTGGGGCAAAAAGGCAGAAATTCGACTTATTTTAGGGTAAAATTGCAGAAATTTCACATATTTCAGGGCAAAAAGGCAGAAATTTCCCGTATTTTGGGGCAAAATTGCAAATATTTCACTTATTTCAGGGAAATAAGTCAGAAATTCCTCTTATTTTGGGGCAAAAAAGACAGAAATTCCCTTTGTTTTGGGAGAAAAAGACAGAAATTCCACATATTTAGAGGCAAAAATGCAGAAATTCCCCTTATTTTGGAGCAAAAATGAAGAAATTTTCCTTTTTATGGCAAAAAGGTATGCATTCCCATTATTTTCTGGCAAAAAGGCACAAATTCCCCGTATTTTGTAGCAAAATTGCAGAAATTCCCCTAATTTTGGGGCAAAAGTCAGAAATTCCCTTTATTTTGGGACAAAATTCAGACATTCCCCTTATTTTGGGGCAAAATTCAAGAAATTTCCTTTATTTTGGTTTAAAATTGCAGGAATTTACCTTATTTTGGGGCAAAATTGCAGAAATTTGCTTAAAATGGGGCAAAATTGCATAAAATTCACTTTTTTCAGGTAAAAAGGTTGAAATTTTCTTTATTTTGGGGCAAAAAAGAGAAATTCCCCTTATTTTGGGGCAAAATTGCAGAAATTTCCCTTGTTATGGGAAAAAATTGCAGAAATTTCCCTTATTTTAGGACAAAATTGCAGAAATTTCACTTATTTCAGAGAAATAAAGCAAAAATGTTTCTTATTTTGGGGCAAAAAGGTAGAAAATCTCATTATTTTATGGCAAAAAGGCAGAAATTCACCTTATTTTGCGGTAAAATTGCAGAAATTTCACATATTTCAGGGCAAAAAGGCAGAAATTTCCCTTTTTTGGGGGCAAAATTGCAGAAATTTCACTTATTTAAGGGTAATAAGTCAGAAATTCCCCCTTATTTTGGGGCTAACAATACAGAAATTCCCGTTGTTTTGGGGAAAAAAGACAGAAATTCCACTTATTTAGAGTCAAAAAGGCAGAAATTCCCCTTATTTTGGAGCAAATATGAAGAAATTTCTCTTTTTTTATGGCAAAAAGATATGCATTTCCCTTTTTTTTGGGGAAAAAAGGCAGAAATTCTCTGTATTTTGGAGCAAAATTGAAGAAATTCCCCTAATTCTGGGGCAAAAGGCAGAAATTCCCTATATGTTGGGGCAAAAAGACAGAAATTCTCCTTATTTTGGGGCAAAACTCAGAAATTCCACTTCTTTTGGGGCAAAATTCCAGAAATTTCCCTTATTTTGGGGCAAAATTTTAGAAATTTCACTTATTTTGGGGCAAAATTGCAGAAATTTCACTTATTTCAGGGAAAAAAGTCAGAAATTTTCCTTATTTTGGGGCAAAATAACAGAAATTCCTAATATTTTGTGGCAAAAATGCAGAAATTCCTCTTATTTTGAGGTAAAAAGGCTGAATTCCCCTTATTTGGGGTCAAAAAGGCAGAAATTTCCCTTATTTTGGGGCAAAATTGCAGAAATTTCACTTATTTCAGGGTAATGAGTCAGAAATTCCTCTTATTTTGGGGCAAAAAAGAGAGAAATTCCCTTTGTTTTGTGGGAAAAAGACAGAAATTCCACTTATTTAGAGGCAAAAAGGCAGAAATTTCCCTTATTTTGGAGCAAAAATGAAGAAATTTCATTTTTTATGGCAAAAAGGTATGCATTCCCATTGTTTTCGTGCAAAAACGCAGAAAATCCCTGTATTTTGGAGCAAAAATGCAGAAATTCCCCGTATTTTGGAGCAAAATTGCAGAAAATCCCTTAATTTTGGGTCAAAAATCAGAAACTCTCTTAATTTTGGGGCAAAATTCAAGAAATTCCCTTTATTTTGGGGCAAAATTGGAGGAATTTATCTTATTTTTGGGCAAAATTGCAGAAATTTCCCTTATTTGGGGCAAAATTGCAGAAATTTCACTTATTTTCAGGAATAAGGGCTGATATATCCTTTATTTTGGGGCAAAAAGGGAGAAATTTCTCTTATTTTGGGGCAAAATTGCAAAAATTTCTCTTATTATGGGGAAAAATTGCAGAAATTTTCTTTATTTTAGAACAAAATTGCAGAAATTTCACTTATTTCAGAGAAAAAAAGCAAAAATTTTTCTTATTTTGGGGCAAAAAGGCAGAAATTCCCATTATTTTGGGGCAAAAAGGCAGAAATTCGACTTATTTTGGGGTAAAATTGCAGAAATTCCCCTAATTTCGGGGCAAAAGGCAGAAATTCCCTTTATTTTGGGGCAAAAATCATAAATTCCCCTCATTTTGGGGCAAAATTCAAGAAATTTCCTTTAATTTGGGGCAAAATTGCAGGAATTTACCTTATTTTGGGGCCAAATTGCAGAAATTTTTCTTATTTGGGGCAAA
The DNA here is from genome assembly GCF_963924665.1 of Micromys minutus. NCBI lineage: Eukaryota > Metazoa > Chordata > Mammalia > Rodentia > Muridae > Micromys > Micromys minutus. The sequence continues at coordinate 7,493,894 of NW_027667467.1, read as the reverse complement.
ATTGCAGAAACTTCAATTATTTTCAGGTAAAAAGGCTGAAATTTCTTTTATTTTGGGGCAAAAAGGGAGAAATTCCCCTTATTTTGGGGCAAAATTGAAGAAATTTCTCTTGTTATTGAAAAAAATTGCAGAAATTTCCCTTATTTTAGGGCAAAATTGCAGAAATTTCACTTATTTCAGAGAAAAAATGCAAAAATTTTTTTTATTTTGAGGCAAAAAGGCCGAAATTCCCATTATTTCGGGGCAAAAAGGCAGAAATTCGTCTTATTTTGGGGTAAAATTGCAGAAATTTCACATATTTCAGGGCAAAAAGGCAGAAATTTCCCTTATTTTGGGGCAAAATTGCAGAAATTTCACTTATTTCATGGTAATAAGTCAGAAATTCCTTTTATTTTGGGGCAAAAAAGACAAAAATTCCTTTTGTTTTGGGGAAAAAGACAGAAATTCCACTTATTTAGAGGCAAAAAGGCAGAAATTCCCATTATTTTGGAGCAAAAATGAAAAAATTTCCCTTTTTTATGGCAAAAAGTTATGCATTCCCCTTATTTTCGGGCAAAAAGGCAGAAATTCCCTGTATTTTGGAGCAAAATTTCAGACATTCCCCTAATTGTTGGGCAAAAATGCAGAAATTCCTATTATGTTTGGGCAAAAAGACAGAAATTCTCCTTATTTAAAGGCATAATTCAGAAATTCCACTTATTTTGGGGAAAAAATCCAAAATTTCTCTTATTTTGGGGCAAAATTGTACAAATTTCACTTATTTCAGGGAAAAAAGGCAGAAATTTTCCTTATTTTGGGGCAAAAATGTAGAAATTCATAATATTTTGTGGCAAAAATGCAGAAATTCGCTTTATTTTGAGGGAAATAGGCTGAAATTCCCCTTATTTGGGGGCAAAAAGGCAGAAATTTCCCTTATTTTGGGGCAAAAAGACAGTAATTCCCCTTATTTTGTGGCAAAAAGGTAGAAATTTCTTTATTTCGGGGCAAAATTGCAGAAATATCACTTATTTCAGGGCCTAATTCAAAAATTCCTTTTATTTTGTGGCAAAAAGAGAGAAATTCCATTTATTTTTGGTTAAAAAGGGAGAAATTTCACTTATTTTGAGGTAAAAAGCAGAAATTCCTCTTATTTTGGGGCAAAAATGAAGAAATTTCCCTTTTTTGTGGCAAAAGGTATACATTCCCCTTACTTTCGGGATAAAAGGCCGAAAGTCCCGTATTTTGAAGCAAAATTGCAGAAATTTTCATAATTTTCGGGCAAAAAAGCAGAAATTCTACTTATTTTATGGCAAAAAGATAGAAAATCTCCTTTTTTCGGGTGCAAACAGTCAGAAATTCCCCTTATTTTGGGGCAAAATTGCAGAAATTTCCCTTATTTTGGGGCAAAATTGCAGAAATTTCACATATTTCATTGTAATAAGTCAGAAATTCCCCTTATTTTGGGGCAAAAAAGACAGAAATTCCCTTTGTTTTGGGGGAAAAAGACAGAAATTCCACTTAGTTAGAGGCAAAATGCAGAAATTCCCCTTATTTTGGAGCAAAAATGAAGAAATTTTCCTTTTTATGGCAAAAAGGTATGCATTCCCATTATTTTCGTGCAAAAAGGCAGAAATTCCCCGTATTTTGGAGCAAAATTGCAGAAATTGCCCTAATTTTGGGGCAAAAGGCAGAAATTCCCTTTATTTTGGGGCAAAAATCAGAAATTCCCCTTATTTTGGGGCAAAATTCAAAAAATTTCCTTTATTTTGGGGCAAAATTGCAGGACTTTACCTTATTTTGGGGCAAAATTGCAGAAATTTCCTTTATTTGGGGCAAAATTGCATAAAATTCACTTATTTTCAAGTAAAAAGGCTGAAATTTCCTTTATTTTGGGGCAAAAAAAGAGAATTTCCCCTTATTTTGGGTCAAAATTGCACAAATTTCCCTTATTATGGAAAAATTGCAGAAATTTCCCTTATTTTAGGGCAAAATTGCAGAAATTTCACTTATTTCAGGGTAATAAGTCAGAAATTCCCGCTTATTTTGGGGCAAAAAATACAGAAATTCCCGTTGTTTTGGGGGAATAAGATAGAAATTCCACTTATTTAGAGGCAAAAAGGCAGAAATTCCCCTTATTTTGGGGCAAAATTGCAGAAATTTCCTTTACATTGGGGCAAAATTGCAGAAATTTCCCTTATTTTGGGGCAAAATTGCAGAATTTTCACTTATTTCAGGGTAATAAGTCAGAAATTCCCCTTATTTTGGGGCAAAAAAGACAAATATTCTCTTTGTTTTGGGGGAAAAAGACAGAAATTCCACTTAGTTAGAGGCAAAAATGCAGAAATTCCCCTTATTTTGGAGCAAAAATGAAGAAATTTTCCTTTTTATGGCAAAAAGGTATGCATTCCCATTATTTTCTGGCAAAAAGGCAGAAATTCCCCGTATTTTGTAGCAAAATTGCAGAAATTCCCCTAATTTTGGGGCAAAAGGCAGAAATTCCCTTTATTTTGGGACAAAATTCAGACATTCCCCTTATTTTGGAGCAAAATTCAAGAAATTTCCTTTATTTTGGTGTAAAATTGCAGGAATTTACCTTATTTTGGGGCAAAATTGCAGAAATTTTCTTAATTTGGGGCAAAATTGCATAAAATTCACTTATTTTCAGGTAAAAAGGCTGAAATTTTCTTTATTTTGGGGCAAAAAAAGAGAAATTCCCCTTATTTTGGGGCAAAATTGCAGAAATTTCCATTATTTTAGGACAAAATTGCAGAAATTTCACTTATTTCAGAGAAATAAAGCAAAAATGTTTCTTATTTTGGGGCAAAAAGGTAGAAAATCTCATTATTTTAGGGCAAAAAGGCAGAAATTCACCTTATTTAGCGGTAAAATTGCAGAAATTTCACATATTTCAGGACAAAAAGGCAGAAATTTCCCTTATTTTGGGGCAAAATTGCAGAAATTTCACTTATTTCATGGTAATAAGTCAGAAATTCCTTTGATTTTAGGGCAAAAAAGACAAAAATTTCTTTTGTTTTGGGGGAAAAAACAGAAATTCCACTTATTTAGAGGCAAAAAGGCAGAAATTCCCATTATTTTGGAGCAAAATTGAAAAAATTTCTCTTTTTTATGGCAAAAAGTTATGCATTCCCCTTATTTTCGGGCAAAAAGGCAGAAATTCCCCGTATTTTGGAGCAAAATTGCAGAAATTCCCCTAATTGTTGGGCAAAAATGCAGAAATTCCTAATATGTTTGGGCAAAAAGACAGAAATTCTCCTTATGTAAAGGCATAATTCAGAAATTCCACTTATTTTGGGGAAAAAATCCAAAATTTCTCTTATTTTGGGGCAAAATTGCACAAATTTCACTTATTTCAGGGAAAAAAGGCAGAAATTTTCCTTATTTTGGGGCAAAAATGTAGAAATTCTAAATATTTTGTGGCAAAAATGCAGAAATTCCCTTTATTTTGAGGGAAAAAGGCTGAAATTCACCTTATTTGGGGGCAAAAAGGCAGAAATTTCCCTTATTTTGGGGCAAAAAGACAGTAATTCCCCTTATTTTGTGGCAAAAAGGTAGAAATTTCTTTTATTTCGGGGCAAAATTGCAGAAATATCACTTATTTCAGAGCCTAATATAAAAATTCCTTTTATTTTGGGGCAAAAGAGAGAAATTCCATTTATTTTTGGTTAAAAAGGGAGAAATTTCACTTATTTTGAGGTAAAAAGCAGAAATTCCTCTTATTTTGGGGCAAAAATGAAGAAATTTCCCTTTTTTGTGACAATAGGTATACATTCCCCTTACTTTCGGGATAAAAAGCCGAAATTCCCTGTATTTTGAAGCAAAATTGCAGAAATTTTCATAATTTTCGGGCAAAAAAGCAGAAATTCTCCTTATTTTAGGGCAAAAAGACAGAAAATCTCCTTTTTTCGGGAGCAAACAGTCAGAAATTCCCCTTATTTTGGGGCACAATTGCAGAAATTTCCTTTACATTGTGGCAAAATTGCAGAAATTTCCCTTATTTTGGGGCAAAATTGCAGAAATTTCACTTATTTCAGGGTAATAAGTCAGAAATTCCCCTTATTTTGGGGCAAAAAAGACAGAAATTCCCTTTGTTTTGGGGGAAAAAGACAGAAATTCCACTTAGAGGCAAAAATGCAGAAATTCCCCTTATTTTGGAGCAAAAATGAAGAAATTTTCCTTTTTATGGCAAAAAGGTATGCATTCCCATTATTTTCGTGCAAAAAGGCAGAAATTCCCCGTATTTTGGAGCAAAATTGCAGAAATTGCCCTAATTTTGGGGCAAAAGGCAGAAATTCCCTTTATTTTGGGGCAAAAATCAGAAATTCCCCTTATTTTGGGGCAAAATTCAAAAAATTTCCTTTATTTTGGGGCAAAATTGCAGGAATTTACCTTATTGTGGGGCAAAATTGCAGAAATTTCCTTTATTTGGGGCAAAATTGCATAAAATTCACTTATTTTCAAGTAAAAAGCCTGAAATTTCCTTTATTTTGGGGCAAAAAAAGAGAAATTCCCCTTATTTTGTGTCAAAATTGCACAAATTTCCCTTATTATGGAAAAATTGCAGAAATTTCCCTTATTTTAGGGCAAAATTGCAGAAATTTCACTTATTTTAGGGTAATAAGTCAGAAATTCCCGCTTATTTTGGTGCAAAAAATACAGAAATTCCCGTTGTTTTGGGGGAATAAGATAGAAATTCCACTTATTTAGAGGCAAAAAGGCAGAAATTCCCCTTTATTTTGGGGCAAAATTGCAGAAATTTCCTTTACATTGGGGCAAAATTGCAGAAATTTCCCTTATTTTGGGGCAAAATTGCAGAAATTTCACTTATTTCAGGGTAATAAGTCAGAAATTCCCCTTATTTTGGGGCAAAAAAAACAAATATTCTCTTTGTTTTGGGGGAAAAAGACAGAAATTCCACTTAGTTAGAGGCAAAAATGCAGAAATTCCCCTTATTTTGGAACAAAAATGAAGAAATTTTCCTATTTATGGCAAAAAGGTATGCATTCCCCTTATTTTCGGGCAAAAAGGCAGAAATTCCCCGTATTTTGGAGCAAAATTGCAGAAATTCCCCTAAATGTTGGGCAAAAATGCAGAAATTCCTAATATGTTTGGGCAAAAAGACAGAAATTCTTCTTATGTAAAGGCATAATTCAGAAATTCCACTTATTTTGGGGAAAACATCCAAAATTTCTCTTATTTTGGGGCCAAATTGCACAAATTTCACTTATTTCAGGGAAAAAGGGCAGAAATTTACCTTATTTTGGGGCAAAAATGTAGAAATTCTTAATATTTTGTGGCAAAAAAGCAGAAATTTTCTTTATTTTGAGGGAAAAAGACTGAAATTCCCCTTATTTGGGGGCAAAAAGGCAGAAATTTCCCTTATTTTGGGGCAAAAAGACAGTAATTCCCCTTATTTTGTGGCAAAAAGGTAGAAATTTCTTTTATTTCGGGGCAAAATTGCAGAAATATCACTTATTTCAGAGCCTAATATAAAAATTCCTTTTATTTTGGGGCAAAAAGAGAGAAATTCCATTTATTTTTGGTTAAAAAGGGAGAAATTTCACTTATTTTGAGGTAAAAAGCAGAAATTCCTCTAATTTTGGGGCAAAAATGAAGAAATTTCCCTTTTTTGTGGCAATAGGTATACATTCCCCTTACTTTCGGGATAAAAAGCCGAAATTCCCCGTATTTTGAAGCAAAATTGCAGAAATTTTCATAATTTTCGGGCAAAAAAGCAGAAATTCTCCTTATTTTAGGGCAAAAAGACAGAAAATCTCCTTTTTTCGGGAGCAAACAGTCAGAAATTCCCCTTATTTTGGGGCACAATTGCAGAAATTTCCTTTACATTGTGGCAAAATTGCAGAAATTTCCCTTATTTTGGGGCAAAATTGCAGAAATTTCACTTATTTCAGGGTAATAAGTCAGAAATTCCCGCTTATTTTGGTGCAAAAAATACAGAAATTCCCGTTGTTTTGGGTGAATAAGATAGAAATTCCACTTATTTAGAGGCAAAAAGGCAGAAATTCCCCTTATTTTGGGGCAAAATTGCAGAAATTTCCTTTACATTGGGGCAAAATTGCAGAAATTTCCCTTATTTTGGGGCAAAATTGCAGAAATTTCACTTATTTCAGGGTAATAAGTCAGAAATTCCCCTTATTTTGGGGCAAAAAAGACAAATATTCTCTTTGTTTTGGGGGAAAAAGACAGAAATTCCACTTAGTTAGAGGCAAAAATGCAGAAATTCCCCTTATTTTGGAGCAAAAATGAAGAAATTTTCCTATTTATGGCAAAAAGGTATGCATTCCCATTATTTTCTGGCAAAAAGGCAGAAATTCCCCGTATTTTGGAGCAAAATTGCAGAAATTCCCCTAATTTTGGGGCAAAAGGCAGAAATTCCCTTTATTTTGGGACAAAATTCAGACATTCCCTTTATTTTGGGGCAAAATTCAAGAAATTTCCTTTATTTTGGGGTAAAATTGCAGGAATTTACCTTATTTTGGGGCAAAATTGCAGAAATTTGCTTAATTTGGGGCAAAATTGCATAAAATTTACTTATTTTCAGGTAAAAAGGCTGAAATTTTCTTTATTTTGGGGCAAAAAAAGAGAAATTCCCCTTATTTTGGGGCAAAATTACAGAAATTTCCCTTGTTATGGGAAAAACTTGCAGAAATTTCCCTTATTTTAGGACAAAATTGCAGAAATTTCACTTATTTCAGAGAAATAAAGCAAAAATGTTTCTTATTTTGGGGCAAAAAGGTAGAAAATCTCATTATTTTAGGGCAAAAAGGCAGAAATTCACCTTATTTTGCGGTAAAATTGCAGAAATTTCACATATTTCAGGGCAAAAAGGCAGAAATTTCCCTTTTTTGGGGGCAAAATTGCAGAAATTTCACTTATTTCAGGGTAATAATTCAGAAATTCCCCCTTATTTTGGGGCTAAAAATACAGAAATTCCCGTTGTTTTGGGGAAAAAAGACAGAAATTCCACTTATTTAGAGTCAAAAAGGCAGAAATTCCCCTTATTTTGGAGCAAATATGAAGAAATTTCCCTTTTTTATGGCAAAAAGATATGCATTTCCCTTATTTTTGGGAAAAAAGGCAGAAATTCCCCGTATTTTGGAGAAAATTGCAGAAATTCCCCTAATTCTGGGGCAAAAGGCAGAAATTCCCTATATGTTGGGGCAAAAAGACAGAAATTCTCCTTATTTTGGGGCAAAACTCAGAAATTCCACTTCTTTTGGGACAAAATTCCAGAAATTTCCCTTATTTTGGGGCAAAATTGTAGAAATTTCACTTATTTTGGGGCAAAATTGCAGAAATTTCACTTATTTCAGGGAAAAAATTCAGAAATTTTCCTTATTTTGGGGCAAAATAACAGAAATTCCTAATATTTTGTGGCAAAAATGCAGAAATTCCTCTTATTTTGAGGTAAAAAGGATGAATTCCCCTTATTTGGGGGCAAAAAGGCAGAAATTTCCCTTACTTTGGGGCAAAATTGCAGAAATTTCACTTATTTCAGGGTAATGAGTCAGAAATTCCTCTTATTTTGGGGCAAAAAAGAGAGAAATTCCCTTTGTTTTGTGGAAAAAAGACAGAAATTCCACTTATTTAGAGGCAAAAAGGCTGAAATTCCCCTTATTTTGGAGCAAAAATGAAGAAATTTCATTTTTTATGGCAAAAAGGTATGCATTCCCATTATTTTTGGGCAAAAACGCAGAAATTCCCTGTATTATGGAGCAAAAAGGCAGAAATTCCCCGTATTTTGGAGCAAAATTGCAGAAAATCCCCTAATTTTGGGGCAAAAATCAGAAACTCTCTTATTTTTGGGGCAAAATTCAAGAAATTCCCTTTATTTTGGGGCAAAATTGGAGGAATTTACCTTATTTTTGGGCAAAATTGCAGAAATTTCCCTTATTTGGGGCAAAATTGCAGAAATTTCACTTATTTTCAGGAATAAGGGCTGATATATTCTTTATTTTGGGGCAAAAAGGGAGAAATTTCTCTTATTTTGGGGCAAAATTGCAAAAATTTCTCTTATTATGGGGAAAAATTGCAGAAATTTTCTTTATTTTAGAACAAAATTGCAGAAATTTCACTTATTTCAGAGAAAAAAAGCAAAAATTTTTCTTATTTTGGGGCAAAAAGGCAGAAATTCCCATTATTTTGAGGCAAAAAGGCAGAAATTCGACTTATTTTGGGGTAAAATTGCAGAAATTCCCCTAATTTAGGGGCAAAAGGAAGAAATTCCCTTTATTTTGGGGCAAAAATCATAAATTCCCCTTATTTTGGGGCAAAATTGCAGAAATTTCCTTTATTTGGGGCAAAATTGCATAAAATTCACTTATTTTCAAGTAAAAAGGCTGAAATTTCCTTTATTTTAGGGCAAAAAAAGAGAAATTCCTCTTATTTTGGGGCAAAATTGAAGAAATTTCCCTTATTATGGAAAAATTGCAGAAATTTCCCTTATTTTAGGGCAAAATTGCAGAAATTTCACTTATTTCAGGGAAATAAGTCAGAAATTCCCGCTTATTTTGGGGCAAAAAATACAGAAATTCCCGTTGTTTTGGGGGAATAAGATAGAAATTCCACTTATTTAGAGGCAAAAAGGCAGAAATTCCCCTTATTTTAAGGCAAAATTGCAGAAATTTCTTTACATTGGGGCAAAATTGCAGAAATTTCCCTTATTTTGGGGCAAAATTGCAGAAATTTCACTTATTTCAGGGTAATAAGTCAGAAATTCCCCTTATTTTGGGGCAAAAAATACAAATATTCTCTTTGTTTTGGGGGAAAAAGACAGAAATTCCACTTAGTTAGAGGCAAAAATTTAGAAATTCCCCTTATTTTGGAGCAAAAATGAAGAAATTTTCCTATTTATGGCAAAAAGGTATGCATTCCCATTATTTTCTGGCAAAAAGGCAGAAATTCCCCGTATTTTGTAGCAAAATTGCAGAAATTCCCCTAATTTTGGGGCAAAAGGCAGAAATTCCCTTTATTTTGGGACAAAATTCAGACATTCCCCTTATTTTGGGACAAAATTCAAGAAATTTCCTTTATTTTGGGGTAAAATTGCAGGAATTTACCTTATTTTGGGGCAAAATTGCAGAAATTTGCTTAATTTGGGGCAAAATTGCATAAAATTCACTTATTTTCAGGTAAAAAGGCTGAAATTTTCTTTATTTTGGGGCAAAAAAAGAGAAATTCCCCTTATTTTGGGGCAAAATTGCAGAAATTTCCCTTGTTACGGGAAAAACTTGCAGAAATTTCCCTTATTTTAGGACAAAATTGCAGAAATTTCACTTATTTCAGAGAAATAAAGCAAAAATGTTTCTTATTTTGGGGCAAAAAGGTAGAAAATCTCATATTTTAGGGCAAAAACGCAGAAATTCACCTTATTTTGCGGTAAAATTGCAGAAATATCACATATTTCAGGGCAAAAAGGCAGAAATTTCCCTTTTTTGGGGGCAAAATTGCAGAAATTTAACTTATTTCAGGGTAATAAGTCAGAAATTCCCCCTTATTTTGGGGCTAAAAATACAGAAATTCCCGTTGTTTTGGGGAAAAAAGACAGAAATTCCATTTATTTAGAGTCAAAAAGGCAGAAATTCCCTTTATTTTGGAGCAAATATGAAGAAATTTCCCTTTTTTATGGCAAAAAGATATGCATTTCCCTTATTTTTGGGAAAAAAGGCAGAAATTCCCCGTATTTTGGAGCAAAATTGCAGAAATTCCCCTAATTCTGGGGCTAAAGGCAGAAATTCCCTATATGTTGGGGCAAAAAGACAGAAATTCTCCTTATTTTGGGGCAAAACTTAGAAATTCCACTTCTTTTGGGGCAAAATTCCAGAAATTTCCCTTATTTTGGGGCAAAATTGTAGAAATTTCACTTATTTTGGGGCAAAATTGCAGAAATTTCACTTATTTCAGGGAAAAAAGTCAGAAATTTTCCTTATTTTGGGGCAAAATAACAGAAATTCCTAATATTTTGTGGCAAAAATGCAGATATTCCTCTTATTTTGAGGTAAAAAGGCTGAATTCCCCTTATTTGGGGGCAAAAAGGCAGAAATTTCCCTTATTTTGGGGCAAAATTGCAGAAATTTCACTTATTTCAGGGTAATGAGTCAGAAATTCCTCTTATTTTGGGGAAAAAAGAGAAAAATTCCCTTTGTTTTGTGGGAAAAAGACAGAAATTCCACTTATTTAGAGTCAAAAAGGCAGAAATTCCCCTTATTTTGGAGCAAAAATGAAGAAATTTCATTTTTTATGGCAAAAAGGTATGCATTCCCATTGTTTTCGGGCAAAAACGCAGAAATTCCCTGAATTTTGGAGCAAAAAGGCAGAAATTCCCCGTATTTTGGAGCAAAATTGCAGAAAATCCCCTAATTTTGGGGCAAAAATCAGAAACTCTCTTAATTTTGGGGCAAAATTCAAGAAATTCCCTTTATTTTGGGGCAAAATTGGAGGAATTTACCTTATTTTTGGGCAAAATTGCAGAAATTTCCCTTATTTGGGGCAAAATTGCAGAAATTTCACTTATTTTCAGGAATAAGGGCTGATATATCCTTTATTTTGGGGCAAAAAGGGAGAAATTTCTCTTATTATAGGGAAAAATTGCAGAAATTTTCTTTATTTTAAAACAAAATTGCAGAAATTTCACTTATTTCAGAGAAAAAAAGCAAAAATTTTTCTTATTTTGGGGCAAAAAGGCAGAAATTCCCATTATTTTGGGGCAAAAAGGCAGAAATTCGACTTATTTTGGGGTAAAATGGCAGAAATTCCCCAAATTTAGGGGCAAAAGGCAGAAATTCCCTTTATTTTGGGGCAAAAATCATAAATTCCCCTTATTTTGGGGCAAAATTCAAGAAATTTCCTTTAATTTGGGGCAAAATTGTAGGAATTTACCTTATTTTGGGGCAAAATTGCAGAAATTATTCTTATTTGGGGCAAAATTGCACAAACTTCAATTATTTTCAGGTAAAAAGGCTGAAATTTCTTTTATTTTGGGGCAAAAAGGGAGAAATTCCCCTTATTTTGGGGCAAAATTGAAGAAATTTCCCTTGTTATTGAAAAAAATTGCAGAAATTTTCCTTATTTTAGGGCAAAATTGCAGAAATTTCACTTATTTCAGAGAAAAAACGCAAAAATTTTTCTTATTTTGGGGCAAAAAGGCAGAAATTCCCATTATTTCGGGGCAAAAAGGCAGAAATTCGACTTATGTTGGGGTAAAATTGCAGAAATTTCACATATTTCAGGGTAAAAAGGCAGAAATTTGCCTTATTTTGGGGCAAAATTGCAGAAATTTCACTTATTTCATGGTAATAAGTCAGAAATTTCTTTTATTTTGGGGCAAAAAAGACAAAAATTCCTTTTGTTTTGGGGAAAAAGACAGAAATTCCACTTATTTAGAGGCAAAAAGGCAGAAATTCCCATTATTTTGGAGCAAAAATGAAAAAATTTCCCTTTTTTATGGCAAAAAGTTATGCATTCCCCTTATTTTCGGGCAAAAAGGCAGAAATTCCCTGTATTTTGGAGAAAAATTGCAGAAATTCCCCTAATTGTTCGGCAAAAATGCATAAAAATCATAATATGTTTGGGCATAAAGACAGAAATTCTTCTTATTTAAAGGCATAATTCAGAAATTCCACTTATTTTGGGGAAAAAATCCAAAATTTCTCTTATTTTGGGGCAAAATTGTACAAATTTCAATTATTTCAGGGAAAAAAGGCAGAAATTTTCCTTATTTTGGGGCAAAAATGTAGAAATTCTTAATATTTTGTGGCAAAAATGCAGAAATTCGCTTTATTTTGAGGGGAAAAGGCTGAAATTTCCCTTATTTGGGGGCAAAAAGGCAGAAATTTCCCTTATTTTGGGGCAAAAAGACAGTAATTCCCCTTATTTTGTGGCAACAAGGTAGAAATTTCTTTTATTTCAGGGCAAAATTGCAGAAATATCACTTATTTCAGGGCCTAATTCAAAAATTCCTTTTATTTTGGGGCAAAAAGTGCGAAATTCCATTTATTTTTGGTTAAAAAGGGAGAAATTTCACTTATTTTGAGGTAAAAAGCAGAAATTCCTCTTATTTTGGGGCAAAAATGAAGAAATTTCCTTTTTTTGTGGCAAAAGGTATACATTCCCCTTACTTTCGGGATAAAAAGCCGAAATTCCCCGTATTTTGAAGCAAAATTGCAGAAATTTTCATAATTTTCGGGCAAAAAGGCAGAAATTCTCCTTATTTTAGGGCAAAAAGACAGAAAATCTCCTTTTTTCGGGAGCAAACAGTCAGAAATTCCCCTTATTTTGGGGCAAAATTGCAGAAATTTCCTTTACATTGTGGCAAAATTGCAGAAATTTCCCTTATTTTGGGACAAAATTGCAGAAATTTCACTTATTTCAGGGTAATAAGTCAGAAATTCCCCTTATTTTGGGGCAAAAAAGACAGAAATTCCCTTTGTTTTGGGGGAAAAAGACAGAAATTTTACTTAGTTAGAGGCAAAAATCCAGAAATTCCCCTTATTTTGGAGCAAAAATGAAGAAATTTTCCTTTTTATGGCAAAAAGGTATGCATTCCCATTATTTTCGTGCAAAAAGGCAGAAATTCCCCGTATTTTGGAGCAAAATTGCAGAAATTGCCCTAATTTTGGGGCAAAAGGCAGAAATTCCCTTTATTTTGGGGCAAAAATCAGAAATTCCCCTTATTTTGGGGCAAAATTCAAAAAATTTCCTTTATTTGGGGCAAAATTGCATAAAATTCACTTATTTTCAAGTAAAAAGGCTGAAATTTCCTTTATTTTGGGGCAAAAAAAGAGAAATTCCCCTTATTTTGGGTCAAAATTGCAGAAATTTCCCTTATTATGGAAAAATTGCAGAAATTTCCCTTATTTTAGGGCAAAATTGCAGAAATTTCACTTATTTTGGGGTAATAAGTCAAAAATTCCCGCTTATTTTGGGGCAAAAAATACAGAAATTCCCGTTGTTTTGGGGGAATAAGATAGAAATTCCACTTATTTAGAGGCAAAAATGCAGAAATTCCCCTTATTTTGGAGCAAAAATGAAGAAATTTTCCTTTTTATGGCAAAAAGGTATGCATTACCATTATTTTTGTGCAAAAAGGCAGAAATTCCCCGTATTTTGGAGCAAAATTGCAGAAATTTCCCTAATTTTGGGGCAAAAGGCAGAAATTCCCTTTATTTTGGGGCAAAAATCAGAAATTCCCCTTATTTTGGGGCAAAATTCAAAAAATTTCCCTTATTTTGGGGCAAAATTGCAGGAATTTACCTTATTTTGGGGCAAAATTGCAGAAATTTCCTTTATTTGGGGCAAAATTGCATATAATTCACTTATTTTCAAGTAAAAAAGCTGAAATTTCCTTTATTTTCGGGCAAAAAAAGAGAAATTCCCTTATTTTGGGGCAAATTTGCAGAAATTTCCCTTATTATAAAAAAATTGCAGAAATTTCCCTTATTTTAGGGCAAAATTGCAGAAATTTCACTTATTTTGGGGTAATAAGTCAGAAATTCCCGCTTATTTTGGGGCAAAAAATACAGAAATTCCCATTGTTTTGGGGGAATAAGATAGAAATTCCACTTATTTAGAGGCAAAAAGGCAGAAATTCCCCTTATTTTGGGGCAAAATTGCAGAAATTTCCTTTACATTGGGGCAAAATTGCAGAAATTTCCCTTATTTTGGGGCAAAATTGCAGAAATTTCACTTATTTCAGGGTAATAAGTCAGAAATTCCCCTTATTTTGGGGCAAAAAAGACAAATATTCTCTTTGTTTTGGGGGAAAAAGACAGAAATTCCACTTAGTTAGAGGCAAAAATGCAGAAATTCCCCTTATTTTGGAGCAAAAATGAAGAAATTTTCCTTTTTATGGCAAAAAGTTATGCATTCCCATTACTTTCTGGCAAAAAGGCAGAAATTCCCCGTATTTTGGAGCAAAATTGCAGAAATTCCCCTAATTTTGGGGCAAAAGGCAGAAATTCCCTTTATTTTGGGACAAAATTCAGACATTCCCCTTATTTTGGGGCAAAATTCAAGAAATTTCCTATATTTTGGGGTAAAATTGCAGGAATTTACCTTAATTTGGGGCAAAATTGCAGAAATTTGCATAATTTGGGGCAAAAATTGCATAAAATTCACTTATTTTCAGGTAAAAAGGCTGAAATTTTCTTTATTTTGGGGCAAAAAAAGAGAATATCCCCTTATTTTGGGGCAAAATTGCAGAAATTTCCCTTGTTATGGGAAAAAATTGCCGAAATTTCCCTTATTATAGGACAAAATTGCAGAAATTTCACTTATTTCAGAGAAATAAAGCAAAAATATTTCTTATTTTGGGGCAAAAAGGTAGAAAATCTCATTATTTTAGGGCAAAAAGGCAGAAATTCACCTTATTTTGCGGTAAAATTGCAGAAATTTCACATATTTCAGGGCAAAAAGGCAGAAATTTCCCTTATTTGGGGCAAAATTGCAGAAATTTCACTTATTTTCAGGAATAAGGGCTGATATATTCTTTATTTTGGGGCAAAAAAGGAGAAATTTCTCTTATTTTGGGGCAAAATTGCAAAAATTTCTCTTATTATGGGGAAAAATTGCAGAAATTTTCTTTATTTTAGAACAAAATTGCAGAAATTTCACTTATTTCAGAGAAAAAAAGCAAAAATTTTTCTTATTTTGGGGCAAAAAGGCAGAAATTCCCATTATTTTGGGGCAAAAAGGCAGAAATTCGACTTATTTTGGGGAAAAATTGCAGAAATTCCCCTAATTTGGGGGCAAAAGGCAGAAATTCCCTTTATTTTGGGGCAAAAATCATAAATTCCCCTTATTTTGGGGCAAAATTGCAGGAATTTACCTTATTTTGGGGCAAAATTGCAGAAATTTTTCTTATTTGGGGCAAAATTGCAGAAACTTCAATTATTTGCAGGTAAAAAGGCTGAAATTTCTTTTATTTTGGGGCAAAAAGGGAGAAATTCCCCTTATTTTGGGGCAAAATTGAAGAAATTTCCCTTGTTATTGAAAAAAATTGCAGAAATTTCCCTTATTTTAGGGCAAAATTGCAGAAATTTCACTTATTTTGGGGTAATAAGTCAGAAATTCCCGCTTATTTTGGGGCAAAAAATACAGAAATTTCCGTTGTTTTGGGGGAATAAGATAGAAATTCCACTTATTTAGAGGCAAAAAGGCAGAAATTCCCCTTATTTTGGGGCAAAATTGCAGAAATTTCCTTTACATTGGGGCAAAATTGCAGAAATTTCCCTTATTTTGGGGCAAAATTGCAGAAATTTCACTTATTTCAGGGTAATAAGTCAGAAATTCCCCTTATTTTAGGGCAAAAAAGACAAATATTCTCTTTGTTTTGGGGGAAAAAGACAGAAATTCCACTTAGAGGCAAAAATGCAGAAATTCCCCTTATTTTGGAGCAAAAATGAAGAAATTTTCCTTTTTATGGCAAAAAGTTATGCATTCCCTTTATTTTCTGGCAAAAAGGCAGAAATTCCCCGTATTTTGGAGCAAAATTGCAGAAATTCCCTTAATTTGGGGCAAAAGGCAGAAATACCCTTTATTTTGGGACAAAATTCAGACATTCCCCTTATTTTGGGGCAAAATTCAAGAAATTTCCTTTATTTTGGGGTAAAATTGGAGGAATTTACCTTATTTTGGGGCAAAATTGCAGAAATTTGCTTAATTTGGGGCAAAATTGCATAAAATTCACTTATTTTCAGGTAAAAAGGCTGAAATTTTCTTTATTTTGGGGCAAAAAAAAGAGAAATTCCCCTTATTTTGGGGCAAAATTGCAGAAATTTCTTTTGTTATAGGAAAAAATTGCAGAAATTTTCCTTAT
Source organism: Micromys minutus (assembly GCF_963924665.1). Classification (NCBI taxonomy): domain Eukaryota; kingdom Metazoa; phylum Chordata; class Mammalia; order Rodentia; family Muridae; genus Micromys; species Micromys minutus. Next base: position 7,478,062 of record NW_027667467.1, on the reverse strand, counting down.
TTTAGGACAAAATTGCAGAAATTTCACTTATTTCAGAGAAATAAAGCAAAAATGTTTCTTATTTTGGGGCAAAAAGGTAGAAAATCTCATTATTTTAGGGCAAAAAGGCAGAAATTCACCTTATTTTGCGGTAAAATTGCAGAAATTTCACATATTTCAGGGCAAAAAGGCAGAAATTTCCCTTTTTGGGGGGCAAAATTGCAGAAATTTCACTAATTTCAGAATAATAAGTTAGAAATTCCCCCTTATTTTGGGGCTAAAAATAAAGAAATTCCCGTTGTTTTGGGGAAAAAAGACAGAAATTCCACTTATTTGGAGTAAAAAAGGCAGAAATTCCCCTTATTTTGGAGCAAATATGAAGAAATTTCCCTTTTTTATGGCAAAAAGATATGCATTTCCCTTATTTTTGGGAAAAAAGGCAGAAATTCCCCGTATTTTGGAGCAAAATTGCAGAAATTCCCCTAATTCTGGGGCAAAAGGCAGAAATTCCCTATATGTTGGGGCAAAAAGACAGAAATTCTCCTTATTTTGGGGCAAAACTCAGAAATTCCACTTCTTTTGGGGCAAAATTCCAGAAATTTCCCTTTTTTTGGCAAAATTGTAGAAATTTCACTTGTTTTGGGGCAAAATTGCAGAAATTTCACTTATTTCAGGGAAAAAAGTCAGAAATTTTCCTTATTTTGGGGCAAAATAACAGAAATTCCTAATATTTTGTGGCAAAAATGCAGATATTCCTCTTATTTTGAGGTAAAAAGGCTGAATTCCCCTTATTTGGGGCCAAAAAGGCAGAAATTTCCCTTATTTTGGGGCAAAATTGCAGAAATTTCACTTATTTCAGGGTAATGAGTCAGAAATTCCTCTTATTTTGGGGAAAAAAGAGAGAAATTCCCTTTGTTTTGTGGGAAAAAGACAGAAATTCCACTTATTTAGAGTCAAAAAGGCAGAAATTCCCCTTATTTTGGAGCAAAAATGAAGAAATTTCATTTTTTATGGCAAAAAGGTATGCATTCCCATTGTTTTCGGGCAAAAACGCAGAAATTCCCTGAATTTTGGAGCAAAAAGGCAGAAATTCCCCGTATTTTGGAGCAAAATTGCAGAAAATCCCCTAATTTTGGGGCAAAAATCAGAAACTCTCTTAATTTTGGGGCAAAATTCAAGAAATTCCCTTTATTTTGGGGCAAAATTGGAGGAATTTACCTTATTTTTGGGCAAAATTGCAGAAATTTCCCTTATTTGGGGCAAAATTGCAGAAATTTCACTTATTTTCAGGAATAAGGGCTGATATATCCTTTATTTTGGGGCAAAAAGGGAGAAATTTCTCTTATTTTGGGGCAAAATTGCAAAAATTTCTCTTATTATAGGGAAAAATTGCAGAAATTTTCTTTATTTTAAAACAAAATTGCAGAAATTTCACTTATTTCAGAGAAAAAAAGCAAAAATTTTTCTTATTTTGGGGCAAAAAGGCAGAAATTCCCATTATTTTGGGGCAAAAAGGCAGAAATTCGACTTATTTTGGGGTAAAATGGCAGAAATTCCCCAAATTTAGGGGCAAAAGGCAGAAATTCCCTTTATTTTGGGGCAAAAATCATAAATTCCCCTTATTTTGGGGCAAAATTCAAGAAATTTCCTTTAATTTGGGGCAAAATTGTAGGAATTTACCTTATTTTGGGGCAAAATTGCAGAAATTATTCTTATTTGGGGCAAAATTGCACAAACTTCAATTATTTTCAGGTAAAAAGGCTGAAATTTCTTTTATTTTGGGGCAAAAAGGGAGAAATTCCCCTTATTTTGGGGCAAAATTGAAGAAATTTCCCTTGTTATTGAAAAAAATTGCAGAAATTTTCCTTTTTTAGGGCAAAATTGCAGAAATTTCACTTATTTCAGAGAAAAAACGCAAAAATTTTTCTTATTTTGGGGCAAAAAGGCAGAAATTCCCATTATTTCGGGGCAAAAAGGCAGAAATTCGACTTATGTTGGGGTAAAATTGCAGAAATTTCACATATTTCAGGGTAAAAAGGCAGAAATTTCCCTTATTTTGGGGCAAAATTGCAGAAATTTCACTTATTTCATGGTAATAAGTCAGAAATTTCTTTTATTTTGGGGCAAAAAAGACAAAAATTCCTTTTGTTTTGGGGAAAAAGACAGAAATTCCACTTATTTAGAGGCAAAAAGGCAGAAATTCCCATTATTTTGGAGCAAAAATGAAAAAATTTCCCTTTTTTATGGCAAAAAGTTATGCATTCCCCTTATTTTCGGGCAAAAAGGCAGAAATTCCCCGTATTTTGGAGAAAAATTGCAGAAATTCCCCTAATTGTTCGGCAAAAATGCATAAAAATCATAATATGTTTGGGCAAAAAGACAGAAATTCTCCTTATTTAAAGGCATAATTCAGAAATTCCACTTATTTTGGGGAAAAAATCCAAAATTTCTCTTATTTTGGGGCAAAATTGTACAAATTTCAATTATTTCAGGGAAAAAAGGCAGAAATTTTCCTTATTTTGGGGCAAAAATGTAGAAATTCTTAATATTTTGTGGCAAAAATGCAGAAATTCGCTTTATTTTGAGGGGAAAAGGCTGAAATTTCCCTTATTTGGGGGCAAAAAGGCAGAAATTTCCCTTATTTTGGGGCAAAAAGACAGTAATTCCCCTTATTTTGTGGCAACAAGGTAGAAATTTCTTATATTTCAGGGCAAAATTGCAGAAATATCACTTATTTCAGGGCCTAATTCAAAAATTCCTTATATTTTGGGGCATAAAGAGCGAAATTCCATTTATTTTTGGTTAAAAAGGGAGAAATTTCACTTATTTTGAGGTAAAAAGCAGAAATTCCTCTTATTTTGGGGCAAAAATGAAGAAATTTCCTTTTTTTGTGGCAAAAGGTATACATTCCCCTTACTTTCGGGATAAAAAGCCGAAATTCCCCGTATTTTGAAGCAAAATTGCAGAAATTTTCATAATTTTCGGGCAAAAAAGCAGAAATTCTCCTTATTTTAGGGCAAAAAGACAGAAAATCTCCTTTTTCGGGAGCAAACAGTCAGAAATTCCCCTTATTTTGGGGCAAAATTGCAGAAATTTCCTTTACATTGTGGCAAAATTGCAGAAATTTCCCTTATTTTGGGACAAAATTGCAGAAATTTCACTTATTTCAGGGTAATAAGTCAGAAATTCCCCTTATTTTGGGGCAAAAAAGACAGAAATTCCCTTTGTTTTGGGGGAAAAAGACAGAAATTTTACTTAGTTAGAGGCAAAAATCCAGAAATTCCCCTTATTTTGGAGCAAAAATGAAGAAATTTTCCTTTTTATGGCAAAAAGGTATGCATTCCCATTATTTTCGTGCAAAAAGGCAGAAATTCCCCGTATTTTGGAGCAAAATTGCAGAAATTGCCCTAATTTTGGGGCAAAAGGCAGAAATTCCCTTTATTTTGGGGCAAAAATCAGAAATTCCCCTTATTTTGGGGCAAAATTCAAAAAATTTCCTTTATTTGGGGCAAAATTGCATAAAATTCACTTATTTTCAAGTAAAAAGGCTGAAATTTCCTTTATTTTGGGGCAAAAAAAGAGAAATTCCCCTTATTTTGGGTCAAAATTGCAGAAATTTCCCTTATTATGGAAAAATTGCAGAAATTTCCCTTATTTTAGGGCAAAATTGCAGAAATTTCACTTATTTTGGGGTAATAAGTCAGAAATTCCCGCTTATTTTGGGGCAAAAAATACAGAAATTCCCGTTGTTTTGGGGGAATAAGATAGAAATTCCACTTATTTAGAGGCAAAAATGCAGAAATTCCCCTTATTTTGGAGCAAAAATGAAGAAATTTTCCTTTTTATGGCAAAAAGGTATGCATTACCATTATTTTCGTGCAAAAAGGCAGAAATTCCCTGTATTTTGGAGCAAAATTGCAGAAATTGCCCTAATTTTGGGGCAAAAGGCAGAAATTCCCTTTATTTTGTGGCAAAAATCAGAAATTCCCCTTATTTTGGGGCAAAATTCAAAAAATTTCCCTTATTTTGGGGCAAAATTGCAGGAATTTACCTTATTTTGGGGCAAAATTGCAGAAATTTCCTTTATTTGGGGCAAAATTGCATATAATTCACTTATTTTCAAGTAAAAAAGCTGAAATTTCCTTTATTTTCGGGCAAAAAAAGAGAAATTCCCTTATTTTGGGGCAAATTTGCAGAAATTTCCCTTATTATAAAAAAATTGCAGAAATTTCCCTTATTTTAGGGCAAAATTGCAGAAATTTCACTTATTTTGGGGTAATAAGTCAGAAATTCCCGCTTATTTTGGGGCAAAAAATACAGAAATTCCCATTGTTTTGGGGGAATAAGATAGAAATTCCACTTATTTAGAGGCAAAAAGGCAGAAATTCCCCTTATTTTGGGGCAAAATTGCAGAAATTTCCTTTACATTGGGGCAAAATTGCAGAAATTTCCCTTATTTTGGGGCAAAATTGCAGAAATTTCACTTATTTCAGGGTAATAAGTCAGAAATTCCCCTTATTTTGGGGCAAAAAAGACAAATATTCTCTTTGTTTTGGGGGAAAAAGACAGAAATTCCACTTAGTTAGAGGCAAAAATGCAGAAATTCCCCTTATTTTGGAGCAAAAATGAAGAAATTTTCCTTTTTATGGCAAAAAGTTATGCATTCCCATTACTTTCTGGCAAAAAGGCAGAAATTCCCCGTATTTTGGAGCAAAATTGCAGAAATTCCCCTAATTTTGGGGCAAAAGGCAGAAATTCCCTTTATTTTGGGACAAAATTCAGACATTCCCCTTATTTTGGGGCAAAATTCAAGAAATTTCCTTTATTTTGGGGTAAAATTGCAGGAATTTACCTTAATTTGGGGCAAAATTGCCGAAATTTGCATAATTTGGGGCAAAAATTGCATAAAATTCACTTATTTTCAGGTAAAAAGGCTGAAATTTTCTTTATTTTGGGGCAAAAAAAGAGAAATTCCCCTTATTTTGGGGCAAAATTGCAGAAATTTCCCTTGTTATGGGAAAAAATTGCCGAAATTTCCCTTATTTTAGGACAAAATTGCAGAAATTTCACTTATTTCAGAGAAATAAAGCAAAAATATTTCTTATTTTGGGGCAAAAAGGTAGAAAATCTCATTATTTTAGGGCAAAAAGGCAGAAATTCACCTTATTTTGCGGTAAAATTGCAGAAATTTCACATATTTCAGGGCAAAAAGGCAGAAATTTCCCTTATTTTGGGGCAAAATTGCAGAAATTTCACTTTTTCAGGGTAATGAGTCAGAAATTCCTTTTATTTTGGGGCAAAAAAGAGAGAAATTCCCTTTGTTTTGTGGGAAAAAGACAGAAATTCCACTTATTTAGAGGCAAAAAGGCAGAAATTCCCCTTATTTTGGAGCAAAAATGAAGAAATTTCATGTTTTATGGCAAAAAGGTATGCATTCCCATTATTTTCAGGCAAAAACGCAGAAATTCCCTGTATTTTGGAGCAAAAAGGCAGAAATTCCCCGTATTTTGGAGCAAAATTGCAGAAAATCCCCTAATTTTGGGGCAAAAATCAGAAACTCTCTTAATTTTGGGGCAAAATTCAAGAAATTCCCTTTATTTTGGGGCAAAATTGGAGGAATTTACCTTATTTTTGGGCAAAATTGCAGAAATTTCCCTTATTTGGGGCAAAATTGCAGAAATTTAACTTATTTTCAGGAATAAGGGCTGATATATTCTTTATTTTGGGGCAAAAAGGGAGAAATTTCTCTTATTTTGGGGCAAAATTGCAAAAATTTCTCTTATTATGGGGAAAAATTGCAGAAATTTTCTTTATTTTAGAACAAAATTGCAGAAATTTCACTTATTTCAGAGAAAAAAAGCAAAAATTTTTCTTATTTTGGGGCAAAAAGGCAGAAATTCCCATTATTTTGGGGCAAAAAGGCAGAAATTCGACTTATTTTGGGGAAAAATTGCAGAAATTCCCCTAATTTGGGGGCAAAAGGCAGAAATTCCCTTTATTTTGGGGCAAAAATCATAAATTCCCCTTATTTTGGGGCAAAATTGCAGGAATTTACCTTATTTTGGGGCAAAATTGCAGAAATTTTTCTTATTTGGTGCAAAATTGCAGAAACTTCAATTATTTGCAGGTAAAAAGGCTGAAATTTCTTTTATTTTGGGGCAAAAAGGGAGAAATTCCCCTTATTTTGGGGCAAAATTGAAGAAATTTCCCTTGTTATTGAAAAAAATTGCAGAAATTTCCCTTATTTTAGGGCAAAATTGCAGAAATTTCACTTATTTTGGGGTAATAAGTCAGAAATTCCCGCTTATTTTGGTGCAAAAAATACAGAAATTTCCGTTGTTTTGGGGGAATAAGATAGAAATTCCACTTATTTAGAGGCAAAAAGGCAGAAATTCCCCTTATTTTGGGGCAAAATTGCAGTAATTTCTTTACATTGGGGCAAAATTGCAGAAATTTCCCTTATTTTGGGGCAAAATTGCAGAAATTTCACTTATTTCAGGGTAATAAGTCAGAAATTCCCCTTATTTTAGGGCAAAAAAGACAAATATTCTCTTTGTTTTGGGGGAAAAAGACAGAAATTCCACTTAGAGGCAAAAATGCAGAAATTCCCCTTATTTTGGAGCAAAAATGAAGAAATTTTCCTTTTTATGGCAAAAAGTTATGCATTCCCATTATTTTCTGGCAAAAAGGCAGAAATTCCCCGTATTTTGGAGCAAAATTGCAGAAATTCCCTTAATTTTGGGGCAAAAGGCAGAAATACCCTTTATTTTGGGACAAAATTCAGACATTCCCCTTATTTTGGGGCAAAATTCAAGAAATTTCCTTTATTTTGGGGTAAAATTGGAGGAATTTACCTTATTTTGGGGCAAAATTGCAGAAATTTGCTTAATTTGGGGCAAAATTGCATAAAATTCACTTATTTTCAGGTAAAAATGCTGAAATTTTCTTTATTTTGGGGCAAAAAAAAGAGAAATTCCCCTTATTTTGGGGCAAAATTGCAGAAATTTCTTTTGTTATAGGAAAAAATTGCAGAAATTTTCCTTATTTTAGGACAAAATTGCAGAAATTTCACTTATTTCAGAGAAATAAAGCAAAAATGTTTCTTATTTTGGGGCAAAAAGGTAGAAAATCTCATTATTTTAGGGCAAAAAGGCAGAAATTCACCTTATTTTGCGGTAAAATTGCAGAAATTTCACATATTTCAGGGCAAAAAGGCAGAAATTTCCCTTTTTGGGGGGCAAAATTGCAGAAATTTCACTAATTTCAGAATAATAAGTTAGAAATTCCCCCTTATTTTGGGGCTAAAAATAAAGAAATTCCCGTTGTTTTGGGGAAAAAAGACAGAAATTCCACTTATTTGGAGTCAAAAAGGCAGAAATTCCCCTTATTTTGGAGCAAATATGAAGAAATTTCCCTTTTTTATGGCAAAAAGATATGCATTTCCCTTATTTTTGGGAAAAAAGGCAGAAATTCCCCGTATTTTGGAGCAAAATTGCAGAAATTCCCCTAATTCTGGGGCAAAAGGCAGAAATTCCCTATATGTTGGGGCAAAAAGACAGAAATTCTCCTTATTTTGGGGCAAAACTCAGAAATTCCACTTCTTTTGGGGCAAAATTCCAGAAATTTCCCTTTTTTTGGCAAAATTGTAGAAATTTCACTTGTTTTGGGGCAAAATTGCAGAAATTTCACTTATTTCAGGGAAAAAAGTCAGAAATTTTCCTTATTTTGGGGCAAAATAACAGAAATTCCTAATATTTTGTGGCAAAAATGCAGATATTCCTCTTATTTTGAGGTAAAAAGGCTGAATTCCCCTTATTTGGGGCCAAAAAGGCAGAAATTTCCCTTATTTTGGGGCAAAATTGCAGAAATTTCACTTATTTCAGGGTAATGAGTCAGAAATTCCTCTTATTTTGGGGAAAAAAGAGAGAAATTCCCTTTGTTTTGTGGGAAAAAGACAGAAATTCCACTTATTTAGAGTCAAAAAGGCAGAAATTCCCCTTATTTTGGAGCAAAAATGAAGAAATTTCATTTTTTATGGCAAAAAGGTATGCATTCCCATTGTTTTCGGGCAAAAACGCAGAAATTCCCTGAATTTTGGAGCAAAAAGGCAGAAATTCCCCGTATTTTGGAGCAAAATTGCAGAAAATCCCCTAATTTTGGGGCAAAAATCAGAAACTCTCTTAATTTTGGGGCAAAATTCAAGAAATTCCCTTTATTTTGGGGCAAAATTGGAGGAATTTACCTTATTTTTGGGCAAAATTGCAGAAATTTCCCTTATTTGGGGCAAAATTGCAGAAATTTCACTTATTTTCAGGAATAAGGGCTGATATATCCTTTATTTTGGGGCAAAAAGGGAGAAATTTCTCTTATTTTGGGGCAAAATTGCAAAAATTTCTCTTATTATAGGGAAAAATTGCAGAAATTTTCTTTATTTTAAAACAAAATTGCAGAAATTTCACTTATTTCAGAGAAAAAAAGCAAAAATTTTTCTTATTTTGGGGCAAAAAGGCAGAAATTCCCATTATTTTGGGGCAAAAAGGCAGAAATTCGACTTATTTTGGGGTAAAATGGCAGAAATTCCCCAAATTTAGGGGCAAAAGGCAGAAATTCCCTTTATTTTGGGGCAAAAATCATAAATTCCCCTTATTTTGGGGCAAAATTCAAGAAATTTCCTTTAATTTGGGGCAAAATTGTAGGAATTTACCTTATTTTGGGGCAAAATTGCAGAAATTATTCTTATTTGGGGCAAAATTGCAGAAACTTCAATTATTTTCAGGTAAAAAGGCTGAAATTTCTTTTATTTTGGGGCAAAAAGGGAGAAATTCCCCTTATTTTGGGGCAAAATTGAAGAAATTTCCCTTGTTATTGAAAAAAATTGCAGAAATTTTCCTTTTTTAGGGCAAAATTGCAGAAATTTCACTTATTTCAGAGAAAAAACGCAAAAATTTTTCTTATTTTGGGGCAAAAAGGCAGAAATTCCCATTATTTCGGGGCAAAAAGGCAGAAATTCGACTTATGTTGGGGTAAAATTGCAGAAATTTCACATATTTCAGGGTAAAAAGGCAGAAATTTGCCTTATTTTGGGGCAAAATTGCAGAAATTTCACTTATTTCATGGTAATAAGTCAGAAATTTCTTTTATTTTGGGGCAAAAAAGACAAAAATTCCTTTTGTTTTGGGGAAAAAGACAGAAATTCCACTTATTTAGAGGCAAAAAGGCAGAAATTCCCATTATTTTGGAGCAAAAATGAAAAAATTTCCCTTTTTTATGGCAAAAAGTTATGCATTCCCCTTATTTTCGGGCAAAAAGGCAGAAATTCCCCGTATTTTGGAGAAAAATTGCAGAAATTCCCCTAATTGTTCGGCAAAAATGCATAAAAATCATAATATGTTTGGGCAAAAAGACAGAAATTCTCCTTATTTAAAGGCATAATTCAGAAATTCCACTTATTTTGGGGAAAAAATCCAAAATTTCTCTTATTTTGGGGCAAAATTGTACAAATTTCAATTATTTCAGGGAAAAAAGGCAGAAATTTTCCTTATTTTGGGGCAAAAATGTAGAAATTCTTAATATTTTGTGGCAAAAATGCAGAAATTCGCTTTATTTTGAGGGGAAAAGGCTGAAATTTCCCTTATTTGGGGGCAAAAAGGCAGAAATTTCCCTTATTTTGGGGCAAAAAGACAGTAATTCCCCTTATTTTGTGGCAACAATGTAGAAATTTCTTTTATTTCAGGGCAAAATTGCAGAAATATCACTTATTTCAGGGCCTAATTCAAAAATTCCTTATATTTTGGGGCAAAAAGAGCGAAATTCCATTTATTTTTGGTTAAAAAGGGAGAAATTTCACTTATTTTGAGGTAAAAAGCAGAAATTCCTCTTATTTTGGGGCAAAAATGAAGAAATTTCCTTTTTTTGTGGCAAAAGGTATACATTCCCCTTACTTTCGGGATAAAAAGCCGAAATTCCCCGTATTTTGAAGCAAAATTGCAGAAATTTTCATAATTTTCGGGCAAAAAAGCAGAAATTCTCCTTATTTTAGGGCAAAAAGACAGAAAATCTCCTTTTTCGGGAGCAAACAGTCAGAAATTCCCCTTATTTTGGGGCAAAATTGCAGAAATTTCCTTTACATTGTGGCAAAATTGCAGAAATTTCCCTTATTTTGGGACAAAATTGCAGAAATTTCACTTATTTCAGGGTAATAAGTCAGAAATTCCCCTTATTTTGGGGCAAAAAAGACAGAAATTCCCTTTGTTTTGGGGGAAAAAGACAGAAATTTTACTTAGTTAGAGGCAAAAATCCAGAAATTCCCCTTATTTTGGAGCAAAAATGAAGAAATTTTCCTTTTTATGGCAAAAAGGTATGCATTCCCATTATTTTCGTGCAAAAAGGCAGAAATTCCCCGTATTTTGGAGCAAAATTGCAGAAATTGCCCTAATTTTGGGGCAAAAGGCAGAAATTCCCTTTATTTTGGGGCAAAAATCAGAAATTCCCCTTATTTTGGGGCAAAATTCAAAAAATTTCCTTTATTTGGGGCAAAATTGCATAAAATTCACTTATTTTCAAGTAAAAAGGCTGAAATTTCCTTTAATTTGGGCCAAAAAAAGAGAAATTCCCCTTATTTTGGGTCAAAATTGCAGAAATTTCCCTTATTATGGAAAAATTGCAGAAATTTCCCTTATTTTAGGGCAAAATTGCAGAAATTTCACTTATTTTTGGGTAATAAGTCAGAAATTCCCGCTTATTTTGGGGCAAAAAATACAGAAATTCCCGTTGTTTTGGGGGAATAAGATAGAAATTCCACTTATTTAGAGGCAAAAATGCAGAAATTCCCCTTATTTTGGAGCAAAAATGAAGAAATTTTCCTTTTTATGGCAAAAAGGTATGCATTACCATTATTTTCGTGCAAAAAGGCAGAAATTCCCTGTATTTTGGAGCAAAATTGCAGAAATTGCCCTAATTTTGGGGCAAAAGGCAGAAATTCCCTTTATTTTGGGGCAAAAATCAGAAATTCCCCTTATTTTGGGGCAAAATTCAAAAAATTTCCCTTATTTTGGGGCAAAATTGCAGGAATTTACCTTATTTTGGGGCAAAATTGCAGAAATTTCCTTTATTTGGGGCAAAATTGCATATAATTCACTTATTTTCAAGTAAAAAAGCTGAAATTTCCTTTATTTTCGGGCAAAAAAAGAGAAATTCCCTTATTTTGGGGCAAATTTGCAGAAATTTCCCTTATTATAAAAAAATTGCAGAAATTTCCCTTATTTTAGGGCAAAATTGCAGAAATTTCACTTATTTTGGGGTAATAAGTCAGAAATTCCCGCTTATTTTGGGGCAAAAAATACAGAAATTCCCATTGTTTTGGGGGAATAAGATAGAAATTCCACTTATTTAGAGGCAAAAAGGCAGAAATTCCCCTTATTTTGGGGCAAAATTGCAGAAATTTCCTTTACATTGGGGCAAAATTGCAGAAATTTCCCTTATTTTGGGGCAAAATTGCAGAAATTTCACTTATTTCAGGGTAATAAGTCAGAAATTCCCCTTATTTTGGGGCAAAAAAGACAAATATTCTCTTTGTTTTGGGGGAAAAAGACAGAAATTCCACTTAGTTAGAGGCAAAAATGCAGAAATTCCCCTTATTTTGGAGCAAAAATGAAGAAATTTTCCTTTTTATGGCAAAAAGTTATGCATTCCCATTACTTTCTGGCAAAAAGGCAGAAATTCCCCGTATTTTGGAGCAAAATTGCAGAAATTCCCCTAATTTTGGGGCAAAAGGCAGAAATTCCCTTTATTTTGGGACAAAATTCAGACATTCCCCTTATTTTGGGGCAAAATTCAAGAAATTTCCTTTATTTTGGGGTAAAATTGCAGGAATTTACCTTAATTTGGGGCAAAATTGCCGAAATTTGCATAATTTGGGGCAAAAATTGCATAAAATTCACTTATTTTCAGGTAAAAAGGCTGAAATTTTCTTTATTTTGGGGCAAAAAAAGAGAAATTCCCCTTATTTTGGGGCAAAATTGCAGAAATTTCCCTTGTTATGGGAAAAAATTGCCGAAATTTCCCTTATTTTAGGACAAAATTGCAGAAATTTCACTTATTTCAGAGAAATAAAGCAAAAATATTTCTTATTTTGGGGCAAAAAGGTAGAAAATCTCATTATTTTAGGGCAAAAAGGCAGAAATTCACCTTATTTTGCGGTAAAATTGCAGAAATTTCACATATTTCAGGGCAAAAAGGCAGAAATTTCCCTTATTTTGGGGCAAAATTGCAGAAATTTCACTTTTTCAGGGTAATGAGTCAGAAATTCCTTTTATTTTGGGGCAAAAAAGAGAGAAATTCCCTTTGTTTTGTGGGAAAAAGACAGAAATTCCACTTATTTAGAGGCAAAAAGGCAGAAATTCCCCTTATTTTGGAGCAAAAATGAAGAAATTTCATGTTTTATGGCAAAAAGGTATGCATTCCCATTATTTTCAGGCAAAAACGCAGAAATTCCCTGTATTTTGGAGCAAAAAGGCAGAAATTCCCCGTATTTTGGAGCAAAATTGCAGAAAATCCCCTAATTTTGGGGCAAAAATCAGAAACTCTCTTAATTTTGGGGCAAAATTCAAGAAATTCCCTTTATTTTGGGGCAAAATTGGAGGAATTTACCTTATTTTTGGGCAAAATTGCAGAAATTTCCCTTATTTGGGGCAAAATTGCAGAAATTTCACTTATTTTCAGGAATAAGGGCTGATATATTCTTTATTTTGGGGCAAAAAGGGAGAAATTTCTCTTATTTTGGGGCAAAATTGCAAAAATTTCTCTTATTATGGGGAAAAATTGCAGAAATTTTCTTTATTTTAGAACAAAATTGCAGAAATTTCACTTATTTCAGAGAAAAAAAGCAAAAATTTTTCTTATTTTGGGGCAAAAAGGCAGAAATTCCCATTATTTTGGGGCAAAAAGGCAGAAATTCGACTTATTTTGGGGAAAAATTGCAGAAATTCCCCTAATTTGGGGGCAAAAGGCAGAAATTCCCTTTATTTTGGGGCAAAAATCATAAATTCCCCTTATTTTGGGGCAAAATTGCAGGAATTTACCTTATTTTGGGGCAAAATTGCAGAAATTTTTCTTATTTGGGGCAAAATTGCAGAAACTTCAATTATTTGCAGGTAAAAAGGCTGAAATTTCTTTTATTTTGGGGCAAAAAGGGAGAAATTCCCCTTATTTTGGGGCAAAATTGAAGAAATTTCCCTTGTTATTGAAAAAAATTGCAGAAATTTCCCTTATTTTAGGGCAAAATTGCAGAAATTTCACTTATTTTGGGGTAATAAGTCAGAAATTCCCGCTTATTTTGGTGCAAAAAATACAGAAATTTCCGTTGTTTTGGGGGAATAAGATAGAAATTCCACTTATTTAGAGGCAAAAATGCAGAAATTCCCCTTATTTTGGGGCAAAATTGCAGAAATTTCCTTTACATTGGGGCAAAATTGCAGAAATTTCCCTTATTTTGGGGCAAAATTGCAGAAATTTCACTTATTTCAGGGTAATAAGTCAGAAATTCCCCTTATTTTAGGGCAAAAAAGACAAATATTCTCTTTGTTTTGGGGGAAAAAGACAGAAATTCCACTTAGAGGCAAAAATGCAGAAATTCCCCTTATTTTGGAGCAAAAATGAAGAAATTTTCCTTTTTATGGCAAAAAGTTATGCATTCCCATTATTTTCTGGCAAAAAGGCAGAAATTCCCCGTATTTTGGAGCAAAATTGCAGAAATTCCCTTAATTTTGGGGCAAAAGGCAGAAATACCCTTTATTTTGGGACAAAATTCAGACATTCCCCTTATTTTGGGGCAAAATTCAAGAAATTTCCTTTATTTTGGGGTAAAATTGGAGGAATTTACCTTATTTTGGGGCAAAATTGCAGAAATTTGCTTAATTTGGGGCAAAATTGCATAAAATTCACTTATTTTCAGGTAAAAAGGCTGAAATTTTCTTTATTTTGGGGCAAAAAAAAGAGAAATTCCCCTTATTTTGGGGCAAAATTGCAGAAATTTCTTTTGTTATAGGAAAAAATTGCAGAAATTTTCCTTATTTTAGGACAAAATTGCAGAAATTTCACTTATTTCAGAGAAATAAAGCAAAAATGTTTCTTATTTTGGGGCAAAAAGGTAGAAAATCTCATTATTTTAGGGCAAAAAGGCAGAAATTCACCTTATTTTGCGGTAAAATTGCAGAAATTTCACATATTTCAGGGCAAAAAGGCAGAAATTTCCCTTTTTGGGGGGCAAAATTGCAGAAATTTCACTAATTTCAGAATAATAAGTTAGAAATTCCCCCTTATTTTGGGGCTAAAAATAAAGAAATTCCCGTTGTTTTGGGGAAAAAAGACAGAAATTCCACTTATTTGGAGTCAAAAAGGCAGAAATTCCCCTTATTTTGGAGCAAATATGAAGAAATTTCCCTTTTTTATGGCAAAAAGATATGCATTTCCCTTATTTTTGGGAAAAAAGGCAGAAATTCCCCGTATTTTGGAGCAAAATTGCAGAAATTCCCCTAATTCTGGGGCAAAAGGCAGAAATTCCCTATATGTTGGGGCAAAAAGACAGAAATTCTCCTTATTTTGGGGCAAAACTCAGAAATTCCACTTCTTTTGGGGCAAAATTCCAGAAATTTCCCTTATTTTGTGGCAAAATTGTAGAAATTTCACTTGTTTTGGGGCAAAATTGCAGAAATTTCACTTATTTCAGGGAAAAAAGTCAGAAATTTTCCTTATTTTGGGGCAAAATAACAGAAATTCCTAATATTTTGTGGCAAAAATGCAGAAATTCCTCTTATTTTGAGGTAAAAAGGCTGAATTCCCCTTATTTGGCGGCAAAAAGGCAGAAATTTCCCTTATTTTGGGGCAAAATTGCAGAAATTTCACTTATTTCAGGATAATGAATCAGAAATTCCTCTTATTTTGGGGCAAAAAAGAGAAAAATTCCCTTTGTTTTGTGGGAAAAAGACAGAAATTACAATTATTTAGAGGCAAAAAGGCAGAAATTCCCTTTATTTTGGAGCAAAAATGAAGAAATTTCATTTTTTATGGCAAAAAGGTATGCATTCCCATTATTTTCGGGCAAAAACGCAGAAATTCCCTGTATTTTGGAGCAAAAAGGCAGAAATTCCCCGTATTTTGGAGCAAAATTGCAGAAAATCCCCTAATTTTGGGGCAAAAATCAGAAACTCTCTTAATTTTGGGGCAAAATTCAAGAAATTCTCTTTATTTTGGTGCAAAATTGAAGGAATTTACCTTATTTTTGGGCAAAATTGCAGAAATTTCCCTTATTTGGGGCAAAATTGCAGAAATTTCACTTATTTTCAGGAATAAGGGCTGATATATCCTTTATTTTGAGGCAAAATGGGAGAAATTTCTCTTATTTTGGGGCAAAATTGCAAAAATTTCTCTTATTATGGGGAAAAATTGCAGAAATTTTCTCTATTTTAGAACAAAATTGCAGAAATTTCACTTATTTCAGAGAAAAAAAGCAAAAATTTTTCTTATTTTGGGGCAAAAAGGCAGAAATTCCCATTATTTTGGGGCAAAAAGGCAGAAATTCGACTTATTTTGGGGAAAAATTGCAGAAATTCCCCTAATTTAGGGGCAAAAGGCAGAAATTCCCTTTATTTTGGGGCAAAAATCATAAATTCCCCTTATTTTGGGGCAAAATTGCAGGAATTTACCTTATATTGGGGCAAAATTGCAGAAATTATTCTTATTTGGGGCAAAATTGCAGAAACTTCAATTATTTTCAGGTAAAAAGGCTGAAATTTCTTTTATTTTGGGGCAAAAGGGAGAAATTCCCCTTATTTTGGGGCAAAATTGAAGAAATTTCCCTTGTTATTGAAAAAAATTGCAGAAATTTCCCTTATTTTAGGGCAAAATTGCAGAAATTTCACTTATTTCAGAGAAAAAACGCAAAAATTTTTCTTATTTTGGGGCAAATAGGCAGAAATTCCCATTATTTTGGGGCAAAAAGGCAGAAATTCGTCTTATTTTGGGGTAAAATTGCAGAAATTTCACATATTTCAGGGCAAAAAGGCAGAAATTTCCCTTATTTGGGGCAAAATTGCAGAAATTTCACTTATTTCATGGTAATAAGTCAGAAATTCCTTTTATTTTGAGGCAAAAAATACAAAAATTCCTTTTGTTTTGGGGGAAAAAGACAGAAATTCCACTTATTTAGAGGCAAAAAGGCAGAAATTCCAATTATTTTGGAGCAAAAATGAAGAAATTTCCCTTTTTTATGGCAAAAAGTTATGGATTCCCCTTATTTTCCGGCGAAAAGGCAGAAATTTCCCGTATTTTGGAGCAAAGTTGCAGAAATTCCCCTAATTGTGGGGCAAAAATGCAGAAATTCCTATTATGTTGGGGCAAAAAGACAGAAATTCTCCTTATTTAAAGACATAATTCAGAAATTCCACTTATTTTGGGGAAAAAATCCAAAATTTCTCTTATTTTGGGGCAAAATTGCACAAATTTCACATATTTCAGGGAGAAAAGGCAGAAATTTTCCTTATTTTTGGGCAAAAATGTAGAAATTCTTAATATTTTGTGGCAAAAATGCAGAAATTCGCTTTATTTTGAGTGAAAAAGTCTGAAAATCCCCTTATTTGGGGGCAAAAAGGCAGAAATTTCCCTTATTTTGGGGCAAAAAGACAGTAAATCCCCTTATTTTGTGGCAAAAAAATAGAAATTTCTTTTATTTCGGGGCAAAATTGCAGAAATATCACTTATTTCAGGGCCTAATTCAAAAATTCCTTTTATTTTGGGGCAAAAAGAGAGAAATTCCATTTATTTTTGGTTAAAAAGGGAGAAATTTCACTTATTTTGAGGTAAAAAGCAGAAATTCCTCTTATTTTGGGGCAAAAATGTAGAAATTTCCCTTTTTTGTGGCAAAAGGTATACATTCCTCTTACTTTCGGGATAAAAAGCCGAAATTCCCCGTATTTTGAAGCAAAATTGCAGAAATTTTCATAATTTTCGGGCAAAAAAGCAGAAATTCTCCTTATTTTATGGCAAAAAGACAGAAAATCTTTTTTTTTCGGGAGCAAACAGTCAGAAATTCCCCTTATTTTGGGGCAAAATTGCAGAAATTTCCTTTACATTGTGGCAAAATTGCAGAAATTTCCCTTATTTTGGGGCAAAATTGCAGAAATTTCGCTTATTTCAGGGTAATAAGTCAGAAATTCCCCTTATTTTGGGGCAAAAAAGACAGAAATTCTCTTTGTTTTGGGGGAAAAAGAGAGAAATTCCACTTAGTTAGAGGCAAAAATGCAGAAATTCCCCTTATTTTGGAGCAAAAATGAAGAAATTTTCCTTTTTATGGCAAAAAAGGTATGCATTCCCATTATTTTCGTACAAAAAGGCAGACATTCCCCGTATTTTGGAGCAAAATTGCAGAAATTCCCCTAATTTTGGGGCAAAAGGCAAAAATTCCCTTTATTTTGGGGCAAAAATCAGAAATTCCCCTTATTTTGGGGCAAAATTCAAAAAATTTTCTTTATTTTGGGGCAAAATTGCAGGAATTTACTTTATTTTGGGGCAAAATTCAGAAATTTCCTTTATTTGGGGCATAATTGCATAAAATTCACTTATTTTCATGTAAAAAGGCTGAAATTTCCTTAATTTGGGTGCAAAAAAAGAGAAATTCCCCTTATTTTTGGGAAAAATTGCAGAAATTTCCCTTGTTATGGAAAAATTGCAGAAATTTCCCTTATTTTAGGGCAAAATTGCAGAAATTTCACTTATTTCAGGGTAATAAGTCAGAAATTCCCGCTTATTTTGGGACAAAAAATACAGAAATTCCCGTTGTTTTGGGGGAATAAGATAGAAATTACACTTATTTAGAGGCAAAAAGGCAGAAATTCCCCTTATTTTGGAGCAAAAACGAAGAAATTTTCCTTTTTATGGCAAAAAGGTATGCATTCCCATTATTTTCGTGCAAAAAGGCAGAAATTTCCCGTATTTTGGAGCAAAATTGCAGAAATTGCCCTAATTTTGGGGCAAAAGGCAGAAATTCCCTTTATTTTGGGGCAAAAATCAGAAATTCCCTTTATTTTGGGGCAAAATTCAAAAAATTTCCTTTATTTTGGGGCAAAATTGCAGGAATTTACCTTATTTTGGGGCAAAATTGTAGAAATTTCCTTTATTTGGGGCAAAATTGCATAAAATTCACTTATTTTCAAGTAAAAAAGCTGAAATTTCCTTCATTTTGGGGCAAAAAAGAGAAATTCCCCTTATTTTGGGTCAAAATTGCAGAAATTTCCCTTATTATGGAAAAATTGCAGAAATTTCCCTTATTTTAGGGCAAAATTGCAGAAATTTCACTTATTTTGGGGTAATAAGTCAGAAATTCCCGCTTATTTTGGGGCAAAAAATACAGAAATTCCCGTTGTTTTGGGGGAATAAGATAGAAATTCCACTTATTTAGAGGCAAAAAGGCAGAAATTCCCCTTATTTTGGAGCAAAAATGAAGAAAATTTCCTTTTTATGGCAAAAAGGTATGCATTCCCATTATTTTCTGGCAAAAAGGCAGAAATTCCCCGTATTTTGGAGCAAAATTGCAGAAATTCCCCTAATTTTGGGGCAAAAGGCAGAAATTCCCTTTATTTTGGGACAAAATTCAGACATTCCCCTTATTTTGGGGCAAAATTCAAGAAATTTCTTTTATTTTGGGGTAAAATTGCAGGAATTTACCTTATTTTGGGGCAAAATTGCAGAAATTTGCTTAATTTGGGGCAAAATTGCATAAAATTCACTTATTTTCAGGTAAAAAGGCTGAAATTTTCTTTATTTTGGGGCAAAAAAAGAGAAATTCCCCTTATTTTGGGGCAAAATTGCATTAAATTCACTTATTTTCAGGTAAAAAGGCTGAAATTTTCTTTATTTTGGGGCAAAAAAAAAGAGAAATTCCCCTTATTTTGGGGCAAAATTGCAGAAATTTCCCTTGTTATAGGAAAAAATTGCAGAAATTTCCCTTATTTTAGGACAAAATTGCAGAAATTTCACTTATTTCAGAGAAATAAAGCAAAAATGTTTCTTATTTTGGGGCAAAAATGTAGAAAATCTCATTATTTTAGGCCAAAAAGGCAGAAATTCACCTTATTTTGCGGTAAAATTGCAGAAATTTCACATATTTCAGGGCAAAAAGGCAGAAATTTCCCTTTTTGGGGGGCAAAATTGCAGAAATTTCACTTATTTCAGGGTAATAAGTCAGAAATTCCCCCTTATTTTGGGGCTAAAAATACAGAAATTCCCGTTGTTTTGGGGAAAAAAGACAGAAATTCCACTTATTTAGAGTCAAAAAGGCAGAAATTCCCCTTATTTTGGAGCAAATATGAAGAAATTTCCCTTTTTTATGGCAAAAAGATATGCATTTCCCTTATTTTTGGGAAAAAAGGCAGAAATTCCCCGTATTTTGGAGCAAAATTGCAGAAATTCTCCTAATTCTGGGGCAAAAGGCAGAAATTCCCTATATGTTGGGGCAAAAAGACAGAAATTCTCCTTATTTTGGGGCAAAACTCAGAAATTCAACTTCTTTTGGGACAAAATTCCAGAAATTTCCATTATTTTGGGGCAAAATTTTAGAAATTTCACTTATTTTGGGGCAAAATTGCAGAAATTTCACTTATTTCAGGGAAAAAAGTCAGAAATTTTCCTTATTTTGGGGCAAAATAACAGAAATTCCTAATATTTTGTGGCAAAAATGCAGAAATTCCTCTTATTTTGAGGTAAAAAGGCTGAATTCCCCTTATTTGGGGGCAAAAAGGCAGAAATTTCCCTTATTTTGGGGCAAAATTGCAGAAATTTCACTTATTTCAGGGTAATGAGTCAGAAATTCCTCTTATTTTGGAGCAAAAAAGAGAGAAATTCCCTTTGTTTTGTGGGAAAAAGACAGAAATTCCACTTATTTAGAGGCAAAAAGGCAGAAATTCCCCTTATTTTGGAGCAAAAATGAAGAAATTTCATTTTTTATGGCAAAAAGGTATGCATTCCCATTATTTTCGGGCAAAAACGCAGAAATTCCCTGTATTTTGGAGCAAAAAGTCAGAAATTCAACGTATTTTGGAGCAAAATTTCAGAAAATCCCCTAATTTTGGGGCAAAAATCAGAAACTCTCTTAATTTTGGGGCAAAATTCAAGAAATTCCCTTTATTTTGGTGCAAAATTGGAGGAATTTACTTTATTTTTGGGCAAAATTGCAGAAATTTCCCTTATTTGGGGCAAAATTGCAGAAATTTCACTTATTTTCAGGAATAAGGGCTGATATATCCTTTATTTTGGGGCAAAAAGGGAGAAATTTCTCTTATTTTGGGGCAAAATTGCAAAAATTTCTCTTATTATGGGGAAAAATTGCAGAAATTTTCTTTATTTTAGAACAAAATTGCAGAAATTTCACTTATTTCAGAGAAAAAAAGCAAAAATTTTTCTTATTTTGGGGCAAAAAGGCAGAAATTCCCATTATTTGGGGCAAAAAGGCAGAAATTTGACTTATTTTGGGGAAAAATTGCAGAAATTCCCCTAATTTAGGGGAAAAAGGCAGAAATTCCCTTTATTTTGGGGCAAAAATCATAAATTCCCCTTATTTCGGGGCAAAATTCAAGAAATTTCCTTTAATTTGGGGCAAAATTGCAGGAATTTACCTTATATTGGGGCAAAATTGCAGAAATTTTTCTTATTTGGGGCAAAATTGCAGAAACTTCAATTATTTTCAGGTAAAAAGGCTGAAATTTCTTTTATTTTGGGGCAAAAAGGGAGAAATTCCCTTTATTTTGGGGCAAAATTGAAGAAATTTCCCTTGTTATTGAAAAAATTGCAGAAATTTCTCTTATTTTAGGGCAAAATTGCAGATATTTCACTTATTTCAGAGAAAAAACGCAAAAATTTTTCTTATTTTGGAGTAAATAGGCAGAAATTCCCATTATTTTGGGGCAAAAAGGCAGAAATTCGTCTTATTTTGGGGTAAAATTGCAGAAATTTCACATATTTCAGGGCAAAAAGGCAGAAATTTCCCTTATTTTGGGGCAAAATTGCAGAAATTTCACTTATTTCATGGTAATAAGTCAGAAATTCCTTTTATTTTGGGGCAAAAAAGACAAAAATTCCTTTTGTTTTGGGGGAAAAAGACAGAAATTCCACTTATTTAGAGGCAAAAAGGCAGAAATTCCCCTTACTTTGGGGCAAAATTGCAGAAATTTCCTTTACATTGGGGCAAAATTGCAGAAATTTCCCTTATTTTGGGGCAAAATTGCAGAAATTTCACTTATTTCAGGGTAATAACTCAGAAATTCCCCTTATTTTGGGGCAAAAAAAAACAAATATTCTCTTTGTTTTGGGGGAAAAAGACAGAAATTCCACTTAGTTAGAGGCAAAAATGCAGAAATTCCCCTTATTTTGGAGCAAAAATGAAGAAATTTTCCTTTTTATGGCAAAAAGTTATGCATTCCCATTATTTTCTGGCAAAAAGGCAGAAATTCCCCGTATTTTGGAGCAAAATTGCAGAAATTCCCCTAATTTTGGGGCAAAAGGCAGAAATTCCCTTTATTTTGGGACAAAATTCAGACATTCCCCTTATTTTGGGGCAAAATTCAAGAAATTTCCTTTATTTTGGGGTAAAATTGCAGGAATTTACCTTATTTTGGGGCAAAATTGCAGAAATTTGCTTAATTTGGGGCAAA
Source organism: Micromys minutus (assembly GCF_963924665.1). Taxonomy (NCBI): domain Eukaryota; kingdom Metazoa; phylum Chordata; class Mammalia; order Rodentia; family Muridae; genus Micromys; species Micromys minutus. The sequence goes on along the minus strand of NW_027667467.1, from coordinate 7,456,385 downwards.
ATTGCATAAAATTCACTTATTTTCAGGTAAAAAGGCTGAAATTTTCTTTATTTTGGGGCAAAAAAAGAGAAATTCCCCTTATTTTAGGACAAAATTGCAGAAATTTCACTTATTTCAGAGAAATAAAGCAAAAATGTTTCTTATTTTGGGGCAAAAAGGTAGAAAATCTCATTATTTTAGGGCAAAAAGGCAGAAATTCACATTATTTTGCGGTAAAATTGCAGAAATTTCACATATTTCAGGGCAAAAAGGCAGAAATTTCCCTTATTTTGGGGCAAAATTGCAGAAATTTCACTTTTTCAGGGTAATGAGTCAGAAATTCCTTTTATTTTGGGGCAAAAAAGAGAGAAATTCCCTTTGTTTTGTGGGAAAAAGACAGAAATTCCACTTATTTAGAGGCAAAAAGGCAGAAATTCCCCTTATTTTGGAGCAAAAATGAAGAAATTTCATTTTTTATGGCAAAAAGGTATGCATTTCCATTATTTTCAGGCAAAAACGCAGAAATTCCCTGTATTTTGGAGCAAAAAGGCAGAAATTCCCCGTATTTTGGAGCAAAATTGCAGAAAATCCCCTAATTTTGGGGCAAAAATCAGAAACTCTCTTAATTTTGGGGCAAAATTCAAGAAATTCCCTTTATTTTGGTGCAAAATTGGAGGAATTTACCTTATTTTTGGGCAAAATTGCAGAAATTTCCCTTATTTGGGGCAAAATTGCAGAAATTTCACTTATTTTCAGGAATAAGGGCTGATATATCCTTTATTTTGGGGCAAAAAGGGAGAAATTTCTCTTATTTTGGGGCAAAATTGCAAAAATTTCTCTTATTATGGGGAAAAATTGCAGAAATTTTCTTTATTTTAGAACAAAATTGCAGATATTTCACTTATTTCAGAGAAAAAAAGCAAAAATTTTTCTTATTTTGGGGCAAAAAGGCAGAAATTCCCATTATTTTGGGGCAAAAAGGCAGAAATTCGACTTATTTTGGGAAAAAATTGCATAAATTCCCCTAATTTAGGGGCAAAAGGCAGAAATTCCCTTTATTTTGGGGCAAAAATCATAAATTCCCCTTATTTTGGGGCAAAATTGCAGGAATTTACCTTATTTTGGGGCAAAATTGCAGAAATTTTTCTTATTTGGGGCAAAATTGCAGAAACTTCAATTATTTTCAGGTAAAAAGGCTGAAATTTCTTTTATTTTGGGGCAAAAAGGGAGCAATTCCCCTTATTTTGGGGCAAAATTGAAGAAATTTCCCTTGTTATTGAAAAAAATTGCAGAAATTTCCCTTATTTTAGGGCAAAATTGCAGAAATTTCACTTATTTTGGGGTAATAAGTCAGAAATTCCCGCTTATTTTGGGGCAAAAAATACAGAAATTCCCATTGTTTTGGGGGAATAAGATAGAAATTCCACTTATTTAGAGGCAAAAAGGCAGAAATTCCCCTTATTTTGGGGCAAAATTGCAGAAATTTCCTTTACATTGGGGCAAAATTGCAGAAATTTCCCTTATTTTGGGGCAAAATTGCAGAAATTTCACTTATTTCAGGGTAATAAGTCAGAAATTCCCCTTATTTTGGGGCAAAAAAAACAAATATTCTCTTTGTTTTGGGGGAAAAAGACAGAAATTCCACTTAGAGGCAAAAATGCAGAAATTCCCCTTATTTTGGAGCAAAAATGAAGAAATTTTCCTTTTTATGGCAAAAAGGTATGCATTCCCATTATTTTCTGGCAAAAAGGCAGAAATTCCCCGTATTTTGTAGCAAAATTGCAGAAATTCCCCTAATTTTGGGGCAAAAGGCAGAAATTCCCTTTATTTTGGGACAAAATTCAGACATTCCTCTTATTTTGGGGCAAAATTCAAGAAATTTCTTTTATTTTGGGGTAAAATTGGAGGAATTTACCTTATTTTGGGGCAAAATTGCAGAAATTTGCTTAATTTGGGGCAAAATTGCATAAAATTCACTTATTTTCAGGTAAAAAGGCTGAAATTTTCTTTATTTTGGGGCAAAAAAAAGAGAAATTCCCCTTATTTTGGGGCAAAATTGCAGAAATTTCCCTTGTTATAGGAAAAAATTGCAGAAATTTCCCTTATTTTAGGACAAAATTGCAGAAATTTCACTTATTTCAGAGAAATAAAGCAAAAATGTTTCTTATTTTGGGGCAAAAAGGTAGAAAATCTCATTATTTTAGGCCAAAAAGGCAGAAATTCACCTTATTTTGCGGTAAAATTGCAGAAATTTCACATATTTCAGGGCAAAAAGGCAGAAATTTCCCTTTTTGGGGGGCAAAATTGCAGAAATTTCACTTATTTCATGGTAATAAGTCAGAAATTTCTTTTATTTTGGGGCAAAAAAGACAAAAATTCCTTTTGTTTTGGGGAAAAAGACAGAAATTCCACTTATTTAGAGGCAAAAAGGCAGAAATTCCCATTATTTTGGAGCAAAAATGAAAAAATTTCCCTTTTTTATGGCAAAAAGTTATGCATTCCCCTTATTTTCGGGCAAAAAGGCAGAAATTCCCCGTATTTTGGAGAAAAATTGCAGAAATTCCCCTAATTGTTCGGCAAAAATGCATAAAAATCATAATATGTTTGGGCAAAAAGACAGAAATTCTCCTTATTTAAAGGCATAATTCAGAAATTCCACTTATTTTGGGGAAAAAATCCAAAATTTCTCTTATTTTGGGGCAAAATTGTACAAATTTCAATTATTTCAGGGAAAAAAGGCAGAAATTTTCCTTATTTTGGGGCAAAAATGTAGAAATTCTTAATATTTTGTGGCAAAAATGCAGAAATTCGCTTTATTTTGAGGGGAAAAGGCTGAAATTTCCCTTATTTGGGGGCAAAAAGGCAGAAATTTCCCTTATTTTGGGGCAAAAAGACAGTAATTCCCCTTATTTTGTGGCAACAAGGTAGAAATTTCTTTTATTTCAGGGCAAAATTGCAGAAATATCACTTATTTCAGGGCCTAATTCAAAAATTCCTTATATTTTGGGGCAAAAAGAGCGAAATTCCATTTATTTTTGGTTAAAAAGGGAGAAATTTCACTTATTTTGAGGTAAAAAGCAGAAATTCCTCTTATTTTGGGGCAAAAATGAAGAAATTTCCTTTTTTTGTGGCAAAAGGTATACATTCCCCTTACTTTCGGGATAAAAAGCCGAAATTCCCCGTATTTTGAAGCAAAATTGCAGAAATTTTCATAATTTTCGGGCAAAAAAGCAGAAATTCTCCTTATTTTAGGGCAAAAAGACAGAAAATCTCCTTTTTCGGGAGCAAACAGTCAGAAATTCCCCTTATTTTGGGGCAAAATTGCAGAAATTTCCTTTACATTGTGGCAAAATTGCAGAAATTTCCCTTATTTTGGGACAAAATTGCAGAAATTTCACTTATTTCAGGGTAATAAGTCAGAAATTCCCCTTATTTTGGGGCAAAAAAGACAGAAATTCCCTTTGTTTTGGGGGAAAAAGACAGAAATTTTACTTAGTTAGAGGCAAAAATCCAGAAATTCCCCTTATTTTGGAGCAAAAATGAAGAAATTTTCCTTTTTATGGCAAAAAGGTATGCATTCCCATTATTTTCGTGCAAAAAGGCAGAAATTCCCCGTATTTTGGAGCAAAATTGCAGAAATTGCCCTAATTTTGGGGCAAAAGGCAGAAATTCCCTTTATTTTGGGGCAAAAATCAGAAATTCCCCTTATTTTGGGGCAAAATTCAAAAAATTTCCTTTATTTGGGGCAAAATTGCATAAAATTCACTTATTTTCAAGTAAAAAGGCTGAAATTTCCTTTATTTTGGGGCAAAAAAAGAGAAATTCCCCTTATTTTGGGTCAAAATTGCAGAAATTTCCCTTATTATGGAAAAATTGCAGAAATTTCCCTTATTTTAGGGCAAAATTGCAGAAATTTCACTTATTTTTGGGTAATAAGTCAGAAATTCCCGCTTATTTTGGGGCAAAAAATACAGAAATTCCCGTTGTTTTGGGGGAATAAGATAGAAATTCCACTTATTTAGAGGCAAAAATGCAGAAATTCCCCTTATTTTGGAGCAAAAATGAAGAAATTTTCCTTTTTATGGCAAAAAGGTATGCATTACCATTATTTTCGTGCAAAAAGGCAGAAATTCCCTGTATTTTGGAGCAAAATTGCAGAAATTGCCCTAATTTTGGGGCAAAAGGCAGAAATTCCCTTTATTTTGGGGCAAAAATCAGAAATTCCCCTTATTTTGGGGCAAAATTCAAAAAATTTCCCTTATTTTGGGGCAAAATTGCAGGAATTTACCTTATTTTGGGGCAAAATTGCAGAAATTTCCTTTATTTGGGGCAAAATTGCATATAATTCACTTATTTTCAAGTAAAAAAGCTGAAATTTCCTTTATTTTCGGGCAAAAAAAGAGAAATTCCCTTATTTTGGGGCAAATTTGCAGAAATTTCCCTTATTATAAAAAAATTGCAGAAATTTCCCTTATTTTAGGGCAAAATTGCAGAAATTTCACTTATTTTGGGGTAATAAGTCAGAAATTCCCGCTTATTTTGGGGCAAAAAATACAGAAATTCCCATTGTTTTGGGGGAATAAGATAGAAATTCCACTTATTTAGAGGCAAAAAGGCAGAAATTCCCCTTATTTTGGGGCAAAATTGCAGAAATTTCCTTTACATTGGGGCAAAATTGCAGAAATTTCCCTTATTTTGGGGCAAAATTGCAGAAATTTCACTTATTTCAGGGTAATAAGTCAGAAATTCCCCTTATTTTGGGGCAAAAAAGACAAATATTCTCTTTGTTTTGGGGGAAAAAGACAGAAATTCCACTTAGTTAGAGGCAAAAATGCAGAAATTCCCCTTATTTTGGAGCAAAAATGAAAAAATTTTCCTTTTTATGGCAAAAAGTTATGCATTCCCATTACTTTCTGGCAAAAAGGCAGAAATTCCCCGTATTTTGGAGCAAAATTGCAGAAATTCCCCTAATTTTGGGGCAAAAGGCAGAAATTCCCTTTATTTTGGGACAAAATTCAGACATTCCCCTTATTTTGGGGCAAAATTCAAGAAATTTCCTTTATTTTGGGGTAAAATTGCAGGAATTTACCTTAATTTGGGGCAAAATTGCCGAAATTTGCATAATTTGGGGCAAAAATTGCATAAAATTCACTTATTTTCAGGTAAAAAGGCTGAAATTTTCTTTATTTTGGGGCAAAAAAAGAGAAATTCCCCTTATTTTGGGGCAAAATTGCAGAAATTTCCCTTGTTATGGGAAAAAATTGCCGAAATTTCCCTTATTTTAGGACAAAATTGCAGAAATTTCACTTATTTCAGAGAAATAAAGCAAAAATATTTCTTATTTTGGGGCAAAAAGGTAGAAAATCTCATTATTTTAGGGCAAAAAGGCAGAAATTCACCTTATTTTGCGGTAAAATTGCAGAAATTTCACATATTTCAGGGCAAAAAGGCAGAAATTTCCCTTATTTTGGGGCAAAATTGCAGAAATTTCACTTTTTCAGGGTAATGAGTCAGAAATTCCTTTTATTTTGGGGCAAAAAAGAGAGAAATTCCCTTTGTTTTGTGGGAAAAAGACAGAAATTCCACTTATTTAGAGGCAAAAAGGCAGAAATTCCCCTTATTTTGGAGCAAAAATGAAGAAATTTCATGTTTTATGGCAAAAAGGTATGCATTCCCATTATTTTCAGGCAAAAACGCAGAAATTCCCTGTATTTTGGAGCAAAAAGGCAGAAATTCCCCGTATTTTGGAGCAAAATTGCAGAAAATCCCCTAATTTTGGGGCAAAAATCAGAAACTCTCTTAATTTTGGGGCAAAATTCAAGAAATTCCCTTTATTTTGGGGCAAAATTGGAGGAATTTACCTTATTTTTGGGCAAAATTGCAGAAATTTCCCTTATTTGGGGCAAAATTGCAGAAATTTCACTTATTTTCAGGAATAAGGGCTGATATATTCTTTATTTTGGGGCAAAAAGGGAGAAATTTCTCTTATTTTGGGGCAAAATTGCAAAAATTTCTCTTATTATGGGGAAAAATTGCAGAAATTTTCTTTATTTTAGAACAAAATTGCAGAAATTTCACTTATTTCAGAGAAAAAAAGCAAAAATTTTTCTTATTTTGGGGCAAAAAGGCAGAAATTCCCATTATTTTGGGGCAAAAAGGCAGAAATTCGACTTATTTTGGGGAAAAATTGCAGAAATTCCCCTAATTTGGGGGCAAAAGGCAGAAATTCCCTTTATTTTGGGGCAAAAATCATAAATTCCCCTTATTTTGGGGCAAAATTGCAGGAATTTACCTTATTTTGGGGCAAAATTGCAGAAATTTTTCTTATTTGGGGCAAAATTGCAGAAACTTCAATTATTTGCAGGTAAAAAGGCTGAAATTTCTTTTATTTTGGGGCAAAAAGGGAGAAATTCCCCTTATTTTGGGGCAAAATTGAAGAAATTTCCCTTGTTATTGAAAAAAATTGCAGAAATTTCCCTTATTTTAGGGCAAAATTGCAGAAATTTCACTTATTTTGGGGTAATAAGTCAGAAATTCCCGCTTATTTTGGTGCAAAAAATACAGAAATTTCCGTTGTTTTGGGGGAATAAGATAGAAATTCCACTTATTTAGAGGCAAAAAGGCAGAAATTCCCCTTATTTTGGGGCAAAATTGCAGTAATTTCTTTACATTGGGGCAAAATTGCAGAAATTTCCCTTATTTTGGGGCAAAATTGCAGAAATTTCACTTATTTCAGGGTAATAAGTCAGAAATTCCCCTTATTTTAGGGCAAAAAAGACAAATATTCTCTTTGTTTTGGGGGAAAAAGACAGAAATTCCACTTAGAGGCAAAAATGCAGAAATTCCCCTTATTTTGGAGCAAAAATGAAGAAATTTTCCTTTTTATGGCAAAAAGTTATGCATTCCCATTATTTTCTGGCAAAAAGGCAGAAATTCCCCGTATTTTGGAGCAAAATTGCAGAAATTCCCTTAATTTTGGGGCAAAAGGCAGAAATACCCTTTATTTTGGGACAAAATTCAGACATTCCCCTTATTTTGGGGCAAAATTCAAGAAATTTCCTTTATTTTGGGGTAAAATTGGAGGAATTTACCTTATTTTGGGGCAAAATTGCAGAAATTTGCTTAATTTGGGGCAAAATTGCATAAAATTCACTTATTTTCAGGTAAAAATGCTGAAATTTTCTTTATTTTGGGGCAAAAAAAAGAGAAATTCCCCTTATTTTGGGGCAAAATTGCAGAAATTTCTTTTGTTATAGGAAAAAATTGCAGAAATTTTCCTTATTTTAGGACAAAATTGCAGAAATTTCACTTATTTCAGAGAAATAAAGCAAAAATGTTTCTTATTTTGGGGCAAAAAGGTAGAAAATCTCATTATTTTAGGGCAAAAAGGCAGAAATTCACCTTATTTTGCGGTAAAATTGCAGAAATTTCACATATTTCAGGGCAAAAAGGCAGAAATTTCCCTTTTTGGGGGGCAAAATTGCAGAAATTTCACTAATTTCAGAATAATAAGTTAGAAATTCCCCCTTATTTTGGGGCTAAAAATAAAGAAATTCCCGTTGTTTTGGGGAAAAAAGACAGAAATTCCACTTATTTGGAGTCAAAAAGGCAGAAATTCCCCTTATTTTGGAGCAAATATGAAGAAATTTCCCTTTTTTATGGCAAAAAGATATGCATTTCCCTTATTTTTGGGAAAAAAGGCAGAAATTCCCCGTATTTTGGAGCAAAATTGCAGAAATTCCCCTAATTCTGGGGCAAAAGGCAGAAATTCCCTATATGTTGGGGCAAAAAGACAGAAATTCTCCTTATTTTGGGGCAAAACTCAGAAATTCCACTTCTTTTGGGGCAAAATTCCAGAAATTTCCCTTTTTTTGGCAAAATTGTAGAAATTTCACTTGTTTTGGGGCAAAATTGCAGAAATTTCACTTATTTCAGGGAAAAAAGTCAGAAATTTTCCTTATTTTGGGGCAAAATAACAGAAATTCCTAATATTTTGTGGCAAAAATGCAGATATTCCTCTTATTTTGAGGTAAAAAGGCTGAATTCCCCTTATTTGGGGCCAAAAAGGCAGAAATTTCCCTTATTTTGGGGCAAAATTGCAGAAATTTCACTTATTTCAGGGTAATGAGTCAGAAATTCCTCTTATTTTGGGGAAAAAAGAGAGAAATTCCCTTTGTTTTGTGGGAAAAAGACAGAAATTCCACTTATTTAGAGTCAAAAAGGCAGAAATTCCCCTTATTTTGGAGCAAAAATGAAGAAATTTCATTTTTTATGGCAAAAAGGTATGCATTCCCATTGTTTTCGGGCAAAAACGCAGAAATTCCCTGAATTTTGGAGCAAAAAGGCAGAAATTCCCCGTATTTTGGAGCAAAATTGCAGAAAATCCCCTAATTTTGGGGCAAAAATCAGAAACTCTCTTAATTTTGGGGCAAAATTCAAGAAATTCCCTTTATTTTGGGGCAAAATTGGAGGAATTTACCTTATTTTTGGGCAAAATTGCAGAAATTTCCCTTATTTGGGGCAAAATTGCAGAAATTTCACTTATTTTCAGGAATAAGGGCTGATATATCCTTTATTTTGGGGCAAAAAGGGAGAAATTTCTCTTATTTTGGGGCAAAATTGCAAAAATTTCTCTTATTATAGGGAAAAATTGCAGAAATTTTCTTTATTTTAAAACAAAATTGCAGAAATTTCACTTATTTCAGAGAAAAAAAGCAAAAATTTTTCTTATTTTGGGGCAAAAAGGCAGAAATTCCCATTATTTTGGGGCAAAAAGGCAGAAATTCGACTTATTTTGGGGTAAAATGGCAGAAATTCCCCAAATTTAGGGGCAAAAGGCAGAAATTCCCTTTATTTTGGGGCAAAAATCATAAATTCCCCTTATTTTGGGGCAAAATTCAAGAAATTTCCTTTAATTTGGGGCAAAATTGTAGGAATTTACCTTATTTTGGGGCAAAATTGCAGAAATTATTCTTATTTGGGGCAAAATTGCAGAAACTTCAATTATTTTCAGGTAAAAAGGCTGAAATTTCTTTTATTTTGGGGCAAAAAGGGAGAAATTCCCCTTATTTTGGGGCAAAATTGAAGAAATTTCCCTTGTTATTGAAAAAAATTGCAGAAATTTTCCTTTTTTAGGGCAAAATTGCAGAAATTTCACTTATTTCAGAGAAAAAACGCAAAAATTTTTCTTATTTTGGGGCAAAAAGGCAGAAATTCCCATTATTTCGGGGCAAAAAGGCAGAAATTCGACTTATGTTGGGGTAAAATTGCAGAAATTTCACATATTTCAGGGTAAAAAGGCAGAAATTTCCCTTATTTTGGGGCAAAATTGCAGAAATTTCACTTATTTCATGGTAATAAGTCAGAAATTTCTTTTATTTTGGGGCAAAAAAGACAAAAATTCCTTTTGTTTTGGGGAAAAAGACAGAAATTCCACTTATTTAGAGGCAAAAAGGCAGAAATTCCCATTATTTTGGAGCAAAAATGAAAAAATTTCCCTTTTTTATGGCAAAAAGTTATGCATTCCCCTTATTTTCGGGCAAAAAGGCAGAAATTCCCCGTAGTTTGGAGAAAAATTGCAGAAATTCCCCTAATTGTTCGGCAAAAATGCATAAAAATCATAATATGTTTGGGCAAAAAGACAGAAATTCTCCTTATTTAAAGGCATAATTCAGAAATTCCACTTATTTTGGGGAAAAAATCCAAAATTTCTCTTATTTTGGGGCAAAATTGTACAAATTTCAATTATTTCAGGGAAAAAAGGCAGAAATTTTCCTTATTTTGGGGCAAAAATGTAGAAATTCTTAATATTTTGTGGCAAAAATGCAGAAATTCGCTTTATTTTGAGGGGAAAAGGCTGAAATTTCCCTTATTTGGGGGCAAAAAGGCAGAAATTTCCCTTATTTTGGGGCAAAAAGACAGTAATTCCCCTTATTTTGTGGCAACAAGGTAGAAATTTCTTTTATTTCAGGGCAAAATTGCAGAAATATCACTTATTTCAGGGCCTAATTCAAAAATTCCTTATATTTTGGGGCAAAAAGAGCGAAATTCCATTTATTTTTGGTTAAAAAGGGAGAAATTTCACTTATTTTGAGGTAAAAAGCAGAAATTCCTCTTATTTTGGGGCAAAAATGAAGAAATTTCCTTTTTTTGTGGCAAAAGGTATACATTCCCCTTACTTTCGGGATAAAAAGCCGAAATTCCCCGTATTTTGAAGCAAAATTGCAGAAATTTTCATAATTTTCGGGCAAAAAAGCAGAAATTCTCCTTATTTTAGGGCAAAAAGACAGAAAATCTCCTTTTTCGGGAGCAAACAGTCAGAAATTCCCCTTATTTTGGGGCAAAATTGCAGAAATTTCCTTTACATTGTGGCAAAATTGCAGAAATTTCCCTTATTTTGGGACAAAATTGCAGAAATTTCACTTATTTCAGGGTAATAAGTCAGAAATTCCCCTTATTTTGGGGCAAAAAAGACAGAAATTCCCTTTGTTTTGGGGGAAAAAGACAGAAATTTTACTTAGTTAGAGGCAAAAATCCAGAAATTCCCCTTATTTTGGAGCAAAAATGAAGAAATTTTCCTTTTTATGGCAAAAAGGTATGCATTCCCATTATTTTCGTGCAAAAAGGCAGAAATTCCCCGTATTTTGGAGCAAAATTGCAGAAATTGCCCTAATTTTGGGGCAAAAGGCAGAAATTCCCTTTATTTTGGGGCAAAAATCAGAAATTCCCCTTATTTTGGGGCAAAATTCAAAAAATTTCCTTTATTTGGGGCAAAATTGCATAAAATTCACTTATTTTCAAGTAAAAAGGCTGAAATTTCCTTTATTTTGGGGCAAAAAAAGAGAAATTCCCCTTATTTTGGGTCAAAATTGCAGAAATTTCCCTTATTATGGAAAAATTGCAGAAATTTCCCTTATTTTAGGGCAAAATTGCAGAAATTTCACTTATTTTTGGGTAATAAGTCAGAAATTCCCGCTTATTTTGGGGCAAAAAATACAGAAATTCCCGTTGTTTTGGGGGAATAAGATAGAAATTCCACTTATTTAGAGGCAAAAATGCAGAAATTCCCCTTATTTTGGAGCAAAAATGAAGAAATTTTCCTTTTTATGGCAAAAAGGTATGCATTACCATTATTTTCGTGCAAAAAGGCAGAAATTCCCTGTATTTTGGAGCAAAATTGCAGAAATTGCCCTAATTTTGGGGCAAAAGGCAGAAATTCCCTTTATTTTGGGGCAAAAATCAGAAATTCCCCTTATTTTGGGGCAAAATTCAAAAAATTTCCCTTATTTTGGGGCAAAATTGCAGGAATTTACCTTATTTTGGGGCAAAATTGCAGAAATTTCCTTTATTTGGGGCAAAATTGCATATAATTCACTTATTTTCAAGTAAAAAAGCTGAAATTTCCTTTATTTTCGGGCAAAAAAAGAGAAATTCCCTTATTTTGGGGCAAATTTGCAGAAATTTCCCTTATTATAAAAAAATTGCAGAAATTTCCCTTATTTTAGGGCAAAATTGCAGAAATTTCACTTATTTTGGGGTAATAAGTCAGAAATTCCCGCTTATTTTGGGGCAAAAAATACAGAAATTCCCATTGTTTTGGGGGAATAAGATAGAAATTCCACTTATTTAGAGGCAAAAAGGCAGAAATTCCCCTTATTTTGGGGCAAAATTGCAGAAATTTCCTTTACATTGGGGCAAAATTGCAGAAATTTCCCTTATTTTGGGGCAAAATTGCAGAAATTTCACTTATTTCAGGGTAATAAGTCAGAAATTCCCCTTATTTTGGGGCAAAAAAGACAAATATTCTCTTTGTTTTGGGGGAAAAAGACAGAAATTCCACTTAGTTAGAGGCAAAAATGCAGAAATTCCCCTTATTTTGGAGCAAAAATGAAGAAATTTTCCTTTTTATGGCAAAAAGTTATGCATTCCCATTACTTTCTGGCAAAAAGGCAGAAATTCCCCGTATTTTGGAGCAAAATTGCAGAAATTCCCCTAATTTTGGGGCAAAAGGCAGAAATTCCCTTTATTTTGGGACAAAATTCAGACATTCCCCTTATTTTGGGGCAAAATTCAAGAAATTTCCTTTATTTTGGGGTAAAATTGCAGGAATTTACCTTAATTTGGGGCAAAATTGCCGAAATTTGCATAATTTGGGGCAAAAATTGCATAAAATTCACTTATTTTCAGGTAAAAAGGCTGAAATTTTCTTTATTTTGGGGCAAAAAAAGAGAAATTCCCCTTATTTTGGGGCAAAATTGCAGAAATTTCCCTTGTTATGGGAAAAAATTGCCGAAATTTCCCTTATTTTAGGACAAAATTGCAGAAATTTCACTTATTTCAGAGAAATAAAGCAAAAATATTTCTTATTTTGGGGCAAAAAGGTAGAAAATCTCATTATTTTAGGGCAAAAAGGCAGAAATTCACCTTATTTTGCGGTAAAATTGCAGAAATTTCACATATTTCAGGGCAAAAAGGCAGAAATTTCCCTTATTTTGGGGCAAAATTGCAGAAATTTCACTTTTTCAGGGTAATGAGTCAGAAATTCCTTTTATTTTGGGGCAAAAAAGAGAGAAATTCCCTTTGTTTTGTGGGAAAAAGACAGAAATTCCACTTATTTAGAGGCAAAAAGGCAGAAATTCCCCTTATTTTGGAGCAAAAATGAAGAAATTTCATGTTTTATGGCAAAAAGGTATGCATTCCCATTATTTTCAGGCAAAAACGCAGAAATTCCCTGTATTTTGGAGCAAAAAGGCAGAAATTCCCCGTATTTTGGAGCAAAATTGCAGAAAATCCCCTAATTTTGGGGCAAAAATCAGAAACTCTCTTAATTTTGGGGCAAAATTCAAGAAATTCCCTTTATTTTGGGGCAAAATTGGAGGAATTTACCTTATTTTTGGGCAAAATTGCAGAAATTTCCCTTATTTGGGGCAAAATTGCAGAAATTTCACTTATTTTCAGGAATAAGGGCTGATATATTCTTTATTTTGGGGCAAAAAGGGAGAAATTTCTCTTATTTTGGGGCAAAATTGCAAAAATTTCTCTTATTATGGGGAAAAATTGCAGAAATTTTCTTTATTTTAGAACAAAATTGCAGAAATTTCACTTATTTCAGAGAAAAAAAGCAAAAATTTTTCTTATTTTGGGGCAAAAAGGCAGAAATTCCCATTATTTTGGGGCAAAAAGGCAGAAATTCGACTTATTTTGGGGAAAAATTGCAGAAATTCCCCTAATTTGGGGGCAAAAGGCAGAAATTCCCTTTATTTTGGGGCAAAAATCATAAATTCCCCTTATTTTGGGGCAAAATTGCAGGAATTTACCTTATTTTGGGGCAAAATTGCAGAAATTTTTCTTATTTGGGGCAAAATTGCAGAAACTTCAATTATTTGCAGGTAAAAAGGCTGAAATTTCTTTTATTTTGGGGCAAAAAGGGAGAAATTCCCCTTATTTTGGGGCAAAATTGAAGAAATTTCCCTTGTTATTGAAAAAAATTGCAGAAATTTCCCTTATTTTAGGGCAAAATTGCAGAAATTTCACTTATTTTGGGGTAATAAGTCAGAAATTCCCGCTTATTTTGGTGCAAAAAATACAGAAATTTCCGTTGTTTTGGGGGAATAAGATAGAAATTCCACTTATTTAGAGGCAAAAAGGCAGAAATTCCCCTTATTTTGGGGCAAAATTGCAGAAATTTCCTTTACATTGGGGCAAAATTGCAGAAATTTCCCTTATTTTGGGGCAAAATTGCAGAAATTTCACTTATTTCAGGGTAATAAGTCAGAAATTCCCCTTATTTTAGGGCAAAAAAGACAAATATTCTCTTTGTTTTGGGGGAAAAAGACAGAAATTCCACTTAGAGGCAAAAATGCAGAAATTCCCCTTATTTTGGAGCAAAAATGAAGAAATTTTCCTTTTTATGGCAAAAAGTTATGCATTCCCATTATTTTCTGGCAAAAAGGCAGAAATTCCCCGTATTTTGGAGCAAAATTGCAGAAATTCCCTTAATTTTGGGGCAAAAGGCAGAAATACCCTTTATTTTGGGACAAAATTCAGACATTCCCCTTATTTTGGGGCAAAATTCAAGAAATTTCCTTTATTTTGGGGTAAAATTGGAGGAATTTACCTTATTTTGGGGCAAAATTGCAGAAATTTGCTTAATTTGGGGCAAAATTGCATAAAATTCACTTATTTTCAGGTAAAAAGGCTGAAATTTTCTTTATTTTGGGGCAAAAAAAAGAGAAATTCCCCTTATTTTGGGGCAAAATTGCAGAAATTTCTTTTGTTATAGGAAAAAATTGCAGAAATTTTCCTTATTTTAGGACAAAATTGCAGAAATTTCACTTATTTCAGAGAAATAAAGCAAAAATGTTTCTTATTTTGGGGCAAAAAGGTAGAAAATCTCATTATTTTAGGGCAAAAAGGCAGAAATTCACCTTATTTTGCGGTAAAATTGCAGAAATTTCACATATTTCAGGGCAAAAAGGCAGAAATTTCCCTTTTTGGGGGGCAAAATTGCAGAAATTTCACTAATTTCAGAATAATAAGTTAGAAATTCCCCCTTATTTTGGGGCTAAAAATAAAGAAATTCCCGTTGTTTTGGGGAAAAAAGACAGAAATTCCACTTATTTGGAGTCAAAAAGGCAGAAATTCCCCTTATTTTGGAGCAAATATGAAGAAATTTCCCTTTTTTATGGCAAAAAGATATGCATTTCCCTTATTTTTGGGAAAAAAGGCAGAAATTCCCCGTATTTTGGAGCAAAATTGCAGAAATTCCCCTAATTCTGGGGCAAAAGGCAGAAATTCCCTATATGTTGGGGCAAAAAGACAGAAATTCTCCTTATTTTGGGGCAAAACTCAGAAATTCCACTTCTTTTGGGGCAAAATTCCAGAAATTTCCCTTATTTTGTGGCAAAATTGTAGAAATTTCACTTGTTTTGGGGCAAAATTGCAGAAATTTCACTTATTTCAGGGAAAAAAGTCAGAAATTTTCCTTATTTTGGGGCAAAATAACAGAAATTCCTAATATTTTGTGGCAAAAATGCAGAAATTCCTCTTATTTTGAGGTAAAAAGGCTGAATTCCCCTTATTTGGCGGCAAAAAGGCAGAAATTTCCCTTATTTTGGGGCAAAATTGCAGAAATTTCACTTATTTCAGGATAATGAATCAGAAATTCCTCTTATTTTGGGGCAAAAAAGAGAAAAATTCCCTTTGTTTTGTGGGAAAAAGACAGAAATTACAATTATTTAGAGGCAAAAAGGCAGAAATTCCCTTTATTTTGGAGCAAAAATGAAGAAATTTCATTTTTTATGGCAAAAAGGTATGCATTCCCATTATTTTCGGGCAAAAACGCAGAAATTCCCTGTATTTTGGAGCAAAAAGGCAGAAATTCCCCGTATTTTGGAGCAAAATTGCAGAAAATCCCCTAATTTTGGGGCAAAAATCAGAAACTCTCTTAATTTTGGGGCAAAATTCAAGAAATTCTCTTTATTTTGGTGCAAAATTGAAGGAATTTACCTTATTTTTGGGCAAAATTGCAGAAATTTCCCTTATTTGGGGCAAAATTGCAGAAATTTCACTTATTTTCAGGAATAAGGGCTGATATATCCTTTATTTTGAGGCAAAATGGGAGAAATTTCTCTTATTTTGGGGCAAAATTGCAAAAATTTCTCTTATTATGGGGAAAAATTGCAGAAATTTTCTCTATTTTAGAACAAAATTGCAGAAATTTCACTTATTTCAGAGAAAAAAAGCAAAAATTTTTCTTATTTTGGGGCAAAAAGGCAGAAATTCCCATTATTTTGGGGCAAAAAGGCAGAAATTCGACTTATTTTGGGGAAAAATTGCAGAAATTCCCCTAATTTAGGGGCAAAAGGCAGAAATTCCCTTTATTTTGGGGCAAAAATCATAAATTCCCCTTATTTTGGGGCAAAATTGCAGGAATTTACCTTATATTGGGGCAAAATTGCAGAAATTATTCTTATTTGGGGCAAAATTGCAGAAACTTCAATTATTTTCAGGTAAAAAGGCTGAAATTTCTTTTATTTTGGGGCAAAAGGGAGAAATTCCCCTTATTTTGGGGCAAAATTGAAGAAATTTCCCTTGTTATTGAAAAAAATTGCAGAAATTTCCCTTATTTTAGGGCAAAATTGCAGAAATTTCACTTATTTCAGAGAAAAAACGCAAAAATTTTTCTTATTTTGGGGCAAATAGGCAGAAATTCCCATTATTTTGGGGCAAAAAGGCAGAAATTCGTCTTATTTTGGGGTAAAATTGCAGAAATTTCACATATTTCAGGGCAAAAAGGCAGAAATTTCCCTTATTTGGGGCAAAATTGCAGAAATTTCACTTATTTCATGGTAATAAGTCAGAAATTCCTTTTATTTTGAGGCAAAAAATACAAAAATTCCTTTTGTTTTGGGGGAAAAAGACAGAAATTCCACTTATTTAGAGGCAAAAAGGCAGAAATTCCAATTATTTTGGAGCAAAAATGAAGAAATTTCCCTTTTTTATGGCAAAAAGTTATGGATTCCCCTTATTTTCCGGCGAAAAGGCAGAAATTTCCCGTATTTTGGAGCAAAGTTGCAGAAATTCCCCTAATTGTGGGGCAAAAATGCAGAAATTCCTATTATGTTGGGGCAAAAAGACAGAAATTCTCCTTATTTAAAGACATAATTCAGAAATTCCACTTATTTTGGGGAAAAAATCCAAAATTTCTCTTATTTTGGGGCAAAATTGCACAAATTTCACATATTTCAGGGAGAAAAGGCAGAAATTTTCCTTATTTTTGGGCAAAAATGTAGAAATTCTTAATATTTTGTGGCAAAAATGCAGAAATTCGCTTTATTTTGAGTGAAAAAGTCTGAAAATCCCCTTATTTGGGGGCAAAAAGGCAGAAATTTCCCTTATTTTGGGGCAAAAAGACAGTAAATCCCCTTATTTTGTGGCAAAAAAATAGAAATTTCTTTTATTTCGGGGCAAAATTGCAGAAATATCACTTATTTCAGGGCCTAATTCAAAAATTCCTTTTATTTTGGGGCAAAAAGAGAGAAATTCCATTTATTTTTGGTTAAAAAGGGAGAAATTTCACTTATTTTGAGGTAAAAAGCAGAAATTCCTCTTATTTTGGGGCAAAAATGTAGAAATTTCCCTTTTTTGTGGCAAAAGGTATACATTCCTCTTACTTTCGGGATAAAAAGCCGAAATTCCCCGTATTTTGAAGCAAAATTGCAGAAATTTTCATAATTTTCGGGCAAAAAAGCAGAAATTCTCCTTATTTTATGGCAAAAAGACAGAAAATCTTTTTTTTTCGGGAGCAAACAGTCAGAAATTCCCCTTATTTTGGGGCAAAATTGCAGAAATTTCCTTTACATTGTGGCAAAATTGCAGAAATTTCCCTTATTTTGGGGCAAAATTGCAGAAATTTCGCTTATTTCAGGGTAATAAGTCAGAAATTCCCCTTATTTTGGGGCAAAAAAGACAGAAATTCTCTTTGTTTTGGGGGAAAAAGAGAGAAATTCCACTTAGTTAGAGGCAAAAATGCAGAAATTCCCCTTATTTTGGAGCAAAAATGAAGAAATTTTCCTTTTTATGGCAAAAAAGGTATGCATTCCCATTATTTTCGTACAAAAAGGCAGACATTCCCCGTATTTTGGAGCAAAATTGCAGAAATTCCCCTAATTTTGGGGCAAAAGGCAGAAATTCCCTTTATTTTGGGGCAAAAATCAGAAATTCCCCTTATTTTGGGGCAAAATTCAAAAAATTTTCTTTATTTTGGGGCAAAATTGCAGGAATTTACTTTATTTTGGGGCAAAATTCAGAAATTTCCTTTATTTGGGGCATAATTGCATAAAATTCACTTATTTTCATGTAAAAAGGCTGAAATTTCCTTAATTTGGGTGCAAAAAAAGAGAAATTCCCCTTATTTTTGGGAAAAATTGCAGAAATTTCCCTTGTTATGGAAAAATTGCAGAAATTTCCCTTATTTTAGGGCAAAATTGCAGAAATTTCACTTATTTCAGGGTAATAAGTCAGAAATTCCCGCTTATTTTGGGACAAAAAATACAGAAATTCCCGTTGTTTTGGGGGAATAAGATAGAAATTACACTTATTTAGAGGCAAAAAGGCAGAAATTCCCCTTATTTTGGAGCAAAAACGAAGAAATTTTCCTTTTTATGGCAAAAAGGTATGCATTCCCATTATTTTCGTGCAAAAAGGCAGAAATTTCCCGTATTTTGGAGCAAAATTGCAGAAATTGCCCTAATTTTGGGGCAAAAGGCAGAAATTCCCTTTATTTTGGGGCAAAAATCAGAAATTCCCTTTATTTTGGGGCAAAATTCAAAAAATTTCCTTTATTTTGGGGCAAAATTGCAGGAATTTACCTTATTTTGGGGCAAAATTGTAGAAATTTCCTTTATTTGGGGCAAAATTGCATAAAATTCACTTATTTTCAAGTAAAAAAGCTGAAATTTCCTTCATTTTGGGGCAAAAAAGAGAAATTCCCCTTATTTTGGGTCAAAATTGCAGAAATTTCCCTTATTATGGAAAAATTGCAGAAATTTCCCTTATTTTAGGGCAAAATTGCAGAAATTTCACTTATTTTGGGGTAATAAGTCAGAAATTCCCGCTTATTTTGGGGCAAAAAATACAGAAATTCCCGTTGTTTTGGGGGAATAAGATAGAAATTCCACTTATTTAGAGGCAAAAAGGCAGAAATTCCCCTTATTTTGGAGCAAAAATGAAGAAAATTTCCTTTTTATGGCAAAAAGGTATGCATTCCCATTATTTTCTGGCAAAAAGGCAGAAATTCCCCGTATTTTGGAGCAAAATTGCAGAAATTCCCCTAATTTTGGGGCAAAAGGCAGAAATTCCCTTTATTTTGGGACAAAATTCAGACATTCCCCTTATTTTGGGGCAAAATTCAAGAAATTTCTTTTATTTTGGGGTAAAATTGCAGGAATTTACCTTATTTTGGGGCAAAATTGCAGAAATTTGCTTAATTTGGGGCAAAATTGCATAAAATTCACTTATTTTCAGGTAAAAAGGCTGAAATTTTCTTTATTTTGGGGCAAAAAAAGAGAAATTCCCCTTATTTTGGGGCAAAATTGCATTAAATTCACTTATTTTCAGGTAAAAAGGCTGAAATTTTCTTTATTTTGGGGCAAAAAAAAAGAGAAATTCCACTTATTTTGGGGCAAAATTGCAGAAATTTCCCTTGTTATAGGAAAAAATTGCAGAAATTTCCCTTATTTTAGGACAAAATTGCAGAAATTTCACTTATTTCAGAGAAATAAAGCAAAAATGTTTCTTATTTTGGGGCAAAAATGTAGAAAATCTCATTATTTTAGGCCAAAAAGGCAGAAATTCACCTTATTTTGCGGTAAAATTGCAGAAATTTCACATATTTCAGGGCAAAAAGGCAGAAATTTCCCTTTTTGGGGGGCAAAATTGCAGAAATTTCACTTATTTCAGGGTAATAAGTCAGAAATTCCCCCTTATTTTGGGGCTAAAAATACAGAAATTCCCGTTGTTTTGGGGAAAAAAGACAGAAATTCCACTTATTTAGAGTCAAAAAGGCAGAAATTCCCCTTATTTTGGAGCAAATATGAAGAAATTTCCCTTTTTTATGGCAAAAAGATATGCATTTCCCTTATTTTTGGGAAAAAAGGCAGAAATTCCCCGTATTTTGGAGCAAAATTGCAGAAATTCTCCTAATTCTGGGGCAAAAGGCAGAAATTCCCTATATGTTGGGGCAAAAAGACAGAAATTCTCCTTATTTTGGGGCAAAACTCAGAAATTCAACTTCTTTTGGGACAAAATTCCAGAAATTTCCATTATTTTGGGGCAAAATTTTAGAAATTTCACTTATTTTGGGGCAAAATTGCAGAAATTTCACTTATTTCAGGGAAAAAAGTCAGAAATTTTCCTTATTTTGGGGCAAAATAACAGAAATTCCTAATATTTTGTGGCAAAAATGCAGAAATTCCTCTTATTTTGAGGTAAAAAGGCTGAATTCCCCTTATTTGGGGGCAAAAAGGCAGAAATTTCCCTTATTTTGGGGCAAAATTGCAGAAATTTCACTTATTTCAGGGTAATGAGTCAGAAATTCCTCTTATTTTGGAGCAAAAAAGAGAGAAATTCCCTTTGTTTTGTGGGAAAAAGACAGAAATTCCACTTATTTAGAGGCAAAAAGGCAGAAATTCCCCTTATTTTGGAGCAAAAATGAAGAAATTTCATTTTTTATGGCAAAAAGGTATGCATTCCCATTATTTTCGGGCAAAAACGCAGAAATTCCCTGTATTTTGGAGCAAAAAGTCAGAAATTCAACGTATTTTGGAGCAAAATTTCAGAAAATCCCCTAATTTTGGGGCAAAAATCAGAAACTCTCTTAATTTTGGGGCAAAATTCAAGAAATTCCCTTTATTTTGGTGCAAAATTGGAGGAATTTACTTTATTTTTGGGCAAAATTGCAGAAATTTCCCTTATTTGGGGCAAAATTGCAGAAATTTCACTTATTTTCAGGAATAAGGGCTGATATATCCTTTATTTTGGGGCAAAAAGGGAGAAATTTCTCTTATTTTGGGGCAAAATTGCAAAAATTTCTCTTATTATGGGGAAAAATTGCAGAAATTTTCTTTATTTTAGAACAAAATTGCAGAAATTTCACTTATTTCAGAGAAAAAAAGCAAAAATTTTTCTTATTTTGGGGCAAAAAGGCAGAAATTCCCATTATTTGGGGCAAAAAGGCAGAAATTTGACTTATTTTGGGGAAAAATTGCAGAAATTCCCCTAATTTAGGGGAAAAAGGCAGAAATTCCCTTTATTTTGGGGCAAAAATCATAAATTCCCCTTATTTCGGGGCAAAATTCAAGAAATTTCCTTTAATTTGGGGCAAAATTGCAGGAATTTACCTTATATTGGGGCAAAATTGCAGAAATTTTTCTTATTTGGGGCAAAATTGCAGAAACTTCAATTATTTTCAGGTAAAAAGGCTGAAATTTCTTTTATTTTGGGGCAAAAAGGGAGAAATTCCCTTTATTTTGGGGCAAAATTGAAGAAATTTCCCTTGTTATTGAAAAAATTGCAGAAATTTCTCTTATTTTAGGGCAAAATTACAGATATTTCACTTATTTCAGAGAAAAAACGCAAAAATTTTTCTTATTTTGGAGTAAATAGGCAGAAATTCCCATTATTTTGGGGCAAAAAGGCAGAAATTCGTCTTATTTTGGGGTAAAATTGCAGAAATTTCACATATTTCAGGGCAAAAAGGCAGAAATTTCCCTTATTTTGGGGCAAAATTGCAGAAATTTCACTTATTTCATGGTAATAAGTCAGAAATTCCTTTTATTTTGGGGCAAAAAAGACAAAAATTCCTTTTGTTTTGGGGGAAAAAGACAGAAATTCCACTTATTTAGAGGCAAAAAGGCAGAAATTCCCCTTACTTTGGGGCAAAATTGCAGAAATTTCCTTTACATTGGGGCAAAATTGCAGAAATTTCCCTTATTTTGGGGCAAAATTGCAGAAATTTCACTTATTTCAGGGTAATAACTCAGAAATTCCCCTTATTTTGGGGCAAAAAAAAACAAATATTCTCTTTGTTTTGGGGGAAAAAGACAGAAATTCCACTTAGTTAGAGGCAAAAATGCAGAAATTCCCCTTATTTTGGAGCAAAAATGAAGAAATTTTCCTTTTTATGGCAAAAAGTTATGCATTCCCATTATTTTCTGGCAAAAAGGCAGAAATTCCCCGTATTTTGGAGCAAAATTGCAGAAATTCCCCTAATTTTGGGGCAAAAGGCAGAAATTCCCTTTATTTTGGGACAAAATTCAGACATTCCCCTTATTTTGGGGCAAAATTCAAGAAATTTCCTTTATTTTGGGGTAAAATTGCAGGAATTTACCTTATTTTGGGGCAAAATTGCAGAAATTTGCTTAATTTGGGGCAAAATTGCATAAAATTCACTTATTTTCAGGTAAAAAGGCTGAAATTTTCTTTATTTTGGGGCAAAAAAAGAGAAATTCCCCTTATTTTAGGACAAAATTGCAGAAATTTCACTTATTTCAGAGAAATAAAGCAAAAATGTTTCTTATTTTGGGGCAAAAAGGTAGAAAATCTCATTATTTTAGGGCAAAAAGGCAGAAATTCACATTATTTTGCGGTAAAATTGCAGAAATTTCACATATTTCAGGGCAAAAAGGCAGAAATTTCCCTTATTTTGGGGCAAAATTGCAGAAATTTCACTTTTTCAGGGTAATGAGTCAGAAATTCCTTTTATTTTGGGGCAAAAAAGAGAGAAATTCCCTTTGTTTTGTGGGAAAAAGACAGAAATTCCACTTATTTAGAGGCAAAAAGGCAGAAATTCCCCTTATTTTGGAGCAAAAATGAAGAAATTTCATTTTTTATGGCAAAAAGGTATGCATTTCCATTATTTTCAGGCAAAAACGCAGAAATTCCCTGTATTTTGGAGCAAAAAGGCAGAAATTCCCCGTATTTTGGAGCAAAATTGCAGAAAATCCCCTAATTTTGGGGCAAAAATCAGAAACTCTCTTAATTTTGGGGCAAAATTCAAGAAATTCCCTTTATTTTGGTGCAAAATTGGAGGAATTTACCTTATTTTTGGGCAAAATTGCAGAAATTTCCCTTATTTGGGGCAAAATTGCAGAAATTTCACTTATTTTCAGGAATAAGGGCTGATATATCCTTTATTTTGGGGCAAAAAGGGAGAAATTTCTCTTATTTTGGGGCAAAATTGCAAAAATTTCTCTTATTATGGGGAAAAATTGCAGAAATTTTCTTTATTTTAGAACAAAATTGCAGATATTTCACTTATTTCAGAGAAAAAAAGCAAAAATTTTTCTTATTTTGGGGCAAAAAGGCAGAAATTCCCATTATTTTGGGGCAAAAAGGCAGAAATTCGACTTATTTTGGGAAAAAATTGCATAAATTCCCCTAATTTAGGGGCAAAAGGCAGAAATTCCCTTTATTTTGGGGCAAAAATCATAAATTCCCCTTATTTTGGGGCAAAATTGCAGGAATTTACCTTATTTTGGGGCAAAATTGCAGAAATTTTTCTTATTTGGGGCAAAATTGCAGAAACTTCAATTATTTTCAGGTAAAAAGGCTGAAATTTCTTTTATTTTGGGGCAAAAAGGGAGCAATTCCCCTTATTTTGGGGCAAAATTGAAGAAATTTCCCTTGTTATTGAAAAAAATTGCAGAAATTTCCCTTATTTTAGGGCAAAATTGCAGAAATTTCACTTATTTTGGGGTAATAAGTCAGAAATTCCCGCTTATTTTGGGGCAAAAAATACAGAAATTCCCATTGTTTTGGGGGAATAAGATAGAAATTCCACTTATTTAGAGGCAAAAAGGCAGAAATTCCCCTTATTTTGGGGCAAAATTGCAGAAATTTCCTTTACATTGGGGCAAAATTGCAGAAATTTCCCTTATTTTGGGGCAAAATTGCAGAAATTTCACTTATTTCAGGGTAATAAGTCAGAAATTCCCCTTATTTTGGGGCAAAAAAAACAAATATTCTCTTTGTTTTGGGGGAAAAAGACAGAAATTCCACTTAGAGGCAAAAATGCAGAAATTCCCCTTATTTTGGAGCAAAAATGAAGAAATTTTCCTTTTTATGGCAAAAAGGTATGCATTCCCATTATTTTCTGGCAAAAAGGCAGAAATTCCCCGTATTTTGTAGCAAAATTGCAGAAATTCCCCTAATTTTGGGGCAAAAGGCAGAAATTCCCTTTATTTTGGGACAAAATTCAGACATTCCTCTTATTTTGGGGCAAAATTCAAGAAATTTCTTTTATTTTGGGGTAAAATTGGAGGAATTTACCTTATTTTGGGGCAAAATTGCAGAAATTTGCTTAATTTGGGGCAAAATTGCATAAAATTCACTTATTTTCAGGTAAAAAGGCTGAAATTTTCTTTATTTTGGGGCAAAAAAAAGAGAAATTCCCCTTATTTTGGGGCAAAATTGCAGAAATTTCCCTTGTTATAGGAAAAAATTGCAGAAATTTCCCTTATTTTAGGACAAAATTGCAGAAATTTCACTTATTTCAGAGAAATAAAGCAAAAATGTTTCTTATTTTGGGGCAAAAAGGTAGAAAATCTCATTATTTTAGGCCAAAAAGGCAGAAATTCACCTTATTTTGCGGTAAAATTGCAGAAATTTCACATATTTCAGGGCAAAAAGGCAGAAATTTCCCTTTTTGGGGGGCAAAATTGCAGAAATTTCACTTATTTCATGGTAATAAGTCAGAAATTCCCCCTTATTTTGGGGCTAAAAATACAGAAATTCCCGTTGTTTTGGGTAAAAAGACAGAAATTCCACTTATTTAGAGTCAAAAAGGCAGAAATTCCCCTTATTTTGGAGCAAATATGAAGAAATTTCCCTTTTTTATGGCAAAAAGATATGCATTTCCCTTATTTTTGGGAAAAAAGGCAGAAATTCCCCCTATTTTGGAGCAAAATTGCAGAAATTCCCCTAATTCTGGGGCAAAAGGCAGAAATTCCCTATATGTTGGGGCAAAAAGACAGAAATTCTCCTTATTTTGTGGCAAAACTCAGAAATTCCACTTCTTTTGGGACAAAATTCCAGAAATTTCCCTTATTTTGGGGCAAAATTGTAGAAATTTCACTTATTTTGGGGCAAAATTGCAGAAATTTCACTTATTTCAGGGAAAAAAGTCAGAAATTTTCCTTATTTTGGGGCAAAATAACAGAAATTCCTAATATTTTGTGGCAAAAATGCAGAAATTCCTCTTATTTTGAGGTAAAAAGGCTGAATTCCCCTTATTTGGGGGCAAAAAGGCAGAAATTTCCCTTATTTTGGGGCAAAATTGCAGAAATTTCACTTATTTCAGGGTAATGAGTCAGAAATTCCTCTTATTTTGGGGCAAAAAAGAGAGAAATTCCCTTTGTTTTGTGGGAAAAAGACGGAAATTCCACTTATTTAGTGGCAAAAAGGCAGAAATTCCCCTTATTTTGGAGCAAAAATGAAGAAATTTCATTTTTTATGGCAAAAAGGTATGAATTCCCATTATTTTCGGGCAAAAACGCAGAAATTCCCTGTATTTTGGAGCAAAAAGGCAGAAATTCCCCGTATTTTGAAGCAAAATTTCATAAAATCCCCTAATTTTGGGGCAAAAATCAGAAACTCTCTTAATTTTGGGGCAAAATTCAAGAAATTCCCTTTATTTTGGTGCAAAATTGGAGGAATTTACCTTATTTTTGGGCAAAATTCCAGAAATTTCCCTTATTTGGGGCAAAATTGCAGAAATTTCACTTATTTTCAGGAATAAGGCCTGATATATTCTTTATTTTGGGGCAAAAAGGGAGAAATTTCTCTTATTTTGGGGCAAAATTGCAAAAATTTCTCTTATTATGGGGAAAAATTGCAGAAATTTTCTTTATTTTAGAACAAAATTGCAGAAATTTCACTTATTTCAGAGAAAAAAAAGCAAAAATTTTTCTTATTTTGGGGCAAAAAAGCAGAAATTCCCATTATTTTGGGGCAAAAAAGCAGAAATTCGACTTATTTTGGGGAAAAATTGCAGAAATTCCCCTAATTTAGGGGCAAAAGGCAGAAATTCCCTTTATTTTGGGGCAAAAATCATAAATTCCCCTTATTTTGGGGCAAAATTCAAGAAATTTCCTTTAATTTGGGGCAAAATTGCAGGAATTTACCTTATATTGGGGCAAAATTGCAGAAATTTTTCTTATTTGGGGCAAAATTGCAGAAACTTCAATTATTTTCAGGTAAAAAGGCTGAAATTTCTTTTATTTTGGGGCAAAAAGGGAGAAATTCCCCTTATTTTGGGGCAAAATTGAAGAAATTTCCCTTGTTATTGAAAAAATTGCAGAAATTTCTCTTATTTTAGGGCAAAATTGCAGAAATTTTACTTATTTCAGAGAAAAAACGCAAAAATTTTTCTTATTTTGGGGTAAATAGGCAGAAATTCCCATTATTTTGGGGCAAAAAGGCAGAAATTCGTCTTATTTTGGGGTAAAATTGCAGAAATTTCACATATTTCAGGGCAAAAAGGCAGAAATTTCCCTTATATTGGGGCAAAATTGCAGAAATTTCACTTATTTCATGGTAATAAGTCAGAAATTCCTTTTATTTTGGGGCAAAAAAGACAAAAATTCCTTTTGTTTTGGGGGAAAAAGACAGAAATTCCACTTATTTAGAGGCAAAAAGGCAGAAATTCCCCTTATTTTGGGGCAAAATTGCAGAAATTTTCTTTACATTGGGGCAAAATTGCAGAAATTTCCCTTATTTTGGGGCAAAATTGCAGAAATTTCACTTATTTCAGGGTAATAAGTCAGAAATTCCCCTTATTTTGGGGCAAAAAAAACAAATATTCTCTTTGTTTTGGGGGAAAAAGACAGAAATTCCACTTAGTTAGAGGCAAAAATGCAGAAATTCCCCTTATTTTGGAGCAAAAATGAAGAAATTTTCCTTTTTATGGCAAAAAGTTATGCATTCCCATTATTTTCTGGCAAAAAGGCAGAAATTCCCCGTATTTTGGAGCAAAATTGCAGAAATTCCCCTAATTTTGGGGCAAAAGGCAGAAATTCCCTTTATTTTGGGACAAAATTCAGAATTTCCCCTTATTTTGGGGCAAAATTCAAGAAATTTCCTTTATTTTGGGGTAAAATTGCAGGAATTTACCTTATTTTGGGGCAAATTTGCAGAAATTTGCTTAATTTGGGGCAAAATTGCATAAAATTCACTTATTTTCAGGTAAAAAGGCTGAAATTTTCTTTATTTTGGGGCAAAAAAAGAGAAATTCCCCTTATTTTAGGACAAAATTGCAGAAATTTCACTTATTTCAGAGAAATAAAGCAAAAATGTTTCTTATTTTGGGGCAAAAAGGTAGAAAATCTCATTATTTTAGGGCAAAAAGGCAGAAATTCACATTATTTTGCGGTAAAATTGCAGAAATTTCACATATTTCAGGGCAAAAAGGCAGAAATTTCCCTTATTTTGGGGCAAAATTGCAGAAATTTCACTTTTTCAGGGTAATGAGTCAGAAATTCCTTTTATTTTGGGGCAAAAAAGAGAGAAATTCCCTTTGTTTTGTGGGAAAAAGACAGAAATTCCACTTATTTAGAGGCAAAAAGGCAGAAATTCCCCTTATTTTGGAGCAAAAATGAAGAAATTTCATTTTTTATGGCAAAAAGGTATGCATTTCCATTATTTTCAGGCAAAAACGCAGAAATTCCCTGTATTTTGGAGCAAAAAGGCAGAAATTCCCCGTATTTTGGAGCAAAATTGCAGAAAATCCCCTAATTTTGGGGCAAAAATCAGAAACTCTCTTAATTTTGGGGCAAAATTCAAGAAATTCCCTTTATTTTGGTGCAAAATTGGAGGAATTTACCTTATTTTTGGGCAAAATTGCAGAAATTTCCCTTATTTGGGGCAAAATTGCAGAAATTTCACTTATTTTCAGGAATAAGGGCTGATATATCCTTTATTTTGGGGCAAAAAGGGAGAAATTTCTCTTATTTTGGGGCAAAATTGCAAAAATTTCTCTTATTATGGGGAAAAATTGCAGAAATTTTCTTTATTTTAGAACAAAATTGCAGATATTTCACTTATTTCAGAGAAAAAAAGCAAAAATTTTTCTTATTTTGGGGCAAAAAGGCAGAAATTCCCATTATTTTGGGGCAAAAAGGCAGAAATTCGACTTATTTTGGGAAAAAATTGCATAAATTCCCCTAATTTAGGGGCAAAAGGCAGAAATTCCCTTTATTTTGGGGCAAAAATCATAAATTCCCCTTATTTTGGGGCAAAATTGCAGGAATTTACCTTATTTTGGGGCAAAATTGCAGAAATTTTTCTTATTTGGGGCAAAATTGCAGAAACTTCAATTATTTTCAGGTAAAAAGGCTGAAATTTCTTTTATTTTGGGGCAAAAAGGGAGCAATTCCCCTTATTTTGGGGCAAAATTGAAGAAATTTCCCTTGTTATTGAAAAAAATTGCAGAAATTTCCCTTATTTTAGGGCAAAATTGCAGAAATTTCACTTATTTTGGGGTAATAAGTCAGAAATTCCCGCTTATTTTGGGGCAAAAAATACAGAAATTCCCATTGTTTTGGGGGAATAAGATAGAAATTCCACTTATTTAGAGGCAAAAAGGCAGAAATTCCCCTTATTTTGGGGCAAAATTGCAGAAATTTCCTTTACATTGGGGCAAAATTGCAGAAATTTCCCTTATTTTGGGGCAAAATTGCAGAAATTTCACTTATTTCAGGGTAATAAGTCAGAAATTCCCCTTATTTTGGGGCAAAAAAAACAAATATTCTCTTTGTTTTGGGGGAAAAAGACAGAAATTCCACTTAGAGGCAAAAATGCAGAAATTCCCCTTATTTTGGAGCAAAAATGAAGAAATTTTCCTTTTTATGGCAAAAAGGTATGCATTCCCATTATTTTCTGGCAAAAAGGCAGAAATTCCCCGTATTTTGTAGCAAAATTGCAGAAATTCCCCTAATTTTGGGGCAAAAGGCAGAAATTCCCTTTATTTTGGGACAAAATTCAGACATTCCTCTTATTTTGGGGCAAAATTCAAGAAATTTCTTTTATTTTGGGGTAAAATTGGAGGAATTTACCTTATTTTGGGGCAAAATTGCAGAAATTTGCTTAATTTGGGGCAAAATTGCATAAAATTCACTTATTTTCAGGTAAAAAGGCTGAAATTTTCTTTATTTTGGGGCAAAAAAAAGAGAAATTCCCCTTATTTTGGGGCAAAATTGCAGAAATTTCCCTTGTTATAGGAAAAAATTGCAGAAATTTCCCTTATTTTAGGACAAAATTGCAGAAATTTCACTTATTTCAGAGAAATAAAGCAAAAATGTTTCTTATTTTGGGGCAAAAAGGTAGAAAATCTCATTATTTTAGGCCAAAAAGGCAGAAATTCACCTTATTTTGCGGTAAAATTGCAGAAATTTCACATATTTCAGGGCAAAAAGGCAGAAATTTCCCTTTTTGGGGGGCAAAATTGCAGAAATTTCACTTATTTCATGGTAATAAGTCAGAAATTCCCCCTTATTTTAGGGCTAAAAATACAGAAATTCCCGTTGTTTTGGGTAAAAAGACAGAAATTCCACTTATTTAGAGTCAAAAAGGCAGAAATTCCCCTTATTTTGGAGCAAATATGAAGAAATTTCCCTTTTTTATGGCAAAAAGATATGCATTTCCCTTATTTTTGGGAAAAAAGGCAGAAATTCCCCCTATTTTGGAGCAAAATTGCAGAAATTCCCCTAATTCTGGGGCAAAAGGCAGAAATTCCCTATATGTTGGGGCAAAAAGACAGAAATTCTCCTTATTTTGGGGCAAAACTCAGAAATTCCACTTCTTTTGGGACAAAATTCCAGAAATTTCCCTTATTTTGGGGCAAAATTGTAGAAATTTCACTTATTTTGGGGCAAAATTGCAGAAATTTCACTTATTTCAGGGAAAAAAGTCAGAAATTTTCCTTATTTTGGGGCAAAATAACAGAAATTCCTAATATTTTGTGGCAAAAATGCAGAAATTCCTCTTATTTTGAGGTAAAAAGGCTGAATTCCCCTTATTTGGGGGCAAAAAGGCAGAAATTTCCCTTATTTTGGGGCAAAATTGCAGAAATTTCACTTATTTCAGGGTAATGAGTCAGAAATTCCTCTTATTTTGGGGCAAAAAAGAGAGAAATTCCCTTTGTTTTGTGGGAAAAAGACAGAAATTCCACTTATTTAGTGGCAAAAAGGCAGAAATTCCCCTTATTTTGGAGCAAAAATGAAGAAATTTCATTTTTTATGGCAAAAAGGTATGAATTCCCATTATTTTCGGGCAAAAACGCAGAAATTCCCTGTATTTTGGAGCAAAAAGGCAGAAATTCCCCGTATTTTGAAGCAAAATTTCATAAAATCCCCTAATTTTGGGGCAAAAATCAGAAACTCTCTTAATTTTGGGGCAAAATTCAAGAAATTCCCTTTATTTTGGTGCAAAATTGGAGGAATTTACCTTATTTTTGGGCAAAATTCCAGAAATTTCCCTTATTTGGGGCAAAATTGCAGAAATTTCACTTATTTTCAGGAATAAGGCCTGATATATTCTTTATTTTGGGGCAAAAAGGGAGAAATTTCTCTTATTTTGGGGCAAAATTGCAAAAATTTCTCTTATTATGGGGAAAAATTGCAGAAATTTTCTTTATTTTAGAACAAAATTGCAGAAATTTAACTTATTTCAGAGAAAAAAAGCAAAAATTTTTCTTATTTTGGGGCAAAAAAGCAGAAATTCCCATTATTTTGGGGCAAAAAAGCAGAAATTCGACTTATTTTGGGGAAAAATTGCAGAAATTCCCCTAATTTAGGGGCAAAAGGCAGAAATTCCCTTTATTTTGGGGCAAAAATCATAAATTCCCCTTATTTTGGGGCAAAATTCAAGAAATTTCCTTTAATTTGGGGCAAAATTGCAGGAATTTACCTTATATTGGGGCAAAATTGCAGAAATTTTTCTTATTTGGGGCAAAATTGCAGAAACTTCAATTATTTTCAGGTAAAAAGGCTGAAATTTCTTTTATTTTGGGGCAAAAAGGGAGAA
Organism: Micromys minutus; assembly: GCF_963924665.1. NCBI lineage: Eukaryota > Metazoa > Chordata > Mammalia > Rodentia > Muridae > Micromys > Micromys minutus. The sequence continues at coordinate 7,425,827 of NW_027667467.1, read as the reverse complement.
ATTCCCCTTATTTTGGGGCAAAATTGAAGAAATTTCCCTTGTTATTGAAAAAATTGCAGAAATTTCTCTTATTTTAGGGCAAAATTGCAGAAATTTCACTTATTTCAGAGAAAAAACGCAAAAATTTTTCTTATTTTGGGGTAAATAGGCAGAAATTCCCATTATTTTGGGGCAAAAAGGCAGAAATTCGTCTTATTTTGGGGTAAAATTGCAGAAATTTCACATATTTCAGGGCAAAAAGGCAGAAATTTCCCTTATATTGGGGCAAAATTGCAGAAATTTCACTTATTTCATGGTAATAAGTCAGAAATTCCTTTTATTTTGGGGCAAAAAAGACAAAAATTCCTTTTGTTTTGGGGGAAAAAGACAGAAATTCCACTTATTTAGAGGCAAAAAGGCAGAAATTCCCCTTATTTTGGGGCAAAATTGCAGAAATTTTCTTTACATTGGGGCAAAATTGCAGAAATTTCCCTTATTTTGGGGCAAAATTGCAGAAATTTCACTTATTTCAGGGTAATAAGTCAGAAATTCCCCTTATTTTGGGGCAAAAAAAACAAATATTCTCTTTGTTTTGGGGGAAAAAGACAGAAATTCCACTTAGTTAGAGGCAAAAATGCAGAAATTCCCCTTATTTTGGAGCAAAAATGAAGAAATTTTCCTTTTTATGGCAAAAAGTTATGCATTCCCATTATTTTCTGGCAAAAAGGCAGAAATTCCCCGTATTTTGGAGCAAAATTGCAGAAATTCCCCTAATTTTGGGGCAAAAGGCAGAAATTCCCTTTATTTTGGGACAAAATTCAGAATTTCCCCTTATTTTGGGGCAAAATTCAAGAAATTTCCTTTATTTTGGGGTAAAATTGCAGGAATTTACCTTATTTTGGGGCAAATTTGCAGAAATTTGCTTAATTTTGGGCAAAATTGCATAAAATTCACTTATTTTCAGGTAAAAAGGCTGAAATTTTCTTTATTTTGGGGCAAAAAAAGAGAAATTCCCCTTATTTTGGGGCAAAATTGCAGAAATTTCCATTGTTATGGGAAAAAATTGCAGAAATTTCCCTAATTTTAGGACAAAATTGCAGAAATTTCACTTATTTCAGAGAAATAAAGCAAAAATGTTTCTTATTTTGGGGCAAAAAGGTAAAAAATCTCATTATTTTAGGGCAAAAAGGCAGAAATTCACATTATTTTGCGGTAAAATTGCAGAAATTTCACATATTTCAGGGCAAAAAGGCAGAAATTTCCCTTATTTTGGGGCAAAATTGCAGAAATTTCCTTTACATTGGGGCAAAATTGCAGAAATTTCCCTTATTTGGGGGCAAAATTGCAGAAATTTCACTTATTTCAGGGTAATAAGTCAGAAATTCCCCTTATTTTGGGGCAAAAAAAACAAATATTCTCTTTGTTTTGGGGAAAAAAGACAGAAATTCCACTTAGAGGCAAAAATGCAGAAATTCCCCTTATTTTGGAGCAAAAATGAAGAAATTTTCCTTTTTATGGCAAAAAGGTATGCATTCCCATTATTTTCTGGCAAAAAGGCAGAAATTCCCCGTATTTTGTAGCAAAATTGCAGAAATTCCCCTAATTTTGGGGCAAAAGGCAGAAATTCCCTTTATTTTGGGACAAAATTCAGACATTCCTCTTATTTTGGGGCAAAATTCAAGAAATTTCTTTTATTTTGGGGTAAAATTGGAGGAATTTACCTTATTTTGGGGCAAAATTGCAGAAATTTGCTTAATTTGGGGCAAAATTGCATAAAATTCACTTATTTTCAGGTAAAAAGGCTGAAATTTTCTTTATTTTGGGGCAAAAAAAGAGAAATTCCCCTTATTTTGGGGCAAAATTGCAGAAATTTCCCTTGTTATAGGAAAAAATTGCAGAAATTTCCCTTATTTTAGGACAAAATTGCAGAAATTTCACTTATTTCAGAGAAATAAAGCAAAAATGTTTCTTATTTTGGGGCAAAAAGGTAGAAAATCTCATTATTTTAGGCCAAAAAGGCAGAAATTCACCTTATTTTGCGGTAAAATTGCAGAAATTTCACATATTTCAGGGCAAAAAGGCAGAAATTTCCCTTTTTGGGGGGCAAAATTGCAGAAATTTCACTTATTTCATGGTAATAAGTCAGAAATTCCCCCTTATTTTGGGACTAAAAATACAGAAATTCCCGTTGTTTTGGGTAAAAAGACAGAAATTCCACTTATTTAGAGTCAAAAAGGCAGAAATTCCCCTTATTTTGGAGCAAATATGAAGAAATTTCCTTTTTTTATGGCAAAAAGATATGCATTTCCCTTATTTTTGGGAAAAAAGGCAGAAATTCCCCGTATTTTGGAGCAAAATTGCAGAAATTCCCCTAATTCTGGGGCAAAAGGCAGAAATTCCCTATATGTTGGGGCAAAAAGACAGAAATTCTCCTTATTTTGGGGCAAAACTCAGAAATTCCACTTCTTTTGGGACAAAATTCCAGAAATTTCCCTTATTTTGGGGCAAAATTGTAGAAATTTCACTTATTTTGGGGCAAAATTGCAGAAATTTCACTTATTTCAGGGAAAAAAGTCAGAAATTTTCCTTATTTTGGGGCAAAATAACAGAAATTCCTAATATTTTGTGGCAAAAATGCAGAAATTCCTCTTATTTTGAGGTAAAAAGGCTGAATTCCCCTTATTTGGGGGCAAAAAGGCAGAAATTTCCCTTATTTTGGGGCAAAATTGCAGAAATTTCACTTATTTCAGGGTAATGAGTCAGAAATTCCTCTTATTTTGGGGCAAAAAAGAGAGAAATTCCCTTTGTTTTGTGGGAAAAAGACAGAAATTCCACTTATTTAGTGGCAAAAAAGCAGAAATTCCCCTTATTTTGGAGCAAAAATGAAGAAATTTCATTTTTTATGGCAAAATGGTATGCATTCCCATTATTTTCGGGCAAAAACGCAGAAATTCCCTGTATTTTGGAGCAAAAAGGCAGAAATTCCCCGTATTTTGGAGCAAAATTGCAGAAAATCCCCTAATTTTGGGGCAAAAATCAGAAACTCTATTAATTTTGGGGCAAAATTCAAGATATTCCCTTTATTTTGGTGCAAAATTGGAGTAATTTACCTTATTTTTGGGCAAAATTGCAGAAATTTCCCTTATTTGGGGCAAAATTGCAGAAATTTCACTTATTTTCAGGAATAAGGGCTGATATATCCTTTATTTTGGGGCAAAAAGGGAGAAATTTCTCTTATTTTGGGGCAAAATTGCAAAAATTTCTCTTATTATGGGGAAAAATTGCAGAAATTTTCTTTATTTTAGAACAAAATTGCAGAAATTTCACTTATTTCAGAGAAAAAAAGCAAAAATTTTTCTTATTTTGGGGCAAAAAGGCAGAAATTCCCATTATTTTGGGGCAAAAAGGCAGAAATTCGACTTATTTTGGGGAAAAATTGCAGATATTCCCCTAATTTAGGGGCAAAAGGCAGAAATTCCCTTTATTTTGGGGCAAAAATCATAAATTCCCCTTATTTTGGGGCAAAATTGCAGAAATTTCTCTTATTTGGGGCAAAATTGCAGAAATTTCACTTATTTTCAGGAATAAGGGCTGATATATTCTTTATTTTGGGGCAAAAAGGGAGAAATTTCTCTTATTTTGGGGCAAAATTGCAAAAATTTCTCTTATTATGGGGAAAAATTGCAGAAATTTTCTTTATTTTAGAACAAAATTGCAGAAATTTCACTTATTTCAGAGAAAAAAAGCAAAAATTTTTCTTATTTTGGGGCAAAAAGGCAGAAATTCCCATTATTTTGGGGCAAAAAAGCAGAAATTCGACTTATTTTGGGGAAAAATTGCAGAAATTCCCCTAATTTAGGGGCAAAAGGCAGAAATTCCCTTTATTTTGGGGCAAAAATCATAAATTCCCCTTATTTTGGGGCAAAATTCAAGAAATTTCCTTTAATTTGGGGCAAAATTGCAGGAATTTACCTTATATTGGGGCAAAATTGCAGAAATTTTTCTTATTTGGGGCAAAATTGCAGAAACTTCAATTATTTTCAGGTAAAAAGGCTGAAATTTCTTTTATTTTGGGGCAAAAAGGGAGAAATTCCCCTTATTTTGGGGCAAAATTGAAGAAATTTCCCTTGTTATTGAAAAAATTGCAGAAATTTCTCTTATTTTAGGGCAAAATTGCAGAAATTTCACTTATTTCAGAGAAAAAACGCAAAAATTTTTCTTATTTTGGGGTAAATAGGCAGAAATTCCCATTATTTTGGGGCAAAAAGGCAGAAATTCGTCTTATTTTGGGGTAAAATTGCAGAAATTTCACATATTTCAGGGCAAAAAGGCAGAAATTTCCCTTATATTGGGGCAAAATTGCAGAAATTTCACTTATTTCATGGTAATAAGTCAGAAATTCCTTTTATTTTGGGGCAAAAAAGACAAAAATTCCTTTTGTTTTGGGGGAAAAAGACAGAAATTCCACTTATTTAGAGGCAAAAAGGCAGAAATTCCCCTTATTTTGGGGCAAAATTGCAGAAATTTTCTTTACATTGGGGCAAAATTGCAGAAATTTCCCTTATTTTGGGGCAAAATTGCAGAAATTTCACTTATTTCAGGGTAATAAGTCAGAAATTCCCCTTATTTTGGGGCAAAAAAAACAAATATTCTCTTTGTTTTGGGGGAAAAAGACAGAAATTCCACTTAGTTAGAGGCAAAAATGCAGAAATTCCCCTTATTTTGGAGCAAAAATGAAGAAATTTTCCTTTTTATGGCAAAAAGTTATGCATTCCCATTATTTTCTGGCAAAAAGGCAGAAATTCCCCGTATTTTGGAGCAAAATTGCAGAAATTCCCCTAATTTTGGGGCAAAAGGCAGAAATTCCCTTTATTTTGGGACAAAATTCAGACATTCCCCTTATTTTGGGGCAAAATTCAAGAAATTTCCTTTATTTTGGGGTAAAATTGCAGGAATTTACCTTATTTTGGGGCAAAATTGCAGAAATTTGCTTAATTTGGGGCAAAATTGCATAAAATTCACTTATTTTCAGGTAAAAAGGCTGAAATTTTCTTTATTTTGGGGCAAAAAAAGAGAAATTCCCCTTATTTTGGGGCAAAATTGCAGAAATTTCCATTGTTATGGGAAAAAATTGCAGAAATTTCCCTAATTTTAGGACAAAATTGCAGAAATTTCACTTATTTCAGAGAAATAAAGCAAAAATGTTTCTTATTTTGGGGCAAAAAGGTAAAAAATCTCATTATTTTAGGGCAAAAAGGCAGAAATTCACATTATTTTGCGGTAAAATTGCAGAAATTTCACATATTTCAGGGCAAAAACGCAGAAATTTCCCTTATTTTGGGGCAAAATTGCAGAAATTTCACTTATTTCATGGTAATAAGTCAGAAATTCCTTTTATTTTGGGACAAAAAAGACAAAAATTCCTTTTGTTTTGGGGGAAAAAGACAGAAATTCCACTTATTTAGAGGCAAAAAGGCAGATATTCCCCTTATTTTGGAGCAAAAATGAAGAAATTTCATTTTTTATGGCAAAAAGGTATGCATTCCCATTATTTTCGGGCAAAAACGCAGAAATTCCCTGTATTTTGGAGCAAAAAGGCAGAAATTCCCCGTATTTTGGAGCAAAATTGCAGAAAATCCCCTAATTTTGGGGCAAAAATCAGAAACTCTCTTAATTTTGGGGCAAAATTCAAGAAATTCCCTTTATTTTGGTGCAAAATTGGAGGAATTTACCTTATTTTTGGGCAAAATTGCAGAAATTTCCCTTATTTGGGGCAAAATTGCAGAAATTTCACTTATTTTCAGAAATAAGGGCTGATATATCCTTTATTTTGGGGCAAAAAGGGAGAAATTTCTCTTATTTTGGGGCAAAATTGCAAAAATTTCTCTTATTATGGGGAAAAATTGCAGAAATTTTCTTTATTTTAGAACAAAATTGCAGAAATTTCACTTACTTCAGAGAAAAAAAGCAAAAATTTTTCTTATTTTGGGGCAAAAAGGCAGAAATTCCCATTATTTTGGGGCAAAAAGGCAGAAATTCGACTTATTTTGGGGAAAAATTGCAGAAATTCCCCTAATTTAGGGGCAAAAGGCAGAAATTCCCTTTATTTTGGGGCAAAAATCATAAATTCCCCTTATTTTGGGGCAAAATTGCAGGAATTTACCTTATTTTGGGGCAAAATTGCAGAAATTTTTCTTATTTGGGGCAAAATTGCAGAAACTTCAATTATTTTCAGGTAAAAAGGCTGAAATTTCTTTTATTTTGGGGCAAAAAGGGAGCAATTCCCCTTATTTTGGGGCAAAATTGAAGAAATTTCCCTTGTTATTGAAAAAAATTGCAGAAATTTCCCTTATTTTAGGGCAAAATTGCAGAAATTTCACTTATTTTGGAGTAATAAGTCAGAAATTCCCTCTTATTTTGGGGCAAAAAATACAGAAATTCCCGTTGTTTTGGGGGAATAAGATAGAAATTCCACTTATTTAGAGGCAAAAAGGCAGAAATTCCCCTTATTTTGGGGCAAAATTGCAGAAATTTCCTTTACATTGGGGCAAAATTGCAGAAATTTCCCTTATTTTGGGGCAAAATTGCAGAAATTTCACTTATTTCAGGGTAATAAGTCAGAAATTCCCCTTATTTTGGGGCAAAAAAACCAAATATTCTCTTTGTTTTGGGGGAAAAAGACAGAAATTCCACTTAGAGGCAAAAATGCAGAAATTCCCCTTATTTTGGAGCAAAAATGAAGAAATTTTCCTTTTTATGGCAAAAAGGTATGCATTCCCATTATTTTCTGGCAAAAAGGCAGAAATTCCCTTTATTTTGGGACAAAATTCAGACATTCCCCTTATTTTGGGGCAAAATTCAAGAAATTTCTTTTATTTTGGGGTAAAATTGGAGGAATTTACCTTATTTTGGGGCAAAATTGCAGAAATTTGCTTAATTTGGGGCAAAATTGCATAAAATTCACTTATTTTCAGGTAAAAAGTCTGAAATTTTCTTTATTTTGGGGCAAAAAAAAGAGAAATTCCCCTCATTTTAGGGCAAAATTGCAGAAATTTCCCTTGTTATAGGAAAAAATTGCAGAAATTTCCCTTATTTTAGGACAAAATTGCAGAAATTTCACTTATTTCAGAGAAATAAAGCAAAAATGTTTCTTATTTTGGGGCAAAAAGGTAGAAAATCTCATTATTTTAGGCCAAAAAGGCAGAAATTCACCTTATTTTGCGGTAAAATTGCAGAAATTTCACATATTTCAGGGCAAAAAGGCAGAAATTTCCCTTTTTGGGGGGCAAAATTGCAGAAATTTCACTTATTTCATGGTAATAAGTCAGAAATTCCCCCTTATTTTGGGGCTAAAAATACAGAAATTCCCGTTGTTTTGGGTAAAAAGACAGAAATTCCACTTATTTAGAGTCAAAAAGGCAGAAATTCCCCTTATTTTGGAGCAAATATGAAGAAATTTCCCTTTTTTATGGCAAAAAGATATGCATTTCCCTTATTTTTGGGAAAAAAGGCAGAAATTCCCCGTATTTTGGAGCAAAATTGCAGAAATTCCCCTAATTCTGGGGCAAAAGGCAGAAATTCCCTATATGTTGGGGCAAAAAGACAGAAATTCTCCTTATTTTGGGGCAAAACTCAGAAATTCCACTTCTTTTGGGACAAAATTCCAGAAATTTCCCTTATTTTGGGGCAAAATTGTAGAAATTTCACTTATTTTGGGGCAAAATTGCAGAAATTTCACTTATTTCAGGGAAAAAAGTCAGAAATTTTCCTTATTTTGGGGCAAAATAACAGAAATTCCTAATATTTTGTGGCAAAAATGCAGAAATTCCTCTTATTTTGAGGTAAAAAGGCTGAATTCCCCTTATTTGGGGGCAAAAAGGCAGAAATTTCCCTTATTTTGGGGCAAAATTGCAGAAATTTCACTTATTTCAGGGTAATGAGTCAGAAATTCCTCTTATTTTGGGGCAAAAAAGAGAGAAATTCCCTTTGTTTTGTGGGAAAAAGACAGAAATTCCACTTATTTAGTGGCAAAAAGGCAGAAATTCCCCTTATTTTGGAGCAAAAATGAAGAAATTTCATTTTTTATGGCAAAATGGTATGCATTCCCATTATTTTCGGGCAAAAACGCAGAAATTCCCTGTATTTTGGAGCAAAAAGGCAGAAATTCCCCGTATTTTGGAGCAAAATTGCAGAAAATCCCCTAATTTTGGGGCAAAAATCAGAAACTCTATTAATTTTGGGGCAAAATTCAAGATATTCCCTTTATTTTGGTGCAAAATTGGAGTAATTTACCTTATTTTTGGGCAAAATTGCAGAAATTTCCCTTATTTGGGGCAAAATTGCAGAAATTTCACTTATTTTCAGGAATAAGGGCTGATATATCCTTTATTTTGGGGCAAAAAGGGAGAAATTTCTCTTATTTTGGGGCAAAATTGCAAAAATTTCTCTTATTATGGGGAAAAATTGCAGAAATTTTCTTTATTTTAGAACAAAATTGCAGAAATTTCACTTATTTCAGAGAAAAAAAGCAAAAATTTTTCTTATTTTGGGGCAAAAAGGCAGAAATTCCCATTATTTTGGGGCAAAAAGGCAGAAATTCGACTTATTTTGGGGAAAAATTGCAGATATTCCCCTAATTTAGGGGCAAAAGGCAGAAATTCCCTTTATTTTGGGGCAAAAATCATAAATTCCCCTTATTTTGGGGCAAAATTCAAGAAATTTCCTTTAATTTGGGGCAAAATTGCAGGAATTTACCTTATATTGGGGCAAAATTGCAGAAATTTCTCTTATTTGGGGCAAAATTGCAGAAACTTCAATTATTTTCAGGTAAAAAGGCTGAAATTTCTTTTATTTTGGGGCAAAAAGGGAGAAATTCCCCTTATTTTGGGGCAAAATTGAAGAAATTTCCCTTGTTATTGAAAAAATTGCAGAAATTTCTCTTATTTTAGGGCAAAATTGCAGAAATTTCACTTATTTCAGAGAAAAAACGCAAAAATTTTTCTTATTTTGGGGTAAATAGGCAGAAATTCCCATTATTTTGGGGCAAAAAGGCAGAAATTCGTCTTATTTTGGGGTAAAATTGCAGAAATTTCACATATTTCAGGGCAAAAAGGCAGAAATTTCCCTTATTTTGGGGCAAAAATGCAGAAATTTCACTTATTTCATTGTAATAAGTCAGAAATTCCTTTTATTTTGGGGCAAAAAAGACAAAAATTCCTTTTGTTTTGGGGGAAAAAGACAGAAATTCCACTTATTTAGAGGCAAAAAGGCAGAAATTCCAATTATTTTGGAGCAAAAATGAAGAAATTTCCCTTTTTTATGGCAAAAAGTTATGCATTCCCCTTATTTTCGGGCAAAAAGGCAGAAATTCCCCGTATTTTGGAGCAAAATTGCAGAAATTCCCCTAATTGTTGGGCAAAAATGCAGAAATTCCTATTATGTTGGGGCAAAAAGACAGAAATTATCCTTATTTAAGGGCATAATTCAGAAATTCCACTTATTTTGGGGAAAAAAATCCAAAATTTCTCTTATTTTGGGGCAAAATTGTACAAATTTCACTTATTTCAGGGAAAAAAGGCAGAATTTTTCCTTATTTTTGGGCAAAAATGTAGAAATTCTTAATATTTTGTGGCAAAAATGCAGAAATTCGCTTTATTTTGAGGGATAAAGGCTGAAATTCCCCTTATTTGGGGGCAAAAAGGCAGAAATTTCCCTTATTTTGGGGCAAAAAGGCAGTAAATCCCCTTATTTTGTGGCAAAAAGGTAGAAATTTCTTTTATTTCGGGGCAAAATTGCAGGAATATCACTTATTTCAGGGCCTAATTCAAATATTCCTTTTATTTTGGGGCAAAAAGGGAGAAATTCCATTTATTTTTGGTTAAAAAGGGAGAAATTTCACTTATTTTGAGGTAAAAAGCAGAAATTCCTCTTATTTTGGGGCAAAAATGAAGAAATTTCCCTTTTTTGTGGCCAAAGGTATACATTCCCCTTACTTTCGGGATAAAAAGCCGAAATTCCCCGTATTTTGAAGCAAAATTGCAGAAATTTTCATAATTTTCGGGCAAAAAAGCAGAAATTCTCCTTATTTTATGGCAAAAAGACAGAAAATCTTTTTTTTTCGGGAGCAAACAGTCAGAAATTCCCCTTATTTTGGGGCAAAATTGCAGAAATTTCCTTTACATTGTGGCAAAATTGCAGAAATTTCCCTTATTTTGGGGCAAAATTGCAGAAATTTCGCTTATTTCAGGGTAATAAGTCAGAAATTCCCCTTATTTTGGGGCAAAAAAGACAGAAATTCTCTTTGTTTTGGGGGAAAAAGAGAGAAATTCCACTTAGTTAGAGGCAAAAATGCAGAAATTCCCCTTATTTTGGAGCAAAAATGAAGAAATTTTCCTTTTTATGGAAAAAAAGGTATGCATTCCCATTATTTTCGTACAAAAAGGCAGAAATTCCCCGTATTATGGAGCAAAATTGCAGAAATTCCCCTAATTTTGGGGCAAAAGGCAGAAATTCCCTTGATTTTGGGGCAAAAATCAGAAATTCCCCTTATTTTGGGGCAAAATTAAAAAAATATTCTTTATTTTGGGGCAAAATTGCAGGAATTTACTTTATTTTGGGGCAAAATTGCCGAAATTTCCTTTATTTGGGGCAAAATTGCATAAAATTCACTTATTTTCAGGTAAAAAGTCTGAAATTTCCTTTATTTGGGGGCAAAAAAAGAGAAATTCCCCTTATTTTTGGGAAAAATTGAAGAAATTTCCCTTGTTATGGAAAAATTGCAGAAATTTCCCTTATTTTAGGGCAAAATTGCAGAAATTTCACTTATTTCAGGGTAATAAGTCAGAAATTCCCGCTTATTTTGGGACAAAAAATACAGAAATTCCCGTTGTTTTGGGGGAATAAGATAGAAATTACACTTATTTAGAGGCAAAAAGGCAGAAATTCCCCTTATTTTGGAGCAAAAATGAAGAAATTTCCCTTTTTTATGGCAAAAAGGTATGCATTTCCTTTATTTTTGGGAAAAAAAACAGAAATTCCCCGTATTTTGGAGCAAAATTGCAGAAATTCCCCTAATTTTGGGGCAAATAGCAGAAATTCCCTATATGTTGGGGCAAAAAGACAGAAATTCTCCTTATTTTGGGGCAAAACTCAGAAATTCCACTTCTTTTGGGGCAAAATTCCAGAAATTTCCCTTATTTTGGGGCAAAATTGCAGAAAGTTCACTTATTTTGGGGCAAAATTGCAGAAATTTCACTTATTTCAGAGAAAAAAGTCAGAAATTTTCCTTATTTTGGGGCAAAAAAACCCAGAAATTCCTAATATTTTGTTGCAAAAATGCAGAAATTCCTCTTATTTTGAGGTAAAAATGCTGACTTCCCCTTATTTGGGGGCAAAATAGCAGAAATTTCCCTTATTTTGGGGCAAAATTGCAGAAATTTCACTTATTTCAGGGTAATGAGTCAGAAATTCCCTTTATTTTGGGGCAAAAAGAGAGAAATTCCCTATGTTTTGAGGGAAAAAGACAGAAATTCCACTTATTTAGAGGCAAAAAGGCAGAAATTCCAATTATTTTGGAGCACAAATGAAGAAATTTCATTTTTTATGGCAAAAAGGTATGCATTCCCATTATTTTCGGGCAAAAAGGCAGAAATTTCCCGTATTTTGGAGCAAAATTCCAGAAAATCCCCTAATTTTTGGGCAAAAATCAGAAAATCTCTTTATTTTGGGGCAAAATTCAAGAAATTTCCTTTATTTTGGGGCAAAATTGGAGCAATTTACCTTATTTTTGGGCAAAATTGCAGAAATTTCTATTATTTGGGGCAAAATTGCAGAAATTTAACTTATTTTCAGGAAAAAAGGGCTGATATTTTGTTTATTTTGAGGCAAAAAGGGAGAAATTCCTCTTATTTTGGGGCAAAATTGCAGAAATTTCTATTATTATGGGGAAAAATTGCAGATATTTTTTCTTATTTTAGGGCAAAATTGCAGAAATTTCACTTATTTCAGAGAAAAAAAGCAAAAATTTTTCTTATTTTGGGAGCAAAAAGGCAGAAATTCTCATTACTTTGGGGCAAAAAGGCAGAAATTCGACTTATTTTGGGGTAAAATTGCAGAAATTCCCCTAATTTTGGGGCAAAAGGCAGAAATTCCCTTTATTTTGGGGCAAAAATCATAAATTCCCCATATTTTGGGCAAAACTCAAGAAATTTCCTTTAATTTGGGGCAAAATTGCAGGAATTTACCTTATTTTGGGGCAAAATTGCAGAAATTTTTCTTATTTGGGGCAAAATTACAGAAACTTCATTTATTTTCAGGTAAAAAGGCTGAAATTTCCTTTATTTTGGGGCAAAAAGGGAGAAATTCCCCTTATTTTGGGGCAAAATTGAAGAAATTCCCCTTATTATTGGGAAAAATTGCAGAAATTTTCCTTATTTTAGGGCAAAATTGCAGAAATTTCACTTATTTCAGAGAAAAAACGCAAAAATTTTTCTTATTTTGGGGCAAAAAGTCAGAAATTCCCATTAATTTGTGGCAAAAAGGCAGAAATTCACCTTATTTTGGGGTAAAATTGCAGAAATTTCACATATTTCAGGGCAAAAAAGCAGAAATTTCCCTTATTTTGGGGCAAAATTGCAGAAATTTCACTTATTTCAGGGTAATGAGTCAGAAATTTTTCTTATTTTGGGGCAAAAAAGAAAGAAATTCCCATTGTTTTGTGGGAAAAAGACAGAAATTCCACTTATTTAGAGGCAAAAAGGCAGAAATTCCCCTTATTTTGGAGCAAAAATGAAGAAATTTCATTTTTTATGGCAAAAAGGTATGCATTCCCATTATTTTCGGGCAAAAAGGCAGAAATTCCCCGTATTTTGGAGAAAAAACGCAGAAATCCCCCGTATTTTGGAGCAAAATTGCAGAAAATCCCGTAATTTTGGGGCAAAAATCAGAAAATCTCTTTATTTTGGGGCAAAATTCAAGAAATTTCCTTTATTTTGGGGCAAAATTGAAGGAATTTACCTTATTTTTGGGGAAAATTGCAGAATTTTCCCTTATTTGGGGCAAAATTGCAGAAATTTCACTTATTTTCAGGAAAAAGGGCTGATATTTCCTTTATTTTGGGGCAAAAAGGAAGAAATTCCTCTTTTTTGGGGCAAAATTGCAGAAATTTCTCTTATTATGGGGAAAAATTGCAGAAATTTTCCTTATTTTAGGGCAAAATTGCAGAAATTTCACTTGTTTCAGAGAAAAAAAGCAAAAATTTTTCTTATTTTGGGGCAAAAAGGCAGAAATTCCCATTATTTTGGGGCAAAAAGGCACAAATTTTACTTATTTTGGCGTAAAATTGCAGAAATTCCCCTAATTTTGGGGCAAAAGGCAGAAATTCCCTTTATTTTGGGGCAAAAATCATAAATTCCCCTTATTTTGGGGCAAAATTCAAAAAATTTCCTTTAATTTGGGGCAAAATTGCAGGAATTTACCTTATTTTGGGGCAAAATTGCAGAAATTTTTCTTATTTGGGGTAAAATTGCAGAAACTTCAATTATTTTCAGATAAAAAGGCTGAAATTTCCTTTATTTTGGGGCAAAAAGGGAGAAATTCCCCTTATTTTGGGGCAAAATTGAAGAAATTTCCCTTGTTATTGAAAATAATTGCAGAAATTTTCCTTATTTTAGGGCAAAATTGCAGAAATTTCACTTATTTCAGAGAAAAAACGCAAAAATTTTTCTTATTTTGGGGCAAATAGGCAGATTCCCATTATTTTGGGGCAAAAAGGCAGAAATTCGACTTATTTTGGGGTAAAATTGCAAAAATTTCACATATTTCAGGGCAAAAAGGCAGAAATTTCCCTTATTTTGTGGCAAAATTGCAGAAATTTCACTTATTTCATGGTAATAAGTCAGAAATTCCCCTTATTTTGGTGCAAAAAAGACAAAAATTCCTTTTGTTTTGGGGGAAAAAGACAGAAATTCAACTTATTTAGAGGCAAAAAGGCAGAAATTCCCATTATTTTGGAGCAAAAATGAAGAAATTTCCCTTTTTTATGGCAAAAAGTTATGCATTCCCCTTATTTTCGGGCAAAAAGGCAGAAATTCCCCGTATTTTGGAGCAAAATTGCAGAAATTCCCCTAATTGTGGGGCAAAAATGCAGAAATTCCTAATATGTTGGGGCAAAAACACAGAAATTCTTTTTATGTAAGGGCATAATTCAGAAATTCCACTTATTTTGGGGAAAAATTCCAAAATTCCCCTTTTTTGGGGCAAAATTGCAGAAATTTCACTTATTTCAGAGAAAAAAGGCAGAAATTTTCCTTATTTTGGGGCAAAAATATAGAAATTCTTAATATTTTGTGGCAAAAATGCAGAAATTCCTTTTATTTTGAGGGAAAAAGGCTGAAATTCCCCTTATTTGGGGGCAAAAAGGCAGAAAAATCCCTTATTTTGGGGCAAAAATACAGTAATTCCCCTTATTTTGTGGCAAAAAGGTAGAAATTTCTTTTATTTTGGGGCAAAATTGCAGAAATATCACTTATTTCAGAGCCTAATTCAAAAATTCCTTTTATTTTGGGGCAAAAAGAGAGAAATTCCATTTATTTTTGGTTAAAAAGGGAGAAATTTCACTTATTTTAAGGTAAAAAGCAGAAATTCCTCTTATTTTGGGGCAAAAATGAAGAAATTTTCCTTTTTTGTGGCAAAAGGTATACATTCCCCTTACTTTCGGGATAAAAAGCCGAAATTCCCCGTTTTTTTAAGCAAAATTGCAGAAATTTTCATAATTTTTGGGCAAAAAAGCAGAAATTCTCCTTATTTTAGGGCAAAAAGACAGAAAATCTCTTTTTTTTGGGAGCAAACAGTCAGAAATTCCCCTTATTTTGGGGCAAAATTGCAGAAATTTCCTTTACATTGGGGCCAAATTGCAGAAATTTCCCTTATTTTGGGGCAAAATTGCAGAAATTTCACTTATTTCAGGGTAATAAGTCAGAAATTCCCCTTATTTTGGGGCAAAAAAGACAGAAATTTTTTTTTTGAGGAAAAGACAGAATTTCCACTTATTTAGAGGCAAAAAGACAGAAATTTCCCTGAATTTGGTGCAAAAATGAAGAAATTTACCTTTTTATGGCAAAAAGGTATGCATTCCCCTTTACTTTCGGGATAAAAAGCAGAAATTCCCCGTATTTTGAAGCAAAATTGCAGAAATTCTCATAATTTTCGGGCAAAAAGGCAGAAATTCTCCTTATTTTGGGGAAAAATGACAGAAAATCTCCTTTTTTCGGGAGCAAACAGTCAGAAATTTCCCTTGATTTGGGGCAAAATTGCAGAAATTTCCTTTACATTGGGGCAAAATTGAGAAATTTCCCTTATTTTGGGGCAAATTTGCAGAAATTTCACTTATTTCAGGGTAATAAGTCAGAAATTCCCGTTATTTTGGAGCAAAAAAGACTTAAATTCCCTTTGTTTTGGGGGAAAAGTCAGAAATTCCACTTAGTTAGAGGCAAAAATGCAGAAATTCCCCTTATTTTGGAGCAAAAATGAAGAAATTTTTCTTTTTATGGCAAAAAGGTATGCATTCCCATTTTTTTCTGGCAAAAAGGCAGAAATTCCCCGTATTTTGGAGCAAAATTGCAGAAATTCCTCTAATTTTGGGGCAAAAGGCAGAAATTCCCTTTATTTTGGGGCAAAAATCAGAAATTCCCCTTATTTTTGGGGCAAAATTCAAAAAATTTCCTTAATTTTGGGGCAAAATTGCAGGAATTTACCTTTTTTGGGGGCAAAATTGCAGAAATTTCCTTTATTTGGGGCAAAATTGCATAAAATTCACTTATTTCCAGGTAAAAAGGCTGAAATTTCCTTTATTTCGGGGCAAAAAAAGAGATATTCCCCTTATTTTGGGGCAAAATTGCAGAAATTTCCCTTGTTATGGGAAAAAATTGCAGAAATTTCTTTTATTTTAGGGCAAAATTGCAGAAATTTCACTTATTTCAGAGAAATAAAGCAAAAATGTTTTTATTTTGGGGCAAAAAGGCAGAAATTCCCATTATTTTAAGGCAAAAAGGCAGAAATTCACCTTATTTTGGGGTAAAATTGCATAAATTTCACATATTTTAGGGCAAAAAGGCAGAAATTTCCCTTATTTTGGGGAAAAATTGCAGAAATTTCACTTATTTCAGGGTAATAAGTCAGAAATTCCCCTTATTTTGGGGCAAAAAAGACAGAAATTCCCTTTGTTTTGGGGGAAAAAGACAGAAATTTCACTTATTTAGAGGCAAAAATGCAGAAATTCCCCTTATTTTGGAGCAAAAATGAAGAAATTTACCTTTTTATGGCAAAAAGGTATGCATTCCCCTTACTTTCGGGATAAAAAGCAGAAATTCCCCGTATTTTGAAGCAAAATTGCAGAAATTCCCCTAATTTTCGATCAAAAATGCAGAAATTCTCCCTATTTTGGGGCAAAAAGAGAGAAGATCTCCTTTTTTCGGGAGCAAACTGTCAGAAATTCCCCTTATTTTTGGGCAAAATTGCAGAAATTTCCTTTATATTGGGGCAAAATTGCAGAAATTTTTCTTATATTGTGGCAAAATTGCAGAAATTTCACTTTCTTCAGAGTAATAAGTCAGAAATTCCCCTTATTTTGGGGCAAAAAAGACAGAAATTCTCTTTGTTTTGGGGGAAAAAGACAGAAATTCCACTTATTCAGAGGAAAAAAGGCAGAAATTCCCTTTATTTTGGAGCAAAAATGAAGAAATTTATCTTTTTATGGCAAAAAGGTATGCATTCCCATTATTTTCAGGCAAAAAGGCAGAAATTCCCCGTATTTTGGAGCAAAATTGCAGAAATTCCCCTAATTTTGGGGCAAAAGGCAGAAATTCCCTTTATTTTGGGGCAAAAATCAGAAATTCCCCTTATTTTGAGGCAAAATTCCAGAAATTTCCTTTATTTTGGGGCAAAATTGCAGGATTTACCTTATTTTGGGGCAAAATTGCAGAAATTATCTTTATTTGTGGCAAAATTTCAGACATTTCACATATTTTCAGGTAAAAAGGCTGAAATTTCCTTTGTTTTGGGTCAAAAAGGAAGAAATTCCCCTTATTTTGGGGCAAAATTGCAGAAATCTCCCTTATTATGGGAAAAAATTGCAAAAATTTCCCTTATTTTAGGGCAAAATTGCAGAAATTTCACTTATTTCAGAGAAAAAAAGTAAAAATTTTTATTATTTTCGCGCAAAAATGCAGAAATTCCTATTATTTAGGGGCAAAAAAGCAGAAATTCACCTTATTTGGGGGTAAAATTGCAGAAACTTCACATATTTCAGGGAAAAAGGCAGAAATTCCCCTTATTTTGAGGCAAAAAAGACAGAAATTCCCTTTGTTTTGAGGGAAAAATTCAGAAATTCCACTTATTTAGAGGCAAAAAGGCAGAATTTTCCCTTATTTTGGAGCAAAAATGAAGAAATTTCCCTTTTTTATGGCAAAAAGTTATGCATTCCCCTTATTTTCGGGCAAAAAGACAGAAATTCCCCGTATTTTGGAGCAAAATTGCAGAAATTCCCTTAGTTGTGGGGCAGAAAGACAGAAATTCCCTATATGTTGGGGCAAAAAGACAGAAATTCTCCTTATTTTGGGGCAAAACTCAGAAATTCCACTTATTTTGGGCAAAATTCCAGAAATTTCTCTTATTTTGGGGCAAAATGGCAGAAATTTCACTTATTTTGGCGCAAAATTGCAGAAATTTCACTTATTTCGGGGAAAAAATGCAGAAATTTTCTTTTTTGGGGGGCAAAAAGGCAGGAATTCCTAATATTTTTGGCAAAAATGCAGAAATTCCCCTTATTTTGAGGTAAAAAGGCTGAAATTCCCCTTATTTGTGGGCAGAAAAGCAAAAATTTCCCTAATTTATGTGCAAAATTGCAGAAATTTCACTTATTTGAGGGTAATAAGTGAGAAATTTTTCTTATTTTGGTGCAAAAAAGAAAGAAAATCCCTTTGTTTTGGGGGAAAAAGACAGAAATTCCACCTATTTAGAGGCAAAAAAGCAGAAATTCCCCTTATTTTGAAGCAAAAATGAAGAAATTTCCCTTTTTTAAGGCAAAAAGTTATGCATTCTTCTTATTTTCAGGCAAAAAGGCAGAAATTCCTTGTATTTTGGAGCAAAATTGCAGAAATTCCCCTAATTGTTGGGCAAAAATGCAGAAATTCCCTATATGTTGGGGCAAAAAGACAGAAATTCTCCTTATTTTGGGGCAAAACTCAGAAATTCCACTTATTTTGGGGCAAAATTCCAGAAATTTCCCTTATTCTGGGGCAAAATTGCATAAATTTCACTTATTTTGGGGCAAAATTGCAGAAATTTTACTTATTTCAGGGAAAAAAAGTTGGAAATTTTCCTTATTTTGGGACAAAAAGGCAGGAATTCCCATTATTTTGAGGTAAAAAGGCTGAAATTCCCCTTATTTGAGGGCAAAGAGGCAGAAATTTTCCTTATTTTGGGGCAAAATTGCAGAAATTTCACTTATTTCAGGGTAATAAGTCAGAAATTCACCTTATTTTAGGGCAAAAAAACAGAAATTCCCTTTGTTTTGGGGGAAAAATACAGAAATTCCACTTATTGAGAAGCAAAAAGGCAGAAATTCCCCTTATTTTGGAGCAAAAATGAAGAAATTTCCCTTTTTATAACAAAAAGTTATGCATTCCCCTTATTTTCAGGCAAAAAGGCAGAAATTCCCTGTATTTTGGAGCAAAATTGCAGAAATTACCATAATTGTTTTACAAAAAGGCCGAAATTCCCTATGTGTTGGGGCAAAAAGACAGAAATTCTCTTTATTTTGGGGCAAAATTCAGAAATTCCACTTATTTTGGGGCAAAATTGCAGAAATTTCACTTACTTCAGGGAAAAAAGGCAGAAATTTTCCTTAATTTGGGGCAAAAAGGCAGAAATTCCTAATATTTTGTGGCAAAAATGCAGAAATTCCATTTATTTTGAGGTAAAAAGGGTGAAATTCCTCTTATTTGTGGACAAAAAGCAAAAATTTCCCTTATTTTTGGGCAAAATTGCAGAAATTTCACTTATTTCAGGGTAATAAGTGAGAAATTTTTATTATTTTGGTGCAAAAGAGACAGAAAATCCCTTTGTTTTGGGGGAAAAAGACAGAAATTTCACTTATTTAGAGGCAAAAAAGCAGAAATTCCCCTTATTTTGAAGCAAAAATGAAGAAATTTCCCTTTTTAAGGCAAAAAGGTATGCATTCTTCTTATTTTCGGTCAAAAAGGCAGAAATTCCTAGTATTTTGGAGCAAAATTGCAGAAATTCCCATAATTGTGGGGCAAAAATGCAGAAATTTCCTATATGTTGGGGCAAAAAGACAGAAATTCTCCTTATTTTGGGACAAAACTCAGAAATTCCACTTCTTTTGGGGCAAAGTTCCAGAAATTTCCCTTATTTTGGGGCAAAATTGCAGAAATTTCACTTATTTTGGGGCAAAATTGCAGAAATTTCACTTATTTCAGAGAAAAAAGTCAGAAATTTTCCTTACTTTGGGGCAAAAAAAACAGAAATTCCTAATATTTTGTTGCAAAAATGCAGAAATTCCCCTTATTTTGAGGTAAAAAGGCTGAATTCCCCTTATTTGGGGGCAAAATAGCAGAAATTTCCCTTATTTTGGGGCAAAATTGCAAAAATTTCACTTATTTCAGGGTAATGAGTCAGAAATTCCCCTTATTTTGGGGCAAAAAAGAGAGAAATTCCCTATGTTTTGTGGGAAAAAGAGAGAAATTCCACTTATTTAGAGGCAAAAAGGCAGAAATTCCCCTTATTTTGGAGCAAAAATGAAGAAATTTCATTTTTTATGGCAAAAAGATATGCATTCCCATTATTTTTGGGCAAAAAGGCAGAAATTCCCCGTATTTTGGAGCAAAATTGCAGAAAATCCCCTAATTTTGGGGCACAAATCAGAAAATCTCTTTATTTGGGGCAAAATTCAAGAAATTTCCTTTATTTTGGGTCAAAAAGGGAGAAATTCCTCTTATTTTGGGTCAAAATTGCAGAAATTTCCATTATTATGGGGAAAAATTGCAGAAATTTTCCTTATTTTAGGGCAAAATTGCAGAAATTTTACTTATTTCAGAGAAAAAAAGCAAAAATTTTTCTTATTTTGGGGAAAAAAGGAAGAAATTCCCATTATTTTGGGGCAAAAGGCAGAAATTCCCTTTATTTTGGGGCAAAAATCATAAATTCCCCATATTTTGGGGCAAAATTTAAGAAATTTCCTTTAATTTGGGGCAAAAATCATAAATTCCCCATATTTTGGGGCAAAATTCAAAAAATTTCCTTTAATTTGGGGAAAAATTGCAGGAATTTACCTTATTTTGGGGCAAAATTGCAGAAATTTTTCTTATTTGGGGCAAAATTGCAGAAACTTCATTTATTTTCAGGTAAAAAGGCTGAAATTTCCTTTATTTTGGGGCAAAAAGAGAGAAATTCCCCTTATTTTGGGGCAAAATTGAAGAAATTCCCCTTATTATTGGGAAAAATTGCAGAAATTTTCCTTATTTTAGGGCAAAATTGCAGAAATTTCACTTATTTCAGAGAAAAAACGCAAAAATTTTTCTTATTTTGGGGCAAAAAGGCAGAAATTCCCATTAATTTGTGGCAAAAAGGCAGAAATTCAGCTTATTTTGGGGTAAAATTGCAGAAATTTCACATATTTCAGGGCAAAAAGGCAGAAATTTCCCTTATTTTGGGGCAAAATTGCAGAAATTTTACTTATTTCAGTGTAATAAGTCAGAAATTCCCCTTATTTTAGGGCAGAAAAACAGAAATTCCCTTTGTTTTGGGGGAAAAAGATAGAAATTCCACTTATTGAGAAGCAAAAAGGTAGAAATTCCCCTTATTTTGGAGCAAAAATGAAGAAATTTCCCTTTTTATAACAAAAAGTTATGCATTCCTCTTATTTTCAGGCAAAAAGGCAGAAATTCCCTGTATTTTGGAGCAAAATTGCAGAAATTACCCTAATTGTTGTACAAAAAGGCAGAAATTCCCTATATGTTGGGGCAAAAAGACAGAAATTCTCTTTATTTTGGGGAAAAATTCAGAAATTCCACTTATTTTGGGGCAAAATTGCAGAAATTTCACTTACTTCAGGGAAAAAAGGCAGAAATTTTCCTTAATTTGGGGTAAAAAGGCAGAAATTCCTAATATTTTGTGGCAAAAATGCAGAAATTCCCCTTATTTTGAGGTAAAAAGGGTGAAATTCCTCTTATTTGTGGACAAAAAGGCAAAAATTTCCCTTATTTTTGGGCAAAATTGCAGAAATTTCACTTATTTCAGGGTAATAAGTGAGAAATTTTTATTATTTTGGTGCAAAAAAGACAGAAAATCCCTTTGTTTTGGGGGAAAAAGACAGAAATTCCACTTATTTAGAGGCAAAAAAGCAGAAATTCCCCTTATTTTGAAGCAAAAATGAAGAAATTTCCCTTTTTTAAGGCAAAAAGGTATGCATTCTTCTTATTTTCGGGCAAAAAGGCAGAAATTCCTCGTATTTTGGAGCAAAATTGCAGAAATTCCCCTAATTGTGGGGCAAAAATGCAGAAATTTCCTATATGTTGGGGCAAAAAGACAGAAATTCTCCTTATTTTGGGGCAAAACTCAGAAATTCCACTTCTTTTGGGGCAAAGTTCCAGAAATTTCCCCAATTTTGGGGCAAAATTGCAGAAATTTCACTTATTTTGGGGCAAAATTGCAGAAATTTCACTTATTTCAGAGAAAAATGTCAGAAATTTTCCTTACTTTGGGGCAAAAAAACAGAAATTCCTAATATTTTGTTGCAAAAATGCAGAAATTCCCCTTATTTTGAGGTAAAGGGGCTGAATTCCCCTTATTTGGGGGCAAAATAGCAGAAATTCCCCTTATTTTGGGGCAAAAAAGAGAGAAATTCCCTATGTTTTGTGGGAAAAAGAAAGAAATTCCACTTATTTAGAGGCAAAAAGGCAGAAATTCCCCTTATTTTGGAGCAAAAATGAAGAAATTTCATTTTTTATGGCAAAAAGATATGCATTCCCATTATTTTCGGGCAAAAAGGCAGAAATTCCCCGTATTTTGGAGCAAAATTGCAGAAAATCCCCTAATTTTGGGGCACAAATCAGAAAATCTCTTTATTTGGGGCAAAATTCAAGAAATTTCCTTTATTTTGGGGCAAAATTAAAGGAATTTACCTTATTTTTAGGCAAAATTGCAGAAATTTCCCTTATTTGGGGCAAAATTGCAGAAATTTCACTTTTTTTCAGGAAAAGGGCTGATATTTCCTTTATTTTGGGTCAAAAAGGGAAAAATTCCTCTTATTTTGGGGCAAAATTGCAGAAATTTCCATTATTATGGGGAAAAATTGCAGAAATTTTCCTTATTTTAGGGCAAAATTGCAGAAATTTCACTTATTTCAGAGAAAAAAAGCAAAAATTTTTCTTATTTTGGGGAAAAAAGGAAGAAATTCCCATTATTTTGGGGCAAAAGGCAGAAATTCCCTTTATTTTGGGGCAAAAATCATAAATTCCCCATATTTTGGGGCAAAATTCAAGAAATTTCCTTTAATTTGGGGCAAAAATCATAAATTCCCCATATTTTGGGGCAAAATTCAAAAAATTTCCTTTAATTTGGGGAAAAATTGCAGGAATTTACCTTATTTTGGGGCAAAATTGCAGAAATTTTTCTTATTTGGGGCAAAATTGCAGAAACTTCATTTATTTTCAGGTAAAAAGGCTGAAATTTCCTTTATTTTGGGGCAAAAAGAGAGAAATTCCCCTTATTTTGGGGCAAAATTGAAGAAATTCCCCTTATTATTGGGAAAAATTGCAGAAATTTTCCTTATTTTAGGGCAAAATTGCAGAAATTTCACTTATTTCAGAGAAAAAACGCAAAAATTTTTCTTATTTTGGGGCAAAAAGGCAGAAATTCCCATTAATTTGTGGCAAAAAGGCAGAAATTCAGCTTATTTTGGGGTAAAATTGCAGAAATTTCACATATTTCAGGGCAAAAAGGCAGAAATTTCCCTTATTTTGGGGCAAAATTGCAGAAATTTTACTTATTTCAGTGTAATAAGTCAGAAATTCCCCTTATTTTGAGGCAAAAAAACAGAAATTCCCTTGTTTTGAGGGAAAAAGACAGAAATTCCACTTATTTAGGGGCAAAAAGGCAGAAATTTCCCTTATTTTGGAGCAAAAATGAAGAAATTTCCCTTTTTTATGGCAAAAAGTTATGCATTCCCTTTATTTTCGGGCAAATAGGCAGAAATTCCCCGTATTTTGGAGCATAATTGCAGAAATTCCCCTAGTTGTGGTGCAGAAAGACAGAAATATCCTATATGTTGGGGCAAAAAGACAGAAATTCTCCTTATTTTGGGGCAAAACTCAGAACTTCCACTTATTTTGGGGCAAAATTGCAAAAATTTCCCTTATTTTTGGGCAAAATTGCAGAAATTTCACTTATTTTGGGGCAAAATTGCAGAAATTTCACTTATTTCAGGGAAAAAAGGCAGAAATTTTCTTTATTTTGGGGCAAAAAGGCAGAAATTGCTAATATTTTTTGGCAAAAATGCAGAAATTCCCCTTATTTTGAGGTAAAAAGGCTGAAATTCCCCTTATTTGGGGGCAAAAAGGCAGAAATTTCCCTTATTTTCGGGAAGAATTGCAGAAATTTCACTTATTTAGAGGCAAAAAGACAGAAATTCTCCTTATTTTGTGGCAAAACTTAGAAATTCCACTTCTTTTGGGGCAAAGTTCCAGAAATTTCCCTTATTTTGGGACAAAATTGCAGAAATTTCACTTATTTTGGGGCAAAATTGCAGAAATTTCACTTATTTCAGAGAAAAAAGTCAGAAATTTTCCTTACTTTGGGGCAAAAAAACAGAAATTCCTAATATTTTGTTGCAAAAATGCAGAAATTCCCCATATTTTGAGGTAAAAATGCTGAATTCCCCTTATTTGGGGGCAAAATAGCAGAAATTTCCCTTATTTTGGGGCAAAATTGCAAAAATTTCACTTATTTCAGGGTAATGAGTCAGAAATTCCCCTTATTTTGGGGCAAAAAAGAGAGAAATTCCCTATGTTTTGTGGGAAAAAGACAGAAATTCCACTTATTTAGAGGCAAAAAGGCAGAAATTCCCCTTATTTTGGAGCAAAAATGAAGAAATTTCATTTTTTATGGCAAAAAGATATGCATTCCCATTATTTTCGGGCAAAAAGGCAGAAATTCCCCGTATTTTGGAGCAAAATTGCAGAAATTTCTATTATTATGGGGAAAAATTGCAGAAATTTTCCTTATTTTAGGGCAAAATTGCAGAAATTTCACTTATTTCAGAGAAAAAAAGCAAAAATTTTTCTTATTTTGTGGCAAAAAGAAGAAATTCCCATTATTTTGGGGCAAAAAGGCAGAATTCGACTTATTTTGCGGTAAAATTGCAGAAATTCCCCTAATTTTGGGGCAAAAGGCAGAAATTCCCTTTATTTTGGGGCAAAAATCATAAATTCCCCATATTTTGGGGCAAATTCAAGAAATTTCATTTAATTTGGGGCAAAATTGCAGGAATTTACCTTATTTTAGGGCATAATTGCAGGAATTTACCTTATTTTGGGGCAAAATTGCAGAAATTTTTCTTATTTGGGGCAAAATTGCAGAAACTTCATTTATTTTCAGGTAAAAAGGCTGAAATTTCCTTTATTTTGGGGCAAAAAGGGAGAAATTCCCCTTATTTTGGGGCAAAATTGAAGAAATTCCCCTTATTATTTGGAAAAATTGCAGAAATTTTCCTTATTTTAGGGCAAAATTGCAGAAATTTCACTTATTTCAGAGAAAAAACGCAAAAATTTTTCTTATTTTGGGGCAAAAAGGCAGAAATTCCTATTAATTTGTGGCAAAAAGGCAGAAATTCACCTTATTTTGGGGTAAAATGGCAGAAATTTCACATATTTCAGGGCAAAAAGGCAGAAATTTCCCTTATTTTGGGGCAAAATTTCAGAAATTTTACTTATTTCAGTGTAATAAGTCAGAAATTCCACTTATTTTGAGGCAAAAAAACAGAAATTCCCTTTGTTATGAGGGAAAAAGACAGAAATTCCACTTATTTAGAGGCAAAAAGGCAGAAATTTCCCTTATTTTGGAGCAAAAATGAAGAAATTTCCCTTTTTTATGGCAAAAAGTTATGCATTCCCTTTATTTTCGGGCAAATAGGCAGAAATTCCCCGTATTTTGGAGCATAATTGCAGAAAATCCCCTAGTTGTGGTGCAGAAAGACAGAAATTCCCTATATGTTGGGGCAAAAAGACAGAAATTCTCCTTATTTTGGGGCAAAACTCAGAAATTCCACTTATTTTGGGGCAAAATTCCAGAAATTTCCCTTATTTTGGGGCAAAATTGCAGAAATTTCACTTATTTTGGCGCAAAATTGCAGAAATTTCACTTATTTTGGCGCAAAATTGCAGAAATTTCACTTATTTCGGGGAAAAAAGGCAGAAATTTTCTTTTTTTGGTGGCAAAAAGGCAGAAATTCCTAATATTTTTGGTAAAAATGCAGAAATTCCCCTTATTTTGAGATAAAAAGGCTGAAATTCCCCTTATTTGTGGGCAGAAAGGCAAAAATTTCCCTTATTTTTGTGCAAAATTGCAGAAATTTCACTTATTTGAGGGTAATAAGTGAGAAATTTTTCTTATTTTGGTGCAAAAAAGACAGAAAATCCCTTTGTTTTGGGGGAAAAAGACAGAAATTCCACCTATTTAGAGGCAAAAAAGCAGAAATTCCCCTTATTTTGAAGCAAAAATGAAGAAATTTCCCTTTTTTAAGGCAAAAAGTTATGCATTCTTCTTATTTTTGGGCAAAAAGGCAGAAATTCCTTGTATTTTGGAGCAAAATTGCAGAAATTCCCCTAATTGTTGGGCAAAAATGAAGAAATTCCCTATATGTTGGGGCAAAAAGACAGAAATTCTCCTTATTTTGGGGCAAAACTCAGAAATTCCACTTATTTTGGGGCAAAATTCCAGAAATTTCCCTTATTCTGGGGCAAAATTGCAGAAATTTCACTTATTTTGGGGCAAAATTGCAGAAATTTTACTTATTTCAGGGAAAGAAGGTAGAAATTTTCCTTATTTTGGGTCAAAAATGCAGGAATTCCCCTTATTTTGAGGTAGAAAGGCTGAAATTCCCCTTATTTGAGGGCAAAGAGGCAGAAATTTCCCTTATTTTGGGGCAAAATTGCAGAAATTTCACTTATTTCAGGGTAATAATTCAGAAATTCCCCTTATTTTAGGGCAGAAAAACAGAAATTCCCTTTGTTTTGGGGGAAAAAGATAGAAATTCCACTTATTGAGAAGCAAAAAGGTAGAAATTCCCCTTATTTTGGAGCAAAAATGAAGAAATTTCCCTTTTTATAACAAAAAGTTATGCATTCCCCTTATTTTCAGGCAAAAAGGCAGAAATTCCCTGTATTTTGGAGCAAAATTGCAGAAATTACCCTAATTGTTGGGCAAAAAGGCAGAAATTCCCTATATGTTGGGGCAAAAAGACAGAAATTCTCTTTATTTTGGGGAAAAATTCAGAAATTCCACTTATTTTGGGGCAAAATTGCAGAAATTTCACTTACTTCAGGGAAAAAAGGCAGAAATTTTCCTTAATTTGGGGCAAAAATGCAGAAATTCCTAATATTTTGTGGCAAAAATGCAGAAATTCCCCTTATTTTGAGGTAAAAAGGGTGAAATTCCTCTTATTTGTGGACAAAAAGACAAAAATTTCCCTTATTTTTGGGCAAAATTGCAGAAATTTCACTTATTTCAGGGTAATAAGTGAGAAATTTTTATTATTTTGGTGCAAAAAAGACAGAAAATCCCTTTGTTTTGGGGGAAAAAGACAGAAATTCCACTTATTTAGAGGCAAAAAAGCAGAAATTCCCCTTATTTTGAAGCAAAAATGAAGAAATTTCCCTTTTTTAAGGCAAAAAGGTATGCATTCTTCTTATTTTCGGGCAAAAAGGCAGAAATTTCTCGTATTTTGGAGCAAAATTGCAGAAATTCCCCTAATTGTGGGGCAAAAATGCAGAAATTTCCTATATGTTGGGGCAAAAAGACAGAAATTCTCCTTATTTTGGGGCAAAACTCAGAAATTCCACTTCTTTTGGGGCAAAGTTCCAGAAATTTCCCTTATTTTGGGGCAAAATTGCAGAAATTTCACTTATTTTAGGACAAAATTGCAGAAATTTTACTTATTTCATAGAAAAAAGTCAGAAATTTTCCTTACTTCGGGGCAAAAAAACAGAAATTCCTAATATTTTGTTGCAAAAATGCAGAAATTCCCTTTATTTTGAGGTAAAAAGGCTGAATTCCCCTTATTTGGGGGCAAAATAGCAGAAATTCCCCTTATTTTGGGGCAAAAAAGAGAGAAATTCCCTATGTTTTGTGGGAAAAAGACAGAAATTCCACTTATTTAGAGGCAAAAAGGCAGAAATTCCCCTTATTTTGGAGCAAAAATGAAGAAATTTCATTTTTTATGGCAAAAAGATATGCATTCCCATTATTTTCGGGCAAAAAGGCAGAAATTCCCCGTATTTTGGAGCAAAATTGCAGAAAATCCCCTAATTTTGGGGCACAAATCAGAAAATCTCTTTATTTGGGGCAAAATTCAAGAAATTTCCTTTATTTTGGGGCAAAATTGGAGGAATTTACCTTATTTTTAGGCAAAATTGCAGAAATTTCCCTTATTTGGGGCAAAATTGCAGAAATTTCACTTATTTTCAGGAAAAGGGCTGATATTTCCTTTATTTTGGGTCAAAAAGGGAGAAATTCCTCTTATTTTGGGGCAAAATTGCAGAAATTTCCATTATTATGGGGAAAAATTGCAGAAATTTTCCTTATTTTAGGGCAAAATTGCAGAAATTTCACTTATTTCAGAGAAAAAAAGCAAAAATTTTTCTTATTTTGGGGAAAAAAGGAAGAAATTCCCATTATTTTGGGGCAAAAGGCAGAAATTCCCTTTATTTTGGGGCAAAAATCATAAATTCCCCATATTTTGGGGCAAAATTCAAGAAATTTCCTTTAATTTGGGGCAAAAATCATAAATTCCCCATATTTTGGGGCAAAATTCAAAAAATTTCCTTTAATTTGGGGAAAAATTGCAGGAATTTACCTTATTTTGGGGCAAAATTGCAGAAATTTTTTTATTTGGGGCAAAATTGCAGAAACTTCATTTATTTTCAGGTAAAAAGGCTGAAATTTCCTTTATTTTGGGGCAAAAAGAGAGAAATTCCCCTTATTTTGGGGCAAAATTGAAGAAATTCCCCTTATTATTGGGGAAAATTGCAGAAATTTTCCTTATTTTAGGGCAAAATTGCAGAAATTTCACTTATTTCAGAGAAAAAACGCAAAAATTTTTCTTATTTTGGGGCAAAAAGGCAGAAATTCCCATTAATTTGTGGCAAAAAGGCAGAAATTCAGCTTATTTTGGGGTAAAATTGCAGAAATTTCACATATTTCAGGGCAAAAAGGCAGAAATTTCCCTTATTTTGGGGCAAAATTGCAGAAATTTTACTTATTTCAGTGTAATAAGTCAGAAATTCCCCTTATTTTATGGCAGAAAAACAGAAATTCCCTTTGTTTTGGGGGAAAAAGATAGAAATTCCACTTATTGAGAAGCAAAAAGGTAGAAATTCCCCTTATTTTGGAGCAAAAATGAAGAAATTTCCCTTTTTATAACAAAAAGTTATGCATTCCTCTTATTTTCAGGCAAAAAGGCAGAAATTCCCTGTATTTTGGAGCAAAATTGCAGAAATTACCCTAATTGTTGTACAAAAAGGCAGAAATTCCCTATATGTTGGGGCAAAAAGACAGAAATTCTCTTTATTTTGGGGAAAAATTCAGAAATTCCACTTATTTTGGTGCAAAATTGCAGAAATTTCACTTACTTCAGGGAAAAAAGGCAGAAATTTTCCTTAATTTGGGGTAAAAAGGCAGAAATTCCTAATATTTTGTGGCAAAAATGCAGAAATTCCCCTTATTTTGAGGTAAAAAGGGTGAAATTCCTCTTATTTGTGGACAAAAAGGCAAAAATTTCCCTTATTTTTGGGCAAAATTGCAGAAATTTCACTTATTTCAGGGTAATAAGTGAGAAATTTTTATTATTTTGGTGCAAAAAAGACAGAAAATCCCTTTGTTTTGGGGGAAAAAGACAGAAATTCCACTTATTTAGAGGCAAAAAAGCAGAAATTCCCCTTATTTTGAAGCAAAAATGAAGAAATTTCCCTTTTTTAAGGCAAAAAGGTATGCATTCTTCTTATTTTCGGGAAAAAAGGCAGAAATTCCTCGTATTTTGGAGCAAAATTGCAGAAATTCCCCTAATTGTGGGGCAAAAATGCAGAAATTTCCTATATGTTGGGGCAAAAAGACAGAAATTCTCCTTATTTTGGGGCAAAACTCAGAAATTCCACTTCTTTTGGGGCAAAGTTCCAGAAATTTCCCTTATTTTGGGGCAAAATTACAGAAATTTCACTTATTTTGGGGCAAAATTGCAGAAATTTCACTTATTTCAGAGAAAAAAGTCAGAAATTTTCCTTACTTTGGGGCAAAAAAACAGAAATTCCTAATATTTTCTTGCAAAAATGCAGAAATTCCCCTTATTTTGAGGTAAAAAGGCTGAATTCCCCTTATTTGGGGGCAAAATAGCAGAAATTCCCCTTATTTTGGGGCAAAAAAGAGAGAAATTCCCTATGTTTTGTGGGAAAAAGAAAGAAATTCCACTTATTTAGAGGCAAAAAGGCAGAAATTCCCCTTATTTTGGAGCAAAAATGAAGAAATTTCATTTTTTATGGCAAAAAGATATGCATTCCCATTATTTTCGGGCAAAAAGGCAGAAATTCCCCGTATTTTGGAGCAAAATTGCAGAAAATCCCCTAATTTTGGGGCACAAATCAGAAAATCTCTTTATTTGGGGCAAAATTCAAGAAATTTCCTTTATTTTGGGGCAAAATTAAAGGAATTTACCTTATTTTTAGGCAAAATTGCAGAAATTTCCCTTATTTGGGGCAAAATTGCAGAAATTTCACTTATTTTCAGGAAAAGGGCTGATATTTCCTTTATTTTGGGTCAAAAAGGGAAAAATTCCTCTTATTTTGGGGCAAAATTGCAGAAATTTCCATTATTATGGGGAAAAATTGCAGAAATTTTCCTTATTTTAGGGCAAAATTGCAGAAATTTCACTTATTTCAGAGAAAAAAAGCAAAAATTTTTCTTATTTTGGGGAAAAAAGGAAGAAATTCCCATTATTTTGGGGCAAAAGGCAGAAATTCCCTTTATTTTGGGGCAAAAATCATAAATTCCCCATATTTTGGGGCAAAATTCAAGAAATTTCCTTTAATTTGGGGCAAAAATCATAAATTCCCCATATTTTGGGGCAAAATTCAAAAAATTTCCTTTAATTTGGGGAAAAATTGCAGGAATTTACCTTATTTTGGGGCAAAATTGCAGAAATTTTTCTTATTTGGGGCAAAATTGCAGAAACTTCATTTATTTTCAGGTAAAAAGGCTGAAATTTCCTTTATTTTGGGGCAAAAAGAGAGAAATTCCCCTTATTTTGGGGCAAAATTGAAGAAATTCCCCTTATTATTGGGAAAAATTGCAGAAATTTTCCTTATTTTAGGGCAAAATTGCAGAAATTTCACTTATTTCAGAGAAAAAACGCAAAAATTTTTCTTATTTTGGGGCAAAAAGGCAGAAATTCCCATTAATTTGTGGCAAAAAGGCAGAAATTCAGCTTATTTTGGGGTAAAATTGCAGAAATTTCACATATTTCAGGGCAAAAAGGCAGAAATTTCCCTTATTTTGGGGCAAAATTGCAGAAATTTTACTTATTTCAGTGTAATAAGTCAGAAATTCCCCTTATTTTGAGGCAAAAAAACAGAAATTCCCTTGTTTTGAGGGAAAAAGACAGAAATTCCACTTATTTAGGGGCAAAAAGGCAGAAATTTCCCTTATTTTGGAGCAAAAATGAAGAAATTTCCCTTTTTTATGGCAAAAAGTTATGCATTCCCTTTATTTTCGGGCAAATAGGCAGAAATTCCCCGTATTTTGGAGCATAATTGCAGAAATTCCCCTAGTTGTGGTGCAGAAAGACAGAAATATCCTATATGTTGGGGCAAAAAGACAGAAATTCTCCTTATTTTGGGGCAAAACTCAGAACTTCCACTTATTTTGGGGCAAAATTGCAAAAATTTCCCTTATTTTTGGGCAAAATTGCAGAAATTTCACTTATTTTGGGGCAAAATTGCAGAAATTTCACTTATTTCAGGGAAAAAAGGCAGAAATTTTCTTTATTTTGGGGCAAAAAGGCAGAAATTGCTAATATTTTTTGGCAAAAATGCAGAAATTCCCCTTATTTTGAGGTAAAAAGGCTGAAATTCCCCTTATTTGGGGGCAAAAAGGCAGAAATTTCCCTTATTTTCGGGAAGAATTGCAGAAATTTCACTTATTTAGAGGCAAAAAGACAGAAATTCTCCTTATTTTGTGGCAAAACTTAGAAATTCCACTTCTTTTGGGGCAAAGTTCCAGAAATTTCCCTTATTTTGGGACAAAATTGCAGAAATTTCACTTATTTTGGGGCAAAATTGCAGAAATTTCACTTATTTCAGAGAAAAAAGTCAGAAATTTTCCTTACTTTGGGGCAAAAAAACAGAAATTCCTAATATTTTGTTGCAAAAATGCAGAAATTCCCCATATTTTGAGGTAAAAATGCTGAATTCCCCTTATTTGGGGGCAAAATAGCAGAAATTTCCCTTATTTTGGGGCAAAATTGCAAAAATTTCACTTATTTCAGGGTAATGAGTCAGAAATTCCCCTTATTTTGGGGCAAAAAAGAGAGAAATTCCCTATGTTTTGTGGGAAAAAGACAGAAATTCCACTTATTTAGAGGCAAAAAGGCAGAAATTCCCCTTATTTTGGAGCAAAAATGAAGAAATTTCATTTTTTATGGCAAAAAGATATGCATTCCCATTATTTTCGGGCAAAAAGGCAGAAATTCCCCGTATTTTGGAGCAAAATTGCAGAAATTTCTATTATTATGGGGAAAAATTGCAGAAATTTTCCTTATTTTAGGGCAAAATTGCAGAAATTTCACTTATTTCAGAGAAAAAAAGCAAAAATTTTTCTTATTTTGTGGCAAAAAGAAGAAATTCCCATTATTTTGGGGCAAAAAGGCAGAATTCGACTTATTTTGAGGTAAAATTGAAGAAATTCCCCTAATTTTGGGGCAAAAGGCAGAAATTCCCTTTATTTTGGGGCAAAAATCATAAATAACCCATATTTTGGGGCAAATTCAAGAAATTTCATTTAATTTGGGGCAAAATTGCAGGAATTTACCTTATTTTGGGGCATAATTGCAGGAATTTACCATATTTTGGGGCAAAATTGCAGAAATTTTTCTTATTTGGGGCAAAATTGCAGAAACTTCATTTATTTTCAGGTAAAAAGGCTGAAATTTCCTTTATTTTGGGGCAAAAAGGGAGAAATTCCCCTTATTTTGGGGCAAAATTGAAGAAATTCCCCTTATTATTTGGAAAAATTGCAGAAATTTTCCTTATTTTAGGGCAAAATTGCAGAAATTTCACTTATTTCAGAGAAAAAACGCAAAAATTTTTCTTATTTTGGGGCAAAAAGGCAGAAATTCCTATTAATTTGTGGCAAAAAGGCAGAAATTCACCTTATTTTGGGGTAAAATTGCAGAAATTTCACATATTTCAGGGCAAAAAGGCAGAAATTTCCCTTATTTTGGGGCAAAATTTCAGAAATTTTACTTATTTCAGTGTAATAAGTCAGAAATTCCA
Source organism: Micromys minutus (assembly GCF_963924665.1). Taxonomy (NCBI): domain Eukaryota; kingdom Metazoa; phylum Chordata; class Mammalia; order Rodentia; family Muridae; genus Micromys; species Micromys minutus. The sequence goes on along the minus strand of NW_027667467.1, from coordinate 7,393,017 downwards.
CTTATTTTGAGGCAAAAAAACAGAAATTCCCTTTGTTTTGAGGGAAAAAGACAGAAATTCCACTTATTTAGAGGCAAAAAGGCAGAAATTTCCCATTATTTTGGAGCAAAAATGAAGAAATTTCCCTTTTTTATGGCAAAAAGTTATGCATTCCCTTTATTTTCGGGCAAATAGGCAGAAATTCCCCGTATTTTGGAGCATAATTGCAGAAAATCCCCTAGTTGTGGTGCAGAAAGACAGAAATTCCCTATATGTTGGGGCAAAAAGACAGAAATTCTCCTTATTTTGGGGCAAAACTCAGAAATTCCACTTATTTTGGGGCAAAATTCCAGAAATTTCCCTTATTTTGGGGCAAAATTGCAGAAATTTCACTTATTTTGGCGCAAAATTGCAGAAATTTCACTTATTTTGGCGCAAAATTGCAGAAATTTCACTTATTTCGGGGAAAAAAGGCAGAAATTTTCTTTTTTTGGTGGCAAAAAGGCAGAAATTCCTAATATTTTTGGTAAAAATGCAGAAATTCCCCTTATTTTGAGATAAAAAGGCTGAAATTCCCCTTATTTGTGGGCAGAAAGGCAAAAATTTCCCTTATTTTTGTGCAAAATTGCAGAAATTTCACTTATTTGAGGGTAATAAGTGAGAAATTTTTCTTATTTTGGTGCAAAAAAGACAGAAAATCCCTTTGTTTTGGGGGAAAAAGACAGAAATTCCACCTATTTAGAGGCAAAAAAGCAGAAATTCCCCTTATTTTGAAGCAAAAATGAAGAAATTTCCCTTTTTTAAGGCAAAAAGTTATGCATTCTTCTTATTTTTGGGCAAAAAGGCAGAAATTCCTTGTATTTTGGAGCAAAATTGCAGAAATTCCCCTAATTGTTGGGCAAAAATGAAGAAATTCCTTTATGTTGGGGCAAAAAGACAGAAATTCTCCTTATTTTGGGGCAAAACTCAGAAATTCCACTTATTTTGGGGCAAAATTCCAGAAATTTCCCTTATTCTGGGGCAAAATTGCAGAAATTTCACTTATTTTGGGGCAAAATTGCAGAAATTTTACTTATTTCAGGGAAAGAAGGTAGATTTTCCTTATTTTGGGTCAAAAATGCAGGAATTCCCCTTATTTTGAGGTAGAAAGGCTGAAATTCCCCTTATTTGAGGGCAAAGAGGCAGAAATTTCCCTTATTTTGGGGCAAAATTGCAGAAATTTCACTTATTTCAGGGTAATAATTCAGAAATTCCCCTTATTTTAGGGCAGAAAAAAGGAAATTCCCTTTGTTTTGGGGGAAAAAGATGGAAATTCCACTTATTGAGAAGCAAAAAGGTAGAAATTCCCCTTATTTTGGAGCAAAAATGAAGAAATTTCCCTTTTTATAACAAAAAGTTATGCATTCCCCTTATTTTCAGGCAAAAAGGCAGAAATTCCCTGTATTTTGGAGCAAAATTGCAGAAATTACCCTAATTGTTGGGCAAAAAGGCAGAAATTCCCTATATGTTGGGGCAAAAAGACAGAAATTCTCTTTATTTTGGGGAAAAATTCAGAAATTCCACTTATTTTGGGGCAAAATTGCAGAAATTTCACTTACTTCAGGGAAAAAAGGCAGAAATTTTCCTTAATTTGGGGCAAAAAGGCAGAAATTCCTAATATTTTGTGGCAAAAATGCAGAAATTCCCCTTATTTTGAGGTAAAAAGGGTAAAATTCCTCTTATTTGTGGACAAAAAGACAAAAATTTCCCTTATTTTTGGGCAAAATTGCAGAAATTTCACTTATTTCAGGGTAATAAGTGAGAAATTTTTATTATTTTGGTGCAAAAAAGACAGAAAATCCCTTTGTTTTGGGGGAAAAAGACAGAAATTCCACTTATTTAGAGGCAAAAAAGCAGAAATTCCCCTTATTTTGAAGCAAAAATGAAGAAATTTCCCTTTTTTAAGGCAAAAAGGTATGCATTCTTCTTATTTTCGGGCAAAAAGGCAGAAATTTCTCGTATTTTGGAGCAAAATTGCAGAAATTCCCCTAATTGTGGGGCAAAAATGCAGAAATTTCCTATATGTTGGGGCAAAAAGACAGAAATTCTCCTTATTTTGGGGCAAAACTCAGAAATTCCACTTCTTTTGGGGCAAAGTTCCAGAAATTTCCCTTATTTTGGGGCAAAATTGCAGAAATTTCACTTATTTTGGGACAAAATTGCAGAAATTTTACTTATTTCATAGAAAAAAGTCAGAAATTTTCCTTACTTCGGGGCAAAAAAACAGAAATTCCTAATATTTTGTTGCAAAAATGCAGATATTCCCTTTATTTTGAGGTAAAAAGGCTGAATTCCCCTTATTTGGGGGCAAAATAGCAGAAATTCCCCTTATTTTGGGGCAAAAAAGAGAGAAATTCCCTATGTTTTGTGGGAAAAAGACAGAAATTCCACTTATTTAGAGGCAAAAAGGCAGAAATTCCCCTTATTTTGGAGCAAAAATGAAGAAATTTCATTTTTTATGGCAAAAAGATATGCATTCCCATTATTTTCGGGCAAAAAGGCAGAAATTCCCCGTATTTTGGAGCAAAATTGCAGAAAATCCCCTAATTTTGGGGCACAAATCAGAAAATCTCTTTATTTGGGGCAAAATTCAAGAAATTTCCTTTATTTTGGGGCAAAATTGGAGGAATTTACCTTATTTTTAGGCAAAATTGCAGAAATTTCCCTTATTTGGGGCAAAATTGCAGAAATTTCACTTATTTTCAGGAAAAGGGCTGATATTTCCTTTATTTTGGGTCAAAAAGGGAGAAATTCCTCTTATTTTGGGGCAAAATTGCAGAAATTTCCATTATTATGGGGAAAAATTGCAGAAATTTTCCTTATTTTAGGGCAAAATTGCAGAAATTTCACTTATTTCAGAGAAAAAAAGCAAAAATTTTTCTTATTTTGGGGAAAAAAGGAAGAAATTCCCATTATTTTGGGGCAAAAGGCAGAAATTCCCTTTATTTTGGGGCAAAAATCATAAATTCCCCATATTTTGGGTCAAAATTCAAGAAATTTCCTTTAATTTGGGGCAAAAATCATAAATTCCCCATATTTTGGGGCAAAATTCAAAAAATTTCCTTTAATTTGGGGAAAAATTGCAGGAATTTACCTTATTTTGGGGCAAAATTGCAGAAATTTTTCTTACTTGGGGCAAAATTGCAGAAACTTCATTTATTTTCAGGTAAAAAGGCTGAAATTTCCTTTATTTTGGGGCAAAAAGAGAGAAATTCCCCTTATTTTGGGGCAAAATTGAAGAAATTCCCCTTATTATTGGGAAAAATTGCAGAAATTTTCCTTATTTTAGGGCAAAATTGCAGAAATTTCACTTATTTCAGAGAAAAAACGCAAAAATTTTTCTTATTTTGGGGCAAAAAGGCAGAAATTACCATTAATTTGTGGCAAAAATGCAGAAATTCAGCTTATTTTGGGGTAAAATTGCAGAAATTTCACATATTTCAGGGCAAAAAGGCAGAAATTTCCCTTATTTTGGGGCAAAATTGCAGAAATTTTACTTATTTCAGTGTAATAAGTCAGAAATTCCCCTTATTTTAGGGCAGAAAAACAGAAATTCCCTTTGTTTTGGGGGAAAAAGATAGAAATTCCACTTATTGAGAAGCAAAAAGGTAGAAATTCCCCTTATTTTGGAGCAAAAATGAAGAAATTTCCCTTTTTATAACAAAAAGTTATGCATTCCTCTTATTTTCAGGCAAAAAGGCAGAAATTCCCTGTATTTTGGAGCAAAATTGCAGAAATTACCCTAATTGTTGTACAAAAAGGCAGAAATTCCCTATATGTTGGGGCAAAAAGACAGAAATTCCACTTATTTTGGGGCAAAATTCAGAAATTCCACTTATTTTGGGGCAAAATTGCAGAAATTTCACTTACTTCAGGGAAAAAAGGCAGAAATTTTCCTTAATTTGGGGCAAAAAGGCAGAAATTCCTAATATTTTGTGGCAAAAATGCAGAAATTCCCCTTATTTTGAGGTAAAAAGGGTGAAATTCCTCTTATTTGTGGACAAAAAGGCAAAAATTTCCCTTATTTTTGGGCAAAATTGCAGAAATTTCACTTATTTCATGGTAATAAGTGAGAAATTTTTATTATTTTGGTGCAAAAAAGACAGAAAATCCCTTTGTTTTGGGGGAAAAAGACAGAAATTCCACTTATTTAGAGGCAAAAAAGCAGAAATTCCCCTTATTTTGAAGCAAAAATGAAGAAATTTCCCTTTTTTAAGGCAAAAAGGTATGCATTCTTCTTATTTTCGGGCAAAAAGGCAGAAATTCCTCGTATTTTGGAGCAAAATTGCAGAAATTCCCCTAATTGTGGGGCAAAAATGCAGAAATTTCCTATATGTTGGGGCAAAAAGGCAGAAATTCTCCTTATTTTGGGGCACAACTCAGAAATTCCAATTCTTTTGGGGCAAAGTTCCAGAAATTTCCCTTATTTTGGGGCAAAATTGCAGAAATTTCACTTATTTTGGGGCAAAATTGCAGAAATTTCACTTATTTCAGAGAAAAAAGTCAGAAATTTTCCTTACTTTGGGGCAAAAAAACAGAAATTCCTAATATTTTGTTGCAAAAATGCAGAAATTCCCCTTATTTTGAGGTAAAAAGGCTGAATTCCCCTTATTTGGGGGCAAAATAGCAGAAATTCCCCTTATTTTGGGGCAAAAAAGAGAGAAATTCCCTATGTTTTGTGGGAAAAAGACAGAAATTCCACTTATTTAGAGGCAAAAAGGCAGAAATTCCCCTTATTTTGGAGCAAAAATGAAGAAATTTCATTTTTTATGGCAAAAAGATATGCATTCCCATTATTTTCGGGCAAAAAGGCAGAAATTCCCCGTATTTTGGAGCAAAATTGCAGAAAATCCCCTAATTTTGGGGCACAAATCAGAAAATCTCTTTATTTGGCGCAAAATTCAAGAAATTTCCTTTATTTTGGGGCAAAATTGGAGGAATTTACCTTATTTTTAGGCAAAATTGCAGAAATTTCCCTTATTTGGGGCAAAATTGCAGAAATTTCACTTATTTTCAGGAAAAGGGCTGATATTTCCTTTATTTTGGGTTAAAAAGGGAGAAATTCCTCTTATTTTGGGGCAAAATTGCAGAAATTTCCATTATTATGGGGAAAAATTGCAGAAATTTTCCTTATTTTAGGGCAAAATTGCAGAAATTTCACTTATTTCAGAGAAAAAAAGCAAAAATTTTTCTTATTTTGGGGAAAAAAGGAAGAAATTCCCATTATTTTAGGGCAAAAGGCAGAAATTCCCTTTATTTTGGGGCAAAAATCATAAATTCCCCATATTTTGGGGCAAAATTCAAGAAATTTCCTTTAATTTGGGGCAAAAATCATAAATTCCCTATATTTTGGGGCAAAATTCAAAAAATTTCCTTTAATTTGGGGAAAAATTGCAGGAATTTACCTTATTTTGCGGCAAAATTGCAGAAATTTCACTTATTTCAGAGAAAAAACGCAAAAATTTTTCTTATTTTGGGGCAAAAAGGCAGAAATTCCCATTAATTTGTGGCAAAAAGGCAGAAATTCACCTTATTTTGGGGTAAAATTGCAGAAATTTCACATATTTCAGGGCCAAAAGGCAGAAATTTCCCTTATTTTGGGGCAAAATTGCAGAAATTTTACTTATTTCAGTGTAATAAGTCAGAAATTCCCCTTATTTTGAGGCAAAAAAACAGAAATTCCCTTGTTTTGAGGGAAAAAGACAGAAATTCCACTTATTTAGGGGCAAAAAGGCAGAAATTTCCCTTATTTTGGAGCAAAAATGAAGAAATTTCCCTTTTTTATGGCAAAAAGTTATGCATTCCCTTTATTTTCGGGCAAATAGGCAGAAATTCCCCGTATTTTGGAGCATAATTGCAGAAATTCCCCTAGTTGTGGTGCAGAAAGACAGAAATTTCCTATATGTTGGGGCAAAAAGACAGAAATTCTCCTTATTTTGGGGCAAAACTCAGAACTTCCACTTATTTTCGGGCAAAATTGCAAAAATTTCCCTTATTTTTGGGCAAAATTGCAGAAATTTCACTTATTTTGGGGCAAAATTACAGAAATTTCACTTATTTCAGGGAAAAAAAACAGAAATTTTCTTTATTTTGGGGCAAAAAGGCAGAAATTCCTAATATTTTTTGGCAAAAATGCAGAAATTCCCCTTATTTTGAGGTAAAAAGGCTGAAATTCCCCTTATTTGGGGGCAAAAAGGCAGAAATTTCCCTTATTTTCGGGAAGAATTGCAGAAATTTCACTTATTTAGAGGCAAAAAGACAGAAATTCTCCTTATTTTGTGGCAAAACTTAGAAATTCCACTTCTTTTGGGGCAAAGTTCCAGAAATTTCCCTTATTTTGAGACAAAATTGCAGAAATTTCACTTATTTTGGGGCAAAATTGCAGAAATTGCACTTATTTCAGAGAAAAAAGTCAGAAATTTTCCTTACTTTGGGGCAAAAAAACAGAAATTCCTAATATTTTGTTGCAAAAATGCAGAAATTCCCCATATTTTGAGGTAAAAATGCTGAATTCCCCTTATTTGGGGGCAAAATAGCAGAAATTTCCCTTATTTTGGGGCAAAATTGCAAAAATTATACTTATTTCAGGGTAATGAGTCAGAAATTCCCCTTATTTTGGAGCAAAAAAGAGAGAAATTCCCTATGTTTTGTGGGAAAAAGACAGAAATTCCACTTATTTAGAGGCAAAAAGGCAGAAATTCCCCTTATTTTGGAGCAAAAATGAAGAAATTTCATTTTTTATGGCAAAAAAATATGCATTCCCATTATTTTCGGGCAAAAAGGCAGAAATTCCCTGTATTTTGGAGCAAAATTGCAGAAAATCCCCTAATTTTGGGGCAAAAATTAGAAAATCTCTTTATTTGGGGCAAAATTCAAGAAATTTCCTTTATTTTGGGGCAAAATTGGAGGAATTTACCTTATTTTTAGGCAAAATTGCAGAAATTTCCCTTATTTGGGGCAAAATTGCAGAAATTTCACTTATTTTCAGGAAAAAGGGCTGATATTTCCTTTATTTTGGGTCAAAAAGGGAGAAATTCCTCTTATTTTGAGGCAAAATTGCAGAAATTTCTATTATTATGAAGAAAAATTGCAGAAATTTTCCTTATTTTAGGGCAAAATTGCAGAAATTTCACTTATTTCAGAGAAAAAAAGCAAAAATTTTTCTTATTTTGGGGCAAAAATGAAAGAAATTCCCATTATTTTGGGGCAAAAGGCAGAAATTCCCTTTATTTTGGGGAAAAAATCATAAATTCCCCATATTTTGGGGCAAAATTCAAGAAATTTCCTTTAATTTGGGTCAAAAATCATAAATTCCCCATATTTTGGGGCAAAATTCAAAAAATTTCTTTAATTTGGGGAAAAATTGCAGGAATTTACCTTATTTTGGGGCAAAATTGCAGAAATTTTTCTTATTTGGGGCAAAATTGCAGAAACTTCATTTATGTTCAGGTAAAAAGGCTGAAATTTCCTTTATTTTGGGGCAAAAAGAGAGAAATTCCCCTTATTTTGGGGCAAAATTGAAGAAATTCCCCTTATTATTGGGAAAAATTGCAGAAATTTTTCTTATTTTAGGGCAAAATTGCAGAAATTTCACTTATTTCAGAGAAAAAACGCAAAAATTTTTCTTATTTTGGGGCAAAAATTCAGAAATTCCCATTAATTTGTGGCAAAAAGGCAGAAATTCACCTTATTTTGGGGTAAAATTGCAGAAATTTCACATATTTCAGGGCAAAAAGGCAGAAATTTCCCTTATTTTGGGGCAAAATTGCAGAAATTTTACTTATTTCAGTGTAATAAGTCAGAAATTCCCCTTATTTTGAGGCAAAAAAACAGATATTCCCTTGTTTTGAGGGAAAAAGACAGAAATTCCACTTATTTAGGGGCAAAAAGGCAGAAATTTCCCTAATTTTGGAGCAAAAATGAAGAAATTTCCCTTTTTTATGGCAAAAAGTTATGCATTCCCTTTATTTACGGGCAAATAGGCAGAAATTCCCCGTATTTTGGAGCATAATTGCAGAAATTCCCCTAGTTGTGGTGCAGAAAGACAGAAATTTCCTATATGTTGGGGCAAAAAGACAGAAATTCTCCTTATTTTGGGGCAAAACTCAGAACTTCCACTTATTTTCGGGCAAAATTGCAAAAATTTCCCTTATTTTTGGGCAAAATTGCAGAAATTTCACTTATTTTGGGGCAAAATTGCAGAAATTTCACTTATTTCAGGGAAAAAAGGCAGAAATTTTCTTTATTTTGGGGCAAAAAGGCAGAAATTCCTAATATTTTTTGGCAAAAATGCAGAAATTCCCCTTATTTTGAGGTAAAAAGGCTGAAATTCCCCTTATTTGGGGGCAAAAACGCAGAAATTTCCCTTATTTTCGGGAAGAATTGCAGAAATTTCAATTATTTAGAGGCAAAAAGACAGAAATTCTCCTTATTTTGTGGCAAAACTTAGAAATTCCACTTCTTTTGGGGAAAAGTTCCAGAAATTTTCCTTATTTTGGGACAAAATTGCAGAAATTTCACTTATTTTGGGGCAAAATTGCAGAAATTTCACTTATTTCAGAGAAAAATTCAGAAATTTTCCTTACTTTGGGGCAAAAAAACAGAAATTCCTAATATTTTGTTGCAAAAATGCAGAAATTCCCCTTATTTTGAGGTAAAAAGGCTGAATTCCCCTTATTTGGGGGCAAAATAGCAGAAATTTCCCTTATTTTTGGGCAAAATTGCAAAAATTTCACTTATTTGAGGGTAATAAGTGAGAAATTTTTTTTATTTTGGTGCAAAAAAGACAGAAAATCCCATTGTTTTGGGGGAAAAAGACAGAAATTCCACCTATTTAGAGGCAAAAAAGCAGAAATTTCCCTTATTTAGAAGCAAAAATGAAGAAATTTCCCTTTTTTAAGGCAAAAAGTTATGCATTCTTCTTATTTTCAGGCAAAAAGGCAGAAATTCCTTGTATTTTGGAGCAAAATTGCAGAAATTCCCCTAATTGTTGGGCAAAAATGCAGAAAATCCTTATATGTTGGGGCAAAAAGACAGAAATTCTCCTTATTTTGGGGCAAAACTCAGAAATTCCACTTATTTTGGGGCAAAATTCCAGAAATTTCCCTTATTCTGGGGCATAATTGCAGAAATTTCACTTATTTTGGGGCAAAATTGCAGAAATTTTACTTATTTCAGGGAAAAAAGGTAGAAATTTTTCTTATTTTGGGACAAAAAGGCAGGAATTCCCCTTATTTTGAGGTAAAAAGGCTGAAATTCCCCTTATTTGAGGGCAAAGAGGCAGAAATTTTCCTTATTTTGGGGCAAAATTGCAGAAATTTCACTTATTTCAGGGTAATAAGTCAGAAATTAACCTGATTTTAGGGCAAAAAAACAGAAATTCCCTTTGTTTTGGGGGAAAAAGACAGAAATTCTACTTATTGAGAAGCAAAAAGGCAGAAATTCCCCTTATTTTGGAGCAAAAATGAAGAAATTTCCCTTTTTATAACAAAAAGTTATGCATTCCCCTTATTTTCAGGCAAAAAGGCAGAAATTCCCTGTATTTTGGAGCAAAATTGCAGAAATTACCCTAATTGTTGTGCAAAAAGGCAGAAATTCCCTATATGTTGGGGCAAAAAGACAGAAATTCTCTTTATTTTGGGGCAAAATTCAGAAATTCCACTTATTTTGGGGCAAAATTGCAGAAATTTCATTTACTTCAGGGAAAAAAGGCAGAAATTTTCCTTAATTTGCGGCAAAAAGGCAGAAATTCCTAATATTTTGTGGCAAAAATGCAGAAATTCCCCTTATTTTGAGGTAAAAAGGGTGAAATTCCTCTTATTTGTGGACAAAAAGGCAAAAATTTCCCTTATTTTTGGGCAAAATTGCAGAAATTTCACTTATTTCAGGGTAATAAGTGAGAAATTTTTATTACTTTGGTGAAAAAGAGACAGAAAATCCCTTTGTTTTGGGGGAAAAAGACAGAAATTTCACTTATTTAGAGGCAAAAAAGCAGAAATTCCCCTTATTTTGAAGCAAAAATGAAGAAATTTCCCTTTTTTATGGCAAAAAGTTATGCATTCCCCTTATTTTCGGGCAAAAAGGCAGAAATTTCTCGTATTTTGGACCATAATTGCAGAAATTCCCCTAGTTGTGGTGCAGAAAGACAGAAATTCCCTATATGTTGGGGCAAAAAGACAGAAATTCTCCTTATTTTGGGGCAAAACTCAGAAATTCCACTTCTTTTGGGGCAAAATTCCAGAAAGTTCCCTTATTTTGGGGCAAAATTGCAGAAATTTCACTTATTTTGGGGCAAAATTTCAGAAATTTCACTTATTTCAGAGAAAAAAGTCAGAAATTTTCCTTACTTTGGGGCAAAAAAACAGAAATTCCTAATATTTTGTTGCAAAAATGCAGAAATTCCCCTTATTTTGAGGTATAAAGGCTGAATTCCCCTTATTTGGGGGCAAAATAGCAGAAATTTCCCTTATTTTGGGGCAAAATTGCAAAAATATCACTTATTTCAGGGTAATGAGTCAGAAATTCCCCTTATTTTGGGGCAAAAAAGAGAGAAATTCCCTATGTTTTGTGAGAAAAAGACAGAAATTCCACTTATTTAGAGGCAAAAAGGCAGAAATTCCCCTTATTTTGGAGCAAAAATGAAGAAATTACATTTTTTATGGCAAAAAGATATGCATTTCCATTATTTTCGGGCAAAAAGGCAGATACCCCGTATTTTGGAGCAAAATTGCAGAAAATCCCCTAATTTTGGGGCACAAATCAGAAAATCTTTTTATTTGGGGCAAAATTCAAGAAATTTCCTTTATTTTGGGGCAAAATTGGAGGAATTTACCTTATTTTTAGGCAAAATTGCAGAAATTTCCCTTATTTGGGGCAAAATTGCAGAAATTTCACTTATTTTCAGGAAAAAGGGCTGATATTTCCTTTATTTTGGGTCAAAAATGGAGAAATTCCTCTTATTTTGGGGCAAAATTGCAGAAATTTCTATTATTATGGGGAAAAATTGCAGAAATTTTCCTTATTTTAGGGCAAAATTGCAGAAATTTCACTTATTTCAGAGAAAAAAAAGCAAAAATTTTTCTTATTTTGGGGCAAAAAGGAAGAAATTCCAATTATTTTGGGGCAAAAAGGCAGAATTCGACTTATTTTGCGGTAAAATTGCAGAAATTCCCCTAATTTTGGGGCAAAAGGCAAAAATTCCCTTTATTTTGGGGCAAAAATCATAAATTCCCCATATTTTGGGGCAAATTCAAGAAATTTCATTTAATTTGGGGCAAAATTGCAGGAATTTACCTTATTTTGGGGCAAAATTGCAGAAATTTCACTTATTTTGGCGCAAAATTGCAGAAATTTCACTTATTTCGGGGAAAAAAGGCAGAAATTTTCTTTTTTTTGGTGGCAAAAAGGCAGAAATTCCTAATATTTTTGGCAAAAATGCAGAAATTCCCCTTATTTTGAGGTAAAAAGGCTGAAATTCATCTTATTTGTGGGCAGAAAGGCAAAAATTTCCCTCATTTTTGTGCAAAATTGCAGAAATTTCACTTATTTGAGGGTAATAAGCGAGAAATTTTTCTTATTTTGGTGCAAAAAAGACAGAAAATCCCTTTGTTTTCGGGGAAAAAGACAGAAATTCCACCTATTTAGAGGCAAAAAGCAGAAATTCCCCTTATTTTGAAGCAAAAATGAAAAAATTTCCCTTTTTTAAGGCAAAAAGTTATGCATTCTTCTTATTTTCGGGCAAAAAGGCCGAAATTCCTTGTATTTTGGAGCAAAATTGCAGAAATTCCCCTAAATGTTAGGCAAAAATGCAGAAATTCCCTATATGTTGTGGCAAAAAGACAGAAATTCTCCTTATTTTGGGGCAAAACTCAGAAATTCCACTTATTTTGGGGCAAAATTCCAGAAATTTCCCTTATTCTGGGGCAAAATTGCAGAAATTTCACTTATTTTGGGGCAAAATTGCAGAAATTTTACTTATTTCAGGGAAAAAAGGTAGAAATTTTCCTTATTTTGGGTCAAAAAGGCAGGAATTCCCCTTATTTTGAGGTAAAAAGGCTGAAATTCCCCTTATTTGAGGGCAAAGAGGCAGAAATTTCCCTTATTTTGGGGCAAAATTGCAGAAATTTCACTTATTTCACGGTAATAAATCAGAAATTCCCCTTATTTTAGGGCAAAAAAACAGAAATTCCCTTTGTTTTTGGGGAAAAAGACAGAAATTCCACTTATGGAGAAGCAAAAAGGCAGAAATTCCTCTTATTTTGGAGCAAAAATGAAGAAATTTCCCTTTTTATAACAAAAAGGTATGCATTCCACTTATTTTCAGGCAAAAAGGCAGAAATTCCCTGTATTTTGGAGCAAAATTGCAGAAATTCCCCTAATTGTGGGGCAAAAATGCAGAAATTTCCTATATGTTGGGGCAAAAAGACAGAAATTCTCCTTATTTTGGGGCAAAACTCAGAAATTCCACTTCTTTTGGGGCAAAGTTCCAGAAATTTCCCTTATTTTGGGGCAAAATTGCAGAAATTTCACTTATTTCAGGGTAATAAGTGAGAAATTTTTATTATTTTGGTGCAAAAAAGACAGAAAATCCCTTTGTTTTGGGGGAAAAAGACAGAAATTTCACTTATTTAGAGGCAAAAAAGCAGAAATTCCCCTTATTTTGAAGCAAACATGAAGAAATTTCCCTTTTTTAAGGCAAAAAGCTATGCATTCTTCTTATTTTCGGGCAATAAGGCAGAAATTCCTCGTATTTTGGAGCAAAATTGCAGAAATTCCCCTAATTGTGGGGCAAAAATGCAGAAATTTCCTATATGTTGGGGCAAAAAGACAGAAATTCTCCTTATTTTGGGGCAAAACTCAGAAATTCCACTTCTTTTGGGGCAAAGTTCCAGAAATTTCCCTTATTTTGGGACAAAATTGCAGAAATTTCACTTATTTTGGGGCAAAATTGCAGAAATTTCACTTATTTCAGAGAAAAAAATCAGAAATTTTCCTTACTTTTGGGGAAAAAAAACAGAAATTCCTAATATTTTGTTGCAAAAATGCAGAAATTCCCCTTATTTTGAGGTAAAAAGGCTGAATTCCCCTTATTTGGGGGCAAAATAGTAGAAATTTCCCTTATTTTGGGGCAAAATTGCAAAAATTTCACTTATTTCAGGGTAATGAGTCAGAAATTCCCCTTATTTTGGGGCAAAAAAGAGAGAAATTCCCTATGTTTTGTGGGAAAAAGACAGAAATTCCACTTATTTAGAGGCAAAAAGGCAGAAATTCCCCTTATTTTGGAGCAAAAATGAAGACATTTCATTTTTTATGGCAAAAAGATATGCATTCCCATTATTTTCGGGCAAAAAGGCAGAAATTCCCCGTATTTTGGAGCAAAATTGCAGAAAATCCCCTAATTTTGGGGCACAAATCAGAAAATCTCTTTATTTGGGGCAAAATTCAAGAAATTTCCTTTATTTTGGGGCAAAATTGGAGGAATTTACCTTATTTTTAGGCAAAATTGCAGAAATTTCCCTTATTTGGGGCAAAATTGCAGAAATTTCACTTATTTTCAGGAAAAAGGGCTGATATTTCCTTTATTTTGGGTCAAAAAGGGAGAAATTCCTCTTATTTTGGGGCAAAATTGCAGAAATTTCTATTATTATGGGGAAAAATTGCAGAAATTTTCCTTATTTTAGGGCAAAATTGCAGAAATTTCACTTATTTCAGAGAAAAAAAGCAAAAATTTTTCTTATTTTGGGGCAAAAAGAAATTCCCATTATTTTGGGGCAAAAGGCAGAAATTCCCTTTATTTTGGGGCAAAAATCATAAATTCCCCATATTTTGGGGCAAAATTCAAGAAATTTCCTTTAATTTGGGGAAAAATTGCAGGAATTTACCTTATTTTGGGGAAAAATTGCAGAAATTTTTCTTATTTGGGGCAAAATTGCAGAAACTTCATTTATTTTCAGGTAAAAAGGCTGAAATTTCCTTTATTTTGGGGCAAAAAGGGAGAAATTCCCCTTATTTTGGGGCAAAATTGAGGAAATTCCCCTTATTATTGGGAAAAATTGCAGAAATTTTCCTTAATTTAGGGCAAAATTGCAGAAATTTCACTTATTTCAGAGAAAAAATGCAAAAATTTTTCTTATTTTGGGGCAAAAATGCAGAAATTCCCATTAATTTGTGGCAAAAAGGCAGAAATTCACCTTATTTTGGGGTAAAATTGAAGAAATTTCACATATTTCAGGGCAAAAAGGCAGAAATTTCCCTTATTTTGGGGCAAAATTGCAGAAATTTTACATATTTCAGTGTAATAAGTCAGAAATTCCACTTATTTTGAGGCAAAAAAGACAGAAATTTTTTTTGGTTTGAGGGAAAAAGACAGAAATTCCACTTATTTAGAGGCAAAAAGGCAGAAATTTCCCTTATTTTGGAGCAAAAATGAAGAAATTTCTCTTTTTTATGGCAAAAGTTATGCATTCCCCTTATTTTCGGGCAAAAAGGCAGAAATTCCCCGTATTTTGGAGCATAATTACAGAAATTCCCCTAGTTGTGGTGCAGAAAGACAGAAATTCCCTATATGTTGGGGCAAAAAGACAGAAATTCTCCTTATTTTGGGGCATAACTCAGAAATTCCAGTTATTTTGGGGCAAAATTCTAGAAATTTACCTTATTTTGGGGCAAAATTGCAGAAATTTCACTTATTTTGGGGCAAAATTGCAGAAATTTCACTTATTTCAGGGAAAAAAGGCAGAAATTTTCTTTATTTTGGGGCAAAAAGGCAGAAATTCCTAATATTTTCTGGCAAAAATGCAGAAATTCCCCTTATTTTGAGGTAAAAAGGCTGAAATTCCCCATATTTGTGTGCAAAAAGGCAGAAATTTCCCTTATTTTGGGGCAAAATTGCAGAAATTTCACTTATTTAGAGGCAAAAAGACAGAAATTCTCCTTATTTTGGGGCAAAACTTAGAAATTCCACTTATTTGGGGCAAAATTCCAGAAATTTCCCTTATTTTGGGCCAAAATTGCAGAAATTTCACTTATTTTTGGGCAAAATTTCAGAAATTTCACTTATTTCAGAGAAAGAAGGCAGAAATTTTCTTTATTTTGGGGCAAAAAGTCAGAAATTCCTAATATTTTGTTGCAAAAATGCAGAAATTTCCCATATTTTGAGGTAAAAAGGCTGAAATTCCCTATATTTGGAGGCAAAGAGGCAGAAATTTCCCTTATTTTGTGGCAAAATTGAAGAAATTCCCCTTATTATTGGGAAAAATTGCAGAAATTTTCCTTATTTTAGGGCAAAATTGAAGAAATTTCACTTATTTCAGAGAAAAAACGCAAAAATTTTTCTTATTTTGGGGCAAAAAGGCAGAAATTCCCATTAATTTGTGGCAAAAAGGCAGAAATTCACCTTAATTTGGGGTAAAATTGCAGAAATTTCACATATTTCAGGGCAAAAAGGCAGAAATTTCCCTTATTTTGGGGCAAAATTGCAGAAATTTTACTTATTTCAGTGTAATAAATCAGAAATTCCCCTTATTTTGAGGCAAAAAAACAGAAATTCCCTTGTTTTGAGGGAAAAAGACAGAAATTCCACTTATTTAGAGGCAAAAAGGCAGAAATTTCCCTTATTTTGGAGCAAAAATGAAAAAATTTCCCTTTTTTATGGCAAAAAGTTATGCATTCCCTTTATTTTCGGGCAAATAGGCAGAAATTCCCCGTATTTTGGAGCATAATTTCAGAAATTCCCCTAGTTGTGGTGCAGAAAGACAGAAATTTCCTATATGTTGGGGCAAAAAGACAGAAATTCTCCTTATTTTGGGGCAAAACTCAGAACTTCCACTTATTTTGGGGCAAAATTCCAGAAATTTCCCTTATTTTGGGGCAAAATTGCAGAAATTTCACTTATTTTGGGGCAAAATTGCAGAAATTTTACTTATTTCAGTGAAAAAAGGCAGAAATTTTCTTTATTTTGGGGCAAAAAGGCAGAAATTCCTAATATTTTTTGGCAAAAATGCAGAAATTCCCCTTATTTTGAGGTAAAAAGGCTGAAATTCCCCTTATTTGGGGGCAAAAAGGCAGAAATTTCCCTTATTTTTGGGAAAAATTGCAGAAATTTCACTTATTTAGAGGCAAAAAGACAGAAATTCTCCTTATTTTGTGGCAAAACTTAGAAATTCCACTTCTTTTGGGGCAAAGTTCCAGAAATTTCCCTTATTTTGGGGCAAAATTGCAGAAATTTCACTTATTTTGGGGCAAAATTGCAGAAATTTCACTTATTTCAGAGAAAAAAGTCAGAAATTGTCCTTACTTTGGGCCAAAAAAACAGAAATTCCTAATATTTTGTTGCAAAAATGCAGAAATTCCCCTTATTTTGAGGTAAAAAGGCTGAATTCCCCTTATTTGGGGGCAAAATAGCAGAAATTTCCCTTATTTTTGGGCAAAATTGCAAAAATTTCACTTATTTCAGGGTAATGAGTGAGAAATTCCCCTTATTTTGGGGCAAAAAAGAGAGAAATTCCCTATGTTTTTTGGGAAATAGACAGAAATTCCACTTAGTTAGAGGCATAAAGGTAGAGATTCCCCTTATTTTGGAGCAAAAATGAAGAAATTTCATTTTTTATGGCAAAAAGATATGCATTCCCATTATTTTCGGGCAAAAAGGCAGAAATTCCCCGTATTTTGGAGCAAAATTGCAGAAAATCCCCTAATTTTGGGGCACAAATCAGAAAATCTCTTTATTTGGGACAAAATTCAAGAAATTTCTTTTATTTTGGGGCAAAATTGGAGGGATTTACCTTATTTTTAGGCAAAATTGCAGAAATTTCCCTTATTTGGGGCAAAATTGCAGAAATTTCACTTATTTTCAGGAAAAAGGGCTGATATTTCCTTTATTTTGGGTCAAAAAGGGAGAAATTCCTCTTATTTTGGGGCAAAATTGCAGAAATTTCTATTATTATGGGGAAAAATTGCAGAAATTTTCCTTATTTTAGGGCAAAATTGCAGAAATTTCACTTATTTCAGAGAAAAAAAGCAAAAATTTGTCTTATTTTGGGGCAAAAAGGAAGAAATTCCCATTATTTTGGGGCAAAAGGCAGAAATTCCCTTTATTTTGGGGCAAAAATCATAAATTCCCCATATTTTGGGGCAAAATTCAAGAAATTTCCTTTAATTTGGGGCAAAAATCATAAATTCCCCATATTTTGGGGCAAAATTCAAAAAATTTCCTTTAATTTGGGGAAAAATTGCAGGAATTTACATTATTTTGGGGCAAAATTGCAGAAATTTTTCTTATTTGGGGCAAAATTGCAGAAACTTCATTTATTTTCAGGTAAAAAGGCTGAAATTTCCTTTATTTCGGGGCAAAAAGGGAGAAATTCCCCTTATTTTGGGGCAAAATTGAAGAAATTCCCTTTATTATTGGGAAAAATTGCAGAAATTTTCCTTATTTTAGGGCAAAATTGCAGAAATTTCACTTATTTCAGAGAAAAAACGCAAAAATTTTTCTTATTTTGGGGCAAAAAGGCAGAAATTCCCATTAATTTGTGGCAAAAAGGCAGAAATTCACCTTATTTTGGGGTAAAATTGCAGAAATTTCACATATTTCAGGGCCAAAAGGCAGAAATTTCCCTTATTTTGGGGCAAAATTGCAGAAATTTTACTTATTTCAGTGTAATAAGTCAGAAATTCCCCTTATTTTGAGGCAAAAAAACAGAAATTCCCTTGTTTTGAGGGAAAAAGACAGAAATTCCACTTATTTAGGGGCAAAAAGGCAGAAATTTCCCTTATTTTGGAGCAAAAATGAATAAATTTCCCTTTTTTATGGCAAAAAGTTATGCATTCCCTTTATTTTCGGGCAAATAGGCAGAAATTCCCCGTATTTTGGAGCATAATTGCAGAAATTCCCCTAGTTGTGGTGCAGAAAGACAGAAATTTCCTATATGTTGGGGCAAAAAGACAGAAATTCTCCTTATTTTGGGGCAAAACTCAGAACTTCCACTTATTTTCGGGCAAAATTGCAAAAATTTCCCTTATTTTTGGGCAAAATTGCAGAAATTTCACATATTTTGGGGCAAAATTGCAGAAATTTCACTTATTTCAGGGAAAAAAAACAGAAATTTTCTTTATTTTGGGGCAAAAAGGCAGAAATTCCTAATATTTTTTGGCAAAAATGCAGAAATTCCCTTTATTTTGAGGTAAAAAGGCTGAAATTCCCCTTATTTGGGGGCAAAAAGGCAGAAATTTCCCTTATTTTCGGGAAGAATTGCAGAAATTTCACTTATTTAGAGGCAAAAAGACAGAAATTCTCCTTATTTTGTGGCAAAACTTAGAAATTCCACTTCTTTTGGGGCAAAGTTCCAGAAATTTCCCTTATTTTGAGACAAAATTGCAGAAATTTCACTTATTTTGGGGCAAAATTGCAGAAATTTCACTTATTTCAGAGAAAAAAGTCAGAAATTTTCCTTACTTTGGGGCAAAAAAACAGAAATTCCTAATATTTTGTTGCAAAAATGCAGAAATTCCCCATATTTTGAGGTAAAAATGCTGAATTCCCCTTATTTGGGGGCAAAATAGCAGAAATTTCCCTTATTTTGGGGCAAAATTGCAAAAATTTCACTTATTTCAGGGTAATGAGTCAGAAATTCCCCTTATTTTGGGGCAAAAAAGAGAGAAATTCCCTATGTTTTGTGGGAAAAAGACAGAAATTCCACTTATTTAGAGGCAAAAAGGCAGAAATTCCCCTTATTTTGGAGCAAAAATGAAGAAATTTCATTTTTTATGGCAAAAAAATATGCATTCCCATTATTTTCGGGCAAAAAGGCAGAAATTCCCCGTATTTTGGAGCAAAATTGCAGAAAATCCCCTAATTTTGGGGCACAAATTAGAAAATCTCTTTATTTGGGGCAAAATTCAAGAAATTTCCTTTATTTTGGGGCAAAATTGGAGGAATTTACCTTATTTTTAGGCAAAATTGCAGAAATTTCCCTTATTTGGGGCAAAATTGCAGAAATTTCACTTATTTTCAGGAAAAAGGGCTGATATTTCCTTTATTTTGGGTCAAAAAGGGAGAAATTCCTCTTATTTTGAGGCAAAATTGCAGAAATTTCTATTATTATGAAGAAAAATTGCAGAAATTTTCCTTATTTTAGGGCAAAATTGCAGAAATTTCACTTATTTCAGAGAAGAAAAGCAAAAATTTTTCTTATTTTGGGGCAAAAATGAAAGAAATTCCCATTATTTTGGGGCAAAAGGCAGAAATTCCCTTTATTTTGGGGAAAAAATCATAAATTCCCCATATTTTGGGGCAAAATTCAAGAAATTTCCTTTAATTTGGGGCAAAAATCATAAATTCCCCATATTTTGGGGCAAAATTCAAAAAATTTCTTTAATTTGGGGAAAAATTGCAGGAATTTACCTTATTTTGGGGCAAAATTGCAGAAATTTTTCTTATTTGGGGCAAAATTGCAGAAACTTCATTTATGTTCAGGTAAAAAGGCTGAAATTTCCTTTATTTTGGGGCAAAAAGAGAGAAATTCCCCTTATTTTGGGGCAAAATTGAAGAAATTCCCCTTATTATTGGGAAAAATTGCAGAAATTTTTCTTATTTTAGGGCAAAATTGCAGAAATTTCACTTATTTCAGAGAAAAAACGCAAAAATTTTTCTTATTTTGGGGCAAAAATTCAGAAATTCCCATTAATTTGTGGCAAAAAGGCAGAAATTCACCTTATTTTGGGGTAAAATTGCAGAAATTTCACATATTTCAGGGCAAAAAGGCAGAAATTTCCCTTATTTTGGGGCAAAATTGCAGAAATTTTACTTATTTCAGTGTAATAAGTCAGAAATTCCCCCTATTTTGAGGCAAAAAAACAGATATTCCCTTGTTTTGAGGGAAAAAGACAGAAATTCCACTTATTTAGGGGCAAAAAGGCAGAAATTTCCCTTATTTTGGAGCAAAAATGAAGAAATTTCTCTTTTTTATGGCAAAAAGTTATGCATTCCCTTTATTTTCGGGCAAATAGGCAGAAATTCCCCGTATTTTGGAGCATAATTGCAGAAATTCCCCTAGTTGTGGTGTAGAAAGACAGAAATTTCCTATATGTTGGGGCAAAAAGACAGAAATTCTCCTTATTTTGGGGCAAAACTCAGAACTTCCACTTATTTTGGGGCAAAATTGCAAAAATTTCCCTTATTTTTGGGCAAAATTGCAGAAATTTCACTTATTTTGGGGCAAAATTGCAGAAATTTCACTTATTTCAGGGAAAAAAGGCAGAAATTTTCTTTATTTTGGGGCAAAAAGGCAGAAATTCCTAATATTTTTTGGCAAAAATGCAGAAATTCCCCTTATTTTGAGGTAAAAAGGCTGAAATTCCCCTTATTTGGGGGCAAAAAGGCAGAAATTTCCCTTATTTTCGGGAAGAATTGCAGAAATTTCAATTATTTAGAGGCAAAAAGACAGAAATTCTCCTTATTTTGTGGCAAAACTTAGAAATTCCACTTCTTTTGGGGAAAAGTTCCAGAAATTTCCCTTACTTTGGGACAAAATTGCAGAAATTTCACTTATTTTGGGGCAAAATTGCAGAAATTTCACTTATTTCAGAGAAAAAAGTCAGAAATTTTCCTTACTTTGGGGCAAAAAAAAAAAAATTCCTAATATTTTGTTGCAAAAATGCAGAAATTCCCCTTATTTTGAGGTAAAAAGGCTGAATTCCCCTTATTTGGGGGCAAAATAGCAGAAATTTCCCTTATTTTTGGGCAAAATTGCAAAAATTTCACTTATTTGAGGGTAATAAGTGAGAAATTTTTTTTATTTTGGTGCAAAAAAGACAGAAAATCCCATTGTTTTGGGGGAAAAAGACAGAAATTCCACCTATTTAGAGGCAAAAAAGAAGAAATTCCCCTTATTTAGAAGCAAAAATGAAGAAATTTCCCTTTTTTAAGGCAAAAAGTTATGCATTCTTCTTATTTTCAGGCAAAAAGGCAGAAATTCCTTGTATTTTGGAGCAAAATTGCAGAAATTCCCCTAATTGTTGGGCAAAAATGCAGAAATTCCCTATATGTTGGGGCAAAAAGACAGAAATTCTCCTTATTTTGGGGCAAAACTCAGAAATTCCACTTATTTTGGGGCAAAATTCCAGAAATTTCCCTTATTCTGGGGCATAATTGCAGAAATTTCACTTATTTTGGGGCAAAATTGCAGAAATTTTACTTATTTCAGGGAAAAAAGGTAGAAATTTTTCTTATTTTGGGACAAAAAGGCAGGAATTCCCCTTATTTTGAGGTAAAAAGGCTGAAATTCCCCTTATTTGAGGGCAAAGAGGCTGAAATTTTCCTTATTTTGGGGCAAAATTGCAGAAATTTCACTTATTTCAGGGTAATAAGTCAGAAATTAACCAGATTTTAGGGCAAAAAAACAGAAATTCCCTTTGTTTTGGGGGAAAAAGACAGAAATTCTACTTATTGAGAAGCAAAAAGGCAGAAATTCCCCTTATTTTGGAGCAAAAATGAAGAAATTTCCCTTTTTATAACAAAAAGTTATGCATTCCCCTTATTTTCAGGCAAAAAGGCAGAAATTCCCTGTATTTTGGAGCAAAATTGCAGAAATTACCCTAATTGTTGTGCAAAAAGGCAGAAATTCCCTATATGTTGGGGCAAAAAGACAGAAATTCTCTTTATTTTGGGGCAAAATTCAGAAATTCCACTTATTTTGGGGCAAAATTGCAGAAATTTCATTTACTTCAGGGAAAAAAGGCAGAAATTTTCCTTAATTTGCGGCAAAAAGGCAGAAATTCCTAATATTTTGTGGCAAAAATGCAGAAATTCCCCTTATTTTGAGGTAAAAAGGGTGAAATTCCTCTTATTTGTGGACAAAAAGGCAAAAATTTCCCTTATTTTTGGGCAAAATTGCAGAAATTTCACTTATTTCAGGGTAATAAGTGAGAAATTTTTATTACTTTGGTGCAAAAGAGACAGAAAATCCCTTTGTTTTGGGGGAAAAAGACAGAAATTTCACTTATTTAGAGGCAAAAAAGCAGAAATTCCCCTTATTTTGAAGCAAAAATGAAGAAATTTCCCTATTTTAAGGCAAAAAGGTATGCATTCTTCTTATTTTCGGGCAAAAAGGCAGAAATTCCTCGTATTTTGGAGCAAAATTGCAGAAATTCCCCTAATTGTGGGGCAAAAATGCAGAAATTTCCTATATGTTGGGGCAAAAAGACAGAAATTCTCCTTATTTTGGGGCAAAACTCAGAAATTCCACTTCTTTTGGGGCAAAATTCCAGAAAGTTCCCTTATTTTGGGGCAAAATTGCAGAAATTTCACTTATTTTGGGGCAAAATTTTAGAAATTTCACTTATTTCAGAGAAAAAAGTCAGAAATTTTCCTTACTTTGGGGCAAAAAAACAGAAATTCCTAATATTTTGTTGCAAAAATGCAGACATTCCCCTTATTTTGAGGTATAAAGGCTGAATTCCCCTTATTTGGGGGCAAAATAGCAGAAATTTCCCTTATTTTGGGGCAAAATTGCAAAAATTTCACTTATTTCAGGGTAATGAGTCAGAAATTCCCCTTAATTTGGGGCAAAAAAGAGAGAAATTCCCTATGTTTTGTGAGAAAAAGACAGAAATTCCACTTATTTAGAGGCAAAAATGCAGAAATTCCCCTTATTTTGGAGCAAAAATGAAGAAATTTCATTTTTTATGGCAAAAAGATATGCATTCCCATTATTTTCGGGCAAAAAGGCAGAAATTCCCCGTATTTTGGAGCAAAATTGCAGAAAATCCCCTAATTTTGGGGCACAAATCAGAAAATCTTTTTATTTGGGGCAAAATTCAAGAAATTTCCTTTATTTTGGGGCAAAATTGGAGGAATTTACCTTATTTTTAGGCAAAATTGCAGAAATTTCCCTTATTTGGGGCAAAATTGCAGAAATTTCACTTATTTTCAGGAAAAAGGGCTGATATTTCCTTTATTTTGGGTCAAAAATGGAGAAATTCCTCTTATTTTGGGGCAAAATTGCAGAAATTTCTATTATTATGGGGAAAAATTGCAGAAATTTTCCTTATTTTAGGGCAAAATTGCAGAAATTTCACTTATTTCAGAGAAAAAAAATCAAAAATTTTTCTTATTTTGGGGCAAAAAGGAAGAAATTCCCATTATTTTGGGGCAAAAAGGCAGAATTCGACTTATTTTGCGGTAAAATTGCAGAAATTCCCCTAATTTTGGGGCAAAAGGCAAAAATTCCCTTTATTTTGGGGCAAAAATCATAAATTCCCCATATTTTGGGGCAAATTCAAGAAATTTCATTTAATTTGGGGCAAAATTGCAGGAATTTACCTTATTTTGGGGCAAAATTGCAGAAATTTCACTTATTTTGGCGCAAAATTGCAGAAATTTCACTTATTTCGGGGAAAAAAGGCAGAAATTTTCTTTTTTTTGGTGGCAAAAAGGCAGAAATTCCTAATATTTTTGGCAAAAATGCAGAAATTCCCCTTATTTTGAGGTAAAAAGGCTGAAATTCATCTTATTTGTGGGCAGAAAGGCAAAAATTTCCCTCATTTTTGTGCAAAATTGCAGAAATTTCACTTATTTGAGGGTAATAAGCGAGAAATTTTTCTTATTTTGGTGCAAAAAAGACAGAAAATCCCTTTGTTTTCGGGGAAAAAGACAGAAATTCCACCTATTTAGAGGCAAAAAGCAGAAATTCCCCTTATTTTGAAGCAAAAATGAAAAAATTTCCCTTTTTTAAGGCAAAAAGTTATGCATTCTTCTTATTTTCGGGCAAAAAGGCCGAAATTCCTTGTATTTTGGAGCAAAATTGCAGAAATTCCCCTAAATGTTGGGCAAAAATGCAGAAATTCCCTATATGTTGTGGCAAAAAGACAGAAATTCTCCTTATTTTGGGGCAAAACTCAGAAATTCCACTTATTTGGGGCAAAATTCCAGAAATTTCCCTTATTCTGGGGCAAAATTGCAGAAATTTCACTTATTTTGGGGCAAAATTGCAGAAATTTTACTTATTTCAGGGAAAAAAGGTAGAAATTTTCCTTATTTTGGGTCAAAAAGGCAGGAATTCCCCTTATTTTGAGGTAAAAAGGCTGAAATTCCCCTTATTTGAGGGCAAAGAGGCAGAAATTTCCCTTATTTTGGGGCAAAATTGCAGAAATTTCACTTATTTCACGGTAATAAATCAGAAATTCCCCTTATTTTAGGGCAAAAAAACAGAAATTCCCTTTGTTTTTGGGGAAAAAGACAGAAATTCCACTTATGGAGAAGCAAAAAGGCAGAAATTCCTCTTATTTTGGAGCAAAAATGAAGAAATTTCCCTTTTTATAACAAAAAGGTATGCATTCCACTTATTTTCAGGCAAAAAGGCAGAAATTCCCTGTATTTTGGAGCAAAATTGCAGAAATTCCCCTAATTGTGGGGCAAAAATGCAGAAATTTCCTATATGTTGGGGCAAAAAGACAGAAATTCTCCTTATTTTGGGGCAAAACTCAGAAATTCCACTTCTTTTGGGGCAAAGTTCCAGAAATTTCCCTTATTTTGGGGCAAAATTGCAGAAATTTCACTTATTTCAGGGTAATAAGTGAGAAATTTTTATTATTTTGGTGCAAAAAAGACAGAAAATCCCTTTGTTTTGGGGGAAAAAGACAGAAATTCCACTTATTTAGAGGCAAAAAAGCAGAAATTCCCCTTATTTTGAAGCAAAAATGAAGAAATTTCCCTTTTTTAAGGCAAAAAGCTATGCATTCTTCTTATTTTCGGGCAATAAGGCAGAAATTCCTCGTATTTTGGAGCAAAATTGCAGAAATTCCCCTAATTTTGGGGCAAAAATGCAGAAATTTCCTATATGTTGGGGCAAAAAGACAGAAATTCTCCTTATTTTGGGGCAAAACTCAGAAATTCCACTTCTTTTGGGGCAAAGTTCCAGAAATTTCCCTTATTTTGGGACAAAATTGCAGAAATTTCACTTATTTTGGGGCAAAATTGCAGAAATTTCACTTATTTCAGAGAAAAAAATCAGAAATTTTCCTTACTTTTGGGGAAAAAAACAGAAATTCCTAATATTTTGTTGCAAAAATGCAGAAATTCCCCTTATTTTGAGGTAAAAAGGCTGAATTCCCCTTATTTGGGGGCAAAATAGTAGAAATTTCCCTTATTTTGGGGCAAAATTGCAAAAATTTCACTTATTTCAGGGTAATGAGTCAGAAATTCCCCTTATTTTGGGGCAAAAAAGAGAGAAATTTCCTATGTTTTGTGGGAAAAAGACAGAAATTCCACTTATTTAGAGGCAAAAAGGCAGAAATTCCCCTTATTTTGGAGCAAAAATGAAGACATTTCATTTTTTATGGCAAAAAGATATGCATTCCCATTATTTTCGGGCAAAAAGGCAGAAATTCCCCGTATTTTGGAGCAAAATTGCAGAAAATCCCCTAATTTTGGGGCACAAATCAGAAAATCTCTTTATTTGGGGCAAAATTCAAGAAATTTCCTTTATTTTGGGGCAAAATTGGAGGAATTTACCTTATTTTTAGGCAAAATTGCAGAAATTTCCCTTATTTGGGGCAAAATTGCAGAAATTTCACTTATTTTCAGGAAAAAGGGCTGATATTTCCTTTATTTTGGGTCAAAAAGGGAGAAATTCCTCTTATTTTGGGGCAAAATTGCAGAAATTTCTATTATTATGGGGAAAAATTGCAGAAATTTTCCTTATTTTAGGGCAAAATTGCAGAAATTTCACTTATTTCAGAGAAAAAAAGCAAAAATTTTTCTTATTTTGGGGCAAAAAGAAAGAAATTCCCATTATTTTGGGGCAAAAGGCAGAAATTCCCTTTATTTTGGGGCAAAAATCATAAATTCCCCATATTTTGGGGCAAAATTCAAGAAATTTCCTTTAATTTGGGGCAAAATTGCAGGAATTTACCTTATTTTGGGGCAAAATTGCAGAAATTTTTCTTATTTGGGGCAAAATTGCAGAAACTTCATTTATTTTCAGGTAAAAAGGCTGAAATTTCCTTTATTTTGGGGCAAAAAGGGAGAAATTCCCCTTATTTTGGGGCAAAATTGAAGAAATTCCCCTTATTATTGGGAAAAATTGCAGAAATTTTCCTTATTTTAGGGCAAAATTGCAGAAATTTCACTTATTTCAGAGAAAAAATGCAAAAATTTTTCTTATTTTGGGGCAAAAATGCAGAAATTCCCATTAATTTGTGGCAAAAAGGCAGAAATTCACCTTATTTTGGGGTAAAATTGAAGAAATTTCACATATTTCAGGGCAAAAAGGCAGAAATTTCCCTTATTTTGGGGCAAAATTGCAGAAATTTTACATATTTCAGTGTAATAAGTCAGAAATTCCACTTATTTTGAGGCAAAAAAGACAGAAATTTTTTTTGGTTTGAGGGAAAAAGACAGAAATTCCACTTATTTAGAGGCAAAAAGGCAGAAATTTCCCTTATTTTGGAGCAAAAATGAAGAAATTTCTCTTTTTTATGGCAAAAGTTATGCATTCCCCTTATTTTCGGGCAAAAAGGCAGAAATTCCCCGTATTTTGGAGCATAATTACAGAAATTCCCCTAGTTGTGGTGCAGAAAGACAGAAATTCCCTATATGTTGGGGCAAAAAGACAGAAATTCTCCTTATTTTGGGGCATAACTCAGAAATTCCAGTTATTTTGGGGCAAAATTCTAGAAATTTACCTTATTTTGGGGCAAAATTGCAGAAATTTCACTTATTTTGGGGCAAAATTGCAGAAATTTCACTTATTTCAGGGAAAAAAGGCAGAAATTTTCTTTATTTTGGGGCAAAAAGGCAGAAATTCCTAATATTTTCTGGCAAAAATGCAGAAATTCCCCTTATTTTGAGGTAAAAAGGCTGAAATTCCCCATATTTGTGTGCAAAAAGGCAGAAATTTCCCTTATTTTGGGGCAAAATTGCAGAAATTTCACTTATTTAGAGGCAAAAAGACAGAAATTCTCCTTATTTTGGGGCAAAACTTAGAAATTCCACTTATTTGGGGCAAAATTCCAGAAATTTCCCTTATTTTGGGCCAAAATTGCAGAAATTTCACTTATTTTTGGGCAAAATTTCAGAAATTTCACTTATTTCAGAGAAAGAAGGCAGAAATTTTCTTTATTTTGGGGCAAAAAGTCAGAAATTCCTAATATTTTGTTGCAAAAATGCAGAAATTTCCCATATTTTGAGGTAAAAAGGCTGAAATTCCCTATATTTGGAGGCAAAGAGGCAGAAATTTCCCTTATTTTGGGGCAAAATTGAAGAAATTCCCCTTATTATTGGGAAAAATTGCAGAAATTTTCCTTATTTTAGGGCAAAATTGCAGAAATTTCACTTATTTCAGAGAAAAAACGCAAAAATTTTTCTTATTTTGGGGCAAAAAGGCAGAAATTCCCATTAATTTGTGGCAAAAAGGCAGAAATTCACCTTAATTTGGGGTAAAATTGCAGAAATTTCACATATTTCAGGGCAAAAAGGCAGAAATTTCCCTTATTTTGGGGCAAAATTGCAGAAATTTTACTTATTTCAGTGTAATAAATCAGAAATTCCCCTTATTTTGAGGCAAAAAAACAGAAATTCCCTTGTTTTGAGGGAAAAAGACAGAAATTCCACTTATTTAGAGGCAAAAAGGCAGAAATTTCCCTTATTTTGGAGCAAAAATGAAAAAATTTCCCTTTTTTATGGCAAAAAGTTATGCATTCCCTTTATTTTCGGGCAAATAGGCAGAAATTCCCCGTATTTTGGAGCATAATTGCAGAAATTCCCCTAGTTGTGGTGCAGAAAGACAGAAATTTCCTATATGTTGGGGCAAAAAGACAGAAATTCTCCTTATTTTGGGGCAAAACTCAGAACTTCCACTTATTTTGGGGCAAAATTCCAGAAATTTCCCTTATTTTGGGGCAAAATTGCAGAAATTTCACATATTTTGGGGCAAAATTGCAGAAATTTTACTTATTTCAGTGAAAAAAGGCAGAAATTTTCTTTATTTTGAAACAAAAAGGCAGAAATTCCTAATATTTTTTGGCAAAAATGCAGAAATTCCCCTTATTTTGAGGTAAAAAGGCTGAAATTCCCCTTATTTGGGGGCAAAAAGGCAGAAATTTCCCTTATTTTTGGGAAAAATTGCAGAAATTTCACTTATTTAGAGGCAAAAAGACAGAAATTCTCCTTATTTTGTGGCAAAACTTAGAAATTCCACTTCTTTTGGGGCAAAGTTCCAGAAATTTCCCTTATTTTGGGGCAAAATTGCAGAAATTTCACTTATTTTGGGGCAAAATTGCAGAAATTTCACTTATTTCAGAGAAAAAAGTCA
The DNA here is from genome assembly GCF_963924665.1 of Micromys minutus. Classification (NCBI taxonomy): domain Eukaryota; kingdom Metazoa; phylum Chordata; class Mammalia; order Rodentia; family Muridae; genus Micromys; species Micromys minutus. The sequence continues at coordinate 7,364,692 of NW_027667467.1, read as the reverse complement.
GAAATTGTCCTTACTTTGGGCCAAAAAAACAGAAATTCCTAATATTTTGTTGCAAAAATGCAGAAATTCCCCTTATTTTGAGGTAAAAAGGCAGAATTCCCCTTATTTGGGGGCAAAATAGCAGAAATTTCCCTTATTTTTGGGCAAAATTGCAAAAATTTCACTTATTTCAGGGTAATGAGTGAGAAATTCCCCTTATTTTGGGGCAAAAAAGAGAGAAATTCCCTATGTTTTTTGGGAAATAGACAGAAATTCCACTTAGTTAGAGGCAAAAAGGTAGAGATTCCCCTTATTTTGGAGCAAAAATGAAGAAATTTCATTTTTTATGGCAAAAAGATATGCATTCCCATTATTTTCGGGCAAAAAGGCAGAAATTCCCCGTATTTTGGAGCAAAATTGCAGAAAATCCCCTAATTTTGGGGCACAAATCAGAAAATCTCTTTATTTGGGGCAAAATTCAAGAAATTTCTTTTATTTTGGGGCAAAATTGGAGGGATTTACCTTATTTTTAGGCAAAATTGCAGAAATTTCCCTTATTTGGGGCAAAATTGCAGAAATTTCACTTATTTTCAGGAAAAAGGGCTGATATTTCCTTTATTTTGGGTCAAAAAGGGAGAAATTCCTCTTATTTTGGGGCAAAATTGCAGAAATTTCTATTATTATGGGGAAAAATTGCAGAAATTTTCCTTATTTTAGGGCAAAATTGCAGAAATTTCACTTATTTCAGAGAAAAAAAGCAAAAATTTGTCTTATTTTGGGGCAAAAAGGAAGAAATTCCCATTATTTTGGGGCAAAAGGCAGAAATTCCCTTTATTTTGGGGCAAAAATCATAAATTCCCCATATTTTGGGGCAAAATTCAAGAAATTTCCTTTAATTTGGGGCAAAAATCATAAATTCCCCATATTTTGGGGCAAAATTCAAAAAATTTCCTTTAATTTGGGGAAAAATTGCAGGAATTTACATTATTTTGGGGCAAAATTGCAGAAATTTTTCTTATTTGGGGCAAAATTGCAGAAACTTCATTTATTTTCAGGTAAAAAGGCTGAAATTTCCTTTATTTCGGGGCAAAAAGGGAGAAATTCCCCTTATTTTGGGGCAAAATTGTAGAAATTCCCCTTATTATTGGAAAAAATTGCAGAAATTTTCCTTATTTTAGGGCAAAATTGCAGAAATTTCACTTATTTCAGAGAAAAAAGGCAAAAATTTTTCTTATTTTGGGGCAAAAAGGCAGAAATTCCCATTAATTTGTGGTAAAAAGGCAGAAATTCACATTATTTTGGGGTAAAATTGCAGAAATTTCACATATTTCACGGCAAAAAGGCAGAAATTTCCCTTATTTTGGGGCAAAATTGCAGAAATTTTACTTATTTCAGTGTAATAATTCAGAAATTCCCCTTATTTTGAAGCAAAAAAAACAGAAATTCCCTTTGTTTTGAGGGAAAAAGACAGAAATTCCACTTATTTAGAGGCAAAAAGGCAGAAATTTCCCTTATTTTGGAGCAAAAATGAACAAATTTCCTTTTTTTATGGCAAAAAGTTATGCATTCCCTTTATTTTCGGGCAAATAGGCAGAAATTCCCCGTATTTTTGAGCATAATTGCAGAAATTCCCCTAGTTGTGATGCAGAAAGACAGAAATTCCCTATATGTTGGGGCAAAAAGACAGAAATTCTCCTTATTTTGGGGCAAAACTCAGAAATTCCACTTTTTTTGGGGCAAAATTCCAGAAATTTCCCTCATTTTGGGGCAAAATTGCAGAAATTTCACTTATTTTGGGGCAAAATTGCAGAAATTTCACTTATATTGTGGCAAAATTTCAAAAATTTCACTTACTTCAGGGTAATAAGTCAGAAATTCCCCTTATTTTGGGGCAAAAAAGACAGAAATTCTCTTTGTTTTAAGAGAAAAAGACAGAAATTCCACTTATTCAGAGGCAAAAAGGCAGAAATTCCCTTTATTTTGGAGCAAAAATGAAGAAATTTCCCTTTTTATGGCAAAAAGGTATGCATTCCCATTATTTTCAGGCAAAAAGGCAGAAATTCCCCGTATTTTGGAGAAAAATGGCAGAAATTCCCCTAATTTTGGGGCAAAAAGCAGAAATTCCCTTTATTTTGGGGCAAAATTCAAGAAATTTCCTTTAATTTGGGGCAAAAGTGCAGGAATTTACCTTATTTACGGGCAAAATTGCAGTAATTTTTTTATTTGAAGCAAAATTGCATAAAATTCACTTATTTTCAGGTAAAAAGGCTGAAATTTCCTTTATTTTGGGGCAAAAAAGAGAAATTCCCTTTATTTTGGGGCAAAATAGCAGAAATTTCCCAAGTTATGGGAAAAAATTGCAGAAATTTTCCTTATTTTAGGGCAAAATTGCAGAAATTTCACTTATTTCAGAGAAATAAAGCAAAAATATTTCTTATTTTGGGGCAAAAAGGCAGAAATTCCCATTATTTTAAGGCAAAAAGGCAGAAATTCACCTTATTTTGAGGTAAAATTGCAGAAATGTCACATATTTCAGGGCAAAAAGGCAGAAATTTCCCTTATGTTGGGGCAAAATTGCAGAAATTTCACTTATTTCAGGGTAATAAGTCAGAAATTCCCTCTTATTTTGGGGCAAAAAATACAGAAATTCCGGTTGTTTTGGGGGAAAAAGATAGAAATTCCACTTATTTAGAGGCAAAAAGGCAGAAATTCCCCTTATTTTGGAGCAAAAATGAAGAAATTTCCCTTTTTTATGGCAAAAAGGTATGCATTTCCCTTATTTTTGGAAAAAAAGGCAGAAATTCCCCGTATTTTGGAGCAAAATTGCAGAAATTCCCCTAATTGTGGGGCAAAAGGCAGAAATTCCCTATATGTTGGGGCAAAAAGACAGAAATTCTCCTTATTTTGGGGCATAACTCAGAAATTCCAGTTATTTTGGGGCATAATTCTAGAAATTTACCTTATTTTGGGGCAAAATTGCAGAAATTTCACTTATTTTGGGGCAAAATTGCAGAAATTTCACTTATTTCAGGGAAAAAAGGCAGAAATTTTCTTTATTTTGGGGCAAAAAGGCAGAAATTCCTAATATTTTCTGGCAAAAATGCAGAAATTCCCCTTATTTTGAGGTAAAAAGGCTGAAATTCCCCATATTTAAGGGCAAAAAGGCAGAAATTTCCCTTATTTTGGGGCAAAATTGCAGAAATTTCACTTATTTCCGGGTAATGAGTCAGAAATTCTCTTTATTTTGGGGCAAAAAGAGAGAAATTCCCTTTGTTTTGTCGAAAAAATACAGAAATTCCACTTATTTAGAGGCAAAAAAGCAGAAATTTCCCTTATTTTGGAGCAAAAATGAAGAAATTTCATTTTTTATGGCAAAAAGGTATGCATTCCCATTATTTTCGGGCAAAAAGGCAGAAATTCCTCGTATTTTGGAGCAAAATTGCAGAAATCTCTAATTTTGGGGCAAAAATCAGAAAATCTCTTTATTTTGGGGCAAAATTCAAGAAATTTCCTTTATTTTGGGGCAAAATTGGAGGAATTTACCTTATTTTTGGGCAAAATTGCAGAAATTTCCCTTATTTGAGGCAAAATTGCAGAAATTTCACTTATTTTCAGGAAAAAGGGCTGATATTTCCTTTATTTTGGGGCAAAAAGGGAAAAATTCCTCTTATTTTGGGGCAAAATTGCAGAAATTTCTATTATTATGGGGAAAAATTGCAGAAATTTTCCTTATTTTAGGGCAAAATTGCAGAAATTTCATTTATTTCAGAGGAAGAAAGCAAAAATTTTTCTTAATTTGTGGCAAAAAGGCAGAAATTCCCATTATTTTGGGGCAAAAAGGCAGAAATTCGAATTATTTTGGGGTAAAATTGCAGATATTCCCCTAATATTGGGGCAAAAGCTAGAAATTCCCTTTATTTTGGGGCAAAAATCATAAATTCCCCTTATTTTGGAGCAAAATTCAGGATATTTCCTTTAATTTGGGGAAAAATTGCAGGAATTTACCTTATTTTGGGGCAAAATTGCAGAAATTTTACTTATTTGGGGCAAAATTGCAGAAACTTCATTTATTTTCAGGTAAAAAGGCTGAAATTTCCTTTATTTTGGGGCAAAAAGGGAGAAATTCCCCTTATTTTGGGGCAAAATTGAAGAAATTCCCCTTATTATTGGGAAAAATTGCAGAAATTTTCCTTATTTTAGGGCAAAATTGCAGAAATTTCACTTATTTCAGAGCAAAAACGCAAAATTTTTTCTTATTTTGGGGCAAAAAGGCAGAAATTCCCATTAATTTGTGGCAAAAAGGCAGAAATTCACCTTAATTTGGGGTAAAATTGCAGAAATTTCACATATTTCAGGGTAAAAAGTCAGAAATTTCCCTTATTTTGGGGCAATATTGCAGAAATTTTACTTATTTCAGTGTAATAAGTCAGAATTTCCCCTTATTTTGAGGCAAAAAAGACAGAAATTCCCTTTGTTTGGAGGGAAAAAGACAGAAATTCCACTTATTTAGAGGCAAAAAGGCAGAAATATCCCTTATTTTGGAGCAAAAATGAAGAAATTTCCCTTTTTTATGGCAAAAAGTTTTGCATTCCCTTTATTTTCGCGCAAAAAGGCAGAAATTTCCCGTATTTTGGAGCATAATTGCAGAAATTCCCCTAGTTGTGGTGCAGAAAGACAGAAATTCCCTATATGTTGGGGCAAAAGACAGAAATTCTTTTTATTTTGGGGCAAAACTCAGAAATTCCACTTATTTTGGGGCAAAATTCCAGAAATTTCCATTATTTTGGGGCAAAATTGAAGAAATTTCACTTATTTTGGGGCAAAATTGCAGAAATTTCACTCATTTCATTGAAAAAAGTCAGAAATTTTCTTTATTTTGGGGCAAAAAAGAAGAAATTCCTAATATTTTGTGGCAAAAATGCAGAAATTCCCCTTATTTTGAGGTAAAAAGGCTGCAATTCCCCTTATTTGGGTGCAAAAAGGCAGAAATTTTCTATATTTTGGGGCAAAATTGCAGAAATTTCACTTATTTAGAGGCAAAAAGACAGAAATTCTTCTTATATTGGGGCAAAATTCAGAAATTCCACTTCTTTTGGTAAAAAATTCCAGAAATTTCCTTTATTTTGGGGCAAAATTGCAGAAATTTCATTAATTTTGGGGCAAAATTGCAGAAATTTCCCTTATTTCAGGGAACAAAGTCAGAAATTTTCCTTATTTTGGGGCAAAAAACAGAAATTCCTAATATTTTGTGGCAAAAATGCAGAAATTCCTCTTATTTTGAGAAAAAAATGCTGAATTCCCCTTATTTGGGGGCAAAAAGGCAGAAATTTCCCTTATTTTGGGGCAAAATTGCAGAAATTTCACTTATTTCAGGGTAATGAGTCAGAAATTCTCTTTATTTTGGGGCAAAAAGAGAGAAATTCCCTTTGTTTTGTGGAAAAAAGACAGAAATTCCACTTATTTAGAGGCAAAAAGGCAGAAATTTCCCTTATTTTGGAGCAAAAATGAAGAAATTTCATTTTTTATGGCAAAAAGGTATGCATTCCCATTATTTTCGGGCAAAAAGGCAGAAATTCCTCGTATTTTGGAGCAAAGTTGCAGAAATCTCTAATTTTGGGGCAAAAATCAGAAAATCTCTTTATTTTGGGGCAAAATTCAAGAAATTTCCTTTATTTTGGGGCAAAATTGGAGGAATTTACCTTATTTTTGGTGCAAAATTGCAGAAATTTCCCTTATTTGAGGCAAAATTGCAGAAATTTCACTTATTTTCAGGAAAAAGGGCTGATATTTCCTTTATTTTGGGGCAAAAAGGGAAAAATTCCTCTTATTTTGGTGCAAAATTGCAGAAATTTCTATTATTATGGGGAAAAATTGCAGAAATTTTCCTTATTTTAGGGCAAAATTGCAGAAATTTCATTTATTTCAGAGAAAGAAAGCAAAAACTTTTCTTATTTTGTGGCAAAAAGGCAGAAATTCCCATTATTTTGGGGCAAAAAGGCAGAAATTCAAATTATTTTGGGGTAAAATTGCAGAATTTCCCCTAATATTGGGGCAAAAGGCAGAAATTCCCTTTATTTTGGGGCAAAAATCATAAATTCCCCTTATTTTGGAGCAAAATTCAAGATATTTCCTTTAATTTGGGGAAAAATTGCAGGAATTTATCTTATTTTGGGGCAAAATTGCAGAAATTTTACTTATTTGGGGCAAAATTGCAGAAACTTCATTTATTTTCAGGTAAAAAGGCTGAAATTTCCTTTATTTTGGGGCAAAAAGGGAGAAATTCCCCTTATTTTGGGGCAAAATTGAAGAAATTCCCCTTATTATTGGGAAAAATTGCAGAAATTTTCCTTATTTTAGGGCAAAATTGCAGAAATTTCACTTATTTCAGAGCAAAAATGCAAAATTTTTTCTTATTTTGGGGCAAAAAGGCAGAAATTCCCATTAATTTGTGGCAAAATGGCAGAAATTCACCTTAATTTGGGGTAAAATTGCAGAAATTTCACATATTTCAGGGCAAAAAGGCAGAAATTTCCCTTATTTTGAGGCAATATTGCAGAAATTTTACTTATTTCAGTGTAATAAGTCAGAAATTCCCCTTATTTTGAGGCAAAAAAGACAGAAATTCCCTTTGTTTTGAGGGAAAAAGACAGAAATTCCACTTATTTAGAGGCAAAAAGGCAGAAATTTCCCTTATTTTGGAGCAAAAATGAAGAAATTTCCCTTTTGTATGGCAAAAAGTTTTGCATTCCCTTTATTTTCGGGCAAAAAGGCAGAAATTCCCCGTATTTTGGAGCATAATTGCAGAAATTCCCCTAGTTGTGGTGCAGAAAGACAGAAATTCCCTATATGTTGGGGCAAAAGACAGAAATTCTCCTTATTTTGGGGCAAAACTCAGAAATTCCACTTATTTTGGGGCAAAATTCCAGAAATTCCATTATTTTGGGGCAAAATTGCAGAAATTTCACTAATTTTGGGGCAAAATTGCAGAAATTTCACTTATTTCAGGGAAAAAAGGCAGAAATTTTCTTTATTTTGGGGCAAAAAGGCAGAAATTCCTTATATTTTCTGGCAAAAATGCAGAAATTCCCCTTATTTTGAGGTAAAAAGGCTGCAATTCCCCTTATTTGGGGGCAAAAAGGCAGAAATTTTCTTTACATTGGGGCAAAATTGCAGAAATTTCAATTATTTAGACTCAAAAAGACAGAAAATCTTCTTATTTTGGGGCAAAACTTAGAAATTCCACTTATTTTGGGGCAAAATTCCTGAAATTTCCCCTATTTTGGGGCAAAATTGCAGAAATTTCAGTTATTTTGGGGCAAAATTGCAGAAATTTCACTTATTTCACAGAAAAAAGGCAGAAATTTTCCTTATTTTGGGGCAAAAAGTCAGAAATTCCTAATATTTTGTGGCAAAAATGCAGAAATTCCCCTTATTTTGAGGTAAAAAGGCTGAAATTACCCTTATTTGGGGGCAAAGAGGCAGAAATTTCCCTTATTTTGGGGCAAAATTGGAGAAATTTTACTTATTTCAGGGTAATAATTCAGAAATTCCCCTTATTTTGGGGCAAAAAAGACAAATTTCCTTTGTTTTGGAGGAAAAAGACAGAAATTTCAATTATTTAGAGGAAAAAGGCAGAAATTCTCCTTATTTTGGAGCTAAAATGAAGAAATTTACCTTTTTATGGCAAAAAGGTATGCATTCCCCTTACTTTCGGGATAAAAAGCAGAAATTCCCCGTATCTTGAAGCAAAATTGCAGAAATTCTCATAATTTTCGGGCAAAAAGGCAGAAATTCTCCCAATTTTGGGGCAAAAAGACAGAAGATCTCCTTTTTTCGGGAGCAAACTATCAGAAATTCCCCTTATTTTGGGGCAAAATTGCAGAAATTTCCTTTACATTGGGGCAAAATTGCAGAAATTTCCCTTATTTTGGGGCAAAATTGCAGAAATTTAACTTACTTCAGGGTAATAAGTCAGAAATTCCCCTTATTTTGGGGCAAAAAAGTCAGAAATTCTCTTTGTTTTGGGGGAAAAAGACAGAAATTCCACTTATTTAGAGGCAAAAAGGCAGAAATTCCCTTTATTTTGGAGCAAAAATGAAGAAATTTCCCTTTTTATGGCAAAAAGTTATGCATTCCCATTATTTATAGGCAAAAAGGGAGAAATTCCCCGTATTTTAGAGCAAAATTGCAGAAATTTCCCTAATTTTGGGGCAAAAGGCAGAAATTCCCTTTATTTTGGGGCAAAATTGCAGGAATTTACCTTATTTTTGGGCAAAATTGCAGAAATTTCCCTTATTTGGGGCAAAATTTCAGAAATTTCACTTATTTTCAGGTAAAAAGGCTGAAATTTCTTTTGTTTTGTGGCAAAAAGGAAGAAATTCCCCTTATTTTGGGGCAAAATTGCAGAAATCTCCCTTATTATAGGAAAAAATTGCAAAAATTTCTCTTATTTTAAGGGAAAATTGCAGAAATTTCACTTATTTCAGAGAAAAAAAGCAAAAATTTTTCTTATTTTGGGGCAAAAAGGCAGAAATTCTCATTATTTTGGGGCAAAAAAGCAGAAATTCACCTTATTTAGGGGTAAAATTGCAGAATTTCAACATATTTCAGGGCAAAAAGGCATAAATTCCAAGTATTTTGGATCAAAATTGCAGAAATTCCCCTAGTTGTGATGCAGAAAGACAGAAATTCCCTATATGTTGGGGCAAAAAGACAGAAATTCTCCTTATTTTGGGGCAAAACTTAGAAATTCCACTTATTTTGGGGCAAAATTCCAGAAATTTTCTTTAGTTTGGGGCAAAATTTCAGAAATTTCACTTATTTTGGGGCAAAATTGCAGAAATTTCACTTATTTCAGGGAAAAAAGGCAGAAATTTTCCTTATTTTGAGGCAAAATTGCAGAAATTTCACTTGTTTTAGGGTAATAAGTCAGAAATTCCCCTTATTTTGGGACAAAAAAGAAAGAAATTCCCTTTGTTTTGGTAGAAAAATACAGAAATTCCACTTATTGAGAAGCAAAAAGGCAGAAATTCCCCTTATTTTGGAGCAAAAATGAAGAAATTTCCATTTTTTTATGGCAAAAAGGTATGCATTCCCCTTACTTTCGGGATAAAAAGCAGAAATTCCCAGTATTTTGAAGCAAAATTGCAGAAATTCTCATAATTTTTGGGCAAAAAGGCAGAAATTCTTCCTATTTTGGGGCAAAAAGACAGAAGATCTGCTTTTTTCGGGAGCAAACTATCAGAAATTCCCCTTATTTTTGGGCAAAATTGCAGAAATTTCCTTTACATTGGGGCAAAATTGCAGAAATTTCCCTTATTTTGGGGCAAAATTGCAAAAATTTCACTTACTTCAGGGTAATAAGTCAGAAATTCCCCTTACTTTGGGGCAAAAAAGTCAGAAATTTTCTTTGTTTTTGGGGGAAAAAGACAGAAATTCCACTTATTTAGAGGTAAAAAGGCAGAAATTCCCTTTATTTTGGAGCAAAAATGAAGACATTTCCCTTTTTATGGCAAAAAGTTATGCATTCCCATTATTTTCAAGCAAAAAGTCAGAAATTCCCCGTATTTTAGAGCAAAATTGCAGAAATTCCTCCAATTTTGGGGCAAAAGGCAGAAATTCCCTTTATTTTTGGGCAAAAATCAGAAATTCCCCTTATTTTGGGGCAAAATTCCAGAAATTTTTTTTATTTTGGGGCAAAATTGCAGGAATTTACCTTATTTTGGGGCAAAATTGCAGAAAATTTCCCTTATTTGGGACAAAATTTCAGAAATTTCACTTATTTTCAGGTAAAAAGGCTGAAAATTCCTTTGTTTTGGGGCAAAAAGGAAGAAATTCCCCTTATTTTGGGGCAAAATTGCAGAAATCTCCCTTATTATAGGAAAAAATTGCAAAAATTTCCCTTATTTTAAGGGAAAATTGCAGAAATTTCACTTATTTCAGAGAAAAAAAGCAAAATTTTTTCTTATTTTGGGGCAAAAAGGCAGAAATTCTCATTATTTTGGGGCAAAAAAGCAGAAATTCACTTTAGTTAGGGGTAAAATTGCAGAATTTTCTCATATTTCAGGGCAAAAAGGCAGAAATTCCCAGTATTTTGGAGCAAAATTGCAGAAATTCCCCTAGTTGTGGGGCAAAAAGACAGAAATTCAATATATGTTGGGGCAAAAAGACAGAAATTCTCCTTATTTTGGGGCAAAATTGCAGAAATTTCACTTATTTTGGGGCAAAATTGCAGAAATTTCACTTATTTCAGGGAAAAAAGGCAGAAATTTTCCTTATTCTGGGGCAAAAAGTCAGAAATTCCTAATATTTTGTGGCAAAAATGCCGAAATTTCCCTTATTTTGAGGAATAAAGGCTGGAATTCCCCTTATTTCAGGGCAAAAAGTCAGAAATTATCCTTATTTTGGGGCAAAATTGCAGAAATTTCACTTGTTTTAGGGTAATAAGTCAGAAATTCCCCTTTTTTGGGGCAAAAAAGACAGAAATTCCCTTTGTTTTGGGGGAAAAAATACAGAAATTCCACTTATTGAGAAGCAAAAAGGCAGAAATTCCCCTTATTTTGGAGCAAAAATGAAGAAATTTCCATTTTTAATGGCAAAAAATGTATGCATTCCCCTTACTTTCGGGATAAAAAGCAGAAATTCCCCGTATTTTGAAGCAAAATTGCAGAAATTCTCATAATTTTTGGGCAAAAAGGCAGAAATTCTCCCTATTTTGGGGCAAAAAGACAGAAGATCTCCTTTTTTCGGGAGCAAACTATCAGAAATTCCCCTTATTTTTGGGCAAAATTGCAGAAATTTCCTTTACATTAGGGCAAAATTTCAGAAATTTCCCTTATTTTGGGGCAAAATTGCAGAAATTTCACTTACTTCAGGGTAATAAGTCAGAAATTCCCCTTATTTTGGGGCAAAAAAGTCAGAAATTCTTTTTGTTTTGGGGGAAAAAGACAGAAATTCCACTTATTTAGAGGCAAAAAGGCAGAAATTCCCTTTATTTTGGAGCAAAAATGAAGAAATTTCCCTATATAGCAAAAAGTTATGCATTCCCATTATTTTCAGGCAAAAAGGCAGAAATTCCCCGTATTTTAGAGCAAAATTGCAGAAATTCCCCTAATTTTGGGGCAAAAGGCAGAAATTCCCTTTATTTTGGGGCAAAAATAAGAAATTCCCCTTATTTTGGGGCAAAATTCCAGAAATTTCTTTTATTTTGGGGCAAAATTGCAGGAATTTACCTTATTTTGGGGCAAAATTGCAGAAATTTCCCTTATTTGGGGCAAAATTTTAGAAATTTCACTTATTTTCAGGTAAAAAGGCTGAAATTTCCTTTGTTTTGGGGCAAAAAGGAAGAAATTCCCCTTATTTTGGGGCAAAATTGCAGAAATCTCCCTTATTATAGGAAAAAATTGCAAAAATTTCCCTTATTTTAAGGGAAAATTGCAGAAATTTCACTTATTTCAGAGAAAAAAAGCAAAAATTTTTCTTATTTTGGGGGAAAAAGCAGAAATTCACCTTATTTAGGGGTAAAATTGCAGAAATTTCACATATTTCAGAGCAAAAAGGCAGAAATTCCCAGTATTTTGGTGCAAAATTGCAGAAATTCTCCTAGTTGTGGGGCAAAAAGACAGAAATTCCCTATATGTTGGGGCAAAAAAACAGAAATTCTCCTTATTATGGGGCAAAACTTATAAATACCACTTATTTTGGGGCAAAATTCCAGAAATTTTCCTTATTTTGGGGCAAAATTGCAGAAATTTCACTTATTTTGGGGCAAAATTGCAGAAATTTCACTTATTTCAGGGAAAAAAGGCAGAAATTTTCCTTATTTTGGGACAAAAAGTCAGAAATTCCTAATATTTTGTGGCAAAAATGCTGAAACTCCTCTTACTTTGAGGTATAAAGGCTGAAATTCCCCTTATTTCAGGGCGAAAAGTCAGAAATTTCCCTTATTTTGGGGCAAAATTGCAGAAATTTTACTTATTTTAGGGAAATAAGTCAGAAATTCCCTTTATTTTGGGGCAAAAAAGACAGAAATTCCCTTTGTTATGGAGGAAAAAGACAGAAATTCCACTTATTGAGAAGCAAAAAGGCAAAAATTCCCCTTATTTTGGAGCAAAAATGAAGCAATTTCCATTTTTTATGACAAAAAGGTATGCATTCCCCTTACTTTCAAGATAAAAAGCAGAAATTCCACGTATTTTGAAGCAAAATTGCAGAAATTCTCATAATTTTCAGGCTAAAAGGCAGAAATTCTCCCTATTTTGGGGCAAAAAGACAGAAGATCTCCTTTTTTCGGGAGCAAACTATCAGAAATTCCCCTTATTTTTGGGCAAACTTGCAGATATTTCTTTTACATTGGGGCAAAATTGCAGAAATTTCTCTTATTTTGGGGCAAAATTGCAAAAATTTCACTTACTTCAGGGTAATAAGTCAGAAATTCCCCTTATTTTGGGGCAAAAAAGTCAGAAATTCTCTTTGTTTTGTGGGAAAAAGACAGAAATTCCACTTATTTAGAGGCAAAAAGGCAGAAATTCCCTTTATTTTGGAGCAAAAATTAAGAAATTTCGCTTTTTATGGCAAAAAGTTATGCATTCCCATTATTTTCAGGCAAAAAGGCAGAAATTCCCCGTATTTTAGAGCAAAATTGCAGAAATTCCCCTAATTTTGGAGCAAAAGCCAGAAATTCCCTTTATTTTGGGGCAAAATTGCAGGAATTTACCTTATTTTGGGGCAAAATTGCAGAAATTTCCCTTATTTGGGGCAAAATTACAGAAATTTCACTTATTTTCAGGTAAAAAGGCTGAAATTTCCTATGTTTTGGGGCAAAAAAGAAGAAATTCCCCTTATTTTGGGGCAAAATTGCAGAAATCTCCCTTATTATAGGAAAAAATTGCAAAAATTTCCCTTATTTTAAGGGAAAATTGCAGAAATTTCACTTATTTCAGAGAAAAAAAGCAAAAATTTTTCTTATTTTGGGGCAAAAAGGCAGAAATTCTCATTATTTTGGGGCAAAAAAGCAGAAATTCACCTTATTTAGGGGTAAAATTGCAGAATTTTCTCATATTTCAGGGCAAAAAGGCAGAAATTCCAAGTATTTTGGAGCAAAATTGCAGAAATTCCCCTAGTTGTGGGGCAAAAAGACAGAAATTCCCTATATGTTGGGGCAAAAAGACAGAAATTCTCCTTATTTTGGGGCAAAATTCCAGAAATTTTCCTTATTTTGGGGCAAAATTGAAGAAATTTCACTTATTTTGGGGCAAAATTGCAGAAATTTCACTTATTTCAGGGAAAAAAGGCAGAAATTTTCCTTATTTTGGGGCAAAAAGTCAGAAATTCCTAATATTTTGTGGCAAAAATGCCAAAATTCCCCTAATTTTGAGGTATAAAGGCTGAAATTCCCCTTATTTCAGGGCAAAAATTCAGAAATTTCCTTTATTTTGGGGCAAAATTGCAGAAATTTCACTTATTTTAGGGTAATAAGTCAGAAATTCCCCTAATTTTGGGGCAAAAAAGACAGAAATTCCCTTTGTTTTGGAGGAAAAAGACAGAAATTCCACTTATTGAGAAGCAAAAAGGCAGAAATTCCCCTTATTTTGGAGCAAAAATGAAGAAATTTCCATTTTTTATGGCAAAAAGTTATGCATTCCCCTTATTTTCGGGCAAAAAGACAGAAATTCATCGTATTTTGGAGCAAAATTGCAGAAATTCCACTAATTGTGGTGCAAAAAGGCAGAAATTCCCTATATGTTGGGGCAAAAAGACAGAAATTCTCCATATTTTGGGGCAAAACTCAGAAATTCCACTTATTTTGGGGCAAAATTGCAGAAATTTCACTTATTTCAGGGAAAAAAGGCAGAAATTCTATTTATTTTGGGGCAAAAATGCAGAAATTCCTAATATTTTGTGGCAAAAATGCAGAAATTCCCCTTATCTTGAGGTAAAAGGCTGAAATTCCCCTTATTTGTGGGCAGAAAGGCAAAAATTTCCCTTATTTTGGGGCAAAATTGCAGAAATTTCACTTATTTCAGGGTAATAAGTCAGAAATTTTTCTTATTTTGTTGCAAAAAAGAAAGATAATCCCTCTGTTTTGGGGGGAAAAGACAGAAATTACACTTATTTAGAGGCAAAAATGCAGAAATTCCCCTTATTTTGAAGCAAAAATGAAGAAATTTACCTTTTTTAAGGCAAAAAGTTATGCATTCTTCTTATTTTCGGGCAAAAAGGCAGAAATTCCCCGTATTTTGGAGCAAAATTGCAAAAATTCCCCTAATTGTGGGGCAAAAATGCAGAAATTCCCTATATGTTGGGGCAAAAAACAGAAATTCTCCTTATTTTGGGGCAAAACTCAGAAATTCCACTTATTTTGGGGCAAAATTCGAGAAATTTCCCTTATTCTGGGGCAAAATTGCAGAAATTTCACTTATTTTGGGCAAAATTGCAGAAATTGTTCTTATTTCATGGAAAAAAAAGAAATTTTGTTATTTTGGGGCAAAAAGGCAGAAATTCCTCTTATTTTGACGTAAAAAGTCTGAAATTGCCCTTATTTGGGGGCAAAAAGGCAGAAATTTCCCTTATTTTGGGGCAAAATTGCAGAAATTTCACTTATTTCAGGGTAATAAGTCAGAAATTTTCCTTATTTTGGGGCAAAAAAAAACAGAAAATCCCTTTGTTTTGGGGGAAAAAGACAGAAATTCCACTTATTTAGAGGCAAAAAAGCAGAAATTCCCTTTATTTACGAGCAAAAATGAAAAAATTTCCATTTTTTAAGGCAAAAATTTATGCATTGTTCTTATTTTCGGCAAAAAAGGCAGAAATTCCTCGTATTTTGGAGCAAAATTGGAGAAATTCCCCTAATTGTGGGGCAAAAATGCAGAAATTCCTTATATGTTGGGGCAAAAAGACAGAAATTCTCCTTATTTTGGGGCAAAACTCAGAAATTCCACTTATTTTGGGGTAAATTCCAGAAATTTCCCTTATTCTGGGGCAAAATGGCAGAAATTTCACTTATTTTGTGGCAAAATTGCAGAAATTTTATTTATTTCAGGGAAAAAAGTTAGAAATTTTCCTTACATTGGGTCAAAAAGGCAGGAATTCCCCTTATTTTGAGGTAAGAAGGCTGAAATTCCTTTAATTTGAGGGCAAAGAGGCAGAAATTTCCCTTATTTTAGGGCAAAATTGCAGAAATTTCACTTATTTCAGGGTAATAAGTCAGAAATTCCCCTTATTTTGGGGCAAAAAAGACAGAAATTCCCTTTGTTTTGGAGGAAAAGACAGAAATTCCACTTATTTAGAGGCAAAAAGGCAGAAATTTCCCTTATTTTGGAGCAAAAATGAAGAAATTTCCCTTTTTTATGGCAAAAAGTTATGCATTCCCCTTATTTTCGGGCAAAAAGGCAGAAATTCCCCGTATTTTGGAGCATAATTGAAGAAATTCCCCTAGTTGTGCTGCAGAAAGGCAGAAATTCCCTATATGTTGGGGCAAAAAGACAGAAATTCTCCTTATTTTGGGGCATAACTCAGAAATTCCACTTATTTTGGGGCAAAATTCTAGAAATTTCCCTTATTTTGGAACAAAATTGCAGAAATTTCACTTATTTTGGGGCAAAATTGCAGAAATTTCACTTATTTCAGGGAAAAAAGGCAGAAATTTTCTTTATTTTGGGGCAAAAAGGCAGAAATTCCTTATATTTTCTGGCAATAATGCAGAAATTTCCCTTACTTTGAGGTAAAAAGGCTGAAATTC
This sequence comes from Micromys minutus, assembly GCF_963924665.1. Classification (NCBI taxonomy): domain Eukaryota; kingdom Metazoa; phylum Chordata; class Mammalia; order Rodentia; family Muridae; genus Micromys; species Micromys minutus. Next base: position 7,348,974 of record NW_027667467.1, on the reverse strand, counting down.
CCCTTATTTTGGGGCAAAAAAACAGAAATTTCCCTTATTTTTGGGCAAAATTGCAGAAATTTCACTTATTTAGAGGCAAAAAGACAGAAATTCTCCTTATTTTAGGGCAAAACTTAGAAATTCCACTTATTTTGGGCCAAAGTTCCAGAAATTTCTTTTATTTTAAGCCACAATTGCAGAAATTTCACTTATTTTGGGGCAAAATTGCAGAAATTTCACTTATTTCAGGGAAAAAAGGCAGAAATTTTCTTTATTTTGGGGCAAAAAGGCAGAAATTCCTTATATTTTCTGGCAAAAATGCAGAAATTTCCCTTACTTTGAGGTAAAAAGGCTGAAATTCCCCTTATTTTGGGGCAAAAAAACAGAAATTTCCCTTATTTTGGGGCAAAATTGCAGAAATTTCACTTATTTAGAGGCAAAAAGACAGAAATTCTCCTTATTTTAGGGCAAAACTTAGAAATTCCACTTATTTTGGGCCAAAATTCCAGAAATTTCTTTTATTTTAAGCCACAATTGCAGAAATTTCACTTATTTTGGGGCAAAATTGCAGAAATTTCACTTATTTCAGTGAAAAAAGGCACAAATTTTCCTTATTTTGGGGCAAAAAGTCAGAAATTCCTAATATTTTGTGGCAAAAATGCAGAAATTCCCCTTATTTTGTAGGTAAAAAGGCTGAAATTCCCTATATTTGGGGGCAAAGAGGCAGAAATTTCCTTTATTTTGGGGCAAAATTGGAGAAATTTCACTTATTTCAGGGTAATAACTCAGAAAATCCCCTTATTTTGGGGCAAAAAAGACAGAAATTTCCTTTGTTTTTTGGGGAAAAAGACAGAAATTCCACTTATTTAGAGGCAAAAAGGCAGAAATTCCCCTTATTTTGGGGCAAAAAAGACAGAAATTCTCTTTGTTTTGGGGGAAAAAGACAATAATTCCACTTATTTAGAGGCAAAAAGGCAGAAATTCCCTTTGTTTTGGAGCAAAAATGAAGAAATTTTCCTTTTTATGGCCAAAAGTTATGCATTCCCATTATTTTCAGGCAAAAAGGCAGAAATTCCCGTATTTTGGAGCAAAATTGCAGAAATTCCTCTAATTTTGGGGCAAAAGGCAGAAATTCCCTTTATTTTGGGGCAAAAATCAGAAATTCCTTTTATTTTGGGGCAAAATTCCAGAAATTTCCTTTATTTTGGGGCAAAATTGCAGGAATTTACCTTATATTGGGGCAAAATTGCAGAAATTTCCTTTATTTGGGGCAAAATTTCAGAAATTTCACTTATTTTCAGGTAAAAAGGCTGAAATTTCCTTTGTTTTCAGGTAAAAAGAAAGAAATTCCCCTTATTTTGGGGCAAAATTGCAGAAATCTCCCTTATTATGGGAAAAAATTGCAAAAAATTCCCTTATTTTAGAGGAAAATTGCAGAAATTTCTCTTATTTCAGAGAAAAAAAGCAAAAATTTTTCTTATTTTGGGGCAAAAAGGCAGAAATTCACCTTATTTTGGGGTAAAATTGCAGAAATTTCGCAAATTTCAGGGCAAAAAGGCAGAAATTTCCCTTATTTTGGGGCAAAATTGCAGAAATTTCACTTATTTCAGTGTAATAAGTCAGAAATTCCCCTTATTTTGAGGCAAAAAAGACAGAAATTTTTTTTGTTTTGAGGGAAAAAGACAGAAATTCCACTTATTTAGAGGCAAAAAGGCAGAAATTTCCCTTATTTTGGAGCAAAAATGAAGAAATTTCTCTTTTTTATGGCAAAAGTTATGCATTCCCCTTATTTTCGGGCAAAAAGGCAGAAATTCCCCGTATTTTTGAGCATAATTAAAGAAATTCCCCTAGTTGTGGTGCAGAAAGACAGAAATTCCCTATATGTTGGGGCAAAAAGACAGAAATTCTCCTTATTTTGGGGCATAACTCAGAAATTCCACTTATTTTGGGGCAAAATTCTAGAAATTTACCTTATTTTGGGGCAAAATTGCAGAAATTTCACTTATTTTGGGGCAAAATTGCAGAAATTTCACTTATTTCAGGGAAAAAGGCAGAAATTTTCTTTATTTTGGGGCAAAAAGGCAGAAATTCCTAATATTTTCTGGCAAAAATGCAGAAATTCCCCTTATTTTGAGGTAAAAAGGCTGAAATTCCCCATATTTGGGTGCAAAAAGGCAGAAATTTCCCTTATTTTGGGGCAAAATTGCAGAAATTTCATTTATTTAGAGGCAAAAAGACAGAAATTCTCCTTATTTTGGGGCAAAACTTAGAAATTCCACTTATTTTGGGGCAAAATTACAGAAATTTCCCTTATTTTGGGCCAAAATTGCAGAAATTTCACTTATTTTGGGGCAAAATTTCAGAAATTTCACTTATTTCAGGGAAAGAAGGCACAAATTTTCCTTATTTTGGGGCAAAAAGTCAGAAATTCCTAATATTTTGTTGCAAAAATGCAGAAACTTTCCATATTTTGAGGTAAAAAGGCTGAAATTCCCTATATTTGGGGGCAAAGAGGCAGAAATTTCCCTTATTTTGGGGCAAAATTGGAGAAATTTCACTTATTTCAGGGTATTAATTCAGAAAATCCCCTTATTTTGGCGCAAAAAAGATGGAAATTTCCTTTCTTTTGGGGGAAAAAGACAGAAATTCCACTTATTTAGAGGCAAAAAGTCAGAAATTCCCCTTATTTTGGAGCAAAAATGAAGAAATTTACCTTTTTATGGCAAAAAGGTATGCATTTCCCTTACTTTCGGGATAAAAAGCAGAAATTCCCCGTATTTTGAAACAAAATTGCAGAAATTCTCAAAATTTTCGGGGAAAAAGGCAGAAATTCTCCTTATTTTGGGGCAAAAAGACAGAAGATCTCCATTTTTCGGGAGCAAACATTCAGAAATTCCCCTTATTTTGGGGCAAAATTGCAGAAATTTCCTTTACATTGGGGCAAAATTGCAGAAATATCCCTTATTTTGGGGCAAAATGGCAGAAATTTCACTTACTTCAGGGTAATAAGTCAGAAATTCCCCTTATTTTGGGGAAAAAAAGACATAAATTCTCTTTGTTTTGGGGGAAAAAGACAGAAATTCCACTTATTTAGAGGCAAAAAGGCAGAAATTCCCTTTGTTTTGGAGCAAAAATGAAGAAATTTCCCTTTTTATGGCCAAAAGGTATGCATTCCCATTATTTTCAGGCAAAAAGGCAGAAATCCCCGTATTTTGGAGAAAAAATTGCAGAAATTCCCCTAATTTTGGGGCAAAAGGCGAAATTCCTAATATTTTCTGGCAAAAATGCAGAAATTCCCCTTATTTTGAGGTAAAAAGGCTGAAATTTTCCATATTTGGGTGCAAAAAGGCAGAAATTTCCCTTATTTTGGGGCAAAATTGCAGAAATTTCACTTATTTAGAGGCAAAAAGACAGAAATTCTCCTTATTTTGGGGCAAAACTTAGAAATTCCACTTATTTTGGGGCAAAATTACAGAAATTTCCCTTATTTTGGGCCAAAATTGCAGAAATTTCACTTATTTGGGGGCAAAATTTCAGAAATTTCACTTATTTCAGGGAAAGAAGGCACAAATTTTCCTTATTTTGGGGCAAAAAGTCAGAAATTCCTAATATTTTGTTGCAAAAATGCAGAAACTTTCCATATTTTGAGGTAAAAAGGCTGAAATTCCCTATATTTGGGGGCAAAGAGGCAGAAATTTCCCTTATTTTGGGGCAAAATTGGAGAAATTTCACTTATTTCAGGGTAATAATTCAGAAAATCCCCTTATTTTGGGGCAAAAAAGAAGGAAATTTCCTTTCTTTTGGGGGAAAAAGACAGAAATTCCACTTATTTAGAGGCAAAAAGGCAGAAATTCCCCTTATTTTGGAGCAAAAATGAAGAAATTTACCTTTTTATGGCAAAAAGGTATGCATTTCCCTTACTTTCGGGATAAAAAGCAGAAATTCCCCGTATTTTGAAACAAAATTGCAGAAATTCTCAAAATTTTCGGGGAAAAAGGCAGAAATTCTCCTTATTTTGGGGCAAAAAGACAGAAGATCTCCATTTTTCGGGAGCAAACATTCAGAAATTCCCCTTATTTTGGGGCAAAATTGCAGAAATTTCCTTTACATTGGGGCAAAATTGCAGAAATATCCCTTATTTTGGGGCAAAATGGCAGAAATTTCACTTACTTCAGGGTAATAAGTCAGAAATTCCCCTTATTTTGGGGAAAAAAAGACATAAATTCTCTTTGTTTTGGGGGAAAAAGACAGAAATTCCACTTATTTAGAGGCAAAAAGGCAGAAATTCCCTTTGTTTTGGAGCAAAAATGAAGAAATTTCCCTTTTTATGGCCAAAAGGTATGCATTCCCATTATTTTCAGGCAAAAAGGCAGAAATCCCCGTATTTTGGAGAAAAAATTGCAGAAATTCCTCTAATTTTGGGGCAAAAGGCAGAAATTCCCTTTATTTTGGGGCAAAAATCAGAAATTCCCCTTATTTTGGGGCAAAATTCCAGAAATTTCCTTTATTTTGGGGCAAAATTGAAGGAATTTACCTTATTTTGGGGCAAAATTGCAGAAATTTCTGTTATTTGGGGCAAAATTTCAGAAATTTCACTTATTTTCAGGTAAAAAGGCTGAAATTTCCTTTGTTTTGGGCAAAAAGGAAGAAATTCCCCTTATTTTGGGGCAAATTTGCAGAAATCTCTCTTATTATGGGAAAAAATTGCAAAAATTTTTCTTATTTTAGGGGAAAATTGCAGAAATTTCACTTATTTCAGAGAAAAAAAGCAAAAATTTTTCTTATTTTGGGGCAAAAGGCAGAAATTCCCATTATTTTGGGGCAAAAAAGCAGAAAAACACCTTATTTAGGGGTAAAATTGCAGAAATTTCACATATTTCAGGGCGAAAAGGCAGAAATTCCCCATATTTTGGAGCAAAATTGCAGAAATCCCCCTTGTTGTGGGGCAAAAAGACAGAAATTCCCTATATGTTGAGGCAAAAAGACAGAAATTCTCTTTATTTTGGGGCAAAACTTAGAAATTCCACTTATTTTCGGGCAAAATTGCAGAAATTTCCCTTATTTGGGGCAAAATTTCAAAAATTTCACTTATTTTCAGGTAAAAAGGCTGAAATTTCCTTTGTTTTGGGGCAAAAAGGAAGAAATTCCCCTTATTTTGGGGCATAATTGCAGAAATCTCCCTTATTATGGGAAAAAATTGCAAAAAATTCCCTTATTTTAGGGGAAAATTGCAGAAATTTTACTTATTTCAGAGAAAAAAAGCAAAATTTTTTTTATTTTGGGGCAAAAAGGCAGAAATTCCCATTAATTTGTGGCAAAAAGGCAGAAATTCACCTTATTTTGGGGTAAAATTGCAGAAATTTCGCATATTTCAGGGCAAAAAGGCAGAAATTTCCCTTATTTTGGGGCAAAATTGCAGAAATTTCACTTATTTCAGTGTAATAAGTCAGAAATTCCCCTTATTTTGAGGCAAAAAAGACAGAAATTTTTTTTTTGTTTTGAGAGAAAAAGACAGAAATTCCACTTATTTGGAGGCAAAAAGGCAGAAATTTCCCTTATTTTGGAGCAAAAATGAAGAAATTTCCCTTTTTTATGGCAAAAAGGTATGCATTCCCCTTATTTTCGGGCAAAAAGGCAGAAATTCCCCGTATTTTGGAGCAAAATTGAAGAAATTTCCCTAGTTGTGGTGCAGAAAGACAGAAATTCCCTATATGTTGGGGCAAAAATACAGAAATTCTTCTTTTTATTTTGGGGCATAACTCAGAAATTCCACTTATTTTGGGCAAAATTCTAGAAATTTACCTTATTTTGGGGCAAAATTGCAGAAATTTCACTTATTTTGGGACAAAATTGCAGAAATTTCACTTATTTCAGGGAAAAAGGCAGAAATTTTCTTTATTTTGGGGCAAAAAGGCAGAAATTCCTAATATTTTCTGGCAAAAATGCAGAAATTCCCCTTATTTTGAGGTAAAAAGGCTGAAATTCCCCATATTTGGGTGCAAAAAGGCAGAAATTTCCCTTATTTTGGGGCAAAATTGCAGAAATTTCACTTATTTAGAGGCAAAAAGACAGAAATTCTCCTTATTTTGGGGCAAAACTTAGAAATTCCACTTATTTTGGGGCAAAATTACAGAAATTTCCCTTATTTTGGACCAAAATTGCAGAAATTTCACTTATTTTGGGGCAAAATTTCAGAAATTTCACTTATTTCAGGGAAAGAAGGCACAAATTTTCCTTATTTTGGGGCAAAAAGTCAGAAATTCCTAATATTTTGTTGCAAAAATGCAGAAACTTTCCATATTTTGAGGTAAAAAGGCTGAAATTCCCTATATTTGGGGGCAAAGAGGCAGAAATTTCCCTTATTTTGGGGCAAAATTGGAGAAATTTCACTTATTTCAGGGTAATAATTCAGAAAATCCCCTTATTTTGGGGCAAAAAAGATGGAAATTTCCTTTCTTTTGGGGGAAAAAGACAGAAATTCCACTTATTTAGAGGCAAAAAGGCAGAAATTCCCCTTATTTTGGAGCAAAAATGAAGAAATTTACCTTTTTATGGCAAAAAGGTATGCATTTCCCTTACTTTCGGGATAAAAAGCAGAAATTCCCCGTATTTTGAAACAAAATTGCAGAAATTCTCAAAATTTTCGGGGAAAAAGGCAGAAATTCTCCTTATTTTGGGGCAAAAAGACAGAAGATCTCCATTTTTCGGGAGCAAACATTCAGAAATTCCCCTTATTTTGGGGCAAAATTGCAGAAATTTCCTTTACATTGGGGCAAAATTGCAGAAATATCCCTTATTTTGGGGCAAAATGGCAGAAATTTCACTTACTTCAGGGTAATAAGTCAGAAATTCCCCTTATTTTGGGGAAAAAAAGACATAAATTCTCTTTGTTTTGGGGGAAAAAGACAGAAATTCCACTTATTTAGAGGCAAAAAGGCAGAAATTCCCTTTGTTTTGGAGCAAAAATGAAGAAATTTCCCTTTTTATGGCCAAAAGGTATGCATTCCCATTATTTTCAGGCAAAAAGGCAGAAATCCCCGTATTTTGGAGAAAAAATTGCAGAAATTCCTCTAATTTTGGGGCAAAAGGCAGAAATTCCCTTTATTTTGGGGCAAAAATCAGAAATTCCCCTTATTTTGGGGCAAAATTCCAGAAATTTCCTTTATTTTGGGGCAAAATTGAAGGAATTTACCTTATTTTGGGGCAAAATTGCAGAAATTTCCGTTATTTGGGGCAAAATTTCAGAAATTTCACTTATTTTCAGGTAAAAAGGCTGAAATTTCCTTTGTTTTGGGCAAAAAGGAAGAAATTCCCCTTATTTTGGGGCAAATTTGCAGAAATCTCTCTTATTATGGGAAAAAATTGCAAAAATTTTTCTTATTTTAGGGGAAAATTGCAGAAATTTCACTTATTTCAGAGAAAAAAAGCAAAAATTTTTCTTATTTTGGGGCAAAAGGCAGAAATTCCCATTATTTTGGGGCAAAAAAGCAGAAAAACACCTTATTTAGGGGTAAAATTGCAGAAATTTCACATATTTCAGGGCAAAAAGGCAGAAATTCCCCATATTTTGGAGCAAAATTGCAGAAATCCCCCTTGTTGTGGGGCAAAAAGACAGAAATTCCCTATATGTTGAGGCAAAAAGACAGAAATTCTCTTTATTTTGGGGCAAAACTTAGAAATTCCACTTATTTTCGGGCAAAATTGCAGAAATTTCCCTTATTTGGGGCAAAATTTCAAAAATTTCACTTATTTTCAGGTAAAAAGGCTGAAATTTCCTTTGTTTTGGGGCAAAAAGGAAGAAATTCCCCTTATTTTGGGGCATAATTGCAGAAATCTCCCTTATTATGGGAAAAAATTGCAAAAAATTCCCTTATTTTAGGGGAAAATTGCAGAAATTTTACTTATTTCAGAGAAAAAAAGCAAAATTTTTTTTATTTTGGGGCAAAAAGGCAGAAATTCCCATTAATTTGTGGCAAAAAGGCAGAAATTCACCTTATTTTGGGGTAAAATTGCAGAAATTTCGCATATTTCAGGGCAAAAAGGCAGAAATTTCCCTTATTTTGGGGCAAAATTGCAGAAATTTCACTTATTTCAGTGTAATAAGTCAGAAATTCCCCTTATTTTGAGGCAAAAAAGACAGAAATTTTTTTTTTGTTTTGAGAGAAAAAGACAGAAATTCCACTTATTTGGAGGCAAAAAGGCAGAAATTTCCCTTATTTTGGAGCAAAAATGAAGAAATTTCCCTTTTTTATGGCAAAAAGGTATGCATTCCCCTTATTTTCGGGCAAAAAGGCAGAAATTCCCCGTATTTTGGAGCAAAATTGAAGAAATTTCCCTAGTTGTGGTGCAGAAAGACAGAAATTCCCTATATGTTGGGGCAAAAATACAGAAATTCTTCTTTTTATTTTGGGGCATAACTCAGAAATTCCACTTATTTTGGGGCAAAATTCTAGAAATTTACCGTATTTTGGGGCAAAATTGCAGAAATTTCACTTATTTTGGGACAAAATTGCAGAAATTTCACTTATTTCAGGGAAAAAGGCAGAAATTTTCTTTATTTTGGGGCAAAAAGGCAGAAATTCCTAATATTTTCTGGCAAAAATGCAGAAATTCCCCTTATTTTGAGGTAAAAAGGCTGAAATTCCCCATATTTGGGTGCAAAAAGGCAGAAATTTCCCTTATTTTGGGGCAAAATTGCAGAAATTTCACTTATTTAGAGGCAAAAAGACAGAAATTCTCCTTATTTTGGGGCAAAACTTAGAAATTCCACTTATTTTGGGGCAAAATTACAGAAATTTCCCTTATTTTGGACCAAAATTGCAGAAATTTCACTTATTTTGGGGCAAAATTTCAGAAATTTCACTTATTTCAGGGAAAGAAGGCACAAATTTTCCTTATTTTGGGGCAAAAAGTCAGAAATTCCTAATATTTTGTTGCAAAAATGCAGAAACTTTCCATATTTTGAGGTAAAAAGGCTGAAATTCCCTATATTTGGGGGCAAAGAGGCAGAAATTTCCCTTATTTTGGGGCAAAATTGGAGAAATTTCACTTATTTCAGGGTAATAATTCAGAAAATCCCCTTATTTTGGGGCAAAAAAGATGGAAATTTCCTTTCTTTTGGGGAAAAAGACAGAAATTCCACTTATTTAGAGGCAAAAAGGCAGAAATTCCCCTTATTTTGGAGCAAAAATGAAGAAATTTACCTTTTTATGGCAAAAAGGTATGCATTTCCCTTACTTTCGGGATAAAAAGCAGAAATTCCCCGTATTTTGAAACAAAATTGCAGAAATTCTCAAAATTTTCGGGGAAAAAGGCAGAAATTCTCCTTATTTTGGGGCAAAAAGACAGAAGATCTCCATTTTTCGGGAGCAAACATTCAGAAATTCCCCTTATTTTGGGGCAAAATTGCAGAAATTTCCTTTACATTGGGGCAAAATTGCAGAAATATCCCTTATTTTGGGGCAAAATGGCAGAAATTTCACTTACTTCAGGGTAATAAGTCAGAAATTCCCCTTATTTTGGGGAAAAAAAGACATAAATTCTCTTTGTTTTGGGGGAAAAAGACAGAAATTCCACTTATTTAGAGGCAAAAAGGCAGAAATTCCCTTTGTTTTGGAGCAAAAATGAAGAAATTTCCCTTTTTATGGCCAAAAGGTATGCATTCCCATTATTTTCAGGCAAAAAGGCAGAAATCCCCGTATTTTGGAGAAAAAATTGCAGAAATTCCTCTAATTTTGGGGCAAAAGGCAGAAATTCCCTTTATTTTGGGGCAAAAATCAGAAATTCCCCTTATTTTGGGGCAAAATTCCAGAAATTTCCTTTATTTTGGGGCAAAATTGAAGGAATTTACCTTATTTTGGGGCAAAATTGCAGAAATTTCCGTTATTTGGGGCAAAATTTCAGAAATTTCACTTATTTTCAGGTAAAAAGGCTGAAATTTCCTTTGTTTTGGGGCAAAAAGGAAGAAATTCCCCTTATTTTGGGGCAAATTTGCAGAAATCTCTCTTATTATGGGAAAAAATTGCAAAAATTTTTCTTATTTTAGGGGAAAATTGCAGAAATTTCACTTATTTCAGAGAAAAAAAGCAAAAATTTCTCTTATTTTGGGGCAAAAGGCAGAAATTCCCATTATTTTGGGGCAAAAAAGCAGAAAAACACCTTATTTAGGGGTAAAATTGCAGAAATTTCACATATTTCAGGGCAAAAAGGCAGAAATTCCCCATATTTTGGAGCAAAATTGCAGAAATCCCCCTTGTTGTGGGGCAAAAAGACAGAAATTCCCTATATGTTGAGGCAAAAAGACAGAAATTCTCTTTATTTTGGGGCAAAACTTAGAAATTCCACTTATTTTCGGGCAAAATTGCAGAAATTTCCCTTATTTGGGGCAAAATTTCAAAAATTTCACTTATTTTCAGGTAAAAAGCCTGAAATTTCCTTTGTTTTGGGGCAAAAAGGAAGAAATTCCCCTTATTTTGGGGCATAATTGCAGAAATCTCCCTTATTATGGGAAAAAATTGCAAAAAATTCCCTTATTTTAGGGGAAAATTGCAGAAATTTTACTTATTTCAGAGAAAAAAAGCAAAAATTTTTTTATTTTGGGGCAAAAAGGCAGAAATTCCCATTAATTTGTGGCAAAAAGGCAGAAATTCACCTTATTTTGGGGTAAAATTGCAGAAATTTCGCATATTTCAGGGCAAAAATGCAGAAATTTCCCTTATTTTGGGGCAAAATTGCAGAAATTTCACTTATTTCAGTGTAATAAGTCAGAAATTCCCCTTATTTTGAGGCAAAAAAGACAGAAATTCTTTTTTTGTTTTGAGAGAAAAAGACAGAAATTCCACTTATTTAGAGGCAAAAAGGCAGAAATTTCCCTTATTTTGGAGCAAAAATGAAGAAATTTCCCTTTTTTATGGCAAAAAGGTATGCATTCCCCTTATTTTCGGGCAAAAAGGCAGAAATTCCCCGTATTTTGGAGCAAAATTGAAGAAATTTCCCTAGTTGTGGTGCAGAAAGACAGAAATTCCCTATATGTTGGGGCAAAAAGACAGAAATTCTCCTTATTTTGGGGCATAACTCAGAAATTCCACTTATTTTGGGGCAAAATTCTAGAAATTTACCTTATTTTGGGGCAAAATTGTAGAAATTTCACTTATTTTGGGGCAAAATTGCAGAAATTTCACTTATTTCAGGGAAAAAAGGCAGAAATTTTCTTTATTTTGGGGCAAAAAGGCAGAAATTCCTTATATTTCTGGCAAAAATGCAGAAATTCCCCTTATTTTGAGGTAAAAAGGCTGAAATTCCCCTTATTTGGGGGCAAAAAAACAGAAATTTTCTTTATTTTGGGGCAAAATTGCAGAAATTTCACTTATTTAGAGGCAAAAAGACAGGAATTCTCCTTATTTTGGGGCAAAATTTAGAAATTCCACTTATTTTGGGGAAAAATTCCAGAAATTTCCCTTATTTTTGGCCACAATTGCAGAACTTTCACTTATTTTGGGGCAAAATTGCAGAAATTTCACTTATTTCAGGGAAAAAAAGGCACAAATTTTCCTTATTTTGGGGCAAAAAGTCAGAAATTCCTAATATTTTGTGGCAAAAATGCAGAAATTCCCCTTATTTTGAGGTAAAAAGGATGAAATTCCCTACATTTGGGGGCAAAGAGGCAGAAATTTCTCTTATTTTGGGGCAAAATTGGAGGAATTTCACTTATTTCAGGGTAATAACTCAGAAAATCCCCTTATTTTGGGGCAAAAAAGACAGAAATTTCCTTTGTTTTGGGGGAAAAAGACAGAAATTCCACTTATTTAGAGGCAAAAAGGCAGAAATTCCCCTTATTTTGGAGCAAAAATGAAGAAATTTACCTTTTTATGGCTAAAAGGTATGCATTCCCCTTACTTTCGGGATAAAAAGCAGAAATTCCCCGTATTTTGAAACCAAATTGCAGAAATTCTCATAATTTTCGGGCAAAAAGGCAGAAATTCTCCTTATTTTGGGGCAAAAAGACAGAAGATCTCCATTTTTCGGAAGCAAACATTCAGAAATTCCCCTTATTTTGGGGCAAAAAAGACAGAAATTCTCTTTGTTTTGGGGGAAAAAGACAGAAATTCCACTTATTTAGAGGCAAAAAGGCAGAAATTCCCTTTGTTTTGGAGCAAAAATGAAGAAATTTTCCTTTTTATGGCCAAAAGGTATGCATTCCCATTATTTTCAGGTAAAAAGGCAAAAATTCCCGTATTTTGGAGCAAAATTGCAGAAATTCCTCTAATTTTGGGGCAAAAGGCAGAAATTCCCTTTATTTTGGGGCAAAAATCAGAAATTCCCCTTATTTTGGGGCAAAATTCCAGAAATTTCCTTTTTTTGGGGCAAAATTGCAGGAATTTACCTTATTTTGGGGCAAAATTGCAGAAATTTCCCTTATTTGGGGCAAAATTTCAGAAATTTCACTTATTTTCAGGTAAAAAGGCTGAAATTTCCTTTTTTTTGGGGCAAAAAGGAAGAATTTTTCCTTATTTTGGGGCAAAATTGCAGAAATCTCACTTATTATGGGAAAAAATTGCAAAAAATTTTCTTATTTTAGGGGAAAATTGCAGAAATTTCACTTATTTCAGAGAAAAAAAGCAAAAATTTTTCTTATTTTGGGGCAAAAAGGCAGAAATTCCCATTAATTTGTGGCAAAAAGGCAGAAATTCACCTTATTTTGGGGTAAAATTGCAGAAATTTCACTTATTTCAGTGTAATAAGTCAGAAATTCCCCTTATTTTGAGGCAAAAAAGACAGAAATTTTTTTTGTTTTGAGAGAAAAAGACAGAAATTCCACTTATTTAGAGGCAAAAAGGCAGAAATTTCCCTTATTTTGGAGCAAAAATGAAGAAATTTCCCTTTTTTATGGCAAAAAGTTATGCATTCCCCTTATTTTCGGGCAAAAAGGCAGAAATTCCCCGTATTTTGGAGCATAATTGAAGAAATTCCCCTAGTTGTGCTGCAGAAAGACAGAAATTCCCTATATGTTGGGGCAAAAAGAAAGAAATTCTCCTTATTTTGGGGCATAACTCAGAAATTCCACTTATTTTGGGGCAAAATTCTAGAAATTTCCCTTATTTTGGAACAAAATTGAAGAAATTCCACTTATTTTGGGGCAAAATTCTAGAAATTTCCCTTATTTTGGAACAAAATTGCAGAAATTTCACTTATTTTGGGGCAAAATTGCAGAAATTTCACTTATTTCAGGGAAAAAAGGCAGAAATTCCCCTTTATTTTGAAGTAAAAAGGCTGAAATTCCCCTTATTTGGGGGCAAAAAAACAGAAATTTCCCTTATTTTGGGGCAAAACTTAGAAATTCCACTTATTTTGGGGCAAAATTCCAGAAATTTCCCTTATTTTGGGCCACAATTGCAGAAATTTCACTTATTTTGGGGCAAAATTGCAGAAATTTCACTTATTTCAGGGAAAATAAGGCACAAATTTTCCTTATTTTGGGGCAAAAAGTCAGAAATTCCTAATATTTTGTGGCAAAAATGCAGAAATTCCCCTTATTTTGAGGTAAAAAGGATGAAATTCCCTATATTTGGTGGCAAAGAGGCAGAAATTTCCCTTATTTTGGGGCAAAATTGGAGAAATTTCACTTATTTCAGGGTAATAACTCAGAAAATCCTCTTATTTTGGCGCAAAAAAGACAGAAATTTCCTTTGTTTTGGGGGAAAAAGACAGAAATTCCACTTATTTAGAGGCAAAAAGGCAGAAATTCCCCTTATTTTGGAGCAAAAATGAAGAAATTTACCTTTTTATGGCAAAAAGGTATGCATTCCCCTTACTTTCGGGATAAAAAGCAGAAATTCCCCGTATTTTGAAACCAAATTGCAGAAATTCTCATAATTTTCGGGCAAAAAGGCAGAAATTCTCCTTATTTTGGGGCAAAAAGACAGAAGATCTCCATTTTTCGGGAGCAAACATTCAGAAATTCCCCTTATTTTGGGGCAAAATTGCAGAAATTTCCTTTACATTAGGGCAAAATTGCAGAAATTTCCTTTACATTGGGGCAAAATTGCAGAAATTTCCCTTGTTTTGGGGCAAAATGGCAGAAATTTCACTTACTTCAGGGTAATAAGTCAGAAATTTTCCTTATTTTGGGGCAAAAAAGACAGAAATTCTCTTTGTTTTGGGGGAAAAAGACAGAAATTCCACTTATTTAGAGGCAAAAAGGCAGAAATTCCCTTTGTTTTGGAGCAAAAATGAAGAAATTTTCCTTTTTATGGCCAAAAGGTATGCATTCCCATTATTTTCAGGTAAAAAGGCAAAAATTCCCGTATTTTGGAGCAAAATTGCAGAAATTCCTCTAATTTTGGGGCAAAAGGCAGAAATTCCCTTTATTTTGGGGCAAAAATCAGAAATTCCCCTTATTTTGGGGCAAAATTCCAGAAATTTCCTTTTTTTGGGGCAAAATTGCAGGAATTTACCTTATTTTGGGGCAAAATTGCAGAAATTTCCCTTATTTGGGGCAAAATTTCAGAAATTTCACTTATTTTCAGGTAAAAAGGCTGAAATTTCCTTTTTTTTGGGGCAAAAAGGAAAAATTTTTCCTTATTTTGGGGCAAAATTGCAGAAATCTCACTTATTATGGGAAAAAATTGCAAAAAATTTTCTTATTTTAGGGGAAAATTGCAGAAATTTCACTTATTTCAGAGAAAAAAAGCAAAAATTTTTCTTATTTTGGGGCAAAAAGGCAGAAATTCCCATTAATTTGTGGCAAAAAGGCAGAAATTCACCTTATTTTGGGGTAAAATTGCAGAAATTTCGCATCTTTCAGGGCAAAAAGGCAGAAATTTCCCTTATTTTGAGGCAAAATTGCAGAAATTTCACTTATTTCAGTGTAATAAGTCAGAAATTCCCCTTATTTTGAGGCAAAAAAGACAGAAAATTTTTTTTTGTTTTGAGAGAAAAAGACAGAAATTCCACTTATTTAGAGGCAAAAAGGCAGAAATTTCCCTTATTTTGGAGCAAAAATGAAGAAATTTCCCTTTTTTATGGCAAAAAGGTATGCATTCCCCTTATTTTCGGGCAAAAAGGCAGAAATTCCCCGTATTTTGGAGCATAATTGAAGAAATTCCCCTAGTTGTGGTGCAGAAAGACAGAAATTCCCAATATGTTGGGGCAAAAATACAGAAATTCTCCTTATTTTGGGGCATAACTCAGAAATTCCACTTATTTTGGGGCAAAATTCTAGAAATTTCCCTTATTTTGGAACAAAATTGCAGAAATTTCACTTATTTTGGGGCAAAATTGCAGAAATTTCACTTATTTCAGGGAAAAAAGGCAGAAATTTTCTTTATTTTGGGGCAAAAAGGCAGAAATTCCTTATATTTTCTGGCAAAATTCAGAAATTTCCCTTATTTTGAGGTAAAAAGGCTGAAATTCCCCTTATTTTGGGGCAAAAAAACAGAAATTTCCCTTATTTTGGGGCAAAATTGCAGAAATTTCACTTATTTAGAGGCAAAAAGACAGAAACTCTCCTTATTTGGGGCAAAAGTTAGAAATTCCACTTATTTTGGGCCAAAATTCCAGAAATTTCTTTTATTTTAAGCCACAATTGCAGAAATTTCACTTATTTTGGTGCAAAATTGCAGAAATTTCACTTATTTCAGGGAAAAAAGGCACAAATTTTCCTTATTTTGGGGCAAAAAGTCAGAAATTCCTAATATTTTATGGCAAAAATGCAGAAATTCCCCTTATTTTTTAGGTAAAAAAGCTGAAATTCCATATATTTGGGGGCAAAGAGGCAGAAATTTCCTTTATTTTGGGGCAAAATTAGAGAAATTTCACTTATTTCAGGGTAATAACTCAGAAAATCCCCTTATTTTGGGGCAAAAAAGACAGAAATTTCCTTTGTTATTTGGGGAAAAAGACAGAAATTCCACTTATTTAGAGGCAAAAAGGCAGAAATTCCCCTTATTTTGGAGCAAAAATGAAGAATTTTACCTTTTTATGGCAAAAAGGTATGCATTCCCCTTACTTTCAGGATAAAAAGCAGAAATTCCCCGTATTTTGAAACCAAATTGCAGAAATTCTCATAATTTTCGGGCAAAAATGCAGAAATTCTCCTTATTTTGGGGCAGAAAGACAGAAGATCTCCATTTTTCGGGAGCAAACATTCAGAAATTCCCCTTATTTTGGGGCAAAATTGCAGAAATTTCCTTTACATTGGGGCAAAATTGCAGAAATTTCCTTTACATTGGGGCAAAATTGCAGAAATTTCCCTTGTTTTGGGGCAAAATGGCAGAAATTTCACTTACTTCAGGGTAATAAGTCAGAAATTCCCCTTATTTTGGGGCAAAAAAGACAGAAATTCTCTTTGTTTTGGGGGAAAAAGACAGAAATTCCACTTATTTAGAGGCAAAAAGGCAGAAATTCCCTTTGTTTTGGAGCAAAAATGAAGAAATTTTCATTTTTATGGCCAAAAACTTTTCATTCCCATTATTTTCAGGCAAAAAGGCAGAAATTCCCGTATTTTGGAGCAAAATTGAAGAAATTCCTCTAATTTTGGGGCAAAAGGAAGAAATTCCCATTATTTTGGGGCAAAAAAGGAAAATACACCTTATTTAGGGGTAAAATTGCAGAAATTTCACATATTTCAGGGCAAAAAGGCAGAAATTCCCTATATTTTGGAGCAAAATTGCAGAAATCCCCTTTGTTGTGGGGCAAAAAGACAGAAATTCCCTATATGTTGAGGCAAAAAGACAGAAATTCTCCTTATGTTGGGGCAAAACTTAGAAATTCCACTTATTTTGGGGCAAAATTCCAGAAATTTTCCTTCTTTTAGGGCAAAATTGCAAAATTTCACTTATTTTGGGGCAAAATTGCAATAATTTCACTTATTTCAGGGAACAAAGGCAGAAATTTTTATTATTTTGAGGCAAAAATTCAGAAATTCCTAATATTTTGTGGCAAAATTGCTGAAATTCCCCTTATTTTGAGGTATAAAGCCTGAAATTCCTCTTATTTCAGGGCAAAATTGCAGAAATTCCCCTAGTTGTGGGGCAGAAAAACAGAAATTCCCTATATGTTGGGGCAAAAAGAGAGAAATTCTCCTTATTTTGGGGCAAAACTCAGAAATTCCACTTATTTTGGGGCAAAATTGCAGAAATTTCACTTATTTCAGGGAAAAAAGGCAGAAATTTTCTTTATTTTGGGGCAAAAAGGCAGAAATTCCTAATATTTTGTGGTAAAAATGCAGAAATTCCCCTTATTTTGAGGTAAAAAGGCTGAAATTCACATTATTTGTGGGCAGAAAGGCAAAAAATTCCCTTATTTTGGGGCAATATTGCAGAAATTTCACTTATTTCAGGGTAATAAGTCAGAAATTCCCCTTATTTTGGGGCAAAAAAGAAAGAAAATCCCTTTGTTTTGGGGGGAAAAGACAGAAATTCCACTTATTTAGAGGCAAAAAGCAGAAATTCCCCTTATTTTGAAGCAAATATGAAGAAATTTTCCTTTTTTAAGGCAAAAAGGTATGTATTCTTCTTATTTTCGGGCATAAAGGCAGAAATTCCCCGTATTTTGGAGCAAAATTGCAAAAATTCCCCTAATTGTGGGGCAGAAATGCAGAAATTCCCTATATGTTGGGGCAAAAAGACAGAAATTCTCCATATTTTGGGGCAAAACTCAGAAATTCCACTTATTTTGGGGCAAAATTCCAGAAATTTCCCTTATTCTGGGGCAAAATTGCAGAAATTTCACTTATTTTGTGGCAAAATTGCAGAAATTTTACTTATTTCAGGGAAAAAAGTTAGAAATTTTTCTTATTATGGGTCAAAAAGGCAGGAATTCCCCTTATTTTGAGGTAAAAAAGCTGAAATTCCCCTTATTTGAGGGCAAAGAGAAAGAAATTTCCCTTATTTTGGGGCAAAATTGCAGAAATTTCACTTATTTCAGGGTAATAAGTCAGAAATTTTCCTTATTTTGAGGCAAAATATACAGAAAATCCCTTTATTTTGGGGGAAAAAGACAGAAATTCCACTTATTTAGAGGCAAAAAAGCAGATATTCCTTTTATTTTGTAGCAAAAATGAAGAAATTTCCTGTTTTTAAGGCAAAAAGTTATGCATTCTTCTTATTTTCGGGCAAAAAGGCAGAAATTTCTCGTATTTTGGAGCAAAATTGCAGAAATTCCCCTAATTGTGGGGCAAAAATGCAGAAATTCCTTTTATGTTGGGGCAAAAAGACAGAAATTCTCCTTATTTTGGAGCAAAACTCAGAAATTCCACTTATTTTGGGGCAAAATTCCAGAAATTTCCCTTATTCTGGGGCAAAATTGCAGAAATTTCACTTATTTTGTGGCAAAATTGCAGAAATTTTACTTATTTCAGGGAAAAAAGTTAGAAATTTTTCTTATTTTGGGTCAAAAAGGCAGGAATTCCCCTTATTTTGAGGTAAAAAAGCTGAAATTCCCCTTATTTGAGGGCAAAGAGAAAGAAATTTCCCTTATTTTGGGGCAAAATTGCAGAAATTTCACTTCTTTCAGGGTAATAAGTCAGAAATTCCCCTTATTTTGGGGCAAAAAAGACAGAAATTCCCTTTATTTTGGAGGGAAAGACAGAAATTCCACTTATTTAGAGGCAAAAAGGCAGAAATTTCCCTGATTTTCGAGCAAAAATGAAGAAATTTACCTTTTTATGGCAAAAAGGTATGCATTCCCCTTACTTTCAGGATAAAAAGCAAAAATTCCTCGTATTTTGAAGCAAAATTGCAGAAATTCTCATAATTTTCGGGCAAAAAGGTAGAAATTCTCCTTATTTTGGGGAAAAAAGACAGAAAATCATTTTTTTTCGGGAGCAAACAGTCAGAAATTTCCCTTATTTTGGGGCAAAATTGCAGAAATTTCCTTTACATTGGGGCAAAATTGCAGAAATTTCCCTTATTTTGGGGCAAAATTGCAGAAATTTCACTTATTTCAGGTAATAAGTCAGAAATTCCCCTTATTTTGGGGCAAAAAAGACAGAAATTCCCTTTGTTTTGGAGGAAAAGACAGAAATTCCACTTATTTAGAGGCAAAAAGGCAGAAATTTCCCTTATTTTGGAGCAAAAATGAAGAAATTTACCTTTTTATGGCAAAAAGGTATGCATTCCCCTTACTTTCGGGATAAAAAGTAGAAATTCCCTGTATTTTGAAGCAAAATTGCAGAAATTCTCATAATTTTCGGGCAAAAAGATAGAAATTCTCCTTATTTTGGGCAAAAAGACAGAAAATCTCCTTTTTTCGGAAGCAAACAGTCTGAAATTTCTTTTATTATGGGGGAAAATTGCAGAAATATCTTTTACATTGGGGCAAAATTGCAGAAATTTTCTTTATTTTGGGGCAAAATTGCAGAAATTTCACTTATTTCAGGGTAATAAGTCAGAAATTCCCGTTATTTTGGGGCAAAAAAGACAGAAATTCCCTTTGTTTTGGGGGAAAAAGACAGAAATTCCACTTATTTAGAGGCAAAAAGGCAGAAATTCCCCTTATTTTGGAGCAAAAATGAAGAAATTTCCCATTTTTATGGCAAAAAGTTATGCATTTCCTTTATTTTTGGGAAAAGGCAGAAATTTCCCGTATTTGGGAGCAAAATTGCAGAAATTCCCCTAATTGTGGGGCAAAAAGGCAGAAATTCCCTATATGTTGGGGAAAAAAGTCAAAAATTCTTCTTATTTTGGGGCAAAACTAAGAAATTCCACTTATTTTTGGGCAAAATTCCAGAAATTTCCCTTATTTTTGGGAAAAATTGCAGAAATTTCACTTATTTTAGGGCAAAATTGGAGAAATTTCACTTATTTCAGGGAAAAAAGGCAGAAATTTTCCTTATTTTGGGGCAAAAATCCAGAAATTCTTAATATTTTGTAGCAAAAATGTAGAAATTCCCCTTATTTTGAGGTAAAAAGGCTGAAATTCTTTATATTTGGGGGCAAAAAGGCAGAAATTTCCCTTATTTTGGGGCAAAAAGACAGAAATTCCTTTTATTTTGTGGCAAAAAGGCAGAAATTTCATTTATTTTGGGGCAAAATTGCAGAAATTTCACTTATTTCAGGGCATAATTCAAAAATTCCTTTTATTTTGGGGCAAAAAGACCGAAATTCCATTTATTTTTTCGTACAAAGGCAGAAATTTCACTTACTTTGAAGTAAAAAGGCAGAAATTCCTCTTATTTTGGGGCAAAAATGAAGAAATTTCCTTTTTTGTGGTAAAAGGTATACATTCCCCTTACATTCGGGATAAAAATCAGAAATTCACCGTATTTTGAAGCAAAATTGCAGAAATTCTCATAATTTTCGGGCAAAAAGGGAGAAATTCCCTAATTTTGGGGCAAAAGGCAGAAATTCCTTTTATTTTGGGGCAAAAATCAGAAATTCCCCTTCTTTTGGGGTAAAATTTAAGAAATTTCCTTTATTTTGAGACAAAATTACAGGAATTTACCTTATTTTGGGGCAAAATTTAAGAAATTTCCCTTATTTGGGGCAAAATTGCAGAAATTTCACTTATTTTCAGGTAAAAAAGCTGAAATTTCCTTTATTTTGGGGCAAAAAAAAAGAAATTCCCTTTATTTTGGGGCAAAATTTCAGAAATTTTTCTTATTATTGGGAAAAATTGCAGAAATATTCCTTGTTTTAGGGCAAAATTGCAGAAATTTCACTTATTTCAGAGAAAAAAAGCAAAAATTTTTTTATTTTGGGCCAAAAAGGCTGAAATTCCCATTAATTTGTGGCAAAAAGGCAGAAATTCACCTTATTTTGGGGTAAAATTGCAGAAATTTCACAAATTTTATGGCAAAAAGGCAGAAATTTTCCTTATTTTGGGGCAAAATTGCAGAAATTTCACTTATTTCAGGAAAAAAAGGCACAAATTTTCCTTATTTTGGGGCAAAAAGTCAGAAATTCCTAATATTTTGTGGCAAAAATGCAGAAATTCCCCTTATTTTGCGGTAAAAAGGCTGAAATTCCCCTTATTTGGGGGCAAAGAGGCAGAAATTTACCTTATTTTGGGGCAAAATTGGAGAAATTTCACTTATTTCAGGGTAATAATTCAGAAATTCCCCTTATTTTGGGGCAAAAAAGACAGAAATTCCCTTTGTTTTGGGGGAAAAAGACAGAAATTCCACTTATTTAGAGGCAAAAAGGCAGAAATTTCCCTTATTTTGGAGCAAAAATGAAGAAATTTCTCTTTTTTATGGCAAAAGTTATGCATTCCCCTTATTTTCGGGCAAAAAGGCAGAAATTCTCCGTATTTTGGAGCATAATTGCAGAAATTTCCCTAGTTGTGGTGCAGAAAGACAGAAATTCCCTATATGTTGGGGCAAAATTCTTCTTATTTTGGGGCAAAACTCAGAAATTCCACTTATTTTGGGGCAAAATTCTAGAAATTTCCCTTATTTTGGGGCAAAATTGCAGAAATTTCACTTATTTTGGAGCAAAATTGCAGAAATTTCACTTATTTCAGGGAAAAAAGGCAGAAATTTTCTTTATTTTGGGGTAAAAAGGCAGAAATTCCTAATATTTTCTGGCAAAAATGCAGAAATTCCCCTTATTTTGAGGTAAAAAGCCTAAATTCCCCATATTTGGGGGCAAAAAGGCAGAAATTTCCCTTATTTTGGGGCAAAATTGCAGAAATTTCATTATTTAGAGGCAAAAAGACAGAAATTCTCCTTATTTTGGGGCAAAACTTAGAAATTCCACTTATTTTGGGGCAAAATTCCAGAAATTTCCTTTATTTTGGGGCAAAATTGCAGAAATTTCACTTATTTTGGGGCAAAATTGCAGAAATTTCACTTATTTCAGGGAAAAAAGGCACAAATTTTCTTTATTTTGGGGCAAAAAGTCAAAAATTCCTAATATTTTGTGGCAAAAATGCAGAAATTCCCCTTATTTTGAGGTAAAAAGGCTTAAATTCCCCTTATTTGGGGGCAAAGAGGCAGAAATTTACCTAATTTTGGGGCAAAATTAAAGAAATTTCACATATTTCATGGTAATAATTCAGAAACTCCTCTTATTTTGGGGAAAAAAGACAGAAATTCCCTTTGTTTTGGGGGAAAAAGACAGAAATTCCACTTATTTAGAGGCAAAAAGGCAGAAATTCCCCTTATTTTGGAGCAAAAATGAAGAAAATTACCTTTTTATGGCAAAAAGGTATGCATTCCCCTTACTTTCGGGATAAAAAGCAGAAATTCCCTGTATTTTGAAGCAAAATTGCAGAAATTCTCATAATTTTCGGGCAAAAAGGCAGAAATTCTCCTTATTTTGGGGCAAAAAGACAGAAGATCTCCTTTTTTCGGGAGCAAACATTCAGAAATTCTCGTCATTTTGGGGCAAAATTGCAGAAATTTCCTTTACATTGGGGCAAAATTGCAGAAATTTCCCTTATTTTGGGGCAAAATTGCAGAAATTTCACTTACTTCAGGGTAATAAGTCAGAAATTCCCCTTATTTTGGGGCAAAAAAGACAGAAATTCTCTTTGTTTTGGGTGAATAAGACAGAAATTCCACTTATTTAGAGGCAAAAAGGCAGAAATTCCCTTTATTTTGGAGCAAAAATGAAGAAATTTCCCTTTTTATGGCCAAAAGTTATGCATTCCCATTGTTTTCAGGCAAAAAGGCAGAAATTCCCGTATTTTGGAGCAAAATTGCAGAAATTTCCCTAATTTTGGGGCAAAAGGCAGAAATTCCCTTTATTTTGGGGCAAAAATCAGAAATTCCCCTTATTTTGGGGCAAAATTCCAGAAATTTCCTTTATTTTGGGGCAAAATTGCAGGAATTTTCCTTATTTTGGGGCAAAATTGCTGAAATTTCCCTTATTTGGGGCAAAATTTCAGAAATTTCACTTATTTTCAGGTAAAAAGGCTGAAATTTCCTTTGTTTTTGGGCAAAAAAAAAGGAATTCCCCTTTTTTTGGGCAAAATTGCAGAAATCTGCCTTATTATGGGAAAAAATTGCAAAAATTTCCCTTATTTTAGGGGAAAATTGCAGAAATTTCACTTATTTCAGAGAAAAAAAGCAAAAATTTTTCTAATTTTTGGGCAAAAAGGCAGAAATTCCCATTATTTTGGGGCAAAAAAGCAGAAATTCACCTTATTTAGGGGTAAAATTGCAGAAATTTCCCATATTTCAGGGCAAAAAGGTAGAAAATCCCCGTATTTTGGAGCAAAATTGCAGAAATTCCCCTAGTTGTGGGGCAAAAAAACAAAAATTCCTTATATGTTGGGGCAGAAAGACAGAAATTCTCCTTATTTTGGGGCAAAACTCAGAAATTCCACTTATTTTGGGGCAAAATTCCAGAAATTTCCCTTATTCTGGGGCAAAATTGCAGAAATTTCACTTATTTTAGGCAAAATTGCAGAAATTTCCCTTATTTCATTGAAAAAAAAAGAAATTTTGTTATTTTGGGGCAAAAAGGCAGAAATTCCCCTTATTTTGAGGTAAAAAGGCTGAAATTCCCCTTATTTGGGGGCAAAAAGGCAGAAATTTCCCTTTTTTGGGGGAAAATTGCAGAAATTTCACTTATTTCAGGGTAATAAGTCAGAAATTTTCCTTATTTTGGGGCAAAAAAGACAGAAAATCCCTTTATTTTGGGGGAAAAAGACAGAAATTCCACTTATTTCAAGGCAAAAAAGCAGAAATTCCCTTTATTTTGGAGCAAAAATGAAGAAATTTTCCTTTTTTAAGTCAAAAAGTTATGCATTGTTCTAATTTTCGGGCAAAAAGGCAGAAATTCCTCGTATTTTGGAGCAAAATTGCAGAAATTCCTCTAATTGTGTGGCAAAAATGCAGAAATTCCTTTTATGTTGGGGCAAAAATACAGAAATTCTCTTTATTTTGGGGCAAAACTAAGAAATTCCACTTATTTTGGGGCAAAATTCCAGAAATTTCCCTTATTCTAGGGCAAAATTGCAGAAATTTCACTTATTTTGTGGCAAATTGCAGAAATTTTACTTATTTCAGGGAAAAAAGTTAGAAATTTTCCTTATTTTGGGTCAAAAAGGCAGGAATTCCCCTTATTTTGAGGTAAAAAAGCTGAAATTCGCCTTATTTGAGGGCAAAGAGAAAGAAATTTCCCTTATTTTGGGGCAAAATTGCAGAAATTTCACTTATTTCAGGGTAATAAGTCAGAAATTCCCTTTATTTTGGGGCAAAAAAGACAGAAATTCCCTTTATTTTGCAGGGAAATACAGAAATTCCACTTATTTAGAGGCAAACAGGCAGAAATTTCCCTGATTTTCAAGCAAAAATGAAGAAATTTAACTTTTTATGGCAAAAAGGTATGCATTCCCCTTACTTTCAGGATAAAAAGCAGAAATTCCTCGTATTTTGAAGCAAAATTGCAGAAATTCGCATAATTTTCGGGCAAAAAGGTAGAAATTCTTCTTATTTTGGGGAAAAAAGACAGAAAATCTTTTTTTTTTCGGGAGCAAACAGTCAGAAATTACCCTTATTTTGGGGCAAAATTGCTGAACTTTCCTTTACATTGGGGCAAAATTGCAGAAATTTCCCTTATTTTGGGGCAAAATTGCAGAAATTTCACTTATTTCAGAGAAAAAAAGCAAAAATTTTTCTTATTTTGGGGCAAAAAGGCAGAAATTCCCATTAATTTGTGGCAAACAGGCAGAAATTCACCTTATTTTGGGGTAAAATTGCAGAAATTTCGCATATTTCAGGGCAAAAAGGCAGAAATTTCCTTTATTTTGGGGCAAAATTGCAGAAATTTCACTTATTTCAGTGTAATAAGTCAGAAATTCCCCTTATTTTGAGGCAAAAAAGACAGAAATTTTTTTTGTTTTGAGAGAAAAAGACAGAAATTCCACTTATTTAGAGGCAATAAGGCAGAAATTTCCCTTATTTTGGAGCAAAAATGAAGAAATTTCCCTTTTTTATGGCAAAAAGTTATGCATTCCCCTTATTTTCGGGCAAAAAGGCAGAAATTCCCCGTATTTTGGAGCATAATTGAAGAAATTCCCCTAGTTGTGCTGCAGAAAGACAGAAGTTCCCTATATGTTGGGGCAAAAAGACAGAAATTCTCCTTATTTTGGGGCATAACTCAGAAATTCCACTTATTTTGGGGCAAAATTCTAGAAATTTCCCTTATTTTGGAACAAAATTGCAGAAATTTCACTTATTTTGGGGCAAAATTGCAGAAATTTCACTTATTTCAGGGAAAAAAGGCAGAAATTTTCTTTATTTTGGGGCAAAAAGGCAGAAATTCTTATATTTTCTGGCAAAAATGCAGAAATTTCCCTTATTTTGAGGTAAAAAGGCTGAAATTCCCCTTATTTTGGGGCAAAAAAACAGAAATTTCCCTTATTTTGGGGCAAAATTGCAGAAATTTCACTTATTTAGAGACAAAAAGACAGAAATTCTCCTTATTTTGGGGCAAAACTTAGAAATTCCACTTATTTTGGGCCAAAATTCCAGAAATTTCTTTTATTTTAAACCACAATTGCAGAAATTTCACTTATTTTGGGGCAAAATTGCAGAAATTTCACTTATTTCAGGGAAAAAAGGCACAAATTTTCCTTATTTTGGGGCAAAAAGTCAGAAATTCCTAATATTTTGTGGCAAAAATGCAGAAATTCCCCATATTTTGTAGGTAAAAAGGCTGAAATTCCCTATATTTGGGGGCAAAGAGGCAGAAATTTCCTTTATTTTGGGGCAAAATTGGAGAAATTTCACTTATTTCAGGGTAATAACTCAGAATATCCCCTTATTTTGGGGCAAAAAAGACAGAAATTCTCTTTGTTTTGGGGGAAAAAGACAGAAATTCCACTTATTTAGAGGCAAAAAGGCAGAAATTCCCTTTGTTTTGGAGCAAAAATGAATAAATTTTCATTTTTATGGCCAAAAGTTATGCATTCCCATTATTTTCAGGCAAAAAGGCAGAAATTCCCGTATTTTGGAGCAAAATTGCAGAAATTCCTCTAATTTTGGGGCAAAAGGCAGAAATTCCCTTTATTTTGGGGCAAAAATCAGAAATTCCCCTTATTTTGGGGCAAAATTCCCGAAATTTCCTTTATTTTGGGGCAAAATTGCAGGAATTTACCTTATATTGGGGCAAAATTGCAGAAATTTCCTTTATTTGGGGCAAAATTTCAGAAATTTCACTTATTTTCAGGTAAAAAGGCTGAAATTTCCTTTGTTTTGGGGTAAAAAGGAAGAAATTCCCCTTATTTTGGGGCAAAATTGCAGAAATCTCCCTTATTATGGGAAAAAATTGCAAAAAATTCCCTTATTTTAGAGGAAAATTGCAGAAATTTCTTTTATTTCAGAGAAAAAAAGCAAAAATTTTTCTTATTTTGGGGAAAAAAGGCAGAAATTCACCTTATTTTGGGGTAAAATTGCAGAAATTTCGCATATTTCAGGGCAAAAAGGCAGAAATTTCCCTTATTTTGGGGCAAAATTGCAGAAATTTCACTTATTTCTGTGTAATAAGTCAGATATTCCCCTTATTTTGAGGCAAAAAAGACAGAAATTTTTTTTGTTTTGAGGGAAAAAGACAGAAATTCCACTTATTTAGAGGCAAAAAGGCAGAAATTTCCCTTATTTTGGAGCAAAAATGAAGAAATTTCTCTTTTTTATGGCAAAAGTTATGCATTCCCCTTATTTTCGGGCAAAAAGGCAGAAATTCCCCGTATTTTGGTGCATAATTAAAGAAATTCCCCTAGTTGTGGTGCAGAAAGACAGAAATTCCCTATATGTTGGGGCAAAAAGACAGAAATTCTCCTTATTTTGGGGCATAACTCAGAAATTCCACTTATTTTTGGGCAAAATTCTAGAAATTTACCTTATTTTGGGGCAAAATTGCAGAAATTTCACTTATTTTGGGGCAAAATTGCAGAAATTTCACTTATTTCAGGGAAAAAAGGCAGAAAT
This sequence comes from Micromys minutus, assembly GCF_963924665.1. NCBI lineage: Eukaryota > Metazoa > Chordata > Mammalia > Rodentia > Muridae > Micromys > Micromys minutus. The sequence continues at coordinate 7,322,117 of NW_027667467.1, read as the reverse complement.
TTTCTTTATTTTGGGGCAAAAAGGCAGAAATTCCTTATATTTTCTGGCAAAAATGCAGAAATTCCCCTTATTTTGAGGTAAAAAGGCTGAAATTCCCCTTATTTTGGGGCAAAAAAACAGAAATTTCCCTTTATTTTGGGGCAAAATTGCAGAAATTTCACTTATTTAGAGACAAAAAGACAGAAATTCTCCTTATTTTGGGGCAAAACTTAGAAATTCCACTTATTTTGGGCCAAAATTCCAGAAATTTCTTTTATTTTAAACCACAATTGCAGAAATTTCACTTATTTTGGGGCAAAATTGCAGAAATTTCACTTATTTAGAGGCAAAAAGACAGAAATTCTCCTTATTTTGGGGCAAAACTTAGAAATTCCACTTATTTTGGAGCAAAATTCCAGAAATTTCCCTTATTTTGGGCCAAAATTGCAGAAATTTCAATTATTTTGGGGCAAAATTTCAGAAATTTCACTTATTTCAGGGAAAGAAGGCACAAATTTTCCTTATTTTGGGGCAAAAAGTCAGAAATTCCTAATATTTTGTTGCAAAAATGCAGAAATTTCCCATATTTTGAGGTAAAAAGGCTGAAATTCCCTATATTTGGGGGCAAAGAGGCAGAAATTTCCCTTATTTTGGGGCAAAATTGGAGAAATTTCACTTATTTCAGGGTAATAATTCAGAAAATCCCCTTATTTTGGGGCAAAAAAGATGGAAATTTCCTTTCTTTTGGGGGAAAAAGACAGAAATTCCACTTATTTAGAGGCAAAAAGGCAGAAATTCCCCTTATTTTGGAGCAAAAATGAAGAAATTTACCTTTTTATGGCAAAAAGGTATGCATTTCCCTTACTTTCGGGATAAAAAGCAGAAATTCCCCGTATTTTGAAACAAAATTGCAGAAATTCTCATAATTTTCGGGGAAAAAGGCAGAAATTCTCCTTATTTTGGGGCAAAAAGACAGAAGATCTCCATTTTTCGGGAGCAAACATTCAGAAATTCCCCTTATTTTGGGGCAAAATTGCAGAAATTTCCTTTACATTGGGGCAAAATTGCAGAAATTTCCCTTATTTTGGGGCAAAATGGCAGAAATTTCACTTACTTCAGGGTAATAAGTCAGAAATTCCCCTTATTTTGGGGAAAAAAACCAGAAATTCTCTTTGTTTTGGGGGAAAAAGACAGAAATTCCACTTATTTAGAGGCAAAAAGGCAGAAATTCCCTTCGTTTTGGAGCAAAAATGAAGAAATTTCCCTTTTTATGGCCAAAAGGTATGCATTCCCATTATTTTCAGGCAAAAAGGCAGAAATCCCCATATTTTGGAGAAAAAATTGCAGAAATTCCCCCAATTTTGGGGCAAAAGGCAGAAATTCCCTTTATTTTGGGGCAAAAATCAGAAATTCCCCTTATTTTGGGGCAAAATTCCAGAAAATTCCTTTATTTTGGGGCAAAATTGAAGGAATTTACCTTATTTTGGGGCAAAATTGCAGAAATTTCCATTATTTGGGGCAAAATTTCAGAAATTTCACTTATTTTCAGGTAAAAAGGCTGAAATTTCCTTTGTTTTGGGGCAAAAAGGAAGAAATTCCCTTTATTTTGGGGCAAATTTGCAGAAATCTCTCTTATTATGGGAAAAAATTGCAAAAATTTTTCTTATTTTAGGGGAAAATTGCAGAAATTTCACTTATTTCAGAGAAAAAAAGCAAAAATTTTTCTTATTTTGGGGCAAAAGGCAGAAATTCCCATTATTTTGGGGCAAAAAAGCAGAAATACACCTTATTTAGGGGTAAAATTGCAGAAATTTCACATATTTCAGGGCAAAAAGGCAGAAATTCCCCATATTTTGGAGCAAAATTTCAGAAATCCCCCTTGTTGTGGTGCAAAAAGACAGAAATTCCCTATATGTTGAGGCAAAAAGACAGAAATTCTCTTTATTTTGGGGCAAAACTTAGAAATTCCACTTATTTTGGGGCAAAATTGCAGAAATTTCCCTTATTTGGGGCAAAATTTCAGAAATTTCACTTATTTTCAGGTAAAAAGGCTGAAATTTCCTTTGTTTTGGGGCAAAAAGGAAGAAATTCCCCTTATTTTGGGGCATAATTGCAGAAATCTCCCTTATTATGGGAAAAAATTGCAAAAAATTCCCTTATTTTAGGGGAAAATTGCAGAAATTTTACTTATTTCAGAGAAAAAAAGCAAAATTTTTCTTATTTTGGGGCAAAAAGACAGAAATTCCCATTAATTTGTGGCACAAAGGCAGAAATTCACCATATTTTGGTGTAAAATTGCAGAAATTTTGCATATTTCAGGGCAAAAAGGCAGAAATTTCCCTTATTTTGGGGCAAAATTGCAGAAATTTCACTTATTTCAGGGAAAAAAGGCAGAAATTTTCTTTATTTTGGGGCAAAAAGGCAGAAATTCCTTATATTTTCTGGCAAAGATGCAGAAATTCCCCTTATTTTGAGGTAAAAAGGCTGAAATTCCCTTTATTTGGGGGCCAAAAAACAGAAATTTCCCTTATTTTGGGGCAAAATTGCAGAAATTTTACTTATTTAGAGGCAAAAAGACAGGAATTCTTTTTATTTTGGGGCAAAACTTAGAAATTCCACTTATTTTGGGGCAAAATTCCAGAAATTTCCCTTATTTTGGGCCACAATTGCAGAAATTTCACTTATTTTGGGGCAAAATTGGAGGAATTTCACTTATTTCAGGGTAATAACACAGAAAATCCCCTTATTTTGGGGCAAAAAAGACAAAAATTTCCTTTGTTTTGGGGGAAAAAGACAGAAATTCCACTTATTTAGAGGCAAAAAGGCAGAAATTCCCCTTATTTTGGAGCAAAAATGAAGAAATTTATCTTTTTATGGCAAAAAGGTATGCATTCCCCTTACTTTCGGGATAAAAAGCAGAAATTCCCCGTATTTTGAAACCAAATTGCAGAAATTCTCATAATTTTCGGGCAAAAAGGCAGAAATTCTCCTTATTTTGGGGCAAAAAGACAGAAGATCTCCATTTTTCGGGAGCAAACATTCAGAAATTCCCCTTATTTTGGGGCAAAATTGCAGAAATTTCCTTTACATTGGGGCAAAATTGCAGAAATTTCCTTTACATTGGGGCAAAATTGCAGAAATTTCCCTTGTTTTGGGGAAAAATGGCAGAAATTTCACTTACTTCAGGGTAATAAGTCAGAAATTCCCCTTATTTTGGGGTAAAAAAGACAGAAATTCTCTTTGTTTTGGGGGAAAAAGACAGAAATTCCACTTATTTAGAGGCAAAAAGGCAGAAATTCCCTTTGTTTTGGAGCAAAAATGAAGAAATTTTCCTTTTTATGGCCAAAAGGTATGCATTCCCATTATTTTCAGGTAAAAAGTCAGAAATTCCCGTATTTTGGAGCAAAATTGCAGAAATTCCTCTAATTTTGGGGCAAAAGGCAGAAATTCCCTTTATTTTGGGGCAAAAATCAGAAATTCCCCTTATTTTGGGGCAAAATTCCAGAAATTTTTTTTTGGGGGGCAAAATTGCAGGAATTTACCTTATTTTGGGGCAAAATTGCAGAAATTTCCCTTATTTGGGGCAAAATTTCAGAAATTTCACTTATTTTCAGGTAAAAAGGCTGAAATTTCCTTTTTTTTTGGGGCAAAAAGGAAGAATTTTTTTTATTTTGGGGCAAAATTGCAGAAATCTCACTTATTATGGGAAAAAATTGCAAAAAATTTTCTTATTTTAGGGGAAAATTGCAGAAATTTCACTTATTTCATAGAAAAAAAGCAAAAATTTTTCTTATTTTGGGGCAAAAAGGCAGAAATTCCCATTAATTTGTGGCAAAAAGGCAGAAATTCACCTTATTTTGGGGTAAAATTGCAGAAATTTCGCATAATTCAGGGCAAAAAGGCAGAAATTTCCCTTATTTTGGGGCAAAATTGCAGAAATTTCACTTATTTCAGTGTAATAAGTCAGAAATTCCCCTTATTTTGAGGCAAAAAAGACAGAAATTTTTTTTGTTTTGAGAGAAAAAGACAAAAATTCCACTCATTTAGAGGCAATAAGGCAGAAATTTCCCTTATTTTGGAGCAAAAATGAAGAAATTTCCCTTTTTTATGGCAAAAAGTTATGCATTCCCCTTATTTTCGGGCAAAAAGGCAGAAATTCCCCGTATTTTGGAGCATAATTGAAGAAATTCCCCTAGTTGTGCTGCAGAAAGACAGAAATTCCCTATATGTTGGGGCAAAAATACAGAAATTCTCCTTATTTTGGGGCATAACTCAGAAATTCCACTTATTTTGGGGCAAAATTCTAGAAATTTCCCTTATTTTGGAACAAAATTGAAGAAATTCCACTTATTTTGGGGCAAAATTCTAGAAATTTCCCTTATTTTGGAACAAAATTGCAGAAATTTCACTTATTTTGGGGCAAAATTGCAGAAATTTCACTTATTTCAGGGAAAAAAGGCAGAAATTCCCCTTATTTTGAGGTAAAAAGGCTGAAATTCCCCTTATTAGGGGGCAAAGAAACAGAAATTTCCCTTATTTTGGGGCAAAACTTAGAAATTCCACTTATTTTGGGGCAAAATTCCAGAAATTTCCCTTATTTTGGGCCACAATTGCAGAAATTTCACTTATTTTGGGGCAAAATTGCAGAAATTTCACTTATTTCAGGGAAAAAAAGGCACAAATTTTCCTTATTTTGGGGCAAAAAGTCAGAAATTCCTAATATTTTGTGGCAAAAATGCAGAAATTCCCCTTATTTTGAGGTAAAAAGGATGAAATTCCCTATATTTGGGGGCAAAGAGGCAGAAATTTCCCTTATTTTGGGGCAAGATTGGAGAAATTTCACTAATTTCAGGGTAATAACTTAGAAAATCCCCTTATTTTGGGGCAAAAAAGACAGAAATTTCCTTTTTTTTGTGGGAAAAAGACAGAAATTCCACTTATTTAGAGGCAAAAAAGGCAGAAATTCCCCTTATTTTGGAGCAAAAATGAAGAAATTTACCTTTTTATGGCAAAAAGGTATGCATTCCCCTTACTTTCGGGCTAAAAAGCAGAAATTTTCCGTATTTTGAAACCAAATTGCAGTAATTCTCATAATTTTCGGGCAAAAAGGCAGAAATTCTCCTTATTTTGGGGCAAAAAGACAGAAGATCTCCATTTTTCGGGAGCAAACATTCAGAAATTCCCCTTATTTTGGGGCAAAATTGCAGAAATTTCCTTTACATTGGGGCAAAATTGCAGAAATTTCCTTTACATTGGGGCAAAATTGCAGAAATTTCCCTTGTTTTGGGGCAAAATGGCAGAAGTTTCACTTACTTCAGGGTAATAAGTCAGAAATTCCCCTTATTTTGGGGCAAAAAAGACAGAAATTCTCTTTGTTTTGGGGGAAAAAGACAGAAATTCCACTTATTTAGAGGCAAAAAGGCAGAAATTCCCTTTGTTTTGGAGCAAAAATGAAGAAATTTTCCTTTTTATGGCCAAAAGGTATGCATTCCCATTATTTTCAGGTAAAAAGGCAGAAATTCCCGTATTTTGGAGCAAAATTGCAGAAATTCCTCTAATTTTGGGGCAAAAGGCAGAAATTCTTTTTATTTTGGGGCAAAAATCAGAAATTCCCCTTATTTTGGGGCAAAATTCCTGAAATTTCCTTTTTTTGGGGCAAAATTGCAGGAATTTACCTTATTTTGGGGCAAAATTGCAGAAATTTCCCTTATTTGGGGCAAAATTTCAGAAATTTCACTTATTTTCAGGTAAAAAGGCTGAAATTTCCTTTGTTTTGGGGCAAAAAGGAAGATATTTTCCTTATTTTGGGGCAAAATTGCAGAAATCTCACTTATTATGGGAAAAATTTGCAAAAAATTTTCTTATTTTAGGGGAAAATTGCAGAAATTTCACTTATTTCAGAGAAAAAAGCAAAAATTTTTCTTATTTTGGGGCAAAAAGGCAGAAATTCCCATTAATTTGTGGCAAAAAGGCAGAAATTCACCTTATTTTGGGGTAAAGTTGCAGAAATTTCGCATATTTTAGGGCAAAAAGGCAGAAATTTCCCTTATTTTGGGGCAAAATTGCAGAAATTTCACATATTTCAGTGTAATAAGTCAGAAATTCCCCTTATTTTGAGGCAAAAAAGACAGAATTTTTTTTGTTTTGAGAGAAAAAGACAGAAATTCCACTTATTTAGAGGCAAAAAGGCAGAAATTTCCCTTATTTTGGAACAAAAATGAAGAAATTTACCTTTTTATGGCAAAAAGGTATGCATTCCCCTTACTTTCAGGATAAAAAGCAGAAATTCCTCGTATTTTGAAGCAAAATTGCAGAAATTCTCATAATTTTCGGGCAAAAAGGTAGAAATTCTCCTTATTTTGGGGAAAAAAGACAGAAAATCTTTTTTTTTCGGGAGCCAACAGTCAGAAATTTCTATTATTTTGGGGCAAAATTGCAGAACTTTCCTTTACATTGGGGCAAAATTGCAGAAATTTCCCTTATTTTGGGGCAAAATTGCAGAAATTTCACTTATTTCAGGGTAATAAGTCAGAAATTTCCCTTATTTTGGGGCAAAAAAGACAGAAATTCCCTTTGTTTTGGAGGAAAAGACAGAAATTCCACTTATTTAGAGGCAAAAAGGCAGAAATTCCCTGTATTTTGGAGCATAATTGAAGAAATTCCCCTAGTTGTGGTGCAGAAAGACAGAAATTCCCAATATGTTGGGGCAAAAATACAGAAATTCTCCTTATTTTGGGGCATAACTCAGAAATTCCACTTATTTTGGGGCAAAATTCTAGAAATTTCCCTTATTTTGGAACAAAATTGCAGAAATTTCACATATTTTGGGGCAAAATTGCAGAAATTTCACTTATTTCAGGGAAAAAAGGCAGAAATTTTCTATATTTTGGGGCAAAAAGGCAGAAATTCCTTATATTTTCTGGCAAAATTCAGAAATTTCCCTTATTTTGAGGTAAAAAGGCTGAAATTCCCCTTATTTTGGGGCAAAAAAACAGAAATTTCCCTTTATTTTGGGGCAAAATTGCAGAAATTTCACTTATTTAGAGACAAAAAGACAGAAATTCTCCTTATTTTGGGGCAAAACTTAGAAATTCCACTTATTTTGGGCCAAAATTCCAGAAATTTCTTTTATTTTAAACCACAATTGCAGAAATTTCACTTATTTTGGGGCAAAATTGCAGAAATTTCACTTATTTAGAGGCAAAAAGACAGAAATTCTCCTTATTTTGGGGCAAAACTTAGAAATTCCACTTATTTTGGAGCAAAATTCCAGAAATTTCCCTTATTTTGGGCCAAAATTGCAGAAATTTCAATTATTTTGGGGCAAAATTTCAGAAATTTCACTTATTTCAGGGAAAGAAGGCACAAATTTTCCTTATTTTGGGGCAAAAAGTCAGAAATTCCTAATATTTTGTTGCAAAAATGCAGAAATTTCCCATATTTTGAGGTAAAAAGGCTGAAATTCCCTATATTTGGGGGCAAAGAGGCAGAAATTTCCCTTATTTTGGGGCAAAATTGGAGAAATTTCACTTATTTCAGGGTAATAATTCAGAAAATCCCCTTATTTTGGGGCAAAAAAGATGGAAATTTCCTTTCTTTTGGGGGAAAAAGACAGAAATTCCACTTATTTAGAGGCAAAAAGGCAGAAATTCCCCTTATTTTGGAGCAAAAATGAAGAAATTTACCTTTTTATGGCAAAAAGGTATGCATTTCCCTTACTTTCGGGATAAAAAGCAGAAATTCCCCGTATTTTGAAACAAAATTGCAGAAATTCTCATAATTTTCGGGGAAAAAGGCAGAAATTCTCCTTATTTTGGGGCAAAAAGACAGAAGATCTCCATTTTTCGGGAGCAAACATTCAGAAATTCCCCTTATTTTGGGGCAAAATTGCAGAAATTTCCTTTACATTGGGGCAAAATTGCAGAAATTTCCCTTATTTTGGGGCAAAATGGCAGAAATTTCACTTACTTCAGGGTAATAAGTCAGAAATTCCCCTTATTTTGGGGAAAAAAACCAGAAATTCTCTTTGTTTTGGGGGAAAAAGACAGAAATTCCACTTATTTAGAGGCAAAAAGGCAGAAATTCCCTTCGTTTTGGAGCAAAAATGAAGAAATTTCCCTTTTTATGGCCAAAAGGTATGCATTCCCATTATTTTCAGGCAAAAAGGCAGAAATCCCCATATTTTGGAGAAAAAATTGCAGAAATTCCCCCAATTTTGGGGCAAAAGGCAGAAATTCCCTTTATTTTGGGGCAAAAATCAGAAATTCCCCTTATTTTGGGGCAAAATTCCAGAAAATTCCTTTATTTTGGGGCAAAATTGAAGGAATTTACCTTATTTTGGGGCAAAATTGCAGAAATTTCCATTATTTGGGGCAAAATTTCAGAAATTTCACTTATTTTCAGGTAAAAAGGCTGAAATTTCCTTTGTTTTGGGGCAAAAAGGAAGAAATTCCCTTTATTTTGGGGCAAATTTGCAGAAATCTCTCTTATTATGGGAAAAAATTGCAAAAATTTTTCTTATTTTAGGGGAAAATTGCAGAAATTTCACTTATTTCAGAGAAAAAAAGCAAAAATTTTTCTTATTTTGGGGCAAAAGGCAGAAATTCCCATTATTTTGGGGCAAAAAAGCAGAAATACACCTTATTTAGGGGTAAAATTGCAGAAATTTCACATATTTCAGGGCAAAAAGGCAGAAATTCCCCATATTTTGGAGCAAAATTTCAGAAATCCCCCTTGTTGTGGTGCAAAAAGACAGAAATTCCCTATATGTTGAGGCAAAAAGACAGAAATTCTCTTTATTTTGGGGCAAAACTTAGAAATTCCACTTATTTTGGGGCAAAATTGCAGAAATTTCCCTTATTTGGGGCAAAATTTCAGAAATTTCACTTATTTTCAGGTAAAAAGGCTGAAATTTCCTTTGTTTTGGGGCAAAAAGGAAGAAATTCCCCTTATTTTGGGGCATAATTGCAGAAATCTCCCTTATTATGGGAAAAAATTGCAAAAAATTCCCTTATTTTAGGGGAAAATTGCAGAAATTTTACTTATTTCAGAGAAAAAAAGCAAAATTTTTCTTATTTTGGGGCAAAAAGACAGAAATTCCCATTAATTTGTGGCACAAAGGCAGAAATTCACCATATTTTGGTGTAAAATTGCAGAAATTTTGCATATTTCAGGGCAAAAAGGCAGAAATTTCCCTTATTTTGGGGCAAAATTGCAGAAATTTCACTTATTTCAGGGAAAAAAGGCAGAAATTTTCTTTATTTTGGGGCAAAAAGGCAGAAATTCCTTATATTTTCTGGCAAAGATGCAGAAATTCCCCTTATTTTGAGGTAAAAAGGCTGAAATTCCCTTTATTTGGGGGCCAAAAAACAGAAATTTCCCTTATTTTGGGGCAAAATTGCAGAAATTTTACTTATTTAGAGGCAAAAAGACAGGAATTCTTTTTATTTTGGGGCAAAACTTAGAAATTCCACTTATTTTGGGGCAAAATTCCAGAAATTTCCCTTATTTTGGGCCACAATTGCAGAAATTTCACTTATTTTGGGGCAAAATTGGAGGAATTTCACTTATTTCAGGGTAATAACACAGAAAATCCCCTTATTTTGGGGCAAAAAAGACAAAAATTTCCTTTGTTTTGGGGGAAAAAGACAGAAATTCCACTTATTTAGAGGCAAAAAGGCAGAAATTCCCCTTATTTTGGAGCAAAAATGAAGAAATTTATCTTTTTATGGCAAAAAGGTATGCATTCCCCTTACTTTCGGGATAAAAAGCAGAAATTCCCCGTATTTTGAAACCAAATTGCAGAAATTCTCATAATTTTCGGGCAAAAAGGCAGAAATTCTCCTTATTTTGGGGCAAAAAGACAGAAGATCTCCATTTTTCGGGAGCAAACATTCAGAAATTCCCCTTATTTTGGGGCAAAATTGCAGAAATTTCCTTTACATTGGGGCAAAATTGCAGAAATTTCCTTTACATTGGGGCAAAATTGCAGAAATTTCCCTTGTTTTGGGGAAAAATGGCAGAAATTTCACTTACTTCAGGGTAATAAGTCAGAAATTCCCCTTATTTTGGGGTAAAAAAGACAGAAATTCTCTTTGTTTTGGGGGAAAAAGACAGAAATTCCACTTATTTAGAGGCAAAAAGGCAGAAATTCCCTTTGTTTTGGAGCAAAAATGAAGAAATTTTCCTTTTTATGGCCAAAAGGTATGCATTCCCATTATTTTCAGGTAAAAAGTCAGAAATTCCCGTATTTTGGAGCAAAATTGCAGAAATTCCTCTAATTTTGGGGCAAAAGGCAGAAATTCCCTTTATTTTGGGGCAAAAATCAGAAATTCCCCTTATTTTGGGGCAAAATTCCAGAAATTTTTTTTTGGGGGGCAAAATTGCAGGAATTTACCTTATTTTGGGGCAAAATTGCAGAAATTTCCCTTATTTGGGGCAAAATTTCAGAAATTTCACTTATTTTCAGGTAAAAAGGCTGAAATTTCCTTTTTTTTTGGGGCAAAAAGGAAGAATTTTTTTTATTTTGGGGCAAAATTGCAGAAATCTCACTTATTATGGGAAAAAATTGCAAAAAATTTTCTTATTTTAGGGGAAAATTGCAGAAATTTCACTTATTTCATAGAAAAAAAGCAAAAATTTTTCTTATTTTGGGGCAAAAAGGCAGAAATTCCCATTAATTTGTGGCAAAAAGGCAGAAATTCACCTTATTTTGGGGTAAAATTGCAGAAATTTCGCATAATTCAGGGCAAAAAGGCAGAAATTTCCCTTATTTTGGGGCAAAATTGCAGAAATTTCACTTATTTCAGTGTAATAAGTCAGAAATTCCCCTTATTTTGAGGCAAAAAAGACAGAAATTTTTTTTGTTTTGAGAGAAAAAGACAAAAATTCCACTCATTTAGAGGCAATAAGGCAGAAATTTCCCTTATTTTGGAGCAAAAATGAAGAAATTTCCCTTTTTTATGGCAAAAAGTTATGCATTCCCCTTATTTTCGGGCAAAAAGGCAGAAATTCCCCGTATTTTGGAGCATAATTGAAGAAATTCCCCTAGTTGTGCTGCAGAAAGACAGAAATTCCCTATATGTTGGGGCAAAAATACAGAAATTCTCCTTATTTTGGGGCATAACTCAGAAATTCCACTTATTTTGGGGCAAAATTCTAGAAATTTCCCTTATTTTGGAACAAAATTGAAGAAATTCCACTTATTTTGGGGCAAAATTCTAGAAATTTCCCTTATTTTGGAACAAAATTGCAGAAATTTCACTTATTTTGGGGCAAAATTGCAGAAATTTCACTTATTTCAGGGAAAAAAGGCAGAAATTCCCCTTATTTTGAGGTAAAAAGGCTGAAATTCCCCTTATTAGGGGGCAAAGAAACAGAAATTTCCCTTATTTTGGGGCAAAACTTAGAAATTCCACTTATTTTGGGGCAAAATTCCAGAAATTTCCCTTATTTTGGGCCACAATTGCAGAAATTTCACTTATTTTGGGGCAAAATTGCAGAAATTTCACTTATTTCAGGGAAAAAAAGGCACAAATTTTCCTTATTTTGGGGCAAAAAGTCAGAAATTCCTAATATTTTGTGGCAAAAATGCAGAAATTCCCCTTATTTTGAGGTAAAAAGGATGAAATTCCCTATATTTGGGGGCAAAGAGGCAGAAATTTCCCTTATTTTGGGGCAAGATTGGAGAAATTTCACTAATTTCAGGGTAATAACTTAGAAAATCCCCTTATTTTGGGGCAAAAAAGACAGAAATTTCCTTTTTTTTGTGGGAAAAAGACAGAAATTCCACTTATTTAGAGGCAAAAAAGGCAGAAATTCCCCTTATTTTGGAGCAAAAATGAAGAAATTTACCTTTTTATGGCAAAAAGGTATGCATTCCCCTTACTTTCGGGCTAAAAAGCAGAAATTTTCCGTATTTTGAAACCAAATTGCAGTAATTCTCATAATTTTCGGGCAAAAAGGCAGAAATTCTCCTTATTTTGGGGCAAAAAGACAGAAGATCTCCATTTTTCGGGAGCAAACATTCAGAAATTCCCCTTATTTTGGGGCAAAATTGCAGAAATTTCCTTTACATTGGGGCAAAATTGCAGAAATTTCCTTTACATTGGGGCAAAATTGCAGAAATTTCCCTTGTTTTGGGGCAAAATGGCAGAAGTTTCACTTACTTCAGGGTAATAAGTCAGAAATTCCCCTTATTTTGGGGCAAAAAAGACAGAAATTCTCTTTGTTTTGGGGGAAAAAGACAGAAATTCCACTTATTTAGAGGCAAAAAGGCAGAAATTCCCTTTGTTTTGGAGCAAAAATGAAGAAATTTTCCTTTTTATGGCCAAAAGGTATGCATTCCCATTATTTTCAGGTAAAAAGGCAGAAATTCCCGTATTTTGGAGCAAAATTGCAGAAATTCCTCTAATTTTGGGGCAAAAGGCAGAAATTCTTTTTATTTTGGGGCAAAAATCAGAAATTCCCCTTATTTTGGGGCAAAATTCCTGAAATTTCCTTTTTTTGGGGCAAAATTGCAGGAATTTACCTTATTTTGGGGCAAAATTGCAGAAATTTCCCTTATTTGGGGCAAAATTTCAGAAATTTCACTTATTTTCAGGTAAAAAGGCTGAAATTTCCTTTGTTTTGGGGCAAAAAGGAAGATATTTTCCTTATTTTGGGGCAAAATTGCAGAAATCTCACTTATTATGGGAAAAATTTGCAAAAAATTTTCTTATTTTAGGGGAAAATTGCAGAAATTTCACTTATTTCAGAGAAAAAAGCAAAAATTTTTCTTATTTTGGGGCAAAAAGGCAGAAATTCCCATTAATTTGTGGCAAAAAGGCAGAAATTCACCTTATTTTGGGGTAAAGTTGCAGAAATTTCGCATATTTTAGGGCAAAAAGGCAGAAATTTCCCTTATTTTGGGGCAAAATTGCAGAAATTTCACATATTTCAGTGTAATAAGTCAGAAATTCCCCTTATTTTGAGGCAAAAAAGACAGAATTTTTTTTGTTTTGAGAGAAAAAGACAGAAATTCCACTTATTTAGAGGCAAAAAGGCAGAAATTTCCCTTATTTTGGAACAAAAATGAAGAAATTTACCTTTTTATGGCAAAAAGGTATGCATTCCCCTTACTTTCAGGATAAAAAGCAGAAATTCCTCGTATTTTGAAGCAAAATTGCAGAAATTCTAATAATTTTCGGGCAAAAAGGTAGAAATTCTCCTTATTTTGGGGAAAAAAGACAGAAAATCTTTTTTTTTCGGGAGCCAACAGTCAGAAATTTCTATTATTTTGGGGCAAAATTGCAGAACTTTCCTTTACATTGGGGCAAAATTGCAGAAATTTCCCTTATTTTGGGGCAAAATTGCAGAAATTTCACTTATTTCAGGGTAATAAGTCAGAAATTTCCCTTATTTTGGGGCAAAAAAGACAGAAATTCCCTTTGTTTTGGAGGAAAAGACAGAAATTCCACTTATTTAGAGGCAAAAAGGCAGAAATTCCCTGTATTTTGGAGCATAATTGAAGAAATTCCCCTAGTTGTGGTGCAGAAAGACAGAAATTCCCAATATGTTGGGGCAAAAATACAGAAATTCTCCTTATTTTGGGGCATAACTCAGAAATTCCACTTATTTTGGGGCAAAATTCTAGAAATTTCCCTTATTTTGGAACAAAATTGCAGAAATTTCACATATTTTGGGGCAAAATTGCAGAAATTTCACTTATTTCAGGGAAAAAAGGCAGAAATTTTCTATATTTTGGGGCAAAAAGGCAGAAATTCCTTATATTTTCTGGCAAAATTCAGAAATTTCCCTTATTTTGAGGTAAAAAGGCTGAAATTCCCCTTATTTTGGGGCAAAAAAACAGAAATTTCCCTTATTTTGGGGCAAAATTGCAGAAATTTCACTTATTTAGAGGCAAAAAGACAGAAATTCTCCTTATTTTAGGGCAAAACTTAGAAATTCCACATATTTTGGGCCAAAATTCCAGAAATTTCTTTTATTTTAAGCCACAATTGCAGAAATTTCACTTATTTTGGGGCAAAATTGCAGAAATTTCACTTATTTCAGGGTAATAACTCAGAAAATCCCCTTATTTTGGGGCAAAAAAGACAGAAATTTCCTTTGTTTTTGGGGGAAAAAGACAGAAATTCCACTTATTTAGAGGCAAAAAGGCAGAAATTCCCCTTATTTTGGAACAAAAATGAAGAAATTTACCTTTTTATGGCAAAAAGGTATGCATTCCCCTTACTTTGGGGATAAAAAGCAGAAATTCCCCGTATTTTGAAACCAAATTGCAGAAATTCTCATAATTCTCGGGCAAAAAGGCAGAAATTCTCCTTATTTTGGGGCAAAAAGACAGAAGATCTCCATTTTTCGGGAGCAAATATTCAGAAATTCCCCTTATTCTGGGGCAAAATTGCAGAAATTTCCTTTACATTGGGGCAAAATTGCAGAATTTTCCTTTACATTGGGGCAAAATTGCAGAAATTTCCCTTGTTTTGGGGCAAAATGGCAGAAATTTCACTTACTTCAGGGTAATAAGTCAGAAATTCCCCTTATTTTGGGGCAAAAAAGACAGAAATTCTCTTTGTTTTGGGGGAAAAAGACAGAAATTCCACTTATTTAGAGGCAAAAAGGCAGAAATTCCCTTTATTTTGGAGCAAAAATGAAGAAATGTCCCTTTTAATGGCAAAAAGGTATGCATTCCCATTATTTTCAGGCAAAAAGGCAGAAATTTCCCTATTTTGGAGCAAAATTGCAGAAATTCCTCTAATTTTGGGGCAAAAGGAAGAAATTCCCATTATTTTGGGGCAAAAAAGAAAATACACCTTATTTATGGGTAAAATTGCAGAAATTTCACATATTTCAGGGCAAAAAGGCAGAAATTCCCCATATTTTGGAGCAAAATTGCAGAAATCCCCTTTGTTGTGGGGCAAAAAGACAGAAATTCCCTATATGTTGAGGCAAAAAGACAGAAATTCTCCTTATTTTGGGGCAAAATTCCAGAAATTTTCTTTCTTTTAGGGCAAAATTGCAAAATTTCACTTATTTTGGGGCAAAATTGCAATAATTTCACTTATTTCAGGGAACAAAGGCAGAAATTTTTATTATTTTGAGGCAAAAAGTCAGAAATTCCTAATATTTTGTGGCAAAAATGCTGAAATTCCCCTTATTTTGAGGTATAAAGCCTGAAATTCCTCTTATTTCAGGGCAAAATTGCAGAAATTCCCCTAGTTGTGGGGCAGAAAAACAGAAATTCCCTATATGTTGGGGCAAAAAGACAGAAATTCTCCTTATTTTGGGGCAAAACTCAGAAATTCCACTTATTTTGGGGCAAAATTGCAGAAATTTCACTTATTTCAGGGAAAAAAGGCAGAAATTTTCTTTATTTTGGGGCAAAAAGGCAGAAATTCCTAATATTTTGTGGTAAAAATGCAGAAATTTCCCTTATTTTGAGGTAAAAAGGCTGAAATTCCCATTATTTGTGGGCAGAAAGGCAAAAAATTCCCTTATTTTGGGGCAATATTGCAGAAATTTCACTTATTTCAGGGTAATAAGTCAGAAATTTTTCTTATTTTGGGGCAAAAAAGAAAGAAAATCCCTTTGTTTTGGGGGGAAAAGACAGAAATTCCACTTATTTAGAGGCAAAAAGCAGAAATTCCCCTTATTTTGAAGCAAAAATGAAGAAATTTTCCTTTTTTAAGGCAAAAAGGTATGTATTCTTCTTATTTTCGGGCATAAAGGCAGAAATACCCCGTATTTTGGAGCAAAATTGCAAAAATTCCCCTAATTGTGGGGCAAAAATGCAGAAATTCCCTATATGTTGGGGCAAAAAGACAGAAATTCTCCATATTTTGGGGCAAAACTCAGAAATTCCACTTATTTTGGGGCAAAATTCCAGAAATTTCTCTTATCCTGGGGCAAAATTGCAGAAATTTCACTTATTTTAGGCAAAATTGCAGAAATTTCCCTTATTTCATGGGAAAAAAAAGAAATTTTGTTATTTTGGGGCAAAAAGGCAGAAATTCCCCTTATTTTGGGGTAAAAAGGCTGAAATTCCCCTTATTTGGGGGCAAAAAGTCAGAAATTTCCCTTTTCTTGGGGCAAAATTGCAGAAATTTCACTTATTTCAGGGTAATAAGTCAGAAATTTTCCTTATTTTGGGGCAAAATACAGAAAATCCCTTTATATTGGGGGAAAAAGACAGAAATTCCACTTATTTCAAGCCAAAAAAGCAGAAATTCCCTTTATTTTGGAGCAAAAATGAAGAAATTTTCCTTTTTTAAGGCAAAAAGTTATGCATTCTTCTAATTTTCGGGCAAAAAGGCAGAAATTCCTCGTATTTTGGAGCAAAATTGCAGAAATTCCCTTAATTGTGGAGCAAAAATGCAGAAATTCCTTTTATGTTGGGGCAAAAAGAAAGAAATTCTCTTTATTTTGGGGCAAAACTCAGAAATTCCACTTATTTTGGGGCAAAATTCCAGAAATTTCCCTTATTCTGGGGCAAAATTGCAGAAATTTCACTTATTTTGTGGCAAATTGCAGAAATTTTACTTATTTCAGAAAAAAAAGTTAGAAATTTTCCTTATTTTGGGTCAAAAAGGCAGGAATTCCCCTTATTTTGAGGTAAAAAAGCTGAAATTCGCCTTATTTGAGGGCAAAGAGAAAGAAATTTCCCTTATTTTGGGGCAAAATTGCAGAAATTTCACTTATTTCAGGGTAATAAGTCAGAAATTCCCTTTATTTTGGGGCAAAAAAGACCGAAATTCCCTTTATTTTGCAGGGAAAGACAGAAATTCCACTTATTTAGAGGCAAACAGGCAGAAATTTCCCTGATTTTCGAGCAAAAATGAAGAAATTTACCTTTTTATGGCAAAAAGGTATGCATTCCCCTTACTATCAGGATAAAAAGCAGAAATTCCTCGTATTTTGAAGCAAAATTGCAGAAATTCTCATAATTTTCGGGCAAAAAGGTAGAAATTCTCCTTATTTTGGGGAAAAAAGACAGAAAATCTTTTTTTTTCGGGAGCAAACAGTCAGAAATTTCCCTTATTTTGGGGCAAAATTGCAGAACTTTCCTTTACATTGGGGCAAAATTGCAGAAATTTCCCTTATTTTGGGGCAAAATTGCAGAAATTTCACTTATTTCAGGGTAATAAGTCAGAAATTCCCCTTATTTTGGGGAAAAAAAACCAGAAATTCTCTTTGTTTTGGGGGAAAAAGACAGAAATTCCCTTTGTTTTGGAGGAAAATACAGAAATTCCACTTATTTAGAGGCAAAAAGGCAGAAATTTCCCTGATTTTGGAGCAAAAAAGAAGAAATTTACCTTTTTATGGCAAAAAGGTATGCATTCCCCTTACTTTCGGGATAAAAAGTAGAAATTCCCCGTATTTTGAAGCAAAATTGCAGAAATTCTCATAATTTTCGGGCAAAAAGGTAGAAATTCTCCTTATTTTGGGGCAAAAAGACAGAAAATCTCCTTTTTTCGGAAGCAAACAGTCAAAAATTTCTTTTATTTTGGGGGAAAATTGCAGAAATTTGTTTTACATTGGGGCAAAATTGCAGAATTTTTTTTTATTTTGGGGCAAAATTGCAGAAATTTCACTTATTTCAGAGTAATAAGTCAGAAATTCCCGTTATTTTATCGCAAAAAAGACAGAAATTCCCTTTGTTTTGGGGGAAAAAGACAGAAATTCCACTTATTTAGAGGCAAAAAGGCAGAAATTCCCCTTATTTTGGAGCAAAAATGAAGAAATTTCCCTTTTTTATGGCAAAAAGATATGCATTCTCTTTATTTTTGGGAAAAGGCAGAAATTTCCCGTATTTGGGAGCAAAATTGCAGAAATTCCCCTAATTGTGGGGTAAAAAGGCAAAATTCCCTATATGTTGGGGAAAAAAGTCAAAAATTCTTCTTATTTTGGGGCAAAACTCAGAAATTCCACTTATTTTTGGGCAAAATTCCAGAAATTTCCCTTATTTTGGGGAAAAATTGCAGAAATTTCACTTATTTTAGGGCAAAATTGGAGAAATTTTACTTATTTCAGGGAAAAAAGGCAGAAATTTTCCTTATTTTGGGGCAAAAATCCAGAAATTCTTAATATTTTGTAGCAAAAATGTAGAAATTCCCCTTATTTTGAGGTAAAAAGGCTAAAATTCTTTATATTTGGGGCAAAAAGGCAGAAATTTCCCTTATTTTGGGGCAAAAAGACAGAAATTCCTTTTATTTTGTGGTAAAAAGGCAGAAATTTCATTTATTTTGGGGCAAAATTGCAGAAATTTCACTTATTTTAGGGCATAATTCAAAAATTCCTTTTATTTTGGGGCAAAAAGTCAAAAATTCCATTTATTTTTTGGTACAAAGGCAGAAATTTCACTTACTTTGAAGTAAAAAGGCAGAAATTCCTCTTATTTTGGGGCAAAAATGAAGAAATTTCTTTTTTTGTGGTAAAAGGTATACATTCCCCATACATTCGGGATAAAAAGCAGAAATTCCCCGTATTTTGAAGCAAAATTGCAGATTCTCATAATTTTCGGGCAAAAAGGGAGAAATTCCCTAATTTTGGGGCAAAAGGCAGAAATTCCTTTTATTTTGGGGCAAAAATCAGAAAATCCCCTTCTTTTGGGGTATAATTTAAGAAATTTCCTTTATTTTGGGACAACATTACAGGAATTTACCTTATTTTGGGGCAAAATTTAAGAAATTTCCCTTATTTGGGGCAAAATTGCAGAAATTTCACTTATTTTCAGGGAAAAAAGCTGAAATTTCCTTTATTTTGGGGCAAAAAAGGAGAAATTCCCCTTATTTTGGGCAAAATTTCAGAAATTTTCCTTATTATTGAGAAAAATTGCAGAAATTTTCCTTATTTTAGGGCAAAATTGCAGAAATTTCACTTATTTCAGAGAAAAAAAGCAAAAATTTTTTTATTTTGGGACAAAAAGGCTGAAATTCCCATTAATTTGTGGCAAAAAGGCAGAAATTCACCTTATTTTGGGGTAAAATTGCAAAAATTTCACATATTTCATGGCAAAAAGGCAGAAATTTCCTTTATTTTGGGGCAAAATTGTAGAAATTTCACTTATTTCAATGTAATAAGTCAGAAATTCCCCTTATTTTGAGGCAAAAATACAGAAATTTCCTTTGTTTTGAGGAAAAAGACAGAAATTCCACTTATTTGGAGGCAAAAAGGCAGAAATTTCCCTTATTTTGGAGCAAAAATGAAGAAATTTCCCTTTTTTATGGCAAAAAGTTTTGCATTCTTCTTATTTTCGGGCAAAAAGGCAGAAATTTCCCGTATTTTGGAGCATAATTGCAGAAATTCCCATAGTTGTGGTGCAGAAAGACAGAAATTCCCTATATGTTGGGGCAAAAAGACAAAAATTCTTCTTATTTTGGGGCAAAACTCAGAAATTCCACTTATTTTGGGGCAAAATTTTAGAAATTTCCCTTCCTTTGGGGCAAAATTGCACAAATTTCACTTATTTTGGGGCAAAATTGCAGAAATTTCACTTATTTCAGGGAAAAAAGTCAGAAATTTTCTTTTTTTTGGGGCAAAAAGGCAGAAATTCCTAATATTTTCAAGGAAAAAGGCAGAAATTCCCCTTATTTTGAGGTAAAAAGGCTGAAATTCCCCTTATTTGGGGGCAAAAAGGCAGAAATTTCCCTTATTTTGGGGCAAAATTGCAGAAATTTCATTATTTAGAGGCAAAAAGACAAAAATTCTCCTTATTTTGGGGCAAAACTTAGAAATTCCACTTATTTTGGGGCAAAATACCAGAAATTTCCCTTATTTTGGGGCAAAATTGCAGAAATTTCACTTATTTTGGGGCAAAATTGCAGAAATTTCACTTATTTCAGGGAAAAAAGGCACAAATTTTCCTTATTTTGGGGAAAAATAACAGAAAATCTCCTTTTTTCGGAAGCAAACAGTCAGAAATTTCTTTTATTTTGGGGGAAAATTGCAGAAATATCTTTTACATTGGGGCAAAATTGCAGAAATTTTCTTTATTTTGGGGCAAAATTGCAGAAATTTAACTTATTTCAGGGTAATAAGTCAGAAATTCCCGTTATTTTGGGGCAAAAAAGACAGAAATTCCCTTTGTTTTGGGGGAAAAAGACAGAAATTCCCCTTATTTAGAGGCAAAAAGGCAGAAATTCCCCTTATTTTGGAGCAAAAATGAAGAAATTTACCTTTTTATAGCAAAAAGGTATGCATTCCCCTTACTTTCGGGATAAAAAGCAGAAATTACCCGTATTTTGAAGCAAAATTGCAGAAATTCTCATAATTTTCGGCCAAAAAGGCAGAAATTCTACTTATTTTGGGGCAAAAAGACAGAAGATCTTCTTTTTTCGGGAGCAAACATTCAGAAATTCCCCTTATTTTGGGGCAAAATTGCAGCAATTTCCTTTACATTGGGGCAAAATTGCAGAAATTTCCCTTATTTTGGGTCAAAATTGCAGAAATTTCACTTACTTCAGGGTAATAAGTCAGAAATTCCTCTTATTTTGGGGCAAAAAATACAGAAATTCTCTTTGTTTTGGGAAAAAAAGACAGAAATTCCACTTATTTAGAGGCAAAAAGGCAGAAATTCCCTTTATTTTGGAGCAAAAATGAAGAAATTTCCCTTTTTATGGCCAAAAGTTATGCATTCCCATTATTTTCAGGCAAAAAGGCAGAAATTCCCCGTATTTTGGAGCAAAATTGCAGAAATTCCCCTAATTTTGGGCCAAAAGGCAGAAATTCCCTTTATTTTGGGGCAAAAATCAGAAATTCCCCTTATTTTGGGGCAAAATTCCAGAAATTTCCTTTATTTTGGGGCAAAATTGAAGGAATTTACCTTATTTTGGGGCAAAATTGAAGAAATTTCCCTTATTTGGGGCAAATTTTCAGAAATTTCACTTATATTCAGGTAAAAAGGCTGAAATTTCCTTTGTTTTGGGGCAAAAAGGAAGAAATTCCCCTTATTTTGGGGCAAAATTGCAGAAATCTGCCTTATTATGGGAAAAAATTGCAAAAATTTCCCTTATTTTAGGGGAAAATTGCAGAAATTTCACTTATTTCAAAGAAAAAAAGCAAAAATTTTTCTTATTTTTGGGCAAAAATGCAGAGATTCCCATTATTTTGGAGCAAAAAAGCAGAAATTCACCTTATTTAGGGGTAAAATTGCAGAAATTTCACATATTTCAGGGCAAAAACGTAGAAAATCCCCGTATTTTGGAGCAAAATTGCAGAAATTTCCCTTATTTTGGGTCAAAATTGCAGAAATTTCACTTACTTCAGGGTAATAAGTCAGAAATTCCCCTTATTTTGGGGCAAAAAAGACAGAAATTCTCTTTGTTTCGGGAAAAAAAGACAGAAATTCCACTTATTTAGAGGCAAATAGGCAGAAATTCTCTTTATTTTGGAGCAAAAATGAAGAAATTTCCCTTTTTATGGCCAAAAGTTATGCATTCCCATTATTTTCAGGCAAAAAGGCAGAAATTCCCCGTATTTTGGAGCAAAATTGCAGAAATTCCCCTAATTTTGGGCCAAAAGGCAGAAATTCCCTTTATTTTAGGGCAAAAATCAGAAATTCCCTTTATTTTGGGGCAAAATTCCAGAAATTTCCTTTATTTTGGGGCAAAATTGAAGGAATTTACCTTATTTTGGGGCAAAATTGCAGAAATTTCCCTTATTTGGGGCAAAATTTCAGAAATTTCACTTATATTCAGGTAAAAAGGCTGAAATTTCCTTTGTTTTGGGGCAAAAAGGAAGAAATTCCCCTTATTTTGGGGCAAAATTGCAGAAATCTGCCTTATTATGGGAAAAAATTGCAAAAATTTCCCTTATTTTAGGGGAAAATTGCAGAAATTTCACTTATTTCAGAGAAAAAAAGCAAAAATTTTTCTTATTTTTGGGCAAAAATGCAGAGATTCCCATTATTTTGGAGCAAAAAAGCAGAAATTCACCTTATTTAGGGGTAAAATTGCAGAAATTTCACATATTTCAGGGCAAAAACGCAGAAAATCCCCGTATTTTGGAGCAAAATTGCAGAAATTTCCCTTATTTTGGGTCAAAATTGCAGAAATTTCACTTACTTCAGGGTAATAAGTCAGAAATTCCCCTTATATTGGGGCAAAAAAGACAGAAATTCTCTTTGTTTTAGGAAAAAAAGACAGAAATTCCACTTATTTAGAGGCAAAAAGGCAGAAATTCCCTTTATTTTGGAGCAAAAATGAAGAAATTTCCCTTTTTATGGCCAAAAGTTATGCATTCCCATTATTTTCAGGCAAAAAGGCAGAAATTCCTCGTATTTTGGAGCAAAATTGCAGAAATTTCCCTAATTTTGGGCCAAAAGGCTGAAATTCCCTTTATTTTGGGGCAAAAATCAGAAATTCCCCTTATTTTGGGGCAAAATTCCTGAAATTTCCTTTATTTTGGGGCAAAATTGAAGGAATTTACCTTATTTTGGGGCAAAATTGCAGAAATTTCCCTTATTTGGGGCAAAATTTCAGAAATTTCACTTATATTCAGGTAAAAAGGCTGAAATTTCCTTTGTTTTGGGGCAAAAAGGAAGAAATTCCCCTTATTTTGGGGCAAAATTGCAGAAATCTGCCTTATTATGGGAAAAAATTGCAAAAATTTCCCTTATTTTAGGGGAAAATTGCAGAAATTTCACTTATTTCAGAGAAAAAAAGCAAAAATTTTTCTTATTTTTGGGCAAAAATGCAGAGATTCCCATTATTTTGGAGCAAAAAAGTAGAAATTCACTTTATTTAGGGGTAAAATTGCAGAAATTTCACATATTTCAGGGCAAAAACGCAGAAAATCCCCGTATTTTAGAGCAAAATTGCAGAAATTCCCCTAGTTGTGGGGCAAAAAAACAAAAATTCCTTATATGTTGGGGCAGAAAGACAGAAATTCTCCTTATTTTGGGGCAAAACTCAGAAATTCCACTTATTTTGGGGCAAAATTCCAGAAATTTTCCTTCTTTTGGGGCAAAATTGCAAAATTTCACTTATTTTGGGGCAAAATTGCAGAAATTTCACTTATTTCAGGGAAAAAAGGCAGAAATTTTCCTTATTTTGGGGCAAAAAGTCAGAAATTCCTAATATTTTGTGGCAAAAATGCAGAAATTCCCCTTATTTGAGGTATAAAGGCTGAAATTCTCCTTATTTCAGGGCAAAATTGCAGAAATTCCCCTAGTTGTTGGGCAAAAAGACAGAAATTCTCCTTATTTTGGGGCAAAACTCAGAAATTCCACTTATTTTGGGACAAAATTCAAGAAATTTCCCTTATTTTGGGGCAAAAATGCAGAAATTTCACTTATTTTGGGCAAAATTGCAGAAATTTCCCTTATTTCATGGAAAAAAAAGAAATTTTGTTATTTTGGGGCAAAAAGGCAGAAATTCATTTTATTTTGACGTAAAAAGGCTTAAATTGCCCTTATTTGGGGGCAAAAAGGCAGAAATTTCCCTTATTTTGGGGCAAAATTGCAGAAATTTCACTTATTTCAGGGTAATAAGTAAGAAATTCCCCTTATTTTGGGGCAAAAAAGACAGAAAATCCCTTTGTTTTGGGGGAAAAAGACAGAAATTCCACTTATTTAGAGGCAAAAAAGCAGAAATTCCCTTTATTTTGGAGCAAAAATGAAGAAATTTCCCTTTTTTAAGGCAAAAAGTTATGCATTGTTCTTATTTTCGGGCAAAAAGGCAGAAATTCCTCATATTTTGGAGCAAAATTGCAGAAATTCCCCTAATTGTGGGGCAAAAATGCAGAAATTTTTTTATGTTGGGGCAAAAAGACAGAAATTCTCCTTATTTTGAGGCAAAACTCAGAAATTCCACTTATTTTGGTGCAAAATTCCAGAAATTTCCCTTATTCTGGGGCAAAATTGCAGAAATTTCACTTATTTTGTTGCAAAATTGCAGAAATTTTTCTTATTTCAATGAAAAAAGTTAGAAATTTTTCTTATTTTGGGTAAGAAAGGCAGGAATTCTTCTTATTTTGAGGTAAAATTCTGAAATTCCCCTTATTTGAGGGCAAAGAGGCAGAAATTTCCCTTATTTTGGGGCAAAATTGCAGAAATTTCACTAATTTCAGGGTAATAAGTCAGAAATTCCCCTTATTTTGGGGCAAAAAAGACAGAAATTCCCTTTATTTTGGAGGAAAAGACAGAAATTCCACTTATTTAGAGGCAAAAAGGCAGAAATTTCCCTGATTTTGGAGCAAAAATGAAGAAATTTGCCTTTTTATGGCAAAAAGGTATGCATTCCCCTTTACTTTCGGGATAAAAAGCAGAAATTCCCCGTATTTTAAAGCAAAATTGCAGAAATTCTCATAATTTTCGGGCAAAAAGGCAGAAATTCTCCTTATTTTGGGGAAAAAAGACAGAAAATCTCCTTTTTTCGGGAGCAAATAGTCAGAAATTTCCCTTATTTTGGGGCAAAATTGCAGAAATTTCCTTTACATTGGGGCAAAATTGAAAAATTTTCCTTATTTTGGGGCAAAATTGCAGAAATTTCACTTATTTCAGGGTAATAAGTCAGAAATTCCCCTTATTTTGGGGCAAAAAAGACAGAAATTCCTTTTGTTTGGGGGAAAAAGACAGAAATTCCACTTATTTAGAGGCAAAAAGGCAGAAATTCTCCTTATTTTGAAGCAAAAATGAAGAAATTTTCCTTTTTTATGGCAAAAAGTTATGCATTCCCTTTATTTTTGGGAAAAGGCAGAAATTCCCTGTATTTTGGAGCAAAATTGCAGAAATTCCCCTAATTGTGGGGCAAAAAGGCAGAAATTCCCTATATGTTGAGGAAAAAAGACAGAAATTCTCCTTACTTTGGGGCAAAACTCAGAAATTCCACATATTTTTGGGCAAAATTCCAGAAATTTCCCTTATTTTGGGGAAAAATTGCAGAAATTTCACTTATTTTAGGGCAAAATTGGAGAAATTTCACTTATTTCAGAGAAAAAAGGCAGATATTTTCCTTATTTTTGGGCAAAAATGCAGAAATTCTTAATATTTTGTGGCAAAAATGTAGAAATTTCCATTATTTTGAGGTAAAAAGGCTGAAATTCCCTTTATTTGGGGGGCAAAAAGGCAGAAATTTCCCTTATTTTGGGGAAAAATTGCAGAAATTTCACTTATTTCGAGGCAAAACGACAGAAATTCTCCTTATTTTGGGGCAAAACTTAGAAATTCCACTTATTTTGGGGCAAAATTCCAGAAATTTCCCTTATTTTGGGGCATAATTGCAGAAATTTCACTTATTTTGGGGCAAAATTGCAGAAATTTTACTTATTTCAGGGAAAATTTAGAAATTTTCCTTATTTTGTGTAAAAAAGGCAGGAATTCCCCTTATTTTGAGGTAAAAAGGCTGAAATTCCCCTTATTTGAGGGCAAAGAGGCAGAAATTTCCCTTATTTTGGGGCAAAATTGCAGAAATTTCACTTATTTCAGGGTAATAAGTCAGAAATTCCCCTTATTTTGGGGCAAAAAAGACAAAAATTCTCTTTATTTTGGAGGAAAAGACAGAAATTCCACTTATTTAGAGGCAAAAAGGCAGAAATTCCCCTTATTTTGGAGCAAAAATGAAGAAATTTAACTTTTTATGGCAAAAAGGTATGCATTCCCCTTACTTTCGGGATAAAAAGCAGAAATTCCCCCTATTTTGAAGCAAAATTGCAGAAATTCTCATAATTATCGGGCAAAAAGGCAGAAATTCTCCCTATTTTGGGGCAAAAACACAGAAGATCTCCTTTTTTTGGGAGCAAACAGTCAGAAATTTACCCTTATTTTGGGACAAATTTGCAGAAATTTCCTTTACATTGGGGCAAAATTGCAGAAATTTCCCTTATTTTGGGGAAAAATTGCAGAAATTTCACTTACTTCAGGGTAATAAGTCAGAAATTCCCCTTATTTTGGGGCAAAAAAGACAGAAATTCTCTTTGTTTTGGGGGAAAAAGACAGAAATTCCACTTACTTAGAGGCAAAAAGGCAGAAATTCCCTTTATTTTGGAGCAAAAATGAAGAAATTTCCCTTTTTATGGCAAAAAGGTATGCATTCCCATTATTTTCAGGCAAAAAGGCAGAAATTCCCCGTATTTTGGAGCAAAATTGCAGAAATTCCCCTAATTTTGGGGCAAAAGGCAGAAATTCCCTATATTTTGGGGCAAAAATCAGAAATTCCCCTTATTTTGGGGAAAATTCAAGAAATTTCCTTTGTTTTGGGGAAAAATTGCAGGAATTTACCTTATTTTGGGGCAAAATTGTAGTAATTTTTCTTATTTGGGGCAATATTTCAAAAATTTCACTTATTTTCAGGTAAAAAGGCTGAAATTTCCTTTGTATTGGGGCAAAAAGGAAGAAATTCCCCTTATTTGGGGCAAAATTGCAGAAATCTCCATTATTATGGGAAAAAATTGCAAAATTTTTTTTTATTTTAGGGGAAAATTGCAGAAATTTCACTTATTTCAGAGAAAAGAAGCAAAATTTTTTCTTATTTTGGGGCAAAAAGGCAGAAATTCCCATTATTTTGGGGCAAAAAAGCAGAAATTTACCTTATTTAGGGGTAAAATTGCAGAAAATTCACATATTTCAGAGCAAAAAGGCAGAAATTCCCCGTATTTTGGAGCAAAATTGCAGAAATTCCCCTAGTTGTGGGGCAAAAAGACAGAAATTCCCTATATGTTAGGGCAAAAAGACAGAAATTCTCCTTATTTTGGGGCAAAACTTAGAAATTCCACTTATTTTGGGGCAAAATTCCAGAAATTTTCCTTATTTTAGGGGCAAAATTGCAAAATTTCACATATTTTGGGGCAAAATTGCAGAAATTTCACTTATTTCAGGGAAAAAAGGCAGAAATTTTCCTTATTTTGGGGCAAAAATTCAGAAATTCCTAATATTTTGTGGCAAAAATGCAGAAATTCCCCTTATTTTGAGGTATAAAGGCTGAAATTCCCCTTATTTCAGGACAAAAAGGCCGAAATTTCCCTTATTTTGGGGACAAAATTGCAGAAATTTCACTTATTTTAGGGTAATAAGTCAGAAATTCCCCTTATTTTGGGGCAAAAAAGACAGAAATTCCCTTTGTTTTGGGGGAAAAAGACAGAAATTCCACTTATTGAGAAGCAAAAAGGCAGATATTCCACTTATTTTGGAGCAAAAATGAAGAAATTTCCCTTTTTATGGCAAAAAGTTATGCATTCCCATTATTTTCAGGGAAAAAGGTAGAAATTCCCCGTATTTTGGAGCAAAATTGCAGAAATTCCCCTAATATTGGGGCAAAAGGCAGAAATTTCCTTTTTTTGGCAAAAATCAGAAATTCCCCTTATTTTGGGGCAAAATTCCAGAAATTTCCTTTATTTTGGGGCAAAATTGCAGGAATTTACCTTATTTTGGGGCAAAAGTTCAGAAATTTCACTAATTTTCAGTTAAAAAGGCTGAAATTTTCTTTGTTTTGGGGCAAAAAGAAAGAAATTCCCCTTATTTTGGGACAAAATTGCAGAAATCTCCCTTATTATAGGAAAAAATGGCAAAAATTTCCCTTATTTTAGGGGAAAATTGCAGAAATTTCACTTATTTCAGAGAAAAAAAGCAAAAATTTTTCTTATTTTGGGGCAAAAAGGCAGAAATTCCCATTAATTTGTGGCAAAAAGGCAGAAATTCACCTTATTTTGGGGTAAAATTGCAGAAATTTTACATATTTCAGGACAAAAAGGCAGAAATTTCCCTTATTTTGGGGCAAAAAAGTAGAAATTCACCTTATTTAGGGGTAAAATTGCAGAAATTTCACATATTTCAGGGCAAAAAGGCAGAAATTTTCCGTATTTTGGAGCAAAATTGCAGAAATTCCCCTAGTTGTGGGGCAAAAAGACAGAAATTCCGTATATGTTGGGGCAAAAAGAAAGAAATTCTTTTTATTTTGGGGCAAAACTTAGAAATTCCACTTATTTTGGGGCAAAATTCCAGAAATTTTCCTTATTTTGGGGCAAAATTGCAAAATTTCACTTATTTTGGGGCAAAATTGCAGAAATTTCACTTATTTCAGGGAAAAAAGGCACAAATTTTCCTTATTTTGGGGCAAAAAGTCAGAAATTCCTAATATTTTGTTGCAAAAATGCAGAAATTCCCCTTATTTTGAGGTATAAAGGCTGAATTCCCCTTATTTGGCAGCAAAACTTAGAAATTCTACTTATTTTGGGGCAAAATTCCAGAAATTTTTTATATTTTGGAGCAAAATTGCAAAATTTCACTTATTTTGGGGCAAAATTGCAGAAATTTCACTTATTTCAGGGAAAAAAGGCAGAAATTTTCCTTATTTTGGGGCAAAAAGTGAGAAATTCCTAATATTTTGTGGCAAAAATGCAGAAATTCCCCTTATTTTGAGGTATAAGGCTGAAATTCGCCATATTTCAGGGCAAAAAGGCAGAAATTTCCCTTATTTTGAGGTAAAATTGCAGAAATTTCACTTAATTTAGGGTAATAAGTCAAAAATTCCCCTTATTTTGGGGCAAAAATACAGAAATTCCCTTTGTTTTGGGGGAAAAAGACAAAAATTCCACTTATTTAGAGGCAAAAAAGCAGAAATTCCCCTAATTTGAAGCAAAAATGAAGAAATTTCCCTTTTTATGGCAAAAAGATATGCATTCCCATTATTTTCAGGCAAAAAGGCAGAAATTCCCCGTATTTTGAAGCAAAATTGCAGAAATTCCCCTAATTTTGGGGCAAAAGGCAGAAATTCCCTTTATTTTGGGGCAAAAATCAGAAATTCCCCTTATTTTGGGGCAAAATTCCAGAAATTTCCTTTATTTTGGGGCAAAATTGCAGGATTTACCTTATTTTGGGGCAAAATTGCAGAAATTATCTTTATTTGTGGCAAAATTTCAGACATTTCACATATTTTCAGGTAAAAAGGCTGAAATTTCCTTTGTTTTGGGGCAAAAAACAAGAAATTCCCCTTATTTTGGGGCAAAATTGCAGAAATCTCCCTTATTATGGGAAAAAATTGCAAAATTTTCCCTTATTTTAGGGGAAAATTGCAGAAATTTCACATATTTCAGAGAAAAAAAGCAAAATTTTTTTTTATTTTGGGGCAAAAAAGCAGAGATTCACCTTATTTAGGGGTAAAATGGCTAAAATTTCACATATTTCAGGGCAAAAAGGCAGAAATTCCCCGTATTTTGGAGCAAAATTGCAGAAATTCCCCCAGTTGTGGGGCAAAAAGTCAGAAATTCCCTATATGTTGGGGCAAAAAGACAGAAATTCTCCTTATTTTGGGGCAAAACTTAGAAATTCCACTTATTTTGGGGCAAAATTCCAGAAATTTTCCTTATTTTGGGGCAAAATTGCAGAATTTCACTTATTTTGGGGCAAAATTGCACAAATTTCACTTATTTCAGGGAAAAAAGGCAGAAATTTTCCTTATTTTAGGGCAAAAAGTCAGAAATTCCTAATATTTTGTGGCAAAAATGCAGAAATTCCTCTTATTTTGAGGTATAAAGGCTGAAATTCCCCTTATTTCAGGGCAAAAAAGCAGAAATTTCCCTTATTTGGGGCAAAATTGCAGAAATTTCACTTATTTTAGGGTAATAAGTAAGAAATTCCCCTTATTTTGGGGCAAAAAGACAGAAATTCCCTTTGTTTTGGGGGAAAAGACAGAAATTCCACTTATTGAGAAGCAAAAAGGCAGAAATTCCCTTTATTTTGGGGCAAAAATCAGAAATTCTCCTTATTTTGGGGCAAAATTCCAGAAATTTCCTTTATTTTGGGGCAAAATTGCAGGAATTTACCTTATATTTGGGCAAAAGTGCAGAAATTTCCCTTATTTGGTGCAAAATTTCAGAAATTTCACTTATTTTCAGGTAAAAAGGCTGAAATTTCCTTTGTTTTGGGGCAAAAAAAAAATTACCCTTATTTTGGGGCAAAATTGCAGAAATCTCCCTTATTATGGGAAAAAATTGCAAAAATTTCCCTTATTTTAGAGGAAAATTGCAGAAATTTCACTTATTTCAGAGAAAAAAAGCAAAAATTTTTCTTATTTTGGGGCAAAAGGCAGAAATTCCCATTATTTTGGGGCAAAAAAGCAGAAATTCACCTTATTTAGGGGTAAAATTGCAGAAATTTCACATATTTCAGGGCAAAAAGGCAGAAATTCCCCGTATTTTGGAGCAAAATTGCAGAAATTCCCCTAGTTGTGGGGCAAAATAACAGAAATTCCCTATATGTTGGGGCAAAAAGACAGAATTTCTCCTTATTTTGGGGCAAAATTAGAAATTCCACTTATTTTGGGTCAAAATTCCAGAAATTTTTCTTATTTTGGAGCAAAATTGCAAAATTTCACTTATTTTGGGGCAAAATGGCAGAAATTTCACTTATTTCAGGGAAAAAAGGCAGAAATTTTCCTTATTTTGGGGCAAAAAGTCAGAAATTCCTAATATTTTGTGGCAAAAATGCAGAAATTCCCCTTATTTTGAGGTATAAAGGCTGAAATTCCCCTTATTTCAGGGCAAAAAGGCAGAAATTTCCCTTATTTTGGGGTAAAATGGCAGAAATTTTACTTATTTTAGGGTAATAAGTCAGAAATTCCCCTTATTTTGGGGCAAAAATACAGAAATTCCCTTTGTTTTCGGGAAGAAGACAGAAATTCCACTTATTTAGAGGCAAAAAAGCAGAAATTCCCCTTATTTTGAAGCAAAAATGAAGAAATTTCCCTTTTTATGGCAAAAAGATATGCATTCCCATTATTTTCAGGCAAAAAGGCAGAAATTCCCCGTATTTTGAAGCAAAATTGCAGAAATTCCCCTAATTTTGGGGCAAAAGGCAGAAATTCCCTTTATTTTGGGGCAAAAATCAGAAATTCCCCTTATTTTGGGGCAAAATTCCAGAAATTTCCTTTATTTTGGGGCAAAATTGCAGGAATTTACCTTATTTTGGGGTAAATTGCAAAATTTCCCTTATTTGGGGCAAAATTACAGAAATTTCCCTTATTTTCAGATAAAAAGGCTGAAATTTCCTTTGTTTTGGGGCAAAAAATAAGAAATTCCCCTTATTTTGGGGCAAAATTGCAGAAATCTCCCTTATTATGGGAAAAAATTGCAAAAATTTCCCTTTTTAGGGGAAAATTGAAGAAATTTCACATATTTCAGAGAAAAAAGGCAAAAATTTTTTTTATTTTGGGGCAAAAAAGCAGAGATTCACCTTATTTAGGTGTAAAATTGCTGAAATTTCACATATTTCAGGGCAAAAAGGCAGAAATTCCCCGTATTTTGGAGCAAAATTGCAGAAATTCCCCTAGTTGTAGGGCAAAAAGTCAGAAATTCCCTATATGTTGGGGCAAAAAGACAGAAATTCTCCTCATTTTGGGGCAAAACTTAGAAATTCCACTTATTTTGGGGCAAAATTCCAGAAATTTTCCTTATTTTGGGGCAAAATTGCAGAATTTCACTTATTTTGGGGCAAAATTGCAGAAATTTCACTTATTTCAGGGAAAAAAGGCAGAAATTTTCCTTATTTTAGGGCAAAAAGTCAGAAATTCCTAATATTTTGTTGCAAAAATGCAGAAATTCCCCTTAATTTGAGGTATAAAGGCTGAAATTCCCCTTATTTCAGGGCAAAAAGGCAGAAATTTCCCTTATTTTGGGGCAAAATTGCAGAAATTTCACTTATTTTAGGGTAATAAGTCAGAAATTCCCCTTATTTTGGGGCAAAAAGACAGAAATTCCCTTTGTTTTGGGGGAAAAGACAGAAATTCCACTTATTGAGAAGCAAAAAGGCAGAAATTCCCTTTATTTTGGGGCAAAAATCAGAAATTCTCCTTATTTTGGGGCAAAATTCCAGAAATTTCCTTTATTTTGGGGCAAAATTGCAGGAATTTACCTTATATTTGGGCAAAAGTGCAGAAATTTCCCTTATTTGGTGCAAAATTTCAGAAATTTCACTTATTTTCAGGTAAAAAGGCTGAAATTTCCTTTGTTTTGGGGCAAAAAAAAAATTACCCTTATTTTGGGGCAAAATTGCAGAAATCTCCCTTATTATGGGAAAAAATTGCAAAAATTTCCCTTATTTTAGAGGAAAATTGCAGAAATTTCACTTATTTCAGAGAAAAAAAGCAAAAATTTTTCTTATTTTGGGGCAAAAGGCAGAAATTCCCATTATTTTGGGGCAAAAAAGCAGAAATTCACCTTATTTAGGGGTAAAATTGCAGAAATTTCACATATTTCAGGGCAAAAAGGCAGAAATTCCCCGTATTTTGGAGCAAAATTGCAGAAATTCCCCTAGTTGTGGGGCAAAATAACAGAAATTCCCTATATGTTGGGGCAAAAAGACAGAATTTCTCCTTATTTAGGGGCAAAATTAGAAATTCCACTTATTTTGGGGCAAAATTCCAGAAATTTTTCTTATTTTGGAGCAAAATTGCAGAATTTCACTTATTTTGGGGCACAATTGCAGAAATTTCACTTATTTCAGGGAAAAAAGGCAGAAATTTTCCTTATTTTGGGGCAAAAAGTCAGAAATTCCTAATATTTTGTGGCAAAAATGCAGAAATTCCCCTTATTTTGAGGTATAAAGGCTGAAATTCCCCTTATTTCAGGGCAAAAAGGCAGAAATTTCCCTTATTTTGGGGTAAAATGGCAGAAATTTTACTTATTTTAGGGTAATAAGTCAGAAATTCCCCTTATTTTGGGGCAAAAATACAGAAATTCCCTTTGTTTTCGGGAAGAAGACAGAAATTCCACTTATTTAGAGGCAAAAAAGCAGAAATTCCCCTTATTTTGAAGCAAAAATGAAGAAATTTCTCTTTTTATGTCAAAAAGATATGCATTTCCATTATTTTCAGGCAAAAAGGCAGAAATTCCCCGTATTTTGAAGCAAAATTGCAGAAATTCCCCTAATTTTGGGGCAAAAGGCAGAAATTCCCTTTATTTTGGGGCAAAAATCAGAAATTCCCCTTATTTTGGGGCAAAATTCCAGAAATTTCCTTTATTTTGTGGCAAAATTGCAGGAATTTACCTTATTTTGGGGCAAAATTGCAGAAATTTCTCTTATTTGGGGCAAAATTTCAGAAATTTCACTTATTTTCAGGTAAAAAGGCTGAAATTTCCTTTTTTTGGGGCAAAAAGGAAGAAATTCCCCTTATTTTGGGGCAAAATTGCAGAAATCTCCCTTATCATGGGAAAAAATTGCAAAAATTTCCCTTATTTTAGGGGAAAATTGCAGAAATTTCACTTATTTCAGAGAAAAAAAGCAAAAATTTTTCTTATTTTGGGGCAAAAGGCAGAAATTCCCATTATTTTGGGGCAAAAAAGGAGAAATTCACCTTATTTAGGGGTAAAATTGCAGAAATTTCACATATTTCAGGGCAAAAAGGCAGAAATTCCCCGTATTTTGGAGCAAAATTGCAGAAATTCCCCTAGTTGTGGGGCAAAATAACAGAAATTCCCTATTTGTTGGGGCAAAAAGACAGAATTTCTCCTTATTTTGGGACAAAACTTAGAAATTCCACTTATTTTGGGGCAAAATTCCAGAAATTTTTCTTATTTTGGAGCAAAATTGCAAAATTTCACTTTTTTTGGAGCAAAATTGCAGAAATTTCACTTATTTCAGGGAAAAAGGCAGAAATTTTCCTTATTTTGGGGCAAAAAGTCAGAAATTCCTAATATTTTGTGGCAAAAATGTAGAAATTCCCCTTATTTTGAGGTATAAAGGCTGAAATTCCCTTTATTTCAGGGCAAAAAGGCAGAAATTTCCCTTATTTTAGGGCAAAATTGCAGAAATGTCACTTATTTTAGGGTAATAAGTGAGAAATTCTTCTTCTTTTGGGGCAAAAAAGACAGAAATTCCCTTTGTTTTCAAGGAAAAAGACAGAAATTCCACTTATTGAGAAGCAAAAAGGCAGAAATTTCTCTTATTTTGAAGCAAAAATGAAGAAATTTCCCTTTTTATGGCAAAAATATATGCATTTCCATTATTTTCAGGCAAAAAGGCAGAAATTCCCCGTATTTTGAAGCAAAATTGCAGAAATTCCCCTAATTTTGGGGCAAAAGGCAGAAATTCTCTTTATTTTGGGGCAAAAATCAGAAATTCCCCTTATTTTGGGGCAAAATTCCAGAAATTTCCTTTATTTTGGGGCAAAATTGCAGGAATTTATTTTATTTTGGGGCAAAATTGCAGAAATTTCCCTTATTTGGGGCAAAATTTCCGAAATTTCACTTATTTTCAGGTAAAAAGGCTGAAATTTCCTTTGTTTTGGGGCAAAAAGGAAGAAATTCCCCTTATTTTGGGGCAAAATTGCAGAAATCTCCCTTATTATGGGAAAAAATTGCAAAAATTTCCCTTAGATTAGGGGAAAATTGCAGAAATTTCACTGATTTCAGAGAAAAAAAGCAAAAATTTTTCTTATTTTGGGGCAAAAAAGCAGAAATTTACCTTATTTAGGGGTAAAATTGCAGAAATTTCACATATTTCAGGGGAAAAAGACAGAAATTCCCCGTATTTTGGAGCAAAATTGCAGAAATTCCCCTAGTTGTGGGGCCAAAAGACAGAAATTCCTTATATGTTGGGGCAAAAAGACAGAAATTCCCCTTATTTTGGGGCAAAACTTAGAAATTCCACTTATTGTGGGGCAAAATTCCAGAAATTTTCCTTATTTTGGGGCAAAATTGCAAAATTTCACTGATTTTGGGGCAAAATTGCAGAAATTTCACTTATTTCAGGGAAAAAAGGCAGAAATTTTCCTTATTTTAGGGCAAAAAGTCAGAAATTCCTAATATTTTGTGGCAAAAATGCAGAAATTCCCCTTATTTTGAGGTATAAAGGCTGAAATTCCCCTTATTTCAGGGCAAAAATGTAGAAATTTCCCTTATTTTGGGGCAAAATTGCAGAAATTTCACTTATTTTAGGGTAATATGTCAGAAATTCCCCTTATTTTGGGGCAAAAAGACAGAAATTCCCTTTGTTTTGGGGGAAAAGACAGAAATTCCACTTATTGAGAAGCAAAAAGGCAGAAATTCCCTTTATTTTGGGGCAAAAATCAGAAATTCTCCTTATTTTGGGGCAAAATTCCAGAAATTTCCTTTATTTTGGGGCAAAATTGCAGGAATTTACCTTATTTTGGGGCAAAATTGCAGAATTTCCCTTATTTGGGGCAAAATTTCAGAAATTTCACTTATTTTCAGGTAAAAAGGCTGAAATTTCCTTTGTTTTGGGGCAAAAAGAAAAAAATACCCTTATTTTGGGGCAAAATTGCAGAAATCTCCCTTATGGGAAAAAATTGCAAAAATTTCCCTTATTTTAGAGGAAAATTGAAGAAATTTCACTTATTTCAGAGAAAAAAAGCAAAAATGTTTTTTTTATTTTGGGGCAAAAAGGCAGAAATTCCTATTATTTTGGGACAAAAAATTAGAAATTTACCTTAATTAGGGGTAAAATTGCAGAAATTTCACATATTTCAGGGCAAAAAGGCAGAAATTCCCCGTATTTTGGAGCAAATTTGCAGAAATTCCCCTAGTTGTGGGGCAAAATAACAGAAATTCCATATATGTTGGGGCAAAAAGACAGAATTTCTTCTTATTTTGGGGCAAAACTTAGAAATTCTACTTATTTTGGGGCAAAATTCCAGAAATTTTTTATATTTTGGAGCAAAATTGCAAAATTTCACTTATTTTGGGGCAAAATTGCAGAAATTTCACTTATTTCAGGGAAAAAAGGCAGAAATTTTCCTTATTTTGGGGCAAAAACTGAGAAATTCCTAATATTTTGTGGCAAAAATGCAGAAATTCCCCTTATTTTGAGGTATAAAGGCTGAAATTCGCCATATTTCAGGGCAAAAAGGCAGAAATTTCCCTTATTTTGAGGTAAAATTGCAGAAATTTCACTTAATTTAGGGTAATAAGTCAAAAATTCCCCTTATTTTGGGGCAAAAATACAGAAATTCCCTTTTTTTTGGGGGAAAAAGACAAAAATTCCACTTATTTAGAGGCAAAAAAGCAGAAATTCCCCTAATTTGAAGCAAAAATGAAGAAATTTCCCTTTTTATGGCAAAAAGATATGCATTCCCATTATTTTCAGGCAAAAAGGCAGAAATTCCCCGTATTTTGAAGCAAAATTGCAGAAATTCCCCTAATTTTGGGGCAAAAGGCAGAAATTCCCTTTATTTTGGGGCAAAAATCAGAAATTCCCCTTATTTTGGGGCAAAATTCCAGAAATTTCCTTTATTTTGGGGCAAAATTGCAGCAATTTTCCTTATTTTGGGGCAAAATTGCAGAAATTTCTCTTATTTGGGGCAAAATTTCAGAAATTTCACTTATTTTCAGGTAAAAAGGCTGAAATTTCCTTTGTTTTGGGGCAAAAAATAAGAAATTCCCCTTATTTTGGGGCAAAATTGCAGAAATCTCCCTTATTATGGGAAAAAATTGCAAAAATTTCCCTTTTTAGGGGAAAATTGAAGAAATTTCACATATTTCAGAGAAAAAAGGCAAAAATTTTTTTTATTTTGGGGCAAAAAAGCAGAGATTCACCTTATTTAGGGGTAAAATTGCTGAAATTTCACATATTTCAGGGCAAAAAGGCAGAAATTCCCCGTATTTTGGAGCAAAATTGCAGAAATTCCCCTAGTTGTAGGGCAAAAAGTCAGAAATTCCCTATATGTTGGGGCAAAAAGACAGAAATTCTCCTCATTTTGGGGCAAAACTTAGAAATTCCACTTATTTTGGGGCAAAATTCCAGAAATTTTCCTTATTTTAAGGCAAAATTGCAGAATTTCACTTATTTTGGGGCAAAATTGCAGAAATTTCACTTATTTCAGGGAAAAAAGGCAGAAATTTTCCTTATTTTAGGGCAAAAAGTCAGAAATTCCTAATATTTTGTGGCAAAAATGCAGAAATTCCCCTTAATTTGAGGTATAAAGGCTGAAATTCCCCTTATTTCAGGGCAAAAAGGCAGAAATTTCCCTTATTTTGGGGCAAAATTGCAGAAATTTCACTTATTTTAGGGTAATAAGTCAGAAATTCCCCTTATTTTGGGGCAAAAAGACAGAAATTCCCTTTGTTTTGGGGGAAAAGACAGAAATTCCACTTATTGAGAAGCAAAAAGGCAGAAATTCCCTTTATTTTGGGGCAAAAATCAGAAATTCTCCTTATTTTGGGGCAAAATTCCAGAAATTTCCTTTATTTTGGGGCAAAATTGCAGGAATTTACCTTATATTTGGGCAAAAGTGCAGAAATTTCCCTTATTTGGTGCAAAATTTCAGAAATTTCACTTATTTTCAGGTAAAAAGGCTGAAATTTCCTTTGTTTTGGGGCAAAAAAAAATTACCCTTATTTTGGGGCAAAATTGCAGAAATCTCCCTTATTATGGGAAAAAATTGCAAAAATTTCCCTTATTTTAGAGGAAAATTGCAGAAATTTCACTTATTTCAGAGAAAAAAAGCAAAAATTTTTCTTATTTTGGGGCAAAAGGCAGAAATTCCCATTATTTTGGGGCATAAAAGCAGAAATTCACCTTATTTAGGGGTAAAATTGCAGAAATTTCACATATTTCAGGGCAAAAAGGCAGAAATTCCCCGTATTTTGGAGCAAAATTGCAGAAATTCCCCTAGTTGTGGGGCAAAATAACAGAAATTCCCTATATGTTGGGGCAAAAAGACAGAATTTCTCCTTATTTAGGGGCAAAATTAGAAATTCCACTTATTTTGGGGCAAAATTCCAGAAATTTTTCTTATTTTGGAGCAAAATTGCAGAATTTCACTTATTTTGGGGCACAATTGCAGAAATTTCACTTATTTCAGGGAAAAAAGGCAGAAATTTTCCTTATTTTGGGGCAAAAAGTCAGAAATTCCTAATATTTTGTGGCAAAAATGCAGAAATTCCCCTTATTTTGAGGTATAAAGGCTGAAATTCCCCTTATTTCAGGGCAAAAAGGCAGAAATTTCCCTTATTTTGGGGTAAAATGGCAGAAATTTTACTTATTTTAGGGTAATAAGTCAGAAATTCCCCTTATTTTGGGGCAAAAATACAGAAATTCCCTTTGTTTTCGGGAAGAAGACAGAAATTCCACTTATTTAGAGGCAAAAAAGCAGAAATTCCCCTTATTTTGAAGCAAAAATGAAGAAATTTCTCTTTTTATGGCAAAAAGATAAGCATTCCCATTATTTTCAGGCAAAAAGGCAGAAATTCCCCGTATTTTGAAGCAAAATTGCAGAAATTCCCCTAATTTTGGGGCAAAAGGCAGAAATTCCCTTTATTTTGGGGCAAAAATCAGAAATTCCCCTTATTTTGGGGCAAAATTCCAGAAATTTCCTTTATTTTGTGGCAAAATTGCAGGAATTTACCTTATTTTGGGGCAAAATTGCAGAAATTTCTCTTATTTGGGGCAAAATTTCAGAAATTTCACTTATTTTCAGGTAAAAAGGCTGAAATTTCCTTTTTTTGGGGCAAAAAGGAAGAAATTCCCCTTATTTTGGGGCAAAATTGCAGAAATCTCCCTTATCATGGGAAAAAATTGCAAAAATTTCCCTTATTTTAGGGGAAAATTGCAGAAATTTCACTTATTTCAGAGAAAAAAAGCAAAAATTTTTCTTATTTTGGGGCAAAAGGCAGAAATTCCCATTATTTTGGGGCAAAAAAGGAGAAATTCACCTTATTTAGGGGTAAAATTGCAGAAATTTCACATATTTCAGGGCAAAAAGGCAGAAATTCCCCGTATTTTGGAGCAAAATTGCAGAAATTCCCCTAGTTGTGGGGCAAAATAACAGAAATTCCCTATTTGTTGGGGCAAAAAGACAGAATTTCTCCTTATTTTGGGGCAAAACTTAGAAATTCCACTTATTTTGGGGCAAAATTCCAGAAATTTTTCTTATTTTGGAGCAAAATTGCAAAATTTCACTTTTTTTGGAGCAAAATTGCAGAAATTTCACTTATTTCAGGGAAAAAGGCAGAAATTTTCCTTATTTTGGGGCAAAAAGTCAGAAATTCCTAATATTTTGTGGCAAAAATGTAGAAATTCCCCTTATTTTGAGGTATAAAGGCTGAAATTCCCTTTATTTCAGGGCAAAAAGGCAGAAATTTCCCTTATTTTAGGGCAAAATTGCAGAAATTTCACTTATTTTAGGGTAATAAGTGAGAAATTCTTCTTCTTTTGGGGCAAAAAAGACAGAAATTCCCTTTGTTTTCAAGGAAAAAGACAGAAATTCCACTTATTGAGAAGCAAAAAGGCAGAAATTTCTCTTATTTTGAAGCAAAAATGAAGAAATTTCCCTTTTTATGGCAAAAATATATGCATTTCCATTATTTTCAGGCAAAAAGGCAGAAATTCCCCGTATTTTGAAGCAAAATTGCAGAAATTCCCCTAATTTTGGGGCAAAAGGCAGAAATTCTCTTTATTTTGGGGCAAAAATCAGAAATTCCCCTTATTTTGGGGCAAAATTCCAGAAATTTCCTTTATTTTGGGGCAAAATTGCAGGAATTTATTTTATTTTGGGGCAAAATTGCAGAAATTTCCCTTATTTGGGGCAAAATTTCCGAAATTTCACTTATTTTCAGGTAAAAAGGCTGAAATTTCCTTTGTTTTGGGGCAAAAAGGAAGAAATTCCCCTTATTTTGGGGCAAAATTGCAGAAATCTCCCTTATTATGGGAAAAAATTGCAAAAATTTCCCTTAGATTAGGGGAAAATTGCAGAAATTTCACTGATTTCAGAGAAAAAAAGCAAAAATTTTTCTTATTTTGGGGCAAAAAAGCAGAAATTTGCCTTATTTAGGGGTAAAATTGCAGAAATTTCACATATTTCAGGGCAAAAAGACAGAAATTCCCCGTATTTTGGAGCAAAATTGCAGAAATTCCCCTAGTTGTGGGGCCAAAAGACAGAAATTCCTTATATGTTGGGGCAAAAAGACAGAAATTCCCCTTATTTTGGGGCAAAACTTAGAAATTCCACTTATTGTGGGGCAAAATTCCAGAAATTTTCCTTATTTTGGGGCAAAATTGCAAAATTTCACTTATTTTGGGGCAAAATTGCAGAAATTTCACTTATTTCAGGGAAAAAAGGCAGAAATTTTCCTTATTTTAGGGCAAAAAGTCAGAAATTCCTAATATTTTGTGGCAAAAATGCAGAAATTCCCCTTATTTTGAGGTATAAAGGCTGAAATTCCCCTTATTTCAGGGCAAAAATGTAGAAATTTCCCTTATTTTGGGGCAAAATTGCAGAAATTTCACTTATTTTAGGGTAATA
Source organism: Micromys minutus (assembly GCF_963924665.1). Lineage (NCBI taxonomy): Eukaryota > Metazoa > Chordata > Mammalia > Rodentia > Muridae > Micromys > Micromys minutus. Next base: position 7,281,951 of record NW_027667467.1, on the reverse strand, counting down.
TGTCAGAAATTCCCCTTATTTTGGGGCAAAAAGACAGAAATTCCCTTTGTTTTGGGGGAAAAGACAGAAATTCCACTTATTGAGAAGCAAAAAGGCAGAAATTCCCTTTATTTTGGGGCAAAAATCAGAAATTCTCCTTATTTTGGGGCAAAATTCCAGAAATTTCCTTTATTTTGGGGCAAAATTGCAGGAATTTACCTTATTTTGGGGCAAAATTGCAGAATTTCCCTTATTTGGGGCAAAATTTCAGAAATTTCACTTATTTTCAGGTAAAAAGGCTGAAATTTCCTTTGTTTTGGGGCAAAAAGAAAAAAATACCCTTATTTTGGGGCAAAATTGCAGAAATCTCCCTTATGGGAAAAAATTGCAAAAATTTCCCTTATTTTAGAGGAAAATTGAAGAAATTTCACTTATTTCAGAGAAAAAAAGCAAAAATTTTTTTTATTTTGGGGCAAAAAGGCAGAAATTCCTATTATTTTGGGACAAAAAATTAGAAATTTACCTTAATTAGGGGTAAAATTGCAGAAATTTCACATATTTCAGGGCAAAAAGGCAGAAATTCCCCGTATTTTGGAGCAAATTTGCAGAAATTCCCCTAGTTGTGGGGCAAAATAACAGAAATTCCATATATGTTGGGTCAAAAAGACAGAATTTCTTCTTATTTTGGGGCAAAACTTAGAAATTCTACTTATTTTGGGGCAAAATTCCAGAAATTTTTTATATTTTGGAGCAAAATTGCAAAATTTCACTTATTTTGGGGCAAAATTGCAGAAATTTCACTTATTTCAGGGAAAAAAGGCAGAAATTTTCCTTATTTTGGGGCAAAAAGTGAGAAATTCCTAATATTTTGTGGCAAAAATGCAGAAATTCCCCTTATTTTGAGGTATAAAGGCTGAAATTCGCCATATTTCAGGGCAAAAAGGCAGAAATTTCCCTTATTTTGAGGTAAAATTGCAGAAATTTCACTTAATTTAGGGTAATAAGTCAAAAATTCCCCTTATTTTGGGGCAAAAATACAGAAATTCCCTTTGTTTTGGGGGAAAAAGACAAAAATTCCACTTATTTAGAGGCAAAAAAGCAGAAATTCCCCTAATTTGAAGCAAAAATGAAGAAATTTCCCTTTTTATGGCAAAAAGATATGCATTCCCATTATTTTCAGGCAAAAAGGCAGAAATTCCCCGTATTTTGAAGCAAAATTGCAGAAATTCCCCTAATTTTGGGGCAAAAGGCAGAAATTCCCTTTATTTTGGGGCAAAAATCAGAAATTCCCCTTATTTTGGGGCAAAATTCCAGAAATTTCCTTTATTTTGGGGCAAAATTGCAGGAATTTACCTTATTTTGGGGCAAAATTGCAGAAATTTCTCTTATTTGGGGCAAAATTTCAGAAATTTCACTTATTTTCAGGTAAAAAGGCTGAAATTTCCTTTTTTTGGGGCAAAAAGGAAGAAATTCCCCTTATTTTGGGGCAAAATTGCAGAAATCTCCCTTATCATGGGAAAAAATTGCAAAAATTTCCCTTATTTTAGGGGAAAATTGCAGAAATTTCACTTATTTCAGAGAAAAAAAGCAAAAATTTTTCTTATTTTGGGGCAAAAGGCAGAAATTCCCATTATTTTGGGGCAAAAAAGGAGAAATTCACCTTATTTAGGGGTAAAATTGCAGAAATTTCACATATTTCAGGGCAAAAAGGCAGAAATTCCCCGTATTTTGGAGCAAAATTGCAGAAATTCCCCTAGTTGTGGGGCAAAATAACAGAAATTCCCTATTTGTTGGGGCAAAAAGACAGAATTTCTCCTTATTTTGGGGCAAAACTTAGAAATTCCACTTATTTTGGGGCAAAATTCCAGAAATTTTTTATATTTTGGAGCAAAATTGCAAAATTTCACTTATTTTGGGGCAAAATTGCAGAAATTTCACTTATTTCAGGGAAAAAAGGCAGAAATTTTCCTTATTTTGGGGCAAAAAGTCAGAAATTCCTAATATTTTGTGGCAAAAATGTAGAAATTCCCCTTATTTTGAGGTATAAAGGCTGAAATTCCCTTTATTTCAGGGTAAAAAGGCAGAAATTTCCCTTATTTTAGGGCAAAATTGCAGAAATTTCACTTATTTTAGGGTAATAAGTGAGAAATTCTTCTTCTTTTGGGGCAAAAAAGACAGAAATTCCCTTTGTTTTCAAGGAAAAAGACAGAAATTCCACTTATTGAGAAGCAAAAAGGCAGAAATTTCTCTTATTTTGAAGCAAAAATGAAGAAATTTCCCTTTTTATGGCAAAAATATATGCATTTCCATTATTTTCAGGCAAAAAGGCAGAAATTCCCCGTATTTTGAAGCAAAATTGCAGAAATTCCCCTAATTTTGGGGCAAAAGGCAGAAATTCTCTTTATTTTGGGGCAAAAATCAGAAATTCCCCTTATTTTGGGGCAAAATTCCAGAAATTTCCTTTATTTTGGGGCAAAATTGCAGGAATTTATTTTATTTTGGGGCAAAATTGCAGAAATTTCCCTTATTTGGGGCAAAATTTCCGAAATTTCACTTATTTTCAGGTAAAAAGGCTGAAATTTCCTTTGTTTTGGGGCAAAAAGGAAGAAATTCCCCTTATTTTGGGGCAAAATTGCAGAAATCTCCCTTATTATGGGAAAAAATTGCAAAAATTTCCCTTAGATTAGGGGAAAATTGCAGAAATTTCACTGATTTCAGAGAAAAAAAGCAAAAATTTTTCTTATTTTGGGGCAAAAAAGCAGAAATTTACCTTATTTAGGGGTAAAATTGCAGAAATTTCACATATTTCAGGGCAAAAAGACAGAAATTCCCCGTATTTTGGAGCAAAATTGCAGAAATTCCCCTAGTTGTGGGGCCAAAAGACAGAAATTCCTTATATGTTGGGGCAAAAAGACAGAAATTCCCCTTATTTTGGGGCAAAACTTAGAAATTCCACTTATTGTGGGGCAAAATTCCAGAAATTTTCCTTATTTTGGGGCAAAATTGCAAAATTTCACTTATTTTGGGGCAAAATTGCAGAAATTTCACTTATTTCAGGGAAAAAAGGCAGAAATTTTCCTTATTTTAGGGCAAAAAGTCAGAAATTCCTAATATTTTGTGGCAAAAATGCAGAAATTCCCCTTATTTTGAGGTATAAAGGCTGAAATTCCCCTTATTTCAGGGCAAAAATGTAGAAATTTCCCTTATTTTGGGGCAAAATTGCAGAAATTTCACTTATTTTAGGGTAATATGTCAGAAATTCCCCTTATTTTGGGGCAAAAAGACAGAAATTCCCTTTGTTTTGGGGGAAAAGACAGAAATTCCACTTATTGAGAAGCAAAAAGGCAGAAATTCCCTTTATTTTGGGGCAAAAATCAGAAATTCTCCTTATTTTGGGGCAAAATTCCAGAAATTTCCTTTATTTTGGGGCAAAATTGCAGGAATTTACCTTATTTTGGGGCAAAATTGCAGAATTTCCCTTATTTGGGGCAAAATTTCAGAAATTTCACTTATTTTCAGGTAAAAAGGCTGAAATTTCCTTTGTTTTGGGGCAAAAAGAAAAAAATACCCTTATTTTGGGGCAAAATTGCAGAAATCTCCCTTATGGGAAAAAATTGCAAAAATTTCCCTTATTTTAGAGGAAAATTGAAGAAATTTCACTTATTTCAGAGAAAAAAAGCAAAAATTTTTCTTATTTTGGGGCAAAAGGCAGAAATTCCCATTATTTTGGGGCAAAAAAGCAGAAATTCACCTTATTTAGGGGTAAAATTGCAGAAATTTCACATATTTCAGGGCAAAAAGGCAGAAATTCCCCGTATTTTGGAGCAAAATTGCAGAAATTCCCCTAGTTGTGGGGCAAAATAACAGAAATTCCCTATATGTTGGGGCAAAAAGACAGAATTTCTCCTTATTTTGGGGCAAAATTAGAAATTCCACTTATTTTGGGGCAAAATTCCAGAAATTTTTCTTATTTTGGAGCAAAATTGCAAAATTTCACTTATTTTGGGGCAAAATGGCAGAAATTTCACTTATTTCAGGGAAAAAAGGCAGAAATTTTCCTTATTTTGGGGCAAAAAGTCAGAAATTCCTAATATTTTGTGGCAAAAATGCAGAAATTCCCCTTATTTTGAGGTATAAAGGCTGAAATTCCCCTTATTTCAGGGCAAAAAGGCAGAAATTTCCCTTATTTTGGGGTAAAATGGCAGAAATTTTACTTATTTTAGGGTAATAAGTCAGAAATTCCCCTTATTTTGGGGCAAAAATACAGAAATTCCCTTTGTTTTCGGGAAGAAGACAGAAATTCCACTTATTTAGAGGCAAAAAAGCAGAAATTCCCCTTATTTTGAAGCAAAAATGAAGAAATTTCCCTTTTTATGGCAAAAAGATATGCATTCCCATTATTTTCAGGCAAAAAGGCAGAAATTCCCCGTATTTTGAAGCAAAATTGCAGAAATTCCCCTAATTTTGGGGCAAAAGGCAGAAATTCCCTTTATTTTGGGGCAAAAATCAGAAATTCCCCTTATTTTGGGGCAAAATTCCAGAAATTTCCTTTATTTTGGGGCAAAATTGCAGGAATTTACCTTATTTTGGGGTAAATTGCAAAATTTCCCTTATTTGGGGCAAAATTACAGAAATTTCCCTTATTTTCAGGTAAAAAGGCTGAAATTTCCTTTGTTTTGGGGCAAAAAATAAGAAATTCCCCTTATTTTGGGGCAAAATTGCAGAAATCTCCCTTATTATGGGCAAAAATTGCAAAAATTTCCCTTTTTAGGGGAAAATTGAAGAAATTTCACATATTTCAGAGAAAAAAGGCAAAAATTTTTTTTATTTTGGGGCAAAAAAGCAGAGATTCACCTTATTTAGGGGTAAAATTGCTGAAATTTCACATATTTCAGGGCAAAAAGGCAGAAATTCCCCGTATTTTGGAGCAAAATTGCAGAAATTCCCCTAGTTGTAGGGCAAAAAGTCAGAAATTCCCTATATGTTGGGGCAAAAAGACAGAAATTCTCCTTATTTTGGGGCAAAACTTAGAAATTCCACTTATTTTGGGGCAAAATTCCAGAAATTTTCCTTATTTTGGGGCAAAATTGCAGAATTTCACTTATTTTGGGGCAAAATTGCAGAAATTTCACTTATTTCAGGGAAAAAAGGCAGAAATTTTCCTTATTTTAGGGCAAAAAGTCAGAAATTCCTAATATTTTGTGGCAAAAATGCAGAAATTCCCCTTAATTTGAGGTATAAAGGCTGAAATTCCCCTTATTTCAGGGCAAAAAGGCAGAAATTTCCCTTATTTTGGGGCAAAATTGCAGAAATTTCACTTATTTTAGGGTAATAAGTCAGAAATTCCCCTTATTTTGGGGCAAAAAGACAGAAATTCCCTTTGTTTTGGGGGAAAAGACAGAAATTCCACTTATTGAGAAGCAAAAAGGCAGAAATTCCCTTTATTTTGGGGCAAAAATCAGAAATTCTCCTTATTTTGGGGCAAAATTCCAGAAATTTCCTTTATTTTGGGGCAAAATTGCAGGAATTTACCTTATATTTGGGCAAAAGTGCAGAAATTTCCCTTATTTGGTGCAAAATTTCAGAAATTTCACTTATTTTCAGGTAAAAAGGCTGAAATTTCCTTTGTTTTGGGGCAAAAAGAAAAAAATACCCTTATTTTGGGGCAAAATTGCAGAAATCTCCCTTATGGGAAAAAATTGCAAAAATTTCCCTTATTTTAGAGGAAAATTGAAGAAATTTCACTTATTTCAGAGAAAAAAAGCAAAAATTTTTCTTATTTTGGGGCAAAAGGCAGAAATTCCCATTATTTTGGGGCAAAAAAGCAGAAATTCACCTTATTTAGGGGTAAAATTGCAGAAATTTCACATATTTCAGGGCAAAAAGGCAGAAATTCCCCGTATTTTGGAGCAAAATTGCAGAAATTCCCCTAGTTGTGGGGCAAAATAACAGAAATTCCCTATATGTTGGGGCAAAAAGACAGAATTTCTCCTTATTTTGGGGCAAAATTAGAAATTCCACTTATTTTGGGGCAAAATTCCAGAAATTTTTCTTATTTTGGAGCAAAATTGCAAAATTTCACTTATTTTGGGGCAAAATGGCAGAAATTTCACTTATTTCAGGGAAAAAAGGCAGAAATTTTCCTTATTTTGGGGCAAAAAGTCAGAAATTCCTAATATTTTGTGGCAAAAATGCAGAAATTCCCCTTATTTTGAGGTATAAAGGCTGAAATTCCCCTTATTTCAGGGCAAAAAGGCAGAAATTTCCCTTATTTTGGGGTAAAATGGCAGAAATTTTACTTATTTTAGGGTAATAAGTCAGAAATTCCCCTTATTTTGGGGCAAAAATACAGAAATTCCCTTTGTTTTCGGGAAGAAGACAGAAATTCCACTTATTTAGAGGCAAAAAAGCAGAAATTCCCCTTATTTTGAAGCAAAAATGAAGAAATTTCCCTTTTTATGGCAAAAAGATATGCATTCCCATTATTTTCAGGCAAAAAGGCAGAAATTCCCCGTATTTTGAAGCAAAATTGCAGAAATTCCCCTAATTTTGGGGCAAAAGGCAGAAATTCCCTTTATTTTGGGGCAAAAATCAGAAATTCCCCTTATTTTGGGGCAAAATTCCAGAAATTTCCTTTATTTTGGGGCAAAATTGCAGGAATTTACCTTATTTTGGGGTAAATTGCAAAATTTCCCTTATTTGGGGCAAAATTACAGAAATTTCCCTTATTTTCAGGTAAAAAGGCTGAAATTTCCTTTGTTTTGGGGCAAAAAATAAGAAATTCCCCTTATTTTGGGGCAAAATTGCAGAAATCTCCCTTATTATGGGCAAAAATTGCAAAAATTTCCCTTTTTAGGGGAAAATTGAAGAAATTTCACATATTTCAGAGAAAAAAGGCAAAAATTTTTTTTATTTTGGGGCAAAAAAGCAGAGATTCACCTTATTTAGGGGTAAAATTGCTGAAATTTCACATATTTCAGGGCAAAAAGGCAGAAATTCCCCGTATTTTGGAGCAAAATTGCAGAAATTCCCCTAGTTGTAGGGCAAAAAGTCAGAAATTCCCTATATGTTGGGGCAAAAAGACAGAAATTCTCCTTATTTTGGGGCAAAACTTAGAAATTCCACTTATTTTGGGGCAAAATTCCAGAAATTTTCCTTATTTTGGGGCAAAATTGCAGAATTTCACTTATTTTGGGGCAAAATTGCAGAAATTTCACTTATTTCAGGGAAAAAAGGCAGAAATTTTCCTTATTTTAGGGCAAAAAGTCAGAAATTCCTAATATTTTGTGGCAAAAATGCAGAAATTCCCCTTAATTTGAGGTATAAAGGCTGAAATTCCCCTTATTTCAGGGCAAAAAGGCAGAAATTTCCCTTATTTTGGGGCAAAATTGCAGAAATTTCACTTATTTTAGGGTAATAAGTCAGAAATTCCCCTTATTTTGGGGCAAAAAGACAGAAATTCCCTTTGTTTTGGGGGAAAAGACAGAAATTCCACTTATTGAGAAGCAAAAAGGCAGAAATTCCCTTTATTTTGGGGCAAAAATCAGAAATTCTCCTTATTTTGGGGCAAAATTCCAGAAATTTCCTTTATTTTGGGGCAAAATTGCAGGAATTTACCTTATATTTGGGCAAAAGTGCAGAAATTTCCCTTATTTGGTGCAAAATTTCAGAAATTTCACTTATTTTCAGGTAAAAAGGCTGAAATTTCCTTTGCTTTGGGGCAAAAAAAAAATTACCCTTATTTTGGGGCAAAATTGCAGAAATCTCCCTTATTATGGGAAAAAATTGCAAAAATTTCCCTTATTTTAGAGGAAAATTGCCGAAATTTCACTTATTTCAGAGAAACAAAGCAAAAATTTTTCTTATTTTGGGGCAAAAGGCAGAAATTCCCATTATTTTGGGGCAAAAAAGCAGAAATTCACCTTATTTAGGGGTAAAATTGCAGAAATTTCACATATTTCAGGGCAAAAAGGCAGAAATTCCCCGTATTTTGGAGCAAAATTGCAGAAATTCCCCTAGTTGTGGGGCAAAATAACAGAAATTCCCTATATGTTGGGGCAAAAAGACAGAATTTCTCCTTATTTAGGGGCAAAATTAGAAATTCCACTTATTTTGGGGCAAAATTCCAGAAATTTTTCTTATTTTGGAGCAAAATTGCAGAATTTCACTTATTTTGGGGCACAATTGCAGAAATTTCACTTATTTCAGGGAAAAAAGGCAGAAATTTTCCTTATTTTGGGGCAAAAAGTCAGAAATTCCTAATATTTTGTGGCAAAAATGCAGAAATTCCCCTTATTTTGAGGTATAAAGGCTGAAATTCCCCTTATTTCAGGGCAAAAAGGCAGAAATTTCCCTTATTTTGGGGTAAAATGGCAGAAATTTTACTTATTTTAGGGTAATAAGTCAGAAATTCCGCTTATTTTGGGGCAAAAATACAGAAATTCCCTTTGTTTTCGGGAAGAAGACAGAAATTCCACTTATTTAGAGGCAAAAAAGCAGAAATTCCCCTTATTTTGAAGCAAAAATGAAGAAATTTCTCTTTTTATGGCAAAAAGATATGCATTCCCATTATTTTCAGGCAAAAAGGCAGAAATTCCCCGTATTTTGAAGCAAAATTGCAGAAATTCCCCTAATTTTGGGGCAAAAGGCAGAAATTCCCTTTATTTTGGGGCAAAAATCAGAAATTCCCCTTATTTTGGGGCAAAATTCCAGAAATTTCCTTTATTTTGGGGCAAAATTGCAGGAATTTACCTTATTTTGGGGCAAAATTGCAGAAATTTCCCTTATTTGGGGCAAAATTACAGAAATTTCACTTATTTTCAGGTAAAAAGGCTGAAATTTCCTTTGTTTTGGGGCAAAAAATAAGAAATTCCCCTTATTTTGTGGCAAAATTGCAGAAATCTCCCTTATTATGGGAAAAAATTGCAAAAATTTCCCTTATTTTAGGGGAAAATTGAAGAAATTTCACATATTTCAGAGAAAAAAAGCAAAAAATTTTTTTATTTTGGGGCAAAAAAGCAGAGATTCACCTTATTTAGGGGTAAAATTGCTGAAATTTCACATATTTCAGGGCAAAAAGGCAGAAATTCCCCGTATTTTGGAGCAAAATTGCAGAAATTCCCCTAGTTGTGGGGCAAAAAGACAGAAATTTCCTATATGTTGGGGCAAAAAGACAGAATTTCTCCTTATTTTGGGGCAAAACTTAGAAATTCCACTTATTTTGGGGCAAAATTCCAGAAATTTTTCTTATTTTGGGGCTAAATATCAAAATTTCACTTATTTTGGGGCAAAATTGCAGAAATTTCACTTATTTCAGGGAAAAAAGGCAGAAATTTTCCTTATTTTGGGGCAAAAGGTCAGAAATTCCTAATATTTTGTGGCAAAAATGCAGAAATTCCCTTTATTTTGAGGTATAAAGTCTGAAATTCCCCTTATTTCAGGGCAAAAAGGCAGAAATTTCCCTTATTTTGGGGCAAAATTGCAGAAATTTCACTTATTTTAGGGTAATAAGTCAGAAATTCACCTTATTTTGGGGCTAAAAAGACAGAAATTCCCTTTTTTTGGGGGAAAAAAGACAGAAATTCCACTTATTGAGAAGCAAAAAGGCAGAAATTCCACTTATTTTGGAGCAAAAATGAAGAAATTTCCCTTTTTATGGCAAAAAGGTATGCATTGCCATTATTTTCAGGCAAAAAGGCAGAAATTCCCCGTATTTTGGTGCAAAATTGAAGAAATTCCTCTAATTTTGGGGCAAAAGGCAGAAATTCCCTTTATTTTGGGGCAAAAATCAGATTCCCCTTATTTTGGGGCAAAATTCCAGAAATTTCCTTTATTTTGGGGCAAAATTGCAGTAATTTACCTTATTTTGGGGCAAAATTGCAGAAATTTCCCTTTTTGGGGCAAAATTTAAAAAATTTCACTTATTTTCAGGTAAAAAGGCTGAAATTTCCTTTGTTTTGGGGCAAAAAGCAAGAAATTCCTCTTATTTTGGGGCAAAATTGCAGAAATCTCCCTTATTATAGGAAAAAATGGCAAAAATTTCCCTTAATTTAGGGGAAAATTGCAGAAATTTCACTTATTTCAGAGAAAGAAAGCAAAAATTTTTCTTATTTTGGAGCATAAAGGCAGAAATTCCCATTATTTTGGGGCAAAAAAAGCAGAAATTCACCTTATTTAGGGGTAAAATTGCAGAAATTTCACATATTTCAGGGCAAAAAGGCAAAAATTCCCCGTATTTTGGAGCAAAATTGCAGAAATTCCCCTAGTTGTGGGGCAAAAAGACAGAAATTCCCTATATGTTGGGGTAAAAAGACAGAAATTCTTTTTATTTTGGGGCAAAACTTAGAAATTCCACTTATTTTGGGGCAAAATTCCAGAAATTTTCCTAATTTTGGGGCAAAATTGCAAAATTTCACTTATTTTGGGGCAAATTGCAGAAATTTCACTTATTTCAGGGAAAAAAGGCAGAAATTTTCATTATTTTGGGGCAATAAGTCAGAAATTCCTAATATTTTGTGGCAAAATGTAGAAATTTTCTTTATTTTGATGTATAAAGGCTGAAATTCCCCTTATTTCAGGGCAAAAAGGCAGAAATTTGCCTTATTTTGGGGCAAAATTGCAGAAATTTCACTTATTTTAGGGTAATAAGTCAGAAATTCCCCTTATTTTGGGCCAAAATAGACAGAAATTTCTTTTTGTTTTGGGGGAAAAAGACAGAAATTCCACTTATTGAGAAGCAAAAAGGCAGAAATTCCCCTTATTTTGGAGCAAAAATGAAGAAATTTTCCTTTTTTATGGCAAAAAGTTATGCATTCCCCTTATTTTCGGGCAAAAATGCAGAAATTCCCCGTATTTTGGAGCAAAATTGCAGAAATTCTTCTAATTGTGGTGCAAAAAGGCAGAAATTCCCTATATGTTGGGGCAAAAAGACAGAAATTCTCCTTATTTTGGGGCAAAACTCAGAAATTCCACTTATTTTGGGGCAAAATTCCAGAAATTTCCCTTATTCTGGGGAAAATTGCAGAAATTTCACTTATTTTGTGGCAAAATTGCAGAAATTTTACTTATTTCAGACAAAAAAGTTAGAAATTTTCTTTATTTTGGGACAAAAAGGCAGGAATTCCCCTTATTTTGAGGTAAAAAGGCTGAAATTCCCCTTATTTGAGGGCAAAGAGGAAGAAATTTCCCTTATTTTGGGGCAAAATTGCAGAAATTTCACTTATTTCAGGGTAATAAGTCAGAAATTCCCCTTATTTTGGGGCAAAAAAGACAGAAATTACCTTTGTTTTGGAGGAAAAGACAGAAATTCCACTTATTTAGAGGCAAAAAGGCAGAAATTTCCATTATTTTGGAGCAAAAATGAAGAAATTTACCTTTTTATGGCAAAAAATGTATGCATTCCCCTTACTTTCGGAATAAAAAGAAGAAATTTCCCGTATTTTGAAGCAAAATTGCAGAAATTCTCATAATTTTCGGGCAAAAGGTAGAAATTCTCCTTATTTTAGGGCAAAAAGACAGTAAATCTCCTTTTTTCGGGAGCAAACAGTCAGAAATTTCCCTTATTTTGGGGAAAAATTGCAGAAATTTCTTTTACATTGGGGCAAAATTGCAGAAATTTTTTTTATTTTGGGGCAAAATTGCAGAAATTTCACTAATTTCAGGGTAATAAGTCAGAAATTCCCGTTATTTTGGGGCAAAAAAGACAGAAATTCCCTTTGTTTTGGGGGAAAAAGACAGAAATTCCACTTATTTAGAGGCAAAAGGCAGAAATTCCTCTTATTTTGAAGCAAAAATAAAGAAATTTCCCTTATTTATGGCAAAAAGTTATGCATTCCCTTTATTTTTGGGAAAAGGCAGAAATTTCCCGTATTTGGGAGCAAAATTGCAGAAATTCCCCTAATTGTGGGGCAAAAAGGCAGAAATTCCCTATATGTTGGGGAAAAAAGTCAGAAATTCTTCTTATTTTGGGGCAAAACTCAGAAATTCCACTTATTTTTGGGCAAAATTCCTGAAATTTCCCTTATATTTGGAAAAATTTCAGAAATTTCAATTATTTTAGGGCAAAATTGGAGAAATTTTACTTATTTCCGGGAAAAAATGCAGAAATTTTCCTTATTTTGGGGCAAAAATCCAGAAATTCTTAATATTTTGTGGCAAAAATGTATAAATTCTCCTGATTTTGAGGTAAAAAGGCTGAAATTCTTTTTATTTGAGGGCAAAAAGGCAGAAATTTCCCTTATTTTGGGGCAAAAAGACAGAAATTCCTTTTATTTGGTGGCAAAATTGCAGAAATTTCATTTATTTTGGGCCAAAATTGCACAAATTTCACTTATTTCAGGGCATAATTCAAAAATTCCTTTTATTTTGGGGCAAAAACAGAAATTCCATTTATTTTTTGGTACAAAGGCAGAAATTTCACTTACTTTGAAGTAAAAAGGCAGAAATTCCTTTTATTTTGGGGCAAAAATGAAGAAATTTCCTTTTTTGTGGTAAAAGGTATACATTCCTTTTACATTCGGGATAAAAAGCAAAAATTACCCGTATTTTGAAGCAAAATTGCAGAAATTCTCATAATTTTCGGGCAAAAAGGGAGAAATTCCCTAATTTTGGGGCAAAAGGCAGAAATTCCTTTATTTTGGGGCAAAAATCAGAAATTCCCCTTCTTTTGGGGTAAAATTTAAGAAATTTCCTTTATTTTGGGACAAAATTACAGGAATTTACCTGATTTTGGGGCAAAATTGAAGAAATTTCCCTTATTTGGGGCAAAATTGCAGAAATTTCACTTATTTTCATGTAAAAAAGCTGAAATTTCCTTTATTTTGGGGCAAAAATGGAGAAATTCTCCTTATGTTGGGGCAAAATTTCAGAAATTTTCCTTATTATTGGGAAAAATTGCAGAAATTTTCCTTATTTTAGGGCAAAATTGCAGAAATTTCACTTATTTCAGAGAAAAAACGCAAAAATTATTTATTTTGGTGCAAAACGGCAGAAATTCCCATTAATTTGTGGCAAAAAGGCAGAAATTCACCTTATTTTGGGGTAAAATTGCAGAAATTTCACATACTTCAGGGCAAAAAGGCAGAAATTTCCCTTATGTTGGGGCAAAATTGCAGAAATTTCACTTATTTCAGTGTAATAAGTCAGAAATTCCCCTTATTTTGAGGCAAAAAAGACAGAAATTTCCTTTGTTTTGAGGGAAAAAGACAGAAATTCCACTAATTTGGAGGCAAAAAGGCAGAAATTTCCCTTATTTTGGAGCAAAAATGAAGAAATTTCCCTTTTTTATTGCAAAAAGTTTTGCATTCTCCTTATTTTCGGGCAAAAAGGCAGAAATTCCCCCTATTTTGGAGCATAATTGCAGAAATTCCCCAAGTTGTGGTGCAGAAAGAGAGAAATTCCCTATATGTTGGGGCAAAAAGACAGAAATTCTTCTTATTTTGGGGCAAAACTCAGAAATTCCACTTATTTTGGGGCAAAATTCTAGAAATTTCCCTTATTTTGGGGCAAAATTGCAGAAATTTCACTTATTTCAGGGAAAAAAGGCAGAAATTTTCTTTATTTTGGGGCAAAAAGGCAGAAATTCCTAATATTTTCTGGCACAATGCAGAAATTCCCCTTATTTTGAGGTAAAAAGTCTGAAATTCCCCTTATTTGGGGGCAAAAAGGCAGAAATTTCCCTTATTTTGGGGCAAAATTACAGAAATTTCACTTATTTATAGGCAAAAAAACAGAAATTCTCCTTATTTTGGGGCAAAACTTATAAATTCCACTTATTTTGGTGCAAAATTCCAGAAATTTTCCTTATTTTGGGGCAAAATTGCAGAAATTTCACTTATTTCAGGGAAAGAAAGGCACAAATTTTCCTTATTTTGAGGCAAAAAGTCAGAAATTCCTAATATTTTGTGGCAAAAATGAAGAAATTTCCCTTTATTTTGAGGTAAAAAGGCTGAAATTCCCCTTATTTGGGGGCAAAGAGGCAGAAATTTTCCTCATTTTGGGTCAAAATTGGAGAAATTTCACTTATTTCAGGGTAATAATTCAGAAATTCCCCTTATTTTGGGGCAAAAAAGACAGAAATTCCCTTTGTTTTGGGGGAAAAAGACAGAAATTCCACTTATTTAGAGGCAAAAAGGCAGAAATTCCCCTTATTTTGGAGCAAAAATGAAGAAATTTACCTTTTTATGGCAAAAAGGTATGCATTCCCCTTACTTTTGGGATAAAAAGCAGAAATTCCCTGTATTTTGAAGCAAAATTGCTGAAATTCTCATAATTTTCGGGCAAAAAAGCAGAAATTCTCCTTATTTTGGGGCAAAAAGACAGAAGTTCTCCTTTTTTCGGGAGCAAACATTCAGAAATTCCCCTTATTTTGGGGCAAAATTGCAGAAATTTCCTTTACATTGGGGCAAAGTTGCAGAAATTTCCTTTATTTTGGGGCAAAATTGCAGAAATTTCCCTTATTTTGGGCCAAAATAGACAGAAATTTCTTTTTGTTTTGGGGGAAAAAGACAGAAATTCCACTTATTGAGAAGCAAAAAGGCAGAAATTCCCCTTATTTTGGAGCAAAAATGAAGAAATTTTCCTTTTTTATGGCAAAAAGTTATGCATTCCCCTTATTTTCGGGCAAAAATGCAGAAATTCCCCGTATTTTGGAGCAAAATTGCAGAAATTCTTCTAATTGTGGTGCAAAAAGGCAGAAATTCCCTATATGTTGGGGCAAAAAGACAGAAATTCTCCTTATTTTGGGGCAAAACTCAGAAATTCCACTTATTTTGGGGCAAAATTCCAGAAATTTCCCTTATTCTGGGGAAAATTGCAGAAATTTCACTTATTTTGTGGCAAAATTGCAGAAATTTTACTTATTTCAGACAAAAAAGTTAGAAATTTTCTTTATTTTGGGACAAAAAGGCAGGAATTCCCCTTATTTTGAGGTAAAAAGGCTGAAATTCCCCTTATTTGAGGGCAAAGAGGAAGAAATTTCCCTTATTTTGGGGCAAAATTGCAGAAATTTCACTTATTTCAGGGTAATAAGTCAGAAATTCCCCTTATTTTGGGGCAAAAAAGACAGAAATTACCTTTGTTTTGGAGGAAAAGACAGAAATTCCACTTATTTAGAGGCAAAAAGGCAGAAATTTCCATTATTTTGGAGCAAAAATGAAGAAATTTACCTTTTTATGGCAAAAAATGTATGCATTCCCCTTACTTTCGGAATAAAAAGAAGAAATTTCCCGTATTTTGAAGCAAAATTGCAGAAATTCTCATAATTTTCGGGCAAAAGGTAGAAATTCTCCTTATTTTAGGGCAAAAAGACAGTAAATCTCCTTTTTTCGGGAGCAAACAGTCAGAAATTTCCCTTATTTTGGGGAAAAATTGCAGAAATTTCTTTTACATTGGGGCAAAATTGCAGAAATTTTTTTTATTTTGGGGCAAAATTGCAGAAATTTCACTAATTTCAGGGTAATAAGTCAGAAATTCCCGTTATTTTGGGGCAAAAAAGACAGAAATTCCCTTTGTTTTGGGGGAAAAAGACAGAAATTCCACTTATTTAGAGGCAAAAGGCAGAAATTCCTCTTATTTTGAAGCAAAAATAAAGAAATTTCCCTTATTTATGGCAAAAAGTTATGCATTCCCTTTATTTTTGGGAAAAGGCAGAAATTTCCCGTATTTGGGAGCAAAATTGCAGAAATTCCCCTAATTGTGGGGCAAAAAGGCAGAAATTCCCTATATGTTGGGGAAAAAAGTCAGAAATTCTTCTTATTTTGGGGCAAAACTCAGAAATTCCACTTATTTTTGGGCAAAATTCCTGAAATTTCCCTTATATTTGGAAAAATTTCAGAAATTTCAATTATTTTAGGGCAAAATTGGAGAAATTTTACTTATTTCCGGGAAAAAATGCAGAAATTTTCCTTATTTTGGGGCAAAAATCCAGAAATTCTTAATATTTTGTGGCAAAAATGTATAAATTCTCCTGATTTTGAGGTAAAAAGGCTGAAATTCTTTTTATTTGAGGGCAAAAAGGCAGAAATTTCCCTTATTTTGGGGCAAAAAGACAGAAATTCCTTTTATTTGGTGGCAAAATTGCAGAAATTTCATTTATTTTGGGCCAAAATTGCACAAATTTCACTTATTTCAGGGCATAATTCAAAAATTCCTTTTATTTTGGGGCAAAAACAGAAATTCCATTTATTTTTTGGTACAAAGGCAGAAATTTCACTTACTTTGAAGTAAAAAGGCAGAAATTCCTTTTATTTTGGGGCAAAAATGAAGAAATTTCCTTTTTTGTGGTAAAAGGTATACATTCCTTTTACATTCGGGATAAAAAGCAAAAATTACCCGTATTTTGAAGCAAAATTGCAGAAATTCTCATAATTTTCGGGCAAAAAGGGAGAAATTCCCTAATTTTGGGGCAAAAGGCAGAAATTCCTTTATTTTGGGGCAAAAATCAGAAATTCCCCTTCTTTTGGGGTAAAATTTAAGAAATTTCCTTTATTTTGGGACAAAATTACAGGAATTTACCTGATTTTGGGGCAAAATTGAAGAAATTTCCCTTATTTGGGGCAAAATTGCAGAAATTTCACTTATTTTCATGTAAAAAAGCTGAAATTTCCTTTATTTTGGGGCAAAAATGGAGAAATTCTCCTTATGTTGGGGCAAAATTTCAGAAATTTTCCTTATTATTGGGAAAAATTGCAGAAATTTTCCTTATTTTAGGGCAAAATTGCAGAAATTTCACTTATTTCAGAGAAAAAACGCAAAAATTATTTATTTTGGTGCAAAACGGCAGAAATTCCCATTAATTTGTGGCAAAAAGGCAGAAATTCACCTTATTTTGGGGTAAAATTGCAGAAATTTCACATACTTCAGGGCAAAAAGGCAGAAATTTCCCTTATGTTGGGGCAAAATTGCAGAAATTTCACTTATTTCAGTGTAATAAGTCAGAAATTCCCCTTATTTTGAGGCAAAAAAGACAGAAATTTCCTTTGTTTTGAGGGAAAAAGACAGAAATTCCACTAATTTGGAGGCAAAAAGGCAGAAATTTCCCTTATTTTGGAGCAAAAATGAAGAAATTTCCCTTTTTTATTGCAAAAAGTTTTGCATTCTCCTTATTTTCGGGCAAAAAGGCAGAAATTCCCCCTATTTTGGAGCATAATTGCAGAAATTCCCCAAGTTGTGGTGCAGAAAGAGAGAAATTCCCTATATGTTGGGGCAAAAAGACAGAAATTCTTCTTATTTTGGGGCAAAACTCAGAAATTCCACTTATTTTGGGGCAAAATTCTAGAAATTTCCCTTATTTTGGGGCAAAATTGCAGAAATTTCACTTATTTCAGGGAAAAAAGGCAGAAATTTTCTTTATTTTGGGGCAAAAAGGCAGAAATTCCTAATATTTTCTGGCACAATGCAGAAATTCCCCTTATTTTGAGGTAAAAAGTCTGAAATTCCCCTTATTTGGGGGCAAAAAGGCAGAAATTTCCCTTATTTTGGGGCAAAATTACAGAAATTTCACTTATTTATAGGCAAAAAAACAGAAATTCTCCTTATTTTGGGGCAAAACTTATAAATTCCACTTATTTTGGTGCAAAATTCCAGAAATTTTCCTTATTTTGGGGCAAAATTGCAGAAATTTCACTTATTTCAGGGAAAGAAAGGCACAAATTTTCCTTATTTTGAGGCAAAAAGTCAGAAATTCCTAATATTTTGTGGCAAAAATGAAGAAATTTCCCTTTATTTTGAGGTAAAAAGGCTGAAATTCCCCTTATTTGGGGGCAAAGAGGCAGAAATTTTCCTCATTTTGGGTCAAAATTGGAGAAATTTCACTTATTTCAGGGTAATAATTCAGAAATTCCCCTTATTTTGGGGCAAAAAAGACAGAAATTCCCTTTGTTTTGGGGGAAAAAGACAGAAATTCCACTTATTTAGAGGCAAAAAGGCAGAAATTCCCCTTATTTTGGAGCAAAAATGAAGAAATTTACCTTTTTATGGCAAAAAGGTATGCATTCCCCTTACTTTTGGGATAAAAAGCAGAAATTCCCTGTATTTTGAAGCAAAATTGCTGAAATTCTCATAATTTTCGGGCAAAAAAGCAGAAATTCTCCTTATTTTGGGGCAAAAAGACAGAAGTTCTCCTTTTTTCGGGAGCAAACATTCAGAAATTCCCCTTATTTTGGGGCAAAATTGCAGAAATTTCCTTTACATTGGGGCAAAGTTGCAGAAATTTCCTTTATTTTGGGGCAAAATTGCAGAAATTTCACTTACTTCAGGGTAATAAGTCAGAAATTCCCCTTATTTTGGGGCAAAAAAGAAAGAAATTCTCTTTGTTTTTGGAGAAAAAGACAGAAATTCCACTTATTTAGAGGCAAAACGGCAGAAATTCCCTTTATTTTGGAGCAAAATTTAAGAAATTTCCCTTTTTATGGCCAAAAGTTATGCATTCCCATTATTTTCAGGCAAAAAGACAGAAATTCCCGTATTTTGGAGCAAAATTGCAGAAATTCCCATAATTTTGGGGCAAAAGGCAGAAATTCCCTTTATTTTGGGGCAAAAATCAGAAATTCCCCTTATTTTGGGGCAAAATTCCAGAAATTTCCTTTATTTTGGGCAAAATTGCAGGAATTTACCTTATTTTGGGGCAAAATTGCAGAAATTTCCCTTATTTGGGGCAAAATTTCAGAAATTTCAATTATTTTCAGGTAAAAAGGCTGAAATTTCCTTTGTTTTGGGGCAAAAAGGAAGAAATTTCTCTTTTTTGTGGCAAAATTGCAGAAATCTGCCTTATTATGGAAAAAAATTGCAAAAATTTCCCTTATTTTAGAGGAAAATTGCAGAAATTTCACTTATTTCAGAGAAAAAACGCTAAAATTTTTCTTATTTTGGGGCAAAAAGGCAGAAAATCCCATTATTTTGGGGCAAAAAAGTAGAAATTCACCTTATTTAGGGGTAAAATTGCAGAAATTTCACATATTTCAGGGCAAAAAGGCAGAAAATCCCTGTATTTTGGAGCAAAATTGCAGAAATTCCTCTAGTTGTGGGGCAAAAAGACAGAAATTCCCTATATGTTAGGGCAAAAAGACAGAAATTCTTCTTATTTTGGGCCAAAACTTAGAAATTCCACTTATTTTGGTGCAAAATTCCAGAAATTTTCCTTCTTTTGGGGCAAAATTGCAAAATTTCACTTATTTTGGGGCAAAATTGCAGAAATTTCACTTATTTCAGGGAAAAAAGGCAGAAATTTTCATTATTTTGGGGCAAAAAGTCAGAAATTCCTAATATTTTGTGGCAAAAATGCAGAAATTCCTTTTATTTTGAGGTATAAAGGCTGAAATTCCCCTTATTTCAGGGCAAAATTGCAGAAATTCCCCTAGTTGTGGGGCAAAAAGACAGAAATTCTCCTTATTTTGGGGCAAAACTCAGAAATTCCACTTATTTTGGGGCAAAATTCAAGAAATTTCCCTTATTCTGGGGCAAAATTGCAGAAATTTCACTTATTTTGGGCAAAATTGCAGAAATTTCCCTTATTTCATGGAAAAAAAAAGAAATTTTGTTATTTTGGGACAAAAAAGCAGAAATTCCTCTAAATTTGATGTAAAAAGGCTGAAATTGCCCTTATTTGGGGGCAAAAAGGCAGAAATTTCCCTTATTTTGGGGCAAAATTACAGAAATTTCACTTATTTCAGGGTAATAAGTCAGAAATTTTCCTTATTTTGGGGCAAAAAAGACAGAAAATCTTTTTGTTTTGGGGGAAAAAGACAGAAATTCCACTTATTTAGAGGCAAAAAGACAGAAATTTCCCTGTTTTTGGTGCAAAAATGAAGAAATTTACCTTTTTATGGCAAAAAGGTATGCATTCCCCTTTACTTTCGGGATAAAAAGCAGAAATTCCCCGTATTTTGAAGCAAAATTGCAGAAATTCTCATAATTTTCAGGCCAAAAGATAGAAATTCTCCTTATTTTGGGGAAAAAAGACAGAAAATCTTTTTTTTTTTCGGGAGCAAACAGTCAGAAATTTCCCTTATTTTGGGGCAAAATTGCAGAAATTTCCTTTACATTGGGGCAAAATTGCAGAAATTTCTCTTATTTTGGGACAAAATTGCAGAAATTTCACTTATTTCAGGGTAATAAGTCAGAAATTCCCCTTATTTTGGGGCAAAAAAGACAGAAATTCCCTTTGTTTTGGAGGAAAAGACAGAAATTCCACTTATTTAGCGGCAAAAAGGCAGAAATTTCCATTATTTTGGAGCAAAAATGAAGAAATTTACCTTTTTATGGCAAAAAGGTATGCATTCCCCTTACTTTTGGGATAAAAAGCAGAAATTCCCCGTATTTTGTAGCAAAATTGCAGAAATTCTCATAATTTTCGGGCAAAAAGTTAGAAATTCTCCTTATTTTTGGGCAAAAAGACAAAAAATCTCCTTTTTTCGGGAGCAAACAGTCAGAAATTTCCCTTATTTTGGGGGAAAATTGGAGAAATTTCTTTTACATTGGGGCAAAATTGCAGAAATTTTTTTTTTATTTTGGGGCAAAATTGCAGAAATTTCACTAATTTCAGGGTAATAAGTCAGAAATTCCGTTATTTTGGGGCAAAAAAGACAGAAATTCCCTTTGTTTTGGGGGAAAAAGACAGAAATTCCATTTATTTAGGGGCAAAAAGGCAGAAATTCCACTTATTTTGGAGCAAAAATGAAGAAATTTCTTTTTTTTATGGCAAAAAGTTATGCATTCCCTTTATTTTTGGGAAATGGCAGAAATTTCCCATATTTAGGAGCAAAATTGCAGAAATTCCCCTAATTGTGGGGCAAAAAGGCAGAAATTCCCTATATGTTGGGGAAAAAAGACAGAAATTCTTCTTATTTTGGGGCAAAACTCAGAAATTCCACTTATTTTTGGGCAAAATTCCAGAAATTTCCCTTATTTTGGGGAAAAATTGCAGAAATTTCACTTAATTTATGGCAAAATTGGAGAAATTTCACTTATTTCAGGGAAAAAAGGCAGAAATTTTTCTTATTTTGGGGCAAAAATCCAGAAATTCTTCATATTTTGTGGCAAAAATGTAGAAATTCCCCTTAGTTTGAGGTAAAAAGGCTGAAATTCTTTTTATTTGGGGGCAAAAAGGCAGAAATTTCCCTTATTTTGGGGCAAAAAGACAGAAATTCCTTTTATTTTGTGGCAAGAATGCAGAAATTTCATTTATTTTGGGCAAAATTGCACAAATTTCACTTATTTCAGGGCATAATTCAAAAATTCCTTTTATTTTGGGGTAAAAAGACAGAAATTCCATTTATTTTTTGGTACAAAGGCAGAAATTTCACTTACTTTGAAGTAAAAATGCAGAAATTCCTCTTATTTTGGGGCAAAAATGAAGAAATTTCCTTTTTTGTGGTAAAATGTATACATTCCCCTTACATTCGGGATAAAAAGCAAAAATTCCCCGTATTTTGAAGCAAAATTGCAGAAATTCTCATAATTTTCGGGCAAAAAGGGAGAAATTCCCTAATTTTGGGGCAAAAGGCAAAAATTCCTTTTATTTTGGGGCAAAAATCAGAAATTCCCTTTCTTTTGGGGTAAAATTTAAGAAATTTCCTTTATTTTAGGACAAAATTACAGGAATTTACCTTATTTTGGGGCAAAATTGAAGAAATTTCCCTTATTTGGGGCAAAATTGCAGAAATTTCACTTATTTTCTTGTAAAAAAGCTGAAATTTCCTTTATTTTGGGGCAAAAGGGAGAAATTCCCCTAATTTTGGGGCAAAATTTCAGTAATTTTCCTTATTATTGGGAAAAATTGCAGAAATTTTTCTTATTTTAGGGCAAAATTGCAGAAATTTCACTTATTTTAGAGAAAAAAAGCAAAAATTATTTATTTTGGGGAAAAAAGGCAGAAATTCCCATTAATTTGTGGCAAAAAGGCAGAAATTCACCTTATTTTGGTGTAAAATTGCAGAAATTTCACATATTTCAGGGCAAAAAGGCAGAAATTTCCCTTATGTTGGGGCAAAATTGCAGAAATTTCACTTATTTCAGTGTAATAAGTCAGAAATTCCCCCTTTTTTTTAGGCAAAAAAGACAGAAATTTCCTTTGTTTTGAGGGAAAAAGACAGACATTCCACTTATTTGGAGGAAAAAAGGCAGAAATTTCCCTTATTTTGGAGCAAAAATGAAGAAATTTCCCTTTTTTATGGCAAAAAGTTTTGCATTCTCCTTATTTTCGGGCAAAAAGGCAGAAATTCCCCCTATTTTGGAGCATAATTGCAGAAATTCGCCAAGTTGTGGTGCAGAAAGACAGAAATTCCCTATATGTTGGGGCAAAAAGACAGAAATTCTTCTTATTTTGGGGCAAAACTCAGAAATTCCACTTATTTTGGGGCAAAATTCTAATAATTTCCCTTAATTTGGGGCAAAATTGCAGAAATTTCACTTATTTTGGGGCAAAATTGCAGAAATTTCACTTATTTCAGGGAAAAAAGGCAGAAATTTTCTTTATTTTGGGGCAAAAAGGCAGAAATTCCTAATATTTTCTGGCAAAATGCAGAAATTCCCCTTATTTTGAGGTAAAAAGGCTGAAATTCCCCTTATTTGGGGGCAAAAAGGCAGAAATTTCCCTTATTTTGGGGCAAAATAGCAGAAATTTCACTTATTTAGAGGCAAAAAGACAGAAATTCTCCTTATTTTGGGGCAAAACTTATAAATTCCACTTATTTTGGTGCAAAATTCCAGAAATTTTCCTTATTTTGGGGCAAAATTGCAGAAATTTCACTTATTTCAGGGAGGGAAAGGCAAAAATTTTCCTTATTTTGAGGCAAAAAGTCAGAAATTCCTAATATTTTGTGGCAAAAATGAAGAAATTTCCCTTTATTTTGAGGTAAAAAGGCTGAAATTCCCCTTATTTGGGGGCAAAGAGGCAGAAATTTCCCTCATTTTGGGTCAAAATTGGAGAAATTTCACTTATTTCAGGGTAATAATTCAGAAATTCCCCTTATTTTGGGGCAAAAAAGACAGAAATTCCCTTTGTTTTGGGGGAAAAAGACAGAAATTCCACTTATTTAGAGGCAAAAAGGCAGAAATTCCCCTTATTTTGGAGCAAAAATGAAGAAATTTACATTTTTATGGCAAAAAGGTATGCATTCCCCTTACTTTTGGGATAAAAAGCAGAAATTCCCCGTATTTTGAAGCAAAATTGCTGAAATTCTCATAATTTTCGGGCAAAAAGGCAGAAATTCTCCTTATTTTGGGGCAAAAAGACAGAAGTTCTCCTTTTTTCGGGAGCAAACATTCAGAAATTCCCCTTATTTTGGGGCAAAATTGCAGAAATTTCCTTTACATTGGGGCAAAATTGCAGAAATTTCCCTTATTTTGGGGCAAAATTGCAGAAATTTCACTTACTTCAGGGTAATAAGTCAGAAATTCCCCTTATTTTGGGGCAAAAAAGAAAGAAATTCTCTTTGTTTTGGAAGAAAAAGACAGAAATTCCACTTATTTAGAGGCAAAAAGGCAGAAATTCCTTTTATTTTGGAGCAAAAATTAAGAAATTTCCCTTTTTATGGCCAAAAGTTATGCATTCCAATTATTTTCAGGCAAAAAGACAGAAATTCCCGTATTTTGGAGCAAAATTGCAGAAAGTCCCCTAATTTTGGGGCAAAAGGCAGAAATTCCCTTTATTTTGGGGCAAAAATCAGAAATTCCCCTTATTTTGGGGCAAAATTCCAGTAATTTCCTTTATTTTGGGCAAAATTGCAGGAATTTACCTTATTTTGGGGCAAAATTGCAGAAATTTCCCTTATTTGGGGCAAAATTTCAGAAATTTCACTTATTTTCAGGTAAAAAGGCTGAAATTTCCTTTGTTTTGGGGCAAAAAGGAAGAAATTCCTCTTATTTTGTGGCAAAATTGCAGAAATCTGCCTTATTATGGAAAAAAGTTGCAAAAATTTCCCTTATTTTATAGGAAAATTTCAGAAATTTCACTTATTTCAGAGAAAAAATGCAAAAATTTTTCTTATTTTGGGGCAAAAAGGCAGAAAATCCCATTATTTTGGGGCAAAAAAGCAGAAATTCACCTTATTTAGGGGTAAAATTGCAGAAATTTCACATATTTCAGGGCAAAAAGGGAGAAAATCCCTGTATTTTGGAGCAAAATTGCAGAAATTCTTCTAGTTGTGGGGCAAAAAGACAGAAATTCCCTATATGTTAGGGCAAAAAGACAGAAATTCTTCTTTTTGGGCCAAAACTTAGAAATTCCACTTATTTTGGTGCAAAATTCCAGAAATTTTCCTTCTTTTGGGGCAAAATTGCAAAATTTCTCTTATTTTGGGGCAAAATTGCAGAAATTTCACTTATTTCAGGGAAAAAAGGCAGAAATTTTCATTATTTTGGGGCAAAAAGTCAGAAATTCCTAATATTTTGTGGCAAAAATGCAGAAATTCCTTTTATTTTGAGGTATAAAGGCTGAAATTCCCCTTATTTCAGGGCAAAATTGCAGAAATTCCCCTAGTTGTGGGGCAAAAAGACAGAAATTCTCCTTATTTTGGGGCAAAACTCAGAAATTCCACTTATTTTGGGGCAAAATTCAAGAAATTTCCCTTATTCTGGGGCAAAATTGCAGAAATTTCACTTATTTTGGGCAAAATTGCAGAAATTTCCCTTATTTCATGGAAAAAAAAAGAAATTTTGTTATTTTGGGGCAAAAAGGCAGAAATTCCTCTAAATTTGACATAAAAAGGCTGAAATTGCCCTTATTTGGGGGCAAAAAGGCAGAAATTTCCCTTATTTTGGGGCAAAATTACAGAAATTTCACTTATTTCAGGGTAATAAGTCAGAAATTTTCCTTATTTTGGGGCAAAAAAGACAGAAAATCTTTTTGTTTTGGGGGAAAAAGACAGAAATTCCACTTATTTAGAGGCAAAAAGGCAGAAATTCCCCTTATTTTGGAGCAAAAATGAAGAATTTTACCTTTTTATGGCAAAAAGGTATGCATTCCCCTTACTTTTGGGATAAAAAGCAGAAATTCCCCGTATTTTGAAGCAAAATTGCTGAAATTCTCATAATTTTCGGGCAAAAAGGCAGAAATTCTCCTTATTTTGGGGCAAAAAGACAGAAGTTCTCCTTTTTTCGGGAGCAAACATTCAGAAATTCCCCTTATTTTGGGGCAAAATTGCAGAAATTTCCTTTACATTGGGGCAAAATTGCAGAAATTTCCCTTATTTTGGGGCAAAATTGCAGAAATTTCACTTACTTCAGGGTAATAAGTCAGAAATTCCCCTTATTTTGGGGCAAAAAAGAAAGAAATTCTCTTTGTTTTGGGAGAAAAAGACAGAAATTCCACTTATTTAGAGGCAAAAAGGCAGAAATTCCCTTTATTTTGGAGCAAAAATTAAGAAATTTCCCTTTTTATGGCCAAAAGTTATGCATTCCAATTATTTTCAGGCAAAAAGACAGAAATTCCCGTATTTTGGAGCAAAATTGCAGAAAGTCCCCTAATTTTGGGGCAAAAGGCAGAAATTCCCTTTATTTTGGGGCAAAAATCAGAAATTCCCCTTATTTTGGGGCAAAATTCCAGAAATTTCCTTTATTTTGGGCAAAATTGCAGGAATTTACCTTATTTTGGGGCAAAATTGCAGAAATTTCCCTTATTTGGGGCAAAATTTCAGAAATTTCACTTATTTTCAGGTAAAAAGGCTGAAATTTCCTTTGTTTTGGGGCAAAAAGGAAGAAATTCCTCTTATTTTGTGGCAAAATTGCAGAAATCTGCCTTATTATGGAAAAAAGTTGCAAAAATTTCCCTTATTTTATAGGAAAATTTCAGAAATTTCACTTATTTCAGAGAAAAAACGCAAAAATTTTTCTTATTTTGGGGCAAAAAGGCAGAAAATCCCATTATTTTGGGGCAAAAAAGCAGAAATTCACCTTATTTAGGGGTAAAATTGCAGAAATTTCACATATTTCAGGGCAAAAAGGGAGAGAATCCCTGTATTTTGGAGCAAAATTGCAGAAATTCTTCTAGTTGTGGTGCAAAAAGACAGAAATTCCTTATATGTTAGGGCAAAAAGACAGAAATTCTTCTTATTTTGGGCCAAAACTTAGAAATTCCACTTATTTTGGTGCAAAATTCCAGAAATTTTCCTTCTTTTGGGGCAAAATTGCAAAATTTCACTTATTTTGGGGCAAAATTGCAGAAATTTCACTTAATTCAGGGAAAAAAGGCAGAAATTTTCATTATTTTGGGGCAAAAAGTCAGAAATTCCTAATATTTTGTGGCAAAAATGCAGAAATTCCTTTTATTTTGAGGTATAAAGGCTGAAATTCCCCTTATTTCAGGGCAAAATTGCAGAAATTCCCCTAGTTGTTAGGCAAAAAGTCAGAAATTCTCCTTATTTTGGGGCAAAACTCAGAAATTCCACTTATTTTGGGGCAAAATTCAAGAAATTTCCCTTATTCTGGGGCAAAATTGCAGAAATTTCACTTATTTTGGGCAAAATTGCAAAAATTTCCCTTATTTCATGGAAAAAAAAAGAAATTTTGTTATTTTGGGGCAAAAAGGCAGAAATTCCTCTAAATTTGACATAAAAAGGCTGAAATTGCCCTTATTTGGGGGCAAAAAGGCAGAAATTTCCCTTATTTTGGGGCAAAATTACAGAAATTTCACTTATTTCAGGGTAATAAGTCAGAAATTTTCCTTATTTTGGGGCAAAAAAGACAGAAAATCTTTTTGTTTTGGGGGAAAAAGACAGAAATTCCACTTATTTAGAGGCAAAAAGACAGAAATTTCCCTGATTTTGGTGCAAAAATGAAGAAATTTACCTTTTTATGGCAAAAAGGTATGCATTCCCCTTTACTTTCGGGATAAAAAGCAGAAATTCCCCGTATTTTGAAGCAAAATTGCAGAAATTCTCATAATTTTCGGGCAAAAAGGGAGAAATTCCCTAATTTTGGGGCAAAAGGCAGAAATTCCTTTATTTTGGGGCAAAAATCAGAAATTCCCCTTCTTTTGGGGTAAAATTTAAGAAATTTCCTTTATTTTGGGACAAAATTACAGGAATTTACCTGATTTTGGGGCAAAATTGAAGAAATTTCCCTTATTTGGGGCAAAATTGCAGAAATTTCACTTATTTTCATGTAAAAAAGCTGAAATTTCCTTTATTTTGGGGCAAAAATGGAGAAATTCTCCTTATGTTGGGGCAAAATTTCAGAAATTTTCCTTATTATTGGGAAAAATTGCAGAAATTTTCCTTATTTTAGGGCTAAATTGCAGAAATTTCACTTATTTCAGAGAAAAAACGCTAAAATTATTTATTTTGGTGCAAAACGGCAGAAATTCCCATTAATTTGTGGCAAAAAGGCAGAAATTCACCTTATTTTGGGGTAAAATTGCAGAAATTTCACATACTTCAGGGCAAAAAGGCAGAAATTTCCCTTATGTTGGGGCAAAATTGCAGAAATTTCACTTATTTCAGTGTAATAAGTCAGAAATTCCCCTTATTTTGAGGCAAAAAAGACAGAAATTTCCTTTGTTTTGAGGGAAAAAGACAGAAATTCCACTAATTTGGAGGCAAAAAGGCAGAAATTTCCCTTATTTTGGAGCAAAAATGAAGAAATTTCCCTTTTTTATTGCAAAAAGTTTTGCATTCTCCTTATTTTCGGGCAAAAAGGCAGAAATTCCCCCTATTATGGAGCATAATTGCAGAAATTCCCCAAGTTGTGGTGCAGAAAGAGAGAAATTCCCTATATGTTGGGGCAAAAAGACAGAAATTCTTCATATTTTGGGGCAAAACTCAGAAATTCCACTTATTTTGGGGCAAAATTCTAGAAATTTCCCTTATTTTGGGGCAAAATTGCAGAAATTTCACTTATTTCAGGGAAAAAAGGCAGAAATTTTCTTTATTTTGGGGCAAAAAGGCAGAAATTCCTAATATTTTCTGGCAAAATGCAGAAATTCCCCTTATTTTGAGGTAAAAAGGCTGAAATTCCCCTTATTTGGGGGCAAAAAGGCAGAAATTTCCCTTATTTTGGGGCAAAATTGCAGAAATTTCACTTATTTATAGGCAAAAAGACAGAAATTCTCCTTATTTTGGGGCAAAACTTATAAATTCCACTTATTTTGGTGCAAAATTCCAGAAATTTTCCTTATTTTGGGGCAAAATTGCAGAAATTTCACTTATTTCAGGGAAAGAAAGGCACAAATTTTCCTTATTTTGAGGCAAAAAGTCAGAAATTCCTAATATTTTGTGGCAAAAATGAAGAAATTTCCCTTTATTTTGAGGTAAAAAGGCTGAAATTCCCCTTATTTGGGGGCAAAGAGGCAGAAATTTCCCTCATTTTGGGTCAAAATTGGAGAAATTTCACTTATTTCAGGGTAATAATTCAGAAATTCCCCTTATTTTGGGGCAAAAAAGACAGAAATTCCCTTTGTTTTGGGGGAAAAAGACAGAAATTCCACTTATTTAGAGGCAAAAAGGCAGAAATTCCCCTTATTTTGGATCAAAAATGAAGAAATTTACATTTTTATGGCAAAAAGGTATGCATTCCCCTTACTTTTGGGATAAAAAGCAGAAATTCCCTGTATTTTGAAGCAAAATTGCTGAAATTCTCATAATTTTCGGGCAAAAAAGCAGAAATTCTCCTTATTTTGGGGCAAAAAGACTGAAGTTCTCCTTTTTTCAGGAGCAAACATTCAGAAATTCCCCTTATTTTGGGGCAAAATTGCAGAAATTTCCTTTACATTGGGGCAAAGTTGCAGAAATTTCCCTTATTTTGGGGCAAAAGGCAGAAATTCCCTTTATTTTGGGGCAAAAATCAGAAATTCCCCTTATTTTGGGGCAAAATTCCAGTAATTTCCTTTATTTTGGGCAAAATTGCAGGAATTTACCTTATTTTGGGGCAAAATTGCAGAAATTTCCCTTATTTGGGGAAAAATTTCAGAAATTTCACTTATTTTCAGGTAAAAAGGCTGAAATTTCCTTTGTTTTGGGGCAAAAAGGAAGAAATTCCTCTTTTTTGTGGCAAAATTGCAGAAATCTGCCTTATTATGGAAAAAAATTGCAAAAATTTCCCTTATTTTAGAGGAAAATTGCAGAAATTTCACTTATTTCAGAGAAAAAACGCAAAAATTTTTCTTATTTTGGGGCAAAAAGGCAGAAAATCCCATTATTTTGGGGCAAAAAAGTAGAAATTCACCTTATTTAGGGGTAAAATTGCAGAAATTTCACATATTTCAGGGCAAAAAGGCAGAAAATCCCTGTATTTTGGAGCAAAATTGCAGAAATTCCTCTAGTTGTGGGGCAAAAATACAGAAATTCCCTATATGTTAGGGCAAAAAGACAGAAATTCTTCTTATTTTGGGCCAAAACTTAGAAATTCCACTTATTTTGGTGCAAAATTCCAGATATTTTCCTTCTTTTGGGGCAAAATTGCAAAATTTCACTTATTTTGGGGCAAAATTGCAGAAATTTCACTTATTTCAGGGAAAAAAGGCAGAAATTTTCATTATTTTGGGGCAAAAAGTCAGAAATTCCTAATATTTTGTGGCAAAAATGCAGAAATTCCTTTTATTTTGAGGTATAAAGCCTGAAATTCCCCTTATTTCAGGGCAAAATTGCAGAAATTCCCCTAGTTGTGGGGCAAAAAGACAGAAATTCTCCTTATTTTGGGGCAAAACTCAGAAATTCCACTTATTTTGGGGCAAAATTCAAGAAATTTCCCTTATTCTGGGGCAAAATTGCAGAAATTTCACTTATTTTGGGCAAAATTGCAGAAATTTCCCTTATTTCATGGAAAAAAAAAGAAATTTTGTTATTTTGGGACAAAAAAGCAGAAATTCCTCTAAATTTGATGTAAAAAGGCTGAAATTGCCCTTATTTGGGGGCAAAAAGGCAGAAATTTCCCTTATTTTGGGGCAAAATTACAGAAATTTCACTTATTTCAGGGTAATAAGTCAGAAATTTTCCTTATTTTGGGGCAAAAAAGACAGAAAATCTTTTTGTTTTGGG
This sequence comes from Micromys minutus, assembly GCF_963924665.1. NCBI lineage: Eukaryota > Metazoa > Chordata > Mammalia > Rodentia > Muridae > Micromys > Micromys minutus. Next base: position 7,252,006 of record NW_027667467.1, on the reverse strand, counting down.
GGAAAAAGACAGAAATTCCACTTATTTAGAGGCAAAAAGACAGAAATTTCCCTGATTTTGGTGCAAAAATGAAGAAATTTACCTTTTTATGGCAAAAAGGTATGCATTCCCCTTTACTTTCGGGATAAAAAGCAGAAATTCCCCGTATTTTGAAGCAAAATTGCAGAAATTCTCATAATTTTCAGGCCAAAAGATAGAAATTCTCCTTATTTTGGGGAAAAAAGACAGAAAATCTTTTTTTTTTTCGGGAGCAAACAGTCAGAAATTTCCCTTATTTTGGGGCAAAATTGCAGAAATTTCCTTTACATTGGGGCAAAATTGGAGTAATTTCTCTTATTTTGGGACAAAATTGCAGAAATTTCACTTATTTCAGGGTAATAAGTCAGAAATTCCCCTTATTTTGGGGCAAAAAAGACAGAAATTCCCTTTGTTTTGGAGGAAAAGACAGAAATTCCACTTATTTAGCGGCAAAAAGGCAGAAATTTCCATTATTTTGGAGCAAAAATGAAGAAATTTACCTTTTTATGGCAAAAAGGTATGCATTCCCCTTACTTTTGGGATAAAAAGCAGAAATTCCCCGTATTTTGTAGCAAAATTGCAGAAATTCTCATAATTTTCGGTCAAAAAGGTAGAAATTCTCCTTATTTTTGGGCAAAGAGACAAAAAATCTCCTTTTTTCGGGAGCAAACAGTCAGAAATTTCCCTTATTTTGGGGGAAAATTGGAGAAATTTCTTTTACATTGGGGCAAAATTGCAGAAATTTTTTTTTTATTTTGGGGCAAAATTGCAGAAATTTCACTAATTTCAGGGTAATAAGTCAGAAATTCCGTTATTTTGGGGCAAAAAAGACAGAAATTCCCTTTGTTTTGGGGGAAAAAGACAGAAATTCCACTTATTTAGGGGCAAAAAGGCAGAAATTCCACTTATTTTGGAGCAAAAATGAAGAAATTTCTTTTTTTTATGGCAAAAAGTTATGCATTCCCTTTATTTTTGGGAAATGGCAGAAATTTCCCATATTTAGGAGCAAAATTGCAGAAATTCCCCTAATTGTGGGGCAAAAAGGCAGAAATTCCCTATATGTTGGGGAAAAAAGACAGAAATTCTTCTTATTTTGGGGCAAAACTCAGAAATTCCACTTATTTTTGGGCAAAATTCCAGAAATTTCCCTTATTTTGGGGAAAAATTGCAGAAATTTCACTTAATTTATGGCAAAATTGGAGAAATTTCACTTATTTCAGGGAAAAAAGGCAGAAATTTTCCTTATTTTGGGGCAAAAATCCAGAAATTCTTCATATTTTGTGGCAAAAATGTAGAAATTCCCCTTAGTTTGAGGTAAAAAGGCTGAAATTCTTTTTATTTGGGGGCAAAAAGGCAGAAATTTCCCTTATTTTGGGGCAAAAAGACAGAAATTCCTTTTATTTTGTGGCAAGAATGCAGAAATTTCATTTATTTTGGGCAAAATTGCACAAATTTCACTTATTTCAGGGCATAATTCAAAAATTCCTTTTATTTTGGGGTAAAAAGACAGAAATTCCATTTATTTTTTGGTACAAAGTCAGAAATTTCACTTACTTTGAAGTAAAAAGGCAGAAATTCCTCTTATTTTGGGGCAAAAATGAAGAAATTTCCTTTTTTGTGGTAAAATGTATACATTCCCCTTACATTCGGGATAAAAAGCAAAAATTCCCCGTATTTTGAAGCAAAATTGCAGAAATTCTCATAATTTTCGGGCAAAAAGGGAGAAATTCCCTAATTTTGGGGCAAAAGGCAAAAATTCCTTTTATTTTGGGGCAAAAATCAGAAATTCCCTTTCTTTTAGGGTAAAATTTAAGAAATTTCCTTTATTTTAGGACAAAATTACAGGAATTTACCTTATTTTGGGGCAAAATTGAAGAAATTTCCTTTATTTGGGGCAAAATTGCAGAAATTTCACTTATTTTCTTGTAAATAAGCTGAAATTTCCTTTATTTTGGGGCAAAAGGGAGAAATTCCCCTAATTTTGGGGCAAAATTTCAGTAATTTTCTTTATTATTGGGAAAAATTGCAGAAATTTTTCTTATTTTAGGGCAAAATTGCAGAAATTTCACTTATTTTAGAGAAAAAAAGCAAAAATTATTTATTTTGGGGCAAAAAGGCAGAAATTCCCATTAATTTGTGGCAAAAAGGCAGAAATTCACCTTATTTTGGTGTAAAATTGCAGAAATTTCACATATTTCAGAGCAAAAAGGCAGAAATTTCCCTTATGTTGGGGCAAAATTGCAGAAATTTCACTTATTTCAGTGTAATAAGTCAGAAATTCCCTTTTTTTTTAGGCAAAAAAGACAGAAATTTCCTTTGTTTTGAGGGGAAAAGACAGACATTCCACTTATTTGGAGGAAAAAAGGCAGAAATTTCCCTTATTTTGGAGCAAAAATGAAGAAATTTCCCTTTTTTATGGCAAAAAGTTTTGCATTCTCCTTATTTTCGGGCAAAAAGGCAGAAATTCCCCCTATTTTGGAGCATAATTGCAGAAATTCGCCAAGTTGTGGTGCAGAAAGACAGAAATTCCCTATATTTTGGGGCAAAAAGACAGAAATTCTTCTTATTTTGGTGCAAAACTCAGAAATTCCACTTATTTTGGGGCAAAATTCTAATAATTTCCCTTAATTTGGGGCAAAATTGCAGAAATTTCACTTATTTTGGGGCAAAATTGCAGAAATTTCACTTATTTCAGGGAAAAAAGGCAGAAATTTTCTTTATTTTGGGGCAAAAAGCAGAAATTCCTAATATTTTCTGGCAAAATGCAGAAATTCCCCTTATTTTGAGGTAAAAAGGCTGAAATTCCCCTTATTTGGGGGCAAAAAGGCAGAAATTTCCCTTATTTTGGGGCAAAATAGCAGAAATTTCACTTATTTAGAGGCAAAAAGACAGAAATTCTCCTTATTTTGGGGCAAAACTTATAAATTCCACTTATTTTGGTGCAAAATTCCAGAAATTTTCCTTATTTTGGGGCAAAATTGCAGAAATTTCACTTATTTCAGGGAGGGAAAGGCAAAAATTTTCCTTATTTTGAGGCAAAAAGTCAGAAATTCCTAATATTTTGTGGCAAAAATGAAGAAATTTCCCTTTATTTTGAGGTAAAAAGGCTGAAATTCCCCTTATTTGGGGGCAAAGAGGCAGAAATTTCCCTCATTTTGGGTCAAAATTGGAGAAATTTCACTTATTTCAGGGTAATAATTCAGAAATTCCCCTTATTTTGGGGCAAAAAAGACAGAAATTCCCTTTGTTTTGGGGGAAAAAGACAGAAATTCCACTTATTTAGAGGCAAAAAGGCAGAAATTCCCCTTATTTTGGAGCAAAAATGAAGAAATTTACCTTTTTATGGCAAAAAGGTATGCATTCCCCTTACTTTTGGGATAAAAAGGAGAAATTCCCCGTATTTTGAAGCAAAATTGCTGAAATTCTCATAATTTTCGGGCAAAAAGGCAGAAATTCTCCTTATTTTGGGGCAAAAAGACAGAAGTTCTCCTTTTTTCGGGAGCAAACATTCAGAAATTCCCCTTATTTTGGGACAAAATTGCAGAAATTTCCTTTACATTGTGGCAAAATTGCAGAAATTTCCCTTATTTTGGGGCAAAATTGCAGAAATTTCACTTACTTCAGGGTAATAAGTCAGAAATTCCCCTTATTTTGGGGCAAAAAAGAAAGAAATTCTCTTTGTTTTGGGAGAAAAAGACAGAAATTCCACTTATTTAGAGGCAAAAAGGCAGAAATTCCCTTTATTTTGGAGCAAAAATTAAGAAATTTCCCTTTTTATGGCCAAAAGTTATGCATTCCAATTATTTTCAGGCAAAAAGACAGAAATTCCCGTATTTTGGAGCAAAATTGCATAAAGTCCCCTAATTTTGGGGCAAAAGGCAGAAATTCCCTTTATTTTGGGGCAAAAATCAGAAATTCCCCTTATTTTGGGGCAAAATTCCAGAAATTTCCTTTATTTTGGGCAAAATTGCAGGAATTTACCTTATTTTGGGGCAAAATTGCAGAAATTTCCCTTATTTGGGGCAAAATTTCAGAAATTTCACTTATTTTCAGGTAAAAAGGCTGAAATTTCCTTTGTTTTGGGGCAAAAAGGAAGAAATTCCTCTTATTTTGTGGCAAAATTGCAGAAATCTGCCTTATTATGGAAAAAAGTTGCAAAAATTTCCCTTATTTTATAGGAAAATTTCAGAAATTTCACTTATTTCAGAGAAAAAACGCAAAAATTTTTCTTATTTTGGGGCAAAAAGGCAGAAAATCCCATTATTTTGGGGCAAAAAAGCAGAAATTCACCTTATTTAGGGGTAAAATTGCAGAAATTTCACATATTTCAGGGCAAAAAGGGAGAAAATCCCTGTATTTTGGAGCAAAATTGCAGAAATTCCTCTAGTTGTGGGGCAAAAAGACAGAAATTCCCTATATGTTAGGGAAAAAAGACAGAAATTCTTCTTATTTTGGGCCAAAACTTAGAAATTCCACTTATTTTGGTGCAAAATTCCAGAAATTTTCCTTCTTTTGGGGCAAAATTGCAAAATTTCACTTATTTTGGGGCAAAATTGCAGAAATTTCACTTATTTCAGGGAAAAAAGGCAGAAATTTTCATTATTTTGGGGCAAAAAGTCAGAAATTCCTAATATTTTGTGGCAAAAATGCAGAAATTCCTTTTATTTTGAGGTATAAAGGCTGAAATTCCCCTTATTTCAGGCCAAAATTGCAGAAATTCCCCTAGTTGTGGGGCAAAAAGACAGAAATTCTCCTTATTTTGGGGCAAAACTCAGAAATTCCACTTATTTTGGGGCAAAATTCAAGAAATTTCCCTTATTCTGGGGCAAAATTGCAGAAATTTTACTTATTTTGGGCAAAATTGCAGAAATTTCCCTTATTTCATGGAAAAAAAAAGAAATTTTGTTATTTTGGGGCAAAAAGGCAGAAATTCCTCTAAATTTGACATAAAAAGGCTGAAATTGCCCTTATTTGGGGGCAAAAAGGCAGAAATTTCCCTTATTTTGGGGCAAAATTACAGAAATTTCACTTATCTCAGGGTAATAAGTCAAAAATTTTCCTTATTTTGGGGCAAAAAAGACAGAAAATCTTTTTGTTTTGGGGGAAAAAGACAGAAATTCCACTTATTTAGAGGCAAAAAGACAGAAATTTCCCTGATTTTGGTGCAAAAATGAAGAAATTTACCTTTTTATGGCAAAAAGGTATGCATTCCCCTTTACTTTCGGGATAAAAAGCAGAAATTCCCCGTATTTTGAAGCAAAATTGCAGAAATTCTCATAATTTTCAGGCTAAAAGGTAGAAATTCTCCTTATTTTGGGGAAAAAAGACAGAAAATCTTTTTTTTTTTCGGGAGCAAACAGTCAGAAATTTTCTTTATTTTGGGGCAAAATTGCAGAAATTTCCTTTACATTGGGGCAAAATTGGAGTAATTTCTCTTATTTTGGGACAAAATTGCAGAAATTTCACTTATTTCAGGGTAATAAGTCAGAAATTCCCCTTATTTTGGGGCAAAAAAGACAGAAATTCCCTTTGTTTTGGAGGAAAAGACAGAAATTCCACTTATTTAGCGGCAAAAAGGCAGAAATTTCCATTATTTTGGAGCAAAAATGAAGAAATTTACCTTTTTATGGCAAAAAGGTATGCATTCCCCTTACTTTTGGGATAAAAAGCAGAAATTCCCCGTATTTTGTAGCAAAATTGCAGAAATTCTCATAATTTTCGGTCAAAAAGGTAGAAATTCTCCTTATTTTTGGGCAAAGAGACAAAAAATCTCCTTTTTTCGGGAGCAAACAGTCAGAAATTTCCCTTATTTTGGGGGAAAATTGGAGAAATTTCTTTTACATTGGGGCAAAATTGCAGAAATTTTTTTTATTTTGGGGCAAAATTGCAGAAATTTCACTAATTTCAGGGTAATAAGTCAGAAATTCCCATTTTTTGGGGGCAAAAAAGACAGAAATTCCCTTTGTTTTGGGGGAAAAAGACAGAAATTCCACTTATTTAGAGGCAAAAAGGCAGAAATTTCACTTATTTTGGAGCAAAAATGAAGAAATTTCTTTTTTTATGGCAAAAAGTTATGCATTCCCTTTATTTTTGGGAAAAGGCAGAAATTTCCCATATTTAGGAGCAAAATTGCAGAAATTCCCCTAATTGTGGGGCAAAAAGGCAGAAATTCCCTATATGTTGGGGAAAAAAGACCGAAATTCTTCTTATTTTGGGGCAAAACTCAGAAATTCCACTTATTTTTGGGCAAAATTCCAGAAATTTCCCTTATTTTGGGGAAAAATTGCAGAAATTTCACTTAATTTATGGCAAAATTGGAGAAATTTCACTTATTTCAGGGAAAAAAGGCAGAAATTTTCCTTATTTTGGGGCAAAAATCCAGAAATTCTTAATATTTTGTGGCAAAAATGTAGAAATTCCCCTTAGTTTGAGGTAAAAAGGCTGAAATTCTTTTTATTTGGGGGCAAAAAGGCAGAATTTCCCTTATTTTGGGGCAAAATGACAGAAATTCCTTTTATTTTGTGGCAAGAATGCAGAAATTTCATTTATTTTGGGCAAAATTGCACAAATTTCACTTATTTCAGGGCATAATTCAAAAATTCCTTTTATTTTGGGGTAAAAAGACAGAAATTCCATTTATTTTTTGGTACAAAGGCAGAAATTTCACTTACTTTGAAGTAAAAAGGCAGAAATTCCTCTTATTTTGGGGCAAAAATTAAGAAATTTCCTTTTTTGTGGTAAAAGGTATACATTCCCCTTACATTCGGGATAAAAAGCAAAAATTCCCCGTATTTTGAAGCAAAATTGCAGAAATTCTCATAATTTTCGAGCAAAAAGGGAGAAATTCCCTAATTTGGGGGCAAAAGGCAAAAATTCCTTTTATTTTGGGGCAAAAATCAGAAATTTCCTTTCTTTTGGGGTAAAATTTAAGAAATTTCCTTTATTTTGGGACAAAATTACAGGAATTTACCTTATTTTGGGGCAAAATTGAAGAAATTTCCCTTATTTGGGGCAAAATTGCAGAAATTTCACTTATTTTCTTGTAAAAAAGCTGAAATTTCCTTTATTTTGGGGCAAAAAGGGAGAAATTCCCCTAATTTTGGGGCAAAATTTCAGAAATTTTCCTTATTATTGGGAAAATTGCAGAAATTTTTCTTATTTTAGGGCAAAATTGCAGAAATTTCACTTATTTTAGAGAAAAAAAGCAAAAATTATTTATTTTGGGGCAAAAAGGCCGAAATTCCCATTAATTTGTGGCAAAAAGGCAGAAATTCACCTTATTTTGGTGTAAAATTGCAGAAATTTCACATATTTCAGGGCAAAAAGGCAGAAATTTCCCTTATGTTGGGGCAAAATTGCAGAAATTTCACTTATTTCAGTGTAATAAGTCAGAAATTCCCTTTTTTTTAGGCAAAAAAGACAGAAATTTCCTTTGTTTTGAGGGAAAAAGACAGACATTCCACTTATTTGGAGGAAAAAAGGCAGAAATTTCCCTTATTTTGGAGCAAAAATGAAGAAATTTCCCTTTTTTATGGCAAAAAGTTTTGCATTCTCCTTATTTTCGGGCAAAAAGGCAGAAATTCCCCCTATTTTGGAGCATAATTGCAGAAATTCGCCAAGTTGTGGTGCAGAAAGACAGAAATTCCCTATATTTTGGGGCAAAAAGACAGAAATTCTTCTTATTTTGGTGCAAAACTCAGAAATTCCACTTATTTTGGGGCAAAATTCTAATAATTTCCCTTAATTTGGGGCAAAATTGCAGAAATTTCACTTATTTTGGGGCAAAATTGCAGAAATTTCACTTATTTCAGGGAAAAAAGGCAGAAATTTTCTTTATTTTGGGGCAAAAAGCAGAAATTCCTAATATTTTCTGGCAAAATGCAGAAATTCCCCTTATTTTGAGGTAAAAAGGCTGAAATTCCCCTTATTTGGGGGCAAAAAGGCAGAAATTTCCCTTATTTTGGGGCAAAATAGCAGAAATTTCACTTATTTAGAGGCAAAAAGACAGAAATTCTCCTTATTTTGGGGCAAAACTTATAAATTCCACTTATTTTGGTGCAAAATTCCAGAAATTTTCCTTATTTTGGGGCAAAATTGCAGAAATTTCACTTATTTCAGGGAGGGAAAGGCAAAAATTTTCCTTATTTTGAGGCAAAAAGTCAGAAATTCCTAATATTTTGTGGCAAAAATGAAGAAATTTCCCTTTATTTTGAGGTAAAAAGGCTGAAATTCCCCTTATTTGGGGGCAAAGAGGCAGAAATTTCCCTCATTTTGGGTCAAAATTGGAGAAATTTCACTTATTTCAGGGTAATAATTCAGAAATTCCCCTTATTTTGGGGCAAAAAAGACAGAAATTCCCTTTGTTTTGGGGGAAAAAGACAGAAATTCCACTTATTTAGAGGCAAAAAGGCAGAAATTCCCCTTATTTTGGAGCAAAAATGAAGAAATTTACCTTTTTATGGCAAAAAGGTATGCATTCCCCTTACTTTTGGGATAAAAAGGAGAAATTCCCCGTATTTTGAAGCAAAATTGCTGAAATTCTCATAATTTTCGGGCAAAAAGGCAGAAATTCTCCTTATTTTGGGGCAAAAAGACAGAAGTTCTCCTGTTTTCGGGAGCAAACATTCAGAAATTCCCCTTATTTTGGGACAAAATTGCAGAAATTTCCTTTACATTGTGGCAAAATTGCAGAAATTTCCCTTATTTTGGGGCAAAATTGCAGAAATTTCACTTACTTCAGGGTAATAAGTCAGAAATTCCCCTTATTTTGGGGCAAAAAAGAAAGAAATTCTCTTTGTTTTGGGAGAAAAAGACAGAAATTCCACTTATTTAGAGGCAAAAAGGCAGAAATTCCCTTTATTTTGGAGCAAAAATTAAGAAATTTCCCTTTTTATGGCCAAAAGTTATGCATTCCAATTATTTTCAGGCAAAAAGACAGAAATTCCCGTATTTTGGAGCAAAATTGCATAAAGTCCCCTAATTTTGGGGCAAAAGGCAGAAATTCCCTTTATTTTGGGGCAAAAATCAGAAATTCCCCTTATTTTGGGGCAAAATTCCAGAAATTTCCTTTATTTTGGGCAAAATTGCAGGAATTTACCTTATTTTGGGGCAAAATTGCAGAAATTTCCCTTATTTGGGGCAAAATTTCAGAAATTTCACTTATTTTCAGGTAAAAAGGCTGAAATTTCCTTTGTTTTGGGGCAAAAAGGAAGAAATTCCTCTTATTTTGTGGCAAAATTGCAGAAATCTGCCTTATTATGGAAAAAAGTTGCAAAAATTTCCCTTATTTTATAGGAAAATTTCAGAAATTTCACTTATTTCAGAGAAAAAACGCAAAAATTTTTCTTATTTTGGGGCAAAAAGGCAGAAAATCCCATTATTTTGGGGCAAAAAAGCAGAAATTCACCTTATTTAGGGGTAAAATTGCAGAAATTTCACATATTTCAGGGCAAAAAGGGAGAAAATCCCTGTATTTTGGAGCAAAATTGCAGAAATTCCTCTAGTTGTGGGGCAAAAAGACAGAAATTCCCTATATGTTAGGGAAAAAAGACAGAAATTCTTCTTATTTTGGGCCAAAACTTAGAAATTCCACTTATTTTGGTGCAAAATTCCAGAAATTTTCCTTCTTTTGGGGCAAAATTGCAAAATTTCACTTATTTTGGGGCAAAATTGCAGAAATTTCACTTATTTCAGGGAAAAAAGGCAGAAATTTTCATTATTTTGGGGCAAAAAGTCAGAAATTCCTAATATTTTGTGGCAAAAATGCAGAAATTCCTTTTATTTTGAGGTATAAAGGCTGAAATTCCCCTTATTTCAGGCCAAAATTGCAGAAATTCCCCTAGTTGTGGGGCAAAAAGACAGAAATTCTCCTTATTTTGGGGCAAAACTCAGAAATTCCACTTATTTTGGGGCAAAATTCAAGAAATTTCCCTTATTCTGGGGCAAAATTGCAGAAATTTTACTTATTTTGGGCAAAATTGCAGAAATTTCCCTTATTTCATGGAAAAAAAAAGAAATTTTGTTATTTTGGGGCAAAAAGGCAGAAATTCCTCTAAATTTGACATAAAAAGGCTGAAATTGCCCTTATTTGGGGGCAAAAAGGCAGAAATTTCCCTTATTTTGGGGCAAAATTACAGAAATTTCACTTATCTCAGGGTAATAAGTCAGAAATTTTCCTTATTTTGGGGCAAAAAAGACAGAAAATCTTTTTGTTTTGGGGGGAAAAGACAGAAATTCCACTTATTTAGAGGCAAAAAGACAGAAATTTCCCTGATTTTGGTGCAAAAATGAAGAAATTTACCTTTTTATGGCAAAAAGGTATGCATTCCCCTTTACTTTCGGGATAAAAAGCAGAAATTCCCCGTATTTTGAAGCAAAATTGCAGAAATTCTCATAATTTTCAGGCTAAAAGGTAGAAATTCTCCTTATTTTGGGGAAAAAAGACAGAAAATCTTTTTTTTTTTCGGGAGCAAACAGTCAGAAATTTTCTTTATTTTGGGGCAAAATTGCAGAAATTTCCTTTACATTGGGGCAAAATTGCAGAAATTTCTCTTATTTTGGGACAAAATTGCAGAAATTTCACTTATTTCAGGGTAATAAGTCAGAAATTCCCCTTATTTTGGGGCAAAAAAGAAAGAAATTCCCTTTGTTTTGGAGGAAAAGACAGAAATTCCACTTATTTAGAGGCAAAAAGGCAGAAATTTCCATTATTTTGGAGCAAAAATGAAGAAATTTACCTTTTTGTGGCAAAAAGGTATGCATTCCCCTTACTTTCGGGATAAAAAGCAGAAATTCCCCGTATTTTGTAGCAAAATTGCAGAAATTCTCATAATTTTCAGGCAAAAAGGTAGAAATTCTCCTTATTTTTGGGCAAAAAGACAAAAAATCTCCTTTTTTCGGGAGCAAACAGTCAGAAATTTCCCTTATTTTGGGGGAAAATTGGAGAAATTTCTTTTACATTGGGGCAAAATTGCAGAAATTTTTTTTATTTTGGGGCAAAATTGCAGAAATTTCACTAATTTCAGGGTAATAAGTCAGAAATTCCCATTTTTTGGGGGCAAAAAAGACAGAAATTCCCTTTGTTTTGGGGGAAAAAGACAGAAATTCCACTTATTTAGAGGCAAAAAGGCAGAAATTTCACTTATTTTGGAGCAAAAATGACGAAATTTCTTTTTTTATGGCAAAAAGTTATGCATTCCCTTTATTTTTGGGAAAAGGCAGAAATTTCCCATATTTAGGAGCAAAATTGCAGAAATTCCCCTAATTGTGGGGCAAAAAGGCAGAAATTCCCTATATGTTGGGGAAAAAAGACCGAAATTCTTCTTATTTTGGGGCAAAACTCAGAAATTCCACTTATTTTTGGGCAAAATTCCAGAAATTTCCCTTATTTTGGGGAAAAATTGCAGAAATTTCACTTAATTTATGGCAAAATTGGAGAAATTTCACTTATTTCAGGGAAAAAAGGCAGAAATTTTCCTTATTTTGGGGCAAAAATCCAGAAATTCTTAATATTTTGTGGCAAAAATGTAGAAATTCCCCTTAGTTTGAGGTAAAAAGGCTGAAATTCTTTTTATTTGGGGGCAAAAAGGCAGAATTTCCCTTATTTTGGGGCAAAATGACAGAAATTCCTTTTATTTTGTGGCAAGAATGCAGAAATTTCATTTATTTTGGGCAAAATTGCACAAATTTCACTTATTTCAGGGCATAATTCAAAAATTCCTTTTATTTTGGGGTAAAAAGACAGAAATTCCATTTATTTTTTGGTACAAAGGCAGAAATTTCACTTACTTTGAAGTAAAAAGGCAGAAATTCCTCTTATTTTGGGGCAAAAATTAAGAAATTTCCTTTTTTGTGGTAAAAGGTATACATTCCCCTTACATTCGGGATAAAAAGCAAAAATTCCCCGTATTTTGAAGCAAAATTGCAGAAATTCTCATAATTTTCGAGCAAAAAGGGAGAAATTCCCTAATTTGGGGGCAAAAGGCAAAAATTCCTTTTATTTTGGGGCAAAAATCAGAAATTTCCTTTCTTTTGGGGTAAAATTTAAGAAATTTCCTTTATTTTGGGACAAAATTACAGGAATTTACCTTATTTTGGGGCAAAATTGAAGAAATTTCCCTTATTTGGGGCAAAATTGCAGAAATTTCACTTATTTTCTTGTAAAAAAGCTGAAATTTCCTTTATTTTGGGGCAAAAAGGGAGAAATTCCCCTAATTTTGGGGCAAAATTTCAGAAATTTTCCTTATTATTGGGAAAATTGCAGAAATTTTTCTTATTTTAGGGCAAAATTGCAGAAATTTCACTTATTTTAGAGAAAAAAAGCAAAAATTATTTATTTTGGGGCAAAAAGGCCGAAATTCCCATTAATTTGTGGCAAAAAGGCAGAAATTCACCTTATTTTGGTGTAAAATTGCAGAAATTTCACATATTTCAGGGCAAAAAGGCAGAAATTTCCCTTATGTTGGGGCAAAATTGCAGAAATTTCACTTATTTCAGTGTAATAAGTCAGAAATTCCCTTTTTTTTAGGCAAAAAAGACAGAAATTTCCTTTGTTTTGAGGGAAAAAGACAGACATTCCACTTATTTGGAGGAAAAAAGGCAGAAATTTCCCTTATTTTGGAGCAAAAATGAAGAAATTTCCCTTTTTTATGGCAAAAAGTTTTGCATTCTCCTTATTTTCGGGCAAAAAGGCAGAAATTCCCCCTATTTTGGAGCATAATTGCAGAAATTCGCCAAGTTGTGGTGCAGAAAGACAGAAATTCCCTATTTGTTGGGGCAAAAAGACAGAAATTTTTCTTATTTTGGGGCAAAACTCAGAAATTCCACTTATTTTGGGGCAAAATTAAAAATTTCCCTTATTTTGGGGCAAAATTGAAGAAATTTAACTTATTTTGGGGCAAAATTGCAGAAATTTCACTTATTTCAGGGAAAAAAGGCAGAAATTTTCTTTATTTTGGGGCAAAAAGGCAAAAATTCCTAACATTTTCTGTCAAAAATGCAGAAATTCCCCTTATTTTGAGGTAAAAAGGCTGAAATTCCCTCTATTTGGGGGCAAAAAGGCAGAAATTTCCCTTATTTTGGGGCAAAATAGCAGAAATTTCACTTATTTAGAGGCAAAAAGACAGAAATTCTCCTTATTTTGGGGCAAAACTTATAAATTCCACTTATTTTGGGGCAAAATTCCAGAAATTTCCTTTATTTTGGGGCAAAATTGCAGAAATTTTACTTATTTCAGGGAAAAAAGGCAGAAATTTTTTTTATTTTGTGGCAAAAAGGCAGAAATTCCTAATATTTTCTGGCAAAAATGCAGAAATTCCCGTTATTTTGAGGTAAAAAGGCTGAAATTCCCCATATTTGGGGGCAAAAAGGCAGAAATTTCCCTTATTTTGGGGCAAAATTGCAGAAATTTCACTTATTTCAGGGAAAAAAGGCAGAAATTTTCTTTATTTTGGGGCAAAAATGCAGAAATTCCTAATATTTTCTGGCAAAAATGCAGAAATTCCCCTTATTTTGAGGTAAAAAGGCTGAAATTCCCCTTATTTGGGGGCAAAAAGGCAGAAATTTCCCTTATTTTGGGTCAAAATTGCAGAAATTTCACTTATTTAGAGGCAAAAAGACAGAAATTCTTCTTATTTTGGGGCAAAACTTATAAATTCCACTTATTTTGGGGCAAAATTCCAGAAATTTCCCTTATTTTTGGGCAAAAATGCAGAAATTCCCCTTATTTTGAGGTAAAAAGGCTGAAATTCCCCTTATTTGGGGGCAAAAAGGCAGAAATTTCCCTTATTTTGGGTCAAAATTGCAGAAATTTCACTTATTTAGAGGCAAAAAGACAGAAATTCTTCTTATTTTGGGGCAAAACTCAGAAATTCCACTTATTTTGGGGCAAAATTAAAAATTTCCCTTATTTTGGGGCAAAATTGAAGAAATTTAACTTATTTTGGGGCAAAATTGCAGAAATTTCACTTATTTCAGGGAAAAAAGGCAGAAATTTTCTTTATTTTGGGGCAAAAAGGCAAAAATTCCTAACATTTTCTGTCAAAAATGCAGAAATTCCCCTTATTTTGAGGTAAAAAGGCTGAAATTCCCTCTATTTGGGGGCAAAAAGGCAGAAATTTCCCTTATTTTGGGGCAAAATAGCAGAAATTTCACTTATTTAGAGGCAAAAAGACAGAAATTCTCCTTATTTTGGGGCAAAACTTATAAATTCCACTTATTTTGGGGCAAAATTCCAGAAATTTCCTTTATTTTGGGGCAAAATTGCAGAAATTTTACTTATTTCAGGGAAAAAAGGCAGAAATTTTTTTTATTTTGTGGCAAAAAGGCAGAAATTCCTAATATTTTCTGGCAAAAATGCAGAAATTCCCGTTATTTTGAGGTAAAAATGCTGAAATTCCCCATATTTGGGGGCAAAAAGGCAGAAATTTCCCTTATTTTGGGGCAAAATTGCAGAAATTTCACTTATTTCAGGGAAAAAAGGCAGAAATTTTCTTTATTTTGGGGCAAAAATGCAGAAATTCCTAATATTTTCTGGCAAAAATGCAGAAATTCCCCTTATTTTGAGGTAAAAAGGCTGAAATTCCCCTTATTTGGGGGCAAAAAGGCAGAAATTTCCCTTATTTTGGGTCAAAATTGCAGAAATTTCACTTATTTAGAGGCAAAAAGACAGAAATTCTTCTTATTTTGGGGCAAAACTTATAAATTCCACTTATTTTGGGGCAAAATTCCAGAAATTTCCCTTATTTTTGGGCAAAATTGCAGAAATTTCACTTATTTTGGGGCAAAATTGCAGAAATTTCACTTATATCAGGGAAAAAAGGCACAAATTTTCCTTATTTTGGGGCAAAAAAGTCAGAAATTCCTAATATTTTGTGGCAAAAATGCAGAAATTTCCCCTTATTTTGAGGTAAAAAGGCTGAAATTCCCCTTATTTGGGGGCAAAGTGGCAAAAATTTCACTTATTTTGGGGCAAAATTGGAGAAATTTCACTTATTTCAGGGTAATAATTCTGAAATTCCCCTTATTTTGGGGCAAAAATGACAGAAATTACCTTTGTTTTGAAGGAAAAAGACAGAAATTCCACATATTTAGAGGCAAAAAGGCAGAAATTCCCATTATTTTAGAGCCAAAATGAAGAAATTTACCTTTTTATGGCAAAAAGGTATGCATTCCCCTTACTTTCGGGATAAAAAGCAGAAATTCCCCGTATTTTGAAGCAAAATTGCAGAAATTCTCATAATTTTTGGGCAAAAAGGCAGAAATTCTTCTTATTTTGGGGCAAAAAGACAGAAGATCTCCTTTTTTCGGGAGCAAACATTCAGAAATTCCCATTATTTTGGGGCAAAAAAGCAGAAATTCACCTTATTTAGGGGTAAAATTGCAGAAACTTCACATATTTTAGGGCAAAAAGGCAGAAAATTCCCGTATTTTGGAGCAAAATTGCAGAAATTCCCCTAGTTGTGGAGCAAAAAGACAGAAATTCCCTATATGTTGGGGCAAAAAGACAGAAATTCTCTTTATTTTGGGGCAAAACTTAGAAATTCCACTTATTTTGGAGCAAAATTCCAGAAATTTTCCTTCTTTTGGGGCAAAATTGCAAAATTTCACTTATTTTGGGGCAAAATTGCAGAAATTTCACTTATTTCATGGAAAAAAGGCAGAAATTTTCCTTATTTTGGGGCAAAAAGTCAGAAATTCCTAATATTTTGTGGCAAAAATGCAGAAATTCCACTTATTTTGAGGTATAAAGGCTGAAATTCCCCTTATTTCAGGGCAAAATTGCAGAAATTCCCCTAGTTGTGGGGCAAAAATGCAGAAATTCCCTATATGTTGGGGCAAAAAGACAGAAATTCTCCTTATTTTGGGGCAAAACTCAGACATTCCACTTGTTTTGGGGCAAAATTCAAGAAATTTCCCTTATTCTGGGGCAAAATTGCAGAAATTTCACTTATTTTGGGCAAAATTGCAGAAATTTCCCTTATTTCATGGAAAAAAAAAAGAAATTTTGTTATTTTGGGGCTAAAAGGCAGAAATTCCTCTTATTTTGATGTAAAAAGGCTGAAATTGCCCTTATTTGGGGGCAAAAAGGCAGAAATTTCCTTTATTTTGGGGCAAAATTGCAGAAATTTCACTTATTTTGTGGCAAAATTGCAGAAATTTTACTTATTTCAGGGAAAAAAGTTAGAAATTTTCCTTATTTTGGGTAAAAAATGCAGGAATTCCCCTTATTTTGAGGTAAAAAGGCTGAAATTCCTTTTATTTGAGGGCAAAGAGGCAGAAATTCCCCTTATTTTGGGCCAAAATTTCAGAAATTTGACTTATTTTCAGAAAAAAAAATAGAAATTTTTCTATTTGGAAGCAAAAATGCAGAAATTTCTTTTATTTTGGTACAAAATTGCAGAAATTTTTCTTATTTTGGGGCAAAAATGCAGAAATTTCCCATATTTTGGGGCAAAAATTCAGAAATTCTCCTTATTTTGAGGTTAAAAGTCTAAAATTCCCCTTATTTGGGGGCAAAAAGGCAGAAATTTCACTTATTTTGGGCCAAAATTGCGGAAATTTCACTTATTTCAGAGAAAAAAGGCAGAAATTTTTCTTATTTTGGGGCAAAAAGGCAGAAATTCCTAATATTTTGTGGCAAAATACAGAAATTCCCTTTATTTTGAGGTAAAAAGGGTGAAATTCCCCTTATTTGGGGGTAAAAATGCCAAAATTTCCCTTATTTTGGGGCAAAATTGCAAAAATTTCGCTTATTTCAGGGTAATAAGTCAGAAATTTTTTTTATTTTGGGGCAAAAAAGACAGAAATTCCCTTTGTTTTGGAGGACAAAGACCGAAATACCACTTATTTAGAGGCAAAAAAGCAGAAATTTTCCTTATTTTGGAGCAAAAATTAAGAAATTTCCCTTTTTTATGGCAAAAAGGTATGCATTCTACTTATTTTCGGGCAAAAAGGCAAAAATTCCTTGTGTTTTGGAGCAAAATTGCAGATATTTCCCTAATTGTCGGGCAAAAAGGTAGAAATTCCATATATGTTGGGGCAAAAAGACAGAAATTCTCCTTATTTTGTGGCAAAACTCAGAAATTTCACTTATTTTGGGACAAAATTGCGGAAATTTCAGTTATTTCAGAAAAAAAAGCAGAAATTTTCTTATTTTGGGGCAAAAAGGCAGAAATTTCCCATATTTTGGGGCAAAAATGCAGAAATTTCCCTTATTTTGGGGTAAAAAGTCTGAAATTCCCTTATTTGGGGACAAAAAAGCAGAAATTTCACTTATTTAAGGAAAAAAAGTCAGAAATTTTCCTTATTTTGGGGCAAAAAGACAGAAATTCCTTTTGTTTTAGAGAAAAAAGACAGAAATTCCACTTATTTAGAGGCAAAAAAGCAGAAATTCCCCATATTTTGAGGTAAAAAGACTGAAATTCCCCTTATTTGGGGGCAAAAAGGCAGAAATTTCCTTTATTTTGGGGCAAAATTGCAGAAATTTCACTTATTTCAGGGTAATAAGTCAGAAATTTTCCTTATTTTGGGGCAAAAAAGACAGAAATTTCCTTTGTTTTGGGGGAAAAAGACAGAAATTCCACTTATTTAGAGGCAAATGCAGAAATTCCTCTTATTTTGGAGCAAAAATGAATAAATTTCCCTTTTTTAGGGCAAAAAGGTATGCATTCTTCTTATTTTCGGACAAAAAGGCAGAAATTCCCTGTATTTTGGAGCAAAATTGCAAAAATTCCCCTAATTGTGGGGCAAAAAGGCAGAAATTCCCTATATGTTGGGGCAAAAGTACAGAAATTCTCCTTATTTTGTGGCAAAACTCAGAAATACCACTTATTTTGAGGAAAAATTCCAGAAATTTCCCTTATTTTGTGGAAAAATTGCAGAAATTTCACTTATTTTGGGCAAAATTGCAGAAATTTCAGTTATTTCAGAAAAAAAGCAGAATTTTTTTTATTTTGGGGCAAAAAGCCAGAAATTTCTTTTATTTTGGTACAAAATTGAAGAAATTTTTCTTATTTTAGGGCAAAAACGCAGAAATTTCCCATATTTTGGGGCAAAACTGCAGAAATTTCCCTTTTTTGACGTAAAAAGGCTGAAATTCCCCTTATTTGGGGGCAAAAAGGGAGAAATTTTTCTTATTTTGAGGCAAAATTGCAGCAATTTCACTTATTTCAGGGTAATAAGTCAGAAATTATCCTTATCTTGGGGCAAAAAATACAAAAATTCCCTTTGTTTTGGGGGAAAAAGACAGAAATTCCACTTATTTTGGGAAAAATTCCAGAAATTTCACTTATTTTGGGGCAAAATTGTAGAAATTTCACTTATTTTGGGGCAAAATTTCAGAAATTTCACTTTTTTCAGAAAAAAAAGTAGAAATTTTTCTATTTGGAAGCAAAAAGGCAGAAATTTCTTTTATTTTGGTACAAAATTGCAGAAATTTTTCTTATTTTGGGGCAAAAAGGCAGAAATTTCCCATATTTTGGGGCAAAAATGCAGAAATTCCCCTTATTTTGAGGTAAAAAGGCTTAAATTCCCCTTATTTGGGGGCAAAAAGGCAGAAATTTCACTTATTTTGGGCCAAACTTGCGGAAATTTCACTTATTTCAGGGAAAAAAGGCAGACATTTTCCTTATTTTCGGGCAAAAAGGCAGAAATTCCTAATATTTTGTGGCAAAAATGCAGAAATTCCCTTTATTTTGAGGTAAAAAGGGTAAAATTACCCTAATTTGGGGGTAAAAAGGCCGAAATTTCCCTTATTTTGGGGCAAAATTGCAGAAATTTCACTTATTTCAGGGTAATAAGTAAGAAATTTTCCTTATTTTTGGGCAAAAAAGACAGAAATTTCCTTTGTTTTGGGGGAAAAAGACAGAAATACCACTTATTTAGAGGCAAAAAAGCAGAAATTTTCCTTATTTTGGAGCAAAAATGAAGAAATTTCCCTTTTTTTATGGCAAAAAAATATGCATTCTTCTTATTTTGGGCAAAAAGGCAGAAATTCCCCGTATTTTGGAGCAAAATTGCAGAAATTCCCCGAATTGTCGGGCAAAAAGGTAGAAATTCCCTATATGTTGGGGCAAAAAGACAGAAATTCTCCTTATTTTGGGGCGAAACTGAGAAATTCCACTTATTTGGGGCAAAATTCCAGAAACTTACCTTATTTTAGAACAAAATTGCAGACATTTCACTTATTTTGGGGCCAAATTGCAGAAATTTCACTTATTTTGGGGCAAAATTTCAGAAATTTCACTTATTTCAGGGAAAAAAAGCAGAAATTTTTTTATTTTGGGGAAAAAAGGCAGAAATTTCCCATATTTTGAAGCAAAAATGCAGAAATTCCCCTTATTTTGAGGTAAAAATGCTGAAATTACTTTTATTTGTGTGCAAAAAGGCAGAAATTTCTCTTATTTAGAGGCAAAATTGCAGAAATTTCACTTATTTCAGGGTAATAAATCAGAAATTTTCTTTATTTTGGGGCAAAAAAGACAGAAATTCTATTTGTTTTTGGGGAAAAAACAGAAATTCGAATTATTTAGAGGAAAAAAGCAGAAATTCTTCTTATTTTGGAGCAAAAATGAAAAAATTTCCCTTTTTTATGGCAAAAAGGTATGCATTCTTCTTATTTTCAGACAAAAAGGCAGAAATTCCCCGTATTTTGGAGCAAAATTGCAGAAATTCCTCTAATTGTGGGGCAAAAAGGCAGAAATTCCTTATATGTTGGGGCAAAAAGACAGAAATTCTCCTTATTTTGTGGCAAAACTCAGAAATTTCACTTATTTTGGGGCAAAATTGCAGAAATTTCAGTTATTTCAGAAAAAAAAGCATATATTTTCTTATTTTGGGGCAAAAAGGCAGAAATTTCTTTTATTTTGGTACAAAATTGCAGAAATTTTTCTTATTTTGGGGCAAAAAGGCAGAAATTTCCCATATTTTGGGGCAAAAATGCAGAAATTCCCCTTATTTTGGGGTAAAAAGTCTGAAATTCCCTTATTTGGGGGCAAAAAAGCAGAAATTTCACTTATTTAAGGAAAAAAGTCAGAAATTTTCGTTATTTTGGGGCAAAAAGAAAGAAATTCTTTTTGTTTTAGAGAAAAAAAATCAGAAATTCCACTTATTTAGAGGCAAAAAAGCAGAAATTCCCCTTATTTTGAGGTAAAAAGGCTGAAATTCCCCTTATTTGGGGGCAAAAAGGCAGTAATTTCCTTTATTTTGGGGCAAAATTGCAGAAATTTCACTTATTTCAGGGTAATAAGTCAGAAATTTTCCTTATTTTGGGGCAAAAAAGACAGAAATTCCCTTTGTTTTGGGGGAAAAAAGACAGAAATTCCACTTATTTAGAGGCAAATGCAGAAATTCCCCTTATTTTGGAGCAAAAATGAAGAAATTTCCCTTTTTTATGGCAAAAAGGTATGCATTCTTCTTATTTTCGGACTAAAAGGCAGAAATTCCCCGTATTTTGGAGCAAAATTGCAGAAATTCCCCTAATTGTGGGGCAAAAAGGCAGAAATTTTCTATATGTTGGGGCAAAAGGACATTAATTCTCCTTATTTTGTGGCAAACCTCAGAAATACCACTTATTTTGAGGCAAAATTCCAGAAATTTCCTTCATTTTGGGACAAAATTGCAGAAATTTCACTTATTTTGGGCAAAATTGCAGAAATTTCACTTATTTCAGAAAAAAAGCAGAATTTTTTTTATTTTGGGGGAAAACGGCAGAAATTTCTTTTATTTTGGTAAAAAATTGAAGAAATTTTTCTTATTTTGGGGCAAAAACGCAGAAAGTTCCCATATTTTGGGGCAAAAATGCAGAAATTTCCTTTTTTTTGACGTAAAAAGGCTGAAATTCCCCTTATTTGGGGGCAAAAAGGGAGAAATTTTTCTTATTTTGAGGCAAAATACAGCAATTTCACTTATTTCAGGGATATAAGTCAGAAATTTTCCTTATCTTGGGGCAAAAAATACAGAAATTCCCTTTGTTTTGGGGGAAAAAGAGAGAAATTCCACTTATTTAGAGGCAAAAAAGCAGAAATTCCCCTTATTTTGAAGCAAAAATGAAGATTTCCCTTTTTTGTGGCAAAAGGTATACATTCCCCTTATTTTCAGGCTAAAAAGCAAAAATTCCCCGTATTTTGGAGCAAAATTCTAGAAATTCCCCTAATTGTGGGGCAAAAAGGCAGAAATTCCCTATATGTTAGGGCAAAAACACAGAAATTCTCCTTATTTTGTGGCAAAACTCAGAAATTCCACTTATTTTGGGGCAAAATTTCAGAGATGTCCCTTATTTTGGGGCAAAATTGCAGAAATTTCACTTATTTCAAGGAAAAAAGGCAGAAATTTTCCTTATTTTGGGGCAAAAAGGCCGAAATTCCTAATAGTTTGTTGCAAAAATGCAGAAATTCTCCTTATTTTGAGGTAAAAGGGTGAAATTTTTCTTATTTGGGGGCAAAAGGGCAGAAATTTCACTTATTTCAGGGTAATAAGTCAGAAAATTTCTTTATTTTGTTGCAAAAAGACAGAAATTTTCTTTGTTTTGGGGGAAAAAGAGAGAAACTCCACATATTTAGAGGCAAAAAGCAGAAATTCCCCTTATTTTGAGGTAAAAAGGCTGAAATTCCCCTTATTTGGGGGCAAAAAGGCAGTAATTTCCTTTATTTTGGGGCAAAATTGCAGAAATTTCACTTATTTCAGGGTAATAAGTCAGAAATTTTCCTTATTTTGGGGCAAAAAAGACAGAAATTCCCTTTGTTTTGGGGGAAAAAGACAGAAATTCCACTTATTTAGAGGCAAATGCAGAAATTCCCCTTATTTTGGAGCAAAAATGAAGAAATTTCCCTTTTTTATGGCAAAAAGGTATGCATTCTTCTTATTTTCGGACTAAAAGGCAGAAATTCCCAGTATTTTGGAGCAAAATTGCAGAAATTCCCCTAATTGTGGGGCAAAAAGGTAGAAATTTCCTATATGTTGGGGCAAAAGGACAGAAATTCTCCTTATTTTGTGGCAAACCTCAGAAATACCACTTATTTTGAGGCAGAATTCCAGAAATTTCCTTCATTTTGGGACAAAATTGCAGAAATTTCACTTATTTTGGGCAAAATTGCAGAAATTTCACTTATTTCAGAAAAAAAGCAGAATTTTTTTTATTTTGGGGGAAAACGGCAGAAATTTCTTTTATTTTGGTAAAAAATTGAAGAAATTTTTCTTATTTTGGGGCAAAAACGCAGAAAGTTCCCATATTTTGGGGCAAAAATGCAGAAATTTCCTTTTTTTTGACGTAAAAAGGCTGAAATTCCCCTTATTTGGGGGCAAAAAGGGAGAAATTTTTCTTATTTTGAGGCAAAATACAGCAATTTCACTTATTTCAGGGATATAAGTCAGAAATTTTCCTTATCTTGGGGCAAAAAATACAGAAATTCCCTTTGTTTTGGGGGAAAAAGAGAGAAATTCCACTTATTTAGAGGCAAAAAAGCAGAAATTCCCCTTATTTTGAAGCAAAAATGAAGATTTCCCTTTTTTGTGGCAAAAGGTATACATTCCCCTTATTTTCGGGCTAAAAAGCAAAAATTCCCCGTATTTTGGAGCAAAATTCTAGAAATTCCCCTAATTGTGGGGCAAAAAGGCAGAAATTCCCTATATGTTAGGGCAAAAACACAGAAATTCTCCTTATTTTGTGGCAAAACTCAGAAATTCCACTTATTTTGGGGCAAAATTTCAGAGATGTCCCTTATTTGGGGCAAAATTGCAGAAATTTCACTTATTTCAAGGAAAAAAGGCAGAAATTTTCCTTATTTTGGGGCAAAAAGGCAGAAATTCCTAATAGTTTGTTGCAAAAATGCAGAAATTCTCCTTATTTTGAGGTAAAAGGGTGAAATTTTTCTTATTTGGGGGCAAAAGGGCAGAAATTTCACTTATTTCAGGGTAATAAGTCAGAAAATTTCTTTATTTTGTTGCAAAAAGACAGAAATTTTCTTTGTTTTGGGGGAAAAAGAGAGAAACTCCACATATTTAGAGGCAAAAAGCAGAAATTCCCCTTATTTTGTAGCAAAATTACAGAAATTTCCCTTTTTTATGGCAAAGGTATGCATTCTTCTTATTTTCTGGCAAAAAGGCAGAAATTCTCTGTATTTTGGAACAAAATTGCAGAAATTAACCTAATTGTGGGGCAAAAAGGCAGAAATTCCCTATATGTTGGGGCAAAAAGACAGAAATTCTGCTTATTTTGGGGCAAAACTCAGAAATTCCACATATTTTGGGGCAAAATTCCCGAAATTTCCCTTATTTTGGGGCATAATTGCAGAAATTGCACTTATTTTGGAACAAAATTGGAGAAATTTCACTTATTTCAGAGAAAAAAGGCAGAAATTTTCCTTATTTTGGGGCAAAAAGGCAGAAATTTCCCATATTTTGGTACAAAATTGCAGAAATTTTTTCTTATTTTTGGCAAAAAGGCAAAAATTTCCCATATTTTGGGGAAAAATGCAGAAATTCCCCTTATTTTGAGGTAAAATGCTGAAATACCCCTTATTTGGGGTTAAAAAACAAAAATTTCTCTTATTTTGGGGCAAAATTGCAGAAATTTCACTTATTTCAGGGTAATAAGTCAGAAATTTTCCTTATTTTGGGGCAAAAAAGACAGAAATTCCCTTTGTTTTGAGGGAAAAAGACAGAAATTCCACTTATTTAGAGGCATAAAAGCAAAAATTCCCCTCATTTTGGACAAAAATGAAGAAAATTCCCTTTTCTATGGAAAAAGGTATGCATTATTATTATTTTCGGAAAAAAAGGCAGAAATTCCCCGTATTTTAGAGCAAAATTGCCAAAATTTCCCTAATTGTGGTGCAAAAATGCAGTAATTCCCTATATGTTGGGGCAAAAAGACAGAAATTCTCCTTATTTTAGGTCAAAACTCAGAAATTTAAATTATTTTGGGGCAAAATTGCAGTAATTTCACTTATTTCTGAAAAAAAAGCAGAAATTTTCTTATTTTGGGGCCAAAAGGCAGAAATTTCTTTTATTTTGTTTAAAATGCAGAATTTTTTTTATTTTGGGGCAAAAAGGCAGAAATTTCCCATATTTTGGGGTAAAAATGCAGAAATTTCTCTTATTTTGAGGTAAAAGGCTGAAATTCCCCTTATTTGGGGGCAAAAAGGCAGAAATTTCTCTTATTTTGGGGCAAAATTGCAGAAATTTCACTTATTTCAGGGTAATAAGTCAGAAATTTAACTTATTTTGGAGCCAAAAAACAGAAATAACCTTTGTTTTTGGGGGAAAAAGACAGAAATTCCACTTTTTTAGAGGCAAAAAATGCAGAAATTCCCCTTATTTTGGAGTAAAAATGAAGAAATTTCACTTTCTAAGGGCAAAAAGGTATGCATTCTTCTTATTTTTGGGCAAAAAGGCAGAAATAACCTTATTTTAGAGCAAAATTGCAGAAATTTCACAAATTGTGGGGCAAAAATGCAGAAATTCCCAATATGTTGAGGCAAAAATACAGAAATTCTCCTTATTTTTGGGCAAAACTCACAAAATTCCACTTATTTTGGGGCAAAATTCCAGAAATTTCACTTATTTTGGGGCAAAATTGTAGAAATTTCACTTATTTTGAAGCAAAATTTCAGAAATTTCACTTTTTTCAGAAAAAAAGTAGAAATTTTTTTATTTGGAAGCAAAAGGGCAGAAATTTCTTTTATTTTGGTACAAAATTGCAGAAATTTTTCTTAGTTTGGGGCAAAAAAGCAGAAATTTCCCATATTTTGGGGCAAAAATGCAGAAATTCCCCTTATTTTGAGGTAAAAAGGCTAAAATTCCCCTTATTTGTGGGCAAAAAGGCAGAAATTTCAGTTATTTTGGGCCAAAATTGCAGAAATTTCACTTATTTCAGGGAAAAAATGCAGAAATTTTCCTTATTTTGTGGCAAAAATTCAGAAATTCCTAATATTTTGTGGCAAAAATGCAGAAATTCCCTTTATTTTGAGGTAGAAACGGTGAAATTCCCCTTATTTGGGGGTAAAAAGGCCGAAATTTTCTTTATTTTGGGGCAAAATTGCAGAAATTTCACTTATTTTAGGGTAATAAGTCAGAAATTTTTCTTATTTTGGGGCAAAAAAGACAGAAATTTACTCTGTTTTGGGAAAAAAATACAGATTATTACACTTATTTAGAGGCAAAAAAGCAGAAATTTTCCTTATTTTGGAGCAAAAATGAAGAAATTTCCCATTTTTATGGCAAAAAGGTATGCATTCTTCTTATTTTCGGGCAAAAAGGCAGAAATTCCCCGTATTTTGGAGCAAAATTGCAGAAATTCCCCTAATTGTCGGGCAAAAAGGTAGAAATTCCCTATATGTTGGAGCAAAAAGACAGAAATTCTCCTTATTTTGGGGCAAAACTCAGAAATTCCATCTATTTGGGGCAAAATTCCAGAAATTTACCTTATTTTCGGGCAAAATTGCAGAAATTTCACTTATTTTGGGGCAAAATTGCAGAAATTTCACTTATTTCAGTGAAAAAAAGGCAGAAATTTTCCTTTTTTTGGGGCAAAAAACAGAAATTCCTAATATTTTGTGGCAAAAATGCAGAAATTCCCCTTATTTTGAGGTAAAAAGGCTGAAATTCCCCTTATTTGAGGGCAAAAAGGCAGTAATTTCCCTTTTTTGGGGCAAAATTGCAGAAATTTCACTTATTTCAGGATAATAAGTAAGAAATTTTCCTTATTTTGGAACAAAAAAGATAGAAATTCCCTTTGTTTTGGGGGAAAAAGACAGAAATTCCACTTATTTAGAGGCAAAAAAGCAGAAATTCCCTTTATTTTGGAGCAAAAATGAAGAAATTTCTCTTTTTTAAGGCAAAAAGTTATGCATTGTTCTTATTTTCGGGCAAAAAAGCAGAAATTCTTCGTATTTTGGAGCAAAATTGCAGAAATTCCCCTAATTGTGGGGCAAAAATGCAGAAATTCCTTTTATGTTGGGGCAAAAAGACAGAAATTCCCCTTATTTTGGGGCAAAACTCAGAAATTCCACTTATTTTGGGGCAAAATTCCAGAAATTTCCCTTATTCTGGGGCAAAATTGCAGAAATTTCACTTATTTTGTGGCAAAATTGCAGAAATTTTACTTATTTCAGGGAAAAAAGTTAGAAATTTTCCTTATTTTGGGTAAAAAATGCAGGAATTCCCCTTATTTTGAGGTAAAAAGGCTGAAATTCCTTTTATTTGAGGGCAAAGAGGCAGAAATTCCCCTTATTTTGGGCCAAAATTTCAGAAATTTGACTTATTTTCAGAAAAAAAATAGAAATTTTTCTATTTGGAAGCAAAAATGCAGAAATTTCTTTTATTTTGGTACAAAATTGCAGAAATTTTTCTTATTTTGGGGCAAAAATGCAGAAATTTCCCATATTTTGGGGCAAAAATTCAGAAATTCTCCTTATTTTGAGGTTAAAAGGCTAAAATTCCCCTTATTTGGGGGCAAAAAGGCAGAAATTTCACTTATTTTGGGCCAAAATTGCGGAAATTTCACTTATTTCAGAGAAAAAAGGCAGAAATTTTTCTTATTTTGGGGCAAAAAGGCAGAAATTCCTAATATTTTGTGGCAAAATACAGAAATTCCCTTTATTTTGAGGTAAAAAGGGTGAAATTCCCCTTATTTGGGGGTAAAAATGCCAAAATTTCCCTTATTTTGGGGCAAAATTGCAGAAATTTCGCTTATTTCAGGGTAATAAGTCAGAAATTTTTTTTATTTTGGGGCAAAAAAGACAGAAATTCCCTTTGTTTTGGAGGACAAAGACCGAAATACCACTTATTTAGAGGCAAAAAAGCAGAAATTTTCCTTATTTTGGAGCAAAAATTAAGAAATTTCCCTTTTTTATGGCAAAAAGGTATGCATTCTACTTATTTTCGGGCAAAAAGGCAAAAATTCCTTGTGTTTTGGAGCAAAATTGCAGATATTTCCCTAATTGTCGGGCAAAAAGGTAGAAATTCCATATATGTTGGGGCAAAAAGACAGAAATTCTCCTTATTTTGTGGCAAAACTCAGAAATTTCACTTATTTTGGGACAAAATTGCGGAAATTTCAGTTATTTCAGAAAAAAAAGCAGAAATTTTCTTATTTTGGGGCAAAAAGGCAGAAATTTCCCATATTTTGGGGCAAAAATGCAGAAATTTCCCTTATTTTGGGGTAAAAAGTCTGAAATTCCCTTATTTGGGGACAAAAAAGCAGAAATTTCACTTATTTAAGGAAAAAAAGTCAGAAATTTTCCTTATTTTGGGGCAAAAAGACAGAAATTCCTTTTGTTTTAGAGAAAAAAGACAGAAATTCCACTTATTTAGAGGCAAAAAAGCAGAAATTCCCCATATTTTGAGGTAAAAAGACTGAAATTCCCCTTATTTGGGGGCAAAAAGGCAGAAATTTCCTTTATTTTGTGGCAAAATTGCAGAAATTTCACTTATTTCAGGGTAATAAGTCAGAAATTTTCCTTATTTTGGGGCAAAAAAGACAGAAATTTCCTTTGTTTTGGGGGAAAAAGACAGAAATTCCACTTATTTAGAGGCAAATGCAGAAATTCCTCTTATTTTGGAGCAAAAATGAATAAATTTCCCTTTTTTAGGGCAAAAAGGTATGCATTCTTCTTATTTTCGGACAAAAAGGCAGAAATTCCCTGTATTTTGGAGCAAAATTGCAAAAATTCCCCTAATTGTGGGGCAAAAAGGCAGAAATTCCCTATATGTTGGGGCAAAAGTACAGAAATTCTCCTTATTTTGTGGCAAAACTCAGAAATACCACTTATTTTGAGGAAAAATTCCAGAAATTTCCCTTATTTTGTGGAAAAATTGCAGAAATTTCACTTATTTTGGGCAAAATTGCAGAAATTTCAGTTATTTCAGAAAAAAACAGAATTTTTTTTATTTTGGGGCAAAAAGCCAGAAATATCTTTTATTTTGGTACAAAATTGAAGAAATTTTTCTTATTTTAGGGCAAAAACGCAGAAATTTCCCATATTTTGGGGCAAAACTGCAGAAATTTCCCTTTTTTTGACGTAAAAAGGCTGAAATTCCCCTTATTTGGGGGCAAAAAGGGAGAAATTTTTCTTATTTTGAGGCAAAATTGCAGCAATTTCACTTATTTCAGGGTAATAAGTCAGAAATTATCCTTATCTTGGGGCCAAAAATACAGAAATTCCCTTTGTTTTGGGGGAAAAAGACAGAAATTCCACTTATTTTGGGAAAAATTCCAGAAATTTAACTTATTTTGGGGCAAAATTGTAGAAATTTCACTTATTTTGGGGCAAAATTTCAGAAATTTCACTTTTTTCAGAAAAAAAAGTAGAAATTTTTCTATTTGGAAGCAAAAAGGCAGAAATTTCTTTTATTTTGGTACAAAATTGCAGAAATTTTTCTTATTTTGGGGCAAAAAGGCAGAAATTTCCCATATTTTGGGGCAAAAATGCAGAAATTCCCCTTATTTTGAGGTAAAAAGGCTTAAATTCCCCTTATTTGGGGGCAAAAAGGCAGAAATTTCACTTATTTTGGGCCAAACTTGCGGAAATTTCACTTATTTCAGGGAAAAAATGCAGACATTTTCCTTATTTTGGGGCAAAAAGGCAGAAATTCCTAATATTTTGTGGCAAAAATGCAGAAATTCCCTTTATTTTGAGGTAAAAAGGGTGATATTACCCTTATTTGGGGGTAAAAAGGCCGAAATTTCCCTTATTTTGGGGCAAAATTGCAGAAATTTCACTTATTTCAGGGTAATAAGTAAGAAATTTTCCTTATTTTTGGGCAAAAAAGACAGAAATTTCCTTTGTTTTGGGGGAAAAAGACAGAAATACCACTTATTTAGAGGCAAAAAAGCAGAAATTTTCCTTATTTTGGAGCAAAAATGAAGAAATTTCCCTTTTTTTATGGCAAAAAGGTATGCATTCTTCTTATTTTGGGCAAAAAGGCAGAAATTCCCCGTATTTTGGAGCTAAATTGCAGAAATTCCCCGAATTGTCGGGCAAAAAGGTAGAAATTCCCTATATGTTGGGGCAAAAAGACAGAAATTCTCCTTATTTTGGGGCGAAACTCAGAAATTCCACTTATTTGGGGCAAAATTCCAGAAACTTACCTTATTTTAGAACAAAATTGCAGACATTTCACTTATTTTGGGGCAAAATTGCAGAAATTTCACTTATTTCAGGGAAAAAAGGCAGAAATTTCCCTTATTTTGGGGCAAAAATCAGAAAATCCTAATATTTTGTGGCAAAAATGCAGAAATTCCCCTTATTTTGAGGTAAAAAGGCTGAAATTACCCTTATTTGGGGGCAAAAAGGCAGTAATTTCCCTTATTTTGGGGCAAAATTGAAGAAATTTCAAATATTTCAGGGTAATAAGTAAGAAATTTTTTTTATTTTGGAAGAAAAAAGACAGAAATTCCCTTTGTTTTGGGGGAAAAAGAGAGAAATTCCACTTATTTAGAGTCAAAAAGGCAGAAATTCCCCTTATTTTGAAGCAAAAATGAAGAAATTTCCCTTTTTTATGGCAAAAAGTTATGCATTCTTCTATTTTCAGGCAAAAAGGCAGAAATTCCCTGTATTTTGAGCAACATTGCAGAAATTCCCCTAATTGTGGGGCAAAAAGGCAGAAATTCCCTATATGTTGGGGCAAAAAGACAGACATTCTTCTTATTTTGGGGCAAAACTGAGAAATTCCACTTATTTTGGGGCAAAATTCCAGAAATTTCCCATATTTTGGGGCCAAATTGCAGAAATTTCACTTATTTTGGGGCAAAATTTCAGAAATTTCACTTATTTCAGGGAAAAAAAGCAGAAATTTTTTTATTTTGGGGAAAAAAGG
The DNA here is from genome assembly GCF_963924665.1 of Micromys minutus. NCBI lineage: Eukaryota > Metazoa > Chordata > Mammalia > Rodentia > Muridae > Micromys > Micromys minutus. The sequence continues at coordinate 7,222,174 of NW_027667467.1, read as the reverse complement.
CAGAAATTTCCCATATTTTAAAGCAAAAATGCAGAAATTCCCCTTATTTTGAGGTAAAAATGCTGAAATTACTTTTATTTGGGTGCAAAAAGGCAGAAATTTCTCTTATTTAGAGGCAAAATTGCAGAAATTTCACTTATTTCAGGGTAATAAATCAGAAATTTTCTTTATTTTGGGGCAAAAAAGACAGAAATTCTATTTGTTTTGGGGGAAAAACAGAAATTCGAATTATTTAGAGGAAAAAAGCAGAAATTCTTCTTATTTTGGAGCAAAAATGAAAAAATTTCCCTTTTTTATGGCAAGAAGGTATGCATTCTTCTTATTTTCAGACAAAAAGGCAGAAATTCCCCGTATTTTGGAGCAAAATTGCAGAAATTCCTCTAATTGTGGGGCAAAAAGGCAGAAATTCCTTATATGTTGGGGCAAAAAGACAGAAATTCTCCTTATTTTGTGGCAAAACTCAGAAATTTCACTTATTTTGGGGCAAAATTGCAGAAATTTCAGTTATTTCAGAAAAAAAGCATAAATTTTCTTATTTTGGGGCAAAAAGGCAGAAATTTCTTTTATTTTGGTACAAAATTGCAGAAATTTTTCTTATTTTGGGGCAAAAAGGCAGAAATTTCCCATATTTTGGGGCAAAAATGCAGAAATTCCCCTTATTTTGGGGTAAAAAGTCTGAAATTCCCTTATTTGGGGGCAAAAAAGCAGAAATTTCACTTATTTAAGGAAAAAAGTCAGAAATTTTCGTTATTTTGGGGCAAAAAGACAGAAATTCTTTTTGTTTTAGAGAAAAAAAATCAGAAATTCCACTTATTTAGAGGCAAAAAAGCAGATATTCCCCTTATTTTGAGGTAAAAAGGCTGAAATTCCCCTTATTTGGGGGCAAAAAGGCAGTAATTTCCTTTATTTTGGGGCAAAATTGCAGAAATTTCACTTATTTCAGGGTAATAAGTCAGAAATTTTCCTTATTTTGGGGCAAAAATGACAGAAATTCCCTTTGTTTTGGGGGAAAAAGACAGAAATTCCACTTATTTAGAGGCAAATGCAGAAATTCCCCTTATTTTGGAGCAAAAATGAAGAAATTTCCCTTTTTTATGGCAAAAAGGTATGCATTCTTCTTATTTTCGGACTAAAAGGCAGAAATTCCCCGTATTTTGGAGCAAAATTGCAGAAGTTCCCCTAATTGTGGGGCAAAAAGGCAGAAATTTTCTATATGTTGGGGCAAAAGGACAGAAATTCTCCTTATTTTGTGGCAAACCTCAGAAATACCACTTATTTTGAGGCAAAATTCCAGAAATTTCCTTCATTTTGGGACAAAATTGCAGAAATTTCACTTATTTTGGGCAAAATTGCAGAAATTTCACTTGTTTCAGAAAAAAAGCAGAATTTTTTTTATTTTGGGGGAAAACGGCAGAAATTTCTTTTATTTTGGTAAAAAATTGAAGAAATTTTTCTTATTTTGGGGCAAAAACGCAGAAAGTTCCCATATTTTGGGGCAAAAATGCAGAAATTTCCTTTTTTTTGACGTAAAAAGGCTGAAATTCCCCTTATTTGGGGGCAAAAAGGGAGAAATTTTTCTTATTTTGAGGCAAAATACAGCAATTTCACTTATTTCAGGGATATAAGTCAGAAATTTTCCTTATCTTGGGGCAAAAAATACAGAAATTCCCTTTGTTTTGGGGGAAAAAGAGAGAAATTCCACTTATTTAGAGGCAAAAAAGCAGAAATTCCCCTTATTTTGAAGCAAAAATGAAGATTTCCCTTTTTTGTGGCAAAAGGTATACATTCCCCTTATTTTCGGGCTAAAAAGCAAAAATTCCCCGTATTTTGGAGCAAAATTCTAGAAATTCCCCTAATTGTGGGGCAAAAAGGCAGAAATTCCCTATATGTTAGGGCAAAAACACAGAAATTCTCTTTATTTTGTGGCAAAACTCAGAAATTCCACTTATTTTGGGGCAAAATTTCAGAGATGTCCCTTATTTTGGGGCAAAATTGCAGAAATTTCACTTATTTCAAGGAAAAAAGGCAGAAATTTTCCTTATTTTGGGGCAAAAAGGCAGAAATTCCTAATAGTTTGTTGCAAAAATGCAGAAATTCTCCTTATTTTGAGGTAAAAGGGTGAAATTTTTCTTATTTGGGGGCAAAAGGGCAGAAATTTCACTTATTTCAGGGTAATAAGTCAGAAAATTTCTTTATTTTGTTGCAAAAAGACAGAAATTTTCTTTGTTTTGGGGGAAAAAGAGAGAAACTCCACATATTTAGAGGCAAAAAGCAGAAATTCCCCTTATTTTGTAGCAAAATTACAGAAATTTCCCTTTTTTATGGCAAAGGTATGCATTCTTCTTATTTTCTGGCAAAAAGGCAGAAATTCTCTGTATTTTGGAACAAAATTGCAGAAATTAACCTAATTGTGGGGCAAAAAGGCAGAAATTCCCTATATGTTGGGGCAAAAAGACAGAAATTCTGCTTATTTTGGGGCAAAACTCAGAAATTCCACATATTTTGGGGCAAAATTCCCGAAATTTCCCTTATTTTGGGGCATAATTGCAGAAATTGCACTTATTTTGGAACAAAATTGGAGAAATTTCACTTATTTCAGAGAAAAAAGGCAGAAATTTTCCTTATTTTGGGGCAAAAAGGCAGAAATTTCCCATATTTTGGTACAAAATTGCAGAAATTTTTTCTTATTTTTGGCAAAAAGGCAAAAATTTCCCATATTTTGGGGAAAAATGCAGAAATTCCCCTTATTTTGAGGTAAAATGCTGAAATACCCCTTATTTGGGGTTAAAAAACAAAAATTTCTCTTATTTTGGGGCAAAATTGCAGAAATTTCACTTATTTCAGGGTAATAAGTCAGAAATTTTCCTTATTTTGGGGCAAAAAAGACAGAAATTCCCTTTGTTTTGAGGGAAAAAGACAGAAATTCCACTTATTTAGAGGCATAAAAGCAAAAATTCCCCTCATTTTGGACAAAAATGAAGAAAATTCCCTTTTCTATGGAAAAAGGTATGCATTATTATTATTTTCGGAAAAAAAGGCAGAAATTCCCCGTATTTTAGAGCAAAATTGCCAAAATTTCCCTAATTGTGGTGCAAAAATGCAGTAATTCCCTATATGTTGGGGCAAAAAGACAGAAATTCTCCTTATTTTAGGTCAAAACTCAGAAATTTAAATTATTTTGGGGCAAAATTGCAGTAATTTCACTTATTTCTGAAAAAAAAGCAGAAATTTTCTTATTTTGGGGCCAAAAGGCAGAAATTTCTTTTATTTTGTTTAAAATGCAGAATTTTTTTTATTTTGGGGCAAAAAGGCAGAAATTTCCCATATTTTGGGGTAAAAATGCAGAAATTTCTCTTATTTTGAGGTAAAAGGCTGAAATTCCCCTTATTTGGGGGCAAAAAGGCAGAAATTTCTCTTATTTTGGGGCAAAATTGCAGAAATTTCACTTATTTCAGGGTAATAAGTCAGAAATTTAACTTATTTTGGAGCCAAAAAACAGAAATAACCTTTGTTTTTGGGGGAAAAAGACAGAAATTCCACTTTTTTAGAGGCAAAAAAGCAGAAATTCCCCTTATTTTGGAGCAAAAATGAAGAAATTTCACTTTTTAAGGGCAAAAAGGTATGCATTCTTCTTATTTTTGGGCAAAAAGGCAGAAATAACCTTATTTTAGAGCAAAATTGCAGAAATTTCCCAAATTTTGGGCTAAAAATGCAGAAATTCCCAATATGTTGAGGCAAAAATACAGAAATTCTCCTTATTTTTGGGCAAAACTCAGAAATTCCACTTATTTTGGGGCAAAATTCCAGAAATTTCACTTATTTTGGGGCAAAATTGTAGAAATTTCACTTATTTTGAAGCAAAATTTCAGAAATTTCACTTTTTTCAGAAAAAAAGTAGAAATTTTTTTATTTGGAAGCAAAAGGGCAGAAATTTCTTTTATTTTGTTAAAAAATTGCAGAAATTTTTCTTAGTTTGGGGCAAAAAAGCAGAAATTTCCCATATTTTGGGGCAAAAATGAAGAAATTCCCCTTATTTTGAGGTAAAAAGGCTAAAATTCCCCTTATTTGTGGGCAAAAAGGCAGAAATTTCAGTTATTTTGGGCCAAAATTGCAGAAATTTCACTTATTTCAGGGAAAAAATGCAGAAATTTTCCTTATTTTGTGGCAAAAATTCAGAAATTCCTAATATTTTGTGGCAAAAATGCAGAAATTCCCTTTATTTTGAGGTAGAAACGGTGAAATTCCCCTTATTTGGGGGTAAAAAGGCCGAAATTTTCTTTATTTTGGGGCAAAATTGCAGAAATTTCACTTATTTTAGGGTAATAAGTCAGAAATTTTTCTTATTTTGGGGCAAAAAAGACAGAAATTTACTTTGTTTTGGAAAAAAAATACAGATTATTACACTTATTTAGAGGCAAAAAAGCAGAAATTTTCCTTATTTTGGAGCAAAAATGAAGAAATTTCCCATTTTTATGGCAAAAAGGTATGCATTCTTCTTATTTTCGGGCAAAAAGGCAGAAATTCCCCGTATTTTGGAGCAAAATTGCAGAAATTCCCCTAATTGTCGGGCAAAAAGGTAGAAATTCCCTATATGTTGGAGCAAAAAGACAGAAATTCTCCTTATTTTGGGGCAAAACTCAGAAATTCCATCTATTTGGGGCAAAATTCCAGAAATTTACCTTATTTTCGGGCAAAATTGCAGAAATTTCACTTATTTTGGGGCAAAATTGCAGAAATTTCACTTATTTCAGTGAAAAAAAGGCAGAAATTTTCCTTTTTTTGGGGCAAAAAACAGAAATTCCTAATATTTTGTGGCAAAAATGGAGAAATTCCCCTTATTTTGAGGTAAAAAGGCTGAAATTCCCCTTATTTGAGGGCAAAAAGGCAGTAATTTCCCTATTTTGGGGCAAAATTGCAGAAATTTCACTTATTTCAGGATAATAAGTAAGAAATTTTCCTTATTTTGGAACAAAAAAGATAGAAAATCCCTTTGTTTTGGGGGAAAAAGACAGAAATTCCACTTATTTAGAGTCAAAAAGGCAGAAATTCCCCTTATTTTGGAGCAAAAATGAAGAAATTTCTCTTTTTTATGGCAAAAAGGTATGCATTTTTCTTATTTTCAGGCAAAAAGGCAGAAATTCCTTGTATTTTGAGCAACATTGCAGAAATTCTCCTAATTGTGTGGCAAAAAGGCAGAAATTCCCTATATGTTTGGGCAAAAAGACAGACATTCTTCTTATTTTGTAGCAAAACTATGAAATTCCACTTATTTTGGGGCAAAATTTCAGAAATTTCCATATTTTGGGGCCAAATTGCAGAAATTTCACTTATTTTGGGGCAAAATTTCAGAAATTTCACTTATTTCAAGGAAAAAAAGCAAAAATTTTCTTATTTTGGGGCAAAAATGCAGAAATTTCCCATATTTTGAAGCAAAAATGCAGAAATTTTCCGTATTTTGAGGTAAAAAGGCTGAAATTCCCATTATTTGGGGGCAAAAAGGCATAAATTTCTCTTATTTTGATGCAAAATTGCAGAAATTTCATTATTTCAGGGTAATAAATCAGAAATTTTCTTTATTTTGGGGCAAAAAAGAAAGAAATTCCCTTTGTTTTGGGGGAAAAAACAGAAATTCGAATTATTTAGAGTAAGAAAGCAGAAATTCTTCTTATTTTGGAGCAAAAATGAAAAAATTTCTTTTTTTTATGGCAAAAAGGTATGCATTCTTATTTTCAGACAAAAAGGCAGAAATTCCTCGTATTTTGGAGCAAAATTGCAGAAATTCCCCTTATTGTGGGGCAAAAAGGCAGAAATTTATTATATGTTGGGCCAAAAAAACAGAAATTCTCCTTATTTTGTGGCAAAACTCAGGAATTTCACTTATTTTGGGGTAAAATTGCAGAAATTTCAGTTATTTCAGAAAAAAAAAGCAGAAATTTTCTTATTTTTGGGCAAAAAGGCAGAAATTTCTTTTATTTTGGTACAAAATTGCAGAAATTTTTCTTATTTTAGGGCAAAAAGGCAGAAATTTCCCATATTTTGGTGCAAAAATGCAGAAATTCCTTTTATTTTGGGGTAAAAAGTCTGAAATTCCCTTATTTGGAGGCAAAAAAGCAGAAATTTCACTTATTTTGGGGCAAAATTGCAGAAATTTCACTTATTTCAGAGAAAAAAGTCAAAAATTTTCCTTATATTGGGGCAAAGAGACAGAAATTCCTTTTGTTTTGGGGAAAAAAGACAGAAATTCCACTTATTTAGAGGCAAAAAAGCAGAAATTCCCCTCATTTTGAAGCAAAAATGAAGAAATTTACCTTATTTATGCCAAAAAGGTATGAATTCTACTTATTTTTGGGCAAAAAGGCAGAAATTCCCCGTATTTTGGAGCAAAATTGAAGAAATTCCCCTAATTGTGGGGCAACAAGGCAGAAATTCCCTATATGTTGGGGCAAAAAGGCAGAAATTCTCCTTATTTTGGGGCAAAACTCAGAAATACCACTTATTTTGGGGCAAAATTCCAGAAATTTCCCTTATTTTGGGAAAAATTGCAGAAATTTCACTTATTTTGGGCAAAATTGCAGAAATTTCACTTATTTCAGAAAAAAAGCAGAAATTTTTTATTTTGGGGCAAAAAGGCAGAAATTTCTTTTATTTTGGTACAAAATTGAAGAAATTTTTTTTATTTTGGGGCAAAAACGCAGAAATTTCCCATATTTTGGGGCAAAAATGCAGAAATTTCCCTTATTTTGATGTAAAAAGGATAAAATTCCCATTATTTGGGGGCAAAGAGAGAGAAAGTTTTCTTATTTTGAGGCAAAATTGCAGCAATTTCACTTATTTCAGGGTAATAAGTCAGAAATTTTCCTTATTTTGGGGCAAAATTGCAGAAATTTCACTTATTTTGGGGCAAAATTGGAGAAATTTCACTCATGTAAGGGTAATAAGTAAGAAATTTTTTTTATTTTGGGGCAAAAAAGACAGAAATTCCCTTTGTTTTGAGGGAAAAAGACAGAAATTCCACTTATTTAGAGGCAAAAAAGCAGAAATTCCCCTTATTTTGGAGCAAAAATGAAGAAATTTCCCTTTTTTGTGGCAAAAAGGTATGCATTCTTCTTATTTTCGGGCAAAAACCAGAAATTTCCCGTATTTTGGAGCAAAATTGCAGAAATTCCTCTAATTGTGGGGCAAAAAGGCAGAAATTCCCTATATTTTATGGCATAAAGACAGAAATTCTTCTTATTTTGGAGCTAAACTCAGAAATCCCACTTATTTTAAGGCAAAATTCCAGAAATTTCCTTTATTTTGGAGCAAAATTGCAGAAATTTCACTTATTTTGGGGATAAAGTGCAGAAATTTCACTTATTTAAGAGAAAAAAGCAGAAATTTACTTCTTCTGGGGCAAAAAGGCAAAAATTTCTTTTATTTTGGTACAAAATTGCAGAAAATTTTTTTATTTGGGCAAAAAGGCAGAAATTTCCCATATTTTGGGGCAAAAATGCAGAAATTCCCATTATTTTGAGGTAAAAAGGCTGAAATTCCTGTTATTTGGGGGCAAAAAGGGAGAAATTTCCCTTATTTTGGGGAAAAATTGCAGAAATTTCACTTATTTTGGGGCAAAATTGCAGAAATTTAACTTATTTCAGGGTAATAAGTCACAAATTTTCCTTATTTTGGAGCAAAAAGACAAAAATTCTATTTGTATTGGGGGACAAATATAGAAATTCCACATATTTAGAGGCATAAAAGCAAAATTTCTCTTTATTTTGGAGCAAAAATGAAGAAATTTTCCTTTTTTATGGCAAATAGTTATGCATTCTTATTTTCGGGCAAAAAGGCAGAAATTTCCCTTATTTGGGGCAAAATTCCAGAAATTTCCCTTATTTCATGATAATAAGTCAGAAATTTTCCTTATTTTGCGCAAAAAAGACAGAAATTCCCTTTGTTTTGGGGGAAAAATACAGAAATTCCACTTATTTAGAGACAAAAAAGCAGAAATTCCCCTTATTTTGGCGCAAAATTGCATAAATTTCACTTACTTCAGGGTAATAAGTCAGAAATTTTCCTTATTTTTGGGCAAAAAAGACAGAAATTACCTTTGTTTTGGGGGAAAAGACAGAAATTCCACTTATTTAGAGGCAAAAAAGCAAAAATTCTTTTTATTTTGGAGCAAAAATGAAGAAATTTTCCTTTTTTATGGCAAAAAGGTATGCATTCTTATTTTCGGGCAAAAAGGCAGAAATTCCCCGTATTTTGGAGCAAAATTGCAGAAATTCCCCTAATTGTGGGGCAAAAAGGCAGAAATTCCCTATATGTTGAGGCAAAAAGACAGAAATTCTCCTTATTTTAAGGCAAAACTCAGAAATTCCACTTATTTTGGGGCAAAATTCCAGAAATTTCACTTATTTTGGGGCAAAATTGTAGAAATTTCACTTATTTTGGGGCAAAATTGCAGAAATTTCACTTATTTTGGGGCAAAATTGCAGAAATTTAACTTATTTCAGGGTAATAAGTCACAAATTTTCCTTATTTTGGAGCAAAAAGACAGAAATTCTATTTGTATTGGAGGACAAAGACAGAAATTCCACATATTTAGAGGCATAAAAGCACAAATTCCCCTTATTTTGGAGCAAAAATGAAGAAATTTTCCTTTTTTATGGCAAAAAGGTATGCATTCTTCTTATTTTCGGGAAAAAAGGCAGAAATTCCCCGTATTTTGGAGCAAAATTGCAGAAATTGCCATAATTGTGGGGCAAAAATACAGAAATTCCCTATATGTTGAGGCAAAAAGACAGAAATTCTCCTTATTTTGGGTCAAAACTATGAAATTCCAATTATTTTGAGGCAAAATTCCAGAAATTTCACTTATTTTGGGGCAAAATTGTAGAAATTTCACTTATTTTGGGGAAAAATTTCAGAAATTTCACTTATTTCAGAAAAAAAGCAGAAATTTTCTTATTTGGAAGCAAAAAGGCAGAAATTTCTTTTATTTTGGTACAAAATTGCAGAAATTTCCCTTATTTTGGAACAAAATTGCAAAAATTTCACTTATTTTGGGGCAAAATTTCAGAAATTTCACTTATTCAAGGAAAAAAAGGCAGAAATTTTCTTTATTTTGGGGCAAAAAGGCAGAAATTCCTAATATTTTGTGGCAAAAATGCAGAAATTCCCCTTATTTTGAGGTAAAAATGCTGAAATTCCCCTTATTTGGGGGCAAAAAGGCAGAAATTTCCCTTTTTTGGGGCAAAATTGTAGAAATTTCACTTACTTCAGGGTAATAAGTCAGAAATTTTCATTATTTTGGAACAAAAAATACAGAAATTCCCTTTGTTTTGGGGGAAAAAGAGAGAAATTCCACTTATTTAGAGTCAAAAAGGCAGAAATTCCTTTTATTTTGGAGCAAAAATGAAGAAATTTTCCTTTTTTATGGCAAAAAGGTATGTATTCTTATTTTCGGGCAAAAAGGCAGAAATTCTCCGTATTTTGGAGCAAAATTGCAGAAATTCCCCTAATTGTGGTGCAAAAAGGCAGAAATTCCTTATATGTTGGGGCAAAAAGACAGAAATTCTCCTTATTTTGGGGTAAAACTCAGAAATTCCACTTATTTTGGGGAAAAATTCCAGAAATTTCACTTATTTTGGGGCAAAATTCTAGAAATTTCACTTATTTTGGGCCAAAATTTCAGAAATTTGACTTATTTTCAGAAAAAAATATAGAAATTTTTCTATTTGGAAGCAAAAATGCAGAAATTTCTTTTATTTTGGTACAAAATTGCAGAAATTTTTCTTATTTTGGGGCAAAAAGGCAGAAATTTCCCATATTTTGGGGCAAAAATTCAGAAATTCCCCTTATTTTGAGGTAAAAAGGCTAAAATTCTCATTATTTGGGGGCAAAAAGGCAGAAATTTCACTTATTTTGGGCCAAAATTGCAGAAATTTCACTTATTTCAGGGAAAAAATGCAGAAATTTTCCTTATTTTGGGGCAAAAAGGCAGAAATTCCTAATATTTTGTGGCAAAAATACAGAAATTCCCTTTATTTTGAGGTAAAAAGGGTGAAATTCCCCTTATTTGGGGGTAAAAAGGCCGAAATTTCCCTTATTTTGGGGCAAAATTGCAGAAATTTCACTTATTTCAGGGTAATAAGTCAGAAATTTTTTTTTTTTTTGGGGGCAAAAAAGACAGAAATTCCCTTTGTTTTGGAGGAAAAAGACCGAAATACCACTTATTTAGAGGCAAAAAAGCAGAAATTTTCCTTATTTTGGAGCAAAAATTAAGAAATTTCCCTTTTTTATGGCAAAAAGGTATGCATTCTACTTATTTTCGGGCAAAAAGGCAAAAATTCCTTGTATTTTGGAGCAAAATTGCAGGAATTCCCCTAATTGTCGGGCAAAAAGGTAGAAATTCCATATATGTTGGGGCAAAAAGACAGAAATTCTCCTTATTTTGGGGCGAAACTCAGAAATTCCACTTATTTGTGGCAAAATTCCAGAAATATACTTTATTTTCGGGCAAAATTGCAGAAATTTCACTTATTTTGGGGCAAAATTGCAGAAATTTCACTTATTTCAGGGAAAAAAGGCAAAAATTTTCCTTATTTTGGGGCAAAAAACAGAAATTCCCAATATTTTGTGGTAAAAATGCAGAAATTCCCCTTATTTTGAGGTAAAAAGGCTGAAATTCCCCTTATTTGGGGGCAAAAAGCAGTAATTTCCCTTATTTTGGGGCAAAATTGCAGAAATTTCACTTATGTCAGGGTAATAAGTAAGAAATTTTCATTTTTTTGGAACAAAAAAGACAGAAATCCCCTTTGTTTTGGGGGAAAAGACAGAAATTCCACTTATTTAGAGTCAAAAAGGCAGAAATACCCCTTATTTTGGAGCAAAAATGAAGAAATTTCCCTTTTTTTATGGCAAAAGGTATGCATTCTTCTTATTTTCAGGCAAAAAGGCAGAAATTCCCTGTATTTTGAGCAACATTGCAGAAATTCCCATAATTGTGGGGCAAAAAGGCAGAAATTCCCTATATGTTGGGGCAAAAAGACAGACATTCTTATTTTGGGGCAAAACTCAGAAATTCCACTTATTTTGGGGCAAAATTCCAAAAATTTCCCATATTTTGGGGCCAAATTGCAGAAATTTCACTTATTTTGGGGCAAAATTTCAGAAACTTCACTTATTTCAGGGAAAAAAAGCAGAAATTTTTTTATTTTGTGGCAAAAAGGCAGAAATTTCCCATATTTTGAAGCAAAAGTGCAGAAATTCCCCTAATTTTGAGGTAAGAAGGCTGAAATTCCTCTCATTTGGGTGCAAAAATGCAGAAATTTCTCTTATTTTGAGGCAAAATTGCAGAAATTTCACTTATTTCAGGGTAATAAATCAGAAATTTTCTTTATTTTGGGGCAAAAAAGACAGAAATTCTATTTGTTTTGGGGGAAAAAACAGAAATTCGAATTATTTAGAGGAAAAAAGCAGAAATTCTTCTTATTTTGGAGCAAAAATGAAAAAATTTTACTTTTTTATGGCAAAAAGGTATGCATTCTTCTTATTTTCAGACAAAAGGCAGAAATTCCCCGTATTTTGGAGCAAAATTGCAGAAATTCCTCTAATTGTGGGGTAAAAAGGCAGAAATTCCTTATATGTTGGGGCAAAAAGACAGAAATTCTCCTTATTTTGTGGCAAAACTCAGAAATTTCACTTATTTTGGGACAAAATTGCAGAAATTTCAGTTATTTCAGAAAAAAAAGCAGAAATTTTCTTATTTTGGGGCAAAAAGGCAGAAATTTTCCATATTTTGGGGCAAAAATGCAGAAATTCCCCTTATTTTGGGGTAAAAAGTCTGAAATTCCCTTATTTGGGGGCAAAAAAGCAGAAATTTCACTTATTTAAGAAAAAAAAGTCAGAAATTTTTTTTATTTTGGGGCAAAAAGACAGAAATTCCTTTTGTTTTAGAGAAAAAAGACAGAAATTCCACTTATTTAGAGGCAAAAAGCAGAAATTCCGCTTATTTTGAGGTAAAAAGGCTGAAATTCCCCTTATTTGGGGGCAAAAAGGCAGAAATTTCCTTTATTTTGGGGCAAAATTGCAGAAATTTCACTTATTTCAGGGTAATAAGTCAGAAATTTTCCTTATTTTGGGGCAAAAAAGACAGAAATTCCCTTTGTTTTCGGGGAAAAAGACAGAAATTCCACTTATTTAGAGGCCAATGCAGAAATTCCTCTTATTTTGGAGCAAAAATGAAGAAATTTCCCTTTTTTATGGCAAAAAGGTATGCATTCTTTTTTTTTTTTCGGACAAAAAGGCAGAAATTCCCCGTATTTTGGAGCAAAATTGCTGAAATTCCCCTAATTGTGGGGCAAAAAGGCAGAAATTCCCTATATGTTGGGGCAAAAGGACAGAAATTCTCCTTATTTTAAGGCAAAACTCAGAAATACCACTTATTTTGAGGCAAAATTCCAGAAATTTCCCTTATTTTGTGGAAAAATTGCAGAAATTTCAATTATTTTAGGCAAAATTGCAGAAATTTCACTTATTTCAGAAAAAAAGCAAAATGTTTTTTTATTTTGGGGCAAAAAGGCAGAAATTTCTTTTATTTTGGTACAAAATTGAAGAAATTTTTCTTATTTTGGGGCAAAAACGCAGAAATTTCCCATATTTTGGGGCAAAACTGCAGAAATTTCCCTTTTATTGACGTAAAAATGCTGAAATTTTCCTTATTTGGGGGCAAAAAGAGAGAAATTTTTCTTATTTTGAGGCAAAATTGCAGCAATTTCACTTATTTCAGGGTAATAAGTCAGAAATTTTCCTCATCTTGGGGCAAAAAATACAGAAATTCTCTTTGTTTTGGGTGAAAAAGACAGAAATTCCACTTATTTTGTGGCAAAATTCCAGAAATTTCACTTATTTTGGGGCAAAATTGTAGAAATTTCACTTATTTTGGGGCAAAATTTCAGAAATTTCACTTTTTTCAGAAAAAAAAGTAGAAATTTTTCTATTTGGAAGCAAAAAGGCAGAAATTTCTGTTATTTTGGTACAAAATTGCAGAAATTTTTCTTATTTTGGGGCAAAAAGGCAGAAATTTCCCATATTTTGGGGCAAAAATGCAGAAATTCCCCTTATTTTGAGGTAAAAAGGCTAAAATTCCCCTTATTTGGGGTCACAAAGGCAGAAATTTCACTTATTTTGGGCCAAAATGGCGGAAATTTCACTTATTTCAGGGAAAAAAGGCAGAAATTTTCCTTATTTTGGCGCAAAAAGGCAGAAATTCCTAATATTTTGTGGCAAAAATGCAGAAATTCCCTTTATTTTGAGGTAAAAAGGGTAAAATTCCCCTTATTTGGGGTTAAAAAGGCCGAAATTTCCCTTATTTTGGGGCAAAATTGCAGAAATTTCACTTATTTCAGGGTAATAAGTAAGAAATTTTCCTTATTTTGGGGCAAAAAAGACAGAAATTCCCTTTGTTTTGGGGGAAAAAGACAGAAATACCACTTATTTAGAGGCAAAAAAGCAGAAATTTTCCTTATTTTGGAGCAAAAATGAAGAAATTTCCCTTTTTTATGGCAAAAAGGTATGCATTCTTCTTATTTTCGGGCAAATAGGCAGAAATTCCCCATATTTTGGAGCAAAATTACAGAAATTCCCCTAATTGTCGGGCAAAAAGGTAGAAATTCCCTATTTGTTGGGGCAAAAAGAAAGAAATTCTCCTTATTTTGGGGCGAAACTCAGAAATTCCACTTATTTGGGGCAAAATTCCAGAAATTTACCTTATTTTAGAACAAAATTGCAGAAATTTCACTTATTTTGGGGCAAAATTGCAGAAATTTCACTTATTTCAGGGAAAAAAGGCAGAAATTTTCCTTATTTTGGGGCAAAAATCAGAAATTCCTAATATTTTGTGGCAAAAATGCAGAAATTCCCCTTATTTTGAGGTAAAAAGGTTGAAATTACCCTGATTTTGGGGCAAAAAGGCAGTAATTTCCCATATTTTGGGCCAAAATTGAAGAAATTTCAGTTATTTCAGGGTAATAAGTAAGAAATTTTTTTATTTTGGAAGAAAATGGACAGAAATTCCCTTTGTTTTGGGGGAAAAAGTCAGAAATTCCACTTATTTAGAGTCAAAAATGCAGAAATTCCCCTTATTTTGAAGTAAAAATGAAGAAATTTCCTTTTTTTATGGCAAAAAGGTATGCATTCTTCTTATTTTCAGGCAAAAAGGCAGAAATTCCCTGTATTTTGAGCAACATTGCAGAAATTCCCCTAATTGTGGGGCAAAAAGGCAGAAATTCCCTATATGTTGGGGCAAAAAGACAGACATTCTTCTTATTTTGGGGCAAAACTCAGAAATTCCACTTATTTTGGGGCAAAATTGCAGAGATGTCCCTTCTTTTGGGGCAAATTTGCAGAAATTTCACTTATTTCAGGGAAAAAAGGCAGAAATTTTCCTTATTTTGGGGAAAAAAGGCAGAAATTCCTAATATTTTGTTGCAAAAATGCAGAAATTCTCCTTATTTTGAGGTAAAAGGGTGAAATTCCTCTTATTTGGGGGCAAAAGGGCAGAAATTTCCCTTATTTTGGGGCAAAATTGCAGAAATTTCACTTATTTCAGGGTAATAAGTCAGAAAATTTCTTTATTTTGTTGCAAAAAAGACAGAAATTTTCTTTGTTTTGGGGGAAAAATAGAGAAACTCCACATATTTAGAGGCAAAAAGCAGAAATTCCCCTTATTTTGGAGCAAAATTACAGAAATTTCCCTTTTTTATAGCAAAAAGGTATGCATTCTTCTTATTTTCGGGCAAAAAGGCAGAAATTCTCTGTATTTTGGAACAAAATTGCAGAAATTAACCTAATTGTGGGGCAAAAAGGCTGAAATTCCCTATATGTTGGGGCAAAAAGACAGAAATTCTGCTTATTTTGGGGCAAAACTCAGAAATTCAACATATTTTGGGGCAAAATTCCAGAAATTTCCCTTATTTTGGGGCAAAATTGCAGAAATTGCACTTATTTTGGGACAAAATTGGAGAAATTTCACTTATTTCAGAGAAAAAAGGCAGAAATTTTCCTTATTTTGGGGCAAAAAGGCAGAAATTTCCCATATTTTGGTACAAAATTGCAGAAATTTTTTCTTATTTTTGGCAAAAAGGCAAAAATTTCCCATATTTTGGGGAAAAAATGCAGAAATTCCCCTTATTTTGAGGTAAAATGCTGAAATTCCCATTATTTGGGGTTAAAAAACAGAAATTTCTCTTATTTTGGGGCAAAATTGCAGAAATTTCACTTATTTCAGAGTAATAAGTCAGAAATTTTTCTTATTTTGGGGCAAAAAAGACAGAAATTCCCTTTGTTTTGGGGGAAAAAGACAGAAATTCCACTTATTTAGAGGCATAAAAGCAAAAAATTCCCCTCATTTTGGAGAAAAATGAAGAAAATTCCCTTTTTTATGGCAAAAAGTTATGCATTATTATTATTTTTGGACAAAAAAGGCTGAAATTCCCCGTATTTTAGAGCAAAATTGCCGAAATTCCCCTAATTGTGGCGCAAAAATGCAGTAATTCCTTATATGTTGGAGCAAAAAACAGAAATTCTCCTTATTTTAGGGCAAAACTCAGAAATTTAAATTATTTTGGGGCAAAATTGCAGAAATTTCACTTATTTCAGAAAAAAAAGCAGAAATTTTCTTATTTTGGTGCCAAAAGGCAGAAATTTCTTTTATTTTGTTACAAAATGCAGAATTTTTTTTATTTTGGGGCAAAAAGGCAGAAATTTCCCATATTTTGGGGTAAAAATGCAGAAATTTCTCTTATTTTGAGGTAAAAGGCTGAAATTCCCCTTATTTGGGGGCAAAAAGGCAGAAATTTCTCTTATTTTGGGGCAAAATTGCAGAAATTTCACTTATTTCAGGGTAATAAGTCAGAAATTTAACTTATTTTGGAGCCAAAAAAACAGAAATAACCTTTGTTTTTGGGGGAAAAAGACAGAAATTCCACTTTTTTAGAGGCAAAAAAGCAGAAATTCCCCTTATTTTGGAGCAAAAATGAAGAAATTTCACTTTTTAAGGGTAAAAAGGTATGCATTCTTCTTATTTTTGGGCGAAAAGGCAGAAATTCCCCTTATTTTAGAGCAAAATTGCAGAAATTTCCCAAATTGTGGGGCAAAAATGCAGAAATTCCCAATATGTTGAGGCAAAAATACAGAAATTCTCCTTATTTTTGGGCAAAACTCAGAAATTCCACTTATTTTGGGGCAAAATTCCAGAAATTTCACTTATTTTGGGGCAAAATTGTAGAAATTTCACTTATTTTGGGGCAAAATTTCAGAAATTTCACTTTTTTCAAAAAAAAAAGTAGAAATTTTTTTATTTGGAAGCAAAAGGGCAGAAATTTCTTTTATTTTGGTACAAAATTGCAGAAATTTTTCTTAGTTTGCGGCAAAAAGGCAGAAATTTCCCATATTTTGGGGCAAAAATGCAGAAATTCCCCTTATTTTGAGGTAAAAAGGCAAAAATTCCCCATATTTGGGGGCAAAAAGGCAGAAATTTCAATTATTTTGGCCAAAATTGCAGAAATTTCACTTATTTCAGGGAAAAAAGGCAGAAATTTTCCTTATTTTGGGGCAAAAATTCAGAAATTCCTAATATTTTGTGGCAAAAATGCAGAAATTCCCTATATTTTGAGGTAAAAAGGGTGAAATTCCCCTTATTTGGGGGTAAAAAGGCCGAAATTTTCCTTATTTTGGGGCAAAATTGCAGAAATTTCACTTATTTCAGGGTAATAAGTCAGAAATTTTCCTTATTTTGGGGCAAAAAAGACAGAAATTCCCTCTGTTTTGGGGAAAAAAAACAGAAATTACACTTATTTAGAGGCAAAAAAGCAGAAATTTTCCTTATTTTGGGGCAAAAATGAAGAAATTTCCCTTTTATATGGCAAAAAGGTATGCATTCTTCTTATTTTCGGACAAAAAGGCAGAAATTCCCCGTATTTTGGAGCAAAATTGCAGAAATTCCCCTAATTGTCGGGCAAAAAGGTAGAAATTCCCTATATGTTGGAGCAAAAAGACAGAAAATCTCCTTATTTTGGGGCAAAACTCAGAAATTCCATTTATTTGGGGCAAAATTCCAGAAATTTACCTTATTTTCGGGCAAAATTGCAGAAATTTCACTTATTTTGTGGCAAAATTGCAGAAATTTCACTTATTTCAGTGAAAAAAAGGCAGAAATTTTTTTTATTTTGGGGCAAAAAACAGAAATTCCTAATATTTTGTGGCAAAAATGCAGAAATTCTCCTTATTTTGAGGTAAAAAGGCTGAAATTCCCCTTATTTGGGGGCAAAA
Source organism: Micromys minutus (assembly GCF_963924665.1). Classification (NCBI taxonomy): domain Eukaryota; kingdom Metazoa; phylum Chordata; class Mammalia; order Rodentia; family Muridae; genus Micromys; species Micromys minutus. Next base: position 7,204,861 of record NW_027667467.1, on the reverse strand, counting down.
ATGCAGTAATTTCCCTTATTTTGGGGCAAAATTGCAGAAATTTCACTTATTTCAGGGTAATAAGTAAGAAATTTTCCTTATTTTGGAACAAAAAAGACAGAAATTCCTTTTTTTTGGGGGGGAAAAAGACAGAAATTCCACTTATTTAGAGTCAAAAAGGCAGAAATTCCCCTTATTTTGGAGCAAAAATGAAGAAATTTCCCTTTTTTATGGCAGAAAGGTATGCATCTTTCTTATTTTCAGGCAAAAAGGCAGAAATTCCCCGTATTTTGAGCAACATTGCAGAAATTGCCCTAATTGTGTGGCAAAAAGGCAGAAATTCCCTATATGTTTGGGCAAAAAGACAGACATTCTTCTTATTTTGTAGCAAAACTATGAAATTCCACTTATTTTGGGGCAAAATTTCAGAAATTTCCATATTTTGGGGCCAAATTGCAGAAATTTCACTTATTTTGGGGCAAAATTTCATAAATTTCACTTATTTCAAGGAAAAAAAGCAAAAATTTTCTTATTTTGGGGCAAAAAGGCAGAAATTTCCCATATTTTGAAGCAAAAGTTCAGAAATTTTTCATATTTTGAGGTAAAAAGGCTGAAATTCCCCTTATTTGGGGGCAAAAAGGCAGAAATTTCTCTTATTTTGAGGCAAAATTGCAGATATTTCATTATTTCAGGGTAATAAATCAGAAATTTTCTTTATTTTGGGGCAAAAAAGAAAGAAATTCCCTTTGGTTTGGGGGAAAAAACAGAAATTCGAATTATTTAGAGTAAGAAAGCAGAAATTCTCCTTATTTTGGAGGAAAATTGAAAAAATTTCCTTTTTTTATTTCAAAAAGGTATGCATTCTTCTTATTTTCAGACAAAAAGGCAGAAATTCCTCGTATTTTGGAGCAAAATTGCAGAAATTCCCCTTATTGTGGGGCAAAAAGGCAGAAATTTATTATATGTTGGGGCAAAAAGACAGAAATTCTCCTTATTTCAGAAAAAAAAAGCAGAAATTTTCTTATTTTGGGGCAAAAAGGCAGAAATTTCCCATATTTTGGTGCAAAAATGTAGAAATTCTTTTTATTTTGGGGTAAAAAGTCTGAAATTCCCTTATTTAAAGGCAAAAAAGCAGAAATTTCACTTATTTTGGGGCAAAATTGCAGAAATTTCACTTATTTCAGAGAAAAAAGTCAGAAATTTTCCTTATTTTGGGGCAAAGAGACAGAAATTCCTTTTGTTTTGGGGAAAAAAGCCAGAAATTCCACTTATTTAGAGGCAAAAAAGCAGAAATTCCCCTCATTTTGAAGCAAAAATGAAGAAATTTCCCTTTTTTATGGCAAAAAGGTATGAATTCTACTTATTTTCGGGCAAAAAGGCAGAAATTCCCCGTATTTTGGAGCAAAATTGAAGAAATTCCCCTAATTGTGGGGCAAATAGGCAGAAATTTTCTATATGTTGGGGCAAAAATGCAGAAATTCTCCTTATTTTGGGGCAAAACTCAGAAATACCACTTATTTTGGGGCAAAATTCCAGAAATTTCCCTTATTTTGGAGAAAAATTGCAGAAATTTCACTTATTTTGGGCAAAATTGCAGAAATTTCACTTATTTCAGAAAAAAAGCAGAAATTTTTTATTTTGGGGCAAAAATGCAGAAATTTCTTTTATTTTGGTACAAAATTGAAGAAATTTTTTTATTTTGGGGCAAAAACGCAGAAATTTCCCATATTTTGGGGCAAAAATGCAGAAATTTCCCTTATTTTGACGTAAAAAGGATGAAATTCCCATTATTTGGGGGCAAAGAGAGAGAAATTTTTCTTATTTTGAGGCAAAATTGCAGCAATTTCACTTATTTCAGGGTAATAAGTCAGAAATTTTCTTTATCTTGGGGCAAAAAATACAGAAATTTCCTTTGTTTTGGGAGAAAAAGACAGAAATTCCACTTATTTAGAGGCAAAAAAGCAGAAATTTTCCTTATTTTGGAGCAAAAATGAAGAAATTTCCCTTTTTTATGGCAAAAAGGTATGCATTCTTCTTATTTTCGGGCAAAAAGGCAGAAATGCCCCGTATTTTGGAGCAAAATTGCAGAAATTCCCCTAATTGTCAGGCAAAAAGGTAGAAATTCCCTATATGTTGGGGCAAAAAGACAGAAATTCTCCTTATTTTGGGGCAAAACTCAGAAATTCCACTTATTTGGGGCAAAATTCCAGAAATTTACCTTATTTTATGGCAAAATTGCAGAAATTTCACTTATTTTGGGGCAAAATTGCAGAAATTTCACTTATTTCAAGAAAAAAAGGCAGAAATTTTCCTTATTTTGGAGCAAAAAGGCAGAAATTCCTAATATTTTGTGGCAAAAATCTAGAAATTCCCCTTATTTTGAGGTAAAAACCTGAAATTCTCCTTATTTGGGGGCAAAAAGGCAGTAATTTCCCTTATTTTGGGACAAAATTGCAGAAATTTCACTTATTTCAGGGTAATAAGTCAGAAATTTTCTTTATTTTGGGGCTAAAAGGACAGAAATTTCCTTTGTTTTGGGGGAAAAAGACAGAAATTCTACTTATTTAGAGTCAAAAATGCAGAAATTCCTCTTATTTGGGGAAAAAATAAAGAAATTTCCCTTTTTTATGGCAAAAAGGTATGCATTCTTCTTATTTTTGGGCAAAAAAGCAGAAATTCCCCGTATTTTGGAGGAAAATTGTAGAAATTCCCCTAATTGTGGAACAAAAAGGCAGAAATTCCCTATATGTTGGTGCAAAAAGACAGAAATTCTCCTTATTTTCGGGCAAAACTCAGAAGTTTACTTATTTTAGGGCAAAATTCCAGAAATTTCCCTTATTTTGGGCCAAAATTGCAGAAATTTCACTTATTTCAGGGAAAAAAGGCAGAAATTTCACTTATTTCAGAAAAAAAAAAGCAGAAATTTTTTTATTTTGGGGCAAAAAGGCAGAAATTTCTTTTATTTTGGTACAAAATTGCAGAAATTTTTCTTATTTTAGAGCAAAAATGCAGAAATTTTTCATATTTTGGGGCAAAAATGCAGAAATTCTTCTTATTTTGAGGAAAAAGGCTGAAATTCCCCTTATTTGGGGGCAAAAAGGCAGAAATTTCAGTTATTTTGGGGCAAAATTGCAGAAATTTCACTTATTTCAGGGTAATAAGTCAGAAATTTTCCTTATTTTGGGCAAAAAACACAGAAATTCCCTTTGTTTTGTGGGGAAAACACAGAAATTCCACTTTTTTAGAGGCAAAAAAGCAGAAATTCCTTTTATTTTTTAGCAAAAATGAAGAAATTTCCCTTTTTTGTAGCAAAAGGTATACATTCCCCTTATTTTTAGGCTAAAAAGCAGAAATTCCCCGTATTTTGGAGCAAAATTGCAGAAATTCCCCTAATTGTGGGGCAAAAGGGCAGATATTCCCTATATGTTAGTGCAAAAAGACAGAAATCCTCCTTATTTTCGGGCAAAACTCAGAAATTCCACTTATTTTGGGGCAAAATTCCAGAAATTTCCCTTATTTTGGGGCAAAATTGCAGAAATTTCACTTATTTTGGGGCAAAATTCCAGAAATTTCACTTATTTATGGGAAAAAAATCAGAAATTATTTTATTTTGGGGAAAAAAGGCAGAAATTTCTTATATTTTGGTAAAAAATTTCAGAAATTTTTTTAATTTTGGGGCAAAAGGCAGATATTTCCCATATTTTAGGGCAAAAATGCAGAAATTCCCCTTTTTTGAGGTAAAAAGGATGAAATTCCCTTATTTGGGGGCAAAAAGGCAGACATTTCCCTTATTTTGGGGCAAAATTGCAGAAATTTCACATATTTCAGGGAAAAAAGGCAGAAATTTTCCTTATTTTGGGGCAAAATTGCAGAAATTTCACTTATTTTGGGGCAAAATTGGAGAAATTTCACTTATGTCAGGGTAATAAGTCAGAAATTTTTTTTATTTTGGGGCAAAAAAGACAAAAAATCCCTTTGTTTTGGGGGAAAAAGACAGAAATTCCACTTATTTAGAGGCAAAAAAGCAGAAATTCCCCTTATTTTGGAGCAAAAATGAAGAAATTTCCCTTTTTTATGGCAAAAAGGTATGCATTCTTCTTATTTTCGGGCAAAAACCAGAAATTTCCCGTATTTTGGAGCAAAATTGCAGAAATTCCTTTAATTTTGGGGCAAAAAGGCAGAAATTCCCTATATTTTATGGCATAAAGACAGAAATTCTTCTTATTTTGGGGCAAAACTCAGAAATTCCACTTATTTTAAGGCAAAATTCCAGAAATTTCCCTTATTTTGGGGCAAAATTGCAGAAATTTCACTTATTTTGGGGCAAAATTGCAGAAATTTAACTTATTTAAGTTAAAAAAAGCAGAAATTTTCTTCTTCTGGGGCAAAAAGGCAAAAATTTCATTTATTTTGGTACAAAATTGCAGAAATTTTTTTTATTTTGGGCAAAAAGGCAGAAATTTTCCATATTTTGGGGCAAAAATGCAGAAATTCCCCTTATTTTGAGGTAAAAAGGCTGAAATTCCTGTTATTTGGGGGCAAAAAGGGAGAAATTTCCCTTATTTTGGGGAAAAATTGCAGAAATTTCACTTATTTCAGGGAAAAAAGGCAGAAATTTTCCTTATTTTGGGGCAAAAATGCAGAAATTTCTAATATTTTGTGGCAAAAATGCAGAAATTCCCTTTATTTTGAGGTAAAAAGAGTGAAATTCCCCTTATTTGGGGGTAAAAAGGCCGAAATTTCCCTTATTTTGGGGCAAAATTGCAGAAATTTCAATTATTTCAGGGTAATAAGTAAGAAATTTTCCTTATTTTGGGGCAAAAAAGACAGAAATTCCCTTTGTTTTGGGGGAAAAAGACAGAAATACCACTTATTTAGAGGCAAAAAAGCAGAAATTTTCCTTATTTTGGAGCAAAAATGAAGAAATTTCCCTTTTTTATGGCAAAAAGGTATGCATTCTTCTTATTTTCGGGCAAAAAGGCAGAAATTCCCCGTATTTTGGAGCAAAATTGCAGAAATTCCCCTAATTGTCGGGCAAAAAGGTAGAAATTCCCTATATGTTGGGGCAAAAAGACAAAAATTCTCCTTATTTTGGGGCGAAACTCAGAAATTCCACTTATTTGGGGCAAAATTCCAGAAATTTTCCTTATTTTAGAACAAAATTGCAGAAATTTCACTTATTTTGGGGCAAAATTGCAGAAATTTCACTTATTTCAGGAAAAAAATGCAGAAATTTTCCTTATTTTGGGGCAAAAATCAGAAATTCCTAATATTTTGTGGCAAAAATGCAGAAATTCCATTTATTTTGAGGTAAAAAAGCTGAAATTACCCTTATTTGGGGGCAAAAAGGCAGTAATTTCCCTTATTTTGGGGCAAAATTGAAGAAATTTCAGTTATTTCAGGGTAATAAGTAAGAAATTTTTTTATTTTGGAAGAAAAAAGACAGAAATTCCCTTTGTTTTGGGGGAAAAAGACAGAAATTCCACTTATTTAGAGTCAAAAATGCAGAAATTCCCCTTATTATGAAGCAAAAATGAAGAAATTTCCCTTTTTTATGGCCAAAAGGTATGCATTCTTCTTATTTTCAGGCAAAAAGGCAGAAATTCCTTGTATTTTGAGCAACATTGCAGAAATTCCCCTAATTGTGGGGCAAAAAGGCAGAAATTCCCTATATGTTGGGGCAAAAAGACAGACATTCTTCTTATTTTGGGGCAAAACTGAGAAATTCCACTTATTTTGGGGCAAAATTCCAGAAATTTCCCATATTTTGGGGCCAAATTGCAGCAATTTCACTTATTTCAGGGTAATAAGTCAGAAATTTTCCTCATCTTGGGGCAAAAAATACAGAAATTCTCTTTGTTTTGGGTGAAAAAGACAGAAATTCCACTTATTTTGTGGCAAAATTCCAGAAATTTCACTTATTTTGGGGCAAAATTGTAGAAATTTCACTTATTTTGGGGCAAAATTTCAGAAATTTCACTTTTTTCAGAAAAAAAAGTAGAAATTTTTCTATTTGGAAGCAAAAAGGCAGAAATTTCTGTTATTTTGGTACAAAATTGCAGAAATTTTTCTTATTTTGGGGCAAAAAGGCAGAAATTTCCCATATTTTGGGGCAAAAATGCAGAAATTCCCCTTATTTTGAGGTAAAAAGGCTAAAATTCCCCTTATTTGGGGTCACAAAGGCAGAAATTTCACTTATTTTGGGCCAAAATGGCGGAAATTTCACTTATTTCAGGGAAAAAAGGCAGAAATTTTCCTTATTTTGGGGCAAAAAGGCAGAAATTCCTAATATTTTTTGGCAAAAATGCAGAAATTCCTTTTATTTTGAGGTAAAAAGGGTAAAATTCCCCTTATTTGGGGTTAAAAAGGCCGAAATTTCCCTTATTTTGGGGCAAAATTGCAGAAATTTCACTTATTTCAGGGTAATAAGTAAGAAATTTTCCTTATTTTGGGGCAAAAAAGACAGAAATTCCCTTTGTTTTGGGGGAAAAAGACAGAAATACCACTTATTTAGAGGCAAAAAAGCAGAAATTTTCCTTATTTTGGAGCAAAAATGAAGAAATTTCCCTTTTTTATGGCAAAAAGGTATGCATTCTTCTTATTTTCGGGCAAATAGGCAGAAATTCCCCATATTTTGGAGCAAAATTACAGAAATTCCCCTAATTGTCGGGCAAAAAGGTAGAAATTCCCTATTTGTTGGGGCAAAAAGAAAGAAATTCTCCTTATTTTGGGGCGAAACTCAGAAATTCCACTTATTTGGGGCAAAATTCCAGAAATTTACCTTATTTTAGAACAAAATTGCAGAAATTTCACTTATTTTGGGGCAAAATTGCAGAAATTTCACTTATTTCACGGAAAAAAGGCAGAAATTTTCCTTATTTTGGGGCAAAAATCAGAAATTCCTAATATTTTGTGGCAAAAATGCAGAAATTCCCTTTATTTTGAGGTAAAAAGGTTGAAATTACCCTGATTTTGGGGCAAAAAGGCAGTAATTTCCCTTATTTTGGGGCAAAATTGAAGAAATTTCAGTTATTTCAGGGTAATAAGTAAGAAATTTTTTTATTTTGGAAGAAAAAGGACAGAAATTCCCTTTGTTTTGGGGGAAAAAGTCAGAAATTCCACTTATTTAGAGTCAAAAATGCAGAAATTCCCCTTATTTTGAAGTAAAAATGAAGAAATTTCCTTTTTTTATGGCAAAAAGGTATGCATTCTTCTTATTTTCAGGCAAAAAGGCAGAAATTCCCTGTATTTTGAGCAACATTGCAGAAATTCCCCTAATTGTGGGGCAAAAAGGCAGAAATTCCCTATATGTTGGGGCAAAAAGACAGACATTCTTCTTATTTTGGGGCAAAACTCAGAAATTCCACTTATTTTGGGGCAAAATTGCAGAGATGTCCCTTCTTTTGGGGCAAATTTGCAGAAATTTCACTTATTTCAGGGAAAAAAGGCAGAAATTTTCCTTATTTTGGGGAAAAAAGGCAGAAATTCCTAATATTTTGTTGCAAAAATGCAGAAATTCTCCTTATTTTGAGGTAAAAGGGTGAAATTCCTCTTATTTGGGGGCAAAAGGGCAGAAATTTCCCTTATTTTGGGGCAAAATTGGAGAAATTTCACTTATTTCAGGGTAATAAGTCAGAAAATTTCTTTATTTTGTTGCAAAAAAGACAGAAATTTTCTTTGTTTTGGGGGAAAAAGAGAGAAACTCCACATATTTAGAGGCAAAAAGCAGAAATTCCCCTTATTTTGGAGCAAAATTACAGAAATTTCCCTTTTTTATAGCAAAAAGGTATGCATTCTTCTTATTTTCGGGCAAAAAGGCAGAAATTCTCTGTATTTTGGAACAAAATTGCAGAAATTAACCTAATTGTGGGGCAAAAAGGCTGAAATTCCCTATATGTTGGGGCAAAAAGACAGAAATTCTGCTTATTTTGGGGCAAAACTCAGAAATTCAACATATTTTGGGGCAAAATTCCAGAAATTTCCCTTATTTTGGGGCAAAATTGCAGAAATTGCACTTATTTTGGGACAAAATTGGAGAAATTTCACTTATTTCAGAGAAAAAAGGCAGAAATTTTCCTTATTTTGGGGCAAAAAGGCAGAAATTTCCCATATTTTGGTACAAAATTGCAGAAATTTTTTCTTATTTTTGGCAAAAAGGCAAAAATTTCCCATATTTTGGGGAAAAAATGCAGAAATTCCCCTTATTTTGAGGTAAAATGCTGAAATTCCCATTATTTGGGGTTAAAAAACAGAAATTTCTCTTATTTTGGGGCAAAATTGCAGAAATTTCACTTATTTCAGAGTAATAAGTCAGAAATTTTTCTTATTTTGGGGCAAAAAAGACAGAAATTCCCTTTGTTTTGGGGGAAAAAGACAGAAATTCCACTTATTTAGAGGCATAAAAGCAAAAAATTCCCCTCATTTTGGAGAAAAATGAAGAAAATTCCCTTTTTTATGGCAAAAAGGTATGCATTATTATTATTTTTGGACAAAAAAGGCTGAAATTCCCCGTATTTTAGAGCAAAATTGCCGAAATTCCCCTAATTGTGGCGCAAAAATGCAGTAATTCCTTATATGTTGGAGCAAAAAACAGAAATTCTCCTTATTTTAGGGCAAAACTCAGAAATTTAAATTATTTTGGGGCAAAATTGCAGAAATTTCACTTATTTCAGAAAAAAAAGCAGAAATTTTCTTATTTTGGTGCCAAAAGGCAGAAATTTCTTTTATTTTGTTACAAAATGCAGAATTTTTTTTATTTTGGGGCAAAAAGGCAGAAATTTCCCATATTTTGGGGTAAAAATGCAGAAATTTCTCTTATTTTGAGGTAAAAGGCTGAAATTCCCCTTATTTGGGGGCAAAAAGGCAGAAATTTCTCTTATTTTGGGGCAAAATTGCAGAAATTTCACTTATTTCAGGGTAATAAGTCAGAAATTTAACTTATTTTGGAGCCAAAAAAACAGAAATAACCTTTGTTTTTGGGGGAAAAAGACAGAAATTCCACTTTTTTAGAGGCAAAAAAGCAGAAATTCCCCTTATTTTGGAGCAAAAATGAAGAAATTTCACTTTTTAAGGGTAAAAAGGTATGCATTCTTCTTATTTTTGGGCGAAAAGGCAGAAATTCCCCTTATTTTAGAGCAAAATTGCAGAAATTTCCCAAATTGTGGGGCAAAAATGCAGAAATTCCCAATATGTTGAGGCAAAAATACAGAAATTCTCCTTATTTTTGGGCAAAACTCAGAAATTCCACTTATTTTGGGGCAAAATTCCAGAAATTTCACTTATTTTGGGGCAAAATTGTAGAAATTTCACTTATTTTGGGGCAAAATCTCAGAAATTTCACTTTTTTCAAAAAAAAAAGTAGAAATTTTTTTATTTGGAAGCAAAAGGGCAGAAATTTCTTTTATTTTGGTACAAAATTGCAGAAATTTTTCTTAGTTTGGGGCAAAAAGGCAGAAATTTCCCATATTTTGGGGCAAAAATGCAGAAATTCCCCTTATTTTGAGGTAAAAAGGCAAAAATTCCCCTTATTTGGGGGCAAAAAGGCAGAAATTTCAATTATTTTGGCCAAAATTGCAGAAATTTCACTTATTTCAGGGAAAAAAGGCAGAAATTTTCCTTATTTTGGGGCAAAAATTCAGAAATTCCTAATATTTTGTGGCAAAAATGCAGAAATTCCCTATATTTTGAGGGAGAAACGGTGAAATTCCCCTTATTTGGGGGTAAAAAGGCCGAAATTTTCCTTATTTTGGGGCAAAATTGCAGAAATTTCACTTATTTCAGGGTAATAAGTCAGAAATTTTCCTTATTTTGGGGCAAAAAAGACAGAAATTCCCTCTGTTTTGGGGGAAAAAAACAGAAATTACACTTATTTAGAGGCAAAAAAGCAGAAATTTTCCTTATTTTGGGGCAAAAATGAAGAAATTTCCCTTTTATATGGCAAAAAGGTATGAATTCTTCTTATTTTCGGACAAAAAGGCAGAAATTCCCCGTATTTTGGAGCAAAATTGCAGAAATTCCCCTAATTGTTGGGCAAAAAGGTAGAAATTCCCTATATGTTGGAGCAAAAAGACAGAAAATCTCCTTATTTTGGGGCAAAACTCAGAAATTCCATTTATTTGGGGCAAAATTCCAGAAATTTACCTTATTTTCGGGCAAAATTGCAGAAATTTCACTTATTTTGTGGCAAAATTGCAGAAATTTCACATATTTCAGTGAAAAAAAGGCAGAAATTTTTTTTATTTTGGGGCAAAAAACAGAAATTCCTAATATTTTGTGGCAAAAATGCAGAAATTCTCCTTATTTTGAGGTAAAAAGGCTGAAATTCCCCTTATTTGGGGGCAAAAATGCAGTAATTTCCCTTATTTTGGGGCAAAATTGCAGAAATTTCACTTATTTCAGGGTAATAAGTAAGAAATTTTCCTTATTTTGGAACAAAAAAGACAGAAATTCCTTTTTTTTGGGGGGGAAAAAGACAGAAATTCCACTTATTTAGAGTCAAAAAGGCAGAAATTCCCCTTATTTTGGAGCAAAAATGAAGAAATTTCCCTTTTTTATGGCAGAAAGGTATGCATCTTTCTTATTTTCAGGCAAAAAGGCAGAAATTCCCCGTATTTTGAGCAACATTGCAGAAATTGCCCTAATTGTGTGGCAAAAAGGCAGAAATTCCCTATATGTTTGGGCAAAAAGACAGACATTCTTCTTATTTTGTAGCAAAACTATGAAATTCCACTTATTTTGGGGCAAAATTTCAGAAATTTCCATATTTTGGGGCCAAATTGCAGAAATTTCACTTATTTTGGGGCAAAATTTCATAAATTTCACTTATTTCAAGGAAAAAAAGCAAAAATTTTCTTATTTTGGGGCAAAAAGGCAGAAATTTCCCATATTTTGAAGCAAAAGTTCAGAAATTTTTCGTATTTTGAGGTAAAAAGGCTGAAATTCCCCTTATTTGGGGGCAAAAAGGCAGAAATTTCTCTTATTTTGAGGCAAAATTGCAGAAATTTCATTATTTCAGGGTAATAAATCAGAAATTTTCTTTATTTTGGGGCAAAAAAGAAAGAAATTCCCTTTGGTTTGGGGGAAAAAACAGAAATTCGAATTATTTAGAGTAAGAAAGCAGAAATTCTCCTTATTTTGGAGGAAAATTGAAAAAATTTCCTTTTTTTATTTCAAAAAGGTATGCATTCTTCTTATTTTCAGACAAAAAGGCAGAAATTCCTCGTATTTTGGAGCAAAATTGCAGAAATTCCCCTTATTGTGGGGCAAAAAGGCAGAAATTTATTATATGTTGGGGCAAAAAGACAGAAATTCTCCTTATTTCAGAAAAAAAAAGCAGAAATTTTCTTATTTTGGGGCAAAAAGGCAGAAATTTCCCATATTTTGGTGCAAAAATGTAGAAATTCTTTTTATTTTGGGGTAAAAAGTCTGAAATTCCCTTATTTAAAGGCAAAAAAGCAGAAATTTCACTTATTTTGGGGCAAAATTGCAGAAATTTCACTTATTTCAGAGAAAAAAGTCAGAAATTTTCCTTATTTTGGGGCAAAGAGACAGAAATTCCTTTTGTTTTGGGGAAAAAAGCCAGAAATTCCACTTATTTAGAGGCAAAAAAGCAGAAATTCCCCTCATTTTGAAGCAAAAATGAAGAAATTTCCCTTTTTTATGGCAAAAAGGTATGAATTCTACTTATTTTCGGGCAAAAAGGCAGAAATTCCCCGTATTTTGGAGCAAAATTGAAGAAATTCCCCTAATTGTGGGGCAAATAGGCAGAAATTTTCTATATGTTGGGGCAAAAATGCAGAAATTCTCCTTATTTTGGGGCAAAACTCAGAAATACCACTTATTTTGGGGCAAAATTCCAGAAATTTCCCTTATTTTGGAGAAAAATTGCAGAAATTTCACTTATTTTGGGCAAAATTGCAGAAATTTCACTTATTTCAGAAAAAAAGCAGAAATTTTTTATTTTGGGGCAAAAAGGCAGAAATTTCTTTTATTTTGGTACAAAATTGAAGAAATTTTTTATTTTGGGGCAAAAACGCAGAAATTTCCCATATTTTGGGGCAAAAATGCAGAAATTTCCCTTATTTTGACGTAAAAAGGATGAAATTCCCATTATTTGGGGGCAAAGAGAGAGAAATTTTTCTTATTTTGAGGCAAAATTGCAGCAATTTCACTTATTTCAGGGTAATAAGTCAGAAATTTTCTTTATCTTGGGGCAAAAAATACAGAAATTTCCTTTGTTTTGGGAGAAAAAGACAGAAATTCCACTTATTTAGAGGCAAAAAAGCAGAAATTTTCCTTATTTTGGAGCAAAAATGAAGAAATTTCCCTTTTTTATGGCAAAAAGGTATGCATTCTTCTTATTTTCGGGCAAAAAGGCAGAAATGCCCCGTATTTTGGAGCAAAATTGCAGAAATTCCCCTAATTGTCAGGCAAAAAGGTAGAAATTCCCTATATGTTGGGGCAAAAAGACAGAAATTCTCCTTATTTTGGGGCAAAACTCAGAAATTCCACTTATTTGGGGCAAAATTCCAGAAATTTACCTTATTTTATGGCAAAATTGCAGAAATTTCACTTATTTTGGGGCAAAATTGCAGAAATTTCACTTATTTCAAGAAAAAAAGGCAGAAATTTTCCTTATTTTGGAGCAAAAAGGCAGAAATTCCTAATATTTTGTGGCAAAAATCTAGAAATTCCCCTTATTTTGAGGTAAAAACCTGAAATTCTCCTTATTTGGGGGCAAAAAGGCAGTAATTTCCCTTATTTTGGGACAAAATTGCAGAAATTTCACTTATTTCAGGGTAATAAGTCAGAAATTTTCTTTATTTTGGGGCTAAAAGGACAGAAATTTCCTTTGTTTTGGGGGAAAAAGACAGAAATTCTACTTATTTAGAGTCAAAAATGCAGAAATTCCTCTTATTTGGGGAAAAAATAAAGAAATTTCCCTTTTTTATGGCAAAAAGGTATGCATTCTTCTTATTTTTGGGCAAAAAAGCAGAAATTCCCCGTATTTTGGAGGAAAATTGTAGAAATTCCCCTAATTGTGGAACAAAAAGGCAGAAATTCCCTATATGTTGGTGCAAAAAGACAGAAATTCTCCTTATTTTCGGGCAAAACTCAGAAGTTTACTTATTTTAGGGCAAAATTCCAGAAATTTCCCTTATTTTGGGCCAAAATTGCAGAAATTTTACTTATTTCAGGGAAAAAAGGCAGAAATTTCACTTATTTCAGAAAAAAAAAAGCAGAAATTTTTTTATTTTGGGGCAAAAAGGCAGAAATTTTTTTTATTTTGGTACAAAATTGCAGAAATTTTTCTTATTTTAGAGCAAAAATGCAGAAATTTTTCATATTTTGGGGCAAAAATGCAGAAATTCTTCTTATTTTGAGGAAAAAGGCTGAAATTCCCCTTATTTGGGGGCAAAAAGGCAGAAATTTCACTTATTTTGGGGCAAAATTGCAGAAATTTCACTTATTTCAGGGTAATAAGTCAGAAATTTTCCTTATTTTGGGCAAAAAACACAGAAATTCCCTTTGTTTTGTGGGGAAAACACAGAAATTCCACTTTTTTAGAGGCAAAAAAGCAGAAATTCCTTTTATTTTTTAGCAAAAATGAAGAAATTTCCCTTTTTTGTAGCAAAAGGTATACATTCCCCTTATTTTTAGGCTAAAAAGCAGAAATTCCCCGTATTTTGGAGCAAAATTGCAGAAATTCCCCTAATTGTGGGGCAAAAAGGCAGATATTCCCTATATGTTAGTGCAAAAAGACAGAAATTCTCCTTATTTTCGGGCAAAACTCAGAAATTCCACTTATTTGGGGGCAAAATTCCAGAAATTTCCCTTATTTTGGGGCAAAATTACAGAAATTTCACTTATTTTGGGGCAAAATTCCAGAAATTTCACTTATTTATGGGAAAAAAATCAGAAATTATTTTATTTTGGGGAAAAAAGGCAGAAATTTCTTATATTTTGGTAAAAAATTTCAGAAATTTTTCTAATTTTGGGGCAAAAGGCAGATATTTCCCATATTTTAGGGCAAAAATGCAGAAATTCCCCTTTTTTGAGGTAAAAAGGATGAAATTCCCTTATTTGGGGGCAAAAAGGCAGACATTTCCCTTATTTTGGGGCAAAATTGCAGAAATTTCACATATTTCAGGGAAAAAAGGCAGAAATTTTCCTTATTTTGGGGCAAAATTGCAGAAATTTCACATATTTCAGGGAAAAAAGGCAGAAATTTTCCTTATTTTGGGGCAAAATTGCAGAAATTTCACTTATTTTGGGGCAAAATTGGAGAAATTTCACTCATGTCAGGGTAATAAGTCAGAAATTTTTTTTTATTTTGGGGCAAAAAAGACAAAAAATCCCTTTGTTTTGGGGGAAAAAGACAGAAATTCCACTTATTTAGAGGCAAAAAAGCAGAAATTCCCCTTATTTTGGAGCAAAAATGAAGAAATTTCCCTTTTTTATGGCAAAAAGGTATGCATTCTTCTTATTTTCGGGCAAAAACCAGAAATTTCCCGTATTTTGGAGCAAAATTGCAGAAATTCCTTTAATTTTGGGGCAAAAAGGCAGAAATTCCCTATATTTTATGGCATAAAGACAGAAATTCTTCTTATTTTGGGGCAAAACTCAGAAATTCCACTTATTTTAAGGCAAAATTCCAGAAATTTCCCTTATTTTGGGGCAAAATTGCAGAAATTTCACTTATTTTGGGGCAAAATTGCAGAAATTTCACTTATTTAAGTTAAAAAAAGCAGAAATTTTCTTCTTCTGGGGCAAAAAGGCAAAAATTTCATTTATTTTGGTACAAAATTGCAGAAATTTTTTTTATTTTGGGCAAAAAGGCAGAAATTTTCCATATTTTGGGGCAAAAATGCAGAAATTCCCCTTATTTTGAGGTAAAAAGGCTGAAATTCCTGTTATTTGGGGGCAAAAAGGGAGAAATTTCCCTTATTTTGGGGAAAAATTGCAGAAATTTCACTTATTTCAGGGAAAAAAGGCAGAAATTTTCCTTATTTTGGGGCAAAAATGCAGAAATTTCTAATATTTTGTGGCAAAAATGCAGAAATTCCCTTTATTTTGAGGTAAAAAGAGTGAAATTCCCCTTATTTGGGGGTAAAAAGGCCGAAATTTCCCTTATTTTGGGGCAAAATTGCAGAAATTTCAATTATTTCAGGGTAATAAGTAAGAAATTTTCCTTATTTTGGGGCAAAAAAGACAGAAATTCCCTTTGTTTTGGGGGAAAAAGACAGAAATACCACTTATTTAGAGGCAAAAAAGCAGAAATTTTCCTTATTTTGGAGCAAAAATGAAGAAATTTCCCTTTTTTATGGCAAAAAGGTATGCATTCTTCTTATTTTCGGGCAAAAAGGCAGAAATTCCCCGTATTTTGGAGCAAAATTGCAGAAATTCCCCTAATTGTCGGGCAAAAAGGTAGAAATTCCCTATATGTTGGGGCAAAAAGACAAAAATTCTCCTTATTTTGGGGCGAAACTCAGAAATTCCACTTATTTGGGGCAAAATTCCAGAAATTTTCCTTATTTTAGAACAAAATTGCAGAAATTTCACTTATTTTGGGGCAAAATTGCAGAAATTTCACTTATTTCAGGAAAAAAATGCAGAAATTTTCCTTATTTTGGGGCAAAAATCAGAAATTCCTAATATTTTGTGGCAAAAATGCAGA
Source organism: Micromys minutus (assembly GCF_963924665.1). NCBI lineage: Eukaryota > Metazoa > Chordata > Mammalia > Rodentia > Muridae > Micromys > Micromys minutus. The sequence goes on along the minus strand of NW_027667467.1, from coordinate 7,189,206 downwards.
AATTCCATTTATTTTGAGGTAAAAAGGCTGAAATTACCCTTATTTGGGGGCAAAAAGGCAGTAATTTCCCTTATTTTGGGGCAAAATTGAAGAAATTTCAGTTATTTCAGGGTAATAAGTAAGAAATTTTTTTATTTTGGAAGAAAAAAGACAGAAATTCCCTTTGTTTTGGGGAAAAAGTCAGAAATTCCACTTATTTAGAGTCAAAAATGCAGAAATTCCCCTTATTATGAAGCAAAAATGAAGAAATTTCCCTTTTTTATGGCCAAAAGGTATGCATTCTTCTTATTTTCAGGCAAAAAGGCAGAAATTCCCTGTATTTTGAGCAACATTGCAGAAATTCCCCTAATTGTGGGGCAAAAAGGCAGAAATTCCCTATATGTTGGGGCAAAAAGACAGACATTCTTCTTATTTTGGGGCAAAACTGAGAAATTCCACTTATTTTGGGGCAAAATTCCAGAAATTTCCCATATTTTGGGGCCAAATTGCAGAAATTTCACTTATTTTGGGGCAAAATTTCAGAAATTTCACTTATTTCAGGGAAAAAAAGCAGAAATTTTTTTATTTTGGGGCAAAAAGGCAGAAATTTCCCATATTTTGAAGCAAAAATTCAGAAATTCCCCTTATTTTGAGGTAAAAAGGCTGAAATTCCCCTTATTTGGGTGCAAAAAGGCAAAAATTTCTCTTATTTAGAGGCAAAATTGAAGAAATTTCACTTATTTCAGGGTAATAAATCAGAAATTTTCTTTATTTTGGGGCAAAAAAGACAGAAATTCTATTTGTTTTGGGAGAAAAAACAGAAATTGGAATTATTTAGAGGAAAAAAGCAGAAATTCTCCTTATTTTGGAGCAAAAAAAAAAATTTCCCTTTTTTATGGCAAAAAGGTATGCATTCTTCTTATTTTCAGACAAAAAGGCAGAAATTCCCCGTATTTTGGAGCAAAATTGCAGAAATTCCTCTAATTGTGGGGCAAAAAGGCAGAAATTCCTTATATGTTGGGGCAAAAAGACAGAAATTCTCCTTATTTTGGGGCAAAACTCAGAAATTTCACTTATTTTGGGGCAAAATTGAAGAAATTTCAGTTATTTCAGAAAAAAAAGCATAAATTTTTTTATTTTGGGGCAAAAAGGCAGAAATATCTTTTATTTTGGTACAAAATTGCAGAAATTTTTATAATTTTGGGGCAAAAAGGCAGAAATTTCCCATATTTTGGGGCAAAAATGCAGAAATTCCGCTTATTTGGGGGTAAAAAGTCTGAAATTCCCTTATTTGGGGGCAAAAAAGCAGAAATTTCACTTATTTAGGGAAAAAAAGGCAGAAATTTTCCTTATTTTGGGGCAAAAATACAGAAATTCCTTTTGTTTTAGAGAAAAAAGACAGAAATTCCACTTATTTAGAGGCAAAAAAGCAGAAATTCCCCTTATTTTGAGGTAAAAAGGCTGAAATTCCCCTTATTTGGGGGCAAAAAGGCAGAAATTTCCTTTATTTTGGGGCAAAATTGCAGAAATTTCACTTATTTCAGGGTAATAAGTCAGAAATTTTCCTTATTTTGGGGCAAAAAAGACAGAAATTCCCTTTGTTTTGGGGGAAAAAGACAGAAATTCCACTTATTTAGAGGCAAATGCAGAAATTCCCCTTATTTTGGAGCAAAAATGAAGAAAATTCCCTTTTTTATGGCAAAAAGGTATGCATTCTTCTTATTTTCGGACAAAAAGGCAGAAATTCCCCGTATTTTGGAGCAAAATTGCAGAGATTCCCCTAATTGTGAGGCAAAAAGGCAGAAATTCCCTATATGTTGGGGCAAAAGGACAGAAATTCTTCTTATTTTGTGGCAAAACTCAGAAATACCACTTATTTTGAGGCAAAATTCCAGAATTTTCCTTCATTTTGGGGCAAAATTGCAGAAATTTCACTTATTTTGGGCAAAATTGCAGAAATTTCACTTATTTCAGAAAAAAAGCAGAATTTATTTTATTTTGGGGGAAAAAGGCAGAAATTTCTTTTATTTTGGTACAAAATTGAAGACATTTTTCTTATTTTGGGGCAAAAACGCAGAAAGTTCCCATATTTTGGGGCAAAAATGCAGAAATTTCCCTTTTTTGACGTAAAAAGGCTGAAATTCCCCTTATTTGGGGACAAAAAGGGAGAAATTTTTCTTATTTTGAGGCAAAATACAGCAATTTCACTTATTTCAGGGTGATAAGTCAGAAATTTTCCTTATCTTGGGGCAAAAAATACAGAAATTCCCTTTGTTTTGGGGGAAAAAGACAGAAATTCCACTTATTTAGAGGCAAAAAAGCAGAAATTCCCCTTAATTTGAAGCAAAAATGAAGATTTCCCTTTTTTGTGGCAAAAGGTATACATTCCCTTTATTTTCGGGCTAAAAAGCAGAAATTCCCCGTATTTTGGAGCAAAATTCTAGAAATTCCCCTAATTGTGGGGCAAAAAGGCAGAAATTCCCTATATGTTAGGGCAAAAGACAGAAATTCTCCTTATTTTGGGGCAAAACTCAGAAATTCCACTTATTTTGGGGCAAAATTCCAGAGATGTCCCTTATTTTGGGGCAAAATTGGAGAAATTTCACTTATTTCAGGGAAAAAGGCAGAAATTTTCTTTATTTTGGGGCAAAAAGGCAGAAATTCCTAATATTTTGTTGCAAAAATGCAGAAATTCTCCTTATTTTGAGGTAAAAGGGTGAAATTTCTCTTATTTGAGGGCAAAAGTGCAGAAATTTCCCTTATTTTGGGGCAAAATTGCAGAAATTTCACTTATTTCAGGGTAATAAGTCAGAAAATTTCTTTATTTTGTTGCAAAAAAGACAGAAATTTTCTTTGTTTTGGGGGAAAAAGAGAGAAACTCCACATATTTAGAGGCAAAAAGCAGAAATTCCCCTTATTTTGGAGCAAAATTACAGAAATTTCCCTTTTTTATGGCAAAAAGGTATGCATTCTTCTTATTTTCGGGCAAAAAGGCAGAAATTCTCTGTATTTTGGAACAAAATTGCAGAAATTAACCTAATTGTGGGGCAAAAAGGCAGAAATTCCCTATATGTTGGGGCAAAAAGACAGAAATTCTGCTTATTTTGGGGCAAAACTCAGAAATTCCACATATTTTGGGGCAAAATTCCAGAAATTTCCCTTATTTTGGGGCAAAATTGCAGAAATTGCACTTATTTTGGGACAAAATTGGGGAAATTTCACTTATTTCAGAGAAAAAAGCAGAAATTTTCCTTAATTTGGGGCAAAAAGGCAGAAATTTCCCATATTTTAATACAAAATTGCAGAAATTTTTTCTTATTTTTGGCAAAAAGACAAAAATTTCCCATATTTTGGGGAAAAAATGCAGAAATTCCCCTTATTTTGAGGTAAAATGCAGAAATTCCCCTTATTTGGGGTTAAAAAACAGAAATTTCTTTTATTTTGGGGCAAAATTGCAGAAATTTCACTTATTTCAGGGTAATAAGTCAGAAATTTTCCTTATTTTGGGGCAAAAAAGACAGAAATTCCCTTTGTTTTGGGGGAAAAATACAGAAATTCCACTTATATAGAGGCATAAAAGCAAAAATTCCCCTCATTTTGGACAAAAATGAAGAAAATTCCCTTTTTTATGGCAAAAAGGTATGCATTATTATTATTTTCGGACAAAAATGCAGAAATTCCCCATATTTTAGAGCAAAATTGCCGAAATTCCCCTAATTGTGGCGCAAAAATGCAGTAATTCCCTATATGTTGGGGCAAAAAGACAGAAATTCTCCTTATTTTAGGGCAAAACTCAGAAATTTAAATTATTTTGGGGCAAAATTGCAGAAATTTCACTTATTTCAGAAAAAAAGCAGAAATTTTCTTATTTTGGGGCCAAAAGGCAGAAATTTCTTTTATTTTGTTACAAAATGCAGAATTTTTTTTATTTTGGGGCAAAAAGGCAGAAATTTCCCATATTTTGGGGTAAAAATGCAGAAATTTCTCTTATTTTGAGGTAAAAGGCTGAAATTCCCCTTATTTGGGGGCAAAAAGGCAGAAATTTCTCTTATTTTGGGGCAAAATTGCAGAAATTTCACTTATTTCAGGGTAATAAGTCAGAAATTTAACTTATTTTGGAGCCAAAAAACAGAAATAACCTTTGTTTTTGGGGGAAAAAGACAGAAATTCCACTTTTTTAGAGGCAAAAAAGCAGAAATTCCCCTTATTTTGGAGCAAAAATGAAGAAATTTCACTTTTTAAGGGCAAAAAGGTATGCATTCTTCTTATTTTTGGGCAAAAAGGCAGAAATAACCTTATTTTAGAGCAAAATTGCAGAAATTTCCCAAATTGTGGGGCAAAAATGCAGAAATTCCCAATATGTTGAGGCAAAAATACAGAAATTCTCCTTATTTTTGGGCAAAACTCAGAAATTCCACTTATTTTGGGGCAAAATTCCAGAAATTTCACTTATTTTGGGGCAAAATTGTAGAAATTTCACTTATTTTGGGGCAAAATTTCAGAAATTTCACTTTTTTCAGAAAAAAAAGTAGAAATTTTTTTATTTGGAAGCAAAAGGGCAGAAATTTCTTTTATTTTGGTACAAAATTGCAGAAATTTTTCTTAGTTTCGGGCAAAAAGGCAGAAATTCCCCTTACTTTGGAGCACAAATGAAGAAATTTCCCTTTTTTATGGCAAAAAGTTATGCATTCCCTTTATTTTTGGGAAAAGGCAGAAATTCCCCGTATTTTCGAGCAAAATTGCAGAAATTTCCCTAATTTTTGGGCAAAATTCCAGAAATTTCCCTTATTTTGGGGAAAAATTGCAGAAATTTCACTTATTTTAGGGCAAAATTGGAGAAATTTCACTTATTTAAGGGAAAAAAGGCAGAAATTTTCCTTATTTTGGGGCAAAAAGGCAGAAATTCTTAATATTTTGTGGTTAAATGTAGAAATTCCCCTTATTTTGAGGTAAAAAGGCTGTAATTCCTTTTATTTGGGGGCAAAAAGGCAGAAATTTCCCTTATTTTGGGGCAAAAAGACAGAAATTCCTATTATTTTGTGACAAAAAGGCAGAAATTTCATGTATTTTGGGGCAAAATTGCAGAAATTTCACTTATTTCAGGGCATAATTCAAAAATTCCTTTTATTTTGGGGCAAAAAGACAGAAATTCCATTTATTTTTTGGTACAAAGGCAGAAATTTCACTTACTTTGAAGTAAAAAGGCAGAAATTCCTCTTATTTTGGGGCAAAAATGAAGAAATTTCCTTTTTTGTGGTAAAAGGTATACATTCCCCTTACATTCGGGATAAAAAGCAGGAATATCCCGTGTTTTGAAGCAAAAATGCAGAAATTCTCATAATTTTCGGGCAAAAAGGGAGAAATTCCCTAATTTTGGGGCAAAAGGCAGAAATTCCTTTTATTTTGGGGCAAAAATCAGAAATTCCCCTTCTTTTGGGGCAAAATTCAAGAAATTTCTTTATTTTGGGGCAAAATTACAGGAATTTACCTTATTTTGGGGCAAAATTGAAGAAATTTCCCTTATTTGGAGCAAAATTGCAAAAATTTCACTTATTTTCAGGTAAAAAGGCTGAAATTTTCTTTATTTTGGGGCAAAAAGGGAGAAATTCCACTTATTTTGGAGCAAAATTGCAGAAATTTCCCTTATTATGGGGAAATATTGCAGAAATTTTTCTTAATTTAAGGCAAAATTGCAGAAATTTTACTTATTTCAGAGAAAAAAAGCAAAAATATTTCTTATTTTGGGGCAAAAAGGCAGAAATTCCCATTATTTTGGGGCAAAAAGGCAGAAATTCACCTTATTTTGGAGTAAAATTGCAGAAATTTCACATATTTCAGGGCAAAAAGGCAGAAATTTCCCTTAATTTGGGGCAAAAAAGACATAAATTCCCTTTGTTTTGGGGGAAAAAGAGAGAAATTCCACTTATTTAGAGGCAAAAAGGCAAAAATTCCCCTTATTTTGGAGCAAAAATGAAGAAATTTCCCTTTTTTATGGCAAAAAGTTATGCATTCCCCTTTTTTTTGGGCAAAAAGGCAGAAATTCCCCGTATTTTGGAGCAAAATTGCAGAAATTCCCCTAATTATTGGGCAAAAATGCAGAAATTCCCTATATGTTGGGGCAAAAAGACAGAAATTCTCCTTATTTTGGGGCAAAACTCAGAAATTCCACTTATTTTGGGGCAAAATTCCAGAAATACCCTTATTTTGGGGAAAATGGCAGATATTTCACTTATTTTAGGACAAAATTGCAGAAATTTCACTTATTTCAGGGAAAAAAGGCAGAAATTTTCCTTATTTTGGAGCAAAAAGGCAGAAATTCCTAATATTTTGTGGCAAAAATACAGAAATTCCCCTTATTTTGAGGTGAAAAAGCTGAAATTCCCCTTATTTGGGGGCAAAAAGGCAGAAATTTCCCTTATTTTGGGGCAAAATTGCAGAAATTTCACTTATTTCAGTGTAATAAGTCAGAAATTTTCTTGATTTTGGGGCAAAAAAGACAGAAAATCCCTTTGATTTTGAGGAATAAACAGAAATTCCACTTAGTTAGAGGCAAAAAAGCAGAAATTCCCCTTATTTTGGAGCAAAAATGAAGAAATTTACTTTTTTAAGGCAAAAAGGTATGCATTCCCCTTTTTTTTGGGCAATAAGGCAGAAATTCCTCGTATTTTGGAGCAAAATTGCAGAAATTTCCCTAATTGTGGGGCAAAAATGTAGAAATTCCCTATATGTTGGGGCAAAAAAACAGAAATTCTCCTTATTTTGTGGCAAAACTCAGAAATTCCACTTATTTTGGGGCAAAATTCCAGAAATTTCATTTATTCTGGGGCAAAATTGCAGAAATTTCACTAATTTTGGGGCAAAATTGCTGAAATTTTACTTATTTCAGGGTAATAAATCAGAAATTCCCCTTATTTTGGGGCAAAAAAGACAGAAATTCCCTGTGTTTTGGGAGAAAAAGACAGAAATTCCACTTATGTAGAGGCAAAAAGGCAGAAATTCCCTTTTTTTTGGAGCAAAAATGAAGAAATTTCCCTTTTTATGGCAAAAAGGTATGCATTCCCATTATTTTCGGGCAAAAAGGCAGAAATTCCCCATATTTTGGACCAAAATTGCAGAAATTCCCCTAATTTTGGGGCAAAAGGCAAAAATTCCCTTTATTTGGGGGCAAAAATTAAAAATTCCCCTTATTTTAGGGCAAAATTCAAGAAATTTCCTTTATTTTGGGGCAAAATTGCAGGAATTTACCTTATTTTGGGGCAAAATTGCAGAAATTTCCCTTATTTGGGGCAAAATTGCAGAAATTTCAGTTATTTTCAGGTAAAAAGGCTGAAATTTCCTTTATTTCGTGGCAAAAGGGAGAAATTCCCCTTATTTTGGGGCAAAATTGCAGAAATTTCACTTATTATGGGGAAATATTGCAGAAATTTTTCTTAATTTAAGGCAAAATTGCAGAAATTTCACTTATTTCAGAGAAAAAAAGCAAAAATTTTTCTTATTTTGTGGCAAAAAGGCAGAAATTCCCATTATTTTGGGGCAAAAAGGCAGAAATTAACCTTATTTTGGGGTAAAATTGCAGAAATTTCACATATTTCAGGGCAAAAAGGTAGAAATTTCCCTTAATTTGGGGCAAAAAAGACAGAAATTTTCTTTGTTTTGGGGGAAAAAGACAGAAATTCCACTTATTTAGAGGCAAAAAGGCAAAAATTTTCCTTATTTTGGAGCAAAAATGAAGAAATTTCCCTTTTTTATGGCAAAAAGTTATGCATTCCCCTTATTTTCGGGGAAAAAGGCAGAAATTCCCTGTATTTTAGAGCAAAATTGCAGAAATTCTCCTAATTGTTGGGCAAAAATGCAGAAATTCCCTATATGTTGGGGCAAAAAGAGAAATTCTCCTTATTTTGGGGCCAAACTCAGAAATTTCACTTATTTTAGTGCAAAATTGAGGAAATTTCACTTATTTCAGGGAAAAAAGGTAGATATTTTCCTTATTTTGGAGCAAAAATTCAGAAATTCCTAATATTTTGTGGCAAAAATGCAGAAATTCCTCTTATTTTGAGGTGAAAAGGCTGAAATTCCCCTTATTTGGGGGCAAAAAGGCAGAAATTTCCCTTATTTTGGGGCAAAATTGCAGAAATTTCACTTATTTCAGGGTAATAAGTCAGAAATTTTCTTGATTTTGGGCCAAAAACGACAGAAAATCCCTTTGTTTTGGAGGAAAAAACAGAAATTCCACTTATTTAGAGTCAAAAAAGCAGAAATTTCCCTTATTTTGGAGTAAAAATGAAGAAATTTCCCTTTTTTAAGGCAAAAAGTTATGCATTCCCTTTATTTTCGGGCAAAAAAGCAGAAATTCCTCGTATTTTGGAGCAAAATTGCAGAAATTCCCTTAATTTTGGGGCATAAATGCAGACATTCCCTATATGTTGGGGCAAAAAGGAAAAAAATTCTCCTTATTTTGGGGCAAAACTCAGAAATTCCACTTATTTTGGGGCATAATTCCAGAAATTTCCTTTATTCTGGTGCAAAATTGCAGAAATTTCACTTATTTTCAGGTAAAAAGGCTGTAATTTCCTTTATTTAGGGCAAAAAGGGAGAAATTCCTATTATTTTGGGGCAAAAAGGCAGAAATTCCCCTTATTTTGAGGTAAAAAGCCTGAAATTCCCCTTATTTGGGGGCAAAGAGGCAGAAATTTTCCTTATTTTGGGCCAAAATTGCAGAAATTTTACTTATTTCATAGTAATAAGTCAGAAATTCCCCTTATTTTGAGGCAAAAATGACAGAAATTCCTTTTGTTTTGGGGGAAAAAGACAGAAATTCCACTTATTTAGAGGCAAAAAACAGAAATTCCCCTTATTTCGGAGTAAAAATGAAGAAATTCACCTTTTTATGGCAAAAAGGTATGCATTTCCCTTACTTTCGGGATAAAAGCAGAAATTCCCCGTATTTTGATGCAAAATTGCAGAAATTCTCATAATTTTCGGGCAAAAGGCAGAAATTCTCCTTATTTTGGGGCAAAAAGACAGAAAATCTCCTTTTTTTGGGAACAAACAGTCAGAAATTCCTCTTATTTTGTGGCAAAATTGCATAAATTTCCTTTACATTGGGGCAAAATTGCAGAAATTTCCCTTATTTTGGGGCAAAATTGCAGAAATTTTACTTATTTCAGGGTATTATGTCAGAAATTCCCCTTATTTTGAGGCAAAAAAAATAGAAATTCCCTTTGTTTTGGAGGAAAAAGACAGAAATTCCACTTATTTAGAGGCAAAAAGGCAGAAATTCCCTTTATTTTGGAGCAAAAATGAAGAAATTTCCCTTTTTATGGCAAAAAGGTATGCATTCCCATTATTTTCGGGCAAAAAGGCAGAAATTCCCCATATTTTGGAGCAAAAGTGCAGAAATTCCTCTAATTTTGGGGCACAAGGATAAAATTCTTTTTATTTTGGGGCAAAATTCAGAAATTCCCCTTATTTTGGGGCAAAATTTCAGAAATTTCCTGTATTTTGGGGCAAAATTGCAATAATTTACCTTATTTTGGGGCACAATTTCAGAAATTTCCCTTATTTGGGGCAAAATTGCAGAAATTTCAGTTATTTTCAGGTAAAAAGGGAGAAATTCCCCTTATTTTGGGGCAAAATTGCAGAAATTTCCCTTATTAGGGGAAAAAATGCAGAAATTTCCCTTATTTTAGGCCAAAATTGCAGAAATTTCACTTATTTCAGAGGAAAAAAGCAAAAATTTTTCTTATTTTGGGGCAAAAAGGCAGAAATTCCCATTATTTTGTGGCAAAAAAGCAGAAATTCACCTTATTTTGGGGTAAAATTGCAGAAATTTCACATATTTCAGGGCAAAAATGCAGAAATTTCCCTTATTTTGGGGCAAAAAAGACAGAAATTCCCTTTGTTTTGGGGGAAAAAGACAGAAATTCCACTTATTTTGAGGCAAAAATGCAGAAATTTCCCTTATTTTGGAGCAAAAATAAAGAAATTTCCCTTTTTTATGGCAAAAAGTTATGCATTCCCCTTATTATCGGGCAAAAATACAGAAATTCCTCGTATTTTGCAGAAAAATTGCAGAAATTCCCCTAATTGTGGGGCAAAAATGCAGAAATTCCCTATATGTTGGGGCAAAAAGACAGAAATTCTCCTTATTTTGTGGCAAAACACAGAAATTCCACTTATTTTGGAGCAAAATTCCAGAAATTCCCATTATTTTGGGGCAAAATTGCAAAATTTGACTTATTTTGGGGCAAAATTGCAGAAATTTCACTTATTTCAGGGAAAAAAGGCAGAAATTTTCTTTATTTTGGGGCAAAAAGGCAGAAATTCCTAATATTTTGTAGCAAAAATGCAGAAATTCCTATTATTTTGAGGTGAAAAGTCTAAAATTCCTCTTATTTGGGGGCAAAAAGGCAGAAATTTCCCTAATTTTTGGGCAAAATTTTAGAAATTTTACTTATTTCAGGGTAATAATTCAGAAATTTTCTTGATTTTGGGGCAAAAAAGACAGAAAATCCCTTTTTTTTAGAGGAAAAAACAGAAATTCCACTTATTTAGAGGCAAAAAAACAGAAATTCCCCTTATTTTGGAGCAAAATGAAGAAATTTCCCTTTTTTAAGGCAAAAAGGTACGCATTCTTCTTATTTTCGGGCAAAAAGGCAGAAATTCCCTGTATTTTGGACAAAATTGCAGAAATTCCCCTAATTGTGGGGCAAAAATGCAGAAATTCCCTATATGTTGGTGCAAAAAGACAGAAATTCTCCTTATTTTGGGGCAAAACTCAGAAATTCCACTTATTTTGGGGCAAAATTCCAGAAATTTCCCTTATTCTGGGGCAAAATGCAGAAATTTCACTTATTTTGGGGCAAAATTGCAGAAATTTCACTTATTTCAGGGAAAAAAGGCAGAAATTTTCCTTAATTTGGGGCAAAAAGGCAAAAATTCCTTTTATTTTGAGGTAAAAAGCCTGAAATTCCCCTTATTTGGGGGCATAAATGAAGAAATTTCCCTTATTTTGGGGCAAAATTGCAGAAATTTCACTTATTTCAGGGTAATAAGTCAGAAATTCCACTTATTTTAAGGCAAAAAAGACAGAAATTTCCTTTGTTTTGGGGGAAAAAGACTGAAATTCCACTTATTTAGAGGCAAAAAAGCAGAAATTCCCCTTATTTTGGAGCAAAAATGAAGAAATTTCATTTTTTATGGCAAAAAGGTATGCATTCCCCTTACTTTCGGGATAAAAGCAGAAATTCCCCGTATTTTGAAGCAAAATTGCAGAAATTCTCATAATTTTCGAGCAAAAAGACAGAAATTCTCCTTATTTTGGGGCAAAAAGGCACAAAATCTCCTTTTTTTTGGGAACAAACAGTCAGAAATTTCCCTTATTTTGGGGCAAAATTGCAGAAATTTCCTTTACATTGGGGCAAAATTGCAGAAATTTCCCTTATTTTGGGGCAAAATTGCAGAAATTTCACTTATGTCAGGGTAATAAGTGAGAAATTCTCCTTATTTTGCAGCAAAAAAGACAGAAAACCCCTTGGTTTGGGGGGAAAAAGACAGAAATTCCACTTATTTAGAGGCCATAATGCAGAAATTCCCCTTTTTTTTGGAGCAAAAATGGAGAAATTTCCTTTTTTATGGCAAAAAGGTATGCATTCCCATTAATTTCGGGCAAAAAGGCAGAAATTCCTCGTATTTTGGAGCAAAATTTCTGAAATTCCCTTTATTTTGGGGCAAAAGGCAGAAATTCCCTTTATTTTGGGAACAAAATCAGAAATTCCCATTATTTTGGGGCAAAATTCAAGAAATTTCCTCTATTTTGGGGCATAATTGCAGGAATTTTCCTTATTTTGGAGCAAAATTGCAGAAATTTCCTTTATATGAAGCAAAATAACAGAAATTTCACTTATTTTTAGGTAAAAAGGCTAAAACTTCCTTTATTTTGGTGCAAAAAAGAAGAAATACCCCTTATTATGGGTCAAAATTGCAGAAATTTCCCTTATTATGTTGAAATATTGCAGAAATTTTCCTTAATTTAAAGCAAAATTGCAGAAATTTCACTTATTTCAGAGAAAAAAAGCAAAAATTTCTCTTATTTTGGGGCAAAAACGCAGAAATTCCCATTATTTTGGGGCAAAAATGTAGAAATTCACCTTATTTTGGGGTAAAATTGCAGACATTGCACATATTTCAGGGCAAAAAGGCAGAAATTTCCTTTATTTTGGGTCAAAAAAGACAGAAATTTCCTTTGTTTTGGGGGAAAAAGACAGAAATTCCACTTATTTAGAGGCAAAGAAGCAGAAATTCCCCATATTTTGGAGCAAAATTTCAGAAATTCCACTAATTGTGGGGCAAAAATGCAGAAATTCCCTATATGTTTGGGCAAAAAGACAGAAATTCTCCTTATTTTGGGGCAAAACTCAGAAATTCCACTTATTTGGGGCAAAATTACAGAAATTTTCCTTATTTTGGGGCAAAATTGCAGAAATTTCACTTATTTTAGGGCAAAATTTCAGAAATTTCACTAATTTCGGGGAAAAAAGGAAGAAATTTTCTATATTTTGGGGCAAAAAGGCAGAAATTCCTAATATTTTGTGGCAAAAATCCAGAAATTTCCCTTATTTTGGGGCAAAATTGCAGAAATTTCACTTATTTCAGGGTAATGAGTCAGAAATTCCACTTATTTTGGGGCAAAAATGAGAGAAATTCCCTGTGTTTTGTGGGAAAAAGACAGAAATTCCACTTATTTAGAAGCAAAAAGGCTGAAATTCCCCTTATTTTGAAGCAAAAATGAAGAAATTTCATTTTTTATGGCAAAAAGGTATGCATTCCCATTATTTTCGGGCAAAAAGGCAGAAATTCTCCAGATTTTGATCAAAATTGCAGAAATTCCCCTAATTTTGGGGCAAAAGGCAGAAATTCCCTTTATTTTGGGGCAAAAATCAGAAAATCCCTTTATTTTGGGGCAAAATTCAAGAAATTTCGTTTATTTTGGGGCAAAATTGGAGGAATTTACCTTATTTTGGGGCAAAATTGCAGAAATTTCCCTTATGGGTAAAAATTGCAAAAATTTTCTTTATTTTAGGGCAAAATTGCAGAAATTTCACTTATTTCAGAGAAAAAAAGCAAAAATTTTTCTTATTTTGGAACAAAAATGCAAAAATTCTCATTATTTTGGGGCAAAAAGGCAGAAATTCGACTTATTTTGGGGTAAAATTGCAGAAATTTCACATATTTCAGGGCAAAAAGGCAGAAATTTCTCTTATTTTGTGGCAAAATTTCGGAAATTTCACTTATTTCATGGTAATAAGTCAGAAATTCATCTTATTTTGGGGCAAAAAATACAAAAATTCCCTTTGTTTTGGGGGAAAAAAGACAAAAACTCCACTTATTTAGAGGCAAAAAGACAGAAATTCCCATTATATTGGAGCAAAAATGAAGAAATTTCCCTTTTTTATGGAAAAAAGTTATGCATTTTCCTTATTTTCGGGCAAAAAGGCAGAAATTCCCCGTTTGGAGCAAAATTGCAGAAATTCCCCTAATAGTGGGGCAAAAATGCAGAAATTCCCAATATGTTGGGGCAAAAAGACAGAAATTCTCCTTATTTTGGGGCATAACTCAGAAATTCCACTTATTTTGTGGAAAAATTCCAAAATTTCTCTTATTTTGGGGCAAAATTGCAGAAATTTCACTTATTTTAGGGAAAAATGCAGAAATTTTCCTTATTTTGGGGCAAAAATGCAGAAATTCTTAATATTTTGTGGCAAAAATGCAGAAATTCCCTTTATTTTGAGGGAAAAATGCTGAAATTCCCCTTATTTTGGGGCAAAAAGGCAGAAATTTCCTTTATTTTGGGGCAAAAAGACAGTAACTCCTTTTATTTTGTGGCAAAAAGGCAGAAATTTCTTTTATTTTGGGACAAAATTGCAGAAATATCACTTATTTCAGGGCCTAATTCAAAATTCTTTTTATTTTGGGGCAAAAATAGAGAAATTCCATTTATTTTTGGTTAAAAAGGGAGAAATTTCATTTATTTTGATGTAAAAAGCAGAAATTCCACTTATTTTGGGGCAAAAATGAAGAAATTTCCCTTTTTTGTGGCAAAAGATATACATTCCCCTTACTTTCGGGATAAAAAGCCGAAATTCCCCGTATTTTGAAGCAAAATTGCAGAAATTTTCAAAATTTTCGGGCAAAAAAGCAGAAATTCTCCTTATTTTAGGGCAAAAAGACAGAAAACCTCTTTTTTTCGGGAGCAAACAGTCAGAAATTCCCCTTATTTTGGGGCAAAATTGCAGAAATTTCCTTTATATTGGGGCAAAATTGCAGAAATTTCCCTTATTTTGGAGCAAAATTGCAGAAATTTCACTTATTTCAGGGTAATAAGTCAGAAATTCCCCTTATTTTGGGGCAAAAAAGACAGGAATTCCCTTTGTTTTGGGGGAAAAAGACAGAAATTCCACTTAGTTAGAGGCAAAAATGCAGTAATTCCCCTTATTTTGGAGCAAAAATGAAGAAATTTTCCTTTTTATGGCAAAAAGGTATGCATTCCCATTATTTTCGTGCAAAAAGGCAGAAATTCCTCGTATTTTGGAGCAAAATTGCAGAAATTCCCCTAATTTTGGGTCAAAAGGCAGAAATTCCCTTTATTTTGGGGCAAAATTCAGAAATTCCCCTTATTTTGGGGCAAAATTCAAGAAATTTCCTTTATTTTGGGGCAAAATTGCAGGAATTTACCTTATTTTGGGGCAAAATTGCAGAAATTTCCTTTATTTGGGGCACAATTGCATAAAATTCACTTATTTTCAGGTAAAAAGACTGAAATTTCCTTTATTTTGGGGCAAAAAAAGAGAAATTCTTCTTATTTTGGGACAAAATTGCAGAAATTTCCCTTGTTATGGGAAAAAATTGCAGAAATTTCCCTTATTTTAGGGCAAAATTGCAGAAATTTCACTTATTTCAGAGAAATAAAGCAAAAATGTTTCTTATTTTGGGGCAAAAAGGCTGAAATTCCCATTATTTTAGGGCAAAAAGGCAGAAATTCACCTTATTTTGGGGTAAAAATGCAGAAATTTCACATATTTCAGGGCAAAAAGGCAGAATTTTTTTTATTTTGGGGCAAAATTGCAGAAATTTCACTTATTTCAGGGTAATAAGTCAGAAATTCCCCCTTATTTTGGGGCAAAAAATGCAGAAATTCCCGTTGTTTTGGGGGAAAAAGACAGAAATTCCACTTATTTAGAGGCAAAAAGGCAGAAATTTCCCTTATTTTGGAGCAAAAATGAAGAAATTTCCTTTTTTTATGGCAAAAAGTTATGCATTTCCCTTTTTTTGGGAAAAAAGGCAGAAATTCCCGTATTTTGGAGCAAAATTGCAGAAATTCCCCTAATTTTGGGGCAAAAGGCAGAAATTCCCTTTATTTTGGGGCAAAAATCAGAAAATCCCTTTATTTTGGGGCAAAATTCAAGAAATCCCCTTTATTTTGGGGCAAAATAGGAGGAATTTACCTTATTTTGGGGCAAAATTGCAGAAATTTCCCTTATTTGGGGCAAAATTGCAGAAATTTCACTTATTTTCAGAAAAAAATGCTGAAATTTCCTTTATTTTGCGGCAAAAAGGGAGAAATTCCCCTTATTTTGGGGCAAAATTGCAGAAATTTCCCTTATTATGTGGAAAAATTGCAGAAATTTTCCTTATTTTAGGGCAAAATTGCAGAAATTTCACTTATTTCAGAGAAATAAAGCAAAAATTTTTCTTATTTTGGGAAAAAAATGCAGAAATTCCCATTATTTTGGGGCAAAAAGGCAGAAATTCGACTTATTTTGAGGTAAAATTGCAGAAATTTCACATATTTCAAAGCAAAAAGGCAGAAATTTCCCTTATTTTGGGGCAAAATTGCAGAAATTTCACTTATTTCAGTGTAATAAGTCAGAAATTCCCCTTATTTTGAGGCAAAAAAACAGAAATTCCCTTTGTTTTGAGGGAAAAAGACAGAAATTCCACTTATTTAGAGGCAAAAAGGCAGAAATTTCCCTTATTTTGGAGCAAAAATGAAGAAATTTCCCTTTTCTATGGCAAAAAGTTATGCATTACCCTTATTTTCGGGCAAAAAGGCAGAAATTCCCCGTACTTTGGAGCATAATTGCAGAAATTCCCCTAGTTGTGGTGCAGAAAGACAGAAATTCCCTATATGTTGGGGCAAAAAGACAGAAATTCTCCTTATTTTGGGGCAAAACTCAGAAATTCCACTTATTTTGGGGCAAAATTCCAGAAATTTCCCTTATTTTGGGGCAAAATTGCAGAAATTTCAATTATTTTGGGACAAAATTGCAGAAATTTCACTCATTTCAGGGAAAAAAGGCAGAAATTTTCCTTATTTTGGGGCAAAATTGCAGATATTCTTAATATTTTGTGGCAAAAATTCAGAAATTCCCTTTATTTTGAGGGAAAAAGGCTGAAATTCTCCTTATTTTGGGGCGAAAAGGCAGAAATTTCTCTTATTTTGGGGCAAAAAGACAGTAATTCCCCTTATTTTGTGGCAAAAAGGCAGAAATTTCTTTTATTTTGTGGCAAAATTGCAGAAATATCACTTATTTCAGGGAATAATTCAAAAATTCTTTTTATTTTAAGGCAAAAAGACAGAAATTCCATTTATTTTTGGTTAAAAAGGGAGAAATTTCACTTATTTTGAGGTAAAAAGCAGAAATTCCTCTTATTTTGGGGCAAAAATGAAGTAATTTCCCTTTTTTGTGGCAAAAGGTATACATTCCTCTTACTTTCGGGATAAAAAGGCGAAATTCCCCGTATTTTGAAGCAAGATTGAAGAAATTTTCATAATCTTCTGGCAAAAAAGCAGAAATTCTCCTTATTTTAGGGCAAAAAGACAGAAAATCTCCTTTTTTCGAGAGCAAACAGTCAGAAATTCCCCCTATTTTGGGGCAAAATTGGAGAAATTTCTTTTACATTGGGGCAAAATTGCAGAAATTTCCCTTATTTGGGGGCAAAATTGCAGAAATTTCACTTAGTTCAGGGTAATAAGTCAGAAATTCCCCTTATTTGGGGGCAAAAAAGACAGAAATTCCATTTGTTTTGGGGGAAAAAGACAGAAATTCCACTTAGTTAGAGGCAAAAATGCAGAAATTCCCCTTATTTTGGAGCAAAAATGAAGAAATTTTCCTTTTTATGGCAAAAAGGTATGCATTCCCATTATTTTCGTGCAAAAAGGCAGAAATTCCCCGTATTTTGGAGCAAAATTGCAGAAATTCCCCTAATTTTGGGTAAAGCCAAAAATTCCCTTTATATTGGGGCAAAAATCAGAAATTCCCCTTATTTTGGGGCAAAATTCAAGAAATTTCCTATATTTTGGGGCAAAATTGCAGGAATTTACCTTATTTTGGGGCAAAATTGCAGAAATTTCTTTTATTTGGGGCAAAATTGCATAAAATACACATATTTTCAGGTAAAAATGCTGAAATTTCCTTTCTTTTGGGGCAAAAAATGAGAAATTCCCCTTATTTTGGGGCAAAATTGCAGAAATTTCTCTTGTTATGGGAAAAAATGCAGAAATTTCTCTTATTTTAGGGCAAAATTGCAGAAATTTCACTTATTTCAGAGAAATAAAGCAAAAATGTTTCTTATTTTGGGGCAAAAAGGCAGAAATTCCTATTATTTTAGGGCAAAAAGGCAGAAATTCACCTTATTTTGGGGTAAAATTGCAGAAATTTCACATATTTCAGGGCAAAAAGGTAGAAATTTCTTTAATTTTGGGGCAAAATTGCAGCAATTTCACTTATTTCAGGGTAATAAGTCAGAAATTCCGCCTTATTTTGGGGCAAAAAATAAAGAAATTCCCGTTGTTTTGGGGGAAAAAGACAGAAATTCCACTTATTTAGCGGCAAGAAGGCAGAAATTCCCCTTATTTTGGAGCAAAAATTAAGAAATTTCCCTTTATTATGGCAAAAATATATGCATTTCTCTTATTTTTGGGAAAAAGTCAGAAATTCCCCGTATTTTGGAGCAAAAATTAAGAAATTTCTTTTTTTAATGGCAAAAAGGTATGCATTCCCCTTATTTTCGGGCAAAAAGGCAGAAATTCCCTGTATTTTGGAGCATAATTGCAGAAATTCCCCTAGTTGTGGTGCAGAAACACAGAAATTCCCTATATGTTGGGGCAAAAAGACAGAAATTCTCCTTATTTTGGGGCAAAACTCAGAAATTCCACTTCCTTTAGAGCAAAATTCCAGAAATTTAACTTATTTTGGGGCAAAATTGCAGAAATTTCACATATTTTGGGGCACAATTGCAGAAATTTCACTTATTTCAGGGAAAAAAGTCAGAAATTTTCCTTATTTTGCAGCAAAGAAACAGAAATTCCTAATATTTTGTGGCAAAAATTCAGAAATTCCTCTTACTTTGAGGTAAAAAGGCTGAATTCCCCTTATTTGGGGACAAAAATGCAGAAATTTCACTTATTTTGGGGCAAAATTGCAAAAATTTCACTTATTTCAGGGTAATGAGTCAGAAATTCTCCTTATTTTGGGGCAAAAAAGAGAGAAATTCCCTTGTTTTGTGGGAAAAAGACAGAAATTCCACTTATTTAGAGGCAAAAAGGCAGAAATTCCCCTTATTTTGGAGCAAAGATGATGAAATTTCATTTTTTATGGCAAAAAGGAATTCAATCCCATTATTTTCGGGTAAAAAGGCAGAAATTCCCCGTAGTTTGGAGCAAAATTGCAGAAATTCCTCTAATTTTGGGGCAAAAGGCAGAAATTCCCTTTATTTTGGGGCAAAAATCATAAAATCTCTTTATTTTGGGGCAAAATTCAAGAAATTTCCTTTATTTTGGGGCAAAATTGGAGGAATTTACCTTATTTTTGGGCAAAATTGCAGAAATTTCCCTTATTTGGGGCAAAATTGCAGAAATTTCACTTATTTTCAGGAAAAAGGGCTGATATTTCCTTTATTTTGTGGCAAAAAGGGAGAAATTCCTCTTATTTTGGGGCAAAATTGCACAAATGTCTCTTATTATGAGGAAAAATTGCAGAAATTTTCCTTATTTAAGGGCAAAATTGCAGAAATTTCACTTATTTCAGAGAAAAAAAGCAAAAATTTTTCTTATTTTGAGGCAAAAAGGCAGAAATTCCCATTATTTTGAGGCAAAAAGACAAAAATTTGACTTATTTTGGGGTAAAATTGCAGAAATTCCCGTAATTTGGGGCAAAAGACAGAAATTCCCTTTAATTTGGGGCTAAAATCATAAATTCCCCTTATTTTGGGGCAAAATTCAAGAAATTTCCTTTAATTTGGGGCAAAATTGCAAGAATTTACCTTATTTTGGGGCAAAATTGCAGAAATTTTTCTTATTTGGGGCAAAATTGCAGAAACTTCAATTATTTTCAGGTAAAAAGGCTGAAATATCCTTTATTTTGGGGCAAAAAGGGAGAAATTCCCCTTATTTTGGGGCAAAATTGAAGAAATTTCCCTTATTATTGGGAAAAATTGCAGAAATTTTCTTTATTTTAGGGCAAAATTGCAGAAATTTCACTTATTTCAGAGAAAAAAAGCAAAAATTTTTCTTATTTTGGGGCAAAAGTGCAGAAATTCCCATTATTTTAGGGCAAAAAGGCAGAAATTCACCTTATTTTGGGGTAAAATTACAGAAATTTCACATATTTCAGGGCCAAAAGGTAGAAATTTCTTTTATTTTGGGGCAAAATTGCAGAAATTTCACTTATTTCAGGGTAATAAGTCAGAAATTCCCCCTTATTTTGGGGCAAAAAATACAGAAATTTCCGTTGTTATTGGGGAAAAAGACAGAAATTCCACTTATTTAGAGGCAAGAAGGCAGAAATTCCCCTTATTTTGGAGCAAAAATTAAGAAATTTCCCTTTTTTTATGGCAAAAAGATATGCATTTCCCTTATTTTTGGGAAAAAAGGCAGAAATTCCCCGTATTTTGAAGCAAAATTGCAGAAATTCTCATAATTTTCGGGCAAAAAGGCTAAAATTCTCCTTATTTTGGGGCAAAAAGACAGAAGATCTCCTTTTTTCAGGAGCATACTGTCAGAAATTCCCCTTATTTTTGGGCAAAATTGCAGAAATTTCCTTTACATTGGGGCAAAATTGCAGAAATTTCCCTTATTTTGGGGCAAAATGGCAGAAATTTCACTTAGTTCAGGGTAATAAGTCAGAAATTCCCCTTATTTTAGGACAAAAAAGAAAGAAATTCTCTTTGTTTTGGGGGAAAAAGACAGAAATTCCACATATTTAGAGGCAAAAAGGCAGAAATTCCCTTTATTTTGGAGCAAAAATGAAGAAATTTTTCTTTTTATGGCAAAAAGGTATGCATTCCCATTATTTTCAGGCAAAAAGGCAGAAATTCCCCGTATTTTGGAGCAAAATTGCAGAAATTCCCCTAATTTTGGGGCAAAAGGCAGAAATTCCTGTTATTTTGGGGCAAAATTCCAGAAATTTCTCTAATTTGGGGCAAAATTTCAGAAATTTCACTTATTTTCAGGTAAAAGGCTGAAATTTCCTTTGTTTTGGGGCAAAAAAAGGAAATTCCCCTTATTTTGGTGCAAAATTGCAGAAATCTCTCTTATTTGGGAAAAAATTGCAAAAATTTCTCTTATTTTAGGGGAAAATTGCAGAAATTTCACTTATTTCAGGGTAATAAGTCAGAAATTTTTCTTATTTTGGGGCAAAACAGACAAAAAATCCCTTTGTTTTTGGGGGAAAAGACAGAAATTCCTCTTATATAGACCAAAACAGAAATTCCCCTTATTTTGAAGCAAAAATGAAGAAATTTCCATTTTTTAAGGCAAAAAGGTATGCATTTTTCTTATTTTCGGGCCAAAAGGCAGAAATTCCCTGTATTTTGGAGCAAAATTGCAAAAATTCCCCTAATTGTGGGGCAAAAATGCAGATATTCCCTATATGTTGGGGCAAAAAGACAGAAATTCTCCTTATTTTGGGGCAAAACTCAGAAATTCCACTTATTTTGGGGCAAAATTCCAGAAATTTTCTTAATTCTGGGGCAAAATTGCAGAAATTTCACTTATTTTGGGCAAAATTGCAGAAATTTCCCTTATTTCATGGAAAAAAAAATTGTTATTTTGAAGCAAAAAGGCAGAAATTCCTCTTATTTTGAGGTAAAAAGGCTGAAATTCCCCTCATTTGGGGGCAAAAAGGCAGAAATTTCCCTTATTTTAGGGCAAAATTGCAGAAATTTTACTTATTTCAGGGTAATAAGTCAGAAATTTTCTTTATTTTGGGGCAAAAAGACAGAAAATCCCTTTGTATTGGGGGAAAAAGACAGAAATTCCACTTATTTAGAGGCAAAAATGCATAAATTCCCATTATTTTGGAGCAAAAATGAAGAAATTTCCTTTTTTTAAGGCAAAAATTTATGCATTGTTCTTATTTTCGGGCAAAAAAGCAGAAATTCCTCGTATTTTGGAGAAAAATTGCAGAAATTCTCCTAATTTTGGGGCAAAAATGCAGAAATTCCTTATATGTTGTGGCAAAAAGAAAGAAATTCTCCATATTTTGGGGCAAAACTCAGAAATTCCACTTATTTTGGGGCAAAATTTCAGAAATTTCCCTTATTCTGGGGCAAAATTGCAGAAATATCACTTATTTTGTGGCAAAATTGCAGAAATTTTACTTATTTCAGGGAAAAAAGTTAGAAATTTTCCTTATTTTGTGTCAAAAAGGCAGGAATTCCCCTTATTTTGAGGTAAAAAGGCTGAAATTCCCCTTATTTAAGGGCAAAGAGGCAGAAATTTCCCTTATTTTGGGGCAAAATTGCAGAAATTTCACTTATTTCAGGGTAATAAGTCAGAAATTCCCCTTATTTTGGGGCAAAAAAGACAGAAATTCCCTTTGTTTTGGAGGAGAAGACAGAATTTCCACTTATTTAGAGGCAAAAATGCAGAAATTTACTTTATTTTGGAGCAAAAATGAAGAAATTTCCCTTTTTTATGGCAAAAAGTTATGCATTCCCCTTATTTTCGGGCAAAAAGGCAGATATTCCCCGTATTACAGAGCTTAATTGCAGAAATTCCCCTAGTTGTGGTGCAGAAAGACAGAAATTTTCTATATGTTGGGGCAAAAAGACAGAAATTCTCCTTATTTTGGGGCAAAACTCAGAAATTCCACTTATTTTGGGGCAAAATTCCAGAAATTTCCCTTATTTTGGGGCAAAATTGCAGAAATTTCACTTATTTTGGGGCAAAATTGTAAATATTTCACTTATTTCAGGGAAAAAATGCAGAAATTTTCTTTATTTTGGGCAAAAAGGCAGAAATTCCTAATATTTTCTGGCAAAAATGCAGAAATTCCCTTTATTTTGAGGTAAAAATGCTGAAATTCCCCTTATTTGGGGGCAAAAAGGCAGAAATTTCCCTCATTTTGGGGCAAAATTGCAGAAATTTCACTTATTTAGAGGCAAAAAGACAGAAATTCTCCTTATTTTGGGGCAAAACTTAGAAATTCCAATTATTTTGGGGCAAAATTCCAGAAATTTCCCTTATTTTGGGGCAAAATTGCAGAAATTTCACTTATTTTGGGGCAAAATTGCAGAAATTTCACTTATTTCAGGGAAAAAAGAAGAAATTTCTTTATTTTGGGGCAAAAAGTCAGAAATTCCTAATATTTTGTGGCAAAAATGCAGAAATTCCCTCTATTTTGAGGTAAAAAGGCTGAAATTCCCCTTATTTGGGGGCAAAGAGGCAGAAATTTCCATTATTTTGGGGCAAAATTGGAGAAAATTCACTTATTTCAGGGTAATAATTCAGAAATTCCCCTTATTTTGGGGCAAAAAAGACAGAAATTCCCTTTGTTTTGGGGGGAAAAGACAGAAATTCCACTTATTTAGAGGCAAAAATGCAGAAATTCCCCTTATTTTGGAGCAAAAATGAAGAAATTTACCTTTTTATGGCAAAAAGGTATGCATTCCCTTTATTTTGGGATAAAAAGCAGAAATTCCCCGTATTTTGAAGCAAAATTGCAGAAATTCTCATAATTTTCGGGCAAAAAGGCAGAAATTCTCCTTATTTTTGGGCAAAAAGACAGAAGATCTCCTTTTTTCGGGAGTAAACATTCTGAAATTCCCCTTATTTTGGGGCAAAATTGCAGAAATTTCCTTTACATTGGGGCAAAATTGCAGAAATTTTCCTTATTTAGGGGCAAAATTGCAGAAATTTCACTTACTTCAGAGTAATAAGTCAGAAATTCCCTTTATTATGGGGCAAAAAAGACAGAAATTCTCTTTGTTTTGGGGGAAAAAGACAGAAATTCCACTTATTTAGAGGCAAAAAGGCAGAAATTCCCTTTATTTTGGAGCAAAAATGAAGAAATGTCCCTTTTAATGGCAAAAAGGTATGCATTCCCATTATTTTCAGGCAAAAAAGCAGAAATTCCCCGTATTTTGGAGCAAAATTGCAGAAATTCCCCTAATTTTGGGGCAAAATGCAGAAATTCCCTTTATTTTGGGGCAAAAATCAGAAATTCCCCTTATTTTGGGGAAAAATTGCAGAAATTTCACTTATTTGGGGCAAAATTGCAGTATTTTCACATATTTCAGGGTAAAATGGCAGAAATTTCCCTTATTTTGGGGCAAAATTGCAGAAATTTCTCTTATTTCATTGTAATAAGTCAGAAATTCCTTTTATTTTAAGGAAAAAAAGACAGAAATTCCCTTTGTTTTGAGGGAAAAAGACAGAAATTCCATTTACTTAGAGGCAAAAATGCAGAAATTTCCCTTATTTTGGAGCATAATTGCAGAAATTCCTCTAGTTGTGGTGCACAAAGACAGAAATTCCCTATATGTTGGGGCAAAAAGACAGAAATTCTCCTTATTTTGGGGCAAAACTCATAAATTCTACTTATTTTGGGGAAAAATTCCAGAAATTTCCCTTATTTTGGGGCAAAATTGCAGAAATTTCAATTATTTTAGGGGAAAATTGCAGAAATTTCACTTATTTCAGGGAAAAAAGGCAGAAATTTTCCTTATTTTGGGGCAAAAAGGCAGAAATTCCTAATATTTTCTGGCAAAAATGCAGAAATTCCCCTTATTTTAAGGTAAAAAGGCTGAAAATCTCCTTATTTGGGGGCAAAAGGCAGAAATTTCCCTTATTTTGGGGCAAAATTGCAGAAATTTCACTTATTTATAGGCAAAAAGACAGAAATTCTTTTTATTTTGGGGCAAAACTTAGAAATTCCACTTATTTTGGGGCAAAATTCCAGAAATTTCCCTTATTTTGGGGCAAAATTGCAGAAATTTCTCTTATTTTGGGGCAAAATTGCAGAAATTTCACTTATTTCAGGGAAAAACGGCACAAATTTCCCTTATTTTGGGGCAAAAAGTCAGAAATTCCTAATATTTTGTGGCAAAAATGCAGAAATTTTCCTTATTTTGAGGTAAAAAGGCTGAAATTCCCCTCATTTGGGGGCAAAGAGGCAGAAATTTCCCTTATTTTGGGGCAAAATTAGAGAAATTTCACTTATTTCAGGGTAATAATTTAGAAATTCCCCTTATTTTGGGACAAAAAAGACAGAAATTCCCTTTGTTTTGGGGGAAAAAGACAGAAATTCCATTTATTTAGAGGCAAAAAGGCAGAAATTCCCCTTATTTTGGAGCCAAAATTAAGAAATTTACCTTTTTATGGCAAAAAGGTATGCATTCCCCTTACTTTCGGGATTAAAAGCAGAAATTCCCCGTATTTTGAAGCAAAATTGCAGAAATTCTCATAATTTTCGGGAAAAAGGCAGAAATTCTCCTTATTTTGGGGCAAAAAGACAGAAGATCTTCTTTTTTTGGGAGCAAACATTCAGAAATTCCCGTTATTTTGGGGCAAAATTGCAGAAATTTCCTTTACATTGGGGCAAAATTGCAGAAATTTCCCTTATTTTGGGGCAAAAATTAGAAATTCCCCTTCTTTTGGGGCAAAATTCAAGAAATTTCCTTTATTTTGGGGCAAAATTACAGCAATTTACATTATTTTGGGGCAAAATGGAAGAAATTTTCCTTATTTGGGGCAAAATTGCAGAAATTTCACTTATTTTCAGGTAAAAAGGCTAAAATTTCCTTCATTTTGGGGCAAAAAGGGAGAAATTCCCCTTATTTTGGGGCAAAATTGCAGAAATTTCCCTTATTATTGGGAAAAATTGCAGAAATTTTCCTTATTTTAGGGCAAAATTGCAGAAATTTCACTTATTTCAGAGAAAAAAAGCAAAAATTTTTCTTATTTTGGGGAAAAAGGCAGAAATTACCATTAATTTGTGGCAAAAAGGCAGAAATTTCCCTTATTTTTGGGAAAAATTGCAGAAATTTCACTTATTTCAGTGTAATAAGTCAGAAATTGCCCTTATTTTTAGGCAAAAAAGACAGAAATTCTCTTTGTTTTGAGGGAAAAAGACAGAAATTCCACTTATTTAGAGGCAAAAATGCAGAAATTTCCCTTATTTTGAGGTAAAAAGGCTGAAATTCCCCTCATTTGGGGGCAAAGAGGCAGAAATTTCCCTTATTTTGGGGCAAAATTAGAGAAATTTCACTTATTTCAGGGTAATAATTTAGAAATTCCCCTTATTTTGGGACAAAAAAGACAGAAATTCCCTTTGTTTTGGGGGAAAAAGACAGAAATTCCATTTATTTAGAGGCAAAAAGGCAGAAATTCCCCTTATTTTGGAGCCAAAATTAAGAAATTTACCTTTTTATGGCAAAAAGGTATGCATTCCCCTTACTTTCGGGATTAAAAGCAGAAATTCCCCGTATTTTGAAGCAAAATTGCAGAAATTCTCATAATTTTCGGGAAAAAGGCAGAAATTCTCCTTATTTTGGGGCAAAAAGACAGAAGATCTTCTTTTTTTGGGAGCAAACATTCAGAAATACCGTTATTTTGGGGCAAAATTGCAGAAATTTCCTTTACATTGGGGCAAAATTGCAGAAATTTCCCTTATTTTGGGGCAAAAATTAGAAATTCCCCTTCTTTTGGGGCAAAATTCAAGAAATTTCCTTTATTTTGGGGCAAAATTACAGCAATTTACATTATTTTGGGGCAAAATGGAAGAAATTTTCCTTATTTGGGGCAAAATTGCAGAAATTTCACTTATTTTCAGGTAAAAAGGCTAAAATTTCCTTCATTTTGGGGCAAAAAGGGAGAAATTCCCCTTATTTTGGGGCAAAATTGCAGAAATTTCCCTTATTATTGGGAAAAATTGCAGAAATTTTCCTTATTTTAGGGCAAAATTGCAGAAATTTCACTTATTTCAGAGAAAAAAAGCAAAAATTTTTCTTATTTTGGGGAAAAAGGCAGAAATTACCATTAATTTGTGGCAAAAAGGCAGAAATTTCCCTTATTTTTGGGCAAAATTGCAGAAATTTCACTTATTTCAGTGTAATAAGTCAGAAATTGCCCTTATTTTTAGGCAAAAAAGACAGAAATTCTCTTTGTTTTGAGGGAAAAAGACAGAAATTCCACTTATTTAGAGGCAAAAATGCAGAAATTTCCCTTATTTTGGAGCAAAAATGAAGAAATTTCCATTTTTATGGCAAAAAGTTATGCATTCCCCTTATTTTCGGGCAAAAAGCAGAAATTCCCCGTATTTTGGAGCATAATTGCAGAAATTCTGCTAGTTGTGGTGCATAAAGACAGAAATTCCCTATATGTTGGGGCAAAAAGAGAGAAATTCTCCTTATTTTAAGGCAAAACTCAGAAATTCCACTAATTAAGGGCAAAATTCCAGAAATTTCCCTTATTTTGGGGCAAAATTGCAGAAATTTCACTTATTTTGGGGCAAAATTGTAGAAATTTCACTTATTTCAGGGAAAAAAGGCAGAAATTTTCTTTATTTTGGGCCAAAAAGGAAGATATTCCTAATATTCTCTGGCAAAAATGCAGAAATTCCCCTTATTTTGAAGTAAAAAATGCTGAAATTCCCCTTATTTGGGAGCAAAAAGGCAGAAATTTCCCTTATTTTGGGGCAAAATTGCAGAAATTTCACTTATTTAGAGGCAAAAATACAGAAATTCTCCTTATTTTGGGGCAAAACTTAGAAATTCCACTTATTTTGGGGCAATATTTTAGAAATTTCCCTTATTTTGGGGCAACATTGCAGAAATTTCACTTATTTTGCGGCAAAATTGCAGAAATTTCACTTATTTCAGGGAAAAAAGGCACAAATTTTCCCTATTTTGGGGCAAAAAGTCAGAAATTCCTAATATTTTGTGGCAAAAATGCAGAAATTCCCCTTATTTTGAGGTAAAAAAGCTGAAATTCTTCTTATTTGGGGGCAAAGAGGCAGAAATTTCCAATATTTTGGGGCAAAATTGGAGAAATTTCACTTATTTCAGGGTAATAATTCAGAAATTCCCCTTATTTTGGGGCAACAAAGACAGAAATTCCCTTTGTTTTGGGGGAAAAGGACAGAAATTCCACTTATTTAGAGGCAAAAAGGCAGAAATTCCCCTTATTTTGAAGCAAAAATGAAGAAATTTACCTTTTTATGGCAAAAAGATATGCATTCCTCTTACTTTTGGGATAAAAAGCAGAAATTCCCCGTATTTTGAAGCAAAATTGCAGAAATTCTCATAATTTTCGGGCAAAAAGGCAGAAATTCTCCTTATTTTGGGGCAAAAAGACAGAAGATCTCCTTTTTTCGGGAGCAAACATTGAGAAATTCCCCTTATTTTGGGGCAAAATTGCAGAAATTTCCTTTACATTGGGGCAAAATTGCAGAAATTTCCCTTATTTTTGGGCAAAATTGCAGAAATTTCACTTACTTCAGGGTAATAAGTCAGAAATTCCCCTTATTTTGGGGCAAAAAAGACAGAAATTCTCTTTGTTTTGGGGGAAAAAGACAGAAATTCCACTTATTTAGAGGTAAAAAGGCAGAAATTTCCTTTATTTTGGAGCAAAAGAAGAAATGTCCCTTTTAATGGCAAAAAAGTATGCATTCCCATTATTTTCAGGCAAAAAGGCAGAAATTCCTCGTATTTTGGAGCAAAATTGAAGAAATTCCCCTAATTTTGGGGCAAAACGCAGAAATTCCCTTTATTTTGGGGCAAAAATCAGAAATTCCCCTTATTTTGGGGCAAAATTGCAGAAATTTCCTTTACATTGGGGCAAAATTGCAGAAATTTCCCTTATTTAGGGGCAAAATTGCAGAAATTTCACTTACTTCAGGGTAATAAATCAGAAATTCCCCTTATTTTGGGGCAAAAAAGACAGAAATTCTCTTTGTTTTGGGGGAAAAAGACAGAAATTCCACTTATTAAAGGCAAAAAGGCAGAAATTCCCTTTATTTTGGAGGAAAAATGAAGAAATTTCCCTTTTCTATGGCAAAATGTTATGCATTCCCATTATTTTCGGGCAAAAATGCAGAAATTCCCCGTATTTTGGAGCATAATTGCAGAAATTCCTCTAGTTGTGGTGCACAAAGACAGAAATTCCCTATAAGTTGGGGCAAAAAGACAGAAATTCTCCTTATTTTGGGGCAAAACTCATAAATTCTACTTATTTTGGGGAAAAATTCCAGAAATTTCCCTTATTTTGGGGCAAAATTGCAGAAATTTCACTTATTTTGGGGCAAAATTGCAGAAATTTCACTTATTTCAGGGAAAAAAGGCAGAAATTTTCCTTATTTTGGGGCAAAAAGGCAGAAATTCCTAATATTTTCTGGCAAAAATGCAGAAATTCCCCTTATTTTGAGGTAAAAAGGCTGAAATTCCCCTTATTTGGGGGCAAAAAGGCAGAAATTTCCCTTATTTTGGGGCAAAATTACAGAAATTTCACTTATTTACAGGCAAAAAGACAGAAATTCTCCTTATTTTGGGGCAAAACTTAGAAATTCCACTTATTTTGGGGCAAAATTCCAGAAATTTCCCTTATTTTGGGGCAAAATTGCAGAAATTTCACTTATTTCAGGAAAAAAAGGCACAAATTTTCCTTATTTTGGGGCAAAAAGTCAGAAATTCCTAATATTTTGTGGCAAAAATGCAGAAATTCCCCTTATTTTGAGGTAAAAAGGCTGAAATTCCCCTTATTTGGGGGCAAAGAGTCAGAAATTTCCCTTATTTTGGGGCAAAATTGGAGAAATTTCACTTATTTCAGGGTAATAATTCAGAAACTCCCCTTATTTTGGGGCAAAAAAGACAGAAATTCCCTTTGTTTTGGGGGAAAAAGACAGAAATTCCATTTATTTAGAGGCAAAAAGCAGAAATTCCCCTTATTTTGGAGCAAAAATGTAGAAATTTACCTTTTTATGACAAAAAGGTATGCATTCCCCTTACTTTCGGGATTAAAAGCAGAAATTCCCCGTATTTTGAAGCAAAATTGCAGAAATTCTCATAATTTTCGGGCAAAAAGGCAGAAATTCTCCTTATTTTGGGGCAAAAAGACAGAAGATCTCCTTTTTTTGGGAGCAAACATTCAGAAATTCCCGTTATTTTGGGGCAAAATTGCAGAAATTTCCTTTACATTGGGGCAAAATTGCAGAAATTTCCCTTATTTTGGGGCAAAAATCAGAAATTCCCCTTCTTTTGGGGCAAAATTCAAGAAATTTCCTTTATTTTGTGGCAAAATTACAGGAATTTACCATATTTTGAGGAAAAATTGAAGAAATTTTCCTTATTTGGGGCAAAATTGCAGAAATTTCACTTATTTTCAGGTAAAAAGGCTGAAATTTCCTTCATTTTGGGGCAAAAAGGGAGAAATTCCCCTTATTTTGGGGCAAAATTGCAGAAATTTCCCTTATTATTGGGAAAAATTGCAGAAATTTTCCTTATATTAGGGCAAAATTGCAGAAATTTCACTTATTTCAGGGAAAAAAAGCAAAAATTTTTCTTATTTTGGGGAAAAAGGCAGAAATTACCATTAATTTGTGGCAAAAAGGCAGAAATTTCCCTTATTTGTAAGCAAAATTGCAGAAATTTCACTTATTTCAGTGTAATAAGTCAGAAATTTCCCTTATTTTGAGGCAAAAAAGACAGAAATTCCCTTTGTTTTGAGGGAAAATGACAGAAATTCCACTTATTTAGAGGCAAAAATGAAGAAATTTCCCTTATTTTGGAGCAAAAATGAAGAAATTTCCCTTTTTTATGGCAAAAAGTTATGCATTCCCCTTATTTTCGGGCAAAAAGGCAGAAATTCCCCGTATTTTGGAGCATAATTGCAGAAATTCCCCTAGTTGTGGTGCAGAAAGACAGAAATTCCCTATATGTTGGGGCAAAAAGACAGAAATTCTCGTTATTTTGGGGCAAAACTCAGAAATTCCACTTATTTTGGGGCAAAATTCCAGAAATTTCCCTTATTTTGGGGCAAAATTGCAGAAATTTCACTTATTTTGGGGCAAAATTGCAGAAATTTCACTCATTTCAGGGAAAAAAAGAAGAAATTTTCTTTATTTTGGGGCAAAAAGGCAGAAATTCCTAATATTTTCTGGCAAAAATGCAGAAATTCCCCTTATTTTTAGGTAAAAAGGCTGAAATTCCTTTTATTTGGGAGCAAAAATGCAGAAATTTCCCTTATTTTGGGGCAAAATTGCAGAAATTTCACTTATTTAGAGGCAAAAATACAGAAATTCTCCTTATTTTGGGGCAAAACTTAGAAATTCCACTTATTTGGGGGCAAAATTTCAGAAATTTCCCTTATTTTGGGGCAACATTGCAGAAATTTCACTTATTTTCGGGCAAAATTGCAGAAATTTCACTTATTTCAGGGAAAAAAGGCACAAATTTTCCTTATTTTGGGGCAAAAAGTCAGAAATTCCTAATATTTTGTGGCAAAAATGCAGAAATTCCCCTTATTTTGAGGTAAAAAGGCTGAAATTCCCCTTATTTGGGGGCAAAGAGGCAGAAATTTCCATTATTTTGGGGCAAAATTGGAGAAATTTCACTTATTTCAGGGTAATAATTCAGAAATTCCCCTTATTTTGGGTCAAAAAAGACAGAAATTCCTTTTGTTTTGGGGGAAAAAGACAGAAATTCCACTTATTTAGAGGCAAAAAGGCAGAAATTCCCCTTATTTTGAAGAAAAAATGAAGAAATTTACCTTTTTATGGCAAAAAGATATGCATTCCCCATACTTTTGGGATAAAAAGCAGAAATTCCTCGTATTTTGAAGCAAATTGCAGAAATTCTCATAATTTTCGGGCGAAAAGGCAAAAATTCTCCTCATTTTGGGGCAAAAAGACAGAAGATCTCCTTTTTTCGGGAGCAAACATTCAGAAATTCCCCTTATTTTGGGGCAAAATTGCAGAAATTTCCTTTACATTGGGGCAAAATTGCAGAAATTTCCCTTATTTTGGGGCAAAATTGCAGAAATTTCACTTACTTCAGGGTAATAAGTCAGAAATTCCCCTTATTTTGGGGCAAAAAAGACAGAAATTCTCTTTGTTTTGGGGGAAAAAGACAGAAATTCCACTTATTTAGAGGCAAAAAGGCAGAAATTCCCTTTATTTTGGAGCAAAAATGAAGAAATGTCCCTTTTAATGGCAAAAAGGTATGCATTCCCATTATTTTCAGGCAAAAAGGCAGAAATTCCCCGTATTTTGGAGCAAAACTTAGAAATTCCACTTATTTTGGGCAAAATTCCAGAAATTTCCCTTATTTTGGGGCAACATTGCAGGAATTTCACTTATTTTGGGGCAAAATTGCAGAAATTTCACTTATTTCAGGGAAAAAAGGCACAAATTTTCCTTATTTTGGGGCAAAAAGTCAGAAATTCCTAATATTTTGTGGCAAAAATGCAGAAATTCCCCTTATTTTGAGGTAAAAAGGCTGAAATTCCCCTTATTTGGGGGCAAAGAGGCAGAAATTTCCATTATTTTGGGGCAAAATTGGAGAAATTTCACTTATTTCAGGGTAATAATTCAGAAATTCCCCTTATTTTGGTTCAAAAAAGACAGAAATTCCTTTTGTTTTGGGGGAAAAAGACAGAAATTCCACTTATTTAGAGGCAAAAAGGCAGAAATTCCCCTAATTTTGGAGCAAAAATGAAGAAATTTACCTTTTTATGGCAAAAAGGTATGCATTCCCCTTATTTTGGGATAAAAAGCAGAAATTCCCCGTATTTTGAAGCAAAATTGCAGAAATTCTCATAATTTTCGGGCAAAAATGCAGAAATTCCCCGTATTTTGGAGCATAATTGCAGAAATTCCTCTAGTTGTGGTGCACAAAGACAGAAATTCCCTATATGTTGGGGCAAAAAGACAGAAATTCTCCTTATTTTGGGGCAAAACTCATAAATTCTACTTATTTTGGGGAAAAATTCCAGAAATTTCCCTTATTTTGGGGCAAAATTGCAGAAATTTCACTTATTTTGGGGCAAAATTGCAGAAATTTCACTTATTTCAGGGTAATAATTCAGAAATTCCCCTTATTTTGGGTCAAAAAAGACAGAAATTCCTTTTGTTTTGGGGGAAAAAGACAGAAATTCCACTTATTTAGAGGCAAAAAGGCAGAAATTCCCCTTATTTTGAAGAAAAAATGAAGAAATTTACCTTTTTATGGCAAAAAGATATGCATTCCCCATACTTTTGGGATAAAAAGCAGAAATTCCTCGTATTTTGAAGCAAATTGCAGAAATTCTCATAATTTTCGGGCGAAAAGGCAAAAATTCTCCTCATTTTGGGGCAAAAAGACAGAAGATCTCCTTTTTTCGGGAGCAAACATTCAGAAATTCCCCTTATTTTGGGGCAAAATTGCAGAAATTTCCTTTACATTGGGGCAAAATTGCAGAAATTTCCCTTATTTTGGGGCAAAATTGCAGAAATTTCACTTACTTCAGGGTAATAAGTCAGAAATTCCCCTTATTTTGGGGCAAAAAAGACAGAAATTCTCTTTGTTTTGGGGGAAAAAGACAGAAATTCCACTTATTTAGAGGCAAAAAGGCAGAAATTCCCTTTATTTTGGAGCAAAAATGAAGAAATGTCCCTTTTAATGGCAAAAAGGTATGCATTCCCATTATTTTCAGGCAAAAAGGCAGAAATTCCCCGTATTTTGGAGCAAAATTGCAGAAATTCCCCTAATTTTGGGGCAAAATGCAGAAATTCCCTTTATTTTGGGGCAAAAATCAGAAATTCCCCTTATTTTGGGGCAAAATTGCAGAAATTTCACTTATTTCAGTGTAATAAGTCAGAAATTCCTCTTTTTTTGAGGCAAAAAAGACAGAAATTCCCTTTGTTTTGAGGGAAAAAGACAGAAATTCCACTTATTTAGAGGCAAAAATGCAGAAATTTCCCTTATTTTGGAGCAAAAATGAAGAAATTTCCCTTTTTTATGGCAAAAAGTTATGCATTCCCCTTATTTTCGGGCAAAAAGGCAGAAATTCCCCGTATTTTGGAGCATAATTGCACAAATTCCCCTAGTTGTGCTGCAGAAAGACAGAAATTCCCTATATGTTGGGGCAAAAAGACAGAAATTCTCCTTATTTTGGGGCAAAACTCAGAAATTCCACTTATTTTGGGGCAAAATTCCAGAAATTTCCCTTATTTTGGGGCAAAATTGCAGAAATTTCACTTATTTTGGGGCAAAATTGCAGAAATTTCACTCATTTCAGGGAAGAAAAGAAGAAATTTTCTTTATTTTGGGGCAAAAAGGCAGAAATTCCTAATATTTTCTGGCAAAAATGCAGAAATTCCCCTTATTTTTAAATAAAAAGGCTGAAATACCTTTTATTTGGGAGCAAGAATGCAGAAATTTCCCTTACTTTGGGGCAAAATTGCAGAAATTTCACTTATTTAGAGGCAAAAATACAGAAATTCTGCTTATTTTGGGGCAAAACTTAGAAATTCCACTTATTTTGGGCAAAATTCCAGAAATTTCCCTTATTTTGGGGCAACATTGCAGGAATTTCACTTATTTTGGGGCAAAATTGCAGAAATTTCACTTATTTCAGGGAATAAAGGCACAAATTTTCCTTATTTTGGGGCAAAAATTCAGAAATTCCTAATATTTTGTGGCAAAAATGCAGAAATTCCCCTTATTTTGAGGTAAAAAGGCTGAAATTCCCCTTATTTGGGGGCAAAGAGGCAGAAATTTCCATTATTTTGGGGCAAAATTGGAGAAATTTCACTTATTTCAGGGTAATAATTCAGAAATTCCCCTTATTTTGGTTCAAAAAAGACAGAAATTCCTTTTGTTTTGGGGGAAAAAGGCAGAAATTCCCCTAATTTTGGAGCAAAAATGAAGAAATTTACCTTTTTATGGCAAAAAGGTATGCATTCCCCTTATTTTGGGATAAAAAGCAGAAATTCCCCGTATTTTGAAGCAAAATTGCAGAAATTCTCATAATTTTCGGGCAAAAATGCAGAAATTCCCCGTATTTTGGAGCATAATTGCAGAAATTCCTCTAGTTGTGGTGCACAAAGACAGAAATTCCCTATATGTTGGGGCAAAAAGACAGAAATTCTCCTTATTTTGGGGCAAAACTCATAAATTCTACTTATTTTGGGGAAAAATTCCAGAAATTTCCCTTATTTTGGGGCAAAATTGCAGAAATTTCACTTATTTTGGGGCAAAATTGCAGAAATTTCACTTATTTCAGGGAAAAAATGCAGAAATTTTCCTTATTTTGGGGCAAAAAGGCAGAAATTCCTAATATTTTCTGGCAAAAATGCAGAAATTCCCCTTATTTTGAGGTAAAAAGGCTGAAATTCCCCTTATTTGGGGGCAAAAAGGCAGAAATTTCCCTTATTTTGGGGCAAAATTGCAGAAATTTCACTTATTTACAGGCAAAAAGACAGAAATTCTCCTTATTTTCGGGCACAACTTAGAAATTCCACTTATTTTGGGGCAAAATTCCAGAAATTTGCCTTATTTTGGGGCAAAATTGCAGAAATTTCACTTATTTTGGGGCAAAATTGCAGAAATTTCACTTATTTCAGGGAAAAAAGGCACAAATTTTTCTTATTTTGGGGCAAAAAGTCAGAAATTCCTAATATTTTGTGGCAAAAATGCAGAAATTCCCCTTATTTTGAGGTAAAAAGGCTGAAATTCCCCTTATTTGGGGGCAAAGAGGCAGAAATTTCCATTATTTTGGGGCAAAACTGGAGAAATTTCACTTATTTCAGGGTAATAATTCAGAAATTCCCCTTATTTCGGGGCAAAAAAGACAGAAATTCCCTTTGTTTTGGGGGAAAAAGACAGAAATTCCATTTATTTAGAGGCAAAAAGGCAGAAATTCCCCTTATTTTGGAGCAAAAATGTAGAAATTTACCTTTTTATGACAAAAAGGTATGCATTCCCCTTACTTTCGGGATTAGAAGCAGAAATTCCCCGTAATTTGAAGCAAAATTGCAGAAATTCTCATAATTTTCGGGCAAAAAGGCAGAAATTCTCCTTATTTTGGGGCAAAAAGACAGAAGATCTCCTTTTTTTGGGAGCAAACATTCAGAAATTCCCGTTATTTTGGGGCAAAATTGCAGAAATTTCCTTTACATTGGGGCAAAATTGCAGAAATTTCCCTTATTTTGGGGCAAAATTGCAGAAATTTCACTTATTTTCAGATAAAAACGCTGAAATTTCCTTCATTTTGGGGCAAAAAGGGAGAAATTCCCCTTATTTTGGGGCAAAATTGCAGAAATTTCCCTTATTATTGGGAAAAATTGCAAAAATTTTCCTTATTTTAGGGCAAAATTGCAGAAATTTCACTTATTTCAGAGAAAAAAAGCAAAAATTTTTCTTATTTTGGGGAAAAAAGGCAGAAATTCCCATTAATTTGTGGCAAAAGGGCAGAAATTTCCCTTATATTTAAGCAAAATTGCAGAAATTTCACTTATTTCAGTGTAATAAGTCAGAAATTCCCCTTATTTTGAGGCAAAAAAGACAGAAATTCCCTTTGTTTTGAGGGAAAAAGACAGAAATTCCACTTATTTAGAGGCAAAAATGCAGAAATTTCCCTTATTTTAGAGCAAAAATGAAGAAATTTCCCTTTTTTATGGCAAAAAGTTATGCATTCCCCTTATTTTCGGGCAAAAAGGCACAAATTCCCCGTATTTTGGAGCATAATTGCAGAAATTCCACTAGTTGTGGTGCATAAAGACAGAAATTCCCTATATGTTGGGGCAAAAAGACAGAAATTCTCCTTATTTTGGGGCAAAACTCAGAAATTCCACTAATTTAGGGCAAAATTCCAGAAATTTCCCTTATTTTGGGGCAACATTGCAGAAATTTCACTTATTTTGGGGCAAAATTGCAGAAATTTCACTCATTTCAGGGAAGAAAAGAAGAAATTTTCTTTATTTTGGGGCAAAAAGGCAGAAATTCCTAATATTTTCTGGAAAAATTGCAGAAATTCCCCTAATTTTGGGGCAAAATGCAGAAATTCCCTTTATTTTGGGGCAAAAATCAGAAATTCCCCTTATTTTGGGGCAAAATTGCAGAAATTTCACTTATTTCAGTGTAATAAGTCAGAAATTCCTCTTTTTTTGAGGCAAAAAAGACAGAAATTCCCTTTGTTTTGAGGGAAAAAGACAGAAATTCCACTTATTTAGAGGCAAAAATGCAGAAATTTCCCTTATTTTGGAGCAAAAATGAAGAAATTTCCCTTTTTTATGGCAAAAAGTTATGCATTCCCCTTATTTTCGGGCAAAAAGGAAGAAATTCCCCGTATTTTGGAGCATAATTGCACAAATTCCCCTAGTTGTGCTGCAGAAAGACAGAAATTCCCTATATGTTGGGGCAAAAAGACAGAAATTCTCCTTATTTTGGGGCAAAACTCAGAAATTCCACTTATTTTGGGGCAAAATTCCAGAAATTTCCCTTATTTTGGGGCAAAATTGCAGAAATTTCACTTATTTTGGGGCAAAATTGCAGAAATTTCACTCATTTCAGGGAAGAAAAGAAGAAATTTTCTTTATTTTGGGGCAAAAAGGCAGAAATTCCTAATATTTTCTGGCAAAAATGCAGAAATTCCCCTTATTTTTAAATAAAAAGGCTGAAATACCTTTTATTTGGGAGCAAGAATGCAGAAATTTCCCTTACTTTGGGGCAAAATTGCAGAAATTTCACTTATTTAGAGGCAAAAATACAGAAATTCTGCTTATTTTGGGGCAAAACTTAGAAATTCCACTTATTTTGGGCAAAATTCCAGAAATTTCCCTTATTTTGGGGCAACATTGCAGGAATTTCACTTATTTTGGGGCAAAATTGCAGAAATTTCACTTATTTCAGGGAAAAAAGGCACAAATTTTCCTTATTTTGGGGCAAAAAGTCAGAAATTCTTAATATTTTTTGGCAAAAATGCAGAAATTCCCCTTATTTTGAGGTAAAAAGGCTGAAATTCCCCTTATTTGGGGGCAAAGAGGCAGAAATTTCCATTATTTTGGGGCAAAATTGGAGAAATTTCACTTATTTCAGGGTAATAATTCAGAAATTCCCCTTATTTTGGTTCAAAAAAGACAGAAATTCCTTTTGTTTTGGGGGAAAAACACAGAAATTCCACTTATTTAGAGGCAAAAAGGCAGAAATTCCCCTAATTTTGGAGCAAAAATGAAGAAATTTACCTTTTTATGGCAAAAAGGTATGCATTCCCCTTATTTTGGGATAAAAAGCAGAAATTCCCCGTATTTTGAAGCAAAATTGCAGAAATTCTCATAATTTTCGGGCAAAAATGCAGAAATTCCCCGTATTTTGGAGCATAATTGCAGAAATTCCTCTAGTTGTGGTGCACAAAGACAGAAATTCCTTATATGTTGGGGCAAAAAGACAGAAATTCTCCTTATTTTGGGGCAAAACTCATAAATTCTACTTATTTTGGGGAAAAATTCCAGAAATTTCCCTTATTTTGGGGCAAAATTGCAGAAATTTCACTTATTTTGGGGCAAAATTGCAGAAATTTCACTTATTTCAGGGTAATAATTCAGAAATTCCCCTTATTTTGGGTCAAAAAAGACAGAAATTCCTTTTGTTTTGGGGGAAAAAGACAGAAATTCCACTTATTTAGAGGCAAAAAGGCAGAAATTCCCCTTATTTTGAAGAAAAAATGAAGAAATTTACCTTTTTATGGCAAAAAGATATGCATTCCCCATACTTTTGGGATAAAAAGCAGAAATTCCTCGTATTTTGAAGCAAATTGCAGAAATTCTCATAATTTTCAGGCGAAAAGGCAAAAATTCTCCTCATTTTGGGGCAAAAAGACAGAAGATCTCCTTTTTTCGGGAGCAAACATTCAGAAATTCCCCTTATTTTGGGGCAAAATTGCAGAAATTTCCTTTACATTGGGGCAAAATTGCAGAAATTTCCCTTATTTTGGGGCAAAATTGCAGAAATTTCACTTACTTCAGGGTAATAAGTCAGAAATTCCCCTTATTTTGGGGCAAAAAAGACAGAAATTCTCTTTGTTTTGGGGGAAAAAGACAGAAATTCCACTTATTTAGAGGCAAAAAGGCAGAAATTCCCTTTATTTTGGAGCAAAAATGAAGAAATGTCCCTTTTAATGGCAAAAAGGTATGCATTCCCATTATTTTCAGGCAAAAAGGCAGAAATTCCCCGTATTTTGGAGCAAAATTGCAGAAATTCCCCTAATTTTGGGGCAAAATGCAGAAATTCCCTTTATTTTGGGGCAAAAATCAGAAATTCCCCTTATTTTGGGGCAAAATTGCAGAAATTTCACTTATTTCAGTGTAATAAGTCAGAAATTCCTCTTTTTTTGAGGCAAAAAAGACAGAAATTCCCTTTGTTTTGAGGGAAAAAGACAGAAATTCCACTTATTTAGAGGCAAAAATGCAGAAATTTCCCTTATTTTGGAGCAAAAATGAAGAAATTTCCCTTTTTTATGGCAAAAAGTTATGCATTCCCCTTATTTTCGGGCAAAAAGGCAGAAATTCCCCGTATTTTGGAGCATAATTGCACAAATTCCCCTAGTTGTGCTGCAGAAAGACAGAAATTCCCTATATGTTGGGGCAAAAAGACAGAAATTCTCCTTATTTTGGGGCAAAACTCAGAAATTCCACTTATTTTGGGGCAAAATTCCAGAAATTTCCCTTATTTTGGGGCAAAATTGCAGAAATTTCACTTATTTTGGGGCAAAATTGCAGAAATTTCACTCATTTCAGGGAAGAAAAGAAGAAATTTTCTTTATTTTGGGGCAAAAAGGCAGAAATTCCTAATATTTTCTGGCAAAAATGCAGAAATTCCCCTTATTTTTAAATAAAGAGGCTGAAATACCTTTTATTTGGGAGCAAGAATGCAGAAATTTCCCTTACTTTGGGGCAAAATTGCAGAAATTTCACTTATTTAGAGGCAAAAATACAGAAATTCTGCTTATTTTAGGGCAAAACTTAGAAATTCCACTTATTTTGGGCAAAATTCCAGAAATTTCCCTTATTTTGGGGCAACATTGCAGGAATTTCACTTATTTTGGGGCAAAATTGCAGAAATTTCACTTATTTCAGGGAAAAAAGGCACAAATTTTCCTTATTTTGGGGCAAAAATTCAGAAATTCCTAATATTTTGTGGCAAAAATGCAGAAATTCCCCTTATTTTGAGGTAAAAAGGCTGAAATTCCCCTTATTTGGGGGCAAAGAGGCAGAAATTTCCATTATTTTGGGGCAAAATTGGAGAAATTTCACTTATTTCAGGGTAATAATTCAGAAATTCCCCTTATTTTGGGTCAAAAAAGACAGAAATTCCTATTGTTTTGGGGGAAAAAGACAGAAATTCCACTTATTTAGAGGCAAAAAGGCAGAAATTCCCCTTATTTTGGAACAAAAATGAAGAAATTTACCTTTTTATGGCAAAAAGGTATGCATTCCCTTTATTTTGGGATAAAAAGCAGAAATTCCCCGTATTTTGAAGCAAAATTGCAGAAATTCTCATAATTTTCGGGCAAAAATGCAGAAATTCCCCGTATTTTGGAGCATAATTGCAGAAATTCCTCTAGTTGTGGTGCACAAAGACAGAAATTCCCTATATGTTGGGGCAAAAAGACAGAAATTCTCCTTATTTTGGGGCAAAACTCATAAATTCTACTTATTTTGGGGAAAAATTCCAGAAATTTCCCTTATTTTGGGGCAAAATTGCAGAAATTTCACTTATTTTGGGGCAAAATTGCAGAAATTTCACTTATTTCAGGGAAAAAATGCAGAAATTTTCCTTATTTTGGGGCAAAAAGGCAGAAATTCCTAATATTTTCTGGCAAAAATGCAGAAATTCCCCTTATTTTGAGGTAAAAAGGCTGAAATTCCCCTTATTTGGGGGCAAAAAGGCAGAAATTTCCCTTATTTTGGGGCAAAATTGCAGAAATTTCACTTATTTACAGGCAAAAAGACAGAAATTCTCCTTATTTTCGGGCACAACTTAGAAATTCCACTTATTTTGGGGCAAAATTCCAGAAATTTGCCTTATTTTGGGGCAAAATTGCAGAAATTTCACTTATTTTGGGGCAAAATTGCAGAAATTTCACTTATTTCAGGGAAAAAAGGCACAAATTTTTCTTATTTTGGGGCAAAAAGTCAGAAATTCCTAATATTTTGTGGCAAAAATGCAGAAATTCCCCTTATTTTGAGGTAAAAAGGCTGAAATTCCCCTTATTTGGGGGCAAAGAGGCAGAAATTTCCATTATTTTGGGGCAAAATTGGAGAAATTTCACTTATTTCAGGGTAATAATTCAGAAATTCCCCTTATTTCGGGGCAAAAAAGACAGAAATTCCCTTTGTTTTGGGGGAAAAAGACAGAAATTCCATTTATTTAGAGGCAAAAAGGCAGAAATTCCCCTTATTTTGGAGCAAAAATGTAGAAATTTACCTTTTTATGACAAAAAGGTATGCATTCCCCTTACTTTCGGGATTAGAAGCAGAAATTCCCCATATTTTGAAGCAAAATTGCAGAAATTCTCATAATTTTCGGGCAAAAAGGCAGAAATTCTCCTTATTTTGGGGCAAAAAGACAGAAGATCTCCTTTTTTTGGGAGCAAACATTCAGAAATTCCCGTTATTTTGGGGCAAAATTGCAGAAATTTCCTTTACATTGGGGCAAAATTGCAGAAATTTCCCTTATTTTGGGTCAAAATTGCAGAAATTTCACTTATTTTCAGATAAAAACGCTGAAATTTCCTTCATTTTGGGGCAAAAAGGGAGAAATTCCCCTTATTTTGGGGCAAAATTGCAGAAATTTCCCTTATTATTGGGAAAAATTGCAAAAATTTTCCTTATTTTAGGGCAAAATTGCAGAAATTTCACTTATTTCAGAGAAAAAAAGCAAAAATTTTTCTTATTTTGGGGAAAAAAGGCAGAAATTCCCATTAATTTGTGGCAAAAAGGCAGAAATTTCCCTTATATTTAAGCAAAATTGCAGAAATTTCACTTATTTCAGTGTAATAAGTCAGAAATTCCCCTTATTTTGAGGCAAAAAAGACAGAAATTCCCTTTGTTTTGAGGGAAAAAGACA
Source organism: Micromys minutus (assembly GCF_963924665.1). Classification (NCBI taxonomy): domain Eukaryota; kingdom Metazoa; phylum Chordata; class Mammalia; order Rodentia; family Muridae; genus Micromys; species Micromys minutus. The sequence goes on along the minus strand of NW_027667467.1, from coordinate 7,147,845 downwards.
GAAATTCCACTTATTTAGAGGCAAAAATGCAGAAATTTCCCTTATTTTAGAGCAAAAATGAAGAAATTTCCCTTTTTTATGGCAAAAAGTTATGCATTCCCCTTATTTTCGGGCAAAAAGGCACAAATTCCCCGTATTTTGGAGCATAATTATAGAAATTCCGCTAGTTGTGGTGCATAAAGACAGAAATTCCCTATATGTTGGGGCAAAAAGACAGAAATTCTCCTTATTTTGGGGCAAAACTCAGAAATTCCACTAATTTAGGGCAAAATTCCAGAAATTTCCCTTATTTTGGGGCAACATTGCAGAAATTTCACTTATTTTGTGGCAATATTGTAGAAATTTCACTTATTTCAGGGAAAAAAGGCAGAAATTTTCTGTATTTTGGGGCAAAAAGGCAGAAATTCCTAATATTCTCTGGCAAAAATGCAGAAATTCCCTTTATTTTGAAGTAAAAAGGCTGAAATTCCCCTTATTTGGGGGCAAAAAGGCAGAAATTCCCCTTATTTTGGGGCAAAATTGCAGAAATTTCACTTATTTCAGTGTAATAAGTCAGAAATTCCCCTTATTTTGAGGCAAAAAAGACAGAAATTCCCTTTGTTTTGAGGGAAAAAGACAGAAATTCCACTTATTTAGAGGCAAAAATGCAGAAATTTCCCTTATTTTGGAGCAAAAATGAAGAAATTTCCCTTGTTTATGGCAAAAAGTTATGCATTCCCCTTATTTTCGGGCAAAAAGGCAGAAATTCCCCGTATTTTGGAGCATAATTGCACAAATTCCCCTAGTTGTGGTGCAGAACGACAGAAATTCCCTATATGTTGGGGCAAAAAGACAGAAATTCTCCTTATGTTGGGGCAAAACTCAGAAATTCCACTTATTTTGGGGCAAAATTCCAGAAATTTCCCTTATTTTGGGGCAAAATTGCAGAAATTTCACTTATTTAGAGGCAAAAATACAGAAATTCTCCTTATTTTGGGGCAAAACGTAGAAATTCCACTTATTTTCGGGCAAAATTCCAGAAATTTCCCTTATTTTGGGGCAACATTGCAGAAATTTCACTTATTTTCGGGCAAAATTGCAGAAATTTCACTTATTACAGGGAAAAAAGGCACAAATTTTCCTTATTTTGGGGCAAAAAGTCAGAAATTCCTAATATTTTGTGGCAAAAATGCAGAAATTCCCCTTATTTTGAGGTAAAAAGGCTGAAATTCCCCTTATTTGGGGGCAAAGAGGCAGAAATTTCCATTATTTTGGGGCAAAATTGGAGAAATTTCACTTATTTCAGGGTAATAATTCAGAAATTCCCCTTATTTTGGGTCAAAAAAGACAGAAATTTCTATTGTTTTGGGGGAAAAAGACAGAAATTCCACTTATTTAGAGGCAAAAAGGCAGAAATTCCCCTTATTTTGGAACAAAAATGAAGAAATTTACCTTTTTATGGCAAAAAGGTATGCATTCCCTTTATTTTGGGATAAAAAGCAGAAATTCCCCGTATTTTGAAGCAAAATTGCAGAAATTCTCATAATTTTCGGGCAAAAATGCAGAAATTCCCCGTATTTTGGAGCATAATTGCAGAAATTCCTCTAGTTGTGGTGCACAAAGACAGAAATTCCCTATATGTTGGGGCAAAAAGACAGAAATTCTCCTTATTTTGGGGCAAAACTCATAAATTCTACTTATTTTGGGGAAAAATTCCAGAAATTTCCCTTATTTTGGGGCAAAATTGCAGAAATTTCACTTATTTTGGGGCAAAATTGCAGAAATTTCACTTATTTCAGGGAAAAAATGCAGAAATTTTCCTTATTTTGGGGCAAAAAGGCAGAAATTCCTAATATTTTCTGGCAAAAATGCAGAAATTCCCCTTATTTTGAGGTAAAAAGGCTGAAATTCCCCTTATTTGGGGGCAAAAAGGCAGAAATTTCCCTTATTTTGGGGCAAAATTGCAGAAATTTCACTTATTTACAGGCAAAAAGACAGAAATTCTCCTTATTTTGGGGCACAACTTAGAAATTCCACTTATTTTGGGGCAAAATTCCAGAAATTTCCCTTATTTTGGGGCAAAATTGCAGAAATTTCACTTATTTTGGGGCAAAATTGCAGAAATTTCACTTATTTCAGGGAAAAAAGGCACAAATTTTCCTTATTTTGGGGCAAAAAGTCAGAAATTCCTAATATTTTGTGGCAAAAATGCAGAAATTCCCCTTATTTTGAGGTAAAAAGGCTGAAATTCCCCTTATTTGGGGGCAAAGAGGCAGAAATTTCCCTTATTTTGGGGCAAAATTGGAGAAATTTCACTTATTTCAGGGTAATAATTCAGAAATTCCCCTTATTTTGGGGCAAAAAAGACAGAAATTCCCTTTGTTTTGGGGGAAAAAGACAGAAATTCCATTTATTTAGAGGCAAAAAAGCAGAAATTCCCCTTATTTTGGAGCAAAAATGTAGAAATTTACCTTTTTATGACAAAAAGGTATGCATTCCCCTTACTTTCGTGATTAAAAGCAGAAATTCCCCGTATTTTGAAGCAAAATTGCAGAAATTCTCATAATTTTCGGGCAAAAAGGCAGAAATTCTCCTTATTTTGGGGCAAAAAGACAGAAGATCTCCTTTTTTTGGGAGCAAACATTCAGATATTCCCGTTATTTTGGGGCACAATTGCAGAAATTTCCTTTACATTGGGGAAAAATTGCAGAAATTACCCTTATTTTGGGGCAAAAATCAGAAATTCCCCTTCTTTTGGGGCAAAATTCGAGAAATTTCCTTTATTTTGGGGCAAAATTACAGGAATTTACCTTATTTTGGGGCAAAATTGAAGAAATTTTCCTTATTTGGGGCAAAATTGCAGAAATTTCACTTATTTTCAGGTAAAAAGGCTGAAATTTCCTTCATTTTGGGGCAAAAAGGGAGAAATTACCCTTATTTTGGGGCAAAATTGCAGAAATTTCCCTTATTATTGGGAAAAATTGCAGAAATTTTCCTTATTTTAGGGCAAAATTGCAGAAATTTCACTTATTTCAGAGAAAAAAAGCAAATTTTTTCTTATTTTGGGGCAAAAAGGCAGAAATTCCCATTAATTTGTGGCAAAAAGGCAGAAATTTCCCTTATATTTAAGCAAAATTGCAGAAATTTCACTTATTTCAGTGTAATAAGTCAGAAATTCCCCTTATTTTGAGGCAAAAAAGACAGAAATTCCCTTTGTTTTGACGGAAAAAGACAGAAATTCCACTTATTTAGAGGCAAAAATGCAGAAATTTCCCTTATTTTAGAGCAAAAATGAAGAAATTTCCCTTTTTTATGGCAAAAAGTTATGCATTCCCCTTATTTTCAGGCAAAAAGGCACAAATTCCCCGTATTTTGGAGCATAATTGCAGAAATTCCGCTAGTTGTGGTGCATAAAGACTGAAATTCCCTGTATGTTGAGGCAAAAAGACAGATATTCTTTTTATTTTGGGGCAAAATTGCAGAAATTTCACTTATTTTGGGGCAAAATTGTAGAAATTTCACTTATTTCAGGGAAAAAAGGCAGAAATTTTCTTTATTTTGGGGCAAAAAGGCAGAAATTCCTAATATTCTCTGGCAAAAATGCAGAAATTCCCTTTATTTTGAAGTAAAAAGGCTGAAGTTCCCCTTATTTGGGGGTCAAAAAGGCAGAAATTCCCCTTATTTCAGTGTAATAAGTCAGAAATTCCCCTTATTTTGAGGCAAAAAAGACAGAAATTCCCTTTGTTTTGAGGGAAAAAGACAGAAATTCCACTTATTTAGAGGCAAAAATGCAGAAATTTCCCTTATTTTGGAGCAAAAATGAAGAAATTTCCCTTGTTTATGGCAAAAAGTTATGCATTCCCCTTATTTTCGGGCAAAAAGGCAAAAATTTCCCGTATTTTGGAGCATAATTGCACAAATTCCCCTAGTTGTGGTGCAGAACGACAGAAATTCCCTATATGTTGGGGCAAAAAGACAGAAATTCTCCTTATTTTGGGGCAAAACTCAGAAATTCCACTTATTTTGGGGCAAAATTCCAGAAATTTCCCTTATTTTGGGGCAAAATTGCAGAAATTTCACATATTTTGGGCAAAATTGAAGAAATTTCACTTATTCCAGGGAAAAAAGGCAGAAATTTTCTTTATTTTGGGGCAAAAAGGCAGAAATTCCTAATATTTTCTGGCAAAAATGCAGAAATTCCCCTTATTTTTAGGTAATAAGGCTGAAATTCCTTTTATTTGGGGGCAAAAAGGCACAAATTTCCCTTATTTTGGGGCAAAATTGCAGAAATTTCACTTATTTAGAGGCAAAAATACAGAAATTCTCCTTATTTTGGGGCAAAACTTAGAAATTCCACTTATTTTCGGGCAAAATTCCAGCAATTTCCCTTATTTTGGGGCATCATTGCAGAAATTTCACTTATTTTCGTGCAAAATTGCAGAAATTTCACTTATTTCAGGGAAAAAAGGCACAAATTTTCCTTATTTTGGGGCAAAACGTCAGAAATTCCTAATATTTTGTGGCAAAAATGCAGAAATTCCCCTTATTTTGAGGTAAAAAGGCTGAAATTCCCCTTATTTGGGGGCAAAGAGGCAGAAATTTCCATTATTTTGGGGCAAAATTGGAGAAATTTCACTTATTTCAGGGTAATAATTCAGAAATTCCCCTTATTTTGGGTCAAAAAAGACAGAAATTCCTTTTGTTTTGGGGGAAAAAGACAGAAATTCCACTTATTTAGAGGCAAAAAGGCAGAAATTCCCCTAATTTTGGAGCAAAAATGAAGAAATTTACCTTTTTATGGCAAAAAGGTATGCATTCCCCTTATTTTGGTATAAAAAGCAGAAATTCCCCGTATTTTGAAGCAAAATTGCAGAAATTCTCATAATTTTTGGGCAAAAATGCAGAAATTCCCCGTATTTTGGAGCATAATTGCAGAATTTCCTCTAGTTGTGGTGCACAAAGACAGAAATTCCCTATATGTTGGGGCAAAAAGACAGAAATTCTCCTTATTTTGGGGCAAAACTCATAAATTCTACTTATTTTGGGGAAAAATTCCAGAAATTTCCCTTATTTTGGGGCAAAATTGCAGAAATTTCACTTATTTTGGGGCAAAATTGCAGAAATTTCACTTATTTCAGGGAAAAAATGAAGAAATTTTCCTTATTTTGGGGCAAAAAGGCAGAAATTCCTAATATTTTCTGGCAAAAATGCAGAAATTCCCCTTATTTTGAGGTAAAAAGGCTGAAATTCCCCTTATTTGGGGGCAAAAAGGCAGAAATTTCCCTTATTTTGGGGCAAAATTGCAGAAATTTCACTTATTTACAGGCAAAAAGACAGAAATTCTCCTTATTTTGGGGCAAAACTTAGAAATTCCACTTATTTTGGGGCAAAATTCCAGAAATTTCCCTTATTTTGGGGCAAAATTGCAGAAATTTCACTTATTTTGGGGCAAAATTGCAGAAATTTCACTTATTTCAGGGAAAAAAGGCACAAATTTTCCTTATTTTGGGGCAAAAAGTCAGAAATTCCTAATATTTTGTGGCAAAAATGCAGAAATTCCCCTTATTTTGAGGTAAAAAGGCTGAAATTCCCCTTATTTGGGGGCAAAGAGTCAGAAATTTCCCTTATTTTGGGGCAAAATTGGAGAAATTTCACTTATTTCAGGGTAATAATTCAGAAATTCCCCTTATTTTGTGGCAAAAAAGACAGAAATTCCCTTTGTTTTGGGGGAAAAAGACAGAAATTCCATTTATTTAGAGGCAAAAAGCAGAAATTCCCCTTATTTTGGAGCAAAAATGTAGAAATTTACCTTTTTATGACAAAAAGGTATGCATTCCCCTTACTTTCGGGATTAAAAGCAGAAATTCCCCGTATTTTGAAGCAAAATTGCAGAAATTCTCATAATTTTCGGGCAAAAAGGCAGAAATTCTCCTTATTTTGGGGCAAAAAGACAGAAGATCTCCTTTTTTTGGGAGCAAACATTCAGAAATTCCCGTTATTTTGGGGCAAAATTGCAGAAATTTCCTTTACATTGGGGCAAAATTGCAGAAATTTCCCTTATTTTGGGGCAAAAATCAGAAATTCCCCTTCTTTTGGGGCAAAATTCAAGAAATTTCCTTTATTTTGGGGCAAAATTACAGGAATTTACCTTATTTTGGGGCAAAATTGAAGAAATTTTCCTTATTTGGGGCAAAATTGCAGAAATTTCACTTATTTTCAGGTAAAAAGGCTAAAATTTCCTTCATTTTGGGGCAAAAAGGGAGAAATTCCCCTTATTTTGGGGCAAAATTGCAGAAATTTCCCTTATTATTGGGAAAAATTGCAGAAATTTTCCTTATTTTAGGGCAAAATTGCAGAAATTTCACTTATTTCAGAGAAAAAAAGCAAAAATTTTTCTTATTTTGGGGCAAAAAGGCAGAAATTCCCATTAATTTGTGGCAAAAAGGCAGAAATTTCCCTTATTTTTAAGCAAAATTGCAGAAATTTCACTTATTTCAGTGTAATAAGTCAGTAATTCCCCTTATTTTGAGGCAAAAAAGACAGAAATTCCCTTTGTTTTGAGGGAAAAAGACAGAAATTCCACTTATTTAGAGGCAAAAATGCAGAAATTTCCCTTATTTTGGAGCAAAAATGAAGAAATTTCCCTTGTTTATGGCAAAAAGTTATGCATTCCCCTTATTTTCGGGCAAAAAGGCAAAAATTTCCCGTATTTTGGAGCATAATTGCACAAATTCCCCTAGTTGTGGTGCAGAAAGACAGAAATTCCCTATATGTTGGGGCAAAAAGACAGAAATTCTCCTTATTTTGGGGCAAAACTCAGAAATTCCACTTATTTTGGGGCAAAATTCCAGAAATTTCCCTTATTTTGGGGCAAAATTGCAGAAATTTCACATATTTTGGGCAAAATTGAAGAAATTTCACTTATTCCAGGGAAAAAAGGCAGAAATTTTCTTTATTTTGGGGCAAAAAGGCAGAAATTCCTAATATTTTCTGGCAAAAATGCAGAAATTCCCCTTATTTTTAGGTAATAAGGCTGAAATTCCTTTTATTTGGGGGCAAAAAGGCACAAATTTCCCTTATTTTGGGGCAAAATTGCAGAAATTTCACTTATTTAGAGGCAAAAATACAGAAACTCTCCTTATTTTGGGGCAAAACTTAGAAATTCCACTTATTTTCGGGCAAAATTCCAGAAATTTCCCTTATTTTGGGGCATCATTGCAGAAATTTCACTTATTTTCGGGCAAAATTGCAGAAATTTCACTTATTTCAGGGAAAAAAGGCACAAATTTTCCTTATTTTGGGGCAAAAAGTCAGAAATTCCTAATATTTTGTGGCAAAAATGCAGAAATTCCCCTTATTTTGGGGCAAAATTGGAGAAATTTCACTTATTTCAGGGTAATAATTCAGAAATTCCCCTTATTTTGTGGCAAAAAAGACAGAAATTCCCTTTGTTTTGGGGGAAAAAGACAGAAATTCCACTTATTTAGAGGCAAAAAGGCAGAAATTCCCCTAATTTTGGAGCAAAAATGAAGAAATTTACCTTTTTATGGCAAAAAGGTATGCATTCCCCTTATTTTGGTATAAAAAGCAGAAATTCCCCGTATTTTGAAGCAAAATTGCAGAAATTCTCATAATTTTCGGGCAAAAATGCAGAAATTCCCCGTATTTTGGAGCATAATTGCAGAAATTCCTCTAGTTGTGGTGCACAAAGACAGAAATTCCCTATATGTTGGGGCAAAAAGACAGAAATTCTCCTTATTTTGGGGCAAAACTCATAAATTCTACTTATTTTGGGGAAAAATTCCAGAAATTTCCCTTATTTTGGGGCAAAATTGCAGAAATTTCACTTATTTTGGGGCAAAATTGCAGAAATTTCACTTATTTCAGGGAAAAAATGCAGAAATTTTCCTTATTTTGGGGCAAAAAGGCAGAAATTCCTAATATTTTCTGGCAAAAATGCAGAAATTCCCCTTATTTTGAGGTAAAAAGGCTGAAATTCCCCTTATTTGGGGGCAAAGAGTCAGAAATTTCCCTTATTTTGGGGCAAAATTGGAGAAATTTCACTTATTTACAGGCAAAAAGACAGAAATTCTCCTTATTTTGGGGCAAAACTTAGAAATTCCACTTATTTTGGGGCAAAATTCCAGAAATTTCCCTTATTTTGGGGCAAAATTGCAGAAATTTCACTTATTTTGGGGCAAAATTGCAGAAATTTCACTTATTTCAGGGAAAAAAGGCACAAATTTTCCTTATTTTGGGGCAAAAAGTCAGAAATTCCTAATATTTTGTGGCAAAAATGCAGAAATTCCCCTTATTTTGAGGTAAAAAGGCTGAAATTCCCCTTATTTGGGGGCAAAGAGTCAGAAATTTCCCTTATTTTGGGGCAAAATTGGAGAAATTTCACTTATTTCAGGGTAATAATTCAGAAATTCCCCTTATTTTGTGGCAAAAAAGACAGAAATTCCCTTTGTTTTGGGGGAAAAAGACAGAAATTCCATTTATTTAGAGGCAAAAAGCAGAAATTCCCCTTATTTTGGAGCAAAAATGTAGAAATTTACCTTTTTATGACAAAAAGGTATGCATTCCCCTTACTTTCGGGATTAAAAGCAGAAATTCCCCGTATTTTGAAGCAAAATTGCAGAAATTCTCATAATTTTCGGGCAAAAAGGCAGAAATTCTCCTTATTTTGGGGCAAAAAGACAGAAGATCTCCTTTTTTTGGGAGCAAACATTCAGAAATTCCCGTTATTTTGGGGCAAAATTGCAGAAATTTCCTTTACATTGGGGCAAAATTGCAGAAATTTCCCTTATTTTGGGGCAAAAATCAGAAATTCCCCTTCTTTTGGGGCAAAATTCAAGAAATTTCCTTTATTTTGGGGCAAAATTACAGGAATTTACCTTATTTTGGGGCAAAATTGAAGAAATTTTCCTTATTTGGGGCAAAATTGCAGAAATTTCACTTATTTTCAGGTAAAAAGGCTAAAATTTCCTTCATTTTGGGGCAAAAAGGGAGAAATTCCCCTTATTTTGGGGCAAAATTGCAGAAATTTCCCTTATTATTGGGAAAAATTGCAGAAATTTTCCTTATTTTAGGGCAAAATTGCAGAAATTTCACTTATTTCAGAGAAAAAAAGCAAAAATTTTTCTTATTTTGGGGCAAAAAGGCAGAAATTCCCATTAATTTGTGGCAAAAAGGCAGAAATTTCCCTTATTTTTAAGCAAAATTGCAGAAATTTCACTTATTTCAGTGTAATAAGTCAGAAATTCCCCTTATTTTGAGGCAAAAAAGACAGAAATTCCCTTTGTTTTGAGGGAAAAAGACAGAAATTCCACTTATTTAGAGGCAAAAATGCAGAAATTTCCCTTATTTTAGAGCAAAAATGAAGAAATTTCCCTTTTTTATGGCAAAAAGTTATGCATTCCCCTTATTTTCGGGCAAAAAGGCACAAATTCCCCGTATTTTGGAGCATAATTGCAGAAATTCCGCTAGTTGTGGTGCATAAAGACTGAAATTTCCTGTATGTTGAGGCAAAAAGAGAGATATTCTCCTTATTTTGGGGCAAAACTCAGAAATTCCACTAATTTAGGGCAAAATTCCAGAAATTTCCCTTATTTTGGGGCAAAATTGCAGAAATTTCACTTATTTTGGGGCAAAATTGTAGAAATTTCACTTATTTCAGGGAAAAAAGGCAGAAATTTTCTTTATTTTGGGGCAAAAAGGCAGAAATTCCTAATATTCTCTGGCAAAAATGCAGAAATTCCCTTTATTTTGAAGTAAAAAGGCTGAAGTTCCCCTTATTTGGGGGTCAAAAAGGCAGAAATTCCCCTTATTTCAGTGTAATAAGTCAGAAATTCCCCTTATTTTGAGGCAAAAAAGACAGAAATTCCCTTTGTTTTGAGGGAAAAAGACAGAAATTCCACTTATTTAGAGGCAAAAATGCAGAAATTTCCCTTATTTTGGAGCAAAAATGAAGAAATTTCCCTTGTTTATGGCAAAAAGTTATGCATTCCCCTTATTTTCGGGCAAAAAGGCAAAAATTTCCCGTATTTTGGAGCATAATTGCACAAATTCCCCTAGTTGTGGTGCAGAAAGACAGAAATTCCCTATATGTTGGGGCAAAAAGACAGAAATTCTCCTTATTTTGGGGCAAAACTCAGAAATTCCACTTATTTTGGGGCAAAATTCCAGAAATTTCCCTTATTTTGGGGCAAAATTGCAGAAATTTCACATATTTTGGGCAAAATTGAAGAAATTTCACTTATTCCAGGGAAAAAAGGCAGAAATTTTCTTTATTTTGGGGCAAAAAGGCAGAAATTCCTAATATTTTCTGGCAAAAATGCAGAAATTCCCCTTATTTTTAGGTAATAAGGCTGAAATTCCTTTTATTTGGGGGCAAAAAGGCACAAATTTCCCTTATTTTGGGGCAAAATTGCAGAAATTTCACTTATTTAGAGGCAAAAATACAGAAACTCTCCTTATTTTGGGGCAAAACTTAGAAATTCCACTTATTTTCGGGCAAAATTCCAGAAATTTCCCTTATTTTGGGGCAAAATTGCAGAAATTTCACTTATTTTCGGGCAAAATTGCAGAAATTTCACTTATTTCAGGGAAAAAAGGCACAAATTTTCCTTATTTTGGGGCAAAAAGGCAGAAATTCCAAATATTTTCTGGCAAAAATGCAGAAATTCCCCTTATTTTGAGGTAAAAAGGCTGAAATTCCCCTTATTTGGGGGCAAAGAGGCAGAAATTTCCATTATTTTGGGGCAAAATTGGAGAAATTTCACTTATTTCAGGGTAATAATTCAGAAATTCCCCTTATTTTGGGTCAAAAAAGACAGAAATTCCTTTTGTTTTGGGGGAAAAAGACAGAAATTCCACTTATTTAGAGGCAAAAAGGCAGAAATTCCCCTAATTTTGGAGCAAAAATGAAGAAATTTACCTTTTTATGGCAAAAAGGTATGCATTCCCCTTATTTTGGGATAAAAAGCAGAAATTCCCCGTATTTTGAAGCAAAATTGCAGAAATTCTCATAATTTTCGGGCAAAAATGCAGAAATTCCCCGTATTTTGGAGCATAATTGCAGAAATTCCTCTAGTTGTGGTGCACAAAGACAGAAATTCCCTATATGTTGGGGCAAAAAGACAGAAATTCTCCTTATTTTGGGGCAAAACTCATAAATTCTACTTATTTTGGGGAAAAATTCCAGAAATTTCCCTTATTTTGGAGCAAAATTGCAGAAATTTCACTTATTTTGGGGCAAAATTGCAGAAATTTCACTTATTTCAGGGAAAAAATGCAGAAATTTTCCTTATTTTGGGGCAAAAAGGCAGAAATTCCAAATATTTTCTGGCAAAAATGCAGAAATTCCCCTTATTTTGAGGTAAAAAGGCTGAAATTCCCCTTATTTGGGGGCAAAAAGGCAGAAATTTCCCTTATTTTGGGGCAAAATTGCAGAAATTTCACTTATTTACAGGCAAAAAGACAGAAATTCTCCTTATTTTGGGGCAAAACTTAGAAATTCCACTTATTTTGGGGCAAAATTCCAGAAATTTCCCTTATTTTGGGGCAAAATTGCAGAAATTTCACTTATTTTGGGGCAAAATTGCAGAAATTTCACTTATTTCAGGGAAAAAAGGCACAAATTTTCCTTATTTTGGGGCAAAAAGTCAGAAATTCCTAATATTTTGTGGCAAAAATGCAGAAATTCCCCTTATTTTGAGGTAAAAAGGCTGAAATTCCCCTTATTTGGGGGCAAAGAGTCAGAAATTTTTCTTATTTTGGGGCAAAATTGGAGAAATTTCACTTATTTCAGGGTAATAATTCAGAAATTCCCCTTATTTTGGGGCAAAAAAGACAGAAATTCCCTTTGTTTTGGGGGAAAAAGACAGAAATTCCATTTATTTAGAGGCAAAAAGCAGAAATTCCCCTTATTTTGGAACAAAAATGTAGAAATTTACCTTTTTATGACAAAAAGGTATGCATTCCCCTTACTTTCGGGATTAAAAGCAGAAATTCCCCGTATTTTGAAGCAAAATTGCAGAAATTCTCATAATTTTCGGGCAAAAAGGCAGAAATTCTCCTTATTTTGGGGCAAAAAGACAGAAGATCTCCTTTTTTTGGGAGCAAACATTCAGAAATTCCCGTTATTTTGGGGCAAAATTGCAGAAATTTCCTTTACATTGGGGCAAAATTGCAGAAATTTCCCTTATTTTGGGGCAAAAATCAGAAATTCCCCTTCTTTTGGGGCAAAATTCAAGAAATTTCCTTTATTTTGGGGCAAAATTACAGGAATTTACCTTATTTTGGGGCAAAATTGAAGAAATTTTCCTTATTTGGGGCAAAATTGCAGAAATTTCACTTATTTTCAGGTAAAAAGGCTGAAATTTCCTTCATTTTGGGGCAAAAAGGGAGAAATTCCCCTTATTTTGGGGCAAAATTGCAGAAATTTCCCTTATTATTGGGAAAAATTGCAGAAATTTTCCTTATTTTAGGGCAAAATTGCAGAAATTTCAATTATTTCAGAGAAAAAAAGCAAAAATTTTTCTTATTTTGGGGCAATAAGGCAGAAATTCCCATTAATTTGTGGCAAAAAGGCAGAAATTTCCCTTATTTTTAAGCAAAATTGCAGAAATTTCACTTATTTCAGTGTAATAAGTCAGAAATTCCCCTTATTTTGAGGCAAAAAAGACAGAAATTCCCTTTGTTTTGAGGGAAAAAGACAGAAATTCCACTTATTTAGAGGCAAAAATGCAGAAATTTCCCTTATTTTAGAGCAAAAATGAAGAAATTTCCCTTTTTTATGGCAAAAAGTTATACATTCCCCTTATTTTCGGGCAAAAAGGCACAAATTCCCTGTATTTTGGAGCATAATTGCAGAAATTCCGCTAGTTGTGGTGCATAAAGACTGAAATTCCCTGTATGTTGAGGCAAAAAGACAGATATTCTCCTTATTTTGGGGCAAAACTCAGAAATTCCACTAATTTAGGGCAAAATTCCAGAAATTTCCCTTATTTTGGGGCAAAATTGCAGAAATTTCACTTATTTTGGGGCAAAATTGTAGAAATTTCACTTATTTCAGGGAAAAAAGGCAGAAATTTTCTTTATTTTGGGGCAAAAAGGCAGAAATTCCTAATATTCTCTGGCAAAAATGCAGAAATTCCCTTTATTTTGAAGTAAAAAGGCTGAAGTTCCCCTTATTTGGGGGTCAAAAAGGCAGAAATTCCCCTTATTTCAGTGTAATAAGTCAGAAATTCCCCTTATTTTGAGGCAAAAAAGACAGAAATTCCCTTTGTTTTGAGGGAAAAAGACAGAAATTCCACTTATTTAGAGGCAAAAATGCAGAAATTTCCCTTATTTTGGAGCAAAAATGAAGAAATTTCCCTTGTTTATGGCAAAAAGTTATGCATTCCCCTTATTTTCGGGCAAAAAGGCAAAAATTTCCCGTATTTTGGAGCATAATTGCACAAATTCCCCTAGTTGTGGTGCAGAACGACAGAAATTCCCTATATGTTGGGGCAAAAAGACAGAAATTCTCCTTATTTTGGGGCAAAACTCAGAAATTCCACTTATTTTGGGGCAAAATTCCAGAAATTTCCCTTATTTTGGGGCAAAATTGCAGAAATTTCACATATTTTGGGCAAAATTGAAGAAATTTCACTTATTCCAGGGAAAAAAGGCAGAAATTTTCTTTATTTTGGGGCAAAAAGGCAGAAATTCCTAATATTTTCTGGCAAAAATGCAGAAATTCCCCTTATTTTTAGGTAATAAGGCTGAAATTCCTTTTATTTGGGGGCAAAAAGGCACAAATTTCCCTTATTTTGGGGCAAAATTGCAGAAATTTCACTTATTTAGAGGCAAAAATACAGAAATTCTCCTTATTTTGGGGCAAAACTTAGAAATTCCACTTATTTTCGGGCAAAATTCCAGAAATTTCCCTTATTTTGGGGCATCATTGCAGAAATTTCACTTATTTTCGGGCAAAATTGCAGAAATTTCACTTATTTCAGGGAAAAAAGGCACAAATTTTCCTTATTTTGGGGCAAAAAGGCAGAAATTCCAAATATTTTCTGGCAAAAATGCAGAAATTCCCCTTATTTTGAGGTAAAAAGGCTGAAATTCCCCTTATTTGGGGGCAAAGAGGCAGAAATTTCCATTATTTTGGGGCAAAATTGGAGAAATTTCACTTATTTCAGGGTAATAATTCAGAAATTCCCCTTATTTTGGGTCAAAAAAGACAGAAATTCCTTTTGTTTTGGGGGAAAAAGACAGAAATTCCACTTATTTAGAGGCAAAAAGGCAGAAATTCCCCTAATTTTGGAGCAAAAATGAAGAAATTTACCTTTTTATGGCAAAAAGGTATGCATTCCCCTTATTTTGGGATAAAAAGCAGAAATTCCCCGTATTTTGAAGCAAAATTGCAGAAATTCTCATAATTTTCGGGCAAAAATGCAGAAATTCCCCGTATTTTGGAGCATAATTGCAGAAATTCCTCTAGTTGTGGTGCACAAAGACAGAAATTCCCTATATGTTGGGGCAAAAAGACAGAAATTCTCCTTACTTTGGGGCAAAACTCATAAATTCTACTTATTTTGAGGAAAAATTCCAGAAATTTCCCTTATTTTGGGGCAAAATTGCAGAAATTTCACTTATTTTGGGGCAAAATTGCAGAAATTTCACTTATTTCAGGGAAAAAAGGCACAAATTTTCCTTATTTTGGGGCAAAAAGTCAGAAATTCCTAATATTTTGTGGCAAAAATGCAGAAATTCCCCTTATTTTGAGGTAAAAAGGCTGAAATTCCCCTTATTTGGGGGCAAAGAGTCAGAAATTTCCCTTATTTTGGGGCAAAATTGGAGAAATTTCACTTATTTCAGGGTAATAATTCAGAAATTCCCCTTATTTTGGGGCAAAAAAGACAGAAATTCCCTTTGTTTTGGGGGAAAAAGACAGAAATTCCATTTATTTAGAGGCAAAAAGCAGAAATTCCCCTTATTTTGGAGCAAAAATGTAGAAATTTACCTTTTTATGACAAAAAGGTATGCATTCCCCTTACTTTCGGGATTAAAAGCAGAAATTCCCCGTATTTTGAAGCAAAATTGCAGAAATTCTCATAATTTTCGGGCAAAAAGGCAGAAATTCTCCTTATTTTGGGGCAAAAAGACAGAAGATCTCCTTTTTTTGGGAGCAAACATTCAGAAATTCCCGTTATTTTGGGGCAAAATTGCAGAAATTTCCTTTACATTGGGGCAAAATTGCAGAAATTTCCCTTATTTTGGGGCAAAAATCAGAAATTCCCCTTCTTTTGGGGCAAAATTCAAGAAATTTCCTTTATTTTGGGGCAAAATTACAGGAATTTCCCTTATTTTGGGGCAAAATTGAAGAAATTTTCCTTATTTGGGGCAAAATTGCAGAAATTTCACTTATTTTCAGGTAAAAAGGCTAAAATTTCCTTCATTTTGGGGCAAAAAGGGAGAAATTCCCCTTATTTTGGGGCAAAATTGCAGAAATTTCCCTTATTATTTGGAAAAATTGCAGAAATTTTCCTTATTTTAGGGCAAAATTGCAGAAATTTCACTTATTTCAGAGAAAAAAAGCAAAAATTTTTCTTATTTTAGGGCAAAGAGGCAGAAATTCCCATTAATTTGTGGCAAAAAGGCAGAAATTTCCCTTATTTTTAAGCAAAATTGCAGAAATTTCACTTATTTCAGTGTAATAAGTCAGAAATTCCCCTTATTTTGAGGCAAAAAAGACAGAAATTCCCTTTGTTTTGAGGGAAAAAGACAGAAATTCCACTTATTTAGAGGCAAAAATGCAGAAATTTCCCTTATTTTGGAGCAAAAATGAATAAATTTCCCTTGTTTATGGCAAAAAGTTATGCATTCCCCTTATTTTCGGGCAAAAAGGCAAAAATTTCCCGTATTTTGGAGCATAATTGCACAAATTCCCCTAGTTGTGGTGCAGAACGACAGAAATTCCCTATATGTTGGGGCAAAAAGACAGAAATTCTCCTTATTTTGGGGCAAAACTCAGAAATTCCACTTATTTTGGGGCAAAATTCCAGAAATTTCCCTTATTTTGGGGCAAAATTGCAGAAATTTCACATATTTTGGGCAAAATTGAAGAAATTTCACTTATTCCAGGGAAAAAAGGCAGAAATTTTCTTTATTTTGAGGCAAAAAGGCAGAAATTCCTAATATTTTCTGGCAAAAATGCAGAAATTCCCCTTATTTTTAGGTAATAAGGCTGAAATTCCTTTTATTTGGGGGCAAAAAGGCACAAATTTCCCTTATTTTGGGGCAAAATTGCAGAAATTTCACTTATTTAGAGGCAAAAATACAGAAATTCTCCTTATTTTGGGGCAAAACTTAGAAATTCCACTTATTTTCGGGCAAAATTCCAGAAATTTCCCTTATTTTGGGGCATCATTGCAGAAATTTCACTTATTTTCGGGCAAAATTGCAGAAATTTCACTTATTTCAGGGAAAAAAGGCACAAATATTCCTTATTTTGGGGCAAAACGTCAGAAATTCCTAATATTTTGTGGCAAAAATGCAGAAATTCCCCTTATTTTGAGGTAAAAAGGCTGAAATTCCCCTTATTTGGGGGCAAAGAGGCAGAAATTTCCATTATTTTGGGGCAAAATTGGAGAAATTTCACTTATTTCAGGGTAATAATTCAGAAATTCCCCTTATTTTGGGTCAAAAAAGACAGAAATTCCTTTTGTTTTGGGGGAAAAAGACAGAAATTCCACTTATTTAGAGGCAAAAAGGCAGAAATTCCCCTTATTTTGGAACAAAAATGTAGAAATTTACCTTTTTATGACAAAAAGGTATGCATTCCCCTTACTTTCGGGATTAAAAGCAGAAATTCCCCGTATTTTGAAGCAAAATTGCAGAAATTCTCATAATTTTCGGGCAAAAAGTCAGAAATTCTCCTTATTTTGGGGCAAAACTCAGAAATTCCACTTATTTTGGGGCAAAATTCCAGAAATTTCCCTTATTTTGGGGCAAAATTGCAGAAATTTCCCTTATTTTGGGGCAAAATTGTAGAAATTTCACTTATTTCAGGGAAAAAAGGCAGAAATTTTCTTTATTTTGGGGCAAAAAGACAGAAATTCCTAATATTCTCTGGCAAAAATGCAGAAATTCCCTTTATTTTGAAGTAAAAAGGCTGAAATTCCCCTTATTTGGGGGCAAAAAGGCAGAAATTCCCCTTATTTTGGGGCAAAATTGCAGAAATTTCACTTATTTCAGTGTAATAAGTCAGAAATTCCTCTTTTTTTGAGGCAAAAAAGACAGAAATTCCCTTTGTTTTGAGGGAAAAAGACAGAAATTCCACTTATTTAGAGGCAAAAATGCAGAAATTTCCCTTATTTTGGAGCAAAAATGAAGAAATTTCCCTTTTTTATGGCAAAAAGTTATGCATTCCCCTTATTTTCGGGCAAAAAGGCAGAAATTCCCCGTATTTTGGAGCATAATTGCACAAATTCCCCTAGTTGTGGTGCAGAACGACAGAAATTCCCTATATGTTGGGGCAAAAAGACACAAATTCTCCTTATTTTGGGGCAAAACTCAGAAATTCCACTTATTTTGGGGCAAAATTCCAGAAATTTCCCTTATTTTGGGGCAAAATTGCAGAAATTTCACTTATTTTGGGGCAAAATTGCAGAAATTTCACTTATTTCAGGGAAAAAAAGAAGACATTTTCTTTATTTTGGGGCAAAAACGCAGAAATTCCTAATATTTTCTGGCAAAAATGCAGAAATTCCCCTTATTTTGAGGTAAAAATGCTGAAATTCCCCTTATTTGGGGGCAAAGAGGCAGAAATTTCCCTTATTTTGGGGCAAAATTGGAGAAATTTCACTTATTTACAGGCAAAAATACAGAAATTCTCCTTATTTTGGGAAAAACTTAGAAATTCCACTTATTTTAAGGCAAAATTCCAGAAATTTCCCTTATTTTGGGGCAAAATTGCAGAAATTTCA
Source organism: Micromys minutus (assembly GCF_963924665.1). Classification (NCBI taxonomy): domain Eukaryota; kingdom Metazoa; phylum Chordata; class Mammalia; order Rodentia; family Muridae; genus Micromys; species Micromys minutus. The sequence goes on along the minus strand of NW_027667467.1, from coordinate 7,129,885 downwards.
CTTATTTTGGGGCAAAATTGCAGAAATTTCACTTATTTCAGGGAAAAAAGGCACAAATTTTCCTTATTTTGGGGCAAAAAGTCAGAAATTCCTAATATTTTGTGGCAAAAATGCAGAAATTCCCCTTATTTTGAGGTAAAAAGGCTGAAATTCCCCTTATTTGGGGGCAAAGAGTCAGAAATTTCCCTTATTTTGGGGCAAAATTGGAGAAATTTCACTTATTTCAGGGTAATAATTCAGAAATTCCCCTTATTTTGGGGCAAAAAAGACAGAAATTCCCTTTGTTTTGGGGGAAAAAGACAGAAATTCCATTTATTTAGAGGCAAAAAGCAGAAATTCCCCTTATTTTGGAACAAAAATGTAGAAATTTACCTTTTTATGACAAAAAGGTATGCATTCCCCTTACTTTCGGATTTAAAAGCAGAAATTCCCCGTATTTTGAAGCAAAATTGCAGAAATTCTCATAATTTTCGGGCAAAAAGGCAGAAATTCTCCTTATTTTGGGGCAAAAAGACAGAAGATCTCCTTTTTTTGGGAGCAAACATTCAGAAATTCCCGTTATTTTGGGGAAAAATTGCAGAAATTTCCTTTACATTGGGGCAAAATTGCAGAAATTTCCCTTATTTTGGGGCAAAAATCAGAAATTCCCCTTCTTTTGGGGCAAAATTCAAGAAATTTCCTTTATTTTGGGGCAAAATTACAGGAATTTACCTTATTTTGGGGCAAAATTGAAGAAATTTTCCTTATTTGGGGCAAAATTGCAGAAATTTCACTTATTTTCAGGTAAAAAGGCTAAAATTTCCTTCATTTTGGGGCAAAAAGGGAGAAATTCCCCTTATTTTGGGGCAAAATTGCAGAAATATCCCTTATTATTGGGAAAAATTGCAGAAATTTTCCTTATTTTAGGGCAAAATTGCAGAAATTTCACTTATTTCAGAGAAAAAAAGCAAAAATTTTTCTTATTTTGGGGCAAAAAGGCAGAAATTCCCATTAATTTGTGGCAAAAAGGCAGAAATTTCCCTTATTTTTAAGCAAAATTGCAGAAATTTCACTTATTTCAGTGTAATAAGTCAGAAATTCCCCTTATTTTGAGGCAAAAAAGACAGAAATTCCCTTTGTTTTGAGGGAAAAAGACAGAAATTCCACTTATTTAGAGGCAAAAATGCAGAAATTTCCCTTATTTTAGAGCAAAAATGAAGAAATTTCCCTTTTTTATGGCAAAAAGTTATACATTCCCCTTATTTTCGGGCAAAAAGGCACAAATTCCCTGTATTTTGAAGCATAATTGCAGAAATTCCGCTAGTTGTGGTGCATAAAGACTGAAATTCCCTGTATGTTGAGGCAAAAAGACAGATATTCTCCTTATTTTGGGGCAAAACTCAGAAATTCCACTAATTTAGGGCAAAATTCCAGAAATTTCCCTTATTTTGGGGCAAAATTGCAGAAATTTCACTTATTTTGGGGCAAAATTGTAGAAATTTCACTTATTTCAGGGAAAAAAGGCAGAAATTTTCTTTATTTTGGGGCAAAAAGGCAGAAATTCCTAATATTCTCTGGCAAAAATGCAGAAATTCCCTTTATTTTGAAGTAAAAAGGCTGAAGTTCCCCTTATTTGGGGGTCAAAAAGGCAGAAATTCCCCTTATTTCAGTGTAATAAGTCAGAAATTCCCCTTATTTTGAGGCAAAAAAGACAGAAATTCCCTTTGTTTTGAGGGAAAAAGACAGAAATTCCACTTATTTAGAGGCAAAAATGCAGAAATTTCCCTTATTTTGGAGCAAAAATGAAGAAATTTCCCTTGTTTATGGCAAAAAGTTATGCATTCCCCTTATTTTCGGGCAAAAAGGCAAAAATTTCCCGTATTTTGGAGCATAATTGCACAAATTCCCCTAGTTGTGGTGCAGAACGACAGAAATTCCCTATATGTTGGGGCAAAAAGACAGAAATTCTCCTTATTTTGGGGCAAAACTCAGAAATTCCACTTATTTTGGGGCAAAATTCCAGAAATTTCCCTTATTTTGGGGCAAAATTGCAGAAATTTCACATATTTTGGGCAAAATTGAAGAAATTTCACTTATTCCAGGGAAAAAAGGCAGAAATTTTCTTTATTTTGGGGCAAAAAGGCAGAAATTCCTAATATTTTCTGGCAAAAATGCAGAAATTCCCCTTATTTTTAGGTAATAAGGCTGAAATTCCTTTTATTTGGGGGCAAAAAGGCACAAATTTCCGTTATTTTGGGGCAAAATTGCAGAAATTTCACTTATTTAGAGGCAAAAATACAGAAATTCTCCTTATTTTGGGGCAAAACTTAGAAATTCCACTTATTTTCGGGCAAAATTCCAGAAATTTCCCTTATTTTGGGGCATCATTGCAGAAATTTCACTTATTTTCGGGCAAAATTGCAGAAATTTCACTTATTTCAGGGAAAAAAGGCACAAATTTTCCTTATTTTGGGGCAAAAAGTCAGAAATTCCTAATATTTTGTGGCAAAAATGCAGAAATTCCCCTTATTTTGAGGTAAAAAGGCTGAAATTCCCCTTATTTGGGGGCAAAGAGGCAGAAATTTCCATTATTTTGGGGCAAAATTGGAGAAATTTCACTTATTTCAGGGTAATAATTCAGAAATTCCCCTTATTTTGGGTCAAAAAATACAGAAATTCCTTTTGTTTTGGGGGAAAAAGACAGAAATTCCACTTATTTAGAGGCAAAAAGGCAGAAATTCCCCTAATTTTGGAGCAAAAATGAAGAAATTTACCTTTTTATGGCAAAAAGGTATGCATTCCCCTTATTTTGGGATAAAAAGCAGAAATTCCCCGTATTTTGAAGCAAAATTGCAGAAATTCTCTTAATTTTCGGGCAAAAATGCAGAAATTCCCCGTATTTTGGAGCATAATTGCAGAAATTCCTCTAGTTGTGGTGCACAAAGACAGAAATTCCCTATATGTTGGGGCAAAAAGACAGAAATTCTCCTTATTTTGGGGCAAAACTCATAAATTCTACTTATTTTGAGGAAAAATTCCAGAAATTTCCCTTATTTTGGGGCAAAATTGCAGAAATTTCACTTATTTTGGGGCAAAATTGCAGAAATTTCACTTATTTCAGGGAAAAAAAGAAGACATTTTCTTTATTTTGGGGCAAAAACGCAGAAATTCCTAATATTTTCTGGCAAAAATGCAGAAATTCCCTATTTTGAGGTAAAAAGGCTGAAATTCCCCTTATTTGGGGGCAAAGAGGCAGAAATTTCCCTTATTTTGGGGCAAAATTGGAGAAATTTCACTTATTTACAGGCAAAAATACAGAAATTCTCCTTATTTTGGGAAAAACTTAGAAATTCCACTTATTTTGGGGCAAAATTCCAGAAATTTCCCTTATTTTGGGGCAAAATTGCAGAAATTTCACTTATTTTGGGGCAAAATTGCAGAAATTTCACTTATTTCAGGGAAAAAAGGCACAAATTTTCCTTATTTTGGGGCAAAAAGTCAGAAATTCCTAATATTTTGTGGCAAAAATGCAGAAATTCCCCTTATTTTGAGGTAAAAAGGCTGAAATTCCCCTTATTTGGGGGCAAAGAGTCAGAAATTTCCCTTATTTTGGGGCAAAATTGGAGAAATTTCACTTATTTCAGGGTAATAATTCAGAAATTCCCCTTATTTTGGGGCAAAAAAGACAGAAATTCCCTTTGTTTTGGGGGAAAAAGACAGAAATTCCATTTATTTAGAGGCAAAAAGCAGAAATTCCCCTTATTTTGGAACAAAAATGTAGAAATTTACCTTTTTATGACAAAAAGGTATGCATTCCCCTTACTTTCGGGATTAAAAGCAGAAATTCCCCGTATTTTGAAGCAAAATTGCAGAAATTCTCATAATTTTCGGGCAAAAAGTCAGAAATTCTCCTTATTTTGGGGCAAAAAGACAGAAGATCTCCTTTTTTTGGGAGCAAACATTCAGAAATTCCCGTTATTTTGGGGCAAAATTGCAGAAATTTCCTTTACATTGGGGCAAAATTGCAGAAATTTCCCTTATTTTGGGGCAAAAATCAGAAATTCCCCTTCTTTTGGGGCAAAATTCAAGAAATTTCCTTTATTTTGGGGCAAAATTACAGGAATTTACCTTATTTTGGGGCAAAATTGAAGAAATTTTCCTTATTTGGGGCAAAATTGCAGAAATTTCACTTATTTTCAGGTAAAAAGGCTAAAATTTCCTTCATTTTGGGGCAAAAAGGGAGAAATTCCCCTTATTTTGGGGCAAAATTGCAGAAATTTCCCTTATTATTGGGAAAAATTGCAGAAATTTTCCTTATTTTAGTGCAAAATTGCAGAAATTTCACTTATTTCAGAGAAAAAAAGCAAAAATTTTTCTTATTTTAGGGCAAAAAGGCAGAAATTCCCATTAATTTGTGGCAAAAAGGCAGAAATTTCCCTTATTTTTAAGCAAAATTGCAGAAATTTCACTTATTTCAGTGTAATAAGTCAGAAATTCCCCTTATTTTGAGGCAAAAAAGACAGAAATTCCCTTTGTTTTAAGGGAAAAAGACAGAAATTCCACTTATTTAGAGGCAAAAATGCAGAAATTTCCCTTATTTTAGAGCAAAAATGAAGAAATTTCCCTTTTTTATGGCAAAAAGTTATGCATTCCCCTTATTTTCGGGCAAAAAGGCACAAATTCCCAGTATTTTGGAGCATAATTGCAGAAATTCCGCTAGTTGTGGTGCATAAAGACAGAAATTCCCTGTATGTTGGGGCAAAAAGACAGAAATTCTCCTTATTTTGGGGCAAAACTCAGAAATTCCACTAATTTAGGGCAAAATTCCAGAAATTTCCCTTATTTTGGGGCAAAATTGCAGAAATTTCACTTATTTTGGGGCAAAATTGTAGAAATTTCACTTATTTCAGGGAAAAAAGGCAGAAATTTTCTTTATTTTGGGGCAAAAAGACAGAAATTCCTAATATTCTCTGGCAAAAATGCAGAAATTCCCTTTATTTTGAAGTAAAAAGGCTGAAATTCCCCTTATTTGGGGGCAAAAAGGCAGAAATTCCCCTTATTTTGGGGCAAAATTGCAGAAATTTCACTTATTTCAGTGTAATAAGTCAGAAATTCCTCTTTTTTTGAGGCAAAAAAGACAGAAATTCCCTTTGTTTTGAGGGAAAAAGACAGAAATTCCACTTATTTAGAGGCAAAAATGCAGAAATTTCCCTTATTTTGGAGCAAAAATGAAGAAATTTCCCTTTTTTATGGCAAAAAGTTATGCATTCCCCTTATTTTCGGGCAAAAAGGCAGAAATTCCCCGTATTTTGGAGCATAATTGCACAAATTCCCCTAGTTGTGGTGCAGAACGACAGAAATTCCCTATATGTTGGGGCAAAAAGACACAAATTCTCCTTATTTTGGGGCAAAACTCAGAAATTCCACTTATTTTGGGGCAAAATTCCAGAAATTTCCCTTATTTTGGGGCAAAATTGCAGAAATTTCACTTATTTTGGGGCAAAATTGCAGAAATTTCACTTATTTCAGGGAAAAAAAGAAGACATTTTCTTTATTTTGGGGCAAAAACGCAGAAATTCCTAATATTTTCTGGCAAAAATGCAGAAATTCCCCTTATTTTGAGGTAAAAATGCTGAAATTCCCCTTATTTGGGGGCAAAGAGGCAGAAATTTCCCTTATTTTGGGGCAAAATTGGAGAAATTTCACTTATTTACAGGCAAAAATACAGAAATTCTCCTTATTTTGGGAAAAACTTAGAAATTCCACTTATTTTGGGGCAAAATTCCAGAAATTTCCCTTATTTTGGGGCAAAATTGCAGAAATTTCACTTATTTTGGGGCAAAATTGCAGAAATTTCACTTATTTCAGGGAAAAAAGGCACAAATTTTCCTTATTTTGGGGCAAAAAGTCAGAAATTCCTAATATTTTGTGGCAAAAATGCAGAAATTCCCCTTATTTTGAGGTAAAAAGGCTGAAATTCCCCTTATTTGGGGGCAAAGAGTCAGAAATTTCCCTTATTTTGGGGCAAAATTGGAGAAATTTCACTTATTTCAGGGTAATAATTCAGAAATTCCCCTTATTTTGGGGCAAAAAAGACAGAAATTCCCTTTGTTTTGGGGGAAAAAGACAGAAATTCCATTTATTTAGAGGCAAAAAGCAGAAATTCCCCTTATTTTGGAACAAAAATGTAGAAATTTACCTTTTTATGACAAAAAGGTATGCATTCCCCTTACTTTCGGATTTAAAAGCAGAAATTCCCCGTATTTTGAAGCAAAATTGCAGAAATTCTCATAATTTTCGGGCAAAAAGGCAGAAATTCTCCTTATTTTGGGGCAAAAAGACAGAAGATCTCCTTTTTTTGGGAGCAAACATTCAGAAATTCCCGTTATTTTGGGGCAAAATTGCAGAAATTTCCTTTACATTGGGGCAAAATTGCAGAAATTTCCCTTATTTTGGGGCAAAAATCAGAAATTCCCCTTCTTTTGGGGCAAAATTCAAGAAATTTCCTTTATTTTGGGGCAAAATTACAGGAATTTACCTTATTTTGGGGCAAAATTGAAGAAATTTTCCTTATTTGGGGCAAAATTGCAGAAATTTCACTTATTTTCAGGTAAAAAGGCTAAAATTTCCTTCATTTTGGGGCAAAAAGGGAGAAATTCCCCTTATTTTGGGGCAAAATTGCAGAAATTTCCCTTATTATTGGGAAAAATTGCAGAAATTTTCCTTATTTTAGGGCAAAATTGCAGAAATTTCACTTATTTCAGAGAAAAAAAGCAAAAATTTTTCTTATTTTGGGGCAAAAAGGCAGAAATTCCCATTAATTTGTGGCAAAAAGGCAGAAATTTCCCTTATTTTTAAGCAAAATTGCAGAAATTTCACTTATTTCAGTGTAATAAGTCAGAAATTCCCCTTATTTTGAGGCAAAAAAGACAGAAATTCCCTTTGTTTTGAGGGAAAAAGACAGAAATTCCACTTATTTAGAGGCAAAAATGCAGAAATTTCCCTTATTTTAGAGCAAAAATGAAGAAATTTCCCTTTTTTATGGCAAAAAGTTATACATTCCCCTTATTTTCGGGCAAAAAGGCACAAATTCCCTGTATTTTGGAGCATAATTGCAGAAATTCCGCTAGTTGTGGTGCATAAAGACTGAAATTCCCTGTATGTTGAGGCAAAAAGACAGATATTCTCCTTATTTTGGGGCAAAACTCAGAAATTCCACTAATTTAGGGCAAAATTCCAGAAATTTCCCTTATTTTGGGGCAAAATTGCAGAAATTTCACTTATTTTGGGGCAAAATTGTAGAAATTTCACTTATTTCAGGGAAAAAAGGCAGAAATTTTCTTTATTTTGGGGCAAAAAGGCAGAAATTCCTAATATTCTCTGGCAAAAATGCAGAAATTCCCTTTATTTTGAAGTAAAAAGGCTGAAGTTCCCCTTATTTGGGGGTCAAAAAGGCAGAAATTCCCCTTATTTCAGTGTAATAAGTCAGAAATTCCCCTTATTTTGAGGCAAAAAAGGGAGAAATTCCCTTTGTTTTGAGGGAAAAAGACAGAAATTCCACTTATTTAGAGGCAAAAATGCAGAAATTTCCCTTATTTTGGAGCAAAAATGAAGAAATTTCCCTTGTTTATGGCAAAAAGTTATGCATTCCCCTTATTTTCGGGCAAAAAGGCAAAAATTTCCCGTATTTTGGAGCATAATTGCACAAATTCCCCTAGTTGTGGTGCAGAAAGACAGAAATTCCCTATATGTTGGGGCAAAAAGACAGAAATTCTCCTTATTTTGGGGCAAAACTCAGAAATTCCACTTATTTTGGGGCAAAATTCCAGAAATTTCCCTTATTTTGGGGCAAAATTGCAGAAATTTCACATATTTTGGGCAAAATTGAAGAAATTTCACTTATTCCAGGGAAAAAAGGCAGAAATTTTCTTTATTTTGGGGCAAAAAGGCAGAAATTCCTAATATTTTCTGGCAAAAATGCAGAAATTCCCCTTATTTTTAGGTAATAAGGCTGAAATTCCTTTTATTTGGGGGCAAAAAGGCACAAATTTCCCTTATTTTGGGGCAAAATTGCAGAAATTTCACTTATTTAGAGGCAAAAATACAGAAATTCTTTTTATTTTGGGGCAAAACTTAGAAATTCCACTTATTTTCGGGCAAAATTCCAGAAATTTCCCTTATTTTGGGGCATCATTGCAGAAATTTCACTTATTTTCGGGCAAAATTGCAGAAATTTCACTTATTTCAGGGAAAAAAGGCACAAATTTTCCTTATTTTGGGGCAAAAAGTCAGAAATTCCTAATATTTTGTGGCAAAAATGCAGAAATTCCCCTTATTTTGAGGTAAAAAGGCAGAAATTCCCCTTATTTGGGGGCAAAGAGGCAGTAATTTCCATTATTTTGGGGCAAAATTGGAGAAATTTCACTTATTTCAGGGTAATAATTCAGAAATTCCCCTTATTTTGGGTCAAAAAAGACAGAAATTCCTTTTGTTTTGGGGGAAAAAGACAGAAATTCCACTTATTTAGAGGCAAAAAGGCAGAAATTCCCCTAATTTTGGAGCAAAAATGAAGAAATTTACCTTTTTATGGCAAAAAGGTATGCATTCCCCTTATTTTGGGATAAAAAGCAGAAATTCCCCGTATTTTGAAGCAAAATTGCAGAAATTCTCATAATTTTCGGGCAAAAATGCAGAAATTCCCCGTATTTTGGAGCATAATTGCAGAAATTCCTCTAGTTGTGGTGCACAAAGACAGAAATTCCCTATATGTTGGGGCAAAAAGACAGAAATTCTCCTTACTTTGGGGCAAAACTCATAAATTCTACTTATTTTGAGGAAAAATTCCAGAAATTTCCCTTATTTTGGGGAAAAATTGCAGAAATTTCCCTTATTTTGGGGCAAAATTGCAGAAATTTCACTTATTTCAGGGTAATAATTCAGAAATTCCCCTTATTTTGGGGCAAAAAAGACAGAAATTCCCTTTGTTTTGGGGGAAAAAGACAGAAATTCCATTTATTTAGAGACAAAAAGGCAGAAATTCCCCTTATTTTGGAGCAAAAATGTAGAAATTTACCTTTTTATGACAAAAATGTATGCATTCCCCTTACTTTCGGGATTAAAAGCAGAAATTCCCCGTATTTTCAAGCAAAATTGCAGAAATTCTCATAATTTTCGGGCAAAAAGGCAGAAATTCTCTTTATTTTGGGGCAAAAAGACAGAAGATCTCCTTTTTTTGGGAGCAAACATTTAGAAATTCCCGTTATTTTGTGGCAAAATTGCAGAAATTTCCTTTACATTGGGGCAAAATTGCAGAAATTTCCCTTATTTTGGGGCAAAAATCAGAAATTCCCCTTCTTTTGGGGCAAAATTCAAGAAATTTCCTTTTTTTGGGGCAAAATTACAGGAATTTACCTTATTTTGGGGCAAAATTGAAGAAATTTTCCTTATTTGGGGCAAAATTTCAGAAATTTCACTTATTTTCAGGTAAAAAGGCTGAAATTTCCTTCATTTTGGGGCAAAAAGGGAGAAATTCCCCTTATTTGGGGCAAAATTGCAGAAATTTCCCTTATTATTGGGAAAAATTGCAGAAATTTTCCTTATTTTAGGGCAAAATTGCAGAAATTTCACTTATTTCAGAGAAAAAAAGCAAAAATTTTTCTTATATTGGGGAAAAAAGGCAAAATTCCCATTAATTTGTGGCAAAAAGGCAGAAATTTCCCTTATTTTTAAGCAAAATTGCAGAAATTTCACTTATTTCAGTGTAATAAGTCAGAAATTCCCCTTATTTTGAGGCAAAAAAGACAGAAATTCCCTTTGTTTTGAGGGAAAAAGACAGAAATTCCACTTATTTAGAGGCAAAAATGCAGAAATTTCCCTTATTTTAGAGCAAAAATGAAGAAATTTCCCTTTTTTATGGCAAAAAGTTATGCATTCCTCTTATTTTCGGGCAAAAAGGCACAAATTCCCCGTATTTTGGAGCATAATTGCAGAAATTCCGCTAGTTGTGGTGCATAAAGACAGAAATTCCCTATATGTTGGGGCAAAAAGACAGAAATTCTCCTTATTTTGGGGCAAAACTCAGAAATTCCACTAATTTAGGGCAAAATTCCAGAAATTTCCCTTATTTTGGGGCAACATTGCAGAAATTTCACTTATTTTGTGGCAATATTGTAGAAATTTCACTTATTTCAGGGAAAAAAGGAAGAAATTTTCTTTATTTTGGGGCAAAAAGGCAGAAATTCCTAATATTCTCTGGCAAAAATGCAGAAATTCCCTTTATTTTGAAGTAAAAAGGCTGAAATTCCCCTTATTTGGGGGCAAAAAGGCAGAAATTTCCCTTATTTTGGGGCAAAATTGCAGAAATTTCACTTATTTCAGTGTAATAAGTCAGAAATTCCCCTTATTTTGAGGCAAAAAAGACAGAAATTCCCTTTGTTTTGAGGGAATAAAACAGAAATTCCACTTATTTAGAGGCAAAAATGCAGAAATTTCCCTTATTTTGGAGCAAAAATGAAGAAATTTCCCTTGTTTATGGCAAAAAGTTATGCATTCCCCTTATTTTCGGGCAAAAAGGCAGAAATTCCCCGTATTTTGGAGCATAATTGCACAAATTCCCCTAGTTGTGGTGCAGAACGACAGAAATTCCCTATATGTTGGGGCAAAAAGACAGAAATTCTCCTTATTTTGGGGCAAAACTCAGAAATTCCACTTATTTTGGGGCAATATTCCAGAAATTTCCCTTATTTTGGGGCAAAATTGCAGAAATTTTACATATTTTGGGCAAAATTGAAGAAATTTCACTTATTCCAGGGAAAAAAAGAAGAAATTTTCTTTATTTTGGGGCAAAAAGGCAGAAATTCCTAATATATTCTGGCAAAAATGCAGAAATTCCTTTTATTTTTAGGTAAAAAGGCTGAAATTCCTTTTATTTGGGGGCAAAAAGGCAGAAATTTCCCTTATTTTCGGGCAAAATTGCAGAAATTTCACTTATTTAGGGGCAAAAATACAGAAATTCTCCTTATTTTGGGGCAAAACTTAGAAATTCCACTTATTTGGGGGCAAAATTCCAGAAATTTCCCTATTTTGGGGCAACATTGCAGAAATTTCACTTATTTTCTGGCAAAATTGCAGAAATTTCACTTATTTCAGGGAAAAAAGGCACAAATTTTCCTTTTTTTGGGGCAAAAAGTCAGAAATTCCTAATATTTTGTGGCAAAAATGCAGAAATTCCCCTTATTTTGAGGTAAAAAGGCTGAAATTCCCCTTATTTGGGGGCAAAGAGGCAGAAATTTCCATTATTTTGGGGCAAAATTGGAGAAATTTCACTTATTTCAGAGTAATAATTCAGAAATTCCCCTTATTTTGGGTCAAAAAAAACAGAAATTCCTTTTGTTTTGGGGGAAAAAGACAGAAATTCCACTTATTTAGAGGCAAAAAGGCAGAAAATCCCCTTATTTTGAAGGAAAAAATGAAGAAATTTACCTTTTTATGGCAAAAAGATATGCATTCCCCTTACTTTTGGGATAAAAAGCAGAAATTCCCCGTATTTTGAAGCAAAATTGCAGAAATTCTCATAATTTTCGGGCAAAAAGGCAGAAATTCTTTTTATTTTGGGGCAAAAAGACAGAAGATCTCCTTTTTTCGGGAGCAAACATTAAGAAATTCCCCTTATTTTGGGGCAAAATTGCAGAAATTTCCTTATTTTGGGGCAAAATTTCAGAAATTTCACTTACTTCAGGGTAATAAGTCAGAAATTCCCCTTATTTTGGGGCAAAAAAGACAGAAATTCTCTTTGTTTTGAGGGAAAAAGACAGAAATTCCACTTATTTAGAGGCAAAAAGGCAGAAATAACCTTTATTTTGGAGCAAAAATGAAGAAATGTCCCTTTTAATGGCAAAAAGGTATGCATTCCCATTATTTTCAGGCAAAAAGGCAGAAATTCCTAGTATTTTGGAGCAAAATTGCAGAAATTCCCCTAATTTTGGGGCAAAATGCAGAAATTCCCTTTATTTTGTGGCCAAAATCAGAAATTCCCCTTATTTTGGGGCAAAATTTCAGAAATTTCACTTATTTCAGTGTAATAAGTCAGAAATTCCTCTTTTTTTGAGGCAAAAAAGAAAGAAATTCCCTTTGTTTTGAGGGAAAAAGACAGAAATTCCACTTATTTAGAGGCAAAAAGGCAGAAATTTCCCTTATTTTGGAGCAAAAATGAAGAAATTTCCCTTTTTTATGGCAAAAAGTTATGCATTCCCCTTATTTTCGGGCAAAAAGGCAGAAATTCCCCGTATTTTGGGGCAAAACTCAGAAATTCCACTTATTTTGGGGCAAAATTCCAGAAATTTCCCTTATTTTGGGGCAAAATTGCAGAAATTTCACTTAATTTGGGGCAAAATTGCAGAAATTTCACTTATTCCAGGGAAAAAAGGCAGAAATTTTCTTTATTTTGGGGCAAAAAGGCAGAAATTCCTAATATTTTCTGGCAAAAATGCAGAAATTCAACTTATTTTTAGGTAAAAAGACTGAAATTCCTTTTATTTGGGGGCAAAAAGGCAGAAATTTCCCTTATTTTGGGGCAAAATTGCAGAAATTTCACTTATTTAGAGGCAAAAATACAGAAATTCTGCTTATTTTGGGGCAAAACTTAGAAATTCCACTTATTTTCGGGCAAAATTCCAGAAATTTCCCTTATTTTGGGGCAACATTGCAGAAATTTCACTTATTTTGGGGCAAAATTGCAGAAATTTCACTTATTTCAGGGAAAAAAGGCACAAATTTTCCTTATTTTGGGGCAAAAAGTCAGAAATTCCTAATATTTTGTTGCAAAAATGCAGAAATTCCCCTTATTTTGAGGTAAAAAGGCTGAAATTCCTCTTATTTGGGGGCAAAGAGGCAGAAATTTCCATTATTTTGGGGCAAAATTGGAGAAATTTCACTTATTTCAGGGTAATAATTCAGAAATTCCCCTTATTTTGGTTCAAAAAAGACAGAAATTCCTTTTGTTTTGGGGAAAACGACAGAAATTCCACTTATTTAGAGGCAAAAAGGCAGAAATTCCCCTTATTTTGGAGCAAAAATGAAGAAATTTACCTTTTTATGGCAAAAAGGTATGCATTCCCCTTATTTTGGGATAAAAAGCAGAAATTCCCCGTATTTTGAAGCAAAATTGCAGAAATTCTCATAATTTTCGGGCAAAAATGCAGAAATTCCCCGTATTTTGGAGCATAATTGCAGAAATTCCTCTAGTTGTGGTGCACAAAGACAGAAATTCCCTATATGTTGGGGCAAAAAGACAGAAATTCTCCTTATTTTGGGGTAAAACTCATAAATTCTGCTTATTTTGGGGAAAAATTCCAGAAATTTCCCTTATTTTGGGGCAAAATTGCAGAAATTTCACTTATTTTGGGGCAAAATTGCAGAAATTTCACTTATTTCAGGGAAAAAAGGCAGAAATTTTCCTTATTTTGGGGCAAAAAGGTAGAAATTCCTAATATTTTCTGGCAAAAATGCAGAAATTCCCCTTATTTTGAGGTAAAAAGGCTGAAATTCCCCTTATTTGGGGGCAAAAAGGCAGAAATTTCCCTTATTTTGAGGCAAAATTGCAGAAATTTCAATTATTTAGAGGCAAAAATACAGAAATTCTCCTTATTTTGGGGCAGAACTTAGAAATTCCACTTATTTGGGGGCAAAATTCCAGAAATTTCCCTTATTTTGGGGCAACATTGCAGAAATTTTACTTATTTTCGGGCAAAATTGCAGAAATTTCACTTATTTCAGGGAAAAAAGGCACAAATTTTCCTTATCTTGGGGCAAAAAGTCAGAAATTCCTAATATTTTGTGGCAAAAATGCAGAAATTCCCCTTATTTTGAGGTAAAAAGGCTGAAATTCCCCTTATTTGTGGGCACAGAGGCAGAAATTTCCATTATTTTCGGGCAAAATTGGAGAAATTTCACTTATTTCAGGGTAATAATTCAGAAATTCCCCTTATTTTGGGTCAAAAAAGACAGAAATTCCTTTTGTTTTGGGGGAAAAAGACAGAAATTCCACTTATTTAGAGGCAAAAAGGCAGAAATTCCCTTTATTTTGAAGGAAAAAATGAAGAAATTTACTTTTTTATGGCAAAAAGATATGCATTCCCCTTACTTTTGGGATAAAAAGCAGAAATTCCCCGTATTTTGAAGCAAAATTGCAGAAATTCTCATAATTTTCGGGCAAAAAAACAGAAATTCCCCGTATTTTGGAGCATAATTGCAGAAATTCCTCTAGTTGTGGTGCACAAAGACAGAAATTCCCTATATGTTGGGGCAAAAAGACAGAAATTCTCCTTATTTTGGGGCAAAACTCATAAATTCTACTTATTTTGGGGAAAAATTCCAGAAATTTCCCTTATTTTGGGGCAAAATTGCAGAAATTTCACTTATTTTGGGGCAAAATTGCAGAAATTGCACTTATTTCAGGGAAAAAAGGCAGAAATTTTCCTTATTTTGGGGCAAAAAGGCAGAAATTCCTAATATTTTCTGGCAAAAATGCAGAAATTCCCCTTATTTTGAGGTAAAAAGGCTGAAATTCCCCTTATTTGGGGGCAAAAAGGCAGAAATTTCCCTTATTTTGGGGCAAAATTGCAGAAATTTCACTTATTTACAGGCAAAAAGTCAGAAAATCTCCTTATTTTGGGGCAAAACTTAGAAATTCCTCTTATTTTGGGGCAAAATTCCAGAAATTTCCCTTATTTTGGGGAAAAATTGCAGAAATATCACTTATTTTGGGGCAAAATTGCAGAAATTTCACTTATTTCAGGGAAAAAAGGCACAAATTTTCCTTGTTTTGAGGCAAAAAGTCAGAAATTCCTAATATTTTGTGGCAAAAATGCAGAAATTCCCCTTATTTTGAGGTAAAAAGGCTGAAATTCCCCTTATTTGGGGGCAAAGAGGCAGAAATTTCCCTTATTTTGGGGCAAAATTGGAGAAATTTCACTTATTTACAGGCAAAAAGACAGAAATTCTCCTTTTTTTGGGGCAAAACTTAGAAATTCCACTTATTTTGGGGCAAAATTCCAGAAATTTCCTTTATTTTGGGGCAAAATTGCAGAAATTTCACTTATTTTGGGGCAAAATTGCAGAAATTTCACTTATTTCAGTGAAAAAAGGCACAAATTTTCCTTATTTTGGGGCAAAAAGTCAGAAATTCCTAATATTTTGTGGAAAAATGCAGAAATTCCCCTTATTTTGAGGTAAAATGCTGAAATTCCCCTTATTTGGGGGCAAAGAGGCAGAAATTTCCCTTATTTTGGGGCAAAATTAGAGAAATTTCACTTATTTCAGGGTAATAATTCAGAAATTCCCCTTATTTTGGGGCAAAAAAGACAGAAATTCCCTTTGTTTTGGGGGAAAAAGACAGAAATTCCATTTATTTAGAGACAAAAAGGCAGAAATTCCCCTTATTTTGGAGCAAAAATGTAGAAATTTACCTTTTTATGACAAAAAGGTATGCATTCCCCTTACTTTCAGGATTAAAAGCAGAAATTCCCCGTATTTTCAAGCAAAATTGCAGAAATTCTCATAATTTTCGGGCAAAAAGGCAGAAATTCTCTTTATTTTGGGGCAAAAAGACAGATGATCTCCATTTTTTGGGAGCAAACATTTAGAAATTCCCGTTATTTTGTGGCAAAATTGCAAAAATTTCCTTTACATTGGGGCAAAATTGCAGAAATTTCCCTTATTTTGGGGCAAAAATCAGAAATTCCCCTTCTTTTGGGGCAAAATTCAAGAAATTTCCTTTATTTTGGGGCAAAATTACAGGAATTTACCTTATTTTGGGGCAAAATTGAAGAAATTTTCCTTATTTGGGGCAAAATTTCAGAAATTTCACTTATTTTCAGGTAAAAAGGCTGAAATTTCCTTCATTTTGGGGCAAAAAGGGAGAAATTCCCCTTATTTGGGGCAAAATTGCAGAAATTTCCCTTATTATTGGGAAAAATTGCAGAAATTTTCCTTATTTTAGGGCAAAATTGCAGAAATTTCACTTATTTCAGAGAAAAAAAGCAAAAATTTTTCTTATTTTGGGGAAAAAAGGCAGAAATTCCCATTAATTTGTGGCAAAAAGGCAGAAATTTCCCTTATTTTTAAGCAAAATTGCAGAAATTTCACTTATTTCAGTGTAATAAGTCAGAAATTCCCCTTATTTTGAGGCAAAAAAGACAGAAATTCCCTTTGTTTTGAGGGAAAAAGACAGAAATTCCACTTATTTAGAGGCAAAAATGCAGAAATTTCCTTTATTTTAGAGCAAAAATGAAGAAATTTCCCTTTTTTATGGCAAAAAGTTATGCATTCCCCTTATTTTCGGGCAAAAAGGCACAAATTCCCCGTATTTTGGAGCATAATTGCAGAAATTCCGCTAGTTGTGGTGTATAAAGACAGAAATTCCCTATATGTTGGGGCAAAAAGACAGAAATTCTCCTTATTTTGGGGCAAAACTCAGAAATTCCACTAATTTAGGGCAAAATTCCAGAAATTTCCCTTATTTTGGGGCAAAATTGCAGAAATTTCACTTATTTTGGGGCAAAATTGTAGAAATTTCACTTATTTCAGGGAAAAAAGGCAGAAATTTTCTTTATTTTGGGGCAAAAAGGCAGAAATTCCTAATATTCTCTGGCAAAAATGCCAAAATTCCCTTTATTTTGAAGTAAAAAGGCTGAAATTCCCCTTATTTGGGGGCAAAAAGGCAGAAATTCCCCTTATTTTGGGGCAAAATTGCAGAAATTTCACTTATTTCAGTGTAATAAGTCAGAAATTCCTCTTTTTTTGAGGCAAAAAAGACAGAAATTCCCTTTGTTTTGAGGGAAAAAGACAGAAATTCCACTTATTTAGAGGCAAAAATGCAGAAATTTCCCTTATTTTGGAGCAAAAATGAAGAAATTTCCCTTTTTTATGGCAAAAAGTTATGCATTCCCCTTATTTTCGGGCAAAAAGGCAGAAATTCCCCGTATTTTGGAGCATAATTGCACAAATTCCACTAGTTGTGGTGCAGAACGACAGAAATTCCCTATATGTTGGGGCAAAAAGACAAATTCTCCTTATTTTGGGGCAAAACTCAGAAATTCCACTTATTTTGGGGCAAAATTCCAGAAATTTCCCTTATTTTGGGGCAAAATTGCAGAAATTTCACTTATTTTGGGGCAAAATTGCAGAAATTTCACTTATTTCAGGGAAAAAAAGAAGAAATTTTCTTTATTTTGGGGCAAAAAGGCAGAAATTCCTAATATATTCTGGCAAAAATGCAGAAATTCTTTTTATTTTTAGGTAAAAAGGCTGAAATTCCTTTTATTTGGGGGCAAAAAGGCAGAAATTTCCCTTATTTTGGGGCAAAATTGCAGAAATTTCACTTATTTAGAGGCAAAAATACAGAAATTCTGCTTATTTTGGGGCAAAACTTAGAAATTCCACTTATTTTCGGGCAAAATTCCAGAAATTTCCCTTATTTTGGGGCAACATTGCAGAAATTTCACTTATTTTGGGGCAAAATTGCAGAAATTTCACTTATTTCAGGGAAAAAAGGCACAAATTTTCCTTATTTTGGGGCAAAAAGTCAGAAATTCCTAATATTTTGTTGCAAAAATGCAGAAATTCCCCTTATTTTGAGGTAAAAAGGCTGAAATTCCTCTTATTTGGGGGCAAAGAGGCAGAAATTTCCATTATTTTGGGGCAAAATTGGAGAAATTTCACTTATTTCAGGGTAATAATTCAGAAATTCCCCTTATTTTGGTTCAAAAAAGACAGAAATTCCTTTTGTTTTGGGGAAAACGACAGAAATTCCACTTATTTAGAGGCAAAAAGGCAGAAATTCCCCTTATTTTGGAGCAAAAATGAAGAAATTTACCTTTTTATGGCAAAAAGGTATGCATTCCCCTTATTTTGGGATAAAAAGCAGAAATTCCCCGTATTTTGAAGCAAAATTGCAGAAATTCTCATAATTTTCGGGCAAAAATGCAGAAATTCCCCGTATTTTGGAGCATAATTGCAGAAATTCCTCTAGTTGTGGTGCACAAAGACAGAAATTCCCTATATGTTGGGGCAAAAAGACAGAAATTCTCCTTATTTTGGGGTAAAACTCATAAATTCTGCTTATTTTGGGGAAAAATTCCAGAAATTTCCCTTATTTTGGGGCAAAATTGCAGAAATTTCACTTATTTTGGGGCAAAATTGCAGAAATTTCACTTATTTCAGGGAAAAAAGGCAGAAATTTTCCTTATTTTGGGGCAAAAAGGTAGAAATTCCTAATATTTTCTGGCAAAAATGCAGAAATTCCCCTTATTTTGAGGTAAAAAGGCTGAAATTCCCCTTATTTGGGGGCAAAAAGGCAGAAATTTCCCTTATTTTGAGGCAAAATTGCAGAAATTTCAATTATTTAGAGGCAAAAATACAGAAATTCTCCTTATTTTGGGGCAGAACTTAGAAATTCCACTTATTTGGGGGCAAAATTCCAGAAATTTCCCTTATTTTGGGGCAACATTGCAGAAATTTTACTTATTTTCGGGCAAAATTGCAGAAATTTCACTTATTTCAGGGAAAAAAGGCACAAATTTTCCTTATCTTGGGGCAAAAAGTCAGAAATTCCTAATATTTTGTGGCAAAAATGCAGAAATTCCCCTTATTTTGAGGTAAAAAGGCTGAAATTCCCCTTATTTGTGGGCACAGAGGCAGAAATTTCCATTATTTTCGGGCAAAATTGGAGAAATTTCACTTATTTCAGGGTAATAATTCAGAAATTCCCCTTATTTTGGGTCAAAAAAGACAGAAATTCCTTTTGTTTTGGGGGAAAAAGACAGAAATTCCACTTATTTAGAGGCAAAAAGGCAGAAATTCCCTTTATTTTGAAGGAAAAAATGAAGAAATTTACTTTTTTATGGCAAAAAGATATGCATTCCCCTTACTTTTGGGATAAAAAGCAGAAATTCCCCGTATTTTGAAGCAAAATTGCAGAAATTCTCATAATTTTCGGGCAAAAAAACAGAAATTCCCCGTATTTTGGAGCATAATTGCAGAAATTCCTCTAGTTGTGGTGCACAAAGACAGAAATTCCCTATATGTTGGGGCAAAAAGACAGAAATTCTCCTTATTTTGGGGCAAAACTCATAAATTCTACTTATTTTGGGGAAAAATTCCAGAAATTTCCCTTATTTTGGGGCAAAATTGCAGAAATTTCACTTATTTTGGGGCAAAATTGCAGAAATTGCACTTATTTCAGGGAAAAAAGGCAGAAATTTTCCTTATTTTGGGGCAAAAAGGCAGAAATTCCTAATATTTTCTGGCAAAAATGCAGAAATTCCCCTTATTTTGAGGTAAAAAGGCTGAAATTCCCCTTATTTGGGGGCAAAAAGGCAGAAATTTCCCTTATTTTGGGGCAAAATTGCAGAAATTTCACTTATTTACAGGCAAAAAGTCAGAAAATCTCCTTATTTTGGGGCAAAACTTAGAAATTCCTCTTATTTTGGGGCAAAATTCCAGAAATTTCCCTTATTTTGGGGAAAAATTGCAGAAATATCACTTATTTTGGGGCAAAATTGCAGAAATTTCACTTATTTCAGGGAAAAAAGGCACAAATTTTCCTTGTTTTGAGGCAAAAAGTCAGAAATTCCTAATATTTTGTGGCAAAAATGCAGAAATTCCCCTTATTTTGAGGTAAAAAGGCTGAAATTCCCCTTATTTGGGGGCAAAGAGGCAGAAATTTCCCTTATTTTGGGGCAAAATTGGAGAAATTTCACTTATTTACAGGCAAAAAGACAGAAATTCTCCTTTTTTTGGGGCAAAACTTAGAAATTCCACTTATTTTGGGGCAAAATTCCAGAAATTTCCTTTATTTTGGGGCAAAATTGCAGAAATTTCACTTATTTTGGGGCAAAATTGCAGAAATTTCACTTATTTCAGTGAAAAAAGGCACAAATTTTCCTTATTTTGGGGCAAAAAGTCAGAAATTCCTAATATTTTGTGGAAAAATGCAGAAATTCCCCTTATTTTGAGGTAAAATGCTGAAATTCCCCTTATTTGGGGGCAAAGAGGCAGAAATTTCCCTTATTTTGGGGCAAAATTAGAGAAATTTCACTTATTTCAGGGTAATAATTCAGAAATTCCCCTTATTTTGGGGCAAAAAAGACAGAAATTCCCTTTGTTTTGGGGGAAAAAGACAGAAATTCCATTTATTTAGAGACAAAAAGGCAGAAATTCCCCTTATTTTGGAGCAAAAATGTAGAAATTTACCTTTTTATGACAAAAAGGTATGCATTCCCCTTACTTTCAGGATTAAAAGCAGAAATTCCCCGTATTTTCAAGCAAAATTGCAGAAATTCTCATAATTTTCGGGCAAAAAGGCAGAAATTCTCTTTATTTTGGGGCAAAAAGACAGATGATCTCCATTTTTTGGGAGCAAACATTTAGAAATTCCCGTTATTTTGTGGCAAAATTGCAAAAATTTCCTTTACATTGGGGCAAAATTGCAGAAATTTCCCTTATTTTGGGGCAAAAATCAGAAATTCCCCTTCTTTTGGGGCAAAATTCAAGAAATTTCCTTTATTTTGGGGCAAAATTACAGGAATTTACCTTATTTTGGGGCAAAATTGAAGAAATTTTCCTTATTTGGGGCAAAATTTCAGAAATTTCACTTATTTTCAGGTAAAAAGGCTGAAATTTCCTTCATTTTGGGGCAAAAAGGGAGAAATTCCCCTTATTTGGGGCAAAATTGCAGAAATTTCCCTTATTATTGGGAAAAATTGCAGAAATTTTCCTTATTTTAGGGCAAAATTGCAGAAATTTCACTTATTTCAGAGAAAAAAAGCAAAAATTTTTCTTATTTTGGGGAAAAAAGGCAGAAATTCCCATTAATTTGTGGCAAAAAGGCAGAAATTTCCCTTATTTTTAAGCAAAATTGCAGAAATTTCACTTATTTCAGTGTAATAAGTCAGAAATTCCCCTTATTTTGAGGCAAAAAAGACAGAAATTCCCTTTGTTTTGAGGGAAAAAGACAGAAATTCCACTTATTTAGAGGCAAAAATGCAGAAATTTCCTTTATTTTAGAGCAAAAATGAAGAAATTTCCCTTTTTTATGGCAAAAAGTTATGCATTCCCCTTATTTTCGGGCAAAAAGGCACAAATTCCCCGTATTTTGGAGCATAATTGCAGAAATTCCGCTAGTTGTGGTGTATAAAGACAGAAATTCCCTATATGTTGGGGCAAAAAGACAGAAATTCTCCTTATTTTGGGGCAAAACTCAGAAATTCCACTAATTTAGGGCAAAATTCCAGAAATTTCCCTTATTTTGGGGCAAAATTGCAGAAATTTCACTTATTTTGGGGCAAAATTGTAGAAATTTCACTTATTTCAGGGAAAAAAGGCAGAAATTTTCTTTATTTTGGGGCAAAAAGGCAGAAATTCCTAATATTCTCTGGCAAAAATGCCAAAATTCCCTTTATTTTGAAGTAAAAAGGCTGAAATTCCCCTTATTTGGGGGCAAAAAGGCAGAAATTCCCCTTATTTTGGGGCAAAATTGCAGAAATTTCACTTATTTCAGTGTAATAAGTCAGAAATTCCTCTTTTTTTGAGGCAAAAAAGACAGAAATTCCCTTTGTTTTGAGGGAAAAAGACAGAAATTCCACTTATTTAGAGGCAAAAATGCAGAAATTTCCCTTATTTTGGAGCAAAAATGAAGAAATTTCCCTTTTTTATGGCAAAAAGTTATGCATTCCCCTTATTTTCGGGCAAAAAGGCAGAAATTCCCCGTATTTTGGAGCATAATTGCACAAATTCCACTAGTTGTGGTGCAGAACGACAGAAATTCCCTATATGTTGGGGCAAAAAGACAAATTCTCCTTATTTTGGGGCAAAACTCAGAAATTCCACTTATTTTGGGGCAAAATTCCAGAAATTTCCCTTATTTTGGGGCAAAATTGCAGAAATTTCACTTATTTTGGGGCAAAATTGCAGAAATTTCACTTATTTCAGGGAAAAAAAGAAGAAATTTTCTTTATTTTGGGGCAAAAAGGCAGAAATTCCTAATATATTCTGGCAAAAATGCAGAAATTCTTTTTATTTTTAGGTAAAAAGGCTGAAATTCCTTTTATTTGGGGGCAAAAAGGCAGAAATTTCCCTTATTTTGGGGCAAAATTGCAGAAATTTCACTTATTTAGAGGCAAAAATACAGAAATTCTCCTTATTTTGGGGCAAAACTTAGAAATTCCACTTATTTGGGGGCAAAATTCCAGAAATTTCCCTTATTTTGGGGCAACATTGCTGAAATTTCACTTATTTTCTGGCAAAACTGCAGAAATTTCACTTATTTCAGGGAAAAAAGGCACAAATTTTCCTTTTTTTGGGGCAAAAAGTCAGAAATTCCTAATATTTTGTGGCAAAAATGCAGAAATTCCCCTTATTTTGAGGTAAAAAGGCTGAAATTCCCCTTATTTGGGGGCAAAGAGGCAGAAATTTCCATTATTTTGGGGCAAAATTGGAGAAATTTCACTTATTTCAGAGTAATAATTCAGAAATTCCCCTTATTTTGGGTTCAAAAAAACAGAAATTCCTTTTGTTTTGGGGGAAAAAGACCGAAATTCCACTTATTTAGAGGCAAAAAGGCAGAAAATCCCCTTATTTTGAAGGAAAAAATGAAGAAATTTACCTTTTTATGGCAAAAAGATATGCATTCCCCTTACTTTTGGGATAAAAAGCAGAAATTCCCCGTATTTTGAAGCAAAATTGCAGAAATTCTCATAATTTTCGGGCAAAAAGGCAGAAATTCTTTTTATTTTGGGGCAAAAAGACAGAAGATCTCCTTTTTTCGGGAGCAAACATTAAGAAATTCCCCTTATTTTGGGGCAAAATTGCAGAAATTTCCCTTATTTTGGGGCAAAAATCAGAAATTCCCCTTCTTTTGGGGCAAAATTCAAGAAATTTCCTTTATTTTGGGGCAAAATTACAAAAATTTGCCTTATTTTGGGGCAAAATTGAAGAAATTTTCCTTATTTGGGGCAAAATTTCAGAAATTTCACTTATTTTCAGGTAAAAAGGCTGAAATTTCCTTCATTTTGGGGCAAAAAGGGAGAAATTCCCCTTATTTTGGGGCAAAATTGCAGAAATTTCCCTTATTATTGGGAAAAATTGCAGAAATTTTCCTTATTTTAGGGCAAAATTGCAGAAATTTCACTTATTTCAGAGAAAAAAAGCAAAAATTTTTCTTATTTTGGGGAAAAAAGGCAGAAATTCCCATTAATTTGTGGCAAAAAGGCAGAAATTTCCCATATTTTTAAGCAAAATTGCAGAAAGTTCACTTATTTCAGTGTAATAAGTCAGAAATTCCCCTTATTTTGAGGCAAAAAAGACAGAAATTCCCTTTGTTTTGAGGGAAAAAGACAGAAATTCCACTTATTTAGAGGCAAAAATGCAGAAATTTCCCTTATTTTAGAGCAAAAATGAAGAAATTTCCCTTTTTTATGGCAAAAAGTTATGCATTCCCCTTATTTTCGGGCAAAAAGGCACAAATTCCCTGTATTTTGGAGCATAATTGCAGAAATTCCGCTAGTTGTGGTGCATAAAGACAGAAATTCCCTATATGTTGGGGCAAAAAGACAGAAATTCTCCTTATTTTGGGGCAAAACTCAGAAATTCCACTAATTTAGGGCAAAATTCCAGAAATTTCCCTTATTTTGGGGCAAAATTGCAGAAATTTCACTTATTTTGTGGCAAAATTGTAGAAATTTCACTTATTTCAGAGAAAAAAAGCAGAAATTTTCTTTATTTTGGGGCAAAAAGGCTGAAATTCCTAATATTCTCTGGCAAAAATGCAGAAATTCCATTTATTTTGAAGTAAAAAGGCTGAAATTCCCCTTATTTGGGGGCAAAAAGGCAGAAATTCCCCTTATTTTGGGGCAAAATTGCAGAAATTTCACTTATTATCAGGGTAATAATTCAGAAATTCCCCTTATTTTGGGGCAAAAAAGACAGAAATTTTTTTTGTTTTGGGGAAAAAAGACAGAAATTCCACTTATTTAGAGGCAAAAAGGCAGAAATTCCCCTTATTTTGAAGAAAAAATGAAGAAATTTACCTTTTTATGTCAAAAAGATATGCATTCCCCTTACTTTTGGGATAAAAAGCAGAAATTACCCATATTTTGAAGCAAAATTGCAGAAATTCTCATAATTTTCGGGCAAAAAGGCAGAAATTCTCCTTATTTTGGGGCAAAAAGACAGAAGATCTCCTTTTTTCGGGAGCAAACATTCAGAAATTCCCCTTATTTTGGGGCAAAATTGCAGAAATTTCCTTTACATTGGGGCAAAATTGCAGAAATTTCCCTTATTTTGGGGCAAAATTGCAGAAATTTCACTTACTTCAGGGTAATAAGTCAGAAATTCCCCTTATTTTGGGGCAAAAATGAAGAAATGTCCCTTTTAATGGCAAAAAGATATGCATTCCCATTATTTTCAGGCAAAAAGGCAGAAATTCCCCGTATTTTTGAGCAAAATTGCAGAAATTTTCCAAATTTGGGGCAAAATGCAGAAATTCCCTTTATTTTGGGGCAAAAATCAGAAATTCCCCTTATTTTGGGGCAAAATTGCAGAAATTTCACTTATTTCAGTGTAATAAGTCAGAAATTCCTCTTTTTTTGAGGCAAAAAAGACAGAAATTCCCTTTGTTTTGAGGGAAAAAGACAGAAATTCCACTTATTTAGAGGCAAAAATGCAGAAATTTCCCTTATTTTGGAGCAAAAATGAAGAAATTTCCCTTTTTTATGGCAAAAAGTTATGCATTCCCCTTATTTTCGGGCAAAAAGGCAGAAATTCCCCGTATTTTGGAGCATAATTGCACAAATTCCCCTAGTTGTGGTGCAGAACGACAGAAATTCCCTATATGTTGGGGCAAAAAGACAGAAATTCTCCTTATTTTGGGGCAAAACTCAGAAATTCCACTTATTTTGGGGCAAAATTCCAGAAATTTCCCTTATTTTGGGGCAAAATTGCAGAAATTTCACTTATTTTGGGGCAAAATTGCAGATATTTCACTTATTTCAGGGAAAAAAGGCAGAAATTTTCTTTATTTTGGGGCAAAAAGGCAGAAATTCCTAATATTTTCTGGCAAAAATGCAGAAATTCCCCTTATTTTTAGGTAAAAAGGCTGAAATTCCTTTTATTTGGGGGCAAAAAGGCAGAAATTTCCCTTATTTTGGGGCAAAATTGCAGAAATTTCACTTATTTAGAGGCACAAAGACAGAAATTCTCCTTATTTTGGGGCAAAACTTAGAAATTCCACGTATTTTGGGGCAAAATTCCAGAAATTTCCCTTATTTTGGGGAAAAATTGCAGAAATTTCAATTATTTTGGGGCAAAATTGCAGAAATTTCACTTATTTCAGGGAAAAAAGGAACAAATTTTCCTTATTTTGGGGCAAAAAGTCAGAAATTCCTAATATTTTGTGGCAAAAATGTAGAAATTCCCCCTATTTTGAGGTAAAAGGCTGAAATTTCCCTTATTTGGGGGCAAAGAGGCAGAAATTTCCATTATTTTGGGGCAAAATTGGAGAAATTTCACTTATTTCAGGGTAATAATTCAGAAAATCCCCCTTATTTTGGGGCAAAAAAGACAGAAATTCCTTTTGTTTTGGGGGAAAAAGACAGAAATTCCACTTATTTAGAGGGAAAAAGGCAGAAATTCCCCTTATTTTGAAGAAAAAATGAAGAAATTTACCTTTTTATGGCAAAAAGATATGCATTCCCCTTACTTTTGGGATAAAAAGCAGAAATTCCCCGTATTTTGAAGCAAAATTGCAGAAATTCTCATAATTTTCGGGCAAAAAGGCAGAAATTCTCCTTATTTTGGGGCAAAAAGACAGAAGATCTCCTTTTTTCGGGAGCAAACATTCATAAATTCCCCTTATTTGGGGGCAAAATTGCAGAAATTTCCTTTACATTGGGGCAAAATTGCAGAAATTTCCCTTATTTTGGGGCAAAATTGCAGAAATTTCACCTACTTTAGGGTAATAAGTCAGAAATTCCCCTTATTTTGGGGCAAAAAAGACAGAAATTCTCTTTGTTTTGGGGGAAAAAGACAGAAATTCCACTTATTTAGAGGCAAAAAGGCAGAAATTCCCTTTATTTTGGAGCAAAAATGAAGAAATGTCCCTTTTAATGGCAAAAAGGTATGCATTCCCATTATTTTCAGGCAAAAAGGCAGAAATTCCCCGTATTTTGGAGCAAAATTGCACAAATTCCCCAAATTTGGGGCAAAATGCAGAAATTCCCTTTATTTTGGGGCAAATTCAGAAATTCCCCTTATTTTGGGGCAAAATTGCAGAAATTTCACTTATTTCAGTGTAATAAGTCAGAAATTCCTCTTTTTTTTAGGCAAAAAAGACAGAAATTCCCTTTGTTTTGAGGGAAAAAGACAGAAATTCCACTTATTTAGAGCCAAAAATGCAGAAATTTCCCTTATTTTGGAGCAAAAATGAAGAAATTTCCCTTTTTTATGGCAAAAAGTTATGCATTCCCCTTATTTTCGGGCAAAAAGGCAGAAATTCCCCATATTTTGGAGCATAATTGCACAAATTCCCCTAGTTGTGGTGCAGAAAGACAGAAATTCCCTATATGTTGGGGCAAAAAGACAGAAATTCTCCTTATTTTGGGGCAAAACTCAGAAATTCCACTTATTTTGGGGCAAAATTCCAGAAATTTCCCTTATTTTGGGGCAAAATTGCAGAAATTTCACTTATTTTGGGGCAAAATTGCAGAAATTTCACTTATTTCAGGGAAAAAAGTAAGAAATTTTCTTTATTTTGGGGCAAAAAAGCAGAAATTCCTAATATTTTCTGGCAAAAATGCAGAAATTCCACTTATTTTTACGTAAAAAGGCTGAAATTTCTTTTATTTGGGGGCAAAAGGCAGAAATTTTCCTTATTTTGGGGCAAAATTGCAGAAATTTCACTTATTTAGAGGCAAAATACAAAAATTCTGCTTATTTTGGGGCAAAACTTAGAAATTCCACGTATTTTGGGGCAAAATTCCAGAAATTTCCCTTATTTTGGGGCAAAATTGCAGAAATTTCACTTATTTTGGGGCAAAATTGCAGAAATTTCACTTATTTCAGGGAAAAAAGGAACAAATTTTCCTTATTTTGGGGCAAAAAAGACAGAAATTCCTTTTGTTTTGGGGGAAAAATACAGAAATTCCACTTATTTAGAGGCAAAAAGGCAGAAATTCCCCTTATTTTGAAGAAAAAATGAAGAAATTTACCTTTTTATGTCAAAAAGATATGCATTCCCCTTACTTTTGGGATAAAAAGCAGAAATTACCCATATTTTGAAGCAAAATTGCAGAAATTCTCATAATTTTCGGGCAAAAAGGCAGAAATTCTCCTTATTTTGGGGCAAAAAGACAGAAGATCTCCTATTTCGGGAGCAAACATTCAGAAATTCCCCTTATTTTGGGGCAAAATTGCAGAACTTTCCTTTACATTGGGGCAAAATTGCAGAAATTTCCCTTATTTTGGGGCAAAATTGCAGAAATTTCACTTACTTCAGGGTAATAAGTCAGAAATTCCCCTTATTTTGGGGCAAAAATGAAGAAATGTCCCTTTTAATGGCAAAAAGATATGCATTCCCATTATTTTCAGGCAAAAAGGCAGAAATTCCCCGTATTTTGGAGCAAAATTGCAGAAATTTTCCAAATTTGGGGCAAAATGCAGAAATTCCCTTTATTTTGGGGCAAAAATCAGAAATTCCCCTTATTTTGGGGCAAAATTGCAGAAATTTCACTTATTTCAGTGTAATAAGTCAGAAATTCCTCTTTTTTGGGGGCAAAAAAGACAGAAATTCCCTTTGTTTTGAGGGAAAAAGACAGAAATTCCACTTATTTAGAGGCAAAAATGCAGAAATTTCCCTTATTTTGGAGCAAAAATGAAGAAATTTCCCTTTTTTATGGCAAAAAGTTATGCAATCCCCTTATTTTCGGGCAAAAAGGCAGAAATTCTCCGTATTTTGGAGCATAATTGCACAAATTCCCCTAGTTGTGGTGCAGAACGACAGAAATTCCCTATATGTTGGGGCAAAAAGACAGAAATTCTCCTTATTTTGGGGCAAAACTCAGAAATTCCACTTATTTTGGGGCAAAATTCCAGAAATTTCCCTTATTTTGGGGCAAAATTGCAGAAATTTCACTTATTTTGGGGCAAAATTGCAGATATTTCACTTATTTCAGGGAAAAAAGGAAGAAATTTTCTTTATTTTGGGGCAAAAAGGCAGAAATTCCTAATATTTTCTGGCAAAAATGCAGAAATTCCCCTTATTTTTAGGTAAAAAGGCTGAAATTCCTTTTATTTGGGGGCAAAAAGGCAGAAATTTCCCTTATTGTGGGGCAAAATTGCAGAAATTTCACTTATTTAGAGGCACAAAGACAGAAATTCTCCTTATTTTGGGGCAAAACTTAGAAATTCCACGTATTTTGGGGCAAAATTCCAGAAATTTCCCTTATTTTGGGGAAAAATTGCAGAAATTTCAATTATTTTGTGGCAAAATTGCAGAAATTTCACTTATTTCAGGGAAAAAAGGAACAAATTTTCCTTATTTTGGGGCAAAAAGTCAGAAATTCCTAATATTTTGTGGCAAAAATGCAGAAATTCCCCCTATTTTGAGGTAAAAGGCTGAAATTTCCCTTATTTGGGGGCAAAGAGGCAGAAATTTCCATTATTTTGGGGCAAAATTGGAGAAATTTCACTTATTTCAGGGTAATAATTCAGAAAATCCCCCTTATTTTGGGGCAAAAAAGACAGAAATTCCTTTTGTTTTGGGGGAAAAAGACAGAAATTCCACTTATTTAGAGGGAAAAAGGCAGAAATTCCCCTTATTTTGAAGAAAAAATGAAGAAATTTACCTTTTTATGGCAAAAAGATATGCATTCCCCTTCCTTTTGGGATAAAAAGCAGAAATTCCCCGTATTTTGAAGCAAAATTGCAGAAATTCTCATAATTTTCGGGCAAAAAGGCAGAAATTCTCCTTATTTTGGGGCAAAAAGACAGAAGATCTCCTTTTTTCGGAAGCAAACATTCAGAAATTCCCCTTATTTGGGGGCAAAATTGCAGAAATTTCCTTTACATTGGGGCAAAATTGCAGAAATTTCCCTTATTTTGGGGCAAAATTGCAGAAATTTCACCTACTTTAGGGTAATAAGTCAGAAATTCCCCTTATTTTGGGGCAAAAAAGACAGAAATTCTCTTTGTTTTGGGGGAAAAAGACAGAAATTCCACTTATTTAGAGGCAAAAAGGCAGAAATTCCCTTTATTTTGGAGCAAAAATGAAGAAATGTCCCTTTTAATGGCAAAAAGGTATGCATTCCCATTATTTTCAGGCAAAAAGGCAGAAATTCCCCGTATTTTGGAGCAAAATTGCACAAATTCCCCAAATTTGGGGCAAAATGCAGAAATTCCCTTTATTTTGGGGCAAAAATCAGAAATTCCCCTTATTTTGGGGCAAAATTGCAGAAATTTCACTTATTTCAGTGTAATAAGTCAGAAATTCCTCTTTTTTTGAGGCAAAAAAGACAGAAATTCCCTTTGTTTTGAGGGAAAAAGACAGAAATTCCACTTATTTAGAGCCAAAAATGCAGAAATTTCCCTTATTTTGGAGCAAAAATGAAGAAATTTCCCCTTTTTATGGCAAAAAGTTATGCATTCCCCTTATTTTCGGGCAAAAAGGCAGAAATTCCCCGTATTTTGGAGCATAATTGCAGAAATTCCCCTAGTTGTGGTGCAGAAAGACAGAAATTCCCTATATGTTGGGGCAAAAAGACAGAAATTCTCCTTATTTTGGGGCAAAACTCAGAAATTCCACTTATTTTGGGGCAAAATCCAGAAATTTCCCTTATTTTGGGGCAAAATTGCAGAAATTTCACTTATTTTGGGGCAAAATTGCAGAAATTTCACTTATTTCAGGGAAAAAAGTAAGAAATTTTCTTTATTTTGGGGCAAAAAGGCAGAAATTCCTAATATTTTCTGGCAAAAATGCAGAAATTCCACTTATTTTTACGTAAAAAGGCTGAAATTTCTTTTATTTGGGGGCAAAAGGCAGAAATTTTCCTTATTTTGGGGCAAAATTGCAGAAATTTCACTTATTTAGAGGCAAAATATAAAAATTCTGCTTATTTTGGGGCAAAACTTAGAAATTCCACGTATTTTGGGGCAAAATTCCAGAAATTTCCCTTATTTTGGGGCAAAATTGCAGAAATTTCACTTATTTTGGGGCAAAATTGCAGAAATTTCACTTATTTCAGGGAAAAAAGGAACAAATTTTCCTTATTTTGGGGCAAAAAGTCAGAAATTCCTAATATTTTGTGGCAAAATTGTAGAAATTCCCCTTATTTTGAGGTAAAAAGGCTGAAATTCCCCTTATTTGGGGGCAAAGAGGCAGAAATTTCCATTACTTTGGGGCAAAATTGGAGAAATTTCACTTATTTCAGGTTAATAATTCAGAAATTCCCCTTATTTTGGTTCAAAAAAGACAGAAATTCCTTTTGTTTTGTGGGAAAAAGACAGAAATTCCACTTATTTAGAGGCAAAAAGGCAGAAATTCCCCTTATTTTGGAGCAAAAATGAAGAAATTTCCCTTTTTTATGGCAAAAAGTTATGCATTCCCCTTATTTTCGGGTAAAAAGGCAGAAATTCCCCATATTATGGAGCATAATTGCAGAAATTCCCCTAGTTGTGGTGCAGAAAGACAGAAATTCCCTATATGTTTGGGCAAAAAGACAGAAATTCTTCTTATTTTGGGGCAAAACTCAGAAATTCTACTTATTTTGGGGCAAAATTCCAGAAATTTCCCTTATTTTGGGGAAAAATTGCAGAAATTTCACTTATTTTGGGGCAAAATTGCAGAAATTTCACTTATTTCAGAAAAAAAAAGGCAGAAATTTTCTCTATTTTGGGGCAAAAAAACAGAAATTCCTAATATTTTCTGGCAAAAATGCAGAAATTCCCCTTATTTTGAGGTAAAAAGGCTGAAATTCCCCTTATTTGGGGGCAAAAAGGCAAAAATTTCCCTTATGTTTGGGCCAAAGTGCAGAAATATCACTTATTTCAGGGTAATAATTCAGAAATTCCCCTTATTTTGGGGCAAAAAAGACAGAAATTCCCTTTGTTTTGGGGGAAAAAGACAGAAATTCCATTTATTTAGAGGGAAAAAGGCAGAAATTCCCCTTATTTTGGAGCAAAAATGAAGAAATTTACCTTTTTATGGCAAAAAGGTATGCATTCCCCTTACTTTCGGGATAAAAAGCAGAAATTCCCCGTATTTTGAAGCAAAATTGCAGAAATTCTCATAATTTTCGGGCAAAAACGCAGAAATTCTCCTTATTTTGGGGCAAAAAGACAGAAGATCTTTTTTTTTTTTTTGGGAGCAAACATTCAGAAATTCTCGTTATTTTGGGGCAAAATTGCAGAAATTTCCTTTACATTGGGGCAAAATTGCAGAAATTTCCCTTATTTTGGGGCAAAAATCAGAAATTCCCCTTCTTTTGGGGCAAAATTCAAGAAATTTCCTTTATTTTGGGGCAAAATTACAGGAATTTACCTTATTTTGGGGCAAAATTGAAGAAATTTACCTTATTTGGTGCAAAATTGCAGAAATTTCACTTATTTTCAGGTAAAAAGGCTGAAATTTCCTTCATTTTGAGGCAAAAAGGGAGAAATTCCCCTTATTTTGGGGCAAAATTTCAGAAATTTCCCTTATTATTGGGAAAAATTGCAGAAATTTTCCTTATTTTAGGGCAAAATTGCAGAAATTTCACTTATTTCAGAGAAAAAAAGCAAAAATTTTTCTAATTTTGGGGCAAAAAGGCAGAAATTTCCATTAATTTGTGGCAAAAAGTCAGAAATTCACCTTATTTTGGTGTAAAATGCAGAAATTTCACATATTTCAGGGCAAAAAGGCAGCAATTTCCCTTATTTTGGGGCAAAATTGCAGAAATTTCACTTATTTCAGTGTAATAAGTCATAAATTCCCCTTATTTTGAGGCAAAAAAGACAGAAATTCCCTTTGTTTTGAGGGAAAAAGACAGAAATTCCACTTATTTAGAGGCAAAAATGCAGAAATTTCCCTTTTTTTGGAGCAAAAATGAAGAAATTTCCCATTTTTATGGCAAAAAGTTATGCATTCCCCTTATTTTCGGGCAAAAAGGAAGAAATTCCCCATACTTTGGAGCATAATTGCCGAAATTCCCCTAGTTGTGGTGCAGAAAGACAGAAATTCCCTATATGTTGGGGCAAAAAGACAGAAATTCTCCTTATTTTGGGGCAAAACTCAGAAATTCCACTTATTTTGGGGCAAAATTCCAGAAATTTCCCTTATTTTGGGGCAAAATTGCAGAAATTTCACTTATTTTGGGGCAAAATTGCAGAAATTTCACTTATTTCAGGGAAAAAAGTAAGAAATTTTCTATATTTTGGGGAAAAAAGGCAGAAATTCCTAATATTTTCTGGCAAAAATGCAGAAATTCCACTTATTTTGAGGTAAAAAGGCTGAAATTCCCCTTATTTGGGGGCAAAAAAGCAGAAATTTCCCTTATTTTAAGGCAAAATTGCAGAAATTTCACTTATTTGGAGGCCGAAAGACAGAAATTCTCCTTATTTTGGGGCAGAACTTAGAAATTCCACTTATTTTGGGGCAAAATTCCAGAAATTTCCCTTATTTTGGGGAAAAATTGCAGAAATTTCACTTATTTTGGGGCAAAATTGCAGAAATTTCACTTATTTCAGGGAAAAAAGGAACAAATTTTCCTTATTTTGGGGCAAAAAGTCAGAAATTCCTAATATTTTGTGGCAAAATTGCAGAAATTCCCCTTATTTTGAGGTAAAAAGGCTGAAATTCCCCTTATTTGGTGGCAAAGAGGCAGAAATTTCCCTTATTTTGGGGCAAAATTGGAGAAATTTCACTTATTTCAGGATAATAATTCAAAAATTCCCCTTATTTTGGGGCAAAAAAGACAGAAATTCCCTTTGTTTTGAGGGAAAAAGACAGAAATTCCACTTATTTAGAGGCAAAAATGAAGAAATTTCCCTTATTTTGGAGCAAAAATGAAGAAATTTCCCTTTTTTATGGCAAAAAGTTATGCATTCCCCTTATTTTCGGGCAAAAAGGCAGAAATTCCCCGTATTTTGGAGCATAATTGCAGAAATTCCCCTAGTTGTGGTGCAGAAAGACAGAAATTCCCTATATGTTGGGGCAAAAAGACAGAAATTCTCCTTATTTTGGGGCAAAACTCAGAAATTCCACTTATTTTGGGGCAAAATTCCAGAAATTTCCCTTATTTTGGGGCAAAATTGCAGAAATTTCACTTATTTTGGGGCAAAATTGCAGAAATTTCACTTATTTCAGGGAAAAAAGTAAGAAATTTTCTTTATTTTGGGGCAAAAAGGCAGAAATTCCTAATATTTTCTGGCAAAAATGCAGAAATTCCACTTATTTTGAGGTAAAAAGGCTGAAATTCCCCTTATTTGGGGGCAAAAAAGCAGAAATTTCCCTTATTTTAAGGTAAAATTGCAGAAATTTCACTTATTTGGAGGCAAAAAGACAGAAATTCTCCTTATTTTGGGGCAGAACTTAGAAATTCCACTTATTTTGGGGCAAAATTCCAGAAATTTCCCTTTTTTGGGGAAAAATTGCAGAAATTTCACTTATTTTGGGGCAAAATTGCAGAAATTTCACTTATTTCAGGGAAAAAAGGAACAAATTTTTCTTATTTTGGGGCAAAAAGTCAGAAATTCCTAATATTTTGTGGCAAAAATGCAGAAATTCCCCTTATTTTGAGGTAAAAAGGTTGAAATTCCCCTTATTTGGTGGCAAAGAGGCAGAAATTTCCCTTATTTTGGGGCAAAATTGGAGAAATATCACTTATTTCAGGATAATAATTCAGAAATTCCCCTTATTTTGGGGCAAAAAAGACAGAAATTCCCTTTGTTTTGGGGGGAAAAGACAGAAATTCCATTTATTTAGAGGCAAAAAGGCAGAAATTCCCCTTATTTTGGAGCAAAAATGAAGAAATTTACCTTTATGGCAAAAAGGTATGCATTCCCCTTACTTTCGGGATAAAAAGCAGAAATTCCCCGTATTTTGAAGCAAAATTGCAGAAATTCTCATAATTTTCGGGCAAAAAGGCAGAAATTCTCCTTATTTTGGGGCAAAAAGACAGAAGATCTTTTTTTTTTTTGGGAGCAAACATTCATAAATTCTCGTTATTTTGGGGCAAAATTGCAGAAATTTCCTTTACATTGGGGCAAAATTGCAGAAATTTCCCTTATTTTGGGGCAAAAATCAGAAATTCCCCTTCTTTTCGGGCAAAATTCAAGAAATTTCCTTTATTTTGGGGCAAAATTACAAGGCTTTACCTTATTTTGGGGCAAAATTGAAGAAATTTACCTTATTTGGTGCAAAATTGCAGAAATTTCACTTATTTTCAGGAAAAAAAGGCTGAAATTTCCTTCATTTTGGGGCAAAAAGGGAGAAATTCCCCTTATTTTGGGGCAAAATTGCAGAAATTTCCCTTATTATTGGGAAAAATTGCAGAAATTTTCTTTATTTTAGGGCAAAATTGCAGAAATTTCACTTATTTCAGAGAAAAAAAGCAAAAATTTTTCTTATTTTGGGGCAAAAAGGCAGAAATTTCCATTAATTTGTGGCAAAAAGGCAGAAATTCACTTTATTTTGGTGAAAAATGCAGAAATTTCACATATTCAGGGCAAAAAGGCAGCAATTTCCCTTATTTTGTGGCAAAATTGCAGAAATTTCACTTATTTCAGGGTAATAATTCAGAAATTCCTATTATTTTGGGGCAAAAAAGACAGAAATTCCCTTTGTTTTGGGGGAAAAAGACAGAAATTCCATTTATTTAGAGGCAAAAAGGCAGAAATTCCCCTTATTTTGGAGCAAAAATGAAGAAATTTACTTTTTTATTGCAAAAAGGTATGCATTCCCCTTACTTTCGGGATAAAAAGCAGAAATTCCCCGTATTTTGAAGCAAAATTGCAGAAATTCTCATAATTTTCGGGCAAAATGCAGAAATTCTCCTTATTTTGGGGCAAAAAGAGAGAAGATCTGTTTTTTTGGGAGCAAACATTCAGAAATTCTCGTTATTTTTGGGCAAAATTGCAGAAATTTCCTTTACATTGGGGCAAAATTGCAGAAATTTCCCTTATTTTGGGGCAAAAATCAGAAATTCCCCTTTTTGGGGGCAAAATTCAAGAAATTTCCTTTATTTTGGAGCAAAATTACAGGAATTTTCCTTATTTTGGGGCAAAATTGAAGAAATTTACCTTATTTGGTGCAAAATTGCAGAAATTTCACTTATTCTCATGTAAAAAGGCTGAAATTTCCTTCATTTTGGGGCAAAAAGGGAGAAATTCCCCTTATTTTGGGGCAAAATTGCAGAAATTTCCCTTATTATTGGGAAAAATTGCAGAAATTTTCCTTATTTTAGGGCAAAATTGCAGAAATTTCACTTATTTCAGAGAAAAAAAGCAAAAATTTTTCTTATTTTGGGGCAAAAAGGCAGAAATTTCCATTAATTTGTGGCAAAAAGGCAGAAATTCACCTTATTTTGGTGTAAAATGCAGAAATTTCACATATTTCAGGGCAAAAAGGCAGCAATTTCCCTTATTTTGGGGCAAAATTGCAGAAATTTCACTTATTTCAGTGTAATAAGTCAGAAATTCCCCTTATTTTGAGGCAAAAAAGACAGAAATTCCCTTTGTTTTGAGGGAAAAAGACAGAAATTCCCTTTGTTTTGAGGGAAAAGGCAGAAATTCCACTTATATAGAGGCAAAAATGCAGAAATTTCCCTTATTTTGGAGCAAAAATGAAGAAATTTCCCTTTTTTATGGCAAAAAGTTATGCATTCCCCTTATTTTCGGGCGAAAAGGCAGAAATTTCCCGTATTTTGGAGCATAATTGCAGAAATTCCCCTAGTTGTGGTGCAGAAAGACAGAAATTCCCTATATGTTGGGGCAAAAAGACAGAAATTCTCCTTATTTTGTGGCAAAACTCAGAAATTTCACTTATTTTGGGGCAAAATTCCAGAAATTTCCCTTATTTTGGGGCAAAATTGCAGGAATTTCACTTATTTTGGGGCAAAATTGCAGAAATTTCACTTATTTCAGGGAAAAAAAAAGAAATTTTCTTTATTTTGGGGCAAAAAGGCAGAAATTCCTAATATTTTCTGGCAAAAATGCAGAAATTCCCCTTATTTTGAGGTAAAAAGGCTGAAATTCCCCTTATTTGGGGGCAAAAAGGCAGAAATTTCCCTTATTTTGGGGCAAAATTGGAGAAATTTCACTTATTTGGAGGCAAAAAGATAGAAATTCTCCTTATTTTGGGGCAAAACTTAGAAATTCCACTTATTTTGGGGCAAAATTCCAGAAATTTCCCTTATTTTGGGGAAAAAATTGCAGAAATTTCACTTATTTTGGGGCAAAATTGCAGAAATTTCACTTATTTCAGGGAAAAAAGGAACAAATTTTCCTTATTTTGGGGCAAAAAGTCAGAAATTCCTAATATTTTGTGGCAAAAATGCAGAAATTCCCCTTATTTTGAGGTAAAAAGGCTGAAATTCCCCTTATTTGGGGGCAAAGAGGCAGAAATTTTCCTTATTTTGGGGCAAAATTGGAGAAATTTCACTTATTTCAGGGTAATAATTCAGAAATTCCCCTTATTTTGGGGAAAAAAAGACAGAAATTCCCTTTGTTTTGGTGTTAAAAGACAGAAATTCCACTTATTTAGAGGCAAAAAGGCAGAAATTCCCCTTATTTAGGAGCCAAAATGAAGAAATTTACCTTTTTATGGCAAAAAGGTATGCATTCCCCTTACTTTCGGGATAAAAAGCAGAAATTCCCCGTATTTTGAAGCAAAATTGCAGAAATTCTCATAATTTTCAGGCAAAAAGGCAGAAATTCTCCTTATTTTGGGGCAAAAAGACAGAAGATCTCCTTTTTTCGGGAGCAAACATTCAGAAATTCTCGTTATTTTGGGGCAAAATTGCAGAAATTTCCTTTACATTGGGGCAAAATTGCAGAAATTTCCCTTATTTTAGGGCAAAAATCAGAAATTCCCCTTCTTTTGGGGCAAAATTCAAGAAATTTCCTTTATTTTGGGGCAAAATTACAGGAATTTACCTTATTTTGGGGCAAAATTGAAGAAATTTACCTTATTTGGTGCAAAATTGCAGAAATTTCACTTATTTTCAGGTAAAAAGGCTGAAATTTCCTTCATTTTGAGGCAAAAAGGGAGAAATTCCCCTTATTTTGGGGCAAAATTGCAGAAATTTCCCTTATTATTGGGAAAAATTGCAGAAATTTTCCTTATTTTAGGGCAAAATTGCAGAAATTTCACTTATTTCAGAGAAAAAAAGCAAAAATTTTTCTTATTTTGGGGCAAAAAGGCAGAAATTTCCATTAATTTTTGGCAAAAAGGCAGAAATTCACCTTATTTTGGTGTAAAATGCAGAAATTTCACATATTTCAGGGCAAAAAGGCAGCAATTTCCCTTATTTTGGGGCAAAATTGCAGAAATTTCACTTATTTCAGTGTAATAAGTCAGAAATTCCCCTTATTTTGAGGCAAAAAAGAGAGAAATTCCCTTTGTTTTGAGGGAAAAAGATAGAAATTCCACTTATTTAGAGGCAAAAATGCAGAAATTTCCCTTATTTTGGAGCAAAAATGAAGAAATTTCCCTTTTTTATGGCAAAAAGTTATGCATTCCCCTTATTTTCGGGCAAAAAGGCAGAAATTCCCCGTATTTTGGGGCAAAACTCAGAAATTCCACTATTTTGGGGCAAAATTCCAGAAATTTCACTTATTTTGGGGCAAAATTGCAGAAATTTCACTTATTCCAGGGAAAAAAGGCAGCAATTTTCTTTATTTTGGGGCAAAAAGGCAGAAATTCCTAATATTTTCTGGCAAAAATGCAGAAATTCCCTTTATTTTTAGGTAAAAATGCTGAAATTCCTTTTATTTGGGGGCAAAAACGCAGAAATTTCCCTTATTTTGGGGCAAAATTCCAGAAATTTCTCTTATTTTGGGGCAACATTGCAGAAATTTCACTTATTTTGGGGCAAAATTGCAGAAATTTCACTTATTTCAGGGAAAAAAGGCACAAATTTTCCTTATTTTGGGGCAAAAAGTCAGAAATTCCTAATATTTTGTGGCAAAATTCAGAAATTCCCCTTATTTTGAGGTAAAAAGGCTGAAATTCCCCTTATTTGGGGGCAAAGAGGCAGAAATTTCCATTATTTTGGGGCAAAATTGGAGAAATTTCACTTATTTCAGGGTAATAATTCAGAAATTCCCCTTATTTTGGTTCAAAAAAGACAGAAATTCCTTTTGTTTTGGGGGAAAAAGACAGAAATTCCACTTATTTAGAGGCAAAAAGGCAGAAATTCCCCTTATTTTGGAGCAAAAATGAAGAAATTTACCTTTTTATGGCAAAAAGGTATGCATTCTTCTTATTTTGGGATAAAAAGCAGAAATTCCCCGTATTTTGAAGCAAAATTGCAGAAATTCTCATAATTTTCGGGCAAAAATGCAGAAATTCCCCGTATTTTGGAGCATAATTGCAGAAATTCCTCTAGTTGTGGTGCACAAAGACAGAAATTCCCTATATGTTGGGGCAAAAAGACAGAAATTCTCCTTATTTTGGGGCAAAACTCATAAATTCTACTTATTTTGGGGAAAAATTCCAGAAATTTCCCTTATTTTGGGGCAAAATTGCAGAAATTTCACTTATTTTGGGGCAAAATTGCAGAAATTTCACTTATTTCAGGGAAAAAAGGCAGAAATTTTCCTTATTTTGGGGCAAAAAGGCAGAAATTCCAAATATTTTCTGGCAAAAATGCAGAAATTCCCCTTAATTTGAGGTAAAAAGGCTGAAATTCCCCTTATTTGGGGGCAAAGTGGCAGAAATTTCCCTTATTTTGGGGCAAAATTGGAGAAATTTCACTTATTTACAGGCAAAAAGACAGAAATTCTCCTTATTTTGGGGCAAAACTTAGAAATTCCACTTATTTTGGGGCAAAATTCCAGAAATTTCCCTTATTTTGGGGCAAAATTGCAGAAATTTCACTTATTTTGGGGCAAAATTGCAGAAATTTCACATATTTCAGGAAAAAAAGGCACAAATTTTCCTTATTTTGGGGCAAAAAGTCAGAAATTCCTAATATTTTGTGGCAAAAATGCAGAAATTCCCCTTTTTTTGAGGTAAAAAGGCTGAAATTTCCCTTACTTGGGGGCAAAGAGGCAGAAATTTCCCTTATTTTGGGGCAAAATTGGAGAAATTTCACTTATTTAAGGGTAATAATTCAGAAATTCCCCTTATTTTGGGGAAAAAAAGACAGAAATTCCCTTTGTTTTGGGGGAAAAAGACAGAAATTCCACTTATTTAGAGGCAAAAAGGCAGAAATTCCCCTTATTTTGAAGGAAAAAATGAAGAAATTTACCTTTTTATGGAAAAAAGATATGCATTCCCCTACTTTTGGGATAAAAAGCAGATATTCCTCGTATTTTGAAGCAAAATTGCAGAAATTCTCATAATTTTCGGGCAAAAAGGCAGAAATTCTCCTTATTTTGGGGCAAAAAGACAGAAGATCTCCTTTTTTCGGGAGCAAACATTCAGAAATTCTCGTTATTTTGGGGCAAAATTGCAGAAATTTCCTTTACATTGGGGCAAAATTGCAGAAATTTCCCTTATTTTAGGGCAAAAATCAGAAATTCCCCTTCTTTTGGGGCAAAATTCAAGAAATTTCCTTTATTTTGGGGCAAAATTACAGGAATTTACCTTATTTTGGGGCAAAATTGAAGAAATTTACCTTATTTGGTGCAAAATTGCAGAAATTTCACTTATTTTCAGGTAAAAAGGCTGAAATTTCCTTCATTTTGAGGCAAAAAGGGAGAAATTCCCCTTATTTTGGGGCAAAATTTCAGAAATTTCCCTTATTATTGGGAATAATTGCAGAAATTTTCCTTATTTTAGGGCAAAATTGCAGAAATTTCACTTATTTCAGAGAAAAAAAGCAAAAGTTTTTCTAATTTTGGGGCAAA
The DNA here is from genome assembly GCF_963924665.1 of Micromys minutus. Taxonomy (NCBI): domain Eukaryota; kingdom Metazoa; phylum Chordata; class Mammalia; order Rodentia; family Muridae; genus Micromys; species Micromys minutus. The sequence continues at coordinate 7,089,811 of NW_027667467.1, read as the reverse complement.
AAGGCAGAAATTTCCATTAATTTGTGGCAAAAAGGCAGAAATTCACCTTATTTTGGTGTAAAATGCAGAAATTTTACATATTTCAGGGCAAAAAGGCAGCAATTTCCCTTATTTTGGGGCAAAATTGCACAAATTTCACTTATTTCAGTGTAATAAGTCATAAATTCCCCTTATTTTGAGGCAAAAAAGACAGAAATTCCCTTTGTTTTGAGGGAAAAAGACAGAAATTCCACTTATTTAGAGGCAAAAATGCAGAAATTTCCCTTATTTTGGAGCAAAAATGAAGAAATTTCCCTTTTTTATGGCAAAAAGTTATGCATTCCCCTTATTTTTGGGCAAAAAGGAAGAAATTCCCCGTACTTTGGAGCATAATTGCAGAAATTCCCCTAGTTGTGGTGCAGAAAGACAGAAATTCCCTATATGTTGGGGCAAAAAGACAGAAATTCTCCTTATTTTGGGGCAAAACTCAGAAATTCCACTTATTTTGGGCCAAAATTCCAGAAATTTCCCTTATTTTGGGGCAAAATTGCAGAAATTTCACTTATTTTGGGGCAAAATTGCAGAAATTTCACTTATTTCAGGGAAAAAAGTAAGAAATTTTCTTTATTTTGGGGCAAAAAGGCAGAAATTCCTAATATTTTCTGGCAAAAATGCAGAAATTCCCCTTATTTTGAGGTAAAAAGGCTGAAAATCCCCTTATTTGGGGGCTAAAAAGCAGAAATTTCCCTTATTTTAAGGCAAAATTGCAGAAATTTCACTTATTTGGAGGCAAAAAGACAGAAATTCTCCTTATTTTGGGGCAAAACTTAGAAATTCCACTTATTTTGGGGCAAAATTCCAGAAATTTCCCTTATTTTGGGGAAAAAATTGCAGAAATTTCACTTATTTTGAGGCAAAATTGGAGAAATTTCACTTATTTCAGGGTAATAATTCAGAAATTCCCCTTTTTTTGGGGCAAAAAAGACAGAAATTCCCTTTGTTTTGGGGGAAAAAGACAGAAATTCTATTTATTTAGAGGCAAAAAGGCAGAAATTCCCCTTATTTTGGAGCAAAAATGAAGAAATTTACCTTTTTATGGCAAAAAGGTATGCATTCCCCTTACTTTCGGGATAAAAAGCAGAAATTCCCCGTATTTTGAAGCAAAATTGCAGAAATTCTCATAATTTTCAGGCAAAAAGGCAGAAATTCTCCTTATTTTGGGGCAAAAAGACAGAAGATCTCCTTTTTTCGGGAGCAAACATTCAGAAATTCTCGTTATTTTGGGGCAAAATTGCAGAAATTTCCTTTACATTTGGGCAAAATTGCAGAAATTTCCCTTATTTTAGGGCAAAAATCAGAAATTCCCCTTCTTTTGGGGCAAAATTCAAGAAATTTCCTTTATTTTGGGGCAAAATTACAGGAATTTACCTTATTTTGGGGCAAAATTGAAGAAATTTACCTTATTTGGTGCAAAATTGCAGAAATTTCACTTATTTTCAGGTAAAAAGGCTGAAATTTCCTTCATTTTGAGGCAAAAAGGGAGAAATTCCCCTTATTTTGGGGCAAAATTTCAGAAATTTCCCTTATTATTGGGAAAAATTGCAGAAATTTTCCTTATTTTAGGGCAAAATTGCAGAAATTTCACTTATTTCAGAGAAAAAAAGCAAAAATTTTTCTTATTTTGGGGCAAAAAGGCAGAAATTTCCATTAATTTTTGGCAAAAAGGCAGAAATTCACCTTATTTTGGTGTAAAATGCAGAAATTTCACATATTTCAGGGCAAAAAGGCAGCAATTTCCCTTATTTTGGGGCAAAATTGCAGAAATTTCACTTATTTCAGTGTAATAAGTCAGAAATTCCCCTTATTTTGAGGCAAAAAAGAGAGAAATTCCCTTTGTTTTTAGGGAAAAAGACAGAAATTCCACTTATTTAGAGGCAAAAATGCAGAAATTTCCCTTATTTTGGAGCAAAAATGAAGAAATTTCCCTTTTTTATGGCAAAAAGTTATGCATTCCCCTTATTTTCGGGCAAAAAGGCAGAAATTCCCCGTATTTTGGGGCAAAACTCAGAAATTCCACTATTTTGGGGCAAAATTCCAGAAATTTCCCTTATTTTGGGGCAAAATTGCAGAAATTTCACTTATTTTGGGGCAAAATTGCAGAAATTTCACTTATTCCAGGGAAAAAAGGCAGCAATTTTCTTTATTTTGGGGCAAAAAGGCAGAAATTCCTAATATTTTCTGGCAAAAATGCAGAAATTCCCTTTATTTTTAGGTAAAAAGGCTGAAATTCCTTTTATTTGGGGGCAAAAACGCAGAAATTTCCCTTATTTTGGGGCAAAATTCCAGAAATTTCTCTTATTTTGGGGCAACATTGCAGAAATTTCATTTATTTTGGGGCAAAATTGCAGAAATTTCACTTATTTCAGGGAAAAAAGGCACAAATTTTCCTTATTTTGGGGGCAAAAAGTCAGAAATTCCTAATATTTTGTGGCAAAATTCAGAAATTCCCCTTATTTTGAGGTAAAAAGGCTGAAATTCCCCTTATTTGGGGGCAAAGAGGCAGAAATTTCCATTATTTTGGGGCAAAATTGGAGAAATTTCACTTATTTCAGGGTAATAATTCAGAAATTCCCCTTATTTTGGTTAAAAAAAGACCGAAATTCCTTTTGTTTTGGGGGAAAAAGACAGAAATTCCACTTATTTAGAGGCAAAAAGGCAGAAATTCCCCTTATTTTGGAGCAAAAATGAAGAAATTTACCTTTTTATGGCAAAAAGGTATGCATTCTTCTTATTTTGGGATAAAAAGCAGAAATTCCCCGTATTTTGAAGCAAAATTGCAGAAATTCTCATAATTTTCGGGCAAAAATGCAGAAATTCCCCGTATTTTGGAGCATAATTGCAGAAATTCCTCTAGTTGTGGTGCACAAAGACAGAAATTCCCTATATGTTGGGGCAAAAAGACAGAAATTCTCCTTATTTTGGGGCAAAACTCATAAATTCTACTTATTTTGGGGAAAAATTCCAGAAATTTCCCTTATTTTGGGGCAAAATTGCAGAAATTTCACTTATTTTGGGGCAAAATTGCAGAAATTTCACTTATTTCAGGGAAAAAAGGCAGAAATTTTCCTTATTTTGGGGCAAAAAGGCAGAAATTCCAAATATTTTCTGGCAAAAATGCAGAAATTCCCCTTATTTTGAGGTAAAAAGGCTGAAATTCCCCTTATTTGGGGGCAAAGTGGCAGAAATTTCCCTTATTTTGGGGCAAAATTGGAGAAATTTCACTTATTTACAGGCAAAAAGACAGAAATTCTCCTTATTTTGGGGCAAAACTTAGAAATTCCACTTATTTTGGGGCAAAATTCCAGAAATTTCCCTTATTTTGGGGCAAAATTGCAGAAATTTCACTTATTTTGGGGCAAAATTGCAGAAATTTCACATATTTCAGGGAAAAAAGGCACAAATTTTCCTTATTTTGGGGCAAAAAGTCAGAAATTCCTAATATTTTGTGGCAAAAATGCAGAAATTCCCCTTTTTTTGAGGTAAAAAGGCTGAAATTTCCCTTACTTGGGGGCAAAGAGGCAGAAATTTCCCTTATTTTGGGGCAAAATTGGAGAAATTTCACTTATTTCAGGGTAATAATTCAGAAATTCCCCTTATTTTGGGGAAAAAAAGACAGAAATTCCATTTGTTTTGGGGGAAAAAGACAGAAATTCCACTTATTTAGAGGCAAAAAGGCAGAAATTCCCCTTATTTTGAAGGAAAAAATGAAGAAATTTACCTTTTTATGGAAAAAAGATATGCATTCCCCTACTTTTGGGATAAAAAGCAGATATTCCTCGTATTTTGAAGCAAAATTGCAGAAATTCTCATAATTTTCGGGCAAAAAGGCAGAAATTCTCCTTATTTTGGGGCAAAAAGCCAGAAGATCTCCTTTTTTCGGGAGCAAACATTCAGAAATTCTCGTTATTTTGGGGCAAAATTGCAGAAATTTCCTTTACATTGGGGCAAAATTGCAGAAATTTCCCTTATTTTAGGGCAAAAATCAGAAATTCCCCTTCTTTTGGGGCAAAATTCAAGAAATTTCCTTTATTTTGGGGCAAAATTACAGGAATTTACCTTATATTGGGGCAAAATTGAAGAAATTTACCTTATTTGGTGTAAAATTGCAGAAATTTCACTGATTTTCAGGTAAAAAGGCTGAAATTTCCTTCATTTTGGGGCAAAAAGGGAGAAATTCCCCTTATTTTGGGGCAAAATTGCAGAAATTTCCCTTATTATTGGGAAAAATTGCAGAAATTTTCCTTATTTTAGGGCAAAATTGCAGAAATTTCACTTATTTCAGAGAAAAAAAGCAAAAATTTTTCTTATTTTGGGGCAAAAAGGCAGAAATTTCCATTAATTTTTGGCAAAAAGGCAGAAATTCACCTTATTTTGGTGTAAAATGCAGAAATTTCACATATTTCAGGGCAAAAAGGCAGCAATTTCCCTTATTTTGGGGCAAAATTGCAGAAATTTCACTTATTTCAGTGTAATAAGTCAGAAATTCCCCTTATTTTGAGGCAAAAAAGAGAGAAAATCCCATTGTTTTGAGGGAAAAAGACAGAAATTCCACTTATTTGAGGCAAAAATGCAGAAATTTCCCTTATTTTGGAGCAAAAATGAAGAAATTTCCCTTTTTTATGGCAAAAAGTTATGCATTCCCCTTATTTTCGGGCAAAAAGGCAGAAATTCCCCGTATTTTGGGGCAAAACTCAGAAATTCCACTTATTTTGGGGCAAAATTCCAGAAGTTTCCCTTATTTTGGGGCAAAATTGCAGAAATTTCACTTATTTTGGGGCAAAATTGCAGAAATTTCACTTATTCCAGGGAAAAAAGGCAGCAATTTTCTTTATTTTGGGGCAAAAAGGCAGAAATTCCTAATATTTTCTGGCAAAAATGCAGAAATTCCCCTTATTTTTAGGTAAAAAGGCTGAAATTCCTTTTATTTGGGGGCAAAAACGCAGAAATTTCCCTTATTTTGGGGCAAAATTCCAGAAATTTCTCTTATTTTGGGGCAACATTGCAGAAATTTCATTTATTTTGGGGCAAAATTGCAGAAATTTCACTTATTTCAGGGAAAAAAGGCACAAATTTTCCTTATTTTGGGGCAAAAAGTTAGAAATTCCTAATATTTTGTGGCAAAATTCAGAAATTCCCCTTATTTTGAGGTAAAAAGGCTGAAATTCCCCTTATTTGGGGGCAAAGAGGCAGAAATTTCCATTATTTTGGGGCAAAATTGGAGAAATTTCACTTATTTCAGGGTAATAATTCAGAAATTCTCCTTATTTTGGTTCAAAAAAGACAGAAATTCCTTTTGTTTTGGGGGAAAAAGACAGAAATTCCACTTATTTAGAGGCAAAAGGCAGAAATTCCCCTTATTTTGGAGCAAAAATGAAGAAATTTACCTTTTTATGGCAAAAAGGTATGCATTCTTCTTATTTTGGGATAAAAAGCAGAAATTCCCCGTATTTTGAAGCAAAATTGCAGAAATTCTCATAATTTTCGGGCAAAAATGCAGAAATTCCCCGTATTTTGGAGCATAATTGCAGAAATTCCTCTAGTTGTGGTGCACAATGACAGAAATTCCCTATATGTTGGGGCAAAAAGACAGAAATTCTCCTTATTTTGGTGCAAAACTCATAAATTCTACTTATTTTGGGGAAAAATTCCAGAAATTTCCCTTATTTTGGGGCAAAATTGCAGAAATTTCACTTATTTTGGGGCAAAATTGCAAAAATTTCACTTATTTCAGGGAAAAAAGGCAGAAATTTTCCTTATTTTGGGGCAAAAAGGCAGAAATTCCTAATATTTTCTGGCAAAAATGCAGAAATTCCCCTTATTTTGAGGTAAAAATGCTGAAATTCACCTTATTTGGGGGCAAAAAGGCAGAAATTTCCCTTATTTTGGGGCAAAATTGCAGAAATTTCACTTATTTACAGGCAAAAAGACAGAAATTCTTCTTATTTTGGGGCAAAACTTAGAAATTCCACTTATTTTGGGGCAAAATTCCAGAAATTTCCCTTATTTTGGGGCAAAATTGCAGAAATTTCACTTATTTTGGGGCAAAATTGCAGAAATTTCACTTATTTCAGGGAAAAAAGGCACAAATTTTCCTTATTTTGGGGCAAAAAGTCAGAAATTCCTAATATTTTGTGGCAAAAATGCAGAAATTCCCCTTATTTTGAGGTAAAAAGGCTGAAATTCCCCTTATTTGGGGGCAAAGTGGCAGAAATTTCCCTTATTTTGGGGCAAAATTGGAGAAATTTCACTTATTTACAGGCAAAAAGACAGAAATTCTCCTTATTTTGGGGCAAAACTTAGAAATTCCACTTATTTTGGGGCAAAATTCCAGAAATTTCCCTTATTTTGGGGCAAAATTGCAGAAATTTCACTTATTTTGGGGCAAAATTGCAGAAATTTCACTTATTTCAGGGAAAAAAGGCACAAATTTTCCTTATTTTGGGGCAAAAAGTCAGAAATTCCTAATATTTTGTGGCAAAAATGCAGAAATTCCCCCTTTTGAGGTAAAAAGGCTGAAATTTCCCTTACTTGGGGGCAAAGAGGCAGAAATTTCCCTTATTTTGGGGCAAAATTGGAGAAATTTGACTTATTTCAGGGTAATAATTCAGAAATTCCCCTTATTTTGGGGAAAAAAAGACAGAAATTCCCTTTGTTTTGGGGGAAAAAGACAGAAATTCCACTTATTTAGAGGCAAAAAGGCAGAAATTCCCCTTATTTTGAAGGAAAAAATGAAGAAATTTACCTTTTTATGGCAAAAAGATATGCATTCCGCTACTTTTGGGATAAAAAGCAGAAATTCCTCGTATTTTGAAGCAAAATTGCAGAAATTGTCATAATTTTCGGGCAAAAAGGCAGAAATTCTCCTTATTTTGAAGCAAAAATACAGACGATCTCCTTTTTTCGGGAGCAAACATTCAGAAATTCCCCTTATTTTGGGGCAAAATTGCAGAAATTTCCTTTACATTGGGGCAAAATTGCAGAAATTTCCCTTATTTTGGGGCAAAATTGCAGAAATTTCACTTACTTCAGGGTAATAAGTCAGAAATTCCCTTTATTTTGGGGCAAAAAAGACAGAAATTCTCTTTGTTTTGGGGGAAAAAGACAGAAATTCCACTTATTTAGAGGCAAAAAGGCAGAAATTCCCTTTATTTTGGAGCAAAAATGAAGAAATGTCCCTTTTAATGGCAAAAAGGTATGCATTCCCATTATTTTAAGGCAAAAAGGCAGAAATTCCCCGTATTTTGGAGCAAAATTGCAGAAATTCCCCTAATTTTGGGACAAAATGCAGAAATTCCCTTTATTTTGGGGCCAAAATCAGAAATTCCCCTTATTTTGGGGCAAAATTGCAGAAATTTCACTTATTTCAGTGTAATAAGTCAGAAATTCCTCTTTTTTTGAAGCAAAAAAGACAGAAATTCCCTTTGTTCTGAGGGAAAAAAACAGAAATTCCACTTATTTAGAGGCAAAAATGCAGAAATTTTTCTTATTTTGGAGCAAAAATGAAGAAATTTCCCTTTTTTATGGCAAAAAGTTATGCATTCCCCTTATTTTCAGGCAAAAAGGCAGAAATTCCCCGTATTTTGGGGCAAAACTCAGAAATTCCACTTATTTTGGGGCAAAATTCCAGAAATTTCCCTTATTTTGGGGCAAAATTGCAGAAATTTCACTTAATTTGGGGCAAAATTGCAGAAATTTCACTTATTCCAGGGAAAAAAGGCAGCTATTTTCTTTATTTTGGGGCAAAAAGGCAGAAATTCCTAATATTTTCTGGCAAAAATGCAGAAATTCCCCTTATTTTTAGGTAAAAAGGCTGAAATTCCTTTTATTTGGGGGCAAAAAGGCAGAAATTTCCCTTATTTTGGGGCAAAATTCCAGAAATTTCCCTTATTTTGGGGCAACATTGCAGAAATTTCACTTATTTTGGGGCAAAATTGCAGAAATTTCACTTATTTCAGGGAAAAAAGGCACAAATTTTCCTTATTTTGGGGCAAAAAGTCAGAAATTCCTAATATTTTGTGGCAAAAATGCAGAAATTCCCCTTATTTTGAGGTAAAAAGGCTGAAATTCCCCTTATTTGGGGGCAAAGAGGCAGAAATTTCCATTATTTTGGGGCAAAATTGGAGAAATTTCACTTATTTCAGGGTAATAAATCAGAAATTCCCCTTATTTTGGTTCAAAAAAGACAGAAATTCCTTTTGTTTTGGGGGAAAAAGACAGAAATTCCACTTATTTAGAGGCAAAAAGGCAGAAATTCCCCTTATTTTGGAGCAAAAATGAAGAAATTTACTTTTTTATGGCAAAAAGGTATGCATTCTTCTTATTTTGGGATAAAAAGCAGAAATTCCCCGTATTTTGAAGCAAAATTGCAGAAATTCTCATAATTTTCGGGCAAAAATGCAGAAATTCCCCGTATTTTGGAGCATAATTGCAGAAATTCCTCTAGTTGTGGTGCACAAAGACAGAAATTCCCTATATGTTGGGGCAAAAAGACAGAAATTCTCCTTATTTTGGGGCAAAACTCATAAATTCTACTTATTTTGGGGAAAAATTCCAGAAATTTCCCTTATTTTGGGGCAAAATTGCAGAAATTTCACTTATTTTGGGGCAAAATTGCAGAAATTTCACTTATTTCAGGGAAAAAAGGCAGAAATTTTCCTTATTTTGGGGCAAAAAGGCAGAAATTCCTAATATTTTATGGCAAAAATGCAGAAAATCCCCTTATTTTGAGGTAAAAAGGCTGAAATTCACCTTATTTGGGGGCAAAATGCAGAAATTTCCCTTATTTTGGGGCAAAATTGCAGAAATTTCACTTATTTACAGGCAAAAAGACAGAAATTCTCCTTATTTTGGGGCAAAACTTAGAAATTCCACTTATTTTGGGGCAAAATTCCAGAAATTTCCCTTATTTTGGGGCAAAATTGCAGAAATTTCACTTATTTTGGGGCAAAATTGCAGAAATTTCACTTATTTCAGGGAAAAAAGGCACAAATTTTCCTTATTTTGGGGCAAAAAGTCAGAAATTCCTAATATTTTGTGGCAAAAATGCAGAAATTCCCCTTATTTTGAGGTAAAAAGGCTGAAATTCCCCTTATTTGGGGGCAAAGAGGCAGAAATTTCCCTTATTTTGGGGCAAAATTGGAGAAATTTCACTTATTTCAGGGTAATAATTCAGAAATTCCCCTTATTTTGGGGCAAAAAAGACAGAAATTCCCTTTGTTTTGAGGGAAAAAGACAGAAATTCCATTTATTTAGAGGCAAAAAGGCAGAAATTCCCCTTATTTTGGAGCAAAAATGTAGAAATTTACCTTTTTATGACAAAAAGGTATGCATTCCCCTTACTTTCGGGATTAAAAGCAGAAATTCCCCGTATTTTGAAGCAAAATTGCAGAAATTCTCATAATTTTCGGGCAAAAAGGCAGAAATTCTCCTTATTTTGGGGCAAAAAGACAGAAGATCTCCTTTTTTTGGGAGCAAACATTCAGAAATTCCCGCTATTTTGGGGCAAAATTGCAGAAATTTCACTTATTTTGGGGCAAAATTGTAGAAATTTCACTTATTTCAGGGAAAAAAGGCAGAAATTTTCTTTATTTTGGGGCAAAAAGGCAGAAATTCCTAATATTCTCTGGCAAAAATGCAGAAATTCCCTTTATTTTGATGTAAAAATGCAGAAATTTCCCTTATTTGGGGGCAAAAAGGCAGAAATTCCCCTTATTTTGGGGCAAAATTGCAGAAATTTCACTTATTTCATGGTAATAAGTCAAAAATTCCCCTTATTTTGAGGCAAAAAAGACAGAAATTCCCTTTGTTTTGAAGGAAAAAGACAGAAATTCCACTTATTTAGAGGCAAAAATCCAGAAATTTCCCTTATTTTGGAGCAAAAATGAAGAAATTTCCCTTTTTTATGGCAAAAAGTTATGCATTCCCCTTATTTTCGGGCAAAAAGGCAGAAATTCCCCGTATTTTGGAGCATAATTGCACAAATTCCTCTAGTTGTGGTGCAGAACGACAGAAATTCCCTATATGTTGGGGCAAAAAGACAGAAATTCTCCTTATTTTAGGGCAAAACTCAGAAATTCCACTTATTTTGGGGCAAAATTCCAGAAATTTCCCTTATTTTGGGGCAAAATTGCAGAAATTTCACTTATTTTGGGGCAAAATTGCAGAAATTTCACTTATTTCAGGGAAAAAAAGAAGACATTTTCTTTATTTTGGGGCAAAAAGGCAGAAATTCCTAATATTTTCTGGCAAAAATGCATAAATTCCCCTTATTTTTAGGTAAAAAGGCTGAAATTCCTTTTATTTGGGGGCAAAAAGGCAGAAATTTCCCTTATTTTGGGGCAAAATTGCAGAAATTTCAGTTATTTAGTGGCAAAAATACAGAAATTCTCCTTATTTTGGGGCAAAACTTAGAAATTCCACTTATTTGGGGGCAAAATTCCAGTAATTTCCCTTATTTTGGGGCAACTGGCAGAAATTTCACTTATTTTCGGGCAAAATTGCAGAAATTTCACTTATTTCAGGGAAAAAAGGCACAAATTTTCCTTATTTTGGGGCAAAAAGTCAGAAATTCCTAATATTTTGTGTTAAAAATGCAGAAATTCCCCTTATTTTGAGGTAAAAAGGCTGAAATTCCCCTTATTTGGGGGCAAAGAGGAAGAAATTTCCATTATTTTGGGGCAAAATTGGAGAAATTTCACTTTTTTCAGGGTAATAATTCAGAAATTCCCCTTATTTTGGGTCAAAAAAGACAGAAATTACTTTTGTTTTGGAGGAAAAAGACAGAAATTCCACTTATTTAGAGGCAAAAAGGCAGAAATTCCCCTTATTTTGAAGAAAAAATGAAGAAATTTACCGTTTTATGGCAAAAAGATATGCATTCCCCTTACTTTTGGGATAAAAAGCAGAAATTCCCCGTATTTTGAAGCAAAATTGCAGAAATTCTCATAATTTTCGGGCAAAAAGGCAGAAATTCTCCTTATTTTGGGGCAAAAAGACAGAAGATCTCCTTTTTTCGGGAGCAAACATTCAGAAATTCCCCTTATTTTGGGGCAAAATTGCAGAAATTTCCTTTACATTGGGGCAAAATTGCAGAAATTTCCCTTATTTTGGGGCAAAATTGCAGAAATTTCACTTACTTCAGGTTAATAAGTCAGAAATTCCCCTTATTTTGGGGCAAAAAAGACAGAAATTCTCTTTGTTTTGGGGGAAAAAGACAGAAATTCCACTTATTTAGAGGCAAAAAGGCAGAAATTCCCTTTATTTTGGAGCAAAAATGAAGAAATGTCCCTTTTAATGGCAAAAAGGTATGCATTCCCATTATTTTCAGGCAAAAAGGCAGAAATTCCCCGTATTTTGGAGCAAAATTGCACAAATTCCCCAAATTTGGGGCAAAATGCAGAAATTCCCTTTATTTTGGGGCAAAAATCAGAAATTCCCCTTATTTTGGGGCAAAATTGCAGAAATTTCACTTATTTCAGTGTAATAAGTCAGAAATTCCTCTTTTTTTGAGGCAAAAAAGACAGAAATTCCCTTTGTTTTGAGGGAAAAAGACAGAAATTCCACTTATTTAGAGGCAAAAATGCAGAAATTTCCCTTATTTTGGAGCAAAAATGAAGAAATTTCCCTTTTTTATGGCAAAAAGTTATGCATTCCCCTTATTTTCGGGCAAAAAGGCAGAAATTCCCCGTATTTTGGAGCATAATTGCACAAATTCCCCTAGTTGTGGTGCAGAAAGACAGAAATTCCCTATATGTTGGGGCAAAAAGACAGAAATTCTCCTTATTTTGGGGCAAAATTCAGAAATTCCACTTATTTTGGGGCAAAATTCCAGAAATTTCCCTTATTTTGGGGCAAAATTGCAGAAATTTCACATATTTTGGGGCAAAATTGCAGAAATTTCTCTTATTTCTGGAAAAAAAGGCAGAAATTTTCTTTATTTTGTGGCAAAAAGGCAGAAATTCCTAATATTTTCTGGCAAAAATGCAGAAATTCCCCTTATTTTTACGTAAAAAGGCTGAAATTTCTTTTATTTGGGGGCAAAAGTCAGAAATTTCCCTTATTTTGGGGCAAAATTGCAGAAATTTCACTTATTTAGAGGCAAAATACAGAAATTCTGCTTATTTTGGGGCAAAACTTAGAAATTCCACGTATTTTGGGGCAAAATTCCAGAAATTTCCCTTATTTTGGGGCAAAATTGCAGAAATTTCACTTATTTTGGGGCAAAATTGCAGAAATTTCACTTATTTCAGGGAAAAAAGGAACAAATTTTCCTTATTTTGGGGCAAAAAGTCAGAAATTCCTAATATTTTGTGGCAAAATTGTAGAAATTCCCCTTATTTTGAGGTAAAAAGGCTGAAATTCCCCTTATTTGGGGGCAAAGAGGCAGGAATTTCCATTACTTTGGGGCAAAATTGGAGAAATTTCACTTATTTCAGGGTAATAATTCAGAAATTCCCCTTATTTTGGGGCAAAAATGACAGAAATTCCTTTTGTTTTGTGGGAAAAAGCCAGAAATTCCACTTATTTAGAGGCAAAAAGGCAGAAATTCCCCTTATTTTGGAGCAAAAATGAAGAAATTTCCCTTTTTTATGGCAAAAAGTTATGCATTCCCTTTATTTTCGGGTAAAAAGGCAGAAATTCCCCATATTATGGAGCATAATTGCAGAAAATCCCCTAGTTGTGGTGAAGAAAGACAGAAATTCCCTATATGTTTGGGCAAAAAGACAGAAATTCTTCTTATTTTGGGGCAAAACTCAGAAATTCTGCTTATTTTGGGGCAAAATTCCAGAAATTTCCCTTATTTTGGGGAAAAATTGCAGAAATTTCACTTATTTTGGGGCAAAATTGCAGAAATTTCACTTATTTCAGAAATAAAAGGCAGAAATTTTCTCTATTTTGGGGCAAAAAAACAGAAATTCCTAATATTTTCTGGCAAAAATGCAGAAATTCCCCTTATTTTGAGGTAAAAAGGCTGAAATTCCCCTTATTTGGGTACAAAAAGGCAGAAATTTCCCTTATTTTGGGGCAAAATTGCAGAAATTTCACTTATTTTGGGGCAAAATTGCAGAAATTGCACTTATTTCATGGAAAAAAGGCACAAATTTTCCTTATTTTGGGGCAAAAAGTCAGAAATTCCTAATATTTTGTGGCAAAAATGCAGAAATTCCCCGTATTTTGAGGTAAAAAGGCTGAAATTCCCCTTATTTGGCGGCAAAGAGGCAGTAATTTCCCTTATTTTGGGGCAAAATTGGAGAAATTTCACTTATTTCAGGGTAATAATTCAGAAATTCCCCTTATTTTGGGGCAAAAAAGACAGAAATTCCCTTTGTTTTGGGGGAAAAAGACAGAAATTCCATTTATTTAGAGGCAAAAAGGCAGAAATTCCCCTTATTTTGGAGCAAAAATGAAGAAATTTACCTTTTTATGGCAAAAAGGTATGCATTCCCCTTACTTTCGGGATAAAAAGCAGAAATTCCCCGTATTTTGAAGCAAAATTGCAGAAATTCTCATAATTTTCGGGCAAAAAGGCAGAAATTCTCCTTATTTTGGGGCAAAAAGACAGAAGATCTTTTTTTTTTTTTTGGGAGCAAACATTCAGAAATTCTCGTTATTTTGGGGCAAAATTGCAGAAATTTCCTTTACATTGGGGCAAAATTGCAGAAATTTCCCTTATTTTGGGGCAAAAATCAGAAATTCCCCTTCTTTTGGGGCAAAATTCAAGAAATTTCCTTTATTTTGGGGCAAAATTACAGGAATTTACCTTATTTTGGGGCAAAATTGAAGAAATTTACCTTATTTGGTGCAAAATTGCAGAAATTTCACTTATTTTCAGGTAAAAAGGCTGAAATTTCCTTCATTTTGGGGCAAAAAGGGAGAAATTCCCCTTATTTTGGGGCAAAATTTCAGAAATTTCCCTTATTATTGGGAATAATTGCAGAAATTTTCCTTATTTTAGGGCAAAATTGCAGAAATTTCACTTATTTCAGAGAAAAAAAGCAAAAATTTTTCTTATTTTGGGGCAAAAAGGCAGAAATTTCCATTAATTTGTGGCAAAAAGGCAGAAATTCACCTTATTTTGGTGTAAAATGCAGAAATTTCACATATTTCAGGGCAAAAAGGCAGCAATTTCCCTTATTTTGGGGCAAAATTGCACAAATTTCACTTATTTCAGTGTAATAAGTCAGAAATTCCCCTTATTTTGAGGCAAAAAAGACAGAAATTCCCTTTGTTTTGAGGGAAAAAGACAGAAATTCCACTTATTTAGAGGCAAAAATGCAGAAATTTCCCTTATTTTGGAGCAAAAATGAAGAAATTTCCATTTTTTATGGCAAAAAGTTATGCATTCCCCTCATTTTCGGGCAAAAAGGCAGAAATTCCCCGTATTTTGGAGCATAATTGCACAAATTCCCCTAGTTGTGGTGCAGAAAGACAGAAATTCCCTATATGTTGGGGCAAAAAGACAGAAATTCTCCTTATTTTGGGGCAAAACTCAGAAATTCCACTTATTTTGGGGCAAAATTCCAGAAATTTCCCTAATTTGGGGCAAAATTGCAGAAATTTCACTTATTTCAGGGAAAAAAGTAAGAAATTTTCTTTATTTTGGGGCAAAAAGGCAGAAATTCCTAATATTTTCTGGCAAAAATGCAGAAATTCCACTTATTTTGAGGTAAAAAGGCTGAAATTCCCCTTATTTGGGGGCAAAAAAGCAGAAATTTCCCTTATTTTAAGGCAAAATTGCAGAAATTTCACTTATTTGGAGGCAAAAAGACAGAAATTCTCCTTATTTTGGGGCAGAACTTAGAAATTCCACTTATTTTGGGGCAAAATTCCAGAATTTTCCCTTATTTTGGGGAAAAATTGCAGAAATTTCACTTATTTTGGGGCAAAATTGCAGAAATTTCACTTATTTCAGGGAAAAAAGGAACAAATTTTCCTTATTTTGGGGCAAAAAGTCAGAAATTCCTAATATTTTGTGGCAAAAATGCAGAAATTCCCCTTATTTTGAGGTAAAAAGGCTGAAATTCCCCTTATTTGGTGGCAAAGAGGAAGAAATTTCCCTTATTTTGGGGCAAAATTGGAGAAATTTCACTTATTTTAGGATAATAATTCAGAAATTCCCCTTATTTTGGGGCAAAAAAGACAGAAATTCCCTTTGTTTTGGGGGAAAAAGACAGAAATTCCATTTATTTAGAGGCAAAAAGGCAGAAATTCCCCTTATTTTGGAGCAAAAATGAAGAAATTTACCTTTATGGCAAAAAGGTATGCATTCCCCTTACTTTCGGGATAAAAAGCAGAAATTCCCCGTATTTTGAAGCAAAATTGCAGAAATTCTCATAATTTTCGGGCAAAAAGGCAGAAATTCTCCTTATTTTGGGGCAAAAAGACAGAAGATCTTTTTTTTTTGGGAGCAAACATTCATAAATTCTCGTTATTTTGGGGCAAAATTGCAGAAATTTCCTTTACATTGGGGCAAAATTGCAGAAATTTCCCTTATTTTGGGGCAAAAATCAGAAATTCCCCTTCTTTTCGGGCAAAATTCAAGAAATTTCCTTTATTTTGGGGCAAAATTACAAGGATTTACCTTATTTTGGGGCAAAATTGAAGAAATTTACCTTATTTGGTGCAAAATTGCAGAAATTTCACTTATTTTCAGGTAAAAAGGCTGAAATTTCCTTCATTTTGGGGCAAAAAGGGAGAAATTCCCCTTATTTTGGGGCAAAATTGCAGAAATTTCCCTTATTATTGGGAAAAATTGCAGAAATTTTCTTTATTTTAGGGCAAAATTGCAGAAATTTCACTTATTTCAGAGAAAAAAAGCAAAAATTTTTCTTATTTTGGGGCAAAAAGGCAGAAATTTCCATTAATTTGTGGCAAAAAGGCAGAAATTCACCTTATTTTGGTGTAAAATGCAGAAATTTCACTTATTTCAGGGCAAAAAGTTAGCAATTTCCCTTATTTTGGGGCAAAATTGCAGAAATTTCATATATTTCAGGGTAAAAATTCAGAAATTCCTATTATTTTGGGGCAAAAAAGACAGAAATTCCCTTTGTTTTGGGGGAAAAAGACAGAAATTCCATTTATTTAGAGGCAAAAAGGCAGAAATTCCCCTTATTTTGGAGCAAAAATGAAGAAATTTACTTTTTTATTGCAAAAAGGTATGCATTCCCCTTACTTTCGGGATAAAAAGCAGAAATTCCCCATATTTTGAAGCAAAATTGCAGAAATTCTCATAATTTTCGGGCAAAATGCAGAAATTCTCCTTATTTTGGGGCAAAAAGAGAGAAGATCTGTTTTTTTGGGAGCAAACCTTTAGAAATTCTCGTTATTTTGGGGCAAAATTGCAGAAATTTCCTTTACATTGGGGCAAAATTGCAGAAATTTCCCTTATTTTGGGGCAAAAATCAGAAATTCCCCTTTTTTGGGGCAAAATTCAAGAAATTTCCTTTATTTTGGGGCAAAATTACAGGAATTTACCTTATTTTGGGGCAAAATTGAAGAAATTTACCTTATTTGGTGCAAAATTGCAGAAATTTCACTTATTTTCAGGTAAAAAGGCTGAAAGTTCCTTCATTTTGGGGCAAAAAGGGAGAAATTCCCCTTATTTTGGGGCAAAATTGCAGAAATTTCCCTTATTATTGGGAAAAATTGCAGAAATTTTCCTTATTTTAGGGCAAAATTGCAGAAATTTCACTTATTTCAGAGAAAAAAAGCAAAAATTTTTCTTATTTTGGGGCAAAAAGGCAGAAATTTCCATTAATTTGTGGCAAAAAGGCAGAGATTCACCTTATTTTGGTGTAAAATGCAGAAATTTCACATATTTCAGGGCAAAAAGGCAGCAATTTCCCTTATTTTGGGGCAAAATTGCAGAAATTTCACTTATTTCAGTGTAATAAGTCATAAATTCCCCTTATTTTGAGGCAAAAAAGAGAGAAATTCCCTTTGTTTTGAGGGAAAAAGACAGAAATTCCACTTATTTAGAGGCAAAAATGCAGAAATTTCCCTTATTTTGGAGCAAAAATGAAGAAATTTCCCTTTTTTATGGCAAAAAGTTATGCATTCCCCTTATTTTCGGGCAAAAGGGCAGAAATTTCTCGTATTTTGGAGCATAATTGCAGAAATTCCCCTAGTTGTGGTGCAGAAAGACAGAAATTCCCTATATGTTGGGGCAAAAAGACAGAAATTCTCCTTATTTTGGGGCAAAACTCAGAAATTCCAATTATTTTGGGGCAAAATTCCAGAAATTTCCCTTATTTTGGGGCAAAATTGCAGAAATTTCACTTATTTTGGGGCAAAATTGCAGAAATTTCACTTATTTCAGGGAAAAAAATAAGAAATTTTCTTTATTTTGGGGCAAAAAGGCAGAAATTCCTAATATTTTCTGGCAAAAATGCAGAAATTCCCCTTATTTTGAGGTAAAAAGGCTGAAATTCCCCTTATTTGGGGGCAAAAAGGCAGAAATTTCCCTTATTTTGGGGCAAAATTGGAGAAATTTCACTTATTTGGAGGTAAAAAGACAGAAATTCTCCTTATTTTGGGGCAAAACTTAGAAATTCCACTTATTTTGGGGCAAAATTCCAGAAATTTCCCTTATTTTGGGGAAAAAATTGCAGAAATTTCACTTATTTTGGGGCAAAATTGCAGAAATTTCACTTATTTCAGGGAAAAAAGGAACAAATTTTCCTTATTTTGGGGCAAAAAGTCAGAAATTTCTAATATTTTGTTGCAAAAATGCAGAAATTCCCCTTATTTTGAGGTAAAAAGGCTGAAATTCCCTTTATTTGGGGGCAAAGAGGCAGAAATTTCCCTTATTTTGGGGCAAAATTGGAGAAATTTCACATATTTCAGGGTAATAATTCAGAAATTCCCCTTATTTTGGGGCAAAAAAGACTGAAATTCCCTTTGTTTTGGGGGAAAAAGACAGAAATTCCATTTATTTAGAGGCAAAAAGGCAGAAATTCCCCTTATTTTGGAGCCAAAATGAAGAAATTTACCTTTTTATGGCAAAAAGGTATGCATTCCCCTTACTTTCGGGATAAAAAGCAGAAATTCCCCGTATTTTGAAGCAAAATTGCAGAAATTCTCATAATTTTCAGGCAAAAAGGCAGAAATTCTCCTTATTATGGGGCAAAAAGACAGAAGATCTTTTTTTTTTTTTGGGAGCAAACATTCAGAAATTCTCGTTATTTTGGGGCAAAATTGCAGAAATTTTCTTTACATTGGGGCAAAATTGCAGAAATTTCCCTTATTTTGGGGTAAAAATCAGAAATTCCCCTTCTTTTGGGGCAAAATTCAAGAAATTTCCTTTATTTTGGGGCAAAATTACAGGAATTTACCTTATTTTGGGGCAAAATTGAAGAAATTTACCTTATTTGGTGCAAAATTGCAGAAATTTCACTTATTTTCAGGTAAAAAGCCTGAAATTTCCTCCATTTTGGGGCAAAAAGGGAGAAATTCCCCTTATTTTGGGGCAAAATTTCAGAAATTTCCCTTATTATTGGGAATAATTGCAGAAATTTTCCTTATTTTAGGGCAAAATTGCAGAAATTTCACTTATTTCAGAGAAAAAAAGCAAAAATTTTTCTAATTTTGGGGCAAAAAGGCAGAAATTTCCATTAATTTGTGGCAAAAAGGCAGAAATTCACCTTATTTTGGTGTAAAATGCAGAAATTTCACATATTTCAGGGCAAAAAGGCAGCAATTTCCCTTATTTTGGGGCAAAATTGCACAAATTTCACTTATTTCAGTGTAATAAGTCATAAATTCCCCTTATTTTGAGGCAAAAAAGACAGAAATTCCCTTTGTTTTGAGGGAAAAAGACAGAAATTCCACTTATTTAGAGGCAAAAATGCAGAAATTTCCCTTATTTTGGAGCAAAAATGAAGAAATTTCCCTTTTTTATGGCAAAAAGTTATGCATTCCCCTTATTTTTGGGCAAAAAGGAAGAAATTCCCCGTATTTTGGAGCATAATTGCACAAATTCCCCTAGTTGTTGTGCAGAAAGACAGAAATTCCCTATATGTTGGGGCAAAAAGACAGAAATTCTCCTTATTTTGGGGCAAAACTCAGAAATTCCACTTATTTTGGGCCAAAATTCCAGAAATTTCACTTATTTTGGGGCAAAATTGCAGAAATTTCACTTATTTTGGGGCAAAATTGCAGAAATTTCACTTATTTCAGGGAAAAAAGTAAGAAATTTTCTTTATTTTGGGGCAAAAAGGCAGAAATTCCTAATATTTTCTGGCAAAAATGCAGAAATTCCCCTTATTTTGAGATAAAAAGGCTGAAAATCCCCTTATTTGGGGGCTAAAAAGCAGAAATTTCCCTTATTTTAAGGCAAAATTGCAGAAATTTCACTTATTTGGAGGCAAAAAGACAGAAATTCTCCTTATTTTGGGGCAAAACTTAGAAATTCCACTTATTTTGGGGCAAAATTCCAGAAATTTCCCTTATTTTGGGGAAAAAATTGCAGAAATTTCACTTATTTTAGGGCAAAATTGGAGAAATTTCACTTATTTCAGGGTAATAATTCAGAAATTCCCCTTATTTTGGGGCAAAAAAGACAGAAATTCCCTTTGTTATGGAAGAAAAAGACAGAAATTCTATTTATTTAGAGGCAAAAAGGCAGAAATTCCCCTTATTTTGGAGCAAAAATGAAGAAATTTACCTTTTTATGGCAAAAAGGTATGCATTCCCCTTACTTTTGGGATAAAAAGCAGAAATTCCCTGTATTTTGAAGCAAAATTGCAGAAATTCTCATAATTTTCGGGCAAAAAGGCAGAAATTCTCTTATTTTGGGGCAAAAAGACAGATCTTTTTTTTTGGGAGCAAACATTCAGAAATTCTCATTATTTTGGGGCAAAATTGCAGAAATTTCCTTTACATTGGGGCAAAATTGCAGAAATTTCCCTTATTTAAGGGCAAAAATCAGAAATTCCCCTTCTTTTGGGGCAAAATTCAAGAAATTTCCTTTATTTTGGGGCAAAATTACAGGAATTTACCTTATTTTGGGGCAAAATTGAAGAAATTTACCTTATTTGGTGCAAAATTGCAGAAATTTCACTTATTTTCAGGTAAAAAGGCTGAAATTTCCTTCATTTTGGGGCAAAAAGGGAGAAATTCCCCTTATTTTGGGGCAAAATTGCAGAAATTTCCCTTATTATTGGGAAAAATTGCAGAAATTTTCCTTATTTTAGGGCAAAATTGCAGAAATTTCACTTATTTCAGAGAAAAAAAGCAAAAATTTTTCTTATTTTGGGGCAAAAAGGCAGAAATTTCCATTAATTTGTGGCAAAAAGGCAGAAATTCACCTTATTTTGGTGTAAAATGCAGAAATTTCACATATTTCAGGGCAAAAAGGCAGCAATTTCCCTTATTTTGGGGCAAAATTGCAGAAATTTCACTTATTTCAGTGTAATAAGTCAGAAATTCCCCTTATTTTGAGGCAAAAAAGAGAGAAATTCCCTTTGTTTTGAGGGAAAAAGACAGAAATTCCACTTATTTAGAGGCAAAAATGCAGAAATTCCCCTTATTTTGGAGCAAAAATGAAGAAATTTCCCTTTTTTATGGCAAAAAGTTATGCATTCCCCTTATTTTCGGGCAAAAAGGCAGAAATTTCCCGTATTTTGGAGCATAATTGCAGAAATTCCCCTAGTTGTGGTGCAGAAAGACAGAAATTCCCTATATGTTGGGGCAAAAAGACAGAAATTCTCCTTATTTTGGGGCAAAACTCAGAAATTCCACTTATTTTGGGGCAAAATTCCAGAAATTTCCCTTATATTGGGGCAAAATTGCAGAAATTTCACTTATTTTGGGGCAAAATTGCAGAAATTTCACTTATTTCAGGGAAAAAAGTAAGAAATTTTCTTTATTTTGGGGCAAAAAGGCAGAAATTCCTAATATTTTCTGGCAAAAATGCAGAAATTCCCCTTATTTTGAGGTAAAAAGGCTGAAAATCCCCTTATTTGGAGGCTAAAAAGCAGAAATTTCCCTTATTTTAAGGCAAAATTGCAGAAATTTCACTTATTTGGAGGCAAAAAGACAGAAATTCTCCTTATTTTGGGGCAAAACTTAGAAATTCCACTTATTTTGTGGCAAAATTCCAGAAATTTTCCTTATTTTGGGGAAAAAATTGCAGAAATTTCAGTTATTTTAGGGCAAAATTGCAGAAATTTCACTTATTTCAGGGAAAAAAAGAACAAATTTTCCTTATTTTGGGGCAAAAAGTCAGAAATTCCTAATATTTTGTGGCAAAAATGCAGAAATTCCCCTTATTTTGAGGTAAAAAGGCTGAAATTCCCCTTATTTGGGGGCAAAGAGGCAGAAATTTCCCTTATTTTGGGGCAAAATTGCAGAAATTTCACTTATTTCAGGGTAATAATTCAGAAATTCCCCTTATTTTGGGGCAAAAAAGACTGAAATTCCCTTTGTTTTGGGGGAAAAAGACAGAAATTCCATTTATTTAGAGGCAAAAAGGCAGAAATTCCCCTTATTTTGGAGCAAAAATGAAGAAATTTACCTTTTTATGGCAAAAAGGTATGCATTCCCCTTACTTTCGGGATAAAAAGCAGAAATTCCCCGTATTTTCAAGCAAAATTGCAGAAATTCTCATAATTTTCAGGCAAAAAGGCAGAAATTCTCCTTATTTTGGGGCAAAAAGACAGAAGATCTTTTTTTTTTTTGGGAGCAAACATTCAGAAATTCCCGTTATTTTGGGGCAAAATTGCAGAAATTTCCTTTACATTGGGGCAAAATTGCAGAAATTTCCCTTATTTTGGGGCAAAAATCAGAAATTCCCCTTCTTTTGGGGCAAAATTCAAGAAATTTCCTTTATTTTGGGGCAAAATTACAGGAATTTACCTTATTTTGGGGCAAAATTGAAGAAATTTACCTTATTTGGTGCAAAATTGCAGAAATTTCACTTATTTTCAGGTAAAAAGGCTAAAATTTCCTTCATTTTGGGGCAAAAAGGGAGAAATTCCCCTTATTTTGGGGCAAAATTTTAGAAATTTCCCTTATTATTGGGAAAAATTGCAGAAATTTTCCTTATTTTAGGGCAAAATTGCAGAAATTTCACTTATTTCAGAGAAAAAAAGCAAAAATTTTTCTTATTTTGGGGCAAAAAGGCAGAAATTTCCATTAATTTGTGGCAAAAAGGCAGAAATTCACCTTATTTTGGTGTAAAATGCAGAAATTTCACATATTTCAGGGCAAAAAGGCAGCAATTTCCCTTATTTTGGGGCAAAATTGCAGAAATTTCACTTATTTCAGTGTAATAAGTCAGAAATTCCCCTTATTTTGGGGCAAAAAAGACAGAAATTCCCTTTGTTTTGGGGGAAAAAGACAGAAATTCCATTTATTTAGAGGCAAAAAGGCAGATATTCCCCTTATTTTGGAGCAAAAATGAAGAAATTTACCTTTTTATGGCAAAAAGGTATGCATTCCCCTTACTTTCGGGATAAAAAGCAGAAATTCCCCGTATTTTGAAGCAAAATTGCAGAAATTCTCATAATTTTCAGGCAAAAAGTAAGAAATTCTCCTTATTTTGGAGCAAAAAGACAGAAGATCTTTTTTTTTTGGAGCAAACATTCAGAAATTCTCGTTATTTTGGGGCAAAATTGCAGAAATTTCATTTACATTGGGGCAAAATTGCAGAAATTTCCCTTATTTTGGGGCAAAAATCAGAAATTCCCCTTCTTTTGGGGCAAAATTCAAGAAATTTCCTTTATTTTGGGGCAAAATTACTGGAATTTACCTTATTTTGGGGCAAAATTGAATAAATTTACCTTATTTGGTGCAAAATTGCAGAAATTTCACTTATTTTCAGGTAAAAAGGCTGAAATTTCCTTCTTTTTGGGCCAAAAATGGAGAAATTCCCCTTATTTTGGGGCAAAATTTCAGAAATTTCCCTTATTATTGGGAAAAATTGCAGAAATTTTCCTTATTTTAGGGCAAAATTGCAGAAATTTCACTTATTTCAGAGAAAAAAAGCAAAAATTTTTCTTATTTTGGGGCAAAAAGGCAGAAATTTCCATTAATTTGTGGCAAAAATGCAGAAATTCCCCTTATTTTGAGGTAAAAAGGCTGAAATTCCCCTTATTTGGGGGCAAAGAGGCAGAAATTTCCCTTATTTTGGGGCAAAATTGGAGAAATTTCACTTATATCAGGGTAATAATTCAGAAATTCCCTTTATTTTGGGGCAAAAAAGACAGAAATTCTCTTTGTTTTGGGGGAAAAAGACAGAAATTCCATTTATTTAGAGGCAAAAAGGCAGAAATTCCCCTTAATTTGGAGTCAAAATGAAGAAATTTACCTTTTTATGGCAAAAAGTTATGCATTCCCCTTACTTTCGGGATAAAAAGCAGAAATTCCCCGTATTTTGAAGCAAAATTGCAGAAATTCTCATAATTTTCAGGCAAAAAGGCAGAAATTCTCCTTATTTTGGGGCAAAAAGACAGAAGATCTTTTTTTTTTTTGGGAGCAAACATTCAGAAATTCTCGTTATTTTGGGGCAAAATTGCAGAAATTTCCTTTACATTGGGGCAAAATTGCAGAAATTTCCCTTATTTTGGGGCAAAAATCAGAAATTCCCCTTCTTTTGGGGCAAAATTCAAGAAATTTCTTTTATTTTGGGGCAAAATTACAGGAATTTACCTTATTTTGGGGCAAAATTGAAGAAATTTACCTTATTTGGTGCAAAATTGCAGAAATTTCACTTATTTTCAGGTAAAAAGGCTGAAATTTCCTTCATTTTGGGGCAAAAAGGGAGAAATTCCCCTTATGTTGGGGCAAAATTTCAGAAATTTCCCTTATTATTGGGAAAAATTGCAGAAATTTTCTTTATTTTAGGGCAAAATTGCAGAAATTTCACTTATTTCAGAGAAAAAAAAGCAAAAATTTTTCTTATTTTGGGGCAAAAAGGCAGAAATTTCCATTAATTTGTGGCAAAAAGGCAGAAATTCACCTTATTTTGGTGTAAAATGCAGAAATTTCACATATTTCAGGGCAAAAAGGCAGCAATTTCCCTTATTTTGGGGCAAAATTGCAGAAATTTCACTTATTTCAGTGTAATAAGTCAGAAATTCCCCTTATTTTGAGGCAAAAAAGAGAGAAATTCCCTTTGTTTTGAGGGAAAAAGACAGAAATTCCACTTATTTAGAGGCAAAAATGCAGAAATTCCCCTTATTTTGGAGCAAAAATGAAGAAATTTCCCTTTTTTATGGCAAAAAGTTATGCATTCCCCTTATTTTCGGGCAGAAAGGCAGAAATTTCCCGTATTTTGGAGCATAATTGCAGAAATTCCCCTAGTTGTGGTGCAGAAAGACAGAAATTCCCTATATGTTGGGTCAAAAAGACAGAAATTCTCCTTATTTTGGGGCAAAACTCAGAAATTCCACTTATTTTGGGGCAAAATTCTAGAAATTTCCCTTATTTTGGGGCAAAATTGCAGAAATTTCACTTATTTTGGGGCAAAATTGCAGAAATTTCACTTATTTCAGGGAAAAAAGTAAGAAATTTTCTTTATTTTGGGGCAAAAAGGCAGAAATTTTTAATATTTTCTGGCAAAAATGCAGAAATTCCCCTTATTTTGAGGTAAAAAGGCTGAAAATCCCCTTATTTGGGGGCTAAAAAGCAGAAATTTCCCTTATTTTAAGGCAAAATTGCAGAAATTTCACTTATTTGGAGGCAAAAAGAAAGAAATTCTCCTTATTTTGGGGCAAAACTTAGAAATTCCACTTATTTTGGGGCAAAATTCCAGAAATTTCCCTTATTTTGGGGAAAAAATTGCAGAAATTTCACTTATTTTGGGGCAAAATTGCAGAAATTTCACTTATTTCAGGGAAAAAAGGAACAAATTTTCCTTATTTTGGGGCAAAAAGTCAGAAATTCCTAATATTTTGTAGCAAAAATGCAGAAATTCCCCTTTTTTTGAGGTAAAAAGGCTGAAATTTCCCTTATTTGGGGGCAAAGAGGCAGAAATTTCCCTTATTTTGGGGCAAAATTGGAGAAATTTCACTTATTTCAGGGTAATAATTCAGAAATTCCCCTTATTTTGTGGCAAAAAAGACAGAAATTCCCTTTGGTTTGGGGAAAAAGACAGAAATTCCATTTATTTAGATGCAAAAAGGCAGAAATTCCTTTTATTTTGGAGCAAAAATGAAGAAATTTACCTTTTTATAGCAAAAAGGTATGCATTCCCCTTACTTTCGGGATAAAAAGCAGAAATTCCCCGTATTTTGAAGCAAAATTGCAGAAATTCTCATAATTTTCAGGCAAAAAGTCAGAAATTCTCCTTATTTTGGAGCAAAAAGACAGAAGATCTTTTTTTTTTTGGAGCAAACATTGAGAAATTCTCGTTATTTTGGGGCAAAATTGCAGAAATTTCTTTTACTTTGGGGCAAAATTGCAGAAATTTCCCTTATTTTATGGCAAAAATCAGAAATTCTCCTTCTTTTGGGGCAAAATTCAAGAAATTTCCTTTATTTTGGGGCAAAATTACAGGAATTTACCTTATTTTGGGGCAAAATTGAAGAAATTTACCTTATTTGGTGCAAAATTGCAGAAATTTCACTTATTTTCAGGTAAAAAGGCTGAAATTTCCTTCATTTTGGGGCAAAAAGGGAGAAATTCCCCTTATTTTGGGGCAAAATTTCAGAAATTTCCCTTATTATTGGGAAAAATTGCAAAAATTTTCCTTATTTTAGGGCAAAATTGCAGAAATTTCACTTATTTCAGAGAAAAAAAGCAAAAATTTTTCTTATTTTGGGGCAAAAAGGCAGAAATTTCCATTAATTTGTGGCAAAAAGGCAGAAATTCACCTTATTTTGGTGTAAAATGCAGAAATTTCACATATTTCAGGGCAAAAAGGCAGCAATTTCCCTTATTTTGGGGCAAAATTGCAGAAATTTCACTTATTTCAGTGTAATAAGTCAGAAATTCCCCTTATTTTGAGGCAAAAAAGACAGAAATTCCCTTTGTTTTGAGGGAAAAAGACAGAAATTACACTTATTTAGAGGCAAAAATGCAGAAATTTCCCTTATTTTGGAGCAAAAATGAAGAAATTTCCCTTTTTTATGGCAAAAAGTTATGCATTCCCCTTATTTTCGGGCAAAAAGGCAGAAATTCCCCGTATTTTGGAGCATAATTGCAGAAATTCCCCTAGTTGTGGGGCAGAAAGACAGAAATTCCCTATATGTTGGGGCAAAAAGACAGAAATTCTCCTTATTTTGGGGCAAAACTCAGAAATTCCACTTATTTTGGGGCAAAATTCCAGAAATTTCCCTTATTTTGGGGCAAAATTGCAGAAATTTCACTTATTTTGGGGCAAAATTGCAGAAATTTCACTTATTTCAGGGAAAAAAGTAAGAAATTTTCTTTATTTTGGGGCAAAAAGGCAGAAATTCCTAATATTTTCTGGCAAAAATGCAGAAATTCCCCTTATTTTGAGGTAAAAAGGCTAAAAATCCCCTTATTTGGGGGCTAAAAAGCAGAAATTTCCCTTATTTTAAGGCAAAATTGCAGAAATTTCACTTATTTGGAGGCAAAAAGACAGAAATTCTCCTTATTTTGGGGCAAAACTTAGAAATTCCACTTATTTTGGGGCAAAATTCCAGAAATTTCCCTTATTTTGGGGAAAAAATTGCAGAAATTTCACTTATTTTGGGGCAAAATTGCAGAAATTTCACTTATTTCAGGGAAAAAAGGAACAAATTTTCATTATTTTGGGGCAAAAAGTCAGAAATTCCTAATATTTTGTGGCAAAAATGCAGAAATTCCCCTTATTTTGAGGTAAAAAGGCTGAAATTCCCCTTATTTGGGGGGAAAGAGGCAGAAATTTCCCTTATTTTGGGGCAAAATTGGAGAAATTTCACTTATTTCAGGGTAATAATTCAGAAATTCCCCTTATTTTGGGGCAAAAAAGACAGAAATTCCCTTTGTTTTGGGGGAAAAAGACAGAAATTCCATTTATTTAGAGGCAAAAAGGCAGAAATTCCCCTTATTTTGGAGCCAAAATGAAGAAATTTACCTTTTTATGGCAAAAAGGTATGCATTCCCCTTACTTTCGGGATAAAAAGCAGAAATTCCCCGTATTTTGAAGCAAAATTGCAGAAATTCTCATAATTTTCAGGCAAAAAGGCAGAAATTCTCCTTATTTTGGGGCAAAAAGACAGAAGATCTTTTTTTTTGGGGAGCAAACATTCAGAAATTCTCGTTATTTTGGGGCAAAATTGCAGAAATTTCCTTTACATTGGGGCAAAATTGCAGAAATTTCCCTTATTTTGGGGCAAAAATCAGAAATTCCCCTTCTTTTGGGGCAAAATTTGAGAAATTTCCTTTATTTTGGGGCAAAATTGCAGGAATTTACCTTATTTTGGGGCAAAATTGAAGAAATTTACCTTATTTGGTGCAAAATTGCAGATATTTCACTTATTTTCAGGTAAAAAGGCTGAAATTTCTTTCATTTTGGGGCAAAAAGGGAGAAATTCCCCTTATTTTGGGGCAAAATTGCAGAAATTTCCCTTATTATTGGGAAAAAATGCAGAAATTTTCCTTATTTTAGGGCAAAATTGCAGAAATTTTACTTATTTCAGAGAAAAAAAGCAAAAATTTTTCTTATTTTGGGGCAAAAAGGCAGAAATTTCCATTAATTTGTGGCAAAAAGGCAGAAATTCACCTGATTTTGGTGTAAAATGCAGAAATTTAACATATTTCAGGGCAAAAAGGCAGCAATTTCCCTTATTTTGGGGCAAAAATCAGAAATTCCCCTTCTTTTGGGGCAAAATTCAAGAAATTTCCTTTATTTTGGGGCAAAATTACAGGAATTTACCTTATTTTGGGGCAAAATTGAAGAAATTTACCTTATTTGGTGCAAAATTGCAGAAATTTCACTTATTTTCAGGTAAAAGTGCTGAAATTTCCTTCATTTTGAGCCAAAATAGGGAGAAATTCCCCTTATTTTGGGGCAAAATTGCAGAAATTTCACTTATTTCAGAGAAAAAAAGCAAAAATTTTTCTTATTTTGGGGCAAAAAGGCAGAAATTTCCATTAATTTGTGGCAAAAAGGCAGAAATTCACCTTATTTTTGTGTAAATGCAGAAATTTCACATATTTCAGGGCAAAAAGGCAGCAATTTCCCTTATTTTGGGGCAAAATTACAGAAATTTCACTTATTTCAGTGTAATAAGTCAGAAATTCCCCTTATTTTGAGGCAAAAAAGACAGAAATTCCCTTTGTTTTGAGGGAAAAAGACAGAAATTACACTTATTTAGAGGCAAAAATGCAGAAATTTCCCTTATTTTGGAGCAAAAATGAAGAAATTTCCCTTTTTTATGGCAAAAAGTTATGCATTCCCCTTATTTTCGGGCAAAAAGGCAGAAATTCCCCGTATTTTGGAGCATAATTGCAGAAATTCCCCTAGTTGTGGTGCAGAAAGACAGAAATTCCCTATATGTTGGGGCAAAAAGACAGAAATTCTCCTTATTTTGGGGCAAAACTCAGAAATTCCACTTATTTTGGGCCAAAATTCCAGAAATTTCCCTTATTTTGGGGCAAAATTGCAGAAATTTAACTTATTTTCGGGCAAAATTGCAGAAATTTCACTTATTTCAGGGAAAAAAAGAAGAAATTTTCTTTATTTTGGGGCAAAAAGGCAGAAATTCCTAATATTTTCTGGCAAAAATGCAGAAATTCCCCTTATTTTGAGGTAAAAAGGCTGAAAATCCCCTTATTTGGGAGCTAAAAAGCAGAAATTTCCCTTATTTTAAGGCAAAATTGCAGAAATTTCACTTATTTGGAGGCAAAAAGACAGAAATTCTCCTTATTTTGGGGCAAAACTTAGAAATTCCACTTATTTTGGGGCAAAATTCCAGAAATTTCCCTTATTTTGGGGAAAAAATTGCAGAAATTTCACTTATTTTGGGGCAAAATTGCAGAAATTTCACTTATTTCAGGGAAAAAAGGAACAAATTTTCCTTATTTTGGGGCAAAAAGTCAGAAATTCCTAATATATTGTGGCAAAAATGCAGAAATTCCCCTTATTTTGAGGTAAAAAGGCTGAAATTCCCCTTATTTGGGGGCAAAGAGGCAGAAATTTCCCTTATTTTGGGGCAAAATTGGAGAAATTTCACTTATTTCAGGGTAATAATTCAGAAATTCCCCTTATTTTGGGGCAAAAAAGACAGAAATTCCCTTTGTTTTGGGGGAAAAAGACAGAAATTCCATTTATTTAGAGGCAAAAAGGCAGAAATTCCCCTTATTTTGGAGCCAAAATGAAGAAATTTACTTTTTTATGGCAAAAAGGTATGCATTCCCCTTACTTTCGGGATAAAAAGCAGAAATTCCCCGTATTTTGAAGCAAAATTGCAGAAATTCTCATAATTTTCAGGCAAAAAGGCAGAAATTCTCCTTATTTTGGGGCAAAAAGACAGAAGATCTTTTTTTTTTTTTTTTTGGGAGCAAACATTCAGAAATTCTCGTTATTTTTTAGGAAAATTGCAGAAATTTCCTTTACATTGGGGCAAAATTGCAGAAATTTCCCTTATTTTGGGGCAAAAATCAGAAATTCTCCTTCTTTTGGGGCAAAATTCAAGAAATTTCCTTTATTTTGGGGCAAAATTACAGGAATGTACCTTATTTTGGGGCAAAATTGAAGAAATTTACCTTATTTGGTGCAAAATTGCAGAAATTTCACTTATTTTCAGGTAAAAAGGCTGAAATTTCCTTCATTTTGGGGCAAAAAGGGAGAAATTCCCCTTATTTTGGGGCAAAATTGCAGAAATTTCCCTTATTATTGGGAAAAATTGCAGAAATTTTTCGTATTTTAGGGCAAAATTGCAGAAATTTCACTTATTTCAGAGAAAAAAAGCAAAAATTTTTCTTATTTTGGGGCAAAAAGGCAGAAATTTCCATTAATTTGTGGCAAAAAGGCAGAAATTCACCTTATTTTGGTGTAAAATGCAGAAATTTCACATATTTCAGGGCAAAAAGGCAGCAATTTCCCTTATTTTGGGGCAAAATTGCAGAAATTTCACTTATTTCAGTGTAATAAGTCAGAAATTCCCCTTATTTTGAGGCAAAAAGCACAGAAATTCCCTTTGTTTTGAGGGAAAAAGACAGAAATTCCACTTATTTAGAGGCAAAAATGCAGAAATTTCCCTTATTTTGGAGCAAAAATGAAGAAATTTCCCTTTTTTATGGCAAAAAGTTATGCATTCTCCTTATCTTCGGGCAAAAAGGCAGAAATTCCCCGTATTTTGGAGCATAATTGCAGAAATTCCCCTAGTTGTGGTGCAGAAAGACAGAAATTCCCTATATGTTGGGGCAAAAAGTCAGAAATTCTCCTTATTTTGGGGCAAACTCAGAAATTCCACTTATTTTGGGCCAAAATTCCAGAAATTTCCCTTATTTTGGGGCAAAATTGCAGAAATTTCACTTATTTTGGGGCAAAATTGCAGAAATTTCACTTATTTCAGGGAAAAAAAGAAGAAATTTTCTTTATATTGGGGCAAAAAGGCAGAAATTCCTAATATTTTCTGGCAAAAATGCAGAAATTCCCCTTATTTTGAGGTAAAAAGGCTGAAATTCCCCTTATTTGGGGGCAAAAAGGCAGAAATTTCCCTTATTTTAAGGCAAAATTGCAGAAATTTCACTTATTTGGAGGCAAAAAGACAGAAATTCTCCTTATTTTGGGGCAAAACTTAGAAATTCCACTTATTTTGGGGCAAAATTCCAGAAATTTCCCTTATTTTGGGGAAAAAATTGCAGAAATTTCACTTATTTTGGGGCAAAATTGCAGAAATTTCACTTATTTCAGGGAAAAAAGGAACAAATTTTCCTTATTTTGGGGCAAAAAGTCAGAAATTCCTAATATTTTGTGGCAAAAATGCAGAAATTCCCCTTATTTTGAGGTAAAAATGCTGAAATTCCCCTTATTTGGGGGCAAAGAGGCAGAAATTTCCCTTATTTTGGGGCAAAATTGGAGAAATTTCACTTATTTCAGGGTAATAATTCAGAAATTCCCCTTATTTTGGGGCAAAAAAGACAGAAATTCCCTTTGTTTTGGGGGAAAAAGACAGAAATTCCATTTATTTAGAGGCAAAAAGGCAGAAATTCCCCTTATTTTGGAGCCAAAATGAAGAAATTTACTTTTTTATGGCAAAAAGGTATGCATTCCCCTTACTTTCGGGATAAAAAGCAGAAATTCCCCGTATTTTGAAGCAAAATTGCAGAAATTCTCATAATTTTCAGGCAAAAAGGCAGAAATTCTCCTTATTTTGGGGCAAAAAGACAGAAGATCTTTTTTTTTTTTTGGGAGCAAACATTCAGAAATTCTCGTTATTTTGGGGCAAAATTGCAGAAATTTCCTTTACATTGGGGCAAAATTGCAGAAATTTCCCTTATTTTGGGGCAAAAATCAGAAATTCCCCTTCTTTTGGGGCAAAATTCAAGAAATTTCCTTTATTTTGGGGCAAAATTACAGGAATTTACCTTATTTTGAGGCAAAATTGAAGAAATTTACCTTATTTGGTGCAAAATTGCAGAAATTTCACTTATTTTCATATAAAGGCTGAAATTTCCTTCATTTTGGGGCAAAAAGGGAGAAATTCCCCTTATTTTAAGGCAAAATTGCAGAAATTTCACTTATTTGGGGGCAAAAAGACAGAAATTCTCCTTATTTTGGGGCAAAACTTAGAAATTCCACTTATTTTGGGGCAAAATTCCAGAAATTTCCCTTATTTTGGGGAAAAAATTGCAGAAATTTCACTTATTTTGGGGCAAAATTGCAGAAATTTCACTTATTTCAGTGAAAAAAGGAACAAATTTTCTTTATTTTGGGGCAAAAAGTCAGAAATTCCTAATATTTTGTGGCAAAAATGCAGAAATTCCCCTTTTTTTGAGGGAAAAAGGCTGAAATTTCCCTTATTTGTGGGCAAAGAGGCAGAAATTTCCCTTATTTTGGGGCAAAATTGGAGAAATTTCACTTATTTCAGGGTAATAATTCAAAAATTCCCCTTATTTTGTGGCAAAAAAGACAGAAATTCCCTTTGTTTTGGGGGAAAAAGACAGAAATTCCATTTATTTAGAGGCAAAAAGGCAGAAATTCCCCTTATTTTGGAGCAAAAATGAAGAAATTTACCTTTTTATGGCAAAAAGGTATGCATTCCCCTTACTTTCGGGATAAAAAGCAGAAATTCCCCGTATTTTAAAGCAAAATTGCAGAAATTCTCATAATTTTCAGGCAAAAAGTCAGAAATTCTCCTTATTTTGGAGCAAAAAGACAGAAGATCTTTTTTTTTTTTTTGGGAGCGAACATTCAGAAATTTTCATTATTTTGGGGCAAAATTGCAGAAATTTCCTTTACATTGGGGCAAAATTGCAGAAATTTCCCTTATTTTGGGGCAAAAATCAGAAATTCCCCTTCTTTTGGGGCAAAATTCAAGAAATTTCCTTTATTTTGTGGCAAAATTACAGGAATTTACCTTATTTTGGGGCAAAATTGAAGAAATTTACCTTATTTGGTGCAAAATTGCAGAAATTTCACTTATTTTCATATAAAGACTGAAATTTCCTTCATTTTGGGGCAAAAAGGGAGAAATTCCCCTTATTTTGGGGCAAAATTGCAGAAATTTCCCTTATTATTGGGAAAAATTGCATAAATTTTCCTTATTTTAGGGCAAAATTGCAGAAATTTCACTTATTTCAGAGAAAAAAAGCAAAAATTTTTCTTATTTTGGGGCAAAAAGGCAGAAATTTCCATTAATTTGTGGCAAAAAGGCAGAAATTCACCTTATTTTGGTGTAAAATGCAGAAATTTCACATATTTCAGGGCAAAAAGGCAGCAATTTCCCTTATTTTGGGGCAAAATTGCAGAAATTTCACTTATTTCAGTGTAATAAGTCAAAAATTCCCCGTATTTTGAGGCAAAAAGGACAGAAATTACCTTTGTTTTGAGAAAAAAAGACAGAAATTCCACTTATTTAGAGGCAAAAATGCAGAAATTTCCCTTATTTTGGAGCAAAAATGAAGAAATTTCCCTTTTTTATGGCAAAAAGTTATGCATTCCCCTTATTTTCGGGCAAAAAGGCAGAAATTTCCCGTATTTTGGAGCATAATTGCAGAAATTCCCCTAGTTGTGGTGCAGAAAGACAGAAATTCCCTATATGTTGGGGCAAAAAGACAGAAATTCTCCTTATTTTGGGGCAAAACTCAGAAATTCCACTTATTTTGGGCCAAAATTCCAGAAATTTCCCTTATTTTGGGGCAAAATTGCAGAAATTTCACTTATTTTGGGGCAAAATTGCAGAAATTTCACTTATTTCAGGGAAAAAAGTAAGAAATTTTCTTTATTTTGGGGCAAAAAGGCAGAAATTCCTAATATTTTCTGGCAAAAATGCAGAAATTTCCCTTAATTTGAGGTAAAAAGGCTGAAATTCCCCTTATTTGGGGGCATAAAGGCAGAAATTTCCCTTATTTTAAGGCAAAATTGCAGAAATTTCACTTATTTGGAGGCAAAAAGACAGAAATTCTCCTTATTTTGGGGCAAAACTTAGAAATTCCACTTATTTTGGGGCAAAATTCCAGAATTTTCCCTTATTTTGGGGAAAAAATTGCAGAAATTTCACTTATTTTGGGGCAAAATTGCAGAAATTTCACTTATTTCAGGGAAAAAAGGAACAAATTTTCCTTATTTTGGGGCAAAAAGTCAAAAATACCTAATATTTTGTGGCAAAAATGCAGAAATTCCCCTTATTTTGAGGTAAAAAGGCTGAAATTTCCCTTATTTGGGGGCAAAGAGGCAGAAATTTCCCTTATTTTGGGGCAAAATTGGAGAAATTTCACTTATTTCAGGGTAATAATTCAGAAATTCCCCTTATTTTGTGGCAAAAAAGACAGAAATTCCCTTTGTTTTGGGGGAAAAAGACAGAAATTCCATTTATTTAGAGGCAAAAAGGCAGAAATTCCCCTTATTTTGGAGCAAAAATGAAGAAATTTACCTTTTTATGGCAAAAAGGTATGCATTCCCCTTACTTTCGGGATAAAAAGCAGAAATTCCCCGTATTTTAAAGCAAAATTGCAGAAATTCTCATAATTTTCAGGCAAAAAGTCAGAAATTCTCCTTATTTTGGAGCAAAAAGACAGAAGATCTTTTTTTTTTTGGGAGCAAACATTCAGAAATTCTCGTTATTTTGGGGCAAAATTGCAGAAATTTCTTTACATTGGGGCAAAATTGCAGAAATTTCCCTTATTTTGGGGCAAAAATCAGAAATTCCCCTTCTTTTGGGGCAAAATTCAAGAAATTTCCTTTATTTTGGGGAAAAATTACAGGAATTTACCTTATTTTGGGGCAAAATTGAAGAAATTTACCTTATTTGGTGCAAAATTGCAGAAATTTCACTTATTTTCAGGTAAAAAGGCTGAAATTTCCTTCATTTTGGGGCAAAAAGGGAGAAATTCCCCTTATTTTGGGGCAAAATTGCAGAAATTTCCCTTATTATTGGGAAAAATTGCAGAAATTTTTCGTATTTTAGGGCAAAATTGCAGAAATTTCACTTATTTCAGAGAAAAAAAGCAAAAATTTTTCTTATTTTGGGGCAAAAAGGCAGAAATTTCCATTAATTTGTGGCAAAAAGGCAGAAATTCTCCTTATTTTGGTGTAAAATGCAGAAATTTCACATATTTCAGGGCAAAAAGGCAGCAATTTCCCTTATTTTGGGGCAAAATTGCAGAAATTTCACTTATTTCAGTGTAATAAGTCAGAAATTCCCCTTATTTTGAGGCAAAAAGCACAGAAATTCCCTTTGTTTTGAGGGAAAAAGACAGAAATTCCACTTATTTAGAGGCAAAAATGCAGAAATTTCCCTTATTTTGGAGCAAAAATGAAGAAATTTCCCTTTTTTATGGCAAAAAGTTATGCATTCTCCTTATCTTCGGGCAAAAAGGCAGAAATTCCCCGTATTTTGGAGCATAATTGCAGAAATTCCCCTAGTTGTGGTGCAGAAAGACAGAAATTCCCTATATGTTGGGGCAAAAAGACAGAAATTCTCCTTATTTTGGGGCAAAACTCAGAAATTCCACTTATTTTGGGCCAAAATTCCAGAAATTTCCCTTATTTTGGGGCAAAATTGCAGAAATTTCACTTATTTTGGGGCAAAATTGCAGAAATTTCACTTATTTCAGGGAAAAAAAGAAGAAATTTTCTTTATATTGGGGCAAAAAGGCAGAAATTCCTAATATTTTCTGGCAAAAATGCAGAAATTCCCCTTATTTTGAGGTAAAAAGGCTGAAATACCCCTTATTTGGGGGCAAAAAGGCAGAAATTTCCCTTATTTTAAGGCAAAATTGCAGAAATTTCACTTATTTGGAGGCAAAAAGACAGAAATTCTCCTTATTTTGGGGCAAAACTTAGAAATTCCACTTATTTTGGGGCAAAATTCCAGAAATTTCCCTTATTTTGGGGAAAAAATTGCAGAAATTTCACTTATTTTGGGGCAAAATTGCAGAAATTTCACTTATTTCAGGGAAAAAAGGAACAAATTTTCCTTATTTTGGGGCAAAAAGTCAGAAATTCCTAATATTTTGTGGCAAAAATGCAGAAATTCCCCTTATTTTGAGGTAAAAAGGCTGAAATTCCCCTTATTTGGGGGCAAAGAGGCAGAAATTTCCCTTATTTTGGGGCAAAATTGGAGAAATTTCACTTATTTCAGGGTAATAATTCAGAAATTCCCCTTATTTTAGGGCAAAAAAGACAGAAATTCCCTTTGTTTTGGGGGAAAAAGACAGAAATTCCATTTATTTAGAGGCAAAAAGGCAGAAATTCCCCTTATTTTGGAGCAAAAATGAAGAAATTTACTTTTTTATGGCAAAAAGGTATGCATTCCCCTTACTTTCGGGATAAAGAGCAGAAATTCCCCGTATTTTGAAGCAAAATTGCAGAAATTCTCATAATTTTCAGGCAAAAAGGCAGAAATTCTCCTTATTTTGGAGCAAAAAGACAGAAGATCTTTTTTTTTTGGGAGCAAACATTCAGAAATTCTCGTTATTTTGGGGCAAAATTGCAGAAATTTCCTTTACATTGGGGCAAAATTGCAGAAATTTCCCTTATTTTGGGGCAAAAATCAGAAATTCCCCTTCTTTTGGGGCAAAATTCAAGAAATTTCCTTTATTTTGGGGCAAAATTACAGGAATTTACCTTATTTTGGGGCAAAATTGAAGAAATTTACCTTATTTGGTGCAAAATTGCAGAAATTTCACTTATTTTCATATAAAGGCTGAAATTTCCTTCATTTTGGGGCAAAAAGGGAGAAATTCCCCTTATTTTAAGGCAAAATTGCAGAAATTTCACTTATTTGGAGGCAAAAAGACAGAAATTCTCCTTATTTTGGGGCAAAACTTAGAAATTCCACTTATTTTGGGGCAAAATTCCAGAAATTTCCCTTATTTTGGGGCAAAATTGCAGAAATTTCACTTATTTTGGGGCAAAATTGCAGAAATTTCACTTATTTCAGGGAAAAAAAGAAGAAATTTTCTTTATTTTGGGGCAAAAAGGAAGAAATTCCTAATATTTTCTGGCAAAAATGCAGAAATTCCCCTTATTTTGAGGTAAAAAGGCTGAAATTCCCCTTATTTGGGGGCAAAAAGGCAGAAATTTCCCTTATTTTGGGGCAAAATTGCAGAAATTTAACTTATTTGGAGGCAAAAAGACAGAAATTATCCTTATTTTGGGGCAAAACTTAGAAATTCCACTTATTTTGGGGCAAAATTTTAGAAATTTCCCTTATTTTGGGGAAAAAATTGCAGAAATTTCACTTATTTTGGGGCAAAATTGCAGAAATTTCACTTATTTCAGGGAAAAAAGGAACAAATTTTCCTTATTTTGGGCAAAAAGTCAAAAATTCCTAATATTTTTTGGCAAAAATGCAGAAATTCCCCTTATTTTGAGGTAAAAAGGCTGAAATTTCCCTTATTTGTGGGCAAAGAGGCAGAAATTTCCCTTATTTTGGGGCAAAATTGGAGAAATTTCACTTATTTCAGGGTAATAATTCAAAAATTCCCCTTATTTTGTGGCAAAAAAGACAGAAATTCCCTTTGTTTTGGGGGAAAAAGACAGAAATTCCATTTATTTAGAGGCAAAAAGGCAGAAATTCCCCTTATTTTGGAGAAAAAATGAAGAAATTTACCTTTTTATGGCAAAAAGGTATGCATTCCCCTTACTTTCGGGATAAAAAGCAGAAATTCCCCGTATTTTAAAGCAAAATTGCAGAAATTCTCATAATTTTCAGGCAAAAAGTCAGAAATTCTCCTTATTTTGGAGCAAAAAGACAGAAGATCTTTTTTTTTTTGGGAGCAAACATTCAGAAATTCTCGTTATTTTGGGGCAAAATTGCAGAAATTTCTTTACATTGGGGCAAAATTGCAGAAATTTCCCTTATTTTGGGGCAAAAATCAGAAATTCCCCTTCTTTTGGGGCAAAATTAAAGAAATTTCCTTTATTTTGGGGAAAAATTACAGGAATTTACCTTATTTTGGAGCAAAATTGAAGAAATTTACCTTATTTGGTGCAAAATTGCAGAAATTTCACTTATTTTCAGGTAAAAAGGCTGAAATTTCCTTCATTTTGGGGCAAAAAGGGAGAAATTCCCCTTATTTTGGGGCAAAATTGCAGAAATTTCCCTTATTATTGGGAAAAATTGCATAAATTTTCCTTATTTTAGGGCAAAATTGCAGAAATTTCACTTATTTCAGAGAAAAAAAGCAAAAATTTTTCTTATTTTGGGGCAAAAAGGCAGAAATTTCCATTAATTTGTGGCAAAAAGGCAGAAATTCACCTTATTTTGGTGTAAAATGCAGAAATTTCACATATTTCAGGGCAAAAAGGCAGCAATTTCCCTTATTTTGGGGCAAAATTGCAGAAATTTCACTTATTTCAGTGTAATAAGTCAGAAATTCCCCTTATTTTGAGGCAAAAAGCACAGAAATTCCCTTTGTTTTGAGGGAAAAAGACAGAAATTCCACTTATTTAGAGGCAAAAATGCAGAAATTTCCCTTATTTTGGAGCAAAAATGAAGAAATTTCCCTTTTTTATGGCAAAAAGTTATGCATTCTCCTTATCTTCGGGCAAAAAGGCAGAAATTCCCCGTATTTTGGAGCATAATTGCAGAAATTCCCCTAGTTGTGGTGCAGAAAGACAGAAATTCCCTATATGTTGGGGCAAAAAGACAGAAATTCTCCTTATTTTGGGGCAAAACTCAGAAATTCCACTTATTTTGGGCCAAAATTCCAGAAATTTCCCTTATTTTGGGGCAAAATTGCAGAAATTTCACTTATTTTGGGGCAAAATTGCAGAAATTTCACTTATTTCAGGGAAAAAAAGAAGAAATTTTCTTTATATTGGGGCAAAAAGGCAGAAATTCCTAATATTTTCTGGCAAAAATGCAGAAATTCCCCTTATTTTGAGGTAAAAAGGCTGAAATACCCCTTATTTGGGGGCAAAAAGGCAGAAATTTCCCTTATTTTAAGGCAAAATTGCAGAAATTTCACTTATTTGGAGGCAAAAAGACAGAAATTCTCCTTATTTTGGGGCAAAACTTAGAAATTCCACTTATTTTGGGGCAAAATTCCAGAAATTTCCCTTATTTTGGGGAAAAAATTGCAGAAATTTCACTTATTTTGGGGCAAAATTGCAGAAATTTCACTTATTTCAGGGAAAAAAGGAACAAATTTTCCTTATTTTGGGGCAAAAAGTCAGAAATTCCTAATATTTTGTGGCAAAAATGCAGAAATTCCCCTTATTTTGAGGTAAAAAGGCTGAAATTCCCCTTATTTGGGGGCAAAGAGGCAGAAATTTCCCTTATTTTGGGGCAAAATTGGAGAAATTTCACTTATTTCAGGGTAATAATTCAGAAATTCCCCTTATTTTAGGGCAAAAAAGACAGAAATTCCCTTTGTTTTGGGGGAAAAAGACAGAAATTCCATTTATTTAGAGGCAAAAAGGCAGAAATTCCCCTTATTTTGGAGCAAAAATGAAGAAATTTACTTTTTTATGGCAAAAAGGTATGCATTCCCCTTACTTTCGGGATAAAGAGCAGAAATTCCCCGTATTTTGAAGCAAAATTGCAGAAATTCTCATAATTTTCAGGCAAAAAGGCAGAAATTCTCCTTATTTTGGAGCAAAAAGACAGAAGATCTTTTTTTTTTTGGGAGCAAACATTCAGAAATTCTCGTTATTTTGGGGCAAAATTGCAGAAATTTCCTTTACATTGGGGCAAAATTGCAGAAATTTCCCTTATTTTGGGGCAAAAATCAGAAATTCCCCTTCTTTTGGGGCAAAATTCAAGAAATTTCCTTTATTTTGGGGCAAAATTACAGGAATTTACCTTATTTTGGGGCAAAATTGAAGAAATTTACCTTATTTGGTGCAAAATTGCAGAAATTTCACTTATTTTCATATAAAGGCTGAAATTTCCTTCATTTTGGGGCAAAAAGGGAGAAATTCCCCTTATTTTAAGGCAAAATTGCAGAAATTTCACTTATTTGGAGGCAAAAAGACAGAAATTCTCCTTATTTTGGGGCAAAACTTAGAAATTCCACTTATTTTGGGGCAAAATTCCAGAAATTTCCCTTATTTTGGGGCAAAATTGCAGAAATTTCACTTATTTTGGGGCAAAATTGCAGAAATTTCACTTATTTCAGGGAAAAAAAGAAGAAATTTTCTTTATTTTGGGGCAAAAAGGAAGAAATTCCTAATATTTTCTGGCAAAAATGCAGAAATTCCCCTTATTTTGAGGTAAAAAGGCTGAAATTCCCCTTATTTGGGGGCAAAAAGGCAGAAATTTCCCTTATTTTGGGGCAAAATTGCAGAAATTTAACTTATTTGGAGGCAAAAAGACAGAAATTATCCTTATTTTGGGGCAAAACTTAGAAATTCCACTTATTTTGGGGCAAAATTTTAGAAATTTCCCTTATTTTGGGGAAAAAATTGCAGAAATTTCACTTATTTTGGGGCAAAATTGCAGAAATTTCACTTATTTCAGGGAAAAAAGGAACAAATTTTCCTTATTTTGGGCAAAAAGTCAAAAATTCCTAATATTTTTTGGCAAAAATGCAGAAATTCCCCTTATTTTGAGGTAAAAAGGCTGAAATTTCCCTTATTTGTGGGCAAAGAGGCAGAAATTTCCCTTATTTTGGGGCAAAATTGGAGAAATTTCACTTATTTCAGGGTAATAATTCAAAAATTCCCCTTATTTTGTGGCAAAAAAGACAGAAATTCCCTTTGTTTTGGGGGAAAAAGACAGAAATTCCATTTATTTAGAGGCAAAAAGGCAGAAATTCCCCTTATTTTGGAGAAAAAATGAAGAAATTTACCTTTTTATGGCAAAAAGGTATGCATTCCCCTTACTTTCGGGATAAAAAGCAGAAATTCCCCGTATTTTAAAGCAAAATTGCAGAAATTCTCATAATTTTCAGGCAAAAAGTCAGAAATTCTCCTTATTTTGGAGCAAAAAGACAGAAGATCTTTTTTTTTTTGGGAGCAAACATTCAGAAATTCTCGTTATTTTGGGGCAAAATTGCAGAAATTTCTTTACATTGGGGCAAAATTGCAGAAATTTCCCTTATTTTGGGGCAAAAATCAGAAATTCCCCTTCTTTTGGGGCAAAATTCAAGAAATTTCCTTTATTTTGGGGAAAAATTACAGGAATTTACCTTATTTTGGAGCAAAATTGAAGAAATTTACCTTATTTGGTGCAAAATTGCAGAAATTTCACTTATTTTCAGGTAAAAAGGCTGAAATTTCCTTCATTTTGGGGCAAAAAGGGAGAAATTCCCCTTATTTTGGGGCAAAATTGCAGAAATTTCCCTTATTATTGGGAAAAATTGCATAAATTTTCCTTATTTTAGGGCAAAATTGCAGAAATTTCACTTATTTCAGAGAAAAAAAGCAAAAATTTTTCTTATTTTGGGGCAAAAAGGCAGAAATTTCCATTAATTTGTGGCAAAAAGGCAGAAATTCACCTTATTTTGGTGTAAAATGCAGAAATTTCACATATTTCAGGGCAAAAAGGCAGCAATTTCCCTTATTTTGGGGCAAAATTGCAGAAATTTCACTTATTTCAGTGTAATAAGTCAGAAATTCCCCTTATTTTGAGGCAAAAAGCACAGAAATTCCCTTTGTTTTGAGGGAAAAAGACAGAAATTCCACTTATTTAGAGGCAAAAATGCAGAAATTTCCCTTATTTTGGAGCAAAAATGAAGAAATTTCCCTTTTTTATGGCAAAAAGTTATGCATTCTCCTTATCTTCGGGCAAAAAGGCAGAAATTCCCCGTATTTTGGAGCATAATTGCAGAAATTCCCCTAGTTGTGGTGCAGAAAGACAGAAATTCCCTATATGTTGGGGCAAAAAGACAGAAATTCTCCTTATTTTGGGGCAAAACTCAGAAATTCCACTTATTTTGGGCCAAAATTCCAGAAATTTCCCTTATTTTGGGGCAAAATTGCAGAAATTTCACTTATTTTGGGGCAAAATTGCAGAAATTTCACTTATTTCAGGGAAAAAAAGAAGAAATTTTCTTTATATTGGGGCAAAAAGGCAGAAATTCCTAATATTTTCTGGCAAAAATGCAGAAATTCCCCTTATTTTGAGGTAAAAAGGCTGAAATTCCCCTTATTTGGGGGCAATAAGGCAGAAATTTCCCTTATTTTAAGGCAAAATTGCAGAAATTTCACTTATTTGGAGGCAAAAAGACAGAAATTCTCCTTATTTTGGGGCAAAACTTAGAAATTCCACTTATTTTGGGGCAAAATTCCAGAAATTTCCCTTATTTTGGGGAAAAAATTGCAGAAATTTCACTTATTTTGGGGCAAAATTGCAGAAATTTCACTTATTTCAGGGAAAAAAGGAACAAATTTTCCTTATTTTGGGGCAAAAAGTCAGAAATTCCTAATATTTTGTGGCAAAAATGCAGAAATTCCCCTTATTTTGAGGTAAAAAGGCTGAAATTCCCCTTATTTGGGGGCAAAGAGGCAGAAATTTCCCTTATTTTGGGGCAAAATTGGAGAAATTTCACTTATTTCAGGGTAATAATTCAGAAATTCCCCTTATTTTAGGGCAAAAAAAGACAGAAATTCCCTTTGTTTTGGGGGAAAAAGACAGAAATTCCATTTATTTAGAGGCAAAAAGGCAGAAATTCCCCTTATTTTGGAGCAAAAATGAAGAAATTTACTTTTTTATGGCAAAAAGGTATGCATTCCCCTTACTTTCGGGATAAAAAGCAGAAATTCCCCGTATTTTGAAGCAAAATTGCAGAAATTCTCATAATTTTCAGGCAAAAAGGCAGAAATTCTCCTTATTTTGGAGCAAAAAGACAGAAGATCTTTTTTTTTTTGGGAGCAAACATTCAGAAATTCTCGTTATTTTGGGGCAAAATTGCAGAAATTTCCTTTACATTGGGGCAAAATTGCAGAAATTTCCCTTATTTTGGGGCAAAAATCAGAAATTCCCCTTCTTTTGGGGCAAAATTCAAGAAATTTCCTTTATTTTGGGGCAAAATTACAGGAATTTACCTTATTTTGGGGCAAAATTGAAGAAATTTACCTTATTTGGTGCAAAATTGCAGAAATTTCACTTATTTTCATATAAAGGCTGAAATTTCCTTCATTTTGGGGCAAAAAGGGAGAAATTCCCCTTATTTTAAGGCAAAATTGCAGAAATTTCACTTATTTGGAGGCAAAAAGACAGAAATTCTCCTTATTTTGGGGCAAAACTTAGAAATTCCACTTATTTTGGGGCAAAATTCCAGAAATTTCCCTTATTTTGGGGCAAAATTGCAGAAATTTCACTTATTTTGGGGCAAAATTGCAGAAATTTCACTTATTTCAGGGAAAAAAAGAAGAAATTTTTTTTTATTTTGGGGCAAAAAGGAAGAAATTCCTAATATTTTCTGGCAAAAATGCAGAAATTCCCCTTATTTTGAGGTAAAAAGGCTGAAATTCCCCTTATTTGGGGGCAAAAAGGCAGAAATTTCCCTTATTTTGGGGCAAAATTGCAGAAATTTAACTTATTTGGAGGCAAAAAGACAGAAATTATCCTTATTTTGGGGCAAAACTTAGAAATTCCACTTATTTTGGGGCAAAATTTTAGAAATTTCCCTTATTTTGGGGAAAAAATTGCAGAAATTTCACTTATTTTGGGGCAAAATTGCAGAAATTTCACTTATTTCAGGGAAAAAAGGAACAAATTTTCCTTATTTTGGGCAAAAAGTCAAAAATTCCTAATATTTTTTGGCAAAAATGCAGAAATTCCCCTTATTTTGAGGTAAAAAGGCTGAAATTTCCCTTATTTGTGGGCAAAGAGGCAGAAATTTCCCTTATTTTGGGGCAAAATTGGAGAAATTTCACTTATTTCAGGGTAATAATTCAAAAATTCCCCTTATTTTGTGGCAAAAAAGACAGAAATTCCCTTTGTTTTGGGGGAAAAAGACAGAAATTCCATTTATTTAGAGGCAAAAAGGCAGAAATTCCCCTTATTTTGGAGCAAAAATGAAGAAATTTACCTTTTTATGGCAAAAAGGTATGCATTCCCCTTACTTTCGGGATAAAAAGCAGAAATTCCCCGTATTTTAAAGCAAAATTGCAGAAATTCTCATAATTTTCATGCAAAAAGTCAGAAATTCTCCTTATTTTGGAGCAAAAAGACAGAAGATCTTTTTTTTTTTGGGAGCAAACATTCAGAAATTTTCATTATTTTGGGGCAAAATTGCAGAAATTTCCTTTACATTGGGGCAAAA
The DNA here is from genome assembly GCF_963924665.1 of Micromys minutus. NCBI lineage: Eukaryota > Metazoa > Chordata > Mammalia > Rodentia > Muridae > Micromys > Micromys minutus. Next base: position 7,045,996 of record NW_027667467.1, on the reverse strand, counting down.
TTGCAGAAATTTCTCTTATTTTGGGGCAAAAATCAGAAATTCCCCTTCTTTTGGGGCAAAATTCAAGAAATTTCCTTTATTTTGTGGCAAAATTACAGGAATTTACCTTATTTTGGGGCAAAATTGAAGAAATTTACCTTATTTGGTGCAAAATTGCAGAAATTTCACTTATTTTCAGGTAAAAAGCCTGAAATTTCCTTCATTTTGGGGCAAAAAGTGAGAAATTCCCCTTATTTTGGGGCAAAATTGCAGAAATTTCCCTTATTATTGGGAAAAATTGCAGAAATTTTCCTTATTTTAGGGCAAAATTGCAGAAATTTCACTTATTTCAGAGAAAAAAAGCAAAAATTTTTCTTATTTTGGGGCAAAAAGGCAGAAATTTCCATTAATTTGTTGCAAAAAGGCAGAAATTCTCCTTATTTTGGTGTAAAATGCAGAAATTTCACATATTTCAGGGCAAAAAGGCAGCAATTTCCCTTATTTTGAGGCAAAATTGCAGAAATTTCACTTATTTCAGTGTAATAAGTCAAAAATTCCCCTTATTTTGAGGCAAAAAGGACAGAAATTCCCTTTGTTTTGAGAAAAAAAGACAGAAATTCCACTTATTTAGAGGCAAAAATGCAGAAATTTCCCTTATTTTAGAGCAAAAATGAAGAAATTTCCCTTTTTTATGGCAAAAAGTTATGCATTCCCCTTATTTTCGGGCAAAAAGGCAGAAATTTCCCGTATTTTGGAGCATAATTGCAGAAATTCCCCTAGTTGTGGTGCAGAAAGACAGAAATTCCCTATATGTTGGGGCAAAAAGACAGAAATTCTCCTTATTTTGGGGCAAAACTCAGAAATTCCACTTATTTTGGGCCAAAATTCCAGAAATTTCCCTTATTTTGGGGCAAAATTGCAGAAATTTCACTTATTTTGGGGCAAAATTGCAGAAATTTCACTTATTTCAGGGAAAAAAAGAAGAAATTTTCTTTATTTTGGGGCAAATAGGCAGAAATTCCTAATATTTTCTGGCAAAAATGCAGAAATTCCCCTTATTTTGAGGTAAAAAGGCTGAAATTCCCCTTATTTGGGGGCAAAAAGGCAGAAATTTCCCTTATTTTAAGGCAAAATTGCAGAAATTTCACTTATTTGGAGGCAAAAAGACAGAAATTCTCCTTATTTTGGGGCAAAACTTAGAAATTCCACTTATTTTGGGGCAAAATTCCAGAAATTTCCCTTATTTTGGGGAAAAAATTGCAGAAATTTCACTTATTTTGGGGCAAAATTGCAGAAATTTCACTTATTTCAGGGAAAAAAGGAACAAATTTTCCTTATTTTGGGGCAAAAAGTCAGAAATTCATAATATTTTGTGGCAAAAATGCAGAAATTCCCCTTATTTTGAGGTAAAAAGGCTGAAATTCCCCTTATTTGGGGGCAAAGAGGCAGAAATTTCCCTTATTTTGGGGCAAAATTGGAGAAATTTCACTTATTTCAGGGTAATAATTCAGAAATTCCCCTTATTTTGGGGCAAAAAAGACAGAAATTCCCTTTGTTTTGGGGGAAAAAGACAGAAATTCCATTTATTTAGAGGCAAAAAGGCAGAAATTCCCCTTATTTTGGAGCAAAAATGAAGAAATTTACCTTTTTATGGCAAAAAGGTATGCATTCCCCTTACTTTCGGGATAAAAAGCAGAAATTCCCCGTATTTTGAAGCAAAATTGCAGAAATTCTCATAATTTTCAGGCAAAAAGGCAGAAATTCTCCTTATTTTGGAGCAAAAAGACAGAAGATCTTTTTTTTTTGGGAGCAAACATTCAGAAATTCTCGTTATTTTGGGGCAAAATTGCAGAAATTTCCTTTACGTTGGGGCAAAATTGCAGAAATTTCCCTTATTTTGGGGCAAAAATCAGAAATTCCCCTTCTTTTGGGGCAAAATTCAAGAAATTTCCTTTATTTTGGGGCAAAATTACAGGAATTTACCTTAATTTGGGGCAAAATTGAAGAAATTTACCTTATTTGGTGCAAAATTGCAGAAATTTCACTTATTTTCATATAAAGGCTGAAATTTCCTTCATTTTGGGGCAAAAAGGGAGAAATTCCCCTTATTTTAAGGCAAAATTGCAGAAATTTCACTTATTTGGAGGCAAAAAGACAGAAATTCTCCTTATTTTGGGGCAAAACTTAGAAATTCCACTTATTTTGGGGCAAAATTCCAGAAATTTCCCTTATTTTGGGGAAAAAATTGCAGAAATTTCACTTATTTTTGGGCAAAATTGCAGAAATTTCACTTATTTCAGGGAAAAAAAGAAGAAATTTTCTTTATTTTGGGGCAAAAAGGCAGAAATTCCTAATATTTTCTGGCAAAAATGCAGAAATTCCCCTTATTTTGAGGTAAAAAGGCTGAAATTCCCCTTATTTGGGGGCAAAAAGGCAGAAATTTCCCTTATTTTGGGGCAAAATTGCAGAAATTTCACTTATTTGGAGGCAAAAAGACAGAAATTATTCTTATTTTGGGGCAAAACTGAGAAATTCCACTTATTTTGGGGCAAAATTTTAGAAATTTCCCTTATTTTGTGGAAAAAATTGCAGAAATTTCACTTATTTCAGTGTAATAAGTCAAAAATTCCCCTTATTTTGAGGCAAAAAAAACAGAAATTCCCTTTGTTTTGAGAAAAAAAGACAGCAATTCCACTTATTTAGAGGCAAAAATGCAGAAATTTCCCTTATTTTGGAGCAAAAATGAAGAAATTTCCCTTTTTTATGGCAAAAAGTTATGCATTCCCCTTATTTTCGGGCAAAAAGGCAGAAATTTCCCGTATTTTGGAGCATAATTGCAGAAATTCCCCTAGTTGTGGTGCAGAAAGACAGAAATTCCCTATATGTTGGGGCAAAAAGACAGAAATTCTCCTTATTTTGGGGCAAAACTCAGAAATTCCACTTATTTTGGGCCAAAATTCCAGAAATTTCCCTTATTTTGGGGCAAAATTGCAGAAATTTCACTTATTTTGGGGCAAAATTGCAGAAATTTCACTTATTTCAGGGAAAAAAAGAAGAAATTTTCTTTATTTTGGGGCGAAAAGGCAGAAATTCCTAATATTTTCTGGCAAAAATGCAGAAATTTCCCTTATTTTGAGGTAAAAAGGCTGAAATTCCCCTTATTTGGGGGCAAAAAGGCAGAAATTTCCCTTATTTTAAGGCAAAATTGCAGAAATTTCACTTATTTGGAGGCAAAAAGACAGAAATTCTTCTTATTTTGGGGCAAAACTTAGAAATTCCACTTATTTTGGGGCAAAATTCCAGAATTTTCCCTTATTTTGGGGAAAAAATTCCAGAAATTTCACTTATTTTGGGGCAAAATTGCAGAAATTTCACTTATTTCAGGGAAAAAAGGAACAAATTTTCCTTATTTTGAGGCAAAAAGTCAAAAATTCCTAATATTTTGTGGCAAAAATGCAGAAATTCCCCTTATTTTGAGGTAAAAAGGCTGAAATTTCCCTTATTTGGGGGCAAAGAGGCAGAAATTTCCCTTATTTTGGGGCAAAATTGGAGAAATTTCACTTATTTCAGGGTAATAATTCAGAAATTCCCCTTATTTTGTGGCAAAAAAGACAGAAATTCCCTTTGTTTTGGGGGAAAAAGATAGAAATTCCATTTATTTAGAAGCAAAAAGGCAGAAATTCCCCTTATTTTAAAGCAAAAATGAAGAAATTTACCTTTTTATGGCAAAAAGGTATGCATTCCCCTTATATTCGGGATAAAAAGCAGAAATTCCCCGTATTTTAAAGCAAAATTGCAGAAATTCTCATAATTTTCAGGCAAAAAGTCAGAAATTCTCCTTATTTTGGAGCAAAAAGACAGAAGATCTTTTTTTTTTTTTTGGGAGCAAACATTCAGAAATTCTCGTTATTTTGGGGCAAAATTGCAGAAATTTCCTTTACATTGGGGCAAAATTGCAGAAATTTCCCTTATTTTGGGGCAAAAATCAGAAATTCCCCTTCTTTTGGGGCAAAATTCAAGAAATTTCCTTTATTTTGGGGCAAAATTACAGGAATTTACCTTATTTTGGGGCAAAATTGAAGAAATTTACCTTATTTGGTGCAAAATTGCAGAAATTTCACTTATTTTCTGGTAAAAAGGCTGAAATTTCCTTCATTTTGGGGCAAAAAGGGAGAAATTCCCCTTATTTTGGGGCAAAATTGCAGAAATTTCCCTTATTATTGGGAAAAATTGCAGAAATTTTCCTTATTTTAGGGCAAAATTGCAGAAATTTCACTTATTTCAGAGAAAAAAAGCAAAAATTTTTCTTATGTTGGGGCAAAAAGGCAGAAATTTCCATTAATTTGTGGCAAAAAGGCAGAAATTCACCTTATTTTGGTGTAAAATGCAGAAATTTCACATATTTCAGGGCAAAAAGGCAGCAATTTCCCTTATTTTGGGGCAAAATTGCAGAAATTTCACTTATTTCAGTGTAATAAGTCAGAAATTCCCCTTATTTTGAGGCAAAAAGCACAGAAATTCCCTTTGTTTTGAGGGAAAAAGACAGAAATTCCACTTATTTAGAGGCAAAAATGCAGAAATTTCCCTTATTTTGGAGCAAAAATGAAGAAATTTCCCTTTTTTATGGCATAAAGTTATGCATTCTCCTTATCTTCGTGCAAAAAGGCAGAAATTCCCCGTATTTTGGAGCATAATTGCAGAAATTCCCCTAGTTGTGGTGCAGAAAGACAGAAATTCCCTCTATGTTGGGGCAAAAAGACAGAAATTCTCCTTATTTTGGGGCAAAACTCAGAAATTCCACTTATTTTGGGCCAAAATTCCAGAAATTTCCCTTATTTTGGGGCAAAATTGCAGAAATTTCACTTATTTTGGGGCAAAATTGCAGAAATTTCACTTATTTCAGGGAAAAAAAGAAGAAATTTTCTTTATTTTGGGGCAAAAAGGCAGAAATTCCTAATATTTTCTGGCAAAAATGCAGAAATTCCCCTTATTTTGAGGTAAAAAGGCTGAAATTTACCTTATTTGGGGGCAAAAAGGCAGAAATTTCCCTTATTTTAAGGCAAAATTGCAGAAATTTCACTTATTTGGAGGCAAAAAGACAGAAATTCTCCTTATTTTGGGGCAAAACTTAGAAATTCCACTTATTTTGGGGCAAAATTCCAGAAATTTCCCTTATTTTGGGGAAAAAATTGCAGAAATTTCACTTATTTTGGGGCAAAATTGCAGAAATTTCACTTATTTCAGGGAAAAAAGGAACAAATTTTCCTTATTTTGGGGCAAAAAGTCAGAAATTCCTAATATTTTGTGGCAAAAATGCAGAAATTCCCCTTTTTTTGAGGTAAAAAGGCTGAAATTTCCCTTACTTGGGGGCAAAGAGGCAGAAATTTCCCTTATTTTGGGGCAAAATTGGAGAAATTTCACTTATTTCAGGGTAATAATTCAGAAATTCCCCTTATTTTGGGGCAAAAAAGACAGAAATTCCCTTTGTTTTGGGAGAAAAAGACAGAAATTCCATTTATTTAGAGGCAAAAAGGCAGAAATTCCCCTTATTTTGGAGCAAAAATGAAGAAATTTACTTTTTTATGGCAAAAAGGTATGCATTCCCCTTACTTTCGGGATAAAAAGCAGAAATTCCCCGTATTTTGAAGCAAAATTGAAGAAATTCTCATAATTTTCAGGCAAAAAGGCAGAAATTCTCCTTATTTTGGAGCAAAAAGACAGAAGATCTTTTTTTTTTTGGGAGCAAACATTCAGAAATTCTCGTTATTTTGGGGCAAAATTGCAGAAATTTACCTTATTTTGGGGCAAAATTGAAGAAATTTACCTTATTTGGTGCAAAATTGCAGAAATTTCACTTATTTTCATATAAAGGCTGAAATTTCCTTCATTTTGGGGCAAAAAGGGAGAAATTCCCCTTATTTTAAGGCAAAATTGCAGAAATTTCACTTATTTGGAGGCAAAAAGACAGAAATTCTCTTTATTTTGGGGCAAAACTTAGAAATTCCACTTATTTTGGGGCAAAATTCCAGAAATTTCCCTTATTTTGGGGAAAAAATTGCAGAAATTTCACTTATTTTGGGGCAAAATTGCAGAAATTTCACTTATTTCAGGGAAAATAGGAACAAATTTTCCTTATTTTGGGGCAAAAATCAGAAATTCCTAATATTTTGTGGCAAAAATGCAAAATTCCCCTTTTTTTGAGGTAAAAAGGCTGAAATTTCCCTTACTTGGGGGCAAAGAGGCAGAAATTTCCCTTATTTTGGGGCAAAATTGGAGAAATTTCACTTATTTCAGGGTAATAATTCAGAAATTCCCCTTATTTTGTGCCAAAAAAGACAGAAATTCCCTTTGTTTTGGGAGAAAAAAACAGAAATTCCATTTATTTAGAGGCAAAAAGGCAGAAATTCCTTTTATTTTGGAGCAAAAATGAAGAAATTTACCTTTTTATGGCAAAAAGGTATGCATTCCCCTTACTTTCGGGATAAAAAGCAGAAATTCCCCGTATTTTGTAGCAAAATTGCAGAAATTCTCATAATTTTCAGGCAAAAAGTCAGAAATTCTCCTTATTTTGGAGCAAAAAGACAGAAGATCTTTTTTTTTTTGGGAGCAAACATTCAGAAATTCTCGTTATTTAGGGGCAAAATTGCAGAAATTTCCTTTACATTGGGGCAAAATTGCAGAAATTTCTCTTATTTTGGGGCAAAAATCAGAAATTCCCCTTCTTTTGGGGCAAAATTCAAGAAATTTCCTTTATTTTGGGGCAAAATTACAGGAATTTACCTTATTTTGGGGCAAAATTGAAGAAATTTACCTTATTTGGTGCAAAATTGCAGAAATTTCACTTATTTTCAGGTAAAAAGGCTGAAATTTCCTTCATTTTGGGGCAAAAAGGGAGAAATTCCCCTTATTTTGTGGCAAAATTGCAGAAATTTCCCTTATTATTGGGAAAAATTGCAGAAATTTTCCTTATTTTAGGGCAAAATTGCAGAAATTTCACTTATTTCAGAGAAAAAAAGCAAAAATTTTTCTTATTTTGGGGCAAAAAGGCAGAAATTTCCATTAATTTGTGGCAAAAAGGCAGAAATTCACCTTATTTTTGTGTAAAATGCAGAAATTTCACATATTTCAGGGCAAAAAGGCAGCAATTTCCCTTATTTTGGGGCAAAATTGCAGAAATTTCACTTATTTCAGTGTAATAAGTCAGAAATTCCCCTTATTTTGAGGCAAAAAAGACAGAAATTCCCTTTGTTTTGAGGGAAAAAGAAAGAAATTCCACTTATTTAGAGGCAAAAATGCAGAAATTTCCCTTATTTTGGAGCAAAAATGAAGAAATTTCCCTTTTTTATGGCAAAAAGTTATGCATTCCCCTTATTTTCAGGGAAAAAAGGCAGAAATTCCCCGTATTTTGGAGCATAATTGCAGAAATTCCCCTAGTTGTGGTGCAGAAAGACAGAAATTCCCTATATGTTGGGGCAAAAAGACAGAAATTCTCCTTATTTTGGGGCAAAACTCAGAAATTCCACTTATTTTGGGGCAAAATTCCAGAAATTTCCCTTATTTTGGGGCAAAATTGCAGAAATTTCAATTATTTTGGGGCAAAATTGCAGAAATTTCACTTATTTCAGGGTAAAAAAGAAGAAATTTTCTTTATTTTGGGGCAAAAAGGCCGAAATTCCTAATATTTTCTGGCAAAAATGCAGAAATTCCCCTTATTTTGAGGTAAAAAGGCTGAAATTCCCCTTATTTGGGGGCAAAAAGGCAGAAATTTCACTTATTTCAGGGAAAAAAGGAACAAATTTTCCTTATTTTTGGGCAAAAAGTCAGAAATTCCTAATATTTTGTGGCAAAAATGCAGAAATTCCCCTTTTTTTGAGGTAAAAAGGCTGAAATTTCCCTTACTTGGGGGCAAAGAGGCAGAAATTTCCCTTATTTTGGGGCAAAATTGGAGATATTTCACTTATTTCAGGGTAATAATTCAGAAATTCCCCTTATTTTGTGGCAAAAAAGACAGAAATTCCCTTTGTTTTGGGTGAAAAAGACAGAAATTCCATTTATTTAGAGGCAAAAAGGCAGAAATTCCTTTTATTTTGGAGCAAAAATGAAGAAATTTACCTTTTTATGGCAAAAAGGTATGCATTCCCCTTACTTTCGGGATAAAAAGCAGAAATTCCCCGTATTTTTTAGCAAAATTGCAGAAATTCTCATAATTTTCAGGCAAAAAGTCAGAAATTCTCCTTATTTTGGAGTAAAAAGACAGAAGATCTTTTTTTTTTGGGAGCAAACATTCAGAAATTCTCGTTATTTTGGGGCAAAATTGCAGAAATTTCCTTTACATTGGGGCAAAATTGCAGAAATTTCCCTTATTTTGGGGCAAAAATCAGAAATTCCCCTTCTTTTGGGGCAAAATTCAAGAAATTTCCTTTATTTTGGGGCAAAATTACAGGAATTTACCTTATTTTGGGGCAAAATTGAAGAAATTTACCTTATTTGGTGCAAAATTGCAGAAATTTCACTTATTTTCAGGTAAAAAGGCTGAAATTTCCTTCATTTTGGGGCAAAAAGGGAGAAATTCCCCTTATTTTGGGGCAAAATTGCAGAAATTTCCCTTATTATTGGGAAAAATTGCAGAAATTTTCCTTATTTTAGGGCAAAATTGCAGAAATTTCACTTATTTCAGAGAAAAAAAGCAAAAATTTTTCTTATTTTGGGGCAAAAAGGCAGAAATTTCCATTAATTTGTGGCAAAAAGGCAGAAATTCACCTTATTTTGGTGTAAAATGCAGAAATTTCACATATTTCAGGGCAAAAAGGCAGCAATTTCCCTTAATATGGGGCAAAATTGCAGAAATTTCACTTATTTCAGTGTAATAAGTCAGAAATTCCCCTTATTTTGAGGCAAAAAGGACAGAAATTCCCTTTGTTTTGAGAAAAAAAGACAGAAATTCCACTTATTTAGAGGCAAAAATGCAGAAATTTCCCTTATTTTGGAGCAAAAATGAAGAAATTTCCCTTTTTTATGGCAAAAAGTTATGCATTCCCCTTATTTTCGGGCAAAAAGGCAGAAATTTTCCGTATTTTGGAGCATAATTGCAGAAATTCCCCTAGTTGTGGTGCAGAAAGACAGAAATTCCCTATATGTTGGGGCAAAAAGACAGAAATTCTCCTTATTTTGGGGCAAAACTCAGAAATTCCACTTATTTTGGGCCAAAATTCCAGAAATTTCCCTTATTTTGGGGCAAAATTGCAGAAATTTCACTTATTTTGGGGCAAAATTGCAGAAATTTCACTTATTTCAGGAAAAAAAAGTAGAAATTTTCTTTATTTTGGGGCAAAAAGGCAGAAATTCCTAATATTTTCTGGCAAAAATGCAGAAATTTCCCTTATTTTGAGGTAAAAAGGCTGAAATTCCCCTTATTTGGGGGCAAAAAGGCAGAAATTTCCCTTATATTAAGGCAAAATTGCAGAAATTTCACTTATTTGGAGGCAAAAAGACAGAAATTCTCCTTATTTTGGGGCAAAACTTAGAAATTCCACTTATTTTGGGGCAAAATTCCAGAATTTTCCCTTATTTTGGGGAAAAAATTCCAGAAATTTCACTTATTTTGGGGCAAAATTGCAGAAATTTCACTTATTTCAGGGAAAAAAGGAACAAATTTTCCTTATTTTGGGGCAAAAAGTCAGAAATTCCTAATATATTGTGGCAAAAATGCAGAAATTCCCCTTATTTTGAGGTAAAAAGGCTGAAATTCCCCTTATTTGGGGGCAAAGAGGCAGAAATTTCCCTTATTTTGGGGCAAAATTGGAGAAATTTCACTTATTTCAGGGTAATAATTCAGAAATTCCCCTTATTTTGTGGCAAAAAAGACAGAAATTCCCTTTGTTTTGGGGGAAAAAGACAGAAATTCCATTTATTTAGAGGCAAAAAGGCAGATATTCCCCTTATTTTGGAGCAAAAATGAAGAAATTTACCTTTTTATGGCAAAAAGGTATGCATTCCCCTTACTTTCAGGATAAAAAGCAGAAATGCCCCGTATTTTGAAGCAAAATTGCAGAAATTCTCATAATTCTCAGGCAAAAAGGCAGAAATTCTCCTTATTTTGGGGCAAAAAGACAGAAGATCTTTTTTTTTTTTGGGAGCAAACATTCAGAAATTCTCGTTATTTTGGGGCAAAATTGCAGAAATTTCCTTTACATTGGGGCAAAATTGCAGAAATTTCCCTTATTTTGGGGCAAAAATCAGAAATTCCCCTTCTTTTGGGGCAAAATTCAAGAAATTTCCTTTATTTTGGGGCAAAATTACAGGAATTTACCTTATTTTGGGGCAAAATTGAAGAAATTTACCTTATTTGGTGCAAAATTGCAGAAATTTCACTTATTTTCATATAAAGACTGAAATTTCCTTCATTTTGGGGCAAAAAGGGAGAAATTCCCCTTATTTTGGTGCAAAATTTCAGAAATTTCCCTTACTATTGGGAAAAATTGCAGAAATTTTCCTTATTTTAGGGCAAAATTGCAGAAATTTCACTTATTTCAGAGAAAAAAAGCAAAAATTTTTCTTATTTTGGGGCAAAAAGGCAGAAATTTTCATTAATTTGTGGCAAAAAGGCAGAAATTCACCTTATTTTTGTGTAAAATGCAGAAATTTCACATATTTCAGGGCAAAAAGGCAGCAATTTCCCTTATTTTGGGGCAAAATTGCAGAAATTTCACTTATTTCAGTGTAATAAGTCAGAAATTCCCCTTATTTTGAGGCAAAAAAGACAGAAATTCCCTTTGTTTTGAGGGAAAAAGACAGAAATTACACTTATTTAGAGGCAAAAATGCAGAAATTTCCCTTATTTTGGAGCAAAAATGAAGAAATTTCCCTTTTTTATGGCAAAAAGTTATGCATTCCCCTTATTTTCGGGCAAAAAGGCAGAAATTCCCCGTATTTTGGAGCATAATTGCAGAAATTCCCCTAGTTGTGGGGCAGAAAGACAGAAATTCCCTATATGTTGGGGCAAAAAGACAGAAATTCTCCTTATTTTGGGGCAAAACTCAGAAATTCCACTTATTTTGGGGCAAAATTCCAGAAATTTCCCTTATTTTGGGGCAAAATTGAAGAAATTTCACTTATTTTGGGGCAAAATGGCAGAAATTTCACTTATTTCAGGGAAAAAAGTAAGAAATTTTCTTTATTTTGGGGCAAAAAGGCAGAAATTCCTAATATTTTCTGGCAAAAATGCAGAAATTCCCCTTACTTTGAGGTAAAAAGGCTAAAAATCCCCTTATTTGGGGGCTAAAAAGCAGAAATTTCCCTTATTTTAAGGCAAAATTGCAGAAATTTCACTTATTTGGAGGCAAAAAGACAGAAATTCTCCTTATTTTGGGGCAAAACTCAGAAATTCCACTTATTTTGGGGCAAAATTCCAGAAATTTCCTTATTTTGGGGAAAAAATTGCAGAAATTTCACTTATTTTGGGGCAAAATTGCAGAAATTTCACTTATTTCAGGGAAAAAAGGAACAAATTTTTATTATTTTGGGGCAAAAAGTCAGAAATTCCTAATATTTTGTGGCAAAAATGCAGAAATTCCCCTTATTTTGAGGTAAAAAGGCTGAAATTCCCCTTATTTGGGGGCAAAGAGGCAGAAATTTCCCTTATTTTACGGCAAAATTGGAGAAATTTCACTTATTTCAGGGTAATAATTCAGAAATTCCCCTTATTTTGGGGCAAAAAAGACAGAAATTCTCTTTGTTTTGGGGGAAAAAGACAGAAATTCCATTTATTTAGAGGCAAAAAGGCAGATATTCCCCTTATTTTGGAGCCAAAATGAAGAAATTTACCTTTTTATGGCAAAACGGTATGCATTCCCCTTACTTTCGGGATAAAAAGCAGAAATTCCCCGTATTTTGAAGCAAAATTGCAGAAATTCTCATAATTTTCAGGCAAAAAGGCAGAAATTCTCCTTATTTTGGGGCAAAAAGACAGAAGATCTTTTTTTATTTTGGGAGCAAACATTCAGAAATTCTCGTTATTTTGGGGCAAAATTGCAGAAATTTCCTTTACATTGGGGCAAAATTGCAGAAATTTCCCTTATTTTGGGGCAAAAATCAGAAATGCCCATTCTTTTGGGGCAAAATTCAAGAAATTTCCTTTATTTTGGGGCAAAATTACAGGAACTTACCTTATTTTGGGGCAAAATTGAAGAAATTTACCTTATTTGGTGCAAAATTGCAGAAATTTCACTTATTTTCAGGTAAAAAGGCTGAAATTTCCTTCATTTTGGGGCAAAAAGGGAGAAATTCCCCTTATTTTGGGGCAAAATTGCAGAAATTTCCCTTATTATTGGGAAAAATTGCAGAAATTTTCCTTATTTTAGGGCAAAATTGCAGAAATTTCACTTATTTCAGAGAAAAAAAGCAAAAATTTTTCTTATTTTGGGGCAAAAAGGCAGAAATTTCCATTAATTTGTGGCAAAAAGGCAGAAATTCACCTTATTTTGGTGTAAAAGGCAGAAATTTCACATATTTCAGGGCAAAAAGGCAGCAATTTCCCTTATTTTGGGGCAAAATTGCAGAAATTTCACTTATTTCAGTGTAATAAGTCAGAAATTCCCCTTATTTTGAGGCAAAAAAGATAGAAATTCCCTTTGTTTTGAGGGAAAAAGACAGAAATTCCACTTATTTAGAGGCAAAAATGCAGAAATTTCCCTTATTTTGGAGCAAAAATGAAGAAATTTCCCTTTTTTATGGCAAAAAGTTATGCATTCCCCTTATTTTCGGGCAAAAAGGCAGAAATTCCCCGTATTTTGGAGCATAATTGCAGAAATTCCCCTAGTTGTGGTGCAGAAAGACAGAAATTCCATATATGTTGGGGCAAAAAGACAGAAATTCTCCTTATTTTGGGGCAAAACTCAGAAATTCCACTTATTTTGGGGCAAAATTCCAGAAATTTCCCTTATTTTGGGGCAAAATTGCAGAAATTTCAATTATTTTGGGGCAAAATTGCAGAAATTTCACTTATTTCAGGGTAAAAAAGAAGAAATTTTCTTTATTTTGGGGCAAAAAGGCCGAAATTCCTAATATTTTCTGGCAAAAATGCAGAAATTCCCCTTATTTTGAGGTAAAAAGGCTGAAATTCCCCTTATTTGGGGGCAAAAAGGCAGAAATTTCCCTTATTTTGGGGGAAAATTGGAGAAATTTCACTTATTTCAGGGTAATAATTCAGAAATTCCCCTTATTTTGGGGCAAAAAAGATAGAAATTCCCTTTGTTTTGGGGGAAAAAGACAGAAATTCCATTTATTTAGAGGCAAAAAGGCAGAAATTCCCCTTATTTTGGAGCAAAAATGAAGAAATTTACTTTTTTATGGCAAAAAGGTATGCATTCCCCTTACTTTCGGGATAAAAAGCAGAAATTCCCCGTATTTTGAAGCAAAATTGCAGAAATTCTCATAATTTTCAGGCAAAAAGGCAGAAATTCTCCTTATTTTGGAGCAAAAAGACAGAAGATCTTTTTTTTTGGGAGCAAACATTCAGAAATTCTCGTTATTTTGGGGCAAAATTGCAGAAATTTCCTTTACATTGGGGCAAAATTGCAGAAATTTCCCTTATTTTGGGGCAAAAATCAGAAATTCCCCTGCTTTTGGGGCAAAATTCAAGAAATTTCCTTTATTTTGGGGCAAAATTACAGGAATTTACCTTATTTTGGGGCAAAATTGAAGAAATTTACCTTATTTGGTGCAAAATTGCAGAAATTTCACTTATTTTCATATAAAGGCTGAAATTTCCTTCATTTTGGGGCAAAAAGGGAGAAATTCCCCTTATTTTAAGGCAAAATTGCAGAAATTTCACTTATTTGGAGGCAAAAAGACAGAAATTCTCCTTATTTTGGGGCAAAACTTAGAAATTCCACTTATTTTGGGGCAAAATTCCAGAAATTTCCCTTATTTTGGGGAAAAATTGCAGAAATTTCACTTATTTTGGGGCAAAATTGCAGAAATTTCACTTATTTCAGGGAAAAAAGGAACAAATTTTCCTTATTTTGGGGCAAAAAGTCAGAAATTCCTAATATTTTGTGGCAAAAATGCAGAAATTCCCCTTTTTTTGAGGTAAAAAGGCTGAAATTTCCCTTACTTGGGGGCAAAGAGGCAGAAATTTCCCTTATTTTGGGGCAAAATTGGAGAAATTTCACTTATTTCAGGGTAATAATTCAGAAATTCCCCTTATTTTGTGGCAAAAAAGACAGAAATTCCCTTTGTTTTGGGAGAAAAAGACAGAAATTCCATTTATTTAGAGGCAAAAAGGCAGAAATTCCTTTTATTTTGGAGCAAAAATGAAGAAATTTACCTTTGTATGGCAAAAAGGTATGCATTCCCCTTACTTTCGGGATAAAAAGCAGAAATTCCCCGTATTTTGTAGCAAAATTGCAGAAATTCTCATAATTTTCAGGCAAAAAGTCAGAAATTCTCCTTATTTTGGAGCAAAAAGACAGAAGATCTTTTTTTTGGGAGCAATCATTCAGAAATTCTCGTTATTTTGGGGCAAAATTGCAGAAATTTCCTTTACATTGGGGCAAAATTGCAGAAATTTCCCTTATTTTGGGGCAAAAATCAGAAATTCCCCTTCTTTTGGGGCAAAATTCAAGAAATTTCCTTTATTTTGGGGCAAAATTACAGGAATTTACCTTATTTTGGGGCAAAATTGAAGAAATTTACCTTATTTGGTGCAAAATTGCAGAAATTTCACTTATTTTCAGGTAAAAAGGCTGAAATTTCTTAAATTTTGGGGCAAAAAGGGAGAAATTCCCCTTATTTTGAAGCAAAATTGCAGAAATTTCCCTTATTATTGGGAAAAATTGCAGAAATTTTCCTTATTTTAGGGCAAAATTGCAGAAATTTCACTTATTTCAGAGAAAAAAAGCAAAAATTTTTCTTATTTTGGGGCAAAAAGGCAGAAATTTCCATTAATTTGTGGCAAATAGGCAGAAATTCACCTTATTTTGGTGTAAAATGCAGAAATTTCACATATTTCAGGGCAAAAAGGCAGCAATTTCCCTTATTTTGGGGCAAAATTGCAGAAATTTCACTTATTTCAGTGTAATAAGTCAGAAATTCCCCTTATTTTGAGGCAAAAAAGACAGAAATTCCCTTTGTTTTGAGGGAAAAAGACAGAAATTCCACTTATTTAGAGGCAAAAATGCAGAAATTTCCCTTATTTTGGAGCAAAAATTAAGAAATTTCCCTTTTTTATGGCAAAAAGTTTTGCATTCCCCTTATTTTCGGGCAAAAAGGCAGAAATTTCCCGTATTTTGGAGCATAATTGCAGAAATTCCCCTAGTTGTGGTGCAGAAAGACAGAAATTCCCTATATGTTGGGGCAAAAAGACAGAAATTCTCCTTATTTTGGGGCAAAACTCAGAAATTCCACTTATTTTGGGGCAAAATTCCAGAAATTTCCCTTATTTTGGGGCAAAATTGCAGAAATTTCACTTATTTTGGGGCAAAATTGCAGAAATTTCACTTATTTCAGGGAAAAAAAGAAGAAATTTTCTTTATTTTGGGGCAAAAAGGCCGAAATTCCTAATATTTTCTGGCAAAAATGCAGAAATTCCCCTTATTTTGAGGTAAAAAGGCTGAAATTCCCCTTATTTGGGGGATAAAAGGCAGAAATTTCCCTTATTTTAAGGCAAAATTGCAGAAATTTCACTTATTTGGAGGCAAAAAGACAGAAATTCTCCTTATTTTGTGGCAAAACTTAGAAATTCCACTAATTTTGGGGCAAAATTCCAGAAATTTCCCTTATTTTGGGGAAAAAATTGCAGAAATTTCACTTATTTTGGGGCAAACTTGCAGAAATTTCACTTATTTCAGGGAACAAAGGAACAAATTTTCCTTATTTTGGGGCAAAAAGTCAGAAATTCTTAATATTTTGTAGCAAAAATGCAGAAATTCCCCTTATTTTGAAGTAAAAAGGCTGAAATTCCCCTTATTTGGGGGCAAAGAGGCAGAAATTTCCCTTATTTTGGGGCAAAATTGGAGAAATTTCACTTATTTCAGGGTAATAATTCAGAAATTCCCCTTATTTTGGGGCAAAAAAGACAGAAATTCCCTTTGTTTTGGGGAAAAAAGACAGAAATTCCATTTATTTAGAGGCAAAAAGGCAGATATTCTTCTTATTTTGGAGCCAAAATGAAGAAATTTACCTTTTTATGGCAAAAAGGTATGCATTCCCCTTACTTTTGGGATAAAAAGCAGAAATTCCCCGTATTTTGAAGCAAAATCGCAGAAATTCTCATAATTTTCAGGCAAAAAGGCAGAAATTCTCCTTATATTGGGGCAAAAAGACAGAAGATCTTTTTTTTGGGGGGAGCAAACATTCAGAATTTCTCGTTATTTTCGGGCAAAATTGCAGAAATTTCCTTTACATTGGGGCAAAATTGCAGAAATTTCCCTTATTTTGGGGCAAAAATCAGAAATTCCCCTTCTTTTGGGGCAAAATTCAAGAAATTTCCTTTATTTTGGGGCAAAATTACAGGAATTTACCTTATTTTGGGGCAAAATTGAAGAAATTTACCTTATTTGGTGCAAAATTGCAGAAATTTCACTTATTTTCAGGTAAAAAGGCTGAAATTTCCTTCAGTTTGGGGCAAAAAGAGAGAAATTCCCCTTATTTTGGGGCAAAATTGCAGAAATTTCCCTTATTATTGGGAAAAATTGCAAAAATTTTCCTTATTTTAGGGCAAAATTGCAGAAATTTCACTTATTTCAGAGAAAAAAAGCAAAAATTTTTCTTATTTTGGGGCAAAAAGGCAGAAATTTCCATTAATTTGTGGCAAAAAGGCAGAAATTCACCTTATTTTGGTGTAAAATGCAGAAATTTCACATATTTCAGGGCAAAAAGGCAGCAATTTCCCTTATTTTGGGGCAAAATTGCAGAAATTTCACTTATTTCAGTGTAATAAGTCAGAAATTTCCCTTATTTTGAGGCAAAAAGGAGAAATTCCCTTTTATTTGAGGGAAAAAGACAGAAATTCCACTTATTTAGAGGCAAAAATGCAGAAATTTCCCTTATTTTGGAGCAAAAATGAAGAAATTTCCCTTTTTTATGGCAAAAAGTTATGCATTCCCCTTATTTTCGGGCAATAAGGCAGAAATTTCCCGTATTTTGGAGCATAATTGCAGAAATTCCCCTAGTTGTGGTGCAGAAAGACAGAAATTCCCTATATGTTGGGGCAAAAAGACAGAAATTCTCCTTATTTTGGGGCAAAACTCAGAAATTCCACTTATTTGGGGGAAAATTCCAGAAATTTCCCTTATTTTGGGGCAAAATTGCAGAAATTTCAATTATTTTGGGGCAAAATTGCAGAAATTTCACTTATTTCAGGGAAAAAAAGAAGAAATTTTATTTATTTTGGGGCAAAAAGGCAGAAATTCCTAATATTTTCTGGCAAAAATGCAGAAATTCCCCTTATTTTGAGGTAAAAAGGCTGAAATTTACCTTATTTGGGGGCAAAAAAGCAGAAATTTCCCTTATTTTAAGGCAAAATTGCAGAAATTTCACTTATTTGGAGGCAAAAAGACAGAAATTCTCCTTATTTTGGGGCAAAACTTAGAAATTCCACTTATTTTGGGGCAAAATTCCAGAAATTTCCCTTATTTTGGGGAAAAAATTGCAGAAATTTCACTTATTTTGGGGCAAAATAGCAGAAATTTCACTTATTTCAGGGAAAAAAAGAACAAATTTTCCTTATTTTGGGGCAAAAAGTCAGAAATTCCTAATATTTTGTGGCAAAAATGCAGAAATTCCCCTTATTTTGAGGTAAAAAGGCTGAAATTCCCCTTATTTGGGGGCAAAGAGTCAGAAATTTCCCTTATTTTGGGGCAAAATTGGAGAAATTTCACTTAGTTCAGGGTAATAATTCAGAAATTCCCCTTATTTTGGGGCAAAAAAGACAGAAATTCCCTTTGTTTTGGGGGAAAAAGACAGAAATTCCATTTATTTAGACGCAAAAAGGCAGAAATTCCCCTTATTTTGGAGCAAAAATGAAGAAATTTACTTTTTTATGGCAAAAAGGTATGCATTCCCCTTACTTTCGGGATTAAAAGCAGAAATTCCCCGTATTTTGAAGCAAAATTGCAGAAATTCTCATAATTTTCAGGCAAAAAGTCAGAAATTCTCCTTATTTTGGAGCAAAAAGACAGAAGATCTTTTTTTTTGGGGAGCAAACATTCAGAAATTCTCGTTATTTTGGGGCAAAATTGCAGAAATTTCCTTTACATTGGGGCAAAATTGCAGAAATTTCCCTTATTTTGGGGCAAAAATCAGAAATTCCCCTTCTTTTGGGGCAAAATTCAAGAAATTTCCTTTATTTTGGGGCAAAATTACAGGAATTTACCTTATTTTGGGGCAAAATTGAAGAAATTTACCTTATTTGGTGCAAAATTGCAGAAATTTCACTTATTTTCAGGTAAAAAGGCTGAAATTTCCTTCAGTTTGGGGCAAAAAGGGAGAAATTCCCCTTATTTTGGGGCAAAATTGAAGAAATTTCCCTTATTATTGGGAAAAATTGCAGAAATTTTCCTTATTTTAGGGCAAAATTGCAGAAATTTCACTTATTTCAGAGAAAAAAAGCAAAAATTTTTCTTATTTTGGGGCAAAAAGGCAGAAATTTCCATTAATTTGTGGCAAAAAGGCAGAAATTCACCTTATTTTGTTGTAAAATGCAGAAATTTCACATATTTCAGGGCAAAAAGGCAGCAATTTCCCTTATTTTGGGGCAAAATTGCAGAAATTTCACTTATTTCAGTGTAATAAGTCAGAAATTCCCCTTATTTTGAGGCAAAAAAGACAGAAATTCCCTTTGTTTTGAGGGAAAAAGAAAGAAATTCCACTTATTTAGAGGCAAAAATGCAGAAATTTCCCTTATTTTGGAGCAAAAATGAAGAAATTTCCCTTTTTTATGGCAAAAAGTTATGCATTCCCCTTATTTTCGGGCAAAAAGGCAGAAATTCCCCGTATTTTGGAGCATAATTGCAGAAATTCCCCTAGTTGTGGTGCAGAAAGACAGAAATTCCCTCTATGTTGGGGCAAAAAGACAGAAATTCTCCTTATTTTGAGGCAAAACTCAGAAATTCCACTTATTTTGGGGCAAAATTCCAGAAATTTCCCTTATTTTGGGGCAAAATTGCAGAAATTTCACTTAATTTGGGGCAAAATTGCAGAAATTTCACTTATTTCAGGGAAAAAAAAGAAGAAATTATCTTTATTTTGGGGCAAAAAGGCAGAAATTCCTAATATTTTCTGGCAAAAATGCAGAAATTCCCCTTATTTTGAGGTAAAAAGGCTGAAATTCCCATTATTTGGTGGCAAAAAAGCAGAAATTTCCTTTATTTTAAGGCAAAATTGCAGAAATTTCACTAATTTGGAGGAAGAAAGACAGAAATTCTCCTTATTTTGGGGAAAAACTTAGAAATTCCACTTATTTTGTGGCAAAATTCCAGAAATTTCCCTTATTTTGGGGAAAATATTGCAGAAATTTCACTTATTTTTGGGCAAAATTGCAGAAAATTCACTTATTTCATGGAAAAAAGGAACAAATTTTCCTTATTTTCGGGCAAAAAGTCAGAAATTCCTAATATTTTGTGGCAAAAATGCAGAAATTCCCCTTATTTTGAGGTAAAAAGGCTGAAATTCCCCTTATTTAGGGGCAAAGAGGCAGAAATTTTCCTTATTTTGGGGCAAAATTGGAGAAATTTCATATATTTCAGGGTAATAATTCAGAAATTCCCCTTATTTTGGGGCAAAAAAGACAGAAATTCCCTTTGTTTTTGGGGAAAAAAACAGAAATTCCATTTATTTAGAGGCAAAAAGGCAGAAATTCCCCTTATTTTGGAGCAAACATGAAGAAATTTACCATTTTATGGCAAAAAAGTATGCATTCCCCTTACTTTCGGGATAAAAAGCAGAAATTCCCCGTATTTTGAAGCAAAATTGCAGAAATTCTCATAATTTTCGGGCAAAAAGGCAGAAATTCTCCTTATTTTGGGGCAAAAAGACAGAAGATCTTTTTTTTTGGGGAGCAAACATTCAGAAATTCTCGTTATTTTGGGGAAAATTGCAGAAATTTCTTTTACATTGGGGCAAAATTGCAGAAATTTCCCTTATTTTGGGGCAAAAATCAGAAATTCCCCTTCTTTTGGGGCAAAATTCAAGAAATTTCCTTTATTTTGGGGCAAAATTACAGGAATTTACCTTATTTTGGGGCAAAATTGAAGAAATTTACCTTATTTGGTGCAAAATTGCAGAAATTTCACTTATTTTCAGGTAAAAAGGCTGAAATTTCCTTCATTTTGGGGCAAAAAGGGAGAAATTCCCCTTATTTTGGGGCAAAATTGCAGAAATTTCCTTTATTATTGGGAAAAATTGCAGAAATTTTCCTTATTTTAGGGCAAAATTGCAGAAATTTCACTTATTTCAGAGAAAAATGCAAAAATTTTTCTTATTTTGGGGCAAAAAGGCAGAAATTTCCATTAATTTGTGGCAAAAAGGCAGATATTCACCTTATTTTGGTGTAAAATGCAGAAATTTCACATATTTCAGGGCAAAAAGGCAGCAATTTCCCTTATTTTGGGGCAAAATTGCAGAAATATCACTTATTTCAGTGTAATAAGTCAGAAATTCCCCTTATTTTGAGGCAAAAAAGACAGAAATTCCATTTATTTCAGGGAAAAAGACAGAAATTCCACTTATTTAGAGGCAAAAATGCAGAAATTTCCCTTATTTTAGAGCAAAAATGAAGAAATTTCCCTTTTTTATGGCAAAAAGTTATGCATTCCCCTTATTTTCAGGCAAAAAGGCAGAAATTCCCCGTATTTTGGAGCAAAATTGCAGAAATTCCCCTAATTTTGGGGCAAAATGCAGAAATTCCTTTTATTTTGGGGCAAAAATCAGAAATTCCCCTTATTTTGGGGCAAAATTGCAGAAATTTCACTTATTTCAGTGTAATAAGTCAGAAATTCCCCTTATTTTGAGGCAAAAAAGACAGAAATTCCCTTTGTTTTGAAGAAAAAAGAAAGAAATCCCACTTATTTAGAGGCAAAAATGAAGAAATTTCTTTTATTTTGGAGCAAAAATGAAGAAATTTCCCGTTTTTATAGCAAAAAGTTATGCATTCCCCTTATTTTCGGGCAAAAAGGCAGAAATTCCCCGTATTTTGGAGCATAATTGCACAAATTCCCCTAGTTGTGCTGCAGAAAGACAGAAATTCCCTATATGTTGGGGCAAAAAGACAGAAATTCTCCTTATTTTGGGGCAAAAATCAGAAATTCTACTTATTTTGGGGCAAAATTCCAGAAATTTCCCTTATTTTGGGGCAAATTGCAGAAATTTCACTTATTTTGGGGCAAAATTGCAGAAATTTCACTTATTTCAGGGAGAAAAGGCAGAAATTTTCCTTATTTTGGGCAAAAAGGCAGAAATTCCTAATATTTTCTGGCAAAAATGCAGAAATTCCCTTTATTTTGAGGTAAAAAGGCTGAAATTCCCCTTATTTGGGGGCAAAAAGGCCGAAATTTCCCTTATTTTAAGGCAAAATTGCAGAAATTTCACTTATTTGGAGGCAACAAGACAGAAATTCTCCTTATTTTGGGGCAAAACTTAGAAATTCCACTTATTTTGGGGCAAAATTCCAGAAATTTCCCTTATTTTGGGGCAAAATTGCAGAAATTTCACATATTTCAGGGCAAAAAGGCAGAAATTTCCCTTATTTTGGGGCAAAATTGCTGAAATTTCACTTATTTCAGTGTAATAAGTCAGAAATTCCCCTTATTTTGAGGCAAAAAAGACAGAAATTCCCTTTGTTTTGAGGGAAAAAGACAGAAATTCCATTTATTTAGAGGCAAGAATGCAGAAATTTCCCTTATTTTTGAGCAAAAATGAAGAAATTTCCCTTTTTTATGGCAAAAAGTTATGCATTCCCCTTATTTTTGGGCAAAAAGGCAGAAATTCCCCGTATTTTGGAGCATAATTGGAGAAATTCCCCTAGTTGTGGTGCAGAAAGACAGAAATTCCCGATATGTTGGGGCAAAAAGACAGAAATTCTCCTTATTTTGGGGCAAAACTCAGAAATTCCACTTATTTCGGGGCAAAATTCCAGAAATTTCCCTTATTTTGGGGGAAAATTGCAGAAATTTCACTTATTTTGGGGCAAAATTGCAGAAATTTCACTTATTTCAGGGAAAAAAGGCAGAAATTTTCCTTATTTTGGGGCAAAAAGGCAGAAATTCCTAATATTTTCTGGCCAAAATGCAGAAATTCCCCTTATTTTGAGGTAAAAATTCTGAAATTCCCCTTATTTGGGGGCAAGAAGGCAGAAATTTCCCTTATTTTGGGGCAAAATTGCAGAAATTTCACTTATTTCAGGGTAATGAGTCAGAAATTTTCCTTATTTTGCGGCAAAAATTACAGATAATCCCTTTGTTTTGGGGGAAAAAGACAGAAATTCCACTTATTTAGAGGCAAAAAAGCAGAAATTCCCTTTATTTTGGAGCAAAAATGAAGAAATTTCCCTTTTTTAAGGCAAAAAGTTATGCATTGTTTATATTTTCAGGCAAAAAGGCAGAAATTCCTCATATTTTGGAGCAAAATTGCAGAAATTCCCCTAATTGTGGGGCAAAAATTCAGAAATTCCTTATGTGTTGGGGCAAAAAAACAGAAATTCTCCTTATTTTGGTGCAAAACTCAGAAATTCCACTTATTTTGGGGCAAAATTCCAGAAATTTCCCTTATTCTGGAACAAAATTGCAGAAATTTCACTTATTTTGTGGCAAAATTGCAGAAATTTTACTTATTTCAGGGAAAAAGTTAGAAATTTTCCTTATTTTTGGTCAAAAGGCAGGAATTCCCCTTATTTTGAGGTAAAAAGGCTGAAATTCCCCTTATTTGAGAGCAAAAAGGCAGAAATTTCTCTTATTTTGGGGAAAATTGCAGAAATTTAACTTATTTCAGGGTAATAAGTAAGAAATTCCCCTATTTTGGGGCAAAAAAGACAGAAATTCCCTGTGTTTTGGAGGAAAAGACAGAAATTCCACTTATTTAGAGGCAAAAAGGCAGAAATTTCCCTTATTTTGGAGCAAAAATGAAGAAATTTACCTTTTTATGGCAAAAAGGTATGCATTCCCCTTACTTTCGGGATAAAAAGCAGAAATTCCCCGTATTTTGAAGCAAAATTGCAGAAATTCTCCTTATTTTGGGGCAAAAAGACAGAAAATCTACTATTTTCGGGAGCAAACAGTCAGAAATTTCCCTTATTTTGGGGCAAAATTGCAGAAATTTCCTTTACATTGGGGCAAAATTGCAGAAATTTCCCTTATTTTGGGGCAAAATTGAAGAAATTTCCCTTATTTGGGGCAAAATTGCAGAAATTTCACTTATTTTCAGGTAAAAAGGCTGAAATTTCCTTTATTTTGGGGCAAAAAAGAGAAATTCCCCTTATTGTGGAGCAAAATTGCAGAAATTTCCCTTATTATGGGGAAATATTGCAGAAATTTCACTTATTTCAGAGAAAAAAAGCAAAATTTTTTCTTATTTTGGGGCAAAAAGGCAGAAATTCCCATTATTTTGGGGCAAAAAATAGAGAAATTCACTTTGTTTTGGGGGAAAAAGACAGAAATTCCACTTATTTAGACGCAAAAAGGCAGAAATTCCCCTTATTTTGGAGCAAAAATGAAGAAATTTACCTTTTTATGGCAAAAAAGTTTGCATTCCCCTTACTTTCGAGATAAAAGCAGAAATTCCCCGTATTTTGAAGCAAAATTGCAGAAATTCTCATAATTTTCGGGCAAAAAGGCAGAAATTCTTTTTATTTGGGGGCAAAAAGACAGAAAATCTCCTTTTTTTGGGAACAAACAGTCAGAAATTTCCCTTATTTTGGGCCAAAATTGCAGAAATTTAATTTACATTGGGGCAATATTTCAGAAATTTGCCTTATTTTGGGGGAAAATTGCAGATATTTCACTTATTTCAGGGTAATAAGTCAGAAATTCCCCTTATTTTGGGGCAAAAAAGACAGAAATTCCCTTTTTTTTGGGGGAAAAAGACAGAAATTCCACTTATTTAGAGGCAAAAAGGCAGAAATTCCCTTTATTTTGGAGCAAAAATGAAGAAATTTCCCTTTTTATGGATAAAGGTATGCATTCCCATTATTTTCAGGCAAAAAGGCAGAAATTCCCGTATTTTGGAGCAAAATTGCAGAAATTCTTCTAATTGGGCAAAAATGCAGAAATTCACTATATGTTGGGGCAAAAAGACAGAAATTCTCTTTATTTTGGGGCAAAACTCAGAAATTCTACTTATTTGGGGGCAAAATTCCAGAAATTCCCCTTGTTTTGGGAAAAATTGCAAAAATTTCACTTATTTTAGGGCAAAATTGCAGAAATTTCACTTATTTCAGAGAAAAAAGGCAGAAATTTTCATTATTTTGGGTCAAAAAGGCAAAAATTCCTAATATTTTGTGGCAAAAATGCAGAAATTCCCCTTATATTGAGGTGAAAAGGCTGAAATTCCCCTTATTTGGGGGCAAAAAGGAAGAGATTTCCCTAATTTTGGGGCAAAATTTCAGAAATTTTACTTATTTCAGGGTAATAAGTCAGAAATTTTCCTGATTTTGGGGCAAAAAAAACCAGAAAATCTCTTTATTTTGGAGGAAAAAACAGAAATTCCACTTAGTTAGAGGCAAAAAAGCAGAAATTCCCCTTATTTTGGAGCAAAAAAAAAGAAATTTCTCTTTTTTAAGACAAAAAGTTATGCATTCTTCTTATTTTGGGGCAAAAAGGCAGAAATTCCCCGTAATTTGGAGCAAAATAGCAGAAATTCCCCTAATTGTGGGTCAAAAATGCAGAAATTCCCTATATGTTGGGGCAAAAAAAAGAAATTCTCCTTATTTTGGGGCAAAACTCATAAATTCCACATATTTTGGGGCAAAATTCCAGAAATTTCCCTTATTTTGGGGCAAAATTGCAGAAATTTCACTTATTTTGGGGCAAAATTGGAGAAATTTTACTTTTTTCAGGGAAAAAAGGCAGAAATTTTCCTTAATTTGGGGCAAAAATGCAGAAATTCCCCTTATTTTGAGGTAAAAAGCCTGAAATTTCCCTTATTTGGGGGCAAATAGGCAGAAATTTCCCTTATTTTGGGGCAAAATTGCAGAAATTTCACTTATTTCAGGGTAATAAGTCAGAAATTCCCCTTATTTTGGGGTAAAAAAGACAGAAATTTCCTTTGTTTTGGGGGAAAAAGACAGAAATTCCACTTATTTAGCGGCAAAAAGGCAGAAATTCCCCCTTATTTTGGAGCAAAAATGAAGAAATTTACCTTTTTATGTCAAAAAGGTATGCATTCCACTTACTTTCGGGATAAAAGCAGAAATTCCCCGTATTTTGAAGCAAAATTGCAGAAATTCTCATAATTTTCGGGCAAAAATGCAGAAATTCTCCTTTTTTTGGGGCAAAAAGGCACAAAATCTCCTTTTTTTGGGAACAAACAGTCAGAAATTCCTCTTATTTTGGGGCAAAATTGCAGAAATTTCCTCTACATTGTGGCAAAATTGCAGATATTTCCCTTATTTTGGGGCAAAATTGAAGAAATTTCACTTATGTCAGAGTAATAAGTCAGAAATTCTTCGTATTTTGGGGCAAAAAAGATAGAAATTACCTTTGTTTTGGGGGAAAACGACAGAAATTCCACTTATTTAGAGGCAAAAAGGCAGTAATTCCCCGTATTTTGCAGCAAAATTGCAGAAATTCCCCTAATTTTGGGGCAAAAGGCAAAAATTCCCTTTATTTTGGGGCAAAAATCAGAAATTCCCCTTATTTTAGGGCAAAATTCCAGAAATATCTTTTATTTTGGGGCATAATTGCAGAAATTTACCTTATTTAAGGGCAAAATTGCAAAAATTTCCCTTATTTGGGGCAAAATTGCAGAAATTTCAGTTATTTTCAAGTAAAAAGGCTGAAATTTCCTATATTTTGGGTCAAAAAGGGAGAAATTCTCCTTATTTTGGGGCAAAATTGCAGAAATTTCCCTTATTATGGGATAAAATTGCAGAAATTTCCCTTATTTTAGGGCAAAATTGCAGAAATTTCACTTATTTCAGAGAAAAAAAGCAAAAATTTTTTTTATTTTGGGGCAAAAAGGCAGAAATTCCCATTATTTTGGGGCAAAAATGCAGAAAATCACCTTATTTTGGGGTAAAATTGCAGAAATTTCACATATTTCAGGGCAAAAAGTCAGAAATTTCTTTTATTTTGGGGCAAAATTCCTGAAATTCCCCTTGTTTTGGGAAAAATTGCAAAAATTTCACTTATTTTAGGGCAAAATTGCAGAAATTTCACTTATTTCAGAGAAAAAAGGCAGAAATTTTCCTTATTTTGGGTCAAAAAGGCAGAAATTCCTAATATTTTGTGGCAAAAATGCAGAAATTCCCCTTATATTGAGGTGAAAATGCTGGAATTCCCCTTATATGGGGGCAAAAAGGCAGAGATTTCCCTTATTTTGGGGCAAAATTTCAGAAATTTCACTTATTTCAGGGTAATAAGTCAGAAATTCCCCTTATTTTGGGGTAAAAAAGACAGAAATTTCCTTCGTTTTGGGGGAAAAAGACAGAAATTCCACTTATTTAGAGGCAAAAAGGCAGAAATTCCCCTTATTTTGGAGCAAAAATGAAGAAATTTACCTTTTTATGTCAAAAAGGTATGCATTCCACTTACTTTCAGGATAAAAGCAGAAATTCCCTGTATTTTGAATCAAAATTGCAGAAATTCTCATAATTTTCGGGCAAAAAGGCAGAAATTCTCCTTTTTTGGGGGCAAAAAGGCACAAAATCTCCTTTTTTTGGGAACAAACAGTCAGAAATTCCTCTTATTTTGGGGCAAAATTGCAGAAATTTCCTTTACATTGTGGCAAAATTGCAGAAATTTCCCTTATTTTGGGCCAAATTGAAGAAATTTCACTTATGTCAGGGTAATAAGTCAGAAATTCTCTGTATTTTGGAGCAAAAAAGACAGAAATTACCTTTGTTTTGGGGGAAAAAGACAGAAATTCCACTTATTTAGAGGCAAAAAGGCAGTAATGCCCCGTATTTTGCAGCAAAATTGCAGAAATTCCCCTAATTTTGGGGCAAAAGTCAAAAATTCCCTTTATTTTGGGGCAAAAATCAGAAATTCCTCTTATTTTGGGGCAAAATTCCAGAAATTTCTTTTATTTTGGGGCAAAATTGCAGAAATTTACCTTATTTTAGGGCAAAATTGCAAAAATTTCCCTTTTTTGGGGCAAAATTGAAGAAATTTCAGTTATTTTCAAGTAAAAAGGCTGAAATTTCCTATATTTTGGGGCAAAAAGGGACAAATTCTCCTTATTTTGGGGCAAAATTGCAGAAATTTCCCTTATTATGGGATAAAATTACAGAAATTTCCCTTATTTTAGGGCAAAATTGCAGAAATTTCACTTATTTCAGAGAAAAAAAGCAAAAATTTTTTTTATTTTGGGGCAAAAAGGCAGAAATTCCCATTATTTTGGGGCAAAAATGCAGAAATTCACCTTATTTTGGGGTAAAATTGCAGAAATTTCACATATTTCAGGGCAAAAAAAACAGAAATTTCTTTTATTTTGGGGCAAAATTGCAGAAATTTTACATATTTCAGGGTAATAAGTCAGAAATTCCCCTTATTTTGGGGCCAAAAAGACAGAAATTCCTTTTGTTTTGGAGCAATAAGGCAGAAATTCCACATATTGAGAAGCAAAAAGGCAGAAATTCCCCTAATTTTGGAGCAAAAATGAAAAAATTTCCCTTTTTTATGGCAAAAGTTTATGCATTCCCTTTATTTTCGGGCAAAAAGGCAGAAATTCCCCGTATTTTGGGGCAAAATTGCAGAAATTCTCCTAATTGTGGTGCAAAAAGGCAGAAATTCCCTATATATTGGGGCAAAAAGACAGAAATTCTCCTTATTTGGGGCAAAACTCAGAAATTCCACTTATTTTGGGGCAAAATTGCAGAAATTTCACTTATTTTGGGGCAAAATTGCAGAAATTTCACTTATTTCAGGGAAAAAAGGCAGATTCTCCTTATTTTGGGGAAAAAGGCAGAAATTCCTAATATTTTGTGGCAAAAATGCAGAAATTCCCCTTATTTTGAGGTAAAAATGCTGAAATTCTCCTTTTTTGGGGGCAAAAAGGCAGAAATTTCTCTAAATTTGGGGCAAAATTGCAGAAATTTCACGTATTGCAGGCTAATAAGTCAGAAATTTTTCTTATTTTGGGGCAAAAATGACAGAAAAATACGTTGTTTCAGAAGAAAAAGACAGAAATTCCACTTATTTAGAGGCAAAAAGGCAGAAATTCCCTTTTTTTGAGGCAAAAATGAAGAAATTTCCCTTTTTATGGCAAAAAGGTTTGCATTCCCATTATTTTCGGGCAAAAAGGCAGATATTCCCCGTATTTTAAAGCAAAATTGCAGAAATTCCCTTAATTTTGGGGCCAAAATCAGAAATTCCCCTTATTTTGGGGCAAAATTCAAGAAATTTCCTTTATTTTGGGGCAAAATAGCAGGAATTTACCTTATATTGGAGCAAAATTGCAGAAATTTCCATTATATGTGGCAAAATTGCAGAAATTTCACTTATTTTCAGGTAAAAATGCTGAAATTTTCTTTATTTTGGGGCAAAAAGAGAGAAATTCCCCTTATTATGGGGCAAAATTGCAAAAATTTCCCTTATTATAAGGAAATGTTGCAGAAATTTCTCTTAATTTAAAGCAAAATTGCAGATATTTCACTTATTTAAGAGAAAAAAAGCAGAAATTTTTCTTATTTTGAGGCAAAAAGGCAGAAATTACCATTATTTTGGGGCAAAATGCAGAAATTCACCTTAATTTGGGGTAAAATTGCGGAATTTTCACATATTTCAGGGCAAAAAGTCAGACATTTCCCTTATTTTGGGGCAAAAAATACAGAAATTCCCTTTGTTTTGGGGGAAAAAGACAGAAATTCCACTTATTTAGAGGCAAAAATGCAGAAATTCCCCTTATTTTGGAGCAAAAAAGGAAGAAATTTCCATTTTTTATGGCAAAAAGTTATGCATTTCCCTTATTTTTGGGAAAAAAGGCAGAAATTTCCCGTATTTTGGAGCAAAATTGCAGAAATTCCCCTAATTGTTGGGCAAAAAGGCAGAAATTCCCAATATGTTGGTGCAAAAAGACAGAAATTCTCCTTATTTTGGGGCAAAACTCAGAAATTCCACTTCTTTTGGGGCAAAATTCCAGAAATTTCCCTTATTTTGGGGCAAAATTGCAGAAATTTCACTTATTTTGTGGAACAATTTCAGAAATTTCACTTATTTCAGGGAAAAAAGGCAGAAATTTTTATTATTTTGCGGCAAAAAAACAGAAATTCCTAATATTTTGTGGCAAAAATGCAGAAATTCCTCTTATTTTGAGGTAAAAAGGCTGAATTCCCCTTATTTGGAGGCAAAAAGGCAGAAATTTCCCTTATTTTGAGGCAAAATTGCAGAAATTTCACTTATTTCAGGGTAATGAGTCAGAAATTTCCCTTATTTTGGGGCAAAAAAAAGAGAAATTCCCTTTGTTTTGTGGGTAAAAGACAGAAATTCCACTCATTTAGAGGCAAAAAGACAGAAATTCCCCTTATTTTGGAGCAAAAATGAAGAAATTTCCCTTTTTTATGGCAAAAAGTTATGCATTCCCCTTATTTTCGGGCAATAAGGCAGAAATTTCCCGTATTTTGGAGCATAATTGCAGAAATTCCCCTAGTTGTGGTGCAGAAAGACAGAAATTCCCTATATGTTGGGGCAAAAAGACAGAAATTCTCCTTATTTTGGGGCAAAACTCAGAAATTCCACTTATTTGGGGGAAAATTCCAGAAATTTCCCTTATTTTGGGGCAAAATTGCAGAAATTTCAATTATTTTGGGGCAAAATTGCAGAAATTTCACTTATTTCAGGGAAAAAAAGAAGAAATTTTATTTATTTTGGGGCAAAAAGGCAGAAATTCCTAATATTTTCTGGCAAAAATGCAGAAATTCCCCTTATTTTGAGGTAAAAAGGCTGAAATTTACCTTATTTGGGGGCAAAAAAGCAGAAATTTCCCTTATTTTAAGGCAAAATTGCAGAAATTTCACTTATTTGGAGGCAAAAAGACAGAAATTCTCCTTATTTTGGGGCAAAACTTAGAAATTCCACTTATTTTGGGGCAAAATTCCAGAAATTTCTCTTATTTTGGGGAAAAAATTGCAGAAATTTCACTTATTTTGGGGCAAAATAGCAGAAATTTCACTTATTTCAGGGAAAAAAAGAACAAATTTTCCTTATTTTGGGGCAAAAAGTCAGAAATTCCTAATATTTTGTGGCAAAAATGCAGAAATTCCCCTTATTTTGAGGTAAAAAGGCTGAAATTCCCCTTATTTGGGGGCAAAGAGTCAGAAATTTCCCTTATTTTGGGGCAAAATTGGAGAAATTTCACTTAGTTCAGGGTAATAATTCAGAAATTCCCCTTATTTTGGGGCAAAAAAGACAGAAATTCCCTTTGTTTTGGGGGAAAAAGACAGAAATTCCATTTATTTAGACGCAAAAAGGCAGAAATTCCCCTTATTTTGGAGCAAAAATGAAGAAATTTACTTTTTTATGGCAAAAAGGTATGCATTCCCCTTACTTTCGGGATTAAAAGCAGAAATTCCCCGTATTTTGAAGCAAAATTGCAGAAATTCTCATAATTTTCAGGCAAAAAGTCAGAAATTCTCCTTATTTTGGAGCAAAAAGACAGAAGATCTTTTTTTTTTGGGAGCAAACATTCAGAAATTCTCGTTATTTTGGGGCAAAATTGCAGAAATTTCCTTTACATTGGGGCAAAATTGCAGAAATTTCCCTTATTTTGGGGCAAAAATCAGAAATTCCCCTTCTTTTGGGGCAAAATTCAAGAAATTTCCTTTATTTTGGGGCAAAATTACAGGAATTTACCTTATTTTGGGGCAAAATGGAAGAAATTTACCTTATTTGGTGCAAAATTGCAGAAATTTCACTTATTTTCAGGTAAAAAGGCTGAAATTTCCTTCAGTTTGGGGCAAAAAGGGAGAAATTCCCCTTATTTTGGGGCAAAATTGAAGAAATTTCCCTTATTATTGGGAAAAATTGCAGAAATTTTCCTTATTTTAGGGCAAAATTGCAGAAATTTCACTTATTTCAGAGAAAAAAAGCAAAAATTTTTCTTATTTTGGGGCAAAAAGGCAGAAATTTCCATTAATTTGTGGCAAAAAGGCAGAAATTCACCTTATTTTGGTGTAAAATGCAGAAATTTCACATATTTCAGGGCAAAAAGGCAGCAATTTCCCTTATTTTGGGGCAAAATTGCAGAAATTTCACTTATTTCAGTGTAATAAGTCAGAAATTCCCCTTATTTTGAGGCAAAAAAGACAGAAATTCCCTTTGTTTTGAGGGAAAAAGAAAGAAATTCCACTTATTTAGAGGCAAAAATGCAGAAATTTCCCTTATTTTGGAGCAAAAATGAAGAAATTTCCCTTTTTTATGGCAAAAAGTTATGCATTCCCCTTATTTTCGGGCAAAAAGGCAGAAATTCCCCGTATTTTGGAGCATAATTGCAGAAATTCCCCTAGTTGTGGTGCAGAAAGACAGAAATTCCCTCTATGTTGGGGCAAAAAGACAGAAATTCTCCTTATTTTGAGGCAAAACTCAGAAATTCCACTTATTTTGGGGCAAAATTCCAGAAATTTCCCTTATTTTGGGGCAAAATTGCAGAAATTTCACTTAATTTGGGGCAAAATTGCAGAAATTTCACTTATTTCAGGGAAAAAAAAGAAGAAATTATCTTTATTTTGGGGCAAAAAGGCAGAAATTCCTAATATTTTCTGGCAAAAATGCAGAAATTCCCCTTATTTTGAGGTAAAAAGGCTGAAATTCCCATTATTTGGTGGCAAAAAAGCAGAAATTTCCTTTATTTTAAGGCAAAATTGCAGAAATTTCACTAATTTGGAGGAAGAAAGACAGAAATTCTCCTTATTTTCGGGAAAAACTTAGAAATTCCACTTATTTTGTGGCAAAATTCCAGAAATTTCCCTTATTTTGGGGAAAATATTGCAGAAATTTCACTTATTTTTGGGCAAAATTGCAGAAAATTCACTTATTTCATGGAAAAAAGGAACAAATTTTCCTTATTTTCGGGCAAAAAGTCAGAAATTCCTAATATTTTGTGGCAAAAATGCAGAAATTCCCCTTATTTTGAGGTAAAAAGGCTGAAATTCCCCTTATTTAGGGGCAAAGAGGCAGAAATTTTCCTTATTTTGGGGCAAAATTGGAGAAATTTCATATATTTCAGGGTAATAATTCAGAAATTCCCCTTATTTTGGGGCAAAAAAGACAGAAATTCCCTTTGTTTTTGGGATAAAAAACAGAAATTCCATTTATTTAGAGGCAAAAAGGCAGAAATTCCCCTTATTTTGGAGCAAACATGAAGAAATTTACCATTTTATGGCAAAAAAGTATGCATTCCCCTTACTTTCGGGATAAAAAGCAGAAATTCCCCGTATTTTGAAGCAAAATTGCAGAAATTCTCATAATTTTCGGGCAAAAAGGCAGAAATTCTCCTTATTTTGGGGCAAAAAGACAGAAGATCTTTTTTTTTTGGGAGCAAACATTCAGAAATTCTCGTTATTTTGGGGAAAATTGCAGAAATTTCTTTTACATTGGGGCAAAATTGCAGAAATTTCCCTTATTTTGGGGCAAAAATCAGAAATTCCCCTTCTTTTGGGGCAAAATTCAAGAAATTTCCTTTATTTTGGGGCAAAATTACAGGAATTTACCTTATTTTGGGGCAAAATTGAAGAAATTTACCTTATTTGGTGCAAAATTGCAGAAATTTCACTTATTTTCAGGTAAAAAGGCTGAAATTTCCTTCATTTTGGGGCAAAAAGGGAGAAATTCCCCTTATTTTGGGGCAAAATTGCAGAAATTTCCCTTATTATTGGGAAAAATTGCAGAAA
Source organism: Micromys minutus (assembly GCF_963924665.1). Classification (NCBI taxonomy): domain Eukaryota; kingdom Metazoa; phylum Chordata; class Mammalia; order Rodentia; family Muridae; genus Micromys; species Micromys minutus. The sequence continues at coordinate 7,012,983 of NW_027667467.1, read as the reverse complement.
TTTTCCTTATTTTAGGGCAAAATTGCAGAAATTTCACTTATTTCAGAGAAAAATGCAAAAATTTTTCTTATTTTGGGGCAAAAAGGCAGAAATTTCCATTAATTTGTGGCAAAAAGGCAGATATTCACCTTATTTTGGTGTAAAATGCAGAAATTTCACATATTTCAGGGCAAAAAGGCAGCAATTTCCCTTATTTTGGGGCAAAATTGCAGAAATATCACTTATTTCAGTGTAATAAGTCAGAAATTCCCCTTATTTTGAGGCAAAAAAGACAGAAATTCCATTTATTTCAGGGAAAAAGACAGAAATTCCACTTATTTAGAGGCAAAAATGCAGAAATTTCCCTTATTTTAGAGCAAAAATGAAGAAATTTCCCTTTTTTATGGCAAAAAGTTATGCATTCCCCTTATTTTCAGGCAAAAAGGCAGAAATTCCCCGTATTTTGGAGCAAAATTGCAGAAATTCCCCTAATTTTGGGGCAAAATGCAGAAATTCCTTTTATTTTTGGGCAAAAATCAGAAATTCCCCTTATTTTGGGGCAAAATTGCAGAAATTTCACTTATTTCAGTGTAATAAGTCAGAAATTCCCCTTATTTTGAGGCAAAAAAGACAGAAATTCCCTTTGTTTTGAAGAAAAAAGAAAGAAATCCCACTTATTTAGAGGCAAAAATGAAGAAATTTCTTTTATTTTGGAGCAAAAATGAAGAAATTTCCCGTTTTTATAGCAAAAAGTTATGCATTCCCCTTATTTTCGGGCAAAAAGGCAGAAATTCCCCGTATTTTGGAGCATAATTGCACAAATTCCCCTAGTTGTGCTGCAGAAAGACAGAAATTCCCTATATGTTGGGGCAAAAAGACAGAAATTCTCCTTATTTTGGGGCAAAAATCAGAAATTCTACTTATTTTGGGGCAAAATTCCAGAAATTTCCCTTATTTTGGGGCAAATTGCAGAAATTTCACTTATTTTGGGGCAAAATTGCAGAAATTTCACTTATTTCAGGGAGAAAAGGCAGAAATTTTCCTTATTTTGGGCAAAAAGGCAGAAATTCCTAATATTTTCTGGCAAAAATGCAGAAATTCCCTTTATTTTGAGGTAAAAAGGCTGAAATTCCCCTTATTTGGGGGCAAAAAGGCCGAAATTTCCCTTATTTTAAGGCAAAATTGCAGAAATTTCACTTATTTGGAGGCAACAAGACAGAAATTCTCCTTATTTTGGGGCAAAACTTAGAAATTCCACTTATTTTGGGGCAAAATTCCAGAAATTTCCCTTATTTTGGGGCAAAATTGCAGAAATTTCACATATTTCAGGGCAAAAAGGCAGAAATTTCCCTTATTTTGGGGCAAAATTGCTGAAATTTCACTTATTTCAGTGTAATAAGTCAGAAATTCCCCTTATTTTGAGGCAAAAAAGACAGAAATTCCCTTTGTTTTGAGGGAAAAAGACAGAAATTCCATTTATTTAGAGGCAAGAATGCAGAAATTTCCCTTATTTTTGAGCAAAAATGAAGAAATTTCCCTTTTTTATGGCAAAAAGTTATGCATTCCCCTTATTTTTGGGCAAAAAGGCAGAAATTCCCCGTATTTTGGAGCATAATTGGAGAAATTCCCCTAGTTGTGGTGCAGAAAGACAGAAATTCCCGATATGTTGGGGCAAAAAGACAGAAATTCTCCTTATTTTGGGGCAAAACTCAGAAATTCCACTTATTTCGGGGCAAAATTCCAGAAATTTCCCTTATTTTGGGGGAAAATTGCAGAAATTTCACTTATTTTGGGGCAAAATTGCAGAAATTTCACTTATTTCAGGGAAAAAAGGCAGAAATTTTCCTTATTTTGGGGCAAAAAGGCAGAAATTCCTAATATTTTCTGGCCAAAATGCAGAAATTCCCCTTATTTTGAGGTAAAAATTCTGAAATTCCCCTTATTTGGGGGCAAGAAGGCAGAAATTTCCCTTATTTTGGGGCAAAATTGCAGAAATTTCACTTATTTCAGGGTAATGAGTCAGAAATTTTCCTTATTTTGCGGCAAAAATTACAGATAATCCCTTTGTTTTGGGGGAAAAAGACAGAAATTCCACTTATTTAGAGGCAAAAAAGCAGAAATTCCCTTTATTTTGGAGCAAAAATGAAGAAATTTCCCTTTTTTAAGGCAAAAAGTTATGCATTGTTTATATTTTCAGGCAAAAAGGCAGAAATTCCTCATATTTTGGAGCAAAATTGCAGAAATTCCCCTAATTGTGGGGCAAAAATTCAGAAATTCCTTATGTGTTGGGGCAAAAAAACAGAAATTCTCCTTATTTTGGTGCAAAACTCAGAAATTCCACTTATTTTGGGGCAAAATTCCAGAAATTTCCCTTATTCTGGAACAAAATTGCAGAAATTTCACTTATTTTGTGGCAAAATTGCAGAAATTTTACTTATTTCAGGGAAAAAGTTAGAAATTTTCCTTATTTTTGGTCAAAAGGCAGGAATTCCCCTTATTTTGAGGTAAAAAGGCTGAAATTCCCCTTATTTGAGAGCAAAAAGGCAGAAATTTCTCTTATTTTGGGGAAAATTGCAGAAATTTAACTTATTTCAGGGTAATAAGTAAGAAATTCCCCTATTTTGGGGCAAAAAAGACAGAAATTCCCTGTGTTTTGGAGGAAAAGACAGAAATTCCACTTATTTAGAGGCAAAAAGGCAGAAATTTCCCTTATTTTGGAGCAAAAATGAAGAAATTTACCTTTTTATGGCAAAAAGGTATGCATTCCCCTTACTTTCGGGATAAAAAGCAGAAATTCCCCGTATTTTGAAGCAAAATTGCAGAAATTCTCCTTATTTTGGGGCAAAAAGACAGAAAATCTACTATTTTCGGGAGCAAACAGTCAGAAATTTCCCTTATTTTGGGGCAAAATTGCAGAAATTTCCTTTACATTGGGGCAAAATTGCAGAAATTTCCCTTATTTTGGGGCAAAATTGAAGAAATTTCCCTTATTTGGGGCAAAATTGCAGAAATTTCACTTATTTTCAGGTAAAAAGGCTGAAATTTCCTTTATTTTGGGGCAAAAAAGAGAAATTCCCCTTATTGTGGAGCAAAATTGCAGAAATTTCCCTTATTATGGGGAAATATTGCAGAAATTTCACTTATTTCAGAGAAAAAAAGCAAAATTTTTTCTTATTTTGGGGCAAAAAGGCAGAAATTCCCATTATTTTGGGGCAAAAAATAGAGAAATTCACTTTGTTTTGGGGGAAAAAGACAGAAATTCCACTTATTTAGACGCAAAAAGGCAGAAATTCCCCTTATTTTGGAGCAAAAATGAAGAAATTTACCTTTTTATGGCAAAAAAGTTTGCATTCCCCTTACTTTCGAGATAAAAGCAGAAATTCCCCGTATTTTGAAGCAAAATTGCAGAAATTCTCATAATTTTCGGGCAAAAAGGCAGAAATTCTTTTTATTTGGGGGCAAAAAGACAGAAAATCTCCTTTTTTTGGGAACAAACAGTCAGAAATTTCCCTTATTTTGGGGCAAAATTGCAGAAATTTAATTTACATTGGGGCAATATTTCAGAAATTTGCCTTATTTTGGGGGAAAATTGCAGATATTTCACTTATTTCAGGGTAATAAGTCAGAAATTCCCCTTATTTTGGGGCAAAAAAGACAGAAATTCCCTTTTTTTTGGGGGAAAAAGACAGAAATTCCACTTATTTAGAGGCAAAAAGGCAGAAATTCCCTTTATTTTGGAGCAAAAATGAAGAAATTTCCCTTTTTATGGATAAAGGTATGCATTCCCATTATTTTCAGGCAAAAAGGCAGAAATTCCCGTATTTTGGAGCAAAATTGCAGAAATTCTTCTAATTGGGCAAAAATGCAGAAATTCACTATATGTTGGGGCAAAAAGACAGAAATTCTCTTTATTTTGGGGCAAAACTCAGAAATTCTACTTATTTGGGGGCAAAATTCCAGAAATTCCCCTTGTTTTGGGAAAAATTGCAAAAATTTCACTTATTTTAGGGCAAAATTGCAGAAATTTCACTTATTTCAGAGAAAAAAGGCAGAAATTTTCATTATTTTGGGTCAAAAAGGCAAAAATTCCTAATATTTTGTGGCAAAAATGCAGAAATTCCCCTTATATTGAGGTGAAAAGGCTGAAATTCCCCTTATTTGGGGGCAAAAAGGAAGAGATTTCCCTAATTTTGGGGCAAAATTTCAGAAATTTTACTTATTTCAGGGTAATAAGTCAGAAATTTTCCTGATTTTGGGGCAAAAAAAACCAGAAAATCTCTTTATTTTGGAGGAAAAAACAGAAATTCCACTTAGTTAGAGGCAAAAAAGCAGAAATTCCCCTTATTTTGGAGCAAAAAAAAAGAAATTTCTCTTTTTTAAGACAAAAAGTTATGCATTCTTCTTATTTTGGGGCAAAAAGGCAGAAATTCCCCGTAATTTGGAGCAAAATAGCAGAAATTCCCCTAATTGTGGGTCAAAAATGCAGAAATTCCCTATATGTTGGGGCAAAAAAAAGAAATTCTCCTTATTTTGGGGCAAAACTCATAAATTCCACATATTTTGGGGCAAAATTCCAGAAATTTCCCTTATTTTGGGGCAAAATTGCAGAAATTTCACTTATTTTGGGGCAAAATTGGAGAAATTTTACTTTTTTCAGGGAAAAAAGGCAGAAATTTTCCTTAATTTGGGGCAAAAATGCAGAAATTCCCCTTATTTTGAGGTAAAAAGCCTGAAATTTCCCTTATTTGGGGGCAAATAGGCAGAAATTTCCCTTATTTTGGGGCAAAATTGCAGAAATTTCACTTATTTCAGGGTAATAAGTCAGAAATTCCCCTTATTTTGGGGTAAAAAAGACAGAAATTTCCTTTGTTTTGGGGGAAAAAGACAGAAATTCCACTTATTTAGCGGCAAAAAGGCAGAAATTCCCCCTTATTTTGGAGCAAAAATGAAGAAATTTACCTTTTTATGTCAAAAAGGTATGCATTCCACTTACTTTCGGGATAAAAGCAGAAATTCCCCGTATTTTGAAGCAAAATTGCAGAAATTCTCATAATTTTCGGGCAAAAATGCAGAAATTCTCCTTTTTTTGGGGCAAAAAGGCACAAAATCTCCTTTTTTTGGGAACAAACAGTCAGAAATTCCTCTTATTTTGGGGCAAAATTGCAGAAATTTCCTCTACATTGTGGCAAAATTGCAGATATTTCCCTTATTTTGGGGCAAAATTGAAGAAATTTCACTTATGTCAGAGTAATAAGTCAGAAATTCTTCGTATTTTGGGGCAAAAAAGATAGAAATTACCTTTGTTTTGGGGGAAAACGACAGAAATTCCACTTATTTAGAGGCAAAAAGGCAGTAATTCCCCGTATTTTGCAGCAAAATTGCAGAAATTCCCCTAATTTTGGGGCAAAAGGCAAAAATTCCCTTTATTTTGGGGCAAAAATCAGAAATTCCCCTTATTTTAGGGCAAAATTCCAGAAATATCTTTTATTTTGGGGCATAATTGCAGAAATTTACCTTATTTAAGGGCAAAATTGCAAAAATTTCCCTTATTTGGGGCAAAATTGCAGAAATTTCAGTTATTTTCAAGTAAAAAGGCTGAAATTTCCTATATTTTGGGTCAAAAAGGGAGAAATTCTCCTTATTTTGGGGCAAAATTGCAGAAATTTCCCTTATTATGGGATAAAATTGCAGAAATTTCCCTTATTTTAGGGCAAAATTGCAGAAATTTCACTTATTTCAGAGAAAAAAAGCAAAAATTTTTTTTATTTTGGGGCAAAAAGGCAGAAATTCCCATTATTTTGGGGCAAAAATGCAGAAAATCACCTTATTTTGGGGTAAAATTGCAGAAATTTCACATATTTCAGGGCAAAAAGTCAGAAATTTCTTTTATTTTGGGGCAAAATTCCTGAAATTCCCCTTGTTTTGGGAAAAATTGCAAAAATTTCACTTATTTTAGGGCAAAATTGCAGAAATTTCACTTATTTCAGAGAAAAAAGGCAGAAATTTTCCTTATTTTGGGTCAAAAAGGCAGAAATTCCTAATATTTTGTGGCAAAAATGCAGAAATTCCCCTTATATTGAGGTGAAAATGCTGGAATTCCCCTTATTTGGGGGCAAAAAGGCAGAGATTTCCCTTATTTTGGGGCAAAATTTCAGAAATTTCACTTATTTCAGGGTAATAAGTCAGAAATTCCCCTTATTTTGGGGTAAAAAAGACAGAAATTTCCTTCGTTTTGGGGGAAAAAGACAGAAATTCCACTTATTTAGAGGCAAAAAGGCAGAAATTCCCCTTATTTTGGAGCAAAAATGAAGAAATTTACCTTTTTATGTCAAAAAGGTATGCATTCCACTTACTTTCAGGATAAAAGCAGAAATTCCCTGTATTTTGAATCAAAATTGCAGAAATTCTCATAATTTTCGGGCAAAAAGGCAGAAATTCTCCTTTTTTGGGGGCAAAAAGGCACAAAATCTCCTTTTTTTGGGAACAAACAGTCAGAAATTCCTCTTATTTTGGGGCAAAATTGCAGAAATTTCCTTTACATTGTGGCAAAATTGCAGAAATTTCCCTTATTTTGGGCCAAATTGAAGAAATTTCACTTATGTCAGGGTAATAAGTCAGAAATTCTCTGTATTTTGGAGCAAAAAAGACAGAAATTACCTTTGTTTTGGGGGAAAAAGACAGAAATTCCACTTATTTAGAGGCAAAAAGGCAGTAATGCCCCGTATTTTGCAGCAAAATTGCAGAAATTCCCCTAATTTTGGGGCAAAAGTCAAAAATTCCCTTTATTTTGGGGCAAAAATCAGAAATTCCTCTTATTTTGGGGCAAAATTCCAGAAATTTCTTTTATTTTGGGGCAAAATTGCAGAAATTTACCTTATTTTAGGGCAAAATTGCAAAAATTTCCCTTTTTTGGGGCAAAATTGAAGAAATTTCAGTTATTTTCAAGTAAAAAGGCTGAAATTTCCTATATTTTGGGGCAAAAAGGGACAAATTCTCCTTATTTTGGGGCAAAATTGCAGAAATTTCCCTTATTATGGGATAAAATTACAGAAATTTCCCTTATTTTAGGGCAAAATTGCAGAAATTTCACTTATTTCAGAGAAAAAAAGCAAAAATTTTTTTTATTTTGGGGCAAAAAGGCAGAAATTCCCATTATTTTGGGGCAAAAATGCAGAAATTCACCTTATTTTGGGGTAAAATTGCAGAAATTTCACATATTTCAGGGCAAAAAAAACAGAAATTTCTTTTATTTTGGGGCAAAATTGCAGAAATTTTACATATTTCAGGGTAATAAGTCAGAAATTCCCCTTATTTTGGGGCCAAAAAGACAGAAATTCCTTTTGTTTTGGAGCAATAAGGCAGAAATTCCACATATTGAGAAGCAAAAAGGCAGAAATTCCCCTAATTTTGGAGCAAAAATGAAAAAATTTCCCTTTTTTATGGCAAAAGTTTATGCATTCCCTTTATTTTCGGGCAAAAAGGCAGAAATTCCCCGTATTTTGGGGCATAATTGCAGAAATTCTCCTAATTGTGGTGCAAAAAGGCAGAAATTCCCTATATATTGGGGCAAAAAGACAGAAATTCTCCTTATTTGGGGCAAAACTCAGAAATTCCACTTATTTTGGGGCAAAATTGCAGAAATTTCACTTATTTTGGGGCAAAATTGCAGAAATTTCACTTATTTCAGGGAAAAAAGGCAGATTCTCCTTATTTTGGGGAAAAAGGCAGAAATTCCTAATATTTTGTGGCAAAAATGCAGAAATTCCCCTTATTTTGAGGTAAAAATGCTGAAATTCTCCTTTTTTGGGGGCAAAAAGGCAGAAATTTCTCTAAATTTGGGGCAAAATTGCAGAAATTTCACGTATTGCAGGCTAATAAGTCAGAAATTTTTCTTATTTTGGGGCAAAAATGACAGAAAAATACGTTGTTTCAGAAGAAAAAGACAGAAATTCCACTTATTTAGAGGCAAAAAGGCAGAAATTCCCTTTTTTTGAGGCAAAAATGAAGAAATTTCCCTTTTTATGGCAAAAAGGTTTGCATTCCCATTATTTTCGGGCAAAAAGGCAGATATTCCCCGTATTTTAAAGCAAAATTGCAGAAATTCCCTTAATTTTGGGGCCAAAATCAGAAATTCCCCTTATTTTGGGGCAAAATTCAAGAAATTTCCTTTATTTTGGGGCAAAATAGCAGGAATTTACCTTATATTGGAGCAAAATTGCAGAAATTTCCATTATATGTGGCAAAATTGCAGAAATTTCACTTATTTTCAGGTAAAAATGCTGAAATTTTCTTTATTTTGTGGCAAAAAGAGAGAAATTCCCCTTATTATGGGGCAAAATTGCAAAAATTTCCCTTATTATAAGGAAATGTTGCAGAAATTTCTCTTAATTTAAAGCAAAATTGCAGATATTTCACTTATTTAAGAGAAAAAAAGCAGAAATTTTTCTTATTTTGAGGCAAAAAGGCAGAAATTACCATTATTTTGGGGCAAAATGCAGAAATTCACCTTAATTTGGGGTAAAATTGCGGAATTTTCACATATTTCAGGGCAAAAAGTCAGACATTTCCCTTATTTTGGGGCAAAAAATACAGAAATTCCCTTTGTTTTGGGGGAAAAAGACAGAAATTCCACTTATTTAGAGGCAAAAATGCAGAAATTCCCCTTATTTTGGAGCAAAAAAGGAAGAAATTTCCATTTTTTATGGCAAAAAGTTATGCATTTCCCTTATTTTTGGGAAAAAAGGCAGAAATTTCCCGTATTTTGGAGCAAAATTGCAGAAATTCCCCTAATTGTTGGGCAAAAAGGCAGAAATTCCCAATATGTTGGTGCAAAAAGACAGAAATTCTCCTTATTTTGGGGCAAAACTCAGAAATTCCACTTCTTTTGGGGCAAAATTCCAGAAATTTCCCTTATTTTGGGGCAAAATTGCAGAAATTTCACTTATTTTGTGGAACAATTTCAGAAATTTCACTTATTTCAGGGAAAAAAGGCAGAAATTTTTATTATTTTGCGGCAAAAAAACAGAAATTCCTAATATTTTGTGGCAAAAATGCAGAAATTCCTCTTATTTTGAGGTAAAAAGGCTGAATTCCCCTTATTTGGAGGCAAAAAGGCAGAAATTTCCCTTATTTTGAGGCAAAATTGCAGAAATTTCACTTATTTCAGGGTAATGAGTCAGAAATTTCCCTTATTTTGGGGCAAAAAAAAGAGAAATTCCCTTTGTTTTGTGGGTAAAAGACAGAAATTCCACTCATTTAGAGGCAAAAAGACAGAAATTCCCCTTATTTTGGAGCAAAAATGAAGAAATTTCATTTTTTATGGCAAAAAGTTATGCATTCCCATTATTTTCGGGCAAAAAGGCAGAAATTCCCCGGATATTTTAGCAAAATTGTAGAAATTCCCCTAATTTTGGGGCAAAAGGCAGAAATTCCCTTTATTTTGGGGCAAAATTCAAGATATTTCCTTTATTTTGGGGCAAAATTGGAAGAATTTACCTTATTTTGGGGCAAAATTGCAGAAATTTCCCTTATTTGGGGCAAAATTGCAGAAATTTCACTTATTTTCAGGAATAAAGGCTGAAATTTCCTTTATTTTGGGGCAAAAGAAAGAATTTCTTCTTATTTTGGGGCAAAATTGTAGAAATTTCTCTTATTATAGGGAAAAATTGCAGAAATTTTCTTTATTTTAGGGCAAATTGCAGAAATTTCACTTATTTCAGAGAAAAAAAGGCAAAATTTTTCTTATTTTGGGGCAAAAATGCAGAAATTCCCATTATTTTGGGGCAAAAAGGCAGAAATTCGACTTATTTTGGGGTAAAATTGCAGAAATTTCACATATTTCAGGTCAAAAAATCAGAAATTTCCCTTTTTTGGGGGCAAAATTGCAGAAATTTCACTTATTTCATGAAAATAAGTCAGAAATTTCCCTTATTTTGAGGCAAAAAAGACAGAAATTCCTTTTGTTTTGGGGGAAAAAGACAGAAATTCCACTTAGTTAGAGGCAAAAATGCAGAAATTCCGCTTATTTTGGAGCAAAAATGAAGAAATTTCCCTTTTTTATGGCAAAAAGTTATGCATTCCCCTTATTTTTGGGCAAAAAGGCAGAAATTCCCCGTATTTTGGAGCAAAATTGCAAAAATTGCCCTAATTGTGGGGCAAAAAGGCAGAAATTCCCAATATGTTGGGGCCATAAGACAGAAATTCTCCTTATTTTGCGGCAAAACTCATAAATTCCACTTATTTTGGCACAACATTCCAAAATTTCGCTTATTTTGGGGCAAAATTGCAGAAATTTCACTTATTTTGGGGCAAAATTGCAGAAATTTCACTTTTTTCAGGAAAAAAAGGCAGAAATTTTTCTTATTTTGGGGCAAAAATGCAGAAATTCTTAATATTTTGTGGTAAAAATGCAGAAATTCCCCTTATTTTGAGGTAAAAAGGCTGAAATACCTTTTATTTGGGGGCAAAAAGGCAGAAATTTCCCTTATTTTGGGGCAAAAAGACAGAAATTCCCCTTATTTTGTGGCAAAAAGGCAGAAATTTCTTTTATTTCGGGGCAAAATTGCAGAAATTTCACTTATTTCAGGGCATAATTTACAAATTCCTTTTATTTTGGGGCAAAAAGAGAGAAATTCTGTTTATTTTTGGGTAAAAAGGCAGAAATTTCTATTATTTTGAGGTAAAAAGGCAGAAATTCCTCTTATTTTGGGGCAAAAATGTGGAAATTTCCCTTTTTTGTGGCAAAAGTTATACATTCCCCTTACTTTCGTAATAAAAAGCAGAAATTCCCTGTATTATGAAGTAAAATTGCAGAAATTTTCATAATTTTCAGGCAAAAAAGCAGAAATTCTCTTTATTTTTGGGCAAAAGACAGAAAATCTCCTGTTTTCGGCAGCAAACAGTCAGAAATTCCCCTTATTTTGGGGCAGAATTGCAGAAATTACCTTTACATTGTGGCAAAATTGCAGAAATTTCCTTTATTTTGGGGCAAAATTGCAGAAATTTCACTTATTTCAGGGTAATAAGTCTGAAATTCCCCTTATTTTGGGGCAAAAAAGACAGAAATTCCTTTTGTTTGGGGGGGAAAAGACAGAAATTCCACTTATTTAGAGGCAAAAATGCAGATATTACCCTTATTTTTGAGCAAAAATGAAAAAATTTCCCTTTTTTATGGCAAAAGGTTATGCATTCCCTTTAATTTCGGGCAAAAAGGCAGAAATTCCCTGTATTTTGGAGCAAAATTGCAGAAATTTCACTTGTTTCAGAGAAAAAAAGCAAAATTTTTTCTTATTTTGGGGCAAAAAGGTAGAAATTCCCATTATTTTGGGGCAAAAGAGCAGAAATTCACCTTATTTGGGGGTAAAATTGCAGAAATTTCACATATTTCAGGGCAAAAAGACAGAAATTTCCCTTATTTTGGGGCAAAATTGCAGAAATTTCACTTATTTCAGGGTAATAAGTCAGAAATTTTCCTTATTTTGGGGCAAAAACGACAGAAATTCTCTTTGTTTTGGGAAAAAAGACAGAAATTCCACTTATTTAGAGGCAAATAGCAGAAATTACCCTTATTTTTGAGCAAAAATGAAAAAATTTCCCTTTTTTATGGCAAAGGTTATGCATTCCCTTTATTTTCGGACAAAAAGGCAGAAATTCCCTGTATTTGGGAGCAAAATTGCAGAAATTTCCCTAATTGTGGTGCAAAAAGGCAGAAATTCCCTATATGTTGGGGCAAAAAGACAGAAATTCTCCTTATTTGGGGCAAAACTCAGAAATTCCACTTTTTGGGGCAAAATTGCAGAAATTTCCAATATTTTGGGGCAAAATTGCAGAAATTTCACTTATTTCAGGGAAAAAAAGCAGAAATTTTCTTTATTTTGGGGAAAAAGGCTAAAATTCCTAATATTTTGTGGCAAAATTGCAGAAATTCCCCTTATTTTGAGGTAAAAATGCTGAAATTCCCCTTATTTGGGGGCAAAAAGGCAGAAATTTACCTTATTTTGGGGCAAAATTGCAGAAATTTCACTTATTTCAGGGTAATAAGTCAGAAATTTTTCTTATTTTGGGGCAAAATACAGAAAGTCCCTTTGTTTTGGGGGAAAAAGACAGATATTCCACTTATTTAGAGGCAAAAAGGCAGAAATTCCCCTTTTTTTGGAGCAAAAATGAAGAAATTTCCCTTTTTATGGCAAAAAGGTATGCATTCCCATTATTTTTGGGCAAAAAGGCCGAAATTTCCAGTATTTTGGAACAAAATTGCAGAAATTCCCTTAATTTTGGAGCAAAAGGCAGAAATTCCCTTTATTTTGAGGCCAAAATCAGAAATTCTCCATATTTTGGGGCAAAATTCCAGAAATTTCCTTTATTTTGGGGCAAAATTGCAGGAATTTACCTTATTTTGTAGCAAAGTTGCAGAAATTTCCCTTATATGGGGCAAAATTGCAGAAATTTCACTTATATTCAGGTAAAAAGGCTGAAATTCCTCATATTTGGGGGCAAAAAGGCAGAAATTTCCCTTATTTTGGGGCAAAAAGACAGAAATTCTCCTTATTTTGTAGCAAAAAGGCAGAAATTTCTTTTATTTTGGGGCCAAATTGCAGAAATTTCACTTATTTCAGGGCATAATTCAAAAATTCCTTTTATTTTGGGGCAAAAAGACAGAAAATCCATTTATTTTTGGATAAAAAGGCAGAAATTTCACTTATTTTGAGGTAAAAAGGCAGAAATTCCTCTTATTTTGGGGCAAAAATGAAGAAATTTCACTTTTTTGTGGCAAAAGGTATACCTTCCCCTTACTTTCGGGATAAATAGCAGAAATTTCCCATATTTTGAAGCAAAATTGCAGAAATTCTCCTAATTTTCGGGCAAAAAGACAGAAATTCTCCTTATTTTGGGGCAAAAAGACAGAAAATCTTCTTTTTTCGGGAGCAAACTCTCAGAAATTCCTATTATTTTTGGGCAAAATTGCAGAAATTTCCTTTACATTGGGGCAAAATTGCAGAAATTTCCCTTATTTTAGGGCAAAATTGCAAAAATTTCACTTATTTCAGGGTAATAAGTAAGAAATTTCCCTTATTTTGGGGCAAAAAAGACAGAAATTCCCTTTGTTTTGGGGGAAAAAGACAGAAATTACACTTATTTAGAGGCAAAAAGGCAGAAATTCCTCTTATTTGAAGCAAAAATGAAGAAATTTCTCTTTTTATGGCAAAAAGGTATGCATTGCCATTATTTTCAGGCAAAAAGGCAGAAATTCCCTGTATTTTGGAGCAAAATTGCAGAAATTTCCCTAATTTTGGGGCAAAAGGCAAAAATTTCCTTTATTTTGAGTCAAAAATCAGAAATTCTTCATGTTTTGGGGCAAAATTCTAGAAATTTCCTTTTTTTGGGGGAAAATTACAGGAATTTACCTTATTTTAAGGCAAAATTGCAGAAATTTCCCTTATTTGGGGCAAAATTGCAAAAATTTCACTTATTTTCAGGTAAAAAGGCTGAAATTTCCTTTATTTTAAGGCAAAAAGAGAGAAATTCCCTTTATTTTGGGGAAAAAAGGCAGAAATTCACCGTATTTTGGGATAAAATTGCAGAAATTTCACATATTTCAGGGCAAAAAGGCAGAAATTTCCCTTATTTTGCTGCAAAATTGCAGAAATTTCACTTATTTAAAAGTAATAAATCAGAAATTCCACTTATTTTGGGGCAAAAAAGACAGAAATTCCCTTTGTTTTGGGGGAAAAAGACAGAAATTCCACTTATTTAGAGGCAAAAAGGCAGAAATTCCCCTTATTTTGTAGCAAAAATGAAGAAATTTCCCTTTTTATGGCAAAAAGGAATGCAGAAATTCCCCATATTTTGAAGCAAAATTTAAGAAATTCTCAAAATTTTCGGCCACAAAGGAAGAAATTCTCTATATTTTGTGGCAAAAAGGCAGAAATTTCTTTTATTTTGGGGCCAAATTGCAGTAATTTCACTTATTTCAGGGCATAATTCAAAAATTCCTTTTATTTTGGGGCAAAAAGACAGAAAATCTGTTTATTTTGGGGGAAAAACACAGAAATTCCACTTATTTAGAGGCAAAAAGGCAGAAATTCCCTTTATTTCGGAGCAAAAATGAAGAAATTTCCCTTTTTATGGCAAAAAGGTATGCCTTCCCATTATTTTCGGGCAAAAAGGCAGAAATTCCCTGTATTTGGAGCAAAATTGCAGAAATTCCCCTAATTTTGGAACAAAAGGCAGAAATTCCCTTTATTTTGGGGCAACAATCAGAAATTCCCTTTATTTTGGGAAAAAAATTCCTAAAATTTCCTTTACACTGGGGCAAAATTGCAGAAATTTCCCTTATTTGGGGCAAAAGTGCAGAAATTTCAGTTATTTTCAGGTAAAAAGGCTGAAATTTCCTTTATTTTGGGGCAAAAAGGGAGAAATTCCCCTTATTTATGGGCAAAATTGCAGAAATTTCTCTTATTATGGGATAAAATTGCAGAGATTTCCCTTATTTTTGGGCAAATTTGCAGAAATTTCACTTATTTCAGAGAAAAAAAGCAAAAATTTTTCTTATTTTGGGGCAAAAAGGCAGAAATTCCCATTATTTTGGGGCAAAAAGGCAGAAATTCACCTTATTTTGGGGTAAAATTGCAGAAATTTCACATATTTCAGGGCAAAAAAAACAGAAATTTCTTTTATTTTGGGGCAAAATTGCAGAAATTTTACATAATTCAGGGTAATAAGTCAGAAATTCCCCTTTTTTTGGGGCAAAAAAGACAGAAATTCCCTTTGATTTGAGGCAAAAGAGAAGAAATTCCACTTATTGAGAAGCAAAAAGGCAGAAATTCCCCTAATTTTGGAGCAAAAATAAAGAAATTTCTCTTTTTTATGACAAAAGGTTATGCATTACCTTTATTTTCAGGCAAAAAGGCAGAAATTCTCCGTATTTTGGAGGAAAATTGCAGAAATTCCCCTAATTGTGGTGCAAAAATGCAGAAATTCCCTATATGTTGGGGCAAAAAGACAGAAATTCTTTTTATTTGGGGCAAAACTCAGAAATTCCACTTATTTTGGGGCAAAATTGCAGAAATTTCACTTATTTTGGGGCAAAATTGCAATAATTTCTCTTATTTCAGGGTAAAAAGGCAGGAATTTTCCTTATTTTAGGGAAAAAGGCAGAAATTCCTAATATTTTGTGGCAAAAATGCAAAAATTCCCCTTATTTTGAGGTAAAAATGCTGAAATTCCCCTTATTTGGGGGCAAAAAGACAGAAATTCCCCTTATTTTGGGGCAAAAAAGACAGAAATTCCCATTGTTTTGGGGGAAAAAGACAGAAATTCCACTTATTTAGAGGCAAAAAGGCAGAAATTCCCCTTTTTTTGGAAAAAAATGAAGAACTTTCCCTTTTTATTGCAAAAAGGTATGCATTCCCATTATTTTCGGGCAATAGGGCAGAAATTCCCCGTATTTTGGAGCAAAATTGCAGAAAATCCCTTAATTTTGGGGCAAAAGGTAGAAATTCCCTTTATTTTGGGGCCAAAATCAGAAATTCCCCTTATTTTGGGGCAAAATTCAATAAATTTCCTTAATTTTGGGGCAAAATTGCAGGAATTTACCTTATTTTGGAGCAAAATTGCAGAAATTTCCATTATATGGGGCAAAATTACAGAAATTTCACTCATTTTCAGCTAAAAAGGCTGAAATTTCCTTTATTTTGGGGCAAAGAAAGGAGAAATTCCCCTTATTTTTGAGCAAAATTGCAGAAATTTCTCTTATTATGGAGAAATATTGCAGAAATTTCCATTAATTTATAGCAAAATTGCAGAAATTTTACTTATTTCAGAGAAAAAAAGCAAAAATTTTTTTTATTTTGGAGCAAAAAGGCTTAATTTCCAATATTTTGCGGCAAAAAGGAAGAAATTCACCTTATTTTGGGGTAAAATTGCAGAAATTTCACATATTTCAGGGTAAAAAGGCAGAAATTTCTCATATTTTGTGGCAAAAAATACAGAAATTCCCTTTGTTTTAAGGGAAAAAGAAAGAAATTCCACTTATTTAGAGGCAAAAAGGCAGAAATTCCCATTATTTTGGAGCAAAAATGAAGAAATTTCTCTTTTTTATGGCAAAAAGTTATGCATTCCCCTTATTTTCGGGCAAAAAGGCAGAAATTCCCCATATTTTGGAGCAAAATTGCAGAAATTCCCCTAATTGTGGGGCAAAAATGCTGAAATTCCCCATATGTTAGGGCAAAAATACAGAATTTCTCCATATTTTGGGGCAAAACTAAGAAATTCCAATTCTTTTGGGGCAAAATTCCCGAAATTTCCCTTATTTTGGGGCAAAATTTCAGAAATTCCTCTCAATTTGAGGTAAACAGGCTGAAATTCCCCTTATTTGGGGCAAAATTGCAGAAATTTCACTTACTTCAGGGTAATGAGTCAGATTTCCCATTATTTTGGGGCAAAAAAGAAAGAAATTCCCTTTGTTTTGTGGGAAAAAGACAGAAATTCCACTTATTTAGCGGCAAAAAGTCAGAAATTCCCCTTATTTTTGAGCAAAAATGAAGAAATTTCATTTTTTACAGCAAAAAGGTATGCATTTCCATTATTTTCGGGCAAAAAGGCAGAAATTCCTTGTATTTTGGAGCAAAATTGCAGAAATTCCCCTAATTTTGGGGCAAAAGGCAGAAATTCCCTTTATTTTGGGGCAAAAATCAGAATCCCTTTATTTTGGGGCAAAATTCAAGAAATTTCCTTTATTTTGGGGCAAAATTGCAGGAATTTACATTATTTTGGGGCAAAATTGCAGAAATTTCCCTTATTTGGGGCAAAATTGCAGAAATTTCACTTATTTTCAGAAAAAAGACTAAAATTTCCTTTATTTTGGGGCAAAAAATGAGAAATTCCCCTTATTTTGGGGCAAAATGGCAGAAATTTCCCTTATTATGGGGAAAAATTGCAGAAATTTTCCTTATTTTAGGGCAAAATTGCAGAAATTTAACTTATTTCAGAGAAAAAAAGCTAAAATTTTTCTTATTTTTGTGCAAAAAGGCAGAAAATCCCATTATTTTGGGGCAAAAATGCAGAAATTCGACTTATTTTGTGGTAAATTTGAAGAAATTTCACATATTTCAGGGCAAAAAGGCAGAAATTTCCCTTATTTTGAGGCAAAATTGCAGAAATTTCAATTATTTCATGGTAATAAGTCAGAAATTCCCCTTATTTTGGGGCAAAAAAGACAGAAATTCCCTTTGTTTTGGGGGAAAAAGACAGAAATTCCACTTATTTAGAGGCAAAAAGGCAGAAATTCCCTTTATTTTGGAGCAAAAATGAAGAAATTTCCCTTTTTTATGGCAAAAAGTTATGCATTCCTCTTATTTTCGGGCAAAAAGGCAGAAATTCCCTGTATTTTGGAGCAAAATTGCAGAAATTCCCCTAATTGTGGGGTAAAAAGGCAGAAATTCCCTATATATTGGGGCAAAAACACAGAAATTCTTCTTATTTTAAGGCAAAACTCAGAAATTCCACTTATTTTGGGGCAAAATTCCAGAAATTTCCCTTATTTTGGGGCAAAATTGCAGAAATTTCCTTTAATTTGGGGCAAAATTGCAGAAATTTCACTTATTTCAGAAAAAAAAAATTTTTTCTTATTTTGGACAAAAAGGCAGAAATTCCCATTATTTTAGGGCAAAAATGCAGAAATTCACCTTATTTTGGGGGTAAAATTGCAGAAATTTCACATATTTCAGGGCAAAAAGGCAGAAATTTCTTTTATTTTGGGGCAAAATTGTAGAAATTTCACTTATTTTGGGGCAAAATTGCAGAAATTTCACTTATTTGAGGGAAAAAAGGCAGAAATTTTCCTTAATTTGGGGCAAAAATGCAGAAATTCTTAATATTTTGTGGCAAAAATGCAGAAATTCCCTCTTATTTTGAGGTAAAAACGCTGAAATTCCCCTTATTTGGGGGCAAAAAGGCAGAAATTTCCCTTATTTTGGGGCAAAAAGACTGTAATTCTCCTTATTTTGTGGCAAAATGGCAGAAATTTCTTTTATTTTGGGGCAAAATTGCAGAAATATCACTTATTTCAGGGCATAATTCAAAAATTCCTATTATTTTGAGGCAAAAGTACAGAAATTCCATTTATTTTTGGGTAAAAAGGGAGAAATTCAATTATTTTGAGGTAAAAAGCAGAAATTCCTTTTATTTTGGGGCAAAAATAAAGAAATTTCCCTTTTTGTGGCAAAAGGTATACATTCCCCTAACTTTCGGGATAAAAAGCAAAAATTCCCCATATTTTGAAGCAAAATTGCAGAAATTTTCATAATTTTCGGGCAAAAAAGCAGAAATTCTCCTTATTTTGGGGCAAAAAGACAGAAAATCTCCTTTTTTCGGGAGCAAACAGTCAGAAATTCCTCTTATTTTGGGGCAAAATTGCAGAAATTTCCTTTACACTGTGGCAAAATTGCAGAAATTTCCCTTATTTTGGGGCAAAATTGCAGAAATTTCACTTATTTCAGGGTAATAAGTCAGAATTTTCCCTTATTTTGGGGCAAAAAAGACAGAAATTCCCTTTGTTTTGGGAGAAAAAGACAGAAATTCCACATAGTTAGAGGCAAAAATTCAGAAATTCCCCTTATTTTGGAGCAAAATTGCAGAATTCCCAAATTTTGGGGCAAAAGGCATAAATTCCCGTTATTTTGGGGCAAAAATCTGAAATTCTCCTTATTTTGGGGCAAAAATAAAGAAATTATTTTATTTTGGGGCAAAATTGCAGGAATTTACCTTATTTTGGTGCAAAATTGCACAAATTTCCCATATTTGGTGCAAAATTGCAGAAAATTCAGATATTTTATACTAAAAAGGCTGAAATTTTCTTTATTTTGGGGCAAAAAGGAAGAAATTCCCCTTATTTTTGGGCAAAATTGCAGAAATTTCCCTTGTTATGGGAAAAAATTGCAGAAATTTCCCTTATTTTAGGGCAAAATTGCAGAAATTTCACTTATTTCGGAGAAATAAAGCAAAAATGTTTTTTATTTTGAAGCAAAAAGACAGAAATTTCCATTATTTTAGGGCAAAAAGGCAGAAATTCACCTTATTTTGGGGTAAAATTGCAGAAATTTCACACATTTCAGGGCAAAAAGGCAGAAATTTCCCTTATTTTGGGGCAAAATTGCAGAAATTTCACTTATTTCAGGGTAATAAGTCAGAAATTCCCCTTGTTTTGGGGCAAAAAAAACAGAAATTCCACATATTTAGAGGCAAAAGGGCAGAAATTCCCCTTATTTTGGAGCAAAAATTAAGAAATTTCCCTTTTTTATGGCAAAAAGTTATGCATTTCCCTTATTTTTGGAAAAAAAGGCAGAAATTCCCCGTAATTTGGAGCAAAATTGCAGAAATTCCCCTAATTGTGGGGCAAAAAGGCAGAAATTTACTGTATGTTGGGGCAAAAAGACAGAAATTCTCCTTATTTTGGGGCAAAACTCAGAAATTCCACTTCTTTTAGGGCAAAATTCCAGAAATTTCCCTTATTTTGGGGCAAAATTGCAGAAATTTTACTTATTTTGGGGCAAAATTGCAGAAATTTCACTTATTTCAAGGAAAAAAGGCAGAAATTTTCCTTATTTTGGGGCAAAAAAACAGAAATTCCTAATATTTTGTGGCAAAAATGCAGAAATTCCTCTTATTTTGAGGTAAAAAGGCTGAATTCCCCTTATTTGGGGGCAAAAAGGCAGAAATTTCCCTTATTTTGGGGTATAATTGCAGAAATTTCACTTATTTCAGTGTAATATGTCAGAAATTCCCCTTATTTTGGGGCAAAATAGAGAGAAATTCCATTTGTTTTGTGGGAAAAAGACAGAAATTCCACTTATTTAGAGGCAAAAAGGCAGAAATTCCATTTATTTTGGAGCAAAAATGAAGAAATTTCATTTTTTTTGGCAAAAAGGTATGCATTCCCATTATTGTCGGGCAAAAAGGCAGAAATTCCCCGTATTTTGGAGCAAAATTGCAGAAATTCCCCTAATTTCGGGGCAAAAGGCAGAAATTCCCTTTATTTTGGGGCAAAAATCAGAAAATCCCTCTATTTTGGGGCAAAATTCAAGAAATTTCCTTTATTTTGGGCCAAAATACAGGAATTTACCTTATTTTGGAGCAAAATTGCAGAAATTTCCCTTATTTGGGGCAAAATTGCAGAAATTTCCCTTATTTTGGGCCAAAATTGCAGAAATTTCACTTATTTCAGTGTAATAAGTCAGAAATTCCCCTTATTTTGAGGCAAAAAAGAAAGAAATTCCCTTTGTTTTGGGGGGAAAAGAGAAATTTCACTTAGTTAGAGGCAAAAATGCAGAAATTCCCCTTATTTTGGAGCAAAAATGAAGAAATTTTCCTTTTTATGGCAAAAAGATATGCATTTCCATTATTTTCGGGCAAAAAAGCAGAAATTCCCCGTATTTTGGAGCAAAATTGCAGAAATTCCCAAATTTTGGGGCATAAGGCAGAAATTCCCCTTATTTTGGGGCAAAATTCAAAAATTTCCTTTATTTTGGCGCAAAATTGAAAGAATTTATCTTATTTTGGTGCAAAATTGCAGAAATTTCCCTTATTTGGGGCAAAATTGCAGAAAATTCACTTATTTTCAGGTAAAAAAGCTGAAATTTCCTCTATTTTGAGACAAAAAGGGAGAAATTCCCCTTATTTTGGGGCAAAATTGCAGAAATTTCACTTATTTCTGAAAAAGAAAGCAAAAACTGTTTCTTATTTTGGGGCAAAAAGGCAGAAATTCCCATTATTTTAGGGCAAAAAGGCAGAAATTCACCTTATTTAGGGGTAAAATTGCAGAAATTTCACATATTTCAGGGCAAAAAGGAAGAAATTTCCCTTATTTTGGGACAAAATTGCAGAAATTTCACATATTTCAGGGCAAAAAAGCAGAAATTTCCCGTATTTTGGGGCAAAAATACAGAAATTCCCGTTGTTTTGGGGGAAAAAGACAGAAATTCCACTTATTTAGAGGAAAAAGGCAGAAATTCCCCTTATTTTGGAGCAAAATTGAAGAAATTTCCCTTTTTTGTGGCAAAAAGTTATGCATTTCTCTTATTTTTGAGAAAAAAGGCAGAAATTCCTCAAATTTTGGAGCAAAATTGCAGAAATTCCCCTAATTGTGGGGCAACAAGGCAGAAATTCCCTATATGTTGGGGTAAAAAGACAGAAATTCTGCTTATTTTTGGGCAAAACTCAGAAATTCCACTTCTTTTGGGGCATAATTCCAGAAATTTCCCTTATTTTGATGAAAAATTGCAGAAATTTCACTTATTTTGGGGCAAAATTGCAGAAATTTCACTTATTTCAGGCAAAAGATGCAGAAATTTTCCTTATTTTTGGGGAAAAAACCAGAAATTCCTAATATTTTGTGGCAAAAATGCAGAAATTCCTTTTATTTTGAGGTAAAAAGGCTGAATTCCCCTTATTTGGGGGCAAAAAGGCAGAAATTTCCCTTATTTTGGGGCAAAATTGCAGTAATTTCACTTATTTCAGGGTAATAATTCAGAAATTCCCCTTATTTTGGGGCAAGAAAGACAGAAATTCCCTTTGTTTTTGGGGAAAAAGACAGAAATTCCACTTATTTAGAGGCAAAAAGGCAGAAATTCCCCTTATTTTGGAGCAAAAATGAAGAAATTTCATTTTTTATGGCAAAAAAGTATGCATTCCAATTATTTTCCAGAAAAAAAGGCAGAAATTCCCCGTATTTTGGAGCAAAATTGCAGAAATTTCCCTAATTTTTGGGCCAAAGGCAGAAATTCCCTTTATTTTGGGGCAAAAATCAGAAAATCCCTTCATTTTGGGGCAAAATTCAAAAAATTTCCTTAATTTTGGGGCAAAATTGAAGGAATTTACCTTATTGTGTGGAAAAATTGCAGAAATTTTCCTTATTTTAGGGCAAAATTGCAGAAATTTCACTTATTTCAGAAAAAAAAAGCAAAAATTTTTCTTATTTTGGGGCAAAAAGGCAGAAATTCGACTTATATTGGGGTAAAATTTCAGAAATTTCACATATTTCAGGGCAAAAATGCAGAAATTTTTCTTATTTTTGGGCAAAATTGCAGAAATTTCACTTATTTCATGGTAATAAGTAAGAAATTCCGCTTATTTTGGGGCAAAAAAGACAGAAATTCCCTTTGTTTTGGGGGAAAAAGACAGAAATTCCACTTATTTAGAGGCAAAAAGGCAGAAATTCCCCTTATTTTGGAGCAAAAATGAAGAAATTTCCCTTTTTTATGGCAAAAAGTTATGCATTCCCCTTATTTTCGGGCAAAAAGGCAGAAATTCTCTGTATTTTGGAGCAAAATTGCAAAAATTCCTATAATTGTGGGGTAAAAAGGCAGAAATGTTCAATATGTTGGGGCAAAAAGACAGAAATTCTCCTTATTTTGAGGAATAACTCAGAAATTCCACATATTTTGGTGCAAAATTCCAAATTTTCGCTTATTTTGGGGCAAAATTGCAGAAATTTCACTTATTTTGGGGCAAAATTGCAGAAATTTCACTTATTTTAGGGAAAAAAGGCAGAAATTTTTTTTTATTTTGGGGCAAAAATGCAGAAATTCTTAATATTTTGTGGCAAAAACGCAGAAATTCCCCTTATTTTGTGGTAAAAAGGCTGAAATTCCTTTTATTTGGGGGCAAAAAGGCAAAAATTTCCCTTATTTTGGGGCAAAAAGACAGAAATTCCGTTTATTTTTGGGTAAAAAGGCAGAAATTTCACTTATTTTGGGGTAAAAGGCAGAAATTCCTCTTATTTTGGGGCAAAAATGAAGAAATTTCTCCTTTTTGTGGCAAAAGGTATACATTCCCCTTACTTTCGGGATAAAAAGCAGAAATTCCCCGTATTTTGAAGCAAAATTGCAGAAATTCTCCTAATTTTCG
Organism: Micromys minutus; assembly: GCF_963924665.1. Taxonomy (NCBI): domain Eukaryota; kingdom Metazoa; phylum Chordata; class Mammalia; order Rodentia; family Muridae; genus Micromys; species Micromys minutus. Next base: position 6,990,102 of record NW_027667467.1, on the reverse strand, counting down.
GGCAAAAAGACAGAAATTCTCCTTATTTTGTGTCAAAAACACAGAAAATCTTCTTTTTTCGGGATCAAACTGTCAGAAATTCCCCTTATTTTTGGGGCAAAATTGCAGAAATTTCCTTTATTTTGGGGCAAAATTGCAGGAATTTACCTTATTTTGGGGCAAAATTGCAGAAATTTCACTTATTTCAGGGTAATAAGTCAGAAATTCCCCTTATTTTGGGGCAAAAAAAAAAAGAAATTCCCTTTGTTTTGGGGGAAAAAGACAGAAATTCCACTTATTTAGAGGCAAAAAGGCAGAAATTCCCCTTATTTTGGAGCAAAAATGAAGAAATTTCTCTTTTTATGGCAAAAAGGTATGCATTCCCATTATTTTCAGGCAAAAAGGCAGAAATTCCCCGTATTTTGGAGCAAAATTGCAGAAATTCCCCTAATTTTGGGACAAAAGAAGAAATTCCCTTTATTTTAGGGCAAAAATCAGAAATTCCCCATATTTTGGGGGAAATTCTAGAAATTTCCATTTTTTGGGGGCAAAATTACAGGAATTTACCTTATTTTGGGGCAAAATTGCAGAAATTTCCCTTATTTGGGGCAAAATTGCAGAAATTTCACGTATTTTCAGGTAAAAAGGCTGAAATTTCCTATATTTTGGGGCAAAAAGAAAGAAATTCCCTTTATTTTGGGGCAAAATTGCAAACATTTCCCTTATTATAGAAAAAAATTGCAGAAATTTCCCTTATTTTAGGGCAAAATTGCAGAAATTTCACTTATTTCAGAGAAAAAAAGCAAAATTTTTTTTTATTTTGGGGCAAAAAAGCAGAAATTCCCATAATTTTAGAAAAAAAGGCAGAAATTCATCGTATTTTAAGGTAAAATTGCAGAAATTTCACATATTTTAGGGCAAAAAGGCAAAAATTTCCCTTATTTTGGGGCAAAATTGCAGAAATTTCACTTATTTTAGGGTAATAAGTCAGAAATTCCCCTCATTTTGGTGCAAAAAAGACAGAAATTTGCTTTGTTTGGGGGAAAAACAAAGAAATTCCATTTATTAAGAGGCAAAAAGGAAGAAATTCTCCTTATTTTGGAGCAAAAATGAAGAAATTCCCCTAATTGTGGGGCAAAAAGGCAGAATTTCCCTATATGTTGGGGCAAATAGACAGAAATTCTCCTTATTTTGGGGCAAAACTAAGAAATTCCACTTATTTGGAAGAAAAATTCCAGAAATTTCCTTAATTTTGGGGCAAAATTGCAAAAATTTCACTTATTTTGGGGCAAAATTGCAGAAATTTCACTTATTTCTGATAAAAAAAGCAAAAATTTTTCTCATTTTTGGTGCAAAAGGCAGAAATTCCCATTATTTTGTGGCAAAAAAGCAGAAATTCACCTTATTTTGGGGTAAAATTGCAGAAATTTCACATATTACAGGGAAAAAAGCAGCAATTTCCTTTATTTTGGGGCAAAATTGGAGAAATTTCACTTATTTCAGGGAAAAAAGGCAGAAAATTTCCTTATTTTAGGGTAAAAATGCATAAATTCTTAATATTTTGTGGCAAAAATGCAGAAATTCCCCTTATTTTGAGGTAAAAAGGCTGAAATTCCCCTTATTTGGGGGCAAAAAGGCAGAAATTTCCCTTATTTTGGGGCAAAAAGACAGTAATTCCCCTTATTTTGTGGCAAAAACGCAGAAATTTCTTTTATTTTGGGGCAAAATTGCAGAAATATCACTTATTTCAAGGAATAATTCAAAAATTCCATTTATTTTGGGGCAAAAAGACAGAAATTCTCCATATTTTGGGGCAAAACTCAGAAATTCCACTTATTTTGGGGCAAAATTCCAGAAATTTCCTTTATTTTGGGGCAAAATTGCAGAAATTTCACTTATTTTGTCGCAAAATTGCAGAAATTTCACTTATTTCAGGAAAAAAGGCAGAAATTTTCTTTATTTTGAGGCAAAAATGCAGAAATTCTTAAAATTTTGTGGCAAAAATGCAGAAATTCCCCTTATTTTGAGGAAAAAGGGCGAAATTCTTATTATTAGGGGGCAAAAAAGCAGAAATTTCCCTTATTTTGGGGCAAAAAGATAAAAATTCCCCTTATTTTGTGGCAAAAAGGCAGAAATTTCTTTTATTTTGGGGCAAAATTGCAGAAATTTCACTTATTTCAGGGCATTATTCAAAAATTCCTTTAATTTTGGGGCAAAAAGACAGAAATTTCGTTTATTTTTGGGTATTAAGGCAGAAATTTCCCTTATTTTGATGTAAAAAGGCAGAAATTCCTCTTATTTTGGGGCAAAAAATGAAGAAATTTTCCTTTTTTGTGGTAAAAGGTATACATTCCCCTTACTTTCGGGATAAAAAGCAGAAATTCCCCGTATTTTGAAGCAAAATTTCAGAAATTCTCATAATTTTCAGGTAAAAAGGCAGAAATTCCCCTAATTTTGGGGTATAAGAAGAAATTCCCTTTATTTTGACACAAAAATCAGAAATTCCCCATCTTTTGGAGCAAAATTCAAGAAATTTCCTTTATTTTGGGGCAAAATTGCAGGAATTTACTTTATTTTGGGGCAAAATTGCAGAAATTTCCATTATTTGGGGCAAAATTGCAAAAATTTCACTTATTTTCAGGTAAGGCTGAAAATTCCTTTTTTTTCGGGCAAAAAGGGAGAAATTCCCCTTATTTTGGGGCAAAATTGCAGAAATTTCCCTTATTATGGGAAATATTGCAGAAATTTTTCTTAATTTAAGGCAAAATTGCAGAAATTTCACTTATTTCAGAGAAAAAAAGCAAAAATTTTTCTTATTTTGGGGCAAAAAGGCAGAAATTCTTATTATTTTGGGGCAAAAAGGCAGAAATTCACCTTATTTTGGGGTAAAATTGCAGAAATTTTAAATATTTCAGGGAAAAAGGCAGAAATTTTCCTTATTTTGGGGCAAAAAAGACAGAAATTCCCTTTGTTTTGGGCAAAAAAAGACAGAAATTCTACGTATTTAGAGGCAAAAAGGCAGAAATTCCCTTTGTTTGGAGCAAAAATGAAGAAATTTTCCTTTTTTATGGGAAAAAGTTATGCATTCTCCTTATTTTCGGGCAAAAAGGCAGAAATTCCCCGTATTTTGGAGCAAAATTGCTAAAATTCCCCTAATTGTGGGGCAAAAATGCAGAAATTCCCTATATGTTGGGGCACAAAGACAGAAATTCTCCTTATTATGGGGCAAAACTCAGAAATTCCACTTATTTTGGGGCAAAATTCCAAAAATTTCCCTTTTTGGGGCAAAATTGCAGAAATTTCACTTATTTTGGGGCAAAATTGCAGAATATTGACTTATTTCAGGAAAAAAAGACAGAAATTTTCCTTATTTTGGGGCAAAAAAGCAGAAATTCCTAATATTTTGTGGCAAAAATGCAGAAATTCCCCTTATTTTGAGGTGAAAAGTTTGAAATTCCTTTTATTTGGGGGCAAAAAGGTAGAAATTTCCCTTATTTTGGGACAAAATTGCAGAAATTTCACTTATTTCAGGATAATAAGTCAGAAAATTTCCTTATTTTGGGGCAAAAAATACAGAAAATCCCTTTGTTTTGGAGAAAAAAGACAGAAATTCCACTTATTTAGAGGCAAAAAAGCAGAAATTCCCCTTATTTTGGAGCAAAAAAGAAGAAATTTCCCTTTTTTAAGGCAAAAAGGTATGCATTGTTTTTGTTTACAGGCAAAATGGCAGAAATTTCCCGTATTTTGGAGCAAAATTGCAGAAATTCCATTAATTGTGGGGCAAAAATGCAGAAATTCCTTATATGTTGGGGCAAAAAGACAGAAATTCTCCTTATTTTGCGGCAAAACTCAGAAATTCCACTTATTTTGGGGCAAAATTCCAGAAATTTCCCTTATTCTTGGGCAAAATTGCAGAAATTTCCCTTATTTTGGGGCAAAAATCAGAAATTCTCCTTATTTTGAGGTAAAAAGGCTGAAATTCCCTTTATTTGGGTGCAAAAAGGCAGAAATTTCTCTTATTTTGGGGCAAAATTGCAGAAATTTCCCTTATTCTTGGGCAAAATTGCAGAAATTTCCCTTTTTTTGGAGCAAAATTGCAGAAATTTCACTTATTTCAATGAAAAAAGGCAGAAATTTCCCTTATTTTGGGGCAAAAAGCAGAAATACTCCTTATTTTGAGGTAAAAAGGCTGAAATTCCCTTATTTGGGGGCAAAAAGGCAGAAATTTCCCTTATTTTGGGGCAAAATTGCAGAAATTTCACTTATTTCAGGGTAATAAGTCAGAAATTCCCTTTATTTTGGGGCAAAAAAAACCCAGAAATTCCCTTTTTTTTGCGGAAATGACAGAAATTCCACTTATTTAGAGGAAAAAGGCAGAAATTTCCCTTATTTTGGAGCAAAAATGAAGAAATTTACCTTTTTATGGCAAAAAGGTATGCATTCCCATTTTTTTCGGGCAAAAAGGCAGAAATTCCCTGTATTTTGGAGCAAAATTGCAGAAATTCCCCTAATTTTGGGGCAAAAGCCAGAAATTCCCTTTATTTTGGGGCAAAAATCAGAAATTCCCATTATTTTGGGGCAAAATTCCAGAAATTTTCTTTATTTTGGGGCAAAATTGCAGGAATTTACCTTATTTTGGGGCAAAATTGCAGAAATTTTCTTTATTTGGGGCAAAATTGCAGAAATTTTACTTATTTTCAGGTAAAATGGCTGAAATTTCCTTTATTTTGGGGCAAAAAGGAGAAATTCCCTTTTTTGGGGGGCAAAATTGCAGACATTTCCCTTATTATAGAATAATAATTGCAGAAATTTCCCTTTTTTTAGGGCAAAATTGCAGAAATGTCACTTATTTCAGAGAAAAAAAATTTTTTCTTATTTTAGGGCAAAAAGGCAGAAATTCCCATTATTTTGGGAAAAAAAGGAGGAAATTCACCGTATTTTGGGGTAAAATTGCAGAAATTTCACATATTTCAGGGCAAAAGGCAGAAATTTCCCTTATTTTAGGGTAATAAATCAGAAATTCCCTTTATTTTGGGGCAAATAAGACAGAAATTTCCTTTGTTTTGGAGGAAAAAGACAGAAATTCCACTTATTTAGAGGCAAAAAGGCAGAAATTCCCATTATTTTGGAGCAAAAATGAAGAAATTTTCCATTTTTATGGCAAAAAGTTATGCATTCCCTTTATTTTCGGGCAAAAAGACAGAAATTCCTCGTATTTTGAAGCAAAATTGCAGAAATTCCCCTAATTGTGGGGCAAAAAGGCAGAAATTCCTTATATGTTATGGCAAAAAGACAGAAATTCTCCTTATTTTGGGGCAAAACTCAGAAATTTCATTTATTTTGGGGCAAAATTCAAGAAATTTCACTTATTTTGGGGCAAAATTGCAGAAATTTCACTTATTTTGGGGCAAAATTGCAGAAATTTCACTTATTTCTGAGAAAAAAAGCAAAAATTTTTCTTATTTTTTGGGCAAAAGGCAGAAATTCCCATTATTTTGGGGCAAAAAGGCAGAAATTCACCTTATTTTGGGGTAAAATTGCAGAACTTCACATATTTCAGGGCAAAAAGCAGAAATTTCTCTTATTTTGAGGCAAAATTGCAGAAATTTCACTTATTTTGGGGCAAAATTGCAGAAATTTCACTTATTTCAGGGAAAAAAGGCAGAAATTTACCTTATTTTGGGGCAAAAATGCAGAAATTCTTAATATTTTGTGGCAAAAATGCAGAAATTCCCCTTATTTTGAGGTAAAAAGGCTGAAATTCTTCTTATTTGGGGGCAAAAAGGCAGAAATTTCTTTTATTTTGGGGCAAGAAGACAGTAATTCCCCTTATTTTGTGGCAAAAACGCAGAAATTTTTTTTTATTTTGGGGCAAAATTGCAGATATATCACTTATTTCAGGGAATAATTCAAAAATTCCTTTTATTTTGTTGCAACAAGACAGAAATTCCATTTATTTTTGGGTAAAAAGTGAGAAATTTCACTTATTTTGAGGTAAAAAGGAAGAAATTCCTCTTATTTTGGGGCAAAAATTAAGAAATTTCCCCTTTTTTGTTGTAATAGTTATACATTCCCCTTACTTTCGGGATAAAAAGCAGAAATTCCCCGTATTTTGAAGCAAAATTGCAGAAATTCTCATAATTTTCGGGCAAAAAGGCAAAATTCCCTTAATTTTAAGGCAAAAGAAGAAATTCCCTTTATTTTGGGGCAAAAATCAGAAATTCCCCTTTTTTGGGGCAAAATTCAAGAAATTTCCTTTATTTTGGTGCAAAATTGCAGCAATTAACCTTATTTTGGGGCAAAATTTCAGAAATTTCCATTATTTGTGGCAAAATTGCAGAAATTTCACTTATTTTCAGGTAAAAAGGCTGAAATTTCCCTAATTTTCGGGCAAAAAGTGAGAAATTCCTCTTATTTTGGGGCAAAATTTCAGAAATTGCCCTTATTTTGGGAAATATTGCAGAAATTTCCCTTAATTTGAGGCAAAATTGCAGAAATTTCACTTATTTCAGAGAAAAAAAGCAAAAATTTTTCTTATTTTGGGGCAAAAAGGCAGAAATTCCCCTTAATTTGGAGCGAAATGAAAAAATTTCCCTTTTTTATGGGAAAAAGTTATGCATTCCCCTTATTTTCGGGCAAAAAGGCAGAAATTCCCCATATTTTGGAGCAAAATTGCAGAAATTCCCTTAATTGTAAGGCAAAAATGCAGAAATTCCCTATATGTTAGGGCAAAAAGACAGAAATTCTCCTTATTTTTGGGCAAAACTCAGAAATTCCACTTATTTTGGGGCAAAATTCCAAAAATTTCCCTTATTTTTGGGCAAAATTGCAGAAATTTCACTTATTTTGGGGCAAAATTGCAGAAATTTCACTTATTTCAGGGAAAAAAGACAGAAATTTTCCTTATTTTGAGGCAAAAAAGAAGAAATTCCTAATATTTTGGGGCAAAAATGCAGAAATTCCCCTTATTTTGAGGTTAAAAGGCTGAAATTCCCCTTATTTGGGTGCAAAAAGGCAGAAATTTCCCTTATTTTGAGACAAAATTGCAGAAATTTCACATATTTCAGGGTAATAAGTCAGAAATTCCCTTTATTTTGGCGCAAAAAAGACAGAAAATCCATTTGTTTTGGAGGGAAAAGACAGAAATTCCACTTATTTAGAGGCAAAAAAGCAGAAATTCCCCTTATTTTGGAGTAAAAATGAAGAAATTTCATTTTTTTATGGGAAAAAGTTATGCATTCCCCTTATTTTCGGGCAAAAAGGCAGAAATTCCTAGTATTTTGGAGCAAAATTGCAGAAATTCCCCTAATTGTGGGGCAAAAATGCAGAAATTCCCTATATGTTGGGGCAAAAAGACAGAAATTCTCTTTATTTTGTGGCAAAACTCAGAAATTCCACTTATTTTGGGGCAAAATTCCAAAAATTTCCCTTATTTTGAGGAAAATTGCAGAAATTTCACTTATTTTGGGGCAAAATTGCAGAAATTTGACTTATTTCAGGGAAAAAAGACAGAAATTTTCCTTATTTTGGGGCAAAAAGGCAGAAATTCCTAATATTTTTTGGCAAAAATGCAGAAATTCTCCTTATTTTGAGGTGAAAGGGCTCAAATTCCACTTATTTGGGGGCAAAAAGGCAGAAATTTCACTTACTTTGGGACAAAATTCCAGAAAATTCACTTATTTCGGGGTAATAAGTCAGAAAATTTCCTTATTTTGGGGCATAAAAAACAGAAAATCCCTTGTTTTAGAGGAAAAAGACAGAAATTCCACTTATTTAGAGGCAAAAAAGCAAAAATTCCCCTTATTTTGGAGCAAAAATGAAGAAATTTCCCTATTTTAAGACAAAAAGGTATGCATTCTTTTTATTTACGGGCAAAAAGACAGAAATTTCTCATATTTTGGAGCAAAATTGCAGAAATTCCCCTAATTGTGGGGCAAAAATGCAGAAATTTTCTATATGTTGGAGCAAAATACAGAAATTCTCCTTATTTTTGGGCAAAACTCAGAAATTCCACATATTTTGGGGCAAAATTTCAGAAATTTCCCTTATTCTTGGGCAAAAAGGCAGAAATTTCCTTTATTATGGGGCAAAATTGCAGAAATTTCACTTATTTCAGGGTAATAAGTTAGAAATTCCCCTATTTTGGGGCAAAAAAGACAGAAATTTCCTTTGTTTTGGGGGAAATGACAGAAATTCCACTTATTTAGAGGCAAAAAGGCAGAAATTTCCCTTGTTTTGGAGCAAAAATGAAGAAATTTAACTTTTTATGGCAAAAAGGTATGCATTCCCATTATTTTCGGGCAAAAAGGCAGAAATTCGCCGTATTTTGGAGCAAAATTGCAGAAATTCCCCTAATTTTGTGGCAAAAGCCAGAAATTCCCTTTACTTTGGGGCAAAATTCAGAAATTCCCCTTATTTTGGGGCAAAATTCCAGAAATTTCCTTTATTTTGGGGCAAAATTGCAGGAATTTACCTTATTTTGGGGAAAAATTGCAGAAATTTCACTTATTTCAGTGTAATAAGTCAGAAATTCCCCTTATTTTGGGGCAAAAAAGACAGAAATTCCCTTTGTTTTGGGGGAAATGACAGAAATTCCACTTATTTAGAGGCAAAAAGGCAGAAATTTCCCTTATTTTGGAGCAAAAATGAAGAAATTTACCTTTTTATGGCAAAAAGGTATGCATTCTTATTATTTTCGGGCAAAAAGGCAGAAATTCGCCGTATTTTGGAGCAAAATTGCAGAAATTCCCCTAATTTTGTGGCAAAAGCCAGAAATTCCCTTTATTTTGGGGCAAAAATCAGAAATTCCCCTTATTTTGGGGCAAAATTCCAGAAATTTCCTTTATTTTGGGGCAAAATTGCAGGAATTCACCTTATTTTGGGGCAAAATTGCAGAAATTTCCTTTATTTGGGGTAAAATTGCAAAAATTTCACTTATTTCCTGGTAAAAAGGCTGAAATTTCCTTTATTTTGGGGCAAAAAGGGAGAAATTCCCCTTATTTTGGGGCAAAATTGCAGAAATTTCCCTTATTATGCAATAAAATTGCAGAAATTTCACTTATTTTATGGCAAAATTGCAGAAATTTCACTTATTTCAGAGAAAAAAGCAAAAATTTTTCTTATTTTGGGCCAAAAAGGCAGAAATTCCCATTATTTTGGGGCAAAAAGGCAGAAATTCACCTTATTTTGGGGTAAAATTGCAGAAATTTCACATATTTCAGGGCAAAAAGGCAGAAATTTCCGTTATTTTGGGGCAAAATTGCAGAAATTTCACTTATTTCAGGGTAATGAGTCAGAAATTCCCCTTATTTTGGGTCAAAAAAGACAGAAATTCCCTTTGTTTAGGGTGAAATGACAGAAATTCCACTTATTAGAGGCAAAAAGGCAGAAATTCCCTTATTTTGGAGCAAAAATGAAGAAGTTTACCTTTTTTATGGCAACAAGTTATGCATTCCCCTTATTTTCGGGCAAAAAGACAGAAATTCCCGTATTTTGGAGCAAAATTGCAGAAATTCCCCTAATTGTGGGGCAAAAAGGCAGAAATTCCCTATATGTTGGGGAAAAAAAACAAAAATTCTCCTTATTTTAGGGCAAAACTCACAAATTCTAAAATTTAGTTCAAAATTCCAGAAATTTCCCTCTTTTTTGGGGCAAAATTGCAGATATTTCACTTATTTTGGGGCAAAATTGCAGAAATTTCACTTATTTCAGGGAAAAAAAGCAGAAATTTTTCTTATTTTGGGGCAAAAAGGAAGAAATTCCTAATATTTTGTGCCAAAATCCAAAAATTCCCTTTATTTTGAGGTAAAAATGCTAAAATTCCATTTATTTATGGGCCAAAAGCAGAAATTTCCCTTATTTTTGGGCAAAATTGCAGAAATTTCACTTATTTCAGGGTAATGAGTCAGAAATTCCTCTTATTTTGGGGCAAAAAAGAGAGAAATTCCCTTTGTTTTGGGGGAAATGACAGAAATTCCACTTATTTAGAGGCAAAAAGGCAGAAATTTCCCTTATTTTGGAGCCAAAATGAAGAAATTTACCTTTTTATTGCAAAAAGGTATGCATTCCCATTATTTTCAGTCAAAAACGCAGAAATTTGCCGTATTTTGGAGCAAAATTGCAGAAATTCCTCTAATTTTGGGGCAAAAGCCAGAAATTCCCTTTATTTTGGGGCAAAAATCAGAAATTCATCTTATTTTGGGGCAAAATTCCAGAAATTTTTTTTATTTGGGGGCAAAATTGCAGGTATTTACCTTATTTTGGGGCAAAATTGCAGAAATTTCCTTTATTTGGGGCAAAATTGCAGAAATTTCACTTATTTTCTGGTAAAAAGGCCGAAATTTCCTTTATTTTGGGGCAAAAAAAGAGAAATTCCCCTTATTTTGGGGCAAAATTGCAGAAATTTCCCTTATTATGCAATAATATTGCAGAAATTTCACTTATTTAAGGGCAAAATTGCAGAAATTTCACTTATTTCAGAAAAAAAAGCAAAAATTTTTCTTATTTTGGGGCAAAAAGGCAGAAATTCCCATTATTTTGGGGCAAAAAGGCAGAAATTCACCTTATTTTGGGGTAAAATTGCAGAAATTTCAAATATTTCAGGGCAAAAAGGCAGAAATTTCCCTTATTTTGGGGCAAAATTACAGAAATTTCACTTATTTCATTGTAATAAGTAAGAAATGCCCCTTATTTTGGGTCAAAAAAGACAGAAATTCCCATTGTTTTGGGGGAAATTACAGAAATTCCACTTATTTTGAGGCAAAAAGGCAGAATTTCCTCTTATTTTGGAGCAAAAATGAAGAAATTTCCCTTTTTTATGGCAACAAGTTATGCATTCCCCTTATTTTCGGGCAAAAAGACAGAAATTCCCCGTATTTTGGAGCAAAATTGCAGAAATTCCCCTAATTGTGGGGCAAAAAGGCAGAAATTCCCTATATGTTGGGGCAAAAAGACAAGAATTCTCCTTATTTTGGGGCAAAACTCAGAAATCCCAAATTTTTGTGCAAATTCCAGAAATTTCTTTTATTTTGGGGCAAAATTGCAGAAATTTCACTTATTTTGGGGCAAAATTGCAGAAATTTCACTTATTTCAGGGTAAAAAGGCAGAAATTTTACTTATTTTGGGGCAAAAAGGCAGAAATTCCTAATATTTTGTGCCAAAATTCAAAAATTCCCCTTATTTTGAGGTATAAATGCTGAAATTCCCCTTATTTGGGGGCAAAAGGCAGAAATTTCCCTTATTTTTGGGCAAAATTGCAGAAATTTCACTTATTTCAAGGTTATGAGTCAGAAATTCCTCTTATTTTGGGGCAAAAATAAGAAAAATTCCCTTTGTTTTTTGGGAAAAAACAGAAATTCCACTTATTTAGAGGCAAAAAGGCAGAAATTCCCCTTATTTTGTAGCAAAAATAAAGATATTTCTCTTTTTTGTGGCAAAAAATATACATTCCCCTTAATTTCGGGATAAAAATCAGAAATTCCCCTTATTATGAAGCAAAATTGCAGAAATTCTCATAATTTTCGGGCAAAAAGGGAGAAATTCTCCTTATTTTGGGGCAAAATTTCAGAAATTTCCTTTACAATGGGGCAAAATTGCAGAAATTTGACTTATTTCAGGGGAAAAAGACAGAAATTTTCCTTATTTTGGGGCAAAAAGGCAGAAATTCCTAATATTTTGTGGCAAAAATGCAGAAAGTCCCCTTATTTTGAGGTGAAAAGGCTGAAATTCCCCTTATTTTGGGGCAAAAAGGCAGAAATTTCCCTTATTTTGGGGCAAACTTGCAGAAATTTCACTTATTTCAGGGTAATAAGTCAGAAAATTTCCTTATTTTGGGGCAAAAAAGACAGAAAATCCCTTTGTTTTGGAGGAAAAAGACAGAAATTCCTCCTATTTAAAGGCAAAAAAGCAGAAATTCCCATTATTTTGGAGCAAAAGTGAAGAAATTTCCCTTTTTTACGGCAAAAAGGTATGCATTCTTTTTATTTACGGGCAAAAAGGCAGAAATTTCCCATATTTTGGAGCAAAATTGCAGAAATTCCCATAATTGTGGGGCAAAAATGCAGAAATTCCCTATATGTTGGGGCAAAAAGACAGAAATTCTCTTTATTTTGGGGCAAAACTTAGAAATTCCACTTACTTTGGGGCAAAATTCCAGAAATTTCCCTTATTCTTGGGCAAAATTGCAGAAATTTCACTTATTTTGGGGCAAAATTGCAGAAATTTCACTTCTTTCAGTGAAAAAAGGCAGAAATTTTTCTTATTTTGGGGCAAAAAGGCAGAAATTCTCCTTATTTTGAGGTAAAAAGGCTGAAATTCCCCTTATTTGAGGGCAAAAAGGGAGAAATTTCCCTTTTTTGGGGCAAAATTGCAGAAATTTCACTTATTTCAGGGTAATAAGTCAGAAATTCCCCTTATTTGGGGGCAAAAATGACAGAAATTCCCTTTGTTTTGGGAGAAATGACAGAAATTCCACTTATTTAGAGGCAAAAAGGCAGAAATTTCTCTTATTTTGGAGCAAAAATGAAGAAATTTACCTTTTTATGGCAAAAAGGTATGCATTCCCATTATTTTCGGGCAAAAAGGCAGAAATTCCCTGTATTTTGGAGCAAAATTGCAGAAATTCCCCTAATTTTGGGGCAAAAGCCAGAAATTCCCTTTATTTTGGGGCAAAAATCAGAAATTCCCGTTATTTTGTGGCAAAATTCCAGAAATTTTCTTTATTTTGGGGCAAAATTGCAGGAATTTACCTTATTTTGGGGCAAAATTGCAGAAATTTTCTTTATTTGGGGCAAAATTGCAGAAATTTCATTTATTTTCTGGTAAAAAGGCTGAAACTTCCTTTATTTTGGGGCAAAAAGAGAGAAATTCTCCTTATTTTGGGGCAAAATTGCAGAAATTTCCTTTATTATGCGATAAAATTGCAGAAATTCCACTTATTTTAGGGCAAAATTGCAGAAATTTCACTTATTTCAGAGAAAAAAAGCAAAAATTTTTCTTATTTTGGGGCAAAAAGGCAGAAATTCCCATTATTTTGGGGCAAAAACGCAGAAATTCAATTTATTTTGGGATAAAAATGCAGAAATTTCACATATTTCAGGGCAAAAAGGCAGCAATTTCCCTTATTTTGGGGCAAAATTGCAGAAATTTCACTTATTTCAGGGTAATAAGTCAGAAATTCCCCTTATTTTGGGGCAAAAAAGACAGAAATTCCCTTTGTTTTGGAGGAAAAAGACAGAAATTCCACTTATTTAGAAGCAAAAAGGCAGAAATTCCCCTTATTTTGGAGCAAAAAGGAAGAAATTTCCCTTTTTTATGGCAACAAGTTATGCATTCCCCTTATTTCCGGGCAAAAAGACAAAAATTCCCCGTATTTTTGAGCAAAATTGCAGAAATTCCCATAATTGTGGGGCAAAAAGGCAGAAATTCCCTATATGTTTGGGGAAAAAGACAAAAATGCTCTTTATTTTGGGGCAACCCTCAGAAATTCCAAATTTTGGTGCAAAATTCCAGAAATTACCCTTATTTTGCGGCAAAATTGCAGAAATTTCACTTATTTCAGAGTAATGAGTCAGAAATTCCTCTTATTTTGGGGCAAAAAAGAGAGAAATTCCCTTTGTTTTTTGTGAAAAAGACAGAAATTCCATTTATTAGGGGCAAAAAGACAGAAATTCCCCTTATTTTGGAGCAAAAATAAAGAAATTTCCCTTTTTTGTGGCAAAAAATATACATTATCTTACTTTCGGGATAAAAAGCAGAAATTCCCCGTATTTTGAAGCAAAATTGCAGATATTCTCATAATTTTCGGGCAAAAAGGCAGAAATTCTCTTTATTTTTGGGCAAAATTGCAGAAATTTCCTTTACATTGGGGCAAAATTGCAGAAATTTGACTTATTTCAGGGAAAAAAGACAGAAATTTTCCTTATTTTTGGGCAAAAAGGCAGAAATTCCTAATATTTTGTGGCAAAAATGCAGAAATTCCCCTTATTTTGAGGTGAAAAGGCTGAAATTCCCTTTATTTTGGGGCAAAAAGGCAGAAATTTCCCTTATTTTGTGGCAAACTTGCAGAAATTTCACTTATTTCAGGGTAATAAGTCAGAAAATTTCCTTATTTTGGGGCAAAAAAGACAGAAAATCCTTTTGTTTTGGAGGAAAAAGACAGAAATTCCACTTATTTAGAGGCAAAAAAGCAGAAATTCCCCTTATTTTGGAGTAAAAATGAAAAAATTTCCCTTTTTAAACCAAAAAGGTATGCATTCTTTTTATTTACGGGCAAAAAGGCAGAAATTTCCTGTATTTTGGAGCAAAATTGCAGAAATTCCCCTAATTTTGGGGCAAAAATGCAAAAATTCCATATATGTTGGGGCAAAAAGACAGAAATTCTCTTTATTTTGTGGCAAAACTTAGAAATTCCACTTATTTTGGGGCAAAATTCCAGAAATTTCCCTTATTCTTGGGCAAAATTGCAGAAATTTCACTTATTTTTGGGCAAAATTGCAGAAATTTCACTTATTTCAGTGAAAAAAGGCAGAAATTTCCCTTATTTTGGGGCAAAACGGCAGAAATTCTCCATATTTTGAGGTAAAAAGGCTGAAATTCCCCTTATTTGGGGGCAAAAAGGAAGAAATTTCCCTTATTTTGGGGCAAAATTGCAGAAATTTCACTTATTTCAGGGTAATAAGTCAGAAATTCCCCTTATTTTGGGGCAAAAAAGACAGAAATTCCCTTTGTTTCAGGGGAAATGGCAGAAATTCCACTTACTTAGAGGCAAAAAGGCAGAAATTTCCCTTATTTTGGAGCAAAAATGAAGAAAATTACCTTTTTATGGCAAAAAGTTATGCATTCCCATTATTTTCGGGCAAAAGGCAGAAATTCCCCTTATTTTGGAGCAAAATTGCAGAAATCCCCTAATTTTGGGGCAAAAGCCAGAAATTCCCTTTATTTTGGGGCAAAAATCAGAAATTTCCCTTATTTTGGGGCAAAATTCCAGAAATTTCCTTTATTTTGGGGCAAAATTGCAGGAATTTACCTTATTTTGAGGCAAAATTGCAGAAATTTCCATTATTTGGGGCAAAATTGCAGATATTTCACTTATTTTCAGGTAAATAAGCTGAAATTTCCTTTATTTTGGGGCAAAAAGGGAGAAATTCCCCTTATTTTGGGGCAAAATTGCAGAAATTTCCTCTATTATGCGATAAAATTGCAGAAATTTCACTTCTTTTAGGGTAAAATTGCAGAAATTTCACTTATTTCAGAGAAAAAAAGCAAAAATTTTTCTTATTTTGGGGCCAAAAGGCAGAAATTCCCATTATTTTGTGGCAAAAAGGCAGAAATTAACCTTAATTTGGTGTAAAATTGCAGAAATTTCACGTATTTCAGGGCAAAAAGGCAGAAATTTTCATTATTTTGGGGCAAAATTGCAGAAATTTCACTTATTTCAGGGTAATAAGTCAGAATTTCCCCTTATTTTGGGGCAAAAAAGACAGAAATTCCCTTTGTTTTGGGGGAAAAAGACAGAAATTCCACTTATTTAGAGACAAAAAGGCAGAAATTCTTCTTATTTTGGAGCAAAAATGAAGAAATTTCCCTTTTTTATGGCAACAATTTATGCATTCCCCTCATTTTCTGGCAAAATACAGAAATTCCCCGTAATTTGGAGAAAAATTGCAGAAATTCCATTAATTGTGGGGAAAAAGGCAGAAATTTCCTATATGTTGGGGCAAAAAGACAAAAATTCTTCTTATTTTGGGGCAAAACTCAAAAATTCCAAAAATGGTGCAAAATTCCAGAAATTTCCCTTATTTTGGGGCAAAATTGCAGAAATTTCACTTATTTCAGGGTAATGAGTCAGAAATTTTTTTTATTTTGAGGCAAAAAAGAGAAATTCCCTTTGATTTTTGGGAAAAAGACAGAAATTCCACTTATTTAGAGGCAAAAAGGCAGAAATTCCCATTATTTTGGAGCAAAAATAAAGAAATTTCCTTTTTTTGTGGCAAAAAATATACATTCACCTTACTTTCGGAATAAAAAGCAGAAATTCCCCGTATTTTGAAGCAAAATTGCAGAAATTCTCATAATTTTCGGGAACATAAAGGCAGAAATTCTCTTTATTTTGGGGCAAAAAGACAGAAAATCTCCTTTTTTCGGGAGCAAACAGTCAGAAATTTTCCTTATTTTGGGGCAAAATTGCAGAAATTTCCTTTACATTGGAGCAAAATTGCAGAAATTTCCCTTATTAAGGGAAAAAATTGGAGAAATTTCCTTTATTTTAGGGCAAAATTGCAGAAATTTTACTTATTTCAGAGAAAAAAAGCAAATATTTTTCTTATTTTGGGGAAAAAAGGCAGAAATTCCCATTATTTTGGGGCAAAAAAACAGAAATACACCTTATTTTGTGGTAAAATTGCAGAAATTTCACATATTTCAGGGCAAAAAGGAAGAAATTTTCCTTATCAGGGGCAAAATTGCAGAAATTTCACTTATTTCAGGGTAATAAGTCAGAAATTCCCCTTATTTTTGGGCAAAAAAGACAGAAATTCCCTTTGTTTTCGGAGAAAAAGACAGAAATTCCACTTATCTAGAGGCAAAAAGGCAGGAATTCTGTTTATTTTGGAGCAAAAATGAAGAATTTTCCCTTTTTATGGCAAAAAGGTATTCATTCCCATTATTTTCAGGCAAAAAGGCAGAATTCCCCGTATTTTAAAGCAAAACAGAAGAAATTCCCCTAATTTTGGGGCAAAAGGCAGAAATTCCTTTTATTATGGGGCAAAAATCAGAAATTCCCCTCATTTTGGGGCAAAATTCTAGAAATTTCCTTTTTTTGGGGGCAAAACTGCAGGAATTTACCTTATTTTGAGG
Organism: Micromys minutus; assembly: GCF_963924665.1. Taxonomy (NCBI): domain Eukaryota; kingdom Metazoa; phylum Chordata; class Mammalia; order Rodentia; family Muridae; genus Micromys; species Micromys minutus. Next base: position 6,973,268 of record NW_027667467.1, on the reverse strand, counting down.
CAAAATTGCAGAAATTTCACTTATTTTCAGGTAAAAAGGCTGAAATTTCCTTTATTTTGGGGCAAAAAGGGAGAAATTCCCTATATTTTGGGGCAAAATTGCAGACATTTACCTAATTATGGGGAAAAATTGCAGAAATTTCCCTTATTTTAGGGCAAAATTGCAGAAATTTCACTTATTTCAGAGAAAAAAAGCAAAATTTTTTCTTATTTTGGGGCAAAAAGGCAGAAATTCTCATTATTTTGTGGCAAAAAGGCAGAAATTCACCTTATTTTGGGTTAAAATTGCAGAAATTTCACATATTTCAGGGCAAAAGGCAGAAATTTCCCTTATTTTGGGGCAAAATGGCAGAAATTTCCCTTATTTTGGGGCAAAATTGCAGAAATTTCACTTATTTCTGGGTAATAAGTCAAAAATTCCCCTTATTTTGGGGCAGAAAAGACAGAAATTCCCTTTGTTTTGGGGGAAAAAGACAGAAATTCCACTTATCTACAGGCAAAAAGGCAGAAATTCCCCTTTTTTGGAGCAAAAATGAAGAAATTTCCCTTTTTTTGTGGCAAAAAATATACATTCCCCTTACTTTCGGGATAAAAAGCAGAAATTCCCCGCATTTTGAAGGAAAATTGCAGAAATTCTCATAATTTTCGGGCAAAAAGCCAGAAATTCTTTTTATTTTGGGGCAAAAAGACAGAAAATCTCTTTTTTTCGGGAGCAAACAGTCAGAAATTCTACTTATTTTGGGGCAAAATTGCAGAAATTTCCTTTACATTGGGGCAAAATTGCAGAAATTTCCCTTATTATGAAAAAAAATTGCAGAAATTTACCATATTTTAGGGCAAAATTGCAGAAATTTTACTTATTTCAGAGAAAAAAAGCAAAAATTTTTCTTATTTTGGGCAAAAAAGGCAGAAATTCCCATTATTTTGCTGCAAAAAAACAGAAATTCACCTTATTTTGGGGTAAAATTGCAGAAATTTAACATATTTCAGGGCAAAAAGGCAGAAATTTACCTTATCCTGGGGCAAAATTGCAGAAATTTCACTTATTTCAGGGTAATAAGTCAGAAATTCCCCTTATTTTTGGGCAAAAAAGACAGAAATTCGCTTTGTTTTCGGGGAAAAAGACAGAAATTCCACTTATCTAGAGGCAAAAAGGCAGAAATTCCCCTTATTTTGGAGCAACAATGAAGAAATTTCCCTTTTTATTGCAAAAAGGTATGCATTCCCATTATTTTCAGGCAAAAAGACAGAAATTCCCAGTATTTTGGAGCAAAATTGAAGAAATTCCCCTAATTTTGGGGCAAAAGGCAGAAATTCCCTTTATTTTGGGGCAAAAATCAGAAATTCCCCATATTTTGGGGCAAAATTCTAGAAATTTCCTTTTTTGGGGGCAAAATAGCAGGAATTTACCTTATTTTGGGGCAAAATTGCAGAAATTTCCCTTATTTGGGGCAAAATTGCAGAAATTTCATTTATTTTCAGGTAAAAAGAATGAAATTTCCTTTATTTTGGGGCAAAAATGGAGAAATACCCTTTATTTTAGGGCAAAATTGCAGACATTTTCCTTATTATGGGGAAAAATTGCAGAAATTTCCCTTATTTTAGGGCAAAATTGCAGAAATTTCACTTATTTCAGAGAAAAAAAGCAAAAATTTTTTTTATTTTTGGGCAAAAAAGGCAGAAATTCACCTTATTTTGGGGTAAAATTGCAGAAATTTCACATATTTCAGGGCAAAAAGGCAGAAATTTCCCTTATCCTGGGGCAAAATTGCAGAAATTTCACTTATTTTAGGGTAATAATTCAGAAAATCCTCTTATTTTGGGGCAAAAAAGACAGAAATTCCCTTTGGTTTGGGGGAAAAAGACAGAAATTCCACTTATTTAGAGGCAAAAAGGCAGAAATTCTTATTTTGGAGCAATAATGAAGAAATTTTCCTTTTTTATGGCAACAAGTTATACATTCCCCTTATTTTCGGGCAAAAAGACAGAAATTTCCCGTATTTTGGAGCAAAATTGCAGAAATTCCCCTAAATGTGGGGCAAAAAGGCAGAAATTCCCTATATGTTGGGGCAAAAAGACAAAAATTCTCCTTATTTTGGGGCAAAACCCAGAAATTCCACTTATTTTGGTGCAAAATTCCAGAAATTTCCCTTATTTGGGGGCAAAATTGCAGAAATTTCACTTATTTTGGGGCAAAATTGCAGAAATTTCACTTATTTCAGGGAAAAAAGGCAGAAATTATACTTATTTTGGGGCAAAAATTCAGAAATTCCTAATATTTTGTGCCAAAATTCAGAAATTCCCTTTATTTTGAGGTAAAAATTCTGAAATTCCCCTTATTTGGGGGCAAGAAGGCAGAAATTTCCTTTATTTTGGGGCAAAATTGCAGAAATTTCACTTATTTCAGGGTAATGAGTTAGAAATTCCTTTTATTTTGGGGCAAAAAAGAGAGAAATTCCCTTTGATTTTTAGGAAAAAGACAGAAATTCCACTTATTTAGAGGCAAAAAGGCAGAAATTCCCCTTATTTTGGAGCAAAAATGAAGAAATTTCCCTTTTTTGTGGCAAAAAATATACATTTCCCTTACTTTTGGGATAAAAAGCAGAAATTCCCCGTATTTTGAAGCAAAATTGCTGAAATTCTCATAATTTTTGGGAAAAAGGCAGAAATTCTCCTTATTTTGGGGCAAAAAGACAGAAAATCTCCTTTTTTCGGGAGCAAACAGTCAGAAATTCTCCTTATTTTAGGGTAGAATTGCAGAAATTTCCTTTACATTGGGGCAAAATTGCAGAAATTTCCCTTATTAAGGGAAAATTGCAGAAATTTCCCTTATTTTAGGGCAAAATTGCAGAAACTTTACTTATTTCAGAGAAAAAAAGCAAAAATTTTTCTTATTTTGGGGCAAAAAGGCAGAAATTCCCATTATTTTGGGGCAAAAAAACAGTAATTCAACTTATTTTGGGGTAAAATTGCAGAAATTTCACATATTTATGGGCAAAAAGTCAGAAATTTTCCTTATTCTGGGGCAAAATTTCAGAAATTTCACTTATTTCAGGGTAATAAGTCAGAAATTCCCCTTATTTTGGGGCAAAAAAGACAGAAATTCCCTTTGTTTTGGGGGAAAAATACAGAAATTCCACTTATCTACAGGCAAAAAGGCAAAAATTCCTCTTATTTTGGAGCAAAAATGAAGAAATTTCCCTCTTTATGGCAAAAAGGTATGCATTCCCATTATTTTTAGGCAAAAAAGCAGAAATTCCCCGTATTTTGGAGCAAAATTAAAGAAATTCCCCTAATTTTGGGGCAAAAGGCAGAAATTTCCTTTATTTTGGGGCAAAAATCAGAAATTCCCCTTATTTTGGTGCAAAATTCAAGAAATTTTTTTTTTATTTTGTGGCAAAATTGCAGGAATTTACCTTATTTTGGGGCAAAATTGCAGAAATTTCCCTTATTTGGGGCAAAATTGCAGAAATTTCACTTATTTTCAGGTAAAAAGACTGAAATTTCCTTTATTTTGGGGCAAAAATGGAGAAATACCCTTTATTTTAGGGCAAAATTGCAGACATTTTCCTTATTATGGGGAAAAATTGCAGAAATTTCCCTTATTTTAGGGCAAAATTGCAGAAATTTCACTTATTTCAGAGAAAAAAAGCAAAAATTTTTTTTAATTTGGGGCAAAAAGGCAGAAATTCTCATTATTTTGGGGCAAAAAGGCAGAAATTCACCTTATTTTGGGGTAAAATTGCAGAAATTTCACATATTTCAGGGCAAAAAGGCAGAAATTTCCCTTATCCTGGGGCAAAATTGCAGAAATTTCACTTATTTTAGGGTAATAAGTCAGAAAATCCTCTTATTTTGGGGCAAAAAAGACAGAAATTCCCTTTGGTTTGGGGGAAAAAGACAGAAATTCCACTTATTTAGAGGCAAAAAGGCAGAAATTCTTATTTTGGAGCAAAAATGAAGAAATTTTCCTTTTTTATGGCAACAAGTTATGCATTCCCCTTATTTTCAGGCAAAAAGACAGAAATTTCCCGTATTTTGGAGCAAAATTGCAGAAATTCCCCTAATTGTGGAGCAAAAAGGCAGAAATTCCCTATATGTTGGGGCAAAAAGACAAAAATTCTCCTTATTTTGGGGCAAAACTCAGAAATTCCACTTATTTTGGTGCAAAATTCCAGAAATTTCCCTTATTTTGGGGCAAAATTGCAGAAATTTCACTTATTTTGGGGCAAAATTGCAGAAATTTCACTTATTTCAGGGAAAAAAGGCAGAAATTATACTTATTTTGGGGCAAAAATTCAGAAATTCCTAATATTTTGTGCCAAAATTCAGATATTCCCTTTATTTTGAGGTAAAAATTCTGAAATTCCCCTTATTTGGGGGCAAGAAGGATGAAATTTCCCTTATTTTGGGGCAAAATTGCAGAAATTTCACTTATTTCAGGGTAATGAGTCAGAAATTCCTTTTATTTTGGGGCAAAAAATAGAGAAATTACCTTTGATTTTTAGGAAAAAGACAGAAATTCCACTTATTTAGAGGCAAAAAGGCAGAAATTCCCCTTATTTTGGAGCAAAAATGAAGAAATTTCCCTTTTTTGTGGCAAAAAAATATACATTTCCCTTACTCTTGGGATAAAAAGCAGAAATTCCCCGTATTTTGAAGCAAAATTGCAGAAATTCTCATAATTTTTGGGAAAAAGGCAGAAATTCTCCTTATTTTGGGGCAAAAAGACAGAAAATCTCCTTTTTTCGGGAGCAAACATTCAGAAATTCTCCTTATTTTGGGGCAGAATTGCAGAAATTTCCTTTACATTGGGGCAAAATTGCAGAAATTTCCCTTATTAAGGGAAAAATTGCAGAAATTTCCCTTATTTTAGGGCAAAATTGCAGAAACTTTGCTTATTTCAGAGAAAAAAAGCAAAAATTTTTCTTATTTTGGGACAAAAAGGCAGAAATTCCCATTATTTTGGGGCAAAAAAACAGTAATTCAACTTATTTTGGGGTTAAATTGCAGAAATTTCACATATTTATGGGCAAAAAGGCAGAAATTTTCCTTATTCTGGGGCAAAATTTCAGAAATTTCACTTATTTCAGGGTAATAAGTCAGAAATTCCCTTTATTTTGGGGCAAAAAAGACAGAAATTCCCTTTGTTTTGGGGGAAAAAGACAGAAATTCCACTTATCTACAGGCAAAAAGGCAGAAATTTCCCTTATTTTGGAGGAAAAATGAAGAAATTTACCTTTTTATGGCAAAAAGGTATGCATTCCCATTATTTTCAGGCAAAAAAGCAGAAATTCCCCGTATTTTGGAGCGAAATTGAAGAAATTCCCCTAATTTTGGGGCAAAAGGCAGAAATTCTTTTATTTTGGGGCAAAAATCAGAAATTCCCCTTATTTTGGGACAAAATTCTAGAAATTTCCTATTTTGGGGGGCAAAATTGCAGGAATTTACCTTATTTTTGGGCAAAATTGCAGAAATTTCCCTTATTTGGGGCAAAATTGCAGAAATTTCACTTATTTTCAGGTAAAAAGACTGAAATTTCCTTTATTTTGGGGCAAAAAGGGAGAAATTCTCTTTATTTTGGGGCAAAATTGCAGACATTTTCCTTATTATGGGGAAAAATTGCAGAAATTTCCCTTATTTTAGGGCAAAATTGCAGAAATTTCACTTATTTCATAGAAAAAAAGAAATTTTTTTTTATTTTGGGGCAAAAAGGCAGAAATTCTCATTATTTTGTGTCAAAAAGGCAGAAATTCACCTTATTTTGGGGTAAAATTGCAGAAATTTTACATATTTCAGGGCAAAAATGCAGAAATTTCCCTTATTTTGGGGCAAAATTGCAGAAATTTCACTTATTTTAGGGTAATAAGTCAGAAAATTTCCTTATTTTGGGGCAAAAAATACAGAAATTCCCTTTGTTTTGGGGGAAAAAGACAGAAATTCCACTTATTTAGAGGCCAAAATGCAGAAATTCCCCTTATTTTCGAGCAAAAATGAAGAAATTTCCCTTTTTTATGGCAACAAGTTATGCATTCCCCTTATTTTCGGGCATAAAAACAGAAATTCCCTGTATTTTGGAGCAAAATTGCAGAAATTCCCCTATTGTGGAGCAAAAAGGCAGAAATTCCCTATATGTTGGGGCAAAAAGACAAAAATTCTCCTTATTTTGTGGCAAAACTCAGAAATTCCACTTATTTTGGTGCAAAATTCCAGAAATTTCCATTATTTTGGGGCAAAATTGCCGAAATTTCCTTTATTTTGGGGCAAAATTGCAGAAATTTTACTTATTTTAGAGAAAAAAAGCAAAAATTTTTCTTATTTTAGGGGAAAAAAGGCAGAAATTCCCATTATTTTGGGGCAAAAATGCAGAAATTCACTTTTTTTAAGGTAAAATTGCAGACATTTCAAATATTTCAGGGCAAAAAGGCAGAAATTTCCCTTATTTTCGGGCAAAATTGCAGAAATTTCACTTATTTTGAAGCAAAATTACAGAAATTTCACTTATTTCAGGAAAAAAGGCAGAAATTTTTTTTATTTTGGGGCAAAAATGCAGAAATTCTTAATATTTTGTGGCAAAAATGCAGAAATTCCCATTACTTTGAGGTAAAAAGGCTGAAATTCCCCTTATTTGGGGGCAAAAAGGCAGAAATTTCTCTTATTTTGTGGCAAAAAGACAGAAATTCCCCTTATTTTGTGGCAAAAAGGCAGAAATTTCTTTTATTTTGGGGCAAAATTGCAGAAATATCACTTATTTTAGGGCATAATTCAAAAATTCCTTTTATTTTGGGGCAAAAAGAAAAAAATTCCATTTATTTTTGAATAAAATGGGAGAAATTTCACTTATTTTGAGGTAAAAAGGCAGAAATTTCTCTTATTTTGGGGCAAAAATGAAGAGATTTCCCTTTTTTGTTGCAAAAGGTATACATTCCCCTTACTTTTGTGATTAAAAGCAGAAATTCCCCATATTTTGAAGCACAATTGCAGAAATTCTCATTATTTTCGGGCAAAAAAGCAGAAATTCTCCTTATTTTAGGGCAAAAAGACAGAAAATCTCTTTTTTTTAAGAGCAAACAGTCAGAAATTCCCATTATTTTAGGTCAAAATTGCAGAAATTTCCTTTACATTGGGGCAAAATTGCAGAAATTTCTTTTATTTTGGGGAAAAATTGCAGGAATTTCATTTATTTCAGGGTAATAAGTCAGAAATTGCTTCTATTTGGGGCAAAAAAAACCAAAAATTCCCTTTGTTTTGGGAGAAAAAGACAGAAATTCCACTTATTTAGAGGCAAAAATACAGAAATTCCCTTTATTAGGAGCAAAAATGAAGAAATTTCGCTTTTAATGGCAAAAAGGTATATATTCCCATTATTTTTGGGCAAAAAGGCAGAAATTCCCCATATTTTGAAGCAAAATTGCAGAAATTCCCCTAATTTTGGGGCAAAAGGCAGAAATTCCCTTTATTTTGTGGCAAAAATCAGAAATTCCCCTTATTTTGGGGCAAAATTCAAGAAATTTCCTTTATTTTGGGGCAAAATTGCAGGAAATTACCTATTTTGGGGCAAAATTGCAGAAATTTCTCTTATTTGGAGCAATATTGCAGAAATTTCACTTATTTTCAGGTAAAAAGGCTGAAATTTCCTTTATTTTGAGGCAAAAAGGGAAAAATTCCCTTTATTTTGGGGCAAAATTGCAGACATTTCCCTTATTATAGGAAAAATTGCAGAAATTTCTCTTATTTTAGGGCAAAATTGCAGAAATTTCAATTATTTCAGAGAAAAACGCAAAAATTTTTTTATTTTGGGGCAAAAAGGCAGAAATTCCCATTATTTTGAGGGAAAAAGGCAGAAATTCACCTTATTTTGGGGTAAAATTGCAGAAATTTTACATATTTCAGGGCAAAAAGGCAGAAATTTCCCTTATTTTGGGGCAAAATTGCAGATATTTCACTTATTTTAGGGTAATAAGTCAGAAATTCCCCTTATTATGGGGCAAAAAAGACAGAAATTCCCTGTGTTTGGAGAAAAAGAGAGAAATTCCCCTTATTTTGAGGCAAAAATAAAGAAATTTCCCTTTTTTATGGCAAAACATTATGCATTCCACTGATTTTCGGGCAACAAGACAGAAATTCCTTGCATTTTGAGCAAAATTGCAGAAATTCCCCTAATTGTGGGGCAAAAAGGCAGAAATTCCCTATATGTTGGGGCAAAAAGACAGAAATTCTCCTTCTTTTGGGGCAAAACTCAGAAATTCCACTTATTTTAGGGCAAAATTCCAGAAATTTCCCTTATTTTGGGGTAAAATTGCAGAAATTTCCCTTATTTTAGGGCAAAATTGCAGAAATTTTACTTATTTCAGAGAAAAAAAGCAAAAATTTTTCCTATTTTGGGGCTAAAATGAGGAAAATTCCAATTATTTTGGGGCAAAAAGGCAGAAATTCACCTTATTTTAGGGTAAAATTGCAGCAATTTCACATATTTCAGGGCAAAAAGGCAGGAATTTCCTTTATTTTGGGGCAAAATTGCAGAAATTTCATTTATTATAGGATAAAATTGTAGAAATTTCACTTATTTCAGGGAAAAAGGCAGAAATTTTCTTTATTTTGGGGAAAAAATTAAGAAATTCTTAATATTTTGTGGCAAAAATGCAGAAATTCCCCTTATTTTGAGGTAAAAATGCTGAAATTCCCCTTATTTTGAGGTAAAAAGGCTGAAATTCCCCTTATTTGGGGGCAAAAAGGCAGAAATTTCTCTTATTTTTGGGCAAAAAGACAGAAATTCCCCTTATTTTGTGGCAAAAATGTAGAAATTTCTTTTATTTTGGGGCAAAATTGCAGAAATATCACTTATCTCAGGGTATAATTCAAAAATTCCTTTTATTTTGTTGCAAAAAGACAGAAATTCCATTTATTTTTGGGTGAAAAAAAAGAAATTTCACTTATTTTGAGCTAAAAAGGCAGAAATTCCTCTTATTTTGGGGCAAAAATTAAGAAATTTCCCTTTTTTGTGGAAAAAGGTATACATTCCCTTTACTTTCAGGATAAAAAGCAGAAATTCCCCATATTTTGAAGCATAATTGCAGAAATTCTCATAATTTTCAGGCAAAAAATGAGAAATTCTCCTTATTTTGGAGCAAAAATACAGAAAATCTCCTTTTTTCGGGAGCAAACAGTCAGAAATTCCCTTTATTTTGGGGCAAAATTGCAGAAATTTCCTTTACATTGGGGCAAAATTGCAGAAATTTCCCTTAGTTTGGGGCAAAATTGCAGATATTTCCCTAATTGTTGGGCAAAAAGCCAGATTCCCTATATGTTGGGGCAAAATACAGAAATTCTCCGTATTTTATGGCAAAACTCAGAAATTCCACGTATTTTGGGGCAAAATTCCAGAAATTTCTCTTATTTTGTGGCAAAATTGCAGAAATTTCCCTTATTTTGGTGCAAAATTGCAGAAATTTCACTTATTTCAGAGAAAAAAAGCAAAAATTTTTCTTATTTTGGGGCAAAAAAACAGAAATTCCCATTATTTTGGGGCAAAAAGGCAGAAATGCACCTTATTTTGGGGTAAAATTGCAGAAATTTCACATATTTCAGGGCAAAAAGGCAGAAATTTCTTTTATTTTAGGGCAAAATTGCAGAAATTTCACTTATTTCAGAGAAAAAAAGCAAAATTTTTTTTATTTTGGGGCAAAAAGGCAGAAATTTTCCTTATTTTGGGGCAAAATTGCAGAAATTTCATTTATTTTAGGGTAAAATTGTAGAAATTTCACTTATTTCAGGGAAAAAAGCAGAAATTTTCCTTATTTAGGGGAAGAAATTAAGAAATTCTTAATATTTTGTGGCAAAAATGCAGAAATTCCCCTTATTTTGAGGTAAAAAGGCTGAAATTCCCCTTATTTTGAGGTAAAAAGGCTGAAATTCCCCTTATTTGTGGGCAAAAGGCAGAAATTTCTCTTATTTTAGGGAAAAAAGACAGAAATTCCCCTTATTTTGTGGCAAAAAGGTAGAAATTTCTTTTTTTTGAGGCAAAATTGCAGAAATATCACTTATTTCAGGGTATAATTCAAAAATTCCTTTTATTTTGTTGCAAAAAAACAGAAATTCCATTTATTTTTGGGTAAAAAAGGAAAAATTTCACTTATTTTAAGGTAAAAAGGCAGAAATTCCTCTTATTTTGGGGCAAAAATTAAGAAATTTCCCTTTTTTGTGGAAAAAGGTATATATTCCCCTTACTTTCGGGATAAAAAGCAGAAATTCCCCGTATTTTGAAGCATAATTGCAGAAATTCTCATAATTTTGGGGCAAAAAATCAGAAATTCTCCTTATTTTGGAGCAAAAATACAGAAAATCTCCTTTTTTCGGGAGCAAACAGTCAGAAATTCCCCTTATTTTGGGGCAAAATTGCAGAAATTTCCTTTACATTGGGGCAAAATTGCAGAAATTTCCTTTATTTTGGGGCAAAATTGCAGAAATTCCCCTAATTGTTGGGCAAAAAGGCAGAAATTCTCTATATGTTGGGGCAAAATACAGAAATTCTCCTTATTTTAAGGCAAAACTCAGAAATTCCACGTTTTTTGGGGCAAAATTCCAGAAATTTCCCTTATTTTGGGGCAAAATTGCAGAAATTTCCTTTATTTTCGGGCAAAATTGCAGAAATTTCACTTATTTCAGAGAAAAAAAGCAAAAATTTTTCTTATTTTGGGGCAAAAAACAGAAATTCCCATTATTTTAAGGTAAAAAGGCAGAAATTCACCTTATTTTGGGGTAATATTGCAGAAATTTCACATATTTCAGGGCAAAAAGGGAGAAATTTCCCTTATTTTGGGGCAAAATTGCAGAAATTTCACTTAATTTGGGGCAAAATTGCAGAAATTTCACTTATTTCAGGGAAAAAGGCAGAAATTTTCCTTATTTTGGGGAAAAAATTAAGAAATTCTTAATATTTTGTGGCAAAAATGCAGAAATTCCCCTTATTTTGAGGTAAAAATGCTGAAATTCCCCTTATTTTGAGGTAAAAAGGCTGAAATTCCCCTTATTTGGGGGCAAAAAGGCAGAAATTTCTCTTATTTTGGGGCAAAAAGACAGAAATTCCCCTTATTTTGTGGCAAAAATGTAGAAATTTCTTTTATTTTGGGGCAAAATTGCAGAAATATCACTTATTTCAGGGTATAATTCAAAAATTCCTTTTATTTTGTTGCAAAAAGACAGAAATTCCATTTATTTTTGGGTAAAAAAGGAGAAATTTCACTTATTTTGAGGTAAAATGGCAGAAATTCCTCTTATTTTGGGGCAAAAATTAAGAAATTTCCCTTTTTTGTGGAAAAAGATATACATTCCCCTTACTTTCGGGATAAAAACAGAAATTCCCCGTATTTTGAAGCATAATTGCAGAAATTCTCATAATTTTCGGGCAAAAAAGCAGAAATTCTCCTTATTTTGGAGCAAAAATATAGAAAATCTCCTTTTTTCGAAAGCAAACAGTCAGAAATTCCCCTTATTTTGGGGCAAAATTGCAGAAATTTCCTTTACATTGGGGCAAAATTGCAGAAATTTCCCTTATTTTGGGGCAAAATTGCAGAAATTCACCTTATTTTGGAGCAAAAATAAAGAAATTTCCCTTTTTTATGGCAAAAAGTTATGCATTCCACTTATTTTCGGGCAACAAGACAGAAATTCCTTGCATTTTGGAGCAAAATTGCAAAAATTCCCCTAATTGTGGGGCAAAAAGGCAGAAATTCCCTATATGTTGGGGCAAAAAGACAGAAATTCTCCTTATTTTGGGGCAAAACTCAGAAATTCCACATATTTTGGTGCAAAATTCCAGAAATTTCCCTTATTTTGGGGCAAAATTGTCAAAATTTTAATTATTTTGGGGCAAAATTGCAGAAATTTCACTTATTTTAGAGAAAAAAGCAAAAATTTTTCTTATTTTGGGGCAAAAGGCATAAATTCCCATTATTTTGGGGCAAAAATGCAAAAATTCACTTTTTGGGGGTAAAATTGCAGAAATTTCACATATTTCAGGGCAAAAAGTCAGAAATTTCCCTTATCCTGGGGCAAAATTGCAGAAATTTCACTTATTTGGGACAAAATTGCAGAAATTTCACTTATTTCAGGAAAAAAGGCAGAAATTTTCCTTATTTTGGGGCAAAAATGCAGAAATTCTTAATATTTTGTGGCAAAAATGCAGAAATTCCCCTTACTTTGAGGTAAAAAGGCTGAAATTCCCCTTATTTTGGAACAAAAATGGAGAAATTTCCCTTATTTTGGGGCAAAAGAACAGAAAATCCCCTTATTTTGTGGCAAAAATGCAGAAATTCCCATTATTATGGGCGAAAAGGCAGAAATTCACCTTATTTTGGGGTAAAAATTGTAGAAATTTCACATATTTCAGGGCAAAAAGGCAGAAATTTCTCTTATTTTAGGGCAAAATTGCAGAAATTTTACTTATTTCAGAGAAAAAAAGCAAAAATTTTTTTATTTTGGGGCAAAAAAACAGAAATTCCCATTATTTTGAGGGAAAAAGGCAGAAATTCACCTTATTTTGGGGTAAAATTACAAAAATTTCACATATTTCAGGGCAAAAAGGCAGAAATTTCCCTTATTTAGGCACAAAATTGCAGAGATTTCACTTATTTTAGGGTAATAAGTCAGAAATTCCCCTTATTTTGGGGAAAAAAAAAACAGAAATTCCCTTTGTTTGGGGGAAAAAGACAGAAATTCCACTTATTTATAGGCAAAAAGGCTGGAATTCCCATTATTTTGGAGCAAAAATAAAGAAATTTTCCTTTTGTATGGCAAAAAGTTATGCATTCCACTTATTTTCGGGCAACAAGACAGAAATTCCTTGCATTTTGGAGCAAAATTGCAGAAATTCCCCTAATTGTGGGGCAAAAAGGCAGAAATTCCCAATATGTTGGGGCAAAAAGACAGAAATTCTCCTTCTTTTGGGGCAAAACTCAGAAATTCCACTTATTTTGGGGCAAAATTCCAGAAATTTCCCTTATTTTGGGGCAAAATTGCAGAAATTTCCCTTATTTTAGGGCAAAATTGCAGAAATTTCACTTATTTCAGAAAAAAAAAGCAAAAGTTTTTCCTATTTTGGGGCTAAAATGCAGAAATTCCACTTATTTTAGGGCAAAAAGGCAGAAATTCACCTTATTTTAGGGTAAAATTGCAGCAATTTCACACATTTCAGGGCAAAAAGGCAGAAATTTTTCTAATTTTGGGGCAAAATTGCAGAAGTTTCACTTATTTTGGGGCAAAATTGCAGAAATTTCACTTATTTCAGGGAATAAAGGCAGAAATTTTCCTTATATTGGGGAAAAAATTAAGAAATTCCCCTTATTTTGAGGTAAAAAGGCTGAAATTCCCCTTATTTTGAGGTAAAAAGGCTGAAATTCCCCTTATTTTGAGGTAAAAAGGCTGAAATTCCCCTTATTTGGGTGCAAAAAGGCAGAAATTTCTCTTATTTTGGGGCAAAAAGACAGAAATTCTTTTTATTTTGTAGCAAAAAGGCAGAAATTTCTTTTATTTTGGGGCAAAATTGCAGAAATATCACTTATTTCAGGGTATAATTCAAAAATTCCTTTTATTTTTTTGCAAAAAGACAGAAATTCTATTTATTTTTGGGTAAAAAAGGAGAAATTTCACTTATTTTGAGGTAAAAAGGCAGAAATTCCTCTTATTTTGGGGCAAAAATTAAGAAATTTCCCTTTTTTGTAGAAAAAGGTATACATTCCCCTTACTTTCAGGATAAAAAGCAGAAATTCCCCGTATTTTGAAGCATAATTGCAGAAATTCTCATAATTTTCGGGCAAAAAAGCAGAAATTCTCCTTATTTTGGAGCAAAAATACAGAAAATCTCCTTTTTTCGGAAGCAAACTGTCAGAAATTCCCCTTATTTTGGGGCAAAATTGCAGAAATTTTCTTTACATTGGGGCAAAATTGCAGAAATTTCCCTTATTTTGGGGCAAAATTGCAGAAATTCCCGTAATTGTTGGGCAAAAAGGCAGAAATTTCCTATATGTTGGGGCAAAAAGACAGAAATTCTCCTTATTTTGGGGCAAAACTCAGAAATTCAACGTATTTTGGGGCAAAATTCCAGAAATTTCCCTTATTTTGGGGCAAAATTGCAGAAATTTCACTTATTTCAGAGAAAAAAAGCAAAAATTTTTTTTATTTTAGGGCAAAAAAACAGAAATTCCCATTATTTTGGGGCAAAAAGGCAGAAATTCACCTTATTTTGGGGTAAAATTGCAGAAAGTTCACATATTTCAGGGCAAAAAAGCAGAAATTTCTCTTATTTTAGGGCAAAATTGCAGAAATTTCACTTATTTCAGAGAAAAAAAGCAAAATTGTTTTTTATTTTGGGGCAAAAAGGCAGAAATTCCCATTATTTTGGGGAAAAAAGGCAGAAATTCACCTTATTATGGGGTAAAATTACAGAAATTTCACATATTTCAGGGCAAAAAGGCAGAAATTTCCCTCATTTTGGGGCAAAATTGCAGATATTTTACATATTTTAGGGTAATAAGTCAGAAATTCCCCATATTTTGGGGCAAAAAAGACCGAAATTCCCTTTGTTTGGGGGAAAAAGACAGAAATTCTACTTATTTAGAGGCAAAAATGCTGAAATTCCCCTTATTTTGGAGCAAAAATAAAGAAATTTCCCTTTTTTATGGCAAAAAGCTATGCATTCCACTTCTTTTCGGGCAACAAGACAGAAATTCCTTGCATTTTGGAGCAAAATTGCAGAAATTCCCCTAATTGTGGGGCAAAAAGGCAGAAATTCCCTATATGTTGGGGCAAAAAGACAGAAATTCTCCTTCTTTTGGTGCAAAACTCAGAAATTCCACTTATTTTGGGGCAAAATTCCAGAAATTTCCCTTATTTTGGGGCAAAATTGCAGAAATTTCCCTTATTTTCGGGCAAAATTGCAGAAATTTCACTTATTTCAGAGAAAAAAAGCAAAAGTTTTTCCTATTTTGGGGCTAAAATGCAGAATTTCCACTTATTTTAGGGCAAAAAGGCAGAAATTCACCTTATTTTAGGGTAAAATTGCAGCAATTTCACACATTTCAGGGCAAAAAGGCAGAAATTTTTCTTATTTTGGGGCAAAATTGCAGAAATTTCACTTATTTTGGGGCAAAATTGCAGATAATTCACTTATTTCAGGGTATAATTCAAAAATTCTATTTATTTTGTTGCAAAAAGACAGAAATTCTATTTATTTTTGGGTAAAAAAGGAGAAATTTCACTTATTTTGAGGTAAAAAGGCAGAAATTCCTCTTATTTTGGGGCAAAAATTAAGAAATTTCCCTTTTTTGTGGAAAAAGGTATACATTCCCCTTACTTTCCGGATAAAAAGCAGAAATTCCCCGTATTTTGAATCATACTTGCAGAAATTCTCATAATTTTCAGGCAAAAAAGCAGAAATTCTCCTTATTTTAGAGCAAAAATACAGAAAATCTCCTCTTTTCGGGAGCAAACTGTCAGAAATTCCCCTTATTTTGGGGCAAAATTGCAGAAATTTCTTTTACATTGGGGCAAAATTGCAGAAATTTCCCTTATTTTGGGGCAAAATTGCAGAAATTCCCCTAATTGTTGGGCAAAAAGGCAGAAATTCCCTATATGTTGGGGCAAAAAGACAGAAATTCTCCTTATTTTGGGGCAAAACTCAGAAATTCAACGTATTTTAGGGGCAAAATTCCAGAAATTTCCCTTATTTTGGGGCAAAATTGCAGAAATATCACTTATTTCAGAGAAAAAAAGCAAAATTTTTTCTTATTTTGAGGCAAAAAAACAGAAATTCCCATTATTTTGGGGCAAAAAGGCAGAAATTCACCTTATTTTGGGGTAAAATTGCAGAAATTTCACATATTTCAGGGCAAAAAGGCAGAAATTTCTCTTATTTTGAGGCAAAATTGCAGAAATTTCACTTATTTCAGAGAAAAAAAGCAAAAATTTTTTATATTTTTTGGCAAAAAGGCAGAAATTCCCATTATTTTAAGGGAAAAAGGCAGAAATTCACCTTATTTTGGGGTAAAATTACAGAAATTTCACATATTTCAGGGCAAAAAGGCAGAAATTTCCCTCATTTTGGGGCAAAATTGCAGATATTTTACATATTTTAGGGTAAAAAGTCAGAAATTCCCCATATTTTGGGGCAAAATAGACAGAAATTCCCTTTCTTTGGGGGAAAAAGAAAGAAATTCCACTTATTTAGAGGCAAAAAGGCTGAAATTCCCCTTATTTTGGAGCAAAAATAAAGAAATTTCCCTTTTGTATGGCAAAAAGTTATGTATTCCCCTTATTTTCGGGCAACAAGACAGAAATTCCTTGCATTTTGGAGCAAAATTGCAGAAATTCCCCTAATTGTGGGGCAAAGAGGCAGAAATTCCCTATATGTTGGGGCAAAAAGACAGAAATTCTCCTTCTTTTGGTGCAAAACTCAGAAATTCCACTTATTTTGGGGCAAAATTCCAGAAATTTCCCTTATTTTGGGGCAAAATTGCAGAAATTTCCCTTATTTTAGGGTAAAATTGCAGAAATTTCACTTATTTCAGAGAAAAAAAGCAAAAGTTTTTCCTATTTTGGGGCTAAAATGCAGAAATTCCACTTATTTTAGGGCAAAAAGGCAGAAATTCACCTTATTTTAGGGTAAAATTGCAGCAATTTCACACATTTCAGGGCAAAAAGGCAGAAATTTTTCTTATTTTGGGGCAAAATTGCAGAAATTTCACTTATTTTGGGGCAAAATTGCAGAAATTTCACTTATTTCAGGGAATAAAGGCAGAAATTTTCCTTATTTTGGGGAAAAATGAAGAAATTCTTATTATTTTGTGGCAAAAATGCAGAACTTCCCCTTATTTTGAGGTAAAAAGGCTGAAATTCCCCTTATTTTGAGGTAAAAAGGCTGAAATGCCCCTTATTTGGGTGCAAAAAGGCAGAAATTTCTCTTATTTTGGGGCAAAAATACAGAAATTCTCCTTATTTTGTAGCAAAAAGGCAGAAATTTCTTTTATTTTGGGGCAAAATTGCAGAAATATCACTTATTTCAGGGTATAATTCAAAAATTCCTTTTATTTTATTGCAAAAAGACAGAAATTCTATTTATTTTTGGGTAAAAAAGGAGAAATTTCACTTATTTTGAGGTAAAAAGGCAGAAATTCCTCTTATTTTGGGGCAAAAATTAAGAAATTTCCCTTTTTTTGTGGAAAAAGTTATACATTCCCCTTACTTTCAGGATAAAAAGCAGAAATTCCCCGTATTTTGAAGCATAATTGCAGAAATTCTCATAATTTTCGGGCAAAAAAGCAGAAATTCTCCTTATTTTGGAGCAAAAATACAGAAAATCTTTTTTTTTTCGGAAGCAAACTGTCAGAAATTCCTCTTATTTTGGGGCAAAATTGCAGAAATTTCCTTTACATTGGGGCAAAATTGCAAAAATTTTCCTTATTTTGGGGCAAAATTGCAGAAATTCCCCTAATTGTTGGGCAAAAATGCAGAAATTCCCTATATCTTGGGGCAAAAAGAAAGAAATTCTCCTTATTTTGGGGCAAAACTCAGAAATTCCACGTATTTTGGGGCAAAATTCCAGAAATTTCCCTTATTTTGGGGCAAAATTGCAGAAATTTCACTTATTTCAGAGAAAAAAAGCAAAAATTTTTTTTATTTTGGGGCAAAAAAACAGAAATTCCCATTATTTTGGGGCAAAAAGGCAGAAATTCACCTTATTTTGGGGTAAAATTGCAGAAAGTTCACATATTTCAGGGCAAAAATGCAGAAATTTCTCTTATTTTAGGGGAAAAATTGCAGAAATTTCACTTATTTCAGAGAAAAAAAACAAAATTTTTTTTTATTTTGGGGCAAAAAGGCAGAAATTCCCATTATTTTGGGGGAAAAAGGCAGAAATTCACCTTATTTTGGGGTAAAATTACAGAAATTTCACATATTTCAGGGCAAAAAGGCAGAAATTTCCCTCATTTTGGGGCAAAATTGCAGATATTTCACTTAATTTGGGGCAAAATTGCAGATATTTCACTTATTTTAGGGTAATAAGTCAGAAATTCCCCTTATTTTGGGGCAAAAAAGACAGAAATTCCATTTGTTTGGGGGAAAAAGACAGAAATTCCACTTATTTAGAGGCAAAAAAGCTGAAATTCCCCTTATTTTGGAGCAAAAATAAAGAAATTTCCCTTTTGTATGGAAAAAGTTATGCATTCCACTTATTTTCGGGCAACAAGACAGAAATTCCTTGCATTTTGGAGCAAAATTGCAGAAATTCCCCTAATTGTGGGGCAAAAAGGCAGAAATTCCCTATATGTTGCGGCAAAAAGACAGAAATTCTCCTTCTTTTGGGGCAAAACTCAGAAATTCCACTTATTTTGGGGCAAAATTCCAGAAATTTCCCTTATTTTGGGGCAAAATTGCAGAAATTTCCCTTATTTTAGGGCAAATTTGCAGAAATTTTACTTATTTCAAAGAAAAAAAACAAAAGGTTTTCCTATTTTGGGGCTAAAATGCAGAAATTACACTTATTTTAGGGCAAAAAGGCAGAAATTCACCTTATTTTAGGGTAAAATTGCAGCAATTTCAAACATTTCAGAGCAAAAAGGCAGAAATTTTTCTTATTTTGGGGCAAAATTGCAGAAATTTCACTTATTTTGGGGCAAAATTGCAGAAATTTCACTTATTTCAGGGAATAAAAGCAGAAATTTTCCTTATTTTGGGGAAAAATGAAGAAATTCTTATTATTTTGTGGCAAAAATGCAGAAATTCCCCTTATTTTGAGGTAAAAAGGCTGAAATTCCCCTTATTTTGAGGTAAAAAGGCTGAAATTCCCCTTATTTTGAGGTAAAAAGGCTGAAATTCCCCTTATTTGGGTGCAAAAATGCAGAAATTTCTCTCATTTTGGGGCAAAAAGACAGAAATTCTCCTTATTTTGTAGCAAAAAGGCATGAATTTCTTTTATTTTGGGGCAAAATTGCAGAAATATCACTTATTTCAGGGTATAATTCAAAAATTCCTTTTATTTTGTTGCAAAAAGACAGAAATTCCATTTATTTTTGGGTAAAAAAGGAGAAATTTCACTTATTTTGAGGTAAAAAGGCAGAAATTCCTCTTATTTTGGGGCAAAAATTTAAAAATTTCCCTTTTTTGTGGAAAATGGTATACATTCCCCTTACTTTCAGGATAAAAACAGAAATTCCCCATATTTTGAAGCATAATTGCAGAAATTCTCATAATTTTCGGGCAAAAAAGCAGAAATTCTCCTTATTTTGGAGCAAAAATACAGAAAATCTCCTTTTTTCGGAAGCAAACAGTCAGAAATTCCCCTTATTTTGGGGCAAAATTGCAGAAATTTCCTTTACATTGGGGCAAAATTGCAGAAATTTCCCTTATTTTGGGGCAAAATTGCAGAAATTCCCCTAATTGATGGGCAAAAAGGCAGAAATTCCCTATATGTTGTGGCAAAAAGACAGAAATTCTCCTTATTTTGGGGCAAAACTCAGAAATTCCACGTATTTTGGGGCAAAATTCCAGAATTTTCCCTTATTTTGGGGAAAAATTGCAGAAATTTCACTTATTTCAGGGAAAAAAAGCAAAAATTTTTTTTATTTTGGGGCAAAAAACAGAAATTCCCATTATTTTGGGGCAAAAACGCAGAAATTCACCTTATTTTGGGGTAAAATTGCAGAAATTTCACATATTTCAGGGGAAAAAGGCAGAAATTTCTCTTATTTTAGGGCAAAATTGATGAAATTTCACTTATTTCGAGAAAAAGAGCAAAAAATTTTTTTATTTTGTGGCAAAAAGGCAGAAATTCCCATTATTTTGGGTGAAAAAGGCAGAAATTCACCTTATTTTGGGATAAAATTACAGAAATTTCACATATTTCAGGGCAAAAAGGCAGAAATTTCCCTCATTTTGGGGCAAAATTGCAGATATTTCACTTAATTTGGGGCAAAATTGCAGATATTTCACTTATTTTAGGGTAATAAGTCAGAAATTCCCCTTATTTTGGGGCAAAAAAGACAGAAATTCCATTTGTTTGGGGGAAAAAGACAGAAATTCCACTTATTTAGAGGCAAAAAAGCTGAAATTCCCCTTATTTTGGAGCAAAAATAAAGAAATTTCCCTTTTGTATGGAAAAAGTTATGCATTCCACTTATTTTCGGGCAACAAGACAGAAATTCCTTGCATTTTGGAGCAAAATTGCAGAAATTCCCCTAATTGTGGGGCAAAAAGGCAGAAATTCCCTATATGTTGCGGCAAAAAGACAGAAATTCTCCTTCTTTTGGGGCAAAACTCAGAAATTCCACTTATTTTGGGGCAAAATTCCAGAAATTTCCCTTATTTTGGGGCAAAATTGCAGAAATTTCCCTTATTTTAGGGCAAATTTGCAGAAATTTTACTTATTTCAAAGAAAAAAAACAAAAGGTTTTCCTATTTTGGGGCTAAAATGCAGAAATTACACTTATTTTAGGGCAAAAAGGCAGAAATTCACCTTATTTTAGGGTAAAATTGCAGCAATTTCACACATTTCAGAGCAAAAAGGCAGAAACAATCAGAAATTCCCCTTATTTTGGGGCAAAATTGCAGAAATTTCCTTTACATTGGGGCAAAATTGCAGAAATTTCCCTTATTTTGGGGCAAAATTGCAGAAATTCCTCTAATTGTTGGGCAAAAAGGCAGAAATTCCCTATATGTTTGGGCAAAAAGACAGAAATTCTCCTTATTTTGGGGCAAAACTTAGAAATTCCACGTAATTTAGGACAAAATTCCAGAAACTTCCCTTATTTTGGGGCAAAATTGAAGAAATTTCACTTATTTCAGAGAAAAAAAGCAAAAATTTTTCTTATTTTGGGGTAAAAAAACAGAAATTCCCATTATTTTGGGGAAAAAAGGCAGAAGTTCACCTAATTTTGGGGTAAAATTGCAGAAATTTCACATATTTCAGGGGAAAAAGGCAGAAATTTCTCTTATTTTAGGGCAAAATTGCAGAAATTTCACTTATTTCAGAGAAAAAAAGCAAAAAATTTTTTTATTTTGGGGCAAAAATGCAGAAATTCCCATTATTTTGGGGGAAAAAGGCAGAAATTCCCATTATTTTGGGGGAAAAATGCAGAAATTTCATATATTTCAGGGCAAAAAGGCAGAAATTTCCCTCATTTTGGGGCAAAATTGCAGATATTTCACATATTTTACGGTAATAAGTCAGAAATTCCCCATATTTTGGGGCAAAATAGACAGAAATTCCCTTTGTTTGGGGGAAAAAGACAGAAATTCCACTTATTTAGAGGCAAAAAGGCTGAAATTCCCCTAATTTTGGAGCAAAAATAAAGAAATTTCCCTTTTTTATGGCAAAAAGTTATGCATTCCACTTATTTTCGGGCAACAAGACAGAAATTCCTTGCATTTTGGAGCAAAATTGCAGAAATTCCCCTAATTGTGGGGCAAAAAGGCAGAAATTCCCTATATGTTGGGGCAAAAAGACAAAAATTCTCCTTATTTTGGGGCAAAACTCAGAAATTCCACGTATTTTGGTGCAAAATTCCAGCAATTTACATTATTTTGGAGCAAAATTGCACAAATTTCCCTTATTTTGGGGCAAAATTGCAGAAATTTCACTTATTTCAGAGAAAAAATGCAAAAATTTTTCTTATTTTGGGGCAAAAAAAAAGATATTCCCATTATTTTGAGGCAAAAAGGCAGAAATTCTCCTTATTTTGGGGTAAAATTGCAGAAATTTCACATATTTCAGGGCAAAAAGGTAGAAATTTCCCTTATTTTGGGTTAAAATTGCAGAAATTTCACATAGATCAGGGGAAAAAGGCAGAAATTTCTCTTATTTTAGGGCAAAATTGCAGATATTTCACTTATTTCAGAGAAAAAAAGTAAAAATTTTTCCTATTTTCGGGCTAAAATTCAGAAATTCCAATTATTTTGGGGCAAAAGACAGAAATTCACCTAATTTTCGGGTAAAATTGCAGCAATTTCACATATTTCAGGGCAAAAAGGCAGAAATTCCCCTTATTTTGGAGCAAAATTGCAGAAATTTCCTTTACATTGGGGCAAAATTGCAGAAATTTCCCTTATTTTGGGGCAAAATTGCAGAAATTCCCCTAATTGTTGGGCAAAAAGACAGAAATTCTCCTTATTTTGGGGCAAAACTCAGAAACTCCACGTATTTTGGGGCAAAATTCCAGAAATTTCCCTTATTTTGGGGCAAAATTGCAGAAATTTCCCTTATTTTGGGGCAAAATTGCAGAAATTTCACATATTTCAGAGAAAAAAAGCAAAAATTTTTCTCATTTTGGGGCAAAAAAACAGAAATTCCCATTATTTTGGGGCAAAAAGGCAGAAATTCACCTTATTTTGGGGTAAAATTGCAGAAATTTCACATATTTCAGGGCAAAAAGACAGAAATTTCTCTTATTTTGGGGCAAAATTGCAGAAATTTCACTAATTTTGGGGCAAAAAAGACAGAAATTCCCTTTGTTTTGGGGGAAAAAGACAGAAATTCTACTTAGTTAGAGGCAAAAAGGCAGAAATTCCCCTTATTTTGGAGCCAAAATGAAGAAATTTCCCTTTTTTTATGGCAACAAGTTTTGCATTCCCCTTATTTTCGGGCAAAAAGACAGAAAATCCCTGTATTTTGGAGCAAAATTGCAGAAATTCCCCTAATTGTGGGGCCAAAAGGCAGAAATTCCCTATATGTTATGGCAAAAAGACAAAAATTCTCCTTATTTAGGGGCAAAACTCAGAAATTCCACTTATTTTGGTGCAAAATTCCAGAAATTTCCCTTATTTTGGGGCAAAATTGCCGAAATTTCCTTTATTTTGGGGCAAAATTGCAGAAATTTTACTTATTTCAGGAAAAAAGGCAGAAATTTTCCTTATTTTGGGGCAAAAATGCAGAAATTCTTAATATTTTGTGGCAAAAATGCAGAAATTCCCCTTACTTTGAGGTAAAAAGGCTGAAATTCTCCTTATTTGGGAACAAAAATGGAGAAATTTCCCATATTTTGGGGCTAAAATACAGAAAATCCCCTTATTTTGTGGCAAAAAGGCAGAAATTCCCATTATTATAAAAGAAAATACAGAAATTCACCTTATTTTGGGGTAAAATTACAGAAATATCACATATTTCAGGGCAAAAAGGCAGAAATTTCCCTCATTTTGGGGCAAAATTGCAGATATTTCACATATTTTAGGGTAATAAGTCAGAAATTCCCCATATTTTGGGGCAAAATAGACAGAAATTCCCTTTGTTTGGGGGAAAAAGACAGAAATTCCACTTATTTAGAGGCAAAAATTGTGAAATTCCCCTTATTTTGGAGCAAAAATAAAGAAATTTCCCTTTTTTATGGCAAAAAGTTATGCATTCCACTTATTTTCGGGCAACAAGACAGAAATTCCTTGCATTTTGGAGCAAAATTGCAGAAATTCCACTAATTGTGGGGCAAAGAGGCAGATATTCCCTATATGTTGGGGCAAAATACAGAAATTCTCCTTCTTTTGGGGCAAAACTCCGAAATTCCACTTATTTTGGGGCAAAATTCCAGAGATTTCCATTATTTTGGGGCAAAATTGCAGAAATTTCCAATATTTTAGGGCAAAATTGCAAAAATTTCACTTATTTCATAGAAAAAAAGCAAAAATTTTTCCTATTTTGGGGCTAAAATGCAGAAATTCCACTTATTTTGGGGCAAAAAGGCAGAAATTCACCTTATTTTAGTATAAAATTGCAGCAATTTCACATATTTCAGGGCAAAAAGGCAGAAATTTCCTTTATTTTGGGGAAAATTGCAGAAATTTCACTTAATTTGGGGAAAAATTGCAGAAATTTCACTTATTTCAGGGAAAAAAGGCAGAAATTTTCCTTATTTTGGGGAAAAAATTAAGAAATTCTTAATATTTTGTGGCAAAAATGCAGAAATTCCCCTTATTTTGAGGTAAAAAGGCTGAAATTCCCCTTATTTTGAGGTAAAAATGCTGAAATTTCCCTTATTTTGGTGCAAAAATGCAGAAATTTCTCTTATTTTGGGGCAAAAAGACAGAAATTCCCCTTATTTTGTAGCAAAAATGCAGAAATTTCTTTTATTTTTGGGCAAAATTGCAGAAATATCACTTATTTCAGGGTATAATTCAAAAATTCCTTTTATTTTGTTGCAAAAAGACAGAAATTCCATTTATTTTTGGGTAAAAAAGGAGAAATTTCACTTATTTTGAGGTAAAAAGGCAGAAATTCCTCTTATTTTGAGTCAAAAATTAATAAATTTCCCTTTTTTGTGGAAAAAGATATACATTCCCCTTACTTTCGGGATAAAAAGCAGAAATTCCCCGTATTTTGAAGCATAATTGCAGAAATTCTCATAATTTTCGGGCAAAAAAGCAGAAATTCTCCTTATTTTGGAGTAAAAATACAGAAAATCTACTTTTTTCGGAAGCAAACAGTCAGAAATTCCCATTATTTTGGGGCAAAATTTCAGAAATTTCCTTTACATTTGGGCAAAATTGCAGAAATCTCCCTTATTTTGGGGCAAAATTGCAGAAATTCCCCTAATTGTTTGGCAAAAAGGCAGAAATTCCTTATATGTTGGGGAAAAAAGACAGAAATTCTCCTTATTTCGGGGCAAAACTCAGAAATTCTACGTATTTTGGGGCAAAATTCCAGCAATTTACCTTATTTTGGGGCAAAATTGTAAAAATTTCCCTTATTTTGGGGCAAAATTGCAGAAATTTCACTTATTTCAAAGAAAAAAAGCAAAAATTTTTCTTATTTTGGGGCAAAAAAACAGAAATTCCCATTATTTCGGGGCAAAAAGGCAGAAATTCACCTTATTTTGGGGTAAAATTGCAGAAATTTCACATATTTCAGGGCAAAAAGGCAGAAATTTCTCTTATTTTAGGGCAAAATTGCAGAAATTTCACTTATTTTAGAGAAAAAAACAAAAATTTTTTTATTTTGAGGCAAAAAGGCAGAAATTCCCATTATTTTGTAGATAAAAGGCAGAAATTCACCTTATTTTGGGGTAAAATTACAGAAATTTCACATATTTCAGGGCAAAAAGGCAGAAATTTCCCTTATTTTGGGGGAAAATTGCAGATATTTCACTTATTTTAGGGTAATAAGTCAGAAATTCCCCTTATTTTGGGGCAAAAAAGACAGAAATTCCCTTTGTTTGGGTAAAAAAGACAGAAATTCCACTTATTTAGAGGCAAAAAGGCTGAAATTCCCCTTATTTTGGAGCAAAAATAAAGAAATTTCCCTTTTTTATGGCAAAAAGTTATGCATTCCACATATTTTCGGGCAACAAGACAGAAATTCCTTGCATTTTGGAGCAAAATTGCAGAAATTCCCCTAATTGTGGGGCAAAAAGGCAGAAATTCTCTATATTTTGGGGCAAAAAGACAGAAATTCTCCTTCTTTTGGGGCAACACTCAGAAATTCCACTTATTTTGGGGCAAAATTCCAGAAATTTCCCTTATTTTGGTGCAAAATTTAAGAAATTTTCCTTATTTTGGGGCAAAATTGCAGAAATTTCACTTATTTAAGAGAAAAAAAGCAAAAATTTTTCCTATTTTGGGGCTAAAATGCAGAAATTCCAATTATTTTGTGCCAAAAGACAGAAATTCACCTTATTTTAGGGTAAAATTGCAGCAATTTCACATATTTCAGGGCAAAAAAACAGAAATTCCCCTTATTTTGGGGCAAAATTGCAGGAATTTCCTTTACATTGGGGCAAAATTTAAGAAATTTCCCTTATTTTGGGGCAAAATTGCAGAAATTCCCCTAATTGTTGGGCAAAAAGGCAGAAATTCTCCTTATTTTGGGGCAAAACTCAGAAATTCCACGTATTTTGGGGCAAAATTCCAGAAATTTCCCTTATTTTGGGGCAAAATTGCAGAAATTTCCCTTATTTTGGGGCAAAATTGCAGAAATTTCACTTATTTCAGAGAAAAAAAAATTTTTTTCTTATTTTGGGGCAAAAAAACAGAAATTCCCATTATTTTGGGGCAAAAAGGCAGAAATTCACCTTATTTTGGGGTAAAATTGCTGAAATTTCACATATTTCAGGGCAAAAAGACAGAAATTTCCCTTATTTTGGGGCAAAATTGCAGAAATTTCACTAATTTTGGGGCAAAAAAACAGAAATTCCCTTTGTTTTGGGAGAAAAAGACAGAAATTCTACTTAGTTAGAGGCAAAAAGGCAGAAATTCCCCTTATTTTGGAGCAAAAATGAAGAAATTTCCCTTTTTTTATGGCAACAAGTTTTGCATTCCTCTTATTTTCGGGCAAAAAGACAGAAAATCCCTGTATTTTGGAGAAAAATTGCAGAAATTCCCCTAATTGTGGGGCAAAAAGGCAGAAATTCCCTATATGTTGGGGCAAAAAGACAAAAATTCTCCTTATTTTGGGGCAAAACTCAGAAATTCCACTTATTTTGGTGCAAAATTTCATAAATTTCCCTTATTTTGGGGAAAAATTGCCGAAATTTCCTTTATTTTGGGGCAAAATTGCAGAAATTTCAGTTATTTTAGAGAAAAAAAGCAAAAATTTTTCTTATTTTGGGGCAAAAAGGCATAAATTCCCATTATTTTGGGGCAAAAATGCAAAAATTAATTTTTTTGTTGGTAAAATTGCAGAAATTTCACATATTTCAGGGCAAAAAGGAAGAAATTTCCCTTATTTTCGGGCAAAATTGCAGAAATTTCACTTATTTTGGGGCAAAAGTGCAGAAATTTCACTTATTTCAGGAAAAAAGGCAGAAATTTTCCTTATTTTGGGGCAAAAATGCGGAAATTCTTAATATTTTGTGGCAAAAATGCAGAAATTCCCCTTACTTTGAGGTAAAAAGGCTGAAATTCTTCTTATTTGGGAACAAAAATGGAGAAATTTCCCTTATTTTGGGGCAAAAAGACAGAAAATCCCCTTATTTTGTAGCAAAAAAGCAGAAATTCCCATTATTATGGGGTAAAAGGCAGAAATTCACCTTATTTTGGGGTAAAATTGCAGAAATTTCACATATTTCAGGGCAAAAATGCAGAAATTTCTCTTATTTTAGGGCAAAATTGCAGAAATTTCACTTATTTCAGAGAAAAAAAGCAAAAATTTTTTTATTTTGGGGCAAAAAAACAGAAATTCCCATAATTATGGGGGAGAAAGGCAGAAATTCACCTTATTTTGGGGTAAAATTACAGAAATTTCACATATTTCAGGGCAAAAAGGCAGAAATTTCCCTTATTTTGGGGCAAAATTGCAGATATTTCACTTATTTTAGAGTAATAAGTCTGAAATTCCCCTTATTTTGGGGCAAAAAAGACAGAAATTCCCTTTGTTTGGGGGAAAAAGACAGAAATTCCACTTATTTAGAGGCAAAAAAGCTGAAATTCTCCTTATTTTGGAGCAAAAATAAAGAAATTTCCCTTTTTTATGGCAAAAAGTTATGAATTCCACTTAATTTCGGGCAACAAGACAGAAATTCCTTGCATTTTGGAGCAAAATTGCAGAAATTCCCCTAATTGTGAGGCAAAAATGCAGAAATTCCCTATATGTTGGGGCAAAAAGACAGAAATTCTTTTTCTTTTTGGTCAAAACTCAGAAATTCCACTTATTTTGGGGCAAAATTCCAGAAATTTCCCTTATTTTGGGGCAAAATTGCAGAAATTTCCCTTATTTTAGGGCAAAATTGCAGAAATTTCACTTATTTCAGAGAAGAAAAGCAAAAATTTTTCCTATTTTGGGGATAAAATGCAGAAATTCCACTTATTTTAGGGCAAAAGTCAGAAATTCACCTTATTTTAGGGTAAAATTGCAGCAATTTCACATATTTCAGGGCAAAAAGGCAGAAATTTCCCTTATTTTGGGGCAAAATTACAGAAATTTCACTTAATTTGGGGCAAAATTGCAGAAATTTCACTTATTTCAGGGAAAAAGGCTGAAATTTTTTTTATTTTAGGGAAAAAATTAAGAAATTCTTAATATTTTGTGGCAAAAATGCAGAAATTCCTATTATTTTGAGGTAAAAAGGCTGAAATTCCCCTTATTTTGAGGTAAAAAGGCTGAAATTCCCCTTATTTGGGTGCAAAAAGGAAGAAATTTCTCTTATTTTTGGGCAAAAGGAAAGAAATTCCCCTTATTTTGTAGCAAAAAGGCAGAAATTTCTTTTTTTTTTTGGGCAAAATTGCAGAAATATCACTTATTTCAGGGTATAATTCAAAAATTCCTTTTATTTCGTTGCAAAAAGACAGAAATTCCATTTATTTTTGGGTAAAAAAGGAGAAGTTTCACTTATTTTGAGGTAAAAAGGCAGAAATTCCTCTTATTTTGGGGCAAAAATTAAGAAATTTCCCTTTTTTGTGGAAAAAGATATACATTGCCCTTACTTTCGGGATAAAAAGCAGAAATTCCCTGTATTTTGAAGCATAATTGCAGAAATTCTCATAATTTTCGGGCAAAAAAGCAGAAATTCTCCTTATTTTGGAGCAAAAATATAGAAAATCTCCTTTTTTCGGAAGCAAACAGTCAGAAATTCCTTTTATTTTGGGGCAAAATTGCAGAAATTTCCTTTACATTGGGGCAAAATTGCAGAAATTTCCCTTATTTTCTGGCAAAATTGCAGAAATTCCCCTAATTGTTGGGCAAAAATGCAGAAATTCCCTATATGTTGTGGCAAAAAGACAGAAATTCTCCTTATTTTGGGGCAAAACTCAGAAATTCCACGTATTTTGGGGCAAAATTCCAGAAATTTACCTTATTTTGGGGCAAAATTGCAGAAATTCCCCTAATTGTTGGGCAAAAAGACAGAAATTCTCCTTATTTTGGGGCATAACTCAGAAATTCCACGTATTTTGGGGCAAAATTCCAGAAATTTTCCTTTTTTGGGGGCAAAATTGCAGAAATTTCCCATATTTCAGAGAAAAAAAGCAAAAATTTTTCTTATTTTGGGGCAAAAAAACAGAAATTCTCATTATTTTGGGGAAAAAAGGCAGAAATTCACCTTATTTTGGGGTAAAATTGCAGAAATTTCACATATTTCAGGGCAAAAAGACAGAAATTTCCCTTATTTTGGGGTAAAATTGCAGAAATTTCACTAATTTTGGGGCAAAAAAGACAGAAATTCCCTTTGTTTTGGGGGAAAAAGACAGAAATTCCACTTAGTTAGAGGGAAAAAGGCAGAAATTCCCCTTATTTTGGAGCAAAAATGAAGAAATTTCCCTCTTTTTATGGCAACAATTTTGCATTCCCCTATTTTCGGGCAAAAGGACAGAAAATCCCTGTATTTTGGAGCAAAATTGCAGAAATTCCCCTAATTGTGAGGCAAAAAGGCAGAAATTCCCTATATGTTGGGGCAAAAAGACAAAAATTCTCCTGATTTTGGGGCAAAACTCAGAAATTCCACTTATTTTGGTGCAAAATTCCAGAAATTTTCTTTATTTTGGGGCAAAATTTCCAAAATTTCCTTTATTTTGGGGCAAAATTGCAGAAATTTCACTTATTTTAGAGAAAAAAAGCAAAAATTTTTCTTATTTTGGGGCAAAAAGGCATAAATTCCCATTATTTTGGGGCAAAAATGCAAAAATTCACTTTTTTGGGGGTAAAATTGCAGAAATTTCACATATTCAAGGCAAAAAGGCAGAATTTTCCCTTATTTCGGGCCAAATTGCAGAAATTTCACTTATTTTGTGGCAAAATTGCAGAAATTTCACTTATTTCAGGAAAAAAAGGCAGAAATTTTCCTTATTTTGGGGCAAAAATGCAGAAATTCTTAATATTTTGTGGCAAAAATGCAGAAATTCCCCTTACATTGAGGGAAAAAGGCTGAAATTCCCCTTATTTGGGAACAAAAATGGAGAAATTTCCCTTATTTTGGGGCAAAAAGACAGAAAATCCCCTTATTTTATGGCAAATAGGCAGAAATTCCCATTATTTTGAGGTAAAAAGGCTGAAATTCCCCTTATTTGGGGGCAAAAAGGCAGAAATTTCTCTTATTTTGGGGCAAAAAGACAGAAATTCCCCTAATTTTGTAGCAAAAAGGCAGAAATTTCTTTTATTTTGGGGCAAAATTGCAGAAATATCACTTATTTCAGGGTATAATTCAAAAATTCCTTTTATTTTGTTCCAAAAAGACAAAAATTCCATTTATTTTTGGGTAAAAAAGGAGAAATTTCACTTATTTTGAGGTAAAAAGGCAGAAATTCCTCTTAGTTTGGGGCAAAAATTAAGAAATTTTCCTCTTTTGTGGAAAAAGGTATACATTCCTCTTACTTTCAGGATAAAAAGCAGAATTTCCCCATATTTTGAAGCATAATTGCAGAAATTCTCATAAATTTCGGGCAAAAAAGCAGAAATTCTCCTTATTTTGGAGCAAAAATACAGAAAATCTCCTCTTTTCGGGAGCAAACAGTCAGAAATTCCCCTTATTTTGGGGCAAAATTGCAGAAATTTCCTTTACATTGGGGCAAAATTGCAGAAATTTCCCTTATTTTGGGGCAAAATTGCAGAAATTCCCCTAATTGTTGGGCAAAAAGACAGAAATTCTCCTTATTTTGGGGCATAACTCAGAAATTCCACGTATTTTGGGGCAAAATTCCAGAAATTTCATTTTTTTTGGGGCAAAATTGCAGAAATTTCCCATATTTCAGAGAAAAAAAGCAAAAATTTTTCTTATTTTGGGGCAAAAAAACAGAAATTCCCATTATTTTGGGGAAAAAAGGCAGAAATTCACCTTATTTTGGGGTAAAATTGCAGAAATTTCACATATTTCAGGGCAAAAAGACAGAAATTTCTCTTATTTTGGGGTAAAATTGCAGAAATTTCACTAATTTTGGGGCAAAAAAGACAGAAATTCCCTTTGTTTTGGGGAAAAAAGACAGAAATTCCACTTAGTTAGAGGAAAAAAGGCAGAAATTCCCCTTATTTTGGAGCAAAAATGAAGAAATTTCCCTTTTTTTATGGCAACAATTTTGCATTCCCCTATTTTCGGGCAAAAGGACAGAAAATCCCTGTATTTTGGAGCAAAATTGCAGAAATTCCCCTAATTGTGAGGCAAAAAGGCAGAAATTCCCTAATTGTTGGGGCAAAAAGACAAAAATTCTCCTTATTTTGGGGCAAAACTCAGAAATTCCACTTATTTTGGTGCAAAATTCCAGAAATTTTCCTTATTTTGGGGCAAAATTGCCAAAATTTCCTTTATTTTGGGGCAAAATTGCAGAAATTTCACTTATTTTAGAGAAAAAAAGCAAAAATTTTTCTTATTTTGAGGCAAAAAGGCATAAATTCCCATTATTTTGGGTCAAAAATGCAAAAATTCACTTTTTTGGGGGTAAAATTGCAGAAATTTCAGATATTCAAGGCAAAAAGGCAGAAATTTCCCTTATTTCGGGCAAAATTGCAGAAATTTCACTTATTTTGGGGCAAAATTGCAGAAATTTCACTTATTTCAGGAAAAAAGGCAGAAATTTTCCTTATTTTGGGGCAAAAATGCAGAAATTCTTAATATTTTGTGGCAAAAATGCAGAAATTCCCCTTACTTTGAGGTAAAAAGGCTGAAATTCCCCATATTTGGGAACAAAAATGGAGAAATTTCCCTTATTTTGGGGCAAAAAGACAGAAAATCCCCTTATTTTGTGGCAAAAAGGCAGAAATTCCCATTATTTTGGGGGAAAAGGCAGAAATTCACCTTATTTTGGGGTAAAATTGCAGAAATTTCACATATTTCAGGGCAAAAGGGCAGAAATTTCTCTTATTTTAGGGCAAAATTTCAGAAATTTCACTTATTTCAGAGAAAAAAAGCAAAAATTTTTTTATTTTGTGGCAAAAAAACAGAAATTCCCTTTATTTTGGGGGAAAATTACAGAAATTTAACATATTTCAGGGCAAAAAGGCAGAAATTTCCCTTATTTTGGGGCAAAATTGCAGATATTTCACTTATTTTAGGGTATAAGTCAGAAATTCTTCTTATTTTGGGGCAAAAAAGACAGAAATTCCCTTTGTTTGGGGGAAAAAGACAGAAATTCCACTTATATAGAGGCAAAAATGCTGAAATTCCCCTTATTTTGGAGCAAAAATAAAGAAATTTCCCTTTTTTATAACAAAAAGTTATGCATTCCACTTATTTTCGGGCAACAAGACAGAAATTCCTTGCATTTTGGAGCAAAATTGCAGAAATTCCCCTAACTGTGGGGCAAAAAGGCAGAAATTCTCTATATTTTGGGGCAAAAATACAGAAATTCTCCTTCTTTTGGGGCAAAACTCAGAAATTCCACTTATTTTGCGGCAAAATTCCAGAAATTTCCCTTATTATGGGGCAAAATTGCAGAAATTTCCCTTATTTTAGGGCAAAATTGCAGAAATTTCACTTATTTCAGAGAAAAAAAACAAAATTTTTTCCTATTTTGGGGCTAAAATGCAGAAATTCCACTTATTTTAGGGCAAAAAGGCAGAAATTCACCTTATTTTAGGGTAAAATTGCAGCAATTTCACACAAATCAGGGCCAAAAGGCAGAAATTTTTCTTATTATGGGGCAAAATTGCAGAAATTTCACTTATTTTGGGGCAAAATTGCAGAAATTTCACTTATTTCAGGGAATAAAGGCAGAAATTTTCCTTATTTTGGGGAAAAAATTAAGAAATTCTTAATATTTTGTGGCAAAAATGCAGAAATTCCCCTTATTTTGAGGTAAAAAGGCTGAAATTCCCCTTATTTTGAGTTAAAAAGGCTGAAATTCTCCTTATTTTGTAGCAAAAAGGCAGAAATCTATTTTATTTTGGGGGAAAATTGCAGAAATATCACTTATTTCAGGGTATAATTCAAAAATTTATTTTATTTTGTTGCAAAAAGACAGAAATTCCATTTATTTTTGGGTAAAAAAGGAGAAATTTCACTTATTTTGAGGTAAAAAGGCAGAAATTCCTCTTATTTTGGGGCAAAAATTAAGAAATTTCACTTTTTTGTGGAAAAAGGTATACATTCCCCTTACTTTCAGGATAAAAAGCAGAAATTCCCCGTATTTTGAAGCATAATTGCAGAAATTCTCATAATTTTCGGGCAAAAATGCAGAAATTATCCTTATTTTGGAGCAAAAATACAGAAAATCTCCTTTTATCGGAAGCAAACAGTCAGAAATTCCCCTTATTTTGGGGCAAAATTGCAGAAATTTCCTTTACATTGGGGCAAAATTGCAGAAATTTCCCTTATTTTGGGTCAAAATTGCAGAAATTCCCCTAATTGTTGGGCAAAAAGGCAGAAATTCCCTATATGTTGGGGCAAAAAGACAGAAATTCTCCTTATTTTGGGGCAAAACTCAGAAATTCCACGTATTTTGGGGAAAAATTCCAGAAATTTCCCTTATTTTGGGGCAAAATTGCAGATATTTCACTTATTTCAGAGAAAAAAAGCAAAAATTTTTCTTATTTTGGGTCAAAAAAACAGAAATTCCCATTATTTTGGGGCAAAAAGGCAGAAATTCACCTTATTTTGGGGTAAAGTTGCAGAAATTTCACATATTTCAGGGCAAGAAGGCAGAAATTTCTCTTATTTTAGGGCAAAATTGCAGAAATTTCACTTATTTCAGAGAAAAAAAGCAAAAATTTTTTTATTTTGGGGCAAAAAGGCAGAAATTCCCATTATTTTGTGGGAAAAAGGCAGAAATTCACCTTATTTTGGGATAAAATTGCAGAAATTTCACATATTTCAGTGCAAAATGGCAGAAATTTCCCTTATTTTGGGGCAAAATTGCAGATATTTCACTTAATTTAGGGTAATAAGTCAGAAATTCCCCTTATTTTGGAGCAAAAAAGAGCTAAGTTCCCTTTGTTTGGGTAAAAAAGACAGAAATTCCAGTTATTTAGAGGCAAAAAGGCTGAAATTCCCCTTATTTTGGAGCAAAAATAAAGAAATTTCCCTTTTTTATGGCAAAAAGCTATGCATTCCACTTCTTTTCGGGCAACAAGAAAGAAATTCCTTGCATTTTGGAGCAAAATTGCAGAAATTCCCCTAATTGTGGGGCAAAAATCAGAAATTCTCTATATGTTGGGGCAAAAAGACAGAAATTCTCCTTCTTTTGGGGCAAAACTCAGAAATTCCACTTATTTTGGGGCAAAATTCCAGAAATTTCCTTTATTTTGGGGCAAAATTGCAGAAATTTCCCTTATTTTAGGGCAAAATTGCAGAAATTTCACTTATTTCAGAGAAAAAAAGCAAAAATTTTTCCTATTTTGGGGCTAAAATGCAGAAATTCCAATTATTTTCGGGCTAAAATGCAGAAATTCACCTTATTTTAGGGTAAAATTGCAACAATTTCACATATTTCAGGGCAAAAAGGCAGAAATTTCCCTTATTTTGGGGGAAAATAGCAGAAATTTCACTTATTTGGGGGAAAGTTGCAGAAATTTCACTTATTTCAGGGAAAAAAGGCAGAAATTTTCCTTATTTTGGGGAATAAATTAAGAAATTCTTAATATTTTGTGTCAAAAATGCAGAATTTCCCTTTATTTTGAGGGAAAAAGGCTGAAATTCCCCTTATTTTGAGTTAAAAAGGCTGAAATTCCCCTTATTTGGTGGAAAAAAGGCAGAAATTTCTCTTATTTTGGGGCAAAAAGACAGAAATTCCCCTTATTTTGTAGCAAAAAGGCAGAAATTTCTTTTATTTTGGGGCAAAATTGCAGAAATATCACTTATTTCAGAGTATAATTCAAAAATTCCTTTTATTTTGTTGCAAAAAGACAGAAATTCCATTTATTTTTGGGTAAAAAAGTAGAAATTTCACTTATTTTGAGGTAAAAAGGCAGAAATTCCTCTTATTTTGGGGCAAAAATTAAGAAATTTCCCTTTTTTGTGGAAAAAGGTATACATTCCCCTTACTTTCGGGATAAAAGCAGAAATTCCCTGTATTTTGAAGCATAATTGCAGAAATTCTCATAATTTTCGGGCAAAAAAGCAGAAATTCTACATATTTTGGAGCAAAAATACAGAAAATCTCTTTTTTCGGGAGAAAACTGTCAGAAATTCCCCTTATTTTGGAGCAAAATTGCAGAAATTTCCTTTACATTGGGGTAAAATTGCAGAAATTTCCCTTATTTTGGGGCAAAATATCAGAAATTCCCCTAATTTTGGGCAAAAAGGCAGAAATTTCCTATATGTTGGGGCAAAAAGACAGAAATTCTCCTTATTTTGGGGCAAAACTCAGAAATTCCACGTATTTTGGGGCAAAATTCCAGAAATTTCCCTTATTTTGGGGCAAAATTGCAGAAATTTTCCTTATTTTGGGGCAAAATTGCAGAAATTTCACTTATTTCAGAGAAAAAAAGCAAAAATTTTTCTTATTTTGGGGAAAAAAACAGAAATTCCCATTATTTTGGGGCAAAATGGCAGAAATTCCCCTTATTTTGAAGTAAAATTGCAGAAATTTCACATATTTCAGGGCAAAAAGACAGAAATTTCCCTTATTTTGGGGCAAAATTGCAAAATTTCACTAATTTTGGGGCAAAAATGACAGAAATTCTTTTTGTTTTGGGGGAAAAAGACAGAAATTCCACTTAGTTAGAGGCAAAAAGGCAGAAATTCCCATTATTTTGTAGCAAAAATAAAGAAATTTCCCTTTTTTTATGGCAACAATTTTGCATTCCCCTTATTTTCGGGCAAAAAGACAGAAATTCCCTGTATTTTGGAGCCAAATTGCAGAAATTTCCCTAATTGTGGGGCAAAAAGGCAGAAATTCCCTGTATGTTGGGGCAAAAAGACAAAAATTCTCCTTATTTTGGGGCAAAACTCAGAAATTCCACTTATTTTGGTGCAAAATTCCAGAAATTTCCCTTATTTTGGGGCAAAATTGCCGAAATTTCCTTTATTTTGGGGCAAAATTGCAGAAATTTCACTTGTTTTAGAGAAAAAAAGCAAAAATTTTTCTTATTTTGAGGGAAAAAAACAGAAATTCCCATTATTTTGGGGCAAAAAGGCAGAAATTCACTTTTTTTGGGGGAAAATTGCAGAAATTTCACATATTTCAGGGCAAAAAGGCAGAAATTTCCCTTATTTTCGGGCAAAATTGCAGAAATTTCACTTATTTTGGGGCAAAATTGCAGAAATTCCCCTTATTTTGGGGCAAAATTGCAGAAATTTCCTTTATTTTAGGGCAAAATTGCAGAAATTTCATTTATTTCAGAGAAAAAAAGCAAAAAATTTTGTTTTTTGGGGCTAAAAGGCAGAAATTCCAATTATTTTGGGGCAAAAACGCAGAAATTCACCTTATTTTAGGGTAAAATTGCAGAAATTTCACATATTTCAGGGCAAAAAGGCAGAAATTTCCCTTATTTTGGTGCAAAATTGCAGACATTTCACTTATTTTGGGGCAAAATTGCAGAAATTTCCCTTATTTCAGGGAAAAAAGGCAGAAATTTTCCTTATTTTGGGGAAAAATTAAGAAATTCTTAATATTTTGTGGCAAAAATGCAGAAATTCCCCTCTTTTTGAGTATAAAAGGCTGAAATTCCCCTTATTTTGAGGTAAAAAGGCTGAAATTCCCCTTATTTTGAGGTAAAAAGGCTGAAATTCCCCTTACTTGGGTGCAAAAAGGCAGAAATTTCTCCTATTTTGGGGCAAAAAGACAGAAATTCTCCTTATTTTGTAGCAAAAAGGCAGAAATTTTTATTATTTTGGGGCAAAATTGTAGAAATATCACTTATTTCAGGGTATAATTCAAAATTTCCTTTTATTTTGTTGCAACAAGACAGAAATTCCATTTATTTTTGGGTAAAAAAGGAGAAATTTCACTTATTTTGAGGTAAAAAGGCAGAAATTCCTCTTATTTTGGGGCAAAAATTAAGAAAATTCCCTTTTTTTGTGGAAAAAGGTATACATTCCCCCTACGTTCGGGATAAAAAGCAGAAATTCCCCGTATTTTGAAGCATAATTGCAGAAATTCTCATAATTTTCGGGCAAAAAAGCAGAAATTCTCTTTATTTTGGAGCAAAAATACAGAAAATCTCCTTTTTTCGGAAGCAAACAGTCAGAAATTCCCCTTATTTTGGAGCAAAATTGCAGAAATTTCCTTTACATTGGGGCAAAATTGCAGAAATTTCCCTTATTTTGGGGCAAAATTGCAGAAATTTCCCTAATTGTTGGGAAAAAAGGTAGAAATATGTTGGGGCAAAAAGACAGAAATTCTCCTTATTTTGGGGCAAAGCTCAGAAATTCCACGTATTTAGGGGCAAAATTCAAGAAATTTCTTTTATTTTGGTGCAAAATTGCAAAAATTTCCCTTATTTTGGAGCAAAATTGCAGAAATTTCACTTATTTCAGAGAAAAAAAGCAAAAATTTTTTTTATTTTAGGGCAAAAAAACAGAAATTCCCATTATTTTGGGGCAAAAAGGCAGAAATTCACCTTATTTTGGGGTAAAATTGCAGAAATTTCACAAATTTCATGGCAAAAAGGCAGAAATTTCCCTTATTTTGGGGCAAAATTGCAGATATTTCACTTATTTTAGGGTAATAAGTCAGAAATTCCCCTTATTTTGGGGCAAAAAAGACAGAAATTCCCTTTGTTTGTGTAAAAAAGACAGAAATTCCACTTATTTAGAGGCAAAAAGCCTGAAATTCCCATTATTTTGGAGCAAAAATGAAGATATTTTCCTTTTTTATGGCAAAAAGATATGCATTCCACTTATTTTCGGGCAACAAGACAGAAATTCCTTGCATTTTGGAGCAAAATTGCAGAAATTCGCCTAATTGTGGGGCAAAAAGGCAGAAATTCACCTTATTTTAGGGTAAAATTGCAGCAATTTCACATATTTCAGGGCAAAAAGGCAGAAATTTCCCTTATTTTGGGGCAAAATTGCAGAAATTTCAGTAATTTTGGGGCAAAATTGCAGAAATTTCAATTATTTCAGGGAAAAAAGGCAGAAATTTTCCTTATTTTGGGGAAAAATTAAGAAATTCTTAATATTTTGTGGCAAAAATGCAGAAATTCCCCTTATTTTGAGGTAAAAAGGCTGAAATTCCCCTTATTTTGAGGTAAAAAGCCTGAAATTCCCCTTATTTGGGTGCAAAAAGGCAGAAATCTCTCTTATTTTGGGGCAAAAAAACAGAAATTCCCCTTATTTTGTAGCAAAAAGGCAGAAATTTTTATTATTTTGGGGCAAAATTGCAGAAATATCACTTATTTCAGGGTATAATTCAAAAATTTCTTTTATTTTGTTGCAAAAAAAGAGAAATTCCATTTATTTTTGGGTAAAAAAGGAGAAATTTCACTTATTTTGAGGTAAAAAGGCAGAAATTCCTCTTATTTTGGGGCAAAAATTAAGAATTTTCCCTTTTTCTGTGGAAAAAGGTATACATTCCCCTTACTTTCGGGATAAAAAGCAGAAATTCCTCGTATTTTGAAGCATAATTGAAAAAATTCTCATAATTTTCGGGCAAAAAAGCAGAAATTCTCCTTATTTTTGAGCAAAAATACAGAAAATCTCCTTTTTTTCGGAAGCAAACAGTCAGAAATTCCCCTTATTTTGGAGCAAAATTGCAGAAATTTCCTTTACATTGGGGCAAAATTGCAGAATTTTCCCTTATTTTGGGGCAAAATTGCAGAAATTTCCCTAATTGTTGGGAAAAAAGGCAGAAATTCCCTATATGTTGGGGCAAAAATACAAAAATTCTCCTTATTTTGGGGCAAAACTCAGAAATTCCACGTATTTTGAGGCAAAATTGCAGAAATTTCCCTTAGTTTGGGGCCAAATTGCAGAAATTTCCCTTATTTTGGGGAACATTGCAGAAAAATTCTTTTATTTTAGGGCAAAATTGCAGAAATTTCACTTATTTCAGAGAAAAAAAGCAAAAATTTTTCTTATTTTGGGGCTAAAAGGCAGAAATTCCAATTATTTTGGGGCAAAAATGCAGAAATTCACCTTATTTTAGGGTAAAATTGCAGAAATTTCACATATTTCAGGGAAAAAAGGCAGAAATTTCCCTTATTTTGGGGCAAAATTGCAGACATTTCACTTATTTTGGGGCAAAATTGCAGAAATTTCACTTATTTCAGGGAAAAAAGGCAGAAATTTTACTTATTTTGGGGAAAAATTAAGAAATTCTTAATATTTTGTGGCAAAAATGCAGAAATTCCCCTTATTTTGAGGTTAAAAGGCTGAAATTCCTCTTATTTGGAGGTAAAAAGGCTGAAATTCCCCTTACTTGGGTGCAAAAAGGCAGAAATTTCTCCTATTTTGGGGCAAAAAGACAGAAATTCCCCTTATTTTGTAGCAAAAAGGCAGAAATTTTTATTATTTTGGGGCAAAATTGTAGAAATATCACTTATTTCAGGGTATAATTCAAAAATTCCTTTTATTTTGTTGCAACAAGACAGAAATTCCATTTATTTTTGGGTAAAAAAGGAGAAATTTCACTTATTTTGAGGTAAAAAGGCAGAAATTCCTCTTATTTTGGGGCAAAAATTAAGAAATTTCCCTTTTTTTGTGGAAAAAGGTATACATTCCCCTTACTTTCGGGATAAAAAGCAGAAATTCCCCGTATTTTGAAGCATAATTGCAGAAATTCTCATAATTTTCGGGCAAAAAAGCAGAAATTCTCCTTATTTTGGAGCAAAAATACAGAAAATCTCCTTTTTTCGGAAGCAAACAGTCAGAAATTCCCCTTATTTTGGGGTAAATTCCAGAAATTTCCTTTACATTGGGGCAAAATTGCAGAAATTTCCCTTATTTTGGGGCAAAATTGCAGAAATTTCCCTAATTGTTGGGAAAAAAGGCAGAAATTCCCTATATGTTGGGGCAAAAAGACAGAAATTCTTCTTATTTTGGGGCAAAACTCAGAAATTCCACGTATTTTGGGGCAAAATTCCAGAAATTTCCCTTATTTTGGTGCAAAATTTCAGAAATTTCCCTTATTTTGGGGCAAAATTGCAGAAATTTCACTTATTTCAGAGAAAAAAGCAAAAATTTTTCTTATTTTAGGTCAAAAAAACAGAAATTCCCATTATTTTGGGGCAAAAAGGCAGAAATTCACCTTATTTTTGGGTAAAATTGCAGAAATTTCACAAATTTCTTGGCAAAAAAGCAGAAATTTCTCTTATTTTAGGGCAAAATTGCAGAAATTTCACTTATTTCAGAGAAAAAAAGCAAAAATTTTTTTATTTTGGGGCAAAAAGGCAGAAATTCCCATTATTTTGGGGGAAAATGGCAGAAATTCACCTTATTTTGGGGTAAAATTGCAGAAATTTCACATATTTCAGAGCAAAAAGGCAGAAATTTCCCTTATTTTGGGGCAAAATTGCAGATATTTCACTTATTTTAGGGTAATAAGTCAGAAATTCCCCTTATTTTGGGGGAAAAAACAGAAATTTCCTTTGTTTGTTTAAAAAAGACAGAAATTCCACTTATTTAGAGGCAAAAACGCTGAAATTCCCCTTATTTTGGAGCATATATGAAGATATTTCCCTTTTTTATGGCAAAAAGTTATGCGTTCCACTTATTTTCGGGCAACAAGACAGAAATTCCTTGCATTTTTGAGCAAAATTGCAGAAATTCCCCTAATTGTGGGGCAAAAAGGCAGAAATTCCCTATATGTTGGGGCAAAAAGACAGAAATTCTCGTTCTTTTGGGGCAAAACTCAGAAATTTCCCTTATTTTGGGGCAAAATTCCAAAAATTACCCTTATTTTAGGGCAAAATTGCAGAAATTTCACTTATTTCAAAGAAAAAAAGCAAAAATTTTTCTT
This sequence comes from Micromys minutus, assembly GCF_963924665.1. Classification (NCBI taxonomy): domain Eukaryota; kingdom Metazoa; phylum Chordata; class Mammalia; order Rodentia; family Muridae; genus Micromys; species Micromys minutus. The sequence continues at coordinate 6,932,541 of NW_027667467.1, read as the reverse complement.
ATTTTGGGGCTAAAATGCAGAAATTCCAATTATTTTGGGGCAAAAATGCAGAAATTCACCTTATTTTAGGGTAAAATTGCAGAAATTTCACATATTTCAGGGCAAAAAGTCAGAAATTTCCCTTATTTTGGGGCAAAATTGCAGACATTTCACTTATTTTGTGGCAAAATTGCAGAAATTTCCCTTATTTTGGGGGCAAAATTGCAGAAATTTCCCTAATTGTTGGGAAAAAAGGCAGAAATTCCCTATATGTTGGGGCAAAAACACAATAATTCTCCTTATTTTGGGGCAAAACTCAGAAATTCCACGTATTTTGGGGCAAAATTCAAGAAATTTCCCTATTTTTGGGGCAAAATTGCAGAAATTTCCCTTATTTTGGGGCAAAATTGCAGAAATTTCACTTATTTTGGGGCAAAATTGCAGAAATTTCACTTATTTCAGAGAAAAAAAGCAAAAATTTTTCTTATTTTAGGGCAAAAAACAGAAATTCCCATTATTTTGAAGCAAAAAGGCAGAAATTCACCTTATTGTGGGGTAAATTTGCAGAAATTTCACAAATTTCAGGGCAAAAGGCAGAAATTTCTCTTATTTTAGGGCAAAATTGCAGAAATTTCACTTATTTCAGAGAAAAAAAACAAAAATTTTTTTATTTTGGGGCAAAAAGGCAGAAATTCCCATTATTTTGGGAAAAAAAGGCAGAAATTCACCTTATTTTGGGGTAAAATTGCAGAAATTTCACATATTTCAGGGCAAAAAAACAGAAATTTCCCTTATTTTGGGGCAAAATTGCAGATATTTCACTTATTTTAGGGTAATAAGTCAGAAATTCCCCTTATTTTGGGGCAAAAAAGACAGAAATTCCCTTTGTTTGTGTAAAAAAGACAGAAATTCCACTTATTTAGAGGCAAAAAGGCTGAAATTCCCCTTATTTTGGAGCAAAAATGAAGATATTTCCCTTTTTTATGGCAAAAAGTTATGCATTCCACTTATTTTCGGGCAACAAAAAAGAAATTCCTTGCATTTTGGAGCAAAATTGCAGAAATTTCCCTAATTGTGGGGCAAAAAGGCAGGAATTCACCTTATTTTAGGGTAAAATTGAAGCAATTTCACATATTTCAGGGCAAAAAGGCAGAAATTTCCCTATTTTGGGGCAAAATTGCAGAAATTTCACTTATTTTGGGGCAAAATTGCAGAAATTTCAATTATTTCAGGGAAAAAAGGCAGAAATTTTCCTTATTTTGGGGAAAAAATTAAGAAATTCTTAATATTTTGTGGCAAAAATGCAGAAATTCCCCTTATTTTGAGGTAAAAAGGCTGAAATTCCCCTTATTTTGAGGTAAAAAGGCTGAAATTCCCCTTATTTGGGTGCAAAAAGGCAGAAATTTTTCTTATTTTGGGGGAAAAAGAAATTCCCCTTATTTTGTAGCAAAAAGGCAGAAATTTTTATTATTTTGGGGCAAAATTGCAGAAATATCACTTATTTCAGGGTATAATTCAAAAATTCCTTTTATTTTGTTGCAAAAAGACAGAAATTCCATTTATTTTTGGGTAAAAAAGGAGAAATTTCACTTATTTTGAGGTAAAAAGGCAGAAATTCCTCTTATTTTGGGGCAAAAATTAAGAAATTTCCCTTTTTTTGTGGAAAAAGGTATACATTCCCCTTACTTTCGGGATAAAAAGCAGAAATTCCCCGTATTTTGAAGCATAATTGCAGAAATTCTCATAATTTTCGGGCAAAAAAGCAGAAATTCTCCTTATTTTGGAGCAAAAATACAGAAAATCTCCTTTTTTCGGAAGCAAACAATCAGAAATTCCCCTTATTTTGGAGCAAAATTGCAGAAATTTCCTTTACATTGGGGCAAAATTGCAGAAATTTCCCTTATTTTGGGGCAAAATTGCAGAAATTTCCCTAATTGTTGGGAAAAAAGGCAGAAATTCCCTATATGTTGGGGCAAAAAGACAGAAATTCTCCTTATTTTGGGGCAAAACTCAGAAATTCCACGTATTTTGGGGCAAAATTGCAGAAATTTCCCTTATTTTGGGGCAAAATTGCAGAAATTTCCCTTATTTTGGGGCAAAATTGCAGAAATTTCACTTATTTCAGAGAAAAAAGCAAAAATTTTTCTTATTTTAGGGCAAAAAAAACAGAAATTCCCATTATTTTGTAGCAAAAAGGCAGAAATTCACCTTATTTTTGGGTAAAATTGCAAAAATTTCACAAATTTCAGGGCAAAAAGCCAGAAATTTCCCTTATTTTCGGGCAAAATTGCAGAAATTTCACTTATTTTGGGGCAAAATTGCAGAAATTTCACGTATTTCAGGAAAAAAGACAGAAATTTTCCTTATTTTGGGGCAAAAATGCAAAAATTCTTAATATTTTGTGGCAAAAATGCACAAATTCCTTTTACTTTGAGGTAAAAATGCTGAAATTCCCCTTATTTGGGGGCAAAAAGGCAGAAATTTCCCTTATTTTGGGGCAAAAAGACAGAAATTCCCCTTATTTTGTGGCAAAAAGTCAGAAATTTCTTTTTTTGGGGGGGCAAAATTGCAGAAATATCACTTTTTTCAGGGCATAATTCAAAAATTCCTTATATTTTGAGGCAAAAAGACGAAAATTCCATTTATTTTTGGGTAAAAAGGGAGAAATTTCACTTATTTTGAGGTAAAAAGGCAGAAATTCCTCTTATTTTGGGGCAAAAATGAAGAAATTACCCTTTTTTGTTGCAAAAGGTATACATTCCCCTTACTTTCGTGATTAAAAGCAGAAATTCCCCGTATTTTGAAGCAAAATTGCAGAAATTCTCATTATTTTCGGGCAAAAAAGCAGAAATTCTCCTTATTTTGGGGCAAAAAGACAGAAAATCTCCTTTTTTTGAGAGCAAACAGTCAGAAATTACCATTATTTTGGGTCAAAATTGCAGAAAATTCCTTTACATTGGGGCAAAATTGCAGAAATTCCCTTATTTTGGGGCAAAATTGCAGAAATTTCATTTATTTCAGGGTAATAAGTCAGAAATTCTTTCTATTTGGGGCAAAAAAGACAGAAATTCCCTTTGTTTTCGGAGAAAAAGACAGAAATTCCACTTATTTAGAGGCAAAAAGGCAGAAATTCCCTTAATTTTGAAGCAAAAATGAAGAAATTTCCCTTTTTATGGCAAAAAGGTATGCATTCCCATTATTTTTGGGCAAAAAGGCAGAAATTCCCCGTATTTTGGAGCAAAATTGCAGAAATTCCCCTAATTTTGGGACAAAAGGCAGAAATTCCCTTTATTTTGGGGCAAAAATCAGAAATTCCCCATATTTTGGGGCAAAATTCAAGAAATTTCCTTTATTTTGGGGCAAAATTGCAGGAATTTACCTTTTTTGGGGGCAAAATTGCAGAAATTTCATTTATTTCAGGGTAATAAGTCAGAAATTCTTTCTATTTGGGGCAAAAAAGACAGAAATTCCCTTTGTTTTGGGAGAAAAAGACAGAAATTCCACTTATTTAGAGGCAAAAAGACAGAAATTCCATTTATTTTTGGGTAAAAAAGGAGAAATTTCACTTATTTTGAGGTAAAAAGGCAGAAATTCCTCTTATTTTGGGGCAAAAATTAAGAAATTTCCCTTTTTTTGTGGAAAAAGGTATACATTCCCCTTACTTTCGGGATAAAAAGCAGAAATTCCCCGTATTTTGAAGCATAATTGCAGAAATTCTCATAATTTTCGGGCAAAAAAGCAGAAATTCTCTTTATTTTGAAGCAAAAATACAGAAAATCTCCTTTTTTTGGAAGCAAACAGTCAGAAATTCCCCTTATTTTGGAGCAAAATTGCAGAAATTTCCTTTACATTGGGGCAAAATTGCAGAAATTTCCCTTATTTTGGGGCAAAATTGCAGAAATTTCCCTAATTGTTGGGGAAAAAGGCAGAAATTCTCTATATGTTGGGGCAAAAAGACAGAAATTCTCCTTATTTTGGGGCAAAACTCAGAAATTCCACGTATTTTGGGGCAAAATTCAAGAAATTTCCCTTATTTTGGGGCAAAATTGCAGAAATTTCCCTTATTTTGGGGCAAAATTGCAGAAATTTCACTTATTTCAGAGAAAAAAGCAAAAATTTTTCTTATTTTAGGGCAAAAAAACAGAAATTCCCATTATTTTGGGGGAAAAAGGCAGAAATTTACCTTATTTTGGGGTAAAATTGCAGAAATTTCACATATTTCAGGGCAAAAAGGAAAAAATTTCCCTTATTTTGGGGCAAAATTGCAGATATTTCACTATTTTAGGGTAATAAGTCAGAAATTCCCCTTATTTTGGGGCAAAAAAGACAGAAATTCCCTTTGTTTGTGTGAAAAAGACAGAAATTCCACTTATGTAGAGGCAAAAAGGCTGAAATTCCCCTTATTTTGGAGCAAAAATGAAGATATTTCCATTTTTTATGGCAAAAAGTTATGCATTCCACTTATTTTCGGGCAACAAGACTGAAATTCCTTGCATTTTTTAGCAAAATTGCAGAAATTCCCCTAATTGTGGGGCAAAAAGGCAGAAATTCCCTATATGTTGGGGCAAAAAGACAGAAATTCTCGTTCCATTGGGGCAAAACTCAGAAATTCCACTTATTTTGGGGTAAATTCCAGAAATTTCCCTTTTTTGGGGCAAAATTGCAGAAATTTCCCTTATTTTGGGGCAAAATTGCAGAAATTTCCCTAATTGTTGGGAAAAAAGGCAGAAATTCCCTATATGTTGGGGCAAAAAGACAGAAATTCTCCGTATTTTGGGGCAAAATTGCAGAAATTTCCCTTATTTTGGGGCAAAATTGCAGAAATTTCCCTTATTTTGGGGCAAAATTGCAGAAATTTCACTTATTTCAGAGAAAAAAAGCAAAAATTTTTCTTATTTTAGGGATAAAAAACAGAAATTCCCATTATTTTGGGGCAAAAAGGCAGAAATTCACCTTATTTTGGGGTAAATTTGCAGAAATTTCACAAATATCAGGGCAAAAAGGCAGAAATTTCTCTTATTTTAGGGCAAAATTGCAGAAATTTCACTTATTTCAGAGAAAAAAAGCAAAAATTTTTTTATTTTGGGCCAAAAAGGCAGAAATTCCCATTATTTTGGGGGAAAAATGCAGAAATTCACCTTATTTTGGGGTAAAATTGCAGAAATTTCACATATTTCAGGGCAAAAAGGCAGAAATTTCCCTTATTTTGGGGCAAAATTGCAGATATTTCACTTATTTTAGGGTAATAAGTCAGAAATTCCCCTTATTTTGGGGCAAAAAATACAGAAATTCCCTTTGTTTGTGTAAAAAAGATAGAAATTCCACTTATTTAGAGGCAAAAAGGCTGAAATTCCCCTTATTTTGGAGCAAAAATGAAGATATTTCCCTTTTTTATGGCAAAAACTTATGCATTCCACTTATTTTCGGGCAACAAGACAGAAATTCCTTGCATTTTGGAGCAAAATTGCAGAAATTCCCCTAATTGTGGGGCAAAAAGGCAGAAATTCCCTATATGTCGGGGCAAAAAGACAGATATTGTCGTTCTTTTGGGGAAAACTCAGAAATTCCACTTATTTTGGGGCTAAATTCCAGAAATTTCCCTTATTTTGGGGCAAAATTGCAGAAATTTCCCTTATTTTAGGGCAAAATTGCAGAAATTTCACTTATTTCAGAGAAAAAAAGCAAAAATTTTTCTTATTTTGGGGCTAAAAGCCAGAAATTCCAATTATTTTGGGGCAAAAATGCAGAAATTCACCTTATTTTAGGGTAAAATTGCAGAAATTTCACATATTTCAGGGCAAAAAGGCAGAAATTTCCCTTATTTTGGGGCAAAATTGCAGAAATTTCCCTTATTTTGGGGCAAAATTGCAGAAATTTCACTTATTTCAGAGAAAAAAGCAAAAATTTTTCTTATTTTAGGGCAAAAAAACAGAAATTCCCATTATTTTGGAGCAAAAAGGCAGAAATTCACCTTATTTTTGGGTAAAATTGCAAAAATTTCACAAATTTCAGGGCAAAAAGCCAGAAATTTCCCTTATTTTCGGGCAAAATTGCAGAAATTTCACTTATTTTGGGGCAAAATTGCAGAAATTTCACGTATTTCAGGAAAAAAGACAGAAATTTTCCTTATTTTGGGGCAAAAATGCAAAAATTCTTAATATTTTGTGGCAAAAATGCACAAATTCCTTTTACTTTGAGGTAAAAATGCTGAAATTCCCCTTATTTGGGGGCAAAAAGGCAGAAATTTCCCTTATTTTGGGGCAAAAAGACAGAAATTCCCCTTATTTTGTGGCAAAAAGTCAGAAATTTCTTTTTTTGGGGGGGCAAAATTGCAGAAATATCACTTTTTTCAGGGCATAATTCAAAAATTCCTTATATTTTGAGGCAAAAAGACGAAAATTCCATTTATTTTTGGGTAAAAAGGGAGAAATTTCACTTATTTTGAGGTAAAAAGGCAGAAATTCCTCTTATTTTGGGGCAAAAATGAAGAAATTACCCTTTTTTGTTGCAAAAGGTATACATTCCCCTTACTTTCGTGATTAAAAGCAGAAATTCCCCGTATTTTGAAGCAAAATTGCAGAAATTCTCATTATTTTCGGGCAAAAAAGCAGAAATTCTCCTTATTTTGGGGCAAAAAGACAGAAAATCTCCTTTTTTTGAGAGCAAACAGTCAGAAATTACCATTATTTTGGGTCAAAATTGCAGAAAATTCCTTTACATTGGGGCAAAATTGCAGAAATTCCCTTATTTTGGGGCAAAATTGCAGAAATTTCATTTATTTCAGGGTAATAAGTCAGAAATTCTTTCTATTTGGGGCAAAAAAGACAGAAATTCCCTTTGTTTTCGGAGAAAAAGACAGAAATTCCACTTATTTAGAGGCAAAAAGGCAGAAATTCCCTTAATTTTGAAGCAAAAATGAAGAAATTTCCCTTTTTATGGCAAAAAGGTATGCATTCCCATTATTTTTGGGCAAAAAGGCAGAAATTCCCCGTATTTTGGAGCAAAATTGCAGAAATTCCCCTAATTTTGGGACAAAAGGCAGAAATTCCCTTTATTTTGGGGCAAAAATCAGAAATTCCCCTTATTTTGGGGCAAAATTCAAGAAATTTCCTTTATTTTGGGGCAAAATTGCAGGAATTTACCTTTTTTGGGGGCAAAATTGCAGAAATTTCATTTATTTCAGGGTAATAAGTCAGAAATTCTTTCTATTTGGGGCAAAAAAGACAGAAATTCCCTTTGTTTTGGGAGAAAAAGACAGAAATTCCACTTATTTAGAGGCAAAAAGACAGAAATTCCATTTATTTTTGGGTAAAAAAGGAGAAATTTCACTTATTTTGAGGTAAAAAGGCAGAAATTCCTCTTATTTTGGGGCAAAAATTAAGAAATTTCCCTTTTTTTGTGGAAAAAGGTATACATTCCCCTTACTTTCGGGATAAAAAGCAGAAATTCCCCGTATTTTGAAGCATAATTGCAGAAATTCTCATAATTTTCGGGCAAAAAAGCAGAAATTCTCTTTATTTTGAAGCAAAAATACAGAAAATCTCCTTTTTTTGGAAGCAAACAGTCAGAAATTCCCCTTATTTTGGAGCAAAATTGCAGAAATTTCCTTTACATTGGGGCAAAATTGCAGAAATTTCCCTTATTTTGGGGCAAAATTGCAGAAATTTCCCTAATTGTTGGGGAAAAAGGCAGAAATTCTCTATATGTTGGGGCAAAAAGACAGAAATTCTCCTTATTTTGGGGCAAAACTCAGAAATTCCACGTATTTTGGGGCAAAATTCAAGAAATTTCCCTTATTTTGGGGCAAAATTGCAGAAATTTCCCTTATTTTGGGGCAAAATTGCAGAAATTTCACTTATTTCAGAGAAAAAAGCAAAAATTTTTCTTATTTTAGGGCAAAAAAACAGAAATTCCCATTATTTTGGGGGAAAAAGGCAGAAATTTACCTTATTTTGGGGTAAAATTGCAGAAATTTCACATATTTCAGGGCAAAAAGGAAAAAATTTCCCTTATTTTGGGGCAAAATTGCAGATATTTCACTATTTTAGGGTAATAAGTCAGAAATTCCCCTTATTTTGGGGCAAAAAACACAGAAATTCCCTTTGTTTGTGTAAAAAAGACAGAAATTCCACTTATGTAGAGGCAAAAAGGCTGAAATTCCCCTTATTTTGGAGCAAAAATGAAGATATTTCCATTTTTTATGGCAAAAAGTTATGCATTCCACTTATTTTCGGGCAACAAGACTGAAATTCCTTGCATTTTTTAGCAAAATTGCAGAAATTCCCCTAATTGTGGGGCAAAAAGGCAGAAATTCCCTATATGTTGGGGCAAAAAGACAGAAATTCTCGTTCCATTGGGGCAAAACTCAGAAATTCCACTTATTTTGGGGTAAATTCCAGAAATTTCCCTTTTTTGGGGCAAAATTGCAGAAATTTCCCTTATTTTGGGGCAAAATTGCAGAAATTTCCCTAATTGTTGGGAAAAAAGGCAGAAATTCCCTATATGTTGGGGCAAAAAGACAGAAATTCTCCGTATTTTGGGGCAAAATTGCAGAAATTTCCCTTATTTTGGGGCAAAATTGCAGAAATTTCCCTTATTTTGGGGCAAAATTGCAGAAATTTCACTTATTTCAGAGAAAAAAAGCAAAAATTTTTCTTATTTTAGGGATAAAAAACAGAAATTCCCATTATTTTGGGGCAAAAAGGCAGAAATTCACCTTATTTTGGGGTAAATTTGCAGAAATTTCACAAATATCAGGGCAAAAAGGCAGAAATTTCTCTTATTTTAGGGCAAAATTGCAGAAATTTCACTTATTTCAGAGAAAAAAAGCAAAAATTTTTTTATTTTGGGGCAAAAAGGCAGAAATTCCCATTATTTTGGGGGAAAAATGCAGAAATTCACCTTATTTTGGGGTAAAATTGCAGAAATTTCACATATTTCAGGGCAAAAAGGCAGAAATTTCCCTTATTTTGGGGCAAAATTGCAGATATTTCACTTATTTTAGGGTAATAAGTCAGAAATTCCCCTTATTTTGGGGCAAAAAATACAGAAATTCCCTTTGTTTGTGTAAAAAAGATAGAAATTCCACTTATTTAGAGGCAAAAAGGCTGAAATTCCCCTTATTTTGGAGCAAAAATGAAGATATTTCCCTTTTTTATGGCAAAAACTTATGCATTCCACTTATTTTCGGGCAACAAGACAGAAATTCCTTGCATTTTGGAGCAAAATTGCAGAAATTCCCCTAATTGTGGGGCAAAAAGGCAGAAATTCCCTATATGTCGGGGCAAAAAGACAGATATTGTCGTTCTTTTGGGGAAAACTCAGAAATTCCACTTATTTTGGGGCAAAATTCCAGAAATTTCCCTTATTTTGGGGCAAAATTGCAGAAATTTCCCTTATTTTAGGGCAAAATTGCAGAAATTTCACTTATTTCAGAGAAAAAAAGCAAAAATTTTTCTTATTTTGGGGCTAAAAGCCAGAAATTCCAATTATTTTGGGGCAAAAATGCAGAAATTCACCTTATTTTAGGGTAAAATTGCAGAAATTTCACATATTTCAGGGCAAAAAGGCAGAAATTTCCCTTATTTTGGGGCATAATTGCAGACATTTCACTTATTTTGGGGCAAAATTGCAGAAATTTCACTTATTTCAGGGAAAAAAGGCAGAAATTTTTCTTATTTTGGGGAAAAATTAAGAAATTCTTAATATTTTGTGGCAAAAATGCAGAAATTCCCCTTATTTTGATGTTAAAAGGCTTAAATTCCCCTTATTTTGAGGTAAAAAGTCTGAAATTCCCCTTATTTTGAGGTAAAAATGCTGAAATTCCCCTTACTTGGGTGCAAAAAGGCAGAAATTTCTCCTATTTTGGGGCAAAAAGACAGAAATCCCCTTATTTTGTAGCAAAAATGCAGAAATTTTTATTATTTTGGAGCAAAATTGTAGAAATATCACTTATTTCAGGGTATAATTCAAAAATTCCTTTTATTTTTTTGCAACAATACAGAAATTCCATTTATTTTTCGGTAAAAAAGGAGAAATTTCACTTATTTTGAGGTAAAAAGGCAGAAATTCCTCTTATTTTGGGGCAAAAATTAAGAAATTTCCCTTTTTTTGTGGAAAAAGGTATACATTCCCCTTACTTTCGGGATAAAAAGCAGAAATTTCCCGTATTTTGAAGCATAATTGCAGAAATTCTCATAATTTTCGGGCAAAAAAGCAGAAATTCTCCTTATTTTGGAGCAAAAATACAGAAAATCTCCTTTTTTCGGAAGCAAACAGTCAGAAATTCCCCTTATTTTGGAGAAAAATTGCAAAAATTTCCTTTACATTGGGGCAGAATTGCAGAAATTTCCCTTATTTTGGGGCAAAATTGCAGAAATTTCCCTAATTGTTGGGGAAAAAGGCAGAAATTCCCTACATGTTGGGGCAAAAAGACAGAAATTCTCCTTATTTTGGGGCAAAACTCAGAAATTCCACGTATTTTGGGGCAAAATTCAAGAAATTTCCCTTATTTTGGGGCAAAATTGCAGAAATTTCACTTATTTCAGAGAAAAAAGCAAAAATTTTTTTATTTTGGGGCAAAAAGGCAGAAATTCCCATTATTTTGGGGGAAAAAGGCAGAAATTCACCTTATTTTGGGGTAAAATTGCAGAAATTTCACATATTTCAGGGCAAAAAGGCAGAAATTTCCCTTATTTTGGGGCAAAATTGCAGATATTTCACTTATTTTAGGGTATTAAGTCAGAAATTCCCCTTATTTTGGGGCAAAAAAGACAGAAATTCCCTTTGTTTGTGTAAAAAAGACAGAAATTCCACTTATTTAGAGGCAAAAAGGCTGAAATTCCCCTTTTTTGGAGCAAAAATGAAGATATTTCCATTTTTTATGACAAAAAGTTATGCATTCCACTTATTTTCGGGCAACAAGACAGAAATTCTTTGCATTTTTGAGCAAAATTGCAGAAATTCCCTATATGTTGGGGCAAAAAGACAGAAATTCTCGTTCTTTTGGGGAAAAACTCAGAAATTCCACTTATTTTGGGGCAAAATTCCAGAAATTTCCTTTATTTTGGGGCAAAATTGCAGAAATTTCCCTTATTTTAGGGCAAAATTGCAGAAATTTCACTTTTTTTGGGGCAAAATTGCAGAAATTTCACTTATTTCAGGGAATAAAGGCAGAAATTTTTCTTATTTTGGGGAAAAAAATTAAGAAATTCTTAATATTTTGGGGCAAAAATGCAGAAATTCCCCTTATTTTGAGGTTAAAAGGCTGAAATTCCCCTTATTTTGAGGTAAAAAAACTGAAATTCCCCTTATTTGGGGGCAAAAAGCCAAAAATTTCTCTTATTTTGGGGCAAAAAGACAGAAATTCCCCTTATTATGTGGCAAAAAGGCAGAAATTTCTTTTATTTTGGGGCAAAATTGGAGAAATATCACTTATTTCAGGGTATAATTCAAAAATTCCTTTTATTTTGTTGCAAAAAGACAGAAATTCCATTTATTTTTTGGTAAAAAGGGAGAAATTTCACTTATTTTGAGGTAAAAAGGCAGAAATTCCTCTTATTTTGAGGCAAAAATTAAGAAATTTCCCTTTTTTGTGGAAAAAGGTATACATTCCCCTTACTTTCGGGATAAAAAGCAGAAATTCCCCGTATTTTGAAGCATACTTGCAGAAATTCTCATAATTTTCAGGCAAAAAAGCAGAAATTCTCCTTATTTTGGAGCAAAAATACAGAAAATCTCCTCTTTTCGGGAGCAAACTGTCAGAAATTCTCCTTATTTTGGGGCAAAATTGCAGAAATTTCTTTTACATTGGGGCAAAATTGCAGAAATTTCCCTTATTTTGGGGCAAAATTGCAGAAATTCCCCTAATTGTTGGGCAAAAAGGCAGAAATTCCCTATATGTTGGGGCAAAAAGACAGAAATCTCCTTATTTTGGGGTGAAACTCAGAAATTCCACGTATTTTGGGGCAAAATTCCAGAAATTTCCCTTATTTTGGGGCAAAATTGCAGATATTTCACTATTTTAGGGTAATAAGTCAGAAATTCCCCTTATTTTGGGGCAAAAAAGACAGAAATTCCCTTTGTTTGTGTAAAAAAGATTGAAATTCCACTTATTTAGAGGCAAAAAGGCTGAAATTCCCCTTATTTTGGAGCAAAAATGAAGATATTTCCCTTTTTTATGGCAAAAACTTATGCATTCCACTTATTTTCGGGCAACAAGACAGAAATTCCTTGCATTTTGGAGCAAAATTGCAGAAATTCCCCTAATTGTGGGGCAAAAAGGCAGAAATTCCCTATATGTCGGGGCAAAAAGACAGATATTGTCGTTCTTTTGGGGAAAACTCAGAAATTCCACTTATTTTGGGGCAAAATTCCAGAAATTTCCCTTATTTTGGGGCAAAATTGCAGAAATTTCCCTTATTTTAGGGCAAAATTGCAGAAATTTCACTTATTTCAGAGAAAAAAAGCAAAAATTTTTCTTATTTTGGGGCTAAAAGCCAGAAATTCCAATTATTTTGGGGCAAAAATGCAGAAATTCACCTTATTTTAAGGTAAAATTGCAGAAATTTCACATATTTCAGGGCAAAAAGGCAGAAATTTCCCTTATTTTGGGGCAAAATTGCAGACATTTCACTTATTTTGGGGCAAAATTGCAGAAATTTCACTTATTTCAGGGAAAAAAGGCAGAAATTTTTCTTATTTTAGGGAAAAATTAAGAAATTCTTAATATTTTGTGGCAAAAATGCAGAAATTCCTCTTATTTTGATGTTAAAAGGCTTAAATTCCCCTTATTTTGAGGTAAAAAGTCTGAAATTCCCCTTATTTTGAGGTAAAAATGCTGAAATTCCCCTTACTTGGGTGCAAAAAGGCAGAAATTTCTCCTATTTTGGGGCAAAAAGACAGAAATTCCCCTTATTTTGTAGCAAAAATGCAGAAATTTTTATTATTTTGGAGCAAAATTGTAGAAATATCACTTATTTCAGGGTATAATTCAAAAATTCCTTTTATTTTTTTGCAACAATACAGAAATTCCATTTATTTTTCGGTAAAAAAGGAGAAATTTCACTTATTTTGAGGTAAAAAGGCAGAAATTCCTCTTATTTTGGGGCAAAAATTAAGAAATTTCCCTTTTTTTGTTGAAAAAGGTATACATTCCCCTTACTTTCGGGATAAAAAGCAGAAATTTCCCGTATTTTGAAGCATAATTGCAGAAATTCTCATAATTTTCGGGCAAAAAAGCAGAAATTCTCCTTATTTTGGAGCAAAAATACAGAAAATCTCCTTTTTTCGGAAGCAAACAGTCAGAAATTCCCCTTATTTTGGAGAAAAATTGCAAAAATTTCCTTTACATTGGGGCAGAATTGCAGAAATTTCCCTTATTTTGGGGCAAAATTGCAGAAATTTCCCTAATTGTTGGAGAAAAAGGCAGAAATACCCTACATGTTGGGGCAAAAAGACAGAAATTCTCCTTATTTTGGGGCAAAACTCAGAAATTCCACGTATTTTGGGGCAAAATTCAAGAAATTTCCCTTATTTTGGGGCAAAATTGCAGAAATTTCACTTATTTCAGAGAAAAAAGCAAAAATTTTTTTATTTTGGGGCAAAAAGGCAGAAATTCCCATTATTTTGGGGGAAAAAGGCAGAAATTCACCTTATTTTGGGGTAAAATTGCAGAAATTTCACATATTTCAGGGCAAAAAGGCAGAAATTTCCCTTATTTTGGGGCAAAATTGCAGAAATTTCCCTTATTTTGGGGCAAAATTGCAGAAATTTCCCTAATTGTTGGGAAAAAAGGCAGAAATTCCCTATATGTTGGGGCAAAAAGACAGAAATTCTCCTTATTTTGGGGCAAAACTCAGAAATTCCACGTATTTTGGGAAAAATTGCAGAAATTTCCCTTATTTTGGGGCAAAATTGCGGAAATTTCCCTTATTTTGGGGCAAAATTGCAGAAATTTCACTTATTTCAGAGAAAAAAAGCAAAAATTTTTCTTATTTTAGGGATAAAAAACAGAAATTCCCATTATTTTGGGGCAAAAAGGCAGAAATTCACCTTATTTTGGGGTAAAATTGCAGAAATTTTACATATTTCAGGGCAAAAAGTAAGAAATTTCCCTTATTTTGGGGCAAAATTGCAGATATTTCACTATTTTAGGGTAATAAGTCAGAAATTCCCCTTATTTTGGCAAAAAAGACAGAAATTCCCTTTGTTTGTGTAAAAAGGACAGAAATTCCACTTATTTAGAGGCAAAAAGGCTGAAATTCCCCTTATTTTGGAGCAAAAATGAAGATATTTCCATTTTTTATGGCAAAAAGTTATGCATTCCACTTATTTTCGGGCAACAAGACTGAAATTCCTTGCATTTTTGAGCAAAATTGCAGAAATTCCCCTAATTGTGGGGCAAAAAGGCAGAAATTCCCTATATGTTGGGGCAAAAAGACAGAAATTCTCATTCTATTGGGGCAAAACTCAGAAATTCCACTTATTTTGGGGTAAATTCCAGAAATTTCCCTTTTTTGGGGCAAAATTGCAGAAATTTCCTTTATTTTGGGGCAAAATTGCAGAAATATCCCTAATTGTTGGGAAAAAAGGCAGAAATTCCCTATATGTAGGGGCAAAAAGACAGAAATTCTCCTTATTTTGGGGCAAAACTCAGAAATTCCACGTATTTTGGGGCAAAATTGCAGAAATTTCCCTTATTTTGGGGCAAAATTGCAGAAATTTCCCTTATTTTGGGGCAAAATTGCAGAAATTTCACTTATTTCAGAGAAAAAAAGCAAAAATTTTTCTTATTTTAGGGATAAAAAACAGAAATTCCCATTATTTTGGGGCAAAAAGGCAGAAATTCACCTTATTTTGGGGTAAATTTGCAGAAATTTCACAAATATCAGGGCAAAAAGGCAGAAATTTCTCTTATTTTAGGGCAAAATTGCAGAAATTTCACTTATTTCAGAGAAAAAAAGCAAAAATTTTTTATTTTGGGGCAAAAAGGCAGAAATTCCCATTATTTTGGGGGAAAAATGCAGAAATTCACCTTATTTTGGGGTAAAATTGCAGAAATTTCACATATTTCAGGGCAAAAAGGCAGAAATTTCCCTTATTTTGGGGCAAAATTGCAGATATTTCACTTATTTTAGGGTAATAAGTCAGAAATTCCCCTTATTTTGGGGCAAAAAATACAGAAATTCCCTTTGTTTGTGTAAAAAAGATAGAAATTCCACTTATTTAGAGGCAAAAAGGCTGAAATTCCCCTTATTTTGGAGCAAAAATGAAGATATTTCCCTTTTTTATGGCAAAAACTTATGCATTCCACTTATTTTCGGGCAACAAGACAGAAATTCCTTGCATTTTGGAGCAAAATTGCAGAAATTCCCCTAATTGTGGGGCAAAAAGGCAGAAATTCCCTATATGTCGGGGCAAAAAGACAGATATTGTCGTTCTTTTGGGGAAAACTCAGAAATTCCACTTATTTTGGGGCAAAATTCCAGAAATTTCCCTTATTTTGGGGCAAAATTGCAGAAATTTCCCTTATTTTAGGGCAAAATTGCAGAAATTTCACTTATTTCAGAGAAGAAAAGCAAAAATTTTTCTTATTTTGGGGCTAAAAGCCAGAAATTCCAATTATTTTGGGGCAAAAATGCAGAAATTCACCTTATTTTAAGGTAAAATTGCAGAAATTTCACATATTTCAGGGCAAAAAGGCAGAAATTTCCCTTATTTTGGGGCAAAATTGCAGACATTTCACTTATTTTGGGGCAAAATTGCAGAAATTTCACTTATTTCAGGGAAAAAAGGCAGAAATTTTTCTTATTTTAGGGAAAAATTAAGAAATTCTTAATATTTTGTGGCAAAAATGCAGAAATTCCTCTTATTTTGATGTTAAAAGGCTTAAATTCCCCTTATTTTGAGGTAAAAAGTCTGAAATTCCCCTTATTTTGAGGTAAAAATGCTGAAATTCCCCTTACTTGGGTGCAAAAAGGCAGAAATTTCTCCTATTTTGGGGCAAAAAGACAGAAATTCCCCTTATTTTGTAGCAAAAATGCAGAAATTTTTATTATTTTGGAGCAAAATTGTAGAAATATCACTTATTTCAGGGTATAATTCAAAAATTCCTTTTATTTTTTTGCAACAATACAGAAATTCCATTTATTTTTCGGTAAAAAAGGAGAAATTTCACTTATTTTGAGGTAAAAAGGCAGAAATTCCTCTTATTTTGGGGCAAAAATTAAGAAATTTCCCTTTTTTTGTTGAAAAAGGTATACATTCCCCTTACTTTCGGGATAAAAAGCAGAAATTTCCCGTATTTTGAAGCATAATTGCAGAAATTCTCATAATTTTCGGGCAAAAAAGGAGAAATTCTCCTTATTTTGGAGCAAAAATACAGAAAATCTCCTTTTTTCGGAAGCAAACAGTCAGAAATTCCCCTTATTTTGGAGAAAAATTGCAAAAATTTCCTTTACATTGGGGCAGAATTGCAGAACTTTCCCTTATTTTGGGGCAAAATTGCAGAAATTTCCCTAATTGTTGGGGAAAAAGGCAGAAATTCCCTACATGTTGGGGCAAAAAGACAGAAATTCTCCTTATTTTGGGGCAAAACTCAGAAATTCCACGTATTTTGGGGCAAAATTCAAGAAATTTCCCTTATTTTGGGGCAAAATTGCAGAAATTTCACTTATTTCAGAGAAAAAAGCAAAAATTTTTTTATTTTGGGGCAAAAAGGCAGAAATTCCCATTATTTTGGGGGAAAAAGGCAGAAATTCACCTTATTTTGGGGTAAAATTGCAGAAATTTCACATATTTCAGGGCAAAAAGGCAGAAATTTCCCTTATTTTGGGGCAAAATTGCAGATATTTCACTTATTTTAGGGTATTAAGTCAGAAATTCCCCTTATTTTGGGGCAAAAAAGACAGAAATTCCCTTTGTTTGTGTAAAAAAGACAGAAATTCCACTTATTTAGAGGCAAAAAGGCTGAAATTCCCCTTTTTTGGAGCAAAAATGAAGATATTTCCATTTTTTATGACAAAAAGTTATGCATTCCACTTATTTTCGGGCAACAAGACAGAAATTCTTTGCATTTTTGAGCAAAATTGCAGAAATTCCCTATATGTTGGGGCAAAAAGACAGAAATTCTCGTTCTTTTGGGGAAAAACTCAGAAATTCCACTTATTTTGGGGCAAAATTCCAGAAATTTCCTTTATTTTGGGGCAAAATTGCAGAAATTTCCCTTATTTTAGGGCAAAATTGCAGAAATTTCACTTATTTTGGGGCAAAATTGCAGAAATTTCACTTATTTCAGGGAATAAAGGCAGAAATTTTTCTTATTTTGGGGAAAAAAATTAAGAAATTCTTAATATTTTGGGGCAAAAATGCAGAAATTCCCCTTATTTTGAGGTTAAAAGGCTGAAATTCCCCTTATTTTGAGGTAAAAAAACTGAAATTCCCCTTATTTGGGGGCAAAAAGCCAAAAATTTCTCTTATTTTGGGGCAAAAAGACAGAAATTCCCCTTATTTTGTGGCAAAAAGGCAGAAATTTCTTTTATTTTGGGGCAAAATTGGAGAAATATCACTTATTTCAGGGTATAATTCAAAAATTCCTTTTACTTTGTTGCAAAAAGACAGAAATTCCATTTATTTTTGGGTAAAAAAGGAGAAATTTCACTTATTTTGAGGTAAAAAGACAGAAATTCCTCTTATTTTGGGGCAAAAATTAAGAAATTTCCCTTTCTTGTGGAAAAAGGTATACATTCCCCTTACTTTCGGGATAAAAAGCAGAAATTCCCCGTATTTTGAAGCATACTTGCAGAAATTCTCATAATTATCAGGCAAAAAAGCAGAAATTCTCCTTATTTTGGAGCAAAAATACAGAAAATCTCTTTTCGGGAGCAAACTGTCAGAAATTCCCCTTATTTTGGGGCAAAATTGCAGAAATTTCTTTTACATTGGGGCAAAATTGCAGAAATTTCCCTTATTTTGGGGCAAAATTGCAGAAATTCCCCTAATTGTTGGGCAAAGAGGCAGAAATTCCCTATATATTGGGGCAAAAAGACAGAAATCTCCTTATTTTGGGGTAAAACTCAGAAATTCCACGTATTTTGGGGCAAAATTCCAGAAATTTCCCTTATTTTGGGGCAAAATTGTAAAAATTTCCCTTATTTTGGGGCAAAATTGCAGAAATTTCACTTATTTCAGAGAAAAAAAGCAAAAATTTTTCTTATTTTGGGGCAAAAAAACAGAAATTCCATTTTTTGGGGCAAAAAGGCAGAAATTCACCTTATTTTGGGGTAAAATTGCAGAAATTTCACATATTTCAGGGAATAAAGGCAGAAATTTTTCTTATTTTGGGGAAAAAAATTAAGAAATTCTTAATATTTTGGGGCAAAAATGCAGAAATTCCCCTTATTTTGAGGTTAAAAGGCTGAAATTCCCCTTATTTTGAGGTAAAAAAACTGAAATTCCCCTTATTTGGGGGCAAAAAGCCAAAAATTTCTCTTATTTTGGGGCAAAAAGACAGAAATTCCCCTTATTTTGTGGCAAAAAGGCAGAAATTTCTTTTATTTTGGGGCAAAATTGGAGAAATATCACTTATTTCAGGGTATAATTCAAAAATTCCTTTTATTTTGTTGCAAAAAGACAGAAATTCCATTTATTTTTTGGTAAAAAGGGAGAAATTTCACTTATTTTGAGGTAAAAAGGCAGAAATTCCTCTTATTTTGAGGCAAAAATTAAGAAATTTCCCTTTTTTGTGGAAAAAGGTATACATTCCCCTTACTTTCGGGATAAAAAGCAGAAATTCCCCGTATTTTGAAGCATACTTGCAGAAATTCTCATAATTTTCAGGCAAAAAAGCAGAAATTCTCCTTATTTTGGAGCAAAAATACAGAAAATCTCCTCTTTTCGGGAGCAAACTGTCAGAAATTCTCCTTATTTTGGGGCAAAATTGCAGATATTTCACTATTTTAGGGTAATAAGTCAGAAATTCCCCTTATTTTGGGGCAAAAAAGACAGAAATTCCCTTTGTTTGTGTAAAAAAGATTGAAATTCCACTTATTTAGAGGCAAAAAGGCTGAAATTCCCCTTATTTTGGAGCAAAAATGAAGATATTTCCCTTTTTTATGGCAAAAACTTATGCATTCCACTTATTTTCGGGCAACAAGACAGAAATTCCTTGCATTTTGGAGCAAAATTGCAGAAATTCCCCTAATTGTGGGGCAAAAAGGCAGAAATTCCCTATATGTCGGGGCAAAAAGACAGATATTGTCGTTCTTTTGGGGAAAACTCAGAAATTCCACTTATTTTGGGGCAAAATTCCAGAAATTTCCCTTATTTTGGGGCAAAATTGCAGAAATTTCCCTTATTTTAGGGCAAAATTGCAGAAATTTCACTTATTTCAGAGAAAAAAAGCAAAAATTTTTCTTATTTTGGGGCTAAAAGCCAGAAATTCCAATTATTTTGGGGCAAAAATGCAGAAATTCACCTTATTTTAAGGTAAAATTGCAGAAATTTCACATATTTCAGGGCAAAAAGGCAGAAATTTCCCTTATTTTGGGGCAAAATTGCAGACATTTCACTTATTTTGTGGCAAAATTGCAGAAATTTCACTTATTTCAGGGAAAAAAGGCAGAAATTTTTCTTATTTTAGGGAAAAATTAAGAAATTCTTAATATTTTGTGGCAAAAATGCAGAAATTCCTCTTATTTTGATGTTAAAAGGCTTAAATTCCCCTTATTTTGAGGTAAAAGGTCTGAAATTCCCCTTATTTTGAGGTAAAAATGCTGAAATTCCCCTTACTTGGGTGCAAAAAGGCAGAAATTTCTCCTATTTTGGGGCAAAAAGACAGAAATTCCCCTTATTTTGTAGCAAAAATGCAGAAATTTTTATTATTTTGGAGCAAAATTGTAGAAATATCACTTATTTCAGGGTATAATTCAAAAATTCCTTTTATTTTTTTGCAACAATACAGAAATTCCATTTATTTTTCGGTAAAAAAGGAGAAATTTCACTTATTTTGAGGTAAAAAGGCAGAAATTCCTCTTATTTTGGGGCAAAAATTAAGAAATTTCCCTTTTTTTGTTGAAAAAGGTATACATTCCCCTTACTTTCGGGATAAAAAGCAGAAATTTCCCGTATTTTGAAGCATAATTGCAGAAATTCTCATAATTTTCGGGCAAAAAAGGAGAAATTCTCCTTATTTTGGAGCAAAAATACAGAAAATCTCCTTTTTTCGGAAGCAAACAGTCAGAAATTCCCCTTATTTTGGAGAAAAATTGCAAAAATTTCCTTTACATTGGGGCAGAATTGCAGAAATTTCCCTTATTTTGGGGCAAAATTGCAGAAATTTCCCTAATTGTTGGGGAAAAAGGCAGAAATTCCCTACATGTTGGGGCAAAAAGACAGAAATTCTCCTTATTTTGGGGCAAAACTCAGAAATTCCACGTATTTTGGGGCAAAATTCAAGAAATTTCCCTTATTTTGGGGCAAAATTGCAGAAATTTCACTTATTTCAGAGAAAAAAGCAAAAATTTTTTTATTTTGGGGCAAAAAGGCAGAAATTCCCATTATTTTGGGGGAAAAAGGCAGAAATTCACCTTATTTTGGGGTAAAATTGCAGAAATTTCACATATTTCAGGGCAAAAAGGCAGAAATTTCACTTATTTTGGGGCAAAATTGCAGATATTTCACTTATTTTAGGGTATTAAGTCAGAAATTCCCCTTATTTTGGGGCAAAAAAGACAGAAATTCCCTTTGTTTGTGTAAAAAAGACAGAAATTCCACTTATTTAGAGGCAAAAAGGCTGAAATTCCCCTTTTTTGGAGCAAAAATGAAGATATTTCCATTTTTTATGACAAAAAGTTATGCATTCCACTTATTTTCGGGCAACAAGACAGAAATTCTTTGCATTTTTGAGCAAAATTGCAGAAATTCCCTATATGTTGGGGCAAAAAGACAGAAATTCTCGTTCTTTTGGGGAAAAACTCAGAAATTCCACTTATTTTGGGGCAAAATTCCAGAAATTTCCTTTATTTTGGGGCAAAATTGCAGAAATTTCCCTTATTTTAGGGCAAAATTGCAGAAATTTCACTTATTTTGGGGCAAAATTGCAGAAATTTCACTTATTTCAGGGAATAAAGGCAGAAATTTTTCTTATTTTGGGGAAAAAAATTAAGAAATTCTTAATATTTTGGGGCAAAAATGCAGAAATTCCCCTTATTTTGAGGTTAAAAGGCTGAAATTCCCCTTATTTTGAGGTAAAAAAACTGAAATTCCCCTTATTTTGGGGCAAAAAGCCAAAAATTTCTCTTATTTTGGGGCAAAAAGACAGAAATTCCCCTTATTTTGTGGCAAAAAGGCAGAAATTTCTTTTATTTTGGGGCAAAATTGGAGAAATATCACTTATTTCAGGGTATAATTCAAAAATTCCTTTTATTTTGTTGCAAAAAGACAGAAATTCCATTTATTTTTTGGTAAAAAGGGAGAAATTTCACTTATTTTGAGGTAAAAAGGCAGAAATTCCTCTTATTTTGAGGCAAAAATTAAGAAATTTCCCTTTTTTGTGGAAAAAGGTATACATTCCCCTTACTTTCGGGATAAAAAGCAGAAATTCCCCGTATTTTGAAGCATACTTGCAGAAATTCTCATAATTTTCAGGCAAAAAAGCAGAAATTCTCCTTATTTTGGAGCAAAAATACAGAAAATCTCCTCTTTTCGGGAGCAAACTGTCAGAAATTCTCCTTATTTTGGGGCAAAATTGCAGATATTTCACTATTTTAGGGTAATAAGTCAGAAATTCCCCTTATTTTGGGGCAAAAAAGACAGAAATTCCCTTTGTTTGTGTAAAAAAGATTGAAATTCCACTTATTTAGAGGCAAAAAGGCTGAAATTCCCCTTATTTTGGAGCAAAAATGAAGATATTTCCCTTTTTTATGGCAAAAACTTATGCATTCCACTTATTTTCGGGCAACAAGA
Source organism: Micromys minutus (assembly GCF_963924665.1). Lineage (NCBI taxonomy): Eukaryota > Metazoa > Chordata > Mammalia > Rodentia > Muridae > Micromys > Micromys minutus. Next base: position 6,910,599 of record NW_027667467.1, on the reverse strand, counting down.
CAGAAATTCCTTGCATTTTGGAGCAAAATTGCAGAAATTCCCCTAATTGTGGGGCAAAAAGGCAGAAATTCCCTATATGTCGGGGCAAAAAGACAGATATTGTCGTTCTTTTGGGGAAAACTCAGAAATTCCACTTATTTTGGGGCAAAATTCCAGAAATTTCCCTTATTTTGGGGCAAAATTGCAGAAATTTCCCTTATTTTAGGGCAAAATTGCAGAAATTTCACTTATTTCAGAGAAAAAAAGCAAAAATTTTTCTTATTTTGGGGCTAAAAGCCAGAAATTCCAATTATTTTGGGGCAAAAATGCAGAAATTCACCTTATTTTAAGGTAAAATTGCAGAAATTTCACATATTTCAGGGCAAAAAGGCAGAAATTTCCCTTATTTTGGGGCAAAATTGCAGACATTTCACTTATTTTGTGGCAAAATTGCAGAAATTTCACTTATTTCAGGGAAAAAAGGCAGAAATTTTTCTTATTTTAGGGAAAAATTAAGAAATTCTTAATATTTTGTGGCAAAAATGCAGAAATTCCTCTTATTTTGATGTTAAAAGGCTTAAATTCCCCTTATTTTGAGGTAAAAGGTCTGAAATTCCCCTTATTTTGAGGTAAAAATGCTGAAATTCCCCTTACTTGGGTGCAAAAAGGCAGAAATTTCTCCTATTTTGGGGCAAAAAGACAGAAATTCCCCTTATTTTGTAGCAAAAATGCAGAAATTTTTATTATTTTGGAGCAAAATTGTAGAAATATCACTTATTTCAGGGTATAATTCAAAAATTCCTTTTATTTTTTTGCAACAATACAGAAATTCCATTTATTTTTCGGTAAAAAAGGAGAAATTTCACTTATTTTGAGGTAAAAAGGCAGAAATTCCTCTTATTTTGGGGCAAAAATTAAGAAATTTCCCTTTTTTTGTTGAAAAAGGTATACATTCCCCTTACTTTCGGGATAAAAAGCAGAAATTTCCCGTATTTTGAAGCATAATTGCAGAAATTCTCATAATTTTCGGGCAAAAAAGGAGAAATTCTCCTTATTTTGGAGCAAAAATACAGAAAATCTCCTTTTTTCGGAAGCAAACAGTCAGAAATTCCCCTTATTTTGGAGAAAAATTGCAAAAATTTCCTTTACATTGGGGCAGAATTGCAGAAATTTCCCTTATTTTGGGGCAAAATTGCAGAAATTTCCCTAATTGTTGGGGAAAAAGGCAGAAATTCCCTACATGTTGGGGCAAAAAGACAGAAATTCTCCTTATTTTGGGGCAAAACTCAGAAATTCCACGTATTTTGGGGCAAAATTCAAGAAATTTCCCTTATTTTGGGGCAAAATTGCAGAAATTTCACTTATTTCAGAGAAAAAAGCAAAAATTTTTTTATTTTGGGGCAAAAAGGCAGAAATTCCCATTATTTTGGGGGAAAAAGGCAGAAATTCACCTTATTTTGGGGTAAAATTGCAGAAATTTCACATATTTCAGGGCAAAAAGGCAGAAATTTCACTTATTTTGGGGCAAAATTGCAGATATTTCACTTATTTTAGGGTATTAAGTCAGAAATTCCCCTTATTTTGGGGCAAAAAAGACAGAAATTCCCTTTGTTTGTGTAAAAAAGACAGAAATTCCACTTATTTAGAGGCAAAAAGGCTGAAATTCCCCTTTTTTGGAGCAAAAATGAAGATATTTCCATTTTTTATGACAAAAAGTTATGCATTCCACTTATTTTCGGGCAACAAGACAGAAATTCTTTGCATTTTTGAGCAAAATTGCAGAAATTCCCTATATGTTGGGGCAAAAAGACAGAAATTCTCGTTCTTTTGGGGAAAAACTCAGAAATTCCACTTATTTTGGGGCAAAATTCCAGAAATTTCCTTTATTTTGGGGCAAAATTGCAGAAATTTCCCTTATTTTAGGGCAAAATTGCAGAAATTTCACTTATTTTGGGGCAAAATTGCAGAAATTTCACTTATTTCAGGGAATAAAGGCAGAAATTTTTCTTATTTTGGGGAAAAAAATTAAGAAATTCTTAATATTTTGGGGCAAAAATGCAGAAATTCCCCTTATTTTGAGGTTAAAAGGCTGAAATTCCCCTTATTTTGAGGTAAAAAAACTGAAATTCCCCTTATTTGGGGGCAAAAAGCCAAAAATTTCTCTTATTTTGGGGCAAAAAGACAGAAATTCCCCTTATTTTGTGGCAAAAAGGCAGAAATTTCTTTTATTTTGGGGCAAAATTGGAGAAATATCACTTATTTCAGGGTATAATTCAAAAATTCCTTTTATTTTGTTGCAAAAAGACAGAAATTCCATTTATTTTTTGGTAAAAAGGGAGAAATTTCACTTATTTTGAGGTAAAAAGGCAGAAATTCCTCTTATTTTGAGGCAAAAATTAAGAAATTTCCCTTTTTTGTGGAAAAAGGTATACATTCCCCTTACTTTCGGGATAAAAAGCAGAAATTCCCTGTATTTTGAAGCATACTTGCAGAAATTCTCATAATTTTCAGGCAAAAAAGCAGAAATTCTCCTTATTTTGGAGCAAAAATACAGAAAATCTCCTCTTTTCGGGAGCAAACTGTCAGAAATTCTCCTTATTTTGGGGCAAAATTGCAGAAATTTCTTTTACATTGGGGCAGAATTGCAGAAATTTCCCTTATTTTGGGGCAAAATTTCAGAAATTTCCCTAATTGTTGGGGAAAAAGGCTGAAATTCCCTACATGTTGGGGCAAAAAGACAGAAATTCTCCTTATTTTGGGGCAAAACTCAGAAATTCCACGTATTTTGGGGCAAAATTCAAGAAATTTCCCTTATTTTGGGGCAAAATTGCAGAAATTTCACTTATTTCAGAGAAAAAAGCAAAAATTTTTTTATTTTGGGGCAAAAAGGCAGAAATTCCCATTATTTTGGGGGAAAAAGGCAGAAATTCACCTTATTTTGGGGTAAAATTGCAGAAATTTCACATATTTCAGGGCAAAAAGGCAGAAATTTCCCTTATTTTGGGGCAAAATTGCAGATATTTCACTTATTTTAGGGTATTAAGTCAGAAATTCCCCTTATTTTGGGGCAAAAAAGACAGAAATTCCCTTTGTTTGTGTAAAAAAGACAGAAATTCCACTTATTTAGAGGCAAAAAGGCTGAAATTCCCCTTTTTTGGAGCAAAAATGAAGATATTTCCATTTTTTATGACAAAAAGTTATGCATTCCACTTATTTTCGGGCAACAAGACAGAAATTCTTTGCATTTTTGAGCAAAATTGCAGAAATTCCCTATATGTTGGGGCAAAAAGACAGAAATTCTCGTTCTTTTGGGGAAAAACTCAGAAATTCCACTTATTTTGGGGCAAAATTCCAGAAATTTCCTTTATTTTGGGGCAAAATTGCAGAAATTTCCCTTATTTTAGGGCAAAATTGCAGAAATTTCACTTATTTTGGGGCAAAATTGCAGAAATTTCACTTATTTCAGGGAATAAAGGCAGAAATTTTTCTTATTTTGGGGAAAAAAATTAAGAAATTCTTAATATTTTGGGGCAAAAATGCAGAAATTCCCCTTATTTTGAGGTTAAAAGGCTGAAATTCCCCTTATTTTGAGGTAAAAAAACTGAAATTCCCCTTATTTGGGGGCAAAAAGCCAAAAATTTCTCTTATTTTGGGGCAAAAAGACAGAAATTCCCCTTATTTTGTGGCAAAAAGGCAGAAATTTCTTTTATTTTGGGGCAAAATTGGAGAAATATCACTTATTTCAGGGTATAATTCAAAAATTCCTTTTATTTTGTTGCAAAAAGACAGAAATTCCATTTATTTTTGGGTAAAAAAGGAGAAATTTCACTTATTTTGAGGTAAAAAGACAGAAATTCCTCTTATTTTGGGGCAAAAATTAAGAAATTTCCCTTTTTTGTGGAAAAAGGTATACATTCCCCTTACTTTCGGGATAAAAAGCAGAAATTCCCCGTATTTTGAAGCATACTTGCAGAAATTCTCATAATTATCAGGCAAAAAAGCAGAAATTCTCCTTATTTTGGAGCAAAAATACAGAAAATCTCTTTTCGGGAGCAAACTGTCAGAAATTCCCCTTATTTTGGGGCAAAATTGCAGAAATTTCTTTTACATTGGGGCAAAATTGCAGAAATTTCCCTTATTTTGGGGCAAAATTGCAGAAATTCCCCTAATTGTTGGGCAAAGAGGCAGAAATTCCCTATATATTGGGGCAAAAAGACAGAAATCTCCTTATTTTGGGGTAAAACTCAGAAATTCCACGTATTTTGGGGCAAAATTCCAGAAATTTCCCTTATTTTGGGGCAAAATTGTAAAAATTTCCCTTATTTTGGGGCAAAATTGCAGAAATTTCACTTATTTCAGAGAAAAAAAGCAAAAATTTTTCTTATTTTGGGGCAAAAAAACAGAAATTCCATTTTTTGGGGCAAAAAGGCAGAAATTCACCTTATTTTGGGGTAAAATTGCAGAAATTTCACATATTTCAGGGAATAAAGGCAGAAATTTTTCTTATTTTGGGGAAAAAAATTAAGAAATTCTTAATATTTTGGGGCAAAAATGCAGAAATTCCCCTTATTTTGAGGTTAAAAGGCTGAAATTCCCCTTATTTTGAGGTAAAAAAACTGAAATTCCCCTTATTTGGGGGCAAAAAGCCAAAAATTTCTCTTATTTTGGGGCAAAAAGACAGAAATTCCCCTTATTTTGTGGCAAAAAGGCAGAAATTTCTTTTATTTTGGGGCAAAATTGGAGAAATATCACTTATTTCAGGGTATAATTCAAAAATTCCTTTTATTTTGTTGCAAAAAGACAGAAATTCCATTTATTTTTTGGTAAAAAGGGAGAAATTTCACTTATTTTGAGGTAAAAAGACAGAAATTCCTCTTATTTTGAGGCAAAAATTAAGAAATTTCCCTTTTTTGTGGAAAAAGGTATACATTCCCCTTACTTTCGGGATAAAAAGCAGAAATTCCCCGTATTTTGAAGCATACTTGCAGAAATTCTCATAATTTTCAGGCAAAAAAGCAGAAATTCTCCTTATTTTGGAGCAAAAATACAGAAAATCTCCTCTTTTCGGGAGCAAACTGTCAGAAATTCTCCTTATTTTGGGGCAAAATTGCAGAAATTTCTTTTACATTGGGGCAAAATTGCAGAAATTTCCCTTATTTTGGGGCAAAATTGCAGATATTCCCCTAATTGTTGGGCAAAAAGGCAGAAATTCCCTATATGTTGGGGCAAAAAGACAGAAATCTCCTTATTTTGGGGTAAAACTCAGAAATTCCACGTATTTTGGGGCAAAATTCCAGAAATTTCCCTTATTTTGGGGCAAAATTGCAGATATTTCACTATTTTAGGGTAATAAGTCAGAAATTCCCCTTATTTTGGGGCAAAAAAGACAGAAATTCCCTTTGTTTGTGTAAAAAAGATTGAAATTCCACTTATTTAGAAGCAAAAAGGCTGAAATTCCCCTTATTTTGGAGCAAAAATGAAGATATTTCCCTTTTTTATGGCAAAAACTTATGCATTCCACTTATTTTCGGGCAACAAGACAGAAATTCCTTGCATTTTGGAGCAAAATTGCAGAAATTCCCCTAATTGTGGGGCAAAAAGGCAGAAATTCCCTATATGTCGGGGCAAAAAGACAGATATTGTCGTTCTTTTGGGGAAAACTCAGAAATTCCACTTATTTTGGGGCAAAATTCCAGAAATTTCCCTTATTTTGGGGCAAAATTGCAGAAATTTCCCTTATTTTAGGGCAAAATTGCAGAAATTTCACTTATTTCAGAGAAAAAAAGCAAAAATTTTTCTTATTTTGGGGCTAAAAGCCAGAAATTCCAATTATTTTGGGGCAAAAATGCAGAAATTCACCTTATTTTAAGGTAAAATTGCAGAAATTTCACATATTTCAGGGCAAAAAGGCAGAAATTTCCCTTATTTTGGGGCAAAATTGCAGACATTTCACTTATTTTGGGGCAAAATTGCAGAAATTTCACTTATTTCAGGGAAAAAAGGCAGAAATTTTTCTTATTTTAGGGAAAAATTAAGAAATTCTTAATATTTTGTGGCAAAAATGCAGAAATTCCTCTTATTTTGATGTTAAAAGGCTTAAATTCCCCTTATTTTGAGGTAAAAAGTCTGAAATTCCCCTTATTTTGAGGTAAAAATGCTGAAATTCCCCTTACTTGGGTGCAAAAAGGCAGAAATTTCTCCTATTTTGGGGCAAAAAGACAGAAATTCCCCTTATTTTGTAGCAAAAATGCAGAAATTTTTATTATTTTGGAGCAAAATTGTAGAAATATCACTTATTTCAGGGTATAATTCAAAAATTCCTTTTATTTTTTTGTAACAATACAGAAATTCCATTTATTTTTAGGTAAAAAAGGAGAAATTTCACTTATTTTGAGGTAAAAAGGCAGAAATTCCTCTTATTTTGGGGCAAAAATTAAGAAATTTCCGTTTTTTTGTTGAAAAAGGTATACATTCCCCTTACTTTCGGGATAAAAAGCAGAAATTTCCCGTATTTTGAAGCATAATTGCAGAAATTCTCATAATTTTCGGGCAAAATCAGAAATTCTTATTTTGGAGCAAAAATACAGAAAATCTCCTTTTTTCGGAAGCAAACAGTCAGAAATTCCCCTTATTTTGGAGAAAAATTGCAAAAATTTCCTTTACATTGGGGCAGAATTGCAGAAATTTCCCTTATTTTGGGGCAAAATTGCAGAAATTTCCCTAATTGTTGGGGAAAAAGGCAGAAATTCCCTACATGTTGGGGCAAAAAGACAGAAATTCTCCTTATTTTGGGGCAAAACTCAGAAATTCCACGTATTTTGGGGCAAAATTCAAGAAATTTCCCTTATTTTGGGGCAAAATTGCAGAAATTTCACTTATTTCAGAGAAAAAAGCAAAAATTTTTTTATTTTGGGGCAAAAAGGCAGAAATTCCCATTATTTTGGGGGAAAAAGGCAGAAATTCACCTTATTTTGGGGTAAAATTGCAGAAATTTCACATATTTCAGGGCAAAAAGGCAGAAATTTCCCTTATTTTGGGGCAAAATTGCAGATATTTCACTTATTTTAGGGTATTAAGTCAGAAATTCCCCTTATTTTGGGCCAAAAAGGCAGAAATTCCCTTTGTTTGTGTAAAAAAGACAGAAATTCCACTTATTTAGAGGCAAAAAGGCTGAAATTCCCCTTTTTTTGGAGCAAAAATGAAGATATTTCCATTTTTTATGACAAAAAGTTATGCATTCCACTTATTTTCGGGCAACAAGACAGAAATTCTTTGCATTTTTGAGCAAAATTGCAGAAATTCCCTATATGTTGGGGCAAAAAGACAGAAATTCTCGTTCTTTTGGGGAAAAACTCAGAAATTCCACTTATTTTGGGGCAAAATTCCAGAAATTTCCTTTATTTTGGGGCAAAATTGCAGAAATTTCCCTTATTTTAGGGCAAAATTGCAGAAATTTCACTTATTTTGGGGCAAAATTGCAGAAATTTCACTTATTTCAGGGAATAAAGGCAGAAATTTTTCTTATTTTGGGGAAAAAAATTAAGAAATTCTTAATATTTTGGGGCAAAAATGCAGAAATTCCCCTTATTTTGAGGTTAAAAGGCTGAAATTCCCCTTATTTTGAGGTAAAAAAACTGGAATTCCCCTTATTTTGGGGCAAAAAGCCAAAAATTTCTCTTATTTTGGGGCAAAAAGACAGAAATTCCCCTTATTTTGTGGCAAAAAGGCAGAAATTTCTTTTATTTTGGGGCAAAATTGGAGAAATATCACTTATTTCAGGGTATAATTCAAAAATTCCTTTTATTTTGTTGCAAAAAGACAGAAATTCCATTTATTTTTGGGTAAAAAAGGAGAAATTTCACTTATTTTGAGGTAAAAAGACAGAAATTCCTCTTATTTTGGGGCAAAAATTAAGAAATTTCCCTTTTTTGTGGAAAAAGGTATACATTCCCCTTACTTTCGGGATAAAAAGCAGAAATTCCCCGTATTTTGAAGCATACTTGCAGAAATTCTCATAATTATCAGGCAAAAAAGCAGAAATTCTCCTTATTTTGGAGCAAAAATACAGAAAATCTCTTTTCGGGAGCAAACTGTCAGAAATTCCCCTTATTTTGGGGCAAAATTGCAGAAATTTCTTTTACATTGGGGCAAAATTGCAGAAATTTCCCTTATTTTGGGGCAAAATTGCAGAAATTCCCCTAATTGTTGGGCAAAAAGGCAGAAATTCCCTATATATTGGGGCAAAAAGACAGAAATCTCCTTATTTTGGGGTAAAACTCAGAAATTCCACGTATTTTGGGGCAAAATTCCAGAAATTTCCCTTATTTTGGGGCAAAATTGTAAAAATTTCCCTTATTTTGGGGCAAAATTGCAGAAATTTCACTTATTTCAGAGAAAAAAAGCAAAAATTTTTCTTATTTTGGGGCAAAAAAACAGAAATTCCATTTTTTGGGGCAAAAAGGCAGAAATTCACCTTATTTTGGGGTAAAATTGCAGAAATTTCACATATTTCAGGGAATAAAGGCAGAAATTTTTCTTATTTTGGGGAAAAAAATTAAGAAATTCTTAATATTTTGGGGCAAAAATGCAGAAATTCCCCTTATTTTGAGGTTAAAAGGCTGAAATTCCCCTTATTTTGAGGTAAAAAAACTGAAATTCCCCTTATTTGGGGGCAAAAAGCCAAAAATTTCTCTTATTTTGGGGCAAAAAGACAGAAATTCCCCTTATTTTGTGGCAAAAAGGCAGAAATTTCTTTTATTTTGGGGCAAAATTGGAGAAATATCACTTATTTCAGGGTATAATTCAAAAATTCCTTTTATTTTGTTGCAAAAAGACAGAAATTCCATTTATTTTTTGGTAAAAAGGGAGAAATTTCACTTATTTTGAGGTAAAAAGGCAGAAATTCCTCTTATTTTGAGGCAAAAATTAAGAAATTTCCCTTTTTTGTGGAAAAAGGTATACATTCCCCTTACTTTCGGGATAAAAAGCAGAAATTCCCCGTATTTTGAAGCATACTTGCAGAAATTCTCATAATTTTCAGGCAAAAAAGCAGAAATTCTCCTTATTTTGGAGCAAAAATACAGAAAATCTCCTCTTTTCGGGAGCAAACTGTCAGAAATTCTCCTTATTTTGGGGCAAAATTGCAGAAATTTCTTTTACATTGGGGCAAAATTGCAGAAATTTCCCTTATTTTGGGGCAAAATTGCAGAAATTCCCCTAATTGTTGGGCAAAAAGGCAGAAATTCCCTATATGTTGGGGCAAAAAGACAGAAATCTCCTTATTTTGGGGTAAAACTCAGAAATTCCACGTATTTTGGGGCAAAATTCCAGAAATTTCCCTTATTTTGGGGCAAAATTGCAGATATTTCACTATTTTAGGGTAATAAGTCAGAAATTCCCCTTATTTTGGGGCAAAAAAGACAGAAATTCCCTTTGTTTGTGTAAAAAAGATTGAAATTCCACTTATTTAGAGGCAAAAAGGCTGAAATTCCCCTTATTTTGGAGCAAAAATGAAGATATTTCCTTTTTTTATGGCAAAAAGTTATGCATTCCACTTATTTTCGGGCAACAAGACAGAAATTCCTTGCATTTTGGAGCAAAATTGCAGAAATTCCCCTAATTGTGGGGCAAAAAGGCAGAAATTCCCTATATGTCGGGGCAAAAAGACAGATATTGTCGTTCTTTTGGGGAAAACTCAGAAATTCCACTTATTTTGGGGCAAAATTCCAGAAATTTCCCTTATTTTGGGGCAAAATTGCAGAAATTTCCCTTATTTTAGGGCAAAATTGCAGAAATTTCACTTATTTCAGAGAAAAAAAGCAAAAATTTTTCTTATTTTGGGGCTAAAAGCCAGAAATTCCAATTATTTTGGGGCAAAAATGCAGAAATTCACCTTATTTTAAGGTAAAATTGCAGAAATTTCACATATTTCAGGGCAAAAAGGCAGAAATTTCCCTTATTTTGGGGCAAAATTGCAGACATTTCACTTATTTTGGGGCAAAATTGCAGAAATTTCACTTATTTCAGGGAAAAAAGGCAGAAATTTTTCTTATTTTAGGGAAAAATTAAGAAATTCTTAATATTTTGTGGCAAAAATGCAGAAATTCCTCTTATTTTGATGTTAAAAGGCTTAAATTCCCCTTATTTTGAGGTAAAAAGTCTGAAATTCCCCTTATTTTGAGGTAAAAATGCTGAAATTCCCCTTACTTGGGTGCAAAAAGGCAGAAATTTCTCCTATTTTGGGGCAAAAAGACAGAAATTCCCCTTATTTTGTAGCAAAAATGCAGAAATTTTTATTATTTTGGAGCAAAATTGTAGAAATATCACTTATTTCAGGGTATAATTCAAAAATTCCTTTTATTTTTTTGCAACAATACAGAAATTCCATTTATTTTTCGGTAAAAAAGGAGAAATTTCACTTATTTTGAGGTAAAAAGGCAGAAATTCCTCTTATTTTGGGGCAAAAATTAAGAAATTTCCCTTTTTTTGTTGAAAAAGGTATACATTCCCCTTACTTTCGGGATAAAAAGCAGAAATTTCCCGTATTTTGAAGCATAATTGCAGAAATTCTCATAATTTTCGGGCAAAAAAGCAGAAATTCTCCTTATTTTGGAGCAAAAATACAGAAAATCTCCTTTTTTCGGAAGCAAACAGTCAGAAATTCCCCTTATTTTGGAGAAAAATTGCAAAAATTTCCTTTACATTGGGGCAGAATTGCAGAAATTTCCCTTATTTTGGGGCAAAATTGCAGAAATTTCCCTAATTGTTGGGGAAAAAGGCAGAAATTCCCTACATGTTGGGGCAAAAAGACAGAAATTCTCCTTATTTTGGGGCAAAACTCAGAAATTCCACGTATTTTGGGGCAAAATTCAAGAAATTTCCCTTATTTTGGGGCAAAATTGCAGAAATTTCACTTATTTCAGAGAAAAAAGCAAAAATTTTTTTATTTTGGGGCAAAAAGGCAGAAATTCCCATTATTTTGGGGGAAAAAGGCAGAAATTCACCTTATTTTGGGGTAAAATTGCAGAAATTTCACATATTTCAGGGCAAAAAGGCAGAAATTTCCCTTATTTTGGGGCAAAATTGCAGATATTTCACTTATTTTAGGGTATTAAGTCAGAAATTCCCCTTATTTTGGGGCAAAAAAGACAGAAATTCCCTTTGTTTGTGTAAAAAAGACAGAAATTCCACTTATTTAGAGGCAAAAAGGCTGAAATTCCCCTTTTTTGGAGCAAAAATGAAGATATTTCCATTTTTTATGACAAAAAGTTATGCATTCCACTTATTTTCGGGCAACAAGACAGAAATTCTTTGCATTTTTGAGCAAAATTGCAGAAATTCCCTATATGTTGGGGCAAAAAGACAGAAATTCTCGTTCTTTTGGGGAAAAACTCAGAAATTCCACTTATTTTGGGGCAAAATTCCAGAAATTTCCTTTATTTTGGGGCAAAATTGCAGAAATTTCCCTTATTTTAGGGCAAAATTGCAGAAATTTCACTTATTTTGGGGCAAAATTGCAGAAATTTCACTTATTTCAGGGAATAAAGGCAGAAATTTTTCTTATTTTGGGGAAAAAAATTAAGAAATTCTTAATATTTTGGGGCAAAAATGCAGAAATTCCCCTTATTTTGAGGTTAAAAGGCTGAAATTCCCCTTATTTTGAGGTAAAAAACTGAAATTCCCCTTGTTTGGGGGCAAAAAGCCAAAAATTTCTCTTATTTTGGGGCAAAAAGACAGAAATTCCCCTTATTTTGTGGCAAAAGGCAGAAATTTCTTTTATTTTGGGGCAAAATTGGAGAAATATCACTTATTTCAGGGTATAATTCAAAAATTCCTTTTATTTTGTTGCAAAAAGACAGAAATTCCATTTATTTTTGGGTAAAAAAGGAGAAATTTCACTTATTTTGAGGTAAAAAGACAGAAATTCCTCTTATTTTGGGGCAAAAATTAAGAAATTTCCCTTTTTTGTGGAAAAAGATATACATTCCCCTTACTTTCGGGATAAAAAGCAGAAATTCCCCGTATTTTGAAGCATACTTGCAGAAATTCTCATAATTATCTGGCAAAAAAGCAGAAATTCTCTTTATTTTGGAGCAAAAATACAGAAAATCTCCTCTTTTCGGGAGCAAACTGTCAGAAATTCCCCTTATTTTGGGGCAAAATTGCAGAAATTTCTTTTACATTGGGGCAAAATTGCAGAAATTTCCCTTATTTTGGGGCAAAATTGCAGAAATTCCCCTAATTGTTGGGCAAAAAGGCAGAAATTCCCTATATATTGGGGCAAAAAGACAGAAATCTCCTTATTTTGGGGTAAAACTCAGAAATTCCACGTATTTTGGGGCAAAATTCAAGAAATTTCCCTTATTTTGGGGCAAAATTGCAGAAATTTCACTTATTTCAGAGAAAAAAGCAAAAATTTTTTTATTTTGGGGCAAAAAGGCAGAAATTCCCATTATTTTGGGGGAAAAAGGCAGAAATTCACCTTATTTTGGGGGAAAATTGCAGAAATTTCACATATTTCAGGGCAAAAAGGCAGAAATTTCCCTTATTTTGGGGCAAAATTGCAGATATTTCACTTATTTTAGGGTATTAAGTCAGAAATTCCCCTTATTTTGGGCCAAAAAGGCAGAAATTCCCTTTGTTTGTGTAAAAAAGACAGAAATTCCACTTATTTAGAGGCAAAAAGGCTGAAATTCCCCTTTTTTTGGAGCAAAAATGAAGATATTTCCATTTTTTATGACAAAAAGTTATGCATTCCACTTATTTTCGGGCAACAAGACAGAAATTCTTTGCATTTTTGAGCAAAATTGCAGAAATTCCCTATATGTTGGGGCAAAAAGACAGAAATTCTCGTTCTTTTGGGGAAAAACTCAGAAATTCCACTTATTTTGGGGCAAAATTCCAGAAATTTCCTTTATTTTGGGGCAAAATTGCAGAAATTTCCCTTATTTTAGGGCAAAATTGCAGAAATTTCACTTATTTTGGGGCAAAATTGCAGAAATTTCACTTATTTCAGGGAATAAAGGCAGAAATTTTTCTTATTTTGGGGAAAAAAATTAAGAAATTCTTAATATTTTGGGGCAAAAATGCAGAAATTCCCCTTATTTTGAGGTTAAAAGGCTGAAATTCCCCTTATTTTGAGGTAAAAAAACTGAAATTCCCCTTATTTTGGGGCAAAAAGCCAAAAATTTCTCTTATTTTGGGGCAAAAAGACAGAAATTCCCCTTATTTTGTGGCAAAAAGGCAGAAATTTCTTTTATTTTGGGGCAAAATTGGAGAAATATCACTTATTTCAGGGTATAATTCAAAAATTCCTTTTATTTTGTTGCAAAAAGACAGAAATTCCATTTATTTTTGGGTAAAAAAGGAGAAATTTCACTTATTTTGAGGTAAAAAGACAGAAATTCCTCTTATTTTGGGGCAAAAATTAAGAAATTTCCCTTTTTTGTGGAAAAAGCTATACATTCCCCTTACTTTCGGGATAAAAAGCAGAAATTCCCCGTATTTTGAAGCATACTTGCAGAAATTCTCATAATTATCAGGCAAAAAAGCAGAAATTCTCCTTATTTTGGAGCAAAAATACAGAAAATCTCTTTTCGGGAGCAAACTGTCAGAAATTCCCCTTATTTTGGGGCAAAATTGCAGAAATTTCTTTTACATTGGGGCAAAATTGCAGAAATTTCCCTTATTTTGGGGCAAAATTGCAGAAATTCCCCTAATTGTTGGGCAAAAAGGCAGAAATTCCCTATATATTGGGGCAAAAAGACAGAAATCTCCTTATTTTGGGGTAAAACTCAGAAATTCCACGTATTTTGGGGCAAAATTCCAGAAATTTCCCTTATTTTGGGGCAAAATTGTAAAAATTTCCCTTATTTTGGGGCAAAATTGCAGAAATTTCACTTATTTCAGAGAAAAAAAGCAAAAATTTTTCTTATTTTGGGGCAAAAAAACAGAAATTCCATTTTTTGGGGCAAAAAGGCAGAAATTCACCTTATTTTGGGGTAAAATTGCAGAAATTTCACATATTTCAGGGAATAAAGGCAGAAATTTTTCTTATTTTGGGGAAAAAAATTAAGAAATTCTTAATATTTTGGGGCAAAAATGCAGAAATTCCCCTTATTTTGAGGTTAAAAGGCTGAAATTCCCCTTATTTTGAGGTAAAAAAACTGAAATTCCCCTTATTTGGGGGCAAAAAGCCAAAAATTTCTCTTATTTTGGGGCAAAAAGACAGAAATTCCCCTTATTTTGTGGCAAAAAGGCAGAAATTTCTTTTATTTTGGGGCAAAATTGGAGAAATATCACTTATTTCAGGGTATAATTCAAAAATTCCTTTTATTTTGTTGCAAAAAGACAGAAATTCCATTTATTTTTTGGTAAAAAGGGAGAAATTTCACTTATTTTGAGGTAAAAAGGCAGAAATTCCTCTTATTTTGAGGCAAAAATTAAGAAATTTCCCTTTTTTGTGGAAAAAGGTATACATTCCCCTTACTTTCGGGATAAAAAGCAGAAATTCCCCGTATTTTGAAGCATACTTGCAGAAATTCTCATAATTTTCAGGCAAAAAAGCAGAAATTCTCCTTATTTTGGAGCAAAAATACAGAAAATCTCCTCTTTTCGGGAGCAAACTGTCAGAAATTCTCCTTATTTTGGGGCAAAATTGCAGAAATTTCTTTTACATTGGGGCAAAATTGCAGAAATTTCCCTTATTTTGGGGCAAAATTGCAGAAATTCCCCTAATTGTTGGGCAAAAAGGCAGAAATTCCCTATATGTTGGGGCAAAAAGACAGAAATCTCCTTATTTTGGGGTAAAACTCAGAAATTCCACGTATTTTGGGGCAAAATTCCAGAAATTTCCCTTATTTTGGGGCAAAATTGCAGATATTTCACTATTTTAGGGTAATAAGTCAGAAATTCCCCTTATTTTGGGGCAAAAAAGACAGAAATTCCCTTTGTTTGTGTAAAAAAGATTGAAATTCCACTTATTTAGAGGCAAAAAGGCTGAAATTCCCCTTATTTTGGAGCAAAAATGAAGATATTTCCCTTTTTTATGGCAAAAACTTATGCATTCCACTTATTTTCGGGCAACAAGACAGAAATTCCTTGCATTTTGGAGCAAAATTGCAGAAATTCCCCTAATTGTGGGGCAAAAAGGCAGAAATTCCCTATATGTCGGGGCAAAAAGACAGATATTGTCGTTCTTTTGGGGAAAACTCAGAAATTCCACTTATTTTGGGGCAAAATTCCAGAAATTTCCCTTATTTTGGGGCAAAATTGCAGAAATTTCCCTTATTTTAGGGCAAAATTGCAGAAATTTCACTTATTTCAGAGAAAAAAAGCAAAAATTTTTCTTATTTTGGGGCTAAAAGCCAGAAATTCCAATTATTTTGGGGCAAAAATGCAGAAATTCACCTTATTTTAAGGTAAAATTGCAGAAATTTCACATATTTCAGGGCAAAAAGGCAGAAATTTCCCTTATTTTGGGGCAAAATTGCAGACATTTCACTTATTTTGGGGCAAAATTGCAGAAATTTCACTTATTTCAGGGAAAAAAGGCAGAAATTTTTCTTATTTTAGGGAAAAATTAAGAAATTCTTAATATTTTGTGGCAAAAATGCAGAAATTCCTCTTATTTTGATGTTAAAAGGCTTAAATTCCCCTTATTTTGAGGTAAAAAGTCTGAAATTCCCCTTATTTTGAGGTAAAAATGCTGAAATTCCCCTTACTTGGGTGCAAAAAGGCAGAAATTTCTCCTATTTTGGGGCAAAAAGACAGAAATTCCCCTTATTTTGTAGCAAAAATGCAGAAATTTTTATTATTTTGGAGCAAAATTGTAGAAATATCACTTATTTCAGGGTATAATTCAAAAATTCCTTTTATTTTTTTGCAACAATACAGAAATTCCATTTATTTTTCGGTAAAAAAGGAGAAATTTCACTTATTTTGAGGTAAAAAGGCAGAAATTCCTCTTATTTTGGGGCAAAAATTAAGAAATTTCCCTTTTTTTGTTGAAAAAGGTATACATTCCCCTTACTTTCGGGATAAAAAGCAGAAATTTCCCGTATTTTGAAGCATAATTGCAGAAATTCTCATAATTTTCGGGCAACAAAGCAGAAATTCTCCTTATTTTGGAGCAAAAATACAGAAAATCTCCTTTTTTCGGAAGCAAACAGTCAGAAATTCCCCTTATTTTGGAGAAAAATTGCAAAAATTTCCTTTACATTGGGGCAGAATTGCAGAAATTTCCCTTATTTTGGGGCAAAATTGCAGAAATTTCCCTAATTGTTGGGGAAAAAGGCAGAAATTCCCTACATGTTGGGGCAAAAAGACAGAAATTCTCCTTATTTTGGGGCAAAACTCAGAAATTCCACGTATTTTGGGGCAAAATTCAAGAAATTTCCCTTATTTTGGGGCAAAATTGCAGAAATTTCACTTATTTCAGAGAAAAAAGCAAAAATTTTTTTATTTTGGGGCAAAAAGGCAGAAATTCCCATTATTTTGGGGGAAAAAGGCAGAAATTCACCTTATTTTGGGGTAAAATTGCAGAAATTTCACATATTTCAGGGCAAAAAGGCAGAAATTTCCCTTATTTTGGGGCAAAATTGCAGATATTTCACTTATTTTAGGGTATTAAGTCAGAAATTCCCCTTATTTTGGGGCAAAAAAGACAGAAATTCCCTTTGTTTGTGTAAAAAAGACAGAAATTCCACTTATTTAGAGGCAAAAAGGCTGAAATTCCCCTTTTTTGGAGCAAAAATGAAGATATTTCCATTTTTTATGACAAAAAGTTATGCATTCCACTTATTTTCGGGCAACAAGACAGAAATTCTTTGCATTTTTGAGCAAAATTGCAGAAATTCCCTATATGTTGGGGCAAAAAGACAGAAATTCTCGTTCTTTTGGGGAAAAACTCAGAAATTCCACTTATTTTGGGGCAAAATTCCAGAAATTTCCTTTATTTTGGGGCAAAATTGCAGAAATTTCCCTTATTTTAGGGCAAAATTGCAGAAATTTCACTTATTTTGGGGCAAAATTGCAGAAATTTCACTTATTTCAGGGAATAAAGGCAGAAATTTTTCTTATTTTGGGGAAAAAAATTAAGAAATTCTTAATATTTTGGGGCAAAAATGCAGAAATTCCCCTTATTTTGAGGTTAAAAGGCTGAAATTCCCCTTATTTTGAGGTAAAAAAACTGAAATTCCCCTTGTTTGGGGGCAAAAAGCCAAAAATTTCTCTTATTTTGGGGCAAAAAGACAGAAATTCCCCTTATTTTGTGGCAAAAGGCAGAAATTTCTTTTATTTTGGGGCAAAATTGGAGAAATATCACTTATTTCAGGGTATAATTCAAAAATTCCTTTTATTTTGTTGCAAAAAGACAGAAATTCCATTTATTTTTGGGTAAAAAAGGAGAAATTTCACTTATTTTGAGGTAAAAAGACAGAAATTCCTCTTATTTTGGGGCAAAAATTAAGAAATTTTTCTTTTTTGTGGAAAAAGATATACATTCCCCTTACTTTCGGGATAAAAAGCAGAAATTCCCCGTATTTTGAAGCATACTTGCAGAAATTCTCATAATTATCTGGCAAAAAAGCAGAAATTCTCTTTATTTTGGAGCAAAAATACAGAAAATCTCCTCTTTTCGGGAGCAAACTGTCAGAAATTCCCCTTATTTTGGGGCAAAATTGCAGAAATTTCTTTTACATTGGGGCAAAATTGCAGAAATTTCCCTTATTTTGGGGCAAAATTGCAGAAATTCCCCTAATTGTTGGGCAAAAAGGCAGAAATTCCCTATATATTGGGGCAAAAAGACAGAAATCTCCTTATTTTGGGGTAAAACTCAGAAATTCCACGTATTTTGGGGCAAAATTCCAGAAATTTCCCTTATTTTGGGGCAAAATTGTAAAAATTTCCCTTATTTTGGGGCAAAATTGCAGAAATTTCACTTATTTCAGAGAAAAAAAGCAAAAATTTTTCTTATTTTGGGGCAAAAAAACAGAAATTCCATTTTTTGGGGCAAAAAGGCAGAAATTCACCTTATTTTGGGGTAAAATTGCAGAAATTTCACATATTTCAGGGAATAAAGGCAGAAATTTTTCTTATTTTGGGGAAAAAATTAAGAAATTCTTAATATTTTAGGGCAAAAATGCAGAAATTCCCCTTATTTTGAGGTTAAAAGGCTGAAATTCCCCTTATTTTGAGGTAAAAAAACTGAAATTCCCCTTATTTGGGGAAAAAAGCCAAAAATTTCTCTTATTTTGGGGCAAAAAGACAGAAATTCCCCTTATTTTGTGGCAAAAAGGCAGAAATTTCTTTTATTTTGGGGCAAAATTGGAGAAATATCACTTATTTCAGGGTATAATTCAAAAATTCTTTTTATTTTGTTGCAAAAAGACAGAAATTCCATTTATTTTTTGGTAAAAAGGGAGAAATTTCACTTATTTTGAGGTAAAAAGACAGAAATTCCTCTTATTTTGAGGCAAAAATTAAGAAATTTCCCTTTTTTGTGGAAAAAGGTATACATTCCCCTTACTTTCGGGATAAAAAGCAGAAATTCCCCGTATTTTGAAGCATACTTGCAGAAATTCTCATAATTTTCAGGCAAAAAAGCAGAAATTCTCCTTATTTTGGAGCAAAAATACAGAAAATCTCCTCTTTTCGGGAGCAAACTGTCAGAAATTCTCCTTATTTTGGGGCAAAATTGCAGAAATTTCTTTTACATTGGGGCAAAATTGCAGAAATTTCCCTTATTTTGGGGCAAAATTGCAGAAATTCCCCTAATTGTTGGGCAAAAAGGCAGAAATTCCCTATATGTTGGGGCAAAAAGACAGAAATCTCCTTATTTTGGGGTAAAACTCAGAAATTCCACGTATTTTGGGGCAAAATTCCAGAAATTTCCCTTATTTTGGGGCAAAATTGCAGATATTTCACTATTTTAGGGTAATAAGTCAGAAATTCCCCTTATTTTGGGGCAAAAAAGACAGAAATTCCCTTTGTTTGTGTAAAAAAGACAGAAATTCCACTTATTTAGAGGCAAAAAGGCTGAAATTCCCCTTATTTTGGAGCAAAAATGAAGATATTTCCATTTTTTATGGCAAAAAGTTATGCATTCCACTTATTTTCGGGCAACAAGACTGAAATTCCTTGCATTTTTGAGCAAAATTGCAGAAATTCCCCTAATTGTGGGGCAAAAAGGCAGAAATTCCCTATATGTTGGGGCAAAAAGACAGAAATTCTCGTTCTATTGGAGCAAAACTCAGAAATTCCACTTATTTTGGGGTAAATTCCAGAAATTTCCCTTTTTTGGGGCAAAATTGCAGAAATTTTCCTTATTTTGGGGCAAAATTGCAGAAATTTCCCTAATTGTTGGGAAAAAAAGCAGAAATTCCCTATATGTTGGGGCAAAAAGACAGAAATTCTCCTTATTTTGGGGCAAAACTCAGAAATTCCACGTATTTTGGGGCAAAATTGCAGAAATTTCCCTTATTTTGGGGCAAAATTGCAGAAATTTCCCTTATTTTGGGGCAAAATTGCAGAAATTTCACTTATTTCAGAGAAAAAAAGCAAAAATTTTTCTTATTTTAGGGATAAAAAACAGAAATTCCCATTATTTTGGGGCAAAAAGGCAGAAATTCACCTTATTTTGGGGTAAAATTGCAGAAATTTTACATATTTAGGGGAAAAAGGAAGAAATTTCCCTTATTTTGGGGCAAAATTGCAGATATTTCACTATTTTAGGGTAATAAGTCAGAAATTCCCATTATTTTGGGGCAAAAAAGACAGAAATTCCCTTTGTTTGTGTAAAAAGGACAGAAATTCCACTTATTTAGAGGCAAAAAGGCTGAAATTCCCCTTATTTTGGAGCAAAAATGAAGATATTTCCATTTTTATGGCAAAAAGTTATGATTTCCACTTATTTTCGGGCAACAAGACTGAAATTCCTTGCATTTTTGAGCAAAATTGCAGAAATTCCCCTAATTGTGGGGCAAAAAGGCAGAAATTCCCTATATGTTGGGGCAAAAAGACAGAAATTCTCATTCTATTGGGGCAAAACTCAGAAATTCCACTTATTTTGGGGTAAATTCCAGAAATTTCCCTTTTTTGGGGCAAAATTGCAGAAATTTCCTTTATTTTGGGGCAAAATTGCAGAAATTTCCCTAATTGTTGGGAAAAAAGGCAGAAATTCCCTATATGTAGGGGCAAAAAGACAGAAATTCTCCTTATTTTGGGGCAAAACTCAGAAATTCCACGTATTTTGGGGCAAAATTGCAGAAATTTCCCTTATTTTGGGGCAAAATTTCAGAAATTTCCCTTATTTTGGGGCAAAATTGCAGAAATTTCACTTATTTCAGAGAAAAAAAGCAAAAATTTTTCTTATTTATGGATAAAAAACAGAAATTCCCATTATTTTGGGGCAAAAAGGCAGAAATTCACCTTATTTTGGGGTAAATTTGCAGAAATTTCACAAATATCAGGGCAAAAAGGCAGAAATTTCTCTTATTTTAGGGCAAAATTGCAGAAATTTCACTTATTTCAGAGAAAAAAAGCAAAAATTTTTTTATTTTGGGGCAAAAAGGTAGAAATTCCCATTATTTTGGGGGAAAAATGCAGAAATTCACTTTATTTTGGGGTAAAATTGCAGAAATTTCACATATTTCAGGGCAAAAAGGCAGAAATTTCCCTTATTTTGGGGCAAAATTGCAGATATTTCACTTATTTTAGGGTAATAAGTCAGAAATTCCCCTTATTTTGGGGCAAAAAATACAGAAATTCCCTTTGTTTGTGTAAAAAAGATAGAAATTCCACTTATTTAGAGGCAAAAAGGCTGAAATTCCCCTTATTTTGGAGCAAAAATGAAGATATTTCCCTTTTTTATGGCAAAAACTTATGCATTCCACTTATTTTCGGGCAACAAGACAGAAATTCCTTGCATTTTGGAGCAAAATTGCAGAAATTCCCCTAATTGTGGGGCAAAAAGGCAGAAATTCCCTATATGTCGGGGCAAAAAGACAGATATTGTCGTTCTTTTGGGGAAAACTCAGAAATTCCACTTATTTTGGGGCAAAATTCCAGAAATTTCCCTTATTTTGGGGCAAAATTGCAGAAATTTCCCTTATTTTAGGGCAAAATTGCAGAAATTTCACTTATTTCAGAGAAAAAAAGCAAAAATTTTTCTTATTTTGGGGCTAAAAGCCAGAAATTCCAATTATTTTGGGGCAAAAATGCAGAAATTCACCTTATTTTAAGGTAAAATTGCAGAAATTTCACATATTTCAGGGCAAAAAGGCAGAAATTTCCCTTATTTTGGGGCAAAATTGCAGACATTTCACTTATTTTGGGGCAAAATTGCAGAAATTTCACTTATTTCAGGGAAAAAAGGCAGAAATTTTTCTTATTTTAGGGAAAAATTAAGAAATTCTTAATATTTTGTGGCAAAAATGCAGAAATTCCTCTTATTTTGATGTTAAAAGGCTTAAATTCCCCTTATTTTGAGGTAAAAAGTCTGAAATTCCCCTTATTTTGAGGTAAAAATGCTGAAATTCCCCTTACTTGGGTGCAAAAAGGCAGAAATTTCTCCTATTTTGGGGCAAAAAGACAGAAATTCCCCTTATTTTGTAGCAAAAATGCAGAAATTTTTATTATTTTGGAGCAAAATTGTAGAAATATCACTTATTTCAGGGTATAATTCAAAAATTCCTTTTATTTTTTTGCAACAATACAGAAATTCCATTTATTTTTCGGTAAAAAAGGAGAAATTTCACTTATTTTGAGGTAAAAAGGCAGAAATTCCTCTTATTTTGGGGCAAAAATTAAGAAATTTCCCTTTTTTTGTTGAAAAAGGTATACATTCCCCTTACTTTCGGGATAAAAAGCAGAAATTTCCCGTATTTTGAAGCATAATTGCAGAAATTCTCATAATTTTCGGGCAACAAAGCAGAAATTCTCCTTATTTTGGAGCAAAAATACAGAAAATCTCCTTTTTTCGGAAGCAAACAGTCAGAAATTCCCCTTATTTTGGAGAAAAATTGCAAAAATTTCCTTTACATTGGGGCAGAATTGCAGAACTTTCCCTTATTTTGGGGCAAAATTGCAGAAATTTCCCTAATTGTTGGGGAAAAAGGCAGAAATTCCCTACATGTTGGGGCAAAAAGACAGAAATTCTCCTTATTTTGGGGCAAAACTCAGAAATTCCACGTATTTTGGGGCAAAATTCAAGAAATTTCCCTTATTTTGGGGCAAAATTGCAGAAATTTCACTTATTTCAGAGAAAAAAGCAAAAATTTTTTTATTTTGGGGCAAAAAGGCAGAAATTCCCATTATTTTGGGGGAAAAAGGCAGAAATTCACCTTATTTTGGGGTAAAATTGCAGAAATTTCACATATTTCAGGGCAAAAAGGCAGAAATTTCCCTTATTTTGGGGCAAAATTGCAGATATTTCACTTATTTTAGGGTATTAAGTCAGAAATTCCCCTTATTTTGGGGCAAAAAAGACAGAAATTCCCTTTGTTTGTGTAAAAAAGACAGAAATTCCACTTATTTAGAGGCAAAAAGGCTGAAATTCCCCTTTTTTTGGAGCAAAAATGAAGATATTTCCATTTTTTATGACAAAAACTTATGCATTCCACTTATTTTCGGGCAACAAGACAGAAATTCTTTGCATTTTTGAGCAGAATTGCAGATATTCCCTATATGTTGGGGCAAAAAGACAGAAATTCTCGTTCTTTTGGGGAAAAACTCAGAAATTCCACTTATTTTGGGGCAAAATTCCAGAAATTTCCTTTATTTTGGAGCAAAATTGCAGAAATTTCCCTTATTTTAGGGCACAATTGCAGAAATTTCACTTATTTTGGGGCAAAATTGCAGAAATTTCACTTATTTCAGGGAATAAAGGCAGAAATTTTTCTTATTTTGGGGAAAAAATTAAGAAATTCTTAATATTTTGGGGCAAAAATGCAGAAATTCCCCTTATTTTGAGGTTAAAAGGCTGAAATTCCCCTTATTTTGAGGTAAAAAAACTGAAATTCCCCTTATTTGGGGGCAAAAAGCCAAAAATTTCTCTTATTTTGGGGCAAAAAGACAGAAATTCCCCTTATTTTGTGGCAAAAAGGCAGAAATTTCTTTTATTTTGGGGCAAAATTGGAGAAATATCACTTATTTCAGGGTATAATTCAAAAATTCCTTTTATTTTGTTGCAAAAAGACAGAAATTCCATTTATTTTTGGGTAAAAAAGGAGAAATTTCACTTATTTTGAGGTAAAAAGGCAGAAATTCCTCTTATTTTGGGGCAAAAATTAAGAAATTTCCCTTTTTTGTGGAAAAAGGTATACATTCCCCTTACTTTCGGGATAAAAAGCAGAAATTCCCCGTATTTTGAAGCATACTTGCAGAAATTCTCATAATTTTCAGGCAAAAAAGCAGAAATTCTCCTTATTTTGGAGCAAAAATACAGAAAATCTCCTCTTTTCGGGAGCAAACTGTCAGAAATTCCCCTTATTTTGGGGCAAAATTGCAGAAATTTCTTTTACATTTGGGCAAAATTGCAGAAATTTCCCTTATTTTGGGGCAAAATTGCAGAAATTCCCCTAATTGTTGGGCAAAAAGGCAGAAATTCCCTATATGTTGGGGCAAAAAGACAGAAATCTCCTTATTTTCGGGTAAAACTCAGAAATTCCACGTATTTTGGGGCAAAATTCCAGAAATTTCCCTTATTTTGGGGCAAAATTGTAAAAATTTCCCTTATTTTGGGGCAAAATTGCAGAAATTTCACTTATTTCAGAGAAAAAAAGCAAAAATTTTTCTTATTTTGGGGCAAAAAAACAGAAATTCCATTTTTTGGGGCAAAAAGGCAGAAATTCACCTTATTTTGGGGTAAAATTGCAGAAATTTCACATATTTCAGGAAATAAAGGCAGAAATTTTTCTTATTTTGGGGAAAAAAATTAAGAAATTCTTAATATTTTGGGGCAAAAATGTAGAAATTCCCCTTATTTTGAGGTTAAAAGGCTGAAATTCCCCTTATTTTGAGGTAAAAAAACTGAAATTCCCCTTTTTTGGGGGCAAAAAGCCAAAAATTTCTCTTATTTTGGGGCAAAAAGACAGAAATTCCCCTTATTTTGTGGCAAAAAGGCAGAAATTTCTTTTATTTTGGGGCAAAATTGGAGAAATATCACTTATTTCAGGGTATAATTCAAAAATTCCTTTTATTTTGTTGCAAAAAGACAGAAATTCCATTTATTTTTGGGTAAAAAAGGAGAAATTTCACTTATTTTGAGGTAAAAAGGCAGAAATTCCTCTTATTTTGGGGCAAAAATTAAGAAATTTCCCTTTTTTGTGGAAAAAGGTATACATTCCCCTTACTTTCGGGATAAGAAGCAGAAATTCCCCTTATTTTGAAGCATACTTGCAGAAATTCTCATAATTTTCAAGCAAAAAAGCAGAAATTCTCCTTATTTTGGAGCAAAAATACAGAAAATCTCCTCTTTTCGGGAGCAAACTGTCAGAAATTCCCCTTATTTTGGGGCAAAATTGCAGAAATTTCTTTTACATTGGGGCAAAATTGCAGAAATTTCCCTTATTTTTGGGCAAAATTGCAGAAATTCCCCTAATTGTTGGGCAAAAAGGCAGAAATTCCCTATATGTTGGGGCAAAAAGACAGAAAACTCCTTATTTTCGGGTAAAACTCAGAAATTCCACGTATTTTGGGGCAAAATTCCAGAAATTTCCCTTATTTGGGGGCAAAATTGTAAAAATTTCCCTTATTTTGGGGCAAAATTGCAGAAATTTCACTTATTTCAGAGAAAAAAAGCAAAAATTTTTCTTATTTTGGGGCAAAAAAACAGAAATTCCATTTTTTCGGGCAAAAAGGCAGAAATTCACCTTATTTTGGGGTAAAATAGCAGAAATTTCACATATTTCAGGGAATAAAGGCAGAAATTTTTCTTATTTTGGGGAAAAAAATTAAGAAATTCTTAATATTTTGGGGCAAAAATGCAGAAATTCCCCTTATTTTGAGGTTAAAAGGCTGAAATTCCTCTTATTTTGAGGTAAAAAAACTGAAATTCCCCTTATTTGGGGGCAAAAAGCCAAAAATTTCTCTTATTTTGGGGCAAAAAGACAGAAATTCCCCTTATTTTTTGGCAAAAAGGCAGAAATTTCTTTTATTTTGGGGCAATATTGGAGAAATATCACTTATTTCAGGGTATAATTCAAAAATTCCTTTTATTTTGTTGCAAAAAGACAGAAATTCCATTTATTTTTGGGTAAAAAAGGAGAAATTTCACTTATTTTGAGGTAAAAAGGCAGAAATTCCTCTTATTTTGGGGCAAAAATTAAGAAATTTCCATTTTTTGTGGAAAAAGGTATACATTCCCCTTACTTTCGGGATAAAAAGCAGAAATTCCCCGTATTTTGAAGCATACTTGCAGAAATTCTCATAATTTTCAGGCAAAAAAGCAGAAATTCTCCTTATTTTGGAGCAAAAATACAGAAAATCTCCTCTTTTCAGGAGCAAACTGTCAGAAATTCCCCTTATTTTGGGGCAAAATTGCAGAAATTTCTTTTACATTGGGGCAAAATTGCAGAAATTTCCCTTATTTTGGGGCAAAATTGCAGAAATTCCCCTAATTGTTGGGCAAAAAGGCAGAAATTCCCTATATGTTGGGGCAAAAAGACAGAAATCTCCTTATTTTCGGGTAAAACTCAGAAATTCCACGTATTTTGGGGCAAAATTCCAGAAATTTCCCTTATTTTGGGGCAAAATTGTAAAAATTTCCCTTATTTTGGGGCAAAATTGCAGAAATTTCACTTATTTCAGAGAAAAAAAGCAAAAATTTTTCTTATTTTGGGGCAAAAAAACAGAAATTCCCATTTTTTGGGGCAAAAAGGCAGATATTCACCTTATTTTTGGGTAAAATTGCAGAAATTTCACATATTTCAGGGCAAAAAGACAGAAATTTCCATTATTTTGGGGCAAAATTGCAGAAATTTCACTAATTTTGGGGCAAAAAAGACAGAAATTCCCTTTGTTTTAGGGGAAAAAAACAGAAATTCCACTTAGTCAGAGGCAAAAAGGCAGAAATTCCCCTTATTTTGGAGAAAAAATGAAGAAATTTCCCTTTTTTTATGGCAACAAGTTTTGCATTCCCTTTATTTTCGGGCAAAAAGACAGAAATTCCCTGTATTTTGGAGCAAAATTGCAGAAATTCCCCTAATTGTGGGGCAAAAAGGCAGAAATTCCCTATATGTTGGGGCAAAAAGACAAAAATTCTCCTTATTTTGGGGCAAAACTCAGAAATTCCACTTATTTTGGTGCAAAATTCCAGAAATTTCCCTTATTTTGGGGCAAAATTGAAGAAATTTCACTTATTTCAGAGAAAAAAAGCAAAAATTTTTCTTATTTTAGGGATAAAAAACAGAAATTACCATTATTTTGGGGCAAAAAGGCAGAAATTCACCTTATTTTGGGGTAAATTTGCAGAAATTTCACAAATATCAGGGCAAAAAGGCAGAAATTTCTCTTATTTTAGGGCAAAATTGCAGAAATTTCACTTATTTCAGAGAAAAAAAGCAAAAATTTTTTTATTTTGGGGCAAAAAGGCAGAAATTCCCATTATTTTGGGGGAAAAAGGCAGAAAATCACCTTATTTTGGGGTAAAATTGCAGAAATTTCACATATTTCAGGGCAAAAAGGCAGAAATTTCCCTTATTTTGGGGCAAAATGGCAGATATTTCACTTATTTTAAGGTAATAAGTCAGAAATTCCCCTTATTTTGGGGCAAAAAATACAGAAATTCCCTTTGTTTGTGTAAAAAAGACAGAAATTCCACTTATTTAGAGGCAAAAAGGCTGAAATTCCCCTTATTTTGGAGCAAAAATGAAGATATTTGCCTTTTTTATGGCAAAAACTTATGCATTCCACTTATTTTCGGGCAACAAGACAGAAATTCCTTGCATTTTGGAGCAAAATTGCAGAAATTCCCCTAATTGTGGGGCAAAAAGGCAGAAATTCCCTATATGTCGGGGCAAAAAGACAGATATTGTCGTTCTTTTGGGGCAAAACTCAGAAATTCCACTTATTTTGGGGCAAAATTGCAGAAATTTCCCTTATTTTGGGGCAAAATTGCAGAAATTTCTCTTATTTTAGGGCAAAATTTCAGAAATTTCACATATTTCAGAGAAAAAAAGCAAAAATTTTTCTTATTTTGAGGCTAAAAGCCAGAAATTCCAATTATTTTGGGGCAAAAATGCAGAAATTCAACTTATTTTAGGGTAAAATTGCAGAAATTTCACATATTTCAGGGCAAAAAGGCAGAAATTTCCCATATTTTGGGGCAAAATTGCAGACATTTCACTTATTTTGGGGCAAAATTGCAGAAATTTCACTTATTTCAGGGAAAAAAGGCAGAAATTTTTCTTATTTTGGGGAAAAATTAAGAAATTCTTAATATTTTGTGGCAAAAATGCAGAAATTCCCCTTATTTTGATGTTAAAAGGCTTAAATTCCCCTTATTTTGAGGTAAAAATCTGAAATTCCCCTTATTTTGAGGTAAAAATGCTGAAATTCCCCTTACTTGGGTGCAAAAAGGCAGAAATTTCTCCTATTTTGGGGCAAAAAGACAGAAATCCCCTTATTTTGTAGCAAAAATGCAGAAATTTTTATTATTTTGGAGCAAAATTGTAGAAATATCACTTATTTCAGGGTATAATTCAAAAATTCCTTTTATTTTTTTGCAACAATACAGAAATTCCATTTATTTTTCGGTAAAAAAGGAGAAATTTCACTTATTTTGAGGTAAAAAGGCAGAAATTCCTCTTATTTTGGGGCAAAAATTAAGAAATTTCCCTTTTTTTGTGAAAAGGTATACATTCCCCTTACTTTCGGGATAAAAAGCAAAAATTTCCTGTATTTTGAAGCATAATTGCAGAAATTCTCATAATTTTCGGGCAAAAAAGCAGAAATTCTCCTTATTTGGAGCAAAAATACAGAAAATCTCTTTTTTTCGGAAGCAAACAGTCAGAAATTCCCCTTATTTTGGAGCAAAATTGCAAAAATTTCCTTTACATTGGGGCAGAATTGCAGAAATTTCCCTTATTTTGGGGCAAAATTGCAGAAATTTCCCTAATTGTTGGTGAAAAAGTCAGAAATTCCCTACATGTTGGGGCAAAAAGACAGAAATTCTCTTTTTTGGGGCAAAACTCAGAAATTCCACGTATTTTGGGGCAAAATTCAAGAAATTTCCCTTATTTTGGGGCAAAATTGCAGAAATTTCACTTATTTCAGAGAAAAAAGCAAAAATTTTTTTATTTTGGGGAAAAAAGGCAGAAATTCCCATTATTTTGGGGGAAAAAGTCAGAAATTCACCTTATTTTGGGGTAAAATTGCAGAAATTTCACATATTTCAGGGCAAAAAGGCAGAAATTTCCCTTATTTTGGGGCAAAATTGCAGATATTTCACTTATTTTAGGGTAATAAGTCAGAAATTCCCCTTATTTTGGGGCAAAAAAGACAGAAATTCCCTTTGTTTGTGTAAAAAAGACAGATTCCACATATTTAGAGGCAAAAAGGCTGAAATTCCCCTTTTTTTGGAGCAAAAATGAAGATATTTCCATTTTTTATGACAAAAAGTTATGCATTCCACTTATTTTCGTGCAACAAGACAGAAATTCTTTGCATTTTTGAGCAAAATTGCAGAAATTCCCTATATGTTGGGGCAAAAAGACAGAAATTCTCGTTCTTTTGGGGAAAAACTCAGAAATTCCACTTATTTTGGGGCAAAATTCCAGAAATTTCCTTTATTTTGGGGCAAAATTGCAGAAATTTCCCTTATTTTAGGGCAAAATTGCAGAAATTTCATTTATTTTGGGGCAAAATTGCAGAAATTTCACTTATTTCAGGG
Source organism: Micromys minutus (assembly GCF_963924665.1). Classification (NCBI taxonomy): domain Eukaryota; kingdom Metazoa; phylum Chordata; class Mammalia; order Rodentia; family Muridae; genus Micromys; species Micromys minutus. The sequence continues at coordinate 6,881,732 of NW_027667467.1, read as the reverse complement.
AATAAAGGCAGAAATTTTTCTTATTTTGGGGAAAAAATTAAGAAATTCTTAATATTTTGGGGCAAAAATGCAGAAATTCCCCTTATTTTGAGGTTAAAAGGCTGAAATTCCCCTTATTTTGAGGTAAAAAAACTGAAATTCCCCTTATTTGGGGGCAAAAAGCCAAAAATTTCTCTTATTTTGGGGCAAAAAGACAGAAATTCCCCTTATTTTGTGGCAAAAAGGCAGAAATTTCTTTTATTTTGGGGCAAAATTGAAGAAATATCACTTATTTCAGGGTATAATTCAAAAATTCCTTTTATTTTGTTGCAAAAAGACAGAAATTCCATTTATTTTTTGGTAAAAAGGGAGAAATTTCACTTATTTTGAGGTAAAAAGGCAGAAATTCCTCTTATTTTGAGGCAAAAATTAAGAAATTTCCCTTTTTTGTGGAAAAAGGTATACATTCCCCTTACTTTCGGGATAAAAAGCAGAAATTCCCCGTATTTTGAAGCATACTTGCAGAAATTCTCATAATTTTCAGGCAAAAAAGCAGAAATTCTCTTTATTTTGGAGCAAAAATACAGAAAATCTCCTCTTTTCGGGAGCAAACTGTCAGAAATTCCCCATATTTTGGGGCAAAATTGCAGAAATTTCTTTTACATTGGGGCAAAATTGCAGAAATTTCACTTATTTCAGGGAAAAAAGGCAGAAATTTTTCTTATTTTGGGGAAAAATTAAGAAATTCTTAATATTTTGTGGCAAAAAGGCAGAAATTCCTCTTATTTTGATGTTAAAAGGCTTAAATTCCCCTTATTTTGAGGTAAAAAGTCTGAAATTCCCCTTATTTTGAGGTAAAAATGCTGAAATTCCCCTTACTTGGGTGCAAAAAGGCAGAAATTTCTCCTATTTTGGGGCAAAAAGACAGAAATTCCCCTTATTTTGTAGCAAAAATGCAGAAATTTTATTATTTTGGAGCAAAATTGTAGAAATATCACTTATTTCAGGGTATAATTCAAAAATTCCTTTTATTTTTTTGCAACAATACAGAAATTCCATTTATTTTTCGGTAAAAAAGGAGAAATTTCACTTATTTTGAGGTAAAAAGGCAGAAATTCCTCTTATTTTGGGGCAAAAATTAAGAAATTTCCCTTTTTTTGTGGAAAAAGGTATACATTCCCCTTACTTTCGGGATAAAAAGCAGAAATTTCCCGTATTTTGAAGCATAATTGCAGAAATTCTCATAATTTTCGGGCAAAAAAGCAGAAATTCTCCTTATTTTGGAGCAAAAATACAGAAAATCTCCTTTTTTCGGAAGCAAACAGTCAGAAATTCCCCTTATTTTGGAGAAAAATTGCAAAAATTTCCTTTACATTGGGGCAGAATTGCAGAAATTTCCCTTATTTTGGGGCAAAATTGCAGAAATTTCCCTAATTGTTGGGGAAAAAGGCAGAAATTCCCTACATGTTGGGGCAAAAAGACAGAAATTCTCCTTATTTTGGGGCAAAACTCAGAAATTCCACGTATTTTGGGGCAAAATTCAAGAAATTTCCCTTATTTTGGGGCAAAATTGCAGAAATTTCACTTATTTCAGAGAAAAAAGCAAAAATTTTTTTATTTTGGGGGAAAAAGGCAGAAATTCCCATTATTTTGGGGGAAAAAGGCAGAAATTCACCTTATTTTGGGGTAAAATTGCAGAAATTTCACATATTTCAGGGCAAAAAGGCAGAAATTTCCCTTATTTTGGGGCAAAATTGCAGATATTTCACTTATTTTAGGGTATTAAGTCAGAAATTCCCCTTATTTTGGGGCAAAAAAGACAGAAATTCCCTTTGTTTGTGTAAAAAAGACAGAAATTCCACTTATTTAGAGGCAAAAAGGCTGAAATTCCCCTTTTTTTGGAGCAAAAATGAAGATATTTCCATTTTTTATGACAAAAAGTTATGCATTCCACTTATTTTCGGGCAACAAGACAGAAATTCTTTGCATTTTTGAGCAAAATTGCAGAAATTCCCTATATGTTGGGGCAAAAAGACAGAAATTCTCGTTCTTTTGGGGAAAAACTCAGAAATTCCACTTATTTTGGGGCAAAATTCCAGAAATTTCCTTTATTTTGGGGCAAAATTGCAGAAATTTCCCTTATTTTAGGGCAAAATTGCAGAAATTTCACTTATTTTGGGGCAAAATTGCAGAAATTTCACTTATTTCAGGGAATAAAGGCAGAAATTTTTCTTATTTTGGGGAAAAAAATTAAGAAATTCTTAATATTTTGGGGCAAAAATGCAGAAATTCCCCTTATTTTGAGGTTAAAAGGCTGAAATTCCCCTTATTTTGAGGTAAAAAAACTGGAATTCCTTTTATTTGGGGGCAAAAAGCCAAAAATTTCTCTTATTTTGGGGCAAAAAGACAGAAATTCCCCTTATTTTGTGGCAAAAAGGCAGAAATTTCTTTTATTTTGGGGCAAAATTGGAGAAATATCACTTATTTCAGGGTATAATTCAAAAATTCCTCTTATTTTGTTGCAAAAAGACAGAAATTCCATTTATTTTTGGGTAAAAAAGGAGAAATTTCACTTATTTTGAGGTAAAAAGGCAGAAATTCCTCTTATTTTGGGGCAAAAATTAAGAAATTTCCCTTTTTTGTGGAAAAAGGTATACATTCCCCTTACTTTCGGGATAAAAAGCAGAAATTCCCCGTATTTTGAAGCATACTTGCAGAAATTCTCATAATTTTCAGGCAAAAAAGCAGAAATTCTCCTTATTTTGGAGCAAAAATACAGAAAATCTCCTCTTTTCGGGAGCAAACTGTCAGAAATTCCCCTTATTTTGGGGCAAAATTGCAGAAATTTCTTTTACATTGGGGCAAAATTGCAGAAATTTCCCTTAATTTGGGGCAAAATTGCAGAAATTCCCCTAATTGTTGGGCAAAAAGGCAGAAATTCCCTATATGTTGGGGCAAAAAGACAGAAATCTCCTTATTTTGGGGTAAAACTCAGAAATTCCACGTATTTTGGGGCAAAATTCCAGAAATTTCCCTTATTTTGGGGCAAAATTGTAAAAATTTCCCTTATTTTGGGGCAAAATTGCAGAAATTTCACTTATTTCAGAGAAAAAAAGCAAAAATTTTTCTTATTTTGGGGCAAAAAAACAGAAATTCCATTTTTTGGGGCAAAAAGGCAGAAATTTACCTTATTTTGGGGTAAAATTGCAGAAATTTCACATATTTCAGGGAATAAAGGCAGAAATTTTTCTTATTTTGGGGAAAAAAATTAAGAAATTCTTAATATTTTGGGGCAAAAATGCAGAAATTCCCCTTATTTTGAGGTTAAAAGGCTGAAATTCCCCTTATTTTGAGGTAAAAAAACTGGAATTCCCCTTATTTGGGGGCAAAAAGCCAAAAATTTCTCTTATTTTTGGGCAAAAAGACAGAAATTCCCCTTATTTTGTGGCAAAAAGGCAGAAATTTCTTTTATTTTGGGGCAAAATTGGAGAAATATCACTTATTTCAGGGTATAATTCAAAAATTCCTTTTATTTTGTTGCAAAAAGACAGAAATTCCATTTATTTTTGGGTAAAAAAGGAGAAATTTCACTTATTTTGAGGTAAAAAGGCAGAAATTCCTCTTATTTTGGGGCAAAAATTAAGAAATTTCCCTTTTTTGTGGAAAAAGGTATACATTCCCCTTACTTTCGGGATAAAAAGCAGAAATTCCCCGTATTTTGAAGCATACTTGCAGAAATTCTCATAATTTTCAGGCAAAAAAGCAGAAATTCTCCTTATTTTAGAGCAAAAATACAGAAAATCTCCTCTTTTCGGGAGCAAACTGTCAGAAATTCCCCTTATTTTGGGGCAAAATTGCAGAAATTTCTTTTACATTGGGGCAAAATTGCAGAAATTTCCCTTATTTTGGGGCAAAATTGCAGAAATTCCCCTAATTGTTGGGCAAAAAAGGCAGAAATTCCCTATATGTTGGGGCAAAAAGACAGAAATCTCCTTATTTTCGGGTAAAACTCAGAAATTCCACGTATTTTGGGGCAAAATTCCAGAAATTTCCCTTATTTTGGGGCAAAATTGTAAAAATTTCTATTATTTTGGGGCAAAATTGCAGAAATTTCACTTATTTCAGAGAAAAAAAGCAAAAATTTTTCTTATTTTGGGGCAAAAAAACAGAAATTCCATTTTTTGGGGCAATAAGGCAGAAATTCACCATATTTTGGGGTAAAATTGCAGAAATTTCACATATTTCAGGGCAAAAAGACAGAAATTTCCATTATTTTGGGGCAAAATTGCAGAAATTTCACTAATTTTGGGGCAAAAAAGACAGAAATTCCCTTTGTTTTAGGGGAAAAAAACAGAAATTCCACTTAGTCAGAGGCAAAAAGGCAGAAATTCCCCTTATTTTGGAGAAAAAATGAAGAAATTTCCCTTTTTTTATGGCAACAAGTTTTGCATTCCCTTTATTTTCGGGCAAAAAGACAGAAATTCCCTGTATTTTGGAGCAAAATTGCAGAAATTCCCCTAATTGTGGGGCAAAAAGGCAGAAATTCCCTATATGTTGGGGCAAAAAGACAAAAATTCTCCTTATTTTGGGGCAAAACTCAGAAATTCCACTTATTTTGGTGCAAAATTCCAGAAATTTCCCTTATTTTGGGGCAAAATTGCAGAAATTTCACTTATTTCAGAGAAAAAAAGCAAAAATTTTTCTTATTTTAGGGATAAAAAACAGAAATTCCCATTATTTTGGGGCAAAAAGGCAGAAATTCACCTTATTTTGGGGTAAATTTGCAGAAATTTCACAAATATCAGGGCAAAAAGGCAGAAATTTCTCTTATTTTAGGGCAAAATTGCAGAAATTTCACTTATTTCAGAGAAAAAAAGCAAAAATTTTTTTATTTTGGGGCAAAAAGGCAGAAATTCCCATTATTTTGGGGGAAAAAGGCAGAAATTCACCTTATTTTGGGGTAAAATTGCAGAAATTTCACATATTTCAGGGCAAAAAGGCAGAAATTTCCCTTATTTTGGGGCAAAATTGCAGATATTTCACTTATTTTAGGGTAATAAATCAGAAATTCCCCTTATTTTGGGGCAAAAAATACAGAAATTCCATTTGTTTGTGTAAAAAAGACAGAAATTCCACTTATTTAGAGGCAAAAAGGCTGAAATTCCCCTTATTTTGGAGCAAAAATGAAGATATTTCCCTTTTTTATGGCAAAAAGTTATGCATTCCACTTATTTTCGGGCAACAAGACAGAAATTCCTTGCATTTTTGAGCAAAATTGCAGAAATTCCCCTAATTGTGGGGCAAAAAGGCAGAAATTCCCTATATGTCGGGGCAAAAAGACAGATATTGTCGTTCTTTTGGGGCAAATCTCAGAAATTCCACTTATTTTGGGGCAAAATTCCAGAAATTTCCCTTATTTTGGGGCAAAATTGCAGAAATTTCCCTTATTTTAGGGCAAAATTGCAGAAATTTCACTTATTTCAGAGAAAAAAAGCAAAAATTTTTCTTATTTTGGGGCTAAAAGCCAGAAATTCCAATTATTTTGGGGCAAAAATGCAGAAATTCAACTTATTTTAGGGTAAAATTGCAGAAATTTCACATATTTCAGGGCAAAAAGGCAGAAATTTCCCTTTTTTTGGGGCAAAATTGCAGACATTTCACTTATTTTGGGGCAAAATTGCAGAAATTTCACTTATTTCAGGGAAAAAAGGCAGAAATTTTTCTTATTTTGGGGAAAAATTTAGAAATTCTTAATATTTTGTGGCAAAAATGCAGAAATTCCCCTTATTTTGATGTTAAAAGGCTTAAATTACCCTTATTTTGAGGTAAAAAGTCTGAAATTCCCCTTATTTTGAGGTAAAAATGCTGAAATTCCCCTTACTTGGGTGCAAAAAGGCAGAAATTTCTCCTATTTTGGGGCAAAAAGACAGAAATCCCCTTATTTTGTAGCAAAAATGCAGAAATTTTTATTATTTTGGAGCAAAATTGTAGAAATATCACTTATTTCAGGGTATAATTCAAAAATTCCTTTTATTTTTTTGCAACAATACATAAATTCCATTTATTTTTCGGTAAAAAAGGAGAAATTTCACTTATTTTGAGGTAAAAAGGCAGAAATTCCTCTTATTTTGTGGCAAAAATTAAGAAATTTCCCTTTTTTTGTGGAAAAAGGTATACATTCCCCTTACTTTCGGGATAAAAAGCAGAAATTTCCCGTATTTTGAAGCATAATTGCAGAAATTCTCATAATTTTCGGGCAAAAAAGCAGAAATTCTCCTTATTTTGGACCAAAAATACAGAAAATCTCCTTTTTTCGGAAGCAAACAGTCAGAAATTCCCCTTATTTTGGAGCAAAATTGCAAAAATTTCCTTTACATTGGGGCAGAATTGCAGAAATTTCCCTTATTTTGGGGCAAAATTGCAGAAATTTCCCTAATTGTTGGTGAAAAAGGCAGAAATTCCCTACATGTTGGGGCAAAAAGACAGAATTTCTCCTTATTTTGGGGCAAAACTCAGAAATTCCACGTATTTTGGGGCAAAGTTCAAGAAATTTCCCTTATTTTGGGGCAAAATTGCAGAAATTTCACTTATTTCAGAGAAAAAAGCAAAAATTTTTTTATTTTGGGGCAAAAAGGCAGAAATTCCCATTATTTTGGGGGAAAAAGGCAGAAATTCACCTTATTTTGGGGTAAAATTGCAGAAATTTCACATATTTCAGGGAATAAAGGCAGAAATTTTTCTTATTTTGGGGAAAAAAATTAAGAAATTCTTAATATTTTGGGGCAAATATGCAAAAATTCCCCTTATTTTGAGGTTAAAAGGCTGAAATTCCCCTTATTTTGAGGTAAAAAAACTGGAATTCCCCTTATTTGGGGGCAAAAAGCCAAAAATTTCTCTTATTTTGGGGCAAAAAGACAGAAATTCCCCTTATTTTGTGGCAAAAAGCAGAAATTTCTTTTATTTTGGGGCAAAATTGGAGAAATATCACTTATTTCAGGGTATAATTCAAAAATTCCTTTTATTTTGTTGCAAAAAGACAGAAATTCCATTTATTTTTGGGTAAAAAAGGAGAAATTTCACTTATTTTGAGGTAAAAAGGCAGAAATTCCTCTTATTTTGGGGCAAAAATTAAGAAATTTCCCTTTTTTGTGGAAAAAGGTATACATTCCCCTTACTTTCGGGATAAAAAGCAGAAATTCCCCGTATTTTGAAGCATACTTGCAGAAATTCTCATAATTATCAGGCAAAAAAGCAGAAATTCTCCTTATTTTGGAGCAAAAATACAGAAAATCTCCTCTTTTCGGGAGCAAACTGTCAGAAATTCCCCTTATTTTGGGGCAAAATTGCAGAAATTTCTTTTACATTGGGGCAAAATTGCAGAAATTTCCCTTATTTTGGGGCAAAATTGCAGAAATTCCCCTAATTGTTGGGCAAAAAGGCAGAAATTCCCTATATGTTGGGGCAAAAAGACAGAAATCTCCTTATTTTCGGGTAAAACTCAGAAATTCCACGTATTTTGGGGCAAAATTCCAGAAATTTCCCTTATTTTGTAGCAAAATTGTAAAAATTTCTATTATTTTGGGGCAAAATTGCAGAAATTTCACTTATTTCAGAGAAAAAAAGCAAAAATTTTTCTTATTTTGGGGCAAAAAAACAGAAATTCCATTTTTTGGGGCAAAAAGGCAGAAATTCACCTTATTTTGGGGTAAAATTGCAGAAATTTCACATATTTCAGGGAATAAAGGCAGAAATTTTTCTTATTTTGGGGAAAAAAATTAAGAAATTCTTAATATTTTGGGGCAAAAATGCAGAAATTCCCCTTATTTTGAGGTTAAAAGGCTGAAATTCCCCTTATTTTGAGGTAAAAAAACTGGAATTCCCCTAATTTGGGGGCAAAAAGCCAAAAATTTCTCTTATTTTGGGGCAAAAAGACAGAAATTCCCCTTATTTTGTGGCAAAAAGGCAGAAATTTCTTTTATTTTGGGGCAAAATTGGAGAAATATCACTTATTTCAGGGTATAATTCAAAAATTCCTTTTATTTTGTTGCAAAAAGACAGAAATTCCATTTATTTTTGGGTAAAAAAGGAGAAATTTCACTTATTTTGAGGTAAAAAGGCAGAAATTCCTCTTATTTTGGGGCAAAAATTAAGAAATTTCCCTTTTTTGTGGAAAAAGGTATACATTCCCCTTACTTTCGGGATAAAAAGCAGAAATTCCCCGTATTTTGAAGCATACTTGCAGAAATTCTCATAATTTTCAGGCAAAAAAGCAGAAATTCTCCTTATTTTGGAGCAAAAATACAGAAAATCTCCTCTTTTCGGGAGCAAACTGTCAGAAATTCCCCTTATTTTGGGGCAAAATTGCAGAAATTTCTTTTACATTGGGGCAAAATTGCAGAAATTTCCCTTATTTTGGGGCAAAATTGCAGAAATTCCCCTAATTGTTGGGCAAAAAGGCAGAAATTCCCTATATGTTGGGGCAAAAAGACAGAAATCTCCTTATTTTCGGGTAAAACTCAGAAATTCCACGTATTTTGGGGCAAAATTCCAGAAATTTCCCTTATTTTGGGGCAAAATTGTAAAAATTTCCATTATTTTGGGGCAAAATTGCAGAAATTTCACTTATTTCAGAGAAAAAAAGCAAAAATTTTTCTTATTTTGGGGCAAAAAAACAGAAATTCCATTTTTTGGGGCAAAAAGGCAGAAATTCACCTTATTTTGGGGTAAAATTGCAGAAATTTCACATATTTCAGGGCAAAAAGACAGAAATTTCCATTATTTTGGGGCAAAATTGCAGAAATTTCACTAATTTTGGGGCAAAAAAGACAGAAATTCCCTTTGTTTTAGGGGAAAAAAACAGAAATTCCACTTAGTCAGAGGCAAAAAGGCAGAAATTCCCCTTATTTTGGAGAAAAAATGAAGAAATTTCCCTTTTTTTATGGCAACAAGTTTTGCATTCCCTTTATTTTCGGGCAAAAAGACAGAAATTCCCTGTATTTTGGAGCAAAATTGCAGAAATTCCCCTAATTGTGGGGCAAAAAGGCAGAAATTCCCTATATGTTGGGGCAAAAAGACAAAAATTCTCCTTATTTTGGGGCAAAACTCAGAAATTCCACTTATTTTGGTGCAAAATTCCAGAAATTTCCCTTATTTTGGGGCAAAATTGCAGAAATTTCACTTATTTCAGAAAAAAAAAGCAAAAATTTTTCTTATTTTAGGGATAAAAAACAGAAATTCCCATTATTTTGGGGCAAAAAGGCAGAAATTCACCTTATTTTGGGGTAAATTTGCAGAAATTTCACAAATATCAGGGCAAAAAGGCAGAAATTTCTCTTATTTTAGGGCAAAATTGCAGAAATTTCACTTATTTCAGAGAAAAAAAGCAAAAATTTTTTTATTTTGGGGCAAAAAGGCAGAAATTCCCATTATTTTGGGGGAAAAAGGCAGAAATTCACCTCATTTTGGGGTAAAATTGCAGAAATTTCACATATTTCAGGGCAAAAAGGCAGAAATTTCCCTTATTTTGGGGCAAAATTGCAGATATTTCACTTATTTTAGGGTAATAAGTCAGAAATTCCCCTTATTTTGGGGCAAAAAATACAGAAATTCCCTTTGTTTGTGTAAAAAAGACAGAAATTCCACTTATTTAGAGGCAAAAAGGCTGAAATTCCCCTTATTTTGGAGCAAAAATGAAGATATTTCCCTTTTTTATGGCAAAAACTTATGCATTCCACTTATTTTCGGGCAACAAGACAGAAATTCCTTGCATTTTTGAGCAAAATTGCAGAAATTCCCCTAATTGTGGGGCAAAAAGGCAGAAATTCCCTATATGTCGGGGCAAAAAGACAGATATTGTCGTTCTTTTGGGGCAAATCTCAGAAATTCCACTTATTTTGGGGCAAAATTCCAGAAATTTCCCTTATTTTGGGGCAAAATTGCAGAAATTTCTCTTATTTTAGGGCAAAATTGCAGAAATTTCACTTATTTCAGAGAAAAAAAGCAAAAATTTTTCTTATTTTGGGACTAAAAGCCAGAAATTCCAATTATTTTGGGGCAAAAATGCAGAAATTCAACTTATTTTAGGGTAAAATTGCAGAAATTTCACATATTTCAGGGCAAAAAGGCAGAAATTTCCCTTTTTTTGGGGCAAAATTGCAGACATTTCACTTATTTTGGGGCAAAATTGCAGAAATTTCACTTATTTCAGGGAAAAAAGGCAGAAATTTTTTTTATTTTGGGGAAAAATTTAGAAATTCTTAATATTTTGTGGCAAAAATGCAGAAATTCCCCTTATTTTGATGTTAAAAGGCTTAAATTACCCTTATTTTGAGGTAAAAAGTCTGAAATTCCCCTTATTTTGAGGTAAAAATGCTGAAATTCCCCTTACTTGGGTGCAAAAAGGCAGAAATTTCTCCTATTTTGGGGCAAAAAGACAGAAATCCCCTTATTTTGTAGCAAAAATGCAGAAATTTTTATTATTTTGGAGCAAAATTGTAGAAATATCACTTATTTCAGGGTATAATTCAAAAATTCCTTTTATTTTTTTGCAACAATTCATAAATTCCATTTATTTTTCGGTAAAAAAGGAGAAATTTCACTTATTTTGAGGTAAAAAGGCAGAAATTCCTCTTATTTTGTGGCAAAAATTAAGAAATTTCCCTTTTTTTGTGGAAAAAGGTATACATTCGCCTTACTTTCGGGGTAAAAAGCAGAAATTTCCCGTATTTTGAAGCATAATTGCAGAAATTCTCATAATTTTCGGGCAAAAAAGCAGAAATTCTCCTTATTTTGGACCAAAAATACAGAAAATCTCCTTTTTTCGGAAGCAAACAGTCAGAAATTCCCCTTATTTTGGAGCAAAATTGCAAAAATTTCCTTTACATTGGGGCAGAATTGCAGAAATTTCCCTTATTTTGGGGCAAAATTGCAGAAATTTCCCTAATTGTTGGTGAAAAAGGCAGATATTCCCTACATGTTGGGGCAAAAAGACAGAAATTCTCCTTATTTTGGGGCAAAACTCAGAAATTCCACGTATTTTGGGGCAAAATTCAAGAAATTTCCCTTATTTTGGGGCAAAATTGCAGAAATTTCACTTATTTCAGAGAAAAAAGCAAAAATTTTTTTATTTTGGGGCAAAAAGGCAGAAATTCCCATTATTTTGAGGGAAAAAGGCAGAAATTCACCTTATTTTGGGGTAAAATTGCAGAAATTTCACATATTTCAGGGCAAAAAGGCAGAAATTTCCCTTATTTTGGGGCAAAATTGCAGATATTTCACTTATTTTAGGGTATTAAGTCAGAAATTCCCCTTATTTTGGGGCAAAAAAGACAGAAATTCCCTTTGTTTGTGTAAAAAAGACAGAAATTCCACTTATTTAGAGGCAAAAAGGCTGAAATTCCCCTTTTTTTGGAGCAAAAATGAAGATATTTCCATTTTTTATGACAAAAAGTTATGCATTCCACTTATTTTCGGGCAACAAGACAGAAATTCTTTGCATTTTAGAGCAAAATTGCAGAAATTCCCTATATGTTGGGGCAAAAAGACAGAAATTCTCGTTCTTTTGGGGAAAAACTCAGAAATTCCACTTATTTTGGGGCAAAATTCCAGAAATTTCCTTTATTTTGGGGCAAAATTGCAGAAATATCCCTTATTTTAGGGCAAAATTGCAGAAATTTTACTTATTTTGGGGCAAAATTGCAGAAATTTCACATATTTCAGGGAATAAAGGCAGAAATTTTTCTTATTTTGGGGAAAAAAATTAAGAAATTCTTAATATTTTGGGGCAAAAATGCAGAAATTCCCCTTATTTTGAGGTTAAAAGGCTGAAATTCCCCTTATTTTGAGGTAAAAAAACTGGAATTCCCCTAATTTGGGGGCAAAAAGCCAAAAATTTCTCTTATTTTGGGGCAAAAAGACAGAAATTCCCCTTATTTTGTGGCAAAAAGGCAGAAATTTCTTTTATTTTGGGGCAAAATTGGAGAAATATCACTTATTTCAGGGTATAATTCAAAAATTCCTTTTATTTTGTTGCAAAAAGACAGAAATTCCATTTATTTTTGGGTAAAAAAGGAGAAATTTCACTTATTTTGAGGTAAAAAGGCAGAAATTCCTCTTATTTTGGGGCAAAAATTAAGAAATTTCCCTTTTTTGTGGAAAAAGGTATACATTCCCCTTACTTTCGGGATAAAAAGCAGAAATTCCCCGTATTTTGAAGCATACTTGCAGAAATTCTCATAATTTTCAGGCAAAAAAGCAGAAATTCTCCTTATTTTGGAGCAAAAATACAGAAAATCTCCTCTTTTCGGGAGCAAACTGTCAGAAATTCCCCTTATTTTGGGGCAAAATTGCAGAAATTTCTTTTACATTGGGGCAAAATTGCAGAAATTTCCCTTATTTTGGGGCAAAATTGCAGAAATTCCCCTAATTGTTGGGCAAAAAGGCAGAAATTCCCTATATGTTGGGGCAAAAAGACAGAAATCTCCTTATTTTCGGGTAAAACTCAGAAATTCCACGTATTTTGGGGCAAAATTCCAGAAATTTCCCTTATTTTGGGGCAAAATTGTAAAAATTTCTATTATTTTGGGGCAAAATTGCAGAAATTTCACTTATTTCAGAGAAAAAAAGCAAAAATTTTTCTTATTTTGGGGCAAAAAAACAGAAATTCCATTTTTTGGGGCAAAAAGGCAGAAATTCACCATATTTTGGGGTAAAATTGCAGAAATTTCACATATTTCAGGGCAAAAAGACAGAAATTTCCATTATTTTGGGGCAAAATTTCAGAAATTTCACTAATTTTGGGGCAAAAAAGACAGAAATTCCCTTTGTTTTAGGGGAAAAAAACAGAAATTCCACTTAGTCAGAGGCAAAAAGGCAGAAATTCCCCTTATTTTGGAGAAAAAAATGAAGAAATTTCCCTTTTTTTATGGCAACAAGTTTTGCATTCCCTTTATTTTCGGGCAAAAAGACAGAAATTCCCTGTATTTTGGAGCAAAATTGCAGAAATTCCCCTAATTGTGGGGCAAAAAGGCAGAAATTCCCTATATGTTGGGGCAAAAAGACAAAAATTCTCCTTATTTTGGGGCAAAACTCAGAAATTCCACTTATTTTGGTGCAAAATTCCAGAAATTTCCCTTATTTTTGGGCAAAATTGCCGAAATTTCCTTTATTTTTGGGCAAAATTGCAGAAATTTCACTTATTTTAGAGAAAAAAAGCAAAAATTTTTCTTATTTTGGGGCAAAAATTCAGAAATTCTCATTATTTTGGGGGAAAAATGCAGAAATTCACCTTATTTTGGGGTAAAATTGCAGAAATTTCACATATTTCAGGGCAAAAAGCAGAAATTTCCATTATTTTGGGGCAAAATTGCAGATATTTCACTTATTTTAGGGTAATAAGTCAGAAATTCCCCTTATTTTGGGGCAAAAAAGACAGAAATTCCCTTTGTTTGTGTAAAAAAGACAGAAATTCCACTTATTTAGAGGCAAAAAGGCTGAAATTCCCCTTATTTTGGAGCAAAAATAAAGATATTTCCCTTTTTTATGGCAAAAAGTTATGTATTCCACTTATTTTCGGGCAACAAGACAGAAATTCCTTGCATTTTGGAGCAAAATTGCAGAAATTCCCCTAATTGTGGGGCAAAAAGGCAGAAATTCACCTTATTTTGAGGTAAAAAGGCTGAAATTCCCCTTATTTGGGTGCAAAAAGGCAGAAATTTCTCTTATTTTGGGGCAAAAAGACAGAAATTCCCGTTATTTTGTAGCAAAAAGGCAGAAATTTTTATTATTTTGGGGCAAAATTGCAGAAATATCACTTATTTCAGGGTATAATTCAAAAATTCCTTTTATTTTGTTGCAAAAAGACAGAAATTCCATTTATTTTTGGGTAAAAAAGGAGAAATTTCACTTATTTTGAGGTAAAAAGGCAGAAATTCCTCTTATTTTGGGGCAAAAATTAAGAAATTTCCCTTTTTTGTGGAAAAAGGTATACATTCCTTTTACTTTCGGAATAAAAAGCAGAAATTACCCGTATTTTGAAGCATAATTGCAGAAATTCTCATAATTTTCGGGCAAAAAAGCAGAAATTCTCCTTATTTTGGAGCAAAAATACAGAAAATCTCCTTTTTTCGGGAGCAAACAGTCAGAAATTCCCCTTATTTTGGAGCAAAATTGCAGAAATTTCCTTTACATTGGGGCAAAATTGCAGAAATTTCCCTTATTTTGGGGCAAAATTGCAGAAATTTCCCTAATTGTTGGGAAAAAAGGCAGAAATTCCCTATATGTTGGGGCAAAAATACAGAAATTCTCCTTATTTTGGGGCAAAACACAGAAATTCCACGTATTTTGAGGCAAAATTGCAGAAATTTCCCTTATTTTGGGGCAAAATTGCAGAAATTTCCCTTATTTTGGGGCAAAATTGCAGAAATTTCCCTTTTTTTAGGGCAAAATTGCAGAAATTTCACTTATTTCAGAGAAAAAAAGCAAAAATTTTTCTTATTTTGGGGCTAAAAGGCAGAAATTCCAATTGTTTTGGGGCAAAAATGCAGAAATTCAACTTATTTTAGGGTAAAATTGCAGAAATTTCACATATTTCAGGGCAAAAAGGCAGAAATTTCCCTTATTTTGGGGCAAAATTGCAGACATTTCACTTATTTTGGGGCAAAATTGCAGAAATTTCACTTATTTCAGGGAAAAAAGGCAGAAATTTTCCTTATTTTGGGGAAAAATTAAGAAATTCTTAATATTTTGTGGCAAAAATGCAGAAATTCCCCTTATTTTGAGGTTAAAAGGGTGAAATTCCCTTTATTTTTAGGTAAAAAGGCTGAAATTCCCCTTATTTTGAGGTAAAAATGCTGAAATTCCCCTTACTTGGGTGCAAAAAGGCAGAAATTTCTCCTATTTTGGGGCAAAAAGACAGAAATTCCCCTTATTTTGTAGCAAAAAGGCAGAAATTTTTATTATTTTGGGGCAAAATTGTAGAAATATCACTTATTTCAGGGTATAATTCAAAAATTCCTTTTATTTTGTTGCAACAAGACAGAAATTCCATTTATTTGTGGGTAAAAAAGGAGAAATTTCACTTATTTTGAGGTAAAAAGGCAGAAATTCCTCTTATTTTGGGGCAAAAATTAAGAAATTTCCCTTTTTTTGTGGAAAAAGGTATACATTCCCATTACTTTCAGGATAAAAAGCAGAAATTCCCTGTATTTTGAAGCATAATTGCAGAAATTCTCATAATTTTCGGGCAAAAAAGCAGAAATTCTCCTTATTTTGGAGCAAAAATACAGAAAATCTCCTTTTTTCGGAAGCAAACAATCAGAAATTCCCCTTATTTTGGAGCAAAATTGCAGAAATTTCCTTTACATTGGGGCAAAATTGCAGAAATTTCCCTTAATTTTGGGCAAAATTGCCGAAATTTCCTTTATTTTGGGGCAAAATTGCAGAAATTTCACTTATTTTAGAGAAAAAAAGCAAAAATTTTTCTTATTTTGGGGCAAAAAGTCAGAAATTCCCATTATTTTGGAGGAAAAAGGCAGAAATTCACCTTATTTTGGGGTAAACTTGAGGAAATTTCACATATTTCAGGGCAAAAAAGCAGAAATTTCCATTATTTTGGGGCAAAATTGCAGATATTTCACTTATTTTAGGGTAATAAGTCAGAAATTCCCCTTATTTTGGGGCAAAAAAGACAGAAATTCCCTTTGTTTGTGTAAAAAAGACAGAAATTCCACTTATTTAGAGGCAAAAAGGCTGAAATTCCCCTTATTTTGGAACAAAAATAAAGATATTTCCCTTTTTTATGGCAAAAAGTTATGCATTCCACTTATTTTCGGGCAACAAGACAGAAATTCCTTGATTTTGGAGCAAAATATCAGAAATTCCCCTAATTGTGGGGCAAAAAGGCAGAAATTCACCTTATTTTGTGGTAAAAAGGCTGAAATTCCCCTTATTTGGGTGCAAAAAGGCAGAAATTTCTCTTATTTTTGGTCAAAAAGACAGAAATTCCCGTTATTTTGTAGCAAAAAGGCAGAAATTTTTATTATTTTGGGGCAAAATTGCAGAAATATCACTTATTTCAGGGTATAATTAAAAAATTCCTTTTATTTTGTTGCAAAAAGACAGAAATTCCATTTATTTTTGTGTAAAAAAGGAGAAATTTCACTTATTTTGAGGTAAAAAGGCAGAAATTCCTCTTATTTTGGGGCAAAAATTAAGAAATTTCCCTTTTTTTGTGGAAAAAGGTATACATTCCTTTTACTTTCGGAATAAAAAGCAGAAATTACCCGTATTTTGAAGCATAATTGCAGAAATTCTCATAATTTTTTGGCAAAAAAGCAGAAATTCTCCTTATTTTGGAGCAAAAATACAGAAAATCTCCTTTTTTCGGAAGCAAACAATCAGAAATTCCCCTTATTTTGGAGCAAAATTGCAGAAATTTCCTTTACATTGGGGCAAAATTGCAGAAATTTCCCTTATTTTGGGGCAAAATTGCAGAAATTTCCCTAATTGTTGGGAAAAAGGCAGAAATTCCCTATATGTTGGGGCAAAAATACAGAAATTCTGCTTATTTTGGGGCAAAACACAGAAATTCCATGTATTTTGAGGCAAAATTGCAGAAATTTCCCTTATTTTGGGGCAAAATTGCAGAAATTTCCCTTATTTTGGGGCAAAATTGCAGAAATTTCCCTTATTTTAGGGCAAAATTGCAGAAATTTCACTTGTTTCAGAGAAAAAAAGCAAAAATTTTTCTTATTTTGGGGCTAAAAGGCAGAAATTCCAATTATTTTGGGGCAAAAATGCAGAAATTCACCTTATTTTAGGGTAAAATTGCAGAAATTTCACATATTTCAGGGCAAAAAGGCAGAAATTTCCCTTATTTTGGGGCAAAATTGCAGACATTTCACTTATTTGGGGGCAAAATTGCAGAAATTTCACTTATTTCAGGGAAAAAAGGCAGAAATTTTCCTTATTTTGGGGAAAAATTAAGAAATTCTTAATATTTTGTGGCAAAAATGCAGAAATTCCCTTTATTTTGAGGTTAAAAGGCTTAAATTCCCCTTATTTTGAGGTAAAAAGTCTGAAATTCTCCTTATTTTGAGGTAAAAAGGCTGAAATTCCCCTTACTTGGGTGCAAAAAGGCAGAAATTTCTCCTATTTTGGGGCAAAAAGACAGAAATTCCCCTTATTTTGTAGCAAAAATGCAGAAATTTTCCTTATTTTGGAGCAAAATTGCAGAAATATCACTTGTTTAAGGGTATAATTCAAAAATTCCTTTTATTTTTTTGCAACAATACAGAAATTCCATTTATTTTTGGGTAAAAAAGGAGAAATTTCACTTATTTTGAGGTAAAAAGGCAGAAATTACTCTTATTTTGGGGCAAAAATTAAGAAGATTCCCTTTTTTTGTTGAAAAAGGTATACATTCCCCTTACTTTCGGGATAAAAATCAGAAATTCCCTGTATTTTGAAGCATAATTGCAGAAATTCTCATAATTTTCGGGCAAAAAAGCAGAAATTCTCCTTATTTTCGAGCAAAAATACAGAAAATCTCCTTTTTTCGGAAGCAAACAGTCAGAAATTCCCCTTATTTTGGAGCAAAATTGCAGAAATTTCCTTTACATTGGGGCAAAATTGCAGAAATTTCCCTTATTTTGGGGCAAAATTGCAGAAATTTCCCTAATTGTTGGGGAAAAAGGCAGAAATTCCCTATATGTTGGGGCAAAAAGACAGAAATTCTCCTTATTTTAGGGCAAAACTCAGAAATTCCACGTATTTTGGTGCAAAATTCAAGAAATTTCCCTTATTTTAGGGCAAAATTGTAGAAATTTCCCTTATTTTGGGGCAAAATTGCAGAAATTTCACCTTTTTCAGAGAAAAAAGCAAAAATTTTTCTTATTTTAGGGCAAAAAAACAGAAATTCCCATTATTTTGGGGGAAAAAGGCAGAAATTCACCTTATTTTGGGGTAAAATTGCAGAAATTTCACATATTTCAGGGCAAAAAGGCAGAAATTTCCCTTATTTTGGGGTAAAATTGCAGATATTTCACTTATTTTAGGGTAATAAGTCAGAAATTCCCCTTATTTTGGGGCAAAAAAGACAGAGATTCCCTTTGTTTGTGTAAAAAAGACAGAAATTCCACTTATTTAGAGGCAAAAAGGCTGAAATTCCCCTTATTTTGGAGCAAAAATGAAGATATTTCCCTTTTTTATAGCAAAAAGTTATGCATTCCACTTATTTTCGGGCAACAAGACAGAAATTCCTTGCATTTTTGAGCAAAATTGCAGAAATTCCCCTAATTGTGGGGCAAAAAGGCAGAAATTCCCTATATGTTGGGGCAAAAAGACAGAAATTCTCGTTTTTTTGGGGCAAAACTCAGAAATTCCACTTATTTTGGGGCAAAATTGCAGAAATTTCCCTTATTTTAGGGCAAAATTGCAGAAATTTCACTTATTTCAGAAAAAAAAAGGGAAAAATTTTTCTTATTTTGGGGCTAAAAGGCAGAAATTCCAATTATTTTGGGGCAAAAATGCAGAAATTCACCTTATTTTAGGGTAAAATTGCAGAAATTTCACATATTTCAGGGCAAAAAGGCAGAAATTTCCCTTATTTTGGGGAAAAATTGCAGAAATTTCACTTATTTTGGGGCAAAATTGCAGAAATTTCACTTATTTCAGGGAATAAAGGCAGAAATTTTCCTTATTTTGGGGAAAAAATTAAGAAATTCTTAATATTTTGGGGCAAAAATGCAGAAATTCCCCTTATTTTGAGGTTAAAAGGCTGAAATTCCCCTTATTTTGAGGTAAAAAAACTGAAATTCCCCTTATTTGGGGGCAAAAAGCCAGAAATTTCTCTTATTTTGGGGCAAAAAGACAGAAATTCCCCTTATTATGTGGCAAAAAGGCAGAAATTTCTTTTATTTTGGGGCAAAATTGCAGAAATATCACTTATTTCAGGGTATAATTCAAAAATTCCTTTTATTTTGTTGCAAAAAGACAGAAATTCCATTTATTTTTGGGTAAAAAAGGAGAAATTTCACTTATTTTGAGGTAAAAAGGCAGAAATTCCTCTTATTTTGGGGCAAAAATTTAAAAATTTCCCTTTTTTGTGGAAAAAGGTTTACATTCCCCTTACTTTCGGGATAAAAAGCAGAAATTCCCCGTATTTTGAAGCATACTTGCAGAAATTCTCATAATTTTCGGGCAAAAAAACAGAAATTCTCCTTATTTTGGAGCAAAAATACAGAAAATCTCCTCTTTTCGGGAGCAAACTGTCAGAAATTCCCCTTATTTTGGGGCAAAATTGCAGAAATTTCCTTGACATTGGGACAAAATTGCAGAAATTTCCCTTATTTTGGAGAAAAATTGCAGAAATTCCCCTAATTGTTGGGCAAAAAGGCAGAAATTCCCTATATGTTGGGGCAAAAAGACAGAAATTCTCCTTATTTTGGGGCAAAACTCAGAAATTCCACGTATTATGGGGCAAAATTCCAGAAATTTCCCTTATTTTGGGGCAAAATTGCAAAAATTTCCCTTATTTTGTAACAAAATTGAAGAAATTTCACTTATTTCAGAGAAAAAAAGCAAAAATTTTTCTTATTTTGGGGCAAAAAAACAGAAATTCCCATTTTTTTGGGCAAAAAGGCAGAAATTCACCTTATTTTGGGGTAAAATTGCAGAAATTTCACATATTTCAGGGCAAAAAGACAGAAATTTCCCTTATTTTGGGGCAAAATTGCAGAAATTTCACTAATTTTGGGGCAAAAAAGACAGAAATTCCCTTTGTTTTGGGGGAAAAAGACAGAAATTCCACTTAGTTAGAAGCAAAAAGGCAGAAATTCCCCTTATTTTGGAGAAAAAATGAAGAAATTTCCCTTTTTTTATGGCAACAAATTTTGCATTCCCTTTATTTTCGGGCAAAAGGACAGAAATTCCCTGTATTTTGGAGCAAAATTGCAGAAATTCCCCTAATTGTGGGGCAAAAAGGCAGAAATTCTCTATATGTTGGGGCAAAAAGACAAAAATTCTCCTTATTTTGGGGCAAAACTCAGAAATTCCACTTATTTTGGTGCAAAATTCCAGAAATTTCCCTTATTTTTGGGCAAAATTGCCGAAATTTCCTTTATTTTGGGGCAAAATTGCAGAAATTTCACTTATTTTAGAGAAAAAAAGCAAAA
Organism: Micromys minutus; assembly: GCF_963924665.1. Classification (NCBI taxonomy): domain Eukaryota; kingdom Metazoa; phylum Chordata; class Mammalia; order Rodentia; family Muridae; genus Micromys; species Micromys minutus. The sequence continues at coordinate 6,861,582 of NW_027667467.1, read as the reverse complement.
TTTTTTCTTATTTTGGGGCAAAAAGCATAAATTCCCATCATTTTGGGGTACAAATGCAGAAATTCACTTTTTTTGGGGTAAAATTGCAAAAATTTTATATATTTCAGGGCAAAAAGGCAGAAATTTCCATTATTTTTGGGCAAAATTGCAGAAATTTCACTTATTTTGGGGCAAAATTGCAGAAATTTCACTTATTTCAGGAAAAAAGTCAGAAATTTTCCTTATTTTGGTGCAAAAATGCAGAAATTTTTAATATTTTGTGGCAAAAATGCAATAATTCCCCTTACTTTGAGGTAAAAAGGCTGAAATTCCCCTTATTTGGGAACAAAAAGGCAGAAATTTACCTTATTTTGTGGCAAAAAGACAGAAATTCCCCTTATTTTGGGGCAAAAAAGATAGAAATTCCCTTCGTTTGGGGGAAAAAGACAGACATTCCACTTATTTAGAGGCAAAAAGGCTGAAATTCCCCTTATTTTGGAGCAAAAATGAAGATATTTCCCTTTTTTATGGCAAAAAGTTATGCATTCCACTTATTTTCGGGCAACAAGACAGAAATTCCTTGCATTTTTGAGCAAAATTGCAGAAATTCCCCTAATTGTGGGGCAAAAAGGCAGAAATTCCCTATATGTTGGGGCAAAAAGACAGAAATTCTCATTCTTTTGGGGCAAAACTCAGAAATTCCACTTATTTTGGGGCAAAATTCCAAAAATTTCCCTTATTTTGGGGCAAAATTGCAGATTTCCCTTATTTTAGGGCAAAATTGCAGAAATTTCACTTATTTCAGAGAAAAAAAGCAAAAATTTTTCTTATTTTTGGGCTAAAAGGCAGAAATTCCAATTATTTTGGGGCAAAAATGCAGAAATTCACCTTAATTTAGGGTAAAATTGCAGAAATTTCACATATTTCAGGGCAAAAAGGCAGAAATTTCCCTTATTTTGGGGCAAAATTGCAGATATTTCACTTATTTTGGGGCAAAATAGCAGAAATTTCACTTATTTCAGGGAAAAAAGGAAGAAATTTTCCTTATTTTGGGGAAAAAATTAAGAAATTCTTAATAATTTGTGGCAAAAATGCAGAAATTCCCCTTATTTTGAGGTTAAAATGCTGAAAGTCCCCTTATTTTGAGGTAAAAAGACTGAAATTCCCCTTATTTGGGGGCAAAAAGGCAGAAATTTCTCTTATTTTGGGGCAAAAAGACAGAAATTCCCCTTATTTTGTGGCAAAAATGCAGAAATTTCTTTTATTTTGGGGCAAAATTGCAGAAATATCACTTATTTCAGGGTATAATTCAAAAATTCCTTTTATTTTTTTGCAACAATACAGAAATTCCATTTATTTTTCGGTAAAAAAGGAGAAATTTCACTTATTTTGAGGTAAAAAGGCAGAAATTCCTCTTATTTTGGGGCAAAAATTAAGAAATTTCCCTTTTTTGTGGAAAAAGGTATACATTCCCCTTACTTTCGGAATAAAAAGCAGAAATTACCCGTATTTTGAAGCATAGTTGCAGAAATTCTCATAATTTTCGGGCAAAAAAGCAGAAATTCTCCTTATTTTGGAGCAAAAATACAGAAAATCTCCTTTTTTCGGGAGCAAACAGTCAGAAATTCCCCTTATTTTGGGGCAAAATTGCAGAAATTTCCTTTACTTTGGGGCAAAATTGCAGAAATTTCCCTTATTTTGGAGCAAAATTGCAGAAATTTCCCTAATTGTTGGGGAAAAAGGCAGAAATTCTCTATATGTTGGGGCAAAAAGACAGAAATTCTCCTTATTTTAGGGCAAAACTCAGATATTCCACGTATTTTGGGGCAAAATTCAAGAAATTTCCCTTATTTTGGGGCAAAATTGCAGAAATTTCCCTTATTTTGGGGCAAAATTTCAGAAATTTCCATTATTTTGGGGCAAAATTGCAGAAATTTCCCTTTTTTTTAGGGCAAAATTGCAGAAATTTCACTTATTTCAGAGAAAAAAGCAAAAATTTTTCTTATTTTGGGGCAAAAATTCAGAAATTCTCATTATTTTGGGGGAAAAAGGCAGAAATTCACCTTATTTTGGGGTAAAATTGCAGAAATTTCACATATTTCAGGGCAAAAAGGCAGAAATTTCCCTTATTTTGGGGCAAAATTGCAGATATTTCACTTATTTTAGGGTAATAAGTCAGAAATTCCCCTTATTTTTGGGGCATAAAAGACAGAAATTCCCTTTGTTTGTGTAAAAAAGACAGAAATTCCACTTATTTAGAGGCAAAAAGGCTGAAATTCCCCTTATTTTGGAGCAAAAATGAAGATATTTCCCTTTTTTATGGCAAAAAGTTATGCATTCCACTTATTTTCGGGCAACAAGACAGAAATTCCTTGCATTTTTGAGCAAAATTGCAGAAATTCCCCTAATTGTGGGGCAAAAAGGCAGAAATTCCCTATATGTTGGGGCAAAAAGACAGAAATTCTCGTTTTTTTGGGGCAAAACTCAGAAATTCCACTTATTTTGGGGCAAAATTCCAGAAATTTCCCTTATTTTGGGGCAAAATTGCAGAAATTTCCCTTATTTTAGGGCCAAATTGCAGAAATTTCACTTATTTCAGAAAAAAAAGCAAAAATTTTTCTTATTTTGGGGCTAAAAGGCAGAAATTCCAATTATTTTGGGGCAAAAATGCAGAAATTCACCTTATTTTAGGGTAAAATTGCAGAAATTTCACATATTTCAGGGCAAAAAGGCAGAAATTTCCCTTATTTTGGGGAAAAATTGCAGAAATTTCACTTATTTTGGGGAAAAATTGCAGAAATTTCACTTATTTCAGGGAATAAAGGCAGAAATTTTCTTTATTTTGGAGAAAAAATTAAGAAATTCTTAATATTTTGGGGCAAAAATGCAGAAATTCCCCTTATTTTGAGGTTAAAAGGCTGAAATTCCTCTTATTTTGAGTTAAAAAAACTGAAATTCCCCTTATTTGGGGGCAAAAAGCCAGAAATTTCTCTTATTTTGGGGCAAAAAGACAGAAATTCCCCTTATTATGTGGCAAAAAGGCAGAAATTTCTTTTATTTTGGGGCAAAATTGCAGAAATATCACTTATTTCAGGGTATAATTAAAAAATTCCTTTTATTTTGTTGCAAAAAGACAGAAATTCCATTTATTTTTGGGTAAAAAAGGAGAAATTTCACTTATTTTGAGGTAAAAAGGCAGAAATTCCTCTTATTTTGGGGCAAAAATTTAAAAATTTCCCTTTTTTGTGGAAAAAGGTATACATTCCCCTTACTTTCGGGATAAAAAGCAGAAATTCCCCGTATTTTGAAGCATACTTGCAGAAATTCTCATAATTTTCGGGCAAAAAAACAGAAATTCTCCTTATTTTGGAGCAAAAATACAGAAAATCTCCTCTTTTCGGGAGCAAACTGTCAGAAATTCCCCTTATTTTGGGGCAAAATTGCAGAAATTTCCTTTACATTGGGGCAAAATTGCAGAAATTTCCCTTATTTTAGGGAAAAATTGCAGAAATTCCCCTAATTGTTGGGCAAAAAGGCAGAAATTCCCTATATGTTGGGGCAAAAAGACAGAAATTCTCCTTATTTTGGGGCAAAACTCAGAAATTCCACGTATTTTGGGGCAAAATTCCAGAAATTTCCCTTATTTTGGGGCAAAATTGCAAAAATTTCCCTTATTTTGTAACAAAATTGCAGAAATTTCACATATTTCAGAGAAAAAAAGCAAAAATTTTTCTTATATTGGGGCAAAAAAACAGAAATTCCCATTTTTTTTGGGCAAAAAGTCAGAAATTCACCTTATTTTGGGGTAAAATTGCAGAAATTTCACATATTTCAGGGCAAAAAGACAGAAATTTCCCTTATTTTGGGGCAAAATTGTAGAAATTTCACTAATTTTGGGGCAAAAAAGACAAAAATTCCCATTGTTTTGGGAAAAAAAGACAGAAATTCCACATAGTTAGAAGCAAAAAAGGTAGAAATTCCCCTTATTTTGGAGAAAAAATGAAGAAATTTCCCGTTTTTTATGGCAACAAGTTTTGCATTCCCTTTATTTTCGGGCAAAAGGACAGAAATTCCCTGTATTTTGGAGCAAAATTGCAGAAATTCCCCTAATTGTGGGGCAAAAAGGCAGAAATTCTCTATATGTTGGGGCAAAAAGACAAAAATTCTCCTTATTTTGGGGCAAAACTCAGAAATTCCACTTATTTTGGTGCAAAATTCCAGAAATTTCCCTTATTTTTGGGCAAAATTGCCGAAATTTCCTTTATTTTGGGGCAAAATTGCAGAAATTTCACTTATTTTAGAGAAAAAAAGCAAAATTTTTTCTTATTTTGGGGCAAAAAGCATAAATTCCCATTATTTTGGGGTAAAAATGCAGAAATTCACTTTTTTGGGGGTAAAATTGCAAAAATTTTATATATTTCAGGGCAAAAAGGCAGAAATTTCCATTATTTTTGGGCAAAATTGCAGAAATTTCACTTATTTTGGGGCAAAATTGCAGAAATTTCACTTATTTCAGGAAAAAAGGCAGAAATTTTCCTTATTTTGGTGCAAAAATGCAGAAATTTTTAATATTTTGTGGCAAAAATGCAGAAATTCCCCTTACTTTGAGGTAAAAAGGCTGAAATTCCCCTTATTTGGGAACAAAAAGGCAGAAATTTACCTTATTTTGTGGCAAAAAGACAGAAATTCCCCTTATTTTGGGGCAAAAAAGACAGAAATTCCCTTTGTTTGGGGGAAAAAGACAGACATTCCACTTATTTAGAGGCAAAAAGGCTGAAATTCCCCTTATTTTGGAGCAAAAATGAAGATATTTCCCTTTTTTATGGCAAAAAGTTATGCATTCCACTTATTTTCGGGCAACAAGACAGAAATTCCTTGCATTTTTGAGCAAAATTGCAGAAATTCCCCTAATTGTGGGGCAAAAAGGCAGAAATTCCCTATATGTTGGGGCAAAAAGACAGAAATTCTCATTCTTTTGGGGCAAAACTCAGAAATTCCACTTATTTTGGGGCAAAATTCCAAAAATTTCCCTTATTTTGGGGCAAAATTGCAGAAATTTCCCTTATTTTAGGGCAAAATTGCAGAAATTTCACTTATTTCAGAGAAAAAAAGCAAAAATTTTTCTTATTTTGGGGCTAAAAGGCAGAAATTCCAATTATTTTGGGGCAAAAATGCAGAAATTCACCTTAATTTAGGGTAAAATTGCAGAAATTTCACATATTTCAGGGCAAAAAGGCAGAAATTTCCCTTATTTTGGGGCAAAATTGCAGATATTTCACTTATTTTGGGGCAAAATAGCAGAAATTTCACTTATTTCAGGGAAAAAAGGAAGAAATTTTCCTTATTTTGGGGAAAAAATTAAGAAATTCTTAATAATTTGTGGCAAAAATGCAGAAATTCCCCTTATTTTGAGGTTAAAATGCTGAAAGTCCCCTTATTTTGAGGTAAAAAGACTGAAATTCCCCTTATTTGGGGGCAAAAAGGCAGAAATTTCTCTTATTTTGGGGCAAAAAGACAGAAATTCCCCTTATTTTGTGGCAAAAATGCAGAAATTTCTTTTGTTTTGGGGCAAAATTGCAGAAATATCACTTATTTCAGGGTATAATTCAAAAATTCCTTTTATTTTTTTGCAACAATACAGAAATTCCATTTATTTTTCGGTAAAAAAGGAGAAATTTCACTTATTTTGAGGTAAAAAGGCAGAAATTCCTCTTATTTTGGGGCAAAAATTAAGAAATTTCCCTTTTTTGTGGAAAAAGGTATACATTCCCCTTACTTTCGGAATAAAAAGCAGAAATTCCCCGTATTTTGAAGCATAGTTGCAGAAATTCTCATAATTTTCGGGCAAAAAAGCAGAAATTCTCCTTATTTTGGAGCAAAAATACAGAAAATCTCCTTTTTTCGGGAGCAAACAGTCAGAAATTCCCCTTATTTTGGGGCAAAATTGCAGAAATTTCCTTTACTTTGGGGCAAAATTGCAGAAATTTCCCTTATTTTGGAGCAAAATTGCAGAAATTTCCCTAATTGTTGGGGAAAAAGGCAGAAATTCTCTATATGTTGGGGCAAAAAGACAGAAATTCTCCTTATTTTAGGGCAAAACTCAGATATTCCACGTATTTTGGGGCAAAATTCAAGAAATTTCCCTTATTTTGGGGCAAAATTGCAGAAATTTCCCTTATTTTGGGGCAAAATTTCAGAAATTTCCATTATTTTGGGGCAAAATTGCAGAAATTTCACTTATTTTGGGGCAAAATTGCAGAAATTTCACTTATTTCAGGGAATAAAGGCAGAAATTTTCTTTATTTTGGAGAAAAAATTAAGAAATTCTTAATATTTTGGGGCAAAAATGCAGAAATTCCCCTTATTTTGAGGTTAAAAGGCTGAAATTCCTCTTATTTTGAGTTAAAAAAACTGAAATTCCCCTTATTTGGGGGCAAAAAGCCAGAAATTTCTCTTATTTTGGGGCAAAAAGACAGAAATTCCCCTTATTATGTGGCAAAAAGGCAGAAATTTCTTTTATTTTGGGGCAAAATTGCAGAAATATCACTTATTTCAGGGTATAATTAAAAAATTCCTTTTATTTTGTTGCAAAAAGACAGAAATTCCATTTATTTTTGGGTAAAAAAGGAGAAATTTCACTTATTTTGAGGTAAAAAGGCAGAAATTCCTCTTATTTTGGGGCAAAAATTTAAAAATTTCCCTTTTTTGTGGAAAAAGGTATACATTCCCCTTACTTTCGGGATAAAAAGCAGAAATTCCCCGTATTTTGAAGCATACTTGCAGAAATTCTCATAATTTTCGGGCAAAAAAACAGAAATTCTCCTTATTTTGGAGCAAAAATACAGAAAATCTCCTCTTTTCGGGAGCAAACTGTCAGAAATTCCCCTTATTTTGGGGCAAAATTGCAGAAATTTCCTTTACATTGTGGCAAAATTGCAGAAATTTCCCTTATTTTAGGGAAAAATTGCAGAAATTCCCCTAATTGTTGGGCAAAAAGGCAGAAATTCCCTATATGTTGGGGCAAAAAGACAGAAATTCTCCTTATTTTGGGGCAAAACTCAGAAATTCCACGTATTTTGGGGCAAAATTCCAGAAATTTCCCTTATTTTGGGGCAAAATTGCAAAAATTTCCCTTATTTTGTAACAAAATTGCAGAAATTTCACATATTTCAGAGAAAAAAAGCAAAAATTTTTCTTATATTGGGGCAAAAAAACAGAAATTCCCATTTTTTTGGGCAAAAAGTCAGAAATTCACCTTATTTTGGGGTAAAATTGCAGAAATTTCACATATTTCAGGGCAAAAAGACAGAAATTTCCCTTATTTTGGGGCAAAATTGTAGAAATTTCACTAATTTTGGGGCAAAAAAGACAAAAATTCCCATTGTTTTGGGAAAAAAAGACAGAAATTCCACATAGTTAGAAGCAAAAAAGGTAGAAATTCCCCTTATTTTGGAGAAAAAATGAAGAAATTTCCCTTTTTTTATGGCAACAAGTTTTGCATTCCCTTTATTTTCGGGCAAAAGGACAGAAATTCCCTGTATTTTGGAGCAAAATTGCAGAAATTCCCCTAATTGTGGGGCAAAAAGGCAGAAATTCTCTATATGTTGGGGCAAAAAGACAAAAATTCTCCTTATTTTGGGGCAAAACTCAGAAATTCCACTTATTTTGGTGCAAAATTCCAGAAATTTCCCTTATTTTTGGGCAAAATTGCCGAAATTTCCTTTATTTTGGGGCAAAATTGCAGAAATTTCACTTATTTTAGAGAAAAAAAGCAAAATTTTTTCTTATTTTGGGGCAAAAAGCATAAATTCCCATTATTTTGGGGTAAAAATGCAGAAATTCACTTTTTTGGGGGTAAAATTGCAAAAATTTTATATATTTCAGGGCAAAAAGGCAGAAATTTCCATTATTTTTGGGCAAAATTGCAGAAATTTCACTTATTTTGGGGCAAAATTGCAGAAATTTCACTTATTTCAGGAAAAAAGGCAGAAATTTTCCTTATTTTGGTGCAAAAATGCAGAAATTTTTAATATTTTGTGGCAAAAATGCAGAAATTCCCCTTACTTTGAGGTAAAAAGGCTGAAATTCCCCTTATTTGGGAACAAAAAGGCAGAAATTTACCTTATTTTGTGGCAAAAAGACAGAAATTCCCCTTATTTTGGGGCAAAAAAGACAGAAATTCCCTTCGTTTGGGGGAAAAAGACAGACATTCCACTTATTTAGAGGCAAAAAGGCTGAAATTCCCCTTATTTTGGAGCAAAAATGAAGATATTTCCCTTTTTTATGGCAAAAAGTTATGCATTCCACTTATTTTCGGGCAACAAGACAGAAATTCCTTGCATTTTTGAGCAAAATTGCAGAAATTCCCCTAATTGTGGGGCAAAAAGGCAGAAATTCCCTATATGTTGGGGCAAAAAGACAGAAATTCTCATTCTTTTGGGGCAAAACTCAGAAATTCCACTTATTTTGGGGCAAAATTCCAAAAATTTCCCTTATTTTGGGGCAAAATTGCAGAAATTTCCCTTATTTTAGGGCAAAATTGCAGAAATTTCACTTATTTCAGAGAAAAAAAGCAAAAATTTTTCTTATTTTGGGGCTAAAAGGCAGAAATTCCAATTATTTTGGGGCAAAAATGCAGAAATTCACCTTAATTTAGGGTAAAATTGCAGAAATTTCACATATTTCAGGGCAAAAAGGCAGAAATTTCCCTTATTTTGGGGCAAAATTGCAGATATTTCACTTATTTTGGGGCAAAATAGCAGAAATTTCACTTATTTCAGGGAAAAAAGGAAGAAATTTTCCTTATTTTGGGGAAAAAATTAAGAAATTCTTAATAATTTGTGGCAAAAATGCAGAAATTCCCCTTATTTTGAGGTTAAAATGCTGAAAGTCCCCTTATTTTGAGGTAAAAAGACTGAAATTCCCCTTATTTGGGGGCAAAAAGGCAGAAATTTCTCTTATTTTGGGGCAAAAAGACAGAAATTCCCCTTATTTTGTGGCAAAAATGCAGAAATTTCTTTTATTTTGGGGCAAAATTGCAGAAATATCACTTATTTCAGGGTATAATTCAAAAATTCCTTTTATTTTTTTGCAACAATACAGAAATTCCATTTATTTTTCGGTAAAAAAGGAGAAATTTCACTTATTTTGAGGTAAAAAGGCAGAAATTCCTCTTATTTTGGGGCAAAAATTAAGAAATTTCCCTTTTTTGTGGAAAAAGGTATACATTCCCCTTACTTTCGGAATAAAAAGCAGAAATTCCCCGTATTTTGAAGCATAGTTGCAGAAATTCTCATAATTTTCGGGCAAAAAAGCAGAAATTCTCCTTATTTTGGAGCAAAAATACAGAAAATCTCCTTTTTTCGGGAGCAAACAGTCAGAAATTCCCCTTATTTTGGGGCAAAATTGCAGAAATTTCCTTTACTTTGGGGCAAAATTGCAGAAATTTCCCTTATTTTGGAGCAAAATTGCAGAAATTTCCCTAATTGTTGGGGAAAAAGGCAGAAATTCTCTATATGTTGGGGCAAAAAGACAGAAATTCTCCTTATTTTAGGGCAAAACTCAGATATTCCACGTATTTTGGGGCAAAATTCAAGAAATTTCCCTTATTTTGGGGCAAAATTGCAGAAATTTCCCTTATTTTGGGGCAAAATTTCAGAAATTTCCATTATTTTGGGGCAAAATTGCAGAAATTTCCCTTTTTTTTAGGGCAAAATTGCAGAAATTTCACTTATTTCAGAGAAAAAAGCAAAAATTTTTCTTATTTTGGGGCAAAAATTCAGAAATTCTCATTATTTTGGGGGAAAAAGGCAGAAATTCACCTTATTTTGGGGTAAAATTGCAGAAATTTCACATATTTCAGGGCAAAAAGGCAGAAATTTCCCTTATTTTGGGGCAAAATTGCAGATATTTCACTTATTTTAGGGTAATAAGTCAGAAATTCCCCTTATTTTTGGGGCATAAAAGACAGAAATTCCCTTTGTTTGTGTAAAAAAGACAGAAATTCCACTTATTTAGAGGCAAAAAGGCTGAAATTCCCCTTATTTTGGAGCAAAAATGAAGATATTTCCCTTTTTTATGGCAAAAAGTTATGCATTCCACTTATTTTCGGGCAACAAGACAGAAATTCCTTGCATTTTTGAGCAAAATTGCAGAAATTCCCCTAATTGTGGGGCAAAAAGGCAGAAATTCCCTATATGTTGGGGCAAAAAGACAGAAATTCTCGTTTTTTTGGGGCAAAACTCAGAAATTCCACTTATTTTGGGGCAAAATTCCAGAAATTTCCCTTATTTTGGGGCAAAATTGCAGAAATTTCCCTTATTTTAGGGCCAAATTGCAGAAATTTCACTTATTTCAGAAAAAAAAGCAAAAATTTTTCTTATTTTGGGGCTAAAAGGCAGAAATTCCAATTATTTTGGGGCAAAAATGCAGAAATTCACCTTATTTTAGGGTAAAATTGCAGAAATTTCACATATTTCAGGGCAAAAAGGCAGAAATTTCCCTTATTTTGGGGAAAAATTGCAGAAATTTCACTTATTTTGGGGCAAAATTGCAGAAATTTCACTTATTTCAGGGAATAAAGGCAGAAATTTTCTTTATTTTGGAGAAAAAATTAAGAAATTCTTAATATTTTGGGGCAAAAATGCAGAAATTCCCCTTATTTTGAGGTTAAAAGGCTGAAATTCCTCTTATTTTGAGTTAAAAAAACTGAAATTCCCCTTATTTGGGGGCAAAAAGCCAGAAATTTCTCTTATTTTGGGGCAAAAAGACAGAAATTCCCCTTATTATGTGGCAAAAAGGCAGAAATTTCTTTTATTTTGGGGCAAAATTGCAGAAATATCACTTATTTCAGGGTATAATTAAAAAATTCCTTTTATTTTGTTGCAAAAAGACAGAAATTCCATTTATTTTTGGGTAAAAAAGGAGAAATTTCACTTATTTTGAGGTAAAAAGGCAGAAATTCCTCTTATTTTGGGGCAAAAATTTAAAAATTTCCCTTTTTTGTGGAAAAAGGTATACATTCCCCTTACTTTCGGGATAAAAAGCAGAAATTCCCCGTATTTTGAAGCATACTTGCAGAAATTCTCATAATTTTCGGGCAAAAAAACAGAAATTCTCCTTATTTTGGAGCAAAAATACAGAAAATCTCCTCTTTTCGGGAGCAAACTGTCAGAAATTCCCCTTATTTTGGGGCAAAATTGCAGAAATTTCCTTTACATTGGGGCAAAATTGCAGAAATTTCCCTTATTTTAGGGAAAAATTGCAGAAATTCCCCTAATTGTTGGGCAAAAAGGCAGAAATTCCCTATATGTTGGGGCAAAAAGACAGAAATTCTCCTTATTTTGGGGCAAAACTCAGAAATTCCACGTATTTTGGGGCAAAATTCCAGAAATTTCCCTTATTTTGGGGCAAAATTGCAAAAATTTCCCTTATTTTGTAACAAAATTGCAGAAATTTCACATATTTCAGAGAAAAAAAGCAAAAATTTTTCTTATATTGGGGCAAAAAAACAGAAATTCCCATTTTTTTTGGGCAAAAAGTCAGAAATTCACCTTATTTTGGGGTAAAATTGCAGAAATTTCACATATTTCAGGGCAAAAAGACAGAAATTTCCCTTATTTTGGGGCAAAATTGCCGAAATTTCCTTTATTTTGGGGCAAAATTGCAGAAATTTCACTTATTTTAGAGAAAAAAAGCAAAATTTTTTCTTATTTTGGGGCAAAAAGCATAAATTCCCATTATTTTGGGGTAAAAATGCAGAAATTCACTTTTTTGGGGGTAAAATTGCAAAAATTTTATATATTTCAGGGCAAAAAGGCAGAAATTTCCATTATTTTTGGGCAAAATTGCAGAAATTTCACTTATTTTGGGGCAAAATTGCAGAAATTTCACTTATTTCAGGAAAAAAGGCAGAAATTTTCCTTATTTTGGTGCAAAAATGCAGAAATTTTTAATATTTTGTGGCAAAAATGCAGAAATTCCCCTTACTTTGAGGTAAAAAGGCTGAAATTCCCCTTATTTGGGAACAAAAAGGCAGAAATTTACCTTATTTTGTGGCAAAAAGACAGAAATTCCCCTTATTTTGGGGCAAAAAAGACAGAAATTCCCTTCGTTTGGGGGAAAAAGACAGACATTCCACTTATTTAGAGGCAAAAAGGCTGAAATTCCCCTTATTTTGGAGCAAAAATGAAGATATTTCCCTTTTTTATGGCAAAAAGTTATGCATTCCACTTATTTTCGGGCAACAAGACAGAAATTCCTTGCATTTTTGAGCAAAATTGCAGAAATTCCCCTAATTGTGGGGCAAAAAGGCAGAAATTCCCTATATGTTGGGGCAAAAAGACAGAAATTCTCATTCTTTTGGGGCAAAACTCAGAAATTTCACTTATTTTGGGGCAAAATTCCAAAAATTTCCCTTATTTTGGGGCAAAATTGCAGAAATTTCCCTTATTTTAGGGCAAAATTGCAGAAATTTCACTTATTTCAGAGAAAAAAAGCAAAAATATTTCTTATTTTGGGGCTAAAAGGCAGAAATTCCAATTATTTTGGGGCAAAAATGCAGAAATTCACCTTAATTTAGGGTAAAATTGCAGAAATTTCACATATTTCAGGGCAAAAAGGCAGAAATTTCCCTTATTTTGGGGCAAAATTGCAGATATTTCACTTATTTTGGGGCAAAATAGCAGAAATTTCACTTATTTCAGGGAAAAAAGGAAGAAATTTTCCTTATTTTGGGGAAAAAATTAAGAAATTCTTAATAATTTGTGGCAAAAATGCAGAAATTCCCCTTATTTTGAGGTTAAAATGCTGAAAGTCCCCTTATTTTGAGGTAAAAAGACTGAAATTCCCCTTATTTGGGGGCAAAAAGGCAGAAATTTCTCTTATTTTGGGGCAAAAAGACAGAAATTCCCCTTATTTTGTGGCAAAAATGCAGAAATTTCTTTTATTTTGGGGCAAAATTGCAGAAATATCACTTATTTCAGGGTATAATTCAAAAATTCCTTTTATTTTTTTGCAACAATACAGAAATTCCATTTATTTTTCGGTAAAAAAGGAGAAATTTCACTTATTTTGAGGTAAAAAGGCAGAAATTCCTCTTATTTTGGGGCAAAAATTAAGAAATTTCCCTTTTTTGTGGAAAAAGGTATACATTCCCCTTACTTTCGGAATAAAAAGCAGAAATTCCCCGTATTTTGAAGCATAGTTGCAGAAATTCTCATAATTTTCGGGCAAAAAAGCAGAAATTCTCCTTATTTTGGAGCAAAAATACAGAAAATCTCCTTTTTTCGGGAGCAAACAGTCAGAAATTCCCCTTATTTTGGGGCAAAATTGCAGAAATTTCCTTTACTTTGGGGCAAAATTGCAGAAATTTCCCTTATTTTGGAGCAAAATTGCAGAAATTTCCCTAATTGTTGGGGAAAAAGGCAGAAATTCTCTATATGTTGGGGCAAAAAGACAGAAATTCTCCTTATTTTAGGGCAAAACTCAGATATTCCACGTATTTTGGGGCAAAATTCAAGAAATTTCCCTTATTTTGGGGCAAAATTGCAGAAATTTCCCTTATTTTGGGGCAAAATTTCAGAAATTTCCATTATTTTGGGGCAAAATTGCAGAAATTTCCCTTTTTTTTAGGGCAAAATTGCAGAAATTTCACTTATTTCAGAGAAAAAAGCAAAAATTTTTCTTATTTTGGGGCAAAAATTCAGAAATTCTCATTATTTTGGGGGAAAAAGGCAGAAATTCACCTTATTTTGGGGTAAAATTGCAGAAATTTCACATATTTCAGGGCAAAAAGGCAGAAATTTCCCTTATTTTGGGGCAAAATTGCAGATATTTCACTTATTTTAGGGTAATAAGTCAGAAATTCCCCTTATTTTTGGGGCATAAAAGACAGAAATTCCCTTTGTTTGTGTAAAAAAGACAGAAATTCCACTTATTTAGAGGCAAAAAGGCTGAAATTCCCCTTATTTTGGAGCAAAAATGAAGATATTTCCCTTTTTTATGGCAAAAAGTTATGCATTCCACTTATTTTCGGGCAACAAGACAGAAATTCCTTGCATTTTTGAGCAAAATTGCAGAAATTCCCCTAATTGTGGGGCAAAAAGGCAGAAATTCCCTATATGTTGGGGCAAAAAGACAGAAATTCTCGTTTTTTTGGGGCAAAACTCAGAAATTCCACTTATTTTGGGGCAAAATTCCAGAAATTTCCCTTATTTTGGGGCAAAATTGCAGAAATTTCCCTTATTTTATGGCCAAATTGCAGAAATTTCACTTATTTCAGAAAAAAAAGCAAAAATTTTTCTTATTTTGGGGCTAAAAGGCAGAAATTCCAATTATTTTGGGGCAAAAATGCAGAAATTCACCTTATTTTAGGGTAAAATTGCAGAAATTTCACATATTTCAGGGCAAAAAGGCAGAAATTTCCCTTATTTTGGGGAAAAATTGCAGAAATTTCACTTATTTTGGGGCAAAATTGCAGAAATTTCACTTATTTCAGGGAATAAAGGCAGAAATTTTCTTTATTTTGGAGAAAAAATTAAGAAATTCTTAATATTTTGGGGCAAAAATGCAGAAATTCCCCTTATTTTGAGGTTAAAAGGCTGAAATTCCTCTTATTTTGAGTTAAAAAAACTGAAATTCCCCTTATTTGGGGGCAAAAAGCCAGAAATTTCTCTTATTTTGGGGCAAAAAGACAGAAATTCCCCTTATTATGTGGCAAAAAGGCAGAAATTTCTTTTATTTTGGGGCAAAATTGCAGAAATATCACTTATTTCAGGGTATAATTAAAAAATTCCTTTTATTTTGTTGCAAAAAGACAGAAATTCCATTTATTTTTGGGTAAAAAAGGAGAAATTTCACTTATTTTGAGGTAAAAAGGCAGAAATTCCTCTTATTTTGGGGCAAAAATTTAAAAATTTCCCTTTTTTGTGGAAAAAGGTATACATTCCCCTTACTTTCGGGATAAAAAGCAGAAATTCCCCGTATTTTGAAGCATACTTGCAGAAATTCTCATAATTTTCGGGCAAAAAAACAGAAATTCTCCTTATTTTGGAGCAAAAATACAGAAAATCTCCTCTTTTCGGGAGCAAACTGTCAGAAATTCCCCTTATTTTGGGGCAAAATTGCAGAAATTTCCTTTACATTGGGGCAAAATTGCAGAAATTTCCCTTATTTTAGGGAAAAATTGCAGAAATTCCCCTAATTGTTGGGCAAAAAGGCAGAAATTCCCTATATGTTGGGGCAAAAAGACAGAAATTCTCCTTATTTTGGGGCAAAACTCAGAAATTCCACGTATTTTGGGGCAAAATTCCAGAAATTTCCCTTATTTTGAGGCAAAATTGCAAAAATTTCCCTTATTTTGTAACAAAATTGCAGAAATTTCACATATTTCAGAGAAAAAAAGCAAAAATTTTTCTTATATTGGGGCAAAAAAACAGAAATTCCCATTTTTTTGGGCAAAAAGTCAGAAATTCACCTTATTTTGGGGTAAAATTGCAGAAATTTCACATATTTCAGGGCAAAAAGACAGAAATTTCCCTTATTTTGGGGCAAAATTGTAGAAATTTCACTAATTTTGGGGCAAAAAAGACAAAAATTCCCATTGTTTTGGGAAAAAAAGACAGAAATTCCACATAGTTAGAAGCAAAAAGGTAGAAATTCCCCTTATTTTGGAGAAAAAATGAAGAAATTTCCCTTTTTTTATGGCAACAAGTTTTGCATTCCCTTTATTTTCGGGCAAAAGGACAGAAATTCCCTGTATTTTGGAGCAAAATTGCAGAAATTCCCCTAATTGTGGGGCAAAAAGGCAGAAATTCTCTATATGTTGGGGCAAAAAGACAAAAATTCTCCTTATTTTGGGGCAAAACTCAGAAATTCCACTTATTTTGGTGCAAAATTCCAGAAATTTCCCTTATTTTTGGGCAAAATTGCCGAAATTTCCTTTATTTTGGGGCAAAATTGCAGAAATTTCACTTATTTTAGAGAAAAAAAGCAAAATTTTTTCTTATTTTGGGGCAAAAAGCATAAATTCCCATTATTTTGGGGTAAAAATGCAGAAATTCACTTTTTTGGGGGTAAAATTGCAAAAATTTTATATATTTCAGGGCAAAAAGGCAGAAATTTCCATTATTTTTGGGCAAAATTGCAGAAATTTCACTTATTTTGGGGCAAAATTGCAGAAATTTCACTTATTTCAGGGTAAAAGGCAGAAATTTTCCTTATTTTGGTGCAAAAATGCAGAAATTTTTAATATTTTGTGGCAAAAATGCAGAAATTCCCCTTACTTTGAGGTAAAAAGGCTGAAATTCCCCTTATTTGGGAACAAAAAGGCAGAAATTTACCTTATTTTGTGGCAAAAAGACAGAAATTCCCCTTATTTTGGGGCAAAAAAGACAGAAATTCCCTTCGTTTGGGGGAAAAAGACAGACATTCCACTTATTTAGAGGCAAAAAGGCTGAAATTCCCCTTATTTTGGAGCAAAAATGAAGATATTTCCCTTTTTTATGGCAAAAAGTTATGCATTCCACTTATTTTCGGGCAACAAGACAGAAATTCCTTGCATTTTTGAGCAAAATTGCAGAAATTCCCCTAATTGTGGGGCAAAAAGGCAGAAATTCCCTATATGTTGGGGCAAAAAGACAGAAATTCTCATTCTTTTGGGGCAAAACTCAGAAATTCCACTTATTTTGGGGCAAAATTCCAAAAATTTCCCTTATTTTGGGGCAAAATTGCAGAAATTTCCCTTATTTTAGGGCAAAATTGCAGAAATTTCACTTATTTCAGAGAAAAAAAGCAAAAATTTTTCTTATTTTGGGGCTAAAAGGCAGAAATTCCAATTATTTTGGGGCAAAAATGCAGAAATTCACCTTAATTTAGGGTAAAATTGCAGAAATTTCACATATTTCAGGGCAAAAAGGCAGAAATTTCCCTTATTTTGGGGCAAAATTGCAGATATTTCACTTATTTTGGGGCAAAATAGCAGAAATTTCACTTATTTCAGGGAAAAAAGGAAGAAATTTTCCTTATTTTGGGGAAAAAATTAAGAAATTCTTAATAATTTGTGGCAAAAATGCAGAAATTCCCCTTATTTTGAGGTTAAAATGCTGAAAGTCCCCTTATTTTGAGGTAAAAAGACTGAAATTCCCCTTATTTGGGGGCAAAAAGGCAGAAATTTCTCTTATTTTGGGGCAAAAAGACAGAAATTCCCCTTATTTTGTGGCAAAAATGCAGAAATTTCTTTTATTTTGGGGCAAAATTGCAGAAATATCACTTATTTCAGGGTATAATTCAAAAATTCCTTTTATTTTTTTGCAACAATACAGAAATTCCATTTATTTTTCGGTAAAAAAGGAGAAATTTCACTTATTTTGAGGTAAAAAGGCAGAAATTCCTCTTATTTTGGGGCAAAAATTAAGAAATTTCCCTTTTTTGTGGAAAAAGGTATACATTCCCCTTACTTTCGGAATAAAAAGCAGAAATTCCCCGTATTTTGAAGCATAGTTGCAGAAATTCTCATAATTTTCGGGCAAAAAAGCAGAAATTCTCCTTATTTTGGAGCAAAAATACAGAAAATCTCCTTTTTTCGGGAGCAAACAGTCAGAAATTCCCCTTATTTTGGGGCAAAATTGCAGAAATTTCCTTTACTTTGGGGCAAAATTGCAGAAATTTCCCTTATTTTGGAGCAAAATTGCAGAAATTTCCCTAATTGTTGGGGAAAAAGGCAGAAATTCTCTATATGTTGGGGCAAAAAGACAGAAATTCTCCTTATTTTAGGGCAAAACTCAGATATTCCACGTATTTTGGGGCAAAATTCAAGAAATTTCCCTTATTTTGGGGCAAAATTGCAGAAATTTCCCTTATTTTGGGGCAAAATTTCAGAAATTTCCATTATTTTGGGGCAAAATTGCAGAAATTTCCCTTTTTTTTAGGGCAAAATTGCAGAAATTTCACTTATTTCAGAGAAAAAAGCAAAAATTTTTCTTATTTTGGGGCAAAAATTCAGAAATTCTCATTATTTTGGGGGAAAAAGGCAGAAATTCACCTTATTTTGGGGTAAAATTGCAGAAATTTCACATATTTCATGGCAAAAAGGCAGAAATTTCCCTTATTTTGGGGCAAAATTGCAGATATTTCACTTATTTTAGGGTAATAAGTCAGAAATGCCCCTTATTTTTGGGGCATAAAAGACAGAAATTCCCTTTGTTTGTGTAAAAAAGACAGAAATTCCACTTATTTAGAGGCAAAAAGGCTGAAATTCCCCTTATTTTGGAGCAAAAATGAAGATATTTCCCTTTTTTATGGCAAAAAGTTATGCATTCCACTTATTTTCGGGCAACAAGACAGAAATTCCTTGCATTTTTGAGCAAAATTGCAGAAATTCCCCTAATTGTGGGGCAAAAAGGCATAAATTCCCTATATGTTGGGGCAAAAAGACAGAAATTCTCGTTTTTTTGGGGCAAAACTCAGAAATTCCACTTATTTTGGGGCAAAATTCCAGAAATTTCCCTTATTTTGGGGCAAAATTGCAGAAATTTCCCTTATTTTAGGGCCAAATTGCAGAAATTTCACTTATTTCAGAAAAAAAAGCAAAAATTTTTCTTATTTTGGGGCTAAAAGGCAGAAATTCCAATTATTTTGGGGCAAAAATGCAGAAATTCACCTTATTTTAGGGTAAAATTGCAGAAATTTCACATATTTCAGGGCAAAAAGGCAG
Source organism: Micromys minutus (assembly GCF_963924665.1). Taxonomy (NCBI): domain Eukaryota; kingdom Metazoa; phylum Chordata; class Mammalia; order Rodentia; family Muridae; genus Micromys; species Micromys minutus. The sequence continues at coordinate 6,842,891 of NW_027667467.1, read as the reverse complement.
AAATTTCCCTTATTTTGGGGAAAAATTCCAGAAATTTCACTTATTTTGGGGCAAAATTGCAGAAATTTCACTTATTTCAGGGAATAAAGGCAGAAATTTTCTTTATTTTGGAGAAAAAATTAAGAAATTCTTAATATTTTGGGGCAAAAATGCAGAAATTCCCCTTATTTTGAGGTTAAAAGGCTGAAATTCCCCTTATTTTGAGTTTAAAAAACTGAAATTCCCCTTATTTGGGGGCAAAAAGCCAGAAATTTCTCTTATTTTGGGGCAAAAAGACAGAAATTCCCCTTATTATGTGGCAAAAAGGCAGAAATTTCTTTTATTTTGGGGCAAAATTGCAGAAATATCACTTATTTCAGGGTATAATTAAAAAATTCCTTTTATTTTGTTGCAAAAAGACAGAAATTCCATTTATTTTTGGGTAAAAAAGGAGAAATTTCACTTATTTTGAGGTAAAAAGGCAGAAATTCCTCTTATTTTGGGGCAAAAATTTTAAAATTTCCCTTTTTTGTGGAAAAAGGTATACATTCCCCTTACTTTCGGGATAAAAAGCAGAAATTCCCCGTATTTTGAAGCATACTTGCAGAAATTCTCATAATTTTCGGGCAAAAAAACAGAAATTCTCCTTATTTTGGAGCAAAAATACAGAAAATCTCCTCTTTTCGGGAGCAAACTGTCAGAAATTCCCCTTATTTTGGGGCAAAATTGCAGAAATTTCCTTTACATTGGGGCAAAATTGCAGAAATTTCCCTTATTTTAGGGAAAAATTGCAGAAATTCCCCTAATTGTTGGGCAAAAAGGCAGAAATTCCCTATATGTTGGGGCAAAAAGACAGAAATTCTCCTTATTTTGGGGCAAAACTCAGAAATTCCACGTATTTTGGGGCAAAATTCCAGAAATTTCCCTTATTTTGGGGCAAAATTGCAAAAATTTCCCTTATTTTGTAACAAAATTGCAGAAATTTCACATATTTCAGAGAAAAAAAGCAAAAATTTTTCTTATATTGGGGCAAAAAAACAGAAATTCCCATTTTTTTGGGCAAAAAGTCAGAAATTCACCTTATTTTGGGGTAAAATTGCAGAAATTTCACATATTTCAGGGCAAAAAGACAGAAATTTCCCTTATTTTGGGGCAAAATTGTAGAAATTTCACTAATTTTGGGGCAAAAAAGACAAAAATTCCCATTGTTTTGGGAAAAAAAGACAGAAATTCCACATAGTTAGAAGCAAAAAAGGTAGAAATTCCCCTTATTTTGGAGAAAAAATGAAGAAATTTCCCTTTTTTTATGGCAACAAGTTTTGCATTCCCTTTATTTTCGGGCAAAAGGACAGAAATTCCCTGTATTTTGGAGCAAAATTGCAGAAATTCCCCTAATTGTGGGGCAAAAAGGCAGAAATTCCCTATATGTTGGGGCAAAAAGACAAAAATTCTTCTTATTTTGGGGCAAAACTCAGAAATTCCACTTATTTTGGTGCAAAATTCCAGAAATTTCCCTTATTTTTGGGCAAAATTGCCGAAATTTCCTTTATTTTGGGGCAAAATTGCAGAAATTTCACTTATTTTAGAGAAAAAAAGCAAAATTTTTTCTTATTTTGGGGCAAAAAGCATAAATTCCCATTATTTTGGGGTAAAAATGCAGAAATTCACTTTTTTTGGGGTAAAATTGCAAAAATTTTACATATTTCAGGGCAAAAAGGCAGAAATTTCCATTATTTTTTTTTGGGCAAAATTGCAGAAATTTCACTTATTTTGGGGCAAAATTGCAGAAATTTCACTTATTTCAGGAAAAAAGGCAGAAATTTTCCTTATTTTGGGGCAAAAATGCAGAAATTTTTAATATTTTGTGGCAAAAATGCAGAAATTTCCCTTACTTAAAGGTCAAAATGCTGAAATTCCCCTTATTTGGGAACAAAAAGGCAGAAATTTCCCTTATTTTGGGGCAAAAAGACAGAAATTCCCCTTATTTTGGGGCAAAAAAGACAGAAATTCCCTTCGTTTGGGGGAAAAAGACAGACATTCCACTTATTTAGAGGCAAAAAGGCTGAAATTCCCCTTATTTTGGAGCAAAAATGAAGATATTTCCCTTTTTTACGGCAAAAAGTTATGCATTCCACTTATTTTCGGGCAACAAGACAGAAATTCCTTGCATTTTTGAGCAAAATTACAGAAATTTCCCTAATTGTGGGGCAAAAAGGCAGAAATTCCCTATATGTTGGGGCAAAAAGAAAGAAATTCTCGTTCTTTTGGGGCAAAACTCAGAAATTCCACTTATTTTGGGGCAAAATTCCAAAAATTTCTCTTATTTTGGGGCAAAATTGCAGAAATTTCTCTTATTTATGGCAAAATTGCAGAAATTTCACTTATTTCAGAGAAAAAAAGCAAAAATTTTTCTTATTTTGGGGCTAAAAGGCAGAAATTCCAATTATTTTGGGGCAAAAATGCAGAAATTCACCTTATTTTAGGGTAAAATTGCAGAAATTTCACATATTTCAGGGCAAAAAAGCAAAAATTTCCCTTATTTTGGGGCAAAATTGCAGATATTTCACTTATTTTGGGGCAAAATTGCAGAAATTTCACTTATTTCAGGGAAAAAAGGCAGAAATTTTCCTTATTTTGGGGAAAAAATTAAGAAATTCTTAATATTTTGTGGCAAAAATGCAGAAATTCCCCTTATTTTGAGGTTAAATGGCTGAAAGTCCCCTTATTTTGAGGTAAAAAGACTGAAATTCCCCTTATTTGGGGGCAAAAAGGAAGAAATTTCTCCTATTTTGGGGCAAAAAGACAGAAATTCCCCTTATTTTGTGGCAAAAATGCAGAAATTTCTTTTATTTTGGGGCAAAATTGCAGAAATATCACTTATTTCAGGGTATAATTCAAAAATTCCTTTTATTTTGTTGCAAAAAGACAGAAATTCCATTTATTTTTGGGTAAAAAAGGAGAAATTTCACTTATTTTGAGGTAAAAAGGCAGAAATTCCTCTTATTTTGGGGCAAAAATTTAAAAATTTCCCTTTTTTGTGGAAAAAGGTATACATTCCCCTTACTTTCGGGATAAAAAGCAGAAATTCCCCATATTTTGAAGCATAATAGCAGAAATTCTCATAATTTTCAGGCAAAAAATCAGAAATTCTCCTTATTTTGGAGCAAAAATACAGTAAATCTCCTTTTTTCGGGAGCATACAGTCAGAAATTCGACCTATTTTGGTGCAAAATTGCAGAAATTTCATTTACATTGGGGCGAAATTGCAGAAATTTCCCTTATTTTGGGGAAAAATTGCAGAAATTCCCCTAATTGTTGGGCAAAAAGGCAGAAATTCCCTATATGTTGGGGCAAAAAGACAGAAATTCTCCTTATTTTGGGGCAAAACTCAGAAATTCCACGTATTTTGGGCAAAATTCCAGAAATTTCCCTTATTTTGGGGCAAAATTGCAAAAATTTCCCTTATTTTGGAGCAAAATTGCAGAAATTTCACTTATTTCAGAGAAAAAAAGCAAAAATTTTTCTTATTTTGGGGCAAAAAAACAGAAATTCCCATTATTTTGGGGCAAAAAGGCAGAAATTCACTTTATTTTGGGGTAAAATTGCAGAAATTTCACATATTTCAGGGCAAAAAGACAGAAATTTCCCTTATTTTGGGGCAAAATTGCAGAAATTTCACTTATTTTGGGGCAAAAAAGACAGAAATTCCCTTTGTTTTAGGGGAAAAAGACAGAAATTCCACTTAGTTAGAAGCAAAAAGGCAGAAATTCCCCTTATTTTGGAGAAAAAATGAAGATATTTCCCTTTTTTACGGCAAAAAGTTATGCATTCCACTTATTTTCGGGCAACAAGACAGAAATTCCTTGCATTTTTGAGCAAAATTACAGAAATTTCCCTAATTGTGGGGCAAAAAGGCAGAAATTCCCTATATGTTGGGGCAAAAAGAAAGAAATTCTCGTTCTTTTGGGGCAAAACTCAGAAATTCCACTTATTTTGGGGCAAAATTCCAAAAATTTCTCTTATTTTGGGGCAAAATTGCAGAAATTTCTCTTATTTTAGGGCAAAATTGCAGAAATTTCACTTATTTCAGAGAAAAAAAGCAAAAATTTTTCTTATTTTGGGGCTAAAAGCCAGAAATTCCAATTATTTTGGGGCAAAAATGCAGAAATTCACCTTATTTTAGGGTAAAATTGCAGAAATTTCACATATTTCAGGGCAAAAAGGCAGAAATTTCCCTTATTTTGGGGCAAAATTGCAGACATTTCACTTATTTGGGGGCAAAATTGCAGAAATTTCTCTTATTTCACGGAAAAAAGGCAGAAATTTTCCTTATTTTGGGGAAAAATTAAGAAATTCTTAATATTTTGTGGCAAAAATGCAGAAATTCCCTTTATTTTGAGGTTAAAAGGCTTAAATTCCCCTTATTTTGAGGTAAAAAGTCTGAAATTCTCCTTATTTTGAGGTAAAAAGGCTGAAATTCCCCTTACTTGGGTGCAAAAAGGCAGAAATTTCTCCTATTTTGGGGCAAAAAGACAGAAATTCCCCTTATTTTGTAGCAAAAATGCAGAAATTTTTATTATTTTGTGGCAAAATTGCAGAAATATCACTTATTTCAGGGTATAATTCAAAAATTCCTTTTATTTTTTTGCAACAATACAGAAATTCCATTTATTTTTGGGTAAAAAAGGAGAAATTTCACTTATTTTGAGGTAAAAAGGCAGAAATTACTCTTATTTTGGGGCAAAAATTAACAAGATTCCCTTTTTTTGTTGAAAAAGGTATACATTCCCCTTACTTTCGGGATAAAAATCAGAAATTCCCTGTATTTTGAAGCATAATTGCAGAAATTCTCATAATTTTCGGGCAAAAAATCAGAAATTCTCCTTATTTTCGAGCAAAAATACAGAAAATCTCCTTTTTTCGGAAGCAAACAGTCAGAAATTCCCCTTATTTTGGAGCAAAATTGCAGAAATTTCCTTTACATTGGGGCAAAATTGCAGAAATTTCCCTTATTTTGGGGCAAAATTGCAGAAATTTCCCTAATTGTTGGGGAAAAAGGCAGAAATTCCCTATATGTTGGGGCAAAAAGACAGAAATTCTCCTTATTTTAGGGCAAAACTCAGAAATTCCACGTATTTTGGTGCAAAATTCAAGAAATTTCCCTTATTTTGGGGCAAAATTGCAGAAATTTCCCTTATTTTGGGGCAAAATTGCAGAAATTTCACCTTTTTCAGAGAAAAAAGCAAAAATTTTTCTTATTTTAGGGCAAAAAAACAGAAATTCCCATTATTTTGGGGGAAAAAGGCAGAAATTCACCTTATTTTGGGGTAAAATTGCAGAAATTTCACATATTTCAGGGCAAAAAGGCAGAAATTTCCCTTATTTTGGGGTAAAATTGCAGATATTTCACTTATTTTAGGGTAATAAGTCAGAAATTCCCCTTATTTTGGGGCAAAAAAGACAGAAATTCCCTTTGTTTGTGTAAAAAAGACAGAAATTCCACTTATTTAGAGGCAAAAAGGCTGAAATTCCCCTTATTTTGGAGCAAAAATGAAGATATTTCCCTTTTTTATGGCAAAAAGTTATGCATTCCACTTATTTTCGGGCAACAAGACAGAAATTCCTTGCATTTTTGAGCAAAATTGCAGAAATTCCCCTAATTGTGGGGCAAAAAGGCAGAAATTCCCTATATGTTGGGGCAAAAAGACAGAAATTCTCGTTTTTTTGGGGCAAAACTCAGAAATTCCACTTATTTTGGGGCAAAATTCCAGAAATTTCCCTTATTTTGGGGCAAAATTGCAGAAATTTCCCTTATTTTAGGGCAAAATTGCAGAAATTTCACTTATTTCAGAAAAAAAAGGCAAAAATTTTTCTTATTTTGGGGCTAAAAGGCAGAAATTCCAATTATTTTGGGGCAAAAATGCAGAAATTCACCTTATTTTAGGGTAAAATTGCAGAAATTTCACATATTTCAGGGCAAAAAGGCAGAAATTTCCCTTATTTTGGGGAAAAATTGCAGAAATTTCACTTATTTTGGGGCAAAATTGCAGAAATTTCACTTATTTCAGGGAATAAAGGCAGAAATTTTCCTTATTTTGGGGAAAAAATTAAGAAATTCTTAATATTTTGGGGCAAAAATGCAGAAATTCCCCTTATTTTGAGGTTAAAAGGCTGAAATTCCCCTTATTTTGAGGTAAAAAAACTGAAATTCCCCTTATTTGGGGGCAAAAAGCCAGAAATTTCTCTTATTTTGGGGCAAAAAGACAGAAATTCCCCTTATTATGTGGCAAAAAGGCAGAAATTTCTTTTATTTTGGGGCAAAATTGCAGAAATATCACTTATTTCAGGGTATAATTCAAAAATTCCTTTTATTTTGTTGCAAAAAGACAGAAATTCCATTTATTTTTGGGTATAAAAGGAGAAATTTCACTTATTTTGAGGGAAAAAGGCAGAAATTCCTCTTATTTTGGGGCAAAAATTTAAAAATTTCCCTTTTTTGTGGAAAAAGGTTTACATTCCCCTTACTTTCGGGATAAAAAGCAGAAATTCCCCGTATTTTGAAGCATACTTGCAGAAATTCTCATAATTTTCGGGCAAAAAAACAGAAATTCTCCTTATTTTGGAGCAAAAATACAGAAAATCTCCTCTTTTCGGGAGCAAACTGTCAGAAATTCCCCTTATTTTGGGGCAAAATTGCAGAAATTTCCTTGACATTGGGGCAAAATTGCAGAAATTTCCCTTATTTTGGAGAAAAATTGCAGAAATTCCCCTAATTGTTGGGCAAAAAGGCAGAAATTCCCTATATGTTGGGGCAAAAAGACAGAAATTCTCCTTATTTTGGGGCAAAACTCAGAAATTCCACGTATTTTGGGGCAAAATTCCAGAAATTTCCCTTATTTTGGGGCAAAATTGCAAAAATTTCCCTTATTTTGTAACAAAATTGCAGAAATTTCACATATTTCAGAGAAAAAAAGCAAAAATTTTTCTTATTTTGGGGCAAAAAAACAGAAATTCCCATTTTTTTGGGCAAAAAGGCAGAAATTCACCTTATTTTGGGGTAAAATTGCAGAAATTTCACATATTTCAGGGCAAAAAGACAGAAATTTCCCTTATTTTGGGGCAAAATTGCAGAAATTTCACTAATTTTGGGGCAAAAAAGACAGAAATTCCCTTTGTTTTTGGGGAAAATACAGAAATTCCACTTAGTTAGAAGCAAAAAGGCAGAAATTCCCCTTATTTTGGAGAAAAAATGAAGAAATTTCCCTTTTTTTATGGCAACAAGTTTTGCATTCCCTTTATTTTCGGGCTAAAGGACAGAAATTCCCTGTATTTTGGAGCAAAATTGCAGAAATTCCCCTAATTGTGGGGCAAAAAGGCAGAAATTCTCTATATGTTGGGGCAAAAAGACAAAAATTCTCCTTATTTTGGGGCAAAACTCAGAAATTCCACTTATTTTGGTGCAAAATTCCAGAAATTTCCCTTATTTTTGGGCAAAATTGCCGAAATTTCCTTTATTTTGGGGCAAAATTGCAGAAATTTCACTTATTTTAGAGAAAAAAAGCAAAATTTTTTCTTATTTTGGGGCAAAAAGCATAAATTCCCATTATTTTGGGGTAAAAATGCAGAAATTCACTTTTTTTGGGGTAAAATTGCAAAAATTTTATATATTTCAGGGCAAAAAGGCAGAAATTTCCATTATTTTTGGGCAAAATTGCAGAAATTTCACTTATTTTGGGGCAAAATTGCAGAAATTTCACTTATTTCAGGAAAAAAGGCAGAAATTTTCCTTATTTTGGTGCAAAAATGCAGAAATTTTTAATATTTTGTGGCAAAAATGCAGAAATTCCCCTTACTTTGAGGTAAAAAGGCTGAAATTCCCCTTATTTGGGAACAAAAAGGAAGAAATTTACCTTATTTTGTGGAAAAAGACAGAAATTCCCCTTATTTTGGGGCAAAAAAGACAGAAATTCCCTTCGTTTGGGGGAAAAAGACAGACATTCCACTTATTTAGAGGCAAAAAGGCTGAAATTCCCCTTATTTTGGAGCAAAAATGAAGATATTTCCCTTTTTTATGGCAAAAAGTTATGCATTCCACTTATTTTCGGGCAACAAGACAGAAATTCCTTGCATTTTTGAGCAAAATTGCAGAAATTCCCCTAATTGTGGGGCAAAAAGGCAGAAATTCCCTATATGTTGGGGCAAAAAGACAGAAATTCTCATTCTTTGGGGCAAAACTCAGAAATTCCACTTATTTTGGGGCAAAATTCCAAAAATTTCCCTTATTTTGGGGCAAAATTGCAGAAATTTCCCTTATTTTAGGGCAAAATTGCAGAAATTTCACTTATTTCAGAGAAAAAAAGCAAAAATTTTTCTTATTTTGGGGCTAAAAGGCAGAAATTCCAATTATTTTGGGGCAAAAATGCAGAAATTCACCTTAATTTAGGGTAAAATTGCAGAAATTTCACATATTTCAGGGCAAAAAGGCAGAAATTTCCCTTATTTTGGGGCATAATTGCAGATATTTCACTTATTTTGGGGCAAAATAACAGAAATTTCACTTATTTCAGGGAAAAAAGGAAGAAATTTTCCTTATTTTGGGGAAAAAATTAAGAAATTCTTAATATTTTGTGGCAAAAATGCAGAAATTCCCCTTATTTTGAGGTTAAAATGCTGAAAGTCCCCTTATTTTGAGGTAAAAAGACTGAAATTCCCCTTATTTGGGGGCAAAAAGCCAGAAATTTCTCTTATTTTGGGGCAAAAAGACAGAAATTCCCCTTATTTTGTGGCAAAAATGCAGAAATTTCTTTTATTTTGGGGCAAAATTGCAGAAATATCACTTATTTCAGGGTATAATTCAAAAATTCCTTTTATTTTTTTGCAACAATACAGAAATTCCATTTATTTTTCGGTAAAAAAGGAGAAATTTCACTTATTTTGAGGTAAAAAGGCAGAAATTCCTCTTATTTTGGGGCAAAAATTAAGAAATTTCCCTTTTTTGTGGAAAAAGGTATACATTCCCCTTACTTTCGGAATAAAAAGCAGAAATTCCCCGTATTTTGAAGCATAGTTGCAGAAATTCTCATAATTTTCGGGCAAAAAAGCAGAAATTCTCCTTATTTTGGAGCAAAAATACAGAAAATCTCCTTTTTTCGGGAGCAAACAGTCAGAAATTCCCCTTATTTGGGGGCAAAATTGCAGAAATTTCCTTTACTTTGGGGCAAAATTGCAGAAATTTCCCTTATTTTGGAGCAAAATTGAAGAAATTTCCCTAATTGTTGGGGAAAAAGGCAGAAATTCCCTATATGTTGGGGCAAAAAGACAGAAATTCTCCTTATTTTAGGGCAAAACTCAGATATTCCACGTATTTTGGGGCAAAATTCAAGAAATTTCCCTTATTTTGGGGCAAAATTGCAGAAATTTCCCTTATTTTGGGGCAAAATTTCAGAAATTTTCATTATTTTGGGGCAAAATTGCAGAAATTTCCCTTTTTTTAGGGCAAAATTGCAGAAATTTCACTTATTTCAGAGAAAAAAGCAAAAATTTTTCTTATTTTGGGGCAAAAATTCAGAAATTCTCATTATTTTGGGGGAAAAAGGCAGAAATTCACCTTATTTTGGGGTAAAATTGCAGAAATTTCACATATTTCATGGCAAAAAGGCAGAAATTTCCCTTATTTTGGGGCAAAATTGCAGATATTTCACTTATTTTAGGGTAATAAGTCAGAAATTCCCCTTATTTTTGGGGCATAAAAGACAGAAATTCCCTTTGTTTGTGTAAAAAAGACAGAAATTCCACTTATTTAGAGGCAAAAAGGCTGAAATTCCCCTTATTTTGGAGCAAAAATGAAGATATTTCCCTTTTTTATGGCAAAAAGTTATGCATTCCACTTATTTTCGGGCAACAAGACAGAAATTCCTTGCATTTTTGAGCAAAATTGCAGAAATTCCCCTAATTGTGGGGCAAAAAGGCAGAAATTCCCTATATGTTGGGGCAAAAAGACAGAAATTCTCGTTTTTTTGGGGCAAAACTCAGAAATTCCACTTATTTTGGGGCAAAATTCCAGAAATTTCCCTTATTTTGGGGCAAAATTGCAGAAATTTCCCTTATTTTAGGGCCAAATTGCAGAAATTTCACTTATTTCAGAAAAAAAAGCAAAAATTTTTCTTATTTTGGGGCTAAAAGGCAGAAATTCCAATTATTTTGGGGCAAAAATGCAGAAATTCACCTTATTTTAGGGTAAAATTGCAGAAATTTCACATATTTCAGGGCAAAAAGGCAGAAATTTCCCTTATTTTGGGGAAAAATTCCAGAAATTTCACTTATTTTGGGGCAAAATTGCAGAAATTTCACTTATTTCAGGGAATAAAGGCAGAAATTTTCTTTATTTTGGAGAAAAAATTAAGAAATTCTTAATATTTTGGGGCAAAAATGCAGAAATTCCCCTTATTTTGAGGTTAAAAGGCTGAAATTCCCCTTATTTTGAGTTAAAAAAACTGAAATTCCCCTTATTTGGGGGCAAAAAGCCAGAAATTTCTCTTATTTTGGGGCAAAAATACAGAAATTCCCCTTATTATGTGGCAAAAAGGCAGAAATTTCTTTTATTTTGGGGCAAAATTGCAGAAATATCACTTATTTCAGGGTATAATTCAAAAATTCCTTTTATTTTGTTGCAAAAAGACAGAAATTCCATTTATTTTTGGGTAAAAAAGGAGAAATTTCACTTATTTTGAGGTAAAAAGGCAGAAATTCCTCTTATTTTGGGGCAAAAATTTAAAAATTTCCCTTTTTTGTGGAAAAAGGTATACATTCCCCTTACTTTCGGGATAAAAAGCAGAAATTCCCCGTATTTTGAAGCATACTTGCAGAAATTCTCATAATTTTCGGGCAAAAAAACAGAAATTCTCCTTATTTTGGAGCAAAAATACAGAAAATCTCCTCTTTTCGGGAGCAAACTGTCAGAAATTCCCCTTATTTTGGGGCAAAATTGCAGAAATTTCCTTTACATTGGGGCAAAATTGCAGAAATTTCCCTTATTTTAGGGAAAAATTGCAGAAATTCCCCTAATTGTTGGGCAAAAAGGCAGAAATTCCCTATATGTTGGGGCAAAAAGACAGAAATTCTCCTTATTTTGGGGCAAAACTCAGAAATTCCACGTATTTTGGGGCAAAATTCCAGAAATTTCCCTTATTTTGGGGCAAAATTGCAAAAATTTCCCTTATTTTGTAACAAAATTGCAGAAATTTCACATATTTCAGAGAAAAAAAGCAAAAATTTTTCTTATATTGGGGCAAAAAAACAGAAATTCCCATTTTTTTGGGCAAAAAGTCAGAAATTCACCTTATTTTGGGGTAAAATTGCAGAAATTTCACATATTTCAGGGCAAAAAGACAGAAATTTCCCTTATTTTGGGGCAAAATTGTAGAAATTTCACTAATTTTGGGGCAAAAAAGACAAAAATTCCCATTGTTTTGGGGGAAAAAGACAGAAATTCCACTTAGTTAGAAGCAAAAAGGTAGAAATTCCCCTTATTTTGGAGAAAAAATGAAGAAATTTCCCTTTTTTTATGGCAACAAGTTTTGCATTCCCTTTATTTTCGGGCAAAAGGACAGAAATTCCCTGTATTTTGGAGCAAAATTGCAGAAATTCCCCTAATTGTGGGGCAAAAAGGCAGAAATTCCCTATATGTTGGGGCAAAAAGACAAAAATTCTCCTTATTTTGGGGCAAAACTCAGAAATTCCACTTATTTTGGTGCAAAATTCCAGAAATTTCCCTTATTTTTGGGCAAAATTGCCGAAATTTCCTTTATTTTGGGGCAAAATTGCAGAAATTTCACTTATTTTAGAGAAAAAAAGCAAAAATTTTTCTTATTTTGGGGCAAAAAGCATAAATTCCCATTATTTTGGGGTAAAAATGCAGAAATTCACTTTTTTTGGGGTAAAATTGCAAAAATTTTACATATATCAGGGTAAAAAGGCAGAAATTTCCATTATTTTTTTTGGGCAAAATTGCAGAAATTTCACTTATTTTGGGGCAAAATTGCAGAAATTTCACTTATTTCAGGAAAAAAGGCAGAAATTTTCCTTATTTTGGGGCAAAAATGCAGAAATTTTTAATATTTTGTGGCAAAAATGCAGAAATTCCCCTTACTTAAAGGTCAAAAGGCTGAAATTCCCCTTATTTGGGAACAAAAAGGCAGAAATTTCCCTTATTTTGGGGCAAAAAGACAGAAATTCCCCTTATTTTGGGGCAAAAAAGACAGAAATTCCCTTCGTTTGGGGGAAAAAGACAGACATTCCACTTATTTAGAGGCAAAAAGGCTGAAATTCCCCTTATTTTGGAGCAAAAATGAAGATATTTCCCTTTTTTACGGCAAAAAGTTATGCATTCCACTTATTTTCGGGCAACAAGACAGAAATTCCTTGCATTTTTGAGCAAAATTACAGAAATTTCCCTTATTGTGGGGCAAAAAGGCAGAAATTCCCTATATGTTGGGGCAAAAAGAAAGAAATTCTCGTTCTTTTGGGGCAAAACTCAGAAATTCCACTTATTTTGGGGCAAAATTCCAAAAATTTCTCTTATTTTGGGGCAAAATTGCAGAAATTTCTCTTATTTATGGCAAAATTGCAGAAATTTCACTTATTTCAGAGAAAAAAAGCAAAAATTTTTCTTATTTTGGGGCTAAAAGGCAGAAATTCCAATTATTTTGGGGCAAAAATGCAGAAATTCACCTTATTTTAGGGTAAAATTGCAGAAATTTCACATATTTCAGGGCAAAAAAGCAAAAATTTCCCTTATTTTGGGGCAAAATTGCAGATATTTCACTTATTTTGGGGCAAAATTGCAGAAATTTCACTTATTTCAGGGAAAAAAGGCAGAAATTTTCCTTATTTTGGGGAAAAAATTAAGAAATTCTTAATATTTTGTGGCAAAAATGCAGAAATTCCCCTTATTTTGAGGTTAAATGGCTGAAAGTCCCCTTATTTTGAGGTAAAAAGACTGAAATTCCCCTTATTTGGGGGCAAAAAGGCAGAAATTTCTCCTATTTTGGGGCAAAAAGACAGAAATTCCCCTTATTTTGTGGCAAAAATGCAGAAATTTCTTTTATTTTGGGGCAAAATTGCAGAAATATCACTTATTTCAGGGTATAATTCAAAAATTCCTTTTATTTTGTTGCAAAAAGACAGAAATTCCATTTATTTTTGGGTAAAAAAGGAGAAATTTCACTTATTTTGAGGTAAAAAGGCAGAAATTCCTCTTATTTTGGGGCAAAAATTTAAAAATTTCCCTTTTTTGTGGAAAAAGGTATACATTCCCCTTACTTTCGGGATAAAAAGCAGAAATTCCCCGTATTTTGAAGCATACTTGCAGAAATTCTCATAATTTTCGGGCAAAAAAACAGAAATTCTCCTTATTTTGGAGCAAAAATACAGAAAATCTCCTCTTTTCGGGAGCAAACTGTCAGAAATTCCCCTTATTTTGGGGCAAAATTGCAGAAATTTCCTTTACATTGGGGCAAAATTGCAGAAATTTCCCTTATTTTAGGGAAAAATTGCAGAAATTCCCCTAATTGTTGGGCAAAAAGGCAGAAATTCCCTATATGTTGGGGCAAAAAGACAGAAATTCTCCTTATTTTGGGGCAAAACTCAGAAATTCCACGTATTTTGGGGCAAAATTCCAGAAATTTCCCTTATTTTGGGGCAAAATTGCAAAAATTTCCCTTATTTTGTAACAAAATTGCAGAAATTTCACATATTTCAGAGAAAAAAAGCAAAAATTTTTCTTATATTGGGGCAAAAAAACAGAAATTCCCATTTTTTTGGGCAAAAAGTCAGAAATTCACCTTATTTTGGGGTAAAATTGCAGAAATTTCACATATTTCAGGGCAAAAAGACAGAAATTTCCCTTATTTTGGGGCAAAATTGTAGAAATTTCACTAATTTTGGGGCAAAAAAGACAAAAATTCCCATTGTTTTGGGGGAAAAAGACAGAAATTCCACTTAGTTAGAAGCAAAAAGGTAGAAATTCCCCTTATTTTGGAGAAAAAATGAAGAAATTTCCCTTTTTTTATGGCAACAAGTTTTGCATTCCCTTTATTTTCGGGCAAAAGGACAGAAATTCCCTGTATTTTGGAGCAAAATTGCAGAAATTCCCCTAATTGTGGGGCAAAAAGGCAGAAATTCCCTATATGTTGGGGCAAAAAGACAAAAATTCTCCTTATTTTGGGGCAAAACTCAGAAATTCCACTTATTTTGGTGCAAAATTCCAGAAATTTCCCTTATTTTTGGGCAAAATTGCCGAAATTTCCTTTATTTTGGGGCAAAATTGCAGAAATTTCACTTATTTTAGAGAAAAAAAGCAAAAATTTTTCTTATTTTGGGGCAAAAAGCATAAATTCCCATTATTTTGGGGTAAAAATGCAGAAATTCACTTTTTTTGGGGTAAAATTGCAAAAATTTTACATATATCAGGGTAAAAAGGCAGAAATTTCCATTATTTTTTTTGGGCAAAATTGCAGAAATTTCACTTATTTTGGGGCAAAATTGCAGAAATTTCACTTATTTCAGGAAAAAAGGCAGAAATTTTCCTTATTTTGGGGCAAAAATGCAGAAATTTTTAATATTTTGTGGCAAAAATGCAGAAATTCCCCTTACTTAAAGGTCAAAAGGCTGAAATTCCCCTTATTTGGGAACAAAAAGGCAGAAATTTCCCTTATTTTGGGGCAAAAAGACAGAAATTCCCCTTATTTTGGGGCAAAAAAGACAGAAATTCCCTTCGTTTGGGGGAAAAAGACAGACATTCCACTTATTTAGAGGCAAAAAGGCTGAAATTCCCCTTATTTTGGAGCAAAAATGAAGATATTTCCCTTTTTTACGGCAAAAAGTTATGCATTCCACTTATTTTCGGGCAACAAGACAGAAATTCCTTGCATTTTTGAGCAAAATTACAGAAATTTCCCTTATTGTGGGGCAAAAAGGCAGAAATTCCCTATATGTTGGGGCAAAAAGAAAGAAATTCTCGTTCTTTTGGGGCAAAACTCAGAAATTCCACTTATTTTGGGGCAAAATTCCAAAAATTTCTCTTATTTTGGGGCAAAATTGCAGAAATTTCTCTTATTTATGGCAAAATTGCAGAAATTTCACTTATTTCAGAGAAAAAAAGCAAAAATTTTTCTTATTTTGGGGCTAAAAGGCAGAAATTCCAATTATTTTGGGGCAAAAATGCAGAAATTCACCTTATTTTAGGGTAAAATTGCAGAAATTTCACATATTTCAGGGCAAAAAAGCAAAAATTTCCCTTATTTTGGGGCAAAATTGCAGATATTTCACTTATTTTGGGGCAAAATTGCAGAAATTTCACTTATTTCAGGGAAAAAGGCAGAAATTTTCCTTATTTTGGTGCAAAAATGCAGAAATTTTTAATATTTTGTGGCAAAAATGCAGAAATTCCCCTTACTTTGTGGTAAAAAGGCTGAAATTCCCCTTATTTGGGAACAAAAAGGAAGAAATTTACCTTATTTTGTGGAAAAAGACAGAAATTCCCCTTATTTTGGGGCAAAAAAGACAGAAATTCCCTTCGTTTGGGGGAAAAAGACAGACATTCCACTTATTTAGAGGCAAAAAGGCTGAAATTCCCCTTATTTTGGAGCAAAAATGAAGATATTTCCCTTTTTTATGGCAAAAAGTTATGCATTCCACTTATTTTCGGGCAACAAGACAGAAATTCCTTGCATTTTTGAGCAAAATTGCAGAAATTCCCCTAATTGTGGGGCAAAAAGGCAGAAATTCCCTATATGTTGGGGCAAAAAGACAGAAATTCTCATTCTTTGGGGCAAAACTCAGAAATTCCACTTATTTTGGGGCAAAATTCCAAAAATTTCCCTTATTTTGGGGCAAAATTGCAGAAATTTCCCTTATTTTAGGGCAAAATTGCAGAAATTTCACTTATTTCAGAGAAAAAAAGCAAAAATTTTTCTTATTTTGGGGCTAAAAGGCAGAAATTCCAATTATTTTGGGGCAAAAATGCAGAAATTCACCTTAATTTAGGGTAAAATTGCAGAAATTTCACATATTTCAGGGCAAAAAGGCAGAAATTTCCCTTATTTTGGGGCATAATTGCAGATATTTCACTTATTTTGGGGCAAAATAACAGAAATTTCACTTATTTCAGGGAAAAAAGGAAGAAATTTTCCTTATTTTGGGGAAAAAATTAAGAAATTCTTAATATTTTGTGGCAAAAATGCAGAAATTCCCCTTATTTTGAGGTTAAAATGCTGAAAGTCCCCTTATTTTGAGGTAAAAAGACTGAAATTCCCCTTATTTGGGGGCAAAAAGGCAGAAATTTCTCTTATTTTGGGGCAAAAAGACAGAAATTCCCCTTATTTTGTGGCAAAAATGCAGAAATTTCTTTTATTTTGGGGCAAAATTGCAGAAATATCACTTATTTCAGGGTATAATTCAAAAATTCCTTTTATTTTTTTGCAACAATACAGAAATTCCATTTATTTTTCGGTAAAAAAGGAGAAATTTCACTTATTTTGAGGTAAAAAGGCAGAAATTCCTCTTATTTTGGGGCAAAAATTAAGAAATTTCCCTTTTTTGTGGAAAAAGGTATACATTCCCCTTACTTTCGGAATAAAAAGCAGAAATTCCCCGTATTTTGAAGCATAGTTGCAGAAATTCTCATAATTTTCGGGCAAAAAAGCAGAAATTCTCCTTATTTTGGAGCAAAAATACAGAAAATCTCCTTTTTTCGGGAGCAAACAGTCAGAAATTCCCCTTATTTGGGGGCAAAATTGCAGAAATTTCCTTTACTTTGGGGCAAAATTGCAGAAATTTCCCTTATTTTGGAGCAAAATTGCAGAAATTTCCCTAATTGTTGGGGAAAAAGGCAGAAATTCCCTATATGTTGGGGCAAAAAGACAGAAATTCTCCTTATTTTAGGGCAAAACTCAGATATTCCACGTATTTTGGGGCAAAATTCAAGAAATTTCCCTTATTTTGGGGCAAAATTGCAGAAATTTCCCTTATTTTGGGGCAAAATTTCAGAAATTTCCATTATTTTGGGGCAAAATTGCAGAAATTTCCCTTTTTTTTAGGGCAAAATTGCAGAAATTTCACTTATTTCAGAGAAAAAAGCAAAAATTTTTCTTATTTTGGGGCAAAAATTCAGAAATTCTCATTATTTTGGGGGAAAAAGGCAGAAATTCACCTTATTTTGGGGTAAAATTGCAGAAATTTCACATATTTCATGGCAAAAAGGCAGAAATTTCCCTTATTTTGGGGCAAAATTGCAGATATTTCACTTATTTTAGGGTAATAAGTCAGAAATTCCCCTTATTTTTGGGGCATAAAAGACAGAAATTCCCTTTGTTTGTGTAAAAAAGACAGAAATTCCACTTATTTAGAGGCAAAAAGGCTGAAATTCCCCTTATTTTGGAGCAAAAATGAAGATATTTCCCTTTTTTATGGCAAAAAGTTATGCATTCCACTTATTTTCGGGCAACAAGACAGAAATTCCTTGCATTTTTGAGCAAAATTGCAGAAATTCCCCTAATTGTGGGGCAAAAAGGCAGAAATTCCCTATATGTTGGGGCAAAAAGACAGAAATTCTCGTTTTTTTGGGGCAAAACTCAGAAATTCCACTTATTTTGGGGCAAAATTCCAGAAATTTCCCTTATTTTGGGGCAAAATTGCAGAAATTTCCCTTATTTTAGGGCCAAATTGCAGAAATTTCACTTATTTCAGAAAAAAAAGCAAAAATTTTTCTTATTTTGGGGCTAAAAGGCAGAAATTCCAATTATTTTGGGGCAAAAATGCAGAAATTCACCTTATTTTAGGGTAAAATTGCAGAAATTTCACATATTTCAGGGCAAAAAGGCAGAAATTTCCCTTATTTTGGGGAAAAATTCCAGAAATTTCACTTATTTTGGGGCAAAATTGCAGAAATTTCACTTATTTCAGGGAATAAAGGCAGAAATTTTCTTTATTTTGGAGAAAAAATTAAGAAATTCTTAATATTTTGGGGCAAAAATGCAGAAATTCCCCTTATTTTGAGGTTAAAAGGCTGAAATTCCCCTTATTTTGAGTTAAAAAAACTGAAATTCCCCTTATTTGGGGGCAAAAAGCCAGAAATTTCTCTTATTTTGGGGCAAAAATACAGAAATTCCCCTTATTATGTGGCAAAAAGGCAGAAATTTCTTTTATTTTGGGGCAAAATTGCAGAAATATCACTTATTTCAGGGTATAATTCAAAAATTCCTTTTATTTTGTTGCAAAAAGACAGAAATTCCATTTATTTTTGGGTAAAAAAGGAGAAATTTCACTTATTTTGAGGTAAAAAGGCAGAAATTCCTCTTATTTTGGGGCAAAAATTTAAAAATTTCCCTTTTTTGTGGAAAAAGGTATACATTCCCCTTACTTTCGGGATAAAAAGCAGAAATTCCCCGTATTTTGAAGCATACTTGCAGAAATTCTCATAATTTTCGGGCAAAAAAACAGAAATTCTCCTTATTTTGGAGCAAAAATACAGAAAATCTCCTCTTTTCGGGAGCAAACTGTCAGAAATTCCCCTTATTTTGGGGCAAAATTGCAGAAATTTCCTTTACATTGGGGCAAAATTGCAGAAATTTCCCTTATTTTAGGGAAAAATTGCAGAAATTCCCCTAATTGTTGGGCAAAAAGGCAGAAATTCCCTATATGTTGGGGCAAAAAGACAGAAATTCTCCTTATTTTGGGGCAAAACTCAGAAATTCCACGTATTTTGGGGCAAAATTCCAGAAATTTCCCTTATTTTGGGGCAAAATTGCAAAAATTTCCCTTATTTTGTAACAAAATTGCAGAAATTTCACATATTTCAGAGAAAAAAAGCAAAAATTTTTCTTATATTGGGGCAAAAAAACAGAAATTCCCATTTTTTTGGGCAAAAAGTCAGAAATTCACCTTATTTTGGGGTAAAATTGCAGAAATTTCACATATTTCAGGGCAAAAAGACAGAAATTTCCCTTATTTTGGGGCAAAATTGTAGAAATTTCACTAATTTTGGGGCAAAAAAGACAAAAATTCCCATTGTTTTGGGGGAAAAAGACAGAAATTCCACTTAGTTAGAAGCAAAAAGGTAGAAATTCCCCTTATTTTGGAGAAAAAATGAAGAAATTTCCCTTTTTTTATGGCAACAAGTTTTGCATTCCCTTTATTTTCGGGCAAAAGGACAGAAATTCCCTGTATTTTGGAGCAAAATTGCAGAAATTCCCCTAATTGTGGGGCAAAAAGGCAGAAATTCCCTATATGTTGGGGCAAAAAGACAAAAATTCTCCTTATTTTGGGGCAAAACTCAGAAATTCCACTTATTTTGGTGCAAAATTCCAGAAATTTCCCTTATTTTTGGGCAAAATTGCCGAAATTTCCTTTATTTTGGGGCAAAATTGCAGAAATTTCACTTATTTTAGAGAAAAAAAGCAAAAATTTTTCTTATTTTGGGGCAAAAAGCATAAATTCCCATTATTTTGGGGTAAAAATGCAGAAATTCACTTTTTTTGGGGTAAAATTGCAAAAATTTTACATATATCAGGGTAAAAAGGCAGAAATTTCCATTATTTTTTTTGGGCAAAATTGCAGAAATTTCACTTATTTTGGGGCAAAATTGCAGAAATTTCACTTATTTCAGGAAAAAAGGCAGAAATTTTCCTTATTTTGGGGCAAAAATGCAGAAATTTTTAATATTTTGTGGCAAAAATGCAGAAATTCCCCTTACTTAAAGGTCAAAAGGCTGAAATTCCCCTTATTTGGGAACAAAAAGGCAGAAATTTCCCTTATTTTGGGGCAAAAAGACAGAAATTCCCCTTATTTTGGGGCAAAAAAGACAGAAATTCCCTTCGTTTGGGGGAAAAAGACAGACATTCCACTTATTTAGAGGCAAAAAGGCTGAAATTCCCCTTATTTTGGAGCAAAAATGAAGATATTTCCCTTTTTTACGGCAAAAAGTTATGCATTCCACTTATTTTCGGGCAACAAGACAGAAATTCCTTGCATTTTTGAGCAAAATTACAGAAATTTCCCTTATTGTGGGGCAAAAAGGCAGAAATTCCCTATATGTTGGGGCAAAAAGAAAGAAATTCTCGTTCTTTTGGGGCAAAACTCAGAAATTCCACTTATTTTGGGGCAAAATTCCAAAAATTTCTCTTATTTTGGGGCAAAATTGCAGAAATTTCTCTTATTTATGGCAAAATTGCAGAAATTTCACTTATTTCAGAGAAAAAAAGCAAAAATTTTTCTTATTTTGGGGCTAAAAGGCAGAAATTCCAATTATTTTGGGGCAAAAATGCAGAAATTCACCTTATTTTAGGGTAAAATTGCAGAAATTTCACATATTTCAGGGCAAAAAAGCAAAAATTTCCCTCATTTTGGGGCAAAATTGCAGATATTTCACTTATTTTGGGGCAAAATTGCAGAAATTTCACTTATTTCAGGGAAAATAGGCAGAAATTTTCCTTATTTTGGGGAAAAAATTAAGAAATTCTTAATATTTTGTGGCAAAAATGCAGAAATTCCCCTTATTTTGAGGTTAAATGGCTGAAAGTCCCCTTATTTTGAGGTAAAAAGACTGAAATTCCCCTTATTTGGGGGCAAAAAGGCAGAAATTTCTCCTATTTTGGGGCAAAAAGACAGAAATTCCCCTTATTTTGTGGCAAAAATGCAGAAATTTCTTTTATTTTGGGGCAAAATTGCAGAAATATCACTTATTTCAGGGTATAATTCAAAAATTCCTTTTATTTTGTTGCAAAAAGACAGAAATTCCATTTATTTTTGGGTAAAAAAGGAGAAATTTCACTTATTTTGAGGTAAAAAGGCAGAAATTCCTCTTATTTTGGGGCAAAAATTTAAAAATTTCCCTTTTTTGTGGAAAAAGGTATACATTCCCCTTACTTTCGGGATAAAAAGCAGAAATTCCCCGTATTTTGAAGCATACTTGCAGAAATTCTCATAATTTTCGGGCAAAAAAACAGAAATTCTCCTTATTTTGGAGCAAAAATACAGAAAATCTCCTCTTTTCGGGAGCAAACTGTCAGAAATTCCCCTTATTTTGGGGCAAAATTGCAGAAATTTCCTTTACATTGGGGCAAAATTGCAGAAATTTCCCTTATTTTAGGGAAAAATTGCAGAAATTCCCCTAATTGTTGGGCAAAAAGGCAGAAATTCCCTATATGTTGGGGCAAAAAGACAGAAATTCTCCTTATTTTGGGGCAAAACTCAGAAATTCCACGTATTTTGGGGCAAAATTCCAGAAATTTCCCTTATTTCGGGCAAAATTGCAAAAATTTCCCTTATTTTGTAACAAAATTGCAGAAATTTCACATATTTCAGAGAAAAAAAGCAAAAATTTTTCTTATATTGGGGCAAAAAAACAGAAATTCCCATTTTTTTGGGCAAAAAGTCAGAAATTCACCTTATTTTGGGGTAAAATTGCAGAAATTTCACATATTTCAGGGCAAAAAGACAGAAATTTCCCTTATTTTGGGGCAAAATTGTAGAAATTTCACTAATTTTGGGGCAAAAAAGACAAAAATTCCCATTGTTTTGGGGGAAAAAGACAGAAATTCCACTTAGTTAGAAGCAAAAAGGTAGAAATTCCCCTTATTTTGGAGAAAAAATGAAGAAATTTCCCTTTTTTTATGGCAACAAGTTTTGCATTCCCTTTATTTTCGGGCAAAAGGACAGAAATTCCCTTTATTTTGGAGCAAAATTGCAGAAATTCCCCTAATTGTGGGGCAAAAAGGCAGAAATTCCCTATATGTTGGGGCAAAAAGACAAAAATTCTCCTTATTTTGGGGCAAAACTCAGAAATTCCACTTATTTTGGTGCAAAATTCCAGAAATTTCCCTTATTTTTGGGCAAAATTGCAGAAATTTCCTTTATTTTGGGGCAAAATTGCAGAAATTTCACTTATTTTAGAGAAAAAAAGCAAAAATTTTTCTTATTTTGGGGCAAAAAGCATAAATTCCCATTATTTTGGGGTAAAAATGCAGAAATTCACTTTTTTTGGGGTAAAATTGCAAAAATTTTACATATTTCAGGGCAAAAAGGCAGAAATTTCCATTATTTTTTTTGGGCAAAATTGCAGAAATTTCACTTATTTTGGGGCAAAATTGCAGAAATTTCACTTATTTCAGGAAAAAAGGCAGAAATTTTCCTTATTTTGGGGCAAAAATGCAGAAATTTTTAATATTTTGTGGCAAAAATGCAGAAATTCCCCTTACTTAAAGGTCAAAAGGCTGAAATTCCCCTTATTTGGGAACAAAAAGGCAGAAATTTCCCTTATTTTGGGGCAAAAAGACAGAAATTCCCCTTATTTTGGGGCAAAAAAGACAGAAATTCCCTTCGTTTGGGGGAAAAAGACAGACATTCCACTTATTTAGAGGCAAAAAGGCTGAAATTCCCCTTATTTTGGAGCAAAAATGAAGATATTTCCCTTTTTTACGGCAAAAAGTTATGCATTCCACTTATTTTCGGGCAACAAGACAGAAATTCCTTGCATTTTTGAGCAAAATTACAGAAATTTCCCTTATTGTGGGGCAAAAAGGCAGAAATTCCCTATATGTTGGGGCAAAAAGAAAGAAATTCTTGTTCTTTTGGGGCAAAACTCAGAAATTCCACTTATTTTGGGGCAAAATTCCAAAAATTTCTCTTATTTTGGGGCAAAATTGCAGAAATTTCTCTTATTTATGGCAAAATTGCAGAAATTTCACTTATTTCAGAGAAAAAAAGCAAAAATTTTTCTTATTTTGGGGCTAAAAGGCAGAAATTCCAATTATTTTGGGGCAAAAATGCAGAAATTCACCTTATTTTAGGGTAAAATTGCAGAAATTTCACATATTTCAGGGCAAAAAAGCAAAAATTTCCCTTATTTTGGGGCAAAATTGCAGATATTTCACTTATTTTGGGTAAAATTGCAAAAATTTCACTTATTTCAGGGAAAAAAGGCAGAAATTTTCCTTATTTTGGGGAAAAAATTAAGAAATTCTTAATATTTTGTGGCAAAAATGCAGAAATTCCCCTTATTTTGAGGTTAAATGGCTGAAAGTCCCCTTATTTTGAGGTAAAAAGACTGAAATTCCCCTTATTTGGGGGCAAAAAGGCAGAAATTTCTCCTATTTTGGGGCAAAAAGACAGAAATTCCCCTTATTTTGTGGCAAAAATGCAGAAATTTCTTTTATTTTGGGGCAAAATTGCAGAAATATCACTTATTTCAGGGTATAATTCAAAAATTCCTTTTATTTTGTTGCAAAAAGACAGAAATTCCATTTATTTTTGTGTAAAAAAGAGAAATTTCACTTATTTTGAGGTAAAAAGGCAGAAATTCCTCTTATTTTGGGGCAAAAATTTAAAAATTTCCCTTTTTTGTGGAAAAAGGTATACATTCCCCTTACTTTCGGGATAAAAAGCAGAAATTCCCCATATTTTGAAGCATAATAGCAGAAATTCTCATAATTTTCGGGCAAAAAAACAGAAATTCTCCTTATTTTGGAGCAAAAATACAGTAAATCTCCTTTTTTCGGGAGCATACAGTCAGAAATTCGACCTATTTTGGTGCAAAATTGCAGAAATTTCATTTACATTGGGGCGAAATTGCAGAAATTTCCCTTATTTTGGGGAAAAATTGCAGAAATTCCCCTAATTGTTGGGCAAAAAGGCAGAAATTCCCTATATGTTGGGGCAAAAAGACAGAAATTCTCCTTATTTTGGGGCAAAACTCAGAAATTCCACGTATTTTGGGCAAAATTCCAGAAATTTCCCTTATTTTGGGGCAAAATTGCAAAAATTTCCCTTATTTTGGAGCAAAATTGCAGAAATTTCACTTATTTCAGAGAAAAAAAGCAAAAATTTTTCTTATTTTGGGGCAAAAAACCAGAAATTCCCATTATTTTGGGGCAAAAAGGCAGAAATTCACTTTATTTTGGGGTAAAATTGCAGAAATTTCACATATTTCAGGGCAAAAAGACAGAAATTTCCCTTATTTTGGGGCAAAATTGCAGAAATTTCACTTATTTTGGGGATAAAAAAGACAGAAATTCCCTTTGTTTTGGGGGAAAAAGACAGAAATTCCACTTAGTTAGAGGCAAAAATGCAGAAATTCCCCTAATTTTGGAGAAAAAATGAAGAAATTTCCCTTTTTTTATGGCAAAAAGGTATGCATTCCCATTATCTTCAGGCAAAAAGACAGAAATTCCCCGTATTTTGGAGCAAAATTGCAGAAATTCCCCTAATTTTGGGGCAAAAGGCAGAAATTCCCTTTATTTTGGGGCAAAAATCAGAAATTCCACTTATTTTGTGGCAAAAAGGCAGAAATTTCTTTTATTTTGGGGCAAAATTGCAGAAATTTCACATATTTCAGGACATAATTCAAAAATTCCTTCTATTTTGGGGCAAAAAGACAGAAATTCCGTTTATTTTTGGGTAAAAAGGCAGAAATTTCACTCATGTTGAGGTAAAAAGGCAGAAATTCCTCTTATTTTGGGGCAAAAATAAAGAAATTTCCTTTTTTTGTGGCAAAAAAATATACATTCCCCTTACTTTCGTGATAAAAAGCAGAAATTTCTTGTATTTTGAAGCAAAATTGCAGAAATTCTCATAATTTTCGGGCAAAAAAGAAGAAATTCTCCTTATTTTGGGGCAAAAAGACAGAAAATCTCCTTCTTTCGGGAGCAAACAGTCAAAAATTCCCCTTATTTTGGGGCAAAATTGCAGAAATTTCCTTTACATTGGGGCAAAATTGCAGAAATTTCCCTTATTTTGGGGCAAAATTGCAGAAATTTCAATTATTTCAGGGTAATAAGTCAGAAATTTTCATTATTTTGGGGCAAAATTGCAGAAATTTCACTTATTTCAGAGAAATAAAAGCAGAAATTTTTCTTACTTTGGGGCAAAAAGGCAGAAATTCCCATTATTTTGGGGCAAAAAGGCAGATATTCACATTATTTTGGGGTAAAATTGCAGAAATTTCACATATTTTAGGGCAAAAAGGCAGAAATTTCCCTTATTTTGGGGCAAAATTGCAGAAATTTCACTTATTTTAGGGTAATAAATCAGAAATTCCCATTATTTTGGGGCAAAAAAGAAAGAAATTCCTTTTGTTTTTGGGGAAAAAGACAGAAATGTCACTTATTTAGAGGCAAAAAGGAAGAAATTACCCTTATTTTCGAGCATAGATGAAGAAATTTCCCTTTTTATGGCAACAAGTTATGCATTCCCCTTGTTTTCGGGCAAAAAAGACAGAAATTCCTTGTATTTTGGAGCAAAATTGCAGAAATTCCCCTAATTGTGGGGCAAAAAGGCAGAAATTCCCAGTATGTTGGGGCAAAAAGACAGAAATTCTCTTTATTTTGGGGCAAAACTCAGAAATTCCACTTATTTTGGGGCAAAATTGCAGAAATTTCCCTTATTTTGGGGCAAAATTGCAGAAATTTCACTTATTTCAGAGAAAAAATGCAAAAATTTTCCTTATTATGGGGCAAAAATGCAGAAATTTTCATTCTTTTGGGGCAAAAATGCAGAAATTCACCTTATTTTGGGGTAAAATTGCAGAAATTTCACATATTTCAGGGCAAAAAAGCAGAAATTTCCCTTATTTTGGGGCAAAATTGCAGAAATTTCACTTATTTTGGGGCAAAATTGCAGAAATTTTACTTATTTCATGGAAAAAAGGCAGAAATTTTCTTTATTTTGAGGCAAAAATGCAGAAATTCTTAATATTTTGTGGCAAAAATGCAGAAATTTCCCTTATTTTGAGGTAAAAAAGATGAAATTATTCTTATTTGGGGGCAAAAAGGCAGAAATTTCCCTTATTTTGTGGCAAAAAGACAGAAATTCCCCTTATTTTGTGGCAAAAATGCAGAAATTTCTTTTATTTTAGGGCAAAATTGCAGAAATATCACTTATTTCACGGCATAAATCAAAAATTCCTTTTATTTTGGGGCAAAAAGACAGAAATTCCATTTATTTTTGCGTAAAAATGGAGAAATTTCACTTATTTTGAGGTAAAAAGGCGGAAGGTCCTCTTATTTTGGGGCAAAATGAAGAAATTTCCCTTTTTTGTGTCAAAAATTCCCCTTACTTTCGGGATTAAAAGCAGAAATTCCCCGCATTTTGAAGCAAAATTGCAGAAATTCTCATTATTTTCGGGCAAAAAAGCAGAAATTCTCCTTATTTTGGGGCAAAAGGCAGAAAATCTCCTCTTTTCGGGAGCAAACAATCAGAAATTCCCAATATTTTGGGGCAAAATTGCAGAAATTATCTTTACATTGGGGCAAAATTGCAGAAATTTCCCTTATTTTCGGGCAAAATTGCAGAAATTTCACTTATTTCAGGGTAATAAGTCAGAAATTCCCCTTATTTTGGGTCAAAAAAGACAGAAATTCCCTTTGTTTTGGGGGAAAAAGACAGAAATTCCACTTATTTAGAGGCAAAAAGGCAGAAATTCCCCTTATTTTGGAGCAAAAATGAAGAAATTTCACTTTTTATGGCAAAAAAGTATGCATTCCCATTATTTTCGGGCAAAAAGGCAGAAATTCCCCGTATTTTGGAGCAAAATTACAGAAATTGCCCTAATTTTGGGGCAAAAGGCTGAAATTCCCTTTATTTTGGGGCAAAAATCAGAAATTCCCCTTATTTTGGGGAAAAATTCAAGAAATTTCTTTTATTTTGGTGCAAAATTGCAGAAATTTTTCTTACTTGGGGCAAAATTGCAGAAATTTCACTTATTTTCAGGTAAAAAGGCTGAAATTTCCTTTATTTTGGGCCCAAAAGGGAGAAATTCCCTTTATTTTGGGGCAAAATTGCAGAAATTTCCCTTATTATTTGAAAAAATTGCAGAAATTTTCCTTATTTTAGGGCAAAATTGCAGAGATTTCTCTTATTTCAGAGAAAAAAAGCAAAAATTTTTCTTATTTTGGGGCAAAAAGGCAGAAATTCCCATTAATTTGTGGCAAAAAGGCAGAAATTCACCTTATTTTGGGGTAAAATTGCAGAAATTTCACATATTTCAGGGCAAAAAGCAGAAATTTCCCTTATTTTGGGGCAAAATTACAGATATTTCACTTATTTATGTGTAATAAGTCAGAAATTCCCCTTATTTTGAGGCAAAAAAGACAGAAATTTCCTTTGTTTTGAGGGAAAAAGACAGAAATTCCACTTATTTAGAGGCATTAAGGCAGAAATTTCCCTTATTTTGGAGCAAAAATGAAGAAATTTCCCTTTTTATGGCAACAAGTTATGCATTCCCCTTATTTTCGGTCAAAAAGGAAGAAATTCCTCATATTTTGGAGCATAATTGCAGAAATTCCCCTAGTTGTGGTGCAGAAAGACAGAAATTCCCTATATGTTGGGGCAAAAAGACAGAAATTCTCCTTATTTTGTGGCAAAACTCAGAAATTCCACTTATTTTGGGGCAAAATTCCAGAAATTTCCCTATCTTGGGGAAAAAATTGCAGAAATTTCCTTTATTTTGGGGCAAAATTGCCGAAATTTCACTTATTTTAGAGAAAAAAAGCAAAAATCTTTCTTATTTTGGGGCAAAAAAGCAGAAATTCCCATTATTTTGGGGCAAAAATGCAGAAATTCACTTTTTTTGGGGTTAAATTGCAGAAATTTCACATATTTCAGGGCAAAAAGTCAGAAAGTTGCCATATTTTGGGCAAAATTGCAGAAATTTCACTTATTTTGGGGCAAAATTGCAGAAATTTCACTTATATCAGGAAAAAAGGCAGAAATTTTCCTTATTTTGGGGAAAAGTGCAGAAATTCTTAATATTTTGTGGCAAAAATGCAGAAATTCCCCTTACTTTGAGGTAAAAAGGCTGAAATTCCCCTTATTTGGGGGCAAAAAGGCAGAAATTTCCCTTATTTTGGGGCAAAAAGACAGAAATTCCCCTTATTTTGTGGCAAAAAGGCAGAAATTTCTTTTATTTTGGGGCAAAATTGCAGAAATATCACTTATTTCAGGGCATAATTCAAAAATTACTTTTGATTTGGGGCAAAAAGACAAAAATTCCATTTATTTATGGGTAAAAAGGGAGAAATTTCACTTATTTTGAGGTAAAAAGGCAGAAATTCCTCTTATTTTGTGGCAAAAATGAAGAAATTTCCCTTTTCTGTTGCAAAAGGTATAGATTCCCCTTACTTTCGTGATTAAAAGCAGAAATTCCCCGTATTTTGAAGCAAAATTGCAGAAATTCTCATTATTTTCGGGCAAAAAAGCAGAAATTCTCCTTATTTTGGGGCAAAAAGACAGAAAATCTCCTTTTTTTGAGAGCAAACAGTCAGAAATTCCCATTATTTTGGGTCAAAATTGCAGAAATTTCCTTTACATTGGGGCAAAATTGCAGAAATTTCCCTTATTTTGGGGCAAAATTGCAGAAATTTCATTTATTTCAGGGTAATAAGTCAGAAATTCCTTCTATTTGGGGCAAAAAGTCAGAAATTCCCTTTGTTTTGGGAGAAAAAGACAGAAATTCCACTTATTTAGAGGCAAAAAGGCAGAAATTCCCTTTATTTTGGAGCAAAAGTGAAGAAATTTCCCTTTTTATGGCAAAAAGGTATGCATTCCCATTATTTTTGGGCAAAAAGGCAGAAATTCCTCGTATTTTAGAGCAAAATTGCAGAAATTCCCCTAATTTTGGGGCAAAAGGCAGAAATTCCCTTTATTTTGGGGCAAAAATCAGAAATTCCCCTTATTTTGGGGCAAAATTCAAGAAATTTCCTTTATTTTGGGGCAAAATTGCAGGAATTTACCTTTTTTTGGGGCAAAATTGCAGAAATTTCCCTTATTTGGGGCAAAATTGCAGAAATTTCACTTATTTTCAGGTTAAAAGGCTGAAATTTCCTTTATGTTGAGGCAAAAAGGGAGAAATTCCCTTTATTTTGGGGCAAAATTGAAGACATTTCCCTCATTATAGAAAAAAATTGCAGAAATTTCCCTTATTTTAGGGCAAAATTGCAGAAATTTCACTTATTTCAGTGAAATAAAGCAAAAATGTTTCTTATTTTGGGGCAAAAAGGCAGAAATTCCCATTATTTTGGGGCAAAACGGCAGAAATTCACCTTATTTTGGGGTAAAATTGCAGAAATTTCACATATTTCAGGGCAAAAAGGCAGAACTTTCCCTTAATTGGGGGCAAAATTGCAGAAATTTCACTTATTTCAGGGTAATAAGTCAGACATTCCCCTTATTTTGGGGCAAAAATCAGAAATTCCCCTTATTTTGGGGCAAAATTCAAGAAATTTCCTTTATTTTGGGGCAAAATTGCAGGAATTTACCTTTTTTGGGGGCAAAATTGCAGAAATTTCCCTTATTTGGGGCAAAATTGCAGAAATTTCACTTATTTTCAGGTTAAAAGCCTGAAATTTCCTTTATTTTGAGGCAAAAAGGGAGAAATTCCCTTTATTTTGGGGCAAAATTGAAGACATTTCCCTTATTATAGAAAAAAATTGCAGAAATTTCTCTTATTTTAGGGCAAAATTGCAGAAATTTCACTTATTTCAGAGAAATAAAGCAAAAATGTTTCTTATTTTGGGGCAAAAAGGCAGAAATTCACCTTATTTTGGGGTAAAATTGCAGAAATTTCACATATTTCAGGGCAAAAAGGCAGAACTTTCCCTTATTTTGGGGCAAAATTGCAGAAATTTCACTTATTTCAGGGTAATAAGTCAGAAATTCCCCTTATTTTGGGGCAAAAATGACAGAAATTCCCTTTGTTTTGGGGGAAAATTGCAGAAATTCCACTTATTTAGAGGCAAAAAGGCAGAAATTCCCCTTATTTTGGAGCAAAAATGAAGAAATTTCCCTTTTTAATGGCAAAAAGTTATGCATTCCACTTATTTTTGGGCAAAAAGACAGAAATTTCCCGTTTTTGGAGCAAAATTGCAGAAAATCCCCTAATTGTGGGGCAAAAAGGCAGAAATTCCCTATATGTTGGGGCAAAAAGAGAGAAATTCTACTTATTCTGGGGAAAAACTCAGAAATTCCACTTATTTTGGGGCAAAATTCCAGAAATTTCCATTATTTTGGGGCAAAATTTCAGAAATTTCCCTTATTTTAGGGCAAAATTGCAGAAATTTCACTTATTTAAGAGCAAAAAAGCAAAAATTTTTCTTATTTTGGGGCAAAAAGGCAGAAATTCCCATTATTTTGGGGCAAAAGGCAGAAATTCACCTTATTTTGGGGTAAAATTGCAGAAATTTCACATATTTCAGGGCAAAAAGGCAGAAATTTTCCTCATTTTTGGGCAAAATTGCAGAAATTTCCCTTATTTTGGGGCAAAATTGCAGAAATTTCACTTATTTCAGGGAAAAAAGGCAGAAATTTTCCTTATTTTGGGGCAAAAATGCAGAAATTCTTAATATTTTGTGGCAAAAATACAGAAATTCCCTTTATTTTGAGGTAAAAAGGCTGAAATTCCCCTTATTTGAAAACAAAAGGGCATAAATTTCCCTTATTTTGGGGCAAAAAGACAGAAATTCCCATTATTTTGTGGCAAAAAGGCAGAAATTTCTTTTATTTTGGGGCAAAATTGCAGAAATATCACTTATTTCAGGGCATAATTCAAAAAATTCTTTTATTTTGAGGCAAAAAGACAGATATTCCATTTATTTTTGGGTAAAAAGGAAGAAATTTCACTTATTTTTAGGTAAAAAGGCAGAAATTCCTCTTATTCTGGGGCAAAAATGAAGAAATTTCCCTTTTTTGTGGCAAAAGGTATACATTCCATTTACTTTCGGGATAAAAAGCAGAAATTCCCCGTATTTTGAAACAAAATTGCAGAAATTCTCATAATTTTCGGGCAAAAAGGCAGAAATTCTCCTTATTTTGGGGCAAAAAGACAGAAAATCTCCTTTTTACGATAGCAAACAGTCAGAAATTCCCCTTATTTTGGGGCAAAATTGCAGAAATTTCCTTTACATTGGGGCAAAATTGCAGAAATTTCCTTTATTTTTGGGCAAAATTGCAGAAATTTCACTTATTTCAGGGTAATAAGTCAGAAATTCCCCTTAATTGGGGCAAAAAAGACAGAAATTCCCTTTGTTTTGGGGGAAAAAGACAGAAATTCCACTTATTTAGAGGCAAAAAGGAAGAAATTCCCCTTATTTTGGAGCAAAAATGAAGAAATTTCCTTTTTTTATGGCAAAAAGTTATGCATTCCCCTTATTTTCGGTAAAAAAGGCAGAAATTCCCCGTATTTTGGAGCAAAATTGCAGAAATTCCTTTAATTGTGGGGCAAAAAGGCAGAAATTCCTTATATGTTGGGGCAAAAAGACAGAAATTTTCCTTATTTTGGGGCAAAACTAAGAAATTCCACTTATTTTGGTGCAAAATTCCAGAAATTTTCTTTATTTTGGAGCAAAATTGCAGAAATTTCACTTATTTTGGAACAAAATTGCAGAAATTTCTTTTATTATGGGAAAAAATTGCAGAAATTTCCCTTATTTTAGGGCAAAATTGCAGAAATTTCACTTATTTCAGAGAAATAAAGCAAAAATGTTTCTTATTTTGGGGCAAAAAGGCAGAAATTCCCATTATTTTGGGGCAAAAAGGCAGAAATTCTCCTTATTTTGGGGTATAATTGCATAAAATTCACATATTTCAGGGCAAAAAGGCAGAACTTTCCCTTATTTTGGGGCAAAATTGCAGAAATTTCACTTATTTCAGGGAGAAAAGCAGAAATTTTTCTTATTTTGGGGCAAAAATGCAGAAATTCTTAATATTTTGTGGCAAAAATGCAGGAATTCCCTTAATTTTGAGGTAAAAAGGCTGAAATTTCTTTTATTTGGGTGCAAAAAGGCAGAAATTTCCCTTATTTTGGGGCAAAAAGACAGAAATTCCCCTTATTTTGTAGCAAAAAGGCAGAAATTTCTTTTATTTTGGGGCAAAATTGCAGAAATTTCACTTATTTTAGGGCATAATTCAAAAATTCCTTTTATTTTGGGGCAAAAAGAGAAATTCCGTTAATTTTTGGGTAAAAAGGCAGAAATTTCACTTATTTGAGGTAAAAAGGCAGAAATCCCTCTTATTTTGCGGCAAAAATGAAGAAATTACCCTTTTTTTGTGGCAAAAGGTATACATGCCCCTTACTTGCGGGATAAAAAGCAGAAATTCCCCGTATTTTGAAGCAAAATTGCAGAAATTCTCCTTATTTTGGGGCAAAAAACAGAAAATCTTCTTTTTTCGGGAGCAAACAGAAATTCCCCTTATTTTGGGGCAAAATTGTAGAAATTTCCTTTACATTGAGGCAAAATTGCAGAAATTTTCCTTATTTCCGGGCAAAATTGCAGAAATTTTCCTTATTTTGAGGCAAAGTTGCAGAAATTTCACTTATTTCAGGGAAAAAAGGCAGAAATTTTCCTTATTTTGGGGCAAAAATGCAGAAATTCTTAATATTTTGTGGTAAAAATGCAGAAATTCCCCTTATTTTGAGGTAAAAAGGCTGAAATTCCCCTAATTTGAAGGCAAAAAGGCATAAATTTCCCTTATTTTGGGGCAAAAAGACAGAAATTCCCCTTATTTTGTGGCAAAAAGGCAGAAATTTCTTTTATTTTGGGGCAAAATTGCAGAAATATCACTTATTTCAGGGTATAATTCAAAAAATTCTTTTATTTTGGGGCAATAAGACAGAAATTCCATTTATTTTTGGGTAAAAAGGAAGAAATTTTACTTATTTTTAGGTAAAAAGGCAGAAATTCCTGGTATTCTGAGGCAAAAATGAAGAAATTTCCCTTTTTTGTGGCAAAAGGTATACATTCTCTTTACTTTCGGGATAAAAAGCAGAAATTCCCCGTATTTTGAAACAAAATTGCAGAAATTCTCATAATTTTCGGGCAAAAAGGCAGAAATTCTCCTTATTTTGTGGCAAAAAGACAGAAAATCTCCTTTTTACGAGAGCAAACAGTCAGAAATTCTTCTTATTTTGGGGGAAAATTGCAGAAATTTCCTTTATTTTTGGGCAAAATTGCAGAAATTTCCTTTATTTTGGGGCAAAATTGAAGAAATTTCACTTATTTCAGGGTAATGAGTCAGAAATTCCCCTTATTTTGGGGCAAAAATAACAGAAATTCTTTTTTTGGGGGGGAAAATTGCAGAAATTCCACTTATTTAGAGGCAAAAAGGCAGAAATTCACCTTATTTTGGAGCAAAAATGAATAAATTTACCTTTTTTATGGCCAAAAGTTATGCATTCCCCTTATTTTCGGGCAAAAAGGCAGAAATTCCCCGTATTTTGGAGCAAAATTGCAGAAATTCCTTTATTTGTGGGGCGAAAGGGCAGAAATTCCCTATATAGTGGGGCAAAAAGACAGAAATTCTCCTTATTTTGGGGCAAAACTCAGAAATTCCACTTATTTTGGGGCAAAATTCCAGAAAATTCCCTTATTTTGGAGCAAAATTGCAGAAATTTCACTTATTTTGTGGCAAAATGCAGAAATTTCACTTATTTCAGGGTAAAAGGCAGAAATTTTCCTTATTTTGTGGCAAAAATGCAGGAATTCCCTTTATTTTGAGGTAAAAAGCCTGAAATTTCTTTTATTTGGGGGCAAAAAGGCAGAAATTTCCCTTATTGTGGGGCAAAAAGACAGAAATTCCTCTTATTTTGTGGCAAAAAGGCAGAAATTTTCTTTTATTTTGGGGCAAAATTTTAGAAATTTCACTTATTTCAGGGCATAATTCAAAAATACCTTTTATTTTGAGGCAAAAAGACAGAAATTCCGTTTATTTTTGGGTCAAAAGGCCGAAATTTCACTTATTTTGAGGGAAAAAGGCAGAAATTCCTCTTATTTTGGGGCAAAAATGAAGAAATTTCCCTTTTTTGTGGCAAAAGGTATACATTCCACTTACTTTTGGGATAAAAAGCAGAAATTCCCCGTATTTTGAAGCAAAATTGCAGAGATTCTCATAATTTTCGGGCAATAAGGCAGAAATTCTCCTTATTTTGGGGCAAAAAGACAGAAAATCTTCTTTTTTCGGGAGCAAACAGTCAGAAATTCTCCTTATTTTGGGGCAAAATTGCAGAAATTTCCTTTACATTGGGGCAAAATTGCAGAAATTTCCCTTATTTTGGGGCAAAATCGCAGAAATTTCACTTATTTCAGGGTAATAAGTCAGAAATTCCCCTTATTTTGGGGCAAAAAGACAGAAATTCCCTTTGTTTTGGGGGAAAAATACAGAAATTCCACTTATTTAGAGGCAAAAATGCAGAAATTCCCCTTATTTTGTAGCAAAAATGAAGAAATTTCCCTTTTTATGGCAAAAAGGTATGCATTCCCATTATTTTCAGGCAAAAAGGCAGAAATTCCCCGTATTTTAGAGCAAAAGGCAGAAATTCCCTTTATTTTGGGGCAAAAATCAGAAATTCCCCTTATTTTGGGGCAAAATTCTAGAAATTTCTTTTTTTTGGAAGGCAAAATTGCAGGAATTTACATTATATTGGGGCAAAATTGCAGAAATTTCCCTTATTTGGGGCAAAATTGCAGAAATTTCACTTGTTTTCAGGTAAAAAGGCTGAAATTTCCTTTATTTTGGGGCAAAAAGGATGAAATTCTCTTTATTTTAGGGCAAAATTGCAGACATTTCTTTTATTATGGGGAAAAATTGAAGAAATTTATCTTATTTTAGGGCAAAATTGCAGAAATTTCACTTATTTTAGTGAAAATAGCAAAAATTTTTCTTAATTTGGGGCAAAAAGGCAGAAATTCGCATTATTTTGGGGCAAAAATGCAGGAATTCACCTTATTTTGGGGTAAAATTGAAGAAATTTCACATATTTCAGGGCATAAATGCAGAGAATTCCCTTATTTGGGGGCAAAATTGCAGAAATTTCACTTATTTCAGGGAAATAAGTCAGAAATTACCCTTATTTTGGGCAAAAAGACAGAAATTCCCTTTGTTTTGGGGGGAAAAGACAGAAATTCCACTTATTTAGAGGCAAAAAGGCAGAAATTTCCTCTTATTTTGGAGCTCAAATGATGAAATTTTTTTTTTTTATGGCAAAAAGTTATGCATTCCCCTTATTTTCGAGCACAAAGACAGAAATTCCCCGTATTTTGGAGCAAAATTGCAGAAATTCCTCTAATTGTGGGGCAAAAAGGCAGAAATTTCACTTATTTTAGAGAAAAATCAAAAATTTTACTTAATTTGGGGCAAAAAGGCAGAAATTCCCTTGTTTTGGGGCAAAATTACAGTAATTTCCTTTACATTGGTGCAAAATTGCACAAATTTCCTTTATTTTGGGGCAAAATTGCAGAAATTTCACTTATTTCAGGGTAATAAGTCAGAAATTCCCCTAATTTTGGGGCAAAAATAACAGAAATTCCCTGTATTTTGGGGGAAAATTGCAGAAATTCCACTTATTTAGAGGCAAAAAGGCAGAAATTCCCCTTATTTTGGAGCAAAAATGAAGAAATTTCCCTTTTTTATGGCAAAAAGTTATGCATTCCCCTTATTTTCGGGCAAAAAGGCAGAAATTCCCCGTATTTTGGAGCAAAATTGCAGAAATTCCTTTAATTTTGGGGCAAAAGGGCAGAAATTCCCTATATAGTGGGGCAAAAAGACAGAAATTCTCCTTATTTTGGGGCAAAACTCAGAAATTCCACTTATTTTGGGGCAAAATTCCAGAAATTTCCCTTATTTTGGAGCAAAATTGCAGAAATTTCACTTATTTCGGGGCAAAATTGCAGAAATTTCACTTCTTTCTGGGAAAAAAGGCAGAAAATTTCCTTATTTTGGGGCAAAAATGCAGAAATTCTTAATATTTGGTGGCAAAAATGCAGGAATTCCCTTTATTTTGAGGTAAAAAGCCTGAAATTTCTTTTATTTGGGGGCAAAAAGTCAGAAATTTCCCTTATTTTGGGGCAAAAAGACAGAAATTCCTCTTATTTTGTGGCAAAAAGGCAGAAATTTCTATTATTTTGGGGCAAAATTGCAGAAATTTCACTTATTTCAGGGCATAATTCAAAAATTCCTTTTATTTTGAGGCAAAAAGACAGAAATTCCGTTTATTTTTGGGTCAAAAGGCCGAAATTTCACTTATTTTGAGGGAAAAAGGCAGAAATTCCTCTTATTTTGGGGCAAAAATGAAGAAATTTCCCTTTTTTGTGGCAAAAGGTATACATTCCCCTTACTTTTGGGATAAAAAGCAGAAATTCCCCGTATTTTGAAGCAAAATTGCAGATATTCTCATAATTTTCTAGCAAAAAGGCAGAAATTCTCTTTATTTTGGGGCAAAAAGACAGAAAATCTTCTTTTTTCGGGAGCAAACAGTCAGAAATTCCCCTTATTTTGGGGCAAAATTGCATAAATTTTCTTTACATTGGGGCAAAATTGTAGAAATTTCCCTTACTTTGGGGCAAAATCGCAGAAATTTCACTTATTTCAGGGTAATAAGTCAGAAATTCCCCTTATTTTGGGGCAAAAAGGCAGAAATTCCCCTTATTTTGGAGCAAAAATGAAGAAATTTCCCTTTTTTATGGCAAAAAGTTATGCATTCCCCTTATTTTCGGGCAAAAAGGCAGAAATTCCCCGTATTTTGGAGCAAAATTGCAGAAATTTCCCTAATTGTGGGGCAAAAAGGCAGAAATTCCCTATATGGTGGGGCAAAAAGACAGAAATTCTCCTTATTTTGGGGCAAAACTCAGAAATTCCACTTATTTTGGGGCAAAATTCCAGAAATTTCCCTTATTTTGGAGCAAAATTGCAGAAATTTCACTTATTTTAGGGCAAAATTGCAGAAATTTCACTTATTTCATGGAAAAAATGCAGACATTTTCCTTATTTTGGGGTAAAAATGCAGAAATTCTTAATATTTTGTGGCAAAAATGCAAAAATTCCCCTAATTTTGAGGTACAAAGGCTTCAATTCCTATTATTTGGGGGCAAAAATGCAGAAATTTCCCTTATTTTGGGGCAAAAAGAGAGAAATTCCCCTTATTTTGTGGCAAAAAGGCAGAAATTTCTTTTATTTTGGGGCAAAATTGCAGAAACTTCACTAATTTCAGGGCAAAATTTTAAAATTCCTTGTATTTTGGGGCAAAAAATCAGGAATTCCGTTTATTTTGGGGTAAAAAGGCAGAAATTTCTTTTATTTTGAGGTAAAAAGGCAGAAATTCCTTTTATTTTGGGGCAAAAATGAAGAAATTTCCCTTTTTTTGTGGCAAAAGGTATACATTCCCCTTACTTTCGGGATAAAAAGCAGAAATTCCCCGTATTTTGAAGCAAAATTGCAGAAATTCTCATAATTTTTGGGCAAAAAGGCAGAAATTCTCCTTATTTTGGGGCAAAAAGACAGAAAATCTCCTTTTTTTGGCAGCAAACAGTCAGAAATTCATTTACATTGAGGCAAAATTGCAGAAATTTCCTTTACATTGGTGCAAAATTGCTGAAATTTTCTTTATTTTGGGGCAAAATTGCAGAAATTTCACTTATTTTAGGGTAATAAGTAAGAAATTCCCCTTATTTTGGGGCAAAAAAGACAGAAATTCCCTTTGTTTTGGGGGAAAAGGACAGAAATTCCACTTATTTAGAGGCAAAAAGGCAGAAATTCCCCTTATTTTGTAGCAAAAATGAAGAAATTTCCCTTTTTATGGCAAAAAGGTATGCATTCCCCTTATTTTCAGGCAAAAAGGCAGAAATTCCCTGTATTTTGGAGCAAAATTGCAGAAATTCCCCTAATTGTTGGGCAAAAAGGCAGAAATTCTTCGTATTTTGGAGCAAAATTGAAGAAATTCCCCTAATTGTGGGGAAATAAGGTAGAAATTCTCTATATTTTGGGGCAAAAAGACAGAAATTCTCCTTATTTTGGGGCAAAACTCAGAAATTCCACTTATTTTGGGGCAAAATTGCAGAAATTTCACTTATTTCAGGGAAAAAAGGCAGAAATTTTCCTAATTTTGGGGCAAAAATGCAGAAATTCTTAATATTTTGTGGCAAAAATGCAAAAATTCCCTTTATTTTGTGGTAAAAAGTCTGAAATTCCCCTCATTTGGGGGCAAAAAGGCAGAAATTCACCTTATTTTGGGGCAAAATTGCAGAAATTTCAATTATTTCTGAATAATAAGTCAGAAATTCCCATTATTTGGGGGCAAAAAAGTCAGAAATTCCCTTTGTTTTGGGGAAAAAAGACAGAAATTCAACTTATTTAGAGGCAAAAAAGACAGAAATTCCCCTTATTTTGGAGCAAAAATGAAGAAATTTCAATTTTTTATGGCAAAAAGTTATGCATTCCCCTTATTTTCGGGCAAACAGGCAGAAATTCCCTGTATTTTGGAGCAAAATTGCAGAAATTTCCCTAATTTTGGGGCAAAAGGCAGAAATTCCCTTTATTATGGGGTAAAAATCAGAAATTCCCCTTATTTTGAGGCAAAATTCCAGAAATTTCCTTTATTTTGGGGCAATATTGCAGAAATTTACCTTATTTTGGGGCAAAATTGCAGAAATTTCCCTTATTTGGGGCAAAATTGCAGTAATTTCACTTATCTTCAGGTAAAAAGGCTGAAATTTCCTTTATTTTGGGGCAAAAAAGGAGAAATACCTCTTATTTTGGGGCAAAATTGTATAAATTTTCTTTATTAAGTGGCAAAAAGGCAGAAATTCTGTAAATTTAGTGGCAAAAATGCAGAAATTCCCCTTATTTTGAGTTAAAAAGGCTGAAATTCCCCTTATTTGGGGGCAAAAAAGCAGAAATTTCCCTTATTTTGGGACAAAATTGCAGAAATTTTTCTTATTTCAGGGTAATAAGTCAGAAATTCCCCTTATTTTGGGGCAAAAAAGACAGAAATTCTCTTTTTTTGGGGGAAAAATACAGAAATTCCACTTATTTAGAGGCAAAAAGGCAGAAATTCCTCTTATTTTGTAGCAAAAATGAAGAAATTTCCCTTTTCATGGCAAAAAGGTATGCATTCCCATTATTTTCAGGCAAAAAGGCAGAAATTCCCCGTATTTTGGAGCAAAAATGAAGAAATTTCACTTTTTTATGGCAAAAAGGTATGCATTCCCCTTATTTTCGGGCAAACAGGCAGAAATTCCCTGTATTTTGGAGCAAAATTGCAGATTCCCCTAATTTTGGGGCAAAAGGCAGAAATTCCCTTTATTTTGGGGTAAAAATCAGAAATTCCCCTTATTTTGGGGCAAAATTCCAGAAATTTCCTTTATTTTGGGGCAATATTGCAGAAATTTACCTTATTTTGGGGCAAAATTGCAGAAATTTCCCTTATTTGGGGCAAAATTGCAGTAATTTCACTTATCTTCATGTAAAAAGGCTGAAATTTCCTTTATTTTGGGGCAAAAAAGGAGAAATTCCTCTTACTTTGGGGCAAAATTGTATAAATTTTCTTTATTAAGGGGCAAAAAGGCAGAAATTCTCTAAATTTAGTGGCAAAAATGCAGAAATTCCCCTTATTTTGACTTAAAAATGCGGAAATTCCCCTTATTTGGGGGCAAAAAAGCAGAAATTTCCCTTATTTTGGGACAAAATTGCAGAAATTTTTCTTATTTCAGGGTAATAAGTCAGAAATTCCCCTTATTTTGGGGCAAAAGACAGAAATTCTCTTTTTTTGGAGGAAAAATACAGAAATTCCACTTATTTAGAGGCAAAAAGGCAGAAATTCCCCTTATTTTGTAGCAAAAATGAAGAAATATCCCTTTTTATGGCAAAAAGGTATGCATTCCCATTATTTTCAGGCAAAAAGGCAGAAATTCCCCGTATTTTGGAGCAAAATTGCAGAAATTCCCCTAATTTTGGGGCAAAAGGCAGAAATTCCCTTTATTTTGGGGCAAAAATCAGAAATTCCTTTTATTTTGGGGCAAAATTCTAGAAATTTCCTTTTTTTGGAAGGCAAAATTGCAGGAATTTACATTATTTTGAGGCAAAATTGCAGGAATTTACATTATATTGGGGAAAAATTGCAGGAATTTACATTATATTGGGGCAAAATTGCAGAAATTTCTCTTATTTGGGGTAAAATTTCAGAAATTTCACTTATTTTCAGGTAAAAAGGCTGAAATTTCCTTTATTTTGGGGCAAAAAGGATGAAATTCTCTTTATTTTGGGGCAAAATTGCAGACATTTCCCTTATTATGGGGAAAAAATGCAGAAATTTATCTTATTTTAGGGCAAAATTGCAGAAATTTCACTTATTTAAGAGAAAAAAAGCTAAAATTTTTTTTATTTTCGGGCAAAAAGGCCGAAATTCCCCGTATTTTGGAGCAAAATTGCAGAAATTCCTTTAATTGTGGGGCAAAAGGGCAGAAATTCCCTATATAGTGGGGCAAAAAGACAGAAATTCTCCTTATTTTGGGGCAAAACTCAGAAATTCCACTTATTTTGGGGCAAAATTCCAGAAATTTCCCTTATTTTGGAGCAAAATTGCAGAAATTTCACTTATTTTGGGGCAAAATTGCTGAAATTTCACTTCTTTCTGGGAAAAAAGGCAGAAATTTTCCTTATTTTGGGGCAAAAATGCAGAAATTCTTAATATTTGGTGGCAAAAATGCAGGAATTCCCTTTATTTTGAGGTAAAAAGGCTGAAATTTCTTTTATTTGGGGGCAAAAAGGCAGAAATTTCCCTTCTTTGGGGCAAAAAGACAGAAATTCCCCTTATTTTGTTTCAAAAAGGCAGAAATTTCTTTTATTTTGGGGCAAAATTGCAGAAATTTCACTTATTTCAGGGCATAATTCAAAAATTCCTTTTATGTTGAGGCAAAAAGACAGAAATTCCGTTTATTTTTGGGTCAAAAGGCAGAAATTTCACTTATTTTGAGGGGAAAAGGCAGAAATTCCTCTTATTTTGGGGCAAAAATGAAGAAATTTCCCTTTTTTGTGGCAAAAGGTATACATTCCCCTTACTTTTGGGATAAAAAGCAGAAATTCCCCGTATTTTTAAGCAAAATTGCAGAAATTCTCATAATTTTCGGGCAAAAAGGCAGAAATTCTCCTTATTTTGGGGCAAAAAGACAGAAAATCTTTTTTCGGGAGCAAACAGTCAGAAATTCCCCTTATTTTGGGGCAAAATTGCAAAAATTTCCTTTACATTGGGGCATAATTGCAGAAATTTCCCTTATTTTGAGGAAAAATTGCAGAAATTTCACCTATTTCATGGTAATAAGTCAGAAATTCCCCTTATTTTGGGGAAAAAAGACAGAAATTCCCATTGTTTTGGGGGAAAAAGACAGAAATTCACTTATTTAGAGGCAAAAAGGAAGAAATTCCCCTTATTTTGGAGTAAAAATGAAGAAATTTCCCTTTTTATGGCAAAAAGGTATGCATTCCCATTATTTTTAGGCAAAAAGGCAGAAATTCCCTGTATTTTGGAGCAAAATTGCAGAAATTCCCCTAATTTTGGGGCAAAAAGGCAGAAATTCCCAATATGTTGGGGCAAAAAGAGAGAAATTCTCCTTATTTTGGGGCAAAACTCAGAAATTTCACTTATTTTGGTGCAAAATTCCAGAAATTTCCTTTATTTTGGGGCAAAATTGCAGAAATTTCCCTTATAATGCGGCAAAATTGCAGAAATTTCACTTATTTCAGAGAAAAAAAGAAAAAATTTTTCTTATTTTTGGGCAAAAAGGCAGAAATTCCCATTATTTTGGGGCAAAAACGCAGAAATTCACCTTATTTTGGGGTAAAATTGCAGAAATTTCATATATTTCAGAGCAAAAAGGCAAAAAATTTCCTTATTTTGGGGCAATATTGCAGAAATTTCACTTATTTCAAAGTAATAAGTCAGAAATTCCCCTTATTTTGGGGCAAAAAAGACAGAAATTCTCTTTTTTGGGGGGAAAAATACAGAAATTCTACTTATTTAGAGGCAAAAAGGCAGAAATTCCTCCTATTTTGTAGCAAAAATGAAGAAATTTCCCTTTTTAGGGCAAAAAGGTATGCATTCCCATTATTTTCAGGCAAAAACGCAGAAATTCCCCGTATTTTGGAGCAAAATTGCAGAAATTCCCCTAATTGTTGGGCAAAAAGGCAGAAATTCTTCTTATTTTGGAGCAAAATTGAAGAAATTCCCCTAATTGTGGGGCAATAAGGTAGAAATTCTCTATATTTTGGGGCAAAAAGACAGAAATTCTCCTTATTTTGGGGCAAAACTCAGAAATTCCACTTATTTTGGGGCAAAATTGCAGAAATTTCACTTATTTCAGGGAAAAAAGGCAGAAATTTTCCTTATTTTGGGGCAAAAAATGCAGAAATTCTTAATATTTTGTGGCAAAAATGCAAAAATTCTTCTTATTTTGTGGTAAAAAGTCTGAAATTCCCCTCATTTGGGGGCAAAAAGGCAAAAATTCACCTTATTTTGGGGCAAAATTGCAGAAATTTCACTTATTTCTGAGAAATAAGTCAGAAATTCCTATTATTTGGAGTGCAAAAAAGTCAGAAATTCCCTTTGTTTTGGGGAAAAAAGACATAAATTCAACTTATTTAGAGGCAAAAAGGCAGAAATTCCCCTTACTTTTGAGCAAAAATGAAGAAATTTCACTTTTTTATGGCAAAAAGGTATGCATTCCCCTTATTTTCGGGCAAACAGGCAGAAATTCCCTGTATTTTGGAGCAAAATTGCAGAAATTCCCCTAATTTTGGGCCAAAAGGCAGAAATTCCCTTTATTTTGGGGTAAAAATCAGAAATTCCCCTTATTTTGGGGCAAAATTCCAGAAATTTCCTTTATTTTGGGGCAATATTGCAGAAATTAACCTTATTTTGGGGCAAAATTGCAGAAATTTCCCTTATTTGGGGCAAAATTGCAGTAATTTCACTTATCTTCAGGTAAAAAGGCTGAAATTTCCTTTATTTTGGGGCAAAAAAGGAGATATTCCTCTTATTTTGGGGCAAAATTGTATAAATTTTCTTTATTATGGGGCAAAAAGGCAGAAATTCTGTAAATTTTGTGGAAAAAATGCAGAAATTCCCCTTATTTTGAGGTAAAAAGGCTGAAATTCCCCTTATTTGGGGGCAAAAAAGCAGAAATTTCCCTTATTTTGGGACAAAATTGCAGAAATTTTACTTATTTCAGGGTAATAAGTCAGAAATTCCCCTTATTTTGGGGCAAAAAAGAGAGAAATTCCCTTTGTTTTGGGGGAAAAAGACAGAAATTCCACTTATTTAGAGGCAAAAAGGCAGAAATTCCCCTTATTTTGAAGTAAAAATGAAGAAATTTCCCTTTTTTATGGCAACAAGTTATGCATTCCCCTTGTTTTCGGGCAAAAAGACAGAAATTCCCCGTATTTTGGAGCAAAATTGCAGAAATTCCCCTAATTTTGGGGCAAAAGGCAGAAATTCCCTTTATTTTGGGGTAAAAATCAAAAATTCCCCTTATTTTACGGCAAAATTCAAGAAATTTTCTTTTTTTGGGGTGCAAAATTGCAGGAATCTACATTATTTTGGGGCATAATTGCAGAAATTTCCCTTATTTGGGGCAAAATTGCAGAAATTTCACATATTTTCAGGTAAAAAGGCTGAAATTTCCTTTAATTTGGGGCAAAAAGAAAGAAATTCCCTTTATTTTGGGGCAAAATTGCAGAAATTTCCCTTATTATGGGGAAAAATTGCAGAAATTTCCTTTATTTTAAGGCAAAATTGCACAAATTTCACTTATTTCAGAGAAAAAAAATTTTTCTTATTTTTGGGCAAAAAGGCAGAAATTCCCATTATTTTGGGGCAAAAACGCAGAAATTCACCTTATTTTGGGGTAAAATTGCAGAAATTTCATATATTTCAGAGCAAAAAGGCAAAAATTTTCCTTATTTTGGGGCAAAATTGCAGAAATTTCACTTATTTCAGAGTAATAAGTCAGAAATTCCCCTTTTTTTGGGGCAAAAAAGACAGAAATTCTATTTTTTGGGGGGAAAAATACAGAAATTCCACTTATTTAGAGGCAAAAAGGCAGAAATTCCTCTTATTTTGTAGCAAAAATGAAGAAATTTCCCTTTTTAGGGCAAAAAGGTATGCATTCCCATTATTTTCAGGCAAAAAGGCAGAAATTCCCCGTATTTTGGAGCAAAATTGCAGAAATTCCCCTAATTGTTGGGCAAAAAGGCAGAAATTCTTCTTATTTTGGAGCATAATTGAAGAAATTCCTCTAATTGTGGGGCAATAAGGTAGAAATTCTCTATATTTTGGGGCAAAAAGACAGAAATTCTCCTTATTTTGGGGCAAAACTCAGAAATTCCACTTATTTTGGGGCAAAATTGCAGAAATTTCACTTATTTCAGGAAAAAAAGGCAGAAATTTTCCTTATTTTGGGGCAAAAATGCAGAAATTCTTAATATTTTGTGGCAAAAATGCAAAAATTCCCCTTATTTTGTGGTAAAAAGTCTGAAATTCCCCTCATTTGGGGGCAAAAAGGCAGAAATTCACCTTATTTTGGGGCAAAATTGCAGAAATTTTACTTATTTCTGAGTAATAAGTCAGAAATTCCTATTATTTGGGGGCAAAAAAGTCCGAAATTCCCTTTGTTTTGGGAAAAAAAGACAGAAATTCAACTTATTTAGAGGCAAAAATGCAGAAATTCCTTTTATTTTTGAGCAAAAATGAAGAAATTTCACTTTTTTATGGCAAAAAGGTATGCATTCCCCTTATTTTCGGGCAAACAGGCAGAAATTCCCTGTATTTTGGAGCAAAATTGCAGAAAATCTCCTAATTTTGGGGCAAAAGGCAGAAATTCCCTTTATTTTGGGGTAAAAATCAGAAATTCCCCTTATTTTGGGGCAAAATTCTAGAAATTTCCTTTATTTTGGGGCAATATTGCAGAAATTTACCTTATTTTGGGGCAAAATTGCAGAAATTTCCCTTATTTGGGGCAAAATTGCAGTAATTTCACTTATCTTCAGGTAAAAAGGCTGAAATTTCCTTTATTTTGGGACAAAAAAGGAGAAATTCCTCTTATTTTGGGGCAAAATTGTATAAATTTTCTTTATTATGAGGCAAAAAGGCAGAAATTCTGTAAATTTTGTGGCAAAAATGCAGAAATTCCCCTTATT
The DNA here is from genome assembly GCF_963924665.1 of Micromys minutus. NCBI lineage: Eukaryota > Metazoa > Chordata > Mammalia > Rodentia > Muridae > Micromys > Micromys minutus. Next base: position 6,797,909 of record NW_027667467.1, on the reverse strand, counting down.
TTGAGGTAAAAAGGCTGAAATTCCCCTTATTTGGGAGCAAAAAAGCAGAAATTTCCCTTATTTTGGGACAAAATTGCAAAAATTTTACTTATTTCAGGGTAATAAGTCAGAAATTCCCCTCATTTTGGGGCAAAAAAGACAGAAATTCCCTTTTACTGGGGGGGAAAAAGACAGAAATTCCACTTATTTAGAGGCAAAAAGGAAGAAATTCCCCTTATTTTGGAGTAAAAATGAAGAAATTTTCCTTTATATGGCAACAAGTTATGCATTCCCCTTGTTTTCGGGCAAAAAGACAGAAATTCCCCATATTTTGGAGCAAAATTGCAGAAATTCCCCTAATTGTCGGGCAAAAAGACAGAAATTCCCTATATGTTGGGGCAAAAAAAGAGAAATTCTCCTTATTTTGGGACAAAACTCAGAAATTCCACTTATTTTGGTGCAAAATTCCAGAAATTTCCCTTATTTTGGGGCAAAATTGCAGAAATTTTCCTTATTTTGGGGCAAAATTGCAGAAATTTCACTTATTTCAGAGAAAAAACGCAAAAATTTTTCTTATTTTGGGCAAAAAGGCAGAAATTCTCATTATTTTACGGCAAAAAGGCAGAAATTCACCTTATTTTAGGGTAAAATTGCAGAAATTTCACATATTTCAGGGCAAAAAGGCAGAAATTTCCTTTATTTTGGGGCAAAATTGCAGAAATTTCCCTTATTTTGGGGCAAAATTGCAGAAATTTCACTTATTTCAAAAAAAAGGCAGAAATTTTCCTTATTTTGGGGCAAAAATGCAGAAATTCTTAATATTTTGTGGCAAAAATGCAGAAATTCCCCTTATTTTGAGGTAAAAAGGCTGAAATTCCCCTTATTTGAGGGCAAAAAGGCATAAATTTCCCTTATTTTGGGGCAAAAAGACTGAAATTCCCCTTATTTTGTGGCAAAAATGCAGAAATTTCTTTTATTTTGGGGCATAATTGCAGAAATATCACTTATTTCAGGGCATAACTCAAAAATTCCTTTTATTTTGGGGCAAAAAGACAGAAATTCCATTTATTTTTGGGTAAAAAGGAAGAAATTTCACTTATTTTTATGTTAAAAGGCAGAAATTCCTCTTATTCTGGGGCAAAAATGAAGAAATTTCCCTTTTTTGTGGCAAAAGGTATACATTCCCCTTACTTTCGGAATAAAAAGCAGAAATTCCCCATATTTTGAAGCAAAATTGCAGAAATTCTCATAATTTTCGGGCAAAAAGGCAGAAATTCCCCTTATTTTGGGGCAAAATTACAGTAATTTCCTTTACATTGGTGCAAAATTGCAGAAATTTTATTTATTTTGGGGCAAAATTGCAGAAATTTCACTTATTTCAGGGTAATAAGTCAGAAATTCCCCTTATTTTGGGGCAAAAATAACAGAAATTCCCTGTATTTTGGAGGAAAATTGCAGAAATTCCACTTATTTAGAGGCAAAAAGGCAGAAATTACCCTTATTTTGGAGCAAAAATGAATAAATTTCCCTTTTTTATGGCAAAAAGTTATGCATTCCCCTTATTTTCGGGCAAAAAGGCAGAAATTCCCCGTATTTTGGAGCAAAATTGCAGAAATTTTTTTAATTGTGGGGCAAAAGGGCAGAAATTCCCTATATAGTGGGGCAAAAAGACAGAAATTCTCCTTATTTTGGGGCAAAACTCAGAAATTCCACTTATTTTGGGGCAAAATTCCAGAAATTTCCCTTATTTTGGAGCAAAATTGCAGAAATTTCACTTATTTTGGGGCAAAATTGCAGAAATTTCACTTATTTCTGGGAAAAAAGGCAGAAATTTTCCTTATTTTGGGGCAAAAATGCAGAAATTCTTAATATTTGGTGGCAAAAATGCAGGAATTCCCTTTATTTTGAGGTAAAAAGGCTGAAATTTCTTTTATTTAGAGGCAAAAAGGCAGAAATTTCCCTTATTTTGGGGCAAAACTACAGAAATTTTCCTTATTTTGTTTCAAAAAGGCAGAAATTTCTTTTATTTTGAGGCTAAATTGCAGAAATTTCACTTATTTCAGGGCATAATTCAAAAATTCCTTTTATTTTGAGGCAAAAAGACAGAAATTCCGTTTATTTTTGGGTCAAAAGGCAGAAATTTCACTTATTTTGAGGGAAAAAGGCTGAAATTCCTCTTATTTTGGGGCAAAAATGAAGAAATTTTCCTTTTTTGTGGCAAAAGGTATACATTCCCCTTACTTTCGGGATAAAAAGCAGAAATTCCCCGTATTTTTAAGCAAAATTGCAGAAATTCTCATAATTTTCGGGCAAAAAGGCAGAAATTCTCCTTATTTTGGGGCAAAAAGACAGAAAATCTTCTTTTTTCGGGAGCAAACAGTCAGAAATTCCCCTTATTTTTGGGCATAATTGCAAAAATTTCCTTTACATTGAAGCATAATTGCAGAAATTTCCCTTATTTTGGGGAAAAATTGCAGAAATTTCACCTATTTCAGGGTAATAAGTTAGAAATTCCCCTTATTTTGGTGAAAAAAGACAGAAATTCCCTTTGTTTTGGGGGGAAAAGACAGAAATTCCACTTATTTAGAGGCTAAAAGGCAGAAATTCCCTTTATTTTGGAGCAAAAATGAAGAAATTTCCCTTTTTATGGCAAAAAGGTATGCATTCCCATTATTTTCAGGCAAAAAGGCAGAAATTCCCCGTATTTTGGAGCAAAATTGCAGAAATTTCCCTAATTTTGGGGCAAAAGGCAGAAATTCCCTTTATTTTTAGGTAAAAATCAGAAATTCCCCTTATTTTGGGGCAAAATTCTAGAAATTTTCTTTTTTAGGTGGCAAAATTGCAGGAATCTAAATTATTTTGGGGCATAATTGAAGAAATTTCGCTTATTTGGGGCAAAATTGCAGAAATTTCACATATTTTCAGGTAAAAAGGCTGAAATTTCTTTTAATTTGGGGCAAAAAAATAGAAATTCCCCTTATTTTGGGGCAAATTGCAGAAATTTCCCTTATTATGGGGAAAATTGCAGAAATTTCCTTTATTTTAAGGCAAAATTGCACAAATTTTACTTATTTCAGAGAAAAAAAGAAAAAATTTTTCTTATTTTTGGGCAAAAAGGCAGAAATTCCCATTATTTTGGGGCAAAAACGCAGAAATTCACCTTACTTGGGGGTAAAATTGCAGAAATTTCACATATTTTGGGGCAAAAAGGCAGAAATTTCCCTTATTTTGGGGCAAAATTGCAGAAATTTCACTTATTTCAGGGTAATAAGTCAGAAATTTCCCTTATTTTGGGGCAAAAAAGACAGAAATTTCCTTTGTTTTGGGGAAAAAAGACAGAAATTCCACTTATTTAGAGGCAAAAATGCAGAAATTCCCCTTATTTTGGAGCAAAAATGAAGAAATTTCCCTTTTTTATGGCAAGAAGTTATGCATTCCCCTTATTTTCGGGCAAAAAGGCAGAAATTCCCCGTATTTTGGAGCAAAATTGCAGAAATTTTCCTAATTGTGGGGCAAAAAGGCAGAAATTCCCTATATGGTGGGGCAAAAAGACAGAAATTCTCCTTATTTTGGGGCAAAACTCAGAAATTCCACTTATTTTGGGGCAAAATTCCAGAAATTTCCCTTATTTTGGAGCAAAATTGCAGAAATTTCACTTATTTTGGGGCAAAATTGCAGAAATTTCACTTATTTCAGGGAAAAAAGGCACAAATTTTCCTTATTTTGGGGTAAAAATGCAGAAATTCTTAATATTTTGTGGCAAAAATGCAGAAATTCCCCTAATTTTGAGGTAAAAAAGCTGAAATTCCTATTATTTGGGGGCAAAAATGCAGAAATTTCCCTTATTTTTTGGCAAAAAGACAGAAATTCCCCTTATTTTGTGGCAAAAATGCAGAAATTTCTTTTATTTTGTGGCAAAATTGCAGAAATTTCACTTATTTCAGGGCATAATTTAAAAATTCCTTTTATTTTGTGGCAAAAAAACAGAAATTCCGTTCATTTTGGGGTAAAAAGGCAGAATTTTCTTTTATTTTGAGGTAAAAAGGCAGAAATATCTCTTATTTTAGGGCAAAAATGAAGAAATTTTCTTTTTTTGTTGCAAAAGGTATACATTCCCCTTACTTTCGGGATAAAAAGCAGAAATTCCCCGTATTTTGAAGCAAAATTGCAGAAATTCTCATAATTTTCAGGCAAAAAGGCAGAAATTCTCCTTATTTTGGGGCAAAAAGACAGAAAATCTCCTTTTTTGGGCAGCAAAGAGTCAGAAATTCCTTTACATTGAGGCAAAATTGCAGAAATTTCCTTCACATTGGTGCAAAATTGCAGAAATTTCTTTTATTTCTGGGCAAAATTGCAGAAATTTCACTTATTTCAGGGTAATAAGTCAGAAATTCCCCTTATTTTGGGGCAAAAAAGACAGAAATTCCCTTTGTTTTGGGGGAAAAAGACAGAAATTCCACTTATTTAGAGGCAAAAATGCAGAAATTCCCCTTATTTTGGAGCAAAAATGAAGAAATTTACCTTTTTATGGCAAAAAGGTATGCATTCCCATTATTTTCAGGCAAAAAGGCAGAAATTCCCCGTATTTTGGAGCAAAATTGCAGAAATTCCCCTTATTTTGGGGCAAAATTCCAGAAATTTCTTTTTTTTGGGGCAAAATTGCAGGAATTTACTTTATTTTGGAGCTAAATTGCAGAAATTTTTCTTATTTGGGGCAAAATTGCAGAAATTTCACTTATTTTCAGGTAAAAAGACTGAAATTTTTTTTATTTTGGGGCAAAAAAGAAGAAATTCCTCTTATTTTGGGGCAAAAAAGACAGAAATTCCCTTTGTTTTGGGGGAAAAAGACAGAAATTCTCCTTATTTCTGGGCAAAATTGCAGAAATTTCCCTTATTATGGGGAAAAATTGCAGAAATTTCCCTTATTTTAGGGCAAAATTGCAGAAATTTCACTTATTTCAGAGAAAAAAAGCAAAATTTTTTCTTATATTGGGGCAAAAAAGCAGAAATTCCCATTATTTTGGGGCAAAAAGGCCGAAATTCACCTTATTTTGGGGTAAAATTGCAGAAATTTCACATATTTCAGGGCAAAAAGGCAAAAATTTCCCTTATTTTGGGGCATAATTGCAGAAATTTCACTTATTTTAGGGTGATAAGTTAGAAATTTTTCTTATTTGGGGGCAAAAAGACAGAAATTCTCTTTGTTTTGTGAAAAAAGACAGAAATTCCACTTATTTAGAGGCAAAAAGGCAGAAATTCCCCTTATTTTGGAGCAAAAATGAAGAAATTTCCTTTTTCTATGGCAAAAGGTATGCATTCCCCTTATTTTCAGGCAAAAAGGCAGAAATTCCCTGTATTTTGGAGCAAAATTGCAGAAATTCCCCTAATTGTTGGGCAAAAAGGCCGAAATTCACCGTATTTTGGAGCAAAATTGCAGAAATTCCCCTGTTTGTGGGGCAAAAAGGCAGAAATTCTCTATATGTTGGGGAAAAATGACAGAAATTCTCCTTATTTTGGGGCAAAACTCAGAAATTCCACTTATTTTAGGTAAAATTGCAGAAATTTCATTTATTTCAGGGAAAAATGCAGAAATTTTCCTTATTTTTGGGCAAAAAAGCAGAAATTCCTAATATTTTGTGGCAAAAACGCAGAAATTCCCCTTATTTTGAGATAAAAAGGCTGAAATTCCTTTTATTTGGGGGAAAAAATGCAGAAATTTCCCTTATTTTGGGTCAAAATTGAAGAAATTTCAATTATTTCAGGGTAATAATTTAGAAATTCTCCTTATTTTGGGGTAAAAAAAAAAAAAATTCCCTTTGTTTTGGTGTAAAAAGACAGAAATTCCACTTATTTAGAGGCAAAAAGGAAGAAATTCCCATTATTTTGGAGCAAAAATGAAGAAATTTCACTTTTTTTATGGCAAAAACGTATGCATTCCCCTTATTTTCAGGCAAAAAGGAAGAAATTCCCCGTATTTTGGAGCAAAATTGCAGAAATTCCCCTAATTTTGGGGCAAAAGGCAGAAATTCCCTTTATTTTGGGGTAAAAATCAGAAATTCCCCTTATTTTGGGGCAAAATTCCAGGAATTTCCTTTATTTTGGGGCAAAATTGCAGAAATTTACCTTATTTTGGGCAAAATTGCAGTAATTTCACTTATATTCAGGAAAAAAGGCTGAAATTGCCTTTTTGGGGGCAAAAAAGGAGAAATTCCCCTTATTTTGGGCAAAATTGCAGAAATTTTCCTTATGACGGGGCAAAAAGGCAGAAATTCCGTAAATTTTGTGGCAAAAATGCAGAAATTCCTTTTATTTTGAGGTAAAAAGGCTGAAATTCCCCTTATTTGGGGGCAAAAAGGCAGAAATTTCCCTTAGTTTGGGACAAAATTGCAGAAATTTTACTTATTTCAGGGTAATAAGTCAGAAATTCCCCTTATTTTGGGGCAAAAAAGACAGAAATTCCTTTTGTTTTTAAGGAAAAAGAAAGAAATTCCACATATTTAGAGGCAAAAAGGCAGAAATTCTCCTTATTTTGGAGCAAAAATGAAGAAATTTCCCTTTTATATGGCAAAAAAATATGCATTCCCCTTATTTTCAGGCAAAAAGGCAGAAATTCCCCGTATTTTGGAGCAAAATTGCAGAAATTCCTCTAATTGTGGTGCAAAAAGGCAGAAATTCCCTATATGTTAGGGCAAAAAGACAGAAATTCTCCTTATTTTGGGGCAAAACTCAGAAATTTCACTTATTTTGGGGCAAAATTGCATAAATTTCACTTATTTCTGGGAAAAAATGCAGAAATTTTTCTTATTTTGGGGCAAAAAGGCAGAAATTCCTTATATTTTGTGGCAAAAATGCAGAAATTCCCCTTATTTTGAGGTAAAAAGGCTGAAATTCTCTTTATTTGGGGACAAAAAGGCAGAAATTTCCTTTATTTTTGGGCAAAATTGCAGAAATTTACTTTATTTTGGGGCAAAATTTCAGAAATTTCCCTTATTTGGGGCAAAATTGCAGAAATTTCACTTATTTTTAGGTAAAAAGGATGATATTTAATATATTTTGGGGCAAAAGGGAGAAATTCCCCTTATTTGGGGCAAAATTGCAGTAATTTTCCTTATTTTGGGGCAAAAAGTCAGAAATTCCGTATATTTTGTGGCAAAAGGCAGAAATTTCCCTTATTTAGAGGTAATAAGGTTGAAATTCCCCTTATTTGTGGGCAAAAAGGTTGAAATTCCCCTTTATTTGGGGGCAAAAAGGCAGAAATTTCACTTATTTTGGGGAAAAATTGCAGAAATTTCAATTATTTCAGGGAAAAAAGGCAGAAATTTTCCTTATTTTGGGGCAAAAAGGCAGAAATTCCTAATATTTTGTTGCAAAAATGCAGAAATTCCCCATATTTTGAGGTAAAAAGGATGGAATTCCCCTTATTTGGGGGCAAAAAGGCAGAAATTTCCCTTATGTTGGGTCAAAATTGCAGAAATTTCACTTATTTCAGAAAAAAAAGGCCGAAATGTTCTTTATTTTGGGGCAAAAAGACAGAAATTCTCTTTGTTTTGGGAAAAAATCAGAAATTCCACTTATTTAGAGGCAAAAAAGAAGAAATTTCGTTATTTTGGAGCAAAAATGAAGAAATTTCCCATTTTTATGGCAAAAAGGTATGCATTCCCCTTATTTTCAGGCAAAAAGGCAGAAATTCCCCTTATTTTGGGGCAAAAAGATGAAATCCCTAATTTTTGGCTAAAATTGAAGAAATTTCACTTATTTCGGGAGAAAAAGGCAGAAATTCCAATTAATTTCGGGCAAAAAGGAAGAAATGACCCGTATTTAGGAGCAAAATTGCAGAAATTCCCCTAATATTGGTGCAAAAATGCAGAAATTCTCTTTATTTTGGGGGAAAAAGGCAGAAATTGTCCATATTTTGGTGCAAAAATCAGAAATTTCCCTTATTTTGAGGTAAAATGCTGAAATTCCCCATATTTTGGGCCAAAAGGCAAAAATTTCCCTTATTTTGGAGTAAATTTGCAGAAATTTCACTTATTTGATGGTAATAAGTAAGAAATTTTCCTTATTTTGGTGCAAAAAAGACAGAAATTCCCTTTGTTTTAGGGGAAAAAGACAGAAATTCCACTTATTTAGATGCAAAAAGGCAAAAGTTCCCCTTATTTTGGAGCAAAAATGAAGAAATTTTCCTTTTTTATAGCAAAAAGGTATGCATTCTTATTATTTTCGAACAAAAAGGCAGAAATTCCCCATATTTCGGGGCAAAAAGCAGAAATTCCCCTTATTTTGGGGCAAAATTGCAGAAATTTCCCTAATTGTGTGGCAAAAAAACAGAAATTCTTTTTATTTGGGGGCAAAATAGCAGAAATTTCCCTTATTATGGGGAAAAATTGCAGAAATTTCCCTTATTTTAGGGCAAAATTGCAGAAATTTCACTAATTGTGGGGCAAAAAGGCAGAAATTCTTCATATTTTGGGGCAAAACTCAAAAATTCCACTTATTTTGGGGCAAAATTCTAGAAATTTCCCTTATTTTGGGGCAAAATTGCAGAAATTTCACTTATTTTGGGGCAAAATTGCAGAAATTTCACTTATTTCAGGGAAAAAAAGGCAGATTTTCCTTATTTTGGGGCAAAAATGCAGAAATTCCTAATATTTTGTGCCAAAAATCAGAAATTCCTTATATTTTGAGGTAAAAAGGCTAAAATTCCCCTTATTTGGGGGCAAAAAGGTAGAAATTTCTTTTATATTGGGGCAAAATTGCAGAAATTTCACTTATTTCAAGGTAATAAGTCAGAAATTTTTCTTTTTTTGGGGCAAAAAAGACAGAAATCCCCTTGTTTTGAGAGAAAAAGACAGAAATTCCACTTCTTTAGAGGCAAAGAAGAAGAAATTTCACTTATTTTGGAGCAAAAATAAAGAAATTTCCCTTTTTTATGGCAAAAAGTTATGCATTCTTCTTATTTTCTGGCAAAAAGGCAGAAATTCCCCATATTTTGGGGCAAAAGGAAGAAATTCCCTTTATTTTGAGGCAAAAAGGCAAAAATTTCCCTTATTTTGGGGCAAAATTGCAGAAATTTCATTTATTTCAGGGCAAAAATTCAGAAATTCCCCTATTTTGGGGCAAAAAGCAGAAATTTCTTTTATTATGGTACAAAATTGAAGAAATTTTCCTTATTTTGGAACAAAAAGGCAGAAATTCCCATATTTTGGTGCAAAAGGCAGAAATTCTTCTTATTTTGAGGTAAAATGCAGAAATTCCCCTTATTTGGAGGTAAAATGCAGAAATTCCCCAAATATTGGGGGAAAATGCAGAAATTCCCTTTATTTTGTGGCTAAAAGGCAGATATTAACCGTATTTTAAAGCAAAATTGCAGAAATTCTCATAATTTTCGGGCAAAAAAGCAGAAATTCTCCTTATTTTGGGGCAAAAAGACAGAAAATCTCCTTTTTTTGAGAGCAAACAGTCAGAAATTCCCCTTATTTTGGGGCAAAATTGCAGAAATTTCCTTTACATTGGGGCAAAATTGCAGAAATTTCCCTTATTTTGAGGCAAAATTGCAGAAATTTCACTTATTTCAGAAAAATGGCAGAAATTTTCTTATTTTGGGGCAAAAAAGCAGAAACTTCTTTTATTTTGGTTCAAAATTGCAGAAATTTTTTTATTTTGGGGCAAAAAGGCAGAAATTCCCTATATTTTGGGGCAAAAAGGAAGAAATTCCCCTTATTTTGAGGTAAAAAGGCTGAAATTCCCCTTATTTTCAGGCAAAAAGTCAGAAATTCCCCTTATTTTGATGCAAAAAGTCAGAAATTTTTTTTTATTTTTAGGGAAAAGGCAGAAATTGCACTTATTTTGAGTCAAAAAGGCGGAAAATCCCCATATTTTGGGGCAAAAATGAAGAAATTTCCCTTTTTTATGGCAAAAAGGAAAACATTCCCTTTATTTTCGGGCAAAAAGGCAGAAATTCCCCATATTTTGGAGCAAAATTGCAGAAATTCCCCTAATTTTGGGGCAAAAGTCAGAAATTCTTTATATTTTGGGGCAAAAATCAGAAATTCCCCTTATTTTGGGGCAAAATTCCAGAAATTTTCTTTATTTTGGGGCAAATTTGCAGAAATTTCACTTATTTCAGCGTAATAAGTCAGAAATTTTCCTTATTTTGAGGCAAAAAAGACAGAAATTCCCTTTGTTTTGAGGGAAAAACAGAAATTCCACTTATTTAGAGGCAAAAAGGCAAAAGTTCCCCTTATTTTGGAGCAAAAATGAAGAATTTCCCTTTTATATGGCAAAAAAATATGCATTCCCCTTATTTTCAGGAAAAAAGTCAGAAATTCCCTTTATTTTGGTGCAAAAAGACAGAAATTTTGTTTATTTTTAGGGAAAAGGCAGAAATTGAACTTATTTTGAGTCAAAAAGGCAGAAAATCCCCATATTTTGGGGCAAAAATGAAGAAATTTCCCTTTTTTATGGCAAAAAGGAAAACATTCCCTTTATTTTCGGGCAAAAAGGCAGAAATTCCCCATATTTTGGAGCAAAATTGCAGAAATTCCCCTAATTTTGGGGCAAAAGGCAGAAATTCCCTATATTTTGGGGCAAAAATCAGAAATTCCCCTTATTTTGGGGCAAAATTCCAGAAATTTTCTTTATTTTGGGGCAAATTTGCAGAAATTTCACTTATTTCAGCGTAATAAGTCAGAAATTTTCCTTATTTTGAGGCAAAAAAGACAGAAATTCCCTTTGTTTTGAGGGAAAAACAGAAATTCCACTTATTTACAGGCAAAAAGGCAAAAGTTCCCCTTATTTTGGAGCAAAAATGAAGAATTTCCCTTTTATATGGCAAAAAAATATGCATTCCCCTTATTTTCAGGCCAAAAGGCAGAAATTCCCCTTATTTTGGAGCAAAAATGAAGAAATTTCACTTTTTTATGGCAAAATGTAAGCATTCCCCTTATTTTCGATCAAAAAGGCAGAAATTCCCTGTATTTGGGAGCAAAATTGCAGAAATTCCCCTAATTTTGGGGCAAAAGGCAGAAATTCCCTTTATTTTGGGGCAAAAATCAGAAATTCCCCATATTTTAGGGCAAAATTCCAGAAATTTTCTTTATTTTAGGGCAAAATTTCAGAAATTTCCCTTACTTGGGGCAAAATTGCAGAAATTTCACTTATTTTATAGTAAAAAATTGATATTTAATTTATTTTGGGGCAAAAAGGGAGAAATTCCCCTTATTTGGGGCAAAATTGCAGTAATTTTCCTAATTTTGGGGAAAAAGGCAGAAATTCTGTATATTTTGTGGCAAAATGGCAGAAATTTCCCTTATTTAGAGGTAATAAGGTTGAAATTCCCTTTATTTGGGGGCAAAAAGGCTGAAATTCCCCTTATTTGGGGGCAAAAAGGCAGAAATTTCACTTATTTTGGGGCAAAATTGCAGAAATTTCATTTATTTCAGGGAAAAACATCAGAAATTTTCCTTATTTTGGGGCAAAAAGCAGAAATTCCTAATATTTTGTGGAAAAAATGCAGAAATTCCCCATATTTTGAGGTAAAAAGGCTGGAATTCCCTTTATTTGGGGGCAAAACGGCAGAAATTTCCCTTATGTTGGGGCAAAAGTGCAGAAATTTCACTTATTTCAGGGAAAAAAGGCAGAAATTTCTTTTATTTTGGGGCAAAAAGACAGAAGTTATCTTTGTTTTGTGAAAAAAAAGACAGAAATTCCACTTATTTAGAGGCAAAAAAGAAGAAATTCCCATTATTTTGGAGCAAAAATGAAGAAATTTCACTTTTTTATGGCAAAAACGTATGCATTCCCCTTATTTTCAGGCAAAAAGAAGAAATTCCCCGTATTTTGGAGCAAAATTGCAGAAATTCCCCTAATTTTGGGGCAAAAGGCAGAAATTCCCTTATTTTGGGGTAAAAATCAGAAATTCCCCTTATTTTGGGGCAAAATTCCAGGAATTTCCTTTATTTTGTGGCCAAATTTCAGAAATTTACCTTATTTTGGGTAAAATTGCAGTAATTTCACTTATATTCAGGAAAAAAGGCTGAAATTGCCTTTTTGGGTGCAAAAAAAAGAAATTCCCCTTATTTTGGGCAAAATTGCAGAAATTTTCCTTATGATGGAGCAAAAAGGCAGAAATTCCGTAAATTTTGTGACAAAAATGCAGAAATTCCCCTTATTTTGAGGTAAAAAGGCTGAAATTCCCCTTATTTGGGGGCAAAAAGGCAGAAATTTCTCTTATTTTGGGACAAAATTGCAGAAATTTTACTTATTTCAGGGTAATAAGTCAGAAATTCCCCTTATTTTGGGGCAAAAAAGACAGAAATTCCTTTTGTTTTTAAGGAAAAAGACAGAAATTTCACTTATTTAGAGGCAAAAAGGCAGAAATTCTCCTTATTTTGAAGCAAAAATGAAGAAATTTCCCTCTTATATGGCAAAAAAATATGCATTCCCCTTATTTTCAGGCAAAAAGTCAGAAATTCCCCTTATTTTGGTGCAAAAAGACAGAAATTTTGTTTATTTTTAGGGAAAAGGCAGAAATTGAACTTATTTTGAGTCAAAAAGGCAGAAAATCCCCATATTTTGGGGCAAAAATGAAGAAATTTCCCTTTTTTATGGCAAAAAGGAAAACATTCCCTTTATTTTCGGGCAAAAAGGCAGAAATTCCCCATATTTTGGAGCAAAATTGCAGAAATTCCCCTAATTTTGGGGCAAAAGGCAGAAATTCTTTATATTTTGGGGCAAAAATTAGAAATTCCCCTTATTTTGGGGCAAAATTCCAGAAATTTTCTTTATTTTGGGGCAAAATTGCAGGAATTTTCTTATTTTGGAACAAAATTGCAGAAATTTCTCTTATTTGGGGCAAAATTGCAGAAATTTCTCTTATTTTCAGGTAAAAATTCTGAAATTTCCTTTATTTTGCGCAAAAAGGGAAAAATTCCTCTTATTTTGGGGCAAAATTGCAGAAATTTTCCTTATTTTGGGGCAAAAAGGCAGAAATTCTGTATATTTTGTGGCAAAAAGGCAGAAATTTCTTTTATTTTGAGGTAATAAGGTTGAAATTCCCCTTATTTTGGAGCAAAAAGGCAGAAATTCCCCTTATTTTGGGGTTAAATTGCAGAAATTTCAAATATTTCAGGGCAAAATGGCAGAAATTCCCCTTATTTTGGGGCAAAAAGATGAAATCCCTAATTTTTGGCGAAAATTGAAGAAATTTCACTTATTTCGGGACAAAAAGCCAGAAATTCCAATTAATTTCGGGCAAAAAGGCAGAAATGACCCGTATTTTGGAGCAAAATTGCAGAAATTCCCCTAATATTGGTGCAAAAATGCAGAAATTCCCTTTATTATGGGGCAAAAAGGCAGAAATTCTCCATATTTTGGTGCAAAATCAGAAATTTCCCTTATTTTGAGGTAAAATTCTCAAATTCCCCAAATTTTAGGGCAAAAGGCAAAAATTTCCATTATTTTGGGGCAAATTTGCAGAAATTTCACTTATTTCAGCGTAATAAGTCAGAAATTTTCCTTATTTTGAGGCAAAAAAGACAGAAATTCCCTTTGTTTTGAGGGAAAAACAGAAATTCCACTTAGTTAGAGGCAAAAAGGCAAAAGTTCCCCTTATTTTGGAGCAAAAATGAAGAAATTTCCCTTTTATATGGCAAAAAATATGCATTCCCCTTATTTTCAGGCAAAAAGGCAGAAATTCCCCTTATTTTGGAGCAAAAATGTAGAAATTTCACTTTTTTATGGCAAAATGTAAGCATTCCCCTTATTTTCGTTCAAAAAGGCAGAAATTCCCCGTATTTGGGAGCAAAATTGCAGAAATTCCCCTAATTTTGGGGCAAAAGGCAGATATTCCCTTTATTCTGGGGCAAAAATCAGAAATTCCCCATATTTTGGGGCAAAATTCCAGAAATTTTCTTTATTTTGGGGCAAAATTTCAGAAATTTCTCTTATTTGGGGCAAAATTGCAGAAATTTCACTTATTTTATAGTAAAAAAGTTGATATTTAATTTATTTTGGGGAAAGAAGGGAGAAATTCCCCTTATTTGGGGCAAAATTGCAGTAATTTATCTTATTTTGGGGCAAAAAGGCAGAAATTCTGTATATTTTGTGGCAAAAAGACAGAAATTTCCTTTATTTAGAGGTAATAAGGTTGAAATTGCCTTTATATGGGGGCAAAAAGCTGAAATTCCCCTTATTTGGGGGCAAAAAGGCAGATATTTCACTTATTTTGGGGCAAAATTGCAGAAATTTCATTTATTTCAGGGAAAAAAGTCAGAAATTTTCCTTATTTTGGGGCAAAAAGCAGAAATTCCTAATATTTTGTGGAAAAAATGCAGAAATTCCCCATATTTTGAGGTAAAAAGGCTGGAATTCCCCTTATTTGGGGGCAAAAAGGCAGAAATTTCCCTTATGTTGGGGCAAAATTGCAGAAATTTCACTTATTACAGAGAAAAAAGGCAGAAATTTTCTTTATTTTGGGGCAAAAAGACAGAAGTTTTCTTTGTTTAGGGAAAAAAAGACCGAAATTCCACTTATTTAGAGGCAAAAAGGAAGAAATTCCCATTATTTTGGAGCAAAAATGAAGAAATTTCACTTTTTTATGGCAAAAACGTATGCATTTTCCTTATTTTCAGGCAAAAAGAAGAAATTCCTCGTATTTTGGAGCAAAATTGCAGAAATTCCCCTAATTTGGGGAGAAAAAGCAGAAATTCCCTTTATTTTGGGGTAAAAATCAGAAATTCCCCTTATTTTGGGGCAAAATTCCAGGAATTTCCTTTATTTTGGGGCAAAATTGCAGAAATTTACCTTATTTTGGGCAAAATTGCAGTAATTTCACTTATATTCAGGAAAAAAGGCTGAAATTGCCTTTTTGGGGGCAAAAATAGAGAAATTCCCCTTATTTTGGGCAAAATTGCAGAAATTTTCCTTATGATGGGGCAAAAATGAAGAAATTCCGTATATTTTGTGGCAAAAAGGGAGAAATTTCTTTTATTTAGAGGTAATAAGGTTGAAATTCCCCTTATTTGGGGGCAAAAAGGCTGAAATTCCCCTTTATTTGGGGGTAAAAAGGCAGAAATTTCACTTATTTTGGGGAAAAATTGCAGAAATTTCAATTATTTCAATGAAAAAAGGCAGAAATTTTCCTTATTTTGGGGCAAAAAGGCAGAAATTCCTAATATTTTGTTGCAAAAATGCAGAAATTCCCCATATTTTGAGGTAAAAAGGATGGAATTCCCCTTATTTCGGGGCAAAAAGGCAGAAATTTCCCTTATGTTGGGGCAAAATTGCAGAAATTTCACTTATTTCAGAAAAAAATGGCCGAAATGTTCTTTATTTTGGGGCAAAAAGACAGAAATTCTCTTTGTCTTGGGAAAAAAGAGAGAAATTCCACTTATTTAGAGGCAAAAAAGAAGAAATTTCGTAATTTTGGAGCAAAAATTAAGAAATTTCCCTTTTTTATGGCAAAAAGGTATGCATTCCTCTTATTTTCGGGCAAAAAGACAGAAATTCCCCTTATTTTGGGGCAAAAAGATGAAATCTCTAATTTTTGGCTAAAATTGAAGAAATTTCACTTATTTCGGGAGAAAAAGGCAGAAATTCCAATTAATTTTGGGCAAAAAGGAAGAAATGACTCGTATTTAGGAGCAAAATTGCAGAAATTTTCCTAATATTGGTGCAAAAATGCAGAAATTCCCTTTATTTTGGGGGAAAAAGGCAGAAATTGTCCATATTTTGGTGCAAAAATCAGAAATTTCCCTTATTTTGAGGTAAAATGCTGAAATTCCCCATATTTTGGGCCAAAAGGCAAAAATTTCCCTTATTTTGGGGCAAATTTGCAGAAATTTCACTTATTTGATGGTAATAAGTAAGAAATTTTCCTTATTTTGGGGCACAAAAGACAGAAATTCCCTTTGTTTTAGGGGAAAAAGACAGAAATTCCAATTATTTAGAGGCAAAAAGGCAAAAGTTCCCCTTATTTTGGAGCAAAAATGAAGAAATTTTCCTTTTTTATGGCAAAAAGGTATGCATTCTTCTTATTTTCGAACAAAAAGGCAGAAATTCCCATTATTTTGGGGCAAAAAGCAGAAATTTCCCTTATTTTGGGGCAAAATTGCAGAAATTTCCCTAATTGTGTGGAAAAAAAAACAGAAATTCCCTTTATTTGAAGGCAAAATAGCAGAAATTTCCCTTATTATGGAGAAAAATTGCAGAAATTTCCCTTTTTTTAGGGCAAAATTGCAGAAATTTCACTAATTGTGGGGCAAAAAGGCAGAAATTCTCAATATTTTGGGGCAAAACTCAGAAATTCCACTTATTTTGGGGCAAAATTCTAGAAATTTCCCTTATTTTGGGGCAAAATTGCAGAAATTTCACTTATTTTGGGGCAAAATTGCAGAAATTTCACTTATTTCATGGAAAAAAGGCAAATTTTCCTTATTTTGGGGCAAAAACGCAGAAATTTCTAATATTTTGTGCCAAAATTCAGAAATTCCTTATATTTTGAGGTAAAAAGGCTGAAATTCCCCTTATTTGGGGGCAAAAAGGTAGATATTTCCCTTATATTGGGGCAAAATTGCAGAAACTTCACTTATTTCAAGGTAATAAGTCAGAAATTTTTCTTATTTTGGGGCAAAAAAGACAGAAATTCCCTTTGTTTTGGGGGAAAAAGACAGAAATTCCACTTATTTAGAGGCAAAGAAGCAGAAATTTCGCTTATTTTGGAGCAAAAATGAAGAAATTTCCCTTTTTTATGGCAAAAAGGTATGCATTCTTCTTATTTTCTGGGAAAAAGGCAGAAATTCCCCATATTTTGGGGCAAAAGGAAGAAATTCCCTTTATTTTTGGGCAAAAAGGCAAAAATTTCCTTTTTATTTGGGGCAAAATTGCAGAAATTTCATTTATTTCAGGGCAAAAGTTCAGAAATTTACCTATTTTGGGGCAAAAAGCAGAAATTTCTTTTATTATGGTACAAAATTGAAGAAATTTTCCTTATTTTGGAACAAAAAGGCAGAAATTCCCATATTTTGGTGCAAAAGGCAGAAATTCTTCTTATTTTGAGGTAAAATGCAGAAATTCCCCTTATTTGGAGGTAAAATGCAGAAATTCCCCAAATATTGGGGGAAAATGCAGAAATTCCCTTTATTTTGGGGCTAAAAGGCAGAAATTGACCGTATTTTAAAGCAAAATTGCAGAAATTCTCATAATTTTCGGGCAAAAAAGCAGAAATTCTCCTTAATTTGGGCAAAAAGACAGAAAATCTCCTTTTTTCGAGAGCAAACAGTCTGAAATTCCCCTTATTTTGGGGCAAAATTGCAGAAATTTCCTTTACATTGGGGCAAAATTGCAGAAATTTCTCTTATTTTGAGGCAAAATTGCAGAAATTTCACTTATTTCAGAAAAAAGGCAGAAATTTTCTTATTTTGGGGCAAAAAGGCAGAAATTTCTTTTATTTTGGTACAAAATTGCCGAAATTTTTCTTATTTTGGGGCAAAAAGGCAGAAATTCCCCCATATTTTGGGGCAAAATGAAGAAATTCCTCTTATTTTGAGGTAAAAAGTCTGAAATTCCCCTTATTTTTGGGCAAAAAGTCAGAAATTCCCCTTATTTTGGTGCAAAAAGACAGAAATTTTGTTTATTTTTAGGGAAAAGGCAGAAATTTCACTTATTTTGAGTCAAAAAGGCGGAAAATCCCCATATTTTGGGGCAAAAATGAAGAAATTTCCCTTTTTTATGGCAAAAAGGAAAACATTCCCTTTATTTTCGGGCAAAAAGGCAGAAATTCCCCATATTTTGGAGCAAAATTGCAGAAATTCCCCTAATTTTGGGGCAAAAGGCAGAAATTCCCTATATTTTGGGGCAAAAATCAGAAATTCCCCTTATTTTGTGGCAAAATTCCAGAAATTTTCTTTATTTTGGGGCAAAATTGCAGGAATTTACCTTTTTTTGGAACAAAATTGCAGAAATTTCTCTTATTTGGGGAAAAATTGCAGAAATTTCTCTTATTTTCAGGTAAACAGTCTGAAATTTCCTTTATTTTGCGCAAAAAGGGAGAAATTCCTCTTATTTTGGGGCAAAATTGCAGAAATTTTCCTTATTTTGGGGCAAAAGGGCAGAAATTCCATATATTTTGTAGCAAAAAGGCAGAAATTTCCTTTATTTTGAGGTAATAAGGTTGAAATTCCCCAAATTTTCGGGCAAAAAAGGCTGAAATTCATCTTATTTTGGGGTTCAATTGCAGAAATTTCAAATATTTCAGGGCAAAATGGCAGAAATTCCCCTTATTTTGGGGCAAAAAATGAAATCCCTAATTTTTGGCGAAAATTGAAGAAATTTCACATATTTCGGGACAAAAAGCCAGAAATTCCAATTAATTTCGGGCAAAAAGGCAGAAATGACCCGTATTTTGGAGAAAAATTGCAAAAATTCCACTAATATTGGTGCAAAAATGCAGAAATTCCCTTTATTATGGGGCAAAAAGGCAGAAATTCTCCATATTTTGGTGCAAAAATCAGAAATTTTCCTTATTTTGAGGTAAAATTCTCAAATTCCCCAAATTTTAGGGCAAAAGGCAAAAATTTCCATTATTTTGGGGCAAATTTGCAGAAATTTCACTTATTTCAGCGTAATAAGTCAGAAATTTTCCTTATTATGAGGCAAAAAATACAGAAATTCCCTTTGTTTTGAGGGAAAAACAGAAATTCCACTTATTTAGAGGCAAAAAGGCAAAAGTTCCCCTTATTTTGGAGCAAAAATGAAGAAATTTCCCTTTTATATGGCAAAAAAATATGCATTCCCCTTATTTTCAGGCAAAAAGGAAGAAATTCCCCTTATTTTGGAGCAAAAATGAAGAAATTTCACTTTTTTATGACAAAATGTAAGCATTCCCCTTATTTTCGATTAAAAAGGCAGAAATTCCCTGTATTTGGGAGCAAAATTGCAGAAATTCCCCTAATTTTGGGACAAAAAGCAGAAATTCCCTTTATTTTGGTGTAAAAATCAGAAATTCCCCATATTTTGGGGCAAAATTCCAGAAATTTTCTTTATTTTAGGGCAAAATTTCAGAAATTTCCCTTATTTGGGGCAAAATTGCAGAAATTTCACTTATTTTTAGGTAAAAAGGATGATATTTAATATATTTTGGGGCAAAAAGGGAGAAATTCCCCTTATTTGGGGCAAAATTGCAGTAATTTTCCTTATTTTGGGGCAAAAAGGCAGAAATTCCGTATATTTTGTGGCAAAAAGGCAGAAATTTCCCTTATTTAGAGGTAATAAGGTTGAAATTCCCCTTATTTGTGGGCAAAAAGGTTGAAATTCCCCTTTATTTGGGGGCAAAAAGGCAGAAATTTCACTTATTTTGGGGAAAAATTGCAGAAATTTTAATTATTTCAGGGAAAAAAGGCAGAAATTTTCCTGATTTTGCGGCAAAAAGGCAGAAATTCCTAATATTTTGTTGCAAAAATGCAGAAATTTCCCATATTTTGAGGTAAAAAGGATGGAATTCCCCTTATTTGGGGGCAAAAAGGCAGAAATTTCCCTTATGTTGGGGCAAAATTGCAGAAATTTCACTTATTTCAGAAAAAAAGGCCGAAATGTTCTTTATTTTGGGGCAAAAATACAGAAATTCTCTTTTTTTTGGGAAAAAATCAGAAATTCCACTTATTTAGAGGCAAAAAAGAAGATATTTCGTTATTTTGGAGCAAAAATGAAGAAATTTCCCCTTTTTATGGCAAAAAGGTATGCATTCCCCTTATTTTCGGGCAAAAAGGCAGAAATTCCCCTTATTTTGGGGCAAAAAGATGAAATCCCTAATTTTTGGCTAAAATTGAAGAAATTTCACTTATTTCGGGAGAAAAAGGCAGAAATTCCCCTTATTTTGGGGCAAAAAGATGAAATCCCTAATTTTTGGCTAAAATTGAAGAAATTTCACTTATTTCGGGAGAAAAAGGCAGAAATTCCAATTAATTTCGGGCAAAAAGGAAGAAATGACCCGTATTTAGGAGCAAAATTGCAGAAATTCCCCTAATATTGGTGCAAAAATGCAGAAATTCCCTTTATTTTGGGGGAAAAAGGCAGAAATTGTCCATATTTTGGTGCAAAAATCAGAAATTTCCCTTATTTTGAGGTAAAATGCTGAAATTCCCCATATTTTGGGCCAAAAGACAAAAATTTCCCTTATTTTGGAGTAAATTTGCAGAAATTTCACTTATTTGATGGTAATAAGTAAGAAATTTTCCTTATTTTGGTGCAAAAAAGACAGAAATTCCCTTTGTTTTAGGGGAAAAAGACAGAAATTCCACTTATTTAGATGCAAAAAGGCAAAAGTTCCCCTTATTTTGGAGCAAAAATGAAGAAATTTTCCTTTTTTATGGCAAAAAGGTATGCATTCTTATTATTTTCGAACAAAAAGGCAGAAATTCCCCATATTTCGGGGCAAAAAGCAGAAATTCCCCTTATTTGGGGGCAAAATTGCAGAAATTTCCCTAATTGTGTGGCAAAAAAACAGAAATTCTCTTTATTTGGGGGCAAAATAGCAGAAATTTCCCTTATTATGGGGAAAAATTGCAGAAATTTCCCTTATTTTAGGGCAAAATTGCAGAAATTTCACTAATTGTGGGGCAAAAAGGCAGAAATTCTCCATATTTTGGGGCAAAACTCAAAAATTCCACTTATTTTGGGGCAAAATTCTAGAAATTTCCCTTATTTTGGGGCAAAATTGCAGAAATTTCACTTATTTTGGGGCAAAATTGCAGAAATTTCACTTATTTCAGGGAAAAAAGGCAGATTTTCCTTATTTTGGGGCAAAAATGCAGAAATTCCTAATATTTTGTGCCAAAATTCAGAAATTCCTTATATTTTGAGGTAAAAAGGCTAAAATTCCCCTTATTTGGGGGCAAAAAGGTAGAAATTTCTTTTATATTGGGGCAAAATTGCAGAAATTTCACTTATTTCAAGGTAATAAGTCAGAAATTATTCTTATTTTGGGGCAAAAAAGACAGAAATCCCCTTGTTTTGGGGGAAAAAGATAGAAATTCCACTTATTTAGAGGCAAAGAAGCAGAAATTTCACTTATTTTGGAGCAAAAATAAAGAAATTTCCCTTTTTTATGGCAAAAAGTTATGCATTCTTCTTATTTTCTGGCAAAAAGGCTGAAATTCCCCATATTTTGGGGCAAAAGGAAGAAATTCCCTTTATTTTGGGGCAAAAAGGCAAAAATTTCCCTTATTTTGGGGCAAAATTGCAGAAATTTCATTTATTTCAGGGCAAAAGTTCAGAAATTTACCTATTTTGGGGCAAAAAGCAGAAATTTCTTTTATTATGGTACAAAATTGAAGAAATTTTCCTTATTTTGGAACAAAAAGGCAGAAATTCCCATATTTTGGTGCAAAAGGCAGAAATTCTTCTTATTTTGAGGTAAAATGCAGAAATTCCCCTTATTTGGAGTTAAAATGCAGAAATTCCCCAAATATTGGGGGAAAATGCAGAAATTCCCTTTATTTTGGGGCTAAAAGGCAGAAATTGACCGTATTTTAAAGCAAAATTGCAGAAATTCTCATAATTTTCGGGCAAAAAAGCAGAAATTCTCCTTAATTTGGGCAAAAAGACAGAAAATCTCCTTTTTTCGAGAGCAAACAGTCTGAAATTCCCCTTATTTTGGGGCAAAATTGCAGAAATTTCCTTTACATTGGGGCAAAATTGCAGAAATTTCTCTTATTTTGAGGCAAAATTGCAGAAATTTCACTTATTTCAGAAAAAAGGCAGAAATTTTCTTATTTTGGGGCAAAAAGGCAGAAATTTCTTTTATTTTGGTACAAAATTGCCGAAATTTTTCTTATTTTGGGGCAAAAAGGCAGAAATTCCCCCATATTTTGGGGCAAAATGAAGAAATTCCCCTTATTTTGAGGTAAAAAGTCTGAAATTCCCCTTATTTTTGGGCAAAAAGTCAGAAATTCCCCTTATTTTGGTGCAAAAAGACAGAAATTTTGTTTATTTTTAGGGAAAAGGCAGAAATTTCACTTATTTTGAGTCAAAAAGGCGGAAAATCCCCATATTTTGGGGCAAAAATGAAGAAATTTCCCTTTTTTATGGCAAAAAGGAAAACATTCCCTTTATTTTCGGGCAAAAAGGCAGAAATTCCCCATATTTTGGAGCAAAATTGCAGAAATTCCCCTAATTTTGGGGCAAAAGGCAGAAATTCCCTATATTTTGGGGCAAAAATCAGAAATTCCCCTTATTTTGTGGCAAAATTCCAGAAATTTTCTTTATTTTGGGGCAAAATTGCAGGAATTTACCTTTTTTTGGAACAAAATTGCAGAAATTTCTCTTATTTGGGGAAAAATTGCAGAAATTTCTTTTATTTTCAGGTAAAAAGTCTGAAATTTCCTTTATTTTGCGCAAAAAGGGAGAAATTCCTCTTATTTTGGGGCAAAATTGCAGAAATTTTCTTTATTTTGGGGCAAAAGGGCAGAAATTCCATATATTTTGTAGCAAAAAGGCAGAAATTTCCTTTATTTTGAGGTAATAAGGTTGAAATTCCCCAAATTTTGGGGCAAAAAAGGCAGAAATTCACCTTATTTTGGGGTTCAATTGCAGAAATTTCAAATATTTCAGGGCAAAATGGCAGAAATTCCCCTTATTTTGGGGCAAAAAGATGAAATCCCTAATTTTTGGCGAAAATTGAAGAAATTTCACATATTTCGGGACAAAAAGCCAGAAATTCCAATTAATTTCGGGCAAAAAGGCAGAAATGACCCGTATTTTGGAGAAAAATTGCAGAAATTCCCCTAATATTGGTGCAAAAATGCAGAAATTTCCTTTATTATGGGGCAAAAAGGCAGAAATTCTCCATATTTTGGTGCAAATATCAGAAATTTCCCTTATTTTGAGGTAAAATTCTCAAATTCCCCAAATTTTAGGGCAAAAGGCAAAAATTTCCATTATTTTGGGGCAAATTTGCAGAAATTTCACTTATTTCAGCGTAATAAGTCAGAAATTTCCCTTATTTTGAGGCAAAATAGACAGAAATTCCCTTTGTTTTGAGGGAAAAACAGAAATTCCACTTATTTAGAGGCAAAAAGGCAAAAGTTCCCCTTATTTTGGAGCAAAAATGAAGAAATTTCCCTTTTATATGGCAAAAAAATATGCATTCCCCTTATTTTCAGGCAAAAAGGAAGAAATTCCCCTTATTTTGGAGCAAAAATGAAGAAATTTCACTTTTTTATGACAAAATGTAAGCATTCCCCTTATTTTCGATTAAAAAGGCAGAAATTCCCTGTATTTGGGAGCAAAATTGCAGAAATTCCCCTAATTTTGGGACAAAAAGCAGAAATTCCCTTTATTTTGGTGTAAAAATCAGAAATTCCCCATATTTTGGGGCAAAATTCCAGAAATTTTCTTTATTTTAGGGCAAAATTTCAGAAATTTCCCTTATTTGGGGCAAAATTGCAGAAATTTCACTTATTTTATAGTAAAAAAGTTGATATTTAATTTATTTTGGGTCAAAAAGGGAGAAATTCCCCTTATTTGGGGCAAAATTGCAGTAATTTTCCTTATTTGGGGGCAAAAAGGCAGAAATTCTGTATATTTTGTGGCAAAAAGGCAGAAATTTCCCTTATTTAGAGGTAATAAGGTTGAAATTCCCTTTATTTGGGGGCAAAAAGGCTGAAATTCCCTTATTTGGGGGCAAAAAGGCAGAAATTTCAATTATTTTGGGGCAAAATTGCAGAAATTTCATTTATTTCAGGGAAAAAAGTCAGAAATTTTCCTTATTTTGGGGCAAAAAGCAGAAATTCCTAATATTTTGTGGAAAAAATGCAGAAATTCCCCATATTTTGAGGTAAAAAGGCTGGAATTCCCTTTTTTGGGGGGCAAAAAGGCAGAAATTTCCCTTATGTTGGGGCAAAATTGCAGAAATTTCACTTATCTCAGGGAAAAAAGGCAGAAATTTCCTTTTTTTAGGGGCAAAAAGACAGAAGTTTTCTTTGTTTTGTGAAAAAAAGACAGAAATTCCACTTATTTAGAGGCAAAAAGGAAGAAATTCCCATTAATTTGGAGCAAAAATGAAGAAATTTCACTTTTTTATGGCAAAAACGTATGCATTCCCCTTATTTTCAGGCAAAAAGAAGAAATTACCCGTATTTTGGAGCAAAATTGCAGAAATTCCCCTAATTTTGGGGCAAAAGGCAGAAATTCCCTTTATTTTGTGGTAAAAATCAGAAATTCCCCTTATTTTGGGGCAAAATTCCAGGAATTTCCTTTATTTTGGGGCAAAATTGCAGAAATTTACCTTATTTTGGGCAAAATTGCAGAAATTTTCCTTATGATGGAGCAAAAAGGCAGAAATTCCGTAAATTTTATTGCAAAAAATGCAGAAATTCCTTTTATTTTGAGGTAAAAAGGCTGAAATTCCCCTTATTTGGGGGCAAAAATGCAGAAATTTCCCTTATTTTGGGACAAAATTGCAGAAATTTTACTTATTTCAGGGTAATAAGTCAGAAATTCCCCTTATTTTGGGGCAAAAAAGACAGAAATTCCTTTTGTTTTTAAGGAAAAAGACAGAAATTCCACTTATTTAGAGGCAAAAAGGCAGAAATTCTCCTTATTTTGGAGCAAAAATGAAGAAATTTCCCTTTTATATGGCAAAAAAATATGCATTCCCCTTATTTTCAGGAAAAAAGTCAGAAATTCCCTTTATTTTGGTGCAAAAAGACAGAAATTTTGTTTATTTTTAGGGAAAAGGCAGAAATTGAACTTATTTTGAGTCAAAAAGGCAGAAAATCCCCATATTTTGGGGCAAAAATGAAGAAATTTCCTTTTTTTATGGCAAAAAGGAAAACATTCCCTTTATTTTCGGGCAAAAAGGCAGAAATTCCCCATATTTTGGAGCAAAATTGCAGAAATTCCCCTAATTTTGGGGCAAAAGGCAGAAATTCCCTATATTTTGGGGCAAAAATCAGAAATTCCCCTTATTTTGGGGCAAAATTCCAGAAATTTTCTTTATTTTGGGGCAAATTTGCAGAAATTTCACTTATTTCAGCGTAATAAGTCAGAAATTTTCCTTATTTTGAGGCAAAAAAGACAGAAATTCCCTTTGTTTTGAGGGAAAAACAGAAATTCCCCTTATTTTCAGGCAAAAAGGCAGAAATTCCCTTATTTTGGAGCAAAAATGAAGAAATTTCAATTTTTTATGGCAAAATGTAAGCATTCCCCTTATTTTCGGTCAAAAAGGCAGAAATTCCCCGTATTTGGGAGCAAAATTCCAGAAATTCCCCTAATTTTGGGGCAAAAGGCACAAATTCCCTTTATTTTGGGGCAAAAATCAGAAATTCCCCATATTTTTGGGCAAAATTTCAGAAATTTTCTTTATTTTGGGGCAAAATTTCAGAAATTTCCCTTTTTTGGGGCAAAATTGCAGAAATTTCACTTATTTTATAGTAAAAAAGTGGATATTTAATTTATTTTGGGGCAAAAAGGGAGAAATTCCCCTTATTTTAGGCAAAATTGCAGTAATTTTCCTTATTTTAGAGCAAAAAGGCAGAAATTCTGTATATTTTGTGGCAAAAAGACCGAAATTTCTTTTATTTAGAGGTAATAAGGTTGAAATTCCCTTTATTTGGGGGCAAAAAGGCTGAAATTCCCCTTATTTGGGGGCAAAAAGGCAGAAATTTCACTTATTTTGGGGCAAAATTGCAGAAATTTCATTTATTTCAGGGAAAAAAGTCAGAAATTTTCCTTATTTTGGGGCAAAAAGCAGAAATTCCTAATATATTGTGGAAAAAATGCAGAAATTCCCCATATTTTGAGGTAAAAAGGCTGGAATTCCCCTTTTTTGGGGGCAAATGGCAGAAATTTCCCTTATGTTGGGGCAAAATTGCAGAAATTTCACTTATTTCAGAGAAAAAAGGCAGAAATTTTCTTTATTTTGGGGCAAAAAGACAGAAGTTTTTTTTGTTTAGGGAAAAAAAGACAGAAATTCCACTTATTTAGAGGCAAAAAGGTAGAAATTCCCATTATTTTGGAGCAAAAATGAAGAAATTTCACTTTTTATGGCAAAAACGTATGCATTTTCCTTATTTTCAGGCAAAAAGAAGAAATTCCCCGTATTTTGGAGCAAAATTGCAGAAATTCCCCTTATTTTGGGACAAAAGGCAGAAATTCCCTTTATTTTGTGGTAAAAATCAGAAATTCCCCTTATTTTGGGGCAAAATTCCAGGAATTTCCTTTATTTTGGGGCAAAATTGCAGAAATTTACCTTATTTTGGGCAAAATTGCAGTAATTTCACTTATATTCAGGAAAAAAGGCTGAAATTGCCTTTTTGGGGGCAAAAATAGAGAAATTCCCCTTATTTTGGGCAAAATTTGAGAAATTTTCCTTATGATGGGGCAAAAGGCAGAAATTCCGTAAATTTTGTGGCAAAAATGCAGTAATTCTTCTTATTTTGAGGTAAAAAGGCTGAAATTCCCCTTATTTGGGGGCAAAAAGGCAGAAATTTCCCTTATTATGGGACAAAATTGCAGAAATTTTACTTATTTCAGGGTAATAAGTCAGAAATTCCCCTTATTTTGGGGCAAAAAAGACAGAAATTCCTTTTGTTTTTAAAGAAAAAGACAGAAATTCCACTTATTTAGAGGCAAAAAGGCAGAAATTCTCCTTATTTTGGAGCAAAAATGAAGAAATTTCCATTTTATATGGCAAAAAAATATGCATTCCCCTTATTTTCAGGCAAAAAGGCAGAAATTCCCTGTATTTTGGAGCAAAATTGCAGAAATTCCTCTAATTGTGGGGCAAAAAGGCAGAAATTCCCTATATGTTGGGGCAAAAAGACAGAAATTCTCCTTATTTTGGGGCAAAACTCAGAAATTTCACTTATTTTGGGGCAAAATTGCATAAATTTCACTTATTTCTGGGAAAAAAGCAGAAATTTTCCTTATTTTGGGGCAAAAAGGCAGAAATTCCTTATATTTTGTGGCAAAAATGCAGAAATTCCCCTTATTTTGAGGTAAAAAGGCTGAAATTCTCCTTATTTGGGGACAAAAAGGCAGAAATTTCCCTTATTTGGGGCAAAATTGCAGAAATTTCACTTATTTTTAGGTAAAAAGGATGATATTTAATATATTTTGGGGCAAAAAGGGAGAAATTCCCTTATTTGGGGCAAAATTGCAGTAATTTTCCTTATTTTGGGGCAAAAAGGCAGAAATTCCGTATATTTTGTGGCAAAAAGGCAGAAATTTCCCTTATTTAGAGGTAATAAGGTTGAAATTCCCCTTATTTGTGGGCAAAAAGGTTGAAATTCCCCTTTATTTGGGGGCAAAAAGGCAGAAATTTCACTTATTTTGGGGAAAAATTGCAGAAATTTTAATTATTTCAGGGAAAAAAGGCAGAAATTTTCCTGATTTTGCGGCAAAAAGGCAGAAATTCCTAATATTTTGTTGCAAAAATGCAGAAATTTTCCATATTTTGAGGTAAAAAGGATGGAATTCCCCTTATTTGGGGGCAAAAAGGCAGAAATTTCCTTTATGTTGGGGCAAAATTGCAGAAATTTCACTTATTTCAGAAAAAAAGGCTGAAATGTTCTTTATTTTGGGGCAAAAATACAGAAATTCTCTTTTTTTTGGGAAAAAATCAGAAATTCCACTTATTTAGAGGCAAAAAAGAAGAAATTTCGTTATTTTGGAGCAACAATGAAGAAATTTCCCCTTTTTATGGCAAAAAGGTATGCATTCCCCTTATTTTCGGGCAAAAAGGCAGAAATTCCCCTTATTTTGGGGCAAAAAGATGAAATCCCTAATTTTTGGCTAAAATTGAAGAAATTTCACTTATTTCGGGAGAAAAAGGCAGAAATTCCCCTTATTTTGGGGCAAAAAGATGAAATCCCTAATTTTTGGCTAAAATTGAAGAAATTTCACTTATTTCGGGAGAAAAAGGCAGAAATTCCAATTAATTTCAGGCAAAAAGGAAGAAATGACCCGTATTTAGGAGCAAAATTGCAGAAATTCCCCTAATATTGGTGCAAAAATGCAGAAATTCCCTTTATTTTGGGGGAAAAAGGCAGAAATTGTCCATATTTTGGTGCAAAAATCAGAAATTTCCCTTATTTTGAGGTAAAATGCTGAAATTCCCCATATTTTGGGCCAAAAGACAAAAATTTCCCTTATTTTGGAGTAAATTTGCAGAAATTTCACTTATTTGATGGTAATAAGTAAGAAATTTTCCTTATTTTGGTGCAAAAAAGACAGAAATTCCCTTTGTTTTAGGGGAAAAAGACAGAAATTCCACTTATTTAGATGCAAAAAGGCAAAAGTTCCCCTTATTTTGGAGCAAAAATGAAGAAATTTTCCTTTTTTATGGCAAAAAGGTATGCATTCTTATTATTTTCGAACAAAAAGGCAGAAATTCCCCATATTTCGGGGCAAAAAGCAGAAATTCCCCTTATTTTGGGGCAAAATTGCAGAAATTTCCCTAATTGTGTGGCAAAAAAACAGAAATTCTCTTTATTTGGGGGCAAAATAGCAGAAATTTCCCTTATTATGGGTAAAAATTGCAGAAATTTCCCTTATTTTAGTGCAAAATTGCAGAAATTTCACTAATTGTGGGGCAAAAAGGCAGAAATTCTCCATATTTTGGGGCAAAACTCAAAAATTCCACTTATTTTGGGGCAAAATTCTAGAAATTTCCCTTATTTTGGGGCAAAATTGCAGAAATTTCACTTATTTTGGGGCAAAATTGCAGAAATTTCACTTATTTCAGGGAAAAAAGGCAGATTTTCCTTATTTTGGGGCAAAAATGCAGAAATTCCTAATATTTTGTGCCAAAATTCAGAAATTCCTTATATTTTGAGGTAAAAAGGCTAAAATTCCCCTTATTTGGGGGCAAAAAGGTAGAAATTTCTTTTATATTGGGGCAAAATTGCAGAAATTTCACTTATTTCAAGGTAATAAGTCAGAAATTATTCTTATTTTGGGGCAAAAAGACAGAAATCCCCTTGTTTTGGGGGAAAAAGACAGAAATTCCACTTATTTAGAGGCAAAGAAGCAGAAATTTCACTTATTTTGGAGCAAAAATAAAGAAATTTCCCTTTTTTATGGCAAAAAGTTATGCATTCTTCTTATTTTCTGGCAAAAAGGCTAAAATTCCCCATATTTTGGGGCAAAAGGAAGAAATTCCCTTTATTTTGGGGCAAAAAGGCAAAAATTTCCCTTATTTTGGGGCAAAATTGCAGAAATTTCATTTATTTCAGGGCAAAAATTCAGAAATTCCCCTATTTTGGGGCAAAAAGCAGAAATTTCTTTTATTATGGTACAAAATTGAAGAAATTTTCCTTATTTTGGAACAAAAAGGCAGAAATTCCCATATTTTGGTGCAAAAGGCAGAAATTCTTCTTATTTTGAGGTAAAATGCAAAAATTCCCCTTATTTGGAGGTAAAATGCAGAAATTCCCCAAATATTGGGGGAAAATGCAGAAATTCCCTTTATTTTGGGGCTAAAAGGCAGAAATTAACCGTATTTTAAAGCAAAATTGCAGAAATTCTCATAATTTTCGGGCAAAAAAGCAGAAATTCTCCTTATTTTGGGGCAAAAAGACAGAAAATCTCCTTTTTTTGAGAGCAAACAGTCAGAAATTCCCCTTATTTTGGGGCAAAATTGCAGAAATTTCCTTTACATTGGGGCAAAATTGCAGAAATTTCCCTTATTTTGAGGCAAAATTGCAGAAATTTCACTTATTTCAGAAAAATGGCAGAAATTTTCTTATTTTGGGGCAAAAAAGCAGAAACTTCTTTTATTTTGGTACAAATTTGCAGAAATTTTCTTTATTTTGGGGCAAAAAGGCAGAAATTCCCTATATTTTGGGGCAAAAAGGAAGAAATTCCCCTTATTTTGAGGTAAAAAGGCTGAAATTCCCCTTATTTTCGGGGCTAAAAGTCAGAAATTCCCCTTATTTTGATGCAAAAAGACAGAAATTTTTTTTATTTTTAGGGAAAAGGCAGAAATTGCACTTATTTTGAGTCAAAAAGGCGGAAAATCCCCATATTTTGGGGCAAAAATGAAGAAATTTCCCTTTTTTATGGCAAAAAGGAAAACATTCCCTTTATTTTCGGGCAAAAAGGCAGAAATTCCCCATATTTTGGAGCAAAATTGCAGAAATTCCCCTAATTTTGGGGCAAAAGGCAGAAATTCTCTATATTTTGGGATAAAAATCAGAAATTCCCCTTATTTTGGGGCAAAATTCCAGAAATTTTCTTTATTTTCGGGCAAAATTGCAGGAATTTACCTTTTTTTGGAACAAAATTGCAGAAATTTCTCTTATTTGGGGCAAATTGCAGAAATTTCTCTTATTTTCAGGTAAAAAGTCTGAAATTTCCTTTATTTTGCGCAAAAAGGGAGAAATTCCTCTTATTCTGGGCAAAATTGCAGAAATTTTTTTTTGGGGGCAAAAAGGCAGAAATTCCATATATTTTGTTGCAAAAGGCAGATATTTCCTTTATTTTGAGGTAATAAGGTTGAAATTCCCCTTATTTTGGGGCAAAAAGGCAGAAATTCACCTTATTTTGGGGTTAAATTGCAGAAATTTCAAATATTTCAGGGCAAAATGGCAGAAGTTCCCCTTATTTTGGGGCAAAAAGATGAAATCCCTAATTTTTGGCGAAAATTGAAGAAATTTCACTTATTTCGGGACAAAAAGCCAGAAATTCTAATTAATTTCGGGCAAAAAGGCGGAAATGACCCGTATTTTGGAGCAAAATTGCAGAAATTCCCCTAATATTGGTGCAAAAATGCAGAAATTTCCTTTATTATGGGGCAAAAAGGCAGAAATTTTCCATATTTTGGTGCAAAAATCAGAAATTTCCCTTATTTTGAGGTAAAATTCTCAAATTCCCCAAATTTTAGGGCAAAAGGCAAAAATTTCCATTATTTTGGGGCAAATTTGCAGAAATTTCACTTATTTCAGTGTAATAAGTCAGAAATTTTCCTTATTTTGAGGTAAAAAAGACAGAAATTCCTTTTGTTTTGAGGGAAAAACAGAAATTCCACTTATTTACAGGCAAAAAGGCAAAAGTTCCCCTTATTTTGGAGCAAAAATGAAGAATTTCCCTTTTATATGGCAAAAAAATATGCATTCCCCTTATTTTCAGGCAAAAAGGCAGAAATTCCCCTTATTTTGGAGCAAAAATGAAGAAATTTCACTTTTTTATGGCAAAATGTAAGCATTCCCCTTATTTTCGATCAAAAAGGCAGAAATTCCCTGTATTTGGGAGCAAAATTGCAGAAATTCCCCTAATTTTGGGGCAAAAGGCAGAAATTCCCTTTATTTTGGGGCAAAAATCAGAAATTCCCCATATTTTGGGGCAAAATTCCAGAAATTTTCTTTATTTTAGGGCAAAATTTCAGAAATTTCCCTTATTTGGGGCAAAATTGCAGAAATTTCACTTATTTTATAGTAAAAAATTGATATTTAATTTATTTTGGGGCAAAAAGGGAGAAATTCCCCTTATTTGGGGCAAAATTGCAGTAATTTTCCTTATTTTGGGGCAAAAAGGCAGAACTTCTGTATATTTTGTGGCAAAATGGCAGAAATTTCCTTTATTTAGAGGTAATAAGGTTGAAAATCCCTTTATTTGGGGGCAAAAAGGCTGAAATTCCCCTTATTTGGGGGCAAAAAGGCAGAAATTTCACTTATTTTGGGGCAAAATTGCAGAAATTTCATTTATTTCAGGGAAAAACATCAGAAATTTTCCTTATTTTGGGGCAAAAAGCAGAAATTCCTAATATTTTGTGGAAAAAATGCAGAAATTCCCCATATTTTGAGGTAAAAAGGCTGGAATTCCCTTTATTTGGGGGCAAAACGGCAGAAATTTCCCTTATGTTGGGGCAAAAGTGCAGAAATTTCACTTATTTCAGGGAAAAAAGGCAGAAATTTCTTTTATTTTGGGGCAAAAAGACAGAAGTTATCTTTGTTTTGTGAAAAAAAAGACAGAAATTCCACTTATTTAGAGGCAAAAAAGAAGAAATTCCCATTATTTTGGAGCAAAAATGAAGAAATTTCACTTTTTTATGGCAAAAACGTATGCATTCCCCTTATTTTCAGGCAAAAAGAAGAAATTCCCCGTATTTTGGAGCAAAATTGCAGAAATTCCCCTAATTTTGGGGCAAAAGGCAGATATTCCCTTTATTCTGGGGCAAAAATCAGAAATTCCCCATATTTTGGGGCAAAATTTCAGAAATTTCTCTTATTTGGGGCAAAATTGCAGAAATTTCACTTATTTTATAGTAAAAAGTTGATATTTAATTTATTTTGGGGCAAAAAGGGAGAAATTCCCCTTATTTGGGGGCAAAAAGGCAGAAATTTCACTTATTTTGGGGCAAAATTGCAGAAATTTCATTTATTTCAGGGAAAAAAGTCAGAAATTTTCCTTATTTTGGGGCAAAAAGCAGAAATTCCTAATATTTTGTGGAAAAAATGAAGAAATTCCCCATATTTTGAGGTAAAAAGGCTGGAATTCCCCTTATTTGGGGGCAAAAAGGCAGAAATTTCCCTTATGTTGGGGCAAAATTGCAGAAATTTCACTTATTTCAGAGAAAAAAGGCAGAAATTTTCTTTATTTGGGGGCAAAAAGACAGAAGTTTTCTTTGTTTAGGGAAAAAAAGACAGAAATTCCACTTACTTAGAAGCAAAAAGGAAGAAATTCCCATTATTTTGAGCAAAAATGAAGAAATTTCACTTTTTTATGGCAAAAACGTATGCATTTTCCTTATTTTCAGGCAAAAAGAAGAAATTCCTCGTATTTTGGAGCAAAATTGCAGAAATTCCCCTAATTTTGGGAGAAAAAGCAGAAATTCCCTTTATTTTGGGGTAAAAATCAGAATTTCCCCTTATTTTGGGGCAAAATTCCAGGAATTTCCTTTATTTTGGGGCAAAATTGCAGAAATTTACCTTATTTTGGGCAAAATTGCAGTAATTTCACTTATATTCAGGAAAAAAGGCTGAAATTGCCTTTTTGGGGGCAAAAATAGAGAAATTGCCCTTATTTTGGGCAAAATTGCAGAAATTTTCCTTATGACGGGGCAAAAATGCAGAAATTCCGTATATTTTGTGGCAAAAAGGGAGAAATTTCTTTTATTTAGAGGTAATAAGGTTGAAATTCCCCTTATTTGGGGGCAAAAAGGCTGAAATTCCCCTTTATTTGGGGGTAAAAAGGCAGAAATTTCACTTATTTTGGGGAAAAATTGCAGAAATTTCAATTATTTCAATGAAAAAAGGCAGAAATTTTCCTTATTTTGGGGCAAAAAGGCAGAAATTCCTAATATTTTGTTGCAAAAATGCAGAAATTCCCCATATTTTGAGGTAAAAAGGATGGAATTCCCCTTATTTGGGGGCAAAAAGGCAGAAATTTCCCTTATGTTGGGGCAAAATTGCAGAAATTTCACTTATTTCAGAAAAAAAAGGCCGAAATGTTCTTTATTTTGGGGCAAAAAGACAGAAATTCTCTTTGTCTTGGGAAAAAAGAGAGAAATTCCACTTACTTAGAGGCAAAAAAGAAGAAATTTCGTTATTTTGGAGCAAAAATTAAGAAATTTCCCTTTTTTATGGCAAAAAGGTATGCATTCCTCTTATTTTCGGGCAAAAAGGCAGAAATTCACCTTATTTTGGGGTTAAATTGCAGAAATTTCAAATATTTCAGGGCAAAATGGCAGAAGTTCCCCTTATTTTGGGGCAAAAAGATGAAATCCCTAATTTTTGGCGAAAATTGAAGAAATTTCACTTATTTCGGGACAAAAAGCCAGAAATTCTAATTAATTTCGGGCAAAAAGGCGGAAATGACCCGTATTTTGGAGCAAAATTGCAGAAATTCCCCTAATATTGGTGCAAAAATGCAGAAATTTCCTTTATTATGGGGCAAAAAGGCAGAAATTTTCCATATTTTGGTGCAAAAATCAGAAATTTCCCTTATTTTGAGGTAAAATTCTCAAATTCCCCAAATTTTAGGGCAAAAGGCAAAAATTTCCATTATTTTGGGGCAAATTTGCAGAAATTTCACTTATTTCAGCGTAATAAGTCAGAAATTTTCCTTATTTTGAGGTAAAAAAGACAGAAATTCCTTTTGTTTTGAGGGAAAAACAGAAATTCCACTTATTTACAGGCAAAAAGGCAAAAGTTCCCCTTATTTTGGAGCAAAAATGAAGAATTTCCCTTTTATATGGCAAAAAAATATGCATTCCCCTTATTTTCAGGCAAAAAGGCAGAAATTCCCCTTATTTTGGAGCAAAAATGAAGAAATTTCACTTTTTTATGGCAAAATGTAAGCATTCCCCTTATTTTCGATCAAAAAGGCAGAAATTCCCTGTATTTGGGAGCAAAATTGCAGAAATTCCCCTAATTTTGGGGCAAAAGGCAGAAATTCCCTTTATTTTGGGGCAAAAATCAGAAATTCCCCATATTTTGGGGCAAAATTCCAGAAATTTTCTTTATTTTAGGGCAAAATTTCAGAAATTTCCCTTATTTGGGGCAAAATTGCAGAAATTTCACTTATTTTATAGTAAAAAATTGATATTTAATTTATTTTGGGGCAAAAAGGGAGAAATTCCCCTTATTTGGGGCAAAATTGCAGTAATTTTCCTTATTTTGGGGCAAAAAGGCAGAACTTCTGTATATTTTGTGGCAAAATGGCAGAAATTTCCTTTATTTAGAGGTAATAAGGTTGAAATTCCCTTTATTTGGGGGCAAAAAGGCTGAAATTCCCCTTATTTGGGGGCAAAAAGGCAGAAATTTCACTTATTTTGGGGCAAAATTGCAGAAATTTTATTTATTTCAGGGAAAAACATCAGAAATTTTCCTTATTTTGGGGCAAAAAGCAGAAATTCCTAATATTTTGTGGAAAAAATGCAGAAATTCCCCATATTTTGAGGTAAAAAGGCTGGAATTCCCTTTATTTGGGGGCAAAACGGCAGAAATTTCCCTTATGTTGGGGCAAAAGTGCAGAAATTTCACTTATTTCAGGGAAAAAAGGCAGAAATTTCTTTTATTTTGGGGCAAAAAGACAGAAGTTATCTTTGTTTTGTGAAAAAAAAGACAGAAATTCCACTTATTTAGAGGCAAAAAAGAAGAAATTCCCATTATTTTGGAGCAAAAATGAAGAAATTTCACTTTTTTATGGCAAAAACGTATGCATTCCCCTTATTTTCAGGCAAAAAGAAGAAATTCCCCGTATTTTGGAGCAAAATTGCAGAAATTCCCCTAATTTTGGGGCAAAAGGCAGATATTCCCTTTATTCTGGGGCAAAAATCAGAAATTCCCCATATTTTGGGGCAAAATTTCAGAAATTTCTCTTATTTGGGGCAAAATTGCAGAAATTTCACTTATTTTATAGTAAAAAAGTTGATATTTAATTTATTTTGGGGCAAAAAGGGAGAAATTCCCCTTATTTGGGGGCAAAAAGGCAGAAATTTCACTTATTTTGGGGCAAAATTGCAGAAATTTCATTTATTTCAGGGAAAAAAGTCAGAAATTTTCCTTATTTTGGGGCAAAAAGCAGAAATTCCTAATATTTTGTGGAAAAAATGAAGAAATTCCCCATATTTTGAGGTAAAAAGGCTGGAATTCCCCTTATTTGGGGGCAAAAAGGCAGAAATTTCCCTTATGTTGGGGCAAAATTGCAGAAATTTCACTTATTTCAGAGAAAAAAGGCAGAAATTTTCTTTATTTGGGGGCAAAAAGACAGAAGTTTTCTTTGTTTAGGGAAAAAAAGACAGAAATTCCACTTACTTAGAAGCAAAAAGGAAGAAATTCCCATTATTTTGAGCAAAAATGAAGAAATTTCACTTTTTTATGGCAAAAACGTATGCATTTTCCTTATTTTCAGGCAAAAAGAAGAAATTCCTCGTATTTTGGAGCAAAATTGCAGAAATTCCCCTAATTTTGGGAGAAAAAGCAGAAATTCCCTTTATTTTGGGGTAAAAATCAGAATTTCCCCTTATTTTGGGGCAAAATTCCAGGAATTTCCTTTATTTTGGGGCAAAATTGCAGAAATTTACCTTATTTTGGGCAAAATTGCAGTAATTTCACTTATATTCAGGAAAAAAGGCTGAAATTGCCTTTTTGGGGGCAAAAATAGAGAAATTGCCCTTATTTTGGGCAAAATTGCAGAAATTTTCCTTATGACGGGGCAAAAATGCAGAAATTCCGTATATTTTGTGGCAAAAAGGGAGAAATTTCTTTTATTTAGAGGTAATAAGGTTGAAATTCCCCTTATTTGGGGGCAAAAAGGCTGAAATTCCCCTTTATTTGGGGGTAAAAAGGCAGAAATTTCACTTATTTTGGGGAAAAATTGCAGAAATTTCAATTATTTCAATGAAAAAAGGCAGAAATTTTCCTTATTTTGGGGCAAAAAGGCAGAAATTCCTAATATTTTGTTGCAAAAATGCAGAAATTCCCCATATTTTGAGGTAAAAAGGATGGAATTCCCCTTATTTGGGGGCAAAAAGGCAGAAATTTCCCTTATGTTGGGGCAAAATTGCAGAAATTTCACTTATTTCAGAAAAAAAAGGCCGAAATGTTCTTTATTTTGGGGCAAAAAGAC
Organism: Micromys minutus; assembly: GCF_963924665.1. Taxonomy (NCBI): domain Eukaryota; kingdom Metazoa; phylum Chordata; class Mammalia; order Rodentia; family Muridae; genus Micromys; species Micromys minutus. The sequence continues at coordinate 6,761,363 of NW_027667467.1, read as the reverse complement.
AGAAATTCTCTTTGTCTTGGGAAAAAAGAGAGAAATTCCACTTACTTAGAGGCAAAAAAGAAGAAATTTCGTTATTTTGGAGCAAAAATTAAGAAATTTCCCTTTTTTATGGCAAAAAGGTATGCATTCCTCTTATTTTCGGGCAAAAAGACAGAAATTCCCCTTATTTTGGGGCAAAAAGATGAAATACCTAATTTTTGGTTAAAATAGAAGAAATTTCACTTATTTCGGGAGAAAAAGGCAGAAATTCCAATTAATTTTGGGTAAAAAGGAAGAAATGACACGTATTTAGGAGCAAAATTGCAGAAATTTTCCTAATATTGGTGCAAAAATGCAGAAATTCCCTTTATTTTGGGGGAAAAAGGCAGAAATTGTCCATATTTTGGTGCAAAAATCAGAAATTTCCCTTATTTTGAGGTAAAATGCTGAAATTCCCCATATTTTGGGCCAAAAGGCAAAAATTTCCCTTATTTTGGGGCAAATTTGCAGAAATTTCACTTATTTGATGGTAATAAGTAAGAAATTTTTCTTATTTTGGGGCAAAAAAGACAGAAATTCCCTTTGTTTTAGGGGAAAAAGACAGAAATTCCAATTATTTAGAGGCAAAAAGGCAAAAGTTCCCCTTATTTTGGAGCAAAAATGAAGAAATTTTCCTTTTTTATGGCAAAAAGGTATGCATTCTTCTTATTTTCGAACAAAAAGGCAGAAATTCCCATTATTTTGGGGCAAAAAGCAGAAATTTCCCTTATTTTGGGGCAAAATTGCAGAAATTTCCCTAATTGTGTGGAAAAAAAAACAGAAATTCCCTTTATTTGAAGGCAAAATAGCAGAAATTTCCCTTATTATGGAGAAAAATTGCAGAAATTTCCCTTTTTTAGGGCAAAATTGCAGAAATTTTACTAATTGTGGGGCAAAAAGGCAGAAATTCTCAATATTTTGGGGCAAAACTCAGAAATTCCACTTATTTTGGGGCAAAATTCTAGAAATTTCCCTTATTTTGGGGCAAAATTGCAGAAATTTCACTTATTTTGGGGCAAAATTGCAGAAATTTCACTTATTTCATGGAAAAAAGGCAAATTTTCCTTATTTTGGGGCAAAAACGCAGAAATTTCTAATATTTTGTGCCAAAATTCAGAAATTCCTTATATTTTGAGGTAAAAAGGCTGAAATTCCCCTTATTTGGGGGCAAAAAGGTAGATATTTCCCTTATATTGGGGCAAAATTGCAGAAACTTCACTTATTTCAAGGTAATAAGTCAGAAATTTTTCTTATTTTGGGGCAAAAAAGACAGAAATTCCCTTTGTTTTGGGGGAAAAAGACAGAAATTCCACTTATTTAGAGGCAAAGAAGCAGAAATTTCGCTTATTTTGGAGCAAAAATGAAGAAATTTCCCTTTTTTATGGCAAAAAGGTATGCATTCTTCTTATTTTCGGGGAAAAAGGCAGAAATTCCCCATATTTTGGGGCAAAAGGAAGAAATTCCCTTTATTTTTGGGCAAAAAGGCAAAAATTTCCTTTTTATTTGGGGCAAAATTGCAGAAATTTCATTTATTTCAGGGCAAAAGTTCAGAAATTTACCTATTTTGGGGCAAAAAGCAGAAATTTCTTTTATTATGGTACAAAATTGAAGAAATTTTCCTTATTTTGGAACAAAAAGGCAGAAATTCCCATATTTTGGTGCAAAAGGCAGAAATTCTTCTTATTTTGAGGTAAAATGCAGAAATTCCCCTTATTTGGAGGTAAAATGCAGAAATTCCCCAAATATTGGGGGAAAATGCAGAAATTCCCTTTATTTTGGGGCTAAAAGGCAGAAATTGACCGTATTTTAAAGCAAAATTGCAGAAATTCTCATAATTTTCGGGCAAAAAAGCAGAAATTCTCCTTAATTTGGGCAAAAAGACAGAAAATCTCCTTTTTTCGAGAGCAAACAGTCTGAAATTCCCCTTATTTTGGGGCAAAATTGCAGAAATTTCCCTTATTTTGAGGCAAAATTGCAGAAATTTCACTTATTTCAGAAAAAAGGCAGAAATTTTCTTATTTTGGGGCAAAAAGGCAGAAATTTCTTTTATTTTGGTACAAAATTGCCTAAATTTTTCTTATTTTGGGGCAAAAAGGCAGAAATTCCCCCATATTTTGGGGCAAAATGAAGAAATTCCCCTTATTTTGAGGTAAAAAGTCTGAAATTCCCCTTATTTTTGGGCAAAAAGTCAGAAATTCCCCTTATTTTGGTGCAAAAAGACAGAAATTTTGTTTATTTTTAGGGAAAAGGCAGAAATTTCACTTATTTTGAGTCAAAAAGGCGGAAAATCCCCATATTTTGGGGCAAAAATGAAGAAATTTCCCTTTTTTATGGCCAAAAGGAAAACATTCCCTTTATTTTCGGGCAAAAAGGCAGAAATTCCCCATATTTTGGAGCAAAATTGCAAAAATTCCCCTAATTTTGGGGTAAAAGGCAGAAATTCCCTATATTTTGGGGCAAAAATCAGAAATTCCCCTTATTTTGTGGCAAAATTCCAGAAATTTTCTTTATTTTGGGGCAAAATTGCAGGAATTTACCTTTTTTTGGAACAAAATTGCAGAAATTTCTCTTATTTGGGGAAAAATTGCAGAAATTTCTCTTATTTTCAGGTAAAAAGTCTGAAATTTCCTCTATTTTGCGCAAAAAGGGAGAAATTCCTCTTATTTTGGGGCAAAATTGCAGAAATTTTCCTTATTTTAGGGCAAAAGGGCAGAAATTCCACATATTTTGTGGCAAAAAGGCAGAAATTTCCTTTATTTTGAGGTAATAAGGTTGAAATTTCCAAAATTTTGGGGCAAAAAAGGCAGAAATTCACCTTATTTTGGGGTTCAATTGCAGAAATTTCAAATATTTCAGGGCAAAATGGCAGAAATTCCCCTTATTTTGGGGCAAAAAGATGAAATCCCTAATTTTTGGCGAAAATTGAAGAAATTTCACATATTTCGGGACAAAAAGCCAGAAATTCCAATTAATTTCGGGCAAAAAGGCAGAAATGACCCGTATTTTGAAGAAAAATTGCAGAAATTCCCCTAATATTGGTGCAAAAATGCAGAAATTTCCTTTATTATGGGGCAAAAAGGCAGAAATTCTCCATATTTTGGTGCAAATATCAGAAATTTCCCTTATTTTGAGGTAAAATTCTCAAATTCCCCAAATTTTAGGGCAAAAGGCAAAAATTTCCATTATTTTGGGGCAAATTTGCAGAAATTTCACTTATTTCAGCGTAATAAGTCAGAAATTTTCCTTATTATGAGGCAAAAAATACAGAAATTCCCTTTGTTTTGAGGGAAAAACAGAAATTCCACTTATTTAGAGGCAAAAAGGCAAAAGTTCCCCTTATTTTGGAGCAAAAATGAAGAAATTTCCCTTTTATATGGCAAAAAAATATGCATTCCCCTTATTTTCAGGCAAAAAGGAAGAAATTCCCCTAATTTTGGAGCAAAAATGAAGAAATTTCACTTTTTTATGACAAAATGTAAGCATTCCCCTTATTTTCGATTAAAAAGGCAGAAATTCCCTGTATTTGGGAGCAAAATTGCAGAAATTCCCCTAATTTTGGGACAAAAAGCAGAAATTCCCTTTATTTTGGTGTAAAAATCAGAAATTCCCCATATTTTGGGGCAAAATTCCAGAAATTTTCTTTATTTTAGGGCAAAATTTCAGAAATTTCCCTTATTTGGGGCAAAATTGCAGAAATTTCACTTATTTTATAGTAAAAAAGTTGATATTTAATTTATTTTGGGTCAAAAAGGGAGAAATTCCCCTTATTTGGGGCAAAATTGCAGTAATTTTCCTTATTTTGGGGCAAAAAGGCAGAAATTCTGTATATTTTGTGGCAAAGAGGCAGAAATTTCCCTTATTTAGAGGTAATAAGGTTGAAATTCCCTTTATTTGGGGGCAAAAAGGCTGAAATTCCCTTATTTGGGGGCAAAAAGGCAGAAATTTCAATTATTTTGGGGCAAAATTGCAGAAATTTTATTTATTTCAGGGAAAAAAGTCAGAAATTTTCCTTATTTTGGGGCAAAAAGCAGAAATTCCTAATATTTTGTGGAAAAAATGCAGAAATTCCCCATATTTTGAGGTAAAAAGGCTGGAATTCCCTTTATTTGGGGGCAAAAAGGCAGAAATTTCCCTTATGTTGGGGCAAAATTGCAGAAATTTCACTTATCTCAGGGAAAAAAGGCAGAAATTTCCTTTTTTTAGGGGCAAAAAGACAGAAGTTTTCTTTGTTTTGTGAAAAAAAGACAGAAATTCCACTTATTTAGAGGCAAAAAGGAAGAAATTCCCATTATTTTGGAGCAAAAATGAAGAAATTTCACTTTTTTATGGCAAAAACGTATGCATTCCCCTTATTTTCAGGCAAAAAGAAGAAATTACCCGTATTTTGGAGCAAAATTGCAGAAATTCCCCTAATTTTGGGGCAAAAGGCAGAAATTCCCTTTATTTTGTGGTAAAAATCAGAAATTCCCCTTATTTTGGGGCAAAATTCCAGGAATTTCCTTTATTTTGGGGCAAAATTGCAGAAATTTACCTTATTTTGGGCAAAATTGCAGAAATTTTCCTTATGATGGAGCAAAAACGCAGAAATTCCGTAAATTTTATTGCAAAAATGCAGAAATTCCTTTTATTTTGAGGTAAAAAGGCTGAAATTCCCCTTATTTGGGGGCAAAAAGGCAGAAATTTCCCTTATTTTGGGACAAAATTGCAGAAATTTTACTTATTTCAGGGTAATAAGTCAGAAATTCCCCTTATTTTGGGGAAAAAAGACAGAAATTCCTTTTGTTTTTAAGGAAAAAGACAGAAATTCCACTTATTTAGAGGCAAAAAGGCAGAAATTCTCCTTATTTTGGAGCAAAAATGAAGAAATTTCCCTTTTATATGGCAAAAAAATATGCATTCCCCTTATTTTCAGGCAAAAAGTCAGAAATTCCCCTTATTTTGGTGCAAAAAGACAGAAATTTTGTTTATTTTTATGGAAAAGGCAGAAATTGAACTTATTTTGAGTCAAAAAGGCAGAAAATCCCCATATTTTGGGGCAAAAATGAAGAAATTTCTCTTTTTTATGGCAAAAAGGAAAACATTCCCTTTATTTTCGGGCAAAAAGGCAGAAATTCCCCATATTTTGGAGCAAAATTGCAGAAATTCCCCTAATTTTGGGGCAAAATGCAGAAATTCCCTATATTTTGGGGCAAAAATCAGAAATTCCCCTTATTTTGGGGCAAAATTCCAGAAATTTTCTTTATTTTGGGGCAAATTTGCAGAAATTTCACTTATTTCAGCGTAATAAGTCAGAAATTTTCCTTATTTTGAGGCAAAAAAGACAGAAATTCCCTTTGTTTTGAGGGAAAAACAGAAATTCCCCTTATTTTCAGGCAAAAAGGCAGAAATTCCCCTTATTTTGGAGCAAAAATGAAGAAATTTCAATTTTTTATGGCAAAATGTAAGCATTCCCCTTATTTTCGGTCAAAAAGGCAGAAATTCCCCGTATTTGGGAGCAAAATTCCAGAAATTCCCCTAATTTTGGGGCAAAAGGCACAAATTCCCTTTATTTTGGGGCAAAAATCAGAAATTCCCCATATTTTTGGGCAAAATTCCAGAAATTTTCTTTATTTTGGGGCAAAATTTCAGAAATTTCCCTTTTTTGGGGCAAAATTGCAGAAATTTCACTTATTTTATAGTAAAAAAGTGGATATTTAATTTATTTGGGGGCAAAAAGGGAGAAATTCCCCATATTTGGGGCAAAATTGCAGTAATTTTCCTTATTTTGGAGCAAAAAGGCAGAAATTCTGTATATTTTGTGGCAAAAAGACCGAAATTTCTTTTATTTAGAGGTAATAAGGTTGAAATTCCCTTTATTTGGGGGCAAAAAGCCTGAAATTCCCCTTATTTGGGGGCAAAAAGGCAGAAATTTCACTTATTTTGGGGCAAAATTGCAGAAATTTCATTTATTTCAGGGAAAAAAGTCAGAAATTTTCCTTATTTTGGGGCAAAAAGCAGAAATTCCTAATATATTGTGGAAAAAATGCAGAAATTCCCCATATTTTGAGGTAAAAAAGCTGGAATTCCCCTTTTTTGGGGGCAAAAAGGCAGAAATTTCCCTTATGTTGGGGCAAAATTGCAGAAATTTCACTTATTTCAGAGAAAAAAGGCAGAAATTTTCTTTATTTTGGGGAAAAAAGACAGAAGTTTTTTTTGTTTAGGGAAAAAAAGACAGAAATTCCACTTATTTAGAGGCAAAAAGGTAGAAATTCCCATTATTTTGGAGCAAAAATGAAGAAATTTCACTTTTTATGGCAAAAACGTATGCATTTTCCTTATTTTCAGGCAAAAAGAAGAAATTCCCCGTATTTTGGAGCAAAATTGCAGAAATTCCCCTTATTTTGGGACAAAAGGCAGAAATTCCCTTTATTTTGTGGTAAAAATCAGAAATTCCCCTTATTTTGGGGCAAAATTCCAGGAATTTCCTTTATTTTGGGGCAAAATTGCAGAAATTTACCTTATTTTGGGCAAAATTGCAGTAATTTCACTTATATTCAGGAAAAAAGGCTGAAATTGCCTTTTTGGGGGCAAAAATAGAGAAATTCCCCTTATTTTGGGCAAAATTGCAGAAATTTTCCTTATGATGGGGCAAAAGGCAGAAATTCCGTAAATTTTGTGGCAAAAATGCAGAAATTCTTCTTATTTTGAGGTAAAAAGGCTGAAATTCCCCTTATTTGGGGGCAAAAAGTCAGAAATTCTCCTTATTTTGGGACAAAATTGCAGAAATTTTACTTATTTCAGGGTAATAAGTCAGAAATTCCCCTTATTTTGGGGCAAAAAAGACAGAAATTCCTTTTGTTTTTAAGGAAAAAGACAGAAATTCCACTTATTTAGAGGCAAAAAGGCAGAAATTCTCCTTATTTTGGAGCAAAAATGAAGAAATTTCCATTTTATATGGCAAAAAAATATGCATTCCCCTTATTTTCAGGCAAAAAGGCAGAAATTCCCTGTATTTTGGAGCAAAATTGCAGAAATTCTCCTAATTGTGGGGCAAAAAGGCAGAAATTCCCTATATTTTGGGGCAAAAAGACAGAAATTCTCCTTATTTTGGGGCAAAACTCAGAAATTTCACTTATTTTGGGGCAAAATTGCATAAATTTCACTTATTTCAGGGAAAAATGAAGAAATTTTCCTTATTTTGGGCCAAAAAGGCAGAAATTCCTTATATTTTCTGGCAAAAATGCAGAAATTCCCCTTATTTTGAGGTAAAAAGCTGAAATTCTCCTTATTTGGGGGCAAAAAGGCAGAAATTTCACTTATTTTGGGAAAAATTGCAGAAATTTACCTTATTTTGGGGCAAAATTTCAGAAATTTCCCTTATTTGGGGCAAAATTGCAGAAATTTCACTTATTTTAAGGTAAAAAGGATGATATTTAATATATTTTGGGGCAAAAAGGGAGAAATTTCTCTTATTTGGGGCAAAATTGCAGTAATTTTCCTTATTTTGGGGCAAAAATGCAGAAATTCCGTATATTTTGTGGCAAAAAGGGAGAAATTTCTTTTATTTAGAGGTAATAAGGTTGAAATTCCCCTTATTTGGGGGCAAAAAGGCTGAAATTCCCCTTTATTTGGGGGTAAAAAGGCAGAAATTTCACTTATTTTGGGGAAAAATTGCAGAAATTTCAATTATTTCAATGAAAAAAGGCAGAAATTTTCCTTATTTTGGGGCAAAAAGGCAGAAATTCCTAATATTTTGTTGCAAAAATGCAGAAATTCCCCATATTTTGAGGTAAAATGCTGGAATTCCCCTTATTTGGGGGCAAAAAGGCAGAAATTTTCTTTATGTTGGGGCAAAATTGCAGAAATTTCACTTATTTCAGAAAAAAAAATGCCGAAATGTTCTTTATTTTGGGGCAAAAAGACAGAAATTCTCTTTGTTTTGGGAAAAAAAGATAGAAATTCCACTTATTTAGAGGCAAAAAAGAAGAAATTTCGTTATTTTGGAGCAAAAATGAAGAAATTTCCCTTTTTTATGGCAAAAAGGTATGCATTCCCCTTATTTTCGGGCAAAAAGGCAGAAATACCCCTTATTTTGGGGCAAAAAGATGAAATCTCTAATTTTTGGATAAATTGAAGAAATTTCACTTATTTCGGGAGAATAAGGCAGAAATTCCAATTAATTTCGGGCAAAAAAGAAGAAATGACCCGTATTTAGGAGCAAAATTGTAGAAATTCCCCTAATATTGGTGCAAAAATGCAGAAATTCCCTTTATTTTGGGGGAAAAAGGCAGAAATTGTCCATATTTTGGTGCAAAAATCAGAAATTTCCCTTATTTTGGGGTAAAATGCTGAAATTCCCCATATTTTGGGCCAAAAGGCAAAAATTTCCCTTATTTTGGGGCAAATTTGCAGAAATTTCACTTATTTGATGGTAATAAGTAAGAAATTTTCCTTATTTTGGGGCAAAAAAGACAGAAATTCCCTTTGTTTTAGGGGAAAAAGACAGAAATTCCAATTATTTAGAGGCAAAAAGGCAAAAGTTCCCCTTATTTTGGAGCAAAAATGAAGAAATTTTTCTTTTTTATGGCAAAAAGGTATGCATTCTTCTTATTTTCGAACAAAAAGGCAGAAATTCCCATTATTTTGGGGCAAAAAGCAGAAATTTCCCTTATTTTGGGGCATAATTGCAGAAATTTCCCTAATTGTGTGGAAAAAAAACAGAAATTCCCTTTATTTGAAGGCAAAATAGCAGAAATTTCCCTTTTTATGGGGAAAATTGCAGAAATTTCCCTTTTTTTAGGGCAAAATTGCAGAAATTTCACTAATTGTGGGGCAAAAAGGCAGAAATTCTCAATATTTTGGGGCAAAACTCAGAAATTCCACTTATTTTGGGGCAATATTCTAGAAATTTCGCTTATTTTGGGGCAAAATTGCAGAAATTTCACTTATTTTGGGGCAAAATTGCAGAAATTTCACTTATTTCATGGAAAAAAGGCAGATTTTCCTTATTTTGGGGCAAAAACGCAGAAATTCCTAATATTTTGTGCCAAAATTCAGAAATTCCTTATATTTTGAGGTAAAAAGGCTGAAATTCCCCTTATTTGGGGGCAAAAAGGTAGAAATTTCCCTTATATTAGGGCAAAATTGCAGAAATTTCACTTATTTCAAGGTAATAAGTCAGAAATTTTTCTTATTTTGGGGCAAAAAAGACAGAAATTCCCTTTGTTTTGTGGGAAAAAGACAGAAATTCCACTTATTTAGAGGCAAAGAAGCAGAAATTTCGCTTATTTTGGAGCAAAAATGAAGAAATTTCCCTTTTTTATGGCAAAAAGGTATGCATTCTTCTTATTTTCGGGCAAAAAGGCAGAAATTCCCCATATTTTGGGGCAAAAAAAAAGAAATTTCTTTTATTTTTGGGCAAAAAGGCAAAAATTTCCCTTATTTTGGGGCAAAATTGCAGAAATTTCATTTATTTCAGGGCAAAAATTCAGAAATTCCCCTTATTTTGGGGCAAAAATCAGAAATTTCTTTTATTATGGTACAAAATTGAAGAAATTTTCCTTAATTTGGAACAAAAAGGCAGAAATTCCCATATTTTGGTGCAAAAGGCAGAAATTCTTCTTATTTTGAGGTAAAATGCAGAAATTCCCCTTATTTGGAGGTAAAATGCAGAAATTCCCCAAATAATGGGGGAAAATGCAGAAATTCCCTTTATTTTGGGGCTAAAAGGCAGAAATTAACCGTATTTTAAAGCAAAATTGCAGAAATTCTTATAATTTTCGGGCAAAAAATCAGAAATTCTCCTTAATTTGGGCAAAAAGACAGAAAATCTCCTTTTTTCGAGAGCAAACAGTCTGAAATTCCCCTTATTTTGGGGCAAAATTGCAGAAATTTCCTCTACATTGGGGCAAAATTGCAGAAATTTCCCTTATTTTGAAGCAAAATTGCAGAAATTTCACTTATTTCAGAAAAAAGGCAGAAATTTTCTTATTTTGGGGCAAAAAGGCAGAAATTTCTTTTATTTTGGTACAAAATTGCCGAAATTTTTCTTATTTTGTTGCAAAAAGGCAGAAATTCCCTATATTTTGGGGCAAAAAGAAAGAAATTCCCCTTATTTTGAGGTAAAAATTCTGAAATTCCCCTTATTTTCGGGCAAAAAGTCAGAAATTCCCCTTATTTTGGTGCAAAAAGACAGAAATTCTGTTTATTTTTAGGGAAAAGGCAGAAATTGCACTTATTTTGAGTCAAAAAGGCGGAAAATCCCCATATTTTGGGGCAAAAATGAAGAAATTTCCCTTTTTTATGGCAAAAAAGAAGACATTCCCTTTATTTTCGGGCAAAAAGGCAGAAATTCCCCATATTTTGGAGCAAAATTGCAGAAATTCCCCTAATTTTGGGGCAAAAGAAAGAAATTCCCTTTATTTTGGGGCAAAAATCATAAATTCTTCTTATTTTGGGGCAAAATTCCAGAAATTTTCTTTATTTTGGGGAAAAATTGCAGGAATTTACATTTTTTGGAACAAAATTGCAGAAATTTCTCTTATTTGGGGCAAAATTGTAGAAATTTCTTTTATTTTCAGGTAAAAAGTCTGAAATTTTCTTTATTTTGGGCAAAAAGGGAGAAATTCCTCTTATTTTGGGGCAAAATTGCAGAAATTTTCCTTATTTTGGGGCAAAAAGGCAGAAATTCCATATATTTTGTGGCAAAAAGGCAGAAATTTTCTTTATTTTGAGGTAATAAGGTTGAAATTCCCCTTATTTTGGGGCACAAAGGCAGAAATTCCCCTTATTTGGGGGTAAAATTGCAGAAATTTCAAATATTTCAGGGCAAAATGGCAGAAATTCCCATTATTTTGGGGCAAAAAGATGAAATCCTAATTTTTGGTGAAAATTGAAGAAATATCACTTATTTCGGGACAAAAAGCCAGAAATTCCAATTAATTTCAGGCAAAAAGGCAGAAATGACCCGTATTTTGGAGCAAAATTGCAGAAATTCCCCTAATATTGGTGCAAAAATGCAGAAATTCCCTTTATTATGGGGCAAAAAGCCAGAAATTCTCCATATTTTGGTGCAAAAATCAGAAATTTCCCTTATTTTGAGGTAAAATTCTCAAATTCCCCAAATATAGAGCAAAAGGCAAAAATTTCCAATATTTTGGGGCAAATTTGCAGAAATTTCACTTATTTCAGCGTAATAAGTCAGAAATTTTCCTTATTTTGAGGCAAAAAAGACAGAAATTCCCTTTGTTTTGAAGGAAAAACAGAAATTCCACTTATTTAGAGGCAAAAAGGCAAAAGTTCCCCTTATTTTGGAGCAAAAATGAAGAAATTTCCCTTTTTTATGGCCAAAAGGTATGCATTCTTTTTATTTTCGGGCAAAAAGGCAGAAATTCCCCAAATTTTGGGGCAAAAGGCAGAAAATCCACTTATTTTGGGGCAAAAGTGCAGAAATTTCCCTCATTTTGGGGCAAAATTGCAGAAATTTCACTTATTTTGGGGCAAAATTGCAGAAATTTCACTTATTTCAAGAAAAAAAGGCTGAAATTATCCTTATTTTGGGGCAAAAAGGCAGAAATTCCTAATATTTTGTGCCAAAATTTAGAAATTCCCATTATTTTGAGGTAAAAAGTCTGAAATTCCCCTTATTTGGGGGCAAAAAGGCAGAAAATTCCCTTATATTGGGGCAAAATTTCAGAAATTTCACTTATTTCAGGGTAATAAGACAGAAATTTTTTTATTTTGGGGCAAAAAAGACAGAAATTTTTTTTGTTTTGGGGGAAAAAGAAAGAAATTCCACATATTTAGAGGCAAAAAAGCAGAAATTCCCCTTATTTAGGAGCAAAAATGAAGAAATTTACCTTTTTTATGGCAAAAAGGTATGCATTCTTCTTATTTTCGGGCAAAAAGGCAGAAATTTCCCATATTTTAGGGCAAAAAACAGAAATTCCCTTTATTTTGGGGCAAAAAGGCAAAAATTTCCCTCATTTTGGGGCAAACTTGCAGAAATTTCATTTATTTCAGGGCAAAAATTCAGAAATTCCCCTTATTTTGGGGCAAAAAGCAGAAATTTCTTTTATTATGGTACAAAATTGAAGAAATTTTTTTTATTTTGGAAGAAAAAGGCAGAAATTCCCCATATTTTGGGGCAAAAGGCATAAATTCTTCTTATTTTGAGGTAAAATGCAGAAATTCCCCTTATTTAGAGGTAAAATACAGAAATTCCCCAAATATTGGGGGAAAATGCAGAAATTCCCTTTATTTTGGGGCTAAAGGCAGAAATTAACCGTATTTTAAAGCAAAATTGCAGAAATTCTCATAATTTTCGGGCAAAAAAGCAGAAATTCTACTTATTTTGGGGCAAAAAGACAGAAAATCTCCTTTTTTCGAGAGCAAACAGTCAAAAATTCCCTATATTTTGGGGCAAAATTGCAGAAATTTCTTTTACATTAGGGCAAAATTGCAGAAATTTCCCTTATTTTGGGGCAAAATTGCATAAATTTCACTTATTTCAGGGTAATACGTCAAAAATTCTCCTTATTTTGATGCAAAAAAGACAGAAATTTCCTTTGTTTTGTTGGAAAAAGACAGAAATTCCACTTATTTAGAGGCAAAAAGGTAGAAATTACCCTTATTTTGGAGCAAAAATGAAGAAATTTCCCTTTTTATGGCAAAAAGGTGTGAATTCCCATTATTTTCGGGCAAAAAGGCAGAAATTCCCCGTATTTTGGAGCAAAATTGCAGAAATTCTCATAATTTTCGGGCAAAAAAGCAGAAATTCTACTTATTTTGGGGCAAAAAGACAGAAAATCTCCTTTTTTCGAGAGCAAACAGTCAAAAATTCCCTATATTTTGGGGCAAAATTGCAGAAATTTCTTTTACATTAGGGCAAAATTGCAGAAATTTCCCTTATTTTGGGGCAAAATTGCATAAATTTCACTTATTTCAGGGTAATAAGTCAAAAATTCTCCTTATTTTGATGCAAAAAAGACAGAAATTTCCTTTGTTTTGTTGGAAAAAGACAGAAATTCCACTTATTTAGAGGCAAAAAGGTAGAAATTACCCTTATTTTGGAGCAAAAATGAAGAAATTTCCCTTTTTATGGCAAAAAGGTGTGAATTCCCATTATTTTCGGGCAAAAAGGCAGAAATTCCCCGTATTTTGGAGCAAAATTGCAGAAATTCCCCTAATTTTTGGGCAAAAAGCAAAAATTCCCTTTATTTTAGGGCAAAAATCAGAAATTCCCTTTATTTTGGGGCAAAATTCAAGAAATTTTCTTTATTTTGGGGCAAAATTGCAGCAATTTACCTTATTTTAGGGCAAAATAGCAGAAATTTCACTTATTTCAAGGTAATAAGTCAGAATTTCTCCTTATTTTTATGCAAAAAGACAGAAATTCCCTTTGTTTTGTGGGAAAAAGACAGAAATTCCACTTATTTAGAGGCAAAAAGGCAGAAATTCCCCTAATTTTGGGGCAAAAGGCAGAAATTTTCTTTATTTTGGGGAAAAATCAGAAATTCCCCTTATTTTGGGGCAAAATTCAAGAAATTTCCTTTATTTTGGGGCAAAATTGCAGGAATTTACCTTATTTTAGGGCAAAATTGCAGAAATTTCTTTTATTTGGGGCAAAATTGCAGAAATTTCACTTATTTTCAGGTAAAAAGGCTGAAATTTCCTTTATTTTGGGGCACAAATGGAGAAATTCCCATTATTTTGGGGCAAAATTGCAGAAATTTCCTTTATTATGGGAAAAAATTGCAGAAATTTCCCTTATTTCACGGTAAAATTGCAGAAATTTCACTTAATCAGGGTAATAACTCAGAAATTCCGCTTATTTTGGAGCAAAAATGAATAAATTTCCATTTTTATGGCAAAAGGGTATGCATTCCCATTATTTTCGGGCAAAAAGGCAGAAATTCCCCGTATTTTGGAGCAAAATTGAAGAAATTCCCCTAATTTTGGGGCAAAAGGCAGAAATTCCCTTTATTTTGGGGCAAAAATCAGAAATTCCCCTTATTTTGGGGCAAAATTCAAGAAATTTTCTTTATTTTGGGGCAAAATTGCAGGAATTTAACTTATTTTGGGGCAAAATTGCAGAAATTTCCCTTATTTGGGGCAAAATTGCAGAAATTTCACTTATTTTCAGGTAAAAAGGCTGAAATTTCCTTTATTTTGGGGCAAAAAGGGGGAAATTCCCCTTATTTTGGGGCAAAATTGCAGAAATTTCCTTTATTATGGGAAAAAAATTGCAGAAATTTCCCTTATTTTAATGCAAAATTACAGAAGTTTCACTTATTTAAGAGAAATAAAGCAAAAATTTTTCTTATTTTGGGGCAAAAAGGCAGAAATTCCCATTATTTTGGGGCAAAAAGGCAGAAATTCACCTTATTTTGGGGTAAAATTGCAGAAATTTCAAATATTTCAGGGCCTAATGAGGGAAATTCCCCTTATTTTGGGGCAAAAATATGAAATCCCTAATTTTTGGCGAAAATTGAAAAAATTTCACTTATTTCGGGACAAAAAGCCAGAAATTCCAATTAATTTCGGGCAAAAAGGCAGAAATGACCCGTATTTTGGAGCAAAATTGCAGAAATTCCCCTAATATTGGTGCAAAAATGCAGAAATTCCCTTTATTATGGGGCAAAAATGCAGAAATTCTCCATATTTTGGTGCAAAACTCAGAAATTTCTTTTATTTTGAGGTAAAATTCTCAAATTCCCCAAATTTTAGGGCAATAGAAAAAAATTTCCTTTATTTTGGGGCAAATTTGCCGAAATTTCACTTATTTCAGGGTAATAAGTCAGAAATTTTCCTTATTTTGAGGCAAAAAAGACAGAAATTCCCTTCGTTTTGGGGGAAAAACAGAAATTTCACTTATTTAGAGGCAAAAAGGCAAAAGTTCCCTTTATTTTGGAGCAAAAATGAAGAAATTTCCCTTTTTTATGGCAAAAAGTTATGCATTCTTTTTATTTTCGGGCAAAAAGGCAGAAATTCCCCAAATTTTGGGGCAAAAGGCATAAATTCCACTTATTTTGGGGCAAAATTGCAGAAATTTCCCTTATTTTGGGGCAAAATTGCAGAAATTTCACTTATTTCAAGGAAAAAAGGCAGAAATTTTTCTTATTTTGGGGCAAAAAGGCAGAAATTCCTAATATTTTGTGCCAAAATTTAGAAATTCCCATTACTTTGAGGTAAAAAGTCTGAAATTCCCCTTATTTGGGGGCAAAAAGGCAGAAATTTCCCTTATATTGGGGCAAAATTTCAGAAATTTCACTTATTTCAGGGTAATAAGTCAGAAATTTTCTTCATTTTGGGGCAAAAAAGACAGAAATTCTTTTTGTTTTGGGGGAAAAATAAGAAATTCCACTTATTTAGAGGCAAAAAAGCAGAAATTCCCCTTATTTTGGAGCAAAAATGAAGAAATTTACCTTTTTTATGGCAAAAAGGTATGCATTCTTCTTATTTTCGGGCAAAAAGGCAGAAATTCCCCATATTTTGGGGCAAAAGGCAGAAATTCCCTTTATTTTGGGGCAAAAAGGCAAAAATTTCCCTTATTTTAGGGCAAAATTGCAGAAATTTCATTTATTTCAGGGCAAAAATTCAGAAATTCCCCTTATTTTGGGGCAAAAAGCAGAAATTTCTTTTATTATGGTACAAAATTGAAGAAATTTTCCTTATTTTGGAACCAAAAGGCAGAAATTCCCAATATTTTGGGGCAAAAGGCATAAATTCTTCTTATTTTGAGGTAAAATGCAGAAATTCCCCTTATTTAGAGGTAAAATGCAGAAATTCCCAAATATTGGGGGAAAATGCAGAAATTCCCTTTATTTTGGGGCTAAAAGGCAGAAATTAACTGTATTTTAAAGCAAAATTGCAGAAATTCTCATAATTTTCAGGCAAAAGACCAGAAATTCTACTTATTTTGGGGCAAAAAGACAGAAAATTTTTTTTCAAGAGCAAACAGACAGAAATTCCCCTTATTTTGGGGCAAAATTGCAGAAATTTCTTTTACATTAGGGCAAAATTGCAGAAATTCCCCTAATTTTGGTGCAAAAGGCAGAAATTCCCTTTATTTTGGGGCACAAATCAAAAATTCCCCTTATTTTGTGGCAAAATTCAAGAAATTTCTTTTATTTTGGGACTAAATTGAAGGAATTTACCTTATTTTGTGGCAAAAAATTCAGAAATTTCCCTTATTTGGGGCAAAATTGCAGAAATTTTACTTTTTTTCAGGTAAAAAGGCTGAAATTTCCTTTAGTTTGGGGCAAAAAGGTAAAAAATTCCCCTTATTTTGGGGCAAAATTGCAAAAATTTCCTTTATTATGGGAAAAAATTGCAGAAATTTCCATTATTTTAAGGCAAAATTGCAGAAATTTCCCTTATTTTGGGGCAAAATTGCAGAAATTTCACTTATTTCAAGGAAAAAAGGCAGAAATTTTCCTTATTTTGGTGCAAAAAAGCAGAAATTCCTAATATTTTGTGCCAAAATTTAGAAATTCCCATTACTTTGAGGTAAAAAGTCTGAAATTCCCCTTATTTGGGGGCAAAAAGGCAGAAACTTCCCTTATATTGGGGCAAAATTTCAGAAATTTCACTTATTTCAGGGTAATAAGTCAGAAATTTTCTTCATTTTGGGGCAAAAAGACAGAAATTCCTTTTGTTTTGGGGGAAAAATAAGAAATTCCACTTATTTAGAGGCAAAAAAGCAGAAATTCCCCTTATTTTGGAGCAAAAATGAAGAAATTTTCCTTTTTTATGGCAAAAAGGTATGCATTCTTCTTATTTTCGGGCAAAAAGGCAGAAATTCCCCATATTTTGGGGCAAAAAAAAGAAATTTCTTTTATTTTTGGGCAAAAAGGCAAAAATTTCCCTTATTTTGGGGCAAAATTGCAGAAATTTCATTTATTTCAGGGCAAAAATTCAGAAATTCCCCTTATTTTGGGGCAAAAATCAGAAATTTCTTTTATTATGGTACAAAATTGAAGAAATTTTCCTTAATTTGGAACAAAAAGGCAGAAATTCCCATATTTTGGTGCAAAAGGCAGAAATTCTTCTTATTTTGAGGTAAAATGCAGAAATTCCCCTTATTTGGAGGTAAAATGCAGAAATTCCCCAAATAATGGGGGAAAATGCAGAAATTCCCTTTATTTTGGGGCTAAAAGGCAGAAATTAACCGTATTTTAAAGCAAAATTGCAGAAATTCTTATAATTTTCGGGCAAAAAATCAGAAATTCTCCTTAATTTGGGCAAAAAGACAGAAAATCTCCTTTTTTCGAGAGCAAACAGTCTGAAATTCCCCTTATTTTGGGGCAAAATTGCAGAAATTTCCTCTACATTGGGGCAAAATTGCAGAAATTTCCCTTATTTTGAGGCAAAATTGCAGAAATTTCACTTATTTCAGAAAAAAGGCAGAAATTTTCTTATTTTGGGGCAAAAAGGCAGAAATTTCTTTTATTTTGGTACAAAATTGCCGAAATTTTTCTTATTTTGGGGCAAAAAGGCAGAAATTCCCCATATTTTGGGGCAAAAAGAAAGAAATTCCCCTTATTTTGAGGTAAAAATTCTGAAATTCCCCTTATTTTCGGGCAAAAAGTCAGAAATTCCCCTTATTTTGGTGCAAAAAGACAGAAATTCTGTTTATTTTTAGGGAAAAGGCAGAAATTGCACTTATTTTGAGTCAAAAATGCGGAAAATCCCCATATTTTGGGGCAAAAATGAAGAAATTTCCCTTTTTTATGGCAAAAAAGAAGACATTCCCTTTATTTTCGGGCAAAAAGGCAGAAATTCCCCATATTTTGGAGCAAAATTGCAGAAATTCCCCTAATTTTGGGGCAAAAGAAAGAAATTCCCTTTATTTTGGGGCAAAAATCATAAATTCTTCTTATTTTGGGGCAAAATTCCAGAAATTTTCTTTATTTTGCGGAAAAATTGCAGGAATTTACATTTTTTGGAACAAAATTGCAGAAATTTCTCTTATTTGGGGCAAAATTGTAGAAATTTCTTTTATTTTCAGGTAAAAAGTCTGAAATTTTCTTTATTTTGGGCAAAAAGGGAGAAATTCCTCTTATTTTGGGGCAAAATTGCAGAAATTTTCCTTATTTTGGGGCAAAAAGGCAGAAATTCCGTATATTTTGTGGCAAAAAGGCAGAAATTTTCTTTATTTTGAGGTAATAAGGTTGAAATTCCCCTTATTTTGGGGCACAAAGGCAGAAATTCCCCTTATTTGGGGGTAAAATTGCAGAAATTTCAAATATTTCAGGGCAAAATGGCAGAAATTCCCATTATTTTAGGGCAAAAAGATGAAATCCTAATTTTTGGTGAAAATTGAAGAAATATCACTTATTTCGGGACAAAAAGCCAGAAATTCCAATTAATTTCAGGCAAAAAGGCAAAATGACCCGTATTTTGGAGCAAAATTGCAGAAATTCCCCTAATATTGGTGCAAAAATGCAGAAATTCCCTTTATTATGGGGCAAAAAGGCAGAAATTCTCCATATTTTGGTGCAAAAATCAGAAATTTCCCTTATTTTGAGGTAAAATTCTCAAATTCCCCAAATATAGAGCAAAAGGCAAAAATTTCCAATATTTTGGGGCAAATTTGCAGAAATTTCACTTATTTCAGCGTAATAAGTCAGAAATTTTCCTTATTTTGAGGCAAAAAAGACAGAAATTCCCTTTGTTTTGAAGGAAAAACAGAAATTCCACTTATTTAGAGGCAAAAAGGCAAAAGTTCCCCTTATTTTGGAGCAAAAATGAAGAAATTTCCCTTTTTTATGGCCAAAAGGTATGCATTCTTTTTATTTTCGGGCAAAAAGGCAGAAATTCCCCAAATTTTGGGGCAAAAGGCAGAAAATCCACTTATTTTGGGGCAAAAGTGCAGAAATTTCCCTCATTTTGGGGCAAAATTGCAGAAATTTCACTTATTTTGGGGCAAAATTGCAGAAATTTCACTTATTTCAAGAAAAAAAGGCAGAAATTATCCTTATTTTGGGGCAAAAAGGCAGAAATTCCTAATATTTTGTGCCAAAATTTAGAAATTCCCATTATTTTGAGGTAAAAAGTCTGAAATTCCCCTTATTTGGGGGCAAAAAGGCAGAAAATTCCCTTATATTGGGGCAAAATTTCAGAAATTTCACTTATTTCAGGGTAATAAGACAGAAATTTTTTTATTTTGGGGCAAAAAAGACAGAAATTTTTTTTGTTTTGGGGGAAAAAGAAAGAAATTCCACATATTTAGAGGCAAAAAAGCAGAAATTCCCCTTATTTAGGAGCAAAAATGAAGAAATTTACCTTTTTTATGGCAAAAAGGTATGCATTCTTCTTATTTTCGGGCAAAAAGGCAGAAATTTCCCATATTTTAGGGCAAAAAACAGAAATTCCCTTTATTTTGGGGCAAAAAGGCAAAAATTTCCCTCATTTTAGGGCAAAATTGCAGAAATTTCATTTATTTCAGGGCAAAAATTCAGAAATTCCCCTTATTTTGGGGCAAAAAGCAGAAATTTCTTTTATTATGGTACAAAATTGAAGAAATTTTCCTTATTTTGGAACCAAAATGCAGAAATTCCCCTTATTTAGAGGTAAAATACAGAAATTCCCCAAATATTGGGGGAAAATGCAGAAATTCCCTTTATTTTGGGGCTAAAAGGCAGAAATTAACCGTATTTTAAAGCAAAATTGCAGAAATTCTCATAATTTTCGGGCAAAAAAGCAGAAATTCTACTTATTTTGGGGCAAAAAGACAGAAAATCTCCTTTTTTCGAGAGCAAACAGTCAAAAATTCCCTATATTTTGGGGCAAAATTGCAGAAATTTCTTTTACATTAGGGCAAAATTGCAGAAATTTCCCTTATTTTGGGGCAAAATTGCATAAATTTCACTTATTTCAGGGTAATAAGTCAAAAATTCTCCTTATTTTGATGCAAAAAAGACAGAAATTTCCTTTGTTTTGTTGGAAAAAGACAGAAATTCCACTTATTTAGAGGCAAAAAGGTAGAAATTACCCTTATTTTGGAGCAAAAATGAAGAAATTTCCCTTTTTATGGCAAAAAGGTGTGAATTCCCATTATTTTCGGGCAAAAAGGCAGAAATTCCCCGTATTTTGGAGCAAAATTGCAGAAATTCCCCTAATTTTTGGGCAAAAAGCAAAAATTCCCTTTATTTTGGGGCAAAAATCAGAAATTCCCTTTATTTTGGGGCAAAATTCAAGAAATTTTCTTTATTTTGGGGCAAAATTGCAGCAATTTACCTTATTTTAGGGCAAAATAGCAGAAATTTCACTTATTTCAAGGTAATAAGTCAGAATTTCTCCTTATTTTTATGCAAAAAGACAGAAATTCCCTTTGTTTTGTGGGAAAAAGACAGAAATTCCACTTATTTAGAGGCAAAAAGGCAGAAATTCCCCTAATTTTGGGGCAAAAGGCAGAAATTTTCTTTATTTTGGGGAAAAATCAGAAATTCCCCTTATTTTGGGGCAAAATTCAAGAAATTTCCTTTATTTTGGGGCAAAATTGCAGGAATTTACCTTATTTTAGGGCAAAATTGCAGAAATTTCTTTTATTTGGGGCAAAATTGCAGAAATTTCACTTATTTTCAGGTAAAAAGGCTGAAATTTCCTTTATTTTGGGGCACAAATGGAGAAATTCCCATTATTTTGGGGCAAAATTGCAGAAATTTCCTTTATTATGGGAAAAAATTGCAGAAATTTCCCTTATTTCACGGCAAAATTGCAGAAATTTCACTAAATCAGGGTAATAACTCAGAAATTCCGCTTATTTTGGAGCAAAAATGAATAAATTTCCATTTTTATGGCAAAAGGGTATGCATTCCCATTATTTTCGGGCAAAAAGGCAGAAATTCCCCGTATTTTGGAGCAAAATTGAAGAAATTCCCCTAATTTTGGGGCAAAAGGCAGAAATTCCCTTTATTTTGGGGCAAAAATCAGAAATTCCCCTTATTTTGGGGCAAAATTCAAGAAATTTTCTTTATTTTGGGGCAAAATTGCAGGAATTTAACTTATTTTGGGGCAAAATTGCAGAAATTTCCCTTATTTGGGGCAAAATTGCAGAAATTTCACTTATTTTCAGGTAAAAAGGCTGAAATTTCCTTTATTTTGGGGCAAAAAGGGGGAAATTCCCCTTATTTTGGGGCAAAATTGCAGAAATTTCCTTTATTATGGGAAAAAAATTGCAGAAATTTCCCTTATTTTAATGCAAAATTACAGAAGTTTCACTTATTTAAGAGAAATAAAGCAAAAATTTTTCTTATTTTGGGGCAAAAAGGCAGAAATTCCCATTATTTTGGGGCAAAAAGGCAGAAATTCACCTTATTTTGGGGTAAAATTGCAGAAATTTCAAATATTTCAGGGCCTAATGAGGGAAATTCCCCTTATTTTGGGGCAAAAATATGAAATCCCTAATTTTTGGCGAAAATTGAAGAAATTTCACTTATTTCGGGACAAAAAGCCAGAAATTCCAATTAATTTCGGGCAAAAAGGCAGAAATGACCCGTATTTTGGAGCAAAATTGCAGAAATTCCCCTAATATTGGTGCAAAAATGCAGAAATTCCCTTTATTATGGGGCAAAAATGCAGAAATTTTCCATATTTTGGTGCAAAAATCAGAAATTTCCCTTATTTTGAGGTAAAATTCTCAAATTCCCCAAATTTTAGGGCAATAGAAAAAATTTCCCTTATTTTGGGGCAAATTTGCCGAAATTTCACTTATTTCAGGGTAATAAGTCAGAAATTTTCCTTATTTTGAGGCAAAAAAGACAGAAATTCCCTTTGTTTTGGGGGAAAAACAGAAATTTCACTTATTTAGAGGCAAAAAGGCAAAAGTTCCCCTTATTTTGGAGCAAAAATGAAGAAATTTCCCTTTTTTATGGCAAAAAGTTATGCATTCTTTTTATTTTCGGGCAAAAAGGCAGAAATTCCCCAAATTTTGGGGCAAAAGGCATAAATTCCACTTATTTTGGGGCAAAATTGCAGAAATTTCCCTTATTTTGGGGCAAAATTGCAGAAATTTCACTTATTTCAAGGAAAAAAGGCAGAAATTTTCCTTATTTTGGGGCAAAAAGGCAGAAATTCCTAATATTTTGTGCCAAAATTTAGAAATTCCCATTACTTTGAGGTAAAAAGTCTGAAATTCCCCTTATTTGGGGGCAAAAAGGCAGAAATTTCCCTTATATTGGGGCAAAATTTCAGAAATTTCACTTATTTCAGGGTAATAAGTCAGAAATTTTCTTCATTTTGGGGCAAAAAAGACAGAAATTCCTTTTGTTTTGGGGGAAAAATAAGAAATTCCACTTATTTAGAGGCAAAAAAGCAGAAATTCCCCTTATTTTGGAGCAAAAATGAAGAAATTTACCTTTTTTATGGCAAAAAGGTATGCATTCTTTTTATTTTCGGGCAAAAAGGCAGAAATTCCCCATATTTTGGGGCAAAAGGCAGAAATTCCCTTTATTTTGGGGCAAAAAGGCAAAAATTTCCCTTATTTTAGGGCAAAATTGCAGAAATTTCATTTATTTCAGGGCAAAAATTCAGAAATTCCCCTTATTTTGGGGCAAAAAGCAGAAATTTCTTTTATTATGATACAAAATTGAAGAAATTTTCCTTATTTTGGAACCAAAAGGCAGAAATTCCCAATATTTTGGGGCAAAAGGCATAAATTCTTCTTATTTTGAGGTAAAATGCAGAAATTCCCCTTATTTAAAGGTAAAATGCAGAAATTCCCCAAATATTGGGGGAAAATGCAGAAATTCCCTTTATTTTGGGGCTAAAAGGCAGAAATTAACCGTATTTTAAAGCAAAATTGCAGAAATTCTCATAATTTTCAGGCAAAAGACCAGAAATTCTACTTATTTTGGGGCAAAAAGACAGAAAATCATTTTTCAAGAGCAAACAGTCAGAAATTCCCCTTATTTTGGGGCAAAATTGCAGAAATTTCTTTTACATTAGGGCAAAATTGCAGAAATTCCCCTAATTTTTGTGCAAAAAGCAGAAATTCCCTTTATTTTGGGGCAAAAATCAAAAATTCCCCTTATTTTGGGGCAAAATTCAAGAAATTTCTTTTATTTTGGGGCAAAATTGAAGGAATTTACCTTATTTTGTGGCAAAAAATTCAGAAATTTCTTTTATTTGGGGCAAAATTGCAGAAATTTTACTTTTTTTTCAGGTAAAAAGGCTGAAATTTCCTTTTTTTGGGGCAAAAAGGTAAAAAATTCCCATTATTTTGGGGCAAAATTGCAAAAATTTCCTTTATTATGGGAAAAAATTGCAGAAATTTCCACTATTTTAAGGCAAAATTGCAGAAATTTCCCTTATTTTGGGGCAAAATTGGAGAAATTTCACTTATTTTGGGGCAAAATTGCAGAAATTTCACTTATTTCAAGGAAAAAAGGCAGAAATTTTCCTTATTTTGGGGCAAAAAAGCAGAAATTCCTAATATTTTGTGCCAAAATTTAGAAATTCCCATTACTTTGAGGTAAAAAGTCTGAAATTCCCCTTATTTGGGGGCAAAAAGGCAAAAATTTCCCTTATATTGGGGCAAAATTTCAGAAATTTCACTTATTTCAGGGTAATAAGTCAGAAATTTTCCTTATTTTGGGGCAAAAAAGACAGAAATTCCTTTTGTTTTGGGGGAAAAATAAAGAAATTCCACTTATTTAGAGGCAAAAAAGCAGAAATTCCCCTTATTTTGGATCAAAAATGAAGAAATTTACTTTTTTATGGCAAAAAGGTATGCATTCTTCTTATTTTCGGGCAAAAAGGCAGAAATTCCCCATATTTTGGGGCAAAAGGCAGAAATTCCCTTTATTTTGGGGCAAAAAGGCAAAAATTTCCCTTATTTTAGAACAAAATTGCAGAAATTTCATTTATTTCAGGGCAAAAATTCAGAAATTCCCCTTATTTTGGGGCAAAAAGCAGAAATTTCTTTTATTATGGTACAAAATTGAAGAAATTTTCCTTATTTTGGAAGAAAAATGCAGAAATTCCCTTTATTTTGGGGCAAAAATCAGAAATTCCCCTTATTTTGGGGCAAAATTCAAGAAATTTTTTTATTTTGGGGCAAAATTGCAGGAATTTACCTTATTTTGGGGCATAATTGCAGAAATTTCCCTTATTTGGGGCAAAATTGCAGAAATTTCACTTATTTTCAGGTAAAAAGGCTGAAATTTCCTTTATTTTGGGGCAAAAAGGGGGAAATTCCCCTTATTTTGGGGCAAAATTGCAGAAATTTCCTTTATTATGGGAAAAAATTGCAGAAATTTCTATTATTTTAATGCAAAATTGCAGAAATTTCACTTATTTCAGAGAAATAAAGCAAAAATTTTTCTTATTTTGGGGCAAAAAGGCAGAAATTCCCATTATTTTGGGGCAAAAAGGCAGAAATTCACCTTATTTTGGGGTAAAATTGCAGAAATTTCAAATATTTCAGGGCCTAATGAGGGAAATTCCCCTTATTTTGGGGCAAAAATATGAAATCCCTAATTTTTGGCGAAAATTGAAGAAATTTCACTTATTTCGGGACAAAAAGCCAGAAATTCCAATTAATTTCGGGCAAAAAGGCAGAAATGACCCGTATTTTGGAGCAAAATTGCAGAAATTCCCCTAATATTGGTGCAAAAATGCAGAAATTCCCTTTATTATGGGGCAAAAATGCAGAAATTTTCCATATTTTGGTGCAAAAATCAGAAATTTCCCTTATTTTGAGGTAAAATTCTCAAATTCCCCAAATTTTAGGGCAATAGAAAAAAATTTCCCTTATTTTGGGGCAAATTTGCCGAAATTTCACTTATTTCAGGGTAATAAGTCAGAAATTTTCCTTATTTTGAGGCAAAAAAGACAGAAATTCCCTTCGTTTTGGGGGAAAAACAGAAATTCCACTTATTTAGAGGCAAAAAGGCAAAAGTTCCCCTTATTTTGGAGCAAAAATGAAGAAATTTCCCTTTTTTATGGCAAAAAGTTATGCATTCTTTTTATTTTCGGGCAAAAAGGCAGAAATTCCCCAAATTTTGGGGCAAAAGGCATAAATTCCACTTATTTTGGGGCAAAATTGCAGAAATTTCCCTTATTTTGGGGCAAAATTGGAGAAATTTCACATATTTTGGGGCAAAATTGCAGAAATTTCACTTATTTCAAGGAAAAAAGGCAGAAATTTTCCTTATTTTGGGGCAAAAAGGCAGAAATTCCTAATATTTTGTGCCAAAATTTAGAAATTTCCATTACTTTGAGGTAAAAAGTCTGAAATTCCCCTTATTTGGGGGCAAAAAGGCAGAAATTTCCCTTATATTGGGGCAAAATTTCAGAAATTTCACTTATTTCAGGGTAATAAGTCAGAAATTTTCTTCATTTTGGGGCAAAAAAGACAGAAATTCCTTTTGTTTTGGGGGAAAAATAAGAAATTCCACTTATTTAGAGGCAAAAAAGCAGAAATTCCCCTTATTTTGGAGCAAAAATGAAGAAATTTACCTTTTTTATGGCAAAAAGGTATGCATTCTTCTTATTTTCGGGCAAAAAGGCAGAAATTCCCCATATTTTGGGGCAAAAGGCAGAAATTCCCTTTATTTTGGGGCAAAAAGGCAAAAATTTCCCTTATTTTAGGGCAAAATTGCAGAAATTTCATTTATTTCAGGGCAAAAATTCAGAAATTCCCCTTATTTTGGGGCAAAAAGCAGAAATTTCTTTTATTATGGTACAAAATTGAAGAAATTTTCCTTATTTTGGAACCAAAAGGCAGAAATTCCCAATATTTTGGGGCAAAAGGCATAAATTCTTCTTATTTTGAGGTAAAATGCAGAAATTCCCCTTATTTAGAGGTAAAATGCAGAAATTCCCTTTATTTTGTGGCTAAAAGGCAGAAATTAACTGTATTTTAAAGCAAAATTGCAGAAATTCTCATAATTTTCAGGCAAAAGACCAGAAATTCTACTTATTTTGGGGCAAAAAGACAGAAAATCTTTTTTCAAGAGCAAACAGACAGAAATTCCCCTTATTTTGGGGCAAAATTGCAGAAATTTCTTTTACATTAGGGCAAAATTGCAGAAATTCCCCTAATTTTGGTGCAAAAGGCAGAAATTCCCTTTATTTTGGGGCACAAATCAAAAATTCCCCTTATTTTGTGGCAAAATTCAAGAAATTTCTTTTATTTTGGGGCAAAATTGAAGGAATTTACCTTATTTTGTGGCAAAAAATTCAGAAATTTCCCTTATGTGGGGCAAAATTGCAGAAATTTTACTTTTTTTCAGGTAAAAAGGCTGAAATTTCCTTTAGTTTGGGGCAAAAAGGTAAAAAATTCCCCTTATTTTGGGGCAAAATTGCTAAAATTTCCTTTATTATGGGAAAAAATTGCAGAAATTTCCATTATTTTAAGGCAAAATTGCAGAAATTTCCCTTATTTTGGGGCAAAATTGCAGAAATTTCACTTATTTCAAGGAAAAAAGGCAGAAATTTTCCTTATTTTGGGGCAAAAAAGCAGAAATTCCTAATATTTTGTGCC
Organism: Micromys minutus; assembly: GCF_963924665.1. Taxonomy (NCBI): domain Eukaryota; kingdom Metazoa; phylum Chordata; class Mammalia; order Rodentia; family Muridae; genus Micromys; species Micromys minutus. The sequence goes on along the minus strand of NW_027667467.1, from coordinate 6,734,875 downwards.
AAAATTTAGAAATTCCCATTACTTTGAGGTAAAAAGTCTGAAATTCCCCTTATTTGGGGGCAAAAAGGCAGAAATTTCCCTTATATTGGGGCAAAATTTCAGAAATTTCACTTATTTCAGGGTAATAAGTCAGAAATTTTCTTCATTTTGGGGCAAAAAAGACAGAAATTCCTTTTGTTTTGGGGGAAAAATAAGAAATTCCACTTATTTAGAGGCAAAAAAGCAGAAATTCCCCTTATTTTGGAGCAAAAATGAAGAAATTTACCTTTTTTATGGCAAAAAGGTATGCATTCTTCTTATTTTCGGGCAAAAAGTCAGAAATTCCCCATATTTTGGGGCAAAAGGCAGAAATTCCCTTTATTTTGGGGCAAAAAGGCAAAAATTTCCCTTATTTTAGGGCAAAATTGCAGAAATTTCATTTATTTCAGGGCAAAAATTCAGAAATTCCCCTTATTTTGGGGCAAAAAGCAGAAATTTCTTTTATTATGGTACAAAATTGAAGAAATTTTCCTTATTTTGGAACCAAAAGGCAGAAATTCCCAATATTTTGGGGCAAAAGGCATAAATTCTTCTTATTTTGAGGTAAAATGCAGAAATTCCCCTTATTTAGAGGTAAAATGCAGAAATTCCCCAAATATTGGGGGAAAATGCAGAAATTCCCTTTATTTTGGGGCTAAAAGGCAGAAATTAACTGTATTTTAAAGCAAAATTGCAGAAATTCTCATAATTTTCAGGCAAAAGACCAGAAATTCTACTTATTTTGGGGCAAAAAGACAGAAAATCTTTTTTCAAGAGCAAACAGACAGAAATTCCCCTTATTTTGGGGCAAAATTGCAGAAATTTCTTTTACATTAGGGCAAAATTGCAGAAATTCCCCTAATTTTGGTGCAAAAGGCAGAAATTCCCTTTATTTTGGGGCACAAATCAAAAATTCCCCTTATTTTGTGGCAAAATTCAAGAAATTTCTTTTATTTTGGGGCAAAATTGAAGGAATTTACCTTATTTTGTGGCAAAAAATTCAGAAATTTCCCTTATGTGGGGCAAAATTGCAGAAATTTTACTTTTTTTCAGGTAAAAAGGCTGTAATTTCCTTTAGTTTGGGGCAAAAAGGTAAAAAATTCCCCTTATTTTGGGGCAAAATTGCAAAAATTTCCTTTATCATGGGAAAAAATTGCAGAAATTTCCATTATTTTAAGGCAAAATTGCAGAAATTTCCCTTATTTTGGGGCAAAATTGCAGAAATTTCACTTATTTCAAGGAAAAAAGGCAGAAATTTTCCTTATTTTGGGGCAAAAAAGCAGAAATTCCTAATATTTTGTGCCAAAATTTAGAAATTCCCATTACTTTGAGGTAAAAAGTCTGAAATTCCCCTTATTTGGGGGCAAAAAGGCAGAAATTTCCCTTATATTGGGGCAAAATTTCAGAAATTTCACTTATTTCAGGGTAATAAGTCAGAAATTTTCCTTATTTTGGGGCAAAAAAGACAGAAATTCCTTTTGTTTTGGGGGAAAAATAAAGAAATTCCACTTATTTAGAGGCAAAAAAGCAGAAATTCCCCTTATTTTGGAGCAAAAATGAAGAAATTTACCTTTTTTATGGCAAAAAGGTATGCATTCTTCTTATTTTCGGGCAAAAAGGCAGAAATTCCCCATATTTTGGGGCAAAAGGCAGAAATTCCCTTTATTTTGGGGCAAAAAGGCAAAAATTTCCCTTATTTTAGGGCAAAATTGCAGAAATTTCATTTATTTCAGGGCAAAAATTCAGAAATTCCCCTTATTTTGGGGCAAAAAGCAGAAATTTCTTTTATTATGGTACAAAATTGAAGAAATTTTCCTTATTTTGGAACCAAAAGGCAGAAATTCCCAATATTTTGGGGCAAAAGGCATAAATTCTTCTTATTTTGAGGTAAAATGCAGAAATTCCCCTTATTTAGAGGTAAAATGCAGAAATTCCCCAAATATTGGGGGAAAATGCAGAAATTCCCTTTATTTTGGGGCTAAAAGGCAGAAATTAACTGTATTTTAAAGCAAAATTGCAGAAATTCTCATAATTTTCAGGCAAAAGACCAGAAATTCTACTTATTTTGGGGCAAAAAGACAGAAAATCTTTTTTCAAGAGCAAACAGACAGAAATTCCCCTTATTTTGGGGCAAAATTGCAGAAATTTCTTTTACATTAGGGCAAAATTGCAGAAATTCCCCTAATTTTGGTGCAAAAGGCAGAAATTCCCTTTATTTTGGGGCACAAATCAAAAATTCCCCTTATTTTGTGGCAAAATTCAAGAAATTTCTTTTATTTTGGGGCAAAATTGAAGGAATTTACCTTATTTTGTGGCAAAAAATTCAGAAATTTCCCTTATTTGGGGCAAAATTGCAGAAATTTTACTTTTTTTCAGGTAAAAAGGCTGCAATTTCCTTTAGTTTGGGGCAAAAAGGTAAAAAATTCCCCTTATTTTGGGGCAAAATTGCAAAAATTTCCTTTATTATGGGAAAAAATTGCAGAAATTTCCATTATTTTAAGGCAAAATTGCAGAAATTTCCCTTATTTTGGGGCAAAATTGCAGAAATTTCACTTATTTCAAGGAAAAAAGGCAGAAATTTTCCTTATTTTGGGGCAAAAAAGCAGAAATTCCTAATATTTTGTGCCAAAATTTAGAAATTCCCATTACTTTGAGGTAAAAAGTCTGAAATTCCCCTTATTTGGGGGCAAAAAGGCAGAAATTTCCCTTATATTGGGGTAAAATTTCAGAAATTTCACTTATTTCAGGGTAATAAGTAAGAAATTTTCCTTATTTTGGGGCAAAAATGACAGAAATTCCCTTTGTTTTGGGGGAAAAAGACAGAAATTCCACTTATTTAGAGGAAAAAAAGCAGAAATTCCTCTTATTTTAGGGCAAAATTGCAGAAATTTCCTTTATTTGGGGGCAAAAAACAGAAATTCCCTTTATTTTGGGGCAAAGTTCCAGAAATTTCCTATATTATGGGGAAAATTGCAGAAATTTCTTTTATTTTAGGGCAAAATTGCAGAAATATCACATATTTCACAGAAAAAAAGCAAAAATTTTTCTTATTTTTGTGCAAAAAAGCAGAAATTCCCATTATTTTGGGGCAAAAAGGCAGAAATTCCCTTTTTTTGGGCTAAAATTGCAGAAATTTCACATATTTCAGGGCAAAAAGGCAGAAATTTCCCTTAATTTGGGGCAAAAATGAAGAAATTTCCCTTTTTTATGGCAAAAAGGTATGCATTCCCCTTATTTTCAGGCAAAAAAGCAGAAATTTCCCGTATTTTGAAGCAAAAATGCAGAAATGCCCCTAATTGTGGGTCCAAAAGGCAGAAATTCTATTTATTTTGGGGCAAAATTGCAAAAATTTCCTTTATTATGGGAAAAAATTGCAAAAATTTCCCTTATTTTAGGGCAAAATTGCAGAAATTTCACTTATTTCAGAGAAATAAAGCAAAAATTTTTCTTATTTTGGGGCAAAAGGACAGAAATTCCCATTATTTTGGGGCAAAAAGGCAAAAATTCACCTTATTTTGGGGTAAAATTGCAGAAATTTCACATATTTCATGGCAAAAGGCAGAAATTTCCCTTATTTTGGTGCAAAATTGCAGAAATTTCATTTATTTCAGGGCAAAAATTCAGAAATTCCCCTTATTTTGGGGCAAAAAGCAGAAATTTCTTTTATTATGGTACAAAATTGAAGAAATTTTCCTTATTTTAGAACAAAAAGCAGAAATTCCCCATATTTTGGAGCAAAAGGCAGAAATTCTTCTTATTTTGAGGTAAAATGCAGAAATTCCCCTTATTTAGAGGTAAAATGCAGATATTCCCCAAATATTGGAGGAAAATGCAGAAATTCCCTTTATTTTGGGGCTAAAAGGCAGAAATTAACCGTATTTTAAAAGAAAATTGCAGAAATTCTTATAATTTTCGGGCAAAAAAGCAGAAATTCTACTTATTTTTGGGCAAAAAGACAGAAAATCTTCTTTTTTTCGAGAGCAAACAGTCAGAAATTCACCTTATTTTGGGGCAAAATTGCAGAAATTTTTTTTACATTTGGCCAAAATTGCAGAAATTTCCCTTATTTTGGGGCAAAATTGCAGAAATTTCACTTATTTCAGGGTAATAAGTCAGAAATTCTCCTTATTTTGATGCAAAAAAAGACAGAAATTCCCTTGTTTTGGGGGAAAAAGACAGAAATTCCACTTATTTAGAGGCAAAAATGCAGAAATTCCCCTTATTTTGGAGCAAAAATGAAGAAATTTCCCTTTTTATGGCAAAAAAGTATGCATTCCCATTATTTTCGGGCAAAAAGGCAGAAATTCCCAGGATTTTGGAGCAAAATTGCAGAAATTCCCCTAATTTTGGGGCAAAATTGCAGAAATTTCCCTAATTGTGGGGCAAAAAAACAGAAATTCCCCTTATTTGGGGGCAAAATGGCAGAAATTTCCCTTATTATGGGTAAAAATTGCAGAAATTTCCCTTATTTTAGGGCAAAATTGCAGAAATTTCACTAATTGTGGTGCAAAAAAGCAGAAATTCTCCATATTTTGGGGCAAAATTCAGAAATTCCACTTATTTTGGGGCAAAATTCTAGAAATTTCCCTTATTTTGGGGCAAAATTGCAGAAATTTCACTTATTTTGGGGCAAAATTGCAGAAATTTCACTTATTTCAAAGAAAAAAGGCAGAAATTTTCATTATTTTGGGGCAAAAAGGCAGAAATTCCTAATATTTTGTGCCAAAATTTAGAAATTCCTTATATTTTGAGGTAAAAATGCTGAAATTCCCCTTATTTGGGAGCAAAAAGGTAGAAATTTCCCTTATATTGGGGCAAAATTGCAGAAATTTCTCTTATTTCAAGGTAATAAGTCAGAAATTTTCCTTATTTTGGGGCAATAAAGACAGAAATTCCCTTTGTTTTGGGGGAAAAAGACAGAAATTCCACTTATTTAGAGGCAAAGAAGCAGAAATTTCGCTTATTTTTGAGCAAAAATGAAGAAATTTCCCTTTTTTATGGCAAAAAGGTATGCATTCTTCTTATTTTCGGGTAAACAGGCAGAAATTCACCATATTTTGGGGCAAAAGGCAGAAATTCCCATTGTTTTGAGGCAAAAGGCACAAATTTAACTTATTTTTGGGCAAAATTGCAGAAATTTCATTTATTTCAAGGCAAAAAGTCAGAAATTTCCCTTATTTTGGGGCAAAAAGCAGAAATTTCTTTTATTATGGTACAAAATTGAAGAAATTTTCCTTATTTCGGAACAAAAAGGCAGAAATTCCCCAAATTTGGGGCAAAAGGAAGAAATTCTTCTTATTTTGAGGTAAAATGCAGAAATTCCCTTTATTTGGAGGTAAAATGCAGATATTCCCCAAATATTGGGGGAAAATGCAGAAATTCCCTTTATTTTGTGGCTAAAAGGAAGAAATTAACCGTATTTTGAAGCAAAATTGCAGAAATTCTCATAATTTTCGGGCAAAAAGGCAAAAATTCTTATTTTGGGCAAAAAGACAGAAAATCTCCTTTTTTCGGGAGCATAAAGTCAGAAATTTCCCTTATTTTGGGGCAAAATTGCATAAATTTCCGATACATTGGGGCAAAATTGCAGAAATTTCCCTTATTTTTAGGCATAATTGCAGAAATTTCACTTATTTCAGAAAAAAGGCAGAAATTTTCTTATTTTGGAGCAAAAAAACAGAAATTCCCCATATTTTGGGGCAAAAAGGAAGAAATTCCCTTTATTTTGAGGTAAAAAGGCTGAAATTCCCCTTATTTTCGGGCAAAAAGTCAGAAATTTCCCTTATTTTGGTGCAAAAAGACAGAAATTTTGTTTATTTTTAGGGAAAAGGCAGAACTTAAACTTATTTTGAATCAAAAAGGCAAAAAATCCCCATTTTTTGGGGCAAAAATGAGGAAATTTCCCTTTTTTATGGCAAAAAGGTAAACATTCCCTTTATTTTCGGGCAAAAAGGCAGAAATTCCCTATATTTTGGAGCAAAATTGCAGAAATTCCCCTAATTTTGGGGCAAAAGGCAGAAATTCACTTTATTTTGGGGTAAAAATCACAAATTCCCCTTATTTTGGGGCCAAATTCCAGAAACATTTTTTATTTTGGGGCAAAATTGCAGAAATTTACCTTATTTTGGGGCAAAATTGCAGAAATTTCACTTATTTCAGGGTAATAAGTCAGAAATTCTCCTTATTTTGATGCAAAAAAGACAGAAATTCCCTTTGTTTTGGGGGAAAAAGACAGAAATTCCACTTATTTAGAGGCAAAAAGGAAGAAATTCCCCTTATTTTGGAGTAAAAATGAAGAAATTTCCCTTTATATGGCAACAAGTTATGCATTCCCCTTGTTTTCGGGCAAAAAGACAGAAATTCCCCCTATTTTAGAGCAAAATCGCAGAAATTCCCTAAATTTGGGGGCAAAAAGCAGAAATTCTCCTTATTTTGGGGCAAAATTGCAGAAATTTCCTCAATTGTGGGGCAAAAAAACAGAAATTCCCCTTATTTGGGGGCAAAATAAAAGAAATTTCCATTATTATGGGGAAAAATTGCAGAAATTTCCCTTATTTTACGGCAAAATTGCAGAAATTTTATTAATTGTGGGGCAAAAAGGCAGATATTCTCCATATTTTGGGGCAAAATTCAGAAATTCCACTTATCTTGGGGCAAAATTCCAGAAATTTCCCTTATTTTGCGGCAAAATTGCAGAAATTTCACTTATTTTGGGGCAAAATTACAGAAATTTCACTTATTTCAGTGAAAAGAGGCAGAAATTTTCTTTATTTTGGTGCAAAAAGGCAGAAATTCCTAATATTTTGTGCCAAAATTCAGAAATTCCCCTTATTTTGAGGTAAAAAGGCTGAAATTCCCCTTATTTGTGGGCAAAAAGGTAGAAATTTCCCTTATATTGGGGCAAAATTGCAGAAATTTCACTTATTTCAAGGTAATAAGTCAGAAATTTTCCGTATTTTGGGGCAAAAAAGACAGAAATTCCCTTTGTTTTGAGGGAAAAAGACAGAAATTCCACTTATTTAGAGGCAAAGAAGCAGAAATTTCGCTTATTTTGGAGCAAAAATGAAGAAATTTCCCTTTTTTATGGCAAAAACTTATGCATTCTTCTTATTTTCGGGGAAACAGGCAGAAATTCCCCATATTTTGGGACAAAAGGCAGAAATTCCCATTATTTTGGGTTAAAAGGCACAAATTTAATTTATTTTTGGGCAAAATTGCAGAAATTTCATTTATTTCAAGGCAAAAAGTCAGAAATTCCTTTTATTTTGGGGCAAAAAGCAGAAATTTCTTTTATTATGGTACAAAATTGAAGAAATTTTCCTTATTTCGGAACAAAAAGGCAGAAATTCCCCATATTTTGGGGCAAAAGGCAGAAATTCTTCTTATTTTGAGGTAAAATGCAGAAATTCCCCTTATTTAGAGGTAAAATGCAGAAATTCCCCAAATATTGGGGAAAAATGCAGAAATTCTCTTTATTTTGGGGCTAAAAGAAAGAAATTAACCGTATTTTGAAGCAAAATTGCAGAAATGCTCATAATTTTCGGGCAAAAAGGCAAAAATTCTTATTTTAGGGCAAAAAGACAGAAAATCTCCTTTTTTCGGGAGCATAAAGTCAGAAATTTCCCTTATTTTGGGGCAAAATTGCAGAAATTTCTTTTACATTTGGGCAAAATTGCAGAAATTTCCCTTATTTTGAGGCAAAATTGCAGAAATTTCACTTATTTCAGAAAAAAGGCAGAAATTTTCTTATTTTGGGGCAAAAAGGCAGAAATTTCCCATATTTTGGGGCAAAAAGGAAGAAATTCCCCTTATTTTGAGGTAAAAAGGCTGAAATTCCCCTTATTTTCGGGCAAATTCAGAAATTCCCTTTTTTGGTGCAAAAAGACAGAAATTTTGTTTATTTTTAGGGAAAAGGCAGAAATTGCACTTATTTTAAATCAAAATAACAAAAAATCCCCATATTTTGGGGCAAAAATGAAGAAATTTCCCTTTTTTATGGCAAAAAGGTAAACATTCTCTTTATTTTCGGGCAAAAAGGCAGAAATTCCCCATATTTTGGAGCAAAATTGCAGAAATTCCCCTAGTTTTTGGGCAAAAGGCAGAAATTCCCTTTATTTTGGGTCAAAAATCAGAAATTCCCCTTATTTTGGGGCAAAATTCCAGAAATTTTCTTTATTTTGGGGCAAAATTGCAGGAATTTACCTTATTTTGGAACAAAATTGCAGAAATTTCTTATATTTGGGGCAAAATTGCAGAAATTTCTCTTATTTTCAGGTAAAAAGTCTGAAATTTCCTTTATTTTGGGCAAAAAGTGAGAAATTCCTCTTATTTTGGGGCAAAATTGCAGAAATTTTCCTTATTTTGGGGCAAAAAGGAAGAAATTCCGTATATTTTGTGGCAAAAAGGCAGAAATTTCTTTATTTTGAGGTAATAAGGTTGAAATTCCCCTTATTTTGGGGCAAAGAGGCAGAAATTCCCCTTATTTTGGGGTAAAATTGCAGAAATTTCAAATATTTCAGGGCAAAATGGCAGAAATTCCCCTTATTTTGGGGCAAAAAGATGAAATCCCTAATTTTTGGCGAAAATTGAAGAAATTTCACTTATTTCGGGACAAAAAGCCAGAAATTCCAATTAATTTCGGGCAAAAAGGCCGAAATGACCCGTATTTTGGAGCAAAATTGCAGAAATTCCCCTAATATTGGTGCAAAAATGCAGAAATTCCCTTTATTATGGGGCAAAAAGGCAGAAATTCTCCATATTTTGGTGCAAAAATCAGAAATTTCCCTTATTTTAAGGTAAAATTCTCAAATTCCCCAAATTTTAGGGCAAAAGGCAAAAATTTCCCTTATTTTGGGGCAAATTTGCAGAAATTTCACTTATTTCAGGGTAATAAGTCAGAAATTTTCCTTATTTTGAGGCAAAAAACACAGAAATTCCCTTTGTTTTGGGGGAAAAACAGAAATTCCACTTATTTAGAGGCAAAAAGGCAAAAGTTCCCCTTATTTTGAGCAAAAATGAAGAAATTTCCCTTTTTTATGGCAAAAAGGTATGCATTCTTTTTATTTTCGTGCAAAAAGGCAGAAATTCCCCAAATTTTGGGGCAAAAGGCAGAAATTCCACTTATTTTGGGGCAAAATTGCAGAAATTTTCCTTATTTTGGGGCAAAATTGGAGAAATTTCACTTATTTTGGGGCAAAAAGGCAGAAATTCCCCATATTTTGGGGCAAAAGGCAGAAATTCTTCTTATTTTGAGGTAAAATTCAGAAATTCCCCTTATTTAGAGGTAAAATGCAGAAATTCCCCAAATATTGGGGGAAAATGCAGAAATTCCCTTCATTTTGGGGCTAAAAGGCAGAAATTAACCGTATTTTAAAGCAAAATTGCAGAAATTCTCATAATTTTCGGGCAAAAAACCAGAAATTCTCCTTATTTTGGGGCAAAAAGACAGAAAATCTCCTTTTTTCGAGAGCAAACAGTCAGAAATTCCCCTTATTTTGGGGCAAAATTGCAGAAATTTCTTTTACATGAGGCAAAATTGCAGAAATTTCCCTTATTTTGGGGCAAAATTGCAGAAATTTCACTTATTTCAGGGTAATAAGTCAGAAATTCTCCTTATTTTGATGCAAAAAAAGACAGAAATTCCCTTTGTTTTGGGGGAAAAAGACAGAAATTCCACTTATTTAGAGGCAAAAAGGCAGAAATTCCCCTTATTTTGGAGCAAAAAAGAAGAAATTTCCCTTTTTATGGCAAAAAGGTATGCATTCCCATTATTTTCAGGCCAAAAGGCAGAAATTCCCCGTATTTTGGAGCAAAATTGCAGAAATTCCCCTAATATTGGGCAAAAGACAGAAATTCCCTTTATTTTGGGGCAAAAATCAGAAATTCCCCTTATTTTGGGGCAAAATTCAAGAAATTTCCTTTATTTTGGGGCAAAATTACAAGAATTTACGTTATTTTGAGGCAAAATTGCAGTAATTTCCTTTATTTGGGGCAAAATTGCAGAAATTTCACTAATTTTCAGGTAAAAAGGCTGAAATTTCCTTTATTTTGGGGGAAAAAAGGAGAAATTCCCCTTATTTCGAGGCAAAATTGCAGAAATTTTTTTTATTATGGGAAAAAATTGCAGAAATTTCCCTTATTTTAGGGCAAAATTGCAGAAATTTTACTTATTTCAGAGAAATAAAGCAAAAATCTTTCTTATTTTTGGGCAAAAATGCAGAAATTCCCATTATTTTCGGGCAAAAAGGCAGAAATTCACCTTATTTTGGGGTAAAGTTGCAGAAATTTCACATATTTCATGGCAAAAAGGCAGAAATTTCCCTTATTTTAGGGCAAAATTGCAGAAATTTCACTTATTTCAGAGAAATAAAGCAAAAATTTTTCTTATTTTGGGGCAAAAAGGCAGAAATTCCCTATATTTTGGGGCAAAAGGCAGAAATTCTTCTTATTTTGAGGTAAAATGCAGAAATTCCCCTTATTTAGAGATAAAATGCAGAAATTCCCAAAATATTGGGGGAAAATGCAGAAATTCTCTTTATTTTGGGGCTAAAGGGCAGAAATTAACCGTATTTTAAAGCAAAATTGCAGAAATTCTCATAATTTTCGGGCAAAAAACCAGAAATTCTCCTTATTTTGGGGCAAAAGGACAGAAAATCTTCTTTTTTCGAGAGCAAACAGTCAGAAATTCCCCTTATTTTGGGGCAAAATTGCAGAAATTTCTTTTACATTGGGGCAAAATCGCAGAAATTTCCTTTATTTTGGGGTAAAATTGCAGAAATTTCACTTATTTCAGGGTAATAAGTTAGAAATTCTCCTTATTTTGATGCAAAAAAGACGGAAATTCCCTTTGTTTTGTGGGAAAAAGACAGAAATTCCACTTATTTAGAGGCAAAAAGGCAGAAATTCCTCTTATTTTGGAGCAAAAATGAAGAAATTTCCCTTTTTATGGCAAAAAGGTATGCATTCCCATTATTTTCGGGCAAAAAGGCAGTAATTTCCCGTATTTTGGAGCAAAATTGCAGAAATTCCCCTAATTTTGGGGCAAAAGGCAGAAATTCCCTTTATTTTGGGGCAAAAATCATTAATTCCCATTATTTTGGGGCAAAATTCAAGAAATTTCCTTTATTTTGGGGCAAAATTGCAGGAATTTACCTTATTTTGGGGCAAAATTGCAGAAATTTCCCTTATTTGGGGCAAAATTGCAGAAATTTCACTTATTTTCAGGTAAAAAGGCTGAAATTTCCTTTATTTTGGAGCAAAAAAGGAGAAATTCCCCTTATTTTGGGGCAAAATTGCAGAAATTTCCTTTATTATGGGAAAAAATTGCAGAAATTTTCCTTATTTTAGGGCAAAATTGCAGAAATTTCACTTATTTCAGAGAAATAAAGCAAAAATTTTTCTTATTTTGGGGCAAATAGACTGAAATTCCCATTATTTTGGGTCAAAAATGCAGAAATTCACCTTATTTTGGGGTAAAATTGCAGAAATTTCACATATTTCATGGCAACAAGGCAGAAATTTCCCTTATTTTGGGGCAAAATTGCAGAAATTTCATTTATTTCAGGGCAAAAATTCAGAAATTCCTTTTATTTTGGGGCAAAAAGCAGAAATTTCTTTTATTATGGTACAAAATTGAAGAAATTTTCCTTATTTTGGAACAAAAAGGCAGAAATTCCCCATATTTTGGGGCAAAAGTCAGAAATTCTTCTTTTTTTGAGATAAAATGCAGAAATTCCCCTTATTTAGAGGTAAAATGCAGAAATTCCCCAAATATTGGGGGAAAATGCAGAAATTCCCTTTATTTTGGGGCTAAATTGCAGAAATTAACCGTATTTTGAAGCAAAATTGCAGAAATTCTCATAATTTTCAGGCAAAAAAGCAGAAATTCTCCTTATTTTGAAGCAAAAAGACAGAAAATCTCCTTTTTTCGAGAGCAAACAGTCAGAAATTTCCCTTATTTTGGGGCAAAATTGCAGAAATTTCACTTATTTCAGGGTAATAAGTCAGAAATTCTCATTATTTTGATGAAAAAAGACAGAAATTCCCTTTGTTTTGGGGGAAAAGACAGAAATTCCACTTATTTAGAGGCAAAAATGCAGAAATTCCCCTTATTTTGGAGCAAAAATGAAGAAATTTCCCTTTTTATGGCAAAAAGGTATGCATTCCCATTATTTTCGGGCAAAAAGGCAGAAATTCCCCGTATTTTTGAGCAAAATCGCAGAAATTCCCCTAATTTTGGGGCAAAAGGCAGAAATTCCCTTTATTTTGGGGCAAAAATCAGAAATTCCCCTTATTTTGGGGCAAAATTCAAGAAATTTCCTTTATTTTGGGGCAAAATTGCAGGAATTTACCTTATTTTGGGGCAAAATTGCAGAAATTTTCCTTATTTGGGTCAAAATTGCAGAAATTTCACTTATTTTCAGATAAAAATGCTGAAATTTCCTTTATTTTGGGGCAAAAAGTGAGAAATTCCCCTTATTTTGAGGCAAAATTGCAAAAATTTCCTTTATTATGGGAAAAAATTGCAGAAATTTCCCTTATGTTAGGGCAAAATTGCAGAAATTTCACTTATTTCAGAGAAATAAGAAAAAATTTTTCTTATTTTGGGGCAAAAAAGCAGAAATTCCCATTATTTTGGGGCAAAAAGGCAGAAATTCACCTTATTTTGGGGTAAAATTGCAGAAATTTCACATATTTCATGGCAACAAGGCACAAATTTAAATTATTTTTCGGCAAAATTGCAGAAATTTCATTTATTTCAGGGCAAAAAGTCAGAAATTCCCCTTATTTTGGGGCAAAAATCAGAAATTTCTTTTATTATGGTACAAAATTGAAGAAATTTTCCTTATTTTGGAACAAAAAGGCAGAAATTCCCCATATTTTGGGGCAAAAGGCAGAAATTCTTCTTATTTTGAGGTAAAATGCAGAAATTCCCCTTATTTAGAGGTAAAATGCAGAAATTCCCCAAATATTGGGGGAAAATGCAGAAATTCCCTTTATTTTTGGGCTAAAAAGAAGAAATTAACCATATTTTGAAACAAAATTGCAGAAATTCTCATAATTTTCAGGCAAAAAGGCAGAAATTCTTATTTTGGGGCAAAAAGACAGTAAATCTCGTTTTTTCGGGAGCATAAAGTCAGAAATTTACCTTATTTTGGGGCAAAATTGCAGAAATTTCCTTTACATTGGGGCAAAATTGCAGAAATTTCCCTTATTTTGAGGCAAAATTGCAGAAATTTCACTTATTTCAGAAAAAAGGCAGAAATTTTCTTATTTTGGGGCAAAAATGCAGAAATTTCTTTTATTTTGGTACAAAATTGCAGAAATTTTTCTTATTTTGGGGCAAAAAGGCAGAAATTCCCCATATTTTGGGGCAAAAAGGAAGAAATTCCTGTTATTTTGAGATAAAAAGGCTGAAATTCCCCTTATTTTCGGGCAAAATGTCAGAAATTCCTTTTATTTTGGTGCAAAAAGACAGAAATTTTGTTTATTTTTAGGGAAAAGGCAGAAATTGCACTTATTTTGAGTCAAAAAGGCAGAAAATCCCCATATTTTGGGGCAAAAATGAAGAAATTTCCCTTTTTTATGGCAAAAGGGTAAACATTCCCTTTATTTTCGGGCAAAAAGGCAGAAATTCCCCATATTTTGGAGCAAAATTGCAGAAATTCCCCTAATTTTGGAGCAAAAGGCAGAAATTCCCTTTATTTTGGGGCAAAAATCAGAAATTCCCCTTATTTTGGGACAAAATTTCAGAAATTTTCTTTATTTTGGGGCAAAATTGCAGGAATTTACCTTATTTTAGAACAAAATTACAGAAATTTCACTTATTTGGTGCAAAATTGCAGAAATTTCTCTTATTTTCAGGTAAAAAGTCTGAAATTTTCTTTATTTTGGGCAAAAAGGGAGAAATTCCTTTTATTTTGGGGCAAAAAGGCAGAAATACCCCTTATTTTGGGGTAAAATTGCAGAAATTTCAAATATTTCCGGGCAAAATGGCAGAAATTCCCTTTATTTTGGGGCAAAAAGATGAAAACCCTAATTTTTGGCGAAAATTGAAGAAATTACACTTATTTCGGGACAAAAAGCCAGAAATTCCAATTAATTTCGGGCAAAAAGGCAGAAATGACCCGTATTTTGGAGCAAAATTGCAGAAATTCCCCTAATATTGGTGCAAAAATGCAGAAATTAACTTTATTATGGGGCAAAATGGCAGAAATTCTCCATATTTTGGTGCAAAAATCAGAAATTTCCCTCATTTTGAGGTAAAATTCTCAAATTCCCCAAATTTTAGGGCAAAAGGCAAAAATTTCCCTTATTTTGGGGCAAATTTGCAGAAATTTTACTTATTTCAGGGTAATAAGTCAGAAATTTTCCTTATTTTGAGGCAAAAATTACAGAAATTCCCTTTGTTTTTGGGGAAAAACAGAAATTCCACTTATTTAGAGGCAAAAAGGCAAAAGTTCCCCTTATTTTGGAGCAAAAATGAAGAAATCTCCCTTTTTTATGGCAAAAAGGTATGCATTCTTTTTATTTTTGGGCAAAAAGGCAGAAATTCCCCAAATTTTGGGGCAAAAGGCAGAAATTCCACTTATTTTGGGGCAAAATTGCAGAAATTTCCCTTATTTTGGGGCAAAATTGCAGAAATTTCACTTATTTTGGGGCAAAATTGCAGAAATTTAACTTATTTCAAGGTAATAAGTCAGAAATTCTCCCCATTTTGGGGCAAAAAAGACAGAAATTCCCTTTGTTTTGGGGGAAAAAGACAGAAATTCCACTTATTTACAGGCAAAGAAGCAGAAATTTCGCTTATTTTGGAGAAAAGATGAAAAAATTTCCCTTTTTTATGGCAAAAAGGTATGCATTCTTCTCATTTTAGGGAAATAAGGCAGAAATTCCCCATATTTTGGGGCAAAAGGCAGAAATTCCCATTATTTTGGGCAAAAAGGCACAAATTTAACTTATTTTTAGGCAAAATTGCAGAAATTTCATTTATTTCAGGGCAAAAAGTCAGAAATTCCCCTTATTTTGGGGCAAAAATCAGAAATTTCTTTTATTATGGTACAAAATTGAAGAAATTTTCTTTATTTTGGAACAAAAAGGCAGAAATTCCCCATATTTTGGGGCAAAAGGCAGAAATTCTTCTTATTTTGAGGTAAAATGCAGAAATTCCCCTTATTTAGAGGTAAAATGCAGAAATTCCCCAAATATTGGGGGAAAATGCAGAAATTCCCTTTATTTTTGGGCTAAAAAGAAGAAATTAACCATATTTTGAAACAAAATTGCAGAAATTCTCATAATTTTCAGGCAAAAAGGCAGAAATTCTTATTTTGGGGCAAAAAGACAGTAAATCTCGTTTTTTCGGGAGCATAAAGTCAGAAATTTCCCTTATTTTGGGGCAAAATTGCAGAAATTTCCTTTACATTGGGGCAAAATTGCAGAAATTTCCCTTATTTTGAGGCAAAATTGCAGAAATTTCACTTATTTCAGAAAAAAGGCAGAAATTTTCTTATTTTGGGGCAAAAATGCAGAAATTTCTTTTATTTTGGTACAAAATTGCAGAAATTTTTCTTATTTTGGGGCAAAAAGGCAGAAATTCCCCATATTTTGGGGCAAAAAGGAAGAAATTCCTGTTATTTTGAGATAAAAAGGCTGAAATTCCCCTTATTTTCGGGCAAAATGTCAGAAATTCCCCTTATTTTGGTGCAAAAAGACAGAAATTTTGTTTATTTTTAGGGAAAAGGCAGAAATTGCACTTATTTTGAGTCAAAAAGGCGGAAAATCCCCATATTTTGGGGCAAAAATGAAGAAATTTCCCTTTTTTATGGCAAAAGGGTAAACATTCCCTTTATTTTCGGGCAAAAAGGCAGAAATTCCCCATATTTTGGAGCAAAATTGCAGAAATTCCCCTAATTTTGGAGCAAAAGGTAGAAATTCCCTTTATTTTGGGGCAAAAATCAGAAATTCCCCTTATTTTGGGGCAAAATTTCAGAAATTTTCTTTATTTTGGGGCAAAATTGCAGGAATTTACCTTATTTTAGAACAAAATTACAGAAATTTCTCTTATTTGGTGCAAAATTGCAGAAATTTCTCTTATTTTCAGGTAAAAAGTCTGAAATTTTCTTTATTTTGGGCAAAAAGGGAGAAATTCCTTTTATTTTGGGGCAAAAAGACATAAATTCACCTTATTTTGGGGTAAAATTGAAGAACTTTCACATATTTCAGGGCAAAAATGCAGAAATTTCCCTTATTTTGGGGCAAAATTGCAGAAATTTTAATTATTTTAGGGTAATAAATCAGAAAGTCCCCTTATTTTGGGGCAAAAAGACAGAAATTCTCTTTGTTTTAAGAAAAAAGGACAGAAATTCCACTTATTTAGAGGCAAAAAGGCAGAAATTCCCCTTATTTTGGAGCACAAATGAAGAAATTTCTTTTTTTTATGGCAAAAAGTTAGGCATTCCACTTATTTTCGGGCATAAAGACAGAAATTCCCCGTATTTTGGAGCAAAATTGCAGAAATTCCTCTAATTGTGGGGCAAAAATGCAGAAATTCCCTATATGTTGGGGCAAAAAGAGAGAAATTCTCCTTATTTTGGGGCAAAACTCAGAAATTCCAATTATTTTGGGGCAAAATTCCAGAAATTTCCCTTATTTTGGGGCAACATTGCAGAAATTTCTTTTATTTTGGGGCAAAATTACAGAAATTTCACTTATTTCAGAGAAAAAAAGCAAAAATTTTTCTTAATTTTGGGGCAAAAAGGCAGAAATTCCCATTATTTTGGGGCAAAAATGCAGAAATTCACCTTATTTTGGGGTAAAATTGAAAAAATTTCATATATTTCAAGGCAAAAAGGCAGAAATTTCCCTTATTTTGGGACAAAATTGCAGAAATTTCCCTTATTTTGGGGCAAAATTGCAGAAATTTCACTTATTTCAGTGAAAAAAGGCAGAAATTTTCCTTATTTTAGGGCAAAAATGCAGAAATTCTTAATATTTTGTTGCAAAAATGCAGAAATTCCCCTTATTTTGAGGTAAAAAGGCTGAAATTCCTCTTATTTGAGAGCAAAAATGCATAAATTTCCATTATTTTGGGGCAAAAAGATAGAAATTCCCCTTATTTTGTGGCAAAAAGGCAGAAATTTCTTTTATTTTTGTGGCAAAATTGCAGAAATATCACTTATTTGAGAGCATAATTCAAAAATTCCTTTTATTTTGGGGCAAAAAGACAGAAATTGCATTTAGTTTTGGGTAAAAAGGAAGAAATTTCACTTATTTTTAGGTAAAAGGCAGAAATTCCTCTTATTCTGGGGCAAAAATGAAGAAATTTCCTTTTTTGTGGCAAAAGGTATACATTCCCCTTACTTTCGGGATAAAAAGTAGAAATTCCCCGTATTTTGAAGCAAAATTGCAGAAATTCTCATAATTTTCAGGCAAAAAGGCAGAAATTTTCCTAATTTTGGGGCAAAAAGACAGAAAATCTCCTTTTTTTGGCAGCAAACAGTCAAAAATTCCTATTATTCTGGGGCAAAATTCAGAAATTTCCTTTACATTGGTGCAAAATTGCAGAAATTTCCTTTATTTTGGGGCAAAATTGCAGAAATTTCACTTATTTCAGGGTAATAAGTCAGAAATTCCCCTTATTTGGGGGCAAAAAAAAAACAGAAATTTTCTTTGTTTTGGAAGAAAAAGACAGAAATACCACTTATTTAGAGGCAAAAAGTCAGAAATTCCCCTTATTTTGGAGCAAAAATGAAAAAATTTCCCTTTTTATGGCAAAAAGTTATGCATCCCCATTATTTTCAGGCAAAAAGGCAGAAATTCCCCGTATTTTGGAGCAATATTGCAGAAATTCCTTTAATTTTGTGGCAAAAGGCAGAAATTCCTTTATTTTGGGGCAAATATCAGAAATTCCCCATATTTTGTGGCAAAATTCAAGAAATTTCCTTTATTTTGGGGAAAATTGCAGGAATTTGCATTATTTTGGGGCAAAATTGCAGAAATTTTCCTTATTTGGGGCAAAATTGCAGAAATTTCACTTATTTTCAGGTAAAAAGGCTGAAATTTCCTTTATTTTGGGGCAAAAAGGGAGAAATTCCCCTTATTTTGGGGCAAAATTGCAGAAATTTCACATATTTCAGGACAAAAAGGCAAAAATTTCCCTTATTTTGGGGCAAAATTGCAGAAATTTCACTTATTTCAGGGTAATAAGTCAGAAATTCACCTTATTTTGGGGCAAAAAAGACAGAAATTCCCTTTGTTTTGGGGGAAAATTGCAGAAATTCCACTTATTTAGAGGAAAAAGGGCAGAAATTCCCCTTATTTAGGAGCAAAAATTAAGAAATTTCCCTTGTTTATGGCAAAAAGTTATGCATTCCCCTTATTTTCGGGCAAAAACGCAGAAATTCCCCGTATTTTTGAGCAAAATTGCAGAAATTCCCCTAATTGTGGGGCAAAAATGCAGAAATTCCCTATATGGTGGAGCAAAAAACAGAAATTCTCCTTATTTTGGGGCAAAACTCAGAAATTCCACTTATTTGGGGGCAAATTCCAGAAATTTTCCTTATTTTGGAGCAAAATTGCAGAAATTTCACTTATTTTGGGGCAAAATTGCAGAAATTTCACTTATTTCAGGGAAAAAAGGGAGAAATTTTCCTTATTTTGGGGCAAAAATGCAGACATTTCCCTTATTATGGGGAAAAATTGCAGAAATTTCCCTTAATTTAGGGCAAAATTGCAGAAATTTCACTTATTTCAGAAAAAAAGCAAAAATTTTTCTTATATTGGGGCAAAAAGGCAGAAATTCCCATTATTTTCAGGCACAAAGGCAGGAATTCACCTTATTTTGGGGTAAAATTGAAGAAATTTCACATATTTCAGGGCAAAAAGGCAGAAATTTTTCTTATTTTGGGGCAAAATTGCAGAAATTTCACTTATTTCAGGGTAATAAGACAGAAATTCCCATTATTATGGGGCAAAAAAGACAGAAATTCCCTTTCTTTTGGGGGAAAATTGCAGAAATTCCACTTATTTAGAGGAAAAAAGGCAGAAATTCCCTTTAATTTGGAGCAAAAATGAAGAAATTTCCCTTTTTTATGGCCAAAAGGTATGCATTCCCATTATTTTCAGGCAAAAAGGCAGAAATTCCCTATATGTTGGGGCAAAAAGAGAGAAATTCTCCTTATTTTGTGACAAAACTCAGAAATTCCACTTATTTTGGGGCAAAATTCCAGAGATTTCCCTTATTTTTGGGCAAAATTGCAGAAATTTCACTTATTTCAGAGAAAAAAAGCTAAAATTTTTCTTATTTTGGGGCAAAAAGGCAGAAATTCCCATTATTTTGAAGAAAAAAGGCAGAAATTCACCTTATTTTGGGGTAAAATTGAAGAAAGTTCACATATTTCAGAGCAAAAAGGCAGAAATTTCCCTTATTTTGGGGCAAAATTGCAGAAATTTCACATATTTCAGGGCATAATTTAAAAATTCCTTTTATTTTGGGGCAAAAAAACAGAAATTCCGTTTATTTTGGGGAAAAAGGCAGAAATTGCTCTTAATTTGAGGTAAAAAGGCAGAAATTCCTCTTATTTGGGGCAAAAATGAAGAAATTTCCCTTTTTTGTGGCAAAAGGTATACATTCCCCTTACTTTCGGGATAAAAACCAGAAATTCCCTGTATTTTGAAGCAAAATTGCAGAAATTCTCATAATTTTCGAGCAAAAAGGCAGAAATTCTCCTTATTTTGGGGCAAAAAGACAGAAAATCTTCTTTTTTCGGGAGCAAACAGTAAGAAATTCCCCTTATTTTGGGGCAAAATTGCAGAAATTTCCTTTACATTGGGGCAAAATTGCAGAAATTTCCCTTATTTTGGTGAAAAATTGCAGAAATTTCACTTATTTCAGGGTAATAAGTCAGAAATTCCCCTTATTTTTGGGGCAAAAAAGACAGAAATTTCCTTTGTTTTGTGGGAAAAAGACAGAAATTCCACTTATTTAGAGGCAAAAAGGCAGAAATTCCCCTTATTTTGGAGCAAAAATGAAAAAATTTCCCTTTTTATGGTAAAAAGGTATGCATTCCCATTATTTTCAGGCAAAAAGGCAGAAATTTTCCGTATTTTGGAGAAAAATTGCAGAAATTCCCCTAATTTTGGGGCAAAAGGCAGAAATTCCCTTTATTTTGGGGAAAAAATCAGAAATTCCCCTTATTTTGGGGCAAAATTGCAGAAATTTCACTTATTTCAGTGTAATAAGTCAAAAATTCCCCTTATTTTGGGGCAAAAAAGACAGAAATTTTTTTTGTTTTGGGGGGGAAAACGGAAATTCCACTTATTTAGAGGCAAAAGGCAGAAATTCCCCTTATTTTGGAGCAAAAATGAAGAAATTTCCCTTTTTTATGGCAAAAGGGAATGCATTCCCATTATTTTCAGGCAAAAAGGCAGAAATTCCCTGTATTTTGGAGCAAAATTGCAGAAATTTCCCTAATTGTGGGGCAAAAAGGCAGAAATTCCCTATATGGTGGGGAAATAAGACAGATATTCTCCTTATTTTGGGGCAAAACTCAGAAATTCCACTTATTTTGAGGCAAAATTCCAGAAATTTCCCTTATTTTGGAGCAAAATTGCAGAAATTGCACTTATTTTGGGGCAAAATTGAAGAAATTTCACTTATTTAGGGAAAAAAGGCAGAAATTTTCCTTATTTTGGGGCAAAAATGCAGAAATTCTTAAGATTTTGTGGCAAAAATGCAGAAATTTCTTTTATTTTGAGGTATAAAGGCTGAAATTCCTTTTATTTGGGGGCAAAAAGGCAGAAATTTCCCTTATTTTGGGGCAAAAAGACAGAAATTCCCCTTATTGTGTGGCTAAAACGCAGAAATTTCTTTTATTTTGGGGCAAAATTGCAGAAATTTCACTTATTTCAGGGCATAATTTAAAAATTTCTTTTATTTTGGGGCAAAAAGACAGAAATTCCCTTTATTTTTGGGTAAAAAGGCAGAAATTTCTCTTATTTAGAGGTAAAAAGGCAGAAATTCCTCTTATTTTGGGGCAAAAATGAAGAAATTTCCCTTTTTTGTGGCAAAAGGTATACATTCCTCTTACTTTCGGGATAAAAAGCAGAAATTCCCCGTATTATGAACTAAAATTGCAGAAATTCTCATAATTTTCAGGCAAAAAACCAGAAATTCTCCTCATTTTGCGACAAAAAGACAGAAAATCTTCTTTTTTTGGCAGCAAACAGTCAGAAATTCCCTTTATTTTGGGGCAAAATTGCCGAAATTTCCTTTACATTGGTGTAAAATTGCAGAAATTCCCTTTATTTTGGGGTAAAAATCAGAAATTCCCTTTATTTTGAGGCAAAATTCCAGAAATTTCTTTTTTTGGGGGCAAAATTGCAGGAATTTACCTCATTTTGGGGCTAAATTGCAGAAATTTCCTTTATTTGGGGCAAAATTGCAGAAATTTCACTTATTTTCAGGGAAAAAGGCTGAAATTTCCTTTATTTTGGGGCAAACAGGAAGAAATTCCCCTTATTTTGGGGCAAAAAAGACAGAAATTCCCTTTGTTTTGGGGGAAAAAGACAGAAATTCCCCTTATTTTGGGGAAAAATTTCAGAAATTTCCCTTATTATGGGGAAAAATTGCAGAAATTTCCTTTATTTTAGGGCAAAATTGCAGAAATTTCACTTATTTCAGATTAAAAAAGCAAAAGTTTTTTTCTTATTTTGGGTCAAAAAGGCAGAAATTCCCATTATTTTGTGGCAAAATGCAGAAATTCACCTTATTTTGGGGTAAAATTGCAGAAATTTCATAGATTTCAGGGCAAAAAGGCAGAAATTTTCCTTATTTTGGGGCAAAATTTCAGAAATTTCACTTATTTCAGGGTAATAAGTCAGAAATTTTCCTTATTTTGGGGCAAAAAATACAGAAATTCTCTTTGTTTTGTGAAAAAAGACAGAAATTCCACTTATTTAGAGGCAAAAATGCAGAAATTCCCCTTATTTTGGAGCAAAAATGAAGAAATTTCCCTTTTCTATGGCAAAAAGGTATGCATTCCCCTTATTTTCAGGAAATAAGGTAGAAATTCCCTGCATTTTGGAGCAAAATTGAAGAAATTCCCCTAATTGTGGGGCAAAAAGGCAGAAATTCCCCGTATTTTGGAGCAAAATTGCACAAATTCCCCTAATTGTGAGGAAAAAAGGCAAAAATTCCCTATATGTTGGGGCAAAAAGACAGAAATTCTCCTTATTTTAGGGCAAAACTCAAAAATTTCTCTTATTTTGGGGCAAAATTGCAGAAATTTCACTTATTTCAGGGAAAAAAGGCAGAAATTTTCCTTATTTTGGGGCAAAAAGGCAGAAATTCCTAATATTTTGTGGCAAAAATGCAGAAATTCCCCTTATTTTGAGGTAAAAAGGCTGAAATTCCCCTTTATTGAAGGCAAAAAGGCAGAAATTCACCTTATTTTGAGGCAAAAAGACAGAAAATCTCCTTTTTTCGAGAGCAAACAGTCAGAAATTCCCCTTATTTTGGGGCATAATTGCAGAAATTTTTTTTCCTTGGGGCAAAATTGCAGAAATTTCCTTTATTTTGGGGCAAAATTGCAGAAATTTCACTTATTTCAGGGTAATAAGTCAGAAATTCTCCTTATTTTGATGCAAAAAAGACAGAAATTCCCTTTGTTTTGGGGGAAAAAGACAGAAATACCACTTATTTAGAGGCAAAAAGGCAGAAATTCCCCTTATTATGGAGCAAAAATGAAGAAATATCTCTTTTTATGGCAAAAAGTTATGCATTCCCATTATTTTCGGGCAAAAAGGCAGAAATTTCCCGTATTTTGGAGCAAAATTGTAGAAATTCCCCTAATTTTGGGGCAAAAGGCAGAAATTCCCTTTATTTTGGTGCAAAAATCAGAAATTCCCCTTATTTTGGGGCAAAATTCTAGAAATTTCCTATATTTTGGGGCAAAATTGCAGGAATTTACCTTATTTTGGGGCAAAATTGCAGAAATTTCCCTTATTTGGGGAAAAATTGAAGAAATTTCACTTATTTTCAGATAAAAAGGCTGAAATTTCCTTTATTTTGGGGCAAAAAGGGAGAAATTCCCCTAATTTTGGGGCAAAATTGCAGAAATTTCCCTTATTATGGGAAAAAATTGCAGAAATTTACCTCATTTTAGGGCAAAATTTCAGAAATTTCACTTATTTCAGAGAAATAAAGCAAAAATTTTTCTTATTTTGGGGCAAAAAGGCAGAAATTCCCATTATTTTGGGGCAAAAAGGCAGAAATTCACCTTATTTTGGGGTAAAATTGCAGAAATTTCACATATTTCATGGCAAAAAGGCAGAAATTTCCGTTATTTTGGGGCAAAATTGCAGAAATTTCACTTATTTCAGGGTAATAAGTCAGAAATTCCCATGATTTTGGGGCAAAAAAGACAGAAATTCCCTTTCTTTTGGGGGAAAATTGCAGAAATTCCACTTATTTAGAGGAAAAAAGGCAGAAATTCCCTTTAATTTGGAGCAAAAATGAAGAAATTTCCCTTTTTTATGGCAAAAAGTTATGCATTCCCCTTATTTTCTGGCAAAAGGGCAGATATTCCCAGTATTTTGGAGCAAAATTGCAAAAATTCTCCTAATTGTGGGGCAAAAAGACAGAAATTCCCTATATGGTGGGACAAAAAACAGAAATTCTACTTATTTTGGGGCAAAACTCAGAAATTCCACTTATTTTGGGGCAAAATTCCAGAAATTTCCCTTATTTTGGAGCAAAATTGCAGAAATTCCACTTATTTTGGGGCAAAATTGCAGAAATTTCACTTATTTCAGGGAAAAGGGAGAAATTTTCTTTATTTTGGGGCAAACATGCAGAAATTCTTAATATTTTGTGGCAAAAATGCAGAAATTCCCCTTATTTTGAGGTAAAAAGGCTGAAATTCCTTTTATTTGGAAGCAAAAAGGCAGAAATTTCCCTTATTTTTTGGCAAAAAGGCAGAAATTTCTTTTATTTTGGGGCAAAATTGCAGAAATTTCACTTATTTCAGGGCATAATTCAAAAATTCCTTTTATTTTGGGGCAAAAAGTCAGAAATTCCATTTATTTTTGTGTAAAAAGGCAGAAATTTCACTTATTTTGAGGTAAAAAAGCAGAAATTCCTCTTATTTTGGAGCAAAAATGAAGAAATTCCCCTAACTTTGGGGCAAAAGGCAGAAATTCCCTTTATTTTGGGGCAAAAATCAGAAATTCCCCTTATTTTGGGGCAAAATTAAAGAAATTTCCTATATTTTGGGGCAAAATTGCAGGAATTTACCTTATTTTGGGGCAAAATTGCAGAAATTTCCCTTATTTGGGGCAAAATTGCAGAAATTTCACTTATTTTCAGGTAAAAAGGCTGAAATTTCCTTTACTTTGGGGCAAAAAGGCAGAAATTTCCCTTATTTTGGGGCAAAATTGCAGAAATTTCACTTATTTCAGGGTAATAAGTCAGAAATTCCCATTATTTTGGGGCAAAAAAGACAGAGATTCCCTTTCTTTTCGGGGAAAATTGCAGAAATTCCACTTATTTAGAGGAAAAAAGGAAGAAATTCCCTTTAATTAGGAGCAAAAATGAAGAAATTTCCCCTTTTTATGGCAAAAAGTTATGCATTCCCCTTATTTTCGGGCAAAAGGGCAGAAATTCCCAGTATTTTGGAGCAAAATTGCAAAAATTCCCCTAATTGTGGGGCAAAAAAGCAGAAATTCCCTATATGGTGGGGCAAAAAACAGAAATTCTCCTTATTTTAGGGCAAAACTAAGAAATTCCACTTATTTTGGGGCAAAATTCCAGAAATTTCCCTTAATTTGGGGCAAAATTGCAGAAATTCCACTTATTTTGGGGCAAAATTGCAGAAATTTCACTTATTTCAGGGAAAAAAGGGAGAAATTTTCCTTATTTTGGGGCAAACATGCAGAAATTCTTAATATTTTGTGGCAAAAATGCAGAAATTCTCCTTATTTTGAGGGAAAAAGGCTGAAATTCCTTTTATTTGGAAGCAAAAAGGCAGAAATTTCCCTTATTTTTTGGCAAAAAGGCAGAAATTTCTTTTATTTTGGGGCAAAATTGCAGAAATTTCACTTATTTCAGGGCATAATTCAAAAATTCCTTTTATTTTGGGGCAAAAAGACAGAAATTCCATTTATTTTTGTGTAAAAAGGCAGAAATTTCACTTATTTTGAGGTAAAAAAGCAGAAATTCCTCTTATTTTGCGGCAAAAATGAAGAAATTTTCCTTTTTTGTGGCAAAAGGTATACATTCCCCTTACTTTCGGGATAAAAAGCAGAAATTCCCCGTATTTTGAAGCAAAATTGCAGAAATTCTCATAATTTTCGGGCAAAAAGGCAGAAATTCTTCTTATTTTGGGGCAAAAAGAAAGAAAATCTTCTCTTTTCGGGAGCAAACAGTCAGAAATGCCCCTCATTTTGGGTAAAAATTTCAGAAATTTCACTTTTTTCAGGGTAATAAGTCAGAAATTTCCCTTATTTTGGTGCAAAAAAAGACAGAAATTCCCTTTGTTTTGGGGGAAAAAGACAGAAATTCCACTTATTTAGAGGCAAAAAGGCAGAAATTCCCCTTATTTTGAAGCAAAAATGAAGAAATTTCACTTTTTATGGCAAAAAGTTATGCATTCCCATTATTTTCAGGCAAAAAGGCAGAAATTCCCCATATTTTCGAGCAAAATTGCAGAAATTCCCCTAATTTTGGAGCAAAAGGCAGAAATTCCCTTTAATTTGGGGCAAAAATCAGAAATTCCCCTTATTTGGGGCAAAATTGCAGAAATTTCACTTATTTTCAGATAAAAAGGCTGAAATTTCATTTATTTTGGGGCAAAAAGGGAGAAATTCCCTTTATTTTGGGCAAAATTGCAGACATTTCTCTTATTATGTGGAAAAATTGCAGAAATTTCCTTTATTTAAGGCAAAATTGCAAAAATTTCACTTATTTCAGAAAAAAAAGCAAAAATTTTTCTTATTTTGGGGCAAAAAGGCAGAAATTATTATTATTTTGGGGCAAAAAGGGAGAAATTCACCTTATTTTGGGGTAAAATTGAAGAAATTTCACATATTTCAGGGCAAAAAGACAGAAATTTCCCTTATTTTGGGGCAAAATTGCAGAAATTTTAATTATTTTAGGGTAATAAGTCAGAAAGTCCCCTTATTTTGGGGCAAAAAGACAGAAATTCCCTTTGTTTTGGGGGAAAAAGACAGAAATTCCACTTATTTAGAGGCAAAAAGGCAGAAATTCCCCTTATTTTGGAGCAAAAATGAAGAAATTTCCCTTTTCTATGGCAAAAAGGTATGCATTCACCTTATTTTCAGGAAATAAGGTAGAAATTCCCTGCATTTCGGAGCAAAATTGCAGAAATTCCCCTAATTGTGGGTCAAAAAGCAGAAATTCCCCGTATTTTGGAGCAAAATTGCAGAAATTCCCCTAATTGTGGGGAAAAAAGGCTAAAATTCCCTATATGTTGGGGCAAAAAGACAGAAATTCTCCTTATTTTGGGGCAAAACTCAGAAATTCCACTTATTTTGGGGCAAAATTGCAGAAATTTCACTTATTTCAGGGAAAAAGGCAGAAATTTTCCTTCTTTTGGGGCAAAAGGCAGAAATTCCTAATATTTTGTGGCAAAAATGCAGAAATTCCCCTTATTTTGAGGTAAAAAGGCTGAAATTCCCCTTTATTGAAGGCAAAAAGGCAGAAATTCACCTTATTTTGAGGCAAAAAGACAGAAAATCTCCTTTTTTCGAGAGCAAACAGTCAGAAATTCCCCTTATTTTGGGGCAAAATTGCAGAAATTTTTTTTACATTGCGGCAAAATTGCAGAAATTTCCTTTATTTTGGGGCAAAATTGCAGAAATTTCACTTATTTCAGAATAATAATTCAGAAATTCTCCTTATTTTGATGCAAAAAAGACAGAAATTCCCTTATTTTGGGGGAAAAAGACAGAAATTCCACTTATTTAGAGGCAAAAAGGCAGAAATTCCCCTTATTTTGGAGCAAAAATGAAGAAATTTCTCTTTTTATGGCAAAAAGGTATGCATTCCCATTATTTTCAGGCAAAAAGTAAGAAATTCCCCGTATTTTGGAGCAAAAATGAAGAAATTCCCCTAATTTTGGGGCAAAAGGCAGAAATTCCCTTTATTTTGGGGCAAAAATCAGAATTTCCCCTTATTTTGGGGCAAAATTAAAGAAATTTCCTATATTTTGGGGCAAAATTGCAGGAATTTACCTTATTTTGGGGCAAAATTGCAGAAATTTCCCTTATTTGGGGCAAAATTGCAGAAATTTCACTTATTTTCAGGTAAAAAGGCTGAAATTTCCTTTATTTTGGGGCAAAAAGGCAGAAATTCCCCTTATTTTGGGGCAAAATTGCAGAAATTTCACTTATTTCAGGGTAATAAGTCAGAAATTCCCATTATTTTGGGGCAAAAAAGACAGAAATTCCCTTTTTTTGGGGGGAAAATTGCAGAAATTCTACTTATTTAGAGGAAAAAAGGCAGAAATTCCCTTTAATTAGGAGCAAAAATGAAGAAATTTCCTTTTTTTATGGCAAAAAGTTATGCATTCCCCTTATTTTCGGGCAAAAGGGCAGAAATTCCCAGTATTTTGGAGCAAAATTGCAAAAATTTCCCTAATTGTGGGGCAAAAAGGCAGAAATTCCCTATATGGTGGGACAAAAAACAGAAATTCTACTTATTTTGGGGCAAAACTCAGAAATTCCACTTATTTTGGGGCAAAATTCCAGAAATTTCCCTTATTTTGGAGCAAAATTGCAGAAATTCCACTTATTTTGGGGCAAAATTGCAGAAATTTCACTTATTTAAGGGAAAAAAAGGGAGAAATTTTTCTTATTTTGGGGCAAACATGCAGAAATTCTTAATATTTTGGGGCAAAAATGCAGAAATTCTCCTTATTTTGAGGTAAAAAGGCTGAAATTCCTTTTATTTGGAAGCAAAAAGGCAGAAATTTCCCTTATTTTTTGGCAAAAATGCAGAAATTTCTTTTATTTTGGGGCAAAATTGCAGAAATTTCCCTTATTTTGGGGCAAAATTACAGAAATTTTACTTATTTTAGAGAAAAAAAGCAAAAATTTTTCTTATTTTGGGGCACAAAGGCAGAAATTTCTATTATTTTGGGGCAAAAAGGCAAAAATTCACCTTATTTTGGGGTAAAATTGAAAAAATTTCATATATTTCAGGGCAAAAAGGCAGAAATTTTCCTTATTTTGGGGCAAAATTGCAGAAATTTTCCTTATTTTGTGGCAAAATTGCAGAAATTTCACTTATTTCAGGGAAAAAAGGCAGAAATTTTTCCTTATTTTAGGGCAAAAATGCAGAAATTCTTAATATTTTGTGGTAAAAATGCAGAAATTCTCCTAATTTTGAGGTAAAAAGGCAAAAATTCCCCTTATTTGAGGGCAAAAAGGCATAAATTTCCATTATTTTGGGGCGAAAATATAGAAATTCCCCTTATTTTGTGGCAAAAAAGCAGAAATTTCTTTTATTTTGGGGCAAAATTGCAGAAATATCACTTATTTCAGGGCATAATTCAAAAATTCCTTTTATTTTGGGGCAAAAAGACAGAAATTCCATTTATTTTTGGGTAAAAAGGAAGAAATTTCACTTATTTTTAGGTAAAAATGCAGAAATTCCTCTTATTCTGGGGCAAAAATGAAGAAATTTCCCTTTTTTTGTGGCAAAAGATATACATTCCCCTTACTTTCGGGATAAAAAGCAGAAATTCCCCGTATTTTGAAGCAAAATTGCAGAAATTCTCATAATTTTCAGGCAAAAAGGCAGAAATTCTCCTTATTTTGGGGCAAAAAGACAGAAAATCTCCTTTTTTGGGCAGCAAACAGTCAGAAATTCCTTTACATTGAGGCAAAATTGCAGAAATTTCCTTTACATTGGTGCAAAATTGCTGAAATTTCCTTTATTTTGGGGCAAAAAAGACAGAAATTCTCTTTGTTTTGGGGGAAAAAGACAGAAATTCCACTTATTTAGAGGCAAAAAGGCAGAAATTCTTATTTTGGGCAAAAATGAAAAAATTTTCCTTTTTATGGCAAAAAGGTATGCATCCCCATTATTTTCAGGCAAAAAGGCAGAAATTCCCCATATTTTGGAGCAAAATTGCAGAAATTCCCCTAATTTTGTGGCAAAAGGCAGAAATTCCTTTATTTTGGGGCAAATATCAGAAATTCCCCTTATTTTGGGGCAAAATTCAAGAAATTTCCTTTATTTTGGGGCAAAATTACAGGAATTTACCTTATTTTGGCACAAAATTTCAGAAATTTCCTTTATTTGGGGCAAAATTGCAGAAATTTCCCTTATTCAGTTAAAAAGGCTGAAATTTCCTTTATTTTTGGGCAAAAAGTGAGAAATTCCCCTTACTTTGGGGCAAAATTGCAGAAATTTCCTTTATTATGGGAAAAAATTGCAGAAATTTCCCTTATTTTACGGCAAAATTGCAGAAATTTCACTTATTTCATGGTAATAAGTCAGAAATTCCTTTTATTTTGGGGCAAAAAAGACAGAAAATCCCTTTGTTTTGGGGGAAATTTGCAGAAATTCCACTTATTTAGAGGAAAAAAGGCAGAAATTCCCCTTATTTAGGAGCAAAAATTAAGAAATTTCCCTTTTTTATGGCAAAAAGTTATGCATTCCCCTTATTTTCGGGCAAAAAGGCAGAAATTCCCCGTATTTTGGAGCAAAATTGCAGAAATTGCCCTAATTGTGGGGCAAAAATTCAGAAATTCCCTATATGGTGGGGCAAAAAACAGAAATTCTCCATATTTTGGGGCAAAACTCAGAAATTCCACTTATTTGGGGGCATAATTTCAGAAATTTTCTTTATTTTGGAGCAAAATTGCAGAAATTTCACTTATTTTGGGGCAAAATTCCAGAAATTTCCCTTATTTTGGGGCAAAATTGCAGAAATTTCCTTCATTTTGGGGCAAAATTACAAAAATTTCACTTATTTCAGAGAAAAAAAGCAAAAATTTTTCTTATTTTTGGGCACAAAGGCAGAAATTTCCATTATTTTGGGGCAAAAAGGCAAAAATTCACCTTATTTTGGGGTCAAATTGAAAAAATTTCATATATTTCATGGCAAAAAGGCAGAAATTTCCCTTATTTTGGGGCAAAATTGCAGAAATTTCACTTATTTCAGGGAAAAAAGGCAGAAATTTTCCTCATTTTAGGGCAAAAATGCAGAAATTCTTAATATTTTGTGGTAAAAATGCAGAAATTCTCCTAATTTTGAGGTAAAAAGGCTGAAATTCCCCTTATTTGAGGGCAAAAAGGCATAAATTTCCATTATTTTGGGGCGAAAATATAGAAATTCCCCTTATTTTGTGGCAAAAAAGCAGAAATTTCTTTTATTTTGGGGCAAAATTGCAGAAATATCACTTATTTCAGGGCATAATTCAAAAATTCCTTTTATTTTGGGGCAAAAAAACAGAAATTCCATTTATTTTTGGGTAAAAAGGAAGAAATTTAACTTATTTTTAGGTAAAAATGCAGAAATTCCTCTTATTCTGGGGCAAAAATGAAGAAATTTCCCTTTTTTGTGGCAAAAGGTATACATTCCCCTTACTTTCGGGATAAAAAGCAGAAATTCCCCGTATTTTGAAGCAAAATTGCAGAAATTCTCATAATTTTCGGGCAAAAAGGCAGAAATTCTCCTTATTTTGGGGCAAAAAGACAGAAAATCTCCTTTTATCGGCAGCAAACAGTCAGAAATTCCCCTTATTCTGGGACAAAATTCAGAAATTTCCTTTACATTGGTTCAAAATTGCAGAAATTTCCTTTATTTTGGGGCAAAAAAGACAGAAATTCTCTTTGTTTTGGGGGAAAAAGACAGAAATTCCACTTATTTAGAGGCAAAAAGGCAGAAATTCTTATTTTAGAGCAAAAATGAAAAAATTTTCCTTTTTATGGCAAAAAGGTATGCATCCCCATTATTTTCAGGCAAAAAGGCAGAAATTCCCCATATTTTGGAGCAAAATTGCAGAAATTCCCCTAATTTTGTGGCAAAAGGCAGAAATTCCTTTATTTTGGGGCAAATATCAGAAATTCCCCTTATTTTGGGGCAAAATTCAAGAAATTTCCTTTATTTTGGGGCAAAATTGCAGGAATTTACCTTATTTTGGCACAAAATTTCAGAAATTTCCCTTATTTGGGGCAAAATTGCAGAAATTTCACTTATTCAGGTAAAAAGGCTGAAATTTCCTTTATTTTGGGGCAAAAACTGAGAAATTCCCCTTATTTTGGGGCAAAATTGCAGAAATTTCCTTTATTATGGGAAAAAATTGTAGAAATTTCCTTTATTTTAGGGCAAAATTGCAGAAATTTCATTTATTTCAGGGTAATAAGTCAGAAATTCCTTTTATTTTGGGGCAAAAAAGACAGAAAATCCCTTTGTTTGTGGGGAAAATTGCAGAAATTCCACTTATTTAGTGGAAAAAAGGCAGAATTTCCCCTTATTTAGGAGCAAAAATTAAGAAATTTCCCTTTTTTATGGCAAAAAGTTATGCATTCCCCTTATTTTCGGGCAAAAAGGCAGAAATTCCCCGTATTTTGGAGCAAAATTGCAGAAATTGCCCTAATTGTGGGGCAAAACTTCAGAAATTCCCTATATGGTGGGGCAAATAACAGAAATTCTCCTTATTTTGGGGCAAAACTCAGAAATTCCACTTATTTGGGGGCAAAATTTCAGAAATTCCCTTATTTTGGACCAAAATTGCAGAAATTTCACCTATTTTGGGGCAAAATTGCAGAAATTTCACTTATTTCAGGGAAAAAAGGCAGAAATTTTCCTTATTTTGGGGCAAAAGTGCAGACATTTCCCTTATTATGGGGAAAAATTGCAGAAATTTCTTTTATTTTAGGGCAAAATTACAGAAATTTCACTTATTTCAGAGAAAAAAAGCAATAATTTTTCTTATTTTGGGGCAAAAAGGCAGAAATTCCCATTATTTTGGGGCAAAAAGGCAGAAATTCACCTTATTTTGGGGTAAAATTGAAGAAATTTCACATATTTCAGGGCAAAAAGGCAGAAATTTCCCTTATTTTGGGGCAAAATTGCAGAAATTTTAATTATTTTAGGGTAATAAATCAGAAAATCCTCTTATTTTGGGGCAAAAAGACAGAAATTCTCTTTGTTTTGGCGGAAAAAGACTGAAATTCCACTTATTTAGAGGCAAAAAGGCAGAAAAACCCCTTATTTTGGAGCACAAATGAAGAAATTTCCCTTTTTTATGGCAAAAAGTTATGCATTCCCCTTATTTTCGGGCAAAAATGCAGAAATTCTTAATATTTTGTGGCAAAAATGCTGAAATTCCCCTTATTTTTAGGTAAAAACGCTGAAATTCCCCTTATTTCAGGGCAAAAAGGCATAAATTTCCATTATTTTGAGGCAAAAAGATAGAAATTCCCCTTATTTTGTGGCAAAAAGTAAGAAATTTCTTTTATTTTGGGGCAAAATTGCAGAAATATCAATTATTTCAGGGCATAATTCAAAATTTTCATTTATTTTGGGGCAAAAAAACAGAAATTCCATTTATTTTTGGGTAAAAAGGAAGAAATTTCACTTATTTTTAAGTAAAAACGCAAAATTCTCTTATTCTGGGGCAAAAATGAAGAAATTTCCTTTTTTTGTGGCAAAAGGTATACATTCCCCTTACTTTCGGGATAAAAAGCAGAAATTCCCCGTATTTTGAAGCAAAATTGCAGAAATTCTCATAATTTTCAGGCAAAAAGGCAGAAATTCTCCTTATTTTGGGGCAAAAAGACAGAAAATCTCCTTTTTTCGGCAGCAAATAGTCACAAATTCCCCTTATTCTGGGAAAAAATTCAGAAATTTCCTTTACATTGGTGCAAAATTGCAGAAATTTCTTTTATTTTGGGGCAAAAAAGACAGAAATTCTCTTTGTTTTGGGGAAAAAAGACAGAAATTCCACTTATTTAGAGGCAAAAAGGCATAAATTCTCCTTATTTTAGAGCAAAAATGAAAAAATTTCCCTTTTTATGGCAAAAAGGTATGCATCCCCATTATTTTCAGGCAAAAAGGCAGAAATTCCCCGTATTTTGGAGCAAAATTGCAGAAATTCCCCTAATTTGGCAGCAAAAGGCAGAAATTCCTTTATTTTGGGGCAAATATCAGAAATTCCCCTTATTTTGGGGCAAAATTTAAGAAATTTACTTTATTTTGGGGCAAAATTGCAGGAATTTACCTTATTTTGGGGCAAAATTGCAGAAATTTCCCTTATTTGGGGCAAAATTGCAGAAATTTCACTTATTTTCAGGTAAAAAGGCTGAAATTTCCTTTATTTTGGGGCAAAAAGTGAGAAATTCCCCTTATTTTGGGGCAAAATTGCAGAAATTTCCTTTATTATGGGAAAAAATTGCAGAAATTTCCTTTATTTTAGGGAAAAATTGCAGAAATTTCACTTATTTCAGAGAAATAAAGAAAAAATTTTTCGTATTTTGTGGCAAAAAGGCAGAAATTCCCATTATTTTGGGGCAAAAAGGCAGAAATTCACCTTATTCTGGAGTAAAATTGCAGAAATTTCACATATTTCAGGGCAAAAAGGCAGAAATTTCCCTTTTTTGGGGGCAAAAATGCAGAAATTCCCCTTATTTTGAGGTAAAAAGGCTAAAATTCCCTTTATTTGGTGGCAAAAAGGCAGAAATTCACCTTATTTTGGGGCAAAATTTCAGAAATTTCACTTATTTCAGAGTAATAAGTCAGAAATTCCCATTATTTGGGGGCAAAAAGGTCAGAAATTCCCTTTGTTTTGGGGGAAAATGACAGAAATTCCACTTATTTAGAGGCACAAAATGCAGAAATTCCACTCATTTTGGAGCAAAAATGAAGAAATTTCACTTTTTTATGGCAAAAAGGTATGCATTCCCCTTATTTTCGGGCAAAAAGGCAGAAATTCCCCGTGTTTTGGAGCAAAATTGCAGTAATTTCACTTATTTTCAGTTAAAAAGGCTGAAATTTCCTTTATTTTGGAGCAAAAAAGGAGAAATTCCTTTTATTTTGGGGCAAAATTGCAGAAATTTTCTTTATTATGGGGCAAGAAGCAGAAATTCTGTAAATTTTGGGGCAAAAATGCAGAAATTCCCCTTATTTTGAGGTAAAAAGGCTGAAATTCCCCTTATTTGGGGGCAAGAAGGCAGAAATTTCCCTTATTTTGGGACAAAATTGCAGAAATTTTACTTATTTCAGGGTAATAAGTCAGAAATTCCCCTTATTTTGGGGCAAAAGTGACATAAATTCCCTTTGTTTTGGGGGAAAAAGACAGAAATTCCACATATTTAGAGGTAAAAAGGCAAAAATTCTCCTTATTTTGGGGCAAAAATGAAGAAATTTCTATTTTATATGGCAAAAAGGTATGCCTTCCCCTTATTTTCGGGGAAAAGGGCAGAAATTTCCCATATTTTGGTGCAAAATTGCAGAAATTCCCCTATTTGTGGGGCAAAAAGGCAGAAATTCCCTATATGTTGGGGCAAAAAGACAGAAATTCTCCTTATTTTGGGGCAAAACTCAGAAATTCCACTTATTTTGGAGCAAAATTGCAGAAATTTCACTTATTTCAGGGAAAAATGCAGATATTTTCCTTATTTTGGGGCAAAAAGGCAGAAATTCCTAATATTTTGTGGCAAAAACGCAGAAATTTCCCTTATTTTGAGGTAAAAAGGCTGAAATTCCCCTTATTTGGGTACAAAAAGGCAGAAATTTCCCTTATTTTTGGTCAAAATTGCAGAAATTTCACTTATTTCAGGGTAATAAGTCAGAAATTTTCCTTATTTTGGGGCAAAAGAGACAAAAATTCCTTTTGAATTGGGGGAAAAAAAAGAAATTCCACTTATTTAGAGGCAAAAAGGCAGAAATTCCCCTTATTTTGGAGCAAAAATGAAAAAATTTCACTTTTTTATGGCAAAAAGGTAAGCATTCCCCTTATTTTCGGTCAAAAAGGAAGAAATCCCCCGTATTTTGGAGCAAAATTGCAGAAATTCCCCTAATTTGGGGGCAAAAGGTAGAAATTCCCTTTATTTTGGGGCAAAAATCAGAAATTCCCCTTATTTTGGGGCAAAATTCCAGAAATTTTCTATATTTTGGGGCAAAATTACAGTAATTTACCTTATTTTGGGGCAAAATTTCAGAAATTTTCCTTATTTGGGGCCAAATTCCAGAAATTTCACTTATTTTAAGGTAAAAAGGATGATATTTAATTCATTTTGGGGCAAAACGGGAGAAATTCTCTTTATTTGGGGCAAAATTGCAGTAATTTTTCTTATTTTAGGTCAAAAAGTCAGAAATTCGGTATATTTTGTTGCAAAAAGGGAGAAATTTTTCTTATTTAGAGGTAATAAGTTTGAAATTCCCCTTATTTGGGCCAAAAAGTCTAAAATTCCCCATATTTGGGGGCAAAAAGGCAGAAATTTCACTTATTTTGGAGAAAAATTGCAGAAATTTCAATCATTTCAGGGAAAATAGGCAGAAATTTTTCTTATTTTGGGGCAAAAAGGCAGAAATTCCCCTTATTTTGAGGTAAAAAGGCTGGAATTCCCCTTATTTGGGGGCAAAAAGGCAAAAATTTCCCTTATGTTGGGGCCAAAGTGCAGAAATATCACTTATTTCAGGGAAAAAATGCAGAAATTTTCTCTATTTTGGGGCAAAAAAGAGAGAAATTCTCTTTGTTTTGGGAAAAAAGACAGAAATTCCACTTATTTAGAGGCAAAAAGGAAGAAATTTTGTTATTTTGGAGCAAAAATGAAGAAATTTCCCTTTTTTATGGCAAAAAGGTATGCATTCCCCTTATTTTCAGGCAAAAAAGCAGAAATTCCCCTTATTTTGGGGCAAAAAAATGAAATCCCTAATTTTTTGCTAAAATTGAAGAAATTTCACTTATTTCGGGACAAAAAGGCAGAAATTCCAATTAATTTCGGGCAAAAAGGAAGAAATGACCCGTATTTTAGAGCAAAATTGCAGAAATTCCCCTAATATTGGTGCAAAAATGCAGAAATTCCCTTTATTTTGGGGTAAAAAGGAAGAAATTCTCCATATTTTGGTGCAAAAATCAGAAATTTCCCTTATTTTGAGGTAAAATGCTGAAATTCCCCATATTTTGGGCCAAAAGGCAGAAATTTCCCTTATTTTGGGGCAAATTTGCAGAAATTTCACTTATTATGGGGAAAAATTGCAGAAATTTCCCTTATTTAAGGCAAAATTGCAGAAATTTCACTAATTGTGGGGCAAAAAGGAAGAAATTCTCTATATTTTGGGGCAAAACTCAGAAATTCCACTTATATTGGGGCAAAATTCCAGAAATTTCCCTTATTTTGGGGCAAAATTGCAGAAATTTCACTTATTTTGAAACAAAATTGCAGAAATTTCACTTATTTCAGGGAAAAAAGGCAGAAATTTCTCTTATTTTAGGGCAAAAAGGCAGAAATTTCTTTTATTTTGGTACAAAATTTTGAAATTCCCTATATTTTGAGGTAAAAAGGCTGAAATTCCCCTTATTTGGGGGCAATAAGGTAGAAATTTCCCTTATATTGGGGCAAAATTGCAGAAATTTCACTTATTTCAAGGTAATAAGTCAGAAATTTTCCTTATTTTGGGGCCAAAAATACAGAAATTCCCTTTGTTTTGGGGGAAAAAGATAGAAATTCCACTTATTTAGAGGCAAAGAAGCAGAAATTTTGTTTATTTTGGAGCAAAAATGAAGAAATTTCCCTTTTTTATGGCAAAAAGTTATGCATTCTTCTTATTTTCAGGCAAAAAGGCAGAAATTCCTCATATTTTGGGGCAAAAGGCAGAAATTCCCATTATTTTGGGGCAAAAGGGCACAAATTTAACTTATTTTTGGGCAAAATTGCAGAAATTTCATTTATTTCAGGGCAAAAAGTCTGAAATTCCACTTATTTTGGGGCAAAAAGCAGAAATTTCTTTTATTATGGTACAAAATTGAAGAAATTTTTCTTATTTTGGAACAAAAAGGCAGAAATTCCCCATATTTTGGGGCAAAAGGCAGTAATTCTTCTTATTTTGAGGTAAAATGCAGAAATTCCCCTTATTTAGAGGTAAAATGCAGAAATTCCCCATATATTGGTGGAAAATGCAGAAATTCCCTTTATTTTGGGGCTAAAAGGAAGAAATTAACCGTATTTTGAAGCAAAATTGCAAAAATTCTCATAATTTTCAGGCAAAAAGGCAGAAATTCTTATTTTGGGGCAAAAAGACAGAAAATCTCCTTTTTTCGGGAGCATAAAGTCAGAAATTTTTCTTATTTTGGGGCAAAATTGCGGAAATTTCCTTTACATTGGGGCAAAATTGCAGAAATTTCTCTTATTTTGGGGCAAAATTGCAGAAATTTCACTTATTTCAGAAAAAAGGCAGAAATTTTTTTATTTTGGGGCATAAAGACAGAAATTTCTTTTATTTTGGTACAAAATTGCAGAAAGTTTTCTTATTTTGGGGCAAAAAGACAGAAATTCCCCATATTTTGGGGCAAAAAAGACAGAAATTCCCTTTGTTTTGGGGGAAAAAGACAGAAATTCCACTTATTTAGAGGCAAAAAGGCAGAAATTCTTATTTTAGAGCAAAAATGAAAAAATTTTCCTTTTTATGGCAAAAAGGTATGCATCCCCATTATTTTCAGGCAAAAAGGCAGAAATTCCCCATATTTTGGAGCAAAATTGCAGAAATTCCCCTAATTTTGTGGCAAAAGGGAGAAATTCCTTTATTTTGGGGCAAATATCAGAAATTCCGCTTATTTTGGGGCAAAATTCAAGAAATTTCCTTTATTTTGGGGCAAAATTGCAGGAATTTACCTTATTTTGGCGCAAAATTTCAGAAATTTCCCTTATTTGGGGCAAAATTGCAGAAATTTCACTTATTCAGGTAAAAAGGCTGAAATTTCCTTTATTTTGGGGCAAAAAGAGAGAAATTCCCCTTATTTTGGAGCAAAAATGAAGAAATTTCCCTTTTCTATGGCAAAATGGTATGCATTTCCCTTATTTTCAGGAAAAAAGGCAGAAATTCCCTGCATTTTGGAGCAAAATTGCAGAAATTCCCCTAATTGTGGGTCAAAAAGGCAGAAATTCCTCGTATTTTGGAGCAAAATTGCAGAAATTCCCCTAATTGTGGGGCAAAAAGGCTAAAATTTCCTATATGTTGGGGCAAAAAGACAGAAATAATCCTTATTTTAGGGCAAAACTCAGAAATTCCACTTATTTTGGGGCAAAATTGCAGAAATTTCACTTATTTCAGGGAAAAAAGCAGAAATTTTACTTATTTTCTGGCAAAAAGCAGAAATTCCTAATATTTTGTGGCAAAAATGCAGAAATTCCTCTTATTTTGAGGTAAAAAGGCTGAAATTCCCTTTATTTGGTGGCAAAAAGGCAGAAATTCACCTTATTTTGGGGCAAAATTTCAGAAATTTCACTTATTTCAGAGTAATAAGTCAGAAATTCCCATTATTTGGGGGCAAAAAGGTCAGAAATTCCGTTTGTTTTGGGGGAAAATGACAGAAATTCCACTTATTTAGAGGCACAAAATGCAGAAATTCCACTCATTTTGGAGCAAAAATGAAGAAATTTCACTTTTTTATGGCAAAAAGGTATGCATTCTTCTTATTTTCGGGCAAAAAGGCAGAAATTCCC
This sequence comes from Micromys minutus, assembly GCF_963924665.1. Classification (NCBI taxonomy): domain Eukaryota; kingdom Metazoa; phylum Chordata; class Mammalia; order Rodentia; family Muridae; genus Micromys; species Micromys minutus. The sequence goes on along the minus strand of NW_027667467.1, from coordinate 6,696,162 downwards.
CGTGTTTTGGAGCAAAATTGCAGTAATTTCACTTATTTTCAGTTAAAAAGGCTGAAATTTCCTTTATTTTGGAGCAAAAAAGGAGAAATTCCTTTTATTTTGGGGCAAAATTGCAGAAATTTTCTTTATTATGGGGCAAGAAGCAGAAATTCTGTAAATTTTGTGGCAAAAATGCAGAAATTCCCCTTATTTTGAGGTAAAAAGGCTGAAATTCCCCTTATTTGGGGGCAAAAAGGCAGAAATTTCCCTTATTTTGGGACAAAATTGCAGAAATTTTACTTATTTCAGGGTAATAAGTCAGAAATTCCCCTTATTTTGGGGCAAAAGTGACATAAATTCCCTTTGTTTTGGGGGAAAAAGACAGAAATTCCACATATTTAGAGGTAAAAAGGCAAAAATTCTCCTTATTTTGGGGCAAAAATGAAGAAATTTCTATTTTATATGGCAAAAAGGTATGCCTTCCCCTTATTTTCGGGGAAAAGGGCAGAAATTTCCCATATTTTGGTGCAAAATTGCAGAAATTCCCCTATTTGTGGGGCAAAAAGGCAGAAATTCCCTATATGTTGGGGCAAAAAGACAGAAATTCTCCTTATTTTGGGGCAAAACTCAGAAATTCCACTTATTTTGGAGCAAAATTGCAGAAATTTCACTTATTTCAGGGAAAAATGCAGATATTTTCCTTATTTTGGGGCAAAAAGGCAGAAATTCCTAATATTTTGTGGCAAAAACGCAGAAATTTCCCTTATTTTGAGGTAAAAAGGCTGAAATTCCCCTTATTTGGGTACAAAAAGGCAGAAATTTCCCTTATTTTTGGTCAAAATTGCAGAAATTTCACTTATTTCAGGGTAATAAGTCAGAAATTTTCCTTATTTTGGGGCAAAAGAGACAAAAATTCCTTTTGAATTGGGGGAAAAAAAAGAAATTCCACTTATTTAGAGGCAAAAAGGCAGAAATTCCCCTTATTTTGGAGCAAAAATGAAAAAATTTCACTTTTTTATGGCAAAAAGGTAAGCATTCCCCTTATTTTCGGTCAAAAAGGAAGAAATCCCCCGTATTTTGGAGCAAAATTGCAGAAATTCCCCTAATTTGGGGGCAAAAGGTAGAAATTCCCTTTATTTTGGGGCAAAAATCAGAAATTCCCCTTATTTTGGGGCAAAATTCCAGAAATTTTCTATATTTTGGGGCAAAATTACAGTAATTTACCTTATTTTGGGGCAAAATTTCAGAAATTTTCCTTATTTGGGGCCAAATTCCAGAAATTTCACTTATTTTAAGGTAAAAAGAATGATATTTAATTCATTTTGGGGCAAAACGGGAGAAATTCACCTTATTTGGGGCAAAATTGCAGTAATTTTTCTTATTTTAGGTCAAAAAGTCAGAAATTCGGTATATTTTGTTGCAAAAAGGGAGAAATTTTTCTTATTTAGAGGTAATAAGTTTGAAATTCCCCTTATTTGGGCCAAAAAATCTAAAATTCCCCATATTTGGGGGCAAAAAGGCAGAAATTTCACTTATTTTGGAGAAAAATTGCAGAAATTTCAATCATTTCAGGGAAAATAGGCAGAAATTTTTCTTATTTTGGGGCAAAAAGGCAGAAATTCTCCTTATTTTGAGGTAAAAAGGCTGGAATTCCCCTTATTTGGGGGCAAAAAGGCAAAAATTTCCCTTATGTTGGGGCCAAAGTGCAGAAATATCACTTATTTCAGGGAAAAAATGCAGAAATTTTCTCTATTTTGGGGCAAAAAAGAGAGAAATTCTCTTTGTTTTGGGAAATAAGACAGAAATTCCACTTATTTAGAGGCAAAAAGGAAGAAATTTCGTTATTTTGGAGCAAAAATGAAGAAATTTCCCTTTTTTATGGCAAAAAGGTATGCATTCCCCTTATTTTCAGGCAAAAAAGCAGAAATTCCCCTTATTTTGGGGCAAAAAAATGAAATCCCTAATTTTTGGCTAAAATTGAAGAAATTTCACTTATTTCGGGACAAAAAGGCAGAAATTCCAATTAATTTCGGGCAAAAAGGAAGAAATGACCCGTATTTTAGAGCAAAATTGCAGAAATTCCCCTAATATTGGTGCAAAAATGCAGAAATTCCCTTTATTTTGGGGTAAAAAGGCAGAAATTCTCCATATTTTGGTGCAAAAATCAGAAATTTCCCTTATTTTGAGGTAAAATGCTGAAATTCCCCATATTTTGGGCCAAAAGGCAGAAATTTCCCTTATTTTGGGGCAAATTTGCAGAAATTTCACTTATTATGGGGAAAAATTGCAGAAATTTCCCTTATTTAAGGCAAAATTGCAGAAATTTCACTAATTGTGGGGCAAAAAGGAAGAAATTCTCTATATTTTGGGGCAAAACTCAGAAATTCCACTTATTTTGGGGCAAAATTCCAGAAATTTCCCTTATTTTGGGGCAAAATTGCAGAAATTTCACTTATTTTGAAACAAAATTGCAGAAATTTCACTTATTTCAGGGAAAAAAGGCAGAAATTTCTCTTATTTTAGGGCAAAAAGGCAGAAATTTCTTTTATTTTGGTACAAAATTTTTAAATTCCCTATATTTTGAGGTAAAAAGGCTGAAATTCCCCTTATTTGGGGGCAATAAGGTAGAAATTTCCCTTATATTGGGGCAAAATTGCAGAAATTTCACTTATTTCAAGGTAATAAGTCAGAAATTTTCCTTATTTTGGGGCAAAAAATACAGAAATTCCCTTTGTTTTGGGGGAAAAAGATAGAAATTCCACTTATTTAGAGGCAAAGAAGCAGAAATTTTCTTTATTTTGGAGCAAAAATGAAGAAATTTCCCTTTTTTATGGCAAAAAGTTATGCATTCTTCTTATTTTCAGGCAAAAAGGCAGAAATTCCTCATATTTTGGGGCAAAAGGCAGAAATTCCCATTATTTTGGGGCAAAAGGGCACAAATTTAACTTATTTTTGGGCAAAATTGCAGAAATTTCATTTATTTCAGGGCAAAAAGTCTGAAATTCCACTTATTTTGGGGCAAAAAGCAGAAATTTCTTTTATTATGGTACAAAATTTAAGAAATTTTTCTTATTTTGGAACAAAAAGGCAGAAATTCCCCATATTTTGGGGCAAAAGGCAGTAATTCTTCTTATTTTGAGGTAAAATGCAGAAATTCCCCTTATTTAGAGGTAAAATGCAGAAATTCCCCATATATTGGTGGAAAATGCAGAAATTCCCTTTATTTTGGGGCTAAAAGGAAGAAATTAACCGTATTTTGAAGCAAAATTGCAAAAATTCTCATAATTTTCAGGCAAAAAGGCAGAAATTCTTATTTTGGGGCAAAAAGACAGAAAATCTCCTTTTTTCGGGAGCATAAAGTCAGAAATTTTTCTTATTTTGGGGCAAAATTGCGGAAATTTCCTTTACATTGGGGCAAAATTGCAGAAATTTCTCTTATTTTGGGGCAAAATTGCAGAAATTTCACTTATTTCAGAAAAAAGGCAGAAATTTTTTTATTTTGGGGCATAAAGACAGAAATTTCTTTTATTTTGGTACAAAATTGCAGAAAGTTTTCTTATTTTGGGGCAAAAAGACAGAAATTCCCCATATTTTGGGGCAAAAAAGACAGAAATTCCCTTTGTTTTGGGGGAAAAAGACAGAAATTCCACTTATTTAGAGGCAAAAAGGCAGAAATTCTTATTTTAGAGCAAAAATGAAAAAATTTTCCTTTTTATGGCAAAAAGGTATGCATCCCCATTATTTTCAGGCAAAAAGGCAGAAATTCCCCATATTTTGGAGCAAAATTGCAGAAATTCCCCTAATTTTGTGGCAAAAGGCAGAAATTCCTTTATTTTGGGGCAAATATCACAAATTCCCCTTATTTTGGGGCAAAATTCAAGAAATTTCCTTTATTTTGGGGCAAAATTGCAGGAATTTACCTTATTTTGGCGCAAAATTTCAGAAATTTCCCTTATTTGGGGCAAAATTGCAGAAATTTCACTTATTCAGGTAAAAGGCTGAAATTTCCTTTATTTTGGGGCAAAAAGAGAGAAATTCCCCTTATTTTTGGGCAAAATTGCAGAAATTTCCTTTATTATGGGAAAAAATTGCAGAAATTTTCCTTATTTTAGGGCAAAATTGCAGAAATTTCACTTATTTCAGGGTAATAAGTCAGAAATTCCTTTTATTTTGGGGCAAAAAAGACAGAAAATCCCTTTGTTTAGGAGGAAAATCTCAGAAATTCCACTTATTTAGAGGAAAAAAGGCAGAAATTCCCCTTATTTAGGAGCAAAAATTAAGAAATTTCCCTTTTTTATGGCAAAAAGTTATGCATTCCCCTTATTTTCGGGCAAAAAGGCAGAAATTCCCCGTATTTTGGAGCAAAATTGCAGAAATTGCCCTAATTGTGGGGCAAAAATTCAGAAATTCCCTATATGGTGAGGTAAATAACAGAAATTCTCCTTATTTTGGGGCAAAACTCAGAAATTCCACTTATTTGGGGGCAAAATTTCAGAAATTCCCTTATTTTGGAGCAAAATTGCAGAAATTTCACTTATTTTGGGGCAAAATTGCAAAAATTTCACTTATTTCAGGGAAAAAAGGCAGAAATTTTTCTTATTTTGGGGCAAAAGTGCAGACATTTCCCTTATGAGGAAAAATTGCAGAAATTTCTTTTATTTTAGGGCAAAATTGCAGAAATTTCACTTATGTCAGAGAAAAAAAGCAATAATTTTTCCTATTTTGGGGCAAAAAGGCAGAAATTCCCATTATTTTGGGGCAAAAAGGCAGAAATTCACCTTATTTTGGGGTAAAATTGAAGAAATTTCACATATTTCAGGGCAAAAAGGCAGAAATTTCCCTTATTTTGGGGCAAAATTGCAGAAATTTTAATTATTTTAGGGTAATAAATCAGAAAATCCTCTTAGTTTGGGGCAAAAAGACAGAAATTCCCTTTGATTTGGCGGAAAAAGACTGAAATTCCACTTATTTAGAGGCAAAAAGGCAGAAATTCCCCTTATTTTGGAGCACAAATGAAGAAATTTCCCTTTTTTATGGCAAAAAGTTATGCATTCCCCTTATTTTCGGGCAAAAAGACAGAATTTCCCCGTATTTTGGAGCAAAATTGCAGAAATTCCCCAAATTGTGGGGCAAAAAGGCAGAAAATCCCTATATGTTGGGGCAAAAAGAGAGAAATTCTCCTTATTTTGTGACAAAACTCAGAAATTCCACTTATTATGGTGCAAAATTCCAGAAATTTCCCTTATTTTGGGGCAAAATTGCAGAAATTTCACTTATTTCAGAGAAAAAAAAGCAAAAATTTTTCTTATTTTGGGGCAAAAAGGCAGAAATTCCCATTATTTTGGTGCAAAAAGGCAGAAATTCACCTTATTTTGGGGTAAAATTGAAGAAATTTCACATATTTCAGGGCAAAAAGGCAAAAATTTCCCTTATTTTGGGGCAAAATTGCAGAAATTTCACTTATTTCAGGGCATAATTTAAAAATTCCTTTTTTTGGGGGCAAAAAAACAGAAATTCTGTTTATTTTTGGGTAAAAAGGCTAAAATTTCTCTTATTTTGAGGTAAAAAGTCAAAAATTCCTCTTATTTTAGGGCAAAAATGAAGAAATTTCCCTTTTTTGTGGCAAAGGTATACATTCCTTTTACTTTCGGGATAAAAAGCAGAAATTCCCCGTATTTTGAAGCAAAATTGCAGAAATTCTCATAATTTTTGGGCAAAAAGGCTGAAATTCCCCTTATTTTGGGGCAAAAAGAAAGAAAATCTTCTTTTTTCGGGAGCAAACAGTCTGAAATTCCCCTTATTTTGGGGAATAATTGCAGAAATTTCACTTATTTCAGGGTAATAAGTCAGAAATTCCCCTTATTTTGGGGCAAAAAAGACAGAAATTCCCTTTGTTTTGGGGGAAAAAGACAGAAATTCCACTTATTTAGAGGCAAAAAGGCAGAAATTCCCCTTATTTTGGAGCAAAAATGAAATTTCCCTTTTTATGGCAAAAAGGTATGCATTCGCATTATTTTCAGGCAAAAAGGCAGAAATTCCCCGTATTTTGGAGCAAAATTGCAGAAATTCCCCTAATTTTGGAGCAAAAGGCAGAAATTCCCTTTAATTTGGGGCAAAAATCAGAAATTCCCCTTATTTGGGGCAAAATTGCAGAAATTTCACTTATTTTCAGGTAAAAAGGCTGAAATTTCATATATTTTGAGGCAAAAAGGAGAAATTCCCTTTAGTTTGGGGCAAAATTGCAGACATTTCCCATATTATGTGGAAAAATTTCCCTTATTTTAGGGCAAAATTGCAAAAATTTCACTTATTTCAAAAAAAAAAAAGCAAAAATTTTTCTTATTTTGGGGCAAAAATGCAGAAATTATTATTATTTTGGGGCAAAAAGGCAGAAATTCACCTTATTTTGGGGTAAAATTGAAGTAATTTTACATATTTTAGGGCAAAAATGCAGAAATTTCCCTTATTTTGGGGCAAAATTGCAGAAATTTTAATTATTTTAAGGTAATAAGTCAGAAAGTCCCTTTATTTTGGGGCAAAAAGACAAAAATTCTCTTTGTTTTGGGGGAAAAAGACAGAAATTCCACTTATTTAGAGGCAAAAAGGCAGAAATTCCCCTTATTTTGGAGCACAAATGAAGAAAATTTTTTTTATGGCAAAAAGTTATGCATTCCAATTATTTTTGGGCATAAAGACAGAAATTCCCCGTATTTTATAGCAAAATTGCAGAAATTCCCCTAATTGTGGGGCAAAAAGGCAGAAATTCCCTATATGTTGGGGCAAAAAGAGAGAAATTCTCCTTATTTTGGGGCAAAACTCAGAAATTCCACTTATTTTGGGGCAAAATTCCAGAAATTTCCCTTATTTTGGGCCAAAATTGCAGAAATTTGACTTATTTAGGGGCAAAATTGCAGAAATTTCCCTTATTTTGTGGCAAAATTGCAGAAATTTTACTTATTTCATGGAAAAAGGGGAGAAATTTTCCTTATTTTAGGGCAAAAATGCAGAAATTCTTAATATTTTGTGGCAAAAATGCTGAAATTCCCCTTATTTTTAGGTAAAAACGCTGAAATTCCCCTTATTTCAGGGCAAAAAGGCATAAATTTCCATTATTTTGGGGCAAAAAGATAGAAATTCCCCTTATTTTGTGGCAAAAAGTAAGAAATTTCTTTTATTTTGGGGCAAAATTGCAGAAATATCAATTATTTCAGGGCATAATTCAAACATCCCTTTTATTTTGGGGCAAAAAGACAGAAATTCCATTTATTTTTGGGTAAAAAGGAAGAAATTTCACTTATTTTTAAGTAAAAACGCAAAATTCTCTTATTCTGTGGCAAAAATGAAGAAATTTCCTTTTTTTGTGGCAAAAGGTATACATTCCCCTTACTTTCGGGATAAAAAGCAGAAATTCCCCGTATTTTGAAGCAAAATTGCAGAAATTCTCATAATTTTCAGGCAAAAAGGCAGAAATTCTCCTTATTTTGGGGCAAAAAGACAGAAAATCTCCTTTTTTCGGCAGCAAATAGTCAGAAATTCCCCTTATTCTGGGAAAAAATTCAGAAATTTCCTTTACATTGGTGCAAAATTGCAGAAATTTCTTTTATTTTGGGGCAAAAAAGACAGAAATTTTCTTTGTTTTGGGGGAAAAAGACAGAAATTCCACTTATTTAGAGGCAAAAAGGCATAAATTCTCCTTATTTTAGAGCAAAAATGAAAAAATTTCCCTTTTTATGGCAAAAAAAAAAATTCCCCATTATTTTCAGGCAAAAAAGCAGAAATTCCCCGTACTTTGGAGCAAAATTGCAGAAATTCCCCTATTTTGGTGGCAAAAGGCAGAAATTCCTTTATTTTGGGGCAAATATCAGAAATTCCCCTTATTATGGGGCAAAATTTAAGAAATTTCCTTTATTTTGGGGCAAAATTGCAGGAATTTACCTTATTTTGGGGCAAAATTGCAGAAATTTCCCTTATTTGGGGCAAAATTGAAGAAATTTCACTTATTTTCAGGTAAAAAGGCTGAAATTTCCTTTATTTTGGGGCAAAAAGTGAGAAATTCCCCTTATTTTGGGGCAAAATTGCAGAAATTTCCTTTATTATGGGAAAAAATTGCAGAAATTTCCTTTATTTTAGGGAAAAATTGCAGAAATTTCACTTATTTCAGAGAAATAAAGCAAAAATTTTTCTTATTTTGGGGCAAAAAGGCAGAAATTCCCATTATTTTGGGGCAAAAAGGCAGAAATTCACCTTATTTTGGGGTAAAATTGCAGAAATTTCACATATTTCAAGGCAAAAAGGCAGAAATTTCCCTTTTTTGGGGGCAAAATTGCAGAAATTTCACTTATTTCAGGGTAATAAGTCAGAAATTCCTTTTATTTTGTGGCAAAAAAGACAGAAAATCCCTTTGTTTTGGGGAAAATTGAAGAAATTCCACTTATTTAGAGGAAAAAAGGCAGAAATTCCCCTTATTTAGGAGCAGAAATTTAGAAATTTCCCTTTTTTATGGCAAAAAGTTATGCATTCCCCTTATTTTCGGGCAAAAAGGCAGAAATTCCCCGTATTTTGGAGCAAAATTGCAGAAATTGCACTAATTGTGGGGCAAAAATGCAGAAATTCACTATATGGTGGGGCAAAAAACAGAAATTCTCCTTATATTGGGGCAAAACTCAGAAATTCCACTTATTTGGGGGGAAAATTTCAGAAATTTCCCTTATTTTGGAGCAAAATTGCAGAAATTTCACTTATTTTGGGGCAAAAAGGCAGAAATTCCTATTATTTTGGTGCAAAAAGGCAGAAATTTCCCTTATTTTGGGGCAAAATTGCAGAAATTTCACTTATTTCAGGGCATAATTTAAAAATTCCTTTTATTTTGGGGCAAAAAAACAGAAATTCCGTTTATTTTTGTGTAAAAAGGCTAAAATTTCTCCTATTTTGAGGTAAAAAGGCAGAAATTCCTCTTATTTTAGGGCAAAAATGAAGAAATTTCCCTTTTTTGTGGCAAAAGGTATACATTCCTTTTACTTTCGGGATAAAAAGCAGAAATTCCCCGTATTTTGAAGCAAAATTGCAGAAATTCTCATAATTTTCGGGCAAAAAGGCAGAAATTCTCCTTATTTTGGGGCAAAAAGACAGAAAATCTTCTTTTTTCGGGAGAAAACAGTCAGAAATTCCCCTTATTTTGGGGCAAAATTGCAGAAATTTCCCTTATTTTGGTGAAAAATTGCAGAAATTTCACTTATAAGTCAGAAATTCCCCTTATTTTAGGGCAAAAAAGAGAGAAATTCCATTTGTTTTGGGGGAAAAAAGACAGAAATTCCACTTATTTAGAGGCAAAAAGGCAGAAATTCCCCTTATTTTGGAGCAAAAATGAAGAAATTTCTTTTTTTATGGTAAAAAAGTATGCATTCCCATTATTTTCAGGCAAAAAGGCAGAAATTCCCCATATTTTGGAGCAAAATTGCAGAAATTCCCCTAATTTTGGGGCAAAAGGCAGAAATTCCCTTTATTTTGGGGCAAAAATCAGAAATCTCCCTTATTTTGGGGCAAAAAAGACAGAAATTTCCTTTCTTTTGGGGGGAAAAGACAGAAATTCCACTTATTTAGAGGCAAAAAGGCAGAAATTCCCCTTATTTTGGAGCAAAAATGAAGAAATTTCCCTTTTTTTATGGCAAAAAGGTATGCATTCCCATTATTTTCAGGCAAAAAGGCAGAAATTCCCTGTATTTTGGAGCAAAATTGCAGAAATTTCCCTAATTGTGGGGCAAAAAGGCAGAAATTCCCTATATGGTGGGGAAATAAGACAGATATTCTCCTTATTTTGGGGCAAAACTCAAAAATTCCACTTATTTTGAGGCAAAATTCAAGAATTTTCCCTTATTTTGGAGCAAAATTGCAGAAATTTCACTTATTTTGGGGCAAAATTGAAGAAATTTCACTTATTTCAGGGTAAAAAAGCAGAAATTATCCTTATTTTGGGGCAAAAATGCAGAAATTCCCCTTATTTTGAGGTAAAAAGGCTGAAATTCCTTTTATTTGAGGGCAAAAAGGCAGAAATTTCCCTTATTTTGGGGCAAAAAGACAGAAATTCCCCTTATTTTGTGGCAAAAAGGCAGAAATTTCTTTTATTTTGGGGCAAAATTGCAGAAATTTCATTTATTTCAAGGTAATAAGTCAGAAATTGCCCTTATTTTGGGACAAAAAAGACAGAAATTCCCTTTGTTTTGGGGGAAAAAGACAGAAATTCCTCTTATTTAGAGGCAAAAAGGCAGAAATTCCCCTTATTTTGGAGCAAAAATGAAAAAGTTTCCCTTTTTTTGGCAAAAAACTATGCATTCCCATTATTTTAAGGCAAAAAGGCAGAAATTCCTTGTATTTTGGAGCAAAATTGCAGTAATTCCCCTAATTTTTGGGCAAAAGGCAGAAATTCCCTTTATTTTGGAGTAAAAATCAGAAATTCCCTTTATTTTGAGGCAAAATTCCAGAAATTTCTTTTTTTGGGGGGCAAAATTGCAGGAATTTATCTTATTTTGGGGCTAAATTGCAGAAATTTCTCTTATTTGGGGCAAAATTGCAGAAATTTCACTTATTTTCATTTAAAAAGGCTGAAATTTCCTTTATTTTGGGACAAAAGGGAAGAAATTCCCTTCATTTTGGGGCAAAAAAGACAGAAATTCCCTTTGTTTTGGGGTAAAAAACAGAAATTCCCCTTATTTTGGGAAAAAATTTCAGAAATTTTCCTTATTATAAGGAAAAATTGCAGAAATTTTCTTTATTTTAGGGCAAAATTGCAGAAATTTCACTTATTTCAGATTAAAAAAGCAAAAGTTTTTTCTTATTTTGGGGCAAAAAGGCAGAAATTCCCATTATTTTGGGGCAAAATGCAGAAATTCACCTTATTTTGGGGCAAAATTGCAGAAATTTCAGTTATTTCAGGGTAATAAGTCAGAAATTTTCCTAATTTTGGGGCAAAAAAGACAGAAATTCTCTTTGTTTTGTGGAAAAAGACAGAAATTCCACTTATTTAGAGGCAAAAAGGCAGAAATTCCCCTTATTTTGGAGCAAAAATGAAGAAATTTCCCTTTTCTATGGCAAAATGGTATGCATTTCCCTTATTTTCAGGAAAAAAGGCAGAAATTCCCTGCATTTTGGAGCAAAATTGCAGAAATTCCCCTAATTGTGGGTCAAAAAGGCAGAAATTCCTCGTATTTTGGAGCAAAATTGCAGAAATTCCCCTAATTGTGGGGCAAAAAGGCAAAAATTTCCTATATGTTGGGGCAAAAAGACAGAAATAATTCTTATTTTAGGGCAAAACTCAGAAATTCCACTTATTTTGGGGCAAAATTGCAGAAATTTCACTTATTTCAGGGAAAAAAGCAGAAATTTTACTTATTTTCTGGCAAAAAGCAGAAATTCCTAATATTTTGTGGCAAAAATGCAGAAATTCCCCTTATTTTGAGGTAAAAAGGCTGAAATTCCCTTTATTTGGTGGCAAAAAGGCAGAAATTCACCTTATTTTGGGGCAAAATTTCAGAAATTTCACTTATTTCAGAGTAATAAGTCAGAAATTCCCATTATTTGGGGGCAAAAAGGTCAGAAATTCCCTTTGTTTTGGGGGAAAATGACAGAAATTCCACTTATTTAGAGGCACAAAATGCAGAAATTCCACTCATTTTGGAGCAAAAATGAAGAAATTTCACTTTTTTATGGCAAAAAGGTATGCATTCCCCTTATTTTCGGGCAAAAAGGCAGAAATTCCCCGTGTTTTGGAGCAAAATTGCAGTAATTTCACTTATTTTCAGTTAAAAAGGCTGAAATTTCCTTTATTTTGGAGCAATAAAGGAGAAATTCCTTTTATTTTGGGGCAAAATTGCAGAAATTTTCTTTATTATGGGGCAAGAAGCAGAAATTCTGTAAATTTTGTGGCAAAAATGCAGAAATTCCCCTTATTTTGAGGTAAAAAGGCTGAAATTCCCCTTATTTGGGGGCAAAAAGGCAGAAATTTCCCTTATTTTGGGACAAAATTGCAGAAATTTTACTTATTTCAGGGTAATAAGTCAGAAATTCCCCTTATTTTGGGGCAAAAGTGACATAAATTCCCTTTGTTTTGGGGGAAAAAGACAGATATTCCACATATTTAGAGGTAAAAAGGCAGAAATTCTCCTTATTTTGGGGCAAAAATGAAGAAATTTCTATTTTATATGGCAAAAAGGTATGCATTCCCCTTATTTTCGGAGAAAGGGGCAGAAATTCCCCGTATTTTGGTGCAAAATTGCAGAAATTCCCCTATTTGTGGGGCAAAAAGGCAGAAATTCCCTATATGTTGGGGCAAAAAGACAGAAATTCTCCTTATTTTGGGGCAAAACTCAGAAATTCCACTTATTTTGGAGCAAAATTGCAGAAATTTCACTTATTTCAGGGAAAAATGCAGATATTTTCCTTATTTTGGGGCAAAAATGCAGAAATTCCTAATATTTTGTGGCAAAAACGCAGAAATTTCCTTTATTTTGAGGTAAAAAGGCTGAAATTCCCCTTATTTGGGTACAAAAAGGCAGAAATTTCCTTTATTTTTGGTCAAAATTGCAGAAATTTCACTTATTTCAGGGTAATAAGTCAGAAATTTTCCTTATTTTGGGGCAAAAGAGACAAAAATTCCTTTTGTTTTGGGGGAAAAAAAGAAATTCCACTTATTTAGAGGCAAAAAGGCAGAAATTCCCCTTATTTTGGAGCAAAAATGAAAAAATTTCACTTTTTTATGGCAAAAAGGTAAGCATTCTTCTTATTTTCGGTCAAAAAGGAAGAAATCCCCCGTATTTTGGAGCAAAATTGCAGAAATTCCCCTAATTTTGGGGCAAAAGGTAGAAATTCCCTTTATTTTGGGGCAAAAATCAGAAATTCCCCTTATTTTGGGGCAAAATTCCAGAAATTTTCTATATTTTGGGGCAAAATTGCAGTAATTTACCTTATTTTGGGGCAAAATTTCAGAAATTTTCCTTATTTGGGGCCAAATTCCAGAAATTTCACTTATTTTAAGGTAAAAAGGATGATATTTAATTTATTTTGGGGCAAATAGGGAGAAATTCTCCTTATTTGGGGCAAAATTGCAGTAATTTTTCTTATTTTAGGTCAAAAAGTCAGAAATTCGGTATATTTTGTTGCAAAAAGGGAGAAAATTTTCTTATTTAGAGGTAATAAGTTTGAAATTCCCCTTATTTGGGCCAAAAAGTCTAAAATTCCCCATATTTGGGGGCAAAAAGGCAGAAATTTCACTTATTTTGGAGAAAAATTGCAGAAATTTCAATCATTTCAGGGAAAATAGGCAGAAATTTTTCTTATTTTGGGGCAGAAAGGCAGAAATTCCTAATATTTTGTGGCAAAAATGCAGAAATTCCCCTTATTTTGAGGTAAAAAGGCTGGAATTCCCCTTATTTGGTGGCAAAAAGGCAAAAATTTCCCTTATGTTGGGGCCAAAGTGCAGAAATATCACTTATTTTAGGGAAAAAAATGCAGAAATTTTCTCTATTTTGGGGCAAAAAAGAGAGAAATTCTCTTTGTTTTGGGAAAAAAGACAGAAATTCCACTTATTTAGAGGCAAAAAGGAAGAAATTTCGTTATTTTGGAGCAAAAATGAAGAAATTTCCCTTTTTTATGGCAAAAAGGTATGCATTCCCCTTATTTTCAGGCAAAAAGGCAGAAATTCCCCTTATTTTGGGGCAAAAAAATGAAATCCCTAATTTTTGGCTAAAATTGAAGAAATTTCACTTATTTCGGGACAAAAAGGCAGAAATTCCAATTAATTTCGGGCAAAAAGGAAGAAATGACCCGTATTTTAGAGCAAAATTGCAGAAATTCCCCTAATATTGGTGCAAAAATGCAGAAATTCCCTTTATTTTGGGGTAAAAAGGCAGAAATTCTCCATATTTTGGTGCAAAAATCAGAAATTTCCCTTATTTTGAGGTAAAATGCTGAAATTCCTCATATTTTGGGCCAAAAGGCAGAAATTTCCCTTATTTTGGGGCAAATTTGCAGAAATTTCACTTATTATGGAGAAAAATTGCAGAAATTTCCCTTATTTAAGGCAAAATTGCAGAAATTTCACTAATTGTGGGGCAAAAAGGAAGAAATTCTCTATATTTTGGGGCAAAACTCAGAAATTCCACTTATTTTGGGGCAAAATTCCAGAAATTTCCCTTATTTTGGGGCAAAATTGCAGAAATTTCACTTATTTTGAAACAAAATTGCAGAAATTTCACTTATTTCAGGGAAAAAAGGCAGAAATTTCTCTTATTTTAGGGCAAAAAGGCAGAAATTTCTTTTATTTTGGTACAAAATTTAGAAATTCCCTATATTTTGAGGTAAAAAGGCTGAAATTCCCCTTATTTGGGGGCAAAAAGGTAGAAATTTCCCTTATATTGGGGCAAAATTGCAGAAATTTCACTTATTTCAAGGTAATAAGTCAGAAATTTTCCTTATTTTGGGGCAAAAAATACAGAAATTCCCTTTGTTTTGGGGGAAAAAGATAGAAATTCCATTTATTTAGAGGCAAAGAAGCAGAAATTTTCTTTATTTTGGAGCAAAAATGAAGAAATTTCCTTTTTTTATGGCAAAAAGTTATGCATTCTTCTTATTTTCAGGCAAAAAGGCAGAAATTCCTCATATTTTGGGGCAAAAGGCAGAAATTCCCATTATTTTGGGGCAAAAGGGCACAAATTTAACTTATTTTTGGGCAAAATTGCAGAAATTTCATTTATTTCAGGGCAAAAAGTCTGAAATTCCACTTATTTTGGGGCAAAAAGCAGAAATTTCTTTATTATGGTACAAAATTGAAGAAATTTTTCTTATTTTGGAACAAAAAGGCAGAAATTCCCCATATTTTGTGGCAAAAGGCAGTAATTCTTCTTATTTTGAGGTAAAATGCAGAAATTCCCCTTATTTAGAGGTAAAATGCAGAAATTCCCCATATATTGGTGGAAAATGCAGAAATTCCCTTTATTTTGGGGTAAAAGGAAGAAATTAACCGTATTTTGAAGCAAAATTGCAAAAATTCTCATAATTTTCAGGCAAAAAGTAAGAAATTCTTATTTTGGGGCAAAAAGACAGAAAATCTCCTTTTTTCGGGAGCATAAAGTCAGAAATTTTTCTTATTTTGGGGCAAAATTGCGGAAATTTCCTTTACATTGGGGCAAAATTGCAGAAATTTCTCTTATTTTGGGGCAAAATTGCAGAAATTTCACTTATTTCAGAAAAAAGGCAGAAATTTTTTTATTTTGGGGCATAAAGACAGAAATTTCTTTTATTTTGGTACAAAATTGCAGAAAGTTTTCTTATTTTGGGGCAAAAAGACAGAAATTCCCCATATTTTGGGGCAAAAAAGACAGAAATTCCCTTTGTTTTGGGGGAAAAAGACAGAAATTCCACTTATTTAGAGGCAAAAAGGCAGAAATTCTTATTTTAGAGCAAAAATGAAAAAATTTTCCTTTTTATGGCAAAAAGGTATGCATCCCCATTATTTTCAGGCAAAAAGGCAGAAATTCCCCATATTTTGGAGCAAAATTGCAGAAATTCCCCTAATTTTGTGGCAAAAGGGAGAAATTCCTTTATTTTGGGGCAAATATCAGAAATTCCGCTTATTTTGGGGCAAAATTCAAGAAATTTCCTTTATTTTGGGGCAAAATTGCAGGAATTTACCTTATTTTGGCGCAAAATTTCAGAAATTTCCCTTATTTGGGGCAAAATTGCAGAAATTTCACTTATTCAGGTAAAAAGGCTGAAATTTCCTTTATTTTGGGACAAAAAGAGAGAAATTCCCCTTATTTTGGAGCAAAAATGAAGAAATTTCCCTTTTCTATGGCAAAATGGTATGCATTTCCCTTATTTTCAGGAAAAAAGGCAGAAATTCCCTGCATTTTGGAGCAAAATTGCAGAAATTCCCCTAATTGTGGGTCAAAAAGGCAGAAATTCCTCGTATTTTGGAGCAAAATTGCAGAAATTCCCCTAATTGTGAGGCAAAAAGGCTAAAATTTCCTATATGTTGGGGCAAAAAGACAGAAATAATCCTTATTTTAGGGCAAAACTCAGAAATTCCACTTATTTTGGGGCAAAATTGCAGAAATTTCACTTATTTCAGGGAAAAAAGCAGAAATTTTACTTATTTTCTGGCAAAAAGCAGAAATTCCTAATATTTTGTGGCAAAAATGCAGAAATTCCTCTTATTTTGAGGTAAAAAGGCTGAAATTCCCTTTATTTGGTGGCAAAAAGGCAGAAATTCACCTTATTTTGGGGCAAAATTTCAGAAATTTCACTTATTTCAGAGTAATAAGTCAGAAATTCCCATTATTTGGGGGCAAAAAGGTCAGAAATTCCGTTTGTTTTGGGGGAAAATGACAGAAATTCCACTTATTTAGAGGCACAAAATGCAGAAATTCCACTCATTTTGGAGCAAAAATGAAGAAATTTCACTTTTTTATGGCAAAAAGGTATGCATTCCCCTTATTTTCGGGCAAAAAGGCAGAAATTCCCCGTGTTTTGGAGCAAAATTGCAGTAATTTCACTTATTTTCAGTTAAAAAGGCTGAAATTTCCTTTATTTTGGAGCAAAAAAGGAGAAATTCCTTTTATTTTGGGGCAAAATTGCAGAAATTTTCTTTATTATGGGGCAAGAAGCAGAAATTCTGTAAATTTTGTGGCAAAAATGCAGAAATTCCCCTTATTTTGAGGTAAAAAGGCTGAAATTCCCCTTATTTGGGGGCAAAAAGGCAGAAATTTCCCTTATTTTGGGACAAAATTGCAGAAATTTTACTTATTTCAGGGTAATAAGTCAGAAATTCCCCTTATTTTGGGGCAAAAGTGACATAAATTCCCTTTGTTTTGGGGGAAAAAGACAGAAATTCCACATATTTAGAGGTAAAAAGGCAAAAATTCTCCTTATTTTGGGGCAAAAATGAAGAAATTTCTATTTTATATGGCAAAAAGGTATGCCTTCCCCTTATTTTCGGGGAAAAGGGCAGAAATTTCCCATATTTTGGTGCAAAATTGCAGAAATTCCCCTATTTGTGGGGCAAAAAGGCAGAAATTCCCTATATGTTGGGGCAAAAAGACAGAAATTCTCCTTATTTTGGGGCAAAACTCAGAAATTCCACTTATTTTGGAGCAAAATTGCAGAAATTTCACTTATTTCAGGGAAAAATGCAGATATTTTCCTTATTTTGGGGCAAAAAGGCAGAAATTCCTAATATTTTGTGGCAAAAACGCAGAAATTTCCCTTATTTTGAGGTAAAAAGGCTGAAATTCCCCTTATTTGGGTACAAAAAGGCAGAAATTTCCCTTATTTTTGGTCAAAATTGCAGAAATTTCACTTATTTCAGGGTAATAAGTCAGAAATTTTCCTTATTTTGGGGCAAAAGAGACAAAAATTCCTTTTGAATTGGGGGAAAAAAAAGAAATTCCACTTATTTAGAGGCAAAAAGGCAGAAATTCCCCTTATTTTGGAGCAAAAATGAAAAAATTTCACTTTTTTATGGCAAAAAGGTAAGCATTCCCCTTATTTTCGGTCAAAAAGGAAGAAATCCCCCGTATTTTGGAGCAAAATTGCAGAAATTCCCCTAATTTGGGGGCAAAAGGTAGAAATTCCCTTTATTTTGGGGCAAAAATCAGAAATTCCCCTTATTTTGGGGCAAAATTCCAGAAATTTTCTATATTTTGGGGCAAAATTACAGTAATTTACCTTATTTTGGGGCAAAATTTCAGAAATTTTCCTTATTTGGGGCCAAATTCCAGAAATTTCACTTATTTTAAGGTAAAAAGAATGATATTTAATTCATTTTGGGGCAAAACGGGAGAAATTCTCCTTATTTGGGGCAAAATTGCAGTAATTTTTCTTATTTTAGGTCAAAAAGTCAGAAATTCGGTATATTTTGTTGCAAAAAGGGAGAAATTTTTCTTATTTAGAGGTAATAAGTTTGAAATTCCCCTTATTTGGGCCAAAAAATCTAAAATTCCCCATATTTGGGGGCAAAAAGGCAGAAATTTCACTTATTTTGGAGAAAAATTGCAGAAATTTCAATCATTTCAGGGAAAATAGGCAGAAATTTTTCTTATTTTGGGGCAAAAAGGCAGAAATTCTCCTTATTTTGAGGTAAAAAGGCTGGAATTCCCCTTATTTGGGGGCAAAAAGGCAAAAATTTCCCTTATGTTGGGGCCAAAGTGCAGAAATATCACTTATTTCAGGGAAAAAATGCAGAAATTTTCTCTATTTTGGGGCAAAAAAGAGAAATTCTCTTTGTTTTGGGAAATAAGACAGAAATTCCACTTATTTAGAGGCAAAAAGGAAGAAATTTCGTTATTTTGGAGCAAAAATGAAGAAATTTCCCTTTTTTATGGCAAAAAGGTATGCATTCCCCTTATTTTCAGGCAAAAAAGCAGAAATTCCCCTTATTTTGGGGCAAAAAAATGAAATCCCTAATTTTTGGCTAAAATTGAAGAAATTTCACTTATTTCGGGACAAAAAGGCAGAAATTCCAATTAATTTCGGGCAAAAAGAAAGAAATGACCCGTATTTTAGAGCAAAATTGCAGAAATTCCCCTAATATTGGTGCAAAAATGCAGAAATTCCCTTTATTTTGGGGTAAAAAGGCAGAAATTCTCCATATTTTGGTGCAAAAATCAGAAATTTCCCTTATTTTGAGGTAAAATGCTGAAATTCCCCATATTTTGGGCCAAAAGGCAGAAATTTCCCTTATTTTGGGGCAAATTTGCAGAAATTTCACTTATTATGGGGAAAAATTGCAGAAATTTCCCTTATTTAAGGCAAAATTGCAGAAATTTCACTAATTGTGGGGCAAAAAGGAAGAAATTCTCTATATTTTGGGGCAAAACTCAGAAATTCCACTTATTTTGGGGCAAAATTCCAGAAATTTCCCTTATTTTGGGGCAAAATTGCAGAAATTTCACTTATTTTGAAACAAAATTGCAGAAATTTCACTTATTTCCGGGAAAAAAGGCAGAAATTTCTCTTATTTTAGGGCAAAAAGGCAGAAATTTCTTTTATTTTGGTACAAAATTTTTAAATTCCCTATATTTTGAGGTAAAAAGGCTGAAATTCCCCTTATTTGGGGGCAATAAGGTAGAAATTTCCCTTATATTGGGGCAAAATTGCAGAAATTTCACTTATTTCAAGGTAATAAGTCAGAAATTTTCCTTATTTTGGGGCAAAAAATACAGAAATTCCCTTTGTTTTGGGGGAAAAAGATAGAAATTCCACTTATTTAGAGGCAAAGAAGCAGAAATTTTCTTTATTTTGGAGCAAAAATGAAGAAATTTCCCTTTTTTATGGCAAAAAGTTATGCATTCTTCTTATTTTCAGGCAAAAAGGCAGAAATTCCTCATATTTTGGGGCAAAAGGCAGAAATTCCCATTATTTTGGGGCAAAAGGGCACAAATTTAACTTATTTTTGGGCAAAATTGCAGAAATTTCATTTATTTCAGGGCAAAAAGTCTGAAATTCCACTTATTTTGGGGCAAAAAGCAGAAATTTCTTTTATTATGGTACAAAATTTAAGAAATTTTTCTTATTTTGGAACAAAAAGGCAGAAATTCCCCATATTTTGGGGCAAAAGGCAGTAATTCTTCTTATTTTGAGGTAAAATGCAGAAATTCCCCTTATTTAGAGGTAAAATGCAGAAATTCCCCATATATTGGTGGAAAATGCAGAAATTCCCTTTATTTTGGGGCTAAAAGGAAGAAATTAACCGTATTTTGAAGCAAAATTGCAAAAATTCTCATAATTTTCAGGCAAAAAGGCAGAAATTCTTATTTTGGGGCAAAAAGACAGAAAATCTCCTTTTTTCGGGAGCATAAAGTCAGAAATTTTTCTTATTTTGGGGCAAAATTGCGGAAATTTCCTTTACATTGGGGCAAAATTGCAGAAATTTCTCTTATTTTGGGGCAAAATTGCAGAAATTTCACTTATTTCAGAAAAAAGGCAGAAATTTTTTTATTTTGGGGCATAAAGACAGAAATTTCTTTTATTTTGGTACAAAATTGCAGAAAGTTTTCTTATTTTGGGGCAAAAAGACAGAAATTCCCCATATTTTGGGGCAAAAAAGACAGAAATTCCCTTTGTTTTGGGGGAAAAAGACAGAAATTCCACTTATTTAGAGGCAAAAAGGCAGAAATTCTTATTTTAGAGCAAAAATGAAAAAATTTTCCTTTTTATGGCAAAAAGGTATGCATCCCCATTATTTTCAGGCAAAAAGGCAGAAATTCCCCATATTTTGGAGCAAAATTGCAGAAATTCCCCTAATTTTGTGGCAAAAGGCAGAAATTCCTTTATTTTGGGGCAAATATCACAAATTCCCCTTATTTTGGGGCAAAATTCAAGAAATTTCCTTTATTTTGGGGCAAAATTGCAGGAATTTACCTTATTTTGGCGCAAAATTTCAGAAATTTCCCTTATTTGGGGCAAAATTGCAGAAATTTCACTTATTCAGGTAAAAGGCTGAAATTTCCTTTATTTTGGGGCAAAAAGAGAGAAATTCCCCTTATTTTTGGGCAAAATTGCAGAAATTTCCTTTATTATGGGAAAAAATTGCAGAAATTTTCCTTATTTTAGGGCAAAATTGCAGAAATTTCACTTATTTCAGGGTAATAAGTCAGAAATTCCTTTTATTTTGGGGCAAAAAAGACAGAAAATCCCTTTGTTTAGGAGGAAAATCTCAGAAATTCCACTTATTTAGAGGAAAAAAGGCAGAAATTCCCCTTATTTAGGAGCAAAAATTAAGAAATTTCCCTTTTTTATGGCAAAAAGTTATGCATTCCCCTTATTTTCGGGCAAAAAGGCAGAAATTCCCCGTATTTTGGAGCAAAATTGCAGAAATTGCCCTAATTGTGGGGCAAAAATTCAGAAATTCCCTATATGGTGAGGTAAATAACAGAAATTCTCCTTATTTTGGGGCAAAACTCAGAAATTCCACTTATTTGGGGGCAAAATTTCAGAAATTCCCTTATTTTGGAGCAAAATTGCAGAAATTTCACTTATTTTGGGGCAAAATTGCAGAAATTTCACTTATTTCAGGGAAAAAAGGCAGAAATTTTTCTTATTTTGGGGCAAAAGTGCAGACATTTCCCTTATGAGGAAAAATTGCAGAAATTTCTTTTATTTTAGGGCAAAATTGCAGAAATTTCACTTATGTCAGAGAAAAAAAGCAATAATTTTTCCTATTTTGGGGCAAAAAGGCAGAAATTCCCATTATTTTGGGGCAAAAAGGCAGAAATTCACCTTATTTTGGGGTAAAATTGAAGAAATTTCACATATTTCAGGGCAAAAAGGCAGAAATTTCCCTTATTTTGGGGCAAAATTGCAGAAATTTTAATTATTTTAGGGTAATAAATCAGAAAATCCTCTTAGTTTGGGGCAAAAAGACAGAAATTCCCTTTGATTTGGCGGAAAAAGACTGAAATTCCACTTATTTAGAGGCAAAAAGGCAGAAATTCCCCTTATTTTGGAGCACAAATGAAGAAATTTCCCTTTTTTATGGCAAAAAGTTATGCATTCCCCTTATTTTCGGGCAAAAAGACAGAATTTCCCCGTATTTTGGAGCAAAATTGCAGAAATTCCCCAAATTGTGGGGCAAAAAGGCAGAAAATCCCTATATGTTGGGGCAAAAAGAGAGAAATTCTCCTTATTTTGTGACAAAACTCAGAAATTCCACTTATTATGGTGCAAAATTCCAGAAATTTCCCTTATTTTGGGGCAAAATTGCAGAAATTTCACTTATTTCAGAGAAAAAAAAGCAAAAATTTTTCTTATTTTGGGGCAAAAAGGCAGAAATTCCCATTATTTTGGTGCAAAAAGGCAGAAATTCACCTTATTTTGGGGTAAAATTGAAGAAATTTCACATATTTCAGGGCAAAAAGGCAAAAATTTCCCTTATTTTGGGGCAAAATTGCAGAAATTTCACTTATTTCAGGGCATAATTTAAAAATTCCTTTTTTTGGGGGCAAAAAAACAGAAATTCTGTTTATTTTTGGGTAAAAAGGCTAAAATTTCTCTTATTTTGAGGTAAAAAGTCAAAAATTCCTCTTATTTTAGGGCAAAAATGAAGAAATTTCCCTTTTTTGTGGCAAAGGTATACATTCCTTTTACTTTCGGGATAAAAAGCAGAAATTCCCCGTATTTTGAAGCAAAATTGCAGAAATTCTCATAATTTTTGGGCAAAAAGGCTGAAATTCCCCTTATTTTGGGGCAAAAAGAAAGAAAATCTTCTTTTTTCGGGAGCAAACAGTCTGAAATTCCCCTTATTTTGGGGAATAATTGCAGAAATTTCACTTATTTCAGGGTAATAAGTCAGAAATTCCCCTTATTTTGGGGCAAAAAAGACAGAAATTCCCTTTGTTTTGGGGGAAAAAGACAGAAATTCCACTTATTTAGAGGCAAAAAGGCAGAAATTCCCCTTATTTTGGAGCAAAAATGAAATTTCCCTTTTTATGGCAAAAAGGTATGCATTCGCATTATTTTCAGGCAAAAAGGCAGAAATTCCCCGTATTTTGGAGCAAAATTGCAGAAATTCCCCTAATTTTGGAGCAAAAGGCAGAAATTCCCTTTAATTTGGGGCAAAAATCAGAAATTCCCCTTATTTGGGGCAAAATTGCAGAAATTTCACTTATTTTCAGGTAAAAAGGCTGAAATTTCATATATTTTGAGGCAAAAAGGAGAAATTCCCTTTAGTTTGGGGCAAAATTGCAGACATTTCCCATATTATGTGGAAAAATTTCCCTTATTTTAGGGCAAAATTGCAAAAATTTCACTTATTTCAAAAAAAAAAAAGCAAAAATTTTTCTTATTTTGGGGCAAAAATGCAGAAATTATTATTATTTTGGGGCAAAAAGGCAGAAATTCACCTTATTTTGGGGTAAAATTGAAGTAATTTTACATATTTTAGGGCAAAAATGCAGAAATTTCCCTTATTTTGGGGCAAAATTGCAGAAATTTTAATTATTTTAAGGTAATAAGTCAGAAAGTCCCTTTATTTTGGGGCAAAAAGACAAAAATTCTCTTTGTTTTGGGGGAAAAAGACAGAAATTCCACTTATTTAGAGGCAAAAAGGCAGAAATTCCCCTTATTTTGGAGCACAAATGAAGAAAATTTTTTTTATGGCAAAAAGTTATGCATTCCAATTATTTTTGGGCATAAAGACAGAAATTCCCCGTATTTTATAGCAAAATTGCAGAAATTCCCCTAATTGTGGGGCAAAAAGGCAGAAATTCCCTATATGTTGGGGCAAAAAGAGAGAAATTCTCCTTATTTTGGGGCAAAACTCAGAAATTCCACTTATTTTGGGGCAAAATTCCAGAAATTTCCCTTATTTTGGGGCAAAATTGCAGAAATTTGACTTATTTAGGGGCAAAATTGCAGAAATTTCCCTTATTTTGTGGCAAAATTGCAGAAATTTTACTTATTTCATGGAAAAAGGGGAGAAATTTTCCTTATTTTAGGGCAAAAATGCAGAAATTCTTAATATTTTGTGGCAAAAATGCTGAAATTCCCCTTATTTTTAGGTAAAAACGCTGAAATTCCCCTTATTTCAGGGCAAAAAGGCATAAATTTCCATTATTTTGGGGCAAAAAGATAGAAATTCCCCTTATTTTGTGGCAAAAAGTAAGAAATTTCTTTTATTTTGGGGCAAAATTGCAGAAATATCAATTATTTCAGGGCATAATTCAAAAATCCCTTTTATTTTGGGGCAAAAAGACAGAAATTCCATTTATTTTTGGGTAAAAAGGAAGAAATTTCACTTATTTTTAAGTAAAAACGCAAAATTCTCTTATTCTGTGGCAAAAATGAAGAAATTTCCTTTTTTTGTGGCAAAAGGTATACATTCCCCTTACTTTCGGGATAAAAAGCAGAAATTCCCCGTATTTTGAAGCAAAATTGCAGAAATTCTCATAATTTTCAGGCAAAAAGGCAGAAATTCTCCTTATTTTGGGGCAAAAAGACAGAAAATCTCCTTTTTTCGGCAGCAAATAGTCAGAAATTCCCCTTATTCTGGGAAAAAATTCAGAAATTTCCTTTACATTGGTGCAAAATTGCAGAAATTTCTTTTATTTTGGGGCAAAAAAGACAGAAATTTTCTTTGTTTTGGGGGAAAAAGACAGAAATTCCACTTATTTAGAGGCAAAAAGGCATAAATTCTCCTTATTTTAGAGCAAAAATGAAAAAATTTCCCTTTTTATGGCAAAAAAAAAAATTCCCCATTATTTTCAGGCAAAAAGGCAGAAATTCCCCGTACTTTGGAGCAAAATTGCAGAAATTCCCCTATTTTGGTGGCAAAAGGCAGAAATTCCTTTATTTTGGGGCAAATATCAGAAATTCCCCTTATTATGGGGCAAAATTTAAGAAATTTCCTTTATTTTGGGGCAAAATTGCAGGAATTTACCTTATTTTGGGGCAAAATTGCAGAAATTTCCCTTATTTGGGGCAAAATTGAAGAAATTTCACTTATTTTCAGGTAAAAAGGCTGAAATTTCCTTTATTTTGGGGCAAAAAGTGAGAAATTCCCCTTATTTTGGGGCAAAATTGCAGAAATTTCCTTTATTATGGGAAAAAATTGCAGAAATTTCCTTTATTTTAGGGAAAAATTGCAGAAATTTCACTTATTTCAGAGAAATAAAGCAAAAATTTTTCTTATTTTGGGGCAAAAAGGCAGAAATTCCCATTATTTTGGGGCAAAAAGGCAGAAATTCACCTTATTTTGGGGTAAAATTGCAGAAATTTCACATATTTCAAGGCAAAAAGGCAGAAATTTCCCTTTTTTGGGGGCAAAATTGCAGAAATTTCACTTATTTCAGGGTAATAAGTCAGAAATTCCTTTTATTTTGTGGCAAAAAAGACAGAAAATCCCTTTGTTTTGGGGAAAATTGAAGAAATTCCACTTATTTAGAGGAAAAAAGGCAGAAATTCCCCTTATTTAGGAGCAGAAATTTAGAAATTTCCCTTTTTTATGGCAAAAAGTTATGCATTCCCCTTATTTTCGGGCAAAAAGGCAGAAATTCCCCGTATTTTGGAGCAAAATTGCAGAAATTGCACTAATTGTGGGGCAAAAATGCAGAAATTCACTATATGGTGGGGCAAAAAACAGAAATTCTCCTTATATTGGGGCAAAACTCAGAAATTCCACTTATTTGGGGGGAAAATTTCAGAAATTTCCCTTATTTTGGAGCAAAATTGCAGAAATTTCACTTATTTTGGGGCAAAAAGGCAGAAATTCCTATTATTTTGGTGCAAAAAGGCAGAAATTTCCCTTATTTTGGGGCAAAATTGCAGAAATTTCACTTATTTCAGGGCATAATTTAAAAATTCCTTTTATTTTGGGGCAAAAAAACAGAAATTCCGTTTATTTTTGTGTAAAAAGGCTAAAATTTCTCCTATTTTGAGTTAAAAAGGCAGAAATTCCTCTTATTTTAGGGCAAAAATGAAGAAATTTCCCTTTTTTGTGGCAAAAGGTATACATTCCTTTTACTTTCGGGATAAAAAGCAGAAATTCCCCGTATTTTGAAGCAAAATTGCAGAAATTCTCATAATTTTCGGGCAAAAAGGCAGAAATTCTCCTTATTTTGGGGCAAAAAGACAGAAAATCTTCTTTTTTCGGGAGAAAACAGTCAGAAATTCCCCTTATTTTGGGGCAAAATTGCAGAAATTTCCCTTATTTTGGTGAAAAATTGCAGAAATTTCACTTATAAGTCAGAAATTCCCCTTATTTTAGGGCAAAAAAGAGAGAAATTCCATTTGTTTTGGGGGAAAAAAGACAGAAATTCCACTTATTTAGAGGCAAAAAGGCAGAAATTCCCCTTATTTTGGAGCAAAAATGAAGAAATTTCTTTTTTTATGGTAAAAAAGTATGCATTCCCATTATTTTCAGGCAAAAAGGCAGAAATTCCCCATATTTTGGAGCAAAATTGCAGAAATTCCCCTAATTTTGGGGCAAAAGGCAGAAATTCCCTTTATTTTGGGGCAAAAATCAGAAATCTCCCTTATTTTGGGGCAAAAAAGACAGAAATTTCCTTTCTTTTGGGGGGAAAAGACAGAAATTCCACTTATTTAGAGGCAAAAAGGCAGAAATTCCCCTTATTTTGGAGCAAAAATGAAGAAATTTCCCTTTTTTTATGGCAAAAAGGTATGCATTCCCATTATTTTCAGGCAAAAAGGCAGAAATTCCCTGTATTTTGGAGCAAAATTGCAGAAATTTCCCTAATTGTGGGGCAAAAAGGCAGAAATTCCCTATATGGTGGGGAAATAAGACAGATATTCTCCTTATTTTGGGGCAAAACTCAAAAATTCCACTTATTTTGAGGCAAAATTCAAGAATTTTCCCTTATTTTGGAGCAAAATTGCAGAAATTTCACTTATTTTGGGGCAAAATTGAAGAAATTTCACTTATTTCAGGGTAAAAAAGCAGAAATTATCCTTATTTTGGGGCAAAAATGCAGAAATTCCCCTTATTTTGAGGTAAAAAGGCTGAAATTCCTTTTATTTGAGGGCAAAAAGGCAGAAATTTCCCTTATTTTGGGGCAAAAAGACAGAAATTCCCCTTATTTTGTGGCAAAAAGGCAGAAATTTCTTTTATTTTGGGGCAAAATTGCAGAAATTTCATTTATTTCAAGGTAATAAGTCAGAAATTGCCCTTATTTTGGGACAAAAAAGACAGAAATTCCCTTTGTTTTGGGGGAAAAAGACAGAAATTCCTCTTATTTAGAGGCAAAAAGGCAGAAATTCCCCTTATTTTGGAGCAAAAATGAAAAAGTTTCCCTTTTTTTGGCAAAAAACTATGCATTCCCATTATTTTAAGGCAAAAAGGCAGAAATTCCTTGTATTTTGGAGCAAAATTGCAGTAATTCCCCTAATTTTTGGGCAAAAGGCAGAAATTCCCTTTATTTTGGAGTAAAAATCAGAAATTCCCTTTATTTTGAGGCAAAATTCCAGAAATTTCTTTTTTTGGGGGGCAAAATTGCAGGAATTTATCTTATTTTGGGGCTAAATTGCAGAAATTTCTCTTATTTGGGGCAAAATTGCAGAAATTTCACTTATTTTCATTTAAAAAGGCTGAAATTTCCTTTATTTTGGGACAAAAGGGAAGAAATTCCCTTCATTTTGGGGCAAAAAAGACAGAAATTCCCTTTGTTTTGGGGTAAAAAACAGAAATTCCCCTTATTTTGGGAAAAAATTTCAGAAATTTTCCTTATTATAAGGAAAAATTGCAGAAATTTTCTTTATTTTAGGGCAAAATTGCAGAAATTTCACTTATTTCAGATTAAAAAAGCAAAAGTTTTTTCTTATTTTGGGGCAAAAAGGCAGAAATTCCCATTATTTTGGGGCAAAATGCAGAAATTCACCTTATTTTGGGGCAAAATTGCAGAAATTTCACTTATTTCAGGGTAATAAGTCAGAAATTTTCCTAATTTTGGGGCAAAAAAGACAGAAATTCTCTTTGTTTTGTGGAAAAAGACAGAAATTCCACTTATTTAGAGGCAAAAAGGCAGAAATTCCCCTTATTTTGGAGCAAAAATGAAGAAATTTCCCTTTTCTATGGCAAAATGGTATGCATTTCCCTTATTTTCAGGAAAAAAGGCAGAAATTCCCTGCATTTTGGAGCAAAATTGCAGAAATTCCCCTAATTGTGGGTCAAAAAGGCAGAAATTCCTCGTATTTTGGAGCAAAATTGCAGAAATTCCCCTAATTGTGGGGCAAAAAGGCAAAAATTTCCTATATGTTGGGGCAAAAAGACAGAAATAATTCTTATTTTAGGGCAAAACTCAGAAATTCCACTTATTTTGGGGCAAAATTGCAGAAATTTCACTTATTTCAGGGAAAAAAGCAGAAATTTTACTTATTTTCTGGCAAAAAGCAGAAATTCCTAATATTTTGTGGCAAAAATGCAGAAATTCCCCTTATTTTGAGGTAAAAAGGCTGAAATTCCCTTTATTTGGTGGCAAAAAGGCAGAAATTCACCTTATTTTGGGGCAAAATTTCAGAAATTTCACTTATTTCAGAGTAATAAGTCAGAAATTCCCATTATTTGGGGGCAAAAAGGTCAGAAATTCCCTTTGTTTTGGGGGAAAATGACAGAAATTCCACTTATTTAGAGGCACAAAATGCAGAAATTCCACTCATTTTGGAGCAAAAATGAAGAAATTTCACTTTTTTATGGCAAAAAGGTATGCATTCCCCTTATTTTCGGGCAAAAAGGCAGAAATTCCCCGTGTTTTGGAGCAAAATTGCAGTAATTTCACTTATTTTCAGTTAAAAAGGCTGAAATTTCCTTTATTTTGGAGCAATAAAGGAGAAATTCCTTTTATTTTGGGGCAAAATTGCAGAAATTTTCTTTATTATGGGGCAAGAAGCAGAAATTCTGTAAATTTTGTGGCAAAAATGCAGAAATTCCCCTTATTTTGAGGTAAAAAGGCTGAAATTCCCCTTATTTGGGGGCAAAAAGGCAGAAATTTCCCTTATTTTGGGACAAAATTGCAGAAATTTTACTTATTTCAGGGTAATAAGTCAGAAATTCCCCTTATTTTGGGGCAAAAGTGACATAAATTCCCTTTGTTTTGGGGGAAAAAGACAGATATTCCACATATTTAGAGGTAAAAAGGCAGAAATTCTCCTTATTTTGGGGCAAAAATGAAGAAATTTCTATTTTATATGGCAAAAAGGTATGCATTCCCCTTATTTTCGGAGAAAGGGGCAGAAATTCCCCGTATTTTGGTGCAAAATTGCAGAAATTCCCCTATTTGTGGGGCAAAAAGGCAGAAATTCCCTATATGTTGGGGCAAAAAGACAGAAATTCTCCTTATTTTGGGGCAAAACTCAGAAATTCCACTTATTTTGGAGCAAAATTGCAGAAATTTCACTTATTTCAGGGAAAAATGCAGATATTTTCCTTATTTTGGGGCAAAAATGCAGAAATTCCTAATATTTTGTGGCAAAAACGCAGAAATTTCCTTTATTTTGAGGTAAAAAGGCTGAAATTCCCCTTATTTGGGTACAAAAAGGCAGAAATTTCGTTTATTTTTGGTCAAAATTGCAGAAATTTCACTTATTTCAGGGTAATAAGTCAGAAATTTTCCTTATTTTGGGGCAAAAGAGACAAAAATTCCTTTTGTTTTGGGGGAAAAAAAGAAATTCCACTTATTTAGAGGCAAAAAGGCAGAAATTCCCCTTATTTTGGAGCAAAAATGAAAAAAATTCACTTTTTTATGGCAAAAAGGTAAGCATTCTTATTTTCGGTCAAAAAGGAAGAAATCCCCCGTATTTTGGAGCAAAATTGCAGAAATTCCCCTAATTTTGGGGCAAAAGGTAGAAATTCCCTTTATTTTGGGGCAAAAATCAGAAATTCCCCTTATTTTGGGGCAAAATTCCAGAAATTTTCTATATTTTGGGGCAAAATTGCAGTAATTTACCTTATTTTGGGGCAAAATTTCAGAAATTTTCCTTATTTGGGGCCAAATTCCAGAAATTTCACTTATTTTAAGGTAAAAAGGATGATATTTAATTTATTTTGGGGCAAATAGGGAGAAATTCTCCTTATTTGGGGCAAAATTGCAGTAATTTTTCTTATTTTAGGTCAAAAAGTCAGAAATTCGGTATATTTTGTTGCAAAAAGGGAGAAAATTTTCTTATTTAGAGGTAATAAGTTTGAAATTCCCCTTATTTGGGCCAAAAAGTCTAAAATTCCCCATATTTGGGGGCAAAAAGGCAGAAATTTCACTTATTTTGGAGAAAAATTGCAGAAATTTCAATCATTTCAGGGAAAATAGGCAGAAATTTTTCTTATTTTGGGGCAGAAAGGCAGAAATTCCTAATATTTTGTGGCAAAAATGCAGAAATTCCCCTTATTTTGAGGTAAAAAGGCTGGAATTCCCCTTATTTGGTGGCAAAAAGGCAAAAATTTCCCTTATGTTGGGGCCAAAGTGCAGAAATATCACTTATTTTAGGGAAAAAAATGCAGAAATTTTCTCTATTTTGGGGCAAAAAAGAGAGAAATTCTCTTTGTTTTGGGAAAAAAGACAGAAATTCCACTTATTTAGAGGCAAAAAGGAAGAAATTTCGTTATTTTGGAGCAAAAATGAAGAAATTTCCCTTTTTTATGGCAAAAAGGTATGCATTCCCCTTATTTTCAGGCAAAAAGGCAGAAATTCCCCTTATTTTGGGGCAAAAAAATGAAATCCCTAATTTTTGGCTAAAATTGAAGAAATTTCACTTATTTCGGGACAAAAAGGCAGAAATTCCAATTAATTTCGGGCAAAAAGGAAGAAATGACCCGTATTTTAGAGCAAAATTGCAGAAATTCCCCTAATATTGGTGCAAAAATGCAGAAATTCCCTTTATTTTGGGGTAAAAAGGCAGAAATTCTCCATATTTTGGTGCAAAAATCAGAAATTTCCCTTATTTTGAGGTAAAATGCTGAAATTCCTCATATTTTGGGCCAAAAGGCAGAAATTTCCCTTATTTTGGGGCAAATTTGCAGAAATTTCACTTATTATGGAGAAAAATTGCAGAAATTTCCCTTATTTAAGGCAAAATTGCAGAAATTTCACTAATTGTGGGGCAAAAAGGAAGAAATTCTCTATATTTTGGGGCAAAACTCAGAAATTCCACTTATTTTGGGGCAAAATTCCAGAAATTTCCCTTATTTTGGGGCAAAATTGCAGAAATTTCACTTATTTTGAAACAAAATTGCAGAAATTTCACTTATTTCAGGGAAAAAAGGCAGAAATTTCTCTTATTTTAGGGCAAAAAGGCAGAAATTTCTTTTATTTTGGTACAAAATTTAGAAATTCCCTATATTTTGAGGTAAAAAGGCTGAAATTCCCCTTATTTGGGGGCAAAAAGGTAGAAATTTCCCTTATATTGGGGCAAAATTGCAGAAATTTCACTTATTTCAAGGTAATAAGTCAGAAATTTTCCTTATTTTGGGGCAAAAAATACAGAAATTCCCTTTGTTTTGGGGGAAAAAGATAGAAATTCCATTTATTTAGAGGCAAAGAAGCAGAAATTTTCTTTATTTCGGAGCAAAAATGAAGAAATTTCCTTTTTTTATGGCAAAAAGTTATGCATTCTTCTTATTTTCAGGCAAAAAGGCAGAAATTCCTCATATTTTGGGGCAAAAGGCAGAAATTCCCATTATTTTGGGGCAAAAGGGCACAAATTTAACTTATTTTTGGGCAAAATTGCAGAAATTTCATTTATTTCAGGGCAAAAAGTCTGAAATTCCACTTATTTTGGGGCAAAAAGCAGAAATTTCTTTATTATGGTACAAAATTGAAAAAATTTTTCTTATTTTGGAACAAAAAGGCAGAAATTCCCCATATTTTGTGGCAAAAGGCAGTAATTCTTCTTATTTTGAGGTAAAATGCAGAAATTCCCCTTATTTAGAGGTAAAATGCAGAAATTCCCCATATATTGGTGGAAAATGCAGAAATTCCCTTTATTTTGGGGTAAAAGGAAGAAATTAACCGTATTTTGAAGCAAAATTGCAAAAATTCTCATAATTTTCAGGCAAAAAGTAAGAAATTCTTATTTTGGGGCAAAAAGACAGAAAATCTCCTTTTTTCGGGAGCATAAAGTCAGAAATTTTTCTTATTTTGGGGCAAAATTGTGGAAATTTCCTTTACATTGGGGTAAAATTGCAGAAATTCCTCGTATTTTGGAGCAAAATTGCAGAAATTCCCCTAATTGTGGGGCAAAAAGGCAAAAATTTCCTATATGTTGGGGCAAAAAGACAGAAATAATCCTTATTTTAGGGCAAAACTCAGAAATTCCACTTATTTTGGGGCAAAATTGCAGAAATTTCACTTATTTCAGGGAAAAAAGCAGAAATTTTTCTTATTTTCTGGCAAAAAGCAGAAATTCCTAATATTTTGTGGCAAAAATGCAGAAATTCCCCTTATTTTGAGGTGAAAAGGCTGAAATTCCCTTTATTTGGTGGCAAAAAGGCAGAAATTCACCTTATTTTGGGGCAAAATTTCAGAAATTTCACTTATTTCAGAGTAATAAGTCAGAAATTCCCATTATTTGGGGGCAAAAAGGTCAGAAATTCCGTTTGTTTTGGGGGAAAATGACAGAAATTCCACTTATTTAGAGGCACAAAATGCAGAAATTCCACTCATTTTGGAGCAAAAATGAAGAAATTTCACTTTTTTATGGCAAAAAGGTATGCATTCCCCTTATTTTCGGGCAAAAAGGCAGAAATTCCCCGTGTTTTGGAGCAAAATTGCAGTAATTTCACTTATTTTCAGTTAAAAAGGCTGAAATTTCCTTTATTTTGGAGCAATAAAGGAGAAATTCCTTTTATTTTGGGGCAAAATTGCAGAAATTTTCTTTATTATGGGGCAAGAAGCAGAAATTCTGTAAATTTTGTGGCAAAAATGCAGAAATTCCCCTTATTTTGAGGTAAAAAGGCTGAAATTCCCCTTATTTGGGGGCAAAAAGGCAGAAATTTCCCTTATTTTGGGACAAAATTGCAGAAATTTTACTTATTTCAGGGTAATAAGTCAGAAATTCCCCTTATTTTGGGGCAAAAGTGACATAAATTCCCTTTGTTTTGGGGGAAAAAGACAGATATTCCACATATTTAGAGGTAAAAAGGCAGAAATTCTCCTTATTTTGGGGCAAAAATGAAGAAATTTCTATTTTATATGGCAAAAAGGTATGCATTCCCCTTATTTTCGGAGAAAGGGGCAGAAATTCCCCGTATTTTGGTGCAAAATTGCAGAAATTCCCCTATTTGTGGGGCAAAAAGGCAGAAATTCCCTATATGTTGGGGCAAAAAGACAGAAATTCTCCTTATTTTGGGGCAAAACTCAGAAATTCCACTTATTTTGGAGCAAAATTGCAGAAATTTCACTTATTTCAGGGAAAAATGCAGATATTTTCCTTATTTTGGGGCAAAAATGCAGAAATTCCTAATATTTTGTGGCAAAAACGCAGAAATTTCCTTTATTTTGAGGTAAAAAGGCTGAAATTCCCCTTATTTGGGTACAAAAAGGCAGAAATTTCCTTTATTTTTGGTCAAAATTGCAGAAATTTCACTTATTTCAGGGTAATAAGTCAGAAATTTTCCTTATTTTGGGGCAAAAGAGACAAAAATTCCTTTTGTTTTGGGGGAAAAAAAGAAATTCCACTTATTTAGAGGCAAAAAGGCAGAAATTCCCCTTATTTTGGAGCAAAAATGAAAAAATTTCACTTTTTTATGGCAAAAAGGTAAGCATTCTTCTTATTTTCGGTCAAAAAGGAAGAAATCCCCCGTATTTTGGAGCAAAATTGCAGAAATTCCCCTAATTTTGGGGCAAAAGGTAGAAATTCCCTTTATTTTGGGGCAAAAATCAGAAATTCCCCTTATTTTGGGGCAAAATTCCAGAAATTTTCTATATTTTGGGGCAAAATTGCAGTAATTTACCTTATTTTGGGGCAAAATTTCAGAAATTTTCCTTATTTGGGGCCAAATTCCAGAAATTTCACTTATTTTAAGGTAAAAAGGATGATATTTAATTTATTTTGGGGCAAATAGGGAGAGATTCTCCTTATTTGGGGCAAAATTGCAGTAATTTTTCTTATTTTAGGTCAAAAAGTCAGAAATTCGGTATATTTTGTTGCAAAAAGGGAGAAAATTTTCTTATTTAGAGGTAATAAGTTTGAAATTCCCCTTATTTGGGCCAAAAAGTCTAAAATTCCCCATATTTGGGGGCAAAAAGGCAGAAATTTCACTTATTTTGGAGAAAAATTGCAGAAATTTCAATCATTTCAGGGAAAATAGGCAGAAATTTTTCTTATTTTGGGGCAGAAAGGCAGAAATTCCTAATATTTTGTGGCAAAAATGCAGAAATTCCCCTTATTTTGAGGTAAAAAGGCTGGAATTCCCCTTATTTGGTGGCAAAAAGGCAAAAATTTCCCTTATGTTGGGGCCAAAGTGCAGAAATATCACTTATTTTAGGGAAAAAAATGCAGAAATTTTCTCTATTTTGGGGCAAAAAAGCGAGAAATTCTCTTTGTTTTGGGAAAAAAGACAGAAATTCCACTTATTTAGAGGCAAAAAGGAAGAAATTTCGTTATTTTGGAGCAAAAATGAAGAAATTTCCCTTTTTTATGGCAAAAAGGTATGCATTCCCCTTATTTTCAGGCAAAAAGGCAGAAATTCCCCTTATTTTGGGGCAAAAAAATGAAATCCCTAATTTTTGGCTAAAATTGAAGAAATTTCACTTATTTCGGGACAAAAAGGCAGAAATTCCAATTAATTTCGGGCAAAAAGGAAGAAATGACCCGTATTTTAGAGCAAAATTGCAGAAATTCCCCTAATATTGGTGCAAAAATGCAGAAATTCCCTTTATTTTGGGGTAAAAAGGCAGAAATTCTCCATATTTTGGTGCAAAAATCAGAAATTTCCCTTATTTTGAGGTAAAATGCTGAAATTCCTCATATTTTGGGCCAAAAGGCAGAAATTTCCCTTATTTTGGGGCAAATTTGCAGAAATTTCACTTATTATGGAGAAAAATTGCAGAAATTTCCCTTATTTAAGGCAAAATTGCAGAAATTTCACTAATTGTGGGGCAAAAAGGAAGAAATTCTCTATATTTTGGGGCAAAACTCAGAAATTCCACTTATTTTGGGGCAAAATTCCAGAAATTTCCCTTATTTTGGGGCAAAATTGCAGAAATTTCACTTATTTTGAAACAAAATTGCAGAAATTTCACTTATTTCAGGGAAAAAAGGCAGAAATTTCTCTTATTTTAGGGCAAAAAGGCAGAAATTTCTTTTATTTTGGTACAAAATTTAGAAATTCCCTATATTTTGAGGTAGAAAGGCTGAAATTCCCCTTATTTGGGGGCAAAAAGGTAGAAATTTCCCTTATATTGGGGCAAAATTGCAGAAATTTCACTTATTTCAAGGTAATAAGTCAGAAATTTTCCTTATTTTGGGGCAAAAAATACAGAAATTCCCTTTGTTTTGGGGGAAAAAGATAGAAATTCCATTTATTTAGAGGCAAAGAAGCAGAAATTTTCTTTATTTCGGAGCAAATTTGAAGAAATTTCCTTTTTTTATGGCATAAAGTTATGCATTCTTCTTATTTACAGGCAAAAAGGCAGAAATTCCTCATATTTTGGGGCAAAAGGCAGAAATTCCCATTATTTTGGGGCAAAAGGGCACAAATTTAACTTATTTTTGGGCAAAATTGCAGAAATTTCATTTATTTCAGGGCAAAAAGTCTGAAATTCCACTTATTTTGGGGCAAAAAGCAGAAATTTCTTTTATTATGGTACAAAATTGAAGAAATTTTTCTTATTTTGGAACAAAAAGGCAGAAATTCCCCATATTTTGGGGCAAAAGGCAGTAATTCTTCTTATTTTGAGGTAAAATGCAGAAATTCCCCTTATTTAGAGGTAAAATGCAGAAATTCCCCATATATTGGTGGAAAATGCAGAAATTCCCTTTATTTTGGGGCTAAAAGGAAGAAATTAACCGTATTTTGAAGCAAAATTGCAAAAATTCTCATAATTTTCAGGCAAAAAGGCAGAAATTCTTATTTTGGGGCAAAAAGACAGAAAATCTCCTTTTTTCGGGAGCATAAAGTCAGAAATTTTTCTTATTTTGGGGCAAAATTGCGGAAATTTCCTTTACATTGGGGCAAAATTGCAGAAATTTCTCTTATTTTGGGGCAAAATTGCAGAAATTTCACTTATTTCAGAAAAAAGGCAGAAATTTTTTTATTTTGGGGCATAAAGACAGAAATTTCTTTTATTTTGGTACAAAATTGCAGAAAGTTTTCTTATTTTGGGGCAAAAAGACAGAAATTCCCCATATTTAGGGGCAAAAAAGACAGAAATTCCCTTTGTTTTGGGGGAAAAAGACAGAAATTCCACTTATTTAGAGGCAAAAAGGCAGAAATTCTTATTTTAGAGCAAAAATGAAAAAATTTTCCTTTTTATGGCAAAAAGGTATGCATCCCCATTATTTTCAGGCAAAAAGGCAGAAATTCCCCATATTTTGGGGCAAAAGGCAGTAATTCTTCTTATTTTGAGGTAAAATGCAGAAATTCCCCTTATTTAGAGGTAAAATGCAGAAATTCCCCATATATTGGTGGAAAATGCAGAAATTCCCTTTATTTTGGGGCTAAAAGGAAGAAATTAACCGTATTTTGAAGCAAAATTGCAAAAATTCTCATAATTTTCAGGCAAAAAGGCAGAAATTCTTATTTTGGGGCAAAAAGACAGAAAATCTCCTTTTTTCGGGAGCATAAAATCAGAAATTTCTCTTATTTTGGGGCAAAATTGCAGAAATTTCACTTATTTCAGAAAAAAGGCAGAAATTTTTTTATTTTGGGGCATAAAGACAGAAATTTCTTTTATTTTGGTACAAAATTGCAGAAAGTTTTCTTATTTTAGGGCAAAAAGGCAGAAATTCCCCATATTTTGGGGCAAAAAGGCAGAAATTCCCCTTATTTTGAGGTAAAAAGGCTGAAATTCCCCTTATTTTCGGGCAAAAAGTCCGAAATTCCCTTTATTTTGGTGCAAAAAGACAGAAATTTTGTTTATTTTTAGGGAAAAGGCACAAATTGCACTTATTTTGAGTCAAAAAGGTGGAAAATCCCCTTATTTTGGGGCAAAAATGAAGAAATTTCCCTTTTTTATGGCAAAAAGGTAAACATTCCCTGTATTTTCAAGCAAAAAGGCAGAAATTCCCCATATTTTGGAGCAAAATTGCAGAAATTCCCCTAATTTTGGGGCAAAAGGCAGAAATTCCCTCTATTTTGGGGCAAAAATCAGAAATTCCTTTTATTTTGGGGCAAAATTCAAGAAATTTTCATTATTTTGGGGCAAAATTGCAGGAATTTATCTTATTTTGGGGCAAAATTGCAGAAATTTCTTTTATTTGGGGCAAAATTGCAGAAATTTCTCTTATTTTCAGGTAAAAAGTCTGAAATTTCCTTTATTTTGGGCAAAAAGGAAGAAATTCCCCTTATTTTGGGGCAAAACTGCAAAAAATTTCCTTATTTTGGGGCAAAAAGGCAGAAATTCCTTATATTTTGTGGCAAAAAGGCAGAAATTTCCATTATTTTGAGGTAATAAGGTTGAAATTCCCCTTATTTTGGGGCAAAAAGGCAGAAATTCTTTTTATTTTGAGGTAAAATTGCCGAAATTTCAAATATTCCAGGTCAAAATGGCAGAAATTCCCCTTATTTTGGGGCAAAAAGATGAAATCCCTAATTTTTGGCGATAATTGAAGAAATTTCACTTATTTCATTACAAAAAGCCAGAAATTCCAATTAATTTTGGGCAAAAAGGCAGAAATGACCCGTATTATGGAGCAAAATTGCAGAAATTCCCCTAATATTGGTGCAAAAATGCAGAAATTCCCTTTATTATGAGGCAAAAATGCAGAAATTCTCCATATTTTGGTGCAAAAATCAGAAATTTCCCTTATTTTGAGGTAAAATTCTCAAATTCCCCAAATTTTAGGGCAAAAGGCAAAAATTTCCCTTATTTTGGGGCAAATTTGGAGAAATTTCACTTATTTCAGCATAATAAGTCCGAAATTTTCCTTATTTTGAGGCAAACGAGACAGAAATTCCCTTTGTTTTGGGGGAAAAACAGAAATTCCACTTATTTAGAGGCAAAAAGTCAAAAGTTCTCCTTATTTTGGAGCAAAAATGAAGAAATTTCCCTTTTTTATGGCAAAAAAGTTTGCATTCTTCTTATTTTTGGGCAAAAAGGCAGATATTCCCCAAATTTTGGGGCAAAAGGCAGAATTTCCCCTTATTTTGGGGCAAATTGCAGAAATTTCCCTTATTTTGGGGCAAAAATGAAGAAATTTCCCTTTTTTATGGCAAAAAGTTATACATTCCCCTTATTTTCGGGTAAAAAGGCAGAAATTCCTCGTATTTTGGAGCAAAATTGCAGAAATTCCCCTAATTGTGGGGCAAAAAGGCAGAAATATTCCTTATTTTGGGGCAAAGTCAGAATTTTCACTTATTTTGGGGCAAAATTCAGAAAAATTTCCTTATTTTGGGGCAAAATTGCAGAAATGTCACTTATTTTGGGGCAAAAGTGCAGAAATTTCACTTATTTCAGGGAAAGAAGGCAGACATTTTCTTTATTTGGGGCAAAAAGGCAGAAATTCCTAATATTTTGTGCCAAAATTCAGAAATTCCTTTTATTTTGAGGTAAAAAGGCTGAAATTCCCCTTATTTGCGGGCAAAAAGGCAGAAATTTCCCTTATATTGTGGCAAAATTTCAGAAATTTCACTTATTTCAGGGTAATAAGTCAGAAATTTTTCTTATTTTGGGGCAAAAAAGACGGAAATTCCCTTTGTTTTGGGGGAAAAAGACAAAAATTCCACTTATCTAGAGGCAAAAAAGCAGAAATTCCCTTTATTTTGGAGCAAAAATAAAAAAAAATTTCCTTTTTTTATGGCAAAAACGTATGCATTCTTCTTATTTTCAGGCAAATAGGCAGAAATTACCCATATTTTGGGGCAAAAGGCAGAAATTCCTCTTATTTTGGGGCAAAAAGGCTCAAATTTCCCTTATTTTTGGGCAAAATTGCAGAAATTTCATTTATTGTAGGTCAAAAAGTCAGAAATTTCCCTTGTTTTGGGGCCAAAAGCAGAAATTTTTTTTATTATGGTACAAAATTGAAGAAATTTTCCTTATTTTGGAACAAAAAGACAGAAATTCCCCATATTTTGGGGCAAGAGGCAGAAATTCTTCTTATTTTGAGGTAAAATGCAGAAATTCCCCTTATTTAGAGATAAAATGCAGAAATTCACCAAATATTTGGGGAAAATGCAGAAATTCCCTTTATTTTGGGGCTAAAAGGCAGAAATTCCCAGTATTTTGAAGCAAAATTGGAGAAATTCTCATAATTTTTGGGCAAAAAGGCAGAAATTCTCCTTATTTTGGGGCAAAAAAACAGAAAATTTTTTTTTCGGGAGCATAAAGTCAGAAATGCCTTTTATTTTGGGGCAAAATTGCAGAAATTTCACTTATTTCAGAAAAAATGCAGAAATTTTCTTATTTTGGGGCAAAAAGGCAGAAATTTCTTTTATTTTGGTACAAAATTGCAGAAATTTTTCTTATTTTGGGGCAAAAAGGCAGAAATTACCCATATTTTGGGGCAAAACGGCAGAAATTCCCCTTATTTTGAGGTAAAAAGGCTGAAATTCCCTTTAATTTCGGGCAAAAAGTCAGAAATTCCCCTTATTTTGGTGCAAAAAGACAGAAATTTCATTTATTTTTGGGGAAAAGTCAAAAAGGCGGAAAATCCCCTTATTTTGGGGCAAAAATGAAGAAATTTCCCTTGTTTATGGCAAAAAGGTAAACATTCCCTTTATTTTTGGGCAAAAAAGCAAAAATTCCCCATATTTTGGAGCAAAATTGCAGAAATTTCCCTAATTTTGGGGCAAAAAAGCAGAAATTCCTCTTATTTTGGGGTAAA
This sequence comes from Micromys minutus, assembly GCF_963924665.1. NCBI lineage: Eukaryota > Metazoa > Chordata > Mammalia > Rodentia > Muridae > Micromys > Micromys minutus. The sequence goes on along the minus strand of NW_027667467.1, from coordinate 6,656,712 downwards.
ACTGCAGAAATTTCACTTATTTCGCAGCAAAATGGCAGAAATTCCCCTTATTTTCTGCGAAAAAGGCAGAAAATCCCCGTATTTTGGAGCAAAATTGCAGAAATTCACCTAATTTTGGGGTAAAAAATACAGTAATTTTTATTATTTTGAGGCAAAACGGCAAAAATTCTCATTATTTTGGGGCAAAAGGCAGAAATTCCCCTTATTTTATTGCAAAATTGCAGAAATTTCCCTTATTTGGGGGCAAAAAAACAGAAATTCCCCTTATTTTTGGGCAAAATTGCAGAAATTTCTCTTCTTATGGGAAAAAATTGCAGAAATTTCCCTTATTTTAGGGCAAATTTGCAGAAATTTCACTTATTTCAGAGAAAAAAAAGCAAAAATTTTTCTTATTTTGGGGCAAAAAGGCAGAAATTCCCATTATTTTGGGGCAAAAATGCAGGAATTCACCTTATTTTGGGCTAAAATTGCAGAAATTTCACATATTTCAGGGCAAAAAGACAGAAATTTCCCTTATTTTGGGGCAAAAATGAAGAAATTTCCCTGGACAAAAAGCAGAAATTTTTTTTATATTGGTACAAAATTGAAGAAATTTTCCTTATTTTGAAACAAAAAGGCAGAAATTCCCCATATTTTGGGGCAAAAGGCAGAAATTCCCCTTATTTTGAGGTAAAAAGGCTGAAATTCCCCTTCTTTTGGGGCAAAAAGGCCGAAATTCTTTTTATTTTGGGGTAAAATTGCAGAAATTTCAAATATTTCAGGGCAAAATGGCAGAAATTCTGCTTTTTTGGGGGCAAAAAAATGAAATCCCTAATTTTTGGCTAAAATTGCAGATATTTCACTTATCTCGAAACAAAAAGGCAGAAATTCCACTTAATTTCGGGCAAAAAGGCAGAAATGACCCGTATTTTGGAGCAAAAAGGTGAAATTCCCCTTAATTTGAGGTAAAATGCTGAAATTCCTCATATTTTGGGGCAAAAGGCAGAAATTCTCCTCATTTTGGGGCAAAAAGGCACAAATTTCATTTATTTTTGGGCAAAATTGCAGAAATTTCATTTATTTTTGGGTAAAAAGTCAGAAATTCCCCTTTTTTGGGGGCAAAAAGCAGAAATTTCTTTTATTATGGTACAAAATTGAAGAAATTTTCCTTATTTTGGAACAAAAAGGAAGAAATTCCCCATATTTTGAGGCAAAATGCAGAAATTCCCTTTATTTTGGGGCTAAAAGGCAGAAATTCCCCGTATTTTGAAGCAAAATTGCAGAAATTCTCATAATTTTAGGGCAAAAAGGCTGAAATTCTCCTCATTTAGGGCAAAATTGCAGAATTTTCCTTTACTTTAGGAAAAAATTGCAGAAGTATTTTCTTATTATGGGGCAAAATTGCAGAAATTTCACTTATTTCAGGGAAAAAAGGCTGAAATTTCTCTTATTTTGGGGCAAAAAGGCAAAAATTTCTTTTATTTTGGTACAAAATTGCAGAAATTTTTCTTATTTTGGGGCAAAAAGGCAGAAATTCCCCATACTTTGGGGCAAAATGCAGAAATTCCCCTTATTTTGAGGAAAAAAGGCTGAAATTCCCCTTATTTTGGGGCAAGAAAATAGAAATTCCTCTTATTTTGGGGCAAAAAGCAGACATTTCAATTATTTTGGGGAAAAAATTTAGAAATTTAAATTATTTCAGGGCAAAAAGTCAGAAATTCCCCTTATTTTGGGTCAAAAAGACAGAAATTCCGTTTATTTTGGGGGAAAAGTCAGAAATTGCACTTATTTTGAGTAAAAAAGGCGGAAAATCCCCTTATTTTGAAGTAAAAATGAAGAAATTTCCCTTTTTATGGCTAAAAGGTATACATTCCCTTTATTTTCAGGCAAAAAGGCAGATATTTCTAGTATTTTGGAGAAAAATTGCAGAAATTCCTATAATTTTGGGGCAAAAACACAGAAATTCCCCTTATTTTGGGGTAAAACTGCAGAAATTTCACTTATTTTGCGGCAAAATGGCAGAAATTCCCCTTATTTTCGGCGAAAAAAGGCAGAAAATCCCTGTATTTTGGAGCAAATTGCAAAAATTCACCTAATTTTGGGGTAAAACATGCAGTAATTTTCTTTGTTTTGGGGCAAAAAGGCAGAAATTCCTCTTATTTTGGGGCAAAAGGCAGAAATTCCCCTTATATTAGGGCAAAATTGCAGAAATTTCCCTTATTTGGGGACAAAAACAGAAATTTCCTTTATTTTGGGGCAAAATTGCAGAAAATTCTTTTATTATGGGGAAAAATTGCAGAAATTTTTTTTTATTTTAAAGCAAAATTGCAGAAATTTCACTTATTTCAGAGAAAAAAAGCAAAAATTTTTCTTATTTTCGGGCAAAAAGGCAGAAATTCCCATTATTTTGGGGCAAAAAGGCAGAAATTCACGTTATTTTGGGGTAAAATTGCAGAAATTTCACATATTTCAGGGCAAAAATGCAGAAATTCCCTTTATTTTGTGGCAAAAAGGCAGAAATTTCCGTTAATTGGGGCAGAAAAGCAAAAATTTTCCTTATTTGGGGGCAATAAGGCAGAAATTCCCCATATTTTGTGGCAAAAAGGCACAAATTCCCCTTATTTGGAGGTAAAATTCTGAAATTCTCCTTATTTTGGCAAAAAGCAGAAATTCCCCTTATTTTGGGGAAAATTGCAGAAATTTCACTTATTACAGGGCAATAAGTCAGAAATTTGCCTTATTTTGGGGCAAAAAGCAGAAATTCTCCTAATTTTGGAGCGAAAAAGAGAAATTCCCCTTATTTTGGTGTAAAATTTCGGAAATTTCAAATATTTCAGGGCAAAAAGGCAGAAATTCCACTTTATTTTGGGCAATAAGGCAGAAATTTTCCGTATTTTTCAGCAAAATTTCAGAAATTCGGCTTATATTGGTGCAAAAATGCAGAAATTCCCTTTATTTTGGTGCAATAAGGCTGAAATTCCCCGTATTTTGAAGCAAAATTGCACATATTCCACTAATTTTGAGGGAAAATGCAGAAATTCACATTATTTTGGGGCAAAAAGACAGAAATTCTCCTTATTTCAGGGAAAAAAGTCAGATATTCCCATTATTTTGGGGCAAAATTCCAGAAATGTACTTTATTTTGGGGCAAAATTGCAGAAATCTCCCTTATTTTGGGGCAAAATTTCAGAAATTTCACTTATTTCAGGGATAAAATGCAGAAATTTCTCTTATTTTGGGGCAAAAAGGCAGAAATTACTTTTATTTTGGTACAAAATTGCAGAAAATTTCTTTATTTTGGGAGAAAAATACAGAAATTCTCCATAATTTAGGGCAAAAAGGCAGACATTCCCCTTATCATTAGGTAACAAGGCTGAAATTCCCCTTATTTTGGGGCAAAAAGAAATAAATTCCCCTTATTTTGTGACAAAAATGCAGAAATTTCCCTTACTTTGGGGCAAAATTGCAGAAATTTCACTTATTTCAGGGCAAAATTCAAAAATTCCTTTTACTTTCGGGCAAAAATACAGAAATTCCGTATATTTTTGGGTAAAAAGGCAGAAATTTCACTTATTTTGAGGAAAAAGCAGAAATTCCTCTTATTTTGGGGCAAAAATGAAGAAATTTTCCTTTTTTGTGGCAAAAGGTAAACATTCCCCTTATTTTCGGGCAAAAAAGCAGAAATTCCCCGTATTTTAAAGCAAAATTGCAGAAATTCCCGAAATTGTGGGACAAAAAGGCAGAAATTCCCTATATGTTGGGGCAAAAAGACAGAAATTCTCCTTATTTTGGGGAAAAACTGAGAAATTCCACTTATTTTGGGGCAAAATTCCAGAAATTTTCCTTATTTTGGGGCAAAATTGCAGAAATTTCAATTATTTTGGGGCAAAATTGCAGAAATTTCACTTATTTCAGGAAAAAAAGGCAGAAATTTACCTTATTTTAGAGAAAAAAGCAGAAATTCCTAATATTTTGTGGCAAAAACGCAAAAATTCCCCTTATTTTGTGGCAAAAAAGCAGAAATTTCTTTTATTTTAGGGCAAAATTGCAGAAATTTCACCTATTTCAGGGTATAATTCAAAAATTCCTTCTATTTTGAGGCAAAAAGACGAAATTTCCATTTATTTTTGGGTAAAAAGGCAGAAATTTCACATATTTTGAGGTAAAAAGGCAGAAATTCCTTTTATTTTGGGGCAAAAAAGAAGAAATTTCCTTTTTTTGTGGCAAAAGGTATACATTCCCCTTATTTTCGGGAAAAAAGCAGAAATTCCCAGTATTTTGGAGCAAAATTGCAGAAATTCTTCTAGTTGTGGGGCAAAAAGTCAGAAATTCCCTATTTGTTGGGGCAAAAAGACAGAAATTCTCTTCATTTTGGGGCAAAACTCAGAAATTCCACTTATTTTGGGGCAAAATTCCAGAAATTTCTCTTATTTTGGGGCAAAATTGCAGAAATTTCACTTATTTTGGGGCAAAATTGCAGAAATTTCACTTATTTCAGGGAAAAAAGGCAGAAATTTTTCTAATTTTGGAGCAAGAAGGCAGAAATTCCTAATATTTTGTGGCAAAAATGCAAAAATTCCCCTTATTTTGAGGTAAAAAGGCTGAAAGTCCCCTTATTTGGGGGCAAAAAGGCAAAAATTTCCCTTATTTTTGGGCAAAAAGACAGAAATTCATCTTATTTTGGGGCAAAATTGCAGAAATTTCAATTATTTTGTGGAAAAATTTTAGAAAATTAACTTATTTCAGGGCAAAAAGTCAGAAATTCCCCTTATTTTGGGGCAAAAAGACAGAAATTCCGATTATTTTTGGGGAAAAGTCAGAAACTGCACTTATTTTGAGTCAAAAAAGCGGAAAATCTTCTTATTTTGGTGTAAAAATGAAGAAATTTCCCTTTTTAGGGCAAAAAGGTATACATTCTCTTTATTTTCGGGCAAAAAAGCAGAAATTCCCCGTATTTTGGAGCAAAATTGCAGAAATTCCCCTAATTTTGGGGCAAAAAGGCAGAAATTCCTTTTATTTTGGGGTAAAACTGCAGAAATTTCACTTATTTCACGGCAAAATGACAGAATTTCCTTTTATTTTCAGCGAAAAAGGCAGATAATCCTTGTATTTTGGAACAGAATTGCAGAAATCCACCTAATTTTGGGGTAAAACATGCAGTAATTTTCTTTGTTTTGGGGCAAAAAGGCAGAAATTCCCCTTATTTTGGGGCAAAAGTCAGAAATTCCCCTTATTTTGGGGTAAAACTGCAGAAATTTCACTTATTTTGCGGCAAAATGGCAGAAATTCCCCTTATTTTCGGCGAATAAGGCAGAAAATCCCTGTATTTTGGAGCAAAATTCCAGAAATTCACCTAATTTTGGGGTAAAACATGCAGTAATTTTCTTTGTTTTGAGGCAAAAAGGCAGAAATTCCCTTTATTTTGGGGCAAATGCAGAAATTCCCCTTAATTTAGAGCAAAATTGCAGAAATTTCCCCTATTTGGGGACAAAAAATAGAAATTTCCTTTATTTTGGGGCAAAATTGCAGAAAATTCCTTTATTATGGGGAAAAATTGCAGAATTTTTTTTTAATTTAAAGCAAAATTGCAGAAATTTCCCCTATTTGGGGACAATAAATAGAAATTTCCTTTATTTTGGGGCAAAAAGGCAGAAATTCACCTTATTTTGGGGTAAAATTGCAGACATTTCACATATTTCAGGGCAAAAAGGCAGAAATTCCCCTTATTTGGGGGCAAAAAGGCAGAAATTCCCCTTATTTTGGGATAAAATTGCAGAAATTTTTCTTGTTTGGTGGCAAAAAGGCAGAAAATCCCCTTAATTTCGGGCAAAAAGGCAAAAATTCCGCGTATTTTGGAGCAAAATTGATGAAATTCCCCTAATATTGGGGCAAAAATGAAGAAATTCCCTTTATTTGGGGCAAATCAGCAGAAGTTCATTTTATTTTCGAGAAAAGAGGCAGAAATTCCCTGTATTTTGAAGCAACATTGCAGAAACTCCCCTAATATTGGGGCAAAAATGCAGAAATTCCCTTTATTTGGGGCAAATCAGCAGAAGTTCCTCTTATTTTAGTAAAAAGAGGGAAAAATTCTCTGTATTTTGAAGCAAAATTGCAGAAACTTTCCTAATTTTGGGGCAAAAAGGCAGAAATTCCCTTTATTTTGGGGCAAAAATACAGAAATTCTCCTTATTTCGGGGCAAAAATCAGAAATTTCCCTTATTTTGGGGTAAAATTTTAGAAATTTCTTTTATTTTGGTACAGAATTGCAGAAATTTTTCTTATTTTGTGGCAAATGCAGAAATTCCACATATTTTGGTGCAAAAAGGCTGAAATTCCCCTTATTTTGAGGTAAAATGCTGAAATTCCCTATATTTTGGGTTTAAAAGGCAAAAATTCCCCTCATTTTGGGGCAAAAAGGCACAAATTTCCCTTATTTTCGGGCAAAATTGCAGAAATTTCATTTATTTCAGGGCAAAAAGTCAGAAATTACTTTTATTTTGGGGTAAAAAGCAGAAATTTCTTTTACTTTGGTACAAAATTGAAGAAATTCCCCTTATTTTGGAACAAAAAGGCAGAAATTCCCCATATTTTGGGGCAAAATGCAGAAATTCCCCTTATTTAGAGGTACAATGCAGATATTCTCCTAATATTGGGGAAAAATTCAGAAATTCCCTTTATTTTGGGGCTAAAAGGCAGAAATTCCCCATATTTTGAAGCAAAATTGCAGAAATTCTCATAATTTTAAAGCAAATGGGCTGAAATTCTCCTTATTTTGGTGAAAAAAGAAAAGAAAATCTCTGTTTTTCAAGGGCAAAAAGTCAGAAATTCCCCTTATTTGGGACAAAATTGCAGAAATTTCCTTTACTTTAAGGAAAAATTGCAGAAATTTCCCTTATTATGGGGCAAAATTGCAGAAATTTCACTTATTTCAGGGAAAAACGGCACAAATTTCTCTTATTTTGGGGCAAAAGGCAGAAATTTCTTTTATTTTGGTACAAAATTGCAGAAATTTTTCTTATTTTGGGGCAAATAGGCAGAAATTACCTATACTTTGGGGCAAAAGGCAGAATTCCCCTTATTTTGTGGCAAAAAGGCAGAAATTTCCTTTATTTTGGGGCAAAATTGCAGAAATTTCACTTATTTCAGGGCAAAATTCAAAAATTCCTTTTATTTTGGGGCAAAATACAGAAATTCCATATATTTTTGGGTAAAAAGGCAGAAATTATACTCATTTTAAGGTAAAAAGGCAGAAATTCCTCTTATTTTGGGGCAAAAATGAAGAAATTTCCCTTTTTTGTCGGAAAAGGTAAACATTCCCCTTATTTTCGGGCAGAAAAGCAGAAATTCCCCGTATTGTGGAGCAAAATTGCAGAAATTTTCCTAATTGTGTGGCAAAAAGGCAGAAATTCCTTATATGTTGGGGCAAAAAGACAGAATTTCTCCTTATTTTGGGGCAAAACTCAGAAATTCTACTTATTTTGGGGCAAAATTCCAGAAATTTCCCTTATTTTGGGGCAAAATTGCAGAAATTTCAATTATTTTGGGGCAAAATTGCAGAAATTTCACTTTTTTCAGGGAAAAAAGGCAGAAATTTTTCTTATTTTGGGGCAAAAAGGCAGAAATTCCTAATATTTTGTGGCAGAAATGCAGAAATTCCTTTTATTTTGTGGCAAAAATGCAGAAATTTCCCTTATTTTGGGGCAAAATTGCAGAAATTTCACTTATTTCAGGGCATAATTCAAAAATTCCTTTTATTTTGGGGCAAATAGAAAGAAATTCCGTTTAATTTTCGGTAAAAAGGCAGAAATTTCACTTATTTTGAGGTAAAAAGGCAGGAATTCCTCTTTTTTTGGGGCAAAAATGAAGAAATTTCCCTTTTTTGTGGGAAAAGGTATACATTCCATTTATTTTCGAGAAAAAAAGCAGAAATTTTAAGTATTTTGGAGCAAAATTGCAGAAATTCCCCTTATTGTGGAGCAAAAAGGCAGAAATTCCCTATTTGTTGGGGCAAAAATACAGAATTCCTCCTTATTTTGGGGCAAAACTCAGAAATTCCACTTATTTTGGGGCAAAATTCCAGAAATTTCCCTTATTTTGGGGCAAAATTGCAGAAATTTCAATTATTTTGGGACAAAATTGCAGAAATTTCACTTATTTCAGGGAAAAAAGGCAGAAATTTTCCTAATTTTGGAGGAAAAATTCAGAAATTCCCTTTATTTTGAGGTAAAAAGGCTGAATTCCCCTTATTTGGGGGCAAAAAGGCAGAAATTTCCCTTATTTTGGGGCAAAAAGACAGAAATTCCCCATATTTTGGAGCAAAATTGCAGAAATTCCTCTAATTTTAGGGCAAAAAGGCAGAAATTCCCCTTACTTTGGGGTAAAACTGCAAAAATTTCACTTATTTCACGGCAAAATGGCAAAAATTCCCCTTATTTTTGGCGAAAAATGCAGAAAAATCTTGTATTTTGGAGCAGAATTGCAGAAATTAACCTAATTTTGGGGTAAAACATACAGTAATTTTCTTTGTTTTGGGGCAAAAAGGCAGAAATTCCCCTTATTTTAGGGCAATATTGCAGAAATTTCCCTTATTTGGGGACAAAAAACAGAAATTCCGTTTATTTTGGGGCAAAATTGCAGAAAATTTTTTTATTATGGGGAAAAATTGCAGAAATTCCTTTTATTTTAAGGCAAAATTGCAGAAATTTCACTTATTTCAGAAAAAAAAACAAAAATTTTTATTATTTCTGGGCAAAAAGGCAGAAATTCCCATTATTTTGAGGCAAAAAGACAGAAATTCACCTTATTTTGGGGTAAAATGTCAGACATTTCACCTATTTCAGGGCAAAAAGGCAAAAATTACCCTTATTTGGGAGTATAAAGGCAGAAATTCCCATTATTTTGAGATAAAATTGCAGAAATTTCCCTTGTTTGGGGGCAAAAAGGCAGAAAATCCCTTTAATTTCGGGCAAAAAGGCAGAAATTCCCCGTATTTTGGAGCAAAATTGCAGAAATTCCCCTAATATTGGGGCAAAAATGCAGAAATTCCCTTTATTTGGGGCAAATCAGCAGAAGTTCCTTTTATTTTCGGGAAAAGAGGCAGAAATTCCCTGTATTTTGAAGCAAAATTGCAGAAACTCCCCTAATTTTTGGGCAAAAAGGCAGAAATTCCTATTATTTTGGGGCAAAAATACAGAAATTCTCCTAATTTCGGGGCAAAAATCAGAAATTTCCCTTATTTTGGGGCAAAATTTTAGAATTTTCTTTTATTTTGGTACAGAATTGCAGAAATTTTTTTTATTTTGTGGCAAGAAGGCAGAAATTTTTTATATTTTGTGGCAAAAAGGCACAAATTTTTCTTTATTTTAGGGCAAAATTGCAGAAATTTCATTTATTTCAGGACAAAAAGTCAGAAATTCCTTTTATTTTGGGGCAAAAATCAGAAATTTCTTTTATTTTGGTACAAAATTGAAGAAATTTTTTTTTGTTTTGGAACAAAAAGGCAGAAATTCCCCATATTTTGGGGCAAAAGGCAGAAATTCCCCTTATTTGAGGTAAAAATGCTGAAATTCCCCTTATTTTGGGGCAAAAAGGCAGAAATGCCCTTTACTTTGTGGCAAAAAGGCAGAAATTCCTGTTAATTGGGGCAGAAAAGCAGAAATTTTCCTTATTTGGAGGCAATAAGGCAGAAATTCCCCATATTTTGTGGCAAAATAGAAGAAATTCACCTTATTTTGGGGCAAAATTTCAGAAATTTCACTTATTTCATGGCAAAAAGTCAGAAATTTGCCTTATTTTGGGGCAAAAAGCAGAAATTCTCCTAATTTTAGGGCCAAAAAGAGAAATTCCCCTTATTTTGGTGTAAAATTGCAGAAATTTCAAATATTTCAGGGCAAAAAGGCAGAAATTCCACTTTATTTCGGGCAATAAGGCAGAAATTCTCCGTATTATGTAGCAAAATTTCAGAAATTTCACTTATATTGGTGCAAAAATGCAGAAATTCCCTTTATTTTGGTGCAATAAGGCAGAAATTCCCCGTATTTTGGAGCAAAATTGCACATATTCCACTAATTTTGAGGGAAAATGCAGAAATTCACATTATTTTGGGGCAAAAACAAAGAAATTCTCCTTATTTCAGGGCAAAAAGTCAGATATTCCCCTTATTTTGGGGCAAAATTCAAGAAATGTCCTTTATTTTGGGGCAAAATTGCTGAAATCTCCTATATTTTTGGGCAAAATTACAGAAATTTCACTTATTTCAGGGAAAAAACGCAGAAATTTCTCTTATTTTGGGGCAAAAAGGCAGAAATTACTTTTATTTTGGTACAAAATTGCAGAAAATTTCTTTATTGTGGGAGAAAAATACAGAAATTCTCCATATTTTAGGGCAAAAAAACAGACATTCCCCTTATCATTAGGTAACAAGGCTGAAATTTCCTTTATTTTGGGGCAAAAAGACAGAAATTCCCCTTATTTTGTGGCAAAAAGGCAGAAATTTCCCTAATTTTGGGGCAAAATTGCAGAAATTTCACTTATTTCAGGGCAAAATTCAAAAATTCCTTTTATTTTCGGGCAAAAATACAGAAATTCCGTATATTTTTGGGTAAAAAGGCAGAAATTTCAATTATTTTGAGGAAAAAAGGCAGAAATTCCTCTTATTTTGGGGCTAAAATGAAGAAATTTCCCTTTTTTGTGGCATAAGGTAAACATTCCCCTTATTTTCGGGCAAAAAAGCAGAAATTTCCCGTATTTTAAAGCAAAATTGCAGAAATTTTCCTAATTGTGGGGCAAAAAGGCAGAAATTCCATATATGTTGTGGCAAAAACACAGAAATTCTCCTTATTTTGGGGCAAAACTCAGAAATTCCACTTATTTAGGGGCAAAATTCCAGAAATTTCCCTTATTTTGGGGCAAAATTGCAGAAATTTCAATTATTTTGGGGCAAAATTGCACAAATTTCACTTATTTCAAGGAAAAAGGAAGACATTTTTCTTATTTTGGGGAAAAAGGCAGAAATTCCTAATATTTTGTGGCAAAAACGCAGAAATTCCCTTTATTTTGTGGCAAGAAGGCAGAAATTTCCCTTATTTTGGGGCAAAATAGCAGAAATTTTACTTATTTCAGGGCATAATTCAAAAATTCCTTTTATTTTAGGGCAAAAAGACAGAAATTCCTTTTATTTTTGGGTAAAAAGGCAGAAATTCCTCTTATTTTGGGGCAAAAAGGAAGAAATTTCCCCTTTTTGTGGCAAAAGGTATACATTCCCCTTATTTTCGGGAAAAAAAGGCAGAAATTCCCTGTATTTTGGAGCAAAATTGCAGAAATTCCCCTAATTGTGGGGCAAAATGGCAGAAATTCCCTATATGTTGGGGCAAAAAGACAGAAATTCTCCTTATTTTGGGGCAAAACTCAGAAATTCCCCTTATTTTGGGGCAAAATTCCAGAAATTTCTTTTATTTTGGGGCAAAATTGCAGAAATTTCACTTATTTCAGGGAAAAAAGGCAGAAATTTTCCTTATTTTGGGGCAAAAAGGCAGAAATTTCTAATATCTTGTGGCAAAAATGCAGAAATTCTCCTTATTTTGAGGTAAAAAGGCTGAAATTCCCCTTATTTGGGGGCAAAAAGGCAGAAATTTCCCTTATTTTGGGGCAAAATTGCAGAAATTTCACTTATTTCAGGGTAATAAGTCAGAAATTCCCCTTATTTTGGGGCAACAAAGACAGAAAATCCCTTTGTTTTGGGGGAAAAGACAGACATTCCACATATTTAGAGGCAAAAAGCAGAAATTCCCCTTATTTTGGAGCAAAAATGAAGAAATTTCTTTTTTGTAAGGCAAAAAGGTATGCATTCTTATTATTTTCGGGCAAAAAGGCAGAAATTCCCCGTATTTTGGGGCAAAATTGCAGAAATTCCCATAATACTTGGGCAAAAATGCAGAAATTCCCTATATGTTGGGGAAAAAAGACAGAAATTCTCTATATTTTGGGGCAAAACACAGAAATTCCACTTATTTTGGGGCAAAATTGCAGAAATTCCCCTTATTTTGGGGCAAAATTGCAGAAATTTCACTTATTTTGGGGCAAAATTTCAGAAATTTCACTTATTTTAGGGAAAAAAGGCAGAAATTTTCCTTATTTTGGGGCGAAAAGGCAGAAATTCCTAATATTTTGTGGCAAAAATGCAAAAATTCCCATTATTTTGAGGTAAAAAGGCTAAAATTCCCCTTTTTAGGGGGCAAAAAGGCAGAAATTTTTCTTATTTAGGGGCAAAATTGCAGAAATTTCACTTATTTCAGGGTAATAAGTCAGAAATTCCCTTTATTTTGGGGCAAAAAAGACAGAAATTCCCTTTGTTTTGGGGGAAAAAGACAGAAATTCCACTTATTTAGAGGCAAAAAGGCAGAAATTCCCCTTATTTAGGAGCAAAAATGAAGAAATTTCATTTTTTATGGCAAAAAGGTATGCATTCCCATTATGTTCGAGCAAAAAAGCAGAAATTTCCTGTATTTTGGAGCTAATTTGCAGAAATTCTCCTAATTTTGGGGCAAAAGGCAGAAATTCCCATTATTTTGGGGCAAAAATCAGAAATTACCCTTATTTTGGGGCTAAATTCAAGAAGTTTCCTTTATTTTGGGGCAAAATTGCAGGAATTTACCTTATTTTAAGGGAAAATTGCAGAAATTTCCTTTATTTGGGGCAAAATTGCAGAAATTTCACTTATTTCCAGGTAAAAAGGCTGAAATTTCTTTTATTTTGGGGCAAAAAGGAGAAATTCCCTTTATTTTGGGGCAAAATTGCAGAAATTTCCCTTATTATGGGGAAAAATTGCAGAAATTTCCCTTATTTCAGGGCAAAATTGCAGAAATTTCACTTATTTCAGAGAAAAAAAGCAAAAATTTTTGTTATTTTGGGGCAAAAAGGCAGAAAATCCCATTATTTTGGGGCAAAAAGGCAGAAATTCACCTTATTTTGGGGTAAAATTGCAGAAATTTCACATATTTCAGGGCAAAAAGGCAGAAATTTCCCTTGTTTTCTGGCAAAATTGCAGAAATTTTACTTATTTTATGGTAATAAGTCAGAAATTTTTCTTATTTTGGGGCAAAAAAGACAGAAATTCCCTTTGTTTTTGGAAAAAAAGACAGAAATTCCACTTATTTAGAGGCAAAAAAGCAGAAATTCTTCTTATTTTGGAGCAAAAATGAAGAAATTTTTTTTTATGGCAAAAAGTTATGCATTCCCCTTATTTTCGGGCAAAAAGGCAGAAATTCCTTGTATTTTGGAGCAAAATTGCAGAAATTCCCCTAATTGTGGGGCAAAAAGTCAGAAATTCCCTATATGTTGGGGCAAAAAGACAGAAATTATCCTTATTTTGGGGCAAAACTCAGAAATTCCCCTCATTTGGGGGCAAAATTCCAGAAATTTCCCTTATTTTGGTGCAAAATTGCAGAAATTTCACTTATTTTGGGGCAAAATTTCAGAAATTTCACTTATTTTAGGGAAAAAAGGCAGAAATTTTCCTTATTTTGGGGGGAAAATGAAGAAATTCTTAATATTTTGTGGCAAAAATGCAAAAATTTCTCTTATTTTGATGTAAAAAGGATGAAATCCTCCTTATTTGGGGGCAAAAAGGCAGAAATTTTTTTTATTTTGGGGCAAAATTGCAGAAATTTCACTTATTTCAGGATAATGAGTCAGAAATTCACCTTATTTTGCAGCAAAAACGGCAGAAATTCCCCTTATTTTGGAGCAAAAATGAAGAAATTTCCCTTTTTATGGCAAAAAGGTATGCATTCCCATTATTTTCTCTCAAAAAGGCAGAAATTCCCCGTATTTTGGAGCAAAATTGCAGAAATTCCCCTAATTTGGGGGCAAAATTCCAGAATTTTCCTTTATTTTGAGGCAAAAATCAGAAATTCCCCTTATTTTGGGGCACAATTCCAGAAATTTCCTTTATTTTGGGGCAAAATTGCAGGAATTTACCTTATTTTGGGGCAAAATTGCAGAAATTTCTCTTATTTAAGGCAAAATTGCAGAAATTTCACTTATTTTCAGGTACAAAGGCTGAAATTTCCTATATTTTGGGTCAAAAAGGGAGAATTTCCCTTTATTTTGGGGCAAAATTGCAGAAATTTTTCTTATTATGGGGAAAAATTGCAGAAATTTCCCTTACTTTAGGGCAAAATTGCAGAAATTTCACTTATTTCAGAGAAAAAAAGCAAAAATTTTTGTTATTTTGGGGCAAAAAGGCAGAAATTCCCATTATTTTGGGGCAAAAAGGCAGAAATTCACCTTATTTTGGGGTAAAATTGCAGAAATTTCACATATTTCAGGGCAAAAAGGCAGAAATTTCCTTTGTTTTGGGGCAAAATTGCAGAAATATTACTTATTTCATGGTAATAAGTCAGAAATTTATCTTATTTTGGGGCAAAAAAAAGAGAAATTCCCTTTGTTTTGGGAAAAAAAGACAGAAATTCCACTTATTTAAAGGCAAATAGCAGAAATTCTTCTTATTTTGGAGCAAAAATGAAGAAATTTTCCTCTTTTATGGCAAAAAGTTATGCATTCCCCTTATTTTCGGGCAAAAAGGCAGAAATTCCCTGTATTTTGGAGCAAAATTGCAGAAATTCCCCTAATTTTGGGGCAATAAGGCAGAAATTCCCTATATGTTGGGGCAAAAAGACAGAAATTCTCCTTATTTTGGGGCAAAACTCAGAAATTCCCTTTATTTTGGGGCAAAATTCCAGAAATTTCCCTTATTTTTGGGCAAAATTGCAGAAATTTCACTTATTTTGAGGCAAAATTGCAGAAATTTCACTTATTTCAGGGAAAAAAGGCAGAAATTTTCCTTATTTTTGGACAAAAATGAAGAAATTCTTAATATTTTGTGGCAAAAATGCCGAAATTCCTCTTATTTTGAGGTAAATAGGCTGAAATCCTCCTTATTTGGGGGCAAAAAGGCAGAAATTTGTCTTATTTTGGGGCAAAATTGCAGAAATTTCACTTATTTCAGGATAATGAGTCAGAAATTCCCCTTATTTTGTAGCAAAAAAGGCAGAAATTCCCCTTATTTTGGAGCAAAAATGAAGAAATTTCCCTTTTTATGGCAAAAAGGTATGCATTCCCATTATTTTTGGGCAAAAAAGCAGAAATTCCCCGTATTTTGGAGCAAAATTGCAGAAATTCCCCTAATTTTGGGGCAAAAGGCAGAAATTCCCTTTATTTTGGGGCACAATTCCAGAAATTTCCTTTATTTTGTGGCAAAATTGCAGGAATTTACCTTATTTTGGGGCAAAATTGCAGAAATTTCCCTTATTTAAATCAAAATTGCAGAAATTTCACTTATTTTCAGGTAAAAAGGCTGAAATTTCATTTATTTTGGGTCAAAAAGTGAGAAATTCCCCTTATTTTGGGGCAAAATTGCAGAAATTTCACTTATTTCATGGTAATAAGTCAGAAATTCTTCTTATTTTGGGGCAAAAGAGACAGAAATTCCCTTTGTTTTGGGGGAAAAAGACAGAAATTCCACTTATTTAGAGGCAAAAAAGCAGAAATTCTTCTTATTTTGGAGCAAAAATGAAGAAATTTTTCTCTTTTATGGCAAAAAGTTATGCATTCCCCTTATTTTCGGGCAAAAAGGCAGAAATTCATCGTATTTTGGAGCAAAATTTCAGAAATTCCCCTAATTGTGATGCAAAAAGGCAGAAATTCCCTATATGTTGGGGAAAAAGAGAGAAATTCTCCTTATCTTGGGGCAAAATTCCAGAAATTTCCATTATTTTGGGGCAAAATTGCAGAAATTTCACTTATTTTGGGGCAATATTGCAGAAATTTCACTTATTTCAGGGGAAAAAGGCAGACATTTTCCTTATTTTGGGGCAAAAAGGCAGAAATTCCTAATATTTTGTGGCAAAAATGCAGAAATTTTTCTTATTTTGAGGTAAAAATGCTAAAATTCCCCTTATTTTGTGGCAAAATGCAGAAATTTTTCTCATTTTGAGGTAAAAATGCTAAAATTCCCCTTATTTGGAGGCAAAAAGGCAGAAATTTCCCTTATTTTGGGGCAAAATTGAAGAAATTTCACTTATTTGGTGCAAAATTGCAGAAATTTCACTTATTTTTAGGTTAAAAGGCTGAAATTTCCTTTATTTTGGGGCAAAAAGGGAGAAATTCCCCTTATTTTGAGGTAAAATTGCAGAAATTTCTCTTATTATGGTGAAAAATTGCAGAAATTTCCTTTATTTTAGGGCAAAATTACAGATATTTCACTTATTTCAGAGAAAAAAAAGCAAATTTTTTTCTTATTTTGAGACAAAAAGGCAGAAATTCCCATAATTTTTGGGCAAAAAGGCAGAAATTCTCCTTATTTTAAGGCAAAAACACAGAAAATCAACTTTTTTCGGGAGCAAACAGTCAGAAATTCCCCTTATTTTGGGGCAAAAAAGACAGAAAATCCCTTTGTTTTTGGGGAAAAAGACAGACATTCCACATATTTAGATGCAAAAAAGCAGAAATTCTTCTTATTTTGGAGCAAAAATGAAGAAATTTCTTTTTTTTAAGGCAAAAAGGTATGCATTCTTCTTATTTTCGGGCATAAAGAAAGAAATTCTTTGTATTTTGGAAAAAAATTGCAGAAATTCCCCTAATTGTGGGGCAAAAATGCAGAAATTCCCTATATGTTGGGGCAAAAAGACAGAAATTCTCCTTATTTTGGGGCAAAACTCAAAAATTCCATTTATTTTGGGGCAAAATCCAGAAATTTCACTTATTTTGGGGCAAAATTGCAGGAATGTCACTTATTTCAGGGAAAAAAGGCAGAAATTTTTCTTATTTTGGGGCAAAAAGGCAGAAATTCCTAATATTTTGTGACACAAATGCAAAAATTCCCCTTATTTGAGGTAAAAAGGCTGAAATCCTCCTTATTAGGGGGCAAAAAGGCAGAAATTTTCCTTATTTTGTGGCAAAATTGCAAAATTTTCACTTATTTCAGGATAATGAGTCAGAAATTCCCCTTATTTTGTGGCAAAAAAGGCAGAAATTCCCCTTATTTTGGAGCAAAAATGAAGAAATTTCCCTTTTTATGGCAAAAAGGTATGCATTCCCATTATTTTCGGGCAAAAAGGCAGAAATTCCCCGTATTTTAGAGCAAAATTGCAGAAATTCCCCTAATTTTGGGGAAAAGGCAGAAATTCCCTTTATTTTTGGGCAAAAATCAGAAATTCCCCTTATTTTGGGCAAAATTCCAGAAATTTTTTTTATTTTGGGGCAAAATTGCAGGAATTTACCTTATTTTGGGGCAAAATTGCAGAAATTTTCCTTATTTAAGGCAAAATTGCAGAAATTTCACTTATTTTCAGGTAAAAAGGCTGAAATTTCCTTTATTTTTGGGTCAAAAAGGGAGAAATTCCCCTTATTTTGGGGCAAAATTTCAAAAATTTCTCTTATGGGGAAAAATTGCAGAAATTTCCCTTGTTTTAGGGCAAAATTGCAGAAATTTCACTTATTTCAGAGAAAAAAAGCAAAAATTTTTCTTATTTTAGGACAAAAAGTCAGAAATTCCCATAATTTTGGGGCAAAAGGAAGAAATTCACCTTATTTTGGGGTAAAATTGCAGAAATTTCACATATTTCAGGGCAAAAAGGAAGAAATTTTCCTTATTTTGGGGCAAAATTGCAGAAATTTCACTTATTTCAGGGTAATAAGTCAGAAATTTTTCTTATTTTGTGGCAAAAGAGACAGAAATTCTCTTTGTTTTGGATGAAAATTACAGAAATTTTACTTATTTAGAGGCAAAAAAGCAGAAATTCTTATTTTGGAGCAAAAATGAAGAAATTTTTCTCTTTTATGGCAAAAATTATGCATTCCCCTTATTTTCGGGCAAAAAGGCAGAAATTCCTCGTATTTTGGAGCAAAATTTCAGAAATTCCCCTAATTGTGATGCAAAAAGTCAGAAATTCCCTATATGATGGGCCAAAATACAGAAATTCTCCTTATTTTGGGGCAAAATTCCAGAAATTTCCATTATTTTGGGGCAAAATTGCAGAAATTTCACTTATTTTGGGGCAAAATTGCAGAAGTTTCACTTATTTTGGGGAAAAAAGGCAGAAATTTTCCTTATTTTGGGGCAAAAAGGCAGAAATTCCTAATATTTTGTGGCAAAAATGCAGAAATTCCCCTTATTTTGAGGTAAAAAGGCTAAAATTCCCCTTATTTGGGGGCAAAATTTCAGAAATTTCACTTATTTGGTGCAAAATTGCAGAAATTTCACTTATTTTTAGGTAAAAAGGCTGAAATTTCCTTTATTTTGGGGCAAAATGGGAGAAATTCCCCTTATTTTGGGGTAAAATTGCAGAAATTTCTCTTATTATGAAAAAAAATTGCAGAAATTTCCCTTATTTTAGGGCAAAATTGCAGAAATTTCACTTATTTCAGAGAAAAAAAGCAAAAATTTTTCTTATTTTGGGGCAAAAAGTTAGAAATCCCCATTACTTTGGGGCAAAAAGGCAGAAATTCACCTTATTTTGGGGTAAAATTGCCGAAATTTCACATATTTCAGAAAAAAGTCAGAAATTTTCCTAATTTTGGGGTAAAATTGCAGAAATTTCACTTATTTC
The DNA here is from genome assembly GCF_963924665.1 of Micromys minutus. Classification (NCBI taxonomy): domain Eukaryota; kingdom Metazoa; phylum Chordata; class Mammalia; order Rodentia; family Muridae; genus Micromys; species Micromys minutus. Next base: position 6,638,125 of record NW_027667467.1, on the reverse strand, counting down.
AGGGTAATAAGTCAGAAATTCCCCTTATATTGGAACAAAAAAGACAGAAATTCCCTTTGTTTTGTGGGAAAAAGACAGAAATTCCACTTATTTAGAGGCAAAAATGCAGAAATTCCCTTTATTTTGGAGCAAAAATAAAGAAATTTCCCTTTTTTATGGCAAAAAGGTATGCATTCCCCTTATTTCCGGGCAAAAATGATGAAAATCCTCGTATTTTGGAGAAAAATTGCAGAAATTTTTCTAATTGTGGGGCAAAAAGGCAGAAATTCCCTATATGTTGGGGCAAAAAACAGAAATTCTCCTTATTTTGGGGCAAAACTCAGAAATTCCATTTATTATGGGGCAAAATTGCAGAAATTTCACTTATTTTGGGGCAAAATTTCAGAAATTTCACTTATTTGAGGGAAAAAAGGCAGAAATTTTCCTTATTTTGTGGCAAAAAGGGAGAAATTCCTAATATTTTGTGGCAAAAATGCAGAAATTCTCCTTATTTTGAGGTAGAAAGGCTAAAATTCCCCTTATTTGGGGGCAAAAAAACAGAAATTTCCCTTATTTTGGGGCAAAATTGCAGAAATTTCACTTATTTGGTGCACAATTGCAGAAATTTCATTTATTTTTAGGTAAAAAGGCTGAAATTTCCTTTATTTTGGGGTAAAAAATGAGAAATTCCCCTTATTTAGGGGTAAAATTGCAGAAATTTTTCATATTATGGGAAAAAATTGCAGAAATTTCCCTTATTTTAGGGCAAAATTGCAAAAATTTCACTTATTTCAGAGAAAAAAAGCAAAATTTTTTTTTTATTTTGGGGCAAAAAGGCAGAAATTCCCATTACTTTGGGTCAAAAATGCAGAAATTCACCTTATTTTGGGGTAAAATTGCAGAAATTTCACATATTTCAGAAAAAAAGTCAGAAATTTTCCTTATTTTGTGGTAAAATTGCAGAAATTTCACTTATTTCAGGGTAATAAGTCAGAAAATCCCCTTATATTGAAACAAAAAAGACAGAAATTCCCTTTGTTTTGTGGGAAAAAGACAGAAATTCCACTTATTTAGAGGCAAAAAGGCAGAAATTCCCATTATTTTGGAGCAAAACTGAAGAAATTTTCCTTTTTTATGGCAAAAAGGTATGCATTCCCCTTATTTTTGGGCAAAAATGCAGAAATTCCTCGTATTTTGGAGAAAAATTGCAGAAATTCTTCTAATTGTGGGGCAAAAAGGAAGAAATTCTCTATATGTTGTGTCAAAAAAAAGAAATTCTCCTTATTTTGGGGCAAAACTCAGAAATTCCATTTATTTTGGGGAAAAAATTCCAGAAATTTCCCTTATTTTTGGGCAAAATTACAGAAATTTCACTTATTTTGGGGCAATATTGCAGAAATTTCACTTATTTCAGGGAAAAAAGGCAGAAATTTTCCTTATTTTGGGGCAAAAATGCAGAAATTCTTAATATTTTGTGGCAAAAATGCAGAAATTCCTCTTATTTTGAGGTAAAAATGCTGAAATTCTCCTTATTTGGGGGCAAAAACGCTGAAATTTCCCTTGTTTTGGGGCAAAAAAACAGAAATTCCCCTTATTTTGTGGCAAAAGACAGAAATTTCTTTTATTTTGGGGCAAAATTGCAGAAATTTCACTTATTTAAAGGCATAATTCAAAAATTCCTTTTATTTTGGGGCTAAAAGACAGAAATTCCGTTTATTTTTGGGTAAAAAGGCAGAAATTTCACATATTTTGAGATAAAAATGCAGAAATTCCTCTTATTTTGGGGCAAAAATTAAGAAATTTCCCTTTTTTGTGGCAAAAGGTATACATTCCCCTTACTTTCGGGATATAAAGCAGAAATTCCCCGTATTTTGAAGCAAAATTGCAAAAATTCTCATAATTTTCGGGCAAAAAGGCAGAAATTCTCCTTATTTTAAGGCAAAATGACAGAAAATCTCCTATTTTCAGGAGCAAACAGTCAGAAATTCCCCTTATTTTGGGGCAAAATTGCAGAGTTTCCCATGTTATGGGGCAAAATTGCATACATTTCACTTATTTCAGGGTAATAAATAAGAAATTTCCCTTATTTGGGGGCAAAAAAGACAGAAATTACCTTTGTTTTGTGGGAAAAAGACAGAAATTCCACTTATTTAGAGGCAAAAAGGCAGAAATTCCCATTATTTTGGAGCAAAACTGAAGAAATTTTCCTTTTTTATGGCAAAAAGGTATGCATTCCCCTTATTTTTGGGCAAAAATGCAGAAATTCCTCGTATTTTTGAGAAAAATTGCAGAAATTCTTCTAATTTTGGGGCAAAAAGGAAGAAATTCCCTATATGTTGGGGCAAAAAACAGAAATTCTCTTTATTTTGGGGCAAAACTCAGAAATTCCATTTATTTTGGGGAAAAAATTCCAGAAATTTCCCTTATTTTTGGGCAAAATTACAGAAATTTCGCTTATTTTGGGGCAAAATTGTAGAAATTTCACTTATTTCAGGGAAAAAAGGCAGAAATTTTCCTTATTTTGGGGCAAAAATGCAGAAATTCTTAATATTTTGTGGCAAGAATGCAGAAATTCCCCTTATTTTGTGGCAAAAAGGCAGAAATTTCTTTTATTTTGGGGCAAAATTGCAGAAATTTCACTTATTTAAAGGCATAATTCAAAAATTCCTTTTATTTTGGGGCTAAAAGACAGAAATTCCGTTTATTTTTGGGTAAAAAGGCTGAAATTTCACATATTTTGAGGTAAAAATGCAGAAATTCCTCTTATTTTGGGGCAAAAATTAAGAAATTTCCCTTTTTTGTGGCAAAAGGTATACATTCCCCTTACTTTTGGGATATAAAGCAGAAATTCCCCGTATTTTGAAGCCAAATTGCAAAAATTCTCATAATTTTCGGGCAAAAAGGCAGAAATTCTCCTTATTTTAAGGCAAAATGACAGAAAATCTCCTATTTTCAGGAGCAAACAGTAAGAAATTCCCCTTATTTTGGGGCAGAATTGCAGAAATTTCCCATATTATGGGGCAAAATTGCAGACATTTCACTTATTTCAGGGTTATAAATCAGAAATTTCCCTTATTTGGGGGCAAAAAAGACAGAAATTACCTTTGTTTTGGGGGAAAAAGACAGAGTCCACTTATTTAGAGACAAAAAGGCAGAAATTCCCCTTATTTTGAGGTAAAATGGCTGAAATTCCCCTTATTAGGGGGCAAAAAGGCAGAAATTTTTCTTATTTAGAGGCAAAATTACATAAATTTCACTTATTTCAGGGTAATAAGTCAGAAATTCCTTTTTTGGGGGCAAAAAAGACAGAAATTCACTTTGTTTTGGGAGAAAAAGACCGAAATTCCACTTATTTAGAGGCAAAAAGGCAGAAATTCCCCTTATTTTGGAGCAAAAATGAAGAAATTTCTCTTTTTATGGCAAAAAGGTATGCATTCCCATTATTTTCCGGCAAAAAGGCAGAAATTCCCTGTATTTTGAAGCAAAATTGCAGAAATTCCCGTAATTTTTAAGCAAAAGGCAGAAATTCCCTTTATTTTGGCGCAAAAATTAGAAATTACCCTTATTTTGGGGGTAAATTCAAGAAATTTCCATTATTTTGGGGCAAAATTGCAGGAATTTACTTATTTTGGGCCAAAATTGCAGAAATTTCCCTTATTTGGGGCAAAATTGCAGAAATTTCACTTATTTTCAGGTAAAAAGGCTGAAATTTCCTTTATTTTGGGGCAAAAAAGAGAAATTCCCCTTATTTTGGGGCAAAATTGCAGAAATTTCCCTTATTATGGGGAAAAATTGAAGAAATTTCTTTATTTTAGGGCAAAATTGCAGAAATTTCACTTATTTCAGAGAAAAAAAACAAAATTTTTTTTTATTTTGGGGCAAAAAGGCAGAACTTCCCATTATTTTGGGGCAAAAAGGCAGAAATTCACCTTATTTTGGGGTAAAATTGCAGAAATTTCACATATATCAGGGCAAAAAGGCAGAAATTTTTCTTATTTTGGGGCAAAATTGCAGAAATTTTATTTATTTCGGGGTAATAGATCAGAAATTCTTCTTATTTTGAGGCAAAAAAGACAGAAATTCCCTTTGTTTTGGGAAAAAAGACAGAAATTCCACTTATTTAGAGGGAAAAAAGCAGAAATTCTTCTTATTATGGAGCAAAAATGAAGAAATTTTCCTCTTTTATGGCAAAAAGTTATGCATTCCCCTTATTTTCGGGCAAAATTTTTCCCCATATTTTGGAAAAAAATTGCAGAAATTCCCCTAATTGTGGGGCAAAAATGCAGAAATTCTCTATATGTTGGGGCAAAAAGAGAGAAACCTTCTTTATTTTTAGGGAAAACTAAGAAATTCGACTTATTTTGAGGCAAAATTCCAGAAATTTCTTTTATTTTGAGGCAAAATTGTAGAAATTTCACTTATTATGGGGCAAAATTGCAGAAATTTCACTTATGTCAGGGAAAAAAGGCAGAAATTTTCCTTATTTTTGGGCAAAAGGCAGAAATTCCCTTTATTATGGCGCAAAAATCAGAAATTACCCTTATTTTGGGGGTAAATTCAAGAAATTTCCATTATTTTGGGGCAAAATTGCAGGAATTTACCTTATTTTGGGGCAAAATTGCAGAAATTTCCCTTAATTGGGGCAAAATTGCAGAAATTTCACTTATTTTCAGGTAAAAAGGCTGAAATTTCCTTTATTTTGGGGCAAAAAGGAGAAATTCCCCTTATTTTGGGGCAAAATTGCAGAAATTTCCCTTATTATGGGGAAAAATTGCAGAAATTTTACTTATTTCAGGGAAAAAAGGAAGAAATTTTCCTTATTTTGGGGCAAAAATGCAGAAATTCTTAATATTTTGTGGCAAAAATGCAGAAATTCCTCTTATTTTGAGGTAAAAATGCTGAAATTCCTTTTATTTGGGGTTAAAAACGCAGAAATTTCCCTTGTTTTGGGGCAAAAAGACAGAAATTCCCCTTATTTTGTGGCAAAAAGGCAGAAATTTCTTTTATTTTGGGGCAAAATTGCAGAAATTTCACTTATTTAAAGGCATAATTCAAAAATTCCTTTTATTTTGGGGCTAAAAGACAGAAATTCCGTTTATTTTCGGGTAAAAAGGCAGAAATTTCACATATTTTGAGGTAAAAATGCAGAAATTCCTCTTATTTTGGGGCAAAAATTAAGAAATTTCCCTTTTTTGTGGCAAAAGGTATACATTCCCCTTACTTTTGGGATATAAAGCAGAAATTCCCCGTATTTTGAAGCAAAATTGCAAAAATTCTCATAATTTTCGGGCAAAAAGGCAGAAATTCTCCTTATTTTAAGGCAAAATGACAGAAAATCTCCTATTTTCAGGAGCAAACAGTCAGAAATTCCCCTTATTTTAAGGCAGAATTGCAGAAATTTCCCATATTATGGGGCAAAATTGCAGACATTTCACTTATTTCAGGGTTATAAATCAGAAATTTCCCTTATTTGGGGGCAAAAAAGACAGAAATTACCTTTGTTTTGGGGGAAAAAGACAGAAGTCCACTTATTTAGAGACAAAAAGGCAGAAATTCCCCTTATTTTGAGGTAAAATGGCTGAAATTCCCCTTATTAGGGGGCAAAAAGGCAGAAATTTTTCTTATTTAGAGGCAAAATTGCATAAATTTCACTTATTTCAAGGTAATAAGTCAGAAATTCCTTTTTTGGTGGCAAAAAAGACAGAAATTCACTTTGTTTTGGGAGAAAAAGACCGAAATTCCACTTATTTAGAGGCAAAAAGGCAGAAATTCCCCTTATTTTGGAGCAAAAATGAAGAAATTTCTCTTTTTATGGCAAAAAGGAATGCATTCCCATTATTTTCCGGCAAAAAGGCAGAAATTCCCCGTATTTTGAAGCAAAATTGCAGAAATTCCCGTAATTTTTAAGCAAAAGGCAGAAATTCCCTTTATTTTGGCGCAAAAATTAGAAATTACCCTTATTTTGGTGGTAAATTCAAGAAATTTCCATTATTTTGGGGCAAAACTGCAGGAATTTACCTTATTTTGGGGCAAAATTGCAGAAATTTCCCTTATTTGGGGCAAAATTGCAGAAATTTCACTTATTTTCAGGTAAAAAGGCTGAAATTTCCTTTATTTTGGGGCAAAAAGGAGAAATTCCCCTTATTTTGGGGCAAAATTGCAGAAATTTCCCTTATTATGGGGAAAAATTGCAGAAATTTCCTTTATTTTAGGGCAAAATTGCAGAAATTTCACTTATTTCAGAGAAAAAAAGCAAATTTTTTTTTATTTTGGGGCAAAAAGGCAGAACTTCCCATTATTTTGGGGCAAAAAAGCAGAAATTCACCTTATTTTGGGGTAAAATTGCAGAAATTTCACATATATCATGGCAAAAAGGCAGAAATTTTTCTTATTTTGGGGCAAAATTGCAGAAATTTTATTTATTTCGGGGTAATAGGTCAGAAATTCTTCTTATTTTGAGGCAAAAAAGACAGAAATTCCCTTTGTTTTGGGAAAAAAGACAGAAATTCCACTTATTTAGAGGGAAAAAAGCAGAAATTCTTCTTATTATGGAGCAAAAATGAAGAAATTTTCCTCTTTTATGGCAAAAAGTTATGCATTTTCCTTATTTTCGGGCAAAAAGGCAGAAATTCCCCTTATTTTGAGGTAAAAAGGCTGAAATCCTCCTTACTTGGGGGCAAAAAGGCAGAAATTTTCCTTATTTTGGAACAAAATTGCAGAAATTTCACTTCTTTCAGGGTAATGAGCCAGAAATTCCCCTTATTTTGTAGCAAAAAAGGCAGAAATTCCTATTATTTTGGAGCAAAAATGACGAAATTTCCCTTTTTATCACAAAAAGGTATGCATTCCCATTATTTTCTAGCAAAAAGGCAGAAATTCCCCGTATTTTGGAGCAAATTTGCAGAAATTCTTCTAATTTGGGGGCAAAAGGCAGAAATTCCCTTTATTTTGGGGCAAAAATCAGAAATTCTCCTTATTTTGGGGCAAAATTCCAGAAATTTCCTTTATTTTGGGGAAAATTGCAGGAATTTACCTTATTTTGGGGCAAAATTGCAGAAATTTTTCTTATTTGGGGCAAAATTGCAGAAATTTCACTTATTTTCAGGTAAAAAGGCTGAAATTTCCTTTATTTTGGGGCAAAAAGGTAGAAATTCCCCTTATTTGGGGGCAAAATTGCAGAAATTTCCCTTATTATGGGGAAAAATTGCAGTAATTTCCCTTATTTTAGGGCAAAATTGCAGAAATTTCACTTATTTCAGAGAAAAGGAGCAAAAATTTTTCTTATTTTAGAGCAAAAAGGCAGAAATTCCCATTATTTTGGGGCAAAAAGGCAGAAATTCCTAATATTATGTGGCAAAAATGCAGAAATTCCCCTTATTTTGAGGTAAAAAGGCTGAAATTCCCCTTATTTGGGGGCAAAAAGGCAGAAATTTCCCATATTTTGGGGCAAAATTGCAGAAATTTCACTTATTTCAGGGTAATAAGTCAGAAATTTTTTATTTTGGGGCAAAAAAGACAGAAAATCTTTTTGTTTTGGAGGAAAAAGACAGAAATTCCACTTATTTAGAGACAAAAAAGCAGAAATTCCCCTTATTTTGGAGCAAAAATGAAGAAATTTCACTTTTTCAAGGCAAAAAGGTATGCATTCTTCTTATTTTCGGGCAAAAATGCAGAAATTCCCCGTATTTGGAGCAAAATTGCAAAAATTTCCCTAATTGTGGAGCAAAAATGCAGAAATTCTTCATATGTTAAGGGAAATTCTCCTTATTTTGGGGCAAAACTCAGAAATTCCACTTATTTTGGGGCAAAATTATAAAAATTTCCCTTATTCTGGGGCACAATTGCAGAAATTTCCCTTATTTTGGGGCAAAATTGCAGAAATTTTCATTATTTTGGGGCAAAAAGGCAGAAATTCACCTTATTTTGGGGTAAAATTGCAGAAATTTCACATATTTCAAGGCAAAAAGCAGAAATTTCCATTATTTTGGGGCAAAAACAGAAATTCCTAATATTTTGTGGCAAAAATGCAGAAATTCCCCTTATTTTGAGGTAAAAAGGCTGAAAATCCCCTTATTTGGTGGCAAAAAGGCAGAAATTTCCCTTATTTTGGAACAAAATTACAGAAATTTCACTTATTTCAGGGTAATAAGTCAGAAATTCCCCTTAATTTGGGGCAAAAAAGACAGAAAATCCCTTTGTTTTGGGGGAAAAAGACAGACATTCTACATATTTAGAGGCAAAAAGCAGAAATTCCCCTTATTTTGGAGCAAAAATGAAGAAATTTCTTTTTTTTAAGGCAAAAAGGTATGCATTCTTATTATTTTCGGGCAGAAAGGCAGAAATTCCCCGTATTTTGGAGCAAAATTGCAGAAATTCCCCTAATTGTGGGGCAAAAAGGCAGAAATTCCCTATATGTTGGGGAAAAAAGACAGAAATCCTCTTTATTTTGGGGCAAAACTCAGAAATTCCACTTATTTTGGGGCAAAATTCCAGAAATTTCCCTTATTTTGGGGCAAAATTGCAGAAAATTAACTTATTTTGGGGCATAATTGCAGAAATTTCACTTATTTCAGGGAAAAAAGGCATAAATTTTCCTTATTTTGGGGCGAAAAGGCAGAAATTCCCCTTATTTTGAGGTAAAAAGGCTGAAATTTCCCCTATTAGGGGTCAAAAAGGCAGAAATTTTTCTTATTTAGGGGCAAAATTGCAGAAATTTCACTTATATCAGGGTAATAAGTCAGAAATTCCTTTTATTTTGGGGCAAAAACAACAGAAATTCCCTTTGTTTTGGGAGAAAAAGACAGAAATTCCACTTATTTAGAGGCAAAAAGGCAGAAATTTCTTTTATTTTGGAGCAAAAATGAAGAAATTTTCTTTTTTATGGCAAAAAGGTATGCATTCCCATTATTTTCGGGCAAAAAGGCAGAAATTCCCCGTATTTTTAAGCAAAATTGCAGAAATTCCTCTAATTTTTGGGCAAAAGGCAGAAATTCCCTTTATTTTGGGCCAAAAATCAGAAATTACCTTTTTTTGTGGGGTAAATTCAAGAAATTTCTTTTATTTTGGGGCAAAATTGCGGGAATTTTCCTTTTTTTGGGGGTAAAATTGCAGAAATTTCACTTATTTGGGGCAAAATTGCAGAAATTTTACTTATGTTCAGGTAAAAAGGCTGATATTTCCTTTATTTTGGGGCAAAAAGGAGAAATTCCCCTTATTTTGGGGCAAAATTGCAGAAATTTCCTTTATTATGGGGAAAAATTGCAGAAATTTCCTTTATTTTAGGGCAAAATTGCAGAAATTTCACTTATTTCAGAGAAAGAAAGCAAAAATTTTTCTTATTTTGGGCAAAAAGGTAGAAATTCCCATTATTTTGGGGCAAAGAGGCAAAAATTCACCATATTTTGGGGTAAAATTGCAGAAATTTCACATATTTCAGGGCAAAAATGCAGAAATTTCCCTTATTTTGGGGCAAAATTGCAGAAATTTTACTTATTTCAGAGTAATAAGTCAGAAATTCTTATTATTTTGGAGCAAAAATGAAGAAATTTTTCTCTTTTAAGGAAAAAAGTTATGCATTCCCCTCATTTTCGGGCAAAAAGGCAGAAATTCCCCGTATTTTAGAGAAAAATTGCAGAAATTCATCTAATTGTGGGGCAAAAATGCAGAAATTCCATATATGTTGGGGCAAAAAGACAGAAATTCTCCTTATTTTGGGGCAAAACTCAGAAATTTCCCTTATTTTGGGGCAAATTGTAGAAATTTCACTTATTTTGGGGCAAAATTGCAGATATTTCACTTATTTCAGGGAAAAAAGGCAGAAATTTTCCTTATTTTGGGGCAAAAAGGCAGAAATTCCTAATGTTTTGTGGCAAAAATGCAGAAATTCCCTTTATTTTGAGGTAAAAATGCTGAAATACTCCTTATTTGGGGGCAAAAAGCAGAAATTTCCCTTATTTGGGCCAAAATTTCAGAAATTTCACTTATTTCAGGGCAATGAGTCAAAAATTCCCTTTATTTTGTAGCAAAAAAGGAAGAAATTCCTCTTATTTTGGAGCAAAAATGAAGAAATTTCCCTTTTTATGGCAAAAAGGTATGCATTCCCAATATTTTCGGGCAAAAAGGCAGAAATTCCCCGTATTTTGGAGCATATTTGCAGAAATTCTCCAATTTTGGGGCAAAAGGCAGAAATTCCCTTTATTTTGTGCAAAAATCAGAAATTCCCCTTATTTTGGGGCAAAATTCCAGAATTTTCCTTTATTTTGGGGCAAAATTGCAGGAATTTACCTTATTTTGGGGGAAAATTGCAGAAATTTCCCTTATTTGGTGCAAAATTGCAGAAATTTCACTTATTTTCAGGTAAAAAGCCTGAAATTTCCTTTATTGTGGGGCAAAAAGAGAGAAATTCCCCTTATTTTGGGGCAAAATTACAGAAATTTCCCTTATTATGGGGAAAAATTGCAGAAATTTCCCTTATTTTAGGGCAAAATTGCAGAAATTTCACTTATTTCAGAGAAAAAAAGCAAAAATTTTTGTTATTTTGGGGCAAAAAGGAAGAAATTCCCATTATTTTGGGGCAAAAAGGCAGAAATTCCTAATATTTTGTGGCAAAAATGCAGAAATTCCCATTATTTTGAGGTATAAAGGCTGAAATTCCCCTTATTTGGGGGCAAAAAGGCAGAAATTTCCCATATTTTGGGGCAAAATTGCAGAAATTTCACTTATTTCAGGGTAATAAGTCAGAAATTTTTCTTATTTTGGGGCAAAAAAGACATAAAATCTTTTTGTTTTGGGGGAAAAAGACAGAAATTCCACTTATTTAGAGGCAAATGCAGAAATTCCCCTTATTTTAGAGCAAAAATGAAGAAATTTCTTTTTTTTAAAGCAAAATTGTATGCATTCTTCTTATTTTCGGGCAAAAAGGCAGAAATTCCCCGTATATTGGAGCAAAATTGCAGAAATTCCCCTAATTGTGGGGCAAAAATGCAGAAATTCCCTATATGTTAAGGCAAAAAGACAGAAATTCTCCTTATTTTGATGCAAAACTCAAAAATTCCACTTATTTTGGGGCCAAATTCCAGAAATTTCCTATATTCTGGGGCAAAATTGCAGAAATTTCACTTATTTCAGGGAAAAAAGGCAGAAATTTTCCTTATTTTGGAACAAAAAGGCAGAAATTCTCCTTATTTTGTGGTAAAAAGGCTGAAATTCCCCATATTTGGGGGGTAAAAAGGCAGAAATTTCCATTATTTTGGGGCAAATTTGCAGAAATTTCATTTATTACAGGGTAATAAGTCAGAAATTCCCCTTATTTTCGGGCAAAAAAGACAGAAATTCACTTTGTTTTTGGGGGAAAAGACAGAAATTCCACATATTTAGAGGCAAAAAAGAAGAAATTCCCCTTATTTTGGAGCAACAATGAAGAAATTTCCCTTTTTTGTGGCTAAAAGTTATGCATTCCCCTTATTTTTGGGCAAAAGGGCGGAAAAATCCCCGTGTTTTGGAGCAAAATTGCAGAAATTCCCCTAGTTGTGGGACAAAAACTGAAAAATTCCCATTATGTTGGGGCAAAAAGACAGAAATTCTCCTTAATTTGGTGCAAAACTCAGAAATTCAAATTATTTTGGGGCAAAATTCAAGAAATTTCCCTTATTTTGTGGCAAAATTGCAGAAATTTCACTTATTTTGGGGCAAAATTGCAGAAATTTCACTTATTTCAAAGAAAAAAGGCAGAAATTTTTCTTAATTTGGGGCAAAACGGCAGAAATTCCTAATATTTTGTGGCAAAAATGCAGAAATTCTCCTTATTTTGAAGTAAAAAGGGTGAAATTCCCCTTATTTGGGGGCAAAAAGGCAGAAATTTCCCTTATTTTCGGGCAAAATTACAGAAATTTCACTTATTTCAGGGTAATAAGTCAGAAATTCCCCTTATTTTGGGGCAAAAAAGACAGAAAATCCCTTTGTTTTGGGGGAAATAGACAGACATTCCACATATTTAGAGGCAAAAAAAGCAGAAATTTCCATTAATTTGGAGCAAAAAAGAAGAAATTTCTTTTTTTAAGGCAAAAAGGTATGCATTCTTCTTATTTTCGGTCAAAAAGGCAGAAATTCCCCGCATTTTGGAGCAAAATTGCAGAAATTCCCCTAATTGTGGGGCAAAAATGCAGAAATTCCCAATATGTTGGGGCAAAAAGACAGAAATTCTATTATTTTGAGGCAAAACTCTGAAATTCCACTTATTTTGGGGCAAAATTCCAGAAATTTCCCTTACTTTGGGGCAAAATTGCAGAAATTTCACTTATTTTGGGGCAAAATTGCAGAAATTTCACTTATTTTAGAGAAAAAAGGCAGAAATATTCCTTATTTTGGGTCGAAAAGGCAGAAATTCCTTATATTTTGTAGCAAAAATGCAGAAATTCCCCCTATTTTTAGGTAAAAAGGCTGAAATTCCCCTTATTAGGGGGGAAAAAGCCGAAATTTTTCTTATTTAAGGGCAAAATTGCAGAAATTTCACTTATTTCAGGGTAATAAGTCAGAAATACCCTTTATTTTGGGGCAAAAAAGACAGAAATTCCCTTTGTTTTGGGAGAAAAAGACAGAAATTCCACTTATTTAGAGGCAAAAATGCAGAAATTCCCTTTATTTTGGAGCAAAAATGAAGAAATTTCCCTTTTTTATGGCAAAAAGGTATGCATTCCCATTATTTTCAGGCAAAAATGCAGAAATTCCCCTTATTCTGGGGCAAAATTCAAGAAAATTCCTTTATTTTGGGGCAAAATTGCAGGAATTTACCTTATTTTAGGGCAAATTTGCAGAAATTTCCCTTATTTGGGGCAAAATTGAAGAAATTTCACTTATTTTCAGGTAAAGAGCCTCAAATTTTCTTTATTTTGGGGCAAAAAGGAAGAAATTCCCCTTATTTTGTGGCAAAATTGCAGACATTTCTCTTATTATGGAGAAAAATTGCAGAAATTTCCCTTATTTAAGGCAAAATTGCAGAAATTTCACTTATTTCAGGGTAATAAGTCAGAAATTCCCCTTATTTTGGGGCAAAAAAGACAGAAATTCCTTTTGTTTTGGGAAAAAAAGACAGAAATTCCACTTATTTAGAGGCAAAAAGGCAGAAATTCCCCTTATTTTGGAGCAAAAATGAAGAAATTTTCCTCTTTTATGGCAAAAAGTTATGCATTCCTCATATTTTCGGGCAAAAAGTCAGAAATTCCCTATATGTTGGGGCAAAAAGACAGAAATTCTCCTTATTTTGGGGCAAAATTCAGAAATTCCCTTTATTTTGGGGCAAAATTCCAGAAATTTCCCTTATTTTGGGGCAAAATTGCAGAAATTTCACTTATTTTGGGGCAAAATTGCAGAAATTTCACTTATTTCAGGGGGAAAAGGCGGAAATTTTCCTTATTTTGGGGCAAAAATACAGAAATTTCTAAGATTTTGTGGCAAAAATGAAGAAATTCCCCTTATTTTGAGGTAAAAAGACTTAAATGCCCCTTTTTTGGGGGCAAAAAGGCAGAAATTTCCCTTATTTTGGGGCAAAATTGCAGAAATTTCACTTATTTCAGGGTAATAAGTCAGAAATTCCCTTTATTTTGGGGAAAAAAGACAGAAATTTCCTTTGTTTTGGGGGGAAAGGACAGATATTCCACTTATTTAGAGGCAAAAAAGCAGAAATTCTTCTTATTTGGAGCAAAAATGAAGAAATTTTTCTTTTTTATGGCAAAAAGTTATGTAAAAAGGCAGAAATTCCTCGTATTTTTGAGCAAAATTTCAGAAATGCCCCTAATTGTGATGCAAAAAGGCAGAAATTCCCTATATGTTGGGGCAAAAAGACCAGAAATTCTCCTTATTTTCGGGCAAAATTCAAGAAATTTCCCTTATTTTGGGGAAAAATTGTAGAAATTTCACTTATTTTGGGGCAAAATTGCAGAAATTTCACTTATTTCAGGGAAAAAAGGCAGAAATTTTCCTTATTTTGGGGCAAAAATGCAGAAATTCTTTATATTTTGTGGCAAAAATGCAGAACCTCCCCTTATTTTGGGAGAAAAAGGCTGAAATTCCCTTTATTTGGGGGCAAAAAGGTAGAAATTTTCCTTATTTTGGGGCAAAAATGCAGAAATTCTTTATATTTTGAGGCAAAAACGCAGAAATTTCTTTTATTTTGGGGCAAAATTGCAGAAATTTCACTTATTTCAGGGAATAATTCAAAAATTCCTCTTATTTTGGGGCAAAAAGACAGAAATTCCGTTTATTTTTGGGTAAAAAGGAAGAAATTTCACTTATTTTGAGGTAAAAAGGCAGAAATTCCTCTTATTTTGGGGCAAAAATGAAGAAATTTTCTTTTTTTTGTGGCAAAAGGTGTACATTCCCCTTACTTTCGGGATAAAAACAGAAATTCCCTATATTTTGAAGCAAAATTGCAGAAATTCTCATAATTTTCGGGCAAAAAGGCATAAATTCTCCTCATTTAGGGGCACAGAAACAGAAAATCTCCTTTTTTCGGGAGCAAACAGTGAGAAATTCCCCTTATTTTGGGGCAAAATTGCAGAAATTTCACTTATTTTGGGGCAAAATTGCAGAAATTTCACTTATTTCAGAGAAAAAAGGCAGAATTTTTCCTTATTTTGGGGCAAAAATGCAGAAATTCTTAATATTTTGTGGCAAAAATGCAAAAATTCCTCTTATTTTGAGGTAAAAATGCTGAAATTCCCCTTATTTGGGGGCAAAAACGCTGAAATTTCGCTTGTTTTGGGGCAAAAAGACAGAAATTCCCCTTATTTTGTGGCAAAAAGGCAGAAATTTCTTTTATTTTGGGGCAAAATTGCAGAAATTTCACTTATTTAAAGGCATAATTCAAAAATTCCTTTTATTTTGGGCCTAAAAGACAGAAATTCCGTTTATTTTTGGGTAAAAAGGCAGAAATTTCACATATTTTGAGGTAAAAAGGCAGAAATTCCTCTTATTTTGGGGCAAAAATTAAGAAATTTCTTTTTTTTTTGTGGCAAAAGGTATACATTCCCCTTACTTTCGGGATATAAAGCAGAAATTCCCCTTATTTTGAAGCAAAATTGCAAAAATTCTCATAATTTTTGGGCAAAAAGGGAGAAATTCTCCTTATTTTAAGGCAAAATGACAGAAAATCTCCTATTTTCAGAAGCAAACAGTCAGAAATTCCCTTTATTTTGGGGCAAAATTGCAGAAATTTCCCATATTATGGGGCAAAATTGCAGACATTTCACTTATTTCAGGGTAATAAATCAGAAATTTCCCTTATTTGGGGGCAAAAAAGATAGAAATTACCTTTGTTTTGGGAGAAAAAGACAGAAATTCCACTTATTTAGAGACAAAAAGGCAGAAATTCCTCTTATTTTGAGGTAAAAAGGCTGAAATTTCCCTTATTAGGGGGCAAAAAGGCAGAAATTTTTCTTATTTAGAGGCAAAATTGCAGAAATTTCACTTATTTCAGGGTAATAAGTCAGAAATTCCTTTTATTTTAGGGCAAAAAAGACAGAAATTCACTTTGTTTTGGGAGAAAAAGACAGAAATTCCACTTATTTAGAGGCGAAAAGGCAGAAATTCCACTTATTTTGGAGTAAAAATGAAAAAATTTCCCTTTTTATGGCAAAAAGGTATGCATTCCCATTATTTTCGGACAAAAAGGCAGAAATTCCCCGTATTTTGAAGCAAAATTGCAGAAATTCCCGTAATTTTGGGGCAAAAGGCAGAAATTCCCTTTATTTTGGTGCAAAAATCAAAAATTACCCTTATTTTGGGGGTATTCAAGAAATTTCCAATATTTTGGGGCAAAATTGCAGGAATTTACCTTATTTTGGGGTAAATTGCAGAAATTTCCCTTATTTGGGGCAAAATTGCAGAAATTTCACTTATTTTCAGGTAAAAAGGCTGAAATTTCCTTTATTTTGGGGCAAAAAAGAGAAATTCCCCTTATTTTTGGGCAAAATTGCAGAAATTTCCCTTATTATGGGGAAAAATTGCAGAAATTTCCCTTATTTTAGGGCAAAATTGCAGAAATTTCACTTATTTCAGAGAAAAAAAGCAAATTTTTTTTTTATTTTGGGGCAAAAAGGCAGAAATTCCCATTATTTTGGGGCAAAAAGGCAGAAATTCACCTTATTTTGGGGTAAAATTGCAGAAATTTCACATATTTCAGGGCAAAAAGGCAGAAATTTTTCTTATTTTGGGGCAAAATTGCAGAAATTTTATTTATTTCGGGGTAATAAGTCAGAAATTCTTCTTATTTTGGGGCAAAAAAGACAGAAATTCCCTTTGTTTTGGGAAAAAAGACAGAAATTCCACTTATTTAGAGGCAAAAAAGCAGAAATTCTTCTTATTATGGAGCAAAACTGAAGAAATTTTCCTTTTTTATGGCAAAAAGTTATGCATTCCCCTTTATTTTCGGGCAAAAAGGCAGAAATTCCCCATATTTTGGAAAAAAATTGCAGAAATTCCCCTAATTGTGGGGCAAAAATGCAGAAATTCTCTATATGTTGGGGCAAAAAGAGAGAAATCTTCTTTATTTTAGGGAAAACTAAGAAATTCGACTTATTTTGGGGCAAAATTCCAGAAATTTCCCTTATTTTGGGGCAAAATTGTAGAAAATTCACTTATTATTGGGCAAAATTTCAGAAATTTCACTTATGTCAGAAAAAAAAGGCAGAAATTTTTATTATTTTGGGGCAAAAAGGCAGAAATTCCTAATATTTTGTGGCAAAAATGCAGAAATTCCCCTTATTTTGAGGTTAAAAGGCTGAAATCCTCCTTATTTGGGGGCAAAAAGGCAGAAATTTCCCTTATTTTGGAACAAAATTGCAGAAATTTCACTTATTTCAGGGTAATGAGCCAGAAATTCCCCTTATTTTGTAGCAAGAAAGGCAGAAATTCCCCTTATTTTGGAGCAAAAATGACGAAATTTCCCTTTTTATCACAAAAAGGTATGCATTCCCATTATTTTCGGGCAAAAAGGCAGAAATTCCCCGTATTTTGGAGCAAATTTGCGGAAATTCTCCTAATTTGGGGGCAAAAGGCAGAAATTCCCTTAATTTTTGGGCAAAAATCAGAAATTCCTCTTATTTTGGGGCAAAATTCCAGAAATTTCCTTTATTTTGGGGCAAAATTGCAGGAATTTACCTTTTTTTGGGGCAAAATTGCAGAAATTTCTCTTATTTGGGGCAAAATTGCAGAAATTTCACTTATTTTCAGGTAAAAAGGCTGAAATTTCCTTTATTTTAGGGCAAAAAAAGAAAAATTCCCTTTATTTTGGGGCAAAATTGCAGAAATTTCCCTTATTATGGGGAAAAATTGCAGAAATTTCCATTATTTTAGGGCAAATGCAGAAATTTCACTTATTTCAGAGAAAAAAAGCAAAAATTTTTCTTATTTTAGAGCAAAAAGGCAGAAATTCCCATTATTTTGGGGAAAAAGGCAGAAATTCCTAATATTTTGTGGTAAAAATGCAGAAATTCCCTATATTTTAAGGTAAAAAGGCTGAAATTCCCCTTATTTAGGGGCAAAAAGGCAGAAATTTCCCATATTTTGTGCAAAATTGCAGAAATTTCACTTATTTCAGGGTAATAAGTCAGAATTTTTTTTTATTTTGGGGCAAAAAAGACAGAAAATCTTTTAGTTTTGGGGGAAAAAGTAAGAAATTCCACTTATTTAGAGGCAAAAAAGCAGAAATTCCCCTTATTTTGGAGCAAAAATGAAGAAATTTCAATTTTTTAAGGCAAAAAGTTATGCATTCTTCTTATTTTTGGGCAAAAAAGAAGAAATTCCCCGTATTTGGAGCAAAATTGCAAAAATTCCCCTAATTGTGGAGCAAAAATGCAGAAATTCTCCATATGTTAAGGAAAATTCTCCTTATTTTGGGGCAAAACTCAGAAATTCCACTTATTTTGGGGCAAAATTACAGAAATTTCCCTTATTCTGGGGCAAAATTGCAGATATTTCCCTTATTTTGGGGCAAAATTGCAGAAATTTTCATTATTTTGGGGCAAAAAGGCAGAAATTCACCTTATTTGGGGTAAAATTGCAGAAATTTCACATATTTCAGGGCAAAAAGGCAGAAATTTCCCTTATTTTGGGGCAAAAACAGAAATTCCTAATATTTTGTGGCAAAAATGCAGAAATTCCCCTTATTTTGAGGTAAAAAGGCTGAAATTCCCCTTATTTGGGGGCAAAAAGGCAGAAATTTCCCTTATTTTGGAACAAAATTACAGAAATTTCACTTATTTCAGGGTAATAAGTCAGAAATTCCCCTTAATTTGGGGCAAAAAAGACAGAAAATCCCTTTGTTTTGGGGGAAAATGACAGACATTCCACATATTTAGAGGCAAAAAAGCAGAAATTCCCCTTATTTTGGAGCAAAAATGAAGAAATTTCTTTTTTTTAAGGCAAAAAGGTATGCATTCTTATTATTTTTGGGCAGAAAGGCAGAAATTCCTCGTATTTTGGAGCAAAATTGCAGAAATTCCCCTAATTGTGGGGCAAAAAGGCAGAAATTCCCTATATGTTGGGGAAAAAAGGCAGAAATCCTCTTTATTTTGGGGCAAAACTCAGAAATTCCACTTATTTTGGGGCAAAATTGCAGAAGTTTAACTTATTTTGGGGCATAATTGCAGAAATTTCACTTATTTCAGGGAAAAAGGCATAAATTTTCCTTATTTTGGGGCGAAAAGGCAGAAATTCCCCTTATTTTGAGGTAAAAAGTCTGAAATTTACCCTATTAGGAGGCAAAAAGGCAGAAATTTTTCTTATTTAGGGGCAAAATTGCAGAAATTTCACTAATATCAGGGTAATAAGTCAGAAATTCCTTTTATTTTGGAGCAAAAACAACAGAAATTCCCTTTGTTTTGGGAGAAAAAGACAGAAATTCCACTTATTTAGAGGCAAAAAGGAAGAAATTCCCCTTATTTTGGAGCAAAAATGAAGAAATTTTTTTTTATGGCAAAAAGGTATGCATTCCCATTATTTTCGGGCAAAAAGGCAGAAATTCCCCGTATTTTGGAGCAAAATTGCAGAAATTCCTCTAATTTTTGGGCAAAAGGCAGAAATTCCCTTTATTTTGGGGCAAAAATCAGAAATTACCTTTATTTTGTGGGTATATTCAAGAAATTTCCTTTATTTTGGGGCAAAATTGCGGGAATTTACCTTATTTTGGGGCAAAATTGCAGAAATTTCCCTTATTTGGGGCATAATTACAGAAATTTCACTTATGTTCAGGTAAAAAGGCTGATATTTCCTTTATTTTGGGGCAAAAAGGAGAAATTCCCCTTATTTTGGGGCAAAATTGCAGAAATTTCCCTTATTATGGGGAAAAATTGCCGAAATTTCCTTTATTTTAGGGCAAAATTGCAGAAATTTCACTTATTTCACAGAAAGAAAGCGAAAATTTTTCTTATTTTGGGGCAAAAAGGCAGAAATTCCCATTATTTTGGGGCAAAAATGCAGAAATTCACCATATTTTGGGGTAAAATTGCAGAAATTTCACATATTTCAGGGCAAAAAGGCAGAAATTTCCCTTATTTTTGGGCAAAATTGCAGAAATTTTTCTTATTTCAGAGAAATAAGTCAGAAATTCTTCTTATTTTGGAGCAAAAATGAAGAAATTTTCCTTTTTATGGCAAAAAGATATGCATTCCTCTTATTTTCGGGCAAAAAGGTAGAAATTTCCAGTATTTTAGAGAAAAATTGCAGAAATTCATCTAACGGTGGGGCAAAAATGCAGAAATTCCCTATATGTTGGGGCAAAAAGACAGAAATTCTTCTTATTTTGGGGCAAAACTCAGAAATTTCCCTTATTTTGGGGCAAATTGTAGAAATTTCACTTATTTTGGTGCAAAATTGCAGAAATTTCCCTTATTTCACGGAAAAAGGCAGAAATTTTCCTTATTTTGGGGCAAAAAGGCAGAAATTCCTAATGTTTTGTGGCAAAAATGCAGAAATTCTTCTTATTTTGAGGTAAAAATGCTGAAATACTCCTTATTTGGAGGCAAAAAGCAGAAATTTCCCTTATTTGGGGCAAAATTGCAGAAATTTCACTTATTTCAGGGCAATGAGTCAGAAATTCCCTTTATTTTGTAGCAAAAAAGGCAGAAATTCCCCTTATTTTGGAGCAAAAATGAAGAAATTTCCCTTTTTATGGCAAAAAGGTATGCATTTTCAATATTTTCTGGCAAAAAGGCAGAAATTCCCCGTATTTTGGAGCAAATTTGCAGAAATTCTCATAATTTTGGGGCAAAAGGCAGAAATTCCCTTTATTTTGTGGCAAAAATCAGAAATTCCCTTTATTTTGGGGCAAAATTCCAGAATTTTCCTTTATTTTGGGGCAAAATTGCAGGAATTTACCTTATTTTGGGGGAAAATTGCAGAAATTTCCCTTATTTGGGGCAAAATTGCAGAAATTTCAATTATTTTCAGGTAAAAAGCCTGAAATTTCCTTTATTTTGGGGCAAAAAGAAAGAAATTCCCCTTATTTTGGGGCAAAATTGCAGAAATTTCCCTTATTATGGGGAAAAATTGCAGAAATTTCCCTTATTTTAGGGCAATATTGCAAAAATTTCACTTATTTCAGAGAAAAAAAGAAAAATTTTTCTTATTTTAGAGCAAAAAAGCAGAAATTCCTATTATTTTGGGGCAAAAAGGCAGAAATTCCTAATATTTTGTGGCAAAAATGTAGAAATTCCCTTTATTTTGAGGTAAAAAGGCTGAAATTCCCCTTATTTGGGGGCAAAAAGGCAGAAATTTCCCATATTTTGGGGCAAAATTTCAGAAATTTCACTTATTTCAGGGTATTAAGTCAGAAATTTTTCTTATTTTGAGGCAAAAAATTAAGAAAATCTTTTTGTTTTGGGGGAAAAAGACAGAAATTCCACTTATTTAGAGGCAAATGTAGAAATTCCCATTATTTTAGAGCAAAAATGAAGAAATTTCCCTTTTTTAAGGCAAAAAGGTATGCATTCTTCTTATTTTCGGGCAAAAAGGCAGAAATTCCCCGTATATTGGAGCAAAATTGCAGAAATTCCCCTAATTGTGGGGCAAAAATGCAGAAATTCCCTATATGTTAAGGCAAAAAGACAGAAATTCTCCTTATTTTGATGCAAAACTCAGAAATTCCACTTATTTTGGGGCCAAATTCCAGAAATTTCCTATATTCTGGAGCAAAATTGCAGAAATTTCACTTATTTCAGGGAAAAAAGGCAGAAATTTTCCTTATTTTGGAACAAAAAGGCAGAAATTCTCCTTATTTTGAGGTAAAAAGGCAGAAATTCCCCTTATTTGGGGGGTAAAAAGGCAGAAATTTTCCTTATTTTGGGGCAAATTTGCAGAAATTTCACTTATTTCAGGGTAATAAGTCAGAAATTCCCCTTATTTTGGGGCAAAAAAGACAGAAATTCCCTTTGTTTTTGGGAAAAAAAACAGAAATTCCACATATTTAGAGGCAAAAAGGCAGAAATTCCCCTTATTTTGGAGCAAAAATGAAGAAATTTCCCTTTTTTATGGCAAAAAGTTATGCATTCCCCTTATTTTTGGGCAAAAAGCAAAAAAATCCCCGTGTTTTGGAGCAAAATTGCAGAAATTCCCCTAGTTGTGGGACAAAAAGAGAGAAATTCCCGTTATGTTGGGGCAAAAAGACAGAAATTCTCCTTAATTTGGGGCAAAACTCAGAAATTCAAATTATTTTGGGACAAAATTCCAGAAATTTCTTTTATTTTGTGGCAAAATTGCAGAAATTTCACTTATTTTGGGGCAAAATTGCAGAAATTTCACTTATTTCAAAGAACAAAGGCAGAAATTTTTCTTAATTTGGGGCAAAAAGGCAGAAATTCCTAATATTTTGTGGCAAAAATTCAGAAATTCCCCTTATTTTGAGGTAAAAAGTCTGAAATTCCCCTTATTTGGGGGCAAAAAGGAAGAAATTTCCCTTATTTTGGGGCAAAATTACAGAAATTTCACTTATTTCAGGGTAATAAGTAAGAAATTCCCCTTATTTTGGGGCAAAAAAGACAGAAAATCCCTTTGTTTTGGGGGAAATAGACAGACATTCCACATATTTAGAGGCAAAAAAAGCAGAAATTTCCCTTAATTTGGAGCAAAAATGAAGAAATTTCTTTTTTAAGGCAAAAAGGTATGCATTCTTTTTATTTTCGGTCAAAAAGGCAGAAATTCCCCGTATTTTGGAGCAAAATTGCAGAAATTCCCCTAATTGTGGGGCAAAAATGTAGAAATTCCCTATATGTTGGGGCAAAAAGACAGAAATTCTCCTTATTATGAAGCAAAACTCCGAAATTTCACTTATTTTGGGGCAAAATTCCAGAAATTTCCCTTATTTTGGGGCAAAATTGCAGAAATTTCACTTATTTTGGAGCAAAATTGCAGAAATTTCACTTATTTTAGTGAAAAAAGGCAGATATTTTCCTTATTTTGGGTCGAAAAGGCAAAAATTCCTTATATTTTGTAGCAAAAATGCAGAAATTCCCCTTATTTTTAGGTAAAAAGGCTGAAATTCCCCTTATTAGGGGGGGAAAAGCCGAAATTTTTCTTATTTAAAGGCAAAATTGCAGAAATTTCACTTATTTCAGGGTAATAAGTCAGAAATTCCCCTTATTTTGGGGCAAAAAAGACAGAAATTCCCTTTGTTTTGTAAGAAAAAGACAGAAATTCCACTTATTTCGAGGCAAAAATGCAGAAATTCCCTTTATTTTGGAGCAAAAATGAAGAAATTTCATTTTTTATGGCAAAAAGGTATGCATTCCCATTATTTTCAGGCAAAAATGCAGAAATTCCCCTTATTGTGGGGCAAAATTCAATAAAATTCCTTTATTTTGGGGCAAAATTGCAGGAATTTACCTTATTTTGGGGCAAAATTGCAGAAATTTCTCTTATTTGGGGCAAAATTGAAGAAATTTCAATTATTTTCAGGTAAAGAGCCTGAAATTTCCTTTATTTTGGGGCAAAAAGGGAGAAATTCCCTTTATTTTGGGGCAAAATTGCAGACATTTCTCTTATTATGGGGAAAAATTGCAAAAATTTCCTTTATTTTAGGGCAAAATTGCAGAAATTTCACTTATTTCAGAGAAAAAAAGCAAAAATTTTTCTTATTTTGGGGCAAAACGCCAGAAATTTCCATTATTTTAAGGCAAAAAGGCAGAAATTCACCTTATTTTGGGGTAAAATTGCAGAAATTTCACATATTTTAGGGCAAAATGGGAGAAATTTCCCTTATTTTGGGGCAAAATTGCAGAAATTTCACTTATTTTAGGGTAATAAGTAAGAAATTTCCCTTATTTTGGGGCAAAAAAAGACAGAAATCCACTTTGTTTTGGGAGAAAAAGACAGAAATTCCACTTATTTAAAGGCAAAAAGGCTGAAATTCCCCTTATTTTGGAGCAAAAATGAAGAAATTTCCCTTATTATGGCAAAAAGTTATGCATTCCCCTTATTTTCGAGCAAAAAGGCAGAAATTTTCCGTATTTTGGAGCAAAATTGCAGAAATTTCCCTAATTGTGGGGCAAAAAGGCAGAAATTATATGTTGGGGCAAAAAGACAGAAATTCTCCTTATTTTTTGGCAAAACTCAGAAATTCCACTTATTTTGAGGCAAAATTCCAGAAATTTCCCTTATTTTGGGGCAAAATTGCAGAAATTTCACTTATTTTGGGGCAAAATTGCAGAAATTTCACTTATTTCAGAGACAAAAGGCAGAAATTTTGCTAATTTTGGGGCAAAATTGCCAAACTTTCACTTATTTCAGAGAAAAAAAAGCAAAAATTTTTCTTATTTTGGGGCAAAATGCAGAAATTCCCATTATTTTGGGGCAAAAAGGCAGATATTGACCTTATTTTGGGGTAAAATTGCAGAAATTTCACATATTTCAGGGCAAAAAGGCAGAAATTTCCCTTATTTAGGGGCAAAATTGCAGAAATTTCACTTATTTCAGGGTAATAAGTCAGAAATTCCCCTTATATTGGGGCAAAAAAGACAGAAATTCCCTTTGTTTTCGGAAAAAAAAGACAGAAATTCCACTTATTTAGAGGCAAAAAGGCAGAAATTCCCCTATTTTGGAGTAAAAATGTAGAAATTTTCCTCTTTTATGGCAAAAATTATGCATTCCTCTTATTTTCGGGCAAAAAGTCAGAAATTCCCTATATGTTGGAGCAAAAAGACAGAAATTCTCCTTATTTTGGGGCAAAAGTCAGAAATTCCCCTTATTTTGGGGCAAAATTCCAGAATTTTCTCTTATTTTGGGTCAAAATTGCAGAAATATCACTTATTTTAGGACAAAATTGCAGAAATTTCACTTATTTCATGGAAAAAAGGCAGAAATTTTTATTATTTTGGGGCAAAAATACAGAAATTTCTAATATTTTGTGGCAAAAATGCAGAAATTCCCCTTATTTTGAGGTAAAAAGTTTGAAATTCCCCTTATTTGGGGGCAAAAAAGCAGAAATTTCCCTTATTTTGGGGCAAAAAAGACAGAAATTCCCTTTGTTTTGGGGGAAAAAGACAGAAATTCCACTTATTTAGAGGCAAAATGCAGAAATTCTTCTTATTTGGAGCAAAAATGAAGAAATTTTTCTCTTTTATGGCAAAAAGTTATGCAAAAAGGCAGAAATTCCTCGTATTTTGGAGCAAAATTTCAGAAATGCCCCTAATTGTGATGCAAAAAGGCAGAAATTCCCTATATGTTGGGGCAAAAAGACAGCAATTCTCCTTATTTTGGGGAAAAATTCCAGAAATTTCCCTTATTTTGGGGCAAAATTGCAGAAATTTCACTTATTTTGGGGCAAAATTGCAGAAATTTCACTTATTTCAGAGAAAAAAGGCAGAAATTTTCCTTATTTTGGGGAAAATGCAGAAATTCTTTATATTTTGTGGCAAAAATGCAGAAATTCCCCTTATTTTGAGAGAAAAAGGCTGAAATTCCCTTTATTTGGGGGCAAAAAGGCAGAAATTTCTCTTATTTTGCGGCAAAAAGACAGAAATTCCCCTTATTTTGTGGCAAAAAGGCAGAAATTTCTTTTATTTTGGGGCAAAATTGCAGAAATTTCACTTATTTCAGGGCATAATTCAAAAATTCCTTTTATTTTGGGGCAAAAAGACAGAAATTCCGTTTATTTTTGGGTAAAAAGGAAGAAATTTCACTTATTTTGAGGTAAAAAGGCAGAAATTCCTCTTATTTTGAGGCAAACATGAAGAAATTTTCTTTTTTTGTGGCAAAAGTTATACATTCCCCTTACTTTCGGGATAAAAACAGAAATTTCCCATATTTTGAAGTAAAATTGCAGAAATTCTCATAATTTTCGGGCAAAAAGGCATAAATTCTCCTTATTTAGGGGCACAGAAACAGAAAATCTCCTTTTTTTTCGGGAGCAAACAGTCAGAAATTTCCCTTATTTTGGGGCAAAATTGCAGAAATTTCCCTTATTTTGGGGCAAATTTGCAGAAATTTCACTTATTTCAGGGTAATAAGTCAGAAATTCCCTTATTTTGGGGCAAAAAAGAGAGAAATCCCCTTTGTTTTGGGAGAAAAAGACAGAAATTTCACTTATTTAGAGGCAAGAAGGCAGAAATTCTCTTTATTTTGGACAAAAATTAAGAAATTTCACTTTTTTATGGCAAAAAGTTATGCATTCCTATTATTTTCGGGCAAAAATGGAGAAATTATCCGTATATTGGAGCAAAATTGCAGAAATTCCCCTAATTTTGGGGCAAAAGCAGAAATTCCCTTTATTTTGGGGCAAAAATCAGAAATTCCCCTTATTCTGTGGCAAAATTCAAGAAAATTCCTTTATTTTGGGGCAAAATTGCAGGAATTTACCTCATTTTGAGCAAAATTTCAGAAATTTCCCTTATTTGGGGCAAAATTGAAAAAATTTCACTTATTTTCAGATAAAGAGCCTGAAATTTCCTTTATTTTGGGGAAAAAATGAAGAAATTCCCCTTATTTTGGGGTAAAGTTGCAGACATTTTTCTTATTATGGGGAAAAATTGCAGAAATTTCCCTTATTTTAGGGCAAAATTGCAGAAATTTCACTACTTATTTCAGATAAAAAAAGCAAAAATTTTTCTTATTTTGGGGCAAAACGGCAGAAATTCCCATAATTTTAAGGCAAAAAGGCAGAAATTCACCTTATTTTGGAGTAAAATTGCAGAAATTTCACATATTTCAGGGCAAAATGGCAGAAATTTTCCTTATTTTGGGGCAAAATTGCAGAAATTTCACTTATTTTAGGGTAATAAGTAAGAAATTTCCCTTATTTTGTGGTAAAAAAGACAGAAATTTTCATTGTTTTGGGGGAAAAAGACAGAAATTCCACTTATTTAGAGGCAAAAAGGCAGAAATTCCCCTTATTTTGGACCAAAAATGAAGAAATTTCTCTTATTATGGCAAAAAGTTATGCATTCCCCTTATTTTCGAGCAAAAAGGCAGAAATTTTCCGTATTTTGGAGCAAAATTGCAGAAATTTCCCTAATTGTGGGGCAAAAAGGCAGAAATTATCTATATGTTGGGGCAAAAAGACAGAAATTCTCCTTATTTTTTGGCAAAACTCAGAAATTCCACTTATTTTGGGGCAAAATTCCAAAAATTTCCCATATTTTGGGGCAAAATTGCAGAAATTTCACTTATTTTGGGGCAAAATTGCAGAAATTTCACTTATTTTGGGGCAAAATTGCAGAAATTTCACTAATTTCAGGGACAAAAGACAGAAATTTCGCTAATTTTGGGGCAAAATTGCCAAAATTTCACTTATTTCAGAGAAAAAATGCAAAAATTTTTTTTATTTTGGGGCAAAAAGGCAGAAATTTCCATTATTTTGGGGCAAAAAGGCAGATATTGACCTTATTTTGGGGTAAAATTGCATAAATTTCACATATTTCAGGGTAAAAAGGCTGAAATTTCCCCTTTTTAGGGTCAAAGTTGCAGAAATTTCACTTATTTCAGGGTAATAATTCAGAAATTCCCCTTATTTTGGGGCAAAAAAGACAGAAATTCCCTTTGTTTTGGGAAAAATAGACAGAAATTCCACTTATTTAGAGGCAAAAAGGCAGAAATTCCCCTTATTTTGGAGGAAAAATGAAGAAATTTTCTTCTTTTATGGCAAAAAGTTATGCATTCCCCTTATTTTCGGGCAAAAAGGCAGAAATTCCCTGTATTTTGGAGCAAAATTGCATAAATTCCCCAATTGTGGGGCAAAAAAAAGAAATTCTCTATATGTTGGGGCAGAAAGACAGAAATTCTCCTTATTTTGGGGCAAAACTCAGAATTTCCCCTTATTTTGGGGCAAAATTCCAGAAATTTCCATTATTTTGGGGCAAAATTGCAGAAATTTCACTTATTTTGGGGCAAAATTGCAGAAATTTCACTTATTTCAGGGAAAAAAGCAGAAATTTTCATTATTTTGGGGCAAAAATGCAGAAATTCTTAATATTTGGTCGCAAAATGCAGAAATTCCCCTTATTTTGAGACAAAAAGGCTGAAATTCCCCTTATTTGGGGGCAAAAAGGCAGAAATTTCTTTTATTCTGGGGCAAAAGACTGAAATTCCTCTTATTTTGTGGCAAAAAGGCAGAAATTTCTTTAATTTGGGGCAAAATTGCAGAAATTTCACTTGTTTCAGGGCATAATTCAAAAATTCCTTTTATTTTGGGGCAAAATAACAGAAACTCCATTTATTTTTGGGTAAAAAGGAAGAAATTTCACTTATTTTGAGGTAAAAAGGCAGAAATTCCTCTTATTTTGGGGCAAAAATAAAGAATTTTTCTTTTTTTGTGGCAAAAGGTATACATTCCCCTTACTTTCGGGATAAAAAGCAGAAATTCCCCATATTTTGAAGCAAAATTGCAGAAATTCTCATAATTTTCGGGCAAAAAGGCAGAAATTCTCCTTATTTTGGGGCACAGAAACAGAAAATCTCCTTTTTTCGGGACCAAACAGTCAGAAATTCCCCTTATTTTGGGGCAAAATTGCAGAAATTTCAATTATTTTGGGGCAAATTTGCAGAAAATTCACTTATTTCAGGGTAATAAGTCAGAAATTCCCCTTATTTTGGGGCAAAAAGACAGAAATACCCTTTGTTTTGGGAGAAAAAGACAGAAATTCCACTTATTTAGAGGCAAAAAGGCAGAAATTCCCCTTATTTTGGAGCAAAAAGGAAGAAATTTCCCTATTTTATGGAAAAAAGGTATGCCTTTCCATTATTTTCAGGCAAAAATGCAGAAATTCCCTGTATATTGGAGCAAAATTGCAGAAATTCCCCTAATTTTGGGGCAAAAGGCAGAAATTCCCTTTATTTTGGGGCAAAAATCAGAAATTCCCCTTATTCTGGGGCAAAATTCAAGAAAATTCCTTTATTTTGGGGCAAAATTGCAGGAATTTACCTTATTTTGGGGCAAAATTTCAGAAATTTCCCTTATTTGGGGCAAAATTGAAGAAATTTCACTAATTTTCAGGTAAAGAGCCTGAAATTTCCTTTTTTTTTGGGCAAAAAGGGAGAAATTCCCCTTATTTTGGGGCAAAATTTCAGACATTTCTCTTAGTATGGAGAAAAATTGCAGAAATTTCCCTTATTTTAGGGAACAATTGCAGAAATTTCACTTATTTCAGAGAAAAAAAGCATTTTTTTTTCATTTTTGGGCAAAAAAGCAGAAATTCCCATTATTTTGAGGCAAAAAGACAGAAATTCACCTTATTTTGGGGTAAAATTGCAGAAATTTCACATATTTCAGGGCAAAAAGGCAGAAATTTCCCTTATTTTGGGGCAAAAAGGCAGAAATTTCCAATATTTTGTGGCAAAAATGCAGAAATTCCCTTTATTTTGAGGTAAAAAGGCTGAAATTCCTCTTATATGGAAGCAAAAATGCAGAAATTTTTCTTAATTTGGGGCAAAATTGCAGAAATTTCACTTATTTCAGAGAAAAAAAGCAAAAATTTTTTCTATTTTGGGGCAAAAAGGCAGAAATTCCCATTATTTTGGGGCAAAAAGGCAGAAATTCACTTTATTTTGGAGTAAAATTGCCGAATTTTCACATATTTCAGGGCAAAAATGGAGAAATTTCCCTTAATTTGGGGCAAAATTGCAGATATTTCACTTTTTCAGGGTAATAAGTCAGAAATTTTCCTTATTTTGGAGCAAAAAAGACAGAAAATCCCTTTGTTTTGGGAGAAAAAAACAGACATTTTACTTATTTAGAGGCAAAAAAGCAGAAATTCCCCTTATTTTGGAGCAAAAATAAAAAAATTTCCCTTTTTTTATGGTAAAAATTATGCATTCCCCTTATTTTCGGGCAAAAATGCAGAAATTCCCAGTATTTTGGAGCAAAATTTCAGAAATTTCCCTAATTGTGGGGCAAAAAGGCAGAAATTCCCTATATGTTGGGGCAAAAAGACAGAAATTCTCCTTATGTTGGGGCAAAACTCAGAAATTCACTTATTTTGGGGCAAAATTGTAGAAATTTCCCTTAATTTGGGGCAAAATTGCAGAAATTTCACTTATTTTGGGGCAAAATTGGAGAAATTTCATTTATTTCAGGAAAAAAAAGACAGAAATTTTCTTTATTTTGGGGCAAAAAGGCAGAAATTTCTAATATTTTGTGGCAAAAATGCAGAAATTCCCCTTATTTTGAGGTAAAAAGGATGAAATTCCCCTTATATGGGGGCAAAAAGGCAGAAATTTCCCTTAATTTGGGGCAAAATTTCAGAAATTTCACTTATTTCAGACAAAAAAAGCAAAAATTTTTCTTATATTGGGGCAAAAGGCAGAAATTCCCATTATTTTGGGGCAAAAAGGCAGAAATTCACCTTATTTTTGAGTAAAATTGCAGAAATTTCACATATTTCAGGGCAAAAAGGGAGAAATTTCCCTTATTATGGCAAAAAGTTATGCATTCCCCTTATTTTCGGGCAAAAAGGCAGAAATTCCCCGTATTTTGGAGCAAAATTGCAGAAATTCTTATAATTGTGGGGCAAAAAGGCAGAAATTCTCTATATGTTGGGGCAAAAAGACAGAAATTCTCCTTATTTTGTGGCAAAACTCAGAAATTTCACTTATTTGCTGGCAAAATTCGAGAAATTTCCCTTATTTTGGGGCAAAATTACAGAAATTTCACTTATTTTGGGGAAAAATTGCATAAATTTCACTTATTTTGGGGGCAAAATTGCAGAAATATCACTTATTTCAGGGACAAAAGGCAGAAATTATTTTTATTTTGGGGCAAAAAGTCAGAAATTCCTAATATTTTGTGGCAAAAATGCAAAAATTCCCCTTATTTTGAAGTAAAAAGGCTGAAATTCTCCTTATTTGGGGGCAGGGGCAGAAATTTCCCTTATTTTGGAGCAAAATTGCAGAAAATTCACTTATTTTAGGGTAATAAGTCAGAAATTCCCCTTATTTTGGGGTAAAAAAGACAGAAATTTCCATTGTTTTGGGGGAAAAAGAAATTCCACATATTTAGAGGCAAAAAGGCAGAAATTCCCCTTATTTTGGAGCAAAAATGAAGAAATTTCCCTTATTATGGCAAAAAGTTATGCATTCCCCATATTTTCGGGCAAAAAAGCATAAATTCCTCGTATTTTGGAGAAAAATTGCAGAAATTCCCCTAATTGTGGGGCAAAAAGGCAGAAATTATCTATATGTTGTGGCAAAAAGACAGAAATTCTCCTTATTTTGGGGTAAAATTCAGAAATTCCACTTATTTTGGGGCAAATTTCCAGAAATTTCCCTTATTCTAGGGCAAAATTGCAGAAATTTCACTTATTTTGGGGCAAAATTGCAGAAATTTCACTTATTTCAGGGAAAAAAGCAGAAATTTTCATTATTTTGGGGCAAAAATGCAGAAATTCTTAATATTTGGTCGCAAAATGCAGAAATTCCCCTTATTTTGAGTCAAAAAGGCTGAAATTCCCCTTATTTGGGGGCAAAAAGGCAGAAATTTCTTTTATTCTGGGGCAAAAGACTGAAATTCCTCTTATTTTGTGGCAAAAAGGCAGAAATTTCTTTAATTTGGGGCAAAATTGCAGAAATTTCACTTGTTTCAGGGCATAATTCAAAAATTCCTTTTATTTTGGGGCAAAATAACAGAAACTCCATTTATTTTTGGGTAAAAAGGAAGAAATTTCACTTATTTTGTGGTAAAAAGGCAGAAATTCCTCTTATTTTGGGGCAAAAATAAAGAATTTTTCTTTTTTTGTGGCAAAAGGTATACATTCCACTTACTTTCTGGATAAAAAGCAGAAATTCCCCATATTTTGAAGCAAAATTGCAGAAATTCTCATAATTTTCGGGCAAAAAGGCAGAAATTCTCCTTATTTTGGGGCACAGAAACAGAAAATCTCCTTTTTTCGGGACCAAACAGTCAGAAATTCCCCTTATTTTGGGGCAAAATTGCAGAAATTTCCATTATTTTGGGGCAAATTTGCAGAAAATTCACTTATTTCAGGGTAATAAGTCAGAAATTCCCCTTATTTTGGGGCAAAAAGACAGAAATACCCTTTGTTTTGGGAGAAAAAGACAGAAATTCCACTTATTTAGAGGCAAAAAGGCAGAAATTCCCCTTATTTTGGAGCAAAAATGAAGAAATTTCCCTATTTTATGGAAAAAAGGTATGCCTTTCCATTATTTTCAGGCAAAAATGCAGAAATTCCCTGTATATTGGAGCAAAATTGCAGAAATTCCCCTAATTTTGGGGCAAAAGGCAGAAATTCCCTTTATTTTGGGGCAAAAATCAGAAATTCCCCTTATTCTGGGGCAAAATTCAAGAAAATTCCTTTATTTTGGGGCAAAATTGCAGGAATTTACCTTATTTTGGGGCAAAATTTCAGAAATTTCCCTTATTTGGGGCAAAATTGAAGAAATTTCACTTATTTTCAGGTAAAGAGCCTGAAATTTCCTTTTTTTTGGGCAAAAAGGGAGAAATTCCCCTTATTTTGGGGCAAAATTTCAGACATTTCTCTTAGTATGGAGAAAAATTGCAGAAATTTCCCTTATTTTAGGGAACAATTGCAGAAATTTCACTTATTTCAAAGAAAAAAAGCAATTTTTTTTTCATTTTTAGGCAAAAAAGCAGAAATTCCCATTATTTTGAGGCAAAAAGACAGAAATTCACCTTATTTTGGGGTAAAATTGCAGAAATTTCACATATTTCAGGGCAAAAAGGCAGAAATTTCCCTTATTTTGGGGCAAAAAGGCAGAAATTTCCAATATTTTGTGGCAAAAATGCAGAAATTCCCTTTATTTTGAGGTAAAAAGGCTGAAATTCCTCTTATATGGAAGCAAAAATGCAGAAATTTTTTTTAATTTGGGGCAAAATTGCAGAAATTTCACTTATTTCAGAGAAAAAAAGCAAAAATTTTTTCTATTTTGGGGCAAAAAGGCAGAAATTTCCATTATTTTGGGGCAAAAAGGCAGAAATTCACTTTATTTTGGAGTAAAATTGCCGAATTTTCACATATTTCAGGGCAAAAATGGAGAAATTTCCCTTAATTTGGGGCAAAATTGCAGATATTTCACTTTTTCAGGGTAATAAGTCAGAAATTTTCCTTATTTTGGAGCAAAAAAGACAGAAAATCCCTTTGTTTTGGGAGAAAAAAACAGACATTTTACTTATTTAGAGGCAAAAAAGCAGAAATTCCCCTTATTTTGGAGCAAAAATAAAAAAATTTCCCTTTTTTTTATGGTAAAAATTATGCATTCCCCTTATTTTCGGGCAAAAATGCAGAAATTCCCAGTATTTTGGAGCAAAATTTCAGAAATTTCCCTAATTGTGGGGCAAAAAGGCAGAAATTCCCTATATGTTGGGGCAAAAAGACAGAAATTCTCCTTATGTTGGGGCAAAACTCAGAAATTCACTTATTTTGGGGCAAAATTGTAGAAATTTCCCTTAATTTGGGGCAAAATTGCAGAAATTTCACTTATTTTGGGGCAAAATTGGAGAAATTTCATTTATTTCAGGAAAAAAAAGACAGAAATTTTCTTTATTTTGGGGCAAAAAGGCAGAAATTTCTAATATTTTGTGGCAAAAATGCAGAAATTCCCCTTATTTTGAGGTAAAAAGGATGAAATTCCCCTTATATGGGGGCAAAAAGGCAGAAATTTCCCTTAATTTGGGGCAAAATTTCAGAAATTTCACTTATTTCAGACAAAAAAAGCAAAAATTTTTCTTATATTGGGGCAAAAGGCAGAAATTCCCATTATTTTGGGGCAAAAAGGCAGAAATTCACCTTATTTTTGAGTAAAATTGCAGAAATTTCACATATTTCAGGGCAAAAAGGGAGAAATTTCCCTTATTATGGCAAAAAGTTATGCATTCCCCTTATTTTCGGGCAAAAAGGCAGAAATTCCCCGTATTTTGGAGCAAAATTGCAGAAATTCTTATAATTGTGGGGCAAAAAGGCAGAAATTCTCTATATGTTGGGGCAAAAAGACAGAAATTCTCCTTATTTTGGGGTAAAATTCAGAAATTCCACTTATTTTGGGGCAAATTTCCAGAAATTTCCCTTATTCTAGGGCAAAATTGCAGAAATTTCACTTATTTTGGGGCAAAATTGCAGAAATTTTACTTATTTCAGAGAAAAAAGGCAGAAATTTCTTTTATTTTGGGGCAAAATTGCCAAAATTTCACTTATTTCAGAGAAAAAAAAGCAAAAATTTTTTTTATTTTGGGACAAAAAGGCAGAAATTCCCATTATTTTGGGGCAAAAAGGCAGAAATTCACTTTATTTTGGAGTAAAATTGCCGAAATTTCACATATTTCAGGGCAAAAATGGAGAAATTTCCCTTAATTTGGGGCAAAATTGCAGATATTTCACTTTTTCAGGGTAATAAGTCAGAAATTTTCCTTATTTTGGAGCAAAAAAGACAGAAAATCCCTTTGTTTTGGGAGAAAAAAACAGACATTCCACTTATTTAGAGGCAAAAAAGCAGAAATTCCCCTTATTTTGGAGCAAAAATGAAGAAATTTCTTTTTTTTAAGGCAAAAATGTATGCATTCTTCTTATTTTCGGGCAAAAATGCAGAAATTCCTTGTATTTTGGAGCAAAATTTCAGAAATTCCCCTAATTGTGGGGCAAAAAGGCAGAAATTCCCTATATGTTGGGGCAAAAAGACAGAAATTCTCCTTATTTTGGGGCAAAACTCAGAAATTCACTTATTTTGGGGCAAAATTGCAGAAATTTCCCTTAATTTGGGGCTAAATTGCAGAAATTACACTTATTTTGGGGCAAAATTGGAGAAATTTCATTTATTTCAGGAAAAAAAAGACAGAAATTTTCTTTATTTTGGGGCAAAAAGGCAGAAATTTCTAATATTTTGTGGCAAAAATGCAGAAATTCCCCTTATTTTGAGGTAAAAAGGATGAAATTCCCCTTATATGGGGGCAAAAAGGCAGAAATTTCCCTTAATTTGGGGAAAATTTCAGAAATTTCACTTATTTCAGAGAAAATAAGCAAAAATTTTTCTTATATTGGGGCAAAAGGCAGAAATTCCCATTATTTTGGGGCAAAAAGGCAGAAATTCAACTTATTTTTGAGTAAAATTGCAGAAATTTCACATATTTCAGGGCAAAAAGGGAGAAATTTCCCTTATTATGGCAAAAAGTTATGCATTCCCCTTATTTTCGGGCAAAAAGGCAGAAATTCCCCGTATTTTGGAGCAAAATTGCAGAAATTCTTCTAATTGTGGGGCAAAAAGGCAGAAATTCTCTATATGTTGGGGCAAAAAGACAGAAATTTCCTTATTTTGGGGCAAAACTCAGAAATTCCACTTATTTGCTGGCAAAATTCCAGAAATTTCCCTTATTTTGGGGCAAATTTACAGAAATTTCACTTATTTTGGGGCAAAATTGCATAAATTTCACTAATTTTGGGGGCAAAATTGCAGAATTATCACTTATTTCAGGGAAAAAAGGCAGAAATTATTTTTATTTTGGGGCAAAAAGGCAGAAATTCCTAATATTTTGTGGCAAAAATGCAAAAATTCCCCTTATTTTGAAGTAAAAAGGCTGAAATTCTCCTTATTTGGGGGCAAAAAGGCAGAAATTTCCCTTATTTTGGGGCAAAATTGCAGAAAATTCACTTATTTTAGGGTAATAAGTCAGAAATTCCCCTTATTTTGGGGTAAAAAAGACAGAAATTTCCATTGTTTTGGGGGAAAAAGACAGAAATTCCACTTATTTAGAGGCAAAAAGGCAGAAATTCCCCTTATTTTGGAGCAAAAATGAAGAAATTTCCCTTATTATGGCAAAAAGTTATGCATTCCCCATATTTTCAGGCAAAAAGGC
The DNA here is from genome assembly GCF_963924665.1 of Micromys minutus. NCBI lineage: Eukaryota > Metazoa > Chordata > Mammalia > Rodentia > Muridae > Micromys > Micromys minutus. Next base: position 6,602,850 of record NW_027667467.1, on the reverse strand, counting down.
ATAAATTCCTCGTATTTTGGAGCAAAATTGCAGAAATTCCCCTAATTGTGGGGCAAAAAGGCAGAAATTATCTCTATGTTGTGGCAAAAAGACAGAAATTCTCCTTATTTTGGGGCAAAATTCAGAAATTCCACTTATTTTGGGGCAAAATTCCAGAAATTTCCCTTATTCTAGGGCAAAATTGCAGAAATTTCACTTATTTTGGGGAAAAATTGCAGAAATTTTACTTATTTCAGGGAAAAAAGGCAGAAATTTCCTTTATTTTGGGGCAAAATTGCCAAAATTTCACTTATTTCAGAGAAAAAAAAGCAAAATTTTTTTTTATTTTGGAACAAAAAGGCAGAAATTCCCATTATTTTGGGGCAAAAAGGCAGAAATTGACCTTATTTTTTGGTAAAATTGCAGATATTTCACATATTTCAGGGCAAAATGGCAGAAATTTCCCTTATTTGGGGGCAAAATTGCAGAAATTTCACTTATTTCAAGGTAATAAGTCAGAAATTCCCCTTATTTTGTAAGAAAAAAGACAGAAATTCCCTTTGTTTTAAGAAAAAAGACAGAAATTCCACTTATTTAGAGGCAAAAAAACAGAAATTCTTCTTATTTTGGAGCAAAAATGAAGAAATTTTCCTCTTTTATGGCAAAAAGTTATGCATTCCCCTTATTTTCGGGCAAAAAGGCAGAAATTATCCGTATTTTGGAGCAAAATTGCAGAAATTCTCCTAATTGTGGGGCATCAAGGAAGAAATTCCCTATATGTTGGGGCAGAAAGACAGAAATTCTCCTTATTTTGGGGCAAAACTCAGAATTTCCCCTTATTTTGGGGCAAAATTCCAGAAATTTCCCTTACTTTGGGGCAAATTTGCAGAAATTTCCCATATTTTGGGGCAAAATTGCAGAAATTTCAATTATTTCAGGGAAAAAAAGGCAGAAATTTTCCTTATTTTGGGGCAAAAATGCAGAAATTCTTAATATTTTGTGGCAAAAATGCAGAAATTCCCCTTTTTTGTGGTAAAAATGCTGAAATTCCCCTTAATTGGGGGAAAAAATTTAGAAATTTCCCTTATTTTGTGGCAAAAAGACAGAAATTCCCCTTATTTTGTGGCAAAAAGGCAGAAATTTTTTATATTTTGGGGCAAAATTGCAGAAATTTCATTATTTCAGGGCATAATTCAAAAATTCCTTTTATTTTGGGGCAAAAAGACAGAAATTCCGATTATTTTTGGGTAAAAAGGAAGTAATTTCACTTATTATAATGTAAAAAGGCAGAAATTCCACTTATTTTGGGGCAAAAATGAAGAAATTTTCTTTTTTTGTGGCAAAAGGTATACATTCCCCTTACTTTCGGGATAAAAAGCAGAAATTCCCCATATTTTGAAGCAAAATTGCAGAAATTCTCATAATTTTCGGGCAAAAAGGCAGAAAATCTCCTTATTTTGGGGCAAAGAGACAGAAAATCTCCTTTTTTCGGGAGCAAACAGTCAGAAATTCCCCTTAATTTGGGGCAAAATTGCAGACATTTCCCTTATTTTGGGGCAAATTTGCAGAAATTTCCATTATTTCAGGGTAATAAGTCAGAAATTCCCCTTATTTTGGGGCAAAAAAGACAGAAATTCCTTTTGTTTTGGGAGAATAAGACAGAAATTCCACTTATTTAGAGGCAAAAAGGCAGAAATTCCCCTTATTTTGGAGCAAAAATGAAGAATTTTTCCTTTTATATTGCAAAAAGGTATGCATTCCCATTATTTTCAGGCAAAAATGCAGAAATTCCCCGTATATTGGAGCAAAATTGCAGAAATTCCCCTAATTTTGGGGCAAAATGCAGAAATTCCCTTTATTTTGGGGCGAAAATCAGAAATTCCCCTTATTCTGGGGCAAAATTCAAGGAAATTCCTTTATTTTGGGGCAAAATTGCAGGAAGTTACCTTATTTTGGGGCAAAATTCCAGAAATTTCCCTTATTTGGGGCAAAATTGAAGAAATTTCACTTATTTTCAGGTAAAGAGCCTGAAATTTCCTTTATTTTGGGGCAAAAAGGGAGAAATTACCCTTATTTTGGGGCAAAATTGCAGACATTTCTCTTATTATGGGGAAAAATTGCAGAAATTTCCCTTATTTTAGGGAAGAATTGCAGAAATTTCACTTATTTCAGAGAAAAAAAGCAAAAATTTTTTTTTATTTTGGGGCAAAAAAGCAGAAATTCCCATTATTTTGAGGCAAAAAAAGCAGAAATTCACCTTATTTTGGGGTAAAATTACAGAAATGTCACATATTTCACGGCAAAAAGGCAGAAATTTCCCTTATTTTGGGGCAAAATTGCAGAAATTTCCCTTATTTTGGGGCAAATTGCAGAAATTTCACTTATTTTGGGGCAAAATTGCAGAAATTTCCCTTATTATGGGGAAAAATCGCAGAAATTTTTCTTATTTTAGGGCAAAATTGCAGAAATTTCACTTATTTCAGAGAAAAAAAGCAAAAATTTTTCTTATATTGGGGCAAAAGGCAGAAATTCCTGTTATTTTGGGGCAAAAATGATGAAATTCACCTTATTTTGGGGTAAAATTACAGAAATTTCACATATTTCAGGGCAAAAAGGGAGAAATTTCCCTTATTTTGGGGCAAAATTGCAGAAATTTCAGTTATTTCAGGGTAATAAGTCAGAAATTTTTCTTATTTTGGAGCAAAAAAGACAGAAAATCTCTTTGTTTTGGGAGAAAAAGACAGACATAACACTTATTTAGAGGCAAAAAAGCAGAAATTCTCCTTATTTTGGAGCAAAAATGAAGAAATTTTTTTAAGGCAAAAAGGTATGCATTCTTCTTATTTTCGGGCAAAAATGCAGAAATTTCCCGTATTTTGGAGCAAAATTGCAGAAATTCCCTTAATTGTGGGGCAAAAAGCATTCATTCCCTATATGTTGGGGCAAAAAGGCAGAAATTCCCCGTATTTTGGAGCAAAATTGCAGAAATTCCCCTAATTGTGTGGCAAAAAGGCAGAAATTCCCTATATGTTGGGGCAAACAGACAGAAATTCTCCTTATTTTGGGGCAAGACACAGAAATTCTACTTATGTTGGGGCGAAATTGCAAAAATTTCCCTTATTTTGGGGCAAAATTGCAGAAATTTCATTTATTTCAGGGAAAAAAGCAGAAATTTTCCTTATTTTGTGACAAAAAGGTAGAAATTTCTAATATTTTGTGGCAAAAATGCAGAAATTCCCCTTATTTTGAGGTAAAAAGGCTGAAGTTCCCCTTATATGGGGGAAAAAGGCCGAAATTTCCCTTAATTTGGGGCAAAATTGCAGAAATTTTACTTATTTCAGAGAAAAAAAGCAAAAATTTTTCTTATTTTGGGGAAAAAAGGCAGAAATTCCCATTATTTTGGGGCAAAAATGCAGAAATTCGCCTTATTTTGGGGTAAAATTGCAGAATTTTCTCATATTTCAGGGCAAAAAAAGAGAAATTTCCCTTATTTTGGGGCAAAATTGCAGAAATTTCACTTATTTCAGGGTAATAAGTCAGAAATTTTCATTACTTTGGAGCAAAAAAGACAGAAAATCCCTTTGTTTTGGGGGAAAAAGACAGACATTCTACTTATTTAGAGGCAAAAAAGCAGAAATTCCCCTTATTTTGGAGCAAAAATAAAGAAATTTTTTTTTAAGGCAAAAAGGTATGCATTCTTCTTATTTTCGGGCAAAAGCAGAAATTCCCCGTATTTTGGAGCAAAATTGCAGAAATTCCCCTAATTGTGGGGCAAAAATGCAGAAATTCCCTATATGTTGGGGCAAAAAGACAGAAATTCTCCTTATTTTGAGGCAAAACTCAGAAATTCCACTTATTTTGGGGAAAAATTCCAGAAATTTCCTTTATTTTGGGGCAAAATTGCAGAAATTTCACTTATTTTGGGGCGAAATTGCAGAAATTTCACTTATTTTGGGGCAAAATTGCAGAAATTTCACTTATTTCAGAGACAAAAGGCAGAAATTTTGCTAATTTTGGGGCAAAATTGCCAAACTTTCACTTATTATGAGAAAAAAAAGCAAAAATTTTTCTTATTTTGGGGCAAAAAGGCAGAAATTCCCATTATTTTGGGGCAAAAAGGCAGATATTGACCTTATTTTGGGGTAAAATTGCAGAAATTTCACATATTTCAGGGCAAAAAGGCAGAAATTTCCCTTATTTAGGGGTAAAATTGCAGAAATTTCACATATTTCAGGGCAAAAAGGCAGAAATTTCACTTATTTTGGGGCAAAATTGCAGAATCTCACTTATTTCAGAGTAATAAGTCAGAAATTCTTCTTATTTTGGGGCAAAAAAGACAGAAATTCCCTTTGTTTTGGGGGAAAAATACAGAAATTCAACTTATTTAGAGGTAAAAAAGCAGAAATTCTTCTTCATTTGGAGCAAAAATGAAGAAATTTTCCTCTTTTATGGCAAAAAGTTATGCATTCCTCTTATTTTCAGGCAAAAAGGCAGAAGTTCCCCGTATTTTGTAGCAAAATTGCAGAAATTCCCCTAATTGTGAAGCAAAAAGGCAGAAATTCCCTATATGTTGGGGCAAAAAGACAGAAATTCTCCTTATTTTGGTGCAAAACTCAGAATTTTCTCTTATTTTGGGGCAAAATTCCAGAAATTTCACTTATATTGGGGCAAAATTGCAGAAATTTCCCATATTTTGGGGCAAAATTGCAGAAATTTCACTTATTTCAGGGAAAAAAGGCAGAAATTTTTCTTATTTTGGGGCAAACATGCAGAATTTCTTAATATTTGGTGGCAAAAATGCAAAAATTCTCTTTCTTTTGTGGTAAAAAGGCTAAAATTCCCCTTATATGGGGGCAAAAAACCAGAAATTTCCCTTATTTTGGGGCAAAAAGACAGAAATTCCCCTTATTTTGTGGCAAAAAGGCAGAAAATTCTTTTATTTTGGGGCAAAATTGCAGAAATTTCACTTATTTCAGGGCATAATTCAAAAATTCCTTTTATTTTGGGGCAAAATACAGAAATTCTATTTATTTTTGGGTAAAAAGGCAGAAATTTCACTTATTTTCAGGTAAAAAGGCAGAAATTCCTCTTATTTTGCGGCAAAAATGAAGAAATTTCCCTTTTTTGTGGCAAAAGATATACATTCCCCTTACTTTCTGGATAATAAGCAAAAATTCCCCGTATGTTGAAGCAAAATTTCAGTAATTCTCATAATTTTCGGGCAAAAATGCAGAAATTCTCCTTATTTTGGGGTAAAAAGACAGAAAATCTCCTTTTTTTGGGAGCAAACAGTCAGAAATTCCTTTTATTTTGTGGCAAAAAGGCAGAAATTTCTTTTATTTTGAGACAAAATTGCAGAAATTCCAATTATTTCAGGGCATAATTCAAAAATTCCTTTTATTTTGGGGCAAAAAGACAGAAATTTTGTTTATTTTTGGGTAAAAAGGCAGAAATTTCACTTATATTGAGGTAAAAAGGCAGAAATTCCTCTTATTTTGGGGCAAAAATGAAGAAATTTCCCTTTTTTGTGGCAAAAGGTATACATTCCCCTTACTTTCAGGATAAAAAGCAGAAATTCCCCGTATTTTGAAGCAAAATTGCAGAAATTCTCATAATTTTCGGGCAAAAAGGCAGAAATTCTCCTTATTTTAAGGCAAAAAGGCAGAAAATCTCCTTTTTTCGGGAGCAAAAGGTCAGAAATTCCCCATATTTTGGGGCAAAATTGCAGAAATTTCCTTTACATTGGGGCAAAATTGCAGAAATTTCCTTTACATTGGGGCAAAATTGCAGAAATTTCACTTATTTCAGTGAAAAAAAGCAAAAATTTCGCGTATTTTGGGGCAAAACGGCAGAAATTCCCATTATTTTGGGGCAAAAAAGGCAGAAATTCACCTTATTTTGGGGTAAAATTGCAGAAATTTCACATATTTCAGGGCAAAAGGCAGAAATTTCCCTTTTTTTGGGGCAAAATTACAGAAAATTCACTTATTTTAGGGTAATAAGTCAGAAATTCCCCTTATTTTGGGGAAAAAAAAACAGAAATTTTCTTTGTTTTGGGGAAAAAAGACAGAAATTCCACTGATTTAGAGGCAAAAAGGCAGAAATTCCCCTTATTTTGGAGCAAAAATAAAGAAATTTCCCTTTTTTTATGGCAAAAATTATGCATTCCCCTTAATTTCGGGCAAAAAGGCAGAAATTCCCCGTATTTTGGAGCAAAATTGCAGAAATTCCCCTAATTGTGGGGCAAAAAGGCAGAAATTTCCTATATGTTGGGGCAAAAAGACAGAAATTCTCCTTATTTTGGGGCAAAACTCAGAAATTCCACTTATTTTAGGGCAAAATTGCAAAAATTTCCCTTATTTTGGGGCAAAATTGCAGAAATTTCATTTTTCAGTGAAAAAAGCCAAAAATTTTCATTATTTTGTGACAAAAAGGTTGAAATTTCTAATATTTTGTGGCAAAAATGCAGAAATTCCCCTTATTTTGAGGTAAAAAGGCTGAAGTTCCCCTTATATGGGGGCAAAAAGGCCGAAATTTCCCTTAATTTGGGGCAAAATTGCAGAAATTTCACTTATTTCAGAGAAAAAAAGCAAAAATTTTTCTTATTTTGGGGAGAAAAGGCAGAAATTCCAATTATTTTGGGGCAAAAATGCAGAAATTCACCTTATTGTGGGGTAAAATGGCAGAATTTTCTCATATTTCAGGGCAAAAAGGGAGAAATTTCCCTTATTTTGGGGCAAAATTACAGAAATTTCACTTATTTCAGGGTAATAAGTCAGAAATTTTCCTTATTTTGGAGGAATAAAGACAGCAAATCCCTTTGTTTTGGGGGAAAAAGACAGACATTAAAATTATTTAGAGGCAAAAAAGCAGAAATTCCTCTTATTTTGGAGCAAAAATAAAGAAATTTCTTTTTTTTAAAGCAAAAAGGTATGCATTCTTCTTATTTTCGGGCAAAAGCAGAAATTCCCCGTATTTTGGAGCAAAATTGCAGAAATTCCTCTAATTGTGGGGCAAAAATGCAGAAATTCCCATATGTTGGGGCAAAAAGACAGAAATTCTCCTTATTTTGGGGAAAAACTCAGAAATTCCAGGTATTTGGGGGCAAAATTCCAGAAATTTTACTTATTTTGGGGCAAAATTGCAGAAATTACACTTATTTTGGGGCGAAATTGCAGAAATTTCACTCATTTCAGGGAAAAAAGGCAGAAATTTTTCCTTATTTTGGGGCAAAAAGGCAGAAAATTCTAATATTTTGTGGCAAAAATGCAGAAATTCTCCTTATTTTGAGGTAAAAAATTCTGAAATTCTCCTTATTTGGGGGCAAAAATGCAGAAAATTCTTTAATTTGGGGGCAAAATTGCAGAAATTTTACTTATTTCAGGGTAATGAGTCAGAAATTCCCCTTATTTTGGAGCAAAAAATACAGAAATTCCCTTTGTTTTGGGGGAATAAGACAGAAATTCCACTTATTTAGAGGCAAAAAGGCAGAAATTCCCCTTATTTTGGAGCAAAAATGAAGAAATTTCCCTTTTTATGGCAAAAAGGTATGCATTCCCATTATTTTCGGGCAAAATGGCAGAAATTCCCCGTATTTTGGAGCAAAATTGCAGAAATTCCCCTAATTTTGGGGCGAAAGGCAGATATTCCCTTTATTTTGGGGCAAAAATCAGAAATTCCCCTTATTTTAGGGCAAAATTTCAGAAATTTCCTTCATTTTGGGGCAAAATTGCAGGAATTTATCTTATTTTGAGGCAAACTTGCCGAAATTTCACTTATTTGAGGCAAAATTGCAGAAATTTTACTTATTTTCAGGTAAAAAGGCTGAAATTTCCTTTATTTTGGGGAAAAAGGAGAAATTCTCTTTATTTTGGGGCAAAATTGCAGAAATTTCCCTTATTATGGGAAAAAATTGCAGAAATTTCCCATATTTTAGGGCAAAATTGCAAAAATTTCACTTATTTCTTAGAAAAAAAAGAAAAATTTTTCTTATTTTGGGGCAAAAAGTAAGAAATTCCCATTATTTTGGGTCAAAAAGACAGAAATTCACCTTATTTTGGGGTAAAATTGAAGAAATTTCACATATTTCAGGGCAAAAAGGCAGATATTTCCCTTATTTTGGGACAAAATTGCAGAATTTTACTTATTTCAGAGTAATAAGTCAGAAATTCTTTTTATTTTGGGGCAAAAAAGACAGAAATTCCCTTTGTTTTGGGGGAAAAAGACAGAAATTCCACTTATTTAGAGGCAAAAAAGCAGAAATTCTTCTTATTTTGGAGCAAAAATGAAGAAATTTTCCTCTTTTATGGCAAAAAGTTATGCATTCCTCTTATTTTCGGGCAAAAAGGCAGAAGTTCCCCGTATTTTGTAGCAAAATTGCAGAAATTCCCCTAATTGTGAAGCAAAAAGGCAGAAATTCCCTATATGTTGAGGCAAAAAGTCAGAAATTCTCCTTATTTTGGTGCAAAACTCAGAATTTTCTCTTATTTTGGGGCAAAATTCCAGAAATTTCACTTATTTTGGGGCAAAATTGCAGAAATTTTCCATATTTTTATCAAAATTGCAGAAATTTCACTTATTTCAGGGAAAAAAGGCAGAAATTTTTCTTATTTTGGGGCAAAAATGCAGAATTTCTTAATATTTGGTGGCAAAAATGCAAAAATTCTCTTTCTTTTGTGGTAAAAAGGCTAAAATTCCCCTTATATGGGGGCAAAAAACCAGAAATTTCCCTTATTTTGGGGCAAAAAGACATAAATTCCCTTTATTTTGTGGCAAAAAGGCAGAAATTTCTTTTATTTTGGGGCAAAATTGCAGAAATTTCACTTATTTCAGGGCATAATTCAAAAATTCCTTTTATTTTGGGGCAAAATACAGAAATTCTATTTATTTTTGGGTAAAAAGGCAGAAATTTCACTTATTTTCAGGTAAAAAGGCAGAAATTCCTTTTATTTTGCAGCAAAAATGAAGAAATTTCCCTTTTTTGTGGCAAAAGATATACATTCCCCTTACTTTCTGGATAATAAGCAAAAATTCCCCGTATTTTGAAGCAAAATTTCAGTAATTCTCATAATTTTTGGGCAAAAATGCAGAAATTCTCCTTATTTTGGGGTAAAAAGACAGAAAATCTCCTTTTTTTGGGAGCAAACAGTCAGAAATTCCTTTTATTTTGTGGCAAAAAGGCAGAAATTTCTTTTATTTTGAGGCAAAATTGCAGAAATTTCACTTATTTCAGGGCATAATTCAAAAATTCCTTTTATTTTGGGGCAAAAAGACAGAAATTTTGTTTATTTTTGGGTAAAAAGGCAGAAATTTCACTTATATTGAGGTAAAAAGGCAGAAATTCTTCTTATTTTGGGGCAAAAATGAAGAAATTTCCCTTTTTTTGTGGCAAAGGGTATACATTCCCCTTACTTTCAGGATAAAAAGCAGAAATTCCCCGTATTTTGAAGCAAAATTGCAGAAATTCTCATAATTTTCGGGCAAAAAGGCAGAAATTCTCCTTATTTTAAGGCAAAAAGGCAGAAAATCTCCTTTTTTCGGGAGCAAAGTGTCAGAAATTCCCCATACTTTGGGGCAAAATTGCAGAAATTTTCTTTACATTGGGGCAAAATTGCAGAAATTTCCTTTACATTGGGGCAAAATTGCAGAAATTTCACTTATTTCAGAGAAAAAAAGCAAAAATTTTTCGTATTTTGGGGCAAAACGGCAGAAATTCTCATTATTTTGGGGCAAAAAAGGCAGAAATTCACCTTATTTTGGGGTAAAATTGCCGAAATTTCACATATTTCAGGGCAAAAGGCAGAAATTTCTCTTATTTTTGGGCAAAATTACAGAAAATTCACTTATTTTAGGGTAATGAGTCAGAAATTCCCCTTATTTTGGGGCAAAAAAACAGAAATTTTCTTTGTTTTGCGGGAAAAAGACAGAAATTCCACTTATTTAGAGGCAAAAAGGCAGAAATTCCCCTTATTTTGGAGCAAAAATAAAGAAATTTCCCTTTTTTTATGGCAAAAATTATGCATTCTTCTTAATTTCGGGCAAAAAGCAGAAATTCCCCGTATTTTGGAGCAAAATTGCAGAAATTCCCCTAATTGTAGGGCAATAAGGCAGAAATTCCCTATATGTTGGGGCAAAAAGACAGAAATTCTCTTTATTTTTGGGCAAAACTCAGAAATTCCACTTATTTTGGGGCAAAATTGCAAAAATTTCTCTTATTTTCGGGCAAAATTGCAGAAATTTCACTTATTTTGGGGCAAAATTTCAGAAATTTCATTTATTTCAGGGAAAAAAGGCAGAAATTTTCCTTATTTTGTGACAAAAAGGTAGAAATTTCTAATATTTTGTGGCAAAAATGCAGAAATTCCCCTTATTTTGAGGTAAAAAGGCTGAAGTTCCCCTTATATGGGGGCAAAAAGGCCGAAATTTCCCTTAATTTGGGGCAAAATTGCAGAAATTTCACTTATTTCAGAGAAAAAAAGCAAAAATTTTTCTTATTTTGGGGCAAAAAGGCAGAAATTCCCATTATTTTGTGGCAAAAATGCAGAAATTCACTTTATTTTGGAGTAAAATTCCAGAAATTTCACATATTTCAGGGCAAAAATGGAGAAATTTCCCTTATTTTGTGGCAAAATTGCAGAAATTTCACTTATTTCAGGGTAATAAGTCAGAAATTTTCCTTATTTTGGAGGAAAAAAGACAGCAAATCCCTTTGTTTTGGGGGAAAAAGACAGACATTCCACTTATTTAGAGGCAAAAATGCAGAAATTCCCCTTATTTTGGAGCAAAAATGAAGAAATTTCTTTTTTTAAGGCAAAAAGTTATGCATTCTTCTTATTTTCGGGCAAAAAGGCAGAAATTCCCCGTATTTTGGAGCAAAAAGCAGAAATTCCCCTAATTGTGGGGCAAATATGCAGAAATTCCAATAAGTTGGGGCAAAAAGACAGAAATTCTCATTATTTTGAGGCAAAACTCAGAAATTCCACTTATTTTGGGGCAAAATTCCAGCAATTTCCCTTATTTTGGGGCAAAATTGCAGAAATTTCACTGATTTTGGGGCGAAATTGCAGCAATTTCACTTATTTCAGGGAAAAAAAGCAGAAATTTTTCCTTATTTTGGGGCAAAAAGGCAGAAATTTCTAATATTTTGTGGCAAAAATGCAGAAATTCCCCTTATTTTGAGGTAAAAATGCTGAAATTCTCCTTATTTGGGGGCAAAAATGCAGAAAATTCTTTTATTTGGGGGCAAAATTGCAGAAATTTCACTTATTTCAGGGTAATGAGTCAGAAATTCCCCTTATTTTGGAGCAAAAAATACAAAAATTCCCTTTGTTTTGGGGGAATAAGACAGAAATTCCACTTATTTAGAGGCAAAAAGGCAGAAATTCCCTTTATTTTGGAGCAAAAATGAAGAAATTTCTCTTTTTATGGCAAAAAGGTATGCATTCCCATTATTTTCGGGCAAAAAGGCAGAAATTCCCCGTATTTTGGAGCAAAATTGCAGAAATTCCCCTAATTTTGAGGCGAAAGGCAGAAATTCCCTTTATTTTGGGGCAAAAATCAGAAATTCCCCTGATTTTAGGGCAAAATTCCAGAAATTTCCTTTATTTTGGGGCAAATTTGCAGGAATTTACCTTATTTTGGGGCAAAATTGCAGAAATTTCACTTATTTGAGGCAAAATTGCAGAAATTTCACTTATTTTCAGGTAAAAAGGCTGAAATTTCCTTTATTTTGGAGAACAAAGGAGAAATTCTCTTTATTTTGGGGCAAAATTGCAGAAATTTCACTTATTATGGGGAAAAATTGCAGAAATTTCCCATATTTTAGGGCAAAATTGCAAAAATTTCACTTATTTCAGAGAAAAAAAACAAAAATTTTTCTTATTTTGGGGCAAAAAGGAAGAAATTCCCATTATTTTGGGGCAAAAAGGCAGAAATTCACTTTATTTTGGGGTAAAATTGCAGAAATTTCACATATTTCAGGGGAAAAAGGCAGAAATTTCCCTTATTTTGGGGCAAAATTGCAGAATTTCACTTATTTCAGAGTAATAAGTCAGAAATTCTTCTTATTTTGGGGCAAAAAAGACAGAAATTCCCTTTGTTTTGGGGGAAAAAGACAGAAATTCCACTTATTTAGAGGCAAAAAAGCAGAAATTCTTCTTATTTTGGAGCAAAAATGAAGAAATTTTCCTCTTTTATGACAAAAAGTTATGCATTCCTCTTATTTTCGGGCAAAAAGGCAGAAGTTCCCCGTATTTTGTAGCAAAATTGCAGAAATTCTTCTAATGGTGAAGCAAAAAGGCAGAAATTCCCTATATGTTGGGGCAAAAAGACAGAAATTCTTCTTATTTTGGTGCAAAACTCAGAATTTTCTCTTATTTTGGGGCAAAATTCCAGAAATTTCACTTATTTTGGGGCAAAATTGCAGAAATTTCCCATATTTTGGGGCAAAATTGCAGAAATTTCACTTATTTCAGGGAAAAAAGGCAGAAATTTCCCTTATTTTGGGGCAAAAATGCAGAATTTCTTAATATTTGGTGGCAAAAATGCAGAAATTCTCTTTCTTTTGAGGTAAAAAGGCTGAAATTCCCCTTATATGGGGGCAAAAAAACAGAAATTTCCCTTATTTTGGGGCAAAAAGAAAGAAATTCCCCTTATTTTGTGGCAAAAAAGCAGAAATTTCTTTTATTTTGGGGCAAAATTGCAGAAATTTCACTTATTTCAGGGCATAATTCAAAAATTCCTTTTATTTTGGGGCAAAATACAGAAATTCCATTTATTTTTGGGTAAAAAGGCAGAAATTTCACTTATTTTGAGGTAAAAAGGCAGAAATTCCTCTTATTTTGGGGCAAAAATGAAGAAATTTCCCTTTTTTGTGGCAAAAGATATACATTCTTCTTACTTTCTGGATAATAAGCAGAAATTCCCCGTATTTTGAAGCAAAATTGCAGTAATTCTCATAATTTTCGGGCAAAAAGGCAGAAATTCTCCTTATTTTGGTGTAAAAAGACAGAAAATCTCCTATTTTTGGGAGCAAACTGTCAGAAATTCCTCTTATTTTGTGGCAAAAAGGCAGAAATTTCTTTTATTTTGAGGCAAAATTGCAGAAATTTCACTTATTTCAGGGCAAAAATGGAGAAATTTCCCTTATTTTGGGACAAAATTGCAAAAATTTCACTTATTTCAGGGTAATAAGTCAGAAATTTTCCTTATTTTGGAGCAAAAAAGACAGAAAATTCCTTTGTTTTGGGGGAAAAAGACAGACATTCCACTTATTTAGAGGCAAAAAAGCAGAAATTCCCCTTATTTTGGAGCAAAAATGAAGAAATTTCTTTTTTTTTAAGGCAAAAATGTATGCATTCTTCTTATTTTCGGGCAAAAAGGCAGAAATTCCCCGTATTTTGGGGCAAAATTGCAGAAATTCCCCTACTTGTGGGGCAAAAATGCAGAAATTCCCTATATGTTGGGGCAAAAAGACAGAAATTCTCCTTATTTTGGGGCAAAACTTAGAAATTCCACTTATTTTGGGTCAAAATTCCAGAAATTTCCCTTATTTTGGGGCAAAATTGCAGAAATTTCACTTATTTTGAGGCGAAATTGCAGAAATTTCACTTATTTCAGGAAAAAAAGGCAGAAATTTTTCTTTATTTTGGGGCAAAAAGGCAGAAATTTCTAATATTTTGTGGCAAAAATGCAGAAATTCCCCTTATTTTGAGGTAAAAAAACTGAAATTCTCCTTATTTGGGGGCAAAAATGCAGAAAATTCTCTTATTTGGGGGCAAAATTGCAGAAATTTCAGTTATTCAGGGTAATGAGTCAGAAATTCCCCTTATTTTGGAGCAAAAAATACAGAAATTCCCTTTGTTTTGGGGGAATAAGACAGAAATTCCACTTATTTAGAGGCAAAAAGGCAGAAATTCCCTTTATTTTGGAGCAAAAATGAAGAAATTTCCCTTTTTATGGCAAAAAGGTATGCATTCCCATTATTTTCGGGCAAAAAGGCAGAAATTCCCCGTATTTTGGAGCAAAATTGCAGAAATTCCCCTAATTTTGGGGCGAAAGGCAGAAATTCCCTTTATTTTGGGGCAAAAATCAGAAATTCCCCTTATTTTAGGGCAAAATTCCAGAAATTTCCTTTATTACGGGGCAAAATTGTAGGAATTTACCTTATTTTGGAGCAAAATTGCAGAAATTTCACTTATTTGATGCAAAATTGCAGAAATTTCTCTTATTTTCAGGTAAAAAGGCTGAAATTTCCTTCATTTTGAGGAACAAAGGAAAAATTCTCTTTATTTTGGGGCAAAATTGCAGAAATTTCCCTTATTATGGGGAAAAATTGCAGAAATTTTCCATATTTTAGGGCAAAATTGCAAAAATTTCACTTACTTCAGAGAAAAAAAACAAAAATTTTTCTTATTTTGGGGCAAAAAGGAAGAAATTCCCATTATTTTGGGGCAAAAAGGCCGAAATTCACCTTATTTTGGAGTAAAATGTCAGAAATTTCACATATTTCAGGGGAAAAAAGCCGGAAATTTCCCTCATTTTGGGGCAAAATTGCAGAATTTCACTTATTTCAGGGTAATAAGTCAGAAATTCTTCTTATTTTTGGGCAAAAAAGACAGAAATTCCCTTTGTTTTGGGGGAAAAAGACAGAAATTCCACTTATTTAGAGGCAAAAAAGCAGAAATTCTTCTTATTTTGGAGCAAAAATGAAGAAATTTTCCTCTTTTATGGCAAAAAGTTATGCATTCCTCTTATTTCCGGGCACAAAGGCAGAAGTTCCCCGTATTTTGTAGCAAAATTGCAGAAATTCCCCTAATGGTGAAGCAAAAAGGCAGAAATTCCCTATATGTTGGGGCAAAAAGACAGAAATTCTCCTTATTTTGGTGCAAAACTCAGAATTTTCTCTTTTTTTGGGGCAAAATTCCAGAAATTTCACTTATTTTGGGGCAAAATTGCAGAAATTTCCCTTATTTTGGAGCAAAATTGCATAAATTTCACTTATTTCAGGGAAAAAAGGCAGAAATTTCCCTTATTTTGGGGCAAAAATGCAGAATTTCTTAATATTTGGTGGCAAAAATGCAGAAATTCTCTTTCTTTTGAGGTAAAAAGGCTTAAATTCCCCTTATATGGGGGCAAAAAAACAGAAATTTCCCTTATTTTGGGGCAAAAAGACAGAAATTCCCCTTATTTGGTGGCAAAAAGGCAGAAATTTCTTTTATTTTGGGGCAAAATTGCAGAAATTTCACTTATTTCAGGGCATAATTCAAAAATTCCTTTTATTTTGGGGCAAAATACAGAAATTCCATTTATTTTTGGGTAAAAAGGCAGAAATTTCACTTATTTTGAGGTAAAAAGGCAGAAATTCCTCTTATTTTGAGGCAAAGTGAAGAAATTTCTCTTTTTTGTGGCAAAAGATATACATTCTTCTTACTTTCTGGATAATAAGCAGAAATTCCCCGTATTTTGAAGCAAAATTGCAGTAATTCTCATAATTTTCGGGCAAAAAGGCAGAAATTCTCCTTATTTTGAGGTAAAAAGGCAGAAAATCTCCTTTTTTTGGGAGCAAACTGTCAGAAATTCCTCTTATTTTGTGGCAAAAAGACAGAAATTTCTTTTATTTTGAGGCAAAATTGCAGAAATTTCACTTATTTCACGGCATAATTCAAAAATTCCTTTTATTTTGGGGCAAAAAGACAGAAATTTTGTTTATTTTTGGGTAAAAAGGAAGAAATTTCACTTATATTGAGGTAAAAAGGCAGAAATTCCTCTTATTTTGGGGCAAAAATGAAGAAATTTCCCTTTTTTTGTGGCAAAAGGTATACATTTTCCTTACTTTCAGGATAAAAAGCAGAAATTCCTCGTATTTTGAAGCAAAATTGCAGAAATTCTCATAATTTTCGGGCAAAAAGGCAGAAATTCTCCTTATTTTGGGGCAAAAAGGCAGTAAATCTCCTTTTTTCGGGAGCAAAAGGTCAGAAATTCCCCATATTTTGGGGCAAAATTGCAGAAATTTCCTTTACATTGGGGCAAAATTGCAGAAATTTCCTTTACATTGGGGCAAAATTGCAGAAATTTCACTTATTTCAGAGAAAAAAAGCAAAATTTTTTCATATTTTGGGGCAAAATGCCAGAAATTCCCATTATTTTGGGGCAAAAAAGGCAGAAATTCACCTTATTTTGGGGTAAAATTGCAGAAATTTTACATATTTCAGGGCAAAAAGGCAGAAATTTCCCTAATTTTGGGGCAAAATTACAGAAAATTCACTTATTTTAGGGTAATAAGTCAGAAATTCCCCTTTTTTTGGGGCAAAAAAAACAGAAATTTTCTTTTTTTTGAGGGAAAAAGACAGAAATTCCACTGATTTAGAGGCAAAAAGGCAGAAATTTCCCTTATTTTGGAGCAAAAATAAAGAAATTTCCCTTTTTTTATGGCAAAAATTATGCATTCCCTTTAATTTCGGGCAAAAAGGCAGAATTTCCCCGTATCTTGGAGCAAAATTGCAGAAATTCCCCTAATTGTGGGGCAAAAAGGCAGAAATTCCCTATACGTTGGGGCAAAAAGACAGAAATTCTCCTTATTTTGGGGCAAAACTCAGAAATTTCACTTATTTTGGGGCAAAATTGCAAAAATTTCCCTTATTTTGGGGCAAAATTGCAGAAATTTCACTTATTTTGGGGCAAAATTTCAGAAATTTCATTTATTTCAGGGAAAAAAGGCAGAAATTTTCCTTATTTTGTGACAAAAAGGTAGAAATTTCTAATATTTTGTGGCAAAAATGCAGAAATTCCCCTTATTTTGAGGTAAAATGGCTGAAGTTCCCCTTATATGGGGGCAAAAAGGCCGAAATTTTCCTTAATTTGTGGCAAAATTGCAGAAATTTCACTTATTTCAGAGAAAAAAGCAAAAAATTTTCTTATTTTTGGGCAAAAAGGCAGAAATTCCCATTATTTTAGGGCAAAAATGCAAAAATTCTTCTTATTTTGGGGTAAAATTGCAGAAATTTCACATATTTCAGGGCAAAAATGGAGAAATTTCCCTTATTTTGGGGCAAAATTGCAGAAATTTCACTTATTGCAGGGTAATAAGTCAGAAGTTTTCCTTATTTTGGAGCAAAAAAGACAGAAAATCCCTTTCTTTTGGGGGAAAAAGACAGACATTCCACTTATTTAGAGGCAAAAAAGCAGAAATTCCCCTTATTTTGGAGCAAAAATGAAGAAATTTCTTTTTTTAAGGCAAAAATGTATGCATTCTTCTTATTTTCGGGCAAAAAGGCAGAAATTCCCCGTATTTTGGGGCAAAATTGCAGAAATTCCCCTAATTGTGAGGCAAAAATGCAGAAAATCCCTATATGTTGGGGCAAAAAGACAGAAATTCTCCTTATTTTGGGGCAAAACTCAGAAATTCCACTTATTTTGGGGCAAAATTCCAGAAATTTCCCTTATTTTGGGGCAAAATTGCAGAAATTTCACTTATTTTGAGGCGAAATTGCAGAAATTTCATTTATTTCAGGAAAAAAAGGCAGAAATATTTCTTTATTTTGGGGCAAAAAGGCAGAAATTTCTAATATTTTGTGGCAAAAATGCAGAAATTCCCCTTATTTTGAGGTAAAAAGGCTGAAATTCTCATTATTTGGGGGCAAAAATGCAGAAAATTCTTTTATTTGAGGGCAAAATTGCAGAAATTTCACTTATTTTAGGGTAATGAGTCAGAAATTCCCCTTATTTTGGAGCAAAAAATACAGAAATTCCATTTGTTTTGGGGGAATAAGACAGAAATTCCACTTATTTAGAGGCAAAAAGTCAGAAATTCCCCTTATTTTGAAGCAAAAATGAAGAAATTTCCTTTTTTATGGCAAAAAGGTATGCATTCCCATTATTTTCGGGCAAAAAGGCAGAAATTCTCCGTATTTTGGAGCAAAATTGGAGAAATTCCCCTAATTTTGGAGCGAAAGGCAGAAATTCCCTTTATTTTGGGGCAAAAATCAGAAAATCGCCTTATTTTAAGTCAAAATTCCAGAAATTTCCTTTATTTTGGGGCAAAATTGCAGGAATTTACCTTATTTTGGGGCAAAATTGCAGAAATTTCACTTATTTGAGGCAAAATTGCAGAAATTTCACTTATTTTAAGGTAAAAAGGCTGAAATATCCTTTATTTTAGGGAAAAAAGGAGAAATTCTGTTTATTTTGTGGCAAAATTGCAGAAATTTCCCTTATTATCAGGAAAAATTGCAGAAATTTTCATTATTTTAGGGCAAAATTGCAAAAATTTCACTTATTTCAGAGAAAAAAAACAAAAATTTTTCTTATTTTTGGGCAAAAAGGAAGAAATTCCCATTATTTTGGGGCAAAAAGGCAGAAATTCACCTTATTTTGGAGTAAAATTGCAGAAATTTCACATATTTCAGAACAAAAAGGCAGAAATTTCTTTTATTTTGGGCCAAAATTGCAGAATTTCACGTACTTCAGGGTAATAAGTCAGAAATTCTTCTTATTTTGGGGCAAAAAAGACAGAAATTCCCTTTGTTTTGGGGGAAAAAGACAGAAATTCCACTTATTTAGAGGCAAAAAAGCAGAAATTCTTCTTATTTTGGAGCAAAAATGAAGAAATTTTCCTCTTTTATAGCAAAAAGTTATGCATTCCTCTTATTTTCGGACAAAAAGACAGAAGTTCCCCGTATTTTGTAGCAAAATTGCAGAAATACCCCTAATTGTGAAGCAAAAAGGCAGAAATTCCCTAAATGTTGGGGCAAAAAGACAGTAATTCTCCTTATTTTGGTGCAAAACTCAGAATTTTCTCTTATTTTGGGGCAAAATTACAGAAATTTCCCTTATTTTGGGGCCAAATTGCAGAAATTTCCCATATTTTGGGGCAAAATTGCAGAAATTTCACTTATTTCAGGAATAAAGGCAGAAATTTCCCTTATTTTGGGGCAAAAATGCAGAATTTCTTAATATTTGGTGGCAAAAATGCAGAAATTCTCCTTCTTTTGAGGTAAAAAGGCTGAAATTCCCTTTATATGGGGGCCAAAAAACAGAAATTTCCTTTATTTTGGGGCAAAAAGACAGAAATTCCCCTGATTTTTTGGCAAAAAGGCAGAAATTTCTTTTATTTTGGGGCAAAATTGCAGAAATTTCACTTATTTCAGAACATAATTCAAAAATTTCTTTTATTTTGGGGCAAAATACAGAAATTCAGTTTATTTTTGGATAAAAAGGCAGAAATTTCACTTATTTTGAGGTAAAAAGGCAGAAATTCCTTTTTCTTTGGGGCAAAAATGAAGAAATTTCCCTTTTTTGTGGCAAAAGATATACATTCTTCTTACTTTCTGGATAATAAGCAGAAATTCCCTGTATTTTGAAGCAAAATTGCAGTAATTCTCATAATTTTCAGGAAAAAAGGCAGAAATTCTCCTTATTTTGGGGTAAAAAGACAGAAAATCTCCTTTTCTCGGGAGCAAACGGTAAGAAATTCCTCTTATTTTGTGGCAAAAAGGCAGAAATTTCTTTTATTTTGAGGCAAAATTGCAGAAATTTCATTTATTTCAGGGCATAATTCAAAAATTCCTTTTATTTTGGGGCAAAAGGACAGAAATTTTGTTTATTTTTGGGTAAAAAGGCAGAAATTTCACTTATATTGAGGTAAAAAGGCAGAAATTTCTATTATTTTGGGACAAAAATGAAGAAATTTCCCTTTTTTTGTGGCAAAAGGTATACATTCCCCTTACTTTCAGGATAAAAAGCACAAATTCCCCGTATTTTGAAGCAAAATTGCAGAAATTCTCATAATTTTCGGGCAAAAAGCAGAAATTCTACTTATTTTGGGTCAAAAAGGCAGAAAATCTCCTTTTTTCGGGAGCAAAAGGTCAGAAATTCCCCATATTTTGGGGCAAAATTGCAGAAATTTCCTTTACATTGGGGCAAAATTGCAGAAATTTCCTTTACATTGGGGCAAAATTGCAGAAATTTCCTTTACATTGGGGCAAAATTGCAGAAATTTCACTTATTTCAGAGAAAAAAAGCAAAATTTTTTCATATTTTGGGGCAAAATGCCAGAAATTCCCATTATTTTGGGGCAAAAAAGGCAGAAATTCACCTTATTTTGGGGTAAAATTGCAGAAATTTTACATATTTCAGGGCAAAAAGGCAGAAATTTCCCTAATTTTGGGGCAAAATTACAGAAAATTCACTTATTTTAGGGTAATAAGTCAGAAATTCCCCTTTTTTTGGGGCAAAAAAAACAGAAATTTTCTTTTTTTTGAGGGAAAAAGACAGAAATTCCACTGATTTAGAGGCAAAAAGGCAGAAATTTCCCTTATTTTGGAGCAAAAATAAAGAAATTTCCCTTTTTTTATGGCAAAAATTATGCATTCCCTTTAATTTCGGGCAAAAAGGCAGAATTTCCCCGTATCTTGGAGCAAAATTGCAGAAATTCCCCTAATTGTGGGGCAAAAAGGCAGAAATTCCCTATACGTTGGGGCAAAAAGACAGAAATTCTCCTTATTTTGGGGCAAAACTCAGAAATTTCACTTATTTTGGGGCAAAATTGCAAAAATTTCCCTTATTTTGGGGCAAAATTGCAGAAATTTCACTTATTTTGGGGCAAAATTTCAGAAATTTCATTTATTTCAGGGAAAAAAGGCAGAAATTTTCCTTATTTTGTGACAAAAAGGTAGAAATTTCTAATATTTTGTGGCAAAAATGCAGAAATTCCCCTTATTTTGAGGTAAAATGGCTGAAGTTCCCCTTATATGGGGGCAAAAAGGCCGAAATTTTCCTTAATTTGTGGCAAAATTGCAGAAATTTCACTTATTTCAGAGAAAAAAGCAAAAAATTTTCTTATTTTTGGGCAAAAAGGCAGAAATTCCCATTATTTTAGGGCAAAAATGCAAAAATTCTTCTTATTTTGGGGTAAAATTGCAGAAATTTCACATATTTCAGGGCAAAAATGGAGAAATTTCCCTTATTTTGGGGCAAAATTGCAGAAATTTCACTTATTGCAGGGTAATAAGTCAGAAGTTTTCCTTATTTTGGAGCAAAAAAGACAGAAAATCCCTTTCTTTTGGGGGAAAAAGACAGACATTCCACTTATTTAGAGGCAAAAAAGCAGAAATTCCCCTTATTTTGGAGCAAAAATGAAGAAATTTCTTTTTTTAAGGCAAAAATGTATGCATTCTTCTTATTTTCGGGCAAAAAGGCAGAAATTCCCCGTATTTTGGGGCAAAATTGCAGAAATTCCCCTAATTGTGAGGCAAAAATGCAGAAAATCCCTATATGTTGGGGCAAAAAGACAGAAATTCTCCTTATTTTGGGGCAAAACTCAGAAATTCCACTTATTTTGGGGCAAAATTCCAGAAATTTCCCTTATTTTGGGGCAAAATTGCAGAAATTTCACTTATTTTGAGGCGAAATTGCAGAAATTTCATTTATTTCAGGAAAAAAAGGCAGAAATATTTCTTTATTTTGGGGCAAAAAGGCAGAAATTTCTAATATTTTGTGGCAAAAATGCAGAAATTCCCCTTATTTTGAGGTAAAAAGGCTGAAATTCTCATTATTTGGGGGCAAAAATGCAGAAAATTCTTTTATTTGAGGGCAAAATTGCAGAAATTTCACTTATTTTAGGGTAATGAGTCAGAAATTCCCCTTATTTTGGAGCAAAAAATACAGAAATTCCATTTGTTTTGGGGGAATAAGACAGAAATTCCACTTATTTAGAGGCAAAAAGTCAGAAATTCCCCTTATTTTGAAGCAAAAATGAAGAAATTTCCTTTTTTATGGCAAAAAGGTATGCATTCCCATTATTTTCGGGCAAAAAGGCAGAAATTCTCCGTATTTTGGAGCAAAATTGGAGAAATTCCCCTAATTTTGGAGCGAAAGGCAGAAATTCCCTTTATTTTGGGGCAAAAATCAGAAAATCGCCTTATTTTAAGTCAAAATTCCAGAAATTTCCTTTATTTTGGGGCAAAATTGCAGGAATTTACCTTATTTTGGGGCAAAATTGCAGAAATTTCACTTATTTGAGGCAAAATTGCAGAAATTTCACTTATTTTAAGGTAAAAAGGCTGAAATATCCTTTATTTTAGGGAAAAAAGGAGAAATTCTGTTTATTTTGTGGCAAAATTGCAGAAATTTCCCTTATTATCAGGAAAAATTGCAGAAATTTTCATTATTTTAGGGCAAAATTGCAAAAATTTCACTTATTTCAGAGAAAAAAAACAAAAATTTTTCTTATTTTTGGGCAAAAAGGAAGAAATTCCCATTATTTTGGGGCAAAAAGGCAGAAATTCACCTTATTTTGGAGTAAAATTGCAGAAATTTCACATATTTCAGAACAAAAAGGCAGAAATTTCTTTTATTTTGGGCCAAAATTGCAGAATTTCACGTACTTCAGGGTAATAAGTCAGAAATTCTTCTTATTTTGGGGCAAAAAAGACAGAAATTCCCTTTGTTTTGGGGGAAAAAGACAGAAATTCCACTTATTTAGAGGCAAAAAAGCAGAAATTCTTCTTATTTTGGAGCAAAAATGAAGAAATTTTCCTCTTTTATAGCAAAAAGTTATGCATTCCTCTTATTTTCGGACAAAAAGACAGAAGTTCCCCGTATTTTGTAGCAAAATTGCAGAAATACCCCTAATTGTGAAGCAAAAAGGCAGAAATTCCCTAAATGTTGGGGCAAAAAGACAGAAATTCTCCTTATTTTGGTGCAAAACTCAGAATTTTCTCTTATTTTGGGGCAAAATTACAGAAATTTCCCTTATTTTGGGGCCAAATTGCAGAAATTTCCCATATTTTGGGGCAAAATTGCAGAAATTTCACTTATTTCAGGAATAAAGGCAGAAATTTCCCTTATTTTGGGGCAAAAATGCAGAATTTCTTAATATTTGGTGGCAAAAATGCAGAAATTCTCCTTCTTTTGAGGTAAAAAGGCTGAAATTCCCTTTATATGGGGGCCAAAAAACAGAAATTTCCTTTATTTTGGGGCAAAAAGACAGAAATTCCCCTGATTTTTTGGCAAAAAGGCAGAAATTTCTTTTATTTTGGGGCAAAATTGCAGAAATTTCACTTATTTCAGAACATAATTCAAAAATTTCTTTTATTTTGGGGCAAAATACAGAAATTCAGTTTATTTTTGGATAAAAAGGCAGAAATTTCACTTATTTTGAGGTAAAAAGGCAGAAATTCCTTTTTCTTTGGGGCAAAAATGAAGAAATTTCCCTTTTTTGTGGCAAAAGATATACATTCTTCTTACTTTCTGGATAATAAGCAGAAATTCCCTGTATTTTGAAGCAAAATTGCAGTAATTCTCATAATTTTCAGGAAAAAAGGCAGAAATTCTCCTTATTTTGGGGTAAAAAGACAGAAAATCTCCTTTTCTCGGGAGCAAACGGTAAGAAATTCCTCTTATTTTGTGGCAAAAAGGCAGAAATTTCTTTTATTTTGAGGCAAAATTGCAGAAATTTCATTTATTTCAGGGCATAATTCAAAAATTCCTTTTATTTTGGGGCAAAAGGACAGAAATTTTGTTTATTTTTGGGTAAAAAGGCAGAAATTTCACTTATATTGAGGTAAAAAGGCAGAAATTTCTATTATTTTGGGACAAAAATGAAGAAATTTCCCTTTTTTTGTGGCAAAAGGTATACATTCCCCTTACTTTCAGGATAAAAAGCACAAATTCCCCGTATTTTGAAGCAAAATTGCAGAAATTCTCATAATTTTCGGGCAAAAAGCAGAAATTCTACTTATTTTGGGTCAAAAAGGCAGAAAATCTCCTTTTTTCGGGAGCAAAAGGTCAGAAATTCCCCATATTTTGGGGCAAAATTGCAGAAATTTCCTTTACATTGGGGCAAAATTGCAGAAATTTCCTTTACATTGGGGCAAAATTGCAGAAATTTCACTTATTTCAGAGAAAAAAAGCAAAAATTTTTCATATTTTGGGGCAAAACGGCAGAAATTCCCATTATTTTGGGGCAAAAAAGGCAGAAATTCACCTTATTTTGGGGTAAAATTGCAGAAATTTCACATATTTCAGGGCAAAAAGGCAGAAATTTCCCTTATTTTGGGGCAAAATTACAGAAAATTCACTTATTTTAGGGTAATAAGTCAGAAATTCCCCTTATTTTGGGGGAAAAAAACAGAAATTCCCTTTGTTTTGGGGGAAAAAGACAGAAATTCCACTTATTTAGAGGCAAAAGGGCAGAAATTCCCCTTATTTTGGAGCAAAAATAAAGAAATTTCCCTTTTTTTATGGCAAAAATTATGCATTCCCCTTAATTTCGGGCAAAACGGCAGAAATTCCCCGTATTTTGGAGCAAAATTGCAGAAATTCCCCTAATTGTGGGGAAAAAATGCAGAAATTCCCTATATGTTGGGGCAAAAAGACAGAAATTCTCCTTATTTTGGGGCAAAACTCAGAAATTCCACTTATTTTGGGGCAAAATTGCAAAAAATTCCCATATTTTGGGGCAAAATTGCTGAAATTTCACTTATTTTGGGGCAAAATTGCAGAAATTTCATTTATTTCAGGGAAAAAAGGCAGAAATTTTTCTTATTTTGTGACAAAAAGATAGAAATTTCTAATATTTTGTTGCAAAAATGCAGAAATTCCCCTTATTTTGAGGTAAAAAGGCTGAAGTTCCCCTTATATGGGGGCAAAAAGGCCGAAATTTCCCTTAATTTGGGGCAAAATTGCAGAAATTTCACTTATTTCAGGGAAAAAGAAGCAAAAATTTTTCTTATTTTGGGGAAAAAAGGCAGAAATTCCCATTATTTTGGGGCAAAAATGCAGAAATTCACCTTATTTTGGGGGAAGATTGCAGAAATTTCACATATTTCAGGGCAAAAAGGGAGAAATTTCCCTTATTTTGGGGCAAAATTGCAGAAATTTCACTTATTTCAGGGTAATAAATTAGAAATTTTCTTTATTTTGGAGCAAAAAAGACAGAAAATCCCTTTGTTTTGGGGGAAAAGGACAGACATTCCACTTATTTAGAGGCAAAAATGCAGAAATTCCCCTTATTTTGGAGCAAAAATGAAGAAATTTCTTTTTTTTAAGGCAAAAAAGTATGCATTCTTCTTATTATCAGGAAAAGGCAGAAATTCCCCTAATTGTGGGGCATAAAGGCAGAAATTCCCTATATGTTGTGGCAAAAAGACAGAAGTTCTCCTTATTTTGGGGCAAAACTCAGAAATTCCACGTATTTTGGGGCAAAATTAGAGAAATTTCCCTTATTTTAGGGCAAAATTGCAGAAATTTCACTTATTTTGGGGCGAAATTGCAGAAATTTCACTTATTTCAGGGAAAAAAAGCAGAAATTTTTCCTTCTTTTGGTGCAAAAAATTCAGAAATTTCTAATATTTTGTTGCAAAAATGCAGAAATTCCCCTTATTTTGAGGTAAAAAGGCTGAAATTCTCCTTATTTGAGGGTAAAAATGCAGAAAATTCTTTTATTTGGGGGCAAAATTGCAGAAATTTCACTTATTTCAGGGTAATGAGTCAGAAATTCCCCTTATTTTGGAGAAAAAAATACAGAAATTCCATTTGTTTTGGGGGAATAAGAGAGAAATTCCACTTATTTAGAGGCAAAAAGGCAGAAATTCCCCTTATTTTGGAGCAAAAATGAAGAAATTTCCCTTTTTATGGCAAAAAGGTATGCATTCCCATTATTTTCGGGCAAAAAGGCAGAAATTCCCCGTATTTTGGAGCAAAATTGCAGATATTTCCCTAATTTTGGGGCGAAAGTCAGAAATTTCCATTATTTTGGGGCAAAAATCAAAAATTCCCCTTATTTTGTGGCAAAATTCCAGAAATTTCCTTTATTTTGGGGCAAAATTGCAGGAATTTACCTTATTTTGGGGCAAAATTTCAGAAATTTCCCTTATTTGGTGCAAAATTGCAGAAATTTCACTTATTTTTAGGTAAAAAGGCTGAATTTTCCTTTATTTTGGGGCAAAAATGGAGAAATTCCCCTTATTTTGGGCCAAAAATGCAGAATTTCTTAATATTTGGTGGCAAAAATGCAGAAATTCTCCTTCTTTTGAGGTAAAAAGGCTGAAATTCCCCTTATATGGGGGCAAAAAAACAGAAATTTCCCCTATTTTGTGGCAAAAAGACAGAAATCCCCCTTATTTTGTGGCAAAAAGGCAGAAATTTTTTTTTATTTTGGGGCAAAATTGCAGAAATTTCACTTATTTCAGGGCATAATTCAAAAATTCCTCTTATTTTGGGGCAAAATACAGAAATTCCGTTTATTTTTGGGTAAAAAGGAAGAAATTTCACTTATTTTGAGGTAAAAAGGCAGAAATTCCTCTTATTTTGGGGCAAAAATGAAGAAATTTTCCTTTTTTGTGGCAAAAGATATACATTCCCCTTACTTTCGGGATAATAAGCAGAAATTCCCCGTATTTTGAAGCAAAATTGCAGTAATTCTCATAATTTTCGGGCAAAAAGGCAGAAATTCTTCTTATTTTGGGGCAAAAAGACAGAAAATCTCCTTTTTTCGGGAGCAAACAGTCAGAAATTCCCCTTATTTTGGGGCAAAATTGCAGAAATTTCTTTTACATTGGGGCAAAATTGCAGAAATTTCCTTTACATTGGGGCAAAATACAGAAATTTAACTTATTTCAGAGAAAAAAAGCAAAAATTTTTCGTATTTTGGGGCAAAAGGCAGAAATTCTCATTATTTTGGGGGAAAAAGTCAGAAATTCACCTTATTTTGGGGTAAAATTGCAGAAATTTCACATATTTCAGAACAAAAAGGCAGAAATTTCCCCTATTTTGGGGCAAAATTGCAGACATTACACTTATTTCAGAGTAATAAGTCAGAAATTCCCCTTATTTTGGGGCAAAAAAGACAGAAATTCCCTTTGTTTTGGGGGAAAAAAGACAGAAATTCCACTTATTTAGAGGCAAAAAGGCAGAAATTCCCCTTATTTTGGAGCAAAGATGAAGAAATTTTCCTTTTTTATGGCAAAAAGTTATGTATATCCCGTATTTTTGGGAAAAATAGCAGAAATTCCCCGTATTTTGGAGCAAAATTGCAGAAATTCCCCTAATTGTGGGGCAAAAAGGCAGAAATTCACTATATGTTGGGGCAAAAAGACAGAAATTCTCCTTATTTTGGGGCAAAACTCAGAAATTCCACTTATTTTGGGGCAAAATTTCAAAAATTTCCCTTATTTTGGGGCAAAATTGCAGAAATTTCACTTATTTTGGGGCAAAATTTCAGAAATTTCATTTATTTCAGGGAAAAAAGGCAGAAATTTTCCTTATTTTGTGGCAAAAATGCAGAAATTCCCCTTATTTTGAGGTAAAATGGCTGAAGTTTCCCTTATATGGGGGCAAAAAGGCCGAAATTTTCCTTAATTTGTGGCAAAATTGCAGAAATTTCACTTATTTCAGAGAAAAAAAGCAAAAAATTTTCTTATTTTTGGGCAAAAAGGCAGAAATTCCCATTATTTTAGGGCAAAAATGCAAAAAATTCTTCTTATTTTGGGGTAAAATTGCAGAAATTTCACATATTTCAGGGCAAAAATGGAGAAATTTCCCTTATTTTGGGGCAAAATTGCAGAAATTTCAATTATTGCAGGGTAATAAGTCAGAAGTTTTCCTTATTTTGGAGCAAAAAAGACAGAAAATCCCTTTCTTTTGGGGGAAAAAAACAGACATTCCACTAATTTAGAGGCAAAAAAGCAGAAATTCCCCTTATTTTGGAGCAAAAATGAAGAAATTTCTTTTTTTTAAGGCAAAAATGTATGCATTCTTCTTATTTTCGGGCAAAAAGGCAGAAATTCCCCGTATTTTGGGGCAAAATTGCAGAAATTCCCCTAATTGTGAGGCAAAAATGCAGAAATTCCCTATATGTTGGGGCAAAAAGACAGAAATTCTCTTTATTTTGGGGCAAAACTCAGAAATTCCACTTATTTTGGGGCAAAATTCCAGCAATTTCCCTTATTTTGGGGCAAAATTGCAGAAATTTCACTTATTTTGAGGCGAAATTGCAGAAATTTCACTTATTTCAGGAAAAAAAGGCAGAAATATTTCTTTATTTTGGGGCAAAAAGGCAGAAATTTCTAATATTTTGTGGCAAAAATGCAGAAATTCCCCTTATTTTGAGGTAAAAAGGCTGAAATTCTCCTTATTTGGGGGCAAAAATGCAGAAAATTCTTTTATTTGGGGGCAAAATTGCAGAAATTTCACTTATTTTAGGGTAATGAGTCAGAAATTCCCCTTATTTTGGAGCAAAAAATACAGAAATTCCATTTGTTTTGGGGGAATAAGACAGAAATTCCACTTATTTAGAGGCAAAAAGTCAGAAATTCCCCTTATTTTGAAGCAAAAATGAAGAAATTTCCTTTTTTATGGCAAAAAGGTATGCATTCCCTTTATTTTCGGGCAAAAAGGCAGAAATTCTCCGTATTTTGGAGCAAAATTGCAGAAATTCCCCTAATTTTGGAGCGAAAGGCAGAAATTCTCTTTATTTTGGGGCAAAAATCAGAAATTCGCCTTATTTTAAGTCAAAATTCCAGAAATTTCCTTTATTTTGGGGCAAAATTGCAGGAATTTACCTTATTTTGGGGCAAAATTGCAGAAATTTCACTTATTTGAGGCAAAATTGCAGAAATTTCACTTATTTTCAGGTAAAAATGCTGAAATTTCCTTTATTTTAGGGAAAAAAGGAGAAATTCTCTTTATTTTGGGGCAAAATTGCAGAAATTTCCCTTATTATCAGGAAAAATTGCAGAAATTTTCATTATTTTAGGGCAAAATTGCAAAAATTTCACTTATTTCAGAGAAAAAAAACAAAAATTTTTCTTATTTTTGGGCAAAAAGGAAGAAATTCCCATTATTTTGGGGCAAAAAGGCAGAAATTCACCTTATTTTGGGGTAAAATTGCAGAAATTTCACATATTTCAGAACAAAAAGGCAGAAATTTCTTTTATTTTGGGCCAAAATTGCAGAATTTCACGTACTTCAGGGTAATAAGTCAGAAATTCTTCTTATTTTGGGGCAAAAAAGACAGAAATTCCCTTTGTTTTGGGGGAAAAAGACAGAAATTCCACTTATTTAGAGGCAAAAAAGCAGAAATTCTTCTTATTTTGGAGCAAAAATGAAGAAATTTTCCTCTTTTATAGCAAAAAGTTATGCATTCCTCTTATTTTCGGGCAAAAAGGCAGAAGTTCCCCGTATTTTGTAGCAAAATTGCAGAAATACCCCTAATTGTGAAGCAAAAAGGCAGAAATTCCCTAAATGTTGGGGCAAAAAGACAGAAATTCTCCTTATTTTGGTGCAAAACTCAGAATTTTCTCTTATTTTGGGGCAAAATTCCAGAAATTTCCCTTATTTGGGGGCCAAATTGCAGAAATTTCCCATATTTTGGGGCAAAATTGCAGAAATTTCACTTATTTCAGGGAAAAAAGGCAGAAATTTCCCTTATTTTGGGGCAAAAATGCAGAATTTCTTAATATAAGGTGGCAAAAATGCAGAAATTCTCCTTCTATTGAGGTAAAAAGGCTGAAATTCCCTTTATATGGGGGCCAAAAAACAGAAATTTCCTTTATTTTGGGGCAAAAAGACAGAAATTCCCCTGATTTTTTGGCAAAAAGGCAGAAATTTCTTTTATTTTGGGGCAAAATTGCAGAAATTTCACTTATTTCAGAACATAATTCAAAAATTTCTTTTATTTTGGGGCAAAATACAGAAATTCAGTTTATTTTTGGATAAAAAGGCAGAAATTTCACTTATTTTGAGGTAAAAAGGCAGAAATTCCTTTTTCTTTGGGGCAAAAATGAAGAAATTTCCCTTTTTTGTGGCAAAAGATATACATTCTTCTTACTTTCTGGATAATAAGCAGAAATTCCCTGTATTTTGAAGCAAAATTGCAGTAATTCTCATAATTTTCAGGAAAAAAGGCAGAAATTCTCCTTATTTTGGGGTAAAAAGACAGAAAATCTCCTTTTCTCGGGAGCAAACGGTAAGTAATTCCTCTTATTTTGTGGCAAAAAGGCAGAAATTTCTTTTATTTTGAGGCAAAATTGCAGAAATTTCACTTTTTTCAGGGCATAATTCAAAAATTCCTTTTATTTTGGGGCAAAAGGACAGAAATTTTGTTTATTTTTGGGTAAAAAGGAAGAAATTTCACTTATATTGAGGTAAAAAGGCAGAAATTTCTCTTATTTTGGGACAAAAATGAAGAAATTTCCCTTTTTTTGTGGCAAAAGGTATACATTCCCCTTACTTTCAGGATAAAAAGCAGAAATTCCCCGTATTTTGAAGCAAAATTGCAGAAATTCTCATAATTTTCGGGCAAAAAGCAGAAATTCTACTTATTTTGGGTCAAAAAGGCAGAAAATCTCCTTTTTTCGGGAGCAAAAGGTCAGAAATTCCCCATATTTTGGGGCAAAATTGCAGAAATTTCCTTTACATTGGGGCAAAATTGCAGAAATTTCCTTTACATTGGGGCAAAATTGCAGAAATTTCACTTATTTCAGAGAAAAAAAGCAAAAATTTTTCATATTTTGGGGCAAAACGGCAGAAATTCCCATTATTTTGGGGCAAAAAAGGCAGAAATTCATTTATTTTGGGGTAAAATTGCAGAAATTTCACATATTTCAGGGCAAAAAGGCAGAAATTTCCCTTATTTTGGGGCAAAATTACAGAAAATTCACTTATTTTAGGGTAATAAGTCAGAAATTCCCCTTATTTTGGGGGAAAAAAACAGAAATTCCCTTTGTTTTGGGGGAAAAAGACAGAAATTCCACTTATTTAGAGGCAAAAGGGCAGAAATTCCCCTTATTTTGGAGCAAAAATAAAGAAATTTCCCTTTTTTTATGGCAAAAATTATGCATTCCCCTTAATTTCGGGCAAAACGGCAGAAATTCCCCGTATTTTAGAGAAAAATTGCAGAAATTCCCCTAATTGTGGGGAAAAAATGCAGAAATTCCCTATATGTTGGGGCAAAAAGACAGAAATTCTCCTTATTTTGGGGCAAAACTCAGAAATTCCACTTATTTTGGGGCAAAATTGCAAAAAATTCCCTTATTTTGGGGCAAAATTGCTGAAATTTCACTTATTTTGGGGCAAAATTGCAGAAATTTCATTTATTTCAGGGAAAAAAGGCAGAAATTTTCCTTATTTTGTGACAAAAAGATAGAAATTTCTAATATTTTGTGGCAAAAAAGCAGAAATTCCCCTTATTTTGAGGTAAAAAGCCTGAAGTTCCCCTTATATGGGGGCAAAAAGGCCAAAAATTTCCTTAATTTGGGGCAAAATTGCAGAAATTTCACTTATTTCAGAGAAAAAAAGCAAAAATTTTTCTTATTTTGGGGAAAAAAGGCAGAAATTCCCATTATTTTGGGGCAAAAATGCAGAAATTCACCTTATTTTGGGGGAAGATTGCAGAAATTTCACATATTTCAGGGCAAAAAGGGAGAAATTTCCCTTATTTTGGGGCAAAATTGCAGAAATTTCACTTATTTCAGGGTAATAAATTAGAAATTTTCTTTATTTTGGAGCAAAAAAGACAGAAAATCCCTTTGTTTTGGGGGAAAAGGACAGACATTCCACTTATTTAGAGGCAAAAATGCAGAAATTCCCCTTATTTTGGAGCAAAAATGAAGAAATTTCTTTTTTTTAAGGCAAAAAAGTATGCATTCTTCTTATTATCAGGAAAAGGCAGAAATTCCCCTAATTGTGGGGCATAAAGGCAGAAATTCCCTATATGTTGTGGCAAAAAGACAGAAGTTCTCCTTATTTTGGGGCAAAACTCAGAAATTCCACGTATTTTGGGGCAAAATTAGAGAAATTTCCCTTATTTTAGGGCAAAATTGCAGAAATTTCACTTATTTTGGGGCGAAATTGCAGAAATTTCACTTATTTCAGGGAAAAAAAGCAGAAATTTTTCCTTCTTTTGGTGCAAAAAATTCAGAAATTTCTAATATTTTGTTGCAAAAATGCAGAAATTCCCCTTATTTTGAGGTAAAAAGGCTGAAATTCTCCTTATTTGAGGGTAAAAATGCAGAAAATTCTTTTATTTGGGGGCAAAATTGCAGAAATTTCACTTATTTCAGGGTAATGAGTCAGAAATTCCCCTTATTTTGGAGAAAAAAATACAGAAATTCCATTTGTTTTGGGGGAATAAGAGAGAAATTCCACTTATTTAGAGGCAAAAAGGCAGAAATTCCCCTTATTTTGGAGCAAAAATGAAGAAATTTCCCTTTTTATGGCAAAAAGGTATGCATTCCCATTATTTTCGGGCAAAAAGGCAGAAATTCCCCGTATTTTGGAGCAAAATTGCAGATATTTCCCTAATTTTGGGGCGAAAGTCAGAAATTTCCATTATTTTGGGGCAAAAATCAAAAATTCCCCTTATTTTGTGGCAAAATTCCAGAAATTTCCTTTATTTTGGGGCAAAATTGCAGGAATTTACCTTATTTTGGGGCAAAATTTCAGAAATTTCCCTTATTTGGTGCAAAATTGCAGAAATTTCACTTATTTTTAGGTAAAAAGGCTGAATTTTCCTTTATTTTGGGGCAAAAATGGAGAAATTCCCCTTATTTTGGGCCAAAAATGCAGAATTTCTTAATATTTGGTGGCAAAAATGCAGAAATTCTCCTTCTTTTGAGGTAAAAAGGCTGAAATTCCCCTTATATGGGGGCAAAAAAACAGAAATTTCCCCTATTTTGTGGCAAAAAGACAGAAATCCCCCTTATTTTGTGGCAAAAAGGCAGAAATTTTTTTTATTTTGGGGCAAAATTGCAGAAATTTCACTTATTTCAGGGCATAATTCAAAAATTCCTCTTATTTTGGGGCAAAATACAGAAATTCCGTTTATTTTTGGGTAAAAAGGAAGAAATTTCACTTATTTTGAGGTAAAAAGGCAGAAATTCCTCTTATTTTGGGGCAAAAATGAAGAAATTTTCCTTTTTTGTGGCAAAAGATATACATTCCCCTTACTTTCGGGATAATAAGCAGAAATTCCCCGTATTTTGAAGCAAAATTGCAGTAATTCTCATATTTTTCGGGCAAAAAGGCAGAAATTCTTCTTATTTTGGGGCAAAAAGACAGAAAATCTCCTTTTTTCGGGAGCAAACAGTCAGAAATTCCCCTTATTTTGGGGCAAAATTGCAGAAATTTCTTTTACATTGGGGCAAAATTGCAGAAATTTCCTTTACATTGGGGCAAAATACAGAAATTTAACTTATTTCAGAGAAAAAAAGCAAAAATTTTTCGTATTTTGGGGCAAAAGGCAGAAATTCTCATTATTTTGGGGGAAAAAGTCAGAAATTCACCTTATTTTGGGGTAAAATTGCAGAAATTTCACATATTTCAGAACAAAAAGGCAGAAATTTCCCCTATTTTGGGGCAAAATTGCAGACATTACACTTATTTCAGAGTAATAAGTCAGAAATTCCCCTTATTTTGGGGCAAAAAAGACAGAAATTCCCTTTGTTTTGGGGGAAAAAAGACAGAAATTCCACTTATTTAGAGGCAAAAAGGCAGAAATTCCCCTTATTTTGGAGCAAAGATGAAGAAATTTTCCTTTTTTATGGCAAAAAGTTATGTATATCCCGTATTTTTGGGAAAAATAGCAGAAATTCCCCGTATTTTGGAGCAAAATTGCAGAAATTCCCCTAATTGTGGGGCAAAAAGGCAGAAATTCACTATATGTTGGGGCAAAAAGACAGAAATTCTCCTTATTTTGGGGCAAAACTCAGAAATTCCACTTATTTTGGGGCAAAATTTCAAAAATTTCCCTTATTTTGGGGCAAAATTGCAGAAATTTCACTTATTTTGGGGCAAAATTTCAGAAATTTCATTTATTTCAGGGAAAAAAGGCAGAAATTTTCCTTATTTTGTGGCAAAAATGCAGAAATTCCCCTTATTTTGAGGTAAAATGGCTGAAGTTCCCCTTATATGGGGGCAAAAAGGCCGAAATTTTCCTTAATTTGTGGCAAAATTGCAGAAATTTCACTTATTTCAGAGAAAAAAAGCAAAAAATTTTCTTATTTTTGGGCAAAAAGGCAGAAATTCCCATTATTTTAGGGCAAAAATGCAAAAAATTCTTCTTATTTTGGGGTAAAATTGCAGAAATTTCACATATTTCAGGGCAAAAATGGAGAAATTTCCCTTATTTTGGGGCAAAATTGCAGAAATTTCAATTATTGCAGGGTAATAAGTCAGAAGTTTTCCTTATTTTGGAGCAAAAAAGACAGAAAATCCCTTTCTTTTGGGGGAAAAAAACAGACATTCCACTAATTTAGAGGCAAAAAAGCAGAAATTCCCCTTATTTTGGAGCAAAAATGAAGAAATTTCTTTTTTTTAAGGCAAAAATGTATGCATTCTTCTTATTTTCGGGCAAAAAGGCAGAAATTCCCCGTATTTTGGGGCAAAATTGCAGAAATTCCCCTAATTGTGAGGCAAAAATGCAGAAATTCCCTATATGTTGGGGCAAAAAGACAGAAATTCTCTTTATTTTGGGGCAAAACTCAGAAATTCCACTTATTTTGGGGCAAAATTCCAGCAATTTCCCTTATTTTGGGGCAAAATTGCAGAAATTTCACTTATTTTGAGGCGAAATTGCAGAAATTTCACTTATTTCAGGAAAAAAAGGCAGAAATATTTCTTTATTTTGGGGCAAAAAGGCAGAAATTTCTAATATTTTGTGGCAAAAATGCAGAAATTCCCCTTATTTTGAGGTAAAAAGGCTGAAATTCTCCTTATTTGGGGGCAAAAATGCAGAAAATTCTTTTATTTGGGGGCAAAATTGCAGAAATTTCACTTATTTTAGGGTAATGAGTCAGAAATTCCCCTTATTTTGGAGCAAAAAATACAGAAATTCCATTTGTTTTGGGGGAATAAGACAGAAATTCCACTTATTTAGAGGCAAAAAGTCAGAAATTCCCCTTATTTTGAAGCAAAAATGAAGAAATTTCCTTTTTTATGGCAAAAAGGTATGCATTCCCTTTATTTTCGGGCAAAAAGGCAGAAATTCTCCGTATTTTGGAGCAAAATTGCAGAAATTCCCCTAATTTTGGAGCGAAAGGCAGAAATTCTCTTTATTTTGGGGCAAAAATCAGAAATTCGCCTTATTTTAAGTCAAAATTCCAGAAATTTCCTTTATTTTGGGGCAAAATTGCAGGAATTTACCTTATTTTGGGGCAAAATTGCAGAAATTTCACTTATTTGAGGCAAAATTGCAGAAATTTCACTTATTTTCAGGTAAAAATGCTGAAATTTCCTTTATTTTAGGGAAAAAAGGAGAAATTCTCTTTATTTTGGGGCAAAATTGCAGAAATTTCCCTTATTATCAGGAAAAATTGCAGAAATTTTCATTATTTTAGGGCAAAATTGCAAAAATTTCACTTATTTCAGAGAAAAAAAAACAAAAATTTTTCTTATTTTTGGGCAAAAAGGAAGAAATTCCCATTATTTTGGGGCAAAAAGGCAGAAATTCACCTTATTTTGGGGTAAAATTGCAGAAATTTCACATATTTCAGAACAAAAAGGCAGAAATTTCTTTTATTTTGGGCCAAAATTGCAGAATTTCACGTACTTCAGGGTAATAAGTCAGAAATTCTTCTTATTTTGGGGCAAAAAAGACAGAAATTCCCTTTGTTTTGGGGGAAAAAGACAGAAATTCCACTTATTTAGAGGCAAAAAAGCAGAAATTCTTCTTATTTTGGAGCAAAAATGAAGAAATTTTCCTCTTTTATAGCAAAAAGTTATGCATTCCTCTTATTTTCGGGCAAAAAGGCAGAAGTTCCCCGTATTTTGTAGCAAAATTGCAGAAATACCCCTAATTGTGAAGCAAAAAGGCAGAAATTCCCTAAATGTTGGGGCAAAAAGACAGAAATTCTCCTTATTTTGGTGCAAAACTCAGAATTTTCTCTTATTTTGGGGCAAAATTCCAGAAATTTCCCTTATTTGGGGGCCAAATTGCAGAAATTTCCCATATTTTGGGGCAAAATTGCAGAAATTTCACTTATTTCAGGGAAAAAAGGCAGAAATTTCCCTTATTTTGGGGCAAAAATGCAGAATTTCTTAATATAAGGTGGCAAAAATGCAGAAATTCTCCTTCTATTGAGGTAAAAAGGCTGAAATTCCCTTTATATGGGGGCCAAAAAACAGAAATTTCCTTTATTTTGGGGCAAAAAGACAGAAATTCCCCTGATTTTTTGGCAAAAAGGCAGAAATTTCTTTTATTTTGGGGCAAAATTGCAGAAATTTCACTTATTTCAGAACATAATTCAAAAATTTCTTTTATTTTGGGGCAAAATACAGAAATTCAGTTTATTTTTGGATAAAAAGGCAGAAATTTCACTTATTTTGAGGTAAAAAGGCAGAAATTCCTTTTTCTTTGGGGCAAAAATGAAGAAATTTCCCTTTTTTGTGGCAAAAGATATACATTCTTCTTACTTTCTGGATAATAAGCAGAAATTCCCTGTATTTTGAAGCAAAATTGCAGTAATTCTCATAATTTTCAGGAAAAAAGGCAGAAATTCTCCTTATTTTGGGGTAAAAAGACAGAAAATCTCCTTTTCTCGGGAGCAAACGGTAAGTAATTCCTCTTATTTTGTGGCAAAAAGGCAGAAATTTCTTTTATTTTGAGGCAAAATTGCAGAAATTTCACTTTTTTCAGGGCATAATTCAAAAATTCCTTTTATTTTGGGGCAAAAGGACAGAAATTTTGTTTATTTTTGGGTAAAAAGGAAGAAATTTCACTTATATTGAGGTAAAAAGGCAGAAATTTCTCTTATTTTGGGACAAAAATGAAGAAATTTCCCTTTTTTTGTGGCAAAAGGTATACATTCCCCTTACTTTCAGGATAAAAAGCAGAAATTCCCCGTATTTTGAAGCAAAATTGCAGAAATTCTCATAATTTTCGGGCAAAAAGCAGAAATTCTACTTATTTTGGGTCAAAAAGGCAGAAAATCTCCTTTTTTCGGGAGCAAAAGGTCAGAAATTCCCCATATTTTGGGGCAAAATTGCAGAAATTTCCTTTACATTGGGGCAAAATTGCAGAAATTTCCTTTACATTGGGGCAAAATTGCAGAAATTTCACTTATTTCAGAGAAAAAAAGCAAAAATTTTTCATATTTTGGGGCAAAACGGCAGAAATTCCCATTATTTTGGGGCAAAAAAGGCAGAAATTCATTTATTTTGGGGTAAAATTGCAGAAATTTCACATATTTCAGGGCAAAAAGGCAGAAATTTCCCTTATTTTGGGGCAAAATTACAGAAAATTCACTTATTTTAGGGTAATAAGTCAGAAATTCCCCTTATTTTGGGGGAAAAAAACAGAAATTCCCTTTGTTTTGGGGGAAAAAGACAGAAATTCCACTTATTTAGAGGCAAAAGGGCAGAAATTCCCCTTATTTTGGAGCAAAAATAAAGAAATTTCCCTTTTTTTATGGCAAAAATTATGCATTCCCCTTAATTTCGGGCAAAACGGCAGAAATTCCCCGTATTTTAGAGAAAAATTGCAGAAATTCCCCTAATTGTGGGGAAAAAATGCAGAAATTCCCTATATGTTGGGGCAAAAAGACAGAAATTCTCCTTATTTTGGGGCAAAACTCAGAAATTCCACTTATTTTGGGGCAAAATTGCAAAAAATTCCCTTATTTTGGGGCAAAATTGCTGAAATTTCACTTATTTTGGGGCAAAATTGCAGAAATTTCATTTATTTCAGGGAAAAAAGGCAGAAATTTTCCTTATTTTGTGACAAAAAGATAGAAATTTCTAATATTTTGTGGCAAAAAAGCAGAAATTCCCCTTATTTTGAGGTAAAAAGCCTGAAGTTCCCCTTATATGGGGGCAAAAAGGCCAAAAATTTCCTTAATTTGGGGCAAAATTGCAGAAATTTCACTTATTTCAGAGAAAAAAAGCAAAAATTTTTCTTATTTTGGGGAAAAAAGGCAGAAATTCCCATTATTTTGGGGCAAAAATGCAGAAATTCACCTTATTTTGGGGTAAGATTGCAGAAATTTCACATATTTCAGGGCAAAAAGGGAGAAATTTCCCTTATTTTGGGGCAAAATTGCAGAAATTTCACTTATTTCAGGGTAATAAATCAGAAATTTTCTTTATTTTGGAGCAAAAAAGACAGAAAATCCTTTTGTTTTGGGGGAAAAGACAGACATTCCAATTATTTAGAGGCAAAAATGCAGAAATTCCCCTTATTTTGGAGCAAAAATGAAGAAATTTCTTTTTTTTAAGGCAAAAAAGTATGCATTCTTCTTATTTTCGGGAAAAGAAAAATTCCCCGTATTTTGGAGCAAAATTGCAGAAATTCCCCTAATTGTGGGGCTAAAATGCAGAAATTCCCTATATGTTGTGGCAAAAAAACAGAAATTCTCCTTATTTTGGGGCAAAACTCAGAAATTCCAAATATTTTGGGGCAAAATTCCAGAAATTTCCCTTATTTTGGGACAAAATTGCAGAAATTTCACTTATTTTGGGGCGAAATTGCAGAAATTTCACTTATTTCAGGGAAAAAAAGCAGAAATTTTTCCTTCTTTTGGTGCAAAAAATTCAGAAATTTCTAATATTTTGTGGCAAAAATGCAGAAATTCCCCTTATTTTGAGGTAAAAAGGCTGAAATTCTCCTTATTTGAGGGCAAAAATGCAGAAAATTCTTTTATTTGGGGGCAAAATAGCAGAAATTTCACTTATTTCAGGGTAATGAGTCAGAAATTCCCCTTATTTTGGAGCAAAAAATACAGAAATTCCATTTGTTTTGGGTGAATAAGACAGAAATTCCACTTATTTAGAGGCAAAAAGGCAGAAATTCCCCTTATTTTGGAGCAAAAATGAAGAAATTTCCCTTTTTATGGCAAAAAGGTATGCATTCCCATTATTTTCTGGCAAAAAGGCAGAAATTCCCCGTATTTTGGAGCAAAATTGCAGATATTTCCCTAATTTTGGGGCAAAAGTCAGAAATTCCCATTATTTTGGGGCAAAAATCAAAAATTCCCCTTATTTTGCGGCAAAATTCCAGAAATTTCCTTTATTTTGGGGCAAAATTGCAGGAATTTACCTTATTTTGGGGCAAAATTTCAGAAATTTCCCTTATTTGGTGCAAAATTGCAGAAATTTCACTTATTTTTAGGTAAAAAGGCTGAAATTTCCTTTATTTTGGGGCAAAAATGGAGAAATTCCCCTTATTTTGGGGTAAAATTGCAGAAATTTCTCTTATTTTGGGAAAAAATTGCAGAAATTGTCCTTATTTTAGGGCAAAATTGCAGAAATTTCACTTATTTCAGAGAAAAAAAGCAAAAGTTTTTCTTATTTTTGGGCAAAAAGGCAGAAATTCCCATTATTTTGGGGCAAAAAGGCAGAAATTCACCTTATTTTGGGGTAAAATTGCAGAAATTTCACATATTTCAGGGCAAAAGGGCAGAAATTTCCCTTATTTTGGGGCAAAATTGCAGAATTTCACTTATTTCAGGGTAATAAGTCAGAAATTCTTCTTATTTTGGGGCAAAAAAGACAGAAATTCCCTTTGTTTTGGGGGAAAAAGACAGAAATTCCACTTATTTAGAGGCAAAAAAGCAGAAATTCTTCTTATTTTGGAGCAAAAATGAAGAAATTTTCCTCTTTAATGGCAAAAAGTTATGCATTCCTCTTATTTTCGGGCAAAAATGCAGAAATTCCCCGTATTTTGAACCAAAATTGCAGAAATTCCCCTAATTGTGAAGCAAAAAGGCAGAAATTCCCTAT
This sequence comes from Micromys minutus, assembly GCF_963924665.1. NCBI lineage: Eukaryota > Metazoa > Chordata > Mammalia > Rodentia > Muridae > Micromys > Micromys minutus. Next base: position 6,563,160 of record NW_027667467.1, on the reverse strand, counting down.
ATGTTGGGGCAAAAAGACAGAAATTCTCCTTATTTTGGTGCAAAACTCAGAATTTTCTCTTATTTTGGGGCAAAATTCCAGAAATTTCACTTATTTTGGGGCAAAATTGCATAAATTTCACTTATTTCAGGGAAAAAAGGCAGAAATTTCTCTTATTTTGGGGCAAAAATGCAGAATTTCTTAATATTTGGTGGCAAAAATGCAGAAATTCTCCTTCTTTTGAGGTAAAAAGGCTTAAATTCCCCTTATATGGGGGCAAAAAAACAGAAATTTCCCCTATTTTGGGGCAAAAAGACAGAAATTCCCCTTATTTTGTGGCAAAAAGGCAGAAATTTCTTTTATTTTGGGGCAAAATTGCAGAAATTTCACTTATTTCAGGGCATAATTCAAAAATTCCTTTTATTTTGGGGCAAAATACAGAAATTCCGTTTATTTTTGTGTAAAAACGCAGAAATATCACTTATTTTGAGGTAAAAAGGCAGAAATTCCTTTTATTTTGGGGCAAAAATGAAGAAATTTCCCTTTTTTGTGGCAAAAGATATACATTCCCCTTACTTTCTGGATAATAAGCAGAAATTCCCTGTATTTTGAAGCAAAATTGCAGTAATTCTCATAATTTTCGGGCAAAAAGGCAGAAATTCTCCTTATTTTGGGGTAAAAAGACAGAAAATCTCCTTTTCTCGGGAGCAAACAGTAAGAAATTCCTCTTATTTTGTGGCAAAAAGGCAGAAATTTCTTTTATTTTGAGGCAAAATTGCAGAAATTTCACTTATTTCAGGGTATAATTCAAAAATTCCTTTTATTTTGGGGCAAAAGGACAGAAATTTTGTTTATTTTTGGGTAAAAAGGCAGAAATTTCACTTATATTGAGGTAAAAAGGCAGAAATTCCTCTTATTTTGGGGCAAAAATGAAGAAATTTCCCTTTTTTGTGGCAAAAGGTATACATTCCCCTTACTTTCAGGATAAAAAGCAGAAATTCCCCGTATTTTGAAGCAAAATTGCAGAAATTCTCATAATATTCGGGCAAAAAGGCAGAAATTCTCCTTAATTTAAGGCAAAAAGGCAGAAAATCTCCTTTTTTCGGGAGCAAAAGGTCAGAAATTCCCCATATTTTGGAGCAAAATTGCAGAAATTCCCCTAATTGTGGGGCAAAAAGGCAGAAATTTCCTATATGTTGGGGCAAAAAGACAGAAATTCTCCTTATTTTGGGGCAAAACTCAGAAATTCCACTTATTTTAGGGCAAAATTGCAAAAATTTCCCTTATTTTGGGGCAAAATTGCAGAAATTTCATTTATTTCAGTGAAAAAAGCCAAAAATTTTCCTTATTTTGTGACAAAAAGGTAGAAATTTCTAATATTTTGTGGCAAAAATGCAGAAATTCCCCTTATTTTGAGGTTAAAAGGCTGAAGTTCCCCTTATATGGGGGCAAAAAGGCCGAAATTTCCCTTAATTTGGGGCAAAATTGCAGAAATTTCACTTATTTCAGAGAAAAAAAGCAAAAATTTTTCTTATTTTGGGGAGAAAAGGCAGAAATTCCCATTATTTTGGGGCAAAAATGCAGAAATTCACCTTATTGTGGGGTAAAATGGCAGAATTTTCTCATATTTCAGGGCAAAAAGGGAGAAATTTCCCTTATTTTGGGGCAAAATTGCAGAAATTTCACTTATTTCAGGGTAATAAGTCAGAAATTTTCCTTATTTTGGAGGAAAAAAGACAGCAAATCCCTTTGTTTTGGGGGAAAGAGACAGACATTCCAATTATTTAGAGGCAAAAAAGCAGAAATTCCTCTTATTTTGGAGCAAAAATAAAGAAATTTCTTTTTTTTAAAGCAAAAAGTTATGCATTCTTCTTATTTTCGGGCAAAAGCAGAAATTCCCCGTATTTTGGAGCAAAATTGCAGAAATTCCTCTAATTGTGGGGCAAAAATGCAGAAATTCCCATATGTTGGGGCAAAAAGACGGAAATTCTCCTTATTTTGGGGAAAAACTCAGAAATTCCAGGTATTTGGGGGCAAAATTCCAGAAATTTTACTTATTTTGGGGCAAAATTGCAGAAATTTCACTTATTTTGGGGCGAAATTGCAGAAATTTCACTCATTTCAGGGAAAAAAGGCAGAAATTTTTCCTTATTCTGGGGCAAAAAGGCAGAAATTTCTAATATTTTGTGGCAAAAATGCAGAAATTCCCCTTATTTTGAGGTAAAAAGGCTGAAATTATCCTTATTTGAGGGCCAAAATTCAGAAAATTCTTTTATTTGGGGGCAAAATTGCAGAAATTTCACTTATTTCAGGGTAATGAGTCAGAAATTCCCCTTATTTTGGAGCAAAAAATACAGAAATTCCATTTGTTTTGGGGGAATAAGACAGAAATTCCACTTATTTAGAAGCAAAAAGGCAGAAATTCCCCTTATTTTGGATCAAAAATGAAGAAATTTCCCTTTTTATGGCAAAAAGGTATGCATTCCCATTATTTTCGGGCAAAAAGGCAGAAATTCCCCGTATTTTGGAGCAAAATTGCAGATATTTCCCTAATTTTGGGGCAAAAGTCAGAAATTCCCTTTATTTTGGGGCAAAAATCAAAAATTCCCCTTATTTTGCGGCAAAATTCAAGAAATTTCCTTTATTTTGGGGCAAAATTGCATGAATTTACCTTATTTTGGGGCAAAATTTCAGAAATTTCCCTTATTTGGTGCAAAATTGCAGAAATTTCACTTATTTTTAGGTAAAAAGGCTGAAATTTCCTTTATTTTGGGGCAAAAATGGAGAAATTCCCCTTATTTTGGGGTAAAATTGCAAAAATTTCTTTTATTTTGGGGAAAAATTGCAGAAATTGTCCTTATTTTAGGGCAAATTTGCAGAAATTTAACTTATTTCAGAGAAAAAAAGCAAACGTTTTTCTTATTTTGGGGCCAAAAGGAAGAAATTTCCATTATTTTGGGGCACAAAGGCAGAAATTCACCTTATTTTGGGGTAAAATTGCAGAAATTTCACATATTTCAGGGCAAAAAGGCAGAAATTTCCTTTATTTTGGGGCAAAATTGCAGAATTTCACTTATTTCAGGGTAATAAGTCAGAAATTCTTCTTATTTTGGGGCAAAAAAGACAGAAATTCCCTTTGTTTTGGGGGAAAAAGACAGAAATTCCCCTTATTTAGAGGCAAAATAGCAATAATTCTTCTTATTTTGGAGCAAAAATGAAGAAATTTTCCTCTTTTATGGCAAAAAGTTATGCATTCCTCTTATTTTCGGGCAAAAAGGCAGAAATTCCCCGTATTTTGTAGCAAAATTGCAGAAATACCCCTAATTGTGAAGCAAAAAGGCAGAAATTCCCTATATGTTGGGGCAAAAAGACAGAAATTCTCCTTATTTTGGTGCAAAACTCAGAATTTTCTCTTATTTTGGGGCAAAATTCCAGAAATTTTACTTATTTTGGGGCAAAATTGCAGAAATTTCACTTATTTTGGGGCAAAATTGCAGAAATTCCACTTATTTCAGGGAAAAAGGCAGAAATTTCTTGTATTTTGGGGCAAAAATGCAGAAATTCTTAATATTTGGTGGCAAAAATGCAGAAATTCTCCTTCTTTTGAGGTAAAAAGGCTGAAATTCCCCTTATATGGGGGCAAAAAAACAGAAATTTCCCCTATTTTGGGGCAAAAAGACATAAATTCCCTTTATTTTGTGGCAAAAAGGCAGAAATTTCTTTTATTTTGGGGCAAAATTGCAGAAATTTCACTTATTTCAGGGCATAATTCAAAAATTCCTTTTATTTTGGGGCAAAATACAGAAATTTTGTTTATTTTTGGGTAAAAAGGCAGAAATTTCACTTATTTTGAGGTAAAAAGGCAGAAATTCCTTTTATTTTGGGGCAAAAATGAAGAAATTTCCCTTTTTTGTGGCAAAAGATATACATTCCCCTTACTTTCTGGATAATAAGCAGAAATTCCCTGTATTTTGAAGCAAAATTGCAGTAATTCTCATAATTTTCGGGCAAAAAGGCAGAAATTCTCTTTATTTTGGGGTAAAAAGACAGAAAATCTCCTTTTCTCGGGAGCAAACAGTAAGAAATTCCTCTTATTTTGTGGCAAAAAGGCAGAAATTTCTTTTATTTTTAGGCAAAATTGCAGAAATTTCACTTATTTCAGGGCATAATTCAAAAATTCCTTTTATTTTGGGCCAAAAGGACAGAAATTTTGTTTATTTTTGGGTAAAAAGGCAGAAATTTCACTTATATTGAGGTAAAAAGGCAGAAATTCCTCTTATTTTGGGGCAAAAATGAAGAAATTTCCCTTTTTTTGTGGCAAAAGGTATACATTCCCCTTACTTTCAGAATAAAAAGCAGAAATTCCCCGTATTTTGAAGCAAAATTGCAGAAATTCTCATAATTTTCGGGCAAAAAGCAGAAATTCTACTTATTTTGGGTCAAAAAGGCAGAAAATCTCCTTTTTTCGGGAGTAAAAGGTCAGAAATTCCCCTTATTTTGGGGCAAAATTGCTGAAATTTCCTTTACATTGGGGCAAAATTGCAGAAATTTCCTTTACATTGGGGCAAAATTGCAGAAATTTCACTTATTTCAGAGAAAAAAAGCAAAAATTTTTCGTATTTTGGGGCAAAACGGCAGAAATTCCCATTATTTTGGGGCAAAAATGGCAGAAATTCACCTTATTTTGGGGTAAAATTGCAGAAATTTCACATTTTTCAGAACAAAAAGGCAGAAATTTCCCCTATATTGGGGCAAAATTACAGAAAATTCACTTATTTTAGCGTAATAAGTCAGAAATTCCCCTTATTTTGGGGCAAAAAAGACAGAAATTCCCTTTGTTTTGGGGGAAAAAAGACAGAAATTCCACTTATTTAGAGGCAAAAAGGCAGAAATTCCCCTTATTTTGGAGCAAAGGACAAGAAATTTTCCTTTTTTATGGCAAAAAGTTATGTATATCCCGTATTTTTGGGAAAAATGGCAGAAATTCCCCGTATTTTGGAGCAAAATTGCAGAAATTCCCCTAATTGTGGGGCAAAAAGGCAGAAATTCACTATATGTTGGGGCAAAAAGACAGAAATTCTCCTTATTTTGGGGCAAAACTCAGAAATTACACTTATTTTGGGGCAAAATTCCAGAAATTTCCCTTATTTTGGGGCAAAATTGCAGAAATTTCATTTATTTTGGGGCGAAATTGCAGAAATTTCACTTTTTTCAGGGAAAAAAGGGAGAAATTTTTCTTACTTTGGGGCAAAAAGGCAGAAATTCCTAATATTTTGTGGCAAAATGCAGAAATTCCCCTTATTTTGAGGTAAAAAGGCTGAAATTCCCCTTATTTGGGGGCAAAAAGGCAGAAATTTCTATTATTTTGGGGCAAAATTGCAGAAATTTCACTTATTTCAGGGTAATGAGTCAGAAATTTTTCTTATTTTGGGGCAAAAAAGACAGAAAATTCTTTTGTTTTAGGAGAAAAATACAGAAATTCCACTTATTTAGAAGCAAAAAAGCAAAAATTCCCCTTATATTGGAGCAAAAATGAAGAAATTTCCCTTTTTATGGCAAGAAGGTATGCATTCCAATTATTTTCGGGCAAAAAGGCAGAAATTCCCCATATTTTGGAGCAAAATTGCAGAAATTCCCCTAATTTGGGGGCAAAACACAGAAATTCCCTTTATTTTGTGGCAAAAATCAGAAATTCCCCTTCTTTTGAGGCAAAATTCAAGAAATTTCCTTTATTTTGGGGCAAAATTGCAGGAATTTACCTTATTTTGGGGCAAAATTCCAGAAATTTCCCTTATTTGGGGCAAAATTGCAGAAATTTCACTTATTTTTAGGTAAAAGGGATGAAATTTCTTTATTTTGGGGCAAAAATGGAGAAATTCCTTTTATTTTGGGGCAAAATTTTAGAAATTTCCCTTATTATGGGGAAAAATTGCAGAAATTTCCCTTAATTTAGGGCAAAATTGCAGAAATTTCACTTATTTCAGAGAAAAAAAGGAAAAATTTTTCTTATTTTGGGGCAAAAAGGCAGAAATTTCCATTATTTTGGGGCAAAAGGCAGAAATTCACCTTATTGTGGGGTAAAATTGCAGAAATTTTACATATTTCAGGGCAAAAAGGCAGAAATTTCCCTTATTTTGGGGCCAAATTTCAGAAATTTCACTTATTTTGAAGCAAAGTTGCAGAAATTTCACTTATTTCAGGGAAAAAGTCAGAAATTTTCTTTATTTTGGGAGAAAAAGGCAGAAATTCCTAATATTTTGTGGCAAAAATGCAGAAATTCCCCTTATTTTGAGATAAAAGGGCTGAAATTCTTCTTATTTGGGGGCAAAAACGCAAAAATTTCCCTTATTTTGGGGCAAAATTTCAGAAATTTCACTTATTTCAGGGTAATAAGTCAGAAATTTTCCTTATTTTGGGGCAAAAAAAACCAGAAAATCCCTTTTTTTTGGGGGAAAAAGACAGAAATTCCACTTATTAAGAGGCAAAAAAGCAGAAATTCCCCTTATTTTGGAGCAAAAATGAGGAAATTTCCCTCTTTTATGGCAAAATGTTATCCATTCCTCTTATTTTCATTCAAAAAGGCCGAAATTCCCCATATTTTCGAGAAAAATTGCAGAAATTATCCTAATTGTGGGGCAAAAATGCAGAAATTCCCTATATGTTGGGGCAAAAAACAGAAATTCCCCTTATTTTGGGGCAAAACTCAGAAATTCCACTTATTTTGGGGCAAAATTCCATTAATTTCTCTTTTTTGGGGGCAAAATTGCAGATATTTCACTTATTTTGTGGCAAAATTGCAGAAATTTTAGTTATTTCAGGGAAAAAAAGGCAAAAATTTTCTTTATTTTGAAGCAAAAATACAGAAATTCTTGATATTTTGTGGCAAAAATGCAGAAATTCCCCTTATTTTGAAGTAAAAAGGCTGAAATTCCCCTATTTGGCGCAAAAAGGCAGAAAAATCCCTTATTTTGGGGCAAGAAGGCAGAAATTCCCCTAATTTTGTGGCCAAAGGCAGAAATTTCTTTTATTTTGGGGCAAAATTGCAGAAATTTCACATATTTCAGAGCATAATTCAAAAATTCCTTTTATTTTGGGGCAAAAATACAGAAATTCCATTTATTTTTGGGTAAAAAGGCAGAAATTTCACTTATTTTGAGGTAGAAAGGCAGAAATTCCTCTTATTTTGGGGCAAAAATTAAAAAATTTACTTTTTTTGTGGCAAAAGGTATACATTCCCCTTACTTTCGGGATTAAAAGCAGAAATTCCCCGTATTTTGAAGCAAAATTGCAGAAATTCTCATAATTTTCGGTCAAAAAGGCTGAAATTCTCCTTATTTTGGGGCAAAAATACAGAAAATTTCCTTTTTCAAGGAGCAAACAGTCAGAAATTCCCCTTATTTTGGGCAAAGTTGCAGAAATTTCCTTTACATTGAGGCAAAATTGCAGAAATTTCCCTTATTTTGGGGCAAAATTCCAGAAATTTCAATTATTTCAGGGCAATAAGTCAAAAATTCCCCTTATTTTGGGGCAAAAAAGACAGAAATTCTATTTGTTTTGGGGGAAAAAGACAGAAATTCCACTTATTTAAAGGCAAAAATGCAGAAATTCCCCGTATTTTGGAGCAAAATTGCAGAAATTTCCCTAATTTGGGGGCAAAACGCAGAAATTCCCTTTATTTTGGGGCAAAAATCAGAAATTCCCCTTATTTTGAGGCAAAATTCAAGAAATTTCCTTTATTTTGGGGCAAAATTGCAGGAATTTACTTTATTTTGGGGCAAAATTGCAGAAATTTCCCTTATTTGGGGCAAAATTGCAGAAATTTCACCTATTTTCAGGTAAAAAGGCTGAAATTTCCTTTATTTTGGGGCAAAAACGGAGAAATTCCCCTTATTTTGGGGCAAAATTGCAGAAATTTCTTTTATTATGGGGAAAAATTGCAGAAATTTCCCTTATTTTAGGGCAAAATTGTAGAAATTTCACTTACTTCAGAGAAAAAAGGCAAAAATTTTTCTTATTTTGGGGCAAAAATGCAGAAATTCCCTTTATTTTGGGGCAAAAATGCAGAAATTCACCTTATTTTGGAGTAAAATTGAAGAAATTTCACATATTTCATGGCAAAAAGGCAGAAATTTCCCTTATTTTGAAGCAAAATTGCAGAAATTTCATTTATTTCAGGGCAAAAATTCAGAAAATTTCCCTTATTTTGGGGCAAAAAGAAGAAATTTCTTTTATTATAGTACAAAATTGAAGAAATTTTCCTTATTTTGGAACAAAAAGGCAGAAATTCCCCATATTTTGGGGCAAAAGGCAGAAATTCTTCTTATTTTGAGGTAAAATGCAGAAATTCTTCTTATTTAGAGGTAAAATGCAGAAATTCCCTTTATTTTGGGGCTAAAAGGCAGAAATTCCTCGTATTTTGAAGCAAAATTGCAGAAATTCTCATAATTTTCGGGCAAAAAGGCAGAAATTCTTTTTATTTTGGGGCAAAAAGACAGAAAAATCTCCTTTTTTCGGGAGCAAAAAGTCATAAATTCCCCTCATTTTGGGGCAAAATTGCAGAAATTTCACTTATTTTGGGGCAAAATTTCAGAAATTTCACTTATTTCAGGGCAAAAAGGCAGAAATTTCCCTTTTTTATGGCAAAAAAATATGAATTCCCCTTATTTTCATTCAAAAAGGCAGAAATTCACCGTATTTTGGAGCAAAATTGCAGAAATTCCCCTAATTGTGGGGCAAAAAAGCAGAAATTCTTTTTATTTTGGGGCAAAACTCAGAAATGTCACTTATTTTGGGGCAAAATTCCAGAAATTTCCATTATTTTGGGGGAAAATTGCAGAAATTTCACTTATTTTGGAGCAAAATTGCAGAAATTTCAATTATTTCAGAAATAAAATGGAAAATTTTTCCTTATTTGGTGGCAAAAAGCAGAAATTCTCCATATTTTGGTGCAAAAATCAGAACTTTCTTTTATTTTGAGGTAAAATCCTGAAATTCCCCTTATTTGGGGGCAAAAAGGCAGAAATTTCCCTTATTTTGGGGCAAAATTGCAGAAATTTCACTTATTTCAGGGTAACAAGTCAGAATTTTTTTTTTTTATTTTGGGGCAAAAAAGACAGAAATTCCCTTTGTTTTGGGGGAAAAAGACAGAAATTCCACTTATTTATAGGCAAAAAAGCAGAAATTCAATGTATTTTGGAGCAAAAATGAAGTAATTTCCTTTTTTTATGGCAAAAAGGTATGCATTCTTCTTATTTTCGGGCAAAAAGGCAGAAATTCCCCATATTTTGGGGCAAAAGGCAGAAATTCTTCTTATTTTTATGTAAAATGCAGAAATTCCTTTTAATTAGAGGTAAAATGCAGAAATTCCCCAAATATTGGGGGAAAATGCAGAAATTCCTTTTATTTTGGGGTTAAAGGCAGAAATTAACCGTATTATGAAGCAAAATTGCAGAAATTCTCATAATTTTTGGGCAAAAAGGCAGAAATTCTCCTTATGTTTGGGCAAAAATACAAAAAATCTTTTTTTTGGGAGCATAAAGTCAGAAATTCCCTTTATTTTGTGGCAAAATTGCATAAATTTCCTTTACATTGGGGCAAAATTGCAGAAATTTCCCTTCTTTGGGGCAAAATTGCAGAAATTTCACTTATTTCAGAAAAAAGGGAGAATTTTTTTTATTTTGGGGCAAAAAGGCAGAAATTTCTTTTATTTTGGTACAAAATTACAGAAATTTTTCTTATTTTGGGTCAAAAAGGCAGAAAATCCCCATATTTTGAGGCAAAAAGGCAGAAATTCCCTATATTTTGAGGTAAAAAGGCGGAATACCCCTTATTTTCGGGCAAAAAGTCAGAAATTCCCCTTAGTTTGGTGCAAAAAGGCAGAAATTTCGTTTATTTTTGTAGAAAAGGCAGAAATTGCACTTATTTTGAGTCAAAACGTGGAAAATCTCATTATTTTGAGGCAAAAATGAAAAAATTTCCCTTTTTTATGGCAAAAAGGTAAACATTCCCTTTATTTTCGGGCAAAAAGGCAGAAATTCCCCATATTTTGGAGCAAAATTGCAAAAATTCCCCTAATTTTGGGGCAAAAGGCAGAAATTCCCTTTATTTTGGGGTAAAACTGCATAAATTTCACTTATTTCGCAGCAAAATGGAAGAAATTCCCTTTATTTTCGGCGAAAAAGGAAGAAAATCACCATATGTTGGAGCAAAATTGCAGAAATTCACCTAATTTTGGGGTAAAAAATACAGTAATTTTCTTTATTTTGGGGAAAAAGGCAGAAATTCTCATTATTTTGGGGCAAAAGGCAGAAATTTCCATTATTTTAGGGCAAAATTGCAGAAATTTCCCTTATTTGGGGGCAAAAAAAAAAGAAATTCCCTTTATTTTGGGACAAAATTCTAGAAATTTCCCTTATTATGGGGAAAAATTGTAGAAATTTCCCTTATTTTAGGGCACAATTGCAGATATTTCACTTATTTCAAAAAAAATGCAAAAATTTTTCTTATTTTGGGGCAAAAAGGCAGAAATTCCCATTATTTTGGTGCAAAAACACAGAAACTCACCTTATTTTGGGCTAAAATTGCAGAAATTTCACATATTTCAGGGCAAAAAGGCAGAAATTTCCCTTAATTTGGGGCAAAAATGAAGAAACTTCCCTTTTTTATGGCAAAAAAGAATGCATTCCCCATATTTTCGGGCAAAAAGGAAGAAATTCCACGTATTTTGGAGCAAAATTGCAGAAATTCCCCTAATTGTGAGGCAGAAATGCAGAAATTCTCTTTATTTTTGGGCAAAACTCAGAAATTTCACTTATTTTAGGGCAAAATTCCAGAAATTTCCCTTATTTTGGGGAAAAATTGTAGAAATTTCACTTATTTTGGGGCAAAATTGCAGAAATTTCACTTATTTCAGAGAAAAAAGGCAGAAATTTTCATTATTTTGGGGCAAAAAGGCAGAAATTCCTAATATTTAGTTGCAAAAATGCAGAAATTCTTAATATTTTGTTGCAAAAATGCAGAAATTTTCCTTATCTTGAGGTAAAAAGGCTGAAATTCCCCTTATTTGGGGGCAAAAAGACAGAAATTTTATTTATTTTGGGGCAAATTTGCAGAAATTTCACTTATTTCAGGGTAATAAGTCAGAAATTTTTCTTATTTTGGGGCAAAAAAGACAGAAATTCCCTTTGTTTTGGGGGAAAAAGACAGAAATTCCACTTATTTAGAGGCAAAAAGGCAAAAGTTCCCTTTATTTTGGAGCAAAAATGAGGAAATTTCCCTTTTTTATGGCAAAAAGGTATGCATTTTTTTTTTATTTTCAGACAAAAAGGCAGAAATTCCCCATATTTTGGGGCAAAAGGCAGAAATTCCCCTTATTTTGGGGCAAAATTGCAGAAATATACCTAATTGTGGGGCAAAAAACAGAAATTCCCCTTATTTTGGGGCAAAAAAGCAGAAATTCTCCTTATTTTGGGGCAAAACTCAGAAATTCCACTTATTTTGGGGCAAAATTCCAGAAATTTCCCTTATTTTGGGGCAAAATTGCAGAAATTTTACTTATTTTGGGGCAAAATTGCAGAAATTTCACTTATTTCAGGGAAAAAAGGCAGAAATTTTCCTTATTTTGGGGCAAAAATGCAGAAATTCCTAATATTTTGGGCCAAAATTCAGAAATTTCCCTTATTTTGAGGTAAAAAGGCTGAAATTCCCCTTATTTGGGGGCAAAAAGGCAGAAATTACCCTTATATTGGGGCAAAATTGCAGAAATTTCCCTAATTTCAGGGTAATAAGTCAGAAATTTTCCTTATTTTGGGGCAAAAATGACAGAAATTCCGTTTGTTTTGGGGGAAAAAGAGAGAAATTCCACTTATTTCGAGGCAAAAATGCAGAAATTCCCCTTATTTTAGGGCAAAATTGCAGAAATTTCTCTTATTTGGGGGCAAAAAAACAGAAATTCCCCTTATGTTGGGGCGATATTCCTGAAATTTCCCTAATTATGGGGAAAAATTGCAGTAATTTCTCTTATTTTAGAGCAAAATTGCAGAAATTTCACTTATTTCAGAGAAAAAAGGAAAAATTTTTCTTATTTTGGGGCAAAAAGGCAGAAATTCCCATTATTTTGGGGCAAAAAGGCAGAAATTCAAATTATTTTGGGCTAAAATTGCAGAAATTTCACATATTTCAGGGCAAAAATGCAGAAATTTCCCTTAATTTGGGGCAAAAATGAAGAAATTTCCTTTTTTTATGGCAAAAAGGTATGCATTCCCCTTATTTTCAGGCAAAAAGGCAGAAATTCCCCGTATTTTGGAGCAAAATTGCAGAAATTCCCCTAATTGTGGGGCAAAAAGGCAGATATTCTTGTTATTTTGGGGCAAAACTAAGAAATTCCACTTATTTTGAGGCAAAATTTCAGAAATTTCCCTTATTTGGGGCAAAATTGTAGAAATTTCACATATTTTGGGGCAAAATTGCAGAAATTTCACTTATTTCAGGGAAAAAAGGCAGAAATTTCCCTTATTTGGGGCAAAATTGTAGAAATTTCACATATTTTGGGGCAAAATTGCAGAAATTTCACTTATTTCAGGGAAAAAAGGCAGAAATTCCCTATTTTGGGGAAAAAGGCAGAAATTTCCCTTTTTTTGGGGCAAATTTGCAGAAATTTCACTTATTTCAGAGAAAAAAAGGCAGAAATTTTCCTTACTTTTTGACAAAAGGGCAGAAATTCCTTATATTTTGTGGCAAAAATGCAGAAATTCCTAATATTTTGTTGCAAAAATGCAGAAATTTCCCTTATTTTGAGGTAAAAATGCTGAAATTCCCTTTATTTGGGGTCAAAAAGACAGAATTTTTTCTTATTTTGGGGCAAATTTGCAGAAATTTCACTTATTTCAGGGTTATAAGTCAGAAATTTTCCTTATTTTGGGGCAAAAAAGAGAGAAATTCCCTTTGTTTTGGGGGAAAAAGACAGAAATTCCACTTATTTAGAGGCAAAAAGGCAAAAGTTCTCCTTATTTTGGAGCAAAAATAAAGAAATTTCCCTTTTTTATGGCAAAAATGTATGCATTCTTCTTATTTTCAAACAAAAAGGGAGAAATTCTTCATATTTTTGGGCAAAAGGCAGAAATTCCCCTTATTTTGGGGCAAAATTACAGAAATTTCCCTAATTGTGGGGTAAAAAACAGAAATTCCCCTTATTTTGGGGCAAAATTGCAGAAATTTTCCTTGTTATGAGGAAAAATTGCAGAAATTTCCCTTATTTAAGGCAAAATTGCAGAAATTTCACTAATTGTGGCGCAAAAAGGCAGAAATTCTCCTTATTTTAGGGCAAAACTCAGAAATTCCACATATTTTGGGGCAAAATTCCAGAAATTTCCCTTATTTTCGGGCAAAATTGCAAAAATTTTACTTATTTTGGGGCAAAATTGCAGAAATTTCACTTATTTCAGGAAAAAAAGGCAGAAATTTTCCTTATTTGGGCAAAAAGTCAGAAATTCCCCATATTTTGGAGCAAAATTGCAGAAATTCAACTAATTTTGGGGTAAAAAATACAGTAATTTTCTTTATTTTGGGGCAAAAAGACAGAAATTCTCTTTATTTTGGGCATAAGGCAGAAATTCCTCTTATTTTAGGGCAAAATTGCAGAAATTTCTCTTATTTGGGGGCAAAAAAACACAAATTCCTTTTATTTTGGGGCAAAATTCCAGAAATTTCCCTTATTATGGGGAAAAATTGTAGAAATTTCCCTTATTTTAGTGCAAAATTGCAGATATTTCATTTATTTCAAAAAAAAAGCAATAATTTTTCTTATTTTGGGGCAAAAAGGCAAAATCCCATTATTTTGGGGCAAAAAGGCAGAAATTCACCTTATTTTAGGCTAAAATTGCAGAAATTTCACATATTTCAGGGCAAAAAGGCAGAAATTTCCCTTAATTTGGGGCAAAAATTAAGAAATTTCCCTTTTTTATGGCAAAGAGGTATGCATTCCCCTTTTTTCGGGCAAAAAGGGAGAAATTTCCCGTATTTTGGAGCAAAATTGCAGAAATTCTTCTAATTTTGGGGCAGAAAGGCAGAAATTCTTTTTATTTTGGGGCAAAACTCAGAAATTCCACTTATTTTGGGGCAAAATTCCAGAAATTTCCTTTATTTTGGGGCAAAATTGCAGAAATTTCACTTATTTTCGGGCAAAATTGCAGAAATTTCACTTATTTCAGGGAAAAAAAGGCAGAAATTTTCCTTATTTTGGGGCAAAAAGGCAGAAATTCCTAATATTTTGTTGCAAAAATGCAGAAATTCTTAATTTTTTGTTGCAGAAATGCAGAAATTTCCCTTATTTTGAGGTAAAAAGGCTAAAAATCCCCTTATTTGGCGGCAAAAAGGCAGAAATTTCCTTTATTTTTGGGCAAATTTGCAGGAATTTCACTTATTTCAGGGTAATAAGTCAGAAATTTTTCTTATTTTGGGGCAAAAAAGACAGAAATTCCCTTTGTTTTGGGAGAAAAACACAGAAATTCCACTTATTTAGAGGCAAAAAGGCAAAAGTTCCCCTTATTTTGGAGCAAAAATGAGGAAATTTCCCTTTTTTATGGCAAAAAGATATGCATTTTTCTTATTTTCAGACAAAAAGGCAAAAATTCACCATATTTTGGGGCAAAAGGCAGAAATTCCCCTTATTTTGGGGCAAATTGCAGAAATTTCTCTAATTGTGGGGCAATAAACAGAAATTCCCCTTATTTTGGGGCAAAATTGCAGAAATTTCCCTTATTATGAGAAAAAATTGCAGAAATTTCCCTTATTTTAGGGCAAAATTGCAGAAATTTCACTAATCGTGGGGCACAGAGGCAGAAATTCTCCTTTTTTGGGGCAAAACTCAGAAATTCCACTTATTTTGCGGCAAAATTCCAGAAATTTCCTTTATTTTGGGGCAAAATTGCAGAAATTTTACTTATTTTGGGGCAAAATTGCAGAAATTTCACTTATTTCAGAGAAAAAGGGCAGAAATTTTCCTTATTTTGGGGCAAAAAGGCAGAAATTCCTAATATTTTGTGCCAAAATTCAGAAATTCTTTTTATTTTGAGGTAAAAATGCTGAAATTCCCCTTATTTGGGGGCAAAAAAGCAGAAATTTCCCTTGTATTGGGGCTAAATTGCAGAAATTTCACTAATTTCAGGGTAATAAGTCAGAAATTTTCATTATTTTGGGGCAAATATGACAGAAATTCCCATTGTTTTGGGGAAAAAGACAGAAATTCCACTTATTTAAAGGCAAAAATGCAGAAATTCCCCTTATTTTAGGGCAAAATTGCAAAAATTTTCCTTATTTGGGGGCAAATAAACAGAAATTCCTTTTATTTTGGGGCAAAATTCCTGAAATTTCCCTAATTATGGGGAAAAATTGCAGAAATTTTTCTTATTTTAGGGCAAAACTGCAGAAATTTCACTTATTTCAGAGAAAAAAGGCAAAAATTTTTCTTATTTTGGGGCAAAAAGGCATAAATTCCCATTATTTTGGGGCAAAAAGGCAGAAATTCACCTTATTTTGGGCTAAAATTGCAGAAATTTCACATATTTCAGGGCAAAAAGGCAGAAATTTCCCTTAATTTGGGGCAAAAATGAAGAAATTTTCCTTTTTTGTGGCAAAAAGTTATGCATTCCCCTTATTTTCGGGCAAAAAGGCAGAAATTCCCCGTATTTTGGAGCAAAATTGCAGAAATTACCCTAATTGTGGGGCAAAAAGGCAGAAATTCTTCTTATTTTGGGGCAAAACTCAGAAATTCCACTTATTTTGGGGCAAAATTCCAGAAATTTCCCTTATTTTGGGGCAAAATTGCAGAAATTTCACTTATTTTGGGGCAAAATTGCAGAAATTTCACTTATTTCAGGGGAAAAAAAGCAGAAATTTTCCTTATTTTGGGGCAAAAATGCAGAAATTCTCCATATTTTGGTGCAAAAATCAGAAATTTCCCTTATTTTGAGGTAAAATGCTGAAATTCCCTTTATTTTGGGGCAAAAGGCAGAAATTTCCCTTTTTTTTGGGGCAAATTTGCAGAAATTTCACTTATTTCAGGGAAAAAAAGGCAGAAATTTTCCTTATTTTTTGGCAATTGAGCAGAAATTCCTAATATTTTGTGGCAAAAATGCAGAAATTCCTAATATTTTGTTGCAAAAATGCAGAATTTTCCCTTATTTTGAGGTAAAAAGGCTGAAATTCCCCTTATTTTGGGGCAAAAAGGCAGAAATTTTTCTTATTTTGGGGAAAATTTGCAGAAATTTCACCTATTTCAGGGTTATAAGTCAGGAATTTTTCTTATTTTGGGGCAAAAAAGACAGAAATTCCTTTTGTCTTGGGAAAAAAAGACAGAAATTCCACTTATTTAGAGGGAAAAAGGCAAAAGTTCCCCTTATTTTGGAGTAAAAATGAAGAAAGTTCCCTTTTTTTATGGCAAAAATGTATGCATTCTTATTTTCAGACAAAAAAGCAGAAATTCTCCTTATTTTGGGGCAAAACTCAGAAATTCCACATATTTTGGGGCAAAATTCCAGAAATTTTTCTTATTTTGGGGCAAAATTGCAAAAATTTTACTTATTTTGGGGCAAAATTGCAGAAATTTCACTTATTTCAGGGAAAAAAGGCAGAAATTTTCCTTATTTGAGCAAAAAGGCAGAAATTCCCCATATTTTGGAGCATAATTGCAGAAATTCACCTAATTTGGGGGTAAAAAATACAGTAATTTTCTTTATTTTGGGGCAAAAAGGCAGATATTCTCTTTCTTTTGGGGCAAAAGGCAGAACTTCCCCTTATTTTAGGGCAAAATTGCAGAAATTTCTCTTATTTGGGGGCAAAAAACAGAAATTTCCCTTATTATGGGGAAAAATTGTAGAAATTTCCCTTATTTTAGGGCACAATTGCAGATATTTCACTAACTTCAGAAAAAAAAAAACAAAAATTTTTCTTATTTTGGGGCAAAAAGCAGAAATTCCCATTATTTTGGTGCAAAAAGGCAGAAATTCACCTTAATTTGGGCTAAAATTGCAGAAATTTCACATATTTCAGGGCAAAAAGGCAGAAATTTCCCTTAATTTGAGGCAGAAATGAAGAAATTTCCCTTTTTTATGGCAAAAAGTATGCATTCCCCTTATTCTCGGGCAAAAAGGCAGAAATTCCCCGTATTTTGGAGCAAAATTGCAAAAATTCCCCTAATTGTGTGGCAGAAATGCAGAAATTCTCCTTGTTTTTGGGCAAAACTCAGAAATTCCACTTATTTTGGGGCAAAATTCCAAAAATTTCCCTTATTTTGGGGCAAAATTGCAGAAATTTTACTTATTTTGGGGCAAAATTGCAGAAATTTCACTTATTTCAGGGAAAAAAAGCAGAAATTTTCCCTATTTTGGGGCAAAAAGGCAGAAATTCCTAATATTGTGTGCCAAAATTCAGAAATTCTTTTTATTTTGAGGTAAAAATGCTGAAATTCCCCTTATTTGGGGGCAAAAAGGCAGAAATTTCCCTTATATTGGGGCATAATTGCAGAAATTTCACTAATTTCAGGGTAATAAGTCAGAAATTTTCCGTATTTTGGGGCAAAAATGACAGAAATTCCCTTTGTTTTGGGGGAAAAAGACAGAAATTCCACTTATTTAGAGGCAAAAATGCAGAAATTCCCCTTATTTTAGGACAAAATTGCAGAAATTTCCCTTATTTGGGGGCAAAAAAACAGAAATTCCCTTTATTTTGGGGCAAAATTCCTGAAAATTTTCTTATTTTGGGGAAAAATTGCAGAAATTTCACTTATTTTGGGGCAAAATTGCAGAAATTTCACTTATTTCAGGGAAAAAAGACAGTAATTTTCTTTATTTTGGGGCAAAAAGCAGAAATTCTCCATATTTTGGTGCAAAAATCAGAAATTTCCCTTATTTTGAGGTAAAATGCTGAATTTCCCCTTATTTTTGGGCAAAAGGCCGTAATTTCCCTTTTTTTGGGGCAAATTTGCAGAAATTTCACTTATTTCAGGGAAAAAAAGGCAGAAATTTTTCTTATTTTTTGGCAAAAGGGCAGAAATTTCTAATATTTTGTGGCAAAAATGCAGAAATTCCTAATATTTTGTTGCAAAAATGCAGAAATTTCCCTTATTTTGAGGTTAAAAGGCTGAAATTCCCCTTATTTGGGGGCAAAAAGGCAGAAATTTTTCTTATTTTGGGGCAAATTTGCAGAAATTTCACTTATTTCAGGGTTATAAGTCAGAAATTTTCCTTATTTTGGGGCAAAAAAGACAGAAATTCCCTTTGTTTTGGGGGAAAAAGACAGAAATTCCACTTATTTAGAGGCAAAAAGGCAAAAGATAGCCTTATTTTGGAGCAAAAATGAAAAAATTTCCCTTTTTATGGCAAAAATGTATGCATTCTTCTTATTTTCAGACAAAAAGACAGAAATTCCCTATATTTTGGGGCAAAAGGCAGAAATTCCCCTTATTTTGGGGCAAAATTGCAGAAATTTTTCTAATTGTGTGGCAAAAACCAGAAATTCCCCTTATTTTGGGGCAAAATTGCAGAAATTTCCCTTATTATGGGGAAAAATTGCCGAAATTTCCCTTATTTATGGCAAAATTGCAGAAATTTCACTAATTGTGGCGCAAAAAGGCAGAAATTCTCCTTATTTTAGGGCAAAACTCAGAAATTCCACTTATTTTGGGGCAAAATTCCAGAAATTTCCCTTATTTTGGGGCAAAATTGCAAAAATTTAACTTATTTTGGGGCAAAATTGCAGAAATTTTACTTATTTCATGGAAAAAAGGCAGAAATTTTCCTTATTTGAGCAAAAAGGCAGAAATTCCCCATATTTTGGAGCAAAATTGCAGAAATTCACCTAATTTTGGGGCAAAAAATACAGTAATTTTCTATATTTTGGGGCAAAAATGCAGAAATTCTCTTTATTTTGGGGCAAAAAGAAAGAAATTCCCTTTATTTTAGGGCAAAATTGCAGAAATTTCTTTTATTTGGGGGCAAAAAAACAGAAATTCCCCTTATTTTGGGGCAAAATTCAAGAAATTTCCCTTATTATGGGGGAAAATCGTAGAAATTTCCCTTATTTTAGGGCAAAATTGCAGATATTTCACTTATTTCAGAAAAAAAAGCAAAAATTTTTCTTAATTGGGGGCAAAAAGGCAGAAATTCCCATTATTTTGGGGCAAAAAGGCAGAAATTCACCTTATTTTGGGCTAAAATTGCAGAAATTTCACATATTTCAGGGCAAAAAGGCAGAAATTTCCCTTAATTTGGGGCAAAAATGAAGAAATTTCCATTTTTATGGCAAAAAGTTATGCATTCCCTTTATTTTCGGGCAAAAAGGCAGAAATTTCCCGTATTTTGTAGCAAAATTGCAGAAATTCCCCTAATTGTGGGGCAGAAAAGCAGAAATTCTCATTATTTTGGGGCAACATTCAGAAATTCCACTTATTTTGGGGCAAAATTGCAGAAATTTCACATATTTTGGGGCAAAATTGCAGAAATTTCAATTATTTCAGGGAAAAAAGGCAGAAATTTTCCTTATTTTGGGGCAAAAAGGCAGAAATTTCTAATATTTTGTTGCAAAAATGCAGAAATTCCTAATATTTTGTTGCAAAAATGCAGAACTTTTCCTTAATTTGAGGTAAAAAGGCTGAAATTCCCCTTATTTGGGGGCAAAAAGGCAGAAATTTCCTATATTTTGGGGCAAATTTGCAGAAACTTCACTTATTTCAGGGTAATAAGTCAGAAATTTTTTTTATTTTGGGACAAAAAAGACAGAAATTTCCTTTGTTTTGGGGGAAAAAGACAGAAATTTCACTTATTTAGAGGCAAAAAGCAAAAGTTCCCCTTATTTTGGAGCAAAAATGAGGAAATTTCTCTTTTTTATGGCAAAAAGTTATGCATTCTTCTTATTTTCAGACAAAAAGGCAGAAATTCCCCATATTTTGGGGCAAAATTGCCAAAATTTCCCTAATTGTAGGGCAAAAAACAGAAATTCCCCTAATTTTGGGTCAAAATTGCAGAAATTTTCTTTATTATGTGGCAAAATTGCAGAAATTTCCCTTATTTTAGGGCAAAATTGCAGAAATTTCACTAATCGTTGGGCAAAGAGGCAGAAATTCTCCTAATTTTGAAGCAAAACTCAGAAATTCCACTTATTTTGGGGCAAAATTCCAGAAATTTCCCTTATTTAGGGGCAAAATTGCAGAAATTTTACTTATTTTGGGGCAAAATTGCAGAAATTTCACTTATTTCAGAGAAAAAAGGCAGAAATTTTCCTTATTTTGGGGCAAAAATGCAGAAATTCCTAATATGTTTTGCCAAAATTCAGAAAGTCTTTTTATTTTGAGGTAAAAAGGATGAAATTCCCTTTATTTGGGGGCAAAAAGGCAGAAATTTCCCTTATATTGAGGCAAAATTGCAGAAATTTCACTAATTTCAGGGTAATAAGTCAGAAATTTTCCTTATTTTGGGGCAAAAATGACAGAAATTCTCTTTGTTTTGGGGGAAAAAGACAGAAATTCCACTTATTTAGAGGCAAAAATGCAGAAATTCCCCTTATTTTAGGACAAAATTGAAGAAATTTCCCTTATTTGGGGGCAAAAAAACAGAAATTCCCCTTATTTTGGAGCAAAATTCCTGAAAATTTTCTTATTTTGGGGAAAAATTGCAGAAATTTCACTTATTTCAGGTAAAAAAGGCAGTAATTTTCTTTATTTTGGGGCAAAAAGGCAGAAATTCTCCATATTTTGGTGCAAAAATCAGAAATTTCCTTTATTTTGAGGTAAAATGCTGAAATCCCCCTTATTTTGGGGTAAAAGGCCAAAATTTCCCTTTTTTTGGGGCAAATTTGCAGAAATTTCACTTATTTCAGGGAATAAAAGGCAGAAATTTTCCTTATTTTTTGGCAAAAGGGCAGAAATTCCTAATATTTTGTGGCAAAAATGCAGAAATTCCTAATATTTTGTTGCAAAAATGCAGAAATTTCCCTTATTTTGAGGTTAAAAGGCTGAAATTCCCCTTATTTGGGGGCAAAAATGCAGAAATTTTTCTTATTTTGGGGCAAATTTGCAGAAATTTCACTTATTTCAGGGTTATAAGTCAGAAATTTTCCTTATTTTGGGGCAAAAAAGACAAAAATTCCCTTTGTTTTGGGGGAAAAAGACAGAAATTCCACTTATTTAGAGGCAAAAAGGCAAAAGTTCCCCTTATTTTAGAGCAAAAATGAAGAAATTTTCCTTTTTTATAGCAAAAATGTATGCATTCTTCTTATTTTCAGACAAAAAGGCAGAAATTCCCCATATTTTGGGGCAAAAGGCAGAAATTCCCCTTATTTTGGGGCAAAATTGCAGAAATTTCCCTAATTTTGGGGCAAAAAACAGAAATTCCCCTTATTTGGGGGCAAAATTGCAGAAATTTCCCTTAGCATGGTGAAAAATTGCAGAACTTTCCCTTATTTAAGGCAAAATTGCAGAAATTTCACTAATTGTGGCGCAAAAAGGCAGAAATTCTCCTTATTTTAGGGCAAAACTCAGAAATTCCACTTATTTTGGGGCAAAATTCCAGAAATTATCTTTATGTTGGGGCAAAATTGCAAAAGTTTTACTTATTTTGGGGCAAAATTGCAGATATTTCACTTATTTCAGGAAAAAAAGGCAGAAATTTTTCTTATTTGAGCAAAAAGGCAGAAATTCCCCATATTTTGGAGCAAAATTGCAGAAATTCACCTAATTTGGGGGTAAAAAATACAGTAATTTTCTTTATTTTGGGGCAAAAAGGCAGAAATTCTCTTTATTTTGGGGCAAAAAGAAGGAAATTCCCTTTATTTTAGGGCAAAATTACAGAAATTTCTCTTATTTGGGGGCAAAAAACAGAAATTCCCCTTATTTTGGGGCAAAATTCAAGAAATTTTTCTTTTTATGGGTAAAAATTGTAGAAATTTCCCTTATTTTAGGGCAAAATTGCAGATATTTCACTTATTTCAGAAAAAAAGCAAAAATTTTTCTTATTTTGGGGCAAAAAGGCAGAAATTCCCATTATTTTGGGGCAAAAAGGCAGAAATTCACCTTATTTTATGCTAAAATTGCAGAAATTTCACATATTTCAGGGCAAAAAGGCAGAAATTTCCCTTAATTTGGGGCAAAAATGAAGAAATTTCCCTTTTTATGGCAAAAAGGTATGCATTCCCTTTATTTTCAAGCAAAAAGGCAGAAATTTCCCGTATTTTGGAGCAAAATTGCAGAAATTCCCCTAATTGTGGGGCAGAAAAGCAGAAATTCTCCTTATTTTGGGGCAACACTCAGAAATTCCACTTATTTTGGGGCAAAATTCCAGAAATTTCCCTAATTTTGGGGCAAAATTGCAGAAATTTCACATATTTTGGGGCAAAATTGCAGAAATTTCAATTATTTCAGGGAAAAAAGGCAGAAATTTTCCTTATTTTGGGGCAAAAAGGCAGAAATTTCCCTTATATTGGGGCAAAATTGCAGAAATTTCACTAATTTCAGGGTAATAAGTCAGAAATTTTCCGTATTTTGGGGCAAAAATGACAGAAATTCTCTTTGTTTTGGGGGAAAAAGACAGAAATTCCACTTATTTAGAGGCAAAAATGCAGAAATTCCCCTTATTTTAGGACAAAATTGCAGAAATTTCCATTATTTGGGGGCAAAAAAACAGAAATTCCCCTTATTTTGGGGCAAAATTCCTGAAAATTTTCTTATTTTGGGGAAAAATTGCAGAAATTTCACTTATTTTGGGGCAAAATTTCAGAAATTTCACTTATTTCAAGGAAAAAAGGCAGTAATTGTCTTTATTTTGGGGCAAAAAGGCAGAAATTCTCCATATTTTGGTGCAAAAATCAGAAATTTCTCTTATTTTGAGGTAAATCCTGAAATTCCCCTTATTTTGGGGCAAAAGGCCGAAATTTCCCTTTTTTTGGGGCAAATTTGCAGAAATTTCACTTATTTCAGGGAAAAAAAGGCAGAAATTTTCCTTATTTTTTGGCAAAAGGGCAGAAATTCCTAATATTTTGTGGCAAAAATGCAGAAATTCCTAATATTTTGTTGCAAAAATGCAGAAATTTCCCTTATTTTGAGGTAAAAAGGCTGAAATTCCCCTTATTTGGGGACAAAAAAGGCAGAAATTTTTCTTATTTTGGGGCATATTTGCAGAAATTTCACTTATTTCAGGGTTATAAGTCAGAAATTTTCCTTATTTTGGGGCAAAAAAGACAAAAATTCCCTTTGTTTTGGGGGAAAAAGACAGAAATTCCACTTATTTAGAGGCAAAACGGCAAAAGTTCCCCTTATTTTGTAGCAAAAATGAAGAAATTTCCATTTTTTATGGCAAAAATGTATGCATTCTTCTTATTTTCAGACAAAAAGGCAGAAATTCCCCATATTTTGGGGCAAAAGGCAGAAATTCCCCTTATTTTGGGGCAAAATTGCAGAAATTTCCCTAATTGTGGGGCAAAAAACACAAATTCCCTTTATTTTGGGGCAAAATTGCAGAAATTTCCCTTATTATGGGGAAAAATTGCAGAAATTTCCCTTATTATGGAAAAAAATTGCAGAAATTTCACTAATTGTGGCGCAAAAAGGCAGAAATTCTCCTCATTTTAGGGTAAAACTCAGAAATTCCACTTATTTTGGGGCAAAATTCCAGAAATTTCCCTTATTTTGGGGCAAAATTGCAAAAATTTTACTTATTTTGGGGCAAAATTGCAGTAATTTCACTTATTTCAGGGAAAAAAGGCAGAATTTTTTCTTATTTGAGCAAAAAGGCAGAAATTCCCCATATTTTGGAGCAAAATTGCAGAAATTCACCTAATTTTGGGGTAAAAAATACAGTAATTTTCTTTATTTTGGGGAAAAAGGCAGAAATTCTCTTTATTTTGGGGCAAAAACAAAGAAATTCCCTTCATTTTAGGGCAAAATTGCAGAAATTTTTCTTATTTGAGGGCAAAAAAACAGAAATTCCCCTTATTTTGGGGCAAAATTCAAGAAATTGCCCTTATTATGGGGAAAAATTGCAGAAATTTCTCTTAATTAAGGCAAAATTGCAGAAATTTCACTAATTGTGGCGCAAAAAGGCAGAAATTCTCCTTATTTTAGGGCAAAACTCAGAAATTCCACTAATTTTGGGGCAAAATTCCAGAAATTTCCCTTATTTTGGGGCAAAATTGCAAAAATTTTACTTATTTTGGGGCAAAATTGCAGAAATTTCACTTATTTCAGAAAAAAAGGCAGAAATTTTCCTTATTTGAGCAAAAAGGCAGAAATTCCCCATATTTTGGAGCAAAATTGCAGAAATTCACCTAATTTTGGGGTAAAAAATACAGTAATTTTCTTTATTTTGGGGCAAAAAGGCAGAAATTCTCTTTATTTTGGGGCAAAAAGAAAGAAATTCCCTTTATTTTAGGGCAAAATTGCAGAAATTTCTTTTATTTGGGGGCAAAAAAACAGAAATTCCCCTTATTTTAGGGCAAAATTCAAGAAATTTCTCTTATTATAGGGAAAAATTGTAGAAATTTCCCTTATTTTAGGGCAAAATTGCAGATATTTCACTTATTTCAGAAAAAAAAGCAAAAATTTTTCTTATTTTGGGGCAAAAAGCAGAAATTCCCATTATTTTGGGGCAAAAAGGCAGAAATTCACCTTATTTTGGGCTAAAATTGCAGAAATTTCACATATTTCAGGGCAAAAAGGCAGAAATTTCCCTTAATTTGGGGCAAAAATGAAGAAATTTCCCTTTTTATGGCAAAAAGGTATGCATTCCCTTTATTTTCGGGCAAAAAGACAGAAATTTCCCGTATTTTGGAGCAAAATTGCAGAAATTCCCCTAATTGTGGGGCAGAAAAGCAGAAATTCTACTTATTTTGGGGCAACACTCAGAAATTCCACTTATTTTGGGGCAAAATTCCAGAAATTTCCCATATTTTGGGGCAAAATTGCAGAAATTTCACATATTTTGGGGCAAAATTGCAGAAATTTCAATTATTTCAGGGAAAAAAGGCAGAAATTTTCCTTATTTTGGGGTAAAAAGGCAGAAATTCCTAATATTTTGTTGCAAAAATGCAGAAATTCCTAATATTTTGTTGCAAAAATGCAGAACTTTTCCTTAATTTGAGGTAATAAGGCTGAAATTCCCCTTATTTGGGGGAAAAAGGCAGAAATTTCCTTTATTTTGGGGCAAATTTGCAGAAATTTCACTTATTTCAGGGTAATAAGTCAGAAATTTTTCTTATTTTGGGGCAAAAAATATAGAAATTGCCTTTGTTTTGGGGGAAAAAGACAGAAATTCCACTTATTTAGAGGCAAAAAGGCAAAAGTTCCCCTTATTTTGGAGCAAAAATGAGGAAATTTCCCTTTTTTATGACAAAAAGGTATGCATTCTTCTTATTTTCAGACAAAAACGCAGAAATTCCCCATATTTTGGGGCAAAAGGCAGAAATTCCCCTTATTTTGGGGTAAAATTGCAGAAATTTCCCTAATTGTGGGGCTAAAAACAGAAATTCCCCTTATTTTGGGGCAAAATTGCAGAAATTTCCCTTATTATGGGGAAAAATTGCAGAAATTTCCCTTATTTTAGGGCAAAATTGCAGAAATTTCATTAATTGTGGGGCAAAAAAGCAGAAATTCTCCTTATTTTGGGCAAACCTCAGAAATTCCACTTATTTTCGGGCAAAATTCCCGAAATTTCCCTTATTTGGGGGCAAAATTGCAAAATTTTACTTATTTTGGGGCAAAATTGCAGAAATTTCACTTATTTCAGGGAAAAAATGCAGAAATTTTCTTTATTTTGGGGCAAAAACGCAGAAATTCCTAATATTTTGTGCCAAAATTCAGAAATTCCTTTTATTTTGAGGTAAAAAGGCTGAAATTCCCTTTATTTGGGGGCAAAAAGGCAGAAATTTCTTTTATATTGGGGCAAAATTGCAGAAATTTCACTATTTCAGGGTAATAAGTCAGAAATTTTCCTAATTTTGGGGCAAAAATGACAGACATTCCCTTTGTTTTGGCGGAAAAAGACAGAAATTCCACTTATTTAAAGGCAAAAATGCAGAAATTCCCCTTATTTTAGGGTAAAATTGCAGAAATTTTTCTTATTTGGGGCAAAAAAACAGAAATTCTTTTTATTTTGGGGCAAAATTCCTGAAATGTCCCTAATTATGGGGAAAAATTGCAAAAATTTCCCTTATTTTAGGGCAAAATTGCAGAAATTTCACTTATTTCAGAGAATAAAGGAAAAAATTTTTCTTATTTTGGGGCAAAAATCAGAAATTCCCATTATTTTGGGGCAAAAAGGCAGAAATTCACCGTATTTTGGGCTAAAATTGCTGAAATTTCACATATTTCAGGGCAAATAAGCAGAAATTTCCCTTAATTTGGGGCAAAATGAAGAAATTTCCCTTTTTATGGCAAAAAGGTATGCATTCCCCTTATTTTCGGATAAAAAAGCAGAAATTCCCCGTATTTTGGAGCAAAATTGCAGAAATTTCCCTAATTGTGGGGCAGAAATGTAGAAATTCTCCTTATTTTTGGGCAAAACTCAGAAATTCCACTTATTTTGGGGCAAAATTCCAGAAATTTCCCTTATTTTGGGGCAAAATTGCAGAAATTTCACTTATTTTGGGGCAAAATTGCAGAAATTTCACTTATTTCATGGAAAAAAGGCAGAAATTTTCCTTATTTTGGAGCAAAAAGGCAGAAATTCTCCATATTTTGGTGCAAAAATCAGAAATTTCTTTTATTTTGAGGTAAAATGCTGAAATTCCCCATATTTTGGGGCAAAAGGCAGAAATTTCCCTTTTTTGGGGGCAAATTTGCAGAAATTTCACTTATTTCAGGGAAAAAAAGGCAGAAATTTTCCTTATTTTTTGGCAAAAAAGCAGAAATTCCTAATATTTTGTGGCAAAATTGCAGAAATTTCCCTTATTTTAGGGCAAAATTGCAGAAATTTCACTAATCGTTGGGCAAAGAGGCAGAAATTCTCCTAATTTTGAAGCAAAACTCAGAAATTCCACTTATTTTGGGGCAAAATTCCAGAAATTTCCCTTATTTAGGGGCAAAATTGCAGAAATTTTACTTATTTTGGGGCAAAATTGCAGAAATTTCACTTATTTCAGAGAAAAAAGGCAGAAATTTTCCTTATTTTGGGGCAAAAATGCAGAAATTCCTAATATGTTTTGCCAAAATTCAGAAAGTCTTTTTATTTTGAGGTAAAAAGGATGAAATTCCCTTTATTTGGGGGCAAAAAGGCAGAAATTTCCCTTATATTGAGGCAAAATTGCAGAAATTTCACTAATTTCAGGGTAATAAGTCAGAAATTTTCCTTATTTTGGGGCAAAAATGACAGAAATTCTCTTTGTTTTGGGGGAAAAAGACAGAAATTCCACTTATTTAGAGGCAAAAATGCAGAAATTCCCCTTATTTTAGGACAAAATTGAAGAAATTTCCCTTATTTGGGGGCAAAAAAACAGAAATTCCCCTTATTTTGGAGCAAAATTCCTGAAAATTTTCTTATTTTGGGGAAAAATTGCAGAAATTTCACTTATTTCAGGTAAAAAAGGCAGTAATTTTCTTTATTTTGGGGCAAAAAGGCAGAAATTCTCCATATTTTGGTGCAAAAATCAGAAATTTCCTTTATTTTGAGGTAAAATGCTGAAATCCCCCTTATTTTGGGGTAAAAGGCCAAAATTTCCCTTTTTTTGGGGCAAATTTGCAGAAATTTCACTTATTTCAGGGAATAAAAGGCAGAAATTTTCCTTATTTTTTGGCAAAAGGGCAGAAATTCCTAATATTTTGTTGCAAAAATGCAGAAATTTCCCTTATTTTGAGGTTAAAAGGCTGAAATTCCCCTTATTTGGGGGCAAAAATGCAGAAATTTTTCTTATTTTGGGGCAAATTTGCAGAAATTTCACTTATTTCAGGGTTATAAGTCAGAAATTTTCCTTATTTTGGGGCAAAAAAGACAAAAATTCCCTTTGTTTTGGGGGAAAAAGACAGAAATTCCACTTATTTAGAGGCAAAAAGGCAAAAGTTCCCCTTATTTTAGAGCAAAAATGAAGAAATTTTCCTTTTTTATAGCAAAAATGTATGCATTCTTCTTATTTTCAGACAAAAAGGCAGAAATTCCCCATATTTTGGGGCAAAAGGCAGAAATTCCCCTTATTTTGGGGCAAAATTGCAGAAATTTCCCTAATTTTGGGGCAAAAAACAGAAATTCCCCTTATTTGGGGGCAAAATTGCAGAAATTTCCCTTAGCATGGTGAAAAATTGCAGAACTTTCCCTTATTTAAGGCAAAATTGCAGAAATTTCACTAATTGTGGCGCAAAAAGGCAGAAATTCTCCTTATTTTAGGGCAAAACTCAGAAATTCCACTTATTTTGGGGCAAAATTCCAGAAATTATCTTTATGTTGGGGCAAAATTGCAAAAGTTTTACTTATTTTGGGGCAAAATTGCAGATATTTCACTTATTTCAGGAAAAAAAGGCAGAAATTTTTCTTATTTGAGCAAAAAGGCAGAAATTCCCCATATTTTGGAGCAAAATTGCAGAAATTCACCTAATTTGGGGGTAAAAAATACAGTAATTTTCTTTATTTTGGGGCAAAAAGGCAGAAATTCTCTTTATTTTGGGGCAAAAAGAAGGAAATTCCCTTTATTTTAGGGCAAAATTACAGAAATTTCTCTTATTTGGGGGCAAAAAACAGAAATTCCCCTTATTTTGGGGCAAAATTCAAGAAATTTTTCTTTTTATGGGTAAAAATTGTAGAAATTTCCCTTATTTTAGGGCAAAATTGCAGATATTTCACTTATTTCAGAAAAAAAGCAAAAATTTTTCTTATTTTGGGGCAAAAAGGCAGAAATTCCCATTATTTTGGGGCAAAAAGGCAGAAATTCACCTTATTTTATGCTAAAATTGCAGAAATTTCACATATTTCAGGGCAAAAAGGCAGAAATTTCCCTTAATTTGGGGCAAAAATGAAGAAATTTCCCTTTTTATGGCAAAAAGGTATGCATTCCCTTTATTTTCAAGCAAAAAGGCAGAAATTTCCCGTATTTTGGAGCAAAATTGCAGAAATTCCCCTAATTGTGGGGCAGAAAAGCAGAAATTCTCCTTATTTTGGGGCAACACTCAGAAATTCCACTTATTTTGGGGCAAAATTCCAGAAATTTCCCTAATTTTGGGGCAAAATTGCAGAAATTTCACATATTTTGGGGCAAAATTGCAGAAATTTCAATTATTTCAGGGAAAAAAGGCAGAAATTTTCCTTATTTTGGGGCAAAAAGGCAGAAATTTCCCTTATATTGGGGCAAAATTGCAGAAATTTCACTAATTTCAGGGTAATAAGTCAGAAATTTTCCGTATTTTGGGGCAAAAATGACAGAAATTCTCTTTGTTTTGGGGGAAAAAGACAGAAATTCCACTTATTTAGAGGCAAAAATGCAGAAATTCCCCTTATTTTAGGACAAAATTGCAGAAATTTCCATTATTTGGGGGCAAAAAAACAGAAATTCCCCTTATTTTGGGGCAAAATTCCTGAAAATTTTCTTATTTTGGGGAAAAATTGCAGAAATTTCACTTATTTTGGGGCAAAATTTCAGAAATTTCACTTATTTCAAGGAAAAAAGGCAGTAATTGTCTTTATTTTGGGGCAAAAAGGCAGAAATTCTCCATATTTTGGTGCAAAAATCAGAAATTTCTCTTATTTTGAGGTAAATCCTGAAATTCCCCTTATTTTGGGGCAAAAGGCCGAAATTTCCCTTTTTTTGGGGCAAATTTGCAGAAATTTCACTTATTTCAGGGAAAAAAAGGCAGAAATTTTCCTTATTTTTTGGCAAAAGGGCAGAAATTCCTAATATTTTGTGGCAAAAATGCAGAAATTCCTAATATTTTGTTGCAAAAATGCAGAAATTTCCCTTATTTTGAGGTAAAAAGGCTGAAATTCCCCTTATTTGGGGACAAAAAAGGCAGAAATTTTTCTTATTTTGGGGCATATTTGCAGAAATTTCACTTATTTCAGGGTTATAAGTCAGAAATTTTCCTTATTTTGGGGCAAAAAAGACAAAAATTCCCTTTGTTTTGGGGGAAAAAGACAGAAATTCCACTTATTTAGAGGCAAAACGGCAAAAGTTCCCCTTATTTTGTAGCAAAAATGAAGAAATTTCCATTTTTTATGGCAAAAATGTATGCATTCTTCTTATTTTCAGACAAAAAGGCAGAAATTCCCCATATTTTGGGGCAAAAGGCAGAAATTCCCCTTATTTTGGGGCAAAATTGCAGAAATTTCCCTAATTGTGGGGCAAAAAACACAAATTCCCTTTATTTTGGGGCAAAATTGCAGAAATTTCCCTTATTATGGGGAAAAATTGCAGAAATTTCCCTTATTATGGAAAAAAATTGCAGAAATTTCACTAATTGTGGCGCAAAAAGGCAGAAATTCTCCTCATTTTAGGGTAAAACTCAGAAATTCCACTTATTTTGGGGCAAAATTCCAGAAATTTCCCTTATTTTGGGGCAAAATTGCAAAAATTTTACTTATTTTGGGGCAAAATTGCAGTAATTTCACTTATTTCAGGGAAAAAAGGCAGAATTTTTTCTTATTTGAGCAAAAAGGCAGAAATTCCCCATATTTTGGAGCAAAATTGCAGAAATTCACCTAATTTTGGGGTAAAAAATACAGTAATTTTCTTTATTTTGGGGAAAAAGGCAGAAATTCTCTTTATTTTGGGGCAAAAACAAAGAAATTCCCTTCATTTTAGGGCAAAATTGCAGAAATTTTTCTTATTTGAGGGCAAAAAAACAGAAATTCCCCTTATTTTGGGGCAAAATTCAAGAAATTGCCCTTATTATGGGGAAAAATTGCAGAAATTTCTCTTAATTAAGGCAAAATTGCAGAAATTTCACTAATTGTGGCGCAAAAAGGCAGAAATTCTCCTTATTTTAGGGCAAAACTCAGAAATTCCACTAATTTTGGGGCAAAATTCCAGAAATTTCCCTTATTTTGGGGCAAAATTGCAAAAATTTTACTTATTTTGGGGCAAAATTGCAGAAATTTCACTTATTTCAGAAAAAAAGGCAGAAATTTTCCTTATTTGAGCAAAAAGGCAGAAATTCCCCATATTTTGGAGCAAAATTGCAGAAATTCACCTAATTTTGGGGTAAAAAATACAGTAATTTTCTTTATTTTGGGGCAAAAAGGCAGAAATTCTCTTTATTTTGGGGCAAAAAGAAAGAAATTCCCTTTATTTTAGGGCAAAATTGCAGAAATTTCTTTTATTTGGGGGCAAAAAAACAGAAATTCCCCTTATTTTAGGGCAAAATTCAAGAAATTTCTCTTATTATAGGGAAAAATTGTAGAAATTTCCCTTATTTTAGGGCAAAATTGCAGATATTTCACTTATTTCAGAAAAAAAAGCAAAAATTTTTCTTATTTTGGGGCAAAAAGCAGAAATTCCCATTATTTTGGGGCAAAAAGGCAGAAATTCACCTTATTTTGGGCTAAAATTGCAGAAATTTCACATATTTCAGGGCAAAAAGGCAGAAATTTCCCTTAATTTGGGGCAAAAATGAAGAAATTTCCCTTTTTATGGCAAAAAGGTATGCATTCCCTTTATTTTCGGGCAAAAAGACAGAAATTTCCCGTATTTTGGAGCAAAATTGCAGAAATTCCCCTAATTGTGGGGCAGAAAAGCAGAAATTCTACTTATTTTGGGGCAACACTCAGAAATTCCACTTATTTTGGGGCAAAATTCCAGAAATTTCCCATATTTTGGGGCAAAATTGCAGAAATTTCACATATTTTGGGGCAAAATTGCAGAAATTTCAATTATTTCAGGGAAAAAAGGCAGAAATTTTCCTTATTTTGGGGTAAAAAGGCAGAAATTCCTAATATTTTGTTGCAAAAATGCAGAAATTCCTAATATTTTGTTGCAAAAATGCAGAACTTTTCCTTAATTTGAGGTAATAAGGCTGAAATTCCCCTTATTTGGGGGAAAAAGGCAGAAATTTCCTTTATTTTGGGGCAAATTTGCAGAAATTTCACTTATTTCAGGGTAATAAGTCAGAAATTTTTCTTATTTTGGGGCAAAAAATATAGAAATTGCCTTTGTTTTGGGGGAAAAAGACAGAAATTCCACTTATTTAGAGGCAAAAAGGCAAAAGTTCCCCTTATTTTGGAGCAAAAATGAGGAAATTTCCCTTTTTTATGACAAAAAGGTATGCATTCTTCTTATTTTCAGACAAAAACGCAGAAATTCCCCATATTTTGGGGCAAAAGGCAGAAATTCCCCTTATTTTGGGGTAAAATTGCAGAAATTTCCCTAATTGTGGGGCTAAAAACAGAAATTCCCCTTATTTTGGGGCAAAATTGCAGAAATTTCCCTTATTATGGGGAAAAATTGCAGAAATTTCCCTTATTTTAGGGCAAAATTGCAGAAATTTCATTAATTGTGGGGCAAAAAAGCAGAAATTCTCCTTATTTTGGGCAAACCTCAGAAATTCCACTTATTTTCGGGCAAAATTCCCGAAATTTCCCTTATTTGGGGGCAAAATTGCAAAATTTTACTTATTTTGGGGCAAAATTGCAGAAATTTCACTTATTTCAGGGAAAAAATGCAGAAATTTTCTTTATTTTGGGGCAAAAACGCAGAAATTCCTAATATTTTGTGCCAAAATTCAGAAATTCCTTTTATTTTGAGGTAAAAAGGCTGAAATTCCCTTTATTTGGGGGCAAAAAGGCAGAAATTTCTTTTATATTGGGGCAAAATTGCAGAAATTTCACTATTTCAGGGTAATAAGTCAGAAATTTTCCTAATTTTGGGGCAAAAATGACAGACATTCCCTTTGTTTTGGCGGAAAAAGACAGAAATTCCACTTATTTAAAGGCAAAAATGCAGAAATTCCCCTTATTTTAGGGTAAAATTGCAGAAATTTTTCTTATTTGGGGCAAAAAAACAGAAATTCTTTTTATTTTGGGGCAAAATTCCTGAAATGTCCCTAATTATGGGGAAAAATTGCAAAAATTTCCCTTATTTTAGGGCAAAATTGCAGAAATTTCACTTATTTCAGAGAATAAAGGAAAAAATTTTTCTTATTTTGGGGCAAAAATCAGAAATTCCCATTATTTTGGGGCAAAAAGGCAGAAATTCACCGTATTTTGGGCTAAAATTGCTGAAATTTCACATATTTCAGGGCAAATAAGCAGAAATTTCCCTTAATTTGGGGCAAAATGAAGAAATTTCCCTTTTTATGGCAAAAAGGTATGCATTCCCCTTATTTTCGGATAAAAAAGCAGAAATTCCCCGTATTTTGGAGCAAAATTGCAGAAATTTCCCTAATTGTGGGGCAGAAATGTAGAAATTCTCCTTATTTTTGGGCAAAACTCAGAAATTCCACTTATTTTGGGGCAAAATTCCAGAAATTTCCCTTATTTTGGGGCAAAATTGCAGAAATTTCACTTATTTTGGGGCAAAATTGCAGAAATTTCACTTATTTCATGGAAAAAAGGCAGAAATTTTCCTTATTTTGGAGCAAAAAGGCAGAAATTCTCCATATTTTGGTGCAAAAATCAGAAATTTCTTTTATTTTGAGGTAAAATGCTGAAATTCCCCATATTTTGGGGCAAAAGGCAGAAATTTCCCTTTTTTGGGGGCAAATTTGCAGAAATTTCACTTATTTCAGGGAAAAAAAGGCAGAAATTTTCCTTATTTTTTGGCAAAAAAGCAGAAATTCCTAATATTTTGTGGCAAAAATGCAGAAATTTTTAATATTTTGTTGCAAAAATGCAGAAATTTCCCTTATTTTGAGGTAAAAAGTCTGAAATTCCCCTTATTTGGGGGCAAAAAGGCAGAAATTTTTCTTATTTTGGGTCAAATTTGCAGAAATTTCACTTATTTCAGGGTAATAAGTCAGAAATTTTTCTTATTTTGGGGCAAAAAATATAGAAATTGCCTTTGTTTTGGGGGAAAAAGACAGAAATTCCACTTATTTAGAGGCAAAAAGGCAAAAGTTCCCCTTATTTTGGATCAAAAATGAGGAAATTTCCCTTTTTTATGACAAAAATGTATGCATTCTTCTTATTTTCAGACAAAAATGCAGAAATTCCCCATATTTTGGGGCAAAAGGCAGAAATTCTCCTTATTTTGGGGCAAAATTGCAGAAATTTCCCTAATTGTGGGGCAAAAAACAGAAATTCCCCTTATTTTGGGGCAAAATTGCAGAAATTTCCCTTATTATGGGGAAAAATTGCAGAAATTTCCCTTATTTAAGGCAAAATTGCAGAAATTTCCCTCATTTTAGGGCAAAATTGCAGAAATTTCACTAATTGTTGTGCAAAAAGGCAGAAATTCTCCTTATTTTGGGGCAAAACTCAGAAATTCCACTTATTTTGGGGCAAAATTCCAGAAATATCCCTTATTTTGGGGCAAAATTGCAGAAATTTTACTTATTTTTTAGAAAAAATTGCAGAAATTTCACTTATTTCAGGGAAAAAGGCAGAAATTTTCCTTATTTTGGGGCAAAAACGCAGAAATTCCTAATATTTGTGCCAAAATTCAAAAATTCCCCTTATTTTGAGGTAAAAACGCTGAAATTCCCCTTATTTGATGGCTAAAAGGCAGAAATTTCCTTTATATTAGGGCAAAATTGCAGATAATTCATTATTTCAGGGTAATAAGTCAGAAATTTTCTTTATTTTGGGGCAAAAAGTACAGAAATTCTCTTTGTTTTGGGGAAAAAAACAGAAATTCCACTCATTAAGAGGCATAAAAGCAGAAATTCCTCTTATTTTAGGGCAAAATTGCAGAAATTTCTCTTATTTGGGGGCAAAAAAACAGAAATTCCCCTTATTTTGGGGCAAAATTTCAGAAATTTCCTTTATTATGGGGAAAATTGCAGAAATTTCTATTATTTTAGGGCAAAATTGCAGAAATTTCACTTATTTCAGAGAAAAAAGCAAAAATTTTTCTTATTTTGGGGCAAAAAACAGAAATTCCCATTATTTTGGGGCAAAAAGGCAGAAATTCACCTTATTTTGGGCTAAAATTGCAGAAATTTTTCATATTTCAGGGCAAAAAGGCAGAAATTTTTCTTAATTTGGGGCAAAAATGAAGAAATTTCCCTTTTTATGGCAAAAAGGTATGCATTCCACTTATTTTCGGGCAAAAAGCAGAAATTCCCCGTATTTTAAAGCACAATTGCAGAAATTCCCCTAATTGTGGGGCAAGAAGGCAGAAATTCTTTTTATTTTGGGGCAAAACTCAGAAATTCCACTTATTTTGGGGCAAAATTCCAGAAATTTCCCTTATTTTGGGTCAAAATTGAAGAAATTTCACTTATTTTCTGGCAAAATTGCAGAAATTTCACTTATTTCAGGGAAAAAAGGCAGAAAATTTCCTTATTTTGGGGCAAAAAGGCAGAAATTCTTCATATTTTGGTGCAAAAATCAGAAATTTCCCTTATTTTGAGGTAAAATGCTGAGATTCCCCTTATTTTGGGGCAAAAGGCAGAAATTTCCCTTTTTTGGGGCAAATTTGCAGAAATTTCACTTATTTCAGGGTAATAAGTCAGAAATTTTCTTTATTATGGGGCAAAAAAACAGAAATTCCCTTTGTTTTGGGGGAAAAAGACAGAAATTCCACTTATTTAGAGGCAAAAAGGCAAAAGTTCCCCTTATTTTGGAGCAAAAATAAAGAAATTTCTTTTTTTATGGCAAAAAGGTATGCATTCTTCTTATTTTCAGACAAAAAGGCAGAAATTCCCTATATTTTGGGCAAAATTACAGAAATTTCCCTAATTTCCAGCAAAAAACAGAAATTCCCCTTAATTTGAAGCAAAATTGCAGAAATTTCCTTTATTATGGGGAAAAATTGCAGAAATTTCTCTTATTTTAGGGCAAAA
Source organism: Micromys minutus (assembly GCF_963924665.1). Taxonomy (NCBI): domain Eukaryota; kingdom Metazoa; phylum Chordata; class Mammalia; order Rodentia; family Muridae; genus Micromys; species Micromys minutus. The sequence goes on along the minus strand of NW_027667467.1, from coordinate 6,527,285 downwards.
TTGCAGAAATTTCACTAATTGTTGGGCAAAAAGGCAGAAATTCTCCTTATTTTGGGGCAAAACTCAGAAATTCCACTTATTTTGGGGCAAAATTACAGAAATTTCCCTTATTTTGTGGCAAAATTGCAGAGATTTTACTTATTTTGGGGCAAAATTGCAGAAATTTCACTTATTTCAGGGAAAAAGGCAGAAATTTTCCTTATTTTGGGGCAAGAAGGCAGAAATTCCTAATATTTTGTGCCAAAATTCAGAAATTCCCCTTATTTTGAGGTAAAAAGGCTGAAATTCCCCTTATTTGGGGGCAAAAAGGAAGAAATTTCCTTTATATTGGAGCAAAATTGAAGAAATTTCACTTATTTCAGGGTAATAAGTAAGAAATTTTCCTTATTTTGGGGCAAAAATGACAGAAATTCCCTTTGTTTTGGGGGAAAAAGACAGAAATTCCACTTATTTAGAGGAAAAAAAGCAGAAATTCCTCTTATTTTAGGGCAAAATTGCAGAAATTTCCTTTATTTGGGGGCAAAAAACAGAAATTCCCTTTATTTTGAGGCAAAATTCCAGAAATTTCCTATATTATGGGGAAAAATTGCAGAAATTTCTTTTATTTTAGGGCAAAATTGCAGAAATATCACATATTTCAGAGAAAAAAAGCAAAAATTTTTCTTATTTTGGGGCAAAAAAGCAGAAATTCCCATTATTTTGGGGCAAAAAGGCAGAAATTCCCTTTTTTTGGGCTAAAATTGCAGAAATTTCACATATTTCAGGGCAAAAAGGCAGAAATTTCCCTTAATTTGGGGCAAAAATGAAGAAATTTCCCTTTTTTATGGCAAAAAGGTATGCATTCCCCTTATATTCAGGCAAAAAGGCAGAAATTTCCCGTATTTTGAAGCAAAATTGCAGAAATGCCCCTAATTGTGGGGCAAAAAGGCAGAAATTCTCCTTATTTTGGGGCAAAACTCAGAAATTCCACTTATTTTTGGGCCAAATTCCAGAAATTTCCCTTATTTTGGGGCAAAATTGCAGAAATTTCACTTATTTTGGGGAAAAATTGCAGAAATTTCACTTATTTCAGGAAAAAAAAAGCAGAAATTTTCCTTATTTTGGGGCAAAAAAGCAGAAATTCCTAATATTTTGTGGCAAAAATGCAGAAATTCCTAATATTTTGTTGCAAAAATGCAGAAATTTCCCTTATTTTGAGGTAAAAAGGCTGAAATTCCCCATATTTAAGGGCAAAAAGGCAGAAATTTCCCTTATTTTGGGGCAAATTTGCAGAAATTTCACTTATTTCAGGGTAATAAGTCAGAAATTTTCCTTATTTTGGGGCAAAAAAGACAAAAATTCCCTTTGTTTTGGGGGAAAAAGACAGAAATTCCACTTATTTAGAGGCAAAAAGGCAAAAGTTCCCCTTATTTTAGAGCAAAAATGAAGAAATTTTCCTTTTTTATAGCAAAAATGTATGCATTCTTCTTATTTTCAGACAAAAAGGCAGAAATTCCCCATATTTTGGGGCAAAAGGCAGAAATTCCCCTTATTTTGGGGCAAAATTGCAGAAATTTCCCTAATTTTGGGGCAAAAAACAGAAATTCCCCTTATTTGGGGGCAAAATTGCAGAAATTTCCCTTAGTATGGTGAAAAATTGCAGAACTTTCCCTTATTTAAGGCAAAATTGCAGAAATTTCACTAATTGTGGCGCAAAAAGGCAGAAATTCTCCTTATTTTAGGGCAAAACTCAGAAATTCCACTTATTTTGGGGCAAAATTCCAGAAATTATCTTTATGTTGGGGCATAATTGCAAAAGTTTTACTTATTTTGGGGCAAAATTGCAGATATTTCACTTATTTCAGGAAAAAAAGGCAGAAATTTTTCTTATTTGAGCAAAAAGGCAGAAATTCCCCATATTTTGGAGCAAAATTGCAGAAATTCACCTAATTTGGGGGTAAAAAATACAGTAATTTTCTTTATTTTGGGGCAAAAAGGCAGAAATTCTCTTTATTTTGGGGCAAAAAGAAGGAAATTCCCTTTATTTTAGGGCAAAATTGCAGAAATTTCTCTTATTTGGGGGCAAAAAACAGAAATTCCCCTTATTTTGGGGCAAAATTCAAGAAATTTTTCTTTTTATGGGTAAAAATTGTAGAAATTTCCCTTATTTTAGGGCAAAATTGCAGATATTTCACTTATTTCAGAAAAAAAGCAAAAATTTTTCTTATTTTGGGGCAAAAAGGCAGAAATTCCCATTATTTTGGGGCAAAAAGGCAGAAATTCACCTTATTTTATGGTAAAATTGCAGAAATTTCACATATTTCAGGGCAAAAAGGCAGAAATTTCCCTTAATTTGGGGCAAAAATGAAGAAATTTCCCTTTTTATGGCAAAAAGGTATGCATTCCCTTTATTTTCAAGCAAAAAGGCAGAAATTTCCCGTATTTTGGAGCAAAATTGCAGAAATTCCCCTAATTGTGGGGCAGAAAAGCAGAAATTCTCCTTATTTTGGGGCAACACTCAGAAATTCCACTTATTTTGGGGCAAAATTCCAGAAATTTCCCTAATTTTGGGGCAAAATTGCAGAAATTTCACATATTTTGGGGTAAAATTGCATAAATTTCAATTATTTCAGGGAAAAAAGGCAGAAATTTTCCTTATTTTGGGGCAAAAAGGCAGAAATTTCCCTTATATTGGGGCAAAATTGCAGAAATTTCACTAATTTCAGGGTAATAAGTCAGAAATTTTCCGTATTTTGGGTCAAAAATGACAGAAATTCTCTTTGTTTTGGGGGAAAAAGACAGAAATTCCACTTATTTAGAGGCAAAAATGCAGAAATTCCCCTTATTTTAGGACAAAATTGCAGAAATTTCCATTATTTGGGGGCAAAAAAACAGAAATTCCCCTTATTTTGGGGCAAAATTCCTGAAAATTTTCTTATTTTGGGGAAAAATTGCAGAAATTTCACTTATTTTGGGGCAAAATTTCAGAAATTTCACTTATTTCAAGGAAAAAAGGCAGTAATTGTCTTTATTTTGGGGCAAAAAGGCAGAAATTCTCCATATTTTGGTGCAAAAATCAGAAATTTCTCTTATTTTGAGGTAAAATCCTGAAATTCCCCTTATTTTGGGGCAAAAGGCCGAAATTTCCCTTTTTTTGGGGCAAATTTGCAGAAATTTCACTTATTTCAGGGAAAAAAAGGCAGAAATTTTCCTTATTTTTTGGCAAAAGGGCAGAAATTCCTAATATTTTGTGGCAAAAATGCAGAAATTCCTAATATTTTGTTGCAAAAATGCAGAAATTTCCCTTATTTTGAGGTAAAAAGGCTGAAATTCCCCTTATTTGGGGACAAAAAAGGGAGAAATTTTTCTTATTTTGGGGCATATTTGCAGAAATTTCACTTATTTCAGGGTTATAAGTCAGAAATTTTCCTTATTTTGGGGCAAAAGGACAAAAATTCCCTTTGTTTTGGGGGAAAAAGACAGAAATTCCACTTATTTAGAGGCAAAACGGCAAAAGTTCCCCTTATTTTGTAGCAAAAATGAAGAAATTTCCATTTTTTATGGCAAAAATGTATGCATTCTTCTTATTTTCAGACAAAAAGGCAGAAATTCCCCATATTTTGGGGCAAAAGGCAGAAATTCCCCTTATTTTGGGGCAAAATTGCAGAAATTTCCCTAATTGTGGGGCAAAAAACACAAATTCCCTTTATTTTGGGGCAAAATTGCAGAAATTTCCCTTATTATGGGGAAAAATTGCAGAAATTTCCCTTATTATGGAAAAAAATTGCAGAAATTTCACTAATTGTGGCGCAAAAAGGCAGAAATTCTCCTCATTTTAGGGTAAAACTCAGAAATTCCACTTATTTTGGGGCAAAATTCCAGAAATTTCCCTTATTTTGGGGCAAAATTGCAAAAATTTTACTTATTTTGGGGCAAAATTGCAGTAATTTCACTTATTTCAGGGAAAAAAGGCAGAATTTTTTCTTATTTGAGCAAAAAGGCAGAAATTCCCCATATTTTGGAGCAAAATTGCAGAAATTCACCTAATTTTGGGGTAAAAAATACAGTAATTTTCTTTATTTTGGGGCAAAAAGGCAGAAATTCTCTTTATTTTGGGGCAAAAACAAAGAAATTCCCTTCATTTTAGGGCAAAATTGCAGAAATTTTTCTTATTTGAGGGCAAAAAAACAGAAATTCCCCTTATTTTGGGGAAAAATTCAAGAAATTGCCCTTATTATGGGGAAAAATTGCAGAAATTTCTCTTAATTAAGGCAAAATTTCAGAAATTTCACTAATTGTGGCGCAAAAAGGCAGAAATTCTCCTTATTTTAGGGCAAAACTCAGAAATTCCACTAATTTTGGGGCAAAATTCCAGAAATTTCCCTTATTTTGGGGCAAAATTGCAAAAATTTTACTTATTTTGGGGCAAAATTGCAGAAATTTCACTTATTTCAGAAAAAAAGGCAGAAATTTTCCTTATTTGAGCAAAAAGGCAGAAATTCCCCATATTTTGGAGCAAAATTGCAGAAATTCACCTAATTTTGGGGTAAAAAATACAGTAATTTTCTTTATTTTGGGGCAAAAAGGCAGAAATTCTCTTTATTTTGGGGCAAAAAGAAAGAAATTCCCTTTATTTTAGGGCAAAATTGCAGAAATTTCTTTTATTTGGGGACAAAAAAACAGAAATTCCCCTTATTTTAGGGCAAAATTCAAGAAATTTCTCTTATTATAGGGAAAAATTGTAGAAATTTCCCTTATTTTAGGGCAAAATTGCAGATATTTCACTTATTTCAGAAAAAAAAGCAAAAATTTTTCTTATTTTGGGGCAAAAAGCAGAAATTCCCATTATTTTGGGGCAAAAAGGCAGAAATTCACCTTATTTTGGGCTAAAATTGCAGAAATTTCACATATTTCAGGGCAAAAAGGCAGAAATTTCCCTTAATTTGGGGCAAAAATGAAGAAATTTCCCTTTTTATGGCAAAAAGGTATGCATTCCCTTTATTTTCGGGCAAAAAGACAGAAATTTCCCGTATTTTGGAGCAAAATTGCAGAAATTCCCCTAATTGTGGGGCAGAAAAGCAGAAATTCTACTTATTTTGGGGCAACACTCAGAAATTCCACTTATTTTGGGGCAAAATTCCAGAAATTTCCCATATTTTGGGGCAAAATTGCAGAAATTTCACATATTTTGGGGCAAAATTGCAGAAATTTCAATTATTTCAGGGAAAAAAGGCAGAAATTTTCCTTATTTTGGGGTAAAAAGGCAGAAATTCCTAATATTTTGTTGCAAAAATGCAGAAATTCCTAATATTTTGTTGCAAAAATGCAGAACTTTTCCTTAATTTGAGGTAATAAGGCTGAAATTCCCCTTATTTGGGGGAAAAAGGCAGAAATTTCCTTTATTTTGGGGCAAATTTGCAGAAATTTCACTTATTTCAGGGTAATAAGTCAGAAATTTTTCTTATTTTGGGGCAAAAAATATAGAAATTGCCTTTGTTTTGGGGGAAAAAGACAGAAATTCCACTTATTTAGAGGCAAAAAGGCAAAAGTTCCCCTTATTTTGGAGCAAAAATGAGGAAATTTCCCTTTTTTATGACAAAAAGGTATGCATTCTTCTTATTTTCAGACAAAAACGCAGAAATTCCCCATATTTTGGGGCAAAAGGCAGAAATTCCCCTTATTTTGGGGTAAAATTGCAGAAATTTCCCTAATTGTGGGGCTAAAAACAGAAATTCCCCTTATTTTGGGGCAAAATTGCAGAAATTTCCCTTATTATGGGGAAAAATTGCAGAAATTTCCCTTATTTTACGGCAAAATTGCAGAAATTTCATTAATTGTGGGGCAAAAAAGCAGAAATTCTCCTTATTTTGGGCAAACCTCAGAAATTCCACTTATTTTCGGGCAAAATTCCCGAAATTTCCCTTATTTGGGGGCAAAATTGCAAAATTTTACTTATTTTGGGGCAAAATTGCAGAAATTTCACTTATTTCAGGGAAAAAATGCAGAAATTTTCTTTATTTTGGGGCAAAAACGCAGAAATTCCTAATATTTTGTGCCAAAATTCAGAAATTCCTTTTATTTTGAGGTAAAAAGGCTGAAATTCCCTTTATTTGGGGGCAAAAAGGCAGAAATTTCTTTTATATTGGGGCAAAATTGCAGAAATTTCACTATTTCAGGGTAATAAGTCAGAAATTTTCCTAATTTTGGGGCAAAAATGACAGACATTCCCTTTGTTTTGGCGGAAAAAGACAGAAATTCCACTTATTTAAAGGCAAAAATGCAGAAATTCCCCTTATTTTAGGGTAAAATTGCAGAAATTTTTCTTATTTGGGGCAAAAAAACAGAAATTCTTTTTATTTTGGGGCAAAATTCCTGAAATGTCCCTAATTATGGGGAAAAATTGCAAAAATTTCCCTTATTTTAGGGCAAAATTGCAGAAATTTCACTTATTTCAGAGAATAAAGGAAAAAATTTTTCTTATTTTGGGGCAAAAATCAGAAATTCCCATTATTTTGGGGCAAAAAGGCAGAAATTCACCGTATTTTGGGCTAAAATTGCTGAAATTTCACATATTTCAGGGCAAATAAGCAGAAATTTCCCTTAATTTGGGGCAAAATGAAGAAATTTCCCTTTTTATGGCAAAAAGGTATGCATTCCCCTTATTTTCGGATAAAAAAGCAGAAATTCCCCGTATTTTGGAGCAAAATTGCAGAAATTTCCCTAATTGTGGGGCAGAAATGTAGAAATTCTCCTTATTTTTGGGCAAAACTCAGAAATTCCACTTATTTTGGGGCAAAATTCCAGAAATTTCCCTTATTTTGGGGCAAAATTGCAGAAATTTCACTTATTTTGGGGCAAAATTGCAGAAATTTCACTTATTTCATGGAAAAAAGGCAGAAATTTTCCTTATTTTGGAGCAAAAAGGCAGAAATTCTCCATATTTTGGTGCAAAAATCAGAAATTTCTTTTATTTTGAGGTAAAATGCTGAAATTCCCCATATTTTGGGGCAAAAGGCAGAAATTTCCCTTTTTTGGGGGCAAATTTGCAGAAATTTCACTTATTTCAGGGAAAAAAAGGCAGAAATTTTCCTTATTTTTTGGCAAAAGGGCAGAAATTCCTAATATTTTGTGGCAAAAATGCAGAAATTTTTAATATTTTGTTGCAAAAATGCAGAAATTTCCCTTATTTTGAGGTAAAAAGTCTGAAATTCCCCTTATTTGGGGGCAAAAAGGCAGAAATTTTTCTTATTTTGGGTCAAATTTGCAGAAATTTCACTTATTTCAGGGTAATAAGTCAGAAATTTTTCTTATTTTGGGGCAAAAAATATAGAAATTGCCTTTGTTTTGGGGGAAAAAGACAGAAATTCCACTTATTTAGAGGCAAAAAGGCAAAAGTTCCCCTTATTTTGGATCAAAAATGAGGAAATTTCCCTTTTTTATGACAAAAATGTATGCATTCTTCTTATTTTCAGACAAAAATGCAGAAATTCCCCATATTTTGGGGCAAAAGGCAGAAATTCTCCTTATTTTGGGGCAAAATTGCAGAAATTTCCCTAATTGTGGGGCAAAAAACAGAAATTCCCCTTATTTTGGGGCAAAATTGCAGAAATTTCCCTTATTATGGGGAAAAATTGCAGAAATTTCCCTTATTTAAGGCAAAATTGCAGAAATTTCCCTCATTTTAGGGCAAAATTGCAGAAATTTCACTAATTGTTGTGCAAAAAGGCAGAAATTCTCCTTATTTTGGGGCAAAACTCAGAAATTCCACTTATTTTGGGGCAAAATTTCAGAAATATCCCTTATTTTGGGGCAAAATTGCAGAAATTTTACTTATTTTTTAGAAAAAATTGCAGAAATTTCACTTATTTCAGGGAAAAAGGCAGAAATTTTCCTTATTTTGGGGCAAAAACGCAGAAATTCCTAATATTTGTGCCAAAATTCAAAAATTCCCCTTATTTTGAGGTAAAAACGCTGAAATTCCCCTTATTTGATGGCTAAAAGGCAGAAATTTCCTTTATAATAGGGCAAAATTGCAGATATTTCACTATTTCAGGGTAATAAGTCAGAAATTTTCCTTATTTTGGGGCAAAAAGTACAGAAATTCTCTTTGTTTTGGGGAAAAAAAACAGAAATTCCACTCATTAAGAGGCATAAAAGCAGAAATTCCTCTTATTTTAGGGCAAAATTGCAGAAATTTCTCTTATTTGGGGGCAAAAAAACAGAAATTCCTCTTATTTTGGGGCAAAATTTCAGAAATTTCCTTTATTATGGGGAAAATTGCAGAAATTTCTTTTATTTTAGGGCAAAATTGCAGAAATTTCACTTATTTCAGAGAAAAAAGCAAAAATTTTTCTTATTTTGGGGCAAAAAACAGAAATTCCCATTATTTTGGGGCAAAAAGGCAGAAATTCACCTTATTTTGGGCTAAAATTGCAGAAATTTTTCATATTTCAGGGCAAAAAGGCAGAAATTTTTCTTAATTTGGGGCAAAAATGAAGAAATTTCCCTTTTTTATGGCAAAAAGGTATGCATTCCACTTATTTTCGGGCAAAAAGCAGAAATTCCCCGTATTTTAAAGCACAATTGCAGAAATTCCCCTAATTGTGGGTCAAGAAGGCAGAAATTCTTTTTATTTTGGGGCAAAACTCAGAAATTCCACTTATTTTGGGGCAAAATTCCAGAAATTTCCCTTATTTTGGGTCAAAATTGAAGAAATTTCACTTATTTTCTGGCAAAATTGCAGAAATTTCACTTATTTCAGGGAAAAAAGGCAGAAAATTTCCTTATTTTGGGGCAAAAAGGCAGAAATTCTTCATATTTTGGTGCAAAAATCAGAAATTTCCCTTATTTTGAGGTAAAATGCTGAGATTCCCCTTATTTTGGGGCAAAAGGCAGAAATTTCCCTTTTTTGGGGCAAATTTGCAGAAATTTCACTTATTTCAGGGTAATAAGTCAGAAATTTTCTTTATTATGGGGCAAAAAAACAGAAATTCCCTTTGTTTTGGGGGAAAAAGACAGAAATTCCACTTATTTAGAGGCAAAAAGGCAAAAGTTCCCCTTATTTTGGAGCAAAAATAAAGAAATTTCTTTTTTTATGGCAAAAAGGTATGCATTCTTCTTATTTTCGGACAAAAAGGCAGAAATTCCCTATATTTTGGGCAAAATTACAGAAATTTCCCTAATTTCCAGCAAAAAACAGAAATTCCCCTTAATTTGAAGCAAAATTGCAGAAATTTCCTTTATTATGGGGAAAAATTGCAGAAATTTCTCTTATTTTAGGGCAAAATTGCAGAAATTTCACTAATTGTTGGGCAAAAAGGCAGAAATTCTCCTTATTTTGGGGCAAAACTCAGAAATTCCACTTATTTTGGGGCAAAATTACAGAAATTTCCCTTATTTTGTGGCAAAATTGCAGAGATTTTACTTATTTTGGGGCAAAATTGCAGAAATTTCACTTATTTCAGGGAAAAAGGCAGAAATTTTCCTTATTTTGGGGCAAGAAGGCAGAAATTCCTAATATTTTGTGCCAAAATTCAGAAATTCCCCTTATTTTGAGGTAAAAAGGCTGAAATTCCCCTTATTTGGGGGCAAAAAGGAAGAAATTTCCTTTATATTGGAGCAAAATTGAAGAAATTTCACTTATTTCAGGGTAATAAGTAAGAAATTTTCCTTATTTTGGGGCAAAAATGACAGAAATTCCCTTTGTTTTGGGGGAAAAAGACAGAAATTCCACTTATTTAGAGGAAAAAAAGCAGAAATTCCTCTTATTTTAGGGCAAAATTGCAGAAATTTCCTTTATTTGGGGGCAAAAAACAGAAATTCCCTTTATTTTGAGGCAAAATTCCAGAAATTTCCTATATTATGGGGAAAAATTGCAGAAATTTCTTTTATTTTAGGGCAAAATTGCAGAAATATCACATATTTCAGAGAAAAAAAGCAAAAATTTTTCTTATTTTGGGGCAAAAAAGCAGAAATTCCCATTATTTTGGGGCAAAAAGGCAGAAATTCCCTTTTTTTGGGCTAAAATTGCAGAAATTTCACATATTTCAGGGCAAAAAGGCAGAAATTTCCCTTAATTTGGGGCAAAAATGAAGAAATTTCCCTTTTTTATGGCAAAAAGGTATGCATTCCCCTTATTTTCAGGCAAAAAGGCAGAAATTTCCCGTATTTTGAAGCAAAATTGCAGAAATGCCCCTAATTGTGGGGCAAAAAGGCAGAAATTCTCCTTATTTTGGGGCAAAACTCAGAAATTCCACTTATTTTTGGGCCAAATTCCAGAAATTTCCCTTATTTTGGGGCAAAATTGCAGAAATTTCACTTATTTTGGGGAAAAATTGCAGAAATTTCACTTATTTCAGGAAAAAAAAAGCAGAAATTTTCCTTATTTTGGGGCAAAAAAGCAGAAATTCCTAATATTTTGTGGCAAAAATGCAGAAATTCCTAATATTTTGTTGCAAAAATGCAGAAATTTCCCTTATTTTGAGGTAAAAAGGCTGAAATTCCCCATATTTAAGGGCAAAAAGGCAGAAATTTCCCTTATTTTGGGGCAAATTTGCAGAAATTTCACTTATTTCAGGGTAATAAGTCAGAAATTTTCCTTATTTTGGGGCAAAAAAGACAAAAATTCCCTTTGTTTTGGGGGAAAAAGACAGAAATTCCACTTATTTAGAGGCAAAAAGGCAAAAGTTCCCCTTATTTTGTAGCAAAAATGAAGAAATTTCCCTTTTTTATGGCAAAAATGTATGCATTCTTCTTATTTTCAGACAAAAATGCAGAAATTCCCCATATTTTGGGGCAAAAGGCAGAAATTCTCCTTATTTTGGGGCAAAATTGCAGAAATTTCCCTAATTGTGGGGCAAAAAACAGAAATTCCCTTTATTTGGGGGCAAAATTGCAGAAATTTCCCTTATTATGTGGAAAAATTGCAGAAATTTCCCTTATTTAAGGCAAAATTGCAGAAATTTCACTAATTGTGGCGCAAAAAGGCAGAAATTCTCCTTATTTTAGGGCAAAACTCAGAAATTCCACTTATTTTGGGGCAAAATTCCAGAAATTTCCCTTATTTTGGGGCAAAATTGCAAAAATTTTACTTATTTTGGGGCAAAATTGCAGAAATTTCACTTATTTCAGAAAAAAAAGGCAGAAATTTTCCTTATTTGAGCAAAAAGGCAGAAATTCCCCATATTTTGGAACAAAATTGCAGAAATTCACCTAATTTTGGGGTAAAAAATACAGTAATTTTCTTTATTTTGGGGCAAAAAGGCAGAAATTCTCTTTATTTTGGGGCAAAAAGAAAGAAATTCCCTTTATTTTAGGGCAAAATTGCAGAAATTTCTTTTATTTGGGGGCAAAAAAACAGAAATTCCCCTTATTTTAGGGCAAAATTCAAGAAATTTCTCTTATTATAGGGAAAAATTGTAGAAATTTCCCTTATTTTAGGGCAAAATTGCAGATATTTCACTTATTTCAGAAAAAAAGCAAAAATTTTTCTTATTTTGGGGCAAAAAGGCAGAAATTCCCATTATTTTGGGGCAAAAAGGCAGAAATTTACTTTATTTTGGGCTAAAATTGCAGAAATTTCACATATTTCAGGGCAAAAAGGCAGAAATTTCCCTTAATTTGGGGCAAAAATGAAGAAATTTCCCTTTTTATTGAAAAAAGGTATGCATTCCCTTTATTTTCGGGCAAAAAGACAGAAATTTCCCGTATTTTGGAGCAAAATTGCAGAAATTCCCCTAATTGTGGGGCAGAAAAGCAGAAATTCTACTTATTTTGGGGCAACACTCAGAAATTCCACTTATTTTGGGGCAAAATTCCAGAAATTTCCCATATTTTGGGGCAAAATTGCAGAAATTTCACATATTTTGGGGCAAAATTGCAGAAATTTCAATTATTATAGGGAAAAAAGGCAGAAATTTTCCTTATTTTGGGGTAAAAATGCAGAAATTCCTAATATTTTGTTGCAAATGCAGAAATTCCTAATATTTTGTTGCAAAAATGCAGAACTTTTCCTTAATTTGAGGTAAAAAGGCTGAAATTCCCCTTATTTGGGGGAAAAAGGCAGAAATTTCCTTTATTTTGGGGCAAATTTGCAGAAATTTCACTTATTTCAGGGTAATAAGTCAGAAATTTTTCTTTTTTTTGGGCAAAAATATAGAAATTGCCTTTGTTTTGGGGGAAAAAGACAGAAATTCCACTTATTTAGAGGCAAAAAGGCAAAAGTTCCCCTTATTTTGGAGCAAAAATGAGGAAATTTCCCTTTTTTATGACAAAAAGGTATGCATTCTTCTTATTTTCAGACAAAAACGCAGAAATTCCCCATATTTTGGGGCAAAAGGCAGAAATTCCCCTTATTTTGGGGTAAAATTGCAGAAATTTCCCTAATTGTGGGGCAAAAAACTGAAATTCCCCTTATTTTGGGGCAAAATTGCAGAAATTTCCCTTATTATGGGGAAAAATTGCAGAAATTTCCCTTATTTTAGGGCAAAATTGCAGAAATTTCATTAATTGTGGGGCAAAAAAGCAGAAATTCTCCTTATTTTGGGCAAAACTAAGAAATTCCACTTATTTTCGGGCAAAATTCCCAAAATTTCCCTTATTTGGGGGCAAAATTGCAAAATTTTACTTATTTTGGGGCAAAATTGCAGAAATTTCACTTATTGCAGGGAAAAAATGCAGAAATTTTCTTTATTTTGGGGCAAAAACGCAGAAATTCCTAATATTTTGTGCCAAAATTCAGAAATTCCTTTTATTTTGAGGTAAAAAGGCTGAATTTCCCTTTATTTGGGGGCAAAAAGGCAGAAATTTCTTTTATATTGGGGCAAAATTGCAGAAATTTCACTATTTCAGGGTAATAAGTCAGAAATTTTTTTTTATTTTGGGGCAAAAATGAAAGAAATTCCCTTTGTTTTGGCGGAAAAAGACAGAAATTCCACTTATTTAAAGGCAAAAATGCAGAAATTCCCCTTATTTTAGGGTAAAATTGCAGAAATTTTTCTTATTTGGGGGCAAAAAAACAGAAATTCTTTTTATTTTGGGGCAAAATTCCTGAAATTTCCCTAATTATAGGGAAAAATTGCAAAAATTTCCCTTATTTTAGGGCAAAATTGCAGAAATTTCACTTATTTCAGAGAATAAAGGCAAAAATTTTTCTTATTTTGGGGCAAAAATCAGAAATTCCCATTATTTTGGGGCAAAAAGGCAGAAATTCACCTTATTTTGGGCTAAAATTGCTGAAATTTCACATATTTCAGGGCAAAAAAGCAGAAATTTCTATTAATTTGGGGCAAAATGAAGAAATTTCCCTTTTTATGGCAAAAAGGTATGCATTCCCCTTATTTTCGGGTAAAAAAGCAGAAATTCCCCGTATTTTGGAGCAAAATTGCAGAAATTTCCCTAATTGTGGGGCAGAAAAGCAGAAATTCTACTTATTTTGGGGCAACACTCAGAAATTCCACTTATTTTGGGGCAAAATTCCAGAAATTTCCCATATTTTGGGGCAAAATTGCAGAAATTTCACATATTTTGGGGCAAAATTGCAGAAATTTCAATTATTTCAGGGAAAAAATGCAGAAATTTTCCTTATTTTGGGGTAAAAAGGCAGAAATTCCTAATATTTTGTTGCAAAAATGCAGAAATTCCTAATATTTTGTTGCAAAAATGCAGAACTTTTCCTTAATTTGAGGTAATAAGGCTGAAATTCCCCTTATTTGGGGGAAAAAGGCAGAAATTTCCTTTATTTTGGGGCAAATTTGCAGAAATTTCACTTATTTCAGGGTAATAAGTCAGAAATTTTTCTTATTTTGGGGCAAAAAATATAGAAATTGCCTTTGTTTTGGGGGAAAAAGACAGAAATTCCACTTATTTAGAGGCAAAAAGGCAAAAGTTCCCCTTATTTTGGAGCAAAAATGAGGAAATTTCCCTTTTTTATGACAAAAAGGTATGCATTCTTCTTATTTTCAGACAAAAACGCAGAAATTCCCCATATTTTGGGGCAAAAGGCAGAAATTCCCCTTATTTTGGGGTAAAATTGCAGAAATTTCCCTAATTGTGGGGCTAAAAACAGAAATTCCCCTTATTTTGGGGCAAAATTGCAGAAATTTCCCTTATTATGGGGAAAAATTGCAGAAATTTCCCTTATTTTACGGCAAAATTGCAGAAATTTCATTAATTGTGGGGCAAAAAAGCAGAAATTCTCCTTATTTTGGGCAAACCTCAGAAATTCCACTTATTTTCGGGCAAAATTCCCGAAATTTCCCTTATTTGGGGGCAAAATTGCAAAATTTTACTTATTTTGGGGCAAAATTGCAGAAATTTCACTTATTTCAGGGAAAAAATGCAGAAATTTTCTTTATTTTGGGGCAAAAACGCAGAAATTCCTAATATTTTGTGCCAAAATTCAGAAATTCCTTTTATTTTGAGGTAAAAAGGCTGAAATTCCCTTTATTTGGGGGCAAAAAGGCAGAAATTTCTTTTATATTGGGGCAAAATTGCAGAAATTTCACTATTTCAGGGTAATAAGTCAGAAATTTTCCTAATTTTGGGGCAAAAATGACAGACATTCCCTTTGTTTTGGCGGAAAAAGACAGAAATTCCACTTATTTAAAGGCAAAAATGCAGAAATTCCCCTTATTTTAGGGTAAAATTGCAGAAATTTTTCTTATTTGGGGCAAAAAAACAGAAATTCTTTTTATTTTGGGGCAAAATTCCTGAAATGTCCCTAATTATGGGGAAAAATTGCAAAAATTTCCCTTATTTTAGGGCAAAATTGCAGAAATTTCACTTATTTCAGAGAATAAAGGAAAAAATTTTTCTTATTTTGGGGCAAAAATCAGAAATTCCCATTATTTTGGGGCAAAAAGGCAGAAATTCACCGTATTTTGGGCTAAAATTGCTGAAATTTCACATATTTCAGGGCAAATAAGCAGAAATTTCCCTTAATTTGGGGCAAAATGAAGAAATTTCCCTTTTTATGGCAAAAAGGTATGCATTCCCCTTATTTTCGGATAAAAAAGCAGAAATTCCCCGTATTTTGGAGCAAAATTGCAGAAATTTCCCTAATTGTGGGGCAGAAATGTAGAAATTCTCCTTATTTTTGGGCAAAACTCAGAAATTCCACTTATTTTGGGGCAAAATTCCAGAAATTTCCCTTATTTTGGGGCAAAATTGCAGAAATTTCACTTATTTTGGGGCAAAATTGCAGAAATTTCACTTATTTCATGGAAAAAAGGCAGAAATTTTCCTTATTTTGGAGCAAAAAGGCAGAAATTCTCCATATTTTGGTGCAAAAATCAGAAATTTCTTTTATTTTGAGGTAAAATGCTGAAATTCCCCATATTTTGGGGCAAAAGGCAGAAATTTCCCTTTTTTGGGGGCAAATTTGCAGAAATTTCACTTATTTCAGGGAAAAAAAGGCAGAAATTTTCCTTATTTTTTGGCAAAAGGGCAGAAATTCCTAATATTTTGTGGCAAAAATGCAGAAATTTTTAATATTTTGTTGCAAAAATGCAGAAATTTCCCTTATTTTGAGGTAAAAAGTCTGAAATTCCCCTTATTTGGGGGCAAAAAGGCAGAAATTTTTCTTATTTTGGGTCAAATTTGCAGAAATTTCACTTATTTCAGGGTAATAAGTCAGAAATTTTTCTTATTTTGGGGCAAAAAATATAGAAATTGCCTTTGTTTTGGGGGAAAAAGACAGAAATTCCACTTATTTAGAGGCAAAAAGGCAAAAGTTCCCCTTATTTTGGATCAAAAATGAGGAAATTTCCCTTTTTTATGACAAAAATGTATGCATTCTTCTTATTTTCAGACAAAAATGCAGAAATTCCCCATATTTTGGGGCAAAAGGCAGAAATTCTTATTTTGGGGCAAAATTGCAGAAATTTCCCTAATTGTGGGGCAAAAAACAGAAATTCCCCTTATTTTGGGGCAAAATTGCAGAAATTTCCCTTATTATGGGGAAAAATTGCAGAAATTTCCCTTATTTAAGGCAAAATTGCAGAAATTTCCCTCATTTTAGGGCAAAATTGCAGAAATTTCACTAATTGTTGTGCAAAAAGGCAGAAATTCTCCTTATTTTGGGGCAAAACTCAGAAATTCCACTTATTTTGGGGCAAAATTTCAGAAATATCCCTTATTTTGGGGCAAAATTGCAGAAATTTTACTTATTTTTTAGAAAAAATTGCAGAAATTTCACTTATTTCAGGGAAAAAGGCAGAAATTTTCCTTATTTTGGGGCAAAAACGCAGAAATTCCTAATATTTGTGCCAAAATTCAAAAATTCCCCTTATTTTGAGGTAAAAACGCTGAAATTCCCCTTATTTGATGGCTAAAAGGCAGAAATTTCCTTTATAATAGGGCAAAATTGCAGATATTTCACTATTTCAGGGTAATAAGTCAGAAATTTTCCTTATTTTGGGGCAAAAAGTACAGAAATTCTCTTTGTTTTGGGGAAAAAAAACAGAAATTCCACTCATTAAGAGGCATAAAAGCAGAAATTCCTCTTATTTTAGGGCAAAATTGCAGAAATTTCTCTTATTTGGTGGCAAAAAAACAGAAATTCCTCTTATTTTGGGGCAAAATTTCAGAAATTTCCTTTATTATGGGGAAAATTGCAGAAATTTCTTTTATTTTAGGGCAAAATTGCAGAAATTTCACTTATTTCAGAGAAAAAATCAAAAATTTTTCTTATTTTGGGGCAAAAAACAGAAATTCCCATTATTTTGGGGCAAAAAGGCAGAAATTCACCTTATTTTGGGCTAAAATTGCAGAAATTTTTCATATTTCAGGGCAAAAAGGCAGAAATTTTTCTTAATTTGGGGCAAAAATGAAGAAATTTCCCTTTTTTATGGCAAAAAGGTATGCATTCCACTTATTTTCGGGCAAAAAGCAGAAATTCCCCGTATTTTAAAGCACAATTGCAGAAATTCCCCTAATTGTGGGTCAAGAAGGCAGAAATTCTTTTTATTTTGGGGCAAAACTCAGAAATTCCACTTATTTTGGGGCAAAATTCCAGAAATTTCCCTTATTTTGGGTCAAAATTGAAGAAATTTCACTTATTTTCTGGCAAAATTGCAGAAATTTCACTTATTTCAGGGAAAAAAGGCAGAAAATTTCCTTATTTTGGGGCAAAAAGGCAGAAATTCTTCATATTTTGGTGCAAAAATCAGAAATTTCCCTTATTTTGAGGTAAAATGCTGAGATTCCCCTTATTTTGGGGCAAAAGGCAGAAATTTCCCTTTTTTGGGGCAAATTTGCAGAAATTTCACTTATTTCAGGGTAATAAGTCAGAAATTTTCTTTATTATGGGGCAAAAAAACAGAAATTCCCTTTGTTTTGGGGGAAAAAGACAGAAATTCCACTTATTTAGAGGCAAAAAGGCAAAAGTTCCCCTTATTTTGGAGCAAAAATAAAGAAATTTCTTTTTTTATGGCAAAAAGGTATGCATTCTTCTTATTTTCGGACAAAAAGGCAGAAATTCCCTATATTTTGGGCAAAATTACAGAAATTTCCCTAATTTCCAGCAAAAAACAGAAATTCCCCTTAATTTGAAGCAAAATTGCAGAAATTTCCTTTATTATGGGGAAAAATTGCAGAAATTTCTCTTATTTTAGGGCAAAATTGCAGAAATTTCACTAATTGTTGGGCAAAAAGGCAGAAATTCTCCTTATTTTGGGGCAAAACTCAGAAATTCCACTTATTTTGGGGCAAAATTACAGAAATTTCCCTTATTTTGTGGCAAAATTGCAGAGATTTTACTTATTTTGGGGCAAAATTGCAGAAATTTCACTTATTTCAGGGAAAAAGGCAGAAATTTTCCTTATTTTGGGGCAAGAAGGCAGAAATTCCTAATATTTTGTGCCAAAATTCAGAAATTCCCCTTATTTTGAGGTAAAAAGGCTGAAATTCCCCTTATTTGGGGGCAAAAAGGAAGAAATTTCCTTTATATTGGAGCAAAATTGAAGAAATTTCACTTATTTCAGGGTAATAAGTAAGAAATTTTCCTTATTTTGGGGCAAAAATGACAGAAATTCCCTTTGTTTTGGGGGAAAAAGACAGAAATTCCACTTATTTAGAGGAAAAAAAGCAGAAATTCCTCTTATTTTAGGGCAAAATTGCAGAAATTTCCTTTATTTGGGGGCAAAAAACAGAAATTCCCTTTATTTTGAGGCAAAATTCCAGAAATTTCCTATATTATGGGGAAAAATTGCAGAAATTTCTTTTATTTTAGGGCAAAATTGCAGAAATATCACATATTTCAGAGAAAAAAAGCAAAAATTTTTCTTATTTTGGGGCAAAAAAGCAGAAATTCCCATTATTTTGGGGCAAAAAGGCAGAAATTCCCTTTTTTTGGGCTAAAATTGCAGAAATTTCACATATTTCAGGGCAAAAAGGCAGAAATTTCCCTTAATTTGGGGCAAAAATGAAGAAATTTCCCTTTTTTATGGCAAAAAGGTATGCATTCCCCTTATTTTCAGGCAAAAAGGCAGAAATTTCCCGTATTTTGAAGCAAAATTGCAGAAATGCCCCTAATTGTGGGGCAAAAAGGCAGAAATTCTCCTTATTTTGGGGCAAAACTCAGAAATTCCACTTATTTTTGGGCCAAATTCCAGAAATTTCCCTTATTTTGGGGCAAAATTGCAGAAATTTCACTTATTTTGGGGAAAAATTGCAGAAATTTCACTTATTTCAGGAAAAAAAAAGCAGAAATTTTCCTTATTTTGGGGCAAAAAAGCAGAAATTCCTAATATTTTGTGGCAAAAATGCAGAAATTCCTAATATTTTGTTGCAAAAATGCAGAAATTTCCCTTATTTTGAGGTAAAAAGGCTGAAATTCCCCATATTTAAGGGCAAAAAGGCAGAAATTTCCCTTATTTTGGGGCAAATTTGCAGAAATTTCACTTATTTCAGGGTAATAAGTCAGAAATTTTCCTTATTTTGGGGCAAAAAAGACAAAAATTCCCTTTGTTTTGGGGGAAAAAGACAGAAATTCCACTTATTTAGAGGCAAAAAGGCAAAAGTTCCCCTTATTTTGTAGCAAAAATGAAGAAATTTCCCTTTTTTATGGCAAAAATGTATGCATTCTTCTTATTTTCAGACAAAAAGGCAGAAATTCCCCATATTTTGGGGCAAAAGGCAGAAATTCTCCTTATTTTGGGGCAAAATTGCAGAAATTTCCCTAATTGTGGGGCAAAAAACAGAAATTCCCTTTATTTGGGGGCAAAATTGCAGAAATTTCCCTTATTATGTGGAAAAATTGCAGAAATTTCCCTTATTTAAGGCAAAATTGCAGAAATTTCACTAATTGTGGCGCAAAAAGGCAGAAATTCTCCTTATTTTAGGGCAAAACTCAGAAATTCCACTTATTTTGGGGCAAAATTCCAGAAATTTCCCTTATTTTGGGGCAAAATTGCAAAAATTTTACTTATTTTGGGGCAAAATTGCAGAAATTTCACTTATTTCAGAAAAAAAAGGCAGAAATTTTCCTTATTTGAGCAAAAAGGCAGAAATTCCCCATATTTTGGAGCAAAATTGCAGAAATTCACCTAATTTTGGGGTAAAAAATACAGTAATTTTCTTTATTTTGGGGCAAAAAGGCAGAAATTCTCTTTATTTTGGGGCAAAAAGAAAGAAATTCCCTTTATTTTAGGGCAAAATTGCAGAAATTTCTTTTATTTGGGGGCAAAAAAACAGAAATTCCCCTTATTTTAGGGCAAAATTCAAGAAATTTCTCTTATTATAGGGAAAAATTGTAGAAATTTCCCTTATTTTAGGGCAAAATTGCAGATATTTCACTTATTTCAGAAAAAAAGCAAAAATTTTTCTTATTTTGGGGCAAAAAGGCAGAAATTCCCATTATTTTGGGGCAAAAAGGCAGAAATTTACTTTATTTTGGGCTAAAATTGCAGAAATTTCACATATTTCAGGGCAAAAAGGCAGAAATTTCCCTTAATTTGGGGCAAAAATGAAGAAATTTCCCTTTTTATTGAAAAAAGGTATGCATTCCCTTTATTTTCGGGCAAAAAGACAGAAATTTCCCGTATTTTGGAGCAAAATTGCAGAAATTCCCCTAATTGTGAGGCAGAAAAGCAGAAATTCTACTTATTTTGGGGCAACACTCAGAAATTCCACTTATTTTGGGGCAAAATTCCAGAAATTTCCCATATTTTGGGGCAAAATTGCAGAAATTTCACATATTTTGGGGCAAAATTGCAGAAATTTCAATTATTATAGGGAAAAAAGGCAGAAATTTTCCTTATTTTGGGGTAAAAATGCAGAAATTCCTAATATTTTGTTGCAAATGCAGAAATTCCTAATATTTTGTTGCAAAAATGCAGAACTTTTCCTTAATTTGAGGTAAAAAGGCTGAAATTCCCCTTATTTGGGGGAAAAAGGCAGAAATTTCCTTTATTTTGGGGCAAATTTGCAGAAATTTCACTTATTTCAGGGTAATAAGTCAGAAATTTTTCTTTTTTTTGGGCAAAAATATAGAAATTGCCTTTGTTTTGGGGGAAAAAGACAGAAATTCCACTTATTTAGAGGCAAAAAGGCAAAAGTTCCCCTTATTTTGGAGCAAAAATGAGGAAATTTCCCTTTTTTATGACAAAAAGGTATGCATTCTTCTTATTTTCAGACAAAAACGCAGAAATTCCCCATATTTTGGGGCAAAAGGCAGAAATTCCCCTTATTTTGGGGTAAAATTGCAGAAATTTCCCTAATTGTGGGGCTAAAAACAGAAATTCCCCTTATTTTGGGGCAAAATTGCAGAAATTTCCCTTATTATGGGGAAAAATTGCAGAAATTTCCCTTATTTTACGGCAAAATTGCAGAAATTTCATTAATTGTGGGGCAAAAAAGCAGAAATTCTCCTTATTTTGGGCAAACCTCAGAAATTCCACTTATTTTCGGGCAAAATTCCCGAAATTTCCCTTATTTGGGGGCAAAATTGCAAAATTTTACTTATTTTGGGGCAAAATTGCAGAAATTTCACTTATTTCAGGGAAAAAATGCAGAAATTTTCTTTATTTTGGGGCAAAAACGCAGAAATTCCTAATATTTTGTGCCAAAATTCAGAAATTCCTTTTATTTTGAGGTAAAAAGGCTGAAATTCCCTTTATTTGGGGGCAAAAAGGCAGAAATTTCTTTTATATTGGGGCAAAATTGCAGAAATTTCACTATTTCAGGGTAATAAGTCAGAAATTTTCCTAATTTTGGGGCAAAAATGACAGACATTCCCTTTGTTTTGGCGGAAAAAGACAGAAATTCCACTTATTTAAAGGCAAAAATGCAGAAATTCCCCTTATTTTAGGGTAAAATTGCAGAAATTTTTCTTATTTGGGGCAAAAAAACAGAAATTCTTTTTATTTTGGGGCAAAATTCCTGAAATGTCCCTAATTATGGGGAAAAATTGCAAAAATTTCCCTTATTTTAGGGCAAAATTGCAGAAATTTCACTTATTTCAGAGAATAAAGGAAAAAATTTTTCTTATTTTGGGGCAAAAATCAGAAATTCCCATTATTTTGGGGCAAAAAGGCAGAAATTCACCGTATTTTGGGCTAAAATTGCTGAAATTTCACATATTTCAGGGCAAATAAGCAGAAATTTCCCTTAATTTGGGGCAAAATGAAGAAATTTCCCTTTTTATGGCAAAAAGGTATGCATTCCCCTTATTTTCGGATAAAAAAGCAGAAATTCCCCGTATTTTGGAGCAAAATTGCAGAAATTTCCCTAATTGTGGGGCAGAAATGTAGAAATTCTCCTTATTTTTGGGCAAAACTCAGAAATTCCACTTATTTTGGGGCAAAATTCCAGAAATTTCCCTTATTTTGGGGCAAAATTGCAGAAATTTCACTTATTTTGGGGCAAAATTGCAGAAATTTCACTTATTTCATGGAAAAAAGGCAGAAATTTTCCTTATTTTGGAGCAAAAAGGCAGAAATTCTCCATATTTTGGTGCAAAAATCAGAAATTTCTTTTATTTTGAGGTAAAATGCTGAAATTCCCCATATTTTGGGGCAAAAGGCAGAAATTTCCCTTTTTTGGGGGCAAATTTGCAGAAATTTCACTTATTTCAGGGAAAAAAAGGCAGAAATTTTCCTTATTTTTTGGCAAAAGGGCAGAAATTCCTAATATTTTGTGGCAAAAATGCAGAAATTTTTAATATTTTGTTGCAAAAATGCAGAAATTTCCCTTATTTTGAGGTAAAAAGTCTGAAATTCCCCTTATTTGGGGGCAAAAAGGCAGAAATTTTTCTTATTTTGGGTCAAATTTGCAGAAATTTCACTTATTTCAGGGTAATAAGTCAGAAATTTTTCTTATTTTGGGGCAAAAAATATAGAAATTGCCTTTGTTTTGGGGGAAAAAGACAGAAATTCCACTTATTTAGAGGCAAAAAGGCAAAAGTTCCCCTTATTTTGGATCAAAAATGAGGAAATTTCCCTTTTTTATGACAAAAATGTATGCATTCTTCTTATTTTCAGACAAAAATGCAGAAATTCCCCATATTTTGGGGCAAAAGGCAGAAATTCTCCTTATTTTGGGGCAAAATTGCAGAAATTTCCCTAATTGTGGGGCAAAAAACAGAAATTCCCCTTATTTTGGGGCAAAATTGCAGAAATTTCCCTTATTATGGGGAAAAATTGCAGAAATTTCCCTTATTTAAGGCAAAATTGCAGAAATTTCCCTCATTTTAGGGCAAAATTGCAGAAATTTCACTAATTGTTGTGCAAAAAGGCAGAAATTCTCCTTATTTTGGGGCAAAACTCAGAAATTCCACTTATTTTGGGGCAAAATTTCAGAAATATCCCTTATTTTGGGGCAAAATTGCAGAAATTTTACTTATTTTTTAGAAAAAATTGCAGAAATTTCACTTATATCAGGGAAAAAGGCAGAAATTTTCCTTATTTTGGGGCAAAAACGCAGAAATTCCTAATATTTGTGCCAAAATTCAAAAATTCCCCTTATTTTGAGGTAAAAACGCTGAAATTCCCCTTATTTGATGGCTAAAAGGCAGAAATTTCCTTTATAATAGGGCAAAATTGCAGATATTTCACTATTTCAGGGTAATAAGTCAGAAATTTTCCTTATTTTGGGGCAAAAAGTACAGAAATTCTCTTTGTTTTGGGGAAAAAAAACAGAAATTCCACTCATTAAGAGGCATAAAAGCAGAAATTCCTCTTATTTTAGGGCAAAATTGCAGAAATTTCTCTTATTTGGGGGCAAAAAAACAGAAATTCCTCTTATTTTGGGGCAAAATTTCAGAAATTTCCTTTATTATGGGGAAAATTGCAGAAATTTCTTTTATTTTAGGGCAAAATTGCAGAAATTTCACTTATTTCAGAGAAAAAAGCAAAAATTTTTCTTATTTTGGGGCAAAAAACAGAAATTCCCATTATTTTGGGGCAAAAAGGCAGAAATTCACCTTATTTTGGGCTAAAATTGCAGAAATTTTTCATATTTCAGGGCAAAAAGGCAGAAATTTTTCTTAATTTGGGGCAAAAATGAAGAAATTTCCCTTTTTTATGGCAAAAAGGTATGCATTCCACTTATTTTCGGGCAAAAAGCAGAAATTCCCCGTATTTTAAAGCACAATTGCAGAAATTCCCCTAATTGTGGGTCAAGAAGGCAGAAATTCTTTTTATTTTGGGGCAAAACTCAGAAATTCCACTTATTTTGGGGCAAAATTCCAGAAATTTCCCTTATTTTGGGTCAAAATTGAAGAAATTTCACTTATTTTCTGGCAAAATTGCAGAAATTTCACTTATTTCAGGGAAAAAAGGCAGAAAATTTCCTTATTTTGGGGCAAAAAGGCAGAAATTCTTCATATTTTGGTGCAAAAATCAGAAATTTCCCTTATTTTGAGGTAAAATGCTGAGATTCCCCTTATTTTGGGGCAAAAGGCAGAAATTTCCCTTTTTTGGGGCAAATTTGCAGAAATTTCACTTATTTCAGGGTAATAAGTCAGAAATTTTCTTTATTATGGGGCAAAAAAACAGAAATTCCCTTTGTTTTGGGGGAAAAAGACAGAAATTCCACTTATTTAGAGGCAAAAAGGCAAAAGTTCCCCTTATTTTGGAGCAAAAATAAAGAAATTTCTTTTTTTATGGCAAAAAGGTATGCATTCTTCTTATTTTCGGACAAAAAGGCAGAAATTCCCTATATTTTGGGCAAAATTACAGAAATTTCCCTAATTTCCAGCAAAAAACAGAAATTCCCCTTAATTTGAAGCAAAATTGCAGAAATTTCCTTTATTATGGGGAAAAATTGCAGAAATTTCTCTTATTTTAGGGCAAAATTGCAGAAATTTCACTAATTGTTGGGCAAAAAGGCAGAAATTCTCCTTATTTTGGGGCAAAACTCAGAAATTCCACTTATTTTGGGGCAAAATTACAGAAATTTCCCTTATTTTGTGGCAAAATTGCAGAGATTTTACTTATTTTGGGGCAAAATTGCAGAAATTTCACTTATTTCAGGGAAAAAGGCAGAAATTTTCCTTATTTTGGGGCAAGAAGGCAGAAATTCCTAATATTTTGTGCCAAAATTCAGAAATTCCCCTTATTTTGAGGTAAAAAGGCTGAAATTCCCCTTATTTGGGGGCAAAAAGGAAGAAATTTCCTTTATATTGGAGCAAAATTGAAGAAATTTCACTTATTTCAGGGTAATAAGTAAGAAATTTTCCTTATTTTGGGGCAAAAATGACAGAAATTCCCTTTGTTTTGGGGGAAAAAGACAGAAATTCCACTTATTTAGAGGAAAAAAAGCAGAAATTCCTCTTATTTTAGGGCAAAATTGCAGAAATTTCCTTTATTTGGGGGCAAAAAACAGAAATTCCCTTTATTTTGAGGCAAAATTCCAGAAATTTCCTATATTATGGGGAAAAATTGCAGAAATTTCTTTTATTTTAGGGCAAAATTGCAGAAATATCACATATTTCAGAGAAAAAAAGCAAAAATTTTTCTTATTTTGGGGCAAAAAAGCAGAAATTCCCATTATTTTGGGGCAAAAAGGCAGAAATTCCCTTTTTTTGGGCTAAAATTGCAGAAATTTCACATATTTCAGGGCAAAAAGGCAGAAATTTCCCTTAATTTGGGGCAAAAATGAAGAAATTTCCCTTTTTTATGGCAAAAAGGTATGCATTCCCCTTATTTTCAGGCAAAAAGGCAGAAATTTCCCGTATTTTGAAGCAAAATTGCAGAAATGCCCCTAATTGTGGGGCAAAAAGGCAGAAATTCTCCTTATTTTGGGGCAAAACTCAGAAATTCCACTTATTTTTGGGCCAAATTCCAGAAATTTCCCTTATTTTGGGGCAAAATTGCAGAAATTTCACTTATTTTGGGGAAAAATTGCAGAAATTTCACTTATTTCAGGAAAAAAAAAGCAGAAATTTTCCTTATTTTGGGGCAAAAAAGCAGAAATTCCTAATATTTTGTGGCAAAAATGCAGAAATTCCTAATATTTTGTTGCAAAAATGCAGAAATTTCCCTTATTTTGAGGTAAAAAGGCTGAAATTCCCCATATTTAAGGGCAAAAAGGCAGAAATTTCCCTTATTTTGGGGCAAATTTGCAGAAATTTCACTTATTTCAGGGTAATAAGTCAGAAATTTTCCTTATTTTGGGGCAAAAAAGACAAAAATTCCCTTTGTTTTGGGGGAAAAAGACAGAAATTCCACTTATTTAGAGGCAAAAAGGCAAAAGTTCCCCTTATTTTGTAGCAAAAATGAAGAAATTTCCCTTTTTTATGGCAAAAATGTATGCATTCTTCTTATTTTCAGACAAAAAGGCAGAAATTCCCCATATTTTGGGGCAAAAGGCAGAAATTCTCCTTATTTTGGGGCAAAATTGCAGAAATTTCCCTAATTGTGGGGCAAAAAACAGAAATTCCCTTTATTTGGGGGCAAAATTGCAGAAATTTCCCTTATTATGTGGAAAAATTGCAGAAATTTCCCTTATTTAAGGCAAAATTGCAGAAATTTCACTAATTGTGGCGCAAAAAGGCAGAAATTCTCCTTATTTTAGGGCAAAACTCAGAAATTCCACTTATTTTGGGGCAAAATTCCAGAAATTTCCCTTATTTTGGGGCAAAATTGCAAAAATTTTACTTATTTTGGGGCAAAATTGCAGAAATTTCACTTATTTCAGAAAAAAAAGGCAGAAATTTTCCTTATTTGAGCAAAAAGGCAGAAATTCCCCATATTTTGGAGCAAAATTGCAGAAATTCACCTAATTTTGGGGTAAAAAATACAGTAATTTTCTTTATTTTGGGGCAAAAAGGCAGAAATTCTCTTTATTTTGGGGCAAAAAGAAAGAAATTCCCTTTATTTTAGGGCAAAATTGCAGAAATTTCTTTTATTTGGGGGCAAAAAAACAGAAATTCCCCTTATTTTAGGGCAAAATTCAAGAAATTTCTCTTATTATAGGGAAAAATTGTAGAAATTTCCCTTATTTTAGGGCAAAATTGCAGATATTTCACTTATTTCAGAAAAAAAGCAAAAATTTTTCTTATTTTGGGGCAAAAAGGCAGAAATTCCCATTATTTTGGGGCAAAAAGGCAGAAATTTACTTTATTTTGGGCTAAAATTGCAGAAATTTCACATATTTCAGGGCAAAAAGGCAGAAATTTCCCTTAATTTGGGGCAAAAATGAAGAAATTTCCCTTTTTATTGAAAAAAGGTATGCATTCCCTTTATTTTCGGGCAAAAAGACAGAAATTTCCCGTATTTTGGAGCAAAATTGCAGAAATTCCCCTAATTGTGGGGCAGAAAAGCAGAAATTCTACTTATTTTGGGGCAACACTCAGAAATTCCACTTATTTTGGGGCAAAATTCCAGAAATTTCCCATATTTTGGGGCAAAATTGCAGAAATTTCACATATTTTGGGGCAAAATTGCAGAAATTTCAATTATTATAGGGAAAAAAGGCAGAAATTTTCCTTATTTTGGGGTAAAAATGCAGAAATTCCTAATATTTTGTTGCAAATGCAGAAATTCCTAATATTTTGTTGCAAAAATGCAGAACTTTTCCTTAATTTGAGGTAAAAAGGCTGAAATTCCCCTTATTTGGGGGAAAAAGGCAGAAATTTCCTTTATTTTGGGGCAAATTTGCAGAAATTTCACTTATTTCAGGGTAATAAGTCAGAAATTTTTCTTTTTTTTGGGCAAAAATATAGAAATTGCCTTTGTTTTGGGGGAAAAAGACAGAAATTCCACTTATTTAGAGGCAAAAAGGCAAAAGTTCCCCTTATTTTGGAGCAAAAATGAGGAAATTTCCCTTTTTTATGACAAAAAGGTATGCATTCTTCTTATTTTCAGACAAAAACGCAGAAATTCCCCATATTTTGGGGCAAAAGGCAGAAATTCCCCTTATTTTGGGGTAAAATTGCAGAAATTTCCCTAATTGTGGGGCAAAAAACTGAAATTCCCCTTATTTTGGGGCAAAATTGCAGAAATTTCCCTTATTATGGGGAAAAATTGCAGAAATTTCCCTTATTTTAGGGCAAAATTGCAGAAATTTCATTAATTGTGGGGCAAAAAAGCAGAAATTCTCCTTATTTTGGGCAAAACTAAGAAATTCCACTTATTTTCGGGCAAAATTCCCAAAATTTCCCTTATTTGGGGGCAAAATTGCAAAATTTTACTTATTTTGGGGCAAAATTGCAGAAATTTCACTTATTGCAGGGAAAAAATGCAGAAATTTTCTTTATTTTGGGGCAAAAACGCAGAAATTCCTAATATTTTGTGCCAAAATTCAGAAATTCCTTTTATTTTGAGGTAAAAAGGCTGAATTTCCCTTTATTTGGGGGCAAAAAGGCAGAAATTTCTTTTATATTGGGGCAAAATTGCAGAAATTTCACTATTTCAGGGTAATAAGTCAGAAATTTTTTTTTATTTTGGGGCAAAAATGAAAGAAATTCCCTTTGTTTTGGCGGAAAAAGACAGAAATTCCACTTATTTAAAGGCAAAAATGCAGAAATTCCCCTTATTTTAGGGTAAAATTGCAGAAATTTTTCTTATTTGGGGGCAAAAAAACAGAAATTCTTTTTATTTTGGGGCAAAATTCCTGAAATTTCCCTAATTATAGGGAAAAATTGCAAAAATTTCCCTTATTTTAGGGCAAAATTGCAGAAATTTCACTTATTTCAGAGAATAAAGGCAAAAATTTTTCTTATTTTGGGGCAAAAATCAGAAATTCCCATTATTTTGGGGCAAAAAGGCAGAAATTCACCTTATTTTGGGCTAAAATTGCTGAAATTTCACATATTTCAGGGCAAAAAAGCAGAAATTTCTATTAATTTGGGGCAAAATGAAGAAATTTCCCTTTTTATGGCAAAAAGGTATGCATTCCCCTTATTTTCGGGTAAAAAAGCAGAAATTCCCCGTATTTTGGAGCAAAATTGCAGAAATTTCCCTAATTGTGGGGCAGAAATGCAGAAATTCTCCTTATTTTTGGGCAAAACTCAGAAATTCCACTTATTTTGGGGCAAAATTCCAGAAATTTCACTTATTTCAGGGAAAAAAGGCAGAAATTTTCCTTATTTTGGAGCAAAAAGGCAGAAATTCTCCATATTTTGGTGCAAAAATCAGAAATTTCTTTTATTTTGAGGTAAAATGCTGAAATTCTCCTTATTTTGGGGCAAAAGGCAGAAATTTCCCTTTTTTGGGGGCAAATTTGCAGAAATTTCACTTATTTCAGGGAAAAAAAGGCAGAAATTTTCCTTATTTTTTGGCAAAAGGGCAGAAATTCCTAATATTTTGTGGCAAAAATGCAGAAATTTTTAATATTTTGTTGCAAAAATGCAGAAATTTCCCTTATTTTGAGGTAAAAAGTCTGAAATTCCCCTTATTTGGGGGCAAAAAGGCAGAAATTTTTCTTATTTTTGGGCAAATTTGCAGAAATTTCACTTATTTCAGGGTAATAAGTCAGAAATTTTTCTTATTTTGGGGCAAAAAATATAGAAATTGCCTTTGTTTTGGGGGAAAAAGACAGATTCCACTTATTTAGAGGCAAAAAGGCAAAAGTTCCCCTTATTTTGGAGCAAAAATGAGGAAATTTCCCTTTTTTATGACAAAAAGGTATGCATTCTTCTTATTTTCAGACAAAAACGCAGAAATTCCCCATATTTTGGGGCAAAAGGCAGAAATTCTCCTTATATTGGGGCAAAATTGCAGAAATTTCCCTAATTGTGGGGCAAAAAACAGAAATTCCCCTTATTTTGGGGCAAAATTGCAGAAATTTCCCTTATTATGGGGAAAAATTGCAGAAATTTCCCTTATTTAAGGCAAAATTGCAGAATTTTCCCTCATTTTAGGGCAAAATTGCAGAAATTTCACTAATTGTTGTGCAAAAAGGCAGAAATTCTCCTTATTTTGGGGCAAAACTCAGAAATTCCACTTATTTTGGGGCAAAATTCCAGAAATATCCCTTATTTTGGGGCAAAATTGCAGAAATTTTACTTATTTTTTAGAAAAAATTGCAGAAATTGCACTTATTTCAGGGAAAAAAGGCAGAAATTTTCTTTATTTTGGGGCAAAAACGCAGAAATTCCTAATATTTGTGCCAAAATTCAAAAATTCCCCTTATTTTGAGGTAAAAACGCTGAAATTCCCCTTATTTGATGGCTAAAAGGCAGAAATTTCCTTTATATTAGGGCAAAATTGCAGATATTTCACTTATTTCATGGTAATAAGTCAGAAATTTTCCTTATTTTGGGGCAAAAAGTACAGAAATTCCCTTTGTTTTGGGGAAAAAAACAGAAATTCCACTCATTAAGAGGCATAAAAGCAGAAATTCCTCTTATTTTAGGGCAAAATTGCAGAAATTTCTCTTCTTTGGGGGCAAAAAAACAGAAATTCCCCTTATTTTGGGGCAAAATTTCAGAAATTTCCTTTAATATGGGGAAAATTGCAGAAATTTCTTTTATGTTAGGGCAAAATTGCAGAAATTTCACTTATTTCAGAGAAAAAAGCAAAAATTTTTCTTATTTTGGGGCAAAAAACAGAAATTCCCATTATTTTGGGGCAAAAAGGCAGAAAATCACCTTATTTTGGGCTAAAATTGCAGAAATTTTTCATATTTCAGGGCAAAAAGGCAGAAATTTTTCTTAATTTGGGGCAAAAATGAAGAAATTTCCCTTTTTTATGGCAAAAAGGTATGCATTCCACTTATTTTCGGGCAAAAAGCAGAAATTCCCCGTATTTTAAAGCACAATTGCAGAAATTCCCCTAATTGTGGGGCAAGAAGGCAGAAATTCTTTTTATTTTGGGGAAAACTCAGAAATTCCACTTAATTTGGGGCAAAATTCCAGAAATTTCCCTTATTTTGGGTCAAAATTGAAGAAATTTCACTTATTTTCTGGCAAAATTGCAGAAATTTCACTTATTTCAGGGAAAAAAGGCAGAAAATTTCCTTATTTTGGGGCAAAAAGGCAGAAATTCTTCATATTTTGGTGCAAAAATCAGAAATTTCCCTTATTTTGAGGTAAAATGCTGAGATTCCCCTTATTTTGGGGCAAAAGGCAGAAATTTCCCTTTTTTGGGGCAAATTTGCAGAAATTTCACTTATTTCAGGGTAATAAGTCAGAAATTTTCTTTATTATGGGGCAAAAAAACAAATTCCCTTTGTTTTGGGGGAAAAAGACAGAAATTCCACTTATTTAGAGGCAAAAAGGCAAAAGTTCCCCTTATTTTGGAGCAAAAATAAAGAAATTTCTTTTTTTATGGCAAAAAGGTATGCATTCTTCTTATTTTCGGACAAAAAGGCAGAAATTCCCTATATTTTGGGGCAAAATTACAGAAATTTCCCTAATTTCCAGCAAAAAACAGAAATTCTCCTTAATTTGAAGCAAAATTGCAGAAATTTCCTTTATTATGGGGAAAAATTGCAGAAATTTCTCTTATTTTAGGGCAAAATTGCAGAAATTTCACTAATTTTGGGGCAAAAAGGCAGAAATTCTTCTTATTTTGGGGCAAAACTCAGAAATTCCACTTATTTTGGGGCAAAATTCCAGAAATTTCCCTTATTTTGTGGCAAAATTGCAGAGATTTTACTTATTTTGGGGCAAAATTGCAGAAATTTCACTTATTTCAGGGAAAAAGGCAGAAATTTTCCTTATTTTGGGGCAAGAAGGCAGAAATTCCTAATATTTTGTGCCAAAATTCAGAAATTCCCCTTATTTTGAGGTAAAAAGGCTGAAATTCCCCTTATTTGGGGGCAAAAAGGCAGAAATTTCCCTTATATTGGAGCAAAATTGAAGAAATTTCACTTATTTCAGGGTAATAAGTAAGAAATTTTCCTTATTTTGGGGCAAAAATGACAGAAATTCCCTTTGTTTTGGGGGAAAAAGACAGAAATTCCACTTATTTAGAGGAAAAAAAGCAGAAATTCCTCTTATTTTAGGGCAAAATTGCAGAAATTTCCTTTATTTGGGGGCAAAAAACAGAAATTCCCTTTATTTTGGGGCAAAATTCCAGAAATTTCCTATATTATGGGAAAAATTGCAGAAATTTCTTTTATTTTAGGGCAAAATTGCAGAAATATCACATATTTCAGAGAAAAAAAGCAAAAATTTTTCTTAGTTTGGGGCAAAAAAGCAGAAATTCCCATTATTTTGGGGCAAAAAGGCAGAAATTCCCTTTTTTTTTTGGGCTAAAATTGCAGAAATTTCACATATTTCAGGGCAAAAAGGCAGAAATTTCCTTTAATTTGGGGCAAAAATGAAGAAATTTCCCTTTTTTATGGCAAAAAGGTATGCATTCCCCTTATTTTCAGGCAAAAAGGCAGAAATTTCCCGTATTTTGAAGCAAAATTGCAGAAATGCCCCTAATTGTGGGGCAAAAAGGCAGAAATTCTCCTTATTTTGGGGCAAAACTCAGAAATTCCACTTATTTTTGGGCCAAATTCCAGAAATTTCCCTTATTTTGGGGCAAAATTGCAGAAATTTCACTTATTTTGGGGCAAAATTGCAGAAATTTCACTTATTTCAGGAAAAAAAAGCAGAAATTTTCCTTATTTTGGGGCAAAAAAGCAGAAATTCCTAATATTTTGTGGCAAAAATGCAGAAATTCCTAATATTTTGTTGCAAAAATGCAGAAATTTCCCTTATTTTGAGGTAAAAAGGCTGAAATTCTCCATATTTAAGGGCAAAAAGGCAGAAATTTCCCTTATTTTGGGGCAAATTTGCAGAAATTTCACTTATTTCAGGGTAATAAGTCAGAAATTTTCCTTATTTTGGTGCAAAAAAGACAGAAATTCTATTTGTTTTGGGGGAAAAAGACAGAAATTCCACTTATTTAGAGGCAAAAAGGCAAAAGTTCCCCTTATTTTGTAGCAAAAATGAAGAAATTTCCCTTTTTTATGGCAAAAATGTATGCATTCTTCTTATTTTCAGACAAAAAGGCAGAAATTCCCCATATTTTGGGGCAAAAGGCAGAAATTCCCCTTATTTTGGGGCAAAATTGCAGAAATTTCCCTAATTGTGGGGCAAAAAACAGAAATTCCCTTTATTTGGGGGCAAAATTGCAGAAATTTCCCTTATTATGTGGAAAAATTGCAGAAATTTCCCTTATTTAAGGCAAAATTGCAGAAATTTCACTAATTGTGGGGCAAAAAGGAAGAAATTCTCCTTATTTTAGGGCAAAACTCAGAAATTCCACTTATTTTGGGGCAAAATTCCAGAAATTTCCCTTATTTTGGGGCAAAATTGCAGAAATTTTACTTATTTTGGGGCAAAATTGCAGAAATTTCACTTATTTCAGGGAAAAAAGGCAGAAATTTTCCTTATTTTGGGGCAAAAAGGCAGAAATTCCTAATATTTTGTGCCAAAATTCAGAAATTCCCCTTATTTTGAGGTAAAAAGGCTGAAATTCTCCTTATTTGGGGACAAAAAGGCAGAAATTTCCCTTATATTGGAGCAAAATTGCAGAAATTTCACTTATTTCAGGGTAATAAGTCAGAAATTTTTCTAATTTTGGGGCAAAAATGACAGAAATTCCCTTTGTTTTGGGGGAAAAAGACAGAAATTCCACTTATTTAGAGGCAAAAAAAGCAGAAATTCCCCTTATTTTAGGGCAAAATTGCAGAAATTTCCGTTATTTGGGGGCAAAAAAACAGAAATTCCTCTTATTTTGGGGCAAAATTCCAGAAATTATCTTTATTATGGGGAAAAATTGCAGAAATTTCTTTTATTTTAGGGCAAAATTGCAGAAATTTCATTTATTTCAGAGAAAAAAAGCAAAAATTTTTCTTATTTTGGGGCAAAAAGGCAGAAATTTTCATTATTTTGGGGCAAAAAGGCAGAAATTCACCTTATTTTGGGCTAAAATTTCAGAAATTTCAAATATTTCAGGGCAAAAAGGCAGAAATTTCCCTTAATTTGGGGCAAAAGTTAAGAAATTTCCCTTTTTTATGGCAAAAAGGTATGCATTCCCCTTATTTTCAGGCAAAAAGGCAGAAATTCCCCGTATTTTGAAGCAAAATTGCAGAAATTCCCCTAATTGAGGGGCAAAAAGACAGAAATTCTCCTTATTTTGGGGCAAAACTCAGAAATTCCACTTATTTTGGGGCCAAATTCCAGAAATTTTCCATATTTTGGGGCAAAATTGCAGAAATTTCACATATTTTGGGGCAAAATTGCAGAAATTTCAATTATTTCAGGGAAAAAAGCAGAAATTTTCCTTATTTTGGGGTAAAAAGGCAGAAATTCCTAATATTTTGTTGCAAAAATGCAGAAATTCCTAATATTTTGTTGCAAAAATGCAGAACTTTTCCTTAATTTGAGGTAAAAAGGCTGAAATTCCCCTTATTTGGGGGAAAAAGGAAGAAATTTCCTTTATTTTGGGGCAAATTTGCAGAAATTTCACTTATTTCAGGGTAATAAGTCAGAAATTTTTCTTATTTTGGGGCAAAAAATATAGAAATTGCCTTTGTTTTGGGGGAAAAATACAGAAATTCCACTTATTTAGAGGCAAAAAGGCAAAAGTTCCCCTTATTTTGGAGCAAAAATGAGGAAATTTTCCTTTTTTATGACAAAAAGGTATGCATTCTTCTTATTTTCAGACAAAAACGCAGAAATTCCCCATATTTTGGGGCAAAAGGCAGAAATTCCCCTTATTTTGGGGTAAAATTGCAGAAATTTCCCTAATTGTGGGGCAAAAAACAGAAATTCCCCTTATTTTGAGGCAAAATTGCAGAAATTTCCCTTATTATGGGGAAAAATTGCAGAAATTTCCCTTATTTTAGGGCAAAATTGCAGAAATTTCATTAATTGTGGGGCAAAAAAGCAGAAATTCTCCTTATTTTGGGCAAAACTCAGAAATTCCACTTATTTTCGGGCAAAATTCCCGAAATTTCCCTTATTTGGGGGCAAAATTGCAAAATTTTACTTATTTTGAGGCAAAATTGCAGAAATTTCACTTATTTCAGGGAAAAAATGCAGAAATTTTTTTTATTTTGGGGCAAAAACGCAGAAATTCCTAATATTTTGTGCCAAAATTCAGAAATTCCTTTTATTTTGAGGTAAAAAGGCTGAAATTCCCTTTATTTGGGGGCAAAAAGGCAGAAATTTCTTTTATATTGGGGCAAAATTGCAGAAATTTCACTATTTCAGGGTAATAAGTCAGAAATTTTCTTTATTTTGGGGCAAAAATGACAGAAATTCCCTTTGTTTTGGCGGAAAAAGACAGAAATTCCACTTATTTAAAGGCAAAAATGCAGAAATTCTCCTTATTTTAGGGTAAAATTGCAGAAATTTTTCTTATTTGGGGGCAAAAAAACAGAAATTCTTTTTATTTTGGGGCAAAATTCCTGAAATTTCCCTAATTATGGGGAAAAATTGCAAAAATTTCCCTTATTTTAGGGCAAAATTGCAGAAATTTCACTTATTTCAGAGAATAAAGGAAAAAATTTTTCTTATTTTGGGGCAAAAATCAGAAATTCCCATTATTTTGGGGCAAAAAGGCAGAAATTCACCTTATTTTGGGCTAAAATTGCTGAAATTTCACATATTTCAGGGCAAAAAAGCAGAAATTTCCCTTAATTTGGGGCAAAATGAAGAAATTTCCCTTTTTATGGCAAAAAGGTATGCATTCCCCTTATTTTCGGGTAAAAAAGCAGAAATTCCCCGTATTTTGGAGCAAAATTGCAGAAATTTCCCTAATTGTGGGGCAGAAATGCAGAAATTCTCCTTATTTTTGGGCAAAACTCAGAAATTCCACTTATTTTGGGGCAAAATTCCAGAAATTTCCCTTATTTTGGGGCAAAATTGCAAAAATTTCACTTATTTTGGGGCAAAATTGCAGAAATTTCACTTATTTCAGGGAAAAAAGCAGAAATTTTCCTTATTTTGGAGCAAAAAGGCAGAAATTCTCCATATTTTGGTGCAAAAATCAGAAATTTCTTTTATTTTGAGGTAAAATGCTGAAATTCCCCATATTTTGGGGCAAAAGGCAGAAATTTCCCTTTTTTGGGGGCAAATTTGCAGAAATTTCACTTATTTCAGGGAAAAAAAGGCAGAAATTTTCCTTATTTTTTGGCAAAAGGGCAGAAATTCCTAATATTTTGTGGCAAAAATGCAGAAATTTTTTATAATTTGTTGCAAAAATACAGAAATTTCCCTTATTTTGAGGTAAAAATGCTGAAATTCCCCTTATTTGGGGGCAAAAAGGCAGAAATTTTTCTTATTTTGGGGCAAATTTGCAGAAATTTCACTTATTTCAGGGTAATAAGTCAGAAATTTTTCTTATTTTGGGGCAAAAAATATAGAAATTGCCTTTGTTTTGGGGGAAAAAGACAGAAATTCCACTTATTTAGAGGCAAAAAGGCAAAAGTTCCCCTTATTTTGGAGCAAAAATGAGGAAATTTCCCTTATTTATGAGAAAAATGTATGCATTCTTCTTATTTTCAGACAAAAAGGCAGAAATTCCCCATATTTTGGGGCAAAAGGCAGAAATTCTCCTTATTTTGGGGCAAAATTGCAGAAATTTCCCTAATTGTGGGGCAAGAAACAGAAATTCCCCTTATTTTGGGGCAAAATTGCAGAAATTTCCCTTATTATGGGGAAAAATTGCAGAAATTTCACTTATTTAAGGCAAAATTGCAGAAATTTCCCTCATTTTAGGGCAAAATTGCAGAAATTTCACTAATTGTTGTGCAAAAAGGCAGAAATTCTCCTTATTTTGGGGCAAAACTCAGAAATTCCACTTATTTTGGGGCAAAATTGCAGAAATATCCCTTATTTTGGGGCAAAATTGCAGAAATTTTACTTATTTTTTAGAAAAAATTGCAGAAATTGCACTTATTTCAGGGAAAAAAGGCAGAAATTTTCTTTATTTTGGGGCAAAAATGCAGAAATTCCTAATATTTGTGCCAAAATTCAAAAATTCCCCTTATTTTGAGGTAAAAACGCTGAAATTCCCCTTATTTGATGGCTAAAAGGCAGAAATTTCCTTTATATTAGGGCAAAATTGCAGATATTTCACTTATTTCAGGGTAATAAGTCAGAAATTTTCCTTATTTTGGGGCAAAAAGTACAGAAATTCCCTTTGTTTTGGGGAAAAAAACAGAAATTCCACTCATTTAGAGGCAAAAAAACAGAAATTCCCTTTGTTTTGGAGGAAAAAGACAGAAATTCCACTTATTTAGAGGCAAAACGGCAAAAGTTCCCCTTATTTTGGAGCAAAAATAAAGAAATTTCTTTTTTTATTGCAAAAAGGTATGCATTCTTCTTATTTTCGGACAAAAAGGCAGAAATTCCCTATATTTTGGGGCAAAATTACAGAAATTTCCCTAATTTCCAGCAAAAAACAGAAATTCCCCTTAATTTGAAGCAAAATTGCAGAAATTTCCTTTATTATGGGGAAAAATTGCAGAAATTTCTCTTATTTTAGGGCAAAATTGCAGAAATTTCACTAATTGTGGGGCAAAAAGGCAGAAATTCTCCTTATTTTGGGGCAAAACTCAGAAATTCCACTTATTTTGGGGCAAAATTCCAGAAATTTCCCGTATTTTGTGGCAAAATTGCAGAGATTTTACTTATTTTGGGGCAAAATTGCAGAAATTTCACTTATTTCAGGGAAAAAGGCAGAAATTTTCCTTATTTTGGGGCAAGAAGGCAGAAATTCCTAATATTTTGTGCCAAAATTCAGAAATTCCCCTTATTTTGAGGTAAAAAGGCTGAAATTCCCTTTATTTGGGGGCAAAAAGGCAGAAATTTCCCTTATATTGGAGCAAAATTGAAGAAATTTCACTTATTTCAGGGTAATAAGTAAGAAATTTTCCTTATTTTGGGGCAAAAATGACAGAAATTCCCTTTGTTTTGGGGGAAAAAGACAGAAATTCCACTTATTTAGAGGAAAAAAAGCAGAAATTCCTCTTATTTTAGGGCAAAATTGCAGAAATTTCCTTTATTTGGGGGCAAAAAACAGAAATTCCCTTTATTTTGGGGCAAAATTACAGAAATTTCCTATATTATGGGGAAAAATTGCAGAAATTTCTTTTATTTTAGGGCAAAATTGCAGAAATATCACATATTTCAGAGAAAAAAAGCAAAA
Source organism: Micromys minutus (assembly GCF_963924665.1). Classification (NCBI taxonomy): domain Eukaryota; kingdom Metazoa; phylum Chordata; class Mammalia; order Rodentia; family Muridae; genus Micromys; species Micromys minutus. The sequence goes on along the minus strand of NW_027667467.1, from coordinate 6,489,768 downwards.
ATTTTTCTTATTTTGGGGCAAAAAAGCAGAAATTCCCATTATTTTGGGGCAAAAAGGCAGAAATTCCCTTTTTTTGGGCTAAAATTGCAGAAATTTCACATATTTCAGGGCAAAAAGGCAGAAATTTCCCTTAATTTGGGGCAAAAATGAAGAAATTTCTCTTTTTTATGGCAAAAAGGTATGCATTCCCCTTATTTGCAGGCAAAAAGGCAGAAATTTCCCGTATTTTGAAGCAAAATTGCAGAAATGCCCCTAATTGTGAGGCAAAAAATCAGAAATTCTCCTTATTTTGGGGCAAAACTCAGAAATTCCACTTATTTTGGGGCCAAATTCCAGAAATTTCCCTTATTTTGGGGCAAAATTGCAGAAATTTCACTTATTTCAGGAAAAAAAAAGCAGAAATTTTCCTTATTTTGGGGCAAAAAAGCAGAAATTCCTAATATTTTGTGGCAAAAATGCAGAAATTCCTAATATTTTGTTGCAAAAATGCAGAAATTTCCCTTATTTTGAGGTAAAAAGGCTGAAATTCCCCATATTTAAGGGCAAAAAGGCAGAAATTTCCCTTATTTTGGGGCAAATTTGCAGAAATTTCACTTATTTCAGGGTAATAAGTCAGAAATTTTTCTTATTTTGGTGCAAAAAAGACAGAAATTCCCTTTGTTTTGGGGGAAAAAGAAAGAAATTCCACTTATTTAGAGGCAAAAAGGCAAAAGTTCCCCTTAATTTGGAGCAAAAATGAAGAAATTTCCCTTTTTTATGGCAAAAAGGTATGCATTCTTCTTATTTTTGGACAAAAAGGCAGAAATTCCCCATATTTTAGAACAAAAGGCAGAAATTCCTTTTATTTTGGAGCAAAATTGCAGAAATTTCCCTAATTGTGGGGCAAAAACAGAAATTCCCCTTATTTTGAAGCAAAATTGCAGAAATTTCCTTTATTATGGGGAAAAATTGCAGAAATTTCTCTTATTTTAGGGCAAAATTGCAGAAATTTCACTAATTGTGGGGCAAAAAGGCAGAAATTCTCCTTATTTTGGGGCAAAACTCAGAAATTCCACTTATTTTGGGGCAAAATTCCAGAAATTTCCCGTATTTTGTGGCAAAATTGCAGAGATTTTACTTATTTTGGGGCAAAATTGCAGAAATTTCACTTATTTCAGGGAAAAAGGCAGAAATTTTCCTTATTTTGGGGCAAGAAGGCAGAAATTCCTAATATTTTGTGCCAAAATTCAGAAATTCCCCTTATTTTGAGGTAAAAAGGCTGAAATTCCCTTTATTTGGGGGCAAAAAGGCAGAAATTTCCCTTATATGGAGCAAAATTGAAGAAATTTCACTTATTTCAGGGTAATAAGTAAGAAATTTTCCTTATTTTGGGGCAAAAATGACAGAAATTCCCTTTGTTTTGGGGGAAAAAGACAGAAATTCCACTTATTTAGAGGAAAAAAAGCAGAAATTCCTCTTATTTTAGGGCAAAATTGCAGAAATTTCCTTTATTTGGGGGCAAAAAACAGAAATTCCCTTTATTTTGGGGCAAAATTACAGAAATTTCCTATATTATGGGGAAAAATTGCAGAAATTTCTTTTATTTTAGGGCAAAATTGCAGAAATATCACATATTTCAGAGAAAAAAAGCAAAAATTTTTCTTATTTTGGGGCAAAAAAGCAGAAATTCCCATTATTTTGGGGCAAAAAGGCAGAAATTCCCTTTTTTTGGGCTAAAATTGCAGAAATTTCACATATTTCAGGGCAAAAAGGCAGAAATTTCCCTTAATTTGGGGCAAAAATGAAGAAATTTCTCTTTTTTATGGCAAAAAGGTATGCATTCCCCTTATTTGCAGGCAAAAAGGCAGAAATTTCCCGTATTTTGAAGCAAAATTGCAGAAATGCCCCTAATTGTGAGGCAAAAAATCAGAAATTCTCCTTATTTTGGGGCAAAACTCAGAAATTCCACTTATTTTGGGGCCAAATTCCAGAAATTTCCCTTATTTTGGGGCAAAATTGCAGAAATTTCACTTATTTCAGGAAAAAAAAAGCAGAAATTTTCCTTATTTTGGGGCAAAAAAGCAGAAATTCCTAATATTTTGTGGCAAAAATGCAGAAATTCCTAATATTTTGTTGCAAAAATGCAGAAATTTCCCTTATTTTGAGGTAAAAAGGCTGAAATTCCCCATATTTAAGGGCAAAAAGGCAGAAATTTCCCTTATTTTGGGGCAAATTTGCAGAAATTTCACTTATTTCAGGGTAATAAGTCAGAAATTTTTCTTATTTTGGTGCAAAAAAGACAGAAATTCCCTTTGTTTTGGGGGAAAAAGACAGAAATTCCACTTATTTAGAGGCAAAAAGGCAAAAGTTCCCCTTAATTTGGAGCAAAAATGAAGAAATTTCCCTTTTTTATGGCAAAAAGGTATGCATTCTTCTTATTTTTGGACAAAAAGGCAGAAATTCCCCATATTTTAGAACAAAAGGCAGAAATTCCTTTTATTTTGGAGCAAAATTGCAGAAATTTCCCTAATTGTGGGGCAAAAACAGAAATTCCCCTTATTTTGAAGCAAAATTGCAGAAATTTCCTTTATTATGGGGAAAAATTGCAGAAATTTCTCTTATTTTAGGGCAAAATTGCAGAAATTTCACTAATTGTGGGGCAAAAAGGCAGAAATTCTCCTTATTTTGGGGCAAAACTCAGAAATTCCACTTATTTTGGGGCAAAATTCCAGAAATTTCCCTTATTTTGTGGCAAAATTGCAGAGATTTTACTTATTTTGGGGCAAAATTGCAGAAATTTCACTTATTTCAGGGAAAAAGGCAGAAATTTTCCTTATTTTGGGGCAAGAAGGCAGAAATTCCTAATATTTTGTGCCAAAATTCAGAAATTCCCCTTATTTTGAGGTAAAAAGGCTGAAATTCCCCTTATTTGGGGGCAAAAAGGCAGAAATTTCCCTTATATTGGAGCAAAATTGAAGAAATTTCACTTATTTCAGGGTAATAAGTAAGAAATTTTTCTTATTTTGGGGCAAAAATGACAGAAATTCCCTTTGTTTTGGGGGAAAAAGACAGAAATTCCACTTATTTAGAGGAAAAAAAGCAGAAATTCCTCTTATTTTAGGGCAAAATTGCAGAAATTTCCTTTATTTGGGGGCAAAAAACAGAAATTCCCTTTATTTTGGGGCAAAATTCCAGAAATTTCCTATATTATGGGGAAAAATTGCAGAAATTTCTTTAATTTTAGGGCAAAATTGCAGAAATATCACATATTTCAGAGAAAAAAAGCAAAAATTTTTCTTAGTTTGGGGCAAAAAATCAGAAATTCCCATTATTTTGGGGCAAAAAGGCAGAAATTCCTTTTTTTTGGGCTAAAATTGCAGAAATTTCACATATTTCAGGGCAAAAAGGCAGAAATTTCCCTTAATTTGGGGCAAAAATGAAGAAATTTCCCTTTTTAATGGCAAAAAGGTATGCATTCCCCTTATTTTCAGGCAAAAAGGCAGAAATTTCCCGTATTTTGAAGCAAAATTGCAGAAATGCCCCTAATTGTGGGTCAAAAAGGCAGAAATTCTCCTTATTTTGGGGCAAAACTCAGAAATTCCACTTATTTTGGGGCCAAATTCCAGAAATTTCCCTTATTTTGGGGCAAAATTGCAGAAATTTCACTTATTTTGGGGCAAAATTGCAGAAATTTCACTTATTTCAGGAAAAAAAAGCAGAAATTTTCCTTATTTTGGGGCAAAAAAGCAGAAATTCCTAATATTTTGTGGCAAAAATGCAGAAATTCCTAATATTTTGTTGCAAAAATGCAGAAATTTCCCTTATTTTGAGGTAAAAAGGCTGAAATTCCCCATATTTAAGGGCAAAAAGGCAGAAATTTCCCTTATTTTGGGGCAAATTTGCAGAAATTTCACTTATTTCAGGGTAATAAGTCAGAAATTTTTCTTATTTTGGTGCAAAAAAGACAGAAATTCCCTTTGTTTTGGGGGAAAAAGACAGAAATTCCACTTATTTAGAGGCAAAAAGGCAAAAGTTCCCCTTATTTTGGAGCAAAAATGAAGAAATTTCCCTTTTTTATGGCAAAAAGGTATGCATTCTTCTTATTTTTGGACAAAAAGGCAGAAATTCCCCATATTTTAGAACAAAAGGCAGAAATTCCTTTTATTTTGGAGCAAAATTGCAGAAATTTCCCTAATTGTGGGGCAAAAACAGAAATTCCCCTTATTTTGAAGCAAAATTGCAGAAATTTCCTTTATTATGGGGAAAAATTGCAGAAATTTCTCTTATTTTAGGGCAAAATTGCAGAAATTTCACTAATTGTGGGGCAAAAAGGCAGAAATTCTCCTTAATTTGGGGTAAAACTCAGAAATTCCACTTATTTTGGGGCAAAATTCCAGAAATTTCCCTTATTTTGTGGCAAAATTGCAGAGATTTTACTTATTTTGGGGCAAAATTGCAGAAATTTCACTTATTTCAGGGAAAAAGGCAGAAATTTTCCTTATTTTGGGGCAAGAAGGCAGAAATTCCTAATATTTTGTGCCAAAATTCAGAAATTCCCCTTATTTTGAGGTAAAAAGGCTGAAATTCCCCTTATTTGGGGGCAAAAAGGCAGAAATTTCCCTTATATTGGAGCAAAATTGAAGAAATTTCACTTATTTCAGGGTAATAAGTAAGAAATTTTCCTTATTTTGGGGCAAAAATGACAGAAATTCCCTTTGTTTTGGGGGAAAAAGACAGAAATTCCACTTATTTAGAGGAAAAAAAGCAGAAATTCCTCTTATTTTAGGGCAAAATTGCAGAAATTTCCTTTATTTGGGGGCAAAAAACAGAAATTCCCTTTATTTTGGGGCAAAATTCCAGAAATTTCCTATATTATGGGGAAAAATTGCAGAAATTTCTTTTATTTTAGGGCAAAATTGCAGAAATATCACATATTTCAGAGAAAAAAAGCAAAAATTTTTCTTAGTTTGGGGCAAAAAAGCAGAAATTCCCATTATTTTGGGGCAAAAAGGCAGAAATTCCCTTTTTTTGGGCTAAAATTGCAAAAATTTCACATATTTCAGGGCAAAAAGGCAGAAATTTCCCTTAATTTGGGGCAAAAATGAAGAAATTTCCCTTTTTAATGGCAAAATGTATGCATTCCCCTTATTTTCAGGCAAAAAGGCAGAAATTTCCCGTATTTTGAAGCAAAATTGCAGAAATGCCCCTAATTGTGGGTCAAAAAGGCAGAAATTCTCCTTATTTTGGGGCAAAACTCAGAAATTCCACTTATTTTGGGGCCAAATTCCAGAAATTTCCCTTATTTTGGGGCAAATTTGCAGAAATTTCACTTATTTCAGGGTAATAAGTCAGAAATTTTTCTTATTTTGGTGCAAAAAAGACAGAAATTCCCTTTGTTTTGGGGGAAAAAGACAGAAATTCCACTTATTTAGAGGCAAAAAGGCAAAAGTTCCCCTTATTTTGGAGCAAAAATGAAGAAATTTCCCTTTTTTATGGCAAAAAGGTATGCATTCTTCTTATTTTTGGACAAAAAGGCAGAAATTCCCCATATTTTAGAACAAAAGGCAGAAATTCCTTTTATTTTGGAGCAAAATTGCAGAAATTTCCCTAATTGTGGGGCAAAAACAGAAATTCCCCTTATTTTGAAGCAAAATTGCAGAAATTTCCTTTATTATGGGGAAAAATTGCAGAAATTTCTCTTATTTTAGGGCAAAATTGCAGAAATTTCACTAATTGTGGGGCAAAAAGGCAGAAATTCTCCTTATTTTGGGGCAAAACTCAGAAATTCCACTTATTTTGGGGCAAAATTCCAGAAATTTCCCTTATTTTGTGGCAAAATTGCAGAGATTTTACTTATTTTGGGGCAAAATTGCAGAAATTTCACTTATTTCAGGGAAAAAGGCAGAAATTTTCCTTATTTTGGGGCAAGAAGGCAGAAATTCCTAATATTTTGTGCCAAAATTCAGAAATTCCCCTTATTTTGAGGTAAAAAGGCTGAAATTCCCCTTATTTGGGGGCAAAAAGGCAGAAATTTCCCTTATATTGGAGCAAAATTGAAGAAATTTCACTTATTTCAGGGTAATAAGTAAGAAATTTTCCTTATTTTGGGGCAAAAATGACAGAAATTCCCTTTGTTTTGGGGGAAAAAGACAGAAATTCCACTTATTTAGAGGAAAAAAAGCAGAAATTCCTCTTATTTTAGGGCAAAATTGCAGAAATTTCCTTTATTTGGGGGCAAAAAACAGAAATTCCCTTTATTTTGGGGCAAAATTCCAGAAATTTCCTATATTATGGGGAAAAATTGCAGAAATTTCTTTTATTTTAGGGCAAAATTGCAGAAATATCACATATTTCAGAGAAAAAAAGCAAAAATTTTTCTTAGTTTGGGGCAAAAAAGCAGAAATTCCCATTATTTTGGGGCAAAAAGGCAGAAATTCCCTTTTTTTGGGCTAAAATTGCAAAAATTTCACATATTTCAGGGCAAAAAGGCAGAAATTTCCCTTAATTTGGGGCAAAAATGAAGAAATTTCCCTTTTTAATGGCAAAATGTATGCATTCCCCTTATTTTCAGGCAAAAAGGCAGAAATTTCCCGTATTTTGAAGCAAAATTGCAGAAATGCCCCTAATTGTGGGTCAAAAAGGCAGAAATTCTCCTTATTTTGGGGCAAAACTCAGAAATTCCACTTATTTTGGGGCCAAATTCCAGAAATTTCCCTTCTTTTGGGGCAAATTTGCAGAAATTTCACTTATTTCAGGGTAATAAGTCAGAAATTTTTCTTATTTTGGTGCAAAAAAGACAGAAATTCCCTTTGTTTTGGGGGAAAAAGACAGAAATTCCACTTATTTAGAGGCAAAAAGGCAAAAGTTCCCCTTATTTTGGAGCAAAAATGAAGAAATTTCCCTTTTTTATGGCAAAAAGGTATGCATTCTTCTTATTTTTGGACAAAAATGCAGAAATTCCCCATATTTTAGAACAAAAGGCAGAAATTCCTTTTATTTTGGAGCAAAATTGCAGAAATTTCCCTAATTGTGGGGCAAAAACAGAAATTCCCCTTATTTTGAAGCAAAATTGCAGAAATTTCCTTTATTATGGGGAAAAATTGCAGAAATTTCTCTTATTTTAGGGCAAAATTGCAGAAATTTCACTAATTGTGGGGCAAAAAGGCAGAAATTCTCCTTATTTTGGGGCAAAACTCAGAAATTCCACTTATTTTGGGGCAAAATTCCAGAAATTTCCCTTATTTTGTGGCAAAATTGCAGAGATTTTACTTATTTTGGGGCAAAATTGCAGAAATTTCACTTATTTCAGGGAAAAAGGCAGAAATTTTCCTTATTTTGGGGCAAGAAGGCAGAAATTCCTAATATTTTGTGCCAAAATTCAGAAATTCCCCTTATTTTGAGGTAAAAAGGCTGAAATTCCCCTTATTTGGGGGCAAAAAGGCAGAAATTTCCCTTATATTGGAGCAAAATTGAAGAAATTTCACTTATTTCAGGGTAATAAGTAAGAAATTTTCCTTATTTTGGGGCAAAAATGACAGAAATTCCCTTTGTTTTGGGGGAAAAAGACAGAAATTCCACTTATTTAGAGGAAAAAAAGCAGAAATTCCTCTTATTTTAGGGCAAAATTGCAGAAATTTCCTTTATTTGGGGGCAAAAAACAGAAATTCCCTTTATTTTGGGGCAAAATTCCAGAAATTTCCTATATTATGGGGAAAAATTGCAGAAATTTCTTTTATTTTAGGGCAAAATTGCAGAAATATCACATATTTCAGAGAAAAAAAGCAAAAATTTTTCTTATTTTGGGGCAAAAAAGCAGAAATTCCCATTATTTTGGGGCAAAAAGGCAGAAATTCCCTTTTTTTGGGCTAAAATTGCAGAAATTTCACATATTTCAGGGCAAAAAGGCAGAAATTTCCCTTAATTTGGGGCAAAAATGAAGAAATTTCCCTTTTTTATGGCAAAAAGGTATGCATTCCCCTTATTTTCAGGCAAAAGGCAGAAATTTCCCGTATTTTGAAGCAAAATTAAATAAATGCCCCTAATTGTGGGTCAAAAAGGCAGAAATTCTCCTTATATTGGGGCAAAACTCAGAAATTCCACTTATTTTGGGGCCAAATTCCAGAAATTTCCCTTATTTTGGGGCAAAATTGCAGAAATTTCACTTATTTTGGGGCAAAATTGCAGAAATTTCACTTATTTCAGGAATAAAAAGCAGAAATTTTCCTCATTTTGGGGCAAAAAAGCAGAAATTCCTAATATTTTGTGGCAAAAATGCAGAAATTCCTAATATTTTGTTGCAAAAATGCAGAAATTTCCCTTATTTTGAGGTAAAAAGGCTGAAATTCCCCATATTTAAGGGCAAAAAGGCAGAAATTTCCCTTATTTTGGGGCAAATTTGCAGAAATTTCACTTATTTCAGGGTAATAAGTCAGAAATTTTTCTTATTTTGGTGCAAAAAAGACAGAAATTCCCTTTGTTTTGGGGGAAAAAGACAGAAATTCCACTTATTTAGAGGCAAAAAGGCAAAAGTTCCCCTTATTTTGGAGCAAAAATGAAGAAATTTCCCTTTTTTATGGCAAAAAGGTATGCATTCTTCTTATTTTTGGACAAAAAGGCAGAAATTCCCCATATTTTAGAACAAAAGGCAGAAATTCCTTTTATTTTGGAGCAAAATTGCAGAAATTTCCCTAATTGTGGGGCAAAAAACAGAAATTACCCTTATTTTGAAGCAAAATTGCAGAAATTTCCTTTATTATAGGGATAAATTGCAGAAATTTCTCTTATTTTAGGGCAAAATTGCAGAAATTTCACTAATTGTGGGGCAAAAAGGCAGAAATTCTCCTTATTTTGGGGCAAAACTCAGAAATTCCACTTATTTTGGGGCAAAATTCCAGAAATTTCCCTTATTTTGTGGCAAAATTGCAGAAATTTTACTTATTTTGGGGCAAAATTGCAGAAATTTCACTTATTTCAGGGAAAAAAGGCAGAAATTTTCCTTATTTTGGGGCAAAAAGGCAGAAATTCCTAATATTTTGTGCCAAAGTTCAGAAATTCCCCTTATTTTGAGGTAAAAAGGCTGAAATTCTCCTTATTTGGGGGCAAAAAGGCAGAAATTTCCCTTATATTGGAGCAAAATTGCAGAAATTTCACTTATTTCAGGGTAATAAGTCAGAAATTTTTCTTATTTTGGGGCAAAAATGACAGAAATTCCCTTTGTTTTGGAGGAAAAAGACAGAAATTCCACTTATTTAGAGGCAAAAAAAGCAGAAATTCCCCTTATTTTAGGGCAAAATTGCAGAAATTTCCCTTATTTGGGGGCAAAAAAACAGAAATTCCTCTTATTTTGGGGCAAAATTCCAGAAATTATCTTTATTATGGGGAAAAATTGCAGAAATTTCTTTTATTTCAGGGCAAAATTGCAGAAATTTCATTTATTTCAGAGAAAAAAAGCAAAAATTTTTCTTATTTTGGGGCAAAAAGGCAGAAATTTTCATTATTTTGGGGCAAAAAGGCAGAAATTCACCTTATTTTGGGCTAAAATTGCAGAAATTTCAAATATTTCAGGGCAAAAAGGCAGAAATTTCCATTTTTTGGGGCAAAAGTAAAGAAATTTCCCTTTTTTAATGGCAAAAAGGTATGCATTCCCCTTATTTTCAGGCAAAAAGGCAGAAATTCCCCGTATTTTGAAGCAAAATTGCAGAAATTCCCCTAATTGTGGGGCAAAAAGACAGAAATTCTCCTTATTTTGGGGCAAAACTCAGAAATTCCACTTATTTTGGGGCCAAATTCCAGAAATTTCCCTTATTTTGGGGCAAAATTGCAGAAATTTCACTTATTTTGGGGCAAAATTGCAGAAATTTCACTTATTTCAGGGAAAAAATGCAGAAATTTTCCTTATTTTTGGGCAAAAATGCAGAAATTCCTAATATTTTGTTGCAAAAATGCATAAATTCCTAATATTTTGTTTCAAAAATGCAGAAATTTCCCTTATTTTGAGGTAAAAAGGCTGTAATTTCCCTTATATGGGTGCAAAAACACAGAAATTTCCCTTATTTTGCGGCAAAATTGCAGAAATTTCACTTATTTCAGGGAAAAAAAGGCAGAAATTTTCCTTATTTTGGGGCAAAAAACAGAAATTCCCATTATTTTGGGGCAAAAAGGCAGAAATTCACCTTATTTTGGGCTAAAATTGCAGAAATTTTTCATATTTCAGGGCAAAAAGGCAGAAATTTTTCTTAATTTGGGGCAAAAATGAAGAAATTTCCCTTTTTTATGGCAAAAAGTTATGCATTCCACTTATTTTCGGGCAAAAAGCATAAATTCCCCGTATTTTAAAGCACAATTGCAGAAATTCCCCTAATTGTGGGTCAAGAAGGCAGAAATTCTTTTTATTTTGGGGCAAAACTCAGAAATTCCACTTATTTTGGGGCAAAATTCCAGAAATTTCCCTTATTTTGGGGCAAAATTGAAGAAATTTCACTTATTTTCTGGCAAAATTGCAGAAATTTCACTTATTTCAGGGAAAAAAGGCAGAAAATTTCCTTATTTTGGGGCAAAAAGGCAGAAATTCTTCATATTTTGGTGCAAAAATCAGAAATTTCCCTTATTTTGAGGTAAAATGCTGAGATTCCCCTTATTTTGGGGCAAAAGGCAGAAATTTCCCTTTTTTGGGGCAAATTTGCAGAAATTTCACTTATTTCAGGGTAATAAGTCAGAAATTTTCTTTATTATGGGGCAAAAAAACAAATTCCCTTTGTTTTGGGGGAAAAAGACAGAAATTCCACTTATTTAGAGGCAAAAAGGCAAAAGTTCCCCTTATTTTGGAGCAAAAATAAAGAAATTTCTTTTTTTATGGCAAAAAGGTATGCATTCTTCTTATTTTCGGACAAAAAGGCAGAAATTCCCTATATTTTGGGGCAAAATTACAGAAATTTCCCTAATTTCCAGCAAAAAACAGAAATTCCCCTTAATTTGAAGCAAAATTGCAGAAATTTCCTTTATTATGGGGAAAAATTGCAGAAATTTCTCTTATTTTAGGGCAAAATTGCAGAAATTTCACTAATTGTGGGGCAAAAAGGCAGAAATTCTCCTTATTTTGGGGCAAAACTCAGAAATTCCACTTATTTTGGGGCAAAATTCCAGAAATTTCCCTTATTTTGTGGCAAAATTGCAGAGATTTTACTTATTTTGGGGCAAAATTGCAGAAATTTCACTTATTTCAGGGAAAAAGGCAGAAATTTTCCTTATTTTGGGGCAAGAAGGCAGAAATTCCTAATATTTTGTGCCAAAATTCAGAAATTCCCCTTATGTTGAGGTAAAAAGGCTGAAATTCCCCTTATTTGGGGGCAAAAAGGCAGAAATTTCCCTTATATTGGAGCAAAATTGAAGAAATTTCACTTATTTCAGGGTAATAAGTAAGAAATTTTCCTTATTTTGGGGCAAAAATGACAGAAATTCCCTTTGTTTTGGGGGAAAAAGACAGAAATTCCACTTATTTAGAGGAAAAAAAGCAGAAATTCCTCTTATTTTAGGGCAAAATTGCAGAAATTTCCTTTATTTGGGGGCAAAAAACAGAAATTCCCTTTATTTTGGGGCAAAATTCCAGAAATTTCCTATATTATGGGGAAAAATTGCAGAAATTTCTTTTATTTTAGGGCAAAATTGCAGAAATATCACATATTTCAGAGAAAAAAAGCAAAAATTTTTCTTATTTTGGGGCAAAAAAGCAGAAATTCCCATTATTTTGGGGCAAAAAGGCAGAAATTCCCTTTTTTTGGGCTAAAATTGCAGAAAGTTCACATATTTCAGGGCAAAAAGGCAGAAATTTCCCTTAATTTGGGGCAAAAATGAAGAAATTTCCCTTTTTTATGGCAAAAAGGTATGCATTCCCCTTATTTTCAGGCAAAAGGCAGAAATTTCCCGTATTTTGAAGCAAAATTACATAAATGCCCCTAATTGTGGGTCAAAAAGGCAGAAATTCTCCTTATTTTGGGGCAAAACTCAGAAATTCCACTTATTTTGGGGCCAAATTCCAGAAATTTCCCTTATTTTGGGGCAAAATTGCAGAAATTTCACTTATTTTGGGGCAAAATTGCAGAAATTTCACTTATTTCAGGAAAAAAAAAGCAGAAATTTTCCTTATTTTGGGGCAAAAAAGCAGAAATTCCTAATATTTTGTGGCAAAAATGCAGAAATTCCTAATATTTTGTTGCAAAAATGCAGAAATTTCCCTTATTTTGAGGTAAAAAGGCTGAAATTCCCCATATTTAAAGGCAAAAAGGCAGAAATTTCCCTTATTTTGGGGCAAATTTGCAGAAATTTCACTTATTTCAGGGTAATAAGTCAGAAATTTTTCTTATTTTGGTGCAAAAAAGACAGAAATTCCCTTTGTTTTGGGGGGAAAAGACAGAAATTCCACTTATTTAGACGCAAAAAGGCAAAAGTTCCCCTTATTTTGGAGCAAAAATGAAGAAATTTCCCTTTTTTATGGCAAAAAGGTATGCATTCTTCTTATTTTTGGACAAAAAGGCAGAAATTCCCCATATTTTAGAACAAAAGGCAGAAATTCCTTTTATTTTGGAGCAAAATTGCAGAAATTTCCCTAATTGTGGGGCAAAAAACAGAAATTCCCCTTATTTTGAAGCAAAATTGCAGAAATTTCCTTTATTATGGGGAAAAATTGCAGAAATTTCTCTTATTTTAGGGCAAAATTGCAGAAATTTCACTAATTGTGGGGCAAAAAGGCAGAAATTCTCCTTATTTTTGGGCAAAACTCAGAAATTCCACTTATTTTGGGGCAAAATTCCAGAAATTTCCCTTATTTTGTGGCAAAATTGCAGAAATTTTACTTATTTTGGGGCAAAATTGCAGAAATTTCACTTATTTCAGGGAAAAAAGGCAGAAATTTTCCTTATTTTGGGGCAAAAAGGCAGAAATTCCTAATATTTTGTGCCAAAGTTCAGAAATTCCCCTTATTTTGAGGTAAAAAGGCTGAAATTCTCCTTATTTGGGGGCAAAAAGGCAGAAATTTCCCTTATATTGGAGCAAAATTGCAGAAATTTCACTTATTTCAGGGTAATAAGTCAGAAATTTTTCTTATTTTGGGGCAAAAATGACAGAAATTCCCTTTGTTTTGGGGGAAAAAGACAGAAATTCCACTTATTTAGTGGCAAAAAAAGCAGAAATTCCCCTTATTTTAGGGCAAAATTGCAGAAATTTCCCTTATTTGGGGGCAAAAAAACAGAAATTCCTCTTATTTTGGGGCAAAATTCCAGAAATTATCTTTATTATGGGGAAAAATTGCAGAAATTTCTTTTATTTTAGGGCACAATTGCAGAAATTTCATTTATTTCAGAGTAAAAAAGCAAAAATTTTTCTTATTTTGGGGCAAAAAGGCAGAAATTTTCATTATTTTGGGGCAAAAAGGCAGAAATTCACCTTATTTTGGGCTAAAATTGCAGAAATTTCAAATATTTCAGGGCAAAAAGGCAGAAATTTCCCTTAATTTGGGGCAAAAGTGAAGAAATTTCCCTTTTTTATGGCAAAAAGGTATGCATTCCCCTTATTTTCAGGCAAAAGGCAGAAATTTCCCGTATTTTGAAGCAAAATTACATAAATGCCCCTAATTGTGGGTCAAAAAGGCAGAAATTCTCCTTATTTTGGGGCAAAACTGAGAAATTCCACTTATTTTGGGGCCAAATTCCAGAAATTTCCCTTATTTTGGGGCAAAATTGCAGAAATTTCACTTATTTTGGGGCAAAATTGCAGAAATTTCACTTATTTCAGGAAAAAAAAGCAGAAATTTTCCTTATTTTGGGGCAAAAAAGCAGAAATTCCTAATATTTTGTGGCAAAAATGCAGAAATTCCTAATATTTTGTTGCAAAAATGCAGAAATTTCCCTTATTTTGAGGTAAAAAGGCTGAAATTCCCCATATTTAAAGGCAAAAAGGCAGAAATTTCCCTTATTTTGGGGCAAATTTGCAGAAATTTCACTTATTTCAGGGTAATAAGTCAGAAATTTTTCTTATTTTGGTGCAAAAAAGACAGAAATTCCCTTTGTTTTGGGGGGAAAAGACAGAAATTCCACTTATTTAGAGGCAAAAAGGCAAAAGTTCCCCTTATTTTGGAGCAAAAATGAAGAAATTTCCCTTTTTTATGGCAAAAAGGTATGCATTCTTCTTATTTTTGGACAAAAAGGCAGAAATTCCCCATATTTTAGAACAAAAGGCAGAAATTCCTTTTATTTTGGAGCAAAATTGCAGAAATTTCCCTAATTGTGGGGCAAAAAACAGAAATTCCCCTTATTTTGAAGCAAAATTGCAGAAATTTCCTTTATTATGGGGAAAAATTGCAGAAATTTCTCTTATTTAAGGCAAAATTGCAGAAATTTCACTAATTGTGGGGCAAAAAGGCAGAAATTCTCCTTATTTTGGGGCAAAACTCAGAAATTCCACTTATTTTGGGGCAAAATTCCAGAAATTTCCCTTATTTTGTGGCAAAATTGCAGAAATTTTACTTATTTTGGGGCAAAATTGCAGAAATTTCACTTATTTCAGGGAAAAAAGGCAGAAATTTTCCTTATTTTGGGGCAAAAAGGCAGAAATTCCTAATATTTTGTGCCAAAGTTCAGAAATTCCCCTTATTTTGAGGTAAAAAGGCTGAAATTCTCCTTATTTGGGGGCAAAAAGGCAGAAATTTCCCTTATATTGGAGCAAAATTGCAGAAATTTCACTTATTTCAGGGTAATAAGTCAGAAATTTTTCTTATTTTGGGGCAAAAATGACAGAAATTCCCTTTGTTTTGGGGGAAAAAGACAGAAATTCCACTTATTTAGTGGCAAAAAAAGCAGAAATTCCCCTTATTTTAGGGCAAAATTGCAGAAATTTCCCTTATTTGGGGGCAAAAAAACAGAAATTCCTCTTATTTTGGGGCAAAATTCCAGAAATTATCTTTATTATGGGGAAAAATTGCAGAAATTTCTTTTATTTTAGGGCAAAATTGCAGAAATTTCATTTATTTCAGAGAAAAAAAGCAAAAATTTTTCTTATTTTGGGGCAAAAAGGCAGAAATTTTCATTATTTTGGGGCAAAAAGGCAGAAATTCACCTTATTTTGGGCTAAAATTGCAGAAATTTCAAATATTTCAGGGCAAAAAGGCAGAAATTTCCCTTTTTTGGGGCAAAAGTGAAGAAATTTCCCTTTTTTAATGGCAAAAAGGTATGCATTCCCCTTATTTTCAGGCAAAAAGGCAGAAATTCCCCGTATTTTGAAGCAAAATTGCAGAAATTCCCCTAATTGTGGGGCAAAAAGACAGAAATTCTCCTTATTTTGGGGCAAAACTCAGAAATTCCACATATTTTGGGGCCAAATTCCAGAAATTTCCCTTATTTTGGGGCAAAATTGCAGAAATTTCACTTATTTTGGGGCAAAATTGCAGAAATTTCACTTATTTCAGGGAAAAAAAGCAGAAATTTTCCTTATTTTTGGGCAAAAATGCAGAAATTCCTAATATTTTGTTGCAAAAATGCATAAATTTTTAATATTTTGTTTCAAAAATGCAGAAATTTCCCTTATTTTGAGGTTAAAAGGCTGTATTTCCCTTATATGGGTGCAAAAAGACAGAAATTTCCCTTATTTTGCGGCAAAATTGCAGAAATTTCACTTATTCCAGGGAAAAAAAGGCAGAAATTTTCCTTATTTTGGGGCAAAAAACAGAAATTCCCATTATTTTGGGGCAAAAAGGCAGAAATTCACCTTATTTTGGGCTAAAATTGCAGAAATTTTTCATATTTCAGGGCAAAAAGGCAGAAATTTTTATTAATTTGGGGCAAAAATGAAGAAATTTCCCTTTTTTTATGGCAAAAAGTTATGCATTCCACTTATTTTCGGGCAAAAAGCAGAAATTCCCCGTATTTTAAAGCACAATTGCAGAAATTCCCCTAATTGTGGGGCAAGAAGGCAGAAATTCTTTTTATTTTGGGGCAAAACTCAGAAATTCCACTTATTTTGGGGCAAAATTCCAGAAATTTCCCTTATTTTGGGGCAAAATTGAAGAAATTTCACTTATTTTCTGGCAAAATTGCAGAAATTTCACTTATTTCAGGGAAAAAAGTCAGAAAATTTCCTTATTTTGGGGCAAAAAGGCAGAAATTCTTCATATTTTGGTGCAAAAATCAGAAATTTCCCTTATTTTGAGGTAAAATGCTGAAATTCCCCTTATTTTGGGGCAAAAGGCAGAAATTTCCCTTTTTTGGGGCAAATTTGCAGAAATTTCACTTATTTCAGGGTAATAAGTCAGAAATTTTCTTTATTATGGGGCAAAAAAACAGAAATTCCCTTTGTTTTGGGGGAAAAAGACAGAAATTCCACTTATTTAGAGGCAAAAAGGCAAAAGTTCCCCTTATTTTGGAGCAAAAAGAAAGAAATTTTTTTATGGCAAAAAGGTATGCATTGTTCTTATTTTCGGACAAAAAGGCAGAAATTCCCTATATTTTGGGGCAAAATTACAGAAATTTCCCTAATTTCCAGCAAAAAACAGAAATTCCCCTTAATTTGAAGCAAAATTGCAGAAATTTCCTTTATTATGGGGAAAAATTGCAGAAATTTCTCTTATTTTAGGGCAAAATTGCAGAAATTTCACTAATTGTGGGGCAAAAAGGCAGGAATTCTCCTTATTTTGGGGCAAAACTCAGAAATTCCACTTATTTTGGGGCAAAATTCCAGAAATTTCCCTTATTTTGTGGCAAAATTGCAGAAATTTTACTTATTTTGGGGCAAAATTGCAGAAATTTCACTTATTTCAGGGAAAAAGGCAGAAATTTTCCTTATTTTGGGGCAAGAAGGCAGAAATTCCTAATATTTTGTGCCAAAATTCAGAAATTCCCCTTATTTTGAGGTAAAAAGGCTGAAATTCCCCTTATTTGGGGGCAAAAAGGAAAAAATTTCCCTTATATTGGAGCAAAATTGAAGAAATTTCACTTATTTCAGGGTAATAAGTCAGAAATTTTTCTTATTTTGGGGCAAAAAATATAGAAATTGCCTTTGTTTTGGGGGAAAAAGACAGAAATTCCACTTATTTAGAGGCAAAAAAGGCAAAAGTTCTCCTTATTTTGGAGCAAAAATGAGGAATTTTCCCTTTTTTATGACAAAAAGGTATGCATTCTTCTTATTTTCAGACAAAAACGCAGAAATTCCCCATATTTTGGGGCAAAAGGCAGAAATTCCACTTATTTTGGGGTAAAATTGCAGAAATTTCCCTAATTGTGGGGCAAAAAACAGAAATTCCCCTTATTTTGGGGCAAAATTGCAGAAATTTCCCTTATTATGGGGAAAAATTGCAGAAATTTCCCTTATTTTAGGGCAAAATTGCAGAAATTTCATTAATTGTGGGGCAAAAAAGCAGAAATTCTCCTTATTTTGGGCAAAACTCAGAAATTCCACTTATTTTCGGGCAAAATTCCCGAAATTTCCCTTATTTGGGGGCAAAATTGCAAAATTTTACTTATTTTGGGGCAAAATTGCAGAAATTTCACTTATTTCAGGGAAAAAATGCAGAAATTTTTTTTATTTTGGAGCAAAAACGCAGAAATTCCTAATATTTTGTGCCAAAATTCAGAAATTCCTTTTATTTTGAGGTAAAAACGCTGAAATTCCCTTTATTTGGGGGCAAAAAGGCAGAAATTTCTTTTATATTGGGGCAAAATTGCAGAAATTTCACTATTTCAGGGTAATAAGTCAGAAATTTTCCTTATTTTGGGGCAAAAATGACAGAAATTCCCTTTGTTTTGGCGGAAAAAGACAGAAATTCCACTTATTTAAAGGCAAAAATGCAGAAATTCTCCTTATTTTAGGGTAAAATTGCAGAAATTTTTCTTATTTGGGGGCAAAAAAACAGAAATTCTTATTATTTTGGGGCAAAATTCCTGAAATTTCCCTAATTATGGGGAAAAATTGCAAAAATTTCCCTTATTTTAGGGCAAAATTGCAGAAATTTCACTTATTTCAGAGAATAAAGGAAAAAATTTTTCTTATTTTGGGGCAAAAATCAGAAATTCCCATTATTTTGGGGCAAAAAGGCAGAAATTCACCTTATTTTGGGCTAAAATTGCTGAAATTTCACATATTTCAGGGCAAAAAAGCAGAAATTTCCCTTAATTTGGGGCAAAATGAAGAAATTTCCCTTTTTATGGCAAAAAGGTATGCATTCCCCTTATTTTCGGGTAAAAAAGCAGAAATTCCCCGTATTTTGGAGCAAAATTGCAGAAATTTCCCTAATTGTGGGGCAGAAATGCAGAAATTCTCCTTATTTTTGGGCAAAACTCAGAAATTCCACTTATTTTGTGGCAAAATTGCAGAAATTTTACTTATTTTGGGGCAAAATTGCAAAAATTTCACTTATTTTGGGGCAAAATTGCAGAAATTTCACTTATTTCAGGGAAAAAAGGCAGAAATTTTCCTTATTTTGGAGCAAAAAGGCAGAAATTCTCCATATTTTGGTGCAAAAATCAGAAATTTCTTTTATTTTGAGGTAAAATGCTGAAATTCCCCATATTTTGAAGCAAAAGGCAGAAATTTCCCTTTTTTGGGGGCAAATTTGCAGAAATTTCACTTATTTCAGGGAAAAAAAGGCAGAAATTTTCCTTATTTTTTGGCAAAAGGGCAGAAATTCCTAATATTTTGTGGCAAAAATGCAGAAATTTTTAATAATTTGTTGCAAAAATGCAGAAATTTCCCTTATTTTGAGGTAAAAAGGCTGAAATTCCCCTTATTTGGGGGCAAAAAGGCAGAAATTTTTCTTATTTTGGGGCAAATTTGCAGAAATTTCACTTATTTCAGGGTAATAAGTCAGAAATTTTTCTTATTTTGGGGCAAAAAATATAGAAATTGCCTTTGTTTTGGGGGAAAAAGACAGAAATTCCACTTATTTAGAGGCAAAAAGGCAAAAGTTCCCCTTATTTTGGAGCAAAAATGAGGAAATTTCCCTTATTTATGACAAAAATGTATGCATTCTTCTTATTTTCAGACAAAAAGGCAGAAATTCCCCATATTTTGGGGCAAAAGGCAGAAATTCTCCTTATTTTGGGGCAAAATTGCAGAAATTTCCCTAATTGTGGGGCAAAAAACAGAAATTCCCCTTATTTTGGGGCAAAATTGCAGAAATTTCCCTTATTATGGGGAAAAATTGCTGAAATTTCGCTTATTTAAGGCAAAATTGCAGAAATTTCCCTCATTTTAGGGCAAAATTGCAGAAATTTCACTAATTGTTGTGCAAAAAGGCAGAAATTCTCCTTATTTTGGGGCAAAACTCAGAAATTCCACTTATTTTGGGGCAAAATTGGAGAAATATCCCTTATTTTGGGGCAAAATTGCAGAAATTTTACTTATTTTTTAGAAAAAATTGCAGAAATTGCACTTATTTCAGGGAAAAAAGGCAGAAATTTTCCTTATTTTGGGGCAAAAACGCAGAAATTCCTAATATTTGTGCCAAAATTCAAAAATTCCCCTTATTTTGAGGTAAAAACGCTGAAATTCCCCTTATTTGATGGCTAAAAGGCAGAAATTTCCTTTATATTAGGGCAAAATTGCAGATATTTCACTTATTTCAGGGTAATAAGTCAGAAATTTTCCTTATTTTGGGGCAAAAAGTACAGAAATTCCCTTTGTTTTGGGGAAAAAAACAGAAATTCCACTCATTTAGAGGCAAAAAAACAGAAATTCCCTTTGTTTTGGGGGAAAAAGACAGAAATTCCACTTATTTAGAGGCAAAAAGGCAAAAGTTCCCCTTATTTTGGAGCAAAAATAAAGAAATTTCTTTTTTTATGGCAAAAAGGTATGCATTCTTCTTATTTTCAGACAAAAAGGCAGAAATTCCCTATATTTTGGGGCAAAATTACAGAAATTTCCCTAATTTCCAGCAAAAAACAGAAATTCCCCTTAATTTGAAGCAAAATTGCAGAAATTTCCTTTATTATGGGGAAAAATTGCAGAAATTTCTCTTATTTTAGGGCAAAATTGCAGAAATTTCACTAATTGTGGGGCAAAAAGGCAGAAATTCTCCTTATTTTGGGGCAAAACTCAGAAATTCCACTTATTTTGGGGCAAAATTCCAGAAATTTCCCTTATTTTGTGGCAAAATTGCAGAGATTTTACTTATTTTGGGGCAAAATTGCAGAAATTTCACTTATTTCAGGGAAAAAGGCAGAAATTTTCCTTATTTTGGGGCAAGAAGGCAGAAATTCCTAATATTTTGTGCCAAAATTCAGAAATTCTCCTTATTTTGAGGTAAAAAGGCTGAAATTCCCTTTATTTGGGGGCAAAAAGGCAGAAATTTCCCTTATATTGGAGCAAAATTGAAGAAATTTCACTTATTTCAGGGTAATAAGTAAGAAATTTTCCTTATTTTGGGGCAAAAATGACAGAAATTCCCTTTGTTTTGGGGGAAAAAGACAGAAATTCCACTTATTTAGAGGAAAAAAAGCAGAAATTCCTCTTATTTTAGGGCAAAATTGCAGAAATTTCCTTTATTTGGGGGCAAAAAACAGAAATTCCCTTTATTTTGGGGCAAAATTCCAGAAATTTCCTATATTATGGGGAAAAATTGCAGAAATTTCTTTTATTTTAGGGCAAAATTGCAGAAATATCACATATTTCAGAGAAAAAAAGCAAAAATTTTTCTTATTTTGGGGCAAAAATGCAGAAATTCCCATTATTTTGGGGCAAAAAGGCAGAAATTCCCTTTTTTTGGGCTAAAATTGCAGAAATTTCACATATTTCAGGGCAAAAAGGCAGAAATTTCCCTTAATTTGGGGCAAAAATGAAGAATTTCCCTTTTTTATGGCAAAAAGGTATGCATTCCCCTTATTTTCAGGCAAAAGGCAGAAATTTCCCGTATTTTGAAGCAAAATTACATAAATGCCCCTAATTGTGGGTCAAAAAGGCAGAAATTCTCCTTATTTTGGGGCAAAACTCAGAAATTCCACTTATTTTGGGGCCAAATTCCAGAGATTTCCCTTATTTTGGGGCAAAATTGCAGAAATTTCACTTATTTTGGGGCAAAATTGCAGAAATTTCACTTATTTCAGGAAAAAAAAAAGCAGAAATTTTCCTTATTTTGGGGCAAAAAAGCAGAAATTCCTAATATTTTGTGGCAAAAATGCAGAAATTCCTAATATTTTGTTGCAAAAATGCAGAAATTTCCCTTATTTTGAGGTAAAAAGGCTGAAATTCCCCATATTTAAGGGCAAAAAGGCAGAAATTTCCCTTATTTTGGGGCAAATTTGCAGAAATTTCACTTATTTCAGGGTAATAAGTCAGAAATTTTTCTTATTTTGGTGCAAAAAAGACAGAAATTCCCTTTGTTTTGGGGGAAAAAGACAGAAATTCCACTTATTTAGAGGCAAAAATGCAAAAGTTCCCCTTATTTTGGAGCAAAAATGAAGAAATTTCCCTTTTTTATGGCAAAAAGGTATGCATTCTTCTTATTTTTGGACAAAAAGGCAGAAATTCCCCATATTTTAGAACAAAAGGCAGAAATTCCTTTTATTTTGGAGCAAAATTGCAGAAATTTCCCTAATTGTGGGGCAAAAAACAGAAATTCCCCTTATTTTGAAGCAAAATTGCAGAAATTTCCTTTATTATGGGGAAAAATTGCAGAAATTTCTCTTATTTTAGGGAAAAATTGCAGAAATTTCACTAATTGTGGGGCAAAAAGGCAGAAATTCTCCTTATTTTGGGGCAAAACTCAGAAATTCCACTTATTTTGGGGCAAAATTCCAGAAATTTCCCTTATTTTGTGGCAAAATTGCAGAAATTTTACTTATTTTGGGGCAAAATTGCAGAAATTTCACTTATTTCAGGGAAAAAAGGCAGAAATTTTCCTTATTTTTGGGCAAAAAGGCAGAAATTCCTAATATTTTGTGCCAAAGTTCAGAAATTCCCCTTATTTTGAGGTAAAAAGGCTGAAATTCTCCTTATTTGGGGGCAAAAAGGCAGAAATTTCCCTTATATTGGAGCAAAATTGCAGAAATTTCACTTATTTCAGGGTAATAAGTCAGAAAGTTTTCTTATTTTGGGGCAAAAATGACAGAAATTCCCTTTGTTTTGGGGGAAAAAGACAGAAATTCCACTTATTTAGAGGCAAAAAAAGCAGAAATTCCCCTTATTTTAGGGCAAAATTGCAGAAATTTCCCTTATTTGGGGGCAAAAAACCAGAAATTCCTCTTATTTTGGGGCAAAATTCCAGAAATTATCTTTATTATGGGAAAAAATTGCAGAAATTTCTTTTATTTTAGGGCAAAATTGCAGAAATTTCATTTATTTCAGAGAAAAAAAGCAAAAATTTTTCTTATTTTGGGGCAAAAATGCAGAAATTTTCATTATTTTGGGGCAAAAAGGCAGAAATTCACCTTATTTTGGGCTAAAATTGCAGAAATTTCAAATATTTCAGGGCAAAAAGGCAGAAATTTCCCTTTTTTGGGGCAAAAGTGAAGAAATTTCCCTTTTTTAATGGCAAAAATGTATGCATTCCCCTTATTTTCAGGCAAAAAGGCAGAAATTCCCCGTATTTTGAAGCAAAATTGCAGAAATTCCCCTAATTGTGGGGCAAAAAGACAGAAATTCTCCTTATTTTGGGGCAAAACTCAGAAATTCCACTTATTTTGGGGCCAAATTCCAGAAATTTCCCTTATTTTGGGGCAAAATTGCAGAAATTTCACTTATTTTGGGGCAAAATTGCAGAAATTTCACTTATTTCAGGGAAAAAAAGGCAGAAATTTTCCTTATTTTGGGGCAAAAAACAGAAATTCCCATTATTTTGGGGCAAAAAGGCAGAAATTCACCTTATTTTGGGCTAAAATTGCAGAAATTTTTCATATTTCAGGGCAAAAAGGCAGAAATTTTTCTTAATTTGTGGCAAAAATGAAGAAATTTCCCTTTTTTATGGCAAAAAGTTATGAATTCCACTTATTTTCGGGCAAAAAGCAGAAATTCCCCGTATTTTAAAGCACAATTGCAGAAATTCCCCTAATTGTGGGGCAAGAAGGAAGAAATTCTTTTTATTTTGGGGCAAAACTCAGAAATTCCACTTATTTTCGGGCAAAATTCAAAAAATTTCCCTTATTTTGGGGCAAAATTGAAGAAATTTCACTTATTTTCTGGCAAAATTGCAGAAATTTCACTTATTTCAGGGAAAAAAGGCAGAAAATTTCTTTATTTTGGGGCAAAAAGGCAGAAATTCTTCATATTTTGGTGCAAAAATCAGAAATTTCCCTTATTTTGAGGTAAAATGCTGAAATTCCCCTTATTTTGGGGCAAAAGGCAGAAATTTCCCTTTTTTGGGGCAAATTTGCAGAAATTTCACTTATTTCAGGGTAATAAGTCAGAAATTTTCTTTATTATGGGGCAAAAAAACAGAAATTCCCTTTGTTTTGGGGGAAAAAGACAGAAATTCCACTTATTTAGAGGCAAAAAGGCAAAAGTTCCCCTTATTTTGGAGCAAAAAGAAAGAAATTTTTTTTATGGCAAAAACGTATGCATTGTTCTTATTTTCGGACAAAAAGGCAGAAATTCCCTATATTTTGGGGCAAAATTACAGAAATTTCCCTAATTTCCAGCAAAAAACAGAAATTCCCCATAATTTGAAGCAAAATTGCAGAAGTTTCCTTTATTATGGGGAAAAATTGCAGAAATTTCTCTTATTTTAGGGTAAAATTGCAGAAATTTCACTAATTGTGGGGCAAAAAGGCAGAAATTCTCCTTATTTTGGGGCAAAACTCAGAAATTCCACTTATTTTGGGGCAAAATTCCAGAAATTTCCCTTATTTTGTGGCAAAATTGCAGAAATTTTACTTATTTTGGGGCAAAATTGCAGAAATTTCACTTATTTCAGGGAAAAAGGCAGAAATTTTCCTTATTTTGGGGCAAGAAGGCAGAAATTCCTAATATTTTATGCCAAAATTCAGAAATTCCCCTTATTTTGAGGTAAAAAGGCTGAAATTCCCCTTATTTGGGGGCAAAAAGGAAGAAATTTCCCTTATATTGGAGCAAAATTGAAGAAATTTCACTTATTTCAGGGTAATAAGTCAGAGATTTTTCTTATTTTGGGGCAAAAAATATAGAAATTGCCTTTGTTTTGGGGGAAAAAGACAGAAATTCCACTTATTTAGAGGCAAAAAGGCAAAAGTTCCCCTTATTTTGGAGCAAAAATGAGGAAATTTCCCTTTTTTATGACAAAAAGGTATGCATTCTTCTTATTTTCAGACAAAAACGCAGAAATTCCCCATATTTTGGGGCAAAAGGCAGAAATTCCCCTTATTTTGGGGTAAAATTGCAGAAATTTCCCTAATTGTGGGGCAAAAAACAGAAATTCCCCTTATTTTGGGGCAAAATTGCAGAAATTTCCCTTATTATGGGGAAAAATTGCAGAAATTTCCCTTATTTTAGGGCAAAATTGCAGAAATTTCATTAATTGTGGGGCAAAAAAGCAGAAATTCTCCTTATTTTGGGCAAAACTCAGAAATTCCACTTATTTTCGGGCAAAATTCCCGAAATTTCCCTTATTTGGGGGCAAAATTGCAAAATTTTACTTATTTTGGGGCAAAATTGCAGAAATTTCACTTATTTCAGGGAAAAAATGCAGAAATTTTTTTTATTTTGGGGCAAAAACGCAGAAATTCCTAATATTTTGTGCCAAAATTCAGAAATTCCTTTTATTTTGAGGTAAAAAGGCTGAAATTCCCTTTATTTGGGGGCAAAATGCCGAAATTCTTTTATATTGGGGCAAAATTGCAGAAATTTCACTATTTCAGGGTAATAAGTCAGAAATTTTCCTTATTTTGGGGCAAAAATGACAGAAATTCCCTTTGTTTTGGCGGAAAAAGACAGAAATTCCACTTATTTAAAGGCAAAAATGCAGAAATTCTCCTTATTTTAGGGTAAAATTGCAGAAATTTTTCTTATTTGGGGGCAAAAAAACAGAAATTCTTTTTATTTTGGGGCAAAATTCCTGAAATTTCCCTAATTATGGGGAAAAATTGCAAAAATTTCCCTTATTTTAGGGCAAAATTGCAGAAATTTCACTTATTTCAGAGAATAAAGGAAAAAATTTTTCTTATTTTGGGGCAAAAATCAGAAATTCCCATTATTTTGGGGCAAAAAGGCAGAAATTCACCTTATTTTGGGCTAAAATTGCTGAAATTTCACATATTTCAGGGCAAAAAAGCAGAAATTTCCCTTAATTTGGGGCAAAATGAAGAAATTTCCCTTTTTATGGCAAAAAGGTATGCATTCCCCTTATTTTCGGGTAAAAAAGCAGAAATTCCCTGTATTTTGGAGCAAAATTGCAGAAATTTCCCTAATTGTGGGGCAGAAATGCAGAAATTCTCCTTATTTTTGGGCAAAACTCAGAAATTCCACTTATTTTGGGGCAAAATTCCAGAAATTTCCCTTATTTTGGGGCAAAATTGCAAAAATTTCACTTATTTTGGGGCAAAATTGCAGAAATTTCACTTATTTCAGGGAAAAAAGGCAGAAATTTTCCTTATTTTGGAGCAAAAAGGCAGAAATTCTCCATATTTTGGTGCAAAAATCAGAAATTTCTTTTATTTTGAGGTAAAATGCTGAAATTCCCCATATTTTGAAGCAAAAGGCAGAAATTTCCCTTTTTTGGGGGCAAATTTGCAGAAATTTCACTTATTTCAGTGAAAAAAAGGCAGAAATTTTCCTTATTTTTTGGCAAAAGGGCAGAAATTCCTAATATTTTGTGGCAAAAATGCAGAAATTTTTAATAATTTGTTGCAAAAATGCAGAAATTTCCCTTATTTTGAGGTAAAAAGGCTGAAATTCCCCTTATTTGGGGGCAAAAAGGCAGAAATTTTTCTTATTTTGGGGCAAATTTGCAGAAATTTCACTTATTTCAGGGTAATAAGTCAGAAATTTTTCTTATTTTGGGGCAAAAAATATAGAAATTGCCTTTGTTTTGGGGGAAAAAGACAGAAATTCCACTTATTTAGAGGCAAAAAGGCAAAAGTTCCCCTTATTTTGGAGCAAAAATGAGGAAATTTCCCTTATTTATGACAAAAATGTATGCATTCTTCTTATTTTCAGACAAAAAGGCAGAAATTCCCCATATTTTGGGGCAAAAGGCAGAAATTCTCCTTATTTTGGGGCAAAATTGCAGAAATTTCCCTAATTGTGGGGCAAAAAACAGAAATTCCCCTTATTTTGGGGCAAAATTGCAGAAATTTCCCTTATTATGGGGAAAAATTGCTGAAGTTTCGCTTATTTAAGGCAAAATTGCAGAAATTTCTCTCATTTTAGGGCAAAATTGCAGAAATTTCACTAATTGTTGTGCAAAAAGGCAGAAATTCTCCTTATTTTGGGGCAAAACTCAGAAATTCCACTTATTTTGGGGCAAAATTGCAGAAATATCCCATATTTTGGGGCAAAATTGCAGAAATTTTACTTATTTTTTAGAAAAAATTGCAGAAATTGCACTTATTTCAGGGAAAAAAGGCAGAAATTTTCCTTATTTTGGGGCAAAAACGCAGAAATTCCTAATATTTGTGCCAAAATTCAAAAATTCCCCTTATTTTGAGGTAAAAACGCTGAAATTCCCCTCATTTGATGGCTAAAAGGCAGAAATTTCCTTTATATTAGGGCAAAATTGCAGATATTTCACTTATTTCAGGGTAATAAGTCAGAAATTTTCCTTATTTTGGGGCAAAAAGTACAGAAATTCCCTTTGTTTTGGGGAAAAAAACAGAAATTCCACTCATTTAGAGGCAAAAAAACAGAAATTCCCTTTGTTTTGGGGGAAAAAGACAGAAATTCCACTTATTTAGAGGCAAAAAGGCAAAAGTTCCCCTTATTTTGGAGCAAAAATAAAGAAATTTCTTTTTTTATGGCAAAAAGGTATGCATTCTTCTTATTTTCGGACAAAAAGGCAGAAATTCCCCATATTTTGGGGCAAAAGGCAGAAATTCCCCTTATTTTGGGGTAAAATTGCAGAAATTTCCCTAATTGTGGGGCAAAAAAAAAAATTCCCCTTATTTTGGGGCAAAATTGCAGAAATTTCCCTTATTATGGGGAAAAATTGCAGAAATTTCCCTTATTTTAGGGCAAAATTGCAGAAATTTCATTAATTGGGGGGCAAAAAAGCAGAAATTCTCCTTATTTTGGGCAAAACTCAGAAATTCCACTTATTTTCGGGCAAAATTCCCGAAATTTCCCTTATTTGGGGGCAAAATTGCAAAATTTTACTTATTTTGGGGCAAAATTGCAGAAATTTCACTTATTTCAGGGAAAAAATGCAGAAATTTTTTTTATTTTGGGGCAAAAACGCAGAAATTCCTAATATTTTGTGCCAAAATTCAGAAATTCCTTTTATTTTGAGGTAAAAAGGCTGAAATTCCCTTTATTTGGGGGCAAAATGCAGAAATTCTTTTATATTGGGGCAAAATTGCAGAAATTTCACTATTTCAGTGTAATAAGTCAGAAATTTTCCTTATTTTGGGGCAAAAATGACAGAAATTCCCTTTGTTTTGGCGGAAAAAGACAGAAATTCCACTTATTTAAAGGCAAAAATGCAGAAATTCTCCTTATTTTAGGGTAAAATTGCAGAAATTTTTCTTATTTGGGGGCAAAAAAACAGAAATTCTTTTTATTTTGGGGCAAAATTCCTGAAATTTCCCTAATTATGGGGAAAAATTGCAAAAATTTCCCTTATTTTAGGGCAAAATTGCAGAAATTTCACTTATTTCAGAGAATAAAGGAAAAAATTTTTCTTATTTTGGGGCAAAAATCAGAAATTCCCATTATTTTGGGGCAAAAAGGCAGAAATTCACCTTATTTTGGGCTAAAATTGCTGAAATTTCACATATTTCAGGGCAAAAAAGCAGAAATTTCCCTTAATTTGGGGCAAAATGAAGAAATTTCCCTTTTTATGGCAAAAAGGTATGCATTCCCCTTATTTTCGGGTAAAAAAGCAGAAATTCCCCGTATTTTGGAGCAAAATTGCAGAAATTTCCCTAATTGTGGGGCAGAAATGCAGAAATTCTCCTTATTTTTGGGCAAAACTCAGAAATTCCACTTATTTTGGGGCAAAATTCCAGAAATTTCCCTTATTTTGGGGCAAAATTGCAAAAATTTCACTTATTTTGGGGCAAAATTGCAGAAATTTCACTTATTTCAGGGAAAAAAGGCAGAAATTTTCCTTATTTTGGAGCAAAAAGGCAGAAATTCTCCATATTTTGGTGCAAAAATCAGAAATTTCTTTTATTTTGAGGTAAAATGCTGAAATTCCCCATATTTTGAAGCAAAAGGCAGAAATTTCCCTTTTTTGGGGGCAAATTTGCAGAAATTTCACTTATTTCAGGGAAAAAAAGGCAGAAATTTTCCTTATTTTTTGGCAAAAGGGCAGAAATTCCTAATATTTTGTGGCAAAAATGCAGAAATTTTTAATAATTTGTTGCAAAAATGCAGAAATTTCCCTTATTTTGAGGTAAAAAGGCTGAAATTCCCCTTATTTGGGGGCAAAAAGGCAGAAATTTTTCTTATTTTGGGGCAAATTTGCAGAAATTTCACTTATTTCAGGGTAATAAGTCAGAAATTTTTCTTATTTTGGGGCAAAAAATATAGAAATTGCCTTTGTTTTGGGGGAAAAAGACAGAAATTCCACTTATTTAGAGGCAAAAAGGCAAAAGTTCCCCTTATTTTGGAGCAAAAATGAGGAAATTTCCCTTATTTATGACAAAAATGTATGCATTCTTCTTATTTTCAGACAAAAAGGCAGAAATTCCCCATATTTTGGGGCAAAAGGCAGAAATTCTCCTTATTTTGGGGCAAAATTGCAGAAATTTCCCTAATTGTGGGGCAAAAAACAGAAATTCCCCTTATTTTGGGGCAAAATTGCAGAAATTTCCCTTATTATGGGGAAAAATTGCTGAAATTTCGCTTATTTAAGGCAAAATTGCAGAAATTTCTCTCATTTTAGGGCAAAATTGCAGAAATTTCACTAATTGTTGTGCAAAAAGGCAGAAATTCTCCTTATTTTGGGGCAAAACTCAGAAATTCCACTTATTTTGGGGCAAAATTGCAGAAATAGCCCATATTTTGGGGCAAAATTGCAGAAATTTTACTTATTTTTTAGAAAAAATTGCATAAATTGCACTTATTTCAGGGAAAAAAGGCAGAAATTTTCCTTATTTTGGGGCAAAAACGCAGAAATTCCTAATATTTGTGCCAAAATTCAAAAATTCCCCTTATTTTGAGGTAAAAACGCTGAAATTCCCCTCATTTGATGGCTAAAAGGCAGAAATATCCTTTATATTAGGGCAAAATTGCAGATATTTCACTTATTTCAGGGTAATAAGTCAGAAATTTTCCTTATTTTGGGGCAAAAAGTACAGAAATTCCCTTTGTTTTGGGGAAAAAAACAGAAATTCCACTCATTTAGAGGCAAAAAAACAGAAATTCCCTTTGTTTTGGGGGAAAAAGACAGAAATTCCACTTATTTAGAGGCAAAAAGGCAAAAGTTCCCCTTATTTTGGAGCAAAAATAAAGAAATTTCTTTTTTTATGGCAAAAAGGTATGCATTCTTCTTATTTTCGGACAAAAAGGCAGAAATTCCCTATATTTTGGGGCAAAATTACAGAAATTTCCCTAATTTCCAGCAAAAAACAGAAATTCCCCTTAATTTGAAGCAAAATTGCAGAAATTTCCTTTATTATGGGGAAAAATTGCAGAAATTTCTCTTATTTTAGGGCAAAATTGCAGAAATTTCACTAATTGTGGGGCAAAAAGGCAGAAATTCTCCTTATTTTGGGGCAAAACTCAGAAATTCCACTTATTTTGGGGCAAAATTCCAGAAATTTTCCTTATTTTGTGGCAAAATTGCAGAGATTTTACTTATTTTGGGGCAAAATTGCAGAAATTTCACTTATTTCAGGGAAAAAGGCAGAAATTTTCCTTATTTTGGGGCAAGAAGGCAGAAATTCCTAATATTTTGTGCCAAAATTCAGAAATTCCCCTTATTTTGAGGTAAAAAGGCTGAAATTCCCTTTATTTGGGGGCAAAAAGGCAGAAATTTCCCTTATATTGGAGCAAAATTGAAGAAATTTCACTTATTTCAGGGTAATAAGTAAGAAATTTTCCTTATTTTGGGGCAAAAATGACAGAAATTCCCTTTGTTTTGGGGGAAAAAGACAGAAATTCCACTTATTTAGAGGAAAAAAAGCAGAAATTCCTCTTATTTTAGGGCAAAATTGCAGAAATTTCCTTTATTTGGGGGCAAAAAACAGAAATTCCCTTTATTTTGGGGCAAAATTCCAGAAATTTCCTATATTATGGGGAAAAATTGCAGAAATTTCTTTTATTTTAGGGCAAAATTGCAGAAATATCACATATTTCAGAGAAAAAAAGCAAAAATTTTTCTTAGTTTGGGGCAAAAAGCAGAAATTCCCATTATTTTGGGGCAAAAAGGCAGAAATTCCCTTTTTTTGGGCTAAAATTGCAGAAATTTCACATATTTCAGGGCAAAAAGGCAGAAATTTCCCTTAATTTGGGGCAAAAATGAAGAAATTTCCCTTTTTTATGGCAAAAAGGTATGCATTCCCCTTATTTTCAGGCAAAAAGGCAGAAATTTCCCGTATTTTGAAGCAAAATTGCAGAAATGCCCCTAATTGTGGGGCAAAAAGGCAGAAATTCTCCTTATTTTGGGGCAAAACTCAGAAATTCCACTTATTTTGGGTCCAAATTCCAGAAATTTCCCTTATTATGGGGCAAAATTGCAGAAATTTCACTTATTTTGGGGCAAAATTGCAGAAATTTCACTTATTTCAGGAAAAAAAAAGCAGAAATTTTCCTTATTTTGGGGCAAAAAAGCAGAAATTCCTAATATTTTGTGGCAAAATTGCAGAAATTCCTAATATTTTGTTGCAAAAATGCAGAAATTTCCCTTATTTTGAGGTAAAAAGGCTGAAATTCCCCATATTTAAGGGCAAAAAGGCAGAAATTTTCCTTATTTTGGGGCAAATTTGCAGAAATTTCACTTATTTCAGGGTAATAAGTCAGAAATTTTTCTTATTTTGGTGCAAAAAAGACAGAAATTCCCTTTGTTTTGGGGGAAAAAGACAGAAATTCCACTTATTTAGAGGCAAAAAGGCAAAAGTTCCCCTTATTTTGGAGCAAAAATGAAGTAATTTCCCTTTTTTATGGCAAAAAGGTATGCATTCTTCTTATTTTTGGACAAAAAGGCAGAAATTCCCCATATTTTAGAACAAAAGGCAGAAATTCCTTTTATTTTGGAGCAAAATTGCAGAAATTTCCCTAATTGTGGGGCAAAAACAGAAATTCCCCTTATTTTGAAGCAAAATTGCAGAAATTTCCTTTATTATGGGGAAAAATTGCAGAAATTTCTCTTATTTTAGGGCAAAATTGCAGAAATTTCACTAATTGTGGGGCAAAAATGCAGAAATTCTCCCTATTTTGGGGCAAAACTCAGAAATTCCACTTATTTTGGGGCAAAATCCCAGAAATTTCCCTTATTTTGTGGCAAAATTGCAGAAATTTCACTTATTTTGGGGCAAAATTGCAGAAATTTCACTTATTTCAGGGAAAAAGGCAGAAATTTTCTTTATTTTGGGGCAAGAAGGCAGAAATTCCTAATATTTTGTGCCAAAATTCAGAAATTCCCCTTATTTTGAGGTAAAAAGGCTGAAATTCCCCTTATTTGGGGGCAAAAAGGCAGAAATTTCCCTTATATTGGAGCAAAATTGAAGAAATTTCACTTATTTCAGGGTAATAAGTAAGAAATTTTCCTTATTTTGGGGCAAAAATGACAGAAATTCCCTTTGTTTTGGGGGAAAAAGACAGAAATTCCACTTATTTAGAGGAAAAAAAGCAGAAATTCCTCTTATTTTAGGGCAAAATTGCAGAAATTTCCTTTATTTGGGGGCAAAAAACAGAAATTCCCTTTATTTTGGGGCAAAATTCCAGAAATTTCCTATATTATGGGGAAAAATTGCAGAAATTTCTTTTATTTTAGGGCAAAATTGCAGAAATATCACATATTTCAGAGAAAAAAAGCAAAAATTTTTCTTAGTTTGGGGCAAAAAAGCAGAAATTCCCATTATTTTGGGGCAAAAAGGCAGAAATTCCCTTTTTTTGGGCTAAAATTGCAGAAATTTCACATATTTCAGGGCAAAAAGGCAGAAATTTCCCTTAATTTGGGGCAAAAATGAAGAAATTTCCCTTTTTTATGGCAAAAAGGTATGCATTCCCCTTATTTTCAGGCAAAAGGCAGAAATTTCCCGTATTTTGAAGCAAAATTACATAAAGGCCCCTAATTGTGGGTCAAAAAGGCAGAAATTCTCTTTATTTTGCGGCAAAACTCAGAAATTCCACTTATTTTGGGGCCAAATTCCAGAAATTTCCCTTATTTTGGGGCAAAATTGCAGAAATTTCACTTATTTTGGGGCAAAATTGCAGAAATTTCACTTATTTCAGGGTAATAAGTCAGAAATTTTTCTTATTTTGGGGCAAAAAATATAGAAATTGCCTTTGTTTTGGGGGAAAAAGACAGAAATTCCACTTATTTAGAGGCAAAAAGGCAAAAGTTCCCCTTATTTTGGAGCAAAAATGAGGAAATTTCCCTTTTTTATGACAAAAAGGTATGCATTCTTCTTATTTTCAGACAAAAACGCAGAAATTCCCCATATTTTTGGGCAAAAGGCAGAAATTCCCCTTATTTTGGGGTAAAATTGCAGAAATTTCCCTAATTGTCGGGCAAAAAACAGAAATTCCCCTTATTTTGGGGCAAAATTGCAGAAATTTCCCTTATTATGGGGAAAAATTGCAGAAATTTCCCTTATTTTAGGGCAAAATTGCAGAAATTTCATTAATTGTGGGGCAAAAAAGCAGAAATTCTCCTTATTTTGGGCAAAACTCAGAAATTCCACTTATTTTCGGGCAAAATTCCCGAAATTTCCCTTATTTGGGGGCAAAATTGCAAAATTTTACTTATTTTGGGGCAAAATTGCAGAAATTTCACTTATTTCAGGGAAAAAATGCAGAAATTTTTTTTATTTTGGGGCAAAAACGCAGAAATTCCTAATATTTTGTGCCAAAATTCAGAAATTCCTTTTATTTTGAGGTAAAAAGGCTGAAATTCCCTTTATTTGGGGGCAAAAAGGCAGAAATTTCTTTTATATTGGGGCAAAATTGCAGAAATTTCACTATTTCAGGGTAATAAGTCAGAAATTTTCCTTATTTTGGGGCAAAAATGACAGAAATTCCCTTTGTTTTGGCGGAAAAAGACAGAAATTCCAATTATTTAAAGGCAAAAATGCAGAAATTCTCCTTATTTTAGGGTAAAATTGCAGAAATTTTTCTTATTTGGGGGCAAAAAAACAGAAATTCTTTTTATTTTGGGGCAAAATTCCTGAAATTTCCCTAATTATGGGGAAAAATTGCAAAAATTTCCCTTATTTTAGGGCAAAATTGCAGAAATTTCACTTATTTCAGAGAATAAAGGAAAAAATTTTTCTTATTTTGGGGCAAAAATCAGAAATTCCCATTATTTTGGGGCAAAAAGGCAGAAATTCACCATATTTTGGGCTAAAATTGCTGAAATTTCACATATTTCAGGGCAAAAAAGCAGAAATTTCCCTTAATTTGTGGCAAAATGAAGAAATTTCCCTTTTTATGGCAAAAAGGTATGCATTCCCCTTATTTTCGGGTAAAAAAGCAGAAATTCCCCGTATTTTGGAGCAAAATTGCAGAAATTTCCCTAATTGTGGGGCAGAAATGCAGAAATTCTCCTTATTTTTGGGCAAAACTCAGAAATTCCACTTATTTTGGGGCAAAATTCCAGAAATTTCCCTTATTTTGGGGCAAAATTGCAAAAATTTCACTTATTTTGGGGCAAAATTGCAGAAATTTCACTTATTTCAGGGAAAAAAGGCAGAAATTTTCCTTATTTTGGAGCAAAAAGGCAGAAATTCTCCATATTTTGGTGCAAAAATCAGAAATTTCTTTTATTTTGAGGTAAAATGCTGAAATTCCCCATATTTTGAAGCAAAAGGCAGAAATTTCCCTTTTTTGGGGGCAAATTTGCAGAAATTTCACTTATTTCAGGGAAAAAAGGTAGAAATTTTCCTTATTTTTTGGCAAAAGGGCAGAAATTCCTAATATTTTGTGGCAAAAATGCAGAAATTTTTAATAATTTGTTGCAAAAATGCAGAAATTTCCCTTATTTTGAGGTAAAAAGGCTGAAATTCCCCTTATTTGGGGGCAAAAAGGCAGAAATTTTTCTTATTTTGGGGCAAATTTGCAGAAATTTCACTTATTTCAGGGTAATAAGTCAGAAATTTTTCTTATTTTGGGGCAAAAAATATAGAAATTGCCTTTGTTTTGGGGGAAAAAGACAGAAATTCCACTTATTTAGAGGCAAAAAGGCAAAAGTTCCCCTTATTTTGGAGCAAAAATGAGGAAATTTCCCTTATTTATGACAAAAATGTATGCATTCTTCTTATTTTCAGACAAAAAGGCAGAAATTCCCCATATTTTGGGGCAAAAGGCAGAAATTCTCCTTATTTTGGGGCAAAATTGCAGAAATTTCCCTAATTGTGGGGCAAAAAACAGAAATTCCCCTTATTTTGGGGCAAAATTGCAGAAATTTCCCTTATTATGGGGAAAAATTGCTGAAATTTCGCTTATTTAAGGCAAAATTGCAGAAATTTCCCTCATTTTAGGGCAAAATTGCAGAAATTTCACTAATTGTTGTGCAAAAAGGCAGAAATTCTCCTTATTTTGGGGCAAAACTCAGAAATTCCACTTATTTTGGGGCAAAATTGCAGAAATATCCCTTATTTTGGGGCAAAATTGCAGAAATTTTACTTATTTTTTAGAAAAAATTGCAGAAATTGCACTTATTTCAGGGAAAAAAGCAGAAATTTTCCTTATTTTGGGGCAAAAACGCAGAAATTCCTAATATTTGTGCCAAAATTCAAAAATTCCCCTTATTTTGAGGTAAAAACGCTGAAATTCCCCTTATTTGATGGCTAAAAGGCAGAAATTTCCTTTATATTAGGGCAAAATTGCAGATATTTAACTTATTTCAGGGTAATAAGTCAGAAATTTTCCTTATTTTGGGGCAAAAAGTACAGAAATTCCTTTTGTTTTGGGGAAAAAAACAGAAATTCCACTCATTTAGAGGCAAAAAAACAGAAATTCCCTTTGTTTTGGGGAAAAAAGACAGAAATTCCACTTATTTAGAGGCAAAAAGGCAAAAGTTCCCCTTATTTTGGAGCAAAAATAAAGAAATTTCTTTTTTTATGGCAAAAAGGTATGCATTCTTCTTATTTTCGGACAAAAAGGCAGAAATTCCCTATATTTTGGGGCAAAATTACAGAAATTTCCCTAATTTCCAGCAAAAAACAGAAATTCCCCTTAATTTGAAGCAAAATTGCAGAAATTTCCTTTATTATGGGGAAAAATTGCAGAAATTTCTCTTATTTTAGGGCAAAATTGCAGAAATTTCACTAATTGTGGGGCAAAAAGGCAGAAATTCTCCTTATTTTGGGGCAAAACTCAGAAATTCCACTTATTTTGGGGCAAAATTCCAGAAATTTCCCTTATTTTGTGGCAAAATTGCAGAGATTTTACTTATTTTGGGGCAAAATTGCAGAAATTTCACTTATTTCAGGGAAAAAGGCAGAAATTTTCCTTATTTTGGGGCAAGAAGGCAGAAATTCCTAATATTTTGTGCCAAAATTCAGAAATTCTCCTTATTTTGAGGTAAAAAGGCTGAAATTCCCTTTATTTGGGGGCAAAATGCAGAAATTCTTTTATATTGGGGCAAAATTGCAGAAATTTCACTATTTCAGTGTAATAAGTCAGAAATTTTCCTTATTTTGGGGCAAAAATGACAGAAATTCCCTTTGTTTTGGCGGAAAAAGACAGAAATTCCACTTATTTAAAGGCAAAAATGCAGAAATTCTCCTTATTTTAGGGTAAAATTGCAGAAATTTTTCTTATTTGGGGGCAAAAAAACAGAAATTCTTTTTATTTTGGGGCAAAATTCCTGAAATTTCCCTAATTATGGGGAAAAATTGCAAAAATTTCCCTTATTTTAGGGCAAAATTGCAGAAATTTCACTTATTTCAGAGAATAAAGGAAAAAATTTTTCTTATTTTGGGGCAAAAATCAGAAATTCCCATTATTTTGGGGCAAAAAGGCAGAAATTCACCTTATTTTGGGCTAAAATTGCTGAAATTTCACATATTTCAGGGCAAAAAAGCAGAAATTTCCCTTAATTTGGGGCAAAATGAAGAAATTTCCCTTTTTATGGCAAAAAGGTATGCATTCCCCTTATTTTCGGGTAAAAAAGCAGAAATTCCCCGTATTTTGGAGCAAAATTGCAGAAATTTCCCTAATTGTGGGGCAGAAATGCAGAAATTCTCCTTATTTTTGGGCAAAACTCAGAAATTCCACTTATTTTGGGGCAAAATTCCAGAAATTTCCCTTATTTTGGGGCAAAATTGCAAAAATTTCACTTATTTTGGGGCAAAATTGCAGAAATTTCACTTATTTCAGGGAAAAAAGCAGAAATTTTCCTTATTTTGGAGCAAAAAGGCAGAAATTCTCCATATTTTGGTGCAAAAATCAGAAATTTCTTTTATTTTGAGGTAAAATGCTGAAATTCCCCATATTTTGGGGCAAAAGGCAGAAATTTCCCTTTTTTGGGGGCAAATTTGCAGAAATTTCACTTATTTCAGGGAAAAAAAGGCAGAAATTTTCCTTATTTTTTGGCAAAAGGGCAGAAATTCCTAATATTTTGTGGCAAAAATGCAGAAATTTTTAATAATTTGTTGCAAAAATACAGAAATTTCCCTTATTTTGAGGTAAAAATGCTGAAATTCCCCTTATTTGGGGGCAAAAAGGCAGAAATTTTTCTTATTTTGGGGCAAATTTGCAGAAATTTCACTTATTTCAGGGTAATAAGTCAGAAATTTTTCTTATTTTGGGGCAAAAAATATAGAAATTGCCTTTGTTTTGGGGGAAAAAGACAGAAATTCCACTTATTTAGAGGCAAAAAGGCAAAAGTTCCCCTTATTTTGGAGCAAAAATGAGGAAATTTCCCTTATTTATGACAAAAATGTATGCATTCTTCTTATTTTCAGACAAAAAGGCAGAAATTCCCCATATTTTGGGGCAAAAGGCAGAAATTCTCCTTATTTTGGGGCAAAATTGCAGAAATTTCCCTAATTGTGGGGCAAAAAACAGAAATTCCCCTTATTTTGGGGCAAAATTGCAGAAATTTCCCTTATTATGGGGAAAAATTGCTGAAATTTCGCTTATTTAAGGCAAAATTGCAGAAATTTCCCTCATTTTAGGGCAAAATTGCAGAAATTTCACTAATTGTTGTGCAAAAAGGCAGAAATTCTCCTTATTTTGGGGCAAAACTCAGAAATTCCACTTATTTTGGGGCAAAATTGCAGAAA
This sequence comes from Micromys minutus, assembly GCF_963924665.1. Taxonomy (NCBI): domain Eukaryota; kingdom Metazoa; phylum Chordata; class Mammalia; order Rodentia; family Muridae; genus Micromys; species Micromys minutus. The sequence continues at coordinate 6,452,293 of NW_027667467.1, read as the reverse complement.
TATCCCTTATTTTGGGGCAAAATTGCAGAAATTTTACTTATTTTTTAGAAAAAATTGCAGAAATTGCACTTATTTCAGGGAAAAAAGCAGAAATTTTCCTTATTTTGGGGCAAAAACGCAGAAATTCCTAATATTTGTGCCAAAATTCAAAAATTCCCCTTATTTTGAGGTAAAAACGCTGAAATTCCCCTTATTTGATGGCTAAAAGGCAGAAATTTCCTTTATATTAGGGCAAAATTGCAGATATTTAACTTATTTCAGGGTAATAAGTCAGAAATTTTCCTTATTTTGGGGCAAAAAGTACAGAAATTCCCTTTGTTTTGGGGAAAAAAACAGAAATTCCACTCATTTAGAGGCAAAAAAACAGAAATTCCCTTTGTTTTGGGGAAAAAAGACAGAAATTCCACTTATTTAGAGGCAAAAAGGCAAAAGTTCCCCTTATTTTGGAGCAAAAATAAAGAAATTTCTTTTTTTATGGCAAAAAGGTATGCATTCTTCTTATTTTCGGACAAAAAGGCAGAAATTCCCTATATTTTGGGGCAAAATTACAGAAATTTCCCTAATTTCCAGCAAAAAACAGAAATTCCCCTTAATTTGAAGCAAAATTGCAGAAATTTCCTTTATTATGGGGAAAAATTGCAGAAATTTCTCTTATTTTAGGGCAAAATTGCAGAAATTTCACTAATTGTGGGGCAAAAAGGCAGAAATTCTCCTTATTTTGGGGCAAAACTCAGAAATTCCACTTATTTTGGGGCAAAATTCCAGAAATTTCCCTTATTTTGTGGCAAAATTGCAGAGATTTTACTTATTTTGGGGCAAAATTGCAGAAATTTCACTTATTTCAGGGAAAAAGGCAGAAATTTTCCTTATTTTGGGGCAAGAAGGCAGAAATTCCTAATATTTTGTGCCAAAATTCAGAAATTCCCCTTAATTTGAGGTAAAAAGGCTGAAATTCCCTTTATTTGGGGGCAAAAAGGCAGAAATTTCCCTTATATTGGAGCAAAATTGAAGAAATTTCACTTATTTCAGGGTAATAAGTAAGAAATTTTCCTTATTTTGGGGCAAAAATGACAGAAATTCCCTTTGTTTTGGGGGAAAAAGACAGAAATTCCACTTATTTAGAGGAAAAAAAGCAGAAATTCCTCTTATTTTAGGGCAAAATTGCAGAAATTTCCTTTATTTGGGGGCAAAAAACAGAAATTCCCTTTATTTTGGGGCAAAATTCCAGAAATTTCCTATATTATGGGGAAAAATTGCAGAAATTTCTTTTATTTTAGGGCAAAATTGCAGAAATATCACATATTTCAGAGAAAAAAAGCAAAAATTTTTCTTAGTTTGGGGCAAAAAAGCAGAAATTCCCATTATTTTGGGGCAAAAAGGCAGAAATTCCCTTTTTTTGGGCTAAAATTGCAGAAATTTCACATATTTCAGGGCAAAAAGGCAGAAATTTCCCTTAATTTGGGGCAAAAATGAAGAAATTTCCCTTTTTTATGGCAAAAAGGTATGCATTCCCCTTATTTTCAGGCAAAAAGGCAGAAATTTCCCGTATTTTGAAGCAAAATTGCAGAAATGCCCCTAATTGTGGGGCAAAAAGGCACAAATTCTCCTTATTTTGGGGCAAAACTCAGAAATTCCACTTATTTTGGGGCCAAATTCCAGAAATTTCCCTTATTTTGGGGCAAAATTGCAGAAATTTCACTTATTTTGGGGCAAAATTGCAGAAATTTCACTTATTTCAGGAAAAAAAATCAGAAATTTTCCTTATTTTGGGGCAAAAAAGCAGAAATTCCTAATATTTTGTGGCAAAAATGCAGAAATTCCTAATATTTTGTTGCAAAAATGCAGAAATTTCCCTTATTTTGAGGTAAAAAGGCTGAAATTCCCCATATTTAAGGGCAAAAAGGCAGAAATTTCCCTTATTTTGGGGCAAATTTGCAGAAATTTCACTTATTTCAGGGTAATAAGTCAGAAATTTTTCTTATTTTGGTGCAAAAAAGACAGAAATTCCCTTTGTTTTGGGGGAAAAAGACAGAAATTCCACTTATTTAGAGGCAAAAAGGCAAAAGTTCCCCTTATTTTGGAGCAAAAATGAAGAAATTTCCCTTTTTTATGGCAAAAAGGTATGCATTCTTCTTATTTTTGGACAAAAAGGCAGAAATTCCCCATATTTTAGAACAAAAGGCAGAAATTCCTTTTATTTTGGAGCAAAATTGCAGAAATTTCCCTAATTGTGGGGCAAAAACAGAAATTCCCCTTATTTTGAAGCAAAATTGCAGAAATTTCCTTTATTATGGGGAAAAATTGCAGAAATTTCTCTTATTTTAGGGCAAAATTGCAGAAGTTTCACTAATTGTGGGGCAAAAAGGCAGAAATTCTCCTTATTTTGGGGCAAAACTAAGAAATTCCACTTATTTTGGGGCAAAATCCCAGAAATTTCCCTTATTTTGTGGCAAAATTGCAGAAATTTTACTTATTTTGGGGCAAAATTGCAGAAATTTCACTTATTTCAGGGAAAAAGGCAGAAATTTTCCTTATTTTGGGGCAAGAAGGCAGAAATTCCTAATATTTTGTGCCAAAATTCAGAAATTCCCCTTAATTTGAGGTAAAAAGGCTGAAATTCCCTTTATTTGGGGGCAAAAAGGCAGAAATTTCCCTTATATTGGAGCAAAATTGAAGAAATTTCACTTATTTCAGGGTAATAAGTAAGAAATTTTCCTTATTTTGGGGCAAAAATGACAGAAATTCCCTTTGTTTTGGGGGAAAAAGACAGAAATTCCACTTATTTAGAGGAAAAAAAGCAGAAATTCCTCTTATTTTAGGGCAAAATTGCAGAAATTTCCTTTATTTGGGGGCAAAAAACAGAAATTCCCTTTATTTTGGGGCAAAATTCCAGAAATTTCCTATATTATGGGGAAAAATTGCAGAAATTTCTTTTATTTTAGGGCAAAATTGCAGAAATATCACATATTTCAGAGAAAAAAAGCAAAAATTTTTCTTAGTTTGGGGCAAAAAAGCAGAAATTCCCATTATTTTGGGGCAAAAAGGCAGAAATTCCCTTTTTTTGGGCTAAAATTGCAGAAATTTCACATATTTCAGGGCAAAAAGGCAGAAATTTCCCTTAATTTGGGGCAAAAATGAAGAAATTTCCCTTTTTTATGGCAAAAAGGTATGCATTCCCCTTATTTTCAGGCAAAAGGCAGAAATTTCCCGTATTTTGAAGCAAAATTACATAAATGCCCCTAATTGTGGGTCAAAAAGGCAGAAATTCTCCTTATTTTGGGGAAAAACTCAGAAATTCCACTTATTTTGGGGCCAAATTCCAGAAATTTCCCTTATTTTGGGGCAAAATTGCAGAAATTTCACTTATTTTGGGGCAAAATTGCAGAAATTTCACTTATTTCAGGAAAAAAAAAGCAGAAATTTTCCTTATTTTGGGGCAAAAAAGCAGAAATTCCTAATATTTTGTGGCAAAAATGCAGAAATTCCTAATATTTTGTTGCAAAAATGCAGAAATTTCCCTTATTTTGAGGTAAAAAGGCTGAAATTCCCCATATTTAAGGGCAAAAATGCAGAAATTTCCCTTATTTTGGGGTAAATTTGCAGAAATTTCACTTATTTCAGGGTAATAAGTCAGAAATTTTTCTTATTTTGGTGCAAAAAAGACAGAAATTCCCTTTGTTTTGGGGGAAAAAGACAGAAATTTCACTTATTTAGAGGCAAAAAGGCAAAAGTTCCCCTTATTTTGGAGCAAAAATGAAGAAATTTCCCTTTTTTATGGCAAAAAGGTATGCATTCTTCTTATTTTTGGACAAAAAGGCAGAAATTCCCCATATTTTAGAACAAAAGGCAGAAATTCCTTTTATTTTGGAGCAAAATTGCAGAAATTTCCCTAATTGTGGGGGAAAAAACAGAAATTCCCCTTATTTTGAAGCAAAATTGCAGAAATTTCCTTTATTATGGGGAAAAATTGCAGAAATTTCTCTTATTTTAGGGCAAAATTGCAGAAATTTCACTAATTGTGGGGCAAAAAGTCAGAAATTCTCCTTATTTTGGGGCAAAACTCAGAAATTCCACTTATTTTGGGGCAAAATTCCAGAAATTTCCCTTATTTTGTGGCAAAATTGCAGAAATTTTACTTATTTTGGGGCAAAATTGCAGAAATTTCACTTCTTTCAGGGAAAAAAGGCAGAAATTTTCCTTATTTTGGGGCAAAAAGGCAGAAATTCCTAATATTTTGTGCCAAAATTCAGAAATTCCCCTTATTTTGAGGTAAAAAGGCTGAAATTCTCCTTATTTGGGGGCAAAAAGGCAGAAATTTCCCTTATATTGGAGCAAAATTGCAGAAATTTCACTTATTTCAGGGTAATAAGTCAGAAATTTTTCTTATTTTGGGGCAAAAATGACAGAAATTCCCTTTGTTTTGGGGGAAAAAGACAGATATTCCACTTATTTAGAGGCAAAAAAGCAGAAATTCCCCTTATTTTAGGGCAAAATTGCAGAAATTTCCCTTATTTGGGGGCAAAAAAACAGAAATTCCTCTTATTTTGGGGCAAAATTCCAGAAATTATCTTTATTATGGGGAAAAATTGAAGAAATTTCTTTTATTTTAGGGCAAAATTTCAGAAATTTCATTTATTTCAGAGAAAAAAAGCAAAAATTTTTCTTATTTTGGGCCAAAAAGGCAGAAATTTTCATTATTTTGGGGCAAAAATGCAGAAATTCACCTTATTTTGGGCTAAAATTGCAGAAATTTCAAATATTTCAGGGCAAAAAGGCAGAAATTTCCCTTTTTTGGGGCAAAAGTGAAGAAATTTCCCTTTTTTAATGGCAAAAAGGTATTCATTCCCCTTATTTTCAGGCAAAAAGGCAGAAATTCCCCATATTTTGAAGCAAAATTGCAGAAATTCCCTTAATTGTGGGGCAAAAAGACAGAAATTCTCCTTATTTTGGGGCAAAACTCAGAAATTCCACATATTTTGGGGCCAAATTCCAGAAATTTCCCTTATTTTGGGGCAAAATTGCAGAAATTTCACTTATTTTGGGGCAAAATTGCAGAAATTTCACTTATTTCAGGGAAAAAAAGCAGAAATTTTCCTTATTTTTGGGCAAAAATGCAGAAATTCCTAATATTTTGTTGCAAAAATGCATAAATTCCTAATATTTTGTTTCAAAAATGCAGAAATTTCCCTTATTTTGAGGTAAAAAGGCTGTAATTTCCCTTATATGGGTGCAAAAAGACAGAAATTTCCCTTATTTTGCGGCAAAATTGCAGAAATTTCACTTATTTCAGGGAAAAAAAGGCAGAAATTTTCCTTATTTTGGGGCAAAAAACAGAAATTCCCATTATTTTGGGGCAAAAAGGCAGAAATTCACCTTACTTTGGGCTAAAATTGCAGAAATTTTTCATATTTCAGGGCAAAAAGGCAGAAATTTTTCTTAATTTGGGGCAAAAATGAAGAAATTTCCCTTTTTTATGGCAAAAAGTTATGCATTCCACTTATTTTCGGGAAAAAAGCAGAAATTCCCCGTATTTTAAAGCACAATTGCAGAAATTCCCCTAATTGTGGGGCAAGAAGGCAGAAATTCTTTTTATTTTGGGGCAAAACTCAGAAATTCCACTTATTTTGGGGCAAAATTCCAGAAATTTCCCTTATTTTGTGGCAAAATTGAAGAAATTTCACTTATTTTCTGGCAAAATTGCAGAAATTTCACTTATTTCAGGGAAAAAAGGCAGAAAATTTCCTTATTTTGGGGCAAAAAGGCAGAAATTTCCCTTATTTTGAGGTAAAATGCTGAAATTCCCCTTATTTTGGGGCAAAAGGCAGAAATTTCCCTTTTTTGGGGCAAATTTGCAGAAATTTCACTTATTTCAGAGTAATAAGTCAGAAATTTTCTTTATTATGGGGCAAAAAAACAGAAATTCCCTTTGTTTTGGGGGAAAAAGACAAAAATTCCACTTATTCAGAGGCAAAAAGGCAAAAGTTCCCCTTATTTTGGAGCAAAAAGAAAGAAATTTTTTTTATGGCAAAAAGGTATGCATTCTTCTTATTTTCGGACAAAAAGGCAGAAATTCCCTATATTTTGGGGCAAAATTACAGAAATTTCCCTAATTTCCAGCAAAAAACAGAAATTCCCCTTAATTTGAAGCAAAATTGCAGAAATTTTTTTTATTATGGGGAAAAATTGCAGAAATTTCGCTTATTTTAGGGCAAAATTGCAGAAATTTCACTAATTGTTGGGCAAAAAGGCAGAAATTCTCCTTATTTTGGGGCAAAACTCAGAAATTCCACTTATTTTGGGGCAAAATTCCAGAAATTTCCCTTATTTTGTGGCAAAATTGCAGAAATTTTACTTATTTTGGGGCAAAATTGCAGAAATTTCACTTATTTCAGGGAAAAAGGCAGAAATTTTCCTTATTTTGGGGCAAGAAGGCAAAAATTCCTAATATTTTGTGCCAAAATTCAGAAATTCCCCTTATTTTGAGGTAAAAAGGCTGAAATTCCCCTTATTTGGGGGCAAAAAGGCAGAAATTTCCCTTATATTGGAGCAAAATTGAAGAAATTTCACTTATTTCAGGGTAATAAGTAAAAAATTTTCCTTATTTTAAGGCAAAAATGACAGAAATTTCCTTTGTTTTGGGGGAAAAAGACAGAAATTCCACTTATTTAGAGGAAAAAAAGCAGAAATTCCTCTTATTTTAGGGCAAAATTGCAGAAATTTCCTTTATTTGGGGGTAAAAAACAGAAATTCCCTTTATTTTGGGGCAAAATTCCAGAAATTTCCTACATTATGGGGAAAATTGCAGAAATTTCTTTTATTTTAGGGCAAAATTGCAGAAATATCACATATTTCACAGAAAAAAAGCAAAAATTTTTCTTATTTTTGTGCAAAAAAGCAGAAATTCCCATTATTTTGGGGCAAAAAGGCAGAAATTCCCTTTTTTTGGGCTAAAATTGCAGAAATTTCACATATTTCAGGGCAAAAAGGCAGAAATTTCCCTTAATTTGGGGCAAAAATGAAGAAATTTCCCTTTTTTATGGCAAAAAGGTATGCATTCCCCTTATTTTCAGGCAAAAAAGCAGAAATTTCCCGTATTTTGAAGCAAAATTGCAGAAATGCCCCTAATTGTGGGTCCAAAAGGCAGAAATTCTATTTATTTTGGGGCAAAACTCAGAAATTCCACTTATTTTGGGGCCAAATTCCAGAAATTTCCCTTATTTTGGGGCAAAATTGCAGAAATTTCACTTATTTTGGGGCAAAATTGCAGAAATTTCACTTATTTCAGGAGAAAAAAGCAGAAATTTTCCTTATTTTGGGGCAAAAAAGCAGAAATTCCTAATATTTTGTGGCAAAAATGCAGAAATTCCTATTATTTTGTTGCAAAAATGCAGAAATTTCCCTTATTTTGAGGTAAAAATGCTGAAATTCCCCATATTTAAGGGCAAAAAGGCAGAAATTTCCCTTATTTTGGGGCAAATTTGCAGAAATTTCACTTATTTCAGGGTAATAAGTCAGAAATTTTTCTTATTTTGGTGCAAAAAAGACAGAAATTCCCTTTGTTTTGGGGGAAAAAGACAGAAATTCCACTTATTTAGAGGCAAAAAGGCAAAAGTTCCCCTTATTTTGGAGCAAAAATGAAGAAATTTCCCTTTTTTATGGCAAAAAGGTATGCATTCTTCTTATTTTTGGACAAAAAGGCAGAAATTCCCCATATTTTAGAACAAAAGGCAGAAATTCCTTTTATTTTGGAGCAAAATTGCAGAAATTTCCCTAATTGTGGGGCAAAAACAATAATTCCCTTTATTTTGAAGCAAAATTGCAGAAATTTCCTTTATTATGGGGAAAAATTGCAGAAATTTCTCTTATTTTAGGGCAAAATTGCAGAAATTTCACTAACTGTGGGGCAAAAGGCAGAAATTCTCCTTATTTTGGGGCAAAACTCAGAAATTCCACTTATTTTGGGGCCAAATTCCAGATATTTCCCTTATTTTGGGGCAAAATTGCAGAAATTTTACTTATTTTGGGGCAAAATTGCAGAAATTTCACTTATTTCAGGGAAAAAAGGCAGAAATTTTCCTTATTTTGGGGCAAAAAGGCAGAAATTCCTAATATTTTGTGCCAATATTCAGAAATTCCCCTTATTTTGAGGAAAAAAGGCTGAAATTCCCCTTATTTGGGGGCATAAAGGCAGAAATTTCCCTTATATTGGAGCAAAATTGCAGAAATTTCACTTATTTCAGGGTAATAAGTCAGAAAGTTTTCTTATTTTGGGGCAAAAATGACAGAAATTCCCTTTGTTTTGGGGGAAAAAGACAGAAATTCCAGTTATTTAGATGCAAAAAAGCAGAAATTCCCCTTATTTTAGGACAAAATTGCAGAAATTTCCCTTATTTGGGGGCAAAAAACAGAAATTCCTCTTATTTTGGGGCAAAATTCCAGAAATTATCTTTATTATGGGGAAAAATTGCAGAAATTTCTTTTATTTTAGGGCAAAATTGCAGAAATTTCATTTATTTCAGAGAAAAAAAGCAAAAATTTTTCTTATTTTGGGCCAAAAAGGCAGACATTTTCATTATTTTGGGGCAAAAAGGCAGAAATTCACCTTATTTTGGGCTAAAATTGCAGAAATTTCAAATATTTCAGGGCAAAAAGGCAGAAATTTCCCTTAATTTGGGGCAAAAGTGAAGAAATTTCCCTTTTTTATGGCAAAAAGGTATGCATTCCCCTTATTTTCAGGCAAAAAGGCAGAAATTCCCCATATTTTGAAGCAAAATTGCAGAAATTCCCCTAGTGTGAGGCAAAAAGGCAGAAATTTCCCGTATTTTGGGGCAAAATTGCAGAAATTTCACTTATTTCAGGGAAAAAAAGCAGAAATTTTCCTTATTTTTGGGCAAAAATGCAGAAATTCCTAATATTTTGTGGCAAAAATGCATAAATTCCTAATATTTTGTTTCAAAAATGCAGAAATTTCCCTTATTTTGAGGTAAAAAGGCTGAAATTTCCTTTATATGGGTGCAAAAAGGCAGAAATTTCCCTTATTTTGAGGCAAAATTGCAGAAATTTCACTTATTTAAGGGAAAAAAGGCAGAAATTCTTATTATTTTGGGGCAAAAAGGCAGAAATTCTCCGTATTTTGGTGGAAAAATCAGATATTTCCCTTATTTTGAGGTAAAATGCTGAAATTCCCCTTATTTTGGGGCAAAAGGCAGAAATTTCCCTATTTTTGGGGCAAATTTGCAGAAATTTCACTTATTTCAGGGTAATAAGTCAGAAATTTTCCTTATTTTGGGGCAAAAAACACAGAAATTTTCTTTGTTTTGGGAGAAAAAAACAAAAATTCCACTTATTTAGAGGCAAAAAGGCAAAAGTTCCCCTTATTTTAGAGCAAAAATGAAGAAATTTCCCTTTTTTATGGCAAAAAGGTATGCATTCTTCTTATTTTCGGAAAAAAAGCAGAAATTCCCCATATTTTGGGGCAAAAGGCAAAAATTCCCCTTATTTTGGGGCAAAATTGCAGAAATTTTCGTAATTGTGGGGCAAAAAACAGAAATTCCCCTTATTTTGAAGCAAAATTGCAGAAATTTCCCTTATTATGGGCAAAAATTGCAGAAATTTCCCTTATTTTAGGGCAAAATTGCAGAAATTTTACTAATTGTGGGGCAAAAAGGCAGAAATTCTCCTTATTTTGGGGCAAAACTCTGAAATTCCAATTATTTTGGGGCAAGAATCACAGAAATTTCCCTTATTTTAGGGGGAAAATTGCAGAAATTTTATTATTTTGGGGCAAAATTGCAGAAATTTCACTTATTTCAAAGAAAAAAGGCAGAAATTTTTTTTATTTTGGGGCAAAAAGGCATAAATTCCTAATATTTTGTACCGAAATTCAGAAATTCCCATTATTTTGAGGTAAAAAGGCTGATATTCCCTTTATTTGGGGGCAAAAACGCAGAAATTTCCTTTAATTGGGAAAAAATTGCAGAAATTTCACTTATTTCAGGGTAATAAGTCAGAAATTTTCCTTATTTTGAGGCAAAAATGACAGAAATTCCCTTTGTTTTGGGGGAAAAAGACAGAAATTACACTTATTTATAGGCAAAAAAGCGGAAATTCCCCTTATTTTAGGGCAAAATTGCAGAAATTTCCCTTATTTGGGGGCAAAAAAAACAGAAATTCCCCTTATTTTGTGGCAAAATTCCAGGAATTTCACTTATTATAGGGAAAAATTGCAGAAATTTCCCTTATTTTAGGGCAAAATTGCAGAAATTTCACTTATTTCAGAGAAAAAACGCAAAAATTTTTCTTATTTTGGGGCAAAAAGGCAGAAATTCCCATTATTTTGGGGCAAAAAGGCAGAAATTCACCTTATTTTGGGCTAAAATTGCAGAAATTTCACATATTTCAGGGCAAGAAGGCAGAAATTTCCCTTAATTTGGGGCAAAAATGAAGAAATTTCTTTTTTTTATGGCAAAAAGGTATGCATTCCTTTTATTTTCAGGCAAAAAGGCAGAAATTCCCGGTATTTTGGAGCAAAATTGCAGAAATTCCCTTAATTGTGGGGCCAAATTCCAGAAATTTTCCTTATTTTGGGGCAAAATTGCAGAAATTTCCCTTATTTTTAGGTAAAAAGGCTGAAATTCCCCTTATTAGTGGAAAAAAGGCAGAAATTTTTCTTATTTTGGGGCAAATTTGCAGAAATTTCACTTATTTCAGGGTTATAAGTCAGAAATTTTCCTTGTTTTGGGGCAAAAAATACAGAAATTCCTTTTGTTTTGGGGGAAAAAGACAGAAATTCCACTTATTTAGAGGCAAAAATGCAAAAGTTCCCCTTATTTTGGAGCAAAAATGAAGAAATTTCCCTTATTATGAAGAAAAATTGCAGAAATTTCCCTTATTTTAGGGCAAAATTGCAGAAGTTTCACTAATTGTGGGGCAAAAGGCATAAATTCTTCTTATTTTGGGGCAAAACTCAGAAATTCCACTTATTTTGGGGCAAAATTCCAGAAATTTCCCTTATTTTGGGGCAAAATTTCAGAAATTTTACTTATTTTGGGGCAAAATTGCAGAAATTTCACTTATTTCAAGGAAAAAAGCAGAAATTTTCCTTATTTTGGGGCAAAAAGGCAGAATTTCCTAATATTTTGTGCCAAAATTCAGAAATTCCCCTTATTTTGAGAGAAAAAGGCTGAAATTCCCCTTATTTTGGGGCAAAAAGGCAGAAATTTCCCTTATATTGGGGTAAAATTGCAGAAATTTCACTTATTTCAGGGTAATAAGTCAGAAATTTTCCTTATTTGGGGGCAAAAATGACAGAATTTCCCTTTGTTTTGGGGGAAAAAGACAGAAATTCCACTTATTTAGAGGCAAAAAAGCAGAAATTCCCCTTATTTTAGGGCAAAATTGCAGAAATTTCCCTTATTTGGATCAAAAAAACAGAAATTCCCCTTAATTTGGGGCAAAATTCCAGAAATTTCCCTTTTTATGGGGGAAAATTGCAGAAATTTCCTTTATTTTAGGGCAAAATTGCAGAAATTTCACTTATTTCAGAAAAAAAAGGCAAAAATTTTTCTTATTTTGGAGCAAAAAGGCAGAAATTCCCATTACTTTGATGGCAAAAAGGCAGAAATTCACCTTATTTTGGGGTAAAATTGCAGAAATTTCACATATTTCAGGGCAAAAACGCAGAAATTTCCCTTAATTTGGGGCAAAAATGAAGAAATTTCCCTTAATTTGGGGCAAAAATGAAGAAAATTCACTTTTTTATGGCAAAAAGGTATGCATTCCCTTTATTTTCGGCAAAAAGGCAGAAATTCCCCGTATTTTGTAGCAAAATTGCAGAAATTCCCCTAATTGTGGGGCAAAAAGGCAGAAATTTTTCTTATTTTTGGGCAAAACTCAGAAATTCCACTTATTTTGGGGCAAAATTCCAGAAATTTCCCTTATTTTGGGGCAAAATTGCAGAAATTTCACTTATTTTGGGGCAAAGTTGCAGAAATTTCACTTATTTCAGGGGAAAAAGGCAGAAATTTTCCTTATTTTGGAGCAAAATTCCAGAAATTTCACTTATTTTAGGGCAAAATTGCAGAAATTTCACTTATTTCTAGAAAAAAAGGCAGAAATTTTCCTTATTTTGGGGCAAAAATGCAGAAATTCTCCATATTTTGGTGCAAAAATCAGAAATTTTCTTTATTTTGAGGTAAAATGCTGAAATTCCCATTATTTTGGGGCAAAAGGCAGAAATTTCCCTATTTTTGGGGCAAATTTGCATAAATTTCACTTATTTCAGGGTAACAAGTCAGAAATTTTCCTTATTTTGGGGCAAAAAAGACAGAAATTCCCTTTGTTTTTGGGGAGAAAGACAGAAATTGCACTTATTTAGAGGCAAAAAGGCAAAAGTTCCCCTTATTTTGGAACAAAATTGAAGAAATTCCCCTTTTTTATGGCAAAAAGGTATGCATTCTTCTTATTTTTGGACAAAAAGAAAGAAATTCCCCATATTTTGGGGCAAAAGGCAGAAATTCCTTTTATTTTGGGGCAAAATTGCAGAAATTTCCCTAATTGTGGGGCAGAAAACAGAAATTCCCTTATTTTGAAGCAAAATTGCACAAATTTCTCTTATTATGGGGAAAAATTGCAGAAATTTCCCTTATTTTAGGGCAAAATTGCAGAAATTTCACTAAATGTGGGGCAAAAAGGCAGAAATTCTCCTTATTTTGAGGCAAAGCTCAGAAATTCTACTTATTTTGGGGCAAAATTCCAGAAATTTCCCTTATTTTGGGGCAAAATTTTAGAAATTTTACTTATTTTGGAGAAAAATTGCAGAAATTTCACTTATTTCAGGGAAAAAAGTCAGAAATTTTCCTTATTTTAAGGAAAAAATGCAGAAATTCCTAATATTTTGTGCCAAAATTCAGAAATTCCCCTTATTTTGAGGTAAAAAGGCTGAAATTCCCCTTATTTGGGGGCAAAAAGGCAGAAATTTCTCTTATATTGGGGCAAAATTGCAGAAATTTCACTTATTTCAGGGTAATAAGTCAGAAATTTTCTTTATTTTGGGGCTAAAATGACAGAAATTCCCTTTGTTTTTGGGGAAAAAGACAGAAATTCCACTTATTTAGAGGCATAAAACGCAGAAATTCCCCTTATTTTAGCGTAAAATTGCAGAAATTTCCCTTATTTGGGGCAAAAAAACAGAAATTCCCCTTATTTTGGCGCAAAATTCCTGAAATTTCCCTTATTATAGGGAAAAATTGCAGAAATTTCCATTATTTTAGGGCAAAATTGCAGAAATTTCACTCATTTCAGAAAAAAAAGGCAAAAATCTTTCTCATCTTGGGGCAAAAAAGCAGAAATTACCATTATTTTGGGGCAAAAAGGCAGAAATTCACCTTATTTTGGGCTAAAATTGCAGAGATTTCACATATTTCAGGGCAAAAAGGCAGAAATTTCCCTTAATTTGGGGCAAAAATGAAGAAATTTCCCTTTTTTATGGCAAAAAGGTATGCATTTCCCTTATTTTCGGGCAAAAAGGCAGAAATTCCCCGTATTTTGGAGCAAAATTGCAGAAATTCTCCTAATTGTGGGGCAAAAAGGCAGAAATTCTCCTGATTTTAGGGCAAAACTCAGAAATTCCACTTATTTTGTGGCAAAATTCCAGAAATTTCCCTTATTTAGGGGCAAAATTGCAGAAATTACACATATTTTGTGGCAATATTGCAGAAATTTCACTTATTTAAGGAAAATAAAGGTAGAAATTTTTCTTATTGTGGGGCAAAAAGGCAGAAATTCCTAATATTTTGTGGCAAAAATGCAGAAATTCCTAATATTTTGTTGCAAAAATGCAGAAATTTCCTTTACTTTGAGGTAAAAAGGCTGAAATTTCCTTTATTTGGGGGTAAAAAGGCAAAAATTTCCCTTATTTGGGGGCAAATTTGCAAAAATTTCACTTATTTCAGGGTAATAAGTCAGAAATTTTCCTTATTTTAGGGCAAAAAAGACAGAAATTCTTTTTGTTTTGAAGGAAAAATACAGAAATTCCACTTATTCAGAGGTAAAAAGGCGAAAGTTCCTTTTATTTTGGAGAAAAAATGAAGAAATTTCCCTTTTTTATGGCAAAAAGTTATGCATTCTTCTTATTTTCGGACAAAAAGGCAGAAATTTCCCATATTTTGGGGCAAAAGGCAGAAATTTCTCCTATTTTAGAGCAAAATTGCAGAAATTTCACTAATTGTGGCGCAAAAAGGCAGAAATTCTCCTCAATTTGGGACAAAACTTAGAAATTCCACTTATTTTGGGGCAAAATTCCAGAAATTTCCCTTATTTTGGGGCAAAATTGCAGAAATTTTACTTATTTTGGGGCAAAATTGCAGACATTTCACTTATTTCATGGAAAAAAGGCAGAAATTTTCCTTATTTTGGGGCAAAAAGGCAGAAATTCTCCATATTTTTGTGCAAAAATCAGAAATTTCCCTTATTTTGAGGTAAAAAGGCTGAAATTTCCCTTATTTTGGGGCAAAAAGGAGAAATTTCCCTATTTTGGGGCAAATTTGCAGAAATTTCACTTATTTCAGGGTAATAAGTCAGAAATTTTCCTTATTTTGGGGCAAAAATGACAGAAATTCTATTTGTTTTGAGGGAAAAAGACAGACATTTCACTTATTTAGAGGCAAAAAAGCAGAAATTCTCCTTATTTTAGGGCAAAATTGCAGAACTTTCTTTTATTTTGGGGCAAAGAACAGAAATTCCCCTTATTTTGAGGCAAAATTCCAGAAATTTCCCTTATTATGGGAAAAAATTGCAGAAATTTCCTTTATTTTAGGGCAAAATTGCACAAATTTGACTTATTTCAGAGAAAAAAGGCAAAAATTTTTTTTATTTTGGGGCAAAAAGGCAGAAACTCCAATTATTTTGGGGCAAAAAGGCACAAATTCACCTTATTTTGGGCTAAAATTGCAGAAATTTCACATATTTCAGAACCAAAAGGCAGAAATTTCCCTTTTTTATGGCAAAAAGTTATGCATTCCCCTTATTTTTGTGCAAAACAGCAGAAATTCCCTGTATTTTGGAGCAAAATTGCAGAAATTCTCCTAATTGTTGGGAAAAAAGGCAGAAATTTTCCTTATTTTGGGGTAAAACTCAGAAATTCCACTAATTTTGTGGCAAAATTCCAGAAATTTCCCTTATTTTGGGGCAAAATTGCAGAAATTTCACTTATTTTGGGGCAAAATTGCAGAAATTTCACTTATTTCAGGGAAAAAAAGGCAGAAATTTTCCTTATTTTGGGGCAAAAAGGCAAAAATTCCTAATATTTTGTGGCAAAAATGCAGAAATTCCTAATATTTTGTTGCAAAAATGCAGAAATTTCCCTTATTTTGAGGTAAAAAAGCTGAAATTCCCCTTATTTGTGGGCAAAAAGCAGAAATTTCCCTTATTTTGGGGCAAATTTGCAAAAATTTCACTTATTTCAGCATAATAAGTCAGAAATTTTCCTTATTTTGGGGGAAAAAGACAGAAATTTCCTTTGTTTTGGGGAAAAAAGACAGAAATTCCACTTATTTAGAGGCAAAAAGGCAAAATTTCCACTTATTTTGGAACAAAAATGAAGAAATTTCCCTTTATTATGGCAAAAAGATATGCATTCTTCTTATTTTTGGACAAAAAGGCAGAAATTCCCCATATTTTGGGGCAAAAGGCTAAATTCCCCTTATTTTAAGGCAAAATTGCAGAAATTTCCCTAATTGTGGGGCAAAAAACAGAAATTCCCCTTATTTTGAAGCAAAATTGCAGAAATTTCCCTTATTATGGGGAAA
The DNA here is from genome assembly GCF_963924665.1 of Micromys minutus. Lineage (NCBI taxonomy): Eukaryota > Metazoa > Chordata > Mammalia > Rodentia > Muridae > Micromys > Micromys minutus. The sequence goes on along the minus strand of NW_027667467.1, from coordinate 6,436,487 downwards.
ACTTGCAGAAATTTCTCTTATTTTAGGGCTTAATTGCAGAAATTTCACTAATTTTGTGGCAAAAAGCAGAAATTCTCCTATTTTGGGGCAAAACTCAGATATTCCACTTTTTTTGGGGCAAAATTCCAGAAATTTCCCTTATTTTGGGGCAAAATTGCAGAAATTTTACCTATTTTGCGGCAAAATTGCAGAAATTTCACTTATTTCTAGGTAAAAAGCAGAAATTTTGCTTATTTTGGGGCAAAAAGGCAGAAATTCGTAATATTTTGTGCCAAAATTCAGAAATTCCCTTTATTTTGAGGTAAAAAGGCTGAAATTCCCCTTATTTGGGGGCAAAAAGGCAGAAATTTCCCTTATATTGGGGCAAAATCTGCAGAAATTTCACTTATTTCAGGGTAATAAGTCAGAAATTTTCCTTATTTTGTTTCAAAAATGACAGAAATTCCCTTTGTTTTGGGGGAAAAAGACAGAAATTCCACTTATTTAGAGGCAAAAAACGCAGAAATTCCCCTTATTTTAGGGCAAAACTGCAGAAATTTCCCTTATTTGGGGGCAAAAAAACAGAAATTCCCCTTATTTTGGCGCAAAATTCACGAAATTTCCATTATTATAGGGGAAAATAGCAGAAATTTCCATTATTTTAGTGCAAAATTGCAGAAATTTCACTTATTTCTAGGTAAAAAGCAGAAATTTTGCTTATTTTGGGGCAAAAAGGCAGAAATTCGTAATATTTTGTGCCAAAATTCAGAAATTCCCTTTATTTTGAGGTAAAAAGGCTGAAATTCCCCTTATTTGGGGGCAAAAAGGCAGAAATTTCCCTTATATTGGGGCAAAATCTGCAGAAATTTCACTTATTTCAGGGTAATAAGTCAGAAATTTTCCTTATTTTGTTTCAAAAATGACAGAAATTCCCTTTGTTTTGGGGGAAAAAGACAGAAATTCCACTTATTTAGAGGCAAAAAACGCAGAAATTCCCCTTATTTTAGGGCAAAACTGCAGAAATTTCCCTTATTTGGGGGCAAAAAAACAGAAATTCCCCTTATTTTGGCGCAAAATTCCCGAAATTTCCCTTATTATAGGGGAAAATAGCAGAAATTTCCATTATTTTAGTGCAAAATTGCAGAAATTTCACTTATTTCCGAGAAAAAAGGCAAAAATTTTTCTTATCTTGGGGCAAAAATGCAGAAATTCCCATTATTTTGGGGCAAAAAGGCAGAAATTCACCTTATTTTAAGCTAAAATTGTAGAAATTTCACATATTTCAGGGCACAAATGCAGAAATTTCCCTTAATTTGGGGCAAAAATGAAGAAATTTCCCTTTTTTATGGCAAAAAGGTATGCATTCCCCTTATTTTCGGGCAAAAAGGCAGAAATTCCCCGTATTTTGGAGCAAAATTGCAGATATTCCCCTAATTGTGGGGCAAAAAGGCAGAAATTCTCCTTATTTTGGGGCAAAACTCAAAAATTCCACTTATTTTGGGGCAAAATATCCGAAATTTCCCTTAATTTGGGGCAAAATTTCAGACATTTAAATTATTTTGGGGCAAAATTGCAGAAATTTTACTTATTTCAGGGAAAAAAGGCAGAAATTTCCCTTATTTAGGGGCAATAAGGCAGAAATTCCTAATATTTTGTGGCAATAATGCAGAAATTCCTAATATTTTGTTGCAAAAATGCAGAAATTTCCCTTTTTTTGAGGTAAAAAGGCTGAAATTCCCCTTATTTGGGGGCAAAAAAGCAGAAATTTCCTTTATTTTGGGGCAAATTTGCAGAAATTTCACTTATTTCAGGGTAATAAGTCAGAAATTTTCCTTATTTTGGCGCAAAAAAACAGAAATTCCCTTTGTTTTGGGGGAAAAAGACAGAAATTCCACTTATTTAGAGGCAAAAAGGCAAAAGTTCCCCTTATTTTGGAGCAAAAATGAAAAAAAAATTTCTTTTTTATAGCAAAAAGGTATGCATTCTTCTTATTTTCGAACAAAAAGGCAGAAATTCACATTTTTGGGGCAAAGGCAGAATTAACCTTTATTTTGGGGCAAAATTGCAGAAATTTCTATAATTGTGGCGCAAAAAGGCAGAAATTCTCCTATTTTGGGGCAAAACTCAGAAATTCCACTTATTTTGGGGCAAAATTCCAGAAATTTCCCTTATTTTGGGGCAAAATTCCAGAAATTTTACTTATTTTGGTGCAAAATTTCAGAAATTTCACTTATTTCATAGAAAAAAGGCAGAAATTTTCCTTATTTTTGGGCAAAAAGGCAGAAATTCTTCATATTTTGGTGCAAAAATCAGAAATTTCCCTTATTTTGAGGTAAAATGCTGAAATTCCCCTTATTTTGGGGAAAAAACAGAAATTTTCCTATTTTTGGGGCAAATTTGCATAAATTTCACTTATTTCAGGGTAATAAGTCAGAAATTTTCCTTATTTTGGGGCAAAAAAGACACAATTTTTTTTTGTTTTGGGGGAAAAATACAGAAATTACACTTATTTAGAGGCAAAAAGGCAAAAGTTTCCCTTATTTTGGAGCAAAAAGGAAGAAATTTCCCTTTTTTATGGCAAAAAGGTATGCATTCTTCTTATTTTCGGACAAAAATGCAGAAATTCCCCATATTTTGGGGCAAAATGCAGAAATTCACTTTATTTTGGGGCAAAATTGCAGAAATTTCTCTAATTGTGGGGCAAAAAACAGAAATTCCCCTTATTTTGAAACAAAATTGCAGAAATTTCACTTATTTCAGAAAAAAAAGGCAGAAATTTTCCTTATTTTGGGGAAAAAAGGCAGAAATTCTCCGTATTTTGGTGCAAAATTACAGAAATTTCCCTTATTATGGGGAAAAATTGCAGAAATTTCCCTTATTTTAGGGCAAAATTGCAGAAATTTCACTAATTGTGGGGCAAAAAGGCATAAATTCTCCTTATTTTGGGGCAAAACTCAGAAATTCCACTTATTTTATGGCAAAATTCTAGAAATTTCCCTTATTTTAGGGGAAAATTGCAGAACTTTTACTTATTTTGGAGCAAAATTGAAGAAATTTCACTTATTTCAGGGCAAAAAGGCAGAAATTTTCCTTATTTTGGGGCAAAAAGGCAGAAATTCCTAATATTTTGTGCCAAAATTCAGAAATTCCCCTTATTTTGAGGTAAAAAGGCTGAAATTCCCCTTATTTGGGGGCAAAAGGCAGAATTTTCTCTTATAATGGGGCAAAATTGCAGAAATTTCACTTATTTCAGGGTAATAAGTCAAAAATTTTTCTTATTTTGGGGCAAAAATGACAGAAATTCCCTTTGTTTTGGGGGAAAAGACAGAAATTCCACTTATTTAGAGGAAAAAAGCTGAAATTCTGCTTATTTTACGGCAAAATTCCAGAAATTTCCCTTATTTGGGGGCAAAAAAACAGAAATTCCTCTTATTTTAGGGCAAAATTCCAGAAATTTCCCTTATTTTGGGGAAAAATTGCAGAAATTTCCCTTATTTTAGGGCAAAATTGCAGAAATTTCACTTATTTCAGAGAAAAAAGGCAAAAATTTTTCTTATTTTGGGGCAAAAAGGCAGAAACTCCAATTATTTTGGGGCAAAAAGGCACAAATTCACCTTATTTTGGGCTAAAATTGCAGAAATTTCACATATTTCAGAACCAAAAGGCAGAAATTTCCCTTAATTTAGGGCAAAAATGAAGAAATTTCCCTTTTTTATGGCAAAAAGTTATGCATTCCCCTTATTTTTGTGCAAAACAGCAGAAATTCCCTGTATTTTGGAGCAAAATTGCAGAAATTCCCCTAATTGTTGGTAAAAAAGGCAGAAATTTTCCTTATTTTGGGGTAAAACTCAGAAATTCCACTAATTTTGTGGCAAAATTCCAGAAATTTCCCTTATTTTGGGGCAAAATTGCAGAAATTTCACTTATTTTGGGGCAAAATTGCAGAAATTTCACTTATTTCAGGGAAAAAAAGGCAGAAATTTTCCTTATTTTGGGGCAAAAAGGCAAAAATTCCTAATATTTTGTGGCAAAAATGCAGAAATTCCTAATATTTTGTTGCAAAAATGCAGAAATTTCCCTTATTTTGAGGTAAAAAAGCTGAAATTCCCCTTATTTGTGGGCAAAAAGCAGAAATTTCCCTTATTTTGGGGCAAATTTGCAAAAATTTCACTTATTTCAGCATAATAAGTCAGAAATTTTCCTTATTTTGGGGGAAAAAGACAGAAATTTCCTTTGTTTTGGGGAAAAAAGACAGAAATTCCACTTATTTAGAGGCAAAAAGGCAAAATTTCCACTTATTTTGGAACAAAAATGAAGAAATTTCCCTTTATTATGGCAAAAAGATATGCATTCTTCTTATTTTTGGACAAAAAGGCAGAAATTCCCCATATTTTGGGGCAAAAGGCTAAATTCCCCTTATTTTAAGGCAAAATTGCAGAAATTTCCCTAATTGTGGGGCAAAAAACAGAAATTCCCCTTATTTTGAAGCAAAATTGCAGAAATTTCCCTTATTATGGGGAAAACTTGCAGAAATTTCTCTTATTTTAGGGCTTAATTGCAGAAATTTCACTAATTTTGTGGCAAAAAGCAGAAATTCTCCTATTTTGGGGCAAAACTCAGATATTCCACTTTTTTTGGGGCAAAATTCCAGAAATTTCCCTTATTTTGGGGCAAAATTGCAGAAATTTTACCTATTTTGCGGCAAAATTGCAGAAATTTCACTTATTTCTAGGTAAAAAGCAGAAATTTTGCTTATTTTGGGGCAAAAAGGCAGAAATTCGTAATATTTTGTGCCAAAATTCAGAAATTCCCTTTATTTTGAGGTAAAAAGGCTGAAATTCCCCTTATTTGGGGGCAAAAAGGCAGAAATTTCCCTTATATTGGGGCAAAATCTGCAGAAATTTCACTTATTTCAGGGTAATAAGTCAGAAATTTTCCTTATTTTGTTTCAAAAATGACAGAAATTCCCTTTGTTTTGGGGGAAAAAGACAGAAATTCCACTTATTTAGAGGCAAAAAACGCAGAAATTCCCCTTATTTTAGGGCAAAACTGCAGAAATTTCCCTTATTTGGGGGCAAAAAAACAGAAATTCCCCTTATTTTGGCGCAAAATTCACGAAATTTCCATTATTATAGGGGAAAATAGCAGAAATTTCCATTATTTTAGTGCAAAATTGCAGAAATTTCACTTATTTCTAGGTAAAAAGCAGAAATTTTGCTTATTTTGGGGCAAAAAGGCAGAAATTCGTAATATTTTGTGCCAAAATTCAGAAATTCCCTTTATTTTGAGGTAAAAAGGCTGAAATTCCCCTTATTTGGGGGCAAAAAGGCAGAAATTTCCCTTATATTGGGGCAAAATCTGCAGAAATTTCACTTATTTCAGGGTAATAAGTCAGAAATTTTCCTTATTTTGTTTCAAAAATGACAGAAATTCCCTTTGTTTTGGGGGAAAAAGACAGAAATTCCACTTATTTAGAGGCAAAAAACGCAGAAATTCCCCTTATTTTAGGGCAAAACTGCAGAAATTTCCCTTATTTGGGGGCAAAAAAAACAGAAATTCCCCTTATTTTGGCGCAAAATTCCCGAAATTTCCCTTATTATAGGGGAAAATAGCAGAAATTTCCATTATTTTAGTGCAAAATTGCAGAAATTTCACTTATTTCCGAGAAAAAAGGCAAAAATTTTTCTTATCTTGGGGCAAAAATGCAGAAATTCCCATTATTTTGGGGCAAAAATGCAGAAATTCACCTTATTTTAAGCTAAAATTGTAGAAATTTCACATATTTCAGGGCACAAATGCAGAAATTTCCCTTAATTTGGGGCAAAAATGAAGAAATTTCCCTTTTTTATGGCAAAAAGGTATGCATTCCCCTTATTTTCGGGCAAAAAGGCAGAAATTCCCCGTATTTTGGAGCAAAATTGCAGATATTCCCCTAATTGTGGGGCAAAAAGGCAGAAATTCTCCTTATTTTGGGGCAAAACTCAAAAATTCCACTTATTTTGGGGCAAAATATCCGAAATTTCCCTTAATTTGGGGCAAAATTTCAGACATTTAAATTATTTTGGGGCAAAATTGCAGAAATTTTACTTATTTCAGGGAAAAAAGGCAGAAATTTTCCTTATTTAGGGGCAATAAGGCAGAAATTCCTAATATTTTGTGGCAATAATGCAGAAATTCCTAATATTTTGTTGCAAAAATGCAGAAATTTCCCTTTTTTTGAGGTAAAAAGGCTGAAATTCCCCTTATTTGGGGGCAAAAAAGCAGAAATTTCCTTTATTTTGGGGCAAATTTGCAGAAATTTCACTTATTTCAGGGTAATAAGTCAGAAATTTTCCTTATTTTGGCGCAAAAAAGACAGAAATTCCCTTTGTTTTGGGGGAAAAAGACAGAAATTCCACTTATTTAGAGGCAAAAAGGCAAAAGTTCCCCTTATTTTGGAGCAAAAATGAAAAAAAAATTTCTTTTTTATAGCAAAAAGGTATGCATTCTTCTTATTTTCGAACAAAAAGGCAGAAATTCACATTTTTGGGGCAAAGGCAGAATTAACCTTTATTTTGGGGCAAAATTGCAGAAATTTCTATAATTGTGGCGCAAAAAGGCAGAAATTCTCCTATTTTGGGGCAAAACTCAGAAATTCCAATTATTTTGGGGCAAAATTCCAGAAATTTCCCTTATTTTGGGGCAAAATTCCAGAAATTTTACTTATTTTGGTGCAAAATTGCAGAAATTTCACTTATTTCATAGAAAAAAGGCAGAAATTTTCCTTATTTTTGGGCAAAAAGGCAGAAATTCTTCATATTTTGGTGCAAAAATCAGAAATTTCCCTTATTTTGAGGTAAAATGCTGAAATTCCCCTTATTTTGGGGAAAAAACAGAAATTTTCCTATTTTTGGGGCAAATTTGCATAAATTTCACTTATTTCAGGGTAATAAGTCAGAAATTTTCCTTATTTTGGGGCAAAAAAGACACAAATTTTTTTTGTTTTGGGGGAAAAATACAGAAATTACACTTATTTAGAGGCAAAAAGGCAAAAGTTTCCCTTATTTTGGAGCAAAAAGGAAGAAATTTCCCTTTTTTATGGCAAAAAGGTATGCATTCTTCTTATTTTCAGACAAAAATGCAGAAATTCCCCATATTTTGGGGCAAAATGCAGAAATTCACTTTATTTTGGGGCAAAATTGCAGAAATTTCTCTAATTGTGGGGCAAAAAACAGAAATTCCCCTTATTTTGAAACAAAATTGCAGAAATTTCACTTATTTCAGAAAAAAAAGGCAGAAATTTTCCTTATTTTGGGGAAAAAAGGCAGAAATTCTCCGTATTTTGGTGCAAAATTACAGAAATTTCCCTTATTATGGGGAAAAATTGCAGAAATTTCCCTTATTTTAGGGCAAAATTGCAGAAATTTCACTAATTGTGGGGCAAAAAGGCATAAATTCTCCTTATTTTGGGGCAAAACTCAGAAATTCCACTTATTTTATGGCAAAATTCTAGAAATTTCCCTTATTTTAGGGGAAAATTGCAGAACTTTTACTTATTTTGGAGCAAAATTGAAGAAATTTCACTTATTTCAGGGCAAAAAGGCAGAAATTTTCCTTATTTTGGGGCAAAAAGGCAGAAATTCCTAATATTTTGTGCCAAAATTCAGAAATTCCCCTTATTTTGAGGTAAAAAGGCTGAAATTCCCCTTATTTGGGGGCAAAAGGCAGAATTTTCTCTTATAATGGGGCAAAATTGCAGAAATTTCACTTATTTCAGGGTAATAAGTCAAAAATTTTTCTTATTTTGGGGCAAAAATGACAGAAATTCCCTTTGTTTTGGGGGAAAAGACAGAAATTCCACTTATTTAGAGGAAAAAAGCTGAAATTCTGCTTATTTTACGGCAAAATTCCAGAAATTTCCCTTATTTGGGGGCAAAAAAACAGAAATTCCTCTTATTTTAGGGCAAAATTCCAGAAATTTCCCTTATTTTGGGGAAAAATTGCAGAAATTTCCCTTATTTTAGGGCAAAATTGCAGAAATTTCACTTATTTCAGAGAAAAAAGGCAAAAATTTTTCTTATTTTGGGGCAAAAAGGCAGAAATTCCCATTATTTTGGGGCAAAAAGGCAGAATTTCATCTTATTTTGGGCTAAAATTGCAGAGATATCACATATTTCAGGGCAAAAAGGAAGATATTTCCCTTAATTTGGGGCAAAAATGAAGAAATTTCCCTTTTTTATGGCAAAAAGGTATGCATTCCCCTTATTTTCGGGCAAAAAGCAGAAATTCCCCGTATTTTGGAGCAAAATTGCAGACATTCCCCTAATTGTGGGGCAAAAAGGCAGAAATTCTCTTTATTTTGGGGCAAAACTCAGAAATTCCACCTATTTTGGGGCATAATACCCGAAATTTCCCTAAATTTGGGGCAAAAATGCAGAAATTTAACTTATTTTGGGGCAAAATCGCAGAAATTTCACTTATTTCAGGGAAAAAAGGTAGAAATTTTCCTTATTTTGGGGCAAAAAGGCAGAAATTCCTAATATTTTGTGGCAATAATGCAGAAATTCTTAATATTTTGTTGCAAAAATGCAGAAATTTCCCTTATTTTGAGGTTAAAAGGCTGAAATTCCCTGTATTTGGGGGCAAAAAGGCAGAAATTTCCCTTATTTTGGGGCAAATTTGCAAAAATTTCACTTATTTCAGGGTAATAAGTCAGAAATTTTCCATATATTGGGGCAAAAAAGACAGAAATTCTTTTTGTTTTGGGGGAAAAAACAGAAATTCCACTTATTCAAAGGAAAAAACAAAAGTTCCCCTAATTTTGGAGCAAAAATGAAGAAATTTCCCTTTTTTATGGCAAAAAGTTATGCATTCTTCTTATTTTCAGACAAAAAGGCAGAAATTTCCCATATTTTGGGGCAAAAGGCAGAAATTTCCCTTATTTTACAGCAAAATTGCAGAAATTTCACTAATTGTGGCGCAAAAAGGCAGAAATTCTCCTATTTTGGGGCAAAACTCAGAAATTCCACTTATTTTGGGGCAAAATTCCAAAAATTTCCCTTATTTTGAGGCAAAATTGCAGAAATTTTACTTCTTTTGGGGCAAAATTGCAGAAATTTCACTTATTTCAGAGAAAAAAGGCAGAAATTTTCCTTATTTTGGGGCAAAAAGGCAGAAATTCTCCATATTTTGGTGCAAAAATCAGAAATTTCCCTTATTTTGTGGTAAAATGCTGAAATTCCCCTTATTTTGGGTCAAAAAACAGAAATTTCCCTATTTTTGGGGCAAATTTGCAGAAATTTCACTTATTTCAGGGTAATAAGTCAGAAATTTTCTTTATTTTGGGGCAAAAAAGACAGAAATTTTTTTTGTTATGTGGGAAAAATACAGAAATTCCACTTATTTAGAGGCAAAAAGGCAAAAGTTCCCCTTATTTTGGAGCAAAAATGAAGAAATTTCCTTTTTTTATGGCAAAAATGTATGCATTCTTCTTATTCCGGACAAAAAGGCAGAAATTCCCCATATTTTGGGGCAAAAGGCAGAAATTCCCCTTATTTTGGGGCAAAATTGCAGAAATTTCCCTAATTGTGGGACAAAAAAAGAAATTCCCCTTATTTTGAAGCAAAATTGCAGAAATTTCCCTTATTATGGGAAAAAATTGCAGAAATTTCCTTTATTTTAGGGAAAATTGCAGAAATTTCACTAATTGTGGGGCAAAAAGGCAGAAATTCTCTTTATTTTGGGGCATAACTCAGAAAATCCACCTATTTTGGGGCAAAATTCCAGAAATTTTCCTTATTTTGGGGCAAAATTACAGAAATTTTACTTATATTGGGGCAAAATTGCAGAAATTTCATTTATTTCAGGGTAATAAGTCAGAAATTTTCTTTATTTTGGGGCAATAATGACAGAAATTTCCTTTGTTTTTGGGGAAAAAGACAGAAATTCCACTTATTTAGAGGCAAAAAACGCAGAAATTTCCCTTATTTTAGGGCAAAATTGCAGAAATTTCCCTTATTTGGGGGCAAAAAAAAACAGAAATTCCCCTTATTTTGGCGCAAAATTCCCGAAATTTCCCTTATTATAATGAAAAATTGCAGAAATTTTTTTTATTTTAGTGCAAAATTGCAGAAATTTCACTTATTTCAGAGAAAAAAAGGCAAAAATTTTTCTTATCTTGGGGCAAAAAAGCAGAAATTCCCATTATTTTGGGGCAAAAAGAAAGAAATTCACCTTATTTTGGGCTAAAATTGCAGAAATTTAACATATTTCAGGGCAAAAATGCAGAAATTTCCCTTAATTTGGGGCAAAAATGAAGAAATTTCCCTTTTTTATGGCAAAAAGTTATTCATTCCCCTTATTTTCGGGCAAAAAGGCAGAAATTCCCCGTATTTTTGAACAAAATTGCAGAAATTCCCCTAATTGTGGGGCAAAAAGGCAGAAATTCTCCTTATTTTGGGGCAAAACTCAGAAATTCTACCTATTTTGGGGCAAAATACCCGAAATTTCCCTTAATTGGGGCAAAATTGCAGAAATTTAACTTATTTTGGGGCAAATTGCAGAAATTTCACTTATTTCAGGGAAAAAAGGCAGAAATTTTCCTTATTTTGGGCAAAAAGGCAGAAATTCCTAATATTTTGTGGCAATAATGCAGAAATTCCTAATATTTTGTTGCAAAAATGCAGAAATTTCCCTTATTTTGATGTAAAAAGGCTGAAATTCCCCTTTTTGGGGGGCAAAAAAACAAAAATTTCCCTTATTTTGGGGCAAAATTGCAGAAATTTCACTTATTTCAGGGTAATACGTGTGAAATTTTCCTTATTTTGGGGCAAAAGAGACAAAAATTCCCTTTGTTTTGGGGAAAAAAGACAGAAATTCCACTTATTTAGAGGCAAAAATGCAAAAGTTCCCCTTATTTTGGAGCAAAAATGAAAAAGTTTCCCTTTTTTATAGCAAAAAGGTATGCATTCTTCTTATTTTCGGACAAAAAGGCAGAAATTCCCCATATTTTGGGGCAAAGGCAGAAATTACCCTTATTTTGGGGCAAAACTCAGAAATTCCAATTATTTTGGGGCAAACTTTTAGAAATTTCCCTTATTTTGGGGCAAAATTGCAGAAATTTTACTTTTTGGGGCAAAATTGCAGAAATTTCACTTATTTCACATAAAAAAAGGCAGAAATTTTCCTTATTTTGGGGCAACAAACAGAAATTTCTCTATTTTTGGGGCAAATTTGCAGAAATTTCTCTTATTTCAGGGTCATAAGTCAGAAATTTTTCTTATTTTGGGGCAAAAAAGACAGAAATTCTTTTAGTTTTGTTGGAAAAATACAGAAATTCCACTTATTTAGTGGCAAAAAGGCAAAAGTTCTTTTTATTTTGGAGCAAAAATGAAGAAATTTCCCCTTTTTATGGCATAAAGGTATGCATTCTTTTTATTTTGGACAAAAAGGCAGAAATCCCCCTTATTTTGGGGCAAAATTGCAGAAATTTTCCTAATTGTGGGGCAAAAAACAGAAATTCCCCTTATTTTGAAACAAAATTGCAGAAATTTCACTTATTTCAGGGAAAAAAGCCAGAAATTTTCTTTATTTTGGGGCAAAAAGGCAAAAAGTCTCCGTATTTTGGTGCAAAATTACAGAAATTTCCCTTATTATGGGGAAAAATTGCAGAAATTTCCCTTATTGTAGGGCAAAATTGCAGAAATTTCACTAATTGTGGGGCAAAAAGGCAGAAATTTTCCTTATTTTGGGGCAAAAAGGCAGAAATTCCTAATATTTTGTGCCAAAATTCAGAAATTCCCCTTATTTTGAGGTAAAAAGGCTGAAATTCCCCTTATTTGGGGGCAAAAGGCAGAATTTTCCCTTATAATGGGGCAAAATTGCAGAAATTTCACTTATTTCAGGGTAATAAGTCACAAATTTTTCTTATTTTGGGGCAAAAATGACAGAAATTCCCATTGTTTTCGGGGAAAAGACAGAAATTCCACTTATTTAGAGGCAAAAAAGTTGAAATTCCCCTCATTTTAGGGCAAAATTCCAGAAATTTCCCTTATTTGGGGCAAAAAAACAGAAATTCCCCTTATTTTAGGGCAAAATTCCAGAAATTTCCCTTATTATGGGGAAAAATTGCAGAAATTTCCCTTATTTTAGGGCAAAATTGCAGAAATTTCACTTATTTCAGAGAAAAAAAGGAAAATTTTTTCTTATTTTGGGGCAAAATGGCAGAAATTACCATTATTTTGGGGCAAAAAGGCAGAAATTCACCTTATTTTGGGCTATAATTGCAGAGATTTTACATATTTCAGGACAAAAAGGCAGAAATTTCCATTAATTTGGGGCAAAAATGAAGAAATTTCCCTTTTTTATGGCAAAAAGGCATGCATTCCCCTTATTTTCGGGCAAAAAGGCAGAAATTCCCTGTATTTTGGAGCAAAATTGCAGACATTCCCTTAATTGTGGGGCAAAAAGGCAGAAATTCTCCTTATTTTGGGGCAAAACTCAGAAATTCCACTTATTTTGTGGCAAAATTCCAGAAATGTCCCTTATTTTGGGGCAAAATTGCAGAAATTACACTTAATTTGTGGCAAAATTGCAGAAATTTCACTTATTTCAGGGAAAAAAAGGTAGAAATTTTCCTTATTTTGGGGCAAAAAGGCAGAAATTCCTAATATTTTGTGGCAAAAATGCAGAAATTCCTAATATTTTGTTGCAAAAATGCAGAAATTTTCTTTATTTTGAGGTAAAAAGGCTGAAATTCCCCTTATTTGGGGGCAAAAAGGCAGAAATTTCCTTTATTTTGGGGCAAATTTGCAAAAATTTCACTTATTTCAGGGTAATAAGTCAGAAATTTTCCATATTTTGGGGAAAAAAGAAAGAAATTCTTTTTGTTTTGGGGGAAAAATACAGAAATTCCACTTATTCAAAGGAAAAAAGTAAAAGTTCCGCTTATTTTGGAGCAAAAATGAAGAAATTTAACTTTTTTATGGCATAAAGTTATGCATTCTTTTTATTTTCAGACAAAATTCAGAAATTTCCCATATTTTGGGGCAAAAGCCAGAAATTTCCTTTATTTTACAGCAAAATTGCAGAAATTTCACTAATTGTGGCGCAAAAAGGCAGAAATTCTTTTTATTTTGGGGCAAAACTCAGAAATTCCACTTATTTTGGGGCAAAATTCCAGAAAGTTCCCTTATATTGGGGCAAAATTGCAGAAATTTTCCTTATTTTGGGGCAAAATTGCAGACATTTCACTTATTTCAGGGAAAAAAGGCAGAAATTTTCCTTATTTTGGGGCAAAAAGACAAAATTTTCCATATTTTGGTGCAAAAATCAGAAATGTCCCTTATTTTGAGGTAAAAAGGCTGAAATTCCCCTTATTTTGGAGCAAAAGGCAGAACTTTCCCTATTTTTGGGGCAAATTTGCAGAAATTTCACTTATTTCAGGGTAATAAGTCAGAAATTTTCCTTATTTTGGGGCAAAAATGACAGAAATTCTTTTTGTATTGGGGGAAAAATACAGAAATTCCACTAATTTAGAGGCAAAAAAGCAGAAATTCCCCTTATTTTAGGGCAAAATTTCAGAAAATTCCCTTATTTGGTGGCAAAAAAGAGAAATTCCCCTTATTTTTGGGCAAAATTCCAGAAATTTCCCTTATTATGGGTAAAAATTGCAGAAATTTCCTTTATTTTAGGGCAAAATTGCAGAAATTTCACTTATTTCAGAGAAAAAAGGCAAAAATTTTTTTTCTTTTGGGGCAAAAAGCAGAAATATCCATTATTTTGGGGCAAAAAGGCAGAAATTCACCTTATTTTGTGTTAAAATTGCAGAAATTTCACATATTTCAGGGCAAAAAGGCAGAAATTTCCCTTAATTTGGGGCAAAAATGAAGAAATTTCCCTTTTTTATGGCAAAAAGTTATTCATTCCCCTTATTTTCGGGCAAAAAGGCAGAAATTCTCCGTATTTTGGTGCAAAACTCAGAAATTTCACTTATTTTGGGGCAAAATTCCAGAAATTTCCTTTATTTTGGGGGAAAATTGCAGAAATTTTACTTATTTTGGGAAAATTTCAGAAATTTCACTTATTTCAGGGCAGAAAGGCAGAAATTTTCCTTATTTTGGGGCAAAAAGGCACAAATTCCTAATATTTTGTGCCAAAATTCAGAAATTCCCCTTATTTTGAGGTAAAAAGGCTGAAATTCCCCTTATTTGGGGGAAAAGGCAGAATTTTCCCTTATAATGGGGCAAAATTGCAGAAATTTCACTTATTTCAGGGTAATAAGTCAGAAATTTTTCTTATTTTGGGGCAAAAATGACAGAAATTCCCTTTGTTTTCAGGGAAAAGACAGAAATTCCACTTATTTAAAGGCAAAAAAGCTGAAATTCCCCTTATTTTAGGGCAAAATTCCAGAAATTTCCATTATTGGGGGCAAAAAAACAGAAATTCCCCTTATTTTGGGGCAAAATTCCAGAAATTTCCTTTATTATGGGGAAAAATTGCAGAAATTTCCTTTATTTTAAGGCAAAATTGCAGAAATTTCACTTATTTCAGAGAAAAAAGGCAGAAATTTTTCTTCTTTTGGGGCAAAAAGGCAGAAATTCCCATTATTTTGGGGCAAAAAGGCAGAAATTCACCTTATTTGGGCTAAAATTTAAGAAATTTCATATATTTCAGGGCAAAAAGGCAGAAATTTCCCTTAATTTGGGGCAAAAATGAAGAAATTTCCCTGTTTTATGGCAAAAAGTTATGCATTCCCCTTATTTTCGGGCAAAAAGGCAGAAATTCCCCGTATTTTGGAGCAAAATTGCAGAAATTCCCCTAATTGTGGGGCAAAAAGGCAGAAATTCTCTTTATTTTGGGGCAAAACTCAGAAATTCCACCTATTTTGGGGCAAAATACCCGAAATTTCCCTTATTTTGGGGAAAAATTGCAGAAATTTAACTTATTTTGGGGCAAAATTGCAAAGATTTCACTTATTTCAGGGAAAAAAATGCAGAAATTTTCCTTATTTGGGGGCAAAAAGGCAGAAATTCCTAATATTTTGTGGCAATAATGCAGAAATTCCTAATATTTTGTTGCAAAAATGCAGAAATTTTCATTATTTTGAGGTAAAAAGGCTGAAATTCCCCTTATTTGGGGGCAAAAAAGCAGAAATTTCCCTTATTTTGGGGCAATTTTGCAGAAATTTCACTTATTTTAGGGTAATAAGTCAGAAATTTTCTTTATTTTGGGGAAAAATGACAGAAATTCCCTTTGTTTTGAGGGAAAAAGACAGAAATTCCACTTATTTAGAGGCAAAAAAGCAGAAATTCCCCTTATTTTAGGGCAAAATTGCAGAAATTTCTTTTATTTGGGGGCAAAAAACAGAAATTCCCCCTCTTTTGGGGCAAAATTCCAGAAATTTCCTTTGTTATAGGGAAAAATTGCAGAAATTTCCTTTATTTTAGGGCAAAATTGCAGAAATTTCACTTATTTCACAGAAAAAAAGCAAAAATTTTTCTCATTTTTGGGTAAAAAGGCAGAAATTCCCATTATTTTGGGGCAAAAAGGCAGAAATTCACCTTATTTTGGGCTAAAATTGCAGAAATTTCACATATTTCAGGGCAAAAAGGCAGAAATTTCCCTTAATTTGGGGCAAAAATGAAGAAATTTCCCTTTTTTATGGCAAAAAAGTATGCATTCCTATTATTTTCGGGCAAAAAGGCAGAAATTCCCTGTATTTTGGAGCAAAATTGCAGAAATTTCCCTAATTGTGGGGCAATAAGGCAGAAATTCTCCTTATTTTGGGGCAAAACTCAGAAATTCCACTTATTTTGGGGCAAAATTCCAGAAATTTCCTTTATTTTGGGGAAAAATTGCAGAAATTTTACTTATTTTAGGGCAAAATTTCAGAAATTTCACTTATTTCAGGGAAAAAAGGCAGAAATTATCCTTATTTTGGGGCAAAAAGGCACAAATTCCTAATATTTTGTGCCAAAATTTAGAAATTCCCCTTATTTTGAGGTAAAAAGGCTGAAATTCCCCTTATTTGGGGGCAAAAGGCAGAATTTTCCCTTATAATGGGGCAAAATTTCAGAAATTTCACTTATTTCAGCGTAATAAGTCAGAAATTTTTCTTATTTTGCGGCAAAAATGACAGAAATTCCCTTTGTTTTCGGGAAAAAGACAGAAATTCCACTTATTTAGAGGCAAAAAATCTGAAATTCCCCTTATTTTAGGGCAAAATTCCAGAAATTTCCCTTATTTGGTGGCAAATAAGAGAAATTCCCCTTATTTTGGGGAAAAATTCCAGAAATTTCCCTTATTATGGGTAAAAATTGCAGAAATTTCCTTTATTTTAGGGCAAAATTGCAGAAATTTCACTTATTTCAGAGAAAAGCGGCAAAAATTTTTCTTCTTTTGGGGCAAAAAGGCAGAAATTCCCATTATTTTGGGGCAAAAAGGCAGAAATTCACCTTATTTGGGCTAAAATTTAAGAAATTTCATATATTTCAGGGCAAAAAGGCAGAAATTTCCCTTAATTTGGGGCAAAAATGAAGAAATTTCCCTGTTTTATGGCAAAAAGTTATGCATTCCCCTTATTTTCGGGCAAAAAGGCAGAAATTCCCCGTATTTTGGAGCAAAATTGCAGAAATTCCCCTAATTGTGGGGCAAAAAGGCAGAAATTCTCTTTATTTTGGGGCAAAACTCAGAAATTCCACCTATTTTGGGGCAAAATACCCGAAATTTCCCTTATTTTGGGGAAAAATTGCAGAAATTTAACTTATTTTGGGGCAAAATTGCAAAGATTTCACTTATTTCAGGGAAAAAAATGCAGAAATTTTCCTTATTTGGGGGCAAAAAGGCAGAAATTCCTAATATTTTGTGGCAATAATGCAGAAATTCCTAATATTTTGTTGCAAAAATGCAGAAATTTTCATTATTTTGAGGTAAAAAGGCTGAAATTCCCCTTATTTGGGGGCAAAAAAGCAGAAATTTCCCTTATTTTGGGGCAATTTTGCAGAAATTTCACTTATTTTAGGGTAATAAGTCAGAAATTTTCTTTATTTTGGGGAAAAATGACAGAAATTCCCTTTGTTTTGAGGGAAAAAGACAGAAATTCCACTTATTTAGAGGCAAAAAAGCAGAAATTCCCCTTATTTTAGGGCAAAATTGCAGAAATTTCTTTTATTTGGGGGCAAAAAACAGAAATTCCCCCTCTTTTGGGGCAAAATTCCAGAAATTTCTTTGTTATGGGGAAAAATTGCAGAAATTTCCTTTATTTTAGGGCAAAATTGCAGAAATTTCACTTATTTCACAGAAAAAAAGCAAAAATTTTTCTCATTTTTGGGTAAAAAGGCAGAAATTCCCATTATTTTGGGGCAAAAAGGCAGAAATTCACCTTATTTTGGGCTAAAATTGCAGAAATTTCACATATTTCAGGGCAAAAAGGCAGAAATTTCCCTTAATTTGGGGCAAAAATGAAGAAATTTCCCTTTTTTATGGCAAAAAAGTATGCATTCCTATTATTTTCGGGCAAAAAGGCAGAAATTCCCTGTATTTTGGAGCAAAATTGCAGAAATTTCCCTAATTGTGGGGCAATAAGGCAGAAATTCTCCTTATTTTGGGGCAAAACTCAGAAATTCCACTTATTTTGGGGCAAAATTCCAGAAATTTCCTTTATTTTGGGGAAAAATTGCAGAAATTTTACTTATTTTAGGGCAAAATTTCAGAAATTTCACTTATTTCAGGGAAAAAAGGCAGAAATTATCCTTATTTTGGGGCAAAAAGGCACAAATTCCTAATATTTTGTGCCAAAATTTAGAAATTCCCCTTATTTTGAGGTAAAAAGGCTGAAATTCCCCTTATTTGGGGGCAAAAGGCAGAATTTTCCCTTATAATGGGGCAAAATTTCAGAAATTTCACTTATTTCAGCGTAATAAGTCAGAAATTTTTCTTATTTTGCGGCAAAAATGACAGAAATTACCTTTGTTTTCGGGAAAAAGACAGAAATTCCACTTATTTAGAGGCAAAAAATCTGAAATTCCCCTTATTTTAGGGCAAAATTCCAGAAATTTCCCTTATTTGGTGGCAAATAAGAGAAATTCCCCTTATTTTGGGGAAAAATTCCAGAAATTTCCCTTATTATGGGTAAAAATTGCAGAAATTTCCTTTATTTTAGGGCAAAATTGCAGAAATTTCACTTATTTCAGAGAAAAGCGGCAAAAATTTTTCTTCTTTTGGGGCAAAAAGGCAGAAATTCCCATTATTTTGGGGCAAAAAGGCAGAAATTCACCTTATTTGGGCTAAAATTTGCAGATATTTCTCTTATTATGGGGAAAAATTGCAGAAATTTCCCTTATTTTAGGGCAAAATTCAGAAATTTCACTAATTGAAAGGCAATAAGGCAGAAATTCTCCTTATTTTGGGGCAAAACTCAGAAATTCCACTTATTTTGGGGCAAAATTCCAGAAATTTCCCTTATTTTGGGGCAAAATTACAGAAATTTTACTTATTTTGGGGCAAAATTGCAGAAATTTCACTTATTTCAGGAAACAAAGGCAGAAATATTCCTTATTTTGGGGCAAAAAGAAAGAAATTCCTAATATTTTGTGCCAAAATTCAGAAATTCCCCTCATTTTTAGGTAAAAAGTCTGAAATTCCCCTTATTTGGGGCAAAAAGGCAGAAATTTCCCTTATATTGGGGCAAAATTGCAGAAATTTCACTTATTTCGGGTAATAAGTCAGAAATTTTCCTTATTTTGGGGAAAAATGACAGAAATTCCCTTTGTTTTGGGGGATAAAAACAGAAATCACACTTATTTAGAGGCAAAAAATCAGAAACTCCCCTTATTTTAGGGCAAATTTGCAGAAATTTCCATTATTTGGGGGCAAAAAACAGAAATTCCCCTTATTTTGGGGCAAAATTCCAGAAATTTACTTTATTATGGGAAAGAATTGCAAAAATTTCTTTTATTTTAGGGCAAAATTGCAGAAATTTTATTTATTTCAGAGAAAAAAAGCAAAAATTTTTCTTATTTTGGGGCAAAGAGGCAGAAATTCCCATTATTTTGGGTCAAAAATGCAGAAATTCACTTTATTTTGGGCTAAAATTGCAGAAATTTCATATATTTCAGGGCAAAAAGGCAGAAATTTCCCTTAATTTGGGGCAAAAATAAAGAAATTTCCCTTTATTATGGCAAAGAGGTATGCATTTTCCTTATTTTCGGGCAAAAAGTCAGAAATTCCCCGTATTTTTGGCAAAATTGCAGAAATTCCTCTAATTGTGGGACAAAAAGGCAGAAATTCTCCTTATTTTGGGGCAAAACTAAGAAATTCCACTTGTTTTGGGGCAAAATTCCAGAAATTTCCCTTATTTTGGGGCAAAATTGCAGAAATTTCCCTAATTGTGGGTAAAAATTGCAGAAATTTCTCTTATTTTATGGATAAAATTGCAGAAATTTCAATTATTTCAGGGAAAAAAGGCAGAAATTTTCCCTATTTGGGGGCAAAAGGCAGAAATTTCCCTATTTTGGGGGAAAATTTGCAGAAATTTCACTTATTTCAGGGTAATAAGTCAGAAATTTTCCTTATTTTGGGGCAAAATACAGAAATTCCCTTTGTTTTGGGGGAAAAAGACATAAATTCCACTAATTTAGAGGTAAAAAGACAAAATTTCCCCTTATTTTGGAGCAAAATGTAGAAATTTCCCTTTTTTATGGCAAAAAGGTATGCATTCTTTTTATTTTCAGACAGAAAGGCAGAAATTCCCCATATTTTAGGGCAAAAGGCAGAAATTCCCCTTATTTTGGGGCAAAATTGCAGAAATATCCCTAATTGTGGGACAAAAAACAGAAATTCCCCTTATTTTGAAGAAAAATTGCAGAAATTTCTCTTATTATGGGGAAAAATTGCAGAAATTTCCCTTATTTTAGGGCAAAATTGCAGAAATTTCACTAATTGTGGGGCAAAAAGGCAGAAATTTTCCTTATTTTGGGGCAAAACTCAGAATTTCCACTTATTTTGGGGCAAAATTCCAGAAATTTTCCTTATTTTGGGGCAAAATTACAGATATTTTACTTATTTTGGGGAAAAATTGCAGAAATTTCACTTATTTCAGGAAAAAAAAGCCGGAAATTTTTTTTATTTTGGGGCCAAAAGGCAGAAATTCCTAATATATTGGGCCAAAATTCAGAAATTCCCCTTATTTTGAGGTAAAAAGGCTGAAATTCTCCTTATTTGGGGACAAAAAGGCAGAAATTTCCCTTATATTGGGGCAAAATTGCACTTATTTCAGGGTAATAAGTCAGAAATTTTCTTTATTTTGGGGCAAAAATGACAGAAATTCCCTTTGTTTTGGGGAAAAAATACAGAAATTGCACTTAATTAGAGGCAAAAAAGCAGAAATTCCCTTTATTTTAGAGCAAAATTGCAGAAATTCCCCTAATTGTGGGACAAAAAACAGAAATTCCCCTTATTTTGAAGCAAATTGCAGAAATTTCCCTTATTATGGGGAAAAATTGCAGAAATTTCCCTTATTTTAGGGCAAAATTCCAGAAATTTCACTAATTGTAAGGCAATAAGGCAGAAATTCTCCTTATTTTGGGGCAAAACTCAGAAATTCCACTTATTTTGGGGCAAAATTCCAGAAATTTCCTTTATTTTGGGGCAAAATTACAGATATTTTACTTATTTTGGGGAAAATTGCAGAAATTTCACTTATTTCAGGAAAAAAAAGCCGGAAATTTTTTTTATTTTGGGGCCAAAAGGCAGAAATTCCTAATATATTGGGCCAAAATTCAGAAATTCCCCTTATTTTGAGGTAAAAAGGCTGAAATTCTCCTTATTTGGGGACAAAAAGGCAGAAATTTCCCTTATATTGGGGCAAAATTGCACTTATTTCAGGGTAATAAGTCAGAAATTTTCTTTATTTTGGGGCAAAAATGACAGAAATTCCCTTTGTTTTGGGGAAAAAATACAGAAATTGCACTTAATTAGAGGCAAAAAAGCAGAAATTCCCTTTATTTTAGAGCAAAATTGCAGAAATTCCCCTAATTGTGGGACAAAAAACAGAAATTCCCCTTATTTTGAAGCAAATTGCAGAAATTTCCCTTATTATGGGGAAAAATTGCAGAAATTTCCCTTATTTTAGGGCAAAATTCCAGAAATTTCACTAATTGTAAGGCAATAAGGCAGAAATTCTCCTTATTTTGGGGCAAAACTCAGAAATTCCACTTATTTTGGGGCAAAATTCCAGAAATTTCCTTTATTTTGGGGCAAAGTTAGAGATATTTTACTTATTTTGGGGCAAAATTGCAGAAATTTCACTTATTTCAGGAAAAAAAGGCAGAAATATTCCTTATTTTGGGGCAAAAAGGCAGAAATTCCTAATTTTTTGTGCCAAAATTCAGAAATTCCCCTCATTTTGAGGTAAAAATTCTGAAATTCCCATTATTTGGGGCAAAAAGGCAGAAATTTCCTTATATTGGGGCAAAATTGCTCAAATTTCACTTATTTCAGGGTAATAAGTCAGAAATTTTCCTTATTTTGGGGCAAAAATGACAGAAATTCCCTTTGTTTTGGGGGAAAAAAAGAAATTACACTTATTTAGAGGCAAAAAAGCAGAAACTCCCCTTATTTTAGGGAAAATTTGCAGAAATTTCCATTATTTGGGGGCAAAAAAACAGAAATTCCCCTTATTTTGGGGCAAAATTCCAGAAATTTCCTTTATTATGGGGAAAAATTGCAAAAATTTCTTTTATTTTAGGGCAAAATTGCAGAAATTTTACTTATTTCAGAGAATAAAAGCAAAATTTTTTCTTATTTTGGGGCAAAAAGGCAGAAATTCCCATTATTTTGGGGCAAAAAGGCAGAAATTCACTTTATTTTGGGCTAAAATTGCAGAAATTTCATATATTTTAGGGCAAAAAGGCAGAAATTTCCCTTAATTTGGGGCAAAAATAAAGAAATTTCCCTTTTTTATGGCAAAAAGTTATGCATTCCCCTTATTTTCAGGCAAAAAGGGAGAAATTCCCCGTATTTTGGAGCAAAATTGCAGAAATTTCTCTAATTGTGGGGCAAAAAGGCAGAAATTCTCCTTATTTTGGGGCAAAATTCAGAAATTCCACTTGTTTTGGGGCAAAATTCCAGAAATTTTCCTTATTTTCGGGCAAAATTGCAGAAATTTCCCTAATTGTGGGGCAAAAAACAGAAATTCCCCTTATTTTGAAGCATAATTGCAGAAATTTCTCTAATTGTGGGGCAAAAAGGCAGAAATCCTCTTTATTTTGGGGCAAAACTCAGAAATTCCACTTATTTTGGGGCAAAATTCCAGAAATTCCCCTTATTTTGGGGCAAAATTACAGATATTTTACTTATTTTGGGGAAAAATTGCAGAAATTTCACTTATTTCAGGAAAAAAAAGCCGGAAATTTTTTTTATTTTGGGGCCAAAAGGCAGAAATTCCTAATATATTGGGCCAAAATTCAGAAATTCCCCTTATTTTGAGTTAAAAAGGCTGAAATTCTCCTTATTTGGGGACAAAAAGGCAGAAATTTCCCTTATATTGGGGCAAAATTGCACTTATTTCAGGGTAATAAGTCAGAAATTTTCTTTATTTTGGGGCAAAAATGACAGAAATTCCCTTTGTTTTGGGGAAAAAATACAGAAATTGCACTTAATTAGAGGCAAAAAATCAGAAATTCCCTTTATTTTAGAGCAAAATTGCAGAAATTCCCCTAATTGTGGGACAAAAAACAGAAATTCCCCTTATTTTGAAGCAAATTGCAGAAATTTCCCTTATTATGGGGAAAAATTGCAGAAATTTCCCTTATTTTAGGGCAAAATTCCAGAAATTTCACTAATTGTAAGGCAATAAGGCAGAAATTCTCCTTATTTTGGGGCAAAACTCAGAAATTCCACTTATTTTGGGGCAAAATTCCAGAAATTTCCTTTATTTTGGGGCAAAATTACAGATATTTTACTTATTTTGGGGAAAAATTGCAGAAATTTCACTTATTTCAGGAAAAAAAAGCCGGAAATTTTTTTTATTTTGGGGCCAAAAGGCAGAAATTCCTAATATATTGGGCCAAAATTCAGAAATTCCCCTTATTTTGAGGTAAAAAGGCTGAAATTCTCCTTATTTGGGGACAAAAAGGCAGAAATTTCCCTTATATTGGGGCAAAATTGCACTTATTTCAGGGTAATAAGTCAGAAATTTTCTTTATTTTGGGGCAAAAATGACAGAAATTCCCTTTGTTTTGGGGAAAAAATACAGAAATTGCACTTAATTAGAGGCAAAAAAGCAGAAATTCCCTTTATTTTAGAGCAAAATTGCAGAAATTCCCCTAATTGTGGGACAAAAAACAGAAATTCCCCTTATTTTGAAGCAAATTGCAGAAATTTCCCTTATTATGGGGAAAAATTGCAGAAATTTCCCTTATTTTAGGGCAAAATTCCAGAAATTTCACTAATTGTAAGGCAATAAGGCAGAAATTCTGCTTATTTTGGGGCAAAACTCAGAAATTCCACTTATTTTGGGGCAAAATTCCAGAAATTTCCTTTATTTTGGGGCAAAATTACAGATATTTTACTTATTTTGGGGCAAAATTGCAGAAATTTCACTTATTTCAGGAAAAAAAGGCAGAAATATTCCTTATTTTGGGGCAAAAAGGCAGAAATTCCTAATTTTTTGTGCCAAAATTCAGAAATTCCCCTCATTTTGAGGTAAAAATTCTGAAATTCCCCTTATTTGCGGCAAAAAGGCAGAAATTTCCTTATATTGGGGCAAAATTGCTCAAATTTCACTTATTTCAGGGTAATAAGTCAGAAATTTTCCTTATTTTGGGGCAAAAATGACAGAAATTCCCTTTGTTTTGGGGGAAAAAAAGAAATTACACTTATTTAGAGGCAAAAAAGCAGAAACTCCCCTTATTTTAGGGCAAATTTGCAGAAATTTCCATTATTTGGGGGCAAAAAAACAGAAATTCCCCTTATTTTGGGGCAAAATTCCAGAAATTTCCTTTATTATGGGGAAAAATTGCAAAAATTTCTTTTATTTTAGGGCAAAATTGCAGAAATTTTACTTATTTCAGAGAATAAAAGCAAAATTTTTTCTTATTTTGGGGCAAAAAGGCAGAAATTCCCATTATTTTGGGGCAAAAAGGCAGAAATTCACTTTATTTTGGGCTAAAATTGCAGAAATTTCATATATTTTAGGGCAAAAAGGCAGAAATTTCCCTTAATTTGGGGCAAAAATAAAGAAATTTCCATTTTTTTATGGCAAAAAGTTATGCATTCCCCTTATTTTCAGGCAAAAAGGGAGAAATTCCCCGTATTTTGGAGCAAAATTGCAGAAATTTCTCTAATTGTGGGGCAAAAAGGCAGAAATTCTCCTTATTTTGGGGCAAAATTCAGAAATTCCACTTGTTTTGGGGCAAAATTCCAGAAATTTTCCTTATTTTCGGGCAAAATTGCAGAAATTTCCCTAATTGTGGGGCAAAAAACAGAAATTCCCCTTATTTTGAAGCATAATTGCAGAAATTTCCCTTATTATGGGGAAAAATTGCAGAAATTTCTCTTATTTTAGGGCAAAATTGCAGAAATTTCACTAATTGTGGGGCAAAAAGGCAGAAATTCTCCTTATTTTGGGCTAAAACTCAGAATTTCCACTTCTTTTGGGGCAAAATTCCAGAATTTTTCCTTATTTTGGGGCAAAATTGCAGAAATTTTACTTATTTTGGGGAAAAATTGCAGAAATTTCTCTTATTTAAGGAAAAAAAGCCGGAAATTTTTTTTATTTTGGGGCAAAAAGGCAGAAATTCCTAATATTTTAGGCCAAAATTCATAAATTCCCCTTATTTTGAGGTAAAAAGGCTGAAATTCTCCTTATTTGGGGGCAAAAAGGCAGACATATCGCTTATATTGGGGCAAAATTGCAGAAATTTCACTTATTTCAGGGCAATAAGTCAGAAATTTTCCTTATTTTGGGGCAAAAATGACAAAAATTCCCTTTGTTTTAGGGGAAAAAGACAGAAATTCCACTTAATTAGAGGCAAAAAAGCAGAAATTCCCCTTATTTTAGGGCAAAATTGCAGAAATTTCGCTTATTTGGGGGCAAAAAAACAGAAATTCCTTTTATTTTGTGGCAAAATTCCAGAAATTTCCTTTATTATGGGGAAAAATATCAGAAATTTCCTTTATTTTAGGGCAAAATTGCAGAAATTTCACTTATTTCAGAAAAAAAAGGCAAAAATTTTTCTTATTTTGGGGCAAAAAGGCAGAAATTCCCATTATTTTGATGGCAAAAAGGCAGAAATTCACCTTATTTTGGGCTAAAATTGCAGAAATTTCACATATTTCAGGGCAAAAAGGCAGAAATTTCCCTTCATTTGGGGCAAAAATGAAGAAATTTCCCTTTTTTATGGCAAAAAGGTATGCATTCCCCTTATTTTCGGCAAAAAGGCAGAAATTCCCCGTATTTTGGAGCAAAATTGCAGAAATTCCCCTAATTGTGGGGCAAAAAGGCAGAAATCCTCTTTATTTTGGGGCAAAACTCAGAAATTCCACTAATTTTGGGGCAAAATTCCAGAAATTTCCCTTATTTTGGGGCAAAATTGCAGAAATTTCACTTATTTTGGGGCAAAATTGCAGAAATTTCACTTATTTCAGGGAAAAAAGGCAGAAATTTCCCTTAATTTGGGGCAAAAATAAAGAAATTTCCCTTTTTTATGGCAAAAAGGTATGCATTCCCCTTATTTTCGGGCAAAAAAGCAGAAATTCTCCGTATTTTGGAGCAAAATTGCAGAAATTCCTCTAATTGTCTGACAAAAAGGCAGAAATTCTCCTTATTTTGGGGCAAAACTCAGAAATTCCACTTGTTTTGGGGCAAAATTCCAAAATTTCCCTTATTTTGGGGCAAAATTGCAGAAATTTCCCTAATTGTGGGGCAAAAAACAGAAATTCCCCTTATTTTGAAGCAAAATTGCAGAAATTTCCCTTATTATGGGGAAAAATTGCAGAAATTTCTCTTATTTTATGGCAAAATTTCAGAAATTTCACTTATTTTCGTGCAAAATTGCAGAAATTTCACTTATTTCAGTGAAAAAAGGCAGAAATTTTCCTTATTTTGGGGCAAAAAGGCAGAAATTCTCCATATTTTGGTGCAAAAATCAGAAATTTCCCTTATTTTGAGGTAAAATGCTGAAATTCTTTTTATTTGGGGGTAAAAGGCAGAAATTTCCCTATTTTTGGGGCAAATTTGCAGAAATTTCACTTATTTCAGGGTAATAAGTCAGAAATTTTCCTTATTTTGGGGCAAAATACAGAAATTCCCTTTGTTTTGGGGGAAAAAGACAGAAATTCCACTTATTTAGAAGTAAAAAGGCAAAATTTCCCCTTATTTTGGAGCAAAATGTAGAAATTTCTCTTTTTTATGGCAAAAAGTTATGCATTCTTTTTATTTTCAGACAGAAAGGCAGAAATTCCCCATATTTTAGGGCAAAAGGCAGAAATTCCCCTTATTTTGGGGCAAAATTGCAGAAATTTCCCTAATTGTGGGACAAAAAACAGAAATTCCCCTTATTTTGAAGCAAAATTGCAGAAATTTCCCTTATTATGGGGAAAAATTGCAGAAATTTCCCTTATTTTAGAGCAAAATTGCAGAAATTTCACTAATTGTGGGGCAAAAAGGCAGAAATTCTCCTTATTTTGGGGCAAAACTCAGAATTTCCACTTATTTTGGGGCAAAATTCCAGAAATTTTCCTTATTTTGGGGCAAAATTGCAGAAATTTTACTTATTTTGGGGAAAAATTGCAGAAATTTCACTTATTTCAGGAAAAAAAGCCAGAAATTTTTTTTATATTGGGGCCAAAAGGCAGAAATTCCTTATATATTGGGCCAAAATTCAGAAATTCCCCTTATTTTGAGGTAAAAAGGCTGAAATTCTCCTTATTTGGGGACAAAATGCAGAAATTTCCCTTATATTGGGGCAAAATTGCAGAAATTTCACTTATTTCAGGGTAATAAGTCAGAAATTTTCCTTATTTTGGGGCAAAAATGACAGAAATTCCCTTTGTTTTGGGGGAAAAATACAGAAATTGCACTTAATTAGAGGCAAAAAAGCAGAAATTCCCTTTATTTTAGGGCAAAATTGCAGAAATTTCCCTAATTGTGGGACAAAAAACAGAAATTCCCCTTATTTTGAAGCAAATTGCAGAAATTTCCCTTATTATGGGGAAAAATTGCAGAAATTTCCCTTATTTTAGGGCAAAATTGCAGAAATTTCACTAATTGTAAGGCAATAAGGCAGAAATTCTCCTTATTTTGGGGCAAAACTCAGAAATTCCACTTATTTTGGGGCAAAATTCCAGAAATTTCCTTTATTTTGGGGCAAAATTACAGATATTTTACTTATTTTGGGGAAAAATTGCAGAAATTTCACTTATTTCAGGAAAAAAAAGCCGGAAATTTTTTTTATTTTGGGGCCAAAAGGCAGAAATTCCTAATATATTGGGCCAAAATTCAGAAATTCCCCTTATTTTGAGGTAAAAAGGCTGAAATTCTCCTTATTTGGGGACAAAAAGGCAGAAATTTCCCTTATATTGGGGCAAAATTGCACTTATTTCAGGGTAATAAGTCAGAAATTTTCTTTATTTTGGGGCAAAAATGACAGAAATTCCCTTTGTTTTGGGGAAAAAATACAGAAATTGCACTTAATTAGAGGCAAAAAAGCAGAAATTCCCTTTATTTTAGAGCAAAATTGCAGAAATTCCCCTAATTGTGGGACAAAAAACAGAAATTCCCCTTATTTTGAAGCAAATTGCAGAAATTTCCCTTATTATGGGGAAAAATTGCAGAAATTTCCCTTATTTTAGGGCAAAATTCCAGAAATTTCACTAATTGTAAGGCAATAAGGCAGAAATTCTCCTTATTTTGGGGCAAAACTCAGAAATTCCACTTATTTTGGGGCAAAATTCCAGAAATTTCCTTTATTTTGGGTCAAAATTACAGATATTTTACTTATTTTGGGGCAAAATTGCAGAAATTTCACTTATTTCAGGAAAAAAAGGCAGAAATATTCCTTATTTTGGGGCAAAAAGGCAGAAATTCCTAATTTTTTGTGCCAAAATTCAGAAATTCCCCTCATTTTGAGGTAAAAATTCTGAAATTCCCCTTATTTGGGGCAAAAAGGCAGAAATTTCCTTATATTGGGGCAAAATTGCTCAAATTTCACTTATTTCAGGGTAATAAGTCAGAAATTTTCCTTATTTTGGGGCAAAAATGACAGAAATTCCCTTTGTTTTGGGGGAAAAAAAGAAATTACACTTATTTAGAGGCAAAAAAGCAGAAACTCCCCTTATTTTAGGGCAAATTTGCAGAAATTTCCATTATTTGGGGGCAAAAAAACAGAAATTCCCCTTATTTTGGGGCAAAATTCCAGAAATTTCCTTTATTATGGGGAAAAATTGCAAAAATTTCTTTTATTTTAGGGCAAAATTGCAGAAATTTTACTTATTTCAGAGTATAAAAGCAAAATTTTTTCTTATTTAGGGGCAAAAAGGCAGAAATTCCCATTATTTTGGGGCAAAAAGGCAGAAATTCACTTTATTTTGGGCTAAAATTGCAGAAATTTCATATATTTTAGGGCAAAAAGGCAGAAATTTCCCTTAATTTGGGGCAAAAATAAAGAAATTTCCCTTTTTTTATGGCAAAAAGTTATGCATTCCCCTTATTTTCAGGCAAAAAGGGAGAAATTCCCCGTATTTTGGAGCAAAATTGCAGAAATTTCTCTAATTGTGGGGCAAAAAGGCAGAAATTCTCCTTATTTTGGGGCAAAATTCAGAAATTCCACTTGTTTTGGGGCAAAATTCCAG
Organism: Micromys minutus; assembly: GCF_963924665.1. NCBI lineage: Eukaryota > Metazoa > Chordata > Mammalia > Rodentia > Muridae > Micromys > Micromys minutus. The sequence continues at coordinate 6,407,678 of NW_027667467.1, read as the reverse complement.
AAATTTTCCTTATTTTCGGGCAAAATTGCAGAAATTTCCCTAATTGTGGGGCAAAAAACAGAAATTCCCCTTATTTTGAAGCATAATTGCAGAAATTTCCCTTATTATGGGGAAAAATTGCAGAAATTTCTCTTATTTTAGGGCAAAATTGCAGAAATTTCACTAATTGTGGGGCAAAAAGGCAGAAATTCTCCTTATTTTGGGCTAAAACTCAGAATTTCCACTTCTTTTGGGGCAAAATTCCAGAATTTTTCCTTATTTTGGGGCAAAATTGCAGAAATTTTACTTATTTTGGGGAAAAATTGCAGAAATTTCTCTTATTTCAGGAAAAAAAGCCGGAAATTTTTTTTATTTTGGGGCAAAAAGGCAGAAATTCCTAATATTTTAGGCCAAAATTCATAAATTCCCCTTATTTTGAGGTAAAAAGGCTGAAATTCTCCTTATTTGGGGGCAAAAAGGCAGACATATCGCTTATATTGGGGCAAAATTGCAGAAATTTCACTTATTTCAGGGCAATAAGTCAGAAATTTTCCTTATTTTGGGGCAAAAATGACAAAAATTCCCTTTGTTTTGGGGGAAAAAGACAGAAATTCCACTTAATTAGAGGCAAAAAAGCAGAAATTCCCCTTATTTTAGGGCAAAATTGCAGAAATTTCGCTTATTTGGGGGCAAAAAAACAGAAATTCCTTTTATTTTGGGGCAAAATTCCAGAAATTTCCTTTATTATGGGGAAAAATATCAGAAATTTCCTTTATTTTAGGGCAAAATTGCAGAAATTTCACTTATTTCAGAAAAAAAAGGCAAAAATTTTTCTTATTTTGGGGCAAAAAGGCAGAAATTCCCATTATTTTGATGGCAAAAAGGCAGAAATTCACCTTATTTTGGGCTAAAATTGCAGAAATTTCACATATTTCAGGGCAAAAAGGCAGAAATTTCCCTTCATTTGGGGCAAAAATGAAGAAATTTCCCTTTTTTATGGCAAAAAGGTATGCATTCCCCTTATTTTCGGCAAAAAGGCAGAAATTCCCCGTATTTTGGAGCAAAATTGCAGAAATTCCCCTAATTGTGGGGCAAAAAGGCAGAAATCCTCTTTATTTTGGGGCAAAACTCAGAAATTCCACTAATTTTGGGGCAAAATTCCAGAAATTTCCCTTATTTTGGGGCAAAATTGCAGAAATTTCACTTATTTTGGGGCAAAATTGCAGAAATTTCACTTATTTCAGGGAAAAAAGGCAGAAATTTCCCTTAATTTGGGGCAAAAATAAAGAAATTTCCCTTTTTTATGGCAAAAAGGTATGCATTCCCCTTATTTTCGGGCAAAAAAGCAGAAATTCTCCGTATTTTGGAGCAAAATTGCAGAAATTCCTCTAATTGTCTGACAAAAAGGCAGAAATTCTCCTTATTTTGGGGCAAAACTCAGAAATTCCACTTGTTTTGGGGCAAAATTCCAAAATTTCCCTTATTTTGGGGCAAAATTGCAGAAATTTCCCTAATTGTGGGGCAAAAAACAGAAATTCCCCTTATTTTGAAGCAAAATTGCAGAAATTTCCCTTATTATGGGGAAAAATTGCAGAAATTTCTCTTATTTTATGGCAAAATTTCAGAAATTTCACTTATTTTCGTGCAAAATTGCAGAAATTTCACTTATTTCAGTGAAAAAAGGCAGAAATTTTCCTTATTTTGGGGCAAAAATGCAGAAATTCCCCATATTTTGGTGCAAAAATCAGAAATTTCCCTTATTTTGAGGTAAAATGCTGAAATTCTTTTTATTTGGGGGTAAAAGGCAGAAATTTCTCTATTTTTGGGGCAAATTTGCAGAAATTTCACTTATTTCAGGGTAATAAGTCAGAAATTTTCCTTATTTTGGGGCAAAATACAGAAATTCCCTTTGTTTTGGGGGAAAAAGACAGAAATTCCACTTATTTAGAAGTAAAAAGGCAAAATTTCCCCTTATTTTGGAGCAAAATGTAGAAATTTCTCTTTTTTATGGCAAAAAGTTATGCATTCTTTTTATTTTCAGACAGAAAGGCAGAAATTCCCCATATTTTAGGGCAAAAGGCAGAAATTCCCCTTATTTTGGGGCAAAATTGCAGAAATTTCCCTAATTGTGGGACAAAAAACAGAAATTCCCCTTATTTTGAAGCAAAATTGCAGAAATTTCCCTTATTATGGGGAAAAATTGCAGAAATTTCCCTTATTTTAGAGCAAAATTGCAGAAATTTCACTAATTGTGGGGCAAAAAGGCAGAAATTCTCCTTATTTTGGGGCAAAACTCAGAATTTCCACTTATTTTGGGGCAAAATTCCAGAAATTTTCCTTATTTTGGGGCAAAATTGCAGAAATTTTACTTATTTTGGGGAAAAATTGCAGAAATTTCAATTATTTCAGGAAAAAAAGCCAGAAATTTTTTTTATTTTGGGGCCAAAAGGCAGAAATTCCTTATATATTGGGCCAAAATTCAGAAATTCCCCTTATTTTGAGGTAAAAAGGCTGAAATTCTCCTTATTTGGGGACAAAATGCAGAAATTTCCCTTATATTGGGGCAAAATTGCAGAAATTTCACTTATTTCAGGGTAATAAGTCAGAAATTTTCCTTATTTTGGGGCAAAAATGACAGAAATTCCCTTTGTTTTGGGGGAAAAATACAGAAATTGCACTTAATTAGAGGCAAAAAAGCAGAAATTCCCTTTATTTTAGGGCAAAATTGCAGAAATTTCCCTAATTGTGGGACAAAAAACAGAAATTCCCCTTATTTTGAAGCAAATTGCAGAAATTTCCCTTATTATGGGGAAAAATTGCAGAAATTTCCCTTATTTTAGGGCAAAATTGCAGAAATTTCACTAATTGTAAGGCAATAAGGCAGAAATTCTCCTTATTTTGGGGCAAAAATCAGAAATTCCACTTATTTTGGGGCAAAATTCCAGAAATTTCCTTTATTTTGGGGCAAAATTACAGAAATTTTACTTATTTTGGTGCAAAATTGCAGAAATTTCACATATTTCAGGAAAAAAAGGCAGAAATATTCTTTATTTTGGGGCAAAAAGGCAGAAATTCCTAATATTTTGTGCCAAAATTCAGAAATTCCCCTCATTTTGAGGTAAAAAGTCTGAAATTCCCCTTATTTGGGGCAAAAAGGTAGAAATTTCCTTATATTGGGGCAAAATTGCACAAATTTCACTTATTTCAGGGTAATAAGTCAGAAATTTTCCTTATTTTGGGGCAAAAATGACAGAAATTCCCTTTGTTTTGGGGAAAAAAAACAGAAATTACACTTATTTAGAGGCAAAAAAGCAGAAACTCCCCTTATTTTAGGTCAAATTTGCAGAAATTTCCATTATTTGGGGGCAAAAAAACAGAAATTCCCCTTATTTTGGGGCAAAATTCCAGAAATTTCCTTTATTATGGGGAAAAATTGCAAAAATTTCTTTTATTTTAGGGCAAAAGTGCAGAAATTTTACTTATTTCAGAGAAAAAAAGCAAAAATTTTTCTTATTTTGGGGCAAAGAGGCAGAAATTCCCATTATTTTGGGTCAAAAATGCAGAAATTCACTTTATTTTGGGCTAAAATTGCAGAAATTTCATATATTTCAGGGCAAAAAGGCAGAAATTTCCCTTAATTTGGGGCAAAAATAAAGAAATTTCCCTTTATTATGGCAAAGAGGTATGCATTTTCCTTATTTTCGGGCAAAAAGTCAGAAATTCCCCGTATTTTTGGCAAAATTGCAGAAATTCCTCTAATTGTGGGACAAAAAGGCAGAAATTCTCCTTATTTTGGGGCAAAACTCAGAAATTCCACTTGTTTTGGGGCAAAATTCCAGAAATTTCCCTTATTTTGGGGCAAAATTGCAGAAATTTCCCTAATTGTGGGTAAAAATTGCAGAAATTTCTCTTATTTTATGGATAAAATTGCAGAAATTTCAATTATTTCAGGGAAAAAAGGCAGAAATTTTCCCTATTTTGGGGCAAAAGGCAGAAATTTCCCTATTTTGGGGGAAAATTTGCAGAAATTTCACTTATTTCAGGGTAATAAGTCAGAAATTTTCCTTATTTTGGGGCAAAATACAGAAATTCCCTTTGTTTTGGGGGAAAAAGACATAAATTCCACTAATTTAGAGGTAAAAAGACAAAATTTCCCCTTATTTTGGAGCAAAATGTAGAAATTTCCCTTTTTTATGGCAAAAAGGTATGCATTCTTTTTATTTTCAGACAGAAAGGCAGAAATTCCCCATATTTTAGGGCAAAAGGCAGAAATTCCCCTTATTTTGGGGCAAAATTGCAGAAATATCCCTAATTGTGGGACAAAAAACAGAAATTCCCCTTATTTTGAAGAAAAATTGCAGAAATTTCTCTTATTATGGGGAAAAATTGCAGAAATTTCCCTTATTTTAAGGCAAAATTGCAGAAATTTCACTAATTGTGGGGCAAAAAGGCAGAAATTTTCCTTATTTTGGGGCAAAACACAGAATTTCCACTTATTTTGGGGCAAAATTCCAGAAATTTTCCTTATTTTGGGGCAAAATTGCAGAAATTTTACTTATTTTGGGGAAAAATTGCAGAAATTTCACTTATTTCAGGAAAAAACAGCCGGAAATTTTTTTTATTTTGGGGCCAAAAGGCAGAAATTCCTAATATATTGGGCCAAAATTCAGAAATTCCCCTTATTTTGAGGTAAAAAGGCTGAAATTCTCCTTATTTGGGGACAAAAAGGCAGAAATTTCCCTTATATTGGGGCAAAATTGCACTTATTTCAGGGTAATAAGTCAGAAATTTTCTTTATTTTGGGGCAAAAATGACAGAAATTCCCTTTGTTTTGGGGAAAAAATACAGAAATTGCACTTAATTAGAGGCAAAAAAGCAGAAATTCCCTTTATTTTAGAGCAAAATTGCAGAAATTCCCCTAATTGTGGGACAAAAAACAGAAATTCCCCTTATTTTGAAGCAAATTGCAGAAATTTCCCTTATTATGGGGAAAAATTGCAGAAATTTCCCTTATTTTAGGGCAAAATTCCAGAAATTTCACTAATTGTAAGGCAATAAGGCAGAAATTCTCCTTATTTTGGGGCAAAACTCAGAAATTCCACTTATTTTGGGGCAAAATTCCAGAAATTTCCTTTATTTTGGGGCAAAATTACAGATATTTTACTTATTTTGGGGAAAAATTGCAGAAATTTCACTTATTTCAGGAAAAAAAAGCCGGAAATTTTTTTTATTTTGGGGCCAAAAGGCAGAAATTCCTAATATATTGGGCCAAAATTCAGAAATTCCCCTTATTTTGAGGTAAAAAGGCTGAAATTCTCCTTATTTGGGGACAAAAAGGCAGAAATTTCCCTTATATTGGGGCAAAATTGCACTTATTTCAGGGTAATAAGTCAGAAATTTTCTTTATTTTGGGGCAAAAATGACAGAAATTCCCTTTGTTTTGGGGGAAAAATACAGAAATTGCACTTAATTAGAGGCAAAAAAGCAGAAATTCCCTTTATTTTAGAGCAAAATTGCAGAAATTCCCCTAATTGTGGGACAAAAAACAGAAATTCCCCTTATTTTGAAGCAAATTGCAGAAATTTCCCTTATTATGGGGAAAAATTGCAGAAATTTCCCTTATTTTAGGGCAAAATTCCAGAAATTTCACTAATTGTAAGGCAATAAGGCAGAAATTCTCCTTATTTTGGGGCAAAACTCAGAAATTCCACTTATTTTGGGGCAAAATTCCAGAAATTTCCTTTATTTTGGGGCAAAATTAGAGATATTTTACTTATTTTGGGGCAAAATTGCAGAAATTTCACTTATTTCAGGAAAAAAAGGCAGAAATATTCCTTATTTTGGGGCAAAAAGGCAGAAATTCCTAATTTTTTGTGCCAAAATTCAGAAATTCCCCTCATTTTGAGGTAAAAATTCTGAAATTCCCATTATTTGGGGCAAAAAGGCAGAAATTTCCTTATATTGGGGCAAAATTGCTCAAATTTCACTTATTTCAGGGTAATAAGTCAGAAATTTTCCTTATTTTGGGGCAAAAATGACAGAAATTCCCTTTGTTTTGGGGGAAAAAAAGAAATTACACTTATTTAGAGGCAAAAAAGCAGAAACTCCCCTTATTTTAGGGCAAATTTGCAGAAATTTCCATTATTTGGGGGCAAAAAAACAGAAATTCCCCTTATTTTGGGGCAAAATTCCAGAAATTTCCTTTATTATGGGGAAAAATTGCAAAAATTTCTTTTATTTTAGGGCAAAATTGCAGAAATTTTACTTATTTCAGAGAATAAAAGCAAAATTTTTTCTTATTTTGGGGCAAAAAGGCAGAAATTCCCATTATTTTGGGGCAAAAAGGCAGAAATTCACTTTATTTTGGGCTAAAATTGCAGAAATTTCATATATTTTAGGGCAAAAAGGCAGAAATTTCCCTTAATTTGGGGCAAAAATAAAGAAATTTCCCTTTTTTTATGGCAAAAAGTTATGCATTCCCCTTATTTTCAGGCAAAAAGGGAGAAATTCCCCGTATTTTGGAGCAAAATTGCAGAAATTTCTCTAATTGTGGGGCAAAAAGGCAGAAATTCTCCTTATTTTGGGGCAAAATTCAGAAATTCCACTTGTTTTGGGGCAAAATTCCAGAAATTTTCCTTATTTTCGGGCAAAATTGCAGAAATTTCCCTAATTGTGGGGCAAAAAACAGAAATTCCCCTTATTTTGAAGCATAATTGCAGAAATTTCTCTAATTGTGGGGCAAAAAGGCAGAAATCCTCTTTATTTTGGGGCAAAACTCAGAAATTCCACTTATTTTGGGGCAAAATTCCAGAAATTCCCCTTATTTTGGGGCAAAATTGCAGAAATTTCCCTAATTGTGGGACAAAAAACAGAAATTCCCCTTATTTTGAAGCAAAATTGCAGAGATTTCCCTTATTATGGGGAAAAATTGCAGAAATTTCCCTTATTTTAGAGCAAAATTGCAGAAATTTCACTAATTGTGGGGCAAAAAGGCAGAAATTCTCCTTATTTTGGGGCAAAACTCAGAATTTCCACTTCTTTTGGGGCAAAATTCCAGAATTTTTCCTTATTTTGGGGCAAAATTGCAGAAATTTTACTTATTTTGGGGAAAAATTGCAGAAATTTCTCTTATTTCAGGAAAAAAAGCCGGAAATTTTTTTTATTTTGGGGCAAAAAGGCAGAAATTCCTAATATTTTAGGCCAAAATTCAGAAATTCCCCTTATTTTGAGGTAAAAAGGCTGAAATTCTCCTTATTTGGAGGCAAAAAGGCAGACATATAGCTTATATTGGGGCAAAATTGCAGAAATTTTACTTATTTCAGGGTAATAAGTCAGAAATTTTCCTTATTTTGGGGCAAAAATGACAGAAATTCCCTTTGTTTTGGGGGAAAAAGACAGAAATTCCACTTAATTAGAGGCAAAAAAGCAGAAATTCCCCTTATTTTAGGGCAAAATTGCAGAAATTTCCCTTATTTGGGGGCAAAAAAACAGAAATTCCTTTTATTTTGGGGCAAAATTCCAGAAATTTTCTTTATTATTGGGAAAAATATCAGAAATTTCCTTTATTTTAGGGCAAAATTGCAGAAATTTCACTTATTTCAGAAAAAAAAGGCAAAAATTTTTCTTATTTTGGGGCAAAAAGGCAGAAATTCCCATTATTTTGATGGCAAAAAGGCAGAAATTCACCTTATTTTGGGCTAAAATTGCAGAAATTTCACATATTTAAGGGCAAAAAGGCAGAAATTTCCCTTCATTTGGGGCAAAAATGAAGAAATTTCCCTTTTTTATGGCAAAAAGGTATGCATTCCCCTTATTTTCAGCAAAAAGGCAGAAATTCCCCGTATTTTGGAGCAAAATTGCAGAAATTCCCCTAATTGTGGGGCAAAAAGGCAGAAATTCTCTTTAATTTGGGGCAAAACTCAGAAATTCCACTTATTTTGGGGCAAAATTCCAGAAATTTCCCTTATTTTGGGGCAAAATTGCAGAAATTTCACTTATTTTGGGGCAAAATTGCAGAAATTTCACTTATTTCAGGGAAAAAAGGCAGAAATTTTCCTTATTTTGGGGCAATAAGGCAGAAATTCTCCATAATTTGGTGCAAAAATCAGAAATTTCCCTTATTTTGAGGTAAAATTCTGAAATTCCCCTTATTTTTGGGCAAAAGGCAGAAATTTCCCTTTTTTTGGGGAAAATTTGCAGAAATTTGACTTATTTCAGAGTAATAAGTCAGAAATTTTCCATATTTTGGGGCAAAAAAAAACAGAAATTCCCTTTGTTTTGGGGGAAAAAGACAGAAATTCCACTTATTTAGACGTAAAAAAGCAAAATTTCCCCTTATTTTGGAGCAAAATGAAGAAATTTCCCTTTTTAATGTCTAAAAGTTATGCATTCTTTTTATTTTCAGACAGAAAGGCAGAAATTCCCCAAATTTTGGGCAAAAGGCAGAAATTCCCCTTATTTTGGGGCAAAATTGCAGAAATTTCCCTAATTGTGGGACATAAAACAGAAATTCCCCTTATTTTGAAGCAAAATTGCAGAAATTTCCCGTATTATGGGGAAAAGTTGCAGAAATTGCCCTTATTTTAGGGCAAAATTGCAGAAATTTCACTAATTGTAAGGGAAAAAGGCAGAAATTCTGCTTATTTGGGGCAAAACTCAAAAATTCCACTTATTTTGGGGCAAAATTCCAGAAATTTCCCTTATTTTGGGGCAAAATTGCAGAAATTTTACTTATTTTGGGGCAAAATTGCAGAAATTTCAATTATTTCAGTAAAAAAAGGCAGAAATTTTCCTTATATTTGGGCAAAAAGGCAGAAATTCCTAATATTTTGTGCCAAAATTCAGAAATTCCCCTCATTTTGATGTATAAAGGCTGAAATTCCCCTTATTTAGGGGCAAAAAGGCAGAAATTGCCTTTATATTGAGACAAAATTGCAGAAATTTCACTTATTTCAGGGTAATAAGTCAGAAATATTCCTTATTTTGGGGCAAAAATTACAGAAATTCCCTTTGTTTTGGGGGAAAAAGACAGAAATTACACTTATTTAGAGGCCAAAAAGCAGAAACTCCCCTTATTTTAGGGCAAAATTGCATAAATTTCACTTATTTCATAGAAAAAAAGCAAAAATTATTCTTATTTATGGCAAAATGGCAGAAATTCCCATTATTTTGGGGCATAAAGGCAGAAATTCACCTTATTTTGGGCTAAAATTGCAGAAATTTCACATATTTCAGGGCAAAAGGCAGAAATTTCCCTTAATTTGGGGCAAAAATGAAGAAATTTCCCTTTTTTATGGCAAAAAGATATGCATTCCCATTATTTTTGGGCAAAAAGGCAGAAATTCCCCGTATTTTGGAGCAAAATTGCAGAAATTCCCCTAATTGTGGGGCAAAAAGGCAGAAATTTTTCTTATTTTGGGGCAAAACTCAGAAATTCCACTTGTTTTGGGGCAAAATTCCAGAAATTTCTCTTATTTTGGGGCAAAATTGCAGAAATTTTACTTATTTTGGGGTAAAATTGCAGATATTTCACTTATTTCAGCGAAAAAAGGCAGAAATTTTCCTTATTTTGGGGCAAAAAGGCAAAAATTCCTAATATTTTGTGCCAAAATTCAGAAATTCCTCTTATTTTTAGGTAAAAAGGCTGAAATTCCCCTTATTTGGGGGCAAAAAGGCCGAAATTTCCCTTATATTGGGGCAAAATTGCAGAAATTTCGCTTATTTCAGGGTAATAAGTCAGAAATTTTCCTTATTTTGGGGCAAAAATGACAGAAATTCCCTTTGTTTTTGGGGAAAAAGACAGAAATTCCACTTATTTAGAGGCAAAAAAGTAGAAATTCCCCTTATTTTGGAGCAAAAATGAAGAAATTTCCTTTTTTTATGGCAAAAAGGTATGCATTCTCTTTATTTTCGGGCAAAAAGGCTGAAATTCCCCTTATTTTAAGGTAAAATGCTGAAATTCCTCATATTTTGGGGCAAAAGGCAGAAATTTCCCTTATTTTGGGGCAAAAAAACACAAATTTCCCTTATTATCGGGCAAAATTGCAGAAATTTCATTTATTTCAGGGCAAAAAGTAAGAAATTCCCCTTATTTTGGGGCAAAAAGCAGAAATTTCTTTTATTATGGCACAAAATTGAAAAATTTTCCTTATTTTTGAACAAAAAGGCAGAAATTCCCCATATTTTGTGGCAAAAGGTAGAAATTCTTCTTATTTTGAGGTAAAATGCAGAAATTCCCCTTATTTAGAGGTAAAATGCAGAAATTCTCCAAATATTGGGGGAAAATGCAGAAATTCCCTTTATTTTGTAGCTAAAAGGCAGAAATTAACGGTATTTTGAAGCAAAATTGCAGAAATTCTCATAATTTTCGGGCAAAAAGGAAGAAATTCTCTTTATTTTGGGGCAAAAAGACAGAAAATCTCCTTTTTTCGGGAGCATAAAGTAAGTAATTCCCCTTTTTTGGGTCAAAAAGACAGAAATTTCGTTTATATTTGGGGAAAAGGCAGAAATTGCACTTATTTTGAGTCAAAAAGGCGGAAAATCCCCTTATTTTGGGGCAAAAATGAAGAAATTTCTATTTTTTATAACAAAAAAATAAACATTCCCTTTATTTTCGGGCAAAAAGGCAGAAATTCCCCATATTTTGGAGCAAAATTGCAGAAATTCCTCTAATTTTGGGGCAAAAATGCAGAAATTCCACTTATTTTGGGGTAAAACTGCAAAATTTCACTTATTTCGCCGTAAAATGGCAGAAATTCCCCTTATTTTCGCCGAAAAAGGCAGAAAATCCCTGTATTTTGGAGCAAAATTGCAGAAATTCACCTAATTTTGGAGTAAAAAATACAGTAATATTCTTTATTTTGGGGCAAAAAGGCAGAAATTCCCTTTATTTTCGGGCAAAATTGCAGAAATTTCCCTTATTTGGGGGCAAAAAAACAGAAATTTCCCTTATTTTGGGGCAAAATTGCAGAAATTTTCCTTATTATGGGGAAAAATTGCAGAAATTTCCCTTATATTAGGGCAAAATTGCAGAAATTTCACTTATTTCAGAGAAAAAAATCAAAAATTTTTCTTATTTTGGGGCAAAAAGGCAGAAATTCCCATTATTTTGGCGCAAAAAGGCAGAAATTCACCTTATTTTGGGCTAAAATTGCAGAAATTTCACATATTTCAGAGCAAAAAGGCAGAAATTTCCTTAATTTGGGGCAAAAATGAAGAAATTTCCCTTTTTATGGCAATAAAGGTATGCATTCCTCTTATTTTTGGGCAAAAAGGCAGAAATTCCTTGTATTTTGGAGCAAAATTGCAGAAATTCCCCTAATTGTAGAGCAAAAGGCAGAAATTCTCCTTATTTTCGGGCAAAACTCAGAAATTCCACCTATTTTGGGGCAAAATTCCAGAAATTTCCATTATTTTTGGGCAAAATTGCAGAAATTTCACTTATTTTCGGGCAAAATTGAAGAAATTTCACTTATTTCAGGGAAAAAAGGCAGAAATTTTCCTTATTTTGCGGCAAAAAGGCAGAAATTCTCCATATTTTGGTGCAAAAATCAGAAATTTCCCTTATTTTGAGGTAAAATGCTTAAATTCCCCATATTTTGGGGCAAAAGCCAGAAATTTCTCTTTTTTTGGGGCAAATTTGCAGAAATTTCACTTATTTCAGGGTAATAAGTCAGAAATTTTCCTTATTTTGGGGCAAAAAAGAAAGAAATTCCCTTTGTTTTGGGGGAAAAAGACAGAAATTCCACTTATTTAGAGGCAAAAAAGCAGAAATTCCCCTTCTTTTGGAGCAAAAATGAAGAAATTTATCTTTTTTATGGCAAAAAGGTATGCATTCTTCTTATTTTCAAACAAAAGGCAGAAATTCCCCATATTTTGGGGCAAAACGCAGAAATTCCCCTTATTTTGGGGCAAAATTGCAGAAATTTCACTAATTGTGGGGCAAAAAACAGAAATTCCCCTTATTTTGAAGCAAAATTGCAGGAATTTCCCTTATTATGGGGAAAAATTGCAGAAATTTTCCTTATTTTAGGGCAAAATTGCAGAAATTTCACTAATTGTGGGGCAAAAAGGCAGAAATTCTCTTTATTTTGGGGCAAAACTCAGAAATTCCACTTATTTTGGGGCAAAATTCCAGAAATATCACTTATTTTGGGGCAAAATTGCAGAAATTTTACTTATTTCAGGGTAAAAAGGCAGAAATTTTTCTTATTTTGGGGCAAAAAAACAGATATTCCTAATATTTTGTGCCAAAATTCAGAAATTCCCTATATTTTGAGGTAAAAAGGCTGAAATTCCCCTTATTTGGTGGCAAAAAGGCAGAAATTTCCCTTATATTGGGAAAAATTGCAGAAATTTCACTTATTTTGGGGGCAAAAAGCAGGAATTTCTTTTATTATGGCACAAAATTGAAGAAATATTCCTTATTTTGGAACAAAAAGGCAGAAATTCCCCATATTTTGGGGCAAAAGGCAGAAATTCTTATTTTGCAGTAAAATGCAGAAATTCCCCTTATTTAGAGGTAAAATGCAGAAATTCCCCAAATATTGAGGGAAAATGCAGAAATTCCCTTTATTTTGGGGCTAAAAAGCAAAAATTAACCGTATTTTGAAGAAAAATTGCAGAAATTCTCATAATTTTGGGGCAAAATAACAGAAAATCTCCTTTTTTCGGGAGCAAAAAGTCAGAAATCCCCCTTATTTTGGGGCAAAATTGCAGAAATTTCCATTACATTGGGGCAGAATTGCAGAAATTGGCCTTATTTTGGGGCAAAAAGGAAGAAATTTCTTTTATTTTGGTACAAAATTGCAGAAATTTTTCTTATTTTGGGTCAAAAAAAGAGAAATTCCCCATATTTTGGGGCTAAAAGGCAGAAATTCCCCTTATTTTGAGGTAAAAAGGCTGAAATTCCCCTTATTTTCGGGCAAAAAGTCAGAAATTCCCCTTATTTTGGTGCAAAAAGGCAGAAATTCCCCTTATTTTGGGGAAAAACTGCAGAAATTTTACTTATTTCACGGCAAAATGGCAGAAATTCCCCTTATTTTCGGCGAAAAAGGCAGAAAATCTCCGTATTTTGAAGCAAAATTGCAGAAATTCACCTAATTTTGGGGTAAAAAATACAGTAATTTACTTTATTTTGGGGCAAAAAGGCAGAAATTCTCCTTATTTAGGGGCAAAAGGCAGAAATTCTCTTTATTATAGGGCAAAATTGCAGAAATTTCCCTTATTTGGGGGCAAAAAACAGAAATTCCCCTTATTTTGGGGCAAAATTGCAGAAATTTCCCTTATTTTGGGGAAAAATTGCAGAAATTTCCCTTATTTTAGGGCAAAATTGCAGAAATTTCACTTATTTAGGAGAAAAAAGGCAAAAAATTTCATTATTTTTGGGCAAAAAGGCAGAAATTCCCATTATTTTGGGGCAAAAATGCAGAAATTCAAATTATTTTGGGGTAAAATTGCAGAAATTTCACAAATTTCAGGGCAAAAATGCAGAAATTTTCCTTATTTTGGGGCAAAATTGCAGAAATTTCACTTATTTCAGGTTAATAAGTCAGTAATTTTCCTTATTTTGGAGCAAAAAAGACAGAAATAACCTTTGTTTTGTGGGTAAAGACAGAAATTCCACTTATTTAGAGGTAAAAAGGCAGAAATTCCTCTTATTTTGGAGCAAAAATGAAGAAATTATCCTTTTTTATGGCAAAAAGGTATGCATTCATCTTATTTTTGGGCAAAAATACAGAAATTCCCAGTATTTTGGAGAAAATTGCAGAAATTCCCCTAATTGTGGGGCAAAAAGGCAGAAATTTCCTATATGTTGGGGCAAAAAGACAGAAATTCTCCTTATTTTGGGGCAAAATTCAGAAATTCCACGTATTTTGGAGCAAAATTCCAGAAATTTCCCTTATTTTGGGGCAAAATTGCAGAAATTTCATTTATTTTGGGGCAAAATTGCAGAAATTCCCCTTATATTGGGGCAATAAGATGAAATCCCTTATTTTTGGCTAAATTTGAAGAAATTTCACTTATTTCGGGACAAAAAGGCAGAAATTCACTTAATTTCGGGCAAAAAGGTAGAAATTCTTCTTATTTAGGGGCAAAAAGGCAGAAATTCCCCTTATTTTGGGATAAAATTGCAGAAATTTCCCTTATTTGGGAGCCAAAAGGCAGAAAATCCCCTTAATTTCGGGTAAAAAGGCAGATATTCCCCATATTTTAGAGCAAAATTGCAGAAATTCCCCTAATATTGGGGCAAAATGCAGAAATTCCCTTTATTTGGGGCAAAAATACAGATATTCTCCTTATTTTGGGGCAAAAATCAGAAATTTTTCTTATTTTGGGGAAAATTGCAGAAATTTCACATATTTTCAGGTAAAAAGGCTGAAATTTCCTTTATTTTGGGGCAAAAAGGGAGAAATTTTCCTTTTCAGGGCAAAATTGCAGAATTTTCCTTTTTTGGGGGCAAAAAGGCAGAAATTTGTTATATTTTGGGACAAAAAGGCAGAAATTCCCCTTATTTTGAGGTAATAAGGCTGAAATTCCCCTTATTTGGGGCAAAAAGGCAGAAATTCCCCTTATTTTGGGGTAAAATTGCAGAAATTTCAAATATTTTAGGGCAAAATGGTAGAAATTTCCCTTATATTGGGGAAAAACGATGAAATCCATAATTTTTGGCTAAAATTGCAGAAATTTTACTTATTTCGGACAAAAAGGCAGAAAGTCCACTGAATTTCGGGCAAAAAGGCAGAAATGACCCATATTTTGGAGCAAAATTGCAGAAATTTTCCTAATATTGGTGCAAAAATGCAGAAATTCCCTTTATTTTGGGGGCAAAAAGGCAGAAATTCCCCTTATTTTTAGGTAAAAAGGCTGAAATTCCCCTTATTTTGGGGCAAAAAGTCAGAAATTCCCCTTATTTTTGGGCAAAAAGACAGAAATTTCGTTTATTTTTGGGGAAAAGGCAGAAATTGCACTTATTTTGAGTCAAAAAGGTGAAAAATCCCCTTATTTTGGGGTAAAAATGAAGAAATTTCCTTTTTTTATGGCAAAAAGGTATACATTCCATTTATTTTCGGGCCAAAAGGTAGAAATTTTCCGTATTTTAGAGCAAAATTGCAAAAATTCCCCTAATTTTTGGGCAAAAAGGCAGAAATTTTTCTTATTTTGGGGTAAAACTGCAGAAATTTCACTTATTTCGCGGAAAAATGGCAGAAATTCCCTTTATTTTCGGCGAAAAAGAAAGAAAATCCCCGTATTTTGGAGCAAAATTGTAGAAATTCACCTAATTTTGGGGTAAAAACTACAGTAATTTTCTTATTTTGGAGCAAAAAGGCAGAAATTCTCCTTATTTTAGGGCAAAATTGAAGAAATTTCCATTATTTGGCGGCAAAAAACAGAAATTCCCCTTATTTTGGGGCAAAATTTCAGGAATTTCCCTTATTATGGAAAAAAATTGCAGAAATTTCCCTTATTTTAGGGAAAAATTGCAGAAATTTCACTTATTTCAGAGAAAAAAAGCAATAATTTTTCTTCTTTTGGGGCAAAAAGGCAGAAATTCCTATTATTTTATGGGCAAAAAGGCAGAAATTCACCTTATTTTGGGGTAAAATTGCAGAAATTTCACATATTTCAGGGCAAAATCGCAGAAATTCCCCTTATTTTGGGGCAAAAGGCAGAAATTCCCTTTATTTTGGGATAAAATTGCAGAAATTTCCTTTATTTGGGAGCAAAAAGGCAGAAAATCCTTTTAATTTTGAGTAAAAAGGCAGAATTTCTCCATATTTTAGAGCAAAATTGCAGAAATTCCCCTAATATTGGGGCAAAAATGCAGAATTCCCTTTATTTGGGGCAAAAAGGCAGAAGTTCCCCTTATTTTCGAGAAAAGAGGAAGAAATTTCCTGTATTTTTAAGCAAAATTGCAGAAACTCCCCTAATTTTAGGGCAAAGAGGCAGGAATTCCTTTTATTTTGGGGCAAAAATATAGAAATTCTACTTATTTTGGGGCAAAAATCAGAAATTTCTCTTATTTTGGGACAAAATTTTAGAAATTTCTTCTATCATGTTACAGACTTGCAGAAATATTTCTTATTTTGTGGCAAAAAGGCAGAAATTCCCCTTATTTTGGGATAAAATTGCAAAAATTTCCCTTATTTTGGGGCAAAATTGCAAAAATTTCCCTTATTATGGAAAAAAATTGGAGAAATTTCCCTTATTTTGGCGCAAAATTGCAGAAATTTCACTTATTTCAGAGAAAAATCTCAGAAATTTCTTTTATTTTTGGGCAAAAAGGCAGAAATTTCTTTTATTTTGGTACAAAATTGTAGAAATTTTCTTTATTTTGGGGCAAAAATGCAGAAATTCACCATATTTTGGGGCAAAAATGCAGAGATTCCCCTTATTATGATGTAAAATGCTGAAATTCCCCTTATTTTGGGGCAAAAAGACAGAAATTCCCTTTATTTTGTGGCAAAAGGCAGAAATTTCCCTTATTTTGGGGAAAAATTGCAGAAATTTCACTTATTTCAGGGCAAAATTCAAAAATTCCATTTATTTTGGAGCAAAAAGACAGAAATTTTGTTTATTTTTGGGTAAAAAGGCAGAAATTTCACTTATTTTCAGGTAAGAAGGAAGAAATTCCTCTTATTTTGGGGCAAAAATGAAGAAATTTCTCTTTTTTGTTGCAAAAGGTATACATTCTTCTTATTTTCGGGCAAAAGAGCAGAAATTCCTCGTATTTTGGAGCACAATTGCAGAAAATCCCCTAATTGTGGGGCAAAAAGGCAGAAAATCCCTATATGTTCAGGCAGAAACACAGAAATTCTCGTAATTTTGGGGCAAAACTCAAAAATTTCACTTCTTTTGGGGCAAAATTGAAGAAATTTCACTTATTTCAGGGAAAAAAGGCAGAAACTTTCCTTATTTTGGGGCAAAAAGGCAGAAATTCCTAATATTTTGTGGCAAAATGCAGAAATTCCCCTTATTTTGAGGTAAAAAGGCTGAAATTCCCTTTATTTGGGGGCAAAAAGGCAGAAATTTTCCTTATTTTGGGGCAAAATTGCAGAAATTTCACTTATTTCAAGGTAATAAGTCAGAAATTCCCCTTATTTTGGGGCAAAAAAGACAGAAATTTCCTTTGTTTGGGGGGAAAAAGACAGAAATTCCACTTATTTAGAGGCATAAAGGCAGAAATTTCCCTTATTTTGGAGGAAAAAGGAAGAAATTTCCCTTTTTTATGGCAAAAAGGTATGCATTCCCCTTATTTTCGGATAAAAAGGCAGAAATTCACCGTATTTTGGAGCAAAATTGCAGAAATTCCCATAATTGTGGGGCAAAAAGGCAAAAATTCTCCTTATTTTGGGGCAAAATTGCAGAAATTTCCCTTATTTGGGGCAAAATTGCAGGAAATTCACTTATTTTCAGGTAAAAAGGCTGAAATTCCCTTTATTTAGGGGTAAAAAGGAAGAAATTCCCCTTATTTTGGGGCAAAATTGCAGAAATTTTCCTTATTTTGGGGCAAAAATGCCGAAATTCCTTATATTTGGGGGCAAAAAGGCAGAAATTCCCCTTATTTTGGGGTAAAATTGCAGAAATTTCAAATATTTCAGTGCAAAATGGCAAAAATTTCCCTTATTTTGGGGCAAAAATGGAATCCCTAATTTTTGGCTAAAATTGCAAAAATTTCACTTATTTCCGGACAAAAAGGCAGAAATTCCACTTAATTTCGGGCAAAAAGGCAGACATGACCGGTATTTTGGAGCAAAATTGCATTAATTCCCCTAATTTTTGATCAAAAAGGCAGAAATTCCCCTTATTTTGGGGTAAAACTGCAGAAATTTTAATTATTTTACGGCAAAATGAAAGAAATTCCCCTGATTTTCGGCGAAAAAGGCAGAAAATCCTCGTATTTTGGAGCAAAATTGCAGAAATTTCACTTATTTCGGGTAATAAGTCAGAAATTTTCCTTATTTTGGGGCAAAAATGACAGAAATTCCCTTTGTTTTGCGGGATAAAAACAGAAATTACACTTATTTAGAGGCAAAAAAGCAGAAACTCACCTTATTTTAGGGCAAATTTGCAGAAATTTCCATTATTTGGGGGCATAAAAAACAGAAATTCCCCTTATTTTTGGGCAAAATTCCAGAAATTTCCTTTATTATGGGAAAAAATTGCAAAAATTTCTTTTATTTTAGGGCAAAATTGCAGAAATTTTACTTATTTCAGAGAAAACAAGCAAAAATTTTTCTTATTTTGGGGCAAAGAGGCAGAAATTCCCATTATTTTGGGGCAAAAAGGCAGAAATTCACTTTATTTGGGGCTAAAATTGCAGAAATTTCACATATTTCAGGGCAAAAAGGCAGAAATTTCCCTTAATTTGGGGCAAAAATAAAGAAATTTCCCTTTTTTATGGCAAAGAGGTATGCATTCCCCTTATTTTTGGGCAAAAAGTCAGAAATTCCCCGTATTTTTGGCAAAATTGCAGAAATTCCTCTAATTGTGGGACAAAAAGGCAGAAATTCTCCTTATTTTGTAGCAAAACTCAGAAATTCCACTTGTTTTGGGGCAAAATTCCAGAAATTTCCCTTATTTTGGGGCAAAATTGCAGAAATTTCCCTAATTGTGGGGCAAAAAACAGAAAGTCCCCTTATTTTGAAGCAAAATTGCAGAAATTTCCCTTATTATGGGGAAAAATTGCAGAAATTTCTCTTATTTTATGGCAAAATTTCAGAAATTTCACTTATTTTCGTGCAAAATTGCAGAAATTTCACTTATTTCAGTGAAAAAAGGCAGAAATTTTCCTTATTTTGGGGCAAAAAGGCAGAAATTCTCCATATTTTGGTGCAAAAATCAGAAATTTCCCTTATTTTGAGGTAAAATGCTGAAATTCTTTTTATTTGGGGGCAAAAGGCAGAAATTTCCCTATTTTTGGGGCAAATTTGCAGAAATTTTACTTATTTCAGGGTAATAAGTCAGAAATTTTCCTTATTTTGGGGCAAAATACAGAAATTCCCTTTGTTTTGGGGGAAAAAGACAGAAATTCCACTTATTTAGAAGTAAAAAGGCAAAATTTCCCCTTATTTTGGAGCAAAATGTAGAAATTTATCTTTTTTATGGCAAAAAGTTATGCATTCTTTTTATTTTCAGACAGAAAGGCAGAAATTCCCCATATTTTAGGGCAAAAGGCAGAAATTCCCCTTATTTTGGGGCAAAATTGCAGAAATTTCCCTAATTGTGGGACAAAAAACAGAAATTCCCCTTATTTTGAAGCAAAATTGCAGAAATTTCCCTTATTATGGGGAAAAATTGCAGAAATTTCCCTTATTTTAGAGCAAAATTGCAGAAATTTCACTAATTGTGGGGCAAAAAGGCAGAAATTCTCCTTATTTTGGGGCAAAACTCAGAATTTCCACTTGTTTTGGGGCAAAATTCCAGAAATTTTCCTTATTTTGGGGCAAAATTGCAGAAATTTTACTTATTTTGGGGAAAAATTGCAGAAATTTCACTTATTTCAGGAAAAAAAGCCAGAAATTTTTTTTATTTTGGGGCCAAAAGGCAGAAATTCCTTATATATTGGGCCAAAATTCAGAAATTCCCCTTATTTTGAGGTAAAAAGGCTGAAATTCTCCTTATTTGGGGACAAAATGCAGAAATTTCCCTTATATTGGGGCAAAATTGCAAAAATTTCACTTATTTCAGGGTAATAAGTCAGAAATTTTCCTTATTTTGGGGCAAAAATGACAGAAATTCCCTTTGTTTTGGGGGAAAAATACAGAAATTGCACTTAATTAGAGGCAAAAAAGCAGAAATTCCCTTTATTTTAGGGCAAAATTGCAGAAATTTCCCTAATTGTGGGACAAAAAACAGAAATTCCCCTTATTTTGAAGCAAATTGCAGAAATTTCCCTTATTATGGGGAAAAATTGCAGAAATTTCCCTTATTTTAGGGCAAAATTGCAGAAATTTCACTAATTGTCAGGCAATAAGGCAGAAATTCTCCTTATTTTGGGGCAAAAATCAGAAATTCCACTTATTTTGGGGCAAAATTCCAGAAATTTCCTTTATTTTGGGGCAAAATTACAGAAATTTTACTTATTTTGGTGCAAAAATGCAGAAATTTCACTTATTTCAGGAAAAAAAGGCAGAAATATTCTTTATTTTGGGGCAAAAAGGCAGAAATTCCTAATATTTTGTGCCAAAATTCAGAAATTCCCCTCATTTTGAGGTAAAAAGTCTGAAATTCCTTTTATTTGGGGCAAAAAGGTAGAAATTTCCTTATATTGGGGCAAAATTGCACAAATTTCACTTATTTCAGGGTAATAAGTCAGAAATTTTCCTTATTTTGGGGCAAAAATGACAGAAATTCCCTTTGTTTTGGGGAAAAAAAACAGAAATTACACTTATTTAGAGGCAAAAAAGCAGAAACTCCCCTTATTTTAGGTCAAATTTGCAGAAATTTCCATTATTTGGGGGCAAAAAACAGAAATTCCCCTTATTTTGGGGCAAAATTCCAGAAATTTCCTTTATTATGGGGAAAAATTGCAAAAATTTCTT
The DNA here is from genome assembly GCF_963924665.1 of Micromys minutus. NCBI lineage: Eukaryota > Metazoa > Chordata > Mammalia > Rodentia > Muridae > Micromys > Micromys minutus. The sequence continues at coordinate 6,387,156 of NW_027667467.1, read as the reverse complement.
TTATTTTAGGGCAAAATTGCAGAAATTTTACTTATTTCAGAGAAAAAAAGCAAAAATTTTTCTTATTTTGGGACAAAGAGGCAGAAATTCCCATTATTTTGGGGCAAAAAGGCAGAAATTCACTTTATTTTGGGCTAAAATTGCAGAAATTTCACATATTTCAGGGCAAAAAGGCTGAAATTTCCCTTAATTTGGGGCAAAAATAAAGAAATTTCCCTTTTTTTATGGCAAAAAGGTATGCATTCCCCTTATTTTCGGGCAAAAACGGAGAAATTCCCCGTATTTTGGAGCAAAATTGCAGAAATTTCTCTAATTGTGGGGCAAAAAGGCAGAAATTCTCCTTATTTTGGGGCAAAATTCAGAAATTCCACTTGTTTTGGGGCAAAATTCCAGAAATTTTCTTTATTTTCCGGCAAAATTGCAGAAATTTCACTAATTGTGGGGCAAAATACAGAAATTCTTCTAATTTTGAAGCATAATTGCAGAAATTTCCCTTATTATGGGGAAAAATTGCAGAAATTTCTCTTATTTTAGGGCAAAATTGCAGAAATTTCACTAATTGTGGGGCAAAAAGGCAGAAATTCTCCTTATTTTGGGGCAAAACTCAGAATTTCCACTTCTTTTGGGGCAAAATTCCAGAATTTTTCCTTATTTTGGGGCAAAATTGCAGAAATTTTACTTATTTTGGGGAAAAATTGCAGAAATTTCTCTTATTTCAGGAAAAAAAGCCGGAAATTTTTTTTATTTTGGGGCAAAAAGGCAGAAATTCCTAATATTTTAGGCCAAAATTCAGAAATTCCCCTTATTTTGAGGTAAAAAGGCTGAAATTCTCCTTATTTGGAGGCAAAAAGGCAGACATATAGCTTATATTGGGGCAAAATTGCAGAAATTTTACTTATTTCAGGGTAATAAGTCAGAAATTTTCCTTATTTTGGGGCAAAAATGACAGAAATTCCCTTTGTTTTGGGGGAAAAAGACAGAAATTCCACTTAATTAGAGGCAAAAAAGCAGAAATTCCCCTTATTTTATGGCAAAATTTCAGAAATTTCCCTTATTAGGGGGGCAAAAAAACAGAAATTCCCTTTATTTTGAGGCAAAATTCCAGAAATTTCCTTTATTATGGGGAAAAATATCAGAAATTTCCTTTATTTTAGGGCAAAATTGCAGAAATTTCACTTATTTCAGAGAAAAAAGGCAAAAATTTTTCTTATTTTAGGGCAAAAAGGCAGAAATTCCCATTATTTTGATGGCAAAAAGGCAGAAATTCACCTTATTTTGGGCTAAAATTGCAGAAATTTCACATATTTAAGAGCAAAAAGGCAGAAATTTCCCTTCATTTGGGGCAAAAATGAAGAAATTTCCCTTTTTTATGGCAAAAAGGTATGCATTCCCCTTATTTTCAGTAAAAGGCAGAAATTCCCCGTATTTTGGAGCAAAATTGCAGAAATTCCCCTAATTGTGGGGCAAAAAGGCAGAAATTCTCTTTAATTTGGGGCAAAACTCAGAAATTCCACTTATTTTGGGGCAAAATTCCAGAAATTTCCCTTATTTTGGGGCAAAATTGCAGAAATTTCACTTATTTTGGGGCAAAATTGCAGAAATTTCACTTATTTCAGGGAAAAAAGGCAGAAATTTTCCTTATTTTGGGGCAATAAGGCAGAAATTCTCCATAATTTGGTGCAAAAATCAGCAATTTCCCTTATTTTGAGGTAAAATTCTGAAATTCCCCTTATTTTGGGGCAAAAGGCAGAAATTTCCCTTTTTTTGGGGAAAATTTGCAGAAATTTGACTTATTTCAGAGTAATAAGTCAGAAATTTTCCATATTTTGGGGCAAAAAAAACCAGAAATTCCCTTTGTTTTGGGGGAAAAAGACAGAAATTCCACTTATTTAGACGTAAAAAGGCAAAATTTCCCCTTATTTTGGAGCAAAATGAAGAAATTTCCCTTTTTAATGTCTAAAAGTTATGCATTCTTATTTTCACACAAAAAGGCAGAAATTCCCCAAATTTTGGGCAAAAGGCAGAAATTCCCCTTATTTTGGGGCAAAATTGCAGAAATTTCCCTAATTGTGGGACATAAAACAGAAATTCCCCTTATTTTGAAGCAAAATTGCAGAAATTTCCCATATTATGGGGAAAAGTTGCAGAAATTGCCCTTATTTTAGGGCAAAATTGCAGAAATTTCACTAATTGTAAGGGAAAAAGGCAGAAATTCTGCTTATTTTGGGGCAAAACTCAAAAATTCCACTTATTTTGGGGCAAAATTCCAGAAATTTCCCTTATTTTGGGGCAAAATTGCAGAAATTTTACTTATTTTGGGGCAAAATTGCAGAAATTTCAATTATTTCAGTAAAAAAAGGCAGAAATTTTCCTTATATTTGGGCAAAAAGGCAGAAATTCCTAATATTTTGTGCCAAAATTCAGAAATTCCCCTCATTTTGATGTATAAAGGCTGAAATTCCCCTTATTTAGGGGCAAAAAGGCAGAAATTGCCTTTATATTGAGACAAAATTGCAGAAATTTCACTTATTTCAGGGTAATAAGTCAGAAATTTTCCTTATTTTGGGGCAAAAATTACAGAAATTCCCTTTGTTTTGGGGGAAAAAGACAGAAATTACACTTATTTAGAGGCAAAAAAGCAGAAACTCCCCTTATTTTAGGGCAAAATTGCATAAATTTCACTTATTTCATAGAAAAAAAGCAAAAATTATTCTTATTTATGGCAAAATGGCAGAAATTCCCATTATTTTGGGGGCATAAAGGCAGAAATTCACCTTATTTTGGGCTAAAATTGCAGAAATTTCACATATTTCAGGGCAAAAGGCAGAAATTTCCCTTAATTTGGGGCAAAAATGAAGAAATTTCCCTTTTTTATGGCAAAAAGGTATGCATTCCCATTATTTTTGGGCAAAAAGGCAGAAATTCCCCGTATTTTGGAGCAAAATTGCAGAAATTCCCCTAATTGTGGGGCAAAAAGGCAGAAATTTTTCTTATTTTGGGGCAAAACTCAGAAATTCCACTTGTTTTGGGGCAAAATTCCAGAAATTTCTCTTATTTTGGGGCAAAATTGCAGAAATTTTACTTATTTTGGGGTAAAATTGCAGATATTTCACTTATTTCAGCGAAAAAAGGCAGAAATTTTCCTTATTTTGGGGCAAAAAGGCAAAAATTCCTAATATTTTGTGCCAAAATTCAGAAATTCCTCTTATTTTTAGGTAAAAAGGCTGAAATTCCCCTTATTTGGGGGCAAAAAGGCCGAAATTTCCCTTATATTGGGGCAAAATTGCAGAAATTTCGCTTATTTCAGGGTAATAAGTCAGAAATTTTCCTTATTTTGGGGCAAAAATGACAGAAATTCCCTTTGTTTTTGGGGAAAAAGACAGAAATTCCACTTATTTAGAGGCAAAAAAGTAGAAATTCCCCTTATTTTGGAGCAAAAATGAAGAAATTTCCTTTTTTTATGGCAAAAAGGTATGCATTCTCTTTATTTTCGGGCAAAAAGGCTGAAATTCCCCTTATTTTAAGGTAAAATGCTGAAATTCCTCATATTTTGGGGCAAAAGGCAGAAATTTCCCTTATTTTGGGGCAAAAAAACACAAATTTCCCTTATTATCGGGCAAAATTGCAGAAATTTCATTTATTTCAGGGCAAAAAGTAAGAAATTCCCCTTATTTTGGGGCAAAAAGCAGAAATTTCTTTTATTATGGCACAAAATTGAAAAATTTTCCTTATTTTTGAACAAAAAGGCAGAAATTCCCCATATTTTGTGGCAAAAGGTAGAAATTCTTCTTATTTTGAGGTAAAATGCAGAAATTCCCCTTATTTAGAGGTAAAATGCAGAAATTCTCCAAATATTGGGGGAAAATGCAGAAATTCCCTTTATTTTGTAGCTAAAAGGCAGAAATTAACGGTATTTTGAAGCAAAATTGCAGAAATTCTCATAATTTTCAGGCAAAAAGGAAGAAATTCTCTTTATTTTGGGGCAAAAAGACAGAAAATCTCCTTTTTTTGGGAGCATAAAGTAAGTAATTCCCCTTTTTTGGGTCAAAAAGACAGAAATTTCGTTTATATTTGGGGAAAAGGCAGAAATTGCACTTATTTTGAGTCAAAAAGGCGGAAAATCCCCTTATTTTGGGGCAAAAATGAAGAAATTTCTATTTTTTATAACAAAAAAATAAACATTCCCTTTATTTTCGGGCAAAAAGGCAGAAATTCCCCATATTTTGGAGCAAAATTGCAGAAATTCCTCTAATTTTGGGGCAAAAATGCAGAAATTCCACTTATTTTGGGGTAAAACTGCAAAATTTCACTTATTTCGCCGTAAAATGGCAGAAATTCCCCTTATTTTCGCCGAAAAAGGCAGAAAATCCCTGTATTTTGGAGCAAAATTGCAGAAATTCACCTAATTTTGGAGTAAAAAATACAGTAATATTCTTTATTTTGGGGCAAAAAGGCAGAAATTCCCTTTATTTTCGGGCAAAATTGCAGAAATTTCCCTTATTTGGGGGCAAAAAAACAGAAATTCCCCTTATTTTGGGGCAAAATTGCAGAAATTTCCCTTATTATGGGGAAAAATTGCAGAAATTTCCCTTATATTAGGGCAAAATTGCAGAAATTTCACTTATTTCAGAGAAAAAAATCAAAAATTTTTCTTATTTTGGGGCAAAAAGGCAGAAATTCCCATTATTTTGGCGCAAAAAGGCAGAAATTCACCTTATTTTGGGCTAAAATTGCAGAAATTTCACATATTTCAGAGCAAAAAGGCAGAAATTTCCTTAATTTGGGGCAAAAATGAAGAAATTTCCCTTTTTATGGCAATAAAGGTATGCATTCCTCTTATTTTTGGGCAAAAAGGCAGAAATTCCTTGTATTTTGGAGCAAAATTGCAGAAATTCCCCTAATTGTAGAGCAAAAGGCAGAAATTCTCCTTATTTTCGGGCAAAACTCAGAAATTCCACCTATTTTGGGGCAAAATTACAGAAATTTTACTTATTTTGGGGCAAAATTGCAGAAATTTCACTTATTTCAGGAAAAAAAGGCAGAAATATTCCTTATTTTGGGGCAAAAAGGCAGAAATTCCTAATATTTTGTGCCAAAATTAAGAAATTCCCCTCATTTTTAGGTTAAAAGTCTGAAATTCCCCTTATTTGGGGCAAAAAGGCAGAAATTTCCCTTATATTGGGGCAAAATTGCAGAAATTTCACTTATTTCGGGTAATAAGTCAGAAATTTTCCTTATTTTGGGGCAAAAATGACAGAAATTCCCTTTGTTTTGCAGGATAAAAACAGAAATTACACTTATTTAGAGGCAAAAAGGCAGAAACTCACCTTATTTTAGGGCAAATTTGCAGAAATTTCCATTATTTGGGGGCATAAAAAACAGAAATTCCCCTTATTTTTGGGCAAAATTCCAGAAATTTCCTTTATTATGGGAAAAAATTGCAAAAATTTCTTTTATTTTAGGGCAAAATTGCAGAAATTTTACTTATTTCAGAGAAAACAAGCAAAAATTTTTCTTATTTTGGGGCAAAGAGGCAGAAATTCCCATTATTTTGGGGCAAAAAGGCAGAAATTCACTTTATTTGGGGCTAAAATTGCAGAAATTTCACATATTTCAGGGCAAAAAGGCAGAAATTTCCCTTAATTTGGGGCAAAAATAAAGAAATTTCCCTTTTTTATGGCAAAGAGGTATGCATTCCCCTTATTTTTGGGCAAAAAGTCAGAAATTCCCCGTATTTTTGGCAAAATTGCAGAAATTCCTCTAATTGTGGGACAAAAAGGCAGAAATTCTCCTTATTTTGGAGCAAAACTCAGAAATTCCACTTGTTTTGGGGCAAAATTCCAGAAATTTCCCTTATTTTGGGGCAAAATTGCAGAAATTTCCCTAATTGTGGGGCAAAAAACAGAAAGTCCCCTTATTTTGAAGCAAAATTGCAGAAATTTCCCTTATTATGGGGAAAAATTGCAGAAATTTCTCTTATTTTATGGCAAAATTTCAGAAATTTCACTTATTTTCGTGCAAAATTGCAGAAATTTCACTTATTTCAGTGAAAAAAGGCAGAAATTTTCCTTATTTTGGGGCAAAAAGGCAGAAATTCTCCATATTTTGGTGCAAAAATCAGAAATTTCCCTTATTTTGAGGTAAAATGCTGAAATTCTTTTTATTTGGGGGCAAAAGGCAGAAATTTCCCTATTTTTGGGGCAAATTTGCAGAAATTTTACTTATTTCAGGGTAATAAGTCAGAAATTTTCCTTATTTTGGGGCAAAATACAGAAATTCCCTTTGTTTTGGGGGAAAAAGACAGAAATTCCACTTATTTAGAAGTAAAAAGGCAAAATTTCCCCTTATTTTGGAGCAAAATGTAGAAATTTCTCTTTTTTATGGCAAAAAAGTTATGCATTCTTTTTATTTTCAGACAGAAAGGCAGAAATTCCCCATATTTTCGGGCAAAAGGCAGAAATTCCCCTTATTTTGGGGCAAAATTGCAGAAATTTCCCTAATTGTGGGACAAAAAACAGAAATTCCCCTTATTTTGAAGCAAAATTGCAGAAATTTCCCTTATTATGGGGAAAAATTGCAGAAATTTCCCTTATGTTAGAGCAAAATTGCAGAAATTTCACTAATTGTGGGGCAAAAAGGCAGAAATTCTCCTTATTTTGGGGCAAAACTCAGAATTTCCACTTATTTTGGGGCAAAATTCCAGAAATTTTCCTTATTTTGGGGCAAAATTGCAGAAATTTTACTTATTTTGGGGAAAAATTGCAGAAATTTCACTTATTTCAGGAAAAAAAGCCAGAAATTTTTTTTATTTTGGGGCCAAAAGGCAGAAATTCCTTATATATTGGGCCAAAATTCAGAAATTCCCCTTATTTTGAGGTAAAAAGGCTGAAATTCTCCTTATTTGGGGACAAAATGCAGAAATTTCCCTTATATTGGGACAAAATTGCAGAAATTTCACTTATTTCAGGGTAATAAGTCAGAAATTTTCCTTATTTTGGGGCAAAAATGACAGAAATTCCCTTTGTTTTGGGGGAAAAATACAGAAATTGCACTTAATTAGAGGCAAAAAAGCAGAAATTCCCTTTATTTTAGGGCAAAATTGCAGAAATTTCCCTAATTGTGGGACAAAAAACAGAAATTCCCCTTATTTTGAAGCAAATTGCAGAAATTTCCCTTATTATGGGGAAAAATTGCAGAAATTTCCCTTATTTTAGGGAAAATTGCAGAAATTTCACTAATTGTAAGGCAATAAGGCAGAAATTCTCCTTATTTTGGGGCAAAAATCAGAAATTCCACTTATTTTGGGGCAAAATTCCAGAAATTTCCTTTATTTTGGGGCAAAATTACAGAAATTTTACTTATTTTGGTGCAAAATTGCAGAAATTTCACTTATTTCAGGAACAAAAGGCAGAAATATTCTTTATTTTGGGGCAAAAAGGCAGAAATTCCTAATATTTTGTGCCAAAATTCAGAAATTCCCCTCATTTTGAGGTAAAAAGTCTGAAATTCCCCTTATTTGGGGCAAAAAGGTAGAAATTTCCTTATATTGGGGCAAAATTGCACAAATTTCACTTATTTCAGGGTAATAAGTCAGAAATTTTCCTTATTTTGGGGCAAAAATGACAGAAATTCCCTTTGTTTTGGGGAAAAAAAACAGAAATTACACTTATTTAGAGGCAAAAAAGCAGAAACTCCCCTTATTTTAGGTCAAATTTGCAGAAATTTCCATTATTTGGGGGCAAAAAAACAGAAATTCCCCTTATTTTGGGGCAAAATTCCAGAAATTTCCTTTATTATGGGGAAAAATTGCAAAAATTTCTTTTATTTTAGGGCAAAATTGCAGAAATTTTACTTATTTCAGAGAAAAAAAGCAAAAATTTTTCTTATTTTGGGACAAAGAGGCAGAAATTCCCATTATTTTGGGGCAAAAAGGCAGAAATTCACTTTATTTTGGGCTAAAATTGCAGAAATTTCACATATTTCAGGGCAAAAAGGCTGAAATTTCCCTTAATTTGGGGCAAAAATAAAGAAATTTCCCTTTTTTTATGGCAAAAAGGTATGCATTCCCCTTATTTTCGGGCAAAAACGGAGAAATTCCCCGTATTTTGGAGCAAAATTGCAGAAATTTCTCTAATTGTGGGGCAAAAAGGCAGAAATTCTCCTTATTTTGGGGCAAAATTCAGAAATTCCACTTGTTTTGGGGCAAAATTCCAGAAATTTTCTTTATTTTCCGGCAAAATTGCAGAAATTTCACTAATTGTGGGGCAAAATACAGAAATTCTTCTAATTTTGAAGCATAATTGCAGAAATTTCCCTTATTATGGGGAAAAATTGCAGAAATTTCTCTTATTTTAGGGCAAAATTGCAGAAATTTCACTAATTGTGGGGCAAAAAGGCAGAAATTCTCCTTATTTTGGGGCAAAACTCAGAATTTCCACTTCTTTTGGGGCAAAATTCCAGAATTTTTCCTTATTTTGGGGCAAAATTGCAGAAATTTTACTTATTTTGGGGAAAAATTGCAGAAATTTCTCTTATTTCAGGAAAAAAAGCCGGAAATTTTTTTTATTTTGGGGCAAAAAGGCAGAAATTCCTAATATTTTAGGCCAAAATTCAGAAATTCCCCTTATTTTGAGGTAAAAAGGCTGAAATTCTCCTTATTTGGAGGCAAAAAGGCAGACATATAGCTTATATTGGGGCAAAATTGCAGAAATTTTACTTATTTCAGGGTAATAAGTCAGAAATTTTCCTTATTTTGGGGCAAAAATGACAGAAATTCCCTTTGTTTTGGGGGAAAAAGACAGAAATTCCACTTAATTAGAGGCAAAAAAGCAGAAATTCCCCTTATTTTATGGCAAAATTTCAGAAATTTCCCTTATTTGGGGGCAAAAAAACAGAAATTCCCTTTATTTTGAGGCAAAATTCCAGAAATTTCCTTTATTATGGGGAAAAATATCAGAAATTTCCTTTATTTTAGGGCAAAATTGCAGAAATTTCACTTATTTCAGAGAAAAAAGGCAAAAATTTTTCTTATTTTAGGGCAAAAAGGCAGAAATTCCCATTATTTTGATGGCAAAAAGGCAGAAATTCACCTTATTTTGGGCTAAAATTGCAGAAATTTCACATATTTAAGAGCAAAAAGGCAGAAATTTCCCTTCATTTGGGGCAAAAATGAAGAAATTTCCCTTTTTTATGGCAAAAAGGTATGCATTCCCCTTATTTTCAGTAAAAGGCAGAAATTCCCCGTATTTTGGAGCAAAATTGCAGAAATTCCCCTAATTGTGGGGCAAAAAGGCAGAAATTCTCTTTAATTTGGGGCAAAACTCAGAAATTCCACTTATTTTGGGGCAAAATTCCAGAAATTTCCCTTATTTTGGGGCAAAATTGCAGAAATTTCACTTATTTTGGGGCAAAATTGCAGAAATTTCACTTATTTCAGGGAAAAAAGGCAGAAATTTTCCTTATTTTGGGGCAATAAGGCAGAAATTCTCCATAATTTGGTGCAAAAATCAGCAATTTCCCTTATTTTGAGGTAAAATTCTGAAATTCCCCTTATTTTGGGGCAAAAGGCAGAAATTTCCCTTTTTTTGGGGAAAATTTGCAGAAATTTGACTTATTTCAGAGTAATAAGTCAGAAATTTTCCATATTTTGGGGCAAAAAAAACCAGAAATTCCCTTTGTTTTGGGGGAAAAAGACAGAAATTCCACTTATTTAGACGTAAAAAGGCAAAATTTCCCCTTATTTTGGAGCAAAATGAAGAAATTTCCCTTTTTAATGTCTAAAAGTTATGCATTCTTATTTTCACACAAAAAGGCAGAAATTTCCCAAATTTTGGGCAAAAGGCAGAAATTCCCCTTATTTTGGGGCAAAATTGCAGAAATTTCCCTAATTGTGGGACATAAAACAGAAATTCCCCTTATTTTGAAGCAAAATTGCAGAAATTTCCCATATTATGGGGAAAAGTTGCAGAAATTGCCCTTATTTTAGGGCAAAATTGCAGAAATTTCACTAATTGTAAGGGAAAAAGGCAGAAATTCTGCTTATTTTGGGGCAAAACTCAAAAATTCCACTTATTTTGGGGCAAAATTCCAGAAATTTCCCTTATTTTGGGGCAAAATTGCAGAAATTTTACTTATTTTGGGGCAAAATTGCAGAAATTTCAATTATTTCAGTAAAAAAAGGCAGAAATTTTCCTTATATTTGGGCAAAAAGGCAGAAATTCCTAATATTTTGTGCCAAAATTCAGAAATTCCCCTCATTTTGATGTATAAAGGCTGAAATTCCCCTTATTTAGGGGCAAAAAGGCAGAAATTGCCTTTATATTGAGACAAAATTGCAGAAATTTCACTTATTTCAGGGTAATAAGTCAGAAATTTTCCTTATTTTGGGGCAAAAATTACAGAAATTCCCTTTGTTTTGGGGGAAAAAGACAGAAATTACACTTATTTAGAGGCAAAAAAGCAGAAACTCCCCTTATTTTAGGGCAAAATTGCATAAATTTCACTTATTTCATAGAAAAAAAGCAAAAATTATTCTTATTTATGGCAAAATGGCAGAAATTCCCATTATTTTGGGGGCATAAAGGCAGAAATTCACCTTATTTTGGGCTAAAATTGCAGAAATTTCACATATTTCAGGGCAAAAGGCAGAAATTTCCCTTAATTTGGGGCAAAAATGAAGAAATTTCCCTTTTTTATGGCAAAAAGGTATGCATTCCCATTATTTTTGGGCAAAAAGGCAGAAATTCCCCGTATTTTGGAGCAAAATTGCAGAAATTCCCCTAATTGTGGGGCAAAAAGGCAGAAATTTTTCTTATTTTGGGGCAAAACTCAGAAATTCCACTTGTTTTGGGGCAAAATTCCAGAAATTTCTCTTATTTTGGGGCAAAATTGCAGAAATTTTACTTATTTTGGGGTAAAATTGCAGATATTTCACTTATTTCAGCGAAAAAAGGCAGAAATTTTCCTTATTTTAGGGCAAAAAGGCAAAAATTCCTAATATTTTGTGCCAAAATTCAGAAATTCCTCTTATTTTTAGGTAAAAAGGCTGAAATTCCCCTTATTTGGGGGCAAAAAGGCCGAAATTTCCCTTATATTGGGGCAAAATTGCAGAAATTTCGCTTATTTCAGGGTAATAAGTCAGAAATTTTCCTTATTTTGGGGCAAAAATGACAGAAATTCCCTTTGTTTTTGGGGAAAAAGACAGAAATTCCACTTATTTAGAGGCAAAAAAGTAGAAATTCCCCTTATTTTGGAGCAAAAATGAAGAAATTTCCTTTTTTTATGGCAAAAAGGTATGCATTCTCTTTATTTTCGGGCAAAAAGGCTGAAATTCCCCTTATTTTAAGGTAAAATGCTGAAATTCCTCATATTTTGGGGCAAAAGGCAGAAATTTCCCTTATTTTGGGGCAAAAAAACACAAATTTCCCTTATTATCGGGCAAAATTGCAGAAATTTCATTTATTTCAGGGCAAAAAGTAAGAAATTCCCCTTATTTTGGGGCAAAAAGCAGAAATTTCTTTTATTATGGCACAAAATTGAAAAATTTTCCTTATTTTTGAACAAAAAGGCAGAAATTCCCCATATTTTGTGGCAAAAGGTAGAAATTCTTCTTATTTTGAGGTAAAATGCAGAAATTCCCCTTATTTAGAGGTAAAATGCAGAAATTCTCCAAATATTGGGGGAAAATGCAGAAATTCCCTTTATTTTGTAGCTAAAAGGCAGAAATTAACGGTATTTTGAAGCAAAATTGCAGAAATTCTCATAATTTTCGGGCAAAAAGGAAGAAATTCTCTTTATTTTGGGGCAAAAAGACAGAAAATCTCCTTTTTTCGGGAGCATAAAGTAAGTAATTCCCCTTTTTTGGGTCAAAAAGACAGAAATTTCGTTTATATTTGGGGAAAAGGCAGAAATTGCACTTATTTTGAGTCAAAAAGGCGGAAAATCCCCTTATTTTGGGGCAAAAATGAAGAAATTTCTATTTTTTATAACAAAAAAATAAACATTCCCTTTATTTTCGGGCAAAAAGGCAGAAATTCCCCATATTTTGGAGCAAAATTGCAGAAATTCCACTTATTTTGGGGTAAAACTGCAAAATTTCACTTATTTCGCCGTAAAATGGCAGAAATTCCCCTTATTTTCGCCGAAAAAGGCAGAAAATCCCTGTATTTTGGAGCAAAATTGCAGAAATTCACCTAATTTTGGAGTAAAAAATACAGTAATATTCTTTATTTTGGGGCAAAAAGGCAGAAATTCCCTTTATTTTCGGGCAAAATTGCAGAAATTTCCCTTATTTGGGGGCAAAAAAACAGAAATTCCCCTTATTTTGGGGCAAAATTGCAGAAATTTCCCTTATTATGGGGAAAAATTGCAGAAATTTCCCTTATATTAGGGCAAAATTGCAGAAATTTCACTTATTTCAGAGAAAAAAATCAAAAATTTTTCTTATTTTGGGGCAAAAAGGCAGAAATTCCCATTATTTTGGCGCAAAAAGGCAGAAATTCACCTTATTTTGGGCTAAAATTGCAGAAATTTCACATATTTCAGAGCAAAAAGGCAGAAATTTCCTTAATTTGGGGCAAAAATGAAGAAATTTCCCTTTTTATGGCAATAAAGGTATGCATTCCTCTTATTTTTGGGCAAAAAGGCAGAAATTCCTTGTATTTTGGAGCAAAATTGCAGAAATTCCCCTAATTGTAGAGCAAAAGGCAGAAATTCTCCTTATTTTCGGGCAAAACTCAGAAATTCCACCTATTTTGGGGCAAAATTACAGAAATTTTACTTATTTTGGGGCAAAATTGCAGAAATTTCACTTATTTTCGGGCAAAATTGAAGAAATTTCACTTATTTCAGGGAAAAAAGGCAGAAATTTTCCTTATTTTGCGGCAAAAAGGCAGAAATTCTCCATATTTTGGTGCAAAAATCAGAAATTTCCCTTATTTTGAGGTAAAATGCTTAAATTCCCCATATTTTGGGGCAAAAGCCAGAAATTTCTCTTTTTTTGGGGCAAATTTGCAGAAATTTCACTTATTTCAGGGTAATAAGTCAGAAATTTTCCTTATTTTGGGGCAAAAAAGAAAGAAATTCCCTTTGTTTTGGGGGAAAAAGACAGAAATTCCACTTATTTAGAGGCAAAAAAGCAGAAATTCCCCTTCTTTTGGAGCAAAAATGAAGAAATTTATCTTTTTTATGGCAAAAAGGTATGCATTCTTCTTATTTTCAAACAAAAGGCAGAAATTCCCCATATTTTGGGGCAAAACGCAGAAATTCCCCTTATTTTGGGGCAAAATTGCAGAAATTTCACTAATTGTGGGGCAAAAAACAGAATTTCCCCTTATTTTGAAGCAAAATTGCAGGAATTTCCCTTATTATGGGGAAAAATTGCAGAAATTTTCCTTATTTTAGGGCAAAATTGCAGAAATTTCACTAATTGTGGGGCAAAAAGGCAGAAATTCTCTTTATTTTGGGGCAAAACTCAGAAATTCCACTTATTTTGGGGCAAAATTCCAGAAATATCACTTATTTTGGGGCAAAATTGCAGAAATTTTACTTATTTCAGGGAAAAAAGGCAGAAATTTTTCTTATTTTGGAGCAAAAAAACAGAAATTCCTAATATTTTGTGCCAAAATTCAGAAATTCCCTATATTTTGAGGTAAAAAGGCTGAAATTCCCCTTATTTGGTGGCAAAAAGGCAGAAATTTCCCTTATATTGGGAAAAATTGCAGAAATTTCACTTATTTTGGGGGCAAAAAGCAGGAATTTCTTTTATTATGGCACAAAATTGAAGAAATATTCCTTATTTTGGAACAAAAAGGCAGAAATTCCCCATATTTTGGGGCAAAAGGCAGAAATTCTTATTTTGCAGTAAAATGCAGAAATTCCCCTTATTTAGAGGTAAAATGCAGAAATTCCCCAAATATTGAGGGAAAATGCAGAAATTCCCTTTATTTTGGGGCTAAAAAGCAAAAATTAACCGTATTTTGAAGAAAAATTGCAGAAATTCTCATAATTTTGGGGCAAAATAACAGAAAATCTCCTTTTTTCGGGAGCAAAAAGTCAGAAATCCCCCTTATTTTGGGGCAAAATTGCAGAAATTTCCATTACATTGGGGCAGAATTGCAGAAATTGGCCTTATTTTGGGGCAAAAAGGAAGAAATTTCTTTTATTTTGGTACAAAATTGCAGAAATTTTTCTTATTTTGGGTCAAAAAAAGAGAAATTCCCCATATTTTGGGGCTAAAAGGCAGAAATTCCCCTTATTTTGAGGTAAAAAGGCTGAAATTCCCCTTATTTTCGGGCAAAAAGTCAGAAATTCCCCTTATTTTGGTGCAAAAAGGCAGAAATTCCCCTTATTTTGGGGAAAAACTGCAGAAATTTTACTTATTTCACGGCAAAATGGCAGAAATTCCCCTTATTTTCGGCGAAAAAGGCAGAAAATCTCCGTATTTTGAAGCAAAATTGCAGAAATTCACCTAATTTTGGGGTAAAAAATACAGTAATTTACTTTATTTTGGGGCAAAAAGGCAGAAATTCTCCTTATTTAGGGGCAAAAGGCAGAAATTCTCTTTATTATAGGGCAAAATTGCAGAAATTTCCCTTATTTGGGGGCAAAAAACAGAAATTCCCCTTATTTTGGGGCAAAATTGCAGAAATTTCCCTTATTTTGGGGAAAAATTGCAGAAATTTCCCTTATTTTAGGGCAAAATTGCAGAAATTTCACTTATTTAGGAGAAAAAAGGCAAAAAATTTCATTATTTTTGGGCAAAAAGGCAGAAATTCCCATTATTTTGGGGCAAAAATGCAGAAATTCAAATTATTTTGGGGTAAAATTGCAGAAATTTCACAAATTTCAGGGCAAAAATGCAGAAATTTTCCTTATTTTGGGGCAAAATTGCAGAAATTTCACTTATTTCAGGTTAATAAGTCAGTAATTTTCCTTATTTTGGAGCAAAAAAGACAGAAATAACCTTTGTTTTGTGGGTAAAGACAGAAATTCCACTTATTTAGAGGTAAAAAGGCAGAAATTCCTCTTATTTTGGAGCAAAAATGAAGAAATTATCCTTTTTTATGGCAAAAAGGTATGCATTCATCTTATTTTTGGGCAAAAATACAGAAATTCCCAGTATTTTAAAGAAAATTGCAGAAATTCCCCTAATTGTGGGGCAAAAAGGCAGAAATTTCCTATATGTTGGGGCAAAAAGACAGAAATTCTCCTTATTTTGGGGCAAAATTCAGAAATTCCACTTATTTTGGAGCAAAATTCCAGAAATTTCCCTTATTTTGGGGCAAAATTGCAGAAATTTCATTTATTTTGGGGCAAAATTGCAGAAATTCCCCTTATATTGGGACAATAAGATGAAATCCCTTATTTTTGGCTAAATTTGAAGAAATTTCACTTATTTCGGGACAAAAAGGCAGAAATTCACTTAATTTCGGGCAAAAAGTTAGAAATTCTTCTTATTTAGGGGCAAAAAGGCAGAAATTCCCCTTATTTTGGGATAAAATTGCAGAAATTTCCCTTATTTGGGAGCCAAAAGGCAGAAAATCCCCTTAATTTCGGGTAAAAAGGCAGATATTCCCCATATTTTAGAGCAAAATTGAAGAAATTCCCCTAATATTGGGGCAAAATGCAGAAATTCCCTTTATTTGGGGCAAAAATACAGATATTCTCCTTATTTTGGGGCAAAAATCAGAAATTTTTCTTATTTTGGGGAAAATTGCAGAAATTTCACATATTTTCAGGTAAAAAGGCTGAAATTTCCTTTATTTTGGGGCAAAAAGGGAGAAATTTTCCTTTTCAGGGCAAAATTGCAGAATTTTCCTTTTTTGGGGCAAAAAGGCAGAAATTTGTTATATTTTGGGACAAAAAGGCAGAAATTCCCCTTATTTTGAGGTAATAAGGCTGAAATTCCCCTTATTTGGGGCAAAAAGGCAGAAATTCCCCTTATTTTGGGGTAAAATTGCAGAAATTTCAAATATTTTAGGGCAAAATGGTAGAAATTTCCCTTATATTGGGGAAAAACGATGAAATCCATAATTTTTGGCTAAAATTGCAGAAATTTTACTTATTTCGGACAAAAAGGCAGAAAGTCCACTGAATTTCGGGCAAAAAGGCAGAAATGACCCATATTTTGGAGCAAAATTGCAGAAATTTTCCTAATATTGGTGCAAAAATGCAGAAATTCCCTTTATTTTGGGGGCAAAAAGGCAGAAATTCCCCTTATTTTTAGGTAAAAAGGCTGAAATTCCCCTTATTTTGGGGCAAAAAGTCAGAAATTCCCCTTATTTTTGGGCAAAAAGACAGAAATTTCGTTTATTTTTGGGGAAAAGGCAGAAATTGCACTTATTTTGAGTCAAAAAGGTGAAAAATCCCCTTATTTTGGGGTAAAAATGAAGAAATTTCCTTTTTTTATGGCAAAAAGGTATACATTCCATTTATTTTCGGGCCAAAAGGTAGAATTTTTCCGTATTTTAGAGCAAAATTGCAAAAATTCCCCTAATTTTTGGGCAAAAAGGCAGAAATTTTTCTTATTTTGGGGTAAAACTGCAGAAATTTCACTTATTTCGCGGAAAAATGGCAGAAATTCCCTTTATTTTCGGCGAAAAAGAAAGAAAATCCCCGTATTTTGGAGCAAAATTGTAGAAATTCACCTAATTTTGGGGTAAAAACTACAGTAATTTTCTTATTTTGGAGCAAAAAGGCAGAAATTCTCCTTATTTTAGGGCAAAATTGAAGAAATTTCCATTATTTGGCGGCAAAAAACAGAAATTCCCCTTATTTTGGGGCAAAATTTCAGGAATTTCCCTTATTATGGAAAAAAATTGCAGAAATTTCCCTTATTTTAGGGAAAAATTGCAGAAATTTCACTTATTTCAGAGAAAAAAAGCAATAATTTTTCTTCTTTTGGGGCAAAAAGGCAGAAATTCCTATTATTTTATGGGCAAAAAGGCAGATATTCACCTTATTTTGGGGTAAAATTGCAGAAATTTCACATATTTCAGGGCAAAATCGCAGAAATTCCCCTTATTTTGGGGCAAAAGGCAGAAATTCCCTTTATTTTGGGATAAAATTGCAGAAATTTCCTTTATTTGGGAGCAAAAAGGCAGAAAATCCTTTTAATTTTGAGTAAAAAGGCAGAATTTCTCCATATTTTAGAGCAAAATTGCAGAAATTCCCCTAATATTGGGGCAAAAATGCAGAATTCCCTTTATTTGGGGCAAAAAGGCAGAAGTTCCCCTTATTTTCGAGAAAAGAGGAAGAAATTTCCTGTATTTTTAAGCAAAATTGCAGAAACTCCCCTAATTTTAGGGCAAAGAGGCAGGAATTCCTTTTATTTTGGGGCAAAAATATAGAAATTCTCCTTATTTTGGGGCAAAAATCAGAAATTTCTCTTATTTTGGGACAAAATTTTAGAAATTTCTTCTATCATGTTACAGACTTGCAGAAATATTTCTTATTTTGTGGCAAAAAGGCAGAAATTCCCCTTATTTTGGGATAAAATTGCAAAAATTTCCCTTATTTTGGGGCAAAATTGCAAAAATTTCCCTTATTATGGAAAAAAATTGGAGAAATTTCCCTTATTTTGGCGCAAAATTGCAGAAATTTCACTTATTTCAGAGAAAAATCTCAGAAATTTCTTTTATTTTTGGGCAAAAAGGCAGAAATTTCTTTTATTTTGGTACAAAATTGTAGAAATTTTCTTTATTTTGGGGCAAAAATGCAGAAATTCACCATATTTTGGGGCAAAAATGCAGAGATTCCCCTTATTATGATGTAAAATGCTGAAATTCCCCTTATTTTGGGGCAAAAAGACAGAAATTCCCTTTATTTTGTGGCAAAAGGCAGAAATTTCCCTTATTTTGGGGAAAAATTGCAGAAATTTCACTTATTTCAGGGCAAAATTCAAAAATTCCATTTATATTGGAGCAAAAAGACAGAAATTTTGTTTATTTTTGGGTAAAAAGGCAGAAATTTCACTTATTTTCAGGTAAGAAGGAAGAAATTCCTCTTATTTTGGGGCAAAAATGAAGAAATTTCTCTTTTTTGTTGCAAAAGGTATACATTCTTCTTATTTTCGGGCAAAAGAGCAGAAATTCCTCGTATTTTGGAGCACAATTGCAGAAAATCCCCTAATTGTGGGGCAAAAAGGCAGAAAATCCCTATATGTTCAGGCAAAAACACAGAAATTCTCCTTATTTTGGGGCAAAACTCAAAAATTTCACTTCTTTTGGGGCAAAATTGAAGAAATTTCACTTATTTCAGGGAAAAAAGGCAGAAACTTTCCTTATTTTGGGGCAAAAAGGCAGAAATTCCTAATATTTTGTGGCAAAATGCAGAAATTCCCCTTATTTTGAGGTAAAAAGGCTGAAATTCCCTTTATTTGGGGGCAAAAAGGCAGAAATTTTCCTTATTTTGGGGCAAAATTGCAGAAATTTCACTTATTTCAAGGTAATAAGTCAGAAATTCCCCTTATTTTGGGGCAAAAAAGACAGAAATTTCCTTTGTTTGGGGGGAAAAAGACAGAAATTC
Source organism: Micromys minutus (assembly GCF_963924665.1). Classification (NCBI taxonomy): domain Eukaryota; kingdom Metazoa; phylum Chordata; class Mammalia; order Rodentia; family Muridae; genus Micromys; species Micromys minutus. The sequence goes on along the minus strand of NW_027667467.1, from coordinate 6,368,631 downwards.
CACTTATTTAGAGGCATAAAGGCAGAAATTTCCCTTATTTTGGAGGAAAAAGGAAGAAATTTCCCTTTTTTATGGCAAAAAGGTATGCATTCCCCTTATTTTCGGATAAAAAGGCAGAAATTCACCGTATTTTGGAGCAAAATTGCAGAAATTCCCATAATTGTGGGGCAAAAAGGCAAAAATTCTCCTTATTTTGGGGCAAAATTGCAGAAATTTCCCTTATTTGGGGCAAAATTGCAGGAAATTCACTTATTTTCAGGTAAAAAGGCTGAATTCCCTTTATTTAGGGGTAAAAAGGAAGAAATTCCCCTTATTTTGGGGCAAAATTGCAGAAATTTTCCTTATTTTGGGGCAAAAATGCCGAAATTCCTTATATTTGGGGGCAAAAAGGCAGAAATTCCCCTTATTTTGGGGTAAAATTGCAGAAATTTCAAATATTTCAGTGCAAAATGGCAAAAATTTCCCTTATTTTGGGGCAAAAATGGAATCCCTAATTTTTGGCTAAAATTGCAAAAATTTCACTTATTTCCGGAAAAAAAGGCAGAAATTCCACTTAATTTCGGGCAAAAAGGCAGACATGACCGGTATTTTGGAGCAAAATTGCATTAATTCCCCTAATTTTTGATCAAAAAGGCAGAAATTCCCCTTATTTTGGGGTAAAACTGCAGAAATTTTAATTATTTTACGGCAAAATGAAAGAAATTCCCCTGATTTTCGGCGAAAAAGGCAGAAAATCCTCGTATTTTGGAGCAAAATTGCAGAAATTCAACTAATTTTGGGGTAAAACATGCAGTAATTTTCTTTATTTTGTGACAAAAAGGCAGAAGTTCCCCTTATTTTAGGGCAAATGTCAGAAATTCCCCTTATTTTAGGGCAAAATTGCAGAAATTTCCCTTATTTGGGGGCAAAAAACAGAAAATCCTCTTATTTTGGGGCAAAATTGCAGAAATTTGCTTTATTATGGGGAAAAATTGCAGATATTTCCCTTATTTTAGGGCAAAATTGCAGAAATTTTACTTATTTCAGAAAAAAAAAGCAAAAATTTTTCTTATTTTGGGGAAAAAGGCAGAAATTCCCATTATTTTGGGGCAAAAAGGCAGAAATTCACCTTATTTTGGGGTAAAATTGCAGAAATTTCAATTATTTCGTGGCAAAACGGAAGAAATTCCCCTTGTTTTTGGCGAAAAAGGCAGAAAATCCTCGTATTTTGGAGCAAAATTTCAGAAATTCACCAAATTTTACGGTAAAACATGCAGTAATTTTCTTTATTTTGTGGCAAAAAGGCAGAAATTCCCCTTATTTTGGGGCAAATGTCAGAAATTCCCCTTATTTTAGGGCAAAATTGCAGAAATTTCCCTTATTTGGGGGAAAAAACAGAAAATCCCTTTATTTTGGGGCAAAATTGCAGAAATTTGCTTTATTATGGGGAAAAACTGCAGATATTTCCCTTATTTTAGGAAAAAATTGCAGAAATTTCACTTATTTCAGAAAAAAAAAGCAAAAATTTTTCTTATTTTGGGGCAAAAAGGCAGAAATTCCCATTATTTTGGGGCAAAAAGGCAGAAATTCACCTTATTTTGGGGTAAAATTGCAGAAATTTCACATATTTCAGGGCAAAAAGGCAGAAATTTCCCTTATTTTGAGGTAAAATGCTGAAATTCCCCATATTTTGGGGCAAAAGGCAGAAATTCCCTTTATTTTGGGGCATAAAGGCACAAATTTCCCTTATTTTCAGGCAAAATTGCAGAAATTTTATTTATTTCAGGGTAAAAAGTCAGAAATTCCCCTTATTTTGGGGCAAAAAGGAGAAATTTCTTTTATTATGGTACAAAATTGAAGAAATTTTCTTTATTTTGGAACAACAAGGCAGAAATTCCCCATATTTTTGGGTAAAAGTCAGAAATTTTTCTTATTTTGAGGTAAAATGCAGAAATTTCTTTTATTTAGAGGTAAAATACAGAAATTCCCCTAATATTGTGGGAAAATGCAGAAATTCCCTTTATTTTTGTGCTAAAAGGAAGAAATTTTCCGTATTTTGAAGAAAAATTGCAGAAATTCTCATAATTTTCGGGCAAATGGCTGAAATTCTTTTTATTTTGGGGCAAAAAGACAGAAAATCTCCTTTTTTCGGGTGCAAAAAGGCAGAAATTCCCCATATTTTGGGTCAAAAGTCAGAAATTCCCCTTATTTTAAAGAAAAAAGGCTGAAATTTCCCTTATTTTGGGGCAAAATTGCAGAAATTTCCCTTATTTTTGGGCAAAATTGCAGAAATTTCACTTATTTCAGGGAAAAAAGGCAGCAATTTCTCTTATTTTGGGGCAAAAAGGCAGAAATTTCTTTTATTTTGGTACAAAATTGCAGAAATTTTTCTTATTTTAGGGCAAAAAGACAGAAATTCCCCATATTTTGGGGCAAAAGGCAGAAATTCTCCTTATTTTGAGGAAAAAAGGCTGAAATTCCCCTTATTTGGGGGCAAAAAGGCAGAAATTCCCCTTATTTTGGGGCCAAAAACAGACATTTCCCTTATTGTGGGGAAAAATTTTAGAAATTTCATTTATTTCAGGGCAAAAAGTCAGAAATTCCCCTTATTTTGGGGCAAAAAGACAGAAATTCCGTTTATTTTTGGGGAAAAGGCAGAAATTGCACTTATTTTGAGTCAAAAAGGCGGAAAATCCCCTTATTTCGGGGCAAAAGTGAAGAAATTTCTCTTTTTCATGGCAAAAATGTATACATTCCCTTTATTTTCGGGCAAAAAGGCAAAAATTCCCTGTATTTTGGAGCAAAATTGCAAAAATTTTCTTAATTTTGGGACAAAAAAGCAGAAATTCCTTTTATTTTGATGTAAAACTGCAGAAATTTCACTTATTTCGCGGCAAGATGGCAGAAATTGCCCTTATTTTCGGCGAAAAAGGTAGAAAATCCTTGTATTTTGGAGCAAAATTGCAGAAATTCACCTAATTTTGGCGTAAAACATGCAGTAATTTTCTTTATTTTGTGGCAAAAAGGCAGAAATTCCCCTTATTTTGGGGCAAATGGCAGAAATTCCCCTTATTTTAGGGCAAAATTGCAGAAATTTCCCTTATTTGGGGGCAAAAAACAGAAATTTCCCTTATTTTGGGGCAAAATTGCAGAAATTTGCTTTATTTGGGGGCAAAAAACAGAAATTCCCCTTATTTTCCCGCAAAATTGCAGAAATTTTCTTTATTATGGGGAAAAATTGCAGTAATTTCCCTTATTTTAGGGCAAAATTGCAGAAATTTCACTTATTTCAGAAAAAAAAAGCAAAATTTTTTCTTATTTTGAGGCAAAAAGCAGAAATTCCTCTTATTTTGGGGCAAAAGGCAGAAATTCACCTTATTTTGTGGTAAAATTGCAGAAATTTCATATATTTCAGGGAAAAAAGGCAGAAATTCTCCTTATTTTGAGGTAAAATGCTGAAATTTCCCATTTTTTGAGGCTAAAGGCAGAAATTCCCATTAGTTTGGGGCAAAAAGGCACAAATTTCCTTTATTTTCGGGCAAAATTACACAAATTTCATTTATTTCAGGGTAAAAAGTCAGAAATTCCCCTTATTTTGGGGCAAAAATGAGAAATTTCTTTTATTATGGTACAAAATTGAAGAAATTTTCTTTATTTTGGAACAAAAAGGCAGAAATTTCCCATAATTTGAGGTAAAAGGCAGAAATTCTTCTGATTTTGAGGTAAAATGCAGAAATTCCCATTATTTAGAGGTAAAATGCAGAAATTTCCCTAATATTTGGGGAAAATGCAGAAATTCCCTTTATTTTGGGGCTAAAAGGCAGAAATTTTCCGTATTTTGAAGAAAAATTGCAGAAATTCTCATAATTTTCGGGCAAAAAGGCTGAAATTCTCCTTATTTTGGGGCAAAAAGACAGAAAATCTCCTTCTTTCAGGTGCAAAAAGTCAGAAATTCCCCTTATTTGGGGGCAAAAAGGCAGAAATTTCTCTTATTTAAGGGCAAATTTGCAGAAATTTCACTTATTTCAGAGTAATATGTCAGAAATTTTTCTTATTTTGGGGCAAAAATGACAGAAATTCCCTTTGTTTTGGGGGAAAAGACTGAAATTCCACTTATTTAGAGGCAAAAGGCAGAAATTCCCCTTATTTTGGAGCAAAAATGAAGAAATTTCCCTTTTTTATGGCAAAAAGTTATGCATTCTTTTCATTTTCGGGCAAAAAAGCAGAAATTCCCCATATTTTGGGGCAAAAAGCAGAAATTCCCCTTATTTTGGAGCAAAAATGAAAAAATTTCCCTTTTTTATAGCAAAAAGGTATGCATTCTTCTTATTTTAGTGCAAAAAGGCTGAAATTCCCCTTATTTTGAGGTAAAATGCTGAAATTCCCCATATTTGGGGGCAAAAGGCAGAAATTCCCGTTATTTTGGGGCAAAAAGGCACAAATTTCCCTTATTTTCGGGCAAAATTGCAGAAATTTCATTTATTTCAGGGCAAAAAGTCAGAAATTCCCCTTATTTTGGGGCAAAAAGCAAAAATTTCTTTTATTATGGTACAAAATTGAAGAAATTTTCCTTATTTTCGAATATAAAAGCAGAAATTCCCCATATTTTGGGGCAAAAGGCAGAAATTCTTCTTATTTTGAGGTAAAATGCAGAAATTTTCTTTATTTAGAGGTAAAATGCAGAAATTCCCTAAATATTGGGGGAAAATGCAGAAATTCCCTTTATTTTGTAGCTAAATGGCAGAATTTAACCATATTTTGAAGCAAAATTGCAGAAATTCTCATAATTTTCGGGCAAAAAGGAAGGAATTCTCCTTAAATTGGGGCAAAAAGACAGAAAATCTCCTTTTTTCGAAACCATAAAGTCAGTAATTCCCCTTATTTTGGGGCAAAAAGACAGAAATTTCGTTTATATTTGGGGAAAAGGCAGAAATTGCACTTATTTTAAATCAAAAAGGCAGAAAATCCCCTTATTTTGGGGCAAAAATGAAGAAATTTCTATTTTTCATAACAAAAAGGTAAACATTCCCTTTATTTTCGGGCAAAAAAGCAGAAATTCCCCATATTTTGGAGCAAAATTGCAGAAATTCCCCTAATTTTGGAGCAAAAAGGCAGAAATTCCCCTTATTTTGGGGTACAACTCCAGAAATTTAACTAATTTCGCAGCAAAATGGCAGAAATTGTCCTTATTTTCGGCAAAAAAGGCAGAAAATCCCTGTATTTTAGAGCAAAATTGCAGAAATTCACCTAATTTTGGGGTAAAAAATACAGTAATATTCTTTATTTTGGGGCAAAAAGGCAGAAATTCTCCTTATTTTGGGGCAAAAGGCAGAAATTCCCTTTATTTTAGGGCAAAATTGCAGAAATTTCTTTTATTTGGGGGCAAAAAACCAGAAATTCCCCTTATTTTGGGGCAAAATTGCAGAAATTTCCCTTATTATAGGGAAAATTGCAGAAATTTCCCTTATTTTAGGGCAAAATTGCAGAAATTTCACTTATTTCAGAGAAAAAAAGCAAAAATTTTTCTTATTTTGGGTCAAAAAGGCAGAAATTCCCATTATTTTGGAGCAAATATGCAGAAATTCACATTATTTTGGGCTAAAATTGCAGAAATTTCACATATTTCAGGGCAAAAAGGCAGAAATTTCCCTTAATTTGGGGCAAAAATGAAGAAATTTCCCTTTTTATGGCAATAAAGGTATGCATTCCCCTTATTTTCGGGCAAAAATGCAGAAATTCCCTGTATTTTGGAGCAAAATTGCAGAAATTCCCCTAATTGTGGGGCAAAAAGGCAGAAATTCCCTATATGTTGGGGCAAAAAGACAGAAATTCTCTTTATTTTGGGGCAAAACTCAGAAATTCCACTTACTTTGGAGCAAAATTCCAGAAATTTTTTTTATTTTGGGGCAAAATTGCAGAAATTTCATTTATTTTGGGGCAAAATTGCAGAAATTCCCCTTATTTTGGGGCAAAAACATGAAATCCCTAATTTTTGGCTAAAATTAAAGAAATTTCACTTATTTTGGGACAAAAAGGCAAAAATTCCACTTAATTTTGGGCAAAAAGGCAGAAATTCCCATTATTTTGGGGCAAAAAGGCAGAAATTCCCCTTATTTTGGGATAAAATTGCAGAAATTCCCCTAATAGTGGGACAAAAATGCAGAAATTCCCTTTATTTGGGGCAAAAGGCAGAAGTTCCCCTTATTTTCGGAAAAAGAGGAAGAAATTCCCTGTATTTTGAAGCAAATTTGCTGAAACTCCCCTAATTTTGGGGCAAAAAGGCAGAAATTCCCTTTATTTTGGGGCAAAAATACAGAAATTCTCTTTATTTTTGGGCAAAAATCAGAAATTTCTTTTATTTGGGGCAAAATTGCAGAAATTTCACTTATTTTCAGGTAAAAAGGCTGAAATTTCCTTTATTTTGGGGCAAAAAGGGAGAAATTCTCCTCTTCAGGACAAAAATGCAGAATTTTCCTTTTTTGGGGCAAAAAGGCAGAAATTCCTTATATTTTGGGGAAAAAAGGCAGAAATTCCCCTTATTTTGAGGTAATAAGGCTGAAATTCCCCTTATTTGGGGCAAAAAGGCAGAAATTCCCCTTATTTTGGGATAAAATTGCAGAAATTTAAAATATTTCAGGGCAAAATGGCAGAAATTTCCCTTATTTTAGGGCAAAAAGATGAAATCCCTAATTTTTGGCTAAAATTGCGGAAATTTCACTTATTTCGGACAAAAAGGCAGAAATTCCCCTTATTTTGGGCAAAAAGGAAGAAATGACCCATATTTTGGAGCAAAATTGCAGAAATTTCTCTAATATTGGTGCAAAAATGCAGAAATTCCCTTCATTTTGGGGGCAAAAAGGCAGAAATTCCCCTTATTTTTAGGTAAAAATGCTGAAATTCCCCTTATTTTGGGGCAAAAAGTCAGAAATTCCCCTTATTTTTGAACAAAAATACAGAAATTTCGTTTATTTTGAGGGAAAAGGCAGAAATTGCACTTATTTTGAGTCAAAAAGTTGAAAAATCCCCTTATTTTGGAGTAGAAATGAAGAAATTTCCTTTTTTTATGGCAAAAAGGTATACATTCCCTTTATTTTCGGGCCAAAAGGCAGAAATTCCCTGTATTTTGGAGCAAAATTGCAAAAATTCCCCTAATTTTTGGGCAAAAAGGCAGAAATTTCCCTTATTTTGGGGTAAAACTGCAGAAATTTCACTTATTTCGCGGCAAAATGGCAAAAATTCCCTTTATTTTCGGTGAAAAATAAGAAAATCCCCGTATTTTGGAGCCAAATTGCAGAAATTCACCGAATTTTGGGATAAAAAATTCAGTAATTTTCTTATTTTGGGGCAAAAAGGCAGAAATTCTCCTTATTTTGGGGCAAAAAGAGAGAAATTCCGTTTATTTTTAAGGAAAAGGCAGAAATTGCACTTATTTTGAATCAAAAAGGCAGAAAATCCCCTTATTTTGGGGCAAAAGTGAAGAAATATCCCTTTTTCATGGCAAAAATGTATACATTCCTTTTATTTTCAGGCAAAAAGGCAGAAATTCCCCATATTTTGGAGCAAAATTGCAGAAATTCCCTTAATTTTGGAGCAAAAGGCAGAAATTCCCCTTATTTTGATGTAAAACTGCAGAAATTTCACTTATTTCACGGCAAGATGGCAGAAATTCCCCTTATTTTCGGCGAAAAAGGTAGAAAATCCTCGTATTTTGGAGCAAAATTGCAGAAATTCACCTAATTTTGGCGTAAAACATGCAGTAATTTTCTTTATTTTGTGGCAAAAAGGCAGAAATTCCCCTTATTTTGGGGTAAAACTCCAGAAATTTAACTAATTTCGCAGCAAAATGGCAGAAATTTCCCTTATTTTCGGCAAAAAGGCAGAAAATCCCCGTATTTTGGAGCAAAATTGAAGAAATTCACCTAATTTTGGGCTAAAAAATACAGAAATATTCTTTATTTTGGAGCAAAAAGGCAGAAATTCTCTTTATTTTGGGGCAAAAGGCAGAAATTCCCATTATTTTGGGGCAAATACGCAGAAATTCACATTATTTTGGGCTAAAATTGCAAAAATTTCACATATTTCAGGGCAAAAAGGCAGAAATTTCCCTTAATTTGGGGCAAAAATGAAGAAATTTCCCTTTTTATGGCAATAAAGGTATGCATTCCCCTTATTTTTGGGCAAAAATGCAGAAATTCCCTGTATTTTGGAGCAAAATTGCAGAAATTCCCCTAATTGTGGGGCAAAAAGGCAGAAATTCCTTTTATGTTGGGGCAAAATACAGAAATTCTCCTTATTTTGGGGCAAAACTCAGAAATTCCACTTATTTTAGAGCAAAATTCCAGAAATTTCCTTTATTTTGGGGCAAAATTGCAGAAATTTCATTTATTTTGGGGCAAAATTGCAAAAATTCCCCTTATTTTGGGGCAAAAAGATGAAATCCCTAATTTTTGGCTAAAATTAAAGAAATTTCACTTATTTCGGGACAAAAAGGCAAAAATTCCACTTAATTTTGGGCAAAAAGGCAGAAATTCCCATTATTTTGGGGCAAAAAGGCAGAAATTCCCATTATTTTGGGATAAAATTGCAAAAATTTCCCTTATTTGGGAGCAAAAAGGCAGATAATCCCCTTAATTTCGGTTAAAAAGGCAGAAATTCCCCATATTTTGGAGCAAAATTGCAGAAATTCCCCTATTATTGGGGCAAAAATGCAGAAATTCCCTTTATTTGGGGCAAAAAGCAGAAGTTCCCCTTATTTTCGGGAAAAGAGGAAGAAATTCCCTGTATTTTGAAGCACATTTGTAGAAATTCCTCTAATTTTGGGGCAAAAAGGCAGAAATTCCCTTTATTTTAGGGCAAAAATACAGATATTCTCCTTATTTTTGGGCAAAAATCAGAAATTTCTTTTATTTGGGGCAAAATTGCAGAAATTTCACTTATTTTCAGGTAAAAAGGCTGAAATTTCCTTTATTTTGGGGCAAAAAGGGAGAAATTCTCCTTTTCAGGGCAAAATTGCAAAATTTTCCTTTTTTGGGGCAAAAAGGCAGAAATTCCTTATATTTTGGGGCAAAAAGGCAGAAATTCCCCTTATTTTGAGGTAATAAGGCTGAAATTCCCCTTATTTGGGGCAAAAAGGCAGAAATTCCCCTTATTTTGGGGTAAAATTGCAGTAATTTCAAATATTTCAGGGCAAAATGGCAGAAATTTCCCTTATTTTAGGGCAAAAAGATGAAATCCCTAATTTTTGGCTAAAATTGCAGAAATTTCACTTATTTCGGACAAAAAGACAGAAATTCCACTTAATTTTGGGCAAAAAGGCAGAAATGACCCATATTTTGGAGCAAAATTGCAGAAATTCTCCTAATATTGGTGCAATAATGCAGAAATTCCCTTTATTTTGGGGGCAAAAAGGCCAAAATTCCCCTTATTTTTAGGTAAAAATGCTGAAATTCCCATTATTTTGGGGCAAAAAGTCAGAAATTCCCCTTATTTTTGAAGAAAAATACAGAAATTTTGTTTATTTTTGGGGAAAAGGCAGAAATTGCACTTATTTTGAGTCAAAAAGGTGAAAAATCCCCTTATTTTGGGGTAAAAATGAAGAAATTTCCTTTTTTTATGGCAAAAAGGTATACATTCCCTTTATTTTCGGGCCAAAAGGCAGAAATTCCCTGTATTTTGGAGCAAAATTGCAAAAATTCCCCTGATTTTTGGGCAAGAAGGCAGAAATTCCCATTATTTTGAAGTAAAACTGTAGAAATTTCACTTATTTCGCGGCAAAATGGCAGAAATTCCCTTTATTTTTGGTGAAAAATAAGAAAATCCCCGTATTTTGGAGCAAAATTGCAGAAATTCACCTAATTTTGGGATAAAAAAATACAGTAATTTTCTTATTTGGGGGCAAAAAGGCAGAATTTCTCCTTATTTTGGGACAAAAGACAAAAATTCCCCTTATCTTAGGGCAAAATTGAAGAAATTTTCCTTATTTGGGGGCAAAAAACAGGAATTCCCCTTATTTTGGTGCAAAATTGCAGGAATTTCCCTTATTATGGAAAAAAATTACAGAAATTTCCCTTATTTTAGGGCAAAATTGCAGAAATTTCACTTATTTCAAAGAAAAAAGCAATAATTTTTCTTATTTTGGGTCAAAAAGTCAGAAATTTCTATTATTTTATGGGAAAAAAGGCAGAAATTCACCTTATTTTGGGGTAAAATTGCAGAAATTTCACATATTTCAAGGCAATAAGGCAGAAATTCCCCTTATTTTGGGGCAAAAAGGCAGAAATTCCTCTTATTTTGGGATAAAATTGCAGAAATTTCCCTTATTTGGGAGCAAAAAGGCAGAAAATCCTTTTAATTTTGGGTAAAAAGGCAGAATTTCCTTGTATTTTGGAGCAAAATTGCAGAAATTCTCCTAATATTGGGGCAAAAATGCAGAAATTCCCTTTATTTGGGGCAAAAAGGCAGAAGTTCCCCTTATTTTCGGAAAAGAGGAAGAAATTCCCTGTATTTTGAAGCAAAATTGCAGAAACTCCCCTAATTTTGGGGCAAAAATGCAGAAATTCCCTTTATTTTGGGGCAAAAATACAGAAATTCTCTATATTTTGGGACAAAAATCAGAAATTTCCCTTATTTTGGGGCAAAATTTTAGAAATTTCTTCTATTTTGTTACAGACTTGCAGAAATTTTTCTTATTTTGTGGCAAAAAGGCAGAAATTCCCCTTAATTTGGGATAAAATTGCAGAAATTTCCCTTATTTGGGGGCAAAAACCAGAAATTCCCCTTATTTTGGGGCAAAATTGCAGAAATTTCCCTTACTTCAGAGAAAAAAACTCAGAAATTTCTCTTATTTTGGGGCAAAAAGGCAGAAATTTCTTTTATTTTGGTACTAAATTGTAGAAATTTTCTTTATTTTGGGGCAAAAATGCAGAAATTCCCCATATTTTGGGGCAAAAATGCAGAGATTCCCCTTATTATGAGATAAAATGCTGAAATTCCCCTTATTTTGGGGCAAAAAGACAGAAATTCCCTTTATTGTGTGGCAAAAAGGCAGAATTTTCCCTTATTTTGTGGCAAAATTGCAGAAATTTCACATATTTCAGGGCAAAATTCAAAAATTCCTTTTATTTTGGGGCAAAAAGACAGAAATTCCGTTTATTTTTGGGTAAAAAGGCAGAAATTTCACTTATTTTGAGGTAAGAAGGAAGAAATTCCTCTTATTTTGGAACAAAAAATACAGAAATTCCCTTTGCTTTGTGGAAAAAAACAGAAATTCCACTTATTTAGAGGCAAAAAGGCAGAAATTTTTCTTATTTTAAGGCAAAACTCAGAAATTCCACATATTTTGTAGCAAAATTCCAGAAATTTTCTTTATTTTGGGGCAAAATTGCAGAAATTTTACTTATTTTGGGGCAAAATTGCAGAAATTTCACTTATTTCAGGGAAAAAAGGCAGAAATTTTTCTTATTTTGGGGCAAAAAAGCAGAAATTCCTAACATTTTGGGCCAAAATTCAGAAATTCCCCTTATTTTGAGGTAAAAAGGCTGAAATTCCCCTTATTTGGGGGCAAAAAGGCAGAAATTCCCATTATATTGGGGCAAAATTGCAGAAATTTCACTTATTTCAGGGTAATAAGTCAGAAATTTTCCTTATTTTCGGGCAAAAATGACAGAAATTCCCATTGTTTTGGGGAAAAAGACAGAAATTCCACTTATTTAGAGGCAAAAAAGCAGAAATTCCCCTTATTTTAGGGCAAAATTGCAAAAATTTCCCTTATTTGGGGGCAAAAAAACAGAAATTCCCTTTATTTTGGGGCAAAATTCTAGAAATTTTTTTTATTATGGAAAAAAATTGCAGAAATTTTTTTTATTTTAGGGCAAAATTGCAGAAATTTCACTTATTTCAGAGAAAAAAACAAAAAAAATTTCTTATTTTGGGGCAAAAAGGCAGAAATTCCCATTATTTTGGGGCAAAAGGCAGAAATTCACCTTATTTTGGGCTAAAATTGCAGAAATTTCACATATTTCAGGGCAAAAAGGCAGAAATTTCCCTTAATTTGTGGCAAAAGTGAAGAAATTTCCTTTTTTTATGGCAGAAAGGTATGCATTTCCCTTATTTTAGGACAAAAAAGCAGAAAGTCCTATTTGGAGCAAAATTGCCGAAATTCCCCTAATTGTGGGGCAAAAAGGCAGAAATTCTCTTTATTTTGGGGCAAAACTCAGAAATTCCACTTATTTTGGGGCAAAATTCAAGAAATTTCCCCTTTTTGGGGGCAAACTTTCAGAAATTTCACTTATTTTCGGGCAAAATTGCAGAAATTTCACTTATTTCAAGGAAAAAAGGCAGAAATTTTCCTTATTTTGGGGCAAAAAAGCAGAAATTCTCCATATTTTGATGCAATAATCAGAAATTTCCCTTATTTTAAGGTAAAATTCTGAAATTCCCCTTATTTTGGAAAAAATGGCAGAAATTTCCCTATTTTTGGGGCAAATTTGCAGAAATTTCACTTTTTTAAAAGTAATAAGTCAGAAATTTTCCTTATTTTAAAGCAAAATACAGAAGTTCCCGTTGTTTTGGTGGAAAAAGACAGAAATTCCACTTATTTAGAGGCAAAAAAGCAAAAATTCCCCCTATTTTAGGGCAAAATTGAAGAAATTTCCCATATTTGGAAGCAAAAAAAACCAGAAATTCCCCTTATTTTGGGGCAAAATTCCAGAAATTTTACTTATTTTGGGGCAAAATTGCAGAAATTTCACTTATTTCAGGGAAAAATGCAGAAATTTTCTTTATTTTGGGGCAAAAAGGCAGAAATTCCCATTATTTTGGGGCAAAAAGGCAGAATTTCACCTTATTTTGGGCTAAAATTGCAGAAATTTCACATATTTCAGGGCAAAAAGGCAAAAATTTCCCTTAATTTGGGGCAAAAATGAAGAAATTTCCCTTTTTTATGGCAAAAAGTTATGCATTCCCCTCATTTTCGGGCAAAAAGGCAGAAATTCCCAGTATTTTGGAGCAAAATTGCAGAAATTCCCCATATTTTGGGACAAAAGGCAGAAATTCCCCTTATTTTGGGGCAAAATTGCAGAAATTCCTCTAATTGTGGGGCAAAAAAAGAAATTCCCCTTATTTTGAAGCAAAAATGCATAAATTTCCCTTATTATGGGGAAAATGCAGAAATTTCACTTATTTTAGGGTAAATATGCAGAAATTTCACTAATTGTGGGGCAAAAAGGCATAAATTCTTCTTATTTTGGGGCAAAACTCAGAAATTCCACTTATTTTGGGGCAAAATTTAGAAATTTCCCTTATTTTGGGGCAAAATTGCAGAAATTTTACTTATTTTGGGGCAAAATTGCAGGATTTTCACTTATTTCAGGGAAAAAAGGCAGAAATTTTTCTTATTTTGGGGCAAAAAGGCAAAAATTCCTAATATTTTGTGGCAAAAATGCAGAAATTCCTAATATTTTGTTGCAAAAATGCAGAAATTTCCCTTATTTTGAGGTAAAAAGGCTGAAATTCCCCTTATTTCAGGGCAAAAAAGCAGAAATTTCCCTTATTTTGTGGCAAATTTGCAGAAATTTCACTTATTTCGGGATAATAATTCAGAAATTTTCCTTATTTTGGGGCAAAAAAGACAGAAATTCTCTTTGTTTTGGGGGAAAAAAACAGAAATTTCACTTATTTAGAGGCAAAAAGGCAAAAGTTCCCCTTATTTTTAGCAAAAATGAAGAAATTTCCCTTTTTTATGGCAAAATGGTATGCATACTTCTTATTTTCAGACAAAAAGGCAGAAAATCCCCATGTTTTGGGTCAAAATTGCAGAAATTTCCCTAATTGTGGGGCAAAAAACAGAAATTCCCCTTAATTTGGGGCAAAATTGCAGAAATTTCCCTTATTATGGGGAAAAATTGCAGAAATTTCCCTTCTATTATGGCAAAATTGCAAAAATTTCACTAATTGTGGCGCAAAAAGGCAGAAATTCTCCTTATTTTGGGGCAAAACTCAGAAATTCCACTTGTTTTGTGGCAAAATTCCAGAAATTTCCCTTATTTTGGGGCAAAAGTGACAGAAATTCCCTTTGTTTTGGGGGAAAAATACAGAAATACCACTTATTTAGAGGCAAAAAAGCAGAAATTCCCTTTATTTTGGAGCAAAAATGAAGAAATTTCCTTTTTTTTATTGCAAAAAGATATGCATTCTTATTTTCGGGCAAAAAGGAAGAAATTCACCATATTTTGGGGCAAAAGGCAGAAATTCCCCTTATTTTGGAGCAAAAATGAAGAAATTTCCCTTTTTTATGGCAAAAAGGTATGCATTCTTCTTATTTTGGTGCGAAAAGGCTGAAATTCCCCTTATTTTGAGGTAAAATGCTGAAATTCCCCATATTTTGGGGCAAAAGGCAGAAATTCCCCTTATTTTTGGGCAAAAAGGCAGAAATTCCCCATATTTTGGAGCAAAATTGCAGAAATTCCCCTAATTTTTGGCAAAAAGGCAGAAATTTCCCTTATTTTGGGGTAAAACTCCAGAAATTTCACTTATTTCACAGCAAAATGGCAGAAATTCCCCTTATTTTCGGCGAAAAAGGCAGAAAATCCCCGTATCTTGGAGCAAAATTGCAGAAATTCACCTAATTTTGGGGTAAAAATACAGTAATATTCTTTATTTTTGGGCAAAAATGCAGAAATTACCCTTATTTTAGGGCAAAATTGCAGAAATTTCCCTTATTTGGGGGCAAAAAAAAGAAATTGCTCTTATTTTGGGGCAAAATTGCAGAAATCTCCATATTATGGGGAAAAATTGCAGAAATTTCCCTTATTTTGTGACAAAATTGCAGAAATTTCACATATTTCAGAGAAAAAAAGCAAAAATTTTTCTTATTTTGCGGCAAAAAGTCAGAAATTCTCTTTATTTTGGGGCAAAAGGCAAAAATTCACTTTTATTTTAGGGCAAAATTGCAGAAATTTCTCTTATTTGGGGACAAAAAAACAGAAATTGCCCTTATTTTGAGGCAAAATTGCAGAAATTTCCCTTATTATGAGGAAAAATTGCAGAAATGTCCCTTATATAGGGCAAAATTGCAGAAATTTCACTTATTTCAGAGAAAAAAAGCAAAAATTTTTCTTATTTTGGGGCAAAAAGGCAGAAATTCCCATTATTTCTGGGCAAAAATGCAGAAATTCACCTTATTTTGGGGCAAAAATGAGGAAATTTCCCTTTTTATGGCAATAAAGTTATGCATTCCCCTTATTTTCGGGGAAAAAGGCAAAAATTCCTTGTATGTTGGAGCAAAATTGCAGAAATTCCCCTAATTGTAGGGCAACATGCAGAAATTCTCCTTATTGGGGCAAAACTCAGAAATTCCACCTATTTCGGGGCAAAATTCCAGAAATTTCCATTATTTTGGGGCAAAATTGCAGAAATTTCACTTATTTTCGGGCAAAATTGAAGAAATTTCACTTATTTCAGGGAAAAAAGGCAGAAATTTTCCTTATTTTGGGGCAAAAAGGCAGAAATTCTCCATATTTTGGTGCAAAAATCAGAAATTTCCCTTATTTTGAGGTAAAATGCTGAAATTCTTCATATTTTGGGGCAAAAGGCAGAAATCTCTCTTTTTTGGGGCAAATTTGCAGAAATTTCACTTATTTCAGGGTAATAAGTCAGAAATTTTCCTTATTTTGGGGCAAAAAAGATAGAAATTCTCTATGTTTTGGGAGAAAAAGACAGAAATTCCACTTATTTAGAGGCAAAAAGGCAAAAGTTCCCCTTCTTTTGGAGCAAAAATGAAGAAATTTTCCTTTTTTATGGCAAAAAGGTATGCATTCTTCTTATTTTCAGACAAAAAGGCAGAAATTCCCCATATTTTGGGGCAAAAGGAAGAAATTCCCCTTTTTTTGGGGCAAAATTGCGGAAATTTCACTAATTGTGAGGCAAAAAACCGAAATTCCCCTTATTTTGAAGCAAAATTGCAGAAATTTCCCTTATTATGGGAAAAAATTGCAGAAATTTCACGAATTGTGAGGCAAAAACGCAGAAATTCTCCTTATTTTGGGGCAAAACTCAGAAATTCCACTTATTTTGGGGCAAAATTCCAGAAATTTTTCTTATTTGGGGCAAAGTTGCAGAAATTTCACTTATTTCAGGGAAAAAAGGCAGAAATTTTCCTTATTTTGGGGCAAAAATGCAGAAATTCCTAATATTTTTGCCAAAATTCAAAAATTCCTTTTATTTTGAGGTTAAAAAGGCTGAAATTCCCCTTATTTAAGGGCAAAAAGGCAGAAACTTCTCTTATATTGGGGCAAAATTGCAGAAATTTCACTTATTTTGGGGCAAAAAGCAGGAATTTCTTTTATTATGGTACAATATTGAAAAAATTTTCTTTATTTTGGAACAAAAAGGCAGAAATTCCCCATATTTTGGGGCAAAATGCAGAAATTCTTATTTTGCGGTCAAATGCAGAAATTTCCCTTATTTAGAGGTAAAATGCAGAAATTTTCCAAATATTGGGGAAAAATGCAGAAATTCCCTTTATTTTGGGGCTAAAAGGCAGAAATTAACCGTATTTTGAAGCAAAATTGCAGAAATTCTCATAATTTTGGGGCAAAAATACAGAAAATCCCCTTTTTTCTGGAGCAAAAATTCAGAAATTTCTCTTATTTTTGGGCAAAATTGCAGAAATTTCCTTTACATTGGGGCAAAATTGCAGAAATTTCCCTTATTTTTGGTCAAAATTGCAGAAATATTACTTATTTCAGAAAAAGGCAGAAATTTTCTTATTTTGGAGCAAAAATGCAGAAATTTCTTTTATTTTGGTACAAAATTGCAGAAATTTTTCTTATTTTGGGGCAAAAAGGCAGAAATTCCTCATATTTTGGGTCAAAAGGGCAGAAATTCCCTTTATTTTGAGGTAAAAAGGCTGAAATTCCCCTTATTTTTGGACAAAAAGTCAATAATTCCCCTTATTTTGGTGCAAAAAGGCAGAAATTCCCCTTATGTTGAGGTAAAACTGCAGAAATTTCACTTATTTCGTGGCAAAATGGCAGAAATTCCCCTTATTTTCGGCGAAAGAGGCAGAAAATCCCAGTATTTTGGAGCAAAATTGCAGAAATTCACCTAATTTTGCGGTAAAAAATACAGTAATTTACTTTATTTTGGGGCAAAAAGGCAGAAATTCTTCTTATTTTGGGGCAAAAGGCAGAAATTCTCTTTATTATAGGGCAAAATTGCAGAAATTTCCCTTATTTGGGGGCAAAAAACAGAAATTCTCTTTATTTTGGGGCAAAATTGCAGAAATTTCCCTTATTATGGGGAAAAATTGCAGAAATTTCCCTTATTTTATGGCAAAACTGCAGAAATTTCACTTATTTAAGAAAAAAAAAGCAAAAATTTTTTTTATTTTGGGGCAAAAAGGCAGAAATTCCCATTATTTTGGGGCAAAAATGCAGAAATTCAAATTATTTTAGGGTAAAATTGCAGAAATTTCACAAATTTCAGGGCAAAAAGCCAGAAATTTCCATTATTTTGGGACAAAATTGCAGAAATTTCACTTATTTCAGGGTAATAAGTCAGAAATTTTCCTTATTTAGGAGCAAAAAAGACAGAAATTCCCTTTGTTTTGGGGGTAAAGACAGAAATTCCACTTATTTAGAGGCAAAAAGGCAGAACTTCCTCTTATTTTGGAGCAAAAATGAAGAAATTATCCTTTTTTATGGCAAAAAGGTATGCATTCCCCTCATTTTTGGGCAAAAATGCTGAAATTTCCTGTATTTTGAAGCAAAATTGCAAAAATTCCCCTAATTGTGGGGCAAAAAGGCAGAAATTCCCTATATGTTGGGGCATAAAGACAGAAATTCTCCTTATTTTGGGGCAAAACTCAGAAATTCCACTTATTTTGGAGCAAAATTCCAGAAATTTCTCTTATTTTGGGGCAAAAATGCAGAAATTTCATTTATTTTGGGGCAAAATGGCAGAAATTCATTTTATTTTGGGGCAAAAAAGATGAAATCCCTAATTTTTGGCAAAAATTGAAGAAATTTCACTTATTTCGGGACAAAAAGGCAGAAATTCCAATTAATTTCGGGCAAAAAGGCAGAAATTCCCCTTATTTTGGGGCAAAAAGGCAGAAATTCCCTTATTTGGGATAAAATTGCAGAAATTTCCTTTATTTGGGAGCAAAAAGGCAGAAAATCCCCCTTAATTTTGGGTAAAAAGGCAGAAATTCCCCATATTTTGGAGCAATATTGCAGAAATTCCCCTAATAGTGGGGCAAAAATGCAGAAATTCCCTTTATTTGGGGCAAAAAGACAGAAGTTCCTCTTATTTTCAGGAAAGAAGAAGAAATTCCCTGTATTTTGAAGCAAAACTGCAGAAACTCCCCTAATTTTGGGGCAAAAAGGCCGAAATTCCCTTTATTTTGGTGTAAAAATACAGATATTCTCTTATTTTGGGGCAAAAATCAGAAATTTCCCTTATTTGGGGCAAAATTGCAGGAATCTCAGTTATTTTCAGGTAAAAAGCCTGAAATTTCTTTTATTTTTGGGCAAAAAGGGAGAAATTCTCCTTTTCAGGGCAAAATTGCAGAATTTTCCTTTTTTTGGGGCAAAAAGGCAGAAATTCTTTATATTTTGGGGCAAAGAGGCAGAAATTCCCATTATTTTGAGGTAATAAGGCTAAAATTCCCCTTATTTGGGGCAAAAAGTCAGAAATTCCCCTTATTTTGGGGTAAAATTGCAGAAATTTCAAATATTTCAGGGCAAAATTGCAGAAATTTTCCTTATTTTGGGGCAAAACGATGAAATCCCTAATTTTTGGCTAAAATTGCAGAAATTTCACTTATTTCGGACAAAAAGGCAGAAATTCCACATAATTTTGGGCAAAAAGGCAGAAATGACCCATATTTTGGAGCAAAATTGAAGAAATTCCCCTAATATTGGTGCAAAAATGCAGAAATTCCCTTTATTTTGTAGGCAAAAAGGCAGAAATTCCCATTATTTTTAGGTAAAAAGGCTGAAATTCCCCTTATTTTGGGGCAAAAATCAGAAATTCCCCTTATTTTTAGGCAAAAAGACAGAAATTTCGTTTATTTTTGGGGAAAAGGCAGAAATTGCACTTATTTTGAGTCAAAAAGGTGAAAAATCGCCTTATTTTGGGGTAAAAATAAAGAAATTTCTTTTTTTATGGCAAAAAGGTTTACATTCCCTTTATTTTCGGGCCAAAAGGCAGAAATTCCCTGTATTTTGGAGCAAAATTGCAAAAATTCCCCTAATTTTTGTGCAAAAGGCAGAAATTCCCCTTATTTTGGGGTAAAACTGCAGAAATTTCACTTATTTCGCGGCAAAATGGAAGAAATTCCCTTTATTTTCGGCAAAAAAAGAAGAAAATCCCTGTATTTTGGAGCAAAATTGCAGAAATTCACGTAATTTTGGAATAAAAAATAAAGTAATTTTCTTATTTTGGAGCAAAAATGCAGAAATTCTCCTTATTTTGGGGCAAAAGGCAGAAATTCCTTTTATTTTGGGATAAAATTGCAAAAATTTCCCTTATTTGGGGGCAAAAAACAGAAATTCCCTTTATTTTGTTGCAAAATTGCAGAAATTTCCCTTATTATGGAAAAAAAATTGCAGAAATTTTCCTTATTTTGGGGCAAAATTGCAGAAATTTCACTTATTTCAGAGAAAAAAACTCAGAAATTTCTCTTATTTTTGGGCAAAAAGGCAGAAATTTCTTTTATTTTGGTACAAAATTGTAGAAATTTTCTTTATTTTGGGGCAAAAATGCAGAAATTCCACATATTTTGGGGCAAAAATGCAGAGATTCCTATTATTATGAGGTAAAATACTGAAATTCCCCTTATTTTGGGGTAAAAAGACAGAAATTCCCTTTATTTTGTGGCAAAAAGGCAGAAATTTCCCTTATTTTGGGGCAAAATTGCAGAAATTTCACATATTTCAGGGCAAAAATCAAAAATTCCTTTTATTTTGGGGCAAAAAGACAGAAATTTCGTTTATTTTTGGGTAAAAAGGCAGAATATCACTTATTTTGAGGTAAGAAGGAAGAAATTCCTCTTATTTTGGGGCAGAAATGAAGTAATTTCTTTTTTTTGTTGCAAAAGGTATACATTCTTCTTATTTTCGGGCAAAAAAGCAGAAATTCCTCGTATTTTGGAGCACAATTGCAGAAAATCCACTAATTGTGGAGCAAAAAGGCAGAAAATCCCTATATGTTCAGGCAAAAACACAGAAATTCTCCTTATTTTGGGGCAAAACTCAGAAATTTCACTTATTTTGGGGCAAAATTGAAGAAATTTCACTTATTTCAGGGAAAAAAGGCAGAAACTTTCTTTATTTTGGGGCAAAAAGGCAGAAATTCCTAATATTTTGTGGCAAAATGCAGAAATTCCTCTTATTTTGAGGTAAAAAGGTTGAAATTCCCTTTATTTGGGGGCAAAAAGGAAGAAATTTTCCTTATTTTGGGGCAAAATTGCAGAAATTTCACTTATTTCAGGGTAATAAGTCAGAAATTCCCCTTATTATGGGGGAAAAAGACAGAAATTCCACTTATTTAGAGGCATAAAGGCAGAAATTCCCCTTATTTTGGAGCAAAAATGAAGAAATTTCCCTTTTTTTATGGCAAAAAGGTATGCATTCCCCTTATTTTCGGGTAAAAAGTCAGAAATTCCCCGTATTTTGGAGCAAAATTGCAGAAATTCCCCTAATTGTGGGGCAAAAAGGCAAAAATTCTCCTTATTTTGGGGCAAAACTCAGAAATTCCACTTATTTTGGGGCAAAATTGCAGGAATTTACCTTATTTTGGGGCAAAATTGCAGAAATTTCCTTTATTTGGGGCAAAATTGCAGAAAATTCACTTATTTTCAGGTAAAAAGGCTGAAATTTCCTTTATTTTGGGGTTAAAAGGGAGAAATTCCCCTTGTTTTGGGGCAAAATTGCAGAAATTTTCCTTATTTTAGGGCAAAAAGGCAGAAATTCCTTATATTTTGAGGCAAAAAGGCAGAAATTCCCCATATTTTGGGGTAAAATTGCAGAAATTTCAAATATTTCAGTGCAAAATGGCAGAAATTTCTCTTATTTTGGGGCAAAAATGGAATCCCTAATTTTTGGCTAAAATTGCAGAAATTTCACTTATTTCCAGACAAAAAGGCAGAAATTCCACTTAATTTCAGGCAAAAAGGCAGCAATGACCCGTATTTTGAAACAAAACTGCATAAATTCCCCTAATTTTGGATAAAAAAGGCAGAAATTCCCCTTATTTTGGCGTAAAATTGCAGAAATTTCAATTATTTCGCGGCAAAATGGAAGAAATTCCCCTTATTTTCGGTGAAAGAGGCAGAAAATCCTCGTATTTTGGAGCAAAATTGAAGAAATACACCTAATTTTGGGGTAAAACATGCAGTAATTTTCTTTTTTTGTGGCAAAAAGGTAGAAATTTCCCTTATTTTGGGGCAAATGTCAGAAATTCCCCTTATTTTGGGGCAAAATTGCAGAAATTTGCTTTATTATGGAAAAAAATTTCAGATATTTCCCTTATTCTAAGGCAAAATTGCAGAAATTTTACTTATTTCAGAAAAAAAAAAGCAAAAATTTTTTTTATTTTGGGGCAAAAAGTCAGAAATTTCTATTATTTTATGGGCAAAAAGGCAAAAATTCACCTTATTTTGGGGTAAAATTGCAGAAATTTAACATATTTCAGAGCAAAAGGGCAGAAATTCCCCTTATTTTGGGGCAAAAAGGCAGAAATTCCCTTTATTTTGGGATAAAATTGCAGAAAATTCCCTTATTTGGAAGCAAAAAGGAAGAAAATCCTTTTAATTTTGGGAAAAAGGCAGAATTTCCCTGGATTTTGGAGCAAAATTGCAGAAATTCCCCTAATATTGGGGCAAAAATGCAGAAATTCCCTTTATTTGGGGCAAAAAGGCAGAAGTTCCCCTTACTTTAGGGAAAAGAGGAAGAAATTCCCTGTATTTTGAAGCAAAATTGCAGAAACTCCCCTAATTTTGGGGCAAAAATGCAGAAATTCCCTTTATTTTGGGGAAAAAAATACAGAAATTCTCCTTATTTTGGGGCAAAAATCAGAAATTTCCCTTATTTTGGGGCAAAATTTTAGAAATTTCTTCTATTTTGTTACAGACTTGCAGAAATTTTTCTTATTTTCTGGCAAAAAGGCAGAAATTCCCCTTATTTTGGGAAAAAAATTCATAAATTTTCCTTATTTGGGGGCAAAAAACAGAAATTCCCCTTATTTTGTTGCAAAATTGCAGAAATTTCCCTTATTATGGAAAAAATTTGCAGAAATTTCCCTTATTTTGGGGCAAAATTGCAGAAATTTCACTTATTTCAGAGAAAAAAACTCAGAAATTTCTCTTATTTTGGGGCAAAAAGGCAGAAATTTCTTTTATTTTGGTACAAAATTGTAGAAATTTTCTTTATTTTGGGGCAAAAATGCAGAAATTCCCCATATTTTGGGGCAAAAATGCAGAGATTCCCATTATTATGAGGTAAAATGCTGAAATTCCCCTTATTTTGGGGCAAAAAGACAGAAATTCCCTTTATTTTGTGGCAAAAAGGCAGAAATATCCCTTATTTTGTGGCAAAATTGCAGAAATTTCACACATTTCAGGGCAAAAATCAAAAATTCCTTTTATTTTGGGGCAAAAAGACAGAAATTCCGTTTATTTTTGGGTAAAAAGGCAGAAATTTCACTTATTTTGAGGTAAGAAGGAAGAAATTCCTCTTATTTTGAGGCAAAAATGAAGAAATTTCTCTTTTTGTTGCAAAAGGTATACATTCTTCTTATTTTGGGCAAAAAGCAGAAATTCCTCGTATTTTGGAGCACAATTGCAGAAAATCCACTAATTGTGGAGCAAAAAGGCAGAAAATCCCTATATGTTCAGGCAAAAACACAGAAATTCTCTTTCTTTTTGGGCAAAACTCAGAAATTTCACTTATTTTGGGGCAATATTGAAGAAATTTCACTTATTTCAGAGAAAAAAGGCAGAAACTTTCTTTATTTTGGGGCAAAAAGGCAGAAATTCATAATATTTTGTGGCAAAATCCAGAAATTCCCCTTATTTTGAGGTAAAAAGGCTGAAATTCCCCTTATTTGGGGGCAAAAAGGCAGAAATTTCCATTATTTTGGGGCAAAATTGCAGAAATTTCACTTATTTCAGGGTAATAAGTCAGAAATTCCCCTTATTATGAGGGAAAAATACAGAAATTCCACTTATTTAGAGGCATAAAGGCAGAAATTCCCCTCATTTTGGAGCAAAAATGAAGAAATTTCCCTTTTTTATGGCAAAAAGGTATGCATTCCCCTTATTTTAGGGTAAAAAGGCAGAAATTCCCCGTATTTTGGAGCAAAATTGCAGAAATTCTCCTAATTGTGGGGCAAAAAGGCAAAAATTCTCATTATTCTGGGGCAAAATTCAGAAATTCCACTTATTTTGGGGCAAAATTGCAGGAATTTACTTTATTTTGGGGCAAAATTGCAGAAATTTCCCTTATTTGGGGCAAAATTGCAGAAAATTCACTTATTTTCAGGTAAAAAGGCTGAAATTCCCTTTATTTTGAGGTAAAAAGGGAGAAATTCCCCTTATTTTGGGGGAAAATTGCAGAAATTTTCCTTATTTTAGGGCAAAAAGGCAGAAATGCCTTATATTTTGGGGCAAAAAAGCAGAAATTCCCCTTATTTTGTGGTAAAATTGCAGAAATTTCTAATATTTCAGTGCAAAATGGCAGAAATTTCCCTTATTTGGGGGCAAAAATGGAATCCCTAATTTTTGGCTAAAATTGTAAAAATTTCACTTATTTCCAGACAAAAAGGCAGAAATTCCACTTAATTTCAGGCAAAAAGGCAGCAATGACCCGTATTTTGGAGAAAAATTGCATAAATTCCCCTAATTTTGGATCAAAAAGGCAGAAATTCCCCTTATTTTGGCGTAAAACTGCAGAAATTTCAATTATTTCGCGGCAAAATCGAAGAAATTCCCCTTATTTTCGGTGAAAGAGGCAGTAAATCCTCGTATTTTGGAGCAAAATTGCAGAAATACACCTAATTTTGGGGTAAAACATGCAGTAATTTTCTTTTTTTGTGGCAAAAAGGCAGAAATTCCCCTTATTTTGGGGCAAATGTCAGAAATTCCCCTTATTTTAGGGCAAAATTGCAGAAATTTCCTTTATTTGTGGGCAAAAAACAGAAATTCCCCTTATTTTGGGGCAATATTGCAGAAATTTGCTTTATTATGGAGAAAAATTTCAGATATTCCCCTTATTCTAGAGCAAAATTGCAGAAATTTCACTTATTTCAGAAAAAAAAGCAAAAATTTTTTTTGTTTTGGGGCAAAATTCAGAAATTTCTATTATTTTTTGGGCAAAAAGGCAGATATTCACCTTATTTTGGGATAAAATTGGAGAAATTTAACATATTTCAGGGCAAAAGGGCAGAAATTCACCTTATTTTTGGGCAAAAAGGCAGAAATTCCCTTTATTTTGGGATGAAATTGGAGAAATTTCCCTTATTTAGAAGCAAAAAGGCAGAAAATCCTTTTAATTTTGGGTAAATAGGCAGAATTTCCCCGTATTTTGGAGCAAAATTGCAGAAATTCCCCTAAAATTGGGGCAAAAATGCAGAAATTCCCTTTATTTGGGGCAAAAAGGCAGAAGTTCCCCTTATTTTCAGGAAAAGAGGAAGAAATTTCCTGTATTTTGAAGCAAAATTGCAGAAACTCCCCTGATTTTGGGGCAAAAATGAAGAAATTCCCTTTATTTTGGGGCAAAAATACAGAAATTCTCCTTATTTTAGGGCAAAAATCAGAAATTTCCCTTATTTTGGGGCAAAATTTTAGAAATTTCTTCTATTTTGTAACAGACTTGCAGAAATTTTTCTTATTTTGTGGCAAAAAGGCAGAAATTCCCCTTATTTTGGGATAAAATTGCAGAAATTTCCCTTTTTTGGGGGCAAAAAACAGAAATTCCCCTTATTTTGTTGCAAAATTGCAGAAATTTCCGTTATTATGGAAAAAAATTGCAGAAATTTCCCTTATTTTGGGGCAAAATTGCAGAAATTTCACTTATTTCAGAGAAAAAAACTCAGAAATTTCTCTTATTTTGGGGCAAAAAGGCAGAAATTTCTTTTACTTTGGTACAAAATTGTAGAAATTTTCTTTATTTTGGGGAAAAATGCAGAAATTCCAAATATTTTGGGGCAAAAATGCAGAGATTCCCCTTAATATGAGGTAAAATGCTGAAATTCCCCTTATTTTGGCGCAAAAAGACAGAAATTCCCTTTATTTTGTGGCAAAAGGCAGAAATTTCCCTTATTTTGGGGCAAAATTGCAGAAATTTCACATATTTCAGGGCAAAAATCAAAAATTCCTTCTATTTTGGGGCAAAAAGACAGAAATTCCGTTTATTTTTGGGTAAAAAGGCAGATATTTCACTTATTTTGTGGTAAGAAGGAAGAAATTCCTCTTATTTTGGGGCAAAAATGAAGAAATTTCTCTTTTTTGTTGCAAAAGGTATACATTCTTCTTATTTTCGGGCAAAAAAGCAGAAATTCCTCGTATTTTGGAGCACAATTGCAGAAAATCCACTAATTGTGGAGCAAAAAGGCAGAAAATCCCTATATGTTCAGGCAAAAACACAGAAATTCTCTTTATTTTGGGGCAAAACTCAGAAATTTCACATATTTTGGGTCAAAATTGAAGAAATTTCATTTATTTCAGGGAAAAAAGGCAGAAACTTTCTTTATTTTAAGGCAAAAAGGCAGAAATTCCTAATATTTTGTGGCAAAAAGCAGAAATTCCCTTTATTTTGAGGTATAAAGGCTGAAATTCCCTTTATTTGGGGGCAAAAAGGCAGAAATTCCCCTTATTTTGTTGCAAAATTGCAGAAATTCCCCTTATTTTGTTGCAAAATTGCAGAAATTTCCCTTATTATGGAAAAAAATTGCAGAAATTTTCCTCATTTTGGGGCAAAATTGCAGAAATTTTAGTTATTCCAGAGACAAAAACTCAGAAATTTCTCTTATTTTGGGGCAAAAAGGCAGAAATTTCTTTTACTTTGGTACAAAATTGTAGAAATTTTCTTTATTTTGGGGAAAAATGCAGAAATTCCAAATATTTTGGGGCAAAAATGCAGAGATTCCCCTTAATATGAGGTAAAATGCTGAAATTCCCCTTATTTTGGCGCAAAAAGACAGAAATTCCCTTTATTTTGTGGCAAAAAAACAGAAATTTCCCTTATTTTGGGGCAAAATTGCAGAAATTTCACATATTTCAGGGCAAAAATCAAAAATTCCTTTTATTTTGGGGCAAAAAGACAGAAATTCCGTTTATTTTTGGGTAAAAAAACAGAAATTTCACTTATTTTGAGGTAAGAAGGAAGAAATTCCTCTTATTTTGGGGCAAAAATGAAGAAATTTCTCTTTTTTGTTGCAAAAGGTATACATTCTTCTTATTTTCGGGCAAAAAAGCAGAAATTCCTCGTATTTTGGAGCACAATTGCAGAAAATCCACTAATTGTGGAGCAAAAAGGCAGAAAATCCCTATATGTTCAGGCAAAAACACAGAAATTCTCTTTATTTTGGGGCAAAACTCAGAAATTTCACTTATTTTGGGGCAAAATTGAAGAAATTTCACTTATTTCAGGGAAAAAAGGCAGAAACTTTCTTTATTTTGGGGCAAAAAGGCAGAAATTCCTAATATTTTGTGGCAAAATGCAGAAATTCCCCTTATTTTGAGGTAAAAAGGCTGAAATTCCCTTTATTTGTGGTCAAAAAGGCAGAAATTTCCCTTATTTTGGGCCAAAATTGCAGACATTTCTCTTATTTCAGGGTAATAAGTCAGAAATTCCCCTTACTATGGGGGAAAAAGACAGAAATTCCACTTATTTAGAGGCATAAAGGCAGAAATTCCCCTTATTTTGGAGCAAAAATGAATAAATTTCCCTTTTTTATGGCAAAAAGGTATGCATTCCCCTTATTTTCGGGTAAAAAGGCAGAAATTCCCCGTATTTTGGAGCAAAATTGCAGAAATTCTCCTAATTTTGTGGCAAAAAGGCAAAAATTCTCCTTATTTTGGGGCAAAACTCAGAAATTCCACTTATTTTGGGGCAAAATTGCAGGAATTTCCCTTATTTGGGGCAAAATTGCAGAAAATTCATTTATTTTCAAATAAAAAGGCTGAAATTCCCTTTATTTTGGGGTAAAAAGAGAGTAATTCCCCTTATTTTGGGAAAAAATTGCAGAAATTTTCCTTATTTTAGGGCAAAAAGGCAGAAATTCCTTATATTTTGTTGCAAAAAGGCAGAAATTCCCCTTATTTTGGGGTAAAATTGAAGAAATTTCAAATATTTCAGTGCAAAATGGCAGAAATTTCTCTTATTTTGGGGCAAAAATGGAATCCCTAATTTTTGGCTAAAATTGCAGAAATTTCACTTATTTCCAGACAAAAAGGCAGAAATTCCACTTAATTTCAGGCAAAAAGGCAGCAATGACCCGTATTTTGGAGCAAAATTGCATAAATTCCTCTAATTTTGGATCAAAAAGGCAGAAATTCCTCTTATTTTGGCGTAAAACTGCAGAAATTTCAATTATTTCGCGGCAAAATGGAAGAAATTCCCTTTATTTTCGGTGAAATAGGCAGAGAATCCTCGTATTTTGGAGCAAAATTGCAGAAATACACCTAATTTTGGGGTAAAACTTGCAGGAATTTTCTTTTTTGTGGAAAAAGGCAGAAATTCCCCTTATTTTGGGGCAAATGTCAGAAATTCCCCTTATTTTGGGGCAAAATTGCAGAAATTTGCTTTATTATGGGGAAAAATTTTAGATATTTCACTTATTCTAGGGCAAAATGGCAGAAATTTCCTTTATTTGTGGGCAAAAAACAGAAATTCCCCTTATTTCAGGGCAATATTGCAGAAATTCTCTTTATTATGGAGAAAAATTTCAGATATTTCCCTTATTCTAGAGCAAAATTGCAGAAATTTCACTTAATTCAGAAAAAAAAGCAAAAATTTTTCTTGTTTTAGGGCAAAAAGTCAGAAATTTCTATTATTTTTTGGGCAAAAAGGCAGAAATTCACCTTATTTTGGGATAAAATTGGAGAAATTTAACATATTTCAGGGCAAAAGGGCAGAAATTCACCTTATTTTGGGGCAAAAAGGCAGAAATTCCCTTTATTTTAGGATAAAATTGGAGAAATTTCCCTTATTTAGAAGCAAAAAGGCAGATAATCCTTTTAATTTTGGGTAAAAAGGCAGAATTTCCCCGTATTTTGGAGCAAAATTGCAGAAATTCCCCTAAAATTGGGGCAAAAATGCAGAAATTCCCTTTATTTGGGGCAAAAAGGCAGAAGTTCCCCTTATTTTCAGGAAAAGAGGAAGAAATTTCCTGTATTTTGAAGCAAAATTGCAGAAACTCCCCTGATTTTGGGGCAAAAATGAAGAAATTCCCTTTATTTTGGGGCAAAAATACAGAAATTCTCCTTATTTTAGGGCAAAAATCAGAAATTTCCCTTATTTTGGGGCAAAATTTTAGAAATTTCTTCTATTTTGTAACAGACTTGCAGAAATTTTTCTTATTTTGTGGCAAAAAGGCAGAAATTCCCCTTATTTTGGGATAAAATTGCAGAAATTTCCCTTTTTTGGGGGCAAAAAACAGAAATACCCCTTATTTTGTTGCAAAATTGCAGAAATTTCCGTTATTATGGAAAAAAATTGCAGAAATTTCCCTTATTTTGGGGCAAAATTGCAGAAATTTCACTTATTTCAGAGAAAAAAACTCAGAAATTTCTCTTATTTTGGGGCAAAAAGGCAGAATTTTCTTTTACTTTGGTACAAAATTGTAGAAATTTTCTTTATTTTGGGGCAAAAATGCAGAAATTCCAAATATTTTGGGGCAAAAATGCAGAGATTTTCCTTATTATGAGGTAAAATGCTGAAATTCCCCGTATTTTGGGGCAAAAAGACAGAAAATCCCTTTATTTTGTGGCAAAAAGGCAGAAAATTCCCTTATTTTGGGGCAAAATTGCAGAAATTTCACATATTTCAGGGCAAAAATCAAAAATTCCTTTTATTTTGGGGCAAAAAGACAGAAATTCAGTTTATTTTTGGGTAAAAAGGCAGAAATTTCACTTATTTTGAGGTAAGAAGGAAGAAATTCCTCTTATTTTGGGGCAAAAATGAAGAAATTTCTCTTTTTTGTTGCAAAAGGTATACATTCTTCTTATTTTCGGGCAAAAAAGCAGAAATTCCTTGTATTTTGGGGCACAATTGCAGAAAATCCACTAATTGTGGAGCAAAAAGGCAGAAAATCCCTATATGTTCAGGCAAAAACACAGAAATTCTCTTTATTTTGGGGCAAAACTCAGAAATTTCACATATTTTGGGTCAAAATTGAAGAAATTTCATTTATTTCAGGGAAAAAAGGCAGAAACTTTCTTTATTTTAAGGCAAAAAGGCAGAAATTCCTAATATTTTGTGGCAAAAAGCAGAAATTCCCCTTATTTTGAGGTATAAAGGCTGAAATTCCCTTTATTTGGGGGCAAAAAGGCAGAAATTTCCCTTATTTTGGGGCAAAATTGCAGAAATTTCACTTATTTCAGGGTAATAAGTCAGAAATTCCCCTTATTATGGGGGAAAAAGACAGAAATTCCACTTATTTAGAGGCATAAAGGCAGAAATTCCCCTTATTTTGGAGCAAAAATGAAGAAATTTCCCTTTTTTATGGCAAAAAGGTATGCATTCCCCTTATTTTCGGGAAAAAGGCAGAAATTCCCCGTATTTTGGAGCAAAATTGCAGAAATTCCCCTCATTGTGGGGCAAAAAGGCAAAAATTCTTCTAATTTTGGGGCAAAACTCAAAAATTCCACTTATTTTAGGGCAAAATTGCAGGAATTTACCTTATTTTGGGGCAAAATTGCAGAAATTTCCCTTATTTGGGGCAAAATTGCAGAAAATTCACTTATTTTCAGATAAAAAGGCTGAAATTCCCTTTATTTTGGGGTAAAAAGGAGAAATTCCCCTTATTTTGGGGAAAAATTGCAGAAATTTTCCTTATTTTAGGGAAAAAAAGGGAGAAATTCCTTATATTTTGGGGCAAAAAGGCAGAAATTCCCCTTATTTTGGGGTAAAATTGCAGAAATTTCAAATATTTCAGTGCAAAATGGCAGAAATTTCCCTTATTTTGGGGCAAAAATGGAATCCCTAATTTTTGGCTAAAATTGCAGAAATTTCACTTATTTCCAGACAAAAGGCAGAAATTCCACTTAATTTCAGGCAAAAAGGCTGCAATGACCCGTATTTTGGAGCAAAATTGCATAAATTCCCCTAAATTTGGATCAAAAAGGCAGAAATTCCCCTTATTTTGGCGTAAAACTGCAGAAATTTCAATTATTTCGCGGCAAAATTGAAGAAATTCCCCTTATTTTCGGTGAAAGAGGCAGAAAATCCTCGTATTTTGGAGCAAAATTGCAGAAATACACCTAAATTTGGGGTAAAACATGCAGTAATTTTCTTTTTTGTGGCAAAAAGGCAGAAATTCCCCTTATTTTGGGGCAAATGTAAGAAATTCCTTTTATTTTAGGGCAAAATTGCAGAAATTTCCCTTATTTGGGGGCAAAAAACAGAAATTCCCCTTATTTTGGGGCAAAATTGCAGAAATTTGATTTATTATGGGGAAAAATTTCAGATATTTCACTTATTCTAGGGCAAAATCGCAGAAATTTTAATTATTTCAGAAAAAAAAAGCAAAAATTTTTCTTATTTTGGGGCAAAAAGTCCGAAATTTCTATTATTTTATGGGCAAATAGTCAGAAATTCACAATATTTTGGGGTAAAATTGGAGAAATTTAACATATTTCAGGGCAAAAGGGCAGAAATTCCCCTTATTTTGGGACAAAAAGGCAGAAATTCCCTTTATTTTGGGATAAAATTGCAGAAATTTCCCTTATTTGGAAGCAAAAATGCAGAAAATCCTTTTAATTTTGGGTAAAAAGGCAGAATTTTCCCGTATTTTGGAGC
Organism: Micromys minutus; assembly: GCF_963924665.1. Lineage (NCBI taxonomy): Eukaryota > Metazoa > Chordata > Mammalia > Rodentia > Muridae > Micromys > Micromys minutus. The sequence goes on along the minus strand of NW_027667467.1, from coordinate 6,337,630 downwards.
AAAATTTCAGAAATTTCTCTAATATTGGGGCAAAAATGCAGAAATTCCGTTTATTTGGGGCAAAAAGGCAGAAGTTCCCCTTATTTTCGGGAAAAGAGGAAGAAATTCCCTGTATTTTGAAGCAAAATTGCAGAAACTCCCCTAATTTTGGGGCAAAAAGGCAGAAATTCCCTTTATTTTGGGGCAAAAATACAGAAATTCTTCTTATTTTGGGGCAAAAATCAGAAATTTCCCTTATTTTGGGGCAAAATTTTAAAAATTTCTTCTATTTTGTTACAGACTTGCAAAAATTTTTCTTATTTTGTGGCAAAAAGGCAGAAATTCCCCTTATTTTGGATAAAATTGCAGACATTTCCTTTTTTTGGGGGCAAAAAACAGAAATTCCCCTTATTTTGTTGCAAAATTGCAGAAATTTCCCTTATTATGGAAAAAAATTTCAGAAATTTTCCTCATTTTGGGGCAAAATTGCAGAAATTTCAGTTATTTCAGAGACAAAAACTCAGAAATTTCTCTTATTTTGGGGCAAAAAGGCAGAAATTTCTTTTACTTTGGTACAAAATTGTAGAAATTTTCTTTATTTTGGGGCAAAAATGCAGAAATTCCAAATATTTTGGGGCAAAATTGCAGAGATTCCCCTTATTATGAGGTAAAATGCTGAAATTCCCCTTATTTTGGCGCAAAAAGACAGAAATTCCCTTTATTTTGTGGCAAAAAAACAGAAATTTCCCTTATTTTGGGGCAAAATTGCAGAAATTTCACATATTTCAGGGCAAAAATCAAAAATTCCTTTTATTTTGGGGCAAAAAGACAGAAATTCCGTTTATTTTTGGGTAAAAAAACAGAAATTTCACTTATTTTGAGGTAAGAAGGAAGAAATTCCTCTTATTTTGGGGCAATAATGAAGAAATTTCTCTTTTTTGTTGCAAAAGGTATACATTCTTCTTATTTTCGGGCAAAAAAGCAGAAATTCCTCGTATTTTGGAGCACAATTGCAGAAAATCCACTAATTGTGGAGCAAAAAGGCAGAAAATCCCTATATGTTCAGGCAAAAACACAGAAATTCTCTTTATTTTGGGGCAAAACTCAGAAATTTCACTTATTTTGGGGCAAAATTGAAGAAATTTCACTTATTTCAGGGAAAAAAGGCAGAAACTTTCTTTATTTTGGGGCAAAAAGGCAGAAATTCCTAATATTTTGTGGCAAAATGCAGAAATTCCCCTTATTTTGAGGTAAAAAGGCTGAAATTCCCTTTATTTGTGGTCAAAAAGGCAGAAATTTCCCTTATTTTGGGCCAAAATTGCAGAAATTTCTCTTATTTCAGGGTAATAAGTCAGAAATTCCCCTTACTATGGGGGAAAAAGACAGAAATTCCACTTATTTAGAGGCATAAAGGCAGAAATTCCCCTTATTTTGGAGCAAAAATGAAGAAATTTCCCTTTTTTATGGCAAAAAGGTATGCATTCCCCTTATTTTCGGGTAAAAAGGCAGAAATTCCCCGTATTTTGGAGCAAAATTGCAGAAATTCTCCTAATTGTGTGGCAAAAAGGCAAAAATTCTCCTTATTTTGGGGCAAAACTCAGAAATTCCACTTATTTTGGGGCAAAATTGCAGGAATTTCCCTTATTTGGGGCAAAATTGCAGAAAATTCATTTATTTTCAAATAAAAAGGCTGAAATTCCCTTTATTTTGGGGTAAAAAGAGAGTAATTCCCCTTATTTTGGGAAAAAATTGCAGAAATTTTCCTTATTTTAGGGCAAAAAGGCAGAAATTCCTTATATTTTGTTGCAAAAAGGCAGAAATTCCCCTTATTTTGGGGTAAAATTGAAGAAATTTCAAATATTTCAGTGCAAAATGGCAGAAATTTCCCTTATTTTGGGGCAAAAATGGAATCCCTAATTTTTGGATAAAATTGCAGAAATTTCACTTATTTCCAGACAAAAAGGCAGAAATTCCACTTAATTTCAGGCAAAAAGGCAGCAATGACCCGTATTTTGGAGCAAAATTGCATAAATTCCCCTAATTTTGGATCAAAAAGGCAGAAATTCCTCTTATTTTGGCGTAAAACTGCAGAAATTTCAATTATTTCGCGGCAAAATGGAAGAAATTCCCTTTATTTTCGGTGAAAGAGGCAGAAAATCCTCGTATTTTGGAGCAAAGTTTCAGAAATACACCTAATTTTGGGGTAAAACATGCAGGAATTTTCTTTTTTGTGGCAAAAAGGCAGAAATTCCCCTTATTTTGGGGCAAATGTCAGAAATTCCCCTTATTTTGGGGCAAAATTGCAGAAATTTGCTTTATTATGGAGAAAAATTTCAGATATTTCACTTATTCTAGGGCAAAATTGCAGAAATTTCACTTATTTCAGAAAAAAAAAGCAAAAATTTTTCTTATTTTGGGGCAAAAAGGCAGAAGTTCCCATTATTTTGGGGCAAAAAGGCAGAAATTCACCTTATTTTAGGGTAAAATTGCAGAAATTTCACACATTTCAGGGCAAAAAGGCAGAAATTCCCCGTATTTTGAGGTAAAATGCTGAAATTCCCCATATTTAGGGGCAAAAGGCAGAAATTCCCCTTATTTTGGGGCAAAAAGGCACAAATTTCCCTTATTTTCAGGCAAAATTGCAGAAATTTCATTTATTTCAGGGTAAAAAGTCAGAAATTCCCCTTATTTTGGGGCAAAAAGAAGAAATTTCTTTTATTATGGTACAAAATTGAAGAAATTTTCTTTATTTTGGAACAAAAAGGCAGAAATTCCCAATATTTTGGGGTAAAAGTCAGAAATTCTTTTAATTTTGAGGTAAAATGCAGAAATTTCTTTTATTTAGAGGTAAAATACAGAAATTCCATTAATATTGGTGGAAAATGCAGAAATTCCCTTTATTTTGGGGCTAAAAGGCAGAAATTTTCCGTATTTTGAAGAAAAATTGCAGAAATTCTCATAATTTTCAGGCAAAAAGGCTTAAATTCTTTTTATTTTGGGGCAAAAATACAAAAAATCTTCTTTTTTCGGGTGCAAAAAGTCAGAAATTCCCCTTATTTGGGGCAAAATTTCAGAAATTTCCTCTACTTTGGGGAAAAATTGCAGAAATTTCTCTTATTTTGGGGGAAAATTGCAGAAATTTCACTTATTTCAGGGAAAGAAGGCAGAAATTTCTTTTATTTTGGAACAAAAAGGCAGAAATTTCTTTTAATTTGGTACAAAATTGCAGAAATTTTTCTTATTTTGGTGCAAAAAGGCAGAAATTTCCCATATTTTGGGGCAAAAGGCAGAAATTCCCCTTGTTTTGAGGAAAAGAGGCTGAAATTCTCCTTATTTTGGGGCAAAAGGCAGAAATTCTCCTTATTTTGGGGCAAAAAGCAGACATTTCCCTTATTTTGGGGAAAAATTTTAGAAATTTCACTTATTTCAGGGCAGAAAGTCAGAAATACCCCTTATTTTGGGGAAAAAAGACAGAAATTCTGTTTATTTTTGTGGGAAAGTCAGAAATTGCACTTATTTTGAGTCAAAAAGGCGAAAAATCGCCTTATTATGGGGCAAAAGTGAAGAAATTTCCCTTTTTTATAGCAAAAAGGTATACATTGCCTTTATTTTCAGGCAAAAAGGCAGAAATTCCCTGTATTTTCGGCGAAAAAGGCAGAAAATCCTCGTATTTTGGAGCAAAATTGCAGAAATTCACCTAATTTTGGGGTAAAACATGCAGTCATTTTCTTTATTTTGGGGCAAAAGGCAGAATTTCCCCTTATTTTGGGGCAAATGGCAGAAATTCCCCTTATTTTAGGGCAAAATTGCAGAAATTTCCCTTATTTGGGGGCAAAAAACAGAAATTCCCCTTATTTTGAGGCAAAATTGCAGAAAGTTGCTTTATCTGGGGGCAAAAAACAGAAATTCCCCTTTATTTTGCAGCAAAATTGCAGAAATTTGCTTTATTATGGGGTAAAATTGCAGAAATTTCACATATTTTAGGGCAAAAACGCAGAAATTCCCCTTATTTTGAGGTAAAATGCTGAAATTCCCCATATTTTGGGGCAAAAGGCAGAAATTCCCCTTATTTTGGGGCAAAAAAGGCACAAATTTCCCTTATTTTCGGGCAAAATTGCAGAAATTTCATTTAATTCAGGTTAAAAGTCAGAAATTCCCCTTATTTTGGGGCAAAAAGGAGAAATTTCTTTTATTATGGTACAAAATTGAAGAAATTTTCTTTATTTTGGAACAAAAAAGCAGAAATTCCCCATATTTTGAGTTAAAAGGCAGTAATTCTTCTTATTTTGAGGTAAAATGCAGAATTTCCCATTATTTAGAGGTAAAATGCAGAAATTCCCCAAACATTGGAGAAAAATGCAGAAATTCCCTTTATTTTGCGGCAAACTGAAGAAATTTCTCTTTTTTATGGCAAAAAGGTATACATTCCCTTTATTTACGGGCAAAAAAGCAGAAATTCCTTGTATTTTGAAGCAAAATTGCAGAAATTCCCCTAATTTTGGGGCAAAAATGCAGAAATTCTCCTTATTTGGGGCAAAATTGCAGAAATTTCCTTTCTTTGGGGCAAAATTGCAGAAATTTCCCTTATTTGGGGACAAAAAACAGAAATTCCCCTTATTTTGGGCCAAAATTGCAGAAATTTGCTTTTTTTGGGGGAAAAAAACAGAAATTCCTCTTATTTTGCAGCAAAATTGCAGAAATTTGCTTTATTATGGGGCAAAACTGCAGAAATTTCACTTATTTCAGGGCAAAAAGGCAGAAATTTCTCTTATTTTGGAACAAAAGGCAGAAATTTCTTTTATTTTTGTACAATATTGCAGAAATTTTTCTTATTTTAAGGAAAAAAGGCTGAAATTCCCCTTATTTTGGGGCAAAAAGGCAGAAATTATCCTTATTTTGGAGCAAAAAGCAGACATTTCCCTTATTTTGAGGAAAAATTTTAGAAATTTCACTTATTTCAGGGCAAAACGTCAGAAATTCCCCTTATTTTAGGGCAAAAAGACAGATATTCCATTTATTTTTGGGGAAAAGGCAGAAATTGCACTTATTTTGAGTCAAAAAGGCAGAAAATCGCCTTTTTCTGGGGCAAAAGTGAAGAAATTTCCCTTTTTTATAGCAAAAAGGTATACATTGCCTTTATTTTCGGGCAAAAAGGCAGAAATTCCTCGTATTTTGGAGCAAAATTGCAGAAATTCGCCGAATTTTGGGGCAAAAAGGCAGAAATCCCCATTATTTTGGGGTAAAACTGCAGAAATTTCACTTATTTCGCGGCCAAATCGCAGAAATCCCCCTTATTTTTGGCGAAAAAGGCAGAAAATCATCGTATTTTGGAGCAAAATTTCAGAAATTCACCTAATTTTGTGGTAAAACATGCAGTAATTTTCTTTATTTTGTAGCAAAAAGGCAGAAATTCCCCTTATTTTGGGGCAAATGGCAGAAATTCCCCTTATTTAAGGGCAAAATTGCAGAAATTTCCCTTATTTGGGGGCAAAAAACAGAAATTTCCCTTATTTTGGGGCAAAATTGCTGAAATTTGCTTTATTTGGGGGCAAAAAACAGAAATTCCCCTTATTTTGCAGCAAAATTGCAGAAATTTGCTTTATTATGGGGTAAAATTGCAGAAATTTCCCTTATTTTAGGGCAAAATTGCAGAAATTTCACTTGTTTCAGGAAAAAAACAAAATTTTTTCTTATTTTGGGGCAAAAAGGCAGAAATTCCCATTATTTTGGGGCAAAAAGGCAGAAATTTACCTTATTTTGGGGTAAAATTGTAGAAATTTCACATATTTCAGGGCAAAAAGACAGAAATTTCCCTTATTTTGGGGCAAAAAGGAGAAATTTCTTTTATTATGGTACAAAGTTGAAGAAATTTTCTTTATTTTGGAACAAAAAGGCAGAAATTCCCCATATTTTGGGGCAAAAGTCAGAAATTCTACTTATTTTGAGGTAACATGCAGAAATTTCTTTTATTTAGAGGTAAAATGCAGAAATTCCCCTAATATTTGGGAAAAATGCAGAAATTCCCTTTATTTTGGGGCTAAAAGGCAGAAATTTTCCGTATTTTGAAGAAAAATTGCAGAAATTCTCATAATTTCCGGGCAAAAAAGCTGAAATTCTTTTTATTTTGGGACAAAATACAGAAAATCTTTTTTTTTCGGGTGCAAAATGTCAGAAATTCCCCTTATTTGGGGCAAAATTGCAGAAATTTCCTTTACTTTGGGGCAAAATTGCAGAAATTTCCCTTATTTTGGGGCAAAATTGCAGAAATTTTACTTATTTCAGGGAAAAAAGGCAGAAATTTCTCTTATTTTGGAACAAATGAAGAAATTTTTTTTATTTTGGTAAAAAATTGCAGAAATTTTTCTTATTTGGGGGCAAAAAGGCAGAAATTTCCTATATTTTTGGGTAAAAGGCAGACATTCCCCTTATTTTGAGGAAAAAAGGCTGAAATTCCCCTTATTTTGGGGCAAAAAAGCAGAAATTCTCCTTATTTTGGGGCAAAAAGCAGACATTTCTCTTAGTTTTGGGAAAAATTTTAGAAATTTCACTTTTTTCAGGGCAAAAAGTTAGAAATTTCCCTTATTTTGGGGCAAAAAGACAGAAATTCCGTTTATTTTTGGGGAAAAGGCAGAAATTGCACTTATTTTGAGGCAAAAAGGCGGAAAATCGCCTTATTTTGGGGCAAAAGTGAAGAAATTTCCCTTTTTTATAGCAAAAAGTTATACATTGCCTTTATTTTCGGGCAAAAAGGCAGAAATTCCCTGTATTTTGGAGCAAAATTGCAGAAATTCCCCTAATTTTGGGGCAAAAAGGCAGAAATTCCCCCTTATTTTGGGGTAAAACTGCAGAAATTTCACTAATTTTGTGGTAAAATGGCAGAAATTCCCCTTATTTTCGGCCAAAAAGGCAGAAAATCCTTGTATTTTGGAGCAAAATTGCAGAAATTCACCTAATTTTGGGGTAAAACATGCAGTAATTTTCTTTATTTTGTGGCCAAAAGGCAGAATTTCCCCTTATTTTGGGGCAAATGGCAGAAATTCCCCTTATTTTAGGGCAAAATTGCAAAAATTTCCCTTATTTGGGGGCAAAAAACAGAAATTCCCCTTATTTTGAGGCAAAATTGCAGAAAGTTGCTTTATTTGGGGGCAAAAAACAGAAATTCTCCTTTATTTTGCAGCAAAATTGCAGAAATTTGCTTTATTATGGGGTAAAATTGCAGAAATTTCACATATTTTAGGGCAAAAACGCAGAAACTCCCCTTATTTTAAGGTAAAATCCTGAAATTCCCCATATTTTGGGGCAAAAGGCAGAAATTCCCCTTATTTTGGGGCAAAAAAGGCACAAATTTCCCTTATTTTCGGGCAAAATTGCAGAAATTTCATTTAATTCAGGGTAAAAAGTCAGAAATTCCCCTTATTTTGGGGCAAAAAGGAGAAATTTCTTTTATTATGGTACAAAATTGAAGAAATTTTCTTTATTTTGGAACAAAAAAGCAGAAATTGACCATATTTTGGGTTAAAAGGCATTAATTCTTCTTATTTTGAGGTAAAATGCAGAATTTCTGCTTATTTAGAGGTAAAATGCAGAAATTGCCCAAACATTGGAGAAAAATGCAGAAATTCCCTTTATTTTGCGGCAAACTGAAGAAATTTCTCTTTTTTATGGCAAAAAGGTCTACATTCCCTTTATTTACGGGCAAAAAAGCAGAAATTCCTTGTATTTTGAAGCAAAATTGCAGAAATTCCCCTAATTTTGGGGCAAAAATGCAGAAATTCTCCTTATTTGGGGCAAAATTGCAGAAATTTCCTTTCTTTGGGGCAAAATTGCAGAAATTTCCCTTATTTTAGGGCAAAATTGCAGAAATTTCCCTTATTTGGGGACAAAAAACAGAAATTCCCCTTCTTTTGGGCCAAAATTGCAGAAATTTGCTTTATTTGGGGGAAAAAACAGAAATTCCTCTTATTTTGCAGCAAAATTGCAGAAATTTGCTTTATTATGGGGAAAAATTGCAGAAATTTCCCTTATTTGAGGGCAAAATTGCAGATATTTCACTTATTTCAGAAGAATAAACAAAAATTTTTCTTATTTTGGGGCAAAAATGCAGAAATTCCCATTATTTTGGGGTAAAAAGGCAGAAATTCACCTTATTTTGGAGTAAAATTGAAGAAATTTCACATATTTCAGGGCAAAAAGGCAGAAATTCCCCTTATTTTGAGGTAAAATGCTGAAATTCACCATATTTTGGGGCAAAAGGCAGAAATTCCCCTTATTTTGGGGCAAAAAAGGCACAAATTTCTCTTATTTTTGGGCAAAATTGCAGAAATTTCATTTATTTCAGGGTAAAAAGTCAGAAATTCCCCTTATTTTGGGGCCAAAAGGAGAAATTTCTTTTATTATGGTACAAAATTGAAGAAATTTTCTTTATTTTTGAACAAAAAGGCAGAAATTCACCATATTTTAGGGTAAAATGCAGTAATTCTTCTTATTTTGAGGTAAAATGCAGAAATTCCCCTTATTAAGAGGTAAAATGCAGAAATTCCCCTAATATTGGGGAAAAATGCAGAAATCCACTTTATTTTGGGGCTAAAAGGCAGAAATTTTCTGTATTTTGAAGAAAAATTGAAGTAATTCTCAAAATTTTCGGGCAAAAAGTCTGAAATTTTCCTTATTTTTGGGCAAAAAGTCAGAAAATCTCCTTTTTTCGGGTGCAAAAAGTCAAAATTCCCCTTATTTGGGGCAAAATTGCAGAAATTTCCTCTACTTTGGGGCAAAATTGCAGAAATTTCCCTTATTTTGGGGCAAAATTGCAGAAATTTCACTTATTTCAGGGAAAAAAGGCAGAAATATCTCTTATTTTGGAACAAAAAGGCAGAAATTTCTTTTATTTTGGTACAAAATTGGAGAAATTTTTCTTATTTTGGGGCCAAAAGGCAGAAATTTCCCATATTTTTGGGCAAAAGGCAGAAATTCCCCTTATTTTGGGGCAAAAAGCAGACATTTCCATTATTTTGGGGAAAAATTTTAGAAATTTCACTTATTTCAGGGCAAAAAGTCAGAAATTTCCCTTATTTTGGGGCAAAAAGACAGAAATTCCATTTATTTTTGGGGAAAAGGCAGAAATTGCACTTATTTTGAGTCAAAAAGGCGGAAAATCGCCTTATTTTGGGGCAAAAGTGAAGAAATTTCCCTTTTTTACAGCAAAAAGGTATACATTGCCTTTATTTTCGGGCAAAAAGGCAGAAATTCCCCGTATTTTGGAGCAAAATTGCAAAAATTCCCCTAATTTTCAGGCAAAAAGGCAGAAATTCCCCTTATTTTGGGGTAAAACTGCAGAAATTTCACTTATTTTGCGGCAAAATGGCAGAAATTCCCCATATTTTCGGCGAAAAAGGCAGAAAATCCTCGTATTTTGGAGCAAAATTGCACAAATTCACCTAATTTTGGGGTAAAACATGCAGTAATTTTCTTTATTTTGTGGCAAAAAGGCAGAAATTCCCCTTATTTTGGGGCAAATGGCAGAAATTCCCCTTATTTTAGGGCAAAATAGCAGAAATTCCCCTTATTTTGGGGCAAAATTGCAGAAATTTCCCTTATTTTAGAGCAAAAGTGCAGAAATTACACTTATTTCAGAAGAAAAAACAAAAATTTTACTTATTTTGGGGCAAAAAGGCAGAAATTCTCATTATTTTGGGGCAAAAAGGCAGAAATTTACCTTATTTTGGGGTAAAATTGCAGAAATTTCACATATTTCAGGGCAAAAAGACAGAAATTTCCCTTATTTTGGGGCAAAAAGAAGAAATTTCTTTTATTATGGTACAAAGTTGAAGAAATTTTCTTTATTTTGGAACAAAAAGGCAGAAATTCCCCATATTATGGGGCAAAAGTCAGAAATTCTTCTTATTTTGAGGTAACATGCAGAAATTTCTTTTATTTAGAGGTAAAATGCGGAAATTCCCCTAATATTTGGGAAAAATGCAGAAATTCCCTTTATTTTGGGGCTAAAAGGCAGAAATTTTCCGTATTTTGAAGAAAAATTGCAGAAATTCTCATAATTTCCGGGCAAAAAAGCTGAAATTCTTTTTATTTTGGGACAAAATACAGAAAATCTTTTTTTTCGGGTGCAAAAAGTCAGAAATTCCACTCATTTTGGGCAAAATTGCAGAAATTTCCTTTACTTTGGGGCAAAATTGCAGAAATTTCCCTTATTTTGGGGCAAAATTGCAGAAATTTTACTTATTTCAGGGAAAAAAGGGAGAAATTTCTCTTATTTTGGAACAAAAAGGCAGAAATTTTTTTATTTTGGTAAAAAATTGCAGAAATTTTTCTTATTTTGGGGCAAAAAGGCAGAAATTTCCTATATTTTTGGGTAAAAGGCAGAAATTCCCCTTATTTTGAGGAAAAAAGGCTGAAATTCCCCTTATTTTGGGGCAAAAAAGCAGAAATTCTCCTTATTTTGGGGCAAAAAGCAGACATTTCTCTTAGTTTGGGGAAAAATTTTAGAAATTTCACTTTTTGAGGGCAAAAAGTTAGAAATTTCCCTTATTTTGGGGCAAAAAGACAGAAATTCTGTTTATTTTTGGGGAAAAGGCAGAAATTGCACTTATTTTGAGGGAAAAAGGCAGAAAATCGCCTTATTTTGGGGCAAAAGTGAAGAAATTTCCCTTTTTTATAGCAAAAAGTTATACATTGCCTTTATTTTCGGGCAAAAAGGCAAAAATTCCCTGTATTTTGCAGCAAAATTGCAGAAATTCCCCTAATTTTGGGGCAAAAAGGCAGAAATTCCCCTTATTTTGGGGTAAAACTGCAGAAATTTCACTTATTTCGTGGCAAAATGGCAGAAATTCCCCTTATTTTCGGCCAAAAAGGCAGAATATCCTCGTATTTTGGAGGAAAATTGGAGAAATTCACCTAATTTTGGGGTAAAACATGCAGTAATTTTCTTCATTTTGTGGCCAAAAGGCAGAATTTCCCCTTATTTTGGGGCAAATGGCAGAAATTCCCCTTATTTTAGGGCAAAATTGCAGAAATTTCCTATATTTGGGGGCAAAAAACAGAAATTCCCCTTATTTTGAGGCAAAATTGCAGAAAGTTGCTTTATTTGGGTCAAAAAACAGAAATTCCCCTTTATTTTGCAGCAAAATTGCAGAAATTTGCTTTATTATGGGGTAAAATTGCAGAAATTTCACATATTTTAGGGCAAAAACGCAGAAACTCCCCTTATTTTAAGGTAAAATCCTGAAATTCCCCATATTTTGGGGCAAAAGGCAGAAATTCCCCTTATTTTGGGGCAAAAAAGGCACAAATTTCCCTTATTTTCGGGCAAAATTGCAGAAATTTCATTTAATTCAGGGTAAAAAGTCAGAAACTCCCCTTATTTTGGGGCAAAAAGGAGAAATTTCTTTTATTATGGTACAAAATTGAAGAAATTTTCTTTATTTTGGAACAAAAAAGCAGAAATTGACCATATTTTGGGGTAAAAGGCATTAATTCTTCTTATTTTGAGGTAAAATGCAGAATTTCCCCTTATTTAGAGGTAAAATGCAGAAATTCCCCAAACATTGGAGAAAAATGCAGAAATTCCCTTTATTTTGCGGCAAACTGAAGAAATTTCTCTTTTTTATGGCAAAAAGGTCTACATTCCCTTTATTTACGGGCAAAAAAGCAGAAATTCCTTGTATTTTGAAGCAAAATTGCAGAAATTCCCCTAATTTTGGGGCAAAAATGCAGAAATTCTCCTTATTTGGGGCAAAATTGCAGAAATTTCCTTTCTTTGGGGCAAAATTGCAGAAATTTCCCTTATTTTAGGGCAAAATTGCAGAAATTTCCCTTATTTGGGGACAAAAAACAGAAAATCCCCTTATTTTGGGCCAAAATTGCAGAATTTTGCTTTATTTGGGGGAAAAAAACAGAAATTCCTCTTATTTTGCAGCAAAATTGCAGAAATTTGCTTTATTATGGGGCAAAATTGCAGAAATTTCACTTATTTCAGGGCAAAAAGGCAGAAATTTCTCTTATTTTGGAACAAAAGGCAGAAATTTCTTTTATTTTTGTACAATATTGCAGAAATTTTTCTTATTTTAAGGAAAAAAGGCTGAAATTCCCCTTATTTTGGGGCAAAAAGGCAGAAATTATCCTTATTTTGGAGCAAAAAGCAGACATTTCCCTTATTTTGAGGAAAAATTTAAGAAATTTCACTTATTTCAGGGCAAAATTCAGAAATTCCTCTTATTTTGGAAAAAAGATATTCCATTTATTTTTGGGGAAAATGCAGAAATTGCACTTATTTTGAGTCAAAAAGGCGGAAAATCGCCTTTTTCAGGGGCAAAAGTGAAGAAATTTCCCTTTTTTATAGCAAAAAGGTATACATTGCCTTTATTTTCAGGCAAAAAGGCAGAAATTCCTCGTATTTTGGAGCAAAATTGCAGAAATTCGCCGAATTTTGGGGCAAAAAGGCAGAAATTCCCATTATTTTGGGGTAAAACTGCAGAAATTTCACTTATTTCGCGGCCAAATCGCAGAAATCCCCCTTATTTTTGGCGAAAAAGGCAGAAAATCATCGTATTTTGGAGCAAAATTGCAGAAATTCACCTAATTTTGGGGTAAAACATGCAGTAATTTTCTTTATTTTGTAGCAAAAAGGCAGAAATTCCCCTTATTTTGGGGCAAATGGCAGAAATTCCCCTTATTTAAGGGCAAAATTGCAGAAATTTCCCTTATTTGGCGCAAAAAACAGAAATTTCCCTTATTTTGGGGCAAAATTGCAGAAATTTGCTTTATTTGGGGGCAAAAAACAGAAATTCCCCTTATTTTGCAGCAAAATTGCAGAAATTTGCTTTATTATGGGGTAAAATTGCAGAAATTTCCCTTATTTTAGGGCAAAATTGCAGAAATTTCACTTGTTTCAGGAAAAAAACAAAATTTTTTCTTATTTTGGGGCAAAAAGGCAGAAATTCCCATTATTTTGGGGCAAAAAGGCAGAAATTTACCTTATTTTGGGGTAAAATTGCAGAAATTTCACATATTTCAGGGCAAAAAGACAGAAATTTCCCTTATTTTGGGGCAAAAAGGAGAAATTTCTTTTATTATGGTACAAAGTTGAAGAAATTTTCTTTATTTTGGAACAAAAAGGCAGAAATTCCCCATATTTTGGGGCAAAAGTCAGAAATTCTTCTTATTTTGAGGTAACATGCAGAAATTTCTTTTATTTAGAGGTAAAATGCAGAAATTCCCCTAATATTTGGGAAAAATGCAGAAATTCCCTTTATTTTGGGGCTAAAAGGCAGAAATTTTCCGTATTTTGAAGAAAAATTGCAGAAATTCTCATAATTTCCGGGCAAAAAAGCTGAAATTCTTTTTATTTTGGGACAAAATACAGAAAATCTTTTTTTTTCGGGTGCAAAATGTCAGAAATTCCCCTTATTTGGGGCAAAATTGCAGAAATTTCCTTTACTTTGGGGCAAAATTGCAGAAATTTCCCTTATTTTGGGGCAAAATTGCAGAAATTTTACTTATTTCAGGGATAAAAGGCAGAAATTTCTCTTATTTTGGAACAAATGAAGAAATTTTTTTTATTTTGGTAAAAAATTGCAGAAATTTTTCTTATTTGGGGGCAAAAAGGCAGAAATTTCCTATATTTTTGGGTAAAAGGCAGACATTCCCCTTATTTTGAGGAAAAAAGGCTGAAATTCCCCTTATTTTGGGGCAAAAAAGCAGAAATTCTCCTTATTTTGGGGCAAAAAGCAGACATTTCTCTTAGTTTTGGGAAAAATTTTAGAAATTTCACTTTTTTCAGGGCAAAAAGTTAGAAATTTCCCTTATTTTGGGGCAAAAAGACAGAAATTCCGTTTATTTTGGGGAAAAGGCAGAAATTGCACTTATTTTGAGGCAAAAAGGCGGAAAATCGCCTTATTTTGGGGCAAAAGTGAAGAAATTTCCCTTTTTTATAGCAAAAAGTTATACATTGCCTTTATTTTCGGGCAAAAAGGTAGAAATTCCCTGTATTTTGGAGCAAAATTGCAGAAATTCCCCTAATTTTGGGGCAAAAAGGCAGAAATTCCCCCTTATTTTGGGGTAAAACTGCAGAAATTTCACTAATTTTGTGGTAAAATGGCAGAAATTCCCCTTATTTTCGGCCAAAAAGGCAGAAAATCCTTGTATTTTGGAGCAAAATTGCAGAAATTCACCTAATTTTGGGGTAAAACATGCAGTAATTTTCTTTATTTTGTGGCCAAAAGGCAGAATTTCCCCTTATTTTGGGGCAAATGGCAGAAATTCCCCTTATTTTAGGGCAAAATTGCAAAAATTTCCCTTATTTGGGGGCAAAAAACAGAAATTCCCCTTATTTTGAGGCAAAATTGCAGAAAGTTGCTTTATTTGGGGGCAAAAAACAGAAATTCTCCTTTATTTTGCAGCAAAATTGCAGAAATTTGCTTTATTATGGGGTAAAATTGCAGAAATTTCACATATTTTAGGGCAAAAAACGCAGAAACTCCCCTTATTTTAAGGTAAAATCCTGAAATTCCCCATATTTTGGGGCAAAAGGCAGAAATTCCCCTTATTTTGGGGCAAAAAAGGCACAAATTTCCCTTATTTTCGGGCAAAATTGCAGAAATTTCATTTAATTCAGGGTAAAAAGTCAGAAATTCCCCTTATTTTGGGGCAAAAAGGAGAAATTTCTTTTATTATGGTACAAAATTGAAGAAATTTTCTTTATTTTGGAACAAAAAAGCAGAAATTGACCATATTTTGGGTTAAAAGGCATTAATTCTTCTTATTTTGAGGTAAAATGCAGAATTTCCGCTTATTTAGAGGTAAAATGCAGAAATTGCCCAAACATTGGAGAAAAATGCAGAAATTCCCTTTATTTTGCGGCAAACTGAAGAAATTTCTCTTTTTTATGGCAAAAAGGTCTACATTCCCTTTATTTACGGGCAAAAAAGCAGAAATTCCTTGTATTTTGAAGCAAAATTGCAGAAATTCCCCTAATTTTGGGGCAAAAATGCAGAAATTCTCCTTATTTGGGGCAAAATTGCAGAAATTTCCTTTCTTTGGGGCAAAATTGCAGAAATTTCCCTTATTTTAGGGCAAAATTGCAGAAATTTCCCTTATTTGGGGACAAAAAACAGAAATTCCCCTTATTTTGGGCCAAAATTGCAGAAATTTGCTTTATTTGGGGGAAAAAACAAAAATTCCTCTTATTTTGCAGCAAAATTGCAGAAATTTGCTTTATTATGGGGAAAAATTGCAGAAATTTCCCTTATTTGAGGGCAAAATTGCAGATATTTCACTTATTTCAGAAGAAAAAACAAAAATTTTTCTTATTTTGGGGCAAAAATGCAGAAATTCCCATTATTTTGGGGTAAAAAGGCAGAAATTCACCTTATTTTGGAGTAAAATTGAAGAAATTTCACATATTTCAGGGCAAAAAGGCAGAAATTCCCCTTATTTTGAGGTAAAATGCTGAAATTCACCATATTTTGGGGCAAAAGGCAGAAATTCCCCTTATTTTGGGGCAAAAAAGGCACAAATTTCTCTTATTTTTGGGCAAAATTGCAGAAATTTCATTTATTTCAGGGTAAAAAGTCAGAAATTCCCCTTATTTTGGGGCCAAAAGGAGAAATTTCTTTTATTATGGTACAAAATTGAAGAAATTTTCTTTATTTTTGAACAAAAAGGCAGAAATTCACCATATTTTAGGGTAAAATGCAGAAATTCTTCTTATTTTGAGGTAAAATGCAGAAATTCCCCTTATTAAGAGGTAAAATGCAGAAATTCCCCTAATATTGGGGAAAAATGCAGAAATCCACTTTATTTTGGGGCTAAAAGGCAGAAATTTTCTGTATTTTGAAGAAAAATTGAAGTAATTCTCAAAATTTTCGGGCAAAAAGTCTGAAATTTTCCTTATTTTTGGGCAAAAAGTCAGAAAATCTCCTTTTTTCGGGTGCAAAAAGTCAAAATTCCCCTTATTTGGGGCAAAATTGCAGAAATTTCCTCTACTTTGGGGCAAAATTGCAGAAATTTCCCTTATTTTGGGGCAAAATTGCAGAAATTTCACTTATTTCAGGGAAAAAAGGCAGAAATATCTCTTATTTTGGAACAAAAAGGCAGAAATTTCTTTTATTTTGGTACAAAATTGGAGAAATTTTTCTTATTTTGGGGCCAAAAGGCAGAAATTTCCCATATTTTTGGGCAAAAGGCAGAAATTCCCCTTATTTTGGGGCAAAAAGCAGACATTTCCATTATTTTGGGGAAAAATTTTAGAAATTTCACTTATTTCAGGGCAAAAAGTCAGAAATTTCCCTTATTTTGGGGCAAAAAGACAGAAATTCCATTTATTTATGGGGAAAAGGCAGAAATTGCACTTATTTTGAGTCAAAAAGGCAGAAAATCGCCTTATTTTGGGGCAAAAGTGAAGAAATTTCCCTTTTTTACAGCAAAAAGGTATACATTGCCTTTATTTTCGGGCAAAAAGGCAGAAATTCCCCGTATTTTGGAGCAAAATTGCAAAAATTCCCCTAATTTTCAGGCAAAAAGGCAGAAATTCCCCTTATTTTGGGGTAAAACTGCAGAAATTTCACTTATTTTGCGGCAAAATGGCAGAAATTCCCCATATTTTCGGCGAAAAAGGCAGAAAATCCTCGTATTTTGGAGCAAAATTGTACAAATTCACCTAATTTTGGGGTAAAACATGCAGTAATTTTCTTTATTTTGTGGCAAAAAGGCAGAAATTCCCCTTATTTTGGGGCAAATGGCAGAAATTCCCCTTATTTTAGGGCAAAATAGCAGAAATTCCCCTTATTTTGGGGCAAAATTGCAGAAATTTCCCTTATTTTAGAGCAAAAGTGCAGAAATTACACTTATTTCAGAAGAAAAAACAAAAATTTTACTTATTTTGGGGCAAAAAGGCAGAAATTCTCATTATTTTGGGGCAAAAAGGCAGAAATTTACCTTATTTTGGGGTAAAATTGCAGAAATTTCACATATTTCAGGGCAAAAAGACAGAAATTTCCCTTATTTTGGGGCAAAAAGAAGAAATTTCTTTTATTATGGTACAAAGTTGAAGAAATTTTCTTTATTTTGGAACAAAAAGGCAGAAATTCCCCATATTTTGGGGCAAAAGTCAGAAATTCTTCTTATTTTGAGGTAACATGCAGAAATTTCTTTTATTTAGAGGTAAAATGCAGAAATTCCCCTAATATTTGGGAAAAATGCAGAAATTCCCTTTATTTTGGGGCTAAAAGGCAGAAATTTTCCGTATTTTGAAGAAAAATTGCAGAAATTCTCATAATTTCCGGGCAAAAAAGCTGAAATTCTTTTTATTTTGGGACAAAATACAGAAAATCTTTTTTTTTCGGGTGCAAAAAGTCAGAAATTCCACTCATTTTGGGCAAAATTGCAGAAATTTCCTTTACTTTGGGGCAAAATTGCAGAAATTTCCCTTATTTTGGGGCAAAATTGCAGAAATTTTACTTATTTCAGGGAAAAAAGGGAGAAATTTCTCTTATTTTGGAACAAAAAGGCAGAAATTTTTTTTTATTTTGGTAAAAAATTGCAGAAATTTTTCTTATTTTGGGGCAAAAAGGCAGAAATTTCCTATATTTTTGGGTAAAAGGCAGAAATTCCCCTTATTTTGAGGAAAAAAGGCTGAAATTCCCGTTATTTTGGGGCAAAAAAGCAGAAATTCTCCTTATTTTGGGGCAAAAAGCAGACATTTCTCTTAGTTTGTGGAAAAATTTTAGAAATTTCACTTTTTTCAGGGCAAAAAGTTAGAAATTTCCCTTATTTTGGGGCAAAAAGACAGAAATTCTGTTTATTTTTGGGGAAAAGGCAGAAATTGCACTTATTTTGAGGGAAAAAGGCAGAAAATCGCCTTATTTTGGGGCAAAAGTGAAGAAATTTCCCTTTTTTATAGCAAAAAGTTATACATTGCCTTTATTTTCGGGCAAAAAGGCAAAAATTCCCTGTATTTTGCAGCAAAATTGCAGAAATTCCCCTAATTTTGGGGCAAAAAGGCAGAAATTCCCCTTATTTTGGGGTAAAACTGCAGAAATTTCACTTATTTCGTGGCAAAATGGCAGAAATTCCCCTTATTTTCGGCCAAAAAGGCAGAATATCCTCGTATTTTGGAGGAAAATTGGAGAAATTCACCTAATTTTGGGGTAAAACATGCAGTAATTTTCTTTATTTTGTGGCCAAAAGGCAGAATTTCCCCTTATTTTGGGGCAAATGGCAGAAATTCCCCTTATTTTAGGGCAAAATTGCAGAAATTTCCTATATTTGGGGGCAAAAAACAGAAATTCCCCTTATTTTGAGGCAAAATTGCAGAAAGTTGCTTTATTTGGGTCATAAAACAGAAATTCCCCTTTATTTTGCAGCAAAATTGCAGAAATTTGCTTTATTATGGGGTAAAATTGCAGAAATTTCACATATTTTAGGGCAAAAATGCAGAAACTCCCCTTATTTTAAGGTAAAATCCTGAAATTCCCCATATTTTGGGGCAAAAGGCAGAAATTCCCCTTATTTTGGGGCAAAAAAGGCACAAATTTCCCTTATTTTCGGGCAAAATTGCAGAAATTTCATTTAATTCAGGGTAAAAAGTCAGAAATTCCCCTTATTTTGGGGCAAAAAGGAGAAATTTCTTTTATTATGGTACAAAATTGAAGAAATTTTCTTTATTTTGGAACAAAAAAGCAGAAATTGACCATATTTTGGGTTAAAAGGCATTAATTCTTCTTATTTTGAGGTAAAATGCAGAATTTCCCCTTATTTAGAGGTAAAATGCAGAAATTCCCCAAACATTGGAGAAAAATGCAGAAATTCCCTTTATTTTGCGGCAAACTGAAGAAATTTCTCTTTTTTATGGCAAAAAGGTATACATTCCCTTTATTTACGGGCAAAAAAGCAGAAATTCCTTGTATTTTGAAGCAAAATTGCAGAAATTCCCCTAATTTTGGGGCAAAAATGCAGAAATTCTCCTTATTTGGGGCAAAATTGCAAAATTTTCCTTTCTTTGGGGCAAAATTGCAGAAATTTCCCTTATTTTAGGGCAAAATTGCAGAAATTTCCCTTATTTGGGGACAAAAAACAGAAAATCCCCTTATTTTGGGCCAAAATTGCAGAATTTTGCTTTATTTGGGGGAAAAAAACAGAAATTCCTCTTATTTCGCAGCAAAATTGCAGAAATTTGCTTTATTATGGGGCAAAATTGCAGAAATTTCACTTATTTCAGGGCAAAAAGGCAGAAATTTCTCTTATTTTGGAACAAAAGGCAGAAATTTCTTTTATTTTTGTACAATATTGCAGAAATTTTTCTTATTTTAAGGAAAAAAGGCTGAAATTCCCCTTATTTTGGGGCAAAAAGGCAGAAATTATCCTTATTTTGGAGCAAAAAGCAGACATTTCCCTTATTTTGAGGAAAAATTTAAGAAATTTCACTTATTTCAGGGCAAAATTCAGAAATTCCTCTTATTTTGGAAAAAAGATATTCCATTTATTTTTGGGGAAAAGGCAGAAATTGCACTTATTTTGAGTCAAAAAGGCGGAAAATCGCCTTTTTCTGGGGCAAAAGTGAAGAAATTTCCCTTTTTTATAGCAAAAAGGTATACATTGCCTTTATTTTCAGGCAAAAAGGCAGAAATTCCTCGTATTTTGGAGCAAAATTGCAGAAATTCGCCGAATTTTGGGGCAAAAAGGCAGAAATTCCCATTATTTTGGGGTAAAACTGCAGAAATTTCACTTATTTCGCGGCCAAATCGCAGAAATCCCCCTTATTTTTGGCGAAAAAGGCAGAAAATCATCGTATTTTGGAGCAAAATTGCAGAAATTCACCTAATTTTGGGGTAAAACATGCAGTAATTTTCTTTATTTTGTAGCAAAAAGGCAGAAATTCCCCTTATTTTGGGGCAAATGGCAGAAATTCCCCTTATTTAAGGGCAAAATTGCAGAAATTTCCCTTATTTGGCGCAAAAAACAGAAATTTCCCTTATTTTGGGGCAAAATTGCAGAAATTTGCTTTATTTGGGGGCAAAAAACAGAAATTCCCCTTATTTTGCAGCAAAATTGCAGAAATTTGCTTTATTATGGGGTAAAATTGCAGAAATTTCCCTTATTTTAGGGCAAAATTGCAGAAATTTCACTTGTTTCAGGAAAAAAACAAAATTTTTTCTTATTTTGGGGCAAAAAGGCAGAAATTCCCATTATTTTGGGGCAAAAAGGCAGAAATTTACCTTATTTTGGGGTAAAATTGCAGAAATTTCACATATTTCAGGGCAAAAAGACAGAAATTTCCCTTATTTTGGGGCAAAAAGGAGAAATTTCTTTTATTATGGTACAAAGTTGAAGAAATTTTCTTTATTTTGGAACAAAAAGGCAGAAATTCCCCATATTTTGGGGCAAAAGTCAGAAATTCTTCTTATTTTGAGGTAACATGCAGAAATTTCTTTTATTTAGAGGTAAAATGCAGAAATTCCCCTAATATTTGAGAAAAATGCAGAAATTCCCTTTATTTTGGGACTAAAAGGCAGAAATTTTCCGTATTTTGAAGAAAAATTGCAGAAATTCTCATAATTTCCGGGCAAAAAAGCTGAAATTCTTTTTATTTTGGGAAAAAATACAGAAAATATTTTTTTTGCGGTTGCAAAAATTCAGAAATTTCCCTTATTTGGGGCAAAATTGCAGAAATTTCCTTTACTTTGGGGCAAAATTGCAGAAATTTCCCTTAGTTTGGGGCAAAATTGCAGAAATTTTACTTATTTCAGGGAAAAAAGGGAGAAATTTCTCTTATTTTGGAACAAAAAGGCAGAAATTTTTTTTATTTTGGTAAAAAATTGCAGAAATTTTTCTTATTTTGGGGCAAATGCAGAAATTTCCTATATTTTTGGGTAAAAGGCAGAAATTCCCCTTATTTTGAGGAAAAAAGGCTGAAATTCCCCTTATTTTGGGGCAAAAAAGCAGAAATTCTCCTTATTTTGGGGCAAAAAGCAGACATTTCTCTTAGTTTGGGGAAAAATTTTAGAAATTTCACTTTTTTCAGGGCAAAAAGTTAGAAATTTCCCTTATTTTGGGGCAAAAAGACAGAAATTCTGTTTATTTTTGGGGAAAAGGCAGAAATTGCACTTATTTTGAGGGAAAAAGGCAGAAAATCGCCTTATTTTGGGGCAAAAGTGAAGAAATTTCCCTTTTTTATAGCAAAAAGTTATACATTGCCTTTATTTTCGGGCAAAAAGGCAAAAATTCCCTGTATTTTGCAGCAAAATTGCAGAAATTCCCCTAATTTTGGGGCAAAAAGGCAGAAATTCCCCTTATTTTGGGGTAAAACTGCAGAAATTTCACTTATTTCGTGGCAAAATGGCAGAAATTCCCCTTATTTTCGGCCAAAAAGGCAGAATATCCTCGTATTTTGGAGGAAAATTGGAGAAATTCACCTAATTTTGGGGTAAAACATGCAGTAATTTTCTTTATTTTGTGGCCAAAAGGCAGAATTTCCCCTTATTTTGGGGCAAATGGCAGAAATTCCCCTTATTTTAGGGCAAAATTGCAGAAATTTCCTATATTTGGGGGCAAAAAACAGAAATTCCCCTTATTTTGAGGCAAAATTGCAGAAAGTTGCTTTATTTGGGTCATAAAACAGAAATTCCCCTTTATTTTGCAGCAAAATTGCAGAAATTTGCTTTATTATGGGGTAAAATTGCAGAAATTTCACATATTTTAGGGCAAAAACGCAGAAACTCCCCTTATTTTAAGGTAAAATCCTGAAATTCCCCATATTTTGGGGCAAAAGGCAGAAATTCCCCTTATTTTGGGGCAAAAAAGGCACAAATTTCCCTTATTTTCGGGCAAAATTGCAGAAATTTCATTTAATTCAGGGTAAAAAGTCAGAAATTCCCCTTATTTTGGGGCAAAAAGGAGAAATTTCTTTTATTATGGTACAAAATTGAAGAAATTTTCTTTATTTTGGAACAAAAAGGCAGAAATTCCCAATATTTTGGGGTAAAAGTCAGAAATTCTTTTTATTTTGAGGTAAAATGCAGAAATTTCCCTTATTTGGGGACAAAAAACAGAAATTCCCCTTATTTTGGGCCAAAATTGCAGAAATTTGCTTTATTTGGGGGAAAAAAACAGAAATTCCTCTTATTTTGCAGCAAAATTGCAGAAATTTGCTTTATTATGGGGCAAAATTGCAGAAATTTCACTTATTTCAGGGCAAAAAGACAGAAATTTCTCTTATTTTGGAACAAAAGGCAGAAATTTCTTTTATTTTTGTACAATATTGCAGAAATTTTTCTTATTTTAAGGAAAAAAGGCTGAAATTCCCCTTATTTTGGGGCAAAAAGGCAGAAATTATCCTTATTTTGGAGCAAAAAGCAGACATTTCCCTTATTTTGAGGAAAAATTTTAGAAATTTCACTTATTTCAGGGCAAAATTCAGAAATTCCTCTTATTTTGGAAAAAAGATATTCCATTTATTTTTGGGGAAAAGGCAGAAATTGCACTTATTTTGAGTCAAAAAGGCGGAAAATCGCCTTTTTCTGGGGCAAAAGTGAAGAAATTTCCCTTTTTTATAGCAAAAAGGTATACATTGCCTTTATTTTCGGGCAAAAAGGCAGAAATTCCTCGTATTTTGGAGCAAAATTGCAGAAATTCGCCGAATTTTGGGGCAAAAAGGCAGAAATTCCCATTATTTTGGGGTAAAACTGCAGAAATTTCACTTGTTTCGCGGCCAAATCGCAGAAATCCCCCTTATTTTTGGCGAAAAAGGCAGAAAATCATCGTATTTTGGAGCAAAATTGCAGAAATTCACCTAATTTTGGGGTAAAACATGCAGTAATTTTCTTTATTTTGTAGCAAAAAGGCAGAAATTCCCCTTATTTTGGGGCAAATGGCAGAAATTCCCCTTATTTAAGGGCAAAATTGCAGAAATTTCCCTTATTTGGGGGCAAAAAACAGAAATTTCCCTTATTTTGGGGCAAAATTGCAGAAATTTGCTTTATTTGGGGGCAAAAAACAGAAATTCCCCTAATTTTGCAGCAAAATTGCAGAAATTTGCTTTATTATGGGGTAAAATTGCAGAAATTTCCCTTATTTTAGGGCAAAATTGCAGAAATTTCACTTGTTTCAGGAAAAAAACAAAATTTTTTCTTATTTTGGGGCAAAAACGCAGAAATTCCCATTATTTTGGGGCAAAAAGGCAGAAATTTACCTTATTTTGGGGTAAAATTGCAGAAATTTCACATATTTCAGGACAAAAAGACAGAAATTTCCCTTATTTTGGGGCAAAAAGGAGAAATTTCTTTTATTATGGTACAAAGTTGAAGAAATTTTCTTTATTTTGGAACAAAAAGGCAGAAATTCCCCATATTTTGGGGCAAAAGTCAGAAATTCTTCTTATTTTGAGGTAACATGCAGAAATTTCTTTTATTTAGAGGTAAAATGCAGAAATTCCCCTAATATTTGAGAAAAATGCAGAAATTCCCTTAATTTTGGGACTAAAAGGCAGAAATTTTCCGTATTTTGAAGAAAAATTGCAGAAATTCTCATAATTTCCGGGCAAAAAAGCTGAAATTCTTTTTATTTTGGGAAAAAATACAGAAAATATTTTTTTTTCGGGTGCAAAAATTCAGAAATTTCCCTTATTTGGGGCAAAATTGCAGAAATTTCCTTTACTTTGGGGCAAAATTGCAGAAATTTCCCTTAGTTTGGGGCAAAATTGCAGAAATTTTACTTATTTCAGGGAAAAAAGGGAGAAATTTCTCTTATTTTGGAACATAAAGGCAGAAATTTTTTTTATTTTGGTAAAAAATTGCAGAAATTTTTCTTATTTTGGGGCAAAAAGGCAGAAATTTCCTATATTTTTGGGTAAAAGGCAGAAATTCCCCTTATTTTGAGGAAAAGAGGCTGAAATTCCTTTTATTTTGGGGCAAAAAAGCAGAAATTCTCCTTATTTTGGGGCAAAAAGCAGACATTTCTCTTATTTTGTGGAAAAATTTTAGAAATTTCACTTATTTCAGGGCAAAAAGTTGGAAATTCCTCTTATTTTGGGGCAAAAAGACAGAAATTCCGTTTATTTTTGGGGAAAAGGCAGAAATTACACTTATTTTGAGGCAAAAAGGCGGATAATCGCCTTATTTTGGGGCAAAAGTGAAGAAATTTCCCTTTTTTATAGCAAAAAGTTATACATTGCCTTTATTTTCGGGCAAAAAAGCAGAAATTCCCTGTATTTTGGAGCAAAATTGCAGAAATTCCCCTAATTTTGGGGCAAAAAGACAGAAATTCCCCTTATTTTGGGGTAAAACTGCAGAAATTTCACTTATTTCGCGGTAAAATGGCAGAAATTCCCCTTATTTTCGCCCAAAAAGGCAGAAAATCCTCGTATTTTGGAGCAAAATTGGAGAAATTCACCTAATTTTGGGGTAAAACATGCAGTAATTTTCTTTATTTTGTGGCCAAAAGGCAGAATTTCCCCTTATTTTGGGGCAAATGGCAGAAATTCCCCTTATTTTAGGGCAAAATTGCAGAAATTTCCCTTATTTGGGGGCAAAAAACAGAAATTCCCCTTATTTTGAGGCAAAATTGCAGAAAGTTGCTTTATTTGGGTCAAAAAACAGAAATTCCCCTTTATTTTGCAGCAAAATTGCAGAAATTTGCTTTATTATGGGGTAAAATTGCAGAAATTTCACATATTTTAGGCCAAAAACGCAGAAACTCCCCTTATTTTAAGGTAAAATCCTGAAATTCCCCATATTTTGGGGCAAAAGGCAGAAATTCCCCTTATTTTGGGGCAAAAAAGGCACAAATTTCCCTTATTTTCGGGCAAAATTGCAGAAATTTCATTTAATTCAGGGTAAAAAGTCAGAAATTCCCCTTATTTTGGGGCAAAAAGGAGAAATTTCTTTTATTATGGTACAAAATTGAAGAAATTTTCTTTATTTTGGAACAAAAAAGCAGAAATTGCCCATATTTTGGGTTATAAGGCAGTAATTCTTATTTTGAGGTAAAATGCAGAATTTCCCCTTATTTAGAGGTAAAATGCAGAAATTGCCCAAACATTGGAGAAAAATGCAGAAATTCCCTTTATTTTGCGGCAAACTGAAGAAATTTCTCTTTTTTATGGCACAATGTATACATTCCCTTTATTTACAGGCAAAAAAGCAGAAATTCCTTGTATTTTGAAGCAAAATTGCAGAAATTCCCCTAATTTTGGGGCAAAAATGCAGAAATTCTCCTTATTTGGGGCAAAATTGCAGAAATTTCCTTTCTTTGGGGCAAAATTGCAGAAAATTCCCTTATTTTAGGGCAAAATTGCAGAAATTTGCTTTATTATGGGGTAAAATTGCAGAAATTTCCCTTATTTTAGGGCAAAATTGCAGAAATTTCACTTGTTTCAGGAAAAAAACAAAATTTTTTCTTATTTTAGGGCAAAAAGGCAGAAATTCCCATTATTTTGGGGCAGAAAGGCAGAAATTTACCTTATTATGGGGTAAAATTGCAGAAATTTCACATATTTCAGGGCAAAAAGAAAGAAATTTCCCTTATTTTGGGGCAAAAAGGAGAAATTTCTTTTATTATGGTACAAAGTTGAAGAAATTTTCTGTATTTTGAAACAAAAAGGCAGAAATTCCCCATATTTTGGGGCAAAAGTCAGAAATTCTTTTTATTTTGAAGTAACATGCAGAAATTTCTTTATTTAGAGGTAAAATGCAGAAATTTTCCTAATATTTGAGAAAAATGCAGAAATTCCCCTTATTTTGGGACTAAAGGGCAGAAATTTTCCGTATTTTAAAGAAAAATTGCAGAAATTCTCATAATTTCCGGGCAAAAAAGCTGAAATTCTATTTATATTGGGACAAAATACAGAAAATATTTTTTTTCGGGTGCAAAAATTCAGAAATTCCCCTTATTTGGGGCAAAATTGCAGAAATTTCCTTTGCTTTGGGGCAAAATTGCAGAAATTTCCCTTATTTTGGGGCAAAATTGCAGAAATTTTACTTATTTCAGGGAAAAAAGGGAGAAATTTCTCTTATTTTGGAACAAAAAGGCAGAAATTTTTTTTATTTTGGTAAAAAATTGCAGAAATTTTTCTTATTTTGGGGCAAAAAGGCAGAAATTTCCTATATTTTTGGGTAAAAGGCAGAAATTCCCCTTATTTTGAGGAAAAAAGGCTAAAATTCCTTTTATTTTGGGGCAAAAAAGCAGAAATTCTCCTTATTTTGGGGCAAAAAGCAGACATTTCTCTTATTTTGGGGAAAAATTTTAGAAATTTCACTTATTTCAGGGCAAAAAGTCGGAAATTCCTCTTATTTTGGGGCAAAAAGACAGAAATTCCGTTTATTTTTGGGGAAAAGGCAGAAATTACACTTATTTTGAGGCAAAAAGGCGGAAAATCGCCTTATTTTGGGGCAAAAGTGAAGAAATTTCCCTTTTTTATAGCAAAAAGTTATACATTGCCTTTATTTTCGGGCAAAAAGGCAGAAATTCCCTGTATTTTGGAGCAAAATTGCAGAAATTCCCCTAATTTTGGGGCAAAAAGGCTGAAATTCCCCTTATTTTGGGGTAAAACTGCAGAAATTTCACTTATTTCGTGGCAAAATGGCAGAAATTCCCCTTATTTTCGCCCAAAAAGGCAGAAAATCCTCGTATTTTGGAGCAAAATTGGAGAAATTCACCTAATTTTGGGGTAAAACATGCAGTAATTTTCTTTATTTTGTGGCCAAAAGGCAGAATTTCCCCTTATTTTGGGGCAAATGGCAGAAATTCCCCTCATTTTAGGGCAAAATTGCAGAAATTTCCCTTATTTGGGGGCAAAAAACAGAAATTCCTTTTATTTTGAGGCAAAATTGCAGAAAGTTGCTTTATTTGGGTCAAAAAACAGAAATTCCCCTTTATTTTGCAGCAAAATTGCAGAAATTTGCTTTATTATGGGGTAAAATTGCAGAAATTTCACATATTTTAGGGCAAAAACGCAGAAACTCCCCTTATTTTAAGGTAAAATCCTGAAATTCCCCATATTTTGGGGCAAAAGGCAGAAATTCCCCTTATTTTGGGGCAAAAAAGGCACAAATTTCCCTTATTTTCGGGCAAAATTGCAGAAATTTCATTTAATTCAGGGTAAAAAGTCAGAAATTCCCCTTATTTTGGGGCAAAAAGGAGAAATTTCTTTTATTATGGTACAAAATTGAAGAAATTTTCTTTATTTTGGAACAAAAAAGCAGAAATTGCCCATATTTTGGGTTATAAGGCAGTAATTCTTCTTATTTTGAGGTAAAATGCAGAATTTCCCCTTATTTAGAGGTAAAATGCAGAAATTCCCCAAACATTGGAGAAAAATGCAGAAATTCCCTTTATTTTGCGGCAAACTGAAGAAATTTCTCTTTTTTATGGCAAAAAGGTATACATTCCCTTTATTTACGGGCAAAAAAGCAGAAATTCCTTGTATTTTGAAGCAAAATTGCAGAAATTCCCCTAATTTTGGGGCAAAAATGCAGAAATTCTCCTTATTTGGGGCAAAATTGCAGAAATTTCCTTTCTTTGGGGCAAAATTGCAGAAAATTCCCTTATTTTAGGGCAAAATTGCAGAAATTTGCTTTATTATGGGGTAAAATTGCAGAAATTTCCCTTATTTTAGGGCAAAATTGCAGAAATTTCACTTGTTTCAGGAAAAAAACAAAATTTTTTCTTATTTTAGGGCAAAAAGGCAGAAATTCCCATTATTTTGGGGCAGAAAGGCAGAAATTTACCTTATTATGGGGTAAAATTGCAGAAATTTCACATATTTCAGGGCAAAAAGAAAGAAATTTCCCTTATTTTGGGGCAAAAAGGAGAAATTTCTTTTATTATGGTACAAAGTTGAAGAAATTTTCTGTATTTTGAAACAAAAAGGCAGAAATTCCCCATATTTTGGGGCAAAAGTCAGAAATTCTTTTTATTATGAAGTAACATGCAGAAATTTCTTTATTTAGAGGTAAAATGCAGAAATTTTCCTAATATTTGAGAAAAATGCAGAAATTCCCCTTATTTTGGGACTAAAGGGCAGAAATTTTCCGTATTTTAAAGAAAAATTGCAGAAATTCTCATAATTTCCGGGCAAAAAAGCTGAAATTCTATTTATATTGGGACAAAATACAGAAAATATTTTTTTTCGGGTGCAAAAATTCAGAAATTCCCCTTATTTGGGGCAAAATTGCAGAAATTTCCTTTGCTTTGGGGCAAAATTGCAGAAATTTCCCTTATTTTGGGGCAAAATTGCAGAAATTTTACTTATTTCAGGGAAAAAAGGGAGAAATTTCTCTTATTTTGGAACAAAAAGGCAGAAATTTTTTTTATTTTGGTAAAAAATTGCAGAAATTTTTCTTATTTTGGGGCAAAAAGGCAGAAATTTCCTATATTTTTGGGTAAAAGGCAGAAATTCCCCTTATTTTGAGGCAAAAAGGCTGAAATTCCTTTTATTTTGGGGCAAAAAAGCAGAAATTCTCCTTATTTTGGGGCAAAAAGCAGACATTTCTCTTATTTTGGGGAAAAATTTTAGAAATTTCACTTATTTCAGGGCAAAAAGTCGGAAATTCCTCTTATTTTGGGGCAAAAAGACAGAAATTCCGTTTATTTTTGGGGAAAAGGCAGAAATTACACTTATTTTGAGGCAAAAAGGCGGAAAATCGCCTTATTTTGGGGCAAAAGTGAAGAAATTTCCCTTTTTTATAGCAAAAAGTTATACATTGCCTTTATTTTTGGGCAAAAAGGCAGAAATTCCCTGTATTTTGGAGCAAAATTGCAGAAATTCCCCTAATTTTGGGGCAAAAAGGCTGAAATTCCCCTTATTTTGGGGTAAAACTGCAGAAATTTCACTTATTTCGCGGTAAAATGGCAGAAATTCCCCTTATTTTCGCCCAAAAAGGCAGAAAATCCTCGTATTTTGGAGCAAAATTGGAGAAATTCACCTAATTTTGGGGTAAAACATGCAGTAATTTTCTTTATTTTGTGGCCAAAAGGCAGAATTTCCCCTTATTTTGGGGCAAATGGCAGAAATTCCCCTCATTTTAGGGCAAAATTGCAGAAATTTCCCTTATTTGGGGGCAAAAAACAGAAATTCCCCTTATTTTGAGGCAAAATTGCAGAAAGTTGCTTTATTTGGGTCAAAAAACAGAAATTCCCCTTTATTTTGCAGCAAAATTGCAGAAATTTGCTTTATTATGGGGTAAAATTGCAGAAATTTCACATATTTTAGGGCAAAAACGCAGAAACTCCCCTTATTTTAAGGTAAAATCCTGAAATTCCCCATATTTTGGGGCAAAAGGCAGAAATTCCCCTTATTTTGGGGCAAAAAAGGCACAAATTTCCCTTATTTTCGGGCAAAATTGCAGAAATTTCATTTAATTCAGGGTAAAAAGTCAGAAATTCCCCTTATTTTGGGGCAAAAAGGAGAAATTTCTTTTATTATGGTACAAAATTGAAGAAATTTTCTTTATTTTGGAACAAAAAAGCAGAAATTGCCCATATTTTGGGTTATAAGGCAGTAATTCTTCTTATTTTGAGGTAAAATGCAGAATTTCCCCTTATTTAGAGGTAAAATGCAGAAATTCCCCAAACATTGGAGAAAAATGCAGAAATTCCCTTTATTTTGCGGCAAACTGAAGAAATTTCTCTTTTTTATGGCAAAAAGGTATACATTCCCTTTATTTACGGGCAAAAAAGCAGAAATTCCTTGTATTTTGAAGCAAAATTGCAGAAATTCCCCTAATTTTGGGGCAAAAATGCAGAAATTCTCCTTATTTGGGGCAAAATTGCAGAAATTTCCTTTCTTTGGGGCAAAATTGCAGAAAATTCCTTTATTTTAGGGCAAAATTGCAGAAATTTCCCTTATTTGGGGACAAAAAACAGAAATTCCCCTTATTTTGGGCCAAAATTGCAGAAATTTGCTTTATTTGGGGGAAAAAAACAGAAATTCCTCTTATTTTGCTGCAAAATTGCAGAAATTTGATTTATTATGGGGAAAAATTGCAGAAATTTCCCTTATTTTAGGGCAAAATTGCAGAAATTTCACTTATTTCAGAAGAAAAAACAAAAATTTTTCTTATTTTGGGGCAAAAAGGCAGAAATTCCCATTATTTTGGGGTAAAAAGGCAGAAATTCACCTTATTTTGAGGTAAAATGCTGAAATTCACCATATTTTGGGGCAAAAGGCAGAAATTCCCCTTATTTTGGGGCAAAAAAGGCACAAATTTCTCTTATTTTTGGGCAAAATTGCAGAAATTTCATTTATTTCAGGGTAAAAAGTCAGAAATTCCCCTTATTTTGGGGCCAAAAGGAGAAAATTCTTTTATTATGGTACAAAATTGAAGAAATTATCTTTATTTTTGAACAAAAAGGCAGAAATTCACCATATTTTAGGGTAAAATGCAGAAATTCTTCTTATTTTGAGGTAAAATGCAGAAATTCCCCTTATTTAGAGGTAAAATGAAGAAATTCCCCTAATATTGGGGAATAATGCAGAAATCCTATTTATTTTGGGGCTAAAAGGCAGAAATTTTCTGTATTTTGAAGAAAAATTGAAGTAATTCTCAAAATTTTCGGGCAAAAAGGCTGAAATTTTCCTTATTTTTGGGCAAAAAGTCAGAAAATCTCCTTATTTAGGGTGCAAAAAGTCAAAATTCCCCTTATTTGGGGCAAAATTGCAGAAATTTCCTCTACTTTGGGGCAAAATTGCAGAAATTTCCCTTATTTTGGGGCAAAATTGCAGAAATTTCACTTATTTCAGGGAAAAAAGGCAGAAATATCTCTTATTTTGGAACAAAAAGGCAGAAATTTCTTTTATTTTGGTACAAAATTGGAGAAATTTTTCTTATTTTGGGGCCAAAAGGCAGAAATTTCCCATATTTTTGGGCAAAAGGCAGAAATTCCCCTTATTTTGGGGCAAAAAGCAGACATTTCCATTATTTTGGAAAAAAATTTTAGAAATTTCACTTATTTCAGGGCAAAAAGTCAGAAATTTCCCTTATTTTGGGGCAAAAAGACAGAAATTCCGTTTATTTTTGGGGAAAAGGCAGAAATTGCACTTATTTTGAGTCAAAAAGGCGGAAAATCCCCTTATTTTGGGGCAAAAGTGAAGAAATTTCCCTTTTTTATAGCAAAAAGGTATACATTGCCTTTATTTTCGGGCAAAAAGACAGAAATTCCCCGTATTTTGGAGCAAAATTGGAGAAATTCCCCTAATTTTGGGGCAAAAAGGCAGAAATTCCCCTTATTTTGGGGTAAAACTGCAGAAATTTCACTTATTTCGTGGCAAAATGGCAGAAATTCCCAATATTTTCGGCGAAAAAGGCAGAAAATCCTCATATTTTGGAGCAAAATTGCAGAAATTCACCTAATTTTGGGGTAAAACATGCAGTAATTTTCTTTATTTTGTGGCAAAAAGGCAGAATTTCCCCTTATTTTGGGGCAAATGGCAGAAATTCCCCTTATTTTAGGGCAAAATTGCAGAAATTTCCCTTATTTGGGGGCAAAAAACAGAAATTCCCCTTATTTTGAGGCAAAATTGCAGAAAGTTGCTTTATTGGGGGCAAAAAACAGAAATTCCCCTTTATTTTGCAGCAAAATTGCAGAAATTTGCTTTATTATGGGGTAAAATTGCAGAAATTTCACATATTTTAGGGCAAAAACGCAGAAATTCCCCTTATTTTGGGGCAAAAAGACAGAAATTCTTTTTATTTCTGGGGAAAAGGCAGAAATTGCACTTATTTTGAGTCAAAAAGGCGGAAAATCGCTTTATTTTGGGGTAAAAGTGAAGAAATTTTCCTTTTTTATAGCAAAAAGGTATACATTGCCTTTATTTTCGGGCAAAAAGGCAGATATTCCCTGTATTTTGGAGCAAAATTGCAGAAATTCCCCTTATTTTGGGGTAAAACTGCAGAAATTTCACTTATTTCGCGGCAAAATGGCAGAAATTCCCCTTATTTTCGGCAAAAAATGCAGAAAATCCTCGTATTTTGGAGCAAAATTGTAGAAATTCACCTAATTTTGAGGTAAAACATGCAGTAATTTTCTTTATTTTGTGGCAAAAAGGCAGAAATTCCCCTTATCTTGGGGCAAATGGCAGAAATTCCCCTTCTTTTAGGGCAAAATTGTAGAAATTTCCCTTATTTGGGGGCAAAAAACAAAAATTCCCCTTATTTTGGGGCAAAATTGCAGAAATTTGCTTTATTTGGGGGCAAAAAACAGAAATTCCCCTTATTTTGCAGCAAAATTGCAGAAATTTGCTTTATTATGGGGTAAAATTGCAGAAAATATTCTTATTTTAGGGCAAAATTGCAGAATTTTCACTTATTTCAGAAGAAAAAAGCAAATTTTTTTTCTCATTTTGGGGCAAAAATGAAGAAATTCCCATTATTTTGGGGCAAAAAGGCAGAAATTCACCTTATTTTGGGGTAAAATTGCAGAAATTTCACATATTTCAGGGCAAAAAAGCAGAAATTCCCCTTATTTTGAGGTAAAATGCTGAAATTCCCCATATTTTGGGGCAAAAGGAAGAAATTCCCATTATTTTGGAGCAAAAAGGCAAAAATTTCCCTTATTTTCGGGCAAAATTGCAGAAATTTCATTTATTTAAGGGTAAAAAGTCAGAAATTCCCCTTATTTTGGGGCAAAAATAAGAAATTTCTTTTATTATGGTACAAAATTGAAGAAATTTTCTTTATTTTTGAACAAAAAGGCATAAATTCCTCATATTTTGGTGTAAAAGGCAGAAATTCTTCTTATTTTGAGGTAAAATGCAGAATTTCCTCCTATTTACAGGTAAAATGCAGAAATTCCCCTAATATTGGGGAAAAATGCAGAAATTCCCTTTATTTTGGGGCTAAAAGGCAGAAATTTTCCATATTTTGAAGAAAAATTGCAGAAATTTTCATAATTTTCGGGCAAAAAGGCTGAAATTCTCTTTATTTTGGGGCAAAAAGACAGAAAATTTCCTTTTTTCGGGTGCAAAAAGTCAGAAATTCTCCTTATTTGGGGCAAAATTGCAGAAATTTCCTTTACTTTGGGGCAAAATTGCAGAAATTTCCCTTATTTTGGGGCAAAATTGCAGAAATTTCACTTATTTCAGGGAAATAAGAAAGAAATTTCTCTTATTTTGGGGCAAAAAGGCAGAAATTTCTTTTATTTTGGAACAAAATTGCACAAATTTTTCTTATTTTTGGGCAAAAAGACAGAAATTTCCCATATTTTGGGGCATAAGGCAGAATTTCCCCTTATTTTGCAGAAAAAATGCTGAAATTCCCATTATTTTGGAAAAAAAAAGGCAGAAATTCCCCTTGTTTTGGGGCAAAAAGCAGACATTTCCATTATTTTGGGGAAAAATTATAGAAATTTCACTTATTTCAGGCCAAAAAGTCAGAAATTCCTCTTATTTTGGGACAAAAAGGCAGAAATTCCGTTTATTTTTGGGGAAAAGGCAGAAATTGCACTTATTTTGAGTCAAAAAGGCGAAAGATCCCCTTATTTTGGGGCAAAAGTGAAGAAATTTCCCTTTTTTATGGCAAAAGGTATACATTCCCTTAATTTTCGTGCAAAAAGGCAGAAATTCCCAGTATTTTGGAGCAAAATTGCAGAAATTCCCCTAATTATAGGACAAAAAGGCAGAAATTCCCCTTATTTGGGGCAAAATTGCAGAAATTTCATTTACTTTGGGGCAAAATTGCAGAAATTTTCCTTATTTTGGGGCAAAATTGCAGAAATTTCACTTATTTCAGGCAAAAAAGGCAGAAATTTCTCTTATTTTGGGGCAAAAAGGCAGAAATTCCCCATATTTT
The DNA here is from genome assembly GCF_963924665.1 of Micromys minutus. Classification (NCBI taxonomy): domain Eukaryota; kingdom Metazoa; phylum Chordata; class Mammalia; order Rodentia; family Muridae; genus Micromys; species Micromys minutus. The sequence goes on along the minus strand of NW_027667467.1, from coordinate 6,303,860 downwards.
GGGGCAAAAAACAGAAATTCCCCTTAATTTGAGGAAAAAATGCTGAAATTCCCCTTATTTTGGGGCAAAAAGGCAGAAATTCCCCTTATTTTGGGGCAAAATGGTAGAAATTCACCTTATTTTGGGGTAAAATTGCAGAAATTTCATATATTTGAAGGCAAAAAGGCAGAAATTTTCCTTATTTGAGGTAAAATACTGAAATTACCTATATATTGGGAAAAAGGCAGAAATTCCTCTTATTTGGGGGCAAAAAAGGCACAAATTTCCCTTATTATCGGGCAAAATTGCAGAAATTTCATTTTTTTCAGCATAAAAAGTCAGAAATTCCCCTTATTTAGGGGCAAAAAGTAGAAATTTCTTTTATTATGGTACAAAACTTAAGAAATTTTCTTTATTTTGGAACAAAAAGGAAGAAAGTCCCCATATTTTGGGGTAAAAGGCAGAAATTCTTCTTATTTTGAGGTAACATGCAGAAATTCCTTTTATTTAGAGGTAAAATGCAGAAATTCCCCTAATATTGGGGAAAAATGCAGAAATTCCCTTTATTTTGGGGCTAAAAGGCAGAAATTTTCAGTATTTTGAAGAAAAATTGCAGAAATTCTCATATTTTTCAGGCAAAAAGCTAAAATTCTCCTTATTTTGGGGCAAAAAGACAGAAAATCTCCTTTTTTCGGGTGCAAAATGTCAGAAATTCCCCTTATTTGGGGCAAAATTGCAGAAATTTCCTCTACTTTGGGGCAAAATTGCAGAAATTTCCCTTATTTTGGGGCAAAATTGCAGAAATTTCACTTATTTCAGGGAAAAAAGGCAGAAATTTCTCTTATTTTGGAACAAAAAGGCAGAAATTTCTTTTATTTTGGTACAAAATTGCAGAAATTTTTCTTATTTTGAAGCAAAAAAGGCAGAAATTTCCCATATTTTGGGGCAAAAGGCAGAAATTCCCCTTATTTTGAGGAAAAAAGGCTGAAATTCCTTTTATTTTGGGGCAAAAAGGCAGAAATTCCACTTATTTTGGGGCTAAAAGCAGTCATTTCCCTTATTTTGGGGAAAAATTTTAGAAATTTAAATTATTTCAGGGCAAAAATTCAGAAATTACCCTTATTTTGCGGCAAAAAGACAGAAATTCCGTTTATTTTTGGGGAAAATGCAGAAATTGCACATATTTTGAGTCAAAAAGGCGGAAAATCGCCTTATTTTGGGGCAAAAGTGAAGAAATTTCCCTTTTTTATGGCAAAAAGGTATACATTCCCTTTTTTTTCGGGCAAAAGGGCAGAAATTCCCCGTATTTTGGAGCAAAATGCAGAAATTCCCCTAATTTTGGGGCAAAAAGGCAGAATTTCCCCTTATTTTGGGGTAAAACTGCAGAAATTTCACTTATTTCGCGGGAAGATGGCAGAAATTCCTTTTATTTTCGGCGAAAAACTCAGAAAATCCTCTTCTTTTGTAGCAAAATTGCAGAAATTCACCTAATTTTGGGGTAAAACATGCAGTAATTTTCTTTATTTTGTGGCAAATAGGCAGAAATTCCCCTTATTTTGGGGCAAATTGCAGAAATTCTCCTTATTTTAGGGCAAAATTGCAGAAATTTCCTTTATTTGGGGCAAAAAACAGAAATTCCCCTTATTTTGGGGGAAACTGCAGAAATTTGCTTTATTTGGGGGCAAAAAACAGAAATTCCCCTTATTTTGTGGCAAAATTGCAGAAATTTGCTTTATTATTTATGAAAAATTGCTGAAAATTCCCTTATTTTAGAGCAAAAGTGCAGAAATTACACTTATTTCACAAGAAAAAACAAAATTTTTTCTTATTTTGGGGCAAAAAGGCAGAAATTCCCATTTTTTTGGGGCAAAAGGGCAGAAATTCACCTTATTTTGGGGTAAAATTGCAGAAATTTCACATATTTCATTAAAAAAAGCAGAAATTCCCCTTATTTTGAGGTAAAATGCTGAAATTTTCCATATTTTGGGGCAAAAGAAAAAAATTCCCCTTATTTTGGGCCAAAAAAAGGCACAAATTTCCCTTATTTTCGGGCAAAATTGCAGAAATTTCATTTATTTCAAGGTTAAAATACAGAAATTCCCCTTATTTTGGGGCAAAAAGAAGAAATTTCTTTTATTATGGTCCAAAATTGAAGAAATTTTCTTTATTTTGGAACAAAAAGGCAGAAATTCACCATATTTTAGGGTAAAAGGCAGAAATTCTTCTTATTTTGAGGTAAAATGCAGAAATTCCCCTTATTTAGAGGTAAAATGCAGAAATTCCCCTAATATTGGAGAAAAATGCAGAAATTCCCTTTATTTTGGGGCTAAAAGGCAGAAATTTTCTGTATTTTGAAGAAAAATTGCAGAAATTCTCATAATTTTCGGGCAAAAAGGTTGAAATTCTCTTTATTTTGGGGCAAAAATACAGAAAATCTCCTTTTTTCGGGTGCAAAATATCAGAAATTCCCCTTATTTGAGGCAAAATTGCAGAAATTTCCTCTACTTTGGGGCCAAATTGCAGAAAATTCCCTTATTTTGGGGCAAAATTGCAGATATTTCACTTATTTCAGGGAAAAAAGGCAGAAATTTCTTTTATTTTGGAACAAAAAGGCAGAAATTTCTTTTATTTTGGTACAAAATTGCAGAAATTTTTTTTATTTTGGGGCAAAAAGGCAGAAATTTCCCATATTTTGGGGCAAAAGGCAGAAATTCCCCTTATTTTGAGGAAAAAAGGCTGAAATTCCCCTTATTTTAGGGCAAAATTGCAGAAATTTCTTTTATTTGGGGGCAAAAACAGAAATTCCCCTTATTTTGGCGCAAAATGGCAGAAATTTGCTTTATTTGGGGGCAAAAAACAGAAATTCCTTTTATTTTGCATCAAAATTGCAGAAATTTGCTTTATTATGGGGTAAAATTGCAGAAATTTCACTTCTTTCAGAAGAAAAAACAAAAATTATTCTTATTTCGGGGCAAAAAGGCAGAAATACCCATTATTTTGGGGCAAAAAGGCAGAAATTCCCCATATTTTGAGGCAAAAGGCAGAAATTCCTTTTATTTTGAGGAAAAAATGATGAAATTCCTTTTATTTTGGGGCAAAAAGGCAGAAATTCACCTTATTTTGGGGTAATATTGCAGAAATTTCATATATTTCAGGGCAAAAAGGCAGAAATTTTCCTTATTTTAAGGTAAAATGCTGAAATTACCCATATTTTGGGACAAAAGGCAGAAATTCCCCTTATTTTGGAACAAAAAAGGCACAAATTTCCCTTATTTTCAGGCAAAATTGCAGAAATTTCACTTATTTCAGAAGAAAAAACAAAAATTTTTTCTTATTTCGGGGCAAAAAGTCAGAAATTCCCATTATTTTGGGGCAAAAAGGCAGAAATTTACCTTATTTTGGGGTAAAATTGCAGAAATTTCACATATTTAGGGCAAAAAGGCAGAAATTCCCCCATTTTGGGGCAAAAAGGAGAAATTTCTTTTATTATGGTACAAAATTGAAGAAATTTTCTTTATTTTGGAACAAAAAGGCAGAAATTCCCCATATTTTGGGGTAAAAGGCAGAAATTCTTCTTATTTTGAGGTAACATGCAGAAATTCCTTTTATTTAGAGGTAAAATGCAGAAATTCCCCTAATATCGGGGAAAAATGCAGAAATTCCCTTTATTTTGGGGCTAAAAGGCAGAAATTTTTCGTATTTTGAAGAAAAATTGCAGAAATTCTCATAATTTTCGAGCAAAAAGGCTGAAATTCTCCTTATTTTGAGGCCAAAAGACAGAAAATCTCCTTTTTTCGGGTGCAAAAATTCAGAAATTCCCCTTATTTGGGGCAAAATTGCAGAAATTTTCTCTACTTTGGGGCAAAATTGAAAAAATTTCCCTTATTTTGTGGCAAAATTGCAGAAATTTCACTTATTTCAGGGAAAAAAGGCAGAAATTTCTCTTATTTTGGAACAAAAAGGCAGAAATTTCTTTTATCTTGGTACAAAATTGCAGAAATTTTTCTTATTTTGGGACAAAAAGGATGAAATTTCCGATATTTTGGGGCAAAAGGCAGAAATTCCCCCTATTTTGAAAAAAAAAGGCTGAAATTCCACTTATTTTGGGGCAAAAGGCAGAAATTCTCCTAATTTTGGGGCAAAAAGCAGACATTTCCCTTATTTTGGGGAAAAATTTTAGAAATTTCACTTATTTCAGGGCAAAAAGTCAGAAATTCCCCTTATTTTGGCGCAAATAGAGAGAAATTCCGTTTATTTTTGGGGAAAATGCAGAAATTGCACTTATTTTGAGTCAAAAAGGCGGAAAATCGCCTTATTTTGGGGCAAAAGTGAAGAAATTTCCCTTTTTTATAGCAAAAAGGTATACATTGCCTTTATTTTCTGGCAAAAAGGCAGAAATTCCCAGTATTTTGGAGCAAAATTGCAGAAATTCCCCTAATTTTGGGGCAAAAGGCAGAAATTCCCTTTATTTTGGGGTAAAAATGCAGAAATTTCTCTTATTTCGCAGCAAAAAGGCAGAAATTCCCCTAATTTTGGGGCAAATGGCAGAAATTCCCCTTATTTTAGGGCAAAATTGCAGAAATTTCACTTATTGCAGAAGAAAAAAGCAAAATTTTTTCTTATTTTGGGGCAAAATTGCAAAAATTTCACTTATTTCAGGAAAAAATTGTAGAAATTTCTCTTATTTTGAAACAAAAAGGCAGAATTTTTTTTATTTTGGTAAAAAATTGCAGAAATTTTTTTTATTTTGGGGCAAAATGGCAGAAATTTCCCATATTTTGGGTCAAAAGGCAGAAATTCCTTTTATTTTGAGGAAAAAATGCTGAAATTCCCCTTATTTTGGGGCGAAAAGGCAGAAATTCTCCTTATTTTGGGGCAAAAAGCAGACATTTCCCTTATTTTGGGGAAAAATTTTAGAAATTTCACTTATTCCAGGGCACAAAGTCAGAAATTCCCCTTATTTTGCGGCAAAAAGACAGAAATTCCATTTACTTTTGGGGAAAAGGCAGAAATTGCACTTATTTTGAGTCAAAAAGGCGGAAAATCGCCTTATTTTGGGGCAAAAGTGAAGAAATTTCCCTTTTTTATAGCAAAAAGGTATACATTGCCTTTATTTTCGGGCAAAAAAGCAAAAATTCCCTGTATTTTGGAGCAAAATTCAAGAAATTCCCCTAATTTTGGGGCAAAAGGCAGAAATTCCCTTTATTTTGGTGTAAAACTGCAGAAATTTCACTTATTTCACGGCAAAAAGGCAGAAATTCCCCTTATTTTGGGGCAAATGGCAGAAATTCCCCTTATTTTAGGGCAAAATTGCAGAAATTTCACTTATTGGAGAAGAAAAAAGCAAAATTTTTTCTTATTTTGGGGCAAAAATGCAGAAATTCCCATTATTTTGGGGCAAAAAGGCAGAAATTCACCTTATTTTGGGGTAAAATTGCAGAAATTTCACATATTTCTTTGCAAAAAAGCAGAAATTCCCCTTATTTTGAGGTAAAATGCTGAAATTCCCCATATTTTGGGGCAAAAGGCAGACATTCCCCTTATTTTGGGCCAAAAAAGGCACAAATTTCCCTTATTTTCGGGCAAAATTGCAGAAATTTTATTTATTTCAGGGTAAAAAGTCAGAAATTCCCCTTATTTTGGAGCAAAAATGAGAAATTTCTTTTATTATGGTACAAAATTGAAGAAATTTTCTTTATTTTGGAACAAAAAGGCAGAAATTCCCCATATTTTGGGGTAAAAGGCAGAAATTCTTCTTATTTTGAGGTAACATGCAGAAATTCCTTTTATTTAGATGTAAAATGCCGAAATTCCCCTAATATTGGGGAAAAATGCAGAAATTCCTTTTATTTTGGGGTTAAAAGGAAAAAAATTTCCGTATTTTGAAGAAAAATTGCAGAAATTCTCATAATTTTCGGGCAAAAAGGCTGAAATTCTCCTTATTTTGTGGCCAAAAGACAGAAAATCTCCTCTTTCGGGTGCAAAATTCAGAAATTCCCCTTATTTGGGGCAAAATTGCAGAAATTTCCTCTACTTTGGGGCAAAATTGCAGAAATTTCCCTTATTTTGGAGCAAAATTGCAGAAATTTCACTTATTTAAGGGAAAAAAAGGCAGAAATTTCTCTTATTTTGGAACAAAAAGGCAGAAATTTCTTTTATTTTGTTACAAAATTGAAGAAATTTTTATTATTTTGGGGCAAAAAGGCAGAAATTTCCCATATTTTGGGGCAAAAGGCAGAAATTCCCCTTATTTTGAGGAAAAAAGGCTGAAATTCCCTTTATTTTGGGGCAAAAGGCAGAAATATCCCTTATTTTGGTGAAAAATTTTAGAAATTTCACTTATTTCAGGGCAAAAAGTCAGAAATTCCCCTTATTTTGGGGCAAAAAGACAGAAAATCTGTTTATTTTAGAGAAAAATCAGAAATTGCACTTATTTTGAGTCAAAAAGGCAGAAAATCGCCTTATTTTGGGGCAAAAGTGAAGAAATTTTCCTTTTTTATAGCAAAAAGTTATACATTGCCTTTATTTTCGGGCAAAAAGGCAGAAATTCCCCTGTATTTTGGAGCAAAATTGCAGAAATTCCTCTAATTTTGGGGCAAAAAAGCAGAAATTCCCCTTATTTTGGGGTAAAACTGCAGAAATTTCACTTATTTCGCGGCAAAATGGCAGAAATTCCCCTTATTTTCGGCGAAAAATGCAGAAAATCCTCATATTTTGGAGCAAAATTGCAGAAATTCACCTAATTTTTGGGTAAAACATGCTGTAATTTTTATTATTTTGTGGCAAAAAGGCAGAAATTCCCCTTATTTTGGGGCAAATTGCAGAAATTCCCCTTATTTTAGGGCAAAATTGCAGTAATTTCCCTTATTTGGGTGCAAAAAACAGAAATTCCTTTTATTTTGTAGCAAAATTGCAGAAATTTGCTTTATTATGGGGTAAAATTGCAGAAATTTCTGTTATTTTAGGGCAAAATTGCAGAAATTTCATTTATTGCAGAAGAAAAAAGCAAAATTTTTTCTTATTTTGGGGCAAAAATGCAGAAATTCCCATTATTTTGGGGCAAAAAGTCAGAAATTCACATTATTTTGGGGTAAAATTGCAGAAATTTCACATATTTCAGGGCAAAAACGCAGAAATTCCCCTTATTTTGAGGTAAAATGCTGAAATTCCCAATATTTTGGGGCAAAAGGCAGAAATTCCCTTTTTTTTGGTGCAAAAAAGGCACAAATTTCCATTCTTTTCGGGCAAAATTGCAGAAATTTTATTTATTTCAGGGTAAAAAGTCAGAAATTCCCCTTATTTTGGGGCAAAAAGGAGAAATTTCTTTTATTATGGTACAAAATTGAAGAAATTTTCTTTATTTTGGAACAAAAAGGCAGAAATTCCCGATATTTTGGGGTAAAAGGCAGAAATTCTTATTTTGAAGTAAAATGCAGAATTTCCCCTTATTTAGAGGTAAAATGCAGAAATTCCCCAAATATTGGAGAAAAATTCAGAAATTCCCTTTATTTTGGGGCAAAAAGGCAGAAATCTTCCATATTTTGAAGAAAAATTGCAGAAATTTTCATAATTTTCAAGCAAAAAGGCTGAAATTCCCTTATTTGGGCTAAAAAGACAGAAAATTTCCTTTTTCAGGCGAAAAAAGTCAGAAATTCCTTTTATTTGGAACAAAATTGCAGAAATTTCCTTTACTTTGGGGCAAAATTGCAGAAATTTCCCTTATTTTGGGGCAAAATTGCAGAAAATTCACTTATTTCAGAGCTAAAAGTAAGAAATTTCTCTTATTTTGGGGCAAGAATGCAGAAATTTCTTTTATTTTGGTACAAAATTGCAGAAATTTTTCTTATTTTGGAGCAAAAAGACAGAAATTCCCCATATTTTGGGGCAAAAGGCAGAAATTCCCCTTATTTTGAAGAAAAAATGCTGAAATTCCCCTTATTTTGGGGCAAAAAGGCAGAAATTCCCTTTATTTTGGGGCAAAAAGCAGACATTTCCCTTATTTTGGGGAAAAATTAGAGAAATTTCACTTATTTCAGGGAAAAAAGTCAGAAATTCCCCTTATTTTGGGGCAAAAACGCAGAAATTCCATTTATTTTTGGGGAAAAGGCAGAAATTGCACTTATTTTGAGTCAAAAAGTCCGAAAATCCCCTTATTTTGGGGCAAAAGTTAAGAAATTTCCCTTTTTTATGGCAAAAAGGTATACATTCCCTTTATTTTCGGGCAAAAAGGCAGAAATTCCCCGTATTTTGGAGCAAAATTGCAGAAATTCCCCTAATTTTGGGGCAAAAAGTCAGAAATTCCCCTTATTTGGGGCAAAACTGCAGAAATTTCCTTTACTTTGGGGCAAAATTGCAGAAATTTCCCTTATTTTGGGGCAAAATTGCAGAAATTTCACTTATTTCAGGGAAAAAAGGCAAAATTTCTCTTATTTTGGGGCAAAAAGGCAGAAATTCCCCATATTTTGGGGCAAAAGGCAGAAATTCCCCTTATTTTGAGGAAAAAATGCTGAAATTCCCCTTATTTTGGGGCAAAAAGGCAGAAATTACCCTTATTTTGGGACATAAAGGCAGAAATTCACCTTATTTTGGGGAGAAATTGAAAAAATTTCATATATTTCAGGGCAAAAAGGAAGAAATTTTCCTTATTTTGAGGTAAAATGCTGGAATTAGCTATATTTTGGGACAAAAGGCAGAAATTCCCCTTTTTTGGGGGGCAAAAAAGGCAAAATTTCCCTTATTTTCAGGCAAAATTGCAGAAATTTCATTTATTTCAGAGTAAAAAGTCAGAAATTCCCCTTATTTTGGGGCAAAAAGGAGAAATTTTTTTTATTATGGTACAAAATTGAAGAAATTTTCTTTATTTTGGAACAAAAAGGCAGAAATTCCCCATATTTTGGGGTAAAAGGCAGAAATTCTTCTTGTTTTGAGGTAACATGCAGATATTCCTTTTATTTAGAGGTAAAATGCAGAAATTCCTCTAATATTGGGGAAAAATGCAGAAATTCCCTTTATTTTGGGGCTAAAAGGCAGAAATTTTCTGTATTTTGAAGAAAAATTGCAGAAATACTCATAATTTTCGGGCAAAAAGGCTGAAATTCTCCTTATTTGGGGGCAAAAAGACAGAAAATCTCCTTTTTTTGGGTGCAAAATTCAAAAATTCCCCTTATTTGGGGCAAATTGCAGAAATTTCATCTACTTTGGGGCAAAATTGCAGAAATTTCCCTTATTTTTGGGCAAAATTGCAGAAATTTCACTTATTTAAGGGAAAAAAGGCAGAAATTTCTCTTATTTTGGAACAAAAAGGCAGAAATTTCTTTTATTTTGGTACAAAATTGCAGAAATTTTTATTATTTTGGGGCAAAAAGGCATAAATTTCCCATATTTTGGGGCAAAAGGCAGAAATTCCACTTATTTTGAGGAAAAAAGGCTGAAATTCCCCTTATTTTGGGGCAAAAAGGCAGAAATTCTTCTTATTTTGGGGCAAAAAGCAGACATTTCCCTTATTTTGGGGAAAAATTTTAGAAATTTCACTTATTTCAGGGCAAAAAGTCAGAATTTCCCCTTATTTTGGGGCAAAAAGACAGAAATTCCGTTTATTTTTGGGGAAAAGGCAGAAATTGCACTTATTTTGAGTCAAAAAGGCAGAAAATCGCTTTATTTTGGGGCAAAAGTGAAGAAATTTCCCTTTTTTTTGGCAAAAAGGTATACATTGCCTTTATTTTCGGGCAAAAGGGCAGAAATTCCCCATATTTTGGAGCAAAATTGCAGAAATTCCCCTAATTTTGGGGCAAAAACGCAGAAATTCCCTTTATTTTGGGGTAAAACTGCAAAAATTTCACTTATTTCGCGGCAAGATGGCAGAAATTCCCCTTATTTTCGGCGAAAAACGCAGAAAATCCTCGTATTTTGGAGCAAAATTGGAGAAATTCACCTAATTTTGGGGTAAAACATGCAGTAATTTTCTTTATTTTGTGGCAAATCGGCAAAAATTCCCCTTATTTTGGGGCAAATGGCAGAAATTCCCTTTATTTTAGGGCAAAATTGCAGAAATTTCCATTATTTGGGGGCAAAAAACAGAAATTCCCCTTATTTTGGGGCAAAATTGCAGAAATTTGCTTTATTTGGGGGCAAAAAACAAAAATTCCCCTTATTTTGCGGCAAAATTGCAGAAATTTGCTTTATTTGGGGGCAAAAAACAAAAATTCCCCTTATTTTGCGGCAAAATTGCAGAAATTTGATTCATTATTTGTGAAATATTGCAGAAAATTCCCTTATTTTAGGGCAAAAGTGCAGAAATTTAACTTATTTCAGAAGAAAAAACAAAAATTTTTCTTATTTTAGGGCAAAAAGGCAAAAATTCCCATTATTTTGGGGCAAAAAGCCAGAAATTCACCTTATTTTGGGGTTAAATTGCAGAAATTTCACATATTTCATTGCAAAAAAGCAAAAATTCCCCTTATTTTGAGGTAAAATGCTGAAATTCCTTATATTTTGGGGCAAAAGGCAGAAATTCCCCTTATTTTGGGCCAAAGAAGGCACAAATTTCCCTTATTTTGGGGCAAAATTGCAGAAATTTCATTTATTTCAAGGTATAAAGTCAGAAAATCCCCTTATTTTGGGGCAAAAAGGAGAAATTTCTTTTATTATGGTACAAAATTAAAGAAATTTTCTTTATTTTGGAACAAAAAGGCAGAAATTGACCATATTTTGGGGTAAAAGGCAGAAATTCTTCTTATTTTGAGGAAAAATGCAGAAATTCTCCTTATTTAGAGGTTAAATGCAGAAATTCCCCTAATATTGGGAAAAATGCAGAAATTCCCTTTATTTTGGGGCTAAAAGGCAGAAATTTTCCTTATTTTGAAGAAAAATGGCAGAAATTTCCTTTACTGTGGGGCAAAATTGCAGAAATTACCCTTATTTTGGGGCAAAATTGCAGAAATTTCCCTTGTTTTGGGGCAAAATTGCAGAAATTTCACTTATTTCAGGGAAATAAGGCAGAAATTTCTCTTTTTTTGGGGCAAAAAGGCAGAAATTTCTTTTATCTTGGTACAAAATTGCAGAATTTTTTCTTATTTTGGAGCAAAAAACAGAAATTCCCCATATTTTGGGGCAAAAGGCAGAAATTCCCCTTATTTTGAAAAAAAATGCTGAAATTTTCCTTATTTTGGGGCAAAAAGGCAGAAATTCCCTTTATTTTGGGGCAAAAAGCAGACATTTCCCTTATTTTGGGGAAAAATTAGAGAAATTTCACTTATTTCAGGGAAAAATGTCAGAAATTCCCCTTATTTTGGGGCAAAAACGCAGAAATTCCATTTATTTTTGGGGAAAAGGCAGAAATTGCACTTATTTTGAGTCAAAAAGTCCGAAAATCCCCTTATTTTGGGGCAAAAGTGAAGAAATTTCCCTTTTTTATGGCAAAAAGGTATACATTCCCTTTATTTTCGGGCAAAAAGGCAGAAATTCCCCGTATTTTGGAGCAAAATTGCAGAAATTCCCCTAATTTTGGGGCAAAAAGTCAGAAATTCCCCTTATTTGGGGGCAAAACTGCAGAAATTTCCTTTACTTTGGGGCAAAATTGCAGAAATTTCACTTATTTCAGGGAAAAAAGGCAAAATTTCTCTTATTTTGGGGCAAAAAGGCAGAAATTCCCCATATTTTGGGGCAAAAGGCAGAAATTCCCCTTATTTTGAGGAAAAAATGCTGAAATTCCCCTAATTTTGGGGCAAAAAGGCAGAAATTACCCTTATTTTGGGGCATAAAGGCAGAAATTCACCTTATTTTGGGAAAAATTGAAAAAATTTCATATATTTCAGGGCAAAAAGGAAGAAATTTTCCTTATTTTGAGGTAAAATGCTGAAATTAGCTATATTTTGGGACAAAAGGCAGAAATTCCCCTTTTTTGGGGGGCAAAAAAGGCAAAATTTTCCTTATTTTCAGGCAAAATTGCAGAAATTTCATTTATTTCAGGGTAAAAAGTCAGAAATTCCCCTTATTTTGGGACAAAAAGGAGAAATTTCTTTTATTATGGTACAAAATTGAAGAAATTTTCTTTATTTTGGAACAAAAAGGCAGAAATTCCCCATATTTTGTGGTAAAAGGCAGAAATTCTTCTTGTTTTGAGGTAACCTGCAGAAATTCCTTTTATTTAGAGGTAAAATGCAGAAATTCCCCTAATATTGGGGAAAAATGCAGAAATTCCCTTTATTTTGGGGCTAAAAGGCAGAAATTTTCTGTATTTTGAAGAAAAATTGCAGAAATTCTCATAATTTTCGGGCAAAAAGGCTGAAATTCTCCTTATTTGGGGGCAAAAAGACAGAAAATCTCCTTTTTCGGGTGCAAAATTCAAAAATTCCCCTTATTTGGGGCAAAATTTCAGAAATTTCCTCTACTTTGGGGCAAAATTGCAGAAATTTCCCTTATTTATGGGCAAAATTGCAGAAATTTCACTTATTTAAGGGAAAAAAGGCAGAAATTTCTCTTATTTTGTAAGAAAAAGGCAGAAATTTCTTTTATTTTGGTACAAAATTGCAGAAATTTTTCTTATTTTGGGGCAAAAAGGCATAAATTTCCCATATTTTGGGGCAAAAGGCAGAAATTTCACTTATTTTGAGGAAAAAAGGCTGAAATTCCCCTTATTTTGGGGCAAAAATGCAGAAATTCTTCTTATTTTGGGGCAAAAAGCAGACATTTCCCTTATTTTGGGGAAAAATTTTAGAAATTTCACTTATTTCAGGGCAAAAATTCAGAATTTCCCCTTATTTTGGGGCAAAAAGACAGAAATTCCATTTATTTTTGGGGAAAAGGCAGAAATTGCACTTATTTTGAGTCAAAAAGGCAGAAAATCGCTTTATTTTGGGGCAAAAGTGAAGAAATTTCCCTTTTTTTGGCAAAAAGGTATACATTCCCTTTATTTTCGGGCAAAAAGGCAGAAATTCCCCGTATTTTGGAGCAAAATTGCAGAAATTCCCCTAATTTTGGGGCAAAAACGCAGAAATTCCCTTTATTTTGGGGTAAAACTGCAAAAATTTCACTTATTTCGCGGCAAGATGGCAGAAATTCTTCTTATTTTCGGCGAAAAACGCAGAAAATCCTCGTATTTTGGAGCAAAATTAGAGAAATTCACCTAATTTTGGGGTAAAACATGCAGTAATTTTCTTTATTTTGTGGCAAATCGGCAAAAATTCCCCTTATTTTGGGGCAAATGGCAGAAATTCCCTTTATTTTAGGGCAAAATTGCAGAAATTTCCATTATTTGGGGGCAAAAAACAGAAATTCCCCTTATTTTGGGGCAAAATTGCAGATATTTGCTTTATTTGGGGGCAAAAAACAAAAATTCCCCTTATTTTGCGGGAAAATTGCAGAAATTTTCTTTATTTGGGGGCAAAAAACAAAAATTCCCCTTATTTTGCGGCAAAATTGCAGAAATTTGCTTTATTATTTGTGAAATATTCCAGAAAATTCCCTTATTTTAGGGCAAAAGTGCAGAAATTTAGCTTATTTCAGAAGAAAAAACAAAAATTTTTCTTATTTTAGGGCAAAAAGGCAAAAATTCCCATTATTTTGGGGCAAAAAGCCAGAAATTCACCTTATTTTGGGGTTAAATTGCAGAAATTTCACATATTTCATTGCAAAAAAGCAAAAATTCCCCTTATTTTGAGGTAAAATGCTGAAATTCCTTATATTTTGGGGCAAAAGGCAGAAATTCCCCTTATTTTGGGCCAAAAATGGCACAAATTTCCCTTATTTTGGGGCAAAATTGCAGAAATTTCATTTATTTCAAGGTATAAAGTCAGAAATTCCCCTTATTTTGGGGCAAAAAGGAGAAATTTCTTTTATTATGGTACAAAATTAAAGAAATTTTCTTTATTTTGGAACAAAAAGGCAGAAATTCACCATATTTTGGGGTAAAAGGCAGAAATTCTTCTTATTTTGAGGAAAAATGCAGAAATTCTCCTTATTTAGAGGTAAAATGCAGAAATTCCCCTAATATTGGGAAAAAATGCAGAAATTCCCTTTATTTTGGGGCTAAAAGGCAGAAATTTTCCATATTTTGAAGAAAAATTGCAGAAATTTTCATAATTTTCGGGCAAAAAGCCTGAAATTCTCCTTATTTTGGGGCAAAATTGCAGAAATTTCCTTTACTGTGGGGCAAAATTGCGGAAATTACCCTTATTTTGGGGCAAAATTGCAGAAATTTCCCTTGTTTTGGGGCAAAATTGTAGAAATTTCACTTATTTCAGGGAAATAAGGCAGAAATTTCTCTTATTTTGGGGCAAAAAGGCAGAAATTTCTTTTATCTTGGTACAAAATTGCAGAAATTTTTCTTATTTTAGAGCAAAAAGACAGAAATTCCCCATATTTTGGGGCAAAAGGCAGAAATTCCCCTTATGTTGAAGAAAAATGCTGAAATTCCCCTTATTTTGGGGCAAAAGGCAGAAATTCCCTTTATTTTGGGGCAAAAAGCAGACATTTCCCTTATTTTGGGTAAAAATTAGAGAAATTTCACTTATTTCAGGGAAAAAAGTCAGAAATTCCCCTTATTTTGGGGCAAAAACGCAGAAATTCCATTTATTTTTGGGGAAAAGGCAGAAAGTGCACTTATTTTGAGTCAAAAAGTTTGAAAATACCCTTATTTTGGGGCAAAAGTGAAGAAATTTCCCTTTTTTATGGCAAAAAGGTATACATTCCCTTTATTTTCGGGCAAAAAGGCAGAAATTCCCCGTATTTTGGAGCAAAATTGCAGAAATTCCCCTAATTTTGGGGCAAAAAGTCAGAAATTCCCCTTATTTGGGGGCAAAACTGCAGAAATTTCCTTTACTTTGGGGCAAAATTGCAGAAATTTCCCTTATTTTGTGGCAAAATTGCAGAAATTTCACTTATTTCAGGGAAAAAAGGCAAAATTTCTCTTATTTTGGGGCAAAAAGGCAGAAATTCCCCATATTTTGGGGCAAAAGGCAGAAATTCCCCTTATTTTGAGGAAAAAATGCTGAAATTCCCCTTATTTTGGGGCAAAAAGGCAGAAATTACCCTTATTTTGGGGCATAAAGGCAGAAATTCACCTTATTTTGGGGAAAAATTGAAAAAATTTCATATATTTCAGGGCAAAAAAGAAGAAATTTTCCTTATTTTGAGGTAAAATGCTGAAATTAGCTATATTTTGGGACAAAAGGCAGAAATTCCCCTTTTTTGGGGGGCAAAAAAGGCAAAATTTCCCTTATTTTCAGGCAAAATTGCAGAAATTTCATTTATTTCAGGGTAAAAAGTCAGAAATTCCCCTTATTTTGGGGCAAAAAGGAGAAATTTCTTTTATTATGGTACAAAATTGAAGAAATTTTCTTTATTTTGGAACAAAAAGGCAGAAATTCCCCATATTTTGCGGTAAAAGGCAGAAATTCTTCTTGTTTTGAGGTAACCTGCAGAAATTCCTTTTATTTAGAGGTAAAATGCAGAAATTCCCCTAATATTGGGGAAAAATGCAGAAATTCCCTTTATTTTGGGGCTAAAAGGCAGAAATTTTCCGTATTTTGAAGAAAAATTGCAGAAATTCTCATAATTTTCGGGCAAAAAGGCTGAAATTCTCCTTATTTGGGGGCAAAAAGACAGAAAATCTCCTTTTTCGGGTGCAAAATTCAAAAATTCCCCTTATTTGGGGCAAAATTGCAGAAATTTCCTCTACTTTGGGGCAAAATTGCAGAAATTTCCCTTATTTTTGGGCAAAATTGCAGAAATTTCACTTATTTAAGGGAAAAAAGGCAGAAATTTCTCTTATTTTGTAAGAAAAAGGCAGAAATTTCTTTTATTTTGGTACAAAATTGCAGAAATTTTTCTTATTTTGGGGCAAAAAGGCATAAATTTCCCATATTTTGGGGCAAAAGGCATAAATTTCACTTATTTTGAGGAAAAAAGGCTGAAATTCCCCTTATTTTGGGGCAAAAATGCAGAAATTCTTCTTATTTTGGGGCAAAAAGCAGACATTTCCCTTATTTTGGGGAAAAATTTTAGAAATTTCACTTATTTCAGGGCAAAAAGTCAGAATTTCCCCTTATTTTGGGGCAAAAAGACAGAAATTCCATTTATTTTTGGGGAAAAGGCAGAAATTGCACTTATTTTAAGTCAAAAAGGCAGAAAATCGCTTTATTTTGGGGCAAAAGTGAAGAAATTTCCCTTTTTTTGGCAAAAAGGTATACATTCCCTTTATTTTCAGGCAAAAAGGCAGAAATTCCCAGTATTTTGGAGCAAAATTGCAGAAATTCCCCTAATTTTGGGGCAAAAACGCAAAAATTCCCTTTATTTTGGGGTAAAACTGCAAAAATTTCACTTATTTCGCGGCAAAATGGCAGAAATTCCCCTTATTTTCGGCGAAAAACGCAGAAAATCCTCGTATTTTGGAGCAAAATTGGAGAAATTCACCTAATTTTGGGGTAAAACATGCAGTAATTTTCTTTATTTTGTGGCAAATCGGCAAAAATTCCCCTTATTTTGGGGCAAACGGCAGAAATTCCCTTTATTTTAGGGCAAAATTGCAGAAATTTCCATTATTTGGGGGCAAAAAACAGAAATTCCCCTTATTTTGGGGCAAAATTGCAGAAATTTGCTTTATTTGGGGGCAAAAAACAAAAATTCCCCTTATTTTGCGGCAAAATTGCAGAAATTTGCTTTATTTGGGGGCAAAAAACAAAAATCCCCCTTATTTTGCGGCAAAATTGCAGAAATTTGCTTTATTATTTGTGAAATATTGCAGAAAATTCCCTTATTTTAGGGCAAAAGTGCAGAAATTTAACTTATTTCAGAAGAAAACACAAAAATTTTTCTTATTTTAGGGCAAAAAGGCAAAAATTCCCATTATTTTGGGGCAAAAAGCCAGAAATTCACCTTATTTTGGGGTTAAATTGCAGAAATTTCACATTTTTCATTGCAAAAAAGCAAAAATTCTCCTTATTTTGAGGTAAAATGCTGAAATTCCTTATATTTTGGGGCAAAAGGCAGAAATTCCCCTTATTTTGGGCCAAAAAAGGCACAAATTTCCCTTATTTTGGGGCAAAATTGCAGAAATTTCATTTATTTCAAGGTATAGAGTCAGAAATTCCCCTTATTTTGGGGCAAAAAGGAGAAATTTCTTTTATTATGGTACAAAATTAAAGAAATTTTCTTTATTTTGGAACAAAAAGGCAGAAATTCACCATATTTTGGGGTAAAAGGCAGAAATTCTTCTTATATTGAGGAAAAATGCAGAAATTCTCCTTATTTAGAGGTAAAATGCAGAAATTCCCCTAATATTGGGAAAAAATGCAGAAATTCCCTTTATTTTGCGGCTAAAAGGCAGAAATTTTCCGTATTTTGAAGAAAAATTGCAGAAATTTTCATAATTTTCGGGCAAAAAGGCTGAAATTCTCCTTATTTTGGGGCAAAATTGCAGAAATTTCCTTTACTGTGGGGCAAAATTGCAGAAATTACCCTTATTTTGGGGCAAAATTGCAGAAATTTCCCTTGTTTTGGGGCAAAATTGCAGAAATTTCACTTATTTCAGGGAAATAAGGCAGAAATTTCTCTTATTTTGAGGCAAAAAGGCAGAAATTTCTTTTATTTTGGTACAAAATTGCAGAAATTTTTCTTATTTTGGAGCAAAAAGACAGAAATTCCCAATATTTTGGGGCAAAAGGCAGAAATTCCCCTTATTTTGAGGAAAAAAGACTGAAATTTCCCCTATTTTGGGGCAAAAAGCAGACATTTCCCTTATTCTGGGGAAAAATTTAGAAATTTCACTTATTTCAGGGCAAAAAGTCAGAAATTCCCCTTATTTTGGGGCAAAAAGACAGAAATTCCGTTTATTCTTGGGGAAAAGGCAGAAATTGCACTTATTTTGAGTCAAAAAGGCGGAAAATGCCCTTATTTTGAAGCAAAAGTGAAGAAATTTCCCTTTTTTATGGCGAAAAGGTATACATTCCATTTATTTTCGGGCAAAATGCAGAAATTCCACGTATTTTGGAGCAAAATTGCAGAAATTCCCCTAATTTTGGGGCAAAAAGACAGGAATTCCCCTTATTGGGGGAAAATTGCAGAAATTTCCTCTACTTTGCGGCAAAATTGCAGAAATTTTCTTTATTATGGTGAAAAATTGCAGAAATTTCTTTTATTTTAGGGCAAAATTACAGAAATTTCACTTATTTCAAAAAAAAAGCAAAAATTTTTCTTATTTTGGGGCAAAAAGGCAGAAATTCCAATTATTTTGGGGCAAAAAGGCAGACATTCACCTTATTTTGGGGTAAAATTGCAGAAATTTCACATATTTTGTGGCAAAAGGCAGAAATTCCCCTTTATTGGAGGAAAAAAAACCTGAAATTCCCTTTATTTTGGGGCAAAAACGCAGAAATTTCCCTTATTTTGGGGCAAAAAGCAGACATTTCCCTTATTTTGGTGAAAATTTTTAGAAATTTCACTTATTTCAGGGCAAATATTCAGAAATTCCCCTTATTTTGAGGCAAAAATATCAGTAATTCCGTTTATTTTTGAGGAAAAGGCAGAAATTGCACTTATTTTGAGTCAAAAAGGCTGAAAATCGCCTTATTTTGGTGCAAAAGTGAAGAAATTTCCCTTTTTTATGGCAAAAAGTTATACATTCCCTTTATATTCGGGCAAAAAGGCAGAAATTCCCCGTATTTTGGAGCAAAATTGCAGAAATTCCCCTTATTTTAGGGTAAAACTGCAGAAATTTCACTTATTTCGTGGCAAGATGGCAGAAATTCCCCTTATTTTCGGCGAAAAACGCAGAAAATCCTCGTATTTTGGAGCAAAATTGCAGAAATTCACCTAATTTTGGGGCAAAACATGCAGTAATTTTCTTTATTTTGTGGCAAATAGGCAACAATTCCCCTTATTTTGGGGCAAATGGCAGAAATTCCCATTATTTTAGGGCAAAATTGCAGAAATTTACCTTACTTGGGAGCAAAAAACAAATATTCCCCTTATTTTGGGGCAAAATTGCAGAAATTTGCTTTATTTGGGGGCAAAAAACTGAAATTAACCTTATTTTGCGGCAAAATTGAAGAAATTTGCTTTATTATTGGGGAAAAATTGCAGAAAATTCCCTTATTTTAGGGCAAAAGTGCAGAAATTACACTTATTTCAGAAGAAAAAACAAAAATTTTTCTTATTTTGGGGCAAAAAGGCAACAATTCCCATTATTTTGGGGCAAAAGGCAGAAATTCACCTTATTTTGGGGTTAAATTGCAGAAATTTCACATATTTCATTGCAAAAAACAGAAATTCCCCTTATTTTGAGGTAAAATGCTGAAATTCCCCATATTTTGGTGCAAAAGGCAGAAATTCCCCTTATTTTGGGCCAAAAAAGGAACAAACTTCCCTTATTTTCGGGCAAAATTGCAGAAATTTCATTTATTTCAGGGTAAAAAGTCAGAAATTCCCCTAATTTTGGGGCAAAAAGGAGAAATTTCTTTTATTATGGTACAAAATTAAAGAAATTTTCTTTATTTTGGAACAAAAAGGCAGAAATTCCCCATATTTTGGGGTAAAAGGCAGAAATTCTTCTTATTTTGAGGTAACATGCAGAAATTCTTTTTATTTAGAGGTAAAATGCAGAAATTCCTCTAATATTGGGGAAAAATGCAGAAATTCCTTTTATTTTGGGGCTAAAAGGCAGAAATTTTCTGTATTTTGAAGAAAAATTGCAGAAATTCTCATAATTTTCGGGCAAAAAGGCTGAAATTCTCCTTATTTTTGGGCAAAAAGACAGAAAATCTCTTTTTTTCGTGTGCAAAAATTCAGAAATTCTCAATATTTGGGGCAAAATTGCAGAAATTTCCCTTATTTTGGGGCAAAATTGCAGAAATTTTACTTATTTCAGAGAAAAATGCAGAAATTTCTCTTATTTTGGAACAAAAAGGCAGAAATTTCTTTTATTTTGATACAAAATTTCAGAAATTTTTCTTATTTTGGGTCAAAAGCATAAATTTCCCATATTTTGGGGCAAAAGGCAGAAATTCCACTTATTTTGAGGAAAAAAGGCTGAAATTCCCCTTATTTTGTGGCAAAAAGCAGACATTTCCTTTATTTTAAGGAATAATTTTAGATATTTCACTTATTTCAGGGCAAAAAGTCAGAAATTCTCCTTATTTTGGGGCAAAAAGACAGAAATTCCATTTATTTTTTTGGGAAAAGGCAGAAATTGCACTTATTTTGAGTCAAAAAGGCGGAAAATCGCTTTATTTTGGGGCAAAAGTGAAGAAATTTCCCTTTTTTATGGCAAAAAGATATACATTCCCTTTATTTTCGTGAAAAAAGGCTGAAATTCCCCTTATTTTGGAGCAAAATTGCCGAAATTCCTCTAATTTTGAGGCAAAAACGCAGAAATTCCCCTTATTTTGGGGTAATACTGTAGAAATTTCACTTATTTCGCGGCAAGAAGGCAGAAATTCCTTTTATTTTCGGCCAAAAACGCAGAAAATCCTCGTATTTTGGAGCAAAATTGCAGAAATTCACCTAATTTTGGGGTAAAACATGCAGTAATTTTCTTTATTTTGTGGCAAATAGGCAGAAATTCCTCTTATTTTGGGGCAAATGGCAGAAATTCCCTTTATTTTAGGGCAAAATTGCAGAAATTTCCTTTATTTGAGGACAAAAAACAGAAATTCCCCTTATTTTGGGGCATAATTGCAGAAATTTGCTTTATTTGGGGGCAAAAAACAGAAATTCCCCTTATTTTGTGGCAAAATTGCAGAAATTTGCTTTATTATTTGGGAAATATTGCAGAAAATTCCCTTATTTTAGGGCAAAAGTGCAGAAATTTAAATTATTTCAGAAGAAAAAACAAAAATTTTTTTATTTTGGGGCAAAAAAGCAGAAATTCCCATTATTTTGGGGCAAAAAGGCAGAAATTCACATTATTTTGGGGTAAAATTGCAGAAATTTCACATATTTCTTTGCAAAAAAGCAGAAATTCCCCTTATTTTGAGGTAAAATGCTGAAATTCCCCATATTTTGGGGCAAAAGGCAGACATTCCTCTTATTTTGGGCCAAAAAAGGCACAAATTTCCCTTATTTTCGGGCAAAATTGCAGAAATTTCATTTATTTCAAGGTATAATGTCAGAAATTCCCCTTATTTTGAAGCAAAAAAAGGAAATTTCTTTTATTATGGTACAAAATTGAAGAAATTTTCTTTATTTTGGAACAAAAAGGCAGAAATTCACCATATTTTAGGGTAAAAGGCAGAAATTCTTCTTATTTTGAGGAAAAATGCAGAAATTCCCCTTATTTAGAGGTAAAATGCAGAAATTTCCCTAATATTGGGGAAAAATGCAGAAATACCCTTTATTTTGCGGCTAAAAGGCAGAAATTTTCCGTATTTTGAAGAATAATTGCAGAAATTTTCATAATTTTTGGGCAAAAAGGCTGAAATTCTCCTTATTTTGGGGCAAAATTGCAGAAATTTCCTTTACTGTGGGGCAAAATTGCAGAAATTTCCCTTGTTTTGGGGCAAAATTTCAGAAATTTCCCTTATTTTGGGGCAAAATTGCAGAAATTTCACTTATTTCAGGGAAATAAGGCAGAAATTTCTCTTATTTTGGGGCAAAAATGCAGAAATTTCTTTTATTTTGGTACAAAATTGCAGAAATTTTTCTTATTTTGGGGTAAAAAGACAGAAATTCCCCATATTTTGGGGCAAAAGGCTGAAATTCCCTTTATTTTGAGGAAAAAAGGCTGAAATTCCCCCTATTTTGGGGCAAAAAGGTAGAAATTCCCCTTATTTTGGGGCAAAAAGCAGACATTTCCCTTATTTTGGGGAAAAATTTAGAAATTTCACTTTTTTCAGGGAAAAAAGTCAGAAATTCCCCTTATTTTTGGGCAAAAAGACAGAAATTCCGTTTATTTTTGGGGAAAAGGCAGAAATTGCGCGTATTTTTAGTCAGAAAAGCAGAAAATGCCCTTATTTTGAAGCAAAAGTGAAGAAATTTCCCTTTTTTTATGGCGAAAAGGTATACATTCCCTTTATTTTCAAGCAAAATGAAGAAATTCCACGTATTTTGGAGCAAAATTGCAGAAATTCCCCTAATTTTAGGGCAAAAAGGCAGAAATTCCCCTTATTGGGGGAAAATTGCTAAAATTTCCTTTACTTTGCGGCAAAATTTCAGAAATTTTCTTTATTATGGGGAAAAATTGAAGAACTTTCTTTTATTTTAGGGCAAAATTACAGAAATTTCACTTATTTCAGAAAAAAAAGCAAAAATTTTTCTTATATTGGGGCAAAAAGGCAGAAATTCCAATTATTTTGGGGCAAAAAAGCAGAAATTCACTTTATTTTGAGGTAAAATTGCAGAAATTTCATATATTTCAGCGCAAAAAGGCAGAAGTTCCCCTTATTATGAGGTAAAATGCTGAAATTCCCCATATTTGGGGCAAAAGGCAGAAATTCCCATAATTTTGGGGCAAAAAGGCACAAATTTCCCTTATTTTCGGGCAAAATTGCACAAATTTCATTTATTTCAGTGTAAAAAGTCAGAAATTCCCCTTATTTCAGGGCAAAAAGTAGAAATTTCTTTTATTATGGTACAAAATTGAAGAAATTTTCTTTATTTTGGAACAAAAAGGCAGAAATTCCCCATAATTTGCGGTAAAAGGCAGAAATTCTTCTTATTTTGAAGTAAAATGCAGAAATTCCCCTTATTTAGAGGTAAAATGCAGAAATTTCCCTAATAATGGGGAAAAATGCAGAAATTCCCTTTATTTTGCGGCTAAAAGGCAGAAATTTTCCGTATTTTGAAGAAAAATTGCACAATTTTTCATAATTTTCGGGCAAAAAGTCTGAAATTCTCCTTATTTTGGGGCAAAATTGCAGAAATTTCCTTTACTGTGGGTCAAAATTGCAGAAATTTCCCTTGTTTTGGGGCAAAATTGCAGAAATTTCCATTATTTTGGGGCAAAATTGCAGAAATTTAACTTATTTCAGGGAAATAAGGCAGAAATTTCTCTTATTTTGGGGCAAAAATGCAGAAATTTCTTTTATTTTGGTACAAAATTGCAGAAATTTTTCTTATTTTGGGGTTAAAAAGACAGAAATTCCCCATATTTTGGGGCAAAAGGCAGAAATTCCCCTTATTTTGAGGAAAAAAGGCTGAAATTCCCCCTATTTTGGGCCAAAAAGGCAGAAATTCTCCTTATTTTGGGGCAAAAAGCAGACATTTCCCTTATTTTGGGGAAAAATTTAGAAATTTCACTTTTATCAGGGAAAAAAGTCAGAAATTCCTCTTATTTTTGGGCAAAAAGACAGAAATTCCGTTTATTTTTGGGGAAAAGGCAGAAATTGCACGTATTTTTAGTCAGAAAGGCGGAAAATGCCCTTATTTTGAAGCAAAAGTGAATAAATTTTCCTTTTTTATGGCGAAAAGGTATACATTCCCTTTATTTTCGGGCAAAATGAAGATATTCCACGTATTTTGGAGCAAAATTGCAGAAATTCCCCTAATTTTAGGGCAAAAAGGCAGAAATTCCCCTTATTGGGGGAAAATTGCTAAAATTTCCTTTACTTTGCGGCAAAATTTCAGAAATTTTCTTTATTATGGGGAAAAATTGCAGAACTTTCTCTTATTTTAGGGCAAAATTGCAGAAATTTCACTTATTTCAAAAAAAAAGCAAAAATTTTTCTTATTTTGGGGCAAAAAAGCAGAAATTCCCATTATTTTGGGGCAAAAAGGCATAAATTCACCTTATTTGGGGGTAAAATTGCAGAAATTTCACATATTTCAAGGCAAAGAGGCAGAAATTCCCCTTATTTTGAGGTAAAATTCTGAAATTCCCCATATTTTGGGGCAAAAGGTAGAAATTCCCGTTATTTTGTGGCAAAAAGGCACAAATTTCCCTTATTTTCGGGCAAAATTGCAGAAATTTCATTTATTTCAGGGTAAAAAGTCGAAATTCCTCTTAATTTGATGAAAAAAGGCTGAAATTCCCCTTATTTTGTGGCAAAAGGCAGAAATTCCCCTTATTTTGGGGCAAAAAGCAGACATTTTCCTTATTTTGGAGAAAAATTTTAGAAATTTCACTTATTTCAGGACAAAAAGTCAGAAATTCTCCTTATTTTCTGGCAAAAAGACAGAAATTCCGTTTATTTTTGGGGAAAAGGCAGAAATTGCACTTATTTTGAGTCAAAAAGTCGGAAAATCCTCTTATTTTGGGGCAAAAGTGAAGAAATTTTCCTTTTTTATGGCAAAAAGATATACATTCCCTTTATTTTCGGGCAAAAAGGCAGAAATTCCCCATATTTTGGAGCAAAATTGCAAAAATTCCCCTAATTTTGGGGCAAAAAGGCACAAATTCCTTTTATTTTGGGGTAAAACTGCAGAAATTTCACTTATTTCGCGGCAAAATGGCAGAAATTCCTCTTATTTTCGGCGAAAAAGGCAGAAAATCTTCGTATTTTGGAGCAAAATTGCAGATATTCACCTAATTTTGGGGTAAAACATGCAGTAATTTTCTTTAATTTGTGGCAAAATGGCAGAAATTCTCCTTATTTTGAAAGCAAATGGCAGAAATTCCCTTTATTTTAGGGCAAAATGGCAAAAATTTCCCTTATTTGTAGGCAAAAAACAGAAATTCCCTTTATTTTGGTGCAAAATTGCAGAAATTTCACATATTCCAGGGCAATAAGGCAGAAATTCCCCTTATTTTGAGGTAAAATGCTGAAATTCCCCATATTTTGGGACAAAAGGCAGAAATTCCTTTTATTTTGGGGCAAAAAAGCACAAATTTCCCTTATTTTCGGGCAAAATTGCAGAAATTTCATTTATTTCTGGGTGAAAAGTCAGAAATTCCCATAATATTGGGGCAAAAAGGAGAAATTTCTTTTATTATGGTACAAAATTGAAATAATTTTCTTTATTTTGGAACAAAAAGGCAGAAATTCCCCATATTTTGGGGTAAAAGGCAGAAATTCTTCTTATTTTGAGGTAAAATGCAGAAATTCCTCTTATTTAGAGGTAAAATGCAGAAATTCCCCTAATATTGGGAAAAAATGCAGAAATTCCCTTTTTTTGAGGCTAAAAGGCAGAAATTTTTCGTATTTTGAAGAAAAATTGCAGAAATTCTCATAATTTTCGGGCAAAAAGGCTGAAATTCTCCTTATTATGGGGCAAAAAGAGAGAAAATCTTTTTTTTGGGTGCAAAAAGTCAGAAATCCCCCTTATTTGGGGCAAAATTGCAAAAAATTTATTTACTTTGGAGCAAAATTGCAGAAATTTCCTTTATTTTGGGGCAAAATTGCAGAAATTTCACTTATTTCAGGGAAAAAAGTTAGAATTTTTTTTATTTTGGGGCAATAAGGCAGAAATTTCTTTTATTTTGGTACAAAATTGCAGAAATTTTTTTTATTTTGGGGCAAAAAGGCAGAAATTCCCCGTATTTTGGAGCAAAATTGCAGAAATTCCCTAATTTTAGGGCAAAAAGGCAGAAAATCCCCTTATTTTGGGGTAAAACTGCAGAAATTTCACTTATTTCGTGGCAAAATGGCAGAAATTCCCCTTATTTTTGGCGAAAAAGGCAGAAATTCCTCAATTTTGGAGATAAAATTGCAGAAATTCACCTAATTTTGGGGTAAAACATGCAGTAATTTTCTTTATTTTGGGGCAAAAATGCAGAAATTTCCCTTATTTGGGGGCAAAAAACATAAATTCCCCTTATTTTGGGGCAAAATTGCAGAAATTTCCTTTATTATGGGGAAAAATTGCAGAAATTTCCCTTATTTTAGGACAAAATTGCAGAAATTTCACTTATTCAGAGAAAAAAATAAAAATTTTTCTTATTTTGGGGCGAAAATGCAGAAATTTTCCTTATTTTGGGGAAAAAAGGCAGAAATTCCCCTTATTTTGGAATAAAATTGCAGAAATTTCACATATTTCAGGGCAAAAAGGCAGAAATTCCCCTTATTTTGTGACAAAAAGGCAGAAAATCCCCTTAATTTTGGGCAAAAAGGCAGAAATTCCTTGTATTTTGGAGCAAAATTGCAGAAATTCCCCTAATATTGGGGCAAAAAGGCAGAAGTTCCCCTTATTTTCGAAGAAAGAGGCAGAAATTCCCTGTATTTTGAAGCAAAATTGCAGAAACTCCCCTAATTTTGGGGCAAAAAGGCAGAAATTCCCTTTATTTTGGGACAAAAATACAGAAATTCTCCTTATTTCGGGTCAAAAAGTCAGAAAATTTTCTTATTTTGGTGCAAAATTGACAAAATTTCCCTTATTTTGGGGCAAAATTGCAGAAATCTCCCTTATTTTGGGGCAAAATTGGAGAAATTTTATTTATTTTGGTACAGAATTGCGGAAATTTTTTTTTATTTTGTGGCAAGAAGGCAGAAATTTTTTATATTTTGTGGCAAAAAGGCACAAATTTTTCTTATTTTCGGGCAAAATTGCAGAAATTTCATTTATTTTAGGACAAAAAATCAAAATTCCTTTTATTTTGGGGCAAAAAGCAGAAATTTCTTTTATTTTGGTACAAAATTGAAGAAATTTTCCCTATTTTGTAACAAAAAGGCAGAAATTCCCCTTATTTTGAGGTAAAAAGGCGGAAATTCCCCTTATTTTGGGGCAAAAAGGCAGAAATTTCCTTTACTTTGTGGCAAAAAGGCAGAAATTCCCTTTATTTTGGGGCAAAATTGCAAAAATTTCACTTTTTCAGGGCCAAAAGTCAGAAATTTGCCTTATTTTGTGGCAAAAAGCAGAAATTCCCCTAATTTTGGGGCCAAAACCAGAAATTTCCCTTATTTTGGGCTAAAATTGCGGAAATTTCAAATATTTCAGGGCAAAAAGGCAGAAATTCCACTTAATTTCGGGCTATAAGGCAGAAATTCCCTGTATTTTGGAGCAAAATTTCACAAATTCCCCTAATTTTGAGGGAAAATGCAGAAATACACATTATTTTGGAGCAAAAAGATAGAAATTCTCCTTATTTTAGGGCAAAAAGTCAGAAATTCCCCTTATTTTGGGGCAAAATGGCAAAAATTTCTTTTAATTTGTGGCAAAATTGCAGAAATTTTTCTTATTTTGGTCAAAATTGCAGAAATTTCACTTATTTCAGGGAAAGAAGACAGAAATTTCTCTTGTTTTGGGGCAAAAGGGCTGAAATTTCTTTTATTTTGGTATAAAATTGCAGAAATTTTCTTTATTTTGGTGCAAAAATGCAGAAATTCCCCATATTTTGGGGCAAAAAGGCAGAGATTACCCTTATTATGAGGAAAAAGGCTGAAATTCCCCTTATTTTGGGGCAAAAAAAAAGAAATTCCCATTATTTTGTGGCAAAAAGGCAGAAAATTCTTTTATTTTGGAACAAAATTGCACAAATATCACTTATTTCAGGGCAAAATTCAAAAATTCCTTTTATTTTGTGGCAAAAAGACAGAAATTCCGTTTATATTTGGGTAAAAAGGCAGAAATTTCACTTATTTTGAGGTAAAAAGGCAGAAATTCCTCTTATTTTGGGGCAAAAATGAAGAAATTTTCCTTTTTTGTGGCAAAAGGTATACATTCCCCTTATTTTCGGGCAAAAAAGCAGAAATTCCCCGTATTTTGGAGCAAAATTGCAGAAATTCCCCTAGTTGTGGGGCAAAAAGGCAGAAATTCCCTATATGTTGGGGCAAAAAACAGAAATTCTCCTTATTTTGGGGAAAAACTCAGAAATTCCACTTATTTTGGGGCAAAATTCCAGAAATTTCCTTTATTTTGTGGCAAAATTGCAGAAATTTTCCTTATTTTGGGGCAAAATTGCAGAAATTTCACTTATTTCAGGAAAAAAGGCAGAAATTTTCTTTATTTTAGGGCAAAAAGGCAGAAATTCTTAATATTTTGTGGCAAAAATGCAGAAATTCCCCTTATTTTGAAATAAAAAGGCTAAAATTTCCCTTATTTGTGTGCAAAAAGGCAGAAATTTTCCTTATTTTTGGGCAAAATTGAAGAAATTGCACTTTTTTCAGGGTAATAAATCAGAAATTTTCCTTATTTTGGGGCAAAAAGACAGAAATTCCCTTTGTTTTGGGGGAAATATACAGAAATTCCACTTATTTAGAGGCAAAAAGGCAGAAATTCCTCTTATTTTGGGGCAAAAATGAAGAAAATTCCCTTTTTTATGGCAAAAAGTTATGCATTCCCCTTATTTTCGGGCAAAAAGGCAGAAATTCCCTGTATTTTGGAGCAAAATTGCAGAAATTCCCCTTATTTCAAGGTAAAAAGCTGAAATTCCCCTTATTTGGGGGCAAAAGCAGAAATTTTTCTTATTTTGGGGCAAAATTGAAGAAATTTAACTTATTTCAGGGTAATAAGTCAGAAATTCCCCTTATTTTGGGGCAAAAAAGAGAGAAATTCCCTTTGTTTTAAGGGAAAAATACAGAAATTCCATTTATTTAGTGACAAAAAGGCAGAAATTCCCTTTATTTTTGGGCAAAAATGAAGAAATTTCCCTTTTTTATGGCAAAAAGGTATGCATTCCCCTCATTTTCGGGCAAAAAGGCAGAAATTTCCCGTATTTTGGAGCAAAATTGCAGAAATTCCCTTAATTTTGGAGCAAAAGGCAGAAATTCCCTTTATTTTTGGGCAAAAATCAGAAATTCCCCTTATTTAGGGGCAAAATTCCAGAAATTTCTTTTATTTTGGGGCAAAATGGAAGAAATTTACCTTATTTTGGGGCAAAATTGCAGAAATTTACTGTATTTGGGGCAAAATTGCAGTAATTTCACTTATTTTCAGGTAAAAAGGCTGAAATTTCCTTTTTGGGGGGCAAAAAGGGAGAAATTCCCTTTTTCGGGGCTAAATTGCAGATATTTTCCTTATTTGGAGCAAAAAGGCAGAAATTCCTTATATTTTTGGGCAAAAAGGCAGAAATTCCCATTATTTTGAGGTAATAAGGCAGAAATTTCCCTTATTTTGGGGCAAAAAGGCAGAAATTCTCTTTATTTTGGGATAAAATTGCAGAAATTTCAAATATTTCAGGGCAAAATGGCAGAAATTCCCCTTATTTTGTGGAAAAAAATGAAATCCCTAATTTTTGGCTAAAATTGCAGATATTTCACTTATTTTGTGACAAAAAGCCAGAAATACCATTTAATTTCGGGCAAAAAGGCAGAAATGACCCGTATTTTGGGGAGAAAAGGCACAAATTTCCCTTATTTTCGGGCAAAATTGCAGAAGTTTCATTTATTTCAGGGTAAAAAGTCAGAAATTCCCCTTATTTTGGGGCAAAAAGCAGAAATTTCTTTTATTATGGTACAAAATTGAAGAAATTTTCCTTATTTTGGAACAAAAAGGCAGAAATTCCCCATATTTTGGGGCAAAATGCAGAAATTCCCCTTATTTAGAGGTAAAATGAAGAAATTCCCCTAATATTGGGAAAAAATGCAGAAATTCCCTTTATTTTGGGGGCTAAAAGGCAGAAATTCCCCGTATTTTGAAGCAAAATTGCATAAATTCTCATAATTTTAGGGCAAAAAGGCTGAAATTCTTTTTATTTTGGTGCAAAAAAAAGAAAATCTCCGTTTTTCGAGGGCAAAAAGTCAGAAATTCCCCTTATTTGGGGCAAAATTGCAGAAATTTCCTTTACTTTGTGGCAAAATTGCAGAAATTTTCTTTATTATGGGGCCAAATTGTAGTAATTTCACATATTTCAGGGAAAAAAGGCAGAAATTTCTCTTATTTTGGGGCAAAAATGCAGAAATTTCTTTTATTTTGGTACAAAATTGCAGAAATTTTTTATATTTTGGGGCAAAAACTCAGAAATTCCTCATACTTTGGGGCAAAAGGCAGAAATTCCCCTTATTTTGAGGAAAACAGGCTGAAATTCCCCTTATTTTGGGGCAAGAAGGCAGAAATTCCCCGTATTTTGGGGCAAAAAGCAGACATTTCCCTTATTTTGGGGAAAATTTCAGAAATTTAACTTATTTAAGGGCAAAAAGTCAGAAATTCAACTTATTTTGGGGCAAAAAGACAAAAATTCCGTTTATTTTTGGGGAAAAGTAAGAAATTGCACTTATTTTGAGGCAAAAAGGCGGAAAATCCCCTTATTTTGGGGTAAAAATGAAGAAATTTCCCTTTTTATGGCAAAAAGGAATACACTCCCTTTATTTTCGGGCAAAAAGGCAGAAATTCCCCATATATTGCAGCAAAATTGCAGAAATTCCCCTAATTTTAAGGCAAAAAGGCAGAAATTCCCCTTATTTTGGGGTAAAACTGCAGAAATTTCACTTATTTCACGGCAACATTGCAGAAATTCTCCTTATTTTCGGCGAAAAAGGCAGAAAATCCCCGTATTTTGGAGCAAAATTGCAGAAATTCACCTAATTTTGGTGTAAAACATGCAGTAATTTTCTTTGTTTTGGGGCAAAAATGCAGAAATTCCCCTTATTTTGGGGCAAAAGGCAGAAATTCCCCTTATTTTAGAAGAAAATTGCTGAAATTTCCCTTATATGGGGACAAAAAACAGAAATTCCTTTTATTTTGGGGCAAAATTGCAGAAAAATTCCTTTATTATGGGGAAAAATTGCAGAAATTTCTTTTATTTTAAGGCAAAATTGCAGAAATTTCACTTATTTCAGAGAAAAAAAGCAAAAATTTTTATTTTGGGGTAAAAAGGCAGAAATTCCCATTTTTTTGGGAAAAAAAGGCAGAAATTCACCTTATTTTGGGGTAAAATTGCAGACATTTCACATATTTCAGGGCAAAAAGGCAGAAATTTCCATTATTTGGGAGCAAAAAGGCAGAAATTCCCTTTATTTGGGGATAAAATTGCAGAAATTTCTATTGTTTGGGGGAAAAAAGGCAGAAAATCCCCTTAATTTCGGGCAAAAAGGCAGAAATTCCTTGTATTTTGAAGAAAAATTCCAGAAATTCCCCTAATATTGGGGCAAAAATGCAGAAATTCCCTTTATTTGGGGTAAATCGGCATAAGTTCCCCTTATTTTCGGGAAAAGAGGCAGAAATTTTCTGTATTTTGAAGCAAAATGCAGAAACTCCCCTAATTTTGTGGCAAAAAGGAAGAAATTCCCTTTATTTTGAGGCAAAAATACAGAAACTCTTCTTATTTCGGGGAAAATATCAGAAATTTCCCTTATTTTGGGGCAAAATTTTAGAAATTTCTTTTATTTTGGTACAGACTTGCAGAAATTTTTCTTATTTTGTGGCAAAAAGGCAGAAATTCCCCATATTTTGGTGCAAAAAGGCTGAAATTCCTATTATTTTGAGGTAAAATCCTGAAATTCCCCATATTTTGGGGCAAAAGTGCAGAAATTCCCATCATTTGGGGCAAAAAAACACAAATTTCCCTTATTTTCGGGCAAAATTGCAGGAATTTCATTTATTTCAGGGCAAAAAGTCAGAAATTACTTTTATTTTGGGGCAAAAAGCAGAAATTTCTCTTATTTTGATACAAAATTGTAGAAATTTTTCTTATTTTGGAACAAAAAGGCAGAAATTACCCATATTTTGGGGCAAAAGGCAGAAATTCCCCTTATTTTGAGGTAAAAAGGCTGAAATTCCCATTATTTTGGGGCAAAAAGGCAGAAATTCTTTTTACATTGTGGCAAAAAGGTAGAAATTCCCGTTAATTGGGGCAGAAAAGCAGAAATTGTCCTTATTTAAGGGCAATAGGGCAGAAATTCCCCATATTTTGTGGCAAAAAGGCAGAAATTCCCCTTATTTGGAGGTAAAATGCTGAAATTCATATTATTTTCGGCAAAAAGGCAGAAATTCCTGTTATGTTGGGGCAAAATTGCAGAAATTTCAATTATTTCAGGGCAAAAAGTGAGAAATTTGCCTTATTTTGGGGCTAAAAGCAGAAATTCCCCTAATTTTGGGGCCAAAAACAGAAATTCCCCTTATTTTGGGGTAAAATGGCAGAAATTTCAAATATTTCAGGGCAAAAAGGCAGAAATATCACTTTATTTCGGGCAATAACGCAGAAATTCCCCGTATTTTAAAGCTAAATTTCAGAAATTCCCCTTATATTGGTGCAAAAATGCAGAAATTCCCTTTTTTTTGTGCAATAAGGCAGATTTCCCCGTATTTTGAAGCAAAATTGCACCTATTCCCCTAATTTTGAGGGAAAATGCAGAAATTCACATTATTTTGGGGCAAAAAGACAGAAATTCTCCTTATTTCAGGGCAAAAAGTCAAAAATTCCCCTTATTTTGTGGCAAAGTTGCAGAAATTTCCTTTATTTTGGGGCAAAATTGCAGAAATTTCATTATTTTGGGGCAAAATTGCAGAAAATTCACTTATTTCAGAGAAAAAACACAGAAATTTCTCTTATTTTGGGGCTAAAGGGCAGAAATTTCTTTTATTTTGGTACAAAATTGAGGCAAAAATGTAGAAATTCCCCATATTTTGGGGCAAAAAGCCAGAGATTCCCCTTATTATGAGGTAAAATGCTGAAATTCCCCTTATTTTGGGGAAAAAAGACAGAAATTCCCTTTATTTTGTGGCAAAAACGCAGAAATTTTTCTTATTTTGGGGCAAAATTGCAGAAATTTCACTTATTTCAGGGCAAAATTTAAAAAATTATTTTTATTTTGGGGCAAAAAGACAGAAATTCTGTTTATTTTTGGGTAAAAAGGCAGAAATTTCACTTATTTTGAGGTAAGAAGGCAGAAATTCCTCTTATTTGGGGGTAAAAATGAAGAAATTTCCCTTTTTTGTGGCAAAAGGTATACATTCCCTTTATTTTCGGGCAAAAAAGCAGATATTCCTCGTATTTTGGAGCACAATTGCAGAAAATCCCCTAATTGTGGAACAAAAAGTCAGAAAATCCTTATATGTTCGGTCAAAAAGTCAGAAATTCTCCTTATTTTGGGGCAAAACTCAGAAATTCCACTTATTTTGGGGCAAAATTCCAGAATTTTTCCTTATTTGGGGGCAAAATTGCAGAAATTTCACTTATTTTGGGGCAAAATTGAAGAAATTTCACTTATTTCAGGGAAAAAAGGTGGAAATTTTCCTTATTTTGGGGCAAAAAGGTAGAAATTCCTAATATTTTGTAGCAAAAATGCAGAAATTCCCCTTATTTTTAGGTAAAAAGGCTAAAATTCCCCTTATTTGGGGGCAAAAAGGCAGAAATTTCCCTTATTTTGGGACAAAATTGCAGAAATTTCACTTATTTCAGGGTAATAAGTCAGAAATTCCCCTTATTTTGGGGCAAAAAAGACAGAAATTCCCTTTGTTTTGGGGGAAAAAGACAGAAATTCCACTTATTTAGAGGCAAAAATGCAGAAATTCCTCTTATTTTGAAGCAAAAATGAAGAAATTTCCCTTTTTTATGGCAAAAAGGTATGCTTTCCCCTTATTTTCAGGCAGAAAGGCAGAAATTCCCCGTATTTTGGAGCAAAATTGCAGAAATTCCCCTAATTGTGGGGCAAAAAGGCAGAAATTCCCTATATGTTGGGGCAAAAAGACAGAAATTCTCTTTATTTTGGGGCAAAACTCAGAAATTCCACTTATTTTGGGGAGAAATTGCAGGAATTTACCTTATTTTATGGCAAAGTTGCAGAAATTTTCCTTAGTTGGGGCAAAATTGCAGAAATTTCACTTATTTTCAGGTAAAAGGATGACATTTCCTTTATTTTGGGGCAAAAAGGTAGAAATTCCCCTTATTTTGGGGCAAAATTGCAGAAATTTTCCTTATTTTGGGGCAAAAAGGCAGAAATTCCTTATATTTTGGGACAAAAAGGCAGAAATTCCTCTTATTTTGAGGTATAAGGCTGAAATTCCCCTTATTTTGGGGCAAAAAGGCAGAAATTCCCTTTATTTTGGGGTAAAATTGCAGAAATTTCAAATATTTCAGGTCAAAATGGCAGAAATTTTTCTTATTTTGGGTCAAAAAGATGAAATCCCTAATTATTGGCTAAAATTGCAGAAATTTCACCTATTTCTGGACAATAAGGCAGAAATTCCACTCAAATTCGGGCAAAAAGGCAGAAATGACCCATATTTTAGAGCAAAACTAGAGAAATTCTCCTAATATTGGTGCAAAAATGTAGAAATTTCCTTTATTTAGGAGGGAAAAATGCAGAAATTCCCCATATTTTGGTGCAAAACGGCTGAAATTCTTCTTATTATGAGGTAAAATGTTGAAATTCCCCATATTTTGGGAGAAAAGGCAGAAATTCTTCTTATTTTGAGGCAAA
Organism: Micromys minutus; assembly: GCF_963924665.1. Lineage (NCBI taxonomy): Eukaryota > Metazoa > Chordata > Mammalia > Rodentia > Muridae > Micromys > Micromys minutus. Next base: position 6,269,718 of record NW_027667467.1, on the reverse strand, counting down.
AAGGCAGAAATCCCCCTTATTTTCAAGCAACATTGCAGAAATTTCATTTATTTTACGGCAAAAAGTCAGAAATTCCCCTTATTTTGGGGCAAAAAACAGAAATTTCTTTTATTATGGTACAAAATTAAAAAAATTTTCCTTATTTTGGAACATAAAGGCAGAAATTTTCCATATATTGGGGCAAAATGCAGAAATTATTCTTATTTTGAGGTAAAATGCAGAAATTCCCTTTATTTTAGGGCTAAAAGGCAGAAATTCCCCGTATTTTGAAGCAAAATTGCAGAAATTCTCATAATTTTCGGGCAAAAAGGCAGAAATTTTCCTTATTTTGTGGCCAAAAGGCAGAAAATCCCCTTTATTCGGGAGGAAAAAGTCAGAAAATACCCTTATTTTGGGGCAAAATTGCAGAAATTTCCTTTACATTGGGGCAAAATTGCAGAAATTTTCCATATTTTGGGGCAAAATTGCAGAAATTTCACTTATTTCAGGGAAAAAAGGCAAAAATTTCTCTTATTTTGGGGCAAAAAGCAGATTTTTTTTTATTTTGGTACAAAATTGCAGAAATTTTTCTTATTTTGGGGCAAAAAGACGAAAATTGCACTTATTTTGAGTCAAAAATGCAGAAAATCCCCTTATTTTGGGGCAAAAGTGAAAAATTTCCCTTTTTTATTAGAAAAAGTTATACATTCCCTTTATTTTCAAGCAAAAAGGCAGAAATTCCCCATATTTTGGAGCAAAATTGCATAAATTCTCCGAATTTTGGGGCAAAAAGGCAGAAATTCCCCTTATTTTGGGGTAAAACTGCAGAAATTTCACTTATTTCGCGGCAAAATGGCAGAAATTCTTCTTATTTTCGGCGAAAAAGGCAGAAAATCCTTGTATTTTGGAGCAAAATTGCAGAAATTCACCTAATTTTGGGGTAAAACATGCAGTAATTTTCTTTATTTTGTGGCAAAAAGGCAGAAATTTTTCTTATTTTGGGGCAAATGGCAGAAATTCCCCTTATTTTAGGGCAAAATTGCAGAAATTTCCCTTATTTGGGAGCAAAAAACAGAAATTCCCCTTATTTTGCGGCATAATTGCAGAAATTTGCTTTATTATGGGGAAAAATTGCAGAAATTTCCCTTATTTTAGGGCAAAATTGCAGAAATTTCACTTATTTCAGAAAAAAAAGCAAAAATTTTTATTATTTTAGGGAAAAAAGGCAGAAATTCTCATTATTTTGGGGCAAAAAGGCAGAAATTCACCTTATTTTGGGGTAAAATCGCAGAAATTTCACATATTTCAGGGCAAAAATGCAGAAATTCCGCTTATTTTGAGGTAAAATGCTGAAATTCCCCAATTTTGGGGCAAAAGGCAGAAATTACCCTTATTTTGGGGCAAAAAGGCACAAATTTTCCTTATTTTCGGGCAAAATTGCAAAAATTTCATTTATTTCAAGGTAAAAAGTCAGAAATTCCCCTTATTTTGGGGCAAAAAAAAAGGAATTTTTTTTATTATGGTACAAAATTGAAGAAATTTTCTTTATTTTGGAACAAAAAAGCAGAAATTCCCCATATTTTGTGGTAAAAGGCAGAAATTCTTCTTATTTTGAGGGAAAATGCAGAAATTCCCCTTATTTAGAGGTAAAATGTAGAAATTCCCCTAATATTGGGGAAAAATGCAGAAATTCCCTTTATTTTGGGGCTAAAAGGCAGAAATTCCCCATATTTTGAAGCAAAATTGCAGAAATTCTCATAATTTTCGGGCTATAAGCCTGAAATTCTCTTTATTTTGGGGCAACAAGACAGAAAATCTCCTTTTTTTGAGTGCAAAAATTCAAAAGTTCTTCTTATTTGGGGCAAAATTGCAGAAATTTCCTCTACTTTGGGGCAAAATTGCAGAAATTTCCCTAATTTTGGGGCAAAATTGCAGAAATTTCACTTATTTCAGGGAAAAAAGGCAGAAATTTCTCTTATTTTGGGGCAAAACGGCAGAAATTTTCTTTATTTTGGTACAAAACTGCAGAAATTTTTCTTATTTTGGGGCAAAAAGGCAGAAATTCCCCTTATTTTGAGGTAAAAAGGCTGAAATTTCCCTTATTTGGTGGCAAAAAGGCAGAAATTCTCCTTATTTTGAGGCATAAAGCAAACATTTCCCTTATTTTGGGAAAAAATTTTAGAAATTTCACTTATTTCAGGGCAAAAAGTCATAAATTCCCCTTATTTTGGGGCAAAAAGCAGAAATTTCTTTTATTATGGTACAAAATTGAAGAAATTTTCCTTATTTTGGAACAAAAAGGCAGAAATTCCTTATATTTTGAGGTAAAAGGCAGAAATTCTTCTTATTTTGAGGTAATATGCAGACATTCCCTTTATTTTGGGGCTAAAAGGCAGATATTCTCCGTATTTTGAAGCAAAATTGCAGAAATTCTCATAATTTTCAGGCAAAAAAGCAGATATTCTCCTTATTTTGGGGCAAAAAGACAGAATATCCCCTTTTTTCAGGAGAAAAATGTCAGAAAATCCCTTTATTTTGGGGCAAAATTGCAGAAAATTCCTTTACATTGGGGCAAAATTGCCGAATTTTTTTTATTTTGGGGCAAAATTGCAGAAATTTCACTTATTTCATTAAAAAAAAGGCAAAAATTTCTCGTATTTTGGGGTAAAATGGCAAAAATTTCTTTTATTTTGGTACAAAATTGCAGAAATTTTTCTTATTTTGGGGCAAAAAAGGAGAAATTCCCCTTATTTTGGGGAAAAAGCCATAAATTCCCCATATTTTGGGGCAAAAGCAGACATTTCTCTTATTTTGGGGAAAAATTTTAGAAATTTCACTTATTTCAGGGCATAAAGACAGAAATTCTCCTTATTTTGCGGCAAAAAGACAGAAATTCCGATTATTTTTGGGGAAAAGGCAGAAATTGCACTTATTTTGAGTCAAAAAGGCGGAAAATCACCTTATTTTGGGGCAAAAGTGAAGAAATTTCCCTTTTATATTGCAAAAAGGTATACATTCCCTTTATTTTCGGGCAAAAAGGCAGAAATTCCCCGTATTTTGGAGCAAAATTGCAGAAATTCCCCTAATTTTGGGGCAAAAAAGCAGAAATTCCCCTTATTTCGGGGTAAAACTGCAAAAATTTCACTTATTTCGTGGCAAGATGGCAGAAATTCCTCTTATTTTCAGGGAAAAACGCAGAAAATCCTCGTATTTTGGAGCAAAATTGCATAAATTCACCTAATTTTGGAGTAAAACATGCAGTAATTTTCTATATTTTCTGGCAAAAAAGCAGAAATTCCCCTTATTTTGGGCAAATGGCAGAAATTTCCTTTATTTTAGGGCAAAATTGGAGAAATTTCCCTTATTTGTGTGAAAAAACCAGAAATTCCCCTTTATTTTGGGGCATAATTGCAGAAATTTGCTTTATTATGGAGAAAAATTGCAGAAATTTCCCTTTTTTAGGGCAAAATTGAAAAAATTCCAGTTATTTCAGAAAAAAAAAGCAAAAATTTTTCTTATTTTTTGGCAAAAAGGCAGAAATTCCCATTATTTTGGGGCAAAAAGGCAGAAATTCACCTTATTTTGGAATAAAATTGCAGAAATTTCACATATTTTAGGGCAAAAAGGCAGAAATTCCCTTTATTTTGAGGTAAAAGGCTGAAATTCCCCATATTTATGGCAAAAGGCAGAAATTCCCCTTATTTTAGGGCAAAAAGCCACAAATTTTCCTTATTTTGGGGCAAAATTGCAAAAATTTCATTTATTTCAGGGTAAAAAGTCAGAAATTCCCCTTATTTTGGGGCAAAAAGGATAAATTTTTTTTATTATGGTACAAAATTGAAGAAATTTTCTTTATTTTGGAACAAAAAGGCAGAAATTCCCCATATTTTGTGGTAAAAGGCAGAAATAGTTCTTATTTTGAGGTAAAATGCAGAAATTCCCCTTATTTAGAGGTAAAATGTAGAAATTCCCCTAATATTGGGGAAAAATGCAGAAATTCCCTTTATTTTGGGGCTAAAAGGCAGAAATTTTCCGTATTTTGAAGAAAATTGCAGAAATTCTCATAATTTTCGGGCTAAAAGGCTGAAATTCTCCTTATTTTGAGGCAAAAAGACAGAAAATCTCCTTTTTTCTAGTGCAAAAATTCAGAAATTCCCCTTTTTTGAGGCAAAATTGCAGAAATTTCCTTTACTTTGGGTCAAAATTGCAGAAATTTCCCTTATTTTGGGGCAAAATTGCAGAAATTTCACTTATTTAAAAGAAAAAAAGGCAGAAATTTCTTTTATTTTGGTCCAAAAGGCAAAAATTTCTTTTATTTTGGTACAAAATTGCAGAAATTTTTCCTATTTTGGGGCAAAAAGGCAGAAATTCCCCTTATTTTGAGGTAAAAAGGCTGAAATTCCCCTTATTTGGGGGCAAAAAGGCAGAAATTCTCCTTATTTTGAGGCAAAAAGAAAACATTTCCCTTATTTTGGGGAAAAATTTTAGAAATTTCACTTATTTCAGCGCAAAAAGTCAGAAATTCCCCTTATTTTGGGGCAAAAAGCAGAAATTTCTTTTATTATGGTACAAAATTGACGAAATTTTTCTTATTTTGGAACAAAAATGCAGAAATTCTTCATATTTTGGAGCAAAATGCAGAAATTATTCTTATTTTGAGGTAAAATGATGAAATTCCCATTATTTTGGGGCTAAAAGGCAGAAATTCCCCGTATTTAGGGGCAAAAAGCAGACATTTCTCTTATTTTGGGGAAAAATTTTAGAAATTTCACTTATTTCAGGGCATAAAGTCAGAAATTTTCCTTAATTTGCGGCAAAAAGACAGAAATTCCGTTTATATTTGGGGAAAAGGCAGAAATTGCACTTATTTTGAGTCAAAAAGGCGGAAAATCACCTTATTTTGGGGCAAAAGTGAAGAAATTTCCCTTTTTTATGGCAAAAAGTATACATTGCCTTCATTTTCGGGCAAAAAGGCAGAAATTCCCCGTATTATGGAGCAAAATTGCAGAAATTCCCCTAATTTTGGGGCAAAAAGGCAGAAATTCCCCTTTATTTTGGGGTAAAACTGCAGAAATTTCACTTATTTCGCGGCAAGATGGCAGAAATTCCCCTTATTTTCGGCGAAAAACGCAGAAAATCCTCGTATTTTCGAGCAAAATTGAAGAAATTCACCTAATTTTGGGGTAAAACATGCAGTAATTTTCTATATTTTGTGGCAAAAAGGCAGAAATTCCACTTATTTTGGGTCAAATGGCAGGAATTCCCCTTATTTTAGGGCAAAATTGCAGAAATTTCTCATATTTGTTGGCAAAAAACAGAACTTCCCCTTATTTTGGGGCAAAATTGCAGAAATTTGCTTTATTATGGGGAATAATGGCAGAAATTTCCCTTATTTTAGACCAAAATTGCAGAAATTTCACTTATTTTTTAAAAAAAAGCAAAAATTTTTCTTATTTTGGGGCAAAAATGCAGAAATTCCTATTATTTTGAGGTAAAATGCTGAAATTCCCCTTATTTTGGGGCAAAAAGAAGAAATTTCACTTATTTCAGGGAAAAAGGCAGAAATTTCTTTTATTTTGGGGCAAAAGACAAAAATTTCTTTTATTTTGGTACAAAATTGCAGAAATTTTTCCTATTTTGGGGCAAAAAATCAGAAATTTCTTTTATTTTGAGGTAAAAAGGCTGAAATTCCCATTATTTGGGGGCAAAAAGGCAGAAATTCTCCTAATTTTGAGGCAAAAAGAAAACATTTCCCTTATTTTGGGGAAAAATTTTAGAAATTTCACTTATTTCAGGGCAAAAATTCAGAAATTCCCCTTATTTTGGGGCAAAAAGCAGAAATTTCTTTTATTATGGTACAAAATTGACGAAATTTTCTTTATTTTGGAACAAAAAGGCAGAAATTCTCCACATTTTGGAGCAAAATGCAGAAATTATTCTTATTTTGAGGTAAATGCAGAAATTCACTTTATTTTCGAGCTAAAAGGCAGAAATTCCCCGTATTTAGGGGCAAAAAGCAGACATTTCTCTTATTTTGGGGAAAAATTTTATAAATTTCACTTATTTCAGGGCATAAAGTCAGAAATTTTCCTTATTTTGCGGCAAAAAGACAGAAATTCCGTTTATTTTTGGGGAAAAGGCAGAAATTGCACTTATTTTGAGTCAAAAAGGCGGAAAATCACCTTATTTTGGGGCAAAAGTGAAGAAATTTCCCTTTTTTATGGCAAAAAGTATACATTCCCTTTATTTTCGGGCAAAAAGGCAGAAATTCCCCATATTTTGGAGCAAAATTGCAGAAATTTCTCTAATTTTGGGGCAAAAAGGCAGAAATTCCCCTTATTTTGGGGTAAAACTGCAGAAATTTCACTTATTTTGCGGCAAGATGGCAGAAATTCCCCTTATTTTCGGTGAGAAACGCAGAAAATCCTCGTATTTTGGAGCAAAATTGCAGAAATTCACCTAAATTTGGGGTAAAACATGCAGTAATTTTCTATATTTTGTGGCAAAAAGGCAGAAATTCCACTTATTTTGGGTCAAATGGCAGGAATTCTCCTTATTTTAGGGCAAAATTGCAGAAATTTCTCATATTTGTTGGCAAAAACCAGAAATTCCCCTTATTTTGGGGCAAAATTGCAGAAATTTCCCTTATTTTGGGGCAAAAATGCAGAAATTTCACTTATTTTAGGGAAAAAGGCAGAAATTTCTTTTATTTTGGGGCAAAAGGCAAAAATTTCTTTTATTTTGGTACAAAATTGCAGAAATTTTTCCTATTTTGGGGCAAATAAGCAGAAATTCCTTTTATTTTGAGGTAAAAAGGCTGAAATTCTCCTTATTTGGGGGCAAAAATACAGAAATTCTCCTAATTTTGAGGCAAAAAGAAAACATTTCCCTTATTTTGGGGAAAAATTTTAGAAATTTCACTTATTTTAGGGCAAAAAGTCAGAAATTCCCCTTATTTTGGGGCAAAAAGCAGAAATTTCTTTTATTATGGTACAAAATTGACGAAATTTTCCTTATTTTGGAACAAAAAGGCAGAAATTCTCCATATTTTGGAGCAAAATGCAGAAATTATTCTTATTTTGAGGTAAATGCAGAAATTCCCTATATTTTCGAGCTAAAAGCAGAAATACCCCGTATTTAGGGGCAAAAAGCAGACATTTCTCTTATTTTGGGGAAAAATTTTATAAATTTCACTTATTTCAGGGCATAAAGTCAGAAATTTTCCTTATTTTGCGGCAAAAAGACAGAAATTCCGTTTATTTTGGGGGAAAAGGCAGAAAATGCACTTATTTTGAGTCAAAAAGGCGGAAAATCACCTTATTTTGGGGCAAAAGTGAAGAAATTTCCCTTTTTTATGGCAAAAAGTATACATTCCCTTTATTTTCGGGCAAAAAGGCAGAAATTCCCCGTATTTTGGAGCAAAATTGCAGAAATTTCTCTAATTTTGGGGCAAAAAGGCAGAAATTCCCCTTATTTTGGTGTAAAACTGCAGAAATTTCACTTATTTTGCGGCAAGATGGCAGAAATTCCCCTTATTTTCGGTGAGAAACGCAGAAAATCCTCGTATTTTGGAGCAAAATTGCAGAAATTCACCTAAATTTGGGGTAAAACATGCAGTAATTTTCTATATTTTGTGGCAAAAAGGCAGAAATTCCACTTATTTTGGGTCAAATGGCAGGAATTCTCCTTATTTTAGGGCAAAATTGCAGAAATTTCTCATATTTGTTGGCAAAAACCAGAAATTCCCCTTATTTTGGGGCAAAATTGCAGAAATTTCCCTTATTTTGGGGCAAAAATGCAGAAATTTCACTTATTTTAGGGAAAAAGGCAGAAATTTCTTTTATTTTGGGGCAAAAGGCAAAAATTTCTTTTATTTTGGTACAAAATTGCAGAAATTTTTCCTATTTTGGGGCAAAAAAGCAGAAATTCCCCTTATTTTGAGGTAAAAAGGCTGAAATTCCCCTTATTTGGGGGCAAAAAGGCAGAAATTCTCCTAATTTTGAGGCAAAAAGAAAACATTTCCCTTATTTTGGGGAAAAATTTTAGAAATTTCACTTATTTCAGGGCAAAAAGTCAGAAATTCCCCTTATTTTGGGGCTAAAAGCAGAAATTTCTTTTATTATGGTACAAAATTGACGAAATTTTCCTTATTTTGGAACAAAAAGGCAGAAATTCTCCATATTTTGGAGCAAAATGCAGAAATTATTCTTATTTTGAGGTAAATGCAGAAATTCCCTTTATTTTCGAGCTAAAAGGCAGAAATTCCCCGTATTTAGGGGCAAAAAGCAGACATTTCTCTTATTTTGGGGAAAAATTTTATAAATTTCACTTATTTCAGGGCATAAAGTCAGAAATTTTCCTTATTTTGCGGCAAAAAGACAGGAATTCCGTTTATTTTTGGGGAAAAGGCAGAAATTGCACTTATTTTGAGTCAAAAAGGCGGAAAATCACCTTATTTTGGGGCAAAAGTGAAGAAATTTCCCTTTTTTATGGCAAAAAGTATACATTCCCTTTATTTTCGGGCAAAAAGGCAGAAATTCCCCGTATTTTGGAGTAAAATTGCAGAAATTCCCCTAATTTTGGGGCAAAAAGGCAGAAATTCCTCTTATTTTGTGGTAAAACTGTAGAAATTTCAATTATTTCGCGGCAAGATGGCAGAAATTCCCCTTATTTTCGGCGAATAACACAGAAAATCCTCGTATTTTGGAGCAAAATTGCAGAAATTCACCTAATTTTGGGGTTAAACATGCATTAATTTTCTATATTTTGTGGCAAAAAGGCAGAAATTCCACTTATTTTGGGTCAAATGGCAGAAATTCCCCTTATTTTAGGGCAAAAGTGCAGAAATTTCCCTTATTTGTGGGCAAAAACCAGAAATTCCCCTTTTTTGGGGGCAAAATTGCACAAATTTGCTTTATTATGGAGAAAAATTGCAGAAATTTCCCTTATTTTTATTCCAAAATTGCAGAAATTTCACTTATTACAGAAAAAAAAGCAAAAATTTTTCTTATTTTGGGGCAAAAAGGCAGAAATTCCTATTATTTTTGGGCAAAAGGCAGAAATTCTCCTTATTTTGGGGTAAAATTGCAGAAATTTCACATATTTCAGGGCAAAAAGGCAGAAATTCCCTTTATTTTGAGGTAAAATGCTGAAATTCCCCATATTTGTTGGCAAATAGCCACAAATTTCCCTCATTTTCGGGCAAAATTTCAGAAATTTCATTTATTTAAGGGTAAAAAGTCAGAAATTCCCCTTATATTGGGGCAAAAAAGAGAAATTTCTTTTATTATGGTACAAAATTGAAGAAAATTTTTTTTATTTTGGAATAAAAAGGCAGAAATTCTCCATAATTTGGGGTAAAAGGCAGTAATGGTTCTTATTTTGAGGTAAAATGCAGAAATTCCCCTTATTTAGAGGTAAAATGTAGAAATTCCCTTAATATTGGGGAAAAATGCAGAAATTCCCTTTATTTTAGAGCTAAAAGGCAGAAATTTTCCGTATTTTGATAAAAAATTGCAGAAATTCTCATGATTTTCGGGCAAAAAGCCTGAAATTCTCCTTATTTTGGGGCAAAAAGAAAGAAAATCTCCTTTTTTCAGGTGCAAAAAGTCAGAAATTCCCTTTATTTGGGGCAAAATTGCAGAAATTTCCTTTACTTTGTGGAAAAATTGCAGAAATTTCACTTATTTTGGGGCAAAATTGCAGAAATTTCACTTATTTCAGGGAAAAAAGGCAGAAATTTCTTTTATTTTGGGGCAAAATGCAGAAAGTCCCCTTATTTTGGGGCAAAAAGCCATAAATTTCCCATATTTTGGGGCAAAAGCAGACATTTCTCTTATTTTGGGATAAAATTTTAGAAATTTCACTTATTTCAGGGCATAAAGTCAGAAATTCCCCTAATTTTGCAAAAAAAGATAGAAATTCCGTTTATTTTTGGGGAAAAGGCAGAAATTGCACTTATTTTGAGTCAAAAAGGCGGAAAATCACCTTCTTTTGGGGCAAAAGTGAAGAAATTTCCCTTTTTTATGGCAAAAAGGTATACATTCCCTTCATTTTCGGGCAAAAAGGCAGAAATTCCCCGTATTTTGGAGCAAAATTGCAGAAATTCTCCTAATTTTGGGGCAAAAAAGCGGAAATCCCCCTTATTTTGGGGTAAAACTGCAAAAATTTCACTTATTTCGCGGCAAGATGGCAGAAATTCCCATTATTTTCGGCCAAAAACGCAGAAAATCCTCGTATTTTGGAGCAAAATTGCAGAAATTCACCTAATTTTGGGGTAAAACATGCAGTAATTTTCTATATTTTGTGGCAAAAATCAGAAATTCCCATTATATTGGGCAAATGGCAGGAATTCCCTTTATTTCAGGGCAAAATTGCAGAAATTTTCCTTATTTGTGGGCAAAAACCAGAAATTCCCCTTATTTTGGGGCATAATTCCAGAAATTTGCTTTATTATGGAGAAAACTTGCAGAAATTTCTTTTTTTTAGGGCAAAATTGCAGAAATTTCACTTATTTCAGAAAAAAAAGCAAAAATTTTTCTTATTTTGGGGCAAAAAAGCAGAAATTCCCATTATTTTGGGGCAAAAAGGCAGAAATTCACCTTATTTTGGAATAAAATTGCAGAAATTTTACATATTTCAGGGCAAAAATGCAGAAATTCCCCTTATTTTGAGGTAAAATGCTGAAATTCCCCATATTTATGGCAAAAGGCAGAAATTCCCCTTATTTTGGGGCAAAAAGCCACAAATTTTCCTTATTTTTGGGCAAAATTGCAAAAATTTCATTTATTTCAGGGTAAAAAGTCAGAAATTCCCCATACTTTTGGGCCAAAAGGATAAATTTTTTTTATTATGGTACAAAATTGAAGAAATTTTCTTTATTTTGGAACAAAAAGGCAGAAATTCCCCATATTTTGTGGTAAAAGGCAGAAATTCTTCTTATTTTGAGGTAAAATGCAGAAATTCCCCTTATTTAGAGGTAAAATGTAGAAATTCCCCTAATATTGGGGAAAAATGCAGAAATTCCCTTTATTTTGGGGCTAAAAGGCAGAAATTTTCCGTATTTTGAAGAAAATTGCAGAAATTCTCATAATTTTCGGGCTAAAAGGCTGAAATTCTCCTTATTTTGAGGCAAAAAGACAGAAAATCTCCTTTTTTCTAGTGCAAAAATTCAGAAATTCCCCTTTTTTGAGGCAAAATTGCAGAAATTTCCTTTACTTTGGGTCAAAATTGCAGAAATTTCCCTTATTTTGGGGCAAAATTGCAGAAATTTCACTTATTTAAGGGAAAAAGGCAGAAATTTCTTTTATTTTGGGCCAAAAGGCAAAAATTTCTTTTATTTTGGTACAAAATTGCAGAAATTTTTCCTATTTTGGGGCAAAAAGGCAGAAATTCCCCTTCTTTTGAGGTAAAAAGGCTGAAATTCCCCTTATTTGGGGGCAAAAAGGCAGTAATTCTCCTTATTTTGAGGCAAAAAGAAAACATTTCCCTTATTTTGGAGAAAAATTTTAGAAATTTCACTTATTTCAGCGCAAAAAGTCAGAAATTCCCCTTATTTTGGGGCAAAAAGCAGAAATTTCTTTTATTATGGTACAAAATTGACGAAATTTTCCTTATTTTGGAACAAAAAGGCAGAAATTCTCCATATTTTGGAGCAAAATGCAGAAATTATTCTTATTTTGAGGTAAATGCAGAAATTCCCTATATTTTCGAGCTAAAAGGCAGAAATACCCCGTATTTAGGGGCAAAAAGCAGACATTTCTCTTATTTTGGGGAAAAATTTTATAAATTTCACTTATTTCAGGGCATAAAGTCAGAAATTTTCCTTATTTTGCGGCAAAAAGACAGAAATTCCGTTTATTTTTGGGGAAAAGGCAGAAAATGCACTTATTTTGAGTCAAAAAGGCGGAAAATCACCTTATTTTGGGGCAAAAGTGAAGAAATTTCCCTTTTTTATGGCAAAAAGTATACATTCCCTTTATTTTCGGGCAAAAAGGCAGAAATTCCCCGTATTTTGGAGCAAAATTGCAGAAATTTCTCTAATTTTGGGGCAAAAAGGCAGAAATTCCCCTTATTTTGGTGTAAAACTGCAGAAATTTCACTTATTTTGCGGCAAGATGGCAGAAATTCCCCTTATTTTCGGTGAGAAACGCAGAAAATCCTCGTATTTTGGAGCAAAATTGCAGAAATTCACCTAAATTTGGGGTAAAACATGCAGTAATTTTCTATATTTTGTGGCAAAAAGGCAGAAATTCCACTTATTTTGGGTCAAATGGCAGGAATTCTCCTTATTTTAGGGCAAAATTGCAGAAATTTCTCATATTTGTTGGCAAAAACCAGAAATTCCCCTTATTTTGGGGCAAAATTGCAGAAATTTCCCTTATTTTGGGGCAAAAATGCAGAAATTTCACTTATTTTAGGGAAAAAGGCAGAAATTTCTTTTATTTTGGGGCAAAAGGCAAAAATTTCTTTTATTTTGGTACAAAATTGCAGAAATTTTTCCTATTTTGGGGCAAAAAAGCAGAAATTCCTTTTATTTTGAGGTAAAAAGGCTGAAATTCCCCTTATTTGGGGGCAAAAAGGCAGAAATTCTCCTAATTTTGAGGCAAAAAGAAAACATTTCCCTTATTTTGGGGAAAAATTTTAGAAATTTCACTTATTTCAGGGCAAAAAGTCAGAAATTCCCCTTATTTTGGGGCTAAAAGCAGAAATTTCTTTTATTATGGTACAAAATTGACGAAATTTTCCTTATTTTGGAACAAAAAGGCAGAAATTCTCCATATTTTGGAGCAAAATGCAGAAATTATTCTTATTTTGAGGTAAATGCAGAAATTCACTTTATTTTCGAGCTAAAAGGCAGAAATTCCCCGTATTTAGGGGCAAAAAGCAGACATTTCTCTTATTTTGGGGAAAAATTTTATAAATTTCACTTATTTCAGGGCATAAAGTCAGAAATTTTCCTTATTTTGCGGCAAAAAGACAGGAATTCCGTTTATTTTTGGGGAAAAGGCAGAAATTGCACTTATTTTGAGTCAAAAAGGCGGAAAATCACCTTATTTTGGGGCAAAAGTGAAGAAATTTCCCTTTTTTATGGCAAAAAGTATACATTCCCTTTATTTTCGGGCAAAAAGGCAGAAATTCCCCGTATTTTGGAGTAAAATTGCAGAAATTCCCCTAATTTTGGGGCAAAAAGGCAGAAATTCCTCTTATTTTGTGGTAAAACTGTAGAAATTTAAATTATTTCGCGGCAAGATGGCAGAAATTCCCCTTATTTTCGGCGAATAACGCAGAAAATCCTCGTATTTTGGAGCAAAATTGCAGAAATTCACCTAATTTTGGGGTTAAACATGCATTAATTTTCTATATTTTGTGGCAAAAAGGCAGAAATTCCACTTATTTTGGGTCAAATGGCAGAAATTCCCCTTATTTTAGGGCAAAAGTGCAGAAATTTCCCTTATTTGTGGGCAAAAACCAGAAATTCCCCTTTTTTGGGGGCAAAATTGCACAAATTTGCTTTATTATGGAGAAAAATTGCAGAAATTTCCCTTATTTTTATTCCAAAATTGCAGAAATTTCACTTATTACAGAAAAAAAAGCAAAAATTTTTCTTATTTTGGGGCAAAAAGGCAGAAATTCCTATTATTTTTGGGCAAAAGGCAGAAATTCTCCTTATTTTGGGGTAAAATTGCAGAAATTTCACATATTTCAGGGCAAAAAGGCAGAAATTCCCTTTATTTTGAGGTAAAATGCTGAAATTTCCCATATTTGTTGGCAAATAGCCACAAATTTCCCTCATTTTCGGGCAAAATTTCAGAAATTTCATTTATTTAAGGGTAAAAAGTCAGAAATTCCCCTTATATTGGGGCAAAAAAGAGAAATTTCTTTTATTATGGTACAAAATTGAAGAAAATTTTTTTTATTTTGGAATAAAAAGGCAGAAATTCTCCATAATTTGGGTAAAAGGCAGTAATGGTTCTTATTTTGAGGTAAAATGCAGAAATTCCCCTTATTTAGAGGTAAAATGTAGAAATTCCCTTAATATTGGGGAAAAATGCAGAAATTCCCTTTATTTTAGAGCTAAAAGGCAGAAATTTTCCGTATTTTGATAAAAAATTGCAGAAATTCTCATGATTTTCGGGCAAAAAGCCTGAAATTCTCCTTATTTTGGGGCAAAAAGAAAGAAAATCTCCTTTTTTCAGGTGCAAAAAGTCAGAAATTCCCTTTATTTGGGGCAAAATTGCAGAAATTTCCTTTACTTTGTGGAAAAATTGCAGAAATTTCACTTATTTTGGGGCAAAATTGCAGAAATTTCACTTATTTCAGGGAAAAAAGGCAGAAATTTCTTTTATTTTGGGGCAAAATGCAGAAAGTCCCCTTATTTTGGGGCAAAAAGCCATAAATTTCCCATATTTTGGGGCAAAAGCAGACATTTCTCTTATTTTGGGATAAAATTTTAGAAATTTCACTTATTTCAGGGCATAAAGTCAGAAATTCCCCTTATTTTGCAAAAAAAGATAGAAATTCCGTTTATTTTTGGGGAAAAGGCAGAAATTGCACTTATTTTGAGTCAAAAAGGCGGAAAATCACCTTCTTTTGGGGCAAAAGTGAAGAAATTTCCCTTTTTTATGGCAAAAAGGTATACATTCCCTTCATTTTCGGGCAAAAAGGCAGAAATTCCCCGTATTTTGGAGCAAAATTGCAGAAATTCTCCTAATTTTGGGGCAAAAAAGCGGAAATCCCCCTTATTTTGGGGTAAAACTGCAAAAATTTCACTTATTTCGCGGCAAGATGGCAGAAATTCCCATTATTTTCGGCCAAAAACGCAGAAAATCCTCGTATTTTGGAGCAAAATTGCAGAAATTCACCTAATTTTGGGGTAAAACATGCAGTAATTTTCTATATTTTGTGGCAAAAATCAGAAATTCCCATTATATTGGGCAAATGGCAGGAATTCCCTTTATTTCAGGGCAAAATTGCAGAAATTTTCCTTATTTGTGGGCAAAAACCAGAAATTCCCCTTATTTTGGGGCATAATTCCAGAAATTTGCTTTATTATGGAGAAAAATTGCAGAAATTTCTTTTTTTTAGGGCAAAATTGCAGAAATTTCACTTATTTCAGAAAAAAAAGCAAAAATTTTTCTTATTTTGGGGCAAAAAGGCAGAAATTCCCATTATTTTGGGGCAAAAAGGCAGAAATTCACCTTATTTTGGAATAAAATTGCAGAAATTTTACATATTTCAGGGCAAAAATGCAGAAATTCCCCTTATTTTGAGGTAAAATGCTGAAATTCCCCATATTTATGGCAAAAGGCAGAAATTCCCCTTATTTTGGGGCAAAAAGCCACAAATTTTCCTTATTTTTGGGCAAAATTGCAAAAATTTCATTTATTTCAGGGTAAAAAGTCAGAAATTCCCCATACTTTTGGGCCAAAAGGATAAATTTTTTTTATTATGGTACAAAATTGAAGAAATTTTCTTTATTTTGGAACAAAAAGGCAGAAATTCCCCATATTTTGTGGTAAAAGGCAGAAATTCTTCTTATTTTGAGGTAAAATGCAGAAATTCCCCTTATTTAGAGGTAAAATGTAGAAATTCCCCTAATATTGGGGAAAAATGCAGAAATTCCCTTTATTTTGGGGCTAAAAGGCAGAAATTTTCCGTATTTTGAAGAAAATTGCAGAAATTCTCATAATTTTCGGGCTAAAAGGCTGAAATTCTCCTTATTTTGAGGCAAAAAGACAGAAAATCTCCTTTTTTCTAGTGCAAAAATTCAGAAATTCCCCTTTTTTGAGGCAAAATTGCAGAAATTTCCTTTACTTTGGGTCAAAATTGCAGAAATTTCCCTTATTTTGGGGCAAAATTGCAGAAATTTCACTTATTTAAGGGAAAAAGGCAGAAATTTCTTTTATTTTGGGCCAAAAGGCAAAAATTTCTTTTATTTTGGTACAAAATTGCAGAAATTTTTCCTATTTTGGGGCAAAAAGGCAGAAATTCCC
Source organism: Micromys minutus (assembly GCF_963924665.1). NCBI lineage: Eukaryota > Metazoa > Chordata > Mammalia > Rodentia > Muridae > Micromys > Micromys minutus. The sequence continues at coordinate 6,253,744 of NW_027667467.1, read as the reverse complement.
CTTATTTTGAGGTAAAAAGGCTGAAATTCCCCTTATTTGGGGGCAAAAAGGCAGTAATTCTCCTTATTTTGAGGCAAAAAGAAAACATTTCCCTTATTTTGGAGAAAAATTTTAGAAATTTCACTTATTTCAGCGCAAAAAGTCAGAAATTCCCCTTATTTTGGGGCAAAAAGCAGAAATTTCTTTTATTATGGTACAAAATTGACGAAATTTTTCTTATTTTGCAACAAAAAGGCAGAAATTCTCCATATTTTGGAGCAAAATGCAGAAATTATTCTTATTTTGAGGTAAAATGATGAAATTCCCTTTATTTTGGGGCTAAAAGGCAGAAATTCCCCGTATTTAGGGGCAAAAAGCAGACATTTCTCTTATTTTGGGGAAAAATTTTAGAAATTTCACTTATTTCATGGCATAAAGTCAGAAATTTTCCTTATTTTGCGGCAAAAAGACAGAAATTCCGTTTATATTTGGGGAAAAGGCAGAAATTGCACTTATTTTGAGTCAAAAAGGCGGAAAATCACCTTATTTTGGGGCAAAAGTGAAGAAATTTCCCTTTTTTATGGCAAAAAGTATACATTGCTTTTATTTTCGGGCAAAAAGGCAGAAATTCCCTGTATTATGGAGTAAAATTGCAGAAATTCCCCTAATTTTGGGGCAAAAAGGAAGAAATTCCCCTTATTTGGGGGTAAAACTGCAGAAATTTCACTTATTATCGGCAAGATGGCTGAAATTCCCCTTATTTTCGGCGAAAAACGCAGAAAATCCTCGTATTTTGGAGCAAAATTGAAGAAATTCACCTAATTTTGGGGTAAAACATGAAGTAATTTTCTTTATTTTGTGGCAAAAAGGCAGAAATTCCACTTATTTTGGGTCAAATGGCAGGAATACCCCTTATTTTAGGGCAAAATTGCAGAAATTTGCTTTATTATGTGGAAAAATTGCAGAAATTTCCCTTATTTTAGGCCAAAATTGCAGAAATTTCACTAATTTTTAAAAAAAAGCAAAAATTTTTCTTATTTTGGGGCAAAAAGGCAGAAATTCCTATTATTTTGGGGCAAAAGGCAGAAATTCACCTTATTTTGGGGTAAAATTGCAGAAATTTCACATATTTCAGGGCAAAAAGGCAGAAATTCCCCTTATTTTGAGGTAAAATGCTGAAATTCCCCATATTTTGGGGCAAAAGGCAGAAATTCCCCTTATTTTGTGGCAAAAAGCCACAAATTTCTCTTATTTTCAGGCATAATTTAGAAATTTCACTTATTTTAGGGCAAAAAGTCAGAAATTCCCCTTATTTTGGGTCAAAAAGGACAAATTTCTTTTATTATAGTACAAAATTAAAGAAAATTTTTTTATTTTGGAATAAAAAGGCAGAAATTCCCCATATTTTGGGGTAAAACGCAGAAATGGTTCTTATTTTGAGGTAAAATGCAGAAATTCCCCTTATTTAGAGGTAAAATGTAGAAATTCCCTTAATATTGGGGAAAAATGCAGAAATTCCCTTTATTTTAAAGCTAAAAGGCAGAAATTTTCCATATTTTGAAAAAAAATTGCAGAAATTCTCATGATTTTCGGGTAAAAAGGCTGAAATTCTTCTTATTTTGGGGCAAAAAAAAAAGAAAATCTCCTCTTCTCGTGTGCAAAAAGTCAGAAATTCCCTTTATTTGGGGCAAAATTGCAGAAATTTCCTTTACTTTGTGGCAAAATTGCAGAAATTTCACTTATTTTGGGGCAAAATTGCAGAAATTTCACTTATTTCAGGGAAAAAGGCAGAAATTTCTCTTATTTTGGGGCAAAAAGGCAGAAATTTCTTTTATTTTGTTACAAATTTGCAGAAATTTTTCCTATTTTGGGGCAAAAAGGCAGAAATTCCCCTTATTTTGGGGTAAAAAGGCTGAAATTCCCCTTATTTGGGGGCAAAAAGGCAGAAATTCCTATTATTTTGGGGCAAAAAGCAGACATTTCCCTTATTTTGGGGAAAAATTTTAGAAATTTCACTTATTTCAGGGCAAAAAGTCAGAAATTCCCCTTATTTTGGGGCAAAAATCAGAAATTTCTTTTCTTATGGTACAAAATTGAAGAAATTTTTCTTATTTTGGAACAAAAAGGCAGAAATTCCCAATATTTTGGAGCAAAATGCTGAAATTATTCTTATTTTGAGGTAAAACGCAGAAATTCCCTTTATTTTGGGGCTAAAAAGCAGAAATTCCCCATATTTTGGGGCAAAAAGCAGACATTTCCCTTATTTTGGGGAAAAATTTTAGAAATTTCACTTATTTCAGGGCAAAAAGTCAAAAATTCCCCTTATTTTGGGGCAAAAAGACAGAAATTCCGTTTATTTTTGGGGAAAAGGCAGAAATTGCACTTATTTTGAGTCAAAAAGGCGGAAAATCCCCTTATTTTGGGGCAAAAGTGAAGAAATTTCCCTTTTTTATGGCAAAAAGGTGTACATTCCCTTTATTTTCGGGCAAAAAGGCAGAAATTCCTCGTATTTTGAAGCAAAATTGCAGAAATTTTCCTAATTTTGGGGCAACAAGGCAGAAATTTCCCTTAATTTAGGGTAAAACTGCAGAATTTTCACTTATTTCGCGGCAAAATGGCAGAAACTCCCCTTACTTTTGGCAAAAAATGCAGAAAATCCTCGTATTTTTGAGCATAATTGCAGATATTCACCTAATTTTGGGGTAAAACATGCAGTAATTTTCTTTATTTTGTGGCAAACAGGCAGAATTTCCCTTTATTTTGGGGCAAATGGCAGAAATTCCCCTTATTTTAGGGCAAAATTTGCAAAAAATTCCCTTATTCGGGGGCAAAAAACAGAAATTCCCCTTATTTTGGGGCAAAATGGCAGAAATTTGCTTTATTTGGGGGCAAAAAACAGAAATTCCCCTTATTTTGGGCAAAATTGCAGAAATTTGCTTTATTATGGGGACAAATTGCAGAAATTTTCCTTATTTTAGGGCAAAATTGCAGAAATTTCACTTATTTCAGAAAAAAAAGCAAAATTTTTTCTTATTTTGGGGTAAAAAGGCAGAAATTGCCATTATTTTGTGGCAAAAAGGCAGAAATTCACTTTATTTTGGGGTAAAAGGCACAAATTCTTCTTATTTTGAGGTAAAATGCAGAAATTCCCCTTATTTAGAGGTAAAATGCAAAAATTCCCCTAATATTGGAAAAAAATGCAGAAATTCACTTTATTTTGGAGCTAAAAGGCAGAAATTTTTCGTATTTTGAAGAAAAATTGCAGAAATTCTCATTATTTTTGGGCAAAAAGGCTGAAATTCTCCTTATTTTGGGGCAAAAAGTCAGAAAATCTCCTTTTTTCGGTTGCAAAAATTCAGAAATTCCCCTTATTTGGGGCAAAATTGCAGAAATTTCCTTTACTTTGAGGCAAAATTGCAGAAATTTCCCTTATTTTGGGGTAAAATTGCAGAAATTTCACTTATTTCAGGGAAAAAAGGCAGAAATTTCTCTTATTTTGAGGCAAAAAGGCAGAAATTTCTTTTATTTTGGTACAAAATTGCAGAAATTTTTCTTATTTTGGGGCAAAAAGGCAGAAATTCTTCTTATTTTGAGAAAAAGGCTGAAATTTCCCTTATTTTGGGGCAAAAAGGCAGAAATTCCCATTATATTTGGGCAAAAAGACAGAAATTCCTTTTATTTTTGGGGAAAAGGCAGAAATTGCACTTATTTTGAGTCAAAAAGGCGGAAAATCCCCTTATTTTGGGGCAAAAGTGAAGAAATTTCCCTTTTTTATGGCAAAAAGGTGTACATTCCCTTTATTTTCGGGCAAAAAGGCAGAAATTCCCCGTATTTTGAAGCAAAATTGCAGAAATTTTACTAATTTTGGGGCATAAAGGCAGAAATTTGCTTTAATTTAGGGTAAAACTGCAGAAATTTCACTTATTTCGCGGCAAAATGGCAGAAATTCCCCTTATTTTCGGCGAAAAAGGCAGAAAATCCTCGTTTTTTGGAGCAAAATTGCAGATATTCACCTAATTTTGGGGTAAAACATGCAGTAATTTTCTTTATTTTGTGGCAAAAAGGCAGAATTTCCCCTTATTTTGGGGCAAATTGCCGAAATTTCCCTTATTTTAGGGCAAAATTTGCAAAACTTTTCCTTATTCGGGGGCAAAAAACAGAAATTCCCCTTATTTTGGGGCAAAATTGCAGAAATTTGCTTTATTTTGGGGCAAAAACAGAAATTCCCCTTATTTTGGGGCAAAATTGCAGAAATTTGCTTTATTATGGGGAAAAAGTGCAGAAATTTCCCTCATTTTAGGGCAAAATTGCAGAAATTTCACTTATTTCAGAAAAAAAAGCAAAATTTTTTCTTATTTTGGGGCAAAAAGGCAGAAATTCCCATTATTTTGGGGCAAAAAGGCAGAAATTCTACTTATTTTGAGGTAAAAAGGCTGAAATTCCCCTTATTTGGGGACAAAAGGCAGAAATTCCTATTATTTTGGGGCAAAAAGCAGACATTTCCCTTATTTTGGGGAAAAATTTTAGAAATTTCACTTATTTCAGGGCAAAAAGTCAGAAATTCCCCTTATATTGGGGCAAAAAGACAGAAATTCCATTTATTTTTGGGGAAAAGTCAGAAATTGCACTTATTTTGAGTCAAAAAGGCGGAAAATCCCCTTATTTTGGGGCAAAAGTGAAGAAATTTCCCTTTTTTATTGCAAAAAGGTGTACATTCCCTTTATTTTCAGGCAAAAAGGCAGAAATTCCCCGTATTTTGAAGCAAAATTAAAGAAATTTTCCTAATTTTGGGGCAAAAAGGCAGAAATTCCCCTTAATTTAGGGTAAAACTGCAGAAATTTCACTTATTTCGCGGCAAAATGGCAGAAATTCCTCTTATTTTTGGCGAAAAAGGCAGAAAATCCTCGTATTTTGGAGCAAAATTGCAGATATTCACCTAAATTTAGGGTAAAACATGCAGTAATTTTCTTGATTTTGTGGCAAAAAGGCAGAATTTCCCCTTATTTTGAGGCAAAAGGCAGAAATTCCCCATATTTTAGGGCAAAATTTGCAAAAATTTCACTTATTCGTGGGCAAAAACAGAAATTCCCCTTATTTTGGGGCAAAATTGCAGAAATTTGCTTTATTTGGGGGCAAAAAACAGAAATTCCCCTTATTTTGGGGAAAAATTGCAAAAATTTCCCTTATTTTAGGGCAAAATTGCAGAAATTTCACTTATTTCAGAAAAAAAGCAAAATTTTTTCTTATTTTGGGGCAAAAAGGCAGAAATTCCCATTATTTTGTGGCAAAAAGGCAGAAATTCACCTTATTTTGGGGTAAAAGGCAGAAATTCTTCGTATTTTGAGTTAAAATGCAGAAATTCCCCGTATTTAGAGGTAAAATGCAGAAATTCCCCTAATATTGGAAAAAAATGCAGAAATTCACTTTATTTTGGAGCTAAAAGGCAGAAATTTTTCGTATTTTGAAGAAAAATTGCAGAAATTCTCATTATTTTCGGGCAAAAAGGCTGAAATTCTCCTTATTTTGGGGCAAAAAGTCAGAAAATCTCCTTTTTTCGGTTGCAAAAATTCAGAAATTTTCCTTATTTGGGGCAAAATTGCAGAAATTTCCTTTACTTTGGGGCAAAATTGCAGAAATTTCTTTTATTTTTGTACAAAATTGCAGAAATTTTTCTTATTTTGGAACAAAAAGGCAGAAATTCCCCATATTTTGGAGCAAAATACAGAAATTATTCTTATTTTGAGGTAAAATGCAGAAATTCCCTTTATTTTGGGGCTAAAAGGCAGAAATTCCCCTTATTTTGGGGCAAAAAGCAGACATTTCCCTTATGTTGGGGAAAAATTTTAGAAATTTCACTTATTTCAGGGCAAAAAGTCAGAAATTCCCCTTATTTTGGGGCAAAAAGACAGAAATTCCGTTTATTTTTGGAGAAAAGGCAGAAATTGCACTTATTTTGAGTCAAAAAGGTGGAAAATCCCCTTATTTTGGGGCAAAAGTGAAGAAATTTCCCTTTTTTATGGCAAAAAGGTGTACATTCCCTTTATTTTCGGGCAAAAAGGCAGAAATTCCCCGTATTTTGAAGCAAAATTGCAGAAATTTTACTAATTTTGGGGCATAAAGGCAGACATTTGCTTTAATTTAGGGTAAAACTGCAGAAATTTCACTTATTTCGCGGCAAAATGGCAGAAATTCCCCTTATTTTCGGCGAAAAAGGCAGAAAATCCTCGTTTTTTGGAGCAAAATTGCAGATATTCACCTAATTTTGGGGTAAAACATGCAGTAATTTTCTTTATTTTGTGGCAAAAAGGCAGAATTTCCCCTTATTTTGGGGCAAATTGCCGAAATTCCCCTTATTTTAGGGCAAAATTTGCAAAACTTTTCCTTATTCGGGGGCAAAAAACAGAAATTCCCCTTATTTTGGGGCAAAATTGCAGAAATTTGCTTTATTTGGGGGCAAAAACAGAAATTCCCCTTATTTTGGGGCAAAATTGCAGAAATTTGCTTTATTATGGGGAAAAAGTGCAGAAATTTCCCTCATTTTAGGGCAAAATTGCAGAAATTTCACTTATTTCAGAAAAAAAAGCAAAATTTTTTCTTATTTTGGGGCAAAAAGGCAGAAATTCCCATTATTTTGTGGCAAAAAGGCAGAAATTCACCTTATTTTGGGGTAAAAGGCAGAAATTCTTCTTATTTTGAGGTAAAATGCAGAAATTCCTCTTATTTAGAGGTAAAATGCAGAAATTCCCCTAATATTGGGAAAAAATGCAGAAATTCACTTTATTTTGGAGCTAAAAGGCAGAAATTTTTCGTATTTTGAAGAAAAATTGCAGAAATTCTCATTATTTTCTGGCAAAAAGGCTGAAATTCTCCTTATTTTGGGGCAAAAAGTCAGAAAATCTCCTTTTTTCGGTTGCAAAAATTCAGAAATTCCTTTTATTTTGGGCAAAATTGCAGAAATTTCCTATACTTTTAGGGCAAAATTGCAGAAATTTCTCTTATTTTGGGGTAAAATTGCAGAAATTTCACTTATTTCAGGTAAAAAATGGCAGAAATTTCTCTTATTTTGGGGCAAAAAGGCAGAAATTTTTTTTATTTTGGTACAAAATTGCAGAAATTTTTCTTATTTTGGGGCAAAAATGCAGAAATTCCCCATATTTTGGGGCAAAAGGCAGAAATTCCCCTTATTTTGAGAAAAAAGGCTGAAATTCCCCTTATTTTGGGGCAAAAAGGCAGAAATTCCCCTTATTTTTGTGCAAAATAACAGAAATTCCTTTTATTTTGGGGGAAAAGGCAGAAATTGCACTTATTTTTAGATAAAAGGCAGAAAATCCCCCTATTTTATGGCAAAAGTGAAGAAAATTCCCTTTTTTATGGCAAAAAGGTATGCATTCCCATTATTTTCGGGCAAATAGGCAGAAATTCCCTGTATTTTGGAGCAAAATTGCAGAAATTCCCCTAATTTTGTGGCAAAAAGCCAGAAATTCTTCTTATTTTGGGGTAAAACTGCAGAAATTTCACTTATTTCGCGGCAAGATGGCAGAAATTCCCCTTATTTTCAGCGAAAAATGCAGAAAATCCTCGTATTTTGGAGCAAAATTGAAAATTCACCTAATTTTGGGGTAAAACATGCAGTAATTTTCTATATTCTGTGGCAAAAAGGCAGAAATTCCCCTTATTTTGGGTCAAATGGCAGAAATTCCCCTTATTTTAGGGCAAAATTGCAGAAATTTCCCTTATTTGTGGGAAAAGACCAGAAATTCCCCTTAATTTGGGGCAAAATTGCAGAAATTTGCTTTATTATTGGGAAAAATTGCAGAAATTTCCCTTATTTTAGGCCAAAATTGCAGAAATTTCACTTATTTCAGAAAAAAAAGCAAAAATTTTTCTTATTTTGGGGCAAAAAGGCAGAAATTCCTATTATTTTGGGGCAAAAGGCAGAAATTCACCTTATTTTGGGGTAAAATTGCAGAAATTTCACATATTTCAGGGCAAAAAGGAAGTAATTCCCCTTATTTTGAGGTAAAATGCTGAAATTCCCCATATTTTGGGGCAAAAGGCAGAAATTCCCCTTATTTTGGGGCAAAAAGCCACAAATTTTCCTTATTTTCGGGCAAAATTTCAGAAATTTCATTTATTTCAGGGTAAAAAGTCAGAAATTTCCCTTATTTTGAGTCAAAAAGGAGAAATTTCTTTTCTTATGGTACATAAATGAATTTTTTTTTTTTTTGGAAGAAAAAGTCAGAAATTCCCCATATTTTGAGGTAAAAGGCAGAAATGGTTCTTATTTTGAGGTAAAATGAAGAAATTCCCCTTATTTAGAGGTAAAATATAGAAATTCCCTTAATATTAGGGAGAAATGCAGAAATTCCATTTATTTTAGAGCTAAAAGGCAGAAATTTTCCGTATTCTGAAAAAAAATTGCAGAAATTCTCTTGATTTTCCGGTAAAAAGGCTGAAATTCTCCTTATTTTGGGGCAAAAAGAAAGAAAATCTCCATTTTTCGGGTGCATAAAGTCAGAAATTCCCATTATTTGGGGCAAAATTTTAGAAATTTCCTTTACTTTGTGGCAAAATTGCAGAAATTTTACTTATTTTGGGGCAAAATTGCAGAAATTTCACTTATTTCAGGGAAAAAAGGCAGAAATTTCTCTTATTTTGGGGCAATAAGGCAGAAATTTCTTTTATTTTGGTACAAATTTGCAGAAATTTTTCCTATTTTGGGGCAAAAAGGCAGAAATTTCCCTTATTTTGAGGTAAAAAAGCTGAAATTCCCCTTGTTTGGGGGCAAAAAGGCAGAAATTCCTATTATTTTGGGGCAAAAAGCAGACATTTCCCTTATTTTGGGGAAAAATTTTAGAAATTTCACTTATTTCAGGGCAAAAAGTCAGAAATTCCCCTTATTTTGGGGCAAAAAGCAGAAATTTCTTTTATTATGGTACAAAATTGACGAAATTTTCCTTATTTTGGAACAAAAATGCAGAAATTCTCCATATTTTGGAGCAAAAAGCAGAAATTATTCTTATTTTGAGGTAAATGCAGAAATTCCCTTTATCTTCGAGCTAAAAGGCAGAAATTCCCCGTATTTAGGGGCAAAAAGCAGACATTTCTCTTATTTTGGGGAAAAATTTTATAAATTTCACTTATTTCAGGGCATAAAGTCAGAAATTTTCTTTATTTTGCGGCAAAAAGACAGAAATTCCGTTTATTTTTGGGGAAAAGGCAGAAATTGCACTTATTTTGAGTCAAAAAGGCGGAAAATCACCTTATTTTGGGGCAAAAGTGAAGAAATTTCCCTTTTTTATGGCAAAAAGTATACATTCCCTTTATTTTCGGGCAAAAAGGCAGAAATTCCCTGTATTATGGAGTAAAATTGCAGAAATTCCCCTAATTTTGGGGTAAAAAGGCAGAAATTCCTCTTATTTTGTGGTAAAACTGTAGAAATTTCAATTATTTCGCGGCAAGATGGCAGAAATTCCCCTTATTTTCGGCGAATAACGCAGAAAATCCTCGTATTTTGGAGCAAAATTGCAGAAATTCACCTAATTTTGGGGTTAAACATGCATTAATTTTCTATATTATGTGGCAAAAAGGCAGAAATTCCACTTATTTTGGGTCAAATGGCAGAAATTCCCCTTATTTTAGGGCAAAAGTGCAGAAATTTCCCTTATTTGGGGGCAAAAACCAGAAATTCCCCTTTTTTTGGGGCAAAATTGCACAAATTTGCTTTATTATGGGGAAAAATTGCAGAAATATCCCTTATTTTTATTCCAAAATTGCAGAAATTTCACTTATTACAGAAAAAAAAGCAAAAATTTTTCTTATTTTGGGGCAAAAAGGCAGAAATTCCTATTATTTTTGGGCAAAAGGCAGAAATTCACCATATTTTGGGGTAAAATTGCAGAAATTTCACATATTTCAGGGCAAAAAGGCAGAAATTCCCTTTATTTTGAGGTAAAATGCTGAAATTCCCCATATTTGTTGGCAAATAGCCACAAATTTCCCTCATTTTCGGGCAAAATTTCAGAAATTTCATTTATTTCAGGGTAAAAAGTCAGAAATTCCTCTTATATTGGGGCAAAAAAGAGAAATTTCTTTTATTATGGTACAAAATTGAAGAAAATTTTTTTTATTTTGGAATAAAAAGGCAGAAATTCTCCATAATTTGGGGTAAAAGGCAGAAATGGTTGTTATTTTGAGGTAAAATGCAGAAATTCCCCTTATTTAGAGGTAAAATGTAGAAATTCCCTTAATATTGGGGAAAAATGCAGAAATTCCCTTTATTTTAGAGCTAAAAGGCAGAAATTTTCCGTATTTTGATAAAAAATTGCAGAAATTCTCATGATTTTCGGGCAAAAAGGCTGAAATTCTCCTTATTTTTGGGCAAAAAGAAAGAAAATCTCCATTTTTCGGGTGCAAAAAGTCAGAAATTCCCTTTATTTGGGGCAAAATTGCAGAAATTTCACTTATTTGAGAAATAAAAAGCAAAAATTTTTTTTATTTTGGGGCAAAAAGGCAGAAATTCCCATTATTTTGGGGCAAAAAGGCAGAAATTCACCTTATTTTGGGGTAAAATTGCAGAAATTTCACATATTTCAGGGCAAAAAGGCAGAAATTTTCCTTATTTTGAGGTAAAATGCTGAAATTCCCCATATTTTGGGGCAAAAGGCAGAAATTCCCCTTATTTTGGGGCAAAAAGCCACCAATTTCCCTTATTTTTGGGCAAAATTGCAAAAATTTCATTTATTTGAGAATAAAAATTCAGAAATTCCCCTTATTTTGGGGCAAAAAGGAGAAATTTTTTTTATTATGGTACAAAATTGAAGAAATTTTCTTTATTTTGGAACAAAAAGGCATAAATTCCCCATATTTTGGGGTAAAAGGCAGAAATTTTTATTTTGAGGTAAAATGCAGAAATTCCCCTTATTTAGAGGTAAAATGTAGAAATTCCCCTAATATTGGCGAAAAATGCAGAAATTCCCTTTATTTTGGGGCTAAAAGGCAGAAATTTTCCGTATTTTGAAGAAAAATTGCAGAAATTCTCATAATTTTTGGGCTAAAAGTTTGAAATTCTCCTTATTTTGGGGCAAAAAGACAGAAAATCTCCTTTTTTCGAGTGCAAAAATTCAGAAATTCCCATTTTTTGAGGCAAAATTGCAGAAATTTCCTTTACTTTGGGTCAAAATTGCAGAAATTTCCCTTATTTTGTGGCAAAATTGCAGAAATTTCACTTATTTCATGAAAAAAGGCAGAAATTTCTCTTATTTTGGGGCAAAAAGGCAGAAATTTCTTTTATTTTGGTAAAAAATTGCAGAAAAATTTTCTATTTTGGGGCAAAAAGGCAGAAATTCCCCTTATTTTGAGGTAAAAAGGCTGAAATTCCTTTTATTTGGAGGCAAAAAGGCAGAAATTCTCCTCAATTTGAGGCACAAAGAAAACATTTCCCTTATTTTGGGGAAAAATTTTAGAAATTTCACTTATTTCAGGGCAAAAAGTCAGAAATTCCCCTTATTTTGGGGCAAAAAGCAGAAATTTCTTTTATTATGGTACAAAATTGAAGAAATTTTCCTTATTTTGGAACAAAAAGGCAGAAATTCCCCATTTTTTGGAGCAAAATGCAGAAATTATTCTTATTTTGAGGTAAAATGCAGAAATTCCCTTTATTTTGGGGCTAAAAGGCAGAAATTCCCTGTATTTAGAAGCAAAATTGCAGAAATTCTCATAATTTTCGGGCAAAAAGGCAGAAATTCTCCTTATTTTGGGGCAAAAAAGCAGAAATTTACTTTATATTGGGGCAAAATTGCAGAAATTTTCTTTATTTTGGGGCAAAATTGCAGAAATTTCACTTATTTCAGGAAAAAAAGGCAAAAATTTCTCTTATTTTGGGGCAAAAAGGCAGAGATTTCTTTTATTTTGGTACAAAATTGCAGAAATTTTTCTTATTTTGGGGCAAAAGAGCAGAAATTCCCCTTATTTTGGGGCAAAAAGTCATAAATTCCCCATATTTTGGGGCAAAAAGCAGACATTTCTCTTATTTTGGGGAAAAATTTTAGAAATTTCACTTATTTCAGGGAATAAAGTCAGAAATTCCCCTTATTTTGCGGCAAAAAGACAGAAATTCCGTTTATTTTTGGGGAAAAGGCAGAAATTGCACTTATTTTGAGTCAAAAAGGCGGAAAATCACCTTATTTTGGGGCAAAAGTGAAGAAATTTCCCTTTTTTATGGCAAAAAGTATACATTCCCTTTATTTTCGGGCAAAAAGGCAGAAATTTCCCGTATTTTGGAGCAAAATTGCAGAAATTCCCCTAATTTTGGGGCAAAAAGGCAGAAATTCCCCTTATTTTGGGGCAAAAAGGCATAAATTCCCCATATTTTGGGGCAAAAAGCAGACGTTTCTCTTATTTTGGGGAAAAATTTTAGAAATTTCACTTATTTCAGGGAATAAAGTCAGAAATTCCCCTTATTTTGCGGCAAAAAGACAGAAATTCCGTTTATTTTTGGGGAAAAGGCAGAAATTGCACTTATTTTGAGTCAAAAAGGCGGAAAATCACCCTATTTTGGGGCAAAAGTGAAGAAATTTCCCTTTTTTATGGCAAAAAGTATACATTCCCTTTATTTTCGGGCAAAAAGGCAGAAATTCCCCATATTTTGGAGCAAAATGCGGAAATTATTCTTATTTTGAGGTAAAATGCAGAAATTCCCTTTATTTTGGGGCTAAAAGGCAGAAATTCCCTGTATTTTGAAGCAAAATTGTAGAAATTCTCATAATTTTCGGGCAAAAAGGCAGAAATTCTCCTTATTTTGGGGCAAAAAAGCAGAAATTTACTTTATATTGGGGCAAAATTGCAGAAATTTTCTTTATTTTGGGGCAAAATTGCAGAAATTTCACTTATTTCAGGAAAAAAAGGCAAAAATTTCTCTTATTTTGGGGCAAAAAGGCAGAGATTTCTTTTATTTTGGTACAAAATTGCAGAAATTTTTCTTATTTTGGGGCAAAAGAGCAGAAATTCCCCTTATTTTGGGGCAAAAAGTCATAAATTCCCCATATTTTGGGGCAAAAAGCAGACATTTCTCTTATTTTGGGGAAAAATTTTAGAAATTTCACTTATTTCAGGGAATAAAGTCAGAAATTCCCCTTATTTTGCGGCAAAAAGACAGAAATTCCGTTTATTTTTGGGGAAAAGGCAGAAATTGCACTTATTTTGAGTCAAAAAGGCGGAAAATCACCTTATTTTGGGGCAAAAGTGAAGAAATTTCCCTTTTTTATGGCAAAAAGTATACATTCCCTTTATTTTCGGGCAAAAAGGCAGAAATTTCCCGTATTTTGGAGCAAAATTGCAGAAATTCCCCTAATTTTGGGGCAAAAAGGCAGAAATTCCCCTTATTTTGGGGCAAAAAGGCATAAATTCCCCATATTTTGGGGCAAAAAGCAGACATTTCTCTTATTTTGGGGAAAAATTTTAGAAATTTCACTTATTTCAGGGAATAAAGTCAGAAATTCCCCTTATTTTGCGGCAAAAAGACAGAAATTCCGTTTATTTTTGGGGAAAAGGCAGAAATTGCACTTATTTTGAGTCAAAAAGGCGGAAAATCACCCTATTTTGGGGCAAAAGTGAAGAAATTTCCCTTTTTTATGGCAAAAAGTATACATTCCCTTTATTTTCGGGCAAAAAGGCAGAAATTCCCCATATTTTGGAGCAAAATGCGGAAATTATTCTTATTTTGAGGTAAAATGCAGAAATTCCCTTTATTTTGGGGCTAAAAGGCAGAAATTCCCTGTATTTTGAAGCAAAATTGTAGAAATTCTCATAATTTTCGGGCAAAAAGGCAGAAATTCTCCTTATTTTGGGGCAAAAAAGCAGAAATTTACTTTATATTGGGGCAAAATTGCAGAAATTTTCTTTATTTTGGGGCAAAATTGCAGAAATTTCACTTATTTCAGGAAAAAAAGGCAAAAATTTCTCTTATTTTGGGGCAAAAAGGCAGAGATTTCTTTTATTTTGGTACAAAATTGCAGAAATTTTTCTTATTTTGGGGCAAAAGAGCAGAAATTCCCCTTATTTTGGGGCAAAAAGTCATAAATTCCCCATATTTTGGGGCAAAAAGCAGACATTTCTCTAATTTTGGGGAAAAATTTTAGAAATTTCACTTATTTCAGGGAATAAAGTCAGAAATTCCCCTTATTTTGCGGCAAAAAGACAGAAATTCCGTTTATTTTTGGGGAAAAGGCAGAAATTGCACTTATTTTGAGTCAAAAAGGCGGAAAATCACCTTATTTTGGGGCAAAAGTGAAGAAATTTCCCTTTTTTATGGCAAAAAGTATACATTCCCTTTATTTTCGGGCAAAAAGGCAGAAATTTCCCGTATTTTGGAGCAAAATTGCAGAAATTCCCCTAATTTTGGGACAAAAAGGCAGAAATTCCCCTTATTTTGGGGCAAAAAGGCATAAATTCCCCATATTTTGGGGCAAAAAGCAGACATTTCTCTTATTTTGGGGAAAAATTTTAGAAATTTCACTTATTACAGGGAATAAAGTCAGAAATTCCCCTTATTTTGCGGCAAAATAACAGAAATTCCGTTTATTTTTGGGGAAAAGGCAGAAATTGCACTTATTTAGAGTCAAAAAGGCGGAAAATCACCCTATTTTGGGGCAAAAGTGAAGAAATTTTCCTTTTTTATGGCAAAAAGTATACATTCCCTTTATTTTCGGGCAAAAAGGCAGAAATTCCCCAAATTTTGGAGCAAAATTGCAGAAATTCCCCTAATTTTGGGGCAAAAATGCAGAAATTCTCCTTATTTTGGGGTAAAACTGCAGAAATTTCACTTATTTCGCGGCAAGATGGCAGAAATTCCCCTTATTTTCAGCGAAAAAAGCAGAAAATCCTCGTATTTTGGAGCAAAATTGCAGAAATTCACCTAATTTTGGGGTAAAACATGCAGTAATTTTCTATATTTTGTTGCAAAAAGGCAGAAATTCCCCTTATTTTGGGTCAAATGGCAGAAATTCCCCTTATTATAGGGCAAAATTGCAGAAATTTCTCTTATTTGTGGGCAAAGACCAGAAATTCCCCTTATTTTGGGGCAAAATTGCAGAAATTTGCTTTATTATTGGGAAAAATTGCAGAAATTTTCCTTATTTTAGGCCAAAATTGCAGAAATTTCACTTGTTTCAGAAAAAAAAAAGCAAAAATTTTTCTTATTTTGGAGCAAAAAGGCAGAAATTCCTATTATTTTGGGGCAAAAGGCAGAAATTCCCCTTATTTTGGGGCAAAGAGGCACAAATTTTCCTTATTTTCGGGCAAAATTTCAGAAATTTCATTTATTTCAGGGTAAAAAGTCAGAAATTCCCCTTATTTTGGGGCAAAAAGGAGAAATTTTTTTTATTATGGTACAAAATTGAAGAAATTTTTTTTTATTTTGGAAGAAAAAGGCAGAAATTCCCCATATTTTTGGGTAAAAGGCAGAAATGGTTCGTATTTTGAGGTAAAATGCAGAAATTCCCCTTATTTAGAGGTAAAATGTAGAAATTCCCTTAATATTGGGGAAAAATGCAGAAATTCCCTTTATTTTAGAGCTAAAAGGCAGAAATTTTCTTTATTATAAAAAAAAATTGCAGAAATTCTCATGATTTTTCGGCAAAAAGGCTGAAATTATCCTTATTTTGGGGCAAAAAGAAAGAAAATCTCCATTTTTCGGGTGCAAAAAGTCAGAAATTCCCTTTATTTGGGGCAAAATTGCAGAAATTTCCTATACTTTGTGGCAAAATTGCAGAAATTTCACTTATTTTGGGGCAAAATTGCAGAAATTTCATTTATTTCAGGGAAAAAAGGCAGAAATTTCTCTTATTTTGTGGCAAAAAGGCAGAAATTTCTTTTATTTTGGTACAAAATTGCAGAAATTTTTCTTATTTGGGGGCAAAAAGGCAGAAATTCCCCATATTTTGGGGCAAAAGGCAGAAATTCGCCTTATTTTGAGAAAAAAGACTGAAATTCCCCTTATTTTGGGGCAAAAAGGCAGAAATTCCCCTTATTTTTGTGCAAAAAGACAGAAATTCCTTTTATTTTTGAGGAAAAGGCAGAAATTGCACTTATTTTGAGATAAAAGACGGAAAATCCCCTTATTTTGGGGCAAAAGTGAAGAAAATTCCCTTTTTATGGCAAAAAGGTATACATTCCCTTTATTTTCGGGCAAAAAGGCTGAAATTCCTCGTATTTTGGAGCAAAATTGCAGAAATTCCCCTACTTTTGGGGCAAAAAGGCAGAAATTTTTCTTATTTTGGGGTAAAACTGCAGAAATTTCACTTATTTCACGGCAAGATGGCAGAAATTCCCCTTATTTTCAGCAAAAAACGCAGAAAATCCTCGTATTTTGCAGCAAAATTGCAGAAATTCACCTAATTTTGGGGTAACACATGTAGTACTTTTCTATATTTTGTGGCAAAAAGGCAGAAATTTCACGTATTTTGGGTCAAATGGAAGAAATTCCCCTTATTTTAGGGCAAAATTGCAGAAATTTCCCTTATTTGTGGGCAAAGACCAGAAATTCCCCTTATTTTTGGGCAAAATTGCAGAAATTAGCTTTATTATGGGGAAAAATTGCAGAAATTTCCCTTATTTTAGGCCAAAATTGCAGAAATTTCACTTATTTCAGAAAAAAAAGCAAAAAATTTTTATATTTTGGGACAAAAAGCAGAAATTCCTATTATTTTGGGGCAAAAGGCAGAAATTCACCTTATCTTAGGGTAAAATATAAGAAATTTCACATATTTCGGGGCAAAAAGGAAGTAATTCCCCTTATTTTGAGGTAAAATGCTGAAATTCCCCATATTTTGGGGCAAAAGGCAGAAATTCCCCTTATTTTGGGGCAAAAAGCCACAAATTTCTTTTATTTTCGGGCAAAATTTCAGAAATTTCATTTATTTCAGGGTAAAAAGTCAGAAATTCTCCTTATTTTGGGGCAAAAATGAGAAATTTCTTTTATTATGGTACAAAATTGAAGAAATATTTTTTTATTTTGGAAGAAAAAGGCAGAAATTCCCCATATTTTGGGGTAAAAGGCAGAAATGGTTCTTATTTTGAGTTAAAATGCCGAAATTCCCCTTATTTAGAGGTAAAATATAGAAATTCCCTTAATATTGGGGAAAAATGCAGAAATTCCCTTTATTTTAGAGCTAAAAGGCAGAAATTTTCCGTATTTTGAAAAAAAATTGCAGAAATTCTCATGATTTTCCGGCAAAAAGGCTGAAATTCAACTTATTTTGGGGCAAAAAGAAAGTAAATCTCCATTTTTCTGGTGCAAAAAGTCAGAAATTCCCTTTATTTGGGGCAAAATTCCAGAAATTTCCTTTACTTTGTGGCAAAATTGCAGAAATTTCACTTATTTCAGGGAAAAATGGCAGAAATTTCTCTTATTTTGGGGCAAAAAGGCAGAAATTTCTTTTATTTTGTTACAAATTTGCAGAAATTTTTCCTATTTTGGGGCAAAAAGGCAGAAATTCCCCTTATTTTGGGGTAAAAAGGCTGAAATTCCCCTTATTTGGGGGCAAAAAGGCAGAAATTCCTATTATTTTGGGGCAAAAAGCAGACATTTCCCTTATTTTGGGGAAAAATTTTAGAAATTTCACTTATTTCAGGGCAAAAAGTCAGAAATTCCCCTTATTTTGGGGCAAAAATCAGAAATTTCTTTTCTTATGGTACAAAATTGAAGAAATTTTTCTTATTTTGGAACAAAAAGGCAGAAATTCCCAATATTTTGGAGCAAAATGCTGAAATTATTCTTATTTAGAGGTAAAATGCAGAAATTCCCTTTATTTTGGGGCTAAAAGGCAGAAATTCCCCATATTTTGGGGCAAAAAGCAGACATTTCCCTTATTTTGGGGAAAAATTTTAGAAATTTCACTTATTTCAGGGCAAAAAGTCAAAAATTCCCCTTATTTTGGGGCAAAAAGACAGAAATTCCGTTTATTTTTGGGGAAAAGGCAGAAATTACACTTATTTTGAGTCAAAAAGGCGGAAAATCCCCTTATTTTGGGGCAAAAGTGAAGAAATTTCCCTTTTTTATGGCAAAAAGTATACATTCCCTTTATTTTCGGGCAAAAAGGCAGAAATTCCCCATATTTTGGAGCAAAATTGCAGAAATTCCCCTAATTTTGGGGCAAAAATGCAGAAATTCTCCTTATTTTGGGGTAAAACTGCAGAAATTTCACTTATTTCGCGACAAGATGGCAGAAATTCCCCTTATTTTCAGCGAAAAAAGCAGAAAATCCTCGTATTTTGGAGCAAAATTGCAGAAATTCACCTAATTTTGGGGTAAAACATGCAGTAATTTTCTATATTTTGTTGCAAAAAGGCAGAAATTCCCCTTATTTTGGGTCAAATGGCAGAAATTCCCCTTATTATAGGGCAAAATTGCAGAAATTTCTCTTATTTGTGGGCAAAGACCAGAAATTCCCCTTATTTTGGGGCAAAATTGCAGAAATTTGCTTTATTATTGGGAAAAATTGCAGAAATTTTCCTTATTTTAGGCCAAAATTGCAGAAATTTCACTTGTTTCAGAAAAAAAAAAGCAAAAATTTTTCTTATTTTGGAGCAAAAAGTCAGAAATTCCTATTATTTTGGGGCAAAAGGCAGAAATTCCCCTTATTTTGGGGCAAAAAGGCACAAATTTTCCTTATTTTCGGGCAAAATTTCAGAAATTTCATTTATTTCAGGGTAAAAAGTCAGAAATTCCCCTTATTTTGGGGCAAAAAGGAGAAATTTTTTTTATTATGGTACAAAATTGAAGAAATTTTTTTTTATTTTGGAAGAAAAAGGCAGAAATTCCCCATATTTTTGGGTAAAAGGCAGAAATAGTTCGTATTTTGAGGTAAAATGCAGAAATTCCCCTTATTTAGAGGTAAAATGTAGAAATTCCCTTAATATTGGGGAAAAATGCAGAAATTCCCTTTATTTTAGAGCTAAAAGGCAGAAATTTTCCTTATTATAAAAAAAAATTGCAGAAATTCTCATGATTTTTCGGCAAAAAGGCTGAAATTATCCTTATTTTGGGGCAAAAAGAAAGAAAATCTCCATTTTTCGGGTGCAAAAAGTCAGAAATTCCCTTTATTTGGGGCAAAATTGCAAAAATTTCCTATACTTTGTGGCAAAATTGCAGAAATTTCACTTATTTTGGGGCAAAATTGCAGAAATTTCATTTATTTCAGGGAAAAAAGGCAGAAATTTCTCTTATTTTGTGGCAAAAAGGCAGAAATTTCTTTTATTTTGGTACAAAATTGCAGAAATTTTTCTTATTTGGGGGCAAAAAGGCAGAAATTCCCCATATTTTGGGGCAAAAGGCAGAAATTCGCCTTATTTTGAGAAAAAAGACTGAAATTCCCCTTATTTTGGGGCAAAAAGGCAGAAATTCCCCTTATTTTTGTGCAAAAAGACAGAAATTCCTTTTATTTTTGAGGAAAAGGCAGAAATTGCACTTATTTTGAGATAAAAGGCGGAAAATCCCCTTATTTTGGGGCAAAAGTGAAGAAAATTCCCTTTTTATGGCAAAAAGGTATACATTCCCTTTATTTTCGGGCAAAAAGGCTGAAATTCCTCGTATTTTGGAGCAAAATTGCAGAAATTCCCCTACTTTTGGGGCAAAAAGGCAGAAATTTTTCTTATTTTGGGGTAAAACTGCAGAAATTTCACTTATTTCACGGCAAGATGGCAGAAATTCCCCTTATTTTCAGCCAAAAACGCAGAAAATCCTCGTATTTTGCAGCAAAATTGCAGAAATTCACCTAATTTTGGGGTAACACATGCAGTACTTTTCTATATTTTGTGGCAAAAAGGCAGAAATTTCACGTATTTTGGGTCAAATGGAAGAAATTCCCCTTATTTTAGGGCAAAATTGCAGAAATTTCCCTTATTTGTGGGCAAAGACCAGAAATTCCCCTTATTTTTGGGCAAAATTGCAGAAATTAGCTTTATTATGGGGAAAAATTGCAGAAATTTCCCTTATTTTAGGCCAAAATTGCAGAAATTTCACTTATTTCAGAAAAAAAAGCAAAAAATTATTATATTTTGGGACAAAAAGCAGAAATTCCTATTATTTTGGGGCAAAAGGCAGAAATTCACCTTATCTTAGGGTAAAATATAAGAAATTTCACATATTTCGGGGCAAAAAGGCAGAAATTCCCCTTATTTTGAGGTAAAATGCTGAAATTCCCCATATTTTGGGGCAAAAGGGAGAAATTCCCCTTATTTTGGGGCAAAAAGCCACAAATTTCTTTTATTTTCGGGCAAAATTTCAGAAATTTCATTTATTTCAGGGTAAAAAGTCAGAAATTCTCCTTATTTTGGGGCAAAAATGAGAAATTTCTTTTATTATGGTACAAAATTGAAGAAATATTTTTTTATTTTGGAAGAAAAAGGCAGAAATTCCCCATATTTTGGGGTAAAAGGAAGAAATGGTTCTTATTTTGAGTTAAAATGCCGAAATTCCCCTTATTTAGAGGTAAAATATAGAAATTCCCTTAATATTGGGGAAAAATGCAGAAATTCCCTTTATTTTAGAGCTAAAAGGCAGAAATTTTCCGTATTTTGAAAAAAAATTGCAGAAATTCTCATGATTTTCCGGCAAAAAGGCTGAAATTCAACTTATTTTGGGGCAAAAAGAAAGTAAATCTCCATTTTTCTAGTGCAAAAAGTCAGAAATTCCCTTTATTTGGGGCAAAATTCCAGAAATTTCCTTTACTTTGTGGCAAAATTGCAGAAATTTCACTTATTTTGGGTCAAAATTGCAGAAATTTCACTTATTTCAGGGAAAAAAGGCAGAAATTTCTCTTATTTTGGGGCAAAAAGGCAGAAATTTCTTTTATTTTGTTACAAATTTGCAGAAATTTTTCCTATTTTGGGGCAAAAAGGCAGAAATTCCCCTTATTTTGGGGTAAAAAGGCTGAAATTCCCCTTATTTGGGGGCAAAAAGGCAGAAATTCCTATTATTTTGGGGCAAAAAGCAGACATTTCCCTTATTTTGGGGAAAAATTTTAGAAATTTCACTTATTTCAGGGCAAAAAGTCAGAAATTCCCCTTATTTTGGGGCAAAAATCAGAAATTTCTTTTCTTATGGTACAAAATTGAAGAAATTTTTCTTATTTTGGAACAAAAAGGCAGAAATTCCCAATATTTTGGAGCAAAATGCTGAAATTATTCTTATTTTAAGGTAAAATGCAGAAATTCCCTTTATTTTGGGGCTAAAAGGCAGAAATTCCCCATATTTTGGGGCAAAAAGCAGACATTTCCCTTATTTTGGGGAAAAATTTTAGAAATTTCACTTATTTCAGGGCAAAAAGTCAAAAATTCCCCTTATTTTGGGGCAAAAAGACAGAAATTCCGTTTATTTTTGGGGAAAAGGCAGAAATTACACTTATTTTGAGTCAAAAAGGCGGAAAATCCCCTTATTTTGGGGCAAAAGTGAAGAAATTTCCCTTTTTTATGGCAAAAAGGTGTACATTCCCTTTATTTTCGGGCAAAAAGGCAGAAATTCCTCGTATTTTGAAGCAAAATTGCAGAAATTTTCCTAATTTTGGGGCAACAAGGCAGAAATTTCCCTTAATTTAGGGGAAAACTGCAGAAATTTCACTTATTTCGCGGCAAAATGGCAGAAACTCCCCTTACTTTTGGCGAAAAATGCAGAAAATCCTCGTATTTTTGAGCAAAATTGCAGATATTCACCTAATTTTGGGGTAAAACATGCAGTAATTTTCTTTATTTTGTGGCAAAAAGGCAGAATTTCCCCTTATTTTGGGGCAAATGGCAGAAATTCCCCTTATTTTAGGGCAAAATTTGCAAAAAAATCCCTTATTCGGGGGCAAAAAACAGAAATTCCCCTTATTTTGGGGCAAAATGGCAGAAATTTGCTTTATTTGGGGGCAAAAAACAGAAATTCCCCTTATTTTGGGCAAAATTGCAGAAATTTGCTTTATTATGGGGACAAATTGCAGAAATTTCCCTTATTTTAGGGCAAAATTGCAGAAATTTCACTTATTTCAGAAAAAAAGCAAAATTTTTTCTTATTTTGGGGTAAAAAGGCAGAAATTCCCATTATTTTGTGGCAAAAAGGCAGAAATTCACTTTATTTTGGGGTAAAAGGCACAAATTCTTCTTATTTTGAGGTAAAATGCAGAAATTCCCCTTATTTAGAGGTAAAATGCAAAAATTCCCCTAATATTGGAAAAAAATGCAGAAATTCACTTTATTTTGGAGCTAAAAGGCAGAAATTTTTTGTATTTTGAAGAAAAATTGCAGAAATTCTCATTATTTTTGGGCAAAAAGGCTGAAATTCTCCTTATTTTGGGGCAAAAAGTCAGAAAATCTCCTTTTTTCGGTTGCAAAAATTCAGAAATTCCCCTTATTTGGGGCAAAATTGCAGAAATTTCCTTTACTTTGAGGCAAAATTGCAGAAATTTCCCTTATTTTGGGGTAAAATTGCAGAAATTTCACTTATTTCAGAAAAAAAAGGCAGAAATTTCTCTTATTTTGAGGCAAAAAGGCAGAAATTTCTTTTATTTTGGTACAAAATTGCAGAAATTTTTCTTATTTTGGGGCAAAAAGGCAGAAATTCTTCTTATTTTGAGAAAAAAGGCTGAAATTTCCCTTATTTTGGGGCAAAAAGGCAGAAATTCCCCTTATATTTGGGCAAAAAGACAGAAATTCCTTTTATTTTGGGGAAAAGGCAGAAATTGCACTTATTTTGAGTCAAAAAGGCGGAAAATCCCCTTATTTTGGGGCAAATTGAAGAAATTTCCCTTTTTTAAGGCAAAAAGGTGTACATTCCCTTTATTTTCGGGCAAAAAGGCAGAAATTCCCCGTATTTTGAAGCAAAATTGCAGAAATTTTCCTAATTTTGGGGCAAAAAGGCAGAAATTCGCTTATTTAGGGTAAAACTGCAGAAATTTCACTTATTTCGAGGCAAAATGGCAGAAATTCCCCTTATTTTCGGCGAAAAAGTCAGATAATCCTCGTATTTTGGAGCAAAATTGCAGATATTCACCTAAATTTGGGGTAAAACATGCAGTAATTTTCTTTATTTAGTGGCAAAAAGGCAGAATTTCCCCTTATTTTGAGGCAAAAGGCAGAAATTCCCCTTATTTTAGGGCAAAATTTGCAAAAATTTCACTTATTCGTGGGCAAAAAACAGAAATTCCCCTTATTTTGGGGCAAAATTGGAGATATTCACCTAAATTTGGGGTAAAACATGCAGTAATTTTCTTTATTTAGTGGCAAAAAGGCAGAATTTCCCCTTATTTTGAGGCAAAAGGCAGAAATTCCCCTTATTTTAGGGCAAAATTTGCAAAAATTTCCCTTATTCGTGGGCAAAAAACAGAAATTCCCCTTATTTTGGGGCAAAATTGCAGAAAATTGCTTTATTTGGGGGCAAAAAACAAAATTCCTCTTATTTTGGGGAAAATTGCAAAAATTTCCCTTATTTTAGGCCAAAATTGCAGAAATTTCACTTATTTCAGAAAAAAAAGCAAAATTTTTTCTGATTTTGGCGCAAAAAGGCAGAAATTCCCATTATTTTGTGGCAAAAAGGCAGAAATTCACTTTATTTTGGGGTAAAAGGCACAAATTCTTCTTATTTTGAGGTAAAATGCAGAAATTCCCTTTATTTAGAGGTAAAATGCAGAAATTCCCCTAATATTGGGAAAAAATGCAGAAATTCACTTTATTTTAGAGCTAAAAGGCAGAAATTTTTCGTATTTTGAAGAAAAATTGCAGAAATTCTCATTATTTTTGGGCAAAAATGTTGAAATTCTCCTTATTTTGGGGCAAAAATTCAGAAAATCTCCTTTTTTCGGTTGCAAAAATTCAGAAATTCCCCTTATTTGGGGCAAAATTGCAGAAATTTCCTTTACTTTGGGGCAAAATTGCAAAAATTTCCATTATTTTGGGGTAAAATTGCAGAAATTTCACTTATTTCAGGGAAACAAGGCAAAAATTTTTCTTATTTTGGGGCAAAAAGGCAGAAATTTCTATTATTTTGGGGCAAAAGGCAGAAATTCACCTTATTTTGGGGTAAAATTGCAGAAATTCCCCATATTTTAGGGCAAAAGGCAGAAATTCCCCTTATTTTGAGGCAAAAAGCCACAAATTTCCCTTATTTTCGGGCAAAATTTCAGAAATTTCATTTATTTCAGGGTAAAAAGTCGAAATTCCCCTTATTTTGGGTCAAAAAGGAGAAATTTCTTTTATTATGGTACAAAAATGAAAAAAAATTTTTTTATTTTGGAAGAAAAACTCAGAAATTCCCCATATTTTGGGGTAAAAGGCAGAAATGGTTCTTATTTTGAGGTAAAATGCAGAAATTCTCCTTATTTAGAGGTAAAATATAGAAATTCCCTTAATATTAGGGAAAAATGCAGAAATTCCCTTTATTTTAGAGCTAAAAGGCAGAAATTTTCCGTATTCTGAAAAAAAAAATTGCAGAAATTCTCATGATTTTCCGGCAAAAAGGCTGAAATTCTCCTTATTTTGTGGCAAAAAGAAAGAAAATCTCCATTTTTCGGGTGCATAAAGTCAACAATTCCCTTTATTTGGGGCAAAATTCCAGAAATTTCCTTTACTTTGTGGCAAAATTGCAGAAATTTTACTTATTTTGGGGCAAAATTGCAGAAATTTCACTTATTTCAGGGAAAAAAGGCAGAAATTTCTCTTATTTTGGGGCAAAAAGGCAGAAATTTCTTTTATTTTGGTACAAATTTGCAGAAATTTTTCCTATTTTGGGGCAAAAAGGCAGAAATTCTACTTATTTTGAGGTAAAAAGGCTGAAATTCCCCTTATTTGGGGACAAAAGGCAGAAATTCCTATTATTTTGGGGCAAAAAGCAGACATTTCCCTTATTTTGGGGAAAAATTTTAGAAATTTCACTTATTTCAGGGCAAAAAGTCAGAAATTCCCCTTATATTGGGGCAAAAAGACAGAAATTCCGTTTATTTTTGGGGAAAAGTCAGAAATTGCACTTATTTTGAGTCAAAAAGGCGGAAAATCCCCTTATTTTGGGGCAAAAGTGAAGAAATTTCCCTTTTTTATTGCAAAAAGGTGTACATTCCCTTTATTTTCGGGCAAAAAGGCAGAAATTCCCCGTATTTTGAAGCAAAATTAAAGAAATTTTCCTAATTTTGGGGCAAAAAGGCAGAAATTCCCCTTAATTTAGGGTAAAACTGCAGAAATTTCACTTATTTCGCGGCAAAATGGCAGAAATTCCTCTTATTTTTGGCGAAAAAGGCAGAAAATCCTCGTATTTTGGAGCAAAATTGCAGATATTCACCTAAATTTAGGGTAAAACATGCAGTAATTTTCTTGATTTTGAGGCAAAAGGCAGAAATTCCCCATATTTTAGGGCAAAATTTGCAAAAATTTCACTTATTCGTGGGCAAAAAACAGAAATTCCCCTTATTTTGGGGCAAAATTGCAGAAATTTGCTTTATTTGGGGGCAAAAAACAGAAATTCCCCTTATTTTGGGGAAAAATTGCAAAAATTTCCCTTATTTTAGGGCAAAATTGCAGAAATTTCACTTATTTCAGAAAAAAAGCAAAATTTTTTCTTATTTTGGGGCAAAAAGGCAGAAATTCCCATTATTTTGTGGCAAAAAGGCAGAAATTCACCTTATTTTGGGGTAAAAGGCAGAAATTCTTCGTATTTTGAGTTAAAATGCAGAAATTCCCCGTATTTAGTGGTAAAATGCAGAAATTCCCCTAATATTGGAAAAAAATGCAGAAATTCACTTTATTTTGGAGCTAAAAGGCAGAAATTTTTCGTATTTTGAAGAAAAATTGCAGAAATTCTCATTATTTTCGGGCAAAAAGGCTGAAATTCTCCTTATTTTGGGGCAAAAAGTCAGAAAATCTCCTTTTTTCGGTTGCAAAAATTCAGAAATTTTCCTTATTTGGGGCAAAATTGCAGAAATTTCCTTTACTTTGGGGCAAAATTGCAGAAATTTCTTTTATTTTTGTACAAAATTGCAGAAATTTTTCTTATTTTGGAACAAAAAGGCAGAAATTCCCCATATTTTGGAGCAAAATACAGAAATTATTCTTATTTTGAGGTAAAATGCAGAAATTCCCTTTATTTTGGGGCTAAAAGGCAGAAATTCCCCTTATTTTGGGGCAAAAAGCAGACATTTCCCTTATTTTGGGGAAAAATTTTAGAAATTTCACTTATTTCAGGGCAAAAAGTCAGAAATTCCCCTTATTTTGAGGCAAAAAGACAGAAATTCCGTTTATTTTTGGAGAAAAGGCAGAAATTGCACTTATTTTGAGTCAAAAAGGTGGAAAATCCCCTTATTTTGGGGCAAAAGTGAAGAAATTTCCCTTTTTTATGGCATAAAGGTGTACATTCCCTTTATTTTCGGCCAAAAAGGCAGAAATTCCCCGTATTTTGAAGCAAAATTGCAGAAATTTTACTAATTTTGGGGCATAAAGGCAGAAATTTGCTTTAATTTAGGGTAAAACTGCAGAAATTTCACTTATTTCGCGGCAAAATGGCAGAAATTCCCCTTATTTTCGGCGAAAAAGGCAGAAAATCCTCGTTTTTTGGAGCAAAATTGCAGATATTCACCTAATTTTGGGGTAAAACATGCAGTAATTTTCTTTATTTTGTGGCAAAAAGGCAGAATTTCCCCTTATTTTGGGGCAAATTGCCGAAATTCCCCTTATTTTAGGGCAAAATTTGCAAAACTTTTCCTTATTCGGGGGCAAAAAACAGAAATTCCACTTATTTTGGGGCAAAATTGCAGAAATTTGCTTTATTTGGGGGCAAAAACAGAAATTCCCCTTATTTTGGGGCAAAATTGCAGAAATTTGCTTTATTATGGGGAAAAAGTGCAGAAAGTTCCCTCATTTTAGGGCAAAATTGCAGAAATTTCACTTATTTCAGAAAAAAAAGCAAAATTTTTTCTTATTTTGGGGCAAAAAGGCAGAAATTCCCATTATTTTGTGGCAAAAAGGCAGAAATTCACCTTATTTTGGGGTAAAAGGCAGAAATTCTTCTTATTTTGAGGTAAAATGCAGAAATTCCTCTTATTTAGAGGTAAAATGCAGAAATTCCCCTAATATTGGGAAAAAATGCAGAAATTCACTTTATTTTGGAGCTAAAAGGCAGAAATTTTTCGTATTTTGAAGAAAAATTGCAGAAATTCTCATTATTTTCCGGCAAAAAGGCTGAAATTCTCCTTATTTTGGGGCAAAAAGTCAGAAAATCTCCTTTTTTCGGTTGCAAAAATTCAGAAATTCCTTTTATTTTTGGCAAAATTGCAGAAATTTCCTATACTTTAGGGCAAAATTGCAGAAATTTCTCTTATTTTGTGGTAAAATTGCAGAAATTTCACTTATTTCAGGTAAAAATGGCAGAAATTTCTCTTATTTTGGGGCAAAAAGGCAGAAATTTTTTTTATTTTGGTACAAAATTGCAGAAATTTTTCTTATTTTGGGGCAAAAATGCAGAAATTCCCCATATTTTGGGGCAAAAGGCAGAAATTCCCCTTATTTTGAGAAAAAAGGCTGAAATTCTTCTTATTTTGGGGCAAAAAGGCAGAAATTCCCCTTATTTTTGTGCAAAATAACAGAAATTCCTTTTATTTTTGGGGAAAAGGCAGAAATTGCACTTATTTTTAGATAAAAGGCAGAAAATCCCCATATTTTAGGGCAAAAGTGAAGAAAATTCCCTTTTTTATGGCAAAAATGTATGCATTCCCATTATTTTCGGGCAAATAGGCAGAAATTCCCTGTATTTTGGAGCAAAATTGCAGAAATTCCCCTAATTTTGTGGCAAAAAGGCAGAAATTCTTCTTATTTTGGGGTAAAACTGCAGAAATTTCACTTATTTCGCGGCAAGATGGCAGAAATTCCCCTTATTTTCAGCGAAAAATGCAGAAAATCCTCGTATTTTGGAGCAAAATTGCAGATATTCACCTAATTTTGGGGTAAAACATGCAGTAATTTTCTATATTCTGTGGCAAAAAGGCAGAAATTCCCCTTATTTTGGGTCAAATGGCAGAAATTCCCCTTATTTTAGGGCAAAATTTGCAAAACTTTTCCTTATTCGGGGGCAAAAAACAGAAATTCCCCTTATTTTGGGGCAAAATTGCAGAAATTTGCTTTATTTGGGGGCAAAAACAGAAATTCCCCTTATTTTGGGGCAAAATTGCAGAAATTTGCTTTATTATGGGGAAAAAGTGCAGAAATTTCCCTCATTTTAGGGCAAAATTGCAGAAATTTCACTTATTTCAGAAAAAAAAGCAAAATTTTTTCTTATTTTGGGGCAAAAAGGCAGAAATTCCCATTATTTTGTGGCAAAAAGGCAGAAATTCACCTTATTTTGGGGTAAAAGGCAGAAATTCTTCTTATTTTGAGGTAAAATGCAGAAATTCCTCTTATTTAGAGGTAAAATGCAGAAATTCCCCTAATATTGGGAAAAAATGCAGAAATTCACTTTATTTTGGAGCTAAAAGGCAGAAATTTTTCGTATTTTGAAGAAAAATTGCAGAAATTCTCATTATTTTCCGGCAAAAAGGCTGAAATTCTCCTTATTTTGGGGCAAAAAGTCAGAAAATCTCCTTTTTTCGGTTGCAAAAATTCAGAAATTCCTTTTATTTTGGGCAAAATTGCAGAAATTTCCTATACTTTAGGGCAAAATTGCAGAAATTTCTCTTATTTTGGGGTAAAATTGCAGAAATTTCACTTATTTCAGGTAAAAATGGCAGAAATTTCTCTTATTTTGGGGCAAAAAGGCAGAAATTTTTTTTATTTTGGTACAAAATTGCAGAAATTTTTCTTATTTTGGGGCAAAAATGCAGAAATTCCCCATATTTTGGGGCAAAAGGCAGAAATTCCCCTTATTTTGAGAAAAAAGGCTGAAATTCCCCTTATTTTGGGGCAAAAAGGCAGAAATTCCCCTTATTTTTGTGCAAAATAACAGAAATTCCTTTTATTTTTGGGGAAAAGGCAGAAATTGCACTTATTTTTAGATAAAAGGCAGAAAATCCCCCTATTTTATTGCAAAAGTGAAGAAAATTCCCTTTTTTATGGCAAAAAGGTATGCATTCCCATTATTTTCGGGCAAATAGGCAGAAATTCCCTGTATTTTGGAGCAAAATTGCAGAAATTCCCCTAATTTTGTGGCAAAAAGGCAGAAATTCTTCTTATTTTGGGGTAAAACTGCAGAAATTTCACTTATTTCGCGGCAAGATGGCAGAAATTCCCCTTATTTTCAGCGAAAAACGCAGAAAATCCTCGTATTTTGGAGCAAAATTGCAGATATTCACCTAATTTTGGGGTAAAACATGCAGTAATTTTCTATATTCTGTGGCAAAAAGGCAGATATTCCCCTTATTTTGGGTCAAATGGCAGAAATTCCCCTTATTTTAGGGCAAAATTTGCAAAACTTTTCCTTATTCGGGGGCAAAAAACAGAAATTCCCCTTATTTTGGGGCAAAATTGCAGAAATTTGCTTTATTTGGGGGCAAAAACAGAAATTCCCCTTATTTTGGGGCAAAATTGCAGAAATTTGCTTTATTATGGGGAAAAAGTGCAGAAATTTCCCTCATTTTAGGGCAAAATTGCAGAAATTTCACTTATTTCAGAAAAAAAAAGCAAAATTTTTTCTTATTTTGGGGCAAAAAGGCAGAAATTCCCATTATTTTGTGGCAAAAAGGCAGAAATTCACCTTATTTTGGGGTAAAAGGCAGAAATTCTTCTTATTTTGAGGTAAAATGCAGAAATTCCTCTTATTTAGAGGTAAAATGCAGAAATTCCCCTAATATTGGGAAAAAATGCAGAAATTCACTTTATTTTGGAGCTAAAAGGCAGAAATTTTTCGTATTTTGAAGAAAAATTGCAGAAATTCTCATTATTTTCCGGCAAAAAGGCTGAAATTCTCCTTATTTTGGGGCAAAAAGTCAGAAAATCTCCTTTTTTCGGTTGCAAAAATTCAGAAATTCCTTTTATTTTTGGCAAAATTGCAGAAATTTCCTATACTTTAGGGCAAAATTGCAGAAATTTCTCTTATTTTGTGGTAAAATTGCAGAAATTTCACTTATTTCAGGTAAAAATGGCAGAAATTTCTCTTATTTTGGGGCAAAAAGGCAGAAATTTTTTTTATTTTGGTACAAAATTGCAGAAATTTTTCTTATTTTGGGGCAAAAATGCAGAAATTCCCCATATTTTGGGGCAAAAGGCAGAAATTCCCCTTATTTTGAGAAAAAAGGCTGAAATTCCCCTTATTTTGGGGCAAAAAGGCAGAAATTCCCCTTATTTTTGTGCAAAATAACAGAAATTCCTTTTATTTTTGGGGAAAAGGCAGAAATTGCACTTATTTTTAGATAAAAGGCAGAAAATCCCCATATTTTAGGGCAAAAGTGAAGAAAATTCCCTTTTTTATGGCAAAAATGTATGCATTCCCATTATTTTCAGGCAAATAGGCAGAAATTCCCTGTATTTTGGAGCAAAATTGCAGAAATTCCCCTAATTTTGTGGCAAAAAGGCAGAAATTCTTCTTATTTTGGGGTAAAACTGCAGAAATTTCACTTATTTCGCGGCAAGATGGCAGAAATTCCCCTTATTTTCAGCGAAAAATGCAGAAAATCCTCGTATTTTGGAGCAAAATTGCAGATATTCACCTAATTTTGGGGTAAAACATGGAGTAATATTCTATATTCTGTGGCAAAAAGGCAGAAATTCCCCTTATTTTGGGTCAAATGGCAGAAATTCCCCTTATTTTAGGGCAAAATTTGCAAAACTTTTCCTTATTCGGGGGCAAAAAACAGAAATTCCCCTTATTTTGGGGCAAAATTGCAGAAATTTGCTTTATTTGGGGGCAAAAACAGAAATTCCCCTTATTTTGGGGCAAAATTGCAGAAATTTGCTTTATTATGGGGAAAAAGTGCAGAAATTTCCCTCATTTTAGGGCAAAATTGCAGAAATTTCACTTATTTCAGAAAAAAAAGCAAAATTTTTTCTTATTTTGGGGCAAAAAGGGAGAAATTCCCATTATTTTGTGGCAAAAAGGCAGAAATTCACCTTATTTTGGTGTAAAAGGCAGAAATTCTTCTTATTTTGAGGTAAAATGCAGAAATTCCTCTTATTTAGAGGTAAAATGCAGAAATTCCCCTAATATTGGGAAAAAATGCAGAAATTCACTTTATTTTGGAGCTAAAAGGCAGAAATTTTTCGTATTTTGAAGAAAAATTGCAGAAATTCTCATTATTTTCCGGCAAAAAGGCTGAAATTCTCCTTATTTTGGGGCAAAAAGTCAGAAAATCTCCTTTTTTCGGTTGCAAAAATTCAGAAATTCCTTTTATTTTGGGCAAAATTGCAGAAATTTCCTATACTTTAGGGCAAAATTGCAGAAATTTCTCTTATTTTGGGGTAAAATTGCAGAAATTTCACTTATTTCAGGTAAAAATGGCAGAAATTTCTCTTATTTTGGGGCAAAAAGGCAGAAATTTTTTTTATTTTAGTACAAAATTGCAGAAATTTTTCTTATTTTGGGGCAAAAATGCAGAAATTCCCCATATTTTGGGGCAAAAGGCAGAAATTCCCCTTATTTTGAGAAAAAAGGCTGAAATTCCCCTTATTTTGGGGCAAAAAGGCAGAAATTCCCCTTATTTTTGTGCAAAATAACAGAAATTCCTTTTATTTTTGGGGAAAAGGCAGAAATTGCACTTATTTTTAGATAAAAGGCAGAAAATCCTCATATTTTAGGGCAAAAGTGAAGAAAATTCCCTTTTTTATGGCAAAAAGGTATGCATTCCCATTATTTTCGGGCAAATAGGCAGAAATTCCCTGTATTTTGGAGCAAAATTGCAGAAATTCCCCTAATTTTGTGGCAAAAAGGCAGAAATTCTTCTTATTTTGGGGTAAAACTGCAGAAATTTCACTTATTTCGCGGCAAGATGGCAGAAATTCCCCTTATTTTCAGCGAAAAATGCAGAAAATCCTCGTATTTTGGAGCAAAATTGCAGATATTCACCTAATTTTGGGGTAAAACATGCAGTAATATTCTATATTCTGTGGCAAAAAGGCAGAAATTCCCCTTATTTTGGGTCAAATGGCAGAAATTCCCCTTATTTTAGGGCAAAATTTGCAAAACTTTTCCTTATTCGGGGGCAAAAAACAGAAATTCCCCTTATTTTGGGGCAAAATTGCAGAAATTTGCTTTATTTGGGGGCAAAAACAGAAATTCCCCTTATTTTGGGGCAAAATTGCAGAAATTTGCTTTATTATGGGGAAAAAGTGCAGAAATTTCCCTCATTTTAGGGCAAAATTGCAGAAATTTCACTTATTTCAGAAAAAAAAGCAAAATTTTTTCTTATTTTGGGGCAAAAAGGCAGAAATTCCCATTATTTTGTGGCAAAAAGGCAGAAATTCACCTTATTTTGGGGTAAAAGGCAGAAATTCTTCTTATTTTGAGGTAAAATGCAGAAATTCCTCTTATTTAGAGGTAAAATGCAGAAATTCCCCTAATATTGGGAAAAAATGCAGAAATTCACTTTATTTTGGAGCTAAAAGGCAGAAATTTTTCGTATTTTGAAGAAAAATTGCAGAAATTCTCATTATTTTCCGGCAAAAAGGCTGAAATTCTCCTTATTTTGGGGCAAAAAGTCAGAAAATCTCCTTTTTTCGGTTGCAAAAATTCAGAAATTCCTTTTATTTTGGGCAAAATTGCAGAAATTTCCTATACTTTAGGGCAAAATTGCAGAAATTTCTCTTATTTTGGGGTAAAATTGCAGAAATTTCACTTATTTCAGGTAAAAATGGCAGAAATTTCTCTTATTTTGGGGCAAAAAGGCAGAAATTTTTTTTATTTTGGTACAAAATTGCAGAAATTTTTCTTATTTTGGGGCAAAAATGCAGAAATTCCCCATATTTTGGGGCAAAAGGCAGAAATTCCCCTTATTTTGAGAAAAAAGGCTGAAATTCCCCTTATTTTGGGGCAAAAAGGCAGAAATTCCCCTTATTTTTGTGCAAAATAACAGAAATTCCTTTTATTTTTGGGGAAAAGGCAGAAATTGCACTTATTTTTAGATAAAAGGCAGAAAATCCCCCTATTTTATTGCAAAAGTGAAGAAAATTCCCTTTTTTATGGCAAAAAGGTATGCATTCCCATTATTTTCGGGCAAATAGGCAGAAATTCCCTGTATTTTGGAGCAAAATTGCAGAAATTCCCCTAATTTTGTGGCAAAAAGGCAGAAATTCTTCTTATTTTGGGGTAAAACTGCAGAAATTTCACTTATTTCGCGGCAAGATGGCAGAAATTCCCCTTATTTTCAGCGAAAAATGCAGAAAATCCTCGTATTTTGGAGCAAAATTGAAAATTCACCTAATTTTGGGGTAAAACATGCAGTAATTTTCTATATTCTGTGGCAAAAAGGCAGAAATTCCCCTTATTTTGGGTCAAATGGCAGAAATTCCCCTTATTTTAGGGCAAAATTGCAGAAATTTCCCTTACTTGTGGGAAAAGACCAGAAATTCCCCTTAATTTGGGGCAAAATTGCAGAAATTTGCTTTATTATTGGGAAAAATTGCAGAAATTTCCCTTATTTTAGGCCAAAATTGCAGAAATTTCACTTATTTCAGAAAAAAAAGCAAAAATTTTTCTTATTTTGGGGCAAAAAGGCAGAAATTCCTATTATTTTGGGGCAAAAGGCAGAAATTCACCTTATTTTGGGGTAAAATTGCAGAAATTTCACATATTTCAGGGCAAAAAGGAAGTAATTCCCCTTATTTTGAGGTAAAATGCTGAAATTCCCCATATTTTGGGGCAAAAGGCAGAAATTCCCCTTATTTTGGGGCAAAAAGCCACAAATTTTCCTTATTTTGGGCAAAATTTCAGAAATTTCATTTATTTCAGGGTAAAAAGTCAGAAATTTCCCTTATTTTGAGTCAAAAAGGAGAAATTTCTTTTATTATGGTACATAAATGAAATTTTTTTTTTTTGGAAGAAAAAGTCAGAAATTCCCCATATTTTGAGGTAAAAGGGAGAAATGGTTCTTATTTTGAGGTAAAATAAAGAAATTCCCCTTATTTAGAGGTAAAATATAGAAATTCCCTTAATATTAGGGAGAAATGCAGAAATTCCATTTATTTTAGAGCTAAAAGGCAGAAATTTTCCGTATTCTGAAAAAAAATTGCAGAAATTCTCTTGATTTTCCGGTAAAAAGGCTGAAATTCTCCTTATTTTGGGGCAAAAAGAAAGAAAATCTCCATTTTTCGGGTGCATAAAGTCAGAAATTCCCATTATTTGGGGCAAAATTTTAGAAATTTCCTTTACTTTGTGGCAAAATTGCAGAAATTTTACTTATTTTGGGGCAAAATTGCAGAAATTTCACTTATTTCAGGGAAAAAAGGCAGAAATTTCTCTTATTTTGGGGCAATAAGGCAGAAATTTCTTTTATTTTGGTACAAATTTGCAGAAATTTTTCCTATTTTGGGGCAAAAAGGCAGAAATTTCCCTTATTTTGAGGTAAAAAAGCTGAAATTCCCCTTGTTTGGGGGCAAAAAGGCAGAAATTCCTATTATTTTGGGGCAAAAAGCAGACATTTCTCTTATTTTGGGAAAAAATTTTAGAAATTTCACTTATTTCAGGGCAAAAAGTCAGAAATTCCCCTTATTTTGGGGCAAAAAGCAGAAATTTCTTTTATTATGGTACAAAATTAAAGAAATTTTCCTTATTTTGGAACAAAAAGGCAGAAATTCCCCATATTTTGAAGCAAAATGCAGAAATTATTCTTATTTTGAGGTAAAATGCAGAAATTCCCTTTATTTTGGGGCTAAAAGGCAGAAATTCCCCTTATTTTGGGGTAAAAAGCAGACATTTCCCTTATTTTGGGGAAAAATTTTAGAAATTTCACTTATTTCAGGGCAAAAAGTCAAAAATTCCCCTTATTTTGGGGCAAAAATACAGAAATTCCGTTTATTTTTGGGGAAAAGGCAGAAATTGCACTTATTTTGAGTCAAAAAGGCTGAAAATCCCCTTATTTTGGGGCAAAAGTGAAGAAATTTCCCTTTTTTATGGCAAAAAGGTGTACATTCCTTTTATTTTCGGGCAAAAAGGCAGAAATTCCCCGTATTTTGAAGCAAAATTGCAGAAATTTTCCTAATTTTGGGGCATAAAGGCAGAAATTTGCTTTATTTTAGGGTAAAACTGCAGAAATTTCACTTATTTCGCGGCAAAATGGCAGAAATTCCCCTTATTTTCAGCGAAAAAAGCAGAAAATCTTCGTTTTTTGGAGCAAAATTGCAGATATTCACCTGATTTTCGGGTAAAACATGCAGTAATTTTCTTTATTTTGTGGCAAAAAGGCAGAATTTCCCCTTATTTTGGGGCAAATTGCTGAAATTCCCCTTATTTTAGGGCAAAATTTGCAAAACTTTCCCTTATTCGGGGACAAAAAACAGAAATTCCCCTTATTTTGGGGCAAAATTGCAGAAATTTGCTTTATTTGGAGGCAAAAAACAGAAATTCCCCTTATTTTGGGGCCAAATTGCAGAAATTTGGTTTATTATGGGGAAAAAGTGCAGAAATTTCCCTTATTTTAGGGCAAAATTGCAGAAATTTCACTTATTTCAGAAAAAAAATCAAATATTTTTCTTATTTTGGAGCAAAAAGGCAGAAATTCGCCTTATTTTGGGACAAAAAACAGAAATTTTCCTTATTTTGGGGCAAAATTGCAGAAATTTGCTTTATTATGGAGAAAAATTGAGAAATTTCCCTTATTTTAGGGCAAAATTGCAGAAATTTCACTTATTTCAGAAAAAAAAGCAAAAATTTTTCTTATTTTGGAGCAAAAAGGAAGAAATTCCCATTATTTTGGGGCAAAAGGCAGAAATTCACCTTATTTTGTGGTAAAATTGCAGAAATTTCTCATATTTCAGGGCAAAAAGGCAGAAATTCCCCTTATTTGGGGGTAAAATGCTGAAATTCCCCATATTTTGGGGCAAAAGGCAGAAATTCCCCTTATTTTGGGGAAAAAAGGCACAAATTTCCCTTATTTTCGCGCAAAATTGAAGAAATTTCATTTATATCAGGGTAAAACGTCAGAAATTTCCCTTATTTTTGGGCAAAAAGGAGAAATTTCTTTTATTATGGTACAAAATTGAAGAAATTTTCTTTATTTTAGAACAAAAAGGCAGAAATTCCCCATATTTTGGGGTAAAAGGCAGAAATTCTTCTTATTTTTAGGTAAAATGCAGAAATTCCCCTGATTTAGAGGTAAAATGCAGAAATTCTCATAATATTAAGGAAAAATGCAGAAATTCCCTTTATTTTGGGGCTAAAAGTCAGAAATTTTCCGTATTTTGAAGAAAAATTGCAGAAATTCTCATAATTTTCGGGCAAAAATGCAGAAATTCTCTGTATTTTGGGGTAAAAAGACAGAAAATCCCCTTTTTTCAAGGGCAAAAAGTCAGAAAATCCCCTTATTTTGGGGCAAAATTGCAGAAATTTCCTTTACATTGGGGCAAAATGGCAGAAATTTTCCTTATTTTGGGGCAAAATTGCAGAAAATTCACTTATTTAAGGGAAAAAGGCAAAAATTTCTCTTATTTTGGGGCAAAAAGGAAGAAATTTATTTTATTTTAGTAAAAAATTGCTAAAATTTTTCTTTTTTGGGGGCAAAAAGGCAGAAATTCCCCATATTTTGGGGCAAAAAGGCAGAAATTCCCCTTATTTTGAGGTAAAAAGGCTGAAATTCTTCTTATTTGGGGGCAAAAAGGCAGAAATTCCCCTTATTTTGGGGCAAAAAGCAGACATTTCCGTTATCTTGGGGAAAAATTTTAGAAATTTCACTTATTTTAGGGCAAAAATTCAGAAATTCCCCTTATTTTGGGGCAAAAAGAGAGAAATTCCGTTTATTTTTGGGGAAAAGGCAGAAATTGCACTTATTTTGAGTCAAAAAGTCGGAAAATTTCCTTATTTTGGGGCAAAAGTAAAGAAATTTCCGTTTTTTATGGCAAAAAGGTATACATTCCCTTTATTTTCGGGCAAAAATGCAGAAATTCCTCGTATTTTGAAGCAAAATTGCAGAAATTCTTCTAATTGTTGGGCAAAAAGACAGAAATTCCTCTTATTTTGAGGAAAAACTGCAGAAATTTCACTTATTTCGCGGCAAAATGGCAGAAATTCCCCTTATTTTCGGCGAAAAAGGCAGAAAATCTTCGTATTTTGGAGCAATATTGCAGAAATTCACCTAATTATGAAGTAAAACATGCAGTAATTTTTTTTTTATTTTGTGGCAAAAACGCAGAAATTCCCCTTATTTTGGGGCAAAAGGCAGAAATTCCCCTATTTTAGGGCAAAATTGCAGAAATTTCCATTATTTGAGGGCAAAAAATAGAAATTTCCCTTATTTTGGGGAAAAATTGCAGAAATTCTCATTATTTTCGGGCAAAAAGGCTGAAATTCTCCTTATTTTGGGGCAAAAATTCAGAAAATCCTTTTTTCGGTTGCAAAAATTCAGAAATTCCCCTTATTTGGGGCAAAATTGCAGAAATTTCCTTTACTTTGGGGCAAAATTGCAGAAATTTCTTTTATTTTTGTACAAAATTGCAGAAATTTTTCTTATTTTGGAACAAAAAGGCAGAAATTCCCCATATTTTGGAGCAAAATACAGAAATTATTCTTAATTTGAGGTAAAATGCAGAAATTCCCTTTATTTTGGGGCTAAAAGGCAGAAATTCCCCTTATTTTGGGGGAAAAAGCAGACATTTCCCTTATGTTAGGGAAAAATTTTAGAAATTTCACTTATTTCAGGGCAAAAAGTCAGAAATTCCCCTTATTTTGGGGCAAAAAGACAGAAATTCCGTTTATTTTTGGAGAAAAGGCAGAAATTGCACTTATTTTGAGTCAAAAAGGTGGAAAATCCCCTTATTTTGGGGCAAAAGTGAAGAAATTTCCCTTTTTTATGGCAAAAAGGTGTACATTCCCTTTATTTTCGGGCAAAAAGGCAGAAATTCCCAGTATTTTGAAGCAAAATTGCAGAAATTTTACTAATTTTGGGGCACAAAGGCAGATATTTGCTTTAATTTAAGGTAAAACTGCAGAAATTTCACTTATATCGCGGCAAAATGGCAGAAATTCCCCTTATTTTCGGCGAAAAAGGCAGAAAATCCTCGTTTTTTGGAGCAAAATTGCAGATATTCACCTAATTTTGGGGTAAAACATGCAGTAATTTTCTTTATTTTGTGGCAAAAAGGCAGAATTTCCTCTTATTTTGGGGCAAATTGCCGAAATTCCCCTTATTTTAGGGCAAAATTTGCAAAACTTTTCCTTATTCGGGGGCAAAAAACAGAAATTCCCCTTATTTTGGGGCAAAATTGCAGAAATTTGCTTTATTTGGGGGCAAAAACAGAAATTCCCCTTATTTTGGTCCAAAATTGCAGAAATTTGCTTTATTATGGGGAAAAAGTGCAGAAATTTCCCTCATTTTAGGGCAAAATTGCAGAAATTTCACTTATTTCAGAAAAAAAAGCAAAATTTTTTCTTATTTTGGGGCAAAAAGGCAGAAATTCCCATTATTTTGTGGCAAAAAGGCAGAAATTCACCTTATTTTGGGGTAAAAGGCAGAAATTCTTCTTATTTTGAGGTAAAATGCAGAAATTCCTCTTATTTAGAGGTAAAATGCAGAAATTCCCCTAATATTGGGAAAAAATGCAGAAATTCACTTTATTTTGGAGCTAAAAGGCAGAAATTTTTCGTATTTTGAAGAAAAATTGCAGAAATTCTCATTATTTTCCGGCAAAAAGGCTGAAATTCTCCTTATTTTGGGGCAAAAAGTCAGAAAATCTCCTTTTTTTGGTTGCAAAAATTCAGAAATTCCTTTTATTTTGGGCAAAATTGCAGAAATTTCCTATACTTTAGGGCAAAATTACAGAAATTTCTCTTATTTTGGGGTAAAATTGCAGAAATTTCACTTATTTCAGGTAAAAATGGCAGAAATTTCTCTTATTTTGGGGCAAAAAGGCAGAAATTTTTTTTATTTTGGTACAAAATTGCAGAAATTTTTCTTATTTTGGGGCAAAAATGCAGAAATTCCCCATATTTTGGGGCAAAAGGCAGGAATTCCCCTTATTTTGAGAAAAAAGGCTGAAATTCCCCTTATTTTGGGGCAAAAAGGCAGAAATTCCCCTTATTTTTGTGCAAAATAACAGAAATTCCTTTTATTTTTGGGGAAAAGGCAGAAATTGCACTTATTTTTAGATAAAAGGCAGAAAATCCCCCTATTTTATTGCAAAAGTGAAGAAAATTCCCTTTTTTATGGCAAAAAGGTATGCATTCCCATTATTTTCGGGCAAATAGGCAGAAATTCCCTGTATTTTGGAGCAAAATTGCAGAAATTCCCCTAATTTTGTGGCAAAAAGGCAGAAATTCTTCTTATTTTGGGGTAAAACTGCAGAAATTTCACTTATTTCGCGGCAAGATGGCAGAAATTCCCCTTATTTTCAGCGAAAAATGCAGAAAATCCTCGTATTTTGGAGCAAAATTGCAGATATTCACCTAATTTTGGGGTAAAACATGCAGTAATTTTCTATATTCTGTGGCAAAAAGGCAGAAATTCCCCTTATTTTGGGTCAAATGGCAGAAATTCCCCTTATTTTAGGGCAAAATTTGCAAAACTTTTCCTTATTCGGGGGCAAAAAACAGAAATTCCCCTTATTTTGGGGCAAAATTGCAGAAATTTGCTTTATTTGGGGGCAAAAACAGAAATTCCCCTTATTTTGGGGCAAAATTGCAGAAATTTGCTTTATTATGGGGAAAAAGTGCAGAAATTTCCCTCATTTTAGGGCAAAATTGCAGAAATTTCACTTATTTCAGAAAAAAAAGCAAAATTTTTTCTTATTTTGGGGCAAAAAGGCAGAAATTCCCATTATTTTGTGGCAAAAAGGCAGAAATTCACCTTATTTTGGGGTAAAAGGCAGAAATTCTTCTTATTTTGAGGTAAAATGCAGAAATTCCTCTTATTTAGAGGTAAAATGCAGAAATTCCCCTAATATTGGGAAAAAATGCAGAAATTCACTTTATTTTGGAGCTAAAAGGCAGAAATTTTTCGTATTTTGAAGAAAAATTGCAGAAATTCTCATTATTTTCCGGCAAAAAGGCTGAAATTCTCCTTATTTTGGGGCAAAAAGTCAGAAAATCTCCTTTTTTCGGTTGCAAAAATTCAGAAATTCCTTTTATTTTTGGCAAAATTGCAGAAATTTCCTATACTTTAGGGCAAAATTGCAGAAATTTCTCTTATTTTGTGGTAAAATTGCAGAAATTTCACTTATTTCAGGTAAAAATGGCAGAAATTTCTCTTATTTTGGGGCAAAAAGGCAGAAATTTTTTTTATTTTGGTACAAAATTGCAGAAATTTTTCTTATTTTGGGGCAAAAATGCAGAAATTCCCCATATTTTGGGGCAAAAGGCAGAAATTCCCCTTATTTTGAGAAAAAAGGCTGAAATTCCCCTTATTTTGGGGCAAAAAGGCAGAAATTCCCCTTATTTTTGTGCAAAATAACAGAAATTCCTTTTATTTTTGGGGAAAAGGCAGAAATTGCACTTATTTTTAGATAAAAGGCAGAAAATCCCCATATTTTAGGGCAAAAGTGAAGAAAATTCCCTTTTTTATGGCAAAAATGTATGCATTCCCATTATTTTCAGGCAAATAGGCAGAAATTCCCTGTATTTTGGAGCAAAATTGCAGAAATTCCCCTAATTTTGTGGCAAAAAGGCAGAAATTCTTCTTATTTTGGGGTAAAACTGCAGAAATTTCACTTATTTCGCGGCAAGATGGCAGAAATTCCCCTTATTTTCAGCGAAAAATGCAGAAAATCCTCGTATTTTGGAGCAAAATTGCAGATATTCACCTAATTTTGGGGTAAAACATGCAGTAATTTTCTATATTCTGTGGCAAAAAGGCAGAAATTCCCCTTATTTTGGGTCAAATGGCAGAAATTCCCCTTATTTTAGGGCAAAATTTGCAAAACTTTTCCTTATTCGGGGGCAAAAAACAGAAATTCCCCTTATTTTGGGGCAAAATTGCAGAAATTTGCTTTATTTGGGGGCAAAAACAGAAATTCCCCTTATTTTGGGGCAAAATTGCAGAAATTTGCTTTATTATGGGGAAAAAGTGCAGAAATTTCCCTCATTTTAGGGCAAAATTGCAGAAATTTCACTTATTTCAGAAAAAAAAGCAAAATTTTTTCTTATTTTGGGGCAAAAAGGCAGAAATTCCCATTATTTTGTGGCAAAAAGGCAGAAATTCACCTTATTTTGGGGTAAAAGGCAGAAATTCTTCTTATTTTGAGGTAAAATGCAGAAATTCCTCTTATTTAGAGGTAAAATGCAGAAATTCCCCTAATATTGGGAAAAAATGCAGAAATTCACTTTATTTTGGAGCTAAAAGGCAGAAATTTTTCGTATTTTGAAGAAAAATTGCAGAAATTCTCATTATTTTCCGGCAAAAAGGCTGAAATTCTCCTTATTTTGGGGCAAAAAGTCAGAAAATCTCCTTTTTTCGGTTGCAAAAATTCAGAAATTCCTTTTATTTTGGGCAAAATTGCAGAAATTTCCTATACTTTAGGGCAAAATTGCAGAAATTTCTCTTATTTTGTGGTAAAATTGCAGAAATTTCACTTATTTCAGGTAAAAATGGCAGAAATTTCTCTTATTTTGGGGCAAAAAGGCAGGAATTTTTTTTATTTTGGTACAAAATTGCAGAAATTTTTCTTATTTTGGGGCAAAAATGCAGAAATTCCCCATATTTTGGGGCAAAAGGCAGAAATTCCCCTTATTTTGAGAAAAAAGGCTGAAATTCCCCTTATTTTGGGGCAAAAAGGCAGAAATTCCCCTTATTTTTGTGCAAAATAACAGAAATTCCTTTTATTTTTGGGGAAAAGGCAGAAATTGCACTTATTTTTAGATAAAAGGCAGAAAATCCCCCTATTTTATTGCAAAAGTGAAGAAAATTCCCTTTTTTATGGCAAAAAGGTATGCATTCCCATTATTTTCGGGCAAATAGGCAGAAATTCCCTGTATTTTGGAGCAAAATTGCAGAAATTCCCCTAATTTTGTGGCAAAAAGGCAGAAAATCTTCTTATTTTGGGGTAAAACTGCAGAAATTTCACATATTTCGCGGCAAGATGGCAGAAATTCCCCTAATATTGGGAAAAAATGCAGAAATTCACTTTATTTTGGAGCTAAAAGGCAGAAATTTTTCGTATTTTGAAGAAAAATTGCAGAAATTCTCATTATTTTCCGGCAAAAAGGCTGAAATTCTCTTTATTTTGGGGCAAAAAGTCAGAAAATCTCCTTTTTTCGGTTGCAAAAATTCAGAAATTCCTTTTATTTTGGGCAAAATTGCAGAAATTTCCTATACTTTAGGGCAAAATTGCAGAAATTTCTCTTATTTTGTGGTAAAATTGCAGAAATTTCACTTATTTCAGGTAAAAATGGCAGAAATTTCTCTTATTTTGGGGCAAAAAGGCAGAAATTTTTTTTATTTTGGTACAAAATTGCAGAAATTTTTCTTATTTTGGGGCAAAAATGCAGAAATTCCCCATATTTTGGGGCAAAAGGCAGAAATTCCCCTTATTTTGAGAAAAAAGGCTGAAATTCCCCTTATTTTGGGGCAAAAAGGCAGAAATTCCCCTTATTTTTGTGCAAAATAACAGAAATTCCTTTTATTTTTGGGGAAAAGGCAGAAATTGCACTTATTTTTAGATAAAAGGCAGAAAATCCCCCTATTTTATTGCAAAAGTGAAGAAAATTCCCTTTTTTATGGCAAAAAGGTATGCATTCCCATTATTTTCGGGCAAATAGGCAGAAATTCCCTGTATTTTGGAGCAAAATTGCAGAAATTCCCCTAATTTTGTGGCAAAAAGGCAGAAATTCTTCTTATTTTGGGGTAAAACTGCAGAAATTTCACTTATTTCGCGGCAAGATGGCAGAAATTCCCCTTATTTTCAGCGAAAAATGCAGAAAATCCTCGTATTTTGGAGCAAAATTGCAGATATTCACCTAATTTTGGGGTAAAACATGCAGTAATTTTCTATATTCTGTGGCAAAAAGGCAGAAATTCCCCTTATTTTGGGTCAAATGGCAGAAATTCCCCTTATTTTAGGGCAAAATTTGCAAAACTTTTCCTTATTCGGGGGCAAAAAACAGAAATTCCCCTTATTTTGGGGCAAAATTGCAGAAATTTGCTTTATTTGGGGGCAAAAACAGAAATTCCCCTTATTTTGGGGCAAAATTGCAGAAATTTGCTTTATTATGGGGAAAAAGTGCAGAAATTTCCCTCATTTTAGGGCAAAATTGCAGAAATT
Organism: Micromys minutus; assembly: GCF_963924665.1. Classification (NCBI taxonomy): domain Eukaryota; kingdom Metazoa; phylum Chordata; class Mammalia; order Rodentia; family Muridae; genus Micromys; species Micromys minutus. The sequence goes on along the minus strand of NW_027667467.1, from coordinate 6,210,430 downwards.
TCACTTATTTCAGAAAAAAAAGCAAAATTTTTTTCCTATTTTGGGGCAAAAAGGCAGAAATTCCCATTATTTTGTGGCAAAAAGGCAGAAATTCCCCTTATTTTGGGGTAAAAGGCAGAAATTCTTCTTATTTTGAGGTAAAATGCAGAAATTCCTCTTATTTAGAGGTAAAATGCAGAAATTCCCCTAATATTGGGAAAAAATGCAGAAATTCACTTTATTTTGGAGCTAAAAGGCAGAAATTTTTCGTATTTTGAAGAAAAATTGCAGAAATTCTCATTATTTTCCGGCAAAAAGGCTGAAATTCTCTTTATTTTGGGGCAAAAAGTCAGAAAATCTCCTTTTTTCGGTTGCAAAAATTCAGAAATTCCTTTTATTTTGGGCAAAATTGCAGAAATTTCCTATACTTTAGGGCAAAATTGCAGAAATTTCTCTTATTTTGTGGTAAAATTGCAGAAATTTCACTTATTTCAGGTAAAAATGGCAGAAATTTCTCTTATTTTGGGGCAAAAAGGCAGAAATTTTTTTTATTTTGGTACAAAATTGCAGAAATTTTTCTTATTTTGGGGCAAAAATGCAGAAATTCCCCATATTTTGGGGCAAAAGGCAGAAATTCCCCTTATTTTGAGAAAAAAGGCTGAAATTCCCCTTATTTTGGGGCAAAAAGGCAGAAATTCCCCTTATTTTTGTGCAAAATAACAGAAATTCCTTTTATTTTTGGGGAAATGGCAGAAATTGCACTTATTTTTAGATAAAAGGCAGAAAATCCCCCTATTTTATTGCAAAAGTGAAGAAAATTCCCTTTTTTATGGCAAAAAGGTATGCATTCCCATTATTTTCGGGCAAATAGGCAGAAATTCCCTGTATTTTGGAGCAAAATTGCAGAAATTCCCCAAATTGTGGCAAAAAGGCAGAAATTCTTCTTATTTTGGGGTAAAACTGCAGAAATTTCACTTATTTCGCGGCAAGATGGCAGAAATTCCCCTTATTTTCAGCGAAAAATGCAGAAAATCCTCGTATTTTGGAGCAAAATTGCAGATATTCACCTAATTTTGGGGTAAAACATGCAGTAATTTTCTATATTCTGTGGCAAAAAGGCAGAAATTCCCCTTATTTTGGGTCAAATGGCAGAAATTCCCCTTATTTTAGGGCAAAATTTGCAAAACTTTTCCTTATTCGGGGGCAAAAAACAGAAATTCCCCTTATTTTGGGGCAAAATTGCAGAAATTTGCTTTATTTGGGGGCAAAAACAGAAATTCCCCTTATTTTGGGGCAAAATTGCAGAAATTTGCTTTATTATGGGGAAAAAGTGCAGAAATTTCCCTCATTTTAGGGCAAAATTGCAGAAATTTCACTTATTTCAGAAAAAAAAGCAAAATTTTTTCTTATTTTGGGGCAAAAAGGCAGAAATTCCCATTATTTTGTGGCAAAAAGGCAGAAATTCCCCTTATTTTGGGGTAAAAGGCAGAAATTCTTCTTATTTTGAGGTAAAATGCAGAAATTCCTCTTATTTAGAGGTAAAATGCAGAAATTCCCCTAATATTGGGAAAAAATGCAGAAATTCACTTTATTTTGGAGCTAAAAGGCAGAAATTTTTCGTATTTTGAAGAAAAATTGCAGAAATTCTCATTATTTTCCGGCAAAAAGGCTGAAATTCTCCTTATTTTGGGGCAAAAAGTCAGAAAATCTCCTTTTTTCGGTTGCAAAAATTCAGAAATTCCTTTTATTTTGGGCAAAATTGCAGAAATTTCCTATACTTTAGGGCAAAATTGCAGAAATTTCTCTTATTTTGTGGTAAAATTGCAGAAATTTCACTTATTTCAGGTAAAAATGGCAGAAATTTCTCTTATTTTGGGGCAAAAAGGCAGAAATTTTTTTTTATTTTGGTACAAAATTGCAGAAATTTTTCTTATTTTGGGGCAAAAATGCAGAAATTCCACATATTTTGGGGCAAAAGGCAGAAATTCCCCTTATTTTGAGAAAAAAGGCTGAAATTCCCCTTATTTTGGGGCAAAAAGGCAGAAATTCCCCTTATTTTTGTGCAAAATAACAGAAATTCCTTTTATTTTTGGGGAAAAGGCAGAAATTGCACTTATTTTTAGATAAAAGGCAGAAAATCCCCATATTTTAGGGCAAAAGTGAAGAAAATTCCCTTTTTTATGGCAAAAAGGTATGCATTCCCATTATTTTCGGGCAAATAGGCAGAAATTCCCTGTATTTTGGAGCAAAATTGCAGAAATTCCCCTAATTTTGTGGCAAAAAGGCAGAAATTCTTCTTATTTTGGGGTAAAACTGCAGAAATTTCACTTATTTCGCGGCAAGATGGCAGAAATTCCCCTTATTTTCAGCGAAAAATGCAGAAAATCCTCGTATTTTGGAGCAAAATTGCAGATATTCACCTAATTTTGGGGTAAAACATGCAGTAATTTTCTATATTCTGTGGCAAAAAGGCAGAAATTCCCCTTATTTTGGGTCAAATGGCAGAAATTCCCCTTATTTTAGGGCAAAATTTGCAAAACTTTTCCTTATTCGGGGGCAAAAAACAGAAATTCCCCTTATTTTGGGGCAAAATTGCAGAAATTTGCTTTATTTGGGGGCAAAAACAGAAATTCCCCTTATTTTGGGGCAAAATTGCAGAAATTTGCTTTATTATGGGGAAAAAGTGCAGAAATTTCCCTCATTTTAGGGCAAAATTGCAGAAATTTCACTTATTTCAGAAAAAAAAGCAAAATTTTTTCTTATTTTGGGGCAAAAAGGCAGAAATTCCCATTATTTTGTGGCAAAAAGGCAGAAATTCACCTTATTTTGGGGTAAAAGGCAGAAATTCTTCTTATTTTGAGGTAAAATGCAGAAATTCCTCTTATTTAGAGGTAAAATGCAGAAATTCCCCTAATATTGGGAAAAAATGCAGAAATTCACTTTATTTTGGAGCTAAAAGGCAGAAATTTTTCGTATTTTGAAGAAAAATTGCAGAAATTCTCATTATTTTCCGGCAAAAAGGCTGAAATTCTCCTTATTTTGGGGCAAAAAGTCAGAAAATCTCCTTTTTTCGGTTGCAAAAATTCAGAAATTCCTTTTATTTTGGGCAAAATTGCAGAAATTTCCTATACTTTAGGGCAAAATTGCAGAAATTTCTCTTATTTTGTGGTAAAATTGCAAAAATTTCACTTATTTCAGGTAAAAATGGCAGAAATTTCTCTTATTTTGGGGCAAAAAGGCAGAAATTTTTTTTATTTTGGTACAAAATTGCAGAAATTTTTCTTATTTTGGGGCAAAAATGCAGAAATTCCCCATATTTTGGGGCAAAAGGCAGAAATTCCCCTTATTTTGAGAAAAAAGGCTGAAATTCCCCTTATTTTGGGGCAAAAAGGCAGAAATTCCCCTTATTTTTGTGCAAAATAACAGAAATTCCTTTTATTTTTGGGGAAAAGGCAGAAATTGCACTTATTTTTAGATAAAAGGCAGAAAATCCCCATATTTTAGGGCAAAAGTGAAGAAAATTCCCTTTTTTATGGCAAAAAGGTATGCATTCCCATTATTTTCGGGCAAATAGGCAGAAATTCCCTGTATTTTGGAGCAAAATTGCAGAAATTCCCCTAATTTTGTGGCAAAAAGGCAGAAATTCTTCTTATTTTGGGGTAAAACTGCAGAAATTTCACTTATTTCGCGGCAAGATGGCAGAAATTCCCCTTATTTTCAGCGAAAAATGCAGAAAATCCTCGTATTTTGGAGCAAAATTGCAGATATTCACCTAATTTTGGGGTAAAACATGCAGTAATATTCTATATTCTGTGGCAAAAAGGCAGAAATTCCCCTTATTTTGGGTCAAATGGCAGAAATTCCCCTTATTTTAGGGCAAAATTTGCAAAACTTTTCCTTATTCGGGGGCAAAAAACAGAAATTCCCCTTATTTTGGGGCAAAATTGCAGAAATTTGCTTTATTTGGGGGCAAAAACAGAAATTCCCCTTATTTTGGGGCAAAATTGCAGAAATTTGCTTTATTATGGGGAAAAAGTGCAGAAATTTCCCTCATTTTAGGGCAAAATTGCAGAAATTTCACTTATTTCAGAAAAAAAAGCAAAATTTTTTCTTATTTTGGGGCAAAAAGGCAGAAATTCCCATTATTTTGTGGCAAAAAGGCAGAAATTCACCTTATTTTGGGGTAAAAGTCAGAAATTCTTCTTATTTTGAGGTAAAATGCAGAAATTCCTCTTATTTAGAGGTAAAATGCAGAAATTCCCCTAATATTGGGAAAAAATGCAGAAATTCACTTTATTTTGGAGCTAAAAGGCAGAAATTTTTCGTATTTTGAAGAAAAATTGCAGAAATTCTCATTATTTTCCGGCAAAAAGGCTGAAATTCTCCTTATTTTGGGGCAAAAAGTCAGAAAATCTCCTTTTTTCGGTTGCAAAAATTCAGAAATTCCTTTTATTTTGGGCAAAATTGCAGAAATTTCCTATACTTTAAGGCAAAATTGCAGAAATTTCTCTTATTTTGGGGTAAAATTGCAGAAATTTCACTTATTTCAGGTAAAAATGGCAGAAATTTCTCTTATTTTGGGGCAAAAAGGCAGAAATTTTTTTATTTTGGTACAAAATTGCAGAAATTTTTCTTATTTTGGGGCAAAAATGCAGAAATTCCCCATATTTTGGGGCAAAAGGCAGAAATTCCCCTTATTTTGAGAAAAAAGGCTGAAATTCCCCTTATTTTGGGGCAAAAAGGCAGAAATTCCCCTTATTTTTGTGCAAAATAACAGAAATTCCTTTTATTTTTGGGGAAAAGGCAGAAATTGCACTTATTTTTAGATAAAAGGCAGAAAATCCCCCTATTTTATTGCAAAAGTGAAGAAAATTCCCTTTTTTATGGCAAAAAGGTATGCATTCCCATTATTTTCGGGCAAATAGGCAGAAATTCCCTGTATTTTGGAGCAAAATTGCAGAAATTCCCCTAATTTTGTGGCAAAAAGGCAGAAATTCTTCTTATTTTGGGGTAAAACTGCAGAAATTTCACTTATTTCGCAGCAAGATGGCAGAAATTCCCCTTATTTTCAGCGAAAAATGCAGAAAATCCTCGTATTTTGGAGCAAAATTGCAGATATTCACCTAATTTTGGGGTAAAACATGCAGTAATTTTCTATATTCTGTGGCAAAAAGGCAGAAATTCCCCTTATTTTGGGTCAAATGGCAGAAATTCTCCTTATTTTAGGGCAAAATTGCAGAAATTTCCCTTATTTGTGGGAAAAGACCAGAAATTCCCCTTAATTTGGGGCAAAATTGCAGAAATTTGCTTTATTATTGGGAAAAATTGCAGAAATTTCCCTTATTTTAGGCCAAAATTGCAGAAATTTCACTTATTTCAGAAAAAAAAGCAAAAATTTTTTTTATTTTGGGGCAAAAAGGCAGAAATTCCTATTATTTTGGGGCAAAAGGCAGAAATTCAACTTATTTTGGGGTAAAATTGCAGAAATTTCACATATTTCAGGGCAAAAAGGAAGTAATTCCCCTTATTTTGAGGTAAAATGCTGAAATTCCCCATATTTTGGGGCAAAAGGCAGAAATTCCCCTTATTTTGGGGCAAAAAGCCACAAATTTTCCTTATTTCGGGCAAAATTTAAGAAATTTCATTTATTTCAGGGTAAAAAGTCAGAAATTTCCCTTATTTTGAGTCAAAAAGGAGAAATTTCTTTTATTATGGTACATAAATGAAATTTTTTTTTTTGGAAGAAAAAGTCAGAAATTCCCCATATTTTGAGGTAAAAGGCAGATATGGTTCTTATTTTGAGGTAAAATGAAGAAATTCCCCTTATTTAGAGGTAAAATATAGAAATTCCCTTAATATTAGGGAGAAATGCAGAAATTCCATTTATTTTAGAGCTAAAAGGCAGAAATTTTCCGTATTCTGAAAAAAAATTGCAGAAATTCTCTTGATTTTCTGGTAAAAAGGCTGAAATTCTCCTTATTTTGGGGCAAAAAGAAAGAAAATCTCCATTTTTCGGGTGCATAAAGTCAGAAATTCCCATTATTTGGGGCAAAATTTTAGAAATTTCCTTTACTTTGTGGCAAAATTGCAGAAATTTTACTTTTTTTGGGGCAAAATTGCAGAAATTTCACTTATTTCAGGGAAAAAAGGCAGAAATTTCTCTTATTTTGGGGCAATAAGGCAGAAATTTCTTTTATTTTGGTACAAATTTGCAGAAATTTTTCCTATTTTGGGGCAAAAAGGCAGAAATTTCCCTTATTTTGAGGTAAAAAAGCTGAAATTCCCCTTGTTTGGGGGCAAAAAGGCAGAAATTCCTATTATTTTGGGGCAAAAAGCAGACATTTCCCTTATTTTGGGGAAAAATTTTAGAAATTTCACTTATTTCAGGGCAAAAAGTCAGAAATTCCCCTTATTTTGGGGCAAAAAGCAGAAATTTCTTTTATTATGGTACAAAATTAAAGAAATTTTCCTTATTTTGGAACAAAAAGGCAGAAATTCCCCATATTTTGGAGCAAAATGCAGAAATTATTCTTATTTTGAGGTAAAATGCAGAAATTCCCTTTATTTTGGGGCTAAAAGGCAGAAATTCCCCTTATTTTGGGGCAAAAAGCAGACATTTCCCTTATTTTGGGGAAAAATTTTAGAAATTTCACTTATTTCAGGGCAAAAAGTCAAAAATTCCCCTTATTTTGGGGCAAAAATACAGAAATTCCATTTATTTTTGGGGAAAAGGCAGAAATTGCACTTATTTTGAGTCAAAAAGGCTGAAAATCCCCTTATTTTGGGGCAAAAGTGAAGAAATTTCCCTTTTTTATGGCAAAAAGGTGTACATTCCTTTTATTTTCGGGCAAAAAGGCAGAAATTCCCTGTATTTTGAAGCAAAATTGCAGAAATTTTCCTAATTTTGGGGCATAAAGGCAGAAATTTGCTTTAATTTAGGGTAAAACTGCAGAAATTTCACTTATTTCGCGGCAAAATGGCAGAAATTCCCCTTATTTTTAGCGAAAAAAGCAGAAAATCTTCGTTTTTTGGAGCAAAATTGCAGATATTCACCTGATTTTCGGGTAAAACATGCAGTAATTTTCTTTATTTTGTGGCAAAAAGGCAGAATTTCCCCTTATTTTGGGGCAAATTGCCGAATTTCCCCTTATTTTAGGGCAAAATTTGCAAAACTTTCACTTATTCGGGGACAAAAAACAGGAATTCCCCTTATTTTGGGGCAAAATTGCAGAAATTTGCTTTATTTGGGGGCAAAAAACAGAAATTCCCCTTATTTTGGGGCCAAATTGCAGAAATTTGGTTTATTATGGGGAAAAAGTGCAGAAATTTCCATTATTTTAGGGCAAAATTGCAGAAATTTCACTTATTTCAGAAAAAAAATACAAATATTTTTCTTATTTTGGGGCAAAAAGGCAGAAATTCCCCTTATTTTGGGACAAAAAACAGAAATTTTACTTATTTTGGGGCAAAATTGCAGAAATTTGCTTTATTATGGAGAAAAATTGAGAAATTTCCCTTATTTTAGGGCAAAATTGCAGAAATTTCACTTATTTCAGAAAAAAAAAGCAAAAATTTTTCTTATTTTGGAGCAAAAAGGAAGAAATTCCCATTATTTTGGGGCAAAAGGCAGAAATTCACCTTATTTTGTGGTAAAATTGCAGAAATTTCTCATATTTCAGGGCAAAAAGGCAGAAATTCCCCTTATTTGGGGGTAAAATGCTGTAATTCCCCATATTTTGGGGCAAAAGGCAGAAATTCCCCTTATTTTGGGGCAAAAAGGCACAAATTTCCCTTATTTTCGCGCAAAATTGCAGAAATTTCATTTATATCAGGGTAAAACGTCAGAAATTTCCCTTATTTTTGGGCAAAAAGGAGAAATTTCTTTTATTATGGTACAAAATTGAAGAAATTTTCTTTATTTTAGAACAAAAAGGCAGAAATTCCCCATATTTTGGGGTAAAAGGCAGAAATTCTTTTTATTTTTAGGTAAAATGCAGAAATTCCCCTGATTTAGAGGTAAAATGCAGAAATTCCCATAATATTAAGGAAAAATGCAGAAATTCCCTTTATTTTGGGGCTAAAAGTCAGAAATTTTCCGTATTTTGAAGAAAAATTGCAGAAATTCTCATAATTTTCGGGCAAAAATGCAGAAATTCTCTGTATTTTGGGGTAAAAAGACAGAAAATCCCCTTTTTTCAAGAGCAAAAAGTCAGAAAATCCCCTTATTTTGGGGCAAAATTGCAGAAATTTCCTTTACATTGGGGCAAAATGGCAGAAATTTTCCTTATTTTGGGGCAAAATTGCAGAAAATTCACTTATTTAAGGGAAAAAGGCAAAAATTTCTCTTATTTTGGGGCAAAAAGGAAGAAATTTCTTTTATTTTAGTAAAAAATTGCTAAAATTTTTCTTTTTGGGGGGCAAAAAGGCAGAAATTCCCCATATTTTGGGGCAAAAAGGCAGAAATTCCCCTTATTTTGAGGTAAAAAGGCTGAAATTCTTCTTATTTGGGGGCAAAAAGGCAGAAATTCCCCTTATTTTGGGGCAAAAAGCAGACATTTCCGTTATCTTGGGGAAAAAATTTAGAAATTTCACTTATTTTAGGGCAAAAATTCAGAAATTCCCCTTATTTGGGGGCAAAAAGAGAGAAATTCCGTTTATCTTTGGGGAAAAGTCAGAAATTGCACTTATTTTGAGTCAAAAAGTCGGAAAATTTCCTTATTTTGGGGCAAAAGTAAAGAAATTTCCGTTTTTTATGGCAAAAAGGTATACATTCCCTTTATTTTCGGGCAAAAATGCAGAAATTCCTCGTATTTTGAAGCAAAATTGCAGAAATTCTTCTAATTGTTGGGCAAAAAGACAGAAATTCCTCTTATTTTGAGGAAAAACTGCAGAAATTTCACTTATTTCACGGCAAAATGGCAGAAATTCCCCTTATTTTCGGCGAAAAAGGCAGAAAATCTTCGTATTTTGGAGCAATATTGCAGAAATTCACCTAATTATGAAGTAAAACATGCAGTAATTTTTTTTTATTTTGTGGCAAAAACGCAGAAATTCCCCTTATTTTGGGGCAAAAGGCAGAAATTCCCCTATTTTAGGGCAAAATTGCAGAAATTTCCATTATTTGAGGGCAAAAAACAGAAATTTCCCTTATTTTGGGGAAAAATTGCAGAAATTTGCTTTATTATGTGGAAAAATTGCAGAAATTTCCCTTATTTTAGGGCAAAATTGCAGAAATTTCACTTATTTCAGGGAAAAAAAGCAAAAATTTTTCTTATTTTGGGGCAAAATGCAGAAATTCCCCTTATTTTTGAATGAAATTGCAGAAATTTCCCTTATTTGAGGGCAAAAATTCAGAAAATCTTCTTAATTTCGGGAAAAAATGCAGAAATGAACCGTATTTTGGAGCAAAATTGCAGAAATTCCACTAATATTGGTGCAAAAATGCAGAAATTCCCTTTATTTTGGAGGCCAAAAAGAAGAAATTTCCCATATTTTGGTGCAAAAAGGCTGAAATTTTTCTTATTTTGAGGTAAAATGCTGAAATTCCCCATATTTTGAGGCAAAAGGCAGAAATTCTTATTTTGGGGCAAAAAGGCACAAATTTCCTTTATTTTCGTGCAAAATTGCAGAAATTTCATTTATTTCAGGGCAAAAAGTCAGAAATTCCCCTTATTTTGGGGAAAATGCAGAAATTTCTTTTATTATGGTACAAAATTGAAGAAATTTTTTTTTATATTTTGGAACAAAAAGGCAGAAATTCCCCATATTTTGGGGCAAAATGCAGAAATTATTCTTATTTTGAGGTAAAATGCAGAAATTCCCTTTATTTTGAGGCTAAAAGGCAGAAATTTCCCGTATTTTGAAGCAAAATTGCAGAAATTCTCATAATTTTCGGGCAAAAAGGCAGAAATTCTCCTTATTTTGGGGCAAAAAATCAGAAAATCCCCTTTTTTCGGGAGCTAAAATTCAGAAAATCCCCTTATATGGGGGCAAAAAAAATTCCTTTACATTGGAGCAAAATTGCAGAAATTTTCCTTATTTTGGTGCAAAAAGGCAGAAATTTCTTTTATTTTGGTAAAAAATTGCAAAAATTTTTCTTATTTTGTGGCAAAAAGGCAGAAATTCCCCATATTTTAAGGCAAAAAGGCAGAAATTCCCATTATTTTGAGGTAAAAGGGCTGAAATTCCCATTATTTTGGTGCAAAAAGGCAGAAATTCCCCTTATTTTGGGGCAAAAAGCAGACATTTCCGTTATTTTGGGAAAAAATTTTAGAAATTTCACTTATTTCAGGGCAAAAATTCAGAAATTCCCTTTATTTTGGGGCAAAAAGACAGAAATTCCGTTTATTTTTGGGGAAAAAATAAAAATTGCACTTATTTTGAGTCAAAAAGGAGGAAAATCCCATTATTTTGGGGCAAAAGTGAAGAAATTTCCTTTTTTTATGGCAAAAAGGTATACATTCCATTTATTTTCGGGGAAAAAGGCAGAAATTCTCCGGAATTTGGAGCAAAATTGCAGAAATTCCCCTAATTTTGAGGCAAAATGCAGAAATTCCCCTTATTTTGGGGTAAAACTGCAGAAATTTTACTTATTTCGCGGCAAAATGGCAGAAATTCCCCTTATTTTCGGCGAAAAAGGCAGAAAATCCTCATATTTTGGAGCAAAATTGCAGAAATTCACCTAATTTTGGGGAAAAACATGAGGTAATTTTCTTTATTTTGTGGCAAAAAGGCAGAAATTCCCCTTATTTTAAGGCAAATTGCAGAAATTCCCCTTATTTTAGGGCAAAATTGCAGAAATATCCCTTATTTGTGGGCAAAAAGCAGAAAATCCCCTTATTTTGCAGCAAAATTGCAGAAATTTGATTTATTATGAGGAAAAATTGCAGAAATTTTTCTTATTTTAGGGCAAAATTGCAGAAATTTCACTTATTTCAGAGAAAAAAAGCAAAAATTTTTCTTATTTTGTGGCAAAGAGGCAGAAATTCCCATTATTTTGGGGCAAAAAGGCAGAAATTCACCTTACTTGTGGGTAAAATTGCAGAAATTTCACATATATCAGGGTAAAAATGCAGAAATTCCATTTATTTTGAAGTAAAATGCTGAAATTCTTCATATTTTGCGGGAAAAACAGAAATTTCCCTTATTTTGGGGCAAAAAGGCACAAATATCCCTAATTTTCGGGCAAAATTGCAGAAATTTCATTTATTTCAGGGTAAAAAGTCAGAAATTCCCTTTATTTTGGAGCTAAAAGGAGAAATTTCTTTTATTATGGTACAAAATTGAAGAAATTTTCTTTACTTTGGAACAAAAAGGTAGAAATTTCCCATGTTTTGGGGTAAAAGGCAGAAATTCTTTTTATTTTGAGGTAAAATGCAGAAATTCCCCTTATTTAGAGGTAAGATGCAGAAATTTCCTAATATAGGGGAAAAATGCAGAAATTCCCTTTATTTTGGGGCTAAAAGGCAGAAATTTTTCGTATTTTGAAGAAAAATTGCAGAAATTCTCATAATTTTTGGGTAAAAAGGCTGAAATTCTCTTTATTATGGGGCAAAAAGACAGAAAATCTCCTTTTTTTGGGTGCAAAAAGTCAGAAATTCCTTTTATTTGGGGCAAAATTGCAGAAATTTCCTTTACTTTGTGGCAAAATTGCAGAAATTTCTCTTATTTTTGGGCAAAATTGCAGAAATTTCACTTATTTCAGTGAAAAAAGGCAGAAATTTCTCTTATTTTGGGGCCAAAAGGCAGAAATTTCTTTTATTTTGGTACAAAATTGCAGAAATTTTTCTTATTTTGGGTCAAAAAGGCAGAAATTCCCCATATTTTGGGGGCAAAACACAGAAATTCTCCTTATTTTGAGGAAAAAAGGCTAAAATTCCCCTTATTTTGGGGCAAAAAGGCAGAAATTCTCCTTATTTTGGGGCAAAAAGCAGACATTTCCCTTATTTTGGGGAAAAATTTTAGAAATTTAATTTATTTCAGGGCAAAAAGTCAGAAATTCCCCTTTTTTGGGGGCAAAAAGACAGAAATTCCGTTTATTTTGGGGGAAAATGCAGATATTGCACTTATTTTGAGTCAAAAAAGCGTAAAATCCGCTTATTTTGGGGCAAAAGTGAAGAAATTTCCCTTTTTTATGGCAAAAAGATATACATTCCCTTTATTTTCGGGCAAAAAGGAAGAAATTCCCCGGATTTTAGAGCAAAATAGCAGAAATTTCCCTAATTTTAAGGCAAAAAGGCAGAAATTCCCCTTCTTTTGGGGTAAAACTGCAGAAATTTTACTTATTTCGCAGCAAAATGTCAGAAATTCCCCTTATTTTCGTCGAAAAAGGCAGAAAATCCCCATATTTTGGAGCAAAATTGCAGAAATTCACCTAATTTGGGGGTAAAACATGCAGTAATTTTCTTTATTTTGGGGCAAAAAGGCAGAAATTTCCCTTATTTTGAGACAAATGGCAGAAATTCCCCTCATTTTAGGGCAAAATTGCAGAAATTTCAGTTATTTTGGAGCAAAAAACAGAAATTCCCCGTATTTTGGGGAAAAATTGCAGAAATTTGCTTTATTTGAGGAAAAATTGCAGATATTTTTCTTATTTTAGGGCAAAATTGCAGAAATTTCACTTATTTCAGAGAAAAAAATCAAAAATTTTTCTTATTTTGGGACAAAATTGCAGAAATTTCCCTTATTTTGGGGCAAAAAGGCAGAAATTCCCCTTATTTTGTGGCAAAAAGGCAGAAATTCCCCGTATTTTGGGATAAAATTGCAGAAATTTCCTTTCTTTGGGGGCAAAAAGGCAGAAAATCCCCTTAATTTCGAGCAAAAAGGAAGAAATTCCCCGTATTTTGGAGCAAAATTGCAGAAATTCCCCTAATATTGGGGCAAAAATGCAGAAATTTCTTTTATTTGGGGCAAAATGGTAGAAGTTCCCCTTGTTTTCGTGTTAAGAGGCAGAAATTCCCTGTATTTTGAAGCAAAATTGCAGAAACTCCCCTAATTTTTGGGCAAAACGGAAGAAATTCCCTTTATTTTGGTGCAAAAATACAGAAATTCTCCTTATTTCGGGGCAAAAAGTCAGAAATTCCCCTTATTTTGGGGCAAAATTGAAGAAATTTCCCTTATTTTGGGGCAAAATTGCAGAAATTTCCATTATTTTGGGACAAAATTGGAGAAATTTCTTTTATTTTGGTACAGAATTGCAGAAATTTTTCTTATTTTGTGGCAAGAAGGCAGAAATTTTTTATATTTTGTGGCAGAAAGGCACAAATTTTTCTTATTTTCAGGCAAAATTGCAGAAATTTCATTTATTTCAGGACTAAAAGTCAGAAATTTCTTTTATTTTGGGGCAAAAAGCAGAAATTACTTTTATTTTAGTACAAAATTGAAGAAATTTTCCTTATTTTGGAACAAAAATGCAGAAATTCCCCATATTTTGGGGCAAAAGGCAGAAATTCCCTTTTTTGAGGTAAATAGGCTGAAATTCCCCTTATTTTTGGGCAAAAAAGCAGAAATTCCCTTTCTTTGTGGCAAAAAGGCCGAAATTCCTGTTAATTGGGGCAGAAAAGCAGAAATTTTCCTTATTTGGAGGCAATAAGGCAGAAATTCCCCATATTTTGTGGCAAAAAGGCAGAAATTCCCCTTATTTGGAGGTAAAATGCTGAAATTCCCTTTATTTTGGTCAAAAAGGCAGAAATTCCCCTTATTTTGGGGCAAAATTGCAGAAATTTCACTTATTTCAGGGCAGAAACTCAGAAATTTGCCTTATTTTGGGGCAAAAATCAGAAATTCCCCTAATATTGTGTCCAAAAACAGAAATTCCCCTTATTTTGGGGTAAAATTGCGGAAATTTCAAATATTTCAGGGCAAAAAGGCAGAAATTCCACTTAATTTCGGGCTACAAGGCAGAAATTTCCCGTATTTTGGAGCAAAATTTAAGAAATTCCCCTTATATTAGTGCAAAAATGCAGAAATTCCCTTTATTTTGGTGAAATAATGCTGAAATCCTTCGTATTTTGAAGCAAAATTGCACAAATTCCCCTAATTTTGAGGGAAAATTCAGAAATACACATTATTTTGAGGCAAAAAGACAGAAATTTTACTTATTTCAGGGCAAAAAGTCAGAAATTTGCCTTATTTTGGGGCAAAAAGCAGAAATCCCCCTAATTTTGGGGCCAAAAAAAGAAATTCCCCTTATTTTGGGGTAAAATTGCAGAAATTTCAAATATTTCAGGGCAAAAAGGCAGAAATTCCACTTAATTTCGGGCTATAAGGCAGAAATTTCCCGTATTTTGGAGCAAAATTTCAGAAATTCCCCTTATATTGGTGCAAAAATGCAGAAATTTCCTTTATTTTGGTGAACTAAGGCTGAAATCCTTCGTATTTTGAAGCAAAATTGCACAAATTTCCCTAATTTTGAGGGAAAATGCAGAAATACACATTATTTTGGGGGAAAAAAACAGAAATTTTACTTATTTCAGGGCAAAAAGTCAGAAATTCCCCTTATTTTGGGGCAAAATTGAAGAAATTTTTCTTATTTTGGGCAAAATTGCAGAAATTTACTTATTTCAGGTAAAGAAGACAGGAATTTCTCTAGTTTTGGGGCAAAGTGCAGAAATTTCTTTTATTTTTGTAGAAAATTGCAGAAATTTTCTTTATTTTGGGGCAAAAATGCAGAAACTCCCCATATTTTGGGGCAAAAAAGCAGAGATTCCCCTTATTATGAGGTAAAAAGGCTGAAATTCCCTTTATTTTGAGGCAAAAAGACAGAAATGCCCCTTATTTTGTGGCAAAAAGGCAGAAATTTCTCTTATTTTGTGGCAAAATTGCGGAAATTTAACTTATTTCAGGGCAAAATTCAAAAATTCCGCTTATTTTGTGGCAAAAATACAGAAATACCGTTTATTTTGGGGTAAAAATGCAGAAATTCCCTATATGTTGGGGAAAAAAAACAGAAATTCTTATTTTGGGGCAAAATTCAGAAATTCCACTTATTTTGGGGCAAAATTCCAAAAATTTCCCTTATTTTAACGCAAAATGCAGAAATTTCCCTTCTTTTGGGGCAAAATTGCAGACATTTCCCTTATTTCAGGAAAAAAAGGCAGAAATATTCCTTATTTTAAGGCAAAAGGGCAGAAATTCCTAATATTTTGTTGCAAAAATGCAGAAATTTTCCTTATTTTGAGGTAAACAGGCTGAAATTCCCCTTATTTGGGGGTAAAAATTCAGAAATTCCCCTTATTTTGGGGCAAAATTGAAGAAATTTCACTTATTTCAGGGTAATAAGTCAGACATTCCCCTTATTTTGGGGCAAAAAAGACAGAAATTATTTTTGTTTTGGGGGAAAAAGACAGAAATTCCACTTATTTAGAGGCAAAACGGCAGAAATTCTCCTCATTTTGGGGCAAAAATGAAGAAATTTCCCTTTTTTATGGCAAAAAGGTTTGCATTCCCCTTATTTTCGGGCAAAAAGGCAGAAATTCCCTGTGTTTTGGAGCAAAATTGCAGAAATTCCCCTAATTTTGGGGCAAAAAGTTTAAATCCCTTATTTTTGGCTAAAATTGCAGATATTTCACTTATTTCGGGACAAAAGGGCGGAAATTCCACTTAATGTCGGGCAAAAAGGCAGAAATGACCCGTATTTTGGAGCAAAATTGCAGAAATTTTTCTAATTTTGGTGCAATAATGCAGAAATTCCCTTTATTTTGGAGCAAAAAGGCAGATATTCCCTATATTTTGGTGCAAAAAGGCTGAAATTCTTCTCATTTTGAGGTAAAATGCTGAAATTCCTCATATTTTGGGGCAAAAGGCAGAAATTCCCTTCATTTTGGGGCAAAAAGGCACAAATTTCCCTTATTTTCAGGCAAAATTGCAGAAATTTCATGTATTTCAGGGTAAGAAGTCAGAAAATCCCCTTATTTTGGGGCAAAAAGCAGAATTTTTTTTTATTATGTTACACAATTTAAGAAATTTTCCTTTTTTTGGAACAAAAAGGCAGAAATTCCCCATTTTTTGGGGTAAAATGCCAAAATTCCTTTTATTTAGAGGTAAAACGCAGAAATTCCCCTAATATTGGGGGAAAATGAAGAAATTCCATTTATTTTGGGGCTAAAAGGCAGAAATTCCCCTTATTTTGGGGAAAAAGTCAGAAATTCCCCTTATTTTAGGACAAAATTGCAGAAATTTTTTTTTATTTGGGAGCAAAAAACAGAAATTCCCTTTATTTTGGGGAAAATTGAAGAAATTTCCTTTATTATGAAGAAAAATTGCAGAAATTTCCCTTATTTTAAGGCAAAATTGCAGAAATTTCACTTATTTCATAGAAAAAAAGCAAAAATTTTTCTTATTTTGGGGCAAAAATGCAGAAATTTCCTTTATTTTGGGGCAAAAAAGCAGAAATTCCCCTAATTTTGGGATAAAATTGCAGAAATTTCCCTTATTTGGGGGAAAAAATGCAGAAAATCCCCTTAATTTCGGGCAAAAAGCCAAAAATTCCCCATATTTTTGAGCAAAATTGCAAAAATTCCCCTTATATTGAGACAGAAATGCAGAAATTCCTTTTATTTGGGGCAAAAAGGATGAAGTTCCCCTTATTTTCGGGGAAAGAGGCAAAAATTCCCTGTATTTTGAAGCAAAATTGCAGAAACTCCCCTAATTTTGGGGCAAAAAATCAGAAATTCCATTTATTTTGGGGCAAAAATACAGAAATTCCCTTATTTTGGGGCAAAATTGAAGAAATTTCCCTTATTTTGGGGCAAAATTGCAGAAATTACTTTTATTTTGGTACAGAATTGCAGAAATTTTTCTTATTTTGTGGCAAGAAGGCAGAATTTTTTTATATTTTGTGGCAAAAAGGCACAAATTTTTCTTATTTATGGGCAAAATTGCAGAAATTTCATTTATTTCAGGACAAAAAGTCAGAAATTCCTTTTATTTTGGGGCAAAAAGCAGAAATTTCTTCTATTTTGGTACAAAATTGAAGAAGTTTTCCTTATTTTGGAACAAAAAAGCAGAAATTCCCCATATTTTGTGGCAAAAGGCAGAAATTCCCCTTATTTTGAAGTAATAAGGCTGAAATTCCCCTTATTTTGGGGCAAAAAGGCAGAAATTCTTTTTATTTTGGGGTAAAATTGAAAAAATTTCAAATATTTTAGGGCAAAATGGCAGAAATTCCCCTTATTTTGGGGCAAAAAGATTAAATCCCTTATTTTTGGCTAAAATTGCCGATATTTCACTTATTTTGAGACAAAAAGGCAGAAATTCCACTTAAGTTCAGGCAAAAAGGCAGAAATGACCCGTATTTTGGAGCAAAATTGCAGAAATTCCTCTAATATTGGTGCAATAATGCAGAAATGTCCTTTATTTTGGAGCAAAAAGGCAGATATTCCCCATATTTTGGTGCAAAAAGGCTGAAATTCCCCTCATTTTGAGGTAAAATGCTGAAATTCCTCATATTTTGGGGCAAAAGGCAGAAATTCCCCTCATTTTGGGGCAAAAAGGCACAAATTTCCCTTATTTTCAGGCAAAATTGTGGAAATTTCATTTATATCAGAGTAAAAAGTCAGAAATTCCCCTTATTTTGGGGCAAAAAGCAGAAATTTCTTTTATTATGGTAGAAAATTTAAGAATTTTTTTTTTGGAACAAAAAGGCAGAAATTCCTCATTTTTTGGGTAAAATACAGAAATTCCCCTTATTTAGAGGTAAAACGCAGAAATTCCCCTAATATTGGCAGAAAATGAAGAAATCCCCTATATTTTTGGGCTAAAAGGCAGAAATTCCCCTTATTTTGGGGAAAAAGTCACAAATTCCCCTTATTTTAGGGCAAAATTGCAGAAATTTCTTTTATTTGGTGGTAAAAAACAGAAATTCCCTTAATTTGGGGAAAATTGCAGAAATTTCCTTTATTATGGGGAAAAATTGCAGAAATCTCTCTTATTTTAGGGCAAAATTGAAGAAATTTCACTTATTTCAGAGAAAAAAAGAAAAAATTTTTCTTATTTTGGGGCAAAAATGCAGAAATTTCTTTTATTTTTGGGCAAAAAAGCAGAAATTCCCCTTATTTTGGGATAAAATTGCCGAAATTTCCCTTATTTGAGGGCAAAAAGGCAGAAAATCTCCTTAATTTCGGGCAAAAAGGCAAAAATTCCCCGTATTTTGGAGCAAAATTGCAGAAAATCCCCTAATATTGGGGCAAAAATGCAGAAATTCCTTTTATTTGGGGCAAGAAGGCAGAAGTTCCTCTTATTTTCGGGGAAAGAGGCAGAAATTCCCTGTATTTTGAAGCAAAATTATAGAAACTCCCCTAATTTTGGGGCAAAAAGGCAGAAATTCCCTTTATTTTGGGGCAAAAATACAGAAATTCTCCTTATTTCGGGGCAAAAATCAGAAATTCCCCTCATTTTGGGGCAAAATTGAAGAAATTTCCCTTATTTTGGGGCAAAATTGCAGAAATTTCCTTTATTTTGGGCCAAAATTGGAGAAATTACTTTTATTTTGGTACAGAATTGCAGAAATTTTTCTTATTTTGTGGCAAGAAGGCAGAAATGTTTTTATATTTTGTGGCAAAAAGGCACAAATTTTTCTTATTTTTGGGCAAAATTGCAGAAATTTCATTTATTTCAGGACAAAAAGTCAGAAATTCCTTTTATTTTGGGGCAGAAAGCAGAAATTTCTTATTTTGGTACAAAATCGAAGAAATTTTCCTTATTTTGGAACAAAAAGGCAGAAATTCCCCATATTTTGTGGCAAAAGTCAGAAATTCCCCTTATTTTGAGGTAATAAGGCTGAAATTCCCATTATTTTTGGGCAAAAAGGCAGAAATTCTTTATATTTTGGGGTAAAATTAAAAAATTTCAAATATTTCAGGGCAAAATGGCAGAAATTCCCCTTATTTTGGGGCAAAAAGATTAAATCCCTTATTTTTGGCTAAAATTGCCGATAATTCACTTTTTTTTGGGACAAAAAGGCAGAAATTCCACTTAATTTCAGGCAAAAAGGCAGAAATGACCCATATTTTGGAGCAAAATTGCAGAAATTCCTATAATATTGGTGCAATAATGGAGAAATTTCCTTTATTTTGGAGGAAAAAGGCAGATATTCCCCATATTTTGGTGCAAAAAGGCTGAAATTCTCCTCATTTTGAGGTAAAATTCTGAAATTCTTCATATTTTGGGGCAAAAGGCAGAAATTCCCCTCATTTTGGGGCAAAAATGCACAAATTTCCCTTATTTTCAGGCAAAATTGCAGAAATTTCATTTATTTAAGGGTAAAAAGTCAGAAATTCCCCTTATTTTGGGGCAAAAAGCAGAAATTTCTTTTATTATGGTACAAAATTTAAGAAATTTTCCTTTTTTTGGAACAAAAAGGCAGAAATTCCGCATTTTTTGGGGTAAAATCCAGAAATTCACCTTATTTAGAGGTGAAACAAAGAAATTCCCCTAATATTGGGGGAAAATGAAGAAATTCCCTTTATTTTGGGGCTAAAAGGCAGAAATTCCCCTTATTTTGAGGAAAAAGTAACAAATTCCCCTTATTTTAGGGCAAAATTGCAGAAATTTCTTTTATTTGGGGGTAAAAGACAGAAATTCCCTTAGTTTGGGTAAAATTGCAGAAATTTCCTTTATTATGGGGAAAATTGCAGAAATTTCTCTTATTTTAGGGCAAAATTGCAGAAATTTCACATATTTCAGAGAAAAAAAGCAAAAATTTTATTTATTTTGGGGCAAAAATGCAGAAATTTCCTTTATTTTTGGGCAAAAAAGCAGAAATTCCCCTTATTTTGGGATAAAATTGCCGAAATTTCCCTTATTTGGGGGCAAAAAGGCAGAAAATCCCCTTAATTTCGGGCAAAAAGGCAAAAATTCTCCGTATTTTGGAGCAAAATTGCAGAAATTCCCCTAATATTGAGACAAAAATGCAGAAATTTTTTTATTTGGGCCAAAAAGGCAAAAGTTCCTCTTATTTTCGGGGAAAGAGGCAGAAATTCCCTGTATTTTGAAGCAAAATTTCAGAAACTCCGCTAATTTTGGGGCAAAAAGGCAGAAAATCCCTTTATTTTGGGGCAAAAATACAGAAATTCTCCTTATTTCGGGGCAAAAATCAGAAATTCCCCGAATTTTGGGGCAAAATTGAAGAAATTTCCCTTATTTTGGGGCAAAATTGCAGAAATTTCCCTTATTTTGGGGCAAAATTGGAGAAATTACTTTTATTTTGGTACAGAATTGCAGAAATTTTTCTTATTTTGTGGCAAGAAGGCAGAAATTTTTTATATTTTGTGGCAAAAAGGCACAAATTTTTCTTATTTTTGGGCAAAATTGCAAAAATTTCATTTATTTCAGGATAAAAAGTCAGAAATTCCTTTTATTTTGGGGCAAAAAGCAGAAATTTCTTCGATTTTGGTACAAAATCGAAGAAATTTTCCTTATTTTGGAACAAAAAGGCAGAAATTCCCCATATTTTGTGGCAAAAGGCAGAAATTCCCCTTATTTTGAGGTAATAAGGCTGAAATTCCCCTTATTTTTGGGCAAAAAGGCAAAAATTCTTTTTATTTTGGGGTAAAATTAAAAAATTTCAAATATTTCAGGGCAAAATGGCAGAAATTCCTCTTATTTTGGGGCAAAAAGATTAAATCCCTTATTTTTGGCTAAAATTGCCGATATTTCACTCATTTTTGGACAAAAAGGCAGAAATTCCACTTAATTTCAGGCAAAAAGGCAAGATGACGCGTATTTTGGAGCATAATTGCAGAAATTCCTCTAATATTGGTGCAATAATGCAGAAATGTCCTTTATTTTGGAGCAAAAATGCAGATATTCCCCATATTTTGGTGCAAAAAGGCTGAAATTCTCCTCATTTTGAGGTAAAATGCTGAAATTCCTCATATTTTGGGTCAAAAGGCAGAAATTCCCCTCATTTTGGGGCAAAAAGGCACAAATTTCCCTTATTTTCAGGCAAAATTGCGGAAATTTCATTTATTTCAAGGTAAAAAGTCAGAAATTCCCCTTATTTTGGGGCAAAAAGCAGAAATTTCTTTTATCATGGTACAAAATTTAAGAAATTTTCCTTTTTTTGGAACAAAAAGGCAAAAATTCCCCATATTTTGGGGCAAAATGCAGGATATCCCCATATTTAGAGGTAAAATGCAGAAATTCCCCTAATTTTGAGGAAAAATGCAGAAATTCCCTTTATTTTGGGGCTAAAAGGCAGAAATTCCCCGTATTTTGAAACAAAATTGCAGAAATTCTCATAATTTTAGGGGAAAAATGCTGAAATTCTCCTTATTTTGGTGCAAAAAGAAAGAATATCTTCGTTTTTGAAGGGCAAAAAGTCAGAAATTCCCCTTATTTGAGGCAAAATTGCAGAAATTTCCCTTACTTTGGGGCAAAATTGCAGAAATTTCCCTTATTATGGGGCAAAATTGAAGAAATTTCAATTATTTCAGGGAAAAAAGGCAGAATTTTTTCATATTTTGGGGCAAAAACGCAGAAATTTCTTTTATTTTTGTACAAAATTGCAGAACTTTTTCTTATTTTGGGGCAAAAAGGCAGAAATTCCCCTTATTTTGGGGCAAAAGGCAGAAATTCCCCTTATTTTGAGGAAAAAAGGCTGAAATTCCCCTTATTTTGGGGCAAGAATGCAGAAATTTCCCTTATTTTGAGGCAAAAAGCAGACGTTTCCTTTATTTTGGGGAAAAATTTTAGAAATTTAACTTATTTCAGGGCAAAAAGTCAGAAATTCCCCTTATTTTTGGGGAAAAGTCAGAAATAGCACTTATTTTGAGGCAAAAAGGCTGAAAATCCCCTTATTTTGGGGTAAAAATGAAGAAATTTCCCTTTTTATGGCAAAAAGGTATACATTCCCTTTATTTTCGGGCAAAAAGGCAGAAATTCCCCGTATTTTGGAGCAAAATTGCAGAAATTCCCCTAATTTTGGGGAAAAAAAAGGAAGAAATTCCCCTTATTTCGAAGTAAAACTGCAGAAATTTCACTTATTTCGCGGCAATGTGGCAGAAATTCCCCCTATTTTCGGCGAAAAAAGAAAAAAATCCCCGTAATTTGAAGCAAAATTGCAGAAATTCACCTAATTTTCGGGTAAAACATGCAGTAATTTTCTTTGATTTGGGGCGAAAAGGCAGAAATTCCCCTTATTTTGGGGCAAAAGTCAGAAATTCCCCTTATTTTAAGGCAAAATTGCAGAAATTTCCTTTATTTGGGGACAAAAAACAGAAATTCCCTTTATTTTGAAGCAAAATTGCAGAAAATTCCTTTATTATGGGGAAAAATTGCAGAAATTTCTTTTATTTTAAGGCAAAATTGCAGAAATTTCACTTCTTTCAGAGAATAAATGCAAAAATTTTTCTTATTTTGGGACAAAAAGGCAGAAATTCCCATTATTTTGGGGCAAAAAGGCAGAAATTCACCTTATTTTGGGGTAAAATTGCAGACATTTCACATATTTCAGGGCAAAAAGGCAGAAATTCCCATTATTTGGGGGCAAACAGGCAGAAATTCCCCTTATTTTGTGATAAAATTGAAGAAATTTCCCTTGATTGGAGGCAAAAAGGCAGAAAATCTCCTTAATTTCGGGCAAAAAGGCAGAAATTCCCCGTATTTTGGAGCAAAATTGCAGAAATTCCCCTAATATTGGGGCAAAAATGCAGAAATTCCCTTTATTTGAAGCAAATCGGCAGAAGTTCCCCTTATTTTCGGGAAAAGAGGCAGAAATTCCCTGTATTTTGAAGCAAAATTGCAGAAACTCCCCTAATTTTGGGGCAAAAATGCAGAAATTCCCTATATTTTGGGGCAAAAATACAGAAATTCTCCTTATTTCGGGGCAAAAATCAGAAATTTCCTTTATTTTGGGGCAAAATTTTAGAAATTTCTTTTATTTTGTTACAGAATTGCAGAAATTTTTCTTATTTTGTGGCAAAAAGGCAGAAATTCCCCATATTTTGGTGCAAAAAGGCTGAAATTCTCCTTATTTTGAGGTAAAATGCTGAAATACCCCATATTTTGGAGTTAAAAGGCAGAAATTCCCCTCATTTTGGGGCAAAAAAGCACAAATTTCTCTTTTTTTCGGGCAAAATTGCAGAAATTTCATTTATTTCAGGGCAAAAAGTCAGAAATTACTTTTACGTTGGGGCAAAAAGCAGAAATTTCTTTTATTTTGGTACAAAATTGAAGAAATTTTACTTATTTTGGAACAAAAAGTCAGAAATTCCCCATATTTTGGCAAAAGGCAGAAATTCCCTTTATTTTGAGGTAAAAAGGCTGAAATTCCCGTTATTTAGGGGCAAACAGACAGAAATCCCTTTACTTTGTGGAAAAAAGGCAGAAATTTCCGTTAATTGGGGCAGAAAAGCAAAATTTTCCTTATTTGGGGGCAATAAGGCAGAAATTCCCCATATTTTGTGGCAAAAAGGCAGAAATTCCCATTTGGAGGTAAAATGCTGAAATTCCCCTTATTTTGGCAAAAAGGCAGAAATTCCCCTTATTTTGGGGCAAAATTGCAGAAATTTCACTTATTTCAGGGAAAAAGTCAGAAATTTGCCTTATTTAAGGGCAAAAAGCAGAAATTCTTTTAATTTTGGGGCCAAATAGAAATTGCCCTTATTGTGAGGTAAAATTGCGGAAATTTCATATATTTCAGGGCAAAAAGGCAGAAATTCCACTTTATTTCGGGCAATAAGGCAGAAATTCCCCGTATTTTGGAGCAAAATTTCAGAAATTCCCCTTTTATTGGTGCAAAAAGGCAGAAATTCCCTTTATTTGGTGCAATAAGACAGAAATTCCCCGTATTTTGAAGCAAAATTGCACATATTCCCCTAATTTTGAGGGAAAATGCAGAAATTCACATTATTTTGGGGCAAAAAAACAGAAATTCTCCTTATTTCAAGGCAAAATTCAGAAATTCCCCTTATTTTGGTGCAAAATTCTAGAAATGTCCATTATTTTGGGGCAAAATTGCAGAAATCTCCCTTATTTTGGGGCAAAATTACAGAAATTTCTGTTATTTCAGGGAAAAAAAATGCAGAAATTTCTCTTATTTTAGGGCAAAAAGGCAGAAATTACTTTTATTTTGCTAAAAAATTGCAGATAATTTCTTTATTTTGGGGCAAAAATACAGAAATTCCCCATATTTTAGGGCAAAAAGGCAGAGATTCCCTTTATTATTAGGTAAAAAGGCTGAAATTCCCCTTATTTTGGAAAAAAAAGACAGAAATTCCCCTTATTTTGTGGCAAAAAGGCAGAAATTTCCCTTATTTTGGGGCAAAATTGCAGAAATTGCACTTATTTCAGGGCAAAATTCAAAAATTCCTTTTATTTTGGGGCAAAAATACAGAAATTCCGTATATTTTTGGGTAAAAAGGCAGAAATTTCACTTATTTTGAGGTAAAAAGGCAGAAATTCCTCTTATTTTGGGACAAAAATAAAAAAAATTCTTTTTTTTCTGGCAAAAGGTAAACGTTCCCCTTATTTTCGGGCAAAAAAGCAGAAATTCCTCGTATTTTGGGGCAAAAATAAGAAATTTCGCTTTTTTGTGGCAAAAGGTATGCATTCCCCTTATTTTCAGGAAATAATGCAGAAATTGCCCGTATTTTGGAGCAAAATTCTAGAAAATTTCCTAGTTGTGGGGCAAAAAGGCAGTAATTCCTTATCTGGTGGGGCAAAAAGACAGAAATTCTCCTTATTTTGGGGCAAAACTCAGAAATTCCACTTATTTTGAGTCAAAATTCCAGAAATTTCCCGGATTTTGGGGCACAATTGCAGAAATTTCACTTATTTTGGGGCAAAATTGCAGAAATTTCACTTATTTCAGGGAAGAAAGGCAGAAATTTTCCTTATTTTGGAGCAAAAATGCAGAAATTCCTAATATTTAGTGGCAAAAATGCAGAAATTCCCATTATTTTGAGGTAAAGAGGCTGAAAATCCCATTATTTAGGGGTAAAAAGGCAGAAATTTCCCTTATTTGGGGGCAAAAATACAGAAATTCCCCTTATTTTGGGGCAAAATTGCAGAAATTTTAATTATTTTGAGGAAAAATTTTAGAAATTTAACTCATTTCAGGGCAAAAATTCAGAAAATCCTCTTATTTTGGGGCAAAAAGACAGAAATTCTGTTAATTTTTGGAAAAAAGTCAGAAATTGAACTTATTTTGAGTCAAAAAGGCGGAAAATCCCCTTATTTTGGGGTAAAAATGAAGAAATTTCCCTTTTTATGGCAAAAAGGTATACATTCCCTTTATTTTCGGGCAAAAAGGCAGAAATTCCTTGTATTTTGGAGCAAAATTTCAGAAATTCTTTTTATATTTGTGCAAAAAGGCAGAAATTCCCTTTATTTTGGTGCAATAAGGCAGAATTTCCCCGTATTTTGAAGCAAAATTGCACATATTTCTCTAATTTTGAGGGAAAAGTCAGAAATTCCCATTATTTACGGCGAAAAAGGCAGAAAATCCCTGTATTTTGGAGCAAAATTGCCGAAATTCACCTAATTTTGGCGTAAAACAGGCAGTAATTTTCTTTGTTTTGGGGCATAAAGGCAGAAATTTCCCTTATTTTGGGGCAAAAGGCAGAAATTCCCCTTATTATAAGGCAAAATTGCAGAAATTTCCCTTATTTAAGGACAAAAAACAGAAATTCCCTTTATTTTGTGGCAAAATTGCAGAAAATTCCTTTATTATGAAGAAAAATTGCAGAAATTTCTTTTATTTTAAGGCAAAATTGCAGAAATTTCACTTATTTCAGAGAAAAAAAGCAAAAATTTTTCTTATTTTGGGGCAAAAATGCAAAAATTCCCATAATTTTGGGGCAAAAAAGAAAGAAATTCACCTTATTTTGGGGTAAAATTGCAGACATTTCACATATTTCGGGGCAAAAAGGCAGAAATTCCTGTTATTTGGAGGCAACAAGGCAGAAATTCCTATTATTTTAGGATAAAATTGCAGAAATTTCCCTTTTTTGGAGGCAAAAAGGCAGAAAATCCCCTTAATTTCGGGCAAAAAGGCAGAAATTCTTTGTATTTTAAAGCAAAATTGCAGAAATTTTCCAAATATTGGGGCAAAAATGCAGAAATTCCCTTTATTTGGGGCAAATCGGCAGAAGTTCCCCAATTTTCGGGAAAAGAGGCAGAAATTCTCTGTATTTTGAAGCAAAATTGCAGAAACTCCCCTAATTTTGGGGCAAAAAGGCAGAAATTTCCCTTTTTTGGGGCAAAAATACAAAAAATTCTCCTTATTTCGGGGCAAAAATCAGATATTTCCCTTATTTTGGGGCAAAATTTTAGAAATTTTTTTTATTTTGGAACAGAATTGCTGAAATTTTTCTTATTTTGTGGCAAAAAGGAAGAAATGCCCCACATTTTGGTGCAAAAAGGCTGAAATTTCCCTTATTTTGAGGTAAAATGCTGAAATTCCCCATATTTTGTGGTTAAAAGGCAGAAATTCCCCTCATTTTGGTGCAAAAAGGCACAAATTTCCATTATTTTCGGGCAAAATTGCAGAAATTTCATTTATTTCAGGGCAAAAAGTCAGAAATTACTTTTATTTTGGGGCAAAAAGCAGAAATTTCTTTTATTTTGGTACAAAATTGAAGAAATTTTTCTTATTTTAAAACAAAAAGTCAGAAATTCCCCATATTTTGGGCAAAAGGAAGAAATTCCCCTTATTTTGAGGTAAAAAGGCTGAAATTCCCGTTATTTTGGGGCAAAAAGGCAGAAATTCCCTTTACTTTGTAGCAAAAAGGCAGAAGTTCCCATTAATTGGGGCAGAAAAGCAAAAATTTTTCTTATTTGTGGGCAATAAGGCAGAAATGACCCATATTTTATGGCAAAAAGGCAGAAATTCCCTTTATTTGGAGGTAAAATGCTGAAATTCCCCTTATTTTGGCAAAAAAGCAGAAATTCCCCTTATTTTGGGGCAAAATTGTAGAAATTTCACTTATTTCAGGGTAAAAAGTCAGAAATTTGCCTTAATTTGGGGTAAAAAGCTGAAATTTTCCTAATTTTGGGGCCAAAAACAGAAATTCCCTTTATTTTGGGGTAAAATTGCGGAAATTTCAAATATTTCAGGGCAAAAAGGCAGAAATTACAATTTATTTCGGGCAATAAGGCAGAAATTCCCCGTATTTTGGAGCAAAATTTCAGAAATTCCCCTTATATTGGTGCAAAAAGGCAGAAATTCCCTTTATTTTGGTGCAATAAGGCAGAAATTCTCCGTATTTTGAAGCAAAATTGCACATATTCCCCTAATTTTGAGGGAAAAGTCAGAAATTCCCATTATTTTCGGCGAAAAAGGCAGAAAATCCCTGTATTTTGGAGCAAAATTGCAGATATTCACCTAATTTTGGCGTAAAACAGGCAGTAATTTTTTTTGTTTTGAGGCAAAAAGGCAGAAATTCCCCTTATTTTGGGGCAAAAGGCAGAAATTCCCCTTATTTTAAGGCAAAATTGCAGAAATTTCCCTTATTTGGGGACAAAAAAACAGAAATTCCCTTTATTTTGGGGCAAAATTGCAGAAAATTCCTTTATTATGAAGAAAAATTGCAGAAATTTCTTTTATTTTAAGGCAAAATTGCAGAAATTTCACTTATTTCAGAGAAAAAAAGCAAAAATTTTTCTTATTTTGGGGCAAAAATGCAGAAATTCCCATAATTTTGTGGCAAAAAGGCAGAAATTCACCTTATTTTGGGGTAAAATTGCAGACATTTCACATATTTCGGGGCAAAAAGGCAGAAATTCCTGTCATTTGGGTGCAAAAAGGCAGAAATTCTCCTTATTTTGGGATAAAATTGCAGAAATTTCCCTTTTTTGGGGGCAAAAAGGCAGAAAATCCCCTTAATTTTGGGCAAAAAGGCAGAAATTCTTTGTATTTTAAAGCAAAATTTCAGAAATTCCCCTTATATTGGTGCAAAAAGGCAGAAATTCCCTTTATTTTGGTGCAATAAGGCAGAAATTCCCCGTATTTTGCAGCAAAGTTGCACATATTCCCCTAATTTTGAGGGAAAAATCAGAAATTCACATTAATTTGGGGCAAAAAGACAGAAATTCTCCTTATTTCAGGGCAAAAATTCAGAAATTCCCCTTATTTTGGGGCAAAATTTAAGAAATGTTCATTATTTTGGGGCAAAAAGGCACAAATTTCCCTTATTTTCGCGCAAAATTGCAGAAATTTTATTTATTTTAGGGCAAAAAGTCAGAAATTTCTCTATTTTGGGGCAAAAAGGCAGAAATTACTATTATTTTGGTAAAAAATTGCAGAAAATTTCTTTATTTTGGGGCAAAAATACAGAAATTCTCCATATTTTAGGGCAAAAAGGCAGAGATTCCTCTTATTATTAGGTAAAAAGGCTGAAATTCCCCTAATTTTGGGGCAAAAAGAGAGAAATTCCCCTTATTTTGTGGCAAAAAGGCAGAAATTTCCCTTATTTTGGAGCAAAATTGCAGAAATTTCACTTATTTCAGGGCATAATTCAAAAATTCCTTTTATTTTGGAACAAAAATACAGAAATTCCATATATTTTTAGGTAAAAAGGCAGAAATTTCACTTATTTAGAGGTAAAAAGGCAGAAATTCCTCTTATTTTGGGGCAAAAATGAAGAAATTTCCCTTTTTTTGGCAAAAGGTAAACATTCCCCTTATTTTCGTGCAAAAAGGCAGAAATTCCCCGTATTTTGGAGCAAAATTGCAGAAATTACCCTAATTATGGGGCAAAAAGGCAGAAATTCCCTATATGTTGTTGAAAAAAAGACAGAAATTAACCTTATTTTGGGGCTAAATTCAGAAAATCCACATATTTTGGGGCAAATTCCAGAAATTTCCCTTATTTTGGGAAAAAATTGCAGAAATTTCAATTATTTTGGAGCAAAATTGCAGAAATTTAACTTATTTCATGAAAAAAAAAGCAGAAATTTTCCTTATTTTGGGGCAAAAAGGCAGAAATTCCTAATATTTTGTGGCAAAAATGCAGAAATTCCCCTTATTTTGTGGCAAAAAGGCAGAAATTTCCCTTATTTTGGGGCAAAATTGCAGAAATTTCTCTTATTTCAGGGCATAATTCAAAAATTCCTTTTATTTTGGAGCAAAAAGACAGAAATTCCATTTATTTTTGGGTAAAAAGGCAAAAATTTCACTTATTTTGAGGTTAAAATGCAGAAATTCCTCTTATTTTGGAGCAAAAATTAAAAATTTCCCTTTTTTGTGGCAAAAGGTATACATTTCCCATATTTTCGGGAAAAAAAGCAGAAATTCCCCATATTTTGGAGCAAAATTGCAGAAATCCCCCTAGTTGTAAGGCAAAAAGGCAGAAATTCCCTATTTGTTTGGGCAAAAAGACAGAAATTCTCCTTATTTTGGGGCAAAACTCAGAAATTCCACTTATTTTGGGGCAAAATTCCAGAAAATTTTCTTATTTTGGGGCAAAATTGCAGAAATTTCACTTATTTTGGGGCAAAATTGCAGAAATTTCACTTATTTTGTTGTAAAAATGCTGAAATTCCCCTTATTTAGGGGCAAAAAGGCAGAAATTTTCCCTATTTTGAGGCAAAAAGACAGAAATTCCCCTTATTTTGTGGCACAAAGGAAGAAATTTCTTTTATTTTAGGGCGAAATTGCAGAAATTTCACTTATTTTGTGGTAAAAAGGCTGAAATTCCCCTCATTTAGGGGCAAAAAGGTCGAAATTTCCCCTATTTTGGGGCAAAAAGACAGAAATTCCCCTTATTTTGTCGCACAAAGGCAGAAATTTCTTTTATTTTAGGGCAAAATTGCAGAAATTTCACTAATTTCATGGCATAATTCAAAAATTCCTTTTATTTTGGGGCAGAAAGACAGAAATTCCGTTTATTTTTGGGTAAAAAGGCAGAAATTTCACTTATTTTGAGGTAAAAAGGCAGAAATTCCTCTTATTTTGGGTCAAAAATGAAGAAATTTCCTTTTTTTATGGCAAAATGTATACATTCCCTTTATTTTTGGGAAAAATGCAGAAATTCCCTGTATTTTGGAGCAAAATTGCAGAAATTCCCCTAGTTGTGGGGCAAAAGCAGAAATTCCCTATTTGTTGAGGCAAAAAGACAGAAATTCTCCTTATTTTGGGGCAAAACTCAGAAATTCCACTTATTTTGGGGCAAAATTCCAGAAATTTCCCTTATTTTGGGGCAAAATTGCAGAAATTTCACTTATTTTGGGGCAAAATTGCAGAAATTTCACTTATTTCAGCCAAGAAAGGCAGAAATTTTCCTCATTTTGGAGCAAAAATGCAGATATTCCTAATATTTTGTGGCAAAAATGCAGAAATCACAATTTATTTTTTGTTAAAAAGGCTGAAATTCACATTATTTGGGGGCAAAAAGGCAGAAATTTCCCTTATTTTTTGGCAAAAATACAGAAATTCCCCTTATTTTGGGGCAAAATTGCAGAAATTTCAATTATTTTGGGGAAAAATTGCAAAAATTTCTTTTATTTTAAGGCAAAATTGCAGAAATTTTACTTATTTCAGAGAAAAAAAGTAAAATTTTTTCATATTTTGGGGCAAAAATGCAGAAATTCCCATTATTTTGGGGCAAAAAGGCATAAATTCACCTTATTTTGGGGTAAAATTGCAGACATTTCACATATTTCAGGGCAAAAAGGCAGAAATTCCTGTTATTTGGGGGCAAAAAGCCAGAAATTCCCCTTATTTTGTTTTAAAAAGGCTGAAATTCCCGTTTTTTTGGGGCAAAAAGGCAGAAATTCCCTTTACTTTGTGGCAAAAAAGGCAGAAATTCCCGTTAATTGGGGCAGAAAAGCAAAAATTTTCCTTATTTGGGGGCAATAAGGCAGAAATTCCCTATATTTTGTGGCAAAAAGGCAAAAATTCCCCATATTTGGAGGTAAAATGCTAAAATTCCCCTTATTTTGCATAATAGGCAGAAATTCTCCTTATTTAGGGGCAAAATTGCAGAAATTTCACTTATTTCAGGGCAAAAAGTAAGAAATTTGCCTTATTTGGGGGCAAAAAGCAGAAATTCTCCTAATTTTGGGGCCAAAAACAGAAATTCCCCTTATTTTGGGGTAAAATTGCAGAAATTTCAAATATTTCAAAGCAAAAAGGCAGAAATTCCACATTATTTCTGGCAATAAGGCAGAAATTCCCCGTATTTTGGAGCAAAATTTCAGAAATTCCACGTATATTGGTGCAAAAATGCAGAAATTTTCGTTATTTTGGTGCAATAAGGCAGAAATTCCACGTTTTTTGAAGCAAAATTGCACATATTCCCCTAATTTTGAGGGAAAATGCAGAAATTCACATTATTTTCGGGCAAAAAAACAGAAATTCTCCTTATTTCAGGGCAAAAAGTCAGAAATTCTTCTTATTTTGGGGCAAAATTCCAGAAATGTCCATTATTTTGGGGCAAAATTGCAGAAATCTTCCATATTTTGGGGCAAAATTACAGAAATTTCACTTATTTCAGGGAAAAAACACAGAAATTTCTTTTATTTTGGGGCATAAAGGCAGAAATTACTTTTATTTTGGTACAAAATTGCAGAAAATTTCTTTATTTTGGGGCAAAAATACAGAAATTCCCCATATTTTAGTGCAAAAATGCAGAGATTCCCCTTATTATTAGGCAAAAAGACAGAAATTCCCCTTATTTAGGGGCAAAATAACAGATATTTCACTTATTTCAGGGAAAAAAGGCAGAAATTTTTTTAGTTTGGAGCAAAATAGCAGAAATTCCTAATATTTTGTGGCGAAAATGCAGATATTCACCTTATTTTGAGGTAAAAAGGCTGAAATTCTCCTTATTTGGAGGCAAAAAGGCAGAAATTTCCCCTATTTTGGGGCAAAAAGTCAGAAATTCCCCTTATTTTGTGGCACAAAGGCAGAAATTTCCCTTATTTTGAGGCAAAATTGGAGAAATTTCACTTATTTCAGGGCAAAATTCAAAAATTGCTATATTTTGGGGCAAAAATACAGAAATTCCGTATATTTTTGAGTAAAAAGGCAGAAATTTCACTTATTTTGACGTAAAAAGGCAGAAATTCCTTTTATTTTGGGGCAAAAATGAAGAAATTTCTCTTTTTTTGTGGCAAAAGGTAAACATCCCCCTAATTTTCGGGCAAAAAAACAAAAATTCCCCGTATTTAGGAGCAAAATTGCAGAAATTCCCCTAATTGTGGGGCAAAAAGGCAGAAATTCCCTATATGTTGGGGCAAAAAGACAGAAATTCTCTTTATTTTGGGGCAAAACTCAGAAATTCCACTTATTTTGGGGCAAAATTCAAGAAATTTCTCTTATTTTGGGACAAAATTGCAGAAATTTCAATTTTTTGGGCCAAAATTGCAGAAATTTCACTTATTTCAGGGAAAAAATACAGAAATTTTTCTTATTGTGAGGCAAAAAGGCAGAAATTCCTTATATTTTGTGGCAAAAAATGCAGAAATTCCCCTTATTTTGAGGTTAAAAGGCAGAAATTTCCCTTATTTTGTGGCAAAAATACAGAAATTCCCCTTATTTTGGGGCAAAACTGCAGAAATTTCAATTATTTTGAGGAGAATTTTTTGAAATTTAACTTATTTCAGGGCAAAAAGTCAGAAATTCCCCTTATTTTGGGGCAAAAAGACAGAAATTCCATTTATTTTTGGAAAAAAGTCAGAAATTGCACTTATTTTGAGTCAAAAAGGCGGAAAATCCTTTTATTTTGGGGTAAAAATGAAGAAATTTCCCTTTTTATGGCCAAAAGGTATACATTCCCTTTATTTTCGGGCAAAAAGGCAGAAATTCCCCATATTTTGGAGCAAAATTGCAAAAATTCCCCAAATTTTATGGCAAAAAGGCAGAAATTCCCCTTATTTTGTGGTAAAACTGCAGAAATTTCACTTATGTCGCGGAAAAATGGCAGAAATTCCCCTTATTTTCTGTGAAAAAGGCAGAAAATCCCCGTATTTTGGAGCAAAATTGCAGAAATTCACCTAATTTTGGCGTAAAACATGCAGTAATCTTCTTTGTTTTGGGGCAAAAAAGGCAGAAATTCTCCTTATTTTGGGGCAAAAGGCAGAAATTCCCCTTAATTTAGGGCAAATTTGCAGAAATTTCCCTTATTTGGGAACAAAAAACAGAAATTCCCTTTATTTTGGCAAAATTGCAAAAATTCCTTTATTATGGGAAAAAATTGCAGCAATTTCTTTTATTTTAAGGCAAAATTGCAGAAATTTCACATATTTCAGAGAAAAAAAGCAAAAATTTTTCATATTTTGGGGCAAAAAGGCAGAAATTCCCATTATTTTTGGGCAAAAAGGTAGAAATTCACCTCATTTTGGGGTAAAATTGCAGACGTTTCACATATTTCAGGGCAAAAAGGCAGAAATTCCCGTTATTTGAGGGCATAAAGGCAGAAATTCCTTTTATTTTGGGATAAAATTGCAGAAATTTCCCTTGTTTGGGGGAAAAAAGGAAGAAAATCCCCTTAATTTTGGGCAAAAAGGCAGAAATTCCCCGTATTTTAAAGCAAAATTGCAGAAATTCCATAAATATTGGGGCAAAAATGCAGAAATTCCCTTTATTTGGGACAAATCGGCAGAAGTTCCCCTTATTTTCGGGAAAAGAGGCAGAAATTCCCTGTATTTTGAAGCAAAATTGCAGAAACTCCCCTAATTTTGGGGCAAAAAGGCAGAAATTCCCTTTTTTGGGGGGCAAAAAAACAGAAATTCTCCTTATTTCAAGGCAAAAATCAGAAATTTTCCTTATTTTGGGGCAAAATTTTAGAAATTTCTTTTATTTTGGTACAGAATTGCAGAAATTTTTCTTATTTTGTGTCAAAAAGGCAGAAATTCTTCATATTTTGGTGCAAAAAGGCTGAAATTCCCCTTATTTTGAGGTAAAATGCTGAAATTCCCCATATTTTGGGGTTAAAAGGCAGAAATTCCCCTCATTTTGGGTCAAAAAGGCACAAATTTCCATTATTTTCGGGCAAAATTGCAGAAATTTCATTTATTTCAGGGCAAATAGTCAGAAATTACTGTTATTTTGGGGCAAAAAGTAGAAATTTCTTTTATTTTGGTACAAAATTGAAGAAATTTTCCTTATTTTGGAACAAAAAGTCAGAAATTCCCCATATTTTGGGCAAAAGGCAGAAATTCCCCTTATTTTGGGGTAAAAAGGCTGAAATTCCCGTTAATTTGGGGCAAAAAGTCAGAAATTCCCTTTACTTTGTGGCATAAAGGCAGAAATTCCAATTATTGGGGCAGAAAAGCAAAAATTTTCCTTATTTGGGGGCAATAAGGAAGAAATTCCCCATATTTTGTGGCAAAAAGGCAGAAATTCCCCTTATTTGAAGGGAAAATGATGAAATTCCCCTTATTTTGGGGCAAAATTGCAGAAATTTCACTTATTTCAGGGCAAAAAGTCAGAAATTTGCCTTAATTTGGGGAAAAAAGCAGAAATTCTCCTAATTTTGGGGCCCAAAACAGAGATTCCCCTTATTTTGGGGTAAAATTGCGGAAATTTCAAATATTTCAGGGCAAAAAGGCAGAAATTCCACTTTATTTCCGGCAATAAGGCAAAAATTCCCCGTATTTTGGAGCAAAATTTCAGAAATTCCCCTTATATTGGTGCAAAAATGCAGAAATTCCTTTGATTTTGGTGCAATAAAAAAAAAATCCCCGTATTTTGAAGCAAAATTGCACATATTCCCCTAATTTTGAGGGAAAATGCAGAAATTCACATTATTTTGGGGCAAAAAGACAGAAATTCTCCTTATTTCAGGGCAAAAAGTCAGAAATTCTTCTTATTTTGGGGCAAAATTCCAGAAATGTCCATTATTTTGGGGCAAAATTGCAGAAATCTCCCTTATTTTGGGGCAAAATTACAGAAATTTCACTTATTTCAGGGAAAAAACGCAGAAATTTCTCTTATTTTGGGGCAAAAATGCAGAAATTACTTTTATTTTGGTACAAAATTGCAGAAAATTTCTTTATTTTGGGGCAAAAATACAGAAATTCCCCATATTTTAGGGCAAAAATGCAGAGATTCCCCTTATTATTAGGCAAAAAGACAGAAATTCCCCTTATTTAGGGGCAAAATAACAGATATTTCACTTATTTCAGGGAAAAAAGGCAGAAATTTTTTTAGTTTGGAGCAAAATAGCAGAAATTCCTAATATTTTGTGGCAAAAATGCAGAAATTCACCTTATTTTGAGGTAAAAAGGCTGAAATTCTCCTTATTTGGAGGCAAAAAGGCAGAAATTTCCTCTATTTTGGGGCAAAAAGTCAGAAATTCCCCTTATTTTGTGGCACAAAGGCAGAAATTTCCCTTATTTTGAGGCATAATTGGAGAAATTTCACTTATTTCAGGGCAAAATTCAAAAATTGCATTTATTTTGGGGCAAAAATACAGAAATTCCGTATATTTTTGAGTAAAAAGGCAGAAATTTCACTTATTTTGACGTAAAAAGGCAGAAATTCCTCTTATTTTGGGGCAAAAATGAAGAAATTTCCCTTTTTTGTGGCAAAAGGTAAACATTCCCCTTATTTTCGGGCAAAAAAAAAGGAATTCTCCGTATTTTGGAGCAAAATTGCAGAAATTCCCCTAATTGTGGGGCAAAAAGGCAGAAATTCCCTATATGTTGGGGCAAAAAGACAGAAATTCTCTTTATTTTGGGGCAAAACTCAGAAATTCCACTTATTTTGGGGCAAAATTCAAGAAATTTCTCTTATTTTGGGACAAAATTGCAGAAATTTCAATTTTTTGGGCCAAAATTGCAGAAATTTCACTTATTTTAGGGAAAAAAGGCAGATATTTTTCTTATTGTGGGGCAAAAAGGCAGAAATTCCTTATATTTTGTGGCAAAAAATGCAGAAATTCCCCTTATTTTGAGGTTAAAAGGCAGAAATTTCCCTTATTTTGGGGCAAAAATACAGAAATTCCCCTTATTTTGGGGCAAAACTGCAGAAATTTTAATTATTTTGGGAAAAAATTTTTTCAAATTTAACTTATTTCAGGGCAAAAAGTCAGATATTCCTTTTATTTTGGGGCAAAATACAGAAATTCCATTTATTTTTGGAAAAAAATTCAGAAATTGCACTTATTTTGAGTCAAAAATGCAGAAAATCTCCTTATTTTGGGGTAAAAATGAAGAAATTTCCCTTTTTATGGCAATAAGGTATACATTCTCTTTATTTTCGGGCAAAAAGCCAGAAATTCCCCGTATTTTGTAGCAAAATTGCAGAAATTCCCCTTATTTTGTGGCAAAAAGGCAGAAATTTCCCTTATTTTGGGGCAAAATTGCAGAAATTTCACTTATTTCAGGGCATAATTCAAAAATTCCTTTTATTTTGGGGCAAAAAGAAAGAAATTCCGTTTATTTTTGGGTAAAAAGGCAGAAATTTCACTTATTTTGAGGTAAAAAGGCAGAAATTCCTCTTATTTTGGGGCAAAAATTAAGAAATTTCTCTTTTTTGTGGCAAAAGGTATACATTCCCCTTATTTTCGGGAAAAAAAGCAGAAATTCCCCATATTTTGGAGCAAAATTGCAGAAATTCCCCTAGTTGTGGGGCAAAAAGGCAGATATTCCCTATTTGTTGGGGCAAAAAGACAGAAATTCTTTTTATTTTGGGGCAAAACTCAGAAATTCCACTTATTTTGGGGCAAAATTCCAGAAATTTTTTTTATTTTGGGGCAAAATTGCAGAAATTTCACTTATTTTGGGGCAAAATTCCAGAAATTTTTTTCATTTTTGGGCAAAATTGCAGAAATTTCACTTATTTTGTGGTAAAAAGGCTGAAATTTCCCTTATTTAGGGGCAAAAAGACAGAAATTCCCCTTATTTTGTGGCACAAAGGCAGAAATTTCTTATATTTTAGGGCAAAATTGCAAAAATTTCACTTATTTTGTGGTAAAAAGGCTGAAATTTCCCTCATTTAGGGGCAAAAAGGCAGAAATTTCCCCTATTTTGGGGCAAAAAGACAGAAATTCCCCTTATTTTGAGGCACAAAGGCAGAAATTTCTTTTATTTTAGGGCAAAATTGCAGAAATATCACTAATTTCATGGCATAATTAAAAATTCCTTTTATTTTTGGGGAAAAAGACAGAAATTTCGTTTATTTTTGTGTAAAATGGCAGAAATTTCACTTATTTTGAGGTAAAAAGGCATAAATTCCTCTTATTTTGGGGCAAAAATGAAGAAATTTCCCTTTTTTGTGGCAAAATGTATACATTCCCCTTATTTTTAGGAAAAATGCAGAAATTCTTTGTATTTTGGAGCAAAA
Organism: Micromys minutus; assembly: GCF_963924665.1. NCBI lineage: Eukaryota > Metazoa > Chordata > Mammalia > Rodentia > Muridae > Micromys > Micromys minutus. Next base: position 6,173,221 of record NW_027667467.1, on the reverse strand, counting down.
TTGCAGAAATTCTTCTATTTGTGGGGCAAAAGCAGAAATTCCCTATTTGCTGAGGCAAAAAGACAGAAATTCTCCTTATTTTGGGGAAAAACTCAGAAATTCCACTTATTTTGGGGCAAAATTCCAGAAATTTCCCTTATTTTGGGGCAAAATTGCAGAAATATCACTTATTTTGGGGCAAAATTGCAGAAATTTCACTTATTTTAGCCAAGAAAGGCAGAAATTTTCCTCATTTTGGAGCAAAAATGCAGAAATTCCTAATATTTTGTGGCAAAAATGCAGAAATTACAACTTATTTTTAGTTAAAATGCTGAAATTCACCTTATTTAGGGATAAAAGGCAGAAATTTTCCTTATTTTTTGGCAAAAATACAGAAATTCCCCTTATTTTGGGGCAAAATTGCAGAAATTTCAATTATTTTGGGGAAAAATTGCAAAAATTTCTTTTATTTTAAGGCAAAATTGCAGATATTTCACTTATTTCAGAGAAAAAATGCAAAATTTTTTAATATTTTGAGGCAAAAATGCAGAAATTCCCATTATTTTGGGGCAAAAAGGCATAAATTCACCTTATTTTGGGGTAAAATTGCAGACAGTTCACATATTTCAGGGCAAAAAGGCAGAAATTCCTGTTATTTGGGGGCAAAAAGGCAGAAATTCCCCTTATTTTGTTTTAAAAAGGCTGAAATTCCCGTTATTTTGGGGCAAAAAGGCAGAAATTCCCTTTACTTTGTGGCAAAAAGGCAGAAATTCCCATTAATTGAGGCAGAAATGCAAAATTTTTCCTTATTTGGGGGCAATAAGGCAGAAATTCCCCATATTTTGTGGCAAAAAGGCAGAAATTCTCCATATTTGGAGGTAAAATGCTGAAATACCCCTTATTTTGGCAAAAAGGCAGAAATTCCCCTTATTTGGGGGCAAAATTGCAGAAATTTCACTTATTTCAGGGCAAAAAGTAAGAAATTTGTCTTATTTTGGGGCAAAAAGCCGAAATTCTCCTAATTTTGGGGCCAAAACAGAAATTCCCCTTATTTTGGGGTAAAATTGCAGAAATTTCAAATATTTCAGGGCAAAAAGGCAGAAATTCCACATTATTTCTGGCAATAAGGCAGAAATTCCCTGTATTTTGGAGAAAAATTTCAGAAATTCCCCTTATATTGGTGCAAAAATGCAGAAATTCCCGCTATTTTGGTGCAATAAGGCAGAAATTCCCCGTATTTTGAAGCAAAATTGCACATATTCCCCTAATTTTGAGGGAAAATGCAGAAATTCACATTATTTTGGGGCAAAAAGACAGAAATTCTTCTTATTTTAGGGCAGAAAGTCAGAAATTTCCCTTATTTTGGGGCAAAATTCCAGAAATGTCCATTATTTTGGGGAAAAATTGCAGAAATCTCCCTTATTTTAGGGCAAAATTACAGAAATTTTACTTATTTCAGGGAAAAAACGCAGAAATTTCTCTTATTTTGGGGCAAAAATGCAGAAATTACTTTTATTTTGGTACAAAATTGCAGAAAATTTCTTTATTTTGGGGCAAAAATACAGAAATTCCCCAAATTTTAGGGCAAAAAGGCAAAGATACCCCTTATTATTAGGCAAAAAGACAGAAATTCCCCATATTTAGGGGCAAAATTGCAGATATTTCACTTATTTCAGGGGAAAAAGGCAGAAATTTTTTTATTTTGGAGCAAAAAGTCAGAAATTCCTAATATTTTGTAGCGAAAAAGCTGAAATTCACCTTATTTTGAGGTAAAAAGGCTGAAATTCCCCTATTTGGGGGCAAAAAACAGAAATTTCCCATATTTTGGGGTAAAAAGTCAGAAATTTTCCTTATTTTGTGGCACAAAGACAGTAATTTCCCTTATTTTGATGCAAAATTGGAGAAATTTCACTTATTTCAGGGCAAAATTCAAAAATTGCATTTATTTTGGCGCAAAAATACAGAAATTCCGTATATTTTTGAGTAATAAGGCAGAAATTTCACTTATTTTGATGTAAAAAGGCAGAAATTCCTCTTATTTTGGGGCAAAAATGAAGAAATTTCCCTTTTTTGTGGCAAAAGGTAAACATTCCCCTTATTTTCGGGCAAATAAGCAGAAATTCCCTGTATTTTGGAGCAAAATTGCAGATATTCCCAAATTTGTGGGGCAAAAAGGCAGAAATTCCCTTTTTTGGGGGGCAAAAAAACAGAAATTCTCCTTATTTCAAGGCAAAAATCAGAAATTTTCCTTATTTTGGGGCAAAATTTTAGAAATTTCTTTTATTTTGGTACAGAATTGCAGAAATTTTTCTTATTTTGTGTCAAAAAGGCAGAAATTCTTCATATTTTGGTGCAAAAAGGCTGAAATTCCCCTTATTTTGAGGTAAAATGCTGAAATTCCCCATATTTTGGGGTTAAAAGGCAGAAATTCCCCTCATTTTGGGTCAAAAAGGCACAAATTTCCATTATTTTCGGGCAAAATTGCAGAAATTTCATTTATTTCAGGGCAAATAGTCAGAAATTACTGTTATTTTGGGGCAAAAAGTAGAAATTTCTTTTATTTTGGTACAAAATTGAAGAAATTTTCCTTATTTTGGAACAAAAAGTCAGAAATTCCCCATATTTTGGGCAAAAGGCAGAAATTCCCCTTATTTTGGGGTAAAAAGGCTGAAATTCCCGTTAATTTGGGGCAAAAAGTCAGAAATTCCCTTTACTTTGTGGCATAAAGGCAGAAATTCCAATTATTGGGGCAGAAAAGCAAAAATTTTCCTTATTTGGGGGCAATAAGGCAGAAATTCCCCATATTTTGTGGCAAAAAGGCAGAAATTCCCCTTATTTGAAGGGAAAATGATGAAATTCCCCTTATTTTGGGGCAAAATTGCAGAAATTTCACTTATTTCAGGGCAAAAAGTCAGAAATTTGCCTTAATTTGGGGCAAAAAGCAGAAATTCTCCTAATTTTGGGGCCCAAAACAGAGATTCCCCTTATTTTGGGGTAAAATTGCGGAAATTTCAAATATTTCAGGGCAAAAAGGCAGAAATTCCACTTTATTTCCGGCAATAAGGCAAAAATTCCCCGTATTTTGGAGCAAAATTTCAGAAATTCCCCTTATATTGGTGCAAAAATGCAGAAATTCCTTTTATTTTGGTGCAATAAAAAAAAAAATTCCCCGTATTTTGAAGCAAAATTGCACATATTCCCCTAATTTTGAGGGAAAATGCAGAAATTCACATTATTTTGGGGCAAAAAGACAGAAATTCTCCTTATTTCAGGGCAAAAAGTCAGAAATTCTTCTTATTTTGGGGCAAAATTCCAGAAATGTCCATTATTTTGGGGCAAAATTGCAGAAATCTCCCTTATTTTGGGGCAAAATTACAGAAATTTCACTTATTTCAGGGAAAAAACGCAGAAATTTCTCTTATTTTGGGGCAAAAATGCAGAAATTACTTTTATTTTGGTACAAAATTGCAGAAAATTTCTTTATTTTGGGGCAAAAATACAGAAATTCCCCATATTTTAGGGCAAAAATGCAGAGATTCCCCTTATTATTAGGCAAAAAGACAGAAATTCCCCTTATTTAGGGGCAAAATAACAGATATTTCACTTATTTCAGGGAAAAAAGGCAGAAATTTTTTTAGTTTGGAGCAAAATAGCAGAAATTCCTAATATTTTGTGGCAAAAATGCAGAAATTCACCTTATTTTGAGGTAAAAAGGCTGAAATTCTCCTTATTTGGAGGCAAAAAGGCAGAAATTTCCTCTATTTTGGGGCAAAAAGTCAGAAATTCCCCTTATTTTGTGGCACAAAGGCAGAAATTTCCCTTATTTTGAGGCATAATTGGAGAAATTTCACTTATTTCAGGGCAAAATTCAAAAATTGCATTTATTTTGGGGCAAAAATACAGAAATTCCGTATATTTTTGAGTAAAAAGGCAGAAATTTCACTTATTTTGACGTAAAAAGGCAGAAATTCCTCTTATTTTGGGGCAAAAATGAAGAAATTTTCCTTTTTTGTGGCAAAAGGTAAACATTCCCCTTATTTTCGGGCAAAAAAAAAGGAATTCTCCGTATTTTGGAGCAAAATTGCAGAAATTCCCCTAATTGTGGGGCAAAAAGGCAGAAATTCCCTATATGTTGGGGCAAAAAGACAGAAATTCTCTTTATTTTGGGGCAAAACTCAGAAATTCCACTTATTTTGGGGCAAAATTCAAGAAATTTCTCTTATTTTGGGACAAAATTGCAGAAATTTCAATTTTTTGGGCCAAAATTGCAGAAATTTCACTTATTTTAGGGAAAAAAGGCAGATATTTTTCTTATTGTGGGGCAAAAAGGCAGAAATTCCTTATATTTTGTGGCAAAAAATGCAGAAATTCCCCTTATTTTGAGGTTAAAAGGCAGAAATTTCCCTTATTTTGGGGCAAAAATACAGAAATTCCCCTTATTTTGGGGCAAAACTGCAGAAATTTTAATTATTTTGGGAAAAAATTTTTTCAAATTTAACTTATTTCAGGGCAAAAAGTCAGATATTCCTTTTATTTTGGGGCAAAATACAGAAATTCCATTTATTTTTGGAAAAAAATTCAGAAATTGCACTTATTTTGAGTCAAAAATGCAGAAAATCTCCTTATTTTGGGGTAAAAATGAAGAAATTTCCCTTTTTATGGCAATAAGGTATACATTCTCTTTATTTTCGGGCAAAAAGCCAGAAATTCCCCGTATTTTGTAGCAAAATTGCAGAAATTCCCCTTATTTTGTGGCAAAAAGGCAGAAATTTCCCTTATTTTGGGGCAAAATTGCAGAAATTTCACTTATTTCAGGGCATAATTCAAAAATTCCTTTTATTTTGGGGCAAAAAGAAAGAAATTCCGTTTATTTTTGGGTAAAAAGGCAGAAATTTCACTTATTTTGAGGTAAAAAGGCAGAAATTCCTCTTATTTGGGGGCAAAAATTAAGAAATTTCCCTTTTTTGTGGCAAAAGGTATACATTCCCCTTATTTTCGGGAAAAAAAGCAGAAATTCCCCATATTTTGGAGCAAAATTGCAGAAATTCCCCTAGTTGTGGGGCAAAAAGGCAGAAATTCCCTATTTGTTGGGGCAAAAAGACAGAAATTCTTTTTATTTTGGGGCAAAACTCAGAAATTCCACTTATTTTGGGGCAAAATTCCAGAAATTTTTTTTATTTTGGGGCAAAATTGCAGAAATTTCACTTATTTTGGGGCAAAATTCCAGAAATTTTTTTCATTTTTGGGCAAAATTGCAGAAATTTCACTTATTTTGTGGTAAAAAGGCTGAAATTTCCCTTATTTAGGGGCAAAAAGACAGAAATTCCCCTTATTTTGTGGCACAAAGGCAGAAATTTCTTATATTTTAGGGCAAAATTGCAAAAATTTCACTTATTTTGTGGTAAAAAGGCTGAAATTTCCCTCATTTAGGGGCAAAAAGGCAGAAATTTCCCCTATTTTGGGGCAAAAAGACAGAAATTCCCCTTATTTTGAGGCACAAAGGCAGAAATTTCTTTTATTTTAGGGCAAAATTGCAGAAATATCACTAATTTCATGGCATAATTAAAAATTCCTTTTATTTTTGGGGAAAAAGACAGAAATTTCGTTTATTTTTGGGTAAAATGGCAGAAATTTCACTTATTTTGAGGTAAAAAGGCATAAATTCCTCTTATTTTGGGGCAAAAATGAAGAAATTTCCCTTTTTTGTGGCAAAATGTATACATTCCCCTTATTTTTAGGAAAAATGCAGAAATTCTTTGTATTTTGGAGCAAAATTGCAGAAATTCTTCTATTTGTGGGGCAAAAGCAGAAATTCCCTATTTGCTGAGGCAAAAAGACAGAAATTCTCCTTATTTTGGGGAAAAACTCAGAAATTCCATTTATTTTGGGGCAAAATTCCAGAAATTTCCCTTATTTTGGGGCAAAATTGCAGAAATATCACTTATTTTGGGGCAAAATTGCAGAAATTTCACTTATTTTAGCCAAGAAAGGCAGAAATTTTCTTCATTTTGGAGCAAAAATGCAGAAATTCCTAATATTTTGTGGCAAAAATGCAGAAATTACAACTTATTTTTAGTTAAAATGCTGAAATTCACCTTATTTAGGGATAAAAGGCAGAAATTTTCCTTATTTTTTGGCAAAAATACAGAAATTCCCCTTATTTTGGGGCAAAATTGCAGAAATTTCAATTATTTTGGGGAAAAATTGCAAAAATTTCTTTTATTTTAAGGCAAAATTGCAGATATTTCACTTATTTCAGAGAAAAAATGCAAAATTTTTTAATATTTTGAGGCAAAAATGCAGAAATTCCCATTATTTTGGGGCAAAAAGGCATAAATTCACCTTATTTTGGGGTAAAATTGCAGACAGTTCACATATTTCAGGGCAAAAACGCAGAAATTCCTGTTATTTGGGGGCAAAAAGGCAGAAATTCCCCTTATTTTGTTTTAAAAAGGCTGAAATTCCCGTTATTTTGGGGCAAAAAGGCAGAAATTCCCTTTACTTTGTGGCAAAAAGGCAGAAATTCCCATTAATTGAGGCAGAAATGCAAAATTTTTCCTTATTTGGGGGCAATAAGGCAGAAATTCCCCATATTTTGTGGCAAAAAGGCAGAAATTCTCCATATTTGGAGGTAAAATGCTGAAATACCCCTTATTTTGGCAAAAAGGCAGAAATTCCCCTTATTTAGGGGCAAAATTGCAGAAATTTCACTTATTTCAGGGCAAAAAGTAAGAAATTTGTCTTATTTTGGGGCAAAAAGCCGAAATTCTCCTAATTTTGGGGCCAAAACAGAAATTCCCCTTATTTTGGGGTAAAATTGCAGAAATTTCAAATATTTCAGGGCAAAAAGGCAGAAATTCCACATTATTTCTGGCAATAAGGCAGAAATTCCCTGTATTTTGGAGAAAAATTTCAGAAATTCCCCTTATATTGGTGCAAAAATGCAGAAATTCCCGCTATTTTGGTGCAATAAGGCAGAAATTCCCCGTATTTTGAAGCAAAATTGCACATATTCCCCTAATTTTGAGGGAAAATGCAGAAATTCACATTATTTTGGGGCAAAAAGACAGAAATTCTTCTTATTTCAGGGCAGAAAGTCAGAAATTTCCCTTATTTTGGGGCAAAATTCCAGAAATGTCAATTATTTTGGGGAAAAATTGCAGAAATCTCCCTTATTTTAGGGCAAAATTACAGAAATTTTACTTATTTCAGGGAAAAAACGCAGAAATTTCTCTTATTTTGGGGCAAAAATGCAGAAATTACTTTTATTTTGGTACAAAATTGCAGAAAATTTCTTTATTTTGGGGCAAAAATACAGAAATTCCCCAAATTTTAGGGCAAAAAGGCAAAGATACCCCTTATTATTAGGCAAAAAGACAGAAATTCCCCATATTTAGGGGCAAAATTGCAGATATTTCACTTATTTCAGGGGAAAAAGGCAGAAATTTTTTTATTTTGGAGCAAAAAGTCAGAAATTCCTAATATTTTGTAGCGAAAAAGCTGAAATTCACCTTATTTTGAGGTAAAAAGGCTGAAATTCCCCTATTTGGGGGCAAAAAACAGAAATTTCCCATATTTTGGGGTAAAAAGTCAGAAATTTTCCTTATTTTGTGGCACAAAGACAGTAATTTCCCTTATTTTGATGCAAAATTGGAGAAATTTCACTTATTTCAGGGCAAAATTCAAAAATTGCATTTATTTTGGCGCAAAAATACAGAAATTCCGTATATTTTTGAGTAATAAGGCAGAAATTTCACTTATTTTGATGTAAAAAGGCAGAAATTCCTCTTATTTTGGGGCAAAAATGAAGAAATTTCCCTTTTTTGTGGCAAAAGGTAAACATTTCCCTTATTTTCGGGCAAAAAAGCAGAAATTCCCTGTATTTTGGAGCAAAATTGCAGATATTCCCAAAATTGTGGGGCAAAAAGGCAGAAATTCCTTATATGTTGGGGCAAAAAAACAGAAATTCTACTTATTTTGGGGCAAAACTCAGAAATTCCACTTATTTTGGGGCAAAATTCCAGAAATTTCTCTTATTTTGGGACAAAATTGCAGAAATTTCAATTTTTTGGGCCAAAATTGCAGAAATTTCACTTATTTCAGGGAAAAAAGGCAGACATTTTTCTTATTTTGGGGCTAAAATGCAGAAATTCCTTATATTTTGTGGCAAAAATGCAGAAATCCCCCTTATTTTGAGGTAAAAAGGCAGAAATTTCCCTTATTTTGGGGCAAAAATACAGAAATTCTCCTTATTTTGGGGCAATACTGCAGAAATTTCAATTATTTTCGGGAAAAATTTTTGAAATTTAACTTATTTAAGGGCAAAAAGTCGGAAATTCCCCTTATTTTGGGGCAAAAAGACAGAAATTCCATTTATTTTTGAAAAAAAGTCAGAAATTGCAATTATTTTGAGTCAAAAAGGCGGAAAATCCCCTTATTTTGGGGTAAAAATGAAGAAATTTCCCTTTTTATGGCAAAAAGGTATACATTCCCTTTATTTTCGGGCAAAAGGCCAGAAATTCCTCGCTTTTGGAGCAAAATTGTGGAAATTCCCCTAATTTGGGGGCAAAAAGGCAGAAATTCTCCTTATTTTGGGGTAAAACTGCAGAAATTTCACTTATTTCGCGGCAAAATGGAAGAAATTCCCCTTATTTTCTGCGAAAAAGGCAGAAAATCCCCGTATTTTGGAGCAAAATTGCAGAAATTCACCTAATTTTGGCGTAAAACATGCAGTAATTTTCTTTGTTTTGGGGCAAAAAGGCAGAAATTCTCCTTATTTTGGGGCAAAAGGCAGAAATTCCCCTTATTTTAGGGCAAAATTGCAGAAATTTCTCTTATTTGGAGACAAAAAACAGAAATTCCTTTTATTTTGGGGCAAAATTGCAAAAAATTCCTTTATTATGGGGAAAAATTGCAGAAATTTCTTTTATTTTAAGGCAAAATTGCAGAAATTTCACATATTTCAGAGAAAAAAAGCAAAATTTTTTCATATTTTAGGGCAAAAAGGCAGAAATTCTCATTATTTTCGGGCAAAAAGGTAGAAATTCACCTTATTTTGGGGTAAAATTGCAGACATTTCACATATTTCAGGGCAAAAAGGCAGAAATTCCCGTTATTTGAGGGCATAAAGGCAGAAATTCCTTTTATTTTGGGATAAAATTGCAGAAATTTCTCTTGTTTGGGGGCAAAAAGGCAGAAAATCCCCTTAATTTTGGGCAAAAAGACAGAAATTCCCCATATTTTAAAGCAAAATTGCAGAAATTCCCTAAATATTTGGGCAAAAATGCAGAAATTCTCTTTATTTGGGGCAAATCGGCAGAAGTTCCCCTTATTTTCAGGAAAAGAGGCAGAAATTCCCTGTATTTTTCAGCAAAATTGCAGAAACTCCCCTAATTTTGGGGCAAAAAGGCAGAAATTCTCTTTTTTGGGGGGCCAAAAAACAGAAATTCTCCTTATTTCCGGGCAAAAATCAGAAATTTCCCTTATTTTGGGGCAAAATTTTAGAAATTTCTTTTATATTGGTACAGAATTGCAGAAATTTTTCTTATTTTGTGGCAAAAAGGCAGAAATTCCCCATATTTTGGTGCAAAAATGCTGAAATTCCCCTTATTTTGAGGTAAAATGCTGAAATTCCCCATATTTTGGGGTTAAAAGGCAGAAATTCCCCTCATTTTCGGGCAAAAAGGAACAAATTTCCCTTATTTTCGGGCAAAATTGCAGAAATTTCATTTATTTCAGGGCAAAAAGTCAGAAATTACTTTTATTTTGGGGCAAAAAGTAGAAATTTCTTTTATTTTGGTACAAAATTGAAGAAATTTTTCTTATTTTGGAACAAAAATTCAGAAATTCCCCATATTTTGGGCAAAAGGCAGAAATTCCCCTTATTTTGGGGTAAAAAGGCTGAAATTCCCGTTATTTTGGGGCAAAAAAACAGAAATTCCATTTACTTTGTGGCAAAAAGGCAGAAATTCCCATTAATTGTGACAGAAAAGCAAAAATTTTCTTTATTTGGGGGCAATAAGGCAGAAATTCCCCATATTTTGTGGCAAAAAGGAAGAAATTCCTCTTATTTGTAGGTAAAATGCTGAAATTCCCCTTATTTTGGCAAAAAGGCAGAAATTTCCCTTATTTTGGGGCAAAATTGCAGAAATTTCACTTATTTCAGGGCAAAAAGTCAGAAATTTGCCTCAATTTGGGGCAAAAAGCAGAAATTCTCCTAATTTTGGGGCCAAAACAGAAATTCCCCTTATTTTGGGGTAAAATTGCAGAAATTTCAAATATTTCAGGGCAAAAAGGCAGTAATTCCACTTTATTTTTGGCAATAAGGCAAAAATTCCCCATATTTTGAAGTAAAATTTCAGAAATTCCCCTTATATTAGTGCAAAAATGCAGAAATTCCTTTTATTTTGGTGCAATAAGGCAAAAATTCCCCGTATTTTGAAGCAAAATTGCACATATTCCCCTAATTTTGAGGGAAAATGCAGAAATTCACATTATTTTGGGGCAAAAAGTCAGAAATTCCTTATATTTTGGGGCAAAATTCCAGAAATTTCCTTTATTTTGGGGCAAAATTGCAAAAATCTCTCTAATTTTGGGCCAAAATTACAGAAATTTCACTTATTTCAAAGAAAAAATGCAGAAATTTCTCTTATTTTGGGGCAAAAATGCAGAAATTACTTTTATTTTGGTACAAAATTGCAGAAAATTTTTTTATTTTGGGGCAAAAATACAGAAATTTTCCATATTTTAGGGCAAAAAGGAGAGATTCCCCTTATTATTAGGTAAAAAGGCTGAAATTCCTTTTATTTTGGGGCAAAAAGACAGAAATTCCCCTTATTTTGTGGCAAAAAAGCAGAAATTTCCCTTATTTTGAGGCAAAATTGAAGAAATTTCACTTATTTCAGGGCAAAATTAAAAAATTGCATTTTTTTTGGGTCAAAAATACAGAAATTCCGTATATTTTTGAGTAAAAAGGCAGAAATTTCACTTATTTTGACGTAAAAAGGCAGAAATTCCTCTTATTTTGGGGCAAAAATGAAGAAATTTCCCTTTTTTGTGGCAAAAGGTAAACATTCCCCTTATTTTCGGGCAAAAAAGCAGAAATTCCCTGTATTTTGGAGCAAAATTGCAGAAATTCCCCTAATTGTGGGGCAAAAAGGCAGAAATTCCCTGTATGTTGGGGCAAAAAGACAGAAATTCTCCTTATTTTGGGGCAAAACTCAGAAATTCCACTCTTTTTGGGACAAAATTCCAGAAATTTCTCTTATTTTGGGACAAAATTGCAGAAATTTCAATTTTTTTGGGCCAAAATTGCAGAAATTTCACTTATTTCAGGGAAAAAAGGCAGAAATTTTTCTTATTGTGGGGCAAAAAGGCAGAAATTCCTTATATTTTGTGGCAAAAAATGCAGAAATTCCACTTATTTTGAGGTAAAAAGCAGAAATTTCCCTTATTTGGGGGCAAAAATACAGAAATTCCCCTTATTTTGGGGCAAAACTGCAGAAATTTCAATTATTTTTGGGAAAAAATTTTTGAAATTTAACTTATTTCAGGGCAAAAAGTCAGATATTCCTTTTATTTTGGGGCAAAAAACAGAAATTCCATTTATTTTTGGAAAAAAGTCAGAAATTGCACTTATTTTGAGTCAAAAAGGCAGAAAATCTCCTTATTTTGGGTTAAAAATGAAGAAATTTCCCTTTTTATGGCAAAAAGGTATACATTCCCTTTATTTTCGGGCAAAAAGGCAGAAATTCCCCGTATTTTGGAGCAAAATTGCAGAAATTCCCCCTTTTTTGTGGCAAAAAGGCAGAAATTTCCCTTATTTTGGGGCAAAATTGCAGAAATTTCACTTATTTCAGGGCATAATTCAAAAATTTCTTTTATTTTGGGGCAAAAAGATAGAAATTCCATTTATTTTTGGGTAAAAAGCAGAAATTTCACTTATTTTGAGGCAAAAAGGCAGAAATTCCTCTTATTTTGGGGCAAAAATTAAGAAATTTCCCTTTTTTGTGGCAAAAGGTATACATTCCCCTTATTTTCGGGAAAAAAAGCACAAATTCCCCGTATTTTGGAGCAAAATTGCAGATATTCCCCTAGTTGTGGGGCAAAAAGGCAGAAATTTCCTATTTGTTGGGGCACTAAGACAGAAATTCTCCTTATTTTGGTTCAAAACTCAGAAATTCCACTTATTTTGGGGCAACATTCCAGAAATTTTTCTTATTTTGGGGCAAAATTGCAGAAATTTCACTTATTTTGGGGCAAAATTCCAGAAATTTTTCTTATTTTGGGGCAAAATTGCAGAAATTTCACTTATTTTGTGGTAAAAAGGCTGAAATTTCCCTTACTTAGGGGCAAAAAGGCAGAAATTTCCCCTATTTTGAGGCAAAAAGACAGAAATTCACGTTATTTTGTGGCACAAAGGCAGAAATTTTTTTTATTTTAGGGCAAAATTGCAAAAATTTCACTTATTTTGTGGTAAAAAGGCTGAAATTCCCCTCATTTACGGGCAAAAAGGCAGAAATTTTCCCTATTTTGGGGCAAAAAGAAAGAAATTCCCTTTATTTTGTGGCACAAAGGCAGAAATTTCTTTTATTTTAGGGCAAAATTGCAGAAATTTCACTAATTTCATGGCATAATTAAAAAATTCCTTTTATTTTTGGGCAAAAAGACAGAAATTCCGTTTATTTTTGGGTAAAATGGCAGAAATTTCACTTATTTTGAGGTAAAAAGGCATAAATTCCTCTTATTTTGGGGCAAAAATGAAGAAATTTCCCTTTTTTGGCAAAATGTATACATTCCCTTTATTTTTGGGAAAAATGCAGAAATTCTGTGTATTTTGGAGCAAAATTGCAGAAAATCCTCTAGTTGTGGGGCAAAAGCAGAAATTCCCTATTTGTTGAGGCAAAAAGACAGAAATTCTCCTTATTTTGGAGCAAAACTCAGAAATTCCACTTATTTTGAGGCAAAATTCCAGAAATTTCCCTTATTTTGGGGCAAAATTGCAGAAATATCACTTATTTTGGGGCAAAATTGCAGAAATTTCACTTATTTCAGCCAAGAAAGGCAGAAATTTTCCTCATTTTGGAGCAAAAATGCAGAAATTACAACTCATTTTTAGTTAAAAAGGCTGAAATTCACCTTATTTGGGGATAAAAGGCAGAAATTTCCCTTATTTTTTGTCAAAAATACAGAAATTCCCCTTATTTTGGGGCAAAATTGCAGAAATTTCAATTATTTTGGGGAAAAATTGCAAAAATTTCTTTTATTTTAAGGCAAAATTGCAGAAATTTCACTTATTTCAGAGAAAAAAAGCAAAAATTTTTCTTATTTTGGGGCAAAAATGCAGATATTCCCATTATTTTGGGGCAAAAAGGCATAAATTCACCTTATTTTGGGGTAAAATTGCAGACATTTCACATATTTCAGGGCAAAAAGGCAGAAATTCCTGTTATTTGGGGGCAAAAAGGCAGAAATTACCCTTATTTTGTTTTAAAAAGGCTGAAATTCCCGTTATTTTTGGGCAAAAAGGCAGAAATTCTCTTTACTTTGTGGCAAAAAGGCAGAAATTCCCATTAATTGGGGCAGAAATGCAAAAATTTTCCTTATTTGGGGGCAATAAGGCAGAAATTCCCTATATTTTGTGGCAAAAAGGCAGAAATTCTCCATATTTGGAGGTAAAATGCTGAAATACCCCTTATTTTGGCAAAAAGGCAGAAATTCCCATTATTTAGGGGCAAAATTGCAGAAATTTCACTTATTTCAGGGCAAAAAGTAAGAAATTTGTCTTATTTTGTGGCAAAAAGCAAAAATTCTCCTAATTTTGGGGCCAAAAACAGAAATTCCCCTTATTTTGGGGTAAAATTGCAGAAATTTCAAATATTTCAGGGCAAAAAGGCAGAAATTCCACATTATTTCTGGCAATAAGGCAGGAATTCCCCGTATTTTGGAGCAAAATTTCAGAAATTCCCCTTATATTGGTGCAAAAATGCAGTAATTCCCGTTATTTTGGTGCAATAAGGCAGAAATTCCCCGTATTTTGAAGCAAAATTGCACATATTCCCCTAATTTTGAGGGAAAATGCAGAAATTCACATTATTTTGGGGCAAAAAGACAGAAATTCTCCTTATTTCAGGGCAAAAAGTCAGAAATTCTTCTTATTTTGGGGCAAAATTCCAGAAATGTCCATTATTTTTGGGCAAAATCGCAGAAATCTCCATTATTTTGGGGCAAAATTACAGAAATTTTACTTATTTCAGGGAAAAATCACAGAAATTTCTCTTATTTTGGGGCAAAAAGGCAGAAATTACTTTTATTTTGGTACAAAATTGCAGAAAATTTCTTTATTTTGGGCAAAAATACAGAAATTCCCCAAATTTTAGGGCAAAAAGGCAGAGATACCCTTATTATTAGGCAAAAAGACAGAAATTCCCCTTATTTAGGGGCAAAATTGCAGATATTTCACTTATTTCAGGGGAAAAAGGCAGAAATTTTTTTATTTTGGAGCAAAAAGGCAGAAATTCCTAATATTTTGTAGCGAAAATGCAGAAATTAACCTTATTTTGAGGTAAAAAGGCTGAAATTCCCCTTATTTGGGGGCAAAAGGCAGAAATTTCCCATATTTTGGGGCAAAAAGTCAGAAATTCCCCTTATTTGGTGGCACAAAGGCAGAAATTTCCCTTATTTTGAGGCAAAATTGGAGAAATTTCACTTATTTCAGGGCAAAATTCAAAAATTGCATTTATTTTGGTGTAAAAATACAGAAATTCCGTATATTTTTGAGTAAAAGGGCAGAAATTTCACTTATTTTGACGTAAAAAGGCAGAAATTCCTCTTATTTTGGGGCAAAAATGAAGAAATTTCCCTTTTTTGTGGCAAAAGGTATACATTCCCCTTATTTTCGGGCAAAAAAGAAGAAATTCCCTGTATTTTGAAGCAAAATTGCAGATATTCCCAAAATTGTGGGGCAAAAAGGCAGAAATTCCTTATATGTTGGAGCAAAAAGACAGAAATTCTCCTTATTTTGGGGCAAAACTCAGAAATTCCACTTATTTTGGGGCAAAATTCCAGAAATTTCTCTTATTTTGGGACAAAATTGCAAAAATTTCAATTTTTTTGGGCCAAAATTGCAGAAATTTCACTTATTTCAGGGAAAAAAGGCAGACATTTTTCTTATTTTGGGGCAAAAGGCAGAAATTCCTTATATTTTGTGGCAAAAAAGGCAGAAATCCCCCTTATTTTGAGGTAAAAAGGCAGAAATTTCCCTTATTTTGGGGCAAAAATACAGAAATTCCCCTTATTTTGGGGCAATACTGCAGAAATTTCAATTATTTTCGGGAAAAATTTTTGAAATTTAACTTATTTCAGGGCAAAAAGTCGGAAATTCCCCTGATTTTGGGGCAAAAAGACAGAAATTCCATTTATTTTTGAAAAAAAAGTCAGAAATTGCAATTATTTTGAGTCAAAAAGGGGGAAAATCCCCTTATTTGGGGGTAAAAATGAAGAAATTTCCCTTTTTATGGCAAAAAGGTATACATTCCCTTTATTTTCGGGCAAAACTCCAGAAATTCCTCGTATTTTGGAGCAAAATTGAAGAAATTCCCCTAATTTTAGGGCAAAAAGGCAAAAATCCCCCTTATTTTGGGGTAAAACTGCAGAAATTTCACTTATTTCGCAGCAAAATGGAAGAAATTCCCCTTATTTTCTGCGAAAAAGGCAGAAAATCCCCGTATTTGGGAGCAAAATTGCAGAAATTCACCTAATTTTGGTGTAAATCATGCAGTAATTTTCTTTGTTTTGGGGCAAAAAGGCAGAAATTCTCGTTATTTTGGGGCAAAAGGCAGAAATTCCCCTTATTTTAGGGCAAAATTGCAGAAATTTCTTTTATTTGGGGAAAAAAACAGAAATTCTTTATATTTTGGGGCAAAATTGCAAAAAATTCCTTTATTATGGGGAAAAATTGCAGAAATTTCTTTTATTTTAAGGCAAAATTGCAGAAATTTCACTTATTTCAGAGAAAAAAAGCAAAAATTCTTCATATTTTGGGGCAAAAAGGCAGAAATTCCCATTATTTTGGAACAAAAAGGCAGAAATTCACCTTATTTTGGGGTAAAATTGCAGACATTTCACATATTTCAGGGCAAAAAGGCAGAAATTCCACATTATTTCTGGCAATAAGGCAGAAATTCCCTGTATTTTGGAGCAAAATTTCAGAAATTCCCCTTATATTGGTGCAAAAATGCAGAAATTCCCGTTATTTTGGTGTAATAAGGCAGCAATTCCCCGTATTTTGAAGCAAAATTGCACATATTCCCCTAATTTTGAGGGAAAATGCAGAAATTCACATTATTTTGGGGCAAAAAGACAGAAATTCTCCTTATTTCAGGGCAAAAAGTGAGAAATTCCCTTATTTTGGGGCCAAATTTCAGAAATGTCCATTATTTTGGGGCAAAATTGCAGAAATCTCGCTTATTTTGGGGCAAAATTACAGAAATTTCACTTATTTCAGGGAAAAAATGCAGAAATTTTTCTTATTATGGGGCAATAAGGCAGAAATTACTTTTATTTTGGTACAAAATTGCAGAAAATTTCTTTATTTTGGGGCAAAAATACAGAAATTCCCCATATTTTAGGGCAAAAAGGCAGAGATTCCCCTTATTATTAGGCAAAAAGACAGAAATTCCCCTTATTTAAGGGCAAAATTGCAGATATTTTACTTATTTCAGGGGAAAAAGGCAGAAATGGTTTTATTTTGGAGCAAAAAGGCAGAAATTCCTAGTATTTTTTGGCGAAAATGCAGAAATTCACCTTATTTTGAGGTAAAAATGCTGAAATTCCCCTTATTTGGGGGCAAAAAGGCAGAAATTTCCCATATTTTTGGGCAAAAAGTCAGAAATTCCTCTTATTTTGTGGCACAAAGGCAGAAATTTCCCTTATTTTGAGGCAAAATTGGAGAAATTTCACTTATTTCAGGGCAAAATTCAAAAATTGCATTTATTTTGGGGCAAAAATACAGAAATTCCGTATATTTTTGAGTAAAAAGGCAGAAATTTCACTTATTTTGACGTAAAAAGGCAGAAATTCCTCTTATTTTGGGGCAAAAATGAAGAAATTTCCCTTTTTTGTGGCAAAAGGTAAACATTCCCCTTATTTTCGGGCAAAAAAGCTGAAATTCCCCGTATTTTGGAGCAAAATTGCAGAAATTCCCCTAACTGTGGGGCAAAAAGGCAGAAATTCCCTATATGTTGGGGCAAAAAGACAGAAATTCTCCTTATTTTGGGGCAAAACTCAGTAATTTGACTTATTTTGGGGCAAAATTCCTGAAATTTCTTTTATTATGGGACAAAATTGCAAAAATTTCAATTTTTTTGGGCCAAAATTGCAGAAATTTCACTTATTTCAGGGAAAAAAGGCAGAAATTTTTTTTATTTTGGGGCAAAAAGGCAGAAATTACTTATATTTTGTGGCAAAAAATTCAGAAATCCCCCTTATTTTGAGGTAAAATGTCAGAAATTTCCCTTATTTTGGGGCAAAAATACAGAAATTCCCCTTATTTTGGGGCAAAACTGCAGAAATTTCAATTATTTTGGGGAAAAATTTTTGAAATTTAACTTATTTCAGGGCAAAAAGTCGGAAATTCCCCTTATTTTGGGGCAAAAAGACAGAAATTCCATTTATTTTTGGAAAAAAGTCAGAAATTGCACTTATTTTGAGTAAAAAAGGCGGAAAATCCCCTTATTTTGGGGTAAAAATGAAGAAATTTCCCTTTTTATGGCAAAAAGGTATACATTCCCTTTATTTTTGGGCAAAAGGGCAGAAATTCCTCCCATTTTGGAGCAAAATTGCAGAAATTCCCCTAATTTTGGGGCAAAAAGGCAGAAATTCCCCTTATTTTGGGGTAAAACTGCAGAAATTTCACTTATTTCGCGGAAAATGGAAGAAATTCCCATTATTTTCTGCGAAAAAGCAGAAAATCCCTGTATTTTGGAGCAAAATTGCAGAAATTCACCTAATTATAGCGTAAAACATGCAGTAATTTTTATTGTTTTGGGGCAAAAAGGCAGAAATTCTCTTTATATTGGGGCAAAAGGCAGAAATTCCCCTTATTTTAGGGCAAAATTGCAGAAATTTCCCTTATTTGCGGAAAAAAACAGAAATTCCCTTTATTTTGGGGCAAAATTGCAAAAAATTCTTTTATTATTGGGAAAAATTGCAGAAATTTCTTTTATTTTAATGCAAAATTGCAGAAATTTCACATATTTCAGAGAAAAAAAGCAAAAATTTTTCATATTTTGGGGCAAAAAGGCAGAAATTCCCATTATTTTGGAACAAAAAGGCAGAAATTCACCTTATTTTGGGGTAAAATTGCAGACATTTCACATATTTCAGGGCAAAAAGGCAGAAATTCCCGTTATTTGAGGGCATAAAGGCAGAAATTCCTTTTATTTTGGGATAAAATTGCAGAAATTTCCCTTGTTTGGGGGCAAAAAGGCAGAAAATCCCCTTAATTTTGGGCAAAAAGGCAGAAATTCCCTGTATTTTAAAGCAAAGTTGCAGAAATTCCCTAAATATTTGGGCAAAAATGCAGAAATTCCCTTTATTTGGGGCAAATCGGCAGAAGTTCCCCTTATTTTCAGAAAAAAAAAGGCAGAAATTCCCTATAATTTGAAGCAAAATTGCAGAAACTCCCCTAATTTTGGGGCAAAAAGGCAGAATTTCCCTATTTTGGGGGGCAAAAAAACAGAAATTCTCCTTATTTCGGGGCAAAAATCAGAAACTTCCCTTATTTTGGGGCAAAATTTTAGAAATTTCTTTTATTTTGGTACAGAATTGCAGAAATTTTTCTTATTTTGTGGCAAAAAGGCAGAAATTACCCATATTTTGATGCAAAAAGGCTGAAATTCCCCTTATTTTGAGGTAAAATGCTGAAATTCCCCATATTTTGGAATTAAAAGGCAGAAATTCCCCTCATTTTGGGGCATAAAGGCACAAATTTCCCTTATTTTCGGGCAAAATTGCAGAAATTTTATTTATATCAGGGCAAAAAGTCAGAAATTACTTTTATTTTGGGGCAAAAAGCAGAAATTTCTTTTATTTTGGTACAAAATTGAAGAAATTTTCCTTATTTTGGAACAAAAAGTCAGAAATTCCCCCTTATTTTGGTCAAAAGGCAGAAATTCCCCTTATTTTGGGGTAAAAATGCTGAAATTCCTGTTATTTTGGAGCAAAAAGGCAGAAATTCCTATTACTTTGTGGCAAAAAGACAGAAATTCCCATTAATTGTGGCAGAAAAGCAAAAATTTTCTTTATTTGGGGGCAATAAGGCAGAAATTCCACATATTTTGTGGGAAAAAGGCAGAAATTTCCCTTATTTGAAGGTAAAATGCTGAAATTCCTCTTATTTTGGCAAAAAGGCAGAAATTCCCCTAATTTCTAGGCAAAATTGCAGAAATTTCACTTATTTCAGGGCAAAAAGTCAGAAATTTGCCTTAATTTGGGGCAAAAAGCAGAAATTCTCCTAATTTTGGGGCCAAAAACAGATTCCCCTTATTTTGAGATAAAATTGCGGAAATTTCAAATATTTCAGGGCAAAAAGGCAGAAATTCCACTTTATTTCTGGCAATAAGGCAAAAATTCCCCGTATTTTGGAGCAAAATTTTAGAAATTCCCCTTATATTGGTGCAAAAATGCAGAAATTCCTTTTATTTTGGTGCAATAAAAAAAAAATTCCCCGTATTTTGAAGCAAAATTGCACATATTCCCATAATTTTGAGGGAAAATGCAGAAATTCACATTATTTTGGGGCAAAAAGACAGAAATTCTCCTTATTTCAGGGCAAAAAGTCAGAAATTCCCCTTATTTTGGGGCAAAATTCCAGAAATTTCCTTTAGTTTGGGGCAAAATTGCAGAAATCTCCCTAATTTTGGGGCAAAAAAACAGAAATTTCACTTATTTCAGGGAAAAAACGCAGAAATTTCTCTTATTTTGGGGCAAAAAGGCAGAAATTACTTTTATTTTGTTACAAAATTGCAGAAAATTTTTTTATTTTGGGGCAAAAATACAGAAATTCCCCATATTTTAGGGCAAAAAGGAGAGATTCCCCTTATTATTAGGCAAAAAGGCTGAAATTCCTTTGATTTTGGGGCAAAAAGACAGAAATTCCCCTTATTTTGTGGCAAAAAATCAGTATTTTTCCTTATTTTAAGGCAAAATTGGAGAAATTTCACTTATTTCAGGGCAAAATTCAAAAATTGCATTTATTTTGGGGCAAAAATGCAGAAATTCCGTATATTTTTGAGTAAAAAGGCAGAAATTTCACTTATTTTGACATAAAACGGCAGAA
Source organism: Micromys minutus (assembly GCF_963924665.1). Lineage (NCBI taxonomy): Eukaryota > Metazoa > Chordata > Mammalia > Rodentia > Muridae > Micromys > Micromys minutus. The sequence goes on along the minus strand of NW_027667467.1, from coordinate 6,152,904 downwards.
ATTCCTCTTATTTTGGGGCAAAAATGAAGAAATTTCCCTTTTTTGTGGCAAAAGGTAAACATTCCCCTTATTTTCGGGCAAAAATCAGAAATTCCCTGTATTTTGGAGCAAAATTGCAGATATTCCCAAAATTGTGGGGCAAAAAGGCAGAAATTCCTTATATGTTGGGGCAAAAAGACAATAATTCTCCTTATTTTAGGGCAAAACTCAGAAATTCCACTAATTTTGGGGCAAAATTCCAGAAATTTCTCTTATTTTGGGACAAAATTGCAGAAATTTCAATTTTTTTGGGCCAAAATTGCAGAAATTTCACTTATTTCAGGGAAAATAGGCAAAATTTTTCTTATTGTAGGGCAAAAAGGCAGAAATTCCTTACATTTTGTGGTAAAAAATGCAGAAATTCCCCTTATTTTAAGGTAAAAAGGCAGAAATTTCCCTTATTTTGGGGCAAAAATACAGAAATTCCACTTATTTTGGGGAAAAACTGCAAAAATTTCAATTATTTTGGGGAAAAATTTTTGAAATTTAACTTATTTCAGGGCAAAAAGTCGAAAATTCCCCTTATTTTGGGGCAAAAATACAGAAATTCCTTTTATTTTTGGAAAAAAGTCAGAAATTGCAATTATTTTGAGTCAAAAAGGCGGAAAATCCCCTTATTTTGGGGTAAAAATGAAGAAATTTCCCTCTTTATGGCAAAAAGGTATACATTCCCTTTATTTTCGCGCAAAAAGGCAGAAAATCCCCGTATTTTGGAGCAAAATTGCAGAAATTCCCCTAATTTTGGGGCAAAAAGGCAGAAATTCCCCTTATTTTGTGGCAAAAAGAAAGAAATTCCATTTATTTTTGGAAAAAAGTCAGAAAATGCACTTATTTTGAGTCACAAAGGCGGAAAATCCCCTTATTTTGGGGTAAAAATGAAGAAATTTCCCTGTTTATGGCAAAAAGGTATACATTCCCTTTATTTTCGGAAAAAGGCAGAAATTCCCCATATTTTGGAGCAAAATTGCAGAAATTCCCCTAATTTTGGGGCAAAAAGGCAGAAATTTTCCTTATTTCGGGGTAAAAATGCAGAAATTTCAATTATTTTGCGGCAAAATGGCAGAAATTCTACTTATTTTCTTCGAAAATGGCAGAAAATCCCCGTATTTTGGAGCAAAATTTTAGAAATTCACCTAATTTTGGCGTAAAACTTGCGGTAATTTTCTTTGTTTTGGGGCAAAAAGGCAGAAATTCTTATTTTGGGGCAAAAGGCAGAAATTCCCCTTATTTTAAGGCAAAATTGCAGAAATTTTCCTTACTTGAGGAAAAAAACATAAATTCCTTTTATTTTGGGGCAAAATTGCAAAAAATTCCTTTATTATGGGGAAAAATTGCAGAAATTTTTTTTATTTTAAGGCAAAATTGCAGAAATTTCACATATTTCAGAGAAAAAAAGCAAAAATTTTTCATATTTTGGGGCAAAAAGGCAGAGATTCCCATTATTTTGGGGCAATAAGGCAGAAATTCACCTTAGTTTGGGGTAAAATTGCAGACGTTTCACATATTTCAGGGGAAAAAGGCAGAAATTCCTTTTATTTTGGGATAAAATTGCAGAAATTTCCCTTGTTTGGGGGCAAAAATGCAGAAAATCCCCTTAATTTTGGGCAAAAAGGCAGAAATTCCCCGTATTTTAAAGCAAAATTGCAAAAATTCCCTAAATATTGGGGCAAAAGTGCAGAAATTCCATTATTTGGGGAAAATCGGCAGAAGTTCCCCTTATTTTCAGGAAAAGAGTCAGAAATTCCCTGTATTTTGAAGCAAAATTGCAGAAACTCCCCTAATTTTTGGGCAAAAACGCAGAAATTCCCTTTTTTGGGGGGCAAAAATACAGAAATTCTCCTTATTTCGGGGCAAAAATCAGAAATTTCCCTTATTTGGGGGCAAAATTTTAGAAATTTCTTTTATTTTGGTACAGAATTGCAGAAATTTTTCTTATTTTGTGGCAAAAAAGCAGAAATTCCCCATATTTTGGTGCAAAAAGGCTGAAATTCCCCTTATTTTGAGGTAAAATGCTGAAATTCCCCATATTTTGGGGTTAAAAGGGAGAAATTCCCCTCATTTTCGGGCAAAAAGGCACAAATTTCCCTTATTTTCGGGCAAAATTGCAGAAATTTCATTTATTTCAGGGCAAAACGTCAGAAATTACTTTTATTTTGGGGCAAAAAGCAGAAATTTCTTTTATTTTGGTACAAAATTGAAGAAATTTTTCTTATTTTGGAACAAAAAGTCAGAAATTCCTCATATTTTGGGCAAAAGGCAGAAATTCCCCTTATTTTGGGGTAAAAAGGCTGAAATTCCCGTTATTTTGGGGAAAAAGGCAGAAATTCCCTTTACTTTGTGGCAAAAAGGCAGAAATTCCCATTAATTGTGGCAGAAAAGCAAAAATTTTCATTATTTGGGGGCAATAAGGCAGAAATTTCCCATATTTTGTGGCAAAAAGGCAGAAATTCCCCTTATTTAAATGTAAAATGCTGAAATTCCCCTTATTTTGGCAAAAAGGCAGAAATTCCGCTTATTTTGGGGCAAAATTGTAGAAATTTCACTTATTTCAGGGCAAAAAGTCGGGAATTTGCCTTAATTTGGCGCAAAAAGCAGAATTTCTCCTAATTTTGAGGCCAAAAACAGAAATTCCCCTTATCTTGGGGTAAAATTGCGGAAATTTCAAATATTTCAGGGCAAAAATGCAGAAATTCCACATTATTTCGGGCAATAAGGCAATTATTCCCCGTATTTTGGAGAAAATTTCAGAAATTCCCCTTATATTGGTGCAAAAATGCAGGAATTCCTTTTATTTTGGTGCAATAAGGCAAAAATTCCCCGTATTTTGAAGCAAAATTGCACATATTCCGCTAATTTTGAGGAAAAATGCAGAAATTCACATTATTTTGGGGCAAAAAGACAGAAATTCTCCTTATTTCAGGGCAAAAAGTCAGAAATTCCTCTTATTTTGGGGCAAAATTCCAGAAATTTCCTTTAGTTTGGGGCAAAATTGCAGAAATCTCCCTAATTTTGGGGCAAAATTACAGAAATTTCACTGATTTCAGGGAAAAAACGCAGAAATTTCTCTTATTTTGGGGCAAAAAGGCAGAAATTACTTTTATTTTTGTACAAAATTGCAGAAAATTTTTTTATTTTGGGGCAAAAATACAGAAATTCCCCATATTTTAGGACAAAAAGGAGAGATTCCCCTTATTATTAGGTAAAAAGGCTGAAATTCCTTTTATTTTGGGGCAAAAAAACAGAAATTGCCCTTATTTTGTGGCAAAAAATCAGAAATTTCCCTTATTTTGAGGCAAAATTGGAGAAATTTCACTTATTTCAGGGCAAAATTCAAAAATTGCATTTATTTTGAAGCGAAAATACAGAAATTTCGTATATTTTTGAGTAAAAAGGCAGAAATTTCACTTATTTTGACGTAAAAAGGCAGAAATTCCCTGTATTTTGGAGCAAAATTGCAGAAATTCCCCTAATTGTGGGGCAAAAAGGCAGAAATCCCTATATGTTGGGGCAAAAAGACAGAAATTCTCCTTATTTTGGGGCAAAACTCAGAAATTCCACTTATTTTGGGGCAAAATTCCAGAAATTTTTCTTATTTTGGGCCAAAATTGCAGAAATTTCACTTATTTCAGGGAAAAAAGGCAGACATTTTTCTTATTTTGGGGCAAAAAGGCAGAAATTACTTATATTTTGTGGCAAAAAATGCAGAAATTCCCTTTATTTTGAGGTAAAAAGGCAGAAATTTTCTTTATTTTGGGGCAAAAATACAGAAATTCCCCTTATTTTGGGGCAATACTGCAGAAATTTCAATTATTTTGGTGAAAAATTGTTGAAATTTAACTTATTTCAGGGCAAAAATTCGAAAATTCCCCTTATTTTTGGGCAAAAAGACAGAAATTCCATTTATTTTTGGAAAAAAGTCAGAAATTGCACTTATTTTGAGTCAAAAAGGCGGAAAATCCTTTTATTTTGGGGTAAAAATGAAGAAATTTCCCTTTTTATGGCAAAAAGGTATACATTCCCTTTATTTTCGGGCAAAAAGACAGAAATTCCTCGTATTTTGGAGCAAAATTGCAGAAATTCCCCTAATTTTAGGGCAAAAAGGCAAAAATCCCCCTTATTTTGGGGTAAAACTGCAGAAATTTCACTTATTTCGCGGCAAAATGGCAGAAATTCCCCTTATTTTCTGCGAAAAAGGCAGAAAATCCCCGTATTTTGGAGCAAAATTGCAGAAATTCACCTAATTTTGGCGTAAAACATGCAGTAATTTTCTTTGTTTTGGGGCAAAAAGGCAGAAATTCTTCTTATTTTGGGGCAAAAGGCAGAAATTCCCCTTATTTTAGGGCAAAATTGCAGAAATTTCCCTTATTTGGGGAAAAAAAACAGAAATTCCCTTTATTTTGGGGCAAAATTGTAAAAAATTCCTTTATTATGAAGAAAAATTGCAGAAATTTCTTTTATTTTAAGGCAAAATTGCAGAAATTTCACATATTTCAGAGAAAAAAAAGCAAAAATTTTTCATATTTTAGGGCAAAAAGGCAGAAATTCCCATTATTTTGGGGCAAAAAGGCAGGAATTCACCTTATTCTGGGGTAAAATAGCAGACATTTCACATATTTCAGGGCAAAAAGTCAGAAATTCCCATTATTTGAGGGCATAAATGCAGAAATTCCTTTTATTTTGGGATAAAATTGCAGAAATTTCCCTTGTTTGGGGGCAAAAAGGCAGAAAAACCCCTTAATTTTGGGCAAAAAGGAAGAAATTCCCCGTATTTTAAAGCAAAATTGCAGAAATTTCCTAAATATTGGGGCAAAAATGCAGAAATTACCTTTATTTGGGGCAAATCGGCAGAAGTTCCCCTTATTTTCGGGAAAAGAGGCAGAAATTCCCTGTATTTTGAAGCAAAATTGCAGAAACTCCCCTAATTTTGGGGCAAAAAGGCAGAAATTCCTTTTTTTTTGAGACAAAAATACAGAAATTCTCCTTATTTCGGGGCAAAAATCAGAAATTTCCCTTATTTTGGGGCAAAATTTTAGAAATTTCTTTTATTTTGGTACAGAATTGCAGAAATTTTTCTTATTTTGTGGCAAAAAGGCAGAAATTCCCCATATTTTGGTGCAAAAAGGCTGAAATTCCTATTATTTTGAGGTAAAATGCTGAAATTCCTCATATTTGGGGGTTAAAAGGCAGAAATTCCCCTCATTTTGGGGCAAAAAGGCACAAATTTCCCTTATTTTCGGGCAAAATTGCAGAAATTTCATTTATTTCAGGGCAAAAAGTCAGAAATTACCATTAATTGGGGCAGAAAAGCAAAAATTTTCATTATTTAGGGGCAATAAGGCAGAAATTCCCCATATTTTGTGGCAAAAAGGCAGAAATTTCCCTTTTTTGAAGGTAAATATTGAAATTCCCCTTATTTTGGCAAAAAGGCAAAAATTCCCCTTATTTTGGGGCAAAATTGCAGAAATTTCACTTATTTCAGGGCAAAAATTCAGAAATTTGCCTTAATTTGGGGCAAAAAGCAGAAATTCTCCTAATTTTGGGGCCAAAAACAGAAATTCCCCTTATTTTGTTGTAAAATTGCGGAAATTTCAAATATTTCAGGGCAAAAAGGCAGAAATTCCACTTTATTTCGGGCAATAAGGCAAAAATTCCCCGTATTTTGGAGCAAAATTTCAGAAATTCCCCTTATATTGGTGCAAAAATGCAGAAATTCCTTTTATTTTCATTCAATAAGGCAAAAATACCCCGTATTTTGAAGCAAAATTGCACATATTTTCCTAATTTTGAGGGAAAATGCAGAAATTCACATTATTTTGGGGCAAAAAGACAGAAATTCTTATTTCAGGGCAAAAAGTCAGAAATTCCTCTTATTTTGGGGCAAAATTCCAAAAATTTCCTTTATTTTGGGACAAAATTGCAGAAATTTCACTTATTTCAGGGAAAAAAGAAAGAAATTTTTCTCATTTTGAGGCAAAAAGGCAGAAATTCCCTGTATTTTGGAGCAAAATTGCAGAAATTCCCCTAATTGTGGGGCAAAAAGGCAGAAATTCCCTATATGTTGGGGCAAAAAGACAGAAATTCTCCTTATTTTGGGGCAAAACTCAGAAATTCCACTTATTTTGGGGCAAAATTCCAGAAATTTTTCTTATTTTGGTCCAAAATTGCAGAAATTTCACTTATTTCAGGGAAAAAAGCAGACATTTTTCTTATTTTGAGGCAAAAAGGCAGAAATTACTTATATTTTGTGGCAAAAAATGCAGAAATTCCCCTTATTTTGAGGTAAAAAGGCAGAAATTTTCTTTATTTTGGGGCAAAAAGACAGAAATTCCCCTTATTTTGTGGCAAAAAATCAGTATTTTTCCTTATTTTAAGGCAAAATTGGAGAAATTTCACTTATTTCAGGGCAAAATTCAAAAATTGCATTTATTTTGGGGCAAAAATGCAGAAATTCCGTATATTTTTGAGTAAAAAGGCAGAAATTTCACTTATTTTGACATAAAACGGCAGAAATTCCTCTTATTTTGGGGCAAAAATGAAGAAATTTCCCTTTTTTGTGGCAAAAGGTAAACATTCCCCTTATTTTCGGGCAAAAATCAGAAATTCCCTGTATTTTGGAGCAAAATTGCAGATATTCCCAAAATTGTGGGGCAAAAAGGCAGAAATTCCTTATATGTTGGGGCAAAAAGACAATAATTCTCCTTATTTTAGGGCAAAACTCAGAAATTCCACTAATTTTGGGGCAAAATTCCAGAAATTTCTCTTATTTTGGGACAAAATTGCAGAAATTTCAATTTTTTTGGGCCAAAATTGCAGAAATTTCACTTATTTCAGGGAAAATAGGCAAAATTTTTCTTATTGTAGGGCAAAAAGGCAGAAATTCCTTACATTTTGTGGTAAAAAATGCAGAAATTCCCCTTATTTTAAGGTAAAAAGGCAGAAATTTCCCTTATTTTGGGGCAAAAATACAGAAATTCCACTTATTTTGGGGAAAAACTGCAAAAATTTCAATTATTTTGGGGAAAAATTTTTGAAATTTAACTTATTTCAGGGCAAAAAGTCGAAAATTCCCCTTATTTTGGGGCAAAAATACAGAAATTCCTTTTATTTTTGGAAAAAAGTCAGAAATTGCAATTATTTTGAGTCAAAAAGGCGGAAAATCCCCTTATTTTGGGGTAAAAATGAAGAAATTTCCCTCTTTATGGCAAAAAGGTATACATTCCCTTTATTTTCGCGCAAAAAGGCAGAAAATCCCCGTATTTTGGAGCAAAATTGCAGAAATTCCCCTAATTTTGGGGCAAAAAGGCAGAAATTCCCCTTATTTTGTGGCAAAAAGAAAGAAATTCCATTTATTTTTGGAAAAAAGTCAGAAAATGCACTTATTTTGAGTCACAAAGGCGGAAAATCCCCTTATTTTGGGGTAAAAATGAAGAAATTTCCCTGTTTATGGCAAAAAGGTATACATTCCCTTTATTTTCGGAAAAAGGCAGAAATTCCCCATATTTTGGAGCAAAATTGCAGAAATTCCCCTAATTTTGGGGCAAAAAGGCAGAAATTTTCCTTATTTCGGGGTAAAAATGCAGAAATTTCAATTATTTTGCGGCAAAATGGCAGAAATTCTACTTATTTTCTTCGAAAATGGCAGAAAATCCCCGTATTTTGGAGCAAAATTTTAGAAATTCACCTAATTTTGGCGTAAAACTTGCGGTAATTTTCTTTGTTTTGGGGCAAAAAGGCAGAAATTCTTATTTTGGGGCAAAAGGCAGAAATTCCCCTTATTTTAAGGCAAAATTGCAGAAATTTTCCTTACTTGAGGAAAAAAACATAAATTCCTTTTATTTTGGGGCAAAATTGCAAAAAATTCCTTTATTATGGGGAAAAATTGCAGAAATTTTTTTTATTTTAAGGCAAAATTGCAGAAATTTCACATATTTCAGAGAAAAAAAGCAAAAATTTTTCATATTTTGGGGCAAAAAGGCAGAGATTCCCATTATTTTGGGGCAATAAGGCAGAAATTCACCTTAGTTTGGGGTAAAATTGCAGACGTTTCACATATTTCAGGGGAAAAAGGCAGAAATTCCTTTTATTTTGGGATAAAATTGCAGAAATTTCCCTTGTTTGGGGGCAAAAATGCAGAAAATCCCCTTAATTTTGGGCAAAAAGGCAGAAATTCCCCGTATTTTAAAGCAAAATTGCAAAAATTCCCTAAATATTGGGGCAAAAGTGCAGAAATTCCATTATTTGGGGAAAATCGGCAGAAGTTCCCCTTATTTTCAGGAAAAGAGTCAGAAATTCCCTGTATTTTGAAGCAAAATTGCAGAAACTCCCCTAATTTTTGGGCAAAAACGCAGAAATTCCCTTTTTTGGGGGGCAAAAATACAGAAATTCTCCTTATTTCGGGGCAAAAATCAGAAATTTCCCTTATTTGGGGGCAAAATTTTAGAAATTTCTTTTATTTTGGTACAGAATTGCAGAAATTTTTCTTATTTTGTGGCAAAAAAGCAGAAATTCCCCATATTTTGGTGCAAAAAGGCTGAAATTCCCCTTATTTTGAGGTAAAATGCTGAAATTCCCCATATTTTGGGGTTAAAAGGGAGAAATTCCCCTCATTTTCGGGCAAAAAGGCACAAATTTCCCTTATTTTCGGGCAAAATTGCAGAAATTTCATTTATTTCAGGGCAAAACGTCAGAAATTACTTTTATTTTGGGGCAAAAAGCAGAAATTTCTTTTATTTTGGTACAAAATTGAAGAAATTTTTCTTATTTTGGAACAAAAAGTCAGAAATTCCTCATATTTTGGGCAAAAGGCAGAAATTCCCCTTATTTTGGGGTAAAAAGGCTGAAATTCCCGTTATTTTGGGGAAAAAGGCAGAAATTCCCTTTACTTTGTGGCAAAAAGGCAGAAATTCCCATTAATTGTGGCAGAAAAGCAAAAATTTTCATTATTTGGGGGCAATAAGGCAGAAATTTCCCATATTTTGTGGCAAAAAGGCAGAAATTCCCCTTATTTAAAGGTAAAATGCTGAAATTCCCCTTATTTTGGCAAAAAGGCAGAAATTCCGCTTATTTTGGGGCAAAATTGTAGAAATTTCACTTATTTCAGGGCAAAAAGTCGGGAATTTGCCTTAATTTGGCGCACAAAGCAGAATTTCTCCTAATTTTGAGGCCAAAAACAGAAATTCCCCTTATCTTGGGGTAAAATTGCGGAAATTTCAAATATTTCAGGGCAAAAATGCAGAAATTCCACATTATTTCGGGCAATAAGGCAATTATTCCCCGTATTTTGGAGAAAATTTCAGAAATTCCCCTTATATTGGTGCAAAAATGCAGGAATTCCTTTTATTTTGGTGCAATAAGGCAAAAATTCCCCGTATTTTGAAGCAAAATTGCACATATTCCGCTAATTTTGAGGAAAAATGCAGAAATTCACATTATTTTGGGGCAAAAAGACAGAAATTCTCCTTATTTCAGGGCAAAAAGTCAGAAATTCCTCTTATTTTGGGGCAAAATTCCAGAAATTTCCTTTAGTTTGGGGCAAAATTGCAGAAATCTCCCTAATTTTGGGGCAAAATTACAGAAATTTCACTGATTTCAGGGAAAAAACGCAGAAATTTCTCTTATTTTGGGGCAAAAAGGCAGAAATTACTTTTATTTTTGTACAAAATTGCAGAAAATTTTTTTATTTTGGGGCAAAAATACAGAAATTCCCCATATTTTAGGACAAAAAGGAGAGATTCCCCTTATTATTAGGTAAAAAGGCTGAAATTCCTTTTATTTTGGGGCAAAAAAACAGAAATTGCCCTTATTTTGTGGCAAAAAATCAGAAATTTCCCTTATTTTGAGGCAAAATTGGAGAAATTTCACTTATTTCAGGGCAAAATTCAAAAATTGCATTTATTTTGAAGCGAAAATACAGAAATTTCGTATATTTTTGAGTAAAAAGGCAGAAATTTCACTTATTTTGACGTAAAAAGGCAGAAATTCCCTGTATTTTGGAGCAAAATTGCAGAAATTCCCCTAATTGTGGGGCAAAAAGGCAGAAATCCCTATATGTTGGGGCAAAAAGACAGAAATTCTCCTTATTTTGGGGCAAAACTCAGAAATTCCACTTATTTTGGGGCAAAATTCCAGAAATTTTTCTTATTTTGGGCCAAAATTGCAGAAATTTCACTTATTTCAGGGAAAAAAGGCAGACATTTTTCTTATTTTGGGGCAAAAAGGCAGAAATTACTTATATTTTGTGGCAAAAAATGCAGAAATTCCCTTTATTTTGAGGTAAAAAGGCAGAAATTTTCTTTATTTTGGGGCAAAAATACAGAAATTCCCCTTATTTTGGGGCAATACTGCAGAAATTTCAATTATTTTGGTGAAAAATTGTTGAAATTTAACTTATTTCAGGGCAAAAATTCGAAAATTCCCCTTATTTTTGGGCAAAAAGACAGAAATTCCATTTATTTTTGGAAAAAAGTCAGAAATTGCACTTATTTTGAGTCAAAAAGGCGGAAAATCCTTTTATTTTGGGGTAAAAATGAAGAAATTTCCCTTTTTATGGCAAAAAGGTATACATTCCCTTTATTTTCGGGCAAAAAGACAGAAATTCCTCGTATTTTGGAGCAAAATTGCAGAAATTCCCCTAATTTTAGGGCAAAAAGGCAAAAATCCCCCTTATTTTGGGGTAAAACTGCAGAAATTTCACTTATTTCGCGGCAAAATGGCAGAAATTCCCCTTATTTTCTGCGAAAAAGGCAGAAAATCCCCGTATTTTGGAGCAAAATTGCAGAAATTCACCTAATTTTGGCGTAAAACATGCAGTAATTTTCTTTGTTTTGGGGCAAAAAGGCAGAAATTCTTCTTATTTTGGGGCAAAAGGCAGAAATTCCCCTTATTTTAGGGCAAAATTGCAGAAATTTCCCTTATTTGGGGAAAAAAAACAGAAATTCCCTTTATTTTGGGGCAAAATTGTAAAAAATTCCTTTATTATGAAGAAAAATTGCAGAAATTTCTTTTATTTTAAGGCAAAATTGCAGAAATTTCACATATTTCAGAGAAAAAAAAGCAAAAATTTTTCATATTTTAGGGCAAAAAGGCAGAAATTCCCATTATTTTGGGGCAAAAAGGCAGGAATTCACCTTATTCTGGGGTAAAATAGCAGACATTTCACATATTTCAGGGCAAAAAGTCAGAAATTCCCATTATTTGAGGGCATAAATGCAGAAATTCCTTTTATTTTGGGATAAAATTGCAGAAATTTCCCTTGTTTGGGGGCAAAAAGGCAGAAAAACCCCTTAATTTTGGGCAAAAAGGAAGAAATTCCCCGTATTTTAAAGCAAAATTGCAGAAATTTCCTAAATATTGGGGCAAAAATGCAGAAATTACCTTTATTTGGGGCAAATCGGCAGAAGTTCCCCTTATTTTCGGGAAAAGAGGCAGAAATTCCCTGTATTTTGAAGCAAAATTGCAGAAACTCCCCTAATTTTGGGGCAAAAAGGCAGAAATTCCTTTTTTTTTGAGACAAAAATACAGAAATTCTCCTTATTTCGGGGCAAAAATCAGAAATTTCCCTTATTTTGGGGCAAAATTTTAGAAATTTCTTTTATTTTGGTACAGAATTGCAGAAATTTTTCTTATTTTGTGGCAAAAAGGCAGAAATTCCCCATATTTTGGTGCAAAAAGGCTGAAATTCCTATTATTTTGAGGTAAAATGCTGAAATTCCTCATATTTGGGGGTTAAAAGGCAGAAATTCCCCTCATTTTGGGGCAAAAAGGCACAAATTTCCCTTATTTTCGGGCAAAATTGCAGAAATTTCATTTATTTCAGGGCAAAAAGTCAGAAATTACCATTAATTGGGGCAGAAAAGCAAAAATTTTCATTATTTAGGGGCAATAAGGCAGAAATTCCCCATATTTTGTGGCAAAAAGGCAGAAATTTCCCTTTTTTGAAGGTAAATATTGAAATTCCCCTTATTTTGGCAAAAAGGCAAAAATTCCCCTTATTTTGGGGCAAAATTGCAGAAATTTCACTTATTTCAGGGCAAAAATTCAGAAATTTGCCTTAATTTGGGGCAAAAAGCAGAAATTCTCCTAATTTTGGGGCCAAAAACAGAAATTCCCCTTATTTTGTTGTAAAATTGCGGAAATTTCAAATATTTCAGGGCAAAAAGGCAGAAATTCCACTTTATTTCGGGCAATAAGGCAAAAATTCCCCGTATTTTGGAGCAAAATTTCAGAAATTCCCCTTATATTGGTGCAAAAATGCAGAAATTCCTTTTATTTTCATTCAATAAGGCAAAAATACCCCGTATTTTGAAGCAAAATTGCACATATTTTCCTAATTTTGAGGGAAAATGCAGAAATTCACATTATTTTGGGGCAAAAAGACAGAAATTCTTATTTCAGGGCAAAAAGTCAGAAATTCCTCTTATTTTGGGGCAAAATTCCAAAAATTTCCTTTATTTTGGGACAAAATTGCAGAAATTTCACTTATTTCAGGGAAAAAAGAAAGAAATTTTTCTCATTTTGAGGCAAAAAGGCAGAAATTCCCTGTATTTTGGAGCAAAATTGCAGAAATTCCCCTAATTGTGGGGCAAAAAGGCAGAAATTCCCTATATGTTGGGGCAAAAAGACAGAAATTCTCCTTATTTTGGGGCAAAACTCAGAAATTCCACTTATTTTGGGGCAAAATTCCAGAAATTTTTCTTATTTTGGTCCAAAATTGCAGAAATTTCACTTATTTCAGGGAAAAAAGCAGACATTTTTCTTATTTTGAGGCAAAAAGGCAGAAATTACTTATATTTTGTGGCAAAAAATGCAGAAATTCCCCTTATTTTGAGGTAAAAAGGCAGAAATTTTCTTTATTTTGGGGCAAAAAGACAGAAATTCCCCTTATTTTGGGGCAAAACTGCAGAAATTTCAATTATTTTGGTGAAAAATTGTTGAAATTTAACTTATTTCAGGGCAAAAATTCGAAAATTCCCCTTATTTTTGGGCAAAAAGACAGAAATTCCATTTATTTTTGGAAAAAAGTCAGAAATTGCACTTATTTTGAGTCAAAAAGGCGGAAAATCCCCTTATTTTGGGGTAAAAATGAAGAAATTTCCCTTTTTATGGCAAAAAGGTATACATTCCCTTTATTTTCGGGCAAAAAGACAGAAATTCTCTGTATTTTGGAGCAAAATTGCAGAAATTCCCCTAATATTGGGGCAAAAAGGCAGATATTCCCCTCATTTTGGGGTAAAACTGCAGAAATTTCACTTATTTTGCGGCAAAATGGCAGAAATTCCCCTTATTTTCTGCGAAAAAGGCAGAAAATCCCCGTATTTTAGAGCAAAATTGCAGAAACTCCCCTAATTTTGGGTCAAAAAGGCAGAAATTCCCTTTTTTGGGGGGCAAAAATACAGAAATTCTCCTTATTTAGGGGCAAAAATCAGAAGTTTCCTTTATTTGGGGGCAAAATTTTAGAAATTTCTTTTATTTTGTTACAGAATTGCAGAAATTTTTCTTATTTTGTGGCAAAAAGGCAGAAATTTTTATATTTTGTTTCAAAAAGACTGAAATTCCCCTTATTTTGAGGTAAAATGCTGAAATTCCCCATATTTTGGGGTTAAAAGGCAGAAATTCCCCTCATTTTGGGGCAAAAAGGCACAAATTTCCCTTATTTTTGGGCAAAATTGCAGAAATTTCATTTATTTCAGGGCAAAAAGTCAGAAATTACTTTTATTTTGGGGCAGAAAGCAGAAATTTCTTTTATTTTGGTACAAAATTGAAGAAATTTTCCTTATTTTGGAACAAAAAGTCAGAAATTCCCCATATTTTGGGCAAAAGGCAGAAATTCCCCTTATTTTGGGGTAAAAAGGCTGAAATTCCCGTTATTTTGGGGCAAAAAGGCAGAAATTCCTCATATTTTGTGGCAAAAATGCAGAAATTCCCCTTATTTTGAGGTAAAAAGGCAGAAATTTCCCTTATTTTGGGGCAAAAATACAGAAATTCCCTTTATTTTGGGGCAAAATTGCAGAAATTTCAATTATTTTGGGGAAAAATTTTTGAAATTTAACATATTTCAGGGCAAAAATTCGGAAATTCCACTTATTTTGGGGCAAAAAACAGAAATTCCATTTAATTTTAAAAAAAAGTCAGAAATTGCACTTATTTTGAGTCAAAAAGGCGGAAAATCCCCTTATTTGGGGTAAAAATGAAGAAATTTCCCTTTTTATGGCAAAATGGTATACATTCCCTTTATTTTCGGGCAAAAAGGCAGAAATTCTCTGTATTTTGGAGCAAAATTGCAGAAATTCCCCTAATATTGGGGCAAAAAGCAGAAATTCTCCTTATTTTGGGGTAAAACTGCAGAAATTTCACTTATTTTGCGGCAAAATGGCAGAAATTCCCCTTATATTCTGCGAAAAATGCAGAAAATCCCCGTATTTTGGAGCAAAATTGCAGAAACTCCCCTAATTTTTGGGTAAAAACGCAGAAATTCCTTTCTTTGGAGGGCAAAAATACAGAAATTCTCCTTATTTCGGGGCAAAAATCAGAAATTTCCCTTATTTTGGGGCAAAATTTTAGAAATTTCTTTTATTTTGGTAAGGAATTGCAGAAATTTTTCTTATTTTGTGGCAAAAAGGCAGAAATTCCTCATATTTTGGTGCAAAAAGGCTGAAATTCCCCTTATTTTGAGGTAAAATGCTGAAATTCCCCATATTTTGGGGTTAAAAGGCAGAAATTCCCCTCATTTAGGGGCAAAAAGGCACAAATTTCCCTTATTTTCGGGCAAAATTGCAGAAATTTCATTTATTTCAGGGCAAAAAGTCAGAACTTACTTTTATTTTGGGGCAGAAAGCAGAAATTTCTTTTATTTTGGTACAAAATTGAAGAAATTTTTCTTATTTTGGAACAAAAAGGCAGAAATTCCCCATATTTTGGGCAAAAGGCAGAAATTCCCCTTATTTTGGGGTAAAAGGCTGAAATTCCCATTATTTTGGGGCAAAAAGCAGAAATTCCCCTTATTTTGGGGCAAAATTGCAGAAATTTCACTTATTTCAGGGCAAAAAGTCAGAAATTTGCCTTAATTTGGGGCAAAAAGCAGAAATTCTCCTAATTTTGGGGCCAAAAACAGAAATTCCTCTAATTTGGGGTAAAATTGCGGAAATTTCAAATATTTCAGGGCAAAAAGGCAGAAATTCCACTTTATTTTGGGCAATAAGAAAAAATTCCCCGTATTTTGGAGCAAAATTTCAGAAATTCCCCTTATATTGGTGCAAAAATGCAGAAATTCCTTTTATTTTGGTGCAATAAGGCAAAAATTCCCCGTATTTTGAAGCAAAATTGCACATATTCCCCTAATTTTGAGGGAAAATGCAGAAATTCACATTATTCTGGGGCAAAAAGACAGAAATTCTCCTTATTTCAGGGCAAAAAGTCAGAAATTCCCCATATTTTGGGGCAAAATTCCAGAAATTTCCTTTATTTTGGGACAAAATTGCAGTAATTTCAATTTTTTGGGCCAAAATTGCAGAAATTTCACTTATTTCATGGAAAAAAGGCAGAAATTTTTCTTATTTTGGGGCAAAAAGGCAGAAATTCCTTATATTTTGTGGCAAAAATGCAGAAATTCCCCTTATTTTGAGGTAAAAAGGCAGAAATTTTTCTTATTTTGGGGCAAAAATACAGAAATTTCCCTTATTTTGGGGCAAAATTGCAGAAATTTCAATTATTTTGGGGAAAATTTTTGAAATTTAACTTATTTCAGGGCAAAAAGTCGGAAATTCCCCTTATTTTGGGGCAAAAAGACAGAAATTCCATTTATTTTTGAAAAAAAGTCAGAAATTGCACTTATTTTGAGTCAAAAAGGCGGAAAATCCCCTTATTTTGGGGTAAAAATGAAAAAATTTCCCTTTTTATGGCAAAAAGGTATACATTCCCTTTATTTTCGGGCAAAAAGGCAGAAATTCTCTGTATTTTGGAGCAAAATTGCAGAAATTCCCCTAATATTGGGGCAAAAAGGCAGATATTCCCCTTATTTTGGGGTAAAACTGCAGAAATTTCACTTATTTTGCGGCAAAATGGCAGAAATTCCCCTTATTTTCTGCAAAAAAGGCAGAAAATCCCCGTATTTTAGAGCAAAATTGCAGAAATTCACCTAATTTTGGCGTAAAAAATGCAGTAATTTTCTTTGTTTTGGAGCAAAAAGGCAGAAATTCTCCTTATTTTGGGGCAAAAGGAAGAAATTCCCCTTATTTTAGGGCAAAATTGCAGAAATTTCCCTTATTTGGGGACAAAAAACAGAAATCCCCTTTATTTTGGGGCAAAATTGCAAAAAAATTTTTTATTACGGGGAAAAATTGCAGAAATTTCTTTTATTTTAAGGCAAAATTGCAGAAATTTCAAATATTTCAGAGAAAAAAAGCAAAAATTTTTCATATTTTGGGGCAAAAATGCAGAATTCCCATTATTTTGGGGCAAAAAGCAGAAATTCACCTTATTTTGGGGTAAAATTGCAGACATTTCACATATTTCAGGGCAAAAAAGCAGAAATTCCCATTATTTGAGGGCATAAAGGCAGAAATTCCTTTTATTTTGGGATAAAATTGCAGAAATTTCCCTTGTTTGGGGGCAAAAAGGCAGAAAATCCCCTTAATTTTGGGAAAAAGTCAGAAATTCCCCGTATTTTAAAGCAAAATTGCAGAAATTCCCTAAATATTGGGGCAAAAATGCAGAAATTCGCTTTATTTGGGGCAAATCGCCAGAAGTTCCCCTTATTTTCGGAAAAAGAGGCAGAAATTCTCTGTACTTTGAAGCAAAATTGCAGAAACTCCCCTAATTTTTGGGCAAAAACACAGAAATTCCTTTTTTTGGGGGCAAAAATACAGAAATTCTCCTTATTTTGAGGAAAAAATCAGAAATTTCCCTTATTTTGGGGCAAAATTTTAGAAATTTCTTTTATTTTGGTAAGGAATTGCAGAAATTTTTCTTATTTTGTTGCAAAAAGGCAGAAATTCCTCATATTTTGGTGCAAAAAGGCTGAAATTCCCCTTATTTTGAGGTAAAATGCTGAAATTCCCCATATTTTGGGGTTAAAAGGCAGAAATTCCCCTCATTTAGGGGCAAAAAGGCACAAATTTCCCTTATTTTCGGGCAAAATTGCAGAAATTTCATTTATTTCAGGGCAAAAAGTCAGAAATTACTTTTATTTTGGGGCAGAAAGCAGAAATTTCTTTTATTTTGGTACAAAATTGAAGAAATTTTCCTTATTTTGGAACAAAAAGGCAGAAATTCCCCATATTTTGGGCAAAAGGCAGAAATTCCCCTTATTTTGGGGTAAAAAGGCTGAAATTCCCATTATTTTGAGGCAAAAAGGCAGAAATTCCCTTTACTTTGTGGCAAAAAGGCAGAAATTCCCATTATTTGGGGCAGAAAAGCAAAAATTTTCCTTATTTGGGGGCAATAAGGCAGAAATTCCCCATATTTTGTGGCAAAAAGTCAGAAATTCCCATTATTTGAAGGTGAAATGCTGAAATTCCCCTTATTTTGGCAAAAAAGCAGAAATTCCTCTTATTTTGGGGCAAAATTGCAGAAATTTCACTTATTTCAGGGCAAAAAGTCAGAAATTTGCATTAATTTGGGGCAAAAAGCAGAAATTCTCCTAATTTTGGGGCCAAAAACAGAAATTCCTCTTATTTTGGGGTAAAATTGCGGAAATTTCAAATATTTCAGGGCAAAAAGGCAGAAATTCCACTTTATTTCAGGCAATAAGGCAAAAATTCCCCGTATTTTGGAGCAAAATTTCAGAAATTCCCTTTATATTGGTGCAAAAATGCAGAAATTCCTTTTATTTTGGTGCAATAAGGCAAAAATTCCCCGTATTTTGAAGCAAAATTGCACATATTCCCCTAATTTTGAGGAAAAATGCAGAAATTCACATTATTTTGGGGCAAAAAGACAGAAATTCTCCTTATTTCAGGGCAAAAAGTCAGAAATTCCCCTTATTTTGGGGCAAAATTCCAGAAATTTTCTTTATTTTGGGACAAAATTGCAGAAATTTCAATTTTTTGGGCCAAAATTGCAGAAATTTCACTTATTTCAGGAAAAAAAGGCAGAAATTTTTCTTATTTTGGGGCAAAAAGCAGAAATTCCTTATATTTTGTGGCAAAAATGCAGAAATACCCCTTATTTTGTGGTAAAAAGGCAGAAATTTCCCTTATTTTGGGGCAAAAATACAGAAATTCCCATTACTGTGGGGCAAAATTTCAGAAATTTCAATTATTTTAAGGAAAAATTTTTGAAATTTAACTTATTTCAGGGCAAAAAGTCGGAAATTCCCCTTATTTTGGGGCAAAAAGACAGAAATTCCATTTATTTTTGGAAAAAAGTCAGAAATTGCACTTATTTTGAGTCAAAAAGGCGGAAAATCCCCTTATTTTGGGGTAAAAATGAAGAAATTTCCCTTTTTATGGCAAAAAGGTATACATTCCCTTTATTTTCAGGCAAAAAGGCATAAATTCTCTGTATTTTGGAGCAAAATTGCAGAAATTCCCCTAATATTGGGGCAAAAGGCAGAAATTCCCCTTATTTTGGGGTAAAACTGCAGAAATTTCACTTATTTTGTGGCAAAATGGCAGAAATTCCCCTTATTTTCTGCTAAAAAGGCAGATAATCCCCGTATTTTGGAGCAAAATTGCAGAAATTCACCTAATTTTGGCGTAAAACATGCAGTAATTTTCTTTGTTTTGGGGTAAAAAGGCAGAAATTCTCCTTATTTTGGGGCAAAAGGAAGAAATTCTCCTTATTTTAGGGCAAAATTGCAGAAATTTCCCTTATTTGGGGACAAAAAACAGAAATTCCCTTTATTTTGCGGCAAAATTGCAAATATTTTTTTTATTATGGGGAAAAATTGCAGAAATTTCTTTTATTTTAAGGCAAAATTGCAGAAATTTCACATATTTCAGAGAAAAAAAGCAAAAATTTTTCATATTTTGGGGCAAAAATGCAGAAATTCCCCTTATTTTGGGGTAAAAAGGCTGAAATCACCGTTATTTTGGGGCAAAAAGGCAGAAATTCCCCATATTTTGTGGCAAAAAGGCAGAAATTCCCCTTATTTGAAGGTAAAATGCTGAAATTCCCCTTATTTTGGCAAAAAGGCAGAAATTCTCCTTATTTTGGTGCAAAATTGCAGAAATTTCACTTATTTCAGGGCAAAAAGTCAGAAATTTGCCATAATTTGGGGCAAAATCAGAAATTCTCCTAATTTTGGGGCCAAAAACAGAAATTCCCCTTATTTTGGGGTAAAATTGCAGAAATTTGAAATATTTCAGGGCAAAAAGGCAGAAATTCCACTTTATTTCTGGCAATAAGGCAAAAATTCCCCGTATTTTGGAGCAAAATTTCAGAAATTCCCCTTATATTGGTGCAAAAATGCAGAAATTCCTTTATTTTGGTTCAATAAGGCAAAAATTCCCAGTATTTTGAAGCAAAATTGCACATATTCCCCTAATTTTGAGGGAAAATGCAGAAATTCACATTATTTTGGGGCAAAAAGACAGAAATTCTCCTTATTTCAGGGCAAAAAGTCAGAAATTCCCCTTATTTTGGGGCAAAATTACAGAAATTTCCTATATTTTGGGACAAAATTGCAGAAATTTTAATTTTTTGGGCCAAAATTGCAGAAATTTCACTTATTTCAGGGAAAAAAGGCAGAAATTTTTCTTATTTTGGTGCAAAAAGCAGAAATTCCTTATATTTTGTGGCAAAAATGCACAAATTCCCCTTATTTTGAGGTAAAAAGGCAGAAATTTCCCTTATTTTGGGGCAAAAATACAGAAATTCCCCTTACTTTGGGGCAAAATTGCAGAAATTTCAATTATTTTAAGGAAAAATTTTTGAAATTTAACTTATTTCAGGGCAAAAAGTTGGAAATTCCCCTTATTTTGGGGCAAAAAGACAGAAATTCCATTTATTTTTGGAAAAAAGTCAGAAATTGCACTTATTTTGAGTCAAAAAGGCGGAAAATCCCCTTATTTTAGGGTAAAAATGAAGAAATTTCCCTTTTTATGGCAAAAAGGTATACATTCCTTTTATTTTCGGGCAAAAAGGCAGATATTCTCTGTATTTTGGAGCAAAATTGCAGAAATTCCCCTAACATTGGGGCAAAAAAGCAGAAATTCCCCTTATTTTGGGGTAAAACTGCAGAAATTTCACTTATTTTGCGGCAAAATGGCAGAAATTCCTTTTATTTTCTGCGAAAAAGGCAGAAAATCCCCGTATTTTGGAGCAAAATTGCAGAAATTCACCTAATTTTGGCGTAAAAAATGCAGTAATTTTCTTTGTTTTGGAGCAAAAAGGCAGAAATTCTCCTTATTTTGGGGCAAAAGGAAGAAATTCCCCTTATTTTAGGGCAAAATTGCAGAAATTTCCCTTATTTGGGGACAAAAAACAGAAATCCCCTTTATTTTGGGGCAAAATTGCAAAAAAATTTTTTATTATGGGGAAAAATTGCAGAAATTTCTTTTATTTTAAGGCAAAATTGCAGAAATTTCAAATATTTCAGAGAAAAAAAGCAAAAATTTTTCATATTTTGGGGCAAAAATGCAGAATTCCCATTATTTTGGGGCAAAAAGCAGAAATTCACCTTATTTTGGGGTAAAATTGCAGACATTTCACATATTTCAGGGCAAAAAAGCAGAAATTCCCATTATTTGAGGGCATAAAGGCAGAAATTCCTTTTATTTTGGGATAAAATTGCAGAAATTTCCCTTGTTTGGGGGCAAAAAGGCAGAAAATCCCCTTAATTTTGGGAAAAAGTCAGAAATTCCCCGTATTTTAAAGCAAAATTGCAGAAATTCCCTAAATATTGGGGCAAAAATGCAGAAATTCGCTTTATTTGGGGCAAATCGCCAGAAGTTCCCCTTATTTTCGGAAAAAGAGGCAGAAATTCTCTGTACTTTGAAGCAAAATTGCAGAAACTCCCCTAATTTTTGGGCAAAAACACAGAAATTCCTTTTTTTGGGGGCAAAAATACAGAAATTCTCCTTATTTTGAGGAAAAAATCAGAAATTTCCCTTATTTTGGGGCAAAATTTTAGAAATTTCTTTTATTTTGGTAAGGAATTGCAGAAATTTTTCTTATTTTGTTGCAAAAAGGCAGAAATTCCTCATATTTTGGTGCAAAAAGGCTGAAATTCCCCTTATTTTGAGGTAAAATGCTGAAATTCCCCATATTTTGGGGTTAAAAGGCAGAAATTCCCCTCATTTAGGGGCAAAAAGGCACAAATTTCCCTTATTTTTGGGCAAAATTGCAGAAATTTCATTTATTTCAGGGCAAAAAGTCAGAAATTACTTTTATTTTGGGGCAGAAAGCAGAAATTTCTTTTATTTTGGTACAAAATTAAAGAAATTTTCCTTATTTTGGAACAAAAAGGCAGAAATTCCCCATATTTTGGGCAAAAGGCAGAAATTCCCCTTATTTTGGGGTAAAAAGGCTGAAATTCCCATTATTTTGGGGCAAAAAGGCAGAAATTCCCTTTACTTTGTGGCAAAAAGGCAGAAATTCCCATTATTTGGGGCAGAAAAGCAAAAATTTTCCTTATTTGGGGGCAATAAGGCAGAAATTCCCCATATTTTGTGGCAAAAAGTCAGAAATTCCCATTATTTGAAGGTGAAATGCTGAAATTCCCCTTATTTTGGCAAAAAAGCAGAAATTCCTCTTATTTTGGGGCAAAATTGCAGAAATTTCACTTATTTCAGGGCAAAAAGTCAGAAATTTGCATTAATTTGGGGCAAAAAGCAGAAATTCTCCTAATTTTGGGGCCAAAAACAGAAATTCCTCTTATTTTGGGGTAAAATTGAGGAAATTTCAAATATTTCAGGGCAAAAAGGCAGAAATTCCACTTTATTTCAGGCAATAAGGCAAAAATTCCCCGTATTTTGGAGCAAAATTTCAGAAATTCCCTTTATATTGGTGCAAAAATGCAGAAATTCCTTTTATTTTGGTGCAATAAGGCAAAAATTCCCCGTATTTTGAAGCAAAATTGCACATATTCCCCTAATTTTGAGGAAAAATGCAGAAATTCACATTATTTTGGGGCAAAAAGACAGAAATTCTCCTTATTTCAGGGCAAAAAGTCAGAAATTCCCCTTATTTTGGGGCAAAATTACAGAAATTTCCTATATTTTGGGACAAAATTGCAGAAATTTCAATTTTTTGGGCCAAATTGCAGAAATTTCACTTATTTCAGGAAAAAAAGGCAGAAATTTTTCTTATTTTGGGGCAAAAAGCAGAAATTCCTTATATTTTGTGGCAAAAATGCAGAAATTCCCCTTATTTTGTGGTAAAAAGGCAGAAATTTCCCTTATTTTGGGGCAAAAATACAGAAATTCCCATTACTTTGGGGCAAAATTGCAGAAATTTCAATTATTTTAAGGAAAAATTTTTGAAATTTAACTTATTTCAGGGCAAAAATTCGGAAATTCCCCTTATTTTGGGGCAAGAAGACAGAAATTCCATTTATTTTTGGAAAAAATCAGAAATTGCACTTATTTTGAGTCAAAAAGGCGGAAAATCCCCTTATTTTGGGGTAAAAATGAAGAAATTTCCCTTTTTATGGCAAAAAGGTATACATTCCCTTTATTTTCAGGCAAAAAGGCATAAATTCTCTGTATTTTGGAGCAAAATTGCAGAAATTCCCCTAATATTGGGGCAAAAAGGCAGAAATTCCCCTTATTTGGGGGTAAAACTGCAGAAATTTCACTTATTTTGTGGCAAAATGGCAGAAATTCCCCTTATTTTTTGCGAAAAAGGCAGAAAATCCCCGTATTTTGGAGCAAAATTGCAGAAATTCACCTAATTTTGGCGTAAAACATGCAGTAATTTTCTTTGTTTTGGGGCAAAAAGGCAGAAATTCTCCTTATTTTGGGGCAAAAGGAAGAAATTCTCCTTATTTTATGGCAAAATTGCAGAAATTTCCCTTATTTGGGGACAAAAAACAGAAATCCCCTTTATTTTGGGGCAAAATTGCAAAAAATTTTTTTATTATGGGGAAAAATTGCAGAAATTTCTTTTATTTTAAGGCAAAATTGCAGAAATTTCACATATTTCAGAGAAAAAAAGCAAAAATTTTTCATATTTTGGGGCAAAAATGCAGAAATTCCCCTTATTTTGGGGTAAAAAGGCTGAAATTCCCGTTATTTTGGGGCAAAAAGGCAGAAATTCCCCATATTTTGTGGCAAAAAGGCAGAAATTCCCATTATTTGAAGGTAAAATGCTGAAATTCCCCTTATTTGAAGGTAAAATGCTGAAATTCCCCTTATTTTGGCAAAAAGGCAGAAATTCTCCTTATTTTGGTGCAAAATTGCAGAAATTTCACTTATTTCAGGGCAAAAAGTCAGAAATTTGCCTTAATTTGGGGCAAAATCAGAAATTCTCATAATTTTGGGGCCAAAAACAGAAATTCCCCTTATTTTGTGGTAAAATTGCAGAAATTTCAAATATTTCAGGGCAAAAAGGCAGAAATTCCACTTTATTTCTGGGAATAAGGCAAAAATTCCCCGTATTTTGGAGCAAAATTTCAGAAATTCCCTTTATATTGGTGCAAAAATGCAGAAATTCCTTTATTTTGGTTCAATAAGGCAAAAATTCCCCGTATTTTGAAGCAAAATTGCACATATTCCCCTAATTTTGAGGGAAAATGCAGAAATTCACATTATTTTGGGGCAAAAAGACAGAAATTCTCCTTATTTCAGGGTAAAAAGTCAGAAATTCCCCTTATTTTGGGGCAAAATTCCAGAAATTTCCTTTATTTTGGGACAAAATTGCAGAAATTTTAATGTTTTTGGGCCAAAATTGCAGAAATTTCACTTATTTCAGGGAAAAAAGGCAGAAATTTTTCTTATTTTGGGGCAAAAAGCAGAAATTCCTTATATTTTGTGGCAAAAATGCAGAAATTTCCCTTATTTTGAGGTAAAAAGGCAGAAATTTCCCTTATTTTGGGGCAAAAATACAGAAATTCCCCTTTCTTTGGGGCAAAATTACAGAAATTTCAAATATTTTAAGGAAAAATTTTTGAAATTTAACTTATTTCAGGGCAAAAAGTCGGAAATTCTCCTTATTTTGGGGCAAAAAGACAGAAATTCCATTTATTTTTGGAAAGAAGTCAGAAATTGCCCTTATTTTGAGTCAAAAAGGCGGAAAATCCCCTTATTTTAGGGTAAAAATGAAGAAATTTCCCTTTTTATGGCAAAAAGGTATACATTCATTTTATTTTCGTGCAAAAAGGCAGAAATTCTCTGTATTTTGGAGCAAAATTGCAGAAATTCCCCTAACATTGGGGCAAAAAAGCAGAAATTCTCCTCATTTTGGGGTAAAACTGCAGAAATTTCACTTATTTTGCGGCAAAATGGCAGAAATTCCCCTTATTTTCTGCGAAAAAGGCAGAAAATCCCCGTATTTTGGAGCAAAATTGCAGAAACTCTTCTAATTTTGGGTCAAAAAGGCAGAAATTCCCTTTTTTGGGGGGCAAAAATACAGAAATTCTCCTTATTTAGGGGCAAAAATCAGAAATTTCCTTTATTTGGGGGCAAAATTTTAGAAATTTTTTTTATTTTGGTACAGAATTGCAGAAATTTTTCTTATTTTGTGGCAAAAAGGCAGAAATTCTCCATATTTTGGTGCAAAAAGGCTGAAATTTCCCTTATTTTGAGGTAAAATGCTGAAATTCCTCATATTTTGGGGTTAAAAGGCAGAAATTCCCCTCTTTTGTGGCAAAAAGGCACAAATTTCTCTTATTTTCGGGCAAAATTTCAGAAATTTCATTTATTTCAGGGCAAAAAGTCAGAAATTACTTTTATTTTGGGGCAAAAAGCAGAAATTTCTTTTATTTTGGTACAAAATTGAAGAAATTTATCTTATATTGGAACAAAAACTCAGAAATTCCCCATATTTTGGGCAAAAGGCAGAAATTCCCATTATTTTGGGGTTAAAAGGCTGAAATTTCCGTTATTTTGGGGCAAAAAGGGAGAAATTCCCTTTACTTTGTGGCAAAAAGGCAGAAATTCCCATTAATTGTGGCAGAAAAGCAAAAATTTTCCTTATTTGGGGGCTATTAGGCAGAAATTCCCCATATTTTTTGGCAAAAAGGCAGAAATTTCCCTTATTTGAAGGTAAAATGCTGAAATTCCCCTTATTTTGGCAAAAAGGCAGAAATTCTCCTTATTTTGGGGCAAAATTGCAGAAATTTCACTTATTTCAGGGCAAAAAGTCAGAAATTTGCCTTAATTTGGGGCAAAAAGCAGAAATTTTCCTAATTTTGGGGCCAAAACCAGAAATTCCCATTATTTTGGGGTAAAATTGCGGAAATTTCAAATATTTCAGGGCAAAAAGGCAGAAATTCCACTTTATTTCTGGCAATAAGGCAAAAATTCCCCGTATTTTGGAGCAAAATTTCAGAAATTCCCCTTATATTGGTGCAAAAATGCAGAAATTCCTTTATTTTGGTTCAATAAGGCAAAAATTCCCCGTATTTTAAAGCAAAATTGCACATATTCCCCTAATTTTGAGGGAAAATGCAGAAATTCACATTATTTGAAGCAAAAAGACAGAAATTCTCCTTATTTCAGGGCAAAAAGTCAGAAATTCCCCTTATTTTGGGTCAAAATTCCAGAAATTTTCTTTATTTTGGGACAAAATTACAGAAATTTCAATTTTTTTTGGCCAAAATTGCAGAAATTTCACTTATTTCAGGGAAAAAAGGCAGAAATTTTTCTTATTTTGGGGCAAAAAGGAAGAAATTCCTTATATTTTGTGGCAAAAATGAAGAAATTCCCCTTATTTTGAGGTAAAAAGGCAGAAATTTCCCTTATTTTGGGGCAAAAATACAGAAATTCCCCTTAATTTGTGGCAAAATTGCAGAAATTTCAATTAGTTTGGGGAAAAATTTTTGAAATTATCTTATTTCAGGGCAAAAAGTCGAAAATTCCCCTTATTTTGGGGCAAAAAGACAGAAATTCCATTTATTTTTGGAAAAAAGTCAGAAATTGCACATATTTTGAGTCAAAAAGGCGGAAAATCCCCTTATTTTGGGGTAAAAATGAAGAAATTTCCCTTTTTATGGCAAAAAGGTATACATTCCCTTTATTTTCGGGCAAAAAGTCAGAAATTCTCTGTATTTTGGAGCAAAATTGCAGAAATTCCCCTAATATTGGGGCAAAAAGGCAGAAATTCCCCTTATTTTGGGGTAAAACTGCAGAAATTTCACTTATTTTGCGGCAAAATTGCAGAAATTCCCCTTATTTTCTGCGAAAAAGGCAGAAAATCCCCGTATTTTGGAGCAAAATTGCAGAAACTCCCCTAATTTTGAGACAAAAAGGCAGAAATTCCCTTTTTTGGGCGGTAAAAATACAGAAATTCTCCTTATTTCGGGGCAAAAATCAGAAATTTCCCTTATTTGGGGGCAAAATTTTAGAAATTTCTTTTATTTTGGTACAGAATTGCAGAAATTTTTCTTATTTTGTAGCAAAAAGGCAGAAATTCTCCATATTTTGGTGCAAAAAGGCTGAAATTCCCCTTATTTTGAGGTAAAATGCTGAAATTCCCCATATTTTGGGGTTAAAGGGAGAAATTCCCCTCATTTTAGGGCAAAAAGGGACAAATTTCCCTTATTTTCGGGCAAAATTGCAGAAATTTCATTTATTTCATGGCAAAAAGTAAGAAATTACTTTTATTTTGGGGCAGAAAGCAGAAGTTTCTTTTATTTTGGTACAAAATTGAAGAAATTTTCCTTATTTTGGAACAAAAAGTCAGAAATTCCCCATATTTTTGGCAAAAGGCAGAAATTCCCCTTATTTTGGGGTAAAAAGGCTGAAATTCCCGTTATTTTGGGGAAAAAAGGCAGAAATTCCTTATACTTTGTGGCAAAAAGGCAGAAATTCAAATTAATTGTGGCAGAAAAGCAAAAATTTTCCTTATTTGGGGGCAATAAGGCAGAAATTCCCCATATTTTGTGGCAAAAGGCAGAAATTCCCCTTATTTAAAAGTAAAATGCTGAAATTCCCCTTATTTTGGCAAAAAGGCAGAAATTCCCCTTATTTTGGGCAAAATTGCAGAAATTTCACTTATTTCAGGGCAAAAAGTCAGAAATTTGCCTTAATTTGGGGCAAAAAGCAGAAATTCTCCTAATTTTGGGGCCAAAAACAGAAATTCCCTTTATTTTGGGGTAAAATTGCGGAAATTTCAAATATTTCAGGGCAAAAAGGCAGAAATTCCACTTTATTTCTGGCAATAAGGCAAAAATTCCCCGTATTTTGGAGCAAAATTTCAGAAATTCCCCTTATTTGGTGCAAAAATGCAGAAATTCCTTTATTTTGGTTCAATAAGGCAAAAATTCCCCGTATTTTGAAGCAAAATTGCACATATTCCCCTAATTTTGAGGGAAAATTCAGAAATTCACATTATTTTGGGGCAAAAAGACAGAAATTCTCCTTATTTCAGGGCAAAAAGTCAGAAATTCCCCTTATTTTGGGGCAAAATTCCAGAAAATTCCTTTATTTTGGTGCAAAATAGCAGAAATCTCTCTAATTTTGGGGCAAAAATACAGAAATTTCACTTATTTCAGAGATAAAACGCAGAAATTTCTCTTATTTTAGGGCAAAAAGGCAGAAATTACTTTTATTTTGGTACAAATTTGCAGAAAATTTTTTTATTTTGGGGCAAAAATACAGAAATTCCCCATATTTTAGGGCAAAAAGGAAAGATTCCCCTTATTATTAGGTAAAAAGGCTGAAATTCCTTTTATTTTGGGGCAAAAAGACAGAAATTCCCCTTATTTTGTGGCAAAAAAGCAGATATTTCCCTTATTTTGAGGCAAAATTGGAGAAGTTTCACTTATTTCAGGGCATAATTCAAAAATTGCATTTATTTTGGGGCAAAAAAACAGAAATTCCGTTTATTTTTGGGTAAAAAGGCAGAAATTTCACTTACTTTGAGGTAAAAAGGCAGAAATTCCTCTTATTTTGGGGCAAAAATGAAGAAATTTCCCTTTTTTTGTGGCAAAAGGTATACATTCCCCTTATTTTCGGGCAAAAAAGCAGAAATTCCCCGTATTTTGAAGCAAAATTGCATAAATACTCTCAAATTTTGGGCAAAAAGGCAGAAATTCTCCTTATTTTGGGGCAAAAAGACAGAAAATCTCCATTTTCAGGAGCAAACAGTCAGAAATTCCCGATATTGTGGGGCAAAATTGCAGAAATTTTTTTTACATTGAAGAAAAATAGCAGAAATTTCCCTTATTTAAAGGCAAAATTGCAGAAATTTCACTTATTTCAGGTTAATAAGTCAGAAATTCCCCTTATTTTGGGGCAAATTTGCAAAAATTTCCTTTACATTGGGGCAAAATTGCAGAAATTTTTCTTATTTTGTGGCAAATTGCAGATATTTTACTTATTTCAGGGTAATTAGTCAGAAATTACCCTTATTTTGGAGCAAAAAAGACAGAAATTCCTTTTGTTTTGGGGGAAAAAGACAGAAATTCCACTTATTTAGAGGCAAAAAGGCAGAAATTCCCCTTATTTTGAAGCAAAAAAGAAGAAATTTTTATTTTTATGGCAAAAAGGTATGCATTCCCATTATTTTCAGGCAAAAAGGCAGAAATTCCCTGTATTTTGGAGCAAAATTGCAGAAATTCCCCCATTTTGGGGGCAAAAGGCAGAAATTCCCTTTATTTTGTGGCAAAAATCAGAAATTCCCCTTAATTTGGGGCAAAATTCCAGAAATTTCCTTTATTTTGGGCAAAATTGCAGGAATTTACCTTATTTTGGAGCAAAATTGCAGAAATTTTCCTTATTTGGTGCAAAATTGCAGAAATTTCACTTATTTTCAGGTAAAAAGGCTGAAATTTCCTTTATTTTGGGGCAAAAAGGGAGAAATTCCCCTTATTTTGGGGCAAAATTTCAGAAATTTCCCTTATTATGGGGAAAAATTGCAGAAATTTCACTTATTTTAGGACAAAATTGCAGAAATTTCACTTATTTCTGAGAAAAAAATCAAAAATTTTTCTTTTTTGGGAGCAAAAAGGCAGAAATTCCCATTATTTTGGGGCAAAAAGGCAGAAATTCATCTTATTTTGGGGTAAACTTGTAAAAATTTCACATATTTTAGAGCAAAAAGGTAGAAATTACCCTTATTTTGGGGCAAAATTGCATAAATTTCACTTATTTCAGGGTAATAAGTGAGAAATTCCCCTTATTTTGGGGCAAAAAGAGAGAAATTCCCTTAGTTTTGAGGGAAAAAGACAGAAATTCCACTTATTTAGAGGTAAAAATGCAGAAATTACCGTTATTTTGGAGCAAAAATGAAGAAATTTCCCTTTTTATGGCAAAAAGGTATGCATTCCCATTATTTTCGGGCAAAAAGGCAGAAATTCCCCGTATTTTGGAGCAAAATTGCAGAAATTCCCCTAATTTTGGGGCAAAAGGCAGAAATTCCCTTTATTTTGGGGCAAAAATCAGAAAATCCCCTTATTATGGGACAAAATTCCAGAAATTTTATTTTAAGGCAAAATTGCAGGAATTTACCTTATTTTGGGGCAAAATTGCAGAAATTTCCATTATTTGGGGTAAAATTGCAGAAATTTCACTAATTTTCAGGTAAAAAGGCTGAAATTTCTTTTATTTTTGGGCAAAAAGGGAGAAATTCCTCTTATTTTGGGGCAAAATTGCAGAAATTTCCCTTATTATGGGAAAAAATTGCAGAAATTGCCCTTATTTTAGGGTAAAATTGCAGAAATTTCACTTATTTCAGAGAAAAAACGCAAAATTTTTTCTTATTTTGGGACAAAAAGGCAGAAATTCCCATTATTTTGGGGCAAAAAGGCAGAAATTCACCTTACTTTGGGGTAAAATTGCAGAAATTTCACATATTTCAGGGCAAAAAGGCAGAAATTTCCCTTATTTTGGGGCAAAATTGCAGAAATTTCACTTATTTCAGGGTAATAATTCAGAAATTCCCTTTATTTTGGGGCAAAAAATACAGAAATTCCCTTTGTTTTGGGGGAAAAAGACAGAAATTCAACTTACTTAGTGGCAAAAAAGCCGAAATTCTTCTTATTTTGGAGCAAAAATGAAGAAATTTTCCTCTTTTATGGCAAAAACTTATGCATTTCCTCTATTTTCAGGCAAAATGCAGAAATTCCCCGTATTTTGGAGAAAAATTGCAGAAATTCCCCTAATTGTGGGGCAAAAAGGCAGAAATTCCCTATATGTTGGGGCAAAAAGATAGAAATTCTCGTTATTTTGGGGCAAAACTCAGAAATTCCCCTTATTTTGGGGCAAAATTCCAGAAATTTCCCTTATTTTGGTGCAAAATTGCAGAAATTTCACTTATTTTGGGGCAAAATTGCAGAAATTTCACTTATTTTAGGGAAAAAAGGCAGAAATTTTCCTTATTTTGGGGCAAAAATGCAGAAATTCCCCTTATTTTGAGGTAAAAAGGCTGAAATTCCCTTTATTTTGGGGCAAAAAATACAGAAATTCCCTTTGTTTTGGGGGAAAAAGACAGAAATTCAACTTACTTAGTGGCAAAAAAGCCGAAATTCTTCTTATTTTGGAGCAAAAATGAAGAAATTTTCCTCTTTTATGGCAAAAACTTATGCATTTCCTCTATTTTCAGGCAAAATGCAGAAATTCCCTGTATTTTGGAGAAAAATTGCAGAAATTCCCCTAATTGTGGGGCAAAAAGGCAGAAATTCCCTATATGTTGGGGCAAAAAGATAGAAATTCTCGTTATTTTGGGGCAAAACTCAGAAATTCCCCTTATTTTGGGGCAAAATTCCAGAAATTTCCCTTATTTTGGTGCAAAATTGCAGAAATTTCACTTATTTTGGGGCAAAATTGCAGAAATTTCACTTATTTTAGGGAAAAAAGGCAGAAATTTTCCTTATTTTGGGGCAAAAATGCAGAAATTCCCCTTATTTTGAGGTAAAAAGGCTGAAATTCCCCTTATTTGGAGGCAAAAAGGCAGAAATTTCCCTTATTTTGGGGCAAAAAGACAGAAATTCCCCTTATTTTGTGGCAAAAATGCAGAAATTTCTTTTATTGTGGGGCAAAAATGAAGAAATTCTTTTTTTTTTTTTGTGGGAAAAGGTATACATTCCTCTTACTTTCGGGATTAAAAGCAGAATTTCCCCGTATTTTGAAGCAAAATTGCAGAAATTCTCATAATTTTCGGGCAAAAAGGCAGGAATTCTCCTTATTTTCGGGCAAAAATACAGAAAATCTCCTTTTTTCGGGAGCAAACAGTCAGAATTTCCCCTTATTTTGGGGCAAAATTGCAGAAATTTCCTTTACATTGGGGCAAAATTGCAGAAATTTCCCTTATTTTGAGGCAAAATTGCAGAAATTTCACTTATTTCAGGGTAATAAGTCAGTAATTCCACTTATTTTGGGGCAAAAAAGACAGAAATTCCCTTTGTTTTGGGGGAAAAAGACAGAAATTCCACTTATTTAAAGGCAAAAAGGAAGAAATTCCCCTTATTTTGAAGCAAAAATGAAGAAATTTCCCTTTTTATGTTAAAAAGGTTTGCATTCCCATTATTTTCGGGCAATAAGGCAGAAATTCCTCGTATTTTGGAGCAAAATTGCAGAAATTCCCCTAATTTTGAGGCAAAAGGCAGAAATTCCCTTTATTTTGGGGCAAAAATCAGAAATTCCCCTTATTTTGGGGCAAAATTCCAGAAATTTCCTTTATTTTGGGGAAAAATTGCAGGAATTTGCCTTATTTTGGTGAAAAATTGCAGAAATTTCTCTTATTTGAGGCAAAATTGCAGAAATTTCACTTATTTTCAGGTAAAAAGTCTGAAATTTTCTTTATTTTGGGGCAAAAAGAGAGAAAATCCCCTTATTTTGGGGCAAAATTGAGAAATTTCCCTTATTATGGGGAAAAATTGCAGAAATTTCCCTTATTTTAGGGCAAAATTGCAGAAATTTCACTTACTTCAGAAAAAATTTTTTTTTTCTTATTTTGGGGCAAAAAGGCAGAAATTCACCTTATTTTGGGGTAAAATTGCAGAAATTTCACATATTTCAGGGCAAAAAGGTAGATATTTCCCATATTTTGGGGCAACATTGAAGAAATTTCACTTATTTCAGGGTAATAAGTCAGAAATTCCCCTTATTTTGGGGCAAAAAAACAGAAATTCCCTTTGTTTTGAGGGAAAAAACAGAAATTCCACTTATTTAGAGGTAAAAATGCAGAAATTCCCGTTATTTTGGAGCAAAAATGAAGAAATTTCCCTTCTTATGGCAAAAAGGTATGCATTCCCATTATTTTCGGGCAAAAAGGCAGAAATTCCCCGTATTTTGGGGCAAAAGGCAGAAATTCCCTTTATTTTGGGTCAAAAATCAGATAATCCCCTTATTATGGGACAAAATTCCAGAAATTTCCTTTATTTTAGGGCAAAATTGCAGGAATTTACCTTATTTTGGGGCAAAATTGCAGAAATTTCCATTATTTGGGGTAAAATTGCAGAAATTTCACTAATTTTCAGGTAAAAAGGCTGAAATTTCCTTTATTTTGGTAAAAAAGGAAGAAATTCCTCTTATTTTGGGGCAAAATTGCAGAAATTTCCCTTATTATGGGAAAAGATTGCAGAAATTTCCCTTATTTTAGGGTAAAATTGCAGAAATTTCACTTATTTCAGAGAAAAAAAGCAAAAATTTTTCTCATTTTGGGACAAAAAGGCAGAAATTCCCATTATTTTGGGGCAAAAAGGCAGAAATTCACTTTACTTTGGGGTAAAATTGCAGAAATTTCACATATCTCAGGGCAAAAAGGCAGAAATTTCTCTTATTTTGGGGCAAAATTGCAGAAATTTCACTTATTTCAGGGTAATAAGTCAGAAATTCCCCTTATTTTGGGGCAAAAAATACAGAAATTCCCTTTGTTTTGGGGGAAAAAGACAGAAATTCAACTTATTTAGAGTCAAAAAAGCCGAAATTCTTCTTATTTTGGAGGAAAAATGAAGAAATTTTCCTCTTTTATGGCAAAAACTTATGCATTTCCTCTATTTTCAGGCAAAATGCAGAAATTCCCCGTATTTTGGAGAAAAATTGCAGAAATTCCCCTAATTGTGGGGCAAAAAGGCAGAAATTCCCTATATGTTGGGGCAAAAAGATAGAAATTCTCGTTATTTTGGGGCAAAACTCAGAAATTCCCCTTATTTTGGGGCAAAATTCCAGAAATTTCCCTTATTTTGGTGCAAAATTGCAGAAATTTCACTTATTTTGGGGCAAAATTGCAGAAATTTCACTTATTTTAGGGAAAAAAGGCAGAAATTTTCCTTATTTTGGGGCAAAAATGCAGAAATTCCCCTTATTTTGAGGTAAAAAGGCTGAAATTCCCTTTATTTTGGGGCAAAAAATACAGAAATTCCCTTTGTTTTGGGGGAAAAAGACAGAAATTCAACTTACTTAGTGGCAAAAAAGCCGAAATTCTTCTTATTTTGGAGCAAAAATGAAGAAATTTTCCTCTTTTATGGCAAAAACTTATGCATTTCCTCTATTTTCAGGCAAAATGCAGAAATTCCCTGTATTTTGGAGAAAAATTGCAGAAATTCCCCTAATTGTGGGGCAAAAAGGCAGAAATTCCCTATATGTTGGGGCAAAAAGATAGAAATTCTCGTTATTTTGGGGCAAAACTCAGAAATTCCCCTTATTTTGGGGCAAAATTCCAGAAATTTCCCTTATTTTGGTGCAAAATTGCAGAAATTTCACTTATTTTGGGGCAAAATTGCAGAAATTTCACTTATTTTAGGGAAAAAAGGCAGAAATTTTCCTTATTTTGGGGCAAAAATGCAGAAATTCCCCTTATTTTGAGGTAAAAAGGCTGAAATTCCCCTTATTTGGAGGCAAAAAGGCAGAAATTTCCCTTATTTTGGGGCAAAAAGACAGAAATTCCCCTTATTTTGTGGCAAAAATGCAGAAATTTCTTTTATTGTGGGGCAAAAATGAAGAAATTCTTTTTTTTTTTTGTGGGAAAAGGTATACATTCCTCTTACTTTCGGGATTAAAAGCAGAATTTCCCCGTATTTTGAAGCAAAATTGCAGAAATTCTCATAATTTTCGGGCAAAAAGGCAGGAATTCTCCTTATTTTGGGGCAAAAATACAGAAAATCTCCTTTTTTCGGGAGCAAACAGTCAGAATTTCCCCTTATTTTGGGGCAAAATTGCAGAAATTTCATTTACATTGGGGCAAAATTGCAGAAATTTCCCTTATTTTGAGGCAAAATTGCAGAAATTTCACTTATTTCAGGGTAATAAGTCAGTAATTCCACTTATTTTGGGGCAAAAAAGACAGAAATTCCCTTTGTTTTGGGGGAAAAAGACAGAAATTCCACTTATTTAAAGGCAAAAAGGAAGAAATTCCCCTTATTTTGAAGCAAAAATGAAGAAATTTCCCTTTTTATGTTAAAAAGGTTTGCATTCCCATTATTTTCGGGCAATAAGGCAGAAATTCCTCGTATTTTGGAGCAAAATTGCAGAAATTCCCCTAATTTTGAGGCAAAAGGCAGAAATTCCCTTTATTTTGGGGCAAAAATCAGAAATTCCCCTTATTTTGGGGCAAAATTCCAGAAATTTCCTTTATTTTGGGGAAAAATTGCAGGAATTTGCCTTATTTTGGTGAAAAATTGCAGAAATTTCTCTTATTTGAGGCAAAATTGCAGAAATTTCACTTATTTTCAGGTAAAAAGTCTGAAATTTTCTTTATTTTGGGGCAAAAAGAGAGAAAATCCCCTTATTTTGGGGCAAAATTGAGAAATTTCCCTTATTATGGGGAAAAATTGCAGAAATTTCCCTTATTTTAGGGCAAAATTGCAGAAATTTCACTTACTTCAGAAAAAATTTTTTTTTTCTTATTTTGGGGCAAAAAGGCAGAAATTCACCTTATTTTGGGGTAAAATTGCAGAAATTTCACATATTTCAGGGCAAAAAGGTAGATATTTCCCATATTTTGGGGCAACATTGAAGAAATTTCACTTATTTCAGGGTAATAAGTCAGAAATTCCCCTTATTTTGGGGCAAAAAAACAGAAATTCCCTTTGTTTTGAGGGAAAAAACAGAAATTCCACTTATTTAGAGGTAAAAATGCAGAAATTCCCGTTATTTTGGAGCAAAAATGAAGAAATTTCCCTTCTTATGGCAAAAAGGTATGCATTCCCATTATTTTCGGGCAAAAAGGCAGAAATTCCCCGTATTTTGGGGCAAAAGGCAGAAATTCCCTTTATTTTGGGTCAAAAATCAGATAATCCCCTTATTATGGGACAAAATTCCAGAAATTTCCTTTATTTTAGGGCAAAATTGCAGGAATTTACCTTATTTTGGGGCAAAATTGCAGAAATTTCCATTATTTGGGGTAAAATTGCAGAAATTTCACTAATTTTCAGGTAAAAAGGCTGAAATTTCCTTTATTTTGGTAAAAAAGGAAGAAATTCCTCTTATTTTGGGGCAAAATTGCAGAAATTTCCCTTATTATGGGAAAAGATTGCAGAAATTTCCCTTATTTTAGGGTAAAATTGCAGAAATTTCACTTATTTCAGAGAAAAAAAGCAAAAATTTTTCTCATTTTGGGACAAAAAGGCAGAAATTCCCATTATTTTGGGGCAAAAAGGCAGAAATTCACTTTACTTTGGGGTAAAATTGCAGAAATTTCACATATCTCAGGGCAAAAAGGCAGAAATTTCTCTTATTTTGGGGCAAAATTGCAGAAATTTCACTTATTTCAGGGTAATAAGTCAGAAATTCCCCTTATTTTGGGGCAAAAAATACAGAAATTCCCTTTGTTTTGGGGGAAAAAGACAGAAATTCAACTTATTTAGAGTCAAAAAAGCCGAAATTCTTCTTATTTTGGAGGAAAAATGAAGAAATTTTCCTCTTTTATGGCAAAAACTTATGCATTTCCTCTATTTTCAGGCAAAATGCAGAAATTCCCCGTATTTTGGAGAAAAATTGCAGAAATTCCCCTAATTGTGGGGCAAAAAGGCAGAAATTCCCTATATGTTGGGGCAAAAAGATAGAAATTCTCGTTATTTTGGGGCAAAACTCAGAAATTCCCCTTATTTTGGGGCAAAATTCCAGAAATTTCCCTTATTTTGGTGCAAAATTGCAGAAATTTCACTTATTTTGGGGCAAAATTGCAGAAATTTCACTTATTTTAGGGAAAAAAGGCAGAAATTTTCCTTATTTTGGGGCAAAAATGCAGAAATTCCCCTTATTTTGAGGTAAAAAGGCTGAAATTCCCTTTATTTTGGGGCAAAAAATACAGAAATTCCCTTTGTTTTGGGGGAAAAAGACAGAAATTCAACTTACTTAGTGGCAAAAAAGCCGAAATTCTTCTTATTTTGGAGCAAAAATGAAGAAATTTTCCTCTTTTATGGCAAAAACTTATGCATTTCCTCTATTTTCAGGCAAAATGCAGAAATTCCCTGTATTTTGGAGAAAAATTGCAGAAATTCCCCTAATTGTGGGGCAAAAAGGCAGAAATTCCCTATATGTTGGGGCAAAAAGATAGAAATTCTCGTTATTTTGGGGCAAAACTCAGAAATTCCCCTTATTTTGGGGCAAAATTCCAGAAATTTCCCTTATTTTGGTGCAAAATTGCAGAAATTTCACTTATTTTGGGGCAAAATTGCAGAAATTTCACTTATTTTAGGGAAAAAAGGCAGAAATTTTCCTTATTTTGGGGCAAAAATGCAGAAATTCCCCTTATTTTGAGGTAAAAAGGCTGAAATTCCCCTTATTTGGAGGCAAAAAGGCAGAAATTTCCCTTATTTTGGGGCAAAAAGACAGAAATTCCCCTTATTTTGTGGCAAAAATGCAGAAATTTCTTTTATTGTGGGGCAAAAATGAAGAAATTCTTTTTTTTTTTGTGGGAAAAGGTATACATTC
This sequence comes from Micromys minutus, assembly GCF_963924665.1. NCBI lineage: Eukaryota > Metazoa > Chordata > Mammalia > Rodentia > Muridae > Micromys > Micromys minutus. The sequence continues at coordinate 6,115,951 of NW_027667467.1, read as the reverse complement.
CTGTTACTTTCGGGATTAAAAGCAGAATTTCCCCGTATTTTGAAGCAAAATTGCAGAAATTCTCATAATTTTCGGGCAAAAAGGCAGGAATTCTCCTTATTTTGGGGCAAAAATACAGAAAATCTCCTTTTTTCGGGAGCAAACAGTCAGAATTTCCCCTTATTTTGGGGCAAAATTGCAGAAATTTCCTTTACATTGGGGCAAAATTGCAGAAATTTCCCTTATTTTGAGGCAAAATTGCAGAAATTTCACTTATTTCAGGGTAATAAGTCAGTAATTCCACTTATTTTGGGGCAAAAAAGACAGAAATTCCCTTTGTTTTGGGGGAAAAAGACAGAAATTCCACTTATTTAAAGGCAAAAAGGAAGAAATTCCCCTTATTTTGAAGCAAAAATGAAGAAATTTCCCTTTTTATGTTAAAAAGGTTTGCATTCCCATTATTTTCGGGCAATAAGGCAGAAATTCCTCGTATTTTGGAGCAAAATTGCAGAAATTCCCCTAATTTTGAGGCAAAAGGCAGAAATTCCCTTTATTTTGGGGCAAAAATCAGAAATTCCCCTTATTTTGGGGCAAAATTCCAGAAATTTCCTTTATTTTGGGGAAAAATTGCAGGAATTTGCCTTATTTTGGTGAAAAATTGCAGAAATTTCTCTTATTTGAGGCAAAATTGCAGAAATTTCACTTATTTTCAGGTAAAAAGTCTGAAATTTTCTTTATTTTGGGGCAAAAAGAGAGAAAATCCCCTTATTTTGGGGCAAAATTGAGAAATTTCCCTTATTATGGGGAAAAATTGCAGAAATTTCCCTTATTTTAGGGCAAAATTGCAGAAATTTCACTTACTTCAGAAAAAATTTTTTTTTTCTTATTTTGGGGCAAAAAGGCAGAAATTCACCTTATTTTGGGGTAAAATTGCAGAAATTTCACATATTTCAGGGCAAAAAGGTAGATATTTCCCATATTTTGGGGCAACATTGAAGAAATTTCACTTATTTCAGGGTAATAAGTCAGAAATTCCCCTTATTTTGGGGCAGAAAAACAGAAATTCCCTTTGTTTTGAGGGAAAAAACAGAAATTCCACTTATTTAGAGGTAAAAATGCAGAAATTCCCGTTATTTTGGAGCAAAAATGAAGAAATTTCCCTTCTTATGGCAAAAAGGTATGCATTCCCATTATTTTCGGGCAAAAAGGCAGAAATTCCCCGTATTTTGGGGCAAAAGGCAGAAATTCCCTTTATTTTGGGTCAAAAATCAGATAATCCCCTTATTATGGGACAAAATTCCAGAAATTTCCTTTATTTTAGGGCAAAATTGCAGGAATTTACCTTATTTTGGGGCAAAATTGCAGAAATTTCCATTATTTGGGGTAAATTTGCAGAAATTTCACTAATTTTCAGGTAAAAAGGCTGAAATTTCCTTTATTTTGGTAAAAAAGGAAGAAATTCCTCTTATTTTGGGGCAAAATTGCAGAAATTTCCCTTATTATGGGAAAAGATTGCAGAAATTTCCCTTATTTTAGGGTAAAATTGCAGAAATTTCACTTATTTCAGAGAAAAAAAGCAAAAATTTTTCTCATTTTGGGACAAAAAGGCAGAAATTCCCATTATTTTGGGGCAAAAAGGCAGAAATTCACTTTACTTTGGGGTAAAATTGCAGAAATTTCACATATCTCAGGGCAAAAAGGCAGAAATTTCTCTTATTTTGGGGCAAAATTGCAGAAATTTCACTTATTTCAGGGTAATAAGTCAGAAATTCCCCTTATTTTGGGGCAAAAAATACAGAAATTCCCTTTGTTTTGGGGGAAAAAGACAGAAATTCAACTTATTTAGAGTCAAAAAAGCCGAAATTCTTCTTATTTTGGAGGAAAAATGAAGAAATTTTCCTCTTTTATGGCAAAAACTTATGCATTTCCTCTATTTTCAGGCAAAATGCAGAAATTCCCCCTATTTTGGAGCAAAATTGCAGAAATTCCCCTAATTCTGGGGCAAAAAGTCAGAAATTCCCTATATGTTGGGGCAAAAAGACAGAAATTCTCCTTATTTTGGAACAAAACTCAGAAATTTCCCTTATTTTGGGGCAAAATTCCAGAAATTTCCCTTATTTTGGGTCAAAATTGCAGAAATTTCACTTATATTGGGGCAAAATTGCACAAATTTCACTTATTTCAAGAAAAAAAGCCAGAAATTTTCTTTATTTTGGGGCAAAAATGCAGAAATTCCCTTTATTTTGGGGTAAAGGCTGAAATACCCCTTATTTGGGCGAAAAAATGCAAAATTTCCCTTATTTTGGGGCAAAAAAACAGAAATTCTCCTTATTTTGTTGCAAAAATGCAGAAATTTCTTTTATTTTGGGGCAAAATTGCAGAAATTTCACCTGTTTTATGGCATAATTCAAAAATTCCTTTTATTTTGGGGCAAAAACTCAGAAATTCTGTTTATTTTTGGGTAAAAAGGCAGAAATTTCACTTATTTTGAGGTAAAAAGGCAGAAATTCCCCTTATTTTCGGGCAAAAATGCAGAAATTCCCCGTATTTTGGAGCAAAATTGCAGAAATTCCCCTAATTGTGGGGCAAAAAGGCAGATATTCTCTATATGTTGGGGCAAAAAGATAGAAATTCTCCTTATTTTGGGGCAAAACTCAGAAATTCCCCTTATTTTGGGGCAAAATTCCAGAAATTTCCCTTATTTTGGTGCAAAATTGCAGAAATTTCACTTATTTTGGGGCAAAATTGCAGAAATTTCACTTATTTTAGGGAAAAAAGGCAGAAATTTTCCTTATTTTGGGGCAAAAATGCAGAAATTCCCCTTATTTTGAGGTAAAAAGGCTGAAATTCCCTTTATTTGGAGGCAAAAAGGCAGAAATTTCCCTTATTTTGGGGCAAAAAGACAGAAATTCCCTTTATTTTGTGGAAAAACTGCAGAAATTTCTTTTATTGTGGGGCAAAAATGAAGAAATTCCTTTTTTTTGTGGGAAAAGGTATACATTCCTCTTACTTTCGGAATTAAAAGCATAAATTCCCCGTATTTTGAAACAAAATTGCAGAAATTCTCATAATTTTCGGGCAAAAAGGCAGGAATTCTCCTTCTTTTGGGGCAAAAATACAGAAAATCTCCTTTTTTCGGGAGCAAACAGTCAGGATTTCCCCTTATTTTGGGGCAAAATTGCAGAAATTTCCTTTACATTGGGGCAAAATTGCAGAAATTTCCCTTATTTTGGGGCAAAATTGCAGAAATTTCACTTATTTCAGGGTAATAAGTCAGTAATTCCACTTATTTTGGGGCAAAAAAGACAGAAATTCCCTTTGTTTTAGGGGAAAAAGACAGAAATTCCACTTATTTAAAGGCAAAAAGGAAGATATTCCCCTTGTTTTGGAGCAAAAATGAAGAAATTGCCCTTTTTATGTTAAGAAGGTATGCATTCCCATTTTTTTGGGCAAAAAGGCAGAAATTCCCTTTATTTTGGGGCAAAAATCAGAAATTCCCCTTATTTTGGGGCAAAATTCCAGAAATTTCCTTTATTTTGGGGCAAAATTGCAGGAATTTGCCTTATTTTGGTGAAAAATTGCAGAAATTTCTCTTATTTGAGGCAAAATAGCAGAAATTTCACTTATTTTCAGGTAAAAAGTCTGAATTTTCTTTATTTTGGGGCAAAAAGGGAGAAAATCCCCTTATTTTGGGGCAAAATTGAGAAATTTCCCTTATTATGGGGAAAAATTGCAGAAATTTCCCTTTTTTTAGGGCAAAATTGCAGAAATTTCACTTACTTCAGAAAAAAAAATTTTTTTCTTATTTTGGGGCAAAAAGGCAGAAATTCACCTTATTTTGGGGTAAAATTGCAGAAATTTCACATATTTCAGGGCAAAAAGGCAGAAATTTCCCTTATTTTGGGGCAAAATTGCAGAAATTTCACTTATATCAGGGAAAAAAGGCAGAGATTTTCCTTATTTTGGGGCAAAAATGCAGATATTCCTCTTATTTTGAGGTAAAAAGGCTGAAATTCCTTTTATTTGGTTGCAAAAAGACAGAAATTCCCCTTATTTTGTGGCAAAAATGCAGAAATTTCCCTTATTTTAGGACAAAATTGCAGAAATTTCACTTATTTCAGAGAAAAAAATCAAAAATTTTTCTTTTTTTGGGGCAAAAATGCAGAAATTCCCATTATTTTGGGGCAAAAAAACAGAAATTCACTTATTTTGGGGTAAAATTGCAGAAATTTCACATATTTCAGGGCAAAAGGTAGAAATTTCCCTTATTTTGGGGCAAAATTGCAGAAATTTCACTTATTTCAGGGTAATAAGTCAGAAATTCCCCTTATTTTGGGGCAAAAAAACAGAAATTCCCTTTTTTTTTTGAGGGAAAAAGACAGAAATTCCACTTATTTAGAGGAAAAATGCAGTAATTCCTGTTATTTTGGAGCAAAAATGAAGAAATTTCCCTTTTTATGGCAAAAAGGTATGCATTCCCATTATTTTCGGGCAAAAAGGCAGAAATTCCCCATATTTTGGAGCAAAATTGCAGAAATTCCCCTAATTTTGGGGCAAAAATGCAGAAATTTCACTTATTTCAGGGTAATAAGTCAGTAATTCCACTTATTTTGGGGCAAAAAAGACAGAAATTCCCTTTGTTTTGGGGGAAAAAAACAGAAATTCCACTTATTTAAAGGCAAAAAGGAAGATATTCCCCTTATTTTGGAGCAAAAATGAAGAAATTGCCCTTTTTATGTTAAGAAGGTATGCATTCCCATTTTTTCGGGCAAAAAGGCAGAAATTCCCTTTATTTTGGGGCAAAAATCAGAAATTCCCCTTATTTTGGGGCAAAATTCCAGAAATTTCCTTTATTTTGGGGCAAAATTGCAGGAATTTGCCTTATTTTGGTGAAAAATTGCAGAAATTTCTCTTATTTGAGGCAAAATTGCAGAAATTTCACTTATTTTCAGGTAAAAAGTCTGAATTTTCTTTATTTTGGGGCAAAAAGGGAGAAAATCCCCTTATTTTGGGGCAAAATTGAGAATTTTCCCTTATTATGGGGAAAAATTGCAGAAATTTCCCTTTTTTTAGGGCAAAATTGCAGAAATTTCACTTACTTCAGAAAAAAAAATTTTTTTCTTATTTTGGGGCAAAAAGGCAGAAATTCACCTTATTTTGGGGTAAAATTGCAGAAATTTCACATATTTCAGGGCAAAAAGGCAGAAATTTCCCTTATTTTGGGGCAAAATTGCAGAAATTTCACTTATATCAGGGAAAAAAGGCAGAGATTTTCCTTATTTTGGGGCAAAAATGCAGATATTCCTCTTATTTTGAGGTAAAAAGGCTGAAATTCATTTTATTTGGTTGCAAAAAGACAGAAATTCCCCTTATTTTGTGGCAAAAATGCAGAAATTTCCCTTATTTTAGGACAAAATTGCAGAAATTTCACTTATTTCAGAGAAAAAAATCAAAAATTTTTCTTTTTTTGGGGCAAAAATGCAGAAATTCCCATTATTTTGGGGCAAAAAAACAGAAATTCACTTATTTTGGGGTAAAATTGCAGAAATTTCACATATTTCAGGGCAAAAGGTAGAAATTTCCCTTATTTTGGGGCAAAATTGCAGAAATTTCACTTATTTCAGGGTAATAAGTCAGAAATTCCCCTTATTTTGGGGCAAAAAAACAGAAATTCCCTTTTTTTTGAGGGAAAAAGACAGAAATTCCACTTATTTAGAGGAAAAATGCAGTAATTCCTGTTATTTTGGAGCAAAAATGAAGAATTTTCCCTTTTTATGGCAAAAAGGTATGCATTCCCATTATTTTCGGGCAAAAAGGCAGAAATTCCCCGTATTTTGGAGCAAAATTGCAGAAATTCCCCTAATTTTGGGGCAAAAGGCAGAAATTCCCTTCATTTTGGGGCAAAAATCAGAAAATCCCCTTATTTTGGGGCAAAATTCCAGAAATTTCCTCTATTTTGGGGTAAAATTGCAGGAATTCACCTTATTTTGGGGCAAAATTGCAGAAATTTCCATTATTTGGTGTAAAATTGCAGAAATTTCACTTATTTTCAGGTAAAAAGGCTGAAATTTCCATTATTTTGGGGCAAAAGGTGAGAAATTCCTCTTATTTTGGGGCAAAATTGCAGAAATTTCCTTTATATGGGGAAAAATTGCAGAAATTTCACTTATTTCAGAGAAAAAAAGCAAAAATTTTTCTTATTTTGGGACAAAAAGGCAGTAATTCCCATTATTTTGGTGCAAAAGGCAGAAATTCACCTTATTTTGGAGTAAAATTGCAGAAATTTCACATATTTCAGGGCAAAAAGGCAGAACTTTCCCTTATTTTGGGGCAAAATTGCAGAAATTTCACTTATTTCAGGGAAATAAGTCAGAAATTCCCCGTATTTTGGGGCTAAGAAACAGAAATTCCCTTTTTTGGGGGGAAAAAGACAGAAATTCAACTTATTTAGAGGTTAAAAAGCCGAAATTCTTCTTATTTTGTACCAAAAATGAAGAAATTTTTCTCTTTTATGGCAAAAACTTATGCATTTCCTCTATTTTCGGGCATAATGCAGAAATTCCCCGTATTTTGGAGCAAAATTGCAGAAATTCCCTTAATTCTGGGGCAAAATGGCAGAATTTTTCTATATGTTGGGGAAAAAAGACAGAAATTCTCTTTATTTTGGGTCAAAATTGCAGAAATTTCACTTATTTTGGGGCAAAATTGCAGAAATTTCACTTATTTCAGGGAACAAAGGCAGAAATTTTCCTTATTTTGGGGCAAAAATGCAGAAATTCCCCTTATTTTGAGGTAAAAAGGCTGAAATTCCCATTATTTGGGGGCAAAAATGCAGAAATTTCCCTTATTTTGGGGCAAAAAAACAGAAATTCTCTTTATTTTGTGGCAAAAATGCAGAATTTTTTTTTATTTTGGGGCAAAATTGCAGAAATTTCACCTATTTCAGGGCATAATTCAAAAATTCCTTTTATTTTGGGACAAAAAGTCAGAAATTCCGTATATTTTTGGGTAAAAAGGCATAAATTTCACTTATTTTGAGGTAAAAAGGCAGAAAATCCTCTTATTTTGGGGCAAAAATGAAGAAATTTCCTTTTTTTGTAGCAAAAGGTATACATTCCCCTTACTTTCGGGATAAAAAGCAGAAATTCCCCGTATTTTGAAGCAAAATTGCAGAAATTCTCTCAATTTTCGTGCAAAAAGGCAGAAATTCTCCTTATTTTGGGGCAAAAAGACAGGAAATCTCCTTTTTCAGGAGCAAACAGTCAGAAATTCCCCTTGTTTTGGGGAAAAATTGCAGAAATTTCCTTTACATTGGGGCAAAATTGCAGAAATTTCCCTTATTTTGGGGCAAAGTTGCAGAAATTTCACTTATTTCAGGGTAATAAGTCAGAAATTCCCCTTATTTTGTGGCAAAAAAGACAGAAATTCCCTTTGTTTGGGGGGAAAAACACAGAAATTCCACTTATTTAGAGGCAAAAAGGCAGAAATTCAATTTATTTTGGAGCAAAAATGAAGAAATTTCCCTTTTTATAGCAAAAAGGTATGCATTCCCATTATTTTCGGGCAAAAAGACAGAAATTCCCCGTATTTTGGAGCAAAATTGCAGAAATTCCCCTAATTGTGGGGCAAAAGGCAGAAATTACCTTTATTTTGGAGCCAAAATGAAGAAATTTCCCTTTTTGTGGCAAAAAGTTATGCATTCCCATTATTTTCGGGCAAAAAGGCAGAAATTCCTTGTATTTTGGAGCAAAATTGCAGAAATTCCCCTAATTTTGGGGCAAAAGGCAGAAATTCCCTTTATTTTGGGGAAAAAAGACAGAAATTCCCTTTGTCTTGAGGGAAAAAGACAGAAATTCCACTTATTTAGAGGTAAAAATGCAGAAATTCCCGTTATTTTGGAGCAAAAATGAAGAAATTTCCCTTTTTATGGCAAAAAGGTATGCATTCCCATTATTTTCGGGCAAAAAGGCAGAAATTCCCCGTATTTTGGAGCAAAATTGCAGAAATTCCCCTAATTTTGGGGCAAAAGGGAGAAATTCCCTTTATTTTGGGGCAAAAATCAGAAATTCTTCTTATTTTGGGGCAGAATTCCAGAAATTTTTTTTTTAATTTGGGGCAAAATTGCAGGAATTTATTTTATTTTGGGGCAAAATTGCAGAAATTTCACTTATTTTTAGGTAAAAAGGCTGAAATTTCCTTTATTTTGGGGTAAAAAGGAAGAAATTCCTTTTATTTTAAGGCAAAATTACAGAAATTTCCTTTATTATGGGGAAAAATTGCAGAAATTTCCTTTATTTTAGGGCAAAATTGCAGAAATTTCACTTATTTCAGAGAAAAAAAGCAAAAATTTTTCTTATTTTGGGGCAAAAAGCCAGAAATTCCCATTATTTTTGGGCAAAAAGTCAGAAATTCACCTTATTTTTGGGTAAAAATGCAGAAATTTCACATATTTCAGGGCAAAAAGTCAAAAATTTCCCTTATTTTTGGGCAAAATTGCAGAAATTTCACTTATTTCACAGAAAAAAACAAAAATTTTTCTTATTTTGGGGCAAATACTCAGAAATTCACCTTATTTTGGGGTAAAATTGCAGAAATTTCACATATTTCAGGGCAAAAAGGCAGAAATTTCCCTTATTTTGGGGCAAAATTGCAGAAACTTCACTTATATCAGGGAAAAAAGGCAGAAATTTTCCTTATTTTGGGGCAAAAATGCCGAAATTCCCCTTATTTTGAGGTAAAAAGGCTGAAATTCCCCTTATTTGGGGGCAAAAAGACAGAAATTCCCCTTATTTTATGGCAAAAATGCAGAAATTTCTTTTATTTTGGGGCAAATTTGCAGAAATTTCACTTATTTCAGGGCATAATTCAAAAATTCCTTTTATTTTGGGGCAAAAAGACAGAAATTCTGTTTATTTTGTGGTAAAAAGGCAGAAATTTCACTAATTTGGGGTAAAAAGGCAGAAATTCCTTTTTTTGGGGGGCAAAAATGAAAAAATTTCTTTTTTTTGTGGCAAAAGGTATACATTTCCCTTACTTTCGGGATAAATAGCAGAAATTCCCCGTATTTTGAAGCAAAATTGCATAAATTCTCTCAATTTTTGGGCAAAAAGAAGAAATTCTTTTTATTTTGAGGCAAAAAGACAGAAAATCTCCTTTTTCAGGAGCAAACAGTCAGAAATTCCCCATATTGTGGGGCAAAATTGCAGAAATTTTTTTTACATTGGGGCAAAATTGCAGAAATTTCCCTTATTTTAAGGCAAAATTGCAGAAATTTCACTTATTTCAGGTTAATAAGTCAGAAATTCCCCTTATTTTGGGGCAAAATTGCCAAAATTTCCTTTATATTGTGGCAAAATTGCAAAAATTTCTCTTATTTTGTAGCAAAATTGCAGAAATTTCACTTATTTCAGGGTAATAAGTCAGAAATTCCCCTTATTTTGGGGCCAACAAGACAGAAATTTCCTTTTTTTTGGGGGAAAAAGACAGAAATTCCACTTATTTAGAGGCAAAAAGGCAGAAATTCCCGTTATTTTGGAGCAAAAATGAAGAAATTTCCCTTTTTATGGCAAAAATGTATGCATTCCCATTATTTTCAGGCAAAAAGGCAGAAATTCCCTATATTTTGGAGCAAAATTGCAGAAATTCTTCTAATTTTGGGGCAAAAGGCAGAAATTCCCCTTATTTTGGGGCAAAATTCCAGAAATTTCCTTTATTTTGGGGCAAAATTGCAGGAATTTACCTTATTTTGGGGCAAAATTGCAGAAATTTCACATATTTGGTTCAAAATTGCAAAAATTTTACTTATTTTCAGGTAAAAAGGCTGAAATTTCCTATATTTTGGGGCAAAAAGGGAGAAATTCCCCTTATTTTGGGGCAAAATTGCAGAAATTTCCCTTATTATGGGGAAAAATTGCAGAAATTTCCCTTATTTTAGGGCAAAATTGCAGAAATTTTATTATTTCAGAGAAAAAAATCAAAAATTTTTCTTTTTTTTGGGCAAAAAAGTAGTAATTCCCATTATTTTGGGGCAAAAAGGCAGAAATTCACCTTATTTTGGGGTAAAATTGCAGAAATTTTACATATTTCAGGGCAAAAAGGTAAAAATTTCCCTTATTTTGGGGCAAAATTGCAGAAATTTCACTTATTTCAGGGTAATAATCAGAAATTTCCCTTATTTTGGGACACAAAAGACAGAAATTCCGTTTGTTTTGGGGGAAAAAGACAGAAATTCCACTTATTTAGAGGCTAAAAAGCCGAAATTCTTCTTATTTTGGAGCAAAAATGAAGAAATTTTCCTTTTTTATGTCAAAAACTTATGCATTTCCTCTATTTTCGGGCAAAATGCAGAAATTCCTTGTATTTTGAAGCAAAATTGCAGAAATTCCCCTAATTCTGGGGCAAAAAGGCAGAAATTCCCTATATGTTGGGGCAAAAAGACAGAAATTCTCCTTATTTTGGGGCATAACTCAGAAATTCCCCTTATTTTGGGGCAAAATTTCAGAAATTTTCCTTATTTTGGGGCAAAATTGCAGAAATTTCACTTATTTTGGGGCAAAATTGCAGAAATTTCACTTATTTCAGGGAAAAAAGGCAGAAAATTTCTATATTTTAGGGCAAAAATGCAGAAATTCCCCTTATTTTGAGGTAAAAAGGCTGAAATTCCTCTTATTTGGGGGCAAAAAGGCAGAAATTTCCCTTATTTTGGGGCAAAAAAACAGAAATTCCCCTTATTTTGTGGCAAAAATGCAGAAATTTCTTTTATTTTGGGGCAAAATTGCAGAAATTTCACATATTTCAGGGCATAATTCAAAAATTCTTTTTATTTTGGGGCAAAAACAGAAATTCCGTTTATTTTTGGGTAAAAAGTAAGAAATTTCACTTATTTTTAGGTAAAAAGGCTGAAATTCCTCTTATTTTGGGACAAAAATGAAGACATTTCCCTTTTTTTTGAGGCAAAAGGTATACATTCCCCTTACTTTCGGGATAATAAGCAGAAATTCCCCGTATTTTGAAGCAAAATTGCAGAAATTATCTCAATTTTCGTCCAAAAAGGCAGAAATTCTCCTTATTTTGGGGCAAAAAGACAGAAAATCTCCTTTTTCGAAAGCAAACAGTTAGAAATTCCCCTTATTTTGGGGCAAAATTGCAGAAATTTCCTTTACATTGGGGCAAAATTGAAAAAATTTCCCTTATTTTGGGGCAAAGTTGGAGAAATTTCACTTTTTTCAGGGTAATAAGTCAGAAATTCCCCTTTTTTTGGGGCAAAAAAGACAGAAATTCCCTTTGTTTTGGGGGAAAAAGACAGAAATTCCACTTATTTAAAGGCAAAAAGGAAGAAATTCCACTTATTTTGGAGCAAAAATGAAGAAATTTCCCTTTTTATGGCAAAAAGATATGCATTCCCATTATTTTCGGGCAAAAAGGCAGAAATTCCCTGTATTTTGGAGCAAAATTGCAGAAATTCCCCTAATTTTGGGGCAAAAGGCAGAAATTCCCTTTATTTTGGGGCAAAAATCATAAATTCCCCTTATTTTGGGTCAAAATTCCAGAAATTTCCTTTATTTTGGGGCAAAATTGCAGGAATTTACCTTGTTTTGGGGCAAAATTGCAGAAATTTCACTTATTTCTGGTAAAAAGTTTGAAATTTCCTTTACTTTGGGGCAAAAAAGAAGAAATTCCTCTTATTTTGGGGCAAAATTTCAGAAATTTTACTTATTATGGGGAAAAATTGCAGAAATTTTCCATATTTAGGGCAAAATTGCAGAAATTTCACTTATTTCAGAGAAAAAAAGCAAAATTTTTTTTATTTTGAAACAAAAAGGCAGAAATTCCCATTATTTTGGGCAAAAAGGCAGAAATTCACCTTATTTTGGGGTAAAATTGCAGAAATTTCACATATTTCAGGGCAAAAAGGCAGAAATTTCCCTTATTTTGGGGCAAAATTGCAGAAATTTCACTTATTTTAGGGTAATAAGTCAGAAATTCCCCTTATTTTGGGGAAAAATACAGAAATTCCCTTTGTTTTGGAGAAAAAAGACAGAAATTCCACTTATTTAGAGGCTAAAAAGCCGAAATTCTTCTTATTTTGGAGCAAAAATGAAGAAATTTTCCTCGTTTATTTCAAAAAGTTATGCATTCCCCTTATTTTCGGGCAAAAGGGCAGAAATTCCCTGTATTTTGGAGCAAAATTGCAGAAATTCCCCTAATAGTGGGGCAAAAAGGCAGAAATTCCCTATATGTTGGGGCGAAAACACAGAAATTCTCCTTATTTTGGTGCAAAACTCAGAAATTCCCCTTATTTTGGGTCAAAATTCCAGAAATTTCCCTTATTCTGGGGCAAAATTGCAGAAATTTCACTTATTTTGGGCAAAATTGCAGAAATTTCACTTATTTCAGGGTAAAAAAGGAATTTTGTTATTTTGGGGCAAAAAGCAGAAATTCCCCTTATTTTGAGGGAAAAAGGCTGAAATTCCCCTTATTTGGGGTCAAAAAGGCAGAAATATCCTTTATTTTGGGGCAAAATTGCAGAAATTTCACTTATTACAGGGTAATAAGTCACAAATTCCCCTTAATTTGGGGCAAAAAAGACAGAAATTCCCTTTGTTTTGGGGGAAAAAGAAGAAATTCCACTTATTTAGAGGCAAGAAGGCAGAAATTCCCCTTATTTTGCAGCAAAAATGAAGAAATTTCCCTTTTTATGGCAAAAAGGTATGCATTCCCATTATTTTCGGGCAAAAAGGCAGAAATTCCCCATATTTTGCGGCAAAATTGCAGAAATTCCCCTAAATTTGGGGCAAAAGGCAGAAATTCCATTTATTTTGGGGCAAAAATCATAAATTCCCCTTATTTTGGGACAGAATTCAAGAAATTTTTTTTTTATTTTGGGGCAAAATTGCAGGAATTTACCTTATTATGGGACAAAATTGCAGAAATTTTTCTTATTTGGGGCAAAATTGCAGAAATTTCACTTATTTTCAGGTAAAAAGGCTGAAATTTCCTTTAGTTTGGGGCAAAAAGAAAGAAATTCCCCTTATTTTGGGGCAAAATTGCAGAAATTTCCCATATTATTGGGAAAAATTGCAGAAATTTTCCTTATTTTAGAGCTTAATAGCAGCAATTTACTTATTTCAGAAAAAAAAAGCAAAAATTTTTCTTATTTTGGGGCAAAAAGGCAGAAATTCCCATTATTTTGGGGCAAAAAATGAGAAATTCACCTTATTTTGAGGTAAAATTGCAGAAATTTCACAGATTTCAGGTCAAAAAAGCAGAAATTTCCTTTATTTTGGGGCAAAATTGCAGAAAATTCACTTATTTCAGGGTAATAAGTCAGAAATTCCCCTTATTTTGGGCCAAAAAAAACAGAAATTTCCTTTGTTTTGGGGGAAAAAGACAGAAATTCCACTTATTGAGAAGCATAAAGGCAGAAATTCCTTTTATTTTGGAGCAAAAATGAAGAAATTTCCCTTCTTTATGGCAAAAAGTTATGCATTCCTCTTATTTTCGTGCAAAAAGGCAGAAATTCCCCGTATTTTGGAGCAAAATTGCAGAAATTCCCCTAATTGTGGTGCAAAAAGGCAGAAATTTTCTATATGTTGGGGCAAAAAGACAGAAATTCTCCTTATTTTGGGGCAAAACTCAGAAATTCCACTTATTTTGGGGCAATATTGCAGAAATTTCACTTACTTCAGGGAAAAAAGGCAGAAATTTTCCTTATTTTGGGGCAAAAAAGCAGAAATTCCTAATATTTTGTTGCAAAAATGCAGAAATTCTTCTTATTTTGAGGTAAAAAAGATGAAATTCCTCTTATTTGAGGGCAAAAAGGAAAAAATTTCCCTTATTTTGGGGCAAAATTGCAGAAACCTCACTTATTTCAGAGTAATAAGTTAGAAATTTTTCTTATTTTGGGGCAAAAAAGACAGAATATCCCTTTGTTTTGAAGGAAAAAAACAGAAATTCCACTTATTTAGAGCCAAAAAAGCAGAAATTCCCATCATTTTGAAGCAAAAATGAAGAAATTTCCCTTTTTTTAGGCAAAAAGGTATGCATTCTTCTTATTTTCGGGCAAAAAGGCAGAAATTCCTCGTATATTGGAGCAAAATTGCAAAAATTCCCCTAATTGTGGGGCAAAAATGCAGAAATTCCCTATATGTTGGGGCAAAAGACAGAAATTCTCCTTATTTTGAGGCAAAACTCAGAAATTCCACTTATTTTGGGGCAAAATTCCAGAAATTTCCCTTATTCTGGGGCAAAATTGCAGAAATTTCACTTATTTTGGGCAAAATTGCAGAAATTTCACTTATTTCAGGGAAAAAAAGGAATTTTGTTATTTTGGGGCAAAAAGGCAGAAATTCCCCTTATTTTGAGGTAAAAAGGCTGAATTTCCCCTTATTTGGGGGCAAAAAGGCAGAAATATCTCTTATTTTGGGGCAAAATTGCAGAAATTTAACTTATAACAGGGTAATAAGTCAGAAATTCTTCTTAATTTGGGGCAAAAAAGACAGAAATTCCCTTTGTTTTAGGGGAAAAAGAAGAAATTCACTTATTTAGAGGCAAGAAGGCAGAAATTCCCCTTATTTTGGTGCAAAAATGAAGAAAAATCCCATTTTATGGCAAAAAGGTATGCATTCCCATTATTTTCGGGCAAAAGGCAGAAATTCCCCATATTTTGGGGCAAAAAGGCAGAAATTCACCTTATTTTGGGGTAAAATTGCAGAAATTTTACATATTTCAGGGCAAAAAGGTAAAAATTTCCCTTATTTTGGGGCAAAATTGCAGAAATTTCACTTATTTCAGGGTAATAATCAGAAATTTCCCTTATTTTGGGACAGAAAAGACAGAAATTCCTTTTGTTTTGGGGGAAAAAGACAGAAATTCCACTTATTTAGAGGCTAAAGAGCCGAAATTCTTCTTATTTTGGAGCAAAAATGAAGAAATTTTCCTTTTTTATGGCAAAAACTTATGCATTTCCTCTATTTTCGGGCAAGGTGCAGAAATTCCTTGTATTTTGAAGCAAAATTGCAGAAATTCCCCTAATTCTGAGGCAAAAAGGCAGAAATTCCCTATATGTTGGGGCAAAAAGACAGAAATTCTCCTTATTTTGGGGCAAAACTCAGAAATTCCCCTTATTTTGGGGCAAAATTTCAGAAATTTCCCTTATTTTGGGGCAAAATTGCAGAAATTTCACTTATTTTGGGGCAAAATTGCAGAAATTTCACTTATTTCAGGGAAAAAAGGCAGAAAATTTCTATATTTTAGGGCAAAAATGCAGAAATTCCCCTTATTTTGAGGTAAAAAGGCTGAAATTCCTCTTATTTGGGGGCAAAAAGGCAGAAATTTCCCTTATTTTGGGGCAAAAAAACAGAAATTCCCCTTATTTTGTGGCAAAAATGCAGAAATTTCTTTTATTTTGGGGCAAAATTGCAGAAATTTCACATATTTCAGGGCATAATTCAAAAATTCTTTTTATTTTGGGGCAAAAACAGAAATTCCGTTTATTTTTGGGTAAAAAGTAAGAAATTTCACTTATTTTTAGGTAAAAAGGCTGAAATTCCTCTTATTTTGGGACAAAAATGAAGACATTTCCCTTTTTTTTGAGGCAAAAGGTATACATTCCCCTTACTTTCGGGATAATAAGCAGAAATTCCCCGTATTTTGAAGCAAAATTGCAGAAATTATCTCAATTTTCGTCCAAAAAGGCAGAAATTCTCCTTATTTTGGGGCAAAAAGACAGAAAATCTCCTTTTTCGAAAGCAAACAGTTAGAAATTCCCCTTATTTTGGGGCAAAATTGAGAAATATCCTTTACATTGGGGCAAAATTGAAAAAATTTCCCTTATTTTGGGGCAAAGTTGGAGAAATTTCACTTATTTCAGGGTAATAAGTCGGAAATTCCCCTTTTTTTGGTGCAAAAAAGACAGAAATTCCCTTTGTTTTTGGGGAAAAAGACAAAAATTCCACTTATTTAAAGGCAAAAAGGAAGAAATTCCACTTATTTTGGTGCAAAAATGAAGAAATTTCCCTTTTTATGGCAAAAAGGTATGCATTCCCATTATTTTCGGGCAAAAAGGCAGAAATTCCCTGTATTTTGGAGCAAAATTGCAGAAATTCCCCTAATTTTGGGGCAAAAGGCAGAAATTCCCTTTATTTTGGGGCAAAAATCATAAATTCCCCTTATTTTGGGTCAAAATTCCAGAAATTTCCTTTATTTTGGGGCAAAATTGCAGGAATTTACCTTGTTTTGGGGCAAAGTTGCAGAAATTTCACTTATTTCTGGTAAAAAGGCTGAAATTTCCTTTACTTTGGGGCAAAAAAGAAGAAATTCCTCTTATTTTGGGGCAAAATTTCAGAAATTTTACTTATTATGGGGAAAAATTGCAGAAATTTTCCTTATTTTAGGGCAAAATTGCAGAAATTTCACTTATTTCAGAGAAAAAAAGCAAAATTTTTTTTATTTTGAAACAAAAAGGCAGAAATTCCCATTATTTTGGGCAAAAAGGCAGAAATTCACCTTATTTTGGGGTAAAATTGCAGAAATTTCACATATTTCTGGGCAAAAAGGCAGAAATTTCCCTTATTTTGCGGCAAAATTGCAGAAATTTCACTTATTTTAGGGTAATAAGTCAGAAATTCCCCTTATTTTGGGGAAAAATACAGAAATTCCCTTTGTTTTGGAGAAAAAAGACAGAAATTCCACTTATTTAGAGGCTAAAAAGCCGAAATTCTTCTTATTTTGGAGCAAAAGTGAAGAAATTTTCCTCGTTTATTTCAAAAAGTTATGCATTCCCCTTATTTTCGGGCAAAAGGGCAGAAATTCCCTGTATTTTGGAGCAAAATTGCAGAAATTCCCCTAATAGTGGGGCAAAAAGGCAGAAATTCCCTATATGTTGGGGCGAAAACACAGAAATTCTCCTTATTTCGGGGCAAAACTCAGAAATTCCCCTTATTTTGGGGCAATATTCCAGAAATTTCCCTTATTCTGGGGCAAAATTGCAGAAATTTCACTTATTTTGGGCAAAACTGCAGAAATTTCACTTATTTCAGGGTAAAAAAGGAATTTTGTTATTTTGGGGCAAAAAGGCAGAAATTCCCCTTATTTTGAGGTAAAAAGGCTGAAATTCCTCTTATTTGGGGTCAAAAAGGCAGAAATATCCTTTATTTTGGGGCAAAATTGCAGAAATTTCACTTATTACAGGGTAATAAGTCACAAATTCCCCTTAATTTGGGGCAAAAAAGACAGAAATTCCCTTTGTTTTGGGGGAAAAAGAAGAAATTCCACTTATTTAGAGGCAAGAAGGCAGAAATTCCCCTTATTTTGCAGCAAAAATGAAGAAATTTCCTTTTTTATGGCAAAAAGGTATGCATTCCCATTATTTTCGGGCAAAAAGGCAGAAATTTCCCATATTTTGGGGCAAAATTGCAGAAATTCCCCTAAATTTGGTGCAAAAGGCAGAAATTCCATTTATTTTGGGGCAAAAATCATAAATTCCCCTTATTTTGGGACAGAATTCAAGAAATTTTTTTTTATTTTGGGGCAAAATTGCAGGAATTTACCTTATTATGGGGCAAAATTGCAGAAATTTTTCTTATTTGGGGCAAAATTGCAGAAATTTCACTTATTTTCAGGTAAAAAGGCTGAAATTTCCTTTAGTTTGGGGCAAAAAGAAAGAAATTCCCCTTATTTTGGGGCAAAATTGCAGAAATTTCCCATATTATTGGGAAAAATTGCAGAAATTTTCCTTATTTTAGAGCTTAATAGCAGCAATTTACTTATTTCAGAGAAAAAAAGCAAAAATTTTTCTTATTTTGGGGCAAAAAGGCAGAAATTCCCATTATTTTGGGGCAAAAAATGAGAAATTCACCTTATTTTGAGGTAAAATTGCAGAAATTTCACAGATTTCAGGGCAAAAAAGCAGAAATTTCCTTTATTTTGGGGCAAAATTGCAGAAAATTCACTTATTTCAGGGTAATAAGTCAGAAATTCCCCTTATTTTGGGCCAAAAAAACCAGAAATTTCCTTTGTTTTGGGGGAAAAAGACAGAAATTCCACTTATTGAGAAGCATAAATGCAGAAATTCCTTTTATTTTGGAGCAAAAATGAAGAAATTTCCCTTCTTTATGGCAAAAAGTTATGCATTCCTCTTTTTTCGTGCAAAAAGGCAGAAATTCCCCGTATTTTGGAGCAAAATTGCAGAAATTCCCCTAATTGTGGTGCAAAAAAGCAGAAATTTTCTATATGTTGGGGCAAAAAGACAGAAATTCTCCTTATTTTGGGGCAAAACTCAGAAATTCCACTTATTTTGGGGCAATATTGCAGAAATTTCACTTACTTCAGGGAAAAAAGGCAGAAATTTTCCTTATTTTGGGGCAAAAAAGCAGAAATTCCTAATATTTTGTGGCAAAAATGCAGAAATTCTTCTTATTTTGAGGTAAATAAGATGAAATTCCTCTTATTTGAGGGCAAAAAGGAAAAAATTTCCCTTATTTTGGGGCAAAATTGCAGACACCTCACTTATTTCAGAGTAATAAGTTAGAAATTTTTCTTATTTTGGGGCAAAAAAGACAGAATATCCCTTTGTTTTGGGGGAAAAAAACAGAAATTCCACTTATTTAGAGCCAAAAAGCAGAAATTCCCATTATTTTGAAGCAAAAATGAAGAAATTTCCCTTTTTTTAGGCAAAAAGGTATGCATTCTTCTTATTTTCGGGCAAAAAGGCAGAAATTCCTCGTATATTGGAGCAAAATTGCAAAAATTCCCCTAATTGTGGGGCAAAAATGCAGAAATTCCCTATATGTTGGGGCAAAAGACAGAAATTCTCCTTATTTTGAGGCAAAACTCAGAAATTCCACTTATTTTGGGGCAAAATTCCAGAAATTTCCCTTATTCTGGGGCAAAATTGCAGAAATTTCACTTATTTTGGGCAAAATTGCAGAAATTTCACTTATTTCAGGGAAAAAAAGGAATTTTGTTATTTTGGGGCAAAAAGGCAGAAATTCCCCTTATTTTGAGGTAAAAAGGCTGAATTTCCCCTTATTTGGGGGCAAAAAGGCAGAAATATCTCTTATTTTGGGGCAAAATTGCAGAAATTTAACTTATAACAGGGTAATAAGTCAGAAATTCTTCTTAATTTGGGGCAAAAAAGACAGAAATTCCCTTTGTTTAGGGGAAAAAGAAGAAATTCACTTATTTAGAGGCAAGAAGGCAGAAATTCCCCTTATTTTGGTGCAAAAATGAAGAAAAATCCATTTTATGGCAAAAAGGTATGCATTCCCATTATTTTCGGGCAAAAGGCAGAAATTCCCCATATTTTGGGGCAAAAAGGCAGAAATTCACCTTATTTTGGGGTAAAATTGCAGAAATTTTACATATTTCAGGGCAAAAAGGTAAAAATTTCCCTTATTTTGGGGCAAAATTGCAGAAATTTCACTTATTTCAGGGTAATAATCAGAAATTTCCCTTATTTTGGGACAGAAAAGACAGAAATTCCTTTTGTTTTGGGGGAAAAAGACAGAAATTCCACTTATTTAGAGGCTAAAGAGCCAAAATTCTTCTTATTTTGGAGCAAAAATGAAGAAATTTTCCTTTTTTATGGCAAAAACTTATGCATTTCCTCTATTTTCGGGCAAGATGCAGAAATTCCTTGTATTTTGAAGCAAAATTGCAGAAATTCCCCTAATTCTGGGGCAAAAAGGCAGAAATTCCCTATATGTTGGGGCAAAAAGACAGAAATTCTCCTTATTTTGGGGCAAAACTAAGAAATTCCTCTTATTTTGGGGCAAAATTCCAGAAATTTCCCTTATTTTGGGGCAAAATTGCAGAAATTTCACTTATTTTGGGGCAAAATTGCAGAAATTTCACTTATTTCAGGAAAAAAAGGCAGAAAATTCCTTATTTTAGGGCAAAAATGCAGAAATTCCCCTTATTTTGAGGTAAAAAGGCAGAAATTCCCCTTATTTGTGGGCAAAAAGGCAGAAATTTCCCTTATTTTGGGGCAAAAAAACAGAAATTCCCCTTATTTTGTGGCAAAAATGCAGAAATTTCTTTTATTTTGGGGCAAAATTGCAGAAATTTCACATATTTCAGGGCATAATTCAAAAATTCTTTTTATTTTGGGGCAAAAACAGAAATTCCGTTTATTTTTGGGTAAAAAGTAAGAAATTTCACTTATTTTTAGGTAAAAAGGCTGAAATTCCTCTTATTTTGGGACAAAAATGAAGACATTTCCCTTTTTTTTGAGGCAAAAGGTATACATTCCCCTTACTTTCGGGATAATAAGCAGAAATTCCCCGTATTTTGAAGCAAAATTGCAGAAATTATCTCAATTTTCGTCCAAAAAGGCAGAAATTCTCCTTATTTTGGGGCAAAAAGACAGAAAATCTCCTTTTTCGAAAGCAAACAGTTGGAAATTCCCCTTATTTTGGGGCAAAATTGAGAAATTTCCTTTACATTGGGGCAAAATTGAAAAAATTTCCCTTATTTTGGGGCAAAGTTGGAGAAATTTCACTTATTTCAGGGTAATAAGTCAGAAATTCCCCTTTTTTTTGGGGCAAAAAAGACAGAAATTCCCTTTGTTTTGGGGGAAAAAGATAAAAATTCCACTTATTTAAAGGCAAAAAGGAAGAAATTCCACTTATTTTGGTGCAAAAATGAGAAATTTCCCTTTTTATGGCAAAAAGGTATGCATTCCCATTATTTTCGGGCAAAAAGGCAGAAATTCCCTGTATTTTGGAGCAAAATTGCAGAAATTCCCCTAATTTTGGGGCAAAAATCATAAATTCCCCTTATTTTGGGTCAAAATTCCAGAAATTTCCTTTATTTTGGGGCAAAATTGCAGGAATTTACCTTGTTTTGGGGCAAAATTGCAGAAATTTCACTTATTTCTGGTAAAAAGGCTGAAATTTCCTTTACTTTGGGGCAAAAAAGAAGAAATTCCTCTTATTTTGGGGCAAAATTTCAGAAATTTTACTTATTATGGGGAAAAATTGCAGAGATTTTCCTTATTTTAGGGCAAAATTGCAGAAATTTCACTTATTTCAGAGAAAAAAAGCAAAATTTTTTTTATTTTGAAACAAAAAGGCAGAAATTCCCATTATTTTGGGCAAAAAGGCAGAAATTCACCTTATTTTGGGGTAAAATTGCAGAAATTTCACATATTTCAGGGCAAAAAGGCAGAAATTTCCCTTATTTTGGGGCAAAATTGCAGAAATTTCACTTATTTTAGGGTAATAAGTCAGAAATTCCCCTTATTTTGGGGAAAAATACAGAAATTCCCTTTGTTTTGGGGGAAAAGACAGAAATTCCACTTATTTAGAGGCTAAAAAGCCGAAATTCTTCTTATTTTGGAGCAAAAATGAAGAAATTTTCCTCGTTTATTTCAAAAAGTTATGCATTCCCCTTATTTTCGGGCAAAAGGGCAGAAATTCCCTGTATTTTGGAGCAAAATTGCAGAAATTCCCCTAATAGTGGGGCAAAAAGGCAGAAATTCCCTATATGTTGGGGCGAAAACACAGAAATTCTCCTATTTTGGGGCAAAACTCAGAAATTCCCTTTATTTTGGGGCAAAATTCCAGAAATTTCCCTTATTCTGGGGCAAAATTGCAGAAATTTCACGTATTTTGGGCAAAATTGCAGAAATTTCACTTATTTCAGGGTAAAAAAGGAATTTTGTTATTTTGGGGCAAAAAGGCAGAAATTCCCCTTATTTTGAGGTAAAAAGGCTGAAATTCCTCTTATTTGGGGTCAAAAAGGCAGAAATATCCTTTATTTTGGGGCAAAATTGCAGAAATTTCACTTATTACAGGGTAATAAGTCACAAATTCCCCTTAATTTGGGGCAAAAAAGACAGAAATTCCCTTTGTTTTGGGGGAAAAAGAAGAAATTCCACTTATTTAGAGGCAAGAAGGCAGAAATTCCCCTTATTTTGCAGCAAAAATGAAGAAATTTCCCTTTTTATGGCAAAAAGGTATGCATTCCCATTATTTTCGGGCAAAAAGGCAGAAATTCCCCATATTTTGGGGCAAAATTGCAGAAATTCCCCTAAATTTGGGGCAAAAGGCAGAAATTCCATTTATTTTGGGGCAAAAATCATAAATTCCCCTTATTTTGGGACAGAATTCAAGAAATTTTTTTTTTATTTTGGGGCAAAATTGCAGGAATTTACCTTATTATGGGGCAAAATTGCAGAAATTTTTCTTATTTGGGGCAAAATTGCAGAAATTTCACTTATTTTCAGGTAAAAAGGCTGAAATTTCCTTTATTTGGGGGCAAAAAGAAAGAAATTCCCCTTATTTTGAGGCAAAATTGCAGAAATTTCCCATATTATTGGGAAAAATTGCAGAAATTTTTCTTATTTTAGAGCAAAATAGCAGCAATTTACTTATTTCAGAGAAAAAAAGCAAAAATTTTTCTTATTTTGGGGCAAAAAGGCAGAAATTCCCATTATTTTGGGGCAAAAAATGAGAAATTCACCTTATTTTGAGGTAAAATTGCAGAAATTTCACAGATTTCAGGGCAAAAAAGTAGAAATTTCCTTTATTTTGGGGCAAAATTGCAGAAAATTCACTTATTTCAGGGTAATAAGTCAGAAATTCCCCTTATTTTGGGCCAAAAAAACCAGAAATTTCCTTTGTTTTGGGGGAAAAAGACAGAAATTCCACTTATTGAGAAGCATAAAGGCAGAAATTCCTTTTATATTGGAGCAAAAATGAAGAAATTTCCCTTCTTTATGGCAAAAAGTTATGCATTCCTCTTTTTTCGTGCAAAAAGGCAGAAATTCCCCGTATTTTGGAGCAAAATTGCAGAAATTCCCCTAATTGTGGTGCAAAAAAGCAGAAATTTTCTATATGTTGGGGCAAAAAGACAGAAATTCTCCTTATTTTGGGGCAAAACTCAGAAATTCCACTTATTTTGGGGCAATATTGCAGAAATTTCACTTACTTCAGGGAAAAAAGGCAGAAATTTTCCTTATTTTGGGGCAAAAAAGCAGAAATTCCTAATATTTTGTGGCAAAATGCAGAAATTCTTCTTATTTTGAGGTAAAAAAGATGAAATTCCTCTTATTTGAGGGCAAAAAGGAAAAAATTTCCCTTATTTTGGGGCAAAATTGCAGAAACCTCACTTATTTCAGAGTAATAAGTTAGAAATTTTTCTTATTTTGGGGCAAAAAAGACAGAATATCCCTTTGTTTTGGGGGAAAAAAACAGAAATTCCACTTATTTAGAGCCAAAAAGCAGAAATTCCCATTATTTTGAAGCAAAAATGAAGAAATTTCCCTTTTTTTAGGCAAAAAGGTATGCATTCTTCTTATTTTCGGGCAAAAAGGCAGAAATTCCTCGTATATTGGAGCAAAATTGCAAAAATTCCCCTAATTGTGGGGCAAAAATGCAGAAATTCCCTATATGTTGGGGCAAAAGACAGAAATTCTCCTTATTTTGAGGCAAAACTCAGAAATTCCACTTATTTTGGGGCAAAATTCCAGAAATTTCCCTTATTCTGGGGCAAAATTGCAGAAATTTCACTTATTTTGGGCAAAATTGCAGAAATTTCACTTATTTCAGGGAAAAAAAGGAATTTTGTTATTTTGGGGCAAAAAGGCAGAAATTCCCCTTATTTTGAGGTAAAAAGGCTGAATTTCCCCTTATTTGGGGGCAAAAAGGCAGAAATATCTCTTATTTTGGGGCAAAATTGCAGAAATTTAACTTATAACAGGGTAATAAGTCAGAAATTCTTCTTAATTTGGGGCAAAAAAGACAGAAATTCCCTTTGTTTAGGGGAAAAAGAAGAAATTCACTTATTTAGAGGCAAGAAGGCAGAAATTCCCCTTATTTTGGTGCAAAAATGAAGAAAAATCCATTTTATGGCAAAAAGGTATGCATTCCCATTATTTTCGGGCAAAAGGCAGAAATTCCCCATATTTTGGGGCAAAAAGGCAGAAATTCACCTTATTTTGGGGTAAAATTGCAGAAATTTTACATATTTCAGGGCAAAAAGGTAAAAATTTCCCTTATTTTGGGGCAAAATTGCAGAAATTTCACTTATTTCAGGGTAATAATCAGAAATTTCCCTTATTTTGGGACAGAAAAGACAGAAATTCCTTTTGTTTTGGGGGAAAAAGACAGAAATTCCACTTATTTAGAGGCTAAAGAGCCGAAATTCTTCTTATTTTGGAGCAAAAATGAAGAAATTTTCCTTTTTTATGGCAAAAACTTATGCATTTCCTCTATTTTCGGGCAAGATGCAGAAATTCCTTGTATTTTGAAGCAAAATTGCAGAAATTCCCCTAATTCTGGGGCAAAAAGGCAGAAATTCCCTATATGTTGGGGCAAAAAGACAGAAATTCTCCTTATTTTGGGGCAAAACTAAGAAATTCCTCTTATTTTGGGGCAAAATTCCAGAAATTTCCCTTATTTTGGGGCAAAATTGCAGAAATTTCACTTATTTTGGGGCAAAATTGCAGAAATTTCACTTATTTCAGGAAAAAAAGGCAGAAAATTCCTTATTTTAGGGCAAAAATGCAGAAATTCCCCTTATTTTGAGGTAAAAAGGCAGAAATTCCCCTTATTTGTGGGCAAAAAGGCAGAAATTTCCCTTATTTTGGGGCAAAAAAACAGAAATTCCCCTTATTTTGTGGCAAAAATGCAGAAATTTCTTTTATTTTGGGGCAAAATTGCAGAAATTTCACATATTTCAGGGCACAATTCAAAAATTCTTTTTATTTTGGGGCAAAAACAGAAATTCCGTTTATTTTTGGGTAAAAAGTAAGAAATTTCACTTATTTTTAGGTAAAAAGGCTGAAATTCCTCTTATTTTGGGACAAAAATGAAGACATTTCCCTTTTTTTTGAGGCAAAAGGTATACATTCCCCTTACTTTCGGGATAATAAGCAGAAATTCCCCGTATTTTGAAGCAAAATTGCAGAAATTATCTCAATTTTCGTCCAAAAAGGCAGAAATTCTCCTTATTTTGGGGCAAAAAGACAGAAAATCTCCTTTTTCGAAAGCAAACAGTTGGAAATTCCCCTTATTTTGGGGCAAAATTGAGAAATTTCCTTTACATTGGGGCAAAATTGAAAAAATTTCCCTTATTTTGGGGCAAAGTTGGAGAAATTTCACTTATTTCAGGGTAATAAGTCAGAAATTCCCCTTTTTTTGGGGGCAAAAAAGACAGAAATTCCCTTTGTTTTGGGGGAAAAAGATAAAAATTCCACTTATTTAAAGGCAAAAAGGAAGAAATTCCACTTATTTTGGTGCAAAAATGAGAAATTTCCCTTTTTATGGCAAAAAGGTATGCATTCCCATTATTTTCGGGCAAAAAGGCAGAAATTCCCTGTATTTTGGAGCAAAATTGCAGAAATTCCCCTAATTTTGGGGCAAAAATCATAAATTCCCCTTATTTTGGGTCAAAATTCCAGAAATTTCCTTTATTTTGGGGCAAAATTGCAGGAATTTACCTTGTTTTGGGGCAAAATTGCAGAAATTTCACTTATTTCTGGTAAAAAGGCTGAAATTTCCTTTACTTTGGGGCAAAAAAGAAGAAATTCCTCTTATTTTGGGGCAAAATTTCAGAAATTTTACTTATTATGGGGAAAAATTGCAGAGATTTTCCTTATTTTAGGGCAAAATTGCAGAAATTTCACTTATTTCAGAGAAAAAAAGCAAAATTTTTTTTATTTTGAAACAAAAAGGCAGAAATTCCTATTATTTTGGGCAAAAAGGCAGAAATTCACCTTATTTTGGGGTAAAATTGCAGAAATTTCACATATTTCAGGGCAAAAAGGCAGAAATTTCCCTTATTTTGGGGCAAAATTGCAGAAATTTCACTTATTTTAGGGTAATAAGTCAGAAATTCCCCTTATTTTGGGGAAAAATACAGAAATTCCCTTTGTTTTGGGGGAAAAGACAGAAATTCCACTTATTTAGAGGCTAAAAAGCCGAAATTCTTCTTATTTTGGAGCAAAAATGAAGAAATTTTCCTCGTTTATTTCAAAAAGTTATGCATTCCCCTTATTTTCGGGCAAAAGGGCAGAAATTCCCTGTATTTTGGAGCAAAATTGCAGAAATTCCCCTAATAGTGGGGCAAAAAGGCAGAAATTCCCTATATGTTGGGGCGAAAACACAGAAATTCTCCTATTTTGGGGCAAAACTCAGAAATTCCCTTTATTTTGGGGCAAAATTCCAGAAATTTCCCTTATTCTGGGGCAAAATTGCAGAAATTTCACGTATTTTGGGCAAAATTGCAGAAATTTCACTTATTTCAGGGTAAAAAAGGAATTTTGTTATTTTGGGGCAAAAAGGCAGAAATTCCCCTTATTTTGAGGTAAAAAGGCTGAAATTCCTCTTATTTGGGGTCAAAAAGGCAGAAATATCCTTTATTTTGGGGCAAAATTGCAGAAATTTCACTTATTACAGGGTAATAAGTCACAAATTCCCCTTAATTTGGGGCAAAAAAGACAGAAATTCCCTTTGTTTTGGGGGAAAAAGAAGAAATTCCACTTATTTAGAGGCAAGAAGGCAGAAATTCCCCTTATTTTGCAGCAAAAATGAAGAAATTTCCCTTTTTATGGCAAAAAGGTATGCATTCCCATTATTTTCGGGCAAAAAGGCAGAAATTTCCCATATTTTGGGGCAAAATTGCAGAAATTCCCCTAAATTTGGGGCAAAAGGCAGAAATTCCATTTATTTTGGGGCAAAAATCATAAATTCCCCTTATTTGGGGACAGAATTCAAGAAATTTTTTTTTATTTTGGGGCAAAATTGCAGGAATTCCCCTAATTGTGGTGCAAAAAAGCAGAAATTTTCTATATGTTGGGGCAAAAAGACAGAAATTCTCCTTATTTTGGGGCAAAACTCAGAAATTCCACTTATTTTGGGGCAATATTGCAGAAATTTCACTTACTTCAGGGAAAAAAGGCAGAAATTTTCCTTATTTTGGGGCAAAAAAGCAGAAATTCCTAATATTTTGTGGCAAAAATGCAGAAATTCTTCTTATTTTGAGGTAAAAAAGATGAAATTCCTCTTATTTGAGGGCAAAAAGGAAAAAATTTCCCTTATTTTGGGGCAAAATTGCAGAAACCTCACTTATTTCAGAGTAATAAGTTAGAAATTTTTCTTATTTTGGGGCAAAAAAGACAGAATATCCCCTTGTTTTGGGGGAAAAAAACAGAAATTCCACTTATTTAGAGCCAAAAAGCAGAAATTCCCATTATTTTGAAGCAAAAATGAAGAAATTTCCCTTTTTTTAGGCAAAAAGGTATGCATTCTTCTTATTTTCGGGCAAAAAGGCAGAAATTCCTCGTATATTGGAGCAAAATTGCAAAAATTCCCCTAATTGTGGGGCAAAAATGCAGAAATTCCCTATATGTTGGGGCAAAAGACAGAAATTCTCCTTATTTTGAGGCAAAACTCAGAAATTCCACTTATTTTGGGGCAAAATTCCAGAAATTTCCCTTATTCTGGGGCAAAATTGCAGAAATTTCACTTATTTTGGGCAAAATTGCAGAAATTTCACTTATTTCAGGGAAAAAAAGGAATTTTGTTATTTTGGGGCAAAAAGGCAGAAATTCCCCTTATTTTGAGGTAAAAAGGCTGAATTTCCCCTTATTTGGGGGCAAAAAGGCAGAAATATCTCTTATTTTGGGGCAAAATTGCAGAAATTTAACTTATAACAGGGTAATAAGTCAGAAATTCTTCTTAATTTGGGGCAAAAAAGACAGAAATTCCCTTTGTTTAGGGGAAAAAGAAGAAATTCACTTATTTAGAGGCAAGAAGGCAGAAATTCCCCTTATTTTGGTGCAAAAATGAAGAAAAATCCATTTTATGGCAAAAAGGTATGCATTCCCATTATTTTCGGGCAAAAGGCAGAAATTCCCCATATTTTGGGGCAAAAAGGCAGAAATTCACCTTATTTTGGGGTAAAATTGCAGAAATTTTACATATTTCAGGGCAAAAAGGTAAAAATTTCCCTTATTTTGGGGCAAAATTGCAGAAATTTCACTTATTTCAGGGTAATAATCAGAAATTTCCCTTATTTTGGGACAGAAAAGACAGAAATTCCTTTTGTTTTGGGGGAAAAAGACAGAAATTCCACTTATTTAGAGGCTAAAGAGCCGAAATTCTTCTTATTTTGGAGCAAAAATGAAGAAATTTTCCTTTTTTATGGCAAAAACTTATGCATTTCCTCTATTTTCGGGCAAGATGCAGAAATTCCTTGTATTTTGAAGCAAAATTGCAGAAATTCCCCTAATTCTGGGGCAAAAAGGCAGAAATTCCCTATATGTTGGGGCAAAAAGACAGAAATTCTCCTTATTTTGGGGCAAAACTAAGAAATTCCTCTTATTTTGGGGCAAAATTCCAGAAATTTCCCTTATTTTGGGGCAAAATTGCAGAAATTTCACTTATTTTGGGGCAAAATTGCAGAAATTTCACTTATTTCAGGAAAAAAAGGCAGAAAATTCCTTATTTTAGGGCAAAAATGCAGAAATTCCCCTTATTTTGAGGTAAAAAGGCAGAAATTCCCCTTATTTGTGGGCAAAAAGGCAGAAATTTCCCTTATTTTGGGGCAAAAAAACAGAAATTCCCCTTATTTTGTGGCAAAAATGCAGAAATTTCTTTTATTTTGGGGCAAAATTGCAGAAATTTCACATATTTCAGGGCATAATTCAAAAATTCTTTTTATTTTGGGGCAAAAACAGAAATTCCGTTTATTTTTGGGTAAAAAGTAAGAAATTTCACTTATTTTTAGGTAAAAAGGCTGAAATTCCTCTTATTTTGGGACAAAAATGAAGACATTTCCCTTTTTTTTGAGGCAAAAGGTATACATTCCCCTTACTTTCGGGATAATAAGCAGAAATTCCCCGTATTTTGAAGCAAAATTGCAGAAATTATCTCAATTTTCGTCCAAAAAGGCAGAAATTCTCCTTATTTTGGGGCAAAAAGACAGAAAATCTCCTTTTTCGAAAGCAAACAGTTGGAAATTCCCCTTATTTTGGGGCAAAATTGAGAAATTTCCTTTACATTGGGGCAAAATTGAAAAAATTTCCCTTATTTTGGGGCAAAGTTGGAGAAATTTCACTTATTTCAGGGTAATAAGTCAGAAATTCCCCTTTTTTTTGGGGCAAAAAAGACAGAAATTCCCTTTGTTTTGGGGGAAAAAGATAAAAATTCCACTTATTTAAAGGCAAAAAGGAAGAAATTCCACTTATTTTGGTGCAAAAATGAGAAATTTCCCTTTTTATGGCAAAAAGGTATGCATTCCCATTATTTTCGGGCAAAAAGGCAGAAATTCCCTGTATTTTGGAGCAAAATTGCAGAAATTCCCCTAATTTTGGGGCAAAAGGCAGAAATTCCCCATATTTTGGGGCAAAAAGGCAGAAATTCACCTTATTTTGGGGTAAAATTGCAGAAATTTTACATATTTCAGGGCAAAAAGGTAAAAATTTCCCTTATTTTGGGGCAAAATTGCAGAAATTTCACTTATTTCAGGGTAATAATCAGAAATTTCCCTTATTTTGGGACAGAAAAGACAGAAATTCCTTTTGTTTTGGGGGAAAAAGACAGAAATTCCACTTATTTAGAGGCTAAAGAGCCGAAATTCTTCTTATTTTGGAGCAAAAATGAAGAAATTTTCCTTTTTTATGGCAAAAACTTATGCATTTCCTCTATTTTCGGGCAAGATGCAGAAATTCCTTGTATTTTGAAGCAAAATTGCAGAAATTCCCCTAATTCTGGGGCAAAAAGGCAGAAATTCCCTATATGTTGGGGCAAAAAGACAGAAATTCTCCTTATTTTGGGGCAAAACTAAGAAATTCCTCTTATTTTGGGGCAAAATTCCAGAAATTTCCCTTATTTTGGGGCAAAATTGCAGAAATTTCACTTATTTTGGGGCAAAATTGCAGAAATTTCACTTATTTCAGGAAAAAAAGGCAGAAAATTCCTTATTTTAGGGCAAAAATGCAGAAATTCCCCTTATTTTGAGGTAAAAAGGCAGAAATTCCCCTTATTTGTGGGCAAAAAGGCAGAAATTTCCCTTATTTTGGGGCAAAAAAACAGAAATTCCCCTTATTTTGTGGCAAAAATGCAGAAATTTCTTTTATTTTGGGGCAAAATTGCAGAAATTTCACATATTTCAGGGCATAATTCAAAAATTCTTTTTATTTTGGGGCAAAAACAGAAATTCCGTTTATTTTTGGGTAAAAAGTAAGAAATTTCACTTATTTTTAGGTAAAAAGGCTGAAATTCCTCTTATTTTGGGACAAAAATGAAGACATTTCCCTTTTTTTTGAGGCAAAAGGTATACATTCCCCTTACTTTCGGGATAATAAGCAGAAATTCCCCGTATTTTGAAGCAAAATTGCAGAAATTATCTCAATTTTCGTCCAAAAAGGCAGAAATTCTCCTTATTTTGGGGCAAAAAGACAGAAAATCTCCTTTTTCGAAAGCAAACAGTTGGAAATTCCCCTTATTTTGGGGCAAAATTGAGAAATTTCCTTTACATTGGGGCAAAATTGAAAAAATTTCCCTTATTTTGGGGCAAAGTTGGAGAAATTTCACTTATTTCAGGGTAATAAGTCAGAAATTCCCCTTTTTTTGGGGCAAAAAAGACAGAAATTCCCTTTGTTTTGGGGGAAAAAGATAAAAATTCCACTTATTTAAAGGCAAAAAGGAAGAAATTCCACTTATTTTGGTGCAAAAATGAGAAATTTCCCTTTTTATGGCAAAAAGGTATGCATTCCCATTATTTTCGGGCAAAAAGGCAGAAATTCCCTGTATTTTGGAGCAAAATTGCAGAAATTCCCCTAATTTTGGGGCAAAAGGCAGAAATTCCCTTTATTTTGGGGCAAAAATCATAAATTCCCCTTATTTTGGGTCAAAATTCCAGAAATTTCCTTTATTTTGGGGCAAAATTGCAGGAATTTACCTTGTTTTGGGGCAAAATTGCAGAAATTTCACTTATTTCTGGTAAAAAGGCTGAAATTTCCTTTACTTTGGGGCAAAAAAGAAGAAATTCCTCTTATTTTGGGGCAAAATTTCAGAAATTTTACTTATTATGGGGAAAAATTGCAGAGATTTTCCTTATTTTAGGGCAAAATTGCAGAAATTTCACGTATTTTGGGCAAAATTGCAGAAATTTCACTTATTTCAGGGTAAAAAAGGAATTTTGTTATTTTGGGGCAAAAAGGCAGAAATTCCCCTTATTTTGAGGTAAAAAGGCTGAAATTCCTCTTATTTGGGGTCAAAAAGGCAGAAATATCCTTTATTTTGGGGCAAAATTGCAGAAATTTCACTTATTACAGGGTAATAAGTCACAAATTCCCCTTAATTTGGGGCAAAAAAGACAGAAATTCCCTTTGTTTTGGGGGAAAAAGAAGAAATTCCACTTATTTAGAGGCAAGAAGGCAGAAATTCCCCTTATTTTGCAGCAAAAATGAAGAAATTTCCCTTTTTATGGCAAAAAGGTATGCATTCCCATTATTTTCGGGCAAAAAGGCAGAAATTTCCCATATTTTGGGGCAAAATTGCAGAAATTCCCCTAAATTTGGGGCAAAAGGCAGAAATTCCATTTATTTTGGGGCAAAAATCATAAATTCCCCTTATTTTGGGACAGAATTCAAGAAATTTTTTTTTATTTTGGGGCAAAATTGCAGGAATTTACCTTATTATGGGGCAAAATTGCAGAAATTTTTCTTATTTGGGGCAAAATTGCAGAAATTTCACTTATTTTCAGGTAAAAAGGCTGAAATTTCCTTTATTTGGGGGCAAAAAGAAAGAAATTCCCCTTATTTTGAGGCAAAATTGCAGAAATTTCCCATATTATTGGGAAAAATTGCAGAAATTTTTCTTATTTTAGAGCAAAATAGCAGCAATTTACTTATTTCAGAGAAAAAAAGCAAAAATTTTTCTTATTTTGGGGCAAAAAGGCAGAAATTCCCATTATTTTGGGGCAAAAAATGAGAAATTCACCTTATTTTGAGGTAAAATTGCAGAAATTTCACAGATTTCAGGGCAAAAAAGTAGAAATTTCCTTTATTTTGGGGCAAAATTGCAGAAAATTCACTTATTTCAGGGTAATAAGTCAGAAATTCCCCTTATTTTGGGCCAAAAAAACCAGAAATTTCCTTTGTTTTGGGGGAAAAAGACAGAAATTCCACTTATTGAGAAGCATAAAGGCAGAAATTCCTTTTATTTTGGAGCAAAAATGAAGAAATTTCCCTTCTTTATGGCAAAAAGTTATGCATTCATCTTATTTTGGTGCAAAAAGGCAGAAATTCCCCGTATTTTGGAGCAAAATTGCAGAAATTCCCCTAATTGTGGTGCAAAAAAGCAGAAATTTTCTATATGTTGGGGCAAAAAGACAGAAATTCTCCTTATTTTGGGGCAAAACTCAGAAATTCCACTTATTTTGGGGCAATATTGCAGAAATTTCACTTACTTCAGGGAAAAAAGGCAGAAATTTTCCTTATTTTGGGGCAAAAAAGCAGAAATTCCTAATATTTTGTGGCAAAAATGCAGAAATTCTTCTTATTTTGAGGTAAAAAAGATGAAATTCCTCTTATTTGAGGGCAAAAAGGAAAAAATTTCCCTTATTTTGGGGCAAAATTGCAGAAACCTCACTTATTTCAGAGTAATAAGTTAGAAATTTTTCTAATTTTGGGGCAAAAAAGACAGAATATCCCTTTGTTTTGGGGAAAAAAAACAGAAATTCCACTTATTTAGAGCCAAAAAGCAGAAATTCCCATTATTTTGAAGCAAAAATGAAGAAATTTCCCTTTTTTAGGCAAAAAGTTATGCATTCTTCTTATTTTCGGGCAAAAAGGCAGAAATTCCTCGTATATTGGAGCAAAATTGCAAAAATTCCCCTAATTGTGGGGCAAAAATGCAGAAATTCCCTATATGTTGGGGCAAAAGACAGAAATTCTCCTTATATTGAGGCAAAACTCAGAAATTCCACTTATTTTGGGGCAAAATTCCAGAAATTTCCCTTATTCTGGGGCAAAATTGCAGAAATTTCACTTATTTTGGGCAAAATTGCAGAAATTTCACTTATTTCAGGGAAAAAAAGGAATTTTGTTATTTTGGGGCAAAAAGGCAGAAATTCCCCTTATTTTGAGGTAAAAAGGCTGAATTTCCCCTTATTTGGGGGCAAAAAGGCAGAAATATCTCTTATTTTGGGGCAAAATTGCAGAAATTTAACTTATAACAGGGTAATAAGTCAGAAATTCTTCTTAATTTGGGGCAAAAAAGACAGAAATTCCCTTTGTTTTAGGGGAAAAAGAAGAAATTGACTTATTTAGAGGCAAGAAGGCAGAAATTCCCCTTATTTTGGTGCAAAAATGAAGAAAAATCCATTTTATGGCAAAAAGGTATGCATTCCCATTATTTTCGGGCAAAAGGCAGAAATTCCCCATATTTTGGGGCAAAAAGGCAGAAATTCACCTTATTTTGGGGTAAAATTGCAGAAATTTTACATATTTCAGGGCAAAAAGGTAAAAATTTCCCTTATTTTGGGGCAAAATTGCAGAAATTTCACTTATTTCAGGGTAATAATCAGAAATTTCCCTTATTTTGGGACAGAAAAGACAGAAATTCCTTTTGTTTTGGGGGAAAAAGACAGAAATTCCACTTATTTAGAGGCTAAAGAGCCGAAATTCTTCTTATTTTGGAGCAAAAATGAAGAAATTTTCCTTTTTTATGGCAAAAACTTATGCATTTCCTCTATTTTCGGGCAAGATGCAGAAATTCCTTGTATTTTGAAGCAAAATTGCAGAAATTCCCCTAATTCTGGGGCAAAAAGGCAGAAATTCCCTATATGTTGGGGCAAAAAGACAGAAATTCTCCTTATTTTGGGGCAAAACTAAGAAATTCCCCTTATTTTGGGGCAAAATTCCAGAAATTTCCCTTATTTTGGGGCAAAATTGCAGAAATTTCACTTATTTTGGGGCAAAATTGCAGAAATTTCACTTATTTCAGGAAAAAAAGGCAGAAAATTCCTTATTTTAGGGCAAAAATGCAGAAATTCCCCTTATTTTGAGGTAAAAAGGCAGAAATTCCCCTTATTTGTGGGCAAAAAGGCAGAAATTTCCCTTATTTTGGGGCAAAAAAACAGAAATTCCCCTTATTTTGTGGCAAAAATGCAGAAATTTCTTTTATTTTGGGGTAAAATTGCAGAAATTTCAATTATTTCAGGGCATAATTCAAAAATTCCTTTTATTTTGGGGCAAAAAGACAGAAATTCCGTTTATTTTTGGGTAAAAAGTAAGAAATTTCACTTATTTTTAGGTAAAAAGGCTGAAATTCCTCTTATTTTGGGACAAAAATGAAGACATTTCTATTTTTTTGTGGCAAAAGGTATACATTTCCCTTACTTTCTGGATAATAAGCAGAAATTCCCCGTATTTTGAAGCAAAATTGCAGAAATTCTCTCAATTTTCGTGCAAAAAGGCAGAAATTCTCTTTATTTTGGAGCAAATAGACAGAAAATCTTCTTTTTCGGGAGCAAACAGTTAGAAATTCCCCTAATTTTGGGGCAAAATTGCAGAAATTTTATTTACATTGGGGCAAAATTGAAAAAATTCCCCTTATTTTGGGGCAAAGTTGGAGAAATTTCACTTATTTCAGGGTAATAAGTCAGAAATTCCCCTTTTTTGGGGGCAAAAAAGACAGAAATTCCCTTTGTTTTGGGGGAAAAAGACAGAAATTCCACTTATTTATAGGCAAAAAGGAAGAAATTCCACTTATTTTGGAGCAAAAATGAAGAAATTTCCCTTTTTATGGCAAAAAAGTATGCATTCCCATTATTTTCGGGCAAAAAGGCAGAAATTCCCTGTATTTTGGAGCAAAATTGCAGAAATTCCCCTAATTTTGGGGCAAAAGGCAGAAATTCCCTTTATTTTGGGGCAAAAATCATAAATTCCCCTTATTTTGGGGCAAAATTCCAGAAATTTCCTTTATTTTGGGGCAAAATTGCAGGAATTTACCTTGTTTTGGGGCAAAATTGCAGAAATTTCCATTATTAGGGGCAATATTGCAGAAATTTCACTTTTTTCTGGTAAAAAGGCTGAAATTTGCTTTACTTTGGGGCAAAAAGGAAGAAATTCCTCTTATTTTGGGGCAAAATTTCAGAAATTTCCCTTATTATGGAGAAAAATTGCAGAAATTTCCCTTATTTTACGGCAAAATTGCAGAAATTTCACTTATTTCAGAGAAAAAAAAGCAAAATTTTTTCTTATTTTTAAACAAAAAGGCAGAAATTCCCATTATTTTGGGGCAAAAAGGCAGAAATTCACCTTATTTTGGGGATAAATTGCAGAAATTTCAAATATTTCAGGGCAAAAAGGCAGAAATTTCCCTTATTTTGGGGCAAAATTGCAGAAATTTCCTTTACATTGGGGCAAAATTGAAAAAATGTCCCTTATTTTGGGGTAAAGTTGCAGAAATTTCACTTATTTCAGGGTAATAAGTCAGAAATTCCCCTTATTTTGGGGCAAAAAAGACAGAAATTTCCTTTGTTTTGGGGAAAAAAGACAGAAATTCCACTTATTTAAAGGCAAAAAGGAAGAAATTCCACTTATTTTGGAGCAAAAATGAAGAAATTTCCCTTTTTATGGCAAAAAGGTATGCATTCCCATTATTTTCGGGAAAAAAAGCAGAAATTCCCTGTATTTTGGAGCAAAATTGCAGAAATTCCCCTCCTTTTGGGGCAAAAGGCAGAAATTCCCTTTATTTTGAGGCAAAAATCATAAATTCCCCTTATTTTGGGGCAAAATTCCAGAAATTTCCTTTATTTTGGGGCAAAATTGCAGGAATTTACCTTGTTTTGGGGCAAAATTGCAGAAATTTCCATTATTTGGGGCAAAATTGCAGAAATTTCACTTATTTCAGGTAAAAGGCTGAAATTTCCTTTACTTTGGGGCAAAAAGCGAGAAATTCCTCTTATTTTGGGGCAAAATTTCAGAAATTTCCCTTATTATGGGGAAAAATTGCAGAAATTTCCCTTATTTTAGGGCAAAATTGCAGAAATTTCACTTATTTCAGAGAAAAAATGCAAAATTCTTTCTTATTTTGAA
Source organism: Micromys minutus (assembly GCF_963924665.1). Classification (NCBI taxonomy): domain Eukaryota; kingdom Metazoa; phylum Chordata; class Mammalia; order Rodentia; family Muridae; genus Micromys; species Micromys minutus. The sequence continues at coordinate 6,079,917 of NW_027667467.1, read as the reverse complement.
ACAAAAAGGCAGAAATTCCCATTATTTTGGGGCAAAAAGGCAGAAATTCACCTTATTTTGTGGTAAAATTGCAGAAATTTCACATATTTCAGGGCAAAAGGCAGAAATTTCCCTTATTTTGGGGCAAAATTGCAGAAATTTGTCTTATTTCAGGGTAATAAGTCAGAAATTCCCCTTATTTTGGTGAAAAATACAGAAGTTCCCTTTGTTTTGGGGGAAAAAGACAGAAATTCCACTTATTTAGAGGCTAAAAAGCCGAAATTCTTCTTATTTTGGAGCAAAAATGAAGAAATTTTTCTCGTTTATTTCAAAAAGTTATGCATTCCCCTTTTTTTCGGGCAAAAAGGCAGAAATTCCCTGTATTTTGGAGCAAAATTGCAGAAATTCCCCTAATTGTGGGGCAAAAAGGCAGAAATTCCCTATATGTTGGCGCGAAAACACAGAAATTCTCCTTATTTTGTGGCAAAACTCAGAAATCCCCCTTATTTTGGGGCAAAATTCCAGAAATTTCACTTATTTCAGGGTAAAAAAGGAATTTTGTTATTTTGGGGCAAAAAGGCAGAAATTCCCCTTATTTTGAGTTAAAAAGGCTGAAATTCCCCTTATTTGGGGTCAAAAAGGCAGAAATATCCTTTATTTTGGGGCAAAATTGCAGAAATTTCACTTATTACAGCGTAATAAGTCACAAATTCCCCTTAATTTGGGGTAAAAAAAGACAGAAATTCCCTTTGTTTTGGGGGAAAAAGAAGAAATTCCACTTATTTAGAGGCAAGAAGTCAGAAATTCCCCTTACTTTGGAGCAAAAATGAAGAAATTTCCCTTTTTATGGCAAAAAGGTATGCATTCCCAATATTTTCGGGCAAAAAGGCAGAAATTCCCGATATTTTGGGGCAATATTGCAGAAATTCCCCTAAATTTGGGGCAAAAGGCAGAAATTCTCTCTATTTTGGGGCAAAAATCATAAATTCCCCTTATTTTGGGGCAAAATTCAAGAAATTTCCATTATTTTGGGGCAAAATTGCAGGAATTTACCTTATTTTGGGGCAAAATTGCAGAAATTTTTCTTATTTGGGGCAAAATTGCAGAAATTTCACTTATTTTCAGGTAAAAAGGCTGAAATTTCCTTTAGTTTGGGGCAAAAAGGAAGAAATTCCCCTTATTTTGGGGCAAAATTGCAGAAATTTCCCTTATTATTGGGAAAAATTGCAGAAATTTTCCTTATTTTAGAGCAAAATTGCAGCAATTTCACTTATTTCAGAGAAAAAAAGCAAAAATTTTTCTTATTTTGTGGCAAAAATGCAGAAATTTCTTTTATTTTGGGGCAAAAATGAAGAAAATCCTTTTTTTGTGGGAAAAGGTATATATTCCTCATACTTTCGGGATTAATAGCAGAAATTCCCCGTATTTTGAAGCAAAATTGCAGAAATTCTCATAATTTTCAGGCAAAAAGGCAGAAATTCTCCTTATTTTGGGGCAAAAAGACAGAAAATCTCCTTTTTTCGGGAGCAAACAGTCAGAATTTCCCCTTATTTTGGGGCAAAATTGCAGAAATTTCGTTTACATTGGGGCAAAATTGCAGAAATTTTATTTTAGGGCAAAATTGCAGTAATTTCACTTATTTCAGGGTAATAAGTCAGTAATTTCCCTTATTTTGGGGCAAAAAAGACAGAAATTCCCTTTGTTTTGGGGGAAAAAGGCAGAAATTCCATTTATTTAGAGGCAAAAAGGCAGAAATTCCCCTTATTTTGGAGCAAAAATGAAGAAATTTCACTTTTTATGGCAAAAAGGTATGCATTCCCATTGTTTTCGGGCAAAAAGGCAGATATTCCCCGTATTTTGGAGCAAAATTGCAGAAATTCCCCTAATTTTGGGGCAAAAGGCAGAAATTCCCTATATTTTGGGGCAAAAATCAGAAATTCCTAATATTTTGGGGCAAAATTCCAGAAATTTCCTTTATTTTGGGGCAAAATTGCAGGAATTTACCTTATTTTGGTGCAAAATTGCAGAAATTTCTCTTATTTGAGGCAAAATTGCAGAAATTTCACTTATTTTCAGGTAAAAAGTCTGAAATTTTCTTTATTTTGGGGCAAAAAAAAGAAAATCCCCTTATTTTGGGGCAAAATTGCAGAAATATCCCTTATTATGGGGAAAAATTGCAGAAATTTCCCTTATTTTAGGACAAAATTGCAGAAATTTAACTTATTTCAGAGAAAAAAACAAAAATTTTTCTTATTTTGGGGCAAAAACTCAGAAATTCACCTTATTTTGAGGTAAAATTGCAGAAATTTCACATATTTCAGGGCAAAAAGGCAGAAATTTCCCTTATTTTGGGGCAAAATTGCAGAAACTTCACTTATATCAGGGAAAAAAGGCAGAAATTTTCCTTATTTTGGGGCAAAAATGCAGAAATTCCCCTTATTTTGAGGTAAAAAGGCTGAAATTCCCCTTATTTGGGGGCAAAAAGACAGAAATTCCCCTTATTTTGTGGCAAAAATGGAGAAATTTCTTTTATTTTGGGGCAAATTTGCAGAAATTTCACTTATTTCAGGGCATAATTCAAAAATTCCTTTTATTTTGGGGCAAAAAGACAGAAATTCTATTTATTTTGGGGTAAAAAGGCAGAAATTTCACTTATTTTGAGGTAAAAATGCAGAAATTCCTTTTTTGGGGGGCAAAAATGAAGAAATTTCCCTTTTTTGTGGCAAAAGGTATACATTTCTCTTACTTTCGGGATAAAAAGCAGAAATTCCTTGTATTTTGAAGCAAAATTGCATAAATTCTCTCAATTTTTGGGCAAAAAGGCAGAAATTCTTTTTATTTTGAGGCAAAATGACAGAGAATCTCCTTTTTCAGGAGCAAACAGTCAGAAATTTCCCATATTGTGGGGCAAAATTGCAGAAATTTTTTTTACATTGGGGAAAAATTGCAGAAATTTCCCTTATTTTAAGGCAAAATTGCAGAAATTTCACTCATTTCAGGTTAATAAGTCAGAAATTCCCCTTATTTTGGGGCAAAATTGCCAAAATTTCCTTTACATTGTGGCAAAATTGCAGAAATTTTTCTTATTTGTGGCAAAATTGCAGAAATTTCACTTATTTCAGGGTAATAAGTCAGAAATTCCCCTTATTTTGAGGCAAACAAGACAGAAATTCCCTTTGTTTTGGGGGAAAAAGACAGAAATTCCACTTATTTAGAGGCAAAAATGCAGAAATTCCCGTTATTTTGGAGCAAAAATGAAGAAATTTCCCTTTTTATGGCAAAAATGTATGCATTCCCATTATTTTCAGGCAAAAAGGCAGAAATTCCCTATATTTTGGAGCAAAATTGCAGAAATTATTCTAATTTTGGGGCAAAAGGCAGAAATTCCCCTTATTTTGGGGCAAAATTCCAGAAATTTCCTTTATTTTGGGGCAAAATTGCAGGAATTGACCTTATTTTGGGGAAAATTGCAGAAATTTCACTTATTTGGTGCAAAATTGCCGAAATTTTACTTATTTTCAGGTAAAAAGGCTGAAATTTCTTTTGGGGCAAATAGGGAGAAATTCCCCTTATTTTGGGGCAAAATTGCAGAAATTTCCCTTATTATGGGGAAAAATTGCACAAATATCCCTTATTTTAGGGCAAAATTGCAGAAATTTCACTTATTTCAGAGAAAAAAATCAAAATTTTTTCTTATTTTGGGGCAAAAATGTAGAATTTCCCATTATTTTGGGGCAAAAAGGCAGAAATTCACCTTATTTTGGGGTAAAATTGCAGAAATTTTACATATTTCAGGGCAAAAAGGTAAAAATTTCCCTTATTTTGGGGCAAAATTGCAGAAATTTCACTTATTTCATTGTAATAATCAGAAATTTCCCTTATTTTGGAACAGAAAAGACAGGAATTCCCTTTGTTTTGAGGGAAAAAGACAGAAATTCCAGTTATTTAGAGGCTAAAAAGCCGAAATTCTTCTTATTTTGGAGCAAAAATGAAGAAATTTTCCTTTTTTATGGCAAAAACTTATGCATTTCCTCTATTTTCGGGAAAAATGCAGAAATTCCTTGTATTTTGAAGCAAAATTGCAGAAATTCCCCTAATTCTGGGGCAAAAAGGCAGAAATTCCTTATATGTTGGGGCAAAATTCCAGAAATTTCCCTTATTTTGGGGCAAAATTGCAGAAATTTCACTTATTTTGTGGCAAAATTGCAGAAATTTCACTTATTTCAGGGCATAATTCAAAAATTCCTTTTATTTTGGGGCAAAAAAACAGAAATTCCATTTATTTTTTGGTAAAAAGTCAGAAATTTCACTTATTTTTAGGTAAAAAGGCTGAAATTCCTCTTATTTTGGGACAAAAATGAAGACATTTCCCTTTTTTTCTGGCAAAAGGTATACATTTCCCTTACTTTCTGGATAATAAGCAGAAATTCCCCGTATTTTGAAGCAAAATTGCAGAAATTCTCTCAATTTTTGTGCAAAAAGGCAGAAATTCTCCTTATTTTGGGGCAATAGACAGAAAATCTTCTTTTTCGGGAGCAAACAATTAGAAATTCCCCTAATTTTAAGGCAAAATTGCAGAAATTTCCTTTACATTGGGGCAAAATTGAAAAAATTTCCCTTATTTGGGGGCAAAGTTGCAGAAATTTCACTTATTTCAGGGTAATAAGTCAGAAATTCCCCTTTTTTGGGGGCAAAAAAGACAGATATTCCCTTTGTTTTGGGGGAAAAAGACAGAAATTCCACTTATTTAAAGGTAAAAAGGAAGAAATTCCACTTATTTTGGAGCAAAAATGAAGAAATTTCCCTTTTTATGGCAAAAAGGTATGCATTCCCATTATTTTCGGGCAAAAAGGCAGAAATTCCCTGTATTTTGGAGCAAAATTGCAGAAATTCCCCTAATTTTGGGGCAAAAGGCAGAAATACCCTTTATTTTGGGGCAAAAATCATAAATTCCCCTTATTTTGGGGCAAAATTCCAGAAATTTCCTTTATTTTGCGGCAAAATTGCAGGAATTTACCTTGTTTTGGGGCAAAATTGCAGAAATTTCCATTATTTGGGGCAAAATTGCAGAAATTTCACTTATTTCTAGTAAAAAGGCTGAAATTTCCTTTACTTTGGGGCAAAAAGGAAGAAATTCCTCTTATTTTGGGGCAAAATTTCAGAAATTTCCCTTATTATGGGGAAAAATTGCAGAAATTTCCCTTATTTTAGGGCAAAATTGCAGAAATTTCAATTATTTCAGAGAAAAAAAGCAAAATATTTTCTAATTTTGAAACAAAAAGGCAGAAATTCCCATTATTTTGGGGCAAAAAGGCAGAAATTCACCTTATTTTGGGGATAAATTGCAGAAATTTCACATATTTCAGGGCAAAAAGGCAGAAATTTCCCTTATTTTGGGGCAAAATTGCAGAAATTTCCTTTACATTCGGGCAAAATTGAAAAAATTTCCCTTATTTTGGGGTAAAGTTGCAGAAACTTCACTTATTTCAGGGTAATAAGTCTGAAATTCCCCTTATTTTGGGGCAAAAAAGACAGAAATTCCCTTTGTTTTGGGGTAAAAAGACAGAAATTCCACTTATTTAAAGGCAAAAAGGAAGAAATTCCACTTATTTTGGAGCAAAAATGAAGAAATTTCCCTTTTTATGGCAAAAAGGTATGCATTCCCATTATTTTCGGGCAAAAAAGCAGAAATTCCCTGTATTTTGGAGCAAAATTGCAGAAATTCCCCTTTTTTTGGGGCAAAAGCAGAAATTCCCTTTATTTTGGAGCAAAAATCATAAATTCCCCTTATTTTGGGGCAAAATTCCAGAAATTTCCTTTTTTTGGGGCAAAATTGCAGGAATTTACCTTGCTTTGGGGCAAAATTGCAGAAATTTCCATTATTTGGGTCAAAATTGCAGAAATTTCACTTATTTCAGGTAAAAAGTCTGAAATTTCCTTTACTTTGGGGCAAAAAGCGAGAAATTCCTCTTATTTTGGGGCAAAATTTCAGAAATTTCCCTTATTATGGGTAAAAATTGTAGAAGTTTCCCTTATTTTAGAGCAAAATTGCAGAAATTTCACTTATTTCAGAGAAAAAAAGCAAAATTTTTTCTTATTTTGAAACAAAAAGGCAGAAATTCCCATTATTTTGGGGCAAAAAGGCAGAAATTCACCTTATTTAGGGGTAAAATTGCAGAAATTTCACATATTTCAGGGCCAAAAGGCAGAAATTTCCCTTATTTTGGGGCAAAATTGCAGAAATTTCACTTATTTTAGGGTAAAAAGTCAGAAATTCCCCTTATTTTGGGGAAAAATACAGAAATTCCCTTTGTTTTGGGGGAAAAAGACAGAAATTCCACTTATTTAGAGGCTAAAAAGCCGAAATTCTTCTTATTTTGGAGCAAAAATGAAGAAATTTTCCTCGTTTATTTCAAAAAGTTATGCATTCCCCTTATTTTCGGGCAAAAGGGCAGAGATTCCCTGTATTTTGGAGCAAAATTGCAGAAATTCCCCTAATAGTGGGGCAAAAAGGCAGAAATTCCCTATATGTTGGGGCGAAAACACAGAAATTCTCCTTATTTTGGGGCAAAACTCAGAAATTCCCCTTATTTTGGGACAAAATTCCAGAAATTTCCCTTATTCTGGGGCAAAATTGCAGAAATATCACTTATTTTGGGCAAAATTGCAGAAATTTCACTTATTTCAGGGTAAAAAAGGAATTTTTTTATTTTGGGGCAAAAAGGCAGAAATTCCCTTTATTTTGAGGTAAAAAGGCTGAAATTCCCCTTATTTGGGGTCAAAAAGGCAGAAATATTCTTTATTTTGGGGCAAAATTGCAGAAATTTCACTTATTACAGGGTAATAAGTCACAAATTCCCCTTAATTTGGGGCAAAAAAGACAGAAATTCCCTTTGTTTTGGGGGAAAAAGAAGAAATTCCACTTATTTAGAGGCAAGAAGGCAGAAATTCCAATTATTTTGCAGCAAAAATGAAGAAATTTCCCTTTTTATGGCAAAAAGGTATGCATTCCCATTATTTTCGGGCAAAAAGGCAGAAATTTCCCATATTTTGGGGCAAAATTGCAGAAATTCCCCTAAATTTGGGGCAAAAGGCAGAAATTCCCTTTATTTTGGGGCAAAAATCATAAATTCCCCTTATTTTGGGGAAAAATTCAAGAAATGTCCTTTATTTTGGGGCAAAATTGCAGGAATTTACCTTATTATGGGGCAAAATTGCAGAAATTTTTCTTATTTGGGGCAAAATTGCAGAAATTTCACTTATTTTCAGGTAAAAAGGCTGAAATTTCCTTTAGTTTGGGGCCAAAAGGGAGAAATTCCCCTTATTTTGGAGCAAAATTGCAGAAATTTCCCTTATTATTGGGAAAAATTGCAGAAATTTTTCTTATTTTAGAGCAAAATTGCAGCAATTTCACTTATTTCAGAGAAAAAAAGCAAAAATTTTTCTGATTTTGGGGCAAAAAGGCAGAAATTCCTATTATTTTGGGGCAAAAAAGGAGAAATTCACCTTATTTTGAGGTAAAATTGCAGAAATTTAACAGATTTCAGGGAGAAAAAGCAGAAATTTCCCTTATTTTGGGGCAAAATTGCAGAAATTTCACTTATTTCAGGGTAATAAGTCAGAAATTCCCATTATTTTGTGCCAAAAAAAACCCAGAAATTCCCTTTGTTTTGGGGGAAAAAGACAGAAATTCCACTTATTGAGAAGCAAAAAGGCAGAAATTCCTTTTATTTTGGACCAAAAATGAAGAAATTTCCCTTTTTTATGGCAAAAAGTTATGCATTCCTTTTATTTTCGTGCAAAAAGGCAGAAATTCCCCGTATTTTGTAGCAAAATTGAAGAAATTCCCCTAATTGTGGTGCAAAAAGGCAGAAATTCCCTATATGTTGGGACAAAAAAAACAGAAATTCTCCTTATTTTGGGGCAAAACTCAGAAATTTCACTTATTTTGGGGCAATATTGCAGAAATTTTACTTACTTCAGGGAAAATAGGCAGAAATTTCCCTTATTTTAGGGCAAAAAGCAGAAATTCCTAATATTTTGTGGCAAAAATTCAGATAATCCCCTTAGTTTGAGGTAAAAACTGTGAAATTCCCCTTATTTGTGGGCAAAAAGGCAAAAATTTCCCTTATTTTGGGGCAAAATTGCAGAAACCTCACTTATTTCAGAGTAATAAGTCAGAAATTTTTCTTATTTTGGGGCAAAAAAGACAGAAAATCCCTTTGTTTTGGGGGAAAAAGACAGAAATTCCACCTATTTAGAGGCAAAAAAGCAGAAACTCCCCTTATTTTGAAGCAAAAATGAAGAAATTTCCCTTTTTTAAGGCAAAAAGGTATGCATTCTTATTATTTTCGCTCAAAAAGGCAGAAATTCTACATATATTGGAGCAAAATTGCAAAAATTCCCCTAATTGTGGGGCAAAAATGCAGAAATTCCCTATATGTTGGGGCAAAAGACGGAAATTCTTATTATTTCGGGGCAAAACTCAGAAATTCCACTTATTTTGGGGCAAAATTCCAGAAATTTCCCTTATTCTGGGGCAAAATTGCAGAAATATCATTTATTTTGTGCAAAATTGCAGAAATTTCACTTATTTCAGGGAAAAAAGGAATTTTGTTATTTTGGGGAAAAAAGGCAGAAATTCCCCTTATTTTGAGGTAAAAAGGCTGAAATTCCCCTTATTTGGGGGCAAAAAGGCAGAAATATCCCTTATTTTGTGGCAAAATTGCAGAAATTTTACTTATTACAGGGTAATAAGTCAGAAATTCCCCTTAATTTGGGGCAAAAAATACAGAAATTCCCTTTGTTTTGGGGTAAAAAGACAGAAATTCCACTTATTTAAAGGCAAAAAGGAAGAAATTCCACTTATTTTGGAGCAAAAATGAAGAAATTTCCCTTTTTATGGCAAAAAGGTATGCATTCCCATTATTTTCGGGCAAAAAAGCAGAAATTCCCTGTATTTTGGAGCAAAATTGCAGAAATTCCCCTCCTTTTGGGGCAAAAGCAGAAATTCCCTTTATTTTGGGGCAAAAATCATAAATTCCCTTTATATTGAGGCAAAATTCAAGAAATTTCCTTTATTTTGGGGCAAAATTGCAGGAATTTACCTTATTTTGGGGCAAAATTGCATAAATTTTTTTTATTTGGGGCAAAATTGCAGAAATTTCACTTATTTTCAGGTAAAAAGGCTGAAATTTCCTTTAGTTTGGGGCAAAAGGGGAGAAATTCCCCTTATTTTGGGGCAAAATTGCAGAAATTTCCCTTCTTATTGGGAAATATTGCAAAAATTTTCCTTATTTTAGAGCAAAATTGCAGCAATTTCACTTATTTCAGAGAAAAAAAGAAAAAAATTTTTCTTATTTTGGGGCAAAAAGGCAGAAATTCCCATTATTTTGGGGCAAAAATGCAGAAATTCACCTTATTTTGGGGTAAAATTGCAGTAATTTCACATATTTCAGGGCAAAAAGGCAAAAATTTCCCTTATTTTGGGGCAAAATTGCAGAAATTTCACTTATTTCGGGGTAATAAGTCAGAAATTCCCCTTATTTTGGGGCAAAATACAGAAATTCCCTTTGTTTTGGGGGAAAAAGACAGAAATTCCAGTTATTTAGAGGCAAAAAACAAAATTCTTCTTATTTTGGAGCAAAAATAAAGAAATTTTTCTCGTTTATGGCAAAAGGTTATGCATTCCCCTTATTTTTGGGCAAAAAGGCAGAAATTCCCTGTATTTTGGAGCAAAATTGTAGAAATTCTCATAATTGTGGGGCAAAAAGGCAGAAATTCCCTCTATGTTGGGGCAAAAACACAGAAATTCTCCTTATTTTGGGGCAAAACTCAGAAATTCCCCTTATTTTGGGGTAAAATTCCAGAAATTTCCCTTATTTTGGGGCAAAATTGCAGAAATTTCACTTATTTTGGGGCAAAATTGCAGAAATTTCACTTATTTTGGGGCAAAATTGCAGAAATTTCAATTATTTTTAAGGAAAAAAGCCAGAAATTTTTCTTATTTTGGGGCAAAAATGCAGAAATTTACTTTATTTTGAGGTAAAAATGCTGTAATTCCCCTTATTTGGGGGCAAAACGCAGAAATTTCCTTTATTTTGGGGCAAAGAGACAGAAATTCCCCTTATTTTGTGGCAAAAATGCAGAAATTTCTTTTATTTTGGGGCAAAATTGCAGAAATTTCACATATTTCAGGGCATAATTCAAAAATTCCTTTTATTTTTGGGCAAAATGACAGAAATTCTGTTTATTTTTGTGTAAAAAGGCAGAAATTTCACGTATTTTGAGGTAAAAAGGCAGAAATTGCTCTAATTTTGGGGCAAAAATGAAGAAATTTCCCTTTTTTGTGGCAAAAGGTATACATTCCCCTTACTTTCGGGATAAAAAGCAGAAATTCCCCGTATTTTGAAGCAAAATTGCAGAAATTCTCTCATTTGTCGGGCAAAAAGGCAGAAATTCTCCTTATTTTGTGGTAAAAAGAGAGAAAATCTCCTTTTTCGGGAGCAACCAGTCAGAAATTCCCCTAATTTTGGGGCAAAATTGCAGAAATTTCTTTTACATTGGGGCAAAATTGCAGAAATTTCCCTTATTTTGGGGCTAAATTGCAGAAATTTCACTTATTTAAGGGTAATAAGTCAAAAATTTCCTTTATTTTGAGGCAAAAAAGACAGAAAATCCCTTTGTTTTGGGGGAAAAAGACAGAAATTCCACATATTTAGAGGCAAAAAGGCAGAAATTCCCCTTTTTTTGGAGCAAAAATGAAGAAATTTCCCTTTTTATCGCAAAAATGTATGCATACCCATTATTTTCGGGCAAAAAGGCAGAAATTCCCCGTATTTTGGAGCAAAAGTGCAGAAATTCCCCTTATTTTTCTGCAAAAGGCAGAAATTCCCATTATTTTGGGGCAAAATTCCAGAAATTTCCTTTTTTTGGGGCAAAATTGCAGGAATTTACCTTATTTTGGGGCAAAATTGCAGAAATTTCCCTTATTTGGGGCAAAATTGCAGAAATTTCACTTATATTCAGGTAAAAAGGCTGAAATTTCCTTTGTTTTAGTGCAAAAAGGATGAAATTCCCCTTATTTGGGGGCAAAATTGCAGAAATTTTTCTTATTATGTGAAAAAATTGCAAAAATTTCCCTTATTTTAGGGCAAAACTGCAGAAATTTCACTTATTTCAGAGAAAAAAAGCAAAAATTTTTCTTATTTTGGGGCAAAAAGGCAGAAATTCCTCTTATTTTGAGGTAAAAAGGCTGAAATTCCCCTTATTTGGGGGCAAAAAGGCAGAAATATCCCTTATTTTGGGGCAAATTGCAGCAATTTCACTTATTACAGGGTAATAAGTCAGGAATTCCCCTTAATTTGGGGCAAAAAAGACAGAAATTCCCTTTGTTTTGGGGGAAAAAGAAGAAATTCCACTTATTTAGAGGCAAGAAGGCAGAAATTCCCCTTATTTTGGAGCAAAAATGAAGAAGTTTCCCTTTTTATGGCAAAATGTATGCATTCCCATTATTTTCGGGCAAAATAGCAGAAATTCCCCATATTTTGGGGCAAAATTGCAGAAATTCTCCTAAATTTGGGGCAAAAAGCTGAAATTCCCTTTATTTTGGGGCAAAAATCATAAATTCCCCTTATTTTGGGGCAAAATTCCAGAAATTTCCTTTATTTTGTGGCAAAATTGCAGGAATTTACCGTATCTTGGGGCAAAATTGCAGAAATTTTTCTTATTTGGGGCAAAATTGCAGAAATTTCACTTATTTTCAGGTAAAAATGCTGAAATTTCCTTTAGTTTGGGGAAAAGGGAGAAATTCCCCTTATTTTGGGGCAAAATTGCAGAAATTTCCCTTATTATTGGGAAAAATTGCAGAAATTTACTTTATTTTAGAGCAAAATTGCAGCAATTTCACTTATTTCAGAGAAAAAAAGCAAAAATTTTTCTTATTTTGGGGCAAAAAGGCAGAAATTCCCATTATTTTGGGGCAAAAAGGCAGAAATTGACCTTATTTTGGGGTAAAATTGCAGAAATTTCACATATTTTAGGGAAAACTGTAGAAATTTCCCTTATTTTGGCGCAAAATTGCAGAAATTTCACTTATTTCAGGGTAATAAGTCAGAAATTCCCCTTATTTTGGGGCAAAATACAGAAATTCCTTTGTTTTGGGGGAAAAAGACAGAAATTCCACTTATTTAGAGGCAAAGAAGCAGAAATTCTTCGTATTTTGGAGCAAAAATGAAGAATTTTTTCTCGTTTATGGCAAAAGGTTATCCATTCCCCTTATTTTTGGGCAAAAAGGCAGAAATTCCCTGTATTTTGGAGCAAAATTGCAGAAATTCCCCTAATTGTGGGGCAAAAAGGCAGAAATTCCCTATATGTTGGTGCAAAAACACAGAAATTCTCCTTATTTTGGGGCAAAACTCAGAAATTCCCCTTATTTTGGGGCAAAATTCCAGAAATTTCCCTTATTTTGGGGTAAAATTGCAGAAATTTCACTTATTTTGGGGCAAAATTGCAGAAATTTCAATTATTTTAAGGAAAAAAGCCAGAAATTTTTCTTATTTTGGTGCAAAAATGCAGAAATTCCCCTTATTTTGAGGTAAAATGCTGTAATTTCCCTTATTTGGGGGCAAAACGCAGAAATTTCCTTTATTTTGGGGCAAAGAGACCGAAATTCCCCTTATTTTGTGGCAAAAATGCAGAAATTTCTTTTATTTTGGGGCAAAATTGCAGAAATTTCACATATTTCAGGGCATAATTCAAAAATTCCTTTTATTTTGGGGCAAAATGACAGAAATTCCGTTTATTTTTGTGTAAAAAGGCAGAAATTTCACGTATTTTGAGGTAAAAAGGCAGAAATTGCTCTAATTTTGGGGCAAAAATGAAGAAATTTCCCTTTTTTGTGGCAAAAGGTATACATTCCCCTTACTTTCTGGATAAAAAGCAGAAATTCCCCGTATTTTGAAGCAAAATTGCAGAAATTCTCTCAATTTTCGGGCAAAAAGGCAGAAATTCTCCTTATTTTGGGGTAAAAAGACAGAAAATCTCCTTTTTCGGGAGCAAACAGTCAGAAATTCCCCTAATTTTGGGGCAAAATTGCAGAAATTTCCTTTACATTGGGGCAAAATTGCAGAAATTTCCCTTATTTTGGGGCTAAATTGCAGAAATTTCACTTATATAAGGGTAATAAGTCAGAAATTTCCCTTATTTTGAGGCAAAAAAGACAGAAAATCCCTTTGTTTTGGAGGAAAAAGACAAAAATTCCACATATTTAGAGGCAAAAAGGCAGAAATTCCCCTATTTTTGGAGCAAAAATGAAGAAATTTCCCTTTTTATGGCAAAACGGTATGCATACCCATTATTTTCGGGAAAAAAAGGCAGAAATTCCCCGTATTTTGGAGCAAAAGTGCAGAAATTCCCCTTATTTTTGGGCAAAAGGCAGAAATTCCCATTATTTTGGGGCAAAATTCCAGAAATTTCCTTTTTTGGGGGCAAAATTGCAGGAATTTAGCTTATTTTGGGGCAAATTGCAGAAATTTCCCTAATTTGGGGCAACATTGCAGAAATTTCACTTATTTTCAGGTAAAAAGGCTGAAATTTCCTTTGTTTTAGGGCAAAAAGAAAGAAATTCCCCTTATTTTGGGGCAAAATTGCAGAAATTTTTCTTATTATGTGAAAAAATTGCAAAAATTTCCTTTATTTTAGGGCAAAATTGCAGAAATTTCACTTATTTCAGAGAAAAAAAGCAAAAATTTATCTGATTTTTGGGGAAAAAAGGCAGAAATTCCCCTTATTTTGAGGTAAAAAGTCTGAAATTCCCCTTATTTGGGGGCAAAAAGGCAGAAATATCCCTTTTTTGGGGGCAAAATTGCAGCAATTTCACTTATTACAGGGTAATAAGTCAGAAATTCCCCTTAATTTAGGGCAAAAAATACAGAAATTCCCTTTGTTTTGGAGGAAAAAGAAGAAATTCCACTTATTTAGAGGCAAGAGGCAGAAGTTCCCCTTATTTTGGAGCAAAAATGAAGAAATTTCCCTTTTTATGGCAAAAAGGTATGCATTCCCATTATTTTTGGGCAAAAAGGCAGAAATTCCCATTATTTTGGGGCAAAATTCCAGAAATTTCCTTTTTTTGGGGCAAAATTGCAGGAATTTACCTTATTTTGGGGCAAAATTGCAGAAATTTCCCTTATTTGGGGCAAAATTGCAGAAATTACACTTATTTTCAGGTAAAAAGGCTGAAATTTCCTTTGTTTTAGGGCAAAAAGGAAGAAATTTCCCTTATTTTGGGGCTAAATTGCAGAAATTTTTCTTATTATGTGAAAAAATTGCAAAAATTTCCCTTATTTTAGGACAAAATTGCAGAAATTTCACTTATTTCAGAGAAAAAAAGCAAAAATTTTTCACATTTTGGGGCAAAAAGGTAGAAATTCCCCTTATTTTGAGGGAAAAAGGCTGAAATTCCCCTTATTTGGGGGCAAAAAGGCAGAAATATCCCTTATTTTGTGGCAAAATTGCAGAAATTTTACTTATTACAGGGTAATAAGTCAGAAATTCCCCTTAATTTGGGGCAAAAAATACAGAAATTCCCTTTGTTTTGGGGTAAAAAGACAGAAATTCCACTTATTTAAAGGCAAAAAGGAAGAAATTCCACTTATTTTGGAGCAAAAATGAAGAAATTTCCCTTTTTATGGCAAAAAGGTATGCATTCCCATTATTTTCGGGCAAAAAAGCAGAAATTCCCTGTATTTTGGAGCAAAATTGCAGAAATTCCCCTCCTTTTGGGGCAAAAGCAGAAATTCCCTTTATTTTGGGGCAAAAATCATAAATTCCCTTTATATTGAGGCAAAATTCAAGAAATTTCCTTTATTTTGGGGCAAAATTGCAGGAATTTACCTTATTTTGGGGCAAAATTGCAGAAATTTTTCTTATTCGGGGCAAAATTGCAGAAATTTCACTTATTTTCAGGTAAAAAGGCTGAAATTTCCTTTAGTTTGGGGCAAAAAGGGAGAAATTCTCCTTTTTTTGGGGTAAAATTGCAGAAATTTCCCTTATTATTGGGAAAAATTGCAGAAATTATCCTTATTTTAGGGCGAAACTTCAGTAATTTCACTTATTTCAGAAAAAAAAGCAAAAATTTTTCTTATTTTGGGACAAAAAGGCAGAAATTCCCATTATTTTGGGGCAAAAAGGCAGAAATTCACCTTATTTTGGGGTAAAATTGCAGAAATTTCACATATTTCAGGGCAAAAATGTAGAAATTTCTTTTATTTTGGGGCATAATTGCAGAAATTTCACTTATTTCAGGGTAATAAGTCAGAAATTCCCCTTAATTTGGGGCAAAAAAGACAGAAATTGCCTTTGTTTGTGGAAAAAAGAAGAAATTCCACTTATTTAGAGGCAAGAAGGCAGAAATTCCCCTTATTTTGGAGCAAAAATGAAGAAATTTCCCTTTTTATGGCAAAAAGGTATGCATTCTCATTATTATCGGGCAAAAAGGCAGAAATTCCCCATATTTTGGGGCAAAATTGCAGAAATTCCCCTAAATTTGGGGCAAAAGGCAGAAATTCCCTATATGTTGGGGCAAAAAAGACAGAAATTCCCTTTGTTTTGGAGGAAAAAGGCAGAAATTCCACTTATTTAGAGGCAAGAAGGCAGAAATTCCCCTTATTTTGGAGCAAAAATGAAGAAATTTCCCTTTTTATGGCAAAAAGGTATGCATTCCCATTATTTTCGGGCAAAAAGGCAGAAATTCCCCGTATTTTCGAGCAAAATTGCAGAAATTCCCCTAATTTTGGGGCAAAAGTCAGAAATTCCCTTTATTTTGGGGCAAAAATCAGAAATTCCTCTTATTTTGGGGCAGAATTCCAGAAATTTTTTTTTATTTTGGGGCAAAATTGCAGGAATTTATTTTATTTTGGGGCAAAATTGCAGAAATTTCACTTATTTTTAGGTAAAAAGGCTGAAATTTCCTTTATTTTGGGGTAAAAAGGAAGAAATTCCTTTTATTTTAAGGCAAAACTACAGAAATTTCCCTTATTATGGGGAAAAATTGCAAAAATTTCCTTTATTTTAGGGCAAAATTGCAGAAATTTCACTTATTTCAGAGAAAAAAAGCAAAAATTTTTCTTATTTTGGAGCAAAAATGAAGAAATATTTCTCGTTTATTTCAAAAATTATGCATTCCCCTTATTTTCGGGCTAAAAGGCAGAAATTCCCTGTATTTTGGAGCAAAATTGCAGAAATTCCCCTAATTGTGGGGCAAAAAGGCAGAAATTCCCTATATGTTGGGGCAAAAAAAAGAAATTCTCCTTATTTTGGGGCAAAACTCAGAAATTCCCCTTATTTTGGGGCAAAATTCCAGAAATTTTCTTTATTTTGGGGCAAAATTGAAGAAATTTCACTTATTTTGGGGCAAAATTGCAGAAATTTCACTTATTTTAGGGAAAAAAGGCAGAAATTTTCCTTATTTTGGGGCAAAAATGCAGAAATTCCCCTTATTTTGAGGTAAAAAGTCTGAAATTCTTTTTATTTGGAGGCAAAAAGGCAGAAATTTCCCTTATTTTGGGGCAAAAAGACAGAAATTCCCCTTATTTTGTGGCAAAAATGCAGAAATTTCTTTTATTTTGGGGCAAAAATGAAGAAAATCCTTTTTTTGTGAGAAAAGGTATACATTCCTCTTACTTTCGGGATTAAAAGTAGAAATTTCCTGTATTTTGAAGCAAAATTGCAGAAATTCTCATAATTTTCGGGCAAAAAGGCAGAAATTCTCCTTATTTTGGGGCAAAAAGACAGAAAATCTCTTTTTTTTGGGAGCAAACAGTCAGAATTTCCCCTTATTTTGGGGCAAAATTGCAGAAATTTCATTTACATTGGGGCAAAATTACAGAAATTTTCCTTATTTTGGGGCAAAATTGCAAAAATTTCACTTATTTCAAGGTAATAAATTATTAATTCCCCTTATTTTGGGGCAAAAAGACAGAAATTCCCATGTTTTGAGGGAAAAAGACAGAAATTCCATTTATTTAGAGGCAAAAGGCAGAAATTCCCCTTATTTTGGAGCAAAAATGAAGAAATTTCCCTTTTTATGGCAAAAAGTTATGCATTCCTATTATTTTCGGGCAAAAAGGCAGATATTCCCCGTATTTTGGAGCAAAATTGCAGAAATTCACCTAATTTTGGGGCAAAAGGCAGAAATTCCCTTTAGTTTGGGGCAAAAATCAGAAATTCCCCTTATTTTGGGGCAAAATTCCAGAAATTTCCTTTATTTTGGGGCAAAATTGCAGGAATTTACCTTATTTTGCTGCAAAATTGCAGAAATTTCTCTTATTTGAGGAAAAATTGCAGAAATTTCACTTATTTTCAGGTAAAAAGTCTGAAATTTTCTTTATTTTGGGGCAAAAAGGGAGAAAATCCCCTTATTTTGGGGCAAAATTGCAGAAATTTCTCTTATTATGGGAAAAAATTGCAGAAATTTCCCTTATTTTAGGGCAAAATTGCAGAAATTTCACTTATTTCAGAGAAAAAAACAAAAATTTTTCTTATTTTGGGGCAAAAACTCAGAAATTAACCTTATTTTGGGGTAAAATTACAGAAATTTCACATGTTTCAGGGCAAAAAGGCAGAAATTTCCCTTATTTTGGGGCAAAAATGCAGAAATTTCACTTATTTCAGGTTAATAAGTCAGAAATTCCCCTTATTTTGGGGCAAAATTGCCAAAATTTGCTTTACATTGTGGCAAAATTGCAAAAATCTCTCTTATTTTGTTGCAAAATTGCAGAAATTTCACTTATTTCAATTTAGTAAGTCAGAAATTCCCCTTATTTTGGGGCAAAAAAGACAGAAATTCCCTTTGTTTTGGGGGAAAAAGACAGAAATTCCACTTATTTAGAGGCAAAAGGCAGAAATTCCCATTATTTTGGAGCAAAAATGAGGAAATTTCCCTTTTTATGGCAAAAAAGTATGCATTCCCATTATTTTCAGACAAAAAGGCAAAAATTCCCTGTATTTTGGAGCAAAATTGCAGAAATATTTATAATTTTGGGGCAAAAGGCAGAAATTCCCCTTATTTTGGGTCAAAATTCCAGAAATTTCCTTTATTTTGGGGCAAAATTGCAGGAATTTACCTTATTTTGGGGCAAAATTGCAGAAATTTCACCTATTTGGTGCAAAATTGCAGAAATTTTACTTATTTTCAGGTATAAAGGCTGAAATTTCCTTTATTTTGGGGCAATATGGGAGAAATTCCCCTTATTTTGGGGCAAAATTGCAGAAATTTCCCTTATTATGGGGAAAAATTGCAGAAATTTCCCTTATTTTAGGGCAAAATTGCAGAAATTTCACTTATTTCAGAGAAAAAAAGCAAAAATTTTTCTTTTTTTGGGGCAAAAAGGTAGAAATTCCCATTATTTTGGGGCAAAAAGGCAGAAATTCACCTTATTTTGGGGTAAAATTGCAGAAATTTCACATATTTCAGAGCAAAAAGGTAGAAATTTCCCTTATTTTGGGGCAAAATTGCAGAAATTTCACTTATTTCAGGGTAATAAGTCAGAAATTTCCCTTATTTTGGGACAAAAAAGACAAGAATTCCCTTTGTTTTGGGGGAAAAAGACAGAAATTCCACTAATTTAGAGGCTAAAAAGCCGAAATTCTTCTTATTTTGGAGCAAAAATGAAGAAATTTTCCTTTTTTATAGCAAAAACTTATGCATTTCCTCTATTTTCGGGCAAAATGCAGAAATTACTTGTATTTTGGAGCAAAATTGCAGAAATTCCCCTAATTCTGGGGCAAAAAGGCAGAAATTCCCTATATGTTGAGGCAAAAAGACAGAAATTCTCCTTTTTTTGGGGCAAAACTCAGAAATTCCCCTTATTTTGGGGCAAAATTCCAGAAATTTCCCTTATTTTGGGGCAAAATTGCAGAAATTTCACTTATTTTGGGGCAAAATTGCAGAAATTTCACTTATTTCAGGGAAAAAAGGCAGAAATTTTCCTTATTTTAGGGCAAAAATGCAGAAATTCCCCTTATTTTGAGGTAAAAAGGCTGAAATTCCCCTTATTTGGGGGCAAAAAGGCAGAAATTTCCCTTATTTTGGGGCAAAAAAACACAAATTCTCCTTATTTTGTGGCAAAAATGCAGAAATTTTTTTTATTTTGGGGAAAAATTGCAGAAATTTCACATATTTCAGGGCATAATTCAAAAATTCCTTTTATTTTGGGGCAAAAAGACAGAAATTCCGTTTATTTTTGTTTAAAAAGGCAGAAATTTCACTTATTTTGAGGTAAAAAGGCAGAAATTGATCTAATTTTGGGGCAAAATGAAGAAATTTCCCTTTTTTGTGGCAAAAGGTATACATTCCCCTTACTTTCGGGATAATAAGCAGAAATTCCCCGTATTTTGAAGCAAAATTGCAGAAATTCTCTCAATTTTCGTGCAAAAAGTCAGAAATTCTCCTTCTTTTGGTGCAAAAAGACAGAAAATCTCCTTTTTCGGGAGCAAACAGATAGAAATTCCCCTTATTTTGGGGCAAAATTGCAAAAATTTCACTTATTTCAGGGTAATAAGTCAGAAATTCTTCTTATTTTGGTGAAAAATACAGAAATTCCCTTTGTTTTGGGGGAAAAAGACAGAAATTCCACTTATTTAGAGGCTAAAAAGCCGAAATTCTTCTTATTTTGGAGCAAAAATGAAGAAATTTTCCTCGTTTATTTCAAAAAGTTATGCATTCCCCTTTTTTTCGGGCAAAAAGGCAGAAATTCCCTGTATTTTGGAGCAAAATTGCAGAAATTCCCATAATTGTGGGGCAAAAAGGCAGAAATTCCCTATATGTTGGGGTGAAAACACAGAAATTCTCTTTATTTTGGGGCAAAATTCCAGAAATTTCCCTTATTCTGGGGCAAAATTGCAGAAATTTCACTTATTTTGAGCAAAATTGTAGAAATTTCTCTTATTTCAGGGAAAAAAAGGAATTTTGTTATTTTGGGGGCAAAAAGGCAGAAATTCCACTTATTTTGAGGTAAAAAGGCTGAAATTCCCCTTATTTGGGGGCAAAAAGGCAGAAATATCCCTTATTTTGGGGCAAAATTGCAGAAATTTCACTTATTACAGGGTAATAAGTCAGAAATTCCCCTTAATTTGGGGCAAAAAAGACAGAAGTTCCCTTTGTTTTGGGGGAAAAACAAGAAATTCCACTTATTTAGAGGCAAGAAGGCAGAAATTCCCCTTATTTTGGAGCAAAAATGAAGAAGTTTCCCTTTTTATGGCAAAAAGGTATGCATTCCCATTATTTTCGGGCAAAAAGGCAGAAATTCCCCTTATTTTGGGGCAAAATTCAAGAAATTTCCTTTATTTTGGGGCAAAATTGAAGGAATTTACCTTATTTTGGGGCAAAATTGCAGAAATTTTTCTTATTTGGTGCAAAATTGCAGAAATTTCACTTATTTTCAGGTAAAAAGGCTGAAATTTCCTTTAGTTTGGGGCAAAAAGGGAGAAATTCCCCTTATTTTTGGGCAAAATTGCAGAAATTTCCCTTATTATTGGGAAAAATTGCAAAAATTTTCCTTATTTTAGAGCAAAATTGCAGCAATTTTACTTATTTCAGAGAAAAAAACAAAAATTTTTCTTATTTTGGGGCAAAAAGGAAGAAATTCCCATTATTTTGGGGCAAAAAGGCAGAAATTTACCTTATTTTGTGGTAAAATTGCAGAAATTTCACATATTTCAGTGCAAAAAGGCAGAAATTTCCCTTATTTTGGGGCAAAATTGCAGAAATTTCACTTATTTCAGGGTAATAAGTCAGAAATTCCCCTTATTTTGGGGCAAAATACAGAAATTCCCTTTGTTTTGGGGGAAAAAGACAGAAATTCCACTTATTTAGAGGCAAAAAAGCAGACATTCTTCTTATTTTGGAGCAAAAATGAAGAGATTTTTCTCGTTTATGGCAAAAGGTTATGCATTCCCCTTATTTTTGGGCAAAAAGGCAGAAATTCCCTGTATTTTGGAGCAAAATTGCAGAAATTCCCCTAATTGTGGGGCAAAAAGGCAGAATTTCCCTATATGTTTGGGCAAAAACACAAAAATTCTCCTTATTTTGGGGCAAAACTCTGAAATTCCCCTTATTTTGGGGCAAAATTCCAGAAATTTCCCTTATTTTGGGGCAACATTGCAGAAATTTCACTAATTTGGGGCAAAATTGCAGAAATTTCAATTATTTTAAGGAAAAAAGCCAGAAATTTTTCTTACTTTGGGGAAAAAATGCAGAAATTCCCCTTATTTTGAGGTAAAAATGCTGTAATTCCCCTTATTTGGGGACAAAAAGGCAGAAATTTCCCTTATTTTGGGGCAAAGAGACCGAAATTCCCCTTATTTTGTGGCAAAAATGCAGAAATTTCTTTTATTTTGGGGCAAAATTGCAGAAATTTCACATATTTCAGGGCATAATTCAAAAATTCCTTTTATTTTGGGGCAAAATGACAGAAATTCCGTTTATTTTTGTGTAAAAAGGCAGAAATTTCACTTATTTTGAAGTAAAAAGGAAGAAATTGCTCTAATTTTGGGGCAAAAATGAAGAAATTTCCCTTTTTTGTGGCAAAAGGTATACATTCCCCTTACTTTCCGGATAAAAAGCAGAAATTCCCCGCATTTTGAAGCAAAATTGCAGAAATTCTCTCAATTTTCGGGCAAAAAGGCAGAAATTCTTATTTTTTGGTAAAAAGACAGAAAATCTCCTTTTTCGGGAGCAAACAGTCAGAAATTCCCCTTATTTTGGGGCAAAAAAGACAGAAATTTCCTTTGTTTTGGGGGAAAAAGACAGAAATTCCACTTATTTAGAGGCAAAAAAGCAGAAATTCTTATTTTGGAGCAAAAATGAAGAAATTTTTCTCGTTTATTTCAAAAATTATGCATTCCCCTTATTTTCGGGGTAAAAGGCAGAAATTCCCTGTATTTTGGAGCAAAATTGCATAAATTCCCCTAATTGTGGGGCAAAAAGGCAGAAATTCCCTATATGTTGGGGCAAAAAGAAAGAAATTCTCCTTATTTTGGGGCAAAACTCAGAAATTCCCCTTATTTTGGGGCAAAATTCCAGAAATTTCCCTTATTTTGGGGCAAAATTGAAGAAATTTCACTTATTTTGGGGCAAAATTGCAGAAATTTCACTTATTTTAGGGAAAAAAGCCAGAGATTTTCCTTATTTTGGGGCAAAAATGCAGAAATTCCCCTTATTTTGAGGTAAAAAGCCCGAAATTCTTCTTATTTGGAGGCAAAAAGGCAGAAATTTCCCTTATTTTGGGGCAAAAAGACAGAAATTCCCCTTATTTTGTGGCAAAAATGCAGAAATTTCTTTTATTTTGGGGCAAAAATGAAGAAAATCCTTTTTTTGTGAGAAAAGGTATACATTCCTCTTACTTTCGGGATTAAAAGAAGAAATTTCCCGTATTTTGAAGCAAAATTGCAGAAATTCTCATAATTTTTGGGCAAAAAGGCAGAAATTCTCCTTATTTTGGGTCAAAAAGACAGAAAATCTCCTTTTTTTGGGAGCAAACAGTCAGAATTTCTCCTTATTTTGGGGCAAAATTGCAGAAATTTCATTTACATTGGGGCAAAATTGCAGAAATTTTCCTTATTTTGGGGCAAAATTGCAGAAATTTCACTTATTTCAGGGTAATAAATCAGTAATTCCCCTTATTTTGGGGCAAAAAAGACAGAAATTCCCTTTGTTTTGGCGGCAAAAGACAGAAATTCCATTTATTTAGAGGCAAAAAGGCAGAAATTCCCCTTATTTTGGAGGAAAAAAGAAGAAATTTTTCTTTTTATGGCAAAAAGGTATGCATTCCCATTATTTTCGGGCAAAAAGGCAAACATTCCCCGTATTTTGGAGCAAAATTGCAGAAATTCCCCTAATTTTGGGGCAAAAGGCAGAAATTCCCTTTATTTTGGGGCAAAAATCAGAAATTCCCCTTATTTTGGGGCAAAATTCCAGAAATTTCCTTTATTTTCGAATAAAATTGCAGGAATTTACCTTATTTTGCTGCAAAATTGCAGAAATTTCACATATTTCAGGGCAAAAAGACTGAAATTTCCCTTATTTTGGGGCAAAAATGCAGAAATTTCACTTATATCAGGGAAAAAAGGCAGAAATTTTCCTTATTTTGTGGAAAAATGCAGAAATTCACCTTATTTTGAGGTAAAAAGGCTGAAATTCCCCTTATTTGGGGGCAAAAACACAGAAATTCCCCTTATTTTGTGGCACAAATGCAGAAATTTCTTTTATTTTGGGGCAAAATTGCAGAAATTTCACTTATTTCAGGGCATAATTCAAAAATTCCTTTTATTTTGGGGCAAAAAGACAGAAATTCTGTTTATTTTGGGGTAAAAAGGCAGAAATTTCACTTATTTTGAGGTAAAAAGGCAGAAATTCCTCTTTTTTGGGGGCAAAAATGAAGAAATTTCCCTTTTTTGTGGCAAAAGGTATACATTTCCCTTACTTTCGGGATAAAAAGCAGAAATTCCCCGTATTTTGAAGCAAAATTGCATAAATTCTCTCAATTTTTGGGCAAAAAGGCAGAAATTCTTTTTATTTTGAGGCAAAAAGACAGAAAATCTCCTTTTTCAGGAGCAAACAGTCAGAAATTCCCCATATTGTGGGGCAAAATTGCAGAATTTTTTTTTACATTGGGGCAAAATTGCAGAAATTTCCCTTATTTTAAGGCAAAATTGCAGAAATTTCACTTATTTCAGGTTAATAAGTCAGAAATTCCCCTTATTTTAGGGCAAAATTGCCAATATTTGCTTTACATTGGGGCAAAATTGAAGAAATTTCTCTTATTTTGTGGCAAAATTGCAGAAATTTCACTTATTTCAATTTAATAAGTCAGAAATTCCCCTTATTTTGGGGCAAACAAGACAGAAATTCCCTTTGTTTTGGGGGAAAAAGACAGAAATTCCACTTATTTAGAGGCAAAAAAGCAGAAATTCTTATTTTGGAGCAAAAATGAAGAAATTTTTCTCGTTTATTTCAAAAATTATGCATTCCCCTTATTTTCCGGGTAAAAGGCAGAAATTCCCTGTATTTTGGAGCAAAATTGCATAAATTCCCCTAATTGTGGGGCAAAAAGGCACAAATTCCCTATATGTTGGGGCAAAAAGAAAGAAATTCTCCTTATTTTGGGGCAAAACTCAGAAATTCCCCTTATTTTGGGGCAAAATTCCAGAAATTTCTCTTATTTTGGGGCAAAATTGAAGAAATTTCACTTATTTTGGGGCAAAATTGCAGAAATTTCACTTATTTTAGGGAAAAAAGCCAGAGATTTTCCTTATTTTGGGGCAAAAATGCAGAAATTCCCCTTATTTTGAGGTAAAAAGTCCGAAATTCTTCTTATTTGGAGGCAAAAAGGCAGAAATTTCCCTTATTTTGGGGCAAAAAGACAGAAATTCCCTTTTTTGTGGCAAAAATGCAGAAATTTCTTTTATTTTGGGGCAAAAATGAAGAAAATCCTTTTTTTGTGAGAAAAGGTATACATTCCTCTTACTTTCGGGATTAAAAGCAGAAATTTCCCGTATTTTGAACAAAATTGCAGAAATTCTCATAATTTTTGGGCAAAAAGGCAGAAATTCTCCTTATTTTGGGTCAAAAAGACAGAAAATCTCCTTTTTTTGGGAGCAAACAGTCAGAATTTCTCCTTATTTTGGGGCAAACTTGCAGAAATTTCGTTTACATTGGGGCAAAATTGCAGAAATTTTCCTTATTTTGGGGCAAAATTGCAGAAATTTCACTTATTTCAGGGTAATAAATCAGTAATTCCCCTTATTTTGGGGCAAAAAAGACAGAAATTCCCTTTGTTTTGGGGGCAAAAGACAGAAATTCCATTTATTTAGAGGCAAAAAGGCAGAAATTTTCCTTATTTTGGAGCAAAAATGAAGAAATTTCCCTTTTTATGGCAAAAAGGTATGCATTCCCATTATTTTCAGGCAAAAAGGCAGAAATTCCCTGTATTTTAGAGCAAAATTGCAGAAATTCTTCTAATTTTGGGGCAAAAGGCAGAAATTCCCCTTATTTTGGGGCAAAATTCCAGAAATTTTTTTTATTTTGGGGCAAAATTGCAGGAATTTACTATATTTTGGGTCAAAATTGCAGAAATTTCACCTATTTGGTGCAAAATTGCAGAAATTTTACTTATTTTCAGGTATAAAGCCTGAAATTTCCTTTATTTTGGGGCAATAAGGGAGAAATTCCCCTTATTTTGGGGCAAAATTGCAGAAATTTCCCTTATTATGGGGAAAAATTGCAGAAATTTCCCTTATTTTAGAGCAAAATTGCAGCAATTTTACTTATTTCAGAGAAAAAAAACAAAAATTTTTCTTATTTTGGGGCAAAAAGGCAGAAATTCCCATTATTTTGGGGCAAAAAGGCAGAAATTTACCTTATTTTGTGGTAAAATTGCAGAAATTTCACATATTTCAGGGCAAAAAGGCAGAAATTTCCCTTATTTTGGGGCAAAATTGCAGAAATTTCACTTATTTCAGGGTAATAAGTCAGAAATTCCCCTTATTTTGGGGCAAAATACAGAAATTCCCTTTGTTTTGGGGGAAAAAGACAGAAATACCACTTATTTAGAGGCAAAAAAGCAGAAATTCTTCTTATTTTGGAGCAAAAATGAAGAGATTTTTCTCGTTTATGGCAAAAGGTTATACATTCCCCTTATTTTTGGGCAAAAAGGCAGAAATTCCCTGTATTTTGGAGCAAAATTGCAGAAATTCCCCTAATTGTGGGGCAAAAAGGCAGAATTTCCCTATATGTTTGGGCAAAAACACAAAAATTCTCCTTATTTTGGGGCAAAACTCAGAAATTCCCCTTATTTTGGGGCAAAATTGCAGAAATTTCACATATTTCAGGGCATAATTCAAAAATTCCTTTTATTTTGGGGCAAAATGACAGAAATTCCGTTTATTTTTGTTTAAAAAGGCAGAAATTTCACTTATTTTGAGGTAAAAAGGCAGAAATTGCTCTAAGTTTGGGGCAAAATGAAGAAATTTCCCTTTTTTGTGGCAAAAAGTATACATTCCCCTTACTTTCGGGATAATAAGCAGAAATTCCCCGTATTTTGAATCAAAGTTGCAGAAATTCTCTCAATTTTCGTGCAAAAAGGCAGAAATTCTCCTTCTTTTAAGGCAAAAAGACAGAAAATCTCCTTTTTCGGGAGCAAACAGATAGAAATTCTCCTTATTTTCGGGAAAAATTGCAAAAATTTCACTTATTTCAGGGTAATAAGTCAGAAATTCCCCTTATTTTGGTGAAAAATACAGAAATTCCCGTTTGTTTTGAGAGAAAAAGACAGAAATTCCACTTATTTAGAGGCTAAAAAGCCGAAATTCTTCTTATTTTGGAGCAAAAATGAAGAAGTTTCCCTTTTTATGGCAAAAAGGTATGCATTCCCATTATTTTCGGGCAAAAAGGCAGAAATTCCCCATATTTTGGGGCAAAATTGCAGAAATTCCCCTAAATTTGGGGCAAAAGGCAGAAATTCCCTTTATTTTGGGGCAAAAATCATGAATTCCCCTTATTTTGAGGCAAAATTCAAGAAATTTCCTTTATTTTGGGGCAAAATTGCAGGAATTTACCTTATTTTGGGGAAAAATTGCAGAAATTTTTCTTATTTGGGGCAAAATTGCAGAAATTTCACTTATTTACAGGTAAAAAGGCTGCAATTTCCTTTAGTTTGGGGCAAAAAGGGAGAAATTCCCCTTATTTTTGGGGCAAAATTGCAGAAATTTCCCTTATTATTGGGAAAAATTGCAAAAATTTTCCTTATTTTAGAGCAAAATTGCAGCAATTTTACTTATTTCAGAGAAAAAAAAGCAAAAATTTTTCTTATTTTGGGGCATAAAGGCAGAAATTCCCATTATTTTGGGGCAAAATGAAGAAATTCACCTTATTTTGTGGTAAAATTGCAGAAATTTCACATATTTCAGGGCAAAAAGGCAGAAATTCCCCTTATTTTGGGGCAAAATACAGAAATTCCCTTTGTTTTGGGGGAAAAAGACAGAAATTCCACTTATTTAAAGGCAAAAAAGCACACATTCTTCTTATTTTGGAGCAAAAATGAAGAAATTTTTCTCGTTTATGGCAAAAGGTTATGCATTCCCCTTATTTTTGGGCAAAAAGGCAGAAATTCCCGGTATTTTGGAGCAAAATTGCAGAAATTCCCCTAATTGTGGGGCAAAAAAGCAGAAATTCCCTATATTTTGGGGCAAAAACACAGAAATTCTCCTTATTTTGGGGCAAAACTCAGAAATTCCCCTTATTTTGGGGCAAAATTCCAGAAATTTCTTTTATTTTGGGGCAAAATTGCAGAAATTTCACTAATTTGGTGCAAAATTGCAGAAATTTCAATTATTTTAAAGAAAAAAGCCAGAAATTTTTCTTATTTTGGGGCAAAAATGCAGAAATTCCCCTTATTTTGAGGTAAAAATGCTGTAATTCCCCTTATTTGGGGGCAAAAAGGCAGAAATTTCCCTTATTTTGGGGCAAAGAGACCGAAATTCCCCCTTATTTTGTGGCAAAAATGCAGAAATTTCTTTTATTTTGGGGCAAAATTGCAGAAATTTCACATATTTCAGGGCATAATTCAAAAATTCCTTTTATTTTGGGGAAAAATGACAGAAATTCCATTTTTTTGTGTAAAAAGGCAGAAATTTCACTTATTTTGAAGTAAAAAGGAAGAAATTGCTCTAATTTTGGGGCAAAAATGAAGAAATTTCCCTTTTTTGTGGCAAAAGGTATACATTCCCCTTACTTTCGGGATAATAAGCAGAAATTCCCCGTATTTTGAAGCAAAATTGCAGAAATTCTCTCAATTTTTGGGCAAAAAGGCAGAAATTCTCCTTATTTTTTGGTAAAGAAACAGAAAATCTCCTTTTTCGGGAGCAAACAGTCAGAAATTCCCCTAATTTTGGGGCAAAATTGCAGAAATTTCCTTTACATTGGGGCAAAATTGCAGAAATTTCCCTTATTTTGGGGCTAAATTGCAGAAATTTCACTTATTTCAGGGTAATAAGTCAGAAATTTCCCTTATTTTGAGGCAAAAAAAAGAGAAATTCCCTTTGTTTTGGGGGAAAAAGACAGAAATTCCACTTATATAGAGGCAAAAAGGAAGAAATTCCCTTTATTTTGGAGCAAAAATGAAGAAATTTCACTTTTTATGACAAAAAGGTATGCATTCCATTATTTTCGGGCAAAAAGGCAGAAACTCCCCGTATTTTGGAGCAAAAATGCAGAAATTCCCCTTATTTTTGGGCAAAAGGCAGAAATTCCGTTTATTTTGGGGCAAAAATCAGAAATTCCCATTATTTTGGGACAAAATTCCAGAAATTTCCTTTATTTTGGGGCAAAATTGCAGGAATTTACTTTATTTTGGGGCAAAATTGCAGAAATTTCCCTTATTTGGAGCAAAATTGCAGAAATTTCACTTATTTTCAGGTAAAAAGTCTGAAATTTCCTTTGTTTTGGGGCAAAAAGGAAGAAAATCCCCTTATTTTTGGGCAAAATTGCAGAAATTTTTCTTATTATGTAAAAAAATTGCAAAAATTTCCCTTATTTTAGGGCAAAATTGCAGAAATTTCACTTATTTCAGAGAAAAAAATCAAAAATTTTTCTTTTTTTGGGGCAAAAAGGCAGAAATTCCCATTAATTTGGAGCAAAAAGGCAGAAATTCACCTTATTTTGGGGTAAAATTGCAGAAATTTCACATATTTCAGGGCAAAAAGGTAGAAATTTCCCTTATTTTGGGGCAAAATTACAGAAATTTCACTTATTTCTGGGTAATAAGTCAGAAATTTCCCTTATTTTGGGACAAAAAAGACAGAAATTCCCTATGTTTTGGGGGAAAAAGACAGAAATTCCACTTATTTAGAGGCTAAAAAGCTGAAATTCTTCTTATTTTGGAGCAAAAATGAAGAAATTTTCCTCTTTTATGGCAAAAACTTATGCATTTCCTGTATTTTCGGGGAAAATGCAGAAATTCCCGGTATTTTGGAGCAAAATTCCAGAAATTTCCGTTATTTTGGGGCAAAATTGCAGAAATTTCACTTATTTTGGGGCAAAATTGCAGAAATTTCACTTATTTCAGGGAAAAAAGGCAGAAATTTTCCTTATTTTAGGGCAAAAATGCAGAAATTCCCCTTATTTTGAAGTAAAAAGGCTGAATTTCCCCTTATTTAAGGGCAAAAAGGCAGAAATTTCCCTTATTTTGGGGCAAAAAAACAGAAATTCTCCTTATTTTGTGGCAAAAATGCAGAAATTTCTTTTATTTTGGGGCAAAATTCCAGAAATTTCACATATTTCAGGGCAAAATCAAAAATTCCTTTTATTTTGGGGCAAAAAGACAGAAATTCCGTTTATTTTTGTGTAAAAAGGCAGAAATTTCACTTATTTTGAGGTAAAAAGGCTGAAATTCCTCTTATTTTGGGACAAAAATGAAGACATTTCCCTTTTTTTGTGGCAAAAGGTATACATTCCTCTTACTTTCAGGATAATAAACAGAAATTCCCCGTATTTTGAAGCAAAATTGCAGAAATTCTCTCAATTTTCGTGCAAAAAGGCAAAAATTCTCCTTATTTTGGGGCAAAACGACAGAAAATCTGCTTTTTCGGGAGCAAACAGTTAGAAATTCCCCTTATTTTGGGGCAAAATTGCAGAAATTTCCTTTACATTGGGGCAAAATTGAAAAAATTTCCCTTATTTTGGGGCAAAGTTGCAGAAATTTCACTTATTTCAGGGTAATAAGTAAGAAATTCCCCTTATTTTGGGGCAAAGAAGACAGAAATTCCCTTTGTTTTGGGGGAAAAAGACAGAAATTCCACTTATATAGAGGCAAAAAGGAAGAAATTCCCTTTATTTTGGAGCAAAAATGAAGAAATTTCACTTTTTATGACAAAAAGGTATGCATTCCATTACTTTCGGGCAAAAAGGCAGAAACTCCCCGTATTTTGGAGCAAAAATGCAGAAATTCTCCTTATTTTTGGGCAAAAGGCAGAAATTCCATTTATTTTGGGGCAAAAATCAGAAATTCCCATTATTTTGGGGCAAAATTCCAGAAATTTCCTTTATTTTGGGGCAAAATTGCAGGAATTTACCTTATTTTGGGGCAAAATTGCAGAAATTTCCCTTATTTGGAGCAAAATTGCAGAAATTTCACTTATTTTAAGGTAAAAAGTCTGAAATTTCCTTTGTTTTGGGGCAAAAAGGAAGATATTCCCCTTATTTTGGGGCAAAATTGCAGAAATTTTTCTTATTATGTAAAAAAATTGCAAAAATTTCCCTTATTTTAGGGCAAAATTGCAGAAATTTCACTTATTTCAGAGAAAAAAATCAAAAATTTTTCTTTTTGGGGGGCAAAAATGCAGAAATTCCCATTAATTTGGAGCAAAAAGGCAGAAATTCACCTTATTTTGGGGTAAAATTGCAGAAATTTCACATATTTCAGGGCAAAAAGGTAGAAATTTCCCGTATTTTGGGGCAAAATTACAGAAATTTCACTTATTTCAGGGTAATAAGTCAGAAATTTCCCTTATTTTGGGACAAAAAAGACAGAAATTCCCTATGTTTTGGGGGAAAAAGACAGAAATTCCACTTATTTAGAGGCTAAAAAGCCGAAATTCTTCTTGTTTTGGAGCAAAAATGAAGAAATTTTCCTCTTTTATGGCAAAAACTTATGCATTTCCTGTATTTTCGGGGAAAATGCAGAAATTCCCCGTATTTTGGAGCAAAATTCCAGAAATTTCCGTTATTTTGGGGCAAAATTGCAGAAATTTCACTTATTTTGGGGCAAAATTGCAGAAATTTCACTTATTTCAGGGAAAAAAGGCAGAAATTTTCCTTATTTTAGGGCAAAAATGCAGAAATTCCCCTTATTTTGAAGTAAAAAGGCTGAAATTCCCCTTATTTGGGGGCAAAAAGGCAGAAATTTCCCTTATTTTGGGGCAAAAAAACAGAAATTCTCCTTATTTTGTGGCAAAAATGCAGAAATTTCTTTTATTTTGAGGCAAAATTCCAGAAATTTCACATATTTCAGGGCATAATTCAAAAATTCCTTTTATTTTGGGGCAAAAAGACAGAAATTCCGTTTATTTTGGGGTAAAAAGGCAGAAATTTCACTTATTTTGAGGTAAAAAGGCTGAAATTCCTCTTATTTTGGGACAAAAATGAAGACATTTCCCTTTTTTTGTGGCAAAAGGTATACATTCCTCTTACTTTCAGGATAATAAACAGAAATTCCCCGTATTTTGAAGCAAAATTGCAGAAATTCTCTCAATTTTCGTGCAAAAAGGCAAAAATTCTCCTTATTTTGGGGCAAAACGACAGAAAATCTGCTTTTTCGGGAGCAAACAGTTAGAAATTCCCCTTATTTTGGGGCAAAATTGCAGAAATTTCCTTTACATTGGGGCAAAATTGAAAAAATTTCCCTTATTTTGGGGCAAAGTTGCAGAAATTTCACTTATTTCAGGGTAATAAGTAAGAAATTCCCCTTATTTTGGGGCAAAGAAGACAGAAATTCCCTTTGTTTTGGGGGAAAAAGACAGAAATTCCACTTATATAGAGGCAAAAAGGAAGAAATTCCCTTTATTTTGGAGCAAAAATGAAAAAATTTCACTTTTTATGACAAAAAGGTATGCATTCCATTATTTTCGGGCAAAAAGGCAGAAACTCCCCGTATTTTGGAGCAAAAATGCAG
Source organism: Micromys minutus (assembly GCF_963924665.1). Lineage (NCBI taxonomy): Eukaryota > Metazoa > Chordata > Mammalia > Rodentia > Muridae > Micromys > Micromys minutus. Next base: position 6,048,214 of record NW_027667467.1, on the reverse strand, counting down.
AAATTCTCTTTATTTTTGGGCAAAAGGCAGAAATTCCATTTATTTTGGGGCAAAAATCAGAAATTCCCATTATTTTGGGGCAAAATTCCAGAAATTTCCTTTATTTTGGGGCAAAATTGCAGGAATTTACCTTATTTTGGGGCAAAATTGCAGAAATTTCCCTTATTTGGAGCAAAATTGCAGAAATTTCACTTATTTTAAGGTAAAAAGTCTGAAATTTCCTTTGTTTTGGGGCAAAAAGGAAGAAATTCCCCTTATTTTGGGGCAAAATTGCAGAAATTTTTCTTATTATGTAAAAAAATTGCAAAAATTTCCCTTATTTTAGGGCAAAATTGCAGAAATTTCACTTATTTCAGAGAAAAAAATCAAAAATTTTTCTTTTTTGGGGGCAAAAAGGCAGAAATTCCCATTAATTTGGAGCAAAAAGGCAGAAATTCACCTTATTTTGGGGTAAAATTGCAGAAATTTCACATATTTCAGGGCAAAAAGGTAGAAATTTCCCGTATTTTGGGGCAAAATTACAGAAATTTCACTTATTTCAGGGTAATAAGTCAGAAATTTCCCTTATTTTGGGACAAAAAAGACAGAAATTCCCTATGTTTTGGGGGAAAAAGACAGAAATTCCACTTATTTAGAGGCTAAAAAGCCGAAATTCTTCTTGTTTTGGAGCAAAAATGAAGAAATTTTCCTCTTTTATGGCAAAAACTTATGCATTTCCTGTATTTTCGGGGAAAATGCAGAAATTCCCCGTATTTTGGAGCAAAATTCCAGAAATTTCCGTTATTTTGGGGCAAAATTGCAGAAATTTCACTTATTTTGGGGCAAAATTGCAGAAATTTCACTTATTTCAGGGAAAAAAGGCAGAAATTTTCCTTATTTTAGGGCAAAAATGCAGAAATTCCCCTTATTTTGAAGTAAAAAGGCTGAAATTCCCCTTATTTGGGGGCAAAAAGGCAGAAATTTCCCTTATTTTGGGGCAAAAAAACAGAAATTCTCCTTATTTTGTGGCAAAAATGCAGAAATTTCTTTTATTTTGGGGCAAAATTCCAGAAATTTCACATATTTCAGGGCATAATTCAAAAATTCCTTTTATTTTGGGGCAAAAAGACAGAAATTCCGTTTATTTTTGGGTAAAAAGGCAGAAATTTCACTTATTTTGAGGTAAAAAGGCTGAAATTCCTCTTATTTTGGGACAAAAATGAAGACATTTCCCTTTTTTTGTGGCAAAAGGTATACATTCCTCTTACTTTCAGGATAATAAACAGAAATTCCCCGTATTTTGAAGCAAAATTGCAGAAATTCTATCAATTTTCGTGCAAAAAGGCAAAAATTCTCCTTATTTTGGGGCAAAACGACAGAAAATCTGCTTTTTCGGGAGCAAACAGTTAGAAATTCCCCTTATTTGGGGGCAAAGAGGCAGAAATATCCCTTATTTTGGGGTAAAATTGCAGAAATTTCACTTATTACAGGGTAATAAGTGAGAAATTCCCCTTAATTTGGGGCAAAAAAGACAGAAATTCCCTTTGTTTTGGGGGAAAAAGAAGAAATTCCACTTATTTAGTGGCAAGAAGGCAGAAATTCCCCTTATTTTGGAGCAAAAATGAAGAAATTTCCCTTTTTATGGCAAAAAGGTATGCATTCCTATTATTTTTGGGCAAAAAGGCAGAAATTCCCAATATTTTGGGGCAAAATTGCAGAAATTCCCCTAAATTTGGGGCAAAAGGCAGAAATTCCCTTTATATTGGGGCAAAAATCATAAATTCCCCTTATTTTGGGGCAAAATTCAAGAAATTTCCTTTATTTTGGGGCAAAATTGCAGGAATTTACCTTATTTTGGGGCAAAATTGCAGAAATTTTTCTTATTTGGGGCAAAATTGCAGAAATTTCACTTCTTTTGAGAAAAAAAGGCTGAAATTTCCTTTAGTTTGGGGCAAAAAGGGAGAAATTCCCCTTATTTTGCGGCAAAATTGCTGAAATTTCCCTTATTATTGGGAAAAATTGCAGAAATTTTCCTTATTTTAGAGCAAAATTGCAGCAATTTCACTTATTTCGAAGAAAAAAAAGCAAAAATTTTTCTTATTTTGGGGCAAAAAGGCAGAAATTCCCATTATTTTGGGGTAAAAAGGCAGAAATTCACCTTATTTTGGGGTAAAATTGCAGAAATTTCACTTATTTTGGGGCAAAAAGGCAGAAATTTCCTTATTTTGGGGCAAAATTGCAGAAATTTCACTTATTTCAGGGTAATAATTCAGAAATTCCCCTTATTTTGGGGCAAAATACAGAAATTCACTTATTTTCAGGTAAAAAGGCTGAAATTTCCTTTGTTTTTGGGCAAAAAGGAAGAAATTCCCCTTATTTTGGGGCAAAATTGCAGAAATTTTTCTTATTATTTTATAAAAATTGCCAAAATTTCCCTTATTTTAGGGCAAAATTGCAGAAATTTCACTTATTTCAGGGTAATGAGTCAGAAATTCCACTTATTTCAGAGAAAAAAAGCAAAAGTTTTTCTTATGTTGGGGCAAAAAGGCAGAAATTCACATTATTTTGGGGCAAAAAAGCAGAAATTCACTTTATTTTGAGGTAAAATTGCAGAAATTTCACATATTTCATGGCAAAAAGGCAGAAATTTCCCTTATTTTGGGGAAAAATTGCAGAAATTTTTTTTATTTGGGGCAAAATTGCACAAATTTCACTTATTTTCAGGTAAAAAGGCTTAAATTTTCTTTAGTTTGCGGCAAAAAGGGAGAAATTCCTTTTATTTTGGGGCAAAATTGAAGAAATTTCCCTTATTATTGGAAAAAATTGCAGAAATTTTCCTTATTTAAAGCAAAATTGCAGCAATTTCACTTATTTCAGAGAAAAAAAGCAAAAATTTTTCTTATTTTGGGACAAAAAGGCAGAAATTCCCATTATTTTGGGGCAAAAAGGCAGAAATTCACCTTATTTTGGGGTAAAATTGCAGAAATTTCACATATTTCAGGGAAAAAGGCAGAAATTTCCTTTATTTTAAGGCAAAATTGCAGAAATTTCACTTATTTCAGGGTAATAAGTCAGAAATTCCCCTTATTTTGGGGCAAAATACAGAAATTTCCTTTGTTTTCGGGGAAAAACACAGAAATTCCACTTATTTGGAGGCAAAAAACAGAAATTCTTCTTATTTTGGAGCAAAAATGAAGATTTTTTCCTCGCTTATCGCAAAAGGTTATGCATTCCCCTTATTTTTGGGCAAAAAGGCAGAAATTCCCTGTATTTTGGAGCAAAATTGCAGAAATTCCCCTAATTGTGGGGCAAAAAGGCAGAAATTCCCTATATGTTGGGGCAAAAACACAGAAATTCTCCTTATTTTTGGGCAAAACTCAGAAATTCCCCTTATTTTGGGGCAAAATTCCAGAAATTTCCCTTATTTTGGGGCAAAATTGCAGAAATTTCACTTATTTTGGGGCAAAATTGCAGAAATTTCAATTATTTTGAGGAAAAAAGCCAGAGATTTTTCTTATTTTGGGGCAAAAATGCAGAAATTCCCCTTATTTTGGGGTAAAAATGCTGTAATTCCCCTTATTTGGGGGCAAAAATGCAGAAATTTCCATTATTTTGAGGCAAAGAGACAGAAATTCCCTTTATTTTGTGGCAAAAATGCAAAAATTTCTTTTATTTTGGGGCAAAATTGCAGAAATTTCACATATTTCAGGGCATAATTCAAAAATTCCTTTTATTTTGGGGCAAAATGACAGAAATTCCGTTTTTTGTGTAAAAAGGCAGAAATTTCACTTATTTTGAGGTAAAAAGGAAGAAATTGCTCTAATTTTGGGGCAAAAATGAAGAATTTTTTTTTTGTGGCAAAAGGTATATATTCCCCTTACTTTCGGGATAAAAAGCAGAAATTCTCCGTATTTTGAAGCAAAATTGCAGAAATTCTCTCAATTTTCGGGCAAAAAGGCAGAAATTCTCCTTATTTTGGGGTAAAAAGACAGAAAATCTCCTTTTTCGGGAGCAAACAGTCAGAAATTCCCCTAATTTTGGGGCAAAATTGCAGAAATTTCTTTTACATTGGGGCAAAATTGCAGAAATTTCCCTTATATTGGGGCGAAATTGCAGAAATTTCACATATTTCAGGGTAATAAGTCAGAAATTTCTTTTATTTTGAGGCAAAATAGACAGAAAATCCCTTTTTTTGGGGAAAAAAGACAGAAATTCCACTTATTTTTGGAGCAAAAATGAAGAAATTTCCCTTATTATGGCAAAAAGGTATGCATTCCCATTGATTTCGGGCAAAAGTGCAGAAATTCCCCTTATTTTTGGGCAAAAGGCAGAAATTCCCATTATTTTGAGGCAAAATTCCAGAAATTTTCTTTTTTTGGGGCAAAATTGCAGGAATTTACCTTATTTTGGTGCAAAATTGCAGAAATTTCCCTTTTTGGGGCAAAATTGCAGAAATTTCACTTATTTCAGAAAAAAAAAGCAAAAATTTTTCTTATTATGGGGCAAAAAGGCAGAAATTTCCCTTATTTTGAGGTAAAAATGCTGAAATTCCCTTTATTTGGGGGCAAAAAGGCCGAAATATCCCTTATTCTGGGCAAAATTGCAGAAATTTCACTTATTACAGGGTAATAAGTCAGAAATTCCCCTTAATTTGGGGCAAAAAAGACAGAAATTCCCTTTGTTTTGGGGGAAAAAGAAGAAATTCCACTAATTTAGAGGCAAGAAGGCAGAAATTCCCCTTATTTTGGAGCAAAAATGAAGAAATTTCCCTTTTCATGGCAAAAAGGTATGCAATCCATTATTTACGGGCAAAAAGGCAGAAATTCCCCATATTTTGGGGCATAATTGCAGAAATTCCCGTAAATTTGGGGCAAAAAACAAAAATTCCCTTTATTTTGAAGCAAAAATCATAAATTCCCCTTATTTTGGGGCAAAATACAAGAAATTTCCTTTATTTTGGGGCAAAATTGCAGGAATTTACCTTATTTTGGGGCAAAATTGTAGAAATTTTTCTTATTTGGGGAAAAATTGCAGAAATTTCACTACTTTTGAGAAAAAAAGGCTGAAATTTCCTTTAGTTTGGGGCAAAAAAGAGAAATTCCTTTTATTTTGCGGCAAAATTGCAGCAATTTCACTTATTTCAGAGAAAAAAAGCAAAAATTTTTCTTATTATGGGGCAAAAAGGCAGAAATTCCCATTATTTTGGGGCAAAAAGGCAGAAATTCACCTTATTTTGGGGTAAAATTGCAGAAATTTCACATATTTCAGGGCAAAAAGGCAGAAATTTCCGTTATTTTGGGGCAAAATTGCAGAAATTTTACTTATTTCAGGGTAATAATTCAGAAATTCCCCTTATTTTGGGGCAAAATACAGAAATTCCCTTTGTTTTGGGGGAAAAAGACAGAAATTCCACTTATTTTGAGTCAAAAAGCAGAAATTCTTTTTATTTTGGAGCAAAAATAAAGAAATTTTCCTCGTTTATGGCAAAAGGTTATGCATTCCCCTTATTATTGGGCAAAAAGCAGAAATTCCCTGTATTTTGGAGCAAAATATCAGAAATTCCCCTAATTGTGAAGCAAAAAGGCAGAAATTCCCTATATGTTGGGGCAAAAACACAGAAATTCTCCTTATTTTGGGGCAAAACTCAGAAATTTCCCTTATTTTGGGGCAAAATTCCAGAAATTTCCCTTATTTTGGGGCAAAATTGCAGAAATTTCATTTTTTGGGGGCAAAATTGCAGGAATTTACCTTATTTTGGGGCAAAATTGCAGAAATTTCTTTTATTTGGAGCAAAATTGCAGATGTTTCACTTATTTTCAGGTAAAAAGGCTGAAATTTCCTTTGTTTTGGGGCAAAAAGGAAGAAATTCCCCTTATTTTGGGGCAAAATTGCAGAAATTTTTCTTATGTGAAAAAATTTCAAAAATTTCCCTTATTTTAGGGCAAAATTGCAGAAATTTCACTTATTTCAGAGGGAAAAAATCAAAAATTTTTCTTATTTTGGGACAAAACGGCAGAAATTCCCATTATTTTGGGGCAAAAAAGCAGAAATTCACCTTATTTTGAGGTAAAATTGCAGAAATTTCACATATTTCAGGGAAAAAAGGCAGAAATTTCCCTTATTTTCGGGCAAAATTGAAGAAATTTCACTTATTTCTGGGTAATAAGTCAGAAATTCCCCTTATTTTTTGGCAAAAAAGACAGAAATTCCCTTTGTTTTGGGAACAAAAGACAGAAATTCCACTTATTGAGAAGCAAAAAGGCAGAAATTCCCCTTATTTTGGAGCAAAAATGAAGAAATTTCTCTTTTTTATTGCAAAAAGTTATGCATTCCCCTTATTTTCATGCAAAAAGGCAGAAATTCCCTGTATTTTGGAGCAAAATTGCAGAAATTCCCCTAATTGTGGGGCAAAAAGGCAGAAATTTCCTATATGTTGGGGCAAAAAGACAGAAATTCTCCTTATTTTGGGGCAAAACTCAGAAATTCCACATATTTTGGGGCAAAATTGCAGAAAGTTCACTTACTTCAGAGAAAAAAGGAAGAAATTTTCTTTATTTTAGGGCAAAAATGTAGAAATTCGTAATATTTTGTGGCAAAAATGCAGAAATTCCCATTATTTTGAGGTAAAAAGGGTGAAATTCCCCTTATTTGTGGGCAAAAAGGCAAAAATTTCCCTTATTTTGGGGCAAAATTGCAGAACCTTCACTTATTTCAGAGTAATAAGTCAGAAATTTTTCTTATTTTGTGGTAAAAAAGACAGAAAATCCCTTTGTTTTGGGGAAAAAAACAGAAATTCCACTTATTTAGAGGCAAAAAAGCAGAAATTCCCCTTATTTTGAAGCAAAAATGAAGAAATTTCCCTTTTTTAAGGAAAAAAGTTATGCATTCTTCTTATTTTCGGGCAAAAAGGCAGAAATACCCCGTATTTTGGAGCAAAATTGCAAAAATTCCCCTAATTGTGGGGCAAAAATGCAGAAATTCCCTATATGTTGGGGCAAAAGACAGAAATTCTCCTTATTTTGGGGCAAAACTCAGAAATTCCACATATTTTGGGGCAAAATTGCAGAAATTTCACTTACTTCAGAGAAAAAAGGCAGAAATTTTCTTTATTTTAGGGCAAAAATGTAGAAATTCGTAATATTTTGTGGCAAAAATGCAGAAATTCCCATTATTTTGAGGTAAAAAGGGTGAAATTCCCCTTATTTGTGGGCAAAAAGGCAAAAATTTCCCTTATTTTGGGGCAAAATTGCAGAACCTTCACTTATTTCAGAGTAATAAGTCAGAAATTTTTCTTATTTTTGGGGTAAAAAAGACAGAAAATCCCTTTGTTTTGGGGAAAAAAGACAGAAATTCTACTTATTTAGAGGCAAAAAAGCAGAAATTCCGCTTATTTTGAAGCAAAAATTAAGAAATTTCCCTTTTTTAAGGAAAAAAGTTATGCATTCTTCTTATTTTCGGGCAAAAAGGCAGAAATTCCCCGTATTTTGGAGCAAAATTGCAAAAATTCCCCTAATTGTGGGGCAAAAATGCAGAAATTCCCTATATGTTGGGGCAAAAGACAGAAATTCTCCTTATTTTGGGGCAAAACTCAGAAATTCCACTTATTTTGGGGCAAAATTCCAGAAATTTCCCTTATTCTGGGGCAAAATTGCAGAAATTTCACTTATTTTGGGCAAAATTGCAGAAATTTCACTTATTTCAGGGAAAAAAGAAATTTTGTTATTTTGGGGCAAAAAGGCAAAAATTCCTTTTATTTTGAGGTAAAAAGGCTGAAATATCCCTTATTTGGGGGCAAAAAGGCAGAAATATCCCTTATTTTGAGGCAAAATTGCAGAAATTTCACTTATTACAGGGTAATAAGTCAGAAATTCCCCTTAATTTGTGGCAAAAAAGACAGAAATTCTCTTTGTTTTGGGGGAAAAAGAAGAAATTCAACTTATTTAGAGGCAAGAAGGCAGAAATTCCCCTTATTTTAGAGCAAAAATGAAGAAATTTCCCTTTTTATGGCAAAAAGGTATACATTCCCATTATTTTCGGGCAAAAAGGCAGATTCCCCGTATTTTGGAGCAAAATTGCAGAAATTCCCCTAAATTTGGGGCAAAAGGAAGAAATTTTCTTTATTTTGGGGCAAAAATCAGAAATACCCCTTATTTTGGGGCAAAATTCAAGAAATTTCCTTTATTTTGGCGCAAAATTGCAGGAATTTACCTTATTTTGGGGCAAAATTGAAGAAATTTTCTTATTTGGGGCAAAATTGCAGAAATTTCACTTATTTTCAGGTAAAAAGGCTGAAATTTCCTTTATTTTGGGGCCAAAAGGGAGAAATTCCCCTTATTTTGGGGTAAAATTTCAGAATTTTCCCTTATTATTGGGAAAAATTGCAGAAATTTTCCTTATTTTAGGGCAAAATTGCAGCAATTTCACTTATTTCAGAGAAAGAAAGCAAAAATTTTTCTCTTTTTGAGGCAAAAATGCAGAAATTCCCATTATTTTGGGGCAAAAAGGCAGAAATTTACTTTATTTTGGGGTAAAATTGCAGAAATTAAACATATTTCAGGGCAAAAGGCAGAAATTTCCCTTATTTTGGGGCAAAATTGCAGAAATTTCACTTATTTCAGGGTAATAAGACAGAAATTCCCCTTATTTTGGGGCAAAATACAGAAATTCCCTTTTTTGGGGGGAAAAAGACAGAAATTCCACTTATTTAGAGGCAAAAGAGCAGAAATTCTCCTTATTTTGGGGCAAAGCTCAGAAATTCCACTTATTTTGGGGCAAAATTCCAGAAATTTCCCTTATTCTGGGGCAAAATTGCAAAAATTTCACTTATTTTGGGCAAAATTGCAGAAATTTCACTTATTTCAGGAAAAAAAGGAATTTTGTTATTTTGGGGCAAAAAGGCAAAAATTCCTTTTATTTTGAGGTAAAAAGGCTGAAATTCCCCTTATTTGGGGACAAAAAGGCAGAAATATCCCTTATTTTGAGGCAAAATTGCAGAAATTTCACTTATTACAGGGTAATAAGTCAGAAATTCCCCTTAATTTGTGGCAAAAAAGACAGAAATTCTCTTTGTTTTGGGGGAAAAAGAAGAAATTCCACTTATTTAGAGGCAAGAAGGCAGAAATTCCCCTTATTTTGGAGCAAAAATGAAGAAATTTCCCTTTTTATGGCAAAAAGGTATGCATTCCCATTATTTTCGGGCAAAAAGGCAGATTCCCAGTATTTTGGAGCAAAATTGTAGAAATTCCCCTAAATTTGGGGCAAAAGGAAGAAATTCCCTTTATTTTGGGGCAAAAATCAGAAATACCCCTTATTTTGGGGCAAAATTCAAGAAATTTCCTTTATTTTGGCGCAAAATTGCAGGAATTTACCTTATTTTGGGGCAAAATTGAAGAAATTTTTCTTATTTGGGGCAAAATTGCAGAAATTTTACTTATTTTCAGGTAAAAAGGCTGAAATTTCCTTTATTTTGGGGCCAAAAGGGAGAAATTCCCCTTATTTTGGGGTAAAATTTCAGAAATTTCCCTTATTATTGTGAAAAATTGCAGAAATTTTCCTTATTTTAGGGCAAAATTGCAGCAATTTCACTTATTTCAGAGAAAGAAAGCAAAAATTTTTCTCTTTTTGAGGCAAAAATGCAGAAATTCCCATTATTTTGGGGCCAAAAGGCAGAAATTTACTTTATTTTGGGGTAAAATTGCAGAAATTAAACATATTTCAGGGCAAAAGGCAGAAATTTCCTATATTTTGGGGCAAAATTGCAGAAATTTCACTATTTCAGGGTAATAAGACAGAAATTCCCATTATTTTGGGGCAAAATACAGAAATTCCCTTTTTTTGGGGGGAAAAAGACAGAAATTCCACTTATTTAGAGGCAAAAGAGCAGAAATTCTCCTTATTTTGGGGCAAAACTCAGAAATTCCACTTATTTTGGGGCAAAATTCCAGAAATTTCTCATATTCTGGGGCAAAATTGCAAAAATTTCACTTATTTTGGGCAAAATTGCAGAAATTTCACTTATTTCAGGAAAAAAAGGAATTTTGTTATTTTGGGGCAAAAAGGCAAAAATTCCTTTTATTTTGAGGTAAAAAGGCTGAAATTCCCCTTATTTGGGGACAAAAAGGCAGAAATATCCCTTATTTTGAGGCAAAATTGCAGAAATTTCACTTATTACAGGGTAATAAGTCAGAAATTCCCCTTAATTTGTGGCAAAAAGACAGAAATTCTCTTTGTTTTGGGGGAAAAAGAAGAAATTCCACTTATTTAGAGGCAAGAAGGCAGAAATTCCCCTTATTTTGGAGCAAAAATGAAGAAATTTCCCTTTTTATGGCAAAAAGGTATGCATTCCCATTATTTTCGGGCAAAAAGGCAGATTCCCAGTATTTTGGAGCAAAATTGTAGAAATTCCCCTAAATTTGGGGCAAAAGGAAGAAATTCCCTTTATTTTGGGGCAAAAATCAGAAATACCCCTTATTTTGGGGAAAAATTCAAGAAATTTCTTTTATTTTGGCGCAAAATTGCAGGAATTTACCTTATTTTGGGGCAAAATTGAAGAAATTTTTCTTATTTGGGGCAAAATTGCAGAAATTTCACTTATTTTCAGGTAAAAAGTCTGAAATTTCCTTTATTTTGGGGCCAAAAGGGAGAAATTCCCCTTATTTTGTTGTAAAATTTCAGAAATTTCCCTTATTATTGGGAAAAATTGCAGAAATTTTCCTTATTTTAGGGCAAAATTGCAGCAATTTCACTTATTTCAGAGAAAAAAAGCAAAAATTTTTCTCTTTTTGGGGCAAAAAGGCAGAAATTCCCATTATTTTGGGGCAAAAAGGCAGAAATTCACTTTATTTTGGGGTAAAATTGCAGAAATTTCACATATTTCAGGGCAAAAAGGCAGAAATTTCTTTTATTTTGGGGCAAAATTGCAGAAATTTCACTTATTTCAGGGTAATAAGTCAGAAATTCCCCTTATTTTGGGGCAAAATACAGAAATTCCCTTTGTTTGGGAGAAAAAGACAGAAATTCCACTTATTTAGAGGCAAAAAAGCAGAAATTCTTCTTATATTGGAGCAAAAATGAAGAAATTTTCTTCGTTTATGGCAAAAGGTTATGCATTCCCCTTATTTTTGGGCAAAAAAGCAGAAATTCACTGTATTTTGGTGCAAAATTGCAGAAATTCCCCTAATTGTGGGGCAAAAAGGCAGAAATTCCCTATATGTTGGGCCAAAAACACAGAAATTCTCCTTATTTTGGGGCAAAACTCAGAAATTCCCCTTCTTTTGGGGCAAAATTCCAGAAATTTCCCTTATTTTGGGGCAAAATTGCAGAAATTTCATTTTTTGGGGCAAAATTGCAGGAATTTACCTTATTTTGGGGCACAATTGCAGAAATTTCTTTTATTTGGGGCAAAATTGCAGAAATTTCACTTATTTTCAGGTAAAAAGGCTGAAATTTCCTTTGTTTTGGGGCAAAAAGGAAGAAATTCCCCTTATTTTGGGGCAAAATTGCAGAAATTTTTCTTATGTGAAAAAATTTCAAAAATTTCCCTTATTTTAGGGCAAAATTGCAGAAATTTCACTTATTTCAGAGAAAAAAAGCAAAAATTTTTCTTATTTTGGGTCAAAAAGGCAGAAATTCCCATTATTTTGGGGCAAAAAAACAGAAATTCACCTTATTTTGAGGTAAAATTGCAGAAAATTCACATATTTAATGGAAAAAAGGCAGAAATTTCCCTTATTTTCGGGCAAAATTGAAGAAATTTCACTTATTTCTGGGTGTTAAGTCAGAAATTCCCCTTATTTTTTGGCAAAAAAGACAGAAATTCCCTTTGTTTTGGGAACAAAAGACAGAAATTCCACTTATTGAGAAGCAAAAAGGCAGAAATTCCCCTTATTTTGGAGCAAAAATGAAGAAATTTCCCTTTTTTATGGCAAAAAGTTATGCATTCCCCTTATTTTCGTGCAAAAAGGCAGAAATTCCCTGTATTTTGGAGCAAAATTGCAGAAATTCCCCTAATTGTGGGGCAAAAAGGCAGAAATTCTCCTTATTTTGGGGCAAAACTCAGAAATTCCACATATTTTGGGGCAAAATTGAAGAAATTTCACTTACTTCAGAGAAAAAAGGCAAAAATTTTCTTTATTTTAGGGCAAAAATGTAGAAATTCCTAATATTTTGTGGCAAAAATGCAGAAATTCCCCTTATTTTGAGGTAAAAAGGGTGAAATTCCCCTTATTTGTGGGCAAAAAGGCAAAAATTTCCCTTATATTGGGGCAAAATTGCAGAACCTTCACTTATTTCAGAGTAATAAGTCAGAAATTTTTCTTATTTTGGGGTAAAAAAAACAGAAAAGACCTTTGTTTTGGGGGAAAAAGACAGAAATTCCACTTATTTAGAGGCAGAAAAGCAGAAATTCCCCTTATTTTGAAGCAAAAATGAAGAAATTTCCCTTTTTTAAGGAAAAAAAGTTATGCATTCTTCTTATTTTCGGGCAAAAAGGCAGAAATTCTACGTATATTGGAGCAAAATTGCAAAAATTCCCTAATTGTGGGGCAAAAATGCAGAAATTCCCTATATGTTGGGGCAAAAGACGGAAATTCTCCTTATTTTGGGGCAAAACTCAGAAATTCCACTTGTTTTGGGGCAAAATTCCAAAAATTTCCCTTATTCTGGGGCAAAATTGCAGAAATTTCACTTATTTTGGGCAAAATTGCAGAAATTTCACTTATTTCAGGAAAAAAATAAATTTTGTTATTTTGGGGCAAAAAGGCAAAAATTCCTTTTATTTTGAGGTAAAAAGGCTGAATTTCCCCTTATTTGGGGACAAAAAGGCAGAAATATCCCTTATTTTGAGGCAAAATTGCAGAAATTTCACTTTTTACTGGGTAATAAGTCAGAAATTCCCCTTAATTTGTGGCAAAAAAAGACAGAAATTCTCTTTGTTTTGGGGGGAAAAAGAAGAAATTCCACTTATTTAGAGGCAAGAAGGCAGAAATTCCCCTTATTTTGGAGCAAAAATGAAGAAATTTCCCTTTTTATGGCAAAAAGGTATACATTCCCATTATTTTCGGGCAACAAGGCAGATTCCCCGTATTTTGGAGCAAAATTGCAGAAATTCCCCTAAATTTGGGGCAAAAGGAAGAAATTTTCTTTATTTTGGGGCAAAAATCAGAAATACCCCTTATTTTGGGGCAAAATTCAAGAAATTTCCTTTATTTTGGCGCAAAATTGCAGGAATTTACCTTATTTTGGGGCAAAATTGAAGAAATTTTTCTTATTTGGGGCAAAATTGCAGAAATTTTACTTATTTTCAGGTAAAAAGGCTGAAATTTCCTTTATTTTGGGGCCAAAAGGGAGAAATTCCCCTTATTTTGGGGTAAAATTTCAGAGATTTCCCTTATTATTGGGAAAAATTGCAGAAATTTTCCTTATTTTAGGGCAAAATTGCAGCAATTTCACTTATTTCAGAGAAAGAAAGCAAAAATTTTTCTCTTTTTGAGGCAAAAATGCAGAAATTCCCATTATTTTGGGGCCAAAAGGCAGAAATTTACTTTATTTTGGGGTAAAATTGCAGAAATTAAACATATTTCAGGGCAAAAGGCAGAAATTTCCCTTATTTTGGGGCAAAATTGCAGAAATTTCACTATTTCAGGGTAATAAGACAGAAATTCCCCTTATTTTGGGGCAAAATACAGAAATTCCCTTTTTTTGGGGGGAAAAAGACAGAAATTCCACTTATTTAGAGGCAAAAGAGCAGAAATTCTCCTTATTTTGGGGCAAAACTCAGATATTCCACTTATTTTGGGGCAAAATTCCAGAAATTTCCCTTATTCTGGGGCAAAATTGCAAAAATTTCACTTATTTTGGGCAAAATTGCAGAAATTTCACTTATTTCAGGAAAAAAAGGAATTTTGTTATTTTGGGGCAAAAAGGCAAAAATTCCTTTTATTTTGAGGTAAAAAGGCTGAAATTCCCCTTATTTGGGGACAAAAAGGCAGAAATATCCCTTATTTTGAGGCAAAATTGCAGAAATTTCACTTATTACAGGGTAATAAGTCAGAAATTCCCCTTAATTTGTGGCAAAAAAGACAGAAATTCTCTTTGTTTTGGGGGAAAAAGAAGAAATTCCACTTATTTAGAGGCAAGAAGGCAGAAATTCCCCTTATTTTGGAGCAAAAATGAAGAAATTTCCCTTTTTATGGCAAAAAGGTATGCATTCCCATTATTTTCGGGCAAAAAGGCAGATTCCCAGTATTTTGGAGCAAAATTGTAGAAATTCCCCTAAATTTGGGGCAAAAGGAAGAAATTCCCTTTATTTTGGAGCAAAAATCAGAAATACCCCTTATTTTGGGGAAAAATTCAAGAAATTTCTTTTATTTTGGCGCAAAATTGCAGGAATTTACCTTATTTTGGGGCAAAATTGAAGAAATTTTTCTTATTTGGGGCAAAATTGCAGAAATTTCACTTATTTTCAGGTAAAAAGTCTGAAATTTCCTTTATTTTGGGGCCAAAAGGGAGAAATTCCCCTTATTTTGTTGTAAAATTTCAGAAATTTCCCTTATTATTGGGAAAAATTGCAGAAATTTTCCTTATTTTAGGGCAAAATTGCAGCAATTTCACTTATTTCAGAGAAAAAAAGCAAAAATTTTTCTCTTTTTGGGGCAAAAAGGCAGAAATTCCCATTATTTTGGGGCAAAAAGGCAGAAATTCACTTTATTTTGGGGTAAAATTGCAGAAATTTCACATATTTCAGGGCAAAAAGGCAGAAATTTCCCTTATTTTGGGGCAAAATTGCAGAAATTTCACTTATTTCAGGGTAATAAGTCAGAAATTCCCCTTATTTTGGGGCAAAATACAGAAATTCCCTTTGTTTGGGAGAAAAAGACAGAAATTCCACTTATTTAGAGGCAAAAAAGCAGAAATTCTTCTTATATTGGAGCAAAAATGAAGAAATTTTCTTCGTTTATGGCAAAAGGTTATGCATTCCCCTTATTTTTGGGCAAAAAAGCAGAAATTCCCTGTATTTTGGTGCAAAATTGCAGAAATTCCCGTAATTGTGGGGCAAAAAGGCAGAAATTCCCTATATGTTGGGCCAAAAACACAGAAATTCTCCTTATTTTGGGGCAAAACTCAGAAATTCCCCTTCTTTTGGGGCAAAATTCCAGAAATTTCCCTTATTTTGGGGCAAAATTGCAGAAATTTCATTTTTTGGGGCAAAATTGCAGGAATTTACCTTATTTTGGGGCACAATTGCAGAAATTTCTTTTATTTGGGGCAAAATTGCAGAAATTTCACTTATTTTCAGGTAAAAAGGCTGAAATTTCCTTTGTTTTGGGGCAAAAAGGAAGAAATTCCCCTTATTTTGGGGCAAAATTGAAGAAATTTTTCTTATGTGAAAAAATTTCAAAAATTTCCCTTATTTTAGGGCAAAATTGCAGAAATTTCACTTATTTCAGAGAAAAAAAGCAAAAATTTTTCTTATTTTGGGTCAAAAAGTCAGAAATTCCCATTATTTTGGAGCAAAAACAGAAATTCACATTATTTTGAGGTAAAATTGCAGAAAATTCACATATTTAATGGAAAAAAGGCAGAAATTTCCCTTATTTTCGGGCAAAATTGAAGAAATTTCACTTATTTCTGGGTAATAAGTCAGAAATTCCCCTTATTTTTTGGCAAAAAAGACAGAAATTCCCTTTGTTTTGGGAACAAAAGACAGAAATTCCACTTATTGAGAAGCAAAAAGGCAGAAATTCCCCTTATTTTGGAGCAAAAATGAAGAAATTTCCCTTTTTTATGGCAAAAAGTTATGCATTCCCCTTATTTTCGTGCAAAAAGGCAGAAATTCCCTGTATTTTGGAGCAAAATTGCAGAAATTCCCCTAATTGTGGGGCAAAAAGGCAGAAATTCTCCTTATTTTGGGGCAAAACTCAGAAATTCCACATATTTTGGGGCAAAATTGCAGAAATTTCACTTACTTCAGAGAAAAAAGGCAGAAATTTTCTTTATTATAGGGCAAAAATGTAGAAATTCCTAATATTTTGTGGCAAAAATGCAGAAATTCCCCTTATTTTGAGGTAAAAAGGGTGAAATTCCCCTTATTTGTGGGCAAAAAGGCAAAAATTTCCCTTATTTTGGGGCAAAATTGCAGAACCTTCACTTATTTCAGAGTAATAAGTCAGAAATTTTTCTTATTTTGGGGTAAAAAAGACAGAAAATCCCTTTGTTTTGGGGGAAAAAGACAGAAATTCCACTTATTTAGAGGCAGAAAAGCAGAAATTCCCCTTATTTTGAAGCAAAAATGAAGAAATTTCCCTTTTTTAAGGAAAAAAGTTATACATTCTTATTATTTTCGGGCAAAAAAGCAGAAATTCCACGTATTTTGGAGCAAAATTGCAAAAATTCCCCTAATTGTGGGGCAAAAATGCAGAAATTCCCTATATGTTGGGGCAAAAGACAGAAATTCTCCTTATTTTGGGGCAAAACTCAGAAATTCCACTTATTTTGGGCAAAATTGCAGAAATTTCACTTATTTCAGGAAAAAAAGGAATTTTGTTATTTTGGGGCAAAAAGGCAAAAATTCCCCTTATTTTGAGGTAAAAAGGCTGAAATTCCCCTTATTTGGGGGCAAAAAGGCAGAAATATCCCTTATTTTGAGGCAAAATTGCAGAAATTTCACTTATTACAGAGTAATAAGTCAGAAATTCCCCTTAATTTGTGGCAAAAAAGACAGAAATTCTCTTTGTTTTGGGGGAAAAAGAAGAAATTCCACTTATTTAGAGGCAAGAAGGCAGAAATTCCCCTTATTTTGGAGCAAAAATGAAGAAATTTCCCTTTTTATGGCAAAAAGGTATGCATTCCCATTATTTTCGGGCAAAAAGGCAGATTCCCCGTATTTTGGAGCAAAATTGCAGAAATTCCCCTAAATTTGGGGCAAAAGGAAGAAATTTTCTTTATTTTGGGGCAAAAATCATAAATTCCCCTTATTTTGGGGCAAAATTCAAGAAATTTCCTTTATTTTGGTGCAAAATTGCAGGAATTTACCTTATTTTGGGGCAAAATTGAAGAAATTTTTCTTATTTGGTGCAAAATTGCAGAAATTTCACTTATTTTCTGGTGAAAAGGCTGAAATTTCCTTTATTTTTGGGCCAAAAGGGAGAAATTCCCCTTATTTTGGGGTAAAATTTCAGAAATTTCCCTTATTATTGGGAAAAATTGCAGAAATTTTCCTTATTTTAGGGCAAAATTGCAGCAATTTCACTTATTTCAGAGAAAAAAAGCAAAAATTTTTCTCTTTTTGAAGCAAAAAGGCAGAAATTGCCATTATTTTGGGGCAAAAAGGCAGAAATTCACTTTATTTTTGGGTAAAATTGCAGAAATTTCACATATTTCAGGGCAAAAAGGCAGAAATTTCCCTTATTTTGGGGCAAAATTGCAAAAATTTCACTTATTTCATGGTAATAAGTCAGAAATTCCCCTTATTTTGGGGCAAAATACAGAAATTCCCTTTTTTTGGGGGGAAAAAGACAGAAATTCCACTTATTTAGAGGCAATAAAAGCAGAAATTCTCCTTATTTTGGGGCAAAACTCAGAAATTCCACTTGTTTTGGGGCAAAATTCCAAAAATTTCCCTTATTCTGGGGCAAAATTGCAAAAATTTCACTTATTTTGGGCAAAAGTGCAGAAATTTCACTTATTTCAGGAAAAAAAGGAATTTTGTTATTTTGGGGCAAAAAGGCAAAAATTCCCATTATTTTGAGGTAAAAAGGCTGAAATTCCCCTTATTTGGGGACAAAAAGGCAGAAATATCCCTTATTTTGAGGCAAAATTGCAGAAATTTCACTTATTACAGGGTAATAAGTCAGAAATTACCCTTAATTTGTGGCAAAAAAGACAGAAATTCTCTTTGTTTTGGGGGAAAAAGAAGAAATTCCACTTATTTAGAGGCAAGAAGGCAGAAATTCCCCTTATTTTGGAGCAAAAATGAAGAAATTTCCCTTTTTATGGCAAAAAGGTATGCATTCCCATTATTTTCTGGCAAAAAGGCAGATTCCCAGTATTTTGGAGCAAAATTGCAGAAATTCCCCTAAATTTGGGGCAAAAGGAAGAAATTTTCTTTATTTTGGGGCAAAAATCATAAATTCCCCTTATTTTGAGGCAAAATTCAAGAAATTTCCTTTATTTTGGCGCAAAATTGCAGGAATTTACCTTATTTTGGGGCAAAATTGAAGAAATTTTTCTTATTTGGTGCAAAATTGCAGAAATTTCACTTATTTTCTGGTGAAAAGGCTGAAATTTCCTTTATTTTGGGGCCAAAAGGGAGAAATTCCCCTTATTTTGGGGTAAAATTTCAGAAATTTCCCTTATTATTGGGAAAAATTGCAGAAATTTTCCTTATTTTAGGGCAAAATTGCAGCAATTTCACTTATTTCAGAGAAAAAAAGCAAAAATTTTTCTCTTTTTGAGGCAAAAAGGCAGAAATTGCCATTATTTTGGGGCAAAAAGGCAGAAATTCACTTTATTTTTGGGTAAAATTGCAGAAATTTCACATATTTCAGGGCAAAAATGCAGAAATTTCCCTTATTTTGGGGCAAAATTGCAAAAATTTCACTTATTTCATGGTAATAAGTCAGAAATTCCCCTTATTTTGGGGCAAAATACAGAAATTCCCTTTTTTTGGGGGGAAAAAGACAGAAATTCCACTTATTTAGAGGCAATAAAAGCAGAAATTCTCCTTATTTTGGGGCAAAACTCAGAAATTCCACTTGTTTTGGGGCAAAATTCCAAAAATTTCCCTTATTCTGGGGCAAAATTGCAAAAATTTCACTTATTTTGGGCAAAAGTGCAGAAATTTCACTTATTTCAGGAAAAAAAGGAATTTTGTTATTTTGGGGCAAAAAGGCAAAAATTCCCCTTATTTTGAGGTAAAAAGGCTGAAATTCCCCTTATTTGGGGACAAAAAGGCAGAAATATCCCTTATTTTGAGGCAAAATTGCAGAAATTTCACTTATTACAGGGTAATAAGTCAGAAATTACCCTTAATTTGTGGCAAAAAAGACAGAAATTCTCTTTGTTTTGGGGGAAAAAGAAGAAATTCCACTTATTTAGAGGCAAGAAGGCAGAAATTCCCCTTATTTTGGAGCAAAAATGAAGAAATTTCCCTTTTTATGGCAAAAAGGTATGCATTCCCATTATTTTCTGGCAAAAAGGCAGATTCCCAGTATTTTGGAGCAAAATTGCAGAAATTCCCCTAAATTTGGGGCAAAAGGAAGAAATTTTCTTTATTTTGGGGCAAAAATCATAAATTCCCCTTATTTTGAGGCAAAATTCAAGAAATTTCCTTTATTTTGGCGCAAAATTGCAGGAATTTACCTTATTTTGGGGCAAAATTGAAGAAATTTTTCTTATTTGGTGCAAAATTGCAGAAATTTCACTTATTTTCTGGTGAAAAGGCTGAAATTTCCTTTATTTTGGGGCCAAAAGGGAGAAATTCCCCTTATTTTGGGGTAAAATTTCAGAAATTTCCCTTATTATTGGGAAAAATTGCAGAAATTTTCCTTATTTTAGGGCAAAATTGCAGCAATTTCACTTATTTCAGAGAAAAAAAGCAAAAATTTTTCTCTTTTTGAGGCAAAAAGGCAGAAATTGCCATTATTTTGGGGCAAAAAGGCAGAAATTCACTTTATTTTTGGGTAAAATTGCAGAAATTTCACATATTTCAGGTCAAAAATGCAGAAATTTCCCTTATTTTGGGGCAAAATTGCAAAAATTTCACTTATTTCATGGTAATAAGTCAGAAATTCCCCTTATTTTGGGGCAAAATACAGAAATTCCCTTTTTTTGGGGGGAAAAAGACAGAAATTCCACTTATTTAGAGGCAATAAAAGCAGAAATTCTCCTTATTTTGGGGCAAAACTCAGAAATTCCACTTGTTTTGGGGCAAAATTCCAAAAATTTCCCTTATTCTGGGGCAAAATTGCAAAAATTTCACTTATTTTGGGCAAAAGTGCAGAAATTTCACTTATTTCAGGAAAAAAAGGAATTTTGTTATTTTGGGGCAAAAAGGCAAAAATTCCCCTTATTTTGAGGTAAAAAGGCTGAAATTCCCCTTATTTGGGGACAAAAAGGCAGAAATATCCCTTATTTTGAGGCAAAATTGCAGAAATTTCACTTATTACAGGGTAATAAGTCAGAAATTACCCTTAATTTGTGGCAAAAAAGACAGAAATTCTCTTTGTTTTGGGGGAAAAAGAAGAAATTCCACTTATTTAGAGGCAAGAAGGCAGAAATTCCCCTTATTTTGGAGCAAAAATGAAGAAATTTCCCTTTTTATGGCAAAAAGGTATGCATTCCCATTATTTTCTGGCAAAAAGGCAGATTCCCAGTATTTTGGAGCAAAGTTGTAGAAATTCCCCTAAATTTGGGGCAAAAGGAAGAAATTCCCTTTATTTTGGGCCAAAAATCAGAAATACCCCTTATTTTGGGGAAAAATTCAAGAAATTTCTTTTATTTTGGCGCAAAATTGCAGGAATTTACCTTATTTTGGGGCAAAATTGAAGAAATTTTTCTTATTTGGGGCAAAATTGCAAAAATTTCACTTATTTACAGGTAAAAAGTCTGAAATTTCCTTTATTTTGGGGCCAAAAGGGAGAAATTCCCCTTATTTTGTTGTAAAATTTCAGAAATTTCCCATATTATTGGGAAAAATTGCAGAAATTTTCCTTATTTTAGGGCAAAATTGCAGCAATTTCACTTATTTCAGAGAAAAAAAGCAAAAATTTTTCTCTTTTTTGGGCAAAAAGGCAGAAATTCCCATTATTTTGGGGCAAAAAGGCAGAAATTCACTTTATTTTGGGGTAAAATTGCAGAAATTTCACATATTTCAGGGCAAAAAGGCAGAAATTTCTTTTATTTTGGGGCAAAATTGCAGAAATTTCACTTATTTCAGGGTAATAAGTCTGAAATTCCCCTTATTTTGGGGCAAAATACAGAAATTCCCTTTGTTTTGGGAGAAAAAGACAGAATTTCCACTTATTTAGAGGCAAAAAAGCAGAAATTCTTCTTATTTTGGAGCAAAAATGAAGAAATTTTCTTCGTTTATGGCAAAAGGTTATGCATTCCCCTTATTTTCGGGCAAAAAGGGAGAAATTCCCTGTATTTTGGAGCAAAATTGCAGAAATTCCCCTAATTGTGGGGCAAAAAGGCAGAAATTCCCTATATGTTGGGGCAAAAACACAGAAATTCTCCTTATTTTGGGGCAAAACTCAGAAATTCCCCATCTTTTGGGGCAAAATTCCAGAAATTTCCCTTATTTTGGGGCAAAATTGCAGAAATTTCATTTTTTGGGGCAAAATTGCAGGAATTTACCTTATTTTGGGGCAAAATTGCAGAAATTTCTTTTATTTGGGGCAAAATTGCAGAAATTTCACTTATTTTCAGGTAAAAAGGATGAAATTTCCTTTGTTTTGGAGCAAAAAGGAAGAAATTCCCCTTATTTTGGGGCAAAATTGCAGAAATTTTTCTTATGTGAAAAAATTTCAAAAATTTCCCTTATTTTAGAGCAAAATTGCAGAAATTTCACTTATTTCAGAGAAAAAAGCAAAAATTTTTCTTATTTTGGGTCAAAAAGGCAGAAATTCCCATTATTTTGGGGCAAAAAAGCAGAAATTCACCTTATTTTGAGGTAAAATTGCCGAAAATTCACATATTTCAAGGAAAAAAGGCAGAAATTTCCCTTATTTTCGGGCAAAATTGAAGAAATTTCACTTATTTCTGGGTAATAAGTCAGAAATTCCCCTTATTTTTTGGCAAAAAAGACAGAAATTCCCTGTTTTGGGGGAAAAAGACATAATTCCACTTATTGAGAAGCAAAAAGGCAGAAATTCCCCTTATTTTGAGCAAAAATGAAGAAATTTCTCTTTTTTATGGCAAAAAGTTATGCATTCCCCTTATTTTCGTGCAAAAAGGCAGAAATTCCCTGTATTTTGGAGCAAAATTGCAGAAATTCCCCTAATTGTGGGGCAAAAAGGCAGAAATTCTCCTTATTTTGGGGCAAAACTCAGAAATTCCACATATTTTGGGGCAAAATTGCAGAAATTTCACTTACTTCAGGGAAAAAAGGCAGAAATTTTCCTTATTTTGGGGCATAAATGCAGAAATTCCTAATATTTTGTGGCAAAAATGCAGAAATTCCCCTTATTTTGAGGTAAAAAGGGTGAAATTCCCCTTATTTGTGGGCAAAAAGGCAAAAATTTCCCTTATTTTGGGGCAAAATTTCAGAAATATCACTTATTTCAGGGTAATAAGTCAGAAATTTTTCTTATTTTGGGGCAAAAAAGACAGAAAATCCCTTTGTTTTGGGGAAAAAGACAGAAATTCCACTTATTTAGAGGCAAAAAAGCAGAAATTCCCCTTATTTTGAAGCAAAAATGAAGAAATTTCCCTTTTTTAAGGCAAAAAGGTATGCATTCTTCTCATTATCTTGCAAAAAGTCAGAAATTCCCCATATTTTGGAGCAAAATTGCAAAAATTCCCCTAATTGTGGGGCAAAAATGCAGAAATTCCCTATATGTTGGGGCAAAAAGACAGAAATTTTCTTTATTTTGGGGCAAAACTCAGAAATTCCACATATTTTGGGGCAAAATTCCAGAAATTGCCTTTATTCTGGGGCAAAATTGGAGAAATTTCACTTATTTTGGGCAAAATTGCAGAAATTTTACTTATTTCGGGGGGAAAAAAAAGAAATTTTGTTATTTGGGGCAAAAAGGGAGAAATTCCCCTTATTTTGAGGTAAAAAGGCTGAAATACCCCTTATTTGGGGGCAAAAAGGCAGAAATATCCCTTATTTTGGGGCAAAATTGCAGCAATTTCACTTATTTCAGGGTAATAAGTCAGAAATTCCCCTTAATTTGTGGCAAAAAAGACAGATATTCCCTTTGTTTTTGGGGAAAAAGACATAAATTCCACTTATTTAGAGGCAAAACGGCAGAAATTTCCCTTATTTTAAAGCAACAATGAAGAAATTTCCCTTTTTATGGCAAAAAGGTATGCATTCCCATTATTTTCGGGCAAAAAGGCAGAAATTCCCCGTATTTTGGAGCAAAATTGCAGAAATTCCCCTAAATTTGGGGCAAAAGGCAGAAATTCCCTTTATTTGGGACAAAAATCAGAAATACCCCTTATTTTGGGGCAAAATTCAAGAAATTTCCTTTATTTTGGGGCAAAATATCAGGAATTTACCTTATTTTGGGGCAAAATTGCAGAAAATTTTTATATTTGAGGCAAAATTGCAGAAATTTCACTTATTTTTAGGTAAAAAGGCTGAAATTTCCTTTATTTTGGGGCAAAAAGGAAGAAATTCCCTGTATTTTGGGGCAAAATTGCAGAAATTTCCTTTATTATTGGGAAAAATTGCAGAAATTTTTTTTATTTTAGGACAAAATTGCAGAAATTTCACTTATTTCAGAGAAAAAAAGCAAGAATTTTTTTTTATTTTGGGGCAAAAAGGCAGAAATTCCCATTATTTTGGGGCAAAAAGGCAGATATTCACCTTATTTTGGGGTAAAATTGCAGAAATTTCACATATTTCTGGGCAAAAAGTCAGAAATTTCCCTTATTTTGGGGCAAAATTGCAGAAATTTCACTTATTTCAGGGAAATAATTCAGAAATTCCACTTATATTGAGGCAAAAAAAACAGAAATTCCCTTTGTTTTGAGGGAAAAATACAGAAATTCCACTTATTTAGAGGCAAATAGGCAGAAATTTCCCTTTTTTTGGAGCAAAAATAAAGAAATTTTCCTTTTTTATGGCAAAAAGTTATGCATTCCCCTTTTTTCAGGCAGAAATCAGAAATTCCCCGTATTTTGGAGCAAAATTGCAGAAATTCCCCTAGTTGTGGGGCAAAAAGACAGAAATTCCCTATATGATGGGGCAAAAAGACAGAAATTCTCTTTATTTTGGGGCAAAACTCATAAATTCCACTTATTTTGGCGTAAAATTCCAGAAATTTCCCTTATTTTGGGGCAAAATTGCAGAAATTTCACTTATTTTGGGGCAAAATTGCAGAAATTTCACTTATTTCAGGGAAAAAAGGCAGAAATTTTTTTATTTTGGGGCAAAAAGCAAAAATTCCTAATATTTTGTGGCAAAAATGCAGAAATTCCCCTTATTTTGAGGTAAAAAGGCTGAAATTCCCCTTATTTGGCGGCAAAAAGTCAGAAATTTCCCTTATTTTGGGGCAAAATTGCAGAAATTTCACTTATTTCAGGGTAATAAGTCATAAATTTTGCTCATTTTGGGGCAAAAAAGAAAGAAAATCCCTTTTTTGGGGGGAAAAAGACAGAAATTCCACTTATTTAGAGGCAAAAAAGCGGAAATTCCCGTTATTTTGGAAAAAAATGAAGAAATTTCACTTTTTTAAGGCAAAAATGTATGCATTCTTCTTATTTTCGGGCAAAAAGGAGGAAATTCCCATTATTTTGGGGCAAAAAACAGAAATTCACCTTATTTTGAGGTAAAATTGAAAAAATTTCCCTTATTTTGGGGCAAAATAGCAGAAATTTCACTTATTTCAGAGTAATAAGTCAGAAATTCCCCGTATTTTGGGGCAAAAAAGACAAAAATTACCTTTGTTTTGGGGGAAAAAGACAGAAATTCCACTTATTGAGAAGCAAAAAGTCAGAAATTCCCTTAATTTTGAAGCAAAAATGAAGAAATTTCCCTCGTTTATGGCAAAAAGTTATGCATTCCACTTATTTTCAGGCAAAATGGCAGAAATTCCCCGTATTTTGGAGCAAAATTGCAGAAATTCCCAAAATTGTGGTGCAAAAAGGCAGAAATTTCCTATATGTTGAGGCAAAAATACAGAAATTCTTCTTATTTTGGGGCAAAACTCAGAAATTCCACTTATTTTGGGGCAAAATTGCAGAAATTTCACTTACTTCAGGGAAAAAAGGCAGAAATTTTCCTTATTTTGGTGCAAAAAGGCAAAAATTTCCCTTATTTTGGGGCTAAATTGCAGAAATTACACTTATTTCAGGGTAATAAGTCAGAAAATTTTCTTATTTTGGGCAAAAAAGACAGAAAATCTTTTTGTTTTGGGGAAAAGAGCAGAAATTCCACTTATTTAGAGGAAAAAAAGCAGAAATTCCCCTTATTTTGAAGCAACAATGAAGACATTTTTCTTTTTTAAGGCAAAAAGGTATGCATTCTTCTTATTATCTGGCAAAAAGGCAGAAATTCGCGGTATTTTGGAGCAAAATTGCAAAAATTCCCCTAATTCTGGTGCAAAAATGCAGAAATTTCTTATATGTTGGGGCAAAAAGACAGAAATTCTCCTTATTTTGCGGCAAAACTCAGAAATTCCACTTATTTTGGGGCAAAATTCCAGAAATTTCCCTTATTCTGGGGCAAAATTGCAGAAATTTTACTTATTTTGGACAAAATTGAAGGAATTTCACTTATTTCAGGGGAAAAACAGAAATTTTGTTATTTTGGGGCAAAAAGGCAGAAATTCCCATTATTTTGAGGTAAAAAGGCTGAAATTCCCCTTATTTGGGGGCAAAAAGGCAGAAATATCCTTTATTTTGCGGCAAAATTGCAGAAATTTTCTTTTTTCAGGGTAATAAATCAGAAATTCCCCTTAATTTGGGGCAAAAAAGACAGAAATTCCCTTTGTTTTTGGGGAAAAAGACAGAAATTCCACTTATTTAGAGGTAAAAAGGCAGAAATTTCTCTTATTTTGCAGCAACAATGAAAAAATTTCCCTTTTTGTGGCAAAAAGGAATGCAATCCCATTATTTTCGGGCAAAAAAGCAGAAATTCCCCGTATTTTGGAGCAAAATTGCAGAAATTCCCCTAAATTTGGGGCAAAAGGCAGAAATTCCCTTTATTTTGGGGCAAAAATCATAAATTCCCCTTATTTTGGAGCAAAATTCAAGAAATATCCTTTATTTTGGGGCAAAATTGCAGGAATTTACCTTATTTTGGGGCAAAATTGCAGAGATTTTTCTTATTTGGGGAAAAATTGCAGATATTTCACTTATTTTCAGGTAAAAAGGCTGAAATATCCTTTATTTTGGGGCAAAAAGGCAGAAATTCACCTTATTTTGGGGTAACATTGCAGAAATTTCACATATTCTGGGCAAAAAGTCAGAAATTTCCCTTATTTTGGGGCAAAATTGCAGAAATTTCACTTATTTCAGGGAAATAAGTCAGAAATTCAACTTATATTGAGGCAAAAAAGACAGAAATTCCCTTTGTTTTGAGGGATAAAGACAGAAATACCACTTATTTAGAGGCAAAAAGGCAGAAATTTCCCTTATTTTGGAGCAAAAATGAAGAAATTTCCCTTTTTTAAGGCAAAAAGTTATGCATTCCCCTTATTTTCGTGCAAAAAGGCAGAAATTCCCCGTATTTTGGAGCAAAATTGCAGAAATTCCCCTAATTGTGGTACAAAAAGGCAGAAATTCCCTATAGTTGGGGCAAAAACAAAGAAATTCTCCTTATTTTGGGGCAAAACTCAGAAATTCCACTTATTTTGGGGCAAAATTGCAGAAATTTCACTTATTTCAGGGAAAAAAGGCAGAAATTCCTAATATTTTGTGGCAAAAATAGAGGAAATTCCCCTTATTTTGAGGTAAAAAGGGTGAAATTCCCCTTATTTGTGGGCAAAAAGGCAAAAATTTCCCTTATTTGGGACAAAATTGCAGAACCTTCACTTATTTCAGAGTAATAAGTCAGAAATTTTTCTTATTTTGGGGCAAAAAAGAAAATCCCTTTGTTTTGGGGAAAAAAAACAGAAATTCCACTTATTTAGAGGCAAAAAAGCAGAAATTCCCCTTATTTTGAAGCAAAAATGAAGAAATTTCCCTTTTTTAAGAAAAAAGTTATGCATTCTTCTTATTTTCGGGCAAAAAGGCAGAAATTCCCCGTATTTTGGAGCAAAATTGCAAAAATTCCCCTAATTGAGGGGCAAAAATGCAGAAATTCCCTATATGTTGGGGCAAAAGACAGAAATTCTCCTTATTTTGGGGCAAAACTCAGAAATTCCACTTATTTTGGGGCAAAATTCCAGAAATTTCCCTTATTCTGGGGCAAAATTGCAGAAATTTCACTTATTTTGGGCAAAATTGCAGAAATTTCACTTATTTCAGGAAAAAAAGGAATTTTGTTATTTTGGGGCAAAAAGGCAAAAATTCCCCTTATTTTGAGGTAAAAAGGCTGAAATTCCCCTTATTTGGGGGCAAAAAGGCAGAAATATCCCTTATTTTGAGGCAAAATTGCAGAAATTTCACTTATTACAGGGTAATAAGTCAGAAATTCCCCTTAATTTGTGGCAAAAAAGACAGAAATTCTCTTTGTTTTGGGGGAAAAAGAAGAAATTCCACTTATTTAGAGGCAAGAAGGCAGAAATTCCCCTTATTTTGGAGCAAAAATGAAGAAATTTCCCTTTTTATGACAAAAAGGTATGCATTCCCATTATTTTCGGGCAAAAAGGCAGATTCCCCGTATTTTGGAGCAAAATTGCAGAAATTCCCCTAAATTTGGGGCAAAAGGAAAAAATTTTCTTTATTTTGGGGCGAAAATCATAAATTCCCCTTATTTTGGGGCAAAATTCAAGAAATTTCTTTTATTTTGGCGCAAAATTGCAGGAATTTACCTTATTTTGGGGCAAAATTGAAGAAATTTTTCTTATTTTAGGCAAAATTGCAGAAATTTCACTTATTTTCAGGTAAAAAGGCTGAAATTTCCTTTATTTTGGAGCCAAAAGGGAGAAATTCCCCTTATTTTGGGGTAAAATTTCAGAAATTTCCCTTATTATTGGGAAAAATTGCAGAAATTTTCCTTATTTTAGGGCAAAATTGCAGCAATTTCACTTATTTCAGGGTAATAAGTCAGAACTTCCCCTTATTTTGGGGCAAAATACAGAAATTCCCTTTTTTGGGGGGAAAAAGACAGAAATTCCACTTATTTAGAGGCAAAAAAGCAGAAATTCTTCTTATTTTGGAGCAAAAATGAAGAAATTTTCCTCGTTTATGGCAAAAGGTTATGCATTCCCATTATTTTCGGGCAAAAAGGCAGAAATTCCCTGTATTTTGGAGCAAAATTGCAGAAATTCCCCTAATTGTGGGGCAAAAAGGCAGAAATTCCCTATATGTTGGGGCAAAAAGACAGAAATTCTCCTTATTTTGGAGCAAAACTCAGAAATTCTTTTTATTTTGGGGCAAAATTCTAGAAATTTCCCTTATTTTGCGGCAAAATTGCAGAAATTTCACTTATTTTGCGGCAAAATTGCAGAAATTTCACTTATTTTAAGGAAAAAATGCAGAAATTTTCTTTATTTTGGGGCAAAAATGCAGAAATTCCCCTTATTTTGAGTTAAAAATGCTGAAATTCCCCTTATTTTGGTGCAAAAAGGCAGAAATTTCCCTTATTTTGGGGCAAAGAGACAGAAATTCCCCTTATTTTGTGGCAAAATTGCAGAAATTTCACATATTTAAGGGCATAATTTAAAAATTTCTTATATTTTGGGGCAAAATGACAGAAATTCCGTTTATTTTTGGGTAAAAAGGCAGAAATTTCACTTATTTTGAGGTAAAAAGGCAGAAATTGCTCTAATTTTGGGGCAAAAATGAAGAAATTTATCTTTTTTGTGGCAAAAGTTATACATTCCCCTTACTTTAGGGATAAAAAGCACAAATTCCCCGTATTTTGAAGCAAAATTGCAGAAATTCTCTCAATTTGCGGGCAAAAATGCAGAAATTCTCCTTATTTTGGGGCAAAAAGACAGAAAATCTCCTTTTTCGGGAGCAAACAGTCAGATATTCCCCTTATTTTGAGGCAAAATTGCAGAAATTTCCTTTACATTGTGGCAAAATTGCAGACATTTCCCTTATTTTGGGGCGAAATTGCAGAAATTTCACTTATTTTAGGGTAATAAGTCAGAAATTCCCCTTATTTTGAGGCAAAAAAGACAGAAACTCCCTTTGTTTTGGGGGAAAAAGACAGAAATTCCACTTATATAGAGGCAAAAAGGAAGAAATTCCCTTTATTTGGGAGCAAAAATGAAGAAATTTCACTTTTTATGGCAAAAGGTATGCATTCCCATTATTTTCGGGCAAAAAGGCAGAAATTCCCCGTATTTTGGAGCAAAAATGCAGAAATTCCCCTTATTTTTCGGCAAAAGGCAGAAATTCCGTTTATTTTGGGGCAAAAATCAGAAACTCCCATTATTTTGGGGCAAAATTCCAGAAATTTCCTTTATTTTGGGGCAAAATTGCAGGAATTTACCTTATTTTCGGGCAAAATTGCAGAAATTTCCCTTATTTGGGGCAAAATTGCAGAAATTTCACTTATTTTCAGGTAAAAAGGCTGAAATTTCCTTTGTTTTGGGGCAAAAAAGAAGAAATTCCCCTTATTTTGGGGCAAAATTGCAGAATTTTTTCTTATTATGTAAAAAAATTGCAAAAATTTCCCTTATTTTAGGGCAAAATTGCAGAAATTTTACTTATTTCAGAGAAAAAAAGCAAAAGTTTTTCTTATTTTGGGGCAAAAAGGCAGAAATTCCCATTATTTTGGGGCAAAAAAGCAGAAATTCACTTTATTTTGAGGTAAAATTGCAGAAATTTCACATATTTCAGGACAAAAAGGCAGAAATTTCCCTTATTTTGGGGCAAAATTGCAGAAATTTCACTTATTTCATGGCAATAAGTCAGAAATTCCCATTATTTTGGGGAAAAAAAGACAGAAATTCTCTTTGTTTTGGGGGAAAAAACAGACATTCCACTTATTGAGAAGCAAAAAGTCAGAAATTCCCCTTGTTTTGGAGCATAAATGAAGAAATTTCCCTTTTTTATGGAAAAAAGTTATGCATTCCACTTATTTTCAGGGAAAATGGCAGAAATTCCCCGTATTTTGGAGCAAAATTGCAGAAATTCCCCGTATTTTGGAGCAAAATTGCAGAAATTCCCCTAATTGTGGTGCAAAAAGGCAGAAATTCCCTATAGGTTGGGGCAAAAAGACAGAAATTCTCCTTATTTTGGAGAAAAACTCAGAAATTCCACGTATTTTGGGGCAAAATTGCAGAAATTTCACTTACTTCAGGTAAAAAAGGCAGAAATTTTCCTTATTTTGGGGCATAAATGCAGAAATTCCTAATATTTTGTGGCAAAAATGCAGAAATTCCCCTTATTTTGAGGTAAAAAGGGTGAAATTCCCCTTATTTGTGGGCAAAAAGGCAAAAATTTCCCTTATTTTGGGGCAAAATTGCAGAAATTTCACTTATTTCAGGGTAATAAGTCAGAAATTTTTCTTATTTTGGGGTAAAAAAGACAGAAAATCCCTTTGTTTTGGGGGAAAAAGACAGAAATTCCACTTATTTAGAGGCAAAAAAGCAGAAATTCCCCTTATTTTGAAGCAAAAATGAAGAAATTTCCCTTTTTTAAGGCAAAAAGGTATGCATTCTTCTCATTATCTTGCAAAAAGTCAGAAATCCCCCGTATTTTGGAGCAAAATTGCAAAAATTCCCCTAATTGTGGGGCAAAAATGCAGAAATTCCCTATATGTTGGGACAAAAAGACAGAAATTCTCTGTATTTTGGGGCAAAACTCAGAAATTCCACATATTTTGGGGCAAAATTCCAGAAATTTCCTTTATTCTGGTGCAAAATTGGAGAAATTTCACTTATTTTGGGCAAAATTGCAGAAATTTCACTTATATCAGGGGAAAAAAAAGAAATTTTGTTATTTTGGGGCAAAAAGGGAGAAATTCCCCTTATTTTGAGGTAAAAAGGTTGAAATTCCCCTTATTTGGGGGCAAAAAGGCAGAAATATCCCTTATTTTGGGGCAAAATTGCAGAAATTTCACATATTTCAGGGTAATAAATCAGAAATTCCCCTTAATTTGGGGCAAAAAAGACAGATATTCCCTTTGTTTTGGGGGAAAAAGACATAAATACCACTTATTTAGAGGCAAAAAGGCAGAAATTTCCCTTATTTTAAAGCAACAATGAAGAAATTTCCCTTTTTATGGCAAAAAGGTATGCATTGCCATTATTTTCGGGCAAAAAGGCAGAAATTCCCCGTATTTTGGAGCAAAATTGCAGAAATTCCCCTAAATTTGGGGCAAAAGGCAGAAATTCCCTTTATTTGGGGAAAAATCAGAAATACCCCTTATTTTGGGGCAAAATTCAAGAAATTTCCTTTATTTTGGGGCAAAATTGCAGGAATTTACCTTATTTTGGGGCAAAATTGCAGAAATTTTTCTTATTTGGGGCAAAATTGCAGAAATTTCACTTATTTTTAGGTAAAAAGGCTGAAATTTCCTTTATTTTGGGGCAAAAAGGAAGAAATTCTATGTATTTTGGGGCAAAATTGCAGAAATTTCCTTTATTATTGGGAAAAATTGCAGAAATTTTTCTTATTTTAGGACAAAATTGCAGAAATTTCACTTATTTCAGAGAAAAAAAGCAAAAATTTTTCTTATTTTGGGGCAAAAAGTCAGAAATTCCCATTATTTTGGGGCAAAAGGGCAGAAATTCACCTTATTTTGGGGAAAAATTGCAGAAATTTCACATATTTCTGGGCAAAAAGTCAGAAATTTCCCTTATTTTGGGGCAAAATTGCAGAAATTTCACTTATTTTAGGGAAATAAGTCAGAAATTCCACTTATATTGAGGCAAAAAAGACAGAAATTCCCTTTGTTTTGAGGGAAAAAGACAGAAATTCCACTTATTTAGAGGCAAATAGGCAGAAATTTCCCTTATTTTGGAGCAAAAATGAAGAAATTTCCCTTTTTTATCGCAAAAAGTTATGCATTCCCCTTTTTTTCGGGCAAAAAGGCAGAAATTCCCTGTATTTTGGAGCAAAATTGCAGAAATTCCCCTAGTTGTGGGGCAAAAAGATAGAAATTCCCTATATGTTGGGGCAAAAAGACAGAAATTCTCCTTATTTTGGGGCAAAACTCATAAATTCCACTTATTTTGGGGTAAAATTCCAGAAATTTCCCTTAATTTGGGGCAAAATTGCAGAAATTTCAATTATTTTGGGGCAAAATTTCAGAAATTTAACTTATTTCAGGGAAAAAAGGCAGAAATTTTCTTTATTTTGGGGCAAAAAGCAAAAATTCCTAATATTTTGTGGCAAAAATGCAGAAATTCCCCTTATTTTGAGGTAAAAAGGCTGAAATTCCCCTTATTTGGCGGCAAAAAGTCAGAAATTTCCCTTATCTTGGGGCAAAATTGCAGAAATTTCACTTATTTCAGGGTAATAAGTCATAAATTTTGCTCATTTTGGGGCAAAAAAGAAAGAAAATCCCTTTTTTGGAGGGAAAAAGACAGAAATTCCACTTATTTAGAGGCAAAAAAGCGGAAATTCCCGTTATTTTGGAAAAAATTGAAGAAATTTCCCTTTTTTAAGGCAAAAATGTATGCATTCTTCTTATTTTCGGGCAAAAAGGAGGAAATTCCCATTATTTTGGGGCAAAAAACAGAAATTCACCTTATTTTGAGGTAAAATTGAAAAAATTTCCCTTATTTTGGGGCAAAATAGCAGAAATTTCACTTATTTCAGAGTAATAAGTCAGAAATTCCCCGTATTTTGGGGCAAAAAAGACAGAAATTACCTTTGTTTTGGAGGAAAAAGACAGAAATTCCACTTAATGAGAAGCAAAAAGGCAGAAATTCCCTTAATTTTGAAGCAAAAATGAAGAAATTTCCCTTGTTTATGGCAAAAAGTTATGCATTCCACTTATTTTCAGGCAAAATGGCAGAAATTCCCCGTATTTTGGAGCAAAATTGCAGAAATTCCCATAATTGTGGTGCAAAAAGGCAGAAATTTCCTATATGTTGAGGCAAAAATACAGAAATTCTTCTTATTTTGGGGCAAAACTCAGAAATTCCACTTATTTTGGAGCAAAATTGCAGAAATTTCACTTACTTTAAGGAAAAAAGGCAGAAATTTTCCTTATTTTGGTGCAAAAAGGCAAAAATTTCCCTTATTTTGGGGCTAAATTGCAGAAATTTAACTTATTTCAGGGTAATAAGTCAGAAATTTTTCTTATTTTGGGCAAAAAGGACAGAAAATCTTTTTGTTTTGGGGGAAAAAGACAGAAATTCCACTTATTTAGAGGCAAAAAAGCAGAAATTTCCCTTATTTTGAAGCACAAATGAAGACATTTTTCTTTTTTAAGGCAAAAAGGTATGCATTCTTCTTATTATCTGGCAAAAAGGCAGAAATTCGCGGTATTTTGGAGCAAAATTGCAAAAATTCCCCTAATTCTGGTGCAAAAATGCAGAAATTTCTTATATGTTGGGGCAAAAAGACAGAAATTCTCCTTATTTTGCAGCAAAACTCAGAAATTCCACTTATTTTGGGGCAAAATTCCAGAAATTTCCCTTATTCTGGGGCAAAATTGCAGAAATTTTACTTATTTTGGACAAAATTGAAGGAATTTCACTTATTTCAGGGGAAAAACAGAAATTTTGTTATTTTGGGGCAAAAAGGCAGAAATTCCCATTATTTTGAGGTAAAAAGGCTGAAATTCCCCTTATTTGGGGGCAAAAAGGCAGAAATATCCTTTATTTTGCGGCAAAATTGCAGAAATTTTCTTTTTTCAGGGTAATAAATCAGAAATTCCCCTTAATTTGGGGCAAAAAAGACAGAAATTCCCTTTGTTTTTGGGGAAAAAGACAGAAATTCCACTTATTTAGAGGTAAAAAGGCAGAAATTTCTCTTATTTTGCAGCAACAATGAAAAAATTTCCCTTTTTGTGGCAAAAAGGAATGCAATCCCATTATTTTCGGGCAAAAAAGCAGAAATTCCCCGTATTTTGGAGCAAAATTGCAGAAATTCCCCTAAATTTGGGGCAAAAGGCAGAAATTCCCTTTATTTTGGGGCAAAAATCATAAATTCCCCTTATTTTGGGGCAAAATTCAAGAAATATCCTTTATTTTGGGGCAAAATTGCAGGAATTTACCTTATTTTGGGGCAAAATTGCAGAGATTTTTCTTATTTGGGGAAAAATTGCAGATATTTCACTTATTTTCAGGTAAAAAGGCTGAAATATCCTTTATTTTGGGGCAAAAAGGCAGAAATTCCCCTTATTTTGAGGTAAAAAGGCTGAAATTCCCCTTATTTGGCGGCAAAAAGTCTGAAATTTCCCTTATGTTGGGGCAAAATTGCAGAAATTTCACTTATTTCAGGGTAATAAGTCATAAATTTTGCTCATTTTGGGGCAAAAAAGAAAGAAAATCCCTTTTTTGGGGGGAAAAAGACAGAAATTCCACTTATTTAGAGGCAAAAAAGCGGAAATTCCCGTTATTTTGGGAAAAAATGAAGAAATTTCACTTTTTTAAGGCAAAAATGTATGCATTCTTCTTATTTTCGGGCAAAAAGGAGGAAATTCCCATTATTTTGGGGCAAAAAACAGAAATTCACCTTATTTTGAAGTAAAATTTAAAAAATTTCCCTTATTTTGGGGCAAAATATCAGAAATTTCACTTATTTCAGAGTAATAAGTCAGAAATTCCCCGTATTTTGTGGCAAAAAAAGACAGAAATTACCTTTGTTTTGGAGGAAAAAGACAGAAATTCCACTTATTGAGAAGCAAAAAGGCAGAAATTCCCTTAATTTTGAAGCAAAAATGAAGAAATTTCCCTTGTTTATGGCAAAAAGTTATGCATTCCACTTATTTTCAGGCAAAATGGCAGAAATTCACCGTATTTTGGAGCAAAATTGCAGAAATTCCCATAATTGTGGTGCAAAAAGGCAGAAATTTCTTATATGTTGAGGCAAAAATACAGAAATTCTTCTTATTTTGGGGCAAAACTCAGAAATTCCACTTATTTTGGGGCCAAATTGCAGAAATTTCACTTACTACAGGGAAAAAAGGCAGAAATTTTCCTTATTTTGGTGCAAAAATGCAAAAATTTCCCTTATTTTGGGACTAAATTGCAGAAATTTCACTTATTTCAGGGTAATAAGTCAGAAATTTTTCTTATTTTGGGCAAAAAGGACAGAAAATCTTTTTGTTTTGGGGGAAAAAGACAGAAATTCCACTTATTTAGAGGCAAAAAAGCAGAAATTCCCCTTATTTTGAAGCAAAAATGAAGACATATTTCTTTTTTAAGGCAAAAATGTATGCATTCTTCTTATTATCTGGCAAAAAGGCAGAAATTCGCGGTATTTTGAAGCAAAATTGCAAAAATTCCCCTAATTCTGGTGCAAAAATGCAGAAATTTCCTATATGTTGGGGCAAAAAGACAGAAATTCTCCTTATTTTGGGGCAAAACTCAGAAATTCCACTTATTTTGGGGCGAAATTCCAGAAATTTCCCTTATTCTGGGGCAAAATTGCAGAAATTTCACTTATTTTGGACAAAATTGCAGAAATTTCACTTATTTCAGGGGAAAAAAAAGAAATTTTGTTATTTTGGGGCAAAAAGGCAGAAATTCCCCTTATTTTGAGGTAAAAAGGCTGAAATTCCCCTTATTTGGGGGCAAAAATGCAGAAATATCCCTTATTTTGCGGCAAAATTGCAGAAATTTTCTTATTTCAGTGTAATAAGTCAGAAATTCCCCTTAATTTGGGGCAAAAAAGACAGAAATTCCCTTTGTTTTTGGGGAAAAAGACAGAAATTCCACTTATTTAGAGGTAAAAAGGCAGAAATTTCTCTTATTTTGCAGCAACAATGAAAAAATTTCCTTTTTTGTGGCAAAAAGGAATGCATTCCCATTATTTTCGGGCAAAAAGGCAGAAATTCCCCGTATTTTGGAGCAAAATTGCAGAAATTCCCCTAAATTTGGGGCAAAAGGATGAAATTCCCTTTATTTTGGGGCAAAAATCATAAATTCCCCTTATTTGGGGGCAAAATTCCAGAAATTTCCTTTATTTTGGGGCAAAATTGCAGGAATTTACCTTATTTTGGGGCAAAATTGCAGAGATTTTTCTTATTTGGGGAAAAATTGCAGATATTTCACTTATTTTCAGGTAAAAAGGCTGAAATATCCTTTATTTTGGGGCATAAAGGCAGAAATTCACCTTATTTTGGGGTAACATTGCAGAAATTTCACATATTCTGGGCAAAAAGTCAGAAATTTCCCTTATTTTGGGGCAAAATTGCAGAAATTTCACTTATTTCAGGGAAATAAGTCAGAAATTCCACTTATATTGAGGCAAAAAAGACAGAAATTCCCTTTGTTTTGAGGGATAAAGACAGAAATTCCACTTATTTAGAGGCAAAAAGGCAGAAATTTCCCTTATTTTGGAGCAAAAATGAAGAAATTTCCCTTTTTTAAGGCAAAAAGGTATGCATTCTTCTTATTTTCGGGCAAAAAGGCAGAAATTCCTCGTATTTTGGAGCAAAATTGCAGAAATTCTCCTAATTGTGGGGCAAAAATGCAGAAATTCCCTATTTGTTGGGGCAAAAAAACAGAAATTCTTCTTATTTTGGGGCAAAACTCAGAAATTCCCCTTATTTTGGGGCAAAATTCCAGAAATTTCCCTTATTCTAAAGCAAAATTGCAGAAATTTCACTTATTTTTGGGCAAAGTTGCAGAAATTTTACTTATTTCAGGGAAAAAAGGCAGAAATTTTCCTTATTTTGGGGCAAAAAGGCAGAAATTCCCCTTATTTTGAGGTAAAAAGGCTAAAATTCCCTTTATTTGGAGGAAAAGAGGCAGAAATTTCCCTTATTTTGGGGCAAAATTGCAGAAATTTCACTTATTTCAAAGTAATAAGTCAGAAATTCCCCTTATTTGGGGCAAAAAAGAAAGAAATTCCCTTTGTATTGGAGGAAAAGACAGAAATTCCACTTATTTAGAGGCAAAAAGTCAGAAATTGCTTTTATTTTGGAGCAAAAATGAAGAAATTTACATTTTTATGGCAAAAAGTTATGCATTCCCCTTACTTTCGGGATAAAAAGCAGAAATTCCCCTTATTTTGAAGCAAAATTGCAGAAATTCTCATAATTTTCAGGAAAAAAGTAAGAAATTCTCCTTATTTTGCGGCAAAAACCGAAAATATGCTTTTTTTGGGAACAAACAGTCAGAAATTCCCTTTATTTTGGGCCAAAATTGCAGAAATTTCCTTTACATTGTGGCAAAATTGCAGAAATTTCCCTTATTTTGGGGCAAAATTGCAGAAATTTCACTTATTTCAGGGTAATAAGTCAGAAATTCCCCTTATTTTGGGGCAAAAAAGACAGAAATTCCCTTTGTTTTGGGTGAAAAAGACAGAAATTCCACTTATTTAAAGGCAAAAAAGCAGAAATTCCCCTTATTTTGGAGCAAAAATGAAGAAATTTCCCTTTTTTATGGCAAAAATTTATGCATTCCCTTTATTTTTGGGAAAAGGCAGAAATTCCCTGTATTTTGGAGCAAAATTGCAGAAATTCCCCTAATTGTGGGGCAAAAAGGCAGAAATTCCCTATATGTTGGGGAAAAAAGACAGAAACTCTCTTTATTTTGGGGCAAAACTCAGAAATTCCACTTATTTTGGGGCAAAATTCCAGAAATTTCCTTTATTTTGTGAAAATATTGCAGAAATTTCACTTATTTTAGGGCAAAATTGGAGAAATTTCACTTATTTCAAAAAAAAGGCAGAAATTTTCCTTATTTTGGGGCAAAAATGTAGAAATTCTTAATATTTTGTGGCAAAAATGCAGAAATTCTCTTTATTTTGAGGTAAAAATGCTGAAATTTTTTTTATTTGGGGGCAAAAAGGCAGAAATTTCCCTTATTTTGGGGCAAAAAGACAGAAATTTCTTTTATTTTGCGGCAAAATTGCAGAAATTTCACTTATTTCAGGGCATAATTCAATAATTCCTTTTATTTTGGGGCAAAAAAATAGAAATTCCATTTATTTTTTGGTAAAAAGGCAGAAATTTCACTTTTTTTGAGGTAAAAAGGCAGAAATTCCTCTTATTTTGGGGCAAAAATGAAGTAATTTCCCTTTTTTGTGGTAAAAGGTATACATTCCCCTTACATTCGGGATAAAAAGCAGAAATTCCCCGTATTTTGAAGCAAAATTGCAGAAATTCTCATAATTTTCGGGCAAAAAGGCAGAAATTCCCTAATTTTGGGGCAAAAGGCAGAAATTCCCTTTATTTTGTGGCAAAAATCAGAAATTCCCCTTCTTTTGGGGAAAAATTCAAGAAATTTCCTTTATTTTGGGGCAAAATTTCAGGAATTTACCTTATTTTGGGGCAAAATTGAAGAAATTTCCCTTATTTGGGGCAAAATTGCAGAAATTTCACTTATTTTCAGGTAAAAAGGCTGAAATTTCCTTTATTTTGGGGCAAAAAGGGAGAAATTCCCCTTATTTTGGAGCAAAATTGCAGAAATTTCCCTTATTATGTGGAAATATTGCAGAAATTTCCCTTAATTTAAGGCAAAATTGCAGAAATTTCACTTATTTCAGAGAAAAAAAGCAAAAATTTTTCTTATTTTGGCGCAAAAAGGCAGAAATTCCCATTATTTTGGGGCATAAAAGACAGAAATTAAATTGGTTTTGGGGGAAAAAAACAGAAATTACACTTATTTAGAGGCAAAAAGGCAGAAATTCCCCTTATTTTGGAGCAAAAATGAAGAAATTCACCTTTTTATGGCAAAAAGGTATGCATTCCCCTTACTTTCGGGATAAAAGCAGAAATTCCTCGTATTTTGAAGCAAAATTGCAGAAATTCTCATAATTTTCGGGCTAAAAGGCAGAAATTCTCCTTATTTTGGGGCAAAAAGACAGAAAATCTCCTTTTTTTGGGAACAAACAGTCAGAAATTTCCCTTATTTTGAGGCAAAATTGCAGAAATTTTTTTTACATTGGGGCAAAATTTCAGAAATTTCCTTTATTTTGGGGCAAAATTGCAGAAATTTCACTTATTTCAGGGTAATAAGTCAGAAATTCTTCTTATGTTGGGGCAAAAAAGACAGAAATTCCCTTTGTTTTGGGGGAAAAAGACAGAAATTTCACTTATTTAGAGGCAAAAAGGAAGAAAATCTCTTTATTTTGTGCAAAAATGAAGAAATTCACCTTTTTATGGCAAAAAGGTATGCATTCCCCTTACTTTCGAGATAAAAGCAGAAATTCCCCTTATTTTGAAGCAAAATTGCAGAAATTCTCATAATTTTCGGGCAAAAAGGCAGAAATTCTGCTTATTTTTTGGACAAAGAGAGAAAATCTCTTTTTTTTGGGAACAAACAATCAGAAATTCCCCATATTTTGGGGTATAATTTCAGAAATTTCCTTTATTTTGGGGAAAAAATGCAGGAATTTACCTTACTTTGGGGCACAATTTTAGAAATTTCCCTTATTTGGTGCAAAATTGCAGAAATTTCCTTTATTATGGGGATATATTGCAGAAATTTCCCTTAATTTAAGGCAAAATTGCAGAAATTTCACTTATTTCAGAGAAAAAGAGCAAAAATTTTTCTTATTTTGGGGCAAAAAGCCAGAAATTCCCTTTGTTTTGGGGGAAAAAGACAGAAATTCCACTTATTTAGAGGCAAAACAGCAGAAATTCTTCTTATTTTGGAGCAAAAATGAAGAAATTTCCCTTTTTTATGGCATAAAGTTATGCATTCCCCTTATTTTCGGGCATAAAGGCAGAAATTCCCCGTATTTTGGAGCAAAATTGCAGAAATTCCCCTAATTGTGGGGCAAAAATGCAGATATTCTCTATATGTTGGGGCAAAAAGACAGAAATTCCCCTTATTTTGGGGCAAAACTCAGAAATTCCACTTATTTTGGGGCAAAATTCCAGAAATTCCCCTTATTTTGGGACAAAATTGCAGAAATTTCACTTATTTTAGGGCAAAATTGCAGAAATTTCACTTATTTCAGGGAAAAAGGCAGAAATTTTCCTTATTTTGGAGCAAAAAGGCAGAAATTCCTAATACTTTGTGGCAAAAATGCAGAAATTCCCCTTATTTTGAGGTGAAAAGGCTGAAATTCCCCTAATTTGCGGGAAAAAAGGCAGAAATTTCCCTTATTTTGGGGCAAAATTGCAGAAATTTCAATTATTTCAGGGTAATAAGTCAGAAAATTTCTTGATTTTGGGGCAAAAAAGACAGAAAATCCCTTTCTTTTAGAGGAGAAACAGAAATTCCACTTATTTAGAGGCAAAAAAGCAGAAATTCCCCTTATTTTGGAGCAAAAATGAAGAAATTTCCCTTTTTTAAGGCAAAAAGTTATGCATTCCCCTTTTTTTCGTGCAAAAAGGCAGAAATTCCCCGTATTTTGGAGCAAAATTGCAGAAATTCCCCTAATTGTGGTGCAAAAAGGCAGAAATTCCCTATATGTTGGGGCAAAAACACAGAAATTCTCTTTATTTTGGGGCAAAACTCAGAAATTCCACTTATTTTGGGGCAAAATTGCAGAAATTTCACTTATTTCAGGGAAAAAAGGCAGAAATTCCTAATATTTTGTGGCAAAAATGCAGAAATTCCCCTTATTTTGAGGTAAAAAGGGTGAAATTCCCCTTATTTTTGGGCAAAAAGCAAAAATTTCCCTTATTTTGGGGCAAAATTGCAGAAACTTCACTTATTTCAGAGTAATAAGTCAAAAATTTTTCTTATTTTGGGGCAAAAAAGAAAATCCCTTTGTTTTGGGGAAAAAAGACAGAAATTCCAATTATTTAGAGGCAAAAAAGCAGAAATTCTCCTTATTTTGAAGCAAAAATGAAGAAATTTCACTTTTTTAAGGCAAAAGGGTATGCATTCTTCTTATTTTCGGGCAAAAAGGCAGAAATTCCTCGTATTTTGGAGCAAAATTGCAAAAATTCCCTTAATTGTGGGGCAAAAATGCTGAAATTCCCTATATGTTGGGGCAAAAGACAGAAATTCTCCTTATTTTGGGGCAAAACTCAGAAATTCCACTTATTTTGGGGCAAAATTCCAGAAATTTCCCTAATTCTGGGGCAAAATTGCAGAAATTTCACTTATTTTGGGCAAAATTTCACAAATTTCACTTATTTCAGGGAAAAAAAGGAATTTTGTTATTTTGATGCAAAAAGGCAGAAATTCTCCTTATTTTGAGGTAAAAAGGCTAAAATCCCCCTATTTGGGGGCAAAGAGGCAGAAATATCCCTTAATTTGGGCCAAAATTGCAGAAATTTCACTTATTACAGGGTAATAAATCAGAAATTCTCCTTAATTTGGGGCAAAAAAGACAGAAATTCCCTTTGTTTTGGGGCAAAAAGAAGAAATTCCACTTATTTAGAGGCAAGAAGGCAAAAATTCCCCTTATTTTGGAGCAAAAATTAAGAAATTTCCCTTTTTATGGCAAAAAGGTATGCATTCCCATTATTTTCGGGCAAAAAGGCAGATTCCCCGTATTTTGGAGCAAAATTGCAGAAATTCCTCTAAATTTGGGGCAAAAGGCAGAAATTCCCTTTATTTCGGGGCAAAAATCATAAATTCCCCTTATTTTGGGGCAAAATTCAAGAAATTTCTTTTATTTTGAGGCAAAATTGAAGGAATTTACCTTATTTTGGGGCACAACTGCAGAAATTTTTCTTATTTGGGGCAAAATTGCAGAAATTTCACTTATTTTCAGGTAAAAAGGCTGAAATTTCCTTTATTTTGTGGCAAAAACGCAGAAATTCCCATTTTTTTGGGGCAAAAAAGGAGAAATTCACCTTATTTTTAGGTAAAATTGCAGAAATTTCATATATTTCAGGGCAAAAAGGTAGAAATTTCCCTAATTTGAGGCAAAATTGCAGAAATTTCACTTATTTCAGGGTAATAAGTCAGAGATTCCCCTTATTTTGGGCCAAAAAAACCAGAAATTCTCTTTGTTTTGGGGGAAAAAGAAAGAAATTCCACTTATTGAGAAGCAAAAAGGCAGAAATTCCCCTTATTTTCGAGCAAAAAATGAAGAAATTTCCCTTTTTTATGGCAAAAAGTTATGCATTCCCCTTATTTTCGTGCAAAAAGGCAGAAATTCCCCGTATTTTGGAGCAGAATTGCAGAAATTCCCCTAATTGTGGTGCAAAAAGGCAGAAATTCCCTATATGTTGGGGCAAAAACACAGAAATTCTCATTATTTTGGGTCAAAACTAAGAAATTCCACTTATTTTGGGGAAAAATTGCAGAAATTTCACTTACTTCAGGGAAAAAAGGCAGAAATTCCTAATATTTTGTGGCAAAAATGCAGAAATTCCCCTTATTTTGAAGCAAAATTGCAGAAATTCTCATAATTTTCAGGAAAAAAGTAAGAAATTCTCCTTATTTTGCGGCAAAAACCGAAAATATGCTTTTTTTGGGAACAAACAGTCAGAAATTCCCTTTATTTTGGGCCAAAATTGCAGAAATTTCCTTTACATTGTGGCAAAATTGCAGAAATTTCCCTTATTTTGGGG
The DNA here is from genome assembly GCF_963924665.1 of Micromys minutus. Classification (NCBI taxonomy): domain Eukaryota; kingdom Metazoa; phylum Chordata; class Mammalia; order Rodentia; family Muridae; genus Micromys; species Micromys minutus. The sequence goes on along the minus strand of NW_027667467.1, from coordinate 6,005,895 downwards.
CAAAATTGCAGAAATTTCACTTATTTCAGGATAATAAGTCAGAAATTCCCCTTATTTTGGGGCAAAAAAGACAGAAATTCCCTTTGTTTTGGGTGAAAAAGACAGAAATTCCACTTATTTAAAGGCAAAAAGGCAGAAATTCCCCTTATTTTGGAGCAAAAATGAAGAAATTTCCCTTTTTTATGGCAAAAATTTATGCATTCCCTTTATTTTTGGGAAAAGGCAGAAATTCCCTGTATTTTGGAGCAAAATTGCAGAAATTCCCCTAATTGTGGGGCAAAAAGGCAGAAATTCCCTATATGTTGGGGAAAAAAGACAGAAACTCTCTTTATTTTGGGGCAAAACTCAGAAATTCCACTTATTTTGGGGCAAAATTCCAGAAATTTCCTTTATTTTGTGAAAATATTGCAGAAATTTCACTTATTTTAGGGCAAAATTGGAGAAATTTCACTTATTTCAAAAAAAAGGCAGAAAATTTCCTTATTTTGGGGCAAAAATGTAGAAATTCTTAATATTTTGTGGCAAAAATGCAGAAATTCTCTTTATTTTGAGGTAAAAATGCTGAAATTTTTTTTATTTGGGGGCAAAAAGGCAGAAATTTCCCTTATTTTGGGGCAAAAAGACAGAAATTTCTTTTATTTTGCGGCAAAATTGCAGAAATTTCACTTATTTCAGGGCATAATTCAATAATTCCTTTTATTTTGGGGCAAAAAAATAGAAATTCCATTTATTTTTTGGTAAAAAGGCAGAAATTTCACTTTTTTTGAGGTAAAAAGGCAGAAATTCCTCTTATTTTGGGGCAAAAATGAAGTAATTTCCCTTTTTTGTGGTAAAAGGTATACATTCCCCTTACATTCGGGATAAAAAGCAGAAATTCCCCGTATTTTGAAGCAAAATTGCAGAAATTCTCATAATTTTCGGGCAAAAAGGCAGAAATTCCCTAATTTTGGGGCAAAAGGCAGAAATTCCCTTTATTTTGTGGCAAAAATCAGAAATTCCCCTTCTTTTGGGGAAAAATTCAAGAAATTTCCTTTATTTTGGGGCAAAATTTCAGGAATTTACCTTATTTTGGGGCAAAATTGAAGAAATTTCCCTTATTTGGGGCAAAATTGCAGAAATTTCACTTATTTTCAGGTAAAAAGGCTGAAATTTCCTTTATTTTGGGGCAAAAAGGGAGAAATTCCCCTTATTTTGGAGCAAAATTGCAGAAATTTCCCTTATTATGTGGAAATATTGCAGAAATTTCCCTTAATTTAAGGCAAAATTGCAGAAATTTCACTTATTTCAGAGAAAAAAAGCAAAAATTTTTCTTATTTTGGCGCAAAAAGGCAGAAATTCCCATTATTTTGGGGCATAAAAGACAGAAATTAAATTGGTTTTGGGGGAAAAAAACAGAAATTACACTTATTTAGAGGCAAAAAGGCAGAAATTCCCCTTATTTTGGAGCAAAAATGAAGAAATTCACCTTTTTATGGCAAAAAGGTATGCATTCCCCTTACTTTCGGGATAAAAGCAGAAATTCCTCGTATTTTGAAGCAAAATTGCAGAAATTCTCATAATTTTCGGGCTAAAAGGCAGAAATTCTCCTTATTTTGGGGCAAAAAGACAGAAAATCTCCTTTTTTTGGGAACAAACAGTCAGAAATTTCCCTTATTTTGAGGCAAAATTGCAGAAATTTTTTTTACATTGGGGCAAAATTTCAGAAATTTCCTTTATTTTGGGGCAAAATTGCAGAAATTTCACTTATTTCAGGGTAATAAGTCAGAAATTCTTCTTATGTTGGGGCAAAAAAGACAGAAATTCCCTTTGTTTTGGGGGAAAAAGACAGAAATTTCACTTATTTAGAGGCAAAAAGGAAGAAAATCTCTTTATTTTGTGCAAAAATGAAGAAATTCACCTTTTTATGGCAAAAAGGTATGCATTCCCCTTACTTTCGAGATAAAAGCAGAAATTCCCCTTATTTTGAAGCAAAATTGCAGAAATTCTCATAATTTTCGGGCAAAAAGGCAGAAATTCTGCTTATTTTTTGGACAAAGAGAGAAAATCTCTTTTTTTTGGGAACAAACAATCAGAAATTCCCCATATTTTGGGGTATAATTTCAGAAATTTCCTTTATTTTGGGGAAAAAATGCAGGAATTTACCTTACTTTGGGGCACAATTTTAGAAATTTCCCTTATTTGGTGCAAAATTGCAGAAATTTCCTTTATTATGGGGATATATTGCAGAAATTTCCCTTAATTTAAGGCAAAATTGCAGAAATTTCACTTATTTCAGAGAAAAAGAGCAAAAATTTTTCTTATTTTGGGGCAAAAAGCCAGAAATTCCCTTTGTTTTGGGGGAAAAAGACAGAAATTCCACTTATTTAGAGGCAAAACAGCAGAAATTCTTCTTATTTTGGAGCAAAAATGAAGAAATTTCCCTTTTTTATGGCATAAAGTTATGCATTCCCCTTATTTTCGGGCATAAAGGCAGAAATTCCCCGTATTTTGGAGCAAAATTGCAGAAATTCCCCTAATTGTGGGGCAAAAATGCAGATATTCTCTATATGTTGGGGCAAAAAGACAGAAATTCCCCTTATTTTGGGGCAAAACTCAGAAATTCCACTTATTTTGGGGCAAAATTCCAGAAATTCCCCTTATTTTGGGACAAAATTGCAGAAATTTCACTTATTTTAGGGCAAAATTGCAGAAATTTCACTTATTTCAGGGAAAAAGGCAGAAATTTTCCTTATTTTGGAGCAAAAAGGCAGAAATTCCTAATACTTTGTGGCAAAAATGCAGAAATTCCCCTTATTTTGAGGTGAAAAGGCTGAAATTCCCCTAATTTGCGGGAAAAAAGGCAGAAATTTCCCTTATTTTGGGGCAAAATTGCAGAAATTTCAATTATTTCAGGGTAATAAGTCAGAAAATTTCTTGATTTTGGGGCAAAAAAGACAGAAAATCCCTTTCTTTTAGAGGAGAAACAGAAATTCCACTTATTTAGAGGCAAAAAAGCAGAAATTCCCCTTATTTTGGAGCAAAAATGAAGAAATTTCTCTTTTTTAAGGCAAAAAGTTATGCATTCCCCTTTTTTTCGTGCAAAAAGGCAGAAATTCCCCGTATTTTGGAGCAAAATTGCAGAAATTCCCCTAATTGTGGTGCAAAAATGCAGAAATTCCCTATATGTTGGGGCAAAAACACAGAAATTCTCTTTATTTTGGGGCAAAACTCAGAAATTCCACTTATTTTGGGGCAAAATTGCAGAAATTTCACTTATTTCAGGGAAAAAAGGCAGAAATTCCTAATATTTTGTGGCAAAAATGCAGAAATTCCCCTTATTTTGAGGTAAAAAGGGTGAAATTCCCCTTATTTTTGGGCAAAAAGCAAAAATTTCCCTTATTTTGGGGCAAAATTGCAGAAACTTCACTTATTTCAGAGTAATAAGTCAAAAATTTTTCTTATTTTGGGGCAAAAAAGAAAATCCCTTTGTTTTGGGGAAAAAAGACAGAAATTCCAATTATTTAGAGGCAAAAAAGCAGAAATTCTCCTTATTTTGAAGCAAAAATGAAGAAATTTCACTTTTTTAAGGCAAAAGGGTATGCATTCTTCTTATTTTCGGGCAAAAAGGCAGAAATTCCTCGTATTTTGGAGCAAAATTGCAAAAATTCCCTTAATTGTGGGGCAAAAATGCTGAAATTCCCTATATGTTGGGGCAAAAGACAGAAATTCTCCTTATTTTGGGGCAAAACTCAGAAATTCCACTTATTTTGGGGCAAAATTCCAGAAATTTCCCTAATTCTGGGGCAAAATTGCAGAAATTTCACTTATTTTGGGCAAAATTTCACAAATTTCACTTATTTCAGGGAAAAAAAGGAATTTTGTTATTTTGGTGCAAAAAGGCAGAAATTCTCCTTATTTTGAGGTAAAAAGGCTAAAATCCCCCTATTTGGGGGCAAAGAGGCAGAAATATCCCTTAATTTGGGCCAAAATTGCAGAAATTTCACTTATTACAGGGTAATAAATCAGAAATTCTCCTTAATTTGGGGCAAAAAAGACAGAAATTCCCTTTGTTTTGGGGCAAAAAGAAGAAATTCCACTTATTTAGAGGCAAGAAGGCAAAAATTCCCCTTATTTTGGAGCAAAAATTAAGAAATTTCCCTTTTTATGGCAAAAAGGTATGCATTCCCATTATTTTCGGGCAAAAAGGCAGATTCCCCGTATTTTGGAGCAAAATTGCAGAAATTCCTCTAAATTTGGGGCAAAAGGCAGAAATTCCCTTTATTTCGGGGCAAAAATCATAAATTCCCCTTATTTTGGGGCAAAATTCAAGAAATTTCTTTTATTTTGAGGCAAAATTGAAGGAATTTACCTTATTTTGGGGCACAACTGCAGAAATTTTTCTTATTTGGGGCAAAATTGCAGAAATTTCACTTATTTTCAGGTAAAAAGGCTGAAATTTCCTTTATTTTGGGGCAAAAACGCAGAAATTCCCATTTTTTTGGGGCAAAAAAGGAGAAATTCACCTTATTTTTAGGTAAAATTGCAGAAATTTCATATATTTCAGGGCAAAAAGGTAGAAATTTCCCTAATTTGAGGCAAAATTGCAGAAATTTCACTTATTTCAGGGTAATAAGTCAGAGATTCCCCTTATTTTGGGCCAAAAAAACCAGAAATTCTCTTTGTTTTGGGGGAAAAAGAAAGAAATTCCACTTATTGAGAAGCAAAAAGGCAGAAATTCCCCTTATTTTCGAGCAAAAAATGAAGAAATTTCCCTTTTTTATGGCAAAAAGTTATGCATTCCCCTTATTTTCGTGCAAAAAGGCAGAAATTCCCCGTATTTTGGAGCAGAATTGCAGAAATTCCCCTAATTGTGGTGCAAAAAGGTAGAAATTCCCTATATGTTGGGGCAAAAACACAGAAATTCTCATTATTTTGGGTCAAAACTAAGAAATTCCACTTATTTTGGGGAAAAATTGCAGAAATTTCACTTACTTCAGGGAAAAAAGGCAGAAATTCCTAATATTTTGTGGCAAAAATGCAGAAATTCCCCTTATTTTGAGGTAAAAAGGGTGAAATTCCCCTTATTTGTGGGCAAAAAGGCAAAAATTTCCCTTATTTTGGGGCAAAATTGCAGAAACTTCACTTATTTCAGAGTAATAAGTCAGAAATTTTTTTTACTTTGGGGCAAAAAAGACAGAAAATCCCCTTGTTTTGGGGAAAAAAGACAGAAATTCCACTTATTTAGAGGCAAAAAGGCAGAAATTCCCCTTATTTTGGAGCAAAAATGAAGAAATTTCCCTTTTTTATGGCAAAAATTTATGCATTCCCTTTATTTTTGGGAAAAGGCAGAAATTCCCTGTATTTTGGAGCAAAATTGCAGAAATTCCCCTAATTGTGGGGCAAAAAGGCAGAAATTCCCTATATGTTGGGGAAAAAAGACAGAAACTCTCTTTATTTTGGGGCAAAACTCAGAAATTCCACATATTTTGGGGCAAAATTCCAGAAATTTCCTTTATTTTGTGAAAATATTGCAGAAATTTCACTTATTTTAGGGCAAAATTGGAGAAATTTCACTTATTTCAAAAAAAAAGGCAGAAATTTTCCTTATTTTGGGGCAAAAATGTAGAAATTCTTAATATTTTGTGGCAAAAATGCAGAAATTCTCTTTATTTTGAGGTAAAAATGCTGAAATTTTTTTTATTTGGGGGCAAAAAGGCAGAAATTTCCCTTATTTTGGGGCAAAAAGACAAAAATTTCTTTTATTTTGCGGCAAAATTGCAGAAATTTCACTTATTTCAGGGCATAATTCAATAATTCCTTTTATTTTGGGGCAAAAAAATAGAAATTCCATTTATTTTTTGGTAAAAAGGCAGAAATTTCACTTTTTTTGAGGTAAAAAGGCAGAAATTCCTCTTATTTTGGGGCAAAAATGAAGTAATTTCCCTTTTTTGTGGTAAAAGGTATACATTCCCCTTACATTCGGGATAAAAAGCAGAAATTCCCCGTATTTTGAAGCAAAATTGCAGAAATTCTCATAATTTTCGGGCAAAAAGGCAGAAATTCCCTAATTTTGGGGCAAAAGGCAGAAATTCCCTTTATTTTGTGGCAAAAATCAGAAATTCCCCTTCTTTTGGGGAAAAATTCAAGAAATTTCCTTTATTTTGGGGCAAAATTTCAGGAATTTACCTTATTTTGGGGCAAAATTGAAGAAATTTCCCTTATTTGGGGCAAAATTGCAGAAATTTCACTTATTTTCAGGTAAAAAGGCTGAAATTTCCTTTATTTTGGGGCAAAAAGGGAGAAATTCCCCTTATTTTGGAGCAAAATTGCAGAAATTTCCCTTATTATGTGGAAATATTGCAGAAATTTCCCTTAATTTAAGGCAAAATTGCAGAAATTTCACTTATTTCAGAGAAAAAAAGCAAAAATTTTTCTTATTTTGGCGCAAAAAGGCAGAAATTCCCATTATTTTCGGGCAAAAAAGACAGAAATTAAATTGGTTTTGGGGGAAAAAGACAGAAATTACACTTATTTAGAGGCAAAAAGGCAGAAATTCCCCTTATTTTGGAGCAAAAATGAAGAAATTCACCTTTTTATGGCAAAAAGGTATGCATTCCCCTTACTTTCGGGATAAAAGCAGAAATTCCTCGTATTTTGAAGCAAAATTGCAGAAATTCTCATAATTTTCGGGCTAAAAGGCAGAAATTCTCCTTATTTTGGGGCAAAAAGACAGAAAATCTCCTTTTTTTGGGAACAAACAGTCAGAAATTTCCCTTATTTTGAGGCAAAATTGCAGAAATTTTTTTTACATTGGGGCAAAATTTCAGAAATTTCCTTTATTTTGGGGCAAAATTGCAGAAATTTCACTTATTTCAGGGTAATAAGTCAGAAATTCTTCTTATGTTGGGGCAAAAAAGACAGAAATTCCCTTTGTTTTGGGGGAAAAAGACAGAAATTTCACTTATTTAGAGGCAAAAAGGAAGAAAATCTCTTTATTTTGTGCAAAAATGAAGAAATTCACCTTTTTATGGCAAAAAGGTATGCATTCCCCTTACTTTCGAGATAAAAGCAGAAATTCCCCTTATTTTGAAGCAAAATTGCAGAAATTCTCATAATTTTCGGGCAAAAAGGCAGAAATTCTGCTTATTTTTTGGACAAAGAGAGAAAATCTCTTTTTTTTGGGAACAAACAATCAGAAATTCCCCATATTTTGGGGTATAATTTCAGAAATTTCCTTTATTTTGGGGAAAAAATGCAGGAATTTACCTTACTTTGGGGCACAATTTTAGAAATTTCCCTTATTTGGTGCAAAATTGCAGAAATTTCCTTTATTATGGGGATATATTGCAGAAATTTCCCTTAATTTAAGGCAAAATTGCAGAAATTTCACTTATTTCAGAGAAAAAGAGCAAAAATTTTTCTTATTTTGGGGCAAAAAGCCAGAAATTCCCTTTGTTTTGGGGGAAAAAGACAGAAATTCCACTTATTTAGAGGCAAAACAGCAGAAATTCTTCTTATTTTGGAGCAAAAATGAAGAAATTTCCCTTTTTTATGGCATAAAGTTATGCATTCCCCTTATTTTCGGGCATAAAGGCAGAAATTCCCCGTATTTTGGAGCAAAATTGCAGAAATTCCCCTAATTGTGGGGCAAAAATGCAGATATTCTCTATATGTTGGGGCAAAAAGACAGAAATTCCCCTTATTTTGGGGCAAAACTCAGAAATTCCACTTATTTTGGGGCAAAATTCCAGAAATTCCCCTTATTTTGGGACAAAATTGCAGAAATTTCACTTATTTTAGGGCAAAATTGCAGAAATTTCACTTATTTCAGGGAAAAAGGCAGAAATTTTCCTTATTTTGGAGCAAAAAGGCAGAAATTCCTAATACTTTGTGGCAAAAATGCAGAAATTCCCCTTATTTTGAGGTGAAAAGGCTGAAATTCCCCTAATTTGCGGGAAAAAAGGCAGAAATTTCCCTTATTTTGGGGCAAAATTGCAGAAATTTCAATTATTTCAGGGTAATAAGTCAGAAAATTTCTTGATTTTGGGGCAAAAAAGACAGAAAATCCCTTTCTTTTAGAGGAGAAACAGAAATTCCACTTATTTAGAGGCAAAAAAGCAGAAATTCCCCTTATTTTGGAGCAAAAATGAAGAAATTTCCCTTTATTAAGGCAAAAAGTTATGCATTCCCCTTTTTTTCGTGCAAAAAGGCAGAAATTCCCCGTATTTTGGAGCAAAATTGCAGAAATTCCCCTAATTGTGGTGCAAAAAGGCAGAAATTCCCTATATGTTGGGGCAAAAACACAGAAATTCTCTTTATTTTGGGGCAAAACTCAGAAATTCCACTTATTTTGGGGCAAAATTGCAGAAATTTCACTTACTTCAGGGAAAAAAGGCAGAAATTCCTAATATTTTGTGGCAAAAATGCAGAAATTCCCCTTATTTTGAGGTAAAAATTGTGAAATTCCCCTTATTTTTGGGCAAAAAGGCAAAAATTTCCCTTATTTTGGGGCAAAATTGCAGAAACTTCACTTATTTCAGAGTAATAAGTCAAAAATTTTTCTTATTTTGGGGCAAAAAAGAAAATCCCTTTGTTTTGGGGAAAAAAGACAGAAATTCCAATTATTTAGAGGCAAAAAAGCAGAAATTCTCCTTATTTTGAAGCAAAAATGAAGAAATTTCACTTTTTTAAGGCAAAAGGGTATGCATTCTTCTTATTTTCGGGCAAAAAGGCAGAAATTCCTCGTATTTTGGAGCAAAATTGCAAAAATTCCCTTAATTGTGGGGCAAAAATGCTGAAATTCCCTATATGTTGGGGCAAAAGACAGAAATTCTCCTTATTTTGGGGCAAAACTCAGAAATTCCACTTATTTTGGGGCAAAATTCCAGAAATTTCCCTAATTCTGGGGCAAAATTGCAGAAATTTCACTTATTTTGGGCAAAATTTCACAAATTTCACTTATTTCAGGGGAAAAAAAGGAATTTTGTTATTTTGGTGCAAAAAGGCAGAAATTCTCCTTATTTTGAGGTAAAAAGGCTAAAATTCCCCTTATTTGGGGGCAAAGAGGCAGAAATATCCCTTATTTTGGGCCAAAATTGCAGAAATTTCACTTATTACAGGGTAATAATTCAGAAATTCATCTTAATTTGGGGCAAAAAAGACAGAAATTCCCTTTGTTTTGGGGCAAAAAGAAGAAATTCCACTTATTTAGAGGCAAGAAGGCAGAAATTCCCCTTATTTTGGAGCAAAAATGAAGAAATTTTCCTTTTTATGGCAAAAAGGTATGCATTCCCATTATTTTCGGACAAAAAGGCAGATTCCCCGTATTTTGGAGCAAAATTGCAGAAATTCCTCTAAATTTTGGGCAAAAGGCAGAAATTCCCTTTATTTCGGGGCAAAAATCATGAATTCCCCTTATTTTGGGGCAAAATTCAAGAAATTTCTTTTATTTTGAGGCAAAATTGAAGGAATTTACCTTATTTTGGGGCACAACTGCAGAAATTTTTCTTATTTGGGGCAAAATTGCAGAAATTTCACTTATTTTCAGGTAAAAAGGCTGAAATTTCCTTTATTTTGGGGCAAAAACGCAGAAATTCCCATTTTTTTGGGGCCAAAAAGGAGAAATTCACCTTATTTTTAGGTAAAATTGCAGAAATTTCATATATTTCAGGGCAAAAAGGTAGAAATTTCCCTAATTTGAGGCAAAATTGCAGAAATTTCACTTATTTCAGGGTAATAAGTCAGAGATTCCCCTTATTTTGGGCCAAAAAACCCAGAAATTTTCTTTGTTTTGGGGGAAAAAGAAAGAAATTCCACTTATTGAGAAGCAAAAAGGCAGAAATTCCCATTATTTTGGAGCAAAAAATGAAGAAATTTCCCTTTTTTATGGCAAAAAGTTATGCATTCCCCTTATTTTCGTGCAAAAAGGCAGAAATTCCCCGTATTTTGGAGCAGAATTGCAGAAATTCCCCTAATTGTGGTGCAAAAAGGCAGAAATTCCCTATATGTTGGGGCAAAAACACAGAAATTCTCATTATTTTGGGTCAAAACTAAGAAATTCCACTTATTTTGGGGAAAAATTGCAGAAATTTCACTTACTTCAGGGAAAAAAGGCAGAAATTCCTAATATTTTGTGGCAAAAATGCAGAAATTCCCCTTATTTTGAGGTAAAAAGGGTGAAATTCCCTTTATTTGTGGGCAAAAAGGCAAAAATTTCCCTTATTTTGGGGCAAAATTGCAGAAACTTCACTTATTTCAGAGTAATAAGTCAGAAATTTTTTTTACTTTGGGGCAAAAAAGACAGAAAATCCCCTTGTTTTGGGGAAAAAAGACAGAAATTCCACTTATTTAGAGGCAAAAAAGCAGAAATTCCCCTTATTTTGAAGCAAAAATGAAGAAATTTCCCTTTTTTAAGGCAAAAAGGTATGCATTCTTCTTATTTTCGGGCAAAAAGGCAGAAATTCCCCGTATTTTAGAGCAATATTGCAAAAATTCCCCTAATTGTAGGGCAAATATGCAGAAATTCCCTATATGTTGGGGCAAAAGACAGAAATTCTTATTTTGGGGCAAAACTCAGAAATTCCACTTATTTTGGGGCAAAATTCCAGAAATTTCCCTTATTCTGGGGCAAAATTGCAGAAATTTAACTTATTTTATTCAAAATTGCAGAAATTTCACTTATTTCAGGGAAAAAAAAGAATTTTGTTAATTTGGGGCAAAAAGGCAGAAATTCCCCTTATTTTGAGGTAAAAATGCTGAAATTCCCCTTATTTGGGGGCAAAAAGGCAGAAATATCCCTTATTTTGGGGCAAAATTGCAGAAATTTCACTTATTACAGGGTAATAAGTCAGAAATTCTCTTTAATTTGGGGCAAAAAAGACAGAAATTCCCTTTGTTTTGGGGCAAAAAGAAGAAATTCCACTTATTTAGAGGCAAAAAAGCAGAAATTCCCCTTATTTTGGAGCAAAAATGAAGAAATTTTCCTTTTTATGGCAAAAAGGTATGCATTCCCATTATTTTCGGGCAAAAAGGCAGAAATTCCTCGTATTTTGGAGCAAAATTGCAGAAATTCCCCTAAATTTGGGGCAAAAGGCAGAAATTCCCTATATTTTGGGGCAAGAATCATAAATTCCCCTTATTTTGGGGCAAAATTCAAGAAATTTCTTTTATTTTGAGGAAAAATTGAAGGAATTTACCTTATTTTGGGGCACAATTGCAGAAATTTTTCTTATTTGCGGCAAAATTGCAGAAATTTCACTTATTTTCAGGTAAAAAGGCTGAAATTTCCTTTATTTTGGGGCAAAAAGGGAGAAATTTCCTTTATTTTGGGGCAAAATTGCAGAAATTTTTATTATTATTGGGAAAAATTGCAACAATTTTCCTTATTTTAGGGCAAAATTGCAGCAATTTCACTTATTTCAGAGAAAAAAGTAAAAATTTTTCTTATTTTGGGGCAAAAAAAATAAATTCCCATTATTTTGGGGCAAAAAGGCAAAAATTCACCTTATTTTGGGGTAAAATTGCAGACATTTCACATATTTCAGAGCAAAAAGGCAGAAATTTCCCTTATTTTAGGGCAAAATTGCAGAAATTTCACTTATTTCAGGGTAATAAGTCAGAAATTCCCCTTATTTTGGGGCAAAAAAATACAGAAATTCCCTTTGTTTTGGGGGAAAAAGACAGAAATTCCACTTATTTAGAGGCAAAAAAGCAGAAATTCTTCTCATTCTGGAGCAAAAATGAAGAAATTTTCCTCGTTTATGGAAAAAGGTTATGCATTCCCCTTATTTTCGGGCAAAAAGGCTGAAATTCCCTGTGTTTTGGAGCAAAATTGCAGAAATTCCCCTAATTGTGGGGCAAAAAGTCAGAAATTCCCTATATGTTGGGGCAAAAACACAGAAATTCTCCTTATTTTGGGGCAAAATTCAGAAATTCCCCTTATTTTGGGGCAAAATTCCAGAAATTTCCCTTATTTTGGGGCAAAATTGAAGAAATTTCACTTAATTTGGTGCAAAATTGCAGAAATTTCAATTATTTAAAAAAAAAGGCAGAAATTTTTCTTATTTTGGGGCAAAAATGCAGAAATTCCCCTTATTTTGAGTAAAAATGCTGAAATTCCCCTTATTTGGGGGCAAAAAGGCAGAAATTTCCCTTATTTTGGGGCAAAGAGAAAGAAATTCCCCTTATTTTGTGGCAAAAATGCAGAAATTTCTTTTATTTTGGGGCAAAATTGCAGAAATTTCACATATTTCAGGGCATAATTCAAAAATTCCTTTTATTTTGGGGCAAAATGACAGAAATTCCGTTTATTTTTGGGTAAAATGCCAGAGATTTCACTTATTTTGAGGTAAAAAGGCAGAAATTGCTCTAATTTTGGGGCAAAAATGAAGAAATTTCCCTTTTTTGTGGCAAAAGGTGTACATTCCCCTTACTTTCGCGATAAAAAGCAGAAATTCCCCATATTTTGAAGCAAAATTGCAGAAATTCTCTCAATTTTCGGGCAAAAAGGCAGAAATTCTCCTTACTTTGGGGCAAAAAGACAGAAAATCTTCTTTTTCGGGAGCACACAGTCAGAAATTCCCCTTATTTTGAAGCAAAATTGCAGAAATTTTCTTTACATTGGGGCAAAATTGCAGAAATTTCCCTTATTTTGGGGCGAAATTGCAGAAATTTCACTTATTTCAGGGTAATAAGTCAGAAATTTACCTTATTTTGAGGCAAAAAAGACAGAAATTCCCTTTGTTTTGAAGTAAAAATACAGAAATTCCACTTATATAGAGGCAAAAAAGAAGAAATTCCCTTTATTTTGGAGCAAAAATGAAGAAATTTCACTTTTTATGGCAAAAAGGTATGCTTTCCCATTATTTTCGGGCAAAAAGGCAGAAATTCCTTGTATATTGGATCAAAAATGCAGAAATTCCCCTTTATTTAGGCAAAAGGCAGAAATTCCCTTTATTTTGGGGCAAAAATCAGAAATTCCCATTATTTTGGGGCAAAATTCCAGAAATTTCCTTTATTTTGGGGCAAAATTGCAGGAATTTACCTTATTTTGGGGCAAAATTGTAGAAATTTCCCTTATTTTGGGCAAAATTGCAGAAATTTCACTTATTTTCAGGTAAAAAGGCTGAAATTTCCTTTGTTTTGGTGCTAAAAGGAAGAAATTCCCCTTATTTTGTGGCAAAATTGCAGAAATTTTTCTTATTATGTGAAAAAATTGCAAAAATTTCCCTTATTTTAGGGCAAAATTGCAGAAATTTCACTTATTTCATAGAAAAATCAAAAATTTTTCTTATTTTTGGTCAAAAAGGCAGAATTTCCCATTATTTTGGGGCCAAAAGGCAGAAATTCACCTTATTTTGGGGCAAAAAGGCAGAAATTCACCTTATTTTGGGGTAAAATTGAGGAATTTCATATATTTCAGGGCAAAAAGACAGAAATTTCCCTTATTTTGGGGCAAAATTGCAGAAATTTCACTTATTTCAGGGTAATAAGTCAGAAATTTTCTTTATTTTGGGGCAAAAATACAGAAATTACCTTTTTTGAGAGGGAAAAAAACAGAAATTCCACTTATTTAGAGGCAAAAAAGCAGAAATTCCCCTTAGTTTGGAGCAAAAATGAAGAAATTTCCATTTTTTAAGGCAAAAAGGTATGCATTCCCCTTATTTTCGGGCAAAAAGGCAGAAATTCACCGTATTTTGGAGCAAAATTGCAGAAATTCCTCCAATTTCGGGGCAAAAGGCAGAAATTCTCTTTATTTTTGGGCAAAAATCAGAAATTCCCCTTAATTTGGGCCAAAATTCCAGAAATTTCCTTTATTTTGGGGCAAAATTGCAGAAATTTAACTTATTTATGGGCAAAATTGCAGAAATTTCAGTTATTTCAGAGAAAAAAAGCAAAAATTTTTCTTATTTTTGGGCAAAAAGGCAGAAATTCCCATTATTTTGGGGCAAAAAGGCAGAAATTCACCTTATTTTGGGGTAAAATTGCAGAAATTTCACAGCAAAAAGACAGAAATTTCCCTTATTTTGGGTCAAAATTGCAGAAATTTCACTTATTTCAGGGTAATAAGTCAGAAATTTTCTTTATTTTGGGGCAAAAATACAGAAATTACCTTTTTTTGGGGGGAAAAATACAGAAATTCCATTTATTTAGATGCAAAAATTAAGAATTTTCCCTTTTTTTATAGCAAAAAGGTATGCATTCCCCTTATTTTCGGGCAATAAAGGCAGAAATTCACCGTATTTTGGAGCAAAATTGCAGAAATTCCCCTAATTTTAGGGCAAAAGGCAGAAATTCTCTTTATTTTGGGGCAAAAATCAGAAATTCCCCTTACTTTCGGGCAAAATTCCAGAAATTTCCTTTATTTTGGGGCAAAATTGCAGAAATTTATCTTATTTATGGGCAAAATTGCAGAATTTTCACTTATTTCAGGGAAAAAAGGCAGAAATTTTCTTTATTTTGGGGCAAAAAGGCACAAATTCCTAATATTTTGTGGCAAAAATGCTGAAATTCCCCTTATTTTGAGGTAAAAAGGCTGAAATTTCCCGTATTTGGGGGCAAAAAGGCAGAAATTTTTTTTTACTTTGGGGCAAAATAGCAGGAATTTACTTTATTTTGGGGCAAAATTGCAGAAATTTCACTTATTTCAGGGTAATAAGTCAAAAATTTTCCTTATTTTATGGCAAAAAAGACAGAAATTCTCTTTGTTTTTGGGGAAAAAGTCAGAAATTCCACTTATTTAGAGGAAAAAAGGCAGAAATTCCCCTCATTTTGGAGCAAAAATGAAGAAATTTCCCTTTTTTATGGCAAAAAGGTATGCATTCCCCTTATTTTCGGGGAAAAGGGCAGAAATTCCCCGTATTTTGGAGCAAAATTTCAGAAAATCCCCTAATTGTGGGGCAAAAAGGCAGAAATTCTCTATATGTTAAGGTAAAAATACAGAAATTCTTTTTATTTGGGGGCAAAACTCAGAAATTCCACTTATTTAGAGGAAAAATGGCAGAAATTCCTCTTATTTTGGAGCAAAAATGAAGAAATTTCCCTTTTTTATGGCAAAAAGGTATGCATTCTCTTTATTTTCGGGCAAAAAGGCAGAAATTCCCTGTATTTTGGAGCAAAATTGCAGAAATTCCCCTAATTTTGGGGCAAAAGGCAGAAATTCCCCTTATTTTTGGGTAAAATTGCAGAAATTTCAAATATTTCGGGGCAAAATGGCAGAAATTCCCCTTATTTTGGGGCAAAAAGATGAAATCCATAATTTTTGGCTAAAATTGAAGAAATTTCACTTATTTCGGGACAAAAAGGCAAAAATTCCACTTAATTTCGGGCAAAAAGGCAGAAATTCCCTTTATTTTGGAGCAAAATTGCAGAAATTCCCTTAATATTGGTGCAAAAATGCAGAAATTCCCTTTATTTTGGGGCAAAAAGGCAGAAATTCCCCATATTTTGGTGCAAAAAGGCTGAAATTCCCCTTATTTTGAGGTCAAATGCTGAAATTCCCCATATTTTGGGGCAAAAGGCAGAAATTCCCCTCATTTTGGGGCAAAAAGGCACAAATTTCCCTTATTTTCGGGCAAAATTGCTGAAATTTCTCTTATTTCAGAGTAAAAAGTCAGAAATTCCCCTTATTTTGAAGCAAAAAGCAGAAATTTCTTTTATTATGGTACAAAATTGAAGAAATTTTCCTTATTTTGGAACAAAAAGGCAGTAATTCCCCATATTTTGGGGCAAAAGGCAGAAATTCTTCTTATTTTGAGGTAAAATGCAGAAATTCCCCTTATTTAGAGGTAAAATGCAGAAATTATCCAAATATTGGGGGAAAATGCAGAAATTTTTTTTTATTTTGGTGCTAAAAGGAAGAAATTTGCCATATTTTGAAGCAAAATTGCAGAAATTCTCATAATTTTCAGGCAAAAAGTCAGGAATTCTTCTTATTTTGGGGCAAAAAGACAGAAAATCTCTTTTTTTAGGGGGCAAAAAGTCAGAAATTCCCCTTATTTTGGGGTAAAATTGCAGAAATTTCACTTATTTCAGAAAAAATGCAGAAATTTTCTTATTTTGGGGCAAAAAGGCAGAAATTTCTATTATTTTGGTACAAAATTGCAGAAATTTTTTTTATTTTGGGACAAAAAGGCAGAAATTCCCCATATTTTGAGGCAAAAAGGCTGAAATTCCCCTTATTTTCGGGCAAAAATCAGAAATTCCCCTTATGTTGGGGCAAAAAGACAGAAATTTCGTTTATTATTGGGGAAAAGGCAGAAATTGCACTTATTTTGAGAAAAAGGCAGAAAATTTCCTTATTTTCTGGCAAAAATGAAGAAATTTCCTTTTTTTATGGCAAAAAGGTATACATTCCATATTTTTGGGCAAAAAGTCAGAAAATCTCCGTATTTTGGAGCAAAATTGCAGAAATGCCCCTAATATTGGGGCAAAAAGGCAGAAATTCCCTATATGTTGGGGCAAAAAGAAAGAAATTCTTTTTATTTTGGGCCAAAACTCAGAAATTCCACTTATTTAGAGGCAAAATGGCACAAATTCCTCTTATTTTGGAGCAAAAATAAAAAAAATTCCCTTTTTTATGGCAAAAAGGTATGCATTCTCCTTATTTTCAGGCAAAGAGGCAGAAATTCCTTGTATTTTGGAGCAAAATTGCAGAAATTCCCCTAATTTGGGGCAATGGCCGAAATTCCCCTTAGTTTGGGGTAAAATTGCAGAAATTTCAAATATTTCAGGCAAAATGGCAGAAATTCCCCTTATTTTGGGGCAAAAAGATGAAATCCATAATTTTTGGTTAAAATTGAAGAAATTACACTTATTTCGGGACAAAAAGGCAGAAATTCCACTTAATTTCGGGCAAAAAGGCAGAAATGACCTGTATTTGGGAGCAAAATTGCAGAAATTCCCCTAATATTGGTGCAAAAATGCAGAAATTCCCTTTATTTTGGGGCAAAAAGGCAGAAATTCTTCATATTTTGGTGCAAAAAGGCTGAAATTCCCCTTATTTTGAGGGAAAATGCTGAAATTCCCCATATTTTGGGGCAAAAGGCAGAAATTCCCCTCATTTTTGGGCAAAAAGGCACAAATTTCCCTTATTTTCGGGCAAAATTGCAGAAATTTCATTTATTTCAGGGTAAAAAGTCAGAAATTCCCCTTATTTTGGGGCAAAAAGCAGAAATTTCTTTTATTATGGTACAAAATTGAAGAAATTTTCCTAATTTTGGAACAAAAAGGCAGAAATTCCCCATATTTTGGGGCAAAAGGCAGAAATTCTTCTTATTTTGAGGTAAAATGCAGAAATTCCCCGTATTTTAAAGCAAAATTGCAGAAATTCTCATAATTTTCAGGCAAAAAGGCAGAAATTCTCCTTATTTTGGGGCAAAAAGACAGAAAATCTTCTTTTTTAGGAGGCAAAACGTCAGAAATTCCCCTTATTTTGGGGCAAAATTGCAGAAATTTCCTTTACATTTGGACAAAATTGCAGAAATTTCCCTTATTTTGGAGCAAAATTGCAGAAATTTCACTTATTTCAGAAAAAATGCAGAAATTTTCTTATTTTGTGGCAAAAAGGCAGAAATTTCTATTATTTTGGTACAAAATTGCAGAAATTTTTCTTATTTTGGGGCAAAAAGGCAGAAATTCCCCATATTTTGGGGCAAAAAGGCTGAAATTCCCCTTATTTTCGGGCAAAAATCAGAAATTCCCCTTATGTTGGGGCAAAAAGAAAGAAATTTCGTTTATTTTTTGGAAAAGGCAGAAATTGCACTTATTTTGAGTCAAAAAGGCGGAAAATTTCCTTATTTTCGGGCAAAAATGAAGAAATTTCTTTTTTTATGGCAAAAAGGTATACATTCCCTTTATTTTCGGGCAAAAAGGCAGAAATTCCCCGTATTTTGGAGCAAAATTGCAGAAATTCCCCTAATTGTGGGGCAAAAAGGCAGAAATTCCCTATATGTTGGGGCAAAAAGACAGAAATTCTCTTTATTTTAGGGCAAAACTCAGAAATTTCACTTATTTTAGGGCAAAATTGCAGAAATTTCAGTTATTTCAGAGAAAAAATGCAAAAATTTTTTTTATTTTGGGGCAAAAAGGCAGAAATTCCCCTTATTTTGGGGTAAAATTGCAGAAATTTCACATATTTCAGGGCAAAAAGACAGAAATTTTCCTTATTTTGGGGCAAAATTGCAGAAAATTAACTTATTTCAGGGTAATAAATCAGAAATTTTCCTTATTTTGGGGCAAAAAAGACAGAAATTCCCTTTGTTTTCGAGGAAAAAGACAGAAATTCCACTTATTTAGAGGCAAAAAGGTAGAAATTCCCCTTATTTTGGAGCAAAAATGAAGAAATTTCCCTTTTTTATGGCAAAAAAGTATGCATTCCCCTTATTTTCGGGCAAAAATCAGAAATTCCCCGTATTTTGGAGTAAAAATGCAGAAATTCGCCTAATTTTGGGGAAAAAGGCAGAAATTCCCCTTATTTTGGGGTAAAATTGCAGAAATTTCAAATATTTCAGGGCAAAATGGAGGAAATTCCCCTTATTTTGGGGCAAAAAGATGAAATCCATAATTTTTGGCTAAAATGGAGGAAATTTCACTTATTTCGGGACAAAAAGGCAGAAATTCCACTTAATTTCGGGCAAAAAGGCAGAAATGACCTGTATTTTGGAGCAAAATTGCAGAAATTCCCTTAATATTGGTGCAAAAATGCAGAAATTCCCTTTATTTTGGGGCAAAAAAGCAGAAATTCTCCATATTTTGGTGCAAAAAGGATTAAATTCCCCTTATTTTGAGGTAAAATGCTAAAATTTCCCATATTTTGGGGCAAAAGGCAGAAATTCCCCTCATTTTGGGGCAAAAAGGCACAAATTTCCCTTATTTTCGGGCAAAATTGCAGAAATTTCATTTATTTCAGGGTAAACAGTCAGAAATTCCCCTTATTTTGGGGCAAAAAGCAGAAATTTCTTTGATTATGGTACAAAATTGAAGAAATTTTCCTTATTTTGAAACAAAAAGGCAGAAATTCCCCATATTTTGGGGCAAAAGGCAGAAATTCTTATTTTGAGGTAAAATGCAGAAATTCCCTTTATTTAAAGGTAAAATGCTGAAATTCCCCAAATATTCGGCGGAAATGCAGAAATTCCCTTTATTTTGGGGCTAAAAAGCAGAAATTCCCCATATTTTGAAGCAAAATTGCAGAAATTCTCATAATTTTCAGGCAAAAAAGGCAGAAATTCTCCTTATTTTGGGGCAAAAAGACAGAAAATCTCCTTTTTTCGGGGGCAAAAAGTCAGAAATTCCCCTTATTTTGGGGCAAAATTGCAGAAATTTATTTTACATTTGGGCAAAATTGCAGAAATTTCCCTTATTTTGGGTCTAAATTGCAGAAATTTCACTTATATCAGAAAAAATGCAGAAATTTTATTATTTTGGGGCAAAAAGGCAGAAATTTCTATTATTTTGTTACAAAATTGCAGAAATTTGTCTTATTTTGGGGCAAAAGGCAGAAATTCCCCATATTTTGGGGCAAAAAGGCTCAAATTCCCCTTATTTTCGGGCAAAAAGTCAGAAATTCCTCTTATGTTGGGGAAAAAATACAGAAATTTCGTTTATTTTTGGGAAAAAGGCAGAAATTGCACTTATTTTGAGTCAAAAAGGCGGAAAATTTCCTTATTTTCGGGCAAAAATGAAGAAATTTCCCTTTTTTATTGCAAAAAGGTATACATTCCCTTTATTTTCGGGCACAAAGGCAGAAATTCTCCATATTTTGGAGCACAATTGCAGAAATTCCCCTAATTGTGGGGCAAAAAGGCAGTAATTCCCCATATTTTTGGGCAAAAAGACAGAAATTCTCCTTATTTTGGGGCAAAACTCAGAAATTTCACTTGTTTTAGGGCAAAATTGCAGAAATTTCAGTTATTTCAGAGAATAAAGGCAAAAATTTTTCTTATTTTGGGGCAAAAATGCAGAAATTCCCATTATTTTGGGGCAAAAAGGCAGAAATTCACCTAATTTTGGGGTAAATTTGCAGAAATTTCACATATTTCAGGGCAAAAAGGCAGAAATTTACCTTATTTTGGGGCAAAATTGCAGAAATTTCACTTATTTCAGGGTAATAAGTCAGAAATTTTCTATATTTCGGGGCAAAAAAGACAGAAATTACCTTTTTTTTGGGGGGAAAAAGACAGAAATTCCACTTATTTTCAGGAAAAAGGCAGAAATTCCCCTTTTTTTGGAGCAAAAATGAAGAAATTTCGCTTTTTCATGACAAAAAGGTATGCATTTCCCTTATTTTCGGGCAAAAGCAGAAAATCCCCGTATTTGGAACAAATTTGCAGAAAATCCCCTAATTTTGGGGCAAAAGGCAGAAATTCCCTTTATTTTGGGGCAAAAATCAGAAATTTTCATTACTTTTGGGCAAAATTGCAGAAATTTCACTTATTTAGGGAAAAAATTGCAGAATTTTAACTTATTTCAGGGAAAAAAGCAAAATTTTTTTTTTATTTTGGGGCAAAAAGGCAGAAATTCCTAATATTTTGTGGCAAAAATGCAGAAATTCCCCTTTTTTTGAGGTATAAAGGCTGAAATTTAACTTATTTGGGGGCAAAAAGGCAGAAATTTTTTTTATTTTGGGGCAAAATTGCAGGAATTTACTTTATTTTGGGGCAAAATTGCAGAAATTTCACTTATTTCAGGGTAATAAGTCAGAAATTTTCCTTAATTTGTGGCAAAAAAGACAGAAATGCCCTTTGTTTTGGGGAAAAAAGACAGAAATTCCACTTATTTAGAGGCAAAAAGGCAGAACTTCCACTTATTTTGGAGCAAAAATGAAAAAATTTTCCTTTTTTATGGCAAAAAGGTATGCATTCCCCTTATTTTCGGGCAAAAATGCAGAAATTCCCCGTATTTTGAAGCAAAATTGCAGAAATTCCCCTAATTTTGGGGCAAAAAGGCAGAAATTCTCTATATTTTGGGGCAAAAGGACAGAAATTCTTTTTATTTTGGGGCAAAACTCAGAAATTCCACTTATTAAGAGGCAAAATGGCAGAAATTCCTCTTATTTTGGAGCCAGAATGAAGAAATTTCCTTTTTTTATGGCAAAAAGTTATGCATTCCCTTTATTTTCGGGCAAAAAGGCAGAAATTCCTTGTATTTTGGAGCAAAATTGCAGAAATTCCCCTAATTTTGGGGCAAAAGGCAGAAATTCCCCTTATTTTGGGGTAAAGTTGCAGAAATTTCAAATATTCAGGGCAAAATGGCAGAAATTCCCCTTATTTTGGGGCAAAGAGATGAAATCCATAATTTTTGGCTAAAATTGAAGAAATTTCACTTATTTCGGGACAAAAAGGCAGAAATTCCACTTAATTTCGGGCAAAAAGGCAGAAATGACCCGTATTTTGGAGCAAAATTGCAGAAATTCCCCTAATATTGGTGCAAAAATGCAGAAATTCCCTTTATTTTGGGGCAAAAAGGCAGAATTTCTCCATATTTTGGTGCAAAAAGGCTAAAATTTCCTTTATTTTGAGGTAAAATCCTAAAATTCCCCATATTTTGGGGCAAAAGGCAGAAATTCCCCTCATTTTGGGGCAAAAAGGCACAAATTTACCTAATTTTCGGGCAAAATTGCAGAAATTTCATTTATTTCAGGGTAAAATGTCAGAAATTTCCCTTATTTTGGGGCAAAAAACAGAAATTTCTTTTTTTATGGTACAAAATTGAAGATATTTTCCTTATTTTAGAACAAAAAGGCAGAAATTCCCCATATTTTGGGACAAAAGGCAGAAATTCTTTTTATTTTGAGGTAAAATGCAGAAATTCCTGTTATTTAGAGGTAAAATGCAGAAATTCCCCAAATATTGGGGGGAAATGCAGAAATTCCCTTTATTTTGTGCCTAAAAGGCAGAAATTCCCTGTATTTTGAAGCAAAATTGCAGAAATTCTCATAATTTTCAGACAAAAAGGCAGAAATTCTCATTATTTTGGGGTAGAAAGACAGAAAATCTCCTATTTCGGGGACAAAAAGTCAGAAATTCCCCTTATTTTGGGGCAAAATTGCAGAAATTTCCCTTATTTTGGGGAAAAATTGCAAATATTTCACTTATTTCAGAAAAAATGAAGAAATTTTTTTATTTTGGTGCCAAAAGGCAGAAATTTCTACTATTTTGGTACAAAATTGCAGAAATTTTTCTTCTTTTATGCCAAAAAGGCAGAAATTCCCCATATTTTGGGGCAAAAAAGCAGAAATACCCCTTATTTTGAGGTTAAAAAGCTGAAATTCCCCTTATTTTCGGGCAAAAAGTCAGAAATTCCCCTTATGTTTGGGCAAAAATACAGAAATTTTGTTTATTGTTTGGGAAAAGGCAGAAATTGCACTTATTTTGAGTCAAAAAGGTGGAAAATTTCCTTATTTTCTGGCAAAAATGAAGAAATTTCTTTTTTTATGGCAAAAAGGTGTACATTCTCTTTATTTTCGGGCAAAAAGGCAGAAATTCCCCGTATTTTGGAGCAAAATTGCAGAAATTCCCATAATTGTGGGGCAAAAAGGCAGAAATTCCCTATATGTTTGGGCAAAAAGACAGAAATTCTCCTTATTTTGGGGCAAAACTCAGAAATTTCACTTATTTTAGGGCAAAATTGCAGAAATTTCAGTTATTTCAGAGAAAAAAAGCAAAAATTTTTCTTATTTTGGGGCAAAAAGGCAGAAATTCCCATTATTTTGGGGCAAAATCAGAAATTCACCTTATTTTGGGGTAAAATTGCAGAAATTTCACATATTATAGGGCAAAAAGGCAGAAATTTCCCTTATTTTGGGGTAAAATTGCAGAAATTTCACTTATTTCAGGGTAATAAGTCAGAAATTTTCGTTATTTTGGGGCAAAAAAGACAGAAATACCCTTCTTTTTGGGGGAAAAAGACAGAAATTCCACTTATTTAGAGGCTAAAATGCAGAAATTCCCCTTATTTTGAAGCAAAAATGAAGAAATTTCTCTTTTTTATGGCAAAAAGGTATGAATTCCCTTATTTCCGAGCAAAAAGAAGGAAATTCCCTGTATTTTGGAGCAAAATTGCAGAAATTCCACTAATTTTGAGGCAAAAGGCAGAAATTCCCTTTATTTTGGGGCAAAAATCAGAAATTCCCCCTACTTTGGGGTAAAATTCCAGAAATTTCCTTTATTTTGGGGCAAAATTGCAGGAATTTACATTATTTTGGGGCAAAATTGCAGAAATTTCCCTTATTTCGGGCAAAATTACAGAAATTTCACTCATTTTCAGGTAAAAAGGCTGAAATTTCCTTTATTTTGGGGAAAAAGAGAGAAATTTCCCTTATTTTGGGGCAAAATTGCAGAAATTTTCCTTATTTTGGGGCAAAAAGGCAGAAATTCTTTATATTTTGTGGCACAAAGGCAGAAATTTCCCTTATTTTGAGGTAATAAGGCTGAAATTCCCTTTATTTTGGGGGAAAAAGGCAGAAATTCCCATTATTTTGGGGTAAAATTGCAGAAATTTCAAATATTTCAGGGCAAAAAGGCAGAAATTCCCCTTATTTTGGGGTAACATTGCAGAAATTTCAAATATTTCAGGGCAAAATGGCAGAAATTCCCCTTATTTTGGGGCAAAATTATGAAATCCATAATTTTTGGCTAAAATTGAGGAAATTTCACTTATTTCAGGACAAAAAGGCAGAATTTTCACTTAATTTCGGAAAAAAAGGCAGAAATTCCCCGTATTTTGGAGCAAAATTGCAGAAATTCCCCTAATTTTGAGGCAAAAGGCAGAAATTCCCTTTATTTTGGGGCAAAAATCAGAAATTCCCCTTACTTTGGGGCAAAATTCCAGAAATTTCCTTTATTTTGGGGCAAAATTGCAGGAATTTACATTATTTTGCGGCAAAATTGCAGAAATTTCCCTTATTTCGGGCAAAATTACAGATATTTCACTTATTTTCAGGTAAAAAGGTTGAAATTTCCTTTATTTTGGGGAAAAAAGGAGAAATTTCCCTTATTTTGGGGCAAAATTGCAGAAATTTTCCTTATTTTGGGCTAAAAGGCAGAAATTCTTTATATTTTGTGGCAAATAGGCAGAAATTTCCCTTATTTTGAGGTAATAAGGCTGAAATTCCCTTTATTTTGGGGGAAAAATGCAGAAATTCCCCTTATTTTGGGGTAAAATTGCAGAAATTTCAAATATTTCAGGGCAAAATGGCAGAAATTCCCCTTATTTTGGGGCAAAAAGATGAAATCCATAATTTTTGGCTAAAATTGAGGAAATTTCACTTATTTCGGGACAAAAAGGCAGAAATTCCACTTAATTTTGGCCAAAAAGGCAGAAATGACCCGTATTTTGGAGCAAAATTGCAGAAATTCCCTTAATATTGGTGCAAAAATGCAGAAATTCCCTTTATTTTGGGGCAAAAAAGCAGAAATTCTCCATATTTTGGTGCAAAAAGGCTGAAATTCCCCTTATTTTGAGGTAAAATCCTAAAATTCCCCATATTTTGGGGCAAAAGGCAGAAATTCCCCTCATTTTGGGACAAAAAGGCACAAATTTCCCATATTTTCGGGCAAAATTGCAGAAATTATATTTATTTCAGTGTAAAAAGTCAGAAATTCCCCTTATTTTGGGGCAAAAAGCAGAAATTTTTTTGATTATGGTACAAAATTGAAGAAATTTTCCTTATTTTGAAACAAAAAGGCAGAAATTCCCCATATTTTGGGGCAAAAGGCAGAAATTCTTCTTATTTTGAGGTAAAATGCAGAAATTCCCCTTATTTAGAGGTAAAATGCTGAAATTCCCCAAATATTGGGCGGAAATGCAGAAATTCCCTTTATTTTGAGGCTAAAAAGCAGCAATTCCCCGTATTTTGAAGCAAAATTGCAGAAATTCTCATAATTTTTAGGCAAAAAGGCAGAAATTCTTCTTATTTTGGGGCAAAAAGACAGAAAATCTCCTTTTTTCGGGGGCAAAAAGTCAGAAATTCCCCTTATTTTGGGGCAAAATTGCAGAAATTTCCTTTACATTTGGGCTAAATTGCAGAAATTTCTCTTATTTTGGGTCAAAATTGCAGAAATTTCACTTATATCAGAAAAAATGCAGAAATTTTCTTATTTTGGGGCAAAAAGGCAGAAATTTCTATTATTTTGTTACAAAATTGCAGAAATTTTTCTTATTTTGGGGCAAAAAGGCAGAAATTCCCCATATTTTGGGGCCAAAATGCTGAAATTCCCTTTATTTTCGGGCAAAAAGTCAGAAATTTCTTTATGTTGGGGAAAAAAATCAGAAATTTCGTTTATTTTTGGGGAAAAGGCAAAAATGCACTTATTTTGAGTCAAAAAGGCAGAAAATTTCCTTATTTTCGGGCAAAAATAAAGAAATTTCCATTTTTTATGGCAAAAAGTAATACATTCCCTTTATTTTCGGGCAAAAAAGCAGAAATTCTCCGTATTTTGGAGCAAAATTGCAGAAATTCCCCTAATATTGGTGCAAAAATACAGAAATTCCCTTTATTTTTGGGCAAAAAAGCAGAAATTCTCCATATTTTGGTGCAAAAAGGCTGAAATTCCCCTTCTTTTGAGGTAAAATGCTAAAATTCCCCATATTTTGGGGCAAATTGGCAGAAATTCCCCATATGTTGGGGCAAAAAGACAGAAATTCTCCTTATTTTGGGGCAAAACTCAGAAATTTTACTTGTTTTATGGCAAAATTGCAGAAATTTCAGTTATTTCAGAGAAAAAAAGCAAAATTTTTTTCTTATTTTGGGGCAAAAATGCAGAAATTCCCCTTATTTTGGAGCAAAAAGGCAGAAATTCACCTAATTTTGGGGTAAATTTGCAGAAATTTCACATATGTCAGGGCAAAAAGGCACAAATTTCCCTTATTTTGGGGCAAAATTGCAGAAATTTCACTTATTTAAGGGTAATAAGTCAGAAATTTTCTTTATTTCGGGGCAAAAAGGACAAAAATTACCTATTTTTGGGGGGAAAAAGACAGAAATTCCACTTATTTTGAGGCAAAAAGGCAGAAATTCCCCTTATTTTGGAGCAAAAATGAAGAAATTTCGCTTTTTCATGGCAAAAAGTTATGCATTCCCCTTATTTTCGGGCAAAAAGGCAGAAATTCCCCTCATTTTGGGACAAAAAGGCACAAATTTCCCATATATTTGGGCAAAATTGCAGAAATTTCATTTATTTCGGGGTAAAAAGTCAGAAATTCCCCTTATTTTGGGGCAAAAAGCAGAAATTTCTTTGATTATGGTACAAAATTGAAGAAATTTTCCTTATTTTGAAACAAAAAGGCAGAAATTCCCCATATTTTTGGGCAAAAGGCAGAAATTCTTCTTATTTTGAGGTAAAATGCAGAAATTCCCCTTATTTAGAGGTAAAATGCTGAAATTCCCCAAATATTGGGCGGAAATGCAGAAATTCCCTTTATTTTGGGGCCAAAAAGCAGAAATTCCCCGTATTTTGAAGCAAAATTGCTGAAATTCTCATAATTTTTAGGCAAAAATACAGAAAATCTCTTTTTTTCGGGGGCAAAAAGTCAGAAATTCCCCTTATTTTGGGGCAAAATTGCAGAAATTTCCTTTACATTTGGGCAAAATTGCAGAAATTTCCCTTATTTTGGGGCAAAATTGCAGAAATTTCACTTATATCAGAAAAAATGCAGAAATTTTCTAATTTTGGGGCAAAAAAACAGAAATTTCTATTATTTTGTTACAAAATTGCAGAAATTTTTCTTATTTTGGGGCAAAAAGGCAGAAATTCCCCATATTTTGGGGCCAAAAGGCTGCAATTCCCTTTATTTTCGGGCAAAATGTCAGAAATTTCCCTTATGTTGGGGAAAAATTCAGAAATTTCGTTTATTTTTGGGGAAAAGGCAAAAATGCACTTATTTTGAGTCAAAAAGGCAGAAAATTTCCTTATTTTCGGGCAAAAATAAAGAAATTTCCCTTTTTTATGGCAAAAAGGTATACATTCCCTTTATTTTCGGGCAGAAAAGCAGAAATTATCCGTATTTTGGAGCAAAATTGCAGAAATTCCCCTAATATTGGTGCAAAAATACAGAAATTCCCTTTATTTTGGGGCAAAAAAGCAGAAATTCTCCATATTTTGGTGCAAAAAGGCTGAAATTCCCCTTCTTTTGAGGTAAAATGCTAAAATTCCCCATATTTTGGGGCAAATTGGCAGAAATTCCCCATATGTAGGGGCAGAAAGACAGAAATTCTCCTTATTTTGGGGCAAAACTCAGAAATTTCACTTGTTTTATGGCAAAATTGCAGAAATTTCAGTTATTTCAGAGAAAAAAAGCAAAAATTTTTTCTTATTTTGGGGCAAAAATGCAGAAATTCCCCTTATTTTGGAGCAAAAAGGCAGAAATTCACCTAATTTTGGGGTAAATTTGCAGAAATTTCACATATGTCAGGGCAAGAAGGCAGAAATTTCCCTTATTTTGGGGCAAAATTGCAGAAATTTCACTTATTTAAGGGTAATAAGTCAGAAATTTTCTTTATTTCGGGGCAAAAAAGACAGAAATTACCCATTTTTGGGGGGAAAAAGGCAGAAATTCCCCTTATTTTGGAGCAAAAATGAAGAAATTTCGCTTTTTCATGGCAAAAAGTTATGCATTCCCCTTATTTTCGGGCAAAAAGGCAGAAATTCCCCTCATTTTGGGACAAAAAAGCACAAATTTCCCATATTTTCGGGCAAAATTGCAGAAATTTCATTTATTTCGGGGTAAAAAGTCAGAAATTCCCCTTATTTTGGGGCAAAAAGCAGAAATTTCTTTGATTATGGTACAAAATTGAAGAAATTTTCCTTATTTTGAAACAAAAAGGCAGAAATTCCCCATATTTTTGGGCAAAAGGCAGAAATTCTTCTTATTTTGAGGTAAAATGCAGAAATTCCCCTTATTTAGAGGTAAAATGCTGAAATTCCCCAAATATTGGACGGAAATGCAGAAATTCCCTTTATTTTGGGGCCAAAAAGCAGAAATTCCCCGTATTTTGAAGCAAAATTGCTGAAATTCTCATAATTTTTAGGCAAAAATACAGAAAATCTCCTTTTTTCGGGGGCAAAAAGTCAGAAATTCCCCTTATTTTGGGGCAAAATTGCAGAAATTTCCTTTACATTTGGGCAAAATTGCAGAAATTTCCCTTATTTTGGGTCAAAATTGCAGAATTTCACTTATATCAGAAAAAATGCAGAAATTTTATTATTTTGGGGCAAAAAGGCACAATTTATTATTTTGTTACAAAATTGCAGAAATTTTTCTTATTTTGGGGCAAAAAGGCAGAAATTCCCCATATTTTGGGCCAAAAGGATGAAATTCCTTTTATTTTCGGGCAAAATGTCAGAAATTTCCCTTATGTTGGGGAAAAAATCAGAAATTTCGTTTATTTTTAGGGAAAAGGCAAAAATGCACTTATTTTGAGTCAAAAAGGCAGAAAATTTCCTTATTTTCGGGCAAAAATAAAGAAATTTCCCTTTTTTATGGCAAAAAGGTATACATTTCCTTTATTTTCGGGCAAAAAAGCAGAAATTCTCCGTATTTTGGAGCAAAATTGCAGAAATTCCCCTAATATTGGTGCAAAAATACAGAAATTCCCTTTATTTTGGGGCAAAAAAGCAGAAATTCTCCATATTTTGGTGCAAAAAGGCTGAAATTCCCCTTCTTTTGAGGTAAAATGCTAAAATTCCCCATATTTTGGGGCAAATTGGCAGAAATTCCCCATATGTAGGGGCAAAAAGACAGAAATTCTCCTTATTTTGGGGCAAAACTCAGAAATTTCACTTGTTTTATGGCAAAATTGCAGAAATTTCAGTTATTTCAGAGAAAAAAAGCAAAAATTTTTTCTTATTTTGGGGCAAAAATGCAGAAATTCCCCTTATTTTGGAGCAAAAAGGCAGAAATTCACCTACTTTTGGGGTAAATTTGCAGAAATTTCACATATGTCAGGGCAAGAAGGCAGAAATTTCCCTTATTTTGGGGCAAAATTGCAGAAATTTCACTTATTAAAGGGTAATAAGTCAGAAATTTTCTTTATTTCGGGGCAAAAAAGACAGAAATTACCTATTTTTTGGGGGAAAAAGACAGAAATTCCACTTATTTTGAGGCAAAAAGGCAGAAATTCCCCTTATTTTGGAGCAAAAATGAAGAAATTTCGCTTTTTCATGGCAAAAAGTTATGCATTCCCCTTATTTTCGGGCAAAAAAGCAGAAATTCCCCGTATTTGGAACAAAATTGCAGAAATTACCCTAATTTTGGGGCAAAAGGCAGATATTCCCTTTATTTTAAGGCAAAAATCAGAAATTCCCCTTACTTTTGGGCAAAATTGCAGAAATTTCACAAATTTAGGAGCAAAATTGCGGAAATTTCACTTATTTCAGGGAAAAAAGCAGAAATTTTCCTTATTTTGGGGCAAAAATGCAGAAATTCCTAATATTTTGTGGCAAAAATGCAGAAATTTTCCTTATTTTGAGGTATAAAGGCTGAAATTTCCCTTATTTGGGGGCAAAAAGGCAGAAATTTTTTTTATTTTGTGGCAAAATTGCAGGAATTTACCTTATTTAGGGGCAAAATTGCATAAATTTCACTTATTTCAGTGTAATAAGTCAGAAAATTTCCTTAATTTGTGGCAAAAAAGACAGAAATTTTCTTTGTTGGGGGAAAAAGACAGAAATTCCACTTATTTAGAGGCAAGAAGGCAGAAATTCCCCTTATTTTGGAGCAAAAATGAAGAAATTTTCCTTTTTTATTGCAAAAAGGTATGCATTCCCATTATTTTCTGTCAAAAAGGCAGAAATTCCCCTTATTTTGGAGCAAAATTGCAGAAATTCCCCTAATTTTGGGGCTAAAAGGAAGAAATTCTCTATATTTTGAAGCAAAATGACAGAAATTCTTTTTATTTTGGGGCAAAACTCAGAAATTCCACTTATTTAGAGGCAAAATGGCAGAAATTCCTCTTATTTTGGAGCAAAAATGAAGAAATTTCCCTTTTTTATGGCAAAAAGGTATGCATTCCCTTTATTTTCGGGCAAAAAGGCAGAAATTCCTCGTATTTTGGAGCAAAATTGCAGAAATTCCTTTAATTTTGGGGCAAAAAGCAGAAATTCCCCTTATTTTGGGGTAAAATTGAAGAAATTTCAAATATTTCAGAGCAAAATGGCAGAAATTCCCCTTATATTTGGGGCAAAAAGATGAAATCCATAATTTTTACTAAAATTGAAGAAATTTCACTTATTTCGGGACAAAAAGGCAGAAATTCCATTTAATTTCGGGCAAAAAGGCAGAAATGACCCGTATTTTGAAGCAAAATTGCAGAAATTCCCCTAATATTGGTGCAAAAATGCAGAAATTCCCTTTATTTTTGGGCAAAAAAGCAGAAATTCTCCATATTTTGGTGCAAAAAGCCTGAAATTCCCCTTATTTTGAGGTAAAATCCTAAAATTCCCCATATTTTGGGGCAAAAGGCAGAAATTCCCCTCATTTTGGGGCAAAAAGGCACAAATTTCTCTTATTTTCGGGCAAAATTGCTGAAATTTCATTTATTTTAGGGTAAAAAGTCAGAAATTCCACTTATTTTGGGGCAAAAAGCAGAAATTTCTTTGATTATGGTACAAAATTGAAGAAATTTTCCTTATTTTGAAACAAAAAGGCAGAAATTCCCCATATTTTGGGGCAAAAGGCAGAAATTCTTCTTATTTTGAGATAAAATGCAGAAATTCACCTTATTTAGAGGTAATATGCTGAAATTCTCCAATTATTGGGCGGAAATGCAGAAATTCCCTTTATTTTGAGGCTAAAAAGCAGCAATTCCCCGTATTTTGAAGCAAAATTGCAGAAATTCTCATAATTTTCAGGCAAAAAGGCAGGAATTCTTCTTATTTTGGGGCAGAAAGACAGAAAATCTCATTTTTTCGGGGGCAAAAAATCAGAAATTCCCCTTATTTTGGGGCAAAATTGCAGAAATTTCCTTTACATTTGGGCAAAATTGCAGAAATTTCCCTTATTTTGGGTCAAAATTGCAGAAATTTCACTTATATCAGAAAAAATGCAGAAATTTTCTAATTTTGGGGCAAAAAAACAGAAATTTCTATTATTTTGTTACAAAATTGCAGAAATTTTTCTTATTTTGGGGCAAAAAGGCAGAAATTCCCCATATTTTGGGGCAAAAAGGCTGAAATTCCCTTTATTTTCGGGCAAAAAGTCAGAAATTCTCCTTATGTTGGGGAAAAAAGACAGAAATTTCGTTTATTTTTGGTGAAAAGGCAGAAATGCACTTATTTTGAGTCAAAAAGTCGGAAAATTTCCTTATTTTCGGGCAAAAATGAAGAAATTTCCCTTTTTTATGGCAAAAAGGTATACATTCCCTTTATTTTTGGGCAAAAAGGGAGAAATTCTCCGTATTTTTGAGCAAAATTGCAAAAATTCCCCTAATTGTGGGGCAAAAAGGCAGTAATTCCCCATATGTTGGGGCAAAAAGACAGAAATTCTCCTTATTTTGGGGCAAAACTCATAAATTTCACTTGTTTTAGGGCAAAATTCCAGAAATTTCAGTTATTTTTGAGAAAAAAAAACAAAATTTTTTTTTTATTTTGGGGCAAAAAGGCAGAAATTCCTAATATTTTGTGGCAAAAATGCAGAAATTTCCCTTATTTTGAGGTATAAAGGCTGAAATTTCCCTTATTTGGGGCCAAAAAGGCAGAAATTTTTTTTATTTTGGGGAAAATTGCAGGAATTTACTTTATTTTGGGGCACAATTGCAGAAATTTCACTTATTTCAGGGTAATAAGTCAGAAATTTTCCTTAATTTGTGGCAAAAAAGACAGAAATTCCCTTTGTTTTGGGGGAAAAAGACAGAAATTCCACTTATTAAGAGGCAAAAAGGCAGAAATTCCTTTTATTTTGGAGCAAAAATGAAGAAATTTTCCTTTTTTATGGCAAAAAGGTATGCATTCCCCTTATTTTCGGGCAAAAATGCAGAAATTCCCCGTATTTTGGAGCAAAATTGCAGAAATTCCCCTAATTTCGGTGCAAAAAGGCAGAAATTCTCTATATTTTGGGGCAAAAAGACAGAAATTCTTTTTATTTTGGGGCAAAACTCAGAAATTCCACTTATTTAGAGGCAAAATGGCAAAAATTCCTCTTATTTTGGAGCAAAAATGAAGAAATTTCCTTTTTTATGGCAAAAAGGTATGCATTCTCCTTATTTTCGGGAAAAAAGGCAGAAATTCCCCGTATTTTGGAGCAAAATTGCAGAAATTCCCCTAATTTTGGGGCAAAAGGCAGAAATTCCCCTTATTTTGTGGTAAAATTGAAGAAATTTCAAATATTTCAGGGCAAAATGGCAGAAATTCCCCTTATTTTGGGGCAAAAATGACATCCATAATTTTTACTAAAATTGAAGAAATTTCACTTATTTCGGGACAAAAAGGCAGAAATTCCACTTAATTTTGGGCAAAAAGGCAGAAATGACCCATATTTTGGAGCAAAATTGCAGAAATTCCCCTAATATTGGTGCAAAAGTGCAGAAATTCCCTTTATTTTGGGGCAAAAAGGCAGAAATTCTCATAATTTTCAGACAAAAAGGCAGAAATTCTCCTCATTTTGAAGCAAAAAGACAGAAAATCTCCTTTTTCGGGGGCAAAAAGTCAGAAATTCTCATTATTTTAAGGCAAAATTTCAGAAATTTCCTTTACTTTGGGGCAAAATTGCAGAAATTTCCCTTATTTTGGGGCAAAATTGCAAAAATTTCACTTATTTCAGAAAAAATGAAGAAATTTTCTTATTTTGGGGCAAAAAGGCAGAAATTTCTACTATTTTGGTACAAAATTGCAGAAATTTTTATTTTATGCCAAAAAGGCAGAAATTCCCCATATTTTGGGGCAAAAATGCAGAAATTCCCCTTATTTTTAGGTTAAAAGGCTGAAATTCCCCTTATTTTCGGGCAAAAAGTCAGAAATTCCCCTTATGTTTGGGCAAAAATACAGAAATTTCATTTATTTTTTGGGAAAAGGCAGAAATTGCACTTATTTTGAGTCAAAAAGGTGGAAAATTTCCTTATTTTCTGGCAAAAATGAAGAAATTTCCATTTTTTATGGCAAAAAGGTGTACATTCTCTTTATTTCCGGGCAAAAAGGCAGAAATTCCCCGTATTTTGGAGCAAAATTGCAGAAATTCCCCTAATTGTGGGGCAAAAAGGCAGAAATTCCCTATATGTTGGGGCAAAAAGACAGAAATTCTCATTATTTTGGGGCAAAACTAAGAAATTTCACTTATTTTAGGGCAAAATTGCAGAAATTTCAGTTATTTCAGAGAAAAAAAGCAAAAATTTTTCTTATTTTGGGGCAAAAAGGCAGAAATTCCCATTATTTTGGGGCAAAATCAGAAATTCACCTTATTTTGGGGTAAAATTGCAGAAATTTCACATATTTCAGGGCAAAAAGGCAGAAATTTCCCTTATTTTGGGGCAAAATTGTAGAAATTTCACCTATTTCAGGGTAATAAGTCAGAAATTTTTGTTATTTTGGGGCAAAAAAGACAGAAATTCCCTTTCTTTTGGGGGAAAAAGACAGAAATTCCACTTATTTAAAGGCAGAAAAGCAGAAATTCCCCTTATTTTGGAGCAAAAATGAAGAAATTTCTCTTTTTTATGACAAAAAGGTATGCATTCCCCTTATTTTCAGGCAAAAAGGCAGAAATTCCCTGTATTTTGGAGCAAAATTGCAGAAATTCCCCTAGTTTTGGGGCAAAAGGCAGAAATTCCTGTTACTTTGGGGCAAAATTTTAGAAATTTCCTTTATTTTGCGGCAAAATTGCAGAAATTTACCTTATTTAGGGGCAAAATTGCAGAAATTTCCCTTATTTCGGGCAAAATTACAAAAATTTCACTTATTTTCAGGTAAAAAGTCTGAAATTTCCTTTATTTTGGGGAAAAAGGGAGAAATTTCCCTTATTTTGGGGCAAAATTGCAGAAATTTTCCTTATTTTGGGGCAAAACGGCAGAAATTCCTTATATATTGTGGCAAAAAGGCAGAAATTTCCCTTTTTTTGAAGTAATAAGGCTGAAATTCCCTTTATTTTGGGGGAAAAAGGCAGAAATTCCCCTTATTTTGGGGTATAATTGCAGAAATTTCAAATATTTCAGGGCAAAATGGGAGAAATTCCCCTTATTTTGGGGCAAAAAATGAAATCCCTAATTTTTGGCTAAAATTGAAGAAATTTCACTTATTTCGTTACAAATAGGCAGAAATTCCACTTAATTTCGGGCAAAAAGGCAGAAATGACCCGTATTTTGGAGCAAAATTGCAAAAATTCCCCTAACATTGGTGCAAAAATGCAGAAATTCCCTTTATTTTGGGGCAAAAAGGCAGAAATTCTCCATATTTTGGTGCAAAAATGCTGAAATTCCCCTTATTTTGAGGTAAAATTCTGAAATTCCCCATATTTTGGGGCAAAGGCAGAAATTCCCCTTATTTTGAAGCAAAAAGGCACAAATTTCCCTTAATTTCGGGCAAAATAGCAGAAATTTCATTTATTTCATGGCAAAAATACAGAAATTCTCATTATTTTGGGGCAAAAAGCAGAAATTTCTTTGATTATGGTACAAAATTGAAGAAATTATTTTTATTTTGGAACAAAAAGGCAGAAATTCCCTATATTTTGGGGCAAAAGTCAGAAATTTTTTTTATTTTGAGGTTAAATGCAGAAATTCCCCTTATTTAGAGGTAAAATGCTGAAATTCCCCAAATATTGTGGGAAAATGCAGAAATTTTCTTTATTTTTGGGATAAAAGGCAGAAATTCCCCGTATTTTGAAGCAAAATTGCAGAAATTCTCATAATATTCAGGCAAAAAGGCAGAAATTCTCCTTATTTTGGGGCAAAAAGACAGAAAATCTCTTTTTTCGGGAGGAAAAAGTCAGAAATTCCCCTTATTTTGGGGCAAAATTGCAGAAATTTCCTTTACATTTGGGCAAAATTGCAGAAATTTCCCTTATTTTGGGGCAAAATTGCAGAAATTTCACTTATTTCAGAAAAAGGCAGAAATTTTCTTATTGTGGGGCAAAAAGGCAGAAATTTTTTTTATTTTGGTTCAAAATTGCAGAAATTATTCTTATTTGGGGGCAAAAAGGCAGAAATTCCTCATATTTTGGGGCAAATTGCAGAAATTCCCCTTATTTTGAGGTAAAAAGGCTGAAATTCTCCTTATTGTCGGGCAAAAAGTCAGAAATTCCCCTTATATTGGGGCAAAAAGACAAAAATTTCTTTATTTTCGGGAAAAAGGCAGAAATTGCACGTATTTTGAGTAATTAAAAATGCGAAAAATCCCCTTATTTTGGGGCAAAAATGAAGAAATTTTCCTTTTTTATGGCAAAAAGTTATACATTCCCTTTATTTTCGGGCAAAAAGTCAGAAATTCCCCGTTTTTTGGAGCAAAATTGCAGAAATTCCCCTAATTTTGGGGCAAAAAGGCAGAAATTCGCCTTATTTTTCGGTAAAACTGCAGAAATTTCACTTATTTCGCGGCAAAATGGCACAAATTCCCCATATTTTCGGCGAAAAAGGCAGAAAGTCCCCGTATTTTGGAGCAAAATTGCAGAAATTTACATAATTTTGGGGTAAAAAATACAGTAATTTCATTTATTTTGGGGCAAAAGGCAGAAAATCCTCTTATTTTAAAGCAAAATTGCAGAAATTTCCCTTATTTAGGGGCAAAAAACAGAAATTTCCTTTATTTTGGAGCAAAAAGGCAGAAATTCACCTTATTTTGGGTTAAAATTGCAAATATTTCACATATTTCAGGGCAAAAAGGCAGAAATTTCCCTTATTTTGGGGCAAAATTGCAGAAATTTCACTTATTTCAGGGTAATAAGTCAGAAATTTTCCTTATTTTGAGGTAAAAAAGACAGAAATTCCTATAGTTTTGGGGGAAAAAGACAGAAATTCCACTTATTTAGAGGCTAAAAGGCAGAAATTCCCCTTATTTTGGAGCAAAAATGAAGACATTTTCCATTTTTATGGAAAAAAATATGCATTCCCCTTATTTTCAGAAAAAAGGCAGAAATTCCCCGTATTTTGGAGCAAAATTGCAGAAAATCCCCTAATTGTGGGGAAAAAAGGTTGAAATTCTCTATATGTTTGGGCAAAATACAGAAACTCTCCTTATTTTGGGGCAAAACTCAGAAATTCCACTTATTTAGAGGCAAAATGGCAGAAATTGCTTTTATTTTGGAGTAAAAATTAAGAAATTTACCTTTTTTATGGCAAAAAGTTATGCATTCCCCTTATTTTCGGGCAAAAAGGCAGAAATGCCCCGTATTTTAAAGCAAAATTGCAGAAATTCCCCTAATTTTGGGGCAAAAGGCAGAAATTCCCATTATTTTCGAGTAAAATTGCAGAAATTTAAAATATTTCAGGGCAAAATGGCAGAAATTCCCCTTATTTTGAGGCAAAAGGATGAAATCCCTAATTTTTGGCTAAAATTGAATAAATTTCAATTATTTCGGGACAAAAAGGCAGAAATTCCACTTAATTTCAGGCAAAAAGGCAGAAATGACCTGTATTTTGGAGCAAAATTGCAGAAATTCCCCTAATATTGGTGCAAAAATGCAGAAATTCTTTTTATTTTGGGGCAAAAATGCAGAAATCCTCCATATTTTGGTGCAAAAAGGCTGAAATTCCCCTCATTTTGAGGAAAAATGCTGAAATTCCCCATATTTTGGGGCAAAGGCAGAAATTCCCCTTATTTTGAAGCAAAAAGGCACAAATTTCCCTTATTTTCAGGCAAAATAGCACAAATTTCATTTATTTCAGGGCAAAAATTCAGAAATTCCCCTTATTTTGGGGCAAAAAGTAGAAATTTCTTTTATTATGGTACAAAATTGAAGAAATTTTCCTTATTTTGGAACTAAAAGGCAGAAATTCCCCATATTTTGGGGCAAAAGGCAGAAATTCTTCTTATTTTGAGGTAAAATGCAGAAATTCCCTTTATTTAGAGGTAAAATGCAGAAATTACCCAAATATTGGGGGAAAATGCAGAAATTCCTTTATTTTGGGGATAAAAGGCAGAAATTCCCCGTATTTTGAAGCAAAATTGCAGAAATTCTCATAATTTTCTGGCAAAAAGTCAGAAATTCTCCTTATTTTGGAGCAAAAAGACAGAAAATTTCCTTTTTTCGGGAGCAAAAAGTCAGAAATTCCCCTTATTTTGGGGCAAAATTGCAGAAATTTCCTTTACATTGTGGCAAAATTGCAGAAATTTCCCTTATTTTGGGGCAAAATTGCAGAAATTTCACTTATTTCAGGGTAATAAGTCAGAAATTCCCCTTATTTTGGGGCAAAAAAGACAGAAATTCCCTTTGTTTTGGGGGAAAAAGACAGAAATTCCACTTAGTTAGAGGCAAAAATGCAGAAATTCCCCTTATTTTGGAGCAAAAATGAAGAAATTTTCCTTTTTATGGCAAAAAGGTATGCATTCCCATTATTTTCGTGCAAAAAGGCAGAAATACCCCGTATTTTGGAGCAAAATTGCAGAAATTGCCCTAATTTTGGGGCAAAAGGCAGAAATTCCCTTTATTTTGTGGCAAAAATCAGAAATTCCCCTTATTTTGGGGCAAAATTCAAAAAATTTCCTTTATTTTGGGGCAAAATTGCAGGAATTTACCTTATTTTGGGGCAAAATAGCAGAAATTTACTTTATTTGGGGCAAAATTGCATAAAATTCACTTATTTTCAAGTAAAAAGGCTGAAATTTCCTTTATTTTGGGGCAAAAAAAGAGAAATTCCCCTTATTTTGGGGCAAAATTGCAGAAATTTCCCTTATTATGGAAAAATTGCAGAAATTTCCCTTATTTTAGGGAAAAATTGCAGAAATTTCACTTATTTCAGGGTAATAAGTCAGAAATTCCCGCTTATTTTGGGGCAAAAAATACAGAAATTCCCGTTGTTTTGGGGGAATAAGATAGAAATTCCACTTATTTAGAGGCAAAAAGGCAGAAATTCCCCTTATTTTGGGGCAAAATTGCAGAAATTTCCTTTACATTGGGGCAAAATTGCAGAAATTTCCCTTATTTTGGGGCAAAATTGCAGAAATTTCACTTATTTCAGGGTAATAAGTCAGAAATTCCCCTTATTTTGGGGCAAAAAAGACAAATATTCTCTTTGTTTTGGGGGAAAAAGACAGAAATTCCACTTAGTTAGAGGCAAAAATGCAGAAATTCCCCTTATTTTGGAGCAAAAATGAAGAAATTTTCCTTTTTATGGCAAAAAGGTATGCATTCCCATTATTTTCTGGCAAAAAGGCAGAAATTCCCCGTATTTTGGAGCAAAATTGCAGAAATTCCCCTAATTTTGGGGCAAAAGGCAGAAATTCCCTTTATTTTGGGACAAAATTCAGACACTCCCCTTATTTTGGGGCAAAATTCAAGAAATTTCCTTTATTTTGGGGTAAAATTGCAGGAATTTACATTATTTTGGGGCAAAATTGCAGAAATTTGCTTAATTTGGGGCAAAATTGCATAAAATTCGCTTATTTTCAGGTAAAAAGGCGGAAATTTTCTTTATTTTGGGGCAAAAAAGAGAAATTCCCGTTATTTTGTGGCAAAATTGCAGAAATTTCTTTTGTTATGGGAAAAAATTGCAGAAATTTCCCTTATTTTAGGACAAAATTGCAGAAATTTCACTTATTTCAGAGAAATAAAGCAAAAATTTTTCTTATTTTGGGGCAAAAAGGTAGAAAATCTCATTATTTTAGGGCAAAAAGGCAGAAATTCACCTTATTTTGCGGTAAAATTGCAGAAGTTTCACATATTTCAGGGCAAAAAGGCAGAAATTTCCCTTTTTTGGGGGCAAAATTGCAGAAATTTCACTTATTTCATGGTAATAAGTCATAAATTCCCCCTTATTTTGGGACTAAAAATACAGAAATTCCAGTTGTTTTGGGGAAAAAAGAGAGAAATTCCACTTATTTAGAGTCAAAAAGGGAGAAATTCCCATTATTTTGGAGCAAATATGAAGAAATTTCCCTTTTTTATGGCAAAAAGATATGCATTTCCCTTATTTTTGGGAAAAAAGGCAGAAATTCTTCGTATTTTGGAGCAAAATTGCAGAAATTCCCCTAATTCTGGGGCAAAAGGCAGAAATTCCCTATATGTTGGGGCAAAATAACAGAAATTCTCCTTATTTTGGGGCAAAACTCAGAAATTCCACTTCTTTTGGGGCAAAATTCCAGAAATTTCCTTTATTTTGGGGCAAAATTGTAGAAATTTCACTTATTTTGGGGCAAAATTGCAGAAATTTCACTTATTTCAGGGAAAAAAGTCAGAAATTTTCCTTATTTTGGGGCAAAATAACAAAAATTCCTAATATTTTGTGGCAAAAATGCAGAAATTCCTCTTTTTGAGGTAAAAAGGCTGAATTCCCCTTATTTGGGGGCAAAAAGGCAGAAATTTCCCTTATTTTGGGGCAAAATTGCAGAAATTTCACTTATTTCAGGGTAATGAGTCAGAAATTCCTCTTATTTTGGGGCAAAAAAGAGAGAAATTCCCTTTGTTTTGTGGGAAAAAGACAGAAATTCCACTTATTTAGAGGCAAAAAGGCAGAAATTCTCCTTATTTTGGAGCAAAAATGAAGAAATTTCATTTTTTATGGCAAAAAGGTATGCATTCCTATTATTTTCCGGCAAAAACGCAGAAATTCCCTGTATTTTGGAGCAAAAAGGCAGAAATTCCCCGTATTTCGGAGCAAAATTGCAGAAAATCCCCTAATTTTGGGGCAAAAATCAGAAACTCTCTTAATTTTGGGTCAAAATTCAAGAAATTCCCTTTATTTTTGGGCAAAATAGCAGAAATTTCCCTTATTTGGGGCAAAATTGCAGAAATTTCACTTATTTTCAGGAATAAGGGTTGATATATCCTTTATTTTGGGGCAAAAAGGGAGAAATTTCTCTTATTTTGGGGCAAAATTGCAAAAATTTCTCTCATTATGGGGAAAAATTGCAGAAATTTTCTTTATTTTAGAACAAAATTGCAGAAATTTCACTTATTTCAGAGAAAAAAAGCAAAAATTTTGCTTATTTTGGGGCAAAAAGGCTGAAATTCCCATTATTTTGGGGCAAAAAGGCAGAAATTCGACTTATTTTGGGGTAAAATTGCAGAAATTCCCCTAATTTAGGGGCAAAAGGCAGAAATTCCCTTTATTTTGGGGCAAAAATCATAAATTCCCCTTATTTTGGGGCAAAATTCAAGAAATTTCCTTTAATTTTGGGCAAAATTGCAGGAATTTACCTTATTTTGGGGCAAAATTGCAGAAATTTTTCTCATTTGGGGCAAAATTGCAGAAACTTCAATTATTTTCAGGTAAAAAGGCTGAAATTTCTTTTATTTTGGGGCAAAAAGGGAGAAATTCCCCTAATTTTGGGGCAAAATTGAAGAAATTTTTTTTGTTATTGAAAAAAATTGCAGAAATTTTCCTTATTTTAGGGCAAAATTGCAGAAATTTCACTTATTTCAGAAAAAAAACGCAAAAATTTTTCTTATTTTGGGGCAAAAGGCAGAAATTCCCATTATTTTGGGGCAAAAAGGCAGAAATTCGACTTATTTTGGGGTAAAATTGCAGAAATTTCACATATTTCAGGGCAAAAAGGCAGAAATTTCCCTTATTTTGGGGCAAAATTGCAGAAATTTCACTTATTTCATGGTAATAAGTCAGAAATTCCTTTTATTTTGGGGCAAAAAAGACAAAAATTCCTTTTGTTTTGGGGGAAAAAGACAGAAATTCAACTTATTTAGAGGCAAAAAGGCAGAAATTCCCATTATTTTGGAGCAAAAATGAAAAAATTTCCCTTTTTTATGGCAAAAAGTTATGCATTCCCCTTATTTTCGGGCAAAAAGGCAGAAATTCCCCGTATTTTGGAGCAAAATTGCAGAAATTCCCCTAATTGTTGGGCAAAAATGCAGAAATTCCTAATATGTTGGGGCAAAAAGACAGAAATTCTCCTTATTTAAAGGCATAATTCAGAAATTCCACTTATTTTGGGGAAAAAATCCAAAATTTCTCTTATTTTGGGGCAAAATTGCACAAATTTCACTTATTTCAGGGAAAAAAGGCAGAAATTTTCCTTATTTTGGGGCAAAAATGTAGAAATTCTTAATATTTTGTGGCAAAAATGCAGAAATTCTATTTATTTTGGGGCAAAAAAGCAGAAATTGTCCATATTTTGGTGCAAAACTGCTGAAATTCCCCTTATTTTGAGGTAAAATGGTGAAATTCCACATATTTTGGGGCAAAGGCAGAAATTCCTTTTATTTTGAAGCAAAAAGGCACAAATTTCCCTTATTTTCGGGCAAA
The DNA here is from genome assembly GCF_963924665.1 of Micromys minutus. Taxonomy (NCBI): domain Eukaryota; kingdom Metazoa; phylum Chordata; class Mammalia; order Rodentia; family Muridae; genus Micromys; species Micromys minutus. The sequence continues at coordinate 5,964,581 of NW_027667467.1, read as the reverse complement.
ATAGTAGAAATTTCATTTATTTCAAGGCAAAAATTCAGAAATTCCCATTATTTTGGGGCAAAAAGTAGAAATTTCTTTTATTATGGTACAAAATTGAAGAAATTTTCCTTATTTTGGAACAAAAAGGCAGAAATTCCCCATATTTTGGGGCAAAAAGCAGAAATTCTTCTTATTTTGAGGTAAAATGCAGAAATTCCCTTTATTTAGAGGTAAAATGCAGAAATTACCCAAATATTGGGGGAAAATGCAGAAATTCCTTTATTTTGGGGATTAAAGGCAGAAATTCCCCATATTTTGAAGCAAAATTGCAGAAATTCTCATAATTTTCTGGCAAAAAGTCAGAAATTCTCCTTATTTTGGAGCAAAAAGACAGAAAATTTCCTTTTTTCGGGATCAAAAAGTCAGAAATTCCCCTTATTTTGGGGCAAAATTGCAGAAATTTCCTTTACATTTGAGCAAAATTGCAGAAATTTCTTTTATTTTTGGGCAAAATTGCAAAAATTTCACTTATTACAGAAAAAAGGTAGAAATTTTCTTATTTTGTGGCAAAAAGGAAGAAATTCCCCTTATTTTGAGGTAAAAAGGCTAAAATTTCCCTTATTTTCGGGAAAAAAGTCAGAAATTCCCCTTAGTTTGGGGCAAAAATACAGAAATTTCGTTTATTTTTGGTGAAAAGGCAAAAATTTCACTTATTTCACGGCAAAGTGGCATAAATTCCCCTTATTTTCGGCGAAAAAGGCAGAAAATCCCCGTATTTTGGAGCAAAATTGCAGAAATTCACTTATTTTGTGGTAAAAAATACAGTAATTTTCTTTATTTTGGGGCAAAAAGGCAGATATTCTCCTTATTTTGGGGCAAAAGGCAGAAATTCCTCTTATTTTAGGGCCAAATTGCAGAAATTTTCCTTATTTGTGGTCAAAAAACAGAAATTCCCATTATTTTGAGGCAAAATTTCAGAAATTTCCCATATTATGGGGAAAAAATTGCAGAAATTTCCCTTATTTTAGGGCAAAATTGCAGAAATTTCACTTATTTCAGAGAAAAAAAGCAAAAATTTTTCTTATTTTGGGGCAAAAAGGCAGAAAATCCCATTATTTTGGGGCAAAAAGGCAGAAATTCACCATATTTTGGGTTAAAATTGCAGATATTTCACATATTTCAGGGCAAAAAGGCAGAAATTTCCCTTATTAGGGGGAAAATTGCAGAAATTTCACTTATTTCATTGTAATAAGTCAGAAATTTTCCTTATTTTTGGGCAAAAAAGACAGAAATTCCCTTAGTTTTGGGGGAAAAAGACAGAAATTCCACTTATTTAGAGGCAAAAAGGCAGAAATTCCCCTTATTTTGGAGCAAAAATGAAGACATTTCCCTTTTTTATGGCAAAAAAGTATGCATTCCCCTTATTTTCGGGCAAAAAGGCAGAAATTCCCCGTATTTTGGAGCAAAAGCACAGAAAATCTCCTAATTGTGGGGCAAAAAGGCAGAAATTCTCTATATGTTGGGGCAAAATACAGAAATTCTCCTTATTTTGAGGCAAAACTCAGAAATTCCACTTATTTTGGGGCAAAATTCATGAAATTTTTCTTATTTTAGGGCAAAATTGCAGAAATTTCACTTACTTTGTGGCAAAATTGCAGAAATTTCACTTATTTCAGAAAAAAAGGCAGAAATTTTCTTTTTTGGAGTAAAAAGTCAGAAATTCCTAATATTTTGTGGCAAAAATGCAGAAATTCCCCTTATTTTGAGGTAAAAATGCTGAAATTCCCCTTATTTGGGGGCAAAAAGGTAGAAATTTCCCTTATTTTGGGGCAAAATTGCAGAAATTTCACTTATTATGGGGCAAAATTGCCGAAATTTCACTTATTTCAGGGGAAAAAAGCAGAATTTTTCTTATTTTGGGGCAAAAAGGCAGAAATTTCCCATATTTTGGGGCAAAAATACAGAAATAACCATTATTTTGAGGTAAAAAGGCTGAAATTCCCTTTATTTGGGGGCAAAAAAGCAGATATTTTCCTTATTTTGGGGAAAAATTGCAGAAATTTCACTTATTTAAGGGTAATATGCCAGAAATTTTTCTTATTTGGGGGCAAAAAAGACAAAAATTCTCCTTATTTTGGGGCAAAACTCAGTAATTCCACTTATTTTGGGGAAAAATTTCAGTAATTTCACTTATTTTGGGGCCAAATTGCAGAAATTTCACTTATTTTGGGGCAAAATTGCAGAAATTTCACTTATTTTGAGGTAAACAGGCTGAAATTCCCCTTATTTGGGGGCCAAAAGGCAGAAATTTCCCTTATTTTGGGGGAAAATTGCAGAAATTTCACTTATTTCAGGGTAAGAAGTCAGAAATTTTTTTTATTTTGGGGCAAAAAAAAAAGAAATTCCCTTTGTTTGGGGGAAAGACAGAAATTCCACTTATTTAGAGGAAAAAAAGCAGAAATTCCCCTTATTTTGTTGCAAAAATGAAGAAATTTCCCTTTTTTATGGCAAAAAGGTATGCATTCTTCTTATTTTCTGGCAAAAAGGCAGAACTTCCCTGTATTTTGGAGCAAAATTGCCGAAATTCCCCTAATTGTGGGGCAAACAGGCAGAAATTCCCTATATGTTTGTGCAAAAAAACAGAAATTTTCCTTATTTTGGGGCAAAACTCATAAATTCCACTTATTTTGGGGCAAAATTCCAGAAATTTCCCTTATTTTGGGGCAAAATTGCAGAAATTTCACTTATTTTGTGGCAAAATTGCAGAAATTTCTCTTATTTCAGGGAAAATAACAGAAATTTTCTTATTTTGTGGGAAAAGGCAGAAATTTCTTTTATTTTGGTACAAAATTGTAGAAATTTTTTTTATTTTAGGCAGAGGCAGAAATTTCCCATATTTTGTGGCAAAAATGCAGAAATTCCTCTTATTTTGAGGTAAAAAGGCTGAAATTCCCCTTATTTTGGGGCAAAAAGTCAGAAATTCTTCTTATTTTGGGTCAAAATGCAGACATTTCCCTTATTTTGGGGAAAAATTTTAGAAATTTAACTTATTTCAGGGCAAAAATCAGAAATTCCCGTTATTTTGGGGCAAAAAGACAGAAATTCCGTATATTTTTGTGAAAATTCAGAAATTGCACTTATTTTGAGTCAAAAAGGCGGCAAATCCCCTTATTTTGGGGTAAAAATGAAGAAATTTCCCTTTTTTATGGCAAAAAGTATACATTCCCTCTATTTTCAGGCAAAAAGGCAGAAATTCCCCTTATTTTGGAGCAAAAGTGCAGAAAATCTCCTAATTGTGGGGCAAAAAGGCAGAAATTCTCTATATGTTGGGGCAAAATACAGAAATTCTCCTTATTTTGGGGCAAAACTCAGAAATTCCACTTATTTAGAGGCAAAATGGCAGAAATTCCTCTTATTTTGGAGCAAAAATAAAGAAATTTCCCTTTTTAATGGCAAAAGGTATGCATTCCCCTTATTTTCGGGCTTAAAAGCAGAAATTCCCCGTATTTTGGAGCAAAATTGCAGAAATTCCCCTAATTTTGGGGCAAAAGGCAGAAATTCCCTTTATTTTTGGGCAAAAATCAGAAGTTCCCCTTATTTTGGGCAAAATTTCAGAAATTTCCTTTATTTTGGGGCAAAATTGCAGGAATTTACCTTATTTTGGGGCAAAATTGCAGAAAATTCCCTTATTTGGGGCAAAATTGCAGAAATTTCACTTATTTTCAGGTAAAAAGTGTAAAAAAGTTGCAGAAATTTTCTTTATTTTGGTGCAAAAATGCAGAAATTCCTTATATTTTATGGCTAAAACGCAGAAATTTTTCTTATTTTGAGGTAATAAGGCTGAAATTCCCCTTATTTTGGGGCAAAAAGGCAGAAATTTCCCTTATTTCGGGGTAAAATTGCAGAAATTTGAAATATTTTAGGGCAAAATGGCAGAAATTCCCCTTATTTTGGGGCAAAAAATGAAATCCCTAATTTTTGGCTAAAATTGAAAAAATTTCACTTATTTCGGGACAAAAAGGCAGAAATTCCACTTACTTTCGGGCAAAAAGGCAGAAATGACCCGTATTTTGGAGCAAAATTGAAGAAATTTCCGTAATATTGGTGCAAAAATGCAGAAATTCCCTCTATTTTGGGGCAAAAAGGCAGAAATTCTCCATATTTTGGTGCAAAAAGGCTCAAATTCCCCTTATTTTGAGGTAAAATGCTGAAATTCCCCATATTTTGGGGCAAAGGCAGAACTTTTCCTTATTTTGGGGCAAAATGGCACAAATTTCCCTTATTTTTGGGCAAAATAGCAGAAATTTCATTTATTTCAGGGCAAAAAGTAAGACATTCCCCTTATTTTGGTGCAAAAAGCAGAAATTTCTTTTATTATGGTACAAAATTGAAGAAATTTTCCTTATTTTGGAACAAAAAGGCAGAAATTCCTAGTATTTTGGGGCAAAAGGCAGAAATTCTTCTTATTTTGAGGTAAAATGCAGAAATTCCCCTTATTTAGAGGTAAAATGCAGAAATTCCCTTTATTTTGGGGCTAAAAGGGAGAAATTCCCCGTATTTTGGGGCAAAATTGCCGAAATTCCCCTAATTTGGGGACAAAAGGCAGAAATTCCCCTTACTTTGGGGTAAAATTGAAAAAATTTCAAATATTTCAGGGCAAAATGGCAGAAATTCCCCTTATTTTGGGGCAAAAAGATGAAATCCATAATTTTTGGCTGAAATTGAAGAAATTTCACTTATTTCGGGACAAAAAGGCAGAAATTCCACTTAATTTCGGGCAAAAAGGCAGAAATGACCCGTATTTTGGAGCAAAATTGCAGAAATTGCCCTAATATTTGTGCAAAAATGCAGAAATTCCCTTCATTTTGGGGCAAAAAGGCAGAAATTCTCCATATTTTTGTGCAAAAAGGCTGAAATTTCCCTTATTTTGAGGTAAAATGCTGAAATTCCCCATATTTTGGGGCAAAAGGCAGAAATTCCCCTTATTTTGGGGCACAAAGGCACAAATTTCCCTTATTTTCTGACAAAATTGCAGAAATTTCATTTATTTCAGGGCAAAAATTCAGAAATTCTCCTTATTTTGGGGCAAAAAGCAGAAATTTCTTTTATTATGGTTCAAAATTGAAGAAATTTTACTTATTTTGAAACAAAAAGTCAGAAATTCCCCATATTTTGGGGCAAAAGGCAGAAATTCTTCTTATTTTGAGGTAAAATGCAGAAATTGTTTTTTTTTAGAGTAAAAATGCAGAAATTCCCTTTATTTTGGGGCTAAAAAGCAGAAATTTCCTGTATTTTGTGGCAAAATTGCAGAAATTTTCATAATTTTCGGCCAAAAAAAAAGAAATTCTTCTTATTTTGGGGCAAAAAGACAGAAAATCGCCTTTTTTTGGGAGCAAAAAGTCAGAAATTCCCTTTATTTTGGGGCAAAATTGCAGAAATTTCCTTTACATTTGGGCAAAATTGCAGAACTTTCCCTTAATTTGGGGCAAAATTGCAGAACTTTAACTTATTTCAGAAAAAAGGCAGTATTTTCTTATTTTGGGGCAAAAAGGCAGAAATTTCTTTTATTTTGGTATAAAATTGCAGAAATTTTTCTTATTTTGGGGCAAAAAGGCAGAGATTCTCCATATTTTGGGGCAAAAAGGTGGAAATTCCCCTTATTTTGAGGTAAAAAGGCTGAAATTCCCTTTATTTTCGGGCAAAAAGTCAGAAATTCCCCTTATTTTGGGGCAAAAAGACAGAAATTTCGTTTATTTTTGGGAAAAAGGCAGAAATTGCACTTATTTTGAGTAAAAAAGGCGGAAAATCCCCTTATTTTGGGGCAAAAAAGAAGAAATTTCCCTTTTTTTATGGCAAAAGGTATACATTCCCTTTATTTTCGGGCAAAAAAGTAGAAATTCCCTATATTTTGGAGCAAAATTGCAGAAATTTCTTTAATTTTGAGAAAAAAAGGCAGAAATTCCCCTTATTTTGGGGTAAAACTTCAGAAATTTCACTTATTTCGCGGCAAAATGGAAGAAATTTCCTTTATTTTGGGCGAAAAAAGCAGAAAATCCCCATATTTAGGAGCAAAATTGCAGAAATTCACCTAATTTTGGGGTAAAAAATGCAGTAATTTTCTTTATTTTGGGGCAAAAAGGCAGATATTCTCCTTATTTTGGGGCAAAAGGCAGAAATTCCCCTTATTTTACGGCAAAATTGCAGAAATTTCCCTTATTTGGGGGGCAAAAAACAGAAATTCCCCTTATTTGGGGCAAAATTGCAGAAATTTCCCTTATTATGGGGAAAAATTGCAGATATTTCCATTATTTTAGGGCAAAATTGCAGAAATTTCACTTATTTCAGAGAAAAAAAGCAAAAATTTTTCTTATTTTGGGGCAAAAAGGCAGAAATTCCCATTATTTTGGGGCAAAAGGGCAGAAATTCACCTTATTTTGGGTTAAAATTGCAAAAATGTCACATATTTCAGGGCAAAAAGGCAGAAATTTCTTTTATTTTGGGGCAAAATTGGAGAAATTTCACTTATTTCAGGGTAATAAGTCAGAAATTTTCCTTATTTTGGGGCAAAAAACAAACAGAAATTCTTTTTGTTTTGGGGGAAAAAGACAGAAATTCCACTTATTTAGAGGCAAAAAGGCAGAAATTTTCCTTATTTTGGAGCAAAAATGAAGAAATTTCTCTTTTTCATGGCAAAAAGTTATGCATTCCCCTTATTTTCGGGCAAAAAGTCAAAAATTCCCCGTATTTTGGAGCAAAATTTCAGAAAATTTCCTAATTGTGGTGGAAAACGGCAGAAATTCTCTCTATGTTGAAGCAAAAAGACAGAAATTCTTTTTATTTTGGGGCAAAACTAAGAAATTCCACTTATTTAGAGTCAAAATGGCACATATTCCTCTTATTTTGGAGCAAAAATGAAGAAATTTCCCTTTTTTATGGCAAAATGTATGCATTCTCTTTATTTTCGTGCAAAAAGGCAGAAATTCCCCGTATTTTAGGGTAAAATTGCAGAAATTTCAAATATTTCAGGGCAATATGGCAAAAATTCCCCTTATTTTGGGGCAAAAAGTTGAAATCCATAATTTTTGGCTAAAATTGAGAAAATTTCACTTATTTCCGGAAAAAAGGCAGAAATTCTACTTAATTTTGGGCAAAAAGGCAGAAATGACCCGTATTTTCGAGGAAAATTACAGAAATTCCGCTAATATTGGTGCAAAAATGCAGAAATTCCCTTTATTTTGGGGCAAAAAGCAGAAATTCTTCATATTTTGGTGCAAAAAGGCTGAAATTCCCCATATTTTGAGGTAAAATGCTGAAATTCCCCATATTTTTGGGCAAAAGGCAAAAATTCCCCACATTTTGGGGCAAAAAGGCACAAATTTCCCTTATTTTCGGGCTAAATTGCAGAAATTTTATTTATTTCAGGGTAAAAAGTCAGAAATTCCCATTATTTTGGGGCAAAAAGCAGAAATTTTTTATTATGGTACAAAATTGAAGAAATTTTTCTTATTTTGGAACAAAAAGGCAGAAGTTCCCCATATTTTGGGGCAAAAGGCAGAAATTCTTCTTATTTTGAGGTAAAATGCAGAAATTCCCCTTATTTAGAGGTAAAATGCAGAAATTCCCCAAATATTGGGGGAAAATGCAGAAATTTTCTTTATTTTGAGGCTAAAAGGCAAAAATTCCCCGTATTTTGAAGGAAATTTGCAGAAATTCTCATAATTTTCAGGCAAAAAGGCAGAAATTCTCCTTATTTTGGGGCAAAAGACAGAAAATCTCCTTTTTTTGGGGGCAAAAAGTCAGAAATTCCCCTTATTTTGGGGCAAAATTGCAGAAATTTCCTTTACATTTGGGCAAAATTGCAGAAATTTTTCTTATTTTGGGGCAAAATTGCAGAAGTTTCACTTATTTTAGAAAAAATGCAGAAATTTTCTTATTTTGGGGCAAAAAGGCAGAAATTTCTTTTATTTTGGTACAAAATTGCAGAAATTATTCTTATTTTGGGGCAAAAAGGCAGAAATTCCCCATATTTTGGGGCAAAAAGGCTGAAATTCCCCTTATTTTCAGGCAAAAATTCAAATATTCCCCTTATGTGTGGGCAAAAAGACAGAAATTTCGTTTATTTTTAGGGTAAAGGCAGAAATTGCACTTATTTTGAGTCAAAAAGGTGGAAAATTTCCTTATTTTCGGGAAATAATGAAGAAATTTCCCTTCTTTATGGCAAAAGGGTATACATTCCCTTTATTTTCAGGCAAAAATTTAGAAATTCCCCGTATTTTGTAGCAAAATTGCAGATATTCCCCTAATTGTGGGGCAAATAGGCAGAAATTCCCAATATGTTGGGGCAAAAAGACAGAAATTCTCTTTATTTTGGGGCAAAACTCAGAAATTTCACTTATTTTAGGACAAAATTGCAAAAATTTCAGTTATTTCAGAGAAAAAAAGCAAAAATTTTTCTTATTTTGGGGCAAAAAGGCAGAAATTCCCATTATTTTGGGGCAAAAAGGCAGAAATTCACCTTATTTTGGGGTAAAATTTAGGAATTTCACATATTTCAGGGCAAAAAGAAAGAAATTTCCCTTATTTTGGGGCAAAATTGCAGAAATTTCAATTATTTCAGGGTAATAAGTCAGAAATTTTCTTTATTTTGGGGCAAAAATACAGAAATTACCTTTTTTGGGGGGGAAATACAGAAATTCCACTTATTTAGAGGCAAAAAGGCAGAAATTCTCCTTATTTTCGAGCAAAAATGAAGAAATTTCCCTTTTTTAAGGCAAAAAGGTATTTATTCCCCTTATCTTCGGGCAAAAAGGCAGAAATTCACCGTATTTTGGAGCAAAATTGCAGAAATTCCCCTAATTTTGGGGCAAAAGGCAGAAATTCTCTTTATTTTTGGGCAAAAATCAGAAATTCCTTTAACTTTGGGGCAAAATTCCAGAAATTTCCTTTATTTTGGGGCAAAATTGCAGGTTTTTAACTTATTTATGGGCAAAATTGCAGAATTTTCACTTATTTCAGGGAAAAAAGGCAGAAATTTTTCTTATTTTGTGGCAAAAACGCACAAATTCCTAATATTCTGTGGCAAAAATGCAGAAATTCCTCTTATTTTGAGGTAAAAAGGCTAAAATTTCCCGTATTTGGGGGCAAAAAGGCAGAATTTTTTTTTATTTTGGGGCAAAATTGCAGGAATTTACTTTATTTTGGGACAAAATTGCAGAAATTTCACTTATTTCAGGGTAATAAGTCAAAAATTTTCCTTATTTTAAGGCAAAAAAGACAGAAATTCTCTTTGTTGTTGGGGGAAAAGTCAGAAATTCCACTTATTTAGAGGAAAAAAGGCAGAAATTCCCCTTATTTTTGAGCAAAAATAAAGAAATTTCCCTTTTTTTGGCAAAAAAGTATGCATTCCCCTTATTTTCGGGCAAAAAGGCAGAAATTCCCCGTATTTTTGAGCAAAAGTGCAGAAAATACCATAATTGTGGGGCAAATAGGTAGAAATTCTCTATATGTTGGGGCAAAATAGAGAAATTCTCCTTATTTTGGGGCAAAACTCAGAAATTTCACTTATTTTAGGGCAAAGTTGCAGAAATTTCAGTTATTTCAGAGAAAAAAAGTAAAAATTTTTCTTATTTTGGGGCAAAAAGGCAGAAATTCACCTTATTTTGGGGTAAAATTGCAGAAATTTCATGGCAAAAAGACAGAAATTTCCCTAATTTTGGGCCAAAATTGCAGAAATTTCACTTATTTCAGTGTAATAAGTCAGAAATTTTCTTTATTTTGGGGCAAAGATACAGAAATTACCTTTTTTGGGATGGAAAATACAGAAATTCCACTTATTTAGAGGCAAAAAGGCAGAAATTCCCCTTATTTTTGAGCAAAAATGAAGAAATTTCCCTTTTTTATGGCAAAAAGGTATGCATTCCCCTTATTTTCGGGCAAAAAGGCTGAAATTCCCCGTATTTTGGAGCAAAATTTCAGAAAATCCCCTAATTGTGGGGCAAAAAGGCAGAAATTCTCTATATGTTGGGGCAAAAATACAGAAATTCTTTTTATTTTGGGGCAAAACTAAGAAATTCCACTTATTTAGAGGTAAAATGGCAGAAATTCCTCTTATTTTGGAGCAAAAATGAAGAAATTTCCCTTTTTTATGGCAAAAAGGTATGCATTCTCTTTATTTTCGGGCAAAAAGGCAAAAATTCCCTGTATTTTGGAGCAAAATTGCAGAAAGTCCCCTAATTTTGGGGCAAAAGGCAGAAAATCCCCTTATTTTGGGGTAAAATTGCAGAAATTTCAAATATTTCAGGGCAAAATTGCAGAAATTCCCCTTATTTTGGGGCAAAAAGATGAAATCCCTAATTTTTGGCTAAAATTGAAGAAATTTCACTTATTTCGGGACAAAAAGGCAGAAATTCCCCTTAATTTCGGGCAAAAAGGCAGAAATTCCCCTTATTTTGGAGCAAAATTGCAGAAATTCCCTTAATATTGGTGCAAAAATGCAGAAATTCCTATTATTTTGGGGCAAAATTGCAGAAATTTCCTTTTCATTTGGGCAAAATTGCAGAAATTTCTCTTATTTCAGAAAAAAAGCAGAAATTTTCTTATTTTGGGGCAAAAAGGCAGAAATTTCTTTTATTTTGGTACAAAATTGCAGAAATGATTCTTATTTTGGGGCAAAAATGCAGAAATTCCCCATATTTTGGGGCAAAAAGGCTGAAATTCCCCTTATTTTCAGGCAAAAATTCAGATATTCCCCTTATGTGTGGGCCAAAAGACAGAAATTTTGTTTATTTTTGGGGTAAAGGCAGAAATTGCACTTATTTTGAGTCAAAAAGAAGGAAAATTTCCTTATTTTCGGGCAAAAATGAAGAAATTTCCCTTTTTTATGGCAAAAAGGTATACATTCCCTTTATTTTCGGGCAAAAATGCAGAAATTCCCCGTATTTTGGAGCAAAATTGCAGAAATTCCTCTAATTGTGGAGCAAATAGGCAGAAATTCCCTATATGTTGGGGCAAAAAGACCGAAATTCTCCTCATTTTGGGGCAAAACTCAGAAATTTCACATATTTTTGGGCAAAATTGCAGAAATTTCAGTTATTTCAGAGAAAAAAGTAAAAATTTTTCTTATTTTGGGGCAAAAAGGCAGAAATTCCCATTATTTTGGGGCAAAAAAGCAGAAATTCACCTTATTTTGGGTTAAAATTGCAGAAATTTCACGGCAAAAAGACAGAAATTTCCCTAATTTTGGGGCAAAATTGCCGAAATTTCACTTATTTCAGGGTAATAAGTCAGAAATTTTCTTTATTTTGGGGCAAAAATACAGAAATTACCTTTTTTGGGGTGGAAAATACAGAAATTCCACTTATTTAGAGGCAAAAAGGCAGAAATTCCCCTTATTTTGGAGCAAAATGAAGAAATTTCCCTTTTTTAAGGCAAAAAGGTATGCATTCCCCTTATTTTCGGGCAAAAAGGCAGAAATTCACCGTATTTTGGAGCAAAATTGCAGAAATTCCCCTAATTTTGAGGAAAAAGGCAGAAATTCTTTTTATTTTTGGGCAAAAATCAGAAATTTCCCTTACTGCGGGGCAAAATTCCAGAAATTTTCTTTATTTTGGTGCAATATTGCAGAAATTTAACTTATTTATGGGCAAAATTGCAGAATTTTCACTTATTACAGGGAAAAAAGGCAGAAATTTTTCTTATTTTGGGGCAAAAAGGCACAAATTCCAAATATTTTGTGGAAAAATGCAGAAATTTCCCTTATTTTGAGGTAAAAAGGCTGAAATTTCTCGTATTTGGGGGCAAAAAGGCAGAAATTTTTTTTAATTTTGGGACAAAATTGCAGGAATTTACTTTATTTTGGGGCAAAATTGCAGAAATTTCACTTATTTCAGGGTAATAAGTCAAAAATTTTCTTTTTTTTAGGGCAAAAAAGACAGAAATTCTCTTTTTTTTTGGGGGGAAAATGTCAGAAATTCCACTTATTTAGAGGAAAAAAGGCAGAAATTCCTTTTATTTTTGAGCAAAAATAAAGAAATTTCTCTTTTTTATGGCAAAAAGGTATGCATTCCTTTTATTTTCGGGCAAAAAGGCTGAAATTCCCCGTATTTTGGAGCAAAATTTCAGAAAATCCCCTAATTGTGGGGCAAAAAGGCAGAAATTCTCTATATGTTGGGGCAAAAATATAGAAATTCTTTTTATTTTGGGGCAAAACTCAGAAATTCCACTTATTTAGAGGCAAAATGGCAGAAATTCCTCTTATTTTGGAGCAAAAATGAAGAAATTTCCCTTTTTTATGGCAAAAAGGTATGCATTCTCTTTATTTTCGGGCAAAAACGAAGAAATTCTCTGTATTTTGGAGCAATATTGCAGAAATTCCCCTAATTTTGGGGCAAAAGGCAGAAAATCCCCTTATTTTGGGGTAAAATTGCAGAAATTTCAAATATTTCAGGGCAAAATGGTAGAAATTCCCCTTATTTTGGGGCAAAAAGATGAAATCCCTAATTTTTGGCTAAAATTGAAGAAATTTCACTTATTTCGGGACAAAAAGGCAGAAATTCCCCTTAATTTCGGGCAAAAAGGCAGAAATTCCCCTTATTTAGAGGCAAAATTGCAGAAATTCCCTTAATATTGGTGCAAAAATGCAGAAATTCCCCTTATTTTGGGGCAAAATTGCAGAAATTTCCTTTACATTTGGGCAAAATTACAGAAATTTCTCTTATTTCAGAAAAAATGCAGAAATTTTCTTATTTTGGGGCAAAAAGGCAGAAATTTCTTTTATTTTGTTACAAAATTGCAGAAATTTTTCTTATTTTGGGGCAAAAATGCAGAAATTCCCCATATTTTGGGGTAAAAAGGCTGAAATTCCCCTTATTTTCAGGCAAAAATTCAGATATTCCCCTTATGTGTGGGCCAAAAGACAGAAATTTCGTTTATTTTTGGGGTAAAGGCAGAAATTGCACTTATTTTGAGTCAAAAAGGCAGAAAATTTCCTTATTTTCGGGCAAAAATGAAGAAATTTCCTTTTTTTATGGCAAAAAGGTATACATTCCCTTTATTTTCGGGCAAAAATTCAGAAATTCCCCGTATTTTGAAGCAAGATTGCAGAAATTCCCCTAATTGTGGGGCAAAAAGGCAGAAATTCCCTATATGTTGGGGCAAAAAGACCGAAATTCTCCTTATTTTGGGGCAAAACTCAGAAATTTCACTTATTTTAGGGCAAAATTGCAGAAATTTCAGTTATTTCAGAGAAAAAAAGCAAAAATTTTTCTTATTTTGGGGCAAAAAGGCAGAAATTCCCATCATTTTGGGGCAAAAAGGCAGAAATTCACCTTATTTTGGGGTAAAATTGCAGAGATTTCACGGCAAAATACAGAAATTTCCATTATTTTGGGGCAAAATTGCAGAAATTTCAATTATTTCAGGGTAATAAGTAAGAAATTTTCTTTATTTTGGGGCAAAAATACAGAAATTACCTTTTTTGGGGGGGAAAATACAGAAATTCCATTTATTTAGAGGCAAAAAGGCAGAAATTCCCCCTTATTTTGCAGCAAAAATGAAGAAATTTCCCTTTTTTATGGCAAAAAGGTATGCAATCCCCTTATTTTCGGGCAAAAAGGCAGAAATTCACCGTATTTTGGAGCAAAATTGCAGAAAGTCCCCTAATTTTGTGGCAAAAGGCAGAAATTCTCTCTATTTTGGGGCAAAAATCAGAAATTCGCCTTACTTTGGGGCAAAATTCCAGAAATTTCATTTATTTTGGGGCAAAATTGCAGAAATTTAACTTATTTATGGGCAAAATTGCAGAATTTTCACTTATTTCAGGGAAAAAAGGCAGAAAATTTCTTTATTTTTGGGGAAAAAAGGCACAAATTCCTAATATTTTGTGGCAAAAATGCAGAAATTCCCCTTATGTTGAGGTAAAAAGGCTGAAATTTTTTTATTTTGGGGCAAAATTGTAGGAATTTACTTTATTTTGGGGCAAAATTGCAGAAATTTTACTTATTTCAGGGTAATAAGTCATAAATTTTCCTTATTTGAGGGCAAAAAAGACAGAAATTCTCTTTGTTTTTGGAGAAAAAGTCAGAAATTCCACTTATTTAGAGGAAAAAAGGCAGAAATTCCCCTCATTTTGGAGCAAAAATGAAGAAATTTCTTTTTTTTTATGGCAAAAAGGTATGCATTCCCCTTATTTTCGGGCAAAAGGGCAGAAATTCCCCATATTTTGGAGCAAAATTTAAGAAAATCCCCTAATAGTGGGGCAAAAAGGCAGAAATTCTCTATATGTTGGGGTAAAAATACAGAAATTCTTTATATTTGGGGGCAAAACTCAGAAATTCCACTTATTTAGAGGCAAAATGGCAGAAATTCCTCTTATTTTGGAGCAAAAATGAAAGGAAGAAAATCTCTTTATTTTGGGGCAAAATTGCAGAAATTCCCTTAATATTGGTGCAAAAATGCAGAAATTCCCTTTATTTTGGGGCAAAAAGGCAGAAATTCTCCATATTTTGGTGCAAAAAGGCTAAAATTCCCCTTATTTTGAGGTCAAATGCTGAAATTCCACATATTTTGGGGCAAAAGGCAGAAATTCCCCTCATTTTGGGGTAAAAAGGCACAAATTTCTCTTATTTTCGGGCAAAATTGCTGAAATTTCATTTATTTCAGTGTAAAAAGTCAGAAATTCCCCTTATTTTGAAGCAAAAAGCAGAAATTTATTTTATTATGGTACAAAATTGAAGAAATTTTTCTTATTTTGGAACAAAAAGGCAGAAATTCTCCATATTTTGGGGCAAAAGGCAGAAATTCTTTTTATTTTGAGGTAAAATGCAGAAATTTCCCTTATTTAGAGGTAAAATGCAGAAATTTACCAAATATTGGGGGAAAACGAAGAAATTCCCTTTATTTTGGTGCTAAAAAACAGAAATTCCCCATATTTTGAAGCAAAATCGCAGAAATTCTCATAATTTTCAGGCAAAAAGGCAGAAATTCTCCTTATTTTGGGGCAAAAAGACAGAAAATCTCCTTTTTTAGAGGGCAAAAAGTCAGAAATTCCCCTTATTTTGGGGCAAAATTGCAGAAATTTCATTTATATTTGGGCAAAATTGCAGAAATTTCCCTTATTTTGGGGCAAAATTGCAGAAATTTAACTTATTTCAGAAAAAATGCAGAAATTTTCTTATTTTGTGGCAAAAAAGCAGAAATTTCTATTATTTTGGTACAAAATTGCAGAAATTTTTCTAATTTGGGGCAAAAAGGCTGAAATTCCCCTTATTTTCGGGCAAAAAACAAAAATTCCCCTTGTGTTGGGTCACAAAGAAAGAAATTTCGTTTATTTTTGGGGAAAAGGCAAAATTGCATTTATTTTGACTCAAAAAGGCGGAAAATTTCTTATTTTCGGGCAAAAATGAAGAAATTTTCCTTTTTTATGGCAAAAAGTTATACATTCCCTTTATTTTTGGCCAAAAAGGCAAAAAAATCCCCGTATTTTGGAGCAAAATTGCAGAAATTCCCCTAATTGTGGGGCAAAAAGGCAGAAATTCCCTATATGTTGGGGCAAAAAGAGAGAAATTCTCTTTATTTTAGAGCAAAACTCAGATATTTTAATTATTTTAGGGCAAAATTGCAGAAATTTCAGTTATTTCAGAGAAAAAATGCAAAAATTTTTCTTATTTTGGGGCAAAAAGGCAGAAATTCCCATTATTTTGGGGCAAAAGGCAGAAATTCCCCTTATTTTGGGGTAAAATTGCAGAAATTTCACATATTTCAGGGCAAAAAGGCAGAAATTTCCCTTATTTTGGGGCAAAATTGCAGAAATTTCAGTTATTTCAGGGTAATAAGTCAGAAATTTTCCTTATTTTGGGGCAAAAAAGACAGAAATTCCCTTTGTTTTCGGGGGAAAAGACAGAAATTCCACTTATTTAGAGGCAAAAAGGCAGAAATTCCCCTTATTTTGAAGCAAAAATGAAGAAATTTCTCTTTTTTATGGCAAAAAAGTATGCATTGCCCTTATTTTCGGGCAAAAAGGCAGAAATTCCCCGTATTTTGGAGTAAAATTGCAGAAATTCGCCTAATTTTGGGGAAAAAGGCAGAAATTCCCCTTATTTTGGGGTAAAATTGCAGAAATTTTAAATATTTCAGGGCAAAATGGCAGAAATTCCCCTTATTTTGGGGCAAAAAATGAAATCCATAATTTTTGGCTAAAATTGAGGAAATTTCACTTATTTCGGGACAAAAAGGCAGAAATTCCACTTAATTTCGGGCAAAAAAGCAGAAATGACCCGTATTTTGGAGCAAAATTGAAGAAATTCCCTTAATATTGTTGCAAAAATGCAGAAATTCCCTTTATTTTGGGGCAAAAACGCAGAAATTCTCCATGTTTTGGTGTAAAAAGGCTGAAATTCCCCTTATTTTGAGGTAAAATTCTAAAATTCCCCATATTTTGGGGCAGAAGGCAGAAATTCCCCTCATTTTGGGGCAAAAAGGCACAAATTTCCCTTATTTTCGGGGAAATTGCAGAAATTTCATTTATTTCAGGGTAAAAAGTCAGAAATTCCCCTTATTTTGGGGCAAAAAGCAGAAATTTCTTTGATTATGGTACAAAATTGAAGAAATTTTACTTATTTTGAAAAAAAAAGGCAGAAATTCCCCATATTTTGGGGCAAAAGGCAGAAATTCTTTTTATTTTGAGGTAAAATGCAGAAATTCCCCTTATTTAGAGGTAAAATGCTGAAATTCCCCAAATACTGGGCGGAAATGCAGAAATTCCCTTTATTTTGGGGCTAAAAACAGAAATTCCCTGTATTTTGAAGCAAAATTGCAGAAATTCTCCTTATTTTTGGGCAAAAAGACAGAAAATCTCCTTTTTTCGGGGGCAAAAAGTTAGAAATTCCCCTTATTTTGGGGCAAAATTGCAGAAATTTCCTTTACATTTAGGAAAAATTGCAGAAATTTCCCTTATTTTGGGTCAAAATTGCAGAAATTTCACTTATATAAGAAAAAATGCAGAAATTTTCTTATTTTGGGACAAAAAGGCAGAAATTTCTATTATTTGTTACAAAATTGCAGAAATTTTTCTTATTTTGGGGCAAAAAGGCAGAAATTCCCCATATTTTGGGGCAAAAGGGCTGAAATTCCCCATATTTTTGGGCAAAAAGTCAGAAATTCCCCTTATGTTGGGGAAAAAACAGAAATTTCGTTTATTTTTGGGGAAAAGGCAGAAATTGCACTTATTTTGAGTCAAAAAGGCGTAAAATTTCCTTAATTTCAGGCAAAAATGACGAAATTTCCCTTTTTTATGGCAAAAAGGTATACATTCCCTTTATTTTCGGGCAAAATGCAGAAATTCTCCGTATTTTGGAGCAAAATTGCAGAAATTCCCCTAATTGTGGGGCAAAAAGGCAGAAATTCCCCATATGTTGGGGCAAAAAGACAGAAATTCTCCTTTTTTGGGGGCAAAACTCAGAAATTTCACTTGTTTTATAGCAATATTGCAGAAATTTCTGTTATTTCAGAGAAAAAAAGCAAAATTTTTTCTTATTTTGGGGCAAAAATGCAGAAATTCCCATTATTTTGAGGCAAAAAGGCAGAAAATCACCTAATTTTGGGGTAAATTTGCAGAAATTTCACATATTTCAGGGCAAAAAGGCAGAAATTTCCCTTATTTTGGGGCAAAATTGCAGAAATTTCACTTATTTCAGGGTAATAAGTCAGAAATTTTCTTTATTTTGGGGCAAAAAAGACAGAAATTACCTTTTTTTGAGGGGAAAAAGACAGAAATTCCACTTATTTTGAGGCAAAAAGGCAGAAATTCCTCTTATTTTGGAGCAAAAATGAAGAAATTTCGCTTTTTCATGGCAAAAAGGTATGCATTCCCCTTATTTTCAGACAAAAAGGCAAAAATTCCCCGTCTTTGGAACAAAATTGCAGAAAATCCCCTAATTTTAGGGCAAAAGGCAGAACTTCCCTTTATTTTGGGGCAAAAATCAGAAATTCCCCTTACTTTTGGGTAAAATTGCATAAATTTAACTTATTTATGGGCAAAATTGCAGAATTTTCATTTATTTCAGGGAAAAAAGGCAGAAATTTTCCTTATTTTGGGGCAAAAAGGCACAAATTCCTAATATTTTGTGGCAAAAAATGCAGAAATTCCCCTTATTTTGAGGTAAAAAGGCTGAAATTTCCCGTATTTGGGGGCAAAAAGGCAGAAATTTTTTTATTTTAGGGCAAAATTGCAAAAATTTACTTTATTTTGAGGCAAAATTGCAGAAATTTCACTTATTTCAGGGTAATAAGTCAAAAATTTTTAATATTTTAGGGCAAAAAAGACAGAAATTCTCTTCGTTTTTGGGGAAAAAGTCAGAAATTCCACTTATTTATAAGAAAAAAGGCAGAAATTCCCCTCATTTTGGAGCAAAAATGAAGAAATTTCCCTTTTTTATGGCAAAAAGGTATGCATTCTCCTTATTTTCTGGCAAAAGGGCAGAAATTCCCCGTATTTTGGAGGAAAATTTCAGAAAATCCCCTAATTGTGGGGCAAAAAGGCAGAAATTCTCTATATGTTGGGGTAAAAATACAGAAATTCTTTATATTTGGGGGCAAAACTCAGAAATTCCACTTATTTAGAGACAAAATGGCAGAAATTCCTCTTATTTTGGAGGAAAAATGAAGAAATTTCCCTTTTTTATGGCAAAAAGCTATGCATTCTCTTTATTTTCGGGCAAAAAAGCAGAAATTCCCTGTATTTTGGAGCAAAATTGCAGAAATTACCCTAATTTTGGGGCAAAAGGCAGAAATTTCCCTTATTTTGGGGTAAAATTGCAGAAATTTCAAATATTTCAGGGCTAAATTGCAGAAATTCTCCTTATTTGGGGGCAAAAAGATGAAATCCATAATTTTTGGCTAAAATTGAAGAAATTTCACGTATTTCGGGAGAAAAAGGCAGAAATTCCACTTAATTTCGGGCAAAAAGGCAGAAATTCCCATTATTTTGGAGCAAAATTGCAGAAATTCTCTTAATATTGGTGCAAAAATGCAGAAATTCCCTTTATTTTGGGGCAAAAAGGCAGAAATTCTCCATATTTTGGTGCAAAAAGGCTGAAATTCCCCTTATTTTGAGGTAAAATGCTGAAATTCCCCATATTTTGGGGCAAAAGGTAGAAATTCCCCTCATTTTGGGGCAAAAAGGCACAAATTTTCCTTATTTTCGGGCAAAATTGCTGAAATTTCATTTATTTCAGAGTAAAAAGTCAGAAATTCTCCTTATATTGTAGTAAAAACAGAAATTTCTTATATTATGGTACAAAATTGAAGAAATTTTCCGTATTTTGGAACAAAAAGGCAGAAATTCCACATATTTTGGGGCAAAAGGCAGAAATTTTTTTTTATTTTGAGGTAAAATGCAGAAATTCCCCTTATTTAGAGGTAAAATGCAGAAATTCCCCAAATATTGGGGGAAAATACAGAAAATCCCTTTATTTTGGCGCTAAAAGGCAGAAATTCCCTGTATTTTGAAGCAAAATTGCAGAAATTCTCATAATTTTCAGGCAAAAAGGCAGGAATTCTCCTTATTTTGGGGCAAAAAGACAGAAAATCTCCTTTTTTAGGGGGCAAAAAGTCAGAAATTCCCCTTATTTTGGGGCAAAATTGCAGAAATTTCCTTTACATTTGGGCAAAATTGCAGAAATTTTCCTTATTTTGGGGTAAAATTGCAAAAATTTCACTTATTTCAGAAAAAATGCAGAAATTTTCTTATTTTGGGGCAAAAAGGCAGAAATTTCTATTATTTTGGTACAAAATTGCAGAAATTTTTCTTATTTTGGGACAAAAATGCAGAAATTCCCCATATTTTGAGGCAAAAAGGCTGAAATTCCCCTTATTTTCGGGCAAAAATCAGAAATTCCCCTAATGTTGGGGCAAAAAAACAGAAATTTCGTTTATTATTGGGGAAAAGGCAGAAATTGCACTTATTTTGAGTCAAAAAGGCGGAAAATTTCCTTATTTTCGGGCAAAAATGAAGAAATTTCCCTTTTTTATGGCAAAAAGGTATACATTCCCTATATTTTCGGGCAAAAAGGCAGAAATTCTCCGTATTTTGGAGCAAAATTGCAGAAATGCCCTGAATTGTGGGGCAAAAAGGCAGAAATTCCCTATATGTTGGGGCAAAAAGACAGAAATTCTTTTTATTTTGGGGCAAAACTCAGAAATTCCACTTATTTAGAGGCAAAATGGCACAAATTCCTCTTATTTTGAAGCAAAAATGAAAAAATTTCCCTTTTGTATGGCAAAAAGGTTTGCATTCTCCTTATTTTCGGGCAAAGAGGCAGAAATTCCGTGTATTTTGGAGCAAAATTGCAGAAATTCCCCTAATTTTGGGGCAAAAGGCAAAAATTCCCCTTATTTTGGGGTAAAATTGCAGAAATTTCAAATATTCCAGGCAAACTGGCAGAAATTCCCCTTATTTTGGGGCCAAAAGATGAAATCCATAATTTTTGGTTAAAATTGAAGAAATTACACTTATTCGGGACAAAAAGGCAGAAATTCCACTTAATTTCGGGCATAAAGGCAGAAAAGACCCGTATTTTGGAGCAAAATTGCAGAAATTCCCCTAATATTGGTGCAAAAATTCAGAAATTCTCTTTATTTTGGGGCAAAACTGCAGAAATTCTTCATATTTTGTTGCAAAAAGGCTGAAATTCCCCTTATTTTGAGGTAAAATCCTGAAATTCCCCATATTATGGGGCAAAAGGCAGAAATTCCCCTCATTTTGGGGCAAAAAGGCACAAATTTCCCTTATTTTCGGGCAAAATTGCAGAAATTTCATTTATTTCAGAGTAAAAAGTCAGAAATTCCCCTTATTTTGGGGCAAAAAGTAGAACTTTCTTTTATTATGGTACAAAATTGAAGAAATTTTCCTTATTTTGGAACAAAAAGGCAGAAACTCCCCATTATTTGAGGCAAAAGGCAGAAATTCTTATTTTGAGGTAAAATGCAGAAATTCCCCTTATTTAGAGGTAAAATGAAGAAATTCCGCAAATATTGGGGGAAAATGCAGAAATTCCCTTTATTTTGGGGCTAAAAGGCAGAAATTCCCTGTATTTTGAAGCAAAATTGCAGAAATTCTCATAATTTTCAGACAAAAAGGCAGAAATTCTCCTTATTTTGGGGGCAAAAAGACAGAAAATCTCCTTTTTCGGGGGCAAAAAGTCAGAAATTCCCCTTATTTTGGGGCAAAATTGCAGAAATTTCCTTTACATTGGGGCAAAATTGCAGAAATTTCCCTTATTTTGGGGCAAAATTGCAAAAATTTCACTTATTTCAGAAAAAATGAAGAAAGTTTCTTCTTTTGGGGCAAAAAGGCAGAAATTTCTACTATTTTGGTACAAAATTGCAGAAATTTTTCTTCTTTTATGCCAAAAAGGCAGAAATTCCCAATATTTTGGGGCAAAAAGGCAGAAATTCCCCTTATTTTTGGGCAAAAAGACAGAAATTTCGTTTATTTTTTGGGAAAAGGCAGAAATTGCACTTATTTTGAGTCAAAAAGGCAGAAAATTTCCTCTTATTTTGGAGAAAAAATGAAGAAATTTCCCTTTTTTATGGCAAAAGGTGTACATTCTCTTTATTTTCGGGCAAAAAGGCAGAAATTCCCCGTATTTTGGAGCAAAATTGCAGAAATTCCCCTAATTGTGGGGCAAAAAGGCAGAAATTCCTTATATGTTGGGAAAAAAGACAGAAATTCTCCTTATTTTGGGGCAAAACTCAGAAATTTCACTTATTTTAGGGCAAAATTGCAGAAATTTCAGTTATTTCAGAGAAAAAAAGCAAAAATTTTTCTTATTTTGGGGCAAAAAGGCAGAAATTCCCATTATTTTGGGGCAAAATCAGAAATTCACCTTATTTTGGAATAAAATTGCAGAAATTTCACATATTTCAGGGCAAAAAAGCAGAAATTTCCCTTATTTTGTAGCAAAATTGCAGAAATTTCACTTATTTCAGGGTAATAAGTCAGAAATTTTCGTTATTTTGGGCCAAAAAAGACAGAAATTCCCTTTGTTTTGGGGGAAAAAGACAGAAATTCCACTTATTTAGGGGAAAAAATCAGAAATTCCCCTTATTTTGGAGCAAAAGTGAAGAAATTTCTCTTTTTTATGGCAAAAAGGTATGCATACCCCTTATTTTCGAGCAAAAAGGAAGAAATTCCCCGTATTTTGGAGCAAAATTGCAGAAATTCCCCTAATTTTGGGGCAAAAGGCAGAAATTCCCTTTATTTTGGGGCAAAAATCAGAAAATCCCCTTATTTTGGGGCAAAATTCCAGAAATTTCCTTTATTTTGGTGCAAAATTGCAGGAATTTACATTATTTTGGGGCAAAATTGCAGAAATTTTCCTTATTTCGGGCAAAATTACAAAAATTTCACTTATTTTCAGGTAAAAAGGCTGAAATTTCCTTTATTTTGGGGAAAAAGGGAGAAATTTCCCTTATTTTGGGGCAAAATTGCAGAAATTTTCCTTATTTTGGGGCAAAAAGGCAGAAATTCCTTATATTTTGTGGCAAATATAAGGCAGAAATTCCCCTTATTTTGAGGTAATGAGCCTGAAATTCCCTTTATGTTTGGGGAAAAAGGCAGAAAATCCCATTATTTTGAGGCAAAAAGCAGAAATTTCTTTTATTATGGACAAAATTGAAGAAATTTTCGTTATTTTGGAACAAAAAGGCAGAAATTCCCCATATTTTTGGGCAAAAGGCGGAATTTTTTTTTATTTTGAGGTTAAATGCAGAAATTCCCCTTATTAAGAGGTAAAACGCTGAAATTCCCCAAATATTGTTGGAAAATGCAGAAATTCCCTTTAGTTTTGGGATAAAAGGCAGAAATTCCCCGTATTTTGAAGCAAAATTGCAGAAATTCTCATAATTTTCGGGCGAAAAGGCAGAAATTCTCCTTATTTTGGGGCAAAAAGACAGAAAATCTCCTTTTTCGGGAGGAAAAAGTCAGAAATTCCCCTTATTTTGGGGCAAAATTGCAGAAATTTCCTTTACATTTGGGCAAAATTGCAGAAATTTCCCTTATTTTGGGGCAAAATTGCAGAAATTTCACTTATTTCAGAAAAAGGCAGAAATTTTCTTATTGTGGGGCAAAAAGGCAGAAATTTCTTTTATTTTGGTTCAAAATTGCAGAAATTATTCTTATTTTGGGGCAAAAAGGCAGAAATTACTCATATTTTGGGGCAAAATGCGGAAATTCCTCTTATTTTTAGGTAAAAAGGCTGAAATTCCCCTTATTGTCGGGCAAAAAGTCAGAAATTCCCCTTATATTGGGGCAAAAAGACAGAAATTTCGTTTATATTCGGGAAAAAGGCAGAAATTGCACGTATTTTGAGTAATTAAAAATGTGAAAAATCCCCTTATTTTGGGGCAAAAATGAAGAAATTTCCCTTTTTTATGGCAAAAAGGTATACATTCCCTTTATTTTCGGGTAAAAAGGCAGAAATTCCCCGTTTTTTGGAGCAAAATTGCAGAAATTCACCTAATTTTGGGGCAAAATGGCACAAATTCCCCTTATTTTCGGCGAAAAAAGCAGAAAATCCTCGTATTTTGGAGCAAAATTGCAGAAATTCACATAATTTTGGGATAAAATACAGTAATTTTCTTTATTTTGGGGCAAAAGGCAGAAACTCCCCTTATTTTAGGGCAAAATTGCAGAAATTTCCCTTATTTAGGGGCAAAAAACACAAATTTCCTTTATTTTGGGGCAAAATTGCAGAAATTTCCCTTATTTTAGGGCAAAATTGCAGAAATTTCACTTATTTCAGAGAAAAAAAGCAAAAATTTTTCTTATTTTGGGACAAAATGGCAGAAATTCCCATTATTTTGGGGCAAAAAGGCCGAAATTCACCTTATTTTGGGTTAAAATTGCAGATATTTGACATATTTCAAAGCAAAAAGGCAGAAATTTCCCTTATTTTGGAGCAAAATTGCAGAAATTTTACTTATTTCTGGGTAATAAGTCAGAAATTTTCCTTATTTTGGGGTAAAAAAGACAGAAATTTTCTTAGTTTTGGGGGAAAAATACAGAAATTCCAATTATTTAGAGGCAAAAAGGCAGAAATTCCCCTTATTTTGGAGCAAAAATGAAGACATTTTCCATTTTTATGGCAAAAATTATGCATTCCCCTTATTTTCGGCAAAAAGGCAGAAATTCCCCGTATTTTGGAGCAAAATTGCAGAAAATCCCCTAATTGTGGGGCAAAAAGGCAGAAATTCTCTATATGTTGGGGCAAAATACAGAAACTCTCCTTATTTTGGGGCAAAACTCAGAAATTCCACTTATTTAGAGGCAAAATGGCAGAAATTCCTCTTATTTTGGAGCAAAAATTAAGAATTTTTTTTATGGCAAAAAGTTATGCATTCCCCTTATTTTCGGTCAAAAAGGCAGAAATTCTCCGTATTTTAAAGCAAAATTGCAGAAATTCCCTTAATTTTGGGACAAAAGGCAAAAATTCCCCTTATTTTGGAGTAAAATTGTAGAAATTTCAAATATTTCAGGGCAAAATGGCTGAAATTCCCCTTATTTTGAGGCAAAAGGATGAAATCCCTAATTTTTGGCTAAAATTGAAGAAATTTCACTTATTTCGGGACAAAAAGGCAGAAATTCCACTTAATTTCGGGCAGAAAGGAAGAAAATCTCTTTATTTTGGAGCAAAATTGTAGAAATTCCCCTAATATTGGTGCAAAAATGCAGAAATTCCATTTATTTTGGGGCAAAAATGCAGAAATTCTCCACATTTTGGTGCAAAAAGGCTGAAATTCCCCTTATTTTGAGGAATAATGCTAAAATTTTTCATATTTTGGGGCAAAGGCAGAAATTCCCCTTATTTTGAAGCAAAAAGGCACAAATTTCCCTTATTTTCGGGCAAAATAGTACAAATTTAATTTATTTCAAGGCAAAAATTCAGAAATTCCCTTTATTTTGGGGCAAAAAGTAGAAATTTCTTTTATTATGGTACAAAAATGAAGAAATTTTTTTTATTTTGAAACAAAAAGGCAGAAATTCCCCATATTTTGGGGCAAAACGCAGAAATTCTTTTTATTTTGAGGTAAAATGCAGAAATTCCCTTTTTTTAGAGGTAAAATGCAGAAATTACCCAAATATTGTGGGAAAATGCAGAAATTCCCTTTAGTTTTGGGATAAAAGGCAGAAATTCCCCGTATTTTGAAGCAAAATTGCAGAAATTCTCATAATTTTCGGGCGAAAAGGCGGAAATTCTCTTTATTTTGGGGCAAAAAGACAGAAAATCTCCTTTTTCGGGAGGAAAAAGTCAGAAATTCCCCTTATTTTGGGGCAAAATTGCAGAAATTTCCTTTACATTTGGGCAAAATTGCAGAAATTTCCCTTATTTTGGGGCAACATTGCAGAAATTTCACTTATTTCAGAAAAAGGCAGAAATTTTCTTATTGTGGGACAAAAAGGCAGAAATTTCTTTTATTTTCGTTCAAAATTGTAGAAATTATTCTTATTTTGGGGCAAAAAGGCAGAAATTCCTCATATTTTGGGGCAAAATGCGGAAATTCCTTTTATTTTTAGGTAAAAAGGCTGATATTCCCCTTATTGTTGGGCAAAAAGTCAGAAATTCTTCTTATATTGGGGCAAAAAGACAGAAATTTCGTTTATTTTCGGGAGAAAGGCAGAAATTGCACGTATTTTGAGTAATTAAAAATGTGAAAAATCCCCTTATTTTGGGGCAAAAATAAAGAAATTTCCCTTTTTTATGGCAAAAAGGTATACATTCCCTTTATTTTCGGGTAAAAAGGCAGAAATTCCCCGTTTTTTGGAGCAAAAGTGCAGAAATTCCCCTAATTTTGGGGCAAAAAGGCAGAAATTCCCCTTATTTTCTTGTAAAACTGCAGAAATTTCACTTATTTCGCGGCAAAATGGCACAAATTCCCCTTATTTTCGGCGAAAAAGGCAGAAAATCATCGTATTTTGGAGCAAAATTGCAAAAATTCACATAATTTTGGGGTAAAAAATACAGTAATTTTCTTTATTTTGGGGCAAAATGCAGAATCTCCCCTTATTTTAGGGCAAAATTGCAGAAATTTCCCTTATTTAGGGGCAAAAAACAGAAATTTCCTTTATTTTGGGGCAAAATTGCAGAAATTTCCCTTATTTTAGGGCAAAATTGCAGAAATTTCACTTATTTCAGAGAAAAAAAGCAAAAATTTTCTTATTTTGGGACAAAATGGCAGAAATTCCCATTATTTTGTGGCAAAAAGGCTGAAATTCATCTTATTTTGGGTTAAAATTGCAGATATTTCACATATTTCAAGGCAAAAAGGCAGAAATTCCCCTGATTTTGAGGTAAAACTGCAGAAATTTTACTTATTTCACAGCAAAGTTGCAGAAATTCTCCTTATTTTTGGCGAAAAAGGCAGAAAATACCTGTATTGTGGAGCAAAATTGCAGAAATTCACTTATTTTGGGGTAAAAAAATACAGTAATTTTCTTTATTTTAAGGCAAAAAGGCAGATATTCTTTTTATTTTGGGGCAAAAGGCAGAAATGCCCCTTATTTTAGGGCAAAATTGCAGAAATTTTCCTTATTTGGGGGCAAAAAACAGAAATTCCCCTTATTTTGGGGCAAAATTGCAGAATTTTCCCTTATTATGGGGAAAAATTGCAGAAATTTCCCTTATTTTAGGGCAAAATTGCAGAAATTTTACTTATTTCAAAGAAAAAAAGCAAAAATTTTTCTTATTTTGGGACAAAATAGCAGAAATTCCAATTATTTTGTGGCAAAAAGGCAGAAATTCACCTTATTTTGGGTTAAAATTGCAAATATTTCACATATTTCAGGGCAAAAACACAGAAATTTACCTTATTTTGGGGCAAAATTACAGAAAATTCACTTATTTCAGGGCAATAAGTCAGAAATTTTCCTTATTTAGGGCCAAAAAAGAAAGAAATTCCCTTAGTTTTGGGCGAAAAAGACAGAAATTCCACTTATTTAGAGGCAAAAATTCAGAAATTCCCCTTATTTTGAAGCAAAAATGAAGAAATTTCCCCTTTTAATTGCAAAAAGATATGCATTCTCCTTATTTTCGGGCAAAAAGGCAGAAATTCCCCGTATTTTGGAGCAAAATTGCAGAAAATCCCCTAATTGTGGGGCAAAAAGGCAGAAATTCTCTATATGTTGGGGCAAAAGACAGAAATTCTCCTTATTTTGGGGCAAAACTTAGAAATTCCACTTATTTAAAGGCAAAATGGCAGAAATTCCTCTTATTTTGGAGGAAAAATGAATAAATTTCCCTTTTTTATGGCAAAAAGGTATGCATTCCCCTTATTTTCGGGCAAAAAGGCAGAAATTCCCCGTATTTTGGAGCAAAATTGCAGAAATTCCCCTAATTTTGGGACAAAAGGCAGAAATTCCCCTTATTTTAGAGTAAAATTGCAGAAATTTCAAATATTTCAGGGCAAAATGACAGAAATTCCCCTTTTTTTGGGGCAAAAAGAAGAAATCCCCAATTTTTTGCTAAAATTGAAGAAATTTCACTTATTTCGGGACAAAAAGGCAGAAATTCCACTTAATTTCCGGCAAAAAGGCAGAAATGACCCGTATTTTGGAGCAAAATTGCAGAAATTCCCCTATTATTGGTGCAAAAATGCAGAAATTCCATTTATTTTGGGGCAAAAAGGCAGAAATTCTCCATATTTTGGTGCAAAAATGCTGAAATTCCCCTTATTTTGAGGTAAAATGCTGAAATTCCACATATTTTGGGGCAAAGGCAGAAATTTCCCTTATTTTGAAGCAAAAAGGAACAAATTTCCCTTATTTTCGGGCAAAATAGTAGAAATTTCATTTATTTCAAGGCAAAAATTCAGAAATTCCTCTTATTTTGGGGCAAAAAGTAGCAATTTCTTTTATTATGGTACAAAATTGAAGAAATTTTCCTTATTTTGGAACAAAAAGGCAGAAATTCCCCATATTTTGGGGCAAAACGCAGTAATTCTTTTTATTTTGAGGTAAAATGCAGAAATTCCCTTTATTTAGAGGTAAAATGCAGAAATTACCCAAATATTTGGGGAAAATGCAGAAATTCCCTTTATTTTAGAGATAAAAGTAAGAAATTCCCCGTATTTTGAAGCAAAATTGCAGAAATTCTCATAATTTTCGGGCAAAAAGTCAGAAATTCTCCTTTTTTTGGAGCAAAAAGACAGAAAATTTCCTTTTTTCGGGAGCAAAAAGTCAGAAATTCCCCTTATTTTGGGGCAAAATTGCAGAAATTTCCTTTACATTTGAGCAAAATTGCAGAAATTTCCCTTATTTTGGGGCGAAATTGCAAAAATTTCACTTATTACAGAAAAAAGTTAGAAATTTTCTTATTTTGTGGCAGAAAGGCAGAAATTCCCCTTATTTTGAGGTAAAAAAGCTAAAGTTTCCCTTATTTTCGGGCAAAAAGTCAGAAATTCCCCTTATTTTTGTGCAAAAATATAGAAATTTCGTTTATTTTTGGTGAAAAGGCAAAAATTTCACTTATTTCACGGCAAAGTGGCAGAAATTCCCCTTATTTTCGGCGAAAAAGGCAGAAAATCCCCGTATTTTGGAGCAAAATTGCAGAAATTCACTTATTTTGTGGTAAAAAATACAGTAATTTTCTTTATTTTGGGGCAAAAAGGCAGATATTCTCCTTATTTTGGGGCAAAAGGCAGAAATTCCTCTTATTTTAGGGCAAAATTGCAGAAATTTCCTTTATTTGGGGGTAAAAACAGAAATTCCCATTATTTTGGGGCAAAATTGCAGAAATTTCCCTTATTATGGGGAAAAATTGCAGAAATTTCCCTTATTTTAGGGCAAAATTGCAGAAATTTCACTTATTTCAGAGAAAAAAAGCAAAAATTTTTCTTATTTTGGGACAAAAAGTCAGAAATTCCCATTATTTGGGGGCAAAAAGGCAGAAATTCACCATATTTTGGGTTAAAATTGCAGATATTTCACATATTTCAGGGCAAAAAGGCAGAAATTTCCCTTATTAAAGGGAAAATTGCAGAAATTTCACTTATTTCAGGGTAATAAGTCAGAAATTTTCCTTATTTTTGGGCAAAAAAGACAAAAATTCCCTTAGTTTTGGGGGGGAAAGACAGAAATTCCACTTATTTAGAGGCAAAAAGGCAGAAATTCCCTTTATTTTGGAGAAAAAATGAAGACATTTCCCTTTTTTATGGCAAAAAGTATGCATTCCTTTTATTTTCGGGCAAAAAGGCAGAAATTCCCCGTATTTTGGAGCAAAAGTGCAGAAAATCCCCTAATTGTGGGGCAAAAGGCAGAAATTCTCTATATGTTGGGGCGAAATACAGAAATTCTCCTTATTTTGGGGCAAAACTCAGAAATTCCACTTATTTAGAGGCAAAATTGCAGAAATTCCTCGTATTTTGGAGCAAAAATGAAGAAATTTCCCTTTTTTATTGCAAAAAGTTATGCATTCCCCTTATTTTCGGGCAAAAAAGCAGAAATTCCCCGTATTTTGGAGCAAAATTGCAGAAAATCCCCTAATTGTGGGGCAAAAAGGCAAAAATTCTCTATATGTTGGGGCAAAATACAGAAATTCTCCTTATTTTGGGGCAAAACTCAGAAATTCCACTTATTTAGAGGCAAAATGGCAGAAATTACTCTTATTTTGGAGCAAAAATAAAGAAATTTCACTTTTTAATGGCAAAAGGTATGCATTCCCCTTATTTTCGGGCTAAAATGCAGAAATTCCCCGTATTTTGGAGCAAAATTGCAGAAATTCCCCTAATTGTGGGGAAAAAATGCAGAAATTCCCTATATGTTAGGGCAAAAAGACAGAAATTCTCCTTATTTTGGGGCAAAACTCAGAAATTCCACTTATTTTGGGGCAAAATTCATGAAATTTCCCTTATTTTAGGGCAAAATTGTAGAAATTTCACTTACTTTGGGGCAAAATTGCAGAAATTTCACTTATTTCAGGGAAAAAAGGTAGAAATTTTTTTTTTTTGGAGTAAAAAGTCAGAAATTCCTAATATTTTGTGGCAAAAATTCAGAAATTTCCCTTATTTTGAGGTAAAAATGCTGAAATTCCCTTTATTTGGGGGCAAAAAGGCAGAAACTTCCCTTATTTTGGGGCAAAATTGCTGAAATTTCACTTATTTCAGGGGAAAAAAGCAGAATATTTCTTATTTTGGGGCACAATGGCAGATATTTCCCATATTTTGGGGCAAAAATACAGAAATAACCATTATTTTGAGGTAAAAATGCTGAAATTCCCTTACTTGGAAGCAAAAAAGCAGATATTTTCCTTATTTTGGGGAAAAATTGCAGAAATTTCACTTATTTAAGGGTAATATGTCAAAAATTTTTCTTATTTGGGGGCAAAAAAGACAGAAATTCTTCTTATTTTGGGGCAAAACTCAGAAATTCCACTTATTTTGGGGCAAAATTCCAGAAATTTCCCTTATTTTGGGGCAAAAATGCAGAAATTTCACTTATTTTTTGGCAAAATTGCAGAAATTTCTCTTATTTCAGGGAAAAAAACAGAAATTTTCTTATTTTGGGGAAAAAGGCAGAAATTTCTTTTATTTTGGTACAAAATTGTAGAAATTTTTCTTATTTTGGGCAAAAAGGCAGAAATTTCCCATATTTTGTGGCAAAAATGCAGAAATTCCCCTTATTTTGAGGTAAAAAGGCTGAAATTCCCCTTATTTTGCGGCAAAAAGTCAGAAATTCTTCTTATTTTGGGTCAAAAAGCAGACATTTCCCTTATTTTGGGGAAAAATTTTAGAAATTTAACTTATTTTAGGGCAAAAATCAGAAATTCCCGTTATTTTGGGGCAAAAAGACAGAAATTCCGTATATTTTTGGAAAAATTCAGAAATTGCACTTATTTTGGGTCAAAAAGGTGGCAAATCCCCTTATTTTGGGGTAAAAATGAAGAAATTTCCCTTTTTTATGGCAAAAAGTATACATTCCCTCTATTTTCAGGCAAAAAGGCAGAAATTCCCCGTATTTTGGAGCAAAATTGCAGAAATTCCCATAATTTTGGGGCAAAAATGCAGAGCTTCTTCTTATTTTGGGATAAAACTGCAGAAATTTCACTTATTTCGCGGAAAAATGGCAAAAATTCTCTTTATTTTCGGCGAAAAAGTGAGAAAATCCCCGTATTTTGAGACAAAATTGCAGAAATTCACCTAATTTTGGGGTAAAACATGCAGTAATTTTCTTTATTTCGGGGCAAAAAGGCAGAAATTCCTTTGATTTTGGGGCAAAAGGCAGAAATTCCCCTTATTTATGGCAAAATTGCAGAAATTTTTCTTATTTGGCGACAAAAAACAGATATTCCCTTTATTTTGGGGCAAAATTGCAGAAAATACCTTTATTATGGGGAAAATTGCAGAAATTTCTTTTCTTTTAAGGCAAAATTGCAGAAATTTCACTTATTTCAGGGCATAATTCAAAAATTCCTTTTATTTTGGGGCAAAAAGACAGAAATTCCGTTTATTTTTGGGTAAAAAGGCAGAAATTTCACTTATTTTGAAGAAATAAGTCAGAAATTCCTCTTATTTTGGGGCAAAAATGAAGAAATTTCCCTTTTTTTGTGGCAAAAGGTATACATACCCATTATTTTCGGGCAAAAAAGCAGAAATACCCAGTATAATTGCAGAAATTCCCCTAATTGTGGGGCAAAAATGCAGAAATTCCTTATATGTTGGGGCAAAAAGACAGAAATTCCACTTATTTTGGGGCAAAATTCCAGAAATTTCACTTATTTTGGGGCAAAATTCCAGAAATTTCACATATTTCAGGGTAAAGAAGCAGAAATTTTTCGTATTTTGGAGCACAATGGCAGAAATTCTTAATATTTTGTGGCAAAAAATGCAGAAATTCCCCTTATTTTGAGGTAAAAAGGCTGAAATTCCCCTTTATTTGGGGCAAAAAGGCAGAAATTTCCCTTATTTTGGGGCAAAAACACAGAAATTCCCTTTATTTTGTGGCAAAAAGGCAGAAATTTCTTTCATTTTGGGCAAAATTGCAGAAATTTCACTTATTTCAGGGCATAATTCAAAATTTTTTTTTATTTTGAGGCTAAAATCAGAAATTCCATTTATTTTTGGGTAAAAAGGCAGTAATTTCACTTATTTTGAAGTAAAAAGGCAAAAATTTTTCTTATTTTGGGGCAAAAATGAAGAAATTTCCTTTTTTTGAGGCAAAAGGTATACATTCCCCTTATTTTCGGGCTAAAAGGCCGAAATTCCCCGTATTTTGGAGCAAAATTGCAGAAATTCCCCTAAATGTGGGACAAAAAAGCAGAAATTTCCTATATGTTAAGGAAAAAAGACAGAAATTCTCCTTATTTTGGGGAAAAATTCAGAAATTCCACTTATTTTGGGGCAAAATTCCAGAAATTTCCCTTATTTTTGGGCAAAATTGAAGAAATTTCACTTATTTTGGGGTAAAATTGCAGAAATTTCACTTATTTCAGGGAAAAAAGGCAGAAATTTTCCTTATTTTGGGGCAAAAAAGCAGAAATTCCTAATATTATGTGGCAAAAATGCAGAAATTCCTTTTATTTTGAGGTAAAAAGTCTGAAATTCCCCTTATTTGGGGGCAAAACGGCAGAAATTTCCCTTATTTTGTGGCAAAATTGCAGAAATTTCACTTATTTCAGAGCATAAGTAAGAAATTTTCCTTATTTTGTGGCAGAAAAGACAGAAATTCCCTTTGTTTTGGGGGAAAAAGACAGAAATTCCACTTATTTAGAGGCAAAAAGTCAGAAATTCCCCTTATTTTGGAGCAAAAATAAAGAAATTTCCCTTTTTTATGGCAAAAAGTTATGCATTCTTCTTATTTTCGGGCAATAAGGCAGAAATTCCCCGTATTTTGGAGCAAAATTGCAGAAATTCCCCTAATTGTCGGGCAAAAAGGCAGAAATTCCCGATATGTTCGAGCAAAAAGACAGAAATTCTCCTTTTTTTGGGGCAAAACTCAGAAATTCCACTTATTTTGGAGCAAAATTCCAGAAATTTCCCTAATTTTGGGGCAAAATTGAAGAAATTTCACTTATTATGGGGCAAAATTGCAGAAATTTCACTTATTTCAGAAAAAAATGCAGAAATTTTCTTATTTTGGGGAAAAGGCAGAAATTTCTTTTATTTTGGTACAAAATTGCAGAAATTTTTCTTAATTTGGGGCAAAGAGGCAGAAATTTCCTATAGTTTGGGCCAAAAATGCAGAAATACCCCTTATTTTGAGGTAAAAATGCTGAAATTCCCTGTATTTGGGGGCAAAAAGGCAGAAATTTCCCTTATTTTGGGGCAAAATTGCAGAAATTTCACTTTTTTTAGGGTATTAAGTCAGAAATTTTCCTATTTTAGGACAATAAAGACAGAAATTTTCTTTGTTTTGGGGGAAAATACAGAAATTACACTTATTTAGAGGCAAAAACCAGAAATTCCCCTTATTTTAGAGCAAAAATGAAGAAATTTCCTTTTTTTGTGGCAAAAGGTATACATTCCCCTTATTTTCGGGCTAAAAAGCAGAAATTCCCCATATTTTGGAGCAAAATTGCAGAAATTCCCCTAATTGTGGGGCAAAAAGGCAGAAATTCCTTATATGTTAGTGCAAAAAGTCAGAAATTCTCTTTATTTTGGGCCAAAATCAGAAATTCCACTTATTTTGGGGCAAAATTGCAGAAATTTCACTTATTTTGGAGTAAAAAAATACAGTAATTTTCTTTTTTTGGGGGCAAAAAGGCAGATATTCTACTTATTTTGGGGCAAAAGGCAGAAATTCCCCTTATATTAGGGCAAAATTGCAGAAATTTTCCTTATTTGGGGGCAAAAAACAGAAATTCCCCTTATTTTGGGTCAAAATTGCAGAAATTTCCATTATTATGGGAAAAAATTGCAGAAATTTCTCTCATTTTAGAGCAAAATTGCAGAAATTTCACTTATTTCAGAGAAAAAAAGCAAAAATTTTTCTTATTTTGGGACAAAATAGCAGAAATTCCAATTATTTTGTGGCAAAAGGCAGAAATTCTCTTTATTTTGGGTTAAAATTGCAAATATTTCACATATTTCAGGGCAAAAAGACAGAAATTTACCTTATTTTTGGGCAAAATTGGAGAAATTTCACTTATTTCAGGGTAATAAGTCAGAAATTTTCCTTATTTTGGGCCAAAAAAGAAAGAAATTCCCTTAGTTTGGGGGGAAAAAGACAGAAATTCCACTTATTTAGAGGCAAAAAGTGAGAAAATCCCCTTATTTTGAAGCAACAATGAAGAAATTTCCCTTTTTAATTGCAAAAAGATATGCATTCTCCTTATTTTCGGGCAAAAAGGCAGAAATTCCCCGTATTTTGGAGCAAAATTGCAGAAAATCCCCTAATTGTGGGGCAAAAAGGCAGAAATTCTCTATATGTTGGGGCAAAATACAGAAATTCTCCTTATTTTGGGGCAAAACTCAGAAATTCCACTTATTTAGAGGAAAAATGGCAGAATTTCCTCTTATTTTGGAGCAAAAATGAAGAAATTTCCCTTTTTTATGGCAAAAAGGTATGCATTCCCCTTATTTTCGGGCAAAAAGGCAGAAATTCCCCGTATTTTGGAGCAAAATTGCAGAAATTCCCCTAATTTTGGGACAAAAGGCAGAAATTCCCCTTATTTTGGAGTAAAATTGCAGATATTTCAAATATTTCAGGGCAAAATGACAGAAATTCCTCTTATTTTGGGGCAAAAAGATGAAATCCCTAATTTTTGGCTATAATTGAAGAAATTTCACTTATTTCGGGACAAAAAGGCAGAAATTCCACTTAATTTCGGGCAAAAAGGCAGAAATGACCCGTATTTTGGAGCAAAATTGCAGAAATTCCCCTAATATTGGTGCAAAAATGCAGAAATTCCATTTATTTTGGGGCAAAAAGGCAAAAATTCTCCATATTTTGTTGCAAAAATTCTGAAATTCCCCTTATTTTGAGGTAAAATGCTGAAATTCCACATATTTTGGGGCAAAGGCAGAAATTCCCTTTATTTTGAAGCAATAAGGCACAAATTTCCATTATTTTCGGGCAAAATAGTAGAAATTTCATTTATTTCAAAGCAAAAATTCAGAAATTCCCCTTATTTTGGGGCAAAAAGTAGAAATTTCTTTTATTATGGTACAAAATTGAAGAAATTTTCCTTATTTTGGAACAAAAAGGCAGAAATTCCCCATAATTTGGGGCAAAACGCAGAAATTCTTCTTATTTTGAGGTAAAATGCAGAAATTCCCTTTATTTAGAGGTAAAATGCAGAAATTACCCAAATATTGGGGGAAAATGCAGAAATTCCCTTTATTTTGGGAATAAAAGGCAGAAATTCCCCGTATTTTGAAGCAAAATTGCAGAAATTCTCATAATTTTCGGGCAAAAAGTCAGAAATTCACCTTATTTTGGGGCAAAATTGCAGAAATTTCCTTTACATTTGAGCAAAATTGCAGAAATTTCCCTTATTTTGGGGCAAAATTGCAAAAATTTCACTTATTACAGAAAAAAGGTAGAAATTTTCTTATTTCTTGGCAGAAAGGCAGAAATTCCCCTTATTTTGGGGTAAAAAGGCTAAAATTTCCCTTATTTTCGGGCAAAAAGTCAGAAATTCCCCTTATTTTGGGGCAAAAATACAGAAATTTCGTTTATTTTTGGTGAAAAGGCAAAAATTTCACTTATTTCACGGTAAAGTGGCAGAAATTCCCCTTATTTTCGGCGAAAAAGGCAGAAAATCCCCGTAGTTTGGAGCAAAATTGCAGAAATTCACTTATTTTGTGGTAAAAAATACAGTAATTTTCTTTATTTTGGGGCAAAAAGGCAGATATTCTCCTTATTTTGGGGCAAAAGGCAGAAATTCCTCTTATTTTAGGGCAAAATTGCAGAAATTTCCTTTATTTGGGGGCAAAAACAGAAATTCCCATTATTTTGGGGCAAGATTGCAGAATTTCCCATATTATGGGGAAAAATTGCAGAAATTTCCCTTATTTTAGGGCAAAATTGCAGAAATTTCACTTATTTCAGAGAAAAAAAGTAAAAATTTTTCTTATTTTGGGACAAAAAGTCAGAAATTCCCATTATTTTGGGGCAAAAAGGCAGAAATTCACCATATTTTGGGTTAAAATTGCAGATATTTCACATATTTCAGGGCAAAAAGGCAGAAATTTT
This sequence comes from Micromys minutus, assembly GCF_963924665.1. Taxonomy (NCBI): domain Eukaryota; kingdom Metazoa; phylum Chordata; class Mammalia; order Rodentia; family Muridae; genus Micromys; species Micromys minutus. Next base: position 5,928,421 of record NW_027667467.1, on the reverse strand, counting down.
CCTTATTAGGGGAAAAATTGCAGAAATTTCACTTATTTCAGGGTAATAAGTCAGAAATTTTGCTTATTTTTGGGCAAAAAAGACAGAAATTCCCTTCGTTTTGGGGGAAAAAGACAGAAATTCCACTTATTTAGAGGCAAAAAGGCAGAAATTCCCCTTATTTTGGAGCAAAAATGAAGACATTTCCCTTTTTTATGGCAAAAAAGGATGCATTCCACTTATTTTCGGGCAAAAAGGCAGAAATTCCCCGTATTTTTGAGCAAAAGTGCAGAAAATACCCTAATTGTGGGGCAAATAGGCAGAAATTCTCTATATGTTGGGGCAAAATAGAGAAATTCTCCTTATTTTGAGGCAAAACTCAGAAATTCCACTTATTTAGAGGCAAAATGGCAGAAATTCCTCGTATTTTGGAGCAAAAATGAAGAAATTTCCCTTTTTTATTGCAAAAAGGTATGCATTCCCCTTATTTTCGGGCAAAAAAGCAGAAATTCCCCGTATTTTGGAGCAAAATTGCAGAAAATCCCCTAATTGTGGGGCAAAAAGGCAGAAATTCTCTATATGTTGGGGCAAAATACAGAAATTCTCCTTATTTTGGGGCAAAACTCAGAAATTCCACTTATTTAGAGGCAAAATGGCAGAAATTCCTTGTATTTTGGAGCAAAAATGAAGAAATTTCCCTTTTTAATGGCAAAAGGTATGCATTCCCCTTATTTTCGGGCTAAAAAGCAGAAATTCCCCGAATTTTGGAGCAAAATTGCAGAAATTCCCCTAATTGTGGGGCAAAAAGGCAGAAATTCCCTATATGTTAGGGCAAAAATACAGAAATTCTCCTTATTTTGGGGCAAAACTCAGAAATTCAACTTATTTTGGGGCAAAATTCATGAAATTTCCCATATTTTAGGGCAAAATTGCAGAAATTTCACTTACTTTGGGGCAAAATTGCAGAAATTTCACTTATTTCAGGGAAAAAAGGCAGAAATTTTCTTTTTTGAAGTAAAAAGTCAGAAATTCCTAATATTTTGTGGCAAAAATGCAGAAATTTCCCTTATTTTGAGGTAAAAATGCTGAAATTCCCTTTATTTGGGTCAAAAAGGCAGAAATTTCCCTTATTTTGGTGCAAAATTGCAGAAATTTCACTTATTTCATGGTAATAAGTCAGAAATTTTCCTTATTTTTGGGCCAAAAAGACAGAAATTCCCTTTATTTTGGGGGAAAAAAACAGAAATTCCACTTATTTAGAGGCAAAAAAGAAGAAATTCCCCTTATTTTGGAGCAAAAATGAAGAAATTTCCCTTTTTAATGGCAAAAAGTTATGCATTCTTCTAATTTTCGAGCAAAAAGCAGAAATTCTCTGTATTTTGGAGCAAAATTGCAGAAATTCCCCTAATTGTGTTGCAAAAAGGCAGAAATTCTCTATATGTTGGGGCAAAAAGACATAAATTCTCCTTATTTTGGGGCAAAACTCAGAAATTCCACTTATTTTGGTGCAAAATTTCAAAAATTTCCCTTATTTTGGGGCAAAATTGCAGAAATTCCCCTTATTTTGAGGTAAACAGAAGGAAATTCCCCTTATTTGGGAGCCAAAAGGCAGAAATTTCCCTTATTTTGGGGGAAAATTGCAGAAATTTCACTTATTTCAGGGTAATAAGTCAGAAATTTTTCTTATTTTGGGGCAAAAAAGACAGAAATTCCCTTTGTTTTGGGGGAAAAAGACAGAAATTCCACTTATTTAGAGGCAAAAAAGCAGAAATTCCCCTTATTTTGGAGCAAAAATGAAGGAATTTCCCTTTTTTATGGCAAGAAGTTATGCATTCTTCTTATTGTCTGGCAAAAAGGAAGAAATTCTCCGTATTTTAGAGCAAAATTGCCGAAATTCCCCTAATTGTGGGGCAAAAAGGCAGAAATTCCCTATATGTTTGAGCAAAAAGACAGAAATTCTCCTTATTTGGGGCAAAACTCATAAATTCCACTTATTTTGGGGCAAAATTCCAGAAATTTCCCTTATTTTGGGGCAAAATTGCAGAAATTTCACTTATTTTGTGGCAAAATTGCAGAAATTTCTCTTATTTCAGGGAAAAAAACAGAAATTTTCTTATTTTGGGGAAAAAGGCAGAAATTTCTTTTATTTTGATACAAAATTGTAGAAATTTTTCTTATTTTGGGCAAAAAGGCAGTAATTTCCCATATTTTGTGGCAAAAATGCAAAAATTCTCCTTATTTTGAGGTAAAAAGGCTGAAATTCCCCTTATTTTGGGGCAAAAAGTCAGAAATTCTTCTTATTTTGGGTCAAAAAGCAGACATTTCCCTTATTTTGGGGAAAAATTTTAGAAATTTAACTTATTTTAGGGCAAAAATCAGAAATTCCCGTTATTTTGGGGCAAAAAGACAGAAATTCCGTATATTTTTGGGAAAATCCAGAAATTGCACTTATTTTGGGTCAAAAAGGTGGCAAATCCCCTTATTTTGGGGTAAAAATGAAGAAATTACCCTTTTTTATGGCAAAAGGTATACATTCCCTCTATTTTCGGGCAAAAAGGCAGAAATTCCCCGTATTTTGGAGCAAAATTGCAGAAATTCCCATAATTTTGGGGCAAAAATGCAGAGCTTCCCCTTATTTTGGGGTAAAACTGCAGAAATTTCACTTATTTCACGGAAAAATGGCAAAAATTCCCTTTATTTTCGGCGAAAAAGTGAGAAAATCCCCGTATTTTGAGACAAAATTGCAGAAATTCACCTAATTTTGGGGTAAAACATGCAGAAATTTTCTTTATTTCGGGGCAAAAAGGCAGAAATTCCTTTTATTTTGGGGCAAAAGGCAGAAATTCCCCTTATTTATGGCAAAATCACAGAAATTTCCCTTATTTGGCGACAAAAAACAGAAATTCCTTTTATTTTGGGGCAAAATTGCAGAAAATTCCTTTATTATAAGAAAAAATTGCAAAAATTTCTTTTCTTTTGGGGCAAAATTGCAGAAATTTTACTTATTTCAGGGCATAATTCAAAAATTCCTTTTATTTTTGGGCAAAAAGACAGAAATTCCATTTATTTTTGGGTAAAAAGGCAGAAATTTCACTTATTTTGAAGAAATAAGTCAGAAATTCCTCTTATTTTGGGGCAAAAATGAAGAAATATCCCTTTTTTGTGGCAAAAGGTATACATACCCATTATTTTCGGGCAAAAAAGCAGAAATACCCAGTATTTTGGAGCTAAATTGCAGAAATTCCCCTAATTGTGGGGCAAAAATGAAGAAATTCCCTATATGTTGGGGCAAAAAAACAGAAATTCTCCTTATTTTCGAGGAAAACTCAGAAATTCCACTTATTTTGGGGCAAAATTGCAAAAATTTCCTTTATTTTGGGGCAAAATTGCAGAAATTTCACTTATTTTGGGTCAAAATTGCAGAAATTTCACATATTTCAGGGTAAAGAAGCAGAAATTTTCCGTATTTTGGAGCACAATGGCAGAAATTCTTAATATTTTGTGGCAAAAAATGCAGAAATTCCCTTTATTTTGAGGTAAAAAGTCTGAAATTCCCCTTACTTGGGGGCAAAAATGCAGAAATTTCTTTTATTTTGGGGCAAAAACACAGAAATTCCCTTTATTTTGTGGCAAAAAGGCAGAAATTTTTTTTATTTTGGGGCAAAATTGCAGAAATTTCACTTATTTCAGGGCATAATTCAAATTTTTTTTTTTATTTTGAGGCAAAAATCAGAAATTCCGTTTATTTTGGGGTAAAAAGGCAGTAATATCACTTATTTTGAAGTAAAAAGGCAGAAATTTTTCTTATTATGGGGCAAAAATCAAGAAATTTTCCTTTTTTTGAGGCAAAAGGTATAGATTCCTTTTATTTTCGGGCTAAAAGGCAGAAATTCCCCGTATTTTGGAGCAAAATTGCAGAAATTCCCCTAAATGTGGGACAAATAAGCAGAAATTTCCTATATGTTAAGGAAAAAAAGACAGAAATTCTCCTTATTTTGGGGAAAAATTCAGAAATTCCATTTATTTTGGGGCAAAATTCCAGAAATTTCCCTTATTTTTGGGCAAAATTGAAGAAATTTCACTTATTTTGGGGTAAAATTGCAGAAATTTCACTTATTTCAGGGAAAAAAGGCAGAAATTTTCCTTATTTTGGGGCAAAAAGACAGAAATTCCTAATATTTTGTGGCAAAAATGCAGAAATTCCTTTTATTTTGAGGTAAAAAGGCTGAAATTCCCCTTATTTGGGGGCAAAACGGCAGAAATTTCCCTTATTTTGTGGCAAAATTGCAGAAATTTCACTTATTTCAGGGCATAAGTCCGAAATTTTCCTTATTTTGTGGCAGAAAAGACAGAAATTCCCTTTGTTTTGGGGGAAAAAGACAGAAATTCCACTTATTTAGAGGCAAAAAGTCAGAAATTCCCCTTATTTTGGAGCAAAAATAAAGAAATTTCCCTTTTATATGGCAAAAAGTTATGCATTCTTCTTATTTTCGGGCAAAAAGGCAGAAATTCCCCGTATTTTGGAGCAAAATTGCAGAAATTCCCCTAATTGTGGGGCAAAAAGGCAGAAAATCCCTATGTGTTCGCGCAAAAAGACAGAAATTCTCCTTTTTTTGGGGCAAAACTCAGAAATTCCACTTATTTTGGGGCAAAATTTCAGAAATTTCCCTTATTTTAGGGCAAAATTGAAGAAATTTCACTTATTTTGGGGCAAAATTGCAGAAATTTCACTTATTTCAAAAAAAAAATGCAGAAATTTTCTTATTTTGGGGAAAAGGCAGAGATTTCTTTTATTTTGGTACAAAATTGCAGAAATTTTTCTTAATTTGGGGCAAAGAGGCAGAAATTTCCTGTAGTTTGGGCCAAAAAAGCAGAAATTCCTCTTATTTTGAGGTAAAAATGCTGAAATTCCCTGTATTTGGGGGCAAAAAGGCAGAAATTTCCCTTATTTTGTGGCAAAATTGCAGAAATTTCACTTATTTCAGGGTAATAAGTCAGAAATTTTCCTATTTTGGGGCAATAAAGACAGAAATTTTCTTTGTTTTGGGGGAAAATACAGAAATTACACTTATTTAGAGGCAAAAAAGCAGAAATTCCCCTTATTTTGGAGCAAAAATAAAGAAATTTCCCTTTTATATGGCAAAAAGTTATGCATTCTTCTTATTTTCGGGCAAAAAGGCAGAAATTCCCCGTATTTTGGAGCAAAATTGCAGAAATTCCCCTAATTGTGGGGCAAAAAGGCAGAAAATCCCTATGTGTTCGCGCAAAAAGACAGAAATTCTCCTTTTTTTGGGGCAAAACTCAGAAATTCCACTTATTTTGGGGCAAAATTTCAGAAATTTCCCTTATTTTAGGGCAAAATTGAAGAAATTTCACTTATTTTGGGGCAAAATTGCAGAAATTTCACTTATTTTGTGGCAAAATTGCAGAAATTTCTCTTATTTCAGGGAAAAAAACAGAAATTTTCTTATTTTGGGGAAAAAGGCAGAAATTTCTTTTATTTTGATACAAAATTGTAGAAATTTTTCTTATTTTGGGCAAAAAGGCAGTAATTTCCCATATTTTGTGGCAAAAATGCAAAAATTCTCCTTATTTTGAGGTAAAAAGGCTGAAATTCCCCTTATTTTGGGGCAAAAAGTCAGAAATTCTTCTTATTTTGGGTCAAAAAGCAGACATTTCCCTTATTTTGGGGAAAAATTTTAGAAATTTAACTTATTTTAGGGCAAAAATCAGAAATTCCCGTTATTTTGGGGCAAAAAGACAGAAATTCCGTATATTTTTGGGAAAATCCAGAAATTGCACTTATTTTGGGTCAAAAAGGTGGCAAATCCCCTTATTTTGGGGTAAAAATGAAGAAATTACCCTTTTTTATGGCAAAAGGTATACATTCCCTCTATTTTCGGGCAAAAAGGCAGAAATTCCCCGTATTTTGGAGCAAAATTGCAGAAATTCCCATAATTTTGGGGCAAAAATGCAGAGCTTCCCCTTATTTTGGGGTAAAACTGCAGAAATTTCACTTATTTCGCGGAAAAATGGCAAAAATTCCCTTTATTTTCGGCGAAAAAGTGAGAAAATCCCCGTATTTTGAGACAAAATTGCAGAAATTCACCTAATTTTGGGGTAAAACATGCAGAAATTTTCTTTATTTCGGGGCAAAAAGGCAGAAATTCCTTTTATTTTGGGGCAAAAGGCAGAAATTCCCCTTATTTATGGCAAAATCGCAGAAATTTCCCTTATTTGGCGACAAAAAACAGAAATTCCTTTTATTTTGGGGCAAAATTGCAGAAAATTCCTTTATTATAAGAAAAAATTGCAAAAATTTCTTTTCTTTTGGGGCAAAATTGCAGAAATTTTACTTATTTCAGGGCATAATTCAAAAATTCCTTTTATTTTTGGGCAAAAAGACAGAAATTCCATTTATTTTTGGGTAAAAAGGCAGAAATTTCACTTATTTTGAAGAAATAAGTCAGAAATTCCTCTTATTTTGGGGCAAAAATGAAGAAATATCCCTTTTTGTGGCAAAAGGTATACATACCCATTATTTTCGGGCAAAAAAGCAGAAATACCCAGTATTTTGGAGCTAAATTGCAGAAATTCCCCTAATTGTGGGGCAAAAATGAAGAAATTCCCTATATGTTGGGGCAAAAAAACAGAAATTCTCCTTATTTTCGAGGAAAACTCAGAAATTCCACTTATTTTGGGGCAAAATTGCAAAAATTTCCTTTATTTTGGGGCAAAATTGCAGAAATTTCACTTATTTTGGGTCAAAATTGCAGAAATTTCACATATTTCAGGGTAAAGAAGCAGAAATTTTCCGTATTTTGGAGCACAATGGCAGAAATTCTTAATATTTTGTGGCAAAAAATGCAGAAATTCCCTTTATTTTGAGGTAAAAAGTCTGAAATTCCCCTTACTTGGGGGCAAAAATGCAGAAATTTCTTTTATTTTGGGGCAAAAACACAGAAATTCCCTTTATTTTGTGGCAAAAAGGCAGAAATTTTTTTTATTTTGGGGCAAAATTGCAGAAATTTCACTTATTTCAGGGCATAATTCAAATTTTTTTTTTATTTTGAGGCAAAAATCAGAAATTCCGTTTATTTTGGGGTAAAAAGGCAGTAATATCACTTATTTTGAAGTAAAAAGGCAGAAATTTTTCTTATTATGGGGCAAAAATCAAGAAATTTTCCTTTTTTTGAGGCAAAAGGTATAGATTCCTTTTATTTTCGGGCTAAAAGGCAGAAATTCCCCGTATTTTGGAGCAAAATTGCAGAAATTCCCCTAAATGTGGGACAAATAAGCAGAAATTTCCTATATGTTAAGGAAAAAAAGACAGAAATTCTCCTTATTTTGGGGAAAAATTCAGAAATTCCATTTATTTTGGGGCAAAATTCCAGAAATTTCCCTTATTTTTGGGCAAAATTGAAGAAATTTCACTTATTTTGGGGTAAAATTGCAGAAATTTCACTTATTTCAGGGAAAAAAGGCAGAAATTTTCCTTATTTTGGGGCAAAAAGACAGAAATTCCTAATATTTTGTGGCAAAAATGCAGAAATTCCTTTTATTTTGAGGTAAAAAGGCTGAAATTCCCCTTATTTGGGGGCAAAACGGCAGAAATTTCCCTTATTTTGTGGCAAAATTGCAGAAATTTCACTTATTTCAGGGCATAAGTCCGAAATTTTCCTTATTTTGTGGCAGAAAAGACAGAAATTCCCTTTTTTTGGGGGGAAAAAGACAGAAATTCCACTTATTTAGAGGCAAAAAGTCAGAAATTCCCCTTATTTTGGAGCAAAAATAAAGAAATTTCCCTTTTATATGGCAAAAAGTTATGCATTCTTCTTATTTTCGGGCAAAAAGGCAGAAATTCCCCGTATTTTGGAGCAAAATTGCAGAAATTCCCCTAATTGTGGGGCAAAAAGGCAGAAAATCCCTATGTGTTCGCGCAAAAAGACAGAAATTCTCCTTTTTTTGGGGCAAAACTCAGAAATTCCACTTATTTTGGGGCAAAATTTCAGAAATTTCCCTTATTTTAGGGCAAAATTGAAGAAATTTCACTTATTTTGGGGCAAAATTGCAGAAATTTCACTTATTTCAAAAAAAAATGCAGAAATTTTCTTATTTTGGGGAAAAGGCAGAGATTTCTTTTATTTTGGTACAAAATTGCAGAAATTTTTCTTAATTTGGGGCAAAGAGGCAGAAATTTCCTGTAGTTTGGGCCAAAAAAGCAGAAATTCCTCTTATTTTGAGGTAAAAATGCTGAAATTCCCTGTATTTGGGGGCAAAAAGGCAGAAATTTCCCTTATTTTGTGGCAAAATTGCAGAAATTTCACTTATTTCAGGGTAATAAGTCAGAAATTTTCCTATTTTGGGGCAATAAAGACAGAAATTTTCTTTGTTTTGGGGGAAAATACAGAAATTACACTTATTTAGAGGCAAAAAAGCAGAAATTCCCCTTATTTTGGAGCAAAAATAAAGAAATTTCCCTTTTATATGGCAAAAAGTTATGCATTCTTCTTATTTTCGGGCAAAAAGGCAGAAATTCCCCGTATTTTGGAGCAAAATTGCAGAAATTCCCCTAATTGTGGGGCAAAAAGGCAGAAAATCCCTATGTGTTCGCGCAAAAAGACAGAAATTCTCCTTTTTTTGGGGCAAAACTCAGAAATTCCACTTATTTTGGGGCAAAATTTCAGAAATTTCCCTTATTTTAGGGCAAAATTGAAGAAATTTCACTTATTTTGGGGCAAAATTGCAGAAATTTCACTTATTTCAAAAAAAAAATGCAGAAATTTTCTTATTTTGGGGAAAAGGCAGAGATTTCTTTTATTTTGGTACAAAATTGCAGAAATTTTTCTTAATTTGGGGCAAAGAGGCAGAAATTTCCTGTAGTTTGGGCCAAAAAAGCAGAAATTCCTCTTATTTTGAGGTAAAAATGCTGAAATTCCCTGTATTTGGGGGCAAAAAGGCAGAAATTTCCCTTATTTTGTGGCAAAATTGCAGAAATTTCACTTATTTCAGGGTAATAAGTCAGAAATTTTCCTATTTTGGGGCAATAAAGACAGAAATTTTCTTTGTTTTGGGGGAAAATACAGAAATTACACTTATTTAGAGGCAAAAAAGCAGAAATTCCCCTTATTTTGGAGCAAAAATGAAGAAATTTTCTTTTTTTGTAGCAAAAGGTATACATTCCCCTTATTTTCGGGCTAAAAAGCAGAAATTCCCCATATTTTAAAGTAAAATTGCAGAAATTCCCCTAATTGTGGGGCAAAAAGGCAGAAATTCCTTATATGTTAGTGCAAAAATCAGAAATTCTCCTTATTTTGGGGCAAAATCAAAAATTCCACTTATTTTGGGGCAAAATTGCAGAAATTTCACTTATTTTAAGGCAAAATTGCAGAAATTTCACTTATTTCAGGAAAAAAGGCAGAATTTTTTCTTATTTTAGGGCAAAAGGGCAGAAATTCCTAATATTTTGTGGCAAAAAATGCAGAAATTCTCCTTATTTTGAGGTAAAAAAGCTGAAATTCCCCTTATTTGTGGGCAAAAAAGCAGAAATTTCTCTTATTTGTGGGAAAAAAAGCAGAAATTTCCCTTATTTTGGGGCAAAATTGCAGAAATTTCACTTATTTTAGGGTAATAAGAAAGAAATTTTCCTTATTTTGGGGCAAAAAAGACAGAAATTCCCTTTGTTTTGGGGGAAAAAGACAGAAATTCCACTTATTTAGAGGCAAAAAAGCAGAAATTCCCCTTATTTTGGAGCAAAAATGAAGAAATTTCCCTTTTTTATGGCAAAAAGTATGCATTCTTCTTATTTTCGGGCAAAAAAGCAGAAATTCCTCGTACTTAGGAGCAAAATTGCAGAAATTCCCATAATTGTGTGGCAAAAAGGCAGAAATTCTCTCTATGTTGGGGCAAAAAGACAGAAATTCTCCTTATTGTGGGGCAAAGCTCAGAAATTCCACTTATTTTGGGGCAAAATTTCAGAAATTTCCTTTATTTTTGGGCAAAATTGCAGAAATTTCACTTATTTTGGGCAAAAAGTCAGAAATTTCCCAAATTTTTGGGGCAAAAATGCAGAAATTCCCCTTATTTTGAGGTAAAAAGGCTGAAATTCTCGCTATTTTGGGGCAAAAAAGCAGAAATTCCCCTTATTTGGGGGCAAAAGGCAGACATTTCCCTTATTTTGGGGAAAAATTTTAGAAATTTAACTTTTTTAAGGGCAAAAAGTCAGAAATTCCCCTTATTTTGGGGCAAAAAGACAGAAATTCCGTTTATTTTTTGGGAAAAGTCAGAAATTGCACTTATTTTGAGTCAAAAAGGCGGAAAATCCCCTTATTTTGGGGTAAAAATGAAGAAATTTCCCTTTTTTATGGCAAAAAGGTATACATTCCCTTTATTTTCGAGTAAAAGGCAGAAATTCCCAGTATTTTGGAGCAAAATTGCAGAAATTCTCCTAATTTTATGGCAAAAATGCAGGGCTTCCTCTTTATTTTGGGGTAAAACTTCAGAAATTTCACTTATTTCGCGGCAAAATTGCAGAAATTCCCTTTATTTTCGGCAAAAAGGGCAGAAAATCCCCGTATTTTGGAGCAAAATTGAAGAAGTTCACCTAAATTTGGGGTAAAACATGCAGTAATTTTCTTTATTTTGGGGCAAAAAGGCAGAAATTCTTTTTATTTTGGGGCAAAAGGCAGAAATTCCCCTTATTTTAGGGCAAAATTGCAGAAATTTCTCTTAATTGGGGACAAAAAACAGAAATTCCCTTTATTTTGGGGCAAAATTGCAGAAAATTACTTTATTATGGGGAAAAATTGCAGAAATTTTATTTTATTTTATGGCAAATTGTAGAAATTTCACTTATTTCAGAGAAAAAAAGCAAAAAATTTTTTATTTTAGGGCAAAAATTCAGAAATTCCCATTATTTTGGGGCAAAAACGCAGAAATTCACCTTATTTTGGGGTAAAATTGCAGACATTTCACATATTTCAGGGCAAAAAGGCAGAAATTCCCCTTTTTTGGAAGCAAAATGGCAGAAATTCCCCGTAATTTGGAGAAAAATTGCAGAAATTTCCCTTGTTTGGGGGCAAAAAGGCAGAAAATCTCTTTAATTTCGGGCAAAAAGGCAGAAATTCCCTGTATTTGGAGCAATATTGCAGAAATTCCCCTAATATTGGGGCAAAAATGCAAAAATTCCCTTTATTTGGGACAAATCGGCAGAAGTTCCCCTTATTTTCGGGAAAAGAGGCAGAAATTCCCTGTATTTATAGCAAAATTGCAGATACTCTCCTTTTTTGGGGCAAAAAGGCAGAAATTCCCTTTATTTTGGGGCAAAAATGCAGAAATTCTTTTTATTTCGGGGCAAAAATCAGAAATTTACCTTATTTTGGGGCAAAATTTTAGAAATTTCTTTTAGTTTGGAACAGAATTGCAGAAATTTTTCTTATTTTGTGGCAAAAAGACAGAAATTTTCCATATTTTGGTGCAAAAAGGCTGAAATTCCCATTATTTTGAGGTAAAATGCTGAAATTCCCCATATTTTGGGGCAAAAAGGCAGAAATTCCCCTCATTTTGGGGCAAAGATGCAAAAATTTCCCCCTTTTTCGGGCAAATTGCAGAAATTTCATTTATTTCAGGGCAAAAAGTCAGAAATTACTTTTATTTTGGGGCAAAAAGCAGAAATTTCTTTTATTTTGGTACAAAATTGAAGAAATTTTCCTTATTTTGGAACAAAAAGTCAGAAATTCCCCATATTTTGAAGAAAAGGCATAAATTCCCCTTATTTTGAGGTAAAAAGGCTGAAATTCTCGTTATTTTGGGGCAAAAAGGCAGAAATTCCCCATATTTTGAAGCAAAATTGCACATATTCCCCTAATTTTGAGGAAAAATGCAGAAATTCACATTATTTTGGGGCAAAAAGACAGAAATTCTCCTTATTTCAGGGCAAAACGTCAGAAATTCCCCTTATATTGGGGCAAAATTGCAGATATCTTTTTTATTTTGGGTCAAAATTACAGAAATTTCACTTATTTCAGGGAAAAAACGCAGAAATTCCCCTTATTTTGGGGCAAAAACACAGAAATTCCCCTTATTTTGTTGCAAAAATGCAGAATTTTTCCTTATTTTGGGGATAAATTGTAGAAATTTCACTTATTTCAGGGAAAATTCAAAAATTCCTTTAATTTTTGGGGCAAAAAAACAGAAATTCCGTTTATTTTAGGGTAAAAAGTCAGAAATTTTACTTATTTTGAGGTAAAAAGGCCAAAATTCCTTTTATTGTGGGGCAAAAATGAAGAAATTTCCCTTTTTTGTGGAAAAAGGTATACATTCCCCTTATTTTTGGGCTAAAAAGTAGAAATTCCCCGTATTTTCAAGCAAAATTGCAGAAATTCTTCTAATTGTGGAGCAAAAATGCAGAAATTCCCTATATGTTGGGGCAAAAAGACAGAAATTCTCCTTACTTTGGGGCAAAACTCAGAAATTCCTCTTATTTTGGGGCTAAATTGCAGAAATTTCCCTTATTTTGGGGCAAAATTGCAGAAATTTCACTTATTTCAGGGTAATAAGAAAGAAATTTTCCTTATTTTGGGGCAAAAAAGACAGAAATTCCCTTTGTTTTGGGGGAAAAAGACAGAAATTCCACTTATTTAGAGGCAAAAAAGCAGAAATTCCCCTTATTTTGGAGCAAAAATGAAGAAATTTCCATTTTTTATGGCAAAAAGTTATGCATTCTTCTTATTTTCGGGCAAAAAAGCAGAAATTCCTCGTATTTAGGAGCAAAATTGCAGAAATTCCCCTAATTGTGGGGCAAAAAGGCAGAAATTCTCACTATGTTGGGGCAAAAAGACAGAAATTCTCCTTATTGTGGGGCAAAGCTCAGAAATTCCACTTATTTTGGGGCAAAATTTCAGAAATTTCCTTTATTTTTGGGCAAAATTGCAGAAATTTCACTTATTTTGGGCAAAAAGTCAGAAATTTCCCAAATTTTTGAGGCAAAAATGCAGAAATTCCCCTTATTTTGAGGTAAAAAGGCTGAAATTCTCGCTATTTTGGGGCAAAAAAGCAGAAATTCCCCTTATTTTGGGGCAAAAGGCAGACATTTCCCTTATTTTGGGGAAAAATTTTAGAAATTTAACTTTTTTAAGGGCAAAAAGTCAGAAATTCCCCTTATTTTGGGGCAAAAATACAGAAATTCCGTTTATTTTTTGGGAAAAGTCTGAAATTGCACTTATTTTGAGTCAAAAAGGCGGAAAATCCCCTTATTTTGGGGTAAAAATGAAGAAATTTTCCGTTTTTTATGGCAAAAAGGTATACATTCCCTTTATTTTCGGGCAAAAAGACAGAGATTCCCAGTATTTTGGAGCAAAATTGCAGAAATTCCCCTAATTTTAAGGCAAAAATGCAGGGCTTCCCCTTTATTTTGGGGTAAAACTGTAGAAATTTCACTTATTTCGCGGCAAAATTGCAGAAATTCCCTTTATTTTCGGCGAAAAAGGCAGAAAATCCCCGTATTTTGGAGCAAAATTGAAGAAATTCACCTAATTTTGGGGTAAAACATGCAGTAATTTTCTTTATTTTGGGGTAAAAAGGCAGAAATTCCCTTTATTATGGGGCAAAAGGCAGAAATTCCCCTTATTTTAGGGCAAAATTGCAGAAATTTCTCTTATTTGGGAACAAAAAACAGAAATTCCCTTTATTTTGGGGCAAAATTGCAGAAATTTACTTTATTATGGGGAAAAATTGCAGAAATATTTTTTTATTTTATGGCAAAATTGTAGAAATTTCACTTATTTCAGAGAAAAAAAGCAAAAATTTTTCTTATTTTAGGGCAAAAATGCAGAAATTCCCATTATTTTGGGGCAAAAAACGCAGAAATTCACCTAATTTTGGGGTAAAATTGCAGACATTTTACATATTTCAGGGCAAAAATGCAGAAATTCCTCTTTTTTGGGGGCAAAATGGCAGAAATTCCCCTTAATTTAGGGAAAAATTGCAGAAATTTCACTTGTTTGGGGGCAAAAAGGCAGAAAATCTCTTTAATTTCAGGCAAAAAAGCAGAAATTCCCTGTATTTTGGAGCAATATTGCAGAAATTCCCCTAATATTGGGGCAAAAATGCAGAAATTCCCTTTATTTGGGGCAAATCGGCAGAAGTTCCCCTTATTTTCGGGAAAAGAGGCAGAAATTCCCTGTATTTATAGCAAAATTGCAGATACTGTCCTAATTTTGGGGCAAAAAGGCAGAAATTCCTTTTATTTTGGGGCGAAAATGCAGAAATTCTTCTTATTTCGTGGCAAAAATCAGAAATTTACCTTATTTTGGGGCAAAATTTTAGAAATTTCTTTTATTTTGGAACAGAATTGCAGAAATTTTTCTTATTTTGTGGCAAAAAGGCAGAAATTTTCCATGTTTTGGTGCAAAAAGCCTGGAATTCCCATTATTTTGAGGTAAAATGCTGAAATTCCCCATATTTTGGGGCAAAAAGGCAGAAATTCCCCTCATTTTGCGGCAAAAAGGCAAAAATTTCCTTTCTTTTCGGGCAAATTGCAGAAATTTCATTTATTTCAGGGCAAAAAGTCAGAAATTACTTTTATTTTGGGGCAAAAAGCAGAAATTTCTTTTATTTTGGTACAAAATTGAAGAAATTTTCCTTATTTTGGAACAAAAAGTCAGAAATTCCCCATATTTTGAAGAAAAGGCATAAATTCCCCTTATTTTGTGGTAAAAAGGCTGAAATTCCCATTATTTTGGGGCAAAAAGGCAGAAATTCCCCATATTTTGAAGCAAAATTGCACATATTCCCCTAATTTTGAGGAAAAATGCAGAAATTCACATTATTTTGGGGCAAAAAGACAGAAATTCTCCTTATTTCAGGGCAAAAAGTCAGAAATTTCCCTTATTTTGGGGCAAAATTCCAGAAATTTCCTTTATTTTGGGGCAAAATTGCAGAAATCTCTTTTATTTTGGGTCAAAATTACAGAAATTTCACTTATTTCAGGGAAAAGACGCAGAAATTCCCCTTATTTTGGGGCAATAACACAGAAATTCCCCTTATTTTTTTGCAAAAATGCAGAATTTTCCCTTATTTTGGGGATAAATTGTAGAAATTTCACTTATTTCAGGGAAAATTCAAAAATTCCTTTAATTTTGGGGCAAAAAAACAGAAATTCCGTTTATTTTAGGGTAAAAAGTCAGAAATTTCACTTATTTTAGGGTAAAAAGGCCAAAATTCCTTTTATTGTGGGGCAAAAATGAAGAAATTTCCCTTTTTTGTGGCAAAAGGTATACATTCCCCTTATTTTTGGGCTAAAAAGTAGAAATTCCCCGTATTTTCAAGCAAAATTGCAGAAATTCTTCTAATTGTGGAGCAAAAATGCAGAAATTCCCTATATGTTGGGCCAAAAAGACAGAAATTCTCCTTACTTTGGGGCAAAACTCAGAAATTCCTCTTATTTTGGGGCTAAATTGCAGAAATTTCCCTTATTTTGGGGCAAAATTGCAGAAATTTCACTTATTTCAGGGTAATAAGAAAGAAATTTTCTTTATTTTGGGGCAAAAAAGACAGAAATTCCCTTTGTTTTAGGGGAAAAAGACAGAAATTCCACTTATTTAGAAGCAAAAAAGCAGAAATTCCCCTTATTTTGGAGCAAAAATGAAGAAATTTCCATTTTTTATGGCAAAAAGGTATGCATTCTTCTTATTTTCGGGCAAAAAAAGCAGAAATTCTTCGTATTTAGGAGCAAAAATGCAGAAATTCCCCTAATTATGGGGCAAAAAGCAGAAATTCTCTCTATGTTGGGGCAAAAAAACAGAAATTCTCCTTATTGTGGGGCAAAGCTCAGAAATTCCACTTATTTTGGGGCAAAATTTCAGAAATTTCCTTTATTTTTGGGCAAAATTGCAGAAATTTCACTTATTTTGGGCAAAAAGTCAGAAATTTCCCAAATTTTTGAGGCAAAAATGCAGAAATTCCCCTTATTTTGAGGTAAAAAGGCTGAAATTCTCGCTATTTTGGGGCAAAAAAGCAGAAATTCCCCTTATTTTGGGGCAAAAGGCAGACATTTCCCTTATTTTGGGGAAAAATTTTAGAAATTTAACTTTTTTAAGGGCAAAAAGTCAGAAATTCCCCTTATTTTGGGGCAAAAAGACAGAAATTCCATTTATTTTTTGGGAAAAGTCAGAAATTGCACTTATTTTGAGTCAAAAAGGCGGAAAATCCCCTTATTTTGGGGTAAAAATAAAGAAATTTCCCTTTTTTATGGCAAAAAGGTATACATTCCCTTTATTTTCGGGCAAAAAGGCAGAAATTCCCAGTATTTTGGAGCAAAATTGCAGAAATTCCCCTAATTTTATGGCAAAAATGCAGGGCTTCCCCTTTATTTTGGGGTAAAACTGCAGAAATTTCACTTATTTCGTGGCAAAATTGCAGAAATCCCCTTTATTTTCGGCGAAAAAGGCAGAAAATCCCCGTATTTTGGAGCAAAATTGAAGAAATTCACCTAATTTTGGGGTAAAACATGCAGTAATTTTCTTTATTTTGGGGCAAAAAGGCAGAAATTCCCTTTATTTTGGGGCAAAAGGCAGAAATTCCCCTTATTTTAGGGCAAAATTGCAGAAATTTCTCTTATTTGGGAACAAAAAACAGAAATTCCCTTTATTTTGGGGCAAAATTGCAGAAAATTACTTTATTATGGGGAAAAATTGCAGAAATTTTATTTTATTTTATGGCAAAATTGTAGAAATTTCACTTATTTCAGAGAAAAAAAGCAAAAATTTTTCTTATTTTAGGGCTAAAATGCAGAAATTCCCATTATTTTGGGGCAAAAACGCAGAAATTCACCTTATTTTGGGGTAAAATTGCAGACATTTCACATATTTCAGGGCAAAAAGGCAGAAATTCCCCTTTTTTGGGGGCAAAATGGCAGAAATTCCCCTTAATTTGGGAAAAAATTGCAGAAATTTCCTTTGTTTGGGGGCAAAAAGGCAGAAAATCTCTTTAATTTCGGGCAAAAAGGCAGAAATTCCCTGTATTTTGGAGCAATATTGCAGAAATTCCCCTAATATTGGGGCAAAAATGGAGAAATTCCCTTTATTTGGGGCAAATCGGCAGAAGTTCCCCTTATTTTCGGGAAAAGAGGCAGAAATTCCTTGTATTTATAGCAAAATTGCAGATACTCTCCTAATTTTGGGGCAAAAAGGCAGAAATTCCCTTTATTTTGGGGCAAAAATGCATAAATTCTTCTTATTTCGGGGGAAAAATCAGAAATTTACCTTATTTTGGGGCAAAATTTTAGAAATTTCTTCTATTTTGGAACAGAATTGCAGAAATTTTTCTTATTTTGTGGCAAAAAGGCAGAAATTTTCCATATAATGGTGCAAAAATGCTGAAATTCCCATTATTTTGAGGTAAAATGCTGAAATTCCCCATATTTCGGGGCAAAAAGGCAGAAATTCTCCTCATTTTGGGGCAATAAGGCAAAAATTTCCTTTTTTTTCGGGCAAATTGCAGAAATTTCATTTATTTCAGGGCAAAAAGTCAGAAATTACTTTTATTTTGGGGCAAAAAGCAGAAATTTCTTTTATTTTGTCACAAAATTGAAGAAATTTTCCTTATTTTGGAACAAAAAGTCAGAAATTTCCCCATATTTTTGGCAAAAGGCAGAAATTCCCCTTATTTTGAGGTAAAAGTGCTGAAATTCCCATTATTTTGTGGCAAAAATGCAGAAATTCCCTTTACTTTGTGGCAAAAAGGCAGAAATTCCCGTTAATTGGGGCAGAAAAGCAAAAATTTTTCTTATTTGAGGGCAATAAGGCAGAAATTCCCCATATTTTGTGGCAAAAAGACAGAAATTCCCCTTATTTATAGGTAAAATGCTGAAATTCCCCTTATTTTGTCAAAAGGCAGAAATTCCCATTATTTTGTGGCAAAATTGCAGAAATTTCACTTATTTCAGGGCAAAAAGTCATAAATTTGCCTTATTTTGGGGCAAAAAGCAGAAATTCTTCTAATTTTGGGGCCAAAACAGAAATTCCTTTTATATTGGGGTAACATTGTGGAAATTTCAAATATTTCTGAAAAAAAGGCAGAAATTCCAATTTATTTCGGGCAATAAGGCAGAAATTCCCCGTATTTTGGAGCAAAATTTCAGAAATTCCCCTTATATTGGTGCAAAAAGGCAGAAATTCCCCATATTTTGAAGCAAAATTGCACATATTCCCCTAATTTTGAGGAAAAATGCAGAAATTCACATTATTTTGGGGCAAAAAGACAGAAATTCTCCTTATTTCAGGGCAAAAAGTCAGAAATTCCCCTTATTTTGGGGCAAAATTCCAGAAATTTCCTTTATTTTGGGTCAAAATTACAGAAATTTCACTTATTTCAGGGAAAAAACGCAGAATTTCCCCTTATTTTGGGGCAAAAACACAGAAATTCCCCTTATTTTGTGGCAAAAATGCAGAATTTTCCCTTATTTTGGGGCAAAATTGTAGAAATTTCACTTATTTCAGGGCAAAATTCAAAAATTCCTTTTATTTTGGGCAAAAAAACTGAAAATCCGTTTATTTTAGGGTAAAAAGTCAGAAATTTCACTTATTTTGAGGTAAAAAGGCCAAAATTCCTTTTATTGTGGGGCAAAAATGAAGAAATTTCCCTTTTTTGTGGCAAAAGGTATACATTCCCCTATTTTTGGGCTAAAAAGTAGAAATTCCCCATATTTTGAAGCAAAATTGCAGAAATTCCCCTAATTGTGGGCCAAAAAGGCAGAAATTCCCTATATGTTGGGGCAAAGAGACAGAAATTCTCCTTACTTTGTGGCAAAACTCAGAAATTCCTCTTATTTTGGGGCTAAATTGCAGAAATTTCCCTTATTTTTGGGCAAAATTGCAGAAATTTCACTTATTTCAGGGAAAAAAGGCAGAAATTTTTCGTATTTTGGAGCACAATTGCAGATATTCTTAATATTTTGTGGCAAAAATGCAGAATTTCCCCATATTTTGAGGTAAAAAGGCTGAAATTCCCCTTATTTGGGGGCAAAAAGGCAGAAATTTCGCTTATTTTGGGGCAAAAAGACAGAAATTCCCTTTATTTCGTGGCAAAAATGCGGAAATTTCTTTTATTTTGAGGCAATATTGCAGAAATTTCACATATTTCAGGGCATAATTCAAAAATTCCTTTTATTTTGGTTCAAAAAGACAGAAATTCCATTTATTTTTGGGTAAAAAGGCAGAAATTTCACATATTTTGAGGTAAAAAAGCAGAAATTCCTCTTATTTTGGGGCAAAAATGAAGAAATTTCTTTTTTTTTTTTGTGTGGCAAAAGGTATACATTCTCCTTATTTTTGTGCTAAAAAGTAGAAATTCCTCGTATTTTGGAGCAAAATTGCAGAAATTCCTCTAATTGTGGGGCAAAAAGGCAGAAATTTCCTCTATGTTTGGGCAAAGAGACAGAAATTCTCCTTATTTTGGGGAAAAACTCAGAAATTCCACTTATTTTGGGGCAAAATTCCAGAAATTTCACCTATTTTAAGGCAAAATTGCAGAAATTTCAAATATTTTGGGGCAAAATTGCAGAAATTTCACTTATTCAGTGTAATAAGTCAGAAATTTTCCTTATTTTTGGGCAAAAAATACAAAAATTCCGTTTGTTTTGGGGGAAAAAGACAGTAATTCCACTTATTTAGAGGCAAAAAAGCAAAAATTCCCCTTATTTTGGAGCAAAAATGAAGAAATTTCCCTTTTTTTATGGCAAAAAGGTATGCATTCTTCTTATTTTCGGGCAAATAGGCAGAAATTCCTCGTATTTTGGAGCAAAATTGCAGAAATTCCTCTAATTGTGGGGCAAAAAGGCAGAAATTCCCTATATCTTGGGGCAAAAAAACCAGAAATTCTTCTGTTTTGGGGGCAAAACTCAGAAATTCCACTTATTTTGGGGCAAAATTCCAGGAATTTCCCTTATTTTCAAGCAAAATTAGAGAAATTTAACTTATTTTGGGGCAAAATTGCAGAAATTCCCCTAATATTGGGGCAAAAATGCAGAAATTTCACATATTACAGGGCAAAATTCAAAAATTCCTTTTATTTTGGGGCAAAAAGACAGAAATTCCGATTATTTTAGGGTAAAAAGGCAGAAATTTTACTTATTTTGAGATAAAAAGGCCAAAATTCCTCTTATTGTGGGGCAAAAATGAAGAAATTTTCCTTTTTTGTGGCAAAAGGTATACATTCCCCTATTTTTGGGCTAAAAAGTAGAAATTCCCCATATTTTGAAGCAAAATTGCAGAAATTCCCCTAATTGTGGGCCAAAAAGGCAGAAATTCCCTATATGTTGGGGCAAAGAGACAGAAATTCTCCTTACTTTGTGGCAAAACTCAGAAATTCCTCTTATTTTGGGGCTAAATTGCAGAAATTTCCCTTATTTTTGGGCAAAATTGCAGAAATTTCACTTATTTCAGGGAAAAAAGGCAGAAATTTTTCGTATTTTGGAGCACAATTGCAGATATTCTTAATATTTTGTGGCAAAAATGCAGAATTTCCCCATATTTTGAGGTAAAAAGGCTGAAATTCCCCTTATTTGGGGGCAAAAAGGCAGAAATTTCGCTTATTTTGGGGCAAAAAGACAGAAATTCCCTTTATTTCGTGGCAAAAATGCGGAAATTTCTTTTATTTTGAGGCAATATTGCAGAAATTTCACATATTTCAGGGCATAATTCAAAAATTCCTTTTATTTTGGTTCAAAAAGACAGAAATTCCATTTATTTTTGGGTAAAAAGGCAGAAATTTCACATATTTTGAGGTAAAAAAGCAGAAATTCCTCTTATTTTGGGGCAAAAATGAAGAAATTTCTTTTTTTTTTGTGTGGCAAAAGGTATACATTCTCCTTATTTTTGTGCTAAAAAGTAGAAATTCCTCGTATTTTGGAGCAAAATTGCAGAAATTCCTCTAATTGTGGGGCAAAAAGGCAGAAATTTCCTCTATGTTTGGGCAAAGAGACAGAAATTCTCCTTATTTTGGGGAAAAACTCAGAAATTCCACTTATTTTGGGGCAAAATTCCAGAAATTTCACCTATTTTAAGGCAAAATTGCAGAAATTTCAAATATTTTGGGGCAAAATTGCAGAAATTTCACTTATTCAGTGTAATAAGTCAGAAATTTTCCTTATTTTTGGGCAAAAAATACAAAAATTCCGTTTGTTTTGGGGGAAAAAGACAGTAATTCCACTTATTTAGAGGCAAAAAAGCAAAAATTCCCCTTATTTTGGAGCAAAAATGAAGAAATTTCCCTTTTTTTATGGCAAAAAGGTATGCATTCTTCTTATTTTCGGGCAAATAGGCAGAAATTCCTCGTATTTTGGAGCAAAATTGCAGAAATTCCTCTAATTGTGGGGCAAAAAGGCAGAAATTCCCTATATCTTGGGGCAAAAAAACCAGAAATTCTTCTGTTTTGGGGGCAAAACTCAGAAATTCCACTTATTTTGGGGCAAAATTCCAGGAATTTCCCTTATTTTCAAGCAAAATTAGAGAAATTTAACTTATTTTGGGGCAAAATTGCAGAAATTCCCCTAATATTGGGGCAAAAATGCAGAAATTTCACATATTACAGGGCAAAATTCAAAAATTCCTTTTATTTTGGGGCAAAAAGACAGAAATTCCGATTATTTTAGGGTAAAAAGGCAGAAATTTTACTTATTTTGAGATAAAAAGGCCAAAATTCCTCTTATTGTGGGGCAAAAATGAAGAAATTTTCCTTTTTTGTGGCAAAAGGTATACATTCCCCTATTTTTGGGCTAAAAAGTAGAAATTCCCCATATTTTGAAGCAAAATTGCAGAAATTCCCCTAATTGTGGGCCAAAAAGGCAGAAATTCCCTATATGTTGGGGCAAAGAGACAGAAATTCTCCTTACTTTGTGGCAAAACTCAGAAATTCCTCTTATTTTGGGGCTAAATTGCAGAAATTTCCCTTATTTTTGGGCAAAATTGCAGAAATTTCACTTATTTCAGGGAAAAAAGGCAGAAATTTTTCGTATTTTGGAGCACAATTGCAGATATTCTTAATATTTTGTGGCAAAAATGCAGAATTTCCCCATATTTTGAGGTAAAAAGGCTGAAATTCCCCTTATTTGGGGGCAAAAAGGCAGAAATTTCGCTTATTTTGGGGCAAAAAGACAGAAATTCCCTTTATTTCGTGGCAAAAATGCGGAAATTTCTTTTATTTTGAGGCAATATTGCAGAAATTTCACATATTTCAGGGCATAATTCAAAAATTCCTTTTATTTTGGTTCAAAAAGACAGAAATTCCATTTATTTTTGGGTAAAAAGGCAGAAATTTCACATATTTTGAGGTAAAAAAGCAGAAATTCCTCTTATTTTGGGGCAAAAATGAAGAAATTTCTTTTTTTTTTGTGTGGCAAAAGGTATACATTCTCCTTATTTTTGTGCTAAAAAGTAGAAATTCCTCGTATTTTGGAGCAAAATTGCAGAAATTCCTCTAATTGTGGGGCAAAAAGGCAGAAATTTCCTCTATGTTTGGGCAAAGAGACAGAAATTCTCCTTATTTTGGGGAAAAACTCAGAAATTCCACTTATTTTGGGGCAAAATTCCAGAAATTTCACCTATTTTAAGGCAAAATTGCAGAAATTTCAAATATTTTGGGGCAAAATTGCAGAAATTTCACTTATTCAGTGTAATAAGTCAGAAATTTTCCTTATTTTTGGGCAAAAAATACAAAAATTCCGTTTGTTTTGGGGGAAAAAGACAGTAATTCCACTTATTTAGAGGCAAAAAAGCAAAAATTCCCCTTATTTTGGAGCAAAAATGAAGAAATTTCCCTTTTTTATGGCAAAAAGGTATGCATTCTTCTTATTTTCGGGCAAATAGGCAGAAATTCCTCGTATTTTGGAGCAAAATTGCAGAAATTCCTCTAATTGTGGGGCAAAAAGGCAGAAATTCCCTATATCTTGGGGCAAAAAAACCAGAAATTCTTCTGTTTTGGGGGCAAAACTCAGAAATTCCACTTATTTTGGGGCAAAATTCCAGGAATTTCCCTTATTTTCAAGCAAAATTAGAGAAATTTAACTTATTTTGGGGCAAAATTGCAGAAATTCCCCTAATATTGGGGCAAAAATGCAGAAATTTCACATATTACAGGGCAAAATTCAAAAATTCCTTTTATTTTGGGGCAAAAAGACAGAAATTCCGATTATTTTAGGGTAAAAAGGCAGAAATTTTACTTATTTTGAGATAAAAAGGCCAAAATTCCTCTTATTGTGGGGCAAAAATGAAGAAATTTCCCTTTTTTGTAGCAAAAGGTATACATTCCCCTTATTTTCGGGCTAAAAAGTAGAAATTCCCCGTATTTTGAAGCAAAATTGCAGAAATTCCCCTAATTGTGGGGCAAAAAGGCAGAAATTCCCTATATGTTGGGGCAAAAGACAGAAATTCTCCTTACTTTGGGGCAAAAATCAGAAATTCCTCTTATTTTGGGGCTAAATTGCAGAAATTTCACTTATTTTGGTGTAAAATTGCAGAAATTTCACTTATTTCAGGGAAAGAAAGCAGAAATTTTTTGTACTTTGGAGCACAATTGCAGATATTCTTAATATTTTGTGGGAAAAATGCAGAAATTCCCCATATTTTGAGGTTAAAATGCTGAAAATCCCCTTATTTGGGGGCAAAAAGGCAGAAATTTCGCTTATTTTGGAGCAAAAATACAGAAATTCCCCTTATTTCGTGGCAAAAAGGTGGAAATTTCTTTTCTTTTGAGGCAAAATTGCAGAAATTTCACTTATTTCAGGGCATAATTCAAAAATTCCTTTTATTTTGGGGGCAAAAAGACAGAAATTCCGTTTATTTTGGGGTAAAAAGGCAGAAATTTCACTTATTTTGAGGTAAAACGGCAGAAATTCCTCTTATTTTGGGGCAAAAATAAAGAAATTTCTTTTTTTTTGTGGCAAAAGGTATACATTCCCCTTATTTTCGTGCTAAAAAGTAGAAATTCCCCGTATTTTGGAGCAAAATTGCAGAAATTCCCCTCATTGTGGGGCAAAAAGGCAGAAATTTCCTATATGTTTGAGTAAAAAGACAAAAATTCTTTTTTTTTGGGCAAAACTCAGAAATTCCACTTATTTTGGGGCAAAATTCCAGAAATTTCACCTATTTTAAGGCAAAATAGCAGAAATTTCACTTATTTTGGTGCAAAATTGCAGAAATTTCACTTATTTCAGAAAAAAAAAGCAGAAATTTTCTTATTTGGAACAAAAAGGAAGAAATTTCTTTTATTTTGGTAAAAAATTGCAGAAATTTTTCTTATTTTGGGGCAAAAAGGCAGAAATTTCCCATATTTTGGGACAAAAATGCAGAAATTCCCCTTATTTTGAGGTAAAAATGCTGAAATTCCCCTTATTTGGGGCAAAATATCAGAAATTTCACTTATTTTCGGGCAAAATTTCAGAAATTTCACTTATTTCAGGGAAAAAAGGCAGAAATTTTCTTTATTTTGGGGCAAAAAGTAAGAAATTCCTAAAATTTTGTGGCAAAAAATGCAGAATTTCCCCTTATTTTGAGGTGAAAAGGCTGAAATTCCTCTTATTTGGGGGCAAAAAAGCAGAAATTTCACTTATTTTAAGGCAAAATTGCAGAAATTTCACTTATATCAGGGAAAAAAGGGAGAAATTTTCCTTATTTTGGGGCAAAAAGTCAGAAATTCCTAATAATTTGTGGCAAAAATGCAGAAATTCCCCTTATTTTGAGGCAAAAAGGCTGAAATTCCCCTTATTTGGGGGCAAAAATGCATAAATTTCCCTTATTTCGTGGCAAAATTGCAAAAATTTCACTTAATTAAGGGTAATAAGTCAGAAATTTTCCTTATTTTGGGGCAAAAAAGACAGAAATTCTCTTTGTTTAGGGGGAAAAAGACAGAAATTCCACTTATTTAGAGGCAAAAAGGCAGACATTTTCCTCATTTTGGTGCAAAAATGAAGAAATTTCCCTTTTTTATGGCAAAAAGGTATGCATTCTTCTTATTTTCGGGCAAAAAGGCAGAAATTCCTTGTATTTTGGAGCAAAATTGCAGAAATTCCCCTAATTGTGGGGCAAAAATGCAGAAATTCCCCATATGTTAGGGCAAAAATACAGAAATTCTCCTTATTTTGGGGCAAAACTCAGAAATTCCACATATTTTGGGGCAAAATTGCAGAAATTTCAATTATTTAGGGGCAAAATTGCAGAAATTTCACTTATTTTGGGGCAAAATTTCAGAAATTTCACCTATTTCAGGGAAAAAAGTCAGAAATTTTCCTTATTTTGGAGCAAAAATGCAGAAATTCTTAATATTTTGTGGCAAAAATGCAGAAATTCTCCTTACTTTGAGGTAAAAAAGCTGAAATTTTCTTTATTTGGGGGAAAAAAAGGCAGAAATTTCCATTATTTTGTGGCAAAATTGAAGAAATTTCACTTATTTCAGGGTAATAAGTCAAAAATTTTCCTTATTTTGGGGCAAAAAAGACAGAAATTCCCTTTGTTTTGGGGGAAAAAGACAGAAATTCCACTTATTTAGAGGCAAAAAAGCAGAAATTCCCCTCATTTTGGAGAAAAATTGCAGAAATTTCCTTTTTTTATGGCAAAAAGTTATGCATTCTTCTTATTTTCAGGCAAAAAGGCAGAAATTCCCTGTATTTTGGAGCTATATTGCAGAAATTCCTTTAATTGTGAGGTAAAATCGCAGAAATTCCCTATATGTTGGGGCAAAAAAAAAAAGAAATTCTCCTTATTTTGGGGCAAAACTCAGAAATTCCACTCATTTTGAGGCAAAATTCCAGAAATTTCCCATATTTTGGGGCAAAATTGCAGAAAATTCACTTATTTCAGAAAAAAAGCAGAAATTTTCTTATTTTGGGGCAAAAAGGCAGAAATTTCCTATATTTTGGGGCAAAAATGCAGAAATTCCCTTTTTTTGAGGAAAAAAGGCTGAAATTCCCCTTATTTGGGGGCAAAAAAGGTAGAAATTCTCCGTATTTTGGAGCAAAATTGCAGAAATTCCCCTAATTGTTGGGCAAAAAGGAAGAAATTCCCTATATGTTGGGGCAAAAAGACAGAAATTCTCCTTATTTTGGGGCAAAACTCAGAAATTCAACTTATTTTGAAGCAAAATTCGAGAAATTTCTTTTATTTTTGGGCATAATTGCAGAAATGTCACTTATTTTGGGGCAAAATTGCAGAAATTTCACTTATTTCAGAAAAAAAGCAGAAATTTTCTAATTTTGGGGCAAAAAGGCAGAAGTTTCTTTTATTTTGGTACAAAATTGCAGAAATTTTTCTTATATTGGGGCAAAAAGGAAGAAATTTCCCATATTTTGGGGCAAAAAGACAGAAATTTTCTTTACTTTGGGGCAAAACTCAGAAATTCCTATTATTTTGGAGCTAAATTGCAGAAATTTCCCTTATTTTGGGCAAAATTGCAGAAATTTCACTAATTTCAGGGAAAAAAGGCAGAAATTTTTCGTATTTTGTAGCACAATGGCAGAAATTCTTAATATTTTGTGGCAAAAATGCAGAAATTCCCCATATTTTGAGGTAAAAAGGCTGAAATTCCCCTTATTTGGAAGCAAAAATGCAGAAATTTCCCTTATTTTGTGGCATAAAGACAGAAATTCCCCTTATTTTGTGGCAAAAAGGCGGAAATTTCACTTATTTTGGGGCAAAATTGCAGAAATTTCACTTATTTCAGGGTATAATTCAAAAATTCCTTTTATTTTGGGGCAAAAAGACAGAAATTTCATTTATTTTTGGATAAAAAGGCAGAAATTTCACTTATTTTGAGGTAAAAAGGCAGAAATTCCTCTTATTTTGAAGCAAAAAATAAAAAATTTCTTTTTTTGTGGCAAAAGGTATACATTCCCCTTATTTTCGGGCTAAAAAGTAGAAATTCCCTGTATTTTGGAGTAAAATTGCAGAAATTCCCCTAATTGTGGGGCAAAAAGGCAGAAATTTCCTATATGTTGGGGCAAAAATACAGAAATTCTCTTTATTTTGGGGCAAAACTCAGAAACTCCACTTATTTTGGGGCAAAATTCCAGAAATTTCCCTTATTTTGGGGCAAAATTGCAGTAATTTCACTTATTTTGGAACAAAATTGCAGAAATTTCACTTATTTCAGAAAAAAAGCAGAAATTTTCTTATTTTGGGGCAAAAAGGCAGAAATTTCTTTTATTTTGGTACAAAATTGCAGAAATTTTTCTTATTTTGGGGCAAAAAGGCAGAAATTTCCTATATTTTGGGGCAAAAATGCAGAAATTCCCCTAATTGTGGAGCAAAAATTTAGAAATTCTCTATTTGTTGGGGCAAAAAGACAGAAATTCTCCTTACTTTGGGGCAAAACTCAGAAATTCCTATATTTTTGGGGCAAAATTGCAGAAATTTCGCTTATTTTGGGGCAAAATTGCAGAAATTTCACGAATTTCAGGGAAAAAAGGCAGAAATTTTTCGTATTTTGGAGCACAAGGCAGAAATTCTTAATATTTTGTGGCAAAGAGGCAGAAAATCCCCATAATTTGAGGTAAAAAAACTGAAATTCCCCTTATTTGGGAGCATAAATGCAGAAATTTCCCTTATTTTGTGGCAAAAAGACAGAAATTCCCCTTATTTTATGGCAAAAAGGCGGAAATTTCATTTATTTTGGGGCAAAATTGCAGAAATTTCACTTATTTCAGCGCATAATTCAAAAATTCCTTTAATTTTGGGGCAAAAAGACAGAAATTCTGTTTATTTTTGGGTAAAAAGGCAGAAATTTCACTTATTTTGAAGTAAAAAGTCAGAAATTCCTCTTATTTTGGGGCAAAAATGAAGAAATTTCTATTTTGTGGCAAAAGGTATACATTCCCCTTATTTTTGGGCTAAAAAGTAGAAATTCCCCGTATTTTGGAGCAAAATTGCAGAAATTACCCTAATTGTGGGGCAAAAAGGCAGAAATTTCTTATATGTTGGGGCAAAAATACTGAAATTCTTTTTATTTTGGGGCAAAACTCAAAACTCTACTTATTTTGGGGCAAAATTCCAGAAATTTCACCTATTTTGGGGCAAAATTGCAGAAATTTCACTTATTTTGGTGCAAAATTGCAGAAATTTCACTTACTTCAGAAAAAAAAGCAGAAATTTTCTTATTTGGAAACAAAAAGGCAGAAATTTCTTTTATTTTGGTACAAAATTGCAAAAATTTTTCTTATTTTAAGGCAAAAAGGCAGAAATTTCCCATATTTTTGGGGAAAAATGCAGAAATTCCCCTTATTTTGAGGTAAAAATGCTGAAATTCACCTTATTTGGGGGCAAAAAGGCAGAAATTTCACATATTTTGGGGCAAAATTGCAGAATTTTCACTTATTTCAGGGAAAAAAGGCAGAAATTTTCCTTATTTTGGGGCAAAAAGGCAAAAATTCCTAATATTTTGTGGCAAAAATGCAGAAATTCCCCTTATTTTGAGGTAAAAAGGCTGAAATTCCTCTTATTTGGGGGCAAAAATGCATAAATTTCCCTTATTTCGTGGCAAAATTGCAAAAATTTCACTTATTTCAGGGTAACAAGTCAGAAAGTTTCCTTATTTTGGGGCAAAAAAGACAGAAATTTCCTTCGTTTTGGGGGAAAAAGACAGAAATTCCACTTATTTAGAGGCAAAAATGAAGAAATTCCCCTTATTTGGAGCAAAAATGAAGAAATTTTCCTTTTTTATGGCAAAAAGGTATGCATTCTTCTTATTTTCGGGCAAATAGGCAGAAATTCCCCGTATTTTGGAGCAGAATTGCAGAAATTCCCCTAATTGTGGGGCAAAAGGCAGAAATTCCCTATATGTTGGGGCAAAAAGACAGAAATTCTTCTTATTTTGGGGCAAAACGCAGAAATTCCACTTATTTTGGGGCAAAATTCCAGGAATTTCCCTTATTTTAAGGGAAAATTAGAGAAATTTCACTTATTTTGGGGCAAAATTTCAGAAATTTTACTTATTTCAGAAAAAAAAGCAGAAATTTTCTTATTTTGGGGCAAAAAGGCAGAATTTCCTAAAATTTGTGGCAAAAATGCAGAAATTCCCCTTATTTTGAGGTAAATAGCCTGAAATTCCTCTTATTTTGGGGCAAAAAGGCAGAAATTTTCCTTATTTTGAAGCAAAATTGCAGAAATTTCACTTATTTCAGGGTAATAAGTCAGAAATTTTCTTTATTTTGGGGCAAAAAAAACAGGAATTCCCTTTTTTTTCAAGGTAAAAGACAGAAATTCCACTTATTTAGAGACAAAAAAGCAGAAATTCCCCTTATTTTGGAGCAAAAATGAAGAAATTTCTTTTTTTTATGGCAAAAAGGTATGCATTATTCTTATTTTCGTGCAAAAAGGCAGAAATTCACCGTATTTTGGAGCAAAATTGCAAAAATTCCCCTAATTGTGGGGCAAAAAGGCAGAAATTCCCTATATGTTAGGGTAAAAAGACAGAAATTCTCCTTATTTTGGGTCAAAACTCAGAAATTCCACTTATTTTGGGGCAAAATTGCAGAATTTTCCCTTATTTTTGGGCAAAATTGCAGAAATTTCACTTATTTTAGGGCAAAATTGCAGAAATTTCACTTGTTTCAGGGATAAAAGGCAGAAATTTTCCTTATTTTGGGGCAAAAACGCAGAAATTCTTAATATTTTGTGGCAAAAATGCAGAAATTCCCCTTATTTTGAGGTAAAATCCTGAAATTCCCCTTATTTGGGTTCAAAAAGTCAGAAATTTCTCTTATTTTGGGGCAAAATTGCAGAAATTTCACTTATTTCAGTGTAATAATGCAGAAATTTTCCTTATTTTGGGGCAAGAAAG
Organism: Micromys minutus; assembly: GCF_963924665.1. Taxonomy (NCBI): domain Eukaryota; kingdom Metazoa; phylum Chordata; class Mammalia; order Rodentia; family Muridae; genus Micromys; species Micromys minutus. The sequence goes on along the minus strand of NW_027667467.1, from coordinate 5,898,619 downwards.
ACAGAAATTCCCTTTGTTTTGGGGGAAAAAGACAGAAATTCCACATATTTAGAGGCATAAAAGCAGAAATTCCCCTTATTTTGGAGCAAAATTGCAGAAATTTTCCTTTTTTATTGCAAAAAGGTATGCATTCTACTTATTTTCGGGCAAAAAAGCAGAAATTCCTTGTATTTTGGAGCAAAATTGCAGAAATTCTTCTAATTGTTGGGCAAAAAGGCAGAAATTTCCTATATGTTGGGGCAAAAAGACAGAAATTCTCCTTATTTTGGGGCAAAACAGAAATTCCACTTATTTTGAGGCAAAATTCCAGAAATTTCACATATTTTGGAGCAAAATTGCAGAAATTTCACTTATTTCAGAAAAAAAGCAGAAATTTTCTAATTTTGGGGCAAAAACTCAGAAGTTTCTTTTATTTTGGTACAAAATTGCAGAAATTTTTCTTATATTTGGGCAAAAAGGAAGAAATTTCCCATATTTTGGGGCAAAAAGACAGAAATTTTCTTTACTTTGGGGCAAAACACAGAAATTCCTATTATTTTGGTGCTAAATTGCAGAAATTTCCTTAATTTTGGGCAAAATTGCAGAAATTTCACTAATTTCAGGGAAAAAAGGCAGAAATTTTTCGTATTTTGTAGCACAATGGCAGAAATTCTTAATATTTTGTGGCAAAAATGCAGAAATTCCCCATATTTTGAGGTAAAAAGGCTGAAATTCCCCTTATTTGGAAGCAAAAATGCAGAAATTTCCCTTATTTTGTGGCATAAAGACAGAAATTCCCCTTATTTTGTCGCAAAAAGGCGGAAATTTCATTTATTTTGGGGCAAAATTTCAGAAATTTCACTTATTTCAGGGCATAATTCAAAAATTCCTTTTATTTTGGGGCAAAAAGACAGAAATTTCGTTTATTTTTAGGTAAAAAGGCAGAAATTTCACTTATTTTGAGGTAAAAAGGCAAAAATTCCTCTTATTTTGAAGCAAAAATGAAAAAATTTCTTTTTTTGTGGCAAAAGGTATACATTACCCTTATTTTCGGGCTAAAAAGTAGAAATTCCCCGTATTTTGAGCAAAATTGTAGAAATTCCCCTAATTGTGGGGCAAAAAGGCAGAAATTTCCTATATGTTGGGGCAAAAATACAGAAATTCTCTTTATTTTGGGGCAAAACTCAGAAACTCCACTTATTTTGGGACAAAATTCCAGAAATTTTCCTTATTTTGGGGCAAAAATGCAGAAATTTCACTTATTTTGGGGCAAAATTGCAGAAATTTCACTTATTTCAGAAAAAAAGCAGAAATTTTCTTATTTTGGGCCAAAAAGGCAGAAATTTCTTTTATTTTGGTACAAAATTGCAGACATTTTTCTTATTTTGGGGCAAAAAGGCAGAAATTTCCTATATTTTGGGGCAAAAATGAAGAAATTCCCCTAATTGTGGGGCAAAAATTCAGAAATTCTCTATATCTTGGGGCAAAAAGACAGAAATTCTCCTTACTTTGGGGCAAAACTCAAAAATTCCTATATTTTTGGGGCAAAATTGCAGAAATTTCCCTTATTTTGGGGCAAAATTGCAGAAATTTCACGAATTTCAGGGAAAAAAGGCAAAATTTTTTCGTATTTTGGAGCACATGTCAGAAATTCTTAATATTTTGTGGCAAAAAGGGAGAAATTCCCCATATTTTGAGGTTAAAAGGCTGAAATTCCCCTTATTTGGGAGCATAAAGGCAGAAATTTCCCTTATTTTGTGGCAAAAAGACAGAAATTCCCCTTATTTTGTCGCAAAAAGGCGGAAATTTCATTTATTTTGGGGCAAAATTGCAAAAATTTCACTTATTTCAGCGCATAATTCAAAAATTCCTTTAATTTTGGGGCAAAAAGAGAGAAATTCTATTTATTTTGGGGTAAAAAGGCAGAAATTTCACTTATTTTGAGGTAAAAAGTCAGAAATTCCTTTTATTTTGGGGCAAAAATGAAGAAATTTCTTTTTTTTGTGGCAAAAGGTATACATTCCCCTTATTTTCGGGCTAAAAAGTAGAAATTCCCCGTATTTTGGAGCAAAATTGCAGAAATTACCCTAATTGTGGGGCAAAAAGTCAGAAATTTCCTATATGTTGGGGCAAAAAGACAGAAATTCTCTTTATTTTGGGGCAAAACTCAAAACTCTACTTATTTTGGGGCAAAATTCCAGAAATTTCACCTATTTTGGGGCAAAATTGCAGAAATTTAACTTATTTGGGGGCAAAATTGCAGAAATTTCACTTATTTCAGGGAAAAAGGCAGAAATTTTCCTTATTTTGGGGCAAAAAGGCAGAAATTCCTAATATTTTGTGGCAAAAATGCAGAAATTCCCCTTATTTTGAGGTAAAAAGGCTGAAATTCCTCTTATTTGGGGGTAAAAATGCATAAATTTCCCTTATTTCGTGGCAAAATTGCAAAAATTTCACTTATTTCAGGGTAACAAGTCAGAAAGTTTCCTTATTTTGGGGCAAAAAATACAGAAATTTCCTTTTTTGGGGGGGAAAAATACAGAAATTCCAATTATTTAGAGGCAAAAAAGCAGAAATTCCCCTTATTTTGGAGCAAAAATGAAGAAATTTTACTTTTTTATGGCAAAAAGGTATGCATTCTTCTTATTTTCGGTCAAAAAGGCAGAAATTCCCCGTATTTTGGAGCAGAATTGCAGAAATTCCCCTAATTGTGGGGCAAAAGGCAGAAATTCCCTATATGTTGGGGCAAAATTCCAGGAATTTCCCTTATTTTAAGGGAAAATTGGAGAAATTTCACTTATTTTGGGGCAAAATTTCAGAAATTTTACTTATTTCAGAAAAAAAAGCAGAAATTTTCTTATTTTGGGGCAAAAAGGCAGAAATTCCTAAAATTTGTGGCAAAAATGCAGAAATTCCCCTTATTTTGAGGTAAATAGGCTGAAATTCCTCTTATTTTGGGGCAAAAAGGCAGAAATTTTCCTTATTTTGCAGCAAAATTGCAGAAATTTCACTTATTTCAGGGTAATAAGTCACAAATTTTCCTTATTTTGGGGCAAAAAAGACAGGAATTCCTTTTTTTTCAAGGTAAAAGACAGAAATTCCACTTATTTAGAGACAAAAAAGCAGAAATTCCCCGTATTTTGGAGCAAAAATGAAGAAATTTCTCTTTTTTATGGCAAAAAGGTATGCATTATTCTTATTTTCGGGCAAAAAGGCAGAAATTCACCGTATTTTGGAGCAAAATTGCAAAAATTCCCCTAATTGTGGAGCAAAGAGGCAGAAATTTCCTATATGTTGGGGCAAAAATACAGAAATTCTCTTTATTTTGGGGCAAAACTCCACTTATTTTGGGGAAAAATTCCAGAAATTTCCCTAATTTTGGGGCAAAATTGCAGAAATTTCACTTATTTTGGGGCAAAATTGCAGAAATTTCACTTATTTCAGAAAAAAAGCAGAAATTTTCTTATTTTGGGGCAAAAAGGCAGAAATTCACCGTATTTTGGAGCAAAATTGCAAAAATTCCCCTAATTGTGGAGCAAAGAGGCAGAAATTTCCTATATGTTGGGGCAAAAATACAGAAATTCTCTTTATTTTGGGGCAAAACTCCACTTATTTTTTTTTAATTTGGTACAAAATTGCAGAAATTTTTCTTATTTTGGGGCAAAAAAACAGAAATTTCCTATATTTTGGGGCAAAAATGCAGAAATTCCCCTAATTGTGGGGCAAAAATTCAGAAATTCTCTATATCTTGGGGCAAAAAGACAGAAATTCTCTTTACTTTGGGGCAAAACTCAGAAATTCCTATATTTTTGGGGCAAAATTGCAGAAATTTCCCTTATTTTGGGGCAAAATTGCAGAAATTTCACGAATATCAGGGAAAAAAGGCAGAATTTTTTCGTATTTTGGAGCACATGTCAGAAATTCTTAATATTTTGTGGCAAAAAGGGAGATATTCCCCATATTTTGAGGTAAAAAGGCTGAAATTCCCCTTATTTGGGAGCATAAAGGCAGAAATTTCCCTTATTTTGTGGCAAAAAGACAGAAATTCCCCTTATTTTGTCGCAAAAAGGCGGAAATTTCATTTATTTTGGGGCAAAATTGCAAAAATTTCACTTATTTCAGCGCATAATTCAAAAATTCCTTTAATTTTGGGGCAAAAAGACAGAAATTCTGTTTATTTTTGGGTAAAAAGGCAGAAATTTCACTTATTTTGAGGTAAAAAGTCAGAAATTTCTCTTATTTTGGGGCAAAAATGAAGAAATTTCTTTTTTTTGTGGCAAAAGGTATACATTCCCCTTATTTTCGGGCTAAAAACTAGAAATTCGGCGTATTTTGGAGCAAAATTGCAGAAATTACCCTAATTGTGGGGCAAAAAGGCAGAAATTTCCTATATGTTGGGGCAAAAAGACAGAAATTCTCTTTATTTTGGGGCAAAACTCAAAACTCTACTTATTTTGGGGCAAAATTCCAGAAATTTCACCTATTTTGGGGCAAAATTGCAGAAATTTCACTTATTTTGGGGCAAAATTGCAGAAATTTCACTTATTTCAGAAAAAAAAGCAGAAATTTTCTTATTTGGAAACAAATAGGTAGAAATTTCTTTTATTTTGTTACAAAATTGCAAAAATTTTTCTTATTTTGAGGCAAAAAGGCAGAAATTTCCCATATTTTTGGGGAAAAATGCAGAAATTCCCCTTATGTTGAGGTAAAAATGCTGAAATTCCCCTTATTTGGGAGCAAAAAGGCAGAAATTTCACATATTTTGGGGCAAAATTGCAGATTTTTCACATATTTCAGGGAAAAAAGGCAGAAATTTTCCTTATTTTGGGGCAAAAAGGCAGAAATTCCTAATATTTTGTGGCAAAAATGCAGAAATTCTCCTTATTTTGAGGTAAAAAGGCTGAAATTCCCTTTATTTGGGGGCAAAAATGCATAAATTTCCCTTATTTCGTGGCAAAATTGCAAAAATTTCACATATTTCAGGGTAACAAGTGAGAAAATTTCCTTATTTTGGGGCAAAAAAGACAGAAATTTCCTTTGTTTTGGGGGAAAAATACAGAAATTCCACTTATTTAGAGGAAAAAAACAAGAAATTCCCCTTATTTTGGAGCAAAAATGAAGAAATTTTACTTTTTTATGGCAAAAAGGTATGCATTCTTCTTATTTTCGGGCAAATAGGCAGAAATTCCCCGTATTTTGGAGCAGAATTGCAGAAATTCCCCTAATTGTGGGGCAAAAGGCAGAAATTCCCTATATGTTGGGGCAAAAAGACAGAAATTCTTCTTATTTTGGGGCAAAACGCAGAAATTCCACTTATTTTGGGGCAAAATTCCAGGAATTTCCCTTATTTTAAGGGAAAATTAGAGGAATTTCACTTATTTTGGGGCAAAATTTCAGAAATTTTACTTATTTCAGAAAAAAAAGCAGAAATTTTCTTATTTTGGGGCAAAAAGGCAGAAATTCCTAAAATTTGTGGCAAAAATGCAGAAATTCCCCTTATTTTGAGGTAAATAGGCTGAAATTCCTCTTATTTTGGGGCAAAAAGGCAGAAATTTTCCTTATTTTGCAGCAAAATTGCAGAAATTTCACTTATTTCAGGGAAATAAGTCACAAATTTTCCTTATTTTGGGGCAAAAAAGACAGGAATTCCCTTTTTTTCAAGGTAAAAGACAGAAATTCCACTTATTTACAGACAAAAAAGCAGAAATTCCCCTTATTTTGGAGCAAAAATGAAGAAATTTCTCTTTTTTATGGCAAAAAGGTATGCATTATTTTTATTTTCGGGCAAAAAGGCAGAAATTCACCGTATTTTGGAGCAAAATTGCAAAAATTCCCCTAATTGTGGGGCAAAAAGGCAGAAATTCCCTATATGTTAGGGTAAAAAGACAGAAATTCTCCTTATTTTGGGGCAAAACTCAGAAATTCCACTTATTTTGGGGCAAAATTGCAGAATTTTCTTTTATTTTTGGGCAAAATTGCAGAAATTTCACTTATTTTAGGGAAAAATTGCAGAAATTTCACTTGTTTCAGGGAAAAAAGGCAGAAATTTTCTTTATTTTGGGGCAAAAACGCAGAAATTCTTAATATTTTGTGGCAAAAATGCAGAAATTCCCCTTATTTTGAGGTAAAATCCTGAAATTCCCCTTATTTGGGGGCAAAAAGTCAGAAATTTCTCTTATTTTGGGGCAAAATTGCAGAAATTTCACTTATTTCAGTGTAATAATGCAGAAATTATCCTTATTTTGGGGCAAGAAAGACAGAAATTCCCTTTGTTCTGGGGGAAAAAAACAGAAATTCCACATATTTAGAGGCATAAAAACAGAAATTCCCCTTATTTTGTAGCAAAATTGCAGAAATTTTCCTTTTTTATGGCAAAAAGGTATGCATTCTACTTATTTTCGGGCAAAAAAAGCAGAAATTTTTTGTATTTTGGAGCAAAATTGCAGAAATTTCCCTAATTGTTGGGCAAAAAGGCAGAAATTTCCTATATGTTGGGGCAAAAAGACAGAAATTCTCCTTATTTTGGGGCAAAACAGAAATTCCACTTATTTTGAGGCAAAATTCCAGAAATTTCCCTTATTTTGGGGCAAAATTCCAGAAATTTCACTTATTTTGGAGCAAAATTGCAGAAATTTCACTTATTTCAGAAAAATAAGCAGAAATTTTCTTATTTTGGGGCAAAAAGGCAGAAATTTCTTTTATTTTGGTACAAAAATGCAGAAATTTTTTTTATTTTGGGGCAAACAGGCAGAAATTTCCTATATTTTGGGGCAAAAATGCAGAAATTCCCATTATTTTGAGGTAAAAAGGCTGAAATTCCCTTTATTTTGGGGCAAAAAGGCAAAAATTTCCTTTATTTTGGTGCAAAATTGCAGAAATTTCACTTATTTCAGGGTAATAAGTAAGAAATTTTTATTATTTTGGGGCAAATGGACAGTAATTCTCTTTGTTTTGGAAGAAAAAGACAGAAATTCTACTTATTTATAGGCAAAAATCAGAAATTCCCCTTATTTTGTGGCAAAATTGCAGAAATTTCAATTATTTCAGGGTAATAAGTCAGAAATTTATCTTATTTTGTGGCAAAAAAAACAAAAATTCTCTTTTTTTGGGGGGAAAAATACAGAAATTCCACTTTTTTAGAGGTAAAAAAGCAGAAATTCTTTTTATTTTCAAGCAAAAATGAAGAAATTTACTTTTTGTGGCAAAAGTTATACATTCCCCTTATTTTCAGGCTAAAAAGCAGAAATTTCCTTTATTTTGGAGCAAAATTGCAGAAATTGCCCTAATTGTGGGGAAATAAGGCAGAAATTCCCTATATGGTAGGGCAAAAAGAAAGAAATTCTCCTCATTTTGGGGCAAAACTCAGAAATTCCACTTATTTTGGGGCCAAATTCCAGAAATTTCCCTTTTTTTAGGGCAAAATTGCAGAAATTTCACTTATTTTGGGGCAAAATTGCAGAAATTTCACTTATTTCAGGGAAAAATGGCAGAAATTTTCCTTAATTTGGGGCAAAAAGGCAGAAATTCTTAATATTTTGTGGCAAAAATGCAGAAATTCCCCTTATTTTGATGTAAAAAGGCTGAAATTCCCCTTATTTGGAGGTAAAAAGGCAGAAATTTCCCTTATTTTGGGGCAAAATTGCAGAAATTTCACGTATTTCAGGGTAATAATTCAGAAATTTTCCTTATTTTGTGGCAAAAAAACAGGAATTCCATTTGTTTGGGGGACAAAAGACAGAAATTCCACTTATTTAGAGGTAAAAAAGCAGAAATTCCCTTTATTTTGGAGCAAAAATGAAGAAATTTCCCTTTTTAATGGAAAAAAGGTATGCATTCTTCTTATTTTCGGGCAAAAAGGCAGAAATTCCCCGTATTTTGGAGCAAAATTGCAGAAATTCCCCTAATTGTGGGGCAAAAAAAAAAAGAAATACCCTATATGTTGGGGCAAAAAGACAGAAATTCTCCTTATTTTGGGGCAAAACTCAGAAATTCCACTTATTTTAGGGCAAAATTCCAAAAATTTCCCTTATTTTTGGGCATAATTGTAGAAATTTCACTTATTTTGGGGTAAATTTGAAGAAATTTCACTTATTTCAGAAAAAAGAGCAGAAATTTTCTTATTTTGGGGCAAAAAGGCAGAATTTTTTTTTATTTTGGTACAAAATTGCAGAAATTTTTCTTATTGGGGCAAAAAGCCAGAAATTTCTCATATTTTGGGGCAAAAATGCAGAAAATCCTCTAATTGTGGGGCAAAAATGCAGAAATTCCCTATATGTTGGGGCAAAAATACAGAAATTCTCCTTACTTTGGGGCAAAACTCAGAAATTCCTTTTATTTTGGGGCTAAATTGCAGAAATTTCCCTTATTTTGGGGCAATATTGTAGAAATTCCACTTAATTCAGGGAAAAAAGGCAGAAATTTTTCGTATTTTGGAGCACAATGTCAGAAATTCTTAATATTTTGTGGCAACTATGCAGAAATTCCCCATATTTTGAGGTAAAAATGCAGAAATTCCCCTTATTTGGGGGCATAAAGGCAGAAATTTCCATTATTTTGTGGCAATAAGACAGAAATTCCCCTTATTTTCTGGCAAAAAGGCGGAAATTTCTTTTATTTTGGGGCAAAATTGCAGAAATTTCACTTATTTCAGGGCATAATTCAAAAATTCCTTTTATTTTAGGGCAAAAAGACAGAAATTCTGTTTATTTTTGGGTAAAAAGGCAGAAATTTCACTTATTTTGAGGTAAAAAGGCAGAAATTCCTCTTATTTTGGGGCAAAAATGAAGAAATTTCTTTTTTTTGTGACAAAAGTTATACATTCCCCTTATTTTCCGGCTAAAAAGTTGAAATTCCCCGTATTTTGGAGCAAAATTGCAGAAATTACCCCAATTGTTGGGCAAAAAGTCAGAAATTTCCTATATGTTGGGGCAAGAAGACAGAAATTCTTCTTATTTTGGGGCAAAACTCTAAAATTCCACTTATTTTGGGGCAAAATTCAAGAAATTTCACCTATTTTGTGGCAAAATTGCAGAAATTTCACTTATTTTAGGGCAAAATTTCAGAAATTTCACTTATTTCATGAAAAAAAGCAGAAATTTTCTTATTTGGATGCAAAAAGGCAGAAATTTCTTTTATTTTGCTACAAAATTGCAGAAATTTTTCTTATTTTAAGGCAAAAAAGAAGAAATGTCCCATATTTTGGGGCAAAAATGCAGAAATTCCCCTTATTTTGAGGTAAAAATGCTGAAATTCCCCTTATTTGGGGGCACAAAAGCAGAAATTTCACTTATTTTGGGGCAAAATTGCATAAATTTCACTTATTTCAGGGAAAAAAGGCAGAAATTTTTTCTTATTTTGGGCAAAAAGGCAGAAATTTCTAATATTTTGTGGCAAAAATGCAGAAATTCCCCTTATTTTGAGGTAAAAAGGCTGAAATTCCTCTTATTTGGGGGCAAAAAAGTAGAAATTTTCCTTATTTTGGGGCAAAAAAGACAGAAATTCTCTTTGTTTTGGCGGAAAAAGACAGAAATTCCACTTATTTAGAGGCAAAAAAACAGAAATTCCGCATATTATGGAGCAAAAGTGACGAAAATTTCATTTTTTATGGCCATAAGTTATGCATTCTTCTTATTTTCGGGCAAATAGGAAGAAATTCCCCGAATTATGGAGCAAAATTTCAGAAATTCTCCTAATTGTGGGGCAAAAGCAGAAATTCCCTATATGTTGGGGCAAAAAGACAGAAATTCTCTTTATTTTGGGACAAAACTTAGAAATTCCACTTATTTTGGGGCAAATTTCCAAAATTTACCTTATTTTGGGGCAAAATTGCAGAAATTTCACTTATTTTGAGGCAAAATTGCAGAAATTTCACTTATTTCAGGGAAAAAAGGCAGAAATTTTCTTTATTTTGTGGCAAAAATGCAGAAATTCCCCTTATTTTGAGGTAAAAAGGCTGAAATTCCTTTTATTTGGGGGCAAAAAGGCAGAAATTTCCCTTATTTTGGGGCAAAATTGCAGAAATTTCACTTACTTTAGGGTAATAAGTCAGAAATTTTTCTTATTTTGGGGCAAAAAAGACAGAAATTTCATTAGTTTTGGGGGAAAAAGACAGAAATTCCACTTATTTAGAGGCAAAATAGCAGAAATTCCACTTATTTTGGAGCAAAAATGAAGAAATTTTCCTATTTTATGGCAAAAAGGTATGCATTCTTCTAATTTTCGGGCAAATAGGCAGAAATACTCCGTATTTTGGAGCAAAATTGCAGATATTCCCCTAATTGTGGGGCAAAAAGTCAGAAATTCCCTATATGTTGGGGCAAAAAGACAGAAATTCTCCTTATTTTGGGGCAAAACGCAGAAATTCCACTTATTTTGGGGCAAAATTCCAGGAATTTTCCTTATTTTAAGGCAAAATTAGAGAAATTTCACTTATTTTGGGGCAAAATTTCAGAAATTTCACTTATTTCAGGAAAAAAGCAGAAATTTTATTATTTTGGGGCAAAAAGGCAGAAATTCCTAATATTTTGTGGCAAAAATGCAGAAATTCCCCTTATTTTGAGGTAAATATGCTGAAATTCCCCTTATTTTGGGCCAAAAAGGCAGAAATTTCACTTATTTTGGGGCAAAATTTCATAAATTTCACTTATTTCAGGAAAAAAAGGCAGAAATTTCCCTTATTTTGTGGCAAAATTGCAGAAATTTCACTTATTTCAGGGTAATATGTCAGAAATTTTCTTTATTTTGGGGCAAAAAATAAAGAAATTTTTTGGGGGGGGGGAAGACAGAAATTCCACATTTTTAGAGGCAAAAAAGCAGAAATTCCTTTTATTTTCGAGCAAAAATCAAGAAATTTCCCTTTTTTGTGGCAAAAGGTATACATTCCTCATATTTTCAGGCTAAAAAGCAGAAATTCCCTGTATTTTGGAGCAAAATTACAGAAATTCCCCTAATTGTGGGGCAATAGGGCAGAAATTCCCTATATGTTAGGGCAAAAAGACAAAAATTCTTATTTTGGGGCAAAACTCAGAAATTCCACTTATTTTGGGGCAAAATTCCAGAAATTTCCCGTATTTTGGGGCAAAATTGCAGATATTTCACTTATTTTGGGGAATAATTGCAGAAATTTCACTTATTTCAGGGAAAAAAGGCAGAAATTTTTCTTATTTTGGGGCAAAAAGGCAGAAATTCCTAAAGTTTGTGGCAAAAATGCAGAAATTCCCCTTATTTTGAGATAAAAAGGCTAAAATTCCCCTTATTTGGGGGCAAAAAGGCAGAAATTTCCCTTATTTTCGGGCAAAATTGCAGAAATTTCACTTATTTCAGGGTATTAAGTCAGAAATTTTTCTTATTTTGGGGCAAGAAAGACAGAAATTCCCTTTGTTTTGGGGAAAAAGACAGAAATTCCACTTATTTAGAGGCATAAAATCAGAAATTCCCCTTATTTTGGAGCAAAATTGCAGAAATTTTCCTTTTTTATGGCAAAAATATATGCATTCTACTTATTTTCGGGCAAAAAAGCAGAAATTCCTTGTATTTTGGAGCAAAATTGCAGAAATTTCCCTAATTGTTGGGCAAAAAGGCAGAAATTTCCTATATGTTGGGGCAAAAAGACAGAAATTCTCCTTATTTTGGGGCAAAACAGAAATTCCACTTATTTTGAGGCAAAATTCCAGAAATTTCCCTTATTTTGGGGCAAAATTCCAGAAATTTCACTTATTTTGGAGCAAAATTGCAGAAATTTCACTTATTTCAGAAAAATAAGCAGAAATTTTCTTATTTTGGGGCAAAAAGGCAGAAATTTCTTTTATTTTGGTACAAAATTGCAGAAATTTTTTTATTTTGGGGCAAACAGGCAGAAATTTCCTATATTTTGGGGCAAAAATGCAGGAATTCCCATTATTTTGAGGTAAAAAGGCTGAAATTCCCTTTATTTTGGGGCAAAAAGGCAAAAATTTCCTTTATTTTGGTGCAAAATTGCAGAAATTTCACTTATTTCAGGGTATTAAGTCAGAAATTTTCCTTATTTTGGGGCAAAAAGACAGAAATTCCCTTTGTTTTGGGGGAAAAAGACAGAAATTATATTTAATTAGAGGCAAAAATGCAAAAATTCCCCTTATTTTGGAGCAAAAATGAAGAAATTTCCCTTTTTTATGGAAAAAAGGTATGCATTCTTCTTATTTTCAGGCAAAAAAGCAGAAATTCCCTGTATTTTAAAGCAAAATTGCAGAAATTCCCCTAATTGTGGGGCAAAAAGTCAGAAATTCTCCTTATTTTGGGGCAAAAGACAGAAATTCCACTTATTTTGGGTCAAAATTCGAGAAATTTCCCTTATTTTGAGGCAAAATTGCAGAAATTTCAATTATTTTGGGGCAAAATTGCAGAAATTTCACTTATTTCAGTAAAAAAGCAGAAATTTTTTTATTTTGGGGCAAAAAGGCAGTAATTTCTTTTATTTTGGTACAAAATTGCAGAAATTTTTCTTATTTTGGGGCAAAAAGGCAGAAATTTCCCATATTTTGGGGCAAAAATGAGGAAATTCCCCTTATTTTGAGGTAAAAATGCTGAATTTCCCCTTATTTGGGGGCAAAAAGGCAGAAATTTCACTTATTTTGGGGCAAAATTGCAGAAATTTCACTTATTTCAGGGAAAAAAAACAGAAATTTTTCTTATTTTTGGGCAAAAAGGCAGAAATTCCTAATATTTTGTGGCAAAAATGCAGAAATTCACCTTATTTTGAGGTAAAAATGCAGAAATACCCTTTATTTGAGGGCAAAAAGGCAGAAATTTCCCTTATTTTGGGGTAAAATTGCAGAAATTTCACTTATTTCAGAGTATTAAGTCAGAAATTTTCTTTATTTTGGGGCAAAAAAGACAGAAATTTCCTTTGTTTTGGGGGAAAAAGACAGAAATTCCACTTATTTAGAGGCAAAAACGCAGAAATTCTCCTTATTTTGGAGCAAAAATGAAGAAATTTCCCTTTTTTAAGGCAAAAAGGTATGCATTCTTCTTATTTTCAGGCAAAAAGGCAGAAATTCCCCGTATTTTAAAGCAAAATTGCAGAAATTCCCCTAATTGTGGGGCAAAAAGACAGAAATTCTCCTTATTTTGGGGCAAAAGACAGAAATTCCACTTATTTTGGGGCAAAATTCCAGAAATTTCCATTATTTTGAGTCAAAATTGCAGAAATTTCAATTATTTTGGGGCAAAATTGCAGAAATTTCACTTATTTCATAAAAAAGCAGAAATTTTCTTATTTTGAATCAAAAATGCAAAAATTTCCCATATTTTGCGGCAAAAATGTAGAAATTCCCCTTATTTTGAGGTAAAATTGTGAAATTCCCCTTATTTCGGAGCAAAAAGGCAGAAATTTCCCTTATTTTGAGGCAAAATTGCAGAAATTTCACTTATTTTAGGGTAATAAGTCAGAAATTTTCCTTATTTTAGGGCAAAAAAGACAGAAATTCCATTTGTTTTGGGGGGAAAGACTGAAATTCCACTTATTTAGAGGCAAAAAAGCAGAAATTCCCCTTTTTTATGGCAAAAATCTATGCATTCCTCTTATTTTTGGGCAAAATGGCAGAAATTCCCTGTATTTTGTAGCAAAATTGCAGAAATTCCCCTAATTGTGGGGCAAAAAGGCAGAAATTCCCTATATGTTGGGGCAAAATGACAGAAATAATCCTTCTTTTGGGGCAAAACTCAGAAATTCCACTTATTTTTGGGCAAAAATCCAGAAATTTCACTTATTTTGGGGCAAAATTGCAGAAATTTAACTTGTTTTTGGGCAAAATTGCAGAAATTTCACTTATTTCAGAAAAGAAAAAGCAGAAATTTTCTTATTTGGGGGCAAAAAGGCAGAAATTTCTATTATTTTGGTACAAAATTGCAGAAATTTTTCTAATTTTGGGGCAAAAAGGCAGAAATTTCCCATATTTTGGGGCTAAAATGCAGAAATTCCCCTTATTTTGAGGTAAAAAGACTGAAATTCCACTTATTTGGGGACAAAAAGGCAGAAATTTCACTTATTTTTGGGTAAAATTGCAGAAGTTTCACTTATTTCAGAGAAAAAAGGCAGAAATTTTCCTTATTTTTGGGCAAAAAGGCAGAAATTCCTAATATTTTGTGGCAATAATGCAGAAATTCCCCTTATTTTGAGGTAAAAAGGCTGAAATTCCCCTTATTTGGGGGTAAAAAGGCAGAAATTTCCCTTATTTTGGGGCAAAATTGCAGAAATTTCACATATTTCAGGGTAATAAGTCAGAAATTTTACTTATTTTTGGGCAAAAAAGACAGGAATTCCCTTTGTTTTTGGGGAAAAAGACAGAAATTCCTCTTATTTGGAGGCAAAAAAGCAGAAATTCCCCTTATTTTGGAGCAAAAATGAAGAAATTTCCATTTTTTATGGCAAAAAGTTATGCATTCTTCTTATTTTCAGGCAAAAAGCAGAAATTCCATGTATTTTAAAGCAAAATTGCAGAAATTCCCCTAATTGTGGGGCAAAAAGACAGAAATTCTCCATATTTGGGGGCAAAAGACAGAAATTCCACTTATTTTGGGGCAAAATTCGAGAAATTTCCCTTATTTTGAGGCAAAATTGCAGAAATTTCAATTATTTTGGGGCAAAATTGCAGAAATTTCACTTATTTCAGAAAAAAGCAGAAATTTTCTTATTTTGGGGCAAAAAGGCAGAAATTTCTTTTATTTTGGTACAAAATTGCAGAAATTTTTTTTATTTTGGGGCAAAAAGGCAGAAATATCCCATATTTTGCAGCAAAAATGCAGAAATTCCCCTTATTTTGAGGTAAAAAGGCTGAAATTCCCATATTTGGGGGCAAAAAGGCAGAATTTTCCCTTATTTTCGGGCAAAGTTGCAGAAATTTCACTTATTTCAGGGTAATAAGTCAGAAATTTTTTTAATTTTGGGGCAAATAAGACAGAAATTTTTTTTATTTTTGTGGAAAAAGACAGAAATTCCACTTATTTAGTGGCAAAAGCTGAAATTCCCCTTATTTTGGAGCAAAATTGCAGAAATTCACCTAAATGTGGGGCAAAAAGGCAGAAATTTTCTATATGTTGGGGCAAAAAGACAGAAATAATCCTTATTTTAGAGCAAAACTCAGAAATTCCACTTATTTTTGGGCAAATATTCAGAAATTTCACTTATTTTGGGGCAAAATTGCAGAAATTTCACTTATTTTGGGGAAAATTGCAGAAATTTCACTTATTTCAGGGAAAAAAACAGAAATTTTCCTTATTTTTGGGCAAAAAGGCAGAAATTCCTAATATTTTGTGGCAAAAATGCAGAAATTCCTCTTATTTTGAGGTAAAAAGGCTGAAATTCCCTTTATTTGGGGGCAAAAAGGCAGAAATTTCCCTTATTTTGGTGCAAAATTGCAGAAATTTCACTTATTTCAGAGTAATAAGTCAGAAATTTTCCTTATTTTGGGGCAAAAAAGACACAAATTCCCTTTGTTTTGGGGAAAAAAACAGAAATTCCACTTATTTAGAGGCAAAAAAGCAGAAATTCTCTTTATTTTGGAGCAAAAAAAAGGAATTTCCCTTTTTTTATGGCAAAAAGGTATGCATTCTTCTTATTTTCAGGCAAAAATGCAGAAATTCCCCGTATTTTAAAGCAAAATTGTAGAAATTTCCCTAATTGTGGGGCAAAAAGACAGAAATTCTCCTTATTTTGGGGCAAAAGAGAGAAATTCCACCTATTTCGGGGCAAAATTCCAGAAATTTTCCTTATTTTGAGTCAAAATTGCAGAAATTTCAATTATTTTGCGGCAAAATTGCAGAAATTTCACTTATTTCATAAAAAAGGAGAAATTTTCTTATTTTGGGTCAAAAATTCAAAAATTTCCCATATTTTGCAGCAAAAATGCAGAAATTCCCCTTATTTTGAGGTAAAACCGTGAAATTCCCCTTATTTCGGAGCAAAAAGGCAGAAATTTCCCTTACTTTGGGGCAAAATTGCAGAAATTTCACTTATTTCAGGGTAATTAGTCAGAAATTTTCCTTATTTTGGGGCAAAAAAGAAAGAAATTCCATTTGTTCTGGGGGAAAAAGACTGAAATTCCACTTATTTAGAGGCAAAAAAGCAGAAATTCCAATTTTTTATGGCAAAAAAGTATGCATTCCTCTTATTTTTGGGCTAAATGGCAGAAATTCCCAGTATTTTGTACCCAAATTGCAGAAATTCTCCTAATTGTGGGGCAAAAAGGCAGAAATTCCCTATATGTTGGGGCAAAAAGACAGAAATAATCCTTCTTTTGGGGCAAAACTCAGAAATTCCACTTATTTTTGGGCAAAAATCCAGAAATTTCACTTATTTTGGGGCAAAATTGCAGAAATTTAACTTGTTTTTGGGCAAAATTGCAGAAATTTCACTTATTTCAGAAAAGAAAAAGCAGAAATTTTCTTATTTGGGGGCAAAAAGGCAGAAATTTCTATTATTTTGGTACAAAATTGCAGAAATTTTTCTAATTTTGGGGCAAAAAGGCAGAAATTTCCCATATTTTGGGGCTAAAATGCAGAAATTCCCCTTATTTTGAGGTAAAAAGACTGAAATTCCACTTATTTGGGGACAAAAAGGCAGAAATTTCACTTATTTTTGGGTAAAATTGCAGAAGTTTCACTTATTTCAGAGAAAAAAGGCAGAAATTTTCCTTATTTTTGGGCAAAAAGGCAGAAATTCCTAATATTTTGTGGCAAAAATGCAGAAATTCCCCTTATTTTGAGGTAAAAAAGCTGAAATTCCCCTTATTTGGGGGCAAAAAGGCAGAAATTTCCCTTATTTTGGGGCAAAATTGCAGAAATTTCACTTATTTCAGGGTAATAAGTCAGAAATTTTACTTATTTTGGGGCAAAAAAGACAGGAATTCCCTTTGTTTTGGGGGAAAAAGACAGAAATTCCTCTTATTTAGAGGCAAAAAAGCAGAAATTCCCCTTATTTTGGAGCAAAAATGAAGAAATTTCCATTTTTTATGGAAAAAAGGTATGCATTCTTCTTATTTTCAGGCAAAAAGCAGAAATTCCATGTATTTAAAGCAAAATTGCAGAAATTCCCCAAATTGTGGGGCAAAAAGACAGAAATTCTCCATATTTGGGGGCAAAAGACAGAAATTCCACTTATTTTGGGGCAAAATTCGAGAAATTTCCCTTATTTTGAGGCAAAATTGCAGAAATTTCAATTATTTTGGGGCAAAATTGCAGAAATTTCACTTATTTCAGAAAAAAGCAGAAATTTTCCTATTTTGGGGCAAAAAGGCAGAAATTTCTTTTATTTTGGTACAAAATTGCCGAAATTTTTTTTATTTTGGGGCAAAAAGGCAGAAATATCCCATATTTTGCAGCAAAAATGCAGAAATTCCCCTTATTTTGAGGTAAAAAGGCTGAAATTCCCATATTTGGGGGCAAAAAGGCAGAATTTTTTCTTATTTTCGGGCAAAGTTGCAGAAATTTCACTTATTTCAGGGTAATAAGTCAGAAATTTTTTTAATTTTGGGGCAAATAAGACAGAAATTTTTTTTGTTTTTGTGGAAAAAAGACAGAAATTCCACTTATTTAGCGGCAAAAGCTGAAATTCCCCTTATTTTTGAGCAAAATTGCAGAAATTCCCCTAAATGTGGGGCAAAAAGGCAGAAATTTTCTATATGTTGGGGCAAAAAGACAGAAATAATCCTTATTTAAAGCAAAACTCAGAAATTCCACTTATTTTTGGGCATATATTCAGAAATTTCACTTATTTTGGGGCAAAATTGCAGAAATTTCACTTATTTTTGGGCAAAATTGCAGAAATTTCACTTATTTCAGGGAAAAAAACAGAAATTTTCCTTATTTTTGGGCAAAAAGGCAGAAATTCCTAATATTTTGTGGCAAAAATGCAGAAATTCTTTTTATTTTAAGGTAAAAAGGCTGAAATTCTCTTTATTTGGGGGCAAAAAGGCAGAAATTTCCCTTATTTTGGGGAAAAATTGCAGAAATTTCACTTATTTCAGAGTAATAAGTCAGAAATTTTCCTTATTTTGGGGCAAAAAAGACACAAATTCCCTTTGTTTTGGGGGAAAAAGACAAAAATTCCACTTATTTAGAGGCAAAAAAGCAGAAATTCTCTTTATTTTGGAGCAAAAATAAAGAAATTTCCCTTTTTTTATGGCAAAAAGGTATGCATTCTTCTTATTTTCAGGCAAAAATGCAGAAATTCCCTGTATTTTAAAGCAAAATTGTAGAAATTTCCCTAATTGTGGGGCAAAAAGACAGAAATTCTCCTTATTTTGGGGCAAAAGACAGAAATTCCACCTATTTCGGGGCAAAATTCCAGAAATTTTCCTTATTTTGAGTCAAAATTGCAGAAATTTCAATTATTTTGCGGCAAAATTGCAGAAATTTCACTTATTTCAGGGTAATTAGTCAGAAATTTTCCTTATTTTGGGGCAAAAAAGACAGGAATTCCCTTTGTTTTGGGGGAAAAAGACAGAAATTCCTCTTATTTAGAGGCAAAAAAGCAGAAATTCCCCTTATTTTGGAGCAAAAATGAAGAAATTTCCATTTTTTATGGAAAAAAGGTATGCATTCTTCTTATTTTCAGGCAAAAAGCAGAAATTCCATGTATTTAAAGCAAAATTGCAGAAATTCCCCAAATTGTGGGGCAAAAAGACAGAAATTCTCCATATTTGGGGGCAAAAGACAGAAATTCCACTTATTTTGGGGCAAAATTCGAGAAATTTCCCTTATTTTGAGGCAAAATTGCAGAAATTTCAATTATTTTGGGGCAAAATTGCAGAAATTTCACTTATTTCAGAAAAAAGCAGAAATTTTCCTATTTTGGGGCAAAAGGGCAGAAATTTCTTTTATTTTGGTACAAAATTGCCGAAATTTTTTTTATTTTGGGGCAAAAAGGCAGAAATATCCCATATTTTGCAGCAAAAATGCAGAAATTCCCCTTATTTTGAGGTAAAAAGGCTGAAATTCCCATATTTGGGGGCAAAAAGGCAGAATTTTCCCTTATTTTCGGGCAAAGTTGCAGAAATTTCACTTATTTCAGGGTAATAAGTCAGAAATTTTTTTAATTTTGGGGCAAATAAGACAGAAATTTTTTTTGTTTTTGTGGAAAAAAGACAGAAATTCCACTTATTTAGCGGCAAAAGCTGAAATTCCCCTTATTTTTGAGCAAAATTGCAGAAATTCCCCTAAATGTGGGGCAAAAAGGCAGAAATTTTCTATATGTTGGGGCAAAAAGACAGAAATAATCCTTATTTTAGAGCAAAACTCAGAAATTCCACTTATTTTTGGGCATATATTCAGAAATTTCACTTATTTTGGGGCAAAATTGCAGAAATTTCACTTATTTTTGGGCAAAATTGCAGAAATTTCACTTATTTCAGGGAAAAAAACAGAAATTTTCCTTATTTTTGGGCAAAAAGGCAGAAATTCCTAATATTTTGTGGCAAAAATGCAGAAATTCTTTTTATTTTAAGGTAAAAAGGCTGAAATTCTCTTTTTTTGGGGGCAAAAAGGCAGAAATTTCCCTTATTTTGGGGAAAAATTGCAGAAATTTCACTTATTTCAGAGTAATAAGTCAGAAATTTTCCTTATTTTGGGGCAAAAAAGACACAAATTCCCTTTGTTTTGGGGGAAAAAGACAAAAATTCCACTTATTTAGAGGCAAAAAAGCAGAAATTCTCTTTATTTTGGAGCAAAAATAAAGAAATTTCCCTTTTTTTATGGCAAAAAGGTATGCATTCTTCTTATTTTCAGGCAAAAATGCAGAAATTCCCTGTATTTTAAAGCAAAATTGTAGAAATTTCCCTAATTGTGGGGCAAAAAGACAGAAATTCTCCTTATTTTGGGGCAAAAGACAGAAATTCCACCTATTTCGGGGCAAAATTCCAGAAATTTTCCTTATTTTGAGTCAAAATTGCAGAAATTTCAATTATTTTGCGGCAAAATTGCAGAAATTTCACTTATTTCAGGGTAATTAGTCAGAAATTTTCCTTATTTTGGGGCAAAAAAGACAGAAATTCCATTTGTTCTGGGGGAAAAAGACTGAAATTCCACTTATTTAGAGGCAAAAAAGCAGAAATTCCACTTTTTTATGGCAAAAAAGTATGCATTCCTCTTATTTTTGGGCAAAATGGCAGAAATTCCCTGTATTTTGTAGCAAAATTGCAGAAATTCCCCTAATTGTGGGGCAAAAAGGCAGAAATTCCCTATATGTTGGGGCAAAAAGACAGAAATAATCCTTCTTTTGGGGCAAAACTCAGAAATTCCACTTATTTTTGGGCAAAAATCCAGAAATTTCACTTATTTTGGGGCAAAATTGCAGAAATTTAATTTGTTTTTGGGCAAAATTGCAGAAATTTCACTT
The DNA here is from genome assembly GCF_963924665.1 of Micromys minutus. Taxonomy (NCBI): domain Eukaryota; kingdom Metazoa; phylum Chordata; class Mammalia; order Rodentia; family Muridae; genus Micromys; species Micromys minutus. Next base: position 5,878,272 of record NW_027667467.1, on the reverse strand, counting down.
ATTTCAGAAAAGAAAAAGCAGAAATTTTCTTATTTGGGGGCAAAAAGGCAGAAATTTCTATTATTTTGGTACAAAATTGCAGAAATTTTTCTAATTTTGGGGCAAAAAGGCAGAAATTTCCCATATTTTGGGGCTAAAATGCAGAAATTCCCCTTATTTTGAGGTAAAAAGACTGAAATTCCACTTATTTGGGGACAAAAAGGCAGAAATTTCACTTATTTTTGGGTAAAATTGCAGAAGTTTCACTTATTTCAGAGAAAAAAGGCAGAAATTTTCCTTATTTTTGGGCAAAAAGGCAGAAATTCCTAATATTTTGTGACAAAAATTCAGAAATTCCCCTTATTTTGAGGTAAAAAGGCTGAAATTCCCCTTATTTGGGGGCAAAAAGGCAGAAATTTCCCTTATTTTGGGGCAAAATTGCAGAAATTTCACTTATTTCAGGGTAATAAGTCAGAAATTTTACTTATTTTGGGGCAAAAAAGACAGGAATTCCCTTTGTTTTGGGGGAAAAAGACAGAAATTCCTCTTATTTAGAGGCAAAAAAGCAGAAATTCCCCTTATTTTGGAGAAAAAATGAAGAAATTTCCCTTTTTTATGGCAAAAAGATATGCATTCTTCTTATTTTCATGCATAAATGCAGAAATTCCCCGTATTTTAAAGCAAAATTGTAGAAATTTCCCTAATTGTGGGGCAAAAAGACAGAAATTCTCCTTATTTTGGGGCAAAAGACAGAAATTCCACCTATTTCGGGGCAAAATTCCAGAAATTTTCCTTATTTTGAGTCAAAATTGCAGAAATTTCAATTATTTTGGGGCAAAATTGCAGAAATTTCACTTATTTCATAAAAAAAGCAGAAATTTTCTTATTTTGGGTCAAAAATTAAAAAATTTCCTATATTTTGCAGCAAAAAATGCAGAAATTCCCCTTATTTTGAGGTAAAATCGTGAAATTCCCCTTATTTCGGAGCAAAAAGGCAGAAATTTCCCTTACTTTGGGGCAAAATTGCAGAAATTTCACTTATTTCAGGGTAATTAGTCAGAAATTTTCCTTATTTTAGGGTTCAAAAAAGACAGAAATTCCATTTGTTCTGGGAGAAAAAGACTGAAATTCCACTTATTTAGAGGCAAAAAAAGCAGAAATTCCAATTTTTTATGGCAAAAAAGTATGCATTCCTCTTATTTTTGGGCAAAATGGCAGAAATTCCCTGTATTTTGTAGCAAAATTGCAGAAATTCCCCTAATTGTGGGGCAAAAAGGCAGAAATTCCCTATATGTTGGGGCAAAAAGACAAAAATAATCCATATTTTGGGGCAAAACTGACAAATTCCACTTATTTTTGGGCAAAAATCCAGAAATTTCACTTATTTTGGGGCAAAATTGCAGAAATTTAAATTGTTTTTGGGCAAAATTGCAGAAATTTCACTTATTTCAGAAAAAAGCAGAAATTTTCTTATTTTGGGGCAAAAAGGCAGAAATTTCTTTTATTTTGGTACAAAATTGCAGAAATTTTTTTTATTTTGGGGCAAAAAGGCAGAAATATCCCATATTTTGCAGCAAAAATGCAGAAATTCCCCTTATTTTGAGGTAAAAAGGCTGAAATTCCCATATTTGGGGGCAAAAAGGCAGAATTTTCCCTTATTTTCGGGCAAAGTTGCAGAAATTTCACTTATTTCAGGGTAATAAGTCAGTAAGTTTTTTAATTTTGGGGCAAATAAGACAGAAATTTTTTTTGTTTTTGTGGAAAAAGACAGAAATTCCACTTATTTAGCGGCAAAAGCTGAAATTCCCCTTATTTTGGAGCAAAATTGCAGAAATTCCCCTAAATGTGGGGCAAAAAGGCAGAAATTTTCTATATGTTGGGACAAAAAGACAGAAATAATCCGTATTTTAGAGCAAAACTCAGAAATTCCACTTATTTTTGGGCAAATATTCACAAATTTCACTTATTTTGGGGCAAAATTGCAGAATTTTAACTTATTTTGGGGCAAAATTGCAGAAATTTCACTTATTTCAGGGAAAAAACAGAAATTTTCCTTATTTTTGGGCAAAAAGGCAGAAATTCCTAATATTTTGTGGCAAAAATGCAGAAATTCCTCTTATTTTGAGGTAAAAAGGCTGAAATTCCCTTTATTTGGGGGCAAAAAGGCAGAAATTTCCCTTATTTTGGGGCAAAATTGCAGAAATTTTACTTATTTCAGAGTAATAAGTCAGAAATTTTCCTTATTTTGGGGAAAAAAAGACACAAATTCCCTTTGTTTTGGGGGAAAAAGTCAGAAATTCCACTTATTTAGAGGCAAAAAAGCAGAAATTCTCTTTATTTTGGAGCAAAAATAAAGAAATTTCCCTTTTTTATGGCAAAAAGGTATGCATTCTTCTTATTTTCAGGCATAAATGCAGAAATTCCCTGTATTTTAAAGCAAAATTGTAGAAATTTCCCTAATTGTGGGCCAAAAAGACAGAAATTCTCCTTATTTTGGGGCAAAAGACAGAAATTCCACCTATTTCGGGGCAAAATTCCAGAAATTTTCCTTATTTTGAGTCAAAATTGCAGAAATTTCAATTATTTTGGGGCAAAATTGCAGAAATTTCACTTATTTCATAAAAAAAGCAGAAATTTTCTTATTTTGGGTCAAAAATTCAAAAATTTCCTATATTTTGCAGCAAAAAATGCAGAAATTCCCCTTATTTTGAGGTAAAATCGTGAAATTCCCCTTATTTCGGAGCAAAAAGGCAGAAATTTCCCTTACTTTGGGGCAAAATTGCAGAAATTTCACTTATTTCAGGGTAATTAGTCAGAAATTTTCCTTATTTTAGGGGCAAAAAAGACAGAAATTCCATTTGTTCTGGGGGAAAAAGACTGAAATTCCACTTATTTAGAGGCAAAAAAGCAGAAATTCCAATTTTTTATGGCAAAAAAGTATGCATTCCTCTTATTTTTGGGCAAAATGGCAGAAATTCCCTGTATTTTGTAGCAAAATTGCAGAAATTCCCCTAATTGTGGGGCAAAAAGGCAGAAATTCCCTATATGTTGGGGCAAAAAGACAAAAATAATCCATATTTTGGGGCAAAACTGACAAATTCCACTTATTTTTGGGCAAAAATCCAGAAATTTCACTTATTTTGGGGCAAAATTGCAGAAATTTAACTTGTTTTTGGGCAAAATTGCAGAAATTTCACTTATTTCAGAAAAAAGCAGAAATTTTCTTATTTGGGATCAAAAAGGCAGAAATTTCTATTATTTTGGTACAAAATTGCAGAAATTTTTCTAATTTTGGGGACAAAATAGAGAAATTTCCCATATTTTGAAGCAAAAATGCAGAAATTCCTCTTATTTTGAGGTAAAAAGGCTGAAATTCCCCTTATTTGGGGGCAAAAAGACAGAAATTTCCCTTATTTTGGGGCAAAATTGCAGAAATTTCACTTATTTCAGGGTAATAAGTCAGAAATTTTCTTTATTTTGGGGCAAAAAAGACAGGAATTTTCTTGTTTTGGGGGAAAAAGACAGAAATTCCACTTATTTAGAGGCAAAAAAGCAGAAATTCCTCTTATTTTAAAGAAAATTAAGAAATTTCCCTTTTTTATGTAAAAAAGGTATGCATTCTTCTTATTTTCAGGCAAAAAAGCTGAAATTCCCTGTATTTTAAAGCAAAATTGCAGAAATTCCCCTAATTGTGGGGCAAAAAGACAGAAATTCTCCTTATTTTGGGGCAAAAGACATAAATTCCACTTATTTTGGGGCAAAATTCGAGAAATTTCCCTTATTTTGAGGCAAAATTGCAGAAATTTCAATTATTTTGGGGCAAAATTGCAGAAATTTCACTTATTTCAGAAAAAAGAAGAAATTTTCTTATTTTGGGGCAAAAAGGCAGAAATTTCTTTTATTTTGGTACAAAATTGCAGAAATTTTTCTTATTTTGGGGCAAAAAGGCAGAAATATCCCATATTTTGCAGCAAAAATGCAGAAATTCACCTTATTTTGAGGTAAAAAGGCTGAATTTCCCCTTAAATGGGGGCAAAAAGGCAGAAATTTCACTTATTTTGGGGCAAAATTGCAGAAATTTCACTTATTTCAGGGAAAAAAAACAGAAATTTTTCTTATTTTTGGGCAAAAAGGCTGAAATTCCTAGTATTTTGTGGCAAAAATGCAGAAATTCCCCTTATTTTGAAGTAAAAAGGCTGAAATTCCCTTTATTTGGGGGCAAAAAGGCAGAAATTTCCCTTATTTTCAGGCAAAATTGCAGAAATTTCACTTATTTCAGAGTAATAAGTCAGAAATTTTCCTTATTTTGGGGCAAAAAATACAGGAATTTTCTTTGTTTTGGGGGAAAAAGACAGAAATTCCACATATTTAGAGGGAAAAAAGCAGAAATTCCCCTTATTTTGGAGCAAAAATGAAGAAATTTCCCTTTTTTATGGCAAAAAGTTATGCATTCTTCTTATTTTCAGGCAAAAAAGCTGAAATTCCCTGTATTTTAAAGCAAAATTGCAGAAATTCCCCTAATTGTGTGGCAAAAAGACAGAAATTCTCCTTTTTTGGGGGCTAAAGACATAAATTCCACTTATTTTGGGAAAAAATTCGAGAAATTTTCCTGATTTTGAGGCAAAATTGCAGAAATTTCAATTATTTTGTGGTAAAATTGCAGAAATTTCACTTATTTCAGAAAAAAGCAGAAATTTTCTTATTTTGGGTCAAATAGGCAGAAATTTCTTTTATTTTGTTCTAAAATTGCAGAAATTTTTCTTATTTTGGGGCAAAGAGGCAGAAATTTCCCATATTTTGCAGCAAAAATGCAGAAATTCCCCTTATTTTGAGGTAAAAAGGCTGAAATTCCCCATATTTGGGGGCAAAAAGGCAGAATTTTCCCTTATTTTTGGGAAAAATTGCAGAAATTTCACTTATTTCAGGGTAATAAGTCAGAAATTTTGTTATTTTGGGGCAAAAAAGACAGAAAAATTTTTTTTGTTTTTGTGGAAAAAGACAGAAATTCCACTTATTTAGCGGCAAAAGCTGAAATTCCCCTTATTTTGGAGCAAAATTGAAGAAATTCCCCTAAATGTGGGGCAAAAAGGCAGAAATTTTCTATAGGTTGGGGAAAAAAGACAGAAATAATCCTTATTTTAGAGAAAAACTCAGAAATTCCACTTATTTTTGGGCAAATATTCAGAAATTTCACTTATTTTGGGGCAAAATTGCAGAAATTTCACTTATTTTGGGGCAAAATTGCAGAAAGTTCACTTGTTTTAGAAAAAAAGCAGAAATTTTCTTATTTGGGGGCAAAAAGGCAAAAATTTCTATTATTTTGATACAAAATTGCAAAAATTTTTCTTATTTTGGGGCAAACAGGCAGAAATTTCCCATATTTTGGGTCAAAAATGCAGAAATTCCCCTTATTTTGAGGTAAAAAGGCTGAATTTCTCCTTATTTGGGGGCAAAAAGGCAGAAATTTCACTTATTTTTGGGCAAAATTGCAGAAATTTCACTTATTTCAGGGAAAAAAGGCAGAAATTTTCCTTATTTTTGGGCAAAAAGGCAGAAATTCCTAATATTTTGTGGCAAAAATGCAGAAATTCCCCATATTTTGAGGTAAAAAGGCTGAAATTCCCCTTATTTGGGGGCAAAAAAGAGATGTTTCCCTTATTTTGGGGCAAAATTGCAGAAATTTCACTTATTTCAGGGTAATAAGTCAGAAATTTTCCTCATTTTGGGGCAAAAAAGACAGAAATTCCCTTTGTTTTGGGGGAAAAAGACAAAAATTCCACTTATTTAGAGGCAAAAGCAGAAATTCCCCTTATTTTGGAGCAAAAATGAAGAAATTTCCCTTTTTTATGGCAAAAAGGTATGCATTCTTCTTATTTTCAGGCAAAAAGGCAGAAATTCCCCATATTTTAAAGAAAATTGTAGAAATTTCCCTAATTGTGGGGCAAAAAGACAGAAATTCTTCTTATTTTGGGGCAAAAGACAGAAATTCTACTTATTTTGGGGCAAAATTCCAGAAATTTCCCTTATTTTGATGCAAAATTGCAGAAATTTCAATTATTTTGGGGCAAAATTGCAGAAATTTCACTTATTTCAGAAAAAAAGCAAAAATTTTCTTATTTTGGGTCAAAAATGCAGAAATTTCCCATATTTTGTGGCAAAAATGCAGAAATTCCCCTTATTTTGAGGTAAAAAGGCTGAATTTCCCCCTATTTGGGGGCAAAAAGGCAGAAATTTCCCTTATTTTGGGGCACAATTGCAGACATTTCACTTATTTCAGGGTAATAAGTCAGAAATTTTCCTTATTGTGGGGCAAAAAAGACAGAAATTCCCTTTGTTTTTGGGGAAAAAGACAAAAATTTCACTTATTTATAGGCAAAAGCAGAAATTCCCCTTATTGTGGAGCAAAAATTAAGAAATTTCCATTTTTTTATGGCAAAAAGGTATGCATTCTTCTTATTTTCAGGCAAAAAGGCAGAAATTCCCCATATTTTAAAGAAAATTGTAGAAATTTCCCTAATTGTGGGGCAAAAAGACAGAAATTCTCCTTATTTTGGGGCAAAAGACAGAAATTCTACTTATTTTGGGGCAAAATTCCAGAAATTTCCCTTATTTTGAGGCAAAATTGCAGAAATTTCACTTATTTCAGAAAAAAAGCAAAAATTTTCTTATTTTGGGTCAAAAATGCAGAAATTTCCCATATTTTGCGGCAAAAATGCAGAAATTCCCCATATTTTGAGGTAAAATGGTGAAATTCCCCTTATTTCGGGGCAAAAAGGCAGAAATTTCCCTTATTTTGGGGCACAATTGCAGACATTTCACTTATTTCAGGGTAATAAGTCAGAAATTTTCCTTATTGTGGGGCAAAAAAGACAGAAATTCCATTTGTTTTTGGGAAAAAGAAAGAAGTTCCACTTATTTAGAGGCAAAAAAGCAGAAATTCCCCTTATTTTGGAGCAAAAATGAAGAAATTTCCCTTTTTTATGGCAAAAAGGTATGCATTCTTCTTATTTTCAGGCAAAAAGGCAGAAATTCCCCGTATTTTAAAGCAAAATTGTAGAAATTTCCCTAATTGTGGGGCAAAAAGACAGAAATTATTTTTATTTTGGGGCAAAAGACAGAAATTCCACTTATTTTGGGGCAAAATTCCAGAAATTTACCTTATTTTGAGGCAAAATTGCAGAAATTTCAATTATTTTGGGGCAAAATTGCAGAAATTTCACTTATTTCAAAAAAAAGCATAAATTTTATTATTTTTGGGCAAAAATGCAGAAATTTCCCATATTTTGCAGCAAAAATGCAGAAATTCCCCTTATTTTGAGGTAAAAAGGCTGAAATTCCCCTTATTTGGGGGCAAAAAGGCAGAATTTTCCCTTATTTTCGGGCAAAATTGCAGAAATTTAAGTTATTTCAGGGAAAAGGCAGAAATTTTTCTTATTTTGTGGCAAAAAGCACAGAAATTCCCTTTGTTTTTGTGGAAAAAGTCAGAAATTCCACTTATTTAGTGGCAAAAAGGCAGAAATTCCCCTTATTTTGGAGCAAAATTGCAGAAATTCCCCTAAATGTGGGGCAAAAAAGCAGAAATTTTCTATATGTTGGGGCAAAAAGACAGAAATTCTCCTTATTTTGGGGCAAAACTAAGAAATTCCACATATTTTGGGGCAAAATTCCAGAAATTTCCTTTATTTTGGGGCAAAATTGCAGAAATTTCACTTATTTTGGGGCAAAATTGCAGAAATTTCACTTATTTCAGGGAAAAGGCAGAAATTTTCCTAATTTTGGGGCAAAAAGGCAGAAATTCCTAATATTTTGTGGCAAAAATGCAGAAATTCCCTTATTTTGAGGTAAAAATGCTGTAATTCCCCTTATTTGGGGGCAAAAAGGCAGAAATTTCCCTTATTTGGGGGCAAAATTGCAGAAATTTCACTTATTTCAGGGTAATAAGTCTGAAATTTTCCTTATTTTGGGGCAAAAATGACAGAAATTCCCTTTGTTTTGTGGGAAAAAGACAGAAATTCCACTTATTTAGAGGCAAAAAAGCAGAAATTCCTCTTATTTTGGAGCAAAAATGAAGAAATTTCCCTTTCTTATGGCAAAAAGGTATGCATTCTTCTTATTTTCAGACAAAAATGCAGAAATTCCCCGTATTTTAAAGCAAAATTGCAAAATTCCCCTAATTGTGGGGCAAAAAGACCGAAATTCTCCTTATTTTGTGGCAAAACTCAGAAATTCCACTTATTTTGGTGCAAAATTGCAGAAATTTCAATTATTTTGGGGCAAAATTGCAGAAATTTCAATTATTTTGGGGCAAAATTGCAGAAATTTAACTTATTCAGAAAAAAAGCAGAAATTTTTTTATTTTGGGGCAAAAAGGCAAAATTTCTTTTATTTTAGTACAAAATTGCAGAAATTTTTCTTATTTTGGGTAAAAAGGCAGAAATTTCCCATATTTTGCGGCAAAAATGAAGAAATTCCCCTTATTTTGAGGTAAAAAGGCTGAAATTCCCCTTATTTGGGGGCAAAAAGGCAGAATATTCCCATATTTTTGGGCAAAATTGCAGAAATTTCACTTATTTCAGGGTAATAAGTCAGAAATTTTCCTTATTTTGGGGCAAAAAAAGCAGAAATTCCCTTTGTTTTGGTAGAAAAAGGCAAAAATACCACTTATTTAGTGGCAAAAAAGCAGAAATTCCCCTTATTTTGGAGCAAAATTGCAGATATTCCCCTAAATGTGGGGCAAAAAGGCAGAAATTCCCTATATGTTGGGGCAAAAAGACAGAAATAATCCAATTTTGGAGCAAAACTTAGAAATTCCACTTATTTTTGGGCAAATATCCAGAAATTTCACTTATTTTGGGGCAAAATTGCAGAAATTTCACTTATTTTGGGACAAAATTGCAAAAATTTCACTTATTTCAGAAAAAAAGCAGAAATTTTCTTATTTGGGGGCAAAAAGGCAAAAATTTTTATTAGTTTTGTACAAAATTGCAGATTTTTTTTTTATTTTGGGGCAAAAAGGCAGAAATTTCCCATATTTTGGGGCAAAAATGCAGAAATTTCTTTTATTTTGAGGTAAAAATTCTGAATTTCCCTTTATTTGGGGGCAAAAAGGCAGAAATTTCACTTATTTTGGGGCTAAATTGCAGAAATTTCACTTATTTCAGGGAAAAAAGGCAAAAATTTTCCTTTTTTAGGCAAAAATGCAGAAATTCCTAATATTTTGTGGCAAAAATGCAGAAATTCCCCTTATTTTGAGGTAAAAGCCTGAAATTCCCCTTATTTGGGGGCAAAAAGGCAGAAATTTCCCTTATTTTGGGGCAAAATTGCAGAAATTTCACTTATTTAAGGGTAATAAGTCAGAAATTTTCCTTATTTTGGGGCAAAAAATACAGAAATTCCCTTTGTTTTGGGGGAAAAAGACAGAAATTCCACTTATTTAGAGGGAAAAAAGCAGTAATTCCCCTTATTTTGGAGCAAATATGAAGAAATTTCCTTTATTTTGAGGTAAAAAGGCTGAAATTCCCCTTATTTGGGGGCAAAAAGGCAGAAATTCCTTGTATTTTGGAGCAAAATTGCAGAAATTCCCCTAATTGTGGGGCAAATAGGCAGAAATTCCCTATATTTTAGGGCAAAAATAAGAAATTTTCCTTATTTTGGGGAAAAACTCAGAAATTCCACTTATTTTGGAAAAAAATTCCAGAAATTTCCCTTACTTTGGGGCAAAATTGTAGAAATTTCACTTATTTTGGGGCAAAATTGCAGAAATTTCACATATTTTAGGGAAAAAAGGCAGAAATTTTCCTTATTTTGAGGCAAAAATGCAGAAATTCCTAATATTTTGTGGCAAAAATGCAGAAATTCCCCTAATTTTGAGGTAAAAAGTCTGAAATTCCCCTTATTTGTGGGCAAAAATGCAGAATTTTCCCTTATTTTGGTGCAAAATTGCAGAAATTTCACTTAATTCAATGTATTAAGTCAGAAATTTTCTTTATTTTGGCCAAAAATACAGAAATTCCCTGTGTTTTGTGGGAAAAAGACAGAAATTCCACTTATTTAGAGGCAAAAATCAGAAATTCCCCTTAATATGGAGCAAAAACGAAGAAATTTCCCTTTTTTATGGCAAAAAGTTATGCATTCTTCTTATTTTCGGGCAAAAAGGCAGAAATTCCCCATATTTTGGAGCAAAATTGCAGAAATTCCCCTAATTGTGAGGTAAAAAGGCAGAAATTGCCTATATGTTGGGGCAAAAAGAGAGAAATTCTCCTTATTTTAAGGCAAAACTCAGAAATTTCACTTATTTTGGGGTAAAATTGCAGAAATTTCACTTATTTCAGGAAAAAAAGCAGAAATTTTCTTATTTTGGGGCAAAAAGACAGAAATTTCTTTTATTTTGGTACAAAATTGCATAAATTTTTCTTATTTTGGGGCAAAAAGGCAGAAATTTCCCTTATTTTGGGGCAAATATGCTGAAATTCCCCTTATTTTGTGGTAAAAAGGCAGAAATTCCTTATATTTGGGGGCAAAAAGGCAAAAATTTCCCTTATTTTGGGGCAAAATTGCAGAAATTTCACTTATTTCAGGGTAATAAGTCAGAAATTTTCTTTATTTTGGGGAAAAAATACAGAAATTCCTTTTATTTTGGGGGAAAAAGACAGAAATCTACTTATTTAGAGGCAAAAAAGCAGAAATTCCCCATATTTTGGAGCAAAATTGCAGAAATTCTCCTAAATGTGGGCAAAAAGACAGAAATTCCCTATATGTTTGGGCAAAAAGACAGAAATTCTTCTTATTTTGGGGCAAAACTCAGAAATTCCACTTATTTTTGAGTAAATTTCAGAAATTTCACATATTTGGGGCAAAATTGCAGAAATTTCACTTATTTTGGGGCAAAATTGCAGAAATTTCACTTATTTCAGAAAAAAAATGCAGAAATTTTCTTATTTGGGGTCAAAAAGGCAGAAATTTCTATTAATTTGCTACAAAATTGCAGAAATTTTTTTTATTTTGGAACAAAAAGGCAGAAATTTCCCATATTTTGGGGCAAAAATGCAGACATTCCCCTTATTTTGAGGTAAAAAGGCTGAAATTCCCTTTTTTTGGGGGCAAAAAGAAAGAAATTTCACTTATTTTCGGGCAAAATTATAGAAATTTCACTTATTTCAGGGAAAAAAGGCAGAAATTTTCCTTATTTTTGGCAAAAAGGCAGAAATTTCTAATATTTTGTGGCAAAAATGCAGAAATTCTCCTTATTTTAAGGTAAAAATGCTGAAATTCCCCTTATTTGGGGGCAAAAAGGCAGAAATTTTTCTTATTTTGGGGCAAAATTGCAGAAATTTCACTTATGTCAGGGTAATAAGTCAGAATTTTTCCTTATTTTGGGGCAAAAAAGACAGAAATTCCCTTTGTTTTAAAGGAAAAAGACAGAAATTCGACTTATTTAGAGGCAAAAAAGCAGAAATTCCCCTTATTTTGGAGCAATAATTAGGAAATTTCCCTTTTTTAAGGCAAAAATGTATTCATTCTTCTTATTTTTGGGCAAAAAGGCAGAAATTCCCCATATTTTGTAGCAAAATTGCAGAAATTCCCCTAATTGTGGGGCAAAAAGGAAGAAATTCCCTATATGTTGGGGCAAAAAGACAGAAATTCTCCTTATTTTGGGGCAAAACTATGAAATTCAACTTATTTTGGGGTAAAATTCCAGAAATTTCCCTTATTTTGGGGCAAAATTGCAGAAATTTCACTTATTTTGGCGCATAATTGCAGAAATTTCACTCATTTAAAAAAAAGGCAAAAATTTTCTTTATTTTGGGGCAAAAACGCAGAAATTCTTAATATTTTGTGGCAAAAATGCAGAAATTCCCCTTATTTTGAGGTAAAAAGGCTGAAATTCCCCTTATTTTGGGTCAAAAAGGCAGAAATTTCCATTATTTTGGGGCAAAATTGCAGAAATTTCACTTATTTCAGGGTAATAAGTCAGAAATTTTCCTTATTTTGGAACAAAAAATACAGGAATTTTCTTCTTTTTGGGGGAAAAAGACAGAAATTCCACTTATTTAGAGGCAAAAAAGCAGAAATTTTCCTTATTTTGGAGCAAAAATGAATAAATTTCCATTTTTTATGTCAAAAAGGTATGCATTCTTCTTATTTTCGGGCAAAAAGGCAAAAATTTCCCTTATTTTGGAGCAAAATTGCAGAAATTCCCCTAATTGTAGGGCAAAAAGGCAGAAATTCTTTATATGTTAGGGCAAATAAAGAAATTCTCCTTATTTTGGGGCAAAACTCAGAAATTCCACTTATTTTGCGCCAAAATTCCAGAAATTTCCCTTATTTTGGGGCAAAGTTGCAGAAATTTCACTTATTTCAGGGAAAAAAGTCAGAAATTTTCTTATTTTGGGGCAAAAATGCAGAAACTCCTAATATTTTGTGGCAAAAATGCAGAAATTCTTCTTATTTTGAGGTAAAAAGGCTGAAATTCCCCTTCTTTGGGGGCAAAAAGGCAGAATTTTCCCTTAATTTGGGGCAAAATTGCAGAAATTCCTCTAATTGTAGGGCAAAAAGGCAGAAATTCCCTATATGTTAGGGCAAAAAGAAGAAATTCTCCTTATTTTGGAGCAAAACTCAGAAATTCCACTTATTTTGGGGCAAAATTGCAGAAATTTCACTTATTTTGGGGCAAAATTGCAGAAATTTCTATTATTTCAGGGAAAAAAAGGCAGATATTTTTCTTATTTTGGGGCAAAAATGCAGAAATTCGTAGTATTTTGTGGCAAAAAGGCAGAAATTCCCTTTATTTTGAGGTAAAAAGGCTGAAATTCCCCCTTATTTGGGGGCAAAAAGGCAGAATTTTCTCTTATTTTGGGGCAAAATTGCAGAAATTTCACTTATTTCAGGGTAATAAGTCAGAAATTTTCCTTATTTTGGGGCAAAAAAACAGAAATTCCCTTTGTTTTTGGGGAAAAAACAGAAATTCCACTTATTTACAGGCAAAAAAGCAGAAATTCCCCTTAATATGGAGCAAAAATGAAGAAATTTCCCTTTTTTATGGCAAAAAGTTATGCACTCTTCCTATTTTCGGGCAAAAAGGCAATAATTCCCCGTATTTTGGAGCAAAATTGCAGAAATTCCCCTAATTGAAGGGCAAAAAGGCAGAAATTCCCTATATGTTAGGGCAAAAAGAAGAAATTCTCTTTATTTTGGGGCAAAACTCAGAAATTCCACTTATTTTGGGGCAAAATTCCAGAAATTTCCCTTATTTAGGGGCAAAATTGCAGAAATTTCACTTATTTCAGAGAAAAAAGGCAGAAATTTTCCTTATTTTGGGGCAAAAATGCAGAAATTCCTAATATTTTGTAGCAAAAATGCAGAAAATCCTTTTATTTTGAGGTAAAAAGGCTGAAATTCCCCTTATTTGGGGGCAAAAAGGCAGAATTTTGCCTTTTTTGGGGCAAAATTGCAGATATTTCACTTATTTCAGGGAAATAAGTCAGAAATTTTCCTGATTTGGGGGCAAAAAAGACAGAAATTCCCTTTGTTTTGGGGGAAAAAGACAGAAATTCCACTTATTTACAGGCAAAAAAGCAGAAATTCTCCTTAATATGGAGCAAAAATGAAGAAATTTTCCTTTTTTATGGCAAAAAGTTATGCATTCTTTTTATTTTCGGGCAAAAAGGCAGAAATTCCCTGTATTTTGGAGCAAAATTGCAGAAATTCCCCTAATTGTTGGGTAAAATGGCAGAAATTCCCTATATGTTGGGGCAAAAAGATAGAAATTCTCCTTATTTTAAGGCAAAACTCAGAATTTTCACTTATTTTGGAGCAAAATTGCAGAAATTTCACTTATTTCAGGAAATAAAGCAGAAATTTTCTTATTTTGGGGCAAAAAGGCAGAAATTTCTTTTATTTTGGTACAAAATTGCAGAAATTTTTCTTATTTTGGGGCAAAAAGGCAGAAATTTTCCTTATTTTGGGGCAAATATGCAGAAATTCCCCTTATTTTGAGGTAAAGAGGCTGAAATTCCCCTTATTTGTGGGCAAAAGGGCAAAATTTCTCTTATTTTGGTTCTAAATTGCAGAAATTTCACTTATTTCATGGTAATAAGCTAGAAATTTTCCTTATTTTGGGGAAAAAATTCAGAAATTTCCTTTGTTTTGTGGGAAAAAGACAGAAATTCCACTTATTTAGAGGCAAAAATGCAGAAATTCTCCTTATTTTGGAGCAAAATTGCAGAAATTCCTCTAATTGTGGGGAAAAAAGGCAGAAATTCCCTATATGTTGGGGCAAAAAGACAGAAATTCTCATTATTTTTGGGCAAAACTCAGAAATTCCACTTATATTTGGGGAAAATTTGAGAAATTTCACATATTTTGGGGCAAAATTGCAGAAATTTCACTTATTTTGGGGCAAAATTGCAGAAATTTCACTTATTTCAGGGTAATAAGTCAGAAATTTTCCTTATTTTGGGGCAAAAAAGACAGAAATTCCCTTTGTTTTGGGGGAAAAAGACAGAAATTCCACTTATTTAGAGGTAAAAAAGCAGAAATGACCCTTATTTTGGAGCAATAATGAAGAAATTTCCCTTTTTTATGGCAAAAAGTTATGCATTCTTCTTATTTTCAGGCAAAAATGCAGATATTCCCTGTATTTTGGAGCAAAATTTAAGAAATTCCCCTAATTGTGGGGCAAAAAGGCATAAATCCCTTTATGTTGGGGCAAAAAGACAGAAATTCTCCTTATTTTGGGGCAAAACTCAGCAATTCCACTTATTTTGGGGCAAAATTCAAGAAATTTCCCTTATTTTGGGGCAAAATTGCAGAAATTTCACTTATTTTGGGGCAAAATTGCAGAAATTTCACTTATTTCAGGGAAAAAAGGCAAAAATTTTACTTATTTTGTGGCAAAAACGCAGAAATTCCTAATATTTTGTGGCAAAAATGCAGAAATTCCCCTTATTTTGAGGTAAAAAGTCTGAAATTCCCCTTATTTTGGGGCAAAAAGTCAGAAATTTCCATTATTTTGGGGCAAAATTGCAGAAATTTCACTTATTTCAGAATAATAAGTGAGAAATTTTCCTTATTTTGGGGCAAAAAAGACTGGAATTCCCTTTGTTTTGGGGGAAAAAGACAGAAATTCCACTTATTTAGAGGCAAAAAAAGAGATATTTACCTTATTTTTGAGCAAAAATGAAGAAATTTCCCTTTTTTATGGCAAAACAGGTATGCATTCTTCTTATTTTCAGGCAAAAAGGCAGAAATTCCCCATATTTTGGAGCAAAATTGCAAAAATTCCCCTAATTTTAGGGCAAAAATGCAGAAATTCCCTATATGTTAGAACAAAAAGAAGAAATTCTCCTTATTTTTGGGCAAAACTAAGAAATTCCACTTATTTTGTGTCAAAATTCCAGAAATTTCCCTTATTTTGGGCAAAATTGCAGAAATTTCACTTATTTTGGGGCAAAATTGCAGAAATTTCACTTATTTCAAGGAAAAAGGCAGAAATTTTCCTTATTTTGGGGCAAAAAGGCAGACATTTCTAATATTTTGTGGCAAAAATGCAGAAATTCCTTTTATTTTGAGGTAAAAAGGCTGAAATTCCCCTTATTTGGGGGCGAAAAGGCAGAATTTTCCCTTATTTTGTGGCAAAATTGCAGAAATTTCACTTATTTCAGGGTAATAAGTCAGAAATTTTCCTTATTTTGGGGTAAAAAGACAGAAATTCCCTTTGTTTTGGGAGAAAAAGACAGAAATTCCACTTATTTAGAAGCAAAAAAGAAAAAATTTCCCTTATTTTGGAGCAAAATTGCAGAAATTCTTCTAATTGTGGGGCAAAAAGGCAGAAATTCCCTATATGTTGGGGCAAAAAGACAGAAATTCTCCTTATTTTAGGGCAAAACTCAGAAATTCCACTTATTTTCGGAAAAAAATTTCAGAAATTTCACATATTTTGGGGCAAAATTGCAGAAATTTCACTTATTTTGGGGCAAAAATACAGAAATTCCCCTTTTTTTAGGTAAAATGGATGAAATTCCCATTATTTGGGGGCAAAAATGTAAGAAATTTCACTTATTTTGTGGCAAAAATGCAGAAATTCCCCTTATTTGGAGGTAAAAAGGCTGAAATTCCCCTGATTTGGGGCAAAAATGCAGAAATTTCCCTTATTTTGGGGCAAAATTGCAGAAATTTCACTTATATCAGGGTAATATGTCAGAAATTTTCCTTATTTTGGGGCAAAAAAGACAGGAATTCCTTTTTTTTTGTGGGAAAAAGACAGAAATTCCACTTATTTAGAGGCAAAAAAGCAGAAATTCCGCTTATTTTGGAGCAATAATGAAGAAATTTCCTTTTTTTATGTCAAAAATGTATGCATTCTTCTTATTTTTGGGCAAAAAAAAATTCCCCATATTTTGTAGCAAAATTGCAGAAATTCCCCTAATTTTGACACAAAAAGGCAGAAATTCCCTATATGTTGGGGCAAAAAGACAGAAATTCTCCTTATTTTGGGGCAAAACTCAGAAATTCCACTTATTTAGGGAAAAATTCCAGAGATTTCCCTTATTTTGGGGCAAAATTGCAGAAATTTCACTTATTTTGGGGCAAAATTTCAGAAATTTCACTTATTTCAGGGAAAAAAGGCAGAAATTTTCCTTATTTTGGGGTAAAAACGCAGAAATTCCTAATATTTTGTGGCAAAAATGCAGAAATTCCCCTTATTTTGAGGTAAAAATGCTAAAATTCCCCTTATTTGGTGGTAAAAAGGCAGAATTTTTATTATTTTGGGGCAAAATTGCAGAAATTTCACTTATTTCAGGGTAATAAGTCAGAAATTTTCCTTATTTTTAGGCAAAAAAGACAGAAATTCCCTTTGTTTTGGGAGAAAAAGACAGAAATTCCACTTATTTAGAGGCAAAAAAGCAGAAATTCCCCTTATTTTGGAGCAATAATGAAGAAATTTCCTTTTTTATGGCAAAAATGTATGCATTCTTCTTATTTTTGGGCAAAAAGGCAGAAATTCCCCATATTTTGTAGCAAAATTGCAGAAATTCCCCTAATTGTGGGGCAAAAAAGCAGAAATTCCCTATATGTTGGGGCGAAATGACAGAAATTCTCCTTATTTTGGGGCAAAACTCAGAAATTCCACTTATTTTGGGGCAAAATTACAGAAATTTCTCTTATTTTGGGGCAAAATTGCAGAAATTTCACTTATTTTGGGGCAAAATTGCAGAAATTTCACTTATTTCAGAGAAAAAGGGCAGAAGTTTTCCTTATTTTGGGGAAAAAAGCAGAAATTCCTAATATTTTTTGGCAAAAATGCAGAAATTCTGCTTATTTTGAGGTAAAAAGTCTAAAATTCCCCTATTTGTGGGCAAAAAGGCAGAATTTTCCCTTATTTTGGGGCAAAATTGCAGAAATTTCACTTATTTCAGGGTAATAAGTCAGAAATTTTCCTTATTTTTGGGCAAAAAAGACAGAAATTCCTTTTATTTTGGGAGGAAAAGACAGAAATTCCACTTATTTAGAGGCAAAAAAGCAGAAATTCCCCTTAATATGGAGCAAAAATTAAGAAATTTCCCCTTTTTATGGCAAAAAGTTATGCATTCTTCTTATTTTCGGGCAAAAAGGCAGAAATTCCCCGTATTTTTGAGCAAAATTGCAGAAATTCCCCTAATTGTGGGGTAAAAAATAAGAAATTCACTATATGTTGGGGCAAAAAGACAGAAATTCTCCTTATTTTAAGGCAAAACTCAGAAATTTCACTTATTTTGGGGCAAAATTGCAGAAATTTCACTTATTTCAGGAAAAAAAGCAGAAATTTTCTTATTTTGGGGCAAAAAGGCAGAAATTTCTTTTATTTTGGTACAAAATTGCAGAAATTTTTTTATTTTGGGGCAAAAAAGCAGAAATTTCCCTTATTTTGGGGCAAATATGCAGAAATTCCCCTTATTTTGAGGGAAAAAGGCTGAAATTCCCCTTATTTCGGGGCAAAAAGGCAGAAATTTCCTTTATTTTGGGGCAAAATTGCAGAAATTTCACTTATTTCAGAGTAATAATTCAGAAATTTTCCTTATTTTGGGGAAGAAATACAGAAATTCCCTTTGTTTTGAGGGAAAAAGACAGAAATTCCACTTATTTAGAGGCAAAAAAGCAGAAATTTTTTTTTTTAATTTTGGGGTAAAATTGCAGAAATTTCACTTATTTTCGGGCAAAATTGCAGAAATTTCACTTATTTCAGAAAAAAGAAATTCACAAATTTTCTTATTTGGAGGCAAAAAGGCAGAAATTTCTATTATTTTGCTACAAAATTGCAGAAATTTTTCTTATTGTGGGGCAAAAAGGCAGAAATTTCCCATATTTTGGGGCAAAAATGCAAAAATTTCCCTTATTTTGGGGCAAAAAGGCAGAAATTCCTAATATTTTGTGACAAAAATGCAGAAATTCCCCTTATTTTGAGGTAAAAAGGCTGCAATTCCCCTTATTTGGGGGCAAAAAGGCAAAAATTTCCCTTATTTTGGGGCAAAATTGCATAAATTTCACTTATTTCAAGGAAAAAAGGCAGAAATTTTTTTTATTTTGGGGCAAAAAAGACAGAAATTCCCTTTGTTTTGGGGGAAAAAGACAAAAATTCCACTTATTTATAGGCAAAAAACAGAAATTCCCCTTATTTTGTAGCAAAAATGAAGAAATTTCCGTTTTTTATGGTAAAAAGGTATGCATTCTTCTTATTTTCGGGCAAAATGCAGAAATTCTTCGTATTTTGGAGCAAATTTGGAGAAATTTCCCTAACTGTGGGGCAAAAAGGCAGATATTCCCTATATGTTAGGGCAAAAAGAAGAAATTCTCCTTATTTTGGGGCAAAACTCAGAAATTCCACTTATTTTGGGGCAAAATTCCAGAAATTTCCTTTATTTTGGGGCAAAATTGCAGAAATTTCATTTATTTTGGGGCAAAATTGCAGAAATTTCACTTATTTAAGGGAAAAAAGGCAGAAATTTTTTTTATTTTGGGGCAAAAAGGCAGAAATTCTTATATTTTGTGGCAAAACTGCAGAAATTCCCCTTATTTTGAGGTAAAAAGGCTGAAATTCCCCTTATTTGGGAGCAAAAAGTAAGAAATTTCCCTTATTTTGGGGCAAAATTGCAGAAATTTCACTTACGTCAGCGTAATAAGTCAGGAATTTCCTTATTTTGGTGCAAAAAAGACAGAAATTCCCTTTGTTTTGGGGGAAAAAGAAAAAATTCCACTTATTTAGAGGCAAAAATGCAGAAATTCCCCTTATTTTGGAGCAAAAATGAAGAAATTTCCCTTTTTTATCGCAAAAAGGTATGCATTCTTCTTATTTTCGGGCAAAAAAGCAGAAATTCCTCGTATTTTGGAGCAAAATTGCAGAAATTCCCCTAATTGTGGGGCAAAAAAGCGGAAATTCCCTATATGTTGGGGCAAAAAGACAGAAATTCTCCTTATTTTGGGGCAAAACTCAGAAATTCCACTTATTTTGGGGCAAAATTGCAGAAATTTTTCTTATTTCAGAAAAAAAGCAGAAATTTTCTTATTTTGGGGCAAAAAGGCAGAAATTTCTTTTATTTTGGTACAAAATTGCAGAAATTTTTCTTATTTTGGGGCAAAAAGGCAGAAATTTCCCTTATTTTGGGCAAAAATTCAGAAATTCCCCTTATTTTGAGGTAAAAAGGCTGAATTTCCCATTATATGGGGGCAAAAAGGCAGAAATTTCTCTTATTTTGGGGCAACATTGCAGAATTTTCACTTATTTCAGGGAAATAAGTCAGAAATTTTCCTTATTTTGGGGCAAAAATGAAGAAATTCCCTTTGTTTTGGGGGAAAAAGACAGAAATTCCACTTATTTAGAGGCAAAAGCAGAAATTCCCCTTATTTTGGAGCAAAATTTCAGAAATTCCCCTAATTGTGGGGCAAAAAGGGAGAAATTCCCTATATGTTGAAGCAAAAAGATAGAAATTCTCCTTATTTTGGGGCAAAACTCAGAAATTCCACTTATTTTGGGGCAAAATTCCAGAAATTTCACTTATTTTGGGGCTAAATTGCAGAAATTTCACATATTTAGGGGCATAATTGCAGAAATTTCACTTATTTCAGAAAAAAAGCAGAAATTTTCTTATTTGGGGGCAAAAAGGCAGAAATTTCTATTATTTTGGAACAAAATTGCAGAAATTTTTCTTATTTTTGGGCAAAAAGGCAGAAATTTCCCATATTTTGTGGCAAAAATACAGAAATTCTTCTTATTTTGAGGTAAAAATGCTGATATTCCTTTTATTTGGGGGCTATAAGGCAGAAATTTCCCTTATTTTGGGGCAAAATTGCAGAAATTTCACTTATTTCTGGGTAATAAGTCAGAAATTTTCCTTATTTTGTGGCAAAAAAGACAGGAATTCCCTTTTTTGGGGGAAAAAGGCAGAAATTCCACTTGTTTAGAGGTAAAATAGCAGAAATTCCCCTTATTTTGGAGCAAAAATGAAGAAATTACCCTTTTTTATGGCAAAAAGGTATGCATTCTTCTTATTTTCGGGCAAAAATGCAGAAATTCCCTATATTTTGGAGCAAAATTGAAGAAATTCGTCTAATTGTAGGGCAAAAAGGCAGAAATTCCCTATATGTTAGGGCAAAACGAAGAAATTCTCTTTATTTTTGGGCAAAACTAAGAAATTCCACTTATTTTGGGGCAAAATTCCAGAATTTTCCCTTATTTTGGGGCAAAATTGCAGAAACTTCACTTATTTTGGGGCAAATTTGCAGAAATTTCACTTATTTGAGGGAAAAAAGGCAGAAATTTTTCTTATTTTGGGACAAAAAGGCAGAAATTCCTAATATTTTGTGGCAAAAATGCAGAAATTCCCCTTATTTTGAGGTAAAAAGATTGAAATTCCTCTTATTTGGGGGCAAAAAGGCAGAATTTTCCCTTATTTTGGGGCAAAATTGCAGACATTTCACATATTTCAGGGTAATAAATCAGAAATTTTCTTTATTTTGAGGAAAAAAAGACAGAAATTCCCTTTGTTTTGGGGGAAAAAGACAGAAATTCCACTTATTTATAGGCAAAAAAGCAGAAATTCCCCTTATTTTGGAACAAAATTGCAGAAATTCCCCTAATTGTGGAACAAAAAGGCAAAAATTCCCTTTATGTTGGGGCAAAAAGACAGAAATTCTTCTTATTTTGGGGCAAAACTCAGAAATTGCACTTACTTTGGGGCAAAATTCCAGAAATTTCCTTTATTTTGGGGCAAAATTGCAGAAATTTAACTTATTTTGGGGCAAAATTGCAGAAATTTCACTTATTTCAGGGAAAAAAGGCAGAAATTTTCCTTATTTTTGTGCAAAAACGCAGAAATTCCTAATATTTTTTGGCCAAAATGCAGAAATTCCCCTTATTTTGTGGTAAAAAGGCTGAAATTCCCCTTATTTGGGGGCAAAAATGCAGAATTTTCTTTATTTTGGGGCAAAATTGCAGAAATTTCACTTATTTCAGGGTAATAAGTCAGAAATTTTCCTTATTTTTGGGCAAAAAAGACAAAAATTCCCTTTGTTTCTGGAGAAAAAGACAGAAATTCCACTTATTTAGAGGCAAAAAAGCAGAAATTCCCCTTAATATGGAGCAAAAATGAAGATATTTCCCTTTTTTATGGAAAAAGTTATGCATTCTTCTTATTTTCGGGCAAAAAGGCAGAAATTCCCCGTATTTTGGAGCAAAATTGCAGAAATTCCTTTAATTGTGGGGTAAAAAAGAAGAAATTCCCTATATGTTGGGGCAAAAAGACAGAAATTCTCCTTATTTTAAGGCAAAACTCTGAAATAATACTTATTTTGGGGCAAAATTGCAGAAATTTCACTTATTTCAGGAAAAAAAGCAGAAATTTTTTTATTTTGGGGCAAAAAGGCAGAAATTTCTGTTATTTTGGTACAAAATTGCAGAATTTTTATATTTTGGGGCAAAAAAGCAGAAATTTCTCTTATTTTGGGGAAAATATGCAGAAATTCCCGTTATTTTGATGTAAAAAGCCTATAATTCCCCTCATTTGGGGGCAGAAAGGCAGAAATTTCCCTTATTTTGGGGCAATATTGCAGAAATTTCACGTATTTAAGGGTAATAAGTCAGAAATTTTCCTTATTTTGGGGAAAAAATAGAGAAATTCCCTTTGTTTTGGGGGAAAAAAAAGAAATTCCACTTATTTAGAGGCAAAAAACAGAAATTCCCTTTATTTTGTAGCATAAATGAAGAAATTTCCCCTTTTTATGGTAAAAAGGTATGCATTCTTCTTATTTTCAGGCAAAATGCAGAACTTCCCCGTATTTTGGAGCAAAATTGCAGAAATTCCCCTAACTGTGGGGCAAAAAGGCAGAAATTCCCTATATGTTAGGGCAAAAAGAAGAAATTCTCCTTATTTTGGGGCAAAACTCAGAAATTCCATTTATTTTGGGGCAAAATTCCAGGAATTCCCCTTATTTTGTGGCAAAAGTGTAGAAATTTCCCCTATTTTGGGGCAAAATTGCAGAAATTTCACTTATTTCAGGGAAAAAGGGCAGAAATTTTCCTTATTTTGGGGCAAAAACGCAGAAATTCCTAATATTTTGTGGCAAAAATGCAGAAATTCCCCTTATTTTGACTTAAAAGGCTTAAATTCCCCTTATTTGGGGTCAAAAAGGCAGAATTTTCCCTTATTTTGGGGCAAAATTGCAGAAATTTCACTTATTTCAGGGTAATAAGTCAGAAATTTTCCTTATTTTGCGGCAAAAAAGACAGAAATTCCCTTTGTTTTGGGGGAAATAGATAAAATTCCACTTATTTAGAGGCAAAAAAGCAGAAATTCCCCTTAATATGGAGCAAAAATGAAGAAATTTCCCTTTTTTATGGCAAAAAGTTATGCATTCTTCTTATTTTCGGGCAAAAAGGCAGAAATTCCCCGTATTTTGGAGCAAATTTGCAGAAATTCCCCTAATTGTGGGGTAAAAAGGCAGAAATTCCCTATATGTTGGGGCAAAAAGACAGAAATTCTTTTTATTTTAAGGCAAAACTCAGAAATTCCAAATATTTTGGGGCAAAATTCCAGAAATTTCCCTTATTTTTGGGCAAAATTGCAGAAATTCCCCTTATTTTGAGGTAAAAATGCTGAAATTCCCATTATTTGGGGGCAAAAATAAAAATTTCAGGAAAAAAAGCAGAAATTTTCTTATTTTGAAGCAAAAAGGCAGAAATTTCTTTTATTTTGGTACAAAATTCCAGAAATTTGTCTTATTTTGGGGCAAAAAGGCAGAAATTTCCCTTATTTTGGGGCAAATATGCCGAAATTCCCCTTATTTTGAGGTAAAAAGGCTGAAATTTCCATTATTTGGGGGCAAAAAGGCAGATATTTCCCTTATTTTGGGGCAAAATTGCAGAAATTTCACTTATTTCAGGGTAATAAGTCAGAAATTTTCCTTATTTTGCGGAAAAATATTTAGTATTTCCCTTGGTTTTGGGGGAAAAAGACAGAAATTTCACTTATTTAGAGGCAAAAAATCAGAAATTCCCCTTATTTTGGAGAAAAATTGCAGAAATTACTCTAAATGTGGGCAAAAACGCAGACATTCCCTATATGTTGGGGCAAATGGACAAAAATTCTCCTTATTTTGGAGCAAAACTCAGAAATTCCACTTATTTTCGGGGAAAATTCCAAAAATTTCACATATTTTGGGGCAAAATTGCAGAAATTTCACATATTTTGGGGCAAAATGGCAGAAATTTCACTTATTACAGAAAAAAAATCAGAAATTTTATTATTTTGGGGCAAAAAGGCAGAAATTTCTTTTATTTTGGTACAAAATAGCAGAAATATTTCTTTTTTGGGGGCAAAAAGCAGAAATTTCCCTTATTTTGGGCAAAAATGCAAAAATTCCCCTTATTTTGAGGTAAAAAGGCTGAAATTCCCATTATTTGGGGGCAAAAAGGAAGAAATTTCCCTTATTTTGGGGCAAAATTGCAGAAAATTCACTTATTTCAGGGTAATAAGTCAGAATTTTTTTTATTTTGGGCCAAAAAAACAGGAATTACCTTTGTTTTGGGAGAAAAAGATAGAAATTCCACTTATTTAGAGGCAATAAAGCAGAAATTCCCCTTATTTTGGAGCAAAATTGCAGAAATTCCCCTAATTATGGGGCAAAAAGGCAGAAATTCCCTATATGTTGGGGCAAAACGATAGAAATTCTCTTTATTTTGGGGCAAAACTCAAAAATTCCACTTCTTTTGGGGCAAAATTTCAGAAATTTCACTTATTTTGGGGGAAAATTGCAGAAATTTCAGTTATTTTGTGGCAAAATTGCAGAAATTTCACTTATTTCAGAAAAAAGGAGAAATTTTATTATTTGGGGACAAAAAGGCAGAAATTTCTATTATTTTGGTACAAAATTGCAGAAATTTTTCTTATTTTGGGGCAAAAAAATATATATTTCTCATATTTTGTGGCAAAAATACAGAAATCCCCCTTATTTTGAGGTAAAAAGGCTGAAATTCCTCTTATTTAAGGGCAAAAAGGCAGAAATTTCCTTTATTTTGGGGCAAAATTGCAGAAATTTCACTTGTTTCAGGGTAATAAGTCAGAAAATTTCCTTATTTTGGGGCAAAAAAGACACAAATTCCCTTTGTTTTTGAGGAAAAAAACAGAAATTCCACTTGTTCAGAGGCAAAGAAGCAGAAATTCCCCTTATTTTGGTTCAAAACTCAGAAATTCCTCTTATTTTGGGGCAAAATTCCAGAAATTTCCCTTATTTTGGGGCAAAATTGCAGAAATTTTATTTATTTTGGGGCAAAATTGCAGAAATTTCACTTATTTCAGGGTAAAAAGGCAGAAATTTTTTTTATTTTGTGGCAAAAAGGTAGAAATTCTTATATTTTGTGGCAAAACTGCAGAAATTCCCCTTATTTTGAGGTAAAAAGCCTGAAATTCCCATTATTTGGGGCAAAAAGGCAGAAATTTCCCTTATTTTGGGGCGAAATTGCAGAAATTTCACTTACTTCAGCGTAATAAGTCAGAAATTTCCTTATTTTGGTGCAAAAAAGACAGAAATTCCCTTTGTTTTGGGGGAAAAATAAAAAATTCCACTTATTTAGAGGCAAAAAAGCAGAAATTCCCCTTATTTTGGAGCAAAAATGAAGAAATTTCCCATTTTTTTATTGCAAAAAGGTATGCATTCTTCTTATTTTCAGGCAAAAAGGCAGAAATTTCTTGTATTTTGGAGCAAAATTGCAGAAATTCCCCTAATTGTGGGGCAAAAAGGCAGAAATTTTCTATATGTTGGGGCAAAAAGACAGAAATTCTCCTTATTTTAGTGCAAAACTCAGAAATTCCACTTATTTTCGGGGAAAATTCCAGAAAATCCCCATATTTTGGAGCAAAATTGCAGAAATTCCCCTAATTGTTGGGCATAAAGGCAGAAATTCCCTATATGTTGGGGCAAAAAGACAGAAATTCTCGTTATTTTTGGGCAAAACTCAGAAATTCCACTTATTTTGGGGCAAAATTCCAGAAATTTCCCTTATTTGGGGGCAAAATTGCAGAAATTTCACTTATTTCAGGGTAATAAGTCAGAAATTTTCCTTATTTTTGGGCAAAAAATACAGAAATTCCCTTTCTTTTGGGGGAAAAAGACTGAAATTCCACATTTTTAGAGGCAAAAAAGCAGAAATTCCCCTTATTTTGGAGCAAAAAAGAAGATATTTCTTTTTTTTGTGGCAAAAGGTATTCATTCTTCTTATATTCAGGCTAAAAAGCAGAAATTCCCCGTATTTTGTAGCAAAATTGCAGAAATTCCACTAATTGTGAAGCAAAAAGGCAGTAATTCCCTATATGTTAGGGCAAAAAGACAGAAATTCTCCTTATTTTGGGGCAAAACTCAGAAATTCCACTTATTTTGGGGCAAAATTCCAGAAATTTCCTTATTTTTGGGGCAAAATTGCAGAAATTTCACTTATTTTTTGGCAAAATTGCAGAAATTTCACTTATTTCAGAAAAAAAGAGAAATTTTCTTATTTTGGGGCAAAAAGGCAGAAATTTCTTTTATTTTGGTAAAAAATTGCAGAAATTTTTTTATTTTGGGGCAAAAAGGCAGAAATTTCCCTTATTTTGGGGCAAAATTGCAGAAATTTCACTTATTTCAGGGTAATAAGTCAGAAATTTTCCTTATTTTTGGGCTAAAAAGACAGAAATTCCCTTTCTTTTGGGGGAAAAAGACTGAAATTCCACATTTTTAGAGGCAAAAAAGCAGAAATTCCCCTTATTTTGGAGCAAAAAAGAAGAAATTTCTTTTTTTTGTGGCAAAAGGTATTCATTCTTCTTATATTCAGGCTAAAAAGCAGAAATTCCCCGTATTTTGTAGCAAAATTGCAGAAATTCCACTAATTGTGAAGCAAAAATGCAGTAATTCCCTATATGTTAGGGCAAAAGGACAGAAATTCTCCTTATTTTGGGGCAAAACTCAGAAATTCCACTTATTTTGGGGCAAAATTGCAGAAATTTCACTTATTTTGGGGCAAAATTGCAGAAATTTCACTTATTTCAGGGAAAAAAAGCAGAATTTTTTTTTTATTTTGGGGCAAAAAGGCAGAAATTCCTAATATTTTGTGGCAAAAATGCAGAAATTCCCATTATTTTGAGCTAAAAAGGATGAAATTCCCTTATTTGGGGGCAAATAGGCAGAAATTTCCCTTATTTTGGAGCAAAATTGCAGAAATTTCACTTATTTCAGTGTAATATGTAAGAATTTTTCCTTATTTTGTGGCAAACAAGACAGAAATTTCCTTTTTTGGGGGAAAAAGACAGAAATTCCACTTATTTAGAGGCAAAAAAGCAGAAATTCCCCTTATTTTGGAGCAAAATGAAGAAATTTCCATTTTTTATGGTAAAAAGGTATGCATTCTTCTCATTTTCGGGCAAAAGCAGAAATTCCCCGTATTTTGGAGCGAATTTGGGAAAATTTTCCTAACTGTGGGGCAAAAAGGCAGATATTCCCTATATGTTAGGGCAAAAAGAAGAATTTCTTTTTATTTTGAGGCAAAACTCAGAAATTCCACATATTTTGGGGCAAAATTCCAGAAATTTCCCTTATTTTGGGGCAAAATTGCAGAAATTTTTTTTATTTTGGGGCAAAATTGCAGAAATTTCATTTATTTCAGGGAAAAAAGGCAGAAATTTTCTTTATTTTGTGGCAAAAAGGCAGAAATTCCTAATATTTTGTTGCAAAAATGCAGAAATTCCCCTTATTTTGAGGTAAAAAGGCCGAAATTCTCCTTATTTGGGGGAAAAAGGCAGAATTTTCCCTTACTTTGGGGCAAAATTGCAGAAATTTCACTTATTTCAGGGTAGTAAGTCAGAAATTTTCCTTATTTTGTGGCAAAAAAGACAGAAATTCCCTTTGTTTTGGGGGAAAAGACAGAAATTCAACTTATTTAGAGGCAAAAATGCAGAAATTCCCCTTAATATGGAGCAAAAATGAAGAAATTTCCCTTTTTTATGGCAAAAAGTTCTGCATTCTTCTTATTTTCGGGCAAAAAGGCAAAAATTCCCCCTATTTTAAAGCAAAATTGCAGAAATTCCCCTAATTGTGGGGTAAAAAGGCAGAAATTCCCTATATGTTGGGGCAAAAAGACAGAAATTCTTTTTATTTTAAGGCAAAACTCAGAAATTTCCCTTATTTTGGGGCAAAATTGCAGAAATTTCACTTATTTTGGGGCAAAAACGCAGAAATTCCTAATATTTTGTGGCAAAAATGCAGAAATTCCCCTTATTTTGAGGTAAAAAGGCTGAAATTCCCCTTATTTGGCGGCAAAAAGGCAGAATTTTCCTTATTTTGGGGCAAAATTGCAGAAATTTCACTTATTTCAGGGTAATAAGTCAGAAATTTACTTTATTTTTGGGCAAAAAAGACAGAAATTCCCTTTGTTTTGGGAAAAAAGACAGAAATTCCACTTATTTAGAGGCAAAAAAGCAGAAATTCCCCTAATTTGGGAGCAATAATGAAGAAATTTCCTTTTTTTATGGCAAAAATGTATGCATTCTTCTTATTTTTGGGCAAAAAGACAGAAATTCCCCATATTTTGTAGCAAAATTGCAGAAATTCCCCTAATTGTGGGGCAAAAAAGCAGAAATTCCCTATATGTTGGGTTAAATGACAGAAATTTTCCTTATTTTGGGGCAAAACTCAGAAATTCCACTTATTTTGGGGCAAAATTCCAGAAATTTCTTTTATTTTGGGGCAAAATTGCAGAAATTTCACTGTTTTTAGGGCAAAATTGCAGAAATTTCACTTATTTCAGGGAAAAAGGGCAGAAATTTTCCTTATTTTGGGGCAAAAT
This sequence comes from Micromys minutus, assembly GCF_963924665.1. NCBI lineage: Eukaryota > Metazoa > Chordata > Mammalia > Rodentia > Muridae > Micromys > Micromys minutus. Next base: position 5,849,951 of record NW_027667467.1, on the reverse strand, counting down.
CGCAGAAATTCCTAATATTTTGTGGCAAAAATGCAGAAATTCCCCTTATTTTGAGGAAAAAGTCTAAAATTCCCCCTATTTGTGGGCAAAAAGGCAGAATTTTCCCTTATTTTGGGGCAAAATTGCAGAAATTTTACTTATTTCAGGGTAATAAGTCAGAAATTTTCCTTATTTTTGGGCAAAAAAGGCAAAAATTCCCTTTGTTTTTGGAGAAAAAGACAGAAATTCCACTTATTTAGAGGCAAAAAAGCAGAAATTCCCCTTAATATGGAGCAAAAATGAAGATATTTCCCTTTTTTATGGAAAAAGTTATGCATTCTTCTTATTTTCGGGCAAAAAGGCAGAAATTCCCCGTATTTTGGAGCAAAATTGCAGAAATTCCTTTAATTGTGGGGTAAAAAAGAAGAAATTCCCTATATGTTGGGGCAAAAAGACAGAAATTCTCCTTATTTTAAGGCAAAACTCAGAAATTTCACTTATTTTGGGGCAAAATTGCAGAAATTTCACTTATTTCAGGAAAAAAAGCAGAAATTTTCATATTTTGGGGCAAAAAGGCAGAAATTTCTGTTATTTTGGTACAAAATTGCAGAATTTTTATATTTTGGGGCAAAAAAGCAGAAATTTCTCTTATTTTGGGGAAAATATGCAGAAATTCCCCTTATTTTGATGTAAAAAGGCTGAAATTCCCCTTATTTGGGGGCAGAAAGGCAGAAATTTCCCTTATTTTGGGGCAATATTGCAGAAATTTCACGTATTTAAGGGTAATAAGTCAGAAATTTTCCTTATTTTGGGGAAAAAATACAGAAATTCTTTTTGTTTTGGGGGAAAATACAGAAATTCCACTTATTTAGAGGCAAAAAACTGAAATTCCCTTTATTTTGTAGCATAAATAAAGAAATTTCCCTTTTTTATGGTAAAAAGGTATGCATTCTTCTTATTTTCAGGCAAAATGCAGAACTTCCCCGTATTTTGGAGCAAAATAGCAGAAATCCCCCTAACTGTGGGGCAAAGAGGCAGAAATTCCGTATATGTTAGGGCAAAAAGAAGAAATTCTCATTATTTTGGGGCAAAACTCAGAAATTCCACTTATTTTCGGGGAAAATTCCAGAAATTTCACATATTTTGGGGCAAAATTGCAGAAATTTCACTTATTTTGGGGCAAAATTGCAGAAATTTCACTTATTAAAGAAAAAAAAGCAGAAATTTTATTATTTTGGGGCAGAAAGGCAGAAATTTCTTTTATTTTGGTACAAAATTGCAGAATTTTTTTTATTTTGGGGCAAAAAGGCAGAAATTTCCCTTATTTTGGGCAAAAATGCAGAAATTCCCTTTCTTTTGAGGTAAAAAAGCTGAAATTCCCATCATTTGGGGGCAAAAAGGAAGAAATTTTTTTTATTTTGGGGCAAAATTGCAGAAATTTCACTTATTTCAGGGTAATAAGTCAGAATTTTTTTTTATTTTGGGCCAAAAAAACAGGAATTACCTTTGTTTTGGGGGAAAAAGATAGAAATTCCACTTATTTAGAGGCAAAAAAGCAGAAATTCCCCTTATTTTGGAGCAAAATTGCAGAAATTCCCCTAATTGTGGGGCAAAAATGCAGAAATTCCCTGTATGTTGGGGCAAAAAGATAAAAATTCTCATTATTTTCGGGCAAAACTCAGAAATTCCACTTATTTTGGGGCAAAATTCCAGAAATTTCACTTATTTTGGGGTAAAATTGCAGAAATTTCACTTCTTTCAGAAAAAAAGCAGAAATTTTCTTTTTTGAGGGCAAAAAGGCAGAAATTTCTATTATTTTGGTACAAAATTGCAAAAATTTATCTTATTTTGAAGCAAAAAAGAATATATTTCCCATATTTTGTGGCAAAAATACAGAAATTCCCCTTATTTTGAGGTAAAAAGGCTGAAATTCCTCTTATTTGGGAGCAAAGAGGCAGAAATTTCCTTTATTTTGGGGCAAAATTGCAGAAATTTCACTTATTTCATGGTAATAAGTCAGAAATTTTCTTTATTTTGGGGCAAAAAAGACAGAAATTCCCTTTGTTTTGCAGGAAAAAAACAGAAATTCCACTTGTTTAGAGGCAAAAAAGCAGAAATTCCCCTTATTTTGGAGCAAAAATGAAGAAATTTTTCTTTTTTTTATGGCAAAAAGGTATGCATTCTTCTTATTTTTGGGCAAAAAGACAGAAATTCCCCATATTTTGTACAAAATTGCAGAAATTCCCCTAATTGTGGGGCAAAAAAGCAGAAATTCCCTATATGTTGGGTTGAAATGACAGAAATTCTCCTTATTTTGTGGCAAAACTCAGAAATTCCACTTATTTTGGGGCAAAATTCCAGAAATTTATCTTATTTTGGGGCAAAATTGCAGAAATTTCACTTATTTTGGGGCAAAATTGCAGAAATTTCACTTATTTCAGGGAAAAAGGGCAGAAATTTTCCTTATTTTGGGGCAAAATCGCAGAAATTCCTAATATTTTGTGGCAAAAATGCAGAAATTCCCCTTATTTTGAGGAAAAAGTCTGAAATTCCCCTTATTTGTGGGCAAAAAGGCATAATTTTCCCTTATTTTGGGGCAAAATTGCAGAAATTTTACTTATTTCAGGATAATAAGTCAGAAATTTTCCTTATTTTTGGGCAAAAAAGACAGAAATTCCCTTTGTTTTGGGAGAAAAAGACAGAAAATTCACATATTTAGAGGCAAAAAAGCAGAAATTCCCCTTAATATGGAGCAAAAATGAAGAAATTTCCCTTTTTTTATGGCAAAAAATTATGCATTCTTCTTATTTTCGGGCAAAAAGGCAGAAATTCCCCGTATTTTGGAGCAAAATTGCAGAAATTCCCCTAATTGTGGGGTAATAAAGAAGAAATTCCCTATATGTTGGGGCAAAAAGACAGAAATTCTCCTTATTTTAAGGCAAAACTCAGAAATTTCACTTATTTGGGTCAAAATTGCAGAAATTTCACTTATTTCAGGAAAAAAAAGCAGAAATTTTCATATTTTGGGGCAAAAAGGCAGAAATTTCTTTTATTTTGGTACAAAATTGCAGAAATTTTTTTTTATTTTGGGGCAAAAGAGCAGAAATTTCCCTTATTTTGGGGCAAATATGCAGAAATTCCCCTTATTTTGAGGTAAAAAGGCTGAAATTCCCCTTATTTCGGGGCAAAAAGGCAGAAATTTCCTTTATTTTGGGGCAAAATTGCAGAAATCTCACTTATTTCAGTGTAATAATTCAGAAATTTTCGTTATTTTGGGGAAAAAATACAGAAATTCTCTTTGTTTTGGGGGAAAACACAGAAATTCCACTTATTTAGAGGCAAAAAAGCAGAAATTTTTTTTATTTTGGGACAAAATTGCAGAAATTTCACTTATTTTGGGGCAAAATTGCAGAAATTTCACTTATTTCAGAAAAAAATGCAGAAATTTTCTTATTTGGAGGCAAAAAGGCAGAAATTTCTATTATTTTGCTACAAAATTGCAGAAATTTTTCTTATCGTGGGGCAAAAAGGCAGAAATTTCCCATATTTTGGGGCAAAAATGCAGAAATTCCCCTTATTTTGAGGTAAAAAGCCTGAAATTCCCCTTATTTGGGGGCAAAAAGGAAGAAATTTCACTTATTTTTGGGCAAAATTGCAGAAATTTCACTTATTTCAGGGCAAAAAGGCAGAAATTTTCCTTATATTGGGGCAAAAAGGCAGAAATTCCTAATATTTTGTGGCAAAAATGCAGAAATTCCCCTTATTTTGAGGTAAAAAGGCTGCAATTCCCCTTATTTGGGGGCAAAATTGCATAAATTTCACTTATTTCAGGGAAAAAAGGCCGAAATTTTCCTTATTTTGGGGCAAAAAAGACAGAAATTCCCTTTGTTTTGGGGGAAAAAGACAAAAATTCCACTTATATAGAGGCAAAAAAGAGAAATTTCCCTTATTTTGTAGCAAAAATGAAGAAATTTCCCATTTTTATGGTAAGAAGGTATGCATTCTTCTTATTTTCGGGCAAAATGCAGAAATTCCCTGTATTTTGAAGCAAATTTGGAGAAATTTCCCTAACTGTGGGGCAAAAAGGCAGATATTACCTATATGTTAGGGCAAAAAGAAGAAATTCTCCTTATTTTGGGGCAAAACTCAGAAATTCCACTTATTTTGGGGCAAAATTCCAGAAATTTCCCTTATTTTGGGGCAAAATTGCAGAAATTTCCTTTATTTTGGGGCAAAATTGCAGAAATTTCACTTATTTCAGGAAAAAAAGGCAGAAATTTTCCTTATTTTGGGGCAAAAAGGCAGAAATTCTTAATATTTTGTCGCAAAAATGCAGAAATTCCCCTTATTTTGAGGTAAAAAGGCTGAAATTCTCCTTATTTGGGTGCAAAAAGGCAGAATTTTCCCTTACTTTGGGGCAAAATTGCAGAAATTTTTCTTATTTTGGGGCAAAAATGCAGTAATTTCCCATATTTTTGGGCAAAATGCAGAAATTCCCTTTATATTAAGGTAAAAAGGCTGAAATTCTCCTTATTTGGGGGCAAAAAGGCAGAAATTCCCTATATGTTGGGTGCAAAAAGATAGAAATTCTCCTTATTTTGGGGCAAAACTCAGAAATTCCACTAATTTTGGGGTAAAATTCCAGAAATTTCACTTATTTTGGGGCAAAATTGCAGAAATTTCACTTATTTTGGGGCAAAATTGCAGAAATTTTTCTTATTTTGAAGCAAAAATGCAGTAATTTCTCATATTTTGGGGCAAAATGCAGAAATTCCCTTTATATTGTGGTAAAAAGGCTGAAATTCTCCTTATTTGGGGGCAAAAAGGCAAAATTTTCCATTATTTTGGGGCAAAATTGCAGAAATTTCACTTATTTCAGGGTAATAAGTCAGAAATTTTCTTATTTTGCGGCAAAAAAGACAGAAATTCCCTTTGTTTTGGGGGAAAAAGACAGAAATTTTACTTATTTAGAGGCAAAAAAGCAGAAATTCCCTATAATATGGAGCAAAAATTAAGAAATTTCCCTTTTTTATGGCAAAAAGTTATGCATTCTTCTTATTTTCGGGCAAAAAGGCAGAAATTCCCTGTATTTTGTAGCAAAATTGCAGAAATTCCCCTAATTGTGGGGCAAAAAGGCAGAAATTCTCTATATGTTGGGCAAAAAGACAGATGTTCTCCTTATTTTGGGGCAAAACTCAGAAATTCCACTTATTTTGGGGCAAAATTCCAAAAATTTCCCTTATTTTGGGGCAAAATTGCAGAAATTTCACTTATTTTGGGGCAAAATTTCAGAAATTTCATTTATTTCAGGGAAAAAAGAAAGAAATTTTCCTTATTTTGGGGCAAAAAGGCAGAAATTCCTAATATTTTGTGGCAAAAATGCAAAAAATCTTTTTATTTTGAGGTAAAAAGGCTGAAATTCCCTTTATTTGGGGGCAAAAAGGCAGAAATTTCCCTTATTTTGAAGCAAAATTGCAGAAATTTGACTTATTTCAGTGTAATAAGTCAGAATTTTTCCTTATTTTGGGGCAAACAATACAGAAATTCCCTCTTTTTGGGGAAAATGACAGAAATTCCACTTATTTACAGGCAAAAAAGCAGAAATTCCCCTTATTTTGGAGAAAATGAAGAAATTTCCATTTTTTATGGCACAAAGGTATGCATTTTCTTTATTTTCGGGCAAAAATGCAGAAATTCCCCGTATTTTGGAGCAAAATTGCAGAAATTCCCCTAATTGTGGGGCAAAAAGGCAGAAATTCCCTATATGTTAAGGCAAAAAGACTGAAATTTTCCTTATTTTGGGGCAAAAGTCAGAAATTCCACTTATTTTAGGGCAAAATTCCAGAAATTTCCCTTGTTTTGGGGCAAAATTGCAGAAATTTCAGTTATTTTGGGGCAAAATTGCAGAAAATTTACTTATTTCAGAAAAAAAGAGAAATTTTCTAATTTTGGGTAAAAAAGGCAGAAATTTCTTTTATTTTGGTACAAAATTGCAGAAATTTTTCTTATTTTGGGGCAAAAAGATAGTAATTTTCCATATTTTGGGCAAAAATGCAGAAATTCCCTTTATATTGAGGTAAAAAGGCTGAAATTCCCCTTATTTGGGGGCAAAAAGGCAGAATTTTTCCTTATTTTGGGGCAAAATTGCAGAAATTTCACATATTTCAGGGTAATAAGTCAGAATTTTTCCTTATTTTGCTGCAAAAAAGACAGAAATTTCCTTTGTTTTGGGGGAAAAAGACAGAAATTCCACTTATTTAGAGGCAAAAAAGCAGAAATTCACCTAATTATGGAGCAAAATTAAGAAATTTCCCTTTTTTATGGCAAAAAGTTATGCATTCTTCTTATTTCCTAGCAAAAATGCAGAAATTCCCCGTATTTTGGAGCAAAATTGCATAAATTCCCCTAATTGTGGGGTAAAATGGCAAAAATTCCCTATATGTTGGGGCAAAAAGACAGAAATTCTTTTTATTTTAAGGCAAAAGTCAGAAATTTCACTTATTTTGGAGAAAAATTGCAGAAATTTCACTTATTTCAGGAAAAAAAGCAGAAATATTCTTATTTTGGGGCAAAAAGGCAAAAATTTTTTTTATTTTGGTACAAAATTGCAGAAATTTTTCTTATTTTGGGGCAAAAAGGCAGAAATTTCCCTTATTTTGGGGCAACTATGCAGAAATTCCCTTTATTTTGAGGTAAAAAGGCTGAAATTTCCATTATTTGGGGGCAAAAAGGCAGAAATTTCCCTTATTTTGGGGCAAAATTGCAGAAATTTCACTTATTTCCGGGTAATAAGTCAGAAATTTTCCTTATTTTGGGGAAAAAAATACAAAAATTCCCTTTGTTTTGGGGGAAAAATACAGAAATTTCACTTATTTAGAGGCAAAAAAGTTGAAATTCCCCTAATTTTGGAGCAAAATTGCAGAAATTCCCCTAAATGTGGGCAAAAAAGCAGAAATTCCCTATATGTTGGGGCAAAAGTCAGAAATTCTCATTATTTTGGGGCAAAACTCAGAAATTCCACTTATTTTCAGGGAAAATTGCAGAAATTTCACATATTTTGGGGCAAAATTGCAGAAATTTCACTTATTTTGGGGCATAATTGCAGAAATTTCACTTATTACAGAAAAAAAAGCAGAAATTTTAATATTTTGGGGCAGAAAGGCAGAAATTTCTTTTATTTTGGTACAAAATTGCAGAAATTTTTTTTATTTTGGGGCAAAAAGGCAGAAATTTCCCTTATTTTGGGCAAAAATGCAGAAATTCCCCTTCTTTTGAGGTAAAAAGGCTGAAATTCCCATCATTTGGGGGCAAAAAGGAAGAAATTTTTTTTATTTTGGAGCAAATTTGCAGAAATTTCACTTATTTCAGGGTAATAAGTCAGAATTTTTTTTTATTTTGGGCCAAAAAACAGGAATTACCTTTGTTTTGGGGGAAAAAGATAGAAATTCCACTTATTTAGAGGCAAAAAAGCAGAAATTCCCCTTATTTTGGAGCAAAATTGCAGAAATTCCCCTAATTGTGGGGCAAAAAGGCAGAAATTCCCTGTATGTTGGGGCAAAAAGATAGAAATTCTCCTTATTTTGGGGCAAAACTCAGAAATTCCACTTATTTTGGGGCAAAATTTCAGAAATTTCACTTATTTTGGGGCAAAATTGCAGAAATTTCACTTCTTTGAAAAAAAGAAGAAATTTTCTTTTTTGAGGGCAAAAAGGCAGAAATTTCTATTATTTTGGTACAAAATTGCAAAAATTTATCTTATTTTGGAGCAAAAAAGAATATATTTCCCATATTTTGTGGCAAAAATACAGAAATTCCCCTTATTTTGAGGTAAAAAGGCTGAAATTCCTCTTATTTGGCGGCAAAGAGGCAGAAATTTTCTTTATTTTGGGGCAAAATTGCAGAAATTTCACTTATTTCATGGTAATAAGTCAGAAATTTTCTTTATTTTGGGGCAAAAAAGACAGAAATTCCCTTTGTTTTGGAGGAAAAAAACAGAAATTCCACTTGTTTAGAGGCAAAAAAGCAGAAATTCCCCATATTTTGGAGCAAAAATGAAGAAATTTTTCTTTTTTTTATGGCAAAAAGGTATGCATTCTTCTTATTTTTGGGGAAAAAGGCAGAAATTCTCCGTATTTTGGAGCAAAATTGCAGAAATTTCCCTAATTGTAGGGCAAAAAGGCAGAAATTCCCTATATGTTGGGCAAAAAGACAGAAATTCTCTTTATTTTGGTGCAAAACTCAGAAATTCCACTTATTTTGGGGCAAAATTTCAGAAATTTCCCTTATTTTGGGACAAAATTGCAGAAATTTCATTTATTTTGGGGCAAAATTGCAGAAATTTCACTTATTTCAGAGAAAAAGGGCAGAAATTTTCCTTATTTTGGGGCAAAAAGGCAGAAAATCTTATATTTTGTGGCAAAACTGCAGAAATTCCCCTTATTTTGAGGTAAAAAGGCTGACATTTCCCTTATTCGGGAGCAAAAAGTAAGAAATTTCCCTTATTTTGGGGCAAAATTGCAGAAATTTCACTTACTTCAGCGTAATAAGTCAGAAATTTCCTTATTTTGGTGCAAAAAAAAACAGAAATTCCCTTTGTTTTGGGGGAAAAAGAAAAAATTCCACTTATTTAGAGGCAAAAATGCAGAAATTCCCCTTATTTTGGAGCAAAAATGAAAAAAATTTCCCTTTTTTATCGCAAAAAGGTATGCATTCTTCTTATTTTCGGGCAAAAAGGCAGAAATTACTCGTATTTTGGAGCAAAATTGCAGAAATTAACCTAATTGTGGGGCAAAAATGCGGAAATTCCCTATATGTTGGGGCAAAAAGACAAAAATTCTCTTTATTTTGGGGAAAAACTCAGAAATTCCACTTATTTTGGGGCAAAATTCCAGAAATTTCCCTTATTTTGGGGCAAAATTGCAGAAATTTCACTTATTTTGGGGCAAAATTGCAGAAATTTCACTTATTTCAGGGAAAAAAGAAAGAAATTTTCCTTATTTTCGGGCAAAAAGGCAGAAATTCCTAATATTTTGTGGCAAAAATGCAAAAAATCTTTTTATTTTGAGGTAAAAAGGCTGAAATTCCCTTTATTTGGGGGCAAAAAGGCAGAAATTTCCCTTATTTTGGGGCAAAATTGCAGAAATTTCACTTATTTCAGGGTAATAAGTCAGAATTATTTCTTATTTTGGGGCAAACAAGACAGAAATTCCCTCTTTTTGGGGAAAAAGACAGAAATTCCACTTATTTAGAGGCAAAAAAGCAGAAATACCCCTTATTTTCTAGCAAAATGAAGAAATTTACATTTTTTATGGCACAAAGGTATGCATTCTTTTTATTTTCGGGCAAAAAGGCAGAAATTCCCCGTATTTTGGAGCAACATTGCAGAAATTCCCCTAATTGTGTGGCAAAAATGCAGAAATTAATTATATGTTAAGGCAAAAAGACAGAAATTTTTCTTATTTTGGGGATAAACTCAGAAATTCCACTTATTTTGGGGCAAAATTCCAGAAATTTCCCTTGTTTTGGGGCAAAATTGCAGAAATTTCAGTTATTTTGGGGCAAAATTGCAGAAATTTCACTTATTTCAGAAAAAAAGAGAAATTTTCTTATTTTGGGTCAAAAAGGCAGAAATTTCTTTTATTTTTGTACAAAATTGCAGAAATTTTTCTTATTTTGGGGCAAAAAGGCAGTAATTTCCCATATTTTGGCCAAAAATGCAAAAATTCCCTTTATATTGAGGTAAAAAGGCTGAAATTCCCCTTATTTGGGGGCAAAAAGGCAGAAATTTCCCTTATTTTGAAGCAAAATTGCAGAAATTTCACTTATTTCAGGGAAAAGGCGGAAATTTTCCTTATTTTGGGGCAAAAAGGCAGAAATTCCCCTTATTTTGAGGTAAAAAGGCTAAAATTCCCCTTATTTGGGGGCAAAAAGGCAGAAATTTCACTTATTTTTGGGCAAAATTGCAAAAATTTTCTTATATTGGGGCAAAAAGGCAGAAATTTCTTTTATTTTGGTACAAAATTGCAGAAATTTTTCTTATTTTGGGGCAAAAAGGCAGAAATTTCCCATATTTTGGGGCAAAAATGCAGAAATTCCCCTTATTTTTAGGTAAAAATGCTGAAATTCCTTTTATTTGGGGGCAAAAAGGCTGAAATTTCCTTTATTTTGAGGCAAAATTCAGAAATTTCACTTATTTAATGGTAATAAGTCAGAAATTTTCCTTATTTTGGGGCAAAAAATACAGAAATTCCCTTTGTTTTGGAGGAAAAACAGAAATTCCACTTGTTTAGAGGCAAAAAAGCAGAAATTCTCCTTATTTTGGAGCAAAAATGAAGAAATTTTCCTTTTTTATGGCAAAAAGGTATGCATTCTTCTTATTTTTAGGGAAAAAGGGCAGAAATTCCCCGTATATTGGAGCAAAATTGCAGAAATTTTCCTAATTGTGAGGCAAAAAGGCAGAAATTCCCTATATGTTGGGCAAAAAGACAGAAATTCTCCTTATTTTGGTGCAAAACTCAGAAATTCCACTTATTTTGGGGCAGAATTCCAGAAATTTCCTTTATTTTGGGGCAAAATTGCAGAAATTTCATTTATTTTGGGGCAAAATTGCAGAAATTTCACTTATTTAAAGGAAAAAAGGCAGAAATTTTCCTTATTTTCGGGCAAAAAGGCAGAAATTCTTATATTTTGTGGCAAAACTGCAGAAATTCCTCTTATTTTGTGGTAAAAAGGCTGAAATTCCCCTTATTTGAAAGCAAAAAGTAAGAAATTTCCCTTATTTTGGGGCAAAATTGCAGAAATTTCACTTACTTCAGCGTAATAAGTCAGAAATTTCCTTATTTTGGTGCAAAAAAGACAGAAATTCCCTTTGTTTTGGGGGAAAAAGAAAAAATTCCACTTATTTAGAGGCAAAAATGCAGAAATTCCCCTTATTTTGGAGCAAAAATGAAGAAATTTCCCTTTTTTTATCGCAAAATGTATGCATTCTTCTTATTTTCGGGCAAAAAGGCAGAAATTCCTCGTATTTTTGAGCAAAATTGCAGAAATTCCCCTAATTGTGGGGCAAAAAGGCGGAAATTCCCTATATGTTGGGGCCAAAAGACAGAAATTCTCTTTTTTTTGGGGCAAAACTCAGAAATTCCACTTATTTTGGGGCAAAATTGCAGAGATTTTACTTATTTCAGAAAAAAAGCATAAATTTTCTTATTTTGGGGCAAAAAGGCAGAAATTTCTTTTATTTTGGGAAAAATTGCAGAAATTTTTCTTATTTTGGGGCAAAAAGGCAGAAATTTCCCTTATTTTGGGCAAAAATTCAGAAATTCCCCTTATTTTGAGGTAAAAAGGCTGAATTTCCCATTATTTGGGGGTAAAAAGGCAGAAATTTCCCTTATTTTGGGGCAACATTGCAGAAATTTCACTTATTTCAGGGAAATAAGTCAGAAATTTTCCTTATTTTGGGGCAAAAATGATGAAATTCCCTTTGTTTTGGGGGAAAAAGACAGAAATTCCACTTATTTAGAGGCAAAAGCAGAAATTCCCCTTATTTTGGAGCAAAATTGCAGAAATTCTTCTAATTGTGGGGCCAAAACGGAGAAATTCCCTATATGTTGAAGCAAAAAGATAGAAATTCTCCTTATTTTGGGGCAAAACTCAGAAATTCCACTTATTTTGGGGCAAAATTCCAGAAATTTCACTTATTTTGGTGCAAAATTGCAGAAATTTCACATATTTAGGGGCATAATTGCAGAAATTTCACTTATTTCAGAAAAAAAGCAGAAATTTTCTTATTTGGGGGCAAAAAGGCAGAAATTTCTATTATTTTAGTACAAAATTGCAGAAATTTTTCTTATTTTTGGGCAAAAAGGCAGAAATTTACCATATTTTGTGGCAAAAATACAGAAATCCTCTTATTTTGAGGTAAAAAGGCTGATATTCCTTTTATTTGGGGGCTATAAGGCAGAAATTTCCATTATTTTGGGGCAAAATTGCAGAAATTTCACTTATTTCAGGGTAATAAGTCAGAAATTTTCCTTATTTTGTGGCAAAAAAGACAGGAATTCCCTTTGTTTTGGGGGAAAAAACAGAAATTCCACTTGTTTAGAGGTAAAATAGCAGAAATTCCCCTTATTTTGGAGCAAAAATGAAGAAATTACCCTTTTTTTATGGCAAAAAGATATGCATTCTTCCTATTTTCGAGCAAAAAGGCAGAAATTCCCCATATTTTGGAGCAAAATTGCAGAAATTCCCCTAATTGTATGGCAAAAATGCAGAAATTCCCTATATGTTAGGGCAAAACGAAGATATTCTCCTTATTTTTGGGCAAAACTAAGAAATTCCACTTATTTTGGGGCAAAATTCCAGAAATTTCCCTTATTTTGGGGCAAAATTGCAGAAATTTCACTTATTTTGGGGCAAAATTGCAGAAATTTTACTTATTTCAGGGAAAAAAGGCAGAAATTTTCCTTATTTTGGGGCAAAAAGGCAGAAATTCCTAATATTTTGTGGCAAAAATGCAGAAATTCCCCTTATTTTGAGGTAAAAAGATTGAAATTCCCCTTATTTGGCGGCAAAAGGCAGAATTTTCCCTTATTTTGGGGCACAATTGCAGACATTTCACTTATTTCAGGGTAATAAGTCAGAAATTTTCTTTATTTTTGGGAAAAAAAGACAGAAATTCCTTTTGTTTTGGGGAAAAAAGACAGAAATTCCACTTATTTATAGGCAAAAAAGCAGAAATTCCCCTTATTTTGGAACAAAATTGCAGAAATTCCCCTAATTGTGGGGCATAAAGGCAGAAATTACCTATATGTTGGGGCAAAAAGACAGAAATTCTCTTTATTTTGTGGCAAAACTCAGAAATTCCACTTATTTTGGGGCAAAATTCCAGAAATTTCCTTTATTTTGGGGCAAAATTGCAGAAATTTAACTTATTTTGGGGCAAAATAGCAGAAATTTCACTTGTTTCAGGGAAAAAAGGCAGATATTTTCCTTATTTTGGGGCAAATACGCAGAAATTCCTAATATTTTTTGGCAAAAATGCAGAAATTCCTTTTATTTTGTGGTAAAAAGCCTGAAATTCCACTTATTTGGGGGAAAAATGCAGAATTTTCTTTATTTTGGGGCAAAATTGCAGAAATTTCACTTATTTCAGGTTAATAAGTCAGAAATTTTCCTTATTTTTGGGCAAAAAAGACAGAAATTCCCTTTGTTTTTGGAGAAAAAGACAGAAATTCCACTTATTTAGAGGCAAAAAAGCAGAAATTCCCCTTAATATGGAGCAAAAATGAAGATATTTCCCTTTTTTATGGAAAAAGTTATGCATTCTTCTTATTTTCGGGCAAAAAGGCAGAAATTCCCCGTATTTTGGAGCAAAATTGCAGAAATTCCTTTAATTGTGGGGTAAAAAAGAAGAAATTCCCTATATGTTGGGGCAAAAAGACAGAAATTCTCCTTGTTTTAAGGCAAAACTCAGAAATTTCACTTATTTTGGGTCAAAATTGCAGAAATTTCACTTATTTCAGGAAAAAAGCATAAATTTTCTTATTTGGGTACAAAAAGGCAGAAATTTCTATTATTTTGGTACAAAATTGCAGAAATTTTTCTTATTTTGGGGCAAAAAAAATATGTTTCTCATATTTTGTGGCAAAAATACAGTAATCCCCCTTATTTTGAGGTAAAAAGGCTGAAATTCCTCTTATTTGAGGGCAAAAAGGCAGAAATTTCCTTTATTGTGGGGCAAAATTGCAGAAATTTCAATTATTTCAGGGTAATAAGTCAGAAAATTTCCTTATTTTTGGGCAAAAAAGACAGAAATTCCTTTAGTTTTTGAGGAAAAAAACAGAAATTCCACTTGTTCAGAGGCAAAAAAGCAGAAATTCCCCTTATTTTGGTTCAAAACTCAGAAATTCCACTTATTTTGGGGCAAAATTCCAGAAATTTCCCTTATTTTGGGGCAAAATTGAGGAAATTTTATTTATTTTGGGGCAAAATTGCAGAAATTTCACTTATTTCAGGGAGAAAAGGCAGAAATTTTCCTTATTTTGTGGCAAAAAGGTAGAAATTCTTATATTTTGTGGCAAAACTGCAGAAATTCCCCTTATTTTGAGGTAAAAAGGCTGAAATTCCCCTTATTTGGGGGAAAAAAGGCAGAAATTTCCCTTATTTTGGGGCAAAATTGCAGAAATTTCACATACTTCAGCGTAATAAGTCAGAAATTTCCTTATTTTGGTGCAAAAAAGACAGAAATTCCCTTTATTTTGGGGGAAAAATAAAAAATTCCACTTATTTAGAGGCAAAAAGAAGAAATTCCCCTTATTTTGGAGTAAAAATGAAGAAATTTCCCTTTTTTTATTGCAAAAAGGTATGCATTCTTCTTATTTTCAGGCAAAAAGGCAGAAATTCCTTGTATTTTGGAGCAAAATTGCAGAAATTCCCCTAATTGTGGGGCAAAAAGGCAGAAATTCCCTATATGTTGGGGCAAAAAGACAGAAATTCTCCTTATTTTAGGGCAAAACTCAGAAATTCCACTTATTTTCGGGGAAAATTCCAGAAAATCCCCATATTTTGGAGCAAAATTGCAGAAATTCCCCTAATTATTGGGCATTAAGGCAGAAATTCCCTATATGTTGGGGCAAAAAGACAGAAATTCTCGTTATTTTTGGGCAAAACTCAGAAATTCCACTTATTTTGTGGCAAAATTCCAGAAATTTCCCTTATTTTGGGGCAAAAAGGCAGAAATTTCTTTTATTTTGGTACAAAATTGCAGAAATATTTCTTTTTTTGGGGCAAAAAGGCAGAAATTTCCCTTATTTTGGGCAAAAATGCAAAAATTCCCCTTATTTTGAGGAAAAAAGGCTGAAATTCCCATTATTTGGGGAAAAAAGGAAGAAATTTCTCTTATTTTGGGGCAAAATTGCAGAAATTTCACTTATTTCAGGGTAATAAGTCAGAATTTTTTTTTATTTTGGGCCAAAAAAACAGGAATTACCTTTGTTTTGGGAGAAAAAGATAGAAATTCCACTTATTTAGAGGCAATAAAGCAGAAATTCCCCTTATTTTAGAGCAAAATTGCAGAAATTCCCCTAATTGTGGGGCAAAAAGGCAGAAATTCCCTATATGTTGGGGCAAAAAGATAGAAATTCTCTTTATTTTGGGGCAAAACTCAAAAATTCCACTTCTTTTGGGGCAAAATTTCAGAAATTTCACTTATTTTGGGGCAAAATTGCAGAAATTTCACTTATTTTGGGGCAAAATTGCAGAAATTTCACTTATTTCAGAAAAAAAGCAGAAATTTTCTTATTTGGGGACAAAAAGGCAGAAATTTCTATTATTTTGGTACAAAATTGCAGAAATTTTTCTTATTTTGGGGCAAAAAATATATATTTCTCATATTTTGTGGCAAAAATACAGAAATCCCCCTTATTTTGAGGTAAAAAGGCTGAAATTCCTCTTATTTGAGGGCAAAAAGGCAGAAATTTCCTTTATTGTGGGGCAAAATTGCAGAAATTTCACTTATGTCAGGGTAATAAGTCAGAAAATTTCCTTATTTTGGGGCAAAAAAGACAGAAATTCCCTTTGTTTTTGAGGAAAAAAACAGAAATTCCACTTGTTCATAGGCAAAAAAGCAGAAATTCCCCTTATTTTGGTTCAAAACTCAGAATTTCCACTTATTTTGGGGCAAAATTCCAGAAATTTCCCTTATTTTGGGGCAAAATTGAAGAAGTTTTATTTATTTTGGGGCAAAATTGCAGAAATTTCACTTATTTCAGGGAAAAAAGGCAGAAATTTCCCTTATTTTGTGGCAAAAAGGTAGAAATTCTTATATTTTGTGGCAAAACTGCAGAAATTTTCCTTATTTTGAGGTAAAAAGGCTGAAATTCCCATTATTTGGGGCAAAAGGCAGAAATTTCCCTTATTTTGGGGCGAAATTGCAGAAATTTCACTTACTTCAGCGTAATAAGTCAGAAATTTCCTTATTTTGGTGCAAAAAAGACAGAAATTCCCTTTGTTTTGGGGGAAAAATAAAAAATTCCACTTATTTAGAGGCAAAAAAGCAGAAATTCCCCTTATTTTGGAGCAAAAATGAAGAAATTTCCCTTTTTTTATTGCAAAAAGGTATGCATTCTTCTTATTTTCAGGCAAAAAGGCAGAAATTCCTTGCATTTTGGAGCAAAATTGCAGAAATTCCACTAATTGTGGGGCAAAAAGGCAGAAATTCCCTATATGTTGGGGCAAAAAGACAGAAATTCTCCTTATTTTAGGGCAAAACTCAGAAATTCCACTTATTTTCGGGGAAAATTCCAGAAAATCCCCATATTTTGGAGCAAAATTGCAGAAATTCCCCTAATTGTTGGGCATAAAGGCAGAAATTCCCTATATGTTGGGGCAAAAAGACAGAAATTCTCGTTATTTTTGCGCAAAACTCAGAAATTCCACTTATTTTGGGGCAAAATTCCAGAAATTTCCCTTATTTGGGGGCAAAATTGCAGAAATTTCACTTATTTTTGGGCAAAATTGCAGAAATTTCACTTATTTCAGAAAAAAAGAGAAATTATCTTATTTTGGGGCAAAAAGGCAGAAATTTCTTTTATTTTGGTACAAAATTGCAGAAATTTTTCTTATTTTGGGGCAAAAAGGCAGAAATTTCCCTTATTTTGGGGCAAAATTGCAGAAATTTCACTTATTTCAGGGTAATAAGTCAGAAATTTTCCTTATTTTTGGGCAAAAAAGACAGAAATTCCTTTTGTTTTTGAGGAAAATACCAGAAATTCCACTTGTTCAGAGGCAAAAAAGCAGAAATTCCCCTTATTTTGGTTCAAAACTCAGAAATTCCACTTATTTTGGGGCAAAATTCCAGAAATTTCCCTTATTTTGGGGCAAAATTGCAGAAATTTTATTTATTTTGGGGCAAAATTGCCGAAATTTCACTTATTTCAGGGAAAAAAGGCAGAAATTTTCCTTATTTTGTGGCAAAAAGGTAGAAATTCTTATATTTTGTGGCAAAACTGCAGATATTCCCCTTATTTTGAGGTAAAAAGGCTGAAATTCCCTTTATTTGGGGGCAAAAAGGCAGAAATTTCCCTTATTTTGGGGCAAAATAGCAGAAATTTCACTTACTTCAGCGTAATAAGTCAGAAATTTCCTTATTTAGGTGCAAAAAAGACAGAAATTCCCTTTATTTTGGGGGAAAAATAAAAAATTCCATTATTTAGAGGCAAAAAAGAAGAAATTCCCCTTATTTTGGAGTAAAAATGAAGAAATTTCCTTTTTTTTATTGCAAAAAGATATGCATTCTTCTTATTTTCAGGCAAAAAGGCAGAAATTCCTTGTATTTTGGAGCAAAATTGCAGAAATTCCCTTAATTGTGGGGCAAAAAGGCAGAAATTCCCTATATGTTGGGGCAAAAAGACAGAAATTCTCCTTATTTTAGGGCAAAACTCAGAAATTCCACTTATTTTCAGGGAAAATTCCAGAAAATCCCCATATTTTGGAGCAAAATTGCAGAAATTCCCCTAATTATTGGGCATTAAGGCAGAAATTCCCTATATGTTGGGGCACAAAGACAGAAATTCTCGTTATTTTTGGGCAAAACTCAGAAATTCCACTTATTTTGGGGCAAAATTCCAGAAATTTCCCTTATTTGGGGGCAAAATTGCAGAAATTTCACTTATTTTTGGGCAAAATTGCAGAAATTTCACTTATTTCAGAAAAAAAGAGAAATTTTCTTATTTTGGGGCAAAAAGGCAGAAATTTCTTTTATTTTGGTACAAAATTGCAGAAATTTTTCTTATTTTGGGGCAAAAAGGCAGAAATTTACCTTATTTTGGGGCAAAATTGCAGAAATTTCACTTATTTCAGGGTAATAATTCAGAAATTTTCCTTATTTTTGGGCAAAAAAGACAGAAATTCTTTTAGTTTTTGAGGAAAAAAACAGAAATTCCACTTGTTCAGAGGCAAAAAAGCAGAAATTTCCCTTATTTTGGTTCAAAACTCAGAAATTCCACTTATTTTGGGGCAAAATTCCAGAAATTTCCCTTATTTTGGGGCAAAATTGCAGAAATTTTATTTATTTTGGGGCAAAATTGCAGAAATTTCACTTATTTCAGGGAGAAAAGGCAGAAATTTTCCTTATTTTGTGGCAAAAAGGTAGAAATTCTTATATTTTGTGGCAAAACTGCAGAAATTCCCCTTATTTTGAGGTAAAAAGGCTGAAATTCCCCTTATTTGGGGGAAAAAAGGCAGAAATTTCCCTTATTTTGGGGCAAAATTGCAGAAATTTCACATACTTCAGCGTAATAAGTCAGAAATTTCCTTATTTTGGTGCAAAAAAGACAGAAATTCCCTTTATTTTGGGGGAAAAATAAAAAATTCCACTTATTTAGAGGCAAAAAAGAAGAAATTCCCCTTATTTTGGAGTAAAAATGAAGAAATTTCCCTTTTTTTATTGCAAAAAGGTATGCATTCTTCTTATTTTCAGGCAAAAAGGCAGAAATTCCTTGTATTTTGGAGCAAAATTGCAGAAATTCCCCTAATTGTGGGTCAAAAAGGCAGAAATTCCCTATATGTTGAGGCAAAAAGACAGAAATTCTCCTTATTTTAGGGCAAAACTCAGAAATTCCACTTATTTTCGGGGAAAATTCCAGAAAATCCCCATATTTTGGAGCAAAATTGCAGAAATTCCCCTAATTATTGGGCATTAAGGCAGAAATTCCCTATATGTTGGGGCAAAAAGACAGAAATTCTCATTATTTTTGGGCAAAACTCAGAAATTCCACTTATTTTGTGGCAAAATTCCAGAAATATCCCTTATTTTGGGGCAAAAAGGCAGAAATTTCTTTTATTTTGGTACAAAATTGCAGAAATATTTCTTTTTTGGGGGCAAAAATGCAGAAATTTCCCTTATTTTGGGTAAAAATGCCAAAATTCCCCTTATTTTGAGGAAAAAAGGCTGAAATTCCCATTATTTGGGGGCAAAAAGGAAGAAATTTCCCTTATTTTGGGGCAAAATTGCAGAATTTTCACTTATTTCAGGGTAATAAGTCAGAATTTTTTTTTATTTTGGGCCAAAAAAACAGGAATTACCTTTGTTTTGGGAGAAAAAGATAGAAATTCCACTTATTTAGAGGCAATAAAGCAGAAATTCCCATTATTTTAGAGCAAAATTGCAGAAATTCCTCTAATTGTGGGGCAAAAAGGCAGAAATTCCCTATATGTTGGGGCAAAAAGATAGAAATTCTCTTTATTTTGGGGCAAAACTCAAAAATTCCACTTCTTTTGGGGCAAAATTTCAGAAATTTCACTTATTTTGGGGCAAAATTGCAGAAATTTCACTTATTTTGCGGCAAAATTGCAGAAATTTCACTTATTTCAGAAAAAAAGCAGAAATTTTCTTATTTGGGGACAAAAAGGCAGAAATTTCTATTATTTTGGTACAAAATTGCAGAAATTTTTCTTATTTTGGGGCAAAAAAATATATATTTCTCATATTTTGTGGCAAAAATACAGAAATCCCCCTTATTTTGAGGTAAAAAGGCTGAAATTCCTCTTATTTGAGGGCAAAAAGGCAGAAATTTCCTTTATTGTGGGGCAAAATTGCAGAAATTTCACTTATGTCAGGGTAATAAGTCAGAAAATTTCCTTATTTTGGGGCAAAAAAGACAGAAATTCCCTTTGTTTTTGAGGAAAAAAACAGAAATTCCACTTGCTCATAGGCAAAAAAGCAGAAATTCCCCTTATTTTGGTTCAAAACTCAGAATTTCCACTTATTTTGGGGCAAAATTCCAGAAATTTCCCTTATTTTGGGGCAAAATTGAAGAAATTTTATTTATTTTGGGGCAAAATTGCAGAAATTTCACTTATTTCAGGGAAAAAAAGGCAGAAATTTCCCTTATTTTGTGGCAAAAAGGTAGAAATTCTTATATTTTGTGGCAAAACTGAAGAAATTCCCCTTATTTTGAGGTAAAAAGGCTGAAATTCCCATTATTTGGGGCAAAAGGCAGAAATTTCCCTTATTTTGGGGCGAAATTGCAGAAATTTCACTTACTTCAGCGTAATAAGTCAGAAATTTCCTTATTTTGGTGCAAAAAAGACAGAAATTCCCTTTGTTTTGGGGGAAAAATAAAAAATTCCACTTATTTAGAGGCAAAAAAGCAGAAATTCCCCTTATTTTGGAGCAAAAATGAAGAAATTTCTCTTTTTTTATTGCAAAAAGATATGCATTCTTCTTATTTTCAGGCAAAAAGGCAGAAATTCCTTGTATTTTGGAGCAAAATTGCAGAAATTCCCTTAATTGTGGGGCAAAAAGGCAGAAATTCCCTATATGTTGGGGCAAAAAGACAGAAATTCTCCTTATTTTAGGGCAAAACTCAGAAATTCCACTTATTTTCAGGGAAAATTCCAGAAAATCCCCATATTTTGGAGCAAAATTGCAGAAATTCCCCTAATTATTGGGCATTAAGGCAGAAATTCCCTATATGTTGGGGCACAAAGACAGAAATTCTCGTTATTTTTGGGCAAAACTCAGAAATTCCACTTATTTTGGGGCAAAATTCCAGAAATTTCCCTTATTTGGGGGCAAAATTGCAGAAATTTCACTTATTTTAGGCAAAATTTCAGAAATTTCACTTATTTCAGAAAAAAAGAGAAATTTTCTTATTTTGGGGCAAAAAGGCAGAAATTTCTTTTATTTTGGTACAAAATTGCAGAAATTTTTCTTATTTTGGGGCAAAAAGGCAGAAATTTCCCTTATTTTGGGGCAAAATTGCAGAAATTTCACTTATTTCAGGGTAATAATTCAGAAATTTTCCTTATTTTTGGGCAAAAAAGACAGAAATTCCTTTAGTTTTTGAGGAAAAAAACAGAAATTCCACTTGTTCAGAGGCAAAAAAGCAGAAATTTCCCTTATTTTGGTTCAAAACTCAGAAATTCCACTTATTTTGGGGCAAAATTCCAGAAATTTCCCTTATTTTGGGGCAAAATTGCAGAAATTTTATTTATTTTGGGGCAAAATTGTAGAAATTTCACTTATTTCAGGGTGAAAAGGCAGAAATTTTCCTTATTTTGGTGCAAAAAAAAACAGAAATTCCCTTTGTTTTGGGGGAAAAATAAAAAATTCCACTTATTTAGAGGCAAAAAGAAAGAAATTCCCCTTATTTTGGAGTAAAAATGAAGAAATTTCCCTTTTTTTTATTGCAAAAGTTATGCATTCTTCTTATTTTCAGGCAAAAAGGCAGAAATTCCTTGTATTTTGGAGCAAAATTGCAGAAATTCCCCTAATTGTGGGGCAAAAAGGCAGAAATTCCCTATATGTTGGGGCAAAAAGACAGAAATTCTCCTTATTTTAGGGCAAAACTCAGAAATTCCACTTATTTTCGGGGAAAATTCCAGAAAATCCCCATATTTTGGAGCAAAATTGCAGAAATTCCCCTAATTATTGGGCATTAAGGCAGAAATTCCCTATATGTTGGGGCAAAAAGACAGAAATTCTCGTTATTTTTGGGCAAAACTCAGAAATTCCACTTATTTTGTGGCAAAATTCCAGAAATATCCCTTATTTTGGGGCAAAAAGGCAGAAATTTCTTTTATTTTGGTACAAAATTGCAGAAATATTTCTTTTTTGGGGGCAAAAATGCAGAAATTTCTTTTATTTTGGGTAAAAATGCCAAAATTCCCCTTATTTTGAGGAAAAAAGGCTGAAATTCCCATTATTTGGGGGCAAAAAGGAAGAAATTTCCCTTATTTTGGGGCAAAATTGCAGAATTTTCACTTATTTCAGGGTAATAAGTCAGAATTTTTTTTTATTTTGGGCCAAAAAAACAGGAATTACCTTTGTTTTGGGAGAAAAAGATAGAAATTCCACTTATTTAGAGGCAATAAAGCAGAAATTCCCCTTATTTTAGAGCAAAATTGCAGAAATTCCTCTAATTGTGGGGCAAAAAGGCAGAAATTCCCTATATGTTGGGGCAAAAAGATAGAAATTCTCTTTATTTTGGGGCAAAACTCAAAAATTCCACTTCTTTTGGGGCAAAATTTCAGAAATTTCACTTATTTTGGGGCAAAATTGCAGAAATTTCACTTATTTTGCGGCAAAATTGCAGAAATTTCACTTATTTCAGAAAAAAAGCAGAAATTTTCTTATTTGGGGACAAAAAGGCAGAAATTTCTATTATTTTGGTACAAAATTGCAGAAATTTTTCTTATTTTGGGGCAAAAAAATATATATTTCTCATATTTTGTGGCAAAAATACAGAAATCCCCCTTATTTTGAGGTAAAAAGGCTGAAATTCCTCTTATTTGAGGGCAAAAAGGCAGAAATTTCCTTTATTGTGGGGCAAAATTGCAGAAATTTCACTTATGTCAGGGTAATAAGTCAGAAAATTTCCTTATTTTGGGGCAAAAAAAACAGAAATTCCCTTTGTTTTTGAGGAAAAAAACAGAAATTCCACTTGCTCATAGGCAAAAAAGCAGAAATTCCCCTTATTTTGGTTCAAAACTCAGAATTTCCACTTATTTTGGGGCAAAATTCCAGAAATTTCCCTTATTTTGGGGCAAAATTGAAGAAATTTTATTTATTTTGGGGCAAAATTGCAGAAATTTCACTTATTTCAGGGAAAAAAAGGCAGAAATTTCCCTTATTTTGTGGCAAAAAGGTAGAAATTCTTATATTTTGTGGCAAAACTGAAGAAATTCCCCTTATTTTGAGGTAAAAAGGCTGAAATTCCCATTATTTGGGGCAAAAGGC
This sequence comes from Micromys minutus, assembly GCF_963924665.1. NCBI lineage: Eukaryota > Metazoa > Chordata > Mammalia > Rodentia > Muridae > Micromys > Micromys minutus. The sequence goes on along the minus strand of NW_027667467.1, from coordinate 5,827,234 downwards.
AGAAATTTCCCTTATTTTGGGGCGAAATTGCAGAAATTTCACTTACTTCAGCGTAATAAGTCAGAAATTTCCTTATTTTGGTGCAAAAAAGACAGAAATTCCCTTTGTTTTGGGGGAAAAATAAAAAATTCCACTTATTTAGAGGCAAAAAAGCAGAAATTCCCCTTATTTTGGAGCAAAAATGAAGAAATTTCCCTTTTTTTTTATTGCAAAAAGATATGCATTCTTCTTATTTTCAGGCAAAAAGGCAGAAATTCCTTGTATTTTGGAGCAAAATTGCAGAAATTCCCTTAATTGTGGGACAAAAAGGCAGAAATTCCCTATATGTTGGGGCAAAAAGACAGAAATTCTCCTTATTTTAGGGCAAAACTCAGAAATTCCACTTATTTTCAGGGAAAATTCCAGAAAATCCCCATATTTTGGAGCAAAATTGCAGAAATTCCCCTAATTATTGGGCATTAAGGCAGAAATTCCCTATATGTTGGGGCACAAAGACAGAAATTCTCGTTATTTTTGGGCAAAACTCAGAAATTCCACTTATTTTGGGGCAAAATTCCAGAAATTTCCCTTATTTGGGGGCAAAATTGCAGAAATTTCACTTATTTTTGGGCAAAATTGCAGAAATTTCACTTATTTCAGAAAAAAAGAGAAATTTTCTTATTTTGGGGCAAAAAGGCAGAAATTTCTTTTATTTTGGTACAAAATTGCAGAAATTTTTCTTATTTTGGGGCAAAAAGGCAGAAATTTCCCTTATTTTGGGGCAAAATTGCAGAAATTTCACTTATTTCAGGGTAATAATTCAGAAATTTTCCTTATTTTTGGGCAAAAAAGACAGAAATTCCTTTAGTTTTTGAGGAAAAAAACAGAAATTCCACTTGTTCAGAGGCAAAAAAGCAGAAATTTCCCTTATTTTGGTTCAAAACTCAGAAATTCCACTTATTTTGGGGCAAAATTCCAGAAATTTCCCTTATTTTGGGGCAAAATTGCAGAAATTTTATTTATTTTGGGGCAAAATTGCAGAAATTTCACTTATTTCAGGGAGAAAAGGCAGAAATTTTCCTTATTTTGTGGCAAAAAGGTAGAAATTCTTATATTTTGTGGCAAAACTGCAGAAATTCCCCTTATTTTGAGGTAAAAAGGCTGAAATTCCCCTTATTTGGGGGAAAAAAGGCAGAAATTTCCCTTATTTTGGGGCAAAATTGCAGAAATTTCACATACTTCAGCGTAATAAGTCAGAAATTTCCTTATTTTGGTGCAAAAAAGACAGAAATTCCCTTTATTTTGGGGGAAAAATAAAAAATTCCACTTATTTAGAGGCAAAAAAGAAGAAATTCCCCTTATTTTGGAGTAAAAATGAAGAAATTTCCCTTTTTTTATTGCAAAAAGGTATGCATTCTTCTTATTTTCAGGCAAAAAGGCAGAAATTCCTTGTATTTTGGAGCAAAATTGCAGAAATTCCCCTAATTGTGGGGCAAAAAGGCAGAAATTCCCTATATGTTGGGGCAAAAAGACAGAAATTCTCCTTATTTTAGGGCAAAACTCAGAAATTCCACTTATTTTCGGGGAAAATTCCAGAAAATCCCCATATTTTGGAGCAAAATTGCAGAAATTCCCCTAATTATTGGGCATTAAGGCAGAAATTCCCTATATGTTGGGGCAAAAAGACAGAAATTCTCGTTATTTTTGGGCAAAACTCAGAAATTCCACTTATTTTGTGGCAAAATTCCAGAAATATCCCTTATTTTGGAGCAAAAAGGCAGAAATTTCTTTTATTTTGGTACAAAATTGCAGAAATATTTCTTTTTTTGGGGCAAAAATGCAGAAATTTCCCTTATTTTGGGAAAAAATGCAAAAATTCCCCTTATTTTGAGGAAAAAAGTCTGAAATTCCCATTATTTGGGGGCAAAAAGGAAGAAATTTCCCTTATTTTGGGGCAAAATTGCAGAATTTTCACTTATTTCAGGGTAATAAGTCAGAATTTTTTTTTATTTTGGGCCAAAAAAACAGGAATTACCTTTGTTTTGGGAGAAAAAGATAGAAATTCCACTTATTTAGAGGCAATAAAGCAGAAATTCCCCTTATTTTAGAGCAAAATTGCAGAAATTCCCCTAATTGTGGGGCAAAAAGGCAGAAATTCCCTATATGTTGGGGCAAAAAGATAGAAATTCTCTTTATTTTGGGGCAAAACTCAAAAATTCCACTTCTTTTGGGGCAAAATTTCAGAAATTTCACTTATTTTGGGGCAAAATTGCAGAAATTTCACTTATTTTGGGGCAAAATTGCAGAAATTTCACTTATTTCAGAAAAAAAGCAGAAATTTTCTTATTTGGGGACAAAAAGGCAGAAATTTCTATTATTTTGGTACAAAATTGCAGAAATTTTTCTTATTTTGGGGCAAAAAAATATATATTTCTCATATTTTGTGGCAAAAATACAGAAATCCCCCTTATTTTGAGGTAAAAAGGCTGAAATTCCTCTTATTTGAGGGCAAAAAGGCAGAAATTTCCTTTATTGTGGGGCAAAATTGCAGAAATTTCACTTATGTCAGGGTAATAAGTCAGAAAATTTCCTTATTTTGGGGCAAAAAAGACAGAAATTCCCTTTGTTTTTGAGGAAAAAAACAGAAATTCCACTTGTTCATAGGCAAAAAAGCAGAAATTCCCCTTATTTTGGTTCAAAACTCAGAATTTCCACTTATTTTGGGGCAAAATTCCAGAAATTTCTTTTATTTTGGGGCAAAATTGAAGAAATTTTATTTATTTTGGGGCAAAATTGCAGAAATTTCACTTATTTCAGGGAAAAAAGGCAGAAATTTCCCTTATTTTGTGGCAAAAAGGTAGAAATTCTTATATTTTGTGGCAAAACTGAAGAAATTCCCCTTATTTTGAGGTAAAAAGGCTGAAATTCCCATTATTTGGGGCAAAAGGCAGAAATTTCCCTTATTTTGGGGCGAAATTGCAGAAATTTCACTTACTTCAGCGTAATAAGTCAGAAATTTCCTTATTTTGGTGCAAAAAAGACAGAAATTCCCTTTGTTTTGGGGGAAAAATAAAAAATTCCACTTATTTAGAGGCAAAAAAGCAGAAATTCCCCTTATTTTGGAGCAATAATGAAGAAATTTCCCTTTTTTTTATTGCAAAAAGGTATGCATTCTTCTTATTTTCAGGCAAAAAGCAGAAATTCCTTGTATTTTGGAGCAAAATTGAAGAAATTCCACTAATTGTGGGGCAAAAAGGCAGAAATTCCCTATATGTTGGGGCAAAAAAACAGAAATTCTCCTTATTTTAGGGCAAAACTCAGAAATTCCACTTATTTTCGGGGAAAATTCCAGAAAATCCCCATATTTTGGAGCAAAATTGCAGAAATTCCCCTAATTGTTGTGCATAAAGGCAGAAATTCCCTATATGTTGGGGCAAAAAGACAGAAATTCTCGTTATTTTTGCGCAAAACTCAGAAATTCCACTTATTTTGGGGCAAAATTCCAGAAATTTCCCTTATTTGGGGGCAAAATTGCAGAAATTTCACTTATTTTTGGGCAAAATTGCAGAAATTTCACTTATTTCAGAAAAAAAGAGAAATTATCTTATTTTGGGGCAAAAAGGCAGAAATTTCTTTTATTTTGGTACAAAATTGCAGAAATTTTTCTTATTTTGGGGCAAAAAGGCAGAAATTTCCCTTATTTTGGGCAAAAATGCAGAAATTCCCTTTCTTTTGAGGTAAAAAAGCTGAAATTCCCTTTATTTGGGGGCAAAAAGGTAGAAATTTCCCTTATTTTGGGGCAAAATTGCAGAAATTTCACTTATTTCAGGGTAATAAGTCAGAATTTTTTTTTATTTTGGGACAAACAAGACAGAAATTCCTTCTTTTTGGGGAAAAAGACAGAAATTCCACTTATTTAGAGGCAAAAAAGCAGAAATACCCCTTATTTTGGAGCAAAATGAAGAAATTTCCATTTTTTATGGCACAAAGGTATGCATTCTTTTTATTTTCGAGCAAAAAGGCAGAAATAACCCGTATTTTGGAGCAAAATTGCAGAAATTCCCCTAATTGTGGGGCAAAAATGCAGAAATTCCCTATATGATAAGGCAAAAAGACAGAAATTTTCCTTATTTTGGGGATAAACTCAGAAATTCCACTTATTTGTGGGCAAAATTCCAGAAATATCCCTTGTTTTGGGGCAAAATTGCAGAAATTTCAGTTATTTTGGGGCAAAATTGCAGAAATTTCACTTATTTCAGAAAAAAAGAGAAATTTTCTTATTTTGGGTCAAAAAGGCAGAAATTTCTTTTATTTTGGTACAAAATTGCAGAAATTTTTCTTATTTTGGGGCAAAAAGGCAGTAATTTCCCATATTTTGGCCAAAAATTCAAAAATTCCCTTTATATTGAGGTAAAAAGGCTATAATTCCCCTTATTTGGGGGCAAAAAAGGCAGAAATTTCCCTTATTTTGAAGCAAAATTGCAGAAATTTCACTTATTTCAGGGAAAAAGGCAGAAATTTTCCTTATTTTGAGGCAAAAAGGCAGAAATTCCCGTTATTTTGAGGTAAAAAGGCTAAAATTCCCCTTAATTGGGGGCAAAAAGGCAGAAATTTCCCTTATTTTGGGGCAAAATTGCAAAAATTTTCTTATTTTGGGGCAAAAAGGCAGAAATTTCTTTTATTTTGGTACAAAATTGCAGAAATTTTTCTTATTTTGGGGCAAAAAGGCAGAAATTTCCCATATTTTGGGGCAAAAATGCAGAAATTCCTTTTATTTTGAGGTAAAAATGCTGAAAATCCCCTTATTTGGAGGCAAAATGCAGAAATTTCCCTCATTTTGGGGCAAAATTGCAGAAATTTCACTTATTTCAGGGTAATAAGTCAGAAATTTTTTTTATTTTGGGCCAAAAAAACAGGAATTACCTTTGTTTTGGGGGGAAAAGATAGAAATTCCACTTATTTAGAGGCAAAAAAGCAGAAATTCCCCTTATTTTGGAGCAAAATTGCAGAAATTCCCCTAATTGTGGGGCAAAAAGGCACAAATTCCCTGTATGTTGGGGCAAAAAGATAGAAATTCTCCTTATTTTGGGGCAAAACTCAGAAATTCCACTTATTTTGGGGCAAAATTCCAGAAATTTCCCTTATTTGGGGGCAAAATTGCAGAAATTTCACTTATTTTGGGGCAAAATTGCAGAAATTTCACTTATTTCAGAAAAAAAGCAGAAATTTTCTTTTTTGAGGGCAAAAAGGCAAAAATTTCTATTATTTTGGGACAAAATTGCAGAAATTTTTCTTATTTTGAGGGAAAAAAGAATATATTTCCCATATTTTGTGGCAAAAATAGAGAAATTCCCCTTATTTTGAGGTAAAAAGGCTGAAATTCCTTTTATTTGGGAGCAAAAAGGCTGAAATTTCCTTTATTTTGTGGCAAAATTCAGAAATTTCACTTATTTCAGGGTAATAAGTCAGAAATTTTCCTTATTTTGGGGCAAAAAAGACAGAAATTCCCTTTGTTTTGGAGGAAAAAAACAGAAATTCCACTTGTTTAGAGGCAAAAAAGCAGAAATTCTCCTTATTTTAGAGCAAAAATGAAGAAATTTCCCCTTTTTATGGCAAAAAGTTATGCATTCTTTTTATTTTTGGGAAAAAGGCAGAAATTCCCCGTATATTGGAGCAAAATTGCAGAAATTTTCCTAATTGTGAGGCAAAAAGGCAGAAATTCCCTATATGTTGGGCAAAAAGACAGAAATTGTCCTTATTTTGGTGCAAAACTCAGAAATTCCACTTATTTTGGGGCAAAATTCCAGAAATTTCCTTTATTTTAGGGCAAAATTGCAGAAATTTCATTTATTTTGGGGCAAAATTGCAGAAATTTCACTTATTTAAGGGAAAAAGGCAGAAATTTTTCTTATTTTGGGGCAAAAAGGCAGAAATTCTTATATTTTGTGGCAAAACTGAAGAAATTCCCCTTATTTTGAGGTAAAAAGGCTGAAATTCCCCTTATTTGGGAGCAAAAAGTAAGAAATTTCCCTTATTTTGGGGCAAAATTGCAGAAATTTCACTTACTTCAGCGTAATAAGTCAGGAATTTCCTTATTTTGGTTCAAAAAAGAATGAAATTCCCTTTGTTTTGGGGGAAAAAGAAAAAATTCCACTTATTTAGAGGCAAAAATGCAGAAATTCCCCTTATTTTGGAGCAAAAATGAAGAAATTTCCCTTTTTTTATCGCAAAAAGGTATGCATTCTTCTTATTTTCGGGCAAAAAGGCAGAAATTCCTCGTATTTTGGAGCAAAATTGTAGAAATTTCCCTAAATGTGGGGCAAAAAGACAGAAATTCTCCTTATTTTGGGGCAAAACTCAGAAATTCCACTTATTTTGGGGCAAAATTGCAGAAATTATACTTATTTCAGAAAAAAGGCAGAAATTTTCTTATTTTGGGGCAAAAAGGCAGAAATTTCCCTTATTTTGGGCAAAAATTCAGAAATTCCCCTTATTTTGAGGTAAAAAGGCTGAATTTCCCATTATTTGGGCGCAAAAAGGCAGAAATTTCCCTTATTTTGGGGCAACATTGCAGAAATTTCACTTATTTCAGGGAAATAAGTCAGAAATTTTCCTTATTTTGGGGCAAAAATGAAGATATTCCCTTTGTTTTGGGGGAAAAAGACAGATATTCCACTTATTTAGAGGCAAAAGCAGAAATTCCCCTTATTTTGGAGCAAAATTGCAGAAATTCCCCTAATTGTGGGGCAAAAAGGGAGAAATTCCCTATATGTTGATGCAAAAAGATAGAAATTCTTTTTATTTTGGGGCAAAACTCAGAAATTCCACTTATTTTGGGGCAAAATTACAGAAATTTCACTTATTTTGGGGCAAAATTGCAGAAATTTTACATATTTAGTGGCATAATTGCAGAAATTTCACTTATTTCAGAAAAAAAGCAGAAATTTTCTTATTTGGGGGCAAAAATGCAGAAATTTCTATTATTTTGGTAAAAAATTGCAGAAATTTTTCTTATTTTTGGGTAAAAAGGCAGAAATTTACCATATTTTGTGGCAAAAATACAGAAATTCCCCTTATTTTGAGGTAAAAAGGCTGATATTCCTTTTATTTGGGGGCTATAAGGCAGAAATTTCCCTTATTTTGGGGCAAAATTGCAGAAATTTCACTTATTTCAGTGTAATAAGTCAGAAATTTTCCTTATTTTGGGGCAAAAAAGACAGGAATTCCCTTTGTTTTTGTGCGAAAAGGGCAGAAATTCCACATGTTTAGAGGTAAAATAGCAGAAATTCCTTTTATTTTGAAGCAAAAATGAAGAAATTACCCTTTTTTATGGCAAAAAGGTATGCATTCTTCTTATTTTCGGGCAAAAAGGCAGAAATTCCCCATATTTTGGAGCAAAATTGCAGAAATTCCCCTAATTGTAGGGCAAAAAGGCAGAAATTCTCTATATGTTAGGGCAAAACAAAGAAATTCTCCTTATTTTTGGGCAAAACTAAGAAATTTCACTTATTTTGGGGCAAAATTGCAGAAATTTCACTTATTTCAGGGAAAAAAGGCAGAAATTTTCCTTATTTTGGGGCAAAAAGGCAGAAATTCCTAATATTTTGTGGCAAAAATGCAGAAATTCCCCTTATTTTGAGGTAAAAAGATTGAAATTCCCCTTGTTTGGGGGCAAAAAGTCAGAATTTTCCCTTATTTTGGGGCAAAATTGCAGACATTTCACTTATTTCAGGGTAATAAGTCAGAAATTTTCTTTATTTTGTGGAAAAAAAAGACAGAAATTCCCTTTGTTTTGGGGGAAAAAGACAGAAATTCCACTTATTTATAGGCAAAAAAGCAGAAATTCCCCTTATTTTGGAACAAAATTGCAGAAATTCCCCTAATTGTGGGGCAAAAAGGCAGAAATTCCCTATATGTTAGGGCAAAAAGAAGAAATTCTCCTTTTTTTGGGGCAAAACTCAGAAATTCCACTTATATTGGGGCAAAATTCCAGAAATTCCCTTTATTTTGGGGCAAAAGTGCAGAAATTTCCCCTATTTTGGGGCAAAATTGCAGAAATTTCACTTATTTCAGGGAAAAAAGGCAGAAATTTTCTTTATTTTGGGGCAAAAAGGCAGAAATTCCTAGCATTTTGTGGCAAAAATGCAGAAATTCCCCTTATTTTGAGGTAAAAAGGCTGAAATTCCCCTTATTGGAGGCAAAAAGGCAGAATTTTCCCTTATTTTTGGGCAAAATTGCAGAAATTTCACTTATTTCAGGGTAATAAGTCAGAATTTTTTTTTATTTTGGGCCAAAAAACAGGAATTACCTTTGTTTTGGGAGAAAAAGATAGAAATTCCACTTATTTAGAGGCAATAAAGCAGAAATTCCCCTTATTTTGGAGCAAAAAGGCAGAAATTCCCTATATGTTGGGGCAAAAAGATAGAAATTCTCTTTATTTTGGGGCAAAACTCAAAAATTCCACTTCTTTTGGGGCAAAATTTCAGAAATATCACTTATTTTGGGGCAAAATTGCAGAAATTTCACTTATTTCAGAAAAAAAGCAGAAATTTTCTCATTTGGGGACAAAAAGGCAGAAATTTCTATTATTTTGGTACAAAATTGCAGAAATTTTTCTTATTTTGGGGCAAAAAAATATATATTTCTCATATTTTGTGGCAAAAATACAGAAATCCCCCTTATTTTGAGGTAAAAAGGCTGAAATTCCTCTTATTTGAGGGCAAAAAGGCAGAAATTTCCTTTATTTTGGGGTAAAATTGCAGAAATTTCACTTATTTCAGGATAATAAGTCAGAAAATTTCCTTATTTTGGGGCCAAAAAGACAGAAATTCCCTTTGTTTTTGAGGAAAAAACAGAAATTCCACTTGTTTAAAGGCAAAAAAGCAGAAATTCCCCTTATTTTGGTTCAAAACTCAGAAATTCCACATATTTTGGGGCAAAATTCCAGAAATTTCTCTTATTTTGGGGCAAAATTGCAGAAATTTTATTTATTTTGGGGCAAAATTGCAGAAATTTCACTTATTTCAGGGAAAAAAGGCAGAAATTTTCCTTATTTTGTGGCAAAAGGTAGAAATTCTTATATTTTGTGGCAAAACTGCAGAAATTCCCCTTATTTTGAGGTAAAAAGGCTGAAATTCCCCTTATTTGGGGGCAAAAAGGCAGAAATTTCCCTTATTTTGGGCCAAAATTGCAGAAATTTCACTTACTTCAGCGTAATAAGTCAGAAATTTCTTTATTTTGGTGCAAAAAAAAACCAGAAATTCCCTTTGTTTTGGGGGAAAAATAAAAAATTCCACTTATTTAGAGGCAAAAAAAAAAAAATTCCCCTTATTTTGGAGTAAAAATGAAGAAATTTCCCTTTTTTTTATTGCAAAAGGTATGCATTCTTCTTATTTTCAGGCAAAAAGGCAGAAATTCCCCGTATTTTGGAGCAAAATTGCAGAAATTCCCCTAATTGTGAAGCAAAAAGGCAGAAATTCCCTATATAATGGGGCATAAAGACAGAAATTCTCCTTATTTTGGGGCATAACTCAGAAATTCAAATTATTTTGGGGCAAAATTCCAGAAATTTCCCTTATTTTGGGGCAAAATTTCAGAAATTTCAATTTTTATGGGACAAAATTGCAGAAATTTCACTTATTTCAAAAAAAGGATAAATTTTCTTATTTTGGGCTAAAAAGGCAGAAATTTATTTTATTTTGGTACAAAGTTGCAGAAATTTTTCGTATTTTGGGGCAAAGGGCAGAAATTTCCCATATTTTGGGGCAAAAATGCAGAAATTCCCCTTATTTTGTGGTAAAAAGGCTATAATTACCCTTATTTGGGGGCAAAAAGGAGAAATTTCCCTTATTTTGGGGCAAAATTGCTGAAATTTCACTTATTTCACGGTAATAAGTCAGAAATTTTCCTTATTTTGGGGCAAAAAATACAGAAATTCCCTTTGTTTGGGAAAAAAAAAGACAGAAATTCCACTTATTTAGAGGCAAAAAAGCAGAAATTCCCCTTATTTTGGAGCAAAAATGAAGAAATTTCCCTTTTTTATGGCAAAAAGGTATGCATTCTTCTTACTTTCGGGCAAAAAGGCAGAAATTCCTCGTATTTTAGAGCAAAATTGCAGAATTTCGCATAATTGTGGGGCAAACAGGCAGAAATTCCCTATATGTTAGCGCATAGAGACAGAAATTCTCCTTATTTTGCGGCAGAACTCAGAAATTCCACTTATTTTTGGGCAAAATTCCAGAAATTTCTCTTATTTTGAGGCAAAATAGCAGAAATTTCACTTATTTTGGGAAAAAATTGCAGAAATTTCACTTGTTTCAGGGAAAATAGGCAGAAATTTTTCTTATTTTGGGGAAAAAAGGCAGAAATTCCTAATATTTTGTGGCAAAAATGCAGAAATTTCCCTTATTTTGAGGTAAAAAGGCTGAAATTCCCCTTATTTGGGGGCAAAAAGGCAGAAATTTCCCTTATTTTGGGGTAAGTTGCAGAAATTTCACTTACTTCAGCGTAATAAGTCAGAAAATTTCCTTATTTTGGGGCAAAAAAGACAGAAATTCCCTTTGTTTTGTGGGAAAAAGACAGAAATTCAACTTATTTAGAGGCAAGAAGCAGAAATTCCCCTTATTTTTGAACAAAAATGAAGAAATTTCCATTTTTTCTGGCACAAAATTTTGCATTCTTCTTATTTTCGTGCAAAAAGGCAGAAATTCCCCGTATTTTGGAGCAAAATTGAAGAAATTCCCCTAATTGTGGGGCAAAAGGGCAGAAATTCCCTATATGTTGGGGCAAAAAGACAGAAATTCACCTTATTTTGGGGAAGAACTCAGAAATTACACTTATTTTGGTGCAAAATTCCAGAAATTTCCCTTATTTTGGGGCAAAATTGCAGAAATTTCAATTATTTTGTGGAAAAATTGCAGAAATTTAACTTATTTCAGAAAAAAAAAGAAATTTTCTTATTTTGGGGCAAAAACGCAGAAATTTCTTTTATTTTGGTACAAAATTGCAGAAATTTTTTTTATTTTGGGGCAAAAAGGCAGAAATTTCCCATATTTTGGGGCAAAAATGCAGAAATTCTCCTTATTTTGAGGTAAAAAGGCTGAAATTCCCCTTATTTGGGGGCAGAAAGGTAGAAATTTCCCTTATTTTGAAGCAAAATTGCAGAAATTTCACTTATTTAAGAGAATATAGGCAGAAATTTTCCTTATTTTGGGGCAAAAAGGCAGGAATTCCTAATATTTTGTGGCAAAAATGCAGAAATTCCCCTTATTTTGAGGTAAAAGGCTGAAATTTCCCTTATTTGGGAGCAAAAAGGCAGAAATTTCCCTTATTTTGAGGCAAAATTGCAGAAAATTCACTTATTTCAGGGAAATAAGTCAGAAATTTTCCTTATTTTGTGGCAAAAAAGACAGAAATTCCCTTTGTTTTGGGGGAAAAAAGACAGATATTCTACTTATTTAGAGGCAAAAAAGCAGAAATTCCCATTATTTTGGAGCAAAAATGAAGAAATTTTCCTTTTTTATGGCAAAAAGGTATGCATTCTTCTTATTTTCGGGCAAAAAGGCAGAAATTCCCCGTATTTTGGAGCAAAATTGCAGAAATTCCTCCAATTGTGGGGCAAAAAGGCAGAAATTCCCTATATGTTGGGGCATAAAGACAGAAATTCTCCTTATTGTAGGGAAAAACTCAGAAATTCCACTTATTTTGGGGCAAAATTCCAGAAATTTCCCTTATTTTGTGGCAAAATTGCAGAAATTTCACTTATTTTGGGTCAAAATTGCAGAAATTTCAATTATTTCAGAAAGAAAAGAAGAAATTTTCTTATTTTGGGGCAAAAAGGCAAAAATTTTTTTATTTTGGTACAAAGTTGCAGAAATTTTTCTTATTTTGTGGCAAAAGGGCAGAAATTTCCCATATTTTGGGGCAAAAATGCAGAAATTCCCCTTATTTTGGGGTAAAAAAGCTGAAATTTCCCTTATTGGGGGCAAAAAGGCAGAAATTTCTCTTATTTTGGGGCAAAATTGCTGAAATTTCATTTATTTCATAATAATAAGTCAGAAATTTCCCTTATTTTGGGGCAAAAAAGATAGAAATTCCCTTTGTTTGGGAAAAAAACAGAAATTCCACTTATTTAGAGGCAAAAAAGCAGAAATTCTCCTTATTTTGGAGCAAAAATGAAGAAATTTCTCTTTTTTATGGCAAAAAGTATGCATTCTTCTTATTTTCGGGCAAAAAAGCAGAAATTACTCGTATTATGGAGCAAAATTGCAGAATTTCGCCTAATTGTGAGGCAAAAAGGCAGAAATCCCATATATGTTGTGGTATAAAGACAGAAATTCTCCTTATTTTCAGGCAGAACTGAGAAATTCCACTTATTTTTGGGCAAAATTCCAGAAATTTCCCTTATTTTGGTGCAAAATTGCAGAAATTTCACTTATTTTAGGGCAAAATTACAGAAATTTCACTTTTTCAGGGAAAATAGGCAGAAATTTTTCTTATTTTGGGGCAAAATGCAGAAATTCCTAGTATTTTGTGGCAAAAATGCAGAAATTCCCCTTATTTTGAGAAAAAAAAAGCTGAAATTCCCCTTATTCTGGGGCAAAAAGGCAGAAATTTCCCTTATTTTGGGGCAAAATTGTAGAAATTTCACTTATTTCAGGGTAATAAGTCAGAAATTTTCCTTATTTTGGGGCAAAAAAGACAGAAATTTCCTTTGTTTAAGGGGAAAAAGACAGAAATTTAACTTATTTAGAGGCAAAAATGCAGAAGTTCCCCTTATTTTGGAGCAAAAATGAAGAAATTTCCCTTTTTTATGGCAAAAAGGTATGCATTCTTCTTATTTTCAGGCAAAAAGGCAGAAATACCCCGTATTTTGGAGCAAAATTACAGAAATTCCCCTAATTGTGGGGCAAAAAGGCAGAAATTCCCTATATGTTGGGGCAAAAAGACAGAAATTCTACTTATTTTGGGGCAAAACTCAGAAATTCCACTATTTTTGAGGCAAAATTTTGATATTTCTCATATTTTGGGGCAAAATTGCAGAAATTTCACTTATTTTGGGACAAAATTGCAGAAATTTCACTTATTTCAGGATAATAAGTCAGAAATTTTCCTTATTTTGGGGCAAAAAAGACAGAAATTCCCTTTGTTTTGGGAGAAAAAGGAAGAAATTCCACTTATTACAGGCAAAAGTGCAGAAATTCCCCTTATTTTGGAGCAAAATTTCAGAAATTCCCCTAATTGTGGGGCAAAAAGGCAGAAATTCCCTATATGTTGGGGCAACATAACAGGAATTCTCCTTATTTTGGGGGCAAAACTCAGAAATTCCACTTATTTTTGGGCAAAATTCCAGAAAGTTCTCTTATTTTAGGGCAAAATTGCAGAAATTTCACTTATTCTGGGGCAAAATTGCAGAAATTTCACTGATTTCAGAAAAAAAGCACAAATTTTCTTATTTGGGGCAAAAAGGCAGAAATTTGTATTATTTTGGTACAAAATTGCAGAAATTTTTCTTATTTTCGGGCAAAAAGGCAGAAATTTCCCATATTTTGGGGCAAAAATGCAGAAATTCAACTTATTTTTAGGTAAAAAGGCTGAAATTCCTTTTATTTGTGGGCAAAAAAGCAGAAATTTCACTTATTTTGGGGCAAAATTGCAGAAATTTCACTTATTTCAGAGAAAAAAGGCAGAAATTTTTCTTATTTTTGGGCAAAAAGGCAGAAATTCCTAATATTTTGTGCAAAAATGCAGAAATTGCTCTTATTTTGAGGTAAAAAGGCTGAAATTTCCCTATTTGGGGACAAAATGGCAGAAATTTCCCTTATTTTGGGGCAAAATTGCAGAAATTTCACTAATTTCAGGGTAGTAAGTCAGAAATTTTCCTTATTTTGAAGCAAAAAAGACAAAAATTCTCTTTGTTTTGGGGGAAAAAGACAGCAATTCCACTTTTTTAGAAGCAAAAAAGCAGAAATTCCCCTTGTTTTGGAGCAAAAATGAAGAAATTTTCCTTTTTTATGGCAAAAAGGTATGCATTCTTCTTATTTTTGGGCAAAAAGTCAGAAATTCCCCGTATTTTGGAGCAAAATTGCAGAAATTCCCCTAATTGTGGGGCATAAAGGCAGAAATTCCCTATATGATGGGGCATAAAGTCAGAATTTCTCCTTATTGTGGGGCAGAACTCAGAAATTAAACTTATTTTTGGCAAAATTCCTGAAATATCACTTATTTGGGGCAAAATTGCAGATATTTCACTTATTATGGGGCAAAATTGCAAAAATTTCACTTATTTCAGGGAAAATAGGCAGAAATTTTTCTTATTTTGGGACAACAAGGCAGAAATTCCTAATATTTTGTGGCAAAAATGCAGAAATTCCCCTTATTTTGAGGTAAAAAGGCTGAATTTCCCCTTATTTGGGGGCAAAAACGCAGAAATTTCCCTTATTTTGGGGCAAAATTGCAGAAATTTCACTTACTTCAGGGAAATAAGTCAGAAATTTTCCTTATTTGGGGGCAAAAAAGACAGAAATTCCCTTTGTTTTGGGGGAAAAAGACAGAAATTCCACTTATTTAGAGGCAAAAAAAGCAGAAATTCCCCTTATTTTAGAGCAAAAATGAAGAAATTTCCATTTTTTTATGGCAAAAAGGTATGCATTCTTCTTATTTTCGGGCAAAAAGGCAGAAATACCCCGTATTTTGGAGCAAAATTGCAGAAATTCCCCTAATAGTGGAGCAAAAAGACAGAAATTCTTCTTCTTTTTAAGCAAAACTCAGAAATTCCACTTATTTTGAGGCAAAATTCCAGAAATTTCCCTTATTTTGGGGCAAAATTGTAGAAATTTCACTTATTTTTCGGCAAAATTGCAGAAATTCCACTTATTTTAGAAAAAAAGGAGAAATTTTCTTATTTGGGGGCAATAAGGCAGAAATTTTTTTTGTTTTGGTACAAAATGGCAGAAATTTTTCCTATTTTGGGGCAAAAAGGCAGAAATTTCCTATATTTTGGGGCAAAAATGCAGAAATTCCCCTTATTTTGAGGTAAAAATGCTGAAATTCTCCTTATTTGAAGGCATAAAGGCAGAAATTTCTCTTATTTTGGGGCAAAATTGCTGAAATTTCACTTATTTCAAAGTAATAAGTCAAAATTTTTCTTTATTTTTGGGCAAAAAGGATAGAAATTCCCTTTGTTTTGGAAAAAAACAGAAATTTCACTTATTTTGAGGTAAAAAGGCTAAAATTCCCCTTATTTGTGGGCAAAAAAGAAGAAATTTCTCTTATTTTGGGGCAAAATTGCTGAAGTTTCACTTATTTTGGGGCAAAATTGCAGAAATTTCACTTTTTATGGGACAAAATTACAGAAATTTCACTTATTTCAAAAAAAGGAGAAATTTTCTTATTTTGGGGCAAAAAGGCAGTAATTTCTATTATTTTTTACAAAGTTGCAGAAATTTTTCTTTTTTTGGGGCACAAGGGCAGAAATTTCCCATATTTTGGGGAAAATGTAGAAATTCCCCTTATTTTGAGGTAAAAAGGCTGAAATTCCCCTTATTTGGGGGCAAAAAGGCAGAAATTTCTCTTATTTTGGGGCAAAATTGCTGAAATTTCACTTATTTCACGGAAATAAGTCAGAAATTTTCTTTATTTTGGGGCAAAAAAGACAGAAATTCCCTTTGTTTTGGAAAAAAAAATTCCACTTATTTAGAGGCAAAAAAGTAGAAATTCCCTTTATTTTGGAGCAAAAATGAAGAAATTTCCCTTTTTTATGACAAAAAGGTATGCATTCTTCTTATTTTCGGGGAAAAAGGCAGAAAATCGTTGTATTTTGGAGCAAAATTGCAGAATTTCGCCTAATTGTGGGGCAAAAAGGCAGAAATTCCCTATATGTTGGGGCATAAAGACAGAAATTCTCTTATTTTGGGGCAGAACTCAGAAATTCCACTTATTTTTGGGCAAAATTCCAGAAATTTCCCTTATTTTGGGGCAAAAATGCATAAATTTCACTTATTTTGGGGCAAAATTGCAGAAACTTCACTTATTTCCAAAAAATAGGCAAAAATTTTTCTTATTTTGGGGCAAAAAAGAAGAAATTCTTAATATTTTGTGGCAAAAATGCAGAAATTTTCCTTATTTTGAGTTAAAAAGGCTGAAATTCTCTTTATTTGGGGGAAAAAGGCAGAAATTTCTTTTATTTTGGTGCAAAATTGCAGAAATTTCACTTATTTCAGAATAATAAGTCAGAAATTTTCCTTATTTTGGGGCAAAAAAGACAGAAATTCCCTTTGTTTTTGGAGAAAAAAGACAGAAATTTCACTTATTTAGAGGCCAAAAAGCAGAAATTCCTTTTATTTTGGAGCAAAAATGAAGAAATTTCCCTTTTTTATGGCAAAAATGTATGCATTCTTCTTATTTTCGGGCAAAAAGGCAGAAATACCCCGTATTTTGGAGCAAAATTGCAGAAATTCCCCTATTTGTGAAGCAAAATGCAGAAATTCCCTATATGTTGGTGTATAAAGACAGAAATTCTCCTTATTTTGAAGCAAAACTCAGAAATTCCACTTATTTTAGGGCAAAATTCCAGAAATTTCCCTTATTTTGGGGCAAAATTGCAGAAATTTCACTTTTTATGGGACAAAATTGCAGAAATTTCACTTATTTCAAAAAAAGGAGAAATTTTATTATTTTGGGGCAAAAAGACAGAAATTTCTATTATTTTGTTACAAAGTTTCAGATATTTTTCTTATTTTGGGGCAAAAGGTCAGAAATTTCCCATATTTTGGGGAAAATGCAGAAATTGCCCTTATTTTGAGGTAAAAGGCTGAAATTCCCCTTATTTGGGGGCAAAAAGGTTGAAATTTCTCATATTTTGGGGCAAAATTGCTGAAATTTCACTTATTTAATGGAAATAAGTCAGAAATTTTCCTTATTTTGGGGCAAAAAAGATAGAAATTCCCTTTGTTTTGGGGGAAAAAGACAGAAATTCCACTTATTTAGAGGCAATAAAGCAGAAATTCCTTTTATTTTGGAGCGAAAATGAAGATATTTTCCTTTTTTATGGCAAAAAGGTATGCATTCTACTTATTTTCGGGCAAAAAGGCAGAAATTCCCCGTATTTTGGAGCAAAATTGCAGAAATTCCCCTAATTGTAAGGCAAAAAGGCAGAAATTCCCTATATGTTGGGGCAGAAAGACAGAAATTATTCTTATTTTGGGGTAAAACTCATAAATTCCACTTACTTTGGGGCAAAATTCCAGAAATTTCCCTTATTTTGGGGCAAATTTGCAGAAATATCACTTATTTTGGGGCAAAATTGCAGATATTTCACTTATTTCAGAAAAAAAGGAGAAATTTTATTATTTTGGGGCAAAAAGGCAGAAATTTCTTTTATTTTTGTACAAAATTGCAGAAATTTTTCTTATTTTGGAGCAAAAAGGCAGAAATTTCCATATTATGGGGCAAAAATGCAGAAATTCCCCTTATTTTGAGGTATAATGGCTGAAATTCCCCTTATTTGGGGGCAAAAAGGCAGAAATTTCCCTTACTTTGGGGCAAAATTGCTGAAATTTCACTTATTTCATCGTATTAAGTCAGAAATTTTCCTTATTTTGGGGCAAAAAAACCAGAAATTCCCTTTGTTTTGGAAAAAAACAGAAATTCCACTTATTTAGAGGCAAAAAGTAGAAATTCCCCTTATTTTGGAGCAAAAATGAAGAAATTTCTTTTTTTTATGGCAAAAAGATATGCATTCTTCTTATTTTCGGGCAAAAAGGCAGAAATTCCTTGTATTTTGGAGCAAAATTGCAGAATTTCGCCTAATTGTGGGGCAAAAAGGCAGAAATTCCCTATATGTTGGTGCATAAAGACAGAAATTCTCCTATTTTGGGGCAGAACTCAGAAATTCCACTTATTTTTGGGCAAAATTCCAGAAATTTCCCTTATTTAGGGGCAAAATTGCAGAAATTTCACTTATTTTGGGGCAAAATTGCAGAAATTTCACTTATTTCAAAGAAAATAGGCAGAAATTTTTCTTATTTTTGGGCAAAAAGGCAGAAATTCCTAATATTTTGTGGCAAAAATTCAGAAATTCCCCTTATTTTGAGGTAAAAAGTCTGAAATTCCCATTATTTGGGGACAAAAAGGCAGAAATTTCCCATATTTTGGGGCAAAATTGCAGAAATTTCCCTTATTTTGGGGCAAAATTGCAGAAATTTCACTTTTTATGGGACAAAATTACAGAAATTTCACTTATTTCAAAAAAGGAGAAATTTTCTTATTTTGGGGCAAAAAGGCAGAAATTTCTATTATTTTTTACAAAGTTGCAGAAATTTTTCTTTTTTTGGGGCACAAGGGCAGAAATTTCCCATATTTTGGGGAAAATGTAGAAATTCCCCTTATTTTGAGGTAAAAAGGCTGAAATTCACCTTATTTGGGGGCAAAAAGGCAGAAATTTCTCTTATTTTGGGGCAAAATTGCTGAAATTTCATTTATTTCACGGTAATAAGTCAGAAATTTTCTTTATTTTGGGGCAAAAAAGACAGAAATTCCCTTTGTTTTGGAAAAAAAAATTCCACTTATTTAGAGGCAAAAAAGTAGAAATTCCCTTTATTTTGGAGCAAAAATGAAGAAATTTCCCTTTTTTATGACAAAAAGGTATGCATTCTTCTTATTTTCGGGCAAAAAGGCAGAAATTCGTTGTATTTTGGAGCAAAATTGCAGAATTTCGCCTAATTGTGGGGCAAAAAGGCAGAAATTCCCTATATGTTGGGGCATAAAGACAGAAATTCTCCTTATTTTGGGGCAGAACTCAGAAATTCCACTTATTTTTGGGCAAAATTCCAGAAATTTCCCTTATTTTGGGGCAAAATTGCATAAATTTCACTTATTTTGGGGCAAAATTGCAGAAACTTCACTTATTTCCAAAAAATAGGCAAAAATTTTTCTTATTTTGGGGCAAAAAGGCAGAAATTCTTAATATTTTGTGGCAAAAATGCAGAAATTTTCCTTATTTTGAGTTAAAAAAGCTGAAATTCTCTTTATTTGGGGGAAAAAGGCAGAAATTTCTTTTATTTTGGTGCAAAATTGCAGAAATTTCACTTATTTCAGAATAATAAGTCAGAAATTTTCCTTATTTTGGGGCAAAAAAGACAGAAATTCCCTTTGTTTTTGGAGAAAAAAGACAGAAATTTGACTTATTTAGAGGCCAAAAAGCAGAAATTCCTTTTATTTTGGAGAGAAAATGAAGAAATTTCCCTTTTTTATGGCAAAAATGTATGCATTCTTCTTATTTTCGGGCAAAAAGGCAGAAATACCCCGTATTTTGGAGCAAAATTGCAGAAATTCCCCTATTTGTGAAGCAAAATGCAGAAATTCCCTATATGATGGGACATAAAGACAGAAATTCTTCTTATTTTGGTGCAGAACTCAGAAATTAAAATTATTTTGGGGCAAAATTCCAGAAATTTCCCTTATTTTGGGGAAAAATTGCAGAAATTTCACTTTTTATGGGACAAAATTGCAGAAATTTCACTTATTTCAAAATAAGGAGAAATTTTCTTATTTTGGGGCAAATAGGCAGAAATTTCTATTATTTTGGTACAAAGTTGCAGAAATTTTTCTTATTTTGGGGCACAAGGGCAGAAATTTCCCATATTTTGGGGAAAATGCAGAAATTGCCCTTATTTTGAGGTAAAAAGGCTGAAATTCCCCTTATTTGGGTGCAAAAAGGCAGAAATTTCTCTTATGTTGGGGCAAAATTGCTGAAATTTCACTTATTTCACGGTAATAAGTCAGAAATTTTCCTTATTTTGGGGCAAAAAAGATAGAAATTCCCTTTGTTTTGCGGGAAAAAGACAGAAATTCCACTTATTTAGAGGCAATAAAGCAGAAATTCCTTTTATTTTGGAGCGAAAATGAAGAAATTTTCCTTTTTTATGGCAAAAAGGTATGCATTCTACTTATTTTCGGGCAAAAAGGCAGAAATTCCCCGTATTTTGGAGCAAAATTGCAGAAATTCCCCTAATTGTAAGGCAAAAAGGCAGAAATTCCCTATATGTTGGGGCAGAAAGACAGAAATTATTCTTATTTTGGGGTAAAACTCATAAATTCCACTTACTTTGGGGCAAAATTCCAGAAATTTCCCTTTTTTTGGGGCAAATTTGCAGAAATTTCACTTATTTTGGGGCAAAATTGCAGATATTTCACTTATTTCAGAAAAAAAGGAGAAATTTTATTATTTTGGGGCAAAAAGGCAGAAATTTCTTTTATTTTTGTACAAAATTGCAGAAATTTTTTTTATTTTGGAGCAAAAAGGCAGAAATTTCAATATTTTGGGGCAAAAATGCAGAAATTCCCCTTATTTTGAGGTATAATGGCTGAAATTCCCCTTATTTGGGGGCAAAAAGGCAGAAATTTCCCTTATTTTGGGGCAAAATTGCAGAAATTTCACTTATTTCAGGGTAATAAGTCAGAAATTTTTTTTATTTTGGGGCAAAAAATACAGAAATTCACTTTGATTTGGGAGAAAAGACAGAAATTCCACTTATTTAGAGGCAAAAAAGCAGAAATTCCCCTTATTTTGGAGCAAAAATAAAGAAATTTTCCTTATATATGGCAAAAAGGTATGCATTCTTCTTATTTTTGGGCAAAAAGGCAGAAATTCCTTGTATATTGGAGAAAAATTGCAGAAATTCCCCTAATTGTGAGGCAAAAAGGCATAAATTCCCTATATGTTGGGGCAGAAAGACAGAAATTCTCTTTTTTTGGGGGCAGAACTCAGAAATTTTACTTATTTTTGGGCAAAATTCCAGAAATTTCCCTTAATTTGGGGCAAAATTGCAGAAATTTCACTTATTTTGGGGCAAAATTGCAGAAATTTCACTTATTTCAAAGAAAATAAGCAGAAATTTTTCTTATTTTTGGGCAAAAAGGCAGAAATTCCTAATATTTTGTGGCAAAAATGCAGAAATTCCCCTTAATTTGAGGTAAAAAGGCTGAAATTCCCCTTATTTGTGGGCAAAAAGGCAGAAATTTCTTTTATTTTTGGGCAAAATTGCAGAAATTTCACTTA
Organism: Micromys minutus; assembly: GCF_963924665.1. NCBI lineage: Eukaryota > Metazoa > Chordata > Mammalia > Rodentia > Muridae > Micromys > Micromys minutus. The sequence goes on along the minus strand of NW_027667467.1, from coordinate 5,806,197 downwards.
TTTCAGAATAGTAAGTCAGAAATTTTCCTTATTTTGGGGCAAAAAAAACAGAAATTCCCTTTGTTTTTGGAGGAAAAAGAGAAATTCCACTTATTTAGAGGCCAAAAAGCAGAAATTCCCCTTATTTTGGAGCAAAAATGAAGAAATTTCCCTTTTTTATGGCAAAAAGGTATGCATTCTTCTTATTTTCGGGAAAGAAGGCAGAAATACCCCGTATTTTGGAGCAAAATTGCAGAAATTCCCCTATTTGTGAAGCAAAATGCAGAAATTCCCTATATGTTGGGGCATAAAGACAGAAATTCTTCTTATTTTGGTGCAGAACTCAGAAATTAAAATTATTTTGGGGCAAAATTTGAGAAATTTCCCTTATTTTGGGGCAAAATTGCAGAAATTTCACTTTTTATGGGACAAAATTGCAGAAATTTCACTTATTTCAAAATAAGGAGAAATTTTCTTATTTTGGGGCAAATAGGCAGAAATTTCTATTATTTTGGTACAAAGTTGCAGAAATTTTTCTTATTTTGGGGCACAAGGGCAGAAATTTCCCATATTTTGGGGAAAATGCAGAAATTGCCCTTATTTTGAGGTAAAAAGGCTGAAATTCCCCTTATTTGGGTGCAAAAAGGCAGAAATTTCTCTTATGTTGGGGCAAAATTGCTGAAATTTCACTTATTTCACGGTAATAAGTCAGAAATTTTCCTTATTTTGGGGCAAAAAAGATAGAAATTCCCTTTGTTTTGGGGGAAAAAGACAGAAATTCCACTTATTTAGAGGCAATAAAGCAGAAATTCCTTTTATTTTGGAGCGAAAATGAAGAAATTTTCCTTTTTTATGGCAAAAAGGTATGCATTCTACTTATTTTCGGGCAAAAAGGCAGAAATTCCCCGTATTTTGGAGCAAAATTGCAGAAATTCCCCTAATTGTAAGGCAAAAAGGCAGAAATTCCCTATATGTTGGGGCAGAAAGACAGAAATTATTCTTATTTCTGGTAAAACTCATAAATTCCACTTACTTTGGGGCAAAATTCCAGAAATTTCCCTTTTTTTGGGGCAAATTTGCAGAAATAAAACTTATTTTGGGGCAAAATTGCAGATATTTCACTTATTTCAGAAAAAAAGGAGAAATTTTATTATTTTGGGGCAAAAAGGCAGAAATTTCTTTTATTTTTGTACAAAATTGCAGAAATTTTTCTTATTTTGGAGCAAAAAGGCAGAAATTTCAATATTTTGGGGCAAAAATGCAGAAATTCCCCTTATTTTGAGGTATAATGGCTGAAATTCCCCTTATTTGGGGGCAAAAAGGCAGAAATTTCCCTTATTTTGGGGCAAAATTGCAGAAATTTCACTTATTTCAGGGTAATAAGTCAGAAATTTTTTTATTTTGGGGCAAAAAATACAGAAATTCACTTTGATTTGGGAGAAAAGACAGAAATTCCACTTATTTAGAGGCAAAAAAGCAGAAATTCCCCTTATTTTGGAGCAAAAATAAAGAAATTTTCCTTATATATGGCAAAAAGGTATGCATTCTTCTTATTTTCGGGCAAAAAGGCAGAAATTCCTTGTATATTGGAGAAAATTGCAGAAATTCCCCTAATTGTGAGGCAAAAAGGCATAAATTCCCTATATGTTGGGGCAGAAAGACAGAAATTCTCCTTATTTTGGGGCAGAACTCAGAAATTTTACTTATTTTTGGGCAAAATTCCAGAAATTTCCCTTATTTTGGGCCAAAATTGCAGAAATTTCACTTATTTTGGGGCAAAATTGCAGAAATTTCACTTATTTCAAAGAAAATAAGCAGAAATTTTTCTTATTTTTGGGCAAAAAGGCAGAAATTCCTAATATTTTGTGGCAAAAATGCAGAAATTCCCCTTATTTTGAGGTAAAAAGGCTGAAATTCCCTTTATTTGGGGGCAAAAAGGCAGAAATTTCTTTTATTTTAAGGCAAAATTGCAGAAATTTCACTTATTCCAGAATAATAAGTCAGAAATTTTCCTTATTTTGGGGCAAAAAAGACAGAAATTCCCTTTGTTTTTAAAGGAAAAAGACAGAAATTCCACTTATTTAGAGGCCAAAAAGCAGAAATTCCCATTATTTTGGAGCAAAAATGAAGAAATTTCCCTTTTTTATGGCAAAAAGGTATGCATTCTTCTTATTTTCAGGCAAAAAGGCAGAAATTCCCTGTATTTTGGAGCAAAATTGCAGAAATTCCTCTAATTTTGGGGCCAAATTCAGAAATTTCCTATAGTTGGGGCATAAAGACAGAAATATTCTTCATTTTGGGGCAGAACTCAGAAATTCCACTTATTTTGGTGCAAAATTCCAGAAATTTCCCATATTTTGGGGCAAAATTGCAGAAATTTCACTTATTTTGGGGCAAAATTGCAGAAATTTCACTTATTTCAGGGAAAATAGGCAGAAATTTCCCTTATTTTGAGGCAAATAGGCAGAAATTCCTAATATTTTTTTGGCAAAAATGTAGAAATTCCCCTTATTTTGAGGTATAATGGCTGAAATTCCCCTTACTTGGGGGCAAAAAGGCAGAAATTACCCTTATTTTGGGGCAAAATTGCAGAAATTTCACTTATTTCAGGGTAATAAGTCAGAATTTTTTTTTATTTTGGGGCAAAAAATACAGAAATTCACTTTGATTTGGGAGAAAAGACAGAAATTCCACTTATTTAGAGGCAAAAAAGCAGAAATTCCCCTTATTTTGGAGCAAAAATAAAGAAATTTTCCTTATTTATGGCAAAAATGTATGCATTCTTCTTATTTTCGGGCAAAAAGGAAGAAATTCCTTGTATATTGGAGATAAATTGCAGAAATTCCCCTAATTGTGTGGCAAAAAGGCATAAATTCCCTATATGTTGGGGAAGAAAGACAGAAATACTCCTTATTTTGGGGCAGAACTCAGAAATTAAACTTATTATGGGGCAAAATTCCAGAAATTTCCCTAATTTTGGGGCAAAAATGCAGAAATTTCACTTATTTTGGGGCAAAATTGCAGAAATTTCACTTATTTCAGGGAAAATAAGCAGAAATTTTCATTATTTTGGGACAAAAAGGCAGAAATTCCTAATATTTTGTGGCAAAAATGAAGAAATTCCCCTTATTTTGAGGTAAAAAGGCTGAAATTCCCCTTATTTGGGTGCAAAAAGGCAGAAATTTCTCTTATGTCGGGGCAAAATTGCTGAAATTTCACTTATTTCACGGTAATAAGTCAGAAATTTTCCTTATTTTGGGGCAAAAAAGATAGAAATTCCCTTTGTTTTGGGGGAAAAAGACAGAAATTCCACTTATTTAGAGGCAATAAAGCAGAAATTCCTTTTATTTTGGAGCGAAAATGAAGAAATTTTCCTTTTTTATGGCAAAAAGGTATGCATTCTACTTATTTTCGGGCAAAAAGGCAGAAATTCCCCGTATTTTGGAGCAAAATTGCAGAAATTCCCCTAATTGTAAGGCAAAAAGGCAGAAATTCCCTATATGTTGGGGCAGAAAGACAGAAATTATTCTTATTTCTGGTAAAACTCATAAATTCCACTTACTTTGGGGCAAAATTCCAGAAATTTCCCTTTTTTTGGGGCAAATTTGCAGAAATAAAACTTATTTTGGGGCAAAATTGCAGATATTTCACTTATTTCAGAAAAAAAGGAGAAATTTTATTATTTTGGGGCAAAAAGGCAGAAATTTCTTTTATTTTTGTACAAAATTGCAGAAATTTTTCTTATTTTGGAGCAAAAAGGCAGAAATTTCAATATTTTGGGGCAAAAATGCAGAAATTCCCCTTATTTTGAGGTATAATGGCTGAAATTCCCCTTATTTGGGGGCAAAAAGGCAGAAATTTCCCTTATTTTGGGGCAAAATTGCAGAAATTTCACTTATTTCAGGGTAATAAGTCAGAAATTTTTTTTATTTTGGGGCAAAAAATACAGAAATTCACTTTGATTTGGGAGAAAAGACAGAAATTCCACTTATTTAGAGGCAAAAAAGCAGAAATTCCCCTTATTTTGGAGCAAAAATAAAGAAATTTTCCTTATATATGGCAAAAAGGTATGCATTCTTCTTATTTTCGGGCAAAAAGGCAGAAATTCCTTGTATATTGGAGAAAATTGCAGAAATTCCCCTAATTGTGAGGCAAAAAGGCATAAATTCCCTATATGTTGGGGCAGAAAGACAGAAATTCTCCTTATTTTGGGGCAGAACTCAGAAATTTTACTTATTTTTGGGCAAAATTCCAGAAATTTCCCTTATTTTGGGCCAAAATTGCAGAAATTTCACTTATTTTGGGGCAAAATTGCAGAAATTTCACTTATTTCAAAGAAAATAAGCAGAAATTTTTCTTATTTTTGGGCAAAAAGGCAGAAATTCCTAATATTTTGTGGCAAAAATGCAGAAATTCCCTTTATTTTGAGGTAAAAAGGCTGAAATTCCCTTTATTTGGGGGCAAAAAGGCAGAAATTTCTTTTATTTTAAGGCAAAATTGCAGAAATTTCACTTATTCCAGAATAATAAGTCAGAAATTTTCCTTATTTTGGGGCAAAAAAGACAGAAATTCCCTTTGTTTTTAAAGGAAAAAGACAGAAATTCCACTTATTTAGAGGCCAAAAAGCAGAAATTCCCATTATTTTGGAGCAAAAATGAAGAAATTTCCCTTTTTTATGGCAAAAAGGTATGCATTCTTCTTATTTTCAGGCAAAAAGGCAGAAATTCCCTGTATTTTGGAGCAAAATTGCAGAAATTCCTCTAATTTTGGGGCCAAATTCAGAAATTTCCTATAGTTGGGGCATAAAGACAGAAATATTCTTCATTTTGGGGCAGAACTCAGAAATTCCACTTATTTTGGTGCAAAATTCCAGAAATTTCCCATATTTTGGGGCAAAATTGCAGAAATTTCACTTATTTTGGGGCAAAATTGCAGAAATTTCACTTATTTCAGGGAAAATAGGCAGAAATTTCCCTTATTTTGAGGCAAAAAGGCAGAAATTCCTAATATTTTTTTGGCAAAAATGCAGAAATTCCCCTTATTTTGAGGTAAAAAGGCTGAAATTCCCCTTACTTGGGGGCAAAAAGGCAGAAATTACCCTTATTTTAGGGCAAAATTGCAGAAATTTCACTTATTTCAGGGTAATAAGTCAGAAATTTTCCTTGTTTTGGGGCAAAAAAGAGAGAAATTCCCTTTGTTTTGGGGGAAAAAGACAGAAATTCCACTTATTTAGAGGCAATAAAGCAGAAATTCCTTTTATTTTGGAGCAAAAACGAAGAAATTTTCCTTTTTTATGGCAAAAAGGTATGCATTCTACTTATTTTCGGGCAAAAAGACAGAAATTCCCCGTATTTTGGAGCAAAATTGCAGAAATTCCCCTAATTGTAAGGCAAAAAGACAGAAATTCCCTATATGTTGGGGCAGAAAGACAGAAATTATTCTTATTTTGGGGTAAAACTCATAAATTCCACTTACTTTGGGGAAAAATTCCAGAAATTTCCCTTATTTTGGGGCAAATTTGCAGAAATTTCACTTATTTTGGGGCAAAATTGCAGATATTTCACTTATTTCAGAAAAAAAGGAGAAATTTTATTATTTTGGGGCAAAAAGCCAGAAATTTCTTTTATTTTGGTACAAAATTGCAGAAATTTTTTATATTTTGGAGCAAAAAGGCAGAAATTTCCATATTTTGGGGCAAAAATGCAGAAATTCTCCTTATTTTGAGGTATAATGGCTGAAATTCCCCTTATTTGGTGGCAAAAAGGCAGAAATTTCCTATATTTTGGGGCAAAATTGCAGAAATTTCTCTTATTTCAGGGTAATAAGTCAGAATTTTTTTTTTATTTTGGGGCAAAAAATACAGAAATTCACTTTGATTTGGGAGAAAAGACAGAAATTCCACTTATTTAGAGGCAAAAAAGCAGAAATTCCCCTTATTTTGGAGCAAAAATAAAGAAATTTTCCTTATTTATGGCAAAAAGGTATGCATTCTTCATATTATCGGGCAAAAAGGAAGAAATTCCTTGTATATTGGAGATAAATTGCAGAAATTCCCCTAATTGTGAGGCAAAAAGGCATAAATTCCCTATATGTTGGGGAAGAAAGACAGAAATTCTCCTTATTTGGGGGCAGAACTCAGAAATTAAACATATTATGGGGCAAAATTCCAGAAATTTCCCTAATTTTGGGGCAAAAATGCAGAAATTTCACTTGTTTTGGGGCAAAATTGCAGAAATTTCACTTATTTCAGGGAAAATAGGCAGATATTTTCTTTATTTTAGGGCAAAAAGGCAGAAATTCCTAATATTTTGTGGCAAAAATGCTGAAATTCCCCTTATTTTGAGGTAAAAAGGCTGAAATTCCCCTTATTTGTGGGCAAAAAGGCAGAAATTTCTTTTATTTTTGGGCAAAATTGCAGAAATTTCACTTATTTCAGAATAGTAAGTCAGAAATTTTCCTTATTTTGGGGCAAAAAAGACAGAAATTCCCTTTGTTTTTGGAGGAAAATGAGAAATTCCACTTATTTAGAGGCCAAAAAGCAGAAATTCCCCTTATTTTGGAGCAAAAATGAAGAAATTTCCCTTTTTTATGGCAAAAAGTTATGCATTCTTCTTATTTTCGGGCAAAAAGGCAGAAATTTCCCGTATTTTGTAGCAAAATTTCAGAAATTCCCCTATTTGTGAAGCAAAATGCAGAAATTCCCTATATGTTGGGGCATAAAGAAAGAAATTCTCATTATTTTGAAGCAAAACTCAGAAATTCCACTTATTTTTGGGCAAAATTCCAGAAATTTCCCTTATTTTGGGGCAAAATTGCAGAAATTTCACTTTTTATGGGACAAAATTACAGAAATTTCACTTATTTCAAAAAAAGGAGAAATTTTCTTATTTTGGGGCAAAAAGGCAGAAATTTCTATTATTTTGGTACAAAGTTGCAGAAATTTTTCTTATTTTGGGGCACAAGGGCAGAAATTTCCCATAATTTGGGGAAAATGTAGAAATTCCCCTTATTTTGAGGTAAAAAGGCTGAAATTCCCCTTATTTGGGGGCAAAAAGGCAGAAATTTCTCTTATTTTGGGGCAAAATTACTGAAATTTCACTTATTTCACGGTAATAAGTCAGAAATTTTCTTTATTTTGGGGCAAAAAAGACAGAAATTCCCTTTGTTTTGGAAAAAAAAATTCCACTTATTTAGAGGCAAAAAAGTAGAAATTCCCTTTATTTTGGAGCAAAAATGAAGAAATTTCCCTTTTTTATGACAAAAAGGTATGCATTCTTCTTATTTTCGGGCAAAAAGGCAGAAATTCGTTGTATTTTGGAGCAAAATTGCAGAATTTCGCCTAATTGTGGGGCAAAACGGCAGAAATTCCCTATATGTTGGGGCATAAAGACAGAAATTCTCCTTATTTTGGGGCAGAACTCAGAAATTCCACTTATTTTTGGGCAAAATTCCAGAAATTTCCCTTATTTTGGGGCAAAATTACATAAATTTCACTTATTTTGGAGCCAAATTGCAGAAATTTCACTTATTTCCAAAAAAATAGGCAAAAATTTTTCTAATTTTGGGGCAAAAAGGCAGAAATTCTTAATATTTTGTGGCAAAAATGCAGAAATTTCCCTTATTTTGAGTTAAAAAGGCTGAAATTCTCCTTATTTGGGGGAAAAAGGCAGAAATTTCTTTTATTTTGGTGCAAAATTTCAGAAATTTCACTTATTTCAGTATAATAAGTCAGAAATTTTCCTTATTTTGGGGCAAAAAAGACAGAAATTCCCTTTGTTTTTGGAGAAAAAAGACAGAAATTTCACTTATTTAGAGGCCAAAAAGCAGAAATTCCCCTTATTTTGGAGCAAAAATGAAGAAATTTCCCTTTTTTATGGCAAAAAGGTATGATTTCTTCTTATTTTCGGGCAAAAAGGCAGAAATACCCCGTATTTTGGAGCAAAATTGCAGAAATTCCACTATTTGTGAGGCAAAATGCAGAAATTCCCTATATGTTGGGGGATAAAGACAGAAACTCTCCTTATTTTGAAGCAAAACTCAGAAATTCAACTTATTTTTGGGCAATATTCCAGAAATTTCCCTTATTTTGGGGCAAAATTGCAGAAATCTCACTTTTTATGGGACAAAATTACAGAAATTTCACTTATTTCAAAAAAAGGAGAAATTTTCTTATTTTGGGGCAAAAAGACAGAAATTTCTCTTATTTTGGTACAAAGTTGCAGATATTTTTCTTATTTTGGGGCAAAAAGGCAGAAATTTCCCATATTTTGGGGAAAATGCAGAAATTCCCCTTATTTTGAGGTAAAAGGCTGAAATTCCCCTTATTTGGGTGCAAAAAGGCAGAAATTTCTCATATTTTGGGGCAAAATTGCTGAAATTTCACTTATTTCATCGTATTTAGTCAGAAATTTTCCTTATTTTGGGGCAAAAAAGACAGAAATTCCCTTTGTTTGCGAAAAAAACAGAAATTCCACTTATTTAGAGGCAAAAAGTAGAAATTCCCCTTATTTTGGGGCAAAAATGAAGAAATTTCTTTTTTTTATGGCAAAAAGATATGCATTCTTCTTATTTTCGGGCAAAAAGGCAGAAATTCCTTGTATTTTGGAGCAAAATTGCAGAATTTCGCCTAATTGTGGGGCAAAAAGGCAGAAATTCCCTATATGTTGGTGCATAAAGACAGAAATTCTTCTATTTTGGGGCAGAACTCAGAAATTCCACTTATTTTTTGGCAAAATTCCAGAAATTTCCCTTATTTAGGGGCAAAATTGCAGAAATTTCACTTATTTTGGGGCAAAATTGCAGAAATTTCACTTATTTCAAAGAAAATAGGCAGAAATTTTTCTTATTTTTGGGCAAAAAGGCAGAAATTCCTAATATTTTGTGGCAAAAATTCAGAAATTCCCCTTATTTTGAGGTAAAAAGGCTGAAATTCCCATTATTTGGGGGCAAAAAGGCAGAAATTTCCCATATTTTGGGGCAAAATTGCAGAAATTTCCCTTATTTTGGGGCAAAATTGCAGAAATTTCACTTTTTATGGGACAAAATTACAGAAATTTCACTTATTTCAAAAAAAGGAGAAATTTTCTTATTTTGGGGCAAAAAGGCAGAAATTTCTATTATTTTTTACAAAGTTGCAGAAATTTTTCTTTTTTTGGGGCACAAGGGCAGAAATTTCCCATATTTTGGGGAAAATGTAGAAATTCCCCTTATTTTGAGGTAAAAAGGCTGAAATTCCCCTTATTTGGGGGCAAAAAGGCAGAAATTTCTCTTATTTTGGGGCAAAATTGCTGAAATTTCACTTATTTCACGGTAATAAGTCAGAAATTTTCTTTATTTTGGGGCAAAAAAGACAGAAATTCCCTTTGTTTTGGAAAAAAAAATTCCACTTATTTAGAGGCAAAAAAGTAGAAATTCCCTTTATTTTGGAGCAAAAATGAAGAAATTTCCCTTTTTTATGACAAAAAGGTATGCATTCTTCTTATTTTCGGGCAAAAAGGCAGAAATTCGTTGTATTTTGGAGCAAAATTGCAGAATTTCGCCTAATTGTGGGGCAAGAAGGCAGAAATTCCCTATATGTTGGGGCATAAAGACAGAAATTCTCCTTATTTTGGGGCAGAACTCATAAATTCCACTTATTTTTGGGCAAAATTCCAGAAATTTCCCTTATTTTGGGGCAAAATTGCATAAATTTCACTTATTTTGGGGCAAAATTGCAGAAACTTCACTTATTTCCAAAAAATAGGCAAAAATTTTTCTTATTTTGGGGCAAAAAAGCAGAAATTCTTAATATTTTGTGGCAAAAATGCAGAAATTTTCCTTATTCTGAGTTAAAAAGGCTGAAATTCTCTTTATTTGGGGGAAAAAGGCAGAAATTTCTTTTATTTTGGTGCAAAATTGCAGAAATTTCACTTATTTCAGAATAATAAGTCAGAAATTTTCATTATTTTGGGGCAAAAAAGACAGAAATTCCCTTTGTTTTTAAAGGAAAAAGACAGAAATTCCACTTATTTAGAGGCCAAAAAGCAGAAATTCCCATTATTTTGGAGCAAAAATGAAGAAATTTCCCTTTTTTATGGCAAAAAGGTATGCATTCTTCTTATTTTCAGGCAAAAAGGCAGAAATTCCCTGTATTTTGGAGCAAAATTGCAGAAATTCCTCTAATTTTGGGGCCAAATTCAGAAATTTCCTATAGTTGGGGCATAAAGACAGAAATATTCTTCATTTTGGGGCAGAACTCAGAAATTCCACTTATTTTGGTGCAAAATTCCAGAAATTTCCCATATTTTGGGGCAAAATTGCAGAAATTTCACTTATTTTGGGGCAAAATTGCAGAAATTTCACTTATTTCAGGGAAAATAGGCAGAAATTTCCCTTATTTTGAGGCAAAAAGGCAGAAATTCCTAATATTTTTTTGGCAAAAATGTAGAAATTCCCCTTATTTTGAGGTATAATGGCTGAAATTCCCCTTACTTGGGGGCAAAAAGGCAGAAATTACCCTTATTTTGGGGCAAAATTGCAGAAATTTCACTTATTTCAGGGTAATAAGTCAGAATTTTTTTTATTTTGGGGCAAAAAATACAGAAATTCACTTTGATTTGGGAGAAAAGACAGAAATTCCACTTATTTAGAGGCAAAAAAGCAGAAATTCCCCTTATTTTGGAGCAAAAATAAAGAAATTTTCCTTATTTATGGCAAAAATGTATGCATTCTTCTTATTTTCGGGCAAAAAGGAAGAAATTCCTTGTATATTGGAGATAAATTGCAGAAATTCCCCTAATTGTGTGGCAAAAAGGCATAAATTCCCTATATGTTGGGGAAGAAAGACAGAAATACTCCTTATTTTGGGGCAGAACTCAGAAATTAAACTTATTATGGGGCAAAATTCCAGAAATTTCCCTAATTTTGGGGCAAAAATGCAGAAATTTCACTTATTTTGGGGCAAAATTGCAGAAATTTCACTTATTTCAGGGAAAATAAGCAGAAATTTTCATTATTTTGGGACAAAAAGGCAGAAATTCCTAATATTTTGTGGCAAAAATGAAGAAATTCCCCTTATTTTGAGGTAAAAAGGCTGAAATTCCCCTTATTTGGGTGCAAAAAGGCAGAAATTTCTCTTATGTCGGGGCAAAATTGCTGAAATTTCACTTATTTCACGGTAATAAGTCAGAAATTTTCCTTATTTTGGGGCAAAAAAGATAGAAATTCCCTTTGTTTTGGGGGAAAAAGACAGAAATTCCACTTATTTAGAGGCAATAAAGCAGAAATTCCTTTTATTTTGGAGCGAAAATGAAGAAATTTTCCTTTTTTATGGCAAAAAGGTATGCATTCTACTTATTTTCGGGCAAAAAGGCAGAAATTCCCCGTATTTTGGAGCAAAATTGCAGAAATTCCCCTAATTGTAAGGCAAAAAGGCAGAAATTCCCTATATGTTGGGGCAGAAAGACAGAAATTATTCTTATTTCTGGTAAAACTCATAAATTCCACTTACTTTGGGGCAAAATTCCAGAAATTTCCCTTTTTTTGGGGCAAATTTGCAGAAATAAAACTTATTTTGGGGCAAAATTGCAGATATTTCACTTATTTCAGAAAAAAAGGAGAAATTTTATTATTTTGGGGCAAAAAGGCAGAAATTTCTTTTATTTTTGTACAAAATTGCAGAAATTTTTCTTATTTTGGAGCAAAAAGGCAGAAATTTCAATATTTTGGGGCAAAAATGCAGAAATTCCCCTTATTTTGAGGTATAATGGCTGAAATTCCCCTTATTTGGGGGCAAAAAGGCAGAAATTTCCCTTATTTTGGGGCAAAATTGCAGAAATTTCACTTATTTCAGGGTAATAAGTCAGAAATTTTTTTTATTTTGGGGCAAAAAATACAGAAATTCACTTTGATTTGGGAGAAAAGACAGAAATTCCACTTATTTAGAGGCAAAAAAGCAGAAATTCCCCTTATTTTGGAGCAAAAATAAAGAAATTTTCCTTATATATGGCAAAAAGGTATGCATTCTTCTTATTTTCGGGCAAAAAGGCAGAAATTCCTTGTATATTGGAGAAAATTGCAGAAATTCCCCTAATTGTGAGGCAAAAAGGCATAAATTCCCTATATGTTGGGGCAGAAAGACAGAAATTCTCCTTATTTTGGGGCAGAACTCAGAAATTTTACTTATTTTTGGGCAAAATTCCAGAAATTTCCCTTATTTTGGGCCAAAATTGCAGAAATTTCACTTATTTTGGGGCAAAATTGCAGAAATTTCACTTATTTCAAAGAAAATAAGCAGAAATTTTTCTTATTTTTGGGCAAAAAGGCAGAAATTCCTAATATTTTGTGGCAAAAATGCAGAAATTCCCTTTATTTTGAGGTAAAAAGGCTGAAATTCCCTTTATTTGGGGGCAAAAAGGCAGAAATTTCTTTTATTTTAAGGCAAAATTGCAGAAATTTCACTTATTCCAGAATAATAAGTCAGAAATTTTCCTTATTTTGGGGCAAAAAAGACAGAAATTCCCTTTGTTTTTAAAGGAAAAAGACAGAAATTCCACTTATTTAGAGGCCAAAAAGCAGAAATTCCCATTATTTTGGAGCAAAAATGAAGAAATTTCCCTTTTTTATGGCAAAAAGGTATGCATTCTTCTTATTTTCAGGCAAAAAGGCAGAAATTCCCTGTATTTTGGAGCAAAATTGCAGAAATTCCTCTAATTTTGGGGCCAAATTCAGAAATTTCCTATAGTTGGGGCATAAAGACAGAAATATTCTTCATTTTGGGGCAGAACTCAGAAATTCCACTTATTTTGGTGCAAAATTCCAGAAATTTCCCATATTTTGGGGCAAAATTGCAGAAATTTCACTTATTTTGGGGCAAAATTGCAGAAATTTCACTTATTTCAGGGAAAATAGGCAGAAATTTCCCTTATTTTGAGGCAAAAAGGCAGAAATTCCTAATATTTTTTTGGCAAAAATGCAGAAATTCCCCTTATTTTGAGGTAAAAAGGCTGAAATTCCCCTTACTTGGGGGCAAAAAGGCAGAAATTACCCTTATTTTAGGGCAAAATTGCAGAAATTTCACTTATTTCAGGGTAATAAGTCAGAAATTTTCCTTGTTTTGGGGCAAAAAAGAGAGAAATTCCCTTTGTTTTGGGGGAAAAAGACAGAAATTCCACTTATTTAGAGGCAATAAAGCAGAAATTCCTTTTATTTTGGAGCAAAAACGAAGAAATTTTCCTTTTTTATGGCAAAAAGGTATGCATTCTACTTATTTTCGGGCAAAAAGACAGAAATTCCCCGTATTTTGGAGCAAAATTGCAGAAATTCCCCTAATTGTAAGGCAAAAAGACAGAAATTCCCTATATGTTGGGGCAGAAAGACAGAAATTATTCTTATTTTGGGGTAAAACTCATAAATTCCACTTACTTTGGGGAAAAATTCCAGAAATTTCCCTTATTTTGGGGCAAATTTGCAGAAATTTCACTTATTTTGGGGCAAAATTGCAGATATTTCACTTATTTCAGAAAAAAAGGAGAAATTTTATTATTTTGGGGCAAAAAGCCAGAAATTTCTTTTATTTTGGTACAAAATTGCAGAAATTTTTTATATTTTGGAGCAAAAAGGCAGAAATTTCCATATTTTGGGGCAAAAATGCAGAAATTCTCCTTATTTTGAGGTATAATGGCTGAAATTCCCCTTATTTGGGGGCAAAAAGGCAGAAATTTCCTATATTTTGGGGCAAAATTGCAGAAATTTCTCTTATTTCAGGGTAATAAGTCAGAATTTTTTTTTTATTTTGGGGCAAAAAATACAGAAATTCACTTTGATTTGGGAGAAAAGACAGAAATTCCACTTATTTAGAGGCAAAAAAGCAGAAATTCCCCTTATTTTGGAGCAAAAATAAAGAAATTTTCCTTATTTATGGCAAAAAGGTATGCATTCTTCATATTATCGGGCAAAAAGGAAGAAATTCCTTGTATATTGGAGATAAATTGCAGAAATTCCCCTAATTGTGAGGCAAAAAGGCATAAATTCCCTATATGTTGGGGAAGAAAGACAGAAATTCTCCTTATTTGGGGGCAGAACTCAGAAATTAAACATATTATGGGGCAAAATTCCAGAAATTTCCCTAATTTTGGGGCAAAAATGCAGAAATTTCACTTGTTTTGGGGCAAAATTGCAGAAATTTCACTTATTTCAGGGAAAATAGGCAGATATTTTCTTTATTTTAGGGCAAAAAGGCAGAAATTCCTAATATTTTGTGGCAAAAATGCTGAAATTCCCCTTATTTTGAGGTAAAAAGGCTGAAATTCCCCTTATTTGTGGGCAAAAAGGCAGAAATTTCTTTTATTTTTGGGCAAAATTGCAGAAATTTCACTTATTTCAGAATAGTAAGTCAGAAATTTTCCTTATTTTGGGGCAAAAAAGACAGAAATTCCCTTTGTTTTTGGAGGAAAATGAGAAATTCCACTTATTTAGAGGCCAAAAAGCAGAAATTCCCCTTATTTTGGAGCAAAAATGAAGAAATTTCCCTTTTTTATGGCAAAAAGTTATGCATTCTTCTTATTTTCGGGCAAAAAGGCAGAAATTTCCCGTATTTTGTAGCAAAATTTCAGAAATTCCCCTATTTGTGAAGCAAAATGCAGAAATTCCCTATATGTTGGGGCATAAAGAAAGAAATTCTCATTATTTTGAAGCAAAACTCAGAAATTCCACTTATTTTTGGGCAAAATTCCAGAAATTTCCCTTATTTTGGGGCAAAATTGCAGAAATTTCACTTTTTATGGGACAAAATTACAGAAATTTCACTTATTTCAAAAAAAGGAGAAATTTTCTTATTTTGGGGCAAAAAGGCAGAAATTTCTATTATTTTGGTACAAAGTTGCAGAAATTTTTCTTATTTTGGGGCACAAGGGCAGAAATTTCCCATAATTTGGGGAAAATGTAGAAATTCCCCTTATTTTGAGGTAAAAAGGCTGAAATTCCCCTTATTTGGGGGCAAAAAGGCAGAAATTTCTCTTATTTTGGGGCAAAATTACTGAAATTTCACTTATTTCACGGTAATAAGTCAGAAATTTTCTTTATTTTGGGGCAAAAAAGACAGAAATTCCCTTTGTTTTGGAAAAAAAAATTCCACTTATTTAGAGGCAAAAAAGTAGAAATTCCCTTTATTTTGGAGCAAAAATGAAGAAATTTCCCTTTTTTATGACAAAAAGGTATGCATTCTTCTTATTTTCGGGCAAAAAGGCAGAAATTCGTTGTATTTTGGAGCAAAATTGCAGAATTTCGCCTAATTGTGGGGCAAAACGGCAGAAATTCCCTATATGTTGGGGCATAAAGACAGAAATTCTCCTTATTTTGGGGCAGAACTCAGAAATTCCACTTATTTTTGGGCAAAATTCCAGAAATTTCCCTTATTTTGGGGCAAAATTACATAAATTTCACTTATTTTGGAGCCAAATTGCAGAAATTTCACTTATTTCCAAAAAAATAGGCAAAAATTTTTCTAATTTTGGGGCAAAAAGGCAGAAATTCTTAATATTTTGTGGCAAAAATGCAGAAATTTCCCTTATTTTGAGTTAAAAAGGCTGAAATTCTCCTTATTTGGGGGAAAAAGGCAGAAATTTCTTTTATTTTGGTGCAAAATTTCAGAAATTTCACTTATTTCAGTATAATAAGTCAGAAATTTTCCTTATTTTGGGGCAAAAAAGACAGAAATTCCCTTTGTTTTTGGAGAAAAAAGACAGAAATTTCACTTATTTAGAGGCCAAAAAGCAGAAATTCCCCTTATTTTGGAGCAAAAATGAAGAAATTTCCCTTTTTTATGGCAAAAAGGTATGATTTCTTCTTATTTTCGGGCAAAAAGGCAGAAATACCCCGTATTTTGGAGCAAAATTGCAGAAATTCCACTATTTGTGAGGCAAAATGCAGAAATTCCCTATATGTTGGGGGATAAAGACAGAAACTCTCCTTATTTTGAAGCAAAACTCAGAAATTCAACTTATTTTTGGGCAATATTCCAGAAATTTCCCTTATTTTGGGGCAAAATTGCAGAAATCTCACTTTTTATGGGACAAAATTACAGAAATTTCACTTATTTCAAAAAAAGGAGAAATTTTCTTATTTTGGGGCAAAAAGACAGAAATTTCTATTATTTTGGTACAAAGTTGCAGATATTTTTCTTATTTTGGGGCAAAAAGGCAGAAATTTCCCATATTTTGGGGAAAATGCAGAAATTCCCCTTATTTTGAGGTAAAAGGCTGAAATTCCCCTTATTTGGGTGCAAAAAGGCAGAAATTTCTCATATTTTGGGGCAAAATTGCTGAAATTTCACTTATTTCATCGTATTTAGTCAGAAATTTTCCTTATTTTGGGGCAAAAAAGACAGAAATTCCCTTTGTTTGCGAAAAAAACAGAAATTCCACTTATTTAGAGGCAAAAAGTAGAAATTCCCCTTATTTTGGGGCAAAAATGAAGAAATTTCTTTTTTTTATGGCAAAAAGATATGCATTCTTCTTATTTTCGGGCAAAAAGGCAGAAATTCCTTGTATTTTGGAGCAAAATTGCAGAATTTCGCCTAATTGTGGGGCAAAAAGGCAGAAATTCCCTATATGTTGGTGCATAAAGACAGAAATTCTTCTATTTTGGGGCAGAACTCAGAAATTCCACTTATTTTTTGGCAAAATTCCAGAAATTTCCCTTATTTAGGGGCAAAATTGCAGAAATTTCACTTATTTTGGGGCAAAATTGCAGAAATTTCACTTATTTCAAAGAAAATAGGCAGAAATTTTTCTTATTTTTGGGCAAAAAGGCAGAAATTCCTAATATTTTGTGGCAAAAATTCAGAAATTCCCCTTATTTTGAGGTAAAAAGGCTGAAATTCCCATTATTTGGGGGCAAAAAGGCAGAAATTTCCCATATTTTGGGGCAAAATTGCAGAAATTTCCCTTATTTTGGGGCAAAATTGCAGAAATTTCACTTTTTATGGGACAAAATTACAGAAATTTCACTTATTTCAAAAAAAGGAGAAATTTTCTTATTTTGGGGCAAAAAGGCAGAAATTTCTATTATTTTTTACAAAGTTGCAGAAATTTTTCTTTTTTTGGGGCACAAGGGCAGAAATTTCCCATATTTTGGGGAAAATGTAGAAATTCCCCTTATTTTGAGGTAAAAAGGCTGAAATTCCCCTTATTTGGGGGCAAAAAGGCAGAAATTTCTCTTATTTTGGGGCAAAATTGCTGAAATTTCACTTATTTCACGGTAATAAGTCAGAAATTTTCTTTATTTTGGGGCAAAAAAGACAGAAATTCCCTTTGTTTTGGAAAAAAAAATTCCACTTATTTAGAGGCAAAAAAGTAGAAATTCCCTTTATTTTGGAGCAAAAATGAAGAAATTTCCCTTTTTTATGACAAAAAGGTATGCATTCTTCTTATTTTCGGGCAAAAAGGCAGAAATTCGTTGTATTTTGGAGCAAAATTGCAGAATTTCGCCTAATTGTGGGGCAAGAAGGCAGAAATTCCCTATATGTTGGGGCATAAAGACAGAAATTCTCCTTATTTTGGGGCAGAACTCATAAATTCCACTTATTTTTGGGCAAAATTCCAGAAATTTCCCTTATTTTGGGGCAAAATTGCATAAATTTCACTTATTTTGGGGCAAAATTGCAGAAACTTCACTTATTTCCAAAAAATAGGCAAAAATTTTTCTTATTTTGGGGCAAAAAAGCAGAAATTCTTAATATTTTGTGGCAAAAATGCAGAAATTTTCCTTATTCTGAGTTAAAAAGGCTGAAATTCTCTTTATTTGGGGGAAAAAGGCAGAAATTTCTTTTATTTTGGTGCAAAATTGCAGAAATTTCACTTATTCCAGAATAATAAGTCAGAAATTTTCATTATTTTGGGGCAAAAAAGACAGAAATTCCCTTTGTTTTTGGAGAAAAAAGACAGAAATTTCACTTATTTAGAGGCCAAAAAGCAGAAATTCCTTTTATTTTGGAGCGAAAATGAAGAAATTTCACTTTTTTATGGCAAAAATGTATGCATTCTTCTTATTTTCGGGCAAAAAGGCAGAAATACCCCGTATTTTGGAGCAAAATTGCAGAAATTCCCCTATTTGTGAAGCAAAATGCAGAAATTCCCTATATGTTGGTGTATAAAGACAGAAATTCTCCTTATTTTGAAGCAAAACTCAGAAATTCCACTTATTTTAGGGCAAAATTCCAGAAATTTCCCTTATTTTGGGGCAAAATTGCAGAAATTTCACTTTTTATGGGACAAAATTGCAGAAATTTCACTTATTTCAAAAAAAAGGAGAAATTTTATTATTTTGGGGCAAAAAGACAGAAATTTCTATTATTTTGTTAGAAAGTTTCAGATATTTTTCTTATTTTGGGGCAAAAGGTCAGAAATTTCCCATATTTTGGGGAAAATGCAGAAATTGCCCTTATTTTGAGGTAAAAGGCTGAAATTCCCCTTATTTGGGGGCAAAAAGGTTGAAATTTCTCATATTTTGGGGCAAAATTGCTGAAATTTCACTTATTTAATGGAAATAAGTCAGAAATTTTCCTTATTTTGGAGCAAAAAAGATAGAAATTCCCTTTGTTTTGGGGGAAAAAGACAGAAATTCCACTTATTTAGAGGCAATAAAGCAGAAATTCCTTTTATTTTGGAGCGAAAATGAAGATATTTTCCTTTTTTATGGCAAAAAGGTATGCATTCTACTTATATTCGGGCAAAAAGGCAGAAATTCCCCGTATTTTTGAGCAAAATTGCAGAAATTCCCCTAATTGTAAGGCAAAAAGGCAGAAATTCCCTATATGTTGGGGCAGAAAGACAGAAATTATTCTTATTTTGGGGTAAAACTCATAAATTCCACTTACTTTGGGGCAAAATTCCAGAAATTTCCCTTATTTTGGGGCAAATTTGCAGAAATATCACTTATTTTGGGGCAAAATTGCAGATATTTCACTTATTTCAGAAAAAAAGGAGAAATTTTATTATTTTGGGGCAAAAAGGCAGAAATTTCTTTTATTTTTGTACAAAATTGCAGAAATTTTTCTTATTTTGGAGCAAAAAGGCAGAAATTTCCATATTATGGGGCAAAAATGCAGAAATTCCCCTTATTTTGAGGTATAATGGCTGAAATTCCCCTTATTTGGGGGCAAAAAGGCAGAAATTTCCCTTATTTTGGGGCAAAATTGCTGAAATTTCACTTATTTCATCGTATTAAGTCAGAAATTTTCCTTATTTTGGGGCAAAAAAAAAACAGAAATTCCCTTTGTTTTGGAAAAAAACAGAAATTCCACTTATTTAGAGGCAAAAAGTAGAAATTCCCCTTATTTTGGAGCAAAAATGAAGAAATTTCTTTTTTTTATGGCAAAAAGATATGCATTCTTCTTATTTTCGGGCAAAAAGGCAGAAATTCCTTGTATTTTGGAGCAAAATTGCAGAATTTCGCCTAATTGTGGGGCAAAAAGGCAGAAATTCCCTATATGTTGGTGCATAAAGACAGAAATTCTCCTATTTTGGGGCAGAACTCAGAAATTCCACTTATTTTTGGGCAAAATTCCAGAAATTTCCCTTATTAAGGGGCAAAATTGCAGAAATTTCACTTATTTTGGGGCAAAATTGCAGAAATTTCACTTATTTCAAAGAAAATAGGCAGAAATTTTTCTTATTTTTGGGCAAAAAGGCAGAAATTCCTAATATTTTGTGGCAAAAATTCAGAAATTCCCCTTATTTTGAGGTAAAAAGGCTGAAATTCCCATTATTTGGGGGCAAAAAGGCAGAAATTTCCCATATTTTGGGGCAAAATTGCAGAAATTTCCCTTATTTTGGGGCAAAATTGCAGAAATTTCACTTTTTATGGGACAAAATTACAGAAATTTCACTTATTTCAAAAAAAGGAGAAATTTTCTTATTTTGGGGCAAAAAGGCAGAAATTTCTATTATTTTTTACAAAGTTGCAGAAATTTTTCTTTTTTTGGGGCACAAGGGCAGAAATTTCCCATATTTTGGGGAAAATGTAGAAATTCCCCTTATTTTGAGGTAAAAAGGCTGAAATTCCCCTTATTTGGGGGCAAAAAGGCAGAAATTTCTCTTATTTTGGGGCAAAATTGCTGAAATTTCACTTATTTCACGGTAATAAGTCAGAAATTTTCTTTATTTTGGGGCAAAAAAGACAGAAATTCCCTTTGTTTTGGAAAAAAAAATTCCACTTATTTAGAGGCAAAAAAGTAGAAATTCCCTTTATTTTGGAGCAAAAATGAAGAAATTTCCCTTTTTTATGACAAAAAGGTATGCATTCTTCTTATTTTCGGGCAAAAAGGCAGAAATTCGTTGTATTTTGGAGCAAAATTGCAGAATTTCGCCTAATTGTGGGGCAAGAAGGCAGAAATTCCCTATATGTTGGGGCATAAAGACAGAAATTCTCCTTATTTTGGGGCAGAACTCATAAATTCCACTTATTTTTGGGCAAAATTCCAGAAATTTCCCTTATTTTGGGGCAAAATTGCATAAATTTCACTTATTTTGGGGCAAAATTGCAGAAACTTCACTTATTTCCAAAAAATAGGCAAAAATTTTTCTTATTTTGGGGCAAAAAAGCAGAAATTCTTAATATTTTGTGGCAAAAATGCAGAAATTTTCCTTATTCTGAGTTAAAAAGGCTGAAATTCTCTTTATTTGGGGGAAAAAGGCAGAAATTTCTTTTATTTTGGTGCAAAATTGCAGAAATTTTACTTATTTCAGAATAATAAGTCAGAAATTTTCATTATTTTGGGGCAAAAAAGACAGAAATTCCCTTTGTTTTTGGAGAAAAAAGACAGAAATTTCACTTATTTAGAGGCCAAAAAGCAGAAATTCCTTTTATTTTGGAGCGAAAATGAAGAAATTTCACTTTTTTATGGCAAAAATGTATGCATTCTTCTTATTTTCGGGCAAAAAGGCAGAAATACCCCGTATTTTGGAGCAAAATTGCAGAAATTCCCCTATTTGTGAAGCAAAATGCAGAAATTCCCTATATGTTGGTGTATAAAGACAGAAATTCTCCTTATTTTGAAGCAAAACTCAGAAATTCCACTTATTTTAGGGCAAAATTCCAGAAATTTCCCTTATTTTGGGGCAAAATTGCAGAAATTTCACTTTTTATGGGACAAAATTGCAGAAATTTCACTTATTTCAAAAAAAAGGAGAAATTTTATTATTTTGGGGCAAAAAGACAGAAATTTCTATTATTTTGTTAGAAAGTTTCAGATATTTTTCTTATTTTGGGGCAAAAGGTCAGAAATTTCCCATATTTTGGGGAAAATGCAGAAATTGCCCTTATTTTGAGGTAAAAGGCTGAAATTCCCCTTATTTGGGGGCAAAAAGGTTGAAATTTCTCATATTTTGGGGCAAAATTGCTGAAATTTCACTTATTTAATGGAAATAAGTCAGAAATTTTCCTTATTTTGGAGCAAAAAAGATAGAAATTCCCTTTGTTTTGGGGGAAAAAGACAGAAATTCCACTTATTTAGAGGCAATAAAGCAGAAATTCCTTTTATTTTGGAGCGAAAATGAAGATATTTTCCTTTTTTATGGCAAAAAGGTATGCATTCTACTTATATTCGGGCAAAAAGGCAGAAATTCCCCGTATTTTTGAGCAAAATTGCAGAAATTCCCCTAATTGTAAGGCAAAAAGGCAGAAATTCCCTATATGTTGGGGCAGAAAGACAGAAATTATTCTTATTTTGGGGTAAAACTCATAAATTCCACTTACTTTGGGGCAAAATTCCAGAAATTTCCCTTATTTTGGGGCAAATTTGCAGAAATATCACTTATTTTGGGGCAAAATTGCAGATATTTCACTTATTTCAGAAAAAAAGGAGAAATTTTATTATTTTGGGGCAAAAAGGCAGAAATTTCTTTTATTTTTGTACAAAATTGCAGAAATTTTTCTTATTTTGGAGCAAAAAGGCAGAAATTTCCATATTATGGGGCAAAAATGCAGAAATTCCCCTTATTTTGAGGTATAATGGCTGAAATTCCCCTTATTTGGGGGCAAAAAGGCAGAAATTTCCCTTATTTTGGGGCAAAATTGCTGAAATTTCACTTATTTCATCGTATTAAGTCAGAAATTTTCCTTATTTTGGGGCAAAAAAAAACAGAAATTCCCTTTGTTTTGGAAAAAAACAGAAATTCCACTTATTTAGAGGCAAAAAGTAGAAATTCCCCTTATTTTGGAGCAAAAATGAAGAAATTTCTTTTTTTTATGGCAAAAAGATATGCATTCTTCTTATTTTCGGGCAAAAAGGCAGAAATTCCTTGTATTTTGGAGCAAAATTGCAGAATTTCGCCTAATTGTGGGGCAAAAAGGCAGAAATTCCCTATATGTTGGTGCATAAAGACAGAAATTCTCCTATTTTGGGGCAGAACTCAGAAATTCCACTTATTTTTGGGCAAAATTCCAGAAATTTCCCTTATTAAGGGGCAAAATTGCAGAAATTTCACTTATTTTGGGGCAAAATTGCAGAAATTTCACTTATTTCAAAGAAAATAGGCAGAAATTTTTCTTATTTTTGGGCAAAAAGGCAGAAATTCCTAATATTTTGTGGCAAAAATTCAGAAATTCCCCTTATTTTGAGGTAAAAAGGCTGAAATTCCCATTATTTGGGGGCAAAAAGGCAGAAATTTCCCATATTTTGGGGCAAAATTGCAGAAATTTCCCTTATTTTGGGGCAAAATTGCAGAAATTTCACTTTTTATGGGACAAAATTACAGAAATTTCACTTATTTCAAAAAAAGGAGAAATTTTCTTATTTTGGGGCAAAAAGGCAGAAATTTCTATTATTTTTTACAAAGTTGCAGAAATTTTTCTTTTTTTGGGGCACAAGGGCAGAAATTTCCCATATTTTGGGGAAAATGTAGAAATTCCCCTTATTTTGAGGTAAAAAGGCTGAAATTCCCCTTATTTGGGGGCAAAAAGGCAGAAATTTCTCTTATTTTGGGGCAAAATTGCTGAAATTTCACTTATTTCACGGTAATAAGTCAGAAATTTTCTTTATTTTGGGGCAAAAAAGACAGAAATTCCCTTTGTTTTGGAAAAAAAAATTCCACTTATTTAGAGGCAAAAAAGTAGAAATTCCCTTTATTTTGGAGCAAAAATGAAGAAATTTCCCTTTTTTATGACAAAAAGGTATGCATTCTTCTTATTTTCGGGCAAAAAGGCAGAAATTCGTTGTATTTTGGAGCAAAATTGCAGAATTTCGCCTAATTGTGGGGCAAAAAGGCAGAAATTCCCTATATGTTGGGGCATAAAGACAGAAATTCTCCTTATTTTGGGGCAGAACTCAGAAATTCCACTTATTTTTGGGCAAAATTCCAGAAATTTCCCTTATTTTGGGGCAAAATTGCATAAATTTCACTTATTTTGGGGCAAAATTGCAGAAACTTCACTTATTTCCAAAAAATAGGCAAAAATTTTTCTTATTTTGGGGCAAAAAAGCAGAAATTCTTAATATTTTGTGGCAAAAATGCAGAAATTTTCCTTATTCTGAGTTAAAAAGGCTGAAATTCTCTTTATTTGGGGGAAAAAGGCAGAAATTTCTTTTATTTTGGTGCAAAATTGCAGAAATTTCACTTATTTCAGAATAATAAGTCAGAAATTTTCCTTATTTTGGGGCAAAAAAGACAGAAATTCCCTTTGTTTTTGGAGAAAAAAGACAGAAATTTCACTTATTTAGAGGCCAAAAAGCAGAAATTCCTTTTATTTTGGAGCGAAAATGAAGAAATTTCCCTTTTTTATGGCAAAAATGTATGCATTCTTCTTATTTTCGGGCAAAAAGGCAGAAATACCCCGTATTTTGGAGCAAAATTGCAGAAATTCCCCTATTTGTGAAGCAAAATGCAGAAATTCCCTTTATGTTGGTGCATAAAGACAGAAATTCTCCTTAATTTGAAGCAAAACTCTGAAATTCCACTTATTTTTGGGCAAAATTCCAGAAATTTCCCTTATTTTGGGGAAAAATTGCAGAAATTTCACTTTTTATGGGACAAAATTGCAGAAATTTCACTTATTTCAAAAAAAAGGAGAAATTTTCTTATTTGTGGGCAAAAAGACAGAAATTTCTATTATTTTGGTACAAAGTTGCAGATATTTTTCTTATTTTGGGGCAAAAGGTCAGAAATTTCCCATATTTTGGGGAAAATGCAGAAATTGCCCTTATTTTGAGGTAAAAGGCTGAAATTCCCCTTATTTGGGGGCAAAAAGGTTGAAATTTCTCATATTTTGGGGCAAAATTGCTGAAATTTCACTTATTTAATGGAAATAAGTCAGAAATTTTCCTTATTTTGGGGCAAAAAAGATAGAAATTCCCTTTGTTTTGGGGGAAAAAGACAGAAATTCCACTTATTTAGAGGCAATAAAGCAGAAGTTCCTTTTATTTTGGAGCGAAAATGAAGAAATTTTCCTTTTTTATGGCAAAAAGGTATGCATTCTACTTATTTTTGGGCAAAAAGGCAGAAATTCCCCGTATTTTGGAGCAAAATTGCAGAAATTCCCCTAATTGTAAGGCAAAAAGGCAGAAATTCCCTATATGTTGGGGCAGAAAGACAGAAATTATTCTTATTTTGGGGTAAAACTCATAAATTCCACTTACTTTGGGGCAAAATTCCAGAAATTTCCCTTATTTTGGAGCAAATTTGCAGAAATATCACTTATTTGGGGGCAAAATTGCAGATATTTCACTTATTTCAGAAAAAAAGGAGAAATTTTATTATTTTGGGGCAAAAAGGCAGAAATTTCTTTTATTTTGGTACAAAATTGCAGAAATTTTTCTTATTTTGGAGCAAAAAGGCAGAAATTTCCATATTTTGGGGCAAAAATGCAGAAATTCCCCTTATTTTGAGGTATAATGGCTGAAATTCCCCTTATTTGGGGGCAAAAAGGCAGAAATTTCCTATATTTTGGGGCAAAATTGCAGAAATTTCTCTTATTTCAGGGTAATAAGTCAGAAATTTTTTTTTATTTGGGGGCAAAAAATACAGAAATTCACTTTGATTTGGGAGAAAAGACAGAAATTCCACTTATTTAGAGGCAAAAAAGCAGAAATTCCCCTTATTTTGGAGCAAAAATAAAGAAATTTTCCTTATTTATGGCAAAAAGGTATGCATTCTTCATATTATCGGGCAAAAAGGCAGAAATTCCTTGTATATTGGAGAAAAATTGCAGAAATTCCCCTAATTGTGAGGCAAAAAGGCATAAATTCCCTATATGTTGGGGCAGAAAGACAGAAATTCTCCTTATTTTGGGGCAGAACTCAGAAATTAAACTTATTATGGGGCAAAATTCCAGAAATTTCCCTAATTTTGGGGCAAAAATGCAGAAATTTCACTTATTTTGGGGCAAAATTGCAGAAATTTCACTTATTTCAGGGAAAATAGGCAGAAATTTTCTTTATTTTAGGGCAAAAAGGCAGAAATTCCTAATATTTTGTGGCAAAAATGCAGAAATTCCCCTTATTTTGAGGTAAAAAGGCTGAAATTCCCCTTATTTGTGGGCAAAAAGGCAGAAATTTCTTTTATTTTTGGGCAAAATTGCAGAAATTTCACTTATTTCAGAATAGTAAGTCAGAAATTTTCCTTATTTTGGGGCAAAAAAAACAGAAATCCCCTTTGTTTTTGGAGGAAAAAGAGAAATTCCACTTATTTAGAGGCCAAAAAGCAGAAATTCCCCTTATTTTGGAGCAAAAATGAAGAAATTTCCCTTTTTTATGGCAAAAAGGTATGCATTCTTCTTATTTTCGGGAAAGAAGGCAGAAATACCCCGTATTTTGGAGCAAAATTGCAGAAATTCCCCTATTTGTGAAGCAAAATGCAGAAATTCCCTATATGTTGGGGCATAAAGACAGAAATTCTTCTTATTTTGGTGCAGAACTCAGAAATTAAAATTATTTTGGGGCAAAATTTGAGAAATTTCCCTTATTTTGGGGCAAAATTGCAGAAATTTCACTTTTTATGGGACAAAATTGCAGAAATTTCACTTATTTCAAAATAAGGAGAAATTTTCTTATTTTGGGGCAAATAGGCAGAAATTTCTATTATTTTGGTACAAAGTTGCAGAAATTTTTCTTATTTTGGGGCACAAGGGCAGAAATTTCCCATATTTTGGGGAAAATGCAGAAATTGCCCTTATTTTGAGGTAAAAAGGCTGAAATTCCCCTTATTTGGGTGCAAAAAGGCAGAAATTTCTCTTATGTTGGGGCAAAATTGCTGAAATTTCACTTATTTCACGGTAATAAGTCAGAAATTTTCCTTATTTTGGGGCAAAAAAGATAGAAATTCCCTTTGTTTTGGGGGAAAAAGACAGAAATTCCACTTATTTAGAGGCAATAAAGCAGAAATTCCTTTTATTTTGGAGCGAAAATGAAGAAATTTTCCTTTTTTATGGCAAAAAGGTATGCATTCTACTTATTTTCGGGCAAAAAGGCAGAAATTCCCCGTATTTTGGAGCAAAATTGCAGAAATTCCCCTAATTGTAAGGCAAAAAGGCAGAAATTCCCTATATGTTGGGGCAGAAAGACAGAAATTATTCTTATTTCTGGTAAAACTCATAAATTCCACTTACTTTGGGGCAAAATTCCAGAAATTTCCCTTTTTTTGGGGCAAATTTGCAGAAATAAAACTTATTTTGGGGCAAAATTGCAGATATTTCACTTATTTCAGAAAAAAAGGAGAAATTTTATTATTTTGGGGCAAAAAGGCAGAAATTTCTTTTATTTTTGTACAAAATTGCAGAAATTTTTCTTATTTTGGAGCAAAAAGGCAGAAATTTCAATATTTTGGGGCAAAAATGCAGAAATTCCCCTTATTTTGAGGTATAATGGCTGAAATTCCCCTTATTTGGGGGCAAAAAGGCAGAAATTTCCCTTATTTTGGGGCAAAATTGCAGAAATTTCACTTATTTCAGGGTAATAAGTCAGAAATTTTTTTTATTTTGGGGCAAAAAATACAGAAATTCACTTTGATTTGGGAGAAAAGACAGAAATTCCACTTATTTACAGGCAAAAAAGCAGAAATTCCCCTTATTTTGGAGCAAAAATAAAGAAATTTTCCTTATATATGGCAAAAAGGTATGCATTCTTCTTATTTTCGGGCAAAAAGGCAGAAATTCCTTGTATATTGGAGAAAATTGCAGAAATTCCCCTAATTGTGAGGCAAAAAGGCATAAATTCCCTATATGTTGGGGCAGAAAGACAGAAATTCTCCTTATTTTGGGGCAGAACTCAGAAATTTTACTTATTTTTGGGCAAAATTCCAGAAATTTCCCTTATTTTGGGCCAAAATTGCAGAAATTTCACTTATTTTGGGGCAAAATTGCAGAAATTTCACTTATTTCAAAGAAAATAAGCAGAAATTTTTCTTATTTTTGGGCAAAAAGGCAGAAATTCCTAATATTTTGTGGCAAAAATGCAGAAATTCCCCTTATTTTGAGGTAAAAAGGCTGAAATTCCCTTTATTTGGGGGCAAAAAGGCAGAAATTTCTTTTATTTTAAGGCAAAATTGCAGAAATTTCACTTATTCCAGAATAATAAGTCAGAAATTTTCCTTATTTTGGGGCAAAAAAGACAGAAATTCCCTTTGTTTTTAAAGGAAAAAGACAGAAATTCCACTTATTTAGAGGCCAAAAAGCAGAAATTCCCATTATTTTGGAGCAAAAATGAAGAAATTTCCCTTTTTTATGGCAAAAAGGTATGCATTCTTCTTATTTTCAGGCAAAAAGGCAGAAATTCCCTGTATTTTGGAGCAAAATTGCAGAAATTCCTCTAATTTTGGGGCCAAATTCAGAAATTTCCTATAGTTGGGGCATAAAGACAGAAATATTCTTCATTTTGGGGCAGAACTCAGAAATTCCACTTATTTTGGTGCAAAATTCCAGAAATTTCCCATATTTTGGGGCAAAATTGCAGAAATTTCACTTATTTTGGGGCAAAATTGCAGAAATTTCACTTATTTCAGGGAAAATAGGCAGAAATTTCCCTTATTTTGAGGCAAAAAGGCAGAAATTCCTAATATTTTTTTGGCAAAAATGCAGAAATTCCCCTTATTTTGAGGTAAAAAGGCTGAAATTCCCCTTACTTGGGGGCAAAAAGGCAGAAATTACCCTTATTTTAGGGCAAAATTGCAGAAATTTCACTTATTTCAGGGTAATAAGTCAGAAATTTTCCTTGTTTTGGGGCAAAAAAGAGAGAAATTCCCTTTGTTTTGGGGGAAAAAGACAGAAATTCCACTTATTTAGAGGCAATAAAGCAGAAATTCCTTTTATTTTGGAGCGAAAACGAAGAAATTTTCCTTTTTTATGGCAAAAAGGTATGCATTCTACTTATTTTCGGGCAAAAAGACAGAAATTCCCCGTATTTTGGAGCAAAATTGCAGAAATTCCCCTAATTGTAAGGCAAAAAGACAGAAATTCCCTATATGTTGGGGCAGAAAGACAGAAATTATTCTTATTTTGGGGTAAAACTCATAAATTCCACTTACTTTGGGGAAAAATTCCAGAAATTTCCCTTATTTTGGGGCAAATTTGCAGAAATTTCACTTATTTTGGGGCAAAATTGCAGATATTTCACTTATTTCAGAAAAAAAGGAGAAATTTTATTATTTTGGGGCAAAAAGCCAGAAATTTCTTTTATTTTGGTACAAAATTGCAGAAATTTTTTATATTTTGGAGCAAAAAGGCAGAAATTTCCATATTTTGGGGCAAAAATGCAGAAATTCTCCTTATTTTGAGGTATAATGGCTGAAATTCCCCTTATTTGGGGGCAAAAAGGCAGAAATTTCCTATATTTTGGGGCAAAATTGCAGAAATTTCTCTTATTTCAGGGTAATAAGTCAGAATTTTTTTTTTATTTTGGGGCAAAAAATACAGAAATTCACTTTGATTTGGGAGAAAAGACAGAAATTCCACTTATTTAGAGGCAAAAAAGCAGAAATTCCCCTTATTTTGGAGCAAAAATAAAGAAATTTTCCTTATTTATGGCAAAAAGGTATGCATTCTTCATATTATCGGGCAAAAAGGAAGAAATTCCTTGTATATTGGAGATAAATTGCAGAAATTCCCCTAATTGTGAGGCAAAAAGGCATAAATTCCCTATATGTTGGGGAAGAAAGACAGAAATTCTCCTTATTTGGGGGCAGAACTCAGAAATTAAACATATTATGGGGCAAAATTCCAGAAATTTCCCTAATTTTGGGGCAAAAATGCAGAAATTTCACTTGTTTTGGGGCAAAATTGCAGAAATTTCACTTATTTCAGGGAAAATAGGCAGATATTTTCTTTATTTTAGGGCAAAAAGGCAGAAATTCCTAATATTTTGTGGCAAAAATGCTGAAATTCCCCTTATTTTGAGGTAAAAAGGCTGAAATTCCCCTTATTTGTGGGCAAAAAGGCAGAAATTTCTTTTATTTTTGGGCAAAATTGCAGAAATTTCACTTATTTCAGAATAGTAAGTCAGAAATTTTCCTTATTTTGGGGCAAAAAAGACAGAAATTCCCTTTGTTTTTGGAGGAAAAAGAGAAATTCCACTTATTTAGAGGCCAAAAAGCAGAAATTCCCCTTATTTTGGAGCAAAAATGAAGAAATTTCCCTTTTTTATGGCAAAAAGTTATGCATTCTTCTTATTTTCGGGCAAAAAGGCAGAAATTTCCCGTATTTTGTAGCAAAATTTCAGAAATTCCCCTATTTGTGAAGCAAAATGCAGAAATTCCCTATATGTTGGGGCATAAAGAAAGAAATTCTCATTATTTTGAAGCAAAACTCAGAAATTCCACTTATTTTTGGGCAAAATTCCAGAAATTTCCCTTATTTTGGGGCAAAATTGCAGAAATTTCACTTTTTATGGGACAAAATTACAGAAATTTCACTTATTTCAAAAAAAGGAGAAATTTTCTTATTTTGGGGCAAAAAGGCAGAAATTTCTATTATTTTGGTACAAAGTTGCAGAAATTTTTCTTATTTTGGGGCACAAGGGCAGAAATTTCCCATAATTTGGGGAAAATGTAGAAATTCCCCTTATTTTGAGGTAAAAAGGCTGAAATTCCCCTTATTTGGGGGCAAAAAGGCAGAAATTTCTCTTATTTTGGGGCAAAATTACTGAAATTTCACTTATTTCACGGTAATAAGTCAGAAATTTTCTTTATTTTGGGGCAAAAAAGACAGAAATTCCCTTTGTTTTGGAAAAAAAAATTCCACTTATTTAGAGGCAAAAAAGTAGAAATTCCCTTTATTTTGGAGCAAAAATGAAGAAATTTCCCTTTTTTATGACAAAAAGGTATGCATTCTTCTTATTTTCGGGCAAAAAGGCAGAAATTCGTTGTATTTTGGAGCAAAATTGCAGAATTTCGCCTAATTGTGGGGCAAAACGGCAGAAATTCCCTATATGTTGGGGCATAAAGACAGAAATTCTCCTTATTTTGGGGCAGAACTCAGAAATTCCACTTATTTTTGGGCAAAATTCCAGAAATTTCCCTTATTTTGGGGCAAAATTACATAAATTTCACTTATTTTGGAGCCAAATTGCAGAAATTTCACTTATTTCCAAAAAAATAGGCAAAAATTTTTCTAATTTTGGGGCAAAAAGGCAGAAATTCTTAATATTTTGTGGCAAAAATGCAGAAATTTCCCTTATTTTGAGTTAAAAAGGCTGAAATTCTCCTTATTTGGGGGAAAAAGGCAGAAATTTCTTTTATTTTGGTGCAAAATTGCAGAAATTTCACTTATTTCAGAATAATAAGTCAGAAATTTTCCTTATTTTGGGGCAAAAAAGACAGAAATTCCCTTTGTTTTTGGAGAAAAAAGACAGAAATTTCACTTATTTAGAGGCCAAAAAGCAGAAATTCCCCTTATTTTGGAGCAAAAATGAAGAAATTTCCCTTTTTTATGGCAAAAAGGTATGATTTCTTCTTATTTTCGGGCAAAAAGGCAGAAATACCCCGTATTTTGGAGCAAAATTGCAGAAATTCCACTATTTGTGAGGCAAAATGCAGAAATTCCCTATATGTTGGGGGATAAAGACAGAAACTCTCCTTATTTTGAAGCAAAACTCAGAAATTCAACTTATTTTTGGGCAATATTCCAGAAATTTCCCTTATTTTGGGGCAAAATTGCAGAAATCTCACTTTTTATGGGACAAAATTACAGAAATTTCACTTATTTCAAAAAAAGGAGAAATTTTCTTATTTTGGGGCAAAAAGACAGAAATTTCTATTATTTTGGTACAAAGTTGCAGATATTTTTCTTATTTTGGGGCAAAAAGGCAGAAATTTCCCATATTTTGGGGAAAATGCAGAAATTCCCCTTATTTTGAGGTAAAAGGCTGAAATTCCCCTTATTTGGGTGCAAAAAGGCAGAAATTTCTCATATTTTGGGGCAAAATTGCTGAAATTTCACTTATTTCATCGTATTTAGTCAGAAATTTTCCTTATTTTGGGGCAAAAAAGACAGAAATTCCCTTTGTTTGCGAAAAAAACAGAAATTCCACTTATTTAGAGGCCAAAAAGTAGAAATTCCCCTTATTTTGGAGCAAAAATGAAGAAATTTCTCTTTTTTATGGCAAAAAGATATGATTTCTTCTTATTTTCGGGCAAAAAGGCAGAAATACCCCGTATTTTGGAGCAAAATTGCAGAATTTCGCCTAATTGTGGGGCAAAAAGGCAGAAATTCCCTATATGTTGGTGCATAAAGACAGAAACTCTCCTTATTTTGAAGCAAAACTCAGAAATTCCACTTATTTTTTGGCAAAATTCCAGAAATTTCCCTTATTTTGGGGCAAAATTGCAGAAATCTCACTTTTTATGGGACAAAATTACAGAAATTTCACTTATTTCAAAAAAAGGAGAAATTTTCTTATTTTGGGGCAAAAAGACAGAAATTTCTATTATTTTGGTACAAAGTTGCAGATATTTTTCTTATTTTGGGGCAAAAAGGCAGAAATTTCCCATATTTTGGGGAAAATGCAGAAATTCCCCTTATTTTGAGGTAAAAGGCTGAAATTCTCCTTATTTGGGGGAAAAAGGCAGAAATTTCTTTTATTTTGGTGCAAAATTGCAGAAATTTCACTTATTTCAGAATAATAAGTCAGAAATTTTCCTTATTTTGGGGCAAAAAAGACAGAAATTCCCTTTGTTTTTGGAGAAAAAAGACAGAAATTTCACTTATTTAGAGGCCAAAAAGCAGAAATTCCCCTTATTTTGGAGCAAAAATGAAGAAATTTCCCTTTTTTATGGCAAAAAGGTATGATTTCTTCTTATTTTCGGGCAAAAAGGCAGAAATACCCCGTATTTTGGAGCAAAATTGCAGAAATTCCACTATTTGTGAGGCAAAATGCAGAAATTCCCTATATGTTGGGGGATAAAGACAGAAACTCTCCTTATTTTGAAGCAAAACTCAGAAATTCAACTTATTTTTGGGCAATATTCCAGAAATTTCCCTTATTTAGGGGCAAAATTGCAGAAATTTCACTTATTTTGGGGCAAAATTGCAGAAATTTCACTTATTTCAAAGAAAATAGGCAGAAATTTTTCTTATTTTTGGGCAAAAAGGCAGAAATTCCTAATATTTTGTGGCAAAAATTCAGAAATTCCCCTTATTTTGAGGTAAAAAGGCTGAAATTCCCATTATTTGGGGGCAAAAAGGCAGAAATTTCCCATATTTTGGGGCAAAATTGCAGAAATTTCCCTTATTTTGGGGCAAAATTGCAGAAATTTCACTTTTTATGGGACAAAATTACAGAAATTTCACTTATTTCAAAAAAAGGAGAAATTTTCTTATTTTGGGGCAAAAAGGCAGAAATTTCTATTATTTTTTACAAAGTTGCAGAAATTTTTCTTTTTTTGGGGCACAAAGGCAGAAATTTCCCATATTTTGGGGAAAATGTAGAAATTCCCCTTATTTTGAGGTAAAAAGGCTGAAATTCCCCTTATTTGGGGGCAAAAAGGCAGAAATTTCTCTTATTTTGGGGCAAAATTGCTGAAATTTCACTTATTTCACGGTAATAAGTCAGAAATTTTCTTTATTTTGGGGCAAAAAAGACAGAAATTCCCTTTGTTTTGGAAAAAAAAATTCCACTTATTTAGAGGCAAAAAAGTAGAAATTCCCTTTATTTTGGAGCAAAAATGAAGAAATTTCCCTTTTTTATGACAAAAAGGTATGCATTCTTCTTATTTTCGGGCAAAAAGGCAGAAATTCGTTGTATTTTGGAGCAAAATTGCAGAATTTCGCCTAATTGTGGGGCAAGAAGGCAGAAATTCCCTATATGTTGGGGCATAAAGACAGAAATTCTCCTTATTTTGGGGCAGAACTCATAAATTCCACTTATTTTTGGGCAAAATTCCAGAAATTTCCCTTATTTTGGGGCAAAATTGCATAAATTTCACTTATTTTGGGGCAAAATTGCAGAAACTTCACTTATTTCCAAAAAATAGGCAAAAATTTTTCTTATTTTGGGGCAAAAAAGCAGAAATTCTTAATATTTTGTGGCAAAAATGCAGAAATTTTCCTTATTCTGAGTTAAAAAGGCTGAAATTCTCTTTATTTGGGGGAAAAAGGCAGAAATTTCTTTTATTTTGGTGCAAAATTGCAGAAATTTCACTTATTTCAGAATAATAAGTCAGAAATTTTCATTATTTTGGGGCAAAAAAGACAGAAATTCCCTTTGTTTTTGGAGAAAAAAGACAGAAATTTCACTTATTTAGAGGCCAAAAAGCAGAAATTCCTTTTATTTTGGAGCGAAAATGAAGAAATTTCACTTTTTTATGGCAAAAATGTATGCATTCTTCTTATTTTCGGGCAAAAAGGCAGAAATACCCCGTATTTTGGAGCAAAATTGCAGAAATTCCCCTATTTGTGAAGCAAAATGCAGAAATTCCCTATATGTTGGTGTATAAAGACAGAAATTCTCCTTATTTTGAAGCAAAACTCAGAAATTCCACTTATTTTAGGGCAAAATTCCAGAAATTTCCCTTATTTTGGGGCAAAATTGCAGAAATTTCACTTTTTATGGGACAAAATTGCAGAAATTTCACTTATTTCAAAAAAAAGGAGAAATTTTATTATTTTGGGGCAAAAAGACAGAAATTTCTATTATTTTGTTAGAAAGTTTCAGATATTTTTCTTATTTTGGGGCAAAAGGTCAGAAATTTCCCATATTTTGGGGAAAATGCAGAAATTGCCCTTATTTTGAGGTAAAAGGCTGAAATTCCCCTTATTTGGGGGCAAAAAGGTTGAAATTTCTCATATTTTGGGGCAAAATTGCTGAAATTTCACTTATTTAATGGAAATAAGTCAGAAATTTTCCTTATTTTGGAGCAAAAAAGATAGAAATTCCCTTTGTTTTTGGGGAAAAAGACAGAAATTCCACTTATTTAGAGGCAATAAAGCAGAAATTCCTTTTATTTTGGAGCGAAAATGAAGATATTTTCCTTTTTTATGGCAAAAAGGTATGCATTCTACTTATATTCGGGCAAAAAGGCAGAAATTCCCCGTATTTTTGAGCAAAATTGCAGAAATTCCCCTAATTGTAAGGCAAAAAGGCAGAAATTCCCTATATGTTGGGGCAGAAAGACAGAAATTATTCTTATTTTGGGGTAAAACTCATAAATTCCACTTACTTTGGGGCAAAATTCCAGAAATTTCCCTTATTTTGGGGCAAATTTGCAGAAATATCACTTATTTTGGGGCAAAATTGCAGATATTTCACTTATTTCAGAAAAAAAGGAGAAATTTTATTATTTTGGGGCAAAAAGGCAGAAATTTCTTTTATTTTTGTACAAAATTGCAGAAATTTTTCTTATTTTGGAGCAAAAAGGCAGAAATTTCCATATTATGGGGCAAAAATGCAGAAATTCCCCTTATTTTGAGGTATAATGGCTGAAATTCCCCTTATTTGGGGGCAAAAAGGCAGAAATTTCCCTTATTTTGGGGCAAAATTGCTGAAATTTCACTTATTTCATCGTATTAAGTCAGAAATTTTCCTTATTTTGGGGCAAAAAAAAAAACAGAAATTCCCTTTGTTTTGGAAAAAAACAGAAATTCCACTTATTTAGAGGCAAAAAGTAGAAATTCCCCTTATTTTGGAGCAAAAATGAAGAAATTTCTTTTTTTTATGGCAAAAAGATATGCATTCTTCTTATTTTCGGGCAAAAAGGCAGAAATTCCTTGTATTTTGGAGCAAAATTGCAGAATTTCGCCTAATTGTGGGGCAAAAAGGCAGAAATTCCCTATATGTTGGTGCATAAAGACAGAAATTCTCCTATTTTGGGGCAGAACTCAGAAATTCCACTTATTTTTGGGCAAAATTCCAGAAATTTCCCTTATTAAGGGGCAAAATTGCAGAAATTTCACTTATTTTGGGGCAAAATTGCAGAAATTTCACTTATTTCAAAGAAAATAGGCAGAAATTATTCTTATTTTTGGGCAAAAAGGCAGAAATTCCTAATATTTTGTGGCAAAAATTCAGAAATTCCCCTTATTTTGAGGTAAAAAGGCTGAAATTCCCATTATTTGGGGGCAAAAAGGCAGAAATTTCCCATATTTTGGGGCAAAATTGCAGAAATTTCCCTTATTTTGGGGCAAAATTGCAGAAATTTCACTTTTTATGGGACAAAATTACAGAAATTTCACTTATTTCAAAAAAAGGAGAAATTTTCTTATTTTGGGGCAAAAAGGCAGAAATTTCTATTATTTTTTACAAAGTTGCAGAAATTTTTCTTTTTTTGGGGCACAAGGGCAGAAATTTCCCATATTTTGGGGAAAATGTAGAAATTCCCCTTATTTTGAGGTAAAAAGGCTGAAATTCCTCTTATTTGGGGGCAAAAAGGCAGTAATTTCTCTTATTTTGGGGCAAAATTGCTGAAATTTCACTTATTTCACGGTAATAAGTCAGAAATTTTCTTTATTTTGGGGCAAAAAAGACAGAAATTCCCTTTGTTTTGGAAAAAAAAATTCCACTTATTTAGAGGCAAAAAAGTAGAAATTCCCTTTATTTTGGAGCAAAAATGAAGAAATTTCCCTTTTTTATGACAAAAAGGTATGCATTCTTCTTATTTTCGGGCAAAAAGGCAGAAATTCGTTGTATTTTGGAGCAAAATTGCAGAATTTCGCCTAATTGTGGGGCAAAAAGGCAGAAATTCCCTATATGTTGGGGCATAAAGACAGAAATTCTCCTTATTTTGGGGCAGAACTCAGAAATTCCACTTATTTTTGGGCAAAATTCCAGAAATTTCCCTTATTTTGGGGCAAAATTGCATAAATTTCACTTATTTTGGGGCAAAATTGCAGAAACTTCACTTATTTCCAAAAAATAGGCAAAAATTTTTCTTATTTTGGGGCAAAAAAGCAGAAATTCTTAATATTTTGTGGCAAAAATGCAGAAATTTTCCTTATTCTGAGTTAAAAAGGCTGAAATTCTCTTTATTTGGGGGAAAAAGGCAGAAATTTCTTTTATTTTGGTGCAAAATTGCAGAAATTTCACTTATTTCAGAATAATAAGTCAGAAATTTTCC
Organism: Micromys minutus; assembly: GCF_963924665.1. Classification (NCBI taxonomy): domain Eukaryota; kingdom Metazoa; phylum Chordata; class Mammalia; order Rodentia; family Muridae; genus Micromys; species Micromys minutus. Next base: position 5,769,709 of record NW_027667467.1, on the reverse strand, counting down.
TTATTTTGGGGCAAAAAAGACAGAAATTCCCTTTGTTTTTGGAGAAAAAAGACAGAAATTTCACTTATTTAGAGGCCAAAAAGCAGAAATTCCTTTTATTTTGGAGCGAAAATGAAGAAATTTCCCTTTTTTATGGCAAAAATGTATGCATTCTTCTTATTTTCGGGCAAAAAGGCAGAAATACCCCGTATTTTGGAGCAAAATTGCAGAAATTCCCCTATTTGTGAAGCAAAATGCAGAAATTCCCTTTATGTTGGTGCATAAAGACAGAAATTCTCCTTATTTTGAAGCAAAACTCAGAAATTCCACTTATTTTTGGGCATAATTCCAGAAATTTCCCTTATTTTGGGGAAAAATTGCAGAAATTTCACTTTTTATGGGACAAAATTGCAGAAATTTCACTTATTTCAAAAAAAAGGAGAAATTTTCTTATTTGTGGGCAAAAAGACAGAAATTTCTATTATTTTGGTACAAAGTTGCAGATATTTTTCTTATTTTGGGGCAAAAGGTCAGAAATTTCCCATATTTTGGGGAAAATGCAGAAATTGCCCTTATTTTGAGGTAAAAGGCTGAAATTCCCCTTATTTGGGGGCAAAAAGGTTGAAATTTCTCATATTTTGGGGCAAAATTGCTGAAATTTCACTTATTTAATGGAAATAAGTCAGAAATTTTCCTTATTTTGGGGCAAAAAAGATAGAAATTCCCTTTGTTTTGGGGGAAAAAGACAGAAATTCCACTTATTTAGAGGCAATAAAGCAGAAGTTCCTTTTATTTTGGAGCGAAAATGAAGAAATTTTCCTTTTTTATGGCAAAAAGGTATGCATTCTACTTATTTTTGGGCAAAAAGGCAGAAATTCCCCGTATTTTGGAGCAAAATTGCAGAAATTCCCCTAATTGTAAAACAAAAAGGCAGAAATTCCCTATATGTTGGGGCAGAAAGACAGAAATTATTCTTATTTTGGGGTAAAACTCATAAATTCCACTTACTTTGGGGCAAAATTCCAGAAATTTCCCTTATTTTGGAGCAAATTTGCAGAAATATCACTTATTTGGGGGCAAAATTGCAGATATTTCACTTATTTCAGAAAAAAAGGAGAAATTTTATTATTTTGGGGCAAAAAGGCAGAAATTTCTTTTATTTTGGTACAAAATTGCAGAAATTTTTCTTATTTTGGAGCAAAAAGGCAGAAATTTCCATATTTTGGGGCAAAAATGCAGAAATTCCCCTTATTTTGAGGTATAATGGCTGAAATTCCCCTTATTTGGGGGCAAAAAGGCAGAAATTTCCTATATTTTGGGGCAAAATTGCAGAAATTTCTCTTATTTCAGGGTAATAAGTCAGAAATTTTTTTTTATTTGGGGGCAAAAAATACAGAAATTCACTTTGATTTGGGAGAAAAGACAGAAATTCCACTTATTTAGAGGCAAAAAAGCAGAAATTCCCCTTATTTTGGAGCAAAAATAAAGAAATTTTCCTTATTTATGGCAAAAAGGTATGCATTCTTCATATTATCGGGCAAAAAGGAAGAAATTCCTTGTATATTGGAGATAAATTGCAGAAATTCCCCTAATTGTGAGGCAAAAAGGCATAAATTCCCTATATGTTGGGGAAGAAAGACAGAAATTCTCCTTATTTTGGGGCAGAACTCAGAAATTAAACTTATTATGGGGCAAAATTCCAGAAATTTCCCTAATTTTGGGGCAAAAATGCAGAAATTTCACTTATTTTGGGGCAAAAATGCAGAAATTTCACTTATTTTGGGGCAAAATTGCAGAAATTTCACTTATTTCAGGGAAAATAGGCAGAAATTTTCTTTATTTTAGGGCAAAAAGGCAGAAATTCCTAATATTTTGTGGCAAAAATGCAGAAATTCCCCTTATTTTGAGGTAAAAAGGCTGAAATTCCCCTTATTTGTGGGCAAAAAGGCAGAAATTTCTTTTATTTTTGGGCAAAATTGCAGAAATTTCACTTATTTCAGAATAGTAAGTCAGAAATTTTCCTTATTTTGGGGCAAAAAAGACAGAAATTCCCTTTGTTTTTGGAGTAAAAAGAGAAATTCCACTTATTTAGAGGCCAAAAAGCAGAAATTCCCCTTATTTTGGAGCAAAAATGAAGAAATTTCCCTTTTTTATGGCAAAAAAATATGCATTCTTCTTATTTTTGTGCAAAAAGGCAGAAATTCCCCGTATTTTGGAGCAAAATTGCAGAAATTCCCTTATTTGTGAAGCAAAATTCAGAAATTCCCTATATGTTGGGGCATAAAGGCAGAAATTCTCCTTATTTTGAAGCAAAACTCAGAAATTCCACTTATTTTTGGGCAAAATTCCAGAAATTTCCCTTATTTTGGGGCAAAATTGCAGAAATTTCACTTTATATGGGACAAAATTACAGAAATTTCACTTATTTCAAAAAAAGGAGAAATTTTCTTATTTTGGGGCAAAAAGGCAGAAATTTCTATTATTTTGGTACAAAGTTGCAGAAATTTTTCTTATTTTGGGGCACAAGGGCAGAAATTTCCCATATTTTGGGGAAAATGTAGAAATTCCCCTTATTTTGAGGTAAAAAGGCTGAAATTCCCCTTATTTGGGGGCAAAAAGGCAGAAATTTCTCTTATTTTGGGGCAAAATTGCTGAAATTTCACTTATTTCACGGTAATAAGTCAGAAATTTTCTTTATTTTGGGGCAAAAAAGACAGAAATTCCCTTTGTTTTCGAAAAAAAAAAATTCCACTTATTTAGAGGCAAAAAAGTAGAAATTCCCTTTATTTTGGAGCAAAAATGAAGAAATTTCCCTTTTTTTATGACAAAAAGGTATGCATTCTTCTTATTTTCGGGCAAAAAGGCAGAAATTCGTTGTATTTTGGAGCAAAATTGCAGAATTTCGCCAAATTGTGGGGCAAAAAGGCAGAAATTCCCTATATGTTGGGGCATAAAGACAGAAATTCTCCTTATTTTGGGGCAGAACTCATAAATTCCACTTATTTTTGGGCAAAATTCCAGAAATTTCCCTTATTTTGGGGCAAAATTGCATAAATTTCACTTATTTTGGGGCAAAATTGCAGAAATTTCCCTTATTTCCAAAAAAATAGGCAAAAATTTTTCTTATTTTGGGGCAAAAAGGCAGAAATTCTTAATATTTTGTGGCAAAAATGGAGAAATTTCCCTTATTTTGACTTAAAAAGGCTGAAATTCTCCTTATTTGGGAGAAAAAGGCAGAAATTTCTTTTATTTTGGTGCAAAATTGCAGAAATTTCACTTATTTCAGAATAATAAGTCAGAAATTTTCCTTATTTTGGGGCAAAAAAGACAGAAATTCCCTTTGTTTTTGGAGAAAAAAGACAGAAATTTCACTTATTTAGAGGCCAAAAAGCAGAAATTCCCCTTATTTTGGAGCAAAAATGAAGAAATTTCCCTTTTTTATGGCAAAAAGGTATGCATTCTTCTTATTTTCGGGCAAAAAGGCAGAAATACCCCGTATTTTGGAGCAAAATTGCAGAAATTCCACTATTTGTGAAGCAAAATGCAGAAATTCCCTATATGTTGGGGCATAAAGACAGAAATTCTCCTTATTTTGAAGCAAAACTCAGAAATTCCACTTATTTTTGGGCAAAATTCCAGAAATTTCCCTTATTTTGGGGAAAAATTGCAGAAATTTCACTTTTTATGGGACAAAATTGCAGAAATTTCACTTATTTCAAAAAAGGAGAAATTTTCTTATTTTGGGGCAAAAAGACAGAAATTTCAATTATTTTGGTACAAAGTTGCAGATATTTTTCTTATTTTGGGGCAAAAAGGCAGAAATTTCCCATATTTTGGGGAAAATGCAGAAATTGCCCTTATTTTGAGGTAAAAGGCTGAAATTCCCCTTATTTGGGGGCAAAAAGGCAGAAATTTCTCATATTTTGGGGCAAAATTGCTGAAATTTCACTTATTTCATCGTATTAAGTCAGAAATTCCCCTTATTTTGGGGCAAAAAAGACAGAAATTCTCTTTGATTGGGAAAAAAACAGAAATTCCACATATTTAGAGGCAAAAAGTAGAAATTCCCCTTATTTTGGAGCAAAAATGAAGAAATTTCTTTTTTTTATGGCAAAAAGATATGCATTCTTCTTATTTTCGGGCAAAAAGGCAGAAATTCCTTGTATTTTGGAGCAAAATTGCAGAATTTCGCCTAATTGTGGGGCAAAAGGAAGAAATTCCCTATATGTTGGTGCATAAAGACAGAAATTCTCCTTATTTTGGGGCAGAACTCAGAAATTCCACTTATTTTTGGGCAAAATTCCAGAATTTCCCTTATTTAGGGGCAAAACTGCAGAAATTTCACTTATTTCAAAGAAAATAGGCAGAAATTTTCCTTATTTTTGGGCAAAAAGGCAGAAATTCCTAATATTTTGTGCCAAAAATTCAGAAATTCCTCTTATTTTGAGGTAAAAAGTCTGAAATTCCCATTATTTGGGGGCAAAAAGCCAGAAATTTCCAATATCTTGGGGCAAAATTGCAGAAATTTCACTTATTTCAGGGAAAAAGGTCAGAAATTTTCCTTATTTTTGGACAAAAAGGCAGAAATTCTAAATATTTTGTGGCAAAAGACAGAAATTCCACTTATTTTTGTGCAAAATTAGAGAAATTTGCCTTATTTTGAGGCAAAATTGAAGAAATTTCTATTATTTTGGGCAAAATTGCAGAAATTTCACTTATTTCAGAAAAAAGCAGAAATTTTTTTATTTTCGGGCAAAAAGGCAGAAATTTCTTTTATTTTGGTACAAAATTGCAGAAATTTTTCTTATTTTGGGGCAAAAAGGCAGAAATATCTAATATTTTGCAGCAAAAATGCAGAAATTCCCCTTATTTTGAGATAAAAAGGCTGAAATTCCCCTTATTTGGGGACAAAAAGGCAGAAATTTCTCTTATTTTGGGGCAAAATTGCAGAAATTTCACTTATTTCAGGGAAAAATAGCAGAAATTTTCCATATTTTTGGGCAAAAATGCAGAAATTCCTAATATTTTGTGGCAAAAATACAGAAATTCCCTTTATATTGAGGTAAAATGGTGAAATTCCCTTTATTTAGGGGCAAAAAGGCAGAAATTTCCCTTATTTTGGGGCAAAATTGCAGAAATTTCACTTATTTCAGGGTAATAAGTCAAAAATTTTTCTTATTTTGTGGCAAAAAAGACAGAAATTCCCTTTGTTTTTGAGGAAAAAGACAGAAATTCCAATTATTTAGAGGCAAAAAAGCAGAAATTCCCCTTATTTTGGAGCAAAAATGAAGAAATTTTTCTTTTTTATGGAAAAAAGGTATGCATGCTTCTTATTTTTGGGCAAAAAGGCAGAAATTCCTCGTATTTTGTAGTATAATTGCAGAAATTCTCCCAATGGTGTGGCAAAAAGGCAGAAATTCCCTATATGTTAGGGTAAAAAGACAGAAATTCTCCTTATTTTGGGGCAAAACTCAGAAATTCCACTTATTTTGGGGCAAAAATCCAGAAATTTCCCTTATTTTGGGGAAAAATTGGAGAAATTTCACTTGTTTTGGGGCAAAATTGCAGAAATTTCACTTGTTTTGGGGCAAAATTGCAGAAATTTTCCTTATTTTGGGTCAAAAAGGCAGAAATTTCTAATATTTTTTGGCAAAAATGCAGAAATTACCCTTATTTTGAGGTAAAAAGGCTGAAATTTCCCTTATTTGGGGGCAAAAAGGCAGAAATTTCCCTTATTTTGGGGCAAAATTGCAGAAATTTCACTTATTTCAGGGTAATAAGTCTGAAATTTTCCTTATTTTAGGGCAAAAAAGACAGAAATTCCCTTTGTTTTGGGGAAAAAAGACAGAAATTCCACTTATTTAGAGGCAAAAAAGCAGAAATTCCCCTTATTTTGGAGCAAAATTGCAGAAATTCCCCTAAATGTGGGGCAAAAAAGCCAGAAATTCCCTATATATTGGTGCAAAAAGACAGAAATAATCCTTATTTTGGGGCAAAACTCAGAAATTCCACTTATTTTTGGGCAAAAATCCAGAAATTTCACTTATTTTGGGGCAAAATTGCAGAAATTTAACTTATTTTGGGGCAAAATTGCAGAAATTTCACTTATTTGAGAATATAAAGCAGAAATTTTCTTATTTGGGGGCACAAAGGCAGAAATTTCCCATATTTTGGGGCAAATATGCAGAAATTCCTCTTATTTTGAGGTAAAAATGCGCAAATTCCCCTTATTTGGGGGCAGAAAGGCAGAAATTTCACTTATTTTTGGGCAAAATTGCAGAAATTTCACTTATTTCAGGAAAAAAAGGCAGAAATTTTTCTTATTTTTGGGCAAAATGGCAGAAATTCCTAATATTTTGTGGCAAAAATGCAGAAATTCCCCTTATTTTGAGGTAAAATGGTGAATTTCCCTTATTTCGGGGCAAAAAGGCAGAAATTTCCCTTATTTTGGGGCAAAATTGCAGAAATTCCACTTATTTCAGGGTAATAAGTCAGAAATTTTCCTTATTTTTGGGCAAAAAAGACAGAAATTCCCTTTGTTTTTGGGGGAAAAAGACAGAAATTCCACTTATTTTGGAGCAAAAATGAAGAAATTTCCCTTTTTTATGGCAAAAAGGTAGGCATTTTTCTTATTTTTGGGCAAAATGGCAGAATTTCCCCGTATTTTTTAGCAAAATTGCAGAAATTCCCCTAATTGTGGGGCAAAAAGGCAGGAATTCCCTATATGTTGGGGCAAAAAGACAGAAATTTTCCTTATTTTGGGGCAAAACTCAGAAATTCCACTTATTTTGGGGCAAAATTCCAGAAATTTCTCTTATTTTGGGGCAAAATTGCACAAATTTCACTTATTTCAGGAAAAAAAGGTAGAAATTTTCCTTATTTTGGGGCAAAAAGGCAGAAATTCCTAATATTTTGTGGCAAAAATGCAGAAATTACCCTTATTTTGAGGTAAAAAGGCTGAAATTCCCCTTATTTGGGAACAAAAAGGCAGAAATTTCCCTTACTCTGGGGCAAAATTGCAGAAATTTCACTTATTTCAAGGTAATAAGTCAGAAATTTTCCTTATTTTGGGGCAAAAAAAAAACAGGAATTTCCTTTGTTTTGGGGAAAAAGACAGATATTCGACTTATTTAGAGGCAAAAAAGCAGAAATTCCCATTATTTTGGACCAAAAATGATGAAATTTCCCTTTTTTATGGCAAAAAGTTATGCATTCTTCTTATTTTCAGGCAAAAAGGCAGAAATTCCCCGTATTTTAAAGCAAAATTGCAGAAATTCCCCTAATTGTGGGGCAAAAAGACAGAAATTCTCCTTATTTTGAGGCAAAAGACAGAAATTCCACTTATTTTGGGGCAAAATTCCAGAAATTTCCTTTATTTTGAGGCAAAATTTCAGAAATTTAAATTATTTTAGGGCAAAATTGCAGAAATTTCACTTATTTCAGAAAAAAAGCAGAAATTTTATTATTTTGGAGCAAAAATGAAGAAATTGCCCATATTTTGTGGCAAAAATGCAGAAATTCCCCTTATTTTGAGGTAAAAAGGCTGAATTTCCCCCTATTTGGGGGCAAAAAGGCAGAATTTTCCCTTATTTTGGGGCAAAATTGCAGAAATTTCACTTATTTCAGGGTAATAAGTCTGAAATTTTCCTTATTTTGGGGCAAAAAAGACAGAAATTCCCTTTGTTTTGGGGAAAAAAGACAGAAATTCCAATTATTTAGAGGCAAAAAAGCAGAAATTCCCCTTATTTTGGAGCAAAATTGCAGAAATTCCCCTAAATGTGGGGCAAAAAGGCAGAAATTCCCTATATATTGGTGCAAAAAGACAGAAATAATCCTTATTTTGGGGCAAAACTCAGAAATTCCACTTATTTTTGGGCAAAAATCCAGAAATTTCACTTATTTTGGGGCAAAATTGCAGAAATTTAACTTAATTTGGGGCAAAATTGCAGAAATTTCACTTATTTCAGAATATAAAGCAGAAATTTTCTTATTTGGGGGCACAAAGGCAGAAATTTCCCATATTTTGGGGCAAATATGCAGAAATTCCTCTTATTTTGAGGTAAAAATGCGCAAATTCCCCTTATTTGGGGGCAAAAAGGAAGAAATTTCACTTATTTTTGGGCAAAATTGCAGAAATTTCACTTATTTCAGGAAAAAAAGGCAGAAATTTTTCTTATTTTTGGGCAAAATGGCAGAAATTCCTAATATTTTGTGGCAAAAATGCAGAAATTCCCCTTATTTTGAGGTAAAATGGTGAATTTCCCTTATTTTGGGGCAAAAAGGCAGAAATTTCCCTTATTTTGGGGCAAAATTGCAGAAATTCCACTTATTTCAGGGTAATAAGTCAGAAATTTTCCTTATTTTTGGGCAAAAAAGACAGAAATTCCCTTTGTTTTTGGGGGAAAAAGACAGAAATTCCACTTATTTTGGAGCAAAAATGAAGAAATTTCCCTTTTTTATGGCAAAAAGGTAGGCATTTTTCTTATTTTTGGGCAAAATGGCAGAATTTCCCCGTATTTTTTAGCAAAATTGCAGAAATTCCCCTAATTGTGGGGCAAAAAGGCAGGAATTCCCTATATGTTGGGGCAAAAAGACAGAAATTTTCCTCATTTTGGGGCAAAACTCAGAAATTCCACTTATTTTGGGGCAAAATTCCAGAAATTTCTCTTATTTTGGGGCAAAATTGCATAAATTTCACTTATTTCAGAAAAAAAAGGTAGAAATTTTCTTTATTTTGGGGCAAAAAGGCAGAAATTACCCGTATTTTATGGCAAAAATGCAGAAATTACCCTTATTTTGAGGTAAAAAGGCTGAAATTCCCCTTATTTGGAAACAAAAAGGCAGAAATTTCCCTTACTCTGGGGCAAAATTTCAGAAATTTCACTTATTTCAGGGTAATAAGTCAGAAATTTTCCTTATTTTGGGGCAAAAAAAAACAGGAATTCCCTTTGTTTTGGGGGAAAAGACAGATATTCCACTTATTTAGAGGCAAAAAAGCAGAAATTCCCCTTATTTTGGACCAAAAATGATGAAATTTCCCTTTTTTATGGCAAAAAGGTATGCATTCTTCTTATTTTCAGGCAAAAAGGCAGAAATTCCCCGTATTTTAAAGCAAAATTGCAGAAATTTCCCTAATTGTTTGGCAAAAAGACAGAAATTTCCTTTATTTGAGGCAAAATTTCAGAAATTTCAATTATTTTGGGGCAAAATTGCAGAAATTTCACTTATTTCAGAAAAAAAGCAGAAATTTTATTATTTTGGAACAAAAATGAAGAAATTGCCCATATTTTGTGGCAAAAATGCAGAAATTCCCCTTATTTTGAGGTAAAAAGCCTGAATTTCCCCCTATTTGGGGGCAAAAAGGAAGAATTTTCCCTTATTTTGGGGCAAAATTGCTGAAATTTCACTTATTTCAGGGTAATAAGTCAGACATTTTCCTTATTTTTTGCAAATAAGATACAAATTCCCTTTGTTTTGGGGAAAAAAGACAGAAATTTCACTTATTTAGAGGCAAAAAAGCAGAAATTCCCCTTATTTTGGAGCAAAATTGCAGAAATTCCCCTAAATGTGGGGCAAAAAGGCAGAAATTCCCTATATGTTGGGGCAAAAATACAGAAATAATCTCTATTTTGGGACAAAACTCAGAAATTTTACTTATTTTTGGGCAAAAATCCAGAAATTTCACTTATTTTGGGGCAAAATTGCAGAAATTTAACTTATTTTGGGGCAAAATTGCAGAAATTTCACTTATTTCAGAAAAGAAAAAGCAGAAATTTTCTTATTTGGGGGCAAAAAGGCAGAAATTTTTATTATTTTGGTACAAAATTGCAGAAATTTTTCTAATTTTGGGGCAAAAAGGCAGAAATTTCCCATGTTTTTGGGAAAAAATGCAGAAATTCCCCTTATTTTGAGGTAAAAAGGCTGAAATTCCTCTTATTTGGGGGCAAAAATGCAGAAATTTACTTATTTTTGGGCAAAATTGTAGAAATTTCACTTATTTCAGGGAAAAAAAGCAGAAATTTTCCTTATCTTTGGGCAAAAAGTCAGAAATTCCTAATATTTTGTGGCAAAAACGCAGAAATTCCCCTTATTTTGAGGCATAATAGTGAAATCCCCCTTATTTCGGGGCAAGAAGGCAGAAATTTCTCTTATTTTGTGGCAAAATTGCAGAAATTTCACTTATTTCAGGGTAATAAGTCAGAAATTTTCCTTATTTTGGGGCAAAAAAGACAGGAATTCCCTTTCTTTTGGGGGAAAAAGACAGAAATTCCACTTATTTAGAGGCAAAAAAGCAGAAATTCCCCTTATTTTGGAGCAAAAATTAAGAAATTTCCCCTTTTTATGGCAAAAAGGTATGCATTCTTCTTATTTTCAGGCAAAAAAGCAGAAATTCCCCGTATTTTAAAGCAAAATTGCAGAAATTCCCCTAATTGTGTGGCAAAAAGACCGAAATACTCTTTATTTTGGGGCAAAAGACAGAAATTCCACTTATTTTGGCTCAAAATTAGAGAAATTTCCCTTATTTTGAGGCAAAATTGCAGAAATTTCAATTATTTTGGGGCAAAATTGCAGAAATTTCACTTATTTGAGAAAAAAAGCAGAAATTTTCTTATTTTGGGGCAAAACGGCAGAAATTTCTTTTATTTCGGTACAAAATTGCAGAAATTTTTCTTATTTTGGGGCAAAGAGGCAGAAATTTCCCATATTTTGCGGCAAAAATTCAGAAATTCCCCTTATTTTGAGGTAAAAATGCTGAAATTCCCCTTATTTGGGGGCAAAAAGGCAGAATTTTTTTTGTTTTTGGGCAAAATTGCAGAAATTTTACATATTTCAGGGTAATAAGTCAGAATTTTTTTTTATTTTGGGGCAAAAAAGACAGAAATTCCTATTGTTTTTGTGGAAAAAGACAGAAATTCCACATATTTAGCGGCAAAAAGGCAGAAATTCCCTTTATTTTGTAGCAAAATTGCAGAAATTCCCCTAAATGTGGGGCAAAAAGGCAGAAATTTTCTATATGTTAAGGCAAAAAGACAGAAATAATTCTTATTTTGGGGCAAAACTCATATATTCCACTTATTTTTGGGCAAATATTCAGAAATTTCACTTATTTTGGGGCAAAATTGCAGAAATTTCACTTATTTTGGGGCAAAATTGCAGAAATTTCACTTATTTCAGAAAAAAAGAGAAATTTTCTTATTTGGGGGCCAAAAGGCAGAAATTTCTATTATTTTGGTACAAAATTACAGAAATTTTTCTTATTTTAGGGCAAAAAGGCAGAAATTTCCCATATTTTGGGGCAAAAATGCAGAAATTCCCCTTATTTTGAGGTAAAAAGGCTGAATTTCCTTATATTTGGGGGCAAAAAGGCAGAAATTTCACTTATTTTGAGGCAAAATTGCAGAAATTACAATTATTTCAGGGAAAAAAGGCAGAAATTGTCCTAATTTTTGGGCAAAAATGCAGAAATTCCTAATATTTTGTGGCAAAAATGCAGAAATTCCCCTTATTTTGAGGTAACAAGGCTGAAATTCCCCTTATTTGGGGGCAAAAAGGCAGAAATTTCCTTTATTTTGAGGCAAAATTGCAGAAATTTTACTTATTTCAGGGTAATAAGAAAGAAATTTTCCTTATTTTGGGGCCAAAAAACAGGAATTCCCTTTGTTTTGGGGGAAAAAGACAGAAATTCCACTTATTTAGAGGCAAAAAAGCAGAAATTCTTTTTATTTTGGAGCAAAAATGAAGAAATTTCCCTTTTTTATGGCAAAAAGGTATGCATTCTTCTAATTTTCAGGCAAAAAGGCAGAAATTCCCCATATTTTAAAACAAAATTGTAGAAATTTCCCTAATTGTGGGGCAAAAAGACAGACATCTTCCTTATTTTGGGGCAAAAGGCAGAAATTCCACTTATTTTGGGGCAAAATTCAAGAAATTTCCTTTATTTTGAGGCAAAATTGCAGAAATTTCAATTATTTTGGGGCAAAATTGCAGAAATTTCACTTATTTCAGAAAAAAAGCAGAAATTTTCTTATTTTGGGGCAAAAATGCAGAAATTTCCCATATTTTGCGGCAAAAATGCAGAAATTCCCCTTATTTTGAGGTAAAAAGGCTGAATTTCCCCCAATTTGGACGCAAAAAGGCAGAATTTTCCCTTATTTTGGGGCACAATTGCAGAAATTTCGCTTATTTCAGGGTAATAAGTCAGAAATTTTCCTTATTTTTGGGCAAAAAAGACACAAATTCACTCTGTTTTGAGGAAAAAGACAAAAATTCCACCATTTTAGAGGCAAAAAAGCAGAAATTCTCCTTATTTTGGAGCAAAAATAAAGAAATTTTCTTTTTTATGGCAAAAAGGTATGCATTCTTCTTATTTTCGGGCAAAAAGGCAGAAATTCCCCGTATTTTGGAGCAAAATTGCAGAAATTCCCCTAATTGTGGGGCAAAAAGGCAGAAATTCCCTATATGTTGGGGCATAAGGACAGAAATTCTCCTTATTTTGGGGCAGAACTCAGAAATTCCACTTAATTTGGGGCAAAATTCCAGAAATTTCTCATATTTTGGGGCAAAATTGCAGAAATTTCACTTATTTTGGGGCAAAATTGCAGAAATTTCACTTATTTCAGGGAAAATAGGCAGAAATTTTCCTTATTTTGTGGCAAAAGGCAGAAATTGCTAATATTTTGTGGCAAAAATGCAGAAATTCCCCTTATTTTGAGGTAAAAAGCCTGAAATTTTCCTTATTTGGGGGCAAAAAGGTAGAAATTTTCCTTATTTTGGGGCAAAATTGCTGAAATTTCACTTATTTCACGGTAATAAGTCAGAAATTTTCCTTATTTTGGGGCAAAAAAGACAGAAATTCACTTTGTTTTGGGGGTAAAAGACAGAAATTCCACTTATTTAGAAGCAAAAAAGCAGAAATTCCCCTTATTTTAAAGAAAAAATAAAGAAATTTCCCTTTTTTAAGGCAAAAAGGTATGCATTCTTCTTATTTTTGTGCAAAAAGGCAGAAATTCCCCGTATTTTGGAGAAAAATAGCAGAGATTCCCCTAATTGTGGGGCAAAAAGTCAAAAATTCCCTATATGTTGGGGCATAATGACAGAAATTCTCCTTATTTTGGGGTAAAACGAATAAATTCAACTTACTTTGGGTCAAAATTCCAGAAATTTCCCTTATTTTGGGGCAAAATTGCAGAAATATCACTTATTTTGGGGCAAAATTGCAGAAATTTTAGTTATTTCAGGGAAAATAGGGAGAAATTTTCTTTATTTTAGGGCAAAAAGGAAGAAATTCCAAATATTTTGTGGCAAAAATGCAGAAATTTTTTTTATTTTGAGGTAAAAAGGCTGAAATTCCCCTTATTTGGAAGCAAAAAGGCAGAAATTTCTCTTATTTTGGAGCAAAATATCAGAAATTTCACTTATTTCACGGTAATAAGTCAGAAATTTTCCTTATTTTAGGGCAAAAAACAGAAATTCCCTTTGTTTTGGGGGAAAAAGACAGAAATTCCACTTATTTAGAGGCAAAAAAGCAGAAATTCCCTTTATTTTGGAGCAAAAATGGAGAAATTTCCCATTTTTATGGCAAAAAGTATTCATTATTCATATTATCGGGCAAAAAGGCAGAAATACCCCGTATTTTGTAGCAAAATTGCAGAAATTCCCCTAATTGTGGGGCAAAAAGGCAGAAATTCCCTATATGTTGGGGCAAAAAGACAGAAATTCTCATTATTTTGCGCAAAACTCAGAAATTCCACTTATTTTGAGGCAAAATTCCAGAAATTTTCCTTATTTGGGGGCAAAATTGCAGAAATTTCACTTAATTTGGGTCAAAATTGCAGAAATTTCACTTATTTCAGAAAAAAAAATGAGAAATTTTCTTTATTTTGGGGCAAAATTGCAGAAATTTCACTTATTTCACAGAAAAAGGGCAGAAATTTTCTTTATTTTTGGGCAAAAAGGCCGAAATTCTAAATATTTTGTGGCAAAAATGCAGAAATTTCCCATATTATGGGGCAAAATTGCAGAAATTTCAGTTATTTTGGGTCAAAATTGCAGAAATTTCACTTATTTCAGGGAAAATAGGCAAAAAATTTCCTCATTTTGGGGCAAAAAGGAAGAAATTCCTAATTTTTTGTGGCAAAAATTCAGAAATTCCTTTTATTTTGAGGTAAAAAGGCTGAAATTCCCCTTATTTGGGGGCAAAAAGGCAGAAATTTCCCTTATTTTGGGGCAAAATTGCAGAAATTTCACTTATTTCAGAGTAATAATCAAAAATTTTTCTTATTTTGGGGCAAAATGAGAGAAATTCCTTTTGTTTTGAAGGAAAAAGACAGAAATTCTACTTATTTAGAGGCAAAAAAGCAGAAATTCCCCTTATTTTGGAGCAAAAATGAAGAAATTTCCGTTTTTTATGGCAAAAAGGTATGCATTTTTTTTATTTTCGGGCAAAAAGGCAGAAATTCCCCGTATTTTGGAGCAAAATTGCAGAAATTCCCCTAATTGTGGGGCAAAAAGGCAGAAATTCCCTATATGTTGGGGCATAAATACAGAAATTCTTCTTATTTTGGGGCTGAACTCAGAAATTAAACTTAATTTGGGGCAAAATTCCAGAAATTTCCCTTATTTTGGGGCAAAATTGCAGAAATTTCACTTATTTTGGGGCAAAATTGCAGAAATTTCACTTATTTCAGGGAAAAAAGGCAGAAATTTTCCTTATTTTGAAGCAAAAAAGCAGAAATTCCAAATATTTTGTGGCAAAAATGCAAAAATTCCCCCTATTTTGTGGTAAAAAGGCTGAAATTCCCCTTATTTGGGGGCAAAAATGCAGAAATTTTCCTTATTTTGGGGCAGAACTCAAAAATTAAACTTATTTTGGGGCAAAATTCCAGAAATTTCCCCTATTTTGGGGCAAAATTCCAGAAATTTCCCCTATTTTGGGGCAAAATTCCAGAAATTTCCTTTATTTTGGGGCAAAATTGCAGAAATTTCACTTATTTTGGGGCAAAATTGCAGAAATTTCACTTATTTCAGGAAAAAAGCAGAAATTTTCTTATTTTGGGGCAAAAAGGCATAAATTTCTTTTATTTTGGTACAAAATGGCAGAAATTTTTCTTATTTTGGGGCAAAAAGGCAGAAATTTCCCATATTTTGGGGCAAAAATGCAGAAATTCCCCTTATTTTGAGGTAAAAATGCTGAAATTCCCCATATTTGTGGGCAAAAACACAGAAATTTCCCTTATTTTGAGGCAAAATTGCAGAAATATCATTTATTTCAGAAAAAAAGCAGAAATTTTCTTATATTGGGGCAAAAAGGCTGAAATTTCTTTTATTTTGGTACAGAATTGCAGAAATTTTTCTTATTTTGTGGCAAAATGACAGAAATTTCCCATATTTTGGGTCAAAAATTCAGAAAGTCCCCTTATTTTGAGGTTAAAAGTCTGAAATTCCCCTTATTTCATGGCAAAAAGGCAGAAATTTCTCTTATGTTGGGGCAAAATTGCAGAAATTTCATTTATTTCAGAAAAAAAGTAGAAATTTTCTTATTTTGGGGCAAAAAGTCAGAATTTTTTTTATTTTGGTACAAAATTGCAGAAATTTTTCTTAATTTGGGGCAAAAAGGCAGAAATTTCCCATATTTTTGGGCAAAAATTTAGAAATTCTCCATATTTTGAGGTAAAAAGGCTGATATTTCCCTTATTTGAGGTCAAAAAGGCAGAAATTTCTCTTAATTTGGGGCAAAATTTTAGAAATTTCCCTTATTTTGGGGCAAAATTGCAGAAATTTCACTAATTTTGGGGCAAAATTGCAGAAGTTTCACTTATTTCAGGGAAAAAAGGCAGAAATTTTCCTTATTTTTGGGCAAAAAAACAGAAATTCCTAATATTCTATGGCATAAATGCAGAAATTCCCCTTATTTTGAGGTAAAAAGTCTGAAATTCCCCTTATTTGGGGGCAAAAAGGCAGAAATTTCCCTTATTTTGGGGCAAAATTGCAGAAATTTCACTTATTTCAGGGTAATAAGTCAGAAATTTTCCTTATTTTGGGGCAAAAAAGACAGAAATTCACTTTGTTTTAGGGGTAAAAGACAGAAATTCCACTTATTTAGAAGCAAAAAAGCAGAAATTCCCCTTATTTTAAAGAAAAAATAAAGAAATTTCCCTTTTTTATGGCAAAAAGGTATGCATTCTTCTTATTTTTGTGCAAAAAGGCAGAAATTCCCCGTATTTTGGAGAAAAATAGCAGAGATTCCCCTAATTGTGGGGCAAAAAGTCAAAAATTCCCTATATGTTGGGGCATAATGACAGAAATTCTCCTTATTTTGGGGTAAAACGAATAAATTCAACTTGCTTTGGGTCAAAATTCCAGAAATTTCCCTTATTTTGGGGCAAAATTGCAGAAATATCACTTATTTTGGGGCAAAATTGCAGAAATTTTAGTTATTTCAGGGAAAATAGGGAGAAATTTTCTTTATTTTAGGGCAAAAAGGAAGAAATTCCAAATATTTTGTGGCAAAAATGCAGAAATTTTTTTTATTTTGAGGTAAAAAGGCTGAAATTCCCCTTATTTGGAAGCAAAAAGGCAGAAATTTCTCTTATTTTGGAGCAAAATATCAGAAATTTCACTTATTTCACGGTAATAAGTCAGAAATTTTCCTTATTTTAGGGCAAAAAACAGAAATTCCCTTTGTTTTGGGGGAAAAAGACAGAAATTCCACTTATTTAGAGGCAAAAAAGCAGAAATTCCCTTTATTTTGGAGCAAAAATGGAGAAATTTCCCATTTTTATGGCAAAAAGTATTCATTCTTCATATTATCGGGCAAAAAGGCAGAAATACCCCGTATTTTGTAGCAAAATTGCAGAAATTCCCCTAATTGTGGGGCAAAAAGGCAGAAATTCCCTATATGTTGGGGCAAAAAGACAGAAATTCTCATTATTTTGCGCAAAACTCAGAAATTCCACTTATTTTGAGGCAAAATTCCAGAAATTTTCCTTATTTGGGGGCAAAATTGCAGAAATTTCACTTAATTTGGGTCAAAATTGCAGAAATTTCACTTATTTCAGAAAAAAAAATGAGAAATTTTCTTTATTTTGGGGCAAAATTGCAGAAATTTCACTTATTTCACAGAAAAAGGGCAGAAATTTTCTTTATTTTTGGGCAAAAAGGCCGAAATTCTAAATATTTTGTGGCAAAAATGCAGAAATTTCCCATATTATGGGGCAAAATTGCAGAAATTTCAGTTATTTTGGGTCAAAATTGCAGAAATTTCACTTATTTCAGGGAAAATAGGCAAAAAATTTCCTCATTTTGGGGCAAAAAGGAAGAAATTCCTAATTTTTTGTGGCAAAAATCCAGAAATTCCTTTTATTTTGAGGTAAAAAGGCTGAAATTCCCCTTATTTGGGGGCAAAAAGGCAGAAATTTCCCTTATTTTGGGGCAAAATTGCAGAAATTTCACTTATTTCAGAGTAATAATCAAAAATTTTTCTTATTTTGGGGCAAAATGAGAGAAATTCCTTTTGTTTTGAAGGAAAAAGACAGAAATTCTACTTATTTAGAGGCAAAAAAGCAGAAATTCCCCTTATTTTGGAGCAAAAATGAAGAAATTTCCGTTTTTTATGGCAAAAAGGTATGCATTTTTTTTATTTTCGGGCAAAAAGGCAGAAATTCCCCGTATTTTGGAGCAAAATTGCAGAAATTCCCCTAATTGTGGGGCAAAAAGGCAGAAATTCCCTATATGTTGGGGCATAAATACAGAAATTCTTCTTATTTTGGGGCTGAACTCAGAAATTAAACTTAATTTGGGGCAAAATTCCAGAAATTTCCCTTATTTTGGGGCAAAATTGCAGAAATTTCACTTATTTTGGGGCAAAATTGCAGAAATTTCACTTATTTCAGGGAAAAAAGGCAGAAATTTTCCTTATTTTGAAGCAAAAAAGCAGAAATTCCAAATATTTTGTGGCAAAAATGCAAAAATTCCCCCTATTTTGTGGTAAAAAGGCTGAAATTCCCCTTATTTGGGGGCAAAAATGCAGAAATTTTCCTTATTTTGGGGCAGAACTCAAAAATTAAACTTATTTTGGGGCAAAATTCCAGAAATTTCCCCTATTTTGGGGCAAAATTCCAGAAATTTCCCCTATTTTGGGGCAAAATTCCAGAAATTTCCTTTATTTTGGGGCAAAATTGCAGAAATTTCACTTATTTTGGGGCAAAATTGCAGAAATTTCACTTATTTCAGGAAAAAAGCAGAAATTTTCTTATTTTGGGGCAAAAAGGCATAAATTTCTTTTATTTTGGTACAAAATGGCAGAAATTTTTCTTATTTTGGGGCAAAAAGGCAGAAATTTCCCATATTTTGGGGCAAAAATGCAGAAATTCCCCTTATTTTGAGGTAAAAATGCTGAAATTCCCCTTATTTGTGGGCAAAAACACAGAAATTTCCCTTATTTTGAGGCAAAATTGCAGAAATATCACTTATTTCAGAAAAAAAGCAGAAATTTTCTTATATTGGGGCAAAAAGGCTGAAATTTCTTTTATTTTGGTACAGAATTGCAGAAATTTTTCTTATTTTGTGGCAAAATGACAGAAATTTCCCATATTTTGGGTCAAAAATTCAGAAAGTCCCCTTATTTTGAGGTTAAAAGTCTGAAATTCCCCTTATTTCATGGCAAAAAGGCAGAAATTTCTCTTATGTTGGGGCAAAATTGCAGAAATTTCATTTATTTCAGAAAAAAAGTAGAAATTTTCTTATTTTGGGGCAAAAAGTCAGAATTTTTTTTATTTTGGTACAAAATTGCAGAAATTTTTCTTAATTTGGGGCAAAAAGGCAGAAATTTCCCATATTTTTGGGCAAAAATTCAGAAATTCTCCATATTTTGAGGTAAAAAGGCTGAAATTTCCCTTATTTGAGGTCAAAAAGGCAGAAATTTCTATTAATTTGGGGCAAAATTTTAGAAATTTCCCTTATTTTGGGGCAAAATTGCAGAAATTTCACTTATTTTGGGGCAAAATTGCAGAAATTTCACTTATTTCAGGGAAAAAAGGCAGAAATTTTCCTTATTTTTGGGCAAAAAAAACAGAAATTCCTAATATTCAATGGCCAAAATGCAGAAATTCCCCTTATTTTGAGGTAAAAAGGCTGAAATTCCCCTTATTTGGGGGCAAAAAGGCAGAAATTTCCCTTATTTTGGGGCAAAATTGCAGAAATTTGACTTATTTCAGGGTAATAAGTCAGAAATTTTCCTTATTTTGGGGCAAAAAAGACAGAAATTCCCTTTGTTTTGGGGGAAAAAGACAGAAATTCCACATATTTAGAGGCAAAAAAGCAGAAATTCCCTTATTTGTAGGGCAAAATGGCAGAAATTCCCTATATGTTGGGGCAAAAAGACAGAAATTCTCCTCATTTTGGGGCAAAACTCAGAAATTCCATGTATTTTGTGCAAAATTTTAGAAATTTCACTTATTTCAGGGAAAAAAAGCAGAAATTTTCTTATTTTGAGGCAAAAAGGCAAAAATTTCTCTTATTATTTTACAAAATTGTAGAAATTTTTCTTATTTTGGGGCAAAAAGGCAGAAATTTCCCATATTTTGGGACAAAATTCAGAAATTTTCCTTATTTTGAGGTAAAAATCCTGCAATTCCCCATATTTGGGGGCAAAAGGGCAGAAATTTCTCTTATTTTGGGGCAAAATTGCAAAAATTTCACTTATTTCAGGGTAATAAGACAGAAATATTCCTTATTTTGGGGCAAAAAATACAGAAATTCCCTTTTTTTTGGGGAAAAAGACAGAAATTCTATTTATTTAGAGGCAAAAAAGCAGAAATTCCCGTTATTTTGGAGCGAAAAAGAGGAAATTTCCTTTTTTTATGGCAAAAAGGTGTGCATTCTTCTTATTTTCAGGCAAAAAGGCAGGAATTTCTCGTAATTTGGAGTAAAATTGCAGAATTTCCCTTAATTGCGGGGCAAAAAGGCAAAAATTCCCTAAAAGTTGGGGCAAAAAGACAGAAATTCTCCTTATTTGGACAAAACTCAGAAATTCCACTTATTTTGGGGCAAAATTCCAAAAATTTCCCTTATTTTGGGGCAAAATTGCAGAAATTTCACTTATTTTGGGGCAAAATTTCAGAAATTTAACTTATTGCAGGGAAAAAAGCAGAAATTTTCTTATTTTGGGGGAAAAGGCAGAAATTTCCCATATTTTGGGGCAAAAATGCAGAAATTCTCCTTATTTTGAGGTAAAAAGGCTGAAATTCCCCTTACTTGGGGGCAAAAATGCAGAAATTTCCCTTATTTTGGGGCAAAATTGCAGAAATTTCACTTATTTCAGGGTAATAAGTCAGAAATTTTCCTTATTTTGGGGAAAAAATACAGAAATTCCCTTTTTTGGGGGGGAAAAAGACAGAAATTCCACTTCTTTGGAGGCAAAAATGGAGAAATTCCCTTTATTTTGGAGCAAAAATGAAGAAATTTCCCTTTTTTATGGCAAAAAGGTATGCATTCTTCTTATTTTTGGACAAAAAGGCAGAAATTCCCCGTATTTTGGAGCAAAAGTGAAGAAATTCCTCTAAATGTGGGTCAAAAAGGCAGAAATTCTCTATATGTTGGGGCAAAAAGACAGAAATTCTCGTTATTTTGGGGAAAAACTCAGAAATTTCACTTATTTTGGGGCAAAATTGCAGAAATTTCATTTATTTCAGAAAAAAAGCAGAAATTTTCTTATTTTGGGGCAAAAAGGCAGAAATTTCTTTTATTTTGTTACAAAATTGCAGAAATTTTTCTTAATTTGGGGCAAAAAGGCAGAAATTTTTCATATTTATGGGCAAAAATTCAGAAATTCTCCATATTTTGAGGTAAAAAGGCTGAAATTTCCCTTATTTGAGGTCAAAAAGGCAAAAATTTCTCTTAATTTGGGGCAAAATTTTAGAATTTTCCCTTATTTTGGGGCAAAATTGCAGAAATTTCACTTATTTTGGGGCAAAATTGCAGAAATTTCACTTATTTCAGGGAAAAAAGGCAGAAATTTTCCTTATTTTTGGGCAAGAAAACAGAAATTACTAATATTCTATGGCAAAAATGCAGAAATTCCCCTTATTTTGAGGTAAAAAGGCTGAAATTCCCCTTATTTGGGGGCAAAAAGGCAGAAATTTCCCTTATTTTGGGGCAAAATTGCAGAAATTTCACTTATTTCAGGGTAATAAGTCAGAAATTCTCCTTATTTTGGGGCAAAAAAGACAGAAATTTCCTTTGTTTTGGGGGAAAAAGACAGAAATTCCACATATTTAGAGGCAAAAAGCAGAAATTCCCCTATTTGTAGGGCAAAAAGGCAGAAATTCCCTATATGTTGGGGCAAAAAGACAGAAATTCTCCTCATTTTGGGGCAAAACTCAGAAATTCCATGTATTTTGTGCAAAATTTTAGAAATTTCACTTATTTCAGGGAAAAAAAGCAGAAATTTTCTTATTTTGGGGCAAAAAAGGAAAAAATTTCTTTTATTTTTTTACAAAATTGCAGAAATTTTTCTTATTTTGGGGCAAAAAGGCAGAAATTTCCCATATTTTGGGGCAAAATTCAGAAATTTTCCTTATTTTGAGGTAAAAATCCTGAAATTCCCCATATTTGGGGGCAAAAAGGCAGAAATTTCTCTTATTTTGGGGCAAAATTGCAGAAATTTCACTTATTTCAGGGTAATAAGACAGAAATATTCCTTATTTTGGGGCAAAAAATACAGAAATTTTCTTTTTTTGGGGGAAAAAGACAGAAATTCTATTTATTTAGAGGCAAAAAAGCAGAAATTCCCCTTATTTTGGAGCGAAAAAGAGGAAATTTCCTTTTTTTATGGCAAAAAGGTGTGCATTCTTCTTATTTTCGGGCAAAAAGGCAGGAATTCCTCGTAATTTGGAGTAAAATTGCAGAAATTCCCTTAATTGTGGGGCAAAAAGGCAAAAATTCCCTAAAAGTTGGGGTAAAAAGACAGAAATTCTCCTTCTTTGGACAAAACTCAGAAATTCCACTTATTTTGGGGCAAAATTTCAGAAATTTAACTTATTGCAGGGAAAAAAGCAGAAATTTTCTTATTTTGGGGGAAAAGGCAGAAATTTCCCATATTTTGGGGCAAAAATGCAGAAATTCTCCTTATTTTGAGGTAAAAAGGCTGAAATTCCCCTTACTTGGGGGCAAAAATGCAGAAATTTCCCTTATTTTGGGGCAAAATTGCAGAAATTTCACTTATTTCAGGGTAATAAGTCAGAAATTTTCCTTATTTTGGGGCAAAAAATACAGAAATTCCCTTTTTTGGGGGGGAAAAAGACAGAAATTCCACTTATTTAGAGGCAAAAATGGAGAAATCCCCTTTATTTTGGAGCAAAAATGAAGAAATTTCCCTTTTTTATGGCAAAAAGTTATGCATTCTTCTTATTTTTGGACAAAAAGGCAGAAATTCCCCGTATTTTGGAGCAAAAGTGAAGAAATTCCTCTAAATGTGAGGCAAAAAGGCAGAAATTCCCTATATGTTGGGGCAAAAAGACAGAAATTCTCGTTATTTTGGGGAAAAACTCAGAAATTTCACTTATTTTGGGGCAAAATTGCAGAAATTCCACTTATTTCAGAAAAAAAGCAGAAATTTTCTTTTATTAGGGCAAAAAGGCTGAAATTTATTTTATTTTGGTACAGAATTGCAGAAATTTTTCTTATTTCGGAGCAAAAAGGCAGAAATTTCCCATATTTTGGGTCAAAAATGCAGAAAGTCTTCATATTTTGAGGTAAAAAGGCTAAAATTCCCCTGATTTGGAGGCAAAAAGGCAGAAATTTCACTTATTTTGAGGCAAAATTGCAGAAATTTCACTTATTTCAGAAAAAAAGCAGAAATTTTCTTATATTGGGGCAAAAAGGCTGAAATTTCTTTTATTTTAATACAGAATTGCAGAAATTGTTCTTATTTTGGGGCAAAAAGGCAGAAATTTCCCATATTTTGTGTCAAAAATGCAGAAAGTCCCCTTATTTTGAGGTTAAAAGGCTAAAATTCCCCTTATTTCGGGGCAAAAAGGCAGAAATTTCTCTTATGTTGGGGCAAAATTGCAGAAATTACACTTATTTCAGGGTAATAAGTCAGAAATTTTTCTTATTTTGGGGCAAAAAGACAGAAATTCCCTTTGTTTTGGGGGAAAAAGACAGAAATTCCACTTATTTAGAGGCAAAAGCAGAAATTCCTCTTATTTTGGACCAAAATTGCAGAAATTTTCCTTTTTTATGGCAAAAAGGTATGCATTCTTTTTATTTTCGGGCAAAAAGGCAGAAATTCCCCGTAATTTGAAGCAAAATTGCAGCAATTCCCCTAATTGTGGGGCAAAAAGGAAGAAATTTCCTATATGTTGGGGCAAAAAAACAAAAATTCTCCTTATTTTGGGGCAAAACTCAGAAATTTCACTTATTTTGAAGCAAAATTCTAGAAATTTCCTTTATTTTGAGGCAAAATTGCAGAAATTTCACTTATTTTGAGGCAAAATTGCAGAAATTTCACTTATTTCAGGGAAAAAAGGCAGAAATTTTCCTTATTTTTGGGCAAAAAAACAGAAATTCCTAATATTCTATGGCAAAAATGCAGAAATTCCCCTTATTTTGAGGTAAAAAGGCTTAAATTCCCCTTATTTGGGTCAAAAAGGCAGAAATTTCCCTTATTTTGGGGCAAAATTGCAGAAATTTCACTTATTTCAGGGTAATAAGTCAGAAATTTTCCTTATTTTGGGGCAAAAAAGACAGAAATACCCTTTGTTTTGGGGGAAAAAGACAGAAATTCCACATATTTAGAGGCAAAAAAGCAGAAATTCCCTTATTTGTAGGGCAAAAAGGCAGAAATTCCCTATATGTTGGGGCAAAAAGACAGAAATTCCCCTCATTTTGGGTCAAAACTCAGAAATTCCATGTATTTTGTGCAAAATTTTAGAAATTTCACTTATTTCAGGGTAATAAGTCAGAAATTTTCCTTATTTTGGGGCAAAAAACAGAAATTCCTTTTGTTTTGGGGGAAAAAGACAGAAATTCCACTTATTTAGAGGCAAAAAAGCAGAAATTCCCTTTATTTTAAAGCAAAAATGGAGAAATTTCCCATTTTTCTGGCAAAAAGGTAATCATTCTTCTTATATTCGGGCAAAAAGGCAGAAATACCCCGTATTTTGGAGCAAAATTGCAGAAATTCCCCTAATTGTGGGGCAAAAAGGCAGAAATTCCCTATATGTTGGGGCGTAAAGACAGAAATTCTCCTTATTTTTGCGCAAAACTCAGAAATTCCACTTATTTTCAGGCAAAATTCCAGAAATTTCTATTATTTGGGGGCAAAATTGCAGAAATTTCACTTATTTTGGGGCAAAATTGCAGAAATTTCACTTATTTCAGAAAAAAGCAGAAATTTTCTTATATTGGGGCAAAAAGGCTGAAATTTCTTTTATTTTGGTACAGAATTGCAGAAATTTTTCTTATTTTGGGGCAAAAAGGCAGAAATTTCCCATATTTTGGGTCAACAATGCAGAAAGTCCCATTATTTTGAGGTTAAAAGTCTGAAATTCCCCTTATTTCGTGGCAAAAGGCAGAAATTTCTCTTATATTGGGGCAAAATTGCAGAAATTTCATTTATTTCAGAAAAAAAAGTAGAAATTTTCTTATTTTGGGGCAAAAAGGCAGAAATTTTTTTATTTTGGTACAAAATTGCAGAAATTTTTCTTATTTTGGGGCCAAAAGGCAGAAATTTCCCATATTTTGGGGAAAAAATGCAGAAATTACCCTTATTTTGAGGTAAAAAGGCTGAAATTCCCCTTATTTGGGGGCAAAAAGGCAGAAATTTCTTTTATATTGGGGCATAATTGCAGAAATTTCACTTACTTCAGGGTAATAAGTCAGAAATTTTCCTTATTTTGGGGCAAAAAAACAGAAATTCCCTTTGTTTTGGGGGAAAAAGACAGAAATTCCACTTATTTAGAGGCAAAAAAGCAGAAATTCCCCTTATTTTGGAGCAAAATTGCAAAAATTTTCCTTTTTTATGGCAAAAAGGTATGCATTCTTCTTATTTTCGGGCACAAAGGCAGAAATTCCCCGTATTTTGAAGCAAAATTGCAGAAATTCCCCTAATTGTAGGGCAAAAAGGAAGAAATTTCTTATATGTTGGGGCAAAAAGACAAAAATCCTCCTTATTTTGGGGCAAAACTCAGAATTTCCACTTATTTAGGGCAAAGTTCCAGAAATTACCTTTATTTTGAGGCAAAATTGCAGAAATTTCACTTATTTTGGGGCAAAATTGCAGAAATTTCACTTATTTCAGGGAAAAAAACAGAAATTTTCATATTTTGTGGCAATAAGGCAGAAATTTCTTTTATTTTGGTACAAAATTGCAGAAATTTTTCTTATTTTGGGCAAAAAGGCAGAAATTCCCCTTATTTTGAGGTAAAAAGGCTGAAATTCCCCTTATTTGGGGGAAAAAAGGCAGAAATTTCCCTTATTTTGGGGCAAAATTGCAGAAATTTCACTTATTTCAGGGTAATAAGTCAGAAATTTTCCTTATTTTTGGGCAAAAAATACAGAAATTCCCTTTTTTGGAAGAGAAAGACAGAAATTCCACTTATTTAGAGGCAAAAACCAGAAATTCCACTTATTTTGTAGCAAAAATGAAGAAATTTCTTTTTTTTATGGCAAAAAGGTATGCATTCTTCTTATTTTCGGACAAAAAGGCAGAAATTCCCCGTATTTTGGAGCAAAATTGCAGAAATTCCCCTAATTGTGGGGAAAAAAGGCAGAAATTCCCTATATGTTGGGTCAAAAAGACAGAAAATCTTCTTATTTTAGGGAAAAATTCAGAAATTTAACTTATTTTGAGGCAAAATTGCAGAAATTTCATTTATTTCAGAAAAAAAGCAGAAATTTTTATATTTTGGGGCAAAAAGGCAGAAATTTCTTTTATTTTGGTACAAAATTGCAGAAATTTTTCTTAATTTGGGGCAAAAAGGCAGAAATTTCCCATATTTTTGGGCAAACATTCAGAAATTCTCCATATTTTGAGGTAAAAAGGCTGAAATTTCCCTTATTTGAGGTAAAAAAGGCAGAAATTTCTCTTAATATGGGGCAAAATTTTAGAAATTTCCCTTATTTTGGGGCAAAATTGCAGAAATTACACTTATTTTGGGGCAAAATTGCAGAAATTTCACTTATTTCAGGGAAAAAAGGCAGAAATTTTCCTTATTTTTGGGCAAAAAACAGAAATTCCTAATATTCTATGGCAAAAATGCAGAAATTCCCCTTATTTTCAGGTAAAAAGGCTGAAATTCCCCTTATTTGGTGGCAAAAAGGCAGAAATTTCCCTTATTTTGGGGCAAAATTGCAGAAATTTCACTTATTTCAGGGTAATAAGTCAGAAATTTTCCTTATTTTGGGGCAAAAAAGACAGAAATTCCCTTTGTTTGGGGGGAAAAAGACAGAAATTCCACATATTTAGAGGCAAAAAAGCAGAAATTCCCCTATTTGTAGGGCAAAAAGGCAGAAATTCCCTATATGTTGGAGCAAAAACACAGAAATTCTCCTCATTTTGGGGCAAAACTCATAAATTCCATGTATTTTGTGCAAAATTTTAGAAATTTCACTTATTTCAGGGAAAAAAAGCAGAAATTTTCTTATTTTGGGGCAAAAAGGCAAAAATTTCTTTTATTTTTTTACAAAATTGCAGAAATTTTTCTTATTTTTGGGGCAAAAAGGCAGAATTTCCCATATTTTGGGGCAAAATTCAGAAATTTTCCTTATTTTGAGGTAAAAATCCTGAAATTCCCCATATTTGGGGGCAAAAAGGCAGAAATTTCTCTTATTTTGGGGCAAAATTGCAGAAATTTCACTTATTTCAGGGTAATAAGACAGAAATATTCCTTATTTTGGAACAAAAAATACAGAAATTCCCTTTTTTGGGGGAAAAAGACAGAAATTCTATTTATTTAGAGGCAAAAAAGCAGAAATTCCCCTTATTTTGGAGCGAAAAAGAGGAAATTTCTTTTTTTATGGCAAAAAGGTGTGCATTCTTCTTATTTTCAAACAAAAAGGCAGGAATTCCCCATAATTTGGAGAAATATTGCAGAAATTCTCTTAATTGTGGGGCAAAAAGGCAAAAATTCCCTATATGTTGGGGCAAAAAGACAGAAATTCTCCTTATTTGGACAAGACTCAGAAATTCCACTTATTTTGGAGCAAAATTTCAGAAATTTCACTTATTTTGGGGCAAAATTGTAGAAATTTTACTTATTTTGGGGCAAAATTTCAGAAATTTCACTTATTTCAGGGAAAAAAAGCAGAAATTTTCTTATTTTGTGGCAAAAAGGCAGAAATTTTTTTTATTTTGGTACAAAATTGCAGAAATTTTTCTTATTTTGGGCAAAAAGGCAGAAATTTTCCATATTTAGGGGCAAAAATGCAAAAATTCCCCTTATTTTGAGGTAAAAAGTCTTAAATTACCGTTATTTAGGGGCAAATAGGCAGAAATTTCTCTTATGTTGGGGCAAAACTGCAGAAATTTCACTTACTTCAGGGTAATAAGTCAGAAATTTTCTTTATTTTGTTGCAAAAAGACAGAAATTCCCTTTGTTTTGGGGGAAAAAACAGAAATTCCACTTATTTAGAGGCAAAAAACAGAAATTTCCCTTATTTTGGAGCAAACCATGAAGAAATTTCTCTTTTTTATGGCAAAAAGGTATGCATTCTTCTTATTTTCGGGCAAAAAGGCAGAAATTCCCCGTATTTTGGACCAAAATTGCAGAAATTCCCCTAATTGTGGGGCAAAAAGGCAGAAATTTCCCATATGTTGGGGCAAAAAGACAGAAATTCTCCTTATTGTGGGTCAAAACTCAGAAATTCCACTTAATTTGGGGCAAAATTCCAGAAATTTCACTTATTTTGGGGCAAAATTGTAGAAATTTTACTTATTTTGAGGCAAAATTTCAGAAATTTCACTTATTTCAGGGAAAAAAAGCAGAAATTTTCTTATTTTGTAGCAAAAAAGCAGAAATTTTTTTTATTTTGGTAAAAAATTGCAGAATTTTTTTTTATTTTGGGCAAAAAGGCAGAAATTTTCCATATTTTGCGGCAAAAATGCAGAAATTCCCCTTATTTTGAGGTAAAAAGGCTGAAATTCCCCTTATTTGGGGGCAAAAAGGCAGAAATTTCCCTTATTTTGGGGCAAAATTGCAGAAATTTCACTTATTTCAGTGTAATAAGTCAGAAATTTTTTTTATTTTTGGGCAAAAAAGACAGAAATTCTCTTTTTTGGGGGGAAAAAGACAGAAATTTCAATTATTTAGAGGCAAAAATGCAGTAATTCCCCTTATTTTGGAGCAAAAATGAAGAAATTTCTTTTTTTTATGGAAAAAAGATATGCATTCTTCTTATTTTTGGACAAAAAAGCAGAAATTCCCCGTATTTTGGAGCAAAATTTCAAAAATTCCCCTAAATTAGGGGCAAAAAGGCAGAAATTCCCTATATGTTGGGGCAAAAAGACAGAAATTCTTTTTATTTAGGGGCAAAACTCAGAAATTTCACTTATTTTGGGGCAAAATTGCAGAAATTTCACTTATTTCAGAAAAAAAGCAGAAATTTTCTTATTTTGGTGGAAAAAGGCTGATTTTTCTTATATTTTGGTACAAAATTGCTGAAATTTTTCTTATTTTGTGGCAAAAAGTCAGAAATTTCCCATATTTTGGGGCAAAAATGCATAAATTTCATTTATTTCAGGGAAAAATGCAGAAATTTTCCTTATTTTGGGGCAAAAAGGCAGAAATTCCAAATATTTTGTGGAAAAATGCAGAAATTCCCATTATTTTGAGGTAAAAAGGCTGAAATTCCCCTTATTTGGGGGCAAAAAGGCAGAAATTTCCCTTATTTTGGGTCAAAATTGCAGAAATTTCACTTATTTCAGGGTAATAAGTCAGAAATTTTTTTTATTTTGGGGCAAAAAAGACAGAAATTCCCTTTGTTTGGGGGAAAAAAGACAGAAATTCAACTTATTTAGAGGCAAAAAAGCAGAAATTCCTCTTATTTTGGAGCAAAAATGAAGAAATTTCCCTTTTTTATGGCAAAAAGGTATGCATTCTTCTTATTTTTGTGCAAAAAGGCAGAAATTCCCCGTATTTTAGAGCAAAATTGCAGAAATTCCTCTAATTGTGGGGCAAAAATGCAGAAATTCCCTATATGTTGGGGCAAAAAGACAGAAATTCTTCTTATTGTGGGTCAAAACTCAGAAATTCCACTTAATTTGGGGCAAAATTCCAGAAATTTCACTTATT
The DNA here is from genome assembly GCF_963924665.1 of Micromys minutus. Lineage (NCBI taxonomy): Eukaryota > Metazoa > Chordata > Mammalia > Rodentia > Muridae > Micromys > Micromys minutus. The sequence continues at coordinate 5,740,439 of NW_027667467.1, read as the reverse complement.
TTGGGGCAAAATTGTAGAAATTTCACTTATTTTGTGGCAAATTTTCAGAAATTTCACTTATTTCAGAAAAAAAAAGCAGAAATTTTTTTATTTGGAAGCAAAAAGGCGGAAATGTCTTTTATTTTGGTACAAAATTGCAGAAATTTCCCTTATTTGGGGCAAAATTGCAGAAATTTCACTTATTTTGGGGCAAAATTGCAAAAATTTCATTTATTTCATAGAAAAAGGCAGAAATTTTCCTTATTTTTGGGCAAAAAGGCAGAAATTCCTAATATTTTGTGGCAAAAATGCAGAAATTCCCCTTATTCTGAGGTAAAAAGGTTGAAATTCCCCTTATTTGGGGGCAAAACGGCAGAAATTTCCCTTATTTTGGGTCAAAATTGCAGAAATTTCACTTATTTCAGGGTAATAAGTCAGAAATTTCCCTTATTTTGGGGCAAAAAGGACAGAAATTCCCTTTGTTTTGGGAGACAAAGACAGAAATTCAACATATTTAGAGGTATAAAAGCAGAAATTCCCCTTATTTTGGAGCAAAAATGAAGAAATTTTCCTTTTTTATGGCAAAAGGTATGCATTCTTCTTATTTTTGAGCAAAAAGGCAGAAATTCCCCGTATTTTGGAGCAAAATTGCAGAAATTCCCCTAATTGTGGGGCAAAAAGGCAGAAATTTCTTATATGTTGGGGCAAAAAGACAGAAATCCTCATTATTTTGTGGCAAAACTCAGAATTTCCACTTATTTTGGGGCAAAATTCCAGAAATTTCCCTTATTTTGGGGCAAAATTGCAAAATTTCACTTATTTTGGGGCAAAATTGCAGAAATTCCACTTATTTCAGGGAAAAAAAGCAAAAATTTTCTTATTTTGTGGAAAAAAGGCAGAAATTTTTTTTTATTTTGGTACAAAATTGCAGAAATTTTTGTTATTTTGGGCAAAAAGGCAGAAATTTTCCATATTTTGGGGCAAAAATGCGAAAATTCCCCTTATTTTGAGGTAAAAAGGCTGAAATTACCTTGATTTGGGGCAAATAGGCAGAAATGTCTCTTCTGTTGGGGCAAAATTGCAGAAATTTCACTTATTTCAGTGTAATAAGTCAGAAATTTTCTTTATTTAGGGGCAAAAAGACAGAAATTCCCTTTGTTTTGGGGGAAAAGACAGAAATTCCACTTATTTAGAGGCAAAAAAGCAGAAATTTCCCTTATTTTGGAGCAAAATTGCAGAAATTTTTCTTTTTTATGTAAAAAAGGTATGCATTCTTCTTATTTTCGGGCAAAAAGACAGAAATTCCCCGTATTTTGGACCAAAATTGCAAAATTTCCCCTAATTGTGGGGCAAAAAGGCAGAAATTTCCTATATGTTGGGGCAAAAAGACAGAAATTCTCCTTATTGTGGGTCAAAACTCAGAAATTCCACTTAATTTGGGGCAAAATTCAAGAAATTTCACTTATTTTGGGGCAAAATTGTAGAAATTTTACTTATTTTGGGGCAAAATTTCAGAAATTTCACTTATTTCAGGGAAAAAAAGCAGAAATTTTCTTATTTTGTGGAAAAAAGGCAGAAATTATCCATATTATGCGGCAAAAATGCAAAAATTCCCCTTATTTTGAGGTAAAAAGGCTGAAATTTCCCTTATTTGGGGGCAAAAAGGCAGAAATTTCCCTTATTTTGGAGCAAAATTGCAGAAATTTCACTTATTTCAGTGTAATAAGTCAGAAATTTTCCTTATTTTGGAGCAAAAAAGACAGAAATTCCCTTTTTTGGGGGGAAAAAAGACATAAATTTCACTTATTTAGAGGCAAAAATGCAGAAATTCCTCTTGTTTTGGAGCAAAAATGAAGAAATTTCCCTTTTTTATGGAAAAAGGGTATGCATTATTCTTATTTTCGGACAAAAAGGCAGAAATTCCCCGTATTTTGGAGCAAAATTGCAGAAATTCCCCTAATTGAGGGGTAAAAAGGCAGAAATTCCCTATATGTTGGGGCAAAAAGACAGAAATTCTTCTTATTTAGGGGCAAAACTCAGAAATTTCACTTATTTTGGGGCAAAATTGCAGAAATTTCATTTATTTCAGAAAAAAAGCAAAATTTTCTTATTTTGGGGCAAAAGTCTGATTTTTCTTATATTTTGGTACAAAATTGCTGAAATTTTTCTTATTTTGGGGCAAAATTGCAGAAATTTCCCATATTTTGGGGCAAAAATGGAGAACTTTCATTTATTTCAGGGAAAAATGCAGAAATTTTCTTTATTTTGGGGCAAAAAGGCAGAAATTCCTAATATTTTGTGGCAAAAATGCAGAAATTCCCCTTATTTTCAGGTAAAAAGGCTGAAATTCCCCTTATTTGGGGACAAAAAGACAGAAATTTCCCTTATTTTGGGTCAAAATTGCAGAAATTTCACTTATTTCAGGGTAATAAGTCAGAATTTTTTTTATTTTGGGGCAAAAAAGACAGAAATTCCCTTTGTATTGGGGAAAAAAGACAGAAATTCAACTTATTTAGAGGCAAAAAAGCAGAAATTCCCCTTATTTTGGAGCAAAAATGAAGAAATTTACCTTTTTTATGGCAAAAAGGTATGCATTCTTCTTATTTTCGGGCAAAAAGGCAGAAATTTCCTGTATTTTGGAGCAAAATTGCAGAAATTCCCTTAATTGTGGGGCAAAAAGGCAGAAATTCTCTATATGTTGGGGCAAAAAGACAGAAATTTTTCTTATTGTGGGTCAAAACTCAGAAATTCCACTTAATTTGGGGCAAAATTCCAGAAATTTCACTTATTTTGGGGCAAAATTGTAGAAATTTCACTTATTTTGTGGCAAAATTTCAGAAATTTCACTTATTTCAGAAAAAAAAGCAGAAATTTTCTTATTTGAAAGCAAAAAGAGGGAAATATCTTTTATTTTGGTACAAAATTGCAGAAATTTCTTTTATTTGGGGCAAAATTGCAGAAATTTCAGTTATTTTGGGGCAAAATTGCAAAAATTTCATTTATATCAGGGAAAAAGGCAGAAATTTTCTTTATTATGGGGCAAAAAGGCAGAAATTCCTAATATTTTGTGGCAAAAATGCAGAAATTCCCCTTATTTTGAGGTAAAAAGGTTGAAATTCCCCTTATTTGGGGGCAAAAAGGCAGAAATTTCACATACTTCATGGTAATAATTCAGAAATTTTCCTTATTTTGAAACAAAAAAGACAGAAATTCCCATTGTTTTGGGGGAAAAAGACAGAAATTCCACTTATTTAGAGTCAAAAAGGCAGAAATTCCCCTTATTTTGGAGCAAAAATGAAGAAATTTCCCTTTTTTATGGCAAAAAGGTATGCATTCTTATTATTTTCGGGCAAAAAGGCAGAAATTCCCCGTATTTTGAAGCAAAATTGCAGAAATTCCCCTAATTGTGGGGCAAAAAGGCAGAAATTACCTATATGTTGAGGCAAAAAGACAGAAATTCTCCTTATTTTGTAGCAAAACTCAGAATTTCCACTTATTTTTGGGCTAAATTCAAGAAATTTCACTTATTTTAAGTCAAAATTGTAGAAATTTCACTTATTTTGAGGCAAAATTTCAGAAATTTCACTTATTTCAGAAAAAAAAGCAGAAATTTTCTTTTTTGGAAGCAAAAAGGCAGAAATTTCTTTTATTTTGGTACAAAATTGCAGAAATTTTCCTTATTTTGGGGCAAAATTGCAGAAATTTCACTTATTTTGGGGCAAAATTGCAGAAATTTCACTTATTTCAGGGAAAAAAGGCAGAAATTTTCCTTATTTTGGGGCAAAAAGGCAGAAATTCCTAATATTTTGTGGCAAAATGCAGAAATTCCCCTTATTTTGAGGTAAAAAGGCTGAAATTCCCTTTATTTGGGGGCAAAAAGGCAGAAATTTCCCTTATTTTGTAACAAAATTGCAGAAATTTCACTTATTTCAGGGTAATAAGTCACAAATTTCCCTTATTTTGGGGCAAAAAGGACAGAAATTCCCTTTGTTTTGGGGGACAAAGACAGAAATTCCACATATTTAGAGGCATAAAAGCAGAAATTCCCCTTATTTTGGAGCAAAAATGAAGAAATTTTCCATTTTTATGGCAAAAAGGTATGCATTCTACTTATTTTTGAGCAAAAAGGCAGAAATTCCCCGTATTTTGGAGCAAAATTTCAGAAATTCCCCTAATTGTGGGGCAAAAAGGCAAAAATTTCCTATATGTTGGGGCAAAAAGACAGAAATCCTCCTTATTTTGTGGCAAAACTCAGAATTTCCACTTATTTTTGGGCAAAATTCCAGAAATTTCCCTTATTTTGGGGCAAAATTGCAGAAATTTCACTTATTTTGGGGCAAAATTGCAGAAATTTCACTTATTTCATGGAAAAAATGCAGAAATTTTCTTAGTTTGTGGCAAAAAGGCAGAAAATTTTTTTATTTTGGTACAAAATTGCAGAAATTTTTCTTATTTTGGGCAAAAAGGCAGAAATTTTCCATATTTGGGGGCAAAAATGCAAAAATTCCCCTTATTTTGAGGTAAAAAGGCTGAAATCTTCCTTATTTGGGGGCAAAAAGGCAGAAATTCCTTGTATTTTGGAGCAAAATTGCAGAAATTAACCTAAATGAGGGGAAAAAAGGCAGAAATTCCCTATATGTTGGGGCAAAAAGACAGAAATTCTTCTTATTTAGGGGCAAAACTCAGAAATTTCACTTATTTTGGGGCAAAATTGCAGAAATTTCACTTATTTCAGAAAAAAAGCAGAATTTTTTTATTTTGGGGCAAAAAGTCTGATTTTTCTTATATTTTGGTACAAAATTGCTGAAATTTTTTTATTTTGGGGCAAAATTGCAGAAATTTCCCATATTTTGGGGCAAAAATGCAGAACTTTCATTTATTTCAGGGAAAAATGCAGAAATTTTCCTTATTTTGGGGCAAAAAGGCAGAAATTCCTAATATTTTGTGGCAAAAATGCAGAAATTCCCCATATTTTGAGGTAAAGAGGCTGAAATTCCCCTTATTTGGGGACAAAAATGCAGAAATTTCCCTTATTTTGTGTCAAAATTGCAGAAATTTCACTTATTTCAGGGTAATAAGTCAGAATTTTTTTTTATTTTGGGGCAAAAAAGACAGAAATTCCCTTTGTTTTGGGGAAAAAAGACAGAAATTCAACTTATTTAGAGGCAAAAAAGCAGAAATTCCCCTTATTTTGGAGCAAAAATGAAGAAATTTACCTTTTTTATGGCAAAAAGGTATGCATTCTTTTTATTTTCGGGCAAAAAGGCAGAAATTCCCTGTATTTTGGAGCAAAATTGCAGAAATTCCCCTAATTGTGGGGCAAAAAGGCAGAAATTCTCTATATGTTGGGGCAAAAAGACAGAAATTTTTCTTATTGTGGGTCAAAACTCAGAAATTCCACTTAATTTGGGGCAAAATTCCAGAAATTTCACTTATTTTGGGGCAAAATTGTAGAAATTTCACTTATTTTGTGGCAAAATTTCAGAAATTTCACTTATTTCAGAAAAAAAAGCAGAATTTTTTTTTATTTGGAAGCAAAAAGGCGGAAATATCTTTTATTTTGGTACAAAATTGCAGAAATTTCTTTTATTTTGGGGCAAAATTGCAGAAATTTCAGTTATTTTGGGGCAAAATTGCAAAAATTTCATTTATATCAGGGAAAAAGGCAGAAATTTTCTTTATTATGGGGCAAAAAGGCAGAAAATCCTAATATTTTGTGGCAAAAATGCAGAAATTCCCCTTATTTTGAGGTAAAAAGGTTGAAATTCCCCTTATTTGGGGGCAAAAAGGCAGAAATTTCACTTACTTCAGGGTAATAATTCAGAAATTTTCCTTATTTTGAAACAAAAAAGACAGAAATTCCCTTTTTTTTGGGGGAAAAAGACAGAAATTCCACTTATTTAGAGTCAAAAAGGCAGAAATTCCCCTTATTTTGGAGCAAAAACGAAGAAATTTCCCTTTTTTATGGCAAAAAGGTATGCATTCTTATTATTTTCGGGCAAAAAGGCAGAAATTCCCCGTATTTTGGAGCAAAATTGCAGAAATTCCCCTAATTGTGGGGCAAAAAGGCAGAAATTCCCTATATGTTGAGGCAAAAAGACAGAAATTCTCCTTATTTTGGGTCAAAACTCAGAAATTCCACTTATTTTGGGGCTAAATTCAAGAAATTTCACTTATTTTAAGTCAAAATTGTAGAAATTTCACTTATTTTGAGGCAAAATTTCAGAAATTTCACTTATTTCAGAAAAAAAAGCAGAAATTTTCTTATTTGGAAGCAAAAAGGCAGAAATTTCTTTTATTTTGGTACAAAATTGCAGAAATTTTCCTTATTTTGGGGCAAAATTGCAGAAATTTCACTTATTTTGGGGCAAAATTGCAGAAATTTCACTTATTTCAGGGAAAAAAGGCAGAAATTTTCCTTATTTTGGGGCAAAAAGGCAGAAATTCCTAATATTTTGTGGCAAAATGCAGAAATTCCCCTTATTTTGAGGTAAAAAGGCTGAAATTCCCTTTATTTGGGGGCAAAAAGGCAGAAATTTCCCTTATTTTGGGTCAAAATTGCAGAAATTTCACTTATTTCAGGGTAATAAGTCACAAATTTCCCTTATTTTGGGGCAAAAAGGACAGAAATTCCCATTGTTTTGGGGGCAAAGACAGAAATTCAACATATTTAGAGGCATAAAAGCAGAAATTCCCCTTATTTTGGAGCAAAAATGAAGAAATTTTCCATTTTTATGGAAAAAGGTATGCATTCTTCTTATTTTTGAGCAAAAAGGCAGAAATTCCCCGTATTTTGGAGCAAAATTGCAGAAATTCCCCTAATTGTGGGGCAAAAAGGCAGAAATTTCCTATATGTTGGGGCAAAAAGACAGAAATCCTCCTTATTTTGTGGCAAAATTCAGATTTTCCACTTATTTTTGGGCAAAGTTCCAGAAATTTCCCTTATTTTGGGGCAAAATTGCAGAAATTTCACTTATTTTGGGGCAAAATTGCAGAAATTTCACTTATTTCATGGAAAAAAAGCAGAAATTTTTTTATTTTGTGGAAAAAGGCAGAAATTTTGTTTATTTTGGTACAAAATTGCAGAAATTTTTCTTATTTTGGGCAAAAAGGCAGAAATTTTCCATATTTTGGGGCAAAAATGCAAAAATTCCCCTTATTTAGAGGTAAAAAGGCTGAAATTACCCTTATTTGGGGGCGAATAGGCAGAAATTTCTCTTATGTTTGGGTAAAATTGCAGAAATTTCACTTATTTCAGGGTAATAAGTCAGAAATTTTTTTTATTTAGGGGCAAAAAGACAGAAATTCCCTTTGTTTTGGGGGAAAAGACAGAAATTCCACTTATTTAGAGGCAAAAAAGCAGAAATTTCTCTTAATTTGGAGCAAAATTGCAGAAATTTTTCTTTTTATGTAAAAAAGGTATGCATTCTTCTTATTTTCGGGCAAAAATGCAGAAATTCCCCGTATTTTGGACCAAAATTGCAGAAATTCCCCTAATTGTGGGGCAAAAAGGCAGAAATTTCGTATATGTTGGGGCAAAAAGACAGAAATTCTCCTTATTGTGGGTCAAAACTCAGAAATTCCACTTAATTTGGGGCAAAATTCAAGAAATTTCACTTATTTTGGGGCAAAATTGTAGAAATTTTACTTATTTTGGGGCAAAATTTCAGAAATTTCACTTATTTCAGGGAAAAAAAGCAGAAATTTTCTTATTTTGTGGCAAAAAGGCAGAAATTTTCCATATTATGCGGCAAAAATGCAAAAATTCCCCTTATTTTGAGGTAAAAAGGCTGAAATTTCCTTATTTGGGGGCAAAAAAGCAGAAATTCCCCGTATTTTGGAGCAAAATTGCAGAAATTCCCATAAATGAGGGGCAAAAAGGCAGAAATTCCCTATATGTTGGGGCAAAAAGACAGAAATTCTTCTTATTTAGGGGCAAAACTCAGAAATTTCACTTATTTTGGGGCAAAATTGCAGAAATTTCACTTATTTCAGAAAAAAAGCAGAAATTTTTTATTTTGGGGCAAAAAGTTTGATTTTTCTTATATTTTGGTACAAAATTGCTGAAATTTTTCTTATTTTGGGGCAAAATTGCAGAAATTTCCCATATTTTTGGGCAAAAATGCAGAACTTTCATTTATTTCAGGGAAAAATGCAGAAATTTTCCTTATTTTGGGGCAAAAAGGCAGAAATTCCTAATATTTTGTGGCAAAAATGCAGAAATTCCCCATATTTTGAGGTAAAAAGGCTGAAATTCCCCTTATTTGGGGACAAAAAGGCAGAAATTTCCCTTATTTTGTGTCAAAATTGCAGAAATTTCACTTATTTCAGGGTAATAAGTCAGAATTTTTTTTATTTTGGGGCAAAAAAGACAGAAATTCCCTTTGTTTTTTAGAAAAAAGACAGAAATTCAACTTATTTAGAGGCAAAAAAGCAGAAATTCCCCTTATTTTGGAGCAAAAATGAAGAAATTTCCCTTTTTTATGGCAAAAAGGTATGCATTCTTTTTATTTTCGGGCAAAAAGGCAGAAATTCCCTGTATTTTGGAGCAAAATTGCAGAAATTCCCCTAATTGTGGGGCAAAAAGGCAGAAATTCTCTATATGTTGGGGCAAAAAGACAGAAATTTTTCTTATTGTGGGTCAAAACTCAGAAATTCCACTTAATTTGGGGCATAATTCCAGAAATTTCACTTATTTTGGGGCAAAATTGTAGAAATTTCACTTATTTTGTGGCAAAATTTCAGAAATTTCACTTATTTCAGAAAAAAAAGCAAAAATTTTTTTTATTTGGAAGCAAAAAGGCGGAAATATCTTTTATTTTGGTACAAAATTGCAGAAATTTCTTTTATTTTGGGGCAAAATTGCAGAAATTTCAGTTATTTTGGGGCAAAATTGCAAAAATTTCATTTATATCAGGGAAAAAAGCAGAAATTTTCTTTATTATGGGGCAAAAAGGCAGAAATTCCTAATATTTTGTGGCAAAAATGCAGAAATTCCCCTTATTTTGAGGTAAAAAGGTTGAAATTCCCCTTATTTGGGGGCAAAAAGGCAGAAATTTCACTTACTTCAGGGTAATAATTCAGAAATTTTCCTTATTTTGAAACAAAAAAGACAGAAATTCCCTTTGTTTTGGGGGAAAAAAACAGAAATTTCACTTATTTAGAGTCAAAAAGGCAGAAATTCCTTTTATTTTGGAGCAAAAATGAAGAAATTTCCCTTTTTTATGGCAAAAAGTTATGCATTCTTATTATTTTCGGGCAAAAAGGCAGAAATTCCCCGTATTTTGGAGCAAAATTGCAGAAATTCCCCTAATTGTGGGGCAAAAAGGCAGAAATTCCCTATATGTTGAGGCAAAAAGACAGAAATTCTCCTTATTTTGGGTCAAAAACTCAAAAATTCCACTTATTTTGGGGCTAAATTCAAGAAATTTCACTCTTTTTAAGTCAAAATTGTAGAAATTTCACTTATTTTGAGGCAAATTTTCAGAAATTTCACTTATTTCAGAAAAAAAACTGAAATTTTCTTATTTGGAAGCAAAAAGGCAGAAATTTCTTTTATTTTGGTACAAAATTGCAGAAATTTTCCTTATTTTGGGGCAAAATTGCAGAAATTTCACTTATTTTGGGGCAAAATTGCAGAAATTTCACTTATTTCGGGGAAAAAAGCAGAAATTTTCCTTATTTTGGGGCAAAAAGGCAGAAATTCCTAATATTTTGTGGCAAAAATGCAGAAATTCCCCTTATTTTGAGGTAAAAAGGCTGAAATTCCCTTTATTTGGGTGCAAAAAGGCAGAAATTTCCCTTATTTTGGGTCAAAATTGCAGAAATTTCACTTATTTCAGGGTAATAAGTCACATATTTCCCTTATTTTGGGGCAAAAAGGATTGAAATTCCCTTTGTTTTGGGGGACAAAGACAGAAATTGCACATATTTAGAGGCATAAAAGCAGAAATTCCCCTTATTTTGGAGATAAAATGAAGAAATTTTCCATTTTTATGGCAAAAAGGTATGCATTCTACTTATTTTTGAGCAAAAAGTCAGAAATTCCCCGTATTTTGGAGCAAAATTGCAGAAATTCCCCTAATTGTGGGGCAAAAAGGCAGAAATTTCCTATATGTTGGGGCAAAAAGACAGAAATCCTCCTTATTTTGTGGCAAAACTCAGAATTTCCACTTATTTTTGGGCAAAATTCCAGAAATTTCCGTTATTATGGGGCAAAATTGCAGAAATTTCACTTATTTTGGGGCAAAATTGCAGAAATTTCACTTATTTCAGGGAAAAAAACAGAAATTTTCATATTTTGTGGCAATAAGGCAGAAATTTCTTTTATTTTGGTACAAAATTGCAGAAATTTTTCTTATTTTGGGCAAAAAGGCAGAAATTCCCCTTATTTTGAGGTAAAAAGGCTGAAATTCCCCTTATTTGGGGGAAAAAAGGCAGAAATTTCCCTTATTTTGGGGCAAAATTGCAGAAATTTCACTTATTTCAGGGTAATAAGTCAGAAATTTTCCTTATTTTTGGGCAAAAAATACAGAAATTCCCTTTTTTGGAAGAGAAAGACAGAAATTCCACTTATTTAGAGGCAAAAACCAGAAATTCCCCTTATTTTGTAGCAAAAATGAAGAAATTTCTTTTTTTTATGGCAAAAAGGTATGCATTCTTCTTATTTTCGGACAAAAAGGCAGAAATTCCCCGTATTTTGGAGCAAAATTGCAGAAATTCCCCTAATTGTGGGGAAAAAAGGCAGAAATTCCCTATATGTTGGGTCAAAAAGACAGAAAATCTTCTTATTTTAGGGAAAAATTCAGAAATTTAACTTATTTTGAGGCAAAATTGCAGAAATTTCATTTATTTCAGAAAAAAAGCAGAAATTTTTATATTTTGGGGCAAAAAGGCAGAAATTTCTTTTATTTTGGTACAAAATTGCAGAAATTTTTCTTAATTTGGGGCAAAAAGGCAGAAATTTCCCATATTTTTGGGCAAACATTCAGAAATTCTCCATATTTTGAGGTAAAAAGGCTGAAATTTCCCTTATTTGAGGTAAAAAAGGCAGAAATTTCTCTTAATATGGGGCAAAATTTTAGAAATTTCCCTTATTTTGGGGCAAAATTGCAGAAATTACACTTATTTTGGGGCAAAATTGCAGAAATTTCACTTATTTCAGGGAAAAAAGGCAGAAATTTTCCTTATTTTTGGGCAAAAAACAGAAATTCCTAATATTCTATGGCAAAAATGCAGAAATTCCCCTTATTTTCAGGTAAAAAGGCTGAAATTCCCCTTATTTGGTGGCAAAAAGGCAGAAATTTCCCTTATTTTGGGGCAAAATTGCAGAAATTTCACTTATTTCAGGGTAATAAGTCAGAAATTTTCCTTATTTTGGGGCAAAAAAGACAGAAATTCCCTTTGTTTGGGGGGAAAAAGACAGAAATTCCACATATTTAGAGGCAAAAAAGCAGAAATTCCCCTATTTGTAGGGCAAAAAGGCAGAAATTCCCTATATGTTGGAGCAAAAACACAGAAATTCTCCTCATTTTGGGGCAAAACTCATAAATTCCATGTATTTTGTGCAAAATTTTAGAAATTTCACTTATTTCAGGGAAAAAAAGCAGAAATTTTCTTATTTTGGGGCAAAAAGGCAAAAATTTCTTTTATTTTTTTACAAAATTGCAGAAATTTTTCTTATTTTTGGGGCAAAAAGGCAGAATTTCCCATATTTTGGGGCAAAATTCAGAAATTTTCCTTATTTTGAGGTAAAAATCCTGAAATTCCCCATATTTGGGGGCAAAAAGGCAGAAATTTCTCTTATTTTGGGGCAAAATTGCAGAAATTTCACTTATTTCAGGGTAATAAGACAGAAATATTCCTTATTTTGGAACAAAAAATACAGAAATTCCCTTTTTTGGAGGAAAAAGACAGAAATTCTATTTATTTAGAGGCAAAAAAGCAGAAATTCCCCTTATTTTGGAGCGAAAAAGAGGAAATTTCTTTTTTTATGGCAAAAAGGTGTGCATTCTTCTTATTTTCAAACAAAAAGGCAGGAATTCCCCATAATTTGGAGAAATATTGCAGAAATTCTCTTAATTGTGGGGCAAAAAGGCAAAAATTCCCTATATGTTGGGGCAAAAAGACAGAAATTCTCCTTATTTGGACAAGACTCAGAAATTCCACTTATTTTGGAGCAAAATTTCAGAAATTTCACTTATTTTGGGGCAAAATTGTAGAAATTTTACTTATTTTGGGGCAAAATTTCAGAAATTTCACTTATTTCAGGGAAAAAAAGCAGAAATTTTCTTATTTTGTGGCAAAAAGGCAGAAATTTTTTTTATTTTGGTACAAAATTGCAGAAATTTTTCTTATTTTGGGCAAAAAGGCAGAAATTTTCCATATTTAGGGGCAAAAATGCAAAAATTCCCCTTATTTTGAGGTAAAAAGTCTTAAATTACCGTTATTTAGGGGCAAATAGGCAGAAATTTCTCTTATGTTGGGGCAAAACTGCAGAAATTTCACTTACTTCAGGGTAATAAGTCAGAAATTTTCTTTATTTTGTTGCAAAAAGACAGAAATTCCCTTTGTTTTGGGGGAAAAAACAGAAATTCCACTTATTTAGAGGCAAAAAACAGAAATTTCCCTTATTTTGGAGCAAACCATGAAGAAATTTCTCTTTTTTATGGCAAAAAGGTATGCATTCTTCTTATTTTCGGGCAAAAAGGCAGAAATTCCCCGTATTTTGGACCAAAATTGCAGAAATTCCCCTAATTGTGGGGCAAAAAGGCAGAAATTTCCCATATGTTGGGGCAAAAAGACGGAAATTCTCCTTATTGTGGGTCAAAACTCAGAAATTCCACTTAATTTGGGGCAAAATTCCAGAAATTTCACTTATTTTGGGGCAAAATTGTAGAAATTTTACTTATTTTGAGGCAAAATTTCAGAAATTTCACTTATTTCAGGGAAAAAAAGCAGAAATTTTCTTATTTTGTAGCAAAAAAGCAGAAATTTTTTTTATTTTGGTAAAAAATTGCAGAATTTTTTTTTATTTTGGGCAAAAAGGCAGAAATTTTCCATATTTTGCGGCAAAAATGCAGAAATTCCCCTTATTTTGAGGTAAAAAGGCTGAAATTCCCCTTATTTGGGGGCAAAAAGGCAGAAATTTCCCTTATTTTGGGGCAAAATTGCAGAAATTTCACTTATTTCAGTGTAATAAGTCAGAAATTTTTTTTATTTTTGGGCAAAAAAGACAGAAATTCTCTTTTTTGGGGGGAAAAAGACAGAAATTTCAATTATTTAGAGGCAAAAATGCAGTAATTCCCCTTATTTTGGAGCAAAAATGAAGAAATTTCTTTTTTTTATGGAAAAAAGATATGCATTCTTCTTATTTTTGGACAAAAAAGCAGAAATTCCCCGTATTTTGGAGCAAAATTTCAAAAATTCCCCTAAATTAGGGGCAAAAAGGCAGAAATTCCCTATATGTTGGGGCAAAAAGACAGAAATTCTTTTTATTTAGGGGCAAAACTCAGAAATTTCACTTATTTTGGGGCAAAATTGCAGAAATTTCACTTATTTCAGAAAAAAAGCAGAAATTTTCTTATTTTGGTGGAAAAAGGCTGATTTTTCTTATATTTTGGTACAAAATTGCTGAAATTTTTCTTATTTTGTGGCAAAAAGTCAGAAATTTCCCATATTTTGGGGCAAAAATGCATAAATTTCATTTATTTCAGGGAAAAATGCAGAAATTTTCCTTATTTTGGGGCAAAAAGGCAGAAATTCCAAATATTTTGTGGAAAAATGCAGAAATTCCCATTATTTTGAGGTAAAAAGGCTGAAATTCCCCTTATTTGGGGGCAAAAAGGCAGAAATTTCCCTTATTTTGGGTCAAAATTGCAGAAATTTCACTTATTTCAGGGTAATAAGTCAGAAATTTTTTTTATTTTGGGGCAAAAAAGACAGAAATTCCCTTTGTTTGGGAGAAAAAAGACAGAAATTCAACTTATTTAGAGGCAAAAAAGCAGAAATTCCTCTTATTTTGGAGCAAAAATGAAGAAATTTCCCTTTTTTATGGCAAAAAGGTATGCATTCTTCTTATTTTTGTGCAAAAAGGCAGAAATTCCCCGTATTTTAGAGCAAAATTGCAGAAATTCCTCTAATTGTGGGGCAAAAATGCAGAAATTCCCTATATGTTGGGGCAAAAAGACAGAAATTCTTCTTATTGTGGGTCAAAACTCAGAAATTCCACTTAATTTGGGGCAAAATTCCAGAAATTTCACTTATTTTGGGGCAAAATTGTAGAAATTTCACTTATTTTGTGGCAAATTTTCAGAAATTTCACTTATTTCAGAAAAAAAAAGCAGAAATTTTTTTATTTGGAAGCAAAAAGGCGGAAATGTCTTTTATTTTGGTACAAAATTGCAGAAATTTCCCTTATTTGGGGCAAAATTGCAGAAATTTCACTTATTTTGGGGCAAAATTGCAAAAATTTCATTTATTTCATAGAAAAAGGCAGAAATTTTCCTTATTTTTGGGCAAAAAGGCAGAAATTCCTAATATTTTGTGGCAAAAATGCAGAAATTCCCCTTATTCTGAGGTAAAAAGGTTGAAATTCCCCTTATTTGGGGGCAAAACGGCAGAAATTCCCCTTATTTTGGGTCAAAATTGCAGAAATTTCACTTATTTCAGGGTAATAAGTCAGAAATTTCCCTTATTTTGGGGCAAAAAGGACAGAAATTCCCTTTGTTTTGGGGGAAAAGACAGAAATTCCACTTATTTAGAGGCAAAAAAGCAGAAATTTCCCTTATTTTGGAGCAAAATTGCAGAAATTTTTCTTTTTTATGTAAAAAAGGTATGCATTCTTCTTATTTTCGGGCAAAAAGACAGAAATTCCCCGTATTTTGGACCAAAATTGCAAAATTTCCCCTAATTGTGGGGCAAAAAGGCAGAAATTTCCTATATGTTGGGGCAAAAAGACAGAAATTCTCCTTATTGTGGGTCAAAACTCAGAAATTCCACTTAATTTGGGGCAAAATTCAAGAAATTTCACTTATTTTGGGGCAAAATTGTAGAAATTTTACTTATTTTGGGGCAAAATTTCAGAAATTTCACTTATTTCAGGGAAAAAAAGCAGAAATTTTCTTATTTTGTGGAAAAAAGGCAGAAATTATCCATATTATGCGGCAAAAATGCAAAAATTCCCCTTATTTTGAGGTAAAAAGGCTGAAATTTCCCTTATTTGGGGGCAAAAAGGCAGAAATTTCCCTTATTTTGGAGCAAAATTGCAGAAATTTCACTTATTTCAGTGTAATAAGTCAGAAATTTTCCTTATTTTGGAGCAAAAAAGACAGAAATTCCCTTTTTTGGGGGGAAAAAAGACATAAATTTCACTTATTTAGAGGCAAAAATGCAGAAATTCCTCTTGTTTTGGAGCAAAAATGAAGAAATTTCCCTTTTTTATGGAAAAAGGGTATGCATTATTCTTATTTTCGGACAAAAAGGCAGAAATTCCCCGTATTTTGGAGCAAAATTGCAGAAATTCCCCTAATTGAGGGGTAAAAAGGCAGAAATTCCCTATATGTTGGGGCAAAAAGACAGAAATTCTTCTTATTTAGGGGCAAAACTCAGAAATTTCACTTATTTTGGGGCAAAATTGCAGAAATTTCATTTATTTCAGAAAAAAAGCAAAATTTTCTTATTTTGGGGCAAAAGTCTGATTTTTCTTATATTTTGGTACAAAATTGCTGAAATTTTTCTTATTTTGGGGCAAAATTGCAGAAATTTCCCATATTTTGGGGCAAAAATGGAGAACTTTCATTTATTTCAGGGAAAAATGCAGAAATTTTCTTTATTTTGGGGCAAAAAGGCAGAAATTCCTAATATTTTGTGGCAAAAATGCAGAAATTCCCCTTATTTTCAGGTAAAAAGGCTGAAATTCCCCTTATTTGGGGACAAAAAGACAGAAATTTCCCTTATTTTGGGTCAAAATTGCAGAAATTTCACTTATTTCAGGGTAATAAGTCAGAATTTTTTTTATTTTGGGGCAAAAAAGACAGAAATTCCCTTTGTATTGGGGAAAAAAGACAGAAATTCAACTTATTTAGAGGCAAAAAAGCAGAAATTCCCCTTATTTTGGAGCAAAAATGAAGAAATTTACCTTTTTTATGGCAAAAAGGTATGCATTCTTCTTATTTTCGGGCAAAAAGGCAGAAATTTCCTGTATTTTGGAGCAAAATTGCAGAAATTCCCTTAATTGTGGGGCAAAAAGGCAGAAATTCTCTATATGTTGGGGCAAAAAGACAGAAATTTTTCTTATTGTGGGTCAAAACTCAGAAATTCCACTTAATTTGGGGCAAAATTCCAGAAATTTCACTTATTTTGGGGCAAAATTGTAGAAATTTCACTTATTTTGTGGCAAAATTTCAGAAATTTCACTTATTTCAGAAAAAAAAGCAGAAATTTTCTTATTTGAAAGCAAAAAGAGGGAAATATCTTTTATTTTGGTACAAAATTGCAGAAATTTCTTTTATTTGGGGCAAAATTGCAGAAATTTCAGTTATTTTGGGGCAAAATTGCAAAAATTTCATTTATATCAGGGAAAAAGGCAGAAATTTTCTTTATTATGGGGCAAAAGGCAGAAATTCCTAATATTTTGTGGCAAAAATGCAGAAATTCCCCTTATTTTGAGGTAAAAAGGTTGAAATTCCCCTTATTTGGGGGCAAAAAGGCAGAAATTTCACATACTTCATGGTAATAATTCAGAAATTTTCCTTATTTTGAAACAAAAAAGACAGAAATTCCCATTGTTTTGGGGGAAAAAGACAGAAATTCCACTTATTTAGAGTCAAAAAGGCAGAAATTCCCCTTATTTTGGAGCAAAAATGAAGAAATTTCCCTTTTTTATGGCAAAAAGGTATGCATTCTTATTATTTTCGGGCAAAAAGGCAGAAATTCCCCGTATTTTGAAGCAAAATTGCAGAAATTCCCCTAATTGTGGGGCAAAAAGGCAGAAATTACCTATATGTTGAGGCAAAAAGACAGAAATTCTCCTTATTTTGTAGCAAAACTCAGAATTTCCACTTATTTTTGGGCTAAATTCAAGAAATTTCACTTATTTTAAGTCAAAATTGTAGAAATTTCACTTATTTTGAGGCAAAATTTCAGAAATTTCACTTATTTCAGAAAAAAAAGCAGAAATTTTCTTTTTTGGAAGCAAAAAGGCAGAAATTTCTTTTATTTTGGTACAAAATTGCAGAAATTTTCCTTATTTTGGGGCAAAATTGCAGAAATTTCACTTATTTTGGGGCAAAATTGCAGAAATTTCACTTATTTCAGGGAAAAAAGGCAGAAATTTTCCTTATTTTGGGGCAAAAAGGCAGAAATTCCTAATATTTTGTGGCAAAATGCAGAAATTCCCCTTATTTTGAGGTAAAAAGGCTGAAATTCCCTTTATTTGGGGGCAAAAAGGCAGAAATTTCCCTTATTTTGTAACAAAATTGCAGAAATTTCACTTATTTCAGGGTAATAAGTCACAAATTTCCCTTATTTTGGGGCAAAAAGGACAGAAATTCCCTTTGTTTTGGGGGACAAAGACAGAAATTCCACATATTTAGAGGCATAAAAGCAGAAATTCCCCTTATTTTGGAGCAAAAATGAAGAAATTTTCCATTTTTATGGCAAAAAGGTATGCATTCTACTTATTTTTGAGCAAAAAGGCAGAAATTCCCCGTATTTTGGAGCAAAATTTCAGAAATTCCCCTAATTGTGGGGCAAAAAGGCAAAAATTTCCTATATGTTGGGGCAAAAAGACAGAAATCCTCCTTATTTTGTGGCAAAACTCAGAATTTCCACTTATTTTTGGGCAAAATTCCAGAAATTTCCCTTATTTTGGGGCAAAATTGCAGAAATTTCACTTTTTTTGGGGCAAAATTGCAGAAATTTCACTTATTTCATGGAAAAAATGCAGAAATTTTCTTAGTTTGTGGCAAAAAGGCAGAAAATTTTTTTATTTTGGTACAAAATTGCAGAAATTTTTCTTATTTTGGGCAAAAAGGCAGAAATTTTCCATATTTGGGGGCAAAAATGCAAAAATTCCCCTTATTTTGAGGTAAAAAGGCTGAAATTTTCCTTATTTGGGGGCAAAAAGGCAGAAATTCCTTGTATTTTGGAGCAAAATTGCAGAAATTAACCTAAATGAGGGGAAAAAAGGCAGAAATTCCCTATATGTTGGGGCAAAAAGACAGAAATTCTTCTTATTTAGGGGCAAAACTCAGAAATTTCACTTATTTTGGGGCAAAATTGCAGAAATTTCACTTATTTCAGAAAAAAAGCAGAATTTTTTTATTTTGGGGCAAAAAGTCTGATTTTTCTTATATTTTGGTACAAAATTGCTGAAATTTTTTTATTTTGGGGCAAAATTGCAGAAATTTCCCATATTTTGGGGCAAAAATGCAGAACTTTCATTTATTTCAGGGAAAAATGCAGAAATTTTCCTTATTTTGGGGCAAAAAGGCAGAAATTCCTAATATTTTGTGGCAAAAATGCAGAAATTCCCCATATTTTGAGGTAAAGAGGCTGAAATTCCCCTTATTTGGGGACAAAAATGCAGAAATTTCCCTTATTTTGTGTCAAAATTGCAGAAATTTCACTTATTTCAGGGTAATAAGTCAGAATTTTTTTTTATTTTGGGGCAAAAAAGACAGAAATTCCCTTTGTTTTGGGGAAAAAAGACAGAAATTCAACTTATTTAGAGGCAAAAAAGCAGAAATTCCCCTTATTTTGGAGCAAAAATGAAGAAATTTACCTTTTTTATGGCAAAAAGGTATGCATTCTTTTTATTTTCGGGCAAAAAGGCAGAAATTCCCTGTATTTTGGAGCAAAATTGCAGAAATTCCCCTAATTGTGGGGCAAAAAGGCAGAAATTCTCTATATGTTGGGGCAAAAAGACAGAAATTTTTCTTATTGTGGGTCAAAACTCAGAAATTCCACTTAATTTGGGGCAAAATTCCAGAAATTTCACTTATTTTGGGGCAAAATTGTAGAAATTTCACTTATTTTGTGGCAAAATTTCAGAAATTTCACTTATTTCAGAAAAAAAAGCAGAATTTTTTTTTATTTGGAAGCAAAAAGGCGGAAATATCTTTTATTTTGGTACAAAATTGCAGAAATTTCTTTTATTTTGGGGCAAAATTGCAGAAATTTCAGTTATTTTGGGGCAAAATTGCAAAAATTTCATTTATATCAGGGAAAAAGGCAGAAATTTTCTTTATTATGGGGCAAAAAGGCAGAAAATCCTAATATTTTGTGGCAAAAATGCAGAAATTCCCCTTATTTTGAGGTAAAAAGGTTGAAATTCCCCTTATTTGGGGGCAAAAAGGCAGAAATTTCACTTACTTCAGGGTAATAATTCAGAAATTTTCCTTATTTTGAAACAAAAAAGACAGAAATTCCCTTTGTTTTGGGGGAAAAAGACAGAAATTCCATTTATTTAGAGTCAAAAAGGCAGAAATTCCCCTTATTTTGGAGCAAAAACGAAGAAATTTCCCTTTTTTATGGCAAAAAGGTATGCATTCTTATTATTTTCGGGCAAAAAGGCAGAAATTCCCCGTATTTTGGAGCAAAATTGCAGAAATTCCCCTAATTGTGGGGCAAAAAGGCAGAAATTCCCTATATGTTGAGGCAAAAAGACAGAAATTCTCCTTATTTTGGGTCAAAACTCAGAAATTCCACTTATTTTGGGGCTAAATTCAAGAAATTTCACTTATTTTAAGTCAAAATTGTAGAAATTTCACTTATTTTGAGGCAAAATTTCAGAAATTTCACTTATTTCAGAAAAAAAAGCAGAAATTTTCTTATTTGGAAGCAAAAAGGCAGAAATTTCTTTTATTTTGGTACAAAATTGCAGAAATTTTCCTTATTTTGGGGCAAAATTGCAGAAATTTCACTTATTTTGGGGCAAAATTGCAGAAATTTCACTTATTTCAGGGAAAAAAGGCAGAAATTTTCCTTATTTTGGGGCAAAAAGGCAGAAATTCCTAATATTTTGTGGCAAAATGCAGAAATTCCCCTTATTTTGAGGTAAAAAGGCTGAAATTCCCTTTATTTGGGGGCAAAAAGGCAGAAATTTCCCTTGTTTTGGGTCAAAATTGCAGAAATTTCACTTATTTCAGGGTAATAAGTCACAAATTTCCCTTATTTTGGGGCAAAAAGGACAGAAATTCCCATTGTTTTGGGGGCAAAGACAGAAATTCAACATATTTAGAGGCATAAAAGCAGAAATTCCCCTTATTTTGGAGCAAAAATGAAGAAATTTTCCATTTTTATGGAAAAAGGTATGCATTCTTCTTATTTTTGAGCAAAAAGGCAGAAATTCCCCGTATTTTGGAGCAAAATTGCAGAAATTCCCCTAATTGTGGGGCAAAAAGGCAGAAATTTCCTATATGTTGGGGCAAAAAGACAGAAATCCTCCTTATTTTGTGGCAAAATTCAGATTTTCCACTTATTTTTGGGCAAAGTTCCAGAAATTTCCCTTATTTTGGGGCAAAATTGCAGAAATTTCACTTATTTTGGGGCAAAATTGCAGAAATTTCACTTATTTCATGGAAAAAAAGCAGAAATTTTCTTATTTTGTGGAAAAAGGCAGAAATTTTGTTTATTTTGGTACAAAATTGCAGAAATTTTTCTTATTTTGGGCAAAAAGGCAGAAATTTTCCATATTTTGGGGCAAAAATGCAAAAATTCCCCTTATTTAGAGGTAAAAAGGCTGAAATTACCCTTATTTGGGGGCGAATAGGCAGAAATTTCTCTTATGTTTGGGTAAAATTGCAGAAATTTCACTTATTTCAGGGTAATAAGTCAGAAATTTTTTTTATTTAGGGGCAAAAAGACAGAAATTCCCTTTGTTTTGGGGGAAAAGACAGAAATTCCACTTATTTAGAGGCAAAAAAGCAGAAATTTCTCTTAATTTGGAGCAAAATTGCAGAAATTTTTCTTTTTATGTAAAAAAGGTATGCATTCTTCTTATTTTCGGGCAAAAATGCAGAAATTCCCCGTATTTTGGACCAAAATTGCAGAAATTCCCCTAATTGTGGGGCAAAAAGGCAGAAATTTCGTATATGTTGGGGCAAAAAGACAGAAATTCTCCTTATTGTGGGTCAAAACTCAGAAATTCCACTTAATTTGGGGCAAAATTCAAGAAATTTCACTTATTTTGGGGCAAAATTGTAGAAATTTTACTTATTTTGGGGCAAAATTTCAGAAATTTCACTTATTTCAGGGAAAAAAAGCAGAAATTTTCTTATTTTGTGGCAAAAAGGCAGAAATTTTCCATATTATGCGGCAAAAATGCAAAAATTCCCCTTATTTTGAGGTAAAAAGGCTGAAATTTCCTTATTTGGGGGCAAAAAAGCAGAAATTCCCCGTATTTTGGAGCAAAATTGCAGAAATTCCCATAAATGAGGGGCAAAAAGGCAGAAATTCCCTATATGTTGGGGCAAAAAGACAGAAATTCTTCTTATTTAGGGGCAAAACTCAGAAATTTCAGTTATTTTGGGGCAAAATTGCAGAAATTTCACTTATTTCAGAAAAAAAGCAGAAATTTTTTATTTTGGGGCAAAAAGTTTGATTTTTCTTATATTTTGGTACAAAATTGCTGAAATTTTTCTTATTTTGGGGCAAAATTGCAGAAATTTCCCATATTTTTGGGCAAAAATGCAGAACTTTCATTTATTTCAGGGAAAAATGCAGAAATTTTCCTTATTTTGGGGCAAAAAGGCAGAAATTCCTAATATTTTGTGGCAAAAATGCAGAAATTCCCCATATTTTGAGGTAAAAAGGCTGAAATTCCCCTTATTTGGGGACAAAAAGGCAGAAATTTCCCTTATTTTGTGTCAAAATTGCAGAAATTTCACTTATTTCAGGGTAATAAGTCAGAATTTTTTTTATTTTGGGGCAAAAAAGACAGAAATTCCCTTTGTTTTTTAGAAAAAAGACAGAAATTCAACTTATTTAGAGGCAAAAAAGCAGAAATTCCCCTTATTTTGGAGCAAAAATGAAGAAATTTCCCTTTTTTATGGCAAAAAGGTATGCATTCTTTTTATTTTCGGGCAAAAAGGCAGAAATTCCCTGTATTTTGGAGCAAAATTGCAGAAATTTTCCTAATTGTGGGGCAAAAAGGCAGAAATTCTCTATATGTTGGGGCAAAAAGACAGAAATTTTTCTTATTGTGGGTCAAAACTCAGAAATTCCACTTAATTTGGGGCATAATTCCAGAAATTTCACTTATTTTGGGGCAAAATTGTAGAAATTTCACTTATTTTGTGGCAAAATTTCAGAAATTTCACTTATTTCAGAAAAAAAAGCAAAAATTTTTTTTATTTGGAAGCAAAAAGGCGGAAATATCTTTTATTTTGGTACAAAATTGCAGAAATTTCTTTTATTTTGGGGCAAAATTGCAGAAATTTCAGTTATTTTGGGGCAAAATTGCAAAAATTTCATTTATATCAGGGAAAAAAGCAGAAATTTTCTTTATTATGGGGCAAAAAGGCAGAAATTCCTAATATTTTGTGGCAAAAATGCAGAAATTCCCCTTATTTTGAGGTAAAAAGGTTGAAATTCCCCTTATTTGGGGGCAAAAAGGCAGAAATTTCACTTACTTCAGGGTAATAATTCAGAAATTTTCCTTATTTTGAAACAAAAAAGACAGAAATTCCCTTTGTTTTGGGGGAAAAAAACAGAAATTTCACTTATTTAGAGTCAAAAAGGCAGAAATTCCCCTTATTTTGGAGCAAAAATGAAGAAATTTCCCTTTTTTATGGCAAAAAGTTATGCATTCTTATTATTTTCGGGCAAAAAGGCAGAAATTCCCCGTATTTTGGAGCAAAATTGCAGAAATTCCCCTAATTGTGGGGCAAAAAGGCAGAAATTCCCTATATGTTGAGGCAAAAAGACAGAAATTCTCCTTATTTTGGGTCAAAAACTCAAAAATTCCACTGATTTTGGGGCTAAATTCAAGAAATTTCACTCTTTTTAAGTCAAAATTGTAGAAATTTCACTTATTTTGAGGCAAATTTTCAGAAATTTCACTTATTTCAGAAAAAAAACAGAAATTTTCTTATTTGGAAGCAAAAAGGCAGAAATTTCTTTTATTTTGGTACAAAATTGCAGAAATTTTCCTTATTTTGGGGCAAAATTGCAGAAATTTCACTTATTTTGGGGCAAAATTGCAGAAATTTCACTTATTTCGGGGAAAAAAGCAGAAATTTTCCTTATTTTGGGGCAAAAAGGCAGAAATTCCTAATATTTTGTGGCAAAAATGCAGAAATTCCCCTTATTTTGAGGTAAAAAGGCTGAAATTCCCTTTATTTGGGTGCAAAAAGGCAGAAATTTCCCTTATTTTGGGTCAAAATTGCAGAAATTTCACTTATTTCAGGGTAATAAGTCACATATTTCCCTTATTTTGGGGCAAAAAGGATTGAAATTCCCTTTGTTTTGGGGGACAAAGACAGAAATTGCACATATTTAGAGGCATAAAAGCAGAAATTCCCCTTATTTTGGAGATAAAATGAAGAAATTTTCCATTTTTATGGCAAAAAGGTATGCATTCTACTTATTTTTGAGCAAAAAGTCAGAAATTCCCCGTATTTTGGAGCAAAATTGCAGAAATTCCCCTAATTGTGGGGCAAAAAGGCAGAAATTTCCTATATGTTGGGGCAAAAAGACAGAAATCCTCCTTATTTTGTGGCAAAACTCAGAATTTCCACTTATTTTTGGGCAAAATTCCAGAAATTTCCGTTATTATGGGGCAAAATTGCAGAAATTTCACTTATTTTGGGGCAAAATTGCAGAAATTTCACTTATTTCATGGAAAAAAAGCAGAAATTTTCTTATTTTGTGGCAAAAAGGCAGAAATTTTTTTTATTTTGGTACAAAATTGCCGAAATTTTTCTTATTTTGGGCAAAAAGTAAGAAATTTTCCATATTTTGGGGCAAAAATGCAAAAATTCCCCTTATTTTGAGGTAAAAAGGCTGAAATTACCCTTATTTGGGGGAGAATAGGCAGAAATTTCTCTTATGTTGGGGCAAAATTGCAGAAATTTCACTTATTTCAGGGTAATAAGTCAGAAATTTTTTTTATTTAGGGGCAAAAAGACAGAAATTCCCTTTGTTTTGGGGGAAAAGACAGAAATTCCACTTATTTAGAGGCAAAAAAGCATAAATTTCTCTTAATTTAGAGCAAAATTGCAGAAATTTTTCTTTTTTATGTAAAAAAGGTATGCATTCTTCTTATTTTCGAGCAAAAAGGCAGAAATTCCCCGTATTTTGGACCAAAATTGCAGAAATTCCCCTAATTGTGGGGCAAAAAGGCAGAAATTTCGTATATGTTGGGGCATAAAGACAGAAATTCTCCTTATTGTGGGTCAAAACTCAGAAATTCCATTAATTTGGGGCAAAATTCAAGAAATTTCACTTATTTTGGGGCAAAATTGTAGAAATTTTACTTATTTTGGGGCAAAATTTCAAAAATTTCACTTATTTCAGGGAAAAAAAGCAGAAATTTTCTTATTTTGTGGCAAAAAGGCAGAAATTTTCCATATTATGCGGCAAAAATGCAAAAATTCCCCTTATTTTGAGGTAAAAAGGCTGAAATTTCCCTTATTTGGGGGCAAAAAGGCAGAAATTCCTCGTATTTTAGAACAAAATTGCAGAAATTCCCCTAATTATGGGGCAAAAAGGCAGAAATTCCCTATATGTTGGGGCAAAAAGACAGAAATTCTTCTTATTGTGGGTCAAAACTCAGAAATTCCACTTAATTTGGGGCAAAATTCCAGAAATTTCACTTATTTTGGGGCAAAATTGGAGAAATTTCACTTATTTTGTGGCAAAATTTCAGAAATTTCACTTATTTCAGAAAAAAAAGCAGAAATTTTCTTATTTGGAAGCAAAAAGGTGGAAATATCTTTTATTTTGGTACAAAATTGCAGAAATTTCCCTTATTTTGGGGCAAAATTGGAGAAATTTCACTTATTTTGGTGCAAAATTGCAAAAATTTCATTTATTTCAGGGAAAAAGGCAGAACTTTTCCTTATTTTGGTGCAAAAAGGCAGAAATTCCTAATATTTTGTGGCAAAAATGCAGAAATTCCCCTTATTTTGAGGTAAAAAGGCTGAAATTCCCCTTATTTGGGGGCAAAAAGGCAGAAATTTCACTTACTTCAGGGTAATAATTCAGAAATTTTCCTTATTTTGAAACAAAAAAGACAGAAATTCCCTTTGTTTTGGGGGAAAAAGACAGAAATTCCACTTATTTAGAGTCAAAAAGGCAGAAATTCCCCTTATTTTGGAGCAAAAATGAAGAAATTTCCCTTTTTTATGGCAAAAAGTTATGCATTCTTATTATTTTCGGGCAAAAAGGCAGAAATTCCCCGTATTTTGGAGCAAAATTGCAGAAATTCCCCTAATTGTGGGGCAAAAAGGCAGAAATTCCCTATATGTTGAGGCAAAAAGACAGAAATTCTCCTTATTTTGGGTCAAAACTCAGAAATTCCAATTATTTTGGGGAAAAATTCAAGAAATTTCACTTATTTTAAGTCAAAATTGTAGAAATTTCACTTATTTTGAGGCAAAATTTCAGAAATTTCACTTATTTCAGAAAAAAAGCAGAAATTTTCTTATTTGGAAGCAAAAAAGGCAGAAATTTCTTTTATTTTGGTACAAAATTGCAGAAATTTTCCTTATTTTGGGGCAAAATTGCAGAAATTTCACTTATTTTTGGGTAAAATTGCAGAAATTTCACTTATTTCAGGGAAAAAAGGCAGAAATTTTCCTTATTTTGGGGCAAAAATGCAGAAATTCCTAATATTTTGTAGCAAAAATGCAGAAATTCCCCTTATTTTGAGGTAAAAAGGCTGAAATTCCCTTTATTTGGGGGCAAAAAGGCAGAAATTTCCCTTATTTTGGGTCAAAATTGCAGAAATTTCACTTATTTCAGGTTAATAAGTCAGAAATTTCCCTTATTTTGGTGCAAAAAGAACACAAATTCCCTTTGTTTTTGGGGACAAAGACAGAAATTCCACATATTTAGAGGCATAAAAGCAGAAATTCCCCTTATTTTGGAGCAAAAATGAAGAAATTTTCTTTTTTTATGGCAAAAAGGTATGCATTCTTCTTATTTTTGAGCAAAAAGGCAGAAATTCCCCGTATTTTGGAACAAAATTGCAGAAATTCCCCTAATTGTGGGGCAAAAAGTCAGATATTCCCTATATGTTGGGGCAAAAAGACAGAAATTCTCCTTATTTTGTGTCAAAACTCAGAAATTCCACTAATTTTGGGGCAAAATTCCAGAAATTTCACTTATTTTGGGGCAAAATAGTAGAAATTTCCCTTAATTTGGGGCAAAATTGCAGAAATTTCACTTATTTTGTTGCAAAATTGCAGAAATTTAAATTACTTCAGGGTAATAAGTAAGAAATTTTTCTTATTTTGGAACAAAAAAGACAGAAATTCCCTATGTTTTGGGGAAGAAAGACAGAAATTCCACTTATTTAGAGTCAAAAAGGCAGAAATTCCCATTATTTTGGAGGAAAAATGAAGAAATTTCCCTTTTTTATGGCAAAAAGTTATGCATTCTTCTTATTTTCGGGCAAAAAGGCAGAAATTCCCCGTATTTTGGAGCAAAATTGAAGACATTCCCCTAATTGTGGGGCAAAAAGGCAGAAATTGCCTATATGTTGGGGCAAAAAGACAGAAATTCTCCTTATTTTAGGGCAAAATTCAGAAATTTAACTTATTTTGAGGCAAAATTGCAGAAATTTCATTTATTTCAGAAAAAAAGCAAAATTTTCTTATTTTGGGGCAAAAAGGCAGAAATTTCTTTTATTTTCGTACAAAATTGCAGAAATTTCACTTATTTCAGGTTAATAAGTCAGAAATTTCCCTTATTTTGGTGCAAAAAGGACACAAATTCCCTTTGTTTTGGGGGACAAAGACAGAAATTCCACATATTTAGAGGCATAAAAGCAGAAATTCCCCTTATTTTGGAGCAAAAATGAAGAAATTTTCTTTTTTTATGGCAAAAAGGTATGCATTCTTCTTATTTTTGAGCAAAAAGGCAGAAATTCCCCGTATTTTGGAGCAAAATTGCAGAAATTCCCCTAATTGTGGGGCAAAAAGGCAGATATTCCCTATATGTTGGGGCAAAAAGACAGGAATTCTCCTTATTTTGGGTCAAAACTCAGAAATTCCACTAATTTTGGGGCAAAATTCCAGAAATTTCACTTATTTTGGGGCAAAATAGTAGAAATTTCCCTTAATTTGGGGCAAAATTGCAGAAATTTCACTTATTTTGTTGCAAAATTGCAGAAATTTCACTTACTTCAGGGTAATAAGTAAGAAATTTTTCTTATTTTGGAACAAAAAAGACAGAAATTCCCTATGTTTTGGGGAAGAAAGACAGAAATTCCACTTATTTAGAGTCAAAAAGGCAGAAATTCCCATTATTTTGGAGCAAAAATGAAGAAATTTCCCTTTTTTATGGCAAAAAGTTATGCATTCTTCTTATTTTCGGGCAAAAAGGCAGAAATTCCCCGTATTTTGGAGCAAAATTGCAGACATTCCCCTAATTGTGGGGCAAAAAAGCAGAAATTGCCTATATGTTGGGGCAAAAAGACAGAAATTCTCTTTATTTTAGGGCAAAATTCAGAAATTTAACTTATTTTGAGGCAAAATTGCAGAAATTTCATTTATTTCAGAAAAAAAGCAAAATTTTCTTATTTTGGGGCAAAAAGGCAAAAATTTCTTTTATTTTCGTACAAAATTTCAGAAATTTTTCTTAATTTGGGGCAAAGAGGCAGAAATTTCCCATATTTTGGGGCAAAAATGCAGAAATTCCTCTTATTTTGAGGTAAAAATGCTGAAATTCCACTTATTTGGGGTCAAAAAGCAGAAATTTCTCTTATTTGGTGCAAAATTCCAGAAATTTCCCTTATTTTGGGGCAAAATTGCAGTAATTTCACTTATTTTGGCACAAAATTGCAGAAAATTCACTTATTTCAGGGAAAAAAGGCAGAAATTTTCCTTATTTTTGGGCAAAAAAACAGAAATTTTCCTTATTTTGGGGCAAAAAAGACAGAAATTCCCTTTGTTTTCGGGGAAAAAGACAGAAATTCCACATATTTAGAGGCAAAAAAGCAGAAATTTCCCTTACTTTGGAGCAAAATTGCAAAAATTTACCTTTTTTATGGCAAAAAGGTATGCATTCTTCTTATTATCGGGCAAAAAGGCAGAAATTCCCCGTATTTTGGAGCAAAATTGCAGAAATTCCCCTAATTGTGGGGCAAAAAGGCAGAAATTCCCTATATGTTAGGGCAAAAAGACAGAAATTCTCCTTATTGTGGGTCAAAACTCAGAAATTCCACTTAATTTGGGGCATAATTCCAGAAATTTCACTTATTTTGGGGCAAAATTTCAGAAATTTCACTTATTTCAGAAAAAAAAGCAGAAATTTTCTTATTTGGAATAAAAAAGGCAGAAATATCTTTTATTATGGTACAAAATTGCAGAAATTTCCCTTATTTTGGGGCAAAATTGCAGAAATTTCACTTATTTTGGGGCAAAATTGCAGAAATTTCATTTATTTCAGGGAAAAAAGGCAGAATTTTTTTTTATTTTGGGGCAAAAATGCAGAAATTCCTAATATTTTGTGGCAAAAAATGCAGAAATTCCTCTTATTTTGAGGTAAAAAGGCTGAAATTCCCCTTATTTGGGGGCAAAAAGGCATAAATTTCACTTACTTCAGGGTAATAATTCAGAAATTTTCCTTATTTTGAAACAAAAAAGACAGAAATTCCCTTTGTATTGGGGGAAAAAGACAGAAATTCCACTTTTTTAGAGTCAAAAAGGCAGAAATTCCCCTTATTTTGGAGCAAAAATGAAGAAATTTCCCTTTTTAATGGCAAAAAGGTATGCATTCTTATTATTTTCAGGCAAAAAGGCAGAAATTCCCCGTATTTTGGAGCAAAATTGCAGAAATTCCCCTAATTGTGGGGCAAAAAGGCAGAAATTCCCTATATGTTGGGTCAAAAAGACAGAAATTCTCCTTATTTTAGGGCAAAATTCAGAAATTTAACTTATTTTGAAGCAAAATTGCAGAAATTTCATTTATTTCAGAAAAAAAGCAAAATTTTCTTATTTTGGGGCAAAAAGGCAGAAATTTCTTTTATTTTGGTACAAAATTGCAGAAATTTTTCTTAATTTGGGGCAAAAAGGCAGAAATTTCCCATATTTTGGGGCAAAAATGCAGAAATTCCCCTTATTTTGAGGTAAAAAGGCTGATATTCCCCTTATTTGGGGGCAAAAAGGAAGAAATTTTCTTTATTTTGGGGCAAAAAAGACAGAAATTCGCTTTGGTTTCGGGAAAAAAGACAGAAATTCCACATATTTAGAGGCAAAAAAGCAGAAATTTCCCTTATTTTGGAGCAAAATTGCAAAAATTTCCCTTTTTTATGGCAAAAAGTTATGCATTCTTCTTATTATCGGGCAAAAAGGCAGAAATTCCCCGTATTTTGGAGCAAAATTGCAGAAATTTCCCTAATTGTGGGGCAAAAAGGCAGAAATTCCCTATATGTTAAGGCAAAAAGACAGAAATTCTTCTTATTTTGTGGCAAAACTCAGAAATTCCACTTATTTTGGGGCAAAATTCAAGAAATTTCCATTATTTTGGGGCAAAATTGCAGAAATTTCACTTATTTTGTGGCAAAATTGCAGAAATTTCATTTATTTCAGGGAAAAAGGGCAGAAATTTTCCTTATTTTGGGGCAAAAAGGCAGAAATTCCTAATATTTTGTGGCAAAAATCCAGAAATTCCCCTTATTTTGAGGTAAAAAGGCTGAAATTCCCTTTATTTGGGGGCAAAAACGCAGAAATTTCCCTTATTTTGGGGCAAAATTGCAGAAATTTCACTTATTTCAGGGTAATAAATCAGAAATTTTCTTTATTTTGGGGCTAAAAGGACAGAAATTTCCTTTGTTTTGGGGGAAAAAGACAGAAATTCTACTTATTTAGAGTCAAAAATGCAGAAATTCCTCTTATTTGGGAAAAAAAGGAAGAAATTTCCCTTTTTTATGGCAAAAAGGTATGCATTCTTCTTATTTTTGGGCAAAAAGGCAGAAATTCCCCGTATTTTGGAGCAAAATTGCAGAAATTCCCCTAATTGTGGGGCAAAAAGGCAGAAATTCCCTATATGTTGGGGCAAAAAGACAGGAATTCTCCTTATTTTGGGTCAAAACTCAGAAATTCCACTTATTTTGGGGCAAAATTCCAGAAATTTCACTTATTTTGGGGCAAAATTGTAGAAATTTCACTTATTTTGGGGCAAAATTTCAGAAATTTCATTTATTTCAGAAAAAAAATAAGCAGAAATTTTCTTATTTGGAAGCAAAAAGGCAGAAATTTCTTTTATTTTGGTACAAAATTGCAGAAATTTTCCTTAATTTGGGGCAAAATTGCAGAAATTTCACTTATTTTGGGGCAAAATTGCAGAAATTTCACTTATTTCAGGGAAAAAAGGCAGAAATTTTCCTTATTTTGGGGCAAAAAGGCAGAAATTTCTTATATTTTGTGGCAAAAATGCAGAAGTTCCCTTTATTTTGAGATAAAATGGCTGAAATTCTCCTTATTTGGGGGCAAAAAGGCAGAAATTTCCCTTATTTTGTTGCAAAATTGCAGAAATTTCACTTACTTCAGGGTAATAAGTAAGAATTTTTTTCTTATTTTGGAACAAAAAAGACAGAAATTCCTTTTGTTTTGGGGGAGAAAGACAGAAATTCCACTTATTTAGAGTCAAAAATGCAGAAATTCCCCTTATTTTGGAGCAAAAATGAAGAAATTTCCCTTTTTAATGGCAAAAAGTTATGCATTCTTCTTATTTTCGGGCAAAAAGGCAGAAATTCCCCGTATTTTGGAGCAAAATTGCAGACATTCCACTAATTGTGGTGCAAAAAGGCAGAAATTCCCTATATGTTAGGTCAAAAAGAAATAAATTCTCCTTATTTTAGGGCAAAATTCAGAAATTTAACTTATTTTGAGGCAAAATTGCAGAAATTTCATTTATTTCAGAAAAAAAGCAAAATTTTCTTATTTTGGGGCAAAAAGGCAGAAATTTCTTTTATTTTGGTACAAAATTGCAGAAATTTTTCTTAATTTGGGGCAAAAAGGCAGAAATTTCCCATATTTTGGGGCAAAAATGCAGAAATTCCCCTTATTTTGAGGTAAAAAGGCTGAAATTCCCCTTATTTGGGGTCAAAATGCAGAAATTTCTATTATTTTGGGGCAAAATTCCAGAAATTTCCCTTATTTTGGGGCAAAATTGCAGAAATTTCACTTATTTTGGGGCAAAATTGCAGAAAATTCACTTATTTCACGGAAAAAAGGCAGAAATTTTCCTTATTTTTGGGCAAAAAAACAGAAATTCCTAATATTTTGTGGCAAAAATGCAGAAATTCCCCTTATTTTGAGGTAAAAAGGCTGATATTCCCCTTATTTGGGGGCAAAAAGGCAGAAATTTTCCTTATTTTGTGGCAAAAACGACAGAAATTCCCTTTGTTTTCGGGGAAAAAGACAGAAATTCCACATATTTAGAGGCAAAAAAGCAGAAATTTCCCTTATTTTGGAGCAAAATTGCAAAAATTTCCCTTTTTTATGGCAAAAAGGTATGCATTCTTCTTATTATCAAGCAAAAAGGCAGAAATTCCCCGTATTTTGGAGCAAAATTGCAGAAATTCCCCTAATTGTGGGGCAAAAAGGCAGAAATTCCCTATATGTTAGGGCAAAAAGACAGACATTCTCCTTATTGTGGGTCAAAACTCAGAAATTCCACTTAATTTTTGGCATAATTCCAGAAATTTCACTTATTTTGGGGCAAAATTTCAGAAATTTCTCTTATTTCAGAAAAAAAAGCAGAAATTTTCTTATTCGGAATAAAAAAGGCAGAAATATCTTTTATTATGGTACAAAATTGCAGAAATTTCCCTTATTTTGGGGCAAAATTGCAGAAATTTCACTTATTTTGGGGCAAAATTGCAGAAATTTCATTTATTTCTGGGAAAAAAGGCAGAAATTTTCCTTATTTTGGGGCAAAAAGGCAGAAATTCCTAATATTTTGTGGCAAAAATGCAGAAATTCCTCTTATTTTGAGGTAAAAAGGCTGAAATTCCCCTTATTTGGGGGCAAAAAGGCAGAAATTTCACTTACTTCAGGGTAATAATTCAGAAATTTTCTTAATTTTGAAACAAAAAAGACAGAAATTCCCTTTGTTTTGGGGGAAAAAGACAGAAATTCCACTTATTTAGAGTGAAAAAGACAGAAATTCCCCTTATTTTGGAGCAAAAATGAAGAAATTTTTCTTTTTTATGGCAAAAAGGTATGCATTCTTATTATTTTCGGGCAAAAAGGCAGAAATTCCCCGTGTTTTGGAGCAAAATTGCAGAAATTCCCCTAATTGTGGGGCAAAAAGGCAGAAATTCCCTATATGTTGGGTCAAAAAGACAGAAATTCTCCTTATTTTAGGGCAAAATTCAGAAATTTAACTTATTTTGAAGCAAAATTGCAGAAATATCAGTTATTTCAGAAAAAAAGCAAAATTTTCTTATTTTGGGGCAAAAAGGCAGAAATTTCTTTTATTTTGGCACAAAATTGCAGAAATATTTTTATTTTGGGGCAAAAAGGCAGAAATTTAACATATTTTGGGGCAAAAATGCAGAAATTCCCCTTATTTTGAGGTAAAAAGGCTGAAATTCCCCTTATTTGGGGTCAAAAAGCAGAAATTTCTCTTATTTTGGGGCAAAATTCCAGAAATTTCCCTTATTTTGGGGCAAAATTGCAGAAATTTCACTTATTTTGGGGCAAAATTGCAGAAATTTCATTTATTTCAGGGAAAAAAGGGAGAAATTTTCCTTATTTTGGGGCAAAAAGGCAGAAATTCCTAATATTTTGTGGCAAAAATGCAGAAATTCCTCTTATTTTGAGGTAAAAAGGCTGAAATTCCCCTTATTTGGGGGCAAAAAGGCATAAATTTCACTTACTTCAGGGTAATAATTCAGAAATTTTCCTTATTTTGAAACAAAAAAGACAGAAATTCCCTTTGTATTGGGGGAAAAAGACAGAAATTCCACTTTTTTAGAGTCAAAAAGGCAGAAATTCCCCTTATTTTGGAGCAAAAATGAAGAAATTTCCCTTTTTAATGGCAAAAAGGTATGCATTCTTATTATTTTCGGGCAAAAAGGCAGAAATTCCCCGTATTTTGGAGCAAAATTGCAGAAATTCCCCTAATTGTGGGGCAAAAAGGCAGAAATTCCCTATATGTTGGGTCAAAAAGACAGAAATTCTCCTTATTTTAGGGCAAAATTCAGAAATTTAACTTATTTTGAAGCAAAATTGCAGAAATATCAGTTATTTCAGAAAAAAAGCAAAATTTTCTTATTTTGGGGCAAAAAGGCAGAAATTTCTTTTATTTTGGCACAAAATTGCAGAAATATTTCTTATTTTAGGGCAAAAAGGCAGAAATTTAACATATTTTGGGGCAAAAATGCAGAATTTCCCCTTATTTTGAGGTAAAAAGGCTGAAATTCCCCTTATTTGGGGTCAAAATGCAGAAATTTCTATTATTTTGGGGCAAAATTCCAGAAATTTCCCTTATTTTGGGGCAAAATTGAAGAAATTTCACTTATTTTGGGGCAAAATTGCAGAAAATTCACAAATTTCAGGGAAAAAAGCAGAAATTTTCTTTATTTTTGGGCAAAATAACAGAAATTCCTAATATTTTGTGGCAAAAATGCAGAAATTCCCCTTATTTTGAGGTAAAAAGTCTGATATTCCCCTTATTTGGGGGCAAAAAGGAAGAAATTTTCTTTATTTTGGGGCAAAAAAGACAGAAATTCGCTTTGTTTTCGGGAAAAAAGACAGAAATTCCACATGTTTAGAGGCAAAAAAGCAGAAATTTCCCTTATTTTGGAGCAAAATTGCAAAAATTTCCCTTTTTTATGGCAAAAAGTTATGCATTCTTCTTATTATCGGGCAAAAAGGCAGAAATTCCCCGTATTTTGGAGCAAAATTGCAGAAATTTCCCTAATTGTGGGGCAAAAAGGCAGAAATTCCCTATATGTTAGGGCAAAAAGACAGAAATTCTTCTTATTTTGTGGCATAACTCAGAAATTCCACTTATTTTGGGGCAAAATTCAAGAAATTTCCATTATTTTGGGGCAAAATTGCAGAAATTTCACTTATTTTGTGGCAAAATTGCAGAAATTTCATTTATTTCAGGGAAAAAAGGCAGAAATTTTCCTTATTTTGGGGCAAAAAGGCAGAAATTCCTAATATTTTGTGGCAAAAATCCAGAAATTCCCCTTATATTGAGGTAAAAAGGCTGAAATTCCCCTTATTTGGGGGCAAAAACGCAGAAATTTCCCTTATTTTGGGGCAAAATTGCAGAAATTTCACTTATTTCAGGGTAATAAGTCAGAAATTTTCTTTATTTTGGGGCTAAAAGGACAGAAATTTCCTTTGTTTTGGGGGAAAAAGACAGAAATTCTACTTATTTAGAGTCAAAAATGCAGAAATTCCTCTTATTTGGGAAAAAAAGGAAGAAATTTCCCTTTTTTATGGCAAAAAGGTATGCATTCTTCTTATTTTTGGGCAAAAAGGCAGAAATTCCCCGTATTTTGGAGCAAAATTGCAGAAATTCCCCTAATTGTGGGGCAAAAAGGCAGAAATTCCCTATATGTTGGGGCAAAAAGACAGAAATTCTCCTTATTGTGGGTCAAAACTCAGAAATTCCACTTAATTTGGGGCAAAATTCAAGAAATTTCACTTATTTTGGGGCAAAATTGTAGAAATTTTACTTATTTTGGGGCAAAATTTCAGAAATTTCACTTATTTCAGAGAAAAAAAGCAGAAATTTTCTTATTTTGTGGCAAAAAGACAGAAATTTACCATATTATGCGGCAAAAATGCAAAAATTCCCCTTATTTTGAGGTAAAAAGGCTGAAATTTCCCTTATATGGGGGCAAAAGCAGAAATTCCCCGTATTTTGGAGCAAAATTGCAGAAATTCCCATAAATGAGGGGCAAAAAGGCAGAAATTCCCTATATGTTGGGGCAAAAAGACAGAAATTCTTCTTATTTAGGGGCAAAACTCAGAAATTTCAGTTATTTTGGGGCAAAATTGCAGAAATTTCACTTATTTCAGAAAAAAAGCAGAAATTTTTTATTTTGGGGCAAAAAGTTTGATTTTTCTTATATTTTGGTACAAAATTGCTGAAATTTTTCTTATTTTGGGGCAAAATTGCAGAAATTTCCCATATTTTGGGGCAAAAATGCAGAACTTTCATTTATTTCAGGGAAAAATGCAGAAATTTTCCTTATTTTGGGGCAAAAAGGCAGAAATTCCTAATATTTTGTGGCAAAAATGCAGAAATTCCCCATATTTTGAGGTAAAAAGGCTGAAATTCCCCTTATTTGGGGACAAAAAGGCAGAAATTTCCCTTATTTTGTGTCAAAATTGCAGAAATTTCACTTATTTCAGGGTAATAAGTCAGAATTTTTTTTATTTTGGGGCAAAAAAGACAGAAATTCCCTTTGTTTTTTAGAAAAAAGACAGAAATTCAACTTATTTAGAGGCAAAAAAGCAGAAATTCCCCTTATTTTGGAGCAAAAATGAAGAAATTTCCCTTTTTTATGGCAAAAAGGTATGCATTCTTTTTATTTTCGGGCAAAAAGGCAGAAATTCCC
This sequence comes from Micromys minutus, assembly GCF_963924665.1. Classification (NCBI taxonomy): domain Eukaryota; kingdom Metazoa; phylum Chordata; class Mammalia; order Rodentia; family Muridae; genus Micromys; species Micromys minutus. Next base: position 5,704,702 of record NW_027667467.1, on the reverse strand, counting down.
TGTATTTTGGAGCAAAATTGCAGAAATTCCCCTAATTGTGGGGCAAAAAGGCAGAAATTCTCTATATGTTGGGGCAAAATAACAGAAATTTTTCTTATTGTGGGTCAAAACTCAGAAATTCCACTTAATTTGGGGCAAAATTCCAGAAATTTCACTTATTTTGGGGCAAAATTGTAGAAATTTCACTTATTTTGTGGCAAAATTTCAGAAATTTCACTTATTTCAGAAAAAAAAAAAGCAGAAATTTTTTTTATTTGGAAGCAAAAAGGCGGAAATATCTTTTATTTTGGTACAAAATTGCAGAAATTTCTTTTATTTTGGGGCAAAATTGCAGAAATTTCAGTTATTTTGGGGCAAAATTGCAAAAATTTCATTTATATCAGGAAAAAAGGCAGAAATTTTCTTTATTATGGGGCAAAAAGGCAGAAATTCCTAATATTTTGTGGCAAAAATGCAGAAATTCCCCTTATTTTGAGGTAAAAAGGTTGAAATTCCCTTTATTTGGGGGCAAAAAGGCAGAAATTTCACTTACTTCAGGGTAATAATTCAGAAATTTTCCTTATTTTGAAACAAAAAAGACAGAAATTCCCTTTGTTTTGGGGGAAAAAAACAGAAATTTCACTTATTTAGAGTCAAAAAGGCAGAAATTCCCCTTATTTTGGAGCAAAAATGAAGAAATTTCCCTTTTTTATGGCAAAAAGGTATGCATTCTTATTATTTTCGGGCAAAAAGGCAGAAATTCCCCGTATTTTGGAGCAAAATTGCAGAAATTCCCCTAATTGTGGGGCAAAAAGCAGAAATTCCCTATATGTTGAGGCAAAAAGACAGAAATTCTCCTTATTTTGGGTCAAAAACTCAAAAATTCCACTTATTTTGGGGCTAAATTCAAGAAATTTCACTCTTTTTAAGTCAAAATTGTAGAAATTTCACTTATTTTGAGGCAAAATTTCAGAAATTTCACTTATTTCAGAAAAAAAAGCAGAAATTTTCTTATTTGGAAGCAAAAAGGCAGAAATTTCTTTTATTTTGGTACAAAATTGCAGAAATTTTCCTTATTTTGGGGCAAAATTGCAGAAATTTCACTTATTTTGGGGCAAAATTGCAGAAATTTCACTTATTTCGGGGAAAAAAGCAGAAATTTTCCTTATTTTGGGGCAAAAAGGCAGAAATTCGTAATATTTTGTGGCAAAAATGCAGAAATTCCCCTTATTTTGAGGTAAAAAGGCTGAAATTCCCTTTATTTGGGGGCAAAAAGGCAGAAATTTCCCTTATTTTGGGTCAAAATTGCAGAAATTTCACTTATTTCAGGGTAATAAGTCACATATTTCCCTTATTTTGGGGCAAAAAGGATTGAAATTCCCTTTGTTTTGGGGGACAAAGACAGAAATTGCACATATTTAGAGGCATAAAAGCAGAAATTCCCCTTATTTTGGAGAAAAAATGAAGAAATTTTCCATTTTTATGGCAAAAAGGTATGCATTCTACTTATTTTTGAGCAAAAAGTCAGAAATTCCCCGTATTTTGGAGCAAAATTGCAGAAATTCCCCTAATTGTGGGGCAAAAAGGCAGAAATTTCCTATATGTTGGGGCAAAAAGACAGAAATCCTCCTTATTTTGTGGCAAAACTCAGAATTTCCACTTATTTTTGGGCAAAATTCCAGAAATTTCCCTTATTATGGGGCAAAATTGCAGAAATTTCACTTATTTTGGGGCAAAATTGCAGAAATTTCACTTATTTCATGGAAAAAAAGCAGAAATTTTCTTATTTTGTGGCAAAAAGGCAGAAATTTTTTTTATTTTGGTACAAAATTGCCGAAATTTTTCTTATTTTGGGCAAAAAGTAAGAAATTTTCCATATTTTGGGGCAAAAATGCAAAAATTCCCCTTATTTTGAGGTAAAAAGGCTGAAATTACCCTTATTTGGGGGAGAATAGGCAGAAATTTCTCTTATGTTGGGGCAAAATTGCAGAAATTTCACTTATTTCAGGGTAATAAGTCAGAAATTTTTTTTTATTTAGGGGCAAAAAGAGAGAAATTCCCTTTGTTTTGGGGGAAAAGACAGAAATTCCACTTATTTAGAGGCAAAAAAGCATAAATTTCTCTTAATTTAGAGCAAAATTGCAGAAATTTTTCTTTTTTATGTAAAAAAGGTATGCATTCTTCTTATTTTCGAGCAAAAAGGCAGAAATTCCCCGTATTTTGGACCAAAATTGCAGAAATTCCCCTAATTGTGGGGCAAAAAGGCAGAAATTTCGTATATGTTGGGGCATAAAGACAGAAATTCTCCTTATTGTGGGTCAAAACTCAGAAATTCCATTAATTTGGGGCAAAATTCAAGAAATTTCACTTATTTTGGGGCAAAATTGTAGAAATTTTACTTATTTTGGGGCAAAATTTCAAAAATTTCACTTATTTCAGGGAAAAAAAGCAGAAATTTTCTTATTTTGTGGCAAAAAGGCAGAAATTTTCCATATTATGCGGCAAAAATGCAAAAAATCCCCTTATTTTGAGGTAAAAAGGCTGAAATTTCCCTTATTTGGGGGCAAAAAGGCAGAAATTCCTCGTATTTTAGAACAAAATTGCAGAAATTCCCCTAATTGTGGGGCAAAAAGGCAGAAATTCCCTATATGTTGAGGCAAAAAGACAGAAATTCTTCTTATTGTGGGTCAAAACTCAGAAATTCCACTTAATTTGGGGCAAAATTCCAGAAATTTCACTTATTTTGGGGCAAAATTGGAGAAATTTCACTTATTTTGTGGCAAAATTTCAGAAATTTCACTTATTTCAGAAAAAAAAGCAGAAATTTTCTTATTTGGAAGCAAAAAGGTGGAAATATCTTTTATTTTGGTACAAAATTGCAGAAATTTCCCTTATTTTGGGGCAAAATTGGAGAAATTTCACTTATTTTGGTGCAAAATTGCAAAAATTTCATTTATTTCAGGGAAAAAGGCAGAACTTTTCCTTATTTTGGTGCAAAAAGGCAGAAATTCCTAATATTTTGTGGCAAAAATGCAGAAATTCCCCTTATTTTGAGGTAAAAAGGCTGAAATTCCCCTTATTTGGGGGCAAAAAGGCAGAAATTTCACTTACTTCAGGGTAATAATTCAGAAATTTTCCTTATTTTGAAACAAAAAAGACAGAAATTCCCTTTGTTTTGGGGGAAAAAGACAGAAATTCCACTTATTTAGAGTCAAAAAGGCAGAAATTCCCCTTATTTTGGAGCAAAAATGAAGAAATTTCCCTTTTTTATGGCAAAAAGTTATGCATTCTTATTATTTTCGGGCAAAAAGGCAGAAATTCCCCGTATTTTGGAGCAAAATTGCAGAAATTCCCCTAATTGTGGGGCAAAAAGGCAGAAATTCCCTATATGTTAAGGCAAAAAGACAGAAATTCTCCTTATTTTGGGTCAAAACTCAGAAATTCCAATTATTTTGGGGAAAAATTCAAGAAATTTCACTTATTTTAAGTCAAAATTGTAGAAATTTCACTTATTTTGAGGCAAAATTTCAGAAATTTCACTTATTTCAGAAAAAAAGCAGAAATTTTCTTATTTGGAAGCAAAAAGGCAGAAATTTATTTTATTTTGGTACAAAATTGCAGAAATTTTCCTTATTTTGGGGCAAAATTGCAGAAATTTCACTTATTTTGGGGTAAAATTGCAGAAATTTCACTTATTTCAGGGAAAAAAGGCAGAAATTTTACTTATTTGGGGGAAAAAGGCAGAAATTCCTAATATTTTGTAGCAAAAATGCAGAAATTCCCCTTATTTTGAGGTAAAAAGGCTGAAATTCCCCTTATTTGGGGGCAAAAAGGCAGAAATTTCCCTTATTTTGGGTCAAAATTGCAGAAATTTCACTTATTTCAGGTTAATAAGTCAGAAATTTCCCTTATTTTGGTGCAAAAATGACACAAATTCCCTTTGTTTTGGGGGACAAAGACAGAAATTCCACATATTTAGAGGCATAAAAGCAGAAATTCCCCTTATTTTGGAGCAAAAATGAAGAAATTTTCTTTTTTTATGGCAAAAAGGTATGCATTCTTCTTATTTTTGAGCAAAAAGGCAGAAATTCCCCGTATTTTGGAGCAAAATTGCAGAAATTCCCCTAATTGTGGGGCAAAAAGTCAGATATTCCCTATATGTTGGGGCAAAAAGACAGAAATTCTCCTTATTTTGTGTCAAAACTCAGAAATTCCACTAATTTTGGGGCAAAATTCCAGAAATTTCACTTATTTTGGGGCAAAATAGTAGAAATTTCTTTTAATTTGGGGCAAAATTGCAGAAATTTCACTTATTTTGTTGCAAAATTGCAGAAATTTCACTTACTTCAGGGTAATAAGTAAGAAATTTTTTTTATTTTGGAACAAAAAAGAGAGAAATTCCCTATGTTTTGGGGAAGAAAGACAGAAATTCCACTTATTTAGAGTCAAAAAGGCAGAAATTCCCATTATTTTGGAGCAAAAATGAAGAAATTTCCCTTTTTTATGGCAAAAAGTTATGCATTCTTCTTATTTTCGGGCAAAAAGGCAGAAATTCCCCGTATTTTGGAGCAAAATTGCAGAAATTCCCCTAATTGTGGGGCAAAAAGGCAGAAATTCCCTATATGTTAAGGCAAAAAGACAGAAATTCTCCTTATTTTGGGTCAAAACTCAGAAATTCCAATTATTTTGGGGAAAAATTCAAGAAATTTCACTTATTTTAAGTCAAAATTGTAGAAATTTCACTTATTTTGAGGCAAAATTTCAGAAATTTCACTTATTTCAGAAAAAAGGCAGAAATTTTCTTATTTGGAAGCAAAAAGGCAGAAATTTCTTTTATTTTGGTACAAAATTGCAGAAATTTTCCTTATTTTGGGGCAAAATTGCAGAAATTTCACTTATTTTGGGGTAAAATTGCAGAAATTTCACTTATTTCAGGGAAAAAAGGCAGAAATTTTACTTATTTGGGGGAAAAAGGCAGAAATTCCTAATATTTTGTAGCAAAAATGCAGCAATTCCTCTTATTTTGAGGTAAAAAGGCTGAAATTCCCCTTATTTGGGGGCAAAAAGGCAGAAATTTCCCTTATTTTGGGTCAAAATTGCAGAAATTTCACTTATTTCAGGTTAATAAGTCAGAAATTTCCCTTATTTTGGTGCAAAAATGACACAAATTCCCTTTGTTTTGGGGGACAAAGACAGAAATTCCACATATTTAGAGGCATAAAAGCAGAAATTCCCCTTATTTTGGAGCAAAAATGAAGAAATTTTCTTTTTTTATGGCAAAAAGGTATGCATTCTTCTTATTTTTGAGCAAAAAGGCAGAAATTCCCCGTATTTTGGAGCAAAATTGCAGAAATTCCCCTAATTGTGGGGCAAAAAGTCAGATATTCCCTATATGTTGGGGCAAAAAGACAGAAATTCTCCTTATTTTGTGTCAAAACTCAGAAATTCCACTAATTTTGGGGCAAAATTCCAGAAATTTCACTTATTTTGGGGCAAAATAGTAGAAATTTCCCTTAATTTGGGGCAAAATTGCAGAAATTTCACTTATTTTGTTGCAAAATTGCAGAAATTTCACTTACTTCAGGGTAATAAGTAAGAAATTTTTCTTATTTTGGAACAAAAAAGAGAGAAATTCCCTATGTTTTGGGGAAGAAAGACAGAAATTCCACTTATTTAGAGTCAAAAAGGCAGAAATTCCCATTATTTTGGAGCAAAAATGAAGAAATTTCCCTTTTTTATGGCAAAAAGTTATGCATTCTTCTTATTTTCGGGCAAAAAGGCAGAAATTCCCCGTATTTTGGAGCAAAATTGCAGAAATTCCCCTAATTGTGGGGCAAAAAGGCAGAAATTCCCTATATGTTAAGGCAAAAAGACAGAAATTCTCCTTATTTTGGGTCAAAACTCAGAAATTCCAATTATTTTGGGGAAAAATTCAAGAAATTTCACTTATTTTAAGTCAAAATTGTAGAAATTTCACTTATTTTGAGGCAAAATTTCAGAAATTTCACTTATTTCAGAAAAAAAGCAGAAATTTTCTTATTTGGAAGCAAAAAGGCAGAAATTTCTTTTATTTTGGTACAAAATTGCAGAAATTTTCCTTATTTTGGGGCAAAATTGCAGAAATTTCACTTATTTTGGGGTAAAATTGCAGAAATTTCACTTATTTCAGGGAAAAAAGGCAGAAATTTTACTTATTTGGGGGAAAAAGGCAGAAATTCCTAATATTTTGTAGCAAAAATGCAGAAATTCCCCTTATTTTGAGGTAAAAAGGCTGAAATTCCCCTTATTTGGGGGCAAAAAGGCAGAAATTTCCCTTATTTTGGGTCAAAATTGCAGAAATTTCACTTATTTCAGGTTAATAAGTCAGAAATTTCCCTTATTTTGGTGCAAAAATGACACAAATTCCCTTTGTTTTGGGGGACAAAGACAGAAATTCCACATATTTAGAGGCATAAAAGCAGAAATTCCCCTTATTTTGGAGCAAAAATGAAGAAATTTTCTTTTTTTATGGCAAAAAGGTATGCATTCTTCTTATTTTTGAGCAAAAAGGCAGAAATTCCCCGTATTTTGGAGCAAAATTGCAGAAATTCCCCTAATTGTGGGGCAAAAAGTCAGATATTCCCTATATGTTGGGGCAAAAAGACAGAAATTCTCCTTATTTTGTGTCAAAACTCAGAAATTCCACTAATTTTGGGGCAAAATTCCAGAAATTTCACTTATTTTGGGGCAAAATAGTAGAAATTTCCCTTAATTTGGGGCAAAATTGCAGAAATTTCACTTATTTTGTTGCAAAATTGCAGAAATTTCACTTACTTCAGGGTAATAAGTAAGAAATTTTTCTTATTTTGGAACAAAAAAGAGAGAAATTCCCTATGTTTTGGGGAAGAAAGACAGAAATTCCACTTATTTAGAGTCAAAAAGGCAGAAATTCCCATTATTTTGGAGCAAAAATGAAGAAATTTCCCTTTTTTATGGCAAAAAGTTATGCATTCTTCTTATTTTCGGGCAAAAAGGCAGAAATTCCCCGTATTTTGGAGCAAAATTGCAGACATTCCCCTAATTGTGGGGCAAAAAAGCAGAAATTGCCTATATGTTGGGGCAAAAAGACAGAAATTCTCCTTATTTTAGGGCAAAATTCAGAAATTTAACTTATTTTGAGGCAAAATTGCAGAAATTTCATTTATTTCAGAAAAAAAGCAAAATTTTCTTATTTTGGGGCAAAAAGGCAAAAATTTCTTTTATTTTCGTACAAAATTTCAGAAATTTTTCTTAATTTGGGGCAAAGAGGCAGAAATTTCCCATATTTTGGGGCAAAAATGCAGAAATTCCTCTTATTTTGAGGTAAAAATGCTGAAATTCCACTTATTTGGGGTCAAAAAGCAGAAATTTCTCTTATTTGGTGCAAAATTCCAGAAATTTCCCTTATTTTGGGGCAAAATTGCAGTAATTTCACTTATTTTGGCACAAAATTGCAGAAAATTCACTTATTTCAGGGAAAAAAGGCAGAAATTTTCCTTATTTTGAGGCAAAAAGGCAGAAATATCTTATATTTTGTGGCAAAAATGCAGAAGTTCCCTTTATTTTGAGGTAAAATGGCTGAAATTCCCCTTATTTGAGGGCAAAAAGGCAGAAATTTCCCTTATTTTGTTGCAAAATTGCAGAAATTTCACTTACTTCAGGGTAATAAGTAAGAATTTTTTCTTATTTTGGAACAAAAAAGACAGAAATTCCCTTTGTTTTGGGGGAGAAAGACAGAAATTCCACTTATTTAGAGTCAAAAACGCAGAAATTCCCCTTATTTTGGAGCAAAAATGAAGAAATTTCTCTTTTTAATGGCAAAAAGTTATGCATTCTTCTTATTATCGGGCAAAAAGGCAGAAATTCCCCGTATTTTGGAGCAAAATTGCAGAAATTTCCCTAATTGTGGGGCAAAAAGGCAGAAATTCCCTATAAGTTAGGGCAAAAAGACAGAAATTCTTCTTATTTTGTGGCAAAACTCAGAAATTCCACTTATTTTGGGGCAAAATTCAAGAAATTTCCATTATTTTGGGGCAAAATTGCAGAAATTTCACTTATTTTGGGGAAAAATTGCAGAAATTTCACTTATTTCATGGAAAAAAGGCAGAAATTTCCCATATTTTGGGGCAAAAATGCAGAAATTCCTCTTTTTTTGAGGTAAAAAGGCTGAAATTCCCCTTATTTGGAGTCAAAAAGCAGAAATTTCTCTTATTTTGGGGCAAAATTCCAGAAATTTCCCTTATTTTGGGGCAAAATTGCAGAAATTTCACTTATTTTGGGGCAAAATTGCAGAAAATTCACTTATTTCAGGGAAAAAAGGCAGAAATTTTCCTTATTTTTGGGCAAAAAAACAGAAATTCCTAATATTTTGTGGCAAAAATGCAGAAATTCCCCTTATTTTGAGGTAAAAAGGCTGATATTCCCCTTATTTGGGGGCAAAAAGGCAGAAATTTTCCTTATTTTGGGGCAAAAACGACAGAAATTCCCTTTGTTTTCGGGGAAAAAGACAGAAATTCCACATATTTAGAGGCAAAAAAGCAGAAATTTCCCTTATTTTGGAGCAAAATTGCAAAAATTTCCCTTTTTTATGGCAAAAAGGTATGCATTCTTCTTATTATCGGGCAAAAAGGCAGAAATTCCCCGTATTTTGGAGCAAAATTGCAGAAATTCCCCTAATTGTGGGGCAAAAAGGCAGAAATTCCCTATATGTTAGGGCAAAAAGACAGACATTCTCCTTATTGTGGGTCAAAACTCAGAAATTCACTTAATTTTTGGCATAATTCCAGAAATTTCACTTATTTTGGGGCAAAATTTCAGAAATTTCACTTATTTCAGAAAAAAAAGCAGAAATTTTCTTATTCGGAATAAAAAAGGCAGAAATATCTTTTATTATGGTTCAAAATTGCAGAAATTTCCCTTATTTTGGGGCAAAATTGCAGAAATTTCACTTATTTTGGGGCAAAATTGCAGAAATTTCATTAATTTCAGGGAAAAAAGGCAGAAATTTTCCTTATTTTGGGGCAAAAAGGCAGAAATTCCTAATATTTTGTGGCAAAAATGCAGAAATTCCTCTTATTTTGAGGTAAAAAGGCTGAAATTCCCCTTATTTGGGGGCAAAAAGGCAGAAATTTCACTTACTTCAGGGTAATAATTCAGAAATTTTCTTAATTTTGAAACAAAAAAGACAGAAATTCCCTTTGTTTTGGGGGAAAAAGACAGAAATTCCACTTATTTAGAGTCAAAAAGACAGAAATTCCCCTTATTTTGGAGCAAAAATGAAGAAATTTCCCTTTTTTATGGCAAAAAGGTATGCATTCTTATTATTTTCGGGCAAAAAGGCAGAAATTTTCCGTATTTTGGAGCAAAATTGCAGAAATTCCCCTAATTGTGGGGCAAAAAGGCAGAAATTCCCTATATGTTGGGTCAAAAAGACAGAAATTCTCTTTATTTTAGGGCAAAATTCTGAAATTTAACTTATTTTGAGGCAAAATTGCAGAAATTTCATTTATTTCAGAAAAAAAGCAAAATTTTCTTATTTTGGGGCAAAAAGGCAGAAATTTCTTTTATTTTGGTACAAAATTGCAGAAATTTTTCTTAATTTGGGGCAAAAAGGCAGAAATTTCCCATATTTTGGGGCAAAAATGCAGAAATTCCCCTTATTTTGAGGTAAAAAGGCTGAAATTCCCCTTATTTGGGGTCAAAAAGCAGAAATTTCTCTTATTTTGGGGCAAAATTCCAGAAATTTCCCTTATTTTGGGGCAAAATTGCAGAAATTTCACTTATTTTCGGGCAAAATTGCAGAAAATTCACAAATTTCAGGGAAAAAAGGCAGAAATTTTCTTTATTTTTGGGCAAAAAACCAGAAATTCCTAATATTTTGTGGCAAAAATGCAGAAATTCCCCTTATTTTGAGGTAAAAAGGCTGATATTCCCCTTATTTGGGGGCAAAAAGGAAGAAGTTTTCTTTATTTTGGGGCAAAAAAGACAGAAATTCGCTTTGTTTTCGGGGAAAAAGACAGAAATTCCACATATTTAGAGGCAAAAAAGCAGATATTTCCCTTAATTTGGAGCAAAATTGCAAAAATTTCCCTTTTTTATGGCAAAAAGGTATGCATTCTTCTTATTTTTGGGCAAAAAGGCAGAAATTCCCCGTATTTTGGAGCAAAATTGCAGAAATTCCCCTAATTGTGGGGCAAAAAGTCAGAAAATCCCTATATGTTGGGGCAAAAAGACAGAAATTCTCCTTATTTTGGGTCAAAACTCAGAAATTCCACTTATTTTGGGGCAAAATTTCAGAAATTTTACTTATTTTGGGGCAAAATTGTAGAAATTTCACTTAATTTGGGGCAAAATTTCAGAAATTTCATTTATTTCAGAAAAAAAAATAAGCAGAAATTTTCTTATTTGGAAGCAAAAAGGCAGAAATTTCTTTTATTTTGGTACAAAATTGCAGAAATTTTCCTTAATTTGGGGCAAAATTGCAGAAATTTCACTTATTTCAGGGAAAAAAGGCAGAAATTTTCCTTATTTTTGGGCAAAAAAACAGAAATTCCTAATATTTTGTGGCAAAAATGCAGAAATTCCCCTTATTTTGAGGTAAAAAGGCTGATATTCCCCTTATTTGGGGGCAAAAAGGCAGAAATTTTCCTTATTTTGGGGCAAAAACGACAGAAATTCCCTTTGTTTTCGGGGAAAAAGACAGAAATTCCACATATTTAGAGGCAAAAAAGCAGAAATTTCCCTTATTTTGGAGCAAAATTGCAAAAATTTCCCTTTTTTATGGCAAAAAGGTATGCATTTTTCTTATTATCAGGCGAAAATCCAGAAATTCCCCTTATTTTGAGGTAAAAAGGCTGAAATTCCCCTTATTTGGGGGCAAATACGCAGAAATTTCCCTTATTTTGGGGCAAAATTGCAGAAATTTCACTTATTTCAGGGTAATAAGTCAGAAATTTTCTTTATTTTGGGGCTAAAAGGACAGAAATTTCCTTTGTTTTGAAAGAAAAAAACAGAAATTCTACTTATTTAGAGTCAAAAATGCAGAAATTCCTCTTATTTGGGGAAAAAATGAAGAAATTTCCCTTTTTTATGGCAAAAAGGAATGCATTCTTCTTATTTTTGGGCAAAAAGGCAGAAATTCCCCGTATTTTGGAGCAAAATTGCAGAAATTCCCCTAATTGTGGGGCAAAAAGGCAGAAATTCCCTATATGTTGGGGCAAAAAGACAGGAATTCTCCTTATTTTGGGTCAAAACTCAGAAATTCCACTTATTTTGGGGCAAAATTCCAGAAATTTCACTTATTTTGGGGCAAAATTGTAGAAATTTCACTTATTTTGGGGCAAAATTTCAGAAATTTCATTTATTTCAGAAAAAAAATAAGCAGAAATTTTCTTATTTGGAAGCAAAAAGGCAGAAATTTCTTTTATTTTGGTACAAAATGGCAGAAATTTTCCTTAATTTGGGGCAAAATTGCAGAAATTTCACTTATTTTGGGGCAAAATTGCAGAAATTTCACTTATTTCATGGAAAAAAGGCAGAAATTTTCCTTATTTTGGGGCAAAAAAGCAGAAATTCCTTATATTTTGTGGCAAAAATGCAGAAGTTCCCTTTATTTTGAGGAAAAATGGCTGAAATTCCCCTTTTTTGGGGGCATAAAGGCATAAATTTCCCTTATTTTGTTGCAAAATAGCAGAAATTTCACTTACTTCAGGGTAATAAGTAAAAATTTTTTCTTATTTTGGAACAAAAAAGACAGAAATTCCCTTTGTTTTGGGGGAGAAAGACAGAAATTCCACTTATTTAGAGTCAAAAAGGCAGAAATTCCCCTAATTTTGGAGCAAAAATGAAGAAATTTTCCTTTTTTATGGCAAAAAGGTATGCATTCTTATTTTCGGGCAAAAAGGCAGAAATTCCCCGTATTTTGGAGCAAAATTGAAGACATTCCCCTAATTGTGGTGCAAAAAGGCATAAATTCCCTATATGTTGGGTCAAAAAGACAGAAATTCTCCTTATTTTAGGGCAAAATTCAGAAATTTAACTTATTTTGAGGCAAATTTGCAGAAATTTCATTTATTTCAGAAAAAAAGCAAAATTTTCTTATTTTGGGGCAAAAAGGCCGAAATTTCTTTTATTTTGGTACAAAATTGCAGAAATTTTTCTTAATTTGGGGCAAAAAGGCAGAAATTTCCCATATTTTGGGGCAAAAATGCAGAAATTCCCCTTATTTTGAGGTAAAAAGGCTGAAATTCCCCTTATTTGGGGTCAAAAAGCAGAAATTTCTCTCATTTTGGGGCAAAATTCCAGAAATTTCCCTTATTTTGGGGCAAAATTGCAGAAATTTCACTTATTTTGGGGCAAAATTGCAGAAAATTCACTTATTTCAGGGAAAAAAGACAGAAATTTTCCTTATTTTTGGGCAAAAATCAGAAATTCCTAATATTTTGTGGCAAAAATGCAGAAATTCTCCTTATTTTGTGGTAAAAAGGCTGATATTCCCCTTATTTGGGGGCAAAAAGGCAGAAATTTTCTTTATTTTGGGGCAAAAACGACAGAAATTCCCTTTGTTTTATGGAAAAATGACAGAAATTCCACATATTTAGAGGCAAAAAAGCAGAAATTTCCCTTATTTTGGAGCAAAATTGCAAAAATTTCCCTTTTTTATGGAAAAAAGGTATGCATTCTTCTTATTATCGGGCAAAAAGGCAGAAATTCCCCGTATTTTGGTGCAAAATTGCAGAAATTCCCCTAATTGTGGGGCAAAAAGGCAGAAATTCCCTATATGTTAGGGCAAAAAGACAGAAATTCTCCTTATTGTGGGTCAAAACTCAGAAATGCCACTTAATTTTTGGCATAATTCCAGAAATTTCACTTATTTTGGGGAAAAATTTCAGAAATTTCACTTATTTCAGAAAAAAAAGCAGAAATTTTCTTATTTGGAAGCAAAAAGGCAGAAATTTCTTTTATTTTGGTACAAAATTGCAGAAATTTTCTTTAATTTGGGGCAAAATTGCAGAAATTTCACTTATTTTGGGGCAAAATTGCAGAAATTTCACTTATTTCAGGGAAAAAAGGCAGAAATTTTCTTTATTTTGGGGCAAAAAGGCAGAAATTTCTTATATTTTGTGGCAAAAATGCAGAAGTTCCCTTTATTTTGAGGTAAAATGGCTGAAATTCCCCTTATTTGGGGGCAAAAAGGCAGAAATTTCCCTTATTTTGTTGCAAAATTGCAGAAATTTCACTTACTTCAGGGTAATAAGTAAGAATTTTTTCTTATTTTGGAACAAAAAAGACAGAAATTCCCTTTGTTTTGGGGGAGAAAGACAGAAATTCCACTTATTTAGAGTCAAAAACGCAGAAATTCCCCTTATTTTGGAGCAAAAATGAAGAAATTTCTCTTTTTAATGGCAAAAAGTTATGCATTCTTCTTATTTTCGGGCAAAAAGGCAGAAATTCCCCGTATTTTGGTGCAACATTGCAGACATTTCACTAATTGTGGTGCAAAAAGGCAGAAATTCCCTATATGTTAGGTCAAAAAGACAGAAATTCTCCTTATTTTAGGGCAAAATTCAGAAATTTAACTTATTTTGAGGCAAAATTTCAGAAATTTCATTTATTTCAGAAAAAAAGCAAAATTTTCTTATTTTGGGGCAAAAAGGCAGAAATTTCTTTTATTTTGGTACAAAATTTCAGAAATTTTTCTTTTTTGGGGCAAAAAGGCAGAAATTTCCCAAATTTTGGGCAAAAATGCAGAAATTCCCCTTATTTTGAGGTAAAAAGGCTGAAATTCCCCTTATTTGGGGTCAAAATGCAGAAATTTCTATTATTTTGGGGCAAAATTCCAGAAATTTCCCTTATTTTGGGGCAAAATTGCAGAAATTTCACTTATTTTGGGGCAAAATTGCAGAAAATTCACTTATTTCAGGGAAAAAAGGCAGAAATTTTCCTTATTTTTGGGCAAAAAAAAAGAAATTCCTAATATTTTGTGGCAAAAATGCAGAAATTCCCCTTATTTTAAGGTAAAAAGGCTGATATTCCCCTTATTTGGGGGAAAAAAGGCAGAAATTTTCCTTATTTTGGGGCAAAAACGACAGAAATTCCCTTTGTTTTCGGGGAAAAAGACAGAAATTCCACATATTTAGAGGCAAAAAAGCAGAAATTTCCCTTATTTTGGAGCAAAATTGCAAAAATTTCCCTTTTTTATGGCAAAAAGGTATGCATTCTTCTTATTATCGGGCAAAAAGGCAGAAATTCCCCGTATTTTGGAGCAAAATTGCAGAAATTCCCCTAATTGTGGGGCAAAAAGGCAGAAATTCCCTATATGTTAGGGCAAAAAGACAGAAATTCTTCTTATTTTGGGGCAAAACTCAGAAATTCCACTTATTTTGGGGCAAAATTCCAGAAATTTCCATTATTTTGGGGCAAAATTGCAGAAATTTCACTTATTTTGGGGCAAAATTGCAGAAATTTCACTTATTTCAGGGAAAAAAGGCAGAAATTTTCCTTATTTTGGGGCAAAAAGGCAGAAATTCCTAATATTTTGTGGCAAAAATCCAGAAATTCCCCTTATTTTGAGGTAAAAAGGCTGAAATTCCCCTTATTTGGGGGCAAATACGCAGAAATTTCCCTTATTTAGGGGCAAAATTGCAGAAATTTCACTTATTTCAGGGTAATAAGTCAGAAATTTTCTTTATTTTGGGTCTAAAAGGACAGAAATTTCCTTTGTTTTGAAAGAAAAAGACAGAAATTCTACTTATTTAGAGTCAAAAATGCAGAAATTCCTCTTATTTGGGGAAAAAATGAAGAAATTTCCCTTTTTTATGGCAAAAAGGTATGCATTCTTCTTATTTTTGGGCAAAAAGGCAGAAATTCCCCGTATTTTGGAGCAAAATTGCAGAAATTCCCCTAATTGTGGGGCAAAAAGGCAGAAATTCCCTATATGTTGGGGCAAAAAGACAGGAATTCTCCTTATTTTGGGTCAAAACTCAGAAATTCCACTTATTTTGGGGCAAAATTCCAGAAATTTCACTTATTTTGGGGCAAAATTGTAGAAATTTCACTTATTTTGGGGCAAAATTTCAGAAATTTCATTTATTTCAGAAAAAAAATAAGCAGAAATTTTCTTATTTGGAAGCAAAAAGGCAGAAATTTCTTTTATTTTGGTACAAAATGGCAGAAATTTCCCCTAATTTGGGGCAAAATTGCAGAAATTTCACTTATTTTGGGGCAAAATTGCAGAAATTTCACTTATTTCATGGAAAAAAGGCAGAAATTTTCCTTATTTTGGGGCAAAAAAGCAGAAATTCCTTATA
Source organism: Micromys minutus (assembly GCF_963924665.1). Classification (NCBI taxonomy): domain Eukaryota; kingdom Metazoa; phylum Chordata; class Mammalia; order Rodentia; family Muridae; genus Micromys; species Micromys minutus. Next base: position 5,689,397 of record NW_027667467.1, on the reverse strand, counting down.
TTTTGTGGCAAAAATGCAGAAATTCTCCTTATTTTGTGGTAAAAAGGCTGATATTCCCCTTATTTGGGGGCAAAAAGGCAGAAATTTTCTTTATTTTGGGGCAAAAACGACAGAAATTCCCTTTGTTTTCGGGAAAAAAGACAGAAATTCCACATATTTAGAGGCAAAAAAGCAGAAATTTCCCTTATTTTGGAGCAAAATTGCAAAAATTTCCCTTTTTTATGGCAAAAAGGTATGCATTCTTCTTATTATCGGGCAAAAAGGCAGAAATTCCCCGTATTTTGGTGCAAAATTGCAGAAATTCCCCTAATTGTGGTTCAAAAAGGCAGAAATTCCCTATATGTTGAGGCAAAAAGACAGAAATTCTCCTTATTGTGGGTCAAAACTCAGAAATGCCACTTAATTTTTGGCATAATTCCAGAAATTTCACTTATTTTGGGGAAAAATTTCAGAAATTTCACTTATTTCAGAAAAAAAAAGCAGAAATTTTCTTATTTGGTAGCAAAAAGGCAGAAATTTCTTTTATTTTGGTACAAAATTGCAGAAATTTTCCTTAATTTGGGGCAAAATTGCAGAAATTTCACTTATTTTGGGGCAAAATTGCAGAAATTTCACTTATTTCAGGGAAAAAAGGCAGAAATTTTCCTTATTTTGGGGCAAAAAAGCAGAAATTTCTTATATTTTGTGGCAAAAATGCAGAAGTTCCCTTTATTTTGAGGTAAAATGGCTGAAATTCCCCTTATTTGGGGGCAAAAAGGCAGAAATTTCCCTTATTTTGTTGCAAAATTGCAGAAATTTCACTTACTTCAGGGTAATAAGTAAGAATTTTTTCTTATTTTGGAACAAAAAAGACAGAAATTCCCTTTGTTTTGGGGGAGAAAGACAGAAATTCCACTTATTTAGAGTCAAAAACGCAGAAATTCCCCTTATTTTGGAGCAAAAATGAAGAAATTTCTCTTTTTAATGGCAAAAAGTTATGCATTCTTCTTATTTTCGGGCAAAAAGGCAGAAATTCCCCGTATTTTGGTGCAACATTGCAGACATTTCACTAATTGTGGTGCAAAAAGGCAGAAATTCCCTATATGTTAGGTCAAAAAGACAGAAATTCTCCTTATTTTAGGGCAAAATTCAGAAATTTAACTTATTTTGAGGCAAAATTTCAGAAATTTCATTTATTTCAGAAAAAAAGCAAAATTTTCTTATTTTGGGGCAAATAGGCAGAAATTTCTTTTATTTTGGTACAAAATTTCAGAAATTTTTCTTAATTTGGGGCAAAAAGGCAGAAATTTCCCAAATTTTGGGCAAAAATGCAGAAATTCCCCTTATTTTGAGGTAAAAAGGCTGAAATTCCCCTTATTTGGGGTCAAAATGCAGAAATTTCTATTATTTTGGGGCAAAATTCCAGAAATTTCCCTTATTTTGGGGCAAAATTGCAGAAATTTCACTTATTTTGGGGCAAAATTGCAGAAAATTCACTTATTTCAGGGAAAAAAGGCAGAAATTTTCCTTATTTTTGGGCAAAAAAAAAGAAATTCCTAATATTTTGTGGCAAAAATGCAGAAATTCCCCTTATTTTAAGGTAAAAAGGCTGATATTCCCCTTATTTGGGGGAAAAAAGGCAGAAATTTTTCTTATTTTGGGGCAAAAACGACAGAAATTCCCTTTGTTTTCGGGGAAAAAGACAGAAATTCCACATATTTAGAGGCAAAAAAGCAGAAATTTCCCTTATTTTGGAGCAAAATTGCAAAAATTTCCCTTTTTTATGGCAAAAAGGTATGCATTCTTCTTATTATCGGGCAAAAAGGCAGAAATTCCCCGTATTTTGGAGCAAAATTGCAGAAATTCCCCTAATTGTGGGGCAAAAAGGCAGAAATTCCCTATACGTTAGGGCAAAAAGACAGAAATTCTTCTTATTTTGGGGCAAAACTCAGAAATTCCACTTATTTTGGGGCAAAATTCCAGAAATTTCCATTATTTTGGGGCAAAATTGCAGAAATTTCACTTATTTTGGGGCAAAATTGCAGAAATTTCACTTATTTCAGGGAAAAAAGGCAGAAATTTTCCTTATTTTGGGGCAAAAAGGCAGAAATTCCTAATATTTTGTGGCAAAAATCCAGAAATTCCCCTTATTTTGAGGTAAAAATGCTGAAATTCCCCTTATTTGGGGGCAAATACGCAGAAATTTCCCTTATTTTGGGGCAAAATTGCAGAAATTTCACTTATTTCAGGGTAATAAGTCAGAAATTTTCTTTATTTTGGGGCTAAAAGGACAGAAATTTCCTTTGTTTTGAAAGAAAAAGACAGAAATTCTACTTATTTAGAGTCAAAAATGCAGAAATTCCTCTTATTTGGGGAAAAAATGAAGAAATTTCCCTTTTTTATGGCAAAAAGGTATGCATTCTTCTTATTTTTGGGCAAAAAGGCAGAAATTCCCCGTATTTTGGAGCAAAATTGCAGAAATTCCCCTAATTGTGGGGCAAAAGGCAGAAATTCCCTATATGTTGGGGCAAAAAGGCAGGAATTCTCCTTATTTTGGGTCAAAACTCAGAAATTCCACTTATTTTGGGGCAAAATTCCAGAAATTTCACTTATTTTGGGGCAAAATTGTAGAAATTTCACTTATTTTGGGGCAAAATTTCAGAAATTTCATTTATTTCAGAAAAAAAATAAGCAGAAATTTTCTTATTTGGAAGCAAAAAGGCAGAAATTTCTTTTATTTTGGTACAAAATGGCAGAAATTTCCCTTAATTTGGGGCAAAATTGCAGAAATTTCAATTATTTTGGGGCAAAATTGCAGAAATTTCACTTATTTCATGGAAAAAAGGCAGAAATTTTCCTTATTTTTGGGCAAAAAAGCAGAAATTCCTTATATTTTGTGGCAAAAATGCAGAAATTCTCCTTATTTTGTGGTAAAAAGGCTGATATTCCCCTTATTTGGGGGCAAAAAGGCAGAAATTTTCTTTATTTTGGGGCAAAAACGACAGAAATTCCCTTTGTTTTCGGGAAAAAAGACAGAAATTCCACATATTTAGAGGCAAAAAAGCAGAAATTTCCCTTATTTTGGAGCAAAATTGCAAAAATTTCCCTTTTTTATGGCAAAAAGGTATGCATTCTTCTTATTATCGGGCAAAAAGGCAGAAATTCCCCGTATTTTGGTGCAAAATTGCAGAAATTCCCCTAATTGTGGGGCAAAAAGGCAGAAATTCCCTATATGTTAGGGCAAAAAGACAGAAATTCTCCTTATTGTGGGTCAAAACTCAGAAATGCCACTTAATTTTTGGCATAATTCCAGAAATTTCACTTATTTTGGGGAAAAATTTCAGAAATTTCACTTATTTCAGAAAAAAAAAGCAGAAATTTTCTTATTTGGTAGCAAAAAGGCAGAAATTTTTTTTATTTTGATACAAAATTGCAGAAATTTTCCTTAATTTGGGGCAAAATTGCAGAAATTTCACTTATTTTGGGGCAAAATTGCAGAAATTTCACTTATTTCAGGGAAAAAAGGCAGAAATTTTCCTTATTTTGAGGCAAAAAGGCAGAAATATCTTATATTTTGTGGCAAAAATGCAGAAGTTCCCTTTATTTTGAGGTAAAATGGCTGAAATTCCCCTTATTTGGGGGCAAAAAGGCAGAAATTTCCCTTATTTTGTTGCAAAATTGCAGAAATTTCACTTACTTCAGGGTAATAAGTAAGAATTTTTTCTTATTTTGGAACAAAAAAGACAGAAATTCCCTTTGTTTTGGGGGAGAAAGACAGAAATTCCACTTATTTAGAGTCAAAAACGCAGAAATTCCCCTTATTTTGGAGCAAAAATGAAGAAATTTCTCTTTTTAATGGCAAAAAGTTATGCATTCTTCTTATTTTCGGGCAAAAAGGCAGAAATTCCCCGTATTTTGGTGCAACATTGCAGACATTTCACTAATTGTGGTGCAAAAAGGCAGAAATTCCCTATATGTTAGGTCAAAAAGACAGAAATTCTCCTTATTTTAGGGCAAAATTCAGAAATTTAACTTATTTTGAGGCAAAATTTCAGAAATTTCATTTATTTCAGAAAAAAAGCAAAATTTTCTTATTTTGGGGCAAAAAGGCAGAAATTTCTTTTATTTTGGTACAAAATTTCAGAAATTTTTCTTAATTTGGGGCAAAAAGGCAGAAATTTCCCAAATTTTGGGCAAAAATGCAGAAATTCCCCTTATTTTGAGGTAAAAAGGCTGAAATTCCCCTTATTTGGGGTCAAAATGCAGAAATTTCTATTATTTTGGGGCAAAATTCCAGAAATTTCCCTTATTTTGGGGCAAAATTGCAGAAATTTCACTTATTTTGGGGCAAAATTGCAGAAAATTCACTTATTTCAGGGAAAAAAGGCAGAAATTTTCCTTATTTTTGGGCAAAAAAAAAGAAATTCCTAATATTTTGTGGCAAAAATGCAGAAATTCCCCTTATTTTAAGGTAAAAATGCTGATATTCCCCTTATTTGGGGGAAAAAAGGCAGAAATTTTCCTTATTTTGGGGCAAAAACGACAGAAATTCCCTTTGTTTTCGGGGAAAAAGACAGAAATTCCACATATTTAGAGGCAAAAAAGCAGAAATTTCCCTTATTTTGGAGCAAAATTGCAAAAATTTCCCTTTTTTATGGCAAAAAGGTATGCATTCTTCTTATTATCGGGCAAAAAGGCAGAAATTCCCCGTATTTTGGAGCAAAATTGCAGAAATTCCCCTAATTGTGGGGCAAAAAGGCAGAAATTCCCTATATGTTAGGGCAAAAAGACAGAAATTCTTCTTATTTTGGGGCAAAACTCAGAAATTCCACTTATTTTGGGGCAAAATTCCAGAAATTTCCATTATTTTGGGGCAAAATTGCAGAAATTTCACTTATTTTGGGGCAAAATTGCAGAAATTTCACTTATTTCAGGGAAAAAAGGCAGAAATTTTCCTTATTTTGGGGCAAAAAGGCAGAAATTCCTAATATTTTGTGGCAAAAATCCAGAAATTCCCCTTATTTTGAGGTAAAAAGGCTGAAATTCCCCTTATTTGGGGGCAAATACGCAGAAATTTCCCTTATTTTAGGGCAAAATTGCAGAAATTTCACTTATTTCAGGGTAATAAGTCAGAAATTTTCTTTATTTTGGGGCTAAAAGGACAGAAATTTCCTTTGTTTTGGGAGAAAAAGACAGAAATTCTACTTATTTAGAGTCAAAAATGCAGAAATTCCTCTTATTTGGGGAAAAAATGAAGAAATTTCCCTTTTTTATGGCAAAAAGGTATGCATTCTTATTATTTTTCGCAAAAAGGCAGAAATTCCCCGTATTTTGGAGCAAAATTGCAGAAATTCCCCTAATTGTGGGGCAAAAAGGCAGAAATTCCCTATATGTTGGGGCAAAAAGACAGAAATTCTCCTTATTTTGGGTCAAAACTCAGAAATTCCACTTATTTTGGGGCAAAATTCCAGAAATTTCACTTATTTTGGGGCAAAATTGTAGAAAATTCACTTATTTTGGGGCAAAATTTCTGAAATTTCATTTATTTCAGAAAAAAAAATAAGCAGAAATTTTCTTATTTGGAAGCAAAAAGGGAGAAATTTCTTTTATTTTGGTACAAAATTGCAGAAATTTTCCTTAATTTGGGGCAAAATTTCAGACATTTCACTAATTGTGGTGCAAAAAGGCAGAAATTCCCTATATGTTAGGTCAAAAAACAGAAATTCTCCTTATTTTAGGGCAAAATTCAGAAATTTAACTTATTTTGAGGCAAAATTTCAGAAATTTCATTTATTTCAGAAAAAAAGCAAAATTTTCTTATTTTGGGGCAAAAAGGCAGAAATTTCTTTTATTTTGGTACAAAATTTCAGAAATTTTTCTTAATTTGGGGCAAAAAGGCAGAAATTTCCCAAATTTTGGGCAAAAATGCAGAAATTCCTATTATTTTGAGGTAAAAAGGCTGAAATTCCCCTTATTTGGGGTCAAAATGCAGAAATTTCTATTATTTTGGGGCAAAATTCCAGAAATTTCCCTTATATTGGGGCAAAATTGCAGAAATTTCACTTATTTTGGGGCAAAATTGCAGAAAATTCACTTATTTCAGGGAAAAAAGGCAGAAATTTTCCTTATTTTTGGGCAAAAAAAAAAGAAATTCCTAATATTTTGTGGCAAAAATGCAGAAATTCCCCTTATTTTGAGGTAAAAAGGCTGATATTCCCCTTATTTGGGGGAAAAAAGGCAGAAATTTTCCTTATTTTGGGGCAAAAACGACAGAAATTCCCTTTGTTTTCGGGGAAAAAGACAGAAATTCCACATATTTAGAGGCAAAAAAGCAGAAATTTCCCTTATTTTGGAACAAAATTGCAAAAATTTCCCTTTTTTATGGCAAAAAGGTATGCATTCTTCTTATTATCGGGCAAAAAGGCAGCAATTCCCCGTATTTTGGAGCAAAATTGCAGAAATTCCCCTAATTGTGGGGCAAAAAGGCAGAAATTCCCTATATGTTAGGGCAAAAAGACAGAAATTCTTCTTATTTTGGGGCAAAACTCAGAAATTCCACTTATTTTGGGGCAAAATTCCAGAAATTTCCATTATTTTGGGGCAAAATTGCAAAAATTTCACTTATTTTGGGGCAAAATTGCAGAAATTTCACTTATTTCAGGGAAAAAAGGCAGAAATTTTCCTTATTTTGGGGCAAAAAGGCAGAATTTCCTAATATTTTGTGGCAAAAAATCCAGAAATTCCCCTTATTTTGAGGTAAAAAGGCTGAAATTCCCCTTATTTGGGGGCAAATACGCAGAAATTTCCCTTATTTTGGGTCAAAATTGCAGAAATTTTACTTATTTCAGGGTAATAAGTCAGAAATTTTCTTTATTTTGGGGCTAAAAGGACAGAAATTTCCTTTGTTTTGAAAGAAAAAGACAGAAATTCTACTTATTTAGAGTCAAAAATGCAGAAATTCCTCTTATTTGGGGAAAAAATGAAGAAATTTCCCATTTTTATGGCAAAAAGGTATGCATTCTTCTTATTTTTGGGCAAAAAGGCAGAAATTCCCCGTATTTTGGAGCAAAATTGCAGAAATTCCCCTAATTGTGGGGCAAAAAGGCAGAAATTCCCTATATGTTGAGGCAAAAAGACAGGAATTCTCCTTATTTTGGGTCAAAACTCAGAAATTCCACTTATTTTGGGGCAAAATTCCAGAAATTTCACTTATTTTGGGGCAAATTTGTAGAAATTTCACTTATTTTGGGGCAAAATTTCAGAAATTTCATTTATTTCAGAAAAAAAATAAGCAGAAATTTTCTTATTTGGAAGCAAAAAGGCAGAAATTTCTTATATTTTGGTACAAAATGGCAGAAATTTCCCTTAATTTGGGGCAAAATTGCAGAAATTTCACTTATTTCATGGAAAAAAGGCAGAAATTTTCCTTATTTTGGGGCAAAAAAGCAGAAATTCCTTATATTTTGTGGCAAAAATGCAGAAGTTCCCTTTATTTTGAGGAAAAATGGCTGAAATTCCCCTTTTTTGGGGGCATAAAGGCATAAATTTCCCTTATTTTGTTGCAAAATTTCAGAAATTTCACTTACTTCAGGGTAATAAGTAAAAATTTTTTCTTATTTTGGAACAAAAAAGACAGAAATTCCCTTTGTTTTGGTGGAGAAAGACAGAAATTCCACTTATTTAGAGTCAAAAAGGCAGAAATTCCCCTTATTTTGGAGCAAAAATGAAGAAATTTTCCTTTTTTATGGCAAAAAGGTATGCATTCTTATTTTCGGGCAAAAAGGCAGAAATTCCCCGTATTTTGGAGCAAAATTGCAGACATTCCCCTAATTGTGGTGCAAAAAGGCATAAATTCCCTACATGTTGGGTCAAAAAGACAGAAATTCTCCTTATTTTAGGGCAAAATTCAGAAATTTAACTTATTTTGAGGCAAATTTGCAGAAATTTCATTTATTTCAGAAAAAAAGCAAAATTTTCTTATTTTGGGGCAAAAAGGCAGAAATTTCTTTTATTTTGGTACAAAATTGCAGAAATTTTTCTTAATTTGGGGCAAAAAGGCAGAAATTTCCCATATTTTGGGGCAAAAATGCAGAAATTCCCCTTATTTTGAGGTAAAAAGGCTGAAATTCCCCTTATTTGGGGTCAAAAAGCAGAAATTTCTCTTATTTTGGGGCAAAATTCCAGAAATTTCCCTTATTTTGGGGCAAAATTGCAGAAATTTCACTTATTTTGGGGCAAAATTGCAGAAAATTCACAAAATTCAGGGAAAAAAGGCAGAAATTTTCCTTATTTTTGGGCAAAAATCAGAAATTCCTAATATTTTGTGGCAAAAATGCAGAAATTCCCCTTATTTTGAGGTAAAAGGCTGATATTCCCCTTATTTGGGGGCAAAAAGGCAGAAATTTTCCTTATTTTGGGGCAAAAACGACAGAAATTCCCTTTGTTTTCGGAGAAAAAGACAGAAATTCCACATATTTAGAGGCAAAAAAGCAGAAATTTCCCTTATTTTGGAGCAAAATTGCAAAAATTTCTTTTTTTTATGGCAAAAAGGTATGCATTCTTCTTATTATCGGGCAAAAAGGCAGAAATTCCCGGTATTTTGGAGCAAAATTGCAGAAATTCCCCTAATTGTGGGGCAAAAAGGCAGAAATTCCCTATATGTTAGGGCAAAAAGACAGAAATTCTTATTTTGGGGCAAAACTCAGAAATTCCACTTATTTTGGGGCAAAATTGCAGAAATTTCACTTATTTCAGGGAAAAAAGGCAGAAATTTTCCTTATTTTGGGGCAAAAAGGCAGAAATTCCTAATATTTTGTGGCAAAAATCCAGAAATTCCCCTTATTTTGAGGTAAAAAGGCTGAAATTCCCCTTATTTGGGGGCAAATACACAGAAATTTCCCTTATTTTGGGGCAAAATTGCAGAAATTTCACTTATTTCAGGGTAATAAGTCAGAAATTTTCTTTATTTTGGGGCTAAAAGGACAGAAATTTCCTTTGTTTTGAAAGAAAAAGACAGAAATTCTACTTATTTAGAGTCAAAAATGCAGAAATTCCTCTTATTTGGGGAAAAAATGAAGAAATTTCCCTTTTTTATGGCAAAAAGGTATGCATTCTTCTTATTTTTGGGCAAAAAGGCAGAAATTCCCCGTATTTTGGAGCAAAATTGCAGAAATTCCCCTAATTGTGGGGCAAAAAGGCAGAAATTCCCTATATGTTGGGGCAAAAAGACAGGAATTCTCCTTATTTTGGGTCAAAACTCAGAAATTCCACTTATTTTGGGGCAAAATTCCAGAAATTTCACTTATTTTGGGGCAAAATTGTAGAAATTTCACTTATTTTGGGGCAAAATTTCAGAAATTTCATTTCAGAAAAAATATAAGCAGAAATTTTCTTATTTGGAAGCAAAAAGGCAGAAATTTCTTTTATTTTGGTACAAAATGGCAGAAATTTCCCTTAATTTGGGGCAAAATTGCAGAAATTTCACTTATTTCATGGAAAAAAGGCAGAAATTTTCCTTATTTTGGGGCAAAAAAGCAGAAATTCCTTATATTTTGTGGCAAAAATGCAGAAGTTCCCTTTATTTTGAGGAAAAATGGCTGAAATTCCCCTTTTTTGGGGGCATAAAGGCATAAATTTCCCTTATTTTGTTGCAAAATTTCAGAAATTTCACTTACTTCAGGGTAATAAGTAAAAATTTTTTCTTATTTTGGAACAAAAAAGACAGAAATTCCCTTTGTTTTGGTGGAGAAAGACAGAAATTCCACTTATTTAGAGTCAAAAAGGCAGAAATTCCCCTTATTTTGGAGCAAAAATGAAGAAATTTTCCTTTTTTATGGCAAAAAGGTATGCATTCTTATTTTCGGGCAAAAAGGCAGAAATTCCCCGTATTTTGGAGCAAAATTGCAGACATTCCCCTAATTGTGGTGCAAAAAGGCATAAATTCCCTATATGTTGGGTCAAAAAGACAGAAATTCTCCTTATTTTAGGGCAAAATTCAGAAATTTAACTTATTTTGAGGCAAATTTGCAGAAATTTCATTTATTTCAGAAAAAAAGCAAAATTTTCTTATTTTGGGGCAAAAAGGCAGAAATTTCTTTTATTTTGGTACAAAATTGCAGAAATTTTTCTTAATTTGGGGCAAAAAGGCAGAAATTTCCCATATTTTGGGGCAAAAATGCAGAAATTCCCCTTATTTTGAGGTAAAAAGGCTGAAATTCCCCTTATTTGGGGTCAAAAAGCAGAAATTTCTCTTATTTTGGGGCAAAATTCCAGAAATTTCCCTTATTTTGGGGCAAAATTGCAGAAATTTCACTTATTTTGGGGCAAAATTGCAGAAAATTCACAAATTTCAGGGAAAAAAGGCAGAAATTTTCCTTATTTTTGGGCAAAAATCAGAAATTCCTAATATTTTGTGGCAAAAATGCAGAAATTCCCCTTATTTTGAGGTAAAAGGCTGATATTCCCCTTATTTGGGGGCAAAAAGGCAGAAATTTTCCTTATTTTGGGGCAAAAACGACAGAAATTCCCTTTGTTTTCGGAGAAAAAGACAGAAATTCCACATATTTAGAGGCAAAAAAGCAGAAATTTCCCTTATTTTGGAGCAAAATTGCAAAAATTTCCCTTTTTTATGGCAAAAAGGTATGCATTCTTCTTATTATCGGGCAAAAAGGCAGAAATTCCCCGTATTTTGGAGCAAAATTGCAGAAATTCCCCTAATTGTGGGGCAAAAAGGCAGAAATTCCCTATATGTTAGGGCAAAAAGACAGAAATTCTTCTTATTTTGGGGCAAAACTCAGAAATTCCACTTATTTTGGGGCAAAATTCCAGAAATTTCCATTATTTTGGGGCAAAATTGCAGAAATTTCACTTATTTTGGGGCAAAATTGCAGAAATTTCACTTATTTCAGGGAAAAAAGGCAGAAATTTTCCTTATTTTGGGGCAAAAAGGCAGAAATTCCTAATATTTTGTGGCAAAAATCCAGAAATTCCCCTTATTTTGAGGTAAAAAGGCTGAAATTCTCCTTATTTGGGGGCAAATACACAGAAATTTCCCTTATTTTGGGGCAAAATTGCAGAAATTTCACTTATTTCAGGGTAATAAGTCAGAAATTTTCTTTATTTTGGGGCTAAAAGGACAGAAATTTCCTTTGTTTTGAAAGAAAAAGACAGAAATTCTACTTATTTAGAGTCAAAAATGCAGAAATTCCTCTTATTTGGGGAAAAAATGAAGAAATTTCCCTTTTTTATGGCAAAAAGGTATGCATTCTTCTTATTTTTGGGCAAAAAGGCAGAAATTCCCCGTATTTTGGAGCAAAATTGCAGAAATTCCCCTAATTGTGGGGCAAAAAGGCAGAAATTCCCTATATGTTGGGGCAAAAAGACAGGAATTCTCCTTATTTTGGGTCAAAACTCAGAAATTCCACTTATTTTGGGGCAAAATTCCAGAAATTTCACTTATTTTGGGGCAAAATTGTAGAAATTTCACTTATTTTGGGGCAAAATTTCAGAAATTTCATTTATTTCAGAAAAAAAATAAGCAGAAATTTTCTTATTTGGAAGCAAAAAGGCAGAAATTTCTTTTATTTTGGTACAAAATGGCAGAAATTTCCCTTAATTTGGGGCAAAATTGCAGAAATTTCACTTATTTTGGGGCAAAATTGCAGAAATTTCACTTATTTCATGGAAAAAAGGCAGAAATTTTCCTTATTTTGGGGCAAAAAAGCAGAAATTCCTTATATTTTGTGGCAAAAATGCAGAAGTTCCCTTTATTTTGAGGAAAAATGGCTGAAATTCCCCTTTTTTGGGGGCATAAAGGCATAAATTTCCCTTATTTTGTTGCAAAATTGCAGAAATTTCACTTACTTCAGGGTAATAAGTAAAAATTTTTTCTTATTTTGGAACAAAAAAGACAGAAATTCCCTTTGTTTTGGGGGAGAAAGACAGAAATTCCACTTATTTAGAGTCAAAAAGGCAGAAATTCCCCTTATTTTGGAGCAAAAATGAAGAAATTTTCCTTTTTTATGGCAAAAAGGTATGCATTCTTATTTTCGGGCAAAAAGGCAGAAATTCCCCGTATTTTGGAGCAAAATTGCAGACATTCCCCTAATTGTGGTGCAAAAAGGCATAAATTCCCTACATGTTGGGTCAAAAAGACAGAAATTCTCCTTATTTTAGGGCAAAATTCAGAAATTTAACTTATTTTGAGGCAAATTTGCAGAAATTTCATTTATTTCAGAAAAAAAGCAAAATTTTCTTATTTTGGGGCAAAAAGGCAGAAATTTCCCATATTTTGGGGCAAAAATGCAGAAATTCCCCTTATTTTGAGGTAAAAAGGCTGAAATTCCCCTTATTTGGGGTCAAAAAGCAGAAATTTCCCTTATTTTGGGGCAAAATTGCAGAAATTTCACTTATTTTGGGGCAAAATTGCAGAAAATTCACAAATTTCAGGGAAAAAAGGCAGAAATTTTCCTTATTTTTGGGCAAAAATCAGAAATTCCTAATATTTTGTGGCAAAAATGCAGAAATTCCCCTTATTTTGAGGTAAAAGGCTGATATTCCCCTTATTTGGGGGCAAAAAGGCAGAAATTTTCCTTATTTTGGGGCAAAAACGACAGAAATTCCCTTTGTTTTCGGGGAAAAAGACAGAAATTCCACATATTTAGAGGCAAAAAAGCAGAAATTTCCCTTATTTTGGAGCAAAATTGCAAAAATTTCCCTTTTTTATGGCAAAAAGGTATGCATTCTTCTTATTATCGGGCAAAAAGGCAGAAATTCCCCGTATTTTGGAGCAAAATTGCAGAAATTCCCCTAATTGTGGGGCAAAAAGGCAGAAATTCCCTATATGTTAGGGCAAAAAGACAGAAATTCTTATTTTGGGGCAAAACTCAGAAATTCCACTTATTTTGGGGCAAAATTGGAGAATTTTCACTTTTTTCAGGGAAAAAAGGCAGAAATTTTCCGTATTTTGGGGCAAAAAAGCAGAAATTCCTAATATTTTGTGGCAAAAATCCAGAAATTCCCCTTATTTTGAGGTAAATAGGCTGAAATTCCTTTTATTTGGGGGCAAATACGCAGAAATTTCCCTTATTTTGGGGCAAAATTGCAGAAATTTCACTTATTTCAGGGTAATAAGTCAAAAATTTTCTTTATTTTGGGGCTAAAAGGACAGAAATTTCCTTTGTTTTGGGAGAAAAAGACAGAAATTCTACTTATTTAGAGTCAAAAATGCAGAAATTCCTCTTATTTGGGGAAAAAATGAAGAAATTTCCCTTTTTTATGGCAAAAAGGTATGCATTCTTATTATTTTTGGCAAAAAGGCAGAAATTCCCCGTATTTTGGAGCAAAATTGCAGAAATTCCCCTAATTGTGGGGCAAAAAGGCAGAAATTTCCTATATGTTGGGGCAAAAAGACAGAAATTCTCCTTATTTTGGGTCAAAACTCAGAAATTCCACTTATTTTGGGGCAAAATTCCAGAAATTTCACTTATTTTGGGGCAAAATTGTAGAAATTTCACTTATTTTGGGGCAAAATTGTAGAAATTTCACTTATTTTGGGGCAAAATTTCCGAAATTTCATTTATTTCAGAAAAAAAAATAAGCAGAAATTTTCTTATTTGGAAGCAAAAAGGCAGAAATTTCTTTTATTTTGGTACAAAATTGCAGAAATTTTCCTTAATTTGGGGCAAAATTGCAGAAATTTCACTTATTTTGGGGCAAAATTGCAGAAATTTCACTTATTTCAGGGAAAAAAGGCAGAAATTTTCCTTAATTTGGGGGCAAAAAGGCAGAAATTTCTTATATTTTGTGGCAAAAATGCAGAAGTTCCCTTTATTTTGAGGTAAAATGCCTGAAATTCCCCTTATTTGGGGTCAAAAAGGCAGAAATTTCCCTTATTTTGTTGCAAAATTGCAGAAATTTCACTTACTTCAGGGTAATAAGTAAGAATTTTTTCTTATTTTGGAACAAAAAAGACAGAAATTCCCTTTGTTTTGGGGGAGAAAGACAGAAATTCCACTTATTTAGAGTCAAAAACGCAGAAATTCCCCTTATTTTGGAGCAAAAATGAAGAAATTTCCCTTTTTAATGGCAAAAAGTTATGCATTCTTCTTATTTTCGGGCAAAAAGGCAGAAATTCCCCGTATTTTGGAGCAAAATTGCAGACATTCCACTAATTGTGGTGCAAAAAGGCAGAAATTCCCTATATGTTAGGTCAAAAAGACAGAAATTCTCCTTATTTTAGGGCAAAATTCAGAAATTTAACTTATTTTGAGGCAAAATTGCAGAAATTTCATTTATTTCAGAAAAAAAGCAAAATTTTCTTATTTTGGGGCAAAAAGGCAGAAATCTCTTTTATTTTGGTACCAAATTGCAGAAATTTTTCTTAATTTGGGGCAAAAAGGCAGAAATTTCCCATATTTTGGGGCAAAAATGCAGAAATTCCCCTTATTTTGAGGTAAAAAGGCTGAAATTCCCCTTATTTGGGGTCAAAATGCAGAAATTTCTATTATTTTGGGGCAAAATTCCAGAAATTTCCCTTATTTTGGGGCAAAATTGCAGAAATTTCACTTATTTTGGGGCAAAATTGCAGAAAATTCACTTATTTCAGGGAAAAAAGGCAGAAATTTTCCTTATTTTTGGGCAAAAAACAGAAATTCCTAATATTCTGTGGCAAAAATGCAGAAATTCCCCTTATTTTGAGGTAAAAAGGCTGATATTCCCCTTATTTGGGGGCAAAAAGGCAGAAATTTTCCTTATTTTGGGGCAAAAACGACAGAAATTCCCTTTGTTTTCGGGGAAAAAGACAGAAATTCCACATATTTAGAGGCAAAAAAGCAGAAATTTCCCTTATTTTGGAGCAAAATTGCAAAAATTTCCCTTTTTTGTGGCAAAAAGGTATGCATTCTTCTTATTATCGGGCAAAAATCCAGAAATTCCCCTTATTTTGAGGTAAAAAGGCTGAAATTCCCCTTATTTGGGGGCAAATACGCAGAAATTTCCCTTATTTTGGGGCAAAATTGCAGAAATTTCACTTATTTCAGGGTAATAAGTCAGAAATTTTCTTTATTTTGGGGCTAAAAGGGCAGAAATTTCCTTAGTTTTGGGAGAAAAAGACAGAAATTCTACTTATTTAGAGTCAAAAATGCAGAAATTCCTCTTACTTGGGGAAAAAATGAAGAAATTTCCCTTTTTTATGGCAAAAAGGTATGCATTCTTCTTATTTTTGAGCAAAAAGGCAGAAATTCCCCGTATTTTGGAGCAAAATTGCAGAAATTCCACTAATTGTGGGGCAAAAAGGCAGAAATTCCCTATATATTGGGGCAAAAAGACAGAAATTCTCCTTATTTTGGGTCAAAACTCAGAAATTCCACTTATTTTGGGGCAAAATTCCAGAAATTTCACTTATTTTGGGGCAAAATTGTAGAAATTTCACTTATTTTGGGGCAAAATTTCAGAAATTTCATTTATTTCAGAAAAAAAATAAGCAGAAATTTTCTTATTTGGAAGCAAAAAGGCAGAAATTTCTTTTATTTTGGTACAAAATGGCAGAAATTTCCCTTAATTTGGGGCAAAATTGCAGAAATTTCACTTATTTTGGGGCAAAATTGCAGAAATTTCACTTATTTCAGGGAAAAAAGGCAGAAATTTTCCTTATTTGGGGCAAAAAAGCAGAAATTCCTTATATTTTGTGGCAAAAATGCAGAAGTTCCCTTTATTTTGAGGAAAAATGGCTGAAATTCCCATTATTTGGGGGCATAAAGGCAGAAATTTCCCTTATTTTGTTGCAAAATTGCAGAAATTTCACTTACTTCAGGGTAATAAGTAAAAATTTTTTCTTATATTGGAACAAAAAAGACAGAAATCCCCTTTGTTTTGGGGGAGAAAGACAGAAATTCCACTTATTTAGAGTCAAAAACGCAAAAATTCCCCTTATTTTGGAGCAAAAATGAAGAAATTTTCCTTTTTTATGGCAAAAAGGTATGCATTCTTATTTTCGGGCAAAAAGGCAGAAATTCCCCGTATTTGGGAGCAAAATTGCAGACATTCCCCTAATTGTGGTGCAAAAAGGCATAAATTCCCTATAAGTTGGGTCAAAAAGACAGAAATTCTCCTTATTTTAGGGCAAAATTCAGAAATTTAACTTATTTTGAGGCAAAATTGCAGAAATTTCATTTATTTCAGAAAAAAAGCAAAATTTTCTTATTTTGGGGCAAAAAGGCAAAAATTTCTTTTATTTTGGTACAAAATTGCAGAAATTTTTCTTAATTTGGGGCAAAAAGGCAGAAATTTCCCATATTTTGGGGCAAAAATGCAGAAATTCCCCTTATTTTGAGGTAAAAAGGCTGAAATTCCCCTTATTTGGGGTCAAAAAGCAGAAATTTCTCTCATTTTGGGGCAAAATTCCAGAAATTTCCCTTATTTTGGGGCAAAATTGCAGAAATTTCACTTATTTTGGGGCAAAATTGCAGAAAATTCACTTATTTCAGGGAAAAAAGGCAGAAATTTTCCTTATTTTTGGGCAAAAAACAGAAATTCCTAATATTCTGTGGCAAAAATGCAGAAATTCCCCTTATTTTGAGGTAAAAAGGCTGATATTCCCCTTATTTGGGGGCAAAAAGGCAGAAATTTTCTTTATTTTGGGGCAAAAACGACAGAAATTCCCTTTGTTTTCGGGAAAAAAGACAGAAATTCCACATATTTAGAGGCAAAAAAGCAGAAATTTCCCTTATTTTGGAGCAAAATTGCAAAAATTTCTTTTTTTTATGGCAAAAAGGTATGCATTCTTCTTATTATCGGGCAAAAAGGCAGAAATTCCCCGTATTTTGGAGCAAAATTGCAGAAATTCCCCTAATTGTGGGGCAAAAAGGCAGAAATTCCCTATATGTTAGGGCAAAAAGACAGAAATTCTCCTTATTGTGGGTCAAAACTCAGAAATGCCACTTAATTTTTGGCATAATTCCGGAAATTTCACTTATTTTGGGGCAAAATTTCAGAAATTTCACTTATTTCAGAAAAAAAAGCAGAAATTTTCTTATTTGGAAGCAAAAAGGCAGAAATTTCTTTTATTTTGGTACAAAATTGCAGAAATTTTTCTTAATTTGGGGCAAAATTGCAGAAATTTCCCTTATTTTGGGGCAAAATTGCAGAAATTTCACTTATTTCAGGGAAAAAAGGCAGAAATTTTCCTTATTTTGGGGCAAAAAGGCAGAAATTTCTTATATTTTGTGGCAAAAATGCAGAAGTTCCCTTTATTTTGAGGTAAAATGGCTGAAATTCCCCTTATTTGGGGGCAAAAAGGCAGAAATTTCCCTTATTTTTTTGCAAAATTGCAGAAATTTCACTTACTTCAGGGTAATAAGTAAGAATTTTTTTCTTATTTTGGAACAAAAAAGACAGAAATTCCCTTTGTTTTGGGGGAGAAAGACAGAAATTCCACTTATTTAGAGTCAAAAATGCAGAAATTCCCCTTATTTTGTAGCAAAAATGAAGAAATTTCTCTTTTTAATTGCAAAAAGTTATGCATTCTTCTTATTTTCGGGCAAAAAGGCAGAAATTCCCCGTATTTTGGAGCAAAATTGCAGACATTTCACTAATTGTGGTGCAAAAAGGCAGAAATTCCCTATATGTTAGGTCAAAAAGACAGAAATTCTCCTTATTTTAGGGCAAAATTCAGAAATTTAACTTATTTTGAGGTAAAATATCAGAAATTTCATTTATTTCAGAAAAAAAGCAAAATTTTCTTATTTTGGGGCAAAAAGGCAGAAATTTCTTTTATTTTGGTACAAAATTGCAGAAATTTTTCTTAATTTGGGGCAAAAAGGCAGAAATTTCCCATATTTTGGGGCAAAAATGCAGAAATTCCCCTTATTTTGAGGTAAAAAGGCTGAAATTCCCCTTATTTGGGGTCAAAATGCAGAAATTTCTATTATTTTGGGGCAAAATTCCAGAAATTTCCCTTATTTAGGGGCAAAATTGCAGAAATTTCACTTATTTTGGGGCAAAATTGCAGAAAATTCACTTATTTCAGGGAAAAAAGGCAGAAATTTTCCTTATTTTTGGGCAAAAAAACAGAAATTCCTAATATTTTGTGGCAAAAATGCAGAAATTCCCCTTATTTTGAGGTAAAAAGGCTGATATTCCCCTTATTTGGGGGAAAAAAGGCAGAAATTTTCCTTATTTTGGGGCAAAAACGACAGAAATTCCCTTTGTTTTCGGGGAAAAAGACAGAAATTCCACATATTTAGAGGCAAAAAAGCAGAAATTTCCCTTATTTTGGAGCAAAATTGCAAAAATTTCCCTTTTTTATGGCAAAAAGGTATGCATTCTTCTTATTATCGGGCAAAAATGCAGAAATTCCCCGTATTTTGGAGCAAAATTGCAGAAATTCCCCTAATTGTGGGGCAAAAAGGCAGAAATTCCCTATATGTTAGGGCAAAAAGACAGAAATTCTTATTTTGGGGCAAAACTCAGAAATTCCACTTATTTTGGGGCAAAATTCCAGAAATTTCCATTATTTTGGGGCAAAATTGCAGAAATTTCACTTATTTTGGGGCAAAATTGCAGAAATTTCACCTATTTCAGTGAAAAAAGGCAGAAATTTTCTTTATTTTGGGGCAAAAAGGCAGAAATTCCTAATATTTTGTGGCAAAAATCCAGAAATTCCCCTTATTTTGAGGTAAATAGGCTGAAATTCCCCTTATTTGGGGGCAAATACGCAGAAATTTCCCTTATTTTGTGGCAAAATTGCAGATATTTCACTTATTTCAGGGTAATAAGTCAGAAATTTTCTTTATTTTGGGGCTAAAAGGACAGAAATTTCCTTTGTTTTGAAAGAAAAAGACAGAAATTCTACTTATTTAGAGTCAAAAATGCAGAAATTCCTCTTATTTGGGGAAAAAATGAAGAAATTTCCCTTTTTTATGGCAAAAAGGTATGCATTCTTATTATTTTTGGGCAAAAAGGCAGAAATTCCCCGTATTTTGGAGCAAAATTGCAGAAATTTCCCTAATTGTGGGGCAAAAAGGCAGAAATTCCCTATATGTTGGGGCAAAAAGACAGGAATTCTCCTTATTTTGGGTCAAAACTCAGAAATTCCACTTATTTTGGGGCAAAATTGCAGAAATTTCACTTATTTCATGGAAAAAAGGCAGAAATTTTCCTTATTTTGGGGCAAAAAAGCAGAAATTCCTTATATTTTGTGGCAAAAATGCAGAAGTTCCCTTTATTTTGAGGAAAAATGGCTGAAATTCCCCTTTTTTGGGGGCATAAAGGCATAAATTTCCCTTATTTTGTTGCAAAATTGCAGAAATTTCACTTAATTCAGGGTAATAAGTAAAAATTTTTTCTTATTTTGAAACAAACAAGACAGAAATTCCCTTTGTTTTGGGGGAGAAAGACAGAAATTCCACTTATTTAGAGTCAAAAAGGCAGAAATTCCCCTTATTTTGGAGCAAAAATGAAGAAATTTTCCTTTTTTATGGCAAAAAGGTATGCATTCTTATTTTCGGGCAAAAAGGCAGAAATTCCCCGTATTTTGGAGCAAAATTGCAGACATTCCCCTTATTGTGGTGCAAAAAGGCATAAATTCCCTATATGTTGGGTCAAAAAGACAGAAATTCTCCTTATTTTAGGGCAAAATTCAGAAATTTAACTTATTTTGAGGCAAATTTGCAGAAATTTAATTTATTTCAGAAAAAAAGCAAAATTTTCTTATTTTGGGGCAAAAAGGCAGAAATTTCTTTATTTTGGTACAAAATTGCAGAAATTTTTCTTAATTTGGGGCAAAAAGGCAGAAATTTCCCATATTTTGGGGCAAAAATGCAGAAATTCCCCTTATTTTGAGGTAAAAAGGCTGAAATTCCCCTTATTTGGGGTCAAAAAGCAGAAATTTCTCTTATTTTGGGGCAAAATTCCAGAAATTTCCCTTATTTTGGGGCAAAATTGCAGAAATTTCACTTATTTTGGGGCAAAATTGCAGAAAATTCACAAATTTCAGGGAAAAAAGGCAGAAATTTTCCTTATTTTTGGGCAAAAATCAGAAATTCCTAATATTTTGTGGCAAAAATGCAGAAATTCCCCTTATTTTGAGGTAAAAGGCTGATATTCCCCTTATTTGGGGGCAAAAAGGCAGAAATTTTCCTTATTTTGGGGCAAAAACGACAGAAATTCCCTTTGTTTTCAGGGAAAAAGACAGAAATTCCACATATTTAGAGGCAAAAAAGCAGAAATTTCCCTTATTTTGGAGCAAAATTGCAAAAATTTCCCTTTTTTATGGCAAAAAGTTATGCATTCTTCTTATTATCGGGCAAAAAGGCAGAAATTCCCCGTATTTTGGAGCAAAATTGCAGAAATTCCCCTAATTGTGGGGCAAAAAGGCAGAAATTCCCTATATGTTAAGGCAAAATACAGAAATTCTTATTTTGGGGCAAAACTCAGAAATTCCACTTATTTTGGGGCAAAATTGCAGAAATTTCACTTATTTCAGGGAAAAAAGGCAGAAATTTTCCGTATTTTGGGGCAAAAAAGCAGAAATTCCTAATATTTTGTGGCAAAAATCCAGAAATTCCCCTTATTTTGAGGTAAATAGGCTGAAATTCCTTTTATTTGGGGGCAAATACGCAGAAATTTCCCTTATATTGGGGCAAAATTGCAGAAATTTCACTTATTTCAGGGTAATAAGTCAAAAATTTTCTTTATTTTGGGGCTAAAAGGACAGAAATTTCTTTTGTTTTGGGAGAAAAAGACAGAAATTCTACTTATTTAGAGTCAAAAATGCAGAAATTCCTCTTATTTGGGGAAAAAATGAAGAAATTTCCCTTTTTTATGGCAAAAAGGTATGCATTCTTATTATTTTTGGCAAAAAGGCAGAAATTCCCTGTATTTTGGAGCAAAATTGCAGAAATTCCCCTAATTGTGGGGCAAAAAGGCAGAAATTCCCTATATGTTGGGGCAAAAAGACAGAAATTCTCCTTATTTTGGGTCAAAACTCAGAAATTCCACTTATTTTGGGGCAAAATTCCAGAAATTTCACCTATTTTGGGGCAAAATTGTAGAAATTTCACTTATTTTGGGGCAAAATTTCAGAAATTTCATTTATTTCAAAAAAAAATAAGCAGAAATTTTCTTATTTGGAAGCAAAAATGCAGAAATTTCTTTTATTTTGGTACAAAATGGCAGAAATCTCCCTTAATTTGGGGCAAAATTGCAGAAATTTCACGTATTTTGTGGCAAAAATGCAGAAGTTCCCTTTATTTTGAGGTAAAATGGCTGAAATTCCCCTTATTTGGGGGCAAAAAGGCAAAAATTTCCCTTATTTTGTTGCAAAATTGCAGAAATTTCACTGACTTCAGGGTAATAAGTAAGAATTTTTTCTTATTTTGGAACAAAAAAGACAGAAATTCCCTTTGTTTTTGGGGAGAAAGACAGAAATTCCACTTATTTAGAGTCATAAACGCAGAAAATTCCCTTAATTTGGGGCAAAATTGCAGAAATTTCACTTATTTTGGGGCAAAATTGCAGAAATTTCACTTATTTCATGGAAAAAAGGCAGAAATTTTCCTTATTTTGGGGCAAAAAAGCAGAAATTCCTTATATTTTGTTTCAAAAATGCAGAAGTTCCCTTTATTTTGAGGAAAAATGGCTGAAATTCCCCTTTTTTGGGGGCATAAAGGCAGAAATTTCCCTTATTTTGTTGCAAAATTGCAGAAATTTCACTTACTTCAGGGTAATAAGTAAAATTTTTTTCTTATTTTGGAACAAAAAAGACAGAAATTCCCTTTGTTTTGGGGGAGAAAGACAGAAATTCCACATATTTAGAGTCAAAAATGCAGAAATTCCCCTTATTTTGGAGCAAAAATGAATAAATTTTCCTTTTTTATGGCAAAAAGGTATGCATTCTTATTTTCGGGCAAAAAGGCAGAAATTCCCCGTATTTTGGAGCAAAATTGCAGACATTCCCCTAATTGTGGTGCAAAAAGGCATAAATTCCCTATATGTTGGGTCAAAAAGACAGAAATTCTCCTTATTTTAGGGCAAAATTCAGAAATTTAACTTATTTTGAGGCAAAATTGCAGAAATTTCATTTATTTCAGAAAAAAACCAAATTTTCTTATTTTGGGGCAAAAAGGCAGAAATTTCTTTTATTTTGGTACAAAATTGCAGAAATTTTTCTTAATTTGGGGCAAAAAGGCAGAAATTTCCCATATTTTGGGGCAAAAATGCAGAAATTCCCCTTATTTTGAGGTAAAAAGGCTGAAATTCCCCTTATTTGGGGTCAAAAAGCAGAAATTTCTCTCATTTTGGGGCAAAATTCCAGAAATTTCCCTTATTTTGGGGCAAAATTGCAGAAATTTCACTTATTTTGGGGCAAAATTGCAGAAAATTCACTTATTTCAGGGAAAAAAGGCAGAAATTTTCCTTATTTTTGGGCAAAAATCAGAAATTCCTAATATTTTGTGGCAAAAATGCAGAAATTCCCCTTATTTTGAGGTAAAAGGCTGATATTCCCCTTATTTGGGGGCAAAAAGGCAGAAATTTTCCTTATTTTGGGGCAAAAACGACAGAAATTCCCTTTGTTTTCGGGGAAAAAGACAGAAATTCCACATATTTAGAGGCAAAAAAGCAGAAATTCCCCTTATTTTGGAGCAAAATTGCAAAAATTTCCCTTTTTTATGGCAAAAAGGTATGCATTCTTCTTATTATCGGGCAAAAAGGCAGAAATTCCCCGTATTTTGGAGCAAAATTGCAGAAATTCCCCTAATTGTGGGGCAAAAAGGCAGAAATTCCCTATATGTTAGGGCAAAAAGACAGAAATTCTTATTTTGGGGCAAAACTCAGAAATTCCACTTATTTTGGGGCAAAATTGCAGAAATTTCACTTATTTCAGGGAAAAAAGGCAGAAATTTTCCATATTTTGGGGCAAAAAAGCAGAAATTCCTAATATTTTGTGGCAAAAATCCAGAAATTCCCCTTATTTTGAGGTAAATAGGCTGAAATTCCTTTTATTTGGGGGCAAATACGCAGAAATTTCCCTTATTTTGGGGCAAAATTGCAGAAATTTCACTTATTTCAGGGTAATAAGTCGAAAATTTTCATTATTTTGGGGCTAAAAGGACAGAAATTTCCTTTGTTTTGGGAGAAAAAGACAGAAATTCTACTTATTTAGAGTCAAAAATGCAGAAATTCCTCTTATTTGGGGAAAAAATGAAGAAATTTCCCTTTTTTATGGCAAAAAGGTATGCATTCTTATTATTTTTGGCACAAAGGCAGAAATTCCCCGTATTTTGGAGCAAACTTGCAGAAATTCCCCTAATTGTGGGGCAAAAAGGCAGAAATTCCCTATATGTTGGGGCAAAAAGACAGAAATTCTCCTTATTTTGGGTCAAAACTCAGAAATTCCACTTATTTTGGGGCAAAATTCCAGAAATTTCACTTATTTTGGGGCAAAATTGTAGAAATTTCACTTATTTTGGGGCAAAATTTCAGAAATTTCATTTATTTCAGAAAAAAATAAGCAGAAATTTTCTTATTTGGAAGCAAAAAGGCAGAAATTTCTTTTATTTTGGTACAAAATGGCAGAAATTTCCCTTAATTTGGGGCAAAATTGCAGAAATTTCACTTATTTTGGGGCAAAAAGGCAGAAATTCCTTATATTTTGTTGCAAAAATGCAGAAGTTCCCTTTATTTTGAGGTAAAATGGCTGAAATTCCCCTTATTTGGGGGCAAAAAGGCAGAAATTTCCCTTATTTTGTTGCAAAATTGCAGAAATTTCACTGACTTCAGGGTAATAAGTAAGAATTTTTTCTTATTTTGGAACAAAAAAGACAGAAATTCCCTTTGTTTTTGGGGAGAAAGACAGAAATTCCACTTATTTAGAGTCAAAAACGCAGAAATTCCCCTTATTTTGGAGCAAAAATGAAGAAATTTCCCTTTTTAATGGCAAAAAGTTATGCATTCTTCTTATTTTCGGGCAAAAAGGCAGAAATTCCCCGTATTTTGGAGCAAAATTGCAGACATTCCCCTAATTGTGGTGCAAAAAGGCAGAAATTCCCTATATGTTGGGTCAAAAAGACAGAAATTCTCCTTATTTTAGGGCAAAATTCAGAAATTTAACTTATTTTGAGGCAAAATTGCAGAAATTTCATTTATTTCAGAAAAAAAGTAAAATTTTCTTATTTTGGGGCAAAAAGGCAGAAATTTCTTTTAATTTGATACAAAATTGCAGAAATTTTTCTTAATTTGGGGCAAAAAGGCAGAAATTTCCCATATTTGGGGGCAAAAATGCAGAAATTCCCCTTATTTTGAGGTAAAAAGGCTGAAATTCCCATTATTTGGGGTCAAAAAGCAGAAATTTGTCTTATTTTGGGGCAAAATTGCAGAAATTTCACTTATTTTGGGGCAAAATTGCAGAAAATTCACAAATTTCAGGGAAAAAAGGCAGAAATTTTCCTTATTTTTGGGCAAAAATCATTAATTCCTAATATTTTGTGGCAAAAATGCAGAAATTCCCCTTATTTTGAGGTAAAAAGGCTGATATTCCCCTTATTTGGGGGCAAAAAGGCAGAAATTTTCCTTATTTTGGGGCAAGAACGACAGAAATTCCCTTTGTTTTCGGGGAAAAAAACAGAAATTCCACATATTTAGAGGCAATAAAGCAGAAATTTCCCTTATTTTGGAGCAAAATTGCAAAAATTTCCCTTTTTTATGGCAAAAAGGTATGCATTCTTCTTATTATCGTGCAAAAAGGAAGAAATTCCCCGTATTTTGGAGCAAAATTGCAGAAATTCCCCTAATTCTGGGGCAAAAAGGCAGAAATTCCCTATATGTTAGGGCAAAAAGACAGAAATTCTCCTTATTTTGGGGCAAAACTCAGAAATTCCACTTATTTTAAGGCAAAATTCCAGAAATTTCCCTTATTTTGGGGCAAAATTGCAGAAATTTCACTTATTTTGGGGCAAAATTGCAGAAATGTCACTTATTTAAGGGAAAAAAAGCAGAAATTTTCCTTATTTTGGGGCAAAAATGCAGAAATTCTTAATATTTTGTGGTAAAAATGCAGAAATTCTCCTTATTTTGAGGTAAAAAGGCTGAAATCCCCCTTATTTGGGGGCAAAAAGGCAGAAATTTCCCTTATTTGGGGCAAAATTCCAGAAATTTCTCTTATTTCATGGTAATAAGTCAGAAATTTTCCTTATTTTGGGCAAAAAAGACAGAAATTCCATTTGTTTTGGGGGAAAAATACATAAATTCCACTTATTTAGAGACAAAAAAGCAGAAATTCCCCTTATTTTAGTGCAAAATTGCATAAATTTCACTTACTTCAGAGTAATAAGTCAGAAATTTTCCTTATTTTTGGGCAAAAAAGACAGAAATTACCTTTGTTTTGGGGGAAAAAGACAGAAATTCCACTTATTTAGAGGCAGAAAAGCAAAAATTCTCCTTATTTTGGAGCATAAATGAAGAAATTTCCCTTTTTTATGGCAAAAAGTTATGCATTCTACTTATTTTCGCGCAAAAAGGAAGAAATTACCCGTATTTTGGAGCAAAATTGCAGAAATTCCTCTAATTGTGGGGCAAAAAGGCAGAAATTCCCTATATGTTGGGGCAAAAAGACAGAAATTCTCCTTATTTTTGGTCAAAACTCAGAAATTCCACTTATTTTGGGGCAAAATTTCAGATATTTCACTTATTTTGGGGCAAAATTGCAGAAATTTCACTTATTTTGGGGCAAAATTGCAGAAATTTAACTTATTTCAGGGTAATAAGTCAGAAATTTTCCTTATTTTGGGGCAAAAAGACAGAAATTCTATTTGTATTGGGGGACCAAGACAGAAATTCCACATATTTTGAGGCATAAAAGCAGAAATTCCCCTTATTTTGGAGATAAAATGAAGAAATTTTCCTTTTTTATGGCAAAAAGGTATGCATTCTTCTTATTTTCGGGCAAAAATCAGAAATTCCCTGTATTTTGGAGCAAAATTGCAGAAATTTCATTTATTTCAGAAAAATAACAAAATTTGCTTATTTTGGGGCAAAAAGGCAGAAATTTCTTTTATTTTGGTACAAAATTGCAGATATTTTTCTTAATTTGGGGCAAAAAGGCAGAAATTTCCCATATTTTGGGGCAAAAATGCAGAAATTCCCCTTATTTTGAGGTAAAAAGGCTGAAATTCCCCTTATTTGGGGTCAAAAAGCAGAAATTTCTCTCATTTTGGGGTAAATTCCAGAAATTTCCCTTATTTTGGGGCAAAATTGCAGAAAATTCACTTATTTTGGGGCAAAATTGCAGAAAATTCACTTATTTCAGGGAAAAAAGGCAGAAATTTTCCTTATTTTTGGGCAAAAAAACAGAAATTCCTAATATTTTGTGGCAAAAATGCAGAAATTCCCCTTATTTTGAGGTAAAAAGGCTGATATTCCCCTTATTTGGGGGCAAAAATGCAGAAATTTTCCTTATTTTGGGGCAAAAACGACAGAAATTCCCTTTGTTTTCGGGGAAAAAGACAGAAATTCCACATATTTAGAGGCAAAAAAGCAGAAATTTCCCTTATTTTGGAGCAAAATTGCGAAAATTTCCCTTTTTTATGGCAAAAAGGTATGCATTCTTCTTATTATCGGGCAAAAAGGCAGAAATTCCCCGTATTTTGGAGCAAAATTGCAGAAATTCCCCTAATTCTGGGGCAAAAAGGCAGAAATTCCCTATATGTTAAGGCAAAAAGACAGAAATTCTTTTTATTTTGGGGCAAAACTCAGAAATTCCACTTATTTTGGGGCAAAATTTCAGATATTTCCCTTATTTTGGGGCAAAATTGCAGAAATTTCACTTATTTTGGGGCAAAATTGCAGAAATTTAACTTATTTCAGGGTAATAAGTCAGAAATTTTCCTTATTTTGGGGCAAAAAGACAGAAATTCTATTTGTATTGGGGGACAAAGACAGAAATTCCACATATTTTGAGGCATAAAAGCGAAAATTCCCCTTATTTTGGAGCAAAAATGAAGAAATTTTCCTTTTTTATGGCAAAAAGGAATGCATTCTTCTTATTTTCGGGCAAAAAGGCAGAAATTCCCCGTATTTTGGAGCAAAATTGCAGAAATTGCCCTAATTGTGGGGCAAAAAGTCAGAAATTCCCTATATGTTGAGGAAAACGACAGAAATTCTTCTTATTTTGGATCAAAACTCAGAAATTCCAATTATTTTGAGGCAAAATTCCAGAAATTTCACTTATTTTGGGGCAAAATTGTAGAAATTTCACTTATTTTGGGGAAAAATTTCAGAAATTTCACTTATTTCAGAAAAAAATCAGAAATTTTCTAATTTTGAAGCAAAAAGGCAGAAATTTCTTTTATTTTGGTACAAAATTGCAGAAATTTCCTTTATTTTGGGGCAAAATTGCAGAAATTTCACTTATTTTGGGGCAAAATTTCAGAAATTTCACTTATTTCAGGAAATAAAGGCAGAAATTTTCCTTATTTTGGGGCAAAAATGCAGAAATTCCTAATATTTTGTGGCAAAAATGCAGAAATGCCCCTTATTTTGAGTTAAAAAGGCTGAAATTCCCCTTATTTCGGGGCAAAAAGGCAGAAATTTCTTTTTTTGGGGGAAAAATTGTAGAAATTTCACTTACTTCAAGGTAATAAGTCAGAAATTTTCCTTATTTTGGAACAAAAAAGACAGAAATTCCCTTTGTTTTGGGGGAAAAATACAGAAATTCCACTTATTTAGAGTCAAAAAGGCAGAAATTCCCCTTATTTTGGAGCAAAAATGAAGAAATTTTTCTTTTTTATGGCAAAAAGGTATGCATTCTTATTTTCGGGCAAAAAGGCAGAAATTCCCCGTATTTTGGAGCAAAATTGCAGACATTCCCCTAATTGTGGTGCAAAAAGGCCAAAATTCCCTATATGTTGGGGCAAAAAGACAGAAATTCTCCTTATTTTAGGGCAAAATTCAGAAATTTAACTTATTTTGAGGCAAAATTGCAGAAATTTCATTTATTTCAGAAAAATAGCAAAATTTTCTTATTTTGGGGCAAAAAGGCAGAAATTTCTTTTATTTTGGTACAAAATTGCAGAAATTTTTCTTAATTTGGGGCAAAAAGGCAGAAATTTCCCATATTTTGGGGCAAAAATGCAGAAATTCCCCTTATTTTGAGGTAAAAAGGCTGAAATTCCCCTTATTTGGGGTCAAAAAGCAGATATTTCTCTCATTTCGGGGCAAAATTCCAGAAATTTCCCTTATTTTGGGGCAAAATTGCAGAAAATTCACTTATTTTGGGGCAAAATTGCAGAAAATTCACTTATTTCAGGGAAAAAAGGCAGAAATTTTCCTTATTTTTGGGCAAAAAAACAGAAATTCCTAATATTTTGTGGCAAAAATGCAGAAATTCCCCTTATTTTGAGGTAAAAAGGCTGATATTCCCCTTATTTGGGGGCAAAAAGGCAGAAATTTTCCTTATTTTGGGGCAAAAAAGAGAGAAATTCCCTTTGTTTTCGAGGAAAAAGACAGAAATTCCACATATTTAGAGGCAAAAAAGCAGAAATTTCCCTTATTTTGGAGCAAAATTGCAAAAATTTCCCTTTTTTATGGCAAAAAGGTATGCATTCTTCTTATTATCGGGCAAAAAGGCAGAAATTCCCCGAATTTTGGAGCAAAATTGCAGAAATTCCCCTAATTCTGGGGCAAAAAGGCAGAAATTCCCTATATGTTAGGGCAAAAAGACAGAAATTCTCCTTATTTTGGGGCAAAACTCAGAAATTCCACTTATTTTAAGGCAAAATTCCAGAAATTTCCCTTATTTTGGGGCAAAATTGCAGAAATTTCACTTATTTTGGGGCAAAATTGCAGAAATGTCACTTATTTAAGGGAAAAAAAGCAGAAATTTTCCTTATTTTGGGGCAAAAATGCAGAAATTCCTAATATTTTGTGGTAAAAATGCAGAAATTCCCCTTATTTTGAGGTAAAAAGGCTGAAATCCCCCTTATTTGGGGGCAAAAAGGCAGAAATTTCCCTTATTTTGGGCAAAATTTCAGAAATTTCTCTTATTTCATGGTAATAAGTCAGAAATTTTCCTTATTTTGGGCAAAAAAGACAGAAATTCCCTTTGTTTTGGGGGGAAAATACATAAATTCCACTTATTTAGAGACAAAAAAGCAGAAATTCCCCTTATTTTGGCGCAAAATTGCATAAATTTCACTTACTTCAGGGTAATAAGTCAGAAATTTTCCTTATTTATGGGCAAAAAAGACAGAAATTACCTTTGTTTTGGGGGAAAAAGACAGAAATTCCACTTATTTAGAGGCAGAAAAGCAAAAATTCCCCTTATTTTGGAGCATAAATGAAGAAATTTCCCTTTTTTATGGCAAAAAGTTATGCATTCTACTTATTTTCGCGCAAAAAGGAAGAAATTACCCGTATTTTGGAGCAAAATTGCAGAAATTCCTCTAATTGTGGGGCAAAAAGGCAGAAATTCCCTATATGTGGGGCAAAAAGACAAAAATTCTCCTTATTTTTGGTCAAAACTCAGAAATTCCACTTATTTTGGGGCAAAATTTCAGATATTTCACTTATTTTGGGGCAAAATTGCAGAAATTTCACTTATTTTGAGGCAAAATTGCAGAAATTCTATTTGTATTGGGGGACAAAGAAAGAAATTCCACATATTTTGAGGCATAAAAGCAGAAATTCCCCTTATTTTGGAGCAAAAATGAAGAAATTTTCCTTTTTTATGGCAAAAAGGTATGCATTCTTCTTATTTTCGAGCAAAAAGTCAGAAATTCCCTGTATTTTGGAGCAAAATTGCAGAAATTTCATTTATTTCAGAAAAAATAGCAAAATTTTCTTATTTTGGGGCAAAAAGGCAGAAATTTCTTTTATTTTGGTACAAAATTGCAGAAATTTTTCTTATTTTGGAGCAAAAATGCAGAAATTTCCCATATTTTGGGGCAAAAATGCAGAAATTCTTCGTATTTTGAGGAAAAAGTCTGAAATTCTCCTTATTTGGGGGCAAAAAGGCAGAAATTTCCCTTATTTTGGGGCAAAATTGCAGAAATTTCACTTATTTCAGGGTAATAAGTCAGAAATTTTCCTTATTTGGGCAAAAAACACAGAAATTCCCTTTGTTTTGTGGGGAAAACACAGAAATTCCACTTTTTTAGAGGCAAAAAAGCAGAAATTTCTTTTATTTTTTAGCAAAAATGAAGAAATTTCCCTTTTTTGTGGCAAAAGGTATACATTCCCCTTATTTTCCGGCTAAAAAGCAGATTTTTCCCGTATTTTGGAGCAAAATTGCAGAAATTCCCCTAATTGTGGGGCAAAAAGGCAGAAATTCCCTATATGTTACTGCAAAAAGACAGAAATTCTCCTTGTTTTGGGGAAAAACTCAATAATTCCAATTATTTTGGGGCAAAATTCCAGAAATTTCCCTTATTTTGGGGAAAATTGTAGAAATTTCACTTATTTTGGGGCAAAATTCCAGAAATTTCACTTACTTATATGAAAAAAATCAGAAATTATTTTATTTTGGGGCAAAAAGGCAGAAATTTCTTATATTTTGGTAAAAAATTTCAGAAATTTTTTTTTATTTTGGGGCAAAAAGGCAGAAATTTCCCATATTTTAGGGCAAAAATGCAGAAATTCCCCTTTTTTTGAGGTAAAAAGGATGAAATTCCCATATTTGGGGGCAAAAAGGCAGACATTTCCCTTATTTTGGGGCAAAATTGCAGAAATTTCACATATTTCAGGGAAAAAAGGCAGAAATTTTCCTTATTTTGGGGCAAAATTGCAGAAATTTCACTTATTTTGGGGGAAAATTGGAGAAATTTCACTTATGTCAGGGTAATAAGTCAAAATTTTTTTTTATTTTGGGGCAAAAAAGACAGAAATTCCCTTTGTTTTGGGGGAAAAAGACAGAAATTCCACTTATTTAGAGGCAAAAATCAGAAATTCCCCTTATTTTTGAGCAAAAATGAAGAAATTTCTTTTTTTTATGGCAAAAAGGTATGCATTCTTCTTATTTTCAGGCAAAAACCAGAAATTTCCTGTATTTTGGAGCAAAATTGCAGAAATTCCTCTAATTGTGAGGCAAAAAGGCAGAAATTCCCTATATTTTGGGACATAAAGACAGAAATTCTCCTTATTTTGGGGCAAAACTCAGAAATTCCACTTATTTTAAGGCAAAATTCCAGAAATTTCCCTTATTTTGGGGCAAAATTGCAGAAATTTCACATATTTTGGGGCAAAATTGCAGAAATTTCACTTATTTAAGGGAAAAAAAGCAGAAATTTTCTTCTTGTGGGGCAAAAAGGCAAAAATTTCTTTTATTTTGGTACAAAATTGCAGAAAATTTTTTTATTTTGGGCAAAAAGGTAGAAATTTCCCATATTTTGGGGCAAGAATGAAGAAATTCCCCTAATTTTGAGGTAAAAAGGCTGAAATACCCGTTATTTGGGGGCAAAAAGAGAGAAATTTCCCTTATTTTGGGGAAAAATTGCAGAAATTTCACTTATTTCAGGGTAATAAGTCAGAAATTTTCCTTATTTTGGGGCAAAAATACAGAAATTCCCTTTGTTTTGGGGGACAAAGACAGAAATTCCACATATTTAGAGGCATAAAAGCAGAAATTTCCCTTATTTTAGAGCAAAAATGAAGAAATTTTCCTTTTTTATGGCAAAAAGTCATGCATTCTTCTTATTTTCGGGCTAAAGGGCAAAAATTCCCTGTATTTTGGAGCAAAATTGCAGAAATTCCCATAATTGTGGGGCAAAAAGACAGAAATTCTTATTTTGGGTCAAAACTCAGAAATTCCACTTATTTTGTGGCAAAATTCCAGAAATTTCACTTATTTTGGGGCAAAATTGTAGAAATTTCACTTATTTTGTGGCAAAATTTCAGAAATTTCACTTATTTCAGAAAAAAAAGCAGAAATTTTCTTATTTGGAAGCAAAAAGGCAGAAATTTCTTTTATTTTGGTACAAAATTGCAGAAATTTCACTTATTTTGGGGCAAAATTGCAGAAATATCACTTATTTTTGGGCACAATTGAAGAAATTTCACTTATTTCAGAAAAAAAGCAGAAATTTTCTTATTTGGAAGCCAAAAGGCAGAAATTCCCTATATGTTGGGGCAAAAAGACAGAAATTCTCCTTATTTTGGGGCAAAACTCAGAAATTTCACTTATTTTAGGGCAAAATTCCAGAAATTTCCCTTATTTTGGGGCAAAATTGCAGAAATTTCACTTATTTTGGGGCAAAATTGCAGAAATTTCACTTATTTCAAAAAAAAGCAGAAATTTTCTTATTTTGGGGCAAAAAGGCAGAAATTTCTTTTATTTTGGTACAAAATTGCAGAAATTTTTCTTATTTTGGAGCAAAAATGCAGAAATTTCCCATATTTTGGGGCAAAAATGCAGAAATTCTTATTTTGAGGAAAAAGGCTGAAATTCCCCTTATTTGGGGGCAAAAAGGCAGAAATTTCCCTTATTTTGGGTCAAAATTGCTGAAATTTCACTTATTTCAGGGTAATAAGTCAGAATTTTTTTTATTTTGGGGCTAAAAGGACAGAAATTTCTTTTGTTTTGGGGGAAAGAGACAGAAATTCTACTTATTTAAAGGCAAAAAAGCAGAAATTCCCCTTATTTTGGAGCAAAAATGAAGAAATTTCTCTATTTTTATGGCCAAAATGTATGCATTCTTTTTATTTTCGGGCAAAAAAGCAGAAATTCCCATTATTTTGGAGCAAAATTGCAGAAATTCCACTAATTGTGGGGTAAAAAGGCAGAAATTCCATATATATTAGTGCAAAAAGACAGATATTCTTCTTATTTTGAAGCAAAACTCAGAAATTCCACTTATTTTGGGGCAAAATTCCAGAAATTTCCCTTATTTTGGGGCAAAATTGCAGAAATTCCCCTTATTTTGAGGTAAAAAGGCTAAAATCCCCCTTATTTGGGGGCAAAAAGGCAGAAATTTCCCTTATTTGGGGCAAAATTTCAGAAATTTCCCTTATTTCATAGTAATAAGTCAGAAATTTTCCTTATTTTGCGCAAAAAAGACAGAAATTCCCTTTGTTTTGGGGGAAAAATACATAAATTCCACTTATTTAGAGACAAAAAAGCAGAAATTTCCCTTATTTTGGGGCAAAATTGCATAAATTTCACTTACTTCAGGGTAATAAGTCAGAAATTTTCCTTATTTTTGGGCAAAAAAGACAGAAATTACCTTTGTTTTGGGGGAAAATGACAGAAATTCCAGTTATTTAGAGGCAGAAAAGCAGAAATTCCCTTTATTTTGGAGCAAAATTGCAAAAATTTCCCTTTTTTATGGCAAAAAGTTATGCATTCTACTTATTTTCGCGCAAAAAGGAAGAAATTACCCGTATTTTGGAGCAAAATTGCAGAAATTCCCCTAATTGTGGGGCAAAAAGGCAGAAATTCCCTATATGTTGGGGCAAAAAGACAGAAATTCTCCTTATTTTTGGTCAAAACTCAGAAATTCCACTTATTTTGGGGCAAAATTTCAGATATTTCACTTTTTTTGGGGCAAAATTGGAGAAATTTCACTTATTTTGGGGCAAAATTGCAGAAATTTAACTTATTTCAGGTTAATAAGTCAGAAATTTTCCTTATTTTGGGGCAAAAAGACAGAAATTCTATTTGTATTAGGGGACAAAGACAGAAATTCTACATATTTAGAGGCATAAAAGCAGAAATTCCCCTTATTTTAGAGCAAAAATGAAGAAATTTTCCTTTTTTATGGCAAAAAGGTATGCATTCTTCTTATTTTCGGGCAAAAAGGCAGAAATTCCCCGTATTTTGGAGCAAAATTGCAGAAATTGCCCTAATTGTGGGGCAAAAAGGCAGAAATTCCCTATATGTTGAGGCAAAAAGACAGATATTCTCCTTATTTTGGGTCAAAACTCAGAAATTCCAATTATTTTGAGGCAAAATTCCAGAAATTTCACTTATTTTGGGGCAAAATTGTAGAAATTTCACTTATTTTGGGGAAAAATTTCAGAAATTTCACTTATTTCAGAAAAAAAGCAGAAATTTTCTAATTTTGAAGCAAAAAAGCAGAAATTTCTTTTATTTTGGTACAAAATTGCAGAAATTTCCTTTATTTTGGGACAAAATTGCAGAAATTTCACTTATTTTGGGGCAAAATTTCAGAAATTTCACTTATTTCTGAAAAAGAAGGCAGAAATTTTCCTTATTTTGGGGCAAAAAGGCAGAAATTCCTAATATTTTATGGCAAAAATGCAGAAATTCCCCTTATTTTGAGGTAAAAAGGCTGAAATTCCCCTTATTTGGGGGCAAAAAGGCAGAAATTTCCCTTTTTTTGGGGCAAAATTGTAGAAATTTCACTTACTTCAGGGTAATAAGTCAGAAATTTTCCTTATTTTGGAACAAAAAAGACAGAAATTCCCTTTGTTTTGGGGGAAAAGACAGAAATTCCATTTATTTAGAGTCAAAAAGGCAGAAATTCCCCTTATTTTGGAGCAAAAATGAAGAAATTTTCCTTTTTTATGGCAAAAAGGTATGCATTCTTATTTTCGGGCAAAAAGGCAGAAATTCCCCGTATTTAGGAGCAAAATTGCAGACATTCCCCTAATTGTGGTGCAAAAAGGCAGAAATTCCCTATATGTTGGGGCAAATAGACAGAAATTCTCCTTATTTTAGGGCAAAATTCAGAAATTTAAAATATTTTGAGGCAAAATTGCAGAAATTTCATTTATTTCAGAAAAATAGCAAAATTTTCTTATTTTGGGGCAAAAAGGCAGAAATTTCTTTTATTTTGGTACAAAATTGCAGAAATTTTTCTTAATTTGGGGCAAAAAGGCAGAAATTTCCCATATTTTGGGGCAAAAATGCAGAAATTCCCCTTATTTTGAGGTAAAAAGGCTGAAATTCCCCTCATTTGCGGTCAAAAAGCAGAAATTTCTCTTATTTTGGGGCAAAATTCAAGAAATTTCCCTTATTTTGGGGCAAAATTGCAGAAATTTCACTTATTTTGGGGCAAAATTGCAGACAATTCACTTATTTCAGGGAAAAAAGGCAGAAATTTTCCTTATTTTTGGGCAAAAAAACAGAAATTCCTAATATTTTGTGGCAAAAATGCAGAAATTCCCCTTATTTTGAGGTAAAAAGGCTGATATTCCCCTTCTTTGGGGGCAAAAATGCAGAAATTTTCCTTATTTTGGGGCAAAAAAGACAGAAATTCCCTTTGTTTTCGGGGAAAAAGACAGATTCCACATATTTAGAGGCAAAAAAGCAGAAATTTCCCTTATTTTGGAGCAAAATTGCAAAAATTTCCCTTTTTTATGGCAAAAAGGTATGCATTCTTCTTATTATCGAGCAAAAAGGCAAAATTCCCCGTATTTTGGAGCAAAATTGCAGAAATTCCCCTAATTGTGGGGCAAAAAGGCAGAAATTTCCTATATGTTAGGGCAAAAAGACAGAAATTCTCCTTATTTTGGGGCAAAACTCAGAAATTCCACTTATTTTGGGGCAAAATTCAAAAAATTTCCATTATTTTGGGGCAAAATTGAAGAAATTTCACTTATTTTGGGGCAAAATTGCAGAAATTTCACTTATTTCAGGAAAAAAAGGCAGAAATTTTCCTTATTTTTGGGAAAAAGGCAGAAATTCCTAATATTTTGTGGCAAAAATCTAGAAATTCCCCTTATTTTGAGGTAAAAAGGCTGAAATTCCCCTTATTTGGGGGCAAAAGGCAGTAATTTCCCTTATTTTGGGGCAAAATTGCAGAAATTTCACTTATTTCAGGGTAATAAGTCAGAAATTTTCCTTATTTTGAAGCTAAAAGGACAGAAATTTCCTTTGTTTTGGGGGAAATAGACAGAAATTCTACTTATTTAGAGTCAAAAATGCAGAAATTCCTCTTATTTGGGGAGAAAATGAAGAAATTTCCCTTTTTTATGGCAAAAAGGTATGCATTCTTCTTATTTTTGGGCAAAAAGGCAGAAATTCCCCGTATTTTGGAGGAAAATTGCAGAAATTCCCCTAATTGTGGAACAAAAAGGCAGAAATTCCCTATATGTTGGTGCAAAAAGACAGAAATTCTCCTTATTTTCGGGCAAAACTCAGAAGTTTACTTATTATAGGGCAAAATTCCAGAAATTTCCCTTATTTTGGGGGAAAATTGCTGAAATTTCACCTATTTTGGGGCAAAATTGCAGAAATTTCACTTATTTCAGAAAAAAAAGCAGAAATTTTCTTATTTTGAGGCAAAAAGGCAGAAATTTCATTTATTTTGGTACAAAATTGCAGAAATTTTTCTTATTTTGGAGCAAAAATGCAGAAATTTCCCATATTTTGGGGCAAAAATGCAGAAATTCTTCTTATTTTGAGGAAAAAGGCTGAAATTCCCCTTATTTGGGGGCAAAAAGGCAGAAATTTCCCTTATTTTGGGGCAAAATTGCAGAAATTTCACTTATTTCAGGGTAATAAGTCATAAATTTTCCTTATTTTGGGCAAAAAACCCAGAAATTCCCTTTGTTTTGTGGGAAAAACACAGAAATTCCACTTTTTTAGAGGCAGAAAAGCAGAAATTCCTTTTATTTTTTAGCAAAAATGAAGAAATTTCCCTTTTTTATAGCAAAAGGTATACATTCCCCTTATTTTTAGGCTAAAAAGCAGAAATTCCCCGTATTTGGAGCAAAATTGTAGAAATTCCCTTAATTGTGGGGCAAAAAGGAAGAAATTCCTTATATGTTTGTGCAAAAAAACAGAAATCCTCCTTATTTTCGGGCAAAACTCAGAAATTCCACTTATTTTGGGGCAAAATTGCTGAAATTTCACCTATTTTGGGGCAAAATTGCAAAAATTTCACTTATTTCAGAAAAAAAAGCAGAAATTTTCTTATTTTGGGGCAAAAAGGCAGACATTTCATTTATTTTGGTACAAAATTGCAGAAATTTTTCTTATTTTGGAGCAAAAATGCAGAAATTTCCCATATTTTGGGGCAAAAATGCAGAAATTCTTCTTATTTTGAGGAAAAAGGCTAAAATTCCCCTTATTTGGTTGCAAAAAGGCAGAAATTTCCCTTATTTTGGGGCAAAATTGCAGAAATTTCACTTATTTCAGGGTAATAAGTCAGAAATTTTCCTTATTTTGGGTCATAAAAGACAGAAATTCCCTTTGTTTTGGGGGGAAAAGACAGAAATTCCACTTATTTAGAGGCAAAAAGGCAGAAATTCCTAATATTTTGTGGCAAAAAATGCAGAAATTCCCCTTATTTGGAGGTAAAAAGGCTGAAATTCCCTTTATTTGGGGGCAAAAAAGGCAGAAATTTCCCTTATTTTAGGGCAAAATTGCGGAAATTTCACTTATTTCAGGGTATTAAGTCAGAAATTTTCCTTATTTTGGGGCAAAAAAGACAGAAATTCCCTTTGTTTTGGGGGAAAAAGACAGAAATTCCACTTATTTAGATGCAAAAATGCAGAAATTCCCCTTATTTTGGAGCAAAATGAAGAAATTTCCCTTTTTATGGCAAAAAGCTATGCATTCTTACTTTTGGGCAAAAAGGCAGAAATTCCCCATATTTTGGAGAAAAATTGCAGAAATTCCTCTTATTGTGGGGCAAAAAGGCAGAAATTCCCTATATGTTAGGGCAAAAAACAGAAATTCTCCTTATTTTGGGGCAAAACTCAGAACTTCCACTTATTTTGGGGCAAAATTCCAGAGATTTCCCTTATTTTGGGACAAAATTGCAAAAATTTCACTTATTTTGGGGCAAAATTGCAGGAATTTTACTTATTTCAGTGAAAAAAGGCAGAAATTTTTTTTATTTTGGGGCAAAAATGCAGAAATTCCTAATATTTTGTGGCAAAATTGCAGAAATTCCCCTTATTTTGAGGTAAAAAGGCTGAAATCCCCCTTATTTGGGGGCAAAAAGGCAGAAATTTCCCTTATTTGGGGCAAAATTTCAGAAATTTCCCTTATTTCATAGTAATAAGTCAGAAATTTTCCTTATTTTGCGCAAAAAAGACAGAAATTCCCTTTGTTTTGGGGGAAAAATACATAAATTCCACTTATTTGAGACAAAAAAGCAGAAATTCCCCTTATTTTGGGGCAAAATTGCATAAATTTCACTTACTTCAGGGTAATAAGTCAGAAATTTTCCTTATTTTTGGGCAAAAAAACAGAAATTACCTTTGTTTTGGGAGAAAAAGACAGAAATTCCAGTTATTTAGAGGCAGAAAAGCAGAAATTCCCTTTATTTTGGAGCAAAATTGCAAAAATTTCCCTTTTTTATGGCAAAAAGTTATGCATTCTACTTATTTTCGCGCAAAAAGGAAGAAATTACCCGTATTTTGGAGCAAAATTGCAGAAATTCCCCTAATTGTGGGGCAAAAAGGCAGAAATTCCCTATATGTTGGGGCAAAAATACAGAAATTCTCCTTATTTTTGGTCAAAACTCAGAAATTCCACTTATTTTGGGGCAAAATTTCAGATATTTCACTTATTTTAGGGCAAAATTGCAGAAATTTCACTTATTTTGGGGCAAAATTGCAGAAATTTAACTTATTTCAGGGTAATAAGTCAGAAATTTTCCTTATTTTGGGGCAAAAAGACAGAAATTCTATTTGTATTAGGGGACAAAGACAGAAATTCTACATATTTAGAGGCATAAAAGCAGAAATTCCCCTTATTTTAGAGCAAAAATGAAGAAATTTCCCTTTTTTATGGCAAAAAGGTATGCATTCTTCTTATTTTCGGGCAAAAAGGCAGAAATTCCCCGTATTTTGGAGCAAAATTGCAGAAATTGCCCTAATTGTGGGGCAAAAAGGCAGAAATTCCCTATATGTTGAGGCAAAAAGACAGAAATTCTCCTTATTTTGGGTCAAAACTCAGAAATTCCAATTAATTTTAGGCAAAATTCCAGAAATTTCACTTATTTTGGGGCAAAATTGTAGAAATTTCACTTATTTTGGGGAAAAATTTCAGAAATTTCACTTATTTCAGAAAAAAAGCAGAAATTTTCTAATTTTGAAGCAAAAAGGCAGAAATTTCTTTTATTTTGGTACAAAATTGCAGACATTTCCTTTATTTTGGGGTAAAATTGCAGAAATTTCACTTATTTGGGGCAAAATTTCAGAAATTTCACTTATTTCTGAAAAAGAAGGCAGAAATTTTCCTTATTTTGGGGCAAAAAGGCAGAAATTCCTAATATTTTGTGGCAAAAATGCAGAAATTCCCCTTATTTTGAGGTAAAAAGGCTGAAATTCCCCTTATTTGGGGGCAAAAAGGCAGAAATTTCCCTTTTTTTGGGGCAAAATTGTAGAAATTTCACTTACTTCAGGGTAATAAGTCAGAAATTTTCCTTATTTTGGAACAAAAAAGACAGAAATTCCCTTTGTTTTGGGGGAAAAGACAGAAATTCCAATTATTTAGAGTCAAAAAGGCAGAAATTCCCCTTATTTTGGAGCAAAAATGAAGAAATTTTCCTTTTTTATGGCAAAAAGGTATGCATTCTTATTTTCGGGCAAAAAGGCAGAAATTCCCCGTATTTAGGAGCAAAATTGCAGACATTCCCCTAATTGTGGTGCAAAAAGGCAGAAATTCCCTATATGTTGGGGCAAATAGACAGAAATTCTCCTTATTTTAGGGCAAAATTCAAAAATTTAAAATATTTTGAGGCAAAATTGCAGAAATTTCATTTATTTCAGAAAAATAGCAAAATTTTCTTATTTTGGGGCAAAAAGGCAGAAATTTCTTTTATTTTGGTACAAAATTGCAGAAATTTTTCTTAATTTGGGGCAAAAAGGCAGAAATTTCCCATATTTTGGGGCAAAAATGCAGAAATTCCCCTTATTTTGAGGTAAAAAGGCTGAAATTCCCCTCATTTGGGGTCAAAAAGCAGAAATTTCTCTTATTTTGGGGCAAAATTCAAGAAATTTCCCTTATTTTGGGGCAAAATTGCAGAAATTTCACTTATTTTGGGGCAAAATTGCAGAAAATTCACTTATTTCAGGGAAAAATGGCAGAAATTTTCCTTATTTTTGGGCAAAAAAACAGAAATTCCTAATATTTTGTGGCAAAAATGCAGAAATTCCCCTTATTTTGAGGTAAAAAGGCTGATATTCCCCTTCTTTGGGGGCAAAAAGGCAGAAATTTTCCTTATTTTGGGGCAAAAAAGACAGAAATTCCCTTTGTTTTCGGGGAAAAAGACAGAAATTCCACATATTTAGAGGCGAAAAAGCAGAAATTTCCCTTATTTTGGAGCAAAATTGCAAAAATTTCCCTTTTTTATGGCAAAAAGGTATGCATTCTTCTTATTATCGAGCAAAAAGGCAGAAATTCCCGGTATTTTGGAGCAAAATTGCAGAAATTCCCCTAATTGTGGGGCAAAAAGGCAGAAATTTCCTATATGTTAGGGCAAAAAGACAGAAATTCTCTTTATTTTGGGGCAAAACTCAGAAATTCCACTTATTTTGGGGCAAAATTCAAGAAATTTCCATTATTTTGGGGCAAAATTGAAGAAATTTCACTTATTTTGGGGCAAAATTGCAGAAATTTCACTTATTTCAGGAAAAAAAGGCAGAAATTTTCCTTATTTTGGGGAAAAAGGCAGAAATTCCTAATATTTTGTGGCAAAAATCTAGAAATTCCCCTTATTTTGAGGTAAAAAGGCTGAAATTCCCCTTATTTGGGGGCAAAAAGGCAGTAATTTCCCTTATTTTGGGGCAAAATTGCAGAAATTTCACTTATTTCATGGTAATAAGTCAGAAATTTTCCTTATTTTGAAACTAAAAGGACAGAAATTTCCTTTGTTTTGGGGGAAAAAGACAGAAATTCTACTTATTTAGAGTCAAAAATGCAGAAATTCCTCTTATTTGGGGAAAAAATGAAGAAATTTCCCTTTTTTATGGCAAAAAGGTATGCATTCTTCTTATTTTTGGGCAAAAAGGCAGAAATTCCCTGTATTTTGGAGCAAAATTGCAGAAATTCCCCTAATTGTGGAACAAAAAGGCAGAAATTCCCTATATGTTGGTGCAAAAAGACAGAAATTCTCCTTATTTTCGGGCAAAACTCAGAAGTTTACTTATTTTAGGGCAAAATTCCAGAAATTTCCCTTATTTTGGGGGAAAATTGCTGAAATTTCACCTATTTTGGGGCAAAATTGCAGAAATTTCACTTATTTCAGAAAAAAAAGCAGAAATTTTCTTATTTTGGGGCAAAAAGGCAGAAATTTCATTTATTTTGGTACAAAATTGCAGAAATTTTTCTTATTTTGGAGCAAAAATGCAGAAATTTCCCATATTTTGGGGCAAAAATGCAGAAATTCTTCTTATTTTGAGGAAAAAGGCTGAAATTCCCCTTATTTGGGGGCAAAAAGGCAGAAATTTCCCTTATTTTGGGGCAAAATTGCAGAAATTTCACTTATTTCAGGGTAATAAGTCATAAATTTTCCTTATTTTGGGCAAAAAACCCAGAAATTCCCTTTGTTTTGTGGGGAAAACACAGAAATTCCACTTTTTTAGAGGCAAAAAAGCAGAAATTCCTTTTATTTTTTAGCAAAAATGAAGAAATTTCCCTTTTTTATAGCAAAAGGTATACATTCCCCTTATTTTTAGGCTAAAAAGCAGAAATTCCCCATATTTGGAGCATAATTGTAGAAATTCCCTTAATTGTGGGGCAAAAAGGAAGAAATTCCTTATATGTTTGTGCAAAAAGACAGAAATCCTCCTTATTTTCGGGCAAAACTCAGAAATTCCACTTATTTTGGGGCAAAATTGCTGAAATTTCACCTATTTTGGGGCAAAATTGCAAAAATTTCACTTATTTCAGAAAAAAAAAGCAGAAATTTTCTTATTTTGGGGCAAAAAGGCAGACATTTCATTTATTTTGGTACAAAATTGCAGAAATTTTTCTTATTTTGGAGCAAAAATGCAGAAATTTCCCATATTTTGGGGCAAAAATGCAGAAATTCTTCTTATTTTGAGGAAAAAGGCTAAAATTCCCCTTATTTGGTTGCAAAAAGGCAGAAATTTCCCTTATTTTGGGGCAAAATTGCAGAAATTTCACTTATTTCAGGGTAATAAGTCAGAAATTTTCCTTATTTTGGGTCATAAAAGACAGAAATTCCCTTTGTTTTGGGGGGAAAAGACAGAAATTCCACTTATTTAGAGGCAAAAAGGCAGAAATTCCTAATATTTTGTGGCAAAAAATGCAGAAATTCCCCTTATTTGGAGGTAAAAAGGCTGAAATTCCCTTTATTTGGGGGCAAAAAAGGCAGAAATTTCCCTTATTTTAGGGCAAAATTGCGGAAATTTCACTTATTTCAGGGTAATAAGTCAGAAATTTTCCTTATTTTGGGGCAAAAAAGACAGAAATTCCCTTTGTTTTGGGGGAAAAAGACAGAAATTCCACTTATTTAGATGCAAAAAAGCAGAAATTCCCCTTATTTTGGAGCAAAATGAAGAAATTTCCCTTTTTATGGCAAAAAGCTAT
Source organism: Micromys minutus (assembly GCF_963924665.1). Classification (NCBI taxonomy): domain Eukaryota; kingdom Metazoa; phylum Chordata; class Mammalia; order Rodentia; family Muridae; genus Micromys; species Micromys minutus. The sequence continues at coordinate 5,646,958 of NW_027667467.1, read as the reverse complement.
GCATTCTTACTTTTGGGCAAAAAGGCAGAAATTCCCCATATTTTGGAGAAAAATTGCAGAAATTCCTCTTATTGTGGGGCAAAAAGGCAGAAATTCCCTATATGTTAGGGCAAAAAACAGAAATTCTCCTTATTTTGGGGCAAAACTCAGAACTTCCACTTATTTTGGGGCAAAATTCCAGAGATTTCCCTTATTTTGGGACAAAATTGCAAAAATTTCACTTATTTTGGGGCAAAATTGCAGGAATTTTACTTATTTCAGTGAAAAAAGGCAGAAATTTTTTTTATTTTGGGGCAAAAATGCAGAAATTCCTAATATTTTGTGGCAAAATTGCAGAAATTCCCCTTATTTTGAGGTAAAAAGGCTGAAATCCCCCTTATTTGGGGGCAAAAAGGCAGAAATTTCCCTTATTTGGGGCAAAATTTCAGAAATTTCCCTTATTTCATAGTAATAAGTCAGAAATTTTCCTTATTTTGCGCAAAAAAGACAGAAATTCCCTTTGTTTTGGGGGAAAAATACATAAATTCCACTTATTTGAGACAAAAAAGCAGAAATTCCCCTTATTTTGGGGCAAAATTGCATAAATTTCACTTACTTCAGGGTAATAAGTCAGAAATTTTCCTTATTTTTGGGCAAAAAAACAGAAATTACCTTTGTTTTGGGAGAAAAAGACAGAAATTCCAGTTATTTAGAGGCAGAAAAGCAGAAATTCCCTTTATTTTGGAGCAAAATTGCAAAAATTTCCCTTTTTTATGGCAAAAAGTTATGCATTCTACTTATTTTCGCGCAAAAAGGAAGAAATTACCCGTATTTTGGAGCAAAATTGCAGAAATTCCCCTAATTGTGGGGCAAAAAGGCAGAAATTCCCTATATGTTGGGGCAAAAATACAGAAATTCTCCTTATTTTTGGTCAAAACTCAGAAATTCCACTTATTTTGGGGCAAAATTTCAGATATTTCACTTATTTTAGGGCAAAATTGCAGAAATTTCACTTATTTTGGGGCAAAATTGCAGAAATTTAACTTATTTCAGGGTAATAAGTCAGAAATTTTCCTTATTTTGGGGCAAAAAGACAGAAATTCTATTTGTATTAGGGGACAAAGACAGAAATTCTACATATTTAGAGGCATAAAAGCAGAAATTCCCCTTATTTTAGAGCAAAAATGAAGAAATTTCCCTTTTTTATGGCAAAAAGGTATGCATTCTTCTTATTTTTGGGCAAAAAGGCAGAAATTCCCCGTATTTTGGAGCAAAATTGCAGAAATTGCCCTAATTGTGGGGCAAAAAGGCAGAAATTCCCTATATGTTGAGGCAAAAAGACAGAAATTCTCCTTATTTTGGGTCAAAACTCAGAAATTCCAATTATTTTGAGGCAAAATTCCAGAAATTTCACTTATTTTGGGGCAAAATTGTAGAAATTTCACTTATTTTGGGGAAAAATTTCAGAAATTTCACTTATTTCAGAAAAAAAGCAGAAATTTTCTAATTTTGAAGCAAAAAGGCAGAAATTTCTTTTATTTTGGTACAAAATTGCAGACATTTCCTTTATTTTGGGGTAAAATTGCAGAAATTTCACTTATTTGGGGCAAAATTTCAGAAATTTCACTTATTTCTGAAAAAGAAGGCAGAAATTTTCCTTATTTTGGGGCAAAAAGGCAGAAATTCCTAATATTTTGTGGCAAAAATGCAGAAATTCCCCTTATTTTGAGGTAAAAAGGCTGAAATTCCCCTTATTTGGGGGCAAAAAGGCAGAAATTTCCCTTTTTTTGGGGCAAAATTGTAGAAATTTCACTTACTTCAGGGTAATAAGTCAGAAATTTTCCTTATTTTGGAACAAAAAAGACAGAAATTCCCTTTGTTTTGGGGGAAAAGACAGAAATTCCAATTATTTAGAGTCAAAAAGGCAGAAATTCCCCTTATTTTGGAGCAAAAATGAAGAAATTTTCCTTTTTTATGGCAAAAAGGTATGCATTCTTATTTTCGGGCAAAAAGGCAGAAATTCCCCGTATTTAGGAGCAAAATTGCAGACATTCCCCTAATTGTGGTGCAAAAAGGCAGAAATTCCCTATATGTTGGGGCAAATAGACAGAAATTCTCCTTATTTTAGGGCAAAATTCAAAAATTTAAAATATTTTGAGGCAAAATTGCAGAAATTTCATTTATTTCAGAAAAATAGCAAAATTTTCTTATTTTGGGGCAAAAAGGCAGAAATTTCTTTTATTTTGGTACAAAATTGCAGAAATTTTTCTTAATTTGGGGCAAAAAGGCAGAAATTTCCCATATTTTGGGGCAAAAATGCAGAAATTCCCCTTATTTTGAGGTAAAAAGGCTGAAATTCCCCTCATTTGGGGTCAAAAAGCAGAAATTTCTCTTATTTTGGGGCAAAATTCAAGAAATTTCCCTTATTTTGGGGCAAAATTGCAGAAATTTCACTTATTTTGGGGCAAAATTGCAGAAAATTCACTTATTTCAGGGAAAAATGGCAGAAATTTTCCTTATTTTTGGGCAAAAAAACAGAAATTCCTAATATTTTGTGGCAAAAATGCAGAAATTCCCCTTATTTTGAGGTAAAAAGGCTGATATTCCCCTTCTTTGGGGGCAAAAAGGCAGAAATTTTCCTTATTTTGGGGCAAAAAAGACAGAAATTCCCTTTGTTTTCGGGGAAAAAGACAGAAATTCCACATATTTAGAGGCGAAAAAGCAGAAATTTCCCTTATTTTGGAGCAAAATTGCAAAAATTTCCCTTTTTTATGGCAAAAAGGTATGCATTCTTCTTATTATCGAGCAAAAAGGCAGAAATTCCCGGTATTTTGGAGCAAAATTGCAGAAATTCCCCTAATTGTGGGGCAAAAAGGCAGAAATTTCCTATATGTTAGGGCAAAAAGACAGAAATTCTCTTTATTTTGGGGCAAAACTCAGAAATTCCACTTATTTTGGGGCAAAATTCAAGAAATTTCCATTATTTTGGGGTAAAATTGAAGAAATTTCACTTATTTTGGGGCAAAATTGCAGAAATTTCACTTATTTCAGGAAAAAAAGGCAGAAATTTTCCTTATTTTGGGGAAAAAGGCAGAAATTCCTAATATTTTGTGGCAAAAATCTAGAAATTCCCCTTATTTTGAGGTAAAAAGGCTGAAATTCCCCTTATTTGGGGGCAAAAAGGCAGTAATTTCCCTTATTTTGGGGCAAAATTGCAGAAATTTCACTTATTTCATGGTAATAAGTCAGAAATTTTCCTTATTTTGAAACTAAAAGGACAGAAATTTCCTTTGTTTTGGGGGAAAAAGACAGAAATTCTACTTATTTAGAGTCAAAAATGCAGAAATTCCTCTTATTTGGGGAAAAAATGAAGAAATTTCCCTTTTTTATGGCAAAAAGGTATGCATTCTTCTTATTTTTGGGCAAAAAGGCAGAAATTCCCCGTATTTTGGAGCAAAATTGCAGAAATTCCCCTAATTGTGGAACAAAAAGGCAGAAATTCCCTATATGTTGGTGCAAAAAGACAGAAATTCTCCTTATTTTCGGGCAAAACTCAGAAGTTTACTTATTTTAGGGCAAAATTCCAGAAATTTCCCTTATTTTGGGGGAAAATTGCTGAAATTTCACCTATTTTGGGGCAAAATTGCAGAAATTTCACTTATTTCAGAAAAAAAAGCAGAAATTTTCTTATTTTGGGGCAAAAAGGCAGAAATTTCATTTATTTTGGTACAAAATTGCAGAAATTTTTCTTATTTTGGAGCAAAAATGCAGAAATTTCCCATATTTTGGGGCAAAAATGCAGAAATTCTTCTTATTTTGAGGAAAAAGGCTGAAATTCCCCTTATTTGGGGGCAAAAAGGCAGAAATTTCCCTTATTTTGGGGCAAAATTGCAGAAATTTCACTTATTTCAGGGTAATAAGTCATAAATTTTCCTTATTTTGGGCAAAAAACCCAGAAATTCCCTTTGTTTTGTGGGGAAAACACAGAAATTCCACTTTTTTAGAGGCAAAAAAGCAGAAATTCCTTTTATTTTTTAGCAAAAATGAAGAAATTTCCCTTTTTTATAGCAAAAGGTATACATTCCCCTTATTTTTAGGCTAAAAAGCAGAAATTCCCCATATTTGGAGCATAATTGTAGAAATTCCCTTAATTGTGGGGCAAAAAGGAAGAAATTCCTTATATGTTTGTGCAAAAAGACAGAAATCCTCCTTATTTTCGGGCAAAACTCAGAAATTCCACTTATTTTGGGGCAAAATTGCTGAAATTTCACCTATTTTGGGGCAAAATTGCAAAAATTTCACTTATTTCAGAAAAAAAAAGCAGAAATTTTCTTATTTTGGGGCAAAAAGGCAGACATTTCATTTATTTTGGTACAAAATTGCAGAAATTTTTCTTATTTTGGAGCAAAAATGCAGAAATTTCCCATATTTTGGGGCAAAAATGCAGAAATTCTTCTTATTTTGAGGAAAAAGGCTGAAATTCCCCTTATTTGGGGTCAAAAAGGCAGAAATTTCCCTTATTTTGGGGCAAAATTGCAGAAATTTCACTTATTTCAGGGTAATAAGTCAGAAATTTTTCTTATTTTGGGGCAAAATTGCAGAAATTTCACTTATTTTGGGGCAAAATTGGAGAAATTTCACTTAAGTCAGGGTAATAAGTCAGAAATTTTTTTTAATTTGGGGCAAAAAAGACAGAAATTCCCTTTGTTTTGGGGGAAAAAGACAGAAATTCCAATTATTTAGAGGCAAAAAAGCAGAAATTCCCCTTATTTTGGAGCAAAAATGAAGAAATTTTTCTTTTTTATGGCAAAAAGGTATGCATTCTTCTTATTTTCGGGCAAAAACCAGAAATTTCCTGTATTTTGGAGCAAAATTGCAGAAATTCCTCTAATTGTGGGGTAAAAAGGCAGAAATTCCCTATATTTTATGGCATAAAGACAGAAATTCTTCTTATTTTGGGGCAAAACTCAGAAATTCCACATATTTTAAGGCAAAATTCCAGAAATTTCTCTTATTTTGGGGCAAAATTGCAGAAATTTCACTTATTTTGGGGCAAAATTGCAGAAATTTCACTTATTTAAGGGAAAAAAAGCAGAAATTTTCTTCTTCTGGGGCAAAAAGGCAAAATTTTTTTTATTTTGGTACAAAATTGCAGAAAATTTTTTTATTTTGGGCAAAAAGGCAGAAATTTCCCATATTTTGGGGCAAAATGCAGAAATTCTTCTTATTTTGAGGTAAAAAGGCTGAAATTCCCGTTATTTGAGGGCAAAAAGGGAGAAATTTCCCTTATTTTGGGGAAAAATTGCAGAAATTTCACTTATTTCAGGGTAATAAGTCAAAAATTTTCCTTATTTTGAGGCAAAAATACAGAAATTTTCTTTTTTGGGGGGACAAAGACAGAAATTCCACATATTTAGAGGCATAAAAGCAAAAAATCTCTTTATTTTGGAGCAAAAATGAAGAAATTTTCCTTTTTTATGGCAAATAGTTATGCATTCTTCTTATTTTCGGGCAAAAAGGCAGAAATTTCCCTTATTTGGGGCAAAATTCCAGAAATTTCCCTTATTTCATGGTAATAAGTCAGAAATTTTCTTTATTTTGCGCAAAAAAGACAGAAATTCCCTTTGTTTTGGGGGAAAAATACATAAATTCCACTTATTTAGAGACAAAAAAGCAGAAATTCCCCTTATTTTGGGTCAAAATTGCATAAATTTCACTTACTTCAGGGTAATAAGTCAGAAGATTTCCTTATTTTTGGGCAAAAAAGACAGAAATTACCTTTGTTTTGGGAGAAAAAGACAGAAATTCCACTTATTTAGAGGCAAAAAAGCAAAAATTCCCTTTATTTTGGAGCAAAAATGAAGAAATTTTCCTTTTTTATGGCAAAAAGTTATGCATTCTTATTTTTGGGCAAAAAGGCAGAAATTCCTTGTATTTTGGAGCAAAATTGCAGAAATTCCCCTAATTGTGGGGCAAAAAGGCAGAAATTTTCTATATGTTGAGGCAAAAAGACAGAAATTCTCCTTATTTTGGGGAAAAACTCAGAAATTCCACTTATTTTGGGGCAAAATTCCAGAAATTTCACTTATTTTGGGGCAAAATTGTAGAAATTTCACTTATTTTAGGGCAAAATTGCAGAAATTTCACTTATTTTGGGGCAAAATTGCAGAAATTTAACTTATTTAAGTAATAAGTCACAAATTTTCCTTATTTTGGAGCAAAAAGACCGAAATTCTATTTGTATTGGGGGACAAAGACAGAAATTCCACATATTTAGAGGCATAAAAGCAGAAATTCCAATTATTTTGGAGCAAAAATGAAGAAATTTTCCTTTTTTATGGCAAAAAGGTATGCATTCTTCTTATTTTCGGGCAAAAAGGCAGAAATTCCCCGTATTTTGGAGCAGAATTGCAGAAATTGCCATAATTGTGGGGCAAAAAGGCAGAAATTCCCTATATGTTGAGGCAAAAAGACAGAAATTCTCCTTATTTTGGGTCAAAACTATGAAATTCCAATTATTTTGAGGCAAAATTCCAGAAATTTCACTTATTTTGGGGCAAAATTGTAGAAATTTCACTTATTTTGGGGAAAAATTTCAGAAATTTCACTTATTTCAGAAAAAAAGCAGAAATTTTCTTATTTGGAAGCAAAAAGGCAGAAATTTCTTTTATTTTGTTACAAAATTGCAGAAATTTCCCTTATTTTGGGGCAAAATTGCAGAAATTTCACTTATTTTGGGGCAAAATTTCAGAAATTTCACTTATTTCAGGAAAAAAAGGCAGAAATTTTCCTTATTTTGGGGCAAAAAGGCAGAAATTCCTAATATTTTGTGGCAAAAATGCAGAAATTCCCCTTATTTTGAGGTAAAAAGGCTGAAATTCCCTTTATTTGGGGGCAAAAACGGCAGAAATTTCCCTTTTTTAGGGGCAAAATTGTAGAAATTTCACTTACTTCAGGGTAATAAGTCAGAAATTTTCCTTATTTTGGAACAAAAAAGACAGAAATTCCCTTTGTTTTGGGAAAAAAAGACAGAAATTCCACTTATTTAGAGTCAAAAAGGCAGAAATTCCTTTTATTTTGGAGCAAAAATGAAGAAATTTTCCTTTTTTATGTCAAAAAGGTATGCATTCTTATTTTCGGGCAAAAAGGCAGAAATTCCCCGTCTTTTGGAGCAAAATTGCAGAAATTCCCCTAATTGTGGGGCAAAAAGGCAGAAATTCCCTATATGTTGGGGCAAAAAGACAGAAATTCTCCTTATTTTGGGGTGAAACTCAGAAATTCCACTTATTTTGGGGCAAAATTCCAGAAATTTCACTTATTTTGGGGCAAAATTTTAGAAATTTCACTTATTTTGGGCCAAAATTTCAGAAATTTCACTTATTTTCAGAAAAAAAAATAAAAATTTTTCTATTTGTAAGCAAAAATGCAGAAATTTCTTTTATTTTGGTACAAAATTGCAGAAATTTTTCTTATTTTGGGCAAAAAGGCAGAAATTTCCCATATTTTGGGGCAAAAATTCAGAAATTCCCCTTATTTTGAGGTAAAAAGGCTAAAATTCCCCTTATTTGGGGGCAAAAAGGCAGAAATTCCACTTCTTTTGGGCCAAAATTGCGTTAATTTCACTTATTTCAGGGAAAAAAGGCAGAAATTTTCCTTCTTTTGGGGCAAAAAGGCAGAAATTCCTAATATTTTGTGGCAAAAATAAAGAAATTCACTTTATTTTGAGGTAAAAAGGGTGAAATTCCCCTTATTTGGGGGTAAAAAGGCCGAAATTTTCTTATTTTGGGGCAAAATTGCAGAAATTTCACTTATTTCAGGGTAATAAGTCAGAAATTTTTTTTATTTTGGGGCAAAAAAGACAGAAATTCCCTTTGTTTTGGAGGAAAAAGACCGAAATACCACTTATTTAGAGGCAAAAAAGCAGAAATTTTCCTTATTTTGGAGCAAAAATTAAGAAATTTCCCTTTTTTATGGCAAAAAGGCAAAAATTCCTTGTATTTTGGAGCAAAATTGCAGAAATTCCCCTAATTGTCAGGCAAAAAGTTAGAAATTCCATATATGTTGGGGCAAAAAGACAGAAATTCTCTTTATTTTGGGGCGAAACTCAGAAATTCCACTTATTTGGGGCAAAATTCCAGAAATTTACCTTATTTTAGGGCAAAATTGCAGAAATTTCACTTATTTTGGGGCAAAATTGCAGAAATTTCACTTATTTCAGGGAAAAAAAGCAGAAATTTTCCTTATTTTCGGGCAAAAAACAGAAATTCCTAATATTTTGTAGTAAAAATGCAGAAATTCCTCTTATTTTGAGGTAAAAAGGCTGAAATTCCCCTTATTTGGGGGCAAAAAGGCAGTAATTTCCCTTATTTTGGGGAAAAATTGCAGAAATTTCACTTATTTCAGGGTAATAAGTAAGAAATTTTCTTTATTTTGGAACAAAAAAAAAACAGAAATTCCCATTGTTTTAGGGGAAAAAGACAGATATTCCACTTATTTAGAGTCAAAAAGGCAGAAATAACCCTTATTTTGGAGCAAAAATGAAGATATTTCCCTTTTTTTATGGCAAAATGTATGCATTCATCTTATTTTCAGGCAAAAAGGCAGAAATTCCCTGTATTTTGAGCAACATTGCAGAAATTCCCCTAATTGTGGGGCAAAAAGGCAGAAATTCCCTATATGTTGGGGCAAAAAGACAGACATTCTTCTTATTTTGGGGCAAAACTCAGAAATTCCACTTATTTTGGGGCAAAATTCCAGAAATTTCCCATATTTTGGGGCAACATTGAAGAAATTTCACTTATTTTGGGGCAAAATTTCAGAAATTTCACTTATTTCAGGGAAAAAAAGCAGAAATTTTTTTATTTTGGGGCAAAAAGGCAGAAATTTCCCATATTTTGAAGAAAAATGCAGAAATTCCCCTTATTTTGAGGTAAAAATGCTGAAATTCCCCTTATTTGGGTGCAAAAACGCAGAAATTTCTCTTATTTTGAGGCAAAATTGCAGAAATTTCACTTATTTCAGGGTAATAAATCAGAAATTTTCTTTATTTTGGGGCAAGAAAGACAGAAATTCTATTTGTTTTCGGGGAAAAAACAGAAATTCGAATTATTTAGAGGAAAAAAAAAAGAAATTCTTCTTATTTTGGAGCAAAAATGAAAAAAATTTACTTTTTTATGGCAAAAAGGTATGCATTCTTCTTATTTTCAGACAAAAAGGCAGAAATTCCCCGTATTTTGGAGCAAAATTGCAGAAATTCCTCTAATTGTGGGGCAAAAAGGAAGAAATTCCTTATATGTTGGGGCAAAAAGACAGAAATTCTCCTTATTTTGTGGCAAAACTCAGAAATTTCACTTATTTTGGGACAAAATTGCAGAAATTTCAGTTATTTCAGAAAAAAAAAGCAGAAATTTTCTTATTTTGGGCAAAAAGGCAGAAATTTCCCATATTTTGGGGCAAAAATGCAGAAATTCCCCTTATTATGGGGTAAAAAGTCTGAAATTCCCTTATTCGGGGGCAAAAAAAGCAGAAATTTCACTTATTTAAAGAAAAAAAGTAAGAAATTTTCCTTATTTTGGGGCAAAAAGACAGAAATTCCTTTTGTTTTAGAGAAAAAAGACAGAAATTCCACTTATTTAGAGGCAAAAAAGCAGAAATTCCCCTTATTTTGAGGTAAAAAGGCTGAAATTCCCCTTATTTGGAGGCAAAAAGGCAGAAATTTCCTTTATTTTGAGGCAAAATTGCAGAAATTTCACTTATTTCAAGGTAATAAGTCAAAAATTTTCCTTATTTTGGGGCAAAAAAGACAGAAATTCCCTTTGTTTTGGGGGAAAAAGACAGAAATTCCACTTATTTAGAGGCAAATGCAGAAATTCCCCTTATTTTGGAGCAAAAATGAAGAAATTTCCCTTTTTTAGGGCAAAAAGGTATGCATTCTTCTTATTTTCAGACAAAAAGGCAGAAATTCCCCGTATTTTAGAGCAAAATTGCAGAAATTCCCCTAATTGTGGGGCAAAAAGGCAGAAATTCCCTATATGTTGGGGCAAAAGGACAGAAATTCTCCTTATTTTGTGGCAAAACTCAGAAATACCACTTATTTTGAGGCAAAATTCCAGAAATTTCCCTTATTTTGTGGAAAAATTGCAGAAATTTCACTTATTTTGGGCAAAATTGCAGAAATTTCACTTATTTCAGAAAAAAAGCCGAATTTTTTTTATTTTGGGGCAAAAAGGCAGAAATTTCTTTTATTTTGGTACAAAATTGAAGAAATTTTTCTTATTTTGGGGCAAAAACGCAGAAATTTCCCATATTTTGGGGCAAAACTGCAGAAATTTCCCTTTTTTTGACGTAAAAAGGCTGAAATTCCCCTTATTTGGGGGCAAAAAGGGAGAAATTTTTCTTATTTTGAGGCAAAATTGCCGCAATTTCACTTATTTCGGGGTAATAAGTCAGAAATTTTCCTTATCTTGGGGCAAAAAATACAGAGATTCCCTTTGTTTTGGGGGAAAAAGACAGAAATTCCACTTATTTTGGGGCAAAATTCCAGAAATTTCATTTATTTTGGGGCAAAATTTTAGAAATTTCACTTATTTTGGGGCAAAATTTCAGAAATTTCACTTTTTTCAGAAAAAAAAGTAGAAATTTTTCTATTTGGAAGCAAAAAGGCAGAAATTTCTTTTATTTTGGTACAAAATTGCAGAAATTTTTCTTATTTTGGGACAAAAAGGCAGAAATTTCCCATATTTTAAGGCAAAAATGCAGAAATTCCCCTTATTTTGAGGTAAAAAGGCTAAAATTCCCCTTATTTGGGGGCAAAAAGGCAGAAATTTCACTTATTTTGGGCCAAACTTGCGGAAATTTCACTTATTTCAGGGAAAAAAAGGCAGAAATTTTCCTTATTTTGGGGCAAAAAGGCAGAAATTCCTAATATTTTGTGGCAAAAATGCAGAAATTCCCTTTATTTTGAGGTAAAAATGGTGAAATTCCCCTTATTTGGGGGTAAAAATGCCAAAATTTCGCTTATTTTGGGGCAAAATTGCAGAAATTTCCCTTATTTCAGGGTAATAACTAAGAAATTTTCCATATTTTGGGGCAAAAAAGACAGAAATTCCCTTTGTTTTGGGGGAAAAAGACAGAAATACCACTTATTTAGAGGCAAAAAAGCAGAAATTTTCTTTATTTTGGAGCAAAAATGAAGAAATTTCCCTTTTTTATGGCAAAAAGGTATGCATTCTTCTTATTTTCGGGCAAAAAGGCAGAAATTCCCCGTATTTTGGAGCAAAATTGCAGAAATTCCCCTAATTGTCGGGCAAAAAGGTAGAAATTCCCTATATGTTGGGGCAAAAAGACAGAAATTCTCCTTATTTTGGGGCGAAACTCAGAAATTCCACTTATTTGGGGCAAAATTCCAGAAATTTACCTTATTTTAGAACAAAATTGCAGAAATTTCACTTATTTTGGGGCAAAATTGCAGAAATTTCACTTATTTCAGGGAAAAAAGGCAGAAATTTTCCTTATTTTGGGGCAAAAAGCAGAAATTCCTAATATTTTGTGGCAAAAATGCAGAAATTCCCCTTATTTTGAGGTAAAAAGGCTGAAATTACCCTTATTTGGGGGCAAAAAGGCAGTAATTTCCCTTATTTTGAGGCAAAATTGAAGAAATTTCAGTTATTTCAGGGTAATAAGTAAGAAATTTTTTTTATTTTGGAAGAAAAAAGACAGAAATTCCTTTGTTTTGGGGGAAAAAGACAGAAATTCCACTTATTTAGAGTCAAAAAGGCAGAAATTCCCCTTATTTTGAAGCAAAAATGAAGAAATTTCTTTTTTTTATGGCAAAAAGGTATGCATTCTTCTTATTTTCAGGCAAAAATGCAGAAATTCCCTGTATTTTGAGCAACATTGCAGAAATTCCCCTAATTGTGGGGCAAAAAGGCAGAAATTCCCTATATGTTGGGGCAAAAAGACAGACATTCTTCTTATTTTGGGGCAAAACTGAGAAATTCCACTTATTTTGGGGCAAAATTCCAGAAATTTCCCATATTTTGGGGCCAAATTGCAGAAATTTCACTTATTTTGGGGCAAAATTTCAGAAATTTCACTTATTTCAGGGAAAAAAAGCAGAAATTTTTTTTATTTTGGGGAAAAAAGGCAGAAATTTTCCATATTTTGAAGCAAAAATGCAGAACTTCCCCTTATTTTAAGGTAAAAAGGCTGAAATTCCCCTTATTTGGGGGCAAAAAGGGAGAAATTTTTCTTATTTTGAGGCAAAATACAGCAATTTCACTTATTTCAGGGTGATAAGTCAGAAATTTTCCTTATCTTGGGGCAAAAAATACAGAAATTCCCTTTGTTTTGGGGGGAAAAGACAGAAATTCCACTTATTTAGAGGCAAAAAAGCAGAAATTCCCCTTATTTTGAGGTAAAAAGGCTGAAATTCCCCTTATTTGGGGGCAAAAACCAGAAATTTCCTTTATTTTGAGGCAAAATTGCAGAAATTTCACTTATTTCAGGGTAATAAGTCAGAAATTTTCCTTATTTTGGGGCAAAAAGACAGAAATTCCCTTTGTTTTGGGGGAAAAAGTCAGAAATTCCACTTATTTAGAGGCAAATGCAGAAATTCCCCTTATTTTGGAGCAAAAATGAAGAAATTTCCCTTTTTTATGGCAAAAAGGTATGCATTCTTCTTATTTTCGGACAAAAAGGCAGAAATTCCCCGTATTTTGGAGCAAAATTGAAGAAATTCCCCTAATTGTGGGGCAAAAAGGCAGAAATTCCCTATATGTTGGGGCAAAAGGACAGAAATTCTCCTTATTTTGTGGCAAAACTCAGAAATACCACTTATTTTAAGGCAAAATTCCAGAAATTTTTCTTATTTTGTTAAAAAAATTGCAGAAATTTCACTTATTTTGGGCAAAATTGCAGAAATTTCACTTATTTCAGAAAAAAAGCAGAATTTTTTTTATTTTGGGGCAAAAAGGCAGAAATTTCTTTTATTTTGGTACAAAATTGAAGAAATTTTTCTTATTTTGGGGCAAAAACGCAGAAATTTCCCATATTTTGGGGCAAAACTGCAGAAATTTCCCTTTTTTTGACGTAAAAAGGCTGAAATTCCCCTTATTTGGGGGCAAAAAGGGAGAAATTTTTCTTATTTTGAGGCAAAATTGCAGCAATTTCACTTATTTCAGGGTAATAAGTCAGAAATTTTCCTTTTCTTGGGGCAAAAAATACAGAGATTCCCTTTGTTTTGGGGGAAAAAGACAGAAATTCCACTTATTTTGGGGCAAATTCCAGAAATTTCACTTATTTTGGGGCAAAATTGTAGAAATTTCACTTATTTTGGGGCAAAATTTCAGAAATTTCACTTTTTTCAGAAAAAAAGTAGAAATTTTTCTATTTGGAAGCAAAAAGGCAGAAATTTCTTTTATTTTGGTACAAAATTGCAGAAATTTTTCTTATTTTGGGACAAAAAGGCAGAAATTTCGCATATTTTAGGGCAAAAATGCAGAAATTCCCCTTATTTTGAGGGAAAAAGGCTAAAATTCCCCTTATTTGGGGGCAAAAAGGCAGAAATTTCACTTATTTTGGGCAAACTTGCGGAAATTTCACTTATTTCAGGAAAAAAAAGGCAGAAATTTTCCTTATTTTGGGGAAAAAGGCAGAAATTCCTAATATTTTGTGGCAAAAATGCAGAAATTCCCTTTATTTTGAGGTAAAAATGGTGAAATTCCCCTTATTTGGGGGTAAAAATGCCGAAATTTCGCTTATTTTGGGGCAAAATTGCAGAAATTTCACTTATTTCAGGGTAATAAGTAAGAAATTTTCCATATTTTGGGGCAAAAAAGACAGAAATTCCCTTTGTTTTGGGGGAAAAAGACAGAAATACCACTTATTTAGAGGCAAAAAAGCAGAAATTTTCCTTATTTTGGAGCAAAAATGAAGAAATTTCCCTTTTTTATGGCAAAAAGGTATGCATTCTTCTTATTTTCGGGCAAAAAGGCAGAAATTCCCCGTATTTTGGAGCAAAATTGCAGAAATTCCCCTAATTGTCGGGCAAAAAGGTAGAAATTCCCTATATGTTGGGGCAAAAAGACAGAAATTCTCCTTATTTTGGGGCGAAACTCAGAAATTCCACTTATTTGGGGCAAAATTCCAGAAATTTACCTTATTTTAGAACAAAATTGCAGAAATTTCACTTATTTTGGGGCAAAATTGCAGAAATTTCACTTATTTCAGGGAAAAAAGGCAGAAATTTTCCTTATTTTGGGGCAAAAAGCAGAAATTCCTAATATTTTGTGGCAAAAATGCAGAAATTCCCCTTATTTTGAGGTAAAAAGGCTGAAATTACACTTATTTGGGGGCAAAAAGGCAGTAATTTCCCTTATTTTGAGGCAAAATTGAAGAAATTTCAGTTATTTCAGGGTAATAAGTAAGAAATTTTTTTTATTTTGGAAGAAAAAAGACAGAAATTCCTTTGTTTTGGGGGAAAAAGACAGAAATTCCACTTATTTAGAGTCAAAAAGGCAGAAATTCCCCTTATTTTGAAGCAAAAATGAAGAAATTTCTTTTTTTTATGGCAAAAAGGTATGCATTCTTCTTATTTTCAGGCAAAAAGGCAGAAATTCCCTGTATTTTGAGCAACATTGCAGAAATTCCCCTAATTGTGGGGCAAAAAGGCAGAAATTCCCTATATGTTGGGGCAAAAAGACAGACATTCTTCTTATTTTGGGGCAAAAATGAGAAATTCCACTTATTTTGGGGCAAAATTCCAGAAATTTCCCATATTTTGGGGCCAAATTGCAGAAATTTTACTTATTTTGGGGCAAAATTTCAGAAATTTCACTTATTTCAGGGAAAAAAAGCAGAAATTTTTTTTATTTTGGGGCAAAAAGGCAGAAATTTTCCATATTTTGAAGCAAAAATGCAGAACTTCCCCTTATTTTGAGGTAAAAAGGCTGAAATTCCCCTTATTTGGGGGCAAAAAGGGAGAAATTTTTCTTATTTTGAGGCAAAATACAGCAATTTCACTTATTTCAGGGTGATAAGTCAGAAATTTTCCTTATCTTGGGGCAAAAAATACAGAAATTCCCTTTGTTTTGGGGGAAAAAGACAGAAATTCCACTTATTTAGAGGCAAAAAAGCAGAAATTCCCCTTATTTTGAGGTAAAAAGGCTGAAATTCCCCTTATTTGGGGGCAAAAACCAGAAATTTCCTTTATTTTGACGCAAAATTGCAGAAATTTCACTTATTTCAGGGTAATAAGTCAGAAATTTTCCTTATTTTGGGGCAAAAAAGACAGAAATTCCCTTTGTTTTGGGGGAAAAAGTCAGAAATTCCACTTATTTAGAGGCAAATGCAGAAATTCCCCTTATTTTGGAGCAAAAATGAAGAAATTTCCCTTTTTTATGGCAAAAAGGTATGCATTCTTCTTATTTTCAGACAAAAAGGCAGAAATTCCCCGTATTTTGGAGCAAAATTGCAGAAATTCCCCTAATTGTGGGGCAAAAAGGCAGAAATTCCCTATATGTTGGGGCAAAAGGACAGAAATTCTCCTTATTTTGTGGCAAAACTCAGAAATACCACTTATTTTAAGGCAAAATTCCAGAAATTTTTCTTATTTTGTGGAAAAATTGCAGAAATTTCACTTATTTTGGGCAAAATTGCAGAAATTTCACTAATTTCAGAAAAAAAGCAGAATTTTTTTTATTTTGGGGCAAAAAGGCAG
Organism: Micromys minutus; assembly: GCF_963924665.1. Classification (NCBI taxonomy): domain Eukaryota; kingdom Metazoa; phylum Chordata; class Mammalia; order Rodentia; family Muridae; genus Micromys; species Micromys minutus. The sequence goes on along the minus strand of NW_027667467.1, from coordinate 5,631,261 downwards.
AAATTTCTTTTATTTTGGTACAAAATTGAAGAAATTTTTCTTATTTTGGGGCAAAAACGCAGAAATTTCCCATATTTTGGGGCAAAACTGCAGAAATTTCCCTTTTTTTGACGTAAAAAGGCTGAAATTCCCCTTATTTGGGGGAAAAAAGGGAGAAATTTTACTTATTTTGAGGCAAAATTGCAGCAATTTCACTTATTTCAGGGTAATAAGTCAGAAATTTTCCTTATCTTGGGGCAAAAAATACAGAGATTCCCTTTGTTTTGGGGGAAAAAGACAGAAATTCCACTTATTTTGGGGCAAAATTTCAGAAATTTCACTTATTTTGGGGCAAAATTGTAGAAATTTCACTTATTTTGGGGCAAAATTTCAGAAATTTCACTTTTTTCAGAAAAAAAGTAGAAATTTTTCTATTTGGAAGCAAAAAGGCAGAAATTTCTTTTATTTTGGTACAAAATTGCAGAAATTTTTCTTATTTTGGGACAAAAAGGCAGAAATTTCCCATATTTTAGGGCAAAAATGCAGAAATTCCCCTTATTTTGAGGGAAAAAGGCTAAAATTCCCCTTATTTGGGGGCAAAAAGGCAGAAATTTCACTTATTTTGGGCAAACTTGCGGAAATTTCACTTATTTCAGGAAAAAAAAGACAGAAATTTTCCTTATTTTGGGGAAAAAGGCAGAAATTCCTAATATTTTGTGGCAAAAATGCAGAAATTCCCTTTATTTTGAGGTAAAAAGGGTGAAATTCCCCTTATTTGGGGGTAAAAATGCCGAAATTTCGCTTATTTTGGGGCAAAATTGCAGAAATTTCACTTATTTCAGGGTAATAAGTAAGAAATTTTCCATATTTTGGGGCAAAAAAGACAGAAATTCCCTTTGTTTTGGGGAAAAAAGACAGAAATACCACTTATATAGAGGCAAAAAAGCAGAAATTTTCTTTATTTTGGAGCAAAAATGAAGAAATTTCCCTTTTTTATGGCAAAAAGGTATGCATTCTTCTTATTTTCGGGCAAAAAGGCAGAAATTCCCCGTATTTTGGAGCAAAATTGCAGAAATTCCCCTAATTGTCGGGCAAAAAGGTAGAAATTCCCTATATGTTGGGGCAAAAAGACAGAAATTCTCCTTATTTTGGGGCGAAACTCAGAAATTCCACTTATTTGGGGCAAAATTCCAGAAATTTACCTTATTTTAGAACAAAATTGCAGAAATTTCACTTATTTTGGGGCAAAATTGCAGAAATTTCACTTATTTCAGGGAAAAAAGGCAAAAATTTTCCTTATTTTGGGGCAAAAAGCAGAAATTCCCAATATTTTGTGGCAAAAATGCAGAAATTCCCCTTATTTTGAGGTAAAAAGGCTGAAATTACCCTTATTTGGGGGCAAAAAGGCAGTAATTTCCCTTATTTTGGGGCAAAATTGAAGAGATTTCAGTTATTTAAGGGTAATATGTAAGAATTTTTTTTTTTTTTTTGGAAGAAAAAAGACAGAAATTCCCTTTGTTTTGGGGGAAAAAGACAGAAATTCCACTTATTTAGAGTCAAAAAGGCAGAAATTCCCCTTATTTTGAAGCAAAAATGAAGAAATTTCCCTTTTTTATGGCAAAAAGGTATGCATTCTTCTTATTTTCAGGCAAAAAGGCAGAAATTCCCTGTATTTTGAGCAACATTGCAGAAATTCCCCTAATTGTGGGGCAAAAAGGCAGAAATTCCCTATATGTTGGGGCAAAAAGACAGACATTCTTCTTATTTGGGGGCAAAACTGAGTAATTCCACTTATTTTGGGGCAAAATTCCAGAAATTTCCCATATTTTGGGGCCAAATTGCAGAAATTTTACTTATTTTGGGGCAAAATTTCAGAAATTTCACTTATTTCAGGGAAAAAAAGCAGAAATTTTTTTTATTTTGGGGCAAAAAGGCAGAAATTTTCCATATTTTGAAGCAAAAATGCAGAACTTCCCCTTATTTTGAGGTAAAAAGGCTGAAATTCCCCTTATTTGGGGGCAAAAAGAGAGAAATTTTTCTTATTTTGAGGCAAAATACAGCAATTTCACTTATTTCAGGGTGATAAGTCAGAAATTTTCCTTATCTTGGGGCAAAAAATACAGAAATTCCCTTTGTTTTGGGGGAAAAAGACAGAAATTCCACTTATTTAGAGGCAAAAAAGCAGAAATTCCCCTTATTTTGAGGTAAAAAGGCTGAAATTCCCCTTATTTGGGGGCAAAAACCAGAAATTTCCTTTATTTTGACGCAAAATTGCAGAAATTTCACTTATTTCAGGGTAATAAGTCAGAAATTTTCCTTATTTTGGGGCAAAAAAGACAGAAATTCCCTTTGTTTTGGGGGAAAAAGTCAGAAATTCCACTTATTTAGAGGCAAATGCAGAAATTCCCCTTATTTTGGAGCAAAAATGAAGAAATTTCCCTTTTTTATGGCAAAAAGGTATGCATTCTTCTTATTTTCAGACAAAAAGGCAGAAATTCCCCGTATTTTGGAGCAAAATTGCAGAAATTCCCCTAATTGTGGGGCAAAAAGGCAGAAATTCCCTATATGTTGGGGCAAAAGGACAGAAATTCTCCTTATTTTGTGGCAAAACTCAGAAATACCACTTATTTTAAGGCAAAATTCCAGAAATTTTTCTTATTTTGTGGAAAAATTGCAGAAATTTCACTTATTTTGGGCAAAATTGCAGAAATTTTACTTATTTCAGAAAAAAAGCAGAATTTTTTTTATTTTGGGGCAAAAAGGCAGAAATTTCTTTTATTTTGGTACAAAATTGAAGAAATTTTTCTTATTTTGGGGCAAAAACGCAGAAATTTCCCATATTTTGGGGCAAAACTGCAGAAATTTCCCTTTTTTTGACGTAAAAAGGCTGAAATTCCCCTTATTTGGGGGCAAAAAGGGAGAAATTTTTCTTATTTTGAGGCAAAATTGCAGCAATTCCCCTAATTGTCGGGCAAAAAGGTAGAAATTCCCTATATGTTGGGGCAAAAAGACAGAAATTCTCCTTATTTTGGGGCGAAACTCAGAAATTCCACTTATTTGGGGCAAAATTCCAGAAATTTACCTTATTTTAGAACAAAATTGCAGAAATTTCACTTATTTTGGGGCAAAATTGCAGAAATTTCACTTATTTCAGGGAAAAAAGGCAAAAATTTTCTTATTTTGGGGCAAAAAGCAGAAATTCCCAATATTTTGTGGCAAAAATGCAGAAATTCCCCTTATTTTGAGGTAAAAAGGCTGAAATTACCCTTATTTGGGGGCAAAAGGCAATAATTTCCCTTATTTTGGGGCAAAATTGAAGAAATTTCAGTTATTTCAGGGTAATAAGTAAGAAATTTTTTTTATTTTGGAAGAAAAAAGACAGAAATTCCCTTTGTTTTGGGGGAAAAAGACAGAAATTCCACTTATTTAGAGTCAAAAAGGCAGAAATTCCCCTTATTTTGAAGCAAAAATGAAGAAATTTCCCTTTTTTATGGCAAAAAGGTATGCAGTCTTCTTATTTTCAGGCAAAAAGGCAGAAATTCCCTGTATTTTGAGCAACATTGCAGAAATTCCCCTAATTGTGGGGCAAAAAGGCAGAAATTCCCTATATGTTGGGGCAAAAAGACAGACATTCTTCTTATTTGGGGGCAAAACTGAGTAATTCCACTTATTTTGGGGCAAAATTCCAGAAATTTCCCATATTTTGGGGCCAAATTGCAGAAATTTTACTTATTTTGGGGCAAAATTTCAGAAATTTCACTTATTTCAGGGAAAAAAAGCAGAAATTTTTTTATTTTGGGGCAAAAAGGCAGAAATTTCCCATATTTTGAAGCAAAAATGCAGAAATTCCCCTTATTTTGAGGTAAAAAGGCTGAAATTCCCCTTATTTGGGGGCAAAAAGGCAGAAATTTCCTTTATTTTGAGGCAAAATTGCAGAAATTTCACTTATTTCAGGGTAATAAGTCAGAAATTTTCCTTATTTTGGGGCAAAAAAGACAGAAATTCCCTTTGTTTTGGGGGAAAAAGACAGAAATTCCACTTATTTAGAGGCAAATGCAGAAATTCCCCTTATTTTGGAGCAAAAATGAAGAAATTTCCCTTTTTTATGGCAAAAAGGTATGCATTCTTCTTATTTTCGGACAAAAAGGCAGAAATTCCCCGTATTTTGGAGCAAAATTGCAGAAATTCCCCTAATTGTGGGGCAAAAAGGCAGAAATTCCCTATATGTTGGGGCAAAAGGACAGAAATTCTCCTTATTTTGTGGCAAAACTCAGAAATACCACTTATTTTGAGGCAAAATTCCAGAAATTTTTCTTATTTTGTGGAAAAATTGCAGAAATTTCACTTATTTTGGGTAAAATTGCAGAAATTTCACTTATTTCAGAAAAAAAGCAGAATTTTTTTTTATTTTGGGGCAAAAAGGCAGAAATTTCTTTTATTTTGGTACAAAATTGAAGAAATTTTTCTTATTTTGGGGCAAAAACGCAGAAATTTCCCATATTTTGGGGCAAAACTGCAGAAATTTCCCATTTTGACGTAAAAAGGCTGAAATTCCCCTTATTTGGGGGCAAAAAGGGAGAAATTTTTCTTATTTTGAGGCAAAATTGCAGCAATTTCACTTATTTCAGGGTAATAAGTCAGAAATTTTCCTTTTCTTGGGGCAAAAAATACAGAGATTCCCTTTGTTTTGGGGGAAAAAGACAGAAATTCCACTTATTTTGGGGCAAAATTCCAGAAATTTCACTTATTTTGGGGCAAAATTGTAGAAATTTCACTTATTTTGGGGCAAAATTTCAGAAATTTCACTTTTTTCAGAAAAAAAGTAGAAATTTTTCTATTTGGAAGCAAAAAGGCAGAAATTTCTTTTATTTTGGTACAAAATTGCAGAAATTTTTCTTATTTTGGGACAAAAAGGCAGAAATTTCGCATATTTTAGGGCAAAAATGCAGAAATTCCCCTTATTTTGAGGGAAAAAGGCTAAAATTCCCCTTATTTGGGGGCAAAAAGGCAGAAATTTCACTTATTTTGGGCAAACTTGCGGAAATTTCACTTATTTCAGGAAAAAAAAGGCAGAAATTTTCCTTATTTTGGGGTAAAAAGGCAGAAATTCCTAATATTTTGTGGCAAAAATGCAGAAATTCCCTTTATTTTGAGGTAAAAAGGGTGAAATTCCCCTTATTTGGGGGTAAAAATCCCGAAATTTCGCTTATTTTGGGGCAAAATTGCAGAAATTTCACTTATTTCAGGGTAATAAGTAAGAAATTTTCCATATTTTGGGGCAAAAAAGACAGAAATTCCCTTTGTTTTGGGGGAAAAAGACAGAAATACCACTTATTTAGAGGCAAAAAAGCAGAAATTTTCTTTATTTTGGAGCAAATTGAAGAAATTTCCCTTTTTTATGGCAAAAAGGTATGCATTCTTCTTATTTTCGGGCAAAAAGGCAGAAATTCCCCGTATTTTGGAGCAAAATTGCAGAAATTCCCCTAATTGTCGGGCAAAATGGTAGAAATTCCCTATATGTTGGGGCAAAAAGACAGAAATTCTCCTTATTTTGGGGCGAAACTCAGAAATTCCACTTATTTGGGGCAAAATTCCAGAAATTTACCTTATTTTAGAACAAAATTGCAGAAATTTCACTTATTTTGGGGCAAAATTGCAGAAATTTCACTTATTTCAGGGAAAAAAGGCAGAAATTTTCCTTATTTTGGGGCAAAAAGCAGAAATTCCTAATATTTTGTGGCAAAAATGCAGAAATTCCCCTTATTTTGAGGTAAAAAGGCTGAAATTACCCTTATTTGGGGGCAAAAAGGCAGTAATTTCCCTTATTTTGGGGCAAAATTGAAGAGATTTCAGTTATTTCAGGGTAATAAGTAAGAAATTTTTTTTTATTTTGGAAGAAAAAAGACAGAAATTCCCTTTGTTTTGGGGGAAAAAGACAGAAATTCCACTTATTTAGAGTCAAAAAGGCAGAAATTCCCCTTATTTTGAAGCAAAAATGAAGAAATTTCCCTTTTTTATGGCAAAAAGGTATGCATTCTTCTTATTTTCAGGCAAAAAGGCAGAAATTCCCTGTATTTTGAGCAACATTGCAGAAATTCCCCTAATTGTGGGGCAAAAAGGCAGAAATTCCCTATATGTTGGGGCAAAAAGACAGACATTCTTCTTATTTTGGGGCAAAACTGAGAAATTCCACTTATTTTGGGGCAAAATTCCAGAAATTTCCCATATTTTGGGGCCAAATTGCAGAAATTTCACTTATTTTGGGGCAAAATTTCAGAAATTTCACTTATTTCAGGGAAAAAAAGCAAAAATTTTTTTTATTTTGGGGCAAAAAGGCAGAAATTTCCCATATTTTGAAGCAAAAATGCAGAAATTCCCCTTATTTTGAGGTAAAAAGGCTGAAATTCCCCTTATTTGGGGGCAAAAAGGCAGAAATTTCCTTTATTTTGAGGCAAAATTGCAGAAATTTCACTTATTTCAGGGTAATAAGTCAGAAATTTTCCTTATTTTGGGGCAAAAAAGACAGAAATTCCCTTTGTTTTGGGGGAAAAAGACAGAAATTCCACTTATTTAGAGGCAAATGCAGAAATTCCCCTTATTTTGGAGCAAATATGAAGAAATTTCCCTTTTTTATGGCAAAAAGGTATGCATTCTTCTTATTTTAGGACAAAAAGGCAGAAATTCCCCGTATTTTCGAGCAAAATTGCAGAAATTCCCCTAATTGTGGGGCAAAAAGGCAGAAATTCCCTATATGTTGGGACAAAAGGACAGAAATTCTCCTTATTTTGTGGCAAAACTCAGAAATACCACTTATTTTGAGGCAAAATTCCAGAAATTTCCCTTATTTTGTGAAAAAATTGCAGAAATTTCACTTATTTTGGGCAAAATTGCAGAAATTTCACTTATTTCAGAAAAAAAGCAGAATTTTTTTTATTTTGGGGCAAAAAGACAGAAATTTCTTTTATTTTGGTACAAAATTGAAGAAATTTTTCTTATTTTGGGGCAAAAACGCAGAAATTTCCCATATTTTGGGGCAAAACTGCAGAAATTTCCCTTTTTTTGACGTAAAAAGGCTGAAATTCCCCTTATTTGGGGGCAAAAAGGGAGAAATTTTTCTTATTTTGAGGCAAAATTGCAGCAATTTCACTTATTTCAGGGTAATAAGTCAGAAATTTTCCTTATCTTGGGGCAAAAAATACAGAAATTCCCTTTGTTTTGGGGGAAAAAGACAGAAATTCCACTTATTTTGGGGCAAAATTCCAGAAATTTCACTTATTTTGGGGCAAATTTGTAGAAATTTCACTTATTTTGGGGCAAAATTTCAGAAATTTCACTTTTTTCAGAAAAAAAAGTAGAAATTTTTCTATTTGGAAGCAAAAAGGCAGAAATTTCTTTTATTTTGGTACAAAATTGCAGAAATTTTTCTTATTTTGGGGCAAAAAGGCAGAAATTTCCCATATTTTAGGGCAAAAATGCAGAAAATCCCCTTATTTTGAGGTAAAAAGGCTAAAATTCCGCTTATTTGCGGGCAAAAAGGCAGAAATTTCACTTATTTTGGGCCAAACTTGCGGAAATTTCACTTATTTCAGGGAAAAAAAGGCAGAAATTTTCCTTATTTTGGGGTAAAAAGGCAGAAATTCCTAATATTTTGTGGCAAAAATGCAGAAATTCCCTTTATTTTGATGTAAAAAGGTGAAATTCCCCTTATTTGGGGGTAAAAATGCCGAAATTTCGCTTATTTTGGGGCAAAATTGCAGAAATTTCACTTACTTCAGGGTAATAAGTCAGAAATTTTCCATATTTTAGGGCAAAAAAGACAGAAATTCCCTTTGTTTTGGGGGAAAAAGACAGAAATACCACTTATTTAGAGGCAAAAAAGCAGAAATTTTTTTTATTTTGGAGCAAAAATGAAGAAATTTCCCTTTTTTATGGCAAAAAGGTGTGCATTCTTCTTATTTTCGGGCAAAAAGGCAGAAATTCCCCGTATTTTGGAGCAAAATTGCAGAAATTCCCCTAATTGTCGGGCAAAAATGTAGAAATTCCCTATATGTTGGGGCAAAAAGGCAGAAATTCTCCTTATTTTGGGGCGAAACTCAGAAATTCCACTTATTTGGGGCAAAATTCCAGAAATTTACCTTATTTTAGAACAAAATTGCAGAAATTTCACTTATTTTGGGGCAAAATTGCAGAAATTTCACTTATTTCAGGGAAAAAAGGCAGAAATTTTCCTTATTTTGGGGCAAAAAGCAGAAATTCCTAATATTTTGTGGCAAAAATGCAGAAATTCCCCTTATTTTGAGGTAAAAAGGCTGAAATTACCCTTATTTGGGGGCAAAAAGGCAGTAATTTCCCTTATTTTGGGGCAAAATTGAAGAAATTTCAGTTATTTCAGGGTAATAAGTAAGAAATTTTTTTTTGGAAGAAAAAAGACAGAAATTCCCTTTGTTTTGGGGGAAAAAGACAGAAATTCCACTTATTTAGAGTCAAAAAGGCAGAAATTCCCCTTATTTTGAAGCAAAAATGAAGAAATTTCCCTTTTTTATGGCAAAAAGGTATGCATTCTTCTTATTTTCAGGCAAAAGGCAGAAATTCCCTGTATTTTGAGCAACATTGCAGAAATTCCCCTAATTGTGGGGCAAAAAGGCAGAAATTCCCTATATGTTGGGGCAAAAAGACAGACATTCTTCTTATTTTGGGGCAAAACTGAGAAATTCCACTTATTTTGGGGCAAAATTCCAGAATTTTCCCATATTTTGGGGCCAAATTGCAGAAATTTCACTTATTTTGGGGCAAAATTTCAGAAATTTCACTTATTTCAGGGAAAAAAAGAAGAAATTTTTTTTTATTTTGGGGCAAAAATGCAGAAATTTCCCATATTTTGAAGCAAAAATGCAGAAATTCCCCTTATTTTGAGGTAAAAAGGCTGAAATTCCCCTTATTTGGGGGCAAAAAGGCAGAAATTTCCTTTATTTTGAGGCAAAATTGCAGAAATTTCACTTATTTCAGGGTAATAAGTCAGAAATTTTCCTTATTTTGGGGCAAAGAAGACAGAAATTCCCTTTGTTTTGGGGGAAAAAGACAGAAATTCCACTTATTTAGAGGCAAATGCAGAAATTCCCCTTATTTTGGAGCAAAAATGAAGAAATTTCCCTTTTTTATGGCAAAAAGGTATGCATTCTTCTTATTTTCGGACAAAAAGGCAGAAATTCCCCGTATTTTGGAGCAAAATTGCAGAAATTCCCCTAATTGTGGGGCAAAAAGGCAGAAATTCCCTATATGTTGGGGCAAAAGGACAGAAATTCTCCTTATTTTGTGGCAAAACTCAGAAATACCACTTATTTTGAGGCAAAATTCCAGAAATTCCCTTATTTTGTGGAAAAATTGCAGAAATTTCACTTATTTTGGGCAAAATTGCAGAAATTTCACTTATTTCAGAAAAAAAGCAGAATTTTTTTTATTTTGGGGCAAAAAGGCAGAAATTTCTTTTATTTTGGTACAAAATTGAAGAAATTTTTCTTATTTTGGGGCAAAAACGCAGAAATTTCCAATATTTTGAGGTAAAAAGGCTGAAATTACCCTTATTTGGGGGCAAAAGGCAGTAATTTCCCTTATTTTGGGGCAAAATTGAAGAAATTTCAGTTATTTCAGGGTAATAAGTAAGAAATTTTTTTTATTTTGGAAGAAAAAAGACAGAAATTCCCTTTGTTTTGGGGGAAAAAGACAGAAATTCCACTTATTTAGAGTCAAAAAGGCAGAAATTCCCCTTATTTTGAAGCAAAAATGAAGAAATTTCCCTTTTTTATGGCAAAAAGGTATGCATTCTTCTTATTTTCAGGCAAAAAGGCAGAAATTCCCTGTATTTTGAGCAACATTGCAGAAATTCCCCTAATTGTGGGGCAAAAAGGCAGAAATTCCCTATATGTTGGGGCAAAAAGACAGACATTCTTCTTATTTTGGGGCAAAACTGAGAAATTCCACTTATTTTGGGGCAAAATTCCAGAAATTTCCCATATTTTGGGGCCAAATTGCAGAAATTTCACTTATTTTTGGGCAAAATTTCAGAAATTTCACTTATTTTAGGGAAAAAAAGCAGAAATTTTTTTATTTTGGGGCAAAAAGGCAGAAATTTCCCATATTTTGAAGCAAAAATGCAGAAATTCCCCTTACTTTGAGGTAAAAAGGCTGAAATTCCCCTTATTTGGGGGCAAAAAGGCAGAAATTTCCTTTATTTTGAGGCAAAATTGCAGAAATTTCACTTATTTCAGGGTAATAAGTGAGAAATTTTCCTTATTTTGGGGCAAAAAAGACAGAAATTCTTATTGTTTTGGGGTAAAAAGACAGAAATTCCACTTACTTAGAGGCAAATGCAGAAATTCCCCTTATTTTGGAGCAAAAATTAAGAAATTTCCCTTTTTTATGGCAAAAAGGTATGCATTCTTCTTATTTTCGGACAAAAAGGCAGAAATTCCCCGTATTTTGGAGCAAAATTGCAGAAATTCCCCTAATTGTGGGGCAAAAAGGCAGAAATTCCCTATATGTTGGGGCAAAAGGACAGAAATTCTCCTTATTTTGTGGCTAAACTCAGAAATACCACTTATTTTGAGGCAAAATTCCAGAAATTTCCCTTATTTTGTGGAAAAATTGCAGAAATTTTACTTATTTTGGGCAAAATTGCAGAAATTTCACTTATTTCAGAAAAAAAGCAGAATTTTTTTTATTTTGGGGCAAAAAGGCAGAAATTTCTTTTATTTTGGTACAAAATTGAAGAAATTTTTCTTATTTTGGGGCAAAAACGCAGAAATTTCCAATATTTTGGGGCAAAACTGCAGAAATTTCCCTTTTTTTGACGTAAAAAGGCTGAAATTCCCCTTATTTGGGGGCAAAAAGGGAGAAATTTTTCTTATTTTGAGGCAAAATTGCAGCAATTTCACTTATTTCAGGGTAATAAGTCAGAAATTTTCCTTATCTTGGGGCAAAAAATACAGAAATTCCCTTTGTTTTGGGGGAAAAAGACAGAAATTCCACTTATTTTGGGACAAAATTCCAGAAATTTCACTTATTTTGGGGCAAATTTGTAGAAATTTCACTTATTTTGGGGCAAAATTTCAGAAATTTCACTTCTTTCAGAAAAAAAAGTAGAAATTTTTCTATTTGGAAGCAAAAAGGCAGAAATTTCTTTTATTTTGGTACAAAATTGCAGAAATTTTTCTTATTTTGGGGCAAAAAGGCAGAAATTTCCCATATTTTAGGGCAAAAATGCAGAAATTCCCCTTATTTTGAGGTAAAAGCTAAAATTCCACTTATTTGGGGGCAAAAAGGCAGAAATTTCACTTATTTTGGGCCAAACTTGCGGAAATTTCACTTATTTCAGGGAAAAAAAGGCAGAAATTTTCCTTAATTTGGGGCAAAAAGGCAGAAATTCCTAATATTTTGTTGCAAAAATGCAGAAATTCCCTTTATTTTGAGGTAAAAAGGGTGAAATTCCCCTTATTTGGGGGTAAAAATGCCGAAATTTCGCTTATTTTGGGGCAAAATTGCAGAAATTTCACTTATTTCTGGGTAATAAGTAAGAAATTTTCCATATTTTGGGGCAAAAAAGACAGAAATTCCCTTTGTTTTGGGGGAAAAAGACAGAAATACCACTTATTTAGAGGCAAAAAAGCAGAAATTTTCCTTATTTTGGAGCAAAAATGAAGAAATTTCCCTTTTTTATGGCAAAAAGGTATGCATTCTTCTTATTTTCGGGCAAAAAGGCAGAAATTCCCCGTATTTTGGAGCAAAATTGCAGAAATTCCCCTAATTGTCGGGCAAAAAGGTAGAAATTCAATATATGTTGGGGCAAAAAGACAGAAATTCTCCTTATTTTGGGGCAAAACTCAGAAATTCCACTTATTTGGGGCAAAATTCCAGAAATTTACCTTATTTTAGAACAAAATTGCAGAAATTTCACTTATTTTGGGGCAAAATTGCAGAAATTTCACTTATTTCAGGGAAAAAAGGCAGAAATTTTCCTTATTTTGGGGCAAAAAGCAGAAATTCCTAATATTTTGTGGCAAAAATGCAGAAATTCCCCTTATTTTGAGGTAAAAAGGCTGAAATTACCCTTATTTGGGGGCAAAAAGGCAGTAATTTCCCTTATTTTGGGGCAAAATTGAAGAAATTTCAGTTATTTCAGGGTAATAAGTAAGAAATTTTTTTTTGGAAGAAAAAAGACAGAAATTCCCTTTGTTTTGGGGGAAAAAGACAGAAATTCCACTTATTTAGAGTCAAAAAAGCAGAAATTCCACTTATTTTGAAGCAAAAATGAAGAAATTTCCCTTTTTTATGGCAAAAAGGTATGCATTCTTCTTATTTTCAGGCAAAAAGGCAGAAATTCCCTGTATTTTGAGAAACATTACAGAAATTCCCCTAATTGTGGGGCAAAAAGGCAGAAATTCCTTATATGTTGGGGCAAAAAGACAGACATTCTTCTTATTTTGGGGCAAAACTGAGAAATTCCACTTATTTTGGGGCAAAATTCCAGAATTTTCCCATATTTTGGGGCCAAATTGCAGAAATTTCACTTATTTTGGGGCAAAATTTGAGAAATTTCACTTATTTCAGGGAAAAAAAGCAGAAATTTTTTTTATTTTGGGGCAAAAATGCAGAAATTTCCCATATTTTGAAGCAAAAATGCAGAAATTCCCCTTATTTTGAGGTAAAAAGGCTGAAATTCCCCTTATTTGGGGGCAAAAAGGCAGAAATTTCCTTTATTTTGAGGCAAAATTGCAGAAATTTCACTTATTTCAGGGTAATAAGTCAGAAATTTTCCTTATTTTGGGGCAAAGAAGACAGAAATTCCCTTTGTTTTTGGGGAAAAAGACAGAAATTCCACTTACTTAGAGGCAAATGCAGAAATTCCCCTTATTTTGGAGCAAAAATGAAGAAATTTCCCTTTTTTATGGCAAAAAGGTATGCATTCTTCTTATTTTCGGACAAAAAGGCAGAAATTCCCCGTATTTTGGAGCAAAATTGCAGAAATTCCCCTAATTGTGGGGCAAAAAGGCAGAAATTCCCTATATGTTGGGGCAAAAGGACAGAAATTCTCCTTATTTTGTGGCAAAACTCAGAAATACCACTTATTTTGAGGCAAAATTCCAGAAATTCCCTTATTTTGTGGAAAAATTGCAGAAATTTCACTTATTTTGGGCAAAATTGCAGAAATTTCACTTATTTCAGAAAAAAAGCAGAATTTTTTTTATTTTGGGGCAAAAAGGCAGAAATTTCTTTTATTTTGGTACAAAATTGAAGAAATTTTTCTTATTTTGGGGCAAAAACGCAGAAATTTCCCATATTTTGGGGCAAAACTGCAGAAATTTCCCTTTTTTTGACGTAAAAAGGCTGAAATTCCCCTTATTTGGGGGCAAAAAGGGAGAAATTTTTCTTATTTTGAGGCAAAATTGCAGCAATTTCACTTATTTCAGGGTAATAAGTCAGAAATTTTCCTTATCTTGGGGCAAAAAATACAGAGATTCCCTTTGTTTTGGGGGAAAAAGACAGAAATTCCACTTATTTTGGGGCAAAATTCCAGAAATTTCACTTATTTTGGGGCAAATTTGTAGAAATTTCACTTATTTTGGGGCAAAATTTCAGAAATTTCACTTTTTTCAGAAAAAAAAGTAGAAATTTTTCTATTTGGAAGCAAAAAGGCAGAAATTTCTTTTATTTTGGTACAAAATTGCAGAAATTTTTCTTATTTTGGGGCAAAAAGGCAGAAATTTCCCATATTTTAGGGCAAAAATGCAGAACTTCCCCTTATTTTGAGGTAAAAGCTAAAATTCCACTTATTTGGGGGCAAAAAGGCAGATTTCACTTATTTTGGGCCAAACTTGCGGAAATTTCACTTATTTCAGGAAAAAAAAGGCAGAAATTTTCCTTAATTTGGGGCAAAAAGGCAGAAATTCCTAATATTTTGTGGCAAAAATGCAGAAATTCCCTTTATTTTGAGGTAAAAATGGTGAAATTCCCCTTATTTGGGGGTAAAAATGCCGAAATTTCGCTTATTTTGGGGCAAAATTGCTGAAATTTCACTTATTTAAGGGTAATAAGTAAGAAATTTTCCTTATTTAAGGGTAAAAAAGACAGAAATTCCCTTTGTTTTGGGGGAAAAAGACAGAAATACCACTTATTTAGAGGCAAAAAAGCAGAAATTTTCCTTATTTTGGAGCAAAAATGAAGAAATTTCCCTTTTTTATGGCAAAAAGGTATGCATTCTTCTTATTTTCGGGCAAAAAGGCAGAAATTCCCCGTATTTTGGAGCAAAATTGCAGAAATTCCCCTAATTGTCGGGCAAAAAGGTAGAAATTCCCTATATGTTGGGGCAAAAAGACAGAAATTCTCCTTCTTTTGGGGCAAAACTCAGAAATTCCACTTATTTGGGGCAAAATTCCAGAAATTTACCTTATTTTAGAACAAAATTGCAGAAATTTCACTTATTTTGGGGCAAAATTGCAGAAATTTCACTTATTTCAGGGAAAAAAGGCAGAAATTTTCCTTATTTTGGGGCAAAAAGCAGAAATTCCTAATATTTTGTGGCAAAAATGCAGAAATTCCCCTAATTTTGAGGTAAAAAGGCTGAAATTACCCTTATTTGGGGGCAAAAAGGCAGTAATTTCCCTTATTTTGGGGCAAAATTGAAGAAATTTCAGTTATTTCAGGGTAATAAGTAAGAAATTTTTTTTATTTTGGAAGAAAAAAGGCAGAAATTCCCTTTGTTTTGGGGGAAAAAGACAGAAATTCCACTTATTTAGAGTCAAAAAGGCAGAAATTCCCCTTATTTTGAAGCAAAAATGAAGAAATTTCCCTTTTTTATGGCAAAAAGGTATGCATTCTTCTTATTTTCAGGCAAAAAGGCAGAAATTCCCTGTATTTTGAGCAACATTGCAGAAATTCCCCTAATTGTGGGGCAAAAAGACAGAAATTCTCTATATGTTGGGGCAAAAAGACAGACATTCTTCTCATTTTGGGGCAAAACTGAGAAATTCCACTTATTTTGGGGCAATATTCCAGAAATTTCCCATATTTTGGGGCCAAATTGCAGAAATTTCACTTATTTTTGGGCAAAATTTCAGAAATTTCACTTATTTCAGGGAAAATAAGCAGAATTTTTTTTTATTTTGGGGCAAAAATGCAGAAATTTCCCATATTTTGAAGCAAAAATGCAGAAATTCCCCTTATTTTGAGGTAAAAAGGCTGAAATTCCCCTTATTTGGGGGCAAAAAGGCAGAAATTTCCTTTATTTTGAGGCAAAATTGCAGAAATTTCACTTATTTCAGGGTAATAAGTCAGAAATTTTCCTTATTTTGGGGCAAAGAAAACAGAAATTCCCTTTGTTTTGGGGGAAAAAGACAGAAATTCCACTTATTTAGAGGCAAATGCAGAAATTCCCCTTATTTTGGAGCAAAAATGAAGAAATTTCCCTTTTTTATGGCAAAAAGGTATGCATTCTTCTTATTTTCGGACAAAAAGGCAGAAATTCCCCGTATTTTGGAGCAAAATTGCAGAAATTCCCCTAATTGTGGGGCAAAAAGGCAGAAATTCCCTATATGTTGGGGCAAAAGGTCAGAAATTCTCCTTATTTTGTGGCAAAACTCAGAAATACCACTTATTTTGAGGCAAAATTCCAGAAATTCCTTTATTTTGTGGAAAAATTGCAGAAATTTCACTTATTTTGGGCAAAATTGCAGAAATTTCACTTATTTCAGAAAAAAAGCAGAATTTTTTTTATTTTGGGGCAAAAAGGCAGAAATTTCTTTTATTTTGGTACAAAATTGAAGAAATTTTTCTTATTTTGGGGCAAAAACGCAGAAATTTCCCATATTTTGGGGCAAAACTGCAGAAATTTCCCTTTTTTTGACGTAAAAAGGCTGAAATTCCCCTTATTTGGGGGCAAAAAGGGAGAAATTTTTCTTATTTTGAGGCAAAATTGCAGCAATTTCACTTATTTCAGGGTAATAAGTCAGAAATTTTCCTTATCTTGGGGCAAAAAATACAGAAATTCCCTTTGTTTTGGGGGAAAAAGACAGAAATTCCACTTATTTTGGGACAAAATTCCAGAAATTTCACTTATTTTGGGGCAAATTTGTAGAAATTTCACTTATTTTGGGGCAAAATTTCAGAAATTTCACTTCTTTCAGAAAAAAAAGTAGAAATTTTTCTATTTGGAAGCAAAAAGGCAGAAATTTCTTTTATTTTGGTACAAAATTGCAGAAATTTTTCTTATTTTGGGGCAAAAAGGCAGAAATTTCCCATATTTTAGGGCAAAAATGCAGAAATTCCCCTTATTTTGAGGTAAAAGCTAAAATTCCACTTATTTGGGGGCAAAAAGGCAGAAATTTCACTTATTTTGGGCCAAACTTGCGGAAATTTCACTTATTTCAGGGAAAAAAAGGCAGAAATTTTCCTTAATTTGGGGCAAAAAGGCAGAAATTCCTAATATTTTGTTGCAAAAATGCAGAAATTCCCTTTATTTTGAGGTAAAAAGGGTGAAATTCCCCTTATTTGGGGGTAAAAATGCCGAAATTTCGCTTATTTTGGTGCAAAATTGCAGAAATTTCACTTATTTCAGGGTAATAAGTAAGAAATTTTCCATATTTTGGGGCAAAAAAGACAGAAAATCCCTTTGTTTTGGGGGAAAAAGACAGAAATACCACTTATTTAGAGGCAAAAAAGCAGAAATTTTCCTTATTTTGGAGCAAAAATGAAGAAATTTCCCTTTTTTATGGCAAAAAGGTATGCATTCTTCTTATTTTCGAGCAAAAAGGCAGAAATTCCCCGTATTTTGGAGCAAAATTGCAGAAATTCCCCTAATTGTCGGGCAAAAAGGTAGAAATTCCCTATATGTTGGGGCAAAAAGACAGAAATTCTCCTTATTTTGGGGCGAAACTCAGAAATTCCACTTATTTGGGGCAAAATTCCAGAAATTTACCTTATTTTAGAACAAAATTGCAGAAATTTCACTTATTTTGGGGCAAAATTGCAGAAATTTCACTTATTTCAGGGAAAAAAGGCAGAAATTTTCCTTATTTTGGGGCAAAAAGCAGAAATTCCTAATATTTTGTGGCAAAAATGCAGAAATTCCCCTTATTTTGAGGTAAAAAGGCTGAAATTACCCTTATTTGGGGGCAAAAGGCAATAATTTCCCTTATTTTGGGGCAAAATTGAAGAAATTTCAGTTATTTCAGGGTAATAAGTAAGAAATTTTTTTTATTTTGGAAGAAAAAAGACAGAAATTCCCTTTGTTTTGGGGGAAAAAGACAGAAATTCCACTTATTTAGAGTCAAAAAGGCAGAAATTCCCCTTATTTTGAAGCAAAAATGAAGAAATTTCCCTTTTTTATGGCAAAAAGGTATGCATTCTTCTTATTTTCAGGCAAAAAGGCAGAAATTCCCTGTATTTTGAGCAACATTGCAGAAATTCCCCTAATTGTGGGGCAAAAAGGCAGAAATTCCCTATATGTTGGGGCAAAAAGACAGACATTCTTCTTATTTGGGGGCAAAACTGAGTAATTCCACTTATTTTGGGGCAAAATTCCAGAAATTTCCCATATTTTGGGGCCAAATTGCAGAAATTTCACTTATTTTGGGGCAAAATTTCAGAAATTTCACTTATTTCAGGGAAAAAAAGCAGAAATTTTTTTATTTTGGGGCAAAAAGGCAGAAATTTCCCATATTTTGAAGCAAAAATGCAGAAATTCCCCTTATTTTGAGGTAAAAAGGCTGAAATTCCCCTTATTTGGGGGCAAAAAGGCAGAAATTTCCTTTATTTTGAGGCAAAATTGCAGAAATTTCACTTATTTCAGGGTAATAAGTCAGAAATTTTCCTTATTTTGGGGCAAAAAAGACAGAAATTCTTTTTGTTTTGGGGGAAAAAGACAGGAATTCCACTTACTTAGAGGCAAATGCAGAAATTCCCCTTATTTTGGAGCAAAAATTAAGAAATTTCCCTTTTTTATGGCAAAAAGGTATGCATTCTTCTTATTTTCGGACAAAAAGGCAGAAATTCCCCGTATTTTGGAGCAAAATTGCAGAAATTCCCCTAATTGTGGGGCAAAAAGGCAGAAATTCCCTATATGTTGGGGCAAAAGGACAGAAATTCTCCTTATTTTGTGGCTAAACTCAGAAATACCACTTATTTTGAGGCAAAATTCCAGAAATTTCCCTTATTTTGTGGAAAAATTGCAGAAATTTTACTTATTTTGGGCAAAATTGCAGAAATTTCACTTATTTCAGAAAAAAAGCAGAATTTTTTTTATTTTGGGGCAAAAAGGCAGAAATTTCTTTTATTTTGGTACAAAATTGAAGAAATTTTTCTTATTTTGGGGCAAAAACGCAGAAATTTCCAATATTTTGGGGCAAAACTGCAGAAATTTCCCTTTTTTTGACGTAAAAAGGCTGAAATTCCCCTTATTTGGGGGCAAAAAGGGAGAAATTTTTCATATTTTGAGGCAAAATTGCAGCAATTTCACTTATTTCAGGGTAATAAGTCAGAAATTTTCCTTATCTTGGGGCAAAAAATACAGAAATTCCCTTTGTTTTGGGGGAAAAAGACAGAAATTCCACTTATTTTGGGACAAAATTCCAGAAATTTCACTTATTTTGGGGCAAATTTGTAGAAATTTCACTTATTTTGGGGCAAAATTTCAGAAATTTCACTTCTTTCAGAAAAAAAAGTAGAAATTTTTCTATTTGGAAGCAAAAAGGCAGAAATTTCTTTTATTTTGGTACAAAATTGCAGAAATTTTTCTTATTTTGGGGCAAAAAGGCAGAAATTTCCCATATTTTAGGGCAAAAATGCAGAAATTCCCCTTATTTTGAGGTAAAAGCTAAAATTCCACTTATTTGGGGGCAAAAAGGCAGAAATTTCACTTATTTTGGGCCAAACTTGCGGAAATTTCACTTATTTCAGGGAAAAAAAGGCAGAAATTTTCCTTAATTTGGGGCAAAAAGGCAGAAATTCCTAATATTTTGTTGCAAAAATGCAGAAATTCCCTTTATTTTGAGGTAAAAAGGGTGAAATTCCCCTTATTTGGGGGTAAAAATGCCGAAATTTCGCTTATTTTGGTGCAAAATTGCAGAAATTTCACTTATTTCAGGGTAATAAGTAAGAAATTTTCCATATTTTGGGGCAAAAAAGACAGAAAATCCCTTTGTTTTGGGGGAAAAAGACAGAAATATCACTTATTTAGAGGCAAAAAAGCAGAAATTTTCCTTATTTTGGAGCAAAAATGAAGAAATTTCCCTTTTTTATGGCAAAAAGGTATGCATTCTTCTTATTTTCGAGCAAAAAGGCAGAAATTCCCCGTATTTTGGAGCAAAATTGCAGAAATTCCCCTAATTGTCGGGCAAAAAGGTAGAAATTCCCTATATGTTGGGGCAAAAAGACAGAAATTCTCCTTATTTTGGGGCGAAACTCAGAAATTCCACTTATTTGGGGCAAAATTCCAGAAATTTACCTTATTTTAGAACAAAATTGCAGAAATTTCACTTATTTTGGGGCAAAATTGCAGAAATTTCACTTATTTCAGGGAAAAAAGGCAGAAATTTTCCTTATTTTGGGGCAAAAAGCAGAAATTCCTAATATTTTGTGGCAAAAATGCAGAAATTCCCCTTATTTTGAGGTAAAAAGGCTGAAATTACCCTTATTTGGGGGCAAAAGGCAATAATTTCCCTTATTTTGGGGCAAAATTGAAGAAATTTCAGTTATTTCAGGGTAATAAGTAAGAAATTTTTTTTATTTTGGAAGAAAAAAGACAGAAATTCCCTTTGTTTTGGGGGAAAAAGACAGAAATTCCACTTATTTAGAGTCAAAAAGGCAGAAATTCCCCTTATTTTGAAGCAAAAATGAAGAAATTTCCCTTTTTTATGGCAAAAAGGTATGCATTCTTCTTATTTTCAGGCAAAAAGGCAGAAATTCCCTGTATTTTGAGCAACATTGCAGAAATTCCCCTAATTGTGGGGCAAAAAGGCAGAAATTCCCTATATGTTGGGGCAAAAAGACAGACATTCTTCTTATTTGGGGGCAAAACTGAGTAATTCCACTTATTTTGGGGCAAAATTCCAGAAATTTCCCATATTTTGGGGCCAAATTGCAGAAATTTCACTTATTTTGGGGCAAAATTTCAGAAATTTCACTTATTTCAGGGAAAAAAAGCAGAAATTTTTTTATTTTGGGGCAAAAAGGCAGAAATTTCCCATATTTTGAAGCAAAAATGCAGAAATTCCCCTTATTTTGAGGTAAAAAGGCTGAAATTCCCCTTATTTGGGGGCAAAAAGGCAGAAATTTCCTTTATTTTGAGGCAAAATTGCAGAAATTTCACTTATTTCAGGGTAATAAGTCAGAAATTTTCCTTATTTTGGGGCAAAAAAGACAGAAATTCTTTTTGTTTTGGGGGAAAAAGACAGGAATTCCACTTACTTAGAGGCAAATGCAGAAATTCCCCTTATTTTGGAGCAAAAATTAAGAAATTTCCCTTTTTTATGGCAAAAAGGTATGCATTCTTCTTATTTTCGGACAAAAAGGCAGAAATTCCCCGTATTTTGGAGCAAAATTGCAGAAATTCCCCTAATTGTGGGGCAAAAAGGCAGAAATTCCCTATATGTTGGGGCAAAAGGACAGAAATTCTCCTTATTTTGTGGCTAAACTCAGAAATACCACTTATTTTGAGGCAAAATTCCAGAAATTTCCCTTATTTTGTGGAAAAATTGCAGAAATTTTACTTATTTTGGGCAAAATTGCAGAAATTTCACTTATTTCAGAAAAAAAGCAGAATTTTTTTTATTTTGGGGCAAAAAGGCAGAAATTTCTTTTATTTTGGTACAAAATTGAAGAAATTTTTCTTATTTTGGGGCAAAAACGCAGAAATTTCCAATATTTTGGGGCAAAACTGCAGAAATTTCCCTTTTTTTGACGTAAAAAGGCTGAAATTCCCCTTATTTGGGGGCAAAAAGGGAGAAATTTTTCATATTTTGAGGCAAAATTGCAGCAATTTCACTTATTTCAGGGTAATAAGTCAGAAATTTTCCTTATCTTGGGGCAAAAAATACAGAAATTCCCTTTGTTTTGGGGGAAAAAGACAGAAATTCCACTTATTTTGGGACAAAATTCCAGAAATTTCACTTATTTTGGGGCAAATTTGTAGAAATTTCACTTATTTTGGGGCAAAATTTCAGAAATTTCACTTCTTTCAGAAAAAAAAGTAGAAATTTTTCTATTTGGAAGCAAAAAGGCAGAAATTTCTTTTATTTTGGTACAAAATTGCAGAAATTTTTCTTATTTTGGGGCAAAAAGGCAGAAATTTCCCATATTTTAGGGCAAAAATGCAGAAATTCCCGTTATTTTGAGGTAAAAGCTAAAATTCCACTTATTTGGGGGCAAAAAGGCAGAAATTTCACTTATTTTGGGCCAAACTTGCGGAAATTTCACTTATTTCAGGGAAAAAAAGGCAGAAATTTTCCTTAATTTGGGGTAAAAAGGCAGAAATTCCTAATATTTTGTTGCAAAAATGCAGAAATTCCCTTTATTTTGAGGTAAAAAGGGTGAAATTCCCCTTATTTGGGGGTAAAAATGCCGAAATTTCGCTTATTTTGGGGCAAAATTGCAGAAATTTCACTTATTTCAGGGTAATAAGTAAAAAATTTTCCATATTTTGGGGCAAAAAAGACAGAAATTCCCTTTGTTTTGGGGGAAAAAGACAGAAATACCACTTATTTAGAGGCAAAAAAGCAGAAATTTTCCTTATTTTGGAGCAAAAATGAAGAAATTTCCCTTTTTTATGGCAAAAAGGTATGCATTCTTCTTATTTTCGGGCAAAAAGGCAGAAATTCCCCGTATTTTGGAGCAAAATTGCAGAAATTCCCCTAATTGTCGGGCAAAAAGGTAGAAATTCCCTATATGTTGGGGCAAAAAGACAGAAATTCTCCTTATTTTGGGGCGAAACTCAGAAATTCCACTTATTTGGGGCAAAATTCCAGAAATTTACCTTATTTTAGAACAAAATTGCAGAAATTTCACTTATTTTGGGGCAAAATTGCAGAAATTTCACTTATTTCAGGGAAAAAAGGCAGAAATTTTCTTATTTTGGGGCAAAAAGCAAAAATTCCTAATATTTTGTGGCAAAAATGCAGAAATTCCCCTTATTTTGAGGTAAAAAGGCTGAAATTACCCTTATTTGGGGGCAAAAAGGCAGTAATTTCCCTTATTTTGGGGCAAAATTGAAGAAATTTCAGTTATTTCAGGGTAATAAGTAAGAAATTTTTTTTTATTTTGGAAGAAAAAAGACAGAAATTCCCTTTGTTTTGGGGGAAAAATACAGAAATTCCACTAATTTAGAGTCAAAAAGGCAGAAATTCCCCTTATTTTGAAGCAAAAATGAAGAAATTTCCCTTTTTATGGCAAAAAGTTATGCATTCTTCTTATTTTCAGGCAAAAAGGCAGAAATTCCCTGTATTTTGAGCAACATTGCAGAAATTCCCCTAATTGTGGGGCTAAAAGGCAGAAATTCCCTATATGTTGGGGCAAAAAGACAGACATACTTCTTATTTGGGGGCAAAACTGAGTAATTCCACTTATTTTGGGGCAAAATTCCAGAAATTTCCCATATTTTGGGGCCAAATTGCAGAAATTTCACTTATTTTGGGGCAATATTTAAGAAATTTCACTTATTTCAGGGAAAAAAAGCAGAAATTTTTTTATTTTGGGGCAAAAAGGCAGAAATTTCCCATCTTTTGAAGCAAAAATGCAGAAATTCCCCTTATTTTGAGGTAAAAAGGCTGAAATTCCCCTTATTTGGGGGCAAAAAGGCAGAAATTTCCTTTATTTTGAGGCAAAATTGCAGAAATTTCACTTATTTCAGGGTAATAAGTCAGAAATTTTCCTTATTTTGGGGCAAAAAAGACAGAAATTCCCTTTGTTTTGGGGGAAAAAGACAGAAATTCCACTTATTTAGAGGCAAATGCAGAAATTCCCCTTATTTTGAAGCAAAAATGAAGAAATTTCCCTTTTTTATGGCAAAAAGGTATGCATTCTTCTTATTTTCGGACAAAAAGGCAGAAATTCCCCGTATTTTGGAGCAAAATTGCAGAAATTCCCCTAATTGTGGGGCAAAAAGGCAGAAATTCCCTATATGTTGGGGCAAAAGGTCAGAAATTCTCCTTATTTTGTGGCAAAACTCAGAAATACCACTTATTTTGAGGCAAAATTCCAGAAATTCCTTTATTTTGTGGAAAAATTGCAGAAATTTCACTTATTTTGGGCAAAATTGCAGAAATTTCACTTATTTCAGAAAAAAAGCAGAATTTTTTTTATTTTGGGGCAAAAAGGCAGAAATTTCTTTTATTTTGGTACAAAATTGAAGAAATTTTTCTTATTTTGGGGCAAAAACGCAGAAATTTCCCATATTTTGGGGCAAAACTGCAGAAATTTCCCTTTTTTTGACGTAAAAAGGCTGAAATTCCCCTTATTTGGGGGCAAAAAGGGAGAAATTTTTCTTATTTTGAGGCAAAATTGCAGCAATTTCACTTATTTCAGGGTAATAAGTCAGAAATTTTCCTTATCTTGGGGCAAAAAATACAGAAATTCCCTTTGTTTTGGGGGAAAAAGACAGAAATTCCACTTATTTTGGGACAAAATTCCAGAAATTTCACTTATTTTGGGGCAAATTTGTAGAAATTTCACTTATTTTGGGGCAAAATTTCAGAAATTTCACTTCTTTCAGAAAAAAAAGTAGAAATTTTTCTATTTGGAAGCAAAAAGGCAGAAATTTCTTTTATTTTGGTACAAAATTGCAGAAATTTTTCTTATTTTGGGGCAAAAAGGCAGAAATTTCCCATATTTTAGGGCAAAAATGCAGAAATTCCCCTTATTTTGAGGTAAAAGCTAAAATTCCACTTATTTGGGGGCAAAAAGGCAGAAATTTCACTTATTTTGGGCCAAACTTGCGGAAATTTCACTTATTTCAGGGAAAAAAAGGCAGAAATTTTCCTTAATTTGGGGCAAAAAGGCAGAAATTCCTGATATTTTGTTGCAAAAATGCAGAAATTCCCTTTATTTTGAGGTAAAAAGGGTGAAATTCCCCTTATTTGGGGGTAAAAATGCCGAAATTTCGCTTATTTTGGTGCAAAATTGCAGAAATTTCACTTATTTCAGGGTAATAAGTAAGAAATTTTCCATATTTTGGGGCAAAAAAGACAGAAAATCCCTTTGTTTTGGGGGAAAAAGACAGAAATACCACTTATTTAGAGGCAAAAAAGCAGAAATTTTCCTTATTTTGGAGCAAAAATGAAGAAATTTCCCTTTTTTATGGCAAAAAGGTATGCATTCTTCTTATTTTCGAGCAAAAAGGCAGAAATTCCCCGTATTTTGGAGCAAAATTGCAGAAATTCCCCTAATTGTCGGGCAAAAAGGTAGAAATTCCCTATATGTTGGGGCAAAAAGACAGAAATTCTCCTTATTTTGGGGCGAAACTCAGAAATTCCACTTATTTGGGGCAAAATTCCAGAAATTTACCTTATTTTAGAACAAAATTGCAGAAATTTCACTTATTTTGGGGCAAAATTGCAGAAATTTCACTTATTTCAGGGAAAAAAGGCAGAAATTTTCCTTATTTTGGGGCAAAAAGCAGAAATTCCTAATATTTTGTGGCAAAAATGCAGAAATTCCCCTTATTTTGAGGTAAAAAGGCTGAAATTACCCTTATTTGGGGGCAAAAGGCAATAATTTCCCTTATTTTGGGGCAAAATTGAAGAAATTTCAGTTATTTCAGGGTAATAAGTAAGAAATTTTTTTTATTTTGGAAGAAAAAAGACAGAAATTCCCTTTGTTTTGGGGGAAAAAGACAGAAATTCCACTTATTTAGAGTCAAAAAGGCAGAAATTCCCCTTATTTTGAAGCAAAAATGAAGAAATTTCCCTTTTTTATGGCAAAAAGGTATGCATTCTTCTTATTTTCAGGCAAAAAGGCAGAAATTCCCTGTATTTTGAGCAACATTGCAGAAATTCCCCTAATTGTGGGGCAAAAAGGCAGAAATTCCCTATATGTTGGGGCAAAAAGACAGACATTCTTCTTATTTGGGGGCAAAACTGAGTAATTCCACTTATTTTGGGGCAAAATTCCAGAAATTTCCCATATTTTGGGGCCAAATTGCAGAAATTTCACTTATTTTGGGGCAAAATTTCAGAAATTTCACTTATTTCAGGGAAAAAAAGCAGAAATTTTTTTATTTTGGGGCAAAAAGGCAGAAATTTCCCATATTTTGAAGCAAAAATGCAGAAATTCCCCTTATTTTGAGGTAAAAAGGCTGAAATTCCCCTTATTTGGGGGCAAAAAGGCAGAAATTTCCTTTATTTTGAGGCAAAATTGCAGAAATTTCACTTATTTCAGGGTAATAAGTCAGAAATTTTCCTTATTTTGGGGCAAAAAAGACAGAAATTCTTTTTGTTTTGGGGGAAAAAGACAGGAATTCCACTTACTTAGAGGCAAATGCAGAAATTCCCCTTATTTTGGAGCAAAAATTAAGAAATTTCCCTTTTTTATGGCAAAAAGGTATGCATTCTTCTTATTTTCGGACAAAAAGGCAGAAATTCCCCGTATTTTGGAGCAAAATTGCAGAAATTCCCCTAATTGTGGGGCAAAAAGGCAGAAATTCCCTATATGTTGGGGCAAAAGGACAGAAATTCTCCTTATTTTGTGGCTAAACTCAGAAATACCACTTATTTTGAGGCAAAATTCCAGAAATTTCCCTTATTTTGTGGAAAAATTGCAGAAATTTTACTTATTTTGGGCAAAATTGCAGAAATTTCACTTATTTCAGAAAAAAAGCAGAATTTTTTTTATTTTGGGGCAAAAAGGCAGAAATTTCTTTTATTTTGGTACAAAATTGAAGAAATTTTTCTTATTTTGGGGCAAAAACGCAGAAATTTCCAATATTTTGGGGCAAAACTGCAGAAATTTCCCTTTTTTTGACGTAAAAAGGCTGAAATTCCCCTTATTTGGGGGCAAAAAGGGAGAAATTTTTCATATTTTGAGGCAAAATTGCAGCAATTTCACTTATTTCAGGGTAATAAGTCAGAAATTTTCCTTATCTTGGGGCAAAAAATACAGAAATTCCCTTTGTTTTGGGGGAAAAAGACAGAAATTCCACTTATTTTGGGACAAAATTCCAGAAATTTCACTTATTTTGGGGCAAATTTGTAGAAATTTCACTTATTTTGGGGCAAAATTTCAGAAATTTCACTTCTTTCAGAAAAAAAAGTAGAAATTTTTCTATTTGGAAGCAAAAAGGCAGAAATTTCTTTTATTTTGGTACAAAATTGCAGAAATTTTTCTTATTTTGGGGCAAAAAGGCAGAAATTTCCCATATTTTAGGGCAAAAATGCAGAAATTCCCCTTATTTTGAGGTAAAAGCTAAAATTCCACTTATTTGGGGGCAAAAAGGCAGAAATTTCACTTATTTTGGGCCAAACTTGCGGAAATTTCACTTATTTCAGGGAAAAAAAGGCAGAAATTTTCCTTAATTTGGGGCAAAAAGGCAGAAATTCCTAATATTTTGTTGCAAAAATGCAGAAATTCCCTTTATTTTGAGGTAAAAAGGGTGAAATTCCCCTTATTTGGGGGTAAAAATGCCGAAATTTCGCTTATTTTGGTGCAAAATTGCAGAAATTTCACTTATTTCAGGGTAATAAGTAAGAAATTTTCCATATTTTGGGGCAAAAAAGACAGAAAATCCCTTTGTTTTGGGGGAAAAAGACAGAAATACCACTTATTTAGAGGCAAAAAAGCAGAAATTTTCCTTATTTTGGAGCAAAAATGAAGAAATTTCCCTTTTTTATGGCAAAAAGGTATGCATTCTTCTTATTTTCGAGCAAAAAGGCAGAAATTCCCCGTATTTTGGAGCAAAATTGCAGAAATTCCCCTAATTGTCGGGCAAAAAGGTAGAAATTCCCTATATGTTGGGGCAAAAAGACAGAAATTCTCCTTATTTTGGGGCGAAACTCAGAAATTCCACTTATTTGGGGCAAAATTCCAGAAATTTACCTTATTTTAGAACAAAATTGCAGAAATTTCACTTATTTTGGGGCAAAATTGCAGAAATTTCACTTATTTCAGGGAAAAAAGGCAGAAATTTTCCTTATTTTGGGGCAAAAAGCAGAAATTCCTAATATTTTGTGGCAAAAATGCAGAAATTCCCCTTATTTTGAGGTAAAAAGGCTGAAATTACCCTTATTTGGGGGCAAAAGGCAATAATTTCCCTTATTTTGGGGCAAAATTGAAGAAATTTCAGTTATTTCAGGGTAATAAGTAAGAAATTTTTTTTATTTTGGAAGAAAAAAGACAGAAATTCCCTTTGTTTTGGGGGAAAAAGACAGAAATTCCACTTATTTAGAGTCAAAAAGGCAGAAATTCCCCTTATTTTGAAGCAAAAATGAAGAAATTTCCCTTTTTTATGGCAAAAAGGTATGCATTCTTCTTATTTTCAGGCAAAAAGGCAGAAATTCCCTGTATTTTGAGCAACATTGCAGAAATTCCCCTAATTGTGGGGCAAAAAGGCAGAAATTCCCTATATGTTGGGGCAAAAAGACAGACATTCTTCTTATTTGGGGGCAAAACTGAGTAATTCCACTTATTTTGGGGCAAAATTCCAGAAATTTCCCATATTTTGGGGCCAAATTGCAGAAATTTCACTTATTTTGGGGCAAAATTTCAGAAATTTCACTTATTTCAGGGAAAAAAAGCAGAAATTTTTTTATTTTGGGGCAAAAAGGCAGAAATTTCCCATATTTTGAAGCAAAAATGCAGAAATTCCCCTTATTTTGAGGTAAAAAGGCTGAAATTCCCCTTATTTGGGGGCAAAAAGGCAGAAATTTCCTTTATTTTGAGGCAAAATTGCAGAAATTTCACTTATTTCAGGGTAATAAGTCAGAAATTTTCCTTATTTTGGGGCAAAAAAGACAGAAATTCTTTTTGTTTTGGGGGAAAAAGACAGGAATTCCACTTACTTAGAGGCAAATGCAGAAATTCCCCTTATTTTGGAGCAAAAATTAAGAAATTTCCCTTTTTTATGGCAAAAAGGTATGCATTCTTCTTATTTTCGGACAAAAAGGCAGAAATTCCCCGTATTTTGGAGCAAAATTGCAGAAATTCCCCTAATTGTGGGGCAAAAAGGCAGAAATTCCCTATATGTTGGGGCAAAAGGACAGAAATTCTCCTTATTTTGTGGCTAAACTCAGAAATACCACTTATTTTGAGGCAAAATTCCAGAAATTTCCCTTATTTTGTGGAAAAATTGCAGAAATTTTACTTATTTTGGGCAAAATTGCAGAAATTTCACTTATTTCAGAAAAAAAGCAGAATTTTTTTTATTTTGGGGCAAAAAGGCAGAAATTTCTTTTATTTTGGTACAAAATTGAAGAAATTTTTCTTATTTTGGGGCAAAAACGCAGAAATTTCCAATATTTTGGGGCAAAACTGCAGAAATTTCCCTTTTTTTGACGTAAAAAGGCTGAAATTCCCCTTATTTGGGGGCAAAAAGGGAGAAATTTTTCATATTTTGAGGCAAAATTGCAGCAATTTCACTTATTTCAGGGTAATAAGTCAGAAATTTTCCTTATCTTGGGGCAAAAAATACAGAAATTCCCTTTGTTTTGGGGGAAAAAGACAGAAATTCCACTTATTTTGGGACAAAATTCCAGAAATTTCACTTATTTTGGGGCAAATTTGTAGAAATTTCACTTATTTTGGGGCAAAATTTCAGAAATTTCACTTCTTTCAGAAAAAAAAGTAGAAATTTTTCTATTTGGAAGCAAAAAGGCAGAAATTTCTTTTATTTTGGTACAAAATTGCAGAAATTTTTCTTATTTTGGGGCAAAAAGGCAGAAATTTCCCATATTTTAGGGCAAAAATGCAGAAATTCCCGTTATTTTGAGGTAAAAGCTAAAATTCCACTTATTTGGGGGCAAAAAGGCAGAAATTTCACTTATTTTGGGCCAAACTTGCGGAAATTTCACTTATTTCAGGGAAAAAAAGGCAGAAATTTTCCTTAATTTGGGGTAAAAAGGCAGAAATTCCTAATATTTTGTTGCAAAAATGCAGAAATTCCCTTTATTTTGAGGTAAAAAGGGTGAAATTCCCCTTATTTGGGGGTAAAAATGCCGAAATTTCGCTTATTTTGGGGCAAAATTGCAGAAATTTCACTTATTTCAGGGTAATAAGTAAAAAATTTTCCATATTTTGGGGCAAAAAAGACAGAAATTCCCTTTGTTTTGGGGGAAAAAGACAGAAATACCACTTATTTAGAGGCAAAAAAGCAGAAATTTTCCTTATTTTGGAGCAAAAATGAAGAAATTTCCCTTTTTTATGGCAAAAAGGTATGCATTCTTCTTATTTTCGGGCAAAAAGGCAGAAATTCCCCGTATTTTGGAGCAAAATTGCAGAAATTCCCCTAATTGTCGGGCAAAAAGGTAGAAATTCCCTATATGTTGGGGCAAAAAGACAGAAATTCTCCTTATTTTGGGGCGAAACTCAGAAATTCCACTTATTTGGGGCAAAATTCCAGAAATTTACCTTATTTTAGAACAAAATTGCAGAAATTTCACTTATTTTGGGGCAAAATTGCAGAAATTTCACTTATTTCAGGGAAAAAAGGCAGAAATTTTCTTATTTTGGGGCAAAAAGCAAAAATTCCTAATATTTTGTGGCAAAAATGCAGAAATTCCCCTTATTTTGAGGTAAAAAGGCTGAAATTACCCTTATTTGGGGGCAAAAAGGCAGTAATTTCCCTTATTTTGGGGCAAAATTGAAGAAATTTCAGTTATTTCAGGGTAATAAGTAAGAAATTTTTTTTTATTTTGGAAGAAAAAAGACAGAAATTCCCTTTGTTTTGGGGGAAAAATACAGAAATTCCACTAATTTAGAGTCAAAAAGGCAGAAATTCCCCTTATTTTGAAGCAAAAATGAAGAAATTTCCCTTTTTATGGCAAAAAGTTATGCATTCTTCTTATTTTCAGGCAAAAAGGCAGAAATTCCCTGTATTTTGAGCAACATTGCAGAAATTCCCCTAATTGTGGGGCTAAAAGGCAGAAATTCCCTATATGTTGGGGCAAAAAGACAGACATACTTCTTATTTGGGGGCAAAACTGAGTAATTCCACTTATTTTGGGGCAAAATTCCAGAAATTTCCCATATTTTGGGGCCAAATTGCAGAAATTTCACTTATTTTGGGGCAATATTTAAGAAATTTCACTTATTTCAGGGAAAAAAAGCAGAAATTTTTTTATTTTGGGGCAAAAAGGCAGAAATTTCCCATCTTTTGAAGCAAAAATGCAGAAATTCCCCTTATTTTGAGGTAAAAAGGCTGAAATTCCCCTTATTTGGGGGCAAAAAGGCAGAAATTTCCTTTATTTTGAGGCAAAATTGCAGAAATTTCACTTATTTCAGGGTAATAAGTCAGAAATTTTCCTTATTTTGGGGCAAAAAAGACAGAAATTCCCTTTGTTTTGGGGGAAAAAGACAGAAATTCCACTTATTTAGAGGCAAATGCAGAAATTCCCCTTATTTTGAAGCAAAAATGAAGAAATTTCCCTTTTTTATGGCAAAAAGGTATGCATTCTTCTTATTTTCGGACAAAAAGGCAGAAATTCCCCGTATTTTGGAGCAAAATTGCAGAAATTCCCCTAATTGTGGGGCAAAAAGGCAGAAATTCCCTATATGTTGGGGCAAAAGGACAGAAATTCTCCTTATTTTGTGGCTAAACTCAGAAATACCACTTATTTTGAGGCAAAATTCCAGAAATTTACCTTATTTTGTGGAAAAATTGCAGAAATTTTACTTATTTTGGGAAAATTGCAGAAATTTCACTTATTTCAGAAAAAAAGCAGAATTTTTTTTATTTTGGGGCAAAAAGGCAGAAATTTCTTTTATTTTGGTACAAAATTGAAGAAATTTTTCTTATTTTGGGGCAAAAACGCAGAAATTTCCCATATTTTGGGGCAAAACTGCAGAAATTTCCCTTTTTTTGACGTAAAAAGGCTGAAATTCCCCTTATTTGGGGGCAAAAAGGGAGAAATTTTTCTTATTTTGAGGCAAAATTGCAGCAATTTCACTTATTTCAGGGTAATAAGTCAGAAATTTTCCTTATCTTGGGGCAAAAAATACAGAAATTCCCTTTGTTTTGGGGGAAAAAGACAGAAATTCCACTTATTTTGGGACAAAATTCCAGAAATTTCACTTATTTTGGGGCATATTTGTAGAAATTTCACTTATTTTGGGGCAAAATTTCAGAAATTTCACTTCTTTCAGAAAAAAAAGTAGAAATTTTTCTATTTGGAAGCAAAAAGGCAGAAATTTCTTTTATTTTGGTACAAAATTGCAGAAATTTTTCTTATTTTGGGGCAAAAAGGCAGAAATTTCCCATATTTTAGGGCAAAAATGCAGAAATTCCCCTTATTTTGAGGTAAAAGCTAAAATTCCACTTATTTGGGGGCAAAAAGGCAGAAATTTCACTTATTTTGGGCCAAACTTGCGGAAATTTCACTTATTTCAGGGAAAAAAAGGCAGAAATTTTCCTTAATTTGGGGTAAAAAGGCAGAAATTCCTAATATTTTGTTGCAAAAATGCAGAAATTCCCTTTATTTTGAGGTAAAAAGGGTGAAATTCCCCTTATTTGGGGGTAAAAATGCCGAAATTTCGCTTATTTTGGGGCAAAATTGCAGAAATTTCACTTATTTCAGGGTAATAAGTAAAAAATTTTCCATATTTTGGGGCAAAAAAGACAGAAATTCCCTTTGTTTTGGGGGAAAAAACAGAAATACCACTTATTTAGAGGCAAAAAAGCAGAAATTTTCCTTATTTTGGAGCAAAAATGAAGAAATTTCCCTTTTTTTATGGCAAAAAGGTATGCATTCTTCTTATTTTCGGGCAAAAAGGCAGAAATTCCCCGTATTTTGGAGCAAAATTGCAGAAATTCCCCTAATTGTCGGGCAAAAAGGTAGAAATTCCCTATATGTTGGGGCAAAAAGACAGAAATTCTCCTTATTTTGGGGCGAAACTCAGAAATTCCACTTATTTGGGGCAAAATTCCAGAAATTTACCTTATTTTAGAACAAAATTGCAGAAATTTCACTTATTTTGGGGCAAAATTGCAGAAATTTCACTTATTTCAGGGAAAAAAGGCAGAAATTTTCTTATTTTGGGGCAAAAAGCAAAAATTCCTAATATTTTGTGGCAAAAATGCAGAAATTCCCCTTATTTTGAGGTAAAAAGGCTGAAATTACCCTTATTTGGGGGCAAAAAGGCAGTAATTTCCCTTATTTTGGGGCAAAATTGAAGAAATTTCAGTTATTTCAGGGTAATAAGTAAGAAATTTTTTTTTATTTTGGAAGAAAAAAGACAGAAATTCCCTTTGTTTTGGGGGAAAAATACAGAAATTCCACTAATTTAGAGTCAAAAAGGCAGAAATTCCCCTTATTTTGAAGCAAAAATGAAGAAATTTCCCTTTTTATGGCAAAAAGTTATGCATTCTTCTTATTTTCAGGCAAAAAGGCAGAAATTCCCTGTATTTTGAGCAACATTGCAGAAATTCCCCTAATTGTGGGGCTAAAAGGCAGAAATTCCCTATATGTTGGGGCAAAAAGACAGACATACTTCTTATTTGGGGGCAAAACTGAGTAATTCCACTTATTTTGGGGCAAAATTCCAGAAATTTCCCATATTTTGGGGCCAAATTGCAGAAATTTCACTTATTTTGGGGCAAAATTTAAGAAATTTCACTTATTTCAGGGAAAAAAAGCAGAAATTTTTTTATTTTGGGGCAAAAAGGTAGAAATTTCCCATATTTTGAAGCAAAAATGCAGAAATTCTCCTTATTTTGAGGTAAAAAGGCTGAAATTCCCCTTATTTGGGGGCAAAAAGGCAGAAATTTCCTTTATTTTGAGGCAAAATTGCAGAAATTTCACTTATTTCAGGGTAATAAGTCAGAAATTTTCCTTATTTTGGGGCAAAAAAGACAGAAATTCCCTTTGTTTTGGGGGAAAAAGACAGAAATTCCACTTATTTAGAGGCAAATGCAGAAATTCCCCTTATTTTGAAGCAAAAATGAAGAAATTTCCCTTTTTTATGGCAAAAAGGTATGCATTCTTCTTATTTTCGGACAAAAAGGCAGAAATTCCCCGTATTTTGGAGCAAAATTGCAGAAATTCCCCTAATTGTGGGGCAAAAAGGCAGAAATTCCCTATATGTTGGGGCAAAAGGACAGAAATTCTCCTTATTTTGTGGCTAAACTCAGAAATACCACTTATTTTGAGGCAAAATTCCAGAAATTTACCTTATTTTGTGGAAAAATTGCAGAAATTTTACTTATTTTGGGAAAATTGCAGAAATTTCACTTATTTCAGAAAAAAAGCAGAATTTTTTTTATTTTGGGGCAAAAAGGCAGAAATTTCTTTTATTTTGGTACAAAATTGAAGAAATTTTTCTTATTTTGGGGCAAAAACGCAGAAATTTCCCATATTTTGGGGCAAAACTGCAGAAATTTCCCTTTTTTTGACGTAAAAAGGCTGAAATTCCCCTTATTTGGGGGCAAAAAGGGAGAAATTTTTCTTATTTTGAGGCAAAATTGCAGCAATTTCACTTATTTCAGGGTAATAAGTCAGAAATTTTCCTTATCTTGGGGCAAAAAATACAGAAATTCCCTTTGTTTTGGGGGAAAAAGACAGAAATTCCACTTATTTTGGGGAAAAATTCCAGAAATTTCACTTATTTTGGGGCAAATTTGTAGAAATTTCACTTATTTTGGGGCAAAATTTCAGAAATTTCACTTTTTTCAGAAAAAAAAGTAGAAATTTTTCTATTTGGAAGCAAAAAGGCAGAAATTTCTTTTATTTTGGTACAAAATTGCAGAAATTTTTCTTATTTTGGGGCAAAAAGGCAGAAATTTCCCATATTTTATGGCAAAAATGCAGAAATTCCCCTTATTTTGAGGTAAAAAGGCTAAAATTCCCCTTATTTGGGGGCAAAAAGGCAGAAATTTCACTTATTTTGGGCCAAACTTGCGGAAATTTCACTTATTTCAGGGAAAAAAAGGCAGAAATTTTCCTTAATTTGGGGCAAAAAGGCAGAAATTCCTAATATTTTGTGGCAAAAATGCAGAAATTCCCTTTATTTTGAGGTAAAAAGGGTGAAATTCCCCTTATTTGGGGGTAAAAATGCCGAAATTTCGCTTATTTTGGAGCAAAATTGCAGAAATTTCACTTATTTCAGGGTAATAACTAAGAAATTTTCCATATTTTGTGGCAAAAAAGACAGAAATTCCCTTTGTTTTGGGGGAAAAAGACAGAAATACCACTTATTTAGAGGCAAAAAGCAGAAATTTTCTTTATTATGGAGCAAAAATGAAGAAATTTCCCTTTTTTATGGCAAAAAGGTATGCATTCTTCTTATTTTCGGGCAAAAAGGCAGAAATTCCCCGTATTTTGGAGCAAAATTGCAGAAATTCCCCTAATTGTCGGGCAAAAAGGTAGAAATTCCCTATATGTTGGGGCAAAAAGACAAAAATTCTCCTTCTTTTGGGGCGAAACTCAGAAATTCCACTTATCTGGGGCAAAATTCCAGAAATTTACCTTATTTTAGAACAAAATTGCAGAAATTTCACTTATTTTGGGGCAAAATTGCAGAAATTTCACTTATTTCAGGGAAAAAAGGCAGAAATTTTCCTTATTTTGGGGCAAAAAGCAGAAATTCCTAATATTTTTTGGCAAAAATGCAGAAATTCCCCTTATTTTGAGGTAAAAAGGCTGAAATTACCCTTATTTGGGGGCAAAAAGGCAGTAATTTCCCTTATTTTGGGGCAAAATTGAAGAAATTTCAGTTATTTCAGGGTAATAAGTAAGAAATTTTTTTTATTTTGGAAGAAAAAAGACAGAAATTCCCTTTGTTTTGGGGGAAAAAGACAGAAATTCCACTTATTTAGAGTCAAAAAGGCAGAAATTCCCCTTATTTTAAAGCAAAAATGAAGAAATTTCCCTTTTTTATGGCAAAAAGGTATGCATTCTTCTTATTTTCAGGCAAAAAGGCAGAAATTCCCTGTATTTTGAGCAACATTGCAGAAATTCCCCTAATTGTGGGGTAAAAAGGCAGAAATTCCCTATATGTTGGGGCAAAAAGACAGACATTCTTCTTATTTTGGGGCAAAACTGAGTAATTCCACTTATTTTGGGGCAAAATTCCAGAAATTTCCCATATTTGGGGCCAAATTGCAGAAATTTCACTTATTTTGGGGAAAAATTTCAGAAATTTCACTTATTTCAGGGAAAAAAAGCAGAAATTTTTTTATTTTGGGGCAAAAATGCAGAAATTTCCCATATTTTGAAGCAAAAATGCAGAAATTCCCCTTATTTTGAGGTAAAAAGGCTGAAATTCCCCTTATTTGGGGGCAAAAAGGCAGAAATTTCCTTTATTTTGAGGCAAAATTGCAGAAATTTCACTTATTTCAGGGTAATAAGTCAGAAATTTTTCTTATTTTGGGGCAAAAAAGACAGAAATTCCCTTTGTTTTGGGGGAAAAAGACAGAAATTCCACTTATTTAGAGGCAAATGCAGAAATTCCCCTTATTTTGGAGCAAAAATGAAGAAATTTCCCTTTTTTATGGCAAAAAGGTATGCATTCTTCTTATTTTCGGACAAAAAGGCAGAAATTCCCCGTATTTTGGAGCAAAATTGCAGAAATTCCCCTAATTGTGGGGCAAAAAGGCAGAAATTCCCTATATGTTGGGGCAAAAGGACAGAAATTCTCCTTATTTTGTGGCAAAACTCAGAAATACCACTTATTTTGAGGCAAAATTCCAGAAATTCCCTTATTTTGTGGAAAAATTGCAGAAATTTCACTTATTTTGGGCAAAATTGCAGAAATTTCACTTATTTCAGAAAAAAAAGCAGAATTTTTTTTATTTTGGGGCAAAAAGGCAGAAATTTCTTTTATTTTGGTACAAAATTGACGAAATTTTTCTTATTTTGGGGCAAAAACGCAGAAATTTCCCATATTTTGGGGCAAAACTGCAGAAATTTCCCTTTTTTTGACGTAAAAAGGCTGAAATTCCCCTTATTTGGGGGCAAAAAGGGAGAAATTTTTCTTATTTTGAGGCAAAATTGCAGCAATTTCACTTATTTCAGGGTAATAAGTCAGAAATTTTCCTTATCTTGGGGCAAAAAATACAGAAATTCCCTTTGTTTTTGGGGAAAAAGACAGAAATTCCACTTATTTTGGGGCAAAATTCCAGAAATTTCACTTATTTTGGGGCAAATTTGTAGAAATTTCACTTATTTTGGGGCAAAATTTCAGAAATTTCACTTTTTTCAGAAAAAAAAGTAGAAATTTTTCTATTTGGAAGCAAAAAGGCAAAAATTTATTTTATTTTGGTACAAAATTGCAGAAATTTTTCTTATTTTGGGGCAAAAAGGCAGAAATTTCCCATATTTTATGGCAAAAATGCAGAAATTCCCCTTATTTTGAGGTAAAAAGGCTAAAATTCCCCTTATTTGGGGGCAAAAAGGCAGAAATTTCACTTATTTTGGGCCAAACTTGCGGAAATTTCACTTATTTCAGGGAAAAAAAGGCAGAAATTTTCCTTAATTTGGGGCAAAAAGGCAGAAATTCCTAATATTTTGTGGCAAAAATGCAGAAATTCCCTTTATTTTGAGGTAAAAAGGGTGAAATTCCCCTTATTTGGGGGTAAAAATGCCGAAATTTCGCTTATTTTGGGGCAAAATTGCAGAAATTTCACTTATTTCAGGGTAATAAGTAAGAAATTTTCCATATTTTGGGGCAAAAAAGACAGAAATTCCCTTTGTTTTGGGGGAAAAAGACAGAAATACCACTTATTTAGAGGCAAAAAAGCAGAAATTTTCCTTATTTTGGAGCAAAAATGAAGAAATTTCCCTTTTTTATGGCAAAAAGGTATGCATTCTTCTTATTTTCGGGCAAAAAGGCAGAAATTCCCCGTATTTTGGAGCAAAATTGCAGAAATTCCCCTAATTGTCGGGCAAAAAGGTAAAAATTTTCTATATGTTGGGGCAAAAAGACAGAAATTCTCCTTATTTTGGGGCGAAACTCAGAAATTCCACTTATTTGGGGCAAAATTCCAGAAATTTACCTTATTTTAGAACAAAATTGCAGAAATTTCACTAATTTTGGGGCAAAATTGCAGAAATTTCACTTATTTCAGGGAAAAAAGGCAGAAATTTTCCTTATTTTGGGGCAAAAAGCAGAAATTCCTAATATTTTGTGGCAAAAATGCAGAAATTCCCCTAATTTTGAGGTAAAAAGGCTGAAATTACCCTTATTTGGGGGCAAAAAGGCAGTAATTTCCCTTATTTTGGAGCAAAATTGAAGAAATTTCAGTTATTTCAGGGTAATAAGTAAGAAATTTTTTTTATTTTGGAAGAAAAAAGACAGAAATTCCCTTTGTTTTGGGGGAAAAAGACAGAAATTCCACTTATTTAGAGTCAAAAAGGCAGAAATTCCCCTTATTTTGAAGCAAAAATGAAGAAATTTCCCTTTTTTATGGCAAAAAGGTATGCATTCTTCTTATTTTCAGGCAAAAAGGCAGAAATTCCCTGTATTTTGAGCAACATTGCAGAAATTCCCCTAATTGTGGGGCAAAAAGGCAGAAATTCCCTATATGTTGGGGCAAAAAGACAGACATTCTTCTTATTTTGGGGCAAAACTGAGAAATTCCACTTATTTTGGGGCAAAATTCCAGAAATTTCCCATATTTTGGGGCCAAATTGCAGAAATTTCACTTATTTTGGGCCAAAATTTCAGAAATTTCACTTATTTCAGAAATAAAATGCAGAAATTTTTTTATTTTGGGGCAAAAAGGCAGAAATTTCCCATATTTTGAAGCAAAAATGCAGAAATTCCCCTTATTTTGAGGTAAAAAGGCTGAAATTCCCCTTATTTGGGGGCAAAAAGGCAGAAATTTCCTTTATTTTGAGGCAAAATTGCAGAAATTTCACTTATTTCAGGGTAATAAGTCAGAAATTTTCCTTATTTTGGGGCAAAAAAGACAGAAATTCCCTTTGTTTTGGGGGAAAAAGACAGAAATTCCACTTATTTAGAGGCAAATGCAGAAATTCCCCTTATTTTGGAGCAAAAATTAAGAAATTTCCCTTTTTTATGGCAAAAAGGTATGCATTCTTCTTATTTTCGGATAAAAAGGCAGAAATTCCCAATATTTTGGAGCAAAATTGCAGAAATTCCGCTAATTGTGGGGCAAAAAGGCAGAAATTCCCTATATGTTGGGGCAAAAGGACAGAAATTCTCCTTATTTTGTGGCAAAACTCAGAAATACCACTTATTTTGAGGCAAAATTCCAGAAATTTCCCTTATTTTGTGGAAAAATTGCAGAAATTTCACTTATTTTGGGCAAAATTGCAGAAATTTCACTTTTTTCAGAAAAAAGCAGAATTTTTTTTATTTTGGGGCAAAAAGGCAGAAATTTCTTTTATTTTGGTACAAAATTGAAGAAATTTTTCTTATTTTGGGGCAAAAACGCAGAAATTTTTCATATTTTGGGGCAAAACTGCAGAAATTTCCCTTTTTTTGACGTAAAAAGGCTGAAATTCCCCTTATTTGGGGGCAAAAAGGGAGAAATTTTTCTTATATTGAGGCAAAATTGCAGCAATTTCACTTATTTCAGGGTAATAAGTCAGAAATTTTCCTTATCTTGGGGCAAAAAATACAGAAATTCCCTTTGTTTTGGGGGAAAAAGACAGAAATTCCACTTATTTGGGGGCAAAATTCCAGAAATTTCACTTATTTTGGGGCAAAATTGTAAAAATTTCATTTATTTTGGGGCAAAATTTCAGAAATTTCACTTTTTTCAGAAAAAAAAGTAGAAATTTTTCTATTTGGAAGCAAAAAGGCAGAAATTTCTTTTATTTTGGTACAAAATTGCAGAAATTTTTCTTATTTTGGGGCAAAAAGGCAGAAATTTCCCATATTTTAGGGCAAAAATGCCGAAATTCTCTTTATTTTGAGGTAAAAAGGCTAAAATTCCCCTTATTTGGGGGCAAAAAGGCAGAAATTTCACTTATTTTGGCCAAACTTGCGGAAATTTCACTTATTTCAGGGAAAAAAAGGCAGAAATTTTCCTTATTTTGGGGCAAAAAGGCAGAAATTCCTAATATTTTGTGGCAAAAATGCAGAAATTCCCTTTATTTTGAGGTAAAAAGGGTGAAATTCCCCTTATTTGGGGGTAAAAATGCCGAAATTTCGCTTTTTATGGGGCAAAATTGCAGAAATTTGACTTATTTCAGGGTAATAAGTAAGAAATTTTCCATATTTTGGGGCAAAAAAGACAGAAATTCCCTTTGTTTTGGGGGAAAAAGACAGAAATACCACTTATTTAGAGGCAAAAAAGCAGAAATTTTCCTTATTTTGGAGCAAAAATGAAGAAATTTCCCTTTTTTATGGCAAAAAGGTATGCATTCTTCTTATTTTCGGGCAAAAAGGCAGAAATTCCCCGTATTTTGGAGCAAAATTGCAGAAATTCCCCTAATAGTCGGGCAAAAAGGTAAAAATTCCCTATATGTCGGGGCCAAAAGACAGAAATTCTCCTTATTTTGGGGCGAAACTCAGAAATTCCACTTATTTGGGGCAAAATTCCAGAAATTTACCTTATTTTAGAACAAAATTGCAGAAATTTCACTTATTTTGGGGCAAAATTGCAGAAATTTCACTTATTTCAGGGAAAAAAGGCAGAAATTTTCCTTATTTTGGGGCAAAAAGCAGAGATTCCTAATATTTTGTGGCAAAAATGCAGAAATTCCCCTTATTTTGAGGTAAAAAGGCTGAAATTACCCTTATTTGGGGGCAAAAAGGCAGTAATTTCCCTTATTTTGGGGCAAAATTGAAGAAATTTCAGTTATTTCAGGGTAATAAGTAAGAAATTTTTTTTATTTTGGAAGAAAAAAGACAGAAATTCCCCTTGTTTTGGGGAAAAAGACAGAAATTCCACTTATTTAGGGTCAAAAAGGCAGAAATTCCCCTTATTTTGAAGCAAAAATGAAGAAATTTCCCTTTTTTATGTCAAAAAGTTATGCATTCTTCTTATTTTCAGGCAAAAAGGCAGAAATTCCCTGTATTTTGAGCAACATTGCAGAAATTCCTCTAATTGTGGGGCAAAAAGGCAGAAATTCCCTATATGTTGGGGCAAAAAGACAGACATTCTTCTTATTTTGGGGCAAAACTGAGAAATTCCACTTATTTTGGGGCAAAATTCCAGAATTTTCCCATATTTTGGGGCCAAATTGCAGAAATTTCACTTATTTTGGGGCAAAATTTCAGAAATTTCACTTATTTCAGGGAAAAAAAGCAGAAATTTTTTTATTTTGGGGCAAAAAGGCAGAAATTTCCCATATTTTTAAGCAAAACTGCAGAAATTCCCCTTATTTTGAGGTAAAAAGGCTGAAATTCCCCTATTTGGGGGCAAAAAGGCAGAAATTTCCTTTATTTTGAGGCAAAATTGCAGAAATTTCACTTATTTCAGGGTAATAAGTCAGAAATTTTCCTTATTTTGGGGCAAAAAAGACAGAAATTCCCTTTGTTTTGGGGGAAAAAGACAGAAATTCCACTTATTTAGAGGCAAATGCAGAAATTCCCCTTATT
The DNA here is from genome assembly GCF_963924665.1 of Micromys minutus. Lineage (NCBI taxonomy): Eukaryota > Metazoa > Chordata > Mammalia > Rodentia > Muridae > Micromys > Micromys minutus. The sequence continues at coordinate 5,590,590 of NW_027667467.1, read as the reverse complement.
TTGGAGCAAAAATTAAGAAATTTCCCTTTTTTATGGCAAAAAGGTATGCATTCTTCTTATTTTCGGATAAAAAGGCAGAAATTCCCTGTATTTTGGAGCAAAATTGCAGAAATTCCGCTAATTGTGGGGCAAAAAGGCAGAAATTCCCTATATGTTGGGGCAAAAGGACAGAAATTCTCCTTATTTTGTGGCAAAACTCAGAAATACCACTTATTTTGAGGCAAAATAACAGAAATTTCCCTTATTTTGTGAAAAAATTGCAGAAATTTCACTTATTTTGGGCAAAATTGCAGAAATTTCACTTATTTCAGAAAAAAAGCAGAATTTTTTTTATTTTGGGGCAAAAAGGCAGAAATTTCTTTTATTTTGGTACAAAATTGAAGAAATTTTTCTTATTTTGGGGCAAAAACGCAGAAATTTCCCATATTTTGGGGCAAAACTGCAGAAATTTCCCTTTTTTTGACATAAAAAGGCTGAAATTCCCCTTACTTGGGGGCAAAAAGGGAGAAATTTTTCTTATTTTGAGGCAAAATTGCAGCAATTTCACTTATTTCATGGTAATAAGTCAGAAATTTTCCTTATCTTGGTGCAAAAAATACAGAAATTCCCTCTGTTTTAGGGGAAAAAGACAGAAATTCCACTTATTTTGGGGCAAAATTTCAGAAATTTCACTTTTTTCAGAAAAAAAAGTAGAAATTTTTCTATTTGGAAGCAAAAAGGCAGAAATTTCTTTTATTTTGGTACAAAATTGCAGAAATTTTTCTTATTTTGGGGCAAAAAGGCAGAAATTTCCCATATTTTAGGGCAAAAATGCAGAAATTCTCCTTATTTTGAGGTAAAAAGGCTAAAATTCCCCTTATTTGGGGGCAAAAAGGCAGAAATTTCACTTATTTTGGCCAAACTTGTGGAAATTTCACTTATTTCAGGGAAAAAAAGGCAGAAATTTTCCTTATTTTGGGGCAAAAAGGCAGAAATTCCTAATATTTTGTGGCAAAAATGCAGAAATTCTCTTTATTTTGAGGTAAAAAGGGTGAAATTCCCCTTATTTGGGGGTAAAAATGCCGAAATTTCGCTTATTTTGGGGCAAAATTGCAGAAATTTCACTTATTTCAGGGTAATAAGTAAGAAATTTTCCATATTTTGGGGCAAAAAAGACAGAAATTCCCTTTGTTTTGGGGAAAAAAACAGAAATACCACTTATTTAGAGGCAAAAAAGCAGAAATTTTTTTTATTTTGGAGCAAAAATGAAGAAATTTCCCTTTTTTATGGCAAAAAGGTATGCATTCTTCTTATTTTCGGGCAAAAAGGCAGAAATTCCCCGTATTTTGGAGCAAAATTGCAGAAATTCTCCTAATTTTCGGGCAAAAAGGTAGAAATTCCCTATATGTTGGGGCAAAAAGACAGAAATTCTCCTTATTTTGGGGCGAAACTCAGAAATTCCACTTATTTTGGGCAAAATTCCAGAAATTTACCTTATTTTAGAACAAAATTGCAGAAATTTCACTTATTTTGGGGCAAAATTGCAGAAATTTCACTTATTTCAGGGAAAAAAGGCAGAAATTTTCCTTATTTTGGGGCAAAAAGCAGAAATTCCTAATATTTTGTGGCAAAAATGCAGAAATTCCCCATATTTTGAGGTAAAAAGGCTGAAATTACCCTTATTTGGGGGCAAAAAGGGAGTAATTTCCCTTATTTTGGGGCAAAATTGAAGAAATTTCAGTTATTTCAGGGTAATAAGTAAGAATTTTTTTTTATTTTGGAAGAAAAAAGACAGAAATTCCCTTTGTTTTGGGGGAAAAAGACAGAAATTCCACTTATTTAGAGTCAAAAAGGCAGAAATTCCCCTTATTTTGAAGCAAAAATGAAGAAATTTCCCTTTTTTATGGAAAAAGGTATGCATTCTTCTTATTTTCAGGCAAAAAGGCAGAAATTCCCTGTATTTTGAGCAACATTGCAGAAATTCCCCTAATTGTGAGGCAAAAATGCAGAAATTCCCTATATGTTGGGGCAAAAAGACAGACATTCTTCTTATTTTGGGGCAAAACTGAGAAATTCTACTTATTTTGAGGCAAAATTCCAGAAATTTCCCATATTTTGGGGCCAAATTGCAGAAATTTCACTTATTTTGGGGCAAAATTTCAGAAATTTCACTTATTTCAGGAAAAAAAAGCAGAAATTTTTTTATTTTGGGGCAAAAAGGCAGAAATTTCCCATATTTTGAAGCAAAAATGCAGAAATTCCCCTTATTTTGAGGTAAAAAGGCTGAAATTCCCCTTATTTGGGGGCAAAAGGCAGAAATTTCCTTTATTTTGGGGCAAAATTGCAGAAATTTCACTTATTTCAGGGTAATAAGTCAGAAATTTTCCTTATTTTGGGGCAAAAAAACAGAAATTCCCTTTTTTTGGGGGGGAAAAAGACAGAAATTCCACTTATTTAGAGGCAAATGCAGAAATTCCCCTTATTTTGGAGCAAAAATGAAGAAATTTCCCCTTTTTATGGCAAAAAGGTATGCATTCTTCTTATTTTCGGACAAAAAGGCAGAAATTCCCCGTATTTTGGAGCAAAATTGCAGAAATTCCCCTAATTGTGGGGCAAAAATGCAGAAATTCCCTATATGTTGGGGCAAAAAGAGAGAAATTCTCCTTATTTTGTGGGAAAACTCAGAAATACCACTTATTTTGAGGCAAAATTCCAGAAATTTCCTTCATTTTGGGGCAAAATTGCAGAAATTTCACTTATTTTGGGCAAAATTGCAGAAATTTCAATTATTTCAGAAAAAAAGCAGAATTTTTTTATTTTGGGGGAAAAAGGCAGAAATTTCTTTTATTTTGGTACAAAATTGAAGAAATTTTTCTTATTTTGGGGCAAAAACGCAGAAAGTTCCCATATTTTGGGGCAAAAATGCAGAAATTTCCCTTTTTTGACGTAAAAAGGCTGAAATTCCCCTTATTTGGGGGCAAAAAGTGAGAAATTTTTCTTATTTTGAGACAAAATACAGCAATTTCACTTATTTCAGGGTGATAAGTCAGAAATTTTCCTTATCTTGGGGCAAAAAATACAGAAATTCCCTTTGTTTTGGGGGAAAAAGACAGAAATTCCACTTATTTAGAGGCAAAAAGCAGAAATTCCCTTTATTTTGAAGCAAAAATGAAGATTTCCCTTTTTTGTGGCAAAAGGTATACATTCCCCTTATTTTCGGGCTAAAAAGCAAAAATTCCCCGTATTTTGGAGCAAAATTCTAGAAATTCCCCTAATTGTGGGGCAAAAAGGCAGAAATTCCCTATATGTTAGGGCAAAAAGACAGAAATTCTCCTTATTTTGGGGCAAAACTAAGAAATTCCACTTATTTTGGGGCAAAATTTCAGAGATGTCCCTTATTTTGGGGCAAAATTGCAGAAATTTCACTTATTTCAGGTAAAAAAGGCAGAAATTTTCCTTATTTTGGGGCAAAAAGGCAGTAATTCCTAATATTTTGTTGCAAAAATGCAGAAATTCTCCTTATTTTGAGGTAGAAGGGTGAAATTCCTCTTATTTGGGGGCAAAAGGGCAGAAATTTTCCTTATTTTGGGGAAAATTGCAGAAATTTCACTTATTTCAGGGTAATAAGTCAGAAAATTTCTTTATTTTGTTGCAAAAAAGACAGAAATTTTCTTTGTTTTGGGGGAAAAAGAAAGAAACTCCACATATTTAGAGGCAAAAAGCAGAAATTCCCCTTATTTTGGAGCAAAATTACAGAAATTTCCCTTTTTTATGGCAAAAAGGTATGCATTCTTCTTATTTTCTGGCAAAAAGGCAGAAATTCTCTGTATTTTGGAACAAAATTGCAGAAATTAACCTAATTGTGGGGCAAAAAGGCAGAAATTCCCTATATGTTGGGCCAAAAAGACAGAAATTCTCCTTATTTTGGGGCAAAACTCAGAAATTCCACATATTTTGTGGCAAAATTCCAGAAATTTCCCTTATTTTGGGGCATAATTGCAGAAATTGCACTTATTTTGGGACAAAATTGGAGAAATTTCACTTATTTCAGAGAAAAAAGGCAGAAATTTTCCTTATTTTGGGGCAAAAAGGCAGAAATTTCCTATATTTTGGTACAAAATTGCAGAAATTTTTTCTTATTTTTGGCAAAAAGGCAAAAATTTCCCATATTTTGGGGAAAAAAATGCAGAAATTCCCCTTATTTTGAGGTAAAATGCTGAAATTCCCCTTATTTGGGGTTAAAAAACAGAAATTTCTCTAATTTTGGGGCAAAATTGCAGAAACTTCACTTATTTCAGGGTAATAAGTCAGAAATTTTCCTTATTTTGGGGCAAAAAAGACAGAAATTCCCTTTGTTTTGGGGGAAACTGACAGAAATTCCACTTATTTAGAGGCATAAAAGCAAAAATTCCCCTAATTTTAGACAAAAATGAAGAAAATTCCCTTTTTTATGGCAAAAAGGTATGCATTATTATTATTTTCGGACAAAAAAGGCAGAAATTCCCCATATTTTAGAGCAAAATTGCCAAAATTCCCCTAATTGTGGCGCAAAAATGCAGTAATTCCCTATATGTTGGGGCAAAAAGACAGAAATTCTCCTTATTTTAGGGCAAAACTCAGAAATTTAAATTATTTTGGGGCAAAATTGCAGAAATTTCACTTATTTCAGAAAAAAAAAGCAGAAATTTTCTTATTTTGGGGCCATAAGGCAGAAATTTCTTTTATTTTGTTACAAAATGCAGAATTTTTTTTATTTTGGGGCAAAAAGGCAGAAATTTCCCATATTTTGGGGTAAAAATGCAGAAATTTCTCTTATTTTGAGGTAAAAGGCTGAAATTCCCGTTATTTGGGGGCAAAAAGACAGAAATTTCTCTTATTTTGGGGCAAAATTGCAGAAATTTCACTTATTTCAGGGTAATAAGTTAGAAATTTAACTTATTTTGTAGCCAAAAAACAGAAATAACCTATGTTTTTGGGGGAAAAAGACAGAAATTCCACTTTTTTAGAGGCAAAAAAGCAGAAATTCCCCTTATTTTGGAGCAAAAATGAAGAAATTTCAGTTATTAAGGGCAAAAAGGTATGCATTCTTCTTATTTTTGGGCAAAAAGGCAGAAATTCCCCTTATTTTAGAGCAAAATTACAGAAATTTCCCAAATTGTGGGGCAAAAATGCAGAAATTCCCAATATGTTGAGGCAAAAATACAGAAATTCCCTTTGTTTTGAGGAAAAAAGACAGAAATTCCACTTATTATGGGGCAAAATTCCAGAAATTTCACTTATTTTGGGGCAAAATTGTAGAAATTTCACTTATTTTGGGGCAAAATTTCAGAAATTTCACTTTTTTCAGAAAAAAAAGTAGAAATTTTTTTATTTGGAAGCAAAATGCCAGAAATTTCTTTTATATTGGTACAAAATTGCAGAAATTTTTCTTAGTTTGGGGCAAAAAGGCAGAAATTTCCCATATTTTGGGGCAAAAATGCAGAAATTCCCCTTATTTTGAGGTAAAAAGGCTAAAATTCACCTTATTTGGGGGCAAAAAGGCAGAAATTTCACTTATTTTGGGCCAAAATTGCAGAAATTTCACTTATTTCAGGGAAAAAAGGCAGAAATTTTCCTTATTTTGGGGCAAAAATTCAGAAATTCCTAATATTTTGTGTCAAAAATGCAGAAATTCCCTTTATTTTGAGGTAGAAACGGTGAAATTCCCCTTATTTGGGGGTAAAAAGGCCGAAATTTACCTTATTTTGGTGCAAAATTGCAGAAATTTCACTTATTTCAGGGTAATAAGTAAGAAATTTTCCATATTTTGGGGCAAAAAAGACAGAAATTCCCTCTGTTTTGGGGGAAAAAAACAGAAATTACACTTATTTAGAGGCAAAAAAGCAGAAATTTTCCTTATTTTGGAGCAAAAATGAAGAAATTTCCCTTTTTTATGGCAAAAAGGTATGCATTCTTCTTATTTTCGGGCAAAAAGGCAGAAATTCCCCGTATTTTGGAGCAAAATTGCAGAAATTCCCCTAATTGTCGGGCAAAAAGGTAGAAATTCCCTATATGTTGGAGTAAAAAGACAGAAATTCTCCATATTTTGGGGCAAAACTCAGAAATTCCATTTATTTGGGGCAAAATTCCAGAAATTTACCTTATTTTCGGGCAAAATTGCAGAAATTTCACTTCTTTTGGGGCAAAATTGCAAAAATTACACTTATTTCAGTGAAAAAAGGTAGAAATTTTCCTTATTTTGGAGCAAAAAACAGAAATTCCTAATATTTTGTGGCAAAAATGCAGAAATTCCCCTTATTTTGAGGTAAAAAGGCTGAAATTCCCCTTATTTGGGGGCAAAAAGGCAATAATTTCCCTTATTTTGGGGCAAAATTGCAGAAATTTCACTTATTTCAGGGTAATAAGTAAGAAATTTTCCTTATTTTGGAACAAAAAAGACAGAAATTCCCTTTGTTTTGGGAAAAAAAGACAGAAATTCCACTTATTTAGAGTCAAAAAGGCAGAAATTCCCCTTATTTTGGAGCAAAAATGAAGAAATTTCCCTTTTTTATGGCAAAAAGGTATGCATTTTTCTTATTTTCAGGCAAAAACGCAGAAATTCCCCGTATTTTGAGCAACATTGCAGAAATTCCCCTAATTGTGTGGCAAAAAGGCAGAAATTCCCTATATGTTTGGGCAAAAAGACAGACATTCTTCTTATTTTGTAGCAAAACTATGAAATTCCACTTATTTGGGGGCAAAATTTCAGAAATTTCCATATTTTGGGGCCAAATTGCAGAAATTTCACTTATTTTGGGGCAAAATTTCAGAAATTTCACTTATTTCAAGGAAAAAAAGCAAAAATTTTCTTATTTTGGGGCAAAAAGGCAGAAATTTCCCATATTTTGAAGCAAAAATGCAGAAATTTTCCGTATTTTGAGGTAAAAAGGCTGAAATTCCCCTTATTTGGGGTCAAAAAGGCAGAAATTTCTCTTATTTTGAGGCAAAATTGCCGAAATTTCATTACTTCAGGGTAATAAATCAGAAATTTTCTTTATTTTGGGGCAAAAAATAAAGAAATTCCCTTTGTTTTGGGGGAAAAAACAGAAATTCGAATTATTTAGAGTAAGAAAGCATAAATTCTTCTTATTTTAGAGCAAAAATGAAAAAATTTCCTTTTTTTATGGCAAAAAGGTATGCATTCTTCTTATTTTCAGACAAAAAGGCAGAAATTCCTCGTATTTTGGAGCAAAATTGCAGAAATTCCCCTTATTGTGGGGCAAAAAGGCAGAAATTTATTATATGTTGGGCCAAAAAAACAGAAATTCTCCTTATTTTATGGCAAAACTCAGAAATTTCACTTATTTTCGGGTAAAATTGCAGAAATTTAAGTTATTTCAAAAAAAAATGCAGAAATTTTCTTATTTTGGGGCAAAAAGGCAGAAATTTCTTTTATTTTGGTACAAAATTGCAGAAATTGTTCTTATTTTGGGGCAAAAAGGTAGAAATTTCTTTTATTTTGGTGCAAAAATGCAGAAATTCCTTTTATTTTGGTGTAAAAAGTCTGAAATTCCCTTATTTGGAGGCAAAAAAGCAGAAATTTCACTTATTTTGGGGCAAAATTGCAGAAATTTCACTTATTTCAGGGAAAAAAGTCAGAAATTTTCCTCATTTTGGGCCAAAGAGACAGAAATTCCTTTTGTTTTGGGGAAAAAAGACAGAAATTCCACTTATTTAGAGGCAAAAAAGCAGAAAATCTTCTCATTTTGAAGCAAAAATGAAGAAATTTCCCTTTTTTATGGCAAAAAGGTATGAATTCTACTTATTTTCGGGCAAAAAGGCAGAAATTCCCCGTATTTTGGAGCAAAATTGAAGAAATTCCCCTAATTGTGGGGCAACAAGGCAGAAATTCCCTATATGTTGGGGCAAAAAGGCAGAAATTCTCCTTATTTTGGGGCAAAACTCAGAAATACCACTTATTTTGGGGCAAAATTCCAGAAAATTCCCTTATTTTGGGGAAAAATTGCAGAAATTTCACTTATTTTGGGCAAAATTGCAGAAATTTCACTTATTTCAGAAAAAAAGCAGAAATTTTTTATTTTGGGGCAAAAGGCAGAAATTTCTTTTATTTTGGTACAAAATTGAAGAAATTTTTTTTATTTTGGGGCAAAAACGCAGAAATTTCCCATATTTTGGGGCAAAAATGCAGAAATTTCCCTTATTTTGACGTAAAAAGGATGAAATTCCCATTATTTGGGGGCAAAGAGAGAGAAACTTTTTTTATTTTGAGGCAAAATTGCAGCAACTTCACTTATTTCAGGGTAATAAGTCAGAAATTTTCCTTATCTTGGGGCAAAAAATACAGAAATTTCCTTTGTTTTGGGGGAAAAAGACAGAAATTCCACTTATTTAGAGGCATAAAAGCAGAAATTCCCCTCATTTTGGACAAAAATGAAGAAATTTCCCTTTTTTATGGCAAAAAGGTATGCATTCTTATTATTTTCGGACAAAAAAGGCAGAAATTCCCCGTATTTTGGAGCAAAATTGCAGAAATTCCCCAAATTGTGGACCAAAAATGCAGTAATTCCCTATATGTTGGGGCAAAAAGACAGAAATTCTCCTTATTTTAGGGCAAAACTCAGAAATTTAACTTATTTTGGGGCAAAATTGCAGAAATTTCACTTATTTCAGAAAAAAAAGCAGAAATTTTCTTATTTTGGGGCCAAAAGCCTGAAATTTCTTTTATTTTGTAACAAAATTGCAGAATTTTTTTTAATTTTGGGGCAAAAATGCAGAAATTTCCCATATTTTGGGGCAATAATGCAGAAATTTCTCTTATTTTGAAGTAAAATGCTGAAATTCCCCTTATTTGGGGGCAAAAAGGCAGAAATTTCTCTTATTTGGGGCAAAATTGCAGAAATTTCACTTATTTCAGGGTAATAAGTCAGAAATTTTTCTTATTTTGGGGCCAAAAAACAGAAATAAACTTTCTTTTGGGGGAAAAAGACAGAAATTCCACTTTTTTAGAGGCAAAAAAGCAGAAATTCCCTTTATTTTGGAGCAAAAATAAAGAAATTTCACCTTTTAAAGGCAAAAAGTTATGCATTCTTCTTATTTTTGGGCAAAAAGGCAGAAATTCCCCTTATTTTGGAGCAAAATTGCAGAAATTTTCCAAATTGTGGGGCAAAAATGCAGAAATTCTCCTTATTTTGGGGGAAAACACAGAAATTCCACTTATTTTGGAGCAAAATTCCAGAAATTTCACTTATTTTTGGGCAAAAAGGCTGAAATTTCTTTCATTTTGTTACAAAATTTTAGAAATTTTTCTTATTTTGTAGCAAAAATCAGAAATTTCCCATATTATAGGGCAAAAATGCAGAAATTCCCCTTATTTTGAGATAAAAAGGCTGAAATTCCCCTTAATTGGGGGCAAACAGGCAGAAATTTCCTTATTTTGTGACAAAATTGCAAAAATTTCACTTATTTAAGGGTAATAAGTCAGAAATTTTCTTTATTTTGGGACAAAAGGCAGAAATTCCTAATATTTTGTGGCAAAAATGCAGAAATTCCCCTTATTTTGAGATAAAAAGGCTGAAATTCCCCTTATTTGGGGGCAAAAAGGCAGAAATTTCCATTATTTTGGGGCAAAATTGCAGAAATTTCACTTATTTTAGGGTAATAAGTCAGAAATTTTCCTTAGTTTGGGCAAAATAGACAGAAATTCCCTTTGCTTTGGGAAAAAAATACATAAATTCCACTAATTTAGAGGCAAAAAAGCAGAAATTACCCTTATTTTGGGGCAAAATTGCAGAAATTTCACTTACTTCAGGGTAATAAGTCAGAAATTTTTTTTTATTTTGGGGCAAAAAATACAAAAATTACCTTTGTTTTGGGGGAAAAAGACAGAAATTCCACTTATTAAGAGGCAAAAAAGCAGAAATTCCCTTTATTTTGGAGGAAAAATGAAGAAATTTCCCTTTTTTATGGCAAAAAGTTATGTATTCTTCTTTTTTCGGGCAAAAGGCAGAAATTCCCCGTACTTTGGAGCAAATTTGCAGAAATTCCCCTAATTGTGGGGCAAAAAGGCAGAAATTCCCTATATGTTGGGGCAAAAAGACAGAAATTCTCCTTATTTTGGGGTAGAACTCAGAAATTCCACTTATTTTGGGGCAGAATTCCAGAGATTTCCCTTATTTTCGGGCAAAATTGCAGAAATTTCTTTTATTTTGGTACAAAATTTCAGAAATTTTTCTTATTTTGGAGCAAAAAAGCAGAAATTTCCCATATTTTGGGGCAAAAATGCAGAAATTCCTTTTATTTTGAGGAAAAAGGCTGAAATTCCCCTAAATTGGGGGCAAAAAGTCAGAAATTTCCTTATTTTAGGGCAAAATTGCAAAAATTTCACTTATTACAGGGTAATAAGTAAGAAATTTTCCTTATTTTGGGGCAAAAAGGCAGAAATTCCTAATATTTTGTCGCAAAAATGCAGAAATTCCCCTTATTTTGAGGTAAAATGGCTGAAATTAACTTTATTTGGGGGCCAAAAGGCAGAAATTTCTTTTATTTTGTTACAAAATTGCAGAATTTTTTTTATTTTGGGGCAAAAAGGCAGAAATTTCCCATATTTTGGGGCAAAAATGCAGTAATTTCTCTTATTTTGAGGTAAAAGGCTGAAATTCCCCTTATTTGGGGGCAAAAAGGCAGAAATTTCTCTTATTTTGGGGCAAAATTGCAGAAATTTCACTTATTTTAGGGTAATAAGTCAGAAATTTTCCTTATTTTGGGGCCAAAAATCAGAAATAACCTTTGTTTTGGGGGAAAAAGACAGTAATTCCACTTTTTTAGAGGCAAAAAAGCAGAAATTCCCCTTAATTTGGAGCAAAAATGAAGAAATTTCACTTATTAAGGGCAAAAAGGTCTGCATTCTTCTTATTTTTGGGCAAAAAAGCAGAAAGTCCCCTTATTTTGGAGCAAAATTGCAGAAATTTCCGAAATTGTGGGGCAAAAATGCAGAAATTCCCTATATGTTGGGGCAAAAATACAGAAATTCTCCTTATTTTGGGGCAAAACTCAGAAATTCCACTTATTTTGGGGCATAATTCCAATAATTTCCCTTATTTTGGGGCAAAATTGCAGAAATTCACTTATTTTGGGCAAAATTGCAGAAAATTCACTTATTTCAGAAAAAAAGCAGAAATTTTTTTATTTTGGGGCAAAATTGCAGAAATTTCACTTATTTCAGGGTAATAAGTCAGAAATTTTCCTTATTTTGGGGCAAAAAGGCAGAAATTCCTAATATTTTGTGGCACAAATGCAATAATTCCCCTTATTTTGAGGTAAAAAGGCTGAAATTCCCCTTATTTGGGTGCAAAAAGGCAGAAATTTCCATTATTTTGGGCCACAATTGCAGAAATTTCACTTATTTCAGGGTAATAAGTCAGGAATTTTCCTTATTTTGGGGCAAAAAAGAAAGAAATTCCCTTTGTTTTGGGGGAAAAAGACAGAAATTCCACTTATTTAGATGCAAAAAAGGAGAAATTCCCCTTATTTTGGAGCAATAATGAAGAAATTTCACTTTTTTATGGCAAAAAGCTATGCATTCTTCTTATTTTTGAGCAAAAAGGCAGAAATTCTCCATATTTTGGAGCAAAATTGCAGAAATTCCCCTAATTGTGGGGCAAAAATGCAGAAATTCACTATATGTTAAGGCAAAAAGACAGAAATTCTCTTTATTTTGGGGCAAAACTCAGAAATTCCTCTTATTTTGGAGCGAAATTCCAGAAATTTCACTTATTTTGGGGCAAAAAGGCAGAAATTTCTATTATTTTGGTACAAAATTGTAGAAATTTTTCTTATTTTGTAGCAAAAAGGCAGAAATTTCCCATATTTTAGGGCAAAAATGCAGAAATTCCTCTTATTTTGAGGAAAAAGCCTGAAATTCCCCTTAATTGGGGGCAAACAGGCAGAAATTTCCTTATTTTGTGGCAAAATTGCAAAAATTTCACTTACTTCAGGGTAATAAGTCAGAAATTTTTCTTATTTTGGGGCAAAAAGGCAGAAATTCCTAATATTTTGTGGCAAAATGCAGAAATTCCCCTTATTTTGAGATAAAAAGGCTGAAATTCCCCTTATTTGGGGGCAAAAAGGAAGAAATTTCCATTATTTTGGGGCAAAATTGCAGAAATTTCACTTATTTTAGGGTAATAAGTCAGAAATTTTCCTTATTTTGGGCAAAAAAGACAGAATTTCCCTTTGTTTTGGAGGAAAATACATGAATTCCACTTATTTAGAGGCAAAAAAGCAGAAATTCTCCTTATTATGGGGCAAAATTGCAGAAATTTCACTTACTTCAGGGTAATAAGTCAGAAATTTTCCTTATTTTGTGGCAAAAAATACAGAAATTACCTTTGTTTTCGGGGAAAAAGACAGAAATTCCACTTATTTAGAGGCAAAAAAGCAGAAATTCCCCTTATTTTGGAGCAAAAATGAAGAAATTTCCCTTTTTTATGGCAAAAAGTTATGCATTCTTCTTATTTTCAGGAAAAAAGGCAGAAATTCCCCGTATTTTGGAGCAAAATTGCAGAAATTCCCCTATTGTGGGGCAAAAAGTCAGAAATTCCCTATATGTTGGGGCAAAAAGACAGAAATTCTCCTAATTTTGGGGCAGAACTCAGAAATTCCACTTATTTTGGGGCAAAATTCTAAAGATTTCCCTTATTTTGGGGCAAAATTGCAGAAATTTCACTTATTTCAAAAAAAAGCAGAAATTTTCTTATTTTGGGGCAAGAAGGCAGAAATTTCTTTTATTTTGGTAAAAAATTGCAGAAATTTTTCTTATTTTGGAGCAAAAAAGCAGAAATTTCCCATATTTTGGGGCAAAAATGCCGAAATTCACCTTATTTTGATGAAAAAGGCTGAAATTCCCCTTAATTGGAAGCAAAAAGTCAGAAATTTCCTTATTTTGGGGCAAAATTGCAAAAATTTCACTTAATTCAGGGTAATAAGTAAGAAATTTTCCTTATTTTGGGGCAAAAAGGCAGAAATTCCTAATATTTTGTGGCACAAATGCAAAAATTCCCCTTATTTTGAGGTAAAAAGGCTGAAATTCCCATTATTTGGGGGCAAAAAAGCAGAAATTTCCCTTATTTTGGGGCAAAATTGCAGAAATTTCACTTATTTCAGGATAATAAGTCAGAAATTTTCCTTATTTTGGGCAAAAAAGACAGAAATTCCCTTTGTTTTGGGGGAAAAATACATAAATTCCACTTATTTAGAGGCAAAAAAGCAGAAATTCCCCTTATTTAGGAGCAAAAATGAAGAAATTTCCCTTTTTTATGGCAAAAAGGTATGCATTCTTCTTATTTTCAGGCAAAAAAGCAGAAATTCCCCGTATTTTGGAGCAAAATTGCAGGAATTCCCCTAATTGTGGGGCAAAAAGGCAGAAATTCCCTATATGTTAAGGCAAAAAAAACAGAAATTCTCTTTATTTTGGGACAAAACTCAGAAATTCCTCTTATTTTGGAGCAAAATTCCAGAAATTTCACTTATTTTGGGGCAAAAAGGCAGTAATTTCTATTATTTTGGTACAAAATTGTAGAAATTTTTCTTATTTTGCAGGAAAAAAAGCAGAAATTTCCCATATTTCGGGGCAAAATTGCAGATATTTCACTTATTTCAGGGTAATAAGTCAGAAATTTTTCTTATTTTGGGGCAAAAAGGCAGAAATTCCTAATATTTTGTGGCAAAAATGCAGAAATGTTACTTATTTTGAGGTAAAAAGGCTGAAATTCCCCTTATTTGAAGGTAAAAAGGCAGAAATTTCCCAAATTTTGGGGCAAAATTGCAGAAATTTTACTTATTTCAGGGTAATAAATCAGAAATTTCCCTTATTTTGGGGCAAAAAAGACAGAAATTCCTTTTGTTTTGGGGGAAAAAACAGAAATTCCAATTATTTAGAGGAAAAAAGCAGAAATTCCTCTTATTTTGGAGCAAAAATGAAAAAATTTCACTTTTTTATGGCAAAAAGGTATGCATTCTTATTTTCGGACAAAAAGGCAGAAATTCCTCGTATTATAGAGCAAAATTGCATAAATTCCCCTAATTGTGGGGCAAAAAGGCAGAAATTCCTTATATGTTGGGGCAAAATAACAGAAATTCTCTTTATTTTGTAGCAAAACTCAGAAATTTCACTTATTTGGGGGCAAAATTGCAGAAATTTCAGTTATTTCAGAAAAAAAAGCAGAAATTTTCTTATTTTAAGGCAAAAAGGAAGAAATTTCTTTTATTTTGGTACAAAATTGCAGAATTTTTTCTTATTTTGGGGCAAAAAGGCAGAAATTTCCCATATTTTGTGGCAAAAATGCAGAAATTCCCCTTATTTTGGAGCAAAAATGAAGAAATTTCTCTTTTTTATGGCAAAAAGGTATGCATTCTACTTATTTTCGGGCAAAAAGGCAGAAATTCCCCGTATTTTGGAGCAAAATTGCAGAAATTCCCCTAATTGTGGGGCAACAAGGCAGAAATTCCCTATATGTTGGGGCAAAAATACAGAAATTCTCATTATTTTGGGGCAAAACTCAAAAATTCACATATTTGGGGGCAAAATTCCATAAATTTCCCTTATTTTGGGACAAAATTGCAGAAATTTCACTTATTTGGGGGCAAAATTTTAGAAATTTCAAATATTTCAGGGAAAAAAGGCAGTAATTTTCTTTATTTTGAAGCAAAAAGGCTGTAATTCCTAATATTTTGTGGCAAAAATGCAGAAATTCCTTTTACTTTTAGGTAAAAAGGCTGAAATTTCCCATATTTGGGGGCAAAAAAACTGAAATTTCCCTTATTTTGGGGCAAAATTGCAGAAATTTCACTTATTTCAGGGTAATAAGTCAGAAATTTTTTTAATTTTGGGGCAAAAAAGACAGAAGTTCCCTTTGTTTTGGGGCAAAAAGACAGAAATTCTACTTATTTAGAGGCAAAAAAGCAGAAATTTTCTTTATTTTGGAGCAAAAATGAAGAAATTTCCCTTTTTTATGGAAAAAAGGTATGCATTCTTCTTATTTTCGGACAAAAAGGCAGAAATTCCCCATATTTTGGAGCAAAATTGCAGAAATTCCCCTAATTGTGGGTCAAAAAGGCAGAAATTTCCTATATGTTGGGGCAAAAAGACAGAAATTCTCCTTATTTTGGGGCAAAACTCAGAAATTCCACTTATTTTGGGGCAAAATTCCAGAAATTTCCCTTATTTTGGGGCAAAATTGCAGAAATTTCACTTATTTTGGGACAAAATTGGAGAAATTTCACTTATTTCAGGGAAAAAAGGCAGAAATTTTCTTTATTTTGGGGCAAAAGGGCTGAAATTCCTAATATTTTGTGGCAAAATGCAGAAATTCCCCTTACTTTTAGGTAAAAAGGCTGAAATTCCCCATATTTGGGGGAAAAGGGCAGAAATTTCCCTTATTTTGGGGCAAAATTGCAGAAATTTCACTTATTTCAGGGTAATAAGTCAGAAATTTGTTTTATTTAGGGCAAAAAACAAAAAATTCCCTTTGTTTTGGGGGAAAAAGACAGAAATTACACTTATTTAGAGGCAAAAAAGCAGAAATTCCCTTTATTTTGAAGCAAAAATGAAGAAATTTCCATTTTTTATGGCAAAAAGTTATGCATTCTTCTTATTTTTGGACAAAAAGGCAGAAATTCCCCGTATTTTGGAGCAAAATTACAGAAATTCCTTTAAAGGTGGGGCAAAAAGGCAGAAATTCCCTATATGTTGGGGCAAAAGGACAGAAATTCTCCTTATTTTGGGGCAAAACTCAGAAATACCACTTATTTTGGAGCAAAATTCCAGAAATTTCCCTTATTTTGGAACAAAATTGCAGAAATTTCACTTATTTTGGGCAAAATTGAAGAAATTTCACTTATTTTAGAAAAAATTCAGAAATTTTCTTATTTTGGGGCAAAAAGGCAGAATTTTTTTTTATTTTGGTACAAAATTGCCGAAATTTTTCTTATTTTGGGGCTAAAACGCAGAAATTTCCCATATTTTGGGGCAAAAATGCAGAAATTTCCCTTATTTTGAGGTAAATAGGCTGAAATTCCCCTTATTTGGGGGTAAAAAGGCAGCAAAAATTGCAGCAATTTTACTTATTTAAGGGTAATAAGTCAGAAATTTTCCTTATTTTGGGGCCAAAAAACAGAAATTCCCTTTGTTTGGGGGGAAAAGACAGAAATTCCACTTTTTTAGAGGCAAAAATCAGAAATTCCCCTTATTTTGGAGCAAAAATGAAGAAATATCACTTTTTAAGGGCAAAAAGTTATGCATTCTTCTTATTTTTGGGCAAAAAGGCCAAAATCCCCCTTATTTTGGAGCAAAATTGCAGAAATTTCCCAAATTGTGGGACAGAAAGGCAGAAATTCCCAATAAGTTGGGGCAAAAAGACAGAAATTCTCCTTATTTTAGGGCCAAACTCAGAAATTCCACTTATTTTGGAGCAAAGTTCCAGAAATTTCACTTATTTTGGGGCAAAATTGCAGAAATTACACTTATTTTGTGGCAAAATTGCAGAAATTTCACTTATTTCAAAAAAAATGAAATTTTCTTAATTTGGGGCAAAAAGGCAGAATTTTTTTTATTTTGGTACAAAATTGCAGAAATTTTTCTTATTTTGGAGTAAAAAGGCAGAAATTTCCTATATTTTGGGGCAAAAATGCAGAAATTCCCCTTATTTTGAGGAAAAAAGGCTGAAATTCCCCTTAATTGGGGGCAAAAATGCAGAAATTTCCTTATTTTGTGGCAAAATTGAAAAATTTCACTTATTTCAGGGTAATAAGTCAGAAATTTTCTTTATTTTGGGGCAAAAAGACAGAAAACTCCCTTTGTTTTTGGGGAAAAAGACAGAAATTCCACTTTTTGAGAGGCAAAAAACCAGAACTTCTTTTTATTTTGGAGCAAAAATCAAGAAATTTCTCTTTTTTGTGGCAAAAGGTATACATTCCCCTTATTTTCAGGCTAAAAAGCAGAAATCCTTTGTATTTTGGAGCAAAATTGCAGAAATTCCCCTAATTGTGGGGCAAAAAGGCAGAAATTCCCTATATGTTAGGGCAAAAAACAGAAATGCTCCTTATTTTGGGGCAAAACTCAGAAATTCCACTTGTTTTGGGGCAAAATTCCAGAAATTTCCCATATTTTGGGGCAAAATTGCAGAAATTTCACTTATTTTGGGACAAAATTGGAGAAATTTCACTTATTTCAGGGAAAAAAGGCAGAAATTTTCCTTATTTTGGGGCAAAAAGACAGAAACTTCCCATATTTTGGTACAAAATTGCAGAAATTTTTCTTATTTTGGGCAAAAAGACAGAAATTTCCCATATTTTGGGGCAAAAATGCAGAAATTCCCCTTATTTTGAGGTAAAAAGGCTGAAATTCTCTTTATTTGGGGGTAAAAAGGCAGAAATTTCCCTTATTTTGAGGCAAAATTGCAGAAATTTCACTTATTTCAGGGTCATAAGTCAGAAATTTTCCTTATTTTGAAGCAAAAAAGACAGAAAATCCTTTTGTTTTGGGGGAAAAAGACAGAAATTCCACTTATTTAGAGGCATAAAAGCAGAAATTCCCCTCATTTTGGAGCAAAAATGAAGAAATTTCCCTTTTTTATGGCAAAAAGGTATGCATTCTTATTATTTTCGGAGAAAAAAAGGCAGAAATTCCCCGTATTTTGGAGCAAAATTGCAGAAATTCCACTAATTGTGGGGCAAAAAGGCAGAAATTCCCTATATGTTGGGGCAAAAAACAGAAATTCTCCTAATTTTAGGGCAAAACGCAGAAATTTAACGTATTTTGGGGCAAAATTGCAGAAATTTCACTTATTTCAGAACAAAAAGCAGAAATTTTTTTATTTTGAGGCCAAAAGGCAGAAATTTCTTTTATTTTGTTACAAAATTGCAGAATTTTTTCTTATTTTGGGGCAAAAAGGCAGAAATTTCCCATATTTTGGGGCAAAAATGCAGAAATTTCTCTTATTTTGAGGTAAAAGGCTGAAATTCCCCTAATTTGGGGGAAAAAAGGCAGAAATTTCTCTTATTTTGGGGCAAAATTGCAAAAATTTCACTTATTTCAGGGTAATAAGTCAGAAATTTTCCTTATTTTGGGGCCAAAAAACAGAAATTCCCTTTGTTTTGGGAGGTAAAGAAAGAAATTCCACTTTTTTAGAGGCAAAAAGCAGAAATTCCCCTTATTTTGGAGCAAAAATGAAGAAATATCAATTTTAAGGACAAAAAGGTATGCATTCTTCTTATTTTTGGGCAAAAAGGCCAAAATTCCCCTTATTTTGGAGCAAAATTGGAGAAATTTCCCAAATTGTGGGACAGAAAGGCAGAAATTCCCTATATGTTGGGGCAAAAAGACAGAAATTCTCCTTATTAGGGCAAAACTCAGAAATTCCACTTATTTTGGAGCAAAATTCCAGAAATTTCACTTATTTTGAAGCAAAATTGCAGAAATTACACTTATTTTGTGGCAAAATTGCAAAAATTTCACTTATTTCAAAAAAAAAATGAAATTTTCTTATTTTGGGGCAAAAAGGCAGAAATTTTTTTATTTTGGTACAAAATTGCAGAAATTTTTCTTATTTTGGAATAAAAAGGCAGAAATTTCCTATATTTTGGGGCAAAAATGCAGAAATTCTTCTTATTTTGAGGAAAAAGGCTGAAATTCCCCTTAATTGGGGGCAAAAAGGCAGAAATTTCCTTATTTTGGGACAAAATTGAAAAATTTCACTTATTTCAGGGTAATAAGTCAGAAATTTTCTTTATTTTGGGGCAAAAAGACAGAAATTCCCTTTGTTTTGGGGGAACAAGACAGAAATTCCACATTTTAGAGGCAAAAAGCAGAAATTCCCCTTATTTTGGAGCAAAAATGAAGAAATTTCTCTCTTTTGTGGCAAAAGGTATACATTCCTCTTATTTTCAGGCTAAAAAGCAGAAATTCTTTGTATTTTGGAGCAAAATTGCAGAAATTCCCCTAATTGTGGGGCAAAAAGGCAGAAATTCCATATATGTTAGGGCAAAAAACAGAAATTCTCTTTATTTTGGGGCAAAACTCAGAAATTCCATTTATTTTGGGGCAAAATTCCAGAAATTTCCCATATTTTGGGGCAAAATTGCAGAAATTTCACTTATTTTTGGGAAAAATTGCAGAAATTTCACTTATTTCAGGGAAAAAAGGCAGAAATTTTCCTTATTTTTGGGCAAAACGCAGAAATTCCTAATATTTTGTGGCAAAAATGCAGAAATTCCCCTTATTTTGAGGTAAAAAGGCTGAAATTACCCTTATTTGGGGGCAAAAAGGCAGAAATTTCCCTTATTTTGGGGCAAAATTGCAGAAATTTCACTTATTTCAGAATATTAAGTCAGAAATTTTCCTTATTTTGGTGCAAAAAAGACAGAAATTCCCTTTGTTTTGGGGGAAAAAGACAGAAATTCCACATATTTCGAGGCAAAAAAGCAGAAATTCCTTTTATTTTGGAGCAAAATTACAGAAATTTCCCTTTTTTATGGCAAAAAGGTATGCATTCTTCTTATTTTCGGGCAAAAAGGCAGAAATTCCCTGTATTCTGGAGCAAAATTGCAGAAATTAACCTAATTGTGGGGCAAAAAGGCAGAAATTCCCTATATGTTGGGGCAAAAAGACAGAAATTTTCCTTATTTTGGGGCAAAACTCAGAAATTCCACTTATTTTGGGGCAAAATTCCAGAAATTTCCTTTATTTTGGGGCAAAATTGCAGAAATTTCACTTATTTTGGGGCAAAATTGGAGAAATTTCACTTATTTCAGGGAAAAAAAGCAGAAATTTTCTTATTTTGGGGCATAAAGGCAGAAATTTCCCATATTGTGGTACAAAATTGCCGAAATTTTTCTTATTTTGGGCAAAAAGGCAGAAATTTCCCATATTTTGGGGGAAAATTCAGAAATTCTCTCATTTTGAGGTAAAAAGGCTGAAATTCCCCTTATTTGGAGGTATAAAGGCAGAAATTTCTCTTATTTTGGGGCAAAATTGCAGAAATTTCACTTATTTTAGGGCAAAAAGTCAGAAATTTGCCTTATTTTGTGGCAAAAAGCAGAAATTCCCCTAATTTTGGGGCCAAAAACAGAAATTCCCCTTATTTTGGGGTAAAATTGCAGAAATTTCAAATATTTAAGTGCAAAAAGGCAGAAATTCCACTTAATTTTAGGCAATAAGGCAGAAATTTTCTGTATTTTGGAGCAAAATCTAAGAAATTCCCTTTATATTGGTGCAAAAATGGAGAAATTCCCATTATTTTGGTGTAATAAGGAAGAAATTCCCTGTGTTTGGAAGCAAAATTGCACAAATTCCCCTAATTTTGAGGGAAAATGCAGAAATTCAAATTATTTTGGGGCAAAAAGACAGAAATTCTCCTTATTTCAGGGCATAACGTCAGAAATTCCCCTTATTTTGGGGCAAAATTGCAGAAATATCCCTTATTTTGTGTCAAAATTGCAAAAATTTTTCTTATTTTGGGCAAAATTGCAGAAATTTCACTTATTTCAGGGAAAGAAGGCAGGACTTTCTCTTATTTTGGGGCAAAAAGGCAGAAATTTCTGTTATTTTGGTACAAAATTGCAGAAATTTTCTTTATTTTGGGGCTAAAATGCAGAAATTCCCCTTATTTTGTGGCAAAAATGCAGAAATTTCCCTTATTTTGGGGCAAAATTGCAGAAATTCCCTTTATTTTGGTGCAATAAGGCAGAAATTCCCCATATTTTGAAGCAAAATTGCACAAATTCCCCAAATTTTGAGAGAAAATGCAGAAATTCACATTATTTTGGGGCAAAAAGAAAGAAATTCTCCTTATTTCACGGCAAAAAGTCAGAAATTCCCCTTATTTTGGGGCAAAATTGCAGAAATTTCCCTTATTTTGTGGAAAAATTGCAGAAATTTTTCTTATTATGGGCAAAATTGCAGAAATTTCACTTATTTCAGGGAAAGAAGGCAGGAATTTCTTTTATTTTGGGGCAAAAAGGCAGAAATTTCTTTTATTTTGGTACAAAATTGAAGAAATTTTCTTTATTTTGAGGCAAAAATGCAGAAATTCCCCATATTTTGGGGCAAAAATGCAGATATTCCCCTTATTATGAGGTAAAAAGGCTGAAATTCCTTTTATTTTGGGGCAAAAAGACAGAAATTTCCATTATTTTGTGGCTGAAAGGCAGAAATTTCCCTTATTTTGGGGCAAAATTGCAGAAATTTCCTTTATTTTCGGGCAAAATTTTAGAAATTTCTTTTATTTTGGTACAGAATTGCAGAAATTTTTCTTATTTTGTGGCAAAAAGGCTGAAATTCCTCATATTTTGGTGCAAAAAAGCTGAAATTCCCCCTATATTGAGGTAAAAAGGCTGAAATTCCTTTTATTTGAGGGTAAAAAGGCAGAAATTTCCCTTATTTTGGGGCAAAATTGCAGAAATTTCACTTATTTTGGGGCAAAATTGCAGAAATTACATTTATTTTGGGGCAAAATTGCAGAAATTTCACTTATTTCAAAAAAAATGAAATTTTCTTATTTTGGGGCAAAAAGGCAGAAATTTTTTTTATTTTGGTACAAAATTGCAGAACTTTTTCTTATATTGGAGTAAAAAAGCAGAAATTTCCCATATTTTGTGGCAAAAATGCAGAAATTCCCCTTTTTGAGGAAAAAGGCTGAAATTCCCCTTAATTGGTGGCAAAAAGGCAGAAATTTCCTTATTTTGGGGCAAAATTGCAAAAATATCACTAATTTCAGGGTAATAAGTCAGAAATTTTCCTTATTTTGGGGCAAAAAGACAGAAATACCCTTTGTTTTTGGGGAAAAAAGGAAGAAATTCCACTTTTATAGAGGCAAAAAAGCAGAAATTTCTTTTATTTTGGAGCAAAAATGAAGAAATTTCTCTTTTTTGTGGCAAAAGGTATACATTCCCCTTATTTTCAGGCTAAAAAGCAGAAATTCTTTGTGTTTTGGAGCAAAATTGCAGAAATTCCCCTAATTGTGGGGCAAAAAGGCAGAAATTCCCTATATGTTAGGGCAAAAAACAGAAATTCTTCTTATTTTGGGGCAAAACTCAGAAATTCCACTTATTTTGGGGCAAAATTCCAGAAATTTCCCTTATTTTGGGACAAAATTGCAGATATATCACTTATTTTGGGGCAAAATTGCAGAAATTTCACTTATTTCAGTGAAAAAAATGCAGAAATTATCCTTATTTTGGGGCAAAAAGGCAGAAATTCCTAATATTTTGTGGCAAAAATGCAGAAATTCCTTTTATTTTGAGGTCAAAAGGGTGAAATTCCCCTTATTTGGGGGCAAAGAGGCAGAAATTTCCCTTATTTTGGGGAAAAATTGCAGAAATTTCACTTATTTCAGAATAATAAGTCAGAAATTTTCCTTATTTTCGGCAAAAAAGACAGAAATTCCCTTTGTTTTGGGGGTAAAATACATAAATTCCACTTATTTAGAGGCAAAAAAAGCAGAATTTCCCCTTATTTTGGGGCAAAATTGCAGAAATTTTACTTACTTCAGGGTAATAAGTCAGAAATTTTTTTATTTTGGGGCAAAAAAGACAGAAATTATCTTTGTTTTGGGGGAAAAGAACAGAAATTCCACTTATTTAGAGGCAAAAAAGCAGAAATTCCCCTTATTTTGGAGCAAAAATGAAGAAATTTCTCTTTTTCATGGCAAAAAGTTATGCATTCTTCTTATTTTCGGGCAAAAAGGCAGAAAGTCCCCTAATTGTGGGGCAAAAAGGCAGAAATTCCCTATATGTTGGGGCAAAAAGACAGAAATTCTCCTTATTTGGGGGAAAAACTCAGAAATTCCACTTATTTTGGGGCAAAATTCCAGAGATTTCCTTTATTTTGGGGCAAAATTGCAGAAATTTCACTTATTTTGGGGCAAAATTGCAGAAATTTCACTTATTTCAGGAAAAAAGGCAGAAATTTTCCTTATTTTGGGGCAAAAAGGCAGAAATTCCTATTATTTTGTGGCAAAAATGCAGAAATTCCCCTTATTTTGAGGTAAAAGTGTGAAATTCCCCTTATTTGTGGGCAAAAAGGCAGAAATTTCCCTTATGTTGGGGCAAAATTGCAGAAATTTCACTTATTTCAGGGAAATAAGTCAGAAAATTTCCTTATTTTGGTGCAAAAAAGACAGAAATTCCTTTTGTTTTGGGGGAAAAAGACAGAAATTCCACATATTTAGAGGCAAAAAAGCAGAAATTCCTCTTATTTTGGAGCAAAATTACAGAAATTTGACTTTTTTATGGCAAAAAGGTATGCATTCTTCTTATTTTCGGGCAAAAATGCAGAAATTCCCCGTATTTTGGAGCAAAATTGCAGAAATTAACCTTATTGTGGGACAAAAAGGCAGAAATTCCCTATATGTTGGGGCAAAAAGACAGAAATTCTCCTTATTTTTGGGGCAAAACTCAGAAATTCCACTTATTTTGGGGCAAAATTTCAGAAATTTTTTTTATTTTGGGGCAAAATTGCAGAAATTTCATTTATTTTGGGGCAAAATTGGAGAAATTTCACTTATTTCAGGGAAAAAAGCAGAAATTTTCATATTTTGGGGCAAAAAGACAGAAAATTCCCATATTTTGGTACAAAATTGCAGAAATTTTTCTTATTTTGGGCAAAAAGGCATAAATTTCTAACATTTTTAGGCAAAAATGCAGAAATTCTCCTTATTTTGAGGTAAAAAGGCTGAAATTCCCCTTATTTGGAGGTAAAAAGGCAGAAATTTCTCTTATTTTGGGGCAAAATTGCAGAAATTTCACTTATTTTAGGGCAAAAAGTCAGAAATTTGCCTTATTTTGTGGAAAAAAGCAGAAATTCCCCTAATTTTGGGGCCAAAAACAGAAATTCCCCTTATTTTGGGGTAAAATTGCAGAAATTTCAAATATTTCAGTGCAAAAAGGCAGAAATTCCACTTAATTTTAGGCAATATGGCAGAAATTTTCTGTATTTTGGAGCAAAATCTCAGAAATTCCCCTTATATTGGTGCAAAAATGGAGAAATTCCCATTATTTTGGTGTAATAAGGAAGAAATTCCCTGTGTTTGGAAGCAAAATTGCACAAATTCCCCTAATTTTGAGGGAAAATGCAGAAATTCAAATTATTTTGGGGCAAAAAGACAGAAATTCTACTTATTTCAGGGCATAACGTCAGAAATTCCCCTTATTTTGGGGCAAAATTGCAGAAATATCCCTTATTTTGTGGCAAAATTGCAGAAATTTTTTTTATTTTGGGCAAAATTGCAGAAATTTCACTTATTTCAGGGAAAGAAGGCAAGAATTTCTCTTATTTTGGGGCAAAAAGGCAGAAATTTCTTTTATTTTGGTACAAAATTGCAGAAATTTTCTTTATTTTGGGGCAAAAATGCAGAAATTCCCCTTATTTTGTGGCAAAAATGCAGAAATTTCCCTTATTTTGGGGCAAAATTGCAGAAATTCCCTTTATTTTGGTGCAATAAGGCAGAAATTCCCCATATTTTGAAGCAAAATTGCACAAATTCCCCAAATTTTGAGAGAAAATTCAGAAATTCACATTATTTTGGGGCAAAAAAAAAGAAATTCTCCTTATTTCACGGCAAAAAGTCAGAAATTCCCCTTATTTTTGGGCAAAATTGCAGAAATTTCCCTTATTTTGTGGAAAAATTGCAGAAATTTTTCTTATTATGGGCAAAATTGCAGAAATTTCACTTATTTCAAGGCAAAATTCAAAAATTCCTTTCATTTTGGGGCAAAAAGACAGAAATTCCGTTTATTTTTGGGTAAAAAGGCAGAAATTTCACTTATTTTGAGGTAAAAAGGCAGAAATTACTCTTATTTTGGGGTTAAAATGAAGAAATTTCCCCTTTTTGTGGCAAAAGGTATACATTCCCCTTATTTTCATGCCAAAAAGCAGAAATTCCCCGTATTTTGAAGTAAAGTTGCAGAAATTCTCCTAATTGTGAGGCAAAACGGCAGAAATTCCCTATATGTTGGGGCAAAAAGACAGAAATTCTCCTTATTTTGTGGCAAAACTCAGAAATTCCACTTATTTTGGGGCAAAATTCCAGAAATTTCCCTTATTTTAGGGCAAAAAGGCAGAAATTCCTAATATATTGTGGCAAAAATGCAGAAATTCCCCTTATTTTGAGGTAAAAAGGCTGAAATTCCTCTTATTTGGGGACAAAAAGGAAGAATTTTTCTTTATTTTGTGGCAAAATTTTAGAAATTTCACTTATTTCAGGGTAATAAGTCAGAAATTCCCCTTATTTTGGGGCAAAAAAGACAGAAATTCCCTTTTTGGGGGGTAAAAAAGACAGAAATTCCACTTATTTAGAGGCAAAAGGCAGAAGTTCCTCTTAATTTGGCGCAAAAATGAAGAAATTTCCATTTTTTATGGCAAAAAGGTATGCATTCCCCGTATTTTAGGGCAAAAAGGCAGAAATTCCCCTTATTTTGAAGCAAAATTGCAGAAATTCCCCTAATTTTGGGGCAAAAGGTAGACATTTCCTTTATTTTGGGGCAAAAATCAGAAATTCCCCTTATTTTGGCGCAAAATTCCAGAAATTTCCTTTAATTTGGGGCAAAATTGCAGAAATATTTCTTATTTTGGGGCAAAAAGGCAGAAATTCCTTATATTTTGGGGAAAAAAGGCAGAAATTCCCCTTATTTTGGGATAAAATTGCAGAAATTTATCTTATTTGGGGGCAAAAAGGCAGAAAATCCTTTTAATTACGGGCAAAAAGGCAGAAATTCCCCTTATTTTGGGGCAAAATTGAAGAACTTTCCCTTATTTTGGGGCAAAATTGCAGAAATTTCCCTTATTTTAAGGCAAAATTTTAGAAATTTTTTTAATTTTGGTACAGAATTGCAGAAATTTTTCTTATATTGTGGCAAAAAGGCTAAAATTCCACATATTTTGGTGCAAAAAGGCTGAAATTCCCCTTATTTTGAGGTAAAATGCTGAAATTCCCCATATTTTGGGGCAAAAAGGGAGAAATTTCCTTCATTGGGGCAAAAAGGCACAAATTTTCCTTATTTTTGTGCAAAATTGCAGAAATTTCATTTATTTCAGGGCTAAAAGTCTGAAATTCCTTTTATTTTGGGACAAAAAGCAGAAATTTCTTTTATTTTGGTACAAAGTTGAAGAAATTTTTCATATTTTGGAATAAAAAGGAAGAAATTCCCCATATTTTGGGGTAAAAGGCAGAAATTCCCTTTATTTTGAGGTAAAAAGGATGAAATTCCCCTTATTTTAGGGCAAAAAGGCAAAATTTTCCTTTACTTTGAGGCAAAAAGGCAGAGATTCTTGTTAATTGGGGCAGAAAAGCAGAAATTTTCCTTATTTGAAGGCAATAAGGCAGTAATTCCCCATATTTTGTGGCAAAAAGGCAGAAATTCCCCTTATTTGGAGGTAAAATGCTGAAATTCCCCTTATTTTGGGCAAAAAAGCAGATATTCCCCTTATTTTGGGAAAAATTGCAGAATTTTCACTTATTTCAGGGCAAAAAGTCAGAAATTTGCCTTATTTTGTGGCAAAAAGCAGAAATTCCCCTAATTTTCGGGCCAAAAATAGAAATTCCTTTTATTTTGGGTTAAAATTGCAGAAATTTCAAATATTTCAGTGCAAAAAGGCAGAAATTCCACTTAATTTCGGGCAAAAAGGCAGAAATTTTCTGTATTTTGGAGCAAAATCTCAGAAATTCCCCTTATATTGGTGCAAAAATGCAGAAATTCCCTTTATTTTGGTGCAATAAGGCAGAAATTCCCCGTATTTTGAAGCAAGATTGCACAAATTCCCCTAATTTTGAGGGAAAATGCAGAAATTCACATTATTTTGGGGCATAAAGACAGAAATTCTCCTTATTTCAGGGCAAAAAGTCAGAAATTCCCCTTATTTTGGGGCAAAATTCCAGAAATTTCCTTTAATTTGGGGCAAAATTGCAGAAATTTACCTTATTTTGGGGCAAAATTGCAGAAATTTACCTTATTTGGGGCAAAATTGCAGAAATTTAACTTATTTTCGTGTAAAAAGGCTGAAATTTCCTTTATTTTTGGGCAAAAAGGCAGAAATTCCCCTTATTTTGGGGCAAAATTGCAGAAATATTTCTTATTTTGGGGCAAAAAGGTTGAAATTCCTTATATTTTAGGGCAAAAAGGCAGAAATTCCCCTTTTTGTGATAAAATTGCAGAAATTTCCCTTATTTGGGGGCAAAAATGCAGAAAATCTTTTTAATTTCGGGCAAAAATGCAGAAATTCCCCTTATTTTGGAGCAAAATTGGAGAAATTCCCCTAATATCGTGGCAAAAATGCAGAAATTCCCTTTATTTGGTGCAAAAGCAGAAGTTCCCCTTATTTTCGGGAAAAAAAGGCAGAAATTCCTTGTATTTTGAAGCAAAATTGCAGAAACTCCCCTAAATTTGGGGCAAAAAGGCAGAAATTCCCTTTATTTTGGGGCAAAAATACAGAAATTCTCCTTATTTTGCGGCAAAAAGTCAGAAATTCCCCTTATTTTGGGGCAAAATTGAAGAACTTTCCCTTATTTTGGGGCAAAATTGCAGAAATTTCCCTTATTTTGGGGCAAAATTTTAGAAATTTCTTTTATTTTGGTACAGAATTGCAGAAATTTTTTTTATATTGTGGCATAAAGGCTAAAATTCCCCATATTTTGGTGCAAAAAGGCTGAAATTCCGCTTATTTTGAGGTAAAATGCTGAAATTCCCCATATTTTGGGGCAAAAAGGGAGAAATTTCCCTCATTGGGGCAAAAAGGCACAAATTTTCCTTATTTTTGGGCAAAATTGCAGAAATTTCATTTATTTCAGGGCTAAAAGTCTGAAATTCCTTTTATTTTGGGACAAAAAGCAGAAATTTCTTTTATTTTGGTACAATTGAAGAAATTTTTCATATTTTGGAATAAAAAAAAAGAAATTCCCCATATTTTGGGGTAAAAGGCAGAAATTCCCCTTATTTTGAGGTAAAAAGGATGAAATTCCCCTTATTTTAGCGCAAAAAGGCAAAAATTTCCTTCACTTTGTGGCAAAAAGGCAGAAATTCTTGTTAATTGGGGCAGAAAAGCAGAAATTTTTCTTATTTGAAGGCAATAAGGCAGTAATTCCCCATATTTTGTGGCAAAATGCAGAAATTCCCCTTATTTTGGGCAAAGAGGCAGAAATTCCCCTTATTTTGGGACAAAATTGCAGAAATTTCACTTATTTCAGGGCAAAAAGTCAGAAATTTGCCTTATTTTGAGGCAAAAAGCAGAAATTCCCCTAATTTTGCGGCCAAAAATAGAAATTCCCCTTATTTTGGGGTAAAATTGCAGAAATTTCAAATATTTCAGGGAAAAAAGGCAGAAATACCACTTACTTTCGGGCAATAAGGCAGAAATTTTCTGTATTTTGGAGCAAAATCTCAGAAATTCCCCTTTTATTGGTGCAAAAATGCAGAAATTCCCTTTATTTTGGTGCAATAAGGCAGAAATTCCCCATATTTTGAAGAAAAATTGCACAAATTCCCCTAATTTTGAGGGAAAATGCAGAAATTCACATTATTTTGGGGGCAAAAAAACAGAAATTCTCCTTATTTCACGGCAAAAAGTCAGAAATTCCCCTTATTTTGGGGCAAAATTGCAAAAATTTCCCTTATTTTGTTGCAAAATTGCAGAAATTTTTCTTATTTTGGGCAAAATTGCAGAAATTTCACTTATTTCAGGGAAAGAAGGCAGGAATTTCTCTTATTTTGGGGCAAAAAGGCAGATATTTCTTTTATTTTGGTACAAAATTGCAGAAATTTTCTTTATTTTGAGGCAAAAATGCAGATATTCCCCATATTTTGGGGCAAAAAGTCAGAGATTCCCTTTATTATGAGGTAAAAAAGCTGAAATTCCTTTTATTTTGGGGCAAAAAGACAGAAATTCCCCTTATTTTGTGGCAAAAAGGCAGAAATTTCCTTTATTTTTGGGCAAAATTGCTGAAATTTCCCTTATTTTTGGGCAAAATTTTAGAAATTTCTTTTATTTTGCTACAGAATTGCAGAAATTTTTCTTATTTTGTGGCAAAAAAGCAGAAATTTCCCATATTTTGGTGCAAAAAGGCTGAAATTCCCCTTATTTTGAGGTAAAATGCTGAAATTCCCTATATTTTGGGGCAAAAAAGCAGAAATTCCCTACATTTTGGGGCAAAAAGGCACAAATTTCCCTTATTTTCGGGCAACTTGCAGAAATTTCTTTTATTTCAGGGCAAAAATTCAGAAATTCCTTTTATTTTGGGGCAAAAAGCAGAAATTTCTTTTA
The DNA here is from genome assembly GCF_963924665.1 of Micromys minutus. NCBI lineage: Eukaryota > Metazoa > Chordata > Mammalia > Rodentia > Muridae > Micromys > Micromys minutus. Next base: position 5,561,306 of record NW_027667467.1, on the reverse strand, counting down.
TTTTGGAACAAAGTTGAAGAAATTTTTCTTATTTTGGAACAAAAAGGCACAAATTCCCCATATTTTGAGGTAAAAGGCAGAAATTCCCCTTATTTGAGGGAAAAAGGATGAAATTCTCCTTATTTTATGGCAAAAAGGCAAAAATTTCCTTTACTTTGTGGCAAAAAGGCAGAAATTCTTGTTAATTGGAGCAGAAAAGCAGAAATTTTCTTTATGTGAAGGCAGTAAGGCAGTAAATCCCCATATTTTGTGGCAAAAAGGCAGAAATTCCCCTTATTTGGAGGTAAAATGCTGAAATTCCCCTTATTTTGGGCAAAATGCAGAAATTCCCCTTATTTTGGAGCAAAATTGCAGAAATTTCACTTATTTTAGGGCAAAAAGTCAGAAATTTGTCTTATTTTGGGGCAAAAAGCAGAAATTCCCCTAATTTTGGGGCCAAAAACAGAAATCCCCTTATTTTGGGGTAAAATTGCAGAAATTTCAAATATTTCAGTGCAAAAAGGCAGAAATTCCACTTAATTTTAGGCAATAAGGCACAAATTTTCCGTATTTTGGAGCAAAATCTCAGAAATTCCTCTTATAATGGTGCAAAAATGCAGAAATTCCCTTTATTTTGGTGTAATAAGGCAGAAATTCCCCGTGTTTTGAAGCAAAATTGCACAAATTCATCTAATTTTGAGGGAAAATGCAGAAATTCAAATTATTTTGGGGCAAAAAGACAGAAATTCTCCTTATTTCAGGGCATAACATCAGAAATTCTCCTTATTTTGGGGCAAAATTGCAGAAATTTCCCTTATTTTGTGGCAAAATTACCAAATTTTTTATTTTGGGCAAAATTGCAGAAATTTCACTTATTTCAGGGAAAGAAGGCAGGAATTTCTCTTATTTTGGGGCAAAAGGGCAGAAATTTCTTTTTTATTTGGTACAAAATTGCAGAAATTTTCTTTATTTTGGGGCAAAAATGCAGAAATTCCCATTATATTGTGGCAAAACTCAGAAATTTCACTTATTTTGTGGCAAAATTGCAGAAATTTCACTTATTTCAGGGTAATAAGTCAGAAATTCCCCTTATTTTGGGGCAAAAAAGACAGAAATTCCCTTTTTGGGGGGTAAAAAAGACAGAAATTCCACTTATTTAGAGGCAAAAGGCAGAAGTTCCTCTTAATTTGGCGCAAAAATGAAGAAATTTCCATTTTTTATGGCAAAAAGGTATGCATTCCCCGTATTTTAGGGCAAAAAGGCAGAAATTCCCCTTATTTTGAAGCAAAATTGCAGAAATTCCCCTAATTTTGGGGCAAAAGGTAGACATTTCCTTTATTTTGGGGCAAAAATCAGAAATTCCCCTTATTTTGGCGCAAAATTCCAGAAATTTCCTTTAATTTGGGGCAAAATTGCAGAAATATTTCTTATTTTGGGGCAAAAAGGCAGAAATTCCTTATATTTTGGGGAAAAAAGGCAGAAATTCCCCTTATTTTGGGATAAAATTGCAGAAATTTCTCTGATTTGGGGGCAAAAAGGCAGAAAATCCTTTTAATTACGGGCAAAAAGGCAGAAATTCCCCGTATTTTGGAGCAAAATTGCAGAAATTCCCCTAATATCGGGGCAAAAATGCAGAAATTCCCTTTATTTGGTGCAAAAGCAGAAGTTCCCCTTATTTTCGGGAAAAAAAGGCAGAAATTCCTTGTATTTTGGGGCAAAAATACAGAAATTCTCCTTATTTCGCGGCAAAAAGTCAGAAATTCCCCTTATTTTGGGGCAAAATTGAAGAACTTTCCCTTATTTTGGGGCAAAATTGCAGAAATTTCCCTTATTTTAAGGCAAAATTTTAGAAATTTCTTTTATTTTGGTACAGAATTGCAGAAATTTTTTTTATATTGTGGCATAAAGGCTAAAATTCCCCATATTTTGGTGCAAAAAGGCTGAAATTCCCCTTATTTTGAGGTAAAATGCTGAAATTCCCCATATTTTGGGGCAAAAAGGGAGAAATTTCCCTCATTGGGGCAAAAAGGCACAAATTTTTTTTATTTTTGGGCAAAATTGCAGAAATTTCATTTATTTCAGGGCTAAAAGTCTGAAATTCCTTTTATTTTGGGACAAAAAGCAGAAATTTCTTTTATTTTGGTACAAAGTTGAAGAAATTTTTCATATTTTGGAATAAAAAGGAAGAAATTCCCCATATTTTGGGGTAAAAGGCAGAAATTCCCCTTATTTTGAGGTAAAAAGGATGAAATTCCCCTTATTTTAGCGCAAAAAGGCAAAAATTTCCTTTACTTTGTGGCAAAAAGGCAGAAATTTTTGTTAATTGGGGCAGAAAAGCAGAAATTTTTCTTATTTGAAGGCAATAAGGCAGTAATTCCCCATATTTTGTGGCAAAATGCAGAAATTCCCCTTATTTGGAGGTAAAATGCTGAAATTCCCCTTATTTTGGGCAAAGAGGCAGAAATTCCCCTTATTTTGGGACAAAATTGCAGAAATTTCACTTATTTCAGGGCAAAAAGTCAGAAATTTGCCTTATTTTGAGGCAAAAAGCAGAAATTCCCCTAATTTTGCGGCCAAAAATAGAAATTCCCCTTATTTTGGGGTAAAATTGCAGAAATTTCAAATATTTCAGGGAAAAAAGGCAGAAATACCACTTACTTTCGGGCAATAAGGCAGAAATTTTCTGTATTTTGGAGCAAAATCTCAGAAATTCCCCTTTTATTGGTGCAAAAATGCAGAAATTCCCTTTATTTTGGTGCAATAAGGCAGAAATTCCCCATATTTTGAAGAAAAATTGCACAAATTCCCCTAATTTTGAGGGAAAATGCAGAAATTCACATTATTTTGGGGCAAAAAACAGAAATTCTCCTTATTTCACGGCAAAAAGTCAGAAATTCCCCTTATTTTGGGGCAAAATTGCAAAAATTTCCCTTATTTTGTTGCAAAATTGCAGAAATTTTTCTTATTTTGGGCAAAATTGCAGAAATTTCACTTATTTCAGGGAAAGAAGGCAGGAATTTCTCTTATTTTGGGGCAAAAAGGCAGAAATTTCTTTTATTTTGGTACAAAATTGCAGAAATTTTCTTTATTTTGAGGCAAAAATGCAGATATTCCCCATATTTTGGGGCAAAAAGTCAGAGATTCCCTTTATTATGAGGTAAAAAGGCTGAAATTCCTTTTATTTTGGGGCAAAAAGACAGAAATTCCCCTTATTTTGTGGCAAAAAGGCAGAAATTTCCCTTATTTTTGGGCAAAATTGCTGAAATTTCCCTTATTTTTGGGCAAAATTTTAGAAATTTCTTTTATTTTGCTACAGAATTGCAGAAATTTTTCTTATTTTGTGGCAAAAAAGCAGAAATTTCCCATATTTTGGTGCAAAAAGGCTGAAATTCCCCTTATTTTGAGGTAAAATGCTGAAATTCCCTATATTTTGGGGCAAAAAAGCAGAAATTCCCTACATTTTGGGGCAAAAAGGCACAAATTTCCCTTATTTTCGGGCAACTTGCAGAAATTTCTTTTATTTCAGGGCAAAAATTCAGAAATTCCTTTTATTTTGGGGCAAAAAGCAGAAATTTCTTTTATTTTGAAACAAAGTTGAAGAAATTTTTCTTATTTTGGAACAAAAAGGCACAAATTCCCCATATTTTGAGGTAAAAGGCAGAAATTCCCCTTATTTGAGGGAAAAAGGATGAAATTCTCCTTATTTTAGGGCAAAAAGGCAAAAATTTCCTTTACTTTGTGGCAAAAAGGCAGAAATTCTTGTTAATTGGAGCAGAAAAGCAGAAATTTTCTTTATGTGAAGGCAGTAAGGCAGTAATTCCCCATATTTTGTGGCAAAAAGGCAGAAATTCCCCTTATTTGGAGGTAAAATGCTGAAATTCCCCTTATTTTGGGCAAAAGGCAGAAATTCCCCTTATTTTGGTGCAAAATTGCAGAAATTTCACTTATTTTAGGGCAAAAAGTCAGAAATTTGTCTTATTTTGGGGCAAAAAGCAGAAATTCCCCTAATTTTGGGGCCAAAAACAGAAATTCCCCTTATTTTGGGGTAAAATTGCAGAAATTTCAAATATTTCAGTGCAAAAAGGCAGAAATTCCACTTAATTTTAGGCAATAAGGCACAAATTTTCCGTATTTTGGAGCAAAATCTCAGAAATTCCACTTATAATGGTGCAAAAATGCAGAAATTCCCTTTATTTTGGTGTAATAAGGCAGAAATTCCCCGTGTTTTGAAGCAAAATTGCACAAATTCATCTAATTTTGAGGGAAAATGCAGAAATTCAAATTATTTTGGGGCAAAAAGACAGAAATTCTCCTTATTTCAGGGCATAACATCAGAAATTCTCCTTATTTTGGGGCAAAATTGCAGAAATTTCCCTTATTTTGTGGCAAAATTTCCAAATTTTTTATTTTGGGCAAAATTGCAGAAATTTCACTTATTTCAGGGAAAGAAGGCAGGAATTTCTCTTATTTTGGGGCAAAAGGGCAGAAATTTCTATTTTATTTGGTACAAAATTGCAGAAATTTTCTTTATTTTGGGGCAAAAATGCAGAAATTCCCATTATATTGTGGCAAAACTCAGAAATTCCACTTATTTTGGGGCAAAATTGCAGAAATTTCCCTTATTTTAGGGCAAAAAGGCAGAAATTCCTAATATATTGTGGCAAAAATGCAGAAATTCCCCTTATTTTGAGGTAAAAAGGCTGAAATTCCTCTTTTTTGGGGACAAAAAGGAAGAATTTTTCCTTATTTTGTGGCAAAATTGCAGAAATTTCACTTATTTCAGGGTAATAATTCAGAAATTCCCCATATTTTGGGGCAAAAAAGACAGAAATTCCCTTTTTTTGGGGTAAAAAAGACAGAAATTCCACTTATTTAGAGGCAAAAGGCAGAAGTTCCTCTTAATTTGGCACAAAAATAAAGAAATTTCCCTTTTTTATGGCAAAAAGGTATGCATTCTTCTTATTTTCGGGCAAAAAGGCAGAAATTCATCTTATTTTGAAGCAAAATTGCAGAAATTCTCCTAATTTTGGGGCAAAAGGCAGACATTTCCTTTATTTTGGGACAAAAATCAGAAATTCCCCTTATTTTGGGGCAAAATTCCAGAAATTTCCTTTAATTTGGGGCAAAATTGCAGAAATTTACCTTATTTTGGGGCAAAAAGGCAGAAATTCCTTATATTTTGGGGAAAAAAGGCAGAAATTCCCCTTATTTTGGGATAAAATTGCAGAAATTTCCTTTATTTGGGGGCAAAAAGGCAGAAAATCGTTTTAATTTCGGGCAAAAAGGCAAAAATTCCCCGTATTTTGGAGCAAAATTGCAGAAATTCCCCTAATATCGGGGCAAAAATGCAGAAATTCCCTTTATTTGGTGCAAAAGCAGAAGTTCCCCTTATTTTCGGGAAAAAAGGCAGAAATTCCTTGTATTTTGGAGCAAAATTGCAGAAACTCCCCTAATTTTGGGGCAAAAAGGCAGAAATTCCCTTTATTTTGGGGCAAAAATACAGAAATTCTCCTTATTTCGCGGCAAAAAGTCAGAAATTCCCCTTATTTTGGGGCAAAATTGAAGAACTTTCCCTTATTTTGGGGCAAAATTGCAGAAATTTTCCTTATTTTGGGGCAAAATTTTAGAAATTTCTTTTATTTTGGTACAGAATTGCAGAAATTTTTCTTATATTGTGGCAAAAAGGCTAAAATTCCCCATATTTTGGTGCAAAAAGGCTGAAATTCCCCTTATTTTGAGGTAAAATGCTGAAATTCCCCATATTTTGGGGCAAAAAGGCAGAAATTCCCTACATTTTGGGGCAAAAAAACACAAATTTCCCTTATTTTCAGGCAAAATTGCAGAAATTTCATTTATTTCAGGGCAAAAAGTCAGAAATTCCTTTTATTTTGGGGCAAAAAGCAGAAATTTCTTTTATCTTGGTACAAAGTTGAAGAAATTGTTCTTATTTTGGAACAAAAAGGCAGAAATTCCCCATATTTTGGGGCAAAAAGGGAGAAATTCCCTTTATTTTGTGGCAAAAAGTCAGAAATTCTTGTTAATAGGGGCAGAAAAGCAGAAACTTTCCTTATTTTGGTGCAATAATGCAGAAATTCCCCATATTTTGTGGCAAAAAGGCAGAAATTCCCCTTATTTGGAGGTAAAATGCTGAAATTTCTCTTATTTATGGACAAAAAATAAAAATTTTTCCTTATTTTGTGGCAAAATTGCAGAAATTTCACTTACTTGAGGGTAATAAGTCAGAAATTCCCCTTATTTTGGGGCAAAAAAGACAGAAATTCTTTTTTTTTGGGGTAAAAAATACAGAAATTCCACTTATTTAGAGGCAAAAGGCAGAAGTTCATCTTAATTTGGCGCAAAAATGAAGAAATTTCCATTTTTATGGCAAAAAGGTATGCATTCCCCTTATTTTAGGGCAAAAAGGCAGAAATTCCCCTTATTTTGAAGCCAAATTGCAGAAATTCCCCTAATTTTGGGGCAAAAGGCAGACATTTCTTTTATTTTGGGGCTAAAATCAGAAATTCCCCTTATTTTGGGGCAAAATTCCAGAAATTTTCTTTAATTTGGGGCAAAATTGCAGAAATTTACCTTATTTTAGGGCAAAATTGCAGAAATTTCCTTTTGGGGCAAAATTGCAGAAATTTCACTTATTTTCAGGTAAAAAGGCTGAAATTTCCTTTATTTTTGGGCAAAAAGTGAGAAATTCCCCTTATTTTGGGGCAAAATTGCAGAAATATTTCTTATTTTGGGGCAAAATGCAGAAATTCCTTATATTTTGGGGAAAAAAGGCAGAAATTCCCCTTATTTTGGGATAAAATTGTAGAAATTTTCCTTATTTGGGGGCAAAAAGGCAGAAAATCCTTTTAATTTCGGGCAAAAATGCAGAAATTCCCCGTATTTTGGAGCAAAAATGCAGAAATTCCCTTTATTTGGTGCAAAAGTCAGAAAAATTTCTTATTTTGGGGCAAAATTGAAGAACTTTCCTATATTTTGGGGCAAAATTTCAGAAAATTCCCTTATTTTGGAACAAAATTTTAGAAATTTCTTTTATTTTGGTACAGAATTGCAGAAATTTTTCTTATATTGTTGAAAAAAGGCTGAAATTCCCCATATTTTGGTGCAAAAAGGCTGATATTCCCCTTATTTTGAGGTAAAATGCTGAAATTCCCCATATTTTGGGGCAAAAAGGCAGAAATTTCCCTCATTTTGGGGCAAAAAGGCACAAATTTTCCTTATTTTCGGGCAAAATTGCAGAAATTTCATTTATTTCAGGGCTAAAATTCAGAAATTCCTTTTATTTTGGGACAAAAAGCAGAAATTTCTTTTATTTTGGTACAAAGTTGAAGAAATTTTTCATATTTTGGAATAAAAAGGAAGAAATTCCCCATATTTTGGGGTAAAAGGCAGAAATTCCCCTTATTTTGAGGTAAAAAGGATGAAATTCCTCTTATTTTAGGGCAAAAAGGCAAAAATTTCCATTACTTTGTGGCAAAAAGGCGGAAATTCTTGTTAATTGGGGCAGAAAAGCAGAAATTTTCCTTATTTGAAGGCAATAAGGCAGTAATTCCCCATATTTTGTGGCAAAAAGGCAGAAATTCCCCTTATTTGGGGGTAAAATGCTGAAATTTTCCTTATTTTGGGCAAAAAGGCAGATATTCCCCTTATTTTGGGACAAAATTGCAGAAATTTCAAATATTTCAGTGCAAAAAGGCAGAAATTCCACTTAATTTCGGGCAATAAGGCAGAAATTTTCTGTATTTTGGAGCAAAATCTCAGAAATTCCCCTTATATTGGTGCAAAAATGCAGAAATTCCCTTTATTTTGGTGCAATAAGGCAGAAATTCCCCGTATTTTGAAGCAAAATTGCACAAATTCCCCTAATTTTGAGGGAAAATGCAGAAATTCACATTATTTTGGGGCAAAAAGACAGAAATTCTCCTTATTTCAGGGCAAAAAGTCAGAAATTCCCCTTATTTTGGGGCAAAATTCCAGAAATTTCCTTTAATTTGGGGCAAAATTGCAGAAATTTACTTTATTTTGGGGCAAAATTGCAGAAATTTCCCTTATTTGGGGCAAAATTGCAGAAATTTAACTTATTTTCGTGTAAAAAGGCTGAAATTTCCTTTATTTTTGGGCAAAAAGTGAGAAATTCCCCTTATTTTGGGGCAAAATTGCAGAAATATTTCTTATTTTGGGGCAAAAAGGTAGAAATTCCTTATATTTTAGGGCAAAAAGGCAGAAATTCCCCTTTTTTGGGATAAAATTGCAGAAATTTTTCTTATTTGGGGGCAAAAAGGCAGAAAATCCTTTTAATTTCGGGCAAAAATGCAGAAATTCCATTTATTTTGGAGCAAAATTGCAGAAATTCTCCTAATATCGTGGCAAAAATGCAGAAATTCCCTTTATTTGGTGCAAAAGCAGAAGTTCCCCTTATTTTCAGGAAAAAAGGCAGAAATTCCTTGTATTTTGAAGCAAAATTGCAGAAACTCCCCTAATTTTGGGGCAAAAATGCAGAAATTCTCTTTATTTTGGGGCAAAAATACAGAAATTCTCCTTATTTCGCGGCAAAAAGTCAGAAATTCCCCTTATTTTGGGGCAAAATTGAAGAACTTTCCCTTATTTTGGGGCAAAATTGCAGAAATTTCCCTAATTTTGGGGCAAAATTTTAGAAATTTCTTTTATTTTGGTACAGAATTGCAGAAATTTTTTTTATATTGTGGCAAAAAGGCTAAAATTCCCCATATTTTGGTGCAAAAAGGCTGAAATTCCCCTTATTTTGAGGTAAAATGCTGAAATTCCCCATATTTTGGGGCAAAAAGGCAGAAATTTCCCTCATTTTGGGGCAAAAAGGCACAAATTTTCCTTATTATCGGGCAAAATTGCAGAAATTTCATTAATTTCAGGGCAAAAAGTCAGAAATTCCTTTTATGTTGGGACAAAAATCAGAAATTTCTTTTATTTTGGTACAAAGTTGAAGAAATTTTTCATATTTTGGAATAAAAAGGCAGAAATTCCCCATATTTTGGGGTAAAGGGCAGAAATTCCCTTTATTTTGAGGTAAAAAGGATGAAATTCCCTTTATTTTAGCACAAAAAGGCAGAAATTTCCTTTACTTTGTGGCAAAAAGGCAGAAATTCTTGTTAATTGGGGCAGAAAAGCAGAAATTTTCCTTATTTGAAGGCAATAAGGCAGTAATTCCCCATATTTTGTGGCAAAAAGGCAGAAATTCCCCTTATTTTGGGACAAAATTGCAGAAATTTCAAATATTTCAGTGCAAAAAGGCAGAAATTCCACTTAATTTCGGGCAATAAGGCAGAAATTTTCTGTATTTTGGAGCAAAATCTCAGAAATTCCCCTTATATTGGTGCAAAAATGCAGAAATTCCCTTTATTTTGGTGCAATAAGGCAGAAATTCCCCGTATTTTGAAGCAAAATTGCACAAATTCCCCTAATTTTGAGGGAAAATGCAGAAATTCACATTATTTTGGGGCAAAAAGACAGAAATTCTCCTTATTTCAGGGCAAAAAGTCAGAAATTCCCCTTATTTTGGGGCAAAATTCCAGAAATTTCCTTTAATTTGGGGCAAAATTGCAGAAATTTACTTTATTTTGGGGCAAAATTGCAGAAATTTCCCTTATTTGGGGCAAAATTGCAGAAATTTAACTTATTTTCGTGTAAAAAGGCTGAAATTTCCTTTATTTTTGGGCAAAAAGTGAGAAATTCCCCTTATTTTGGGGCAAAATTGCAGAAATATTTCTTATTTTGGGGCAAAAAGGTAGAAATTCCTTATATTTTAGGGCAAAAAGGCAGAAATTCCCCTTTTTTGGGATAAAATTGCAGAAATTTTTCTTATTTGGGGGCAAAAAGGCAGAAAATCCTTTTAATTTCGGGCAAAAATGCAGAAATTCCATTTATTTTGGAGCAAAATTGCAGAAATTCTCCTAATATCGTGGCAAAAATGCAGAAATTCCCTTTATTTGGTGCAAAAGCAGAAGTTCCCCTTATTTTCAGGAAAAAAGGCAGAAATTCCTTGTATTTTGAAGCAAAATTGCAGAAACTCCCCTAATTTTGGGGCAAAAATGCAGAAATTCTCTTTATTTTGGGGCAAAAATACAGAAATTCTCCTTATTTCGCGGCAAAAAGTCAGAAATTCCCCTTATTTTGGGGCAAAATTGAAGAACTTTCCCTTATTTTGGGGCAAAATTGCAGAAATTTCCCTAATTTTGGGGCAAAATTTTAGAAATTTCTTTTATTTTGGTACAGAATTGCAGAAATTTTTTTTATATTGTGGCAAAAAGGCTAAAATTCCCCATATTTTGGTGCAAAAAGGCTGAAATTCCCCTTATTTTGAGGTAAAATGCTGAAATTCCCCATATTTTGGGGCAAAAAGGCAGAAATTTCCCTCATTTTGGGGCAAAAAGGCACAAATTTTCCTTATTATCGGGCAAAATTGCAGAAATTTCATTAATTTCAGGGCAAAAAGTCAGAAATTCCTTTTATGTTGGGACAAAAATCAGAAATTTCTTTTATTTTGGTACAAAGTTGAAGAAATTTTTCATATTTTGGAATAAAAAGGCAGAAATTCCCCATATTTTGGGGTAAAGGGCAGAAATTCCCTTTATTTTGAGGTAAAAAGGATGAAATTCCCCTTATTTTAGCACAAAAAGGCAGAAATTTCCTTTACTTTGTGGCAAAAAGGCAGAAATTCTTGTTAATTGGGGCAGAAAAGCAGAAATTTTCCTTATTTGAAGGCAATAAGGCAGTAATTCCCCATATTTTGTGGCAAAAAGGCAGAAATTCCCCTTATTTTGGGACAAAATTGCAGAAATTTCAAATATTTCAGTGCAAAAAGGCAGAAATTCCACTTAATTTCGGGCAATAAGGCAGAAATTTTCTGTATTTTGGAGCAAAATCTCAGAAATTCCCCTTATATTGGTGCAAAAATGCAGAAATTCCCTTTATTTTGGTGCAATAAGGCAGAAATTCCCCGTATTTTGAAGCAAAATTGCACAAATTCCCCTAATTTTGAGGGAAAATGCAGAAATTCACATTATTTTGGGGCAAAAAGACAGAAATTCTCCTTATTTCAGGGCAAAAAGTCAGAAATTCCCCTTATTTTGGGGCAAAATTCCAGAAATTTCCTTTAATTTGGGGCAAAATTGCAGAAATTTACTTTATTTTGGGGCAAAATTGCAGAAATTTCCCTTATTTGGGGCAAAATTGCAGAAATTTAACTTATTTTCGTGTAAAAAGGCTGAAATTTCCTTTATTTTTGGGCAAAAAGTGAGAAATTCCCCTTATTTTGGGGCAAAATTGCAGAAATATTTCTTATTTTGGGGCAAAAAGGTAGAAATTCCTTATATTTTAGGGCAAAAAGGCAGAAATTCCCCTTTTTTGGGATAAAATTGCAGAAATTTTTCTTATTTGGGGGCAAAAAGGCAGAAAATCCTTTTAATTTCGGGCAAAAATGCAGAAATTCCATTTATTTTGGAGCAAAATTGCAGAAATTCTCCTAATATCGTGGCAAAAATGCAGAAATTCCCTTTATTTGGTGCAAAAGCAGAAGTTCCCCTTATTTTCAGGAAAAAAGGCAGAAATTCCTTGTATTTTGAAGCAAAATTGCAGAAACTCCCCTAATTTTGGGGCAAAAATGCAGAAATTCTCTTTATTTTGGGGCAAAAATACAGAAATTCTCCTTATTTCGCGGCAAAAAGTCAGAAATTCCCCTTATTTTGGGGCAAAATTGAAGAACTTTCCCTTATTTTGGGGCAAAATTGCAGAAATTTCCCTAATTTTGGGGCAAAATTTTAGAAATTTCTTTTATTTTGGTACAGAATTGCAGAAATTTTTTTTATATTGTGGCAAAAAGGCTAAAATTCCCCATATTTTGGTGCAAAAAGGCTGAAATTCCCCTTATTTTGAGGTAAAATGCTGAAATTCCCCATATTTTGGGGCAAAAAGGCAGAAATTTCCCTCATTTTGGGGCAAAAAGGCACAAATTTTCCTTATTATCGGGCAAAATTGCAGAAATTTCATTAATTTCAGGGCAAAAAGTCAGAAATTCCTTTTATGTTGGGACAAAAATCAGAAATTTCTTTTATTTTGGTACAAAGTTGAAGAAATTTTTCATATTTTGGAATAAAAAGGCAGAAATTCCCCATATTTTGGGGTAAAGGGCAGAAATTCCCTTTATTTTGAGGTAAAAAGGATGAAATTCTCCTTATTTTAGCACAAAAAGGCAGAAATTTCCTTTACTTTGTGGCAAAAAGGCAGAAATTCTTGTTAATTGGGGCAGAAAAGCAGAAATTTTCCTTATTTGAAGGCAATAAGGCAGTAATTCCCCATATTTTGTGGCAAAAAGGCAGAAATTCCCCTTATTTGAGGGTAAAATGCTGGAATTCCCCTTATTTTGGGGAAAAAGGCAGATATTCCCCTTATTTTGGGAAAAATTGCAGAATTTTCACTTATTTCAAGGCAAAAAGTCAGAAATTTGCCTTATTTTGTGGCAAAAAGCAGAAATTCCCCTAATTTTGGGGCCAAAAATAGAAATTCCCCTTATTTTGGGGTAAAATTGCAGAAATTTCAAATATTTCAGTGCAAAAAGGCCGAAATTCCACTTAATTTCGGGCAATAAGGCAGAAATTTTCTGTATTTTGTAGCAAAATCTCAGAAATTCCCCTTATATTGGTGCAAAAATGCAGAAATTCCCTTTATTTTGGTGCAATAAGGCAGAAATTCCCCATATTTTGAAGCAAAATTGCACAAATTCCCCTAATTTTGAGGGAAAATGCAGAAATTCACATTATTTTGGGGTAAAAAGGCAGAAATTCTCCTTATTTCAAGGCAAAAAGTCAGAAATTCCCCTTATTTTGGGGCAAAATTGCAAAAATTTCCCTTATTTTGTGGCAAAATTGCAGAAATTTTTCTTATTTTGGGCAAAATTGCAGAAATTTCACTTATTTCAGGGAAATAAGGCAGGAATTTCTCTTATTTTGGGGCAAAAGGGCAGAAATTTCTATTATTATGGTACAAAGTTGAAGAAATTTTTCTTATTTTGGAACAAATAGGCAGAAATTCCCCATATTTTGGGGCAAAAGGCAGAAATTCCTCTTATTTTGAGGTAAAAAGGCTGAAATTCCCCTTATTTTGGGGCAAAAAGGCAGAAATTCCCTATATTTTGTGGCAAAAAGGCAGAAATTCCCATTAATTGTCGCAGAAAAGCAGAAACTTTCCTTATTTGGGGGCAATAATGCAGAAATTCCCCATATTTTGTGGCAAAAAGGCAGAAATTCCCCTTATTTGGAGGTAAAATGCTGAAATTCCCCTTATTTTGGGCAAAAGGCAGAAATTCCCCTTATTTTGGGGCAAAATTGCAGAAATTTCACTTATTTTAGGGCAAAAAGTCAGAAATTTGCCTTATTTTTGGGCAAAAAGCAGAAATTCCCCTAATTTTGGGGCCAAAAACAGAAATTCCCCTTATTTTTGGGTAAAATTGCAGAAATTTCAAATATTTCAGTGCAAAAAGGCAGAAATTCCACTTAATTTTAGGCAATAAGCCACAAATTTTCCGTATTTTGGAGCAAAATCTCAGAAATTCCCCTTATATTGGTGCAAAAATGCAGAAATTCCCATTATTTTTGTGTAATAAGGCAGAAATTCCCCATGTTTTGAAGCAAAATTGCACAAATTCATCTAATTTTGAGGGAAAATGCAGAAATTCACATTATTTTGGGGTAAAAAGACAGAAATTCTCCTTATTTCAAGGCAAAAAGTCAGAAATTCCCCTTATTTTGGGGCAAAATTGCAAAAATTTCCCTTATTTTGTGGCAAAATTGCAGAAATTTTTCTTATTTTGGGCAAAATTGCAGAAATTTCACTTATTTCAGGGAAATAAGGCAGGAATTTCTCTTATTTTGGGGCAAAAGGGCAGAAATTTCTATTATTATGGTACAAAGTTGAAGAAATTTTTCTTATTTTGGAACAAATAGGCAGAAATTCCCCATATTTTGGGGCAAAAGGCAGAAATTCCTCTTATTTTGAGGTAAAAAGGCTGAAATTCCCCTTATTTTGGGGCAAAAAGGCAGAAATTCCCTATATTTTGTGGCAAAAAGGCAGAAATTCCCATTAATTGTCGCAGAAAAGCAGAAACTTTCCTTATTTGGGGGCAATAATGCAGAAATTCCCCATATTTTGTGGCAAAAAGGCAGAAATTCCCCTTATTTGGAGGTAAAATGCTGAAATTCCCCTTATTTTGGGCAAAAGGCAGAAATTCCCCTTATTTTGGGGCAAAATTGCAGAAATTTCACTTATTTTAGGGCAAAAAGTCAGAAATTTGCCTTATTTTGGGGCAAAAAGCAGAAATTCCCCTAATTTTGGGGCCAAAAACAGAAATTCCCCTTATTTTTGGGTAAAATTGCAGAAATTTCAAATATTTCAGTGCAAAAAGGCAGAAATTCCACTTAATTTTAGGCAATAAGCCACAAATTTTCCGTATTTTGGAGCAAAATCTCAGAAATTCCCCTTATATTGGTGCAAAAATGCAGAAATTCCCATTATTTTTGTGTAATAAGGCAGAAATTCCCCATGTTTTGAAGCAAAATTGCACAAATTCATCTAATTTTGAGGGAAAATGCAGAAATTCAAATTATTTTGGGGCAAAAAGACAGAAATTCTCCTTATTTCAGAGCATAACGTGAGAAATTCCCCTTATTTTGGGGCAAAATTGCAGAAATGTCCCTAATTTTGGGGCAAAATTGCAGAAATTTCACTTATTTCAAGGCAAAATTCAAAAATTCCTTTTATTTTGGGGCAAAAAGACAGAAATTCCATTTATTTTTGGGTAAAAAGGCAGAAATTTAACTTATTTTGAGGTAAAAAGGCAGAAATTACTCTTATTTTGGGGTTAAAATGAAGAAATTTCCCTTTTTTGTGGCAAAAGGTATACATTCCCCTTATTTTCAGGCAAAAAAGCAGAAATTCCCTGTATTTTGAAGTAAAATTGCAGAAATTCCCCTAATTGTGAGGCAAAACGGCAGAAATTCCCTATATGTTGGGGCAAAAAGACAGAAATTCTCCTTATTTTGTGGCAAAACTCAGAAATTCCACTTATTTTGGGGCAAAATTCCAGAAATTTCCCTTATTTTAGGGCAAAAAGGCAGAAATTTCTAATATATTGTGGCAAAAATGCAGAAATTCCCCTTATTTTGAGGTAAAAAGGCTGAAATTCCACTTATTTGGGGGCAAAAAAGAAGAATTTTTCCTTATTTTGTGGCAAAATTGCAGAAATTTCACTTATTTCAGGGTAATAAGTCAGAAATTCCCCTTATTTTGGGGCAAAAAAGACAGAAATTTTTTTTGAAGGTAAAAAAGACAGAAATTCCATTTATTTAGAGGCAAAAGGCAGAAGTTCATCTTAATTTGGCGCAAAAATGAAGAAATTTCCCTTTTTTATGGCAAAAAGGTAAGCATTCCCCTTATTTTCGGGCAAATAGGCAGAAATCCCCCTTATTTTGAAGCAAAATTGCAGAAATTCCTCTAATTTTGGGGCAAAAGGCAGACAATTCCTTTATTTTAGGGCAAAAATCAGAAATTCCCCTTATTTTGGGGCAAAATTCCAGAAATTTATTTAATTTGGGGCAAAATTGCAGAAATTTACCTTATTTTGGGGCAAAATTGCAGAAATTTCCTTTTGGGGCAAAATTGCAGAAATTTCACTTATTTTCAGGTAAAAAGGCTGAAATTTCCTTTATTTTTGGGCAAAAAGTGAGAAATTCCCCTTATTTTGGGGCAAAATTGCAGAAATATTTCTTATTTTGGGGCAAAAAGGCAGAAATTCCTTATATTTTTGGGAAAAAAGGGAAAAATTCCCCTTATTTTGGGATAAAATTGTAGAAATTTTCCTTATTTGGGGGCAATAAGGCAGAAAATCCTTTTAATTACGGGAAAAAAGGCAGAAATTCCCCGTATTTTGGAGCAAAATTGCAGAAATTCCCCTAATATCGGGGCAAAAAGGCAGAAATTCCCTTTATTTGGTGCAAAAGCAGAAGTTCCCCTTATTTTGGGAAAAAAGGCAGAAATTCCTTGTTTTTTGAAGCAAAATTGCAGAAACTCCCCTAATTTTGGGGCAAAAAGGCAGAAATTCCCTTTATTTTGTGGCAAAAATACAGAAATTCTCCTTATTTCGCGGCAAAAAGTCAGAAATTCCCCTTATTTTGGGGCAAAATTGAAGAACTTTCCCTTATTTTGGGGCAAAATTGCAGAAATTTCCCTTATTTTGGGGCAAAATTTTAGAATTTTCTTTTATTTTGGTACAGAATTGCAGAAATTTTTCTTATATTGTGACAAAAAGGCTAAAATTCCCCATATTTTGGTGCAAAAAGGCTGAAATTCCCCTTATTTTGAGGTAAAATGCTTAAGTTCCTCATATTTTGGGGCAAAAAGGGAGAAATTTCCCTCATTTTGGGGCAAAAAGGCACAAGTTTTCCTTATTTTCGGGCAAAATTGCAGAAATTTCATTTATTTCAGGGCTAAAAGTCAGAAATACCTTTTATTTTGGGACAAAAAGCAGAAATTTCTTTTATTTTGGTAAAAAGTTGAAGAAATTTTTCATATTTTGGAATAAAAAGGAAGAAATTCCCCATATTTTGGGGTAAAAGGCAGAAATTCCCCTCATTTTGAGGTAAAAAGAATGAAATTCCCCTTATTTTAGGGCAAAAAAGCAAAAATTTCCTTTACTTTGTGGCAAAAAAGCAGAAATTCTTGTTAATTGGGGCAGAAACGCAGATTTTCCTTATTTGAAGGCAATAAGGCAGTAATTCTCCATATTTTGTGGAAAAAGGCAGAAATTCCCCTCATTTGGGGGTAAAATGCTGAAATTCCCCTTATTTTGGGCAAAAAGGCAGATATTCCCCTTATTTTGGGACAAAATTGCAGAAATTTCACTTATTTCAGGGCAAAAAGTCAGAAATTTGCCTTATTTTGGGGCAAAAAGAAGAAATTCCCCTAATTTTGGGGCCAAAAATAGAAATTCCCCTTATTTTGGGGTAAAATTGCAGAAATTTCAAATATTTCAGTGCAAAAAGGCAGAAATTCCACTTAATTTCTGGCAATAAGGCAGAAATTTTCTGTATATTGGAGCAAAATCTCAGAAATTCCCCTTATATTGGTGCAAAAATGCAGAAATTCCCTTTATTTTGGTGCAATAAGGCAGAAATTCCCCGTATTTTAAAGGAAAACTGCACAAATTCCCCTAATTTTGAGGGAAAATGCAGAAATTCACATTATTTTGGGGCAAAAAGACAGAAATTCTCCTTATTTCATCGCAAAAAGTCAGAAATTCCCTTTATTTTGGGGCAAAATTGCAAAAATTTCCCTTATATTGTGGCAAAATTGCAGAAATTTTTCTTATTTTGGGCAAAATTGCAGAAATTTCACTTATTTCAGGGCAAAAAGTCAGAAATTCCTTTTATTTTGGGGCAAAAAGGCAAAAATTTCCTTTACTTTGTGGCAAAAAGGCAGAAATTCTTGTTAATTGGGGCAGAAAAGCAGAAATTTTCTTTATTTGAAGGCAATAAGGCAGTAATTCCCCATATTTTGTGGCAAAAAGGCAGAAATTCCCCTTATTTGGAGGTAAAATGCTGAAATTCCCCTTATTTTGGGCAAAAGGCAGAAATTCCCCTTATTTTGGTGCAAAATTGCAGAAATTTCACTTATTTTAGGGCAAAAAGTCAGAAATTTGCCTTATTTTGGGGCAAAAAGCAGAAATTCCCCTAATTTTGGGGCCAAAAACAGAAATTCCCCTTATTTTGGGGTAAAATTGCAGAAATTTCAAATATTTCAGTGCAAAAAGGCAGAAATTCCACTTAATTTTAGGCAATAAGGCACAAATTTTCCGTATTTTAAAGCAAAATCTCAGAAATTCCCCTTATAATGGTGCAAAAATGCAGAAATTCCCTTTATTTTGGTGTAATAAGGCAGAAATTCCCCGTGTTTTGAAGCAAAATTGCACAAATTCATCTAATTTTGAGGGAAAATGCAGAAATTCAAATTATTTTGGGGCAAAAAGACAGAAATTCTCCTTATTTCAGGGCATAACGTCAGAAATTCCCCTTATTTTGGGGCAAAATTGCAGAAATTTCCCTTATTTTGTGGCAAAATTGCCAAATTTTTTATTTTGGGCAAAATTGCAGAAATTTCACTTATTTCAGGGAAAGAAGGCAGGAATTTCTCTTATTTTGGGGCAAAAATGCAGAATTTTTTTTATTTGGTACAAAATTGCAGAAATTTTCTTTATTTTGAGGCAAAAATGCAGAAATTCCCAATATTTTGGGTCAAAAAGGCAGAGATTCCCCCTATTATGAGGTAAAAAGGCTGAAATTCCTTTAATTTTGGGGCATAAAGACAGAAATTCCCCTTATTTTGTGGCATAAAGGCAGAAATTTCCCTTATTTTGGGGCAAAATTCCAGAAATTTCCCTTATTTTCAGGCAAAATTTTAGAAATTTCTTTTATTTTGGTATAGAATTGCAGAAATTTTTCTTATTTTGTGGCAAAAAGGCAGAAATTCCCCATATTTTGGTGCAAAAAGGCTGAAATTCCTCTTATTTTGAGGTAAAATGCTGAAATTCCCCATAATTTGGGGCAAAAAGGCAAAAATTCCCATTATTTTGTGGCAAAAAGGCAGAAATTCCCATTAGTTGGGGCAGAAAAGCAGAAACTTTCCTTATTTGGGGGCAATAATGCAGAAATTCCCCATATTTTGTGGCAAAAAGGCAGAAATTCCCCTTATTTGGAGGTAAAATTCTGAAATTCCCCTTATTTTGGGCAAAAGGCAGAAATTCCCCTTATTTTGGGGCAAAATTGCAGAAATTTCACTTATTTAGGGCAAAAAGTCAGAAATTTGCCTTATTTTGGGGCAAAAAGCAGAAATTCCCCAAATTTTGGGGCCAAAAACAGAAATTCCCCTTATTTTGTGGTATAATTGCAGAAATTTCAAATATTTCAGTGCAAAAAGGCAGAAATTCCACTTAATTTTAGGCAATAAGGCACAAATTTTCTGTATTTAAAGCAAAATCTCAGAAATTCTCCTTATAATTGTGCGAAAAGGAAATTGCCTTTATTTTGGTGTAATAAGGCAGAAATTCCCCGTGTTTTGAAGCAAAATTGCACAAATTCATCTAATTTTGAGGGAAAATGCAGAAATTCAAATTATTTTGGGGCAAAAAGACAGAAATTTTCCTTATTTCAGGGCATAACGTCAGAAATTCCCCTTGTTTTGGGGCAAAATTGCAGAAATTTCCCTTATTATGTGGCAAAATTGCAGAAATTTTTCTTATTTTGGGCAAAATTGCAGAAATTTCACTCATTTCAAGGCAAAATTCAAAAATTCCTTTTATTTTGGGGCAAAAAGACAGAAATTCCGTTTATTTTTGGGTAAAATGCAGAAATTTCAGTTATTTTGAGGTAAAAAGGCAGAAATTACTCTTATTTTGGGGCTAAAATGAAGAAATTTCTCTTTTTTGTGGCAAAATGGCAGAAATTTTTCTTATTTTGGGCAAAATTGCAGAAATTTCACTTATTTCAGGGAAAGAAGGCAGGAATTTCTCTCATTTTGGGGCAAAAAGGCAGAAATTTCTTTTATTTTGGTACAAAATTGCAGAAATTTTCTTTATTTTGTGGCAAAAATGCAGAAATTCCCCTTATTTTGTGGCAAAAAGGGAAAATTTTCCCTTATTTTGGGGCAAAATTGCAGAAATTTCACTTATTTCAAGGCAAAATTCAAAAATTCCTTTTATTTTGGGGCAAAAAGACAGAAATTCCGTTTATTTTTGGGTAAAAATGCAGAAATTTCACTTATTTTGAGGTAAAAAGGCAGAAATTACTCTTATTTTGGGGCTAAAATGAAGAAATTTCCTTTTTTGTGGCAAAATTGCAGAAATTTTTCTTATTTTGGGCAAAATTGCAGAAATTTCACTTATTTCAGGGAAAGAAGGCAGGAATTTCTCTCATTTTGGGGCAAAAAGGCAGAAATTTCTTTTATTTTGGTACAAAATTGCAGAAATTTTCTTTATTTTGTGGCAAAAATTCAGAAATTCCCCGTATTTTGTGGCAAAAAGAGAAAAATTTCCCTTATTTTGGGGCAAAATTGCAGAAATTTCCCTTATTTTGTGGCAAAATTGCAGACATTTTTCTTATTTTGGGCAAAATTGCAGAAATTTCACATATTTCAGAGAAAGAAGGCAGGAATTTCTCTTATTTTGGGGCAAAAGGGCAGAAATTTTTTTTATTTTGGTACAAAATTGCAGAAATTTTCTATATTTTGGGGCAAAAATGTAGAAATTCCCCTTATTTTGTGGCAAAAAGG
The DNA here is from genome assembly GCF_963924665.1 of Micromys minutus. Taxonomy (NCBI): domain Eukaryota; kingdom Metazoa; phylum Chordata; class Mammalia; order Rodentia; family Muridae; genus Micromys; species Micromys minutus. The sequence goes on along the minus strand of NW_027667467.1, from coordinate 5,540,966 downwards.
CAGAAATTTCTTTTATTTTGGGGCAAAATTGCAGAAATTTCACTTATTTCAAGGCAATATTCATAAATTCCTTTTATTTTGGGGCAAAAAGACAGAAATTCTGTTTATTTTTGGGTAAAAAGGCAGAAATTTCACTTATTTTGAGGTAAAAAGACAGAAATTACTCTTATTTTGGGGCTAAAATGAAGAAATTTCCCTTTTTGTGGCAAATTTGCAGAAATTTTTCTTATTTTGGGCAAAATTGCAGAAACTTAACTTATTTCAGGGAAAGAAGGCAGGAATTTCTCTTATTTTGGGACAAAAAGGCAGAAATTTATTCTATTTTGGTACAGAATTGCAGAAATTTTTCTTAATTTGTGGCAAAAAGGCAGAAATTCCCCATATTTTGGTGCAAAAATGCTGAAATTCTCCTTATTTTGAGGTAAAATGTTGAAATTCCCCATATTTTGGGGCAAAAAGGCAGAAATTTCCTGCATTTTGGGGCAAAAAGGCACAAATTTCCCTTATTTTCAGGCAAAATTGCAGAAATTTCATTTATTTCAGGGCAAAAAGTCAGAAATTCCTTTTATTTTGGGGCAAAATGCAGAAATTCCCTTTATTTTGTGGAAAAAAGGCAGAAATTCCTGTTAATTGGGGCAGAAAAGCAGAAACTTTCCTTATTTGGGGGCAATAATGCAGAAATGCCCCATATTTTGTGGCAAAAAGGCAGAAATTCCCCTTATTTTGAGGTAAAATGCTGAAATTCCCCTTATTTTGGGCAAAAGGCAGATATTCCCCTTATTTTGGGGCAAAATTGCAGAAATTCCACTTATTTTAGGGCAAAAAGTCAGAAATTTGCCTTATTTTGGGGCAAAAAGCAAAAATTCCCCTAATTTTGGGGCCAAAAATAGAAATTCTTCTTATTTTGGGGTAAAATTGCAGAAATTTCAAATATTTCAGGGCAAAAAGGCAGAAATTCCACTTAATTTCGGGCAATAAGGCAGAAATTTTCTGTATTTTGGAGCAAAACCTCAGAAATTCCCCTTATATTGGTGCAAAAATGCAGAAATTCCCTTTATTTTGGTGCAATAAGGCAGAAATTCCCCGTATTTTGAAGCAAAATTGCACTAATTCCCCTAATTTTTAGGGAAAATGCAGTAATTCACATTATTTTGGGGCAAAAAGACAGAAATTCTCCTTATTACAGAGCAAAAAGTCAGAAATTCCCCTTATTTGGGGCAAAATTGCATAAATTTCCCTTATTTTGTGGCAAAATTGCAGAAATTTTTCTTATTTTTGGCAAAATTGCAGAAATTTCACTTATTTCAGGGAAAGAAGGCAGGAATTTCTCTTATATGGGGCAAAAAGGCAGAAATTTCTTTTATTTTGGTACAAAATTGCAAAAATTTTCTTTATTTTGAGGCAAAAATGCAGAAATTCCCTATATTTTGGGGCAAAAGGCAGATAATCCCTTTATTATGAGGTAAAAAGGCTGAAATTCCTTTTATTTTGGGGCAAAAAGACAGAAATCCCCCTTATTTTGTGGCAAAAAGGCAGAAATTTCCCTTATTTTTGGGCAAAATTGCAGAAATTTCCCTCATTATGGGGTAAAATTTTAGAAATTTCTTTTATTTTGGTACAGAATTGCAGAAATTTTTCTTCGTTTGTGGCAAAAAGGCAGAAATTCCCCATATTTTGGTGCAAAAAGGCTGAAATTCCCCTTATTTTGAGGTAAAATGCTGAAATTCCCCATATTTTGGGGCAAAAAGGCAGAAATTCCCTATATTTGGGGGCAAAAAGGCACAAATTTCCTTTATTTTCGGGCATAATTGCAGAAATTTCATTTATTTCAGGGCAAAAATTCAGAAATTCCTTTTATTTTGGGGCAAAAAGCAGAAATTTCTTTTATTTTGGTACAAAGTTGAAGAAATTTTTTTTATTTTGGAAAAAAAAGGCAGAAATTCCCCATATTTTGGGGCAAAAGGCAGAAATTCCCCTTATTTTGAAGTAAAAAGGCTGAAATTCCCCTTATTTTGGGGCAAAAAGGCAGAAATTCCCTTTATTTTGTGGCAAAAAGGCAGAAATTCCCATTAATTGGGGCAGAAAAGCAGAAACTTTCCTTATTTGGGGGCAATAATGCAGAAATTCCCCATATTTTGTGGCAAAAAGGCAGAAATTCCCCTTATTTGGAGGTAAAATGCTGAAATTCCCCTTATTTTGGGCAAAAGGAAGAAATTCCCCTTATTTTGGGGCAAAATTGCAAAAATTTCACTTATTTTAGGGCAAAAAGTCAGAAATTTCCCTTATTTTGGGGCAAAAAGCAGAAATTCCCCTAATTTTGGGGCCAAAACAGAAATTTCCCTTATTTTGGGGTAAAATTGCAGAAATTTCAAATATTTCAGTGCAAAAAGGCAGAAATTCCACTTAATTTTAGGCAATAAGGCACAAATTTTCCGTATTTTGGAGCAAAATCTCAGAAATTCCTCTTATAATGGTGCAAAAATGCAGAAATTCTCTTTATTTTGGTGTAATAAGGCAGAAATTCCCCGTGTTTTGAAGCAAAATTGCACAAATTAATCTAATTTTGAGGGAAAATGCATAAATTCAAATTATTTTTAGGCAAAAATACAGAAATTTTCTTTATTTCATGGCATAAGGTCAGAAATTCTCGTTATTGTGGGGCAAAATTGCAGAAATTTCCCTTATTTTGTGGCAAAATTGCAGAAATTTTTCTTATTTTGGGCAAAATTGCAGAAATTTCACATATTTCAGAGAAAGAAGGCAGGAATTTCTCTTATTTTGGGGCAAAAGGGCAGAAATTTTTTTTATTTTGGTACAAAATTGCAGAAATTTTCTATATTTTGGGGCAAAAATGTAGAAATTCCCCTTATTTTGTGGCAAAAAGGCAGAAATTTCTTTTATTTTGGGGCAAAATTGCAGAAATTTCACTTATTTCAAGGCAATATTCATAAATTCCTTTTATTTTGGGGCAAAAAGACAGAAATTCTGTTTATTTTTGGGTAAAAAGGCAGAAATTTCACTTATTTTGAGGTAAAAAGACAGAAATTACTCTTATTTTGGGGCTAAAATGAAGAAATTTCCCTTTTTGTGGCAAATTTGCAGAAATTTTTCTTATTTTGGGCAAAATTGCAGAAACTTAACTTATTTCAGGGAAAGAAGGCAGGAATTTCTCTTATTTTGGGGCAAAAAGGCAGAAATTTATTTTATTTTGGTACAGAATTGCAGAAATTTTTCTTAATTTGTGGCAAAAAGGCAGAAATTCCCCATATTTTGGTGCAAAAATGCTGAAATTCTCCTTATTTTGAGGTAAAATGTTGAAATTCCCCATATTTTGGGGCAAAAAGGCAGAAATTTCCTGCATTTTGGGGCAAAAAGGCACAAATTTCCCTTATTTTCAGGCAAAATTGCAGAAATTTCATTTATTTCAGGGCAAAAAGTCAGAAATTCCTTTTATTTTGGGGCAAAATGCAGAAATTCCCTTTATTTTGTGGAAAAAAGGCAGAAATTCCTGTTAATTGGGGCAGAAAAGCAGAAACTTTCCTTATTTGGGGGCAATAATGCAGAAATTCCCCATATTTTGTGGCAAAAAGGCATAAATTCCCCTTATTTTGGGTAAAAAGGATGAAATTCCCCTTATTTTAGGGCAAAAAGGCAAAAATTTCCTTTACTTTGTGACAAAATGGCAGAAATTCTTGTTAATTGGGGCAGAAAAGCAGAAATTTTCCTTATTTGAAGGCAAAAAGGCAGTAATTCCCCATATTTTGTGGCAAAAAGGCAGAAATTCCCCTCATTTGGAGGTAAAATGCTGAAATTCCCCTTATTTTGGGCAAAAAGGCAGAAATTCCCCTTATTTTTGGACAAAATTGCAGAAATTTCAATTATTTCAGGGCAAAAAGTCAGAAATTTGCCTTATTTTGGGGCAAAAAAAAGATATTCCCCTAATTATGGGGCCAAAAATAGAAATTCTTCTTATTTTGGGGTAAAATTGCAGAAATTTCAAATATTTCAGGGCAAAAAGGCAGAAATTCCACTTAATTTCGGGCAATAAGGCAGAAATTTTCTGTATTTTGGAGCAAAATCTCAGAAATTCCCCTTATATTGGTGCAAAAATGCAGAAATTCCCTTTATTTTGGTGCAATAAGGCAGAAATTCCCCGTATTTTGAAGGAAAATTGCACTAATTCCCCTAATTTTGAGGGAAAATGCAGAAATTCACATTATTTTGGGGCAAAAAGACAGAAATTCTCCTTATTTCATGGCAAAAAGTCAGAAATTCCCCTTATTTTGGGGCAAAATTGCAAAAATTTCCCTTATTTTGTGGCAAAATTGCAGAATTTTTTCTTATTTTGGGCAAAATTGCAGAAATTTCACTTATTTCATGGAAAGAAGGCAGGAATTTCTCTTATTTTGGGGCAAAAAGGCAGAAATTTCTTTTATTTTGGTACAAAATTGCAAAAATTTTCTTTATTTTGAGGCAAAAATGCAGAAATTCCCCATATTTTGGGGCAAAAAAGCAGAGATTCCCCTTATTATGAGGTGAAAAGGCTGAAATTCTTTTTATTTTGGGGCAAAAAGACAGAAATCCCCCTTATTTTGTGGCAAAAAGGCAGAAATTTCCCTTATTTTGGGGCACAATTGCAGAAATTTCCCTTATTTTGGGGCAAAATTTTAGAAATTTCTTTTATTTTGGTACAGAATTGCAGAAATGTTTCTTCTTTTGTGACAAAAAGGCAGAAATTCCCCATATTTTGGTGCAAAAAGGCTGAAATTCCCCTTATTTTGAGGTAAAATGCTTAAATTCCCTATATTTTGGAAGAAAAATGCAGAAATTCCCTACATTTTGAGGCAAAAAGGCACAAATTTCCCTTATTTTCAGGCAAAATTGCAGAAATTTCATTTATTTCAGGGCAAAAAGCCAGAAATTCCTTTTATTTTGGGGCAAAAAGCAGAAATTTCTTTTATTTTGGTACAAAGTTGAAGAAATTTTTCTTATTATGGAACAAAAAGGCAGAAATTCCCCATATTTTGGGGCAAAAGGCAGAAATTCTCCTTATTTTGAGGTAAAAAGGCTGAAATGTCCCTTGTTTTGGGGCAAAAAGGCAGAAATTCCCTTTATTTTCTGGCAAAAAGGCAGAAATTCCTGTTAATTGGGGCAGTAAAGCAGAAACTTTCCTTATTTGGGGGCAATAATGCAGAAATTCCCCATATTTTGTGGCAAATAGGCATAAATTCCCCTTATTTTGAGGTAAAAAGAATGAAATTCCCCTTATTTTAGGGCAAAAAGGCAAAAATTTCCATTACTTTGTGGCAAAATGGCAGAAATTCTTGTTAATTGGGGCAGAAAAGCTGAAATTTTCCTTATTTGAAGGCAATAAGGCAGTAATTCCCCATATTTTGTGGCAAAAAGGCAGAAATTCCCCTCATTTGGAGGTAAAATGCTGAAATTCCCCTTATTTTGTGCAAAAAGGCAGAAATTCCCCTTATTTTTGGACAAAATTGCAGAAATTTCACTTATTTCAGGGCAAAAAGTCAGAAATTTGCCTTATTTTGGGGCAAAAAGAAGAAATTCCCCTAATTTTGGGGCCAAAAATAGAAATTCCCCTTATTTTGGGGTAAAATTGCAGAAATTTCAAATATTTCAGGGCAAAAAGGCAGAAATTCCACTTAATTTCGGGCAATAAGGCAGAAATTTTCTGTATTTTGGAGCAAAATCTCAGAAATTCCCCTTATATTGGTGCAAAAATGCAGAAATTCCCTTTATTTTGGTGCAATAAGGCAGAAATTCCCCGTATTTTGAAGCAAAATTGCACTAATTCCCCTAATTTTTAGGGAAAATGCAGAAATTCACATTATTTTGGGGCAAAAAGACAGAAATTCTCCTTATTTCACGGTAAAAAGTCAGAAATTCCCCTTATTTTGGGGCAAAATTGCAAAAATTTCCCTTATTTTGTGGCAAAATTGCAGAAATTTTTCTTATTTTGGGCAAAATTGCAGAAATTTCACTTATTTCAGGGAAAGAAGGCAGGAATTTCTTATATTTTGGGGAAAAAGGCAGAAATTTCTTTTATTTTGGTACAAAATTGCAAAAATTTTCTTTATTTTGAGGCAAAAATGCAGAAATTCCCCATATTTTGGGGCAAAAAAGCAGAGATTCCCCTTATTATGAGGTAAAAAGGCTGAAATTCCTTTTATTTTGGGGCAAAAAGACAGAAATCCCCCTTATTTTGTGGCAAAAAGGCAGAAATTTCCCTTATTTTGGGGCAAAATTGCAGAAATTTCCCTTATTTTGGGGCAAAATTTTAGAAATTTCTTTTATTTTGGTACAGAATTGCAGAAATTTTTCTTCTTTTGTGGCAAAAAGGCAGAAATTCCCCATATTTTGGTGCAAAAAGGCTGAAATTCCCCTTATTTTGAGGTAAAATGCTTAAATTCCCCATATTTTGGAACAAAAATGCAGAAATTCCCTACATTTTGAGGCAAAAAGGCACAAATTTCCCTTATTTTCAGGCAAAATTGCAGAAATTTCATTTATTTCAGGGCAAAAAGTCAGAAATTACTTTTATTTTGGGGCAAAAAGCAGAAATTTCTTTTATTTTGGTACAAAGTTGAAGAAATTTTTCTTATTTTGGAACAAAAAGGCAGAAATTCCCCATATTTTGGGGCAAAAGGCAGAAATTCCCCTTATTTTGAGGTAAAAAGGCTGAAATGCCCCTTGTTTTGGGGCAATAAGGCAGAAATTCCCTTTATTTTCTGGCAAAAAGGCAGAAATTCCCATTTATTGGTGCAGAAAAGCAGAAACTTTCCTTATTTGGGGGCAATAATGCAGAGATTCCCCATATTTTGAGGCAAAAAGTCAGATATTCCCGTTATTTGAAGGTAAAATGCTGAAATTCCCCTTATTTTGGGCAAAAGGCAGAAATTCCCATTATTTTGGGGCAAAATTTCAGAAATTTCACTTATTTTAGGGCAAAAAGTCAGAAATTTGCCTTATTTTGGGGCAAAAAGCAGAAATTCCCCTAATTTTGGGGCCAAAAACAGAAATTCCGCTTATTTTGGGGTAAAATTGCAGAAATTTCAAATATTTCAGTGCAAAAAGGCAGAATTTCCGCTTAATTTTAGACAATAAGGCACAAATTTTCCGTATTTTGGAGCAAAATCTCAGAAATTCCCCTTATAATGGTGCAAAAATGCAGAAATTCCTTTTATTTTGGTGTAATAAGGCAGAAATTCCCCGTGTTTTGAAGCAAAATTGCACAAATTCATCTAATTTTGAGGGAAAATGCAGAAATTCAAATTATTTTGGGGCAAAAAGACAGAAATTCTCCTTATTTCAGGGCATAACGTCAGAAATTCCCCTTATTTTGGGGCAAAATTGCAGAAATTTTTCTTATTTTGGGCAAAATTGCAGAAATTTCACTTATTTAAGGGAAAGAAGGCAGGAATTTCTCTTATTTTGGGGCAAAAGAGCAGAAATTTCTTTTATTTTGGTACAAAATTGCAGATATTTTCTTTATTTTGGGGCAAAAATGAAGAAATTCCCCTTATTTTGTGGCAAAAAGGCAGAAATTTTCCTTATTTTGGGGCAAAATTGCAGAAATTTCACTTATTTCAAGGCAAAATTCAAAAATTCCTTTTATTTTGGGGCAAAAAAACAAAAATTCCGTTTATTTTTGGGTAAAAAGGCACAAATTTCACTTATTTTGAGGTAAAAAGGCAGAAATTACTCTTACTTTGGGGCTAAAATGAAGAAATTTCCCTTTTTTGTGGCAAAATTACAGAAATTTTTCTTATTTTGGGCAAAATTGCAGAAATTTCACTTATTTCAGGGAAAGAAGGCAGGAATTTCTCTCATTTTGGGGCAAAAAGGCAGAAATTTCTTTTATTTTGGTACAAAATTGCAGAGATTTTTTTATTTTGGGGCAAAAATGAAGAAATTCCCCCTTATTTTGTGGCAAAAAGGCAGAAATTTCCCTTATTTTGGGGCAAAATTGCAGCAATTCCCTTTATTTTGATGCAATAAGGCAGAAATTCCCCGTATTTTGAAGCAAAATTGCACAAATTCCCCTAATTTTGAGGGAAAATGCAGAAATTCACATTATTTTTGGGCAAAAAGACAGAAATTCTCCTTATTTCACGGCAAAAAGTCAGAAATTCCCCTTATTTTTGGGCAAAATTGCAGAAATTTCCTTTATTTTGTGGCAAAATTGCAGAAATTTTTCTTATTTTGGGCAAAATTGCAGAAATTTCACTTATTTCAGGGAAAGAAGGCAGGAATTTCTCTCATTTTGGGGCAAAAAGGCAGAAATTTCTTTTATTTTGGTACAAAATTGCAGAAATTTTCTTTATTTTGTGGCGAAAATGCAGAAATTCCCCTTATTTTGTGGCAAAAAGGGAAAATTTTCCCTTATTTTGGGGCAAAATTGCAGAAATTTCACTTATTTCAAGGCAAAATTCAAAAATTCCTTTTATTTTGGGGCAAAAAGACAGAAATTCCGTTTATTTTGGGTAAAAATGCAGAAATTTCACTTATTTTGAGGTAAAAAGGCAGAAATTACTCTTATTTTGGGGCTAAAATGAAGAAATTTCCTTTTTTTGTGGCAAAAAGTCAGAAATTCTTCTTATTTTGGGGCAAAAAGCAGAAATTTCTTTTATTTTGGTACAAAGTTGAAGAAATTTTTCTTATTTTGGAACAAAAAGGCAGAAATTCCCCATATTTTGGGGCAAAAGGCAGAAATTCTCCTTATTTTGAGGTAAAAAGGCTGAAATTCTCCTTATTTTGCGGCAAAAAGGCAGAAATTCCCTTTATTTTGTGGCAAAAAGGCAGAAATTCCCATTAATTGGGGCAGAAAAGCAGAAACTTTCCTTATTTTGGGGAAATAATGCAGAAATGCCCCATATTTTGTGGCAAAAAGGCAGAAATTCCCCTTATTTTGAGGTAAAATGCTGAAATTCCCCTTATTTTGGGCAAAAGGCAGATATTCCCCTTATTTTGGGGCAAAATTGCAGAAATTCCACTTATTTTAGGGCAAAAAGTCAGAAATTTGCCTTATTTTGGGGCAAAAAGCAAAAATTCCCCTAATTTTGGGGCCAAAATTAGAAATTCTTATTTTGGGGTAAAATTGCAGAAATTTCAAATATTTCAGGGCAAAAAGGCAGAAATTCCACTTAATTTCGGGCAATAAGGCAGAAATTTTCTGTATTTTGGAGCAAAACCTCAGAAATTCCCCTTATATTGGTGCAAAAATGCAGAAATTCCCTTTATTTTGGTGCAATAAGGCAGAAATTCCCCGTATTTTGAAGCAAAATTGCACTAATTCCCCTAATTTTTAGGGAAAATGCAGAAATTCACATTATTTTGGGGCAAAAAGACAGAAATTCTCCTTATTACACAGCAAAAAGTCAGAAATTCCCCTTATTTGGGGCAAAATTGCATAAATTTCCCTTATTTTGTGGCAAAATTGCAGAAATTTTTCTTATTTTTGGCAAAATTGCAGAAATTTCACTTATTTCAGGGAAAGAAGGCAGGAATTTCTCTTATATGGGGCAAAAAGGCAGAAATTTCTTTTATTTTGGTACAAAATTGCAAAAATTTTCTTTATTTTGAGGCAAAAATGCAGAAATTCCCTATATTTTGGGGCAAAAGGCAGATAATCCCTTTATTATGAGGTAAAAAGGCTGAAATTCCTTTTATTTTGGGGCAAAAAGACAGAAATCCCCCTTATTTTGTGGCAAAAAGGCAGAAATTTCCCTTATTTTTGGGCAAAATTGCAGAAATTTCTCTTATTTTGGGGTAAAATTTTAGAAATTTCTTTTATTTTGGTACAGAATTGCAGAAATTTTTCTTCGTTTGTGGCAAAAAGGCAGAAATTCCCCATATTTTGGTGCAAAAAGGCTGAAATTCCCCTTATTTTGAGGTAAAATGCTGAAATTCCCCATATTTTGGGGCAAAAAGGCAGAAATTCCCTATATTTGGGGGCAAAAAGGCACAAATTTCCTTTATTTTCGGGCATAATTGCAGAAATTTCATTTATTTCAGGGCAAAAATTCAGAAATTCCTTTTATTTTGGGGCAAAAAGCAGAAATTTCTTTTATTTTGGTACAAAGTTGAAGAAATTTTTTTTATTTTGGAAAAAAAAGGCAGAAATTCCCCATATTTTGGGGCAAAAGGCAGAAATTCCCCTTATTTTGAAGTAAAAAGGCTGAAATTCCCCTTATTTTGAGGCAAAAAGGCAGAAATTCCCTTTATTTTGTGGCAAAAAGGCAGAAATTCCCATTAATTGGAGCAGAAAAGCAGAAACTTTCCTTATTTGGGGGCAATAATGCAGAAATTCCCCATATTTTGTGGCAAAAAGGCAGAAATTCCCCTTATTTGGAGGTAAAATGCTGAAATTCCCCTTATTTTGGGCAAAAGGAAGAAATTCCCCTTATTTTGGGGCAAAATTGCAAAAATTTCACTTATTTTAGGGCAAAAAGTCAGAAATTTCCCTTATTTTGGGGCAAAAAGCAGAAATTCCCCTAATTTTGGGGCCAAAACAGAAATTTCCCTTATTTTGGGGTAAAATTGCAGAAATTTCAAATATTTCAGTGCAAAAAGGCAGAAATTCCACTTAATTTTAGGCAATAAGGCACAAATTTTCCGTATTTTGGAGCAAAATCTCAGAAATTCCTCTTATAATGGTGCAAAAATGCAGAAATTCTCTTTATTTTGGTGTAATAAGGCAGAAATTCCCCGTGTTTTGAAGCAAAATTGCACAAATTAATCTAATTTTGAGGGAAAATGCATAAATTCAAATTATTTTGAGGCAAAAATACAGAAATTTTCTTTATTTCATGGCATAAGGTCAGAAATTCTCGTTATTGTGGGGCAAAATTGCAGAAATTTCCCTTATTTTGTGGCAAAATTGCAGAAATTTTTCTTATTTTGGGCAAAATTGCAGAAATTTCACATATTTCAGAGAAAGAAGGCAGGAATTTCTCTTATTTTGGGGCAAAAGGGCAGAAATTTTTTTTATTTTGGTACAAAATTACAGAAATTTTCTATATTTTGGGGCAAAAATGTAGAAATTCCCCTTATTTTGTGGCAAAAAGGCAGAAATTTCTTTTATTTTGGGGCAAAATTGCAGAAATTTCACTTATTTCAAGGCAATATTCATAAATTCCTTTTATTTTGGGGCAAAAAGACAGAAATTCTGTTTATTTTTGGGTAAAAAGGCAGAAATTTCACTTATTTTGAGGTAAAAAGACAGAAATTACTCTTATTTTGGGGCTAAAATGAAGAAATTTCCCTTTTTGTGGCAAATTTGCACAAATTTTTCTTATTTTGGGCAAAATTGCAGAAACTTAACTTATTTCAGGGAAAGAAGGCAGGAATTTCTCTTATTTTGGGGCAAAAAGGCAGAAATTTCTTTTATTTTGGTACAAAATTGCAGAAATTTTCTTTATTTTGGGGCAAAAATGCAGAAATTCCCCTTATTTTGTGGCAAAAAAGGCAGAAATTTCCCTTATTTTGGGGAAAAATTGCAGAAATTCCCTTTATTTTGTTGCAATAAGGCAGAAATTCCCAATATTTTGAAGCAAATTGCACAAATTCCCCTAATTTTGAGGGAAAATGCAGAAATTCAAATTATTTTGGGGCAAAAAGACAGAAATTCTCCTTATTTCAGGGCATAACGTCAGAAATTCCCTTTATTTTGGGGCAAAATTGCAGAAATTTTTCTTATTTTGGGCAAAATTTAAGAAATTTCACTTATTTAAGGGAAAGAAGTGAGGAATTTCTCTTATTTTGGGGCAAAAGGGCAGAAATTTCTTTTATTTTGGTACAAAATTGCAGATATTTTCTTTATTTTGGGGCAAAAATGAAGAAATTCCCCTTATTTTGTAGCAAAAGCAGAAATTTTCCTTATTTTGGGGCAAAATTGCAGAAATTTCACTTATTTCAAGGCAAAATTCAAAAATTCCTTTTATTTTGGGGCAAACAGACAAAAATTCCGTTTATTTTTGGGTAAAAAGGCACAAATTTCACTTATTTTGAGGTAAAAAGGCAGAAATTACTCTTACTTTGGGTCTAAAATGAAGAAAATTTCCGTTTCTGTGGCCAAATTGCAGAAATTTTTCTTATTTTGGGCAAAATTGCAGAAATTTCACTTATTTCAGGGAAAGAAGGCAGGAATTTCTCTTATTTTGGGGAAAAAGGCAGAAATTTCTTTTATTTTGGTACAAAATTGCAGATTTTTTTTATTTTGGGGCAAAAATGAAGAAATTCCCCTTATTTTGTGGCAAAAAGGCAGAAATTTCCCTTATTTTGGGGCAAAATTGCAGTAATTCCCTTTATTTTGGTGCAATAAGGCAGAAATTCCCCATATTTTGAAGCAAAATTGCACAAATTCCCCTAATTTTGAGGGAAAATGCAGAAATTCACATTATTTTGCGGAAAAAGAAAGAAATTCTCCTTATTTCACGGCAAAAAGTCAGAAATTCGCCTTATTTTAGGGCAAAATTGCAGAAATTTCCCTTATTTTGTGGCAAAATTGCAGAAATTTTTCTTATTTTGGGCAAAATTGCAGAAATTTCACTTATTTCAGGGAAAGAAGGCAGGAATTTCTCTTATTTTGGGGCAAAAAGGCAGAAATTTCTTTTATTTTGGTACAAAATTGCAGAAATTTTCTTTCTTTTGGGGCAAAAATGCAAAAATTCCCCTTATTTTGTGGGAAAAAGGCAGAAATTTCCCTTATTTTGGGGAAAATTTGCAGAAATTCCCTTTATTTTGTTCCAATAAGGTGGAAATTCCCAATGTTTTGAAGCAAATTGCACAAATTCCCCTAATTTTGAGGGAAAATGCAGAAATTCACATTATTTTGGGGCAAAAAGAAAGAAATTCTCTTTATTTCACGGCAAAAAGTCAGAAATTGCCCTTATTTTGGGGCAAAATTGCAGAAATTTCCCTTATTTTGTGGCAAAATTGCAGAAATTTCCCTTATTTTGTGGCAAAATTGCAGAAATTTTTCTTATTTTGGGCAAAATTGCAGAAATTTCACTTATTTCATGGAAAGAAGGCAGGAATTTCTCTTATTTTGGGGCAAAAAAGCAGAAATTTTTTTTATTATGTAGAAAATTGCAGAAATTTTCTATATTTTGGGTCAAAAATGAAGAAATTCCCCTTATTTTGTGGCAAAAAGGCAGAAATTTCTCTTATTTTGGGGCAAAATTGCACAAATTTCACTTATTTCAAGGCAATATTTAAAAATTCCTTTTATTTTGGGGCAAAAAGACAGAAAATCTGTTTATTTTTGGTAAAAAGGCAGAAATTTCACTTGTTTTGAGGTAAAAAGACAGAAATTACTCTTATTTTGGTGATAAAATGAAGAAATTTCCCTTTTTTTGTGGCAAAATTGCAGAAATATTTCTTATTTTGGGCAAAATTGCAGAAATTTCACTTATTTCAGGGAAAAAAGGCAAGAATTTCTCTTATTTTGGGGCAAAAAGGCAGAAATTTCTTTTATTTTGGTAAAAAATTGCAGAAATTTTCTTTATTTTGGGGCAAAAATGCAGAAATTCCCTTATTTTGTGGCAAAAAGGCAGAATTTCCCTTATTTTGGGGCAAAATTGCAGAAATTCCCTTTATTTTGGTGCAATAAGGCAGAAATTCCCCATATTTTGAAGCAAAATTAAACAAATTCCCCTAGTTTTGAGGGAAAATGCAGAAATTCACATTATTTTGGTGAAAAAGAAAGAAATTCTCCTTATTTCACGGCAAAAAGTCAGAAATTCGCCTTATTTTGGGGCAAAATTGCAGAAATTTCCCTTATTTTGTGGCAAAATTGCAGAAATTTTTCTTATTTTGGGCAAAATTGCAGAAATTTCACTTATTTCAGGGAAAGAAGGCAGGAATTTCTCTTATTTTGGGGCAAAAAGGCAGAAATTTCTTTTATTTTGGTACAAAATTGCAGAAATTTTCTTTCTTTTGGGGCAAAAATGCAGAAATTCCCCTTATTTTGTGGCAAAAAGGCAGAAATTTCCCTTATTTTGGGGAAAATTGCAGAAATTTCCTTTATTTTGGTGCAATAAAGCAGAAATTACCAATATTTTGAAGCAAATTTGCACAAATTCCCCTAATTTTGAGGGAAAATGCAGAAATTCACATTATTTTGGGGCAAAAAGACAGAAATTCTCTTTATTTCACGGCAAAAAGTCAGAAATTCCCCTTATTTTGGGGCAAAATTGCAGAAATTTTTCTTAATTTGGGCAAAATTGCAGAAATTTCACTTATTTCAGAAAAAGAAGGCAGGAATTTTTTTTATTTTGGGGCAAAAAGGCAGAAATTTCTTTTATTTTGGTACAAAATTGCAGAAATTTTCTTTATTTTGAGGCAAAAATGCAGAAATTTCCCATATATTGAGGCAAAAAGGCTGAGATACCCCTTATTATGACGTAAAAAGGCTGAAATTGCTTTTATTTTGGGGCAAAAAGACAGAAATTCCCCTTATTTTGTGCCAAAAAAACAGAAATTTCCCTTATTTTGGGGCAAAATTGCAGAAATTTCCCTTATTTTCTGGCAAAATTTTAGAAATTTATTTTATTTTGGTACAGAATAGCAGAAATTTTTCTTAATTTGTGGCAAAAAGGCAGAAATTCCCCATATTTTGGTGCAAAAATGCTGAAATTCTCCTTATTTTGAGGTAAAATGTTGAAATTCCCCATATTTTGGGGCAAAAAGGCAGAAATTTCCTGCATTTTGGGGCAAAAAGGCACAAATTTCCGTTATTTTCAGGCAAAATTGCCAAAAATAGAAATTCCCCTTATTTTGGGGTAAAATTGCAGAAATTTCAAATATTTCAGGGCAAAAAGGCAGAAATTCCACTTAATTTCGGGCAATAAGGCAGAAATTTTCTGTATTTTGGAGCAAAATCTCAGAAATTCCCCTTATATTGGTGCAAAAATGCAGAAATTCCCTTTATTTTGGTGCAATAAGGCAGAAATTCCCCGTATTTTGAAGGAAAATTGCACTAATTCCCCTAATTTTTAGGGAAAATGCAGAAATTCACATTATTTTGGGGCAAAAAGACAGAAATTCTCCTTATTTCACGGTAAAAAGTCAGAAATTCCCCTTATTTTGGGGCAAAATTGCAAAAATTTCCCTTATTTTGTGGCAAAATTGCAGAAATTTTTCTTATTTTGGGCAAAATTGCAGAAATTTCACTTATTTCAGGGAAAGAAGGCAGGAATTTCTTATATTTTGGGGAAAAAGGCAGAAATTTCTTTTATTTTGGTACAAAATTGCAAAAATTTTCCTTATTTTGAGGCAAAAATGCAGAAATTCCCCATATTTTGGGGCAAAAAAGCAGAGATTCCCCTTATTATGAGGTAAAAAGGCTGAAATTCCTTTTATTTTGGGGCAAAAAGACAGAAATCCCCCTTATTTTGTGGCAAAAAGGCAGAAATTTCCCTTATTTTGGGGCAAAATTGCAGAAATTTCCCTTATTTTGGGGCAAAATTTTAGAAATTTCTTTTATTTTGGTACAGAATTGCAGAAATTTTTCTTCTTTTGTGGCAAAAAGGCAGAAATTCCCCATATTTTGGTGCAAAAAGGCTGAAATTCCCCTTATTTTGAGGTAAAATGCTTAAATTCCCCATATTTTGGAACAAAAATGCAGAAATTCCCTACATTTTGAGGCAAAAAGGCACAAATTTCCCTTATTTTCAGGCAAAATTGCAGAAATTTCATTTATTTCAGGGCAAAAATTCAGAAATTACTTTTATTTTGGGGCAAAAAGCAGAAATTTCTTTTATTTTGGTACAAAGTTGAAGAAATTTTTCTTATTTTGGAACAAAAAGGCAGAAATTCCCCATATTTTGGGGCAAAAGGCAGAAATTCCTCTTATTTTGAGGTAAAAAGGCTGAAATGCCCCTTGTTTTGGGGCAATAAGGCAGAAATTCCCTTTATTTTCTGGCAAAAAGGCAGAAATTCCCATTTATTGGTGCAGAAAAGCAGAAACTTTCCTTATTTGGGGGCAATAATGCAGAGATTCCCCATATTTTGAGGCAAAAAGTCAGATATTCCCGTTATTTGAAGGTAAAATGCTGAAATTCCCCTTATTTTGGGCAAAAGGCAGAAATTCCCATTATTTTGGGGCAAAATTTCAGAAATTTCACTTATTTTAGGGCAAAAAGTCAGAAATTTGCCTTATTTTGGGGCAAAAAGCAGAAATTCCCCTAATTTTGGGGCCAAAAACAGAAATTCCGCTTATTTTGGGGTAAAATTGCAGAAATTTCAAATATTTCAGTGCAAAAAGGCAGAATTTCCGCTTAATTTTAGACAATAAGGCACAAATTTTCCGTATTTTGGAGCAAAATCTCAGAAATTCCCCTTATAATGGTGCAAAAATGCAGAAATTCCTTTTATTTTGGTGTAATAAGGCAGAAATTCCCCGTGTTTTGAAGCAAAATTGCACAAATTCATCTAATTTTGAGGGAAAATGCAGAAATTCAAATTATTTTGGGGCAAAAAGACAGAAATTCTCCTTATTTCAGGGCATAACGTCAGAAATTCCCCTTATTTTGGGGCAAAATTGCAGAAATTTTTCTTATTTTGGGCAAAATTGCAGAAATTTCACTTATTTAAGGGAAAGAAGGCAGGAATTTCTCTTATTTTGGGGCAAAAGAGCAGAAATTTCTTTTATTTTGGTACAAAATTGCAGATATTTTCTTTATTTTGGGGCAAAAATGAAGAAATTCCCCTTATTTTGTGGCAAAAAGGCAGAAATTTTCCTTATTTTGGGGCAAAATTGCAGAAATTTCACTTATTTCAAGGCAAAATTCAAAAATTCCTTTTATTTTGGGGCAAAAAAACAAAAATTCCGTTTATTTTTGTGTAAAAAGGCACAAATTTCACTTATTTTGAGGTAAAAAGGCAGAAATTACTCTTACTTTGGGGCTAAAATGAAGAAATTTCCCTTTTTTGTGGCAAAATTACAGAAATTTTTCTTATTTTGGGCAAAATTGCAGAAATTTCACTTATTTCAGGGAAAGAAGGCAGGAATTTCTCTCATTTTGGGGCAAAAAGGCAGAAATTTCTTTTATTTTGGTACAAAATTGCAGAGATTTTTTTATTTTGGGGCAAAAATGAAGAAATTCCCCCTTATTTTGTGGCAAAAAGGCAGAAATTTCTCTTATTTTGGGGCAAAATTGCAGAAATTCCCTTTATTTTGATGCAATAAGGCAGAAATTCCCCGTATTTTGAAGCAAAATTGCACAAATTCCCCTAATTTTGAGGGAAAATGCAGAAATTCACATTATTTTTGGGCAAAAAGACAGAAATTCTCCTTATTTCACGGCAAAAAGTCAGAAATTCCCCTTATTTTTGGGCAAAATTGCAGAAATTTCCTTTATTTTGTGGCAAAATTGCAGAAATTTTTCTTATTTTGGGCAAAATTGCAGAAATTTCACTTATTTCATCGAAAGAAGGCAGGAATTTCTCTTATTTTGGGGCAAAAAGGCAGAAATTTCTTTTATTTTGGTACAAAATTGCAGAAATTTTCTTTATTTTGGGGCAAAAATGCAAAAATTCCCCTTATTTTGTGGCAAAAAGGCAGAAATTTCCCTTATTTTGAGGCAAAATTGCAGAAATTCCTTTTATTTTGGTGCAATAAGGCAGAAATTCCCAATATTTTGAAGCAAAATTGCACAAATTTCCCTAATTTTGAGGGAAAATGCAGAAGTTCACATTATTTTGGGGCAAAAAGGCAGAAATTCTCCTTATTTCACGGCAAAAAGTCAGAAATTCCCCTTATTTTGGGCAAAGTTGCAGAAATTTCCCTTATTTTGTGGCAAAATTGCAGAAATTTTTCTTATTTTGGGCAAAATTGCAGAAATTTCACTTATGTCAGGGAAAGAAGGCAGGAATTTCTCTTATTTTGAGGCAAAAAGGCAGAAATTTCTTTTATTTTGGTACAAAATTGCAGAAATTTTCTTTATTTTTAGGCAAAAATGCAGAAATTCCCCATATTTTGGGTCAAAAAGGCAGAGATTTCCCTTATTATGAGGTAAAAAGGCTGAAATTCCTTTTATTTTGGGGCAAAAAGACAGAAATCCCCCTTATTTTGTGGCAAAAAGGCAGAAATTTCCCTTATTTTGGGGCACAATTGCAGAAATTTCCCTTATTTTGGGGCAAAATTTTAGAAATTTCTTTTATTTTGGTACAGAATTGCAGAAATTTTTCTTCTTTTGTGACAAAAAGGCAGAAATTCCCCATATTTTGGTGCAAAAAGGCTGAAATTCCCCTTATTTTGAGGTAAAATGCTTAAATTCCCCATATTTTGGAAGAAAAATGCAGAAATTCCCTACATTTTGAGGCAAAAAGGCACAAATTTCCCTTATTTTCAGGCAAAATTGCAGAAATTTCATTTATTTCAGGGCAAAAAGCCAGAAATTCCTTTTATTTTGGGGCAAAAAGCAGAAATTTCTTTTATTTTGGTACAAAGTTGAAGAAATTTTTCTTATTATGGAACAAAAAGGCAGAAATTCTCCATATTTTGGGGCAAAAGGCAGAAATTCTCCTTATTTTGAGGTAAAAAGGCTGAAATGCCCCTTGTTTTGGGGCAAAAAGGCAGAAATTCCCTTTATTTTCTGGCAAAAAGGCAGAAATTCCTGTTAATTGGGGCAGTAAAGCAGAAACTTTCCTTATTTGGGGGCAATAATGCAGAAATTCCCCATATTTTGTGGCAAATAGGCATAAATTCCCCTTATTTTGAGGTAAAAAGAATGAAATTCCCCTTATTTTAGGGCAAAAAGGCAAAAATTTCCATTACTTTGTGGCAAAATGGCAGAAATTCTTGTTAATTGGGGCAGAAAAGCTGAAATTTTCCTTATTTGAAGGCAATAAGGCAGTAATTCCCCATATTTTGTGGCAAAAAGGCAGAAATTCCCCTCATTTGGAGGTAAAATGCTGAAATTCCCCTTATTTTGTGCAAAAAGGCAGAAATTCCCCTTATTTTTGGACAAAATTGCAGAAATTTCACTTATTTCAGGGCAAAAAGTCAGAAATTTGCCTTATTTTGGGGCAAAAAGAAGAAATTCCCCTAATTTTGGGGCCAAAAATAGAAATTCCCCTTATTTTGGGGTAAAATTGCAGAAATTTCAAATATTTCAGGGCAAAAAGGCAGAAATTCCACTTAATTTTGGGCAATAAGGCAGAAATTTTCTGTATTTTGGAGCAAAATCTAAGAAATTCCCCTTATATTGGTGCAAAAATGCAGAAATTCCCTTTATTTTAGTGCAATAAGGCAGAAATTCCCCGTATTTTGAAGCAAAATTGCACTAATTCCCCTAATTTTTAGGGAAAATGCAGAAATTCACATTATTTTGGGGCAAAAAGACAGAAATTCTCCTTATTTCACGGTAAAAAGTCAGAAATTCCCCTTATTTTGGGGCAAAATTGCAAAAATTTCCCTTATTTTGTGGCAAAATTGCAGAAATTTTTCTTATTTTGGGCAAAATTGCAGAAATTTCACTTATTTCAGGGAAAGAAGGCAGGAATTTCTTATATTTTGGGGAAAAAGGCAGAAATTTCTTTTATTTTGGTACAAAATTGCAGATATTTTCTTTATTTTGGGGCAAAAATGAAGAAATTCCCCTTATTTTGTGGCAAAAAGGCAGAAATTTTCCTTATTTTGGGGCAAAATTGCAGAAATTTCACTTATTTCAAGGCAAAATTCAAAAATTCCTTTTATTTTGGGGCAAAAAAACAAAAATTCCGTTTATTTTTGGGTAAAAAGGCACAAATTTCACTTATTTTGAGGTAAAAAGGCAGAAATTACTCTTACTTTGGGGCTAAAATGAAGAAATTTCCCTTTTTGTGGCAAAATTACAGAAATTTTTCTTATTTTGGGCAAAATTGCAGAAATTTCACTTATTTCAGGGAAAGAAGGCAGGAATTTCTCTCATTTTGGGGCAAAAAGGCAGAAATTTCTTTTATTTTGGTACAAAATTGCAGAGATTTTTTTATTTTGGGGCAAAAATGAAGAAATTCCCCCTTATTTTGTGGCAAAAAGGCAGAAATTTCCCTTATTTTGGGGCAAAATTGCAGAAATTCCCTTTATTTTGATGCAATAAGGCAGAAATTCCCCGTATTTTGAAGCAAAATTGCACAAATTCCCCTAATTTTGAGGGAAAATGCAGAAATTCACATTATTTTTGGGCAAAAAGACAGAAATTCTCCTTATTTCACGGCAAAAAGTCAGAAATTCCCCTTATTTTTGGGCAAAATTGCAGAAATTTCCTTTATTTTGTGGCAAAATTGCAGAAATTTTTCTTATTTTGGGCAAAATTGCAGAAATTTCACTTATTTCATCGAAAGAAGGCAGCAATTTCTCTTATTTTGGGGCAAAAAGGCAGAAATTTCTTTTATTTTGGTACAAAATTGCAGAAATTTTCTTTATTTTGGGGCAAAAATGCAAAAATTCCCCTTATTTTGTGGCAAAAAGGCAGAAATTTCCCTTATTTTGAGGCAAAATTGCAGAAATTCCTTTTATTTTGGTGCAATAAGGCAGAAATTCCCAATATTTTGAAGCAAAATTGCACAAATTCCCCTAATTTTGAGGGAAAATGCAGAAGTTCACATTATTTTGGGGCAAAAAGGCAGAAATTCTCCTTATTTCACGGCAAAAAGTCAGAAATTCCCCTTATTTTGGGCAAAGTTGCAGAAATTTCCCTTATTTTGTGGCAAAATTGCAGAAATTTTTCTTATTTTGGGCAAAATTGCAGAAATTTCACTTATGTCAGGGAAAGAAGGCAGGAATTTCTCTTATTTTGAGGCAAAAAGGCAGAAATTTCTTTTATTTTGGTACAAAATTGCAGAAATTTTCTTTATTTTTAGGCAAAAATGCAGAAATTCCCCATATTTTGGGTCAAAAAGGCAGAGATTTCCCTTATTATGAGGTAAAAAGACTGAAATTCCTTTTATTTTGGGGCAAAAAGACAGAAATCCCCCTTATTTTGTGGCAAAAAGGCAGAAATTTCCCTTATTTTGGGGCACAATTGCAGAAATTTCCCTTATTTGGGGGCAAAATTTTAGAAATTTCTTTTATTTTGGTACAGAATTGCAGAAATTTTTCTTCTTTTGTGACAAAAAGGCAGAAATTCCCCATATTTTGGTGCAAAAAGGCTGAAATTCCCCTTATTTTGAGGTAAAATGCTTAAATTCCCCATATTTTGGAAGAAAAATGCAGAAATTCCCTACATTTTGAGGCAAAAAGGCACAAATTTCCCTTATTTTCAGGCAAAATTGCAGAAATTTCATTTATTTCAGGGCAAAAAGCCAGTAATTCTTTTTATTTTGGGGCAAAAAGCAGAAATTTCTTTTATTTTGGTACAAAGTTGAAGAAATTTTTCTTATTATGGAACAAAAAGGCAGAAATTCCCCATATTTTGGGGCAAAAGGCAGAAATTCTCCTTATTTTGAGGTAAAAAGGCTGAAATGCCCCTTGTTTTGGGGCAAAAAGGCAGAAATTCCCTTTATTTTCTGGCAAAAAGGCAGAAATTCCTGTTAATTGGGGCAGTAAAGCAGAAACTTTCCTTATTTGGGGGCAATAATGCAGAAATTCCCCATATTTTGTGGCAAATAGGCATAAATTCCCCTTATTTTGAGGTAAAAAGAATGAAATTCCCCTTATTTTAGGGCAAAAAGGCAAAAATTTCCATTACTTTGTGGCAAAATGGCAGAAATTCTTGTTAATTGGGGCAGAAAAGCTGAAATTTTCCTTATTTGAAGGCAATAAGGCAGTAATTCCCCATATTTTGTGGCAAAAAGGCAGAAATTCCCCTCATTTGGAGGTAAAATGCTGAAATTCCCCTTATTTTGTGCAAAAAGGCAGAAATTCCAATTATTTTTGGACAAAATTGCAGAAATTTCACTTATTTCAGGGCAAAAAGTCAGAAATTTGCCTTATTTTGGGGCAAAAAGAAGAAATTCCCCTAATTTTGGGGCCAAAAATAGAAATTCCCCTTATTTTGGGGTAAAATTGCAGAAATTTCAAATATTTCAGGGCAAAAAGGCAGAAATTCCACTTAATTTCGGGCAATAAGGCAGAAATTTTCTGTATTTTGGAGCAAAATCTCAGAAATTCCCCTTATATTGGTGCAAAAATGCAGAAATTCCCTTTATTTTAGTGCAATAAGGCAGAAATTCCCCGTATTTTGAAGCAAAATTGCACTAATTCCCCTAATTTTTAGGGAAAATGCAGAAATTCACATTATTTTGGGGCAAAAAGACAGAAATTCTCCTTATTTCACGGTAAAAAGTCAGAAATTCCCCTTATTTTGGGGCAAAATTGCAAAAATTTCCCTTATTTTGTGGCAAAATTGCAGAAATTTTTCTTATTTTGGGCAAAATTGCAGAAATTTCACTTATTTCAGGGAAAGAAGGCAGGAATTTCTTATATTTTGGGGAAAAAGGCAGAAATTTCTTTTATTTTGGTACAAAATTGCAAAAATTTTCTTTATTTTGAGGCAAAAATGCAGAAATTCCCCATATTTTGGGGCAAAAAAGCAGAGATTCCCCTTATTATGAGGTAAAAAGGCTGAAATTCCTTTTATTTTGGGGCAAAAAGCCAGAAATCCCCCTTATTTTGTGGCAAAAAGGCAGAAATTTCCCTTATTTTGGGGCAAAATTGCAGAAATTTCCCTTATTTTGGGGCAAAATTTTAGAAATTTCTTTTATTTTGGTACAGAATTGCAGAAATTTTTCTTCTTTTGTGGCAAAAAGGCAGAAATTCCCCATATTTTGGTGCAAAAAGGCTGAAATTCCCCTTATTTTGAGGTAAAATGCTTAAATTCCCCATATTTTGGAACAAAAATGCAGAAATTCCCTACATTTTGAGGCAAAAAGGCACAAATTTCCCTTATTTTCAGGCAAAATTGCAGAAATTTCATTTATTTCAGGGCAAAAAGTCAGAAATTACTTTTATTTTGGGGCAAAAAGCAGAAATTTCTTTTATTTTGGTACAAAGTTGAAGAAATTTTTCTTATTTTGGAACAAAAAGGCAAAAATTCCCCATATTTTGGGGCAAAAGGCAGAAATTCCCCTTATTTTGAGGTAAAAAGGCTGAAATGCCCCTTGTTTTGGGGCAATAAGGCAGAAATTCCCTTTATTTTCTGGCAAAAAGGCAGAAATTCCCATTTATTGGTGCAGAAAAGCAGAAACTTTCCTTATTTGGGGAAATAATGCAGAGATTCCCCATATTTTGAGGCAAAAAGTCAGAAATTCCCGTTATTTGAAGGTAAAATGCTGAAATTCCCCTTATTTTGGGCAAAAGGCAGAAATTCCCATTATTTTGGGGCAAAATTTCAGAAATTTCACTTATTTTAGGGCAAAAAGTCAGAAATTTGCCTTATTTTGGGGCAAAAAGCAGAAATTCCCCTAATTTTGGGGCCAAAAACAGAAATTCCGCTTATTTTTGGGTAAAATTGCAGAAATTTCAAATATTTCAGTGCAAAAAGGCAGAATTTCCGCTTAATTTTAGACAATAAGGCACAAATTTTCCGTATTTTGGAGCAAAATCTCAGAAATTCCCCTTATAATGGTGCAAAAATGCAGAAATTCCTTTTATTTTGGTGTAATAAGGCAGAAATTCCCCGTGTTTTGAAGCAAAATTGCACAAATTCATCTAATTTTGAGGGAAAATGCAGAAATTCAAATTATTTTGGGGCAAAAAGACAGAAATTCTCCTTATTTCAGGGCATAACGTCAGAAATTCCCCTTATTTTGGGGCAAAATTGCAGAAATTTTTCTTATTTTGGGCAAAATTGCAGAAATTTCACTTATTTAAGGGAAAGAAGGCAGGAATTTCTCTTATTTTGGGGCAAAAGAGCAGAAATTTCTTTTATTTTGGTACAAAATTGCAGATATTTTCTTTATTTTGGGGCAAAAATGAAGAAATTCCCCTTATTTTGTGGCAAAAAGGCAGAAATTTTCCTTATTTTGGGGCAAAATTGCAGAAATTTCACTTATTTCAAGGCAAAATTCAAAAATTCCTTTTATTTTGGGGCAAAAAACCAAAAATTCCGTTTATTTTTGGGTAAAAAGGCACAAATTTCACTTATTTTGAGGTAAAAAGGCAGAAATTACTCTTACTTTGGGGCTAAAATGAAGAAATTTCCCTTTTTTGTGGCAAAATTACAGAAATTTTTCTTATTTTGGGCAAAATTGCAGAAATTTCACTTATTTCAGGGAAAGAAGGCAGGAATTTCTCTCATTTTGGGGCAAAAAGGCAGAAATTTCTTTTATTTTGGTACAAAATTGCAGAGATTTTTTTATTTTGCGGCAAAAATGAAGAAATTCCCCCTTATTTTGTGGCAAAAAGGCAGAAATTTCCCTTATTTTGGGACAAAATTGCAGAAATTCCCTTTATTTTGGTGCAATACGGCAGAAATTCCCCGTATTTTGAAGCAAAATTGCACAAATTCCCCTAATTTTGAGGGAAAATGCAGAAATTCACATTATTTTTGGGCAAAAAGACAGAAATTCTCCTTATTTCACGGCAAAAAGTCAGAAATTCCCCTTATTTTTGGGCAAAATTGCAGAAATTTCCTTTATTTTGTGGCAAAATTGCAGAAATTTTTCTTATTTTGGGCAAAATTGCAGAAATTTCACTTATTTCATCGAAAGAAGGCAGGAATTTCTCTTATTTTGGGGCAAAAAGGCAGAAATTTCTTTTATTTTGGTACAAAATTGCAGAAATTTTCTTTATTTTGGGGCAAAAATGCAAAAATTCCCCTTATTTTGTGGCCAAAAGGCAGAAATTTCCCTTATTTTGAGGCAAAATTGCAGAAATTCCTTTTATTTTGGTGCAATAAGGCAGAAATTCCCAATATTTTGAAGCAAAATTGCACAAATTCCCCTAATTTTGCGGGAAAATGCAGAAGTTCACATTATTTTGGGGCAAAAAGGCAGAAATTCTCCTTATTTCACGGCAAAAAGTCAGAAATTCCCCCTATTTTGGGCAAAGTTGCAGAAATTTCCCTTATTTTGTGGCAAAATTGCAGAAATTTTTCTTATTTTGGGCAAAATTGCAGAAATTTCACTTATTTCAGGGAAAGAAGGCAGGAATTTCTCTTATTTTGAGGCAAAAAGGCAGAAATTTCTTTTATTTTGGTACAAAATTGCAGAAATTTTCTTTATTTTTAGGCAAAAATGAAGAAATTCCCCATATTTTGGGTCAAAAAGGCAGAGATTTCCCTTATTATGAGGTAAAAAGGCTGAAATTCCTTTTATTTTGGGGCAAAAAGACAGAAATTCCCCTTATTTTGTGGCAAAAAGGCAGAAATTTTTCTTATTTTGGGGCAAAATTGCAGAAATTTTCTTTATTTTGTGGCAAAATTGCAGAAATTTTTCTTATTTTGGGCAAAATTGCAGAAATTTCACTTATTTCAGGGAAAGAAGGCAGGAATTTCTCTTATTTTGGGGCAAAAAGGCAGAAATTTCTTATATTTTGGTACAAAATTGCAGAAATTTTCTATATTTTGGGACAAAAATGCAGAAATTCCCCTTATTTTGTGGCAAAATGGCAGAAATTTCCCTTATTTTGGGGCAAAATTGCAGAAATTTTCCTTATTTTGTGGCAAAATTGCAGAAATTTTTCTTATTTTGGGCAAAATTGCAGAAATTTCACTTATTTCAGGGAAAGAAGGCAGGAATTTCTCTTATTTTGGGGCAAAAAGGCAGAAATTTCTTATATTTTGGTACAAAATTGCAGAAATTTTCTATATTTTGGGACAAAAATGCAGAAATTCCCCTTATTTTGTGGCAAAAAGGCAGAAATTTCCTTTATTTTGGGGCAAAATTGCAGAAATTTCACTTATTTCAAGGCAAAATTCCAAAAGTCCTTTTGTTTTGGGGCAAAAAGACAGAAATTCAGTTTAGTTTTGGGTTAAAAAGCAGAAATTTCACTTAATTTGAGGTAAAAAGGCAGAAATTACTCTTATTTTGGGGCTAAAATGAAGAAATTTCCCTTTTTTGTGGCAAAAGGTATACATTCCCCTTATTTTCAGGCAAAAAAGCAGAAATTCCCAGTATTTTGAAGCAAAATTGCAGAAATTCCCCTAATTGTGAGGCAAAACGGCAGAAATTCCCTATATGTTGGGGCAAGAAGACAGAAATTCTTCTTATTTTGTGGCAAAACTCAGAAATTCCACTTATTTTGGGGCAAAATTCCAGAAATTTCCCTTATTTTAGGGCAAAAAAGCAGAAATTCCTAATATATTGTGGCAAAAATGCAGAAATTCCCCTTATTTTGAGGCAAAAAGGCTGAAATTCCTCTTATTTGGGGGCAAAAAGGAAGAATTTTTCTTTATTTTGGGGCAAAGTTGCAGAAATTTTTCTTATTTTGGGCAAAATTGCAGAAATTTCACTTATTTCAGGGAAAGAAGGCAGGAATTTCTCTTATTTTGGGGCAAAAAGGCAGAAATTTCTTATATTTTGGTACAAAATTGCAGAAATTTTCTATATTTTGGGACAAAAATGCAGAAATTCCCCTTATTTTGTGGCAAAATGGCAGAAATTTCCCTTATTTTGGGGCAAAATTGCAGAAATTTTCCTTATTTTGTGGCAAAATTGCAGAAATTTTTCTTATTTTGGGCAAAATTGCAGAAATTTCACTTATTTCAGGGAAAGAAGGCAGGAATTTCTCTTATTTTGGGGCAAAAAGGCAGAAATTTCTCATATTTTGGTACAAAATTTCAGAAATTTTCTATATTTTGGGACAAAAATGTAGAAATTCCCCTTATTTTGTGGCAAAAAGGCAGAAATTTCCTTTATTTTGGGGCAAAATTGCAGAAATTTCACTTATTTCAAGGCAAAATTCCAAAAGTCCTTTTGTTTTGGGGCAAAAAGACAGAAATTCAGTTTAGTTTTGGGTTAAAAAGCAGAAATTTCACTTAATTTGAGGTAAAAAGGCAGAAATTACTCTTATTTTGGGGCTAAAATGAAGAAATTTCCCTTTTTTGTGGCAAAAGGTATACATTCCCCTTATTTTCAGGCAAAAAAGCAGAAATTCCCAGTATTTTGAAGCAAAATTGCAGAAATTCCCCTAATTGTGAGGCAAAACGGCAGAAATTCCCTATATGTTGGGGCAAGAAGACAGAAATTCTCCTTATTTTGTGGCAAAACTCAGAAATTCCACTTATTTTGGGGCAAAATTCCAGATATTTCCCTTATTTTAGGGCAAAAAAGCAGAAATTCCTAATATATTGTGGCAAAAATGCAGAAATTCCCCTTATTTTGAGGTAAAAAGGCTGAAATTCCTCTTATTTGGGGGCAAAAAGGAAGAATTTTTCTTTATTTTGGGGCAAAGTTGCAGAAATTTCACTTATTTCAGGGTAATAAGTCAGAAATTTTCCTTATTTTGTGGCAAAAAAAACAGAAATTTCTTTTGTTTTGGGGTAAAAAAGACAGAAATTCCACTTGTTTAGAGGCAAAAGGCAGAAGTTCCTCTTAATTTTGCGCAAAAATGAAGAAATTTTCCTTTTTTATGGCAAAAAAATATGCATTCCCCTTATTTTTGGGCAAAAAGGCAGAAATTCCCCTTATTTTGAAGCAAAATTGCAGAAATTCCCCTAATTTTGGGGTAAAAGTCAGACATTCCCTTTATTTTGGGGCAAAAATCAGAAATTCCCATTATTTTGGGGAAAAATTCCAGAAATTTCCTTTAATTTGGGGCAAAATTGCAGAAATTTACCTTATTTTGGTGCAAAATTGCAGAAATTTCTGATATTTGGGGCAAAATTGCAGAAATTTCACTTATTTTCATGTAAAAAGGCTGAAATTTCCTTTATTTTTGGGCAAAAAGTGAGAAATTCCCCTTATTTTGGGGCAAAATTGCAGAAATATTTCTTATTTTGGGGCAAAAAGGCAGAAACTCCTTATATTTTGGGGCAAAAAGGAAGAAATTCCCCTTATTTTGGGATAAATTTGCAGAAATTTCCCTTAATTGGAAGCAAAAAGGCAGAAAATCCTTTTAATTTCGGGCAAAAAGGCAGAAATTCCCCGTATTTTTGAGTAAAATTGCAGAATTTCCCCTAATATCGGGGCAAAAATGCAGAAATTCCCTTTATTTGGGGCAAAAGCAGAAGTTCCCCTTATTTTCGGGAAAAAAGGCAGAAATTCCTTGTATTTTGAAGCAAAATTGCAGAAACTCCCCTAATTTTGGGGCAAAAAGGCAGAAATTCCCTTTATTTTGGGGCAAAAATACAGAAATTCTCCTTATTTCGCGGCAAAAAGTCAGAAATTCCCCTTATTTTGGGGCAAAATTGAAGAACTTTCCCTTATTTTGGGGCAAAATTGCAGAAATTTCCCTTATTTTGGGGCAAAATTTTAGAAATTTCGTTTATTTTGGTACATAATTGCAGAAATTTTTCTTATATTGTGGCAAAAAGGCTAAAATTTCCCATATTTTGTTGCAAAAATGCTGAAATTCCCCTTATTTTGAGGTAAAATGCTGAAATTCCCCTTATTTTGGGGCAAAAAGGCCGAAATTTCCCTCATTTTGGGGCAAAAAGGCACAAATTTTCCTTATATTCGGGCAAAATTGCAGAAATTTCATTTATTTCAGGGCAAAAAGTCAGAAATTCCATTTATTTTGGGACAAAAAACAGAAATTTCTTTTATTTTGGTACAAAGTTGAAGAAATTTTTCTTATTTTGGAACAAAAAGGCAGAAATTCATCATATTTTGGGGTAAAAGGCAGAAATTCCCCTTATTTTGAGGTAAAAAGGATTAAATTCCTCTTATTTTAGGGCAAAAAGGCAAAAATTTCCTTTACTTTGTGGCAAAAAGGCAGAAATTCTTGTTAATTGGGGCAGAAAAGCAGAAATTTTCCTTATTTGAAGGCAATAAGGCAGTAATTCCCCATATTTTGTGGCAAAAAGGCAGAAATTCCCCTCATTTGGAGGTAAAATGCTGAAATTCCCCTTATTTTGGGCAAAAAGGCAGAAATTCCCCTTATTTTTGGACAAAATTGCAGAAATTTCACTTATTTCAGGGCAAAAAGTAAGAAATTTGCCTTATTTTGGGGCAAAAAGCAAAAATTCCCCTAATTTTGGGGCCAAAAATTGAAATTCCTTTTATTTTGGGGTAAAATTGCAGAAATTTCAAATATTTCAGGGCAAAAAGGCAGAAATTCCACTTAATTTCGGGCAATAAGGCAGAAATTTTCTGTATTTTGGAGCAAAATCTCAGAAATTCCCCTTATATTGGTGCAAAAATTCAGAAATTCCCTTTATTTTGGTGCAATAAGGCAGAAATTCCCCGTATTTTGAAGCAAAATTGCACTAATTCCCCTAATTTTGAGGGAAAATGGAGAAATTCACATTATTTTGGGGCAAAAAGACAGAAATTCTCCTTATTACACAGCAAAAAGTCAGAAATTCCCCTTATTTGGGGGCAAAATTGCATAAATTTCCCTTATTTTGTGGCAAAATTGCAGAAATTTTTCTTATTTTGGGCAAAATTGCAGAAATTTCACTTATTTCAGGGAAAGAAGGCAGGAATTTCTCTTATTTGGGGCAAAAAGGCAGAAATTTCTTTTATTTTGGTACAAAATTGCAAAAATTTTCTTTATTTTGAGGCAAAAATGCAGAAATTCCCCATATTTTGGGGCAAAAAGGCAGATATTCCCTTTATTATGAGGTAAAAAGGTTGAAACTCCTTTTATTTTGGGGCAAAAAGACAGAAATTCCCCTTATTTTGTGGCAAAAAGGCAGAAATTTCCCTTATTTTGGAGCAAAATTGCAGAAATTTCCCTTATTTTGTGGCAAAATTGCAGAAATTTTTCTTATTTTGGGCAAAATTGCAGAAATTTCACTTATTTCAGGAAAAGAAGGCAGGAATTTCTCTTATTTTGGGGCAAAAAGGCAGAAATTTCTTATATTTTGGTACAAAATTGCAGAAATTTTCTATATTTTGGGACAAAAATGCAGAAATTCCCCTTATTTTGTGGCAAAAAGGCAGAAATTTCCCTTATTTTGGGGCAAAATTGCAGAAATTTTCTTTATTTTGTGGCAAAATTGGAGAAATTTTTCTTATTTTGGTCAAAATTGCAGAAATTTCACTCATTTCAGGGAAAGAAGGCAGGAATTTCTCTTATTTTGGGGCAAAAAGGCAGAAATTTCTTATATTTTGGTACAAAATTGCAGAAATTATCTATATTTTGGAACAAAAATGCAGAAATTCCCCTTATTTTGTGGCAAAAAGGCAGAAATTTCCCTTATTTGGGGCAAAATTGCAGAAATTTTCCTTATTTTGTGGCAAAATTGCAGAAATTTTTCTTATTTTGGGCAAAATTGCCGAAATTTCACTTATTTCAGAAAAAGAAGGCAGGAATTTCTCTTACTTTGGGGCAAAAAGGAAGAAATTTCTTATATTTTGGTACAAAATTGCAGAAATTTTCTATATTTTGGGACAAAAATGCAGAAATTCCCCTTATTTTGTGGCAAAAAGGCAGAAATTTCCCTTATTTGGGGGCAAAATTGCAGAAATTTCACTTATTTCAAGGCAAAATTCCAAAAGTCCTTTTGTTTTGGGGCAAAAAGACAGAAATTCAGTTTACTTTTGGGTTAAAAAGCAGAAATTTCACTTAATTTGATGTAAAAAGGCAGAAATTACTTATTTTGGGGCTAAAATGAAGAAATTTCCCTTTTTTGTGGCAAAAGGTATACATTCCCCTTATTTTCAGGCAAAAAAGCGGAAATTCTTCGTATTTTGAAGCAAAATTGCAGAAATTCCCCTAATTGTGAGGCAAAACGGCAGAAATTCCCTATATGTTGGGGCAAAAAGACAGAAATTCTCCTTATTTTGTGGCAAAACTCAGAAATTCCACTTATTTTGGGGCAAAATTCCAGAAATTTCCCTTATTTTAGGGCAAAAAAGCAGAAATTCCTAATATATTGTGGCAAAAATGCAGAAATTCCCCTTATTTTGAGGTAAAAAGGCTGAAATTCCTCTTATTTGGGGGCAAAAAGGAAGAATTTTTCTTTATTTTGGGGCAAAGTTGCAGAAATTTCACTTATTTCAGGGTAATAAGTCAGAAATTTTCCTTATTTTGTGGCAAAAAAAACAGAAATTTCTTTTGTTTTGGGGTAAAAAAGACAGAAATTCCACTTGTTTAGAGGCAAAAGGCAGAAGTTCCTCTTAATTTTGCGCAAAAATGAAGAAATTTTCCTTTTTTATGGCAAAAAAATATGCATTCCCCTTATTTTTGGGCAAAAAGGCAGAAATTCCCCTTATTTTGAAGCAAAATTGCAGAAATTCCCCTAATTTTGGGGTAAAAGTCAGACATTCCCTTTATTTTGGGGCAAAAATCAGAAATTCCCATTATTTTGGGGAAAAATTCCAGAAATTTCCTTTAATTTGGGGCAAAATTGCAGAAATTTACCTTATTTTGGTGCAAAATTGCAGAAATTTCTGATATTTGGGGCAAAATTGCAGAAATTTCACTTATTTTCAGGTAAAAAGGCTGAAATTTCCTTTATTTTTGGGCAAAAAGTGAGAAATTCCCCTTATTTTGGGGCAAAATTGCAGAAATATTTCTTATTTTGGGGCAAAAAGGCAGAAACTCCTTATATTTTGGGGCAAAAAGGAAGAAATTCCCCTTATTTTGGGATAAATTTGCAGAAATTTCCCTTAATTGGAAGCAAAAAAGCAGAAAATCCTTTTAATTTCGGGCAAAAAGGCAGAAATTCCCCGTATTTTGGAGTAAAATTGCAGAATTTCCCCTAATATCGGGGCAAAAATGCAGAAATTCCCTTTATTTGGGGCAAAAGCAGAAGTTCCCCTTATTTTCGGGAAAAAAGGCAGAAATTCCTTGTATTTTGAAGCAAAATTGCAGAAACTCCCCTAATTTTGGGGCAAAAAGGCAGAAATTCCCTTTATTTTGGGGCAAAAATACAGAAATTCTCCTTATTTCGCGGCAAAAAGTCAGAAATTCCCCTTATTTTGGGGCAAAATTGAAGAACTTTCCCTTATTTTGGGGCAAAATTGCAGAAATTTCCCTTATTTTGGGGCAAAATTTTAGAAATTTCGTTTATTTTGGTACATAATTGCAGAAATTTTTCTTATATTGTGGCAAAAAGGCTAAAATTTCCCATATTTTGTTGCAAAAATGCTGAAATTCCCCTTATTTTGAGGTAAAATGCTGAAATTCCCCTTATTTTGGGGCAAAAAGGCCGAAATTTCCCTCATTTTGGGGCAAAAAGGCACAAATTTTCCTTATATTCGGGCAAAATTGCAGAAATTTCATTTATTTCAGGGCAAAAAGTCAGAAATTCCATTTATTTTGGGACAAAAAACAGAAATTTCTTTTATTTTGGTACAAAGTTGAAGAAATTTTTCTTATTTTGGAACAAAAAGGCAGAAATTCATCATATTTTGGGGTAAAAGGCAGAAATTCCCCTTATTTTGAGGTAAAAAGGATTAAGTTCCTCTTATTTTAGGGCAAAAAGGCAAAAATTTCCTTTACTTTGTGGCAAAAAGGCAGAAATTCTTGTTAATTGGGGCAGAAAAGCAGAAATTTTCCTTATTTGAAGGCAATAAGGCAGTAATTCCCCATATTTTGTGGCAAAAAGGCAGAAATTCCCCTCATTTGGAGGTAAAATGCTGAAATTCCCCTTATTTTGGGCAAAAAGGCAGAAATTCCCCTTATTTTTGGACAAAATTGCAGAAATTTCACTTATTTCAGGGCAAAAAGTAAGAAATTTGCCTTATTTTGGGGCAAAAAGCAAAAATTCCCCTAATTTTGGGGCCAAAAATTGAAATTCCTTTTATTTTGGGGTAAAATTGCAGAAATTTCAAATATTTCAGGGCAAAAAGGCAGAAATTCGACTTAATTTCGGGCAATAAGGCAGAAATTTTCTGTATTTTGGAGCAAAATCTCAGAAATTCCCCTTATATTGGTGCAAAAATTCAGAAATTCCCTTTATTTTGGTGCAATAAGGCAGAAATTCCCCGTATTTTGAAGCAAAATTGCACTAATTCCCCTAATTTTGAGGGAAAATGGAGAAATTCACATTATTTTGGGGCAAAAAGACAGAAATTCTCCTTATTACACAGCAAAAAGTCAGAAATTCCCCTTATTTGGGGGCAAAATTGCATAAATTTCCCTTATTTTGTGGCAAAATTGCAGAAATTTTTCTTATTTTGGGCAAAATTGCAGAAATTTCACTTATTTCAGGGAAAGAAGGCAGGAATTTCTCTTATTTGGGGCAAAAAGGCAGAAATTTCTTTTATTTTGGTACAAAATTGCAAAAATTTTCTTTATTTTGAGGCAAAAATGCAGAAATTCCCCATATTTTGGGGCAAAAAGGCAGATATTCCCTTTATTATGAGGTAAAAAGGTTGAAACTCCTTTTATTTTGGGGCAAAAAGACAGAAATTCCCCTTATTTTGTGGCAAAAAGGCAGAAATTTCCCTTATTTTGGAGCAAAATTGCAGAAATTTCCCTTATTTTGTGGCAAAATTGCAGAAATTTTTCTTATTTTGGGCAAAATTGCAGAAATTTCACTTATTTCAGGAAAAGAAGGCAGGAATTTCTCTTATTTTGGGGCAAAAAGGCAGAAATTTCTTATATTTTGGTACAAAATTGCAGAAATTCCCCTTATTTTGTGGCAAAAAGGCAGAAATTTCCCTTATTTTGGAGCAAAATTGCAGAAATTTCCCTTATTTTGTGGCAAAATTGCAGAAATTTTTCTTATTTTGGGCAAAATTGCAGAAATTTCACTTATTTCAGGAAAAGAAGGCAGGAATTTCTCTTATTTTGTGGCAAAATTGCAGAAATTTTTCTTATTTTGGGCAAAATTGCAGAAATTTCACTTATTTCAGGAAAAGAAGGCAGGAATTTCTCTTATTTTGGGGCAAAAAGGCAGAAATTTCTTATATTTTGGTACAAAATTGCAGAAATTTTCTTTATTTTGTGGCAAAATTGGAGAAATTTTTCTTATTTTGGTCAAAATTGCAGAAATTTCACTCATTTCAGGGAAAGAAGGCAGGAATTTCTCTTATTTTGGGGCAAAAAGGCAGAAATTTCTTATATTTTGGTACAAAATTGCAGAAATTATCTATATTTTGGAACAAAAATGCAGAAATTCCCCTTATT
This sequence comes from Micromys minutus, assembly GCF_963924665.1. Lineage (NCBI taxonomy): Eukaryota > Metazoa > Chordata > Mammalia > Rodentia > Muridae > Micromys > Micromys minutus. The sequence goes on along the minus strand of NW_027667467.1, from coordinate 5,506,834 downwards.
TTGTGGCAAAAAGGCAGAAATTTCCCTTATTTGGGGCAAAATTGCAGAAATTTTCCTTATTTTGTGGCAAAATTGCAGAAATTTTTCTTATTTTGGGCAAAATTGCCGAAATTTCACTTATTTCAGAAAAAGAAGGCAGGAATTTCTCTTACTTTGGGGCAAAAAGGAAGAAATTTCTTATATTTTGGTACAAAATTGCAGAAATTTTCTATATTTTGGGACAAAAATGCAGAAATTCCCCTTATTTTGTGGCAAAAAGGCAGAAATTTCCCTTATTTGGGGGCAAAATTGCAGAAATTTCACTTATTTCAAGGCAAAATTCCAAAAGTCCTTTTGTTTTGGGGCAAAAAGACAGAAATTCAGTTTATTTTTGGGTTAAAAAGCAGAAATTTCACTTAATTTGATGTAAAAAGGCAGAAATTACTTATTTTGGGGCTAAAATGAAGAAATTTCCCTTTTTTGTGGCAAAAGGTATACATTCCCCTTATTTTCAGGCAAAAAAGCAGAAATTCTTCGTATTTTGAAGCAAAATTGCAGAAATTCCCCTAATTGTGAGGCAAAACGGCAGAAATTCCCTATATGTTGGGGCAAAAAGACAGAAATTCTCCTTATTTTGTGGCAAAACTCAGAAATTCCACTTATTTTGGGGCAAAATTCCAGAAATTTCCCTTATTTTAGGGCAAAAAAGCAGAAATTCCTAATATATTGTGGCAAAAATGCAGAAATTCCCCTTATTTTGAGGTAAAAAGGCTGAAATTCCTCTTATTTGGGGGCAAAAAGGAAGAATTTTTCTTTATTTTGGGGCAAAGTTGCAGAAATTTCACTTATTTCAGGGTAATAAGTCAGAAATTTTCCTTATTTTGTGGCAAAAAAAACAGAAATTTCTTTTGTTTTGGGGTAAAAAAGACAGAAATTCCACTTGTTTAGAGGCAAAAGGCAGAAGTTCCTCTTAATTTTGCGCAAAAATGAAGAAATTTTCCTTTTTTATGGCAAAAAAATATGCATTCCCCTTATTTTTGGGCAAAAAGGCAGAAATTCCCCTTATTTTGAAGCAAAATTGCAGAAATTCCCCTAATTTTGGGGTAAAAGTCAGACATTCCCTTTATTTTGGGGCAAAAATCAGAAATTCCCATTATTTTGGGGAAAAATTCCAGAAATTTCCTTTAATTTGGGGCAAAATTGCAGAAATTTACCTTATTTTGGTGCAAAATTGCAGAAATTTCTGATATTTGGGGCAAAATTGCAGAAATTTCACTTATTTTCAGGTAAAAAGGCTGAAATTTCCTTTATTTTTGGGCAAAAAGTGAGAAATTCCCCTTATTTTGGGGCACAATTGCAGAAATATTTCTTATTTTGGGGCAAAAAGGCAGAAACTCCTTATATTTTGGGGCAAAAAGGAAGAAATTCCCCTTATTTTGGGATAAATTTGCAGAAATTTCCCTTAATTGGAAGCAAAAAAGCAGAAAATCCTTTTAATTTCGGGCAAAAAGGCAGAAATTCCCCGTATTTTGGAGTAAAATTTCAGAATTTCCCCTAATATCGGGGCAAAAATGCAGAAATTCCCTTTATTTGGGGCAAAAGCAGAAGTTCCCCTTATTTTCGGGAAAAAAGGCAGAAATTCCTTGTATTTTGAAGCAAAATTGCAGAAACTCCCCTAATTTTGGGGCAAAAAGGCAGAAATTCCCTTTATTTTGGGGCAAAAATACAGAAATTCTCCTTATTTCGCGGCAAAAAGTCAGAAATTCCCCTTATTTTGGGGCAAAATTGAAGAACTTTCCCTTATTTTGGGGCAAAATTGCAGAAATTTCCCTTATTTTGGGGCAAAATTTTAGAAATTTCGTTTATTTTGGTACATAATTGCAGAAATTTTTCTTATATTGTGGCAAAAAGGCTAAAATTTCCCATATTTTGTTGCAAAAATGCTGAAATTCCCCTTATTTTGAGGTAAAATGCTGAAATTCCCCTTATTTTGGGGCAAAAAGGCCGAAATTTCCCTCATTTTGGGGCAAAAAGGCACAAATTTTCCTTATATTCGGGCAAAATTGCAGAAATTTCATTTATTTCAGGGCAAAAAGTCAGAAATTCCATTTATTTTGGGACAAAAAACAGAAATTTCTTTTATTTTGGTACAAAGTTGAAGAAATTTTTCTTATTTTGGAACAAAAAGGCAGAAATTCATCATATTTTGGGGTAAAAGGCAGAAATTCCCCTTATTTTGAGGTAAAAAGGATTAAGTTCCTCTTATTTTAGGGCAAAAAGGCAAAAATTTCCTTTACTTTGTGGCAAAAAGGCAGAAATTCTTGTTAATTGGGGCAGAAAAGCAGAAATTTTCCTTATTTGAAGGCAATAAGGCAGTAATTCCCCATATTTTGTGGCAAAAAGGCAGAAATTCCCCTCATTTGGAGGTAAAATGCTGAAATTCCCCTTATTTTGGGCAAAAAGGCAGAAATTCCCCTTATTTTTGGACAAAATTGCAGAAATTTCACTTATTTCAGGGCAAAAAGTAAGAAATTTGCCTTATTTTGGGGCAAAAAGCAAAAATTCCCCTAATTTTGGGGCCAAAAATTGAAATTCCTTTTATTTTGGGGTAAAATTGCAGAAATTTCAAATATTTCAGGGCAAAAAGGCAGAAATTCGACTTAATTTCGGGCAATAAGGCAGAAATTTTCTGTATTTTGGAGCAAAATCTCAGAAATTCCCCTTATATTGGTGCAAAAATTCAGAAATTCCCTTTATTTTGGTGCAATAAGGCAGAAATTCCCCGTATTTTGAAGCAAAATTGCACTAATTCCCCTAATTTTGAGGGAAAATGGAGAAATTCACATTATTTTGGGGCAAAAAGACAGAAATTCTCCTTATTACACAGCAAAAAGTCAGAAATTCCCCTTATTTGGGGGCAAAATTGCATAAATTTCCCTTATTTTGTGGCAAAATTGCAGAAATTTTTCTTATTTTGGGCAAAATTGCAGAAATTTCACTTATTTCAGGGAAAGAAGGCAGGAATTTCTCTTATTTGGGGCAAAAAGGCAGAAATTTCTTTTATTTTGGTACAAAATTGCAAAAATTTTCTTTATTTTGAGGCAAAAATGCAGAAATTCCCCATATTTTGGGGCAAAAAGGCAGATATTCCCTTTATTATGAGGTAAAAAGGTTGAAACTCCTTTTATTTTGGGGCAAAAAGACAGAAATTCCCCTTATTTTGTGGCAAAAAGGCAGAAATTTCCCTTATTTTGGAGCAAAATTGCAGAAATTTCCCTTATTTTGTGGCAAAATTGCAGAAATTTTTCTTATTTTGGGCAAAATTGCAGAAATTTCACTTATTTCAGGAAAAGAAGGCAGGAATTTCTCTTATTTTGGGGCAAAAAGGCAGAAATTTCTTATATTTTGGTACAAAATTGCAGAAATTTTCTATATTTTGGGACAAAAATGCAGAAATTCCCCTTATTTTGTGGCAAAAAGGCAGAAATTTCCCTTATTTTGGGGCAAAATTGCAGAAATTTTCTTTATTTTGTGGCAAAATTGGAGAAATTTTTCTTATTTTGGTCAAAATTGCAGAAATTTCACTCATTTCAGGGAAAGAAGGCAGGAATTTCTCTTATTTTGGGGCAAAAAGGCAGAAATTTCTTATATTTTGGTACAAAATTGCAGAAATTATCTATATTTTGGAACAAAAATGCAGAAATTCCCCTTATTTTGTGGCAAAAAGGCAGAAATTTCCCTTATTTGGGGCAAAATTGCAGAAATTTTCCTTATTTTGTGGCAAAATTGCAGAAATTTTTCTTATTTTGGGCAAAATTGCCGAAATTTCACTTATTTCAGAAAAAGAAGGCAGGAATTTCTCTTACTTTGGGGCAAAAAGGAAGAAATTTCTTATATTTTGGTACAAAATTGCAGAAATTTTCTATATTTTGGGACAAAAATGCAGAAATTCCCCTTATTTTGTGGCAAAAAGGCAGAAATTTCCCTTATTTGGGGGCAAAATTGCAGAAATTTCACTTATTTCAAGGCAAAATTCCAAAAGTCCTTTTGTTTTGGGGCAAAAAGACAGAAATTCAGTTTATTTTTGGGTTAAAAAGCAGAAATTTCACTTAATTTGATGTAAAAAGGCAGAAATTACTTATTTTGGGGCTAAAATGAAGAAATTTCCCTTTTTTGTGGCAAAAGGTATACATTCCCCTTATTTTCAGGCAAAAAAGCAGAAATTCTTCGTATTTTGAAGCAAAATTGCAGAAATTCCCCTAATTGTGAGGCAAAACGGCAGAAATTCCCTATATGTTGGGGCAAAAAGACAGAAATTCTCCTTATTTTGTGGCAAAACTCAGAAATTCCACTTATTTTGGGGCAAAATTCCAGAAATTTCCCTTATTTTAGGGCAAAAAAGCAGAAATTCCTAATATATTGTGGCAAAAATGCAGAAATTCCCCTTATTTTGAGGTAAAAAGGCTGAAATTCCTCTTATTTGGGGGCAAAAAGGAAGAATTTTTCTTTATTTTGGGGCAAAGTTGCAGAAATTTCACTTATTTCAGTGTAATAATTCAGAAATTTTCCTTATTTTGGGGCAAAAAAACCAGAAATTTCTTTTGTTTTGGGGTAAAAAAGACAGAAATCCCACTTATTTAGAGGCAAAAGGCAGAAGTTCCTCTTAATTTTGCGCAAAAATGAAGAAATTTTCCTTTTTTATGGCAAAAAAATATGCATTCCCCTTATTTTCGGGCAAAAAGGCAGAAATTCCCCTTATTTTGAAGCAAAATTGCAGAAATTCCCCTAATTTTGGGGTAAAAGTCAGACATTCCCTTTATTTTGGGGCAAAAATCAGAAATTTCCCTTATTTTGGGGAAAAATTCCAGAAATTTCCTTTAATTTGGGGCAAAATTGCAGAAATTTACCTTATTTTGGTGCAAAATTGCAGAAATTTCTGATATTTGGGGCAAAATTGCAGAAATTTCACTTATTTTCAGGTAAAAAGGCTGAAATTTCCTTTATTTTTGGGCAAAAAGTGAGAAATTCCCCTTATTTTGGGGCAAAATTGCAGAAATATTTCTTATTTTGGGGCAAAAAGGCAGAAACTCCTTATATTTTGGGGCAAAAAGGAAGAAATTCCCCTTATTTTGGAATAAATTTGCAGAAATTTCCCTTATTTGGAAGCAAAAAGGCAGAAAATCCTTTTAATTTCGGGCAAAAAGGCAGGAATACCCGTATTTTGGAGCAAAATTGCAGAATTTCCCCTAATATCGGGGCAAAAATGCAGAAATTCCCTTTATTTGGGGCAAAAGCAGAAGTTCCCCTTATTTTCGGGAAAAAAGGCAGAAATTCCTTGTATTTTGAAGCAAAATTGCAGAAACTCCCCTAATTTTGGGGCAAAAAGGCAGAAATTTCCTTTATTTTGGGGCAAAAATACAGAAATTCTCCTTATTTCGCGGCAAAAAGTCAGAAATTCCCCTTATTTTGGGGCAAAATTGAAGAACTTTCTCTTATTTTGGGGGAAAATTGCAGAAATTTCCCTTATTTTGGGGCAAAATTTTAGAAATTTCTTTTATTTTGGTACATAATTGCAGAAATTTTTCTTATATTGTGGCAAAAAGGCTAAAATTCCCCATGTTTTGGTGCAAAAATGCTGAAATTCCCCTTATTTTGAGGTAAAATGCTGAAATTCCCCTTATTTTGGGGCAAAAAGGCCGAAATTTCCCTCATTTTGGGGCAAAAAGGCACAAATTTTCCTTATATTCGGGCAAAATTGCAGAAATTTCATTTATTTCAGGGCAAAAAGTCAGAAATTCCATTTATTTTGGGACAAAAAACAGAAATTTCTTTTATTTTGGTACAAAGTTGAAGAAATTTTTCTTATTTTGGAACAAAAAGGCAGAAATTCATCATATTTTGTGGTAAAAGGCAGAAATTCCCCTTATTTTGAGGTAAAAAGGATTAAATTCCTCTTATTTTAGGGCAAAAAGGCAAAAATTTTTTTTACTTTGTGGCAAAAAGGCAGAAATTCTTGTTAATTGGGGCAGAAAAGCAGAAATTTTCCTTATTTGAAGGCAATAAGGCAGTAATTCCCCATATTTTGTGGCAAAAAGGCAGAAATTCCCCTCATTTGGAGGTAAAATGCTGAAATTCCCCTTATTTTGGGCAAAAAGGCAGAAATTCCCCTTATTTTTGGACAAAATTGCAGAAATTTCACTTATTTCAGGGCAAAAAGTAAGAAATTTGCCTTATTTTGGGGCAAAAAGCAAAAATTCCCCTAATTTTGGGGCCAAAAATTGAAATTCCTTTTATTTTGGGGTAAAATTGCAGAAATTTCAAATATTTCAGGGCAAAAAGGCAGAAATTCGACTTAATTTCGGGCAATAAGGCAGAAATTTTCTGTATTTTGGAGCAAAATCTCAGAAATTCCCCTTATATTGGTGCAAAAATTCAGAAATTCCCTTTATTTTGGTGCAATAAGGCGGAAATTCCCCATATTTTGAAGCAAAATTGCACTAATTCCCCTAATTTTGAGGGAAAATGCAGAAATTCACATTATTTTGGGGCAAAAAGACAGAAATTCTCCTTATTACACAGCAAAAAGTCAGAAATTCCCCTTATTTGGGGGCAAAATTGCATAAATTTCCCTTATTTTGTGGCAAAATTGCAGAAATTTTTCTTATTTTGGGCAAAATTGCAGAAATTTCACTTATTTCAGGGAAAGAAGGCAGGAATTTCTCTTATTTGGGGCAAAAAGGCAGAAATTTCTTTTATTTTGGTACAAAATTGCAAAAATTTTCTTTATTTTGAGGCAAAAATGCAGAAATTCCCCATATTTTGGGGCAAAAAGGCAGATATTCCCTTTATTATGAGGTAAAAAGGTTGAAACTCCTTTTATTTTGGGGCAAAAAGACAGAAATTCCCCTTATTTTGTGGCAAAAAGGCAGAAATTTCCCTTATTTTGGAGCAAAATTGCAGAAATTTCCCTTATTTTGTGGCAAAATTGCAGAAATTTTTCTTATTTTGGGCAAAATTGCAGAAATTTCACTTATTTCAGGAAAAGAAGGCAGGAATTTCTCTTATTTTGGGGCAAAAAGGCAGAAATTTCTTATATTTTGGTACAAAATTGCAGAAATTTTCTATATTTTGGGACAAAAATGCAGAAATTCCCCTTATTTTGTGGCAAAAAGGCAGAAATTTCCCTTATTTTGGGGCAAAATTGCAGAAATTTTCTTTATTTTGTGGCAAAATTGGAGAAATTTTTCTTATTTTGGTCAAAATTGCAGAAATTTCACTCATTTCAGGGAAAGAAGGCAGGAATTTCTCTTATTTTGGGGCAAAAAGGCAGAAATTTCTTATATTTTGGTACAAAATTGCAGAAATTATCTATATTTTGGAACAAAAATGCAGAAATTCCCCTTATTTTGTGGCAAAAAGGCAGAAATTTCCCTTATTTGGGGCAAAATTGCAGAAATTTTCCTTATTTTGTGGCAAAATTGCAGAAATTTTTCTTATTTTGGGCAAAATTGCCGAAATTTCACTTATTTCAGAAAAAGAAGGCAGGAATTTCTCTTACTTTGGGGCAAAAAGGAAGAAATTTCTTATATTTTGGTACAAAATTGCAGAAATTTTCTATATTTTGGGACAAAAATGCAGAAATTCCCCTTATTTTGTGGCAAAAAGGCAGAAATTTCCCTTATTTGGGGGCAAAATTGCAGAAATTTCACTTATTTCAAGGCAAAATTCCAAAAGTCCTTTTGTTTTGGGGCAAAAAGACAGAAATTCAGTTTATTTTTGGGTTAAAAAGCAGAAATTTCACTTAATTTGATGTAAAAAGGCAGAAATTACTTATTTTGGGGCTAAAATGAAGAAATTTCCCTTTTTTGTGGCAAAAGGTATACATTCCCCTTATTTTCAGGCAAAAAAGCAGAAATTCTTCGTATTTTGAAGCAAAATTGCAGAAATTCCCCTAATTGTGAGGCAAAACGGCAGAAATTCCCTATATGTTGGGGCAAAAAGACAGAAATTCTCCTTATTTTGTGGCAAAACTCAGAAATTCCACTTATTTTGGGGCAAAATTCCAGAAATTTCCCTTATTTTAGGGCAAAAAAGCAGAAATTCCTAATATATTGTGGCAAAAATGCAGAAATTCCCCTTATTTTGAGGTAAAAAGGCTGAAATTCCTCTTATTTGGGGGCAAAAAGGAAGAATTTTTCTTTATTTTGGGGCAAAGTTGCAGAAATTTCACTTATTTCAGTGTAATAATTCAGAAATTTTCCTTATTTTGGGGCAAAAAAACCAGAAATTTCTTTTGTTTTGGGGTAAAAAAGACAGAAATCCCACTTATTTAGAGGCAAAAGGCAGAAGTTCCTCTTAATTTTGCGCAAAAATGAAGAAATTTTCCTTTTTTATGGCAAAAAAATATGCATTCCCCTTATTTTCGGGCAAAAAGGCAGAAATTCCCCTTATTTTGAAGCAAAATTGCAGAAATTCCCCTAATTTTGGGGTAAAAGTCAGACATTCCCTTTATTTTGGGGCAAAAATCAGAAATTTCCCTTATTTTGGGGAAAAATTCCAGAAATTTCCTTTAATTTGGGGCAAAATTGCAGAAATTTACCTTATTTTGGTGCAAAATTGCAGAAATTTCTGATATTTGGGGCAAAATTGCAGAAATTTCACTTATTTTCAGGTAAAAAGGCTGAAATTTCCTTTATTTTTGGGCAAAAAGTGAGAAATTCCCCTTATTTTGGGGCAAAATTGCAGAAATATTTCTTATTTTGGGGCAAAAAGGCAGAAACTCCTTATATTTTGGGGCAAAAAGGAAGAAATTCCCCTTATTTTGGAATAAATTTGCAGAAATTTCCCTTATTTGGAAGCAAAAAGGCAGAAAATCCTTTTAATTTCGGGCAAAAAGGCAGGAATACCCGTATTTTGGAGCAAAATTGCAGAATTTCCCCTAATATCGGGGCAAAAATGCAGAAATTCCCTTTATTTGGGGCAAAAGCAGAAGTTCCCCTTATTTTCGGGAAAAAAGGCAGAAATTCCTTGTATTTTGAAGCAAAATTGCAGAAACTCCCCTAATTTTGGGGCAAAAAGGCAGAAATTTCCTTTATTTTGGGGCAAAAATACAGAAATTCTCCTTATTTCGCGGCAAAAAGTCAGAAATTCCCCTTATTTTGGGGCAAAATTGAAGAACTTTCTCTTATTTTGGGGGAAAATTGCAGAAATTTCCCTTATTTTGGGGCAAAATTTTAGAAATTTCTTTTATTTTGGTACATAATTGCAGAAATTTTTCTTATATTGTGGCAAAAAGGCTAAAATTCCCCATGTTTTGGTGCAAAAATGCTGAAATTCCCCTTATTTTGAGGTAAAATGCTGAAATTCCCCTTATTTTGGGGCAAAAAGGCCGAAATTTCCCTCATTTTGGGGCAAAAAGGCACAAATTTTCCTTATATTCGGGCAAAATTGCAGAAATTTCATTTATTTCAGGGCAAAAAGTCAGAAATTCCATTTATTTTGGGACAAAAAACAGAAATTTCTTTTATTTTGGTACAAAGTTGAAGAAATTTTTCTTATTTTGGAACAAAAAGGCAGAAATTCATCATATTTTGTGGTAAAAGGCAGAAATTCCCCTTATTTTGAGGTAAAAAGGATTAAATTCCTCTTATTTTAGGGCAAAAAGGCAAAAATTTTTTTTACTTTGTGGCAAAAAGGCAGAAATTCTTGTTAATTGGGGCAGAAAAGCAGAAATTTTCCTTATTTGAAGGCAATAAGGCAGTAATTCCCCATATTTTGTGGCAAAAAGGCAGAAATTCCCCTCATTTGGAGGTAAAATGCTGAAATTCCCCTTATTTTGGGCAAAAAGGCAGAAATTCCCCTTATTTTTGGACAAAATTGCAGAAATTTCACTTATTTCAGGGCAAAAAGTAAGAAATTTGCCTTATTTTGGGGCAAAAAGCAAAAATTCCCCTAATTTTGGGGCCAAAAATTGAAATTCCTTTTATTTTGGGGTAAAATTGCAGAAATTTCAAATATTTCAGGGCAAAAAGGCAGAAATTCGACTTAATTTCGGGCAATAAGGCAGAAATTTTCTGTATTTTGGAGCAAAATCTCAGAAATTCCCCTTATATTGGTGCAAAAATTCAGAAATTCCCTTTATTTTGGTGCAATAAGGCGGAAATTCCCCATATTTTGAAGCAAAATTGCACTAATTCCCCTAATTTTGAGGGAAAATGCAGAAATTCACATTATTTTGGGGCAAAAAGACAGAAATTCTCCTTATTACACAGCAAAAAGTCAGAAATTCCCCTTATTTGGGGGCAAAATTGCATAAATTTCCCTTATTTTGTGGCAAAATTGCAGAAATTTTTCTTATTTTGGGCAAAATTGCAGAAATTTCACTTATTTCAGGGAAAGAAGGCAGGAATTTCTCTTATTTGGGGCAAAAAGGCAGAAATTTCTTTTATTTTGGTACAAAATTGCAAAAATTTTCTTTATTTTGAGGCAAAAATGCAGAAATTCCCCATATTTTGGGGCAAAAAGGCAGATATTCCCTTTATTATGAGGTAAAAAGGTTGAAACTCCTTTTATTTTGGGGCAAAAAGACAGAAATTCCCCTTATTTTGTGGCAAAAAGGCAGAAATTTCCCTTATTTTGGAGCAAAATTGCAGAAATTTCCCTTATTTTGTGGCAAAATTGCAGAAATTTTTCTTATTTTGGGCAAAATTGCAGAAATTTCACTTATTTCAGGAAAAGAAGGCAGGAATTTCTCTTATTTTGGGGCAAAAAGGCAGAAATTTCTTATATTTTGGTACAAAATTGCAGAAATTTTCTATATTTTGGGACAAAAATGCAGAAATTCCCCTTATTTTGTGGCAAAAAGGCAGAAATTTCCCTTATTTTGGGGCAAAATTGCAGAAATTTTCTTTATTTTGTGGCAAAATTGGAGAAATTTTTCTTATTTTGGTCAAAATTGCAGAAATTTCACTCATTTCAGGGAAAGAAGGCAGGAATTTCTCTTATTTTGGGGCAAAAAGGCAGAAATTTCTTATATTTTGGTACAAAATTGCAGAAATTATCTATATTTTGGAACAAAAATGCAGAAATTCCCCTTATTTTGTGGCAAAAAGGCAGAAATTTCCCTTATTTGGGGCAAAATTGCAGAAATTTTCCTTATTTTGTGGCAAAATTGCAGAAATTTTTCTTATTTTGGGCAAAATTGCCGAAATTTCACTTATTTCAGAAAAAGAAGGCAGGAATTTCTCTTACTTTGGGGCAAAAAGGAAGAAATTTCTTATATTTTGGTACAAAATTGCAGAAATTTTCTATATTTTGGGACAAAAATGCAGAAATTCCCCTTATTTTGTGGCAAAAAGGCAGAAATTTCCCTTATTTGGGGGCAAAATTGCAGAAATTTCACTTATTTCAAGGCAAAATTCCAAAAGTCCTTTTGTTTTGGGGCAAAAAGACAGAAATTCAGTTTATTTTTGGGTTAAAAAGCAGAAATTTCACTTAATTTGATGTAAAAAGGCAGAAATTACTTATTTTGGGGCTAAAATGAAGAAATTTCCCTTTTTTGTGGCAAAAGGTATACATTCCCCTTATTTTCAGGCAAAAAAGCAGAAATTCTTCGTATTTTGAAGCAAAATTGCAGAAATTCCCCTAATTGTGAGGCAAAACGGCAGAAATTCCCTATATGTTGGGGCAAAAAGACAGAAATTCTCCTTATTTTGTGGCAAAACTCAGAAATTCCACTTATTTTGGGGCAAAATTCCAGAAATTTCCCTTATTTTAGGGCAAAAAAGCAGAAATTCCTAATATATTGTGGCAAAAATGCAGAAATTCCCCTTATTTTGAGGTAAAAAGGCTGAAATTCCTCTTATTTGGGGGCAAAAAGGAAGAATTTTTCTTTATTTTGGGGCAAAGTTGCAGAAATTTCACTTATTTCAGGGTAATAATTCAGAAATTTTCCTTATTTTGGGGCAAAAAAACCAGAAATTTCTTTTGTTTTGGGGTAAAAAAGACAGAAATCCCACTTATTTAGAGGCAAAAGGCAGAAGTTCCTCTTAATTTTGCGCAAAAATGAAGAAATTTTCCTTTTTTATGGCAAAAAAATATGCATTCCCCTTATTTTCGGGCAAAAAGGCAGAAATTCCCCTTATTTTGAAGCAAAATTGCAGAAATTCCCCTAATTTTGGGGTAAAAGTCAGACATTCCCTTTATTTTGGGGCAAAAATCAGAAATTTCCCTTATTTTGGGGAAAAATTCCAGAAATTTCCTTTAATTTGGGGCAAAATTGCAGAAATTTACCTTATTTTGGTGCAAAATTGCAGAAATTTCTGATATTTGGGGCAAAATTGCAGAAATTTCACTTATTTTCAGGTAAAAAGGCTGAAATTTCCTTTATTTTTGGGCAAAAAGTGAGAAATTCCCCTTATTTTGGGGCAAAATTGCAGAAATATTTCTTATTTTGGGGCAAAAAGGCAGAAACTCCTTATATTTTGGGGCAAAAAGGAAGAAATTCCCCTTATTTTGGAATAAATTTGCAGAAATTTCCCTTATTTGGAAGCAAAAAGGCAGAAAATCCTTTTAATTTCGGGCAAAAAGGCAGGAATACCCGTATTTTGGAGCAAAATTGCAGAATTTCCCCTAATATCGGGGCAAAAATGCAGAAATTCCCTTTATTTGGGGCAAAAGCAGAAGTTCCCCTTATTTTCGGGAAAAAAGGCAGAAATTCCTTGTATTTTGAAGCAAAATTGCAGAAACTCCCCTAATTTTGGGGCAAAAAGGCAGAAATTTCCTTTATTTTGGGGCAAAAATACAGAAATTCTCCTTATTTCGCGGCAAAAAGTCAGAAATTCCCCTTATTTTGGGGCAAAATTGAAGAACTTTCTCTTATTTTGGGGGAAAATTGCAGAAATTTCCCTTATTTTGGGGCAAAATTTTAGAAATTTCTTTTATTTTGGTACATAATTGCAGAAATTTTTCTTATATTGTGGCAAAAAGGCTAAAATTCCCCATATTTTGGTGCAAAAATGCTGAAATTCCCCTTATTTTGAGGTAAAATGCTGAAATTCCCCTTATTTTGGGGCAAAAAGGCCGAAATTTCCCTCATTTTGGGGCAAAAAGGCACAAATTTTCCTTATATTCGGGCAAAATTGCAGAAATTTCATTTATTTCAGGGCAAAAAGTCAGAAATTCCATTTATTTTGGGACAAAAAACAGAAATTTCTTTTATTTTGGTACAAAGTTGAAGAAATTTTTCTTATTTTGGAACAAAAAGGCAGAAATTCATCATATTTTGTGGTAAAAGGCAGAAATTCCCCTTATTTTGAGGTAAAAAGGATTAAATTCCTCTTATTTTAGGGCAAAAAGGCAAAAATTTTTTTTACTTTGTGGCAAAAAGGCAGAAATTCTTGTTAATTGGGGCAGAAAAGCAGAAATTTTCCTTATTTGAAGGCAATAAGGCAGTAATTCCCCATATTTTGTGGCAAAAAGGCAGAAATTCCCCTCATTTGGAGGTAAAATGCTGAAATTCCCCTTATTTTGGGCAAAAAGGCAGAAATTCCCCTTATTTTTGGACAAAATTGCAGAAATTTCACTTATTTCAGGGCAAAAAGTAAGAAATTTGCCTTATTTTGGGGCAAAAAGCAAAAATTCCCCTAATTTTGGGGCCAAAAATTGAAATTCCTTTTATTTTGGGGTAAAATTGCAGAAATTTCAAATATTTCAGGGCAAAAAGGCAGAAATTCGACTTAATTTCGGGCAATAAGGCAGAAATTTTCTGTATTTTGGAGCAAAATCTCAGAAATTCCCCTTATATTGGTGCAAAAATTCAGAAATTCCCTTTATTTTGGTGCAATAAGGCGGAAATTCCCCATATTTTGAAGCAAAATTGCACTAATTCCCCTAATTTTGAGGGAAAATGCAGAAATTCACATTATTTTGGGGCAAAAAGACAGAAATTCTCCTTATTACACAGCAAAAAGTCAGAAATTCCCCTTATTTGGGGGCAAAATTGCATAAATTTCCCTTATTTTGTGGCAAAATTGCAGAAATTTTTCTTATTTTGGGCAAAATTGCAGAAATTTCACTTATTTCAGGGAAAGAAGGCAGGAATTTCTCTTATTTGGGGCAAAAAGGCAGAAATTTCTTTTATTTTGGTACAAAATTGCAAAAATTTTCTTTATTTTGAGGCAAAAATGCAGAAATTCCCCATATTTTGGGGCAAAAAGGAAGATATTCCCTTTATTATGAGGTAAAAAGGTTGAAACTCCTTTTATTTTGGGGCAAAAAGACAGAAATTCCCCTTATTTTGTGGCAAAAAGGCAGAAATTTCCCTTATTTTGGAGCAAAATTGCAGAAATTTCCCTTATTTTGTGGCAAAATTGCAGAAATTTTTCTTATTTTGGGCAAAATTGCAGAAATTTCACTTATTTCAGGAAAAGAAGGCAGGAATTTCTCTTATTTTGGGGCAAAAAGGCAGAAATTTCTTATATTTTGGTACAAAATTGCAGAAATTTTCTATATTTTGGGACAAAAATGCAGAAATTCCCCTTATTTTGTGGCAAAAAGGCAGAAATTTCCCTTATTTTGGGGCAAAATTGCAGAAATTTTCTTTATTTTGTGGCAAAATTGGAGAAATTTTTCTTATTTTGGTCAAAATTGCAGAAATTTCACTCATTTCAGGGAAAGAAGGCAGGAATTTCTCTTATTTTGGGGCAAAAAGGCAGAAATTTCTTATATTTTGGTACAAAATTGCAGAAATTATCTATATTTTGGAACAAAAATGCAGAAATTCCCCTTATTTTGTGGCAAAAAGGCAGAAATTTCCCTTATTTGGGGCAAAATTGCAGAAATTTTCCTTATTTTGTGGCAAAATTGCAGAAATTTTTCTTATTTTGGGCAAAATTGCCGAAATTTCACTTATTTCAGAAAAAGAAGGCAGGAATTTCTCTTACTTTGGGGCAAAAAGGAAGAAATTTCTTATATTTTGGTACAAAATTGCAGAAATTTTCTATATTTTGGGACAAAAATGCAGAAATTCCCCTTATTTTGTGGCAAAAAGGCAGAAATTTCCCTTATTTGGGGGCAAAATTGCAGAAATTTCACTTATTTCAAGGCAAAATTCCAAAAGTCCTTTTGTTTTGGGGCAAAAAGACAGAAATTCAGTTTATTTTTGGGTTAAAAAGCAGAAATTTCACTTAATTTGATGTAAAAAGGCAGAAATTACTTATTTTGGGGCTAAAATGAAGAAATTTCCCTTTTTTGTGGCAAAAGGTATACATTCCCCTTATTTTCAGGCAAAAAAGCAGAAATTCTTCGTATTTTGAAGCAAAATTGCAGAAATTCCCCTAATTGTGAGGCAAAACGGCAGAAATTCCCTATATGTTGGGGCAAAAAGACAGAAATTCTCCTTATTTTGTGGCAAAACTCAGAAATTCCACTTATTTTGGGGCAAAATTCCAGAAATTTCCCTTATTTTAGGGCAAAAAAGCAGAAATTCCTAATATATTGTGGCAAAAATGCAGAAATTCCCCTTATTTTGAGGTAAAAAGGCTGAAATTCCTCTTATTTGGGGGCAAAAAGGAAGAATTTTTCTTTATTTTGGGGCAAAGTTGCAGAAATTTCACTTATTTCAGGGTAATAATTCAGAAATTTTCCTTATTTTGGGGCAAAAAAACCAGAAATTTCTTTTGTTTTGGGGTAAAAAAGACAGAAATCCCACTTATTTAGAGGCAAAAGGCAGAAGTTCCTCTTAATTTTGCGCAAAAATGAAGAAATTTTCCTTTTTTATGGCAAAAAAATATGCATTCCCCTTATTTTCGGGCAAAAAGGCAGAAATTCCCCTTATTTTGAAGCAAAATTGCAGAAATTCCCCTAATTTTGGGGTAAAAGTCAGACATTCCCTTTATTTTGGGGCAAAAATCAGAAATTTCCCTTATTTTGGGGAAAAATTCCAGAAATTTCCTTTAATTTGGGGCAAAATTGCAGAAATTTACCTTATTTTGGTGCAAAATTGCAGAAATTTCTGATATTTGGGGCAAAATTGCAGAAATTTCACTTATTTTCAGGTAAAAAGGCTGAAATTTCCTTTATTTTTGGGCAAAAAGTGAGAAATTCCCCTTATTTTGGGGCAAAATTGCAGAAATATTTCTTATTTTGGGGCAAAAAGGCAGAAACTCCTTATATTTTGGGGCAAAAAGGAAGAAATTCCCCTTATTTTGGAATAAATTTGCAGAAATTTCCCTTATTTGGAAGCAAAAAGGCAGAAAATCCTTTTAATTTCGGGCAAAAAGGCAGGAATACCCGTATTTTGGAGCAAAATTGCAGAATTTCCCCTAATATCGGGGCAAAAATGCAGAAATTCCCTTTATTTGGGGCAAAAGCAGAAGTTCCCCTTATTTTCGGGAAAAAAGGCAGAAATTCCTTGTATTTTGAAGCAAAATTGCAGAAACTCCCCTAATTTTGGGGCAAAAAGGCAGAAATTTCCTTTATTTTGGGGCAAAAATACAGAAATTCTCCTTATTTCGCGGCAAAAAGTCAGAAATTCCCCTTATTTTGGGGCAAAATTGAAGAACTTTCTCTTATTTTGGGGGAAAATTGCAGAAATTTCCCTTATTTTGGGGCAAAATTTTAGAAATTTCTTTTATTTTGGTACATAATTGCAGAAATTTTTCTTATATTGTGGCAAAAAGGCTAAAATTCCCCATATTTTGGTGCAAAAATGCTGAAATTCCCCTTATTTTGAGGTAAAATGCTGAAATTCCCCTTATTTTGGGGCAAAAAGGCCGAAATTTCCCTCATTTTGGGGCAAAAAGGCACAAATTTTCCTTATATTCGGGCAAAATTGCAGAAATTTCATTTATTTCAGGGCAAAAAGTCAGAAATTCCATTTATTTTGGGACAAAAAACAGAAATTTCTTTTATTTTGGTACAAAGTTGAAGAAATTTTTCTTATTTTGGAACAAAAAGGCAGAAATTCATCATATTTTGTGGTAAAAGGCAGAAATTCCCCTTATTTTGAGGTAAAAAGGATTAAATTCCTCTTATTTTAGGGCAAAAAGGCAAAAATTTTTTTTACTTTGTGGCAAAAAGGCAGAAATTCTTGTTAATTGGGGCAGAAAAGCAGAAATTTTCCTTATTTGAAGGCAATAAGGCAGTAATTCCCCATATTTTGTGGCAAAAAGGCAGAAATTCCCCTCATTTGGAGGTAAAATGCTGAAATTCCCCTTATTTTGGGCAAAAAGGCAGAAATTCCCCTTATTTTTGGACAAAATTGCAGAAATTTCACTTATTTCAGGGCAAAAAGTAAGAAATTTGCCTTATTTTGGGGCAAAAAGCAAAAATTCCCCTAATTTTGGGGCCAAAAATTGAAATTCCTTTTATTTTGGGGTAAAATTGCAGAAATTTCAAATATTTCAGGGCAAAAAGGCAGAAATTCGACTTAATTTCGGGCAATAAGGCAGAAATTTTCTGTATTTTGGAGCAAAATCTCAGAAATTCCCCTTATATTGGTGCAAAAATTCAGAAATTCCCTTTATTTTGGTGCAATAAGGCGGAAATTCCCCATATTTTGAAGCAAAATTGCACTAATTCCCCTAATTTTGAGGGAAAATGCAGAAATTCACATTATTTTGGGGCAAAAAGACAGAAATTCTCCTTATTACACAGCAAAAAGTCAGAAATTCCCCTTATTTGGGGGCAAAATTGCATAAATTTCCCTTATTTTGTGGCAAAATTGCAGAAATTTTTCTTATTTTGGGCAAAATTGCAGAAATTTCACTTATTTCAGGGAAAGAAGGCAGGAATTTCTCTTATTTGGGGCAAAAAGGCAGAAATTTCTTTTATTTTGGTACAAAATTGCAAAAATTTTCTTTATTTTGAGGCAAAAATGCAGAAATTCCCCATATTTTGGGGCAAAAAGGCAGATATTCCCTTTATTATGAGGTAAAAAGGTTGAAACTCCTTTTATTTTGGGGCAAAAAGACAGAAATTCCCCTTATTTTGTGGCAAAAAAGGCAGAAATTTCCCTTATTTTGGAGCAAAATTGCAGAAATTTCCCTTATTTTGTGGCAAAATTGCAGAAATTTTTCTTATTTTGGGCAAAATTGCAGAAATTTCACTTATTTCAGGAAAAGAAGGCAGGAATTTCTCTTATTTTGGGGCAAAAAGGCAGAAATTTCTTATATTTTGGTACAAAATTGCAGAAATTTTCTATATTTTGGGACAAAAATGCAGAAATTCCCCTTATTTTGTGGCAAAAAGGCAGAAATTTCCCTTATTTTGGGGCAAAATTGCAGAAATTTTCTTTATTTTGTGGCAAAATTGGAGAAATTTTTCTTATTTTGGTCAAAATTGCAGAAATTTCACTCATTTCAGGGAAAGAAGGCAGGAATTTCTCTTATTTTGGGGCAAAAAGGCAGAAATTTCTTATATTTTGGTACAAAATTGCAGAAATTATCTATATTTTGGAACAAAAATGCAGAAATTCCCCTTATTTTGTGGCAAAAAGGCAGAAATTTCCCTTATTTGGGGCAAAATTGCAGAAATTTTCCTTATTTTGTGGCAAAATTGCAGAAATTTTTCTTATTTTGGGCAAAATTGCCGAAATTTCACTTATTTCAGAAAAAGAAGGCAGGAATTTCTCTTACTTTGGGGCAAAAAGGAAGAAATTTCTTATATTTTGGTACAAAATTGCAGAAATTTTCTATATTTTGGGACAAAAATGCAGAAATTCCCCTTATTTTGTGGCAAAAAGGCAGAAATTTCCCTTATTTGGGGGCAAAATTGCAGAAATTTCACTTATTTCAAGGCAAAATTCCAAAAGTCCTTTTGTTTTGGGGCAAAAAGACAGAAATTCAGTTTATTTTTGGGTTAAAAAGCAGAAATTTCACTTAATTTGATGTAAAAAGGCAGAAATTACTTATTTTGGGGCTAAAATGAAGAAATTTCCCTTTTTTGTGGCAAAAGGTATACATTCCCCTTATTTTCAGGCAAAAAAGCAGAAATTCTTCGTATTTTGAAGCAAAATTGCAGAAATTCCCCTAATTGTGAGGCAAAACGGCAGAAATTCCCTATATGTTGGGGCAAAAAGACAGAAATTCTCCTTATTTTGTGGCAAAACTCAGAAATTCCACTTATTTTGGGGCAAAATTCCAGAAATTTCCCTTATTTTAGGGCAAAAAAGCAGAAATTCCTAATATATTGTGGCAAAAATGCAGAAATTCCCCTTATTTTGAGGTAAAAAGGCTGAAATTCCTCTTATTTGGGGGCAAAAAGGAAGAATTTTTCTTTATTTTGGGGCAAAGTTGCAGAAATTTCACTTATTTCAGGGTAATAATTCAGAAATTTTCCTTATTTTGGGGCAAAAAAACCAGAAATTTCTTTTGTTTTGGGGTAAAAAAGACAGAAATCCCACTTATTTAGAGGCAAAAGGCAGAAGTTCCTCTTAATTTTGCGCAAAAATGAAGAAATTTTCCTTTTTTATGGCAAAAAAATATGCATTCCCCTTATTTTCGGGCAAAAAGGCAGAAATTCCCCTTATTTTGAAGCAAAATTGCAGAAATTCCCCTAATTTTGGGGTAAAAGTCAGACATTCCCTTTATTTTGGGGCAAAAATCAGAAATTTCCCTTATTTTGGGGAAAAATTAAAGAAATTTCCTTTAATTTGGGGCAAAATTGCAGAAATTTACCTTATTTTGGTGCAAAATTGCAGAAATTTCTGATATTTGGGGCAAAATTGCAGAAATTTCACTTATTTTCAGGTAAAAAGGCTGAAATTTCCTTTATTTTTGGGCAAAAAGTGAGAAATTCCCCTTATTTTGGGACAAAATTGCAGAAATATTTCTTATTTTGGGGCAAAAAGGCAGAAACTCCTTATATTTTGGGGCAAAAAGGAAGAAATTCCCCTTATTTTGGAATAAATTTGCAGAAATTTCCCTTATTTGGAAGCAAAAAGGCAGAAAATCCTTTTAATTTCGGGCAAAAAGGCAGGAATACCCGTATTTTGGAGCAAAATTGCAGAATTTCCCCTAATATCGGGGCAAAAATGCAGAAATTCCCTTTATTTGGGGCAAAAGCAGAAGTTCCCCTTATTTTCGGGAAAAAAGGCAGAAATTCCTTGTATTTTGAAGCAAAATTGCAGAAACTCCCCTAATTTTGGGGCAAAAAGGCAGAAATTTCCTTTATTTTGGGGCAAAAATACAGAAATTCTCCTTATTTCGCGGCAAAAAGTCAGAAATTCCCCTTATTTTGGGGCAAAATTGAAGAACTTTCTCTTATTTTGGGGGAAAATTGCAGAAATTTCCCTTATTTTGGGGCAAAATTTTAGAAATTTCTTTTATTTTGGTACATAATTGCAGAAATTTTTCTTATATTGTGGCAAAAAGGCTAAAATTCCCCATATTTTGGTGCAAAAATGCTGAAATTCCCCTTATTTTGAGGTAAAATGCTGAAATTCCCCTTATTTTGGGGCAAAAAGGCCGAAATTTCCCTCATTTTGGGGCAAAAAGGCACAAATTTTCCTTATATTCGGGCAAAATTGCAGAAATTTCATTTATTTCAGGGCAAAAAGTCAGAAATTCCATTTATTTTGGGACAAAAAACAGAAATTTCTTTTATTTTGGTACAAAGTTGAAGAAATTTTTCTTATTTTGGAACAAAAAGGCAGAAATTCATCATATTTTGTGGTAAAAGGCAGAAATTCCCCTTATTTTGAGGTAAAAAGGATTAAATTCCTCTTATTTTAGGGCAAAAAGGCAAAAATTTTTTTTACTTTGTGGCAAAAAGGCAGAAATTCTTGTTAATTGGGGCAGAAAAGCAGAAATTTTCCTTATTTGAAGGCAATAAGGCAGTAATTCCCCATATTTTGTGGCAAAAAGGCAGAAATTCCCCTCATTTGGAGGTAAAATGCTGAAATTCCCCTTATTTTGGGCAAAAAGGCAGAAATTCCCCTTATTTTTGGACAAAATTGCAGAAATTTCACTTATTTCAGGGCAAAAAGTAAGAAATTTGCCTTATTTTGGGGCAAAAAGCAAAAATTCCCCTAATTTTGGGGCCAAAAATTGAAATTCCTTTTATTTTGGGGTAAAATTGCAGAAATTTCAAATATTTCAGGGCAAAAAGGCAGAAATTCGACTTAATTTCGGGCAATAAGGCAGAAATTTTCTGTATTTTGGAGCAAAATCTCAGAAATTCCCCTTATATTGGTGCAAAAATTCAGAAATTCCCTTTATTTTGGTGCAATAAGGCGGAAATTCCCCATATTTTGAAGCAAAATTGCACTAATTCCCCTAATTTTGAGGGAAAATGCAGAAATTCACATTATTTTGGGGCAAAAAGACAGAAATTCTCCTTATTACACAGCAAAAAGTCAGAAATTCCCCTTATTTGGGGGCAAAATTGCATAAATTTCCCTTATTTTGTGGCAAAATTGCAGAAATTTTTCTTATTTTGGGAAAAAATTGCAGAAATTTCACTTATTTCAGGGAAAGAAGGCAGGAATTTCGCTTATTTGGGGCAAAAAGGCAGAAATTTCTTTTATTTTGGTACAAAATTGCAAAAATTTTCTTTATTTTGAGGCAAAAATGCAGAAATTCCCCATATTTTGGGGCAAAAAGGCAGATATTCCCTTTATTATGAGGTAAAAAGGATGAAATTCCTTTTATTTTGGGGCAAAAATACAGAAATACCCTTATTTTGTGGCAAAAAAGCAGAAATTTCCCTTATTTTCGGCAAAATAGCAGAAATTTCCCTTATTTTGGGGCAAAATTTTAGAAATTTCTTTTATTTTGGTACAGAATTGCAGAAATTTTTCTTCGTTTGTGGCAAAAAGGCAGAAATTCCCCATATTTTGGTGCAAAAAGTCTGAAATTCCCCTTATTTTGAGGTAAAATGCTGAAATTCCCCATATTTTGGGGCAAAAAGGCAGAAATTCCCTACATTTTGGGGCAAAAAGGCACAAATTTACCTTATTTTCGGGCAAAATTGCAGAAATTTCATTTATTTCAGGGCAAAGAGTCAGAAATTCCTTTTATTTTGGGTCAAAAAGCAGAAATTTCTTTTATTTTGGTACAAAGTTGAAGAAATTTTTCTTATTTTGGAACAAAAAGGCAGAAATTCCCCATATTTTGGGGCAAAAGACAGAAATTCCCCTTATTTTGAGGTAAAAAGGCTGAAATTCCCCTTGTTTTGGGGCAAAAAGGCAGAAATTCCCTTTATTTTCTGGCAAAAAGGCAGAAATTCCCATTAGTTGGGGCAGAAAAGCAGAAACTTTTCTTATTTGGGGCAATAATGCAGAGATTCCCCATATTTTGTGGCAAAAAGGCAGAAATTCCCCTTATTTGGAGGTAAAATGCTTAAATTCGCCTTATTTGGGGCAATAGGCAGAAATTCCCCTTATTTTGGGGCAAAATTGCAGAAATTTCCCTTATTTTGGGGCAAAAAGAAGAAATTCCACCAATTTGGGGGCCAAAAACAGAAATTCCCCTTATTTTGTGTAAAATTGCAGAAATTTCAAATATTTCAGTGCAAAAAGGCAGAAATTCCACTTAATTTTATACAATAAGGCACAAATTTTCCGTATTTTGGCGCAAAATCTCAGAAATTCCTCTTATAATGATGCAAAAATGCAGAAATTCCCTTTATTTTGGTGTAAAAAGGCAGAAATTCCCCGTGTTTTGAAGCAAAATTGCAAATTCATCTAATTTTGAGTGAAAATACAGAAATTCAAATTATTTTGGGGCAAAAATACAGAAATTCTCCTTATTTCAGGGCATAACTTCAGAAATTCCCCTTATTTTGGGCAAAATTGCAGAAATTTTCCTTATTTTGTGGCAAAATTGCAGAAATTTTTCTTATTTTGGGCAAAATTGCAGAAATTTCACTTATTTCAGGGAAAGAAGTCAGGAATTTCTCTTATTTTGGGGCAAAAGGGCAGAAATTTCTTTTATTTTGGTACACAATTGCAGAAATTTTCTTTATTTTGGGGCAAAAATGAAGAAATTCCTCTTATTTTGTGGCAAAAAAACAGAAATTTCCCTTATTTTGGGGCAAAATTGCAGAAATTTCACTTATTTCAAGGCAAAATTCAGAAATTCCTTTTATTTTGGGGCAAAAAGGCAGAAATTTCTTTTATTTTGGTACAAAATTACAGAAATTTTCTTTATTTTGGGGCAAAAATGCAGAAAATCCCCTTATTTTGTGGCAAAAAGGCAGAAATTTCCCTTATTTTGGGGCAAAATTGCAGAAATTTCCTTTATTTTGGTGCAATAAGGCAGAAATTCCTCATATTTTGAAGGAAAATTGCACAAATTCCCCTAATTTTGAGGGAAAATGCAGAAATTCACATTATTTTGGGGCAAAAAGACAGAAATTCTCCTTATTTCACGGCAAAAAGTCAGAAATTCCCCTTATTTTGGGGAAAAATTGCAGAAATTTCCCTTATTTTGTGGCAAAATTGCAGAAATTTTTCTTATTTTGGGCTAAATTGCAGAAATTTCACTTATTTCAGGCAAAGAAGGCAGGATTTCTCTTATTTTGGGACAAAAAGGCAGAAATTTCTTATATTTTGGTACAAAATTGCAGAAATTTTCTATATTTTGGGACAAAAATGCAGAAATTCTCCTTATTTTGTGGCAAAACTCAGAAATTCCACTTATTTTGGGGCAAAATTCCAGAAATTTCTTTTATTTCA
Organism: Micromys minutus; assembly: GCF_963924665.1. Lineage (NCBI taxonomy): Eukaryota > Metazoa > Chordata > Mammalia > Rodentia > Muridae > Micromys > Micromys minutus. The sequence continues at coordinate 5,483,178 of NW_027667467.1, read as the reverse complement.
GGGAAAAAAGCAGAAATTCCTAATATATTGTGGCAACAATGCAGAAATTCCCCTTATTTTGAGGTAAAAAGGCTGAAATTCCTCTTATTTGGGGGCAAAAAAGAAGAATTTTTTCTTATTTTGGGGCAAAGTTGCAGAAATTTCACTTATGTCAGGGTAATAAGTCAGAAATTTTCCTTATTTTGAGGCAAAAAAGACAGAAATTTTTTTTTGTTTTGGGGTAAAAAAGACAGAAATTCCACTTATTTAGAGGCAAAAGGCAGAAGTTCCTCTTAATTTGTGGCAAAAATGAAGAAATTTCCCTTTTTTATGGCAAAAAGGTATGCATTCCCCTTATTTTCAGGCAAAAAGGCAGAAATTCCCCTTATTTTGAAGCAAAATTGCAGAAATTCCCCTAATTTTGGGGTAAAAGGCAGACATTCCCTTTATTTTGGGGCAAAAATCAGCAATTCCCCTTATTTTGGGGAAAAATTCCAGAAATTTCCTTTAAATTTGGGGCAAAATTGGAGAAATTTCACTTACTTTCAGGTAAAAAGGCTGATATTTCCTTTATTTTTGGGCAAAACGTGAGAAATTCCCCTTATTTTGCGGCAAAATTGCAGAAATATTTCTTATTTTGGGGCAAAAAGGCAGAAATTCCTTATATTTGGGGCAAAAAGGCAGAAATTCTCCTTATTTTGGGATAAAATTGCAGAAATTTCCCTTATTTGGGGGCAAAAAGGCAGAAAATCCTTTTAATTTCGGGCATAAAGGCAGAAATTCCCCGTATTTTGGAGCAAAATTTCAGAAATTCCCCTAAAATCGGGGCAAAAATGCAGAAATTCCCTTTATTTGGGGCAAAAGCAGAAGTTCCCCTTATTTTCGGGAAAAAAGGCAGAAATTCCTTGTATTTTGAAGCAAAATTGCAGAAACTCCCTTAATTTTGGGGCAAAAAGGCAGAAATTTCCTTTATTTTGGGGCAAAAATACAGAAATTCTCCTTATTTCACGGCAAAAATTCAGAAATTCCCCTTATTTTGGGGCAAAATTGAAGAACTTTCCCTTATTTTTGGGAAAAATTGCAGAAATTTCCCTTATTTTGGGGCAAAATTGCAGAAATTTCACTTATTTTAGGGCAAAAAGTCAGAAATTTCCCTTATTTTGGGGCAAAAAGAAGAAATTCCACCAATTTAGGGCCAAAAACAGAAATTCCCCTTATTTTGTGTAAAATTGCAGAAATTTCAAATATTTCAGTGCAAAAAGGCAGAAATTCCACTTAATTTTAGACAATAAGGCACAAATTTTTCGTATTTTGGAGCAAAATCTCAGAAATTCCTCTTATAATGATGCAAAAATGCAGAAATTCCTTTTATTTTGGTGTAAAAAGGCAGAAATTCCCCGTGTTTTGAAGCAAAATTGCAAATTCATCTAATTTTGAGTGAAAATACAGAAATTCAAATTATTTTGGGGCAAAAATACAGAAATTCTCCTTATTTTAGGGCATAACTTCAGAAATTCCCCTTATTTTGGGGCAAAATTGCAGAAATTTTCCTTATTTTGTGGCAAAATTGCAGAAATTTTTCTTATTTTGGGCAAAATTGCAGAAATTTCACTTATTTCAGGGAAAGAAGTCAGGAATTTCTCTTATTTTGGGGCAAAGGGGCAGAAATTTCTTTTATTTTGGTACACAATTGCAGAAATTTTCTTTATTTTGGGGCAAAAATGAAGAAATTCCTCTTATTTTGTGGCAAAAAAACAGAAATTTCCCTTATTTTGGGGCAAAATTGCAGAAATTTCACTTATTTCAAGGCCAAATTCAGAAATTCCTTATATTTTGGGGCAAAAAGACAGAAATTCCGTTTATTTTTTGGTAAAAAGGCAGAAATTTCACTTATTTTGAGGTAAAAAGGCAGAAATTACTCTTATTTTTGGGCTAAAATGAAGAAATTTCCCTTTTTTGTGGCAAAATTGCAGAAATTTTTCTTATTTTGGGCAAAATTGCAGAAATTTCACTTATTTCAGGGAAAGAAGGCAGGAATTTCTCTTATTTTGGGGCAAAAAGGCAGAAATTTCTTTTATTTTGGTACAAAATTGCAGAAATTTTCTTTATTTTGGGGCAAAAATGCAGAAATTCCCCTTATTTTGTGGCAAAAAGGCAGAAATTTCCCTTATTTTGGGGCAAAATTGCAGAAATTTCCTTTATTTTGGTGCAATAAGGCAGAAATTCCTCATATTTTGAAGGAAAATTGCACAAATTCCCCTAATTTTGAGGGAAAATGCAGAAATTCACATTATTTTGGGGCAAAAAGACAGAAATTCTCCTTATTTCACGGCAAAAAGTCAGAAATTCCCCTTATTTTGGGGAAAAATTGCAGAAATTTCCCTTATTTTGTGGCAAAATTGCAGAAATTTTTCTTATTTTGGGCAAAATTGCAGAAATTTCACTTATTTCAGGCAAAGAAGGCAGGAATTTCTCTTATTTTGGGACAAAAAGGCAGAAATTTCTTATATTTTGGTACAAAATTGCAGAAATTTTCTATATTTTGGGACAAAAATGCAGAAATTCCCCTTATTTTGTGGCAAAAAGGCAGAAATTTCCCTTATTTTGGGGAAAAATTGCAGAAATTTCAATTATTTCAAGGAAAAATTCAAAAAGTCCTCTTATTTTGGGGCAAAAAGACAGAAATTCAGTTCATTTTTGGGTTAAAAGGCAGAAATTTCACTTAATTGGAGGTAAAAAGGCAGAAATTACTCTTATTTTGGGGCTAAAATGAAGAAATTTCTTTTTTTTGTGGCAAAAGGTATACATTCCCCTTATTTTCAGGCAAAAAAGCAGAAATTCCCCGTATTTTGAAGCAAAATTGCAGAAATTCCCCTAATTGTGAGGCAAAACGGCAGAAATTCCCTATATGTTGGGGCAAAAAGACAGAAATTCTCCTTATTTTGTGGCATAACTCAGAAATTCCACTTATTTTGGGGCAAAATTCCAGAAATTTCTTTTATTTTAGGGCAAAAAAGCAGAAATTCCTAATATATTGTGGCAACAATGTAGAAATTCCCCTTATTTTGAGGTAAAAATGCTGAAAATCCTCTTATTTGGGGGCAAAAAGGCAGAATTTTTCCTTATTTTGGGGCAAAGTTGCAGAAATTTCACTTATGTCAGGGTAATAAGTCAGAAATTTTCCTTATTTTGAGGCAAAAAAGACAGAAATTTTTTTTTGTTTTGGGGTAAAAAAGACAGAAATTCCACTTATTTAGAGGCAAAAGGCAGAAGTTCCTCTTAATTTGTGGCAAAAATGAAGAAATTTCCCTTTTTTATGGCAAAAAGGTATGCATTCCCCTTATTTTCAGGCAAAAAGGCAGAAATTCCCCTTATTTTGAAGCAAAATTGCAGAAATTCCCCTAATTTTGGGGTAAAAGGCAGACATTCCTTTTATTTTGGGGCAAAAATCAGCAATTCCCCTTATTTTGGGGAAAAATTCCAGAAATTTCCTCTAATTTGGGGCAAAATTGGAGAAATTTCACTTACTTTCAGGTAAAAAGGCTGATATTTCCTTTATTTTTGGGCAAAACGTGAGAAATTCCCCTTATTTTGCGGCAAAATTGCAGAAATATTTCTTATTTTGGGGCAAAAAGGCAGAAATTCCTTATATTTGGGGCAAAAAGGCAGAAATTCTCCTTATTTTGGGATAAAATTGCAGAAATTTCCCTTATTTGGGGGCAAAAAGGCAGAAAATCCTTTTAATTTCGAGCATAAAGGCAGAAATTCCCCGTATTTTGGAGCAAAATTGCAGAAATTCCCCTAATATCGGGGCAAAAATGCAGAAATTCCCTTTATTTGGGGCAAAAGCAGAAGTTCCCCTTATTTTCGGGAAAAAAGGCAGAAATTCCTTGTATTTTGAAGCAAAATTGCAGAAACTCCCTTAATTTTGGGGCAAAAAGGCAGAAATTTCCTTTATTTTGGGGCAAAAATACAGAAATTCTCCTTATTTCGCGGCAAAAATTCAGAAATTCCCCTTATTTTGGGGCAAAATTGAAGAACTTTCCCTTATTTTCGGGAAAAATTGCAGAAATTTTCCTTATTTTGGGGCAAAATTTTAGAAATTTCTTTTATTTTGGTAGAGAATTGCAGAAAATTTTTTTTATATTGTGGCAAAAAGGCTAAAATTCCCCATATTTTGGTGCAAAAATGCTGAAATTCCCCTTATTTTGAGGTAAAATGCTGAAATTCCCCATATTTTGGGGCAAAAAGGCAGAAATTTCCCTCATTTTGGGGCAAAAAGGCACAAATTTTTCTTATTTTCGGGCAAAATTAAAGAAATTTCATTTATTTCAAGGCAAAAAGTCAGAAATTCCTTTTATTTTGGAACAAAAAACAGAAATTTCTTTTATTTTGTTACAAAGTGGAAGAAATTTTTCTGATTTTGGAACAAAAAGGCAGAAATTCCTCATATTTTGGAGTAAAAGGCAAAAATTCCCCTTATGATAAGGTAAAAAGGATGAAATTCCCCTTATTTTAGGGCAAAAAGGCAAAAATTTCCTTTACTTTGTGGCAAAAAAGGAGAAATTCTTGTTAATTGGGGCAGAAAAGCAGAAATTTTCCTTATTTGAAGGCAAAAAGGCAGTAATTCCCCATATTTTGTGGCAAAAAGGCAGAAATTCCCCTCATTTGGAGGTAAAATGCTGAAATTCCCCTTATTTTGGGCAAAAAGGCAGAAATTCCCCTTATTTTTGGACAAAATTGCAGAAATTTCACTTATTTCAGGGCAAAAGTCAGAAATTTGCCTTATTTTGGGGGAGAAAACAGAAATTCCCCTAATTTTAGGGACAAAAATAGAAATTCCCCTTTTTTTTGGGTAAAATTGCAGAAATTTCAAATATTTCAGGGCAAAAAGGCAGAAATTCCACTTAATATCGGGCAATAAGGCAGAAATTTTCTGTATTTTGGAGCAAAATCTCAGAAATTCCCCTTATATTGGTGCAAAAATGCAGAAATTCCCTTTATTTTGGTGCAATAAGGCAGAAATTCCCCGTATTTTGAAGCAAAATTGCACTAATTCCCCTAATTTTGAGGGAAAATGCAGAAATTCACATTATTTTGGGGCAAAAAGACAGAAATTCTCCATATTTCACGTCAAAAAGTCAGAAATTCCTCTTACTTTGGGGCAAAATTGCATAAATTTCACTTATTTTGTGGCAAAATTGCAGAAATTTTTCTTATTTTGGGCAAAATTGCAGAAATTTCACTTATTTCAGAAAAAGAAGGCAGGAATTTCTTTTATTTTGGGGCAAAAAGGCAGAAATTTCTTTTATTTTGGTACAAAATTGCAGATATTTTCTTTATTTTGAGGCAAAAATGCAGAAATTCCCCATATTTTGGGGCAAAAAGGCAGAGATTCCCCTTATTATGAGGTAAAAAGGCTGAAATTCCTTTTATTTTGGGGCAAAAAGACAGAAATACTCCTTATTTTGTGGCAAAAAGGCAGAAATTTCCCTTATTTTGGGGCAAAACTGCAGAAATTTCCCTTATTTTGGGGCAAAATTCTAGAAATTTCTTTTATTTTGGTACAGAATTGCAGAAATTTTTCTTCTTTTGTGGCAAAAAAGGCAGAAATTCCCCTTATTTGGAGGTAAAATGCTGAAATTCCCCCTATTTTGGGCAAAAGGAAGAAATTCCCCTTATTTTTGAGCAAAATTTCAGAAATTTCACTTATTTTAGTGCAAAAAGTCAGAAATTTGCCTTATTTTGAGGCAAAAAGCAGAAATTCCCCTAATTTTGGCGCCAAAAACAGAAATTCCCCTTATTTTGGGGTAAAATTGCAGAAATTTCAAATATTTCAGTGCAAAAAGGCAGAAATTCCATTTAATTTTAGACAATAAGGCACAAATTTTCCGTATTTTGGAGCAAAATCTAAGAAATTCCCCTTATAATGGTGCAAAAATGCAGAAATTTCATTTATTTTGGTCTAATAAGGCAGAAATTCCCCGTGTTTTGAAGCAAAATTGCACAAATTCATCGAATTTTTAGGGAAAATACAGAAATTCAAATTATTTTGGGGCAAAAAGACAGAAATTCTCCTTATTTCAGGGCATAACGTCAGAAATTCCCCTTATTTTGGGGCAAAATTGCAGAAATTTCCCTTATTTTGTGGCAAAATTGCAGAAATTTTTCTTATTTTGGGCAAAATTGCAGAAATTTCACTTATTTCAAGGCAAAATTCAAAAATTCCTTTTATTTTGGGGCAAAAAGAAAGAAATTCCGTTTATTTTTGGGTAAAAAGGCAGAAATTTCACTTATTTTGAGGTAAAAAGGCAGAAATTACTCTTATTTTGGGGCTAAAATGAAGAAATTTCCCTTTTTTGTGGCAAAATTGCAGAAATTTTTCTTATTTTGGGCAAAATTGCAGAAATTTCACTTATTTCAGGGAAAGAAGGCAGGAATTTCTCTTATTATGGGGCAAAAAGGCAGAAATTTCTTTTATTTTGGTACAAAATTGCAGAAATTTTCTTTATTTTGGGGCAAAAATGCAGAAATTCCCCTTATTTTGTGCCAAAAAGGCAGAAATTTCCCTTATTTTGGGGCAAAATTGCAGAAATTCCTTTTATTTTGGTGCAATAAGGCAGAAATTCCCCATATTTTGAAGCAAAATTGCACAAATTTCCCTAATTTTGAGGGAAAATGCAGAAATTTACATTATTTTGGGGCAAAAAGTCAGAAATTCTCCTTATTACACAGCAAAAAGTCAGAAATTCCCCTTATTTTGGGGCAAAATTGCAGAAATTCCCTTTATTTTGTGGCAAAAAGGCAGAAATTCCCATTAATTGGCGCAGAAAAGCAGAAACTTTCCTTATTTGGGGGCAATAATGCAGAAATTCCCCATATTTTGTGGCAAAAAGGCAGAAATTCCCCTTATTTGGAGGTAAAATGCTAAAATTCCCCTTATTTTGGGCAAAAGGCAGAAATTCCCATTATTTTGGGGCAAAATTGCAGAAATTTCACTTATTTTAGGGCAAAAAGTCAGAAATTTGCCTTATTTTGGGGCAAAAAGAAGAAATTCCCCTAATTTTGGGGCGAAAAACAGAAATTCCCTTTATTTTGGGGTAAAATCGCAGAAATTTCAAATATTTCAGTGCAAAAAGGCAGAAATTCCACTTAATTTTAGGCAATAAGGCACAAATTTTCCATATTTTGGAGCAAAATCTCAGAAATTCCCCTTATAATGGTGCAAAAATGCAGAAATTCCCTTTTTTTGGTGTAATAAGGCAGAAATTCCCCGTGTTTTGAAGCAAAATTGCACAAATTCATCTAATTTTGAGGGAAAATGCAGAAATTCAAATTATTTGGGGCAAAAAGACAGAAATTCTTTTTATTTCAGGGCATAACGTCAGAAATTCCCCTTATTTTGGGGCAAAATTGCAGAAAATTCCCTTATTTTGTGGCAAAATTGCAGAAATTTTTCTTATTTTGGGCGAAATTGCAGAAATTTCACTTATTTCAGGGAAAGAAGGCAGGAATTTCTCTTATTTTGGGGCAAAAGGGCAGAAATTTCTTTTTTTTCGTAAAAAAATGCAGAACTTTTCTTTATTTTGGGCAAAAATGCAGAAATTCCCCTTATTTTGTGGCAAAAAGGCAGAAATTACCCTTATATTGGGGCAAAATTTCAGAAATTTCACTTATTTCAAGGCAAAATTAAAAAATTCCTTTTATTTTGGGGCAAAAAGACAGAAAATCCGTTTATTTTTGGGTAAAAAGGCAGAAATTTCACTTATTTTGAGGTAAAAAGGCAGAAATTACTTTTATTTTGGGGCTAAAATGAAGAAATTTCCTTTTTTGGTGGCAAAATTGCAGAAATTTTTCTTATTTGGGCAAAATTGCAGAAATTTCACTTATTTCAGGGAAAGAAGGCAGGAATTTCTCTTATTTTGGGGCAAAAAGGCAGAAATTTCTTTTTTTTTGGTACAAAATTGCAGAAATTTTATTTATTTTAGGGCAAAAATGCAGAAATTCCCCTTATTTTGTGGCAAAAAGGCAGAAATTTCCTTATTTTGGGGCAAAATTGCAGAAATTTCACTTATTTCAAGGCAAAATTCAAAAATTCCTTTTATTTTAGGGCAAAAAGACAGAAATTCCGTTTATTTTTGGGTAAAAAGGCAGAATTTTCACTTATTTTGAGGTAAAAAAACAGAAATTACTCTTATTTTGCGGCTAAAATGAAGAAATTTCTCTTTTTTGTGGCAAAATTGCAGAAATTTTTCTTATTTTGGGCAAAATTGCAGAATTTTCACTTATTTCAGGGAAAGAAGGCAGAAATTTCTCTTATTTTGGGGCAAAAAGGCAGAAATTTCTTTTATTTTGCTACAAAATTGCAGAAATTTTCTTAATTTTGGGGCAAAAATGCAGAAATTCCTTTTATTTTGTGGCAAAAAGGCAGAAATTTCCCTTATTTTGGGGCAAAATTGCAGAAATTCCCTTTATTTTGGTGCAATAAGGCAGAAATTCCCCATATTTTGAAGCAAAATTGCACAAATTCCCCTAATTTTGAGGGAAAATGCAGAAATCCCATTATTTTGGTGCAGAAAGACAGAAATTCTCCTTATTTCACGGCAAAAAGTAAGAAATTCCCCTTATTTTGGAGCAAAATTGCAGAAATTTCCCTTATTTTGTGGCAAAATTGCAGAAATTTTTCTTATTTTGGGCAAAATTGCAGAAATTTCACTTATTTCAGGCAAAGAAGGCAGGAATTTCTCTTATTTTGGAACAAAAAGGAAGAAATTTCTTTTATTTTGGTACAAAATTGCAGAAATTTTCTTTATATTGAGGCAAAAATGCAGAAATTCCCCATTTTTGGGGGCAAAAAGACAAAGATTCCCCTTATTATGAGGTAAAAAGGCTGAAATTCTTTTTATTTTGGGGCAAAAAGACAGAAATTCCTCTTACTTTGTGCCAAAAAGGCAGAAATTGCCCCTATTTTGGGGCAAAATTGCAGAAATTTCCCTTATTTTTGGGCAAAATTTTAGAAATTTCTTTTATTTTGGTACAGAATTGCAGAATTTTTTTTTATTTTGTGGAAAAAATGCAGAAATTCCACATATTTTGGTGCAAAAAGGCTGAAATTCCCCTTATTTTGAGGTAAAATACTGAAATTCCCCATATTTTAGGGCAAAAAGGCAGAAATTCCCTACATTTTGGGGCAAAAAGGCACAAATTTCCCTTATTTTCGGGCAAAATTGCAGAAATTTCATTTATTTCAGGGAAAAAAGTCAGAAATTCCTTTTATTTTGGGGCAAATAGCAGAAATTTCTTTTATTTTGGTACAAAGTTGAAGAAATTTTTTTTATTTTGGAACAAAAGAGAACAATTTCCCCATATTCTGGGGTAAAAGGATGAAATTCCCCTTACTTTGAGGTAAAAAGAATGAAATACCCCTTATTTTAGGGCATAAAGGCAAAAATTTCCTTTACTTTGTGGCAAAAAGGCAGAAATTCTTGTTAATTGGGGCAGAAAACCAGAAATTTTCCTTATTTGAATGCAATGAGGCAATAATTCCCCATATTTTTGTGGCAAAAAGGCAGAAATTCCCCTTATTTTGAGGTAAAATGCTGAAATTCCCCTTATTTTGGGCAAAAGGCAGAAATTCCCCTTATTTTGGTGCAAAATTGCAGAAATTTCACTTATTTTAGGGCAAAAAGTCAGAAATTTCCCTTATTTTGAGGCAAAACCGAAATTTCCCTAATTTTGGGGCCAAAAACAGAAATTCCCCTTATTTTGGGGTAAAACTGCAGAAATTTCAAATATTTCAGTGCAAAAAGGCAGAAATTCCACTTAATTTTAGGCAATGAGGCACAAATTTTCCGTATTTTGGAGCAAAATCTCAGAAATTCCCCTTATAATGGTGGAAAAATGCAGAAATTCCCTTTATTTTGGTGTAATAAGGCAGAAATTCCCAGTGTTTTGAAGCAAAATTGCACAAATTCACCTAATTTTGAGGGAAAATGCAGAAATTCAAATTATTTTGGGGCAAAAAGACAGAAATTCTCCTTATTTCAGGGCAAAAAAGACAGATATTCACTTTGTTTTTGGGTAAAAAAGACAGAAATTCCACTTATTTAGACGCAAAAGGCAGAAGTTCCTCTTAATTTGGCGCAAAAATGAAGAAATTTCCCTTTTTTATGGCAAAAAGGTATGCATTCCCCTTATTTTCGGGCAAAAAAGCAGAAATTCCTTTTATTTTGAAGCAAAATTGCAGAAATTTCCCTAATTTTGTGGCAAAAGGCAGACATTCCCTTTATTTTGGGGCAAAAATCAGAAATTCCCCTTATTTTGAGGCGAAATTCCAGAAATTTCCTTTAATTTGGGGCAAAATTGAAGAAATTTACCTCATTTTGGGGCAAAATTGCAAAATTTCCCTTATTTGGGGCAAAATTGCAGAAATTTCCTTATTTTCAGGTAAAAAGTCTGAAATTTCCTTTATTTTGGGGCAAAAAGTTAGAAATTCCCCTTATTTTGTGGCAAAATTGCAGAAATATTTATTTTGGGGCAAAATTTAGAAATTCCCCTTATTTTGGGGTAAAATTGCAGAAATTTCTTTTATTTGGGGGCAAAAAGGCAGAAAATCCTTTTAATTTCGGGCAAAAATGCATAAATTTCCCGTATTTTGCAGCAAAATTGTAGAATTTCCCCTATTATCGGGGCAAAAATGCAGAAATTCCCTTTATTTGGGGCAAAGCAGAAGTTCTCCTTATTTTCGGAAAAAAAGGCAGAAATTCCTTGTATTTTGAAGCAAAATTGCAGAAACTCCCCTAATTTTGGGGCAAAAAGGCAGAGATTCCCTTTATTTTGGGGCAAAAATACAGAAATTCTCCTTATTTCGTGGCAAAAAGTCAGAAATTCCCCTTATTTTGGGGCAAAATTGAAGAACTTTCCCTTATTTTGGAAAATAATTGCAGAAATTTCCCTTATTTTGGGGCAAAATTTTAGAAATTTCTTTTATTTTGGTACAGAATTGCAAAAATTTTTCTTATATTGTGGCAAAAGGCTAAAATTCCACATATTTTGGTGCAAAAAGGCTGAAATTACCCTTATTTTGAGGTAAAATGCTGAAATTCCCCATATTTTGGCGCAAAAAAGCAGAAATTTCCCTCATTTTGGGACAAAAAGGCACAAATTTTCCTTATTTTCAGGCAAAATTGAAGAAATTTCATTTATTTCAGGGCAAAAAGTCAAAAATTCCTTTTATTTTGGGACAAAAAGCAGAAATTTCTTTTATTTTGGTACAAAGTTAAAGAAATTTTTCTTATTTTGGAACAAAAAGGCAGAAATTCCCCATATTTTGGGGTAAAAGGCAGAAATTCCCCTTATTTTGAGGTAAAAAGAATGAAATTCCCCTTATTTTAGGGCAAAAAGGCAAAAATTTCCTTTACTTTGTGGCAAAAAGGAAGAAATTCTTGTTAATTGGGGCAGAAAAGCAGAAATTTTCCTCATTTGAAGGCAATACGGCAGTAATTCCCCATATTTAGTGGCAAAAAGGCAGAAATTCCCCTTATTTGGAGGTAAAATGCTGAAATTCCCCTTATTTTGGGCAAAAAGGCAGAAATTCCCCTTATTTTGGGACAAAATTGCAGAAATTTCACTTATTTCAGGGCAAAAAGTCAGAAATTTGCCTTATTTTGGGGCAAAAAGCAGAAATTCCCTTAATTTTGGGGCCAAAAATAGAAATTCCCCTTATTTTTGGGTAAAATTGCAGAAATTTAAAATATTTCAGGGCAAAAAGGCAGAAATTCCACTTAATTTCAGGCAATAAGGCAGAAATTTTCTGTATTTTGGAGCAAAATCTCAGAAATTCCCCTTATATTGGTGCAAAAATGCAGAAATTCCCTTTATTTTGGTGCAATAAGGCAGAAATTCCCCGTATTTTGAAACAAAATTGCACAAATTCCCCTAATTTTGAGGGAAAATGGAGAAATTCACATTATTTTTGGGCAAAAAGACAGAAATTCTCCTTATTACACTGCAAAAAGTCAGAAATTCCCCTTATTTTGGGGCAAAAAGCAGAAATTTCTTTTATTTTGGTACAAAGTTGAAGAAATTTTTCTTATTTTGGAACAAAAAGGCAGAAATTCTCCATATTTTGGGGCAAAAGGCAGAAATTCCCCTTATTTTGAGGTAAAAAGGCTGAAATTCCCCTTATTTTGGGGCAAAAAGGCAGAAATTCCCTATATTTTGTGGCAAAAAGGCAGAAATTCCCATTAATTGGCGCAGAAAAGCAGAAACTTTCCTTATTTGGGGGCAATAATGCAGAAATTCCCCATATTTTGTGGCAAAAAGGCAGAAATTCCTCTTATTTGGAGGTAAAATGCTGAAATTCCCCTTATTTTGGGCAAAAGGCAGAAATTCCCCTTATTTTGTGGCAAAATTGCAGAAATTTCACTTATTTTAGGGCAAAAAGTCAGAAATTTGCCTTATTTTGGGGCAAAAAGCAGAAATTCCCCTAATTTTGGGGCGAAAAACAGAAATTTCCTTTATTTTGGGGTAAAATTGCAGAAATTTCAAATATTTCAGTACAAAAAGGCAGAAATTCCACTTAATTTTAAGCAATAAGGCAGAAATTTTCCGTATTTTGGAGCAATATCTCAGAAATTCCCCTTATATTGGTGCAAAAATGCAGAAATTCCCTTTCTTTTGGTGTAATAAGGCAGAAATTCCCCGTGTTTTGAAGCAAAATTGCACAAATTCATCTAATTTTGAGGGAAAATGCAAAAATTCAAATTATTTTGGGGCAAAAAGACAGAAATTCTCTTTATTTCAGGGCAAAACGTCAGAAATTCCCCTTATTTTGGGGCAAAATTGCAGAAATATCCCTTATTTTGTTGCAAAATTGCAGAAATTTTTTTATTTTGGGCAAAATGCAGAAATTTCACTTATTTCAGGGAAAGAAGGTAGGAATTTCTTTTATTTTGGGGCAAAAGGGTAGAAATTTCTTTTATTTTGGTACAAAATTGCAGAAATTTTCTTTATTTTGGGGTTAAAATGCAGAAATTCCCCTGATTTTGTGGCAAAAACGCAGACATTTCCCTTATTTTAGGGCAAAATTGCAGAAATTACACTTATTTCAAGGCAAATTTCAAAAATTCCTTTTATTTTGGGGCAAAAAGACAGAAATTTTGTTTATTTTTGGGTAAAAGGCAGAAATTTCACTTATTTTGAGGTAAAAAGGCAGAAATTACTCTTTTTTTGGGGCTAAAATGAAGAAATTTCTCTTTTTTGTGGCAAAATTGAAGAAATTTTTCTTATTTTGGGCAAAATTGCAGAAATTTCACTTATTTCAGGGAAAGAAGGCAGGAATTTCTCTTATTTTGGGGCAAAAAGGCAGAAATTTCTTTTATTTTGGTACAAAATTGCAGAAATTTTCTTTATTTTGGGGCAAAAATGCAGAAATTCCCCTTATTTTGTGGCAAAAAAACAGAAATTTCCCTTATTTTGGGGCAAAATTGCAGAAATTTCACTTATTTCAAGGCAAAATTCAAAAATTTCTTTTATTTTGGGGCAAAAAGACAGAAATTCCATTTATTTTCGGTAAAAAGGCAGAAATTTCACTTATTTTGAGGTAAAAAGGCAGAATTACTCTTATTTTGGAGCTAAAATGAAGAAATTTCTCTTTTTTGTTTCAAAAGGTATACATTCCCCTTATTTTTAGGCAAAAAAGCAGAAATTCCCCGTATTTTGAAGCAAAATTGCAGAAATTCCCCTAATTGTGAGGCAAAACGGCTGAAATTCCCTATATGTTGGGGCAAAAAGACAGAAATTCTTTTTATTTTGTGGCAAAACTCAGACATTCCCCTTATTTTGAGGTAAAAAGGCTGAAATTCCTCTTATTTGGGGGCAAAAAAGAAGAATTTTTCCTTATTTTGGGGCAAAATTGCCGAAATTTCACTTATTTCCGGGTAATAAGTCAGAAATTCCACTTATTTTGGGGCAAAAAAGACAGAAATTCCCTTTGTTTTTGGGTAAAAAAGACAGAAATTCCACTTATTTAGACGCAAAAGGCAGAAGGTCCACTTAATTTGGCGCAAAAATGAAGAAATTTCCCTTTTTTATGGCAAAAAGGTATGCATTCCCCTTATTTTCGGGCAAAAAGGCAGAAATTCCTCTTATTTTGAAGCAAAATTGCAGAAATTCCCCTAATTTTGGGGCAAAAGGCAGACATTTCCTTTATTTTTGGGCAAAAATCAGAAATTCCCCTTATTTTGAGGCGAAATTCCAGAAATTTCCTTTAATGTGGGGCAAAATTGCAGAAATTTACCTCATTTTGGGGCAAAATTGCAGAAATTTCCCTTATTTGGGGCAAAATTGCAGAAATTTCACTTATTTTCAGGTAAAAAGGCTGAAATTTCCTTTATTTTGGGCAAAAAGTGAGAAATTCCCCTTATTTTGGGGCAAAATTGCAGAAATATTTCTTATTTTGGGGCAAAAAGGCAGAAATTCCCCTTTATTTTGGGGTAAAATTTCAATAATTTTTCTTATTTGGAGGCAAAAAGGCAGAAAATCATTTTAATTTCGGGCAAAAATGCACAAATTCCCCGTATTTTGCAGCAAAATTGCAGAAATTCCGCTAATATCGGGGCAAAAATGCAGAAATTCCCTTTATTTGGGGCAAACGCAGAAGTTCCCCTTATTTTCGGGAAAAAAGGCAGAAATTCCTTGTATTTTGAAGCAAAATTGAAGAAACTCCCCTAATTTTGGGGCAAAAAGGCAGAAATTCCCTTTATTTTGGGGCAAAAATACAGAAATCTCCTTATTTCGCGGCAAAAAGTCAGAAATTCCCCTTATTTTGAGGCAAAATTGCAGAAATTTTTCTTATTTTGGGGCATAATTTTAGAAATTTCTTTTATTTTGGTACAAAATTGCAGAAATTTTTTTTATATTGTGGCAAAAAGGCTAAAATTCCCCATATTTTGGTGCAAAAAGGCTGAAATTCTTCTTATTTTGAGGTAAAATGCTGAAATTCCCCATATTTTGGCGCAAAAAGGCAGAAATTTCCCTCATTTTGGGGCAAAAAGGCACAAATTTTCCTTATTTTCGGGCAAAATTGAAGAAATTTCATTTATTTCAGGGCAAAAATTCAAAAATTCCTTTTATTTTGGGACAAAAAGCAGAAATTTCTTTTATTTTGGTACAAAGTTGAAGAAATTTTTCTTATTTTGGAACAAAAAAGCAGAAATTCCCCATATTTTGGGGTAAAAGGCAGAAATTCCCCTTATTTTGAGGTAAAAAGGATGAAATTCCCCTTATTTTAGGGCAAAAAAGCAAAAATTTCCTTTACTTTGTGGCAAAAAGGCAGAAATTCTTGTTAATTGTGGCAGAAAAGCAGAAATTTTCTTTATTTGAAGGCAATAAGGCAGTAATTCCCCATATTTAGTGGCAAAAAGGCAGAAATTCTCCTTATTTGGAGGTAAAATGCTGAAATTCCCCTTATTTTGGGCAAAAAGGCAGAAATTCCCCTTATTTAGGGACAAAATTGCAGAAATTTCACTTATTTCAGGGCAAAAAGTCAGAAATTTGCCTTATTTTGGGGCAAAAATCAGAAATTCCCCTAATTTTGTGGCCAAAAATAGAAATTCGCCTTATTTTGGGGTAAAATTGCAGAAATTTCAAATATTTCAGGGCAAAAAGGCAGAAATTCCACTTAATTTCGGGCAATAAGGCAGAATTTTCTGTATTTTGGAGCAAAATCTCAGAAATTCCCCTTATATTGGTGCAAAAATGCAGAAATTCCCTTTATTTTTGGTGCAATAAGGCAGAAATTCCCCGTATTTTAAAGCAAAATTGCACAAATTCCCCTAATTTTGAGGGAAAATGCAGAAATTCACAATTTTTTGGGGCAAAAAGACAGAAATTCTCCTTATTTCACGGCAAAAAGTCAGAAATTCCCCTTATTTTGGGGCAAAATTGCAAAAATTTTCCTTATTTTGTGGCAAAATTGCAGAAATTTTTCTTATTTTGGGCAAAATTGCAGAAATTTCACTTATTTCAGGGAAAGAAGGCAGGAATTTCTCTTATTTTGGGGCAAAAAGGCAGAAATTTCTTTTATTTTGGATCAAAATTGCAAAAATTTTCTTTATTTTGAGGCAAAAATGCAGAAATTCCCTATATTTTTGGGGCAAAAAGGCAGTGATTCCCCTTATTATGAGGTAAAAAGGCTGAAATTTCTTTTATTTTGGGGCAAAAAGAGAGAATTTCCCCTTATTTTTTGGCAAAAAGGCAGAAATTTCCCTTATTTTGAGGCAAAATTGGAGAAATTTCCCTTATTTTGGGGCAAAATTTTAGAAATTTCTTTTATTTTGGTAAAGACTTGCAGAAATTTTTTTTATTTTGTGGCAAAAAGGCAGAAATTCCCAATATTTTGGTGCAAAAAGGCTGAAATTCCCCTTATTTTGCGGTAAAATGCTGAAATTCCCCATATTTTGGGGCAAAAAGGCTGAAATTTCCCTTATTTTGAGGTAAAATGCTGAAATTCCTTATATTTTGGGGCAAAAAGGCAGAAATTCCCTACATTTTGGGGCAAAAAGGCACAAATTTCCCTTATTTTCGGGCAAAATTGCAGAAATTTCATTTATTTCAGGGCAAAAAGTCAGAAATTCCTTTTATTTTGGGGCAAAAAGCAGAAATTTCTTTTATTTTGGTACAAAGTTGAAGAAATTTTTCTTATTTTGGAACAAAAAGGCAGGAATTCCCAATATTTTGGGGCAAAAGGCAGAAATTCCTTTTATTTTGAGGTAAACAGGCTGAAATTCCCCTTATTTTGGGGCAAAAAGGCAGAAATTCCCTTTATTTTGTGGCAAAAAGGCAGAATTCCCATTAATTGGGGCAGAAAAGTAGAAACGTTCCTTATTTGGGGGCAATAATGCAGAAATTCCCCATATTTTGTGGCAAAAAGGAAGAAATTCCCCTTATTTGGAGGTAAAATGCTGAAATTCTTCTTATTTTAGCAAAAGGCAGAAATTCCCCTTATTTTGGGGCAAAATTGCAAAAATTTTACTTATTTTAGTGCAAAAAGTCAGAAATTTCCCTTATTTTGGGGCAAAAAGCAGAAATTCCCCTAATTTTGGGGCCAAAAACAGAAATTCCCCTTATTTTGGGGTAAAATTGGAGAAATTTCAAATATTTCAGGGCAAAAAGGCAGAAATTCCACTTAATTTTAGGCAATAAGTCAGAAATTTTCCGTATTTTGGAGCAAAATTTCAGAAATTCCCCTTATAATGGTGCAAAAATGCAGAAATTCCCTTTATATTTGTGTAATAAGGCAGAAATTCCCCGTGTTTTGAAGCAAAATTGCACAAATTCATCTAATTTTGAGGGAAAATGCAGAAAATCAAATTATTCTGGGGCAAAAAGGCAGAAATTCTCCTTATTTCAGGGAATAACGTCAGAAATTCCCCTTATTTTGGAACAAAATTGCAGAAATTTCCCTTATTTTGTGGCAAAATTGCAGAAATTTTTCTTATTTTTGGCAAAATTGCAGAAATTTCACGTATTTCAGGGAGAGAAGGCAGGAATTTCTCTCATTTTAGAGCAAAAGTGCAGAAATTTCTTTTTTTTGGTACAAAATTGCAGAAATTTTCTTTATTTTGGGGCAAAAATGCAGAAATTCTTCTTATTTTGTGGCAAAAAGGCAGAAATTTCCCTTATTTTGGGGAAAAATTGCATAAATTTCAATTATTTCAAGGAAAAATTCTAAAATTTTTTTTATTTTGAGGCAAAAAGAAAGAAATTTCGTTTATTTTTGGGTAAAAAGGCAGAAATTTCACTTATTTTGAGGTAAAAAAGGCAGAAATTTCTCTTATTTTGGGGCTAAAATGAAGAAATTTCCCTTTTTGGTGGCAAAATTGCAGAAATTTTCCTTATTTTGGGCAAAATTGCAGAAATTATACTTATTTCAGGGAAAGAAGGCAGGAATTTCTCTTACTTTGGGGCAAAAAGGCAGAAATTTCTTTTATTTTGGTACAAAATTGAAGAAATTTTCTTTATTTTGGGGCAAAAATGCAGAAATTCCTCTTATTTTGTGGGAAAAAGGCAGAAATTTCCCTTATTTTGGGGCAAAATTGCAGAAATTCCCTTTATTTTGGTGCAATAAGGCAGAAATTCCCCATATTTTGAAGCAAAATTGCACAAATTCCCCTAATTTTGAGGGAAAATGCAGAAATTCACATTATTTTGGGGCAAAAAGACAGAAATTCTCCTTATTTCACGGCAAAAAGTCAGAACTTCCGCTTATTTTGGGGCAAAATTGCAGAAATTTCCCTTATTTTGTGGCAAAATTGCAGAATTTTTTTTTATTTTGGGCAAAATTGCAGAAATTTCACTTATTTCAGGGAAAGAAGGCAGGAATTTCTCTTATTTTGGGGCAAAAAGGCAGAAATTTCTTTTATTTTGGTACAAAATTTCAGAAATTTTCTTTATTTTGAGGCAAAAATGCAAAAATTCCCCATATTTTGGGGCAAAAAGGCAGAGATTCCCCTTATTATGAGGTAAAAATGTTGAAATTCCTTTTATTTTGGGGCAAAAAGACAGAAATTCCCCTTATTTTGTGGCAAAAAGGCAGAAATTTCCCTTATTTTGGTACAGAATTGCAGAAATTTTTCTTATTTTGTGGCAAGAAGGCAGAAATTCTCCATATTTTGGTGCAAAAAGTCTGAAATTCCCCTTAATTTGAGTTAAAATGCTGAAATTCCCCATATTTTGGGGCAAAAAGGCAGAAATTCCCTACATTTTGAGGCAAAAAGGCACAAATTTCCCTTATTTTCAGGCAAAATTGCAGAAATTTCATTTATTTCAGGGCAAAAAGTCAGAAATTAATTTTATTTTGGGGCAAAAAGCAGAAATTTCTTTTATTTTGGTACAAAGTTGAAGAAATTTTTCTTATTTTGGAACAAAAAGGCAGAAATTCCCCATATTTTGGGGCAAAAGGCAGAAATTCCCCTTATTTTGAGGTAAAAAGGCTGAAATGCCCCTTGTTTTGGGGCAAAAAGGCAGAAATTCCCTTTATTTTCTGGCAATAAAGGCAGAAATTCCCATTTATTGGTGCAGAAAAGCAGAAACTTTCCTTATTTGGGGGCAATAATGCAGAGATTCCCCATATTTTGAGGCAAAAATTCAGAAATTCCCGTTATTTGAAGGTAAAATGCTGAAATTCCCCTTATTTTGGGCAAAAGGCAGAAATTCCCATTATTTTGGGGCAAAATTTCAGAAATTTCACTTATTTTAGGGCAAAAAGTCAGAAATTTGCCTTATTTTGGGGCAAAAAGCAGAAATTCCCCTAATTTTGGGGCCAAAAACAGAAATTCCGCTTATTTTGGGGTAAAATTGCAGAAATTTCAAATATTTCAGTGAAAAAAGGCAGAATTTCCGCTTAATTTTAGACAATAAGGCACAAATTTTCCGTATTTTGGAGCAAAATCTCAGAAATTCCCCTTATAATGGTGCAAAAATGCAGAAATTCCTTTTATTTTGGTGTAATAAGGCAGAAATTCCCCGTGTTTTGAAGCAAAATTGCACAAATTCATCTAATTTTGAGGGAAAATGCAGAAATTCAAATTATTTTGGGGCAAAAAGACAGAAATTCTCCTTATTTCAGGGCATAACGTCAGAAATTCCCCTTATTTTGGGGCAAAATTGCAGAAATTTTTCTTATTTTGGGCAAAATTGCAGAAATTTCACTTATTTCAGGGAAAGAAGGCAGGAATTTCTCTTATTTTGAGGCAAAAAGGCAGAAATTTCTTTTATTTTGGTACAAAATTGCAGAAATTTTCTTTATTTTTAGGCAAAAATGCAGAAATTCCCCATATTTTGGGTCAAAAAGGCAGAGATTCCCCTTATTATGAGGTAAAAAGGCTGAAATTCCTTTTATTTTGGGGCAAAAAGACAGAAATTCCCCTTATTTTGTGGCAAAAAGGCAGAAATTTTTCTTATTTTGGGGCAAAATTGCAGAAATTCTCTTTATTTTGTGGCAAAATTGCAGAAAATTTTCTTATTTTGGGCAAAATTGTAGAAATTTCACTTATTTCAGGGAAAGAAGGCAGGAATTTCTCTTATTTTGGGGCAAAAAGGCAGAAATTTCTTATATTTTGGTACAAAATTGCAGAAATTTTCTATATTTTGGGACAAAAATGCAGAAATTCCCCTTATTTTGTGGCAAAATGGCAGAAATTTCCCTTATTTTGGGGCAAAATTGCAGAAATTTTCCTTATTTTGAGGCGAAATTCCAGAAATTTCCTTTAATTTGGGGCAAAATTGAAGAAATTTACCTCATTTTGGGGCAAAATTGCAAAATTTCCCTTATTTGGAGCAAAATTGCAGAAATTTCCTTATTTTCAGGTAAAAAGTCTGAAATTTCCTTTATTTTGGGGCAAAAAGTT
Source organism: Micromys minutus (assembly GCF_963924665.1). Classification (NCBI taxonomy): domain Eukaryota; kingdom Metazoa; phylum Chordata; class Mammalia; order Rodentia; family Muridae; genus Micromys; species Micromys minutus. The sequence goes on along the minus strand of NW_027667467.1, from coordinate 5,462,788 downwards.
AGAAATTCCCCTTATTTTGTGGCAAAATTGCAGAAATATTTATTTTGGGGCAAAATTTAGAAATTCCCATTATTTTGGGGTAAAATTGCAGAAATTTCTTTTATTTGGGGGCAAAAAGGCAGAAAATCCTTTTAATTTCGGGCAAAAATGCATAAATTTCCCGTATTTTGCAGCAAAATTGTAGAATTTCCCCTATTATCGGGGCAAAAATGCAGAAATTCCCTTTATTTGGGGCAAAGCAGAAGTTCTCCTTATTTTCGGAAAAAAAGGCAGAAATTCCTTGTATTTTGAAGCAAAATTGCAGAAACTCCCCTAATTTTGGGGCAAAAAGGCAGAGATTCCCTTTATTTTGGGGCAAAAATACAGAAATTCTCCTTATTTCGTGGCAAAAAGTCAGAAATTCCCCTTATTTTGGGGCAAAATTGAAGAACTTTCCCTTATTTTGGAAAATAATTGCAGAAATTTCCCTTATTTTGGGGCAAAATTTTAGAAATTTCTTTTATTTTGGTACAGAATTGCAAAAATTTTTCTTATATTGTGGCAAAAGGCTAAAATTCCACATATTTTGGTGCAAAAAGGCTGAAATTACCCTTATTTTGAGGTAAAATGCTGAAATTCCCCATATTTTGGCGCAAAAAAGCAGAAATTTCCCTCATTTTGGGACAAAAAGGCACAAATTTTCCTTATTTTCAGGCAAAATTGAAGAAATTTCATTTATTTCAGGGCAAAAAGTCAAAAATTCCTTTTATTTTGGGACAAAAAGCAGAAATTTCTTTTATTTTGGTACAAAGTTAAAGAAATTTTTCTTATTTTGGAACAAAAAGGCAGAAATTCCCCATATTTTGGGGTAAAAGGCAGAAATTCCCCTTATTTTGAGGTAAAAAGAATGAAATTCCCCTTATTTTAGGGCAAAAAGGCAAAAATTTCCTTTACTTTGTGGCAAAAAGGAAGAAATTCTTGTTAATTGGGGCAGAAAAGCAGAAATTTTCCTCATTTGAAGGCAATACGGCAGTAATTCCCCATATTTAGTGGCAAAAAGGCAGAAATTCCCCTTATTTGGAGGTAAAATGCTGAAATTCCCCTTATTTTGGGCAAAAAGGCAGAAATTCCCCTTATTTTGGGACAAAATTGCAGAAATTTCACTTATTTCAGGGCAAAAAGTCAGAAATTTGCCTTATTTTGGGGCAAAAAGCAGAAATTCCCTTAATTTTGGGGCCAAAAATAGAAATTCCCCTTATTTTTGGGTAAAATTGCAGAAATTTAAAATATTTCAGGGCAAAAAGGCAGAAATTCCACTTAATTTCAGGCAATAAGGCAGAAATTTTCTGTATTTTGGAGCAAAATCTCAGAAATTCCCCTTATATTGGTGCAAAAATGCAGAAATTCCCTTTATTTTGGTGCAATAAGGCAGAAATTCCCCGTATTTTGAAGCAAAATTGCACAAATTCCCCTAATTTTGAGGGAAAATGGAGAAATTCACATTATTTTTGGGCAAAAAGACAGAAATTCTCCTTATTACACTGCAAAAAGTCAGAAATTCCCCTTATTTTGGGGCAAAAAGCAGAAATTTCTTTTATTTTGGTACAAAGTTGAAGAAATTTTTCTTATTTTGGAACAAAAAGGCAGAAATTCTCCATATTTTGGGGCAAAAGGCAGAAATTCCCCTTATTTTAAGGTAAAAAGGCTGAAATTCCCCTTATTTTGGGGCAAAAAGGCAGAAATTCCCTATATTTTGTGGCAAAAAGGCAGAAATTCCCATTAATTGGCGCAGAAAAGCAGAAACTTTCCTTATTTGGGGGCAATAATGCAGAAATTCCCCATATTTTGTGGCAAAAAGGCAGAAATTCCTCTTATTTGGAGGTAAAATGCTGAAATTCCCCTTATTTTGGGCAAAAGGCAGAAATTCCCCTTATTTTGTGGCAAAATTGCAGAAATTTCACTTATTTTAGGGCAAAAAGTCAGAAATTTGCCTTATTTTGGGGCAAAAAGCAGAAATTCCCCTAATTTGGGGGCCAAAAACAGAAATTTCCTTTATTTTGGGGTAAAATTGCAGAAATTTCAAATATTTCAGTACAAAAGGCAGAAATTCCACTTAATTTTAAGCAATAAGGCAGAAATTTTCCGTATTTTGGAGCAATATCTCAGAAATTCCCCTTATATTGGTGCAAAAATGCAGAAATTCCCTTTCTTTTGGTGTAATAAGGCAGAAATTCCCCGTGTTTTGAAGCAAAATTGCACAAATTCATCTAATTTTGAGGGAAAATGCAAAAATTCAAATTATTTTGGGGCAAAAAGACAGAAATTCTCTTTATTTCAGGGCAAAACGTCAGAAATTCCCCTTATTTTGGGGCAAAATTGCAGAAATATCCCTTATTTTGTTGCAAAATTGCAGAAATTTTTTTATTTTGGGCAAAATGCAGAAATTTCACTTATTTCAGGGAAAGAAGGTAGGAATTTCTTTTATTTTGGGGCAAAAGGGTAGAAATTTCTTTTATTTTGGTACAAAATTGCAGAAATTTTCTTTATTTTGGGGTTAAAATGCAGAAATTCCCCTGATTTTGTGGCAAAAACGCAGACATTTCCCTTATTTTAGGGCAAAATTGCAGAAATTACACTTATTTCAAGGCAAATTTCAAAAATTCCTTTTATTTTGGGGCAAAAAGACAGAAATTTTGTTTATTTTTGGGTAAAAGGCAGAAATTTCACTTATTTTGAGGTAAAAAGGCAGAAATTACTCTTTTTTTGGGGCTAAAATGAAGAAATTTCTCTTTTTTGTGGCAAAATTGAAGAAATTTTTCTTATTTTGGGCAAAATTGCAGAAATTTCACTTATTTCAGGGAAAGAAGGCAGGAATTTCTCTTATTTTGGGGCAAAAAGGCAGAAATTTCTTTTATTTTGGTACAAAATTGCAGAAATTTTCTTTATTTTGGGGCAAAAATGCAGAAATTCCCCTTATTTTGTGGCAAAAAAACAGAAATTTCCCTTATTTTGGGGCAAAATTGCAGAAATTTCACTTATTTCAAGGCAAAATTCAAAAATTTCTTTTATTTTGGGGCAAAAAGACAGAAATTCCATTTATTTTCGGTAAAAAGGCAGAAATTTCACTTATTTTGAGGTAAAAAGGCAGAATTACTCTTATTTTGGAGCTAAAATGAAGAAATTTCTCTTTTTTGTTTCAAAAGGTATACATTCCCCTTATTTTTAGGCAAAAAAGCAGAAATTCCCCGTATTTTGAAGCAAAATTGCAGAAATTCCCCTAATTGTGAGGCAAAACGGCTGAAATTCCCTATATGTTGGGGCAAAAAGACAGAAATTCTTTTTATTTTGTGGCAAAACTCAGACATTCCCCTTATTTTGAGGTAAAAAGGCTGAAATTCCTCTTATTTGGGGGCAAAAAAGAAGAATTTTTCCTTATTTTGGGGCAAAATTGCCGAAATTTCACTTATTTCCGGGTAATAAGTCAGAAATTCCACTTATTTTGGGGCAAAAAAGACAGAAATTCCCTTTGTTTTTGGGTAAAAAAGACAGAAATTCCACTTATTTAGACGCAAAAGGCAGAAGGTCCACTTAATTTGGCGCAAAAATGAAGAAATTTCCCTTTTTTATGGCAAAAAGGTATGCATTCCCCTTATTTTCGGGCAAAAAGGCAGAAATTCCTCTTATTTTGAAGCAAAATTGCAGAAATTCCCCTAATTTTGGGGCAAAAGGCAGACATTTCCTTTATTTTTGGGCAAAAATCAGAAATTCCCCTTATTTTGAGGCGAAATTCCAGAAATTTCCTTTAATGTGGGGCAAAATTGCAGAAATTTACCTCATTTTGGGGCAAAATTGCAGAAATTTCCCTTATTTGGGGCAAAATTGCAGAAATTTCACTTATTTTCAGGTAAAAAGGCTGAAATTTCCTTTATTTTGGGCAAAAAGTGAGAAATTCCCCTTATTTTGGGGCAAAATTGCAGAAATATTTCTTATTTTGGGGCAAAAAGGCAGAAATTCCCCTTTATTTTGGGGTAAAATTTCAATAATTTTTCTTATTTGGAGGCAAAAAGGCAGAAAATCATTTTAATTTCGGGCAAAAATGCACAAATTCCCCGTATTTTGCAGCAAAATTGCAGAAATTCCGCTAATATCGGGGCAAAAATGCAGAAATTCCCTTTATTTGGGGCAAACGCAGAAGTTCCCCTTATTTTCGGGAAAAAAGGCAGAAATTCCTTGTATTTTGAAGCAAAATTGAAGAAACTCCCCTAATTTTGGGGCAAAAAGGCAGAAATTCCCTTTATTTTGGGGCAAAAATACAGAAATCTCCTTATTTCGCGGCAAAAAGTCAGAAATTCCCCTTATTTTGAGGCAAAATTGCAGAAATTTTTCTTATTTTGGGGCATAATTTTAGAAATTTCTTTTATTTTGGTACAAAATTGCAGAAATTTTTTTTATATTGTGGCAAAAAGGCTAAAATTCCCCATATTTTGGTGCAAAAAGGCTGAAATTCTTCTTATTTTGAGGTAAAATGCTGAAATTCCCCATATTTTGGCGCAAAAAGGCAGAAATTTCCCTCATTTTGGGGCAAAAAGGCACAAATTTTCCTTATTTTCGGGCAAAATTGAAGAAATTTCATTTATTTCAGGGCAAAAATTCAAAAATTCCTTTTATTTTGGGACAAAAAGCAGAAATTTCTTTTATTTTGGTACAAAGTTGAAGAAATTTTTCTTATTTTGGAACAAAAAAGCAGAAATTCCCCATATTTTGGGGTAAAAGGCAGAAATTCCCCTTATTTTGAGGTAAAAAGGATGAAATTCCCCTTATTTTAGGGCAAAAAAGCAAAAATTTCCTTTACTTTGTGGCAAAAAGGCAGAAATTCTTGTTAATTGTGGCAGAAAAGCAGAAATTTTCTTTATTTGAAGGCAATAAGGCAGTAATTCCCCATATTTAGTGGCAAAAAGGCAGAAATTCTCCTTATTTGGAGGTAAAATGCTGAAATTCCCCTTATTTTGGGCAAAAAGGCAGAAATTCCCCTTATTTAGGGACAAAATTGCAGAAATTTCACTTATTTCAGGGCAAAAAGTCAGAAATTTGCCTTATTTTGGGGCAAAAATCAGAAATTCCCCTAATTTTGTGGCCAAAAATAGAAATTCGCCTTATTTTGGGGTAAAATTGCAGAAATTTCAAATATTTCAGGGCAAAAAGGCAGAAATTCCACTTAATTTCGGGCAATAAGGCAGAATTTTCTGTATTTTGGAGCAAAATCTCAGAAATTCCCCTTATATTGGTGCAAAAATGCAGAAATTCCCTTTATTTTTGGTGCAATAAGGCAGAAATTCCCCGTATTTTAAAGCAAAATTGCACAAATTCCCCTAATTTTGAGGGAAAATGCAGAAATTCACAATTTTTTGGGGCAAAAAGACAGAAATTCTCCTTATTTCACGGCAAAAAGTCAGAAATTCCCCTTATTTTGGGGCAAAATTGCAAAAATTTTCCTTATTTTGTGGCAAAATTGCAGAAATTTTTCTTATTTTGGGCAAAATTGCAGAAATTTCACTTATTTCAGGGAAAGAAGGCAGGAATTTCTCTTATTTTGGGGCAAAAAGGCAGAAATTTCTTTTATTTTGGATCAAAATTGCAAAAATTTTCTTTATTTTGAGGCAAAAATGCAGAAATTCCCTATATTTTGGGGCAAAAAGGCAGTGATTCCCCTTATTATGAGGTAAAAAGGCTGAAATTTCTTTTATTTTGGGGCAAAAAGAGAGAATTTCCCCTTATTTTTTGGCAAAAAGGCAGAAATTTCCCTTATTTTGAGGCAAAATTGGAGAAATTTCCCTTATTTTGGGGCAAAATTTTAGAAATTTCTTTTATTTTGGTAAAGACTTGCAGAAATTTTTTTTATTTTGTGGCAAAAAGGCAGAAATTCCCAATATTTTGGTGCAAAAAGGCTGAAATTCCCCTTATTTTGCGGTAAAATGCTGAAATTCCCCATATTTTGGGGCAAAAAGGCTGAAATTTCCCTTATTTTGAGGTAAAATGCTGAAATTCCTTATATTTTGGGGCAAAAAGGCAGAAATTCCCTACATTTTGGGGCAAAAAGGCACAAATTTCCCTTATTTTCGGGCAAAATTGCAGAAATTTCATTTATTTCAGGGCAAAAAGTCAGAAATTCCTTTTATTTTGGGGCAAAAAGCAGAAATTTCTTTTATTTTGGTACAAAGTTGAAGAAATTTTTCTTATTTTGGAACAAAAAGGCAGGAATTCCCAATATTTTGGGGCAAAAGGCAGAAATTCCTTTTATTTTGAGGTAAACAGGCTGAAATTCCCCTTATTTTGGGGCAAAAAGGCAGAAATTCCCTTTATTTTGTGGCAAAAAGGCAGAATTCCCATTAATTGGGGCAGAAAAGTAGAAACGTTCCTTATTTGGGGGCAATAATGCAGAAATTCCCCATATTTTGTGGCAAAAAGGAAGAAATTCCCCTTATTTGGAGGTAAAATGCTGAAATTCTTCTTATTTTAGCAAAAGGCAGAAATTCCCCTTATTTTGGGGCAAAATTGCAAAAATTTTACTTATTTTAGTGCAAAAAGTCAGAAATTTCCCTTATTTTGGGGCAAAAAGCAGAAATTCCCCTAATTTTGGGGCCAAAAACAGAAATTCCCCTTATTTTGGGGTAAAATTGGAGAAATTTCAAATATTTCAGGGCAAAAAGGCAGAAATTCCACTTAATTTTAGGCAATAAGTCAGAAATTTTCCGTATTTTGGAGCAAAATTTCAGAAATTCCCCTTATAATGGTGCAAAAATGCAGAAATTCCCTTTATATTTGTGTAATAAGGCAGAAATTCCCCGTGTTTTGAAGCAAAATTGCACAAATTCATCTAATTTTGAGGGAAAATGCAGAAAATCAAATTATTCTGGGGCAAAAAGGCAGAAATTCTCCTTATTTCAGGGAATAACGTCAGAAATTCCCCTTATTTTGGAACAAAATTGCAGAAATTTCCCTTATTTTGTGGCAAAATTGCAGAAATTTTTCTTATTTTTGGCAAAATTGCAGAAATTTCACGTATTTCAGGGAGAGAAGGCAGGAATTTCTCTCATTTTAGAGCAAAAGTGCAGAAATTTCTTTTTTTTGGTACAAAATTGCAGAAATTTTCTTTATTTTGGGGCAAAAATGCAGAAATTCTTCTTATTTTGTGGCAAAAAGGCAGAAATTTCCCTTATTTTGGGGAAAAATTGCATAAATTTCAATTATTTCAAGGAAAAATTCTAAAATTTTTTTTATTTTGAGGCAAAAAGAAAGAAATTTCGTTTATTTTTGGGTAAAAAGGCAGAAATTTCACTTATTTTGAGGTAAAAAAGGCAGAAATTTCTCTTATTTTGGGGCTAAAATGAAGAAATTTCCCTTTTTGGTGGCAAAATTGCAGAAATTTTCCTTATTTTGGGCAAAATTGCAGAAATTATACTTATTTCAGGGAAAGAAGGCAGGAATTTCTCTTACTTTGGGGCAAAAAGGCAGAAATTTCTTTTATTTTGGTACAAAATTGAAGAAATTTTCTTTATTTTGGGGCAAAAATGCAGAAATTCCTCTTATTTTGTGGGAAAAAGGCAGAAATTTCCCTTATTTTGGGGCAAAATTGCAGAAATTCCCTTTATTTTGGTGCAATAAGGCAGAAATTCCCCATATTTTGAAGCAAAATTGCACAAATTCCCCTAATTTTGAGGGAAAATGCAGAAATTCACATTATTTTGGGGCAAAAAGACAGAAATTCTCCTTATTTCACGGCAAAAAGTCAGAACTTCCGCTTATTTTGGGGCAAAATTGCAGAAATTTCCCTTATTTTGTGGCAAAATTGCAGAATTTTTTTTTATTTTGGGCAAAATTGCAGAAATTTCACTTATTTCAGGGAAAGAAGGCAGGAATTTCTCTTATTTTGGGGCAAAAAGGCAGAAATTTCTTTTATTTTGGTACAAAATTTCAGAAATTTTCTTTATTTTGAGGCAAAAATGCAAAAATTCCCCATATTTTGGGGCAAAAAGGCAGAGATTCCCCTTATTATGAGGTAAAAATATTGAAATTCCTTTTATTTTGGGGCAAAAAGACAGAAATTCCCCTTATTTTGTGGCAAAAAGGCAGAAATTTCCCTTATTTTGGTACAGAATTGCAGAAATTTTTCTTATTTTGTGGCAAGAAGGCAGAAATTCTCCATATTTTGGTGCAAAAAGTCTGAAATTCCCCTTAATTTGAGTTAAAATGCTGAAATTCCCCATATTTTGGGGCAAAAAGGCAGAAATTCCCTACATTTTGAGGCAAAAAGGCACAAATTTCCCTTATTTTCAGGCAAAATTGCAGAAATTTCATTTATTTCAGGGCAAAAAGTCAGAAATTAATTTTATTTTGGGGCAAAAAGCAGAAATTTCTTTTATTTTGGTACAAAGTTGAAGAAATTTTTCTTATTTTGGAACAAAAAGGCAGAAATTCCCCATATTTTGGGGCAAAAGGCAGAAATTCCCCTTATTTTGAGGTAAAAAGGCTGAAATGCCCCTTGTTTTGGGGCAAAAAGGCAGAAATTCCCTTTATTTTCTGGCAATAAAGGCAGAAATTCCCATTTATTGGTGCAGAAAAGCAGAAACTTTCCTTATTTGGGGGCAATAATGCAGAGATTCCCCATATTTTGAGGCAAAAATTCAGAAATTCCCGTTATTTGAAGGTAAAATGCTGAAATTCCCCTTATTTTGGGCAAAAGGCAGAAATTCCCATTATTTTGGGGCAAAATTTCAGAAATTTCACTTATTTTAGGGCAAAAAGTCAGAAATTTGCCTTATTTTGGGGCAAAAAGCAGAAATTCCCCTAATTTTGGGGCCAAAAACAGAAATTCCGCTTATTTTGGGGTAAAATTGCAGAAATTTCAAATATTTCAGTGAAAAAAGGCAGAATTTCCGCTTAATTTTAGACAATAAGGCACAAATTTTCCGTATTTTGGAGCAAAATCTCAGAAATTCCCCTTATAATGGTGCAAAAATGCAGAAATTCCTTTTATTTTGGTGTAATAAGGCAGAAATTCCCCGTGTTTTGAAGCAAAATTGCACAAATTCATCTAATTTTGAGGGAAAATGCAGAAATTCAAATTATTTTGGGGCAAAAAGACAGAAATTCTCCTTATTTCAGGGCATAACGTCAGAAATTCCCCTTATTTTGGGGCAAAATTGCAGAAATTTTTCTTATTTTGGGCAAAATTGCAGAAATTTCACTTATTTCAGGGAAAGAAGGCAGGAATTTCTCTTATTTTGAGGCAAAAAGGCAGAAATTTCTTTTATTTTGGTACAAAATTGCAGAAATTTTCTTTATTTTTAGGCAAAAATGCAGAAATTCCCCATATTTTGGGTCAAAAAGGCAGAGATTCCCCTTATTATGAGGTAAAAAGGCTGAAATTCCTTTTATTTTGGGGCAAAAAGACAGAAATTCCCCTTATTTTGTGGCAAAAAGGCAGAAATTTTTCTTATTTTGGGGCAAAATTGCAGAAATTCTCTTTATTTTGTGGCAAAATTGCAGAAAATTTTCTTATTTTGGGCAAAATTGTAGAAATTTCACTTATTTCAGGGAAAGAAGGCAGGAATTTCTCTTATTTTGGGGCAAAAAGGCAGAAATTTCTTATATTTTGGTACAAAATTGCAGAAATTTTCTATATTTTGGGACAAAAATGCAGAAATTCCCCTTATTTTGTGGCAAAATGGCAGAAATTTCCCTTATTTTGGGGCAAAATTGCAGAAATTTTCCTTATTTTGTGGCAAAATTGCAGAAATTTTTCTTATTTTGGGCAAAATTGCAGAAATTTCACTTATTTCAGGGAAAGAAGTCAGGAATTTCTCTTATTTTGGGGCAAAAAGGCAGAAATTTCTTATATTTTGGTACAAAATTGCAGAAATTTTCTATATTTTGGGGCAAAAATGAAGAAATTCCTCTTATTTTGTGGCAAAAAAACAGAAATTTCCCTTATTTTGGGGCAAAATTGCAGAAATTTCACTTATTTCAAGGCAAAATTCAGAAATTCCTTTTATTTTGGGGCAAAATGCAGAAATTTCTTTTATTTTGGTACAAAATTGCAGAAATTTTCTTTATTTTGGGGCAAAAATGCAGAAATTCCCCTTATTTTGTGGCAAAAAGGCAGAAATTTCCCTTATTTTGGGGCAAAATTGCAGAAATTTCCTTTATTTTGGTGCAATAAGGCAGAAATTCCTCATATTTTGAAGGAAAGTTGCACAAATTCCCCTAATTTTGAGGGAAAATACAGAAATTCACATTATTTTGGGGCAAAAAGACAGAAATTCTCCTTATTTCACGGCAAAAAGTCAGAAATTCCCCTTATTTTGGGGAAAAATTGCAGAAATTTCCCTTATTTTGTGGCAAAATTGCAGAAATTTTTCTTATTTTGGGCAAAATTGCAGAAATTTCACTTATTTCAGGAAAAGAAGGCAGGAATTTCTCTTACTTTGGGGCAAAAAGGAAGAAATTTCTTATATTTTGGTACAAAATTGCAGAAATTTTCTATATTTTGGGACAAAAATGCAGAAATTCCCCTTATTTTGTGGCAAAAAGGCAGAAATTTCCCTTATTTTGGGGAAAAACTGCAGAAATTTCACTTATTTCAAGGAAAAATTCAAAAAGTCCTCTTATTTTGGGGCAAAAAGACAGAAATTCAGTTCATTTTTGGGTTAAAAGGCAGAAATTTCACTTAATTTGAGGTAAAAAGGCAGAAATTACTCTTATTTTGGGGCTAAAATGAAGAAATTTCTTTTTTTTGTGGCAAAAGGTATACATTCCCCTTATTTTCAGGCAAAAAAGCAGAAATTCCCCATATTTTGAAGCAAAATTGCAGAAATTCCCCTAATTGTGAGGCAAAACGGCAGAAATTCCCTATATGTTGGGGCAAAAATACAGAAATTCTCCTTATTTTGTGGCAAAACTCAGAAATTCCACTTATTTTGGGGCAAAATTCCAGAAATTTCTTTTATTTCAGGGCAAAAAAGCAGAAATTCCTAATATATTGTGGCAAAAATGCAGAAATTCCCCTTATTTTGAGGTAAAAAGGCTGAAATTCCTCTTATTTGGGGGCAAAAAAGAAGAATTTTTCCTTATTTTGGGGCAAAGTTGCAGAAATTTCACTTATGTCAGGGTAATAAGTCAGAAATTTTCCTTATTTTGAGGCAAAAAAGACAGAAATTTTTTTTTGTTTTGTGGTAAAAAAGACAGAAATTCCACTTGTTTAGAGGCAAAAGGCAGAAGTTCCTCTTAATTTGTGGCAAAAATGAAGAAATTTCCCTTTTTTATGGCAAAAAGGTATGCATTCCCCTTATTTTCAGGCAAAAAGGCAGAAATTCCCCTTATTTTGAAGCAAAATTGCAGAAATTCCCCTAATTTTGGGGTAAAAGGCAGACATTCCCTTTATTTTGGGGCAAAAATCAGCAATTCCCCTTATTTTGGGGAAAAATTCTAGAAATTTCCTTTAATTTGGGGCAAAATTGGAGAAATTTCACTTACTTTCAGGTAAAAAGGCTGATATTTCCTTTATTTTTGGGCAAAACGTGAGAAATTCCCCTTATTTTGCGGCAAAATTGCAGAAATATTTTTATTTTGGGGCAAAAAGGCAGAAATTCCTAATATTTGGGGCAAAAAGGCAGAAATTCTCCTTATTTTGGGATAAAATTGCAGAAATTTCCCTTATTTGGGGGCCAAAAGGCAGAAAATCCTTTTAATTTCCGGCATAAAGGCAGAAATTCCCCGTATTTTGGAGCAAAATTGCAGAAATTCCCCTAATATCGGGGCAAAAATGCAGAAATTCCCTTTATTTGGGGCAAAAGCAGAAGTTCCCCTTATTTTCGGGAAAAAAGGCAGAAATTCCTTGTATTTTGAAGCAAAATTGCAGAAACTCCCTTAATTTTGGGGCAAAAAGGCAGAAATTTCTTTTATTTTGGTGCAAAAATACAGAAATTCTCCTTATTTCACGGCAAAAATTCAGAAATTCCCCTTATTTTGGGGCAAAATTGAAGAACTTTCCCTTATTTTCGGGAAAAATTGCAGAAATTTCCCTTATTTTGGGGCAAAATTGCAGAAATTTCACTTATTTTAGGGCAAAAAGTCAGAAATTTCCCTTATTTTGGGGCAAAAAGAAGAAATTCCACCAATTTGGGGGCCAAAAACAGAAATTCCCCTTATTTTGTGTAAAATTGCAGAAATTTCAAATATTTCAGTGCAAAAAGGCAGAAATTCCACTTAATTTTAGACAATAAGGCACAAATTTTCCGTATTTTGGAGCAAAATCTCAGAAATTCCTCTTATAATGATGCAAAAATGCAGAAATTCCCTTTATTTTGGTGTAAAAAGGCAGAAATTCCCCGTGTTTTGAAGCAAAATTGCAAATTCATCTAATTTTGAGTGAAAATACAGAAATTCAAATTATTTTGGGGCAAAAATACAGAAATTCTCCTTATTTCAGGGCATAACTTCAGAAATTCCCCTTATTTTGGGGCAAAATTGCAGAAATTTTCCTTATTTTGTGGCAAAATTGCAGAAATTTTTCTTATTTTGGGCAAAATTGTAGAAATTTCACTTATTTCAGGGAAAGAAGTCAGGAATTTCTCTTATTTTGGGGCAAAAGGGCAGAAATTTCTTTTATTTTGGTACACAATTGCAGAAATTTTCTTTATTTTGGGGCAAAAATGAAGAAATTCCTCTTATTTTGTGGCAAAAAAACAGAAATTTCCCTTATTTAGGGGCAAAATTGCAGAAATTTCACTTGTTTCAAGGCAAAATTCAGAAATTCCTTTTATTTTGGGGCAAAAAGACAGAAATTCCGTTTATTTTTGGGTAAAAAGGCAGAAATTTCACTTATTATGAGGTAAAAAGGCAGAAATTACTCTTATTTTTGGGCTAAAATGAAGAAATTTCCCTTTTTTGTGGCAAAATTGCAGAAATTTTTATTATTTTAGGCAAAATTGCAGAAATTTCACTTATTTCAGGGAAAGAAGGCAGGAATTTCTCTTATTTTGGGGCAAAAAGGCAGAAATTTCTTTTATTTTGGTACAAAATTGCAGAAATTTTCTTTATTTTGGGGCAAAAATGCAGAAATTCCCCTTATTTTGTGGCAAAAAGGCAGAAATTTCCCTTATTTTGGGGCAAAATTGCAGAAATTTCCTTTATTTTGGTGCAATAAGGCAGAAATTCCTCATATTTTGAAGGAAAATTGCACAAATTCCCCTAATTTTGAGGGAAAATGCAGAAATTCACATTATTTTGGGGCAAAAAGACAGAAATTCTCCTTATTTCACGGCAAAAAGTCAGAAATTCCCCTTATTTTGGGGAAAAATTGCAGAAATTTCCCTTATTTTGTGGCAAAATTGCAGAAATTTTTCTTATTTTGGGCAAAATTGCAGAAATTTCACTTATTTCAGGCAAAGAAGGCAGGAATTTCTCTTATTTTGGGACAAAAAGGCAGAAATTTCTTATATTTTGGTACAAAATTGCAGAAATTTTCTATATTTTGGGACAAAAATGCAGAAATTTCCCTTATTTTGTGGCAAAAAGGCAGAAATTTCCCTTATTTTGGGGAAAAATTGCAGAAATTTCACTTATTTCAAGGAAAAATTCAAAAAGTCCTCTTATTTTTGGGGAAAAAGACAGAAATTCAGTTCATTTTTGGGTTAAAAGGCAGAAATTTCACTTAATTTGAGGTAAAAAGGCAGAATTTACTCTTATTTTGGGGCTAAAATGAAGAAATTTCTTTTTTTTTTTGTGGCAAAAGGTATACATTCCCCTTATTTTCAGGCAAAAAAGCAGAAATTCCCCGTATTTTGAAGCAAAATTGCAGAAATTCCCCTAATTGTGAGGCAAAACGGCAGAAATTCCCTATATGTTGGGGCAAAAAGACAGAAATTCTCCTTATTTTGTGGCATAACTCAGAAATTCCACTTATTTTGGGGCAAAATTCCAGAAATTTCTTTTATTTTAGGGCAAAAAAGCAGAAATTCCTAATATATTGTGGCAACAATGCAGAAATTCCCCTTATTTTGAGGTAAAAAGGCTGAAATTCCTCTTATTTGGGGGCAAAAAGGAAGAATTTTTCCTTATTTTGGGGCAAAGTTGCAGAAATTTCACTTATGTCAGGGTAATAAGTCAGAAATTTTCTTTATTTTGAGGCAAAAAAGACAGAAATTTTTTTTTGTTTTGGGGTAAAAAAGACAGAAATTCCACTTATTTAGAGGCAAAAGGCAGAAGTTCCTCTTAATTTGTGGCAAAAATGAAGAAATTTCCCTTTTTTATGGCAAAAAGGTATGCATTCCCCTTATTTTCAGGCAAAAAGGCAGAAATTCCCCTTATTTTGAAGCAAAATTGCAGAAATTCCCCTAATTTTGGGGTAAAAGGCAGACATTCATTTTATTTTGGGGCAAAAATCAGCAATTCCCCTTATTTTGGGGAAAAATTCCAGAAATTTCCTTTAATTTGGGGCAAAATTGGAGAAATTTCACTTACTTTCAGGTAAAAAGGCTGATATTTCCTTTATTTTTGGGCAATACGTGAGAAATTCCCCTTATTTTGCGGCAAAATTGCAGAAATATTTCTTATTTTGGGGCAAAAAGGCAGAAATTCCTTATATTTGGGGCAAAAAGGCAGAAATTCTCCTTATTTTGGGATAAAATTGCAGAAATTTCCCTTATTTGGGGGCAAAAAGGCAGAAAATCCTTTTAATTTCGGGCATAAAGGCAGAAATTCCCCGTATTTTGGAGCAAAATTGCAGAAATTCCCCTAATATCGGGGCAAAAATGCAGAAATTCCCTTTATTTGGGGCAAAAGCAGAAGTTCCCCTTATTTTCGGGAAAAAAGGCAGAAATTCCTTGTATTTTGAAGCAAAATTGCAGAAACTCCCTTAATTTTGGGGCAAAAAGGCAGAAATTTCCTTTATTTTGGGGCAAAAATACAGAAATTCTCCTTATTTCGCGGCAAAAATTCAGAAATTCCCCTTATTTTGGGGCAAAATTGAAGAACTTTCCCTTATTTTCGGGAAAAATTGCAGAAATTTCCCTTATTTTGGGGCAAAATTTTAGAAATTTCTTTTATTTTGGTACAGAATTGCAGAAATTTTTTTTATATTGTGGCAAAAAGGCTAAAATTCGCCATATTTTGGTGCAAAAATGCTGAAATTCCCCTTATTTTGAGGTAAAATGCTGAAATTCCCCATATTTTGTGGCAAAAAGGCAGAAATTTCCCTCATTTTGGGGCAAAAAGGCACAAATTTTTCTTATTTTCTGGCAAAATTGAAGAAATTTCATTTATTTCAAGGCAAAAAGTCAGAAATTCCTTTTATTTTGGAACAAAAAACAGAAATTTCTTTTATTTTGTTACAAAGTGGAAGAAATTTTTCTGATTTTGGAACAAAAAGGCAGAAATTCCTCATATTTTGGAGTAAAAGGCAAAAATTCCCCTTATGATGAGGTAAAAAGGATGAAATTCCCCTTATTTTAGGGCAAAAAGGCAAAAATTTCCTTTACTTTGTGGCAAAAAAGGAGAAATTCTTGTTAATTGGGGCAGAAAAGCAGAAATTTTCCTTATTTGAAGGCAAAAAGGCAGTAATTCCCCATATTTTGTGGCAAAAAGGCAGAAATTCCCCTCATTTGGAGGTAAAATGCTGAAATTCCCCTTATTTTGGGCAAAAAGGCAGAAATTCCCCTTATTTTTGGACAAAATTGCAGAAATTTCACTTATTTCAGGGCAAAAAGTCAGAAATTTGCCTTATTTTGGGGGAAAATCAGAAATTCCCCTAATTTTAGGGACAAAAATAGAAATTCCCCTTTTTTTGGGTAAAATTGCAGAAATTTCAAATATTTCAGGGCAAAAAGGCAGAAATTCCACTTAATATCGGGCAATAAGGCAGAAATGTTTTGTATTTTGGAGCAAAATCTCAGAAATTCCCCTTATAATGGTGCAAAAATGCAGAAATTCCCTTTTTTTTGGTGTAATAAGGCAGAAATTCCCCATATTTCACTTATTTCAGGGAAAAAAATTTTTTTAATTTTGGGGCAAAAATGCAGAAATTCCTTTTATTTTGTGGCAAAAAGGCAGAAATTTCCCTTATTTTGGGGCAAAATTGCAGAAATTCCCTTTATTTTGGTGCAATAAGGCAGAAATTCCCCATATTTTGAAGCAAAATTGCACAAATTCCCCTAATTTTGAGGGAAAATGCAGAAATCCCATTATTTTGGTGCAGAAAGACAGAAATTCTCCTTATTTCACGGCAAAAAGTAAGAAATTCCCCTTATTTTGGAGCAAAATTGCAGAAATTTCCCTTATTTTGTGGCAAAATTGCAGAAATTTTTCTTATTTTGGGCAAAATTGCAGAAATTTCACTTATTTCAGGCAAAGAAGGCAGGAATTTCTCTTATTTTGGAACAAAAAGGAAGAAATTTCTTTTATTTTGGTACAAAATTGCAGAAATTTTCTTTATATTGAGGCAAAAATGCAGAAATTCCCCATTTTTGGGGGCAAAAAGACAGAGATTCCCCTTACTATGAGGTAAAAAGGCTGAAATTCCTTTTATTTTGGGGCAAAAAGACAGAAATTCCTCTTACTTTGTGCCAAAAAGGCAGAAATTGCCCCTATTTTGGGGCAAAATTGCAGAAATTTCCCTTATTTTTGGGCAAAATTTTAGAAATTTCTTTTATTTTGGTACAGAATTGCAGAAATTTTTTTATTTTGTGGAAAAAAGGCAGAAATTCCACATATTTTGGTGCAAAAAGGCTGAAATTCCCCTTATTTTGAGGTAAAATGCTGAAATTCCCCTTATTTTGGGCAAAAGGCAGAAATTCCCCTTATTTTGGTGCAAAATTGCAGAAATTTCACTTATTTTAGGGCAAAAAGTCAGAAATTTCCCTTATTTTGAGGCAAAACCAGAAATTTCCCTAATTTTGGGGCCAAAAACAGAAATTCCCCTTATTTTGGGGTAAAACTGCAGAAATTTCAAATATTTCAGTGCAAAAAGGCAGAAATTCCACTTAATTTTAGGCAATGAGGCACAAATTTTCCGTATTTTGGAGCAAAATCTCAGAAATTCCCCTTATAATGGTGCAAAAATGCAGAAATTCCCTTTATTTTGGTGTAATAAGGCAGAAATTCCCAGTGTTTTGAAGCAAAATTGCACAAATTCACCTAATTTTGAGGGAAAATGCAGAAATTCAAATTATTTTGGGGCAAAAAGACAGAAATTCTCCTTATTTCAGGGCAAAAAAGACAGACATTCCCTTTGTTTTTGGGTAAAAAAGACAGAAATTCCACTTATTTAGACGCAAAAGGCAGAAGTTCCTCTTAATTTGGCGCAAAAATGAAGAAATTTCCCTTTTTTATGGCAAAAAGGTATGCATTCCCCTTATTTTCGGGCAAAAAAGCAGAAATTCTTTTTATTTTGAAGCAAAATTGCAGAAATTTCCCTAATTTTGTGGCAAAAGGCAGACATTCCCTTTATTTTGGGGCAAAAATCAGAAATTCCCCTTATTTTGAGGCGAAATTCCAGAAATTTCCTTTAATTTGGGGCAAAATTGCAGAAATTTACCTCATTTTGGGGCAAAATTGCAAAAATTTCCCTTATTTGGGGCAAAATTGCAGAAATTTCCTTATTTTCAGGTAAAAAGTCTGAAATTTCCTTTATTTTGGGGCAAAAAGTGAGAAATTCCCCTTATTTTGTGGCAAAATTGCAGAAATATTTCTTATTTTGGGGCAAAATTTAGAAATTCCCCTTATTTTGGGGTAAAATTGCAGAAATTTCTTTTATTTGGGGGCAAAAAGGCAGAAAATCCTTTTAATTTCGGGCAAAAATGCATAAATTTCCCGTATTTTGCAGCAAAATTGTAGAATTTCCCCTATTTTCGGGGCAAAAATGCAGAAATTCCCTTTATTTGGGGCAAAGCAGAAGTTCTCCTTATTTTCGGAAAAAAAGGCAGAAATTCCTTGTATTTTGAAGCAAAATTGCAGAAACTCCCCTAATTTTGGGGCAAAAAGGCAGAGATTCCCTTTATTTTGGGGCAAAAATACAGAAATTCTCCTTATTTCGTGGCAAAAAGTCAGAAATTCCCCTTATTTTGGGGCAAAATTGAAGAACTTTCCCTTATTTTGGGGAATAATTGCAGAAATTTCCCTTATTTTGGGGCAAAATTTTAGAAATTTCTTTTATTTTGGTACAGAATTGCAGAAATTTTTCTTATATTGTGGCAAAAGGCTAAAATTCCACATATTTTGGTGCAAAAAGGCTGAAATTACCCTTATTTTGAGGTAAAATGCTGAAATTCCCCATATTTTGGCGCAAAAAAGCAGAAATTTCCCTCATTTTGGGACAAAAAGGCACAAATTTTCCTTATTTTCAGGCAAAATTGAAGAAATTTCATTTATTTCAGGGCAAAAAGTCAAAAATTCCTTTTATTTTGGGACAAAAAGCAGAAATTTCTTTTATTTTGGTACAAAGTTAAAGAAATTTTTCTTATTTTGGAACAAAAAGGCAGAAATTCCCCATATTTTGGGGTAAAAGGCCGAAATTCCCCTTATTTTGAGGTAAAAAGAATGAAATTCCCCTTATTTTAGGGCAAAAAGGCAAAAATTTCCTTTACTTTGTGGCAAAAAGGAAGAAATTCTTGTTAATTGGGGCAGAAAAGCAGAAATTTTCCTCATTTGAAGGCAATACGGCAGTAATTCCCCATATTTAGTGGCAAAAAGGCAGAAATTCCCCTTATTTGGAGGTCAAATGCTGAAATTCCCCTTATTTTGGGCAAAAAGGCAGAAATTCCCCTTATTTTGGGACAAAATTGCAGAAATTTCACTTATTTCAGGGCAAAAAGTCAGAAATTTGCCTTATTTTGGGGCAAAAAGCAGAAATTCCCTTAATTTTGGGGCCAAAAATAGAAATTCCCCTTATTTTTGGGTAAAATTGCAGAAATTTCACTTATTTCAAGGCAAAATTCAAAAATTCCTTTTATTTTGGGGCAAAAAGACAGAAATTCCTTTTATTTTTGGGTAAAAAGGCAGAAATTTCACTTATTTTGAGGTAAAAAGGCTGAAATAACTCTTATTTAGGGGCTAAAATGAAGAAATTTCCCTTTTTTGTGGCAAAATTAAAGAAATTTTTCTTATTTTGGCAAAATTGCAGAAATTTCACTTATTTCAGGGAAAGAAGGCAGAAATTTCTTATTTTGGGGCAAAAAGGCAGAAATTTCTTTTATTTTGCTACAAAATTGCAGAAATTTTTTTAATTTTGGGGCAAAAATGCAGAAATTCCTTTTATTTTGTGGCAAAAAGGCAGAAATTTCCCTTATTTTGGGGCAAAATTGCAGAAATTCCCTTTATTTTGGTGCAATAAGGCAGAAATTCCCCATATTTTGAAGCAAAATTGCACAAATTCCCCTAATTTTGAGGGAAAATGCAGAAATCCCATTATTTTGGTGCAGAAAGACAGAAATTCTCCTTATTTCACGGCAAAAAGTAAGAAATTCCCCTTATTTTGGAGCAAAATTGCAGAAATTTCCCTTATTTTGTGGCAAAATTGCAGAAATTTTTCTTATTTTGGGCAAAATTGCAGAAATTTCACTTATTTCAGGCAAAGAAGGCAGGAATTTCTCTTATTTTGGAACAAAAAGGAAGAAATTTCTTTTATTTTGGTACAAAATTGCAGAAATTTTCTTTATATTGAGGCAAAAATGCAGAAATTCCCCATTTTTGGGGGCAAAAAGACAGAGATTCCCCTTACTATGAGGTAAAAAGGCTGAAATTCCTTTTATTTTGGGGCAAAAAGACAGAAATTCCTCTTACTTTGTGCCAAAAAGGCAGAAATTGCCCCTATTTTGGGGCAAAATTGCAGAAATTTCCCTTATTTTTGGGCAAAATTTTAGAAATTTCTTTTATTTTGGTACAGAATTGCAGAAATTTTTTTATTTTGTGGAAAAAAGGCAGAAATTCCACATATTTTGGTGCAAAAAGGCTGAAATTCCCCTTATTTTGAGGTAAAATGCTGAAATTCCCCTTATTTTGGGCAAAAGGCAGAAATTCCCCTTATTTTGGTGCAAAATTGCAGAAATTTCACTTATTTTAGGGCAAAAAGTCAGAAATTTCCCTTATTTTGAGGCAAAACCAGAAATTTCCCTAATTTTGGGGCCAAAAACAGAAATTCCCCTTATTTTGGGGTAAAACTGCAGAAATTTCAAATATTTCAGTGCAAAAAGGCAGAAATTCCACTTAATTTTAGGCAATGAGGCACAAATTTTCCGTATTTTGGAGCAAAATCTCAGAAATTCCCCTTATAATGGTGCAAAAATGCAGAAATTCCCTTTATTTTGGTGTAATAAGGCAGAAATTCCCAGTGTTTTGAAGCAAAATTGCACAAATTCACCTAATTTTGAGGGAAAATGCAGAAATTCAAATTATTTTGGGGCAAAAAGACAGAAATTCTCCTTATTTCAGGGCAAAAAAGACAGACATTCCCTTTGTTTTTGGGTAAAAAAGACAGAAATTCCACTTATTTAGACGCAAAAGGCAGAAGTTCCTCTTAATTTGGCGCAAAAATGAAGAAATTTCCCTTTTTTATGGCAAAAAGGTATGCATTCCCCTTATTTTCGGGCAAAAAAGCAGAAATTCTTTTTATTTTGAAGCAAAATTGCAGAAATTTCCCTAATTTTGTGGCAAAAGGCAGACATTCCCTTTATTTTGGGGCAAAAATCAGAAATTCCCCTTATTTTGAGGCGAAATTCCAGAAATTTCCTTTAATTTGGGGCAAAATTGCAGAAATTTACCTCATTTTGGGGCAAAATTGCAAAAATTTCCCTTATTTGGGGCAAAATTGCAGAAATTTCCTTATTTTCAGGTAAAAAGTCTGAAATTTCCTTTATTTTGGGGCAAAAAGTGAGAAATTCCCCTTATTTTGTGGCAAAATTGCAGAAATATTTCTTATTTTGGGGCAAAATTTAGAAATTCCCCTTATTTTGGGGTAAAATTGCAGAAATTTCTTTTATTTGGGGGCAAAAAGG
This sequence comes from Micromys minutus, assembly GCF_963924665.1. NCBI lineage: Eukaryota > Metazoa > Chordata > Mammalia > Rodentia > Muridae > Micromys > Micromys minutus. The sequence goes on along the minus strand of NW_027667467.1, from coordinate 5,441,765 downwards.
CAGAAAATCCTTTTAATTTCGGGCAAAAATGCATAAATTTCCCGTATTTTGCAGCAAAATTGTAGAATTTCCCCTATTTTCGGGGCAAAAATGCAGAAATTCCCTTTATTTGGGGCAAAGCAGAAGTTCTCCTTATTTTCGGAAAAAAAGGCAGAAATTCCTTGTATTTTGAAGCAAAATTGCAGAAACTCCCCTAATTTTGGGGCAAAAAGGCAGAGATTCCCTTTATTTTGGGGCAAAAATACAGAAATTCTCCTTATTTCGTGGCAAAAAGTCAGAAATTCCCCTAATTTTGGGGCAAAATTGAAGAACTTTCCCTTATTTTGGGGAATAATTGCAGAAATTTCCCTTATTTTGGGGCAAAATTTTAGAAATTTCTTTTATTTTGGTACAGAATTGCAGAAATTTTTCTTATATTGTGGCAAAAGGCTAAAATTCCACATATTTTGGTGCAAAAAGGCTGAAATTACCCTTATTTTGAGGTAAAATGCTGAAATTCCCCATATTTTGGCGCAAAAAAGCAGAAATTTCCCTCATTTTGGGACAAAAAGGCACAAATTTTCCTTATTTTCAGGCAAAATTGAAGAAATTTCATTTATTTCAGGGCAAAAAGTCAAAAATTCCTTTTATTTTGGGACAAAAAGCAGAAATTTCTTTTATTTTGGTACAAAGTTAAAGAAATTTTTCTTATTTTGGAACAAAAAGGCAGAAATTCCCCATATTTTGGGGTAAAAGGCAGAAATTCCCCTTATTTTGAGGTAAAAAGGATGAAATTCCCCTTATTTTAGGGCAAAAAGGCAAAAATTTCCTTTACTTTGTGGCAAAAAGGAAGAAATTCTTGTTAATTGGGGCAGAAAAGCAGAAATTTTCCTCATTTGAAGGCAATACGGCAGTAATTCCCCATATTTATTGGCAAAAAGGCAGAAATTCCCCTTATTTGGAGGTCAAATGCTGAAATTCCCCTTATTTTGGGCAAAAAGGCAGAAATTCCCCTTATTTTGGGACAAAATTGCAGAAATTTCACTTATTTCAGGGCAAAAAGTCAGAAATTTGCCTTATTTTGGGGCAAAAAGCAGAAATTCCCTTAATTTTGGGGCCAAAAATAGAAATTCCCCTTATTTTTGGGTAAAATTGCAGAAATTTCACTTATTTCAAGGCAAAATTCAAAAATTCCTTTTATTTTGGGGCAAAAAGACAGAAATTCCTTTTATTTTTGGGTAAAAAGGCAGAAATTTCACTTATTTTGAGGTAAAAAGGCAGAAATAACTCTTATTTAGGGGCTAAAATGAAGAAATTTCCCTTTTTTGTGGCAAAATTAAAGAAATTTTTCTTATTTTGGCAAAATTGCAGAAATTTCACTTATTTCAGGGAAAGAAGGCAGAAATTTCTTATTTTGGGGCAAAAAGGCAGAAATTTCTTTTATTTTGCTACAAAATTGCAGAAATTTTTTTAATTTTGGGGCAAAAATGCAGAAATTCCTTTTATTTTGTGGCAAAAAGGCAGAAATTTCCCTTATTTTGGGGCAAAATTGCAGAAATTCCCTTTATTTTGGTGCAATAAGGCAGAAATTCCCCATATTTTGAAGCAAAATTGCACAAATTCCCCTAATTTTGAGGGAAAATGCAGAAATCCCATTATTTTGGTGCAGAAAGACAGAAATTCTCCTTATTTCACGGCAAAAAGTAAGAAATTCCCCTTATTTTGGAGCAAAATTGCAGAAATTTCCCTTATTTTGTGGCAAAATTGCAGAAATTTTTCTTATTTTGGGCAAAATTGCAGAAATTTCACTTATTTCAGGCAAAGAAGGCAGGAATTTCTCTTATTTTGGAACAAAAAGGAAGAAATTTCTTTTATTTTGGTACAAAATTGCAGAAATTTTCTTTATATTGAGGCAAAAATGCAGAAATTCCCCATTTTTGGGGGCAAAAAGACAGAGATTCCCCTTACTATGAGGTAAAAAGGCTGAAATTCCTTTTATTTTGGGGCAAAAAGACAGAAATTCCTCTTACTTTGTGCCAAAAAGGCAGAAATTGCCCCTATTTTGGGGCAAAATTGCAGAAATTTCCCTTATTTTTGGGCAAAATTTTAGAAATTTCTTTTATTTTGGTACAGAATTGCAGAAATTTTTTTATTTTGTGGAAAAAAGGCAGAAATTCCACATATTTTGGTGCAAAAAGGCTGAAATTCCCCTTATTTTGAGGTAAAATGCTGAAATTCCCCTTATTTTGGGCAAAAGGCAGAAATTCCCCTTATTTTGGTGCAAAATTGCAGAAATTTCACTTATTTTAGGGCAAAAAGTCAGAAATTTCCCTTATTTTGAGGCAAAACCAGAAATTTCCCTAATTTTGGGGCCAAAAACAGAAATTCCCCTTATTTTGGGGTAAAACTGCAGAAATTTCAAATATTTCAGTGCAAAAAGGCAGAAATTCCACTTAATTTTAGGCAATGAGGCACAAATTTTCCGTATTTTGGAGCAAAATCTCAGAAATTCCCCTTATAATGGTGCAAAAATGCAGAAATTCCCTTTATTTTGGTGTAATAAGGCAGAAATTCCCAGTGTTTTGAAGCAAAATTGCACAAATTCACCTAATTTTGAGGGAAAATGCAGAAATTCAAATTATTTTGGGGCAAAAAGACAGAAATTCTCCTTATTTCAGGGCAAAAAAGACAGACATTCCCTTTGTTTTTGGGTAAAAAAGACAGAAATTCCACTTATTTAGACGCAAAAGGCAGAAGTTCCTCTTAATTTGGCGCAAAAATGAAGAAATTTCCCTTTTTTATGGCAAAAAGGTATGCATTCCCCTTATTTTCGGGCAAAAAAGCAGAAATTCTTTTTATTTTGAAGCAAAATTGCAGAAATTTCCCTAATTTTGTGGCAAAAGGCAGACATTCCCTTTATTTTGGGGCAAAAATCAGAAATTCCCCTTATTTTGAGGCGAAATTCCAGAAATTTCCTTTAATTTGGGGCAAAATTGCAGAAATTTACCTCATTTTGGGGCAAAATTGCAAAAATTTCCCTTATTTGGGGCAAAATTGCAGAAATTTCCTTATTTTCAGGTAAAAAGTCTGAAATTTCCTTTATTTTGGGGCAAAAAGTGAGAAATTCCCCTTATTTTGTGGCAAAATTGCAGAAATATTTCTTATTTTGGGGCAAAATTTAGAAATTCCCCTTATTTTGGGGTAAAATTGCAGAAATTTCTTTTATTTGGGGGCAAAAAGGCAGAAAATCCTTTTAATTTCGGGCAAAAATGCATAAATTTCCCGTATTTTGCAGCAAAATTGTAGAATTTCCCCTATTTTCGGGGCAAAAATGCAGAAATTCCCTTTATTTGGGGCAAAGCAGAAGTTCTCCTTATTTTCGGAAAAAAAGGCAGAAATTCCTTGTATTTTGAAGCAAAATTGCAGAAACTCCCCTAATTTTGGGGCAAAAAGGCAGAGATTCCCTTTATTTTGGGGCAAAAATACAGAAATTCTCCTTATTTCGTGGCAAAAAGTCAGAAATTCCCCTTATTTTGGGGCAAAATTGAAGAACTTTCCCTTATTTTGGGGAATAATTGCAGAAATTTCCCTTATTTTGGGGCAAAATTTTAGAAATTTCTTTTATTTTGGTACAGAATTGCAGAAATTTTTCTTATATTGTGGCAAAAGGCTAAAATTCCACATATTTTGGTGCAAAAAGGCTGAAATTACCCTTATTTTGAGGTAAAATGCTGAAATTCCCCATATTTTGGCGCAAAAAAGCAGAAATTTCCCTCATTTTGGGACAAAAAGGCACAAATTTTCCTTATTTTCAGGCAAAATTGAAGAAATTTCATTTATTTCAGGGCAAAAAGTCAAAAATTCCTTTTATTTTGGGACAAAAAGCAGAAATTTCTTTTATTTTGGTACAAAGTTAAAGAAATTTTTCTTATTTTGGAACAAAAAGGCAGAAATTCCCCATATTTTGGGGTAAAAGGCCGAAATTCCCCTTATTTTGAGGTAAAAAGAATGAAATTCCCCTTATTTTAGGGCAAAAAGGCAAAAATTTCCTTTACTTTGTGGCAAAAAGGAAGAAATTCTTGTTAATTGGGGCAGAAAAGCAGAAATTTTCCTCATTTGAAGGCAATACGGCAGTAATTCCCCATATTTAGTGGCAAAAAGGCAGAAATTCCCCTTATTTGGAGGTCAAATGCTGAAATTCCCCTTATTTTGGGCAAAAAGGCAGAAATTCCCCTTATTTTGGGACAAAATTGCAGAAATTTCACTTATTTCAGGGCAAAAAGTCAGAAATTTGCCTTATTTTGGGGCAAAAAGCAGAAATTCCCTTAATTTTGGGGCCAAAAATAGAAATTCCCCTTATTTTTGGGTAAAATTGCAGAAATTTCACTTATTTCAAGGCAAAATTCAAAAATTCCTTTTATTTTGGGGCAAAAAGACAGAAATTCCTTTTATTTTTGGGTAAAAAGGCAGAAATTTCACTTATTTTGAGGTAAAAAGGCTGAAATAACTCTTATTTAGGGGCTAAAATGAAGAAATTTCCCTTTTTTGTGGCAAAATTAAAGAAATTTTTCTTATTTTGGCAAAATTGCAGAAATTTCACTTATTTCAGGGAAAGAAGGCAGAAATTTCTTATTTTGGGGCAAAAAGGCAGAAATTTCTTTTATTTTGCTACAAAATTGCAGAAATTTTTTTAATTTTGGGGCAAAAATGCAGAAATTCCTTTTATTTTGTGGCAAAAAGGCAGAAATTTCCCTTATTTTGGGGCAAAATTGCAGAAATTCCCTTTATTTTGGTGCAATAAGGCAGAAATTCCCCATATTTTGAAGCAAAATTGCACAAATTCCCCTAATTTTGAGGGAAAATGCAGAAATCCCATTATTTTGGTGCAGAAAGACAGAAATTCTCCTTATTTCACGGCAAAAAGTAAGAAATTCCCCTTATTTTGGAGCAAAATTGCAGAAATTTCCCTTATTTTGTGGCAAAATTGCAGAAATTTTTCTTATTTTGGGCAAAATTGCAGAAATTTCACTTATTTCAGGCAAAGAAGGCAGGAATTTCTCTTATTTTGGAACAAAAAGGAAGAAATTTCTTTTATTTTGGTACAAAATTGCAGAAATTTTCTTTATATTGAGGCAAAAATGCAGAAATTCCCCATTTTTGGGGGCAAAAAGACAGAGATTCCCCTTACTATGAGGTAAAAAGGCTGAAATTCCTTTTATTTTGGGGCAAAAAGACAGAAATTCCTCTTACTTTGTGCCAAAAAGGCAGAAATTGCCCCTATTTTGGGGCAAAATTGCAGAAATTTCCCTTATTTTTGGGCAAAATTTTAGAAATTTCTTTTATTTTGGTACAGAATTGCAGAAATTTTTTTATTTTGTGGAAAAAAGGCAGAAATTCCACATATTTTGGTGCAAAAAGGCTGAAATTCCCCTTATTTTGAGGTAAAATGCTGAAATTCCCCTTATTTTGGGCAAAAGGCAGAAATTCCCCTTATTTTGGTGCAAAATTGCAGAAATTTCACTTATTTTAGGGCAAAAAGTCAGAAATTTCCCTTATTTTGAGGCAAAACCAGAAATTTCCCTAATTTTGGGGCCAAAAACAGAAATTCCCCTTATTTTGGGGTAAAACTGCAGAAATTTCAAATATTTCAGTGCAAAAAGGCAGAAATTCCACTTAATTTTAGGCAATGAGGCACAAATTTTCCGTATTTTGGAGCAAAATCTCAGAAATTCCCCTTATAATGGTGCAAAAATGCAGAAATTCCCTTTATTTTGGTGTAATAAGGCAGAAATTCCCAGTGTTTTGAAGCAAAATTGCACAAATTCACCTAATTTTGAGGGAAAATGCAGAAATTCAAATTATTTTGGGGCAAAAAGACAGAAATTCTCCTTATTTCAGGGCAAAAAAGACAGACATTCCCTTTGTTTTTGGGTAAAAAAGACAGAAATTCCACTTATTTAGACGCAAAAGGCAGAAGTTCCTCTTAATTTGGCGCAAAAATGAAGAAATTTCCCTTTTTTATGGCAAAAAGGTATGCATTCCCCTTATTTTCGGGCAAAAAAGCAGAAATTCTTTTTATTTTGAAGCAAAATTGCAGAAATTTCCCTAATTTTGTGGCAAAAGGCAGACATTCCCTTTATTTTGGGGCAAAAATCAGAAATTCCCCTTATTTTGAGGCGAAATTCCAGAAATTTCCTTTAATTTGGGGCAAAATTGCAGAAATTTACCTCATTTTGGGGCAAAATTGCAAAAATTTCCCTTATTTGGGGCAAAATTGCAGAAATTTCCTTATTTTCAGGTAAAAAGTCTGAAATTTCCTTTATTTTGGGGCAAAAAGTGAGAAATTCCCCTTATTTTGTGGCAAAATTGCAGAAATATTTCTTATTTTGGGGCAAAATTTAGAAATTCCCCTTATTTTGGGGTAAAATTGCAGAAATTTCTTTTATTTGGGGGCAAAAAGGCAGAAAATCCTTTTAATTTCGGGCAAAAATGCATAAATTTCCCGTATTTTGCAGCAAAATTGTAGAATTTCCCCTATTTTCGGGGCAAAAATGCAGAAATTCCCTTTATTTGGGGCAAAGCAGAAGTTCTCCTTATTTTCGGAAAAAAAGGCAGAAATTCCTTGTATTTTGAAGCAAAATTGCAGAAACTCCCCTAATTTTGGGGCAAAAAGGCAGAGATTCCCTTTATTTTGGGGCAAAAATACAGAAATTCTCCTTATTTTGTGGCAAAAAGTCAGAAATTCCCCTTATTTGGGGGCAAAATTGAAGAACTTTCCCTTATTTTGGGGAATAATTGCAGAAATTTCCCTTATTTTGGGGCAAAATTTTAGAAATTTCTTTTATTTTGGTACAGAATTGCAGAAATTTTTCTTATATTGTGGCAAAAGGCTAAAATTCCACATATTTTGGTGCAAAAAGGCTGAAATTACCCTTATTTTGAGGTAAAATGCTGAAATTCCCCATATTTTGGCGCAAAAAAGCAGAAATTTCCCTCATTTTGGGACAAAAAGGCACAAATTTTCCTTATTTTCAGGCAAAATTGAAGAAATTTCATTTATTTCAGGGCAAAAAGTCAAAAATTCCTTTTATTTTGGGACAAAAAGCAGAAATTTCTTTTATTTTGGTACAAAGTTAAAGAAATTTTTCTTATTTTGGAACAAAAAGGCAGAAATTCCCCATATTTTGGGGTAAAAGGCAGAAATTCCCCTTATTTTGAGGTAAAAAGAATGAAATTCCCCTTATTTTAGGGCAAAAAGGCAAAAATTTCCTTTACTTTGTGGCAAAAAGGAAGAAATTCTTGTTAATTGGGGCAGAAAAGCAGAAATTTTCCTCATTTGAAGGCAATACGGCAGTAATTCCCCATATTTAGTGGCAAAAAGGCAGAAATTCCCCTTATTTGGAGGTCAAATGCTGAAATTCCCCTTATTTTGGGCAAAAAGGCAGAAATTCCCCTTATTTTGGGACAAAATTGCAGAAATTTCACTTATTTCAGGGCAAAAAGTCAGAAATTTGCCTTATTTTGGGGCAAAAAGCAGAAATTCCCTTAATTTTGGGGCCAAAAATAGAAATTCCCCTTATTTTTGGGTAAAATTGCAGAAATTTCACTTATTTCAAGGCAAAATTCAAAAATTCCTTTTATTTTGGGGCAAAAAGACAGAAATTCCTTTTATTTTTGGGTAAAAAGGCAGAAATTTCACTTATTTTGAGGTAAAAAGGCAGAAATAACTCTTATTTAGGGGCTAAAATGAAGAAATTTCCCTTTTTTGTGGCAAAATTAAAGAAATTTTTCTTATTTTGGCAAAATTGCAGAAATTTCACTTATTTCAGGGAAAGAAGGCAGAAATTTCTTATTTTGGGGCAAAAAGGCAGAAATTTCTTTTATTTTGCTACAAAATTGCAGAAATTTTTTTAATTTTGGGGCAAAAATGCAGAAATTCCTTTTATTTTGTGGCAAAAAGGCAGAAATTTCCCTTATTTTGGGGCAAAATTGCAGAAATTCCCTTTATTTTGGTGCAATAAGGCAGAAATTCCCCATATTTTGAAGCAAAATTGCACAAATTCCCCTAATTTTGAGGGAAAATGCAGAAATCCCATTATTTTGGTGCAGAAAGACAGAAATTCTCCTTATTTCACGGCAAAAAGTAAGAAATTCCCCTTATTTTGGAGCAAAATTGCAGAAATTTCCCTTATTTTGTGGCAAAATTGCAGAAATTTTTCTTATTTTGGGCAAAATTGCAGAAATTTCACTTATTTCAGGCAAAGAAGGCAGGAATTTCTCTTATTTTGGAACAAAAAGGAAGAAATTTCTTTTATTTTGGTACAAAATTGCAGAAATTTTCTTTATATTGAGGCAAAAATGCAGAAATTCCCCATTTTTGGGGGCAAAAAGACAGAGATTCCCCTTACTATGAGGTAAAAAGGCTGAAATTCCTTTTATTTTGGGGCAAAAAGACAGAAATTCCTCTTACTTTGTGCCAAAAAGGCAGAAATTGCCCCTATTTTGGGGCAAAATTGCAGAAATTTCCCTTATTTTTGGGCAAAATTTTAGAAATTTCTTTTATTTTGGTACAGAATTGCAGAAATTTTTTTATTTTGTGGAAAAAAGGCAGAAATTCCACATATTTTGGTGCAAAAAGGCTGAAATTCCCCTTATTTTGAGGTAAAATGCTGAAATTCCCCTTATTTTGGGCAAAAGGCAGAAATTCCCCTTATTTTGGTGCAAAATTGCAGAAATTTCACTTATTTTAGGGCAAAAAGTCAGAAATTTCCCTTATTTTGAGGCAAAACCAGAAATTTCCCTAATTTTGGGGCCAAAAACAGAAATTCCCCTTATTTTGGGGTAAAACTGCAGAAATTTCAAATATTTCAGTGCAAAAAGGCAGAAATTCCACTTAATTTTAGGCAATGAGGCACAAATTTTCCGTATTTTGGAGCAAAATCTCAGAAATTCCCCTTATAATGGTGCAAAAATGCAGAAATTCCCTTTATTTTGGTGTAATAAGGCAGAAATTCCCAGTGTTTTGAAGCAAAATTGCACAAATTCACCTAATTTTGAGGGAAAATGCAGAAATTCAAATTATTTTGGGGCAAAAAGACAGAAATTCTCCTTATTTCAGGGCAAAAAAGACAGACATTCCCTTTGTTTTTGGGTAAAAAAGACAGAAATTCCACTTATTTAGACGCAAAAGGCAGAAGTTCCTCTTAATTTGGCGCAAAAATGAAGAAATTTCCCTTTTTTATGGCAAAAAGGTATGCATTCCCCTTATTTTCGGGCAAAAAAGCAGAAATTCTTTTTATTTTGAAGCAAAATTGCAGAAATTTCCCTAATTTTGTGGCAAAAGGCAGACATTCCCTTTATTTTGGGGCAAAAATCAGAAATTCCCCTTATTTTGAGGCGAAATTCCAGAAATTTCCTTTAATTTGGGGCAAAATTGCAGAAATTTACCTCATTTTGGGGCAAAATTGCAAAAATTTCCCTTATTTGGGGCAAAATTGCAGAAATTTCCTTATTTTCAGGTAAAAAGTCTGAAATTTCCTTTATTTTGGGGCAAAAAGTGAGAAATTCCCCTTATTTTGTGGCAAAATTGCAGAAATATTTCTTATTTTGGGGCAAAATTTAGAAATTCCCCTTATTTTGGGGTAAAATTGCAGAAATTTCTTTTATTTGGGGGCAAAAAGGCAGAAAATCCTTTTAATTTCGGGCAAAAATGCATAAATTTCCCGTATTTTGCAGCAAAATTGTAGAATTTCCCCTATTTTCGGGGCAAAAATGCAGAAATTCCCTTTATTTGGGGCAAAGCAGAAGTTCTCCTTATTTTCGGAAAAAAAGGCAGAAATTCCTTGTATTTTGAAGCAAAATTGCAGAAACTCCCCTAATTTTGGGGCAAAAAGGCAGAGATTCCCTTTATTTTGGGGCAAAAATACAGAAATTCTCCTTATTTCGTGGCAAAAAGTCAGAAATTCCCCTTATTTTGGGGCAAAATTGAAGAACTTTCCCTTATTTTGGGGAATAATTGCAGAAATTTCCCTTATTTTGGGGCAAAATTTTAGAAATTTCTTTTATTTTGGTACAGAATTGCAGAAATTTTTCTTATATTGTGGCAAAAGGCTAAAATTCCACATATTTTGGTGCAAAAAGGCTGAAATTACCCTTATTTTGAGGTAAAATGCTGAAATTCCCCATATTTTGGCGCAAAAAAGCAGAAATTTCCCTCATTTTGGGACAAAAAGGCACAAATTTTCCTTATTTTCAGGCAAAATTGAAGAAATTTCATTTATTTCAGGGCAAAAAGTCAAAAATTCCTTTTATTTTGGGACAAAAAGCAGAAATTTCTTTTATTTTGGTACAAAGTTAAAGAAATTTTTCTTATTTTGGAACAAAAAGGCAGAAATTCCCCATATTTTGGGGTAAAAGGCCGAAATTCCCCTTATTTTGAGGTAAAAAGAATGAAATTCCCCTTATTTTAGGGCAAAAAGGCAAAAATTTCCTTTACTTTGTGGCAAAAAGGAAGAAATTCTTGTTAATTGGGGCAGAAAAGCAGAAATTTTCCTCATTTGAAGGCAATACGGCAGTAATTCCCCATATTTAGTGGCAAAAAGGCAGAAATTCCCCTTATTTGGAGGTCAAATGCTGAAATTCCCCTTATTTTGGGCAAAAAGGCAGAAATTCCCCTTATTTTGGGACAAAATTGCAGAAATTTCACTTATTTCAGGGCAAAAAGTCAGAAATTTGCCTTATTTTGGGGCAAAAAGCAGAAATTCCCTTAATTTTGGGGCCAAAAATAGAAATTCCCCTTATTTTTGGGTAAAATTGCAGAAATTTAAAATATTTCAGGGCAAAAAGGCAGAAATTCCACTTAATTTCAGGCAATAAGGCAGAAATTTTCTGTATTTTGGAGCAAAATCTCAGAAATTCCCCTTATATTGGTGCAAAAATGCAGAAATTCCCTTTATTTTGGTGCAATAAGGCAGAAAGTCCCCGTATTTTGAAGCAAAATTGCACAAATTCCCCTAATTTTGAGGGAAAATGGAGAAATTCACATTATTTTTGGGCAAAAAGACAGAAATTCTCCTTATTACACTGCAAAAAGTCAGAAATTCCCCTTATTTTGGGGCAAAAAGCAGAAATTTCTTTTATTTTGGTACAAAGTTGAAGAAATTTTTCTTATTTTGGAACAAAAAGGCAGAAATTCTCCATATTTTGGGGCAAAAGGCAGAAATTCCCCTTATTTTGAGGTAAAAAGGCTGAAATTCCCCTTATTTTGGGGCAAAAAGGCAGAAATTCCCTATATTTTGTGGCAAAAAGGCAGAAATTCCCATTAATTGGCGCAGAAAAGCAGAAACTTTCCTTATTTGGGGGCAATAATGCAGAAATTCCCCATATTTTGTGGCAAAAAGGCAGAAATTCCTCTTATTTGGAGGTAAAATGCTGAAATTCCCCTTATTTTGGGCAAAAGGCAGAAATTCCCCTTATTTTGCGGCAAAATTGCAGAAATTTCACTTATTTTAGGGAAAAAAGTCAGAAATTTGCCTTATTTTGGGGCAAAAAGCAGAAATTCCCCTAATTTTGGGGCCAAAAACAGAAATTCCCCTTATTTTGGGGTAAAATTGCAGAAATTTCAAATATTTCAGTACAAAAAGGCAGAAATTCCACTTAATTTTAAGCAATAAGGCAGAAATTTTCCGTATTTTGGAGCAATATCTCAGAAATTCCCCTTATATTGGTGCAAAAATGCAGAAATTCCCTTTCTTTTGGTGTAATAAGGCAGAAATTCCCCGTGTTTTGAAGCAAAATTGCACAAATTCATCTAATTTTGAGGGAAAATGCAAAAATTCAAATTATTTTGGGGCAAAAAGACAGAAATTCTCTTTATTTCAGGGCAAAACGTCAGAAATTCCCCTTATTTTGGGGCAAAATTGCAGAAATATCCCTTATTTTGTTGCAAAATTGCAGAATTTTTTTTTTATTTTGGGCAAAATGCAGAAATTTCACTTATTTCAGGGAAAGAAGGTAGGAATTTCTTTTATTTTGGGGCAAAAGGGTAGAAATTTCTTTTATTTTGGTACAAAATTGCAGAAATTTTCTTTATTTTGGGGTTAAAATGCAGAAATTCCCCTGATTTTGTGGCAAAAACGCAGACATTTCCCTTATTTTAGGGCAAAATTGCAGAAATTGCACTTATTTCAAGGCAAATTTCAAAAATTCCTTTTATTTTGGGGCAAAAAGACAGAAATTTTGTTTATTTTTGGGTAAAAGGCAGAAATTTCACTTATTTTGAGGTAAAAAGGCAGAAATTACTCTTATTTTGGGGCTAAAATGAAGAAATTTCTCTTTTTTGTGGCAAAATTGAAGAAATTTTTCTTATTTTGGGCAAAATTGCAGAAATTTCACTTATTTCAGGGAAAGAAGGCAGGAATTTCTCTTATTTTGGGGCAAAAAGGCAGAAATTTCTTTTATTTTGGTACAAAATTGCAGAAATTTTCTTTATTTAGGGGCAAAAATGCAGAAATTCCCCTTATTTCTGGCAAAAAAACAGAAATTTCCCTTATTTTGGGGCAAAATTGCAGAAATTTCACTTATTTCAAGGCAAAATTCAAAAATTTCTTTTATTTTGGGGCAAAAAGACAGAAATTCCATTTATTTTCGGTAAAAAGGCAGAAATTTCACTTATTTTGAGGTAAAAAGGCAGAAATTACTCTTATTTTGGAGCTAAAATGAAGAAATTTCTCTTTTTTGTGGCAAAAGGTATACATTCCCCTTATTTTTAGGCAAAAAAGCAGAAATTCCCCGTATTTTGAAGCAAAATTGCAGAAATTCCCCTAATTGTGAGGCAAAACGGCTGAAATTCCCTATATGTTGGGGCAAAAAGACAGAAATTCTCCTTATTTTGTGGCAAAACTCAGACATTCCCCTTATTTTGAGGTAAAAAGGCTGAAATTCCTCTTATTTGGGGGCAAAAAAGAAGAATTTTTCCTTATTTTGGGGCAAAATTGCCGAAATTTCACTTATTTCCGGGTAATAAGTCAGAAATTCCACTTATTTTGGGGCAAAAAAGACAGAAATTCCCTTTGTTTTTGGGTAAAAAAGACAGAAATTCCACTTATTTAGACGCAAAAGGCAGAAGTTCCATTGAATTTGGCGCAAAAATGAAGAAATTTCCCTTTTTTATGGCAAAAAGGTATGCATTCCCCTTATTTTCGGGCAAAAAGGCAGAAATTCCTCTTATTTTGAAACAAAATTGCAGAAATTCCCCTAATTTTGGGGCAAAAGGCAGACATTTCCTTTATTTTTGGGCAAAAATCAGAAATTCCCCTTATTTTGAGGCGAAATTCCAGAAATTTCCTTTAATGTGTGGCAAAATTGCAGAAATTTACCTCATTTTGGGGCAAAATTGCAGAAATTTCCCTTATTTGGGGCAAAATTGCAGAAATTTCACTTATTTTCAGGTAAAAAGGCTGAAATTTCCTTTATTTTGGGCAAAAAGTGAGAAATTCCCCTTATTTTGTGGCAAAATTGCAGAAATATTTCTTATTTTGGGGCAAAAAGGCAGAAATTCCCCTTTATTTTGGGGTAAAATTTCAATAATTTTTCTTATTTGGAGGCAAAAAGGCAGAAAATCATTTTAATCTCGGGCAAAAATGCACAAATTCCCCGTATTTTGCAGCAAAATTGCAGAAATTCCGCTAATATCGGGGCAAAAATGCAGAAATTCCCTTTATTTGGGGCAAACGCAGAAGTTCCCCTTATTTTCGGGAAAAAAGGCAGAAATTCTTTGTATTTTGAAGCAAAATTGAAGAAACTCCCCTAATTTTGGGGCAAAAAGGCAGAAATTCCCTTTATTTTGGGGCAAAAATACAGAAATCTCCTTATTTCGCGGCAAAAAGTCAGAAATTCCCCTTATTTTGAGGCAAAATTGCAGAAATTTTTCTTATTTTGGGGCATAATTTTAGAAATTTCTTTTATTTTGGTACAAAATTGCAGAAATTTTTTTTATATTGTGGCAAAAAGGCTAAAATTCCCCATATTTTGGTGCAAAAAGGCTGAAATTCTTCTTATTTTGAGGTAAAATGCTGAAATTCCCCATATTTTGGCGCAAAAAGGCAGAAATTTCCCTCATTTTGGGGCAAAAAGGCACAAATTTTCCTTATTTTCGGGCAAAATTGAAGAAATTTCATTTATTTCAGGGCAAAAATTCAAAAATTCATTTTATTTTGGGACAAAAAGCAGAAATTTCTTTTATTTTGGTACAAAGTTGAAGAAATTTTTCTTATTTTGGAACAAAAAAGCAGAAATTCGCCATATTTTGGGGTAAAAGGCAGAAATTCCCCTTATTTTGAGGTAAAAAGCATGAAATTCCCCTTATTTTAGGGCAAAAAAGCAAAAATTTCCTTTACTTTGTGGCAAAAAGGCAGAAATTCTTGTTAATTGTGGCAGAAAAGCAGAAATTTTCTTTATTTGAAGGCAATAAGGCAGCAATTCCCCATATTTAGTGGCAAAAAGGCAGAAATTCTCCTTATTTGGAGGTAAAATGCTGAAATTCCCCTTATTTTAGGCAAAAAGGCAGAAATTCCCCTTATTTAGGGACAAAATTGCAGAAATTTCACTTATTTCAGGGCAAAAAGTCAGAAATTTGCCTTATTTTGGGGCAAAAATCAGAAATTACCCTAATTTTGTGTCCAAAAATAGAAATTCGCCTTATTTTTGGGTAAAATTGCAGAAATTTCAAATATTTCAGGGCAAAAAGGCAGAAATTCCACTTAATTTCGGGCAATAAGGCAGAATTTTCTGTATTTTGGAGCAAAATCTCAGAAATTCCCCTTATATTGGTGCAAAAATGCAGAAATTCCCTTTATTTTGGTGCAATAAGGCAGAAATTCCCTGTATTTTGAAGCAAAATTGCACAAATTCCCCTAATTTTGAGGGAAAATGCAGAAATTCACAATTTTTTGGGGCAAAAAGACAGAAATTCTCCTTATTTCACGGCAAAAAGTCAGAAATTCCCCTTATTTTGGGGCAAAATTGCAAAAATTTTCCTTATTTTGTGGCAAAATTGCAGAAATTTTTCTTATTTTGGGCAAAATTGCAGAAATTTCACTTATTTCAGGGAAAGAAGGCAGGAATTTCTCTTATTTTGGGGCAAAAAGGCAGAAATTTCTTTTATTTTGGATCAAAATTGCAAAAATTTTCTTTATTTTGAGGCAAAAATGCAGAAATTCCCCATATTTTGGGGCAAAAAGGCAGTGATTCCCCTTATTATGAGGTAAAAAGGCTGAAATTTCTTTTATTTTGGGGCAAAAAGAGAGAATTTCCCCATATTTTTTGGCAAAAAGGCAGAAATTTCCCTTATTTTGGGGCAAAATTGAAGAAATTTCCCTTATTTTGGGGCAAAATTTTAGAAATTTCTTTTATTTTGGTAAAGACTTGCAGAAATTTTTTTTATTTTGTGGCAAAAAGGCAGAAATTCCCAATATTTTGGTGCAAAAAGGCTGAAATTCCCCTTATTTTGCGGTAAAATGCTGAAATTCCCCATATTTTGGGGCAAAAAGGCTGTAATTTCCCTTATTTTGAGGTAAAATGCTGAAATTCCTTATATTTTGGGGCAAAAAGGCAGAAATTTCCCATATTTTCGGGCATAATTGCAGAAATTTCATTTATTTCAGGGCAAAAAGTCAGAAATTCCTTTTATTTTGGGGCAAAAAGCAGAAATTTCTTTTATTTTGGTACAAAGTTGAAGAAATTTTTCTTATTTTGGAACAAAAAGGCAGGAATTCCCAATATTTTGGGGCAAAAGGCAGAAATTCCTTTTATTTTGAGGTAAACAGGCTGAAATTCCCCTTATTTTGGGGCAAAAAGGCAGAAATTCCCTTTATTTTGTGGCAAAAAGGCAGAATTCCCATTAATTGGGGCAGAAAAGTAGAAACGTTCCTTATTTGGGGGCAATAATGCAGAAATTCCCCATATTTTGTGGCAAAAAGGAAGAAATTCCACTTATTTGGAGGTAAAATGCTGAAATTCTTCTTATTTTAGCAAAAGGCAGAAATTCCCCTTATTTTGGGGAAAAATTGCAAAAATTTTACTTATTTTAGTGCAAAAAGTCAGAAATTTCCCTTATTTTGGGGCAAAAAGCAGAAATTCCCCTAATTTTGGGGCCAAAAACAGAAATTCCCCTTATTTTGGGGTAAAATTGGAGAAATTTCAAATATTTCAGGGCAAAAAGGCAGAAATTCCACTTAATTTTAGGCAATAAGTCAGAAATTTTCCGTATTTTGGAGCAAAATTTCAGAAATTCCCCTTATAATGGTGCAAAAATGCAGAAATTCCCTTTATATTTGTGTAATAAGGCAGAAATTCCCCGTGTTTTGAAGCAAAATTGCACAAATTCATCTAATTTTGAGGGAAAATGCAGAAAATCAAATTATTCTTGGGCAAAAAGGCAGAAATTCTCCTTATTTCAGGGAATAACGTTAAAAATTCCCCTTATTTTGGAACAAAATTGCAGAAATTTCCCTTATTTTGTGGCAAAATTGCAGAAATTTTTCTTATTTTTGGCAAAATTGCAGAAATTTCACGTATTTCAGGGAGAGAAGGCAGGAATTTCTCTTATTTTAGAGCAAAAGTGCAGAAATTTCTTTTTTTTGGTACAAAATTGCAGAAATTTTCTTTATTTTGGGGCAAAAATGCAGAAATTCTTCTTATTTTGTGGCAAAAAGGCAGAAATTTCCCTTATTTTGGGGAAAAATTGCATAAATTTCAATTATTTCAAGGAAAAATTCTAAAATTTTTTTTATTTTGAGGCAAAAAGAAAGAAATTTTGTTTATTTTTGGGTAAAAAGGCAGAAATTTCACTTATTTTGAGGTAAAAAAGGCAGAAATTTCTCTTATTTTGGGGCTAAAATGAAGAAATTTCCCTTTTTTGTGGCAAAATTGCAGAAATTTTCCTTATTTTGGGCAAAATTGCAGAAATTATACTTTTTTCAGGGAAAGAAGGCAGGAATTTCTCTTACTTTGGGGCAAAAAGGCAGAAATTTCTTTTATTTTGGTACAAAATTGAAGAAATTTTCTTTATTTTGGGGAAAAATGCAGAAATTCCTCTTATTTTGTGGGAAAAAGGCAGAAATTTCCCTTATTTTGGGGCAAAATTGCAGAAATTCCCTTTATTTTGGTGCAATAAGGCAGAAATTCCCCATATTTTGAAGCAAAATTGCACAAATTCCCCTAATTTTGAGGGAAAATGCAGAAATTCACATTATTTTGGGGCAAAAAGACAGAAATTCTCCTTATTTCACGGCAAAAAGTCAGAACTTCCGCTTATTTTGGGGCAAAATTGCAGAAATTTCCCTTATTTTGTGGCAAAATTGCAGAATTTTTTTTTATTTTGGGCAAAATTGCAGAAATTTCACTTATTTCAGGGAAAGAAGGCAGGAATTTCTCTTATTTTGGGGCAAAAAGGCAGAAATTTCTTTTATTTTGGTACAAAATTTCAGAAATTTTCTTTATTTTGAGGCAAAAATGCAAAAATTCCCCATATTTTTGGGCAAAAAGGCAGAGATTCCCCTTATGATGAGGTAAAAATGTTGAAATTCCTTTTATTGTGGGGCAAAAAGACAGAAATTCCCCTTATTTTGTGGCAAAAAGGCAGAAATTTCCCTTATTTTGGTACAGAATTGCAGAAATTTTTCTTATTTTGTGGCAAGAAGGCAGAAATTCTCCATATTTTGGTGCAAAAAGTCTGAAATTCCCCTTAATTTGAGTTAAAATGCTGAAATTCCCCATATTTTGGGGCAAAAAGGCAGAAACTCCCTACATTTTGGGGCAAAAAGGCACAAATTTCCCTTATTTTCGGGCAAAATTGCAGAAATTTCATTTATTTCAGGGCAAAAAGTCAGAAATTCCTTTTATTTTGGGGCAAAAAGCAGAAATTTCATTTATTTTGGTACAAAGTTGAAGAAATTTTTCTTATTTTAGAACAAAAGGCAGAAATTCCCCATATTTTGGGGTAAAAGGCAGAAATTCCCCTTATTTTGAGGTAAAAAGGATGAAATTCCCCTTAATTTAGGGCAAAAAGGCAAAAATTTCCTTTAAATTATGGCAAAAAGGCAGAAATTCCCCTTATTTGGAGGTAAAATGCTGAAATTCTCCTTATTTTGGGCAAAAAGGCAGAAATTCCCCTTATTTTGGGACAAAATTGCAGAAATTTCACTTATTTCAGGGCAAATGATCAGAAATTTCCCTTATTTTGTGGCAAAATTGCAGAAATTTTTCTTATTTTGGGCAAAATTGCAGAAATTTCACTTATTTCAGGTAAAGAAGGCAGGAATTTCTCTTATTTTGAGGGAAAAGGGCAGAAATTTCTTTTATTTTGGTACAAAATTGCAGAAATTTTCTTTATTTTGGGGCAAAAATGAAGAAATTCCCCTTATTTTGTGGCTAAAAGGCAGAAATTTCCCTTATTTTGGGGCAAAATTGCAGAAATTTTACTTATTTCAAGGCAAAATTCAAAAATTCCTTTTATTTTGGAGCAAAAAGACAGAAATTCCGTTTATTTTGGGGTAAAAAAGCAGAAATTTCACTTATTTTGAGGTAAAAAGGCAAAAATTACTCTTATTTTGGGGCTAAAATGAAGAAATTTCCCTGTTTTGTGGCAAAATTGCAGAAATTTTTCTTATTTTGGGCAAAATTGCAGAAATTTCACTTATTTCAGGGAAAGAAGGCAGGAATTTCTCTTATTTTGGGGCAAAAAGGCAGAAATTTCTTTTATTTTGCTACAAAATTGCAGAAATTTTCTTTATTTTGGGGCAAAAATGCAGAAATTCCCCTTATTTTGTGGCAAAAAGGCAGGAATTTCCCTTATTTTGGGGCAAAATTGCAGAAATTCCCTTTATTTTGGAGCAATAAGGCAGAAATTCCCAATATTTTGAAGCAAAATTGCACTAATTTCCCTAATTTTGAGGGAAAATGCAGAAATTCACATTATTTTGGGCAAAAAGACAGAAATTCTCCTTATTTCACGGCAAAAAGTCAGAAATTCCCCTTATTTTGGGGCAAAATTGCAGAAATTTCCCTTATTTTGTGGCAAAATTGCAGAAATTTTTCTTATTTTGTGCAAAATTGCAGAAATTTCACTTATTTCAGGGAAAGAAGGCAGGAATTTCTCTTATTTTGGGGCAAAAAGGCAGAAATTTCTTTTATTTTGGTACAAAATTGCAGAAATTTTCTTTATTTTGAGGCAAAAATACAGAAATTCCCCTTATTTTGTGGAAAAAAGGCAGAAATTTCCCTTATTTTGGGGCAAAATTGCAGAAATTCTCTTTATTTTGGTGCAATAAGGCAGAAATTCCCCATATTTTGAAGCAAAATTGCACAAATTCCCCTAATTTTGAGGGAAAATGCAGAAATTCACATTATTTTGGGCAAAAAGACAGAAATTCTCCTTATTTCACGGCAAAAAGTCAGAAATTCCCGTTATTTTGGGGCAAAATTGCAGAAATTTCCATTATTTTGTGGCAAAATTGCAGAAATTTTTCTTATTTTGTGCAAAATTGCAGAAATTTCACTTATTTCAGGGAAGGAAGGCAGGAATTTCTCTTATTTTGGGGCAAAAAGGCAGAAATTTCTTTTATTTTGGTACAAAATTGCAGATATTTTCTTTATTTTGAGGCAAAAATGCAGAAATTTCCCATATTTTGGGGCAAAAAGGCAGAGATTCCCTTTATTATGAGGTAAAAAGGCTGAAATTCCTTTTATTTTGGGGCAAAAAGACAGAAATTCCCCTTATTTTGCGGCAAAAAGGCAGAAATTTCCCTTATTTTGGGGCAAAATTGCAAAAATTTTTCTTATTTTCGGGCAAAATTTTAGAAATTTATTTTATTTTGGTACAGAATTGCAGAAATTTTTCTTATTTTGTGGCAAAAAGGCAGAAATTCCCCATATTTTGGTGCAAAAAGGCTGAAATTTCCCTTATTTTGAGGTAAAATGCCGAAATTCCTTATATTTTGGAGCAAAAAGGCAGAAATTACCTACATTTTGGGGCAAAAAGGCACAAATTTTCCTTATTTTCGGGCAAAATTGAAGAAATTTCATTTATTTCAGGGCAAAAAGTCAGAAATTCCTTTTATTTTGGGGCAAAAAGGCAGAAATTCCCTTTATTTTGTGGCAAAAAGGCAGAAATTCCCATTAATTGGTGCAGAAAAGCAGAAACTTTCCTTATTTGGGGGCAATGATGCAGAAATTCCCCATATTTTGTGGCAAAAAGGCAGAAATTCCCCTTATTTGGAGGTAAAATGCTGAAATTCCCCTTATTTTGGGCAAAAGGCAGAAATTCCCCTTATTTGGGGCAAAATTGCAGAAATTTCACTTATTTTAGGGCAAAAAGTCAGAAATTTGCTTTATTTTGGGGCAAAAAGCAGAAATTCCCCTAATTTTGGGGCGAAAAACAGAAATTCTTATTTTGGGGTAAAATTGCAGAAATTTCAAACATTTCAGTGCAAAAAGGCAGAAATTCCACTTAATTTTAGGCAATAAGGCAAAAATTTTCCGTATTTTGAAGCAAAATCTCAGAAATTCCTCTTATAATGGTGCAAAAATGCAGAAATTCCTTTCATTTTGGTGTAATAAGGCAGAAATTCCCCGTGTTTTGAGCAAAATTGCACAAATTCATCTAATTTTGAGGGAAATTGCAGAAATTCAAATTATTTTAGGGCAAAAAGACAGAAATTCTTTTTATTTCAGGGCATAACGTCAGATTTTCCCCTTATTTTGGGGCAAAATTGCAGAAATTTCCCTTATTTTGTGGAAAATTGCAGAAATTTTTCTTATTTTGGGCAAAATTGCAGAAATTTCACTTATTTCAGGGAAAGAAGGCAGAAATTTCTCTTATTTTGGGGCAAAAGGGCAGAAATTTCTTTTATTTTGGTACAAAATTGTAGAAATTTTCTTTATTTTGGAACAAAAATGCAGAAATTCACCTTATTTTGTGGCAAAAAGGCAGAAATTTTTCTTATTTTGGGCAAAATTGCAGAAATTTCACTTATTTCAGGGAAAGAAGGCAGAAATTTCTCTTATTTTGGGGCAAAAGGGCAGAAATTTCTTTTATTTTGGTACAAAATTGCAGAAATTTTCTTTATTTTGGGGCAAAAATGCAGAAATTCACCTTATTTTGTGGCAAAAAGGCAGAAATTTTTCTTATTTTAGGGCAAAATTGCAGAAATTTCACTTATTTCAAGGCAAAATTCAAAAATTCCTTTTATTTTGGGGCAAAAAGACAGAAATTCCATTTATTTTTAGGTAAAAAGGCAGAAATTTCACTTATTTTGAGGTAAAAAGGGAGAAATTACTCTTATTTTGGGGCTAAAATGAAGAAATTTCCCTTTTTTGTGGCAAAATTGCAGAAATTTTTCTTATTTTGGGCAAAATTGCAGAAATTTCACTTGTTTCAGGGAAAGAAGGCAGGAATTTCTCTTATGTTGGGGCAAAAAGGCAGAAATTTTTTTTATTTTGGTACAAAATTGCAGAAATTTTCTTTATTTTGGGCAAAAATGCAGAAATTCCCATTATTTTGTGGCAAAAAGGCAGAAATTTCCCTAATTTTGGGGCAAAATTGCAGAAATTTAACTTATTTCAAGGCCAAATTCAAAATTCCTTTTATTTTTGGGCAAAAAGAAATTCCGTTTATTTTTGGGTAAAAAGGCAGAAATTTCACTTATTTTGAGGTAAAAAGGCAAAAATTACTCTTATTTTGGGGCTAAAATTAAGAAATTTCCCTTTTTTGTGGCAAAATTGCAGAAATTTTTCTTATTTTGGGCAAAATTGCAGAAATTTCACTTATTTCAGGGAAAGAAAGCAGGAATTTCTCTTATTTTTGGGCAAAAAGGCAGAAATTTTTTTTATTTTGCTACAAAATTGCAGAAATTTTCTTTATTTTGGGGCAAAAATGCAGAAATTCCCCTTATTTTGGGGCAAAAAGGCAGAGATTCCCCTTATTATGAGGTAAAAAGGCTGAAATTCCTTTTATTTTGGGGCAAAAATACTGAAATTCCCCTTATTTTGTGGCAAATGGCAGAAACTTCCCTTATTTTGGAGCAAAATTGTAGAAATTTCCATTATTTTCGAGCAAAATTTTAGAAATTTATTTTATTTTGGTACAGAATTGCAAAAATTTTTTTTATTTTGTGGCAAAAAGGCAGAAATTCCCCATATTTTGGTGCAAAAAGGCTGAAATTCCCCTTATTTTGAAGTAAAATGCTGAAATTCCTCATATTTTGGGGCAAAAAGGCAGAAATTACCTACATTTTGGGGCAAAAAGACAGAAATTTCCCTTATTTTGCTGCAAAATTGCAGAAATTTCATTTATTTCAGGGCAAAAAGTCAGAAATTCCTTTTATTTTGTGGCAAAAAGGCAGAAATTCCCTTTATTTTGTGGCAAAAAGGCAGAAATTCCCATTAATTGGGGCAGAAAAGCAGAAACTTTCCTTATTTGGGGGCAATAATGCAGAAATTCCCCATATTTTGTGGCAAAAAGGCAGAAATTCCCCTTATTTGGAGGTAAAATGCTGAAAATCCCCTTATTTTGGGCAAAAGGCAGAAATTCCCCTTATTTTGGGGCAAAATTGCAGAAATTTCACTTATTTTAGGGCAAAAAGTCAGAAATTTGCCTTATTTTGGGGCAAAAAGCAGAAATTCCCCTAATTTTGGGGCCAAAAACAGAAATTCCACTTATTTTGGGGTAAAATTGCAGAAATTTCAAACATTTCAGTGCAAAAAGGCAGAAATTCCACTTAATTTTAGGCAATAAGGCAGAAATTTTCCGTATTTTGGAGCAATATCTCAGAAATTCCCCTTATATTGGTGCAAAAATGCAGAAATTCCCTTTATTTTGGTGTAATAAGGCAGAAATTCCCCGTGTTTTGAAGCAAAATTGCACAAATTCATCTAATTTTGAGGGAAAATGCAGAAATTCAAATTATTTTGGGGCAAAAAGACAGAAATTCTCTGTATTTCAGGGCAAAACGTCAGAAATTCCTCTTATTTTGGGGCAAAATTGCAGAAATATCCCTTATTTTGTTGCAAAATTGCAGAAATTTTTCTTATTTTGGGCAAAATTGCAAAAATTTCACTTATTTCAGGGAAAGAAGGTAGGAATTTATTTTATTTTGGGGCAAAAAGGCAGAAATTTCTTTTATTTTGGTACAAAATTGTAGAAATTTCCTTTATTTTGGGGCAAAAATGCAGAAATTCCCCATATTTTGTGGGAAAAAGGCAGAAATTTCCCTTATTTTGGGGTAAAATTGCAGAAAGTCCCTTTATTTTGGTGCAATAAGGCAGAAATTCCCAATATTTTGAAGCAAAATTGCACAAATTCCCCTAATTTTGAGGGAAAATGCAGAAATTCACATTATTTTGGGGCAAAAAAGACAGAAATTCTCCTTATTTCACGTCAAAAAGTCAGAAATTCCCCTTATTTTGGGGCAAAATTGCAGAAATTTCTCTTATTTTGTGGCAAAATTGCAGAAATTTTTCTTATTTTGGGCAAAATTGCAGAAATTTCACTTATTTCAGGGAAAGAAGGCAGGAATTTCTCTTAATTTGGGGCAAAAAGGTAGAAATTTCTTTTATTTTGATACAAAATTGCAGAAATTTTCTTTATTTTGAGGCAAAAATGCAGAAAGTTCCTATATTTTGGGGCAAAAAGGCAGAGATTCCCCTTATTATGAGGTAAAAAGGTTGAAATTCCTTTTATTTTGGGGCAAAAAGACAGAAATTCCCCTTATTTTGTGGCAAAAAGGCAGAAATTTCCCTTATTTTGTGGCAAAAAGGCAGAAATTTTCTTTATTTTGGGGCAAAATTGCGGAAATTCCCTTTATTTTGGTGCAATAAGGCAGAAATTCCCCATATTGTGAAGCATAATTGCACAAATTCCCCTAATTTTGAGACAAAATACAGAAATTCACATTATTTTGGGGCAAAAAGACAGAAATTCTCTTTATTTCAAGGCAAAAAGTCAGAAATTCCCCTTATTTTGGGGCAAAATTGCAGAAATTTCCCTTATTTTGTGGAAAAATTGCAGAAATTTTTCTTATTTTGGGCAAAATTGCAGAAATTTCACTTATTTCAGGGAAAGAAGGCAGGAATTTCTCTTATTTTGGGGGAAAAAGGCAGTAATTTCTTTTATTTTGGTACAAAATTGCAGAAATTTTCTTTATTTTGAGGTCAAAATGCAGAAATTCCCCATATTTTAGGGCAAAAAGGCAGAGATTCTACTTATTATGAGGTAAGAAGGCTGAAATTCCTTTTATTTTGGGGCAAAAATACTGAAATTCCCCTTATTTTGTGGCAAAAAGGCAGAAACTTCCCTTATTTTGGGGCAAAATTGTAGAAATATCCCTTATTTTCGAGCAGAATTTTAGAAATTTATTTTATTTTGGTACAGAATTGCAGAAATTTCTTTTATTTTGTGGCAAAAAGGCAGAAATTTCCCATATTTTGGTGCAAAAAGGCTGAAATTCCCCTTATTTTGAAGTAAAATGCTGAAATTCCTCATATTTTGGGGCAAAAAGGCAGAAATTACCTACATTTTGGGGCAAAAAGGCAGAAATTTCCCTTATTTTGCGGCAAAATTGCAGAAATTTCATTTATTTCAGGGCAAAAAGTCAGAAATTCCTTTTATTTTGGGGCAAAAAGGCAAAAATTCCCTTTATTTTGTGGCAAAAAGGCAGAAATTCCCATTAATTGGGGCAGAAAAGTAGAAACTTTCCTTATATGGGGGCAATAATGCAGAAATTCCCCATATTTTGTGGCAAAAAGGCAGAAATTCCCCTTATTTGGAGGTAAAATGCTGAAAATCCCCTTATTTTGGGCAAAAGTCAGAAATTCCCCTTATTTTGGGGCAAAATTGCAGAAATTTCACTTATTTTAAGGCAAAAAGTCAGAAATTTGCCTTATTTTGGGGCAAAAAGCAGAAATTCCCCTAATTTTGGGGCCAAAAACAGAAATTCCCCTTATTTTGGGGTAAAATTGCAGAAATTTCAAACATTTCAGTGCAAAAAGGCAGAAATTCCACTTAATTTTAGGCAATAAGGCAGAAATTTTCCGTATTTTGGAGCAATATCTCAGAAATTCCCCTTATATTGGTGCAAAAATGCAGAAATTCCCTTTACTTTGGTGTAATAAGGCAGAAATTCCCCGTGTTTTGAAGCAAAATTGCACAAATTCATCTAATTTTGAGGGAAAATGCAGAAATTCAAATTATTTTGGGGCAAAAAGACAGAAATTCTCCGTATTTCAGGGCAAAACGTCAGAAATTCCTCTTATTTTGTGGCAAAATTGCAGAAATATCCCTTATTTTGTTGCAAAATTGCAGAAATTATTTTATTTTGGGCAAAATTGCAGAAATTTTACTTATTTCAGAGAAAGAAGGTAGGAATTTCTTTTATTTTGGGGCAAAAAGGCAGAAATTTCTTTTATTTTGCTACAAAATTATAGAAATTTTCTTTATTTTGGGGCAAAAATGCAGAAATTCCCCATATTTTGTGGGAAAAAGGCAGAAATTTCCCTTATTTTGGGGTAAAATTGCAGAAAGTCCCTTTATTTTGGTGCAATAAGGCAGAAATTCCCAATATTTTGAAGCAAAATTGCACAAATTCCCCTAATTTTGAGGGAAAATGCAGAAATTCACATTATTTTGGGGCAAAAAAACAGAAATTCTCCTTATTTCACGGAAAAAAGTCAGAAATTCCCCTTATTTGGAGCAAAATTGCAGAAATTTCACTTATTTCAGAGAAAGAAGGCAGGAATTTCTCTTATTTTGGGCAAAAAGGTAGAAATTTCTTTTATTTTGGTACAAAATTGCAGAAATTTTCTTTATTTTGAAGCAAAAATGCAGAAATTTCCCATATTTTGGGGCAAAAAGGCAGAGATTCCCCTTATTATGAGGTAAAAAGGCTGAAATTCCTTTTATTTTGGGGCAAAAAGACAGAAATTCCCCTTATTTTGTGGCAAAAAGGCAGAAATTTCCCTTATTTTGGGGCAAAATTGCAGAAATTTCCCTTATTTTCGGGCGAAATTTAGAAATTTATTTTATTTTGGTACAGAATTGCAGAAATTTTTCTTATTTTGTGGCAAAAAGGCAGAAATTCCCCATATTTTGGTGCAAAAAGGCTGAAATTCCACTTATTTCGAGGTAAAATGTTGAAATTCCCCATATTTTGGGGAAAAAAAAGGCAGAAATTACCTACATTTTGGGGCAAAAAGGCACAAATTTCCCTTATTTTCGGGCAAAATTGCAGAAATTTCTTTTATTTCAGGGCAAAAAGGCTGAAATTCCTTTTATTTTGGGGCAAAAAGGCAGAAATTCCCTTTATTTTGTGGCAAAAATTCAGAAATTCCCATTAATTGGGGCAGAAAGCAGAAACTTTCCTTATTTGGGGGCAATAATGCAGAAATTCCCCATATTTTGTACCAAAAGGCAGAAATTCCCTTTATTTGGAGGTAAAATGCTGAAATTCCCCTTATTTTGGGCAAAAGGAAGAAATTCCCCTTATTTTGCCGCAAAATTGCAGAAATTTCACTTATTTTATGGCAAAAAGTCAGAAATTTGCCTTATTTGGGGGCAAAAAGCAGAAATTACCCTAATTTTGGGGCCAAAAACAGAAATTCCTATTATTTTGGGGTAAAATTGCAGAAATTTCAAATATTTCAGTGCAAAAAGGTAGAAATTCCACTTAATTTTAGGCAATAAGGCACAAATTTTCCGTATTTTGGAGCAAAATCTCAGAAATTCCCTTTATAATGGTGCAAAAATGCAGAAATTCCCTTTATTTTGGTGTAATAAGGTAGAAATTCCCCGTGTTTTGAAGCAAAATTGCACAAGTTCATCTAATTTTGAGGATAAATGCAGAAATTCAAATTATTTTGGGAAAAAAAGACAGAAATTCTCTTTATTTCAGTGCATAACGTCAGAAATTCCCCTTATTTTGGGGTAAAATTGCAGAAATTTCCCTTATTTTGTGGCAAAATTGCAGAAATTTTTCTTATTTTGGGCAAAATTGCAGAAATTTCACTTATTTCAGGGAAAGAAGGCAGTAATTTCTCTTATTTTGGGGCAAAAATGCAGAAATTTCTTTTATTTTGGTACAAAATTGCAGAAATTTTCTTCATTTTGAGGCAAAAATGCAGAAATTCCCCATATTTTGGGACAAAAAGGCAGAGATTCCCCTTAGTATGAGGTAAAAAGGCTGAAATTCTTTTGATTTTGGGGCAAAAAGACAGAAATTCCCCTTATTTTGTGGCAAAAAGGCAGAAATTTCCCTTATTTTGGGGCAAAATTGCAGAAATTTCCCTTATTTTTAGGCAAAATATTAGAAATTTCTTTTATTTTGGTACAGAATTGCAGAAATTTTTCTTATTTTGAGGCAAAAAGGCAGAAATTCCCCATCTTTTAGTTCAAAAAGGCTGAAATTCCCCTTATTTTGAGGTAAAATGCTGAAATTCCCCATATTTTGGGGCAAAAAGGCAGAAATTCCCCTCATTTTGTGGCAAAAAGGCACAAATTTTTCTTATTTTCGGGCAAAATTGCAGAAATTTCATTTATTCCAGGGCAAAATGTCAGAAATTCCTTTTATTTTGGGGCAAAAACCAGAAATTTCTTTTATTTTGGTACAACGATGAAAAAATTTATCTTATTTTGGAACAAAAAGGCAGAAATACCCCATATTTTGGGGCAAAAGGCAGAAATTTCCCTTATTTTGAGGTAAAAACCCTGAAATTCCCCTTACTTTGGGGCAAAAAGGCAGAAATTTTCTTTATTTTGTGGCAAAAAGGCAGAAATTCCCATTAATTGGGGCAGAAAAGCAGAAACTTTCTTTATTTGGGGGCAATAATGCAGAAATTCCCCATATTTTGTGGCAAAAATGGCAGAAATTCCCCTTATTTGGAGGTAAAATGCTGAAATTCCCCTTATTTTGGGCAAAAAGCAGAAATTCCCCTTATTTTGGGGCAAAATTGCAGAAATTTCACTTATTTTAGGGCAAAAAGTAAGAAATTTGCCTTATTTTGGGGCAAAAAGCAGAAATTCCCCTAATTGTGAGGCAAAACGGCAGAATTTTCCTATATGTTGGGGCAAAAAGACAGAAATTCTCCTTATTTTGGGGCTAAACTCAGAAATTCCACTTATTTTGGGGCAAAATTCCAGAAATTTCCCTTCTTTTGGGGCAAAATTGCAGAAATTTCACTTATTTTGGGGCAAAATTGCAGAAATTTGACTTATTTCAGGGAAGAAAAGCAGAAATTTTCTTATTTTGTAGAAAAAAGGCAGAAATTCCTAATATATTGTGGCAAAAATGCAGAAATTCCCCTTATTTTGAAGTAAAAAGGCTGAAATTCCTCTTATTTGGGGGCAAAAAGGAAGAATTTTTCCTTATTTTGGGGCAAAATTGCAGAAATTTCACTTATTTCAGGGTAATAAGTCAGAAATTCCCCTTATTTTGGGGCAAAAAAGACAGAAATTCCCTTTGTTTTTGGGTAAAAAAGACAGAAATTCCATTTATTTAGAGGCAAAATGCAGATTTTCCTCTTAATTCGGCGCAAAAATGAAGAAATTTCACTTTTTTATGGCAAAAAGGTATGCATTTTTCTTCTTTTCTGGCAAAAAGGCAGAAATTCCCCTTATTTTGAAGCAAAATTGTAGAAATTCCTATAATTTTGTGGCAGAAGGCAGACATTCCCTTTATTTTAGGGCAAAAATCAGAAATTTCCCTTATTTTGGGGCAAAATTGCAATAATTTCACTTATTTTAGGGCAAAAAGTCAGAAATTTCCCTTATTTTGGTGCAAAATTGCAGAAATTTCCCTTATTTGGGGCAAAATTGCAGAAATTTGACTTATTTTCAGGTAAAAAGGCTGAAATTTCCTTTATTTTTGGGAAAAAAAGTTAGAAATTTCTTTTATTTTGGGGCAAAATTGCAGAAATATTTCTTATTTTTGGGCAAAAAGGCAGAAATTCCTTATATTTTGAAGCAAAAAGGCAGAAATTCCCCTTATTTTGGGATAAAATTGCAGAAATTTCCCTTATTTGGGGGCAAAAGGGCAGAAAATCCTTTTAATTTCGGGCAAATAGGCAGAAATTCCCCGTATTTTAGAGCAAAATTGCAGAAATTCCCCTAATATCGGGGCAAAAATGCAGAAATTCCCTTTATTTGGGGCAAAAGCAAAAGTTTCCCATATTTTCAGGAAAAAAGGCAGAAATTCCTTGTATTTTGAAGCAAAATTGCAGAAACTCCCCTAATTTTGGGGCAAAAAGGCAGAAATTCCCTTTATTTTGGGGCAAAAATACAGAAATTCTCCTTATTTCACAGCAAAATGTCAGAAATTCCCCTTATTTTGGGGCAAAATTGAAGAACTTTCCCTTATTTTGGGGCAAAATTACAGAAATTTCCCTTATTTTGGGGCAAAATTTTAGAAATTTCTTTTATTTTGGTACAGAATTGCAGAAATTTTTCTCATATTGTGGCAAAAAGGCTTTAATTCCCCATATTTTGGTGCAAAAAGGCTGAAATTCCCCTTATTTTGAGGTAAAATACTGAAATTCCCCATATTTTGGGGCAAAAAGGCAGAAATTTCCCTCATTTTGGGGCAAAAAGGCACAAATTTTCCTTATTTTCGGGCAAAATTGCAGAAATTTCATTTATTTCAGGGCAAAAATTTAGAAATTTCTTTTATTTTGGGACAAAAAGCAGAAATTTCTTTTATTTTAGTACAAAGTTGAAGAAATTTTTCTTATTTTGGAACAAAAAGATAGAAATTCCCCATATTTTGGGGTAAAAGGTAGAAATTCCCCTTATTTTGAGGTAAAAAGAATGAAATTCCCCTCATTTTAGGGCATAAAGGCAAAAATTTCATTTACATTTTTGCAAAAAGGCAGAAATTCTTGTTAATTGGGGCAGAAAAGCAGAAATTTTCCTTATTTGAAAGCAATAAGGCAGTAATTCCCCATATTTTGTGGCAAAAAGGCAGAAATTCCCCTTATTTGGAGGTAAAATGCTGAAATTCCCCTTATTTTGGGCAAAAGGCAGAAATTCCCCTTATTTTGGGACAAAATTGCAGAAATTTCACTTATTTCAGGGCAAAAAGTCAGAAATTTGCCTTATTTTGGGCAAAAAGCAGAAATTCCCCTAATTTTGGGGCTAAAAATAGAAATTCCCCTTATTTTGGGGTAAAATTGCAGAAATTTCAAATATTTCAGGGCAAAAAGGCAGAAATTCAACTTAATTTCGGGCAATAAGGCAGAAATTTTCTGTATTTTGGAGCAAAATCTCAGAAATTCCCTTTATATTGGTGCAAAAATTCAGAAATTTCCTTTATTTTGGTGCAATAAGGCAGAAATTCCCCGTATTTTAAAGCAAAATTGCACAAATTCCCCTAATTTTGAGGGAAAATGCAGAAATTCACATTATTTTGGGGCAAAAAGACAGAACTTCTCCTTATTTCACGGCAAAAAGTCAGAAATTCCCCTTATTTTGGGACAAAATTGCAAAAATTTCCCTTATTTTGTGGCAAAATTGCAGAATTTTTTTTTATTTTAGGCAAAATTGCAGAAATTTCACTTATTTCAGGGAAAGAAGGCAGGAATTTCTCTTATTTTGGGGCAAAAAGGCAGAAATTTCTTTTATTTTGGTTTAAAATTGCAAAAATCTTCTTTATTTTGAGGCAAAAAGGCAGAAATTCCCCATATTTTGGGGCAAAAAGGCAGAGATTCTCCTCATCATGAGGTAAAAAGGCTGAAATCCCTTTTATTTTGGGGCAAAAAGACAGAAATTCTCCTTATTTTGTGGAATAAGGCAGAAATTTCCCTTATTTTGGGGCAAAATTGCAAAAATTTCCCTTATTTTCGGGCAAAATTTTAGAAATTTCTTTTATTTTGGTACAGAATTGCAGAAATTTTTCTTATTTTGTGGCAAAAAGGCAGAAATTCCCCATATTTTGGTGCAAAAATGCGGAAATTCCCCTTATTTTGAGGTAAAATGCTGAAATTCCCCATATTTTGGGGCAAAAAGGCAGAAATTCCCTACATTTTGGGGCAAAAAGGCAGAAATTTCCCTTATTTTGGGGCAAAATTGCAGAAATTTCATTTATTTCAGGGCAAAGAGTCAGAAATTCCTTTTATTTTGGGGAAAAAAGCAGAAATTTCTTTTATGTTGGTACAAAGTTGAAGAAATTTTTCTTATTTTGGAACAAAAAGGCAGAAATTCGCTATTTTCAGGCAAAAGGCAGAAATTCCCTTTATTTTGAGGTAAAAAGGCTGAAATGCCCCTTATATTGGGGCAAAAAGGCAAAAATTCCCTTTATTTTGTGGCAAAAAGGCAGAAATTCCCATTAATTGGGGCAGAAAAGCAGAAACTTTGTTTATTTGGGGGCAATAATGCAGAAATTCCCCATATTTTGTGGCAAAAATGCAGAAATTCCCCTTATTTGGAGGTAAAATGCTGAAATTCCCCTTATTTTGGGCAAAAAGCAGAAATTCCCCTTATTTTGGGGCAAAATTGCAAAAATTTCACTAATTTTAGGGCAAAAAGTCAGAAATTTCCCTTATTTGGTGCAAAATTGCAGAAATTTGACTTATTTTCAGGTAAAAAGGCTGAAATTTCCTTTATTTTTGGGAAAAAAGTGAGAAATTCCTTTTATTTTGGGGGAAAATTGCAGAAATATTTTTTATTTTGGGGCAAAAGGCAGAAATTCCTTATATTTTGGGGCAAAAAGGCAGTAATTCCCCTTATTTTGGAATAAAATTGCAGAAATTTCCCTTATTTGGGGGCAAAAAGGCAGAAAATCCTTTTAATTTCGGGCAAAAAGGCATAAATTCCCCGTATTTAAAAGCAAAATTGCAGAAATTCCGCTAATATCGGGGCAAAAATGCAGAAATTCCCTTTATTTGGGGCAAAAGCAAAAGTTTCCCATATTTTCGGGAAAAAAGGCAGAAATTCCTTGTATTTTGAAGCAAAATTGCAGAAACTCCCCTAATTTTGGGGCAAAAAGGCAGAAATTCCCTTTATTTTGGGGCAAAAATACAGAAATTCTCCTTATTTTGCGGAAAAAAGTCAGAAATTCCCCTTATTTTGGGGCAAAATTGAAGAACTTTCCCTTATTTTGGGGCTAAAATGAAGAAATTTCCCTTTTTTGTGGCAAAATTGCAGAAATTTTTCTTATTTTGGGGAAAATTGCAGAAATTTCACTTTTTTCATGGAAAGAAGGCATGAATTTCTCTTATTTTGGGGCAAAAAGGGAGAAATATCTTTTATTTTGGTACAAAATTGCAGAAATTTTCTTTATTTTGGGGCAAAAATGCAGAAATTCCCCTTATTTTGTGGCAAAAAGGCAGAATTTACCCTTATTTTGGGGCAAAATTGCAGAAATTTCACTTATTTCAAGGCAAAATTCAAAAATTCCTTTTATTTTGGGGCAAAAAGACAGAAATTCCCTTTATTTTTGGGTAAAAAGGCAGAAATTTCACTTATTTTGAGGTAAAAAGGCAGAAATTACTCTTATTTTGGGGCTAAAATGAAAAAATTTCCTTTTTTTGTTGCAAAAGTTATACATTCCCCTTATTTTCAGGCAAAAAAGCAGAAATTCCCCGCATTTTGGAACAAAATTGCAGAAATTCCCCTAATTGTGAGGCAAAACGGCTGAAATTCCCTATATGTTGGGGCAAAAAGACAGAAATTCTCCTTATTTTGTGGCAAAACTCAGAAATTCCACTTATTTTGGGGCAAAATTCCAGAAATTTCCCTTATTTTAGGGCACAAAGGCAGAAATTCCTAATATATTGTGGCAAAAACGCAGAAATTCCCCTTATTTTGAGGTAAAAAGGCTAAAATACCTCTTATTTGGGAGCAAAAAGGAAGAATTTTTCTTTATTTTGGGGCAAAATTGCAGAAATTTCACTTATTTCAGGGTAATATGTCAGAAATTCACCTTATTTTGGGGCAAAAAAGACAGAAATTCCCTTTGTTTTGGCGTATAAAAGAAAGAAATTCCACTTATTTAGAGGCAAAAGGCAGAAGTTCCTTTTAATTTGGCGCAAAATGAAGAAATTTCCCTTTTTTATGGCAAAAAGATATGCATTTTCCTAATTTCCGGGAAAAAAGGCAGAAATTCCCCTTATTTTGAAGCAAAATTGCAGAAATTCCCCTAATTTTGGGGCAAAAGGCAGACATTCCCTATATTTTGTGGCAAAAATCAGAAATTCCCCTTATTTTGGGGCAAAATTGCAGAAATTTCCTTTAATTTGGGGCAAAATTGCAGAAATTTACCTTATTTTGTGGCAAAATTGCAGAAATTTCCCTTATTTGAAGCAAAATTGCAGATTTGACTTATTTTCAGGTAAAAAGGCTGAAATTTCCTTTATTTTTGGGCAAAAAGTGAGAAATTCCTTTTATTTTGGGGCAAAATTGCAGAAATGTTTCTTATTTTGGGGCAAAAAGGCAGAAATTCCTTATATTTTGGGTCAAAAAGGCAGAAATTCCCCTTATTTTGGGATAAAATTGCAGAAATTTCCCTTATTTGGGGGCAAAAAGGCAGAAAATCCTTATATTTTGGGTCAAAAAGGCAGAAATTCCCCTTATTTTGGGATAAAATTGCAGAAATTTCCCTTATTTGGGGGCAAAAAGGCAGAAAATCCTTTTAATTTCGGGCAAAAAGGCAGAAATTCCCCGTATTTTGGAGCAAAATTGCAGAAATTCCCCTAATATCGGGTCAAAAATGCAGAAATTCCCTTTATTTGGGGCAAAAGCAGAAGTTCCCCGTATTTTTGGGAAAAGAGGCAGAAATTCCTTGTATTTTGAAGCAAAATTGCAGAAACTCCCCTAATTTTGGGGCAAAAAGGCAGAAATTCCCTTTATTTTGGGGCAAAAATACAGAAATTCTCCTTATTTTGCGGCAAAAAGTCAGAAATTCCCCTTATTTTGGGGCAAAATTGAAGAACTTTCCCTTATTTGGGGCAAAATTGTAGAAATTTCCCTTATTTTGGGGCAAAATTTTAGAAATTTCTTTTATTTTGGTACAGAATTGCAAAATTTTTTTTATATTGTGTCAAAAAGGCTAAAATTCCCCATATTTTGGTGCAAAAAAACTGAAATTCCCCTTATTTTGAGGTTAAAGGCTGAAATTCCCCATATTTTGGGACTAAAAGGCAGAAATTTCCCTCATTTTGGGGCAAAAAGGCACAAATTTTACTTATTTTCGGGCAAAATTGCAGAAATTTCATTTATTTCAGGGCAAAAAGTCAGAAATTCCTTTTATTTTGGGACAAAAAGCAGAAATTTCTTTTATTTTGGTACAAAGTTAAAGAAATTTTTCTTATTTTGGAACAAAAAGGCAGAAATTCCCCATATTTTGGAGTAAAAGGTAGAAATTCCTCTTATTTTGAGGTAAAAATGATGAAATTCCCCATATTTTAGGGCAAAAAGGTAAAAATTTCCTTTACTTTGTGGCAAAAAGGCAGAAATTCTTGTTAATTGGGGCACAAAAGCAGAAATTTTCCTTATTTGAAGGCAATAAGGCAGTAATTTCACATATTTTGTGGCAAAAAGGCAGAAATTCCCCTTATTTGGAGGTAAAATGCTGAAATTCTCTTTATTTTGGGCAAAAAGGCAGAAATTCCCCTTATTTTGGGACAAAATTGCAGAAATTTCACTTATTTCAGGGCAAAAAGTCAGAAATTTGCCTTATTTTGGGGCAAAAAGCAGAAATTCCCCTAATTTTGGGGCTAAAAATAGAATTTTCCCTTATTTTGGGGTAAAATTGGAGAAATTTCAAATATTTCAGGGCAAAAAGGCAGAAATTCCACCTAATTTCGGGCAATAAGGCAGAAATTTTCTGTATTTTGGAACAAAATCTCAGGAAATACCCTTTTATTGGTGCAAAAATGCAGAAATTCCCTTTATTTTGGTGCAATAAGACAGAAATTCCCCGTATTTTGAAGCAAAATTGCACAAATTCCCCTAATTTTGAGGGAAAATGCAGAAATTCACATAATTTTGGGGCAAAAAGACAGAAATTCTCCTTATTTCACGGCAAAAAGTCAGAAATTCCCCTTATTTTGGGGCAAAATTGCAAAAATTTCCCTTATTTTGTGGCAAAATTGCAGAAATTTTTTTATTTTGGGCAAAATTGCAGAAATTTCACTTATTTCAGGGAAAGAAGGCAGGAATTTTTCTTATTTTGGGGTAAAAAGGCAGAAATTTCATTTATTTTGGTACAAAATTGCAAAAATTTTCTTTATTTTGAGGCAAAAATGCAGAAATTCCCCATATTTTGGGGCAAAAAGGCAGAGATTCCCCTTATTATGAGGTAAAAAGGCTGTAATTCCTTTTATTTTGGGGCAAAAAGACAGAAATTCCCCTTATTTTGTGGCAAAAAGGCAGAAGTTTCCCTTATTTTGGGGCAAAAATCCAGATATTTCCCTTATTTTGGGGCAAAATTGCAGAAATTTCCCTTATTTTCGGGCAAAATTTTAGAAATTTCTTTTATTTTGGTACAGAATTGTAGAAATTTTTCTTATTTTGTGGCAAAAGGCAGAAATTCCCCATATTTTGGTGCAAAAAGGCTGAAATTCCACTTTTGGAGGTAAAATGCTGAAATTCCCCATATTTTGGGGCAAAAAGGCAGAAATTCCCTATTTTGGGGCAAAAGGTCACAAATTTCCCTTATTTTCGGGCAAAATTGCAGAAATTTCAATTATTTCAGGGCAAAAAGTCAGAAATTCTTTTTATTTTGGGGCAAAAAGCAGAAATTTCTTTTATTTTGGTACAAAGGTGAAGAAATTTTTCTTATTTTAGAACAAAAAGGCAGAAATTCCCCATATTTTGGGGCAAAAGGCAGAAATTCCCCTTATTTTGAGGTAAAAAGGATGAAATTCTCCTTATTTTGTGGCAAAAAGGCAGAAATTCCCTTTATTTTTTGGCAAAAAGGTAGAAATTCCCATTAATTTGGGCAGAAAAGTAGAAACTTTCCTTATTTGGGGGCAATAATGCAGAAATTCCCCATATTTTGTGGCAAAAAAGCAGAAATTCCCCTTAATTGAAGGTAAAATGCTGAAATTCCCCTTATTTTGGGCAAAAGGCAGAAATTTCCCTTATTTTGGGGCAAAATTGCAGAAATTTCACTTATTTTAGGGAAAAAAGTCAGAAATTTGCCTTATTTTGTGGCAAAAAGCAGAAATTCCCCTAATTTTGGGGCCAAACACAGAAATTACCCTTATTTTAGGGTAAAATTGCAGAAATTTCAAATATTTCAGTGCAAAAAGGCAGAAATTCCACTTAATTTTCGGCAATAAGGCACAAATTTCCTGTATTTTGGAGCAAAATCTCAGAAATTCCCCTTATATTGGTGCAAAAATGCAGAAATTCCTTTTATTTTGGTGTAATAAGGCAGAAATTCCCCGTGTTTTGAAGCAAAATTGCACAAATTCATCTAATTTTGAGGGAAAATGCAGAAATTCAAATTATTTTGGGGCAAAAAGACAGAAATTCTCCTTATTTCAGGGCATAACGTCAGAAATTCCCCTTATTTTGGGGCAAAATTGCAGAAATTTCCCTTATTTTGTGGCAAAATTGCAGACATTTTTCTTATTTTGGGCAAAATTGCAGAAATTTCACTTATTTCAGGGAAAGAAGGCAGGAATTTCTCGTTTTTTGTGGCAAAAGGGCAGAAATTTCTTTTTTTTTTTTTCGTACAAAATTCCAGAAATTTTCTTTATTCTGGGGCAAAAATGCAGAAATTCCCCTTATTTTGTGGCAAAAAGGCAGAAATTTCTCTTATTTTGGGGCAAAATTGCAGAAATTTCACTTATTTCAAAGAAAAATTCAAAAATTTCTTTTATTTTGGGGCAAAAAGACAGAAATTGTGTTTATTTTTGGGTAAAAAGGAAGAAATTTCACTTATTTTGAGGTAAAAAGGCAGAAATTACTCTTATTTTGGGGCTAAAATGAAGAAATTTTCCTTTTTTGTGGCAAAATTGCAAAAATTTTTCTTATTTTGGGCAAAATCGCAGAAATTTCACTTATTTCAGGGAAAGAAAGAAGGAATTTCTCTTATTTTGGGGCAAAAAGGCAGAAATTTCTTTTATTTTGGTACAACATTGCAGAAATTTTCTTTATTTTGGGGCAAAAATGCAGAAATTCCCCTTATTTTGTGGCAAAAAGGCAGAAATTTCTCTTATTTTGGGGCAAAATTTCAGAAATTTTTCTTATTTTGGGCAAAATTGCAGAAAATTCACTTATTTCAGGGAAAGAAGGCAGGAATTTCTCTTATTTTGGGGCAAAAAGGCAGAAATTTCTTTTATTTTGGTACAAAATTGCAAAAATTTTCTTTATTTTGAGGCAAAAATGCAGAAATTCCCTATATTTTGGGGCAAAAAGGCAGAGATTCCCCTTATTATGAGGTAAAAAGGCTTAAAATCCTTTTATTTTGAGGCAAAAAGACAGAAATTCCCCTTAATTTGTGGCAAAAAGGCAGAAATTTTCCTTTTTTTGGGGAAAAATTGCAGAAATTTCCCTTATTTTGGGGAAAAATTTTAGAAATTTCTTTTATTTTGGTACAGAATTGCAGAAATTTTTCTTATTTTGTGACAAAAAGGCAGAAATTCCCTATATTTTGGTGCAAAAAGGCTGAAATTCCCCTTATTTTGAGGTAAAATGCTGAAATTCCCCATATTTTGGAGCAAAAAGGCAGAAATTTCTCTTATTTTGAGGCAAAATTGCAGAAATTTCACTTATTTCAGGGTAATAAGTCAGAATTTTTTTTATTTTCGCGAAAAAAGACAGAAATTCCCTTTGATTTGGGGCAAAACTCAGAAATTCCACTTATTTTGAAGCAAAATTCCAGAAATTCCCCTTATTTTGGGGCAAAATTGCAATAATTTCACTTATTTTGGGGCAAAATTGCAGAAATTTCACTTATTTCAGGGGAAAAAAGCAGAAATTTTTTATTTTGGGGCAAAATTGAAGAACTTTCCCTTATTTGGGGCAAAATTGTAGAAATTTCCCTTATTTTGGGGCAAAATTTTAGAAATTTCTTTTATTTTGGTACAGAATTGCAAAATTTTTTTTATATTGTGTCAAAAAGGCTAAAATTCCCCATATTTTGGTGCAAAAAAACTGAAATTCCCCTTATTTTGAGGTTAAAGGCTGAAATTCCCCATATTTTGGGACTAAAAGGCAGAAATTTCCCTCATTTTGGGGCAAAAAGGCACAAATTTTACTTATTTTCGGGCAAAATTGCAGAAATTTCATTTATTTCAGGGCAAAAAGTCAGAAATTCCTTTTATTTTGGGACAAAAAGCAGAAATTTCTTTTATTTTGGTACAAAGTTAAAGAAATTTTTCTTATTTTGGAACAAAAAGGCAGAAATTCCCCATATTTTGGAGTAAAAGGTAGAAATTCCTCTTATTTTGAGGTAAAAATGATGAAATTCCCCATATTTTAGGGCAAAAAGGTAAAAATTTCCTTTACTTTGTGGCAAAAAGGCAGAAATTCTTGTTAATTGGGGCACAAAAGCAGAAATTTTCCTTATTTGAAGGCAATAAGGCAGTAATTTCACATATTTTGTGGCAAAAAGGCAGAAATTCCCCTTATTTGGAGGTAAAATGCTGAAATTCTCTTTATTTTGGGCAAAAAGGCAGAAATTCCCCTTATTTTGGGACAAAATTGCAGAAATTTCACTTATTTCAGGGCAAAAAGTCAGAAATTTGCCTTATTTTGGGGCAAAAAGCAGAAATTCCCCTAATTTTGGGGCTAAAAATAGAATTTTCCCTTATTTTGGGGTAAAATTGGAGAAATTTCAAATATTTCAGGGCAAAAAGGCAGAAATTCCACCTAATTTCGGGCAATAAGGCAGAAATTTTCTGTATTTTGGAACAAAATCTCAGGAAATACCCTTTTATTGGTGCAAAAATGCAGAAATTCCCTTTATTTTGGTGCAATAAGACAGAAATTCCCCGTATTTTGAAGCAAAATTGCACAAATTCCCCTAATTTTGAGGGAAAATGCAGAAATTCACATAATTTTGGGGCAAAAAGACAGAAATTCTCCTTATTTCACGGCAAAAAGTCAGAAATTCCCCTTATTTTGGGGCAAAATTGCAAAAATTTCCCTTATTTTGTGGCAAAATTGCAGAAATTTTTTTATTTTGGGCAAAATTGCAGAAATTTCACTTATTTCAGGGAAAGAAGGCAGGAATTTTTCTTATTTTGGGGTAAAAAGGCAGAAATTTCATTTATTTTGGTACAAAATTGCAAAAATTTTCTTTATTTTGAGGCAAAAATGCAGAAATTCCCCATATTTTGGGGCAAAAAGGCAGAGATTCCCCTTATTATGAGGTAAAAAGGCTGTAATTCCTTTTATTTTGGGGCAAAAAGACAGAAATTCCCCTTATTTTGTGGCAAAAAGGCAGAAGTTTCCCTTATTTTGGGGCAAAAATCCAGATATTTCCCTTATTTTGGGGCAAAATTGCAGAAATTTCCCTTATTTTCGGGCAAAATTTTAGAAATTTCTTTTATTTTGGTACAGAATTGTAGAAATTTTTCTTATTTTGTGGCAAAAGGCAGAAATTCCCCATATTTTGGTGCAAAAAGGCTGAAATTCCACTTTTGGAGGTAAAATGCTGAAATTCCCCATATTTTGGGGCAAAAAGGCAGAAATTCCCTATTTTGGGGCAAAAGGTCACAAATTTCCCTTATTTTCGGGCAAAATTGCAGAAATTTCAATTATTTCAGGGCAAAAAGTCAGAAATTCTTTTTATTTTGGGGCAAAAAGCAGAAATTTCTTTTATTTTGGTACAAAGGTGAAGAAATTTTTCTTATTTTAGAACAAAAAGGCAGAAATTCCCCATATTTTGGGGCAAAAGGCAGAAATTCCCCTTATTTTGAGGTAAAAAGGATGAAATTCTCCTTATTTTGTGGCAAAAAGGCAGAAATTCCCTTTATTTTTTGGCAAAAAGGTAGAAATTCCCATTAATTTGGGCAGAAAAGTAGAAACTTTCCTTATTTGGGGGCAATAATGCAGAAATTCCCCATATTTTGTGGCAAAAAAGCAGAAATTCCCCTTAATTGAAGGTAAAATGCTGAAATTCCCCTTATTTTGGGCAAAAGGCAGAAATTTCCCTTATTTTGGGGCAAAATTGCAGAAATTTCACTTATTTTAGGGAAAAAAGTCAGAAATTTGCCTTATTTTGTGGCAAAAAGCAGAAATTCCCCTAATTTTGGGGCCAAACACAGAAATTACCCTTATTTTAGGGTAAAATTGCAGAAATTTCAAATATTTCAGTGCAAAAAGGCAGAAATTCCACTTAATTTTCGGCAATAAGGCACAAATTTCCTGTATTTTGGAGCAAAATCTCAGAAATTCCCCTTATATTGGTGCAAAAATGCAGAAATTCCTTTTATTTTGGTGTAATAAGGCAGAAATTCCCCGTGTTTTGAAGCAAAATTGCACAAATTCATCTAATTTTGAGGGAAAATGCAGAAATTCAAATTATTTTGGGGCAAAAAGACAGAAATTCTCCTTATTTCAGGGCATAACGTCAGAAATTCCCCTTATTTTGGGGCAAAATTGCAGAAATTTCCCTTATTTTGTGGCAAAATTGCAGACATTTTTCTTATTTTGGGCAAAATTGCAGAAATTTCACTTATTTCAGGGAAAGAAGGCAGGAATTTCTCGTTTTTTGTGGCAAAAGGGCAGAAATTTCTTTTTTTTTTTTTCGTACAAAATTCCAGAAATTTTCTTTATTCTGGGGCAAAAATGCAGAAATTCCCCTTATTTTGTGGCAAAAAGGCAGAAATTTCTCTTATTTTGGGGCAAAATTGCAGAAATTTCACTTATTTCAAAGAAAAATTCAAAAATTTCTTTTATTTTGGGGCAAAAAGACAGAAATTGTGTTTATTTTTGGGTAAAAAGGAAGAAATTTCACTTATTTTGAGGTAAAAAGGCAGAAATTACTCTTATTTTGGGGCTAAAATGAAGAAATTTTCCTTTTTTGTGGCAAAATTGCAAAAATTTTTCTTATTTTGGGCAAAATCGCAGAAATTTCACTTATTTCAGGGAAAGAAAGAAGGAATTTCTCTTATTTTGGGGCAAAAAGGCAGAAATTTCTTTTATTTTGGTACAACATTGCAGAAATTTTCTTTATTTTGGGGCAAAAATGCAGAAATTCCCCTTA
Organism: Micromys minutus; assembly: GCF_963924665.1. Classification (NCBI taxonomy): domain Eukaryota; kingdom Metazoa; phylum Chordata; class Mammalia; order Rodentia; family Muridae; genus Micromys; species Micromys minutus. Next base: position 5,400,585 of record NW_027667467.1, on the reverse strand, counting down.
TTTTGTGGCAAAAAGGCAGAAATTTCTCTTATTTTGGGGCAAAATTTCAGAAATTTTTCTTATTTTGGGCAAAATTGCAGAAAATTCACTTATTTCAGGGAAAGAAGGCAGGAATTTCTCTTATTTTGGGGCAAAAAGGCAGAAATTTCTTTTATTTTGGTACAAAATTGCAAAAATTTTCTTTATTTTGAGGCAAAAATGCAGAAATTCCCTATATTTTGGGGCAAAAAGGCAGAGATTCCCCTTATTATGAGGTAAAAAGGCTTAAAATCCTTTTATTTTGAGGCAAAAAGACAGAAATTCCCCTTAATTTGTGGCAAAAAGGCAGAAATTTTCCTTTTTTTGGGGAAAAATTGCAGAAATTTCCCTTATTTTGGGGAAAAATTTTAGAAATTTCTTTTATTTTGGTACAGAATTGCAGAAATTTTTCTTATTTTGTGACAAAAAGGCAGAAATTCCCTATATTTTGGTGCAAAAAGGCTGAAATTCCCCTTATTTTGAGGTAAAATGCTGAAATTCCCCATATTTTGGAGCAAAAAGGCAGAAATTTCTCTTATTTTGAGGCAAAATTGCAGAAATTTCACTTATTTCAGGGTAATAAGTCAGAATTTTTTTTATTTTCGCGAAAAAAGACAGAAATTCCCTTTGATTTGGGGCAAAACTCAGAAATTCCACTTATTTTGAAGCAAAATTCCAGAAATTCCCCTTATTTTGGGGCAAAATTGCAATAATTTCACTTATTTTGGGGCAAAATTGCAGAAATTTCACTTATTTCAGGGGAAAAAAGCAGAAATTTTTTATTTTGGGGCAAAAAGGCAGAAATTTCTTTTATTTTGGTACAAAATTGCAGAAATTATTCTTTTTTTGGCAAAAATAAGAAATTTCCCATATTTTGGGGCAAAAATGCAGAAATTCCCCTTATTTTGAGGTAAAAAGCCTGAAATTCCTTTTATTTGGGGGCAAAAATTAAGAAATTCCCATTATTTTGGGGCAAAAAGCAGACATTTCCCTTATTTTGGGAAAAAATTTTAGAAATTTAACTTATTTCAGGGCAAAAATTAAGAAATTTTCCTTATTTTGGGGCAAAAAGGCAGAAATTCCCCTTATTTACAGGTAAAAAAGCTGAAATTCCCCTTATTTGGGGGCAAAAATGCAGAAATTTACCATTTTTTGGGGCAAAATTGCAAAAATATCACTTACTTCAGGGTAATAAGTCAGAAATTTTTCTTATTTTGGGGCAAAAAAGACAGAAATTCCCTTTGTTTTGGGGGAGAAAGACAGAAATTCCACTTATTTAGAGGCAAAAAAGCAGAAATTCCCCTTATTTTGGAGCAAAAATGAAGAAATTTTCCTTTTTATGTCAAAAATGTATGCATTCTTCTTATTTTCGGGCAAAAAGGCAGAAATTCCCCGTATTTTGCAGCAAAATTGCAGAAATTCCCCTAATTGTGGGGCAAAAAAGTAGAAATTCCCTATATGTTGGGGCAAAACGACAGAAATTCTCCTTATTTTGGGGCAAAATACAGAAATTCCACTTATTTTGGGGCATAATTCCAGAAATTTCCCTTATTTTTGGGCAAAATTACAGAAATTTAACTTATTTTGGGGCAAAATTGAAGAAATTTCACGTATTTCAGGGAAAAAAGGCAGAAATTTTCCTTATTTTGTGGCAAAAAGGCAGAAATTCCAAATATTTTTTGGCAAAAATGCAGAAATTCCTGTTATTTTGAGGTAAAAAGGCTGAAATTTTCCTTATTTGGGGGCAAAAAGGCAGAAATTTCCCTTATTATGGGGCAAAATTGCAGAAATTTCACTTATTTCAGGGTAATAAGTCAGAAATTTTCCTTATTTTGGGGCAAAAAAATACAGAAATTCCCATTGTTTTGGGGGAAAAAGACAGCAATTCCACTTATTTAGAGGCAAAAAAGCAGAAACTCCCCTTATTTTAAAGCAAAATTGCCGAAATTTTCCTTTTTTATGGCAAAAAGTTATGCATTCTTCTTATTTTCGGGCAAAAAGGCAGAAATTCCCCGTATTATGCAGCAAAATATCAGAAATTCCTCTAATTGTGGGGCAAAAAGGCAGAAATTCCCTATGTGTTGGGGCAAAAATACAGAAATTCTCCTTATTTTGGGGCAAAACTCAGGAATTCCACTTATTTTGAAGGAAAATTCCAGAAATTTCCCTTATTTTGGGCAAAATTGCAGAACTTTCACTCATTTTGGAACAAAATTGCAGAAGTTTCAATTATTTCTGGGAAAAAAAGGAGAAATTTTCTTATTTTGGGGCAAAAAAACAGAAATTTCTTTTATTATGGTACAAAATAGCAGAAATTTTTCTTATTTTGGGCAAAAAGGCAGAAATTTCCCATATTTTGTGTCAAAAATGCAGAAATTCCCCTTATTTTGAGGTAAAAAGGCTGAAATTCCCCTTATTTGGGGGCAAAAAGTAAGAAATTCCCCTTGTTTTGGAGCAAAAAGCAGACAATTCCATTATTTTGTGGAAAAAATTTAGAAATTTAACTAATTTCAGTGCAAAAAGTCAGAAATTTTCCTTAATTTGGGGTAAAAAGGCAGAAATTCTTAATATTTTGTGGCTAAAATACAGATATTCCTATTATTTTGAGGTAAAAAGGCTGAAATTCCCCTTATGGGGGCCAAAAGGCAGGAATTTCCCTTATTTTGGCGTAAAATTGCAGATATATTACTTACTTCAGGGTAATAAGTCAGAAATTTTCACTATTTTGGGGCAAAAAATACAGAAATTCCTATTATTTTGAGGTAAAAAGGCTGAAATTCCCCTTATTTGGGGGCCAAAAGGCAGAAATTTTCCTTATTTTGGGCCAAAATTGCAGAAATTTCACTTATTTCAGGGTAAAAAGTCAGAAATTTTCCTTATTTTTGGGCAAAAAAGACAGAAATTCCCTTTGTTTTGGGGGAGAAAGACAGAAATTCCACTTATTTAGAGGCAAAAAAGCAAAAATTCTTCTTATTTTGGAGCAAAAATAAAGAAATTTCACTTTCTATGGCAAAAAGGTATGCATTCTTTTTATTTTCGGGCAAAAAGGCAGAAATTCTCTGTATTTTGGAACAAAATTGCAGAAATTCCCCTAATTGTGGGGCAAAAAGGCAGAAATTCCCTATATGTTGGGGCAAAAAGACAGAAGTTCTCTTTATTTTGGGTCAAAACTCAGAAATTCCACTTATTTTGGGGGAAAATTCCAGAAATTTCCCTTATTTTGGGGCAAAATTGCAGAAATTTCACTCATTTTGGGGCAAAATTGCAGAAATTTCAATTATTTCAGAGAAAAAAAGAAGAAATTTTCTTATTTTGGGGCGAAAAAACAGAAATTTATTTTATTATGGTACAAAATAGCAGAAATTTTTCTTATTTTGGGCAAAAAGGCAGAAATTTCCCATATTTTGGGTCAAAAATGCAGAAATTCCCCTTATTTTGAGGTAAAAAGGCTGAAATTCCTTTTATTTGGGGGCAAAAAGTAAGAAATTCCCCTTATTTTGAAACAAAAAGCAGACATTTACATTATTTTGGGGAAAAAATTTAGAAATTTAACTTATTTCAGGGCAAAAAGTCAGAAATTTTCCTTATTTTGGGGCAAAAAGGCAGAAATTCTTAATATTTTGTGGCAAAAATACAGAAATTCCTATTATTTTGAGGTAAAAAGGCTGAAATTCTTCATATTTGAGTGCCAAAAGGCAGAAATTTCCCTTAATTTGGGGCAAAATTGCAGAAATTTCACTTATTTTGGGGCAAAATTGCACAAATTTCACTTATCAGAAAAAAAGCAGAAATTTTCTTATTTTGGGGCAAAAAGGCAGTAATTTCTTTTATTTTGTACAAAAGTGCAGAAATATTTCTTATTTTGGGACAAAAAGGCAGAAATTCCCCTTATTTGGGGGCAAAAAAGCAGAAATTTTCCTTATTTTGAGGCAAAATTGCAGAAATTTCACTTATTTCAGGGTATTAAGTCAGAAATTTTCCTTATTTTGGGGCAAAAAAGACAGAAATTCCCTTTGTTTTGGGGGAAAAAGACAGAAATTCCACTTATTTAGAGGCAAAAAAGCAGAAATCCTCCTTATTTTGGAGCAAAATTGCAGATTGTTCCCTTTTTTATGGCAAAAAGTTATGCATTCTTCTTATTTTCGGGCAAAATGAAGAAATTTCCTGTATTTTGGAGCAAAATTGCAGAAATTCCCCTAATTGTGGGGCAAAAAGGCAGAAATTCCCTATATTTTTTGGCAAAAAACAGAAATTCTCCTTATTTTGGGGCAAAACTCGAAAATTCCTCTTATTTTGGGGCTAAATTCCAGAAATTTCTTTTATTTTGGCGCAAAATTGCTGAAATTTCACTTATTTTGTGGCAAATTGCAGAAATTTTACTTATTTCAGAAAAAAAAGCAGAAATTTTCTTATTTTGTGGCAAAAAGGCAGAAATTTATTTTATTTTGATACAAAATTGCAGAAAATTTTCTTATTTTGGGACCAAAAGGCAGAAATTTCCCATATTGTGGGGCAAAATGCAGAAATTCCCCTTATTTTGAGTTAAAAAGACTGAAATTCCCCTTATTTGGGGGCAAAAAAGCAGAAATTTCCCTTATTTTGAGGCAAAATTGCAGAAATTTCACTTATTTCAGGGTAATAAGTCAGAAATTTTCCTTATTTTGGGGCAAAAAAGACAGAAATTCCCTTTGTTTTGGGGGAAAAAAAGAGAAATTCCACTTATTTAGAGGCAAAAAAGCAGAAATTCCCCTTATTTTGGAGCAAAAATGAAGAAATTTTCCTTTTTTGTGGCAAAAGTTATACATTCCCCTTATTTTCGGGCTAAAAAGCAGAAATTCCCCGTATTTTGGAGCAAAATTGCAGAAATTCCCCTAATTGTTGGGCAAAAAGGCAGAAATTCCTTATATGTTAGGGCAAAAAGACAGAAATTCTCCTTATTTTGAGGCAAAACTCAGAAATTCCACTTATTTTGGAGCAAAATTTTAGAAATTTCCCTTATTTTGGGGCTAAATTACAGAAATTTAACTTATTTTGGGGCAAAATTGCAGAAATTTCACTTATTTCAGGAAAAAAAAGCAGAAATTTTCCTTATTTTGTGGCAAAAAGGCAGAAATTCCTAATATTTTTGGCAAAAATGCAGAAATTCCCCTTATTTTGAGGTAAAAAGGCTGAAATTCCTCTTATTTGGGGGCAAAAAGGCAGAAATTTCCCTTATTTTGGGGCAAAATTGCAGAAATTTCACTTATTTCAGGGTAATAAGTCAGAAATTTTCCTTATTTTGGGGCAAAAAATACAGAAATTCCCTTTGTTTGGGGGGAAAAAACAGAAATTCCACTTATTTAGAGACAAAACAGCAGAAATTCCCCTTATTTTGGAGCAAAATTGCAGAAATTTCCCTTTTTTATGGCAAAAAGGTATGCATTCTTCTTATTTTCGGGCAAAAAAACAGAAATTCCCCATATTTTGGAGCAAAATTACAGAAATTCCCCTAATTGTGGGGCAAAAAGACAGAAATTCCCTATATGTTGGGGCAAAAAGACAGAAATTCTCCTTATTTTAGGGCAAAACACAGAAATTCCACTTATTTTGGGGGAAATTCCAGAAATTTCCCTTATTTTGGGGCAAAATTGCAGAAATTTCACTCATTTTGGGGCAAAATTGCAGAAATTTCTATTATTTCAGGAAAAAATATAAGAAATTTTCTTATTTTGGGGCAAATACAGAAATTTTTTTTATTATGGTACAAAATAGCAGAAATTTTTCTTATTTTGAACAAAAAGGCAGAAATTTCCCATATTTTGGGTCAAAAATGCAGAAATTCTCCTTATTTTGAGGTAAAAAGGCTGAAATTCCTTTTATTTGGGGGCAAAAAGTAAGAAATTCCCCTTATTTTGGAACAAAAAGCAGACATTTCCATTATTTTGGGGAAAAAATTAAGAAATATAACTTATGTCAGGGCAAAAAGTCAGAAATTTTCTTTATTTTGGGGCAAAAAGGCAGAAATTCTTAATCGTTTGTGGCAAAAATACAGAAATTCCTATTATTTTGAGGTAAAAAGCCTGAAATTCCCTTATTTGGGCCCCAAAAGACAGAAATTTCCCTTACTTTGGGGCAAAATTCCAGAAAATTCCCTTATTTTCGGGCAAAATTGCACAAATTTCACTTATTTCAGAAAAAAAGCAGAAATTTTCTTATTTTGGGGCAAAAAGGCAGAAATTTCTTTTATTTTGTACAAAATTGCAGAAATATTTCTTATTTTGGGACAAAAAGGCAGTAATTCCCCTTATTTGGGGGCAAAAAGGCAGAAATTTCCCTTATGTTGAGGCAAAATTGCAGAAATTACACTTATTTCAGGGTATTAAGTCAGAAATTTTCCTTATTTTGGGGCAAAAAAGACAGAAATTCCCTTTGTATTGGGGGAAAAAGACAGAAATTCCACTTATTTAGGGGCAAAAAGCAGAAATTCCCCTTATTTTGGAGCAAAAATGAAGAAATTTCCTTTTTTTGTGGCAAAAGATATACATTCCCCTTATTTTCGGGCTAAAAAGCAGAAATTGCCTGTATTTTGGAGCAAAATTGCAGAAATTCCCCTAATTGTGGGGCAAAAAGGCAGAAATTCCTTATATGTTAGGGCAAAAAGACAGAAATTCTTCTTATTTTGAGGCAAAACTCAGAAATTCCATTTATTTTGGGGCATAATTCCAGAAATTTCTTTTATTTTGGGGCAAAATTGAAGAAATTTCACTTATTATGGTGCAAAATTGCAGAAATTTCCCATATTTCAGAGACAAAAGGCAGAAATTTTCTTTATTTTGGGGCAAAAGGCAGAAATTCCCCTTATTTAGAGGTAAAAAAGCTGAAATTCCCCTTATTTGGGGGCAAAAAGGCTGAAATTTCTCTTATTTTGGGGCAAAATTGCAGAAATATCACATATTTCAGGGTAATAAGTCAGAAATTTTCCTTATTTGGGGGCAAAAAAGACAGAAATTCCCTTTGTTTTGGGGAAAAATGAAATTCCACTTATTTAGAGGCAAAAAAGCAGAAATCCTCCTTATTTTGGAGCAAAATTGCAGATTGTTCCCTTTTTTATGGCAAAAAGGTATGCATTCTTCTTATTTTCGGGCAAAAAGGAAGAAATTTCCTGTATTTTGGAGCAAAATTGCAGAAATTCCCCTAATTGTGGGGCAAAAAGGCAGAAATTCCCTATATTTTTTGGCAAAAAGACAGAAATTCTCCTTATTTTGGGGCAAAACTCGAAAATTCCTCTTATTATGGGGCAAAATTCCAGAAATTTCTTTTATTTTGGGGCAAAATTGCAGAAATTTCACTTATTTTGTGGTAAATTGCAGAAATTTCACTTATTTCAAAAAAAAAGCAGAAATTTTCTTATTTTGTGGCAAAAAGGCAGAAATTTATTTTATTTTGATACAAAATTGCAGAAAATTTTCTTATTTTGGGACAAAAAGGCAGAAATTTCCCATATTTTGGGGCAAAAATGCAGAAATTCCCCTTATTTTGAGTTAAAAAGACTGAAATTCCCCTTATTTGGGGGCAAAAAGGCAGAAATTTCCCTTATTTTGAGGCTAAATTGCAGAAATTTCACTTATTTCAGGGTAATAAGTCAGAAATTTTTCTTATTTTGGGGCAAAAAAGACAGAAATTCCCTTTGTTTTGGGGGAAAAAAAGATAAATTCCACTTATTTAGAGGCAAAAAAGCAGAAATTCCCCTTATTTCGGAGCAAAAATGAAGAAATTTCCCTTTTTGTGGCAAAAGGTATACATTCCCCTTATTTTCGGGCTAAAAAGCAGAAATTCCCCGTATTTTGGAGCAAAATTGAAGAAATTCCCCTAATTGTGGGGCAAAAAGGCAGAAATTCCTTATATGTTAGGGCAAAAAGAAAGAAATTCTCCTTATTTTGAGGCAAAACTCAGAAATTCCACTTATTTTGAGGCAAAATTCCAGAAATTTCCCTTATTTTGGGGCAAAATTGCAGAAATTTCACTTATTTTGGGGAAAAATTGCAGAAATTTCACTTATTTCATGGAAAAAAGCAAAAATTACCTTATTTTGGGGAAAAACTTAGAAATTTCCAATATTTTGGAGCAAAAATGCAAAAATTCCCTTTATTTTGAGGTAAAAAGGCTGAAATTCCCAGTATTTGGTGGCAAAAAGGCAGAAATTTCCCTTATTTTGGAGCAAAATTGCAGAAATTTTACTTATGTCAGGGTAATAATTCAGAAATTTTCCTTATTTTGGGGCCAAAAAACAGAAATACCTTTGTTTTGGGGGAAAAAGACAGAAATTCCACTTATTTAAAGGCAAAAATGCAGAAATTCCCCTTATTTTGGAGCAAAAATGAAGAAATTTCCTTTATTTATGGCAAAAAGGTATTCATTCTTCTTATTTTCGTACAAAAAGGAAGAAAATCCCCGTATTTTGGATCAAAATTGCAAAATTCCCCTAATTGTTGGGCAAAAAAGGAGAAATTCCGTATATGTTGGGGCAAAAAGACAAAAATTCTCCTTATTTTGGGGCAAAACTCAGAAATTCCACTTATTTTGAAGCAAAATTCCAGAAATTTCCCTCATTTTGGGGCAAAATTGCAATAATGTCAATTATTTTGGAGCAAAATTGCAGAAATTTCACTTATTTCAGGGGGAAAAAGCAGAAATTTTCTTATTTTGTGGCAAAAAGGCAGAAATTTCTTTTATTTTGGTACAAAATTGCAGAAATTTTTCTTATTTTGGGGCAAAAAGGCAAAAATTTCCCATATTTTGGGGCAAAAATGCAGAAATTCCCCTTATTTTGAGGTAAAAAGGCTGAAATTCCCCTTATTTGGGGGCAAAACTTAAGAAATTCTCATTATTTTGGGGCAAAAAGCAGACATTTCTCTTATTTTGGGAAAAAATTTTAGAAATTTAACTTATTTCAGGGCAAAAATTTAGAAATTTTCCTTATTTTGGGGCAAAAAGGCAGAAATTCCTAATATTTTTGGCAAAAATGCAGAAATTCCCTTTATTTAGAAGTAAAAAGGCTGAAATTCCCCTTATTTGGGGGCAAAAAAGCAGAAATTTCCCTTATTTTGCGGCAAAATTGCAGAAATTTCACTTACTTCAGGGTAATAAGTCATTAATTTTCCTTATTTTGGGGCAAAAAAGACAGAAAATCCCTTTGTTTTGGGGGAGAAAGACAGAAATTCCACTTATTTAGAGGCAAAAAAGCAGAAATTCTTCTTATTTTGGAGCATAAATGAAGAAATTTCCCTTTTTATGACATAAAGGTATGCATTCTTCTTATTTTCAGGCAAAAAGGCAGAAATTCCCTGTATTTTGCATAAAAATGCAGAAATTCCCCTAACTGTCGGGCAAAAAGGAAGAAATTCCCTATATGTTGGGGCAAATAGACAGAAATTCTTCTTATTTTGGGGCAAAACTCAAAAATTCCACTTATTTTGGAGCAAAATTTCAGAAATTTCCCTTATTTTGGGGCTAAATTACAGAAATTTAACTTATTTTGGGGCAAAATTGCAGAAATTTCACTTATTTCAGGGAAAAAAAGCAGAAATTTTCCTTATTTTGTGGCAAAAAGGCAGAAATTCCTAATATTTTTGGCAAAAATGCAGAAATTCCCCTTATTTTGAGGTAAAAAGGCTGAAATTCCTCTTATTTGGGGGCAAAAAGGCAGAAATTTCCCTTATTTTGGGGCAAAATTGCAGAAATTTCACTTATTTCAGGGTAATAAGTCAGAAATTTTCCTTATTTTGGGGCAAAAAAGACTGAAATTCCCTTTGTTTTGGGGGAAAAAGACAGAAAATCCACTTATTTATAGACAAAACAGCAGAAATTCCTCTTATTTTGGAGCAAAAATGAAGAAATTTCCTTTTTTTATGGAAAAAAGGTATGCATTCTTCTTATTTTCATGCAAAAAGGCAGAAATTCCCTGTATTTTAAAGCAAAATTGCAGAAATTCCTATAATTGTGAGGCAAAAAGGCAGAAATTCCCAATATGTTGGGGAAAAAAGACAGAAATTCTCCTTATTTTGGGGCAAAACTCAGAAATTCCACTTATTTTGGTGCAAAATTCCAGAAATTTTCCATATTTTGGGGTAAAATTGCAGAAATTTCACTTATTTTGAGGCAAAATTGCAGAAATTTTAATTATTTCAGGGATAAAAAGCAGAAATTTTCTTATTTTGGGGCAAAGAAAAGAAATTTCTTTTATTTCGGTACAAAATTGCAGACATTTTTCTTATTTTGGGCAAAAAGGCAGAAATTTCCCATATTTTGGGTCAAAAATGCAGAAATTTCCCTTATTTTGTGGTAAAAAGGCTTAAATTCCCCTTATTTGGAGGCAAAAAGTAGGAAATTCCCCTTTTTTGGGGCAAAAAGCAGACATTTCCCTTATTTTGGGAAAATATTTTAGAAATTTAACTTATTTCAGAGCAAAAAGTCAGAATTTTTTTTATTTTGGGGCAAAAAGGCAGATATTCCTAATATTTTGTGGCAAAAATGCAGAAATTCCTTTTATTTTGAGGTAAAAAGGCTGAAATTCCCCTTATTTGGGGGCAAAAAGGCAGAAATTTCCCTTATTTTGGGGTAAAATTGCAGAAATTTCACTTACTTCAGGGTAATATGTAAGAAATTTTCCTTATTTTGTGGCAAAAAAGAAAGAAATTCCCTTTGTTTTGGGGGAGAAAGACAGAAATTCCACTTATTTAGAGGCAAAAAGCAGAAATTCCCCTTATTTTGGAGCAAAAATGAAGAAATTTCCCTTTTTTATGGCAAAAAGGTATGCAGTCTTCTTATTTTGGACAAAAAAACTGAAAATCCCCGTATTTTGGAGCAAAATTACAGAAATTCCTCTAATTGTGGGGCAAAAAGGCAGAAATTTCTTATATGTTAGGGCAAAAAGACAGAAATTCTCCTTATTTTGGGGCAAAACTCAGAAATTCCACGTATTTTGGGGCAAAATTCCAGAAAATTCCATTATTTTCGGGCAAAATTGCAGAAATTTCACTTATTTTGGGGCAAAATTGCAGAAATTTTACTTATTTCAGAAAAAAAAGCAGAAATTTTATTATTTTGGGGCAAAAAGGGAGAAATTTCTTTTATTTTGGTACAAAATTGCAGAAATTTTTTTTCTTTTGGACAAAAAGGCAGAAATTTTCCTTATTTTGGGGCAAAAATGCAGAAATTCCCCTTATTTTGAGGTAAAAAGACTGAAATTCCCCATATTTGGCAGCAAAAAAGCAGAAATTTTCCTTATTGTGGGGCAAAAAAGACTGAAATTCCCTTTGTTTTGGGGGAAAAAGACAGAAATTCCACATATTTAGAGGCAAAAAAGCAGAAATTCCTCTTATTTTGGAGCAAAAATGAAGAAATTTCCCTTTTTTATGGAAAAAAGGTATGCATTCTTCTTATTTTGGTGCAAAAAGGCAGAAATTCCCCGTATTTTAAAGCAAAATTGCAGAAATTCCTATAATTGTGAGGCAAAAAGGCAGAAATTTCCAATATGTTGGGGGAAAAAGACAGAAATTCTCCTTATTTTGGGGCAAAACTCAGAAATTCCACTTATTTTGGTGCAAAATTCCAGAAATTTTCCATATTTTGGGGTAAAATTGCAGAAATTTCACTTATTTTGGGGCAAAATTGCAGAAATTTTAATTATTTCAGGGATAAAAAGCAGAAATTTTCTTATTTTGGGGCAAAAAAAAGAAATTTCTTTTATTTTGGTACAAAATTGCAGCCATTTTTCTTATTTTGGGCAAAAAGGCAGAAATTTCCCATATTTTGGGTCAAAAATGCAGAAATTCCCCTTATTTTGTGGTAAAAAGGCTGAAATTCCCCTTATTTGGGGCCAAAAAGTAAGAAATTCCCCTTTTTTGGGGCAAAAAGCAGACATTTCCCTTATTTTGGGAAAAAATTTTAGAAATTTAACTTATTTCAGAGCAAAAAGTCAGAATTTTTTTTTATTTTGGGGCAAAAAAGCAGATATTCCTAATATTTTGTGGCAAAAATGCAGAAATTCCTTTTATTTTGAGGTAAAAAGGCTGAAATTCCCCTTATTTGGGGGCAAAAAGGCAGAAATTTCCCTTATTTTGGGGTAAAATTGCAGAAATTTCACTTACTTCAGGGTAATAAGTAAGAAATTTTCCTTATTTTGTGGCAAAAAAGACAGAAATTCCCTTTGTTTTGGGGGAGAAAGACAGAAATTCCACTTATTTAGAGGCAAAAAGCAGAAATTCCCCTTATTTTGGAGCAAAATTCCAGAAATTTCCCTTATTTTGGGGCAAAATTGCAGAAATTTCACTTATTTTGTGGCAAAATTGCAGAAATTTCACTTATTTCAGAAAAAAAAAGCAGAAATTTTCTTATTTTGTTGCAAAAAGTCAGAACTTTTTTTTATTTTGGTACAAAATTGCAGTAATTTTTCTTATTTTGAGACAAAAAGGCAGAAATTTTCCATATTTTGGGGCAAATATGCAGAAATTCCCATTATTTTGAGTTAAAGAGACTGAAATTCCCCTTTTTTGAGGGCAAAAAGGCAGAAATTTCCCTTATTTTGAGGCAAAATTGCAGAAATTTCACTTATTTCAGGGTAATAAGTCAGAAATTTTCTTTATTTTGGGGCAAAAAAGACAGAAATTCTCTTTGTTTTTGGGGAAAAAGACAGAAATTCCACTTATTTAGAGGCAAAAAAGCAGAAATTCCCCTTATTTTGGAGCAAAAATGAAGAAATTTTTCTTTTTTGTGGCAAAAGGTATACATTCCCCTTATTTTCGGGCTAAAAAGCAGAAATTCCCTTTATTTTGCAGCAAAATTGCAGAAATTCCCCTAATTGTGGGGCAAAAAGGCAGAAATTCCCTATATGTTGGGGCAAAAAGACAGAAATTCTCCTTATTTTGGGGCAAAACTCAGAAATTCCACTTATTTTGGGGCAAAATTCCAGAAATTTCTCTTATTTGGGGAAAAATTACAGAAATTTAACTTTTTTTGGGGCAAAATTGCAGAAATTTCACTTATTTCAGGGAAAAAAGGCAGAAATTTTCCTTATTTTGAGGCAAAAAGTACAGAAATTCCCTTTGTTTTGGGGGAAAAAGACAGAAATTCCACTTATTTAGAGGCAAAAAAGCAGAAATTCCCCTTATTTTGGAGCAAAATTGCAGAAATTTTTCTTTTTTATGGCAAAAAGGTATGCATTCTTCTTATTTTCAGGCAAAAAGGCAGAAATTCCCTGTATTTTGCAGCAAAATTGCAGAAATTTCCCTAATTGTGGGGCAAAAAGGCAGAAATTCCCTATATGTTGGGGCAAAAAGACAGAAATTCTTCTTATTTTGGGTCAAAACTCAGAAATTCCACTTATTTTGGGGGAAAATTCTAAAAATTTTCCTTATTTTGGTGCAAAATTGCAGAAATTTCACTCATTTTGGGGCAAAATTGCAGAAATTTCAATTATTTCAGGTAAAAAAAGAAGAAATTTTCTTATTTTGGGGCGAAAAAACAGAAATTTCTTTTATTATGGTACAAAATAACAGAAATTTTTCTTATTTTGGGCAAAAAGGCAGAAATTTCCCATATTTTGGGTCAAAAATGCAGAAATTCCCCTTATTTTGAGGTAAAAAGGTTGAAATTCCTTTTATTTGGGGGCAAAAAGTAAGAAATTCCCCTTATTTTGGAACAAAAAGCAGACATTTACATTATTTTGGGGAAAAAATTTAGAAATTTAACTTATTTCAGGGCAAAAAGTCAGAAATTTTCCTTATTTTGGGGCAAAAAGGCAAAAATTCTTAATATTTTGTGGCAAAAATACAGAAATTCCTATTATTTTGAGGTAAAAAGGCTGAAATTCTTCATATTTGGGTGCCAAAAGGCAGAAATTTCCCTTATTTTGGGGCAAAATTGCAGAAATTTCACTTATTTTGAGGAAAAAATTGCACAAATTTCACTTATTTCAGAAAAAAAAGCAGAAATTTTCTTATTTTGAGGCAAAAAGGCAGAAATTTTTTTTATTTGGTACAAAATTGCAGAAATATTTCTTATTTTGGGACAAAAAAGGCAGAAATTCCCATTATTTGGGGGCAAAAAGGCAGATATTTCCCTTATTTTGAGGCAAAATTGCAGAAATTTCACTTATTTCAGGGTATTAAGTCAGAAATTTTCCTTATTTTGGGGCAAAAAAGACAGAAATTCGCTTTGTTTTGGGGGAAAAAGACAGAAATTCCACTTATTTAGGGGTAAAAAGCAGAAATTCCCCTTATTTTGGAGCAAAAATGAAGAAATTTCTATTTTTTGTGGCAAAAGGTATACATTCCCCTTATTTTCGGGCTAAAAAGCAGAAATTCCCTGTATTTTGGAGCAAAATTGCAGAAATTCCCCTAATTGTGGGGCAAAAAGGCAGAAATTCCTTTTATGTTAGGGCAAAAAGACAGAAATTCTTCTTATTTTGAGGCAAAACTCAGAAATTCCATTTATTTTGGGGCATAATTCCAGAAATTTCCCTTATTTTGGGGCAAAATTGCAGAAATTTCACTTATTATGGGGCAAAATTGCAGAAATTTCACATATTTCAGAGACAAAAGGCAGAAATTTTCTTTATTTTGGGGCAAAAACGCAGAAATTCCCCTTATTTTAAGGTAAAATGCTGAAATTCCTCTTATTTGGGGGCAAAAAGGCTGAAATTTCTCTTATTTTGGGGCAAAATTGCAGAAATTTCACATATTTCAGGGTAATAAGTCAGAAATTTTCCTTATTTTGGGGCAAAAAAGACAGAAATTCCCTTTGTTTTGGGGGAAAAAGAAATTCCACTTATTTAGAGGCAAAAAAGCAGAAATCCTTCTTATTTTGGAGCAAAATTGCAGATTGTTCCCTTTTTTATGGCAAAGAGGTATGCATTCTTCTTATTTTCGGGCAAAATGAAGAAATTTCCTGTATTTTGGAGCAAAATTGCAGAAATTCCCCAAATTGTGGGGCAAAAAGGCAGAAATTCCCTATATTTTTTGGCAAAAAGACAGAAATTCTCCTTATTTTGGGGAAAAACTCGAAAATTCCTCTTATTTGGGGCAAAATTCCAGAAATTTCTTTTATTTTGGGGCAAAATTGCAGAAATTTTACTTATTTTGTGGCAAATTGCAGAAATTTCACTTATTTCAAAAAAAAGCAGAAATTTTCTTATTTTGTAGCAAAAAGGCAGAAATTTATTTTATTTTGATACAAAATTGCAGAAAATTTTTTTATTTTGGGACAAAAAAGCAGAAATTTCCCATATTTTGGGGCAAAAATGCAGAAATTCCCCTTATTTTGAGTTAAATAGACTGAAATTCCCCTTATTTGGGGGCAAAAAGGCAGAAATTTCCCTTATTTTGATGCTAAATTGCAGAAATTTCACTTATTTCAGGGTAATAAGTCAGAAATTTTCCTTATTTTGGGGCAAAAATGACAGAAATTCCCTTTGTTTTGGTGCAAAAAGAGATAAATTCCACTTATTTAGAGGCAAAAAAGCAGAAATTCCCCTTATTTCGGAGCAAAAATGAAGAAATTTCCCTTTTTTGTGGCAAAAGGTATACATTCCTTTTATTTTCGGGCTAAAAAGAAGAAATTCCTTGTATTTTGGATCAAAATTGCAAAAATTCCCCTAATTGTGGGGCAAAAAGGCAGAAATTCTTTATATGTTAGGGCAAAAAGAAAGAAATTCTCCTTATTTTGAGGCAAAACTCAGAAATTCCACTTATTTTGAGGCAAAATTCCAGAAATTTCCCTTATTTTGGGGCAAAATTGCAGAAATTTCACATATTTTGGAGAAAAATTGCAGAAATTACACTTATTTCATGGAAAAAAGCAGAAATTTCCTTATTCTGGGGAAAAACTTAGAAATTTCCAATATTTTGGAGCAAAAATGCTAAAATTCCCCTTATTTTGAGGTAAAAAGGCTGAAATTCCCCGTATTTGGTGGCAAAAAGGCAGAAATTTCCCTTATTTTGGAGCAAAATTGCAGAAATTTTACTTATGTCAGGGTAATAAGTCAGAAATTTTCCTTATTTTGGAGCAAAAAAGACAGAAATACCCTTTGTTTTGGGGGAAAAAGACAGAAATTCCACTTATTTAAAGGCAAAATTGCAGAAATTCCCCTTATTTTGGAGCAAAATGAAGAAATTTCCTTTATTTATGGCAAAAAGTTATGCATTCTTCTTATTTTCGTACAAAAAGGAAAAATTCCCCGTATTTTGGAGCAAAATTGCAAAATTCCCCTAATTGTTGGGCAAAAAAGCAGAAATTCTCTATATGTTGGGGCAAAAAGACAGAAATTCTCCTTATTTTGGGGCAAAACTCAGAAATTCCACTTATTTTGAAGCAAAATTCGAGAAATTTCCCTCATTTTGGGGCAAAATTGCAAAAATGTCAATTATTTTGGAGCAAAATTGCAGAAATTTCACTTTTTTCAGGGGAAAAAAGCAGAAATTTTTATATTTTGTGGCAAAAAGGCAGAAATTTCTTTTATTTTGGTACAAAATTGCAGAAGTTTTTCTTATTTTGGGGCAAAAATGCAGAAATTCCCCTTATTTTGAGGTAAAAAGGCTGAAATTCCTTTTATTTGGGGGCAAAAATTAAGAAATTCCCATTATTTTAGGGCAAAAAGCAGACATTTCTATTATTTTGGGAAAAAATTTTAGAAATTTAACTTATTTCAGGGCAAAAATTCAGAAATTTTCCTTATTTTGGGACAAAAATGCAGAAATTTCTAATATATTTGACAAAAATGCAGAAATTCCCCTTATTTAGAGGTAAAAAGGCTGAAATTCCTCTTATTTGGGGGAAAAAAGCAGAAATTTCCCTTATTTTGCGGCAAAATTGCAGAAATTTCACTTACTTCAGGGTAAAGTCAGAAATTTTCCTCATTTTGGGGCAAAAAAGACAGAAATTCCCTTTGTTTTGGGGGAGAAAGACAGAAATTCCACTTATTTAGAGGCAAAAAAGCAGAAATTCTCCTTATTTTGGAGCATAAATGAAGAAATTTCCCTTTTTATGACATAAAGGTAGGCATTCTTCTTATTTTCAGGCAAAAAGGCAGAAATTCCCCGTATTTTGCAGCAAAAATGCAGAAATTCCCCTAATTGTGGGGCAAAAAGTCAGAAATTCCCTATGTGTTGGGGCAAATAGACAGAAATTCTCCTTATTTTGGGGCAAAACTCAGAAATTCCACTTATTTTGGGGCAAAATTCCGGAAATTTCCCTTATTTTGGGGCAAAATTACAGAAATTTAACTTATTTTGTGGCAAAATTGCAGAAATTTCACTTATTTCAGGGAAAAAAGGCAGAAATTTTTCTTATTTTCGGGCAAAAAGGCAGAAATTCTTAATCGTTTGTGGCAAAAATACAGAAATTCCTATTATTTTGAGGTAAAAAGCCTGAAATTCCCTTATTTGGGGGCCAAAAGGCAGAAATTTCCCTTACTTTGGGGCAAAATTGCAGAAATTTCACTTACTTCAGGGTAATAAGTCAGAAATTTTCCTTATTTTGGGGCAAAAAAGACAGAAATTCCCTTTGTTTTGGGGAAAAAGACAGAAATTCCACTTATTTATAGGCAAAAAAGTAGAAATTCCCCTTATTTTGGAGCAAAAATGAGGAAATTTTCCTTTTTTTTGGCAAAAGGTACACATTTCACTTTTTTTCGGGCTAAAAAGCAGAAATTCCCTGTATTTTGGAGCAAAATTGCAGAAATTCCCCTAATTGTGGGGCAAAAAGGCAGAAATTCCCTATATGTTAGGGCAAAAAGACAGAAATTCTCATTATTTCGGGGCAAAACTCAGAAATTCCACTTATTTTGGGGCAAAATTCCAGAAAATTCCCTTATTTTCGGGCAAAATTGCAGAAATTTCACTTATTTTGGGGCAAAATTGCAGAAATTTCACTTATTTCACAAAAAAAAGCAGAAATTTACTTATTTGGGGGCAAAAAGGCAGAAATTTCTTTTATTTTGGTACAAAATTGCAGAATTTTTCTTATTTTGGGACAAAAAGGCAGAAATATCCCTTATTTTGGGGCAAAAACTGCAGAAATTCCCCTTATTTTGAGGTAAAAAGACTGAAATTCCCCTTATTTGGCGGCAAAAAGGCAGAAATTTTTCTTATTTTGGGGCAAAATTGCAGAAATTTCACTTATTTCAGTGTAATAAGTCAGAAATTTTCCTTATTTTGGGGCAAAAAAGACAGAAATTCCCTTTGTTTTGGAGGAAAAAGACAGAAATTCCACTAATTTAGAGGCAAAAAAGCAGAAATTCCCCTTATTTTGGAGCAAAATTGCAGAAATTTACCTTTTTTATGGCAATAAGGTAGGCATTCTTCTCATTTTCTGAAAAAGGCAGAAATTCCCCGTATTTTGGAGCAAAATTGCAGAAATTCCCCTAATTGTGGGGCAAAAAGGCAGAAATTCCATATATGTTGGGGCAAAAAGGCAGAAATTCTCCTTATTTTGTGGCAAAACTCAGAAATTCCACTTATTCTGGGGCAAAATTCCAGAAATTTCCGTTATTTTGGGGCAAAATTGCAGAAATTTCATTAATTTTGGGGCAAAATTGCAGAAATTTCACTTATTTCATGGAAAAAAGCAGAAATTTTCTTATTTTGAGGAAAGAAAGGCAGAAATTTCCTATATTTTGGTGCAAAAATGCAGAAATTCCCCTTATTTTGAAATAAAAAGTCTGAAATTCCCCGTATTTGGGTGCAAAAAGGCAGAAATTTCCCTTATTTTGGGGCAAAATTGCAGAAATTTCACTTATTTCAGGGTAATAAGTCAGAAATTGTTTTTATTTTGGAGCAAAAATGACAGAAATTCCCTTTGTCTTGGGGAAAAAAGACAGAAATTCCACTTATTTAGAGGAAAAAAAGCAGAAATTCCCCTTATTTTGGAGCAAAAATGAAGAAATTTCCCTTTTTTATGGCAAAAAGGTATGCATTCTTCTTTTTTCGTACAAAAAGGCAGAAATTCCCAGTATTTTGGAGCAAAATTGCAGAAATTCCTCTAATTGTTAGGCAAAAAAGTAGAAATTCCCTATATGTTGGGGCAAAAAGACAGAAATTCTCCTCATTTTGGGTCAAAACTCAGAAATTACACTTATTTTGGGGCAAAATTCCAGAAATTTCCCTTATTTTGGGGCAAAATTGCAGAAATTTCACTTATTTCAGGAGAAAAAAGGAGAAATTTTTTTATTTTAGGGCAAGAAGTCAGAAATTTCCCATATTTTGGGGCAAAAATGCAGAAATTCCCCTTATTTTGGAGCAAAAATGAAGAAATTTCCCTTTTTATGGCAAAGTGTAGGCATTCTTCTTATTTTCGGGAAAGAAAGGCAGAAATTCCTCGTATTTTGGAGCAAAATTACAGAAATTCCCCTAATTGTGGGGCAAAAAGGCAGAAATTCCCTATATGTTGGGGCAAAAATACAGAAATTCTCCTTATTTTGAGGCAAAACTCAGAAATTCCACTTATTTTGGGACAAAATTCCAGAAATTTCCCTTATTTTGGGGCAAAATTGCAGAAATTTCACTTATTTTGGGGCAAAATTGCAGAAATTTCACGTATTTCATGGAAAAAAAGCAGAATTTTTCTTATTTTTGGCAAAAAGGCAGAAATTTTTCATATTTTGGGGCAAGAATGCAGAAATTCCCCTTATTTTGAGGTAAAAAGGCTGAAATTCCCCTTATTTGGGGGCAAAAAGGCAGAAATTTCCCTTATTTTGGGGCAAAATTGCAGAAACTTCACTTACTTCAGGGTAATAAGTCAGAAATTTTCCTTGTTTTGGGGCAAAAAAGACAGAAATTCCCTTTGTTTTGGGAGAAAAAGACAGAAATTCCACTTATTTCGAGGCAAAAAAGCAGAAATTCCCCTTATATTGGAGCAAAATTGCAGAAATTTCCCTTTTTTATGGCAAAAATGTATGCATTCTTCTTATTTTTAGGCAAAAAGTCAGAAATTCCTCGTATTTTGGAGCAAAATTGCAGAAATTCCCCTAATTGTGAAGTCAAAAGGCAGAAATTCCCTATATGTTGGGGCAAAAAACAAAAATTCTCCTTATTTTTGGGCAAAACTAAGAAATTCCACTTATTTTGTTGCAAAATTCCAGAAATTTCCCTTATTTTGGTGCAAAATTGCAGAAATTTCACTTATTTTGGGGCAAAATTGCAGAAATTTCACTTATTTCATGGAAAAAAGCAGAAATTTTCTTATTTTGGGGCAAAAAGGAAGAAATTTCCCATATTTTGGGGATAAATGCAGAAATTCCCCTTATTTTGAGGAAAAAAGGCTGAAGTTCCCCGTATTTGGGGGCAAAAAGGCAGAAATTTCCCTTATTTTGGGGCAAAATTGCAGAAATTTCACTAATTTCAGTGTAATAAGGCAGAAATTTCCTTATTTTGGGAATAAAAAGTCAGAAATTCTTTTTGTTTTGGGGGAAAAGGAAAGAAATTCCACTTATTGGGAGGCAAAAAAGCAGAAATTCCCCATATTTAGAGGTAATAAGGCTGAAATTTTCCTTATTTGGGGGCAAAAGGCAGAAATTTCCCCTTATTTCGGGGCAAAATTGCAGAAATTTTACTTATTTCAGGGTAATAAGTCAGAAATTTTCCTTATTTTGGAGCAAAAAAGACAGAAATTCCCTTTGTTTTGGGGGAAAAAGACAGAAATTCCACTAATTTAGTGGCAAAAAGGCAGAAATTCCCCGTATTTTGGAGCAAAATTTCAGAAATTCCCCTAAATGTGGGGCAAAAAGGCAGAAATTCCCTATATGTTGGGGCAAAAAGGCAGAAATTCTCCTTATTTTGAGGCAAAACTCAGAAATTCCACTTATTTTGGGGCAAAATTCCAGAAATTTCCGTTATTTGGGGGCAAAATTGCAGAAATTTATTTAATTTTGGGGAAAAATTGCAGAAATTTCACTTATTTCATGGAAAAATGAGAAATTTTCTTAATTTGGGGCAAAAAGGCAGAAATTTCCAATATTTTGGTGCAAAAATGCAAAAATTCCCTTATTTTGAAATAAAAAGTCTGAAATTCCCTGTATTTGGGGGCAAAAAGGCAGAAATTTCCTTATTTTGGGGCAAAATTGCAGAAATTTCACTTATTTCAGGGTAATAAGTCAGAGATTGTTTATATTTTGGAGCAAAAAAGACAGAAATTCCCTTTGTTTTGGGATAAAAAGACAGAAATTCCACTTATTTAGAGGAAAAAAAAGCAGAAATTCCCCTTATTTTGGAGCAAAAATGACGAAATTTCCCTTTTTTATGGCAAAAAGGTATGCATTCTTCTTATTTTCGTACAAAAAGGCAGAAATTCCCTGTATTTTGGAGCAAAATTGCAGAAATTCCCCTAATTGTTAGGCAAAAAAGCAGAAATTTCCTATATGTTGGGGCAAAAAGACAGAAATTCTCATCATTTTGGGTCAAAACTCAGGAATTCCACTTATTTTGGGGCAAAATTCCAGAAATTTCCCTTATTTTGGGGCAAAATTGC
This sequence comes from Micromys minutus, assembly GCF_963924665.1. Lineage (NCBI taxonomy): Eukaryota > Metazoa > Chordata > Mammalia > Rodentia > Muridae > Micromys > Micromys minutus. The sequence continues at coordinate 5,379,069 of NW_027667467.1, read as the reverse complement.
AGAAATTTCACTTATTTCAGGGGAAAAAATGAGAAATTTTTATAATTTGCGGCAAAAAGTCAGAAATTTCTCATATTTTGGGGCAAAAATGCAGAAATTCCCCTTATTTTGAGGTAAAAAGGCTGAAATTACCCTTATTTGGGGGCAAAAAGTAAGAAATTCGAATTATTTGGGTGCAAAAAGCAGACATTTCCCTTATTTTGTGGAAAATTTTAGAAATTTAACTTATTTCAGGGCAAAAAGTCAGTAATTTTCCTTATTTTAGGGCAAAAAGGCAGAAATTTTCAATATTTTGTGGCAAGAATGCAGAAATTCCCCTTATTTTGAGGTAAAAAGGCTGAAATTCCCCTTATTTGGGGGCAAAAAGGCAAAAATTTCCCTTATTTTGGAGCAAAATTGCAGAAATTTCACATACTTCAGGGTAATAAGTCAGAAATTTTCCTTATTTTGGGGCAAAAAAGACAGAAATTCCCTTTGTTTTTGGGGAAAAAGACAGAAATTCCACTTATTTAAAGACAAAAAAGCAGAAATTCCCCTTATTTTGGAGCAAAAATGAAGAAATTTCCTTTTTATATGGCAAAAATGTATGCATTCTTCTTATTTTCGTACAAAAAGGCAGAAATTCCCCGTATTTTGGAGCAAAATTGCAAAAATTCCCCTAATTGTTGGTCAAAAAAGCAGAAATTCCTTATATGTTGGGGCAAAAAGACAAAAATTCTCCTTATTTTGGGGCAAAACTCAGAAATTCCACTTATTTTGATGCAAAATTCCAGAAATTTCCCTTATTTTGGGGCAAAATTGCAATAATTTCCCTTATTTTGGGGTAAAATTGCAGAAATTTCACTTATTTCAGTGTAATAAGGCAGAAATTTCCTTATTTTGGGAATAAAAAGACAGAAATTCTTTTTGTTTTGGGGGAAAAGGAAAGAAATTCCACTTATTGGGAGGCAAAAAAGCAGAAATTCCCAATATTTAGAGGTAATAAGGCTGAAATTTTCCTTATTTGGGGGCAAAAGGCAGAAATTTCCCCTTATTTTGGGGCAAAATTGCAGAAATTTCACTTATTTCAGGGTAATAAGTCAGAAATTTTCCTTATTTTGGGGCAAAAAAGACAGAAATTCCCTTTGTTTTGGGGGAAAAATACAGAAATTCCACTAATTTAGAGGCAAAAAAGCAGAAATTCCCCTTAATTTGGAGCAAAAATGAAGAAATTTCCCTATTTATGGCAATAAGGTAGGCATTCTTTTTATTTTCGGGCAAAAAGGCAGAAATTCCCCGTATTTTGGAGCAAAATTGCAGAAATTCCCCTAATTGTGGGGCAAAAAGGCAGAAATTCCCTATATGTTGGGGCAAAAAGGCAGAAATTCTCCTTATTTTGAGGCAAAACTCAGAAATTCCACTTATTTTGGGGGAAAATTCCAGAAATTTCCCTTATTTTGGGGCAAAATTGCAGAAATTTCCATTATTTGGGGGCAAAATTGCAGAAATTTCATTAATTTTGGGGCAAAATTGCAGAAATTTCACTTTTTTCATGGAAAAAAGCAGAAATTTTCTTAATTTGGGGCAAAAAGGCAGAAATTTCCAATATTTTGGTGCAAAAATGCAGAAATTCCCTTATTTTGAAATAAAAAGTCTGAAATTCCCCGTATTTGGGGGCAAAAAGGCAGAAATTTCCCTTATTTTGGGGCAAAATTGCAGAAATTTCACTTATTTCAGGGTAATAAGTCAGAGATTGTTTATATTTTGGAGCAAAAAAGACAGAAATTCCCTTTGTTTTGTGGGAAAAAGACAGAAATTCCACTTATTATAGGAAAAAAGCAGAAATTCCCCTTATTTTGGAGCAAAAATGAAGAAATTTCCCTTTTTTATGGCAAAAAGGTATGCATTCTTCTTATTTTCGTACAAAAAGACAGAAATTCCCTGTATTTTGGAGCAAAATTGCAGAAATTCCCCTAATTGTTAGGCAAAAAAGCAGAAATTTCCTATATGTTGGGGCAAAAAGACAGAAATTCTCCTCATCTTGGGTCAAAACTCAGAAATTCCACTTATTTTGGGGCAAAATTCCAGAAATTTCCCTTATTTTGGGGCAAAATTGCAGAAATTTCACTTATTTCAGGGGAAAAAAGGAGAAATTTTCTTAATTTGCGGCAAAAAGTCAGAAATTTCTCATATTTTGGGGCAAAAATGCAGAAATTCCCCTTATTTTGAGGTAAAAAGGCTGAAATTCCCCTTATTTGGGGGCAAAAAGTAAGAAATTCGCATTATTTGGGGGCAAAAATCAGACATTTCCCTTATTTTGTGGAAAATTTTTGAAATTTAACTTATTTCAGGGCAAAAAGTCAGTAATTTTCCTTATTTTGAAACAAAAGGCTGAAATTCCCCTTATTTTGGGGAAAAAAGGCAAAAATTTCCCTTATTTTGGAGCAAAATTGCAGAAATTTCACTTACCTCAGGGTAATAAGTCAGAAATTTTCCTTATTTTGGGGCAAAAAAGACAGAAATTCCCTTTGTTTTTGGGGAAAAAGACAGAAATTCCACTTATTTAAAGGCAAAAAAGCAGAAATTCCCCTTATTTTGGAGCAAAAATGAAGAAATTTCCTTTTTATATGGCAAAAATGTATGCATTCTTCTTATTTTCGTACAAAAAGGCAGAAATTCCCCGTATTTTGGAGCAAAATTGCAAAAATTCCCCTAATTGTTGGGCAAATAAGCAGAAATTCCTTATATGTTGGGGCAAAAAGACAAAAATTCTCCTTATTTTGGGGCAAAACTCAGAAATTCCACTTATTTTGAAGCAAAATTCCAGAAATTTCCCTTATTTTGGAGCAAAATTGCAATAATTTCACTCGTTTTGTGGCAAAATTGCAGAAATTTCAATTATTTCAGGAAAAAAAAGCAGAAATTTTCTTTTTTGTGGCAAAAAGGCAGAAATTTCTTTTATTTTGGTACAAAATTGCAGAAATTTTTTCTTATTTGGGGGCAAAAAGGCAGAAATTTCCCATATTTTGGGGCAAAAATGCAGAAATTCCCTTTATTTTGAGGTAAAAAGAATGAAATTCCCCTTATTCGGGGGCAAAAAGTAAGAAATTCCCATTATTTTGGGGCAAAAAGCAGACATTTCTCTTATTTTGGGTAAAAAAATTAGAAATTTAACTTATTTCAGGGCAAAAATTCAGAAATTTTCCTTATTTTGGGGCACAAAGGCAGAAATTCCTAATATTTTGTGGCAAAAATACAGAAATTCTTCTTATTTAGAGGTAAAAAGGCTGAAATTCCCCTTATTTGGGGGCAAAAAGGCAGAAATTTCCCTTATTTTGGGGCAAAATTGCAGAAATTTCACTTACTTCAGGGTAACAAGTCAGAAATTTTCCTTATTATGGGGCAAAAACGACAGAAATTCCCTTTGTTTTAGGGAAAAAAGACAGAAATTCCACTAATTTAGAGGCAAAAAAGCAGAAATTCCCCTGATTTTGGAGCAAAAATGAAGAAATTTCCCTTTTTATGGCAAAAAGGTATGCATTCTTCTTATTTTCGGAAAAAAAAAGGCAGAAATTCCCCGTATTTTCGAGCAAAATTACAGAAATTCCCCTAATTGTGGGGCAAAAGGGCAGAAATTCCCTATATGTTGGGGCAAAAATACAGAAATTCTCCTTATTTTGAGGCAAAACTCAGAAATTCCAATTATTTTGGGGCAAAATTCCAGAAATTTCCCTTATTTTGGGGCAAAATTGTAGAAATTTCACTTATTTTGGGGCAAAATTGCAGAAATTTCACTTATTTCATGGAAAAACAGAATTTTTCTTATTTTGGGCAAAAAGGCAGAAATTTCCCATATTTTGGGGCAAGAATGCAGAAATTCCCTTTATTTTGAGGTAAAAAGGCTGAAATTCCCATTATTTGGGGGCAAAAAGTAAGAAATTCCCATTATTTTGGGGCAAAAAGCAGACATTTCCCTGATTTTTGGGAAAAATTTTAGAAATTTAACTTATTTCAGTGCAAAAAGTCAGAAAATTTCCTTATTTTGGAGCAAAAAGGCAGAAATTCCCAATATTTTGTGGCAAGAATGCAGAAATTCCCCTTATTTTGAGGTAAAAAGGCTGAAATTCCCCTTATTTGGGGGCAAAAAGGCAGAAATTTCCCTTATTTTGGGGCAAAATTGCAGAAACTTCACTTAATTCAGGGTAATAAGTCAGAAATTTTCCTTGTTTTGGGGCATAAAAGACAGAAATTCCCTTTGTTTTTGGGGAAAAAGACAGAAATTCCACTTATTTGGAGGCAAAAAAGCAGAAATTCCCCTTATATTGGTACAAAATTGCAGAAATTTTCCTTTTTTATGGCAAAAATGTATGCATTCTTCTTATTTTCGGGCAAAAAGGCAGAAATTCCCCGTATTTTGGAGGAAAATTGCAGAAATTCCCCTAATTGTGAAGCAAAAAGGCAGAAATTCCCTATATGTTGGGGCAAAAAGACAGAAATTCTCCTTATTTTGGGGCAAAAGTCAGAAATTCCACTTATTTTGGGGCAAAATTCCAGAAATTTCAGTTATTTTGGCGCAAAATTGCAGAAATTTCACTTATTTTGGGGCAAAATTGCAGAGATTTCACTCATTTCATGGAAAAAAGCAGAAATCTTATTTTGGGGCAAAATTGCAGAAATTTCACTTATTTCAGTGTAATAAGTCAGAAATTTTCCTTATTTTGGGAATAAAAAGACAGAAATTCTTTTTGTTTTGGGGGAAAAGGAAAGAAATTCCACTTATTGGGAGGAAAAAAAGCAGAAATTCCCCATATTTAGAGGTAATAAGGCTGAAATTTTCTTTATTTGAGGGCAAAAGGCAGAAATTTCCCCTTATTTTTGGGCAAAATTGCAGAAATTTCACTTATTTCAGGGTAATAAGTCAGAAATTTTCCTTATTTTGGAGCAAAAAAGACAGAAATACCCTTTGTTTTGGGGGAAAAAGACAGAAATTCCACTTATTTAAAGGCAAAATTGCAGAAATTCCCCTTATTTTGGAGCAAAATGAAGAAATTTCCTTTATTTATGGCAAAAAGTTATGCATTCTTCTTATTTTCGTACAAAAAGGAAAAATTCCCCGTATTTTGGAGCAAAATTGCAAAATTCCCCTAATTGTTGGGCAAAAAAGCAGAAATTCTCTATATGTTGGGGCAAAAAGACAGAAATTCTCCTTATTTTGGGGCAAAACTCAGAAATTCCACTTATTTTGAAGCAAAATTCGAGAAATTTCCCTCATTTTGGGGCAAAATTGCAAAAATGTCAATTATTTTGGAGCAAAATTGCAGAAATTTCACTTTTTTCAGGGGAAAAAAGCAGAAATTTTTATATTTTGTGGCAAAAAGGCAGAAATTTCTTTTATTTTGGTACAAAATTGCAGAAGTTTTTCTTATTTTGGGGCAAAAATGCAGAAATTCCCCTTATTTTGAGGTAAAAAGGCTGAAATTCCTTTTATTTGGGGGCAAAAATTAAGAAATTCCCATTATTTTAGGGCAAAAAGCAGACATTTCTATTATTTTGGGAAAAAATTTTAGAAATTTAACTTATTTCAGGGCAAAAATTCAGAAATTTTCCTTATTTTGGGACAAAAATGCAGAAATTTCTAATATATTTGACAAAAATGCAGAAATTCCCCTTATTTAGAGGTAAAAAGGCTGAAATTCCTCTTATTTGGGGGAAAAAAGCAGAAATTTCCCTTATTTTGCGGCAAAATTGCAGAAATTTCACTTACTTCAGGGTAAAGTCAGAAATTTTCCTCATTTTGGGGCAAAAAAGACAGAAATTCCCTTTGTTTTGGGGGAGAAAGACAGAAATTCCACTTATTTAGAGGCAAAAAAGCAGAAATTCTCCTTATTTTGGAGCATAAATGAAGAAATTTCCCTTTTTATGACATAAAGGTAGGCATTCTTCTTATTTTCAGGCAAAAAGGCAGAAATTCCCCGTATTTTGCAGCAAAAATGCAGAAATTCCCCTAATTGTGGGGCAAAAAGTCAGAAATTCCCTATGTGTTGGGGCAAATAGACAGAAATTCTCCTTATTTTGGGGCAAAACTCAGAAATTCCACTTATTTTGGGGCAAAATTCCGGAAATTTCCCTTATTTTGGGGCAAAATTACAGAAATTTAACTTATTTTGTGGCAAAATTGCAGAAATTTCACTTATTTCAGGGAAAAAAGGCAGAAATTTTTCTTATTTTCGGGCAAAAAGGCAGAAATTCTTAATCGTTTGTGGCAAAAATACAGAAATTCCTATTATTTTGAGGTAAAAAGCCTGAAATTCCCTTATTTGGGGGCCAAAAGGCAGAAATTTCCCTTACTTTGGGGCAAAATTGCAGAAATTTCACTTACTTCAGGGTAATAAGTCAGAAATTTTCCTTATTTTGGGGCAAAAAAGACAGAAATTCCCTTTGTTTTGGGGAAAAAGACAGAAATTCCACTTATTTATAGGCAAAAAAGTAGAAATTCCCCTTATTTTGGAGCAAAAATGAGGAAATTTTCCTTTTTTTTGGCAAAAGGTACACATTTCACTTTTTTTCGGGCTAAAAAGCAGAAATTCCCTGTATTTTGGAGCAAAATTGCAGAAATTCCCCTAATTGTGGGGCAAAAAGGCAGAAATTCCCTATATGTTAGGGCAAAAAGACAGAAATTCTCATTATTTCGGGGCAAAACTCAGAAATTCCACTTATTTTGGGGCAAAATTCCAGAAAATTCCCTTATTTTCGGGCAAAATTGCAGAAATTTCACTTATTTTGGGGCAAAATTGCAGAAATTTCACTTATTTCACAAAAAAAAGCAGAAATTTACTTATTTGGGGGCAAAAAGGCAGAAATTTCTTTTATTTTGGTACAAAATTGCAGAATTTTTCTTATTTTGGGACAAAAAGGCAGAAATATCCCTTATTTTGGGGCAAAAATGCAGAAATTCCCCTTATTTTGAGGTAAAAAGACTGAAATTCCCCTTATTTGGCGGCAAAAAGGCAGAAATTTTTCTTATTTTGGGGCAAAATTGCAGAAATTTCACTTATTTCAGTGTAATAAGTCAGAAATTTTCCTTATTTTGGGGCAAAAAAGACAGAAATTCCCTTTGTTTTGGAGGAAAAAGACAGAAATTCCACTAATTTAGAGGCAAAAAAGCAGAAATTCCCCTTATTTTGGAGCAAAATTGCAGAAATTTACCTTTTTTATGGCAATAAGGTAGGCATTCTTCTCATTTTCTGAAAAAGGCAGAAATTCCCCGTATTTTGGAGCAAAATTGCAGAAATTCCCCTAATTGTGGGGCAAAAAGGCAGAAATTCCATATATGTTGGGGCAAAAAGGCAGAAATTCTCCTTATTTTGTGGCAAAACTCAGAAATTCCACTTATTCTGGGGCAAAATTCCAGAAATTTCCGTTATTTTGGGGCAAAATTGCAGAAATTTCATTAATTTTGGGGCAAAATTGCAGAAATTTCACTTATTTCATGGAAAAAAGCAGAAATTTTCTTATTTTGAGGAAAGAAAGGCAGAAATTTCCTATATTTTGGTGCAAAAATGCAGAAATTCCCCTTATTTTGAAATAAAAAGTCTGAAATTCCCCGTATTTGGGTGCAAAAAGGCAGAAATTTCCCTTATTTTGGGGCAAAATTGCAGAAATTTCACTTATTTCAGGGTAATAAGTCAGAAATTGTTTTTATTTTGGAGCAAAAATGACAGAAATTCCCTTTGTCTTGGGGAAAAAAGACAGAAATTCCACTTATTTAGAGGAAAAAAAGCAGAAATTCCCCTTATTTTGGAGCAAAAATGAAGAAATTTCCCTTTTTTATGGCAAAAAGGTATGCATTCTTCTTTTTTCGTACAAAAAGGCAGAAATTCCCAGTATTTTGGAGCAAAATTGCAGAAATTCCTCTAATTGTTAGGCAAAAAAGTAGAAATTCCCTATATGTTGGGGCAAAAAGACAGAAATTCTCCTCATTTTGGGTCAAAACTCAGAAATTACACTTATTTTGGGGCAAAATTCCAGAAATTTCCCTTATTTTGGGGCAAAATTGCAGAAATTTCACTTATTTCAGGAGAAAAAAGGAGAAATTTTTTTATTTTAGGGCAAGAAGTCAGAAATTTCCCATATTTTGGGGCAAAAATGCAGAAATTCCCCTTATTTTGGAGCAAAAATGAAGAAATTTCCCTTTTTATGGCAAAGTGTAGGCATTCTTCTTATTTTCGGGAAAGAAAGGCAGAAATTCCTCGTATTTTGGAGCAAAATTACAGAAATTCCCCTAATTGTGGGGCAAAAAGGCAGAAATTCCCTATATGTTGGGGCAAAAATACAGAAATTCTCCTTATTTTGAGGCAAAACTCAGAAATTCCACTTATTTTGGGACAAAATTCCAGAAATTTCCCTTATTTTGGGGCAAAATTGCAGAAATTTCACTTATTTTGGGGCAAAATTGCAGAAATTTCACGTATTTCATGGAAAAAAAGCAGAATTTTTCTTATTTTTGGCAAAAAGGCAGAAATTTTTCATATTTTGGGGCAAGAATGCAGAAATTCCCCTTATTTTGAGGTAAAAAGGCTGAAATTCCCCTTATTTGGGGGCAAAAAGGCAGAAATTTCCCTTATTTTGGGGCAAAATTGCAGAATCTTCACTTACTTCAGGGTAATAAGTCAGAAATTTTCCTTGTTTTGGGGCAAAAAAGACAGAAATTCCCTTTGTTTTGGGAGAAAAAGACAGAAATTCCACTTATTTCGAGGCAAAAAAGCAGAAATTCCCCTTATATTGGAGCAAAATTGCAGAAATTTCCCTTTTTTATGGCAAAAATGTATGCATTCTTCTTATTTTTAGGCAAAAAGTCAGAAATTCCTCGTATTTTGGAGCAAAATTGCAGAAATTCCCCTAATTGTGAAGTCAAAAGGCAGAAATTCCCTATATGTTGGGGCAAAAAACAAAAATTCTCCTTATTTTTGGGCAAAACTAAGAAATTCCACTTATTTTGTTGCAAAATTCCAGAAATTTCCCTTATTTTGGTGCAAAATTGCAGAAATTTCACTTATTTTGGGGCAAAATTGCAGAAATTTCACTTATTTCATGGAAAAAAGCAGAAATTTTCTTATTTTGGGGCAAAAAGGAAGAAATTTCCCATATTTTGGGGATAAATGCAGAAATTCCCCTTATTTTGAGGAAAAAAGGCTGAAGTTCCCCGTATTTGGGGGCAAAAAGGCAGAAATTTCCCTTATTTTGGGGCAAAATTGCAGAAATTTCACTAATTTCAGTGTAATAAGGCAGAAATTTCCTTATTTTGGGAATAAAAAGTCAGAAATTCTTTTTGTTTTGGGGGAAAAGGAAAGAAATTCCACTTATTGGGAGGCAAAAAAGCAGAAATTCCCCATATTTAGAGGTAATAAGGCTGAAATTTTCCTTATTTGGGGGCAAAAGGCAGAAATTTCCCCTTATTTCGGGGCAAAATTGCAGAAATTTTACTTATTTCAGGGTAATAAGTCAGAAATTTTCCTTATTTTGGAGCAAAAAAGACAGAAATTCCCTTTGTTTTGGGGGAAAAAGACAGAAATTCCACTAATTTAGTGGCAAAAAGGCAGAAATTCCCCGTATTTTGGAGCAAAATTTCAGAAATTCCCCTAAATGTGGGGCAAAAAGGCAGAAATTCCCTATATGTTGGGGCAAAAAGGCAGAAATTCTCCTTATTTTGAGGCAAAACTCAGAAATTCCACTTATTTTGGGGCAAAATTCCAGAAATTTCCGTTATTTGGGGGCAAAATTGCAGAAATTTATTTAATTTTGGGGAAAAATTGCAGAAATTTCACTTATTTCATGGAAAAATGAGAAATTTTCTTAATTTGGGGCAAAAAGGCAGAAATTTCCAATATTTTGGTGCAAAAATGCAAAAATTCCCTTATTTTGAAATAAAAAGTCTGAAATTCCCTGTATTTGGGGGCAAAAAGGCAGAAATTTCCTTATTTTGGGGCAAAATTGCAGAAATTTCACTTATTTCAGGGTAATAAGTCAGAGATTGTTTATATTTTGGAGCAAAAAAGACAGAAATTCCCTTTGTTTTGGGATAAAAAGACAGAAATTCCACTTATTTAGAGGAAAAAAAAGCAGAAATTCCCCTTATTTTGGAGCAAAAATGACGAAATTTCCCTTTTTTATGGCAAAAAGGTATGCATTCTTCTTATTTTCGTACAAAAAGGCAGAAATTCCCTGTATTTTGGAGCAAAATTGCAGAAATTCCCCTAATTGTTAGGCAAAAAAGCAGAAATTTCCTATATGTTGGGGCAAAAAGACAGAAATTCTCATCATTTTGGGTCAAAACTCAGGAATTCCACTTATTTTGGGGCAAAATTCCAGAAATTTCCCTTATTTTGGGGCAAAATTGCAGAAATTTCACTTATTTCAGGGGAAAAAATGAGAAATTTTCTTAATTTGCGGCAAAAAGTCAGAAATTTCTCATATTTTGGGGCAAAAATGCAGAAATTCCCCTTATTTTGAGGTAAAAAGGCTGAAATTACCCTTATTTGGGGGCAAAAAGTAAGAAATTCGAATTATTTGGGTGCAAAAAGCAGACATTTCCCTTATTTTGTGGAAAATTTTAGAAATTTAACTTATTTCAGGGCAAAAAGTCAGTAATTTTCCTTATTTTAGGGCAAAAAGGCAGAAATTTTCAATATTTTGTGGCAAGAATGCAGAAATTCCCCTTATTTTGAGGTAAAAAGGCTGAAATTCCCCTTATTTGGGGGCAAAAAGGCAAAAATTTCCCTTATTTTGGAGCAAAATTGCAGAAATTTCACATACTTCAGGGTAATAAGTCAGAAATTTTCCTTATTTTGGGGCAAAAAAGACAGAAATTCCCTTTGTTTTTGGGGAAAAAGACAGAAATTCCACTTATTTAAAGACAAAAAAGCAGAAATTCCCCTTATTTTGGAGCAAAAATGAAGAAATTTCCTTTTTATATGGCAAAAATGTATGCATTCTTCTTATTTTCGTACAAAAAGGCAGAAATTCCCCGTATTTTGGAGCAAAATTGCAAAAATTCCCCTAATTGTTGGTCAAAAAAGCAGAAATTCCTTATATGTTGGGGCAAAAAGACAAAAATTCTCCTTATTTTGGGGCAAAACTCAGAAATTCCACTTATTTTGATGCAAAATTCCAGAAATTTCCCTTATTTTGGGGCAAAATTGCAATAATTTCCCTTATTTTGGGGTAAAATTGCAGAAATTTCACTTATTTCAGTGTAATAAGGCAGAAATTTCCTTATTTTGGGAATAAAAAGACAGAAATTCTTTTTGTTTTGGGGGAAAAGGAAAGAAATTCCACTTATTGGGAGGCAAAAAAGCAGAAATTCCCAATATTTAGAGGTAATAAGGCTGAAATTTTCCTTATTTGGGGGCAAAAGGCAGAAATTTCCCCTTATTTTGGGGCAAAATTGCAGAAATTTCACTTATTTCAGGGTAATAAGTCAGAAATTTTCCTTATTTTGGGGCAAAAAAGACAGAAATTCCCTTTGTTTTGGGGGAAAAATACAGAAATTCCACTAATTTAGAGGCAAAAAAGCAGAAATTCCCCTTAATTTGGAGCAAAAATGAAGAAATTTCCCTATTTATGGCAATAAGGTAGGCATTCTTTTTATTTTCGGGCAAAAAGGCAGAAATTCCCCGTATTTTGGAGCAAAATTGCAGAAATTCCCCTAATTGTGGGGCAAAAAGGCAGAAATTCCCTATATGTTGGGGCAAAAAGGCAGAAATTCTCCTTATTTTGAGGCAAAACTCAGAAATTCCACTTATTTTGGGGGAAAATTCCAGAAATTTCCCTTATTTTGGGGCAAAATTGCAGAAATTTCCATTATTTGGGGGCAAAATTGCAGAAATTTCATTAATTTTGGGGCAAAATTGCAGAAATTTCACTTATTTCATGGAAAAAAGCAGAAATTTTCTTAATTTGGGGCAAAAAGGCAGAAATTTCCAATATTTTGGTGCAAAAATGCAGAAATTCCCTTATTTTGAAATAAAAAGTCTGAAATTCCCCGTATTTGGGGGCAAAAAGGCAGAAATTTCCCTTATTTTGGGGCAAAATTGCAGAAATTTCACTTATTTCAGGGTAATAAGTCAGAGATTGTTTATATTTTGGAGCAAAAAAGACAGAAATTCCCTTTGTTTTGTGGGAAAAAGACAGAAATTCCACTTATTATAGGAAAAAAGCAGAAATTCCCCTTATTTTGGAGCAAAAATGAAGAAATTTCCCTTTTTTATGGCAAAAAGGTATGCATTCTTCTTATTTTCGTACAAAAAGACAGAAATTCCCTGTATTTTGGAGCAAAATTGCAGAAATTCCCCTAATTGTTAGGCAAAAAAGCAGAAATTTCCTATATGTTGGGGCAAAAAGACAGAAATTCTCCTCATCTTGGGTCAAAACTCAGAAATTCCACTTATTTTGGGGCAAAATTCCAGAAATTTCCCTTATTTTGGGGCAAAATTGCAGAAATTTCACTTATTTCAGGGGAAAAAAGGAGAAATTTTCTTAATTTGCGGCAAAAAGTCAGAAATTTCTCATATTTTGGGGCAAAAATGCAGAAATTCCCCTTATTTTGAGGTAAAAAGGCTGAAATTCCCCTTATTTGGGGGCAAAAAGTAAGAAATTCGCATTATTTGGGGGCAAAAATCAGACATTTCCCTTATTTTGTGGAAAATTTTTGAAATTTAACTTATTTCAGGGCAAAAAGTCAGTAATTTTCCTTATTTTGAAACAAAAGGCTGAAATTCCCCTTATTTTGGGGAAAAAAGGCAAAAATTTCCCTTATTTTGGAGCAAAATTGCAGAAATTTCACTTACCTCAGGGTAATAAGTCAGAAATTTTCCTTATTTTGGGGCAAAAAAGACAGAAATTCCCTTTGTTTTTGGGGAAAAAGACAGAAATTCCACTTATTTAAAGGCAAAAAAGCAGAAATTCCCCTTATTTTGGAGCAAAAATGAAGAAATTTCCTTTTTATATGGCAAAAATGTATGCATTCTTCTTATTTTCGTACAAAAAGGCAGAAATTCCCCGTATTTTGGAGCAAAATTGCAAAAATTCCCCTAATTGTTGGGCAAATAAGCAGAAATTCCTTATATGTTGGGGCAAAAAGACAAAAATTCTCCTTATTTTGGGGCAAAACTCAGAAATTCCACTTATTTTGAAGCAAAATTCCAGAAATTTCCCTTATTTTGGAGCAAAATTGCAATAATTTCACTCGTTTTGTGGCAAAATTGCAGAAATTTCAATTATTTCAGGAAAAAAAAGCAGAAATTTTCTTTTTTGTGGCAAAAAGGCAGAAATTTCTTTTATTTTGGTACAAAATTGCAGAAATTTTTTCTTATTTGGGGGCAAAAAGGCAGAAATTTCCCATATTTTGGGGCAAAAATGCAGAAATTCCCTTTATTTTGAGGTAAAAAGAATGAAATTCCCCTTATTCGGGGGCAAAAAGTAAGAAATTCCCATTATTTTGGGGCAAAAAGCAGACATTTCTCTTATTTTGGGTAAAAAAATTAGAAATTTAACTTATTTCAGGGCAAAAATTCAGAAATTTTCCTTATTTTGGGGCACAAAGGCAGAAATTCCTAATATTTTGTGGCAAAAATACAGAAATTCTTCTTATTTAGAGGTAAAAAGGCTGAAATTCCCCTTATTTGGGGGCAAAAAGGCAGAAATTTCCCTTATTTTGGGGCAAAATTGCAGAAATTTCACTTACTTCAGGGTAACAAGTCAGAAATTTTCCTTATTATGGGGCAAAAACGACAGAAATTCCCTTTGTTTTAGGGAAAAAAGACAGAAATTCCACTAATTTAGAGGCAAAAAAGCAGAAATTCCCCTGATTTTGGAGCAAAAATGAAGAAATTTCCCTTTTTATGGCAAAAAGGTATGCATTCTTCTTATTTTCGGAAAAAAAAAGGCAGAAATTCCCCGTATTTTCGAGCAAAATTACAGAAATTCCCCTAATTGTGGGGCAAAAGGGCAGAAATTCCCTATATGTTGGGGCAAAAATACAGAAATTCTCCTTATTTTGAGGCAAAACTCAGAAATTCCAATTATTTTGGGGCAAAATTCCAGAAATTTCCCTTATTTTGGGGCAAAATTGTAGAAATTTCACTTATTTTGGGGCAAAATTGCAGAAATTTCACTTATTTCATGGAAAAACAGAATTTTTCTTATTTTGGGCAAAAAGGCAGAAATTTCCCATATTTTGGGGCAAGAATGCAGAAATTCCCTTTATTTTGAGGTAAAAAGGCTGAAATTCCCATTATTTGGGGGCAAAAAGTAAGAAATTCCCATTATTTTGGGGCAAAAAGCAGACATTTCCCTGATTTTTGGGAAAAATTTTAGAAATTTAACTTATTTCAGTGCAAAAAGTCAGAAAATTTCCTTATTTTGGAGCAAAAAGGCAGAAATTCCCAATATTTTGTGGCAAGAATGCAGAAATTCCCCTTATTTTGAGGTAAAAAGGCTGAAATTCCCCTTATTTGGGGGCAAAAAGGCAGAAATTTCCCTTATTTTGGGGCAAAATTGCAGAAACTTCACTTAATTCAGGGTAATAAGTCAGAAATTTTCCTTGTTTTGGGGCATAAAAGACAGAAATTCCCTTTGTTTTTGGGGAAAAAGACAGAAATTCCACTTATTTGGAGGCAAAAAAGCAGAAATTCCCCTTATATTGGTACAAAATTGCAGAAATTTTCCTTTTTTATGGCAAAAATGTATGCATTCTTCTTATTTTCGGGCAAAAAGGCAGAAATTCCCCGTATTTTGGAGGAAAATTGCAGAAATTCCCCTAATTGTGAAGCAAAAAGGCAGAAATTCCCTATATGTTGGGGCAAAAAGACAGAAATTCTCCTTATTTTGGGGCAAAAGTCAGAAATTCCACTTATTTTGGGGCAAAATTCCAGAAATTTCAGTTATTTTGGCGCAAAATTGCAGAAATTTCACTTATTTTGGGGCAAAATTGCAGAGATTTCACTCATTTCATGGAAAAAAGCAGAAATCTTATTTTGGGGCAAAATTGCAGAAATTTCACTTATTTCAGTGTAATAAGTCAGAAATTTTCCTTATTTTGGGAATAAAAAGACAGAAATTCTTTTTGTTTTGGGGGAAAAGGAAAGAAATTCCACTTATTGGGAGGAAAAAAAGCAGAAATTCCCCATATTTAGAGGTAATAAGGCTGAAATTTTCTTTATTTGAGGGCAAAAGGCAGAAATTTCCCCTTATTTTTGGGCAAAATTGCAGAAATTTCACTTATTTCAGGGTAATAAGTCAGAAATTTTCCTTATTTTGGGCCAAAAAAGACAGAAATTCTTTTTGTTTTGGGGGAAAAAGACAGAAATTCCACTAATTTAGAGGCAAAAAAGCAGAAATTCCCCTTATTTTGGAGGAAAAATGAAGAAATTTCCCTTTTTATGGCAAAAAGGTATGCATTCTTTTATTTTCGGGCAAAAAGGCAGAAATTCCCCATATTTTGGAGCAAAATTACAGAAATTCCCCTAATTGTGGGGCAAAAAGGCAGTAATTCCCTATATGTTGGGGCAAAAATACAGAAATTCTCCTTATTTTGAGGCAAAACTCAGAAATTCCACTTATTTTGGGGCAAAATTCCAGAAATTTCCTTTATTTTGGGGCAAAATTGCAGAAATTTCACTTATTTTAGGGCAAAATTGCAGAAATTTCACTTATCTCATGGAAAAAAGCAGAATTTTTCTTATTTTGGGCAAAAAGGCAGAAATTTCCCATATTTTGGGGCAAGAATGCAGAAATTCCCCTTATTTTGAGGTAAAAAGGCTTAAATTCCCATTATTTGGGGGCAAAAAGTAAGAAATTCCCATTATTTTTGGGCAAAAAGCAGACATTTCCCTTATTTTGGAGAAAAATTTTAGAAATTTAACTTATTTCAGGGCAAAAAGTCAGAAATTTCCCTTATTTTGGGGCAAAAAGGCAGAAATTCCCAATATTTTGTGGCAAGAATGCAGAAATTCCCCTTATTTTGAGGTAAAAAGGCTGAAATTCCCCTTATTTGGGGGCAAAAAGGCAGAAATTTCCCTTATTTTGGGGCAAATTTGCAGAAACTTCACTAACTTCAGGGTAATAAGTCAGAAATTTTCCTTGTTTTGGGGCAAAAAAGACAGAAATTCCCTTTGTTTTGGGGGAAAAAGACAGAAATTCCACTTATTTAGAGGCAAAAAGGCAGAAATTACCCTTATATAGGAGCAAAATTGCAGAAATTTTCCTTTTTTATGGCAAAAAGGTATGCATTCTTCTTATTTTCGGGCAAAAAGGCAGAAGTTCCACGTATTTTGGAGCAAAATTGCAGAAATTCCCCTAATTGTGAAGCAAAAAGGCAAAATTCCCTATATGTTGGGGCAAAAAGACAGAAATTCTCCTTATTTTGGGGCAAAACTCAGAAATTCCACTAATTTTGGGGCAAAATTCCTGAAATTTCCCTTATTTTGGTGCAAAATTGCAGAAATTTCACTTATTTTGGGGCAAAAAGGCAGAAATTTCCCATATTTTGGGGAAAAAATGCAGAAATTCCCCTTATTTTGTTGTAAAAAGGCTGAAGTTCCCCGTATTTGGGGGCAAAAAGGCAGAAATTTCCCTTATTTTGGGGCAAAATTGCAGAAATTTCACTTATTTCAGTGTAATAAGTCAGAAATTTTCCTTATTTTGGGAATAAAAAGACAGAAATTCTTTTTGTTTTGGGGGAAAAGGAAAGAAATTCCACTTATTGGGAGGCAAAAAAGCAAAAATTCCCCATATTTAGAGGTAATAAGGCTGAAATTTTCTTTATTTGAGGGCAAAAGGCAGAAATTTCCCCTTATTTTTGGGCAAAATTGCAGAAATTTCACTTATTTCAGGGCAATAAGTCAGAAATTTTCCTTATTTTGGGGCAAAAAAGACAGAAATTCCCTTTGTTTTGGGGGGAAAAGACAGAAATTCCACTTATTTAGAGCCAAAAAAGCAGAAATTCCTTTTATTTTGGAGCAAAATTGCAGAAATTTCCTTTTTATGGCAAAAAGGTATGCATTCTTCTTATTTTCGGGCAAAAAGGCAGAAATTCCCCATATTTTGGAGCAAAATTGCAGAAATTCCCCTAATTGTGGGGCAAAAAGGCAGAAATTCCCTATATGTTGGGGCAAAAAGACAGAAATTCTCCTTATTTTGGGGCAAAACACAGAAATTCCACTTATTTTGGGGGAAAATTCCAGAAATTTCCCTTATTTTGGGGCAAAATTGCAGAAATTTCACTCATTTTGGGGCAAAATTGCAGAAATTTCAATTATTTCAGGGCAAAGAAGCAGAAATTTCTTTTATTATGGTACAAAATAGCAGAAATTTTTCTTATTTTGTGCAAAAAGGCAGAAATTTCACATATTTTGGGTCAAAAATGCAGAAATTCTTCTTATTTTGAGGTAAAAAGGCTGAAATTCCCCTTATTAGGGGGCCAAAAGTAAGAAATTCCCCTTATTTTGGGGCAAAAAGCAGACATTTCCATTATTTTGGGGAAAAAATTTAGAAATTTAACTTATTTCAGGGCAAAAAGTCAGAAATTTTCCTTATTTTGGGGCAAAAAGGCAGAAATTCTTAATCGTTTGTGGCAAAAATACAGAAATTCCTATTATTTTGAGGTAAAAAGGCTGAAATTCCCCCTATTTGAGGGCAAAAATGCAGAAATTCTCCTTATTTTGAGGTAAAAGGCTGAAATTCCCCCTATTTGAGGGCAAAAAAACAGAAATTTCCCTTATTTTGAGGAAAAATTGCAGAAATTTCACTTATTTCAGGGTAATAATTCATAAATTTTCCTTATTTTGGGGCAAAAAAGAGAGAAATTCCCTTTGTTTTGGGGGAAAAAGACAGAAATTCCACTTATTTATAGGCAAAAAAGCAGAAATTCCCCCTTATTTTGGAGCAAAAATGAAGAAATTTCCCTTTTTTGTGGCAAAAGGTATACATTCCACTTATTTTGGGCTAAAAAGCAGAAATTCCCCGTATTTTGGAGCAAAATTGCAGAAATTCCCCTAATTGTGAAGCAAAAAGGCAAAATTCCCTATATGTTGGGGCAAAAAGACAGAAATTCTCCTTATTTTGGGGCAAAACTCAGAAATTCCACTTATTTTGGGGCAAAATTCCAGAAATTTCCCTTATTTTGGCGCAAAATTGCAGAAATTTCACTTATTTTGGGGCAAAATTGCAGAAATTTCACTCATTTCATGGAAAAAAGCAGAAATCTTCTTATTTTGGGGCAAAAAGGCAGAAATTTCCCATATTTTGGGGAAAAAATGCAGAAATTCCCCTTATTTTGAGGTAAAAAGGCTGAAGTTCCCCGTATTTGGGGGCAAAAAGGCAGAAATTTCCCTTATTTTGGGGCAAAATTGCAGAAATTTCACTTATTTCAGTGTAATAAGTCAGAAATTTTCCTTATTTTGGGAATAAAAAGACAGAAATTCTTTTTGTTTTGGGGGAAAAGGAAAGAAATTCCACTTATTGGGAGGCAAAAAAGCAAAAATTCCCCATATTTAGAGGTAATAAGGCTGAAATTTTCTTTATTTGAGGGCAAAAGGCAGAAATTATTTCCCCTTATTTTTGGGCAAAATTGCAGAAATTTCACTTATTTCAGGGCAATAAGTCAGAAATTTTCCTTATTTTGGGGCAAAAAAGACAGAAATTCCCTTTGTTTTGGGGGGAAAAGACAGAAATTCCACTTATTTAGAGCCAAAAAAGCAGAAATTCCTTTTATTTTGGAGCAAAATTGCAGAAATTTCCTTTTTATGGCAAAAAGGTATGCATTCTTCTTATTTTCGGGCAAAAAGGCAGAAATTCCCCATATTTTGGAGCAAAATTGCAGAAATTCCCCTAATTGTGGGGCAAAAAGGCAGAAATTCCCTATATGTTGGGGCAAAAAGACAGAAATTCTCCTTATTTTGGGGCAAAACACAGAAATTCCACTTATTTTGGGGGAAAATTCCAGAAATTTCCCTTATTTTGGGGCAAAATTGCAGAAATTTCACTCATTTTGGGGCAAAATTGCAGAAATTTCAATTATTTCAGGGCAAAGAAGCAGAAATTTCTTTTATTATGGTACAAAATAGCAGAAATTTTTCTTATTTTGTGCAAAAAGGCAGAAATTTCACATATTTTGGGTCAAAAATGCAGAAATTCTCCTTATTTTGAGGTAAAAAGGCTGAAATTCCCCTTATTAGGGGGCCAAAAGTAAGAAATTCCCCTTATTTTGGGGCAAAAAGCAGACATTTCCATTATTTTGGGGAAAAAATTTAGAAATTTAACTTATTTCAGGGCAAAAAGTCAGAAATTTTCCTTATTTTGGGGCAAAAAGGCAGAAATTCTTAATCGTTTGTGGCAAAAATACAGAAATTCCTATTATTTTGAGGTAAAAAGGCTGAAATTCCCCCTATTTGAGGGCAAAAATGCAGAAATTCTCCTTATTTTGAGGTAAAAGGCTGAAATTCCCCCTATTTGAGGGCAAAAAAACAGAAATTTCCCTTATTTTGAGGAAAAATTGCAGAAATTTCACTTATTTCAGGGTAATAATTCATAAATTTTCCTTATTTTGGGGCAAAAAAGAGAGAAATTCCCTTTGTTTTGGGGGAAAAAGACAGAAATTCCACTTATTTATAGGCAAAAAAGCAGAAATTCCCCCTTATTTTGGAGCAAAAATGAAGAAATTTCCCTTTTTTGTGGCAAAAGGTATACATTCCACTTATTTTGGGCTAAAAAGCAGAAATTCCCCGTATTTTGGAGCAAAATTGCAGAAATTCCGCTAATTGTGGGGCAAAAAGGCAGAAATTCCCTATATGTTAGGGCAAAAAGACAGAAATTCTCCTTATTTTGGGGCAAAACTCAGAAATTCCACTTATTTTGGGGCAAAATTCCAGAAAATTCCATTATTTTCGGGCAAAATTGCAGAAATTTCTCTTATTTTGGGGCAAAATTGCAGAAATTTCACTTATTTCAGAAAAAAAAGCAGAAATTTTCTTATTTTGGGGCAAAAAGGCAGAAATTTCTTTTAATTGGTACAAAATTGCAGAAATTTTTCTTATTTTGGGACAAAAAGGCAGAAATTTCCCTTATTTTGGGGCAAAAATGCAGAAATTCCCCTTATTTTGAGGTAACAAGACTGAAATTCCCCTTATTTGGTGGCAAAAAAACAGAAATTTCTCTTATTTTGGGGCAAAATTGCAGAAATTTCACTTATTTCAGGGTAATAAGTCAGAAATTTTCCTTATTTTGGGGCAAAAAAGACAGAAATTCCCTTTGTTTTGGGGGAAAAAGACAGAAATTCCACTAATTTAGAGTCAAAAAAGCAGAAATTCCCCTCATTTTGGAGCAAAATTGCAGAAATTTACCTTTTTTATGGCAAAAGGGTAGGCATTCTTCTTATTTTCGGGCAAAAAGGCAGAAATTCCCCGTATTTTGGAGCAAAATTGCAGAAATTCCCCTAATTGTGGGCAAAAAGGCAGAAATTCCCTATATGATGGGCCAAAAAGGCAGAAATTTTCCTTATTTTGAGGCAAAACTCAGAAATTCCACATATTTTGGGGCAAAATTCCAGAAATTTCCCTTACTTTGGGGCAAAAATGCAGAAATATCATTAATTTTGGGGCAAAATTGCAGATATTTAAGTTATTTCATGGAAAAAAGGAGAAATTTTCTTATTTTGGGGCAAAAAGGCAGAAATTTCCAATATTTTAGTGCAAAAATGCAGAAATTCCTCTTATTTTGAAATAAAAAGTCTGAAATTCCCCGTATTTGGGGGCAAAAAGGCAGAAATTTTCCTTATTTATGGGCAAAATTGCAAAAATTTCACTTATTTCAGGGTAATAAGTCAGAAATTGTTTTTATTTTTGATCAAAAAAGACAGAAATTCCCTTTGTTTTGGGGGAAAAAGACAGAAATTCCACTTATTTAGAGGAAAAAAAGCAGAAATTTCCCTTATTTTGGAGCAAAAATGAAGAAATTTCCCTTTTTTATAGCAAAAAGGTATGCATTCTTCTTATTTTCGTACAAAAAGAAAGAAATTCCCCGTATTTTGGAGCAAAATTGCAGAAATTCCCCTAATTGTTAGGCAAAAAAGCAGAAATTCCCTATATGTTGGGGCAAAAAGACAGAAATTCCCCTTATTTTGGAGCAAAACTCAGAAATTCCACTTATTTTGGGGCAAAATTCCAGAAATTTCTTTTATTTTGGGGCAAAATTGCAGAAATTTCACTTATTTCAGGGGAAAAAAGGAGAAATTTTCTTATTTTGGGGCAAAAAGTAAGAAATTTCCCATATTTTGTGGCAAAAATGCAGAAATTCCCCTTATTTTGAGGTAAAAAGGCTGAAATTCCCCTTATTTGGGGGCAAAAAGTAAAAAATTCCCATTATTTGGGGCAAAAAGCAGACATTTCCCTTATTTTGGGGAAAAATTTTAGAAATTTAACTTATTTCAGGGCAAAAAGTCAGAAATTTTCCTTATTTTGGGGCAAAAAGGCAGAAATTCCCAATATTTTGTGGCAAGAATGCAGAAATTCCCCTTATTTTGAGGTAAAAAGGCTGAAATTCCCCTTATTTGGGGGCAAAAAGGCAGAAATTTCCCTTATTTTGGGGCAAAATTGCAGAAATTTAACTTACTTCAGGGTAATAAGTCAGAAATTTTCCTTATTTTGGGCCAAAAAAAACAGAAATTTCCTTTCTTTTGGGGGGAAAAGACAGAAATTCCACTTATTTAGAGGCAAAAAGGCAGAAATTACCCTTATATTGGAGCAAAATTGCAGAAATTTTCCTTTTTTATGGCAAAAAGGTATGCATTCTTCTTATTTTCGGGCAAAAAGGCAGAAGTTTCCCGTATTTTGGAGCAAAATTGCAGAAATTCCCCTAATTGTGAAGCAAAAAGGCAAAATTCCCTATATGTTGGGGCAAAAAGACAGAAATTCTCCTTATTTTGGGGCAAAACTCAGAAATTCCACTTATTTTGGGGCAAAATTCCAGAAATTTCCCTTATTTTGGCGCAAAATTGCAGAAATTTCACTTATTTTGGGGCAAAATTGCAGAAATTTCACTCATTTCATGGAAAAAAGCAGAAATCTTCTTATTTTGGGGCAAAAAGGCAGAAATTTCCCATATT
Organism: Micromys minutus; assembly: GCF_963924665.1. Lineage (NCBI taxonomy): Eukaryota > Metazoa > Chordata > Mammalia > Rodentia > Muridae > Micromys > Micromys minutus. Next base: position 5,356,934 of record NW_027667467.1, on the reverse strand, counting down.
TTGGGGAAAAAATGCAGAAATTCCCCTTATTTTGAGGTAAAATGGCTGAAGTTCCCCGTATTTGGGGGCAAAAAGGCAGAAATTTCCCTTATTTTGGGGCAAAATTGCAGAAATTTCACTTATTTCAGTGTAATAAGTCAGAAATTTTCCTTATTTTGGGAATAAAAAGACAGAAATTCTTTTTGTTTTGGGGGAAAAGGAAAGAAATTCCACTTATTGGGAGGCAAAAAAGCAAAAATTCCCCATATTTAGAGGTAATAAGGCTGAAATTTTCTTTATTTGAGGGCAAAAGGCAGAAATTTCCCCTTATTTTTGGGCAAAATTGCAGAAATTTCACTTATTTCAGGGTAATAAGTCAGAAATTTTCCTTGTTTTGGGGCAAAAAAGACAGAAATTCCCTTTGTTTTGGGGGGAAAAGACAGAAATTCCACTTATTTAGAGCCAAAAAAGCAGAAATTCCCCTTATTTTGGAGCAAAATTGCAGAAATTTCCTTTTTATGGCAAAAAGGTATGCATTCTTCTTATTGTCGGGCAAAAAGGCAGAAATTCCCCATATTTTGGAGCAAAATTGCAGAAATTCCCCTAATTGTGGGGCAAAAAGGCAGAAATTCCCTATATGTTGGGGCAAAAAGACAGAAATTCTCCTTATTTTGGGGCAAAACACAGAAATTCCACTTATTTTGGGGGAAAATTCCAGAAATTACTCTTATTTTGGGGCAAAATTGCAGAAATTTCACTCATTTTGGGGCAAAACTGCAGAAATTTCAATTATTTCAGGGCAAAGAAGCAGAAATTTCTTTTATTATGGTACAAAATAGTAGAAATTTTTCTTATTTTGTGCAAAAAGGCAGAAATTTCACATATTTTGGGTCAAAAATGCAGAAATTCTCCTTATTTTGAGGTAAAAAGGCTGAAATTCCCCTTATTAGGGGGCCAAAAGTAAGAAATTCCCCTTATTTTGGGGCAAAAAGCAGACATTTCCATTATTTTGGGGAAAAAATTTAGAAATTTAACTTATTTCAGGGCAAAAAGTCAGAAATTTTCCTTATTTTGGGGCAAAAAGGCAGAAATTCTTAATCGTTTGTGGCAAAAATACAAAAATTCCTAATATTTTGAAGTAAAAAGGCTGAAATTCCCCCTATTTGAGGGCAAAAATGCAGAAATTCCCCTTATTTTGAGGTAAAAAGGCTGAAATTCCCCCTATTTGAGGGCAAAAAGGCAAAAATTTCCCTTATTTTGAGGAAAAATTGCAGAAATTTCACTTATTTCAGGGTAATAATTCATAAATTTTCCTTATTTTGGAGCAAAAAAGACAGAAATTCCCTTTGTTTTGGGGGAAAAAGACAGAAATTCCACTTATTTATAGGCAAAAAAGCAGAAATTCACCCTTATTTTGGAGCAAAAATGAAGAAATTTCTCTTTTTTGTGGCAAAAGGTATACATTCCACTTATTTTAGGCTAAAAAGCAGAAATTCCCCGTATTTTGGAGCAAAATTGCAGAAATTCCGCTAATTGTGGGGCAAAAAGGCAGAAATTCCCTATATGTTAGGTCAAAAAGACAGAAATTCTCTTTATTTTGGGGCAAAACTCAGAAATTCCACTTATTTTGGGGCAAAATTCCAGAAAATTCCCTTTTTTTCGGGCAAAATTGCAGAAATTTCACTTATTTTGGGGCAAAATTGCAGAAATTTCACTTATTTCAGAAAAAAAAGCAGAAATTTTCTTATTTTGGGGCAATAAGGCAGAAATTTCTTTTATTTTGGAACAAAATTGCAGAAATTTTTCTTATTTTGGGACAAAAAGGCAGAAATTTCCCTTATTTTGGGGCAAAATTGCAGAAATTTCTCTTACTTCAGGGTAAAGTCAGAAATTTTCCTTATTTTGGGGCAAAAAAGACAGAAATTCCCTTTGTTTTGGGGGAAAAAAGACAGAAATTCCACTAATTTAGAGGCCAAAAAGCAGAAATTCCCCTTATTTTGGAGCAAAAATGAAGAAATTTTCCTTTTTATGGGAAAAAGGTATGCATTCTTCTTATTTTCGGGCAAAAAGGCAGAAATTCCCTGTATTTTGGAGCAAAATTACAGAAATTCTTCTAATTGTGGGGCAAAAAGGCAGAAATTCCCTATATGTTGGGGCAAAAAGACAGAAATTCTCCTTATTTTGGGTCAAAACTCAGAAATTCCACTTATTTTGGGGCAAAATTCCAATAATTTCACTTATTTTGAGGCAAAATTGCAGAAATTTCACTTATTTCAGGGTAATAAGACAGAAATTTTCCTTATTTTGGGGCAAAAAAGACAGATATTCCATTTGTTTTGGGGGAAAAAGACAGAAATTCCACTTATTTAGAGGCATAAAAGCAGAAATTCCCCTCATTTTGGAGCAAAAATGAAGAAATTTTTCTTTTTTATGGCAAAAAGTATGCATTCTTATTATTTTCGGGCAAAAAGGCAGAAATTCCTTGTATTTTGGGGCAAAAATGCAGAAATTCCCCTTATTTTGAGGTAAAAAGGCTGAAATTCCCCCTATTTGAGGGCAAAAAGGCAGAAATTTCCCTTATTTTGAGGAAAAATAGCAGAAATTTAACTTATTTCAGGGTAATAATTCAGAAATTTTCCTTATTTTGGGGCAAAAAAGACAGAAATTCCCTTTGTTTTGGGGGAAAAAGACAGAAATTCCACTTATTTATAGGCAAAAAAGCAGAAATTCCCCTTATTTTGGAGCAAAAATGAAGAAATTTCCCTTTTTTGTGGCAAAAGGTATACATTCCACTTATTTTGGGCTAAAAAGCAGAAATTCCCTGTATTTTGGAGCAAAATTGCAGAAATTCCGCTAATTGTGGGGCAAAAAGGCAGAAATTCCCTATATGTTAGGGCAAAAAGACAGAAATTCTCCTTATTTTGGGGCAAAAGTCAGAAATTCCACTTATTTTGGGGCAAAATTCCAGAAAATTCCTTTATTTTCGGGCAAAATTGCAGAAATTTCACTTATTTTGGGGCAAAATTGCAGAAATTTCACTTATTTCAGAAAAAAAAAGCAGAAATTTTCTTATTTTGGGGCAATAAGGCAGAAATTTCTTTTATTTTGGAACAAAATTGCAGAAATTTTTCTTATTTTGGGACAAAAAGGCAGAAATTTCCCTTATTTTGGGGCAAAAATGCAGAAATTCCCTTTATTTTGAGGTAACAAGACTGAAATTCCCCTTATTTGGTGGCAAAAAGGCAGAAATTTCTCTTATTTTGGGGCAAAATTGCAGAAATTTCACTTATTTCAGGGTAATAAGTCAGAAATTTTCCTTATTTTGGGGCAAAAAAGACAGCAATTCCCTTTGTTTTGGGGGAAAAAGACAGAAATTCCACTAATTTAGAGTCAAAAAAGCAGAAATTCCCCTTATTTTGGAGCAAAATTTCAGAAATTTACCTTTTTTATGGCAATAAGGTAGGCATTCTTCTTATTTTCGGGCAAAAAGGCAGAAATTCCCCGTATTTTCGAGCAAAATTGCAGAAATTCCCCTAATTGTGGGCAAAAAGGCAGAAATTCCCTATATGATGGGCCAAAAAGGCAGAAATTCTCCTTATTTTGAGGCAAAACTCAGAAATTCCACTTATTTTGGGGCAAAATTCCAGAAATTTCCCTTATTTTGGGGCAAAATTGCAGAAATTTCATTAATTTTGTGGCAAAATTGCAGATATTTCACTTATTTCATGGAAAAAAGGAGAAATTTTCTTATTTTGGCGCAAAAAGGCAGAAATTTCCAATATTTTAGTGCAAAAATGCAGAAATTCCTCTTATTTTGAAATAAAAAGTCTGAAATTCCCCTGTATTTGGGGGCAAAAAGGCAGAAATTTCCCTTATTTATGGGCAAAATTGCAGAAATTTCACTTATTTCAGGGTAATAAGTCAGAAATTGTTTTTATTTTGTATCAAAAAAGACAGAAATTCCCTTTGTTTTGGGGGAAAAAGACAGAAATTCCACTTATTTAGAGGAAAAAAAGCAGAAATTCCCCTTATTTTGGAGCAAAAATGAAGAAATTTCCATTTTTTATAGCAAAAAGGTATGCATTCTTCTTATTTTCAAACAAAAAGAAAGAAATTCCCCGTATTTTGGAGCAAAATTGCAGAAATTCCCCTAATTGTTAGGCAAAAAAGCCGAAATTCCCTATATGTTGGGGCAAAAAGACAGAAATTCCCCTTATTTTGGAGCAAAACTCAGAAATTCCACTTATTTTGGGGAAAAAATCCAGAAATTTCCCTTATTTTGGGGCAAAATTGCAGAAATTTCACTTATTTCAGGGGAAAAAAGGAGAAATTTTCTTATTTTGGGGCAAAAAGTCAGAAATTTCCCATATTTTGTGGCAAAAATGCAGAAATTCCCCTTATTTTGAGGTAAAAAGGCTGAAATTCCCCTTATTTGGGGGCAAAAAGTAAAAAATTCCCATTTTTTGGGGGCAAAAAGCAGACATTTCCCTTATTTTGGGGAAAAATTTTAGAAATTTAACTTATTTCAGGGAAAAAAGTCAGAAATTTTCTTATTTTGGGGCAAAAAAACAGAAATTTCTTTTATTATGGTACAAAATAGCAGAAATTTTTCTTATTTTGGGCGAAAAGGCAGAAATTTCCTATATTTTGGTCAAAAATGCAGAAATTCCCCTTATTTTGAGGTAAAAAGGCTGAAATTCCCCTTATTTGGGGGCAAAAAGTAAGAAATTCCCCTTATTTTGGGGCAAAAAGCAGACATTTCCATTATTTTGGGGAAAAAATTTAGAAATCTAACTTATTTCAGAACAAAAATCATAAATTTTCCTTATTTTGGGGCAAAAAGGCAGAAACTCTTAATCGTTTGTGGCAAAAATACAGAAATTCCTATTAATTTGACGTAAAAAGCCTGAAATTCCCCTTATTTGGGGGCCAAAAGGCAAAAATTTCCCTTATTTTGGGGAAAAATTGCAGAAATTTCACTTACTTCAGCGTAATAAGTCAGAAATTTTCCTTATTTTGGGGCAAAAAAGACAGAAATTCCCTTTGTTTTGGGGGAGAAAGACAGAAATTCCACTTATTTAGAGGCAAAAAAGCAGAAATTCCCCTTATTTTGGAGCAAAAATGAAGAAATTTCCCTTTTTTATAGCAAAAAGGTATGCATTCTTCTTATTTTCGTACAAAAAGAAAGAAATTTTCCGTATTTTGGAGCAAAATTGCAGAAATTCCAATAATTGTTAGGCAAAAAAGCAGAAATTCCCTATATGTTGGAACAAAAAGACAGAAATTCCCCTTATTTTGGAGCAAAACTCAGAAATTCCACTTATTTTGGGGCAAAATTCCAGAAATTTCCCTTATTTTGGGGCAAAATTGCAGAAATTTCACTTATTTCATGGGAAAAAAAGGAGAAATTTTCTTATTTTGGGGCTAAAAGTCAGAAATTTCCCATATTTTGTGGCAAAAATGCAGAAATTCCCCTTATTTTGAGGTAAAAAGGCTGAAATTCCCCTTATTTGGGGGCAAAAAGTAAAAAATTCCCATTTTTGGGGGGCAAAAAGCAGACATTTCCCTTATTTTGGGGAAAAATTTTAGAAATTTAACTTATTTCAGGGCAAAAAGTCAGAAATTTTCTTATTTTGGGGCAAAAAAACAGAAATATCTTTTATTATGGTACAAAATAGCAGAAATTTTTCTTATTTTGGGCAAAAAGGCAGAAATTTCCTATATTTTGGTCAAAAATGCAGAAATTCCCCTTATTTTGAGGTAAAAATGCTGAAATTCCCCTTATTTGGGGGCAAAAAGTAAGAAATTCCCCTTATTTTGGGGCAAAAAGCAGACATTTCCATTATTTTGGGGAAAAAATTTAGAAATCTAACTTATTTCAGGGCAAAAATCAGAAATTTTCCTTATTTTGGGGCAAAAAGGCAGAAACTCTTAATCGTTTGTGGCAAAAATACAGAAATTCCTATTAATTTGAGGTAAAAAGCCTGAAATTCCCCTTATTTGGGGGCCAAAAGGCAGAAATTTCCCTTATTTTGGGGAAGAAAGGCAGAAATTCCTAATATTTTGTGGCAAAAATGCAGGAATTCCCCTTATTTTGAGGTAAAAAGGCTGAAATTCCCCTTATTTGGGGGCAAAAAGGCAGAAATTTCCCTTATTTTGGGGCAAAATTGCAGAAACTTCACTTACTTCAGGGTAATAAGTCAGAAATTTTCCTTATTTTGTGCCAAAAAAGACAGAAATTCCCTTTGTTTTGGGGGAAAAAGACAGAAATTCAACTTATTTAAAGGCAAAAAAGCAGAAATTCCCCTTATTTTGGAGCAAAAATGAAGATATTTCCTTTTTTTATGGCAAAAATGTATGCATTCTTCTTATTTTAGTACAAAAAGGCAGAAATTCCCCGTATTTTGGAGCAAAATTGCAAAAATTCCCCTGATTCTTGGGCAAAAAAGCAGAAATTCCCTATATGTTGGGGCAAAAAGACAAAAATTCTCCTTATTTTGGGGCAAAACTCAGAAATTCCACTTATTTTGAAGCAAATTCCAGAAATTTCCCTTATTTGGGGGCAAAATTGCAATAATTTCACTCATTTTGGGGCAAAATTGCAGAAATTTCAATTATTTAAGGAAAAAAAGCAGAAATTTTCTTATTTTGTGGCAAAAAGGCAGAAATTTCTTTTATTTTGGTACAAAATTGTAGAAATTTTTCTTATTTGGGGGCAAAAAGGCAGAAATTTCTCATATTTTGGGGCAAAAAGGCAGAAATTTCACTTATTTCAGGGTAATAAGTCAGAAATTTTCCTTATTTTGGGGCAAAAAAGACAGAAATTCCCTTTGTTTTTGGGGAAAATGAAAGAAATTCCACTTATTTAGAGGCAAAAAAGCAAAAATTCCCAATATTTAGAGGTAATAAGGCTGAAATTTTCCTTATTTGGAGGCAAAAGGCAGAAATTTTCCTTATTTTGGGACAAAATTGCAGAAATTTCACTTATTTCATGGTAATAAGTAAGAAATTTTCCTTATTTTGGGGCAAAAAAGACAGAAATTCCCTTTGTGTTGGGGTAAAAAGACAGAAATTCCACTTATTTAGAGGCAAAAAAGAGGAAATTCCCTTTATTTTGGAGCAAAAATGAGGAAATTTCCCTTTTTTATGGCAAAAAGTTATGCATTCTTCTTATTTTCGGGTAAAAAGGAAGAAATTCACTTTTTTTTGGAGCAAAATTTCAGAAATTCACCTAATTGTGGGGCAAAAAGGCAGAAATTCCCTATATGTTGTGGCAAAAAGACAAAAATTCTCATATTTTGGGGCAAAACTCAGAAATTCCACTTATTTTGGGGCAAAATTCCCGAAATTTCCCTTATTTTGAGGCATAATTAAAGAAATTTCACTTATTTTGGGGCAAAATTGCAGAAATTTTTCTTATTTTGGGCAAAAAGGCAGAAATTTCCCATATTTTGGGGCAAAAATGCAGAAATTTCTTTTATTTTGAAGTAAAAAAGCTGAAATTCCACTTATTAGGGGCAAAAAGTAAGAAATTCCCATTATTTTGGGGCCAAGCAGACATTTCCCTTATTTTTGGGAAAAATTTTAGAAATTTAACTTATTTCAGTGCAAAAAATCAGAAATTTTTTTTATTTTGGGGCAAAAAGGCAGAAATTCCTAATATTTTATGGCAAAAATGCAGAAATTCCCCTTATTTTGAGGTAAAAGGCTTAAATTCCCCTTATTTGGCGGCAAAAAGGCAGAAATTTCTCTTATTTTGGAACAAAATTGCAGAAATTTCACTTATTTCAGGGTAATAAGTCAGAAATTTTCCTTATTTTGGGGCTAAAAGGACAGAAATTCTATTTGTTTTGGGGGAAAAAGACAGAAATTCCACTTATTCAGAGGCAAAAAAGCAAAAATTCCCCTTGTTTTGGAGCAAAATTGCAGAAATTTCCCTTTTTTATGGCAATAAGGTATGCATTCTTCTTATTTTCGGGCAAAAAGGCAGAAATTCCCCGTATTTTTGAGCAAAATTGCAGAAATTCCCCTAATTGTGGGGCATAAAGGCAGAAATTCCCTATATAATGGGGCAAAAAGACAGAAATTCTCCTTATTTTGAGGCAAAACTGAGAAATTCCACTTATTTTGGGGAAAAAAATTTCAGAAATTTCCCTTATTTTGGGGCAAAATTGCAGAAATTTCACTTATTTTGGGGCAAAATTTCAGAAATTTCACTCATTTCATGGAAAAAAGCAGAATTTTTATTATTTTGGGCAAAAAGGCAGAAATTTCCCATATTTTGGGGCAAGAATGCAGAAATTCCCTTTATTTTGAGGTAAAAAGGCTGAAATTCCCCTTATTTGGGGGCAAAAAGTAAGAAATTCACATTATTTTGGCGCAAAAAGCAGACATTTCTCTTATTTTGGGGAAAAATTTTAGAAATTTAACTTATTTCAGTGCAAAAAGTCAGAAATTTTCCTTTTTTTGGGGCAAAAAGGCAGAAATTCCCAATATTTTTTGGGGCAAAAAGGCAGAAATTCCCAATATTTTTTGGCAAGAATGCAGAAATTCCCCTTATTTTGAGGTAAAAAGGCTGAAAATCTCCTCTTTTGGGGGCAAAAGGGCAGAAATTTCCCTTATTTTGGGGCAAAATTGCAGAAATTTCACTTACTTCAGGGTAATAAGTCAGAAATTTTCCTTATTTTGGGGCAAAAAAGACAGAAATTCCTTTTGTTTTGGGGGAAAAAGACAGAAATTCCACTTATTTAGAGGCAAAAAAGAAGAAATTCCCATTACATTGGATCAAAATTACAGAAATTTCCCTTTTTTATGGCAAAAATGTATGCATTCTTTATATTTTCGGGCAAAAAAGATTTAATTCCCCGTATTTTGGAGCAAAATTGCAGAAATTCCCCTAATTGTGGGGCAAAAAGGCAGAAATTCCCTATATGTTGGGGCAAAAAGACAAAAATTATCCTTATTTTGGGGCAAAACTCAGAAATTCCACTTATTTTGGGGCAAAATTCCAGAAATTTCCCTTATTTTGGGGCTAAATTGCAGAAATTTCACTTATTTTGGGGCAAAATTGCAGAAATTTCACTTATTTCATGGAAAAAAGCAGAAATTTTCTTATTTTGGAGCAAAAAGGCAGAAATTTCCCATATTTTGGGGAAAAAATACAGAAATTCCCCTTATTTTGAGGTAAAAAGGCTGAAATTCCCCATATTTGGGGGCAAAAAGGCAGAAATTTCCCTTGTTTTGGGGCAAAATTGTAGAAATTTCACTTATTTCAGGGTAATAAGTAAGAAATTTTCCTTATTTTAGGGATAAAAAGACAGAAATTCCCTTTGTTTTGGGGGAAAAGGAAAGAAATTCCACTTATTTAGAGGCAAAAAAGCAGAAATTCCCCATATTTAGAGGTAATACGGCTTAAATTTTCCTTATTTGGGGGCAAAAGGCAGAAATTTCCCTTATTTTGGGGCAAAATTGCAGAAATTTCACTTCCTTCAGGGTAATAAGTCCGAAATTTTCCTTATTTTGGGGCAAAAAATACAGAAATTCCCTTTGTTTTGGGGGAAAAAGACAGAAATTCCACTTATTTAGAGGCAAAAAAGCAGAAATTCCCCTTATTTTGGAGCAAAAATGAAGAAATTTCCCTTTTTTTATGGCAAAAAGTTATGCATTCTTCTTATTTTCGGGTAAAAAGAAAGAAATTCCCTGTATTTTGGAGCAAAATTGCAGAAATTCCCCTAATTGTGGGGCAAAAAGGCAGAAATTTCCTATATGTTGGGGCAAAAAGATAGAAATTCTCCTTATTTTGGGGCAAAACTCAGAAATTCCACTTATTTTGGGGCAAAATTCCCGAAATTTCCCTTATTTTGGGGCAAAATTGCAGAAATTTCACTTATTTTGGGGCAAAATTGCAGAAATTTCACTTATTTCCAGGAAAAAATGCAGAAATTTTCTTATTTTGAGGCAAAAAGGCAGAAATATCTTTTATTTTGGTACAAAATTGCAAAAATTTTTCTTGTGTTGGGCAAAAAAGCAGAAATTTCTCATATTTTGGGGCAACAATGCAAACATTTCTTTTATTTTGAGGTAAAAAATCTGAAATTTCCCTTATGTGGGGGCAAAAAGCAAGAATTCCCCTTTATTTTGCAGCCAAAAGCAGACATTTTCCTTATTTTTGGGAAAAATTTTAGAAATTTAACTTATTTCAGGGCAAAAAGTCAGAAATTTTCCTTATTTTAGGGCAAAAAGGGAGAAATTCCTAATATTTTGCGGCAAAAATGCAGAAATTCCCCTTATTTTGAGGTAAAAAGGCTGAAATTCCTTTTATTTGGGGGCAAAAAGGCAGAAATTTCCCTTATTTTGTGGCAAAATTGCCAAAATTTCACTTACTTAAGGGTAGTAAGTCAGAAATTTTCCTTATTTTGGGGCAAAAAAGACAGAAATTCCCTTTGTTTTGGGGGAAAAGGACAGAAATTCCACTTATTTAGAGGCAAAAAAGCAGAAATTCCCCTTATTTTAATGCAAAAATTAAGAAATTTCTTTTTTTCATGGCAAAAAGGTATGCATTCTTCTTATTTTAGGACAAAAAGGCAGAAATTCCTCGTATTTTAAAGCAAAATTGCTGAAATTCCTCTAATTGTTAGGGAAAAAGAAGAAATTCCCTATATGTTGGGGCAAAAAGACAGAAATTCTCCTTATTTTATGGCAAAAAGGCAGAAATTCCTAATATTTTGTGGCAAAAATGCAGAAATTCCCTTTATTTTGAGGTAAAAAGGCTGAAATTCCCCTTATTTGGGGGCAAAAAGGCAGAAATTTCCCTTATTTTGGGGCAAAATTGCAGAAATTTCACTTCTTTTAGGGTAGTAAGTCAGAAATTTTCCTTATTTTGGGGCAAAAAAGACAGAAATTTCCTTTGTTTTGGGGGAGAAAGACAGAAATACCACATATTTAGAGGCAAAAAAAGCAGAAATTCCCCTTATTTTGGAGAAAAAATGAAGAAATTTCCCTTTTTATGGCAAAAAGGTATGCATTCTTCTCATTTTCAGACAAAAAAAAAAAGAAATTCCCCGTATTTTAAAGCAAAATTGCTGAAATTCCCCTAATTGTTGAGCAAAAAAGCAGAAATTCCCTATATGTTGGGGCAAAAAGACAGAAATTCTCCTTATTTTGGGGCAAAACTCAGAAATTTCACTTATTTTGTGGCAAAATTGCAGAAATTTCACTTATTTCAGAAAAATGAAGAAATTTTCTTATTTTGGGGAAAAAGGCAGAAATTTTTTTTTATTTTGGTACAAAATTGCAGAAATTTTTTTTTTGGGGGCCAAGAGGCAGAAATTTCCCATATTTTGGGGCAAAAATGCAGAAATTCCTTTTATTTTGAGGTAAAAAGGCTGAAATTCCCCGTATTTGGTGGCAAAAAGGAAGAAATTTCCCTTATTTTGGGGCAAAATTGCAGAAATTTCACTTATTTCAGGGTAATAAGTCAGAAATTTTCCTTATTTTGGGGCAAAAAAGACAGAAATTTCCTTAGTATTGGGGTAAAAGTACAGAAATTCCACTTATTTAGAGGCAAAAGATCAGAAATTCCCCTTATTTTGGAGCAAAAATGAAGAAATTTTCCTTTTTTATGGCAAAAATTATGCATTCTTTTTATTTTCGGGCAAAAAGGCAGAAATTCCCCGTATTTTGGAGCAAAATTTCAGAAATTCCCCTAATTGTGGGGCAAAAAGGCAGAAATTTTCTATATGTTGGGGCAAAAAGACAGAAATTCTCCTTATTTTGGGGAAAACTCGGAAATTACACTTATTTTGGGGCAAAATTCCAGAAATTTCCCTTATTTTGGGCCAAAATTGCAGAAATTTCACATATTTTGCGGCGAAATTGCAGAAATTTCACTTATTTCAGGGAAAAAATGCAGAAATTTTCTTATTTTGAGACAAAAAGGCAGAAATTTCTTTTATTTTGGTACAAAATTGCAGAAATTTTTCTTATTTTGGGCAAAAAGGCAGAAATTTCCCATATTTTGGGGCAAAAATGCAAAAATTCCTTTTATTTTGAGGTAAAAATGCTGAAATTCCTCTTATTTGGGGGCAAAAAGTAAGAAATTCCCATTATTTTGGTGCCAAAAGCAGACATTTCTCTTATTTTCGGGAAAAAATTTTAGGAATTTAACTTATTTCAGGGAAAAAAGTCAGAAATTTTCCTCATTTTGGGGCAGAAAGGCAGAAATTCCTAATATTTTGTGGCAAAAATGCAGGAATTCCTCTTATTTTGAGGTAAAAAGGCTGAAATTCCCCTTATTTGGAGGCAAAAAGGCAGAAATTTCCCTTATTTTGGGGCAAAATTGCAGAAATTTCACTTACTTCAAAGTAATAAGTCAGAAATTTTCATTATTTTGGGGTAAAAAGGACAGAAATTCCCTTTGTTTTGGGGGAGAAAAAGAGAAATTCCACTAATTTAAAGGCAAAAAAGCAGAAATTCCCCTTATTTTGGAGCAAAAATGAAGAAATTTTCCTTTTTATGGCAAAAAGTTATGCATTCTTCTTATTTTCGGGCAAAAAGGCAGAAATTCCTCGTATTATAGAGCAAAATTGCAGAAATTCTCCTAATTGTGGGGCAAAAAGGCAGAAATTCCCTATATGTTGGGGCAAAAAGGCAGAAATTCTCTTTATTTTGGGGCAAAACTCAGAAATTCCACTTATTTTGGGACAAAATAGAAATTTTCATTATTTTGGGGCAAAAAGGCAGAAATTCCTAATATTTTGTGGCAAAAATGCAGAAATTCCCCTTATTTTGAGGTAAAAAGGCTAAAAGTCCTTTTATTTGGGGGCAAAAAAGCAGAAATTTTTTCTTATTTTGGGGCAAAATTGCAGAAATTTCACTTATTTCAGGGTAATAATCAGAAATATTCCTTATTTTGGGGCAAAAAGACAGAAATCCCCTTTGTTTTGGGGGAAAAAGACAGAAATTCTACTTATTTAGAAGCAAAAAGGCAGAAATTCCCCTTATTTTGGAGCAAAAATGAAGAAATTTCCCTATTTTATAGCAAAAAGTTATGCATTCTTCTTATTTTCCAGCAAAAAGGCAGAAATTTTCCTTATTTTGGAGCAAAATTGCAGAAATTCCACTTATTGTGGGGCTAAAAGGCAGAAATTCCCTATATGTTGGGGCAAAAAGACAGAAATTCTCCTTATTTTGGGGCAAAACTCAGAAATTCCACTTATTTTGGGGCAAAATTCCAGAAATTTCCTTTATTTTGGGGCAAAATTGCAGAAATTTCACTTATTTTGGGGCAAAATTGTAGAAATTTCACTTATTTCAGAAAAAAAGCAGAAATTTTCTTATTTTGGGGCAAAAAGGCAGAAATTTCTTTTATCTTGGTACAAAATTGCAGAATTTTTTTTATTTTGGGGCAAAAAGTCAGAAATTTCCGATATTTTGGGGCAAAAATGCAGAAATTCCCATTATCTTGAGGTAAAAAGGCTGAAATTCCCCTTATTTGGGGGCAAAAAGGCAGAAATTTCCCTTATTTTGAAGGAAAATTTCAGAAATTTCACTTACTTCAGGGTAATAAGTCAGAAATTTTTCTTATTTTGGGGCAAAAAAGACAAATTTCCTTTGTTTTTAGGGGAAAAAGACAGAAATTCCACATTTTTGGAGGCAAAAAAGCAGAAATTTCTAATTTTTTGGAGCAAAAATGTAGAAATTTCCCTTTTTTTGTGGCAAAAGGTATACATTCCCCTTATTTTCAGGCTAAAAAGCAGAAATTCCCTTTATTTTGGAGCACAATTGCAGAAATTCTTCTAATTGTGGGGCAAAAAGGCAGAAATTCCCTATATGTTAGCGCAAAAAGACAGAAATTCTCCTTATTTTGGGGCAAAACTCTGAAATTCCACTTATTTTGGGGCAAAATTCCAGAAATTTCCCTTATTTTGGGTCAAAATTGCAGAAATTTTCACTTATTTTGGGGCAAAATTGCAGAAATTTCAATAATTTTGGGGCAAAATTGCAGAAATTTCACTTATTTCAGGGAATATAGGCAGAAATTTTCCTTATTTTTGGGCAAAATGCAGAAATTCCTAATATTTTGTGACAAAAATGCAAAAATTCCCCTTATTTTGAGGTAGAAAGGCTGAAATTTCCCTTATTTGGGGGCAAAAAGGCAGAAATTTCTATTATTTTGGGGCAAAATTGCAGAAATTTCACTTATTTCAGGGTAATAAGTCAGAAATTTTCCTTATTTTGGGGCAAAAAAGACAGAAATTCTCTTTGTTTTGGGGGAATAAGACAGAAATTCCACTTATTTAGAGGCAAAAAAGCAGCAATTCCCCTTATTTTGGAGCAAAATTGCAGAAATTTCCCTTTTTCATGGCAAAAAGGTATGCATTCTTCTTATTTTCGTGCAAAAGGCAGAAATTCCTCGTATTTTGGAGCAAAATTGCAGAAATTCCCCTAATTTTGGGGCAAAAAGGCAGAAATTCCCTAAATGTTGGGGCAAAAACACAGAAAGTCTCCTTATTTTGGGGCAAATCTCAGAATTTCCACTTATTTTGGGGCAAAATTCCAGATATTTCCCTTATTTTGGGGCAAAATTGCAGAAATTCCACTTATTTTGGGGCAAAATATCAGAAATTTCAATTATTTCATGGAAAAAAGCAGAAATTTTCTTATTTTGGCGCAAAAGGCAGAAATTTCCCATTATTTAGGGCAAAAATGCAGAAATTCCTTTTATTTTGAGGTAAAAAGGCTGAAATTCCCCATATTTGGTGGCAAAAAGGAAGAAATTTCCCTTATTTTGGGGCAAAATTGCAGAAATTTCACTTATTTCAGGGTAATAAGTCAGAAATTTTCCTTATTTTGGGGCAAAAAAGACAGAAATTCCCTTTGTTTTGGGGGAAAAGGACAGAAATTCCACTTATTTAGAGGCAAAAAAGCAAAAATTCCCCTTATTTTGGAGCAAAAATGAAGAAATTTCCCTTTTTTATGGCAAAAAGTTATGCATTCTTTTTATTTTCGGGCAAAAAGGCAGAAATTCCTTGTATTTTGGAGCAAAATTGCAGAAAATCCCCTAATTGTGGGGCAAAAAGGCAGAAATTCCCTATATGTTGGGGCAAAAAGACAGAAATTCTCCATATTTTGGAGCAAAACTCAGAAATTCCACTTATTTTGGGGCAAAATTCCAGAAATTTCCCTTATTTTGGGGCAAAATTGCAGAAATTTCACTTATTTTGGGGCGAAATTGCAGAAATTTCACTTATTTCAGGGAAAAAATGCAGAAATTTTCTTATTTTGAGACAAAAAGGCAGAAATTTCTTTTATTTTGGTACAAAATTGCAGAAATTTTTCTTATTTTGGGCAAAAAGGCAGAAATTTTCTATATGTTGGGGCAAAAAGACAGAAATTCTCCTTATTTTGGGGAAAACTCGGAAATTACACTTATTATGGGGCAAAATTCCAGAAATTTCCCTTATTTTGGGCCAAAATTGCAGAAATTTCACATATTTTGCGGCGAAATTGCAGAAATTTCACTTATTTCAGGGAAAAAATGCAGAAATTTTCTTATTTTGAGACAAAAAGGCAGAAATTTCTTTTATTTTGGTACAAAATTGCAGAAATTTTTCTTATTTTGGGCAAAAAGGCAGAAATTTCCCATATTTTGGGGCAAAAATGCAAAAATTCCTTTTATTTTGAGGTAAAAATGCTGAAATTCCTCTTATTTGGGGGCAAAAAGTAAGAAATTCCCATTATTTTGGTGCCAAAAGCAGACATTTCTCTTATTTTCGGGAAAAAATTTTAGGAATTTAACTTATTTCAGGGAAAAAAGTCAGAAATTTTCCTCATTTTGGGGCAGAAAGGCAGAAATTCCTAATATTTTGTGGCAAAAATGCAGGAATTCCTCTTATTTTGAGGTAAAAAGGCTGAAATTCCCCTTATTTGGAGGCAAAAAGGCAGAAATTTCCCTTATTTTGGGGCAAAATTGCAGAAATTTCACTTACTTCAAAGTAATAAGTCAGAAATTTTCATTATTTTGGGGTAAAAAGGACAGAAATTCCCTTTGTTTTGGGGGAGAAAAAGAGATATTCCACTAATTTAAAGGCAAAAAAGCAGAAATTCCCCTTATTTTGGAGCAAAAATGAAGAAATTTTCCTTTTTATGGCAAAAAGTTATGCATTCTTCTTATTTTCGGGCAAAAAGGCAGAAATTCCTCGTATTATAGAGCAAAATTGCAGAAATTCTCCTAATTGTGGGGCAAAAAGGCAGAAATTCCCTATATGTTGGGGCAAAAAGGCAGAAATTCTCTTTATTTATGGGCAAAACTCAGAAATTCCACTTATTTTGGGACAAAATAGAAATTTTCATTATTTTGGGGCAAAAGGCAGAAATTCCTAATATTTTGTGGCAAAAATGCAGAAATTCCCCTTATTTTGAGGTAAAAAGGCTAAAAGTCCTTTTATTTGGGGGCAAAAAAGCAGAAATTTTTTCTTATTTTGGGGCAAAATTGCAGAAATTTCACTTATTTCAGGGTAATAATCAGAAATATTCCTTATTTTGGGGCAAAAAGACAGAAATCCCCTTTGTTTTGGGGGAAAAAGACAGAAATTCTACTTATTTAGAAGCAAAAAGGCAGAAATTCCCCTTATTTTGGAGCAAAAATGAAGAAATTTCCCTATTTTATAGCAAAAAGTTATGCATTCTTCTTATTTTCCAGCAAAAAGGCAGAAATTTTCCTTATTTTGGAGCAAAATTGCAGAAATTCCACTTATTGTGGGGCTAAAAGGCAGAAATTCCCTATATGTTGGGGCAAAAAGACAGAAATTCTCCTTATTTTGGGGCAAAACTCAGAAATTCCACTTATTTTGGGGCAAAATTCCAGAAATTTCCTTTATTTTGGGGCAAAATTGCAGAAATTTCACTTATTTTGGGGCAAAATTGTAGAAATTTCACTTATTTCAGAAAAAAAGCAGAAATTTTCTTATTTTGGGGCAAAAAGGCAGAAATTTCTTTTATCTTGGTACAAAATTGCAGAATTTTTTTTATTTTGGGGCAAAAAGTCAGAAATTTCCGATATTTTGGGGCAAAAATGCAGAAATTCCCATTATCTTGAGGTAAAAAGGCTGAAATTCCCCTTATTTGGGGGCAAAAAGGCAGAAATTTCCCTTATTTTGAAGGAAAATTTCAGAAATTTCACTTACTTCAGGGTAATAAGTCAGAAATTTTTCTTATTTTGGGGCAAAAAAGACAAATTTCCTTTGTTTTTAGGGGAAAAAGACAGAAATTCCACATTTTTGGAGGCAAAAAAGCAGAAATTTCTAATTTTTTGGAGCAAAAATGTAGAAATTTCCCTTTTTTTGTGGCAAAAGGTATACATTCCCCTTATTTTCAGGCTAAAAAGCAGAAATTCCCTTTATTTTGGAGCACAATTGCAGAAATTCTTCTAATTGTGGGGCAAAAAGGCAGAAATTCCCTATATGTTAGCGCAAAAAGACAGAAATTCTCCTTATTTTGGGGCAAAACTCTGAAATTCCACTTATTTTGGGGCAAAATTCCAGAAATTTCCCTTATTTTGGGTCAAAATTGCAGAAATTTTCACTTATTTTGGGGCAAAATTGCAGAAATTTCAATAATTTTGGGGCAAAATTGCAGAAATTTCACTTATTTCAGGGAATATAGGCAGAAATTTTCCTTATTTTTGGGCAAAATGCAGAAATTCCTAATATTTTGTGACAAAAATGCAAAAATTCCCCTTATTTTGAGGTAGAAAGGCTGAAATTTCCCTTATTTGGGGGCAAAAAGGCAGAAATTTCTATTATTTTGGGGCAAAATTGCAGAAATTTCACTTATTTCAGGGTAATAAGTCAGAAATTTTCCTTATTTTGGGGCAAAAAAGACAGAAATTCTCTTTGTTTTGGGGGAATAAGACAGAAATTCCACTTATTTAGAGGCAAAAAAGCAGCAATTCCCCTTATTTTGGAGCAAAATTGCAGAAATTTCCCTTTTTCATGGCAAAAAGGTATGCATTCTTCTTATTTTCGTGCAAAAGGCAGAAATTCCTCGTATTTTGGAGCAAAATTGCAGAAATTCCCCTAATTTTGGGGCAAAAAGGCAGAAATTCCCTAAATGTTGGGGCAAAAACACAGAAAGTCTCCTTATTTTGGGGCAAATCTCAGAATTTCCACTTATTTTGGGGCAAAATTCCAGATATTTCCCTTATTTTGGGGCAAAATTGCAGAAATTCCACTTATTTTGGGGCAAAATATCAGAAATTTCAATTATTTCATGGAAAAAAGCAGAAATTTTCTTATTTTGGCGCAAAAGGCAGAAATTTCCCATTATTTAGGGCAAAAATGCAGAAATTCCTTTTATTTTGAGGTAAAAAGGCTGAAATTCCCCATATTTGGTGGCAAAAAGGAAGAAATTTCCCTTATTTTGGGGCAAAATTGCAGAAATTTCACTTATTTCAGGGTAATAAGTCAGAAATTTTCCTTATTTTGGGGCAAAAAAGACAGAAATTCCCTTTGTTTTGGGGGAAAAGGACAGAAATTCCACTTATTTAGAGGCAAAAAAGCAAAAATTCCCCTTATTTTGGAGCAAAAATGAAGAAATTTCCCTTTTTTATGGCAAAAAGTTATGCATTCTTTTTATTTTCGGGCAAAAAGGCAGAAATTCCTTGTATTTTGGAGCAAAATTGCAGAAAATCCCCTAATTGTGGGGCAAAAAGGCAGAAATTCCCTATATGTTGGGGCAAAAAGACAGAAATTCTCCATATTTTGGAGCAAAACTCAGAAATTCCACTTATTTTGGGGCAAAATTCCAGAAATTTCCCTTATTTTGGGGCAAAATTGCAGAAATTTCACTTATTTTGGGGCGAAATTGCAGAAATTTCACTTATTTCAGGGAAAAAATGCAGAAATTTTCTTATTTTGAGACAAAAAGGCAGAAATTTCTTTTATTTTGGTACAAAATTGCAGAAATTTTTCTTATTTTGGGCAAAAAGGCAGAAATTTTCTATATGTTGGGGCAAAAAGACAGAAATTCTCCTTATTTTGGGGAAAACTCGGAAATTACACTTATTATGGGGCAAAATTCCAGAAATTTCCCTTATTTTGGGCCAAAATTGCAGAAATTTCACATATTTTGCGGCGAAATTGCAGAAATTTCACTTATTTCAGGGAAAAAATGCAGAAATTTTCTTATTTTGAGACAAAAAGGCAGAAATTTCTTTTATTTTGGTACAAAATTGCAGAAATTTTTCTTATTTTGGGCAAAAAGGCAGAAATTTCCCATATTTTGGGGCAAAAATGCAAAAATTCCTTTTATTTTGAGGTAAAAATGCTGAAATTCCTCTTATTTGGGGGCAAAAAGTAAGAAATTCCCATTATTTTGGTGCCAAAAGCAGACATTTCTCTTATTTTCGGGAAAAAATTTTAGGAATTTAACTTATTTCAGGGAAAAAAGTCAGAAATTTTCCTCATTTTGGGGCAGAAAGGCAGAAATTCCTAATATTTTGTGGCAAAAATGCAGGAATTCCTCTTATTTTGAGGTAAAAAGGCTGAAATTCCCCTTATTTGGAGGCAAAAAGGCAGAAATTTCCCTTATTTTGGGGCAAAATTGCAGAAATTTCACTTACTTCAAAGTAATAAGTCAGAAATTTTCATTATTTTGGGGTAAAAAGGACAGAAATTCCCTTTGTTTTGGGGGAGAAAAAGAGATATTCCACTAATTTAAAGGCAAAAAAGCAGAAATTCCCCTTATTTTGGAGCAAAAATGAAGAAATTTTCCTTTTTATGGCAAAAAGTTATGCATTCTTCTTATTTTCGGGCAAAAAGGCAGAAATTCCTCGTATTATAGAGCAAAATTGCAGAAATTCTCCTAATTGTGGGGCAAAAAGGCAGAAATTCCCTATATGTTGGGGCAAAAAGGCAGAAATTCTCTTTATTTATGGGCAAAACTCAGAAATTCCACTTATTTTGGGACAAAATAGAAATTTTCATTATTTTGGGGCAAAAGGCAGAAATTCCTAATATTTTGTGGCAAAAATGCAGAAATTCCCCTTATTTTGAGGTAAAAAGGCTAAAAGTCCTTTTATTTGGGGGCAAAAAAGCAGAAATTTTTTCTTATTTTGGGGCAAAATTGCAGAAATTTCACTTATTTCAGGGTAATAATCAGAAATATTCCTTATTTTGGGGCAAAAAGACAGAAATCCCCTTTGTTTTGGGGGAAAAAGACAGAAATTCTACTTATTTAGAAGCAAAAAGGCAGAAATTCCCCTTATTTTGGAGCAAAAATGAAGAAATTTCCCTATTTTATAGCAAAAAGTTATGCATTCTTCTTATTTTCCAGCAAAAAGGCAGAAATTTTCCTTATTTTGGAGCAAAATTGCAGAAATTCCACTTATTGTGGGGCTAAAAGGCAGAAATTCCCTATATGTTGGGGCAAAAAGACAGAAATTCTCCTTATTTTGGGGCAAAACTCAGAAATTCCACTTATTTTGGGGCAAAATTCCAGAAATTTCCTTTATTTTGGGGCAAAATTGCAGAAATTTCACTTATTTTGGGGCAAAATTGTAGAAATTTCACTTATTTCAGAAAAAAAGCAGAAATTTTCTTATTTTGGGGCAAAAAGGCAGAAATTTCTTTTATCTTGGTACAAAATTGCAGAATTTTTTTTATTTTGGGGCAAAAAGTCAGAAATTTCCGATATTTTGGGGCAAAAATGCAGAAATTCCCATTATCTTGAGGTAAAAAGGCTGAAATTCCCCTTATTTGGGGGCAAAAAGGCAGAAATTTCCCTTATTTTGAAGGAAAATTTCAGAAATTTCACTTACTTCAGGGTAATAAGTCAGAAATTTTTCTTATTTTGGGGCAAAAAAGACAAATTTCCTTTGTTTTTAGGGGAAAAAGACAGAAATTCCACATTTTTGGAGGCAAAAAAGCAGAAATTTCTAATTTTTTGGAGCAAAAATTTAGAAATTTCCCTTTTTTTGTGGCAAAAGGTATACATTCCCCTTATTTTCAGGCTAAAAAGCAGAAATTCCCTTTATTTTGGAGCACAATTGCAGAAATTCTTCTAATTGTGGGGCAAAAAGGCAGAAATTCCCTATATGTTAGCGCAAAAAGACAGAAATTCTCCTTATTTTGGGGCAAAACTCTGAAATTCCACTTATTTTGGGGCAAAATTCCAGAAATTTCCCTTATTTTGGGTCAAAATTGCAGAAATTTTCACTTATTTTGGGGCAAAATTGCAGAAATTTCAATAATTTTGGGGCAAAATTGCAGAAATTTCACTTATTTCAGGGAATATAGGCAGAAATTTTCCTTATTTTTGGGCAAAATGCAGAAATTCCTAATATTTTGTGACAAAAATGCAAAAATTCCCCTTATTTTGAGGTAGAAAGGCTGAAATTTCCCTTATTTGGGGGCAAAAAGGCAGAAATTTCTATTATTTTGGGGCAAAATTGCAGAAATTTCACTTATTTCAGGGTAATAAGTCAGAAATTTTCCTTATTTTGGGGCAAAAAAGACAGAAATTCTCTTTGTTTTGGGGGAATAAGACAGAAATTCCACTTATTTAGAGGCAAAAAAGCAGCAATTCCCCTTATTTTGGAGCAAAATTGCAGAAATTTCCCTTTTTTATGGCAAAAAGGTATGCATTCTTCTTATTTTCGTGCAAAAGGCAGAAATTCCTCGTATTTTGGAGCAAAATTGCAGAAATTCCCCTAATTTTGGGGCAAAAAGGCAGAAATTCCCTAAATGTTGGGGCAAAAACACAGAAAGTCTCCTTATTTTGGGGCAAATCTCAGAATTTCCACTTATTTTGGGGCAAAATTCCAGATATTTCCCTTATTTTGGGGCAAAATTGCAGAAATTCCACTTATTTTGGGGCAAAATATCAGAAATTTCAATTATTTCATGGAAAAAAGCAGAAATTTTCTTATTTTGGCGCAAAAGGCAGAAATTTCCCATTATTTAGGGCAAAAATGCAGAAATTCCTTTTATTTTGAGGTAAAAAGGCTGAAATTCCCCATATTTGGTGGCAAAAAGGAAATTTCCCTTATTTTGGGGCAAAATTGCAGAAATTTCACTTATTTCAGGGTAATAAGTCAGAAATTTTCCTTATTTTGGGGCAAAAAAGACAGAAATTCCCTTTGTTTTGGGGGAAAAGGACAGAAATTCCACTTATTTAGAGGCAAAAAAGCAAAAATTCCCCTTATTTTGGAGCAAAAATGAAGAAATTTCCCTTTTTTATGGCAAAAAGTTATGCATTCTTTTTATTTTCGGGCAAAAAGGCAGAAATTCCCCGTATTTTGGAGCAAAATTGCAGAAAATCCCCTAATTGTGGGGCAAAAAGGCAGAAATTCCCTATATGTTGGGGCAAAAAGACAGAAATTCTCCATATTTTGGAGCAAAACTCAGAAATTCCACTTATTTTGGGGCAAAATTCCAGAAATTTCCCTTATTTTGGGGCAAAATTGCAGAAATTTCACTTATTTTGGGGCGAAATTGCAGAAATTTCACTTATTTCAGGGAAAAAATGCAGAAATTTTCTTATTTTGAGACAAAAAGGCAGAAATTTCTTTTATTTTGGTACAAAATTGCAGAAATTTTTCTTATTTTGGGCAAAAAGGCAGAAATTTCCCATATTTTGGGGCAAAAATGCAAAAATTCCTTTTATTTTGAGGTAAAAAGGCTGAAATTCCTCTTATTTGGTGGCAAAAAGTAAGAAATTCCCATTATTTTGGTGCCAAAAGCAGACATTTCTCTTATTTTCGGGAAAAATTTTAGGAATTTAACTTATTTCAGGGCAAAAAGTCAGAAATTTTTCTTATTTTGGGGCAGAAAGTCAGAAATTCCAAATATTTTGTGGCAAAAATGCAGGAATTCCCCTTATTTTGAGGTAAAAAGGCTGAAATTCCCCTTATTTGGGGGCAAAAACGCAGAAATTTCCCTTATTTTGGGGCAAAATTGCAGAAACTTCACTTACTTCAAAGTAATAAGTCAGAAATTTTCCTTATTTTGGGGTAAAAAAGACAAAAATTCCCTTTGTTTTGGGGGAGAAAAAGAGAAATTCCACTAATTTAGAGGCAAAAAAGCAGAAATTCCTCTTATTTTGGAGCAAAAATGAAGAAATTTCCCTTTTTATGGCAAAAAGGTATGCATTCTTCTTATTTTCGGGCAAAAAGGGAGAAATTCACCGTATTTTATAGCAAAATTGCAGAAATTCCCCTAATTGTGAGGGAAAAAGGCAGAAATTCCCTATATGTTGGGTCAAAAAGACAGAAATTCTCTTTATTTTGGGGCAAAACTCAGAAATTCCACTTATTTTGGGCAAAATTCCAGAAATTTCCCTTCTTTTTGGGCAAAAAGGCAGAAATAACTAATATTTTGTAGCAAAAATGCCGAAATTCTCCTTATTTTGAGGTAAAAAGGCGGAAATTCCCTTTATTTGGGGGCAAAAAAGGGCGGAAATTCCCTTTATTTGGGGGCAAAAAAGGAGAAATTTCCATTATTTTGGGGCAAAATTGCAGAAATTTCACTTACTTCAAAGTAATAAGTCAGAATTTTATTTATTTTGGGGCAAAAAAGACAGAAATTCTTTTTGTTTTGGGGGAGAAAGACAGAAATTCCACTTATTTAGAGGCAAAAAGCAGAAATTCCCCTTATTTTGGAGCAAAAATGAAGAAATTTCCCTTTTTATGGCAAAAAGGTATGCATTCTTCTTATTTTCGGGCAAAAAGGCAGAAATTCCTTGTATTTTAGAGCAAAATTGCAGAAATTGCCCTAATTGTCGGGCAAAAAGGCAGAAATTCCCTATATGTTGGGGCAAAAAGGCAGAAATTCTCTTTATTTTGGGGCAAAACTCAGAAATTCCACTTATTTTGGGGCAAAATAGAAATTTTCATTATTTTGGGGCAAAAGGCAGAAATTCCTAATATTTTGTGGCAAAAATGCAGAAATTCCCCTTATTTCGAGGTAAAAAGGCTAAAATTCCTTTTATTTGGGGGCAAAAAAGCAGAAATTTTTTCTTATTTTGGGGCAAAATTGAAGAAATTTCACTTATTTCAGGGTAATAATCAGAAATATTCCTTATTTTGGTGCAAAAAGACAGAAATTCCCTTTGTTTTGGGGGAAAAAGATAGAAATTCTACTTATTTAGAAGCAAAAAAGCAGAAATTCCCCTTATTTTGGAACAAAAATGAAGAAATTTCCCTTTTTTATAGCAAAAAGTTATGCATTCTTCTTATTTTCCAGCAAAAAGGCAGAAATTTTCCGTATTTTGGAGCAAAATTGCAGAAATTCCCCTAATTATGGGGCAAAAAGGCAGAAATTCCCTATATGTTGGGGCAAAAAGACAGAAATTCTCCTTATTTTGGGGCAAAACTCAGAAATTCCACTTATTTTGGGGCAAAATTCCAGAAATTTCCTTTATTTTGGGGCAAAATTGCAGAAATTTCACTTATTTTGGGGCAAATATGCAGAAATTTCACTTATTTCAGGGAAAAAATACAGAAATTTTCTTATTTTGAGACAAAAATGCAGAAATTTCTTTTATTTTGGTACAAAATTGCAGAAATTTTTCTTATTTTGGGCAAAAAGGCAGAAATTTCCCATATTTTGGGGCAAAAATGCAAAAATTCCTTTCATTTTGAGGTAAAAAGGCTGAAATTCCTCTTATTTGGGGGCAAAAAGTAAGAAATTCCCATTATTTTGGTGCCAAAGCAGACATTTCTCTTATTTTCGGGAAAAATTTTAGGAATTTAACTTATTTCAGGGAAAAAAGTCAGAAATTTTCCTTATTTTGGGGAAGAAAGGCAGAAATTCCTAATATTTTGTGGCAAAAATGCAGGAATTCCCCTTATTATGAGGTAAAAAGGCTGAAATTCCCCTTATTTGGGGGCAAAAATGCAGAAATTTCCCTTATTTTGGGGCAAAATTGCAGAAATTTCACTTACTTCAAAGTAATAAGTCAGAAATTTTCCTTATTTTGGGGTAAAAAAGACAGAAATTCCCTTTGTTTTCGGGGAGAAAAAGAGAAATTCCACTAATTTAGAGGCAAAAAAGCAGAAATTCCTCTTATTTTGGAGCAAAAATGAAGAAATTTCCCTTTTTATGGCAAAAAGGTATGCATTCTTCTTATTTTCGGGCAAAAAGGCAGAAATTCCTCGTATTATAGAGCAAAATTGCAGAAATTCTCCTAATTGTGGGGCAAAAAGGCAGAAATTCCCTATATGTTGGGGCAAAAAGGCAGAAATTCTCTTTATTTTGGGGCAAAACTCAGAAATTCCACTTATTTTGGGGCAAAATTCCAGAAATTTCCCTTATTTTGGGACAAAATAGCAGAAATTTCACTTATTTTGGGGCAAAATTGCAGAAAATTCAATTATTTCAGGGAAAAAATGCAGAAATTTTCTTATTTTGAGGCAAAAAGGCAGAAATTTCTTTTATTTTGGTACAAAATTGCAGAAATTTTTCTTATTTTGGGCAAAAAGGCAGAAATTCACCATATTTTTGGGCAAAAATGCAGAAATTTTTTTTAATTTTGAGGTAAAAAGGCTGAAATTCCTATTATTTGGGGGCAAAAAGTAAGAAATTCCCATTATTTTGGTGCCAAAAACAGACATTTCCCTTATTTTCGGGAAAAATTTTAGAAATTTAACTTATTTCAGAGCAAAAAGTCAGATATTTTCCTTATTTTGGGGCAGAAAGGTAGAATTTCCTAATATTTTGTGGCTAAAATGCTGAAATCCCCCATATTTTGAGGTAAAAAGGCTGAAATTCCCCTTATTTCGGGGCAAAAAGGCAGAAATTTCCCTTATTTTGGGGCAAAATTGCAGAAATTTCACTTACTTCAAAGTAATAAGTCAGAAATTTTCCTTATTTTGGGGTAAAAAAGACAGAAATTCCTTTTGTTTTAGGGAAAAAGACAGAAATTCCACTTATTTAGAGGAAAAAAGCAGAAATTCCCCTTATTTTGGAGCAAAAATGAAGAAATTTCCCTTTTTATGGCAAAAAGGTATGCATTCTTCTTATTTTCGGGCAAAAAGGGAGAAATTCACCGTATTTTATAGCAAAATTGCAGAAATTCCCCTAATTGTGAGGGAAAAAGGCAGAAATTCCCTATATGTTGGGTCAAAAAGACAGAAATTCTCTTTATTTTGGGGCAAAACTCAGAAATTCCACTTATTTTGGGCAAAATTCCAGAAATTTCCCTTCTTTTTGGGCAAAAAGGCAGAAATAACTAATATTTTGTAGCAAAAATGCCGAAATTCTCCTTATTTTGAGGTAAAAAGGCGGAAATTCCCTTTATTTGGGGGCAAAAAAGGGCGGAAATTCCCTTTATTTGGGGGCAAAAAAGGAGAAATTTCCATTATTTTGGGGCAAAATTGCAGAAATTTCACTTACTTCAAAGTAATAAGTCAGAATTTTATTTATTTTGGGGCAAAAAAGACAGAAATTCTTTTTGTTTTGGGGGAGAAAGACAGAAATTCCACTTATTTAGAGGCAAAAAGCAGAAATTCCCCTTATTTTGGAGCAAAAATGAAGAAATTTCCCTTTTTATGGCAAAAAGGTATGCATTCTTCTTATTTTCGGGCAAAAAGGCAGAAATTCCTTGTATTTTAGAGCAAAATTGCAGAAATTGCCCTAATTGTCGGGCAAAAAGGCAGAAATTCCCTATATGTTGGGGCAAAAAGGCAGAAATTCTCTTTATTTTGGGGCAAAACTCAGAAATTCCACTTATTTTGGGGCAAAATAGAAATTTTCATTATTTTGGGGCAAAAGGCAGAAATTCCTAATATTTTGTGGCAAAAATGCAGAAATTCCCCTTATTTCGAGGTAAAAAGGCTAAAATTCCTTTTATTTGGGGGCAAAAAAGCAGAAATTTTTTCTTATTTTGGGGCAAAATTGAAGAAATTTCACTTATTTCAGGGTAATAATCAGAAATATTCCTTATTTTGGTGCAAAAAGACAGAAATTCCCTTTGTTTTGGGGGAAAAAGATAGAAATTCTACTTATTTAGAAGCAAAAAAGCAGAAATTCCCCTTATTTTGGAACAAAAATGAAGAAATTTCCCTTTTTTATAGCAAAAAGTTATGCATTCTTCTTATTTTCCAGCAAAAAGGCAGAAATTTTCCGTATTTTGGAGCAAAATTGCAGAAATTCCCCTAATTATGGGGCAAAAAGGCAGAAATTCCCTATATGTTGGGGCAAAAAGACAGAAATTCTCCTTATTTTGGGGCAAAACTCAGAAATTCCACTTATTTTGGGGCAAAATTCCAGAAATTTCCTTTATTTTGGGGCAAAATTGCAGAAATTTCACTTATTTTGGGGCAAATATGCAGAAATTTCACTTATTTCAGGGAAAAAATACAGAAATTTTCTTATTTTGAGACAAAAATGCAGAAATTTCTTTTATTTTGGTACAAAATTGCAGAAATTTTTCTTATTTTGGGCAAAAAGGCAGAAATTTCCCATATTTTGGGGCAAAAATGCAAAAATTCCTTTCATTTTGAGGTAAAAAGGCTGAAATTCCTCTTATTTGGGGGCAAAAAGTAAGAAATTCCCATTATTTTGGTGCCAAAGCAGACATTTCTCTTATTTTCGGGAAAAATTTTAGGAATTTAACTTATTTCAGGGAAAAAAGTCAGAAATTTTCCTTATTTTGGGGAAGAAAGGCAGAAATTCCTAATATTTTGTGGCAAAAATGCAGGAATTCCCCTTATTATGAGGTAAAAAGGCTGAAATTCCCCTTATTTGGGGGCAAAAAGGCAGAAATTTCCCTTATTTTGGGGCAAAATTGCAGAAATTTCACTTACTTCAAAGTAATAAGTCAGAAATTTTCCTTATTTTGGGGTAAAAAAGACAGAAATTCCCTTTGTTTTCGGGGAGAAAAAGAGAAATTCCACTAATTTAGAGGCAAAAAAGCAGAAATTCCTCTTATTTTGGAGCAAAAATGAAGAAATTTCCCTTTTTATGGCAAAAAGGTATGCATTCTTCTTATTTTCGGGCAAAAAGGCAGAAATTCCTCGTATTATAGAGCAAAATTGCAGAAATTCTCCTAATTGTGGGGCAAAAAGGCAGAAATTCCCTATATGTTGGGGCAAAAAGGCAGAAATTCTCTTTATTTTGGGGCAAAACTCAGAAATTTTACTTATTTTGGGGCAAAATTCCAGAAATTTCCCTTATTTTGGGACAAAATAGCAGAAATTTCACTTATTTTGGGGCAAAATTGCAGAAAATTCAATTATTTCAGGGAAAAAATGCAGAAATTTTCTTATTTTGAGGCAAAAAGGCAGAAATTTCTTTTATTTTGGTACAAAATTGCAGAAATTTTTCTTATTTTGGGCAAAAAGGCAGAAATTCACCATATTTTTGGGCAAAAATGCAGAAATTTTTTTTAATTTTGAGGTAAAAAGGCTGAAATTCCTATTATTTGGGGGCAAAAAGTAAGAAATTCCCATTATTTTGGTGCCAAAAACAGACATTTCCCTTATTTTCGGGAAAAATTTTAGAAATTTAACTTATTTCAGAGCAAAAAGTCAGATATTTTCCTTATTTTGGGGCAGAAAGGTAGAATTTCCTAATATTTTGTGGCTAAAATGCTGAAATCCCCCATATTTTGAGGTAAAAAGGCTGAAATTCCCCTTATTTCGGGGCAAAAAGGCAGAAATTTCCCTTATTTTGGGGCAAAATTGCAGAAATTTCACTTACTTCAAAGTAATAAGTCAGAAATTTTCCTTATTTTGGGGTAAAAAAGACAGAAATTCCTTTTGTTTTAGGGAAAAAGACAGAAATTCCACTTATTTAGAGGAAAAAAGCAGAAATTCCCCTTATTTTGGAGCAAAAATGAAGAAATTTCCCTTTTTATGGCAAAAAGGTATGCATTCTTCTTATTTTCGGGCAAAAAGGGAGAAATTCACCGTATTTTATAGCAAAATTGCAGAAATTCCCCTAATTGTGAGGGAAAAAGGCAGAAATTCCCTATATGTTGGGTCAAAAAGACAGAAATTCTCTTTATTTTGGGGCAAAACTCAGAAATTCCACTTATTTTGGGCAAAATTCCAGAAATTTCCCTTCTTTTTGGGCAAAAAGGCAGAAATAACTAATATTTTGTAGCAAAAATGCCGAAATTCTCCTTATTTTGAGGTAAAAAGGCGGAAATTCCCTTTATTTGGGGGCAAAAAAGGGCGGAAATTCCCTTTATTTGGGGGCAAAAAAGGAGAAATTTCCATTATTTTGGGGCAAAATTGCAGAAATTTCACTTACTTCAAAGTAATAAGTCAGAATTTTATTTATTTTGGGGCAAAAAAGACAGAAATTCTTTTTGTTTTGGGGGAGAAAGACAGAAATTCCACTTATTTAGAGGCAAAAAGCAGAAATTCCCCTTATTTTGGAGCAAAAATGAAGAAATTTCCCTTTTTATGGCAAAAAGGTATGCATTCTTCTTATTTTCGGGCAAAAAGGCAGAAATTCCTTGTATTTTAGAGCAAAATTGCAGAAATTGCCCTAATTGTCGGGCAAAAAGGCAGAAATTCCCTATATGTTGGGGCAAAAAGGCAGAAATTCTCCTTATTTTGGGGCAAAACTCAGAAATTCCACTTATTTTGGGGCAAAATACAGAAATTTCCCTTATTTTGGGGCAAAAATTCAGAAATTCCTAATATTTTGTGGCAAAAATGCAGAAATTCCCTTTATTTTGAGGTAAAAAGGCTGAATTTCCTTTTATTTGGGGGCCAAAAAGACCGAAATTCTCCTTATTTTAGGCCAAAACTTAGAAATTCCACTTATTTTGAGGCAAAATTCCAGAAATTTCCCTTATTTTGGGGCAAAATTGCAGAAATTTCACTTATTTTGGGGCAAAATTGCAGAAATTTCACTTATTTAATGGAAAAAAGCAGAAATTTTCTTATTTTGGGGCAAAAAGGCAGAAATTTCCCATATTTGGGGCAAAAATGCAGAAATTCCCCTTGTTTTGATTTAAAAAGGCTGAAATTCCCCGTATTTGTGGGCAAAAATGCAGAAATTCCCATTATCTTGAGGTAAAAAGGCTGAAATTCCCCTTATTTGGGGGCAAAAAGGCAGAAATTTCCTTTATTTTGGGGCAAAATTTCAGAAATTTCACTTATTTCAGTGTAATAAGTCAGAAATTTTCCTTATTTGGGGCAAAAAAGACAGAAATTCCCTTTGTTTTTAGGGGAAAAAGACAGAAATTCCACATTTTTAGAGGCAAAAAAGCAGAAATTCCTTTTATTTTGGAGCAAAAATGAAGAAATTTCTCTTTTTTGTGGCAAAGGTATACATTCCCCTTATTTTCAGGCTAAAAAGTAGATATTCCCTTTATTTTGGAGCAAAATTGCAGAAAATCTTCTAATTGTGGGGCAAAAAAGCAGAAATTCCCTATTTGTTAGGGCAAAAAGACAGATTCTCCTTATTTTGAGGCAAAACTCTGAAATTCCACTTATTTTGGGGCAAAATTCCAGAAAATTCCCTTATTTTGGGGCAAAATTGCAGAAATTTCACTTATTTTAAGGCAAAATTGCAGAAATTTCACTTATTTCAGGGAAAAAAGCAGAAAATTTTTTTATTTTGGGGCAAAAAGCCAGAAATTCTTAATATTATGTGGCAAAAATGCAGAAATTCCCCTTATTTTGAGGTAAAAAGGATGAAATTCCCCTTATTTGGGGGCAAAAAGGCAGAAATTTCCCTTATTTTGGGGCAAAATTGCAGAAATTTCACTTATTACAGGGTAATAATTCAGAAATTTTCCTTATTTTGGGGCAAAAAATACAGAAATTCCCTCTGTTTTGGGGGAAAAAGATAGAAATTCCACTTATTTAGAGGCAAAAAAGAAGAAATTCCCCTTATTTTGGAGCAAAAATGAAGAAATTTCCCTTTTTTATGGCAAAAAGGTATGCATTCTTATTTTCGGGCAAAAAGGCAGAAATTCCCCGTATTTTGGAGCAAAATTGCAGAAATTCCCCTAATTGTGGGGAAAAAGGCAGAAATTCCCTATATGTTGGGGCAAAAAGACAGAAATTCTCCTTATTGTGGGGCAAAACTCAGAAATTTCACTTATTTTTAGGCAAAATTGCAGAAATTTCACTTATTTCAGTAAAAAAAAGCAGAAATTTTCTTATTTTGGGGCAAAAAGGCAGAAATTACTTTTATTTTAGTACAAAATTGCAGAATTTTTTCTTATTTTGGGGCAAAAAGGCAGAAATTTCCCATATTTTTGGGCAAAAATGCAGAAATTCCCCTTATTTTGAGGTAAAAAGGCTGAAATTCCCCTTATTTGGGGGCAAAAAAGCAGAAATTTCCCTTATTTTGAGGCAAAATTGCAGAAATTTCACTTATTTCAGGGTAATAAGTCAGAAATTTTTTTTATTTTGGGACAAAAAAGACAGAAATTCCCTTTGTTTTGGGGGGAAAAGAGAGTAATTCCACTTTTAGAGGCAAAAAAGCAGAAATTCACCTTATTTTGGAGCAAAATTGCAGAAATTTCCCTTTTTTGTGGCAAAAAGGTATGAATTCTTCTTATTTTGAACAAAAAGGCAGAAGTTCCCTTATTTTGGAGCAAAATTGCAGAAATTTCCCTAATTGTGGGGAAAAAAGCCAGAAATTCCCTATATGTTGGGGCAAAAAGACAGAAATTCTCCTTATTTTGGGGCAAAACTCAGAAATTCCACTTATTTTGGGGCAAAATTGCAAAAATTTCACTTATTTTGGGGCAAAAGTGCAGAAATTTCACTTAATTCAGGGAAAAAAAGCAGAAATTTTCTTATTTTGGGGCAAAAAGGCAGAAATTTCTCATATTTTGTGGCAAAAATGCAGAAATTCCCCTTATTTTGAGGTAAAAAGGCTGAAATTCACCTTATTTGGGGGCAAAAAGGCAGAAATTTCCCTTATTTTGGGGCAAAATTGCAGAAATTTCACTTATTTCAGGGTAATAAGTCAAAAATTTTTCTTATTTTGCGGCAAAAAAGACAGAATTTTTTTTTGTTTTGTGGGAAAAAGACAGAAATTTTACTTATTTAGAGGCAAAAAAGCAGAAATTCCTCTTATTTTGGAGCAAAAATGAGGAAATTTCCCTTTTTTATGGCAAAAAGTAATGCATTCTTCTTATTTTCAGGCAAAAAGGCAGAAATTCCCCGTATTTTGTGGCAAAATTCCAGAAATTTCCTTTATTTTGGGGCAAAATTGCAGAAATTTCACTTATTTTGGGGCAAAATTGCAGAAATTTCACTTATTTCTGGGAAAAAAAGCAGAATTTGTCTCATTTTGGGGCAAAAGGCAGTAATTTCTCATATTTTGTGGCAAAAAAGCAGATATTCCCCTTATTTTGGAGCAAAAATAAAGAAATTTACCTTTTTTATGCCAAAAAAAATGCATTCTTCTTATTTTCGGGCAAAAAGGCAGAAAGTCAGCGTATTTTATAGCAAAATTGCAGAAATTCCCCTAATTGTGGGGCAAAAAGGCAGAAATTCCCTATATGTTGGGTCAAAAAGACTGAAATTCTCCTTATTTTGGGGCAAAACTCAGAAATTCCACTTATTTTGGGCAAAATTCCAGAAATTTCTTTTCTTTTGGGGCAAAAAGGCACAAATTCCTAATATTTTGTAGCAAAAATGCCGAAATTCCCTTTATTTTGAGGTAAAAAGGCTGACATTCCCCTTATTTGGGGGCAAAAAAGCAGAAATTTTCTCTCATTTTGGGGCAAAATTGCAGAAATTTCACTTATTTCAGGGTAATAATCAGAAATATTCCTTATTTGGGGGCAAAAAGGACAGATATTCCCTTTGTTTTGGGGGAAAAAGATAGAAATTCTACTTATTTAGAAGCAAAAAAGCAGAAATTCCCTTTATTTTGGAGCAAAAATGAAAAAATTTCCCTTTTTTATGGCAAAAAGTTATGCATTCTTCTTATTTTCCAGCAAAAAGGCAGAAATTTTCCGTATTTTGGAGCAAAATTGCAGAAATTCCCCTAATTGTGGGGCAAAAAGGCAGAAATTCCCTATATGTTGGGGCAAAAAGACAGAAATACTCCTTATTTTGGGGCAAAACTCAGAAATCCACTTATTTTGGGGCAAAATTCCAGAAATTTCCCTTATTTTGGGGCAAAATTGCAGAAATTTCACTTATTTCAGAAAAAAAAAGCAGAAAATTTCTTATTTTGGGGCAAAAAGGCAGAAATTTCTTTTCTCTTGGTAGAAAATTGCAGACATTTTTCTTATTTTGGGGCAAAAAGGCAGAAATATCCCATATTTTGGGGCAAAAATGCAGAAATTATCATTATCTTGAGGTAAAAAGGCTGAAATTCCCCTTATTTGGGGGAAAAAGGCAGAAATTTCCCTTATTTTGGGGCAAAATTTCAGAAATTTCACTTATTTCAGGGTAATAAGTCAGAAATTTTCCTTATTTGGGGCAAAAAAGACAGAAATTCCCTTTGTTTTTAGGGGAAAAAGACAGAAATTCCACATTTTTAGAGGCAAAAAAGCAGAAATTCCTTTTATTTTGGAGCAAAAATAAAGAAATTTCTCTTTTTTGTGGCAAAGGTATACATTCCCCTTATTTTCAGGCTAAAAAGTAGATATTCCCTTTATTTTGGAGCAAAATTGCAGAAAATCTTCTAATTGTGGGGCAAAAAAGCAGAAATTCCCTATTTGTTAGGGCAAAAAGACAGATTCTCCTTATTTTGAGGCAAAACTCTGAAATTCCACTTATTTTGGGGCAAAATTCCAGAAAATTCCCTTATTTTGGGGCAAAATTGCAGAAATTTCACTTATTTTAAGGCAAAATTGCAGAAATTTCACTTATTTCAGGGAAAAAAGCAGAAAATTTTTTTATTTTGGGGCAAAAAGCCAGAAATTCTTAATATTATGTGGCAAAAATGCAGAAATTCCCCTTATTTTGAGGTAAAAAGGATGAAATTCCCCTTATTTGGGGGCAAAAAGGCAGAAATTTCCCTTATTTTGGGGCAAAATTGCAGAAATTTCACTTATTACAGGGTAATAATTCAGAAATTTTCCTTATTTTGGGGCAAAAAATACAGAAATTCCCTCTGTTTTGGGGGAAAAAGATAGAAATTCCACTTATTTAGAGGCAAAAAAGAAGAAATTCCCCTTATTTTGGAGCAAAAATGAAGAAATTTCCCTTTTTTATGGCAAAAAGGTATGCATTCTTATTTTCGGGCAAAAAGGCAGAAATTCCCCGTATTTTGGAGCAAAATTGCAGAAATTCCCCTAATTGTGGGGAAAAAGGCAGAAATTCCCTATATGTTGGGGCAAAAAGACAGAAATTCTCCTTATTGTGGGGCAAAACTCAGAAATTTCACTTATTTTTAGGCAAAATTGCAGAAATTTCACTTATTTCAGTAAAAAAAAGCAGAAATTTTCTTATTTTGGGGCAAAAAGGCAGAAATTACTTTTATTTTAGTACAAAATTGCAGAATTTTTTCTTATTTTGGGGCAAAAAGGCAGAAATTTCCCATATTTTTGGGCAAAAATGCAGAAATTCCCCTTATTTTGAGGTAAAAAGGCTGAAATTCCCCTTATTTGGGGGCAAAAAAGCAGAAATTTCCCTTATTTTGAGGCAAAATTGCAGAAATTTCACTTATTTCAGGGTAATAAGTCAGAAATTTTTTTTATTTTGGGACAAAAAAGACAGAAATTCCCTTTGTTTTGGGGGGAAAAGAGAGTAATTCCACTTTTAGAGGCAAAAAAGCAGAAATTCACCTTATTTTGGAGCAAAATTGCAGAAATTTCCCTTTTTTGTGGCAAAAAGGTATGAATTCTTCTTATTTTGAACAAAAAGGCAGAAGTTCCCTTATTTTGGAGCAAAATTGCAGAAATTTCCCTAATTGTGGGGAAAAAAGCCAGAAATTCCCTATATGTTGGGGCAAAAAGACAGAAATTCTCCTTATTTTGGGGCAAAACTCAGAAATTCCACTTATTTTGGGGCAAAATTGCAAAAATTTCACTTATTTTGGGGCAAAAGTGCAGAAATTTCACTTAATTCAGGGAAAAAAAGCAGAAATTTTCTTATTTTGGGGCAAAAAGGCAGAAATTTCTCATATTTTGTGGCAAAAATGCAGAAATTCCCCTTATTTTGAGGTAAAAAGGCTGAAATTCACCTTATTTGGGGGCAAAAAGGCAGAAATTTCCCTTATTTTGGGGCAAAATTGCAGAAATTTCACTTATTTCAGGGTAATAAGTCAAAAATTTTTCTTATTTTGCGGCAAAAAAGACAGAATTTTTTTTTGTTTTGTGGGAAAAAGACAGAAATTTTACTTATTTAGAGGCAAAAAAGCAGAAATTCCTCTTATTTTGGAGCAAAAATGAGGAAATTTCCCTTTTTTATGGCAAAAAGTAATGCATTCTTCTTATTTTCAGGCAAAAAGGCAGAAATTCCCCGTATTTTGTGGCAAAATTCCAGAAATTTCCTTTATTTTGGGGCAAAATTGCAGAAATTTCACTTATTTTGGGGCAAAATTGCAGAAATTTCACTTATTTCTGGGAAAAAAAGCAGAATTTGTCTCATTTTGGGGCAAAAGGCAGTAATTTCTCATATTTTGTGGCAAAAAAGCAGATATTCCCCTTATTTTGGAGCAAAAATAAAGAAATTTACCTTTTTTATGCCAAAAAAAATGCATTCTTCTTATTTTCGGGCAAAAAGGCAGAAAGTCAGCGTATTTTATAGCAAAATTGCAGAAATTCCCCTAATTGTGGGGCAAAAAGGCAGAAATTCCCTATATGTTGGGTCAAAAAGACTGAAATTCTCCTTATTTTGGGGCAAAACTCAGAAATTCCACTTATTTGGGGCAAAATTCCAGAAATTTCTTTTCTTTTGGGGCAAAAAGGCACAAATTCCTAATATTTTGTAGCAAAAATGCCGAAATTCCCTTTATTTTGAGGTAAAAAGGCTGACATTCCCCTTATTTGGGGGCAAAAAAGCAGAAATTTTCTCTCATTTTGGGGCAAAATTGCAGAAATTTCACTTATTTCAGGGTAATAATCAGAAATATTCCTTATTTGGGGGCAAAAAGGACAGATATTCCCTTTGTTTTGGGGGAAAAAGATAGAAATTCTACTTATTTAGAAGCAAAAAAGCAGAAATTCCCTTTATTTTGGAGCAAAAATGAAAAAATTTCCCTTTTTTATGGCAAAAAGTTATGCATTCTTCTTATTTTCCAGCAAAAAGGCAGAAATTTTCCGTATTTTGGAGCAAAATTGCAGAAATTCCCCTAATTGTGGGGCAAAAAGGCAGAAATTCCCTATATGTTGGGGCAAAAAGACAGAAATACTCCTTATTTTGGGGCAAAACTCAGAAATCCACTTATTTTGGGGCAAAATTCCAGAAATTTCCCTTATTTTGGGGCAAAATTGCAGAAATTTCACTTATTTCAGAAAAAAAAAGCAGAAAATTTCTTATTTTGGGGCAAAAAGGCAGAAATTTCTTTTCTCTTGGTAGAAAATTGCAGACATTTTTCTTATTTTGGGGCAAAAAGGCAGAAATATCCCATATTTTGGGGCAAAAATGCAGAAATTATCATTATCTTGAGGTAAAAAGGCTGAAATTCCCCTTATTTGGGGGGAAAAAGGCAGAAATTTCCCTTATTTTGGGGCAAAATTTCAGAAATTTCACTTATTTCAGGGTAATAAGTCAGAAATTTTCCTTATTTGGGGCAAAAAAGACAGAAATTCCCTTTGTTTTTAGGGGAAAAAGACAGAAATTCCACATTTTTAGAGGCAAAAAAGCAGAAATTCCTTTTATTTTGGAGCAAAAATAAAGAAATTTCTCTTTTTTGTGGCAAAGGTATACATTCCCCTTATTTTCAGGCTAAAAAGTAGATATTCCCTTTATTTTGGAGCAAAATTGCAGAAAATCTTCTAATTGTGGGGCAAAAAAGCAGAAATTCCCTATTTGTTAGGGCAAAAAGACAGATTCTCCTTATTTTGAGGCAAAACTCTGAAATTCCACTTATTTTGGGGCAAAATTCCAGAAAATTCCCTTATTTTGGGGCAAAATTGCAGAAATTTCACTTATTTTAAGGCAAAATTGCAGAAATTTCACTTATTTCAGGGAAAAAAGCAGAAAATTTTTTTATTTTGGGGCAAAAAGGCAGAAATTCTTAATATTATGTGGCAAAAATGCAGAAATTCCCCTTATTTTGAGGTAAAAAGGATGAAATTCCCCTTATTTGGGGGCAAAAAGGCAGAAATTTCCCTTATTTTGGGGCAAAATTGCAGAAATTTCACTTATTACAGGGTAATAATTCAGAAATTTTCCTTATTTTGGGGCAAAAAATACAGAAATTCCCTCTGTTTTGGGGGAAAAAGATAGAAATTCCACTTATTTAGAGGCAAAAAAGAAGAAATTCCCCTTATTTTGGAGCAAAAATGAAGAAATTTCCCTTTTTTATGGCAAAAAGGTATGCATTCTTATTTTCGGGCAAAAAGGCAGAAATTCCCCGTATTTTGGAGCAAAATTGCAGAAATTCCCCTAATTGTGGGGAAAAAGGCAGAAATTCCCTATATGTTGGGGCAAAAAGACAGAAATTCTCCTTATTGTGGGGCAAAACTCAGAAATTTCACTTATTTTTAGGCAAAATTGCAGAAATTTCACTTATTTCAGTAAAAAAAAGCAGAAATTTTCTTATTTTGGGGCAAAAAGGCAGAAATTACTTTTATTTTAGTACAAAATTGCAGAATTTTTTCTTATTTTGGGGCAAAAAGGCAGAAATTTCCCATATTTTTGGGCAAAAATGCAGAAATTCCCCTTATTTTGAGGTAAAAAGGCTGAAATTCCCCTTATTTGGGGGCAAAAAAGCAGAAATTTCCCTTATTTTGAGGCAAAATTGCAGAAATTTCACTTATTTCAGGGTAATAAGTCAGAAATTTTTTTTATTTTGGGACAAAAAAGACAGAAATTCCCTTTGTTTTGGGGGGAAAAGAGAGTAATTCCACTTTTAGAGGCAAAAAAGCAGAAATTCACCTTATTTTGGAGCAAAATTGCAGAAATTTCCCTTTTTTGTGGCAAAAAGGTATGAATTCTTCTTATTTAGAACAAAAAGGCAGAAGTTCCCTTATTTTGGAGCAAAATTGCAGAAATTTCCCTAATTGTGGGGAAAAAAGGCAGAAATTCCCTATATGTTGGGGCAAAAAGACAGAAATTCTCCTTATTTTGGGGCAAAACTCAGAAATTCCACTTATTTTGGGGCAAAATTGCAAAAATTTCACTTATTTTGGGGCAAAAGTGCAGAAATTTCACTTAATTCAGGGAAAAAAAGCAGAAATTTTCTTATTTTGGGGCAAAAAGGCAGAAATTTCTCATATTTTGTGGCAAAAATGCAGAAATTCCCCTTATTTTGAGGTAAAAAGGCTGAAATTCACCTTATTTGGGGGCAAAAAGGCAGAAATTTCCCTTATTTTGGGGCAAAATTGCAGAAATTTCACTTATTTCAGGGTAATAAGTCAAAAATTTTTCTTATTTTGTGGCAAAAAAGACAGAAATTTTCTTTGTTTTGTGGGAAAAAGACAGAAATTTTACTTATTTAGAGGCAAAAAAGCAGAAATTCCTCTTATTTTGGAGCAAAAATGAGGAAATTTCCCTTTTTTATGGCAAAAAGTAATGCATTCTTCTTATTTTCAGGCAAAAAGGCAGAAATTCCCCGTATTTTGTGGCAAAATTCCAGAAATTTCCTTTATTTTGGGGCAAAATTGCAGAAATTTCACTTATTTTGGGGCAAAATTGCAGAAATTTCACTTATTTCTGGGAAAAAAAGCAGAATTTGTCTCATTTTGGGGCAAAAGGCAGTAATTTCTCATATTTTGTGGCAAAAAAGCAGATATTCCCCTTATTTTGGAGCAAAAATAAAGAAATTTACCTTTTTTATGCCAAAAAAAATGCATTCTTCTTATTTTCGGGCAAAAAGGCAGAAAGTCAGCGTATTTTATAGCAAAATTGCAGAAATTCCCCTAATTGTGGGGCAAAAAGGCAGAAATTCCCTATATGTTGGGTCAAAAAGACTGAAATTCTCCTTATTTTGGGGCAAAACTCAGAAATTCCACTTATTTTGGGGCAAAATTCCAGAAATTTCTTTTCTTTTGGGGCAAAAAGGCACAAATTCCTAATATTTTGTAGCAAAAATGCCGAAATTCCCTTTATTTTGAGGTAAAAAGGCTGACATTCCCCTTATTTGGGGGCAAAAAAGCAGAAATTTTCTCTCATTTTGGGGCAAAATTGCAGAAATTTCACTTATTTCAGGGTAATAATCAGAAATATTCCTTATTTGGGGGCAAAAAGGACAGATATTCCCTTTGTTTTGGGGGAAAAAGATAGAAATTCTACTTATTTAGAAGCAAAAAAGCAGAAATTCCCTTTATTTTGGAGCAAAAATGAAAAAATTTCCCTTTTTTATGGCAAAAAGTTATGCATTCTTCTTATTTTCCAGCAAAAAGGCAGAAATTTTCCGTATTTTGGACAAAATTGCAGAAATTCCCCTAATTGTGGGGCAAAAAGGCAGAAATTCCCTATATGTTGGGGCAAAAAGACAGAAATACTCCTTATTTTGGGGCAAAACTCAGAAATCCACTTATTTTGGGGCAAAATTCCAGAAATTTCCCTTATTTTGGGGCAAAATTGCAGAAATTTCACTTATTTCAGAAAAAAAAAGCAGAAAATTTCTTATTTTGGGGCAAAAAGGCAGAAATTTCTTTTCTCTTGGTAGAAAATTGCAGACATTTTTCTTATTTTGGGGCAAAAAGGCAGAAATATCCCATATTTTGGGGCAAAAATGCAGAAATTATCATTATCTTGAGGTAAAAAGGCTGAAATTCCCCTTATTTGGAGGGAAAAAGACAGAAATTTCCCTTATTTTGGGGCAAAATTTCAGAAATTTCACTTATTTCAGGGTAATAAGTCAGAAATTTTCTTAATTTTGGGGCAAAAAAGACAGAAATTCCCTTTGTTTTTAGGGATAAAAAGACAGAAATTCCACATTTTTGAAGGCAAAAAAGCAGAAATTCCTTTTATTTTGGAGCAAAAATGAAGAAATTTCTCTTTTTTGTGGCAAAAGGTATACATTCCCCTTATTTTCAGGCTAAAAAGCAGAAATTCCCTTTATTTTGGAGCAAAATTGCAGAAATTCCCCTAATTGTGGGGCAAAAAGGCAGAAATTCTCCTTATTTTGGGACAAAACTTTGAAATTCCACTTATTTTGGAGCAAAATTCCAGAAATTTCCCTTATTTTCGGGCAAAATTGCAGAAATTTCACTTATTTTGGGGCAAAATTGCAGAAATTTCATTTATTTCAGGGAAAAAAGGCAGAAAATTTTTTTATTTTTGGGCAAAATGCAGAAATTCCTAATATTTTGTGGCAAAAATGCAGAAATTCCTTTTATTTTGAGGTAAAAAAGGCTGAAATTCCCCTTATTCTGGGGCAAAAAGGCAGAAATTTCTCATATTTTGGGGCAAAATTGCAGAAATTTCACTTATTTCAGGGTAATAAGTCAGAAATTTTCCTTATTTTGGTGCAAAAAAGACAGAAATTCTCTTTGTTTTGGGGGAAAAAGACTGAAATTCCACTTATTTAGAGGCAAAAAAGCAGTAATTCCCATTATTTTGGAGCAAAATTGCAGAAATTTCCCTTTTTTATTGCAAAAAGGTATGCATTCTTTTTATTTTCGGGCAAAAAGGCAGAAATTCCACACTATTTTGGAGCAAAATTGCAGAAATTCCCCTAATTGTGGGGCAAAAAGGCAGAAATTCCCTATATGTTGGGGCAAAAAGACAGAAATTCTCCTTATTTTGGAGCAAAACTCAGAAATTCCACTTATTTTGGGGCAAAATTCCAGAAATTTCCCTTATTTTGGGGCAAAATTGCAGAAATTTCACTTATTTCAGAAAAAAAAAGCAGAAATTTTCTTATTTTGGGCAAAAAGGCAGAAATTTCTTTCATCTTGGTACAAAATTGCAGAAATTTTTCTTATTTTGGGGCAAAAAGGCAGAAATATCTCATATTTTGGGGAAAAAATGCAGAAATTATCATTATCTTGAGGTAAAAAGGCTGAAATTCCCCTTATTTGGGGGCAAAAAGGCAGAAATTTCCCTTATTTTGGGGCAAAATTTCAGAAATTTCACTTATTTCAGGGTAATAAGTCAGAAATTTTCTTTATTTTGGGGCAAAAAGACGGAAATTCCCTTTGTTTTTAGGGGAAAAAGACAGAAATTCCACATATTTGAAGGTAAAAAAGCAGAAATTCCTTTTATTTTAAAGCAAAAATGAAGAAATTTCCCTTTTTTGTGGCAAAAGGTATACATTCCCCTTATTTTCAGGCTAAAAACAGAAATTCCCTTTATTTTGGAGCAAAATTGCAGAAATTCCGCTAATTGTGTGGCAAAAAGGCAGAAATTCCCTATATGTTAGGGCAAAAATACAGAAATTCTCCTTATTTTGGGGCAAAACAATGAAATTCCACTTATTTTAAGGAAAAATTCCAGAAATTTCCCTTATTTTGGGGCAAAATTGCAGAAATTTCACTTATTTTGGGGCAAAATTGCAGAAATTTCACTTATTTCAGGGAAAAAAGGCAGAAACTTTTTTTTATTTTTTGGCAAAATGCAGAAATTCCTAATATTTTGTGGCAAAAATGCAGAAATTCCCTTTATTTTGAGGTAAAAAGGCTGAAATTCCCCTTATTCGGGGGCAAAAAGGCAGAAATTTCTCTTATTTTGGGGCAAAATTGCAGAAATTTCACTTATTTCAGGGTAATAAGTCAGAAATTTTCCTTATTTTGGGGCAAAAAGACAGAAATTCTCCTTATTTTGGAGCAAGACTCAGAAATTCCACTTATTTTGGGGCAAAATTCCAGAAATTTCTTTTATTTT
The DNA here is from genome assembly GCF_963924665.1 of Micromys minutus. Taxonomy (NCBI): domain Eukaryota; kingdom Metazoa; phylum Chordata; class Mammalia; order Rodentia; family Muridae; genus Micromys; species Micromys minutus. The sequence continues at coordinate 5,315,083 of NW_027667467.1, read as the reverse complement.
GTGGCAAAATTGCAGAAATTTCACTTATTTTTTGGCAAAATTGCAGAAATTTCACTTATTTCATGGAAAAAAGCAGAAATTTTCTTATTTTGGGGCAAAAAGGCAGAAATTTCCTATATTTTGGGGCAAAAATGCAGAAATTCCCCTTATTTTGAGGTAAAAAGGCTTAAATTCCCCATATTTGGGGGCATAAAGGCAGAAATTTTCCTTATTTTGGGGCAAAATTGCAGAAATTTCACTTATTTCAGAAAAAAATGCAGAAATTTTTTTATTTTGGGGCAAAAAGGCACAAATTTCTTTTATTTTGGTACAAAATTGCAGAAATTTTTCTTATTTTGGGGCAAAAAGGCAGAAATTTCCCATATTTTGGGGCAAAAATGCAGAAATTCCCCTTATTTTGAGGTAAAAAGGCTGAAATTCCTTTTATTTGGGGGCAAAAAGGAAGAAATTTCCCATATTTTGGGACAAAAATGCAAAAATTTCCATTATTTTGGGCAAAAAGGCAGAAATTTCCTATATTTTGGGGCAAAAATGCAGAAATTTCCATTATTTTGAGGTAAAAAGGCTGAAATTCCCCTTATTTGGGGGCAAAATAAGAAATTCCCTTTATTTTGGGGCGAAAAGCAGACATTTCCCATATTTTGGGGAAAAATTTTAGAAATTTAACGTATTTCAGGGCAAAAAGTCAGAAATTTTCCTTATTTTGTGGCAAAAATGCAGAAATTCCTAATATTTTGTGGTAAAAAGGCTGAAATTCCCCTTATTTGGGGGCAAAAAGGCAGAAATTTCCCTTATTTTGAGGCAAAATTGAAGAAATTTCACTTATTTCAGGGTAATAAGTCAGAAATTTTTCTTATTTTGAAGCAAAAAGACAGAAATTCCCTTAGTTTTGTGGGAAAAAGACAGAAATTTTACTTATATAAAGGCAAAAAAGCAGAAATTCCCCTTATTTTGGAGCAAAATTGCAGAAATTTCTCTTTTTTGTGGCAAAAAGGTATGCATTCTTCTTATTTTGGACACAAAGGCAGAAATTTCCTGTATTTTGGAGCAAAATTGCAGAAATTCCCCTAATTGTGGGGCAAAAAGGCTGAAATTCCCTATATGTTGGGGCAAAAAGACAGAAATTTTTTTTATTTTGGGGCAAAACTCAGAAATTCCACTTATTTTGGGGCAAAATTGCAGAAATTTCCCTTATTTTGGGGGCAGAATTGCAAAAATTTTACTTATTTTGGGGCAAAATTGCAGAAATTTCACTTATTTCAGGGAAAAAAAGCAGAAATTTTCTTATTTTGGGGCAAAAGAGAAGAAATTTCTCATATTTTGTGGCAAAAATGCAGAAATTCCCCTTATTTTGAGGTAAAAAAGCTGAAATTCCCCTTATTTGGGTGCAAAAAGGCAGAATTTTCTTTTATTTTGGGAAAAAATTACAGAATTTCACTTATTTCAGGGTTATAAGTCAGAAATTTTCCTTATTTTGGGGCCAAAAACAGAAAATCCCTTTGTTTTGTGGGAAAAAGACAGAAATTTTACTTATTTAGAGGCAACAAAGCAGAAATTCTCCTTATTTTGAAGCAAAAATGAAGAAATTCTCCTTTTTGATGGAAAAAAAGGAATGCATTCTTCTTATTTTCAGGCAAAAAGGCAGAAATTCCCCGTATTTTGGAGCAAAATTGCAGAAATTCCCCTATTTGTGAGGCAAAAAGGCAGAAATTCCCTATATGTTGGGGCAAAAAGACAGAATTTCTTTTTATTTTGGGGCAAAACTCAGAAATTCCACTTATTTTGGGGCAAAATTACAGAAATTCACCTTATTTTGGGGCAAAACTCAGAAATTCCACTTATTTTGGGGCAAAATTTCAGAAATTTCCCTTATTTTGGGGCAAAATTGCAGAATGTTCACTTATTTTGGGGCAAAATTGCATAAATTTCACTTATTTCAGAAAAAAAAGCAGAATTTATCTTATTTCTTGGTAAAATGGCAGAAATTTCTCATATTTTGTGGCAAAAAAGCAGAAATTCCCCTTATTTTGAAGCAAAAATGAAGAAATTTCCCTTTTTTATTCCAAAAAGGAGTGCATTCTTCTTATTTTCGGGCAAAAAGGCAGAAATTCACCGTATTTTATAGCAAAATTGCAGAAATTCCCCGAATTGTGGGGCAAAAATGCAGAAATTCCCTAAATGTTGGGTCAAAAAGACAGAAATTCTCCTTATTTTGGGGCAAAACTCAGAAATTCCACTTATTTTGGGGCAAAATTCCAGAAATTTCCTTTCTTTTGGGGCAAAAAGGCAGAAATTCCTAATATTTTGTAGCAAAAAATGCCGAAATTCCCCTTATTTTTAGGTAAAAATGCTGAAATTCCCTTTATTTGGGAGCAAAAAGTCAGAAATTTCCATTATTTTGGGGCAAAATTGCATAAATTTCACTTACTTCAAAGTAATATGTCAGAAATTTTATTTATTTTGGGGCAAAAAAGACAGAAATTCTTTTTGTTTTGGGAGAGAAATACAGAAATTCCAATTATTTAGTGGCAAAAAGCAGAAATTCCCCTTATTTTGGAGCAAAAATTAAGAAATTTCCCTTTTTATGGCAAAAAGGTATGCATTTTTCTTATTTTCGGGCCAAAAGGCAGAAATTCCTCGTATTTTAGAGCAAAATTGCAGAAATTCCCCTAATTGTGGGGCAAAAAGTCAGAAATTCCCTATATGTTGGGGCAAAAAGGCAGAAATTCTCCTTACTTTGGGGCAAAACTCAGAAATTCCACTTATTTTGGGGGCAAAATTCCAGAAATTTCCCTTTATTTTGGAGCAAAAAGGCAGAAATTCCTAATATTTTGTGGCAAAACTGCAGAAATTCCCCTTATTTTGAGGTAAAAAGGCTGAAATTCCCCTTATTTGGGGGCAAAAAAGCAGAAATTTTCTCTTATTTTGGGGCAAAATTGCAGAAATTTCACTTATTTCAGGGTAATAATCAGAAATATTCTTTATTATGGGGCAAAATGGACAGAAATTCCCTTTGTTTTGGGGGAAAAAGACAGAAATTCTGCTTATTTAGAAGCAAAAAAGCAGAAATTCCCCTTATTTTGGAACAAAAATGAAGAAATTTCCCTTTTTTATTCCAAAACGGAGTGCATTCTTTTTATTTTCGGGCAAAAAGGCAGAAATTCACCGTATTACATAGCAAAATTGCAGAAATTCCCCGAATTGTGGGCCAAAAATGCAGAAATTCCCTATAAGTTGGGTCAAAAAGACAGAAATTCTCCTTATTTTGGGGCAAAACTCAGAAATTCCACTTATTTTGGGACAAAATTCCGGAAATTTCCATTCTTTTGGGGCAAAAAGGCAGAAATTCCTAATATTTTGTAGCAAAAATGCCAAAATTCCCCTTATTTTGAGGTAAAAATGCTGAAATTCCCTTTATTTGGGGGCAAAAAGTCAGAAATTTCCATTATTTTGGGGCAAAATTGCATAAATTTCACTTACTTCAAAGTAATATGTCAGAAATTTTATTTATTTTGGGGCAAAAAAGACAGAAATTCTTGTTGTATTGGGAGAGAAATACAGAAATTCCAATTATTTAGTGGCAAAAAGCAGAAATTCCCCTTATTCTGGAGCAAAAATTAAGAAATTTCCCTTTTTATGGCAAAAAGGTAAGCATTTTTCTTATTTTCGGGCAAAAAGGCAGAAATTCCTCGTATTTTAGAGCAAAGTTGCAGAAATTCCCCTAATTGTGGGGCAAAAAGTCAGAAATTTCCTATATGTTGGGGCAAAAAGGCAGAAATTCTCCTTACTTTGGGGCAAAACTCAGAAATTCCACTTATTTTGGGGGCAAAATTCCAGAAATTTCCCTTTATTTTGGAGCAAAAAGGCAGAAATTCCTAATATTTTGTGGCAAAAATGCAGAAATTCCCCTTATTTTGAGGTAAAAAGGCTGAAATTCCCCTAATTTGGGGGCAAAAAAGCAGAAATTTTCTCTTATTTTGGGGCAAAATTGCAGAAATTTCACTTATTTCAGGGTAATAATCAGAAATATTCTTTATTATGGGGCAAAATGGACAGAAATTCCCTTTGTTTTGGGGGAAAAAGAGAGAAATTCTGCTTATTTAGAAGCAAAAAAGCAGAAATTCTCCTTATTTTGAAACAAAAATGAAGAAATTTACCTTTTTTATGGCAAAAAGTTATGCATTCTTCTTATTTTCCAGCCAAAAGGCAGAAATTTTCCGTATTTTGGAGCAAAATTGCAGTAATTCCCCTAATTGTGGGGCAAAAAGGCAGAAATTCCCTATATGTTGCGGCAAAAAGACAGAAATTCTCCTTATTTTGGGGCAAAACTCAGAAATTCCACTTATTTTGGGGCAAAATTCCAGAAATTTCTTTTATTTTGTGGCAACATTGCAGAAATTTCACTTATTTTGGGGCAAAATTGCAGAAATTTCACTTATTTCAGAAAAAAAAAGCAGAAATTTTCTTATTTTGGGGCAAAAAGGCAGAAATTTCTTTTATCTTGGTACAAAATTGCAGAAATTTTTCTTATTTTGGGTCAAAAAGGCAGAAATTTCTCATATTTTGGGGAAAAAATGCAGAAATTCCCATTATCTTGAGGTAAAAAGGCTGAAATTCCCCTTATTTGGGGGCAAAAAGGCAGAAATTTCCCTTATTTTGGGGCAAAATTTCAGAAATTTCACTTATTTCAGGGTAATAAGTCAGAAATTTTCCTTATTTTGGGGCAAAAAAGACAGAAATTCCCTTTGTTTTTAGGGGAAAAAGACAGAAATTCCACATTTTTGGAGGCAAAAAAGCAGAAATTCCTTTTATTTTGGAGCAAAAATGAATTTTTCTTTTTTGTGTCAAAAGGTATACATTCTCCTTATTTTCAGGCTAAAAAGCAGAAATTCCCTTTATTTTTGAGCAAAATTGCAGAATTTCCCTTAATTGTGGGGCAAAAAGGCAGAAATTGCCTATATGTTGGGGCAAAAAGACAGAAATTCTCCTTATTTGGGGGCAAAACTCAGAAATTGCACTTATTTTGGGGCAAAATTCCAGAAATTTCCCTAATTTTGGGGCAAAATTGCAGAAATTTCAGTTATTTTGGGGCAAAATTGCAGAAATTTCACTTATTTCAGAGAAAAAAAACAGAAATTTTCCTTATTTTGTGCAAAATACAGAAATTCCTAATATTTTGTGGCAAAAATGCAGAAATTCCCCTTATTTTGAGGTAAAAAGGCTGAAATTTCCCTTATTTGGGGGCAAAAAGGCAGAAATTTCTCTTATTTTGGGGCAAAATTGCAGAAATTTCACTTATTTAGGGTAATAAGTCAGAAATTTTCCTTATTTTGGAGCAAAAATGACAGAAATTCTCTTTGTTTTGCGGGAAAAAGACAGAAATTCCACTTATTTAGAGGCAAAAAAGCAGAAATTCCCCTTATTTTGGAGCAAAATTGCAGAAATTTCCCTTTTTTATGGCAAAAAGGTATGCATTCTTTTTATTTTTGGGCAAAAAGGCAGAAATTCCCTGTATTTTGGAGCAAAATTTCAGAAATTCCCATAATTGTGGGGCAAAAAGGCAGAAATTCCCTATATTTTGAGGCAAAAATCAGAAATTCTCTTTATTTTGGGGCAAAACTCAGAAATTCCACTTATTTTGGAGCACAATTCCAGAAATTTCTTTTATTTTGTCGCAAAATTTCAGAAATTTCACTTATTTTGGGGCAAAATTGCAGAAATTTCACTTATTTCATGGAAAAAAGAAGAAATTTTCTTTTTTTTTTGAGGCAAAAAGTCAGAAATTTCCCATATTTTGGTGCAAAAATGCAGAAATTCCCCTTATTTTGAGGTAAAAAGGCTGAAATTCCCCGTATTTGGGGGCAAAAAGGTAGAAATTTCCCTTATTTTGGGGCAAAATTGCAGAAATTTCACTTATTTCAGAAAAAAAGCAGAAATTTTCTTATTTTGGGGCAAACAGGCAGAAATTTTTTTATTTTGGTACAAAATTGCAGAAATTTTTCTTATTTTGGGGCCAAAAGGCAGAAATTTCCCATATTTTGGGGCAAAAATGCAGAAATTCCCCTTATTTTGAGGGAAATAGGCTAAAATTTCCCTTACTTGGAGGCAAAAAGGCAGAAATTTCTCTTATTTTGGGGAAAAATTGCAGAAACATCACTTATTTCAGGGTAATAATTCAGAAATTTTCCTTATTTTGGGGCAAAAAAGACAGAAATTCCCTTTGTTTTGGGGAAAAAAGACATAAATTCCACTTATTTAGAGGCAAAAAAGCAGAAATTGCCCTTATTTTGGAGCAAAATTTCAGAAATTTCCCTTTTTTATGGCAAAAAGGTATGCATTCTTTTTATTTTCGGGCAAAAAGGCAGAAATTCCTCGTATTTTGGAGCAAAATTTCAGAAATTCCCCTAATTGTGGGGCAAAAAGGCAGAAATTCCCTATATGTTGGGGCAAAAAGACAGAAATTCTCATTATTTTGGGGCAAAACTCAGAAATTCCACTTATTTTGGAGCAAAATTTCAGAAATTTCCCTTATTTTGGGGCAAAATTGCAGAATGTTCACTTATTTTGGGGCAAAATTGCATAAATTTCACTTATTTCAGAAAAAAAAAGCAGAATTTATCTTATTTCGGGGCAAAATGGCAGAAATTTCTCATATTTTGTGGTAAAAAAGCAGAAATTCCCCTTATTTTGAAGCAAAAATGAAGAAATTTCCCATTTTTATTCCAAAAAGGAGTGCATTCTTCTTATTTTCGGGCAAAAAGGCAGAAATTCACCGTATTTTATAGCAAAATTGCAGAAATTTCTCTTTTTTGTGGCAAAAAGGTATGCATTCTTCTTATTTTGGACACAAAGGCAGAAATTTCCTGTATTTTGGAGCAAAATTGCAGAAATTCCCCTAATTGTGGGGCAAAAAGGCTGAAATTCCCTATATGTTGGGGCAAAAAGACAGAATTTTTTTTATTTGGGGCAAAACTCAGAAATTCCACTTATTTTGGGGCAAAATTGCAGAAATTTCCCTTATTTTGGGGGCAGAATTGCAAAAATTTTACTTATTTTGGGGCAAAATTGCAGAAATTTCACTTATTTCAGGGAAAAAAAGCAGAAATTTTCTTATTTTGGGGCAAAAGAGAAGAAATTTCTCATATTTTGTGGCAAAAATGCAGAAATTCCCCTTATTTTGAGGTAAAAAAGCTGAAATTCCCCTTATTTGGGTGCAAAAAGGCAGAATTTTCTTTTATTTTGGGAAAAAATTGCAGAAATTTCACTTATTTCAGGGTAATAAGTCAGAAATTTTCCTTATTTTGGGGCCAAAATACAGAAAATCCCTTTGTTTTGGGGGGAAAAGACAGAAATTCCACTTATTTAGAGGCAAAAAGCAGAAATTCTTCTTATTTTGGAACAAAAATGAAGAAATTTCACTTTTTTATGGCAAAAAGGTATGCATTCTTCTTATTTACGGACAAAAAGGAAGAAATTTCCTGTATTTTGCAGCAAAATTGCAGAAATTCCTCTAATTGTGGCTAGAAAACGCAGAAATTCCCTATATGTTGGGGCAAAAAGACAGAAATTCTCCTTATTTTGGGGCAAAACTAAGAAATTTCACTTATTTTGGTGCAAAATTGCAGAAATTTCACTTATTTCAGAAAAAAAGCAGAAATTTTCTTATTTTGGATCAAAAAGGCAGAAATTGCTTTTATTTTGGTATAAAATTGAAGAAATTTTTCTTATTTTGGGGCAAAAGGCAGAAATTCTTAATATTTTGTGGCAAAAATGCAGAAATTTCCCTTATTTTGAGGTAAAAAGGCTGAAATTCCCCTTATTTGGGGGCAAAAAGGCAGAAATTTCTTTTATTTTGGTACAAAATTGCAAAAATTTTTCTTATTTTGGGCAAAATCAGAAATTTCCCATATTTTGGGGCAAAAATGCAGAAATTCCCCTTATTTTGAGGTAAAAAGGCTGAAATTCCCCTTATTTGGGGGCAAAAGTAAGAAATTCCTCTTATTTTTGGGCAAAAAGCAGACATTTCACTTATTTTGGGGAAAATTTTAGAAATTTAACTTATTTCAGGGCAAAAAGTCAGAAATTTTCCTCATTTTGGGGCAGAAAGGCAGAAATTCCTAATATTTTGTGGCAAAAATGCAGAAATTCCCCTTATTTGAGGTAAAAAGGCTGAAATTCCCCTTATTTGGGGGCAATAAGGCAGAAATTTCCCTTATTTTGAAGCAAAATTGCAGAAATTTAACTTCTTTCAGGGTAATAAGTCAAAAATTTTTCTTTTTTTGCGGCAAAAAAGACAGAAATTCCCTTTGTTTTGTGGGAAAAAGACAGAAATTTTACTTATATAGAGGCAAAAAAGCAGAAATTCTCCTTATTTTGAAGCAAAAATGAAGAAATTCTCCTTTTTTATGGAAAAAAAGGAATGCATTCTTCTTATTTTCAGGCAAAAAGGCAGAAATTCCCCGTATTTTGGAGCAAAATTGCAGAAATTCCCCTATTTGTGAGGCAAAAATGCAGAAATTCCCTATATGTTGGGGCAAAAAGACAGAATTTCTTTTTATTTTGGGGCAAAACTCAGAAATTCCACTTATTTGTGGGCAAAATTCCAGAAATTTCCCTTATTTTGGGGCAAAATTGCAGAAATTTCTCTTATTTTGGGGCAAAATTGCAGAAATTTCACTTATTTTAGGGTAATAAGTAAGAAATTTTCCTTATTTTGGGACATAAAAGACAGAAATTCCCTTTGTTTTGGGGGAAAAAGACAGAAATTTTACTTATTTAGATGCAAAAAAGCAGAAATTCCCCTTATTTTGGAGTGAAAATGAAGAAATTTCCCTTTTTTATGGCAAAAAGAAATGCATTCTTCTTATTTTCAGGCAAAAAGGTTGGAATTCCTCGTATTTTGGAGCAAAATTGCAGAAATTCCCCTATTTGTGGGGAAAAAAGGCAGAAATTTCCTATATATTGGGGCAAAATTACAGAAATTCACCTTATTTTGGGGCAAAACTCAGAAATTCCACTTATTTTGGGGCAAAATTTCAGAAATTTCCCTTATTTTGGGGCAAAATTGCAGAATGTTCACTTATTTTGGGGCAAAATTGCATAAATTTCACTTATTTCAGAAAAAAAAGCAGAATTTATCTTATTTCGGGGCAAAATGGCAGAAATTTCTCATATTTTGTGGCAAAAAAGCAGAAATTCCCCTTATTTTGAAGCAAAAATGAAGAAATTTCCCTTTTTTATTCCAAAAAGGAGTGCATTCTTCTTATTTTCGGGCAAAAAGGCAGAAATTCACCGTATTTTATAGCAAAATTGCAGAAATTCCCCGAATTGTGGGGCAAAAATGCAGAAGTTCCCTATATGTTGCGTCAAAAAGACAGAAATTCTCCTTATTTTGGGGCAAAACTCAGAAATTCCACTTATTTTGGGGCAAAATTCCAGAAATTTCCTTTCTTTTGGGGCAAAAAGGCAGAAATTCCTAATATTTTGTAGCAAAAATGCCAAAATTCCCCTTATTTTGAGGTAAAAATGCTGAAATTTCCTTTATTTGGGGGCAAAAAGTCAGAAATTTCCATTATTTTGGGGCAAAATTGCATAAATTTCACTTACTTCAAAGTAATATGTCAGAAATTTTATTTTTTTGGGGCAAAAAAGACAGAAATTCTTGTATTGGGAGAGAAATACAGAAATTCCAATTATTTAGTGGCAAAAAACAGAAATTCCCCTTATTTTGGAGCAAAAATTAAGAAATTTCCCTTTTTATGGCAAAAAGGTATGCATTTTTCTTATTTTCGGGCAAAAAGGCAGAAATTCCTCGTATTTTAGAGCAAAATTGCAGAAATTCCCCTAATTGTGGGGCAAAAAGTCAGAAATTCCCTATATGTTGGGGCAAAAAGGCAGAAATTCTCCTTACTTTGGGGCAAAACTCAGAAATTCCACTTATTTTGGGGGCAAAATTCCAGAAATTTCCCTTTATTTTGGAGCAAAAAGGCAGAAATTCCTAATATTTTGTGGCAAAAATGCAGAAATTCCCCTTATTTTGAGGTAAAAAGGCTGAAATTCCCCTTATTTGGGGGCAAAAAGCAGAAATTTTCTCTTATTTTGGGGCAAAATTGCAGAAATTTCACTTATTTCAGGGTAATAATCAGAAATATTCTTTATTATGGGGCAAAATGGACAGAAATTCCCTTTGTTTTGGGGGAAAAAGACAGAAATTCTGCTTATTTAGAAGCAAAAAAGCAGAAATTCCCCTTATTTTGGAACAAAAATGAAGAAATTTACCTTTTTTATGGCAAAAAGTTATGCATTCTTCTTATTTTCCAGCCAAAAGGCAGAAATTTTCCGTATTTTGGAGCAAAATTGCAGTAATTCCCCTAATTGTGGGGCAAAAAGGCAGAAATTCCCTATATGTTGCGGCAAAAAGACAGAAATTCTCCTTATTTTGGGGCAAAACTCAGAAATTCCACTTATTTTGGGGCAAAATTCCAGAAATTTCTTTTATTTTGTGGCAAAATTGCAGAAATTTCACTTATTTTGGGGCAAAATTGCAGAAATTTCACTTATTTCAGAAAAAAAAGCAGAAATTTTCTTATTTTGGGGCAAAAAGGCAGAAATTTCTTTTATCTTGGTACAAAATTGCAGAAATTTTTCTTATTTTGGGTCAAAAAGGCAGAAATTTCTCATATTTTGGGGAAAAAATGCAGAAATTCCCATTATCTTGAGGTAAAAAGGCTGAAATTCCCCTTATTTGGGGGCAAAAAGGCAGAAATTTCCCTTATTTTGGGGCAAAATTTCAGAAATTTCACTTATTTCAGGGTAATAAGTCAGAAATTTTCCTTATTTTGGGGCAAAAAGACAGAAATTCCCTTTGTTTTTAGGGGAAAAAGACAGAAATTCCACATTTTTGGAGGCAAAAAAGCAGAAATTCCTTTTATTTTGGAGCAAAAATGAATTTTTCTTTTTTGTGGCAAAAGGTATACATTCTCCTTATTTTCAGGCTAAAAAGAAGAAATTCCCTTTATTTTTGAGCAAAATTGCAGAAATTCCCTTAATTGTGGGGCAAAAAGGCAGAAATTGCCTATATGTTGGGGCCCAAAGACAGAAATTCTTCTTATTTTGGGGCAAAACTCAGAAATTGCACTTATTTTGGGGCAAAATTCCAGAAATTTCCCTAATTTTGGGGCAAAATTGCAGAAATTTCAGTTATTTTGGGGCAAAATTGCAGAAATTTCACTTATTTCAGAGAAAAAAAACAGAAATTTTCCTTATTTTGTGCAAAATACAGAAATTCCTAATATTTTGTGGCAAAAATGCAGAAATTCCCCTTATTTTGAGGTAAAAAGGCTGAAATTTCCCTTATTTGGGGGCAAAAAGGCAGAAATTTCTCTTATTTTGGGGAAAATTGCAGAAATTTCACTTATTTCAGGGTAATAAGTCAGAAATTTTCCTTATTTTGGAGCAAAAATGACAGAAATTCTCTTTGTTTTGCGGGAAAAAGACAGAAATTCCACTTATTTAGAGGCAAAAAAGCAGAAATTCCCCTTATTTTGGAGCAAAATTGCAGAAATTTCCCTTTTTTATGGCAAAAAGGTATGCATTCTTTTTATTTTTGGGCAAAAAGGCAGAAATTCCCTGTATTTTGGAGCAAAATTTCAGAAATTCCCATAATTGTGGGGCAAAAAGTCAGAAATTCCCTATATTTTGAGGCAAAAATCAGAAATTCTCTTTATTTTGGGGCAAAACTCAGAAATTCCACTTATTTTGGAGCACAATTCTAGAAATTTCTTTTATTTTGTCGCAAAATTTCAGAAATTTCACTTATTTTGGGGCAAAATTGCAGAAATTTCACTTATTTCATGGAAAAAAGAAGAAATTTTCTTTTTTTTTTTGAGGCAAAAAGTCAGAAATTTCCCATATTTTGGTGCAAAAATGCAGAAATTCCCCTTATTTTGACGTAAAAAGGCTGAAATTCCCCGTATTTGGGGGCAAAAAGGTAGAAATTTCCCTTATTTTGGGGCAAAATTGCAGAAATTTCACTTATTTCAGAAAAAAAGCAGAAATTTTCTTATTTTGGGGCAAAAAGGCAGAAATTTTTTTATTTTGGTACAAAATTGCAGAAATTTTTCTTATTTTGGGGCCAAAAGGCAGGAATTTCCCATATTTTGGGGCAAAAATGCAGAAATTCCTTTTATTTTGAGGGAAATAGGCTAAAATTTCCCTTACTTGGAGGCAAAAAGGCAGAAATTTCTCTTATTTTGGGGCAAAATTGCAGAAACATCACTTATTTCAGGGTAATAATTCAGAAATTTTCCTTATTTTGGGGCAAAAAAGACAGAAATTCCCTTTGTTTTGGGGAAAAAAGACATAAATTCCACTTATTTAGAGGCAAAAAAGCAGAAATTGCCCTTATTTTGGAGCAAAATTTCAGAAATTTCCCTTTTTTATGGCAAAAAGGTATGCATTCTTTTTATTTTCGGGCAAAAAGGCAGAAATTCCTCGTATTTTGGAGCAAAATTTCAGAAATTCCCCTAATTGTGGGGCAAAAAGGCAGAAATTCCCTATATGTTGTGGCAAAAAGACAGAAATTCTCATTATTTTGGGGCAAAACTCAGAAATTCCACTTATTTTGGGGCAAAATTTCAGAAATTTCCCTTATTTTGGGGCAAAATTGCAGAATGTTCACTTATTTTGGGGCAAAATTGCATAAATTTCACTTATTTCAGAAAAAAAAGCAGAATTTATCTTATTTCAGGGCAAAATGGCAGAAATTTCTCATATTTTGTGGTAAAAAAGCAGAAATTCCCCTTATTTTGAAGCAAAAATGAAGAAATTTCCCTTTTTTATTCCAAAAAGGAGTGCATTCTTCTTATTTTCGGGCAAAAAGGCAGAAATTCACCGTATTTTATAGCAAAATTGCAGAAATTTCTCTTTTTTGTGGCAAAAAGGTATGCATTCTTCTTATTTTGGACACAAAGGCAGAAATTTCCTGTATTTTGGAGCAAAATTGCAGAAATTCCCCTAATTGTGGGGCAAAAAGGCTGAAATTCCCTATATGTTGGGGCAAAAAGACAGAAATTCTTTTTATTTTGGGGCAAAACTCAGAAATTCCACTTATTTTGGGGCAAAATTGCAGAAATTTCCCTTATTTTGGGGGCAGAATTGCAAAAATTTTACTTATTTTGGGGCAAAATTGCAGAAATTTCACTTATTTCAGGAAAAAAAAGCAGAAATTTTCTTATTTTGGGGCAAAAGAGAAGAAATTTCTCATATTTTGTGGCAAAAATGCAGAAATTCCCCTTATTTTGAGGTAAAAAAGCTGAAATTCCCCTTATTTGGGTGCAAAAAGGCAGAATTTTCTTTTATTTTGGGAAAAATTGCAGAAATTTCACTTATTTCAGGGTAATAAGTCAGAAATTTTTCTTATTTTGGGGCCAAAAAACAGAAAATCCCTTTGTTTTGGGGGGAAAAGACAGAAATTCCACTTATTTAGAGGCAAAATGCAGAAATTCTTCTTATTTTGGAACAAAAATGAAGAAATTTCACTTTTTTATGGCAAAAAGGTATGCATTCTTCTTATTTACGGACAAAAAGGAAGAAATTTCCTGTATTTTGCAGCAAAATTGCAGAAATTCCTCTAATTGTGGCTAGAAAACGCAGAAATTCCCTATATGTTTGGGCAAAAAGACAGAAATTCTCCTTATTTTGGGGCAAAACTAAGAAATTTCACTTATTTTGGGGCAAAATTGCAGAAATTTCACTTATTTCAGAAAAAAAGCAGAAATTTTCTTATTTTGGATCAAAAAGGCAGAAATTGCTTTTATTTTGGTACAAAATTGAAGAAATTTTTCTTATTTTGGGGCAAAAGGCAGAAATTCTTAATATTTTGTGGCAAAAATGCAGAAATTCCCCTTATTTTGAGGTAAAAAGGCTGAAATTCCCCTTATTTGGGGGCAAAAAGGCAGAAATTTCTTTTATTTTGGTACAAAATTGCAAAAATTTTTCTTATTTTGGGCAAAATCAGAAATTTCCCATATTTTGGGGCAAAAATGCAGAAATTCCCCTTATTTTGAGGTAAAAAGGCTGAAATTCCCCTTATTTGGGGGCAAAAAGTAAGAAATTCCTCTTATTTTTGGGCAAAAAGCAGACATTTCACTTATTTTGGGGAAAATTTTAGAAATTTAACTTATTTCAGGGCAAAAAGTCAGAAATTCTCCTCATTTTGGGGCAGAAAGGCAGAAATTCCTAATATTTTGTGGCAAAAATGCAGAAATTCCCCTTATTTTGAGGTAAAAAGGCTGAAATTCCCCTTATTTGGGGGCAATAAGGCAGAAATTTCCCTTATTTTGAAGCAAAATTGCAGAAATTTAACTTATTTCAGGGTAATAAGTCAAAAATTTTTCTTTTTTTGCGGCAAAAAAGACAGAAATTCCCTTTGTTTTGTGGGAAAAAGACAGAAATTTTACTTATTTAGAGGCAAAAAAGCAGAAATTCTCCTTATTTTGAAGCAAAAATGAAGAAATTCTCATTTTTTATAGAAAAAAAGAAATGCATTCTTCTTATTTTCAGGCAAAAAGGCAGAAATTCCCCGTATTTTGGAGCAAAATTGCAGAAATTCCCCTATTTGTGAGGCAAAAAGGCAGAAATTCCCTATATGTTGGGGCAAAAAGACAGAATTTCTTTTTATTTTGGGGCAAAACTCAGAAATTCCACTTATTTGGGGGCAAAATTCCAGAAATTTCCCTTATTTTGGGGCAAAATTGCAGAAATTTCCCTTATTTTGGGGCAAAATTGCAGAAATTTCACTTATTTTAGGGTAATAAGTAAGAAATTTTCCTTATTTTGGGGCATAAAAGACAGAAATTCCCTTTGTTTTGGGGGGAAAGACAGAAATTTTACTTATTTAGATGCAAAAAAGCAGAAATTCCCCTTATTTTGGAGTAAAAATGAAGAAATTTCCCTTTTTTATGGCAAAAAGAAATGCATTCTTCTTATTTTCAGGCAAAAAGGTTGAAATTCCTCGTATTTTGGAGCAAAATTGCAGAAATTCCCCTATTTGTGGGGAAAAAAGGCAGAAATTTCCTATATATTGGGGCAAAATTACAGAAATTCACCTTATTTTGGGGCAAAACTCAGAAATTCCACTTATTTTGGGGCAAAATTTCAGAAATTTCCTTTATTTTGGGGCAAAATTGCAGAATGTTCACTTATTTTTGGGCAAAATTGCATAAATTTCACTTATTTCAGAAAAAAGAGCAGAATTTATCTTATTTCAGGGCAAAATGGCAGAAATTTCTCATATTTTGTGGCAAAAAAGCAGAAATTCCCCGAATTGTGGGGCAAAAATGCAGAAATTCCCTATGTGTTGGGTCAAAAAGACAGAAATTCTCCTTATTTTGGGGCAAAACTCAGAAATTCCACTTATTTTGGGGCAAAATTCCAGAAATTTCCTTTCTTTTGGGGCAAAAAGGCAGAAATTCCTAATATTTTGTAGCAAAAATGCCAAAATTCCCCTTATTTTGAGGTAAAAATGCTGAAATTCCCTTTATTTGGGGGCAAAAAGTCAGAAATTTCCATTATTTTGGGGCAAAATTGCATAAATTTCACTTACTTCAAAGTAATATGTCAGAAATTTTATTTATTTTGGGGCAAAAAAACAGAAATTCTTTTTGTTTTGGGAGAGAAATACAGAAATTCCAATTATTTAGTGGCAAAAAGCAGAAATTCCCCTTATTTTGGAGCAAAAATTAAGAAATTTCCCTTTTTATGGCAAAAAGGTATGCATTTTTCTTATATTCGGGCAAAAAGGCAGAAATTCCTCGTATTTTAGAGCAAAATTGCAGAAATTCCCCTAATTGTGGGGCAAAAAGTCAGAAATTCCCTATATGTTGGGGCAAAAAGGCAGAAATTCTCCTTACTTTGGGGCAAAACTCAGAAATTCCACTTATTTTGGGGGCAAAATTCCAGAAATTTCCCTTTATTTTGGAGCAAAAAGGCAGAAATTCCTAATATTTTGTGGCAAAAATGCAGAAATTCCCCTTATTTTGAGGTAAAAAGGCTGAAATTCCCCTTATTTGGGGGCAAAAAAGCAGAAATTTTCTCTTATTTTGGGGCAAAATTGCAGAAATTTCACTTATTTCAGGGTAATAATCAGAAATATTCTTTATTATGGGGCAAAATGGACAGAAATTTCCTTTGTTTTGGGGGAAAAAGACAGAAATTCTGCTTATTTAGAAGCAAAAAAGCAGAAATTCCCCTTATTTTGGAACAAAAATGACGAAATTTACCTTTTTTATGGCAAAAAGTTATGCATTCTTCTTATTTTCCAGCCAAAAGGCAGAAATTTTCCGTATTTTGGAGCAAAATTGCAGTAATTCCCCTAATTGTGGGGCAAAAAGGCAGAAATTCCCTATATGTTGCGGCAAAAAGACAGAAATTCTCCTTATTTTGGGGCAAAACTCAGAAATTCCACTTATTTTGGGGCAAAATTCCAGAAATTTCTTTTATTTTGTGGCAAAATTGCAGAAATTTCACTTATTTTGGGGCAAAATTGCAGAAATTTCACTTATTTCAGAAAAAAAAAGCAGAAATTTTCTTATTTTGGGGCAAAAAGGCAGAAATTTCTTTTATCTTGGTACAAAATTGCAGAAATTTTTCTTATTTTGGGTCAAAAAGGCAGAAATTTCTCATATTTTGGGGAAAAAATGCAGAAATTCCCATTATCTTGAGGTAAAAATGCTGAAATTCCCCTTATTAGGGGGCAAAAAGGCAGAAATTTCCCTTATTTTGGGGCAAAATTTCAGAAATTTCACTTATTTCAGGGTAATAAGTCAGAAACTTTCCTTATTTTGGGGCAAAAAAGACAGAAATTCCCTTTGTTTTTAGGGGAAAAAGACAGAAATTCCACATTTTTGGAGGCAAAAAAGCAGAAATTCCTTTTATTTTGGAGCAAAAATGAATTTTTCTTTTTTGTGGCAAAAGGTATACATTCTCCTTATTTTCAGGCTAAAAAGCAGAAATTCCCTTTATTTTTGAGCAAAATTGCAGAAATTCCCTTAATTGTGGGGCAAAAAGGCAGAAATTCCCTATATTTTGAGGCAAAAATCAGAAATTCTCTTTATTTTGGGGCAAAACTCAGAAATTCCACTTATTTTGGAGCACAATTCCAGAAATTTCTTTTATTTTGTGGCAAAATTGCAGAAATTTCACTTATTTTGGGGCAAAATTGCAGAAATTTCACTTATTTCATGGAAAAAAGAAGAAATTTTCTTTTTTTTTTGAGGCAAAAATTCAGAAATTTCCCATATTTTGGTGCAAAAATGCAGAAATTCCCCTTATTTTGAGGTAAAAATGCTGAAATTCCCCGTATTTGGGGGCAAAAAGGTAGAAATTTCCCTTATTTTGGGGCAAAATTGCAGAAATTTCACTTATTTCAGAAAAAAAGCAGAAATTTTCTTATTTTGGGGCAAAAAGGCAGAAATTTTTTTATTTTGGTACAAAATTGCAGAAATTTTTCTTATTTTGGGGCCAAAAGGCAGAAATTTCCCATATTTTGGGGCAAAAATGCAGAAATTCCCCTTATTTTGAGGGAAATAGGCTAAAATTTCCCTTACTTGGAGGCAAAAAGGCAGAAATTTCTCTTATTTTGGGGAAAAATTGCAGAAACATCACTTATTTCAGGGTAATAATTCAGAAAATTTCCTTATTTTGGGGCAAAAAAGACAGAAATTCCCTTTGTTTTGGGGAAAAAAGACATAAATTCCACTTATTTAGAGGCAAAAAAGCAGAAATTGCCCTTATTTTGGAGCAAAATTTCAGAAATTTCCCCTTTTTATGGCAAAAAGGTATGCATTCTTTTTATTTTCGGGCAAAAAGGCAGAAATTCCTCGTATTTTGGAGCAAAATTTCAGAAATTCCCCTAATTGTGGGGCAAAAAGGCAGAAATTCCCTATATGTTGGGGCAAAAAGACAGAAATTCTCATTATTTTGGGGCAAAACTCAGAAATTCCACTTATTTTGGGGCAAAATTTCAGAAATTTCCCTTATTTTGGGGCAAAATTGCAGAATGTTCACTTATTTTGGGGCAAAATTGCATAAATTTCACTTATTTCAGAAAAAAAAAGCAGAATTTATCTTATTTCTTGGCAAAATGGCAGAAATTTCTCATATTTTGTGGTAAAAAAGCAGAAATTCCCCTTATTTTGAAGCAAAAATGAAGAAATTTCCCTTTTTTATTCCAAAAAGGAGTGCATTCTTCTTATTTTCGGGCAAAAAGGCAGAAATTCACCGTATTTTATAGCAAAATTGCAGAAATTTCTCTTTTTTTGTGGCAAAAAGGTATGCATTCTTTTTATTTTGGACACAAAGGCAGAAATTTCCTGTATTTTGGAGGAAAATTGCAGAAATTCCCCTAATTGTGGGGCAAAAAGGCTGAAATTCCCTATATGTTGGGGCAAAAATACAGAAATTCTTTCTATTTTGGGGCAAAACTCAGAAATTCCACTTATTTTGGGGCAAAATTGCAGAAATTTCCCTTATTTTGGGGGCAGAATTGCAAAAATTTTACTTATTTTGGGGCAAAATTGCAGAAATTTCACTTATTTCAGGGAAAAAAAGCAGAAATTTTCTTATTTTGGGGCAAAAGAGAAGAAATTTCTCATATTTTGTGGCAAAAATGAAGAAATTCCCCTTATTTTGAGGTAAAAAAGCTGAAATTCCCCTTATTTGGGTGCAAAAAGGCAGAATTTTCTTTTATTTTGGGAAAAAATTGCAGAAATTTCACTTATTTCAGGGTAATAAGTCAGAAATTTTCCTTATTTTGGGGCCAAAAAACATAAAATCCCTTTGTTTTGGGGGGAAAAGACAGAAATTCCACTTATTTAGAGGCAAAAAGCAGAAATTCTTCTTCTTTTGGAACAAAAATGAAGAAATTTCACTTTTTTATGGCAAAAAGGTATGCATTCTTCTTATTTACGTACAAAAAGGAAGAAATTTCCTCTATTTTTCAGCAAAATTGCAGAAATTCCTCTAATTGTGGCTAGAATACGCAGAAATTCCCTATATGTTGGGGCAAAAAGACAGAAATTCTCTTTATTTTGGGGCAAAACTAAGAAATTTCACTTATTTTGGGGCAAAATTGCAGAAATTTCACTTATTTCAGAAAAAAAGCAGAAATTTTCTTATTTTGGATCAAAAAGGCAGAAATTGCTTTTATTTTGGTACAAAATTGAAGAAATTTTTCTTATTTTGGGCAAAATCAGAAATTTCCCATATTTTGGGGCAAAAATGCAGAAATTCCCTTTATTTTGAGGTAAAAAGGCTGAAATTCCCCTTATTTGGGGGCAAAAAGTAAGAAATTCCTCTTATTTTTGGGCAAAAAGCAGACATTTCACTTATTTTGGGGAAAATTTTAGAAATTTAACTTATTTCAGGGCAAAAAGTCAGAAATTTTCCTCATTTTGGGGCAGAAAGGCAGAAATTCCTAATATTTTGTGGCAAAAATGCAGAAATTCCTTTTATTTTGAGGTAAAAAGGCTGAAATTCCCCTTATTTGGGGGCAATAAGGCAGAAATTTCCCTTATTTTGAAGCAAAATTGCAGAAATTTAACTTATTTCAGGGTAATAAGTCAAAAATTTTTCTTTTTTTGCGGCAAAAAAGACAGAAATTCCCTTTGTTTTGTGGGAAAAAGACAGAAATTTTACTTATTTAGAGGCAAAAAAGCAGAAATTCTCCTTATTTTGAAGCAAAATGAAGAAATTTTCCTTTTTTATGGAAAAAAAGGTATGCATTCTTCTTATTTTCAGGCAAAAAGGCAGAAATTCCCCGTATTTTGGAGCAAAATTGCAGAAATTCCCCTATTTGTGAGGCAAAAAGGCAGAAATTCCCTATATGTTGGGGCAAAAAGACAGAATTTCTTTTTATTTTGGGGCAAAACTCAGAAATTCCACTTATTTTGGGGCAAAATTCCAGAAATTCCACTTATTTTGGGGCAAAATTGCAGAAATTTCCCTTATTTTGGGGCAAAATTGCAGAAATTTCACTTATTTTAGGGTAATAAGTAAGAAATTTTCCTTATTTTGGGGCATAAAAGACAGAAATTCCCTTTGTTTTGGGGGGAAAAGACAGAAATTTTACTTATTTAGATGCAAAAAAGCAGAAATTCCCCTTATTTTGGAGTAAAAATGAAGAAATTTCCCTTTTTTATGGCAAAAAGAAATGCATTCTTCTTATTTTCAGGCAAAAAGGTTGAAATTCCTCGTATTTTGGAGCAAAATTGCAGAAATTCCCCTATTTGTGGGGAAAAAAGGCAGAAATTTCCTATATATTGGGGCAAAATTACAGAAATTCACCTTATTTTGGGGCAAAACTCAGAAATTCCACTTATTTTGGGGCAAAATTTCAGAAATTTCCCTTATTTTGGGGCAAAATTGCAGAATGTTCACTTATTTTGGGGCAAAATTGCATAAATTTCACTTATTTCAGAAAAAAAAGCAGAATTTATCTTATTTCGGGGCAAAATGGCAGAAATTTCTCATATTTTGTGGCAAAAAAGCAGAAATTCCCCTTATTTTGAAGCAAAAATGAAGAAATTTCCCTTTTTTATTCCAAAAAGGAGTGCATTCTTCTTATTTTCGGGCAAAAAGGCAGAAATTCACCGTATTTTATAGCAAAATTGCAGAAATTCCCCGAATTGTGGGGCAAAAATGCAGAAATTCCCTATATGTTAGGTCAAAAAGACAGAAATTTTCCTTATTTTGGGGCAAAACTCAGAAATTCCACTTATTTTGGGGCAAAATTCCAGAAATTTCCTTTCTTTTGGGGCAAAAAGGCAGAAATTCCTAATATTTTGTAGCAAAAATGCCGAAATTCCCCTTATTTTGAGGTAAAAATGCTGAAATTCCCTTTATTTGGGGGCAAAAAGTCAGAAATTTCCATTATTTTGGGGCAAAATTGCATAAATTTCACTTACTTCAAAGTAATATGTCAGAAATTTTATTTATTTTGGGGCAAAAAAGACAGAAATTCTTTTTGTTTTGGGAGAGAAATACAGAAATTCCAATTATTTAGTGGCAAAAAGCAGAAATTCCCCTTATTTTGGGGCAAAAATTAAGAAATTTCCCTTTTTATGGCAAAAAGGTATGCATTTTTCTTATTTTCGGGCAAATAGGCAGAAATTCCTCGTATTTTAGAGCAAAATTGCAGAAATTCCCCTAATTGTGGGGCAAAAAGTCAGAAATTCCCTATATGTTGGGGCAAAAAGGCAGAAATTCTCCTTACTTTGGGGCAAAACTCAGAAATTCCACTTATTTTGGGGGCAAAATTCCAGAAATTTCCCTTTATTTTGGTGCAAAAAGGCAGAAATTCCTAATATTTTGTGGCAAAAATGCAGAAATTCCCTTTATTTTGAGGTAAAAAGGCTGAAATTCCCCTTATTTGGGGGCAAAAAAGCAGAAATTTTCTCTTATTTTGGGGCAAAATTGCAGAAATTTCACTTATTTCAGGGTAATAATCAGAAATATTCTTTATTATGGGGCAAAATGGACAGAAATTCCCTATGTTTTAGGGGAAAAAGACAGAAATTCTGCTTATTTAGAAGCAAAAAAGCAGAAATTCCCCTTATTTTGGAACAAAAATTAAGAAATTTACCTTTTTTATGGCAAAAAGTTATGCATTCTTCTTATTTTCCAGCCAAAAGGCAGAAATTTTCCGTATTTTGGAGCAAAATTGCAGTAATTCCCCTAATTGTGGGGCAAAAAGGCAGAAATTCCCTATATGTTGCGGCAAAAAGACAGAAATTCTCCTTATTTTGGGGCAAAACTCAGAAATTCCACTTATTTTGGGGCAAAATTCCAGAAATTTCTTTTATTTTGTGGCAACATTGCAGAAATTTCACTTATTTTGGGGCAAAATTGCAGAAATTTCACTTATTTCAGAAAAAAAAAGCAGAAATTTTCTTATTTTGGGGCAAAAAGGCAGAAATTTCTTTTATCTTGGTACAAAATTGCAGAAATTTTTCTTATTTTGGGTCATAAAGGCAGAAATTTCTCATATTTTGGGGAAAAAATGCAGAAATTCCCATTATCTTGAGGTAAAAAGGCTGAAATTCCCCTTATTTGGGGGCAAAAAGGCAGAAATTTCCCTTATTTGGGGGCAAAATTTCAGAAATTTCACTTATTTCAGGGTAATAAGTCAGAAATTTTCCTTATTTTGGGGCAAAAAAGACAGAAATTCCCTTTGTTTTTAGGGGAAAAAGACAGAAATTCCACATTTTTGGAGGCAAAAAAGCAGAAATTCCTTTTATTTTGGAGCAAAAATGAATTTTTCTTTTTTGTGGCAAAAGGTATACATTCTCCTTATTTTCAGGCTAAAAAGCAGAAATTCCCTTTATTTTTGAGCAAAATTGCAGAAATTCCCTTAATTGTGGGGCAAAAAGGCAGAAATTGCCTATATGTTGGGGCAAAAAGACAGAAATTCTCCTTATTTTGGGGCAAAACTCAGAAATTGCACTTATTTTGGGGCAAAATTCCAGAAATTTCCCTAATTTTGGGGCAAAATTGCAGAAATTTCAGTTATTTTGGGGCAAAATTGCAGAAATTTCACTTATTTCAGAGAAAAAAAACAGAAATTTTCCTTATTTTGTGCAAAATACAGAAATTCCTAATATTTTGTGGCAAAAATGCAGAAATTCCCCTTATTTTGAGGTAAAAAGGCTGAAATTCCTTTTATTTGGGGGCAAAAAGGCAGAAATTCCTAATATTTTGTGGCAAAAATGCAGAAATTCCCCTTATTTTGAGGTAAAAAGGCTGAAATTCCCCTTATTTGGGGGCAAAAAAGCAGAAATTTTCTCTTATTTTGGGGCAAAATTGCAGAAATTTCACTTATTTCAGGGTAATAATCAGAAATATTCTTTATTATGGGGCAAAATGGACAGAAATTCCCTATGTTTTAGGGGAAAAAGACAGAAATTCTGCTTATTTAGAAGCAAAAAAGCAGAAATTCCCCTTATTTTGGAACAAAAATTAAGAAATTTACCTTTTTTATGGCAAAAAGTTATGCATTCTTGTTATTTTCCAGCCAAAAGGCAGAAATTTTCCGTATTTTGGAGCAAAATTGCAGTAATTCCCCTAATTGTGGGGCAAAAAGGCAGAAATTCCCTATATGTTGCGGCAAAAAGACAGAAATTCTCCTTATTTTGGGGCAAAACTCAGAAATTCCACTTATTTTGGGGCAAAATTCCAGAAATTTCTTTTATTTTGTGGCAACATTGCAGAAATTTCACTTATTTTGGGGCAAAATTTCAGAAATTTCACTTATTTTAGGGTAATAAGTCAGAAATTTTCCTTATTTTGGGGCAAAAAAGACAGAAATTCCCTTTGTTTTTAGGGGAAAAAGACAGAAATTCCACATAATTGGAGGCAAAAAAGCAGAAATTCCTTTTATTTTGGAGCAAAAATGAATTTTTCTTTTTTGTGGCAAAAGGTATATATTCTCCTTATTTTCAGGCTAAAAAGCAGAAATTCCCTTTATTTTTGAGCAAAATTGCAGAAATTCCCTTAATTGTGGGGCAAAAAGGCAGAAATGGCCTATATGTTGGGGCAAAAAGACAGAAATTCTCCTTATTTTGGGGCAAAACTCAGAAATTGCACTTATTTTGGGGTAAAATTCCAGAAATTTCCCTAATTTTGGGGCAAAATTGCAGAAATTTCAGTTATTTTGGGGCAAAATTGCAGAAATTTCACTTATTTCAGAGAAAAAAAACAGAAATTTTCCTTATTTTGTGCAAAATACAGAAATTCCTAATATTTTGTGGCAAAAATGCAGAAATTCCCCTTATTTTGAGGTAAAAAGGCTGAAATTCCTCTTATTTGGGGGCAAAAAGGCAGAAATTTCTCTTATTTTGGGGCAAAATTGCAGAAATTTCACTTATTTCAGGGTAATAAGTCAGAAATTTTCCTTATTTTGGAGCAAAAAAGACAGAAATTCTCTTTGTTTTGCGGGAAAAAGACAGAAATTCCATTTATTTAGAGGCAAATAGCAGAAATTCCCCTTATTTTGGAGCAAAATTGCAGAAATTTCCCTTTTTTATGGCAAAAAGGTATGCATTCTTTTTATTTTTGGGCAAAAAGGCAGAAATTCCCTGTATTTTGGAGCAAATTCAGAAATTCCCATAATTGTGGGGCAAAAAGGCAGAAATTCCCTATATTTTGAGGCAAAAATCAGAAATTCTCCTTATTTTGGGGCAAAACTCAGAAATTCCACTTATTTTGGAGCACAATTCCAGAAATTTTTTTTATTTTGTGGCAAAATTGCAGAAATTTCACTTATTTTGGGGCAAAATTGCAGAAATTTCACGTATTTCATGAAAAAAAAAAGAAATTTTTTTTTGAGGCAAAAAGTCGGAAATTTCCCATATTTTGTTGCAAAAATGCAGAAATTCCCCTTATTTTGAGGTAAAAAGGCTGAAATTCCTTGTATTTGGGGGCAAAAAGGCAAAAATTTCCCTTATTTTGGGGCAAAATTGCAGAAATTTCACTTATTTCAGAAAAAAAGCAGAAATTTTCTTATTTTGGGGCAAAAAGGCAGAAATTTTTTTATTTTGGTACAAAATTGCAGAAATTTTTCTTATTTTGGGGCCAAAAGGCAGGAATTTCCCATATTTTGGGGCAAAAATGCAGAAATTCCTTTTATTTTGAGGGAAATAGGCTAAAATTTCCCTTACTTGGAGGCAAAAAGGCAGAAATTTCTCTTATTTTGGGGCAAAATTGCAGAAACATCACTTATTTCAGGGTAATAATTCAGAAATTTTCCTTATTTTGGTGCAAAAAAGACAGAAATTCCCTTTGTTTTGGGGAAAAAAGACATAAATTCCACTTATTTAGAGGCAAAAAAGCAGAAATTGCCCTTATTTTGGAGCAAAATTTCAGAAATTTCCCTTTTTTATGGCAAAAAGGTATGCATTCTTTTTATTTTCGGGCAAAAAGGCAGAAATTCCTCGTATTTTGGAGCAAAATTTCAGAAATTCCCCTAATTGTGGGGCAAAAAGGCAGAAATTCCCTATATGTTGTGGCAAAAAGACAGAAATTCTCATTATTTTGGGGCAAAACTCAGAAATTCCACTTATTTTGGGGCAAAATTTCAGAAATTTCCCTTATTTTGGGGCAAAATTGCAGAATGTTCACTTATTTTGGGGCAAAATTGCATAAATTTCACTTATTTCAGAAAAAAAAGCAGAATTTATCTTATTTCGGGGCAAAATGGCAGAAATTTCTCATATTTTGTGGTAAAAAAGCAGAAATTCCCCTTATTTTGAAGCAAAAATGAAGAAATTTCCCTTTTTTATTCCAAAAAGGAGTGCATTCTTCTTATTTTCGGGCAAAAAGGCAGAAATTCACCGTATTTTATAGCAAAATTGCAGAAATTTCTCTTTTTTGTGGCAAAAAGGTATGCATTCTTCTTATTTTGGACACAAAGGCAGAAATTTCCTGTATTTTGGAGCAAAATTGCAGAAATTCCCCTAATTGTGGGGCAAAAAGGCTGAAATTCCCTATATGTTGGGGCAAAAAGACAGAAATTCTTTTTATTTTGGGGCAAAACTCAGAAATTCCACTTATTTTGGGGCAAAATTGCAGAAATTTCCCTTATTTTGGGGGCAGAATTGCAAAAATTTTACTTATTTTGGGGCAAAATTGCAGAAATTTCACTTATTTCAGGAAAAAAAAGCAGAAATTTTCTTATTTTGGGGCAAAAGAGAAGAAATTTCTCATATTTTGTGGCAAAAATGCAGAAATTCCCCTTATTTTGAGGTAAAAAAGCTGAAATTCCCCTTATTTGGGTGCAAAAAGGCAGAATTTTCTTTTATTTTGGGAAAAAATTGCAGAAATTTCACTTATTTCAGGGTAATAAGTCAGAAATTTTTCTTATTTTGGGGCCAAAAAACAGAAAATCCCTTTGTTTTGGGGGGAAAAGACAGAAATTCCACTTATTTAGAGGCAAAATGCAGAAATTCTTCTTATTTTGGAACAAAAATGAAGAAATTTCACTTTTTTATGGCAAAAAGGTATGCATTCTTCTTATTTACGGACAAAAAGGAAGAAATTTCCTGTATTTTGCAGCAAAATTGCAGAAATTCCTCTAATTGTGGCTAGAAAACGCAGAAATTCCCTATATGTTGGGGCAAAAAGACAGAAATTCTCCTTATTTTGGGGCAAAACTAAGAAATTTCACTTATTTTGGGGCAAAATTGCAGAAATTTCACTTATTTCAGAAAAAAAGCAGAAATTTTCTTATTTTGGATCAAAAAGGCAGAAATTGCTTTTATTTTGGTACAAAATTGCAGAAATTTTTCTTATTTTGGGGCAAAAGGCAGAAATTCTTAATATTTTGTGGCAAAAATGCAGAAATTCCCCTTATTTTGAGGTAAAAAGGCTGAAATTCCCCTTATTTGGGGGTAAAAAGGCAGAAATTTCTTTTATTTTGGTACAAAATTGCAAAAATTTTTCTTATTTTGGGCAAAATCAGAAATTTCCCATATTTTGGGGCAAAAATGCAGAAATTCCCCTTATTTTGAGGTAAAAAGGCTGAAATTCCCCTTATTTGGGGGCAAAAAGTAAGAAATTCCTCTTATTTTTGGGCAAAAAGCAGACATTTCACTTATTTTGGGGAAAATTTTAGAAATTTAACTTATTTCAGGGCAAAAAGTCAGAAATTTTCCTCATTTTGGGGCAGAAAGGCAGAAATTCCTAATATTTTTTGGCAAAAATGCAGAAATTCCCCTTATTTTGAGGTAAAAAGGCTGAAATTCCCTTTATTTGGGGGCAAAAAGGCAGAAATTTCCCTTATTTTGAAGCAAAATTGCAGAAATTTAACTTATTTCAGGGTAATAAGTCAAAAATTTTTCTTTTTTTGCGGCAAAAAAGACAGAAATTCCCTTTGTTTTGTGGGAAAAAGACATAAATTTTACTTATTTAGAGGCAAAAAAGCAGAAATTCTCCTTATTTTGAAGCAAAAATGAAGAAATTTTCCTTTTTTATGGAAAAAAAGGAATGCATTCTTCTTATTTTCAGGCAAAAAGGCAGAAATTCCCAGTATTTTGGAGCAAAATTGCAGAAATTCCCCTATTTGTGAAGCAAAAAGGCAGAAATTCCCTATATGTTGGGGCAAAAAGACAGAATTTCTTTTTATTTTGGAGCAAAACTCAGAAATTCCACTTATTTTGGGGCAAAATTCCAGAAATTTCCCTTATTTTGGGGCAAAATTGCAGAAATTTCCCTTATTTTGGGGCAAAATTGCAGAAATTTCACTTATTTTAGGGTAATAAGTAAGAAATTTTCCTTATTTTGGGGCATAAAAGACAGAAATTCCCTTTGTTTTGGGGGGAAAAGACAGAAATTTTACTTATTTAGATGCAAAAAAGCAGAAATTCCCCTTATTTTGGAGTAAAAATGAAGAAATTTCCCTTTTTTATGGCAAAAAGAAATGCATTCTTCTTATTTTCAGGCAAAAAGATTGAAATTCCTCGTATTTTGGAGCAAAATTGCAGAAATTCCCCTATTTGTGGGGAAAAAAGGCAGAAATTTCCTATATATTGGGGCAAAATTACAGAAATTCACCTTATTTTGGGGCAAAACTCAGAAATTCCACTTATTTTGGGGCAAAATATCAGAAATTTCCCTTATTTTGGGGCAAAATTGCAGAATGTTCACTTATTTTGGGGCAAAATTGCATAAATTTCACTTATTTCAGAAAAAAAAGCAGAATTTATCTTATTTCGGGGCAAAATGGCAGAAATTTCTCATATTTTGTGGCAAAAAAGCAGAAATTCCCCTTATTTTGAAGCAAAAATGAAGAAATTTCCCTTTTTTATTCCAAAAAGGAGTGCATTCTTCTTATTTTCGGGCAAAAAGGCAGAAATTCACCGTATTTTATAGCAAAATTGCAGAAATTCCCCGAATTGTGGGGCAAAAATGCAGAAGTTCCCTATATGTTGGGTCAAAAAGACAGAAATTCTCCTTATTTTGGGGCAAAACTCAGAAATTCCACTTATTTTGGGGCAAAATTCCAGAAATTTCCTTTCTTTTGGGGCAAAAAGGCAGAAATTCCTAATATTTTGTAGCAAAAATGCCAAAATTCCCCTTATTTTGAGGTAAAAATGCTGAAATTCCCTTTATTTGGGGGCAAAAAGTCAGAAATTTCCATTATTTTGGGGCAAAATTGCATAAATTTCACTTACTTCAAAGTAATATGTCAGAAATTTTAATTATTTGGGGCAAAAAAGACAGAAATTCTTTTTGTTTTGGGAGAGAAATACAGAAATTCCAATTATTTAGTGGCAAAAAGCAGAAATTCCCCTTATTTTGGAGCAAAAATTAAGAAATTTCCCTTTTTATGGCAAAAAGGTATGCATTTTTCTTATTTTCGGGCAAATAGGCAGAAATTCCTCGTATTTTAGAGCAAAATTGCAGAAATTCCCCTAATTGTGGGGCAAAAAGTCAGAAATTCCCTATATGTTGGGGCAAAAAGGCAGAAATTCTCCTTACTTTGGGGCAAAACTCAGAAATTCCACTTATTTTGGGGGCAAAATTCCAGAAATTTCCATTTATTTTGGAGCAAAAAGGCAGAAATTCCTAATATTTTGTGGCAAAAATGCAGAAATTCCCCTTATTTTGAGGTAAAAAGGCTGAAATTCCCCTTATTTGGGGGCAAAAAAGCAGAAATTTTCTCTTATTTTGGGGCAAAATTGCAGAAATTTCACTTATTTCAGGGTAATAATCAGAAATATTCTGTATTATGGGGCAAAATGGACAGAAATTCCCTATGTTTTGGGGGAAAAAGACAGAAATTCTGCTTATTTAGAAGCAAAAAAGCAGAAATTCCCCTTATTTTGGAACAAAAATGAAGAAATTTACCTTTTTTATGGCAAAAAGTTATGCATTCTTCTTATTTTCCAGCCAAAAGGCAGAAATTTTCCGTATTTTGGAGCAGAATTGCAGTAATTCCCCTATTTGTGGGGCAAAAAGGCAGAAATTCCCTATATGTTGCGGCAAAAAGACAGAAATTCTCCTTATTTTGGGGCAAAACTCAGAAATTCCACTTATTTTGGGGCAAAATTCCAGAAATTTCTTTTATTTTGTGGCAAAATTGCAGAAATTTCACTTATTTTGGGGCAAAATTGCAGAAATTTCACTTATTTCAGAAAAAAAAGCAGAAATTTTCTTATTTTGGGGCAAAAAGGCAGAAATTTCTTTTATCTTGGTACAAAATTGCACAAATTTTTCTTATTTTGGGTCAAAAAGGCAGAAATTTCTCATATTTTGGGGAAAAAATGCAGAAATTCCCATTATCTTGAGGTAAAAAGGCTGAAATTCCCCTTATTTGGGGGCAAAAAGGCAGAAATTACCCTTATTTGGGGGCAAAATTTCAGAAATTTCACTTATTTCAGGGTAATAAGTCAGAAATTTTCCTTATTTTGGGGCAAAAAGACAGAAATTCCCTTTGTTTTTAGGGGAAAAAGACAGAAATTTCACATTTTTGGAGGCAAAAAAGCAGAAATTCCTTTTATTTTGGAGCAAAAATGAATTTTTCTTTTTTGTGGCAAAAGGTATACATTCTCCTTATTTTCATGCTAAAAAGCAGAAATTCCCTTTATTTTTGAGCAAAATTGCAGAAATTCCCTTAATTGTGGGGCAAAAAGGCAGAAATTGCCTATATGTTGGGGCAAAAAGACAGAAATTCTCCTTATTTTGGGGCAAAACTCAGAAATTGCACTTATTTTGGGGCAAAATTCCAGAAATTTCCCTAATTTTGGGGCAAAATTGCAGAAATTTCAGTTATTTTGGGGCAAAATTGCAGAAATTTCACTTATTTCAGAGAAAAAAAACAGAAATTTTCCTTATTTTGTGCAAAATGCAGAAATTCCTAATATTTTGTGGCAAAAATGCAGAAATTCCCCTTATTTTGAGGTAAAAAGGCTGAAATTCCCCTTATTTGGGGGCAAAAAGGCAGAAATTTCTCTTATTTTGGGGCAAAATTGCAGAAATTTCACTTATTTCAGGGTAATAAGTCAGAATTTTTTCTTATTTTGGAGCAAAAAAGACAGAAATTCTCTTTGTTTTGCGGGAAAAAGACAGAAATTCCACTTATTTAGAGGCAAAAAGCAGAAATTCCCCTTATTTTGGAGCAAAATTGCAGAAATTTCCCTTTTTTATGGCAAAAAGGTATGCATTCTTTTTATTTTTGGGCAAAAAGGCAGAAATTCCCTGTATTTTGGAGCCTAATTTCAGAAATTCCCATAATTGTGGGGCAAAAAGGCAGAAATTCCCTATATTTTGGGGCAAAAATAAGAAATTCTCTTTATTTTGGGGCAAAACTCAGAAATTCCACTTATTTTGGAGCACAATTCCAGAAATTTCTTTTATTTTGTGGCAAAATTGCAGAAATTTCACTTATTTTGGGGCAAAATTGCAGAAAATTCACTTATTTCATGGAAAAAAGAAGAAATTTTCTTTTTTTTGAGGCAAAAAGTCAGAAATTTCCCATATTTTGGTGCAAAAATGCAGAAATTCCCCTTATTTTGAGGTAAAAAGGCTGAAATTCCCCGTATTTGGGGGCAAAAAGGCAGAAATTTCCCTTATTTTGGGGCAAAATTGCAGAAATTTCACTTATTTCAGAAAAAAAGCAGAAATTTTCTTATTTTGGGGCAAAAAGGCAGAAATTTTTTTATTTTGGTACAAAATTGCAGAAATTTTTCGTATTTTGGGGCCAAAAGGAAGAAATTTCCCATATTTTGGGGCAAAAATGCAGAAATTCCCCTTATTTTGAGAGAAATAGGCTAAAATTTCCCTTACTTGGAGGCAAAAGGGCAGAAATTTCTCTTATTTTGGGGCAAAATTGCAGAAACATCACATATTTCAGGGTAATAATTCAGAAATTTTCCTTATTTTCGGGCAAAAAAGACTGAAATTCCCTTTGTTTTGGGGAAAAAAGACATAAATTCCACTTATAGAGACAAAAAAGCAGAAATTGCCCTTATTTTGGAGCAAAATTTCAGAAATTTCCCTTTTTTATGGCAAAAAGGTATGCATTCTTTTTATTTTCGGGCAAAAAGGCAGAAATTCCTCGTATTTTGGAGCAAAATTTCAGAAATTCCCCTAATTGTGGGGCAAAAAGGCAGAAATTCCCTATATGTTGGGGCAAAAAGACAGAAATTCTCATTATTTTGGGGCAAAACTCAGAAATTCCACTTATTTTGGGGCAAAATTCCAGAAATTTCCCTTATTTGGGGGGCAAAATTGCAGAAATTTCAGTTATTTTGGAGCAAATTGCAGAAATTTCACTTATTTCAAAAATAAAATGAAGAATTTTTCTTATTTGGAGGCAAAAACGTAGAAATTTCTTTTATTTTGGTACAAAATTGCAGAAATTTTTCTTATTTTCGGGCAAAAAGGCAGAAATTTCCCATATTTTGGGGCAAAAATGCAGAAATTCCTTTTATTTTGAGGTAAAAAGGCTGAAATTCCTATTATTTGGGGGCAAAAAGTAAGAAATTCCCATTATTTTGTGCCAAAAGCAGACATTTCCCTTGTTTTTGGAAAAAATTTCAGAAATTTAACTTTTTTCAGGGCAAAAAGTCAGAAATTTTCCTTATTTTGGGGCAGAAAGGCAGAAATTCCTAATATTTTGTGGCAAAATGCAGAAATTCCCCTTATTTTGAGGTAAAAAGGCTGAAATTCCCCTTATTTGGGGGCAAAAAGTCAGAAATTTCCCTTATTTTGGGGCAAAATTGCAGAAATTTCACTTACTTCAAAGTAATAAGTCAGAAATTTTTTTTATTTTGGGGTAAAAAAGACAGAAATTCCTTTTGTTTTGGGGGAGAAAGACAGAAATTCCACTTATTTAGAGGCAAAAAAGCAGAAATTCCCCTTATTTTGGGGCAAAAATGAAGAAATTTCCATTTTTTATGGCATAAAGGTATGCATTCTTATTATTTTCGGGCAAAAAGGCAGAAATTCCCCGTATTTTGGAGCAAAATTGCAGAAATTCCCCTAATTGTGGGGCAAAGAGGCAGAAATTTTCTATATGTTGGGGCAAAAAGACAGAAATTCTTCTTATTGTGGGGCATAACTCAGAATTTTCACATATTTTGGGGCAAAATTGCAGAAATTTCACTTATTTCAGAAAAAAAGCAGAAATTTTCTTATTTTCGGGCAAAAAGGCAGAAATTTCTTTTATTTTGGTACAAAATTGCAGAAATTTTTCTTATTTTGGGGCAAAAAGGCAGAAATTTCCCATATTTTAGGGCAAAAATGCAGAAATTCCCCTTATTTTGAGGTAAAAAGGCTGAAATTCCCCTTATTTGGGGGCAAAAAAGCAGAAATTTCTTTAATTTTGGTACAAAATTGCAGAAATTTTTCTTATTTTGGGCAAAAAAGCAGAAATTTCCCATATTTTGGGGCTAAAATGCAGAAATTCCCATTATTTTGAGGTAAAAAGGCTGAAATTACCCTTATTTGGGGGCAAAAAGTAAGAAATTCCCCTTATTTTGGGTCAAAAAGCAGACATTTCCCATATTTTGGGGAAAAATTTTAGAAATTTAACTTATTTCAGGGCAAAAAGTCAGAAATTTTTCTTATTTTGGGGCACAAAGGCAGAAATTCCTAATATTTTGTGGCAAAAATGCAGAAATTCCTTTTATTTTGAGGTAAAAAGGCTGAAATTCCCCTTATTTGGGGGCAAAAAGGCAGAAATTTCCCTTATTTTGGGGCAAAATTGAAGAAATTTCACTTATTTCAGGGTAATAAGTCAGAAATTTTTCTTATTTTGAAGCAAAAAGACTAAAATTCCCTTTGTTTTGTGGGAAAAAGACAGAAATTTTACTTATTTAGAGGCAAAAAAGCAGAAATTCCCCTTATTTTGGAGCAAAAATGAGGAGATTTCCCTTTTTTATGGCAAAAAGTTATGCATTCCTCTTATTTTCAGGCAAAAAGGCAGAAATTCCCCGTATTTTGGAGCAAAATTGAAGAAATTCCTCTAATTTTGGGGCAAAATGGCAGAAATTCCCTATATGTTGGGGCAAAAAGACAGAAATTCCCCTTATTTTGGAGCAAAAATGAAGAAATTTCCCTTTTTTATGGCATAAAGGTATGCATTCCTCTTATTTTCAGGCAAAAAGGCAGAAATTCCCTGTATTTTGGAGCAAAATTAAAGAAATTCTCCTAATTGTGGGGCAAAAAGGCTGAAATTCCCTATATGTTGGGGCAAAAAGACAGAAATTCTCCTTATTTAGGAGAAAAACTCAGAAATTTCAATTATTTTGAGGCAAAATTGCAGAAATTTCACTTATTTCAGAAAAAAAGCAGAAATTTTCTTATTTTGGGGCAAAAAAGCAGAAATTTCTTTTATTTTGGTACAAAATTGCAGAAATTTTTCTTATTTTGGGGCAAAAAGGCAGAAATTTCCCATATTTTGGGGCAAAAATGCAGAAATTCCCCTTATGTTGAGGTAAAAATGCTGAAATTCTCCTTATTTGGGGGCAAAAATGCAGAAATTTCTCTTATTTTGAGGCAAAATTGCAGAAATTTCACTTATTTCAGGGTAATAAGTCAGAAATTTTTTTTTTATTTTGGGACAAAAAAGACAGAAATTCTCTTTGTTTTGGGGAGAAAAGAGAGTAATTCCACTTATTTAGAGGCAAAAAAGCAGAAATTCCCCTTATTGTGGAGCAAAATTGCAGAAATTTCCCTATTTTGTGGTAAAAAGGTATGCATTCTTCTTATTTTGGACACAAAGGCAGAAATTCCCTGTATTTTGGAGCAAAATTGAAGAAATTCCCCTAATTGCGGGGCAAAAGGCTGAAATTCCCTATATGTTGGGGCAAAAAGACAGAAATTCTCCTTATTTTGGGGCAAAACTCAGAAATTCCACTTATTTTGGGGCAAAATTGCAGAAATTTCCCGTATTTTGGGGCAAAATTGAAAAAATTTCACTTATTTTGGGGCAAAATTCCAGAAATTTCACTTATTTCAGGGAAAAAAAGCAGAAATTTTTTTATTTTGGGGCAAAAAGGCAGAAATTTCTCATATTTTGTGGCAAAAATGCAGAAATTCTCCTTATTTTGAGGTAAAAAAGCTGAAATTCCCCTTATTTGGATGCAAAAAGGCAGAAATTTCTATTATTTTGGGAAAAAAATGCAGAAATTTCACTTATTTCAGGGTAATAAGTCAGAAATTTTCTTATCCTGGGGCAAATAAAACAGAAAATCCCTTTGTTTTGGGGGGAAAAGACAGAAATTCCACTTATTTAGAGGCAAAAACGGAGAAATTCCTCTTATTTTGGAACAAAAATGAAGAAAGTTCACTTTTTTATGGCAAAAGGTATGCATTCTTCTTATTTTCGTTCAAAAAGGCAGAAATTTCCCGTATTTTGGAGCAAAATTGCAGAAATTCCTCTAATTGTGGGGCAAAAAGCAGAAATTCCCAATATGTTGGGGCAAAAAGACAGAAATTCTCCTTATTTTGGGGCAAAACTCAGAAATTTCACTTATTTTGGGGCAAAATTGCAGAAATTTCACTTATTTCAGAAAAAAAGCAGAAATTTTCTTATTTTGGATCAAAAAGGCAGAAATTTCTTTTATTTTGGTACAAAATTGCAGAAATTTTTCTTATTTTGGGGCAAAAAGGCAGAAATTCCTAATATTTTGTGGCAAAAAATCAGAAATTCCCCTTATTTTGAGGTAAAAAGGCTGAAATTTCCCTTATTTGGGGGCAAAAAGGCAGAAATTTCTTTTATTTTGGTACAAAATTGCAGAAATTTTTCTTATTTTGGGCAAAATGCAGAAATTTCCCATATTTTGGGGAAAAATGCAGAAATTCCCATTATTTTGAGGTAAAAAGGCTGAAATTCCCCTTATTTGGGGGCAAAAAGTAAGAAATTCCTCTTAATTTGTGGCAAAAAGCAGACATTTCCCTTATTTTGGGGAAAATTTTAGAAATTTATCTCATTTCAGGGCAAAAAGTCAGAAATTTTCCTTATTTTGAGGCAGAAAGGCAGAAATTTCTAATATTTTGTGGCAAAAATGCAGAAATTCCCCTTATTTTGAGGTAAAAAGGCTGAAATTCCCCTTATTTGGGGGAAAAAAGGCAGAAATTTCCTTTATTTTGGGGCAAAATTGCAGAAATTTCACTCATTTCAGGGTAATAAGTCAAAAATTTTTCTTATTTTGCGGCAAAAAAGACAGAAATTCCCATTGTTTTGTGGTAAAAGACAGAAATTTTACTTATTTCGAGGCAATAAAGCAGAAATTCCCCTTATTTTGGAGCAAAAATGAAGAAATTTATCTTTTTTATGGCAAAAAGGAATGCATTCTTCTTATTTTCAGGCAAAAAGGCAGAAATTCCCCGTATTTTGGAGCAAAATTGCAGAAATTCCTCTAATTGTGGGGCAAAAATGCAGAAATTCCCTATATGTTTGGGCAAAAAGACAGAAATTCTCCTTATTTTGGGGTAAAACTCTAAAATTCCACTTATTTTGGGGCAAAATTCCAGAAATTTCCCTTATTTTGGGGCCAAATTGTAGAAATTTCACTTATATTGGGGCAAAATTGCAGAAATTTCACTTATATCAGGGAAAAAAATTAGAATTTTTCTTATTGTGGGCCAAAAAGGCAGAAATTTCTCATATGTTGTGGCAAAGATGCAGAAATTCCCCTTATTTTGTGGTAAAAAGGCTGAAAATCCTCTTATTTGGGAGCAAAAATGCAGAAATTTCCATTATTTGGGGGTAAAATTGCAGAAATTTCACTTATTTCAGGGTAATAAGTCAGAAATTTTTCTTGTTTTGGGGCAAAAAATAAAGAAATTCCCTTTGTTTTGGGGGGAAAAGACAGAAATTCCACTTATTTAGAGGCAAAAAAGCAGAAATTCCCCTTATTTTGGAGCAAAAATGAAGAACTTTCCCTATTTTATGGCAAAAAGGTATGCATTCTTCTTATTTTCGGGCAAAAAGGCAGTAATTCCCTGTATTTTGGAGCAAAATTGCAGAAATTCCCCTAATTGTTTGGCAAAAAGGCAGAAATTCTCTATATGTTGGGGCAAAAAGACAGAAATTCTTCTTATTTTGGGGCAAAACTCAGAAATTCCACTTGTTTTGGGGCAAAATTCCAGAAATTTCCCTTAATTTGGGGCAAAATTGAAGAAATTTCACTTATTTTGGGGCAAAATTGCAGAAATTTCACTTATTTTGGGGCAAAATTGCAGAAATTTCACTTATTTCAGAAAAAAGGCAGAAATTTTCCTTATTTTGGGAAAAAAGGCAGAAATTCCTAATATTTTGAGGCATAAATGCAGAAATTCCCCTTATTTTGAGGTAAAAAGGCTGAAATTCCCCTTATTTGGGGGCAATAAGGCAAAAATTTCTTTTATTTTGGGGCAAAATTGCAGAAATTTCATTTATTTCAGGGTAATAAGTCAGAAATTTTCTTTATTTTGGGGCAAAAAAGACAGGAATTCCCTTTGTTTTGGGGGAAAAATACAGAAATTACACTTATTTAGAGGCAAAAAAGCAGAAATTCCCCTTATTTTGGAGCAAAAATGAAGAAATTTCCTTTTTATGGCAAAAATGTTTGCATTCTTCTTATTTTTGGGCAAAAAGGCAGAAATTCCCCATATTTTGGAGCAAAATTGCAGAAATTCCCCCAATTGTGGGGCAAAAAGGCAGAAATTCTCTATATGTTGGGGCAAAAAGACAGAAATTCTTCTTATTTTGGGGAAAAACTCAGAAATTCCACTTATTTTGGGGCAAAATGCAGAAATTTCAATTATTTTGGGGCAAAATGCAGAAATTTCACTTATTTCAGGAAAAAAAGGCAGAAATTTTCCTTATATTGAGGCAAAAAGGCAGAAATTCCTAATATTTTGTAGCAAAAATGCAGAAATTCCCCTTATTTCGAGGTAAAAAGGTTGAAATTCCCTTTATTTGGTAGCAAAAAAGTAGAAATTTCCTTTATTTTGGGGCAAAATTGCAGAAATTTCACTTACTTCAGAGTAATAAGTCAGAATTTTTCCTTATTTTGGGGCAAAAAATAAAGAAATTCCCTTTGTATTGAGGGAAAAAAACAAAAATTCCACTTATTTAGAGGCAAAAATGCAGAAATTCCCCTTATTTTGGAGCAAAAATGAAGAAATTTCCCTTTTTTATGGCAAGAAGGTATGCATTCTTCTTATTTTCAAGCAAAAGGGCAGAAATTCCCCGTATATTGGAGCAAAATTGCAGAAATTCCCCTAATTGTGGTGCAAAAGGCATAAATTGCCTATATGTTGGGGCAAAACTCAGAAATTCCACTTATTTAGGGGCAAAATTCCAGAAATTTCCCTTATTTTGGGGCAAAATTGCAGAAATTTCACTTATTTTGGGGCAAAATTGCAGAAATTTCACTTATTTCAGGGAAAAAAAAACAGAAATTTTCTTATTTTGGGGCAAAAAGGCAGAAATTATTATTTTGTGGCAAAAATGCAGAAATTCCTCTTATTTTGAGGTAAAAAGGCTGAAATTCCCCTTATTTGGGGGCAAAAAAGTAAAAATTTTCTTTATTTTGGGGCAAAATTGCAGAAATTTCACATATTTCAGGGTAGTCAGTCAGAAATTTTCCTTATTTTGGGGCAAAAAAGACAGGAATTCCCTTTGTTTTGGGGGAAAAAGACAGAAATTCCACTTATTTAGAGGCAAAAAAGCAGAAATTCCCTTTATTTAGGAGCAAAAATGAAGAAATTTTTCCTTTTTTAAGGCAAAAAGGTATGCATTCTTTTTATTTTCGGGCAAAAAGGCAGAAATTCCATGTATTTTGGAGCAAAATTGCAGAAATTCCCCTAAATGTGGGGCAAAAATGCAGAAAATCTCTATATGTTGGGGCAAAAAGACAGAAATTCTCTATATTTTGGGGCAAAACTCAGAAATTCCACTTATTTTGGGGCAAAATTCCAGAAATTTTCCTTATTTTGGGCAAAATTGCAGAAATTTCACTTATTTTTGGGCAAATATGCAGAAATTTCACTTATTTTGGGGCAAAATTGCAGAAATTTCACTTATTTCAGGAAAAAAAGGCAGAAATTTTCCTTATTTTGAAGCAAAAAGGCAGAAATTCCTAATATTTTGTTGCAAAAATGCAGAAATTCCCCTTATTTCGAGGTAAAAAGTCTGAAATTTCCCTTTTTGGGGGCAAAAAGGCAGAAATTTCCCTTATATTGGGACAAAATTGCGAAAATTTCACTTATTTCAGGGTAAAAAGTCAGAATTTTTCCTTATTTTGGGGCAAAAAAGACAGAAATTCCCTTTCTTTTGGGGGAAAAAGACAGAAATTCAACTTATTTAGAGGCAAAAAAGCAGAAATTCCCCTTACTTTGGAGCAAAAATGAAGAAATTTACTTTTTATGGCAAAAAGGTATGCATTCTTCTTATTTTCGGGCAAAAAGGCAGAAATTCCCCGTATTTTGGAGCAAAATTGCAGAAATTCCCCTAATAGTGGGGCAAAAAGGCAGAAAATCTCTATATGTTGGGGAAAAAAAAGAAATTCTTTTTATTTTGAGGCAAAACTAAGAAATTCCACTTATTTAGGGGCAAAATTGCAGAAATTTCACTTATTTCAGGGAAAAAAGGAGAAATTTTCTTATTTTGGGGCAAAAAGGCAGAAATTCCTAATATTTTGTGGCAAAAATGCAGAAATTCACCTTATTTTGAGGTAAAAAGGCTGAAATTCCCCTTATTTGGGGGCAAAAAGGCAGAATTTTCCCTTATTTTGGGGCAAAATTGCAGAAATTTCACTTACGTCAGGGTAATAAGTCAGAATTTTTCCTTATTTTGGTGCAAAAATACAAAAAATCCCTTTGTTTTGGGGGAAAAAAACAGAAATTCCACTTATTTAGAGGCAAAAAAGCAGAAATTCCTTTTTTTGGAGCAAAAATGAAGGAATTTCTTTTTTATGGCAAAAAGGTATGCATTCTTCTTATTTTCGGGCAAAAAGGCTGAAATTCCCCGTATTTTGGAGCAAAATTGCAGAAATTCCCCTAAATGTGGGGCCAAAAGGCAGAAATTCCCTATATGTTGGGACAAAAAGACAGAATTTCTCCTTATTTTGGGGCAAAACTCAGAAATTTCACATATTTTGGGGCAAAATTCCAGAAATTTTTCTTATTTTGGAGAAAAATTGCAGAAATTTCACTTATTTTGGGGCAAAATTGCAAAAATTTCTCTTATTTTGGGGCAAAATTGCAGAAATTTCACTTATTTCAGGGACAAAAAGCAGAAATTTTCTTATTTTGGGGCAAAAAGGCAGAAATTTCTCATATTTTGTGGCAAAAATGCAGAAATTCCCCTTATTTTGAGGTAAAAAAGCTGGAATTCCCCTAATTGGGTGCAAAAAGGCAGAAATGTCTTTTTTTTTTTTTTGGGAAAAAATTGCAGAAATTTCACTTATTTCAGGGTAATAAGTCAGAAATTTTTCTTATTTTGCGGCAAAAAAGACAGAAATTCTTTTTGTTTTGTGGGAAAAAGACAGAAATTTTACTTATTTAGAGGCAATAAAGCAGAAATTCCCCTTAATTTGGAGCAAAATGAAGAAATTTCCCTTTTTTTATGGCAAAAAGGAATGCATTCTTCGTATTTTCAGGCAAAAAGGCAGAAATTTCCCGTATTTTGGAGCAAAATTGCAGAAATTCTCCTAAATGTGGGGCCAAAAGGCAGAAATTCCCTATATGTTGGGGCAAAAAGACAGAAATTCTTCTTATTATGGGGCAAAACTCAGAAATTTCACATATTTTGGGGCAAAATTCCAGAAATTTTTCTTATTTTGGAGAAAAATTGCAGAAATTTCACTTATTTTAGGGCAAAATTGCAGAAATTTCACTTATTTCATGGAAGAAAGGCAGAAATTTTCCTTATTTTGGGGCAAAAAGGCAGAAATTCCTAATATTTTGTGGCAAAAATGCAGAAATTCCCCTTATTTTGAGGTAAAAAGTCTGAAATTCCCCTTTTTTAGGGGCAGAAAGGCAGAAATTTCTCTTATTTTGGGGCAAAATTGATGAAATTTCACTATTTTCAGTGTAATAAGTCAGAAATTTTGCTTATTTTGGGGCAAAAATGACAGAAATTTTCTTTGTTTTGAGGGAAAAAGACAGAAATTCCACTTATTTAGAGGCAAAAAAGCAGAAATTCCCCTTATTTTGGAGCAAAAATGAAGAAATTTTCTTTTTTGTGGCAAAAGGTATAAATTCCCCTTATTTTCGGGCTAAAAAGCAGAAATTCCCCGTATTTTGGAGCAATATTGTAGAAATTCTCCTAATTGTGGTGCAAAAAGGCAGAAATTCCCTATATGTTAGGGCAAAGAGACAGAAATTCTCCTTATTTTGGGGCAAAACTCAGAAATTCCACTTATTTTGGGGCAAAATTCCAGAAATTTCCCTTAATTTGGGGCAAAATTGGAGAAATTTCCCTCATTTTGGGGCAAAATTTCAGAAATTTCACATATTTCAGGGTAATAAGTCAGAAATTTTCTTTATTTTGGGGCCAAAAAGACAGAAATTCCCTTTTTTGGGGGGGGAAAAGAGAGAAATTTTACTTATTTAGAGGCAAAAAAGCAGAAATTCCCCTTATTTTGGAGCAAAATTGCAGAAATTTCTCTTTTTTATGGCAAAAAGGTATGCATTCTTCTTATTTTCGGGCAAAAAGGCAGAAATTCCCCGTATTTTAGAGCAAAATTGAAGAAATTCCCCTAATTGTGGGGCAAAAAAGAAAAATTTCCCTATATATTGGGGCAAAAAGACAGAAATTCTCCTTATTTTGGGGCAAAACTCAAAAATTCCACTTATTTTTGGGCAAAATTCCAGAAATTTCCCTTATTTTGGGGCAAAATTGCAGAAATTTCACTTATTTTGGGGCAAAATTGCAGAAATTTCACTTATTTCAGAAAAAAAGCAGAAATTTTCTTATTTTGGGGCAAAAAGGCAGAAATTAATAATATTTTGTGGCAAAAATGCAGAAATTCCTCTTATTTTGAGGTAAAAAGGCTGAAATTCCCCTTATTTGGGGGCAAGAAGGCAAAAAATTTTTTTTATTTTGGGGCAAAATTGCAGAAATTTCACTTATTTCAGGGTAGTAAGTCAGAAATTTTCCTTATTTTGGGGCAAAAAAGAAAGGAATTCCTTTTGTTTTGGGGGAAAAAGACAGAAATTCCACTTATTTAGAGGCAAAAATGCAGAAATTTTCCTTATTTTGGAGCAAAAATGAAGAAATTCGCCATTTTTATGGCAAAAAGGTATGCATTCTTCTTATTTTCGGGCAAAAAGGCAGTAATTCCCTGTATTTTGGAGCAAAATTGCAGAAATTCCCCTAATTGTTTGGCAAAAAGGCAGAAATTCTCTATATGTTGGGGCAAAAAGACAGAAATTCTTCTTATTTTGGGGCAAAACTCAGAAATTCCACTTATTTTGGGGCAAAATTCCAGAAATTTCCCTTAATTTGGGGCAAAATTGCAGAAATTTCACTTATTTTGGGGCAAAATTGCAGAAATTTCACTTATTTTGGGGCAAAATTGCAGAAATTTCACTTATTTCAGAAAAAAGGCAGAAATTTTCCTTATTTTGGGAAAAAAGGCCGAAATTCCTAATATTTTGTGACAAAAATGCAGAAATTCTTCTTTTTTTGAGGTAAAAAGGCTGAAATTCCCCTTATTTGGGGGCAAAAAGGCAGAAATTTCTCTAATTTTGAGGCAAAATTGCAGAAATTTCACTTATTTCAGGGAAAAAAAGCAGAAATTTTCTTATTTTGGGTCAAAAAGGCAGAAATTCCTAATATTTTGAGGCATAAATGCAGAAATTCCCCTTATTTTGAGGTAAAAAGGCTGAAATTCCCCTTATTTTGGGGCAATAAGGCAAAAATTTCTTTTATTTTGGGGCAAAATTGCAGAAATTTCACTTATTTCAGGGTAATAAGTCAGAAATTTTCTTTATTTTGGGGCAAAAAAGACAGGAATTCCCTTTGTTTGGGGTGAAAAATACATAAATTCCACTTATTTAGAGGCAAAAAAGCAGAAATTCCCCTTATTTTGGAGCAAAAATGAAGAAATTTCCTTTTTATGGCAAAAAATATTTGCATTCTTCTTATTTTTGGGCAAAAAGGCAGAAATTCCACATATTTTGGAGCAAAATTGCAGAAATTGCCCCAATTGTGGGGCAAAAAGGCTGAAATTCTCTATATGTTGGGGCAAAAAGACAGAAATTCTTCTTATTTTGGGGCAAAACTCAGAAATTCCACTTATTTTGGGGCAAAATGCAGAAATTTCACTTATTTTGGGGCAAAATGCAGAAATTTCACTTATTTCAGGAAAAAAAGGCAGAAATTTTTCTTATATTGAGGCAAAAAGGCAGAAATTCTTAATATTTTGTAGCAAAAATGCAGAAATTCCCCTTATTTCGAGGTAAAAAGGTTGAAATTCCCTTTATTTGGTAGCAAAAAAGTAGAAATTTCCCTTATTTTGGGGCAAAATTGCAGAAATTTCACTTATTTCAGGGTAATAAGTCAGAAATTTTCTTTATTTTGGGGCAAAAAGGACAGGAATTTCCTTTGTTTTGGGGGAAAAATACAGAAATTCCACTTATTTAGAGGCAAAAAAATAGAAATTCCCTTTATTTTGGAGCAAAAATGAAGAAATTTCTTTTTTATGGCAAAAATGTTTGCATTCTTCTTATTTTCGGGCAAAAAGGCAGAAATTCCCCATATTTTGGAGCAAAATTGCAGAAATTCCCCCAATTGTGGGGCAAAAAGGCAGAAATTCTCTATATGTTGGGGCAAAAAGACAGAAATTCTTCTTATTTTGAAGCAAAACTCAGAAATTCCACTTATTTTGAAGCAAAATTCCAG
Source organism: Micromys minutus (assembly GCF_963924665.1). Lineage (NCBI taxonomy): Eukaryota > Metazoa > Chordata > Mammalia > Rodentia > Muridae > Micromys > Micromys minutus. Next base: position 5,272,188 of record NW_027667467.1, on the reverse strand, counting down.
AAATTTCCCTTATTTTAGGACAAAATTGCAGAAATTTCACTTATTTTGGGGCAAAATTGCAGAAATTTCAATTATTTCAGGGAAAAAAGCAGAAATTTTCTTATTTTGGGGCAAAAAGGCAGAAATTCCTAATATTTTGTGGCAAAAATTCGGAAATTCCCCTTATTTTGAGGTAAAAAGGCTGAAATTCCCCTTATTTGGGGGCAAAAATGCAGAAATTCCCCTTATTTTGAGGTAAAAAGGCTGAAATTCCCTTTATTTGGGGGAAAAAAGGCAAAAATTTCCTTTATTTTGGGGCAAAATTGCAGAAATTTCACATATTTCAGTGTAATAAGTCAGAAATTTTCCTTATTTTGGGGCAAAAAAGACAGGAATTCCCTTTGTTTTGGAGGAAAAAGACAGAAATTCCACTTATTTAGAGGCAAAAAAGCAGAAATTCCCCTTATTTTGGAGCAAAAATTAAGAAATTTCCCTTTTTTATGGCAAAAAGTTATGCATTCTTCTTATTTTCGGGCAAAAAGGCAGAAATTTTCCGTATTTTGGAGCAAAATTGCAGAAATTTCCTTAATTGTGGGACAAAAATGCAGAAATTCTCTATATGTTGGGGCAAAAAGACAGAAATTCTCCTTATTTTGTGTCAAAACTCAGAAATTCCACTTATTTTGGGGCAAAATTCCAGAAATTTCCTTTAATTTGGGGCAAAATTGCAGAAATTTCACTTATTTTTGGGCAAAATTGCAGAAATTTCACTTATTTTGGGGCAAAATTGCAGAAATTTCACTTATTTCAGAGAAAAAAGAAAAAATTTCCTTATTTTGGGGCAAAAAGGAAGAAATTCCTAATATTTTGTGACAAAAATGCAGAAATTCTCCTTATTTTGAGGTAAAAAGGCTGAAATTCCCCTTATTTGGAAGCAAAAATGCAGAAAATTCCCTAATTTTGGGGCAAAATTGCAAAAATTTAACTTACTTCACGGTAATAAGTCAGAATTTTTCCTTATTTTGGGGCAAAAAAGACAGAAATTCCCTTTGTCTTGGGGGAAAAAGACAGAAATTCCACTTATATAAAGGCCAAAAAGCAGAAATTCCCCTTATTTTGGAGCAAAAATGAAGAAATTTCTCTTTTTTATGGCAAAAAGTTATGCATTCTTCTTATTTTCGGGCAAAAAGGCAGAAATTCCCCGTATTTTGGAGCAAAATTGCAGAAATTCCCCTAATTGTGGGGCAAAAAGGCAGATATTCCCCGTATTTTGGAGCAAAATTGAAGAAATTCCCCTAAATGTTGGGCAAAAAGGCAGAAATTGCCTATATGTTGGGGCAAAAAGACAGAAATTCTCCTTATTTTGGGGCAAAATTCCAGAAATTTTCCTTATTTTGGGGCAAAATTGAAGAAATTTCACTTATTTTGGGGCAAAATTGCAGAAATTTCACTTATTTTGGGGCAAAATTGCAGAAATTTAACTTATTTCAGAGAAAAAAGGCAGAAATTTTCCTTATTTTGGGGCAAAAAGCAGATATTCCTAATATTTTGTGGCAAAAATGCAGAAATTCCCCTTATTTTGAGGTAAAAAGGCTGAAATTCGCATTATTTGGGGCAAAAAGGCAGAAATTTCCCTAATTTTGAAGCAAAAGTGCAGGAATTTCACGTACTTCAGGGTAATAAGTCAGAATTTTTCCTTATTTTGGGGCAAAAAAGACAGAAATTCCCTTTGTTTTGGGAGAAAAAGACAGAAATTCCACTTATTTAGAGGCAAAAAAGCAGAAATTCCCCTTATTTTGGAGCAAAAATGAAGAAATTTCCCTTTTTTATGGCAAAAAGGTATGCATTCTTCTTATTTTCGGGCAAAAAGGCAGAAATTCTCGGTATTTTGGAGCAAAATTGCAGAAATTCCCCTAATTGTGAGGCAAAAAGGCAGAAATTCCCTATATGTTGGGGCAAAAAGACAGAAATTCTCCATTTTTTGGGGCAAAACTCAGAAATTCCACTTATTTTGTGGCAAAATTCCAGAAATTTCCCTTATTTTGGGGCAAAATTGCAGAAATTTCACTTATTTTGGGGCAAAATTGCAGAAATTTCACTTATTTCAGGGAAAAAAAGCAGAAATTTTCTTATTTTGGGGCAAAAAGGCAGAAATTAATAATATTTTGTGGCAAAAATGCAGAAATTCCCCTTATTTTGAGGTAAAAGGGCTGAAATTCCCCTTATTTGGGGGCAAAAAAGAAAAAATTTCCTTTATTTTGGGGCAAAATTGCAGAAATTTCACATATTTCAGGGTAGTCAGTCAGAAATTTTCCTTATTTTGGGGCAAAAAAGACAGGAATTCCCTTTGTTTTGGGGGAAAAAGACAGAAATTCCACTTATTTAGAGGCAAAAAAGCAGAAATTCCCTTTATTTAGGAGCAAAAATGAAGAAATTTCCCTTTTTTTAAGGCAAAAAGGTATGCATTCTTTTTATTTTCGGGCAAAAAGGCAGAAATTCCATGTATTTTGGAGCAAAATTGCAGAAATTCCCCTAATTGTGGGGCAAAAATGCAGAAAATCTCTATATGTTGGGGCAAAAAGACAGAAATTCTGTATATTTTGGGGCAAAACTTCGAAATTCAACTTATTTTGGGGCAAAATTCCAGAAATTTTCCTTATTTTGGGCAAAATTGCAGAAATTTCACTTATTTTTGGGCAAATATGCAGAAATTTCACTTATTTTGGGGCAAAATTGCAGAAATTTCACTTATTTCAGGGAAAAAAGGCAGAAATTTTCCTTATTTTGGGGCAAAAAGGCAGAAATTCCTAATATTTTGTTGCAAAAATGCAGAAATTCCCCTTATTTCGAGGTAAAAAGTCTGAAATTCCCCTTATTTGGGGGCAAAAAGGCAGAAATTTCCCTTATTTTGGGACAAAATTGCCGAAATTTCACTTACTTCAGGGTAAAAAGTCAGAATTTTTCCTTATTTGGGGCAAAAAATACAGAAATTCCTTTTGTTTTGGGGAAAAAGACAGAAATTCCACTTATTTAGAGGCAAAAAAGCAGAAATTCCCCTTATTTTGGAGCAAAAATGAAGAATTTCCCCTAATTGTGGGGCAAAAAGGCAGAAATTGCCTATATGTTGGGGCAAAAAGACAGAAATTCTCCTTATTTTGGTGCAAAACTCAGAAATTAAACTTATTTTTGGGCAAAATTCCAGAAATTTCCCTTATTTTGTGGCAAAATAGCAGACATTTCACTTATTTTGGGGCAAAATTGCAGAAATTTCACTTATTTCAGGGAAAAAAAGCAGAAATTTTCTTATTTTAGGGTAAAACGGCAGAAATTCCTAATATTTTGTGGCATAAATGCAGAAATTCCCCTTATTTTGAGGTAAAAAGGCTGAAATTCCTTTTATTTGGGGGCAATAAGGCAAAAATTTCCTTTATTTTGGGGCAAAATTGCAGAAATTTCACTTATTTAAGGGTAATAAGTCAGAAATTTTTTTTATTTTGGGGCAAAAAAGACAGGAATTCGCTTTGTTTTGGGGGAAAAAGACAGAAATTCCAATTATTTAGAGGCAAAAAAGCAGAAATTCCCCTTATTTTGGAGCAAAAATGAAGAAATTTACTTTTTATGGCAAAAAGGTATGCATTATTCTTATTTTCGGGCAAAAAGGCAGAAATTCCCTGTATTTTGGAGCAAAATTGCAGAAATTCCCCTAATAGTGGGGCAAAAAGGCAGAAAATCTCTATATGTTGGGGAAAAAAAAAATTCTTTTTATTTTGGGGCAAAACTCAGAAATTCCACTTATTTAGGGGCAAAATTCCAGAAATTTCCCTTATTTTGGGACAAAATTGCAGAAATTTCACTTATTTTTGGGCAAAATTGCAGAAATTTCACTTATTTCAGGGAAAAAAGGAGAAATTTTCTTATTTTGGGGCAAAAAGGCAGAAATTCCTAATATTTTGTGGCAAAAATGCAGAAATTCACCTTATTTTGAAGTAAAAAGGCTGAAATTCCCCTTATTTGGGGGCAAAAAGGCAGAATTTTCCCTTATTTTGGGGCAAAATTGCAGAAATTTCACTTATTTTGGGGCAAAATTGCAGAAATTTCACTTATTTCAGGGAAAAAAGGAGAAATTTTCTTATTTTGGGGCAAAAAGGCAGAAATTCCTAATATTTTGTTGCAAAAATGCAGAAATTCACCTTATTTTGAGGTAAAAAGGCTGAAATTCCCCTTATTTGGGGGCAAAAAGGCAGAATTTTCCCTTATTTTGGGGCAAAATTGCAGAAATTTCACTTACTTCAGGGTAATAAGTCAGAATTTTTCCTTATTTTGGTGCAAAAATACAAAAAATTCCTTTGTTTTTGGGGAAAAAAACAGAAATTCCACTTATTTAGAGGCAAAAAAGCAGAAATTCCTTTTTTTGGAGCAAAAATGAAGGAATTTTTTTTTATGGCAAAATGGTATGCATTCTTCTTATTTTCGGGCAAAAAGGCTGAAATTCCCCGTATTTTGGAGCAAAATTGCAGAAATTTTCCTAATTGTGGGGCAAAAAGGCAGAAATTCTCTATATGTTGGGGCAAAAAACAGAAATTCTTCTTATTTTGGGGCAAAACTCAGAAATAACACCTATTTTGGGGCAAAATTCCAGAAATTTCCCTTATTTTGGGGCAAAATTGCAGAAATTTCACTTATTTTGGGGCAAATTTGCAGAAATTTCACTTATTTTGGGGCAAAACTGCAGAAATTTCACTTATTTCAGTGAATAAAGGCAGAAATTTTCCTTATTTTGGGGCAAAAAGGCAGAAATTCCTAATATTTTGTGGCAAAAATGCAGAAATTCCCCATATTTCGAGGTAAAAAGGCTTAAATTCCACTTATTTGGGGGCAAAAAGGCAGAAATTTTTCTTATTTTGGGGCAAAATTGCAGAAATTTCACTTACTTCAGGGTAATAAGTCAGAATTTTTCTTTATTTTGGGGCAAAAAAGACAGAAATTTCCTTCGTTTTGGGGGAAAAATACAGAAATTCCACTTATTTAGAGGCAAAAAAGAAGAAATTACCCTTATTTTTGAGCAAAAATGAAGAAATTTCCTTTTTATGGCAAAAAGATATGCATTCTTCTTACTTTCGGGCAAAAAGGCAGAAATTCCCTGTATTTTGGGGCAAAATTGCAGAAATTCCCCTAATTGTGGGGCAAAAAGGCAGAAATTCTTTATATGTTGGGGCAAAAAGACAGAAATTCTCCTTATTTTGGGGCAAAACTCAGTAACTCCACTTAGTTTGGGTCAAAATTCCAGAAATTTCCCTTATTTTGGGGCAAAATTGCAGAATATTCACTTATTTTGGAACAAAATTGCAGAATTTTCACTTATTTCAGGGAAAAAAAGCAGAAATTTTTTTATTTTGGGGCAAAAAGTCAGAAATTAATAATATTTTGTGGCAAAAATGCAGAAATTTTCTTTATTTTGAGGTAAAAAGGCTGAAATTCCACTTATTTGTGGGCAAAAAGGCAGAAATTTCTCTTATTTTGAGGCAAAATTGCAGAAATTTCACTTACTTCAGGGTAATAAGTCAGAATTTTTCCGTATTTTGGTGTAAAAATACAAAAATTCCCTTCGTTTTGGGAAAAAGACAGAAATTCCACTTATTTAGAGGCAAAAAAGCAGAAATTCCCCTTATTATGGAGCAAAAATGAAGAAATTTCCCTTTTTTATGGCAAAAAGTTATGCATTCTTTATATTTTCAGGCAAAAAGGCAGATATTCCCCGTATTTTGGAGCAAAATTGAAGAAATTCCCCTAATTTTTGGGCAAAAAGGCAGAAATTGCCTATATGTTGGGGCAAAAAGACAGAAATTTTCTTTATTTTGGGGCAAAACTCAGAAATTCCACTTATTTTGGGGCAAAATTCCAGAAATTTTCATTATTTTGGGGCAAAATTGCAGAAATTTCACTTATTTTGGGGCAAAATTGCAGAAATTTCACTTATTTTGGGGCAAAATTGCAGAAATTTCACTTATTTCAGAGAAAAAAGGCAGAAATTTTCCTTATTTTGGGGCAAAAAGCAGATATTCCTAATATTTTGTGGCAAAAATGCAGAAATTCCCCTTATTTTGAGGTAAAAAGGCTGAAATTCGCATTATTTTGGGGCAAAAAGGCAGAAATTTCCCTAATTTTGGAGCAAAAGTGCAGAAATTTCACCTACTTCAGGGTAATAAGTCAGAATTTTTCTTTATTTTGGGGCAAAAGAGACAGAAATTCCCTTTGTTTTGGGAGAAAAGGACAGAAATTCCACTTATTTAGAGGCAAAAAAGCAGAAATTCCCCTTATTTTGGAGCAAAAATGAAGAAATTTCCCTTTTTTATGGCAAAAAGGTATGCATTCTTCTTATTTTCGGGCAAAAAGGCAGAAATTCTTGGTATTTTGGAGCAAAATTGCAGAAATTCCCCTAATTGTGGGGCAAAAAGGCAGAAATTCCCTATATGTTGGGGCAAAAAGACAGAAATTCTCCTTATTTTGGGGCAAAACACAGAAATTCCACTTATTTTGGGGGAAAATTGCAGAAATTTCCCTTATTTTAGGACAAAATTGCAGAAATTTCACTTATTTTGGGGCAAAAAGGCAGAAATTTTACTTATTTTAGGGAAAAAAGGCAGAAATTTTCCTTATTTTGGGGCAAAAAGGCAGAAATTCCTAATATTTTGTGGTAAAAATGCAGAAATTCCCCTTAATTTGAGGTAAAAAGACTGAAATACCACTTATTTGGGGGCAAAAAGGCAGAAATTTCCCTTATTATGGGGCACAATTGAAGAAATTTCACTTTCTACAGGGTAATAAGTAAGAATTTTTTCTTATTTTAGGGCAAAAAAGACAGAAATTCCCTTTGTTTTGAGGGAAAGAGACAGAAATTCCACTTATTTAGAGGCAAAAAAATAGAAATTCCCTTTATTTTGGAGCAAAATAGAAGAAATTACATTTTTTATGGCAAAAAGGTATGCATTCTTCTTATTTTCGGGCAAAAAGGCAGAAATTCCCCGTCTTTTGGAGCAAAATTGCTGAAATTCTCCTAATTGTGGGGCAAAAAGGCAGAAATTTCCTATATGTTGGGGCAAAAAGACAGAAATTCTCCTTATTTTGAAGCAAAACTCAGAAATTCCACTCCTTTTGAAGCAAAATTCCAGAAATTTCCCTTATTTTAGGACAAAATTGCAGAAATTTCAATTATTTTGGGGCAAAATTGCAGAAATTTCAATTATTTCAGGGAAAACAAGCAGAAATTTTCTTATTTTGGTGCAAAAAGGCAGAAATTCCTAATATTTTGTGGCAAAAATGCGGAAATTCCCCTTATTTTGAGGTAAAAAGGCTGAAATTCCCCTTATTTGGGGGCAAAAATGTAGAAATTCCCCTTATTTTGAGGTAAAAAGGCTGAAATTCCCTTTATTTGGGGGCAAAAAGGCAAAAATTTCCTTTATTTTGGGGCAAAATTGCAGAAATTTCACATATTTCAGGGTAATAAGTCAGAAATTTTCCTTATTTTGGGGCAAAAAAGACAGGAATTCCCTTTGTTTGGGGGAAAAAGACAGAAATTCCACTTATTTAGAGGCAAAAAAGAAGAAATTCCCCTTATTTTGGAGCAAAAATGAAGAAATTTCCCTTTTTTATGGCAAAAAGTTATGCATTCTTCTTATTTTCGGGCAAAAAGGCAGAAATTTCCCGTATTTTGGAGCAAAATTGCAGAAATTCTCTTAATTGTGGGACAAAAATGCAGAAATTCTCTATATGTTGGGGCAAAAAGACAGAAATTCTCCTTATTTTGTGTCAAAACTCAGAAATTCCACTTATTTTGGGGCAAAATTCCAGAAATTTCCTTTAATTTGGGGCAAAATTGCAGAAATTTCACTTATTTTGTGGCAAAATTGGAGAAATTCAACTTATTTCAGAGAAAAAAGGCAGAAATTTTCCTTATTTTGGGGCAAAAAGGCAGAAATTCCTAATATTTTGTGACAAAAATGCAGAAATTCTCCTTATTTTGAGGTAAAAAGGCTGAAATTCCCCTTATTTGGAAGCAAAAATGCAGAAAATTCCTCAATTTTGGGGCAAAATTGCAGAAATTTAACTTACTTCAGGGTAATAAGTCAGAATTTTTCCTTATTTTGGGGCAAAAAAGACAGAAATTCCCTTTGTCTTGGGGGAAAAAGACAGAAATTCCATTTATTTAAAGGCCAAAAAGCAGAAATTCCCCTTATTTTGGAGCAAAAATGAAGAAATTTCTCTTTTTTATGGCAAAAAGTTATGCATTCTTCATATTTTCGGGCAAAAAGGCAGAAATTCCCCGTATTTTGGAGCAAAATTGCAGAAATTCCCCTAATTGTGGGGCAAAAAGGCAGATATTCCCCGTATTTTGGAGCAAAATTGAAGAAATTCCCCTAAATGTTGGGCAAAAAGGCAGAAATTGCCTATATGTTGGGGCAAAAAGACAGAAATTCTCCTTATTTTGGGGCAAAATTCCAGAAATTTTCCTTATTTTGGGGCAAAATTGCAGAAATTTCACTTATTTTGGGGCAAAATTGCAGAAATTTCACTTATTTTGGGGCAAAATTGCAGAAATTTAACTTATTTCAGAGAAAAAAGCAGAAATTTTCCTTATTTTGGGGCAAAAAGCAGATATTCCTAATATTTTGTGGCAAAAATGCAGAAATTCCCCTTATTTTGAGGTAAAAAGCCTGAAATTCGCATTATTTTGGGGCAAAAAGGCAGAAATTCTCGGTATTTTGGAGCAAAATTGCAGAAATTCCCCTAATTGTGGGGCAAAAAGGCAGAAATTTCCTATATGTTGGGGCAAAAAGAAAGAAATTCTCATTTTTTGGGGCAAAACTCAGAATTTCCACTTATTTTGTGGCAAAATTGCAGAAATTTCCCTTATTTTGGGGCAAAATTGCAGAAATTTCACTTATTTTGGGCAAAAAGGCAGAAATTTCACTTATTTCAGGGAAAAAAGGCAAAAATTTTCCTTATTTTGGGGCAAAAAGTCAGAAATTCCTAATATTTGGTGGTAAAAATGCAGAAATTCCCCTTATTTTGAGGTAAAAAGACTGAAATTCCCCTTATTTGGGGGCAAAAAGGCAGAAATTTCCCTTATTTTGGGGCAAAATTGAAGAAATTTCACTTACTACAGGGTAATAAGTCAGAATTTTTCCTTATTTTAGGACAAAAAAGACAGAAATTCCCTTTGTTTTGAGGGAAAAAGACAGAAATTCCACTTATTTAGAGGCAAAAAAATAGAAATTCCCTTTATTTTGAAGCAAAATAGAAGAAATTACTTTTTTGATGGCAAAAAGGTATGCATTCTTCTTATTTTCGGGCAAAAAGGCAGAAATTCCCCGTCTTTTGGAGCAAAATTGCTGAAATTCCCCTAATTGTGGGGCAAAAAGGCAGAAATTTTTTATATGTTGTGGCAAAAAGACAGAAATTCTCGTTATTTTGAAGCAAAACTCAGAAATTCCTCTTATTTTGAAGCAAATTTCCAGAAATTTCCCTTATTTTAGGACAAAATTGCAGAAATTTCACTTATTTTGGGGCAAAATTGCAGAAATTTCAATTATTTCAGGGAAAAAAAGCAGAAATTTTCTTATTTTGGGGCAAAAAGGCAGAAATTCCTAATATTTTGTGGCAAAAATGCGGAAATTCCCCTTATTTTGAGGTAAAAAGGCTGAAATTCCCCTTATTTGCGGGCAAAAAGGCAGAAATTTCCCTTATTTTGGGACAAAATTGCAGAAATTTCACTTACTTCAGGGTAATAAGTCAGAATTTTTCCTTATTTTGGGGCAAAAAAGACAGAAATTCTCTTTATTTTGGGGGAAATAGACAGAAATTCCACTTATTTAGAGGCAAAAAAGCAGAAATTCCTTTTATTTTGGAGCAAAAATGAAGAAATTTCCCATTTTTTGGCAAAAAGGTATTCATACTTCTTATTTTCGGGCAAAAAGGCAGAAATTAACCGTATTTTCGAGCAAAATTACAGATATTTCCCTAATTGTGTAGCAAAAAACAGAAATTCTCTATATGTTGGGGCAAAAATACAGAAATTCTCTTTATTTTGGGGAAAAACACAAAAATTCCACTTATTTTGCGGCAAAATTCCAGAAATTTCCCTTATTTTGGTGCAAAATTGCAGAAATTTTACTTACTTCAGGTTAATAAGTCAGAATTTTTCCTTATTTTGGGGCAAAAAAGACAGAAATTCCCTTTGTTTTGGGGGAAAAAGACAGAAATTCCACTTATTTAGAGGCAAAAAAGCAGAAATTCCCCTTATTTTGGAGCAAAAATGAAGAAATTTCCCTTTTTTATGGCAAAAAGGTATGCATTCCTGTTATTTTCGTGCAAAAAGGCAGAAATTCCACGTATTTTGGAGCAAAATTGCAGAAATTCCCCTAATTGTGGGGCAAAAAGGCAGAAATTGCCTATATGTTGGGGCAAAAAAACAGAAATTCTCCTTATTTTGGGGCAAAACTCAGAAATTCCACTTATTTTGGGGCAAAATTCCAGAAATTTCCCTTATTTTGGGGCATAATTGCAGAAATTTCACTTATTTTGGGGCAAAATTGCAAAATTTCACTTATTTCAGAGAAAAAAGCAGAAATTTTCTTATTTTGGGGCAAAAAGGCAGAAATTCCTAATATTTTGTGGCAAAAATGCATAAATTCCCCTTATTTTAAGGTAAAAAGCCTGAAATTCCCTTTATTTGGGGGCAAAAAGGCAAAAATTTCCTTTATTTTGGGGCAAAATTGCAGAAATTTCACTTATTTCAGGGTAATAAGTCAGAAATTTTCCTTATGTTGGGGCAAAAAAGACAGGAATTCCCTTTGTTTTGGGGGAAAAAGACAGAAATTCCACTTATTTAGAGGCAAAAATGCAGAAATTCCCCTTATTTTGGAGCAAAAATGAAGAAATTTCCCTTTTTTATGGCAAAAAGTTATGCATTCTTCTTATTTTCTGGCAAAAAGGCAGAAATTCCCCGTATTTTGGAACAAAATTGCAGAAATTCCTCTAAATGTGGGGCAAAAAGGCAGAAATTGCCTATATGTTGGGCTAAAAAGACAGAAATTCTCCTTATTTTGCGGCAAAACTCAGAAATTCCACTTATTTTGGGGCAAAATTCCAGAAATTTCCCTTATTTTGGGGCAAAATTGCAGAAATTTCACTTACTTCACGGTAATAAGTCAGAATTTTTCCTTATTTTGGTGCAAAAATACAAAAATTCCCTTTGTTTTGGGGGAAAAAGACAGAAATTCCACTTATTCAGAGGCAAAAAAGCAGAAATTCCCCTTATTATGGAGTAAAAATGAAGAAATTTCATTTTTTATGGCAAAAAGTTATGCATTCTTCTTATTTTCAGGCAAAAAGGCAGATATTCCTCGTATTTTGCAGCAAAATTGGAGAAATTCCCCTAAATGTTGGGCAAAGAGGCAGAAATTGCCTATATGTTGGGGCAAAAAGACAGAAATTCTCCTTATTTTGGGGCAAAATTCCAGAAATTTTCCTTATTTTGGAACAAAATTTCAGAAATTTCATTTATTTTGGTGCAAAATTGCAGAAATTTCACTTATTTTGGGGCAAAATTGCAGAAATTTCACTTATTTCAGAGAAAAAAGGCAGAAATTTTCCTTATTTTGGGGCAAAAAGCAGATATTCCTAATATTTTGTGACAAAAATGCAGAAATTCTTCTTGTTTTGAGGTAAAAAGGCTGAAATTCCCCTTATTTGGAGGCAAAAGTCAGAAATTTCCCTTATTTTGGGGCAAAATTGCAGAAATTTCACTTACTTCAGGGTAATAAGTCAGAATTTTTCCTTATTTTGGGGCAAAAAAGACAGAAATTCCCTTTGTCTTGGGGGAAAAAGACAGAAATTCCACTTATTTAAAGGCCAAAAAGCAGAAATTCCCATTATTTTGGAGCAAAAATGAAGAAATTTCCATTTTTTATGGCAAAAAGTTATGCATTCTTCTTATTTTCGGGCAAAAAGGCAGAAATTCCCCGTATTTTGGAGCATAATTGCAGAAATTCCCCTAATTGTGGGGCAAAAATGCAGAAAATCTCTATATGTTGGTGCAAAAAGACAGAAAAAATTCTCTTTATTTTGGGGCAAAACTAAGAAATTCCACTTATTTTGGGGCAAAATTCCAGAAATTTTCCTTATTTTGGGGCAAAATTGCAGAAATTTCACTTATTTTGGGGCAAATATGAAGAAATTTTACTTTTTTTGTGGCAAAATTGCAGAAATTTCACATATTTTAGGAAAAAAGGCAGAAATTTCCTTTATTTTGGGGCAAAAAGGCAGAAATTCCTAATATTTTGTGGCAAAAATGCAGAAATTCCCCTTATTTCGAGGTAAAAAGGCTGAAATTTCCCTTATTTTGGAGCAAAAAGGCAGAAATTTCCCTTATTTTGGGGCAAAATTGCAGAAATTTCACTTACTTCAGGGTAATAAGTCAGAATTTTTCTTTATTTTGGGGCAAAAAGACAGAAATTCTCTTTGTTTTGGGGAAAAAAAACGGAAATTCCACTTATTTAGAGGCAAAAAAGTAGAAATTCCTCTTTTTGGAGAAAAATTAAGAAATTTCCCATTTTTATGGCAAAAAGGTATGCATTCTTCTTATTTTCGGGCAAAAGGCAGAAATTCCCCGTATTTTGGAGCAAAATTGAAGAAATTCCCCTAATTGTGTGGCCAAAAGTCAGAAATTGCCTATATGTTGGGGCAAAAAGACAGAAATTCTCCTTATTTTGGAGCAAAACTCAGAAATTCCACTTATTTTGGGGCAAAATTGCAGAAATTTCCCTTATTTTGGGGCAAAATTGGAGACATTTCACTTATTTTGGGGCAAAATTGCAGAAATTTCACTTATTTAAGGGTTATAAGTCAGAAATTTTCTTTATTTTGGGACAAAAAAGACAGGAATTCCCTTTGCCTTGGGGGAAAAAGACAGAAATTCCACTTATTCATAGGCAAAAAAGCAGAAATTCCCCTTATTTTGGAGCAAAAATGAAGAAATTTCCCTTTTTTATGGCAAAAAGGTATGCATTCTTCTTATTATCGGGCAAAAAAGCAGAAATTCCTTGTATTTTTGAGAAAAATTGCAGAAATTCCCCTAATTGTGGGGCAAAAATGCAGAAAATCTCTATATGTTGGGGCAAAAAGACCGAAATTCTCTATATTTTGGGGCAAAACTCAGAAATTCCACTTATTTTGGGGCAAAATTACAGAAATTTTCCTTTTTTTGGGGCAAAATTGCAGAAATTTCACTTATTTTGGGGCAAATATGCAGAAATTTTACATATTTTGTAAAAAAATTGCAGAAATTACACTTATTTCAGGAAAAAAAGGCAGAAATTTTCCTTATTTTGGGGCAAAAAGGCAGAAATTCCTAATATTTTGTGGCAAAAAGGCAGAAATTCCCCTTATTTTGAGGTAAAAAGGCTGAAAATCTCCTTATTTGGGGGCAAAAGGCAGAAATTTCCCTTATTTTGGGGCAAAATTGCAGAAATATCACTTACTTCAGTGTAATAAGTCAGAATTTTTCCTTATTTTGGGGAAAAAAGACAGAAATTCCCTTTGTTTTGAGGGAAAAAGAAAGAAATTCCACTTATTTAGAGGCAAAAAAGCAGAAATTCTCCTTTTTGGAGCAAAAATGAAGAAATTTTCTTTTTTATGTCAAAAAGGTATGCATTCTTCTTATTTTCAAGCAAAAAGGCAGAAATTCCCCGTATTTTGGAGCAAAATTGCAGAAAATCCCCTAATTGTGGGGCAAAAAGGCAGAAATTGCCTATATGTTGGGGCAAAAAAACAGAAATTCTCCTTATTTTGGGGCAAAACTCAGAAATTCCACTTATTTTGGGGCAAAATTCCAGAAATTTCCCTTATTTTGGGGCAAAATTGCAGATATTTCACTTATTTTGGGGCAAAATTGCAGAAATTTCACTTATTTCAGGGAAAAAAAGCAGAAATTTTCTTATTTTGGGGCAAAAATGCATAAATTCCTAATATTTTGTGGCAAAAATGCAGAAATTCCCCTTATTTTAAGGTTAAAAGGCTGAAATTCCCCTTATTTGGGGCAATAAGGCAAAAATTTCCTTTATTTTCAGGCAAAATTGCAGAAATTTCACTTATTTAAAGGTATTAAGTCAGAAATTTTCTTTATTTTGGGGCCAAAAAGTCAGGAATTCCCTTTGTTTTGGGGGATAAAGACAGAAATTCCACTTATTTAGAGGAAAAAAGCAGAAATTCCCCATATTTTAGAGCAAAAATGAAGAAATTTCTTTTTTATGGCAAAAATGTATGCACTCTTCTTATTTTCGGACAAAAAGGCAGAAATTCCCCGTATTTTGAAGCAAAATTGCAGAAATTCCCCTAATTGTGGGGCAAAAAGGCAGAAATTCTCTATATGTTGGGGCAAAAAGACAGAAATTCTTCTTATTTTGGGGAAATACTCAGAAATTCCACTTATTTGGGGGCAAAATTCCAGAAATTTCCCTTATTTTGGGACAAAATTGCAGAAATTTAACATATTTTGGGGCAAAATTGCAGAAATTTCACTTTTTCAGGGAAAAAAATGAGAAATTTTCTTATTTTGGGGCAAAAAGGAAGAAATTCCTAATGTTTTGTGGCAATAATGCAGAAATTCTCCTTATTTTGAGATATAAAGGCTGAAATTCCCCTTATTTGGGGGCAAAAATGCAGAAATTCACCATATTTTGAGGTAAAAAGGCTGAAATTCCCCTTATTTGGAGGCAAAAAGGCAGAAATTTCCCTTATTTTTTGGCAAAATTGCAGAAATTTCACTTACATCAGGGTAATAAGTCAGAATTTTTCCTTATTTTGGTGCAAAAATACAAAAATTCCCTTTGTTTTGGGGGAAAAAGACAGAAATTCCACTTATTTAGAGGCAAAAAAGCAGAAATTCCTTTTATTTTGGAGCAAAAATAAAGAAATTTCCTTTTTATGGCAAAAAGTTATGCATTCGTCGTATTTTCGGGCAAAAAGGAAGAAATTCCCCATATTTTGGAGCAAAATTGCAGAAATTCCCGTAATTGTGGGGCAAAAAGGCAGAAATTCTCGATATGCTGGGGCAAAAAACAGAAATTCTCCTTATTTTGGGGCAAAACTCAGAAATATCACTTATTTTGGGGCAAAATTGCAGAAATTTCACTTATTTCAGAGAAAAAAGACAGAAATTTTCCTTATTTTGGGGCAAAAAGGCAGAAATTCCTAATATTTTGTGACAAAAATGCAGAAATTCCCCTTATTTTGAGGTAAAAAGGCTAAAATTCTCCTTATTTGGGGGCAAAAAGGCACTAATTTCCCTAATTTTGGGGCAAGATTGCAGAAATTTCACTTACTTCAGGGTAATAAGTCAGAATTTTTTCTTTTTTTGGGGCAAAAAAGACAGAAATTCCCTTTGTTTTGGGGAAAAAAGACAGAAATTCCACTTGTTTAGAGGCAAAAAAGCAGAAATTCCCCTTATTTTGGAGCAAAAATGAAGAAATTTCCTTTTTTTATGGCAAAAAAGTATGCATTCTTTTTATTTTCGTGCAAAAAGGCAGAAATTTTCCGTATTTTGGAGAAAAATTGCAGAAATTCCTCTAATTGTGGGGCAAAAAGGCAGAAATTGCCTATATGTTGGGCTAAAAAGACAGAAATTCTCTTTATTTTGTGGCAAAACTCAGAAATTCCACTTATTTTGGGGCAACATTCCAGAAATTTCCTTTATTTTGGGGCAAAATTGCAGAAATTTCACTTATTTTGGGGCAAAATTGGAGAAATTTCACTTATTTCAGGGTAATAAGTCAGAAATTTTCCTTATTTTGGGGCAAAAAAGACAGGAATTTTCTTTGTTTTGGGGGAAAACGACAGAAATTCCACTTATTTAGAGGCAAAAAAGCAGAAATTCCCCTTATTTTGGAGCAAAAATGAAGAAATTTCACTTTTTTATGGCAAAAAGGTATGCATTCTTCTTATTTTCGGGCAAAAAGGCAGAAATTCCCCGTATTTTGGAGCAAAATTTCAGAAATTCCCCTAATTGTGGGGTGAAAAGGCAGAAATTCCCTTTAGTTAGGGCAAAAAGACAGAAATTCTCCTTATTTTGGGGCAAAACTCAGAAATTCCACTTATTTTGTGGCAAAATTGCAGAAATTTCCCTTATTTTGGGGCAAAATTACAGAAAATTCACTTATATTGGGGTAAAAATGCAGAAATTTCACTTATTTCAGGGAAAAAAAGCAGAAATTTTTTTATTTTGGGGCAAAAAGGCAGAAATTAATAATATTTTGTGGCAAAAATGCAGAAATTCTCCTTATTTTGTGGTAAAAAGGCTGAAATTCCCCTTATTTGGGGGCAAAAAGGCAGAAATTTCCCTTATTTTGGGGCAAAATTCCAGAAATTTCCCTTATTTTGGGGCAAAATTGCAGAAATTTCACTTATTTTGGGCTAAAATTGCAGAACTTTCACTTATTTTGGGGCAAAATTTCAGAAATTTCACTTATTTCAGAGAAAAAAGGCAGAAATTTTCCTTATTTTGGGGCAAAAATGCAGAAATTCCTAATATTTTGTGGCAAAAATTCAGAAATTCCTCTTATTTTAGGTAAAAAGGCTGAAATTCCCCTTATTTGGGGGCAAAAAGTCTGAATTTTCCCTTATTTTGGGGCAAAATTGCAGAAATTTTACTTAGTTTAGGGTAATAAGACAGAATTTTTCCTTATTTTGGGGCAAAAAAGACAGTAATTCCCTTTGTTTTGGGGAAAAAAGACAGAAATTCCACTTCTTTATAGGCAAAAAAGCAGAAATTCTCCTTATTTTGGAGCAAAAATGAAGAAATTTCCCTTTTTTATGGCAAAAAGGTATGCATTCTTCTTATTTTCGGGCAAAAAGGCAGAAATTCCCCGTATTTTGGAGCAAAATTGCAGAAATTCCTTTAATTGTGGGACAAAAATGCAGAAATTCTCTATATATTGGGGCAAAAAGACAGAAATTCTCCTTATTTTGTGTCAAAACTCAGAAATTCCACTTATTTTGGGGCAAAATTCCAGAAATTTCCCTTAATTTGGGGCAAAATTGCAGAAATTTCACTTATTTTTGGGCAAAATAGCAGAAATTTCACTTATTTCAGAGAAAAAAAACAGAAATTTTTCTTATTTTGGGGCAAAAAGGCAGAAATTCCTAATATTTTGTGACAAAAATGCAGAAATTCTCCTTATTTTGAGGTAAAAAGGCTGAAATTCCCCTTATTTGGAGGCAAAAAGTCAGAAATTTCGCTAATTTTAGGGAAAAATTGCAGAAATTTCACTTACCTCAGAGTAATAAGTCAGAATTTTTCCTTATTTTGGGGCAAAAAAGACAGAAATTCCCTTTGTCTTGGGGGAAAAAGACAGAAATTCCACTTATATAAAGGCCAAAAAGCAGAAATTCCCCTTATTTTGGAGCAAAAATGAAGAAATTTCCCTTTTTTATGGCAAAAAGTTATGCATTCTTCTTATTTTCGGCAAAAAGGCAGAAATTCCCCGTATTTTGGAGCATAATGGCAGAAATTCCCCTAATTGTGGGGCAAAAATGCAGAAAATCTCTATATGTTGGTGCAAAAAGACAGAAAAAATTCTCTTTATTTTGGGGCAAAACTAAGAAATTCCACTTATTTTGGGGCAAAATTCCAGAAATTTTCCTTATTTTGGGGCAAAATTGCAGAAATTTCACTTATTTTGGGGCAAATATGAAGAAATTTTACTTATTTTGTGGCAAAATTGCAGAAATTTCACATATTTTAGGGAAAAAAGGCAGAAATTTTCTTTATTTTGGGGCAAAAAGGCAGAAATTCCTAATATTTTGTGGCAAAAATGCAGAAATTCCCCTTATTTTGAGGTAAAAAGGCTGAAATTCCCCTTATTTGGGGGCAAAAAGGCAGAAATTTCACTTATTTTGGGGCAAAATTGCAGAAATTTCACTTACTTCAGGGTAATAAGTCAGAATTTTTCCTTTTTTGTGCAAAAATACAAAAATTCCATTTGTTTTGGGGGAAAAAGACAGAAATTCCACTTATTTAGAGGCAAAAAAGCAGAAATTCCCCTTATATGGAGCAAAAATGAAGAAATTTCCCTTTTTTATGGCAAAAAGTTATGCATTGTTTTTATTTTCGGGCAAAAAGGCAGAAATTCCCCGTATTTTCGAGCAAAATTGCAGAAATTCCCCGTATTTTGGAGCAAAATTGCAGAAATTCCCCTAATTGTGGGGCAAAAATGCAGAAATTCTTTATATGTTGGGGCAAAAAGACAGAAATTCTCCTTATTTTGGGGCAAAACTCAGAAATTCCACTTATTTTGGGGCAAAATTCCAGAAATTTCCCTTATTTTGGGGCAAAATTGCAGAAATTTCACTTATTTTGGGGCAGAATTGCAGAAATTTCACTTATTTCAGGGAAAAAAAGCAGAAATTTTTCTTATTTTGGGGCAAAAATGTAGAAATTTCTAATATTTTGTGGCAAAAATGCAGAAATTTCCCTTATTTTGAGGTAAAAAGGCTGAAATTCCCCTTATTTGGGGGCAAAAAACAGAAATTCCTTTTATTTTGAGGTAAAAAGGCTGAAATTCCCCTTATTTGGGGGCAAAAAGGCAGAAAGTTCCCTTATTTTGGGGCAAAATTTCAGAAATTTCACTTACTTCAGGGTAATAAGTCAGAATTTTTCCTTATTTTGGGGCAAAAAAGACAGAAATTCTTTTGTTTTGGGGGAAAAAGACAGAAATTCCACATATTTAGAGGCAAAAAAGCAGAAATTCCTCTTATTTTGGAGCAAAAATGAAGAAATTTCCCATTTTTATGGCAAAAAGGTATGCATTCTTCTTATTTTCGGGCAAAAAGGCAGAAATTCCCTGTATTTTGGAGCAAAATTGCAGAAATTCCCCTAATTGTGGGGCAGAAAGGCAGAAATTGCCTATATGTTGGGGAAAAAACAAAATTCTCATTATTTTGGGGAAAAACTCAGAAATTCCACTTATTTTGTGGCAAAATTCCAGAAATTTCCCTTATTGTGGGGCAAAATTGCAGAAATTTCAATTATTTTGGGGCAAAATTGCAGAAATTTCACTTATTTCAAGGAAAAAAAGCAGAAATTTTCTTATTTTGGGGCAAAAAGGCAGAAATTCCTAATATTTTGTGGCAAAAATGCAGAAATTCCCCTCATTTTGAGGTAAAAAGACTGAAATTCCCCTTATTTTGGGGCAAAAAGCAAAAATTTCCTTTATTTTGGGGCAAAATTGCAGAAATTTCACTTATTTCAGGGAAATAAGTCAGAAATTTTCCTTATTTTGGGGCAAAAAATACAGGAATTCCCTATGTTTTGGGGGAAAAAAACAGAAATTTCATTTATTTAAAGGTAAAAAAGCAGACATTCCCCTTATTTTGGAGCAAAAATGAAGAAATTTCCCTTTTTTATGGCAAAAAGTTATGCATTCTTCTTATTTTCGGGCAAAAAGGCAAAAATTCCCCGTATTTTGGAGCAAAATTGCAGAAATTCCCCTAATTGTGGGGCAAAAAGGCAGAAATTCTTTATATGTTGGGGCAAAAAGACAGAAATTCTCCTTATTTTGGGGCAAAACTCAGAAATTCCACTTATTTTGGGGCAAAATTCCAGAAATTTCCCTTATTTTGGGGCAAAATTGCAGAAATTTCACTTATTTTGGGCTAAAATTGCAGAACTTTCACTTATTTTGGGGCAAAATTTCAGAAATTTCACTTATTTCAGAGAAAAAAGGCAGAAATTTTTCTTATTTTGGGGCAAAAATGCAGAAATTCCTAATATTTTGTGGCAAAAATTCAGAAATTCCTCTTATTTTAGGTAAAAAGGCTGAAATTCCCCTTATTTGGGGGCAAAAAGTCTGAATTTTCCCTTATTTTGGGGCAAAATTGCAGAAATTTTACTTAGTTCAGGGTAATAAGACAGAATTTTTCCTTATTTTGGGGCAAAAAAGACAGTAATTCCCTTTGTTTTGGGGAAAAAAGACAGAAATTCCACTTATTTATAGGCAAAAAAGCAGAAATTCTCCTTATTTTGGAGCAAAAATGAAGAAATTTCCCTTTCTTATGGCAAAAAGGTATGCATTCTTCTTATTTTTGGGCAAAAAGGCAGAAATTCCCCGTATTTTGGAGCAAAATTGCAGAAATTCCCCTAATTGTGAGGCAAAAAGGCAGAAATTGCCTATATGTTGGGGCAAAAAGACAGAAATTCTCCTTATTTTGGGGCAAAACTCAGAAATTCCACTTATTTTGGAAAAAAATTTCAGAAATTTCCCTTATTTTGGGGCAAAATTGCAGAAATTTCACTTATTTTGGGGCAAAATTGCAAAATTTCACTTATTTCAGAGAAAAAAGCAGAAATTTTCTTATTTTGGGGCAAAAAGGCAGAAATTCCTAATATTTTGTGGCAAAAATGCAGAAATTCCCCTTATTTTGAGGTAAGAGGCTGAAATTCCCTTTCTTTGGGGGCAAAAAGGCAAAAATTTCCTTTATTTTGGGGCAAAATTGCAGAAATTTCACTTATTTCAGGGTAATAAGTCAGAAATTTTCCTTATTTTGGGGCAAAAAAGACAAAAATTCCCTTTTTTTGGGGGGAAAAAGACAGAAATTCCACTTATTTAGAGGCAAAAAAGCAGAAATTCCCCTTATTTTGGAGCAAAAATGAAGAAATTTCCCTTTTTTATGGCAAAAAGGTATGCATTCTTCTTATTTTCGGGCAAAAAGGCAGAAATTCCCCGTATTTTGGAGCAAAATTGCAGAAATTCTTTTAATTGTGGGACAAAAATGCAGAAATTCTCTATATATTGGGGCAAAAAGACAAAAATTCTCCTTATTTTGTGTCAAAACTCAGAAATTCCACTTATTTTGGGGCAAAATTCCAGAAATTTCCCTTAATTTGGGGCAAAATTGCAGAAATTTCACTTATTTTTGGGCAAAAGAGCAGAAATTTCACTTATTTCAGAGAAAAAAACAGAAATTTTTCTTATTTTGGGGCAAAAAGGCAGAAATTCCTAATATTTTGTGACAAAAATGCAGAAATTCTCCTTATTTTGAGGTAAAAAGGCTGAAATTCCCCTTATTTGGAGGCAAAAAGTCAGAAATTTCGCTAATTTTAGGGAAAAATTGCAGAAATTTCACTTACCTCAGGGTAATAAGTCAGAATTTTTCCTTATTTTGGGGCAAAAAAGACAGAAATTCCCTTTGTCTTGGGGGAAAAAGACAGAAATTCCACTTATATAAAGGCCAAAAAGCAGAAATTCCCCTTATTTTGGAGCAAAAATGAAGAAATTTCCCTTTTTATGGCAAAAAGTTATGCATTCTTCTTATTTTCGGCAAAAAGGCAGAAATTCCCCGTATTTTGGAGCATAATTGCAGAAATTCCCCTAATTGTGGGGCAAAAATGCAGAAAATCTCTATATGTTGGTGCAAAAAGACAGAAAAAATTCTCTTTATTTTGGGGCAAAACTAAGAAATTCCACTTATTTTGGGGCAAAATTCCAGAAATTTTCCTTATTTTGGGGCAAAATTGCAGAAATTTCACTTATTTTGGGGCAAATATGAAGAAATTTTACTTATTTTGTGGCAAAATTGCAGAAATTTCACATATTTTAGGGAAAAAAGGCAGAAATTTTCTTTATTTTGGGGCAAAAAGGCAGAAATTCCTAATATTTTGTGGCAAAAATGCAGAAATTCCCCTTATTTTGAGGTAAAAAGGCTGAAATTCCCCTTATTTGGGGGCAAAAAGGCAGAAATTTCCCTTATTTTGGGGCAAAATTGCAGAAATTTCACTTACTTCAGGGTAATAAGTCAAAATTTTTCCTTATTTTGGGGCAAAAGTTAGAAATTCCCTTTGTTTTGGGGAAAAAAACAGAAATTCCACTTATTTAGAGGCAAAAAAGCAGAAATTCCCCTTTGTGGAGCAAAAATTAAAAAATTTCCCTTTTTTATGGCAAAAAGGTATGCATTCTTCTTATTATCGGGCAAAAAAGCAGAAATTCCCCGTATTTTTGAGCAAAATTGCAGAAATTCCCATAATTGTGGGGCAAAAATGCAGAAAATCTCTATATGTTGGGGCCAAAAGACCGAAATTCTCTTTATTTTGGGGCAAAACTCAGAAATTCCACTTATTTTGGGGCAAAATTACAGAAATTTTCCTTTTTTGGGGGCAAAATTGCAGAAATTTCACTTATTTTGGGGCAAATATGCAGAAATTTTACATATTTTGTAACAAAATTGCAGAAATTTCACTTATTTCAGGGAAAAAAGGCAGAAATTTTCCTTATTTTGGGGCAAAATGGTAGAAATTCCTAATATTTTGTGGCAAAAATGCAGAAATTCCCCTTATTTCGAGGTAAAAAGGCTGAAATTCCCCTTATTTGGGGGCAAAAGGCAGAAATTTCCCTTATTTGGGGGCAAAATTGCAGAAATATCACTTACTTCAGGGTAATAAGTCAGAATTTTTCCTTATTTTGGGGCAAAAAAGACAGAAATTCCATTTGTTTTGAGGGAAATAGAAAGAAATTCCACTTATTTAGAGGCAAAAAAGCAGATATTCCCCTTTTTGGAGCAAAAATGAAGAAATTTTTTTTTTTTATGGCAAAAAGGTATGCATTCTTCTTATTTTCAAGCAAAAAGGCAGAAATTCCCCGTATTTTGGAGCAAAATTGCAGAAATTCCCCTAATTGTGGGACAAAAAGGCAGAAATTGCCTATATGTTGGGGCAAAATAACAGAAATTCTCCTTACTTTGGGGCAAAACTCAGAAATTCCACTTAAAGTGGGGCAAAATTCCAGAAATTTCCCTTATTTTGGGGCAAAATTGAAGACATTTCACTTATTTTGGGGCAAAATTGAAGAATTTTCACTTATTTCAGGAAAAAAAAGCAGAAATTTTCTTATTTTGGGCAAAAAGGCAGAAATTCCTAATATTTTGTGGCAAAAATGCAGAAATTCCCCTTATTTTAAGGTAAAAAGGCTGAAATTCCCCTTATTTGGGGGCAATAAGGCAAAAATTTCCTTTATTTTCAGGCAAAATTGCAGAAATTTTACTTATTTAAGGGTATTAAGTCAGAAATTTTCTTTATTTTGGGGCAAAAAAGACAGGAATTCCCTTTATTTTGGGGGATAAAGACAGAAATTCCACTTATTTAGAGGCAAAAAAGCAGAAATTCCACTTATTTTAGAGCAAAAATGAAGAAATTTCTTTTTTATGGCAAAAATGTATGCATTCTTCTTATTTTCGGACAAAAAGGCAGAAATTCCCCGTATTTTGAAGCAAAATTGCAGAAATTCCCCTAATTGTGGGGCAAAAAGGCAGAAATTCTCTATATGTTGGGGCAAAAAGACAGAAATTCTTCTTATTTTGGGGAAATACTCAGAAATTCCACTTATTTGGGGGCAAAATTCCAGAAATTTCCCTTATTTTGGGACAAAATTGCAGAAATTTAACATATTTTGGCGCAAAATTGCAGAAATTTCACTTTTTTCAGGGAAAAAAATGAGAAATTTTCTTATTTTGGGGCAAAAAGGCAGAAATTCCTAATGTTTTGTGGCAATAATGCAGAAATTCTCTTTATTTTGATATATAAAGGCTGAAATTTCCCTTATTTGGGGGCAAAAATGCAGAAATTCACCATATATTGAGGTAAAAAGGCTGAAATTCCCCTTATTTGGAGGCAAAAAGGCAGAAATTTCCCTTATTTTTTGGCAAAATTGCAGAAATTTCACTTACTTCAGGGTAATAAGTCAGAATTTTTCCTTATTTTGGTGCAAAAATACAAAAATTCCCTTTATTTTGGGGGAAAAAGACAGAAATTCCACTTATTAAGAGGCAAAAAGCAGAAATTCCTTTTATTTTGGAGCAAAAATAAAGAAATTTCCTTTTTATGGCAAAAAGGTATGCATTCTTCTTATTTTCGGGCAAAAAGGCAGAAATTCCCTGTATTTTGGAGCAAAATTGCAGAAATTCCCGTAATTGTGGGGCAAAAAGGCAGAAATTCTCGATATGCTGGGGCAAAAAACAGAAATTCTTCTTATTTTGGGGCAAAACTCAGAAATTTCACTTATTTTGGGGCAAAATTGCAGAAATTTCACTTATTTCAGAGAAAAAAGACAAAAATTTTCCTTATTTTGGGGCAAAAAGACAGAAATTCCTAATATTTTGTGACAAAAATGCAGAAATTCCCCTTATTTTGAGGTAAAAAGGCTAAAATTCTCCTTATTTGGGGGCAAAAAGGCACTAATTTCCCTAATTTTGGGGCAAGATTGCAGAAATTTCACTTACTTCAGGGTAATAAGTCAGAATTTTTTCTTATTTTGGGGCAAGAAAGACAGAAATTCCCTTTGTTTTGGGGAAAAAAGACAGAAATTCCACTTATTTAGAGGCAAAAAAGCAGAAATTCCCCTTATTTTGGAGCAAAAATGAAGAAATTTCCCTTTTTTATGGCAAAAAAGTATGCATTCTTCTTATTTTCGTGCAAAAAGGAAGAAATTCTCCGTATTTTGGAGAAAAATTGCAGAAATTCCTCTAATTGTGGGGCAAAAATGCAGAAATTGCCTATATGGTGGGCTAAAAAGACAGAAATTCTCTTTATTTTGCGGCAAAACTCAGAAATTCCACTTATTTTGGGGCAACATTCCAGAAATTTCCTTTATTTTGGGGCAAAATTGCAGAAATTTCACTTATTTTGGGGCAAAATTGGAGAAATTTCACTTATTTCAGGGTAATAAGTCAGAAATTTTCCTTATTTTGGGGCAAAAAAGACAGGAATTTTCTTTGTTTTGGGGGAAAACGACAGAAATTCCACTTATTTAGAGGCAAAAAAGCAGAAATTCCCCTTATTTTGGAGCAAAAATGAAGAAATTTCACTTTTTTATGGCAAAAAGGTATGCATTCTTCTTATTTTCGGGCAAAAAGGCAGAAATTCCCCGTATTTTGGAGCAAAATTTCAGAAATTCCCCTAATTGTGGGGCAAAAAGGCAGAAATTCCCTTTAGTTAGGGCAAAAAGACAGAAATTCTCCATATTTTGGGGCAAAACTCAGAAATTCCACTTATTTTGGGGCAAAATTGCAGAAATTTCCCTTATTTTGGGGCAAAATTACAGAAATTTCACTTATATTGGGGCAAAAAGGCAGAAATTTCACTTATTTCAGGGAAAAAAAGCAGAAATTTTTTTATTTAGGGGCAAAAAGGCAGAAATTAATAATATTTTGTGGCAAAAATGCAGAAATTCTCCTTATTTTGAGGTAAAAAGGCTGAAATTCCCCTTATTTGGGGGCAAAAAGGCAGAAAGTTTCCTTATTTTGGGGCAAAATTTCAGAAATTTCACTTACTTCAGGGTAATAAGTCAGAATTTTTCCTTATTTTGGGGCAAAAAAGACAGAAATTCTCTTTGTTTTGGGAGAAAAAGACAGAAATTCCACTTATTTAGAGGCAAAAAAGCAGAAATTCCTCTTATTTTGGAGCAAAAATGAAGAAATTTCCCATTTTTATGGCAAAAAGGTATGCATTCTTCTTATTTTCGGGCAAAAAGGCAGAAATTCCCTGTATTTTGGAGCAAAATTGCAGAAAATCCCCTAATTGTGGGGCAGAAAGGCAGAAATTGCCTATATGTTGGGGAAAAAACAGAAATTCTCCTTATTTTGGGGCAAAACTCAGAAATTCCACTTATTTTGGGGCAAAATTCCAGAAATTTCCCTTATTGTGGGGGAAAATTGCAGAAATTTCACTTATTTTTGGGCAAAATTGCACACATTTCACTTATTTCAGGGAAAAAAAGCAGAAATTTTCTTATTTTGGGGCAAAAAGGCAGAAATTCCTAATATTTTGTGGCAAAAATGCAGAAATTCCCCTTATTTTGAGGTAAAAAGGCTGAAATTCCCCTTATTTTGAAGCAAAATTTGAGAAATTTCACTTATTTCAGGGTAATAAGTCAGAAATTTTTCTTATTTTGGGGCAAAAAATACAGGAATTCCCTATGTTTTGGGGAAAAAAAAACAGAAATTTCATTTATTTAAAGGTAAAAAAGCAGACATTCCCCTTAAATTGGAGCAAAAATGAAGAAATTTCCCTTTTTTATAGCAAAAAGTTATGCATTCTTCTTATTTTCGGGCAAAAAGGCAAAAATTCCCCGTATTTTGGAGCAAAATTGCAGAAATTCCCCGAATTGTGGGGCAAAAATGCAGAAATTCTTTATATGTTGGGGCAAAAAGACAGAAATTCTCCTTATTTTGGGGCAAAACTCAGAAATTCCACTTATTTTGGGGCAAAATTCCAGAAATTTCCCTTATTTTGGGGCAAAAGTGCAGAAATTTCACTTATTTTGGGCTAAAATTGCAGAACCTTCACTTATTTTGGGGCAAAATTTCAGAAATTTCACTTATTTTAGAGAAAAAAGGCAGAAATTTTCCTTATTTTGGGGCAAAAATGCAGAAATTACTAATATTTTTTGGCAAAAATTCAGAAATTCCTCTTATTTTATGTAAAAAGGCTGAAATTCCCCTTATTTGGGGGCAAAAAGTCAGAATTTTCCCTTATTTTGGGGCAAAATTGCAGAAATTTTACTTAGTTCAGGGTAATAAGACAGAATTTTTTTTTTATTTTGAGGCAAAAAAGACAGTAATTCCCTTGTTTTGGGGAAAAAAGACAGAAATTCCACTTATTTATAGGCAAAAAAGCAGAAATTCCCCTTATTTTGGAGCAAAAATAAAGAAATTTCCCTTTTTTATGGCAAAAAGTTATGCATTCTTCTTATTTTCGGGCAAAAAGGCAGAAATTCCCCGTATTTTGGAGCAAAATTGCAGAAATTCCTTTAATTGTGGGACAAAAATGCAGACATTCTCTATATATTGGGGCAAAAAGACAGAAATTCTCCTTATTTTGTGTCAAAACACAGAAATTCCACTTATTTTGGGGCAAAATTCCAGAAATTTTCCTTATTTTGGGGCAAAATTGCAGAAATTTCACTTATTTTGGGGCAAATATGAAGAAATTTTACTTATTTTGTGGCAAAATTGAAGAAATTTCACATATTTTAGGGAAAAAAGGGAGAAATTTTCTTTATTTTGGGGCAAAAAGGCAGAAATTCCTAATATTTTGTGGCAAAAATGCAGAAAATCCCCTAATTTCGAGGTAAAAAGGCTGAAATTCCCCTTATTTGGGGGCAAAAAGGCAGAAATTTCCCTAATTTTGGGGCAAAATTGCAGAAATTTCACTTACTTCAGGGTAATAAGTCAGAAATTTTCTTTATTTTGGGGCAAAAAAGACAGAAATTCCCTTTGTCTTTGGGGATAAAAGACAGAAATTCCACTTATTTAAAGGCCAAAAAGCAGAAATTTCCCTTATTTTGGAGCAAAAATGAAGAAATTTCCCTTTTTTATGGCAAAAAGTTATGCATTCTTCTTATTTTCGGGCAAAAAGGCAGAAATTCCCCATATTTTGGAGCATAATTGCAGAAATTCCCCTAATTGTGGGGCAAAAATGCAGAAAATCTCTATATGTTGGGGCAAAAAGCCAGAAATTTTCCTTATTTTGGGGCAAAACTAAGAAATTCCACTTATTTTGGGGCAAAATTCCAGAAATTTTCCTTATTTTGGGGCAAAATTGCATAAATTTCACTTATTTTGGGGCAAATATGAAGAAATTTTACTTATTTTGTGGCAAAATTGCAGAAATTTCACATATTTTAGGGAAAAAAGGCAGAAATTTTCTTTATTTTGGGGCAAAAAGGCAGAAATTCCTAATATTTTGTGGCAAAAATGCAGAAATTCCCCTTATTTCGAGGTAAAAAGGCTGAAATTCCCCTTATTTGGGGGCAAAAAGGCAGAAATTTCCCTTATTTTGGGGCAAAATTGCAGAAATTTCACTTACTTCAGGGTAATAAGTCAGAATTTTTCCTTTTTTGGTGCAAAAATACAAAAATTCCATTTGTTTTGGGGGAAAAAGACAGAAATTCCACTTATTTAGAGGCAAAAAAGCAGAAATTCCCCTTATTTGGAGCAAAAATGAAGAAATTTCCCTTTTTTATGGCAAAAAGTTATGCATTCTTTTTATTTTCGGGCAAAAAGGCAGAAATTCCCCGTATTTTGGAGCAAAATTGCAGAAATTCCCCTAATTGTGGGGCAAAGAGGCAGAAATTGCCTATATGTTGGGGCAAAAAGACAGAAATTCTCCTTATTTTGGGGCAAAACTCAGAAATTCAACTTATTTTGGGGCAAAATTCGAGAAATTTCCCTTATTTTGGGGCAAAATTGCAGAAATTTCACTTATTTTGGGGCAAAATTGCAGAAATTTCACTTATTTTAGGGAAAAAAAGCAGAAATTTTTCTTATTTTGGGGCAAAAATGTAGAAATTTCTAATATTTTGTGGCAAAATGCAGAAATTCCCCTTATTTTGAGGTAAAAAGGCTGAAATTCCCCTTATTTGGGGGCAAAAAGCAGAAATTCCCCTTATTTTGAGGTAAAAAGGCTGAAATTCCCCTTATTTGGGGGCAAAAAGGCAGAAAGTTCCCTTATTTTGGGGCAAAATTTCAGAAATTTCACTTACTTCAGGGTAATAAGTCAGAATTTTTCCTTATTTTGGGGCAAAAAAGACAGAAATTCTCTTTGATTTGGGGGAAAAATACAGAAATTCCACTTATTTAGAGGCAAAAAAGCAGAAATTCCCCTTATTTTGGAGCAAAAATGAAGAAATTTCCCTTTTTTATGGCAAAAAGGTATGCATTCTTCTTATTTTCGGGCAAAAAGGCAGAAATTCCCCGTATTTTGGAGCAAAATTGCAGAAATTCCTTTAATTGTGGGACAAAAATGCAGAAATTCTCTATATATTGGGGCAAAAAGACAGAAATTCTCCTTATTTTGTGTCAAAACTCAGAAATTCCACTTATTTTGGGGCAAAATTCCAGAAATTTTCCTTAATTTGGGGCAAAATTGCAGAAATTTCACTTATTTTTGGGCAAAATAGCAGAAATTTCACTTATTTCAGAGAAAAAAAACAGAAATTTTTCTTATTTTGGGGCAAAAAGGCAGAAATTCCTAATATTTTGTGACAAAAATGCAGAAATTCTCCTTATTTTGAGGTAAAAAGGCTGAAATTCCCCTTATTTGGAGGCAAAAAGTCAGAAATTTCGCTAATTTTAGGGAAAAATTGCAGAAATTTCACTTACCTCAGGGTAATAAGTCAGAATTTTTCCTTATTTTGGGGCAAAAAAGACAGAAATTCCCTTTGTCTTGGGGGAAAAAGACAGAAATTCCACTTATATAAAGGCCAAAAAGCAGAAATTTCCCTTATTTTGGAGCAAAAATGAAGAAATTTCCCTTTTTTATGGCAAAAAGTTATGCATTCTTCTTATTTTCGGCAAAAAGGCAGAAATTCCCCGTATTTTGGAGCATAATTGCAGAAATTCCCCTAATTGTGGGGCAAAAATGCAGAAAATCTCTATATGTTGGTGCAAAAAGACAGAAAAAATTCTCTTTATTTTGGGGCAAAACTAAGAAATTCCACTTATTTTGGAGCAAAATTCCAGAAATTTTCCTTATTTTGGGGCAAAATTGCAGAAATTTCACTTATTTTGGGGCAAATATGAAGAAATTTTACTTGTTTTGTGGCAAAATTGCAGAAATTTCACATATTTTAGGGAAAAAAGGCAGAAATTTTCTTTATTTTGGGGCAAAAAGGCAGAAATTCCTAATATTTTGTGGCAAAAATGCAGAAATTCCATTTATTTTGAGGTAAAAAGGCTGAAATTCCCCTTATTTGGGGGCAAAAAGGCAGAAATTTCCCTTATTTTGGGGCAAAATTGCAGAAATTTTACTTACTTCAGGGTAATAAGTCAGAATTTTTCCTTTTTTGTGCAAAAATACAAAAATTCCATTTGTTTTGGGGGAAAAAGACAGAAATTCCACTTATTTAGAGGCAAAAAAGCAGAAATTCCCCTTATATGGAGCAAAAATGAAGAAATTTCCCTTTTTTATGGCAAAAAGTTATGCATTGTTTTTATTTTCGGGCAAAAAGGCAGAAATTCCCCGTATTTTGGAGCAAAATTGCAGAAATTCCCCGTATTTTGGAGCAAAATTGCAGAAATTCCCCTAATTGTGGGGCAAAAATGCAGAAATTCTTTATATGTTGGGGAAAAAAGACAGAAATTCTCCTTATTTTGGGGCAAAACTCAGAAATTCCACTTATTTTGGGGCAAAATTCCAGAAATTTCCCTTATTTTGGGGCAAAATTGCAGAAATTTCACTTATTTTGGGGCAGAATTGCTGAAATTTCACTTATTTCAGGGAAAAAAAGCAGAAATTTTTCTTATTTTGGGGCAAAAATGTAGAAATTTCTAATATTTTGTGGCAAAAATGCAGAAATTCCCCTTATTTTGAGGTAAAAAGGCTGAAATTCCCCTTATTTGGGGGCAAAAAACAGAAATTCCTTTTATTTTGAGGTAAAAAGGCTGAAATTCCCCTTATTTGGGGGCAAAAAGGCAGAAATTTCCCTTATTTTGGGGCAAAATTTCAAAAATTTCACTTACTTCAGGGTAATAAGTCAGAATTTTTCCTTATTTTGGGGCAAAAAAGACAGAAATTCTTTTGTTTTGGGGGAAAAAGACAGAAATTCCACATATTTAGAGGCAAAAAAGCAGAAATTCCTCTTATTTTGGAGCAAAAATGAAGAAATTTCCCATTTTTATGGCAAAAAGGAATGCATTCTTCTTATTTTCGGGCAAAAAGGCAGAAATTCCCTGTATTTTGGAGCAAAATTGCAGACATTCCCCTAATTGTGGGGCAGAAAGGCAGAAATTGCCTATATGTTGGGGAAAAAACAGAAATTCTCCTTATTTTGGGGAAAAACTCAGAAATTACACTTATTTTGGGGCAAAATTCCAGAAATTTTCCTTATTTTGGGGCAAAATTGCAGAAATTTCACTTATTTTGGGGCAAATATGAAGAAATTTTACTTATTTTGTGGCAAAATTGAAGAAATTTCACATATTTTAGGGAAAAAAGGCAGAAATTTTCTTTATTTTGGGGCAAAAAGGCAGAAATTCCTAATATTTTGTGGCAAAAATGCAGAAATTCCCCTTATTTCGAGGTAAAAAGGCTGAAATTCCCCTTATTTGGGGGCAAAAAGGCAGAAATTTCCCTTATTTTGGGGCAAAATTGCAGAAATTTCACTTACTTCAGGGTAATAAGTCAGAATTTTTCCTTTTTTGGTGCAAAAATACAAAAATTCCATTTGTTTTGGGGGAAAAAGACAGAAATTCCACTTATTTAGAGGCAAAAAAGCAGAAATTCCCCTTATTTGGAGCAAAAATGAAGAAATTTCCCTTTTTTATGGCAAAAAGTTATGCATTCTTTTTATTTTCGGGCAAAAAGGCAGAAATTCCCCGTATTTTGGAGCAAAATTGCAGAAATTCCCCTAATTGTGGGGCAAAGAGGCAGAAATTGCCTATATGTTGGGGCAAAAAGACAGAAATTCTCCTTATTTTGGGGCAAAACTCAGAAATTCAACTTATTTTGGGGCAAAATTCGAGAAATTTCCCTTATTTTGGGGCAAAATTGCAGAAATTTCACTTATTTTGGGGCAAAATTGCAGAAATTTCACTTATTTTAGGGAAAAAAAGCAGAAATTTTTCTTATTTTGGGGCAAAAATGTAGAAATTTCTAATATTTTGTGGCAAAATGCAGAAATTCCCCTTATTTTGAGGTAAAAAGGCTGAAATTCCCCTTATTTGGGGGCAAAAAGCAGAAATTCCCCTTATTTTGAGGTAAAAAGGCTGAAATTCCCCTTATTTGGGGGCAAAAAGGCAGAAAGTTCCCTTATTTTGGGGCAAAATTTCAGAAATTTCACTTACTTCAGGGTAATAAGTCAGAATTTTTCCTTATTTTGGGGCAAAAAAGACAGAAATTCTCTTTGATTTGGGGGAAAAATACAGAAATTCCACTTATTTAGAGGCAAAAAAGCAGAAATTCCCCTTATTTTGGAGCAAAAATGAAGAAATTTCCCTTTTTTATGGCAAAAAGGTATGCATTCTTCTTATTTTCGGGCAAAAAGGCAGAAATTCCCCGTATTTTGGAGCAAAATTGCAGAAATTCCTTTAATTGTGGGACAAAAATGCAGAAATTCTCTATATATTGGGGCAAAAAGACAGAAATTCTCCTTATTTTGTGTCAAAACTCAGAAATTCCACTTATTTTGGGGCAAAATTCCAGAAATTTTCCTTAATTTGGGGCAAAATTGCAGAAATTTCACTTATTTTTGGGCAAAATAGCAGAAATTTCACTTATTTCAGAGAAAAAAAACAGAAATTTTTCTTATTTTGGGGCAAAAAGGCAGAAATTCCTAATATTTTGTGACAAAAATGCAGAAATTCTCCTTATTTTGAGGTAAAAAGGCTGAAATTCCCCTTATTTGGAGGCAAAAAGTCAGAAATTTCGCTAATTTTAGGGAAAAATTGCAGAAATTTCACTTACCTCAGGGTAATAAGTCAGAATTTTTCCTTATTTTGGGGCAAAAAAGACAGAAATTCCCTTTGTCTTGGGGGAAAAAGACAGAAATTCCACTTATATAAAGGCCAAAAAGCAGAAATTTCCCTTATTTTGGAGCAAAAATGAAGAAATTTCCCTTTTTTATGGCAAAAAGTTATGCATTCTTCTTATTTTCGGCAAAAAGGCAGAAATTCCCCGTATTTTGGAGCATAATTGCAGAAATTCCCCTAATTGTGGGGCAAAAATGCAGAAAATCTCTATATGTTGGTGCAAAAAGACAGAAAAAATTCTCTTTATTTTGGGGCAAAACTAAGAAATTCCACTTATTTTGGAGCAAAATTCCAGAAATTTTCCTTATTTTGGGGCAAAATTGCAGAAATTTCACTTATTTTGGGGCAAATATGAAGAAATTTTACTTGTTTTGTGGCAAAATTGCAGAAATTTCACATATTTTAGGGAAAAAAGGCAGAAATTTTCTTTATTTTGGGGCAAAAAGGCAGAAATTCCTAATATTTTGTGGCAAAAATGCAGAAATTCCATTTATTTTGAGGTAAAAAGGCTGAAATTCCCCTTATTTGGGGGCAAAAAGGCAGAAATTTCCCTTATTTTGGGGCAAAATTGCAGAAATTTTACTTACTTCAGGGTAATAAGTCAGAATTTTTCCTTTTTTGTGCAAAAATACAAAAATTCCATTTGTTTTGGGGGAAAAAGACAGAAATTCCACTTATTTAGAGGCAAAAAAGCAGAAATTCCCCTTATATGGAGCAAAAATGAAGAAATTTCCCTTTTTTATGGCAAAAAGTTATGCATTGTTTTTATTTTCGGGCAAAAAGGCAGAAATTCCCCGTATTTTGGAGCAAAATTGCAGAAATTCCCCGTATTTTGGAGCAAAATTGCAGAAATTCCCCTAATTGTGGGGCAAAAATGCAGAAATTCTTTATATGTTGGGGAAAAAAGACAGAAATTCTCCTTATTTTGGGGCAAAACTCAGAAATTCCACTTATTTTGGGGCAAAATTCCAGAAATTTCCCTTATTTTGGGGCAAAATTGCAGAAATTTCACTTATTTTGGGGCAGAATTGCTGAAATTTCACTTATTTCAGGGAAAAAAAGCAGAAATTTTTCTTATTTTGGGGCAAAAATGTAGAAATTTCTAATATTTTGTGGCAAAAATGCAGAAATTCCCCTTATTTTGAGGTAAAAAGGCTGAAATTCCCCTTATTTGGGGGCAAAAAACAGAAATTCCTTTTATTTTGAGGTAAAAAGGCTGAAATTCCCCTTATTTGGGGGCAAAAAGGCAGAAATTTCCCTTATTTTGGGGCAAAATTTCAAAAATTTCACTTACTTCAGGGTAATAAGTCAGAATTTTTCCTTATTTTGGGGCAAAAAAGACAGAAATTCTTTTGTTTTGGGGGAAAAAGACAGAAATTCCACATATTTAGAGGCAAAAAAGCAGAAATTCCTCTTATTTTGGAGCAAAAATGAAGAAATTTCCCATTTTTATGGCAAAAAGGAATGCATTCTTCTTATTTTCGGGCAAAAAGGCAGAAATTCCCTGTATTTTGGAGCAAAATTGCAGACATTCCCCTAATTGTGGGGCAGAAAGGCAGAAATTGCCTATATGTTGGGGAAAAAACAGAAATTCTCCTTATTTTGGGGAAAAACTCAGAAATTACACTTATTTTGGGGCAAAATTCCAGAAATTTTCCTTATTTTGGGGCAAAATTGCAGAAATTTCACTTATTTTGGGGCAAATATGAAGAAATTTTACTTATTTTGTGGCAAAATTGAAGAAATTTCACATATTTTAGGGAAAAAAGGCAGAAATTTTCTTTATTTTGGGGCAAAAAGGCAGAAATTCCTAATATTTTGTGGCAAAAATGCAGAAATTCCCCTTATTTCGAGGTAAAAAGGCTGAAATTCCCCTTATTTGGGGGCAAAAAGGCAGAAATTTCCCTTATTTTGGGGCAAAATTGCAGAAATTTCACTTACTTCAGGGTAATAAGTCAGAATTTTTCCTTTTTTGGTGCAAAAATACAAAAATTCCATTTGTTTTGGGGGAAAAAGACAGAAATTCCACTTATTTAGAGGCAAAAAAGCAGAAATTCCCCTTATTTGGAGCAAAAATGAAGAAATTTCCCTTTTTTATGGCAAAAAGTTATGCATTCTTTTTATTTTCGGGCAAAAAGGCAGAAATTCCCCGTATTTTGGAGCAAAATTGCAGAAATTCCCCTAATTGTGGGGCAAAGAGGCAGAAATTGCCTATATGTTGGGGCAAAAAGACAGAAATTCTCCTTATTTTGGGGCAAAACTCAGAAATTCCACTTATTTTGGGGCAAAATTCGAGAAATTTCCCTTATTTTGGGGCAAAATTGCAGAAATTTCACTTATTTTGGGGCAAAATTGCAGAAATTTCACTTATTTTAGGGAAAAAAAGCAGAAATTTTTCTTATTTTGGGGCAAAAATGTAGAAATTTCTAATATTTTGTGGCAAAATGCAGAAATTCCCCTTATTTTGAGGTAAAAAGGCTGAAATTCCCCTTATTTGGGGGCAAAAAGCAGAAATTCCCCTTATTTTGAGGTAAAAAGGCTGAAATTCCCCTTATTTGGGGGCAAAAAGGCAGAAAGTTCCCTTATTTTAGGGCAAAATTTCAGAAATTTCACTTACTTCAGGGTAATAAGTCAGAATTTTTCCTTATTTTGGGGCAAAAAAGACAGAAATTCTCTTTGATTTGGGGGAAAAATACAGAAATTCCACTTATTTAGAGGCAAAAAAGCAGAAATTCCCCTTATTTTGGAGCAAAAATGAAGAAATTTCCCTTTTTTATGGCAAAAAGGTATGCATTCTTCTTATTTTCGGGCAAAAAGGCAGAAATTCCCCGTATTTTGGAGCAAAATTGCAGAAATTCCTTTAATTGTGGGACAAAAATGCAGAAATTCTCTATATATTTGGGCAAAAAGACAGAAATTCTCCTTATTTTGTGTCAAAACTCAGAAATTTCACTTATTTTGGGGCAAAATTCCAGAAATTTCCCTTAATTTGGGGCAAAATTGCAGAAATTTCACTTATTTTTGGGCAAAATAGCAGAAATTTCACTTATTTCAGAGAAAAAAAACAGAAATTTTTCTTATTTTGGGGCAAAAAGGCAGAAATTCCTAATATTTTGTGACAAAAATGCAGAAATTCTCCTTATTTTGAGGTAAAAAGGCTGAAATTCCCCTTATTTGGAGGCAAAAAGTCAGAAATTTCGCTAATTTTAGGGAAAAATTGCAGAAATTTCACTTACCTCAGGGTAATAAGTCAGAATTTTTCCTTATTTTGGGGCAAAAAAGACAGAAATTCCCTTTGTCTTGGGGGAAAAAGACAGAAATTCCACTTATATAAAGGCCAAAAAGCAGAAATTCCCCTTATTTTGGAGCAAAAATGAAGAAATTTCCCTTTTTTATGGCAAAAAGTTATGCATTCTTCTTATTTTCGGCAAAAAGGCAGAAATTCCCCGTATTTTGGAGCATAATTGCAGAAATTCCCCTAATTGTGGGGCAAAAATGCAGAAAATCTCTATATGTTGGTGCAAAAAGACAGAAAAAATTCTCTTTATTTTGGGGCAAAACTAAGAAATTCCACTTATTTTGGAGCAAAATTCCAGAAATTTTCCTTATTTTGGGGCAAAATTGCAGAAATTTCACTTATTTTGGGGCAAATATGAAGAAATTTTACTTATTTTGTGGCAAAATTGCAGAAATTTCACATATTTTAGGGAAAAAAGGCAGAAATTTTCTTTATTTTGGGGCAAAAAGGCAGAAATTCCTAATATTTTGTGGCAAAAATGCAGAAATTCCCTTTATTTTGAGGTAAAAAGGCTGAAATTCCCCTTATTTGGGGGCAAAAAGGCAGAAATTTCCCTTATTTTGGGGCAAAATTGCAGAAATTTCACTTACTTCAGGGTAATAAGTCAGAATTTTTCCTTTTTTGTGCAAAAATACAAAAATTCAATTTGTTTTGGGGGAAAAAGACAGAAATTCCACTTATTTAGAGGCAAAAAAGCAGAAATTCCCCTTATATGGAGCAAAAATGAAGAAATTTCCCTTTTTTATGGCAAAAAGTTATGCATTGTTTTTATTTTCGGGCAAAAAGGCAGAAATTCCCCGTATTTTGGAGCAAAATTGCAGAAATTCCCCGTATTTTGGAGCAAAATTGCAGAAATTCCCCTAATTGTGGGGCAAAAATGCAGAAATTCTTTATATGTTGGGGAAAAAAGACAGAAATTCTCCTTATTTTGGGGCAAAACTCAGAAATTCCACTTATTTTGGGGCAAAATTCCAGAAATTTCCCTTATTTTGGGGCAAAATTGCAGAAATTTCACTTATTTTGGGGCAGAATTGCAGAAATTTCACTTATTTCAGGGAAAAAAGCAGAAATTTTTCTTATTTTGGGGCAAAAATGTAGAAATTTCTAATATTTTGTGGCAAAAATGCAGAAATTCCCCTTATTTTGAGGTAAAAAGGCTGAAATTCCCCTTATTTGGGGGCAAAAAACAGAAATTCCTTTTATTTTGAGGTAAAAAGGCTGAAATTCCCCTTATTTGGGGGCAAAAAGGCAGAAAGTTCCCTTATTTTGGGGCAAAATTTCAGAAATTTCACTTACTTCAGGGTAATAAGTCAGAATTTTTCCTTATTTTGGGGCAAAAAAGACAGAAATTCTTTTGTTTTGGGGGAAAAAGACAGAAATTCCACATATTTAGAGGCAAAAAATCAGAAATTCCTCTTATTTTGGAGCAAAAATGAAGAAATTTCCCATTTTTATGGCAAAAAGGTATGCATTCTTCTTATTTTCGGGCAAAAAGGCAGAAATTCCCTGTATTTTGGAGCAAAATTGCAGACATTCCCCTAATTGTGGGGCAGAAAGGCAGAAATTGCCTATATGTTGGGGAAAAAACAGAAATTCTCCTTATTTTGGGGAAAAACTCAGAAATTCCACTTATTTTGGGGCAAAATTCCAGAAATTTTCCGTATTTTGGGGCAAAATTGCAGAAATTTCACTTATTTTGGGGCAAATATGAAGAAATTTTACTTATTTTGTGGCAAAATTGAAGAAATTTCACATATTTTAGGGAAAAAAGGCAGAAATTTTCTTTATTTTGGGGCAAAAAGGCAGAAATTCCTAATATTTTGTGGCAAAAATGCAGAAAATCCCCTTATTTCGAGGTAAAAAGGCTGAAATTCCCCTTATTTGGGGGCAAAAAGGCAGAAATTTCCCTAATTTTGGGGCAAAATTGCAGAAATTTCACTTACTTCAGGGTAATAAGTCAGAAATTTTCTTTATTTTGGGGCAAAAAAGACAGAAATTCCCTTTGTCTTGGGGGATAAAAGACAGAAATTCCACTTATTTAAAGGCCAAAAAGCAGAAATTT
Source organism: Micromys minutus (assembly GCF_963924665.1). Lineage (NCBI taxonomy): Eukaryota > Metazoa > Chordata > Mammalia > Rodentia > Muridae > Micromys > Micromys minutus. The sequence continues at coordinate 5,234,281 of NW_027667467.1, read as the reverse complement.
CCCTTATTTTGGAGCAAAAATGAAGAAATTTCCCTTTTTTATGGCAAAAAGTTATGCATTCTTCTTATTTTCGGGCAAAAAGGCAGAAATTCCCCATATTTTGGAGCATAATTGCAGAAATTCCCCTAATTGTGGGGCAAAAATGCAGAAAATCTCTATATGTTGGGGCAAAAAGCCAGAAATTTTCCTTATTTTGGGGCAAAACTAAGAAATTCCACTTATTTTGGGGCAAAATTCCAGAAATTTTCCTTATTTTGGGGCAAAATTGCATAAATTTACTTATTTTGGGGCAAATATGAAGAAATTTTACTTATTTTGTGGCAAAATTGAAGAAATTTCACATATTTTAGGGAAAAAAGGCAGAAATTTTCTTTATTTTGGGGCAAAAAGGCAGAAATTCCTAATATTTTGTGGCAAAAATGCAGAAATTCCCCTTATTTCGAGGTAAAAAGGCTGAAATTCCCCTTATTTGGGGGCAAAAAGGCAGAAATTTCCCTTATTTTGGGGCAAAATTGCAGAAATTTCACTTACTTCAGGGTAATAAGTCAGAATTTTTCCTTTTTTGGTGCAAAAATACAAAAATTCCATTTGTTTTGGGGGAAAAAGACAGAAATTCCACTTATTTAGAGGCAAAAAAGCAGAAATTCCCCTTATTTGGAGCAAAAATGAAGAAATTTCCCTTTTTTATGGCAAAAAGTTATGCATTCTTTTTATTTTCGGGCAAAAAGGCAGAAATTCCCCGTATTTTGGAGCAAAATTGCAGAAATTCCCCTAATTGTGGGGCAAAGAGGCAGAAATTGCCTATATGTTGGGGCAAAAAGACAGAAATTCTCCTTATTTTGGGGCAAAACTCAGAAATTCCACTTATTTTGGGGCAAAATTCGAGAAATTTCCCTTATTTTGGGGCAAAATTGCAGAAATTTCACTCATTTTGGGGCAAAATTGCAGAAATTTCACTTATTTTAGGGAAAAAAAGCAGAAATTTTTCTTATTTTGGGGCAAAAATGTAGAAATTTCTAATATTTTGTGGCAAAATGCAGAAATTCCCCTTATTTTGAGGTAAAAAGGCTGAAATTCCCCTTATTTGGGGGCAAAAAGCAGAAATTCCCCTTATTTTGAGGTAAAAAGGCTGAAATTCCCCTTATTTGGGGGCAAAAAGGCAGAAAGTTCCCTTATTTTGGGGCAAAATTTCAGAAATTTCACTTACTTCAGGGTAATAAGTCAGAATTTTTCCTTATTTTGGGGCAAAAAAGACAGAAATTCTCTTTGATTTGGGGGAAAAATACAGAAATTCCACTTATTTAGAGGCAAAAAAGCAGAAATTCCCCTTATTTTGGAGCAAAAATGAAGAAATTTCCCTTTTTTATGGCAAAAAGGTATGCATTCTTCTTATTTTCGGGCAAAAAGGCAGAAATTCCCCGTATTTTGGAGCAAAATTGCAGAAATTCCTTTAATTGTGGGACAAAAATGCAGAAATTCTCTATATATTGGGGCAAAAAGACAGAAATTCTCCTTATTTTGTGTCAAAACTCAGAAATTCCACTTATTTTGGGGCAAAATTCCAGAAATTTCCCTTAATTTGGGGCAAAATTGCAGAAATTTCACTTATTTTTGGGCAAAATAGCAGAAATTTCACTTATTTCAGAGAAAAAAAAACAGAAATTTTTCTTATTTTGGGGCAAAAAGGCAGAAATTCCTAATATTTTGTGACAAAAATGCAGAAATTCTCCTTATTTTGAGGTAAAAAGGCTGAAATTCCCCTTATTTGGAGGCAAAAAGTCAGAAATTTCGCTAATTTTAGGGAAAAATTGCAGAAATTTCACTTACCTCAGGGTAATAAGTCAGAATTTTTCCTTATTTTGGGGCAAAAAAGACAGAAATTCCCTTTGTCTTGGGGGAAAAAGACAGAAATTCCACTTATATAAAGGCCAAAAAGCAGAAATTCCCCTTATTTTGGAGCAAAAATGAAGAAATTTCCCTTTTTTATGGCAAAAAGTTATGCATTCTTCTTATTTTCGGCAAAAAGGCAGAAATTCCCCGTATTTTGGAGCATAATTGCAGAAATTCCCCTAATTGTGGGGCAAAAATGCAGAAAATCTCTATATGTTGGTGCAAAAAGACAGAAAAAATTCTCTTTATTTTGGGGCAAAACTAAGAAATTCCACTTATTTTGGAGCAAAATTCCAGAAATTTTCCTTATTTTGGGGCAAAATTGCAGAAATTTCACTTATTTTGGGGCAAATATGAAGAAATTTTACTTATTTTGTGGCAAAATTGCAGAAATTTCACATATTTTAGGGAAAAAAGGCAGAAATTTTCTTTATTTTGGGGCAAAAAGGCAGAAATTCCTAATATTTTGTGGCAAAAATGCAGAAATTCCCTTTATTTTGAGGTAAAAAGGCTGAAATTCCCCTTATTTGGGGGCAAAAAGGCAGAAATTTCCCTTATTTTGGGGCAAAATTGCAGAAATTTCACTTACTTCAGGGTAATAAGTCAGAATTTTTCCTTTTTTGTGCAAAAATACAAAAATTCCATTTGTTTTGGGGGAAAAAGACAGAAATTCCACTTATTTAGAGGCAAAAAAGCAGAAATTCCCCTTATATGGAGCAAAAATGAAGAAATTTCCCTTTTTTATGGCAAAAAGTTATGCATTGTTTTTATTTTCGGGCAAAAAGGCAGAAATTCCCCGTATTTTGGAGCAAAATTGCAGAAATTCCCCGTATTTTGGAGCAAAATTGCAGAAATTCCCCTAATTGTGGGGCAAAAATGCAGAAATTCTTTATATGTTGGGGAAAAAAGACAGAAATTCTCCTTATTTTGGGGCAAAACTCAGAAATTCCACTTATTTTGGGGCAAAATTCCAGAAATTTCCCTTATTTTGGGGCAAAATTGCAGAAATTTCACTTATTTTGGGGCAGAATTGCAGAAATTTCACTTATTTCAGGGAAAAAAGCAGAAATTTTTCTTATTTTGGGGCAAAAATGTAGAAATTTCTAATATTTTGTGGCAAAAATGCAGAAATTCCCCTTATTTTGAGGTAAAAAGGCTGAAATTCCCCTTATTTGGGGGCAAAAAACAGAAATTCCTTTTATTTTGAGGTAAAAAGGCTGAAATTCCCCTTATTTGGGGGCAAAAAGGCAGAAAGTTCCCTTATTTTGGGGCAAAATTTCAGAAATTTCACTTACTTCAGGGTAATAAGTCAGAATTTTTCCTTATTTTGGGGCAAAAAAGACAGAAATTCTTTTGTTTTGGGGGAAAAAGACAGAAATTCCACATATTTAGAGGCAAAAAATCAGAAATTCCTCTTATTTTGGAGCAAAAATGAAGAAATTTCCCATTTTTATGGCAAAAAGGTATGCATTCTTCTTATTTTCGGGCAAAAAGGCAGAAATTCCCTGTATTTTGGAGCAAAATTGCAGACATTCCCCTAATTGTGGGGCAGAAAGGCAGAAATTGCCTATATGTTGGGGAAAAAACAGAAATTCTCCTTATTTTGGGGAAAAACTCAGAAATTCCACTTATTTTGTGGCAAAATTCCAGAAATTTCCCTTATTGTGGGGCAAAATTGCAGAAATTTCACTTATTTTGGGGCAAAATTGCAGAAATTTCACTTATTTCAGGGAAAAAAAGCAGAAATTTTCTTATTTTGGGGCAAAAAGGCAGTAATTCCTAATATTTTGTGGCAAAAATGCAGAAATTCCCCTCATTTTGAGGTAAAAAGGCTGAAATTCCCCTTATTTTGCGGCAAAAAGCAAAAATTTCCTTTATTTTGGGGCAAAATTGCAGAAATTTCACTTATTTCAGGGAAATAAGTCAGAAATTTTCCTTATTTTGGGGCAAAAAATACAGGAATTCCCTATGTTTTGGGGGAAAAAAAACAGAAATTTCATTTATTTAAAGGTAAAAAAGCAGACATTCCCCTTATTTTGGAGCAAAAATGAAGAAATTTCCCTTTTTTATGGCAAAAAGTTATGCATTCTTCTTATTTTCGGGCAAAAAGGCAAAAATTCCCCGTATTTTGGAGCAAAATTGCAGAAATTCCCCTAATTGTGGGGCAAAAAGGCAGAAATTCTTTATATGTTGGGGCAAAAAGACAGAAATTCTCCTTATTTTGGGGCAAAACTCAGAAATTCCACTTATTTTGGGGCAAAATTCCAGAAATTTCCCTTATTTTGGGGCAAAATTGCAGAAATTTCACATATTTTGGGCTAAAATTGCAGAACTTTCACTTATTTTGGGGCAAAATTTCAGAAATTTCACTTTTTTTCAGAGAAAAAAGGCAGAAATTTTCCTTATTTTGGGGCAAAAATGCAGAAATTCCTAATATTTTGTGGCAAAAATTCAGAAATTCCTCTTATTTTAGGTAAAAAGGCTGAAATTCCCCTTATTTGGGGGCAAAAAGTCTGAATTTTCCCTTATTTTGGGGCAAAATTGCAGAAATTTTACTTAGTTCAGGGTAATAAGACAGAATTTTTCCTTATTTTGGGGCAAAAAAAACAGTAATTCCCTTTGTTTTGGGGAAAAAAGACAGAAATTCCACTTATTTATAGGCAAAAAAGCAGAAATTCTCCTTATTTTGGAGCAAAAATGAAGAAATTTCCCTTTTTTATGGCAAAAAGGTATGCATTCTTCTTATTTTTGGGCAAAAAGGCAGAAATTCTCCGTATTTTGGAGCAAAATTGCAGAAATTCCCCTAATTGTGAGGCAAAAAGGCAGAAATTGCCTATATGTTGGGGCAAAAAGACAGAAATTCTCCTTATTTTGGGGCATAACTCAGAAATTCCACTTATTTTGGGAAAAATTTTCAGAAATTTCCCTTATTTTGGGGCAAAATTGCAGAAATTTCACTTATTTTGGGGCAAAATTGCAAAATTTCACTTATTTCAGAGAAAAAAAGCAGAAATTTTCTTATTTGGGGGCAAAAAGGCAGAAATTCCTAATATTTTTTGGTAAAAATGCAGATATTCCCCTTATTTTTAGGCAAAAAGGCTGAAATTCCTCTTATTTGGGGGCAAAAAGGCAGAAATTTCCTTTATTTTGGGGCAAAATTGCAGAAATTTCACTTACTTCAGGGTAAAAAGTCAGAATTTTTCCTTATTTTAGGGCAAAAAAGATAGAAATTCCCTTTGTTTTGGGAGAAAAAGACAGAAATTCCACTTATTTAGAGGCAAAAATGCAGAAATTCCCCTTATTTTGGAGCAAAAATGAAGAAATTTCCTTTTTTTATGGCAAAAAGTTATGCATTCTTCTTATTTTCGGGCAAAAAGGCAGAAATTCCCTGTATTTTGGAGCAAAATTGCAGAAATTCCCTTAATTGTGGGACAAAAATGCAGAAATTCTCTATATATTGGGGCAAAAAGACAGAAATTCTCCTTATTTTGTGTCAAAACTCAGAAATTCCACTTATTTTGGAGCAAAATTCCAGAAATTTCCCTTAATTTGGGGCAAAATTGCAGAAATTTCACTTATTTTTGGGCAAAATTGCAGAAATTTCACTTATTTCAGAGAAAAAAGACAGAAATTTTTCTTATTTTGGGGCAAAAAGGCAGAAATTCCTAATATTTTGTGACAAAAATGCAGAAATTCTCCTTATTTTGAGGTAAAAAGGCTGAAATTCCCCTTATTTGGAGGCAAAAATTCAGAAATTTCCCTAATTTTGGGGAAAAATTGCAGAAATTTCACTTACTTCAGGGTAATAAGTCAGAATTTTTCCTTATTTTGGGGCAAAAAAGACAGAAATTCCCTTTGTCTTGGGGGAAAAAGACAGAAATTCCACTTATATAAAGGCCAAAAACCAGAAATTCCCCTTATTTTGGAGCAAAAATGAAGAAATTTCCCTTTTTTATGGCAAAAAGTTATGCATTCTTCTCATTTTCGGGCAAAAAGGCAGAAATTCCCAGTATTTTGGAGCATAATTGCAGAAATTCCCCTAATTGTGGGGCAAAAATGCACAAAATCTCTATATGTTGGTGCAAAAAGACAGAAAAAATTCTCTTTATTTTGGGGCAAAACTAAGAAATTCCACTTATTTTGGGGCAAAATTCCAGAAATTTTCCTTATTTTGGGGCAAAATTGCAGAAATTTCACTTATTTTGGGGCAAATATGAAGAAATTTTACTTATTTTGTGGCAAAATTGCAGAAATTTCACATATTTTAGGGAAAAAAGGCAGAAATTTTCTTTATTTTGCGACAAAAAGGCAGAAATTCCTAATATTTTGTGGCAAAAATGCAGAAATTCCCCTTATTTCGAGGTAAAAAGGCTGAAATTCCCCTTATTTGGGGGCAAAAAGGCAGAAATTTCCCTTATTTTGGGGCAAAATTGCAGAAATTTCACTTACTTCAGGGTAATAAGTCAAAATTTTTCCTTATTTTGGGGCAAAAGTCAGAAATTCCCTTTGTTTTGGGGGAAAAAGACAGAAATTCCACTTATTTAGAGGCAAAAAAGCAGAAATTCCCCTTATTTGGAGCAAAAATGAAGAAATTTCCCTTTTTTATGGCAAAAAGTTATGCATTGTTTTTATTTTCGGGCAAAAAGGCAGAAATTCCCCGTATTTTGGAGCAAAATTGCAGAAATTCCCCTAATTGTGGGGCAAAGAGGCAGAAATTGCCTATATGTTGGGGCAAAAAGACAGAAATTCTCCTTATTTTGGGGCAAAACTCAGAAATTCCACTTATTTTGGGGCAAAATTCGAGAAATTTCCCTTATTTTGGGGCAAAATTGCAGAAATTTCACTTATTTTGGGGCAAAATTGCAGAAATTTCACTTATTTTAGGGAAAAAAAGCAGAAATTTTTCTTATTTTGGGGCAAAAATGTAGAAATTTCTAATATTTTGTGGCAAAAATGCAGAAATTCCCCTTATTTTGAGGTAAAAAGGCTGAAATTCCCCTTATTTGGGGGCAAAAAGCAGAAATTCCCCTTATTTTGAGGTAAAAAGGCTGAAATTCCCCTTATTTGGGGGCAAAAAGGCAGAAAGTTCCCTTATTTTGGGGCAAAATTTCAGAAATTTCACTTACTTCAGGGTAATAAGTCAGAATTTTTCCTTATTTTGGGGCAAAAAAGACAGAAATTCTCTTTGATTTGGGGGAAAAATACAGAAATTCCACGTATTTAGAGGCAAAAAAGCAGAAATTCCTCTTATTTTGGAGCAAAAATGAAGAAATTTCCCATTTTTATGGCAAAAAGGTATGCATTCTTCTTATTTTCGGGCAAAAAGGCAGAAATTCCCTGTATTTTGGAGCAAAATTGCAGAAATTCCCCTAATTGTGGGGCAGAAAGGCAGAAATTGCCTATATGTTGGGGAAAAAACAGAAATTCTCCTTATTTTGGGGAAAAACTCAGAAATTCCACTTATTTTGGGGAAAAATTCCAGAAATTTCCCTTATTGTGGGGCAAAATTGAAGAAATTTCACTTATTTTGGGGCAAAATTGCAGAAATTTCACTTATTTCAGGGAAAAAAAGCAGAAATTTTCTTATTTTGGGGCAAAAAGGCAGAAATTCCTAATATTTTGTGGCAAAAATGCAGAAATTCCCCTTATTTTGAGGTAAAAAGGCTGAAATTCCCTTTATTTGGGGGCAAAAAAGCAGAAATTTCCCTAATTTTGGGGCAAAATTGCAGAAATTTCACTTATTTCAGGGTAATAAGTCAGAAATTTTCCTTATTTTGGGGCAAAAAAGACAAAAATTCCCTTTGTTTTGGGGGAAAAAGACGGAAATTCCACTTATTTAGAGGCAAAAAAGCAGAAATTCCCCTTATTTTGGAGCAAAAATGAAGAAATTTCCCTTTTTTATGGCAAAAAGTTATGCATTCTTCTTATTTTCGGGCAAAAAGGCAGAAATTCCCCGTATTTTGGAGCAAAATTGCAGATATTCCTTTAGTTGTGGGACAAAAATGCAGAAATTCTCTATATATTGGGGCAAAAAGACAGAAATTCTCCTTATTTTGTGTCAAAACTAAGAAATTCCACTTATTTTGGGGCAAAATTCCAGAAATTTTCCTTATTTTGGGGCAAAATTGCAGATATTTCACTTATTTTGGGGCAAATATGAAAAAATTTTACTTATTTTGTGGCAAAATTGAAGAAATTTCACATATTTTAGGGAAAAAAGGCAGAAATTTTCATTATTTTGGGGCAAAAAGGCAGAAATTCCTAATATTTTGTGGCAAAAATGCAGAAAATCCCCTTATTTCGAGGTAAAAAGGCTGAAATTCCCCTTATTTGGGGGCAAAAAGGCAGAAATTTCCCTTATTTTGGGGCAAAATTGCAGAAATTTCACTTACTTCAGGGTAATAAGTCAGAATTTTTCCTTTTTTGGTGCAAAAATACAAAAATTCCATTTGTTTTGGGGGAAAAAGACAGAAATTCCACTTATTTAGAGGCACAAAAGCAGAAATTCCCCTTATTTGGAGCAAAAATGAAGAAATTTCCCTTTTTTATGGCAAAAAGTTATGCATTCTTTTTATTTTCGGGCAAAAAGGCAGAAATTCCCCGTATTTTGGAGCAAAATTGCAGAAATTCCCCTAATTGTGGGGCAAAGAGGCAGAAATTGCCTATATGTATGGGCAAAAAGACAGAAATTCTCCTTATTTTGGGGCAAAACTCATAAATTCCACTTATTTTGGGGCAAAATTCGAGAAATTTGCCTTATTTTGGGGCAAAATTGCAGAAATTTCACTTATTTTGGGGCAAAATTGCAGAAATTTCACTTATTTCAGGGAAAAAAAGCAGAAATTTTTCTTATTTTGGGGCAAAAATGTAGAAATTTCTAATATTTTGTGGCAAAAATTCAGAAATTCCCCTTATTTTGAGGTAAAAAGGCTGAAATTCCCCTTATTTGGGGGCAAAAAGCAGAAATTCCCCTTATTTTGAGGTAAAAAGTCTGAAATTCCCCTTATTTGGGGGCAAAAAGGCAGAAAGTTCCCTTATTTTGGGGCAAAATTTCAGAAATTTCACTTACTTCAGGGTAATAAGTCAGAATTTTTCCTTATTTTGGGGCAAAAAAGACAGAAATTCTCTTTGATTTGGGGGAAAAAGACAGAAATTCCACTTATTTAGAGGCAAAAAAGCAGAAATTCCTCTTATTTTGGAGTAAAAATGAAGAAATTTCCCATTTTTATGGCAAAAAGGTATGCATTCTTCTTATTTTCGGGCAAAAAGGCAGAAATTTCCTGTATTTTGGAGCAAAATTCCAGAAATTTCCCTTATTGTGGGGCAAAATTGCAGAAATTTCACTTATTTTGGGGCAAAATTACAGAAATTTCACTTATTTCAGGGAAAAAAAGCAAAAATTTTCTTATTTTGGGGCAAAAAGTCAGAAATTCCTAATATTTTGTGGCAAAAATGCAGAAATTCCCCTTATTTTGAGGTAAAAAGGCTGAAATTCCCCTTATTTTGGGGCAAAAAGGCAAAAATTTCCTTTATTTTGGGGCAAAATTGCAGAAATTTCACTTATTTCAGGGTAATAAGTCAGAAATTTTCCTTATTTTGGGGCAAAAAATACAGGAATTCCCTATGTTTTGGGGGAAAAAAAACAGAAATTTCATTTATTTAAAGGTAAAAAAGCAGACATTCCCCTTATTTTGGAGCAAAAATGAAGAAATTTCACTTTTTTATGGCAAAAAGTTATGCATTCTTCTTATTTTCGGGCAAAAAGGCAAAAATTCCCCGTATTTTGGAGCAAAATTGCAGAAATTCCCCTAATTGTGGGGCAAAAAGGCAGAAATTCTTTATATGTTGGGGCAAAAAGACAGAAATTTTCTTTATTTTGGGGCAAAACTCAGAAATTCCACTTATTTTGGGGCAAAATTCTAGAAATTTCCCTTAATTTGGGGCAAAATTGCAGAAATTTCACTTATTTTAACCTAAAATTGCAGAACTTTCACTTATTTTGGGGCAAAATTTCAGAAATTTCACTTATTTCAGAGAAAAAAGGCAGAAATTTTCCTTATTTTGGGGCAAAAATGCAGAAATTCCTAATATTTTGTGGCAAAAATTCAGAAATTCCTCTTATTTTAGGTAAAAAGGCTGTAATTCCCCTTATTTGGGGGCAAAAAGTCAGAAATTTCCCTTATTTTGGGGCAAAATTGCAGAAATTTTACTTAGTTCATGGTAATAAGATAGAATTTTTCCTTATTTTAGGGCAAAAAAGACCGTAATTCCCTTTGTTTTGGGGAAAAAAGACAGAAATTCCACTTATTTATAGGCAAAAAAGCAGAAAATCTCCTTATTTTAGAGCAAAAATGAAGAAATTTCCCTTTTTTATGGCAAAAAGATATGCATTCTTCTTATTTTTGGGCAAAAAGGCAGAAATTCTCCGTATTTTGGAGCAAAATTGCAGAAATTCCCCTAATTGTGAGGCAAAAAGGCAGAAATTGCCTTTATGTTGGGGCAAAAAGACAGAAATTCTCCTTATTTTGGGGCAAAACTCAGAAATTCCACTTATTTTGGGGAAAAATTTCAGAAATTTCCCTTATTTTGGGGCAAAATTGCAGAAATTTCACTTATTTTTGGGCAAAATTGCAGAAATTTCACTTATTTTGTGGCAAAATTGCAGAAATTTAAATTATTTCAGAGAAAAAAGACAGAAATTTTTCTTATTATGGGGCAAAAAGGCAGAAATTCCAAATATTTTGTGACAAAAATGCAGAAATTCTCCTTATTTTGAGGTAAAAAGGCTGAAATTCCCCTTATTTGGAGGCAAAAAGGCAGAAATTTCCCTAATTTTGGGGCAAAATTGCAGAAATTTCACTTACTTCAGGGTAATAAGTCAGAATTTTTCCTTATTTTGGGGCAAAAAAGACAGAAATTCCCTTTGTCTTTGGGGAAAAAGACAGAAATTCCACTTATTTAAAGGCCAAAAAGCAGAAATTCCCCTTATTTTGGAGCAAAAATGAAGAAATTTCCCTTTTTTATGGCAAAAAGTTATGCATTCTTCTTATTTTCGGGCAAAAAGGCAGAAATTCCCCTAATTGTGGGGCAAAAATGCAGAAAATCTCTATATGTTGGGGCAAAAAGACAGAAATTCTCTTTATTTTTGGGCAAAACTAAGAAATTCCACTTATTTTGGGGCAAAATTCCAGAAATTTTCCTTATTTTGGGGCAAAATTGCAGAAATTTCACTTATTTTGGGGCAAATATGCAGAAATTTTACATATTTTGTAACAAAATTGCAGAAATTTCACTTATTTCAGGGAAAAAAGGCAGAAATTTTCCTTATTTTGGGGCAAAATTGCAGAAATTCTTAATATTTTGTGGCAAAAATGCAGAAATTCCCCTTATTTCGAGGTAAAAAGGCTGAAATTCCCCTTATTTGGGGGCAAAATCAATAATTTCCCTTATTTTGGGGCAAAATTGCAGAAATATCACTTACTTCAGGGTAATAAGTCAGAATTTTTCCTTATTTTGGGGCAAAAAAGACAGAAATTCCCTTTGTTTTGAGGGAAAAAGAAAGAAATTCCACTTATTTAGAGGCAAAAAAGCAGAAATTCCCCTTTTTGGAGCAAAAATGAAGAAATTTTCTTTTTTTATGGCAAAAAGGTATGCATTCTTCTTATTTTCAAGCAAAAAGGCAGAAATTCCCCATATTTAAGAGTAAAATTGCAGAAATTCCCCTAATTGTGGGGCAAAAAGGCAGAAATTTCCCTTATTTTGGGGCAAAATTGCAGACATTTCACTTATTTTGGGGCAAAATTGCAGAAATTTCACTTATTTCAGGGAAAAAAACAGAAATTTTCTTATTTTGGGGCAAAAAGGCAGAAATTCCTAATATTTTGTGGCAAAAATGCAGAAATTCCCCTTATTTTAAGGTAAAAAGGCTGAAATTCCCCTTATTTGGGGGCAATAAGGCAAAAATTTCTTTTATTTTCGGGCAAAATTGCAGAAATTTCACTTATTTAAGGGTAATAAGTCAGAAATTTTCTTTATTTTGGGGCAAAAACGACAGGAATTCCCTTTGTTTTTGGGGATAAACACAGAAATTCCACTTATTTAGAGGCAAAAAAGCAGAAATTCCCCTTATTTTAGAGCAAAAATGAAGAAATTTCTTTTTTATGGCAAAAATGTATGCATTCTTCTTATTTTCTGACAAAAAGGCAGAAATTCCCCGTATTTTGGAGCAAAATTGCAGAAATTCCCCTAATTGTGGGGCAAAAAGGCAGAAATTCTCTATATGTTGGGGCAAAAAGACAGAAATTCTTCTTATTTTGGGGAAATACTCAGAAATTCCACTTATTTGGGGGCAAAATTCCAGAAATTTCCCTTATTTTGGGACAAAATTGCAGAAATTTAACATATTTTGGGGCAAAATTGCAGAAATTTCACTTTTTTCAGGGAAAAAAATGAGAAATTATCTTATTTTGGGGCAAAAAGGCAGAAATTCCTAATGTTTTGTTCCAATAATGCAGAAATTCCCCTTATTTTGAGATATAAAGGCTGAAATTCCCCTTATTTGTGGGCAAAAATGCAGAAATTCACCATATTTTGAGGTAAAAAGGCGGAAATTCCCCTTATTTGGAGGCAAAAAGGCAGAAATTTCCCTTATTTTTTGGCAAAATTGCAGAAATTTCACTTACTTCAGGGTAATAAGTCAGAATTTTTCCTTATTTTGGTGCAAAAATACAAAATTCCCTTTGTTTTGGAGGAAAAAGACAGAAATTCCACTTATTTAGAGGCAAAAAAGCAGAAATTCCTTTTATTTTGGAGCAAAAATAAAGAAATTTCCTTTTTATGGCAAAAAGGTATTCATTCTTCTTATTTTCGGGCAAAAAGGCAGAAATTCCCCGTATTTTGGAGCAAAATTGCAGAAATTCCCGTAATTGTGGGGCAAAAAGGCAGAAATTCTCTATATGCTGGGGCAAAAAAGAGAAATTCTCCTTATTTTGGGGCAAAACTCAGAAATTTCACTTATTTTGGGGCAAAATTGCAGAAATTTCACTTATTTCATAGAAAAAAGACAGAAATTTTCCTTATTTTGGGGCAAAAAGGCAGAAATTCCTAATATTTTGTGACAAAAATGCAGAAATTCCCCTTATTTTGAGGTAAAAAGGCTAAAATTCTCCTTATTTGGGGGCAAAAAGGCACTAATTTCCCTAATTTTGGGGCAAGATTGCAGAAATTTCACTTACTTCAGGGTAATAAGTCAGAATTTTTTCTTATTTTGGGGCAAAAAAGACAGAAATTCCCTTTGTTTTGGGGAAAAAAGACAGAAATTCCACTTATTTAGAGGCAAAAAAGCAGAAATTCCCCTTATTTTGGAGCAAAAATTTAGAAATTTCCCTTTTTTATGGCAAAAAAGTATGCATTCTTTTTATTTTCGTGCAAAAAGGCAGAAATTCTCCGTATTTTGAAGTAATATTGCAAAAATTCCTCTAATTGTGGGGCAAAAAGGCAGAAATTGCCTATATGTTGGGCTAAAAATACAGAAATTCTCCTTATTTTGTGGCAAAACTCATAAATTCCACTTATTTTGGAGCAAAATTCTAGAAATTTCCCTTATTTTGGGGCAAAATTGCAGAAATTTCACTTACTTCAGGGTAATAAGTCAGAATTTTTCCTTATTTTGGTGCAAAAATACAAAAATTCCCTTTGTTTTGGGGGAAAAAGACAGAAATTCCACTTATTTAGAGGCAAAAATGCAGAAATTCCCCTTATTATGGAGCAAAAATGAAGAAATTTCCCTTTTTTATGGCAAAAAGTTATGCATTCTTCTTATTTTCAGGCAAAAAGGCAGATATTCCCCATATTTTGGAGCAAAATTGAAGAAATTCCCCTAAATGTTGGGCAAAGAGGCACAAATTGCCTATATGTTGGGGCAAAAAGACAGAAATTCTCCTTATTTTGGGGCAAAATTCCAGAAATTACCTTATTTTGGGGCAAAATTGCAGAAATTTCACTTATTTTGGGGCAAAATTGCAGAAATTTCACTTATTTTGGGGCAAAATTGCAGAAATTTCACTTATTTCAGAGAAAAAAGGCAGAAATTTTCCTTATTTTGGGGCAAAAAGCAGATATTCCTAATATTTTGTGGCAAAAATGCAGAAATTCCCCTTATTTTGAGGTAAAAAGGCTGAAATTCGCATTATTTTGGGGCAAAAAGGCAGAAATTTCCCTAATTTTGGAGCAAAAGTGCAGGAATTTCACTTACTTCAGGGTAATAAGTCAGAATTTTTCCTTATTTTGGGGCAAAGAAGACAAAAATTCCCTTTGTTTTGGGAGAAAAAGACTAAAATTCCACTTATTTAGAGGCAAAAAAGCAGAAATTCCCCTTATTTTGGAGCAAAAATGAAGAAATTTCCCTTTTTTATGGCAAAAAGGTATGCATTCTTCTTATTTTCGGGCAAAAAGGCAGAAATTCTCGGTATTTTGGAGCAAAATTGCAGAAATTCCCCTAATTGTGGGGCAAAAATGCAGAAAATCTCTATATGTTGGGGCAAAATGACAGAAATTCTCTTTTTTTGGGGGCAAAACTCAGAAATTCCACTTATTTTGTGGCAAAATTGCAGAAATTTCCCTTATTTTGGGGCAAAATTGCAGAAATTTCACTTATTTTGGGGCAAAAAGGCAGAAATTTCACTTATTTCAGGGAAAAAAGGCAGAAATTTTCCTTATTTTGTGCAAAAAGGCAGAAATTCCTAATATTTTGTGGTAAAAATGCAGAAATTCCCCTTATTTTGAGGTAAAAAGACTGAAATTCCCCTTATTTGGGGGGAAAAAGGCAGAAATTTCCCTTATTTTGGGGCAAAATTGAAGAAATTTCACTTACTACAGAGTAAGAAGTCAGAATTTTTCCTTATTTTAGGACAAAAAAGACAGAAATTCCCTTTGCTTGAGGGAAAAAAACAGAAATTCCACTTATTTAGAGGCAAAAAAATAGAAATTCCCTTTATTTGAAAGCAAAATAGAAGAAATTACATTTTTGATGGCAAAAAGGTATGCATTCTTCTTATTTTCGGGCAAAAAGGCAGAAATTCCCCGTCTTTTGGAGCAAAATTGCTGAAATTCCCCTAATTGTGGGGCAAAAATGCAAAAATTTCCTATAAGTTGGGGCAAAAAGACAGAAATTCTCCTTATTTTGAAGGAAAACTCAGAAATTCCTCTTATTTTGAAGCAAAATTCCAGAAATTTCCCTTATTTTAGGACAAAATTGCAGAAATTTCACTTATTTTGGGGCAAAATTGCAGAAATTTCAATTGTTTCAGGAAAAAAAAGCAGAAATTTTCTTATTTTGGGGCAAAAAGGCAGAAATTCCTAATATTTTGTGACAAAAATGCGGATATTCCCCTTATTTTGAGGTAAAAAGGCTGAAATTCCCCTTATTTGGGGGCAAAAATGCAGAAATTCCCCTTATTTTGAGGTAAAAAGGCTGAAATTCCCCTTATTTGGGGGCAAAAAGGCAGAAATTTCCCTTATTTTGGGGCAAAATTGCAGAAATTTCACTTACTTCAGGGTAATAAGTCAGAATTTTTCCTTATTTTGGGCAAAAAAGACAGAAATTCTCTTTATTTTGGGGGAAATAGACAGAAATTCCACTTATTTAGAGGCAAAAAAGCAGAAATTCCTTTTATTTTGGAGCAAAAATGAAGAAATTTCCCATTTTTTGGCAAAAAGGTATTCATTCTTCTTATTTTCGGGCAAAAAGGCAGAAATTACCCGTATTTTGGAGCAAAATTACAGAAATTTCCCTAATTGTGTGGCAAAAAAACAGAAATTCTCTATATGTTTGGGCAAAAATACAGAAATTCTCTTTATTTTGGGGAAAAACACAAAAATTCCACTTATTTTGGGGCAAAATTCTTGAAATTTCCCTTATTTTGGTGCAAAATTGCAGAAATTTTACTTACTTCAGGTTAATAAGTCAGAATTTTTCCTTATTTTGGGGCAAAAAAGACAGAAATTCCCTTTGTTTTGGGGGAAAAAGACAAAAATTCCACTTATTTAGAGGCAAAAAAGCAGAAATTCCCCTTAATTTGGAGCAAAAATGAAGAAATTTCCCTTTTTTATGGCAAAAAGGTATGCATTCTTCTTATTTTCGTGCAAAAAGTGAGAAATTCCACGTATTTTGGAGCAAAATTGCAGAAATTCCCCTAATTGTGGGGCAAAAAGGCAGAAATTGCCTATATGTTGGGGCAAAAAAACAGAAATTCTCCTTATTTTGGGGCAAAACTCAGAAATTCCACTTATTTTGGGGCAAAATTCCAGAAATTTCCCTTATTTTGGGGCAAAATTGCAAAAATTTCACTTATTTTGGGGCAAAATTGCAAAATTTCACTTATTTCAGAGTAAAAAACAGAAATTTTCTTATTTTGGGGCACAAAGGCAGAAATTCCTAATATTTTGTGGCAAAAATGCAGAAATTTCCCTTATTTTGAGGTAAAAAGGCTGAAATTCCCTTTATTTGAGGGCAAAAGGCAAAAATTTCCTTTATTTTGGGGCAAAATTGCAGAAATTTCACTTATTTCAGGGTAATAAGTCAGAAATTTTCCTTATTTTGGGGCAAAAAAGACAGGAATTCCCTTTGTTTTGGGGGAAAAAGACAGAAATTCCACTTATTTAGAGGCAATAAAGCAGAAATTCCCCTTATTTTGGAGCAAAAATGAAGAAATTTCCCTTTTTTATGGCAAAAAGTTATGCATTCTTCTTATTTTCGGGCAAAAAGGCAGAAATTCCCTGTATTTTGGAGCAAAATTGCAGAAATTCCCTTAATTGTGGGACAAAAATGCAGAAATTCTCTATATATTGGGGCAAAAAGACAGAAATTCTCCTTATTTTGTGTCAAAACTCAGAAATTCCACTTATTTTGGGGAAAATTCCAGAAATTTCCCTTAATTTGGGGCAAAATTGCAGAAATTTCACTTAATCTTGGGCAAAATTGCAGAAATTTCACTTATTTTGGGGCATAATTGCAGAAATTTCACTTATTTCAGAGAAAAAAGACAGAAATTTTCCTTATTTTGAGGCAAAAAGGCAGAAATTCCTAATATTTTGTGACAAAAATGCAGAAATTCTCCTTGTTTTGAGGTAAAAAGGCTGAAATTCCCCTTATTTGGAGGCAAAAAGGCAGAAATTTCTCTAATTTTGGGGAAAAATTGCAGAAATTTCACTTACTTCAGGGTAATAAGTCAGAATTTTTCCTTATTTTGGGGCAAAAAAGACAGAAATTCCCTTTGTCTTGGGGGAAAAAGACAGAAATTCCACTTATTTAAAGGCCAAAAAGCAGAAATTCCCCTTATTTTGGAGCAAAGTGAAGAAATTTACATTTTTTATGGCAAAAAGTTATGCATTCTTCTTATTTTCGGGGAAAAAGGCAGAAATTCCCCGTATTTTGGAGCAAAATTGCAGAAATTCCACTAATTGTGGGGCAAAAATGCAGAAAATCTCTATATGTTGGGGCAAAAAGACAAAAATTCTCCTTATTTTGGGGCAAAACTAAGAAATTCCACTTATTTTGGGGTAAAATTTCAGAAATTTTCCTTATTTTGGGGCAAAATTGCAGAAATTTCACTTATTTTGGGGCAAATATGAAGAAATTTTACTTATTTTGTGGCAAAATTGCAGAAATTTCACATATTTTAGGGAAAAAAGGCAGAAATTTTCTTTATTTTGTGGCAAAGATGCAAAAATTCCTAATATATTGTGGCAAAAATGCAGAAATTCCCCTTATTTCGAGGTAAAAAGGCTGAAATTCCCCTTATTTGGGGGCAAAAAGGCAGAAATTTTCCTTATTTTGGGGCAAAATTGCAGAAATTTCACTTACTTCAGGGTAATAAGTCAGAATTTTTCCTTATTTTGGGGCAAAAAGACAGAAATTCCCTTTGTTTTGGGGGAAAAAAACAGAAATTCCACTTATTTAGTGGCAAAAAAGCAGAAATTCCCCTTTTTGGAGCAAAAATTAAGAAATTTCCCTTTTTTATGTCAAAAAGGTATGCATTCTTCTTATTTCGGGCAAAAGGCAGAAATTCCCCGTATTTTGGAGCAAAATTGAAGAAATTCCCCTAATTGTGGGGCCAAAAGGCAGAAATTGCCTATATGTTGGGGCAAAAAGACAGAAATTCTCCTTATTTTGGGGCAAAACTCAGAATTTCCACTTTTCTTTGGGCAAAATTCCAGAAATTTCCCTTATTTTGGGGCAAAATTGCAGACATTTCACTTATTTTGGGGCAAAATTGCAGAAATTTCACTTATTTAAGGAAAAAAAAGCAGAAATTTTCTTATTTTGGGGCAAAAAGGCAGAAATTCCTAATATTTTGTGGCATAAATGCAGAAATTCCCTTTATTTTGAGGTAAAAAGGCTGAAATTCCCCTTATTTGGGGCAATAAGTCAAAAATTTCCTTTATTTTTGGGGCAAAATTGCAGAAATTTCACTTATTTAAGGGTTATAAGTCAGAAATTTCCTTTATTTTGGGACAAAAAAGACAGGAATTCCCTTTGCCTTGGGGGAAAAAGACAGAAATTCCACTTATTCAGAGGCAAAAAAGCAGAAATTCCCCTTATTTTGGAGCAAAAATGAAGAAATTTCCTTTTTTTATGGCAAAAAGGTATGCATTCTTCTTATTATTGGCAAAAAAGCAGAAATTCCCCGTGTTTTTGAGCAAAATTGCAGAAATTCCCCTAATTGTGGGGCAAAAATGCATAAAATCTCTATATGTTGGGGCAAAAAGACCGAAATTCTCTTTATTTTGGGGCAAAATTCATAAATTCCACTTATTTTGGGGCAAAATTACAGAAATTTTCCTTTTTTTGGGGCAAAATTGCAGAAATTTCACTCATTTTGGGGCAAATATGCAGAAATTTTACATATTTTGTAACAAAATTGCAGAAATTTCACTTATTTCAGGGAAAAATGCAGTAATTTTTCTTAATTTTGGGGCAAAAAGGCAGAAATTCCTAATATTTTGTGGCAAAAATGCAGAAATTCCCCTTATTTCGAGGTAAAAAGGCTGAAATTCCCCTTATTTGGGGGCAAAAGGCAGAAATTTCCCTTATTTTGGGGCAAAATTGCAGAAATATCACTTACTTCAGGGTAATAAGTCAGAATTTTTCCTTATTTTGGGGCAAAAAAGACAGAAATTCCCTTTGTTTTGAGGGAAAAAGAAAGAAATTCCACTTATTTAGAGGCAAAAAAGCAGAAATTCCCCTTTTTAGATCAAAAATGAAGAAATTTTTTTTTATGGCAAAAAGGTATGCATTCTTCTTATTTTCAAGCAAAAAGGCAGAAATTTCCCGTATTTTGGAGCAAAATTGGAGAAATTCCCCTAATTGTGGGGCAAAAAGGCAGAAATTGCCTATATGTTGGGGCAAAAAAACAGAAATTCTCCTTATTTTGGGGCAAAACTCAGAAATTCCACATATTTTTGGGCAAAATTCCAGAAATTTCCCTTATTTTGGGGCAAAATTGCAGACATTTCACTTATTTTGGGGCAAAATTGCAGAAATTTCACATATTTTCGGGAAAAAAGGCAGAAATTTTCTTTATTTTGGGGCAAAGAGGCAGAAATTCCTAATATTTTGTGGCAAAAATGCAGAAATTCCCCTTATTTTAAGGTAAAAAGACTGAAATTCCCCTTATTTGGGGGCAAAAAGGCAGAAATTTCCCTTATTTTGGGGCAAAATTGAAGAAATTTCACTTACTACAGGGTAATAAGTCAGAATTTTTCCTTATTTTAGGGCAAAAAAGACAGAAATTCCCTTTGTTTTGAGGGAAAAAGACAGAAATTCCACTTATTTAGAGGCAACAAAATAGAAATTCCCTTTATTTTGAAGCAAAATAGAAGAAATTACATTTTTGATGGCAAAAAGGTATGCATTCTTCTTATTTTCTGGCAAAAAGGCAGAAATTCCCCGTCTTTTGGAGCAAAATTGCTGAAATTCCCCTAATTGTGGGGCAAAAAGGCAGAAATTTCCTATATGTTGGGGCAAAAAGACAGAAATTCTCCTTATTTTGAAGCAAAACTCAGAAATTCCTCTTATTTTGAAGCAAAATTCCAGAAATTTCCCTTATTTTAGGACAAAATTGCAGAAATTTCACTTATATTGGGGCAAAATTGCAGAAATTTCAATTATTTCAGAAAAAAAAAGCAGAAATTTTCTTATTTTGGGGCAAAAAGAAAGAAATTCCTAATATTTTGTGGCAAAAATGCGGAAATTCCCCTTATTTTGAGGTAAAAAGGCTGAAATTCCCCTTATTTGGGGGCAAAAATGCAGAAATTTTACTTACTTCAGGTTAATAAGTCAGAATTTTTCCTTATTTTGGGGCAAAAAAGACAGAAATTCTCTTTGTTTTGGGGGAAAAATACAAAAATTCCACTTATTTAGAGGCAAAAAAGCAGAAATTCCCCTTAATTTGGAGCAAAAATGAAGAAATTTCCCTTTTTTATGGCAAAAAGGTATGCATTCTTCTTATTTTCGTGCAAAAAGTGAGAAATTCCACGTATTTTGGAGCAAAATTGCAGAAATTCCCCTAATTGTGGGGCAAAAAGGCAGAAATTGCCTATATGTTGGGGCAAAAAAACAGATATTCTCCTTATTTTGGGGCAAAACTCAGAAATTCCACTTATTTTGGGGCAAAATTCCAGAAATTTCCCTTATTTTGGGGCAAAATTGCAGAAATTTCACTTATTTTGGGGCAAAATTGCAAAATTTCACTTATTTCAGAGTAAAAAAGGAGAAATTTTCTTATTTTGGGGCAAAAAGGCAGAAATTCCTAATATTTTGTGGCAAAAATGCAGAAATTCCCCTTATTTTGAGGTAAAAAGGCTGAAATTCCCTTTATTTGAGGGCAAAAGTCAAAAATTTCCTTTATTTTGGGGCAAAATTGCAGAAATTTCACTTATTTCAGGGTAATAAGTCAGAAATTTTCCATTTTTGGGGGCAAAAAAGACAGCAATTCCCTTTGTTTTGGGGGAAAAAGACAGAAATTCCACTTATTTAGAGGCAAAAAAGCAGAAATTCCCCTGATTTTGGAGCAAAAATGAAGAAATTTCCCTTTTTTATGGCAAAAAGTTATGCATTCTTCTTATTTTCGGGCAAAAAGGCAGAAATTCCCTGTATTTTGGAGCAAAATTGCAGAAATTCCCTTAATTGTTGGACAAAAATGCAGAAATTCTCTATATATTGGGGCAAAAAGACAGAAATTCTCCTTATTTTGTGTCAAAACTCAGAAATTCCACTTATTTTGGGGCAAAATTCCAGTAATTTCCCTTAATTTGGGGCAAAATTGCAGAAATTTCACTTATTTTTGGGCAAAATTGCAGAAATTTCACTTATTTTGGGGCAAAATTGCAGAAATTTCACTTATTTCAGAGAAAAAAGACAGAAATTTTCCTTATTTTGGGGCAAAAACGCAGAAATTCCTAATATTTTGTGACAAAAATGCAGAAATTCTCCTTGTTTTGAGGTAAAAAGGCTGAAATTCCCCTTATTTAGAGGCAAAAAGGCAGAAATTTCCTTAATTTTGGTGAAAAATTGCAGAAATTTGACTTACTTCAGGGTAATAAGTCAGAAATTTTCCTTATTTTGGGGCAAAAAAGACAGAAATTCCCTTTGTCTTGGGGGAAAAAGACAGAAATTCCACTTATTTAAAGGCCAAAAAGCAGAAATTCCCCTTATTTTGGAGCAAAAATGAAGAAATTTCCATTTTTTATGGCAAAAAGTTATGCATTCTTCTTATTTTCGGGGAAAAAGGCAGAAATTCCCCGTATTTTGGAGCAAAATTGCAGAATTTCTCCTAATTGTGGGGCAAAAATGCAGAAAATCTCTATATGTTGGGGCAAAAAGACAGAAATTCTCCTTATTTTGGAACAAAACTAAGAAATTCCACTTATTTTGGGGCAAAATTCCAGAAATTTTCCTTATTTTGGGGCAAAATTGCAGAAATTTCACTTATTTTGGGGCAAATTTGAAGAAATTTTACTTATTTTGTGGCAAAATTGCAGAAATTTCACATATTTTAGGGAAAAAAGGCAGAAATTTTCTTTATTTTGGGGCAAAAATGCAGAAATTCCTAATATTTTGTGGCAAAAATGCAGAAATTTCCCTTATTTCGAGGTAAAAAGGCTGAAATTCCCATAATTTGGGGGCAAAAAGGCAGAAATTTCCCTTATTTTGGGGCAAATTTGCAGAAATTTCACATACTTCAGGGTAATAAGTCAGAATTTTTTCTTATTTTGGGGCAAAAAGACAGAAATTCCCTTTGTTTTGGGGGAAAAAAACATAAATTCCACTTATTTAGAGGCAAAAAAGCAGAAATTCCCCTTTTTGGAGCAAAAACTAAGAAATTTCCCTTTTTTATGGCAAAAGGTATGCATTCTTCTTATTTTCGGGCAAAAGGCAGAAATTCCCCGTATTTTGGAGCAAAATTGAAGAAATTCCCCTAATTGTGGGGCCAAAAGGCAGAAATTGCCTATATGTTGGGGCAAAAAGACAGAAATTCTCCTTATTTTGGGGAAAAACTCAGAAATTCCACTTATTTTGGGGCAAAATTCCAGAAATTTCCCTTATTTTGGGGCAAAATTGCAGACATTTCACTTATTTTGGGGCAAAATTGCAGA
This sequence comes from Micromys minutus, assembly GCF_963924665.1. Taxonomy (NCBI): domain Eukaryota; kingdom Metazoa; phylum Chordata; class Mammalia; order Rodentia; family Muridae; genus Micromys; species Micromys minutus. The sequence continues at coordinate 5,211,736 of NW_027667467.1, read as the reverse complement.
AATTTCACATACTTCAGGGTAATAAGTCAGAAATTTTCCTTATTTTGGGGCAAAAAAGACAGAAATTCCCTTTGTCTTGGGGGAAAAAGACAGAAATTCTACTTATTTAAAGGCCAAAATGCAGAAATTCCCCTTATTTTGGAGCAAAAATGAAGAAATTTCCATTTTTTATGGCAAAAAGTTATGCATTCTTCTTATTTTCGGGGAAAAAGGCAGAAATTCCCCGTATTTTGGAGCAAAATTGCAGAATTTCTCCTAATTGTGGGGCAAAAATGCAGAAAATCTCTATATGTTGGGGCAAAAAGACCGAAATTCTCCTTATTTTGGGGCAAAACTAAGAAATTCCACTTATTTTGGGGCAAAATTTTAGAAATTTTACTTATTTTGGGGCAAAATTGCAGAAATTTCACTTATTTTGGGGCAAATTTGAAGAAATTTTACTTATTTTGTGGCAAAATTGCAGAAATTTCACATATTTTAGGGAAAAAAGGCAGAAATTTTCTTTATTTTGGGGCAAAAATGCAGAAATTCCTAATATTTTGTGGCAAAAATGCAGAAATTTCCCTTATTTCGAGGTAAAAGGGCTGAAATTCCCCTTATTTGGGGGCAAAAAGGCAGAAATTTCCCTTATTTTGGGGCAAATTTGCAGAAATTTCACTTACTTCAGGGTAATAAGTCAGAATTTTTCCTTATTTTGGGGCAAAAAGACAGAAATTCCCTTTGTTTTGGGGGAAAAAAACAGAAATTCCACTTATTTAGAGGCAAAAAAGCAGAAATTCCCCTTTTTGGAGCAAAAACTAAGAAATTTCCCTTTTTTATGGCAAAAGGTATGCATTCTTCTTATTTTCGGGCAAAAGGCAGAAATTCCCCGTATTTTGGAGCAAAATTGAAGAAATTCCCCTAATTGTGGGGCCAAAAGGCAGAAATTGCCTATATGTTGGGGCAAAAAGACAGAAATTCTCCTTATTTTGGGGCAAAACTCAGAAATTCCACTTATTTTGGGGCAAAATTCCAGAAATTTCCCTTATTTTGGGGCAAAATTGCAGACATTTCACTTATTCTGGGGCAAAATTGCAGAAATTTCACATACTTCAGGGTAATAAGTCAGAAATTTTCCTTATTTTGGGGCAAAAAAGACAGAAATTCCCTTTGTCTTGGGGGAAAAAGACAGAAATTCTACTTATTTAAAGGCCAAAAAGCAGAAATTCCCCTTATTTTGGAGCAAAAATGAAGAAATTTCCATTTTTTTTTGGCAAAAAGTTATGCATTCTTCTTATTTTCGGGGAAAAAGGCAGAAATTCCCCGTATTTTGGAGCAAAATTGCAGAATTTCTCCTAATTGTGGGGCAAAAATGCAGAAAATCTCTATATGTTGGGGCAAAAAGACAGAAATTCTCCTTATTTTGGGGCAAAACTAAGAAATTCCACTTATTTTGGGGCAAAATTCCAGAAATTTTCCTTATTTTGGGGCAAAATTGCAGAAATTTCACTTATTTTGGGGCAAATTTGAAGAAATTTTACTTATTTTGTGGCAAAATTGCAGAAATTTCACATATTTTAGGGAAAAAAGGCAGAAATTTTCTTTATTTTGGGGCAAAAATGCAGAAATTCCTAATATTTTGTGGCAAAAATGCAGAAATTTCCCTTATTTCGAGGTAAAAAGGCTGAAATTCCCCTTATTTGGGGGCAAAAAGGCAGAAATTTCCCTTATTTTGGGGCAAATTTGCAGAAATTTCACTTACTTCAGGGTAATAAGTCAGAATTTTTCCTTATTTTGGGGCAAAAAGACAGAAATTCCCTTTGTTTTGGGGGAAAAAAACAGAAATTCCACTTATTTAGAGGCAAAAAAGCAGAAATTCCCCTTTTTGGAGCAAAAACTAAGAAATTTCCCTTTTTTATGGCAAAAGGTATGCATTCTTCTTATTTTCGGGCAAAAGGCAGAAATTCCCCGTATTTTGGAGCAAAATTGAAGAAATTCCCCTAATTGTGGGGCCAAAAGGCAGAAATTGCCTATATGTTGGGGCAAAAAGACAGAAATTCTCCTTATTTTGGGGCAAAACTCAGAAATTCCACTTATTTTGGGGCAAAATTCCAGAAATTTCCCTTATTTTGGGGCAAAATTGCAGACATTTCACTTATTTTGGGGCAAAATTGCAGAAATTTCACATACTTCAGGGTAATAAGTCAGAAATTTTCCTTATTTTGGGGCAAAAAAGACAGAAATTCCCTTTGTCTTGGGGGAAAAAGACAGAAATTCTACTTATTTAAAGGCCAAAATGCAGAAATTCCCCTTATTTTGGAGCAAAAATGAAGAAATTTCCATTTTTTATGGCAAAAAGTTATGCATTCTTCTTATTTTCGGGGAAAAAGGCAGAAATTCCCCGTATTTTGGAGCAAAATTGCAGAATTTCTCCTAATTGTGGGGCAAAAATGCAGAAAATCTCTATATGTTGGGGCAAAAAGACCGAAATTCTCCTTATTTTGGGGCAAAACTAAGAAATTCCACTTATTTTGGGGCAAAATTTTAGAAATTTTCCTTATTTTGGGGCAAAATTGCAGAAATTTCACTTATTTTGGGGCAAATTTGAAGAAATTTTACTTATTTTGTGGCAAAATTGCAGAAATTTCACATATTTTAGGGAAAAAAGGCAGAAATTTTCTTTATTTTGGGGCAAAAATGCAGAAATTCCTAATATTTTGTGGCAAAAATGCAGAAATTTCCCTTATTTCGAGGTAAAAGGGCTGAAATTCCCCTTATTTGGGGGCAAAAAGGCAGAAATTTCCCTTATTTTGGGGCAAATTTGCAGAAATTTCACTTACTTCAGGGTAATAAGTCAGAATTTTTCCTTATTTTGGGGCAAAAAGACAGAAATTCCCTTTGTTTTGGGGGAAAAAAACAGAAATTCCACTTATTTAGAGGCAAAAAAGCAGAAATTCCCCTTTTTGGAGCAAAAACTAAGAAATTTCCCTTTTTTATGGCAAAAGGTATGCATTCTTCTTATTTTCGGGCAAAAGGCAGAAATTCCCCGTATTTTGGAGCAAAATTGAAGAAATTCCCCTAATTGTGGGGCCAAAAGGCAGAAATTGCCTATATGTTGGGGCAAAAAGACAGAAATTCTCCTTATTTTGGGGCAAAACTCAGAAATTCCACTTATTTTGGGGCAAAATTCCAGAAATTTCCCTTATTTTGGGGCAAAATTGCAGACATTTCACTTATTCTGGGGCAAAATTGCAGAAATTTCACATACTTCAGGGTAATAAGTCAGAAATTTTCCTTATTTTGGGGCAAAAAAGACAGAAATTCCCTTTGTCTTGGGGGAAAAAGACAGAAATTCTACTTATTTAAAGGCCAAAAAGCAGAAATTCCCCTTATTTTGGAGCAAAAATGAAGAAATTTCCATTTTTTTTTGGCAAAAAGTTATGCATTCTTCTTATTTTCGGGGAAAAAGGCAGAAATTCCCCGTATTTTGGAGCAAAATTGCAGAATTTCTCCTAATTGTGGGGCAAAAATGCAGAAAATCTCTATATGTTGGGGCAAAAAGACAGAAATTCTCCTTATTTTGGGGCAAAACTAAGAAATTCCACTTATTTTGGGGCAAAATTCCAGAAATTTTCCTTATTTTGGGGCAAAATTGCAGAAATTTCACTTATTTTGGGGCAAATTTGAAGAAATTTTACTTATTTTGTGGCAAAATTGCAGAAATTTCACATATTTTAGGGAAAAAAGGCAGAAATTTTCTTTATTTTGGGGCAAAAATGCAGAAATTCCTAATATTTTGTGGCAAAAATGCAGAAATTTCCCTTATTTCGAGGTAAAAAGGCTGAAATTCCCCTTATTTGGGGGCAAAAAGGCAGAAATTTCCCTTATTTTGGGGCAAATTTGCAGAAATTTCACTTACTTCAGGGTAATAAGTCAGAATTTTTCCTTATTTTGGGGCAAAAAGACAGAAATTCCCTTTGTTTTGGGGGAAAAAAACAGAAATTCCACTTATTTAGAGGCAAAAAAGCAGAAATTCCCCTTTTTGGAGCAAAAACTAAGAAATTTCCCTTTTTTATGGCAAAAGGTATGCATTCTTCTTATTTTCGGGCAAAAGGCAGAAATTCCCCGTATTTTGGAGCAAAATTGAAGAAATTCCCCTAATTGTGGGGCCAAAAGGCAGAAATTGCCTATATGTTGGGGCAAAAAGACAGAAATTCTCCTTATTTTGGGGCAAAACTCAGAAATTCCACTTATTTTGGGGCAAAATTCCAGAAATTTCCCTTATTTTGGGGCAAAATTGCAGACATTTCACTTATTTTGGGGCAAAATTGCAGAAATTTCACATACTTCAGGGTAATAAGTCAGAAATTTTCCTTATTTTGGGGCAAAAAAGACAGAAATTCCCTTTGTCTTGGGGGAAAAAGACAGAAATTCTACTTATTTAAAGGCCAAAATGCAGAAATTCCCCTTATTTTGGAGCAAAAATGAAGAAATTTCCATTTTTTATGGCAAAAAGTTATGCATTCTTCTTATTTTCGGGGAAAAAGGCAGAAATTCCCCGTATTTTGGAGCAAAATTGCAGAATTTCTCCTAATTGTGGGGCAAAAATGCAGAAAATCTCTATATGTTGGGGCAAAAAGACCGAAATTCTCCTTATTTTGGGGCAAAACTAAGAAATTCCACTTATTTTGGGGCAAAATTTTAGAAATTTTCCTTATTTTGGGGCAAAATTGCAGAAATTTCACTTATTTTGGGGCAAATTTGAAGAAATTTTACTTATTTTGTGGCAAAATTGCAGAAATTTCACATATTTTAGGGAAAAAAGGCAGAAATTTTCTTTATTTTGGGGCAAAAATGCAGAAATTCCTAATATTTTGTGGCAAAAATGCAGAAATTTCCCTTATTTCGAGGTAAAAGGGCTGAAATTCCCCTTATTTGGGGGCAAAAAGGCAGAAATTTCCCTTATTTTGGGGCAAATTTGCAGAAATTTCACTTACTTCAGGGTAATAAGTCAGAATTTTTCCTTATTTTGGGGCAAAAAGACAGAAATTCCCTTTGTTTTGGGGGAAAAAAACAGAAATTCCACTTATTTAGAGGCAAAAAAGCAGAAATTCCCCTTTTTGGAGCAAAAACTAAGAAATTTCCCTTTTTTATGGCAAAAGGTATGCATTCTTCTTATTTTCGGGCAAAAGGCAGAAATTCCCCGTATTTTGGAGCAAAATTGAAGAAATTCCCCTAATTGTGGGGCCAAAAGGCAGAAATTGCCTATATGTTGGGGCAAAAAGACAGAAATTCTCCTTATTTTGGGGCAAAACTCAGAAATTCCACTTATTTTGGGGCAAAATTCCAGAAATTTCCCTTATTTTGGGGCAAAATTGCAGACATTTCACTTATTCTGGGGCAAAATTGCAGAAATTTCACATACTTCAGGGTAATAAGTCAGAAATTTTCCTTATTTTGGGGCAAAAAAGACAGAAATTCCCTTTGTCTTGGGGGAAAAAGACAGAAATTCTACTTATTTAAAGGCCAAAAAGCAGAAATTCCCCTTATTTTGGAGCAAAAATGAAGAAATTTCCATTTTTTTTTGGCAAAAAGTTATGCATTCTTCTTATTTTCGGGGAAAAAGGCAGAAATTCCCCGTATTTTGGAGCAAAATTGCAGAATTTCTCCTAATTGTGGGGCAAAAATGCAGAAAATCTCTATATGTTGGGGCAAAAAGACAGAAATTCTCCTTATTTTGGGGCAAAACTAAGAAATTCCACTTATTTTGGGGCAAAATTCCAGAAATTTTCCTTATTTTGGGGCAAAATTGCAGAAATTTCACTTATTTTGGGGCAAATTTGAAGAAATTTTACTTATTTTGTGGCAAAATTGCAGAAATTTCACATATTTTAGGGAAAAAAGGCAGAAATTTTCTTTATTTTGGGGCAAAAATGCAGAAATTCCTAATATTTTGTGGCAAAAATGCAGAAATTTCCCTTATTTCGAGGTAAAAAGGCTGAAATTCCCCTTATTTGGGGGCAAAAAGGCAGAAATTTCCCTTATTTTGGGGCAAATTTGCAGAAATTTCACTTACTTCAGGGTAATAAGTCAGAATTTTTCCTTATTTTGGGGCAAAAAGACAGAAATTCCCTTTGTTTTGGGGGAAAAAAACAGAAATTCCACTTATTTAGAGGCAAAAAAGCAGAAATTCCCCTTTTTGGAGCAAAAACTAAGAAATTTCCCTTTTTTATGGCAAAAGGTATGCATTCTTCTTATTTTCGGGCAAAAGGCAGAAATTCCCCATATTTTGGAGCAAAATTGAAGAAATTCCCCTAATTGTGGGGCAAAGAGGCAGAAATTGCCTATATGTTGGGGCAAAAAGACAGAAATTCTCCTTATTTTGGGGCAAAACTCAGAAATTCCACTTATTTTGGGGCAAAATTCCAGAAATTTCCCTTATTTTGGGGCAAAATTGCAGACATTTCACTTATTTTGGGGCAAAATTGCAGAAATTTCACTTATTTAAGGAAAAAAAAGCAGAAATTTTCTTATTTTGGGGCAAAAAGGCAGAAATTCCTAATATTTTGTGGCATAAATGCAGAAATTCCCTTTATTTTGAGGTAAAAAGGCTGAAATTCCCCTTATTTGGGGGGCAATAAGGCAAAATTTCCTTTATTTTGGGGCAAAATTGCAGAAATTTCACTTATTTAAGGGTTATAAGTCAGAAATTTTCTTTATTTTGGGACAAAAAAGACAGGAATTCCCTTTGCCTTGGGGGAAATAGAAATTCCACTTATTCAGAGGCAAAAAAGCAGAAATTCCCCTTATTTTGGAGCAAAAATGAAGAAATTTCCCTTTTTTATGGCAAAAAGGTATGCATTCTTCTTATTATCGGGCAAAAAATCAGAAATTCCCCGTATTTTTGAGCAAAATTGCAGAAACTCCCCTAATTGTGGGGCAAAAATGCAGAAAATCTCTATATGTTGGAGCAAAAAGACCAAACTTCTCTTTATTTTGGGGCAAAACTCAGAAATTCCACTTATTTTGGGGCAAAATTACAGAAATTTTCCTTTTTTGGGGGCAAAATTGCAGAAATTTCACTTATTTTTGGGTAAATATGCAGAAAATTTACATATTTTGTAACAAAATTGCAGAAATTTCACTTATTTCAGGGAAAAAAGGCAGAAATTTTCCTTATTTTGTGGCAAAAAGGCAGAAATTACTAATATATTGTGGCAAAAATGCAGAAATTCCCCTTATTTCGAGGTAAAAAGGCTGAAATTCCTCTTATTTGGGGGCAAAAAGGCAAAAATTTCCTTTATTTTGGGGCAAAAGTGCAGAAATTTCACTTACTTCAGGGTAATAAGTCAGAAATTTTCTTTATTTTGGGGAAAAAAAGACAGGAATTCCCTTTGTTTTGGAGGATAAAGACAGAAATTCCACTTATTTAGAGGCAAAAAAGCAGAAATTCCCCTTATTTTAGAGCAAAAATGAAGAAATTTCTTTTTTATGGCAAAAATGTATGCATTCTTCTTATTTTCGGACAAAAAGGAAGAAATTCTCCGTATTTTGGAGCAAAATTGCAGAAATTTACAAATTGTGTGGCAAAAAGGCAGAAATTCTCTATATGTTGGGGCAAAAAGACAGAAATTCTTCTTATTTTGGGGAAATACTCAGAAATTCCACTTATTTGGGGGCAAAATTCCAGAAATTTCTCTTATTTTGGGACAAAATTGCAGAAATTTAACATATTTTTGGGCAAAATTGCAGAAATTTCACTTTTTTCAGGGAAAAAAATGAGAAATTTTCTTATTTTGGGGCAAAAAGGCAGAAATTCCTAATGTTTTGTGGAAATAATGCAGAAATTCTCCTTATTTTGAGATATGAAGGCTTAAATTCCCCTTATTTGGGGGCAAAAATGCAGAAATTCACCATATTTTGAGGTAAAAAGGCTGAAATTCCCCTTATTTGGAGGCAAAAAGGCAGAAAATTCCATTATTTTTTGGCAAAATTGCAGAAATTTCACTTACTTCAGGGTAATAAGTCAGAATTTTTCCTTATTTTGGTGCAAAAACACAAAAATTCCCTTTGTTTTGGGGGAAAAAGACAGAAATTCCACTTATTTAGAGGCAAAAAAGCAGAAATTCCTTTTATTTTGGAGCAAAAATAAAGAAATTTCCTTTTTATGGCAAAAAGGTATGCATTCTTCTTATTTTCGGGCAAAAAGGCAGAAATTCTCCGTATTTTGGAGCAAAATTGCAGAAATTCCCGTAATTGTGGGGCAAAAAGGCAGAAATTCTCGATATGCTGGGGCAAAAAACAGAAATTCTCCTTATTTTGGGGCAAAACTCAGAAATTTCACTTATTTTGGGGCAAAATTGCAGAAATTTCACTTATTTCAGAGAAAAAAGACAGAAATTTTCCTTATTTTGGGGCAAAAAGGCAGAAATTCCTAATATTTTGTGACAAAAATGCAGAAATTCCCCTTATTTTGAGGTAAAAAGGCTAAAATTCTCCTTATTTGGGGGCAAAAAGGCACTAATTTCCCTAATTTTGGTGCAAGATTGCAGAAATTTCACTTACTTCAGGGTAATAATTCAGAATTTTTTCTTATTTTGGGGCAAAAAATACAGAAATTCCCTTTGTTTTGGGGAAATAAGAGAGAAATTCCACTTATTTAGAGGCAAAAAAGCAGAAATTCCCCTTATTTTGGAGCAAAAATGAAGAAATTTCCCTTTTTTATGGCAAAAAAGTATGCATTCTTCTTATTTTCATGCAAAAAGCAGAAATTCTCCGTATTTTGGAGAAAAATTGCAGAAATTCCTCTAATTGTGGGGCAAAAATGCAGAAATTGCCTATATGTTGGGCTAAAAAGACAGAAATTCTCCTTATTTTGCGGCAAAACTCAGAAATTCCACTTATTTTGGGGCAACATTCCAGAAATTTCCTTTATTTTGGGGCAAAATTGCAGAAATTTCACTTATTTTGGGGCAAAATTGGAGAAATTACACTTATTTCAGGGTAGTAAGTCAGAAATTTTCCTTATTTTGGGGCAAAAAAGACAGGAATTTTCTTTGTTTTGGGGGAAAAAGACAGAAATTCCACTTATTTAGAGGCAAAAAATCAGAAATTCCCCTTATTTTGGAGCAAAAATGAAGAAATTTCAATTTTTTATGGCAAAAAGGTATGCATTCTTCTTATTTTCGGGCAAAAAGGCAGAAATTCCCCGTATTTTGGAGCAAAATTTCAGAAATTCCCCTAATTGTGGGGCAAAAAGGCAGAAATTCCCTTTAGTTAGGGCAAAAAGACAGAAATTCTCCTTATTTTGGGGCAAAACTCAGAAATTCCACTTATTTTGTGGCAAAATTGCAGAAATTTCCCTTATTTTGGGGCAAAATTGCAGAAATTTTACTTGTATTGGGGCAAAAAGGCAGAAATTTCACTTATTTCGGGGAAAAAAAGCAGAAATTTTTTTATTTTGGGGCAAAAAGGCAGAAATTAATAATATTTTGTGGCAAAAATGCAGAAATTCTCCTTATTTTGAGGTAAAAAGGCTGAAATTCCCCTTATTTGTGGGCAAAAAGGCAGAAATTTCCCTTATTTTGGGGCAAAATTGCAGAAATTTCACTTACTTAAGGGTAATAAATCAGAATTTTTCCTTTTTTGGTGCAAAAATACAAAAATTCCATTTGTTTTGGGGGAAAAAGACAGAAATTCCACTTATTTAGAGGCAAAAAAGCAGAAATTCCCCTTATTTGGAGCAAAAATGAAGAAATTTCCCTTTTTTATGGCAAAAAGTTATGCATTCTTTTTATTTTCGGACAAAAAGGCAGAAATTCCCCGTATTTTGGAGCAAAATTGCAGAAATTCCCCTAATTGTGGGGCAAAGAGGCAGAAATTGCCTATATGTTGGGGCAAAAAGACAGAAATTTTCCTTATTTTGGGGCAAAACTCAGAAATTCCACTTATTTTGGGGCAAAATTCGAAAAATTTCCCTTATTTTGGGGCAAAATTGCAGAAATTTCACTTATTTTGGGCCAAAATTGCAGAAATTTCACTTATTTCAGGGAAAAAAAGCAGAAATTTTTCTTATTTTGCGGCAAAAATGTAGAAATTTCTAATATTTTGTGGCAAAAATGCAGAAATTCCCCTTATTTTGAGGTAAAAAGGCTGAAATTCCCCTTATTTGGGGGCAAAAAGCAGAAATTCCCCTTATTTTGAGGTAAAAAGGCTGAAATTCCCCTTATTTGGGGGCAAAAAGGCAGAAAGTTCCCTTATTTTGGGGCAAAATTTCAGAAATTTCACTTACTTCAGGGTAATAAGTCAGAATTTTTCCTTATTTTGCGGCAAAAAAGACAGAAATTCCCTTTGTTTTGGGGGAAAAAGACAGAAATTCCACTTATTTAGAGGCAAAAAAGCAGAAATTCCTCTTATTTTGGAGCAAAAATGAAGAAATTTCCCATTTTTATGGCAAAAAGGTATGCATTCTTCTTATTTTCGGGCAAAAAGGCAGAAATTCCCTGTATTTTGGAGCAAAATTGCAGAAATTCCCCTAATTGTGGGGCAGAAAGGCAGAAATTGCCTATATGTTGGGGAAAAAACAGAAATTCTCCTTATTTTGGGGAAAAACTCAGAAATTCCACTTATTTTGGGGCAAAATTCCAGAAATTTCCCTTATTGTGGGGCAAAATTGCAGAAATTTCACTTATTTTGGGGCAAAATTGCAGAAATTTCACTTATTTCAGGGAAAAAAATGCAGAAATTTTCTTATTTTGGGGCAAAAAGGCAGAAATTCCTAATATTTTGTGGCAAAAATGCAGAAATTCCTATTATTTTGAGGTAAAAAGGCGGAAATTCCCCTTATTTTGGGGCAAAAAGGCAAAAATTTCCTTTATTTTGGGGCAAAATTGCAGAAATTTCACTTATTTCAGGGTAATAAGTCAGAAATTTTCCTTATTTTGGGGCAAAAATTAAAGGAATTCCCTATGTTTTGGAGGAAAAAAAGACAAATTTCATTTATTTAAAGGTAAAAAAGCAGACATTACCCTTATTTTGGAGCAAAAATGAAGAAATTTCCCTTTTTTATGGCGAAAAGTTATGCATTCTTCTTATTTTCGGGCAAAAAGGCAAAAATTCCCCGAATTTTGGAGCAAAATTGCAGAAATTCCCCTAATTGTGGGGCAAAAAGGCAGAAATTCTTTATATGTTGGGGCAAAAAGACAGAAATTCTCCTTATTTTGGGGCAAAACTCAGAAATTCCAATTATTTTGGGGCAAAATTCCAGAAATTTTCCTTATTTTGGTGCAAAATTGCAGAAATTTCACTTATTTTGGGCTAAAATTGCAGAACTTTCACTTATTTTGGGGCAAAATTTCAGAAATTTCACTTATTTCAGAGAAAAAAGGCAGAAATTTTCCTTATTTTGGGGCAAAAATGCAGAAATTCCTAATATTTTGTGGCAAAAATTCAGAAATTCCTCTTATTTTAGGTAAAAAGGCTGAAATTCCCCTTATTTGGGGGCAAAAAGTCAGAAATTTCCCTTATTTTGGGGCAAAATTGCAGAAATTTTACTTAGTTCAGGGTAATAAGGCAGAATTTTTCCTTATTTTGGGGTAAAAAAGACGGTAATTCCCTTTGTTTTGGGGAAAAAAGACAGAAATTCCACTTATTTATAGGCAAAAAAGCAGAAATTCTCCTTATTTTGGAGCAAAAATGAAGAAATTTCCCTTTTTTATGGCAAAATGGTATGCATTCTTCTTATTTTCAGGCAAAAAGGCAGAAATTCCCCATATTTTGGAGCAAAATTGCAGAAATTCCCCTAATTGTAAGGCAAAAAGGCAGAAATTGCCTATATGTTGGGGCAAAAAGACAGAAATTCTCCTTATTTTGGGGCAAAACTCAGAAATTCCACTTATTTTGGGGAAAAATTTCAGAAATTTCCCTTATTTTGGGGCAAAATTGCAGAAATTTCACTTCTTTTGGGGCAAAATTACAGAAATTTCACTTATTTCAGGGTAATAAGTCAGAAATTTTCCTTATTTTAGGGCAAAAAAGACAGCACTTTTCTTTGTTTTGGGGGAAAAGACAGAAATTCCACTTACTTAGAGGCAAAAAAGCAGAAATTCCCCTTATTTTGAAGCAAAAATGAAGAAATTTCACTTTTTTATGGCAAAAAGATATGCATTCTTCTTATTTTCGGGCAAAAAAGCAAAAATTCCCCATATTTTGGAGCAAAATTGCAGAAATTCCCCTAATTGTGGAGCAAAAAGGCAGAAATTCCCTTTAGTTAGGGCAAAAAGACAGAAATTCTCCTTATTTTGGGGCAAAACTCAGAAATTCCACATATTTTGGGGCAAAATTCCAGAAATTTCCTTTATTTTGGGGCAAAATTGCAGAAATTTCACTTATTTTGGGGCAAAAAGGCAGAAATTTCACTTATTTCAGGGAAAAAAGGCAGAAATTTTCCTTATTTTGGGGCAAAAATGCAGAAATTCCTAATATTTTGTGGTAAAAATGCAGATATTCCCCTTATTTTGGTGTAAAAAGGCTGAAATTTCCCTTATTTGGGGGCAAAAAGGCAAAAATTTCACTTACTTCAGGGTAATAATTCTGAATTTTTCCTTATTTTGGGGCAATTAAGACAGGAATTCATTTTGTTTTGGGGGAAAAAGATAGAAATTCCACTTATTTAGAGGCAAAAAAGCAGAAATTCCCCTTAATTTGGAGCAAAAATGAAGAAATTTCAATTTTTTATGGCAAAAAGTTATGCATTCTTCTTATTTTCACGCAAAAAAGGCAGAAATTCCTCGTATTTTGGAGCAAAATTGCAGAAATTCCCCTAATTGTGGGGCAAAAAGGCAGAAATTCTCTATATGTTGGGGCAAAAAGACAAAAATTCTTCTTATTTTGGGGCAAAACTCAGAAATTCCACTTATTTTGGGGTAAAATTCCAGAAATTTTTCTTATTTTGGGGCAAAATTGCAGAAATTTCAATTATTTTGGGGCAAAATTGCATTAATTTCACATATTTTGGGGCATAATTGCAGAAATTTCACTTATGTCAGAGAAAAAAGGCAGTAATTTTCCTTATTTTGGGGCAAAAAGGCAGAAATTCCTAATATTTTGTGGCAAAAATGCAGAAATTCTCCTTATTTTGAGGTAAAGAGGCTGAAATTCCCCTTATTAGGGGGTAAAAAGGCAGAAATTTCCCTTATTTTGGGGCAAAATTGCAGAAATTTCACTTACTTCAGGGTAATAAGTCAGAATTTTTCCTTATTTTGGGGCATAAAAGACAGAAATTCCATTTGTTTTGGGGAAAAAAACAGAAATTCCACTTATTTAGAAGCAAAAAAGCAGAAATTCCCATTATTTTGGAGCAAAAATGAAGAAATTTCTCTTTTTTATGGCAAAAAAGTATGCATTCTTCTTATTTTCGGGCAAAAAGGCAGAAATTCTCCATATTTTTGAGCAAAATTGCAGAAATTCCCCTAATTGTGGGGCAAAAAAGGCAGAAATTGCCTATATGTTGGGGCAAAAACAGAAATTCTTCTTATTTTGTGGCAAAACTCAGAAATTCCACTTATTTTGGGGCAAAATTCTAGAAATTTTCCTTATTTTGGGGCAAAATTGCAGAAATTTCACTTATTTTTGGGCAAAATTGCAGAAATTTCACTTATTTCAGGGTAATAAGTCAGAAATTTTCCTTCTTTTGGGGCAAAAAAGACAGGAATTTTTATTGTTTGGGTGGAAAAAGACAGAAATTCCACTTATTTAGAGGCAAAAAAGCAGAAATTCCCCTTAATTTGGAGCAAAAATGAAGAAATTTCCCTTTTTTATGGCAAAAAGGTATGCATTCTACTTATTTTCGGGCAAAAAGGCAGAAATTTCCCGTATTTTGGAGCAAAATTGCAGAAATTCCCCTATTTGTGGGACAAAAGGCAGAAATACTCTATATGTTGGGGCAAAAAGACAGAAATTCTCCTTATTTTGGGGCAAAACTAAGAAATTCCATTATTTTGGGGCAAATTTCCAGAAATTTCCCTTATTTTGGGGCAAAATTGCTGAAATTTCACTTATTTTGGGGCAAAATTATAGAAATTTCACTTATTTCAGAAAAAAAAAGCAGAAATTTTTTTATTTTGGGCCAAAGGGCAGAAATTCCTAATATATTGTTGCAAAAATGCAGAAATTCCCCTTATTTTGAGGTAAAAAGGCTGAAATTCCTATTAATAGGCGGTAAATATGCAGAAAATCCCCTAATTTGAGGTAAAATGGCTGAAATTCCCTTTATTTTGGAAACAAAAACGCAGAAATTTACCTAATTTTGAGGGAAAATTCCAGAAATTTCACATACTTCAGGGTAATAAGTCAGAATTTTTCCATATTATGGGGCAAAAAAGACAGGAATTCCCTTTGTTTTGGGGGAAAAAGACAGATATTCCACTTATTTAGAGGCAAAAAAGCAGAAATTTCCCTTATTTTGGAGCAAAAATGAATAACTTTCTCTTTTTTATGGCAAAAAGGTATGCATTCTTCATATTTTCAGGCAAAAAAGCAGAAATTCTCCGTATTTTGGAACAAAATTGTTGAAATTCCCCTAATTGTGGGACAAAAATGCAGAAAATCTCTATATGTTGGGGCAAAAATACAGAAATTCTCCTTATTTTGGGGCAAAACTCAGAAATTCCACTTATTTTGGGGCAAAATTCCAGAAATTTCCCTTATTTTTGGGCAAAATTGCAGAAATTTCACTTATTTTGGGGCAAAATTGCAGAAATTTCACTTATTTTGGGGCAAAATTACAGAAATTTCACATATTTCAGGGAAAAAAGGCAGAAATTTTCCTTATTTTGGGGCAAAAAGCAGAAATTCCTAATATTTTGTGGCAAAAATGCAGAAATTCCCCTTATTTTGAGGTAAAAAGGCTGAAATTCCCCTTATTTGGGGGAAAAAAGGTAAAAATTTCCTTTATTTTGGGGCAAAATTCCAGAAATTTCCCATATTTTGGGGCAAAATTGCAGAAATTTCACTTACTTCAGGGTAATAAGTCAGAATTTCTTCTTATTTTGGGGCAAAATACAGAAATTCCCTTTGTTTTGGGGGAAAAAGACAGAAATTCCACTTATTTAGAGGCAAAAAAGCAGAAATTCCCCTTATTTTGGAGCAAAAATGAATAAATTTCCTCTTTTTATGGCAAAAAGGTATGCATTCTTCTTATTTTCGGGCAAAAAGGCAGAAATTCCCCGTATTTTGGAGCAAAATTGAAGAAATTCCCCTAATTGTGGGGCAAAAAGGCAGAAATTCCCTATATGTTGGGGCAAAAAGACAGAAATTCTCCTTATTTTGGGGCAAAACTCAGAAATTCCACTTATTTTGCGGCAAAATTCCAGAAATTTTCCTTATTTTGGGGCAAAATTGCAGAAATTTCACTTATTTTGGGGCAAAATTGCAGAAATTTCACGTGTTTCAGGGTAATAAGTCAGAAATTTTCCTTGTTTTGGGGCAAAAAAGACAGGAATTTTCTTTGTTTTGGGAGAAAAAGACAGAAATTCCACTTATTTAGTGGCAAAAAAGCAGAAATTTTCCTTATTTTGAGGTAAAAAGGCTGAAATTCCCATTATTTGGGGGCAAAAAAGCAGAAAGTTTCCTTATTTTGGAGCAAAATTGCAGAAATTTCACTTATTTTGGGGCATAATTGCAGAAATTTCACTTATTTCAGGGAAAAAAGCAGAAATTTTCTTATTTTGGGGCAAAATGGCAGAAATTTCTAATATTTTGTGTCAAAAATGCAGAAATTCTCCTTATTTTGAGGTAAAAAGGCTGAAATTCCCCTTAATAGGGGGCAAAAAGGCAGAATTTTTTCTTATTTTAGGGCAAAATTGCAGAAATTTCTCTTACTTTAGGGTAATAAGTCAGAATTTTTCATTATTTTGGGGCAAAAAAGACAGAAATTCCATTTGTTTTAGGGGAAAAAGACAGATATTCCATTTATTTAGAGGCAAAAAATTAGAAATTCAACTTATTTTGGAGCAAAAATGAAAAAATTTCCCTTTTTTATGGCAAAAAGGTATGCATTCTTCTTATATTCGGGCAAAAAGGCAGAAATTCTCCATATTATGAAGCAAAATTGCAGAAATTCCCATAATTGTGGGGGAAAAAGGCAGAAATTGCCTATATGTTGGGGCAAAAAGACAGAAATTCTCCTTATTTTGGGGCAAAACTCAGAAATTCCACTTATTTTGGGGCAAAATTCCAGAAATTTTCCTTATTTTGGGGCAAAATTGCAGAAATTTCACTTATTTTGGGGCAAAATTGCAGAAATTTCACGTGTTTCAGGGTAATAAGTCAGAAATTTTCCTTGTTTTGGGGCAAAAAAGACAGGAATTTTCTTTGTTTTGGGAGAAAAAGACAGAAATTCCACTTATTTAGTGGCAAAAAAGCAGAAATTCCTTTTATTTTGGAGCAAAAATGAAGAAATTTCCCTTTTTTATGGCAAAAAGGTATGCATTCTTCTTATTTTCGGGCAAAAAGGCAAAAATTCACGGTATTTTAAAGCAAAATTGCCGAAATTTGCCTAATTGTGGGGCAAAAAGGCAGAAATTCTCTATATGTTGGGGCAAAAAGACAGAAATTCTCTTTATTTTGGGGCAAAACTCAGAAATTTCATTATTTTGGGGCAAAATTCCAGCAATTTCCCTTATTTTGGGGCAAAATTGCAGAAATTTCACTTATTTTGGGGCATAATTGCAGAAATTTCACTTATTTCAGAGAAAAAAGCAGAAATTTTCTTATTTTGGGGCAAAAAGTCAGAAATTCCTAATATTTTGTGTCAAAAATGCAGAAATTCCCCTTATTTTGAGGTAAAAAGGCTGAAATTCCCCTAAATAGAGGGCAAAAATACAGAAATTTTTCTTATTTTAGGGCAAAATTGCAGAAATTTCACTTACTTCAGGGTAATAAGTCAGAATTTTTCATTATTTTGAGGCAAAAACCACAGAAATTCCATTTGTTTTAGGGGAAAAAGACAGATATTCCACTTATTTAGGAAAAAAAGCAGAAATTCCCCTTATTTTGGGGCAAAAATGAAGAAATTTCCCTTTTTTATGACAAAAAGGTATGCATCCTTCTTATTTTCGGGCAAAAAGGCAGAAATTCTCCATATTTTGGAGCAAAATTGCAGAAATTCCCATAATTGTGGGGCAAAAAGGCAGAAATTGCCTATATGTTGGGGCAAAAAGACAGAAATTCTCCTTATTTTGGGCCAAAACTCAGAAATTCCACTTATTTTGGGGCAAAATTCCAGAAATTTCCCTTATTTTGGGGCAAAAGTGCAGAAATTTCACTTATTTTGGGCTAAAATTGCAGAACTTTCACTTATTTTGAGGCAAAATTTCAGAAATTTCACTTATTTCATAGAAAAAAGGCAGAAATTTTCCTTATTTTGGGGCAAAAATGCAGAAATTCCTAATATTTTGTGGCAAAAATTCAGAAATTCCTTTTATTTTAGGTAAAAAGGCTGAAATTCCCCTTATTTGGGGGCAAAAAGTCAGAAATTTCCCTTATTTTGGGGCAAAATTGCAGAAATTTTACTTAGTTCAGGTTAATAAGACAGAATTTTTCCTTATTTTGGGGCAAAAAAGACAGAAATTCCCTTTGTTTTGGGGGAAAAAGACAGAAATTCCACTTATTTAGTGGCAAAAAAGCAGAAATTCCTTTTATTTTGGAGCAAAAATGAAGAAATTTCCCTTTTTTATGGCAAAAAGGTATGCATTTTTCTTATTTTCGGGCAAAAAGGCAGAAATTCTCCGTATTTTGGAGCAAAATTGCAGAAATTTGCCTAATTGTAGGGCAAAAAGGCAGAAATTCTCTATATGTTGGGGCAAAAAGACAGAAATACTCCTTATTTTGGGGCAAAACTCAGAAATTCCATTTTTGGGGCAAAATTCCAGAAATTTCCCTTATTTTGGGGCAAAATTGCAGAAATTTCACTTATTTTGGGGCAAAATTGCAGAAATTTCACTTATTTCAGGGAAAAAAAGCAGAAATTTTCTTATTTTGGGCCAAAAAGGCAGAAATTCCTAATATTTTGTGGCAAAAATGCATAAATTCCCCTTATTTTGAGGTAAAAATGCTGAAATTCCCCTTAATAGGGGGTAAATATGCAGAAATTCCCCTAATTTGAGGTAAAATGGCTAAAATTCCCCTTATTTTAGAAACAAAAACGCAGAAAATTACCTTATTTTGGGGCAAAATTGCAGAAATTTCACTTACTTCAGGGTAATAAATCAGAATTTTTCCATATTTTATGTCAAAAAAGACAGAAATTCCCTTTGTTTTGGGGGGAAAAAGACAGAAATTCCACTTATTTAGAGGCAAAAAAACAGAAATTCCCCTTATTTTGGAGCAAAAATGAAGAAATTTCCATTTTTGATGGCAAAAAGGTATGCATTCTTCTTATTTTCGGGCAAAAAGGCAGAAATTCCCCGTATTTTGGAGCAAAATTGCAGAAATTCCCCTAATTGTGGGGCAAAAAGGCAGAAATTCCCTATATGTTGGGGCAAAAAGACGGAAATTCATCTTATTTTGGGGCAACATTCAGAAATTCCACTTATTTTGGGGCAAAATTCCAGAAATTTCCTTTATTTTAGGACAAAATTGCAGAAATTTCACTTATTTTGGGGCAAAATTGCAGAAATTTCACTTATTTCAGGGAAAAAAAGCAGAAATTTTCTTATTTTGGTGCAAAAATGCAGAAATTCCTAATATTTTGTGGCAAAAATGCGGAAATTCCCCTTATTTTGAGGTAAAAATGCTGAAATTCCCCTTATTTGGGGGCAAAAATGCAGAAATTTCCTTTATTTTGAGGTAAAAAGGCTGAAATTCCCCTTATTTGGGGCTAAAAAGGCAGAAAGTTCTCTTATTTTGGGGCAAAATTGCAGAAATTTCACTTACTACAAGGTAATAAGTCAGAATTTTTCTTTATTTTGGGGCAAAAAAGACAAAAATTCTCTTTGTTTTGGGGGAAAAAGACAGAAATTCCACTTATTTAGAGGCAAAAAAGCAGAAATTCCTTTTATTTTGGAGCAAAAATGAAGAAATTTCCCATTTTTATGGCAAAAAGGTATGCATTCTTCTTATTTTTAGGCAAAAAGGCAGAAATTACCTGTATTTTGGAGCAAAATTGCAGAAATTCCCCTAATTGTGGGGCAAAAAAAACAGAAATTCTCCATATGTTGGGGCAAAAAGGCAGAAATTCTTTTTATTTTGGGGCAAAACTCAGAAATTCCACTTATTTTGGGGCAAAATTCCAAAAATTTCCCTTATGTTGGGGCAAAATTGCAGAAACTTCACTTACTTCAGAGTAATAAGTCAGAATTTTTCCTTATTTTGGGGCAAAAAGGACAGAAATTCCCTTTGTTTTGGGGGAAAAAGACAGAAATTCCACTTATTTAGAGGCAAAAAAGCAGAAATTCCTTTTATTATGGAGCAAAAATGAAGAAATTTTCCATTTTTATGGCAAAAAGGTATGCATTCTTCTTATTTTCGGGCAAAAAGGCAGAAATACACTGTATTTTGGAGCAAAATTGCAGAAATTCCCCTAATTGTGGGGCAAAACGGCACAAATTGCCTATATGTTGGGGCAAAAAACGAGAAATTCTCTTTATTTTGGGGCAAAACTCAGAAATTCCACTTACTTTGGGGCAAAATTCCAGAAATTTCCCTTATTTTGGGGCAAAATTGCAGAAATTCCACTTATTTTGGGGCAAAATTCCAGAAATTTCCCTTATTTTGGGGCAAAATTGCTGAAATTTCACTTATTTTGGGGCAAAATTGCAGAAATTTCACTTATTTCAGGGAAAAAAAGCAGAAATTTTCTTATTTTGGGGCAAAAAGGCAGAAATTCCTAATATTTTGTGGCAAAAATGCAGAAATTCCCCTTATTTTGAGGTAAAAAGGCTGAAATTCCCCTTATTTGGGGGCAAAAAGGCAAAAATTTCCTTTATTTTGAGGCAAAAGTGCAGAAATTTCACTTTTTTCAGGGAAATAAGTCAGAATGTTTCCTTATTTTGCGGCAAAAAAAACAGTAATTCCCTTTGTTTTGGGGAAAAAGACAGAAATTCCACTTATTTATAGGCAAAAAAGCAGAAATTCCCCTTATTTTGGAGCAAAAATGAAGAAATTTCCCTTTTTTATGGCAAAAAGGTATGCATTCTTCTTATTTTTGGGCAAAAAGGCAGAAATTCTCCGTATTTTGGAGCAAAATTGCAAGAATTCCGCTAATTGTGAGGCAAAAAGGCAGAAATTGCCTATATGTTGGGGCAAAAAGACAGAAATTCTCCTTATTTTAGGGCAAAACTCAGAAATTCCACTTATTTTGGGGCAAAATTTCAGAAATTTCCCTTATTTTGGGGCAAAATTGCAGAAATTTCACTTATTTTGCGGCAAAATTACAGAAATTTCACGTATTTCAGGGTAATAAGTCAGAAATTTTCTTTATTTTGGGGCAAAAAAGACAGGACTTTTCTTTGTTTTGGGGGAAAAGACAGAAATTCCACTTATTTAGAGGCAAAAAAGCAGAAATTCCCCTTATTTTGAAGCAAAAATGAAGAAATTTAACTTTTTTATGGCAAAAAGGTATGCATTCTTCTTATTTTCGGGCAAAAAGGCAGAAATTCCCCGTATTTTGGAGCAAAATTGCAGAAATTCCCCTAATTGTGAGGCAAAAAGACAGAAATTCCCTTTAGTTAGGGAAAAAAGACAGAAATTCTCCTTATTTTGGGGCAAAACTCAGAAATTACACATATTTTGGGGCAAAATTCCAGAAATTTCCCTTATTTTCGGGCAAAAAGGCAGAAATTTCACTTATATAAGGGAAAAAAGGCAGAAATTTTCCTTATTTTGGGGCAAAAACGCAGAAATTACTAATATTTTGTGGTAAAAATGCAGATATTCCCCTTATTTTTAGGTAAAAAGGCTGAATTTCCCCTTATTTGGGGGCAAAAAGGCAGAAATTTCCATTATTTTGGGGCAAAATTGCAGAAATTTCACTTACTTCAGGGTAATAAGTCAGAATTTTTCCTTATTTTGGGGCAAAAAAACAGGAACTCCTTTTGTTTTGGGGGAAAAAGACAGAAATTTCACTTATTTAGAGGCAAAAAAGCAGAAATTCCCCTTATTTTGGAGCAAAAATGAAGAAATTTCACTTTTTTATGGCAAAAAGTTATGCATTCTTCTTATTTTCGCCCAAAAAAGGCAGATATTCCTCGTATTTTGGAGCAAAATTGCAGAAATTCCACTAATTGTGGGGCAAAAAGGCAGAAATTCTCTATATGTTGGGGCAAAAAGACAGAAATTCTCCTTATTTTGGGGCAAAACTCAGAAATTCCACGTATTTTGGGGCAAAATTCCAGAAATTTCCCTTATTTTGGAGCAAAATTGCAGAAATTTCACTTATTTTGGGGCAAAATTGAAGAAATTTCACATATTTTGGGGAATAGTTGCAGAAATTTCACTTATTTCAGAGTAAAAAGGCAGTAATTTTCCTTATTTTGGGGTAAAAAGGCAGAAATTCCTAATATTTTGTGGCAAAAATGCAAAAATTCCCCTTATTTTGAGGTAAAAAGGCTGAAATTCCTCATATTTGGGGGCAAAAAGGCAGAATTTTTTCTTATTTTAGGGCAAAATTGCAGAAATTTCTCTTACTTCAGGGTAATAAGTCAGAATTTTTCATTATTTTGGGGCAAAAAAGACAGAAATTCCTTTTGTTTTAGGGGAAAAAGACAGATATTCCACTTAACTAGAGGCAAAAAAGTAGAAATTCAACTTATTTTGGAGCAAAAATGAAAAAATTTCCCTTTTTTATGGCAAAAAGGTATGCATTCTTCTTATTTTCGGGCAAAAAGGCAGAAATTCTCCGTATTTTGGAGCAAAATTGCAGAAATTCCCATAATTGTGGGGGAAAAAGGCAGAAATTGCCTATATGTTGGGGCAAAAAGACAGAAATTCTCTTTTTTTTGGGGCAAAACTCAGAAATTCCACTTATTTTGGGGCAAAATTCCAGAAATTTTCCTTATTTTGGGGCAAAATTGCAGAAATTTCACTTATTTTGGGGCAAAATTGCAGAAATTTCACGTATTTCAGGGTAATAAGTCAGAAATTTTCCTTATTTTGGGGCAAAAAAGACAGAAATTCCCTTTGTTTTGGGGGAAAAAGACAGAAATTCCACTTATTTAGTGGCAAAAAAGCAGAAATTCCTTTTATTTTGGAGCAAAAATGAAGAAATTTCCATTTTTTATGGCAAAAAGGTATGCATTCTTCTTATTTTCGGGCAAAAAGGCAAAAATTCACGGTATTTTAAAGCAAAATTGCCGAAATTTGCCTAATTGTGGGGCAAAAAGGCAGAAATTCTCTATATGTTGGGGCAAAAAGACAGAAATTCTCCTTATTTTGGGGCAAAACTCAGAAATTCCATTATTTTGGGGCACAATTCCAGCAATTTCCCTTATTTTGGGGCAAAATTGCAGAAATTTCACTTATTTTGGGGCATAATTGCAGAAATTTCACTTATTTCAGAGAAAAAAACAGAAATTTTCTTATTTTGGGGCAAAAAGTAAGAAATTCTTAATATTTTGTGTGAAAAATGCAGAAATTCCCCTTATTTTGAGGTAAAAAGGCTGAAATTCCCCTTAATAGTGGGCAAAAATGCAGAAATTTTTCTTATTTTAGGGAAAAATTGCAGAAATTTCACTTACTTCAGGGTAATAAGTCAGAATTTTTCATTATTTTGAGGCAAAAAACACAGAAATTCCATTTGTTTTAGGGGAAAAAGACAGATATTCCACTTATTTAGGCAAAAAAGCAGAAATTCCCCTTATTTTGAGGCAAAAATGAAGAAATTTCCCTTTTTTATGGCAAAAAGGTATGCATTCTTCTTATTTTCGGGCAAAAAGGCAGAAAATCTCCGTATTTTGGAGCAAAATTGCAGAAATTCCCATAATTGTGGGGCAAAAAAGCAGAAATTGCCTATATGTTGGGGCAAAAAGACAGAAATTCTCCTTATTTTGGGGCAAAACTCAGAAATTCCACTTATTTTGGGGCAAAATTCCAGAAATTTCCCTTATTTTGGGGCAAAATTGCAGAAATTTCACTTATTTCAGAGAAAAAAGGCAGAGATTTTCCTTATTTTGGGACAAAAATGCAGAAATTCCTAATATTTTGTGGCAAAAATTCAGAAATTCCTCTTATTTTAGGTAAAAAGGCTGAAATTCCCCTTATTTGGGGGCAAAAAGTCAGAAATATCCCTTATTTTGGGGCAAAATTGCAGAAATTTTACTTAGTTCAGGGTAATAAGACAGAATTTTTCCTTATTCTGGGGCAAAAAAGACAGAAATTCCCTTTGTTTTGGGGGAAAAAGACAGAAATTCCACTTATTTAGTGGCAAAAAAGCAGAAATTCCTTTTATTTTGGAGCAAAAATGAAGAAATTTCCCTTTTTTATGGCAAAAAGGTATGCATTCTTCTTATTTTCGGGCAAAAAGGCAGAAATTCTCAGTATTTTGGAGCAAAATTGCAGAAATTTGCCTAATTGTAGGGCAAAAAGGCAGAAATTCTCTATATGTTGGGGCAAAAAGACAGAAATACTCCTTATTTTGGGGCAAAACTCAGAAATTCCATTTTTGGGACAAAATTACAGAAATTTCCCTTATTTTAGGGCAAAATTGCAGAAATTTCACTTATTTTGGGGCAAAATTGCAGAAATTTCACTTATTTCATGGAAAAAAAGCAGAAATTTTCTTATTTTGGGCCAAAAAGGCAGAAATTCCTAATATTTTGTGGCAAAAATGCATAAATTCCCCTTATTTTGAGGTAAAAATGCTGAAAATCCCCTTAATAGGGGGGTAAATATGCAGAAATTCACCTAATTTGAGGTAAAATGGCTAAAATTCCCCTTATTTTGGTAATAAAAACGCAGAAAATTCCCTTATTTTGTGGCAAAATTGCAGAAATTTCACTTACTTCAGGGTAATACGTCAGAATTATTCCTTATTTTATGTCAAAAAAGACAGAAATTCCCTTTGTTTTGGGGGGAAAAAGACAGAAATTCCACTTATTTAGAGGCAAAAAAACAGAAATTCCCCTTATTTTGGAGCAAAAATGAAGAAATTTCCTTTTTTGATGGCAAAAAGGTAGGCATTCTTCTTATTTTCGGGCAAAAAGGCAGAAATTCCCCGTATTTTGGAGCAAAATTGCAGAAATTCCCCTAATTGTGGGGCAAAAAGGCAGAAATTCCCCTAATTGTGGGGCAAAAAGACAGAAATTCATCTTATTTTGGGGCAAAACTCAGAAATTCCACTTATTTTGGGGCAATATTCCAGATATTTCCTTTATTTTAGGACAAAATTGCAGAAATTTCACTTATTTGGGGCAAAATTGCAGAAATTTCACTTATTTCAGGGAAAAAAAGCAGAAATTTTCTTATTTTGGGGCAAAAATGCAGAAATTCCTGATATTTTGTGGCAAAAATGCGGAAATTCCCCTTATTTTGAGGTAAAAAGGCTGAAATTCCCCTTATTTGGGGGCAAAAATGCAGAAATTCCCTTTATTTTGAGGTAAAAAGGCTGAAATTTCCCTTATTTGGGGGTAAAAAGGCAGAAAGTTCCCTTATTTTGGGGCAAAATTGCAGAAATTTCACTTACTACAAGGTAATAAGTCAGAATTTTTCTTTATTTTAGGGCAAAAAAGACAAAAATTCTCTTTGTTTTGGGGGAAAAAGACAGAAATTCCACTTATTTAGAGGCAAAAAAGCAGAAATTCCTTTTATTTTGGAGCAAAAATGAAGAAATTTCCCATTTTTATAGCAAAAAGGTATGCATTCTTCTTATTTTTAGGCAAAAAGGCAGAAATTACCCGTATTTTGGAGCAAAATTGCAGAAATTCCCCTAATTGTGGGGCAAAAAAACAGAAATTCTCCATATGTTGGGGCAAAAAGGCAGAAATTCTCTTTATTTTGGCGCAAAACTCAGAAATTCCACTTATTTTGGGGCAAAATTCCAAAAATTTCCCTTATTTTGGGGCAAAATTGCAGAAACTTCACTTACTTCAGAGTAATAAGTCAGAAATTTTCTTTATTTTGGGGCAAAAAAGACAGAAATTCCCTTTGTTTTGGGGGAAAAAGACAGAAATTCCACTTATTTAGAGGCAAAAAAGCAGAAATTCCTTTTATTATGGAGCAAAAATGAAGAAATTTCCCATTTTTATGGCAAAAAGGTATGCATTCTTCTTATTTTCGGGCAAAAAGGCAGAAATACCCTGTATTTTGGAGCAAAATTGCAGAAATTCCCCTAATTGTGGGGCAAAACGGCACAAATTGCCTATATGTTGGGGCAAAAAAACAGAAATTCTCTTTATTTTGGGGCAAAACTCAGAAATTCCACTTATTTTGGGGCAAAATTCCAGAAATTTCCCTTATTTTGGGGCAAAATTGCAGAAATTCCTCTCATTTTGGGGCAAAATTCCAGAAATTTCCCTTATTTTGGGGCAATATTGCTGAAATTTCACTTATTTTGGGGCAAAATTGTAGAAATTTCACTTATTTCAGGGAAAAAAAGCAGAAATTTTCTTATTTTGGGGCAAAAAGGCAGAAATTCCTAATATTTTTGGCCAAAATGCAGAAATTCCCCTTATTTTGAGGTAAAAAGGCTGAAATTCCCCTTATTTGGGGGCAAAAAGTCAGATATTTCCTTTATTTTGGGGAAAAATTGCAGAAATTTTACTTACTTCAGGGAAATAAGTCAGAATTTTTCCTTATTTCGCGCCAAAAAAAAAACAGTAATTCCTTTTGTTTTGGGGAAAAAAGACAGAAATTCCACTTATTTATAGGCAAAAAAGCAGAAATTCCCCTTATTTTGGAGCAAAAATGAAGAAATTTCCCTTTTTTATGGCAAAAAGGTATGCATTCTTCTTATTTTTGGGCAAAAAGGCAGAAATTACCCGTATTTTGGAGCAAAATTGCAGAAATTCCCCTAATTGTGGGGCAAAAAAAACAGAAATTCTCCATATGTTGGGGCAAAAAGGCAGAAATTCTTTTTATTTTGGGGCAAAACTCAGAAATTCCACTTATTTTGGGGCAAAATTCCAAAAATTTCCCTTATGTTGGGGCAAAATTGCAGAAACTTCACTTACTTCAGAGTAATAAGTCAGAATTTTTCCTTATTTTGGGGCAAAAAGGACAGAAATTCCCTTTGTTTTGGGGGAAAAAGACAGAAATTCCACTTATTTAGAGGCAAAAAAGCAGAAATTCCTTTTATTATGGAGCAAAAATGAAGAAATTTTCCATTTTTATGGCAAAAAGGTATGCATTCTTCTTATTTTCGGGCAAAAAGGCAGAAATACACTGTATTTTGGAGCAAAATTGCAGAAATTCCCCTAATTGTGGGGCAAAACGGCACAAATTGCCTATATGTTGGGGCAAAAAACGAGAAATTCTCTTTATTTTGGGGCAAAACTCAGAAATTCCACTTACTTTGGGGCAAAATTCCAGAAATTTCCCTTATTTTGGGGCAAAATTGCAGAAATTCCACTTATTTTGGGGCAAAATTCCAGAAATTTCCCTTATTTTGGGGCAAAATTGCTGAAATTTCACTTATTTTGGGGCAAAATTGCAGAAATTTCACTTATTTCAGGGAAAAAAAGCAGAAATTTTCTTATTTTGGGGCAAAAAGGCAGAAATTCCTAATATTTTGTGGCAAAAATGCAGAAATTCCCCTTATTTTGAGGTAAAAAGGCTGAAATTCCCCTTATTTGGGGGCAAAAAGGCAAAAATTTCCTTTATTTTGAGGCAAAAGTGCAGAAATTTCACTTTTTTCAGGGAAATAAGTCAGAATGTTTCCTTATTTTGCGGCAAAAAAAACAGTAATTCCCTTTGTTTTGGGGAAAAAGACAGAAATTCCACTTATTTATAGGCAAAAAAGCAGAAATTCCCCTTATTTTGGAGCAAAAATGAAGAAATTTCCCTTTTTTATGGCAAAAAGGTATGCATTCTTCTTATTTTTGGGCAAAAAGGCAGAAATTCTCCGTATTTTGGAGCAAAATTGCAAGAATTCCGCTAATTGTGAGGCAAAAAGGCAGAAATTGCCTATATGTTGGGGAAAAAAGACAGAAATTCTCCTTATTTTAGGGCAAAACTCAGAAATTCCACTTATTTTGGGGCAAAATTTCAGAAATTTCCCTTATTTTGGGGCAAAATTGCAGAAATTTCACTTATTTTGCGGCAAAATTACAGAAATTTCACGTATTTCAGGGTAATAAGTCAGAAATTTTCTTTATTTTGGGGCAAAAAAGACAGGACTTTTCTTTGTTTTGGGGGAAAAGACAGAAATTCCACTTATTTAGAGGCAAAAAAGCAGAAATTCCCCTTATTTTGAAGCAAAAATGAAGAAATTTAACTTTTTTATGGCAAAAAGGTATGCATTCTTCTTATTTTCGGGCAAAAAGGCAGAAATTCCCCGTATTTTGGAGCAAAATTGCAGAAATTCCCCTAATTGTGAGGCAAAAAGACAGAAATTCCCTTTAGTTAGGGAAAAAAGACAGAAATTCTCCTTATTTTGGAGCAAAACTCAGAAATTACACATATTTTGGGGCAAAATTCCAGAAATTTCCCTTATTTTCGGGCAAAAAGGCAGAAATTTCACTTATATAAGGGAAAAAAGGCAGAAATTTTCCTTATTTTGGGGCAAAAACGCAGAAATTACTAATATTTTGTGGTAAAAATGCAGATATTCCCCTTATTTTTAGGTAAAAAGGCTGAATTTCCCCTTATTTGGGGGCAAAAAGGCAGAAATTTCCATTATTTTGGGGCAAAATTGCAGAAATTTCACTTACTTCAGGGTAATAAGTCAGAATTTTTCCTTATTTTGGGGCAAAAAAGACAGGAACTCCTTTTGTTTTGGGGGAAAAAGACAGAAATTTCACTTATTTAGAGGCAAAAAAGCAGAAATTCCCCTTATTTTGGAGCAAAAATGAAGAAATTTCACTTTTTTATGGCAAAAAGTTATGCATTCTTCTTATTTTCGCCCAAAAAAGGCAGATATTCCTCGTATTTTGGAGCAAAATTGCAGAAATTCCACTAATTGTGGGGCAAAAAGGCAGAAATTCTCTATATGTTGGGGCAAAAAGACAGAAATTCTCCTTATTTTGGGGCAAAACTCAGAAATTCCACGTATTTTGGGGCAAAATTCCAGAAATTTCCCTTATTTTGGAGCAAAATTGCAGAAATTTCACTTATTTTGGGGCAAAATTGAAGAAATTTCACATATTTTGGGGAATAGTTGCAGAAATTTCACTTATTTCAGAGTAAAAAGGCAGTAATTTTCCTTATTTTGGGGTAAAAAGGCAGAAATTCCTAATATTTTGTGGCAAAAATGCAAAAATTCCCCTTATTTTGAGGTAAAAAGGCTGAAATTCCTCATATTTGGGGGCAAAAAGGCAGAATTTTTTCTTATTTTAGGGCAAAATTGCAGAAATTTCTCTTACTTCAGGGTAATAAGTCAGAATTTTTCATTATTTTGGGGCAAAAAAGACAGAAATTCCTTTTGTTTTAGGGGAAAAAGACAGATATTCCACTTAACTAGAGGCAAAAAAGTAGAAATTCAACTTATTTTGGAGCAAAAATGAAAAAATTTCCCTTTTTTATGGCAAAAAGGTATGCATTCTTCTTATTTTCGGGCAAAAAGGCAGAAATTCTCCGTATTTTGGAGCAAAATTGCAGAAATTCCCATAATTGTGGGGGAAAAAGGCAGAAATTGCCTATATGTTGGGGCAAAAAGACAGAAATTCTCTTTTTTTGGGGGCAAAACTCAGAAATTCCACTTATTTTGGGGCAAAATTCCAGAAATTTTCCTTATTTTGGGGCAAAATTGCAGAAATTTCACTTATTTTGGGGCAAAATTGCAGAAATTTCACGTATTTCAGGGTAATAAGTCAGAAATTTTCCTTATTTTGGGGCAAAAAAGACAGAAATTCCCTTTGTTTTGGGGGAAAAAGACAGAAATTCCACTTATTTAGTGGCAAAAAAGCAGAAATTCCTTTTATTTTGGAGCAAAAATGAAGAAATTTCCATTTTTTATGGCAAAAAGGTATGCATTCTTCTTATTTTCGGGCAAAAAGGCAAAAATTCACGGTATTTTAAAGCAAAATTGCCGAAATTTGCCTAATTGTGGGGCAAAAAGGCAGAAATTCTCTATATGTTGGGGCAAAAAGACAGAAATTCTCCTTATTT
Source organism: Micromys minutus (assembly GCF_963924665.1). Classification (NCBI taxonomy): domain Eukaryota; kingdom Metazoa; phylum Chordata; class Mammalia; order Rodentia; family Muridae; genus Micromys; species Micromys minutus. Next base: position 5,182,501 of record NW_027667467.1, on the reverse strand, counting down.
TGGGGCAAAACTCAGAAATTCCATTATTTTGGGGCACAATTCCAGCAATTTCCCTTATTTTGGGGCAAAATTGCAGAAATTTCACTTATTTTGGGGCATAATTGCAGAAATTTCACTTATTTCAGAGAAAAAAACAGAAATTTTCTTATTTTGGGGCAAAAAGTAAGAAATTCTTAATATTTTGTGTGAAAAATGCAGAAATTCCCCTTATTTTGAGGTAAAAAGGCTGAAATTCCCCTTAATAGTGGGCAAAAATGCAGAAATTTTTCTTATTTTAGGGAAAAATTGCAGAAATTTCACTTACTTCAGGGTAATAAGTCAGAATTTTTCATTATTTTGAGGCAAAAAACACAGAAATTCCATTTGTTTTAGGGGAAAAAGACAGATATTCCACTTATTTAGGCAAAAAAGCAGAAATTCCCCTTATTTTGAGGCAAAAATGAAGAAATTTCCCTTTTTTATGGCAAAAAGGTATGCATTCTTCTTATTTTCGGGCAAAAAGGCAGAAAATCTCCGTATTTTGGAGCAAAATTGCAGAAATTCCCATAATTGTGGGGCAAAAAAGCAGAAATTGCCTATATGTTGGGGCAAAAAGACAGAAATTCTCCTTATTTTGGGGCAAAACTCAGAAATTCCACTTATTTTGGGGCAAAATTCCAGAAATTTCCCTTATTTTGGGGCAAAATTGCAGAAATTTCACTTATTTCAGAGAAAAAAGGCAGAGATTTTCCTTATTTTGGGACAAAAATGCAGAAATTCCTAATATTTTGTGGCAAAAATTCAGAAATTCCTCTTATTTTAGGTAAAAAGGCTGAAATTCCCCTTATTTGGGGGCAAAAAGTCAGAAATATCCCTTATTTTGGGGCAAAATTGCAGAAATTTTACTTAGTTCAGGGTAATAAGACAGAATTTTTCCTTATTCTGGGGCAAAAAAGACAGAAATTCCCTTTGTTTTGGGGGAAAAAGACAGAAATTCCACTTATTTAGTGGCAAAAAAGCAGAAATTCCTTTTATTTTGGAGCAAAAATGAAGAAATTTCCCTTTTTTATGGCAAAAAGGTATGCATTCTTCTTATTTTCGGGCAAAAAGGCAGAAATTCTCAGTATTTTGGAGCAAAATTGCAGAAATTTGCCTAATTGTAGGGCAAAAAGGCAGAAATTCTCTATATGTTGGGGCAAAAAGACAGAAATACTCCTTATTTTGGGGCAAAACTCAGAAATTCCATTTTTGGGACAAAATTACAGAAATTTCCCTTATTTTAGGGCAAAATTGCAGAAATTTCACTTATTTTGGGGCAAAATTGCAGAAATTTCACTTATTTCATGGAAAAAAAGCAGAAATTTTCTTATTTTGGGCCAAAAAGGCAGAAATTCCTAATATTTTGTGGCAAAAATGCATAAATTCCCCTTATTTTGAGGTAAAAATGCTGAAAATCCCCTTAATAGGGGGGTAAATATGCAGAAATTCACCTAATTTGAGGTAAAATGGCTAAAATTCCCCTTATTTTGGTAATAAAAACGCAGAAAATTCCCTTATTTTGTGGCAAAATTGCAGAAATTTCACTTACTTCAGGGTAATACGTCAGAATTATTCCTTATTTTATGTCAAAAAAGACAGAAATTCCCTTTGTTTTGGGGGGAAAAAGACAGAAATTCCACTTATTTAGAGGCAAAAAAACAGAAATTCCCCTTATTTTGGAGCAAAAATGAAGAAATTTCCTTTTTTGATGGCAAAAAGGTAGGCATTCTTCTTATTTTCGGGCAAAAAGGCAGAAATTCCCCGTATTTTGGAGCAAAATTGCAGAAATTCCCCTAATTGTGGGGCAAAAAGGCAGAAATTCCCCTAATTGTGGGGCAAAAAGACAGAAATTCATCTTATTTTGGGGCAAAACTCAGAAATTCCACTTATTTTGGGGCAAAATTCCAGATATTTCCTTTATTTTAGGACAAAATTGCAGAAATTTCACTTATTTTGGGGCAAAATTGCAGAAATTTCACTTATTTCAGGGAAAAAAAGCAGAAATTTTCTTATTTTGGGGCAAAAATGCAGAAATTCCTGATATTTTGTGGCAAAAATGCGGAAATTCCCCTTATTTTGAGGTAAAAAGGCTGAAATTCCCCTTATTTGGGGGCAAAAATGCAGAAATTCCCTTTATTTTGAGGTAAAAAGGCTGAAATTTCCCTTATTTGGGGGTAAAAAGGCAGAAAGTTCCCTTATTTTGGGGCAAAATTGCAGAAATTTCACTTACTACAAGGTAATAAGTCAGAATTTTTCTTTATTTTAGGGCAAAAAAGACAAAAATTCTCTTTGTTTTGGGGGAAAAAGACAGAAATTCCACTTATTTAGAGGCAAAAAAGCAGAAATTCCTTTTATTTTGGAGCAAAAATGAAGAAATTTCCCATTTTTATAGCAAAAAGGTATGCATTCTTCTTATTTTTAGGCAAAAAGGCAGAAATTACCCGTATTTTGGAGCAAAATTGCAGAAATTCCCCTAATTGTGGGGCAAAAAAACAGAAATTCTCCATATGTTGGGGCAAAAAGGCAGAAATTCTCTTTATTTTGGCGCAAAACTCAGAAATTCCACTTATTTTGGGGCAAAATTCCAAAAATTTCCCTTATTTTGGGGCAAAATTGCAGAAACTTCACTTACTTCAGAGTAATAAGTCAGAAATTTTCTTTATTTTGGGGCAAAAAAGACAGAAATTCCCTTTGTTTTGGGGGAAAAAGACAGAAATTCCACTTATTTAGAGGCAAAAAAGCAGAAATTCCTTTTATTATGGAGCAAAAATGAAGAAATTTCCCATTTTTATGGCAAAAAGGTATGCATTCTTCTTATTTTCGGGCAAAAAGGCAGAAATACCCTGTATTTTGGAGCAAAATTGCAGAAATTCCCCTAATTGTGGGGCAAAACGGCACAAATTGCCTATATGTTGGGGCAAAAAAACAGAAATTCTCTTTATTTTGGGGCAAAACTCAGAAATTCCACTTATTTTGGGGCAAAATTCCAGAAATTTCCCTTATTTTGGGGCAAAATTGCAGAAATTCCTCTCATTTTGGGGCAAAATTCCAGAAATTTCCCTTATTTTGGGGCAATATTGCTGAAATTTCACTTATTTTGGGGCAAAATTGCAGAAATTTCACTTATTTCAGGGAAAAAAAAGCAGAAATTTTCTTATTTTGGGGCAAAAAGGCAGAAATTCCTAATATTTTTGGCCAAAATGCAGAAATTCCCCTTATTTTGAGGTAAAAAGGCTGAAATTCCCCTTATTTGGGGGCAAAAAGTCAGATATTTCCTTTATTTTGGGGAAAAATTGCAGAAATTTTACTTACTTCAGGGAAATAAGTCAGAATTTTTCCTTATTTTGCGCCAAAAAAAAAACAGTAATTCCTTTTGTTTTGGGGAAAAAAGACAGAAATTCCACTTATTTATAGGCAAAAAAGCAGAAATTCCCCTTATTTTGGAGCAAAAATGAAGAAATTTCCCTTTTTTATGGCAAAAAGGTATGCATTCTTCTTATTTTTGGGCAAAAAGGCAGAAATTCTCCGTATTTTGGAGCAAAATTGCAAAAATTCCCCTAATTGTGAGGCAATAATGCAGAAATTGCCTATATGTTGGGGCAAAAAGACAGAAATTCTCCTTATTTTGGGGCAAAACTCAAAAATTCCACTTATTTTGGGGCAAAATTTCAGAAATTTCCCTTATTTTGGGGCAAAATTGCAGAAATTTCACTTATTTTGGGGCAAAATTACAGAAATATCACGTATTTCAGGGTAATAAGTCAGAAATTTTCCTTATTTTGGGGCAAAAAAGACAGGACTTTTCTTTGTTTTGGGGAAAAGACAGAAATTCCACTTATTTAGAGGCAAAAAAGCAGAAATTCCCCTTATTTTGAAGCAAAAATGAAGAAATTTAACTTTTTTATGGCAAAAAGGTATGCATTCTTCTTATTTTCGGGCAAAAAGGCAGAAATTCCACGTATTTTGGAGCAAAATTGCAGAAATTCCCCTAATTGTGAGGCAAAAAGGCAGAAATTCCCTTTAGTTAGAACAAAAAGACAGAAATTCTCCTTATTTTGGGGCAAAACTCAGAAATTACACAGATTTTGGGGCAAAATTCCAGAAATTTCCCTTATTTTGGAGCAAAAATGCAGAAATTCCTAATATTTTGTGGTAAAAATGCAGATATTCCCTTTATTTTTATGTAAAATGCTGAAATTCCCCTTATTTGGGGGCAAAAAGGCAGAAATTTCCTTTATTTGGGGCAAAATTGCAGAAATTTCACTTACTTCAGGGTAATAAGTCAGAATTTTTCCTTATTTTAGGGCAAAAAAGACAGAAATTCCCTTTGTTTTGGGAGAAAAAGACAGAAATTTCACTTCTTTAGAGGCAAAACGCAAAAATTCCCCTCATTTTTGAGCAAAAATGAAGAAATTTCCTTTTTTGATGGCAAAAAGTTATGCATTCTTCTTATTTTCAGGCAAAAAGGCAGAAATTCCTCGTATTTTGGAGCAAAATTGCAGAAATTCCCCTAATTGTGGGGCAAAAAGGCAGAAATTTTCTATATGTTGGGGCAAAAAGACAAATTCTCTTTATTTTGGGGTAAAACTCAGAAATTCCACTTATTTTGGGGCAAAATTCTAGAAATTTCCTTTATTTTGGGGCAAAATTGGAGAAATTTCACTTATTTTGGGGCAAAATTGAAGAAATTTCACTTATTTTGGGGCATAATTGCAGAAATTTCACTTATTTCAGAGAAAAAAGGCAGTAATTTTCCTTATTTTGGGGCAAAAAGGCAGAAATTGCTAATATTTTGTGGCAAAAATGCAGAAATTCCCCTTATTTTGAGGTAAAAAGGCTGAAATTCCCCTTATTTGGGGGCAAAAAGGCAGAAATTTTCCTTATTTTGGGGCAAAATTGCAGAAATTTCATTTATTTTGGGCTAAAATGGCAGAACTTTAACTTCTTTTGGGGTAAAATTTCGGAAATTTCACTTGTTTCAGAGAAAAAAGGCAGAAATTTTCTTTATTTTGGGGCAAAAATGCAAAAATTCCTAATATTTTGTGGCAAAAATTCAGAAATTCCTCTTATTTTAGGTAAAAAGGCTGAAATTCCCCTTATTTGGGGGCAAAAAGTCAGAAATTTCCTTTATTTTGGGGAAAAATTGCAGAAATTTTACTTACTTCAGGGAAATAAGTCAGAATTTTTCATTATTTTGCGGCAAAAAAAAACAGTAATTCTCTTTGTTTTGGGGAAAAAAGACAGAAATTCCACTTATTTAGAGGCCAAAAATCAGAAATTCCCCTTATTTTGGAGCAAAAATGAAGAAATTTCCCTTTTTTATGGCAAAAAGGTATGCATTCTTCTTATTTTTGGGCAAAAAGGCAGAAATTCTCCGTATTTTGGAGCAAAATTGCAAAAATTCCCCTAATTGTGAGGCAAAAAGTCAGAAATTGCCTATATGTTGGGGCAAAAAGACAGAAATTCTCCTTATTTTGGGGCAAAACTCAAAAATTCCACTTATTTTGGGGCAAAATTTCAGAAATTTCCCTTATTTTGGGGCAAAATTGCAGAAATTTCACTTATTTTGGGGCAAAATTACAGAAATATCACGTATTTCAGGGTAATAAGTCAGAAATTTTCCTTTATTTGGTGCAAAAAATACAGGACTTTGTTTTGGGGAAAAGACAGAAATTCCACTTATTTAGAGGCAAAAAAGCAAAAATTCCCCTTATTTTGAAACAAAAATGAAGAAATTTAACTTTTTTATGGCAAAAAGGTATACATTCTTCTTATATTCGGGCAAAAAGGCAGAAATTCCCCGTATTTTGGAGCAAAATTGCAGAAATTCCTCTAATTGTGAGGAAAAAAGGCAGAAATTCCTTTTAGTTAGAGCAAAAAGACCGAAATTCTCCTTATATTAGGGCAAAACTCAGAAATTACACATATTTTGGGGCAAAATTCCAGAAATTTCCCTTATTTTGGGCAAAAAGGCAGAAATTTCACTTATATCAGCGAAAAAAGGCAGAAATTTTCCCTATTTTGGGGCAAAAATGCAGAAATTCCTAATATTTTGTAGTAAAAATGCAGATATTCCCCTTATTTTTAGGTAAAAAGGCTGAAATTCCCCTTATTTGGGGGCAAAAAGGCAGAAATTTCCTTTATTTGGGGGCAAAATTGCAGAAATTTCACTTACTTCAGGGTAATAAGTCAGAATTTTTCCTTATTTTAGGGCAAAAAAGACAGAAATTCCCTTTGTTTTGGGAGAAAAAGACAGAAATTTCACTTATTTAGAGGCAAAAAGCAGAATTTCCCCTCATTTTTGAGCAAAAATGAAGAAATTTCCTTTTTTGATGGCAAAAAGTTATGCATTCTTCTTATTTTCAGGCAAAAAGGCAGAAATTCCCCGTATTTTGGAGCAAAATTGCAGAAATTCCCGTAATTGTGGGGCAAAAAGGCAGAAATTTTCTATATGTTGGGGCAAAAAGACAGAAATTCTCCTTATTTTGGGGCAAAACTCAGAAATTCCACTTATTTTGGGGCAAAATTCTAAAAATTTCCTTTATTTTGGGGCAAAATTGGAGAAATTTCACTTATTTTAGGGAAAAAATGCAGAAATTTCACATATTTTGGGGCATAATTGCAGAAATTTCACTTATTTCAGAGAAAACTGGCACTAATTTTCCTTATTTTGGGGCAAAAAGGCAGAAATTGCTAATATTTTGTGGCAAAAATGCAGAAATTCCTCTTATTTTGAGGTAAAAGGCTGAAATTCCCCTTATTTGGGGGCAAAAAGGCAGAAATTTTCCATATTTTGGGGCAAAATTGCAGAAATTTCACTTATTTTGGGGCATAATTGCAGAAATTTCACTTATTTCAGGGAAAAAAAAGCAGAAATTTTCTTATTTTGGTGCAAAAAGGCAGAAATTCCTAATATTTTGTGTCAAAAATGCAGAAATTCCCCTTATTTTGAGGTAAAAAGGCTGAAATTCCTCTTAATAGGGGGCAAAATGGCAGAAATTTTTTATATTTTAGGGCAAAATTGCAGAAATTTCACTTACACTGGGTAATAAGTCATAATTTTTCATTATTTTGGGGCAAAAAAGACAGAAATTCCATTTGTTTTAGGGGAAAAAGACAGATATTCCACTTATTTCGAGGCAAAAAAGCAGAAATTCCCCTTATTTTGGAGCAAAAATGAAGTAATTTCCCTTTTTTATGGCAAAAAGGTATGCATTCTTCTTATGTTCGGGAAAAAAGTCAGAAATTCTCCGTATTTTGGAGCAAAATTGCAGAAATTCCCATAATTGTGGGGCAAAAAGGCAGAAATTGCCTATATGTTGGGGCAAAAAGACTGAAATTCTCCTTATTTTGGGGCAAACCTCAGAAATTCCAATTATTTTGGGGCAAAATTCCAGAAATTTTTCTTATTTTGGGGCAAAATTGCAGAAATTTCACTTATTTTGGGGCAAAATTGCAGAAATTTCTCTTATTTCAGGGTAATAAGTCAGAAATTTTCTTTATTTTGAGGCAAAAAATACAAGAATATTTTTTGTTTTGGGGGAAAAAGACAGAAATTGCACTTATTTAGTGGCAAAAAAGCAGAAATTCCTTTTATTTTGGAGCAAAAATGAAGAAATTTCCCTTTTTTATGGCAAAAAGGTATGCATTCTTTTTATTTTCGGGCAAAAAGGCAGAAATTCCTTGTATTTTGGAGCAAAATTGAAGAAATTTGCCTAATTGTAGGGCAAAAAGGCAGAAATTCTCTATATGTTGGGGCAAAAAGACAGAAATTCTCATTATTTTGGGGCAAAACTCAGAAATTCCATTTTGGGGTCAAAATTCCAGAAATTTCCCTTATTTTGGGGCAAAATTGCAGAAATTTCACTTATTTTGGGGCAAAATTGCAGAAATTTCACTTATTTCAGGGAAAAAAAAGCAGAAATTTTCTTATTTTGGGCCTAAAAGGCAGAAATTCCTAATATTTTGTGGCAAAAATGCATAAATTCCCCTTATTTTGAGGTAAAAATGCTAAAATTCCTTTTAATAGGGGGTAAATATGCAGAAATTCCCCTAATTTGAGGTAAAATGGCTGAAATTCCTTTTATTCTGGAAACAAAAACGCAGAAATTTCCCTTATTTTGGGGCAAAATTGCAGAAATTTCACTTAGTTCAGGGTAATAAGTGAGAATTTTTTCTTATTTTGGGGCAAAAAAGACAGAAATTCCCTTTGTTTTGGGGGAAAAAGACAGAAATTCCACTTATTTAGAGGCAAAAAAGCAGAAATTCCCTTTATTTTGGAGCAAAATTGCAGAAATTCCCCTAATTGTGGGGCAAAAATGCAGAAAATCTTTATATGTTGGGGCAAAATGACAGAAATTCTCTTTATTTTGGGGCAAAACTCAGAAATTCCACTTATTTTGGGGCAAAATTCCAGAAATATCCCTTAATTTGGGGCAAAATTGCAGAAATTTCACTTATTTTGGGGCAAAATTGCAGAAATTTCACTTATTTCAGGAAAAAAAGGCAGAAATTTTCCTTATTTTGGGGCAAAAAGCAGAAATTCCTAATATTTTGTGGCAAAAATGCAGAAATTCCCCTTATTTTGAGGTAAAAAGGCTGAAATTTCCCTTATTTGAGGGCAAAAAGTCAGAAATTTCCCATATTTTGGGGCAAAAAAGACAGGTATTTTCTTTGTTTTGTGGGAAAAACACAGAAATTCCACTTATTTATAGGCAAAAAAGCAGAAATTCCCCTTATTTTGAAGCAAAAATGAAGAAATTTCTCTTTTTTATGGCAAAAAGGTATGCATTCTTCTTATTTTCGGGCAAAAAGGCAAAAATTCACGGTATTTTGGAGCAAAATTGCAGAAAATTGCCTAATTGTGGGGCAAAAATGCAGAAATACTCTATATGTTGGGGCAAAAAGACAGAAATTCTTTTTATTTTGGGGAAAACTCAGAAATTCCATTATTTTGGGGCAAAATTCCAGAAATTTCCCTTATTTTTGGGCAAAATTGCAGAAATTTCCTTTATTTTGGGGCAAAATTGCAGAAATTTCACTTATTTCATGAAAAAAAAGCAAAAATTTTCTTATTTTGGGGCAAAAAGGCAGAAATTCCTAATATTATGTGTCAAAAATGCAGAAATTCCCCTTATTTTGAGGTAAAAAGGCTGAAATTCCCCTTAATAGGGGGCCAAAAGAAGAAATTTTTCTTATTTTAGGGTAAAATTGCAGAAATTTCACTTACTTAAGGGTAATAAGTCAGAATTTTTCATTATTTTTGGGGCAAAAAAGACAGAAATTCCATTTGTTTTAGGAGAAAAAGACAGATATTCCACTTATTTAGAGGCAAAAAAGCAGAAATTCCCCTTATTTTGGAGCAAAAATGAAGAAATTTCCCTTTTTTATGGCAAAAAGGTATGCATTCTTCTTATTTTGGGGCAAAAATGCAGAAATTCTCCGTATTTTGGAGCAAAATTGCAGAAATTCCCATAATTGTGGGGCAAAAAGGCAGAAATTGCCTATATGTTGGGGCAAAAAGACAGAAATTCTCCTTATTTTGGGGCAAAACTCAGAAATTCCACTTATTTTGGGGCAAAATTCCAGAAATTTTCTTTATTTTGGGGCAAAAAAGACAGGAATTTTCTTTGTTTTGGGGAAAAAGACAGAAATTCCACTAATTTAGTGGCAAAAAAGCAGAAATTCCTTTTATTTTGGAGCAAAAATGAAGAACTTTTTTTTTATGGCAAAAAGGTATGCATTCTTCTTATTTTCGGGCAAAAAGGCAGAAATTCCCCGTATTTTGGAACAAAATTGCAGAAATTTGCCTAATTGTAGAGCAAAAAGGCAGAAATTCTCTAAATGTTGGGGCAAAAAGACAGAAATTCTCCTTATTTTGGGGCAAAACTCAGACATTCCATTTTTTTGGGTCAAAATTCCAGAAATTTCCCTTATTTTGGGGCAATATTGCAGAAATTTCACTTATTTTGGGGCATAATTGCAGAAATTTCACTTATTTCAGGGAAAAAAAGCAGAAATTTTCTTATTTTGGGCCAAAAAGGCAGAAATTCCTAATATTTTGTGGCAAAAATGGAGAAATTCCCCTTATTTTGAGGTAAAAATGCTGAAATTCCCCTTAATAGGGGGTAAATATGCAGAAATTCTCCTAATTTGAGGTAAAATGTCTGAAATTCCCCTTATTTTGGAAACAAAAACGCAGAAATTTCCCTTATTTTGGGGCAAAATTTCAGAAATTTCACTTACTTCAGGGTAATAAGTCAGAATTTTTCCTTATTTTGGGGCAAAAAACACAGAAATTCCTTTTGTTTTGGGGGAAAAAGACAGAAATTCCACTTATTTAGAGGCAAAAAAGCAGAAATTCCCCTTATTTTGGAGCAAAAATAAAGAAATTTCCCTTTCTTATGGCAAAAAGGTATGCATTCTTCTTATTTTCGGGCAAAAAGGCAGAAATTCCCCGTATTTGGAGCAAAATTGCAGGAATTCCCCTAATTGTGAGGCAAAAATTCAGAAAATCTCTATATGTTGGGGCAAAAAGAAAGAAATTCTAATTATTGTGGGGCAAAACTCAGAAATTCTACTTATTTTGGGGCAAAATATCAAAAATTTCCCTTATTTTGGGGCAAAATTGCAGAAATTTCACTTATTCTAGGGCAAAATTGCAGAAATTTCACTTATCTGGGGGCAAAATTGCAGAAATTTCACTTATTTTGAAGCAAAATTGCAGAAATTTCACTTATTTCAGGGAATAAGAGCAGAAATTTTCCGTATTTTGGGGCAAAAAGCAGAAATTTCTAATATTTTGTGGCAAAAAAGCAGAAATACCCCTTATTTTGAGGTAAAAAGGCTGAAATTCCCCTTATTTGGGGGCAAAAATGAAAAATTTTCCATATTTTGGGGCAAAATTGCAGAAATTTCACTTACTTCAGGGTTTTAAGTCAGAACTTTTCATTATTTTGGGGCAAAAAAAACAGAAATTCCCTTTGTTTTGGGGGAAAAAGACAGAAATTCAACTTATTTAGAGGCAAAAAAGCAGAAATTCCCCTTATTTTGGAGCAATAATGAAAAAATTTCCTTTTTTGATGGCAAAATGGTATGCATTCTTCTTATTTTCAGGCAAAAAGGCAGAAATTCCCCATATTTTGGAGCAAAATTGAAGAAATTCCCCTAATTGTGGTGCAAAAAGGCAGAAATTCCCTATATGTTGGGGCAAAAAGACAGAAATTCTCCTTATTTTGGGGCAAAACTCTGAAATTCCATTTTTTTGGGGGCAAAATTCCAGAAATTTCCCTTATTTTGGGGCAAAATTGCAGAAATTTCACTTATTTTGGGGCATAATTGCAGAAATTTCACTTATTTCAGGGAATAAGAGCAGAAATTTTCTTATTTTGGGCCAAAAAGGCAGAAATTCCTAATATTTTGTGGCAAAAATGCAGAAATTCCCCTTATTTTGAGGTAAAAATGCTGAAATTCCCCTTAATAGGGGGTAAATATGCAGAAATTCTCCTAATTTGAGGTAAAATGTCTGAAATTCCCCTTATTTTGGAAACAAAAACGCAGAAATTTCCCTTATTTTGGGGCAAAATTGCAGAAATTTCACTTATTTTGGGGCATAATTGCAGAAATTTCACTTATTTCAGGGAATAAGAGCAGAATTTTTCTTATTTTGGGCCAAAAAGGCAGAAATTCCTAATATTTTGTGGCAAAAATGCAGAAATTCCCCTTATTTTGAGGTAAAAATGCTGAAATTCCCCTTAATAGGGGGTAAATATGCAGAAATTCTCCTAATTTGAGGTAAAATGTCTGAAATTCCCCTTATTTTGGAAACAAAAACGCAGAAATTTCCCTTATTTTGGGGCAAAATTGCAGAAATTTCACTTACTTCAGGGTAATAAGTCAGAATTTTTCCTTATTTTGGGGCAAAAAACACAGAAATTCCTTTTGTTTTGGGGGAAAAAGACAGAAATTCCACTTATTTAGAGGCAAAAAAGCAGAAATTCCCCTTATTTTGGAGCAAAAATAAAGAAATTTCCCTTTCTTATGGCAAAAAGGTATGCATTCTTCTTATTTTCGGGCAAAAAGGCAGAAATTCCCCGTATTTGGAGCAAAATTGCAGGAATTCCCCTAATTGTGAGGCAAAAATTCAGAAAATCTCTATATGTTGGAGCAAAAAGAAAGAAATTCTAATTATTGTGGGGCAAAACTCAGAAATTCCACTAATTTTGGGGCAAAATATCAAAAATTTCCCTTATTTGGGGGCAAAATTGCAGAAATTTCACTTATTTTGAAGCAAAATTGCAGAAATTTCACTTATTTCAGGGAATAAGAGCAGAAATTTTCCTTATTTTGGGGCAAAAAGCATAAATTTCTAATATTTTGTGGCAAAAAAGCAGAAATACCCCTTATTTTGAGGTAAAAAGGCTGAAATTCCCCTTATTTGGGGGCAAAAATGAAGAAATTTTCCATATTTTGGGGCAAAATTGCAGAAATTTCACTTACTTCAGGGTTTTAAGTCAGAACTTTTCATTATTTTGGGGCAAAAAAGACAGAAATTCTCTTTGTTTTGGGGGAAAAAGACAGAAATTCCACTTATTTAGAGGCAAAAAAGCAGAAATTCCCCTTATTTTGGAGCAAAAATGAAAAAATTTCCTTTTTTGATGGCAAAATGGTATGCATTCTTCTTATTTTCAGGCAAAAAGGCAGAAATTCCCCATATTTTGGAGCAAAATTGAAGAAATTCCCCTAATTGTGGTGCAAAAAGGCAGAAATTCCCTATATGTTGGGGCAAAAAGACAGAAATTCTCCTTATTTTGGGGCAAAACTCTGAAATTCCACTTATTTTGGGGCAAAATTCCAGAAATTTCTCTTATTCTGGGACAAAAGTGCAGAAATTTCACTTATTTTGGGGCACAATTGCAGAAATTTCACTTATTTCAGGGTAATAAGTCAGAAATTTTTCTTATTTTGGGGCAAAAAAGACAGGAATATTCTTTGTTTTGGGGGAAAAGACAGAAATTCCACTTATTTATAGGCAAAAAAGCAGAAATTCCCCTTATTTTGAAGCAAAAATGAAGAAATTTCCCTTTTTTATGGCAAAAAGGTATGCATTCTTCTTATTTTCGGGCAAAAAGGCAGAAATTCCCCGTATTTTGGAGCAAAATTGCAGAAATTTGCCTAATTGTAGGGCAAAAAGGCAGAAATTCTCTATAAGTTGGGGCAAAAAGACAGAAATTCTCCTTATTTTGGGGCAAAACTCAGAAATTCCATTTTTTGGGGCAAAATTCCAGAAATTTCCCTTAATTTGGGGCAAAATTGTAGAAATTTCACTTATTTTGGGGCAAAATTGCAGAAATTTCACTTATTTCAGAGAAAAAAAAGCAGAAATTTTCTTATTTTGGGCCAAAAAGGCAGAAATCCCTAATATTTTGTTGCAAAAATGCATAAATTCCCCTTATTTTGAGGTAAAAATACTGAAATTCCCTTAATAGAGGGTAAATATGCAGAAATTCCCCTAATTTGAGGTAAAATGGCTGAAATTCCCCTTATTTTGTAAACAAAAACGCAGAAAATTCCCTTATTTTAGGGCAAAATTGCATAAATTTCACTTACTTCAGGATAATAAGTCAGAATTTTTCCTTATTTTGGGGCAAAAAAGACAGAAATTCCCTTTGTTTTGGGGGAAAAAGACAGAAATTCTACTTATTTAGAGGCAAAAAAGCAGAAATAACCCTTATTTTGTGGCAAAAAATGAAGAAATTCCCCTTATTTTGAGGTAAAAAGGCTGAAATTCCCCTTATTTGGAAGCAAAAAGTCAGAAATTTCCCATATTTTGGGGCAAAATTGCAGAAATTTCACTTACTTCAGGGTAATAAGCCAGAATTTCTTCTTATTTTGGAGCAATAAAGACAGACATTCCCTTTGTTTTGGGGGAAAAATACAGAAATTCCACTTATTTAGAGGAAAAAAGCAGAAATTACCCTTATTTTGGAGCAAAAATTAAGAAATTTCCTTTTTTTATGGCAAAAACGTATGCATTCTTCTTATTTTTGGGCAAAAAGACAGAAATTCCCCGTATTATGGAGCAAAATTGAAGAAATTCCCCTAATTGTGGGGCAAAAAGGCAGAAATTCCCTATATGTTGGGGCAAAAAGACAGAAATTCTCCTTATTTTGGGGCAAAACTCTGAAATTCCACTTATTTTGGGGCAAAATTCCAGAAATTTCCCTTATTCTGGGACAAAAGTGCAGAAATTTCACTTATTTGGCGGCACAATTGCAGAAATTTCACTTATTTCAGGGTAATAAGTCAGAAATTTTTCTTATTTTGGGGCAAAAAAGACAGGAATATTCTTTGTTTTGGGGGAAAAGACAGAAATTCGACTTATTTATAGGCAAAAAAGCAGAAATTTCCCTTATTTTGAAGCAAAAATGAAGAAATTTCCCTTTTTTATGGCAAAAAGGTATGCATTCTTCTTATTTTCGGGCAAAAAGGCAAAAATTCACGGTATTTTGGAGCAAAATTGCAGAAATTTGCCTAATTGTGGGGCAAAAAGGCAGAAATACTCTATATGTTGGGGCAAAAAGACAGAAATTCTTTTTATTTTGGGGCAAAACTCAGAAATTCCATTATTTTGGGGCAAAATTCCAGAAATTTCCCTTATTTTTGGGCAAAATTGCAGAAATTTCCTTTATTTTGGGGCAAAATTGCAGAAATTTCACTTATTTCAGGAAAAAAAAGCAAAAATTTTCTTATTTTGGGGCAAAAAGGCAGAAATTCCTAATATTATGTGTCAAAAATGCAGAAATTCCCCTTATTTTGAGGTAAAAATGCTGAAATTCCCCTTAATAGGGGGCCAAAAGAAGAAATTTTTCTTATTTTAGGGTAAAATTGCAGAAATTTCACTTACTTAAGGGTAATAAGTCAGAATTTTTCATTATTTTTGGGGCAAAAAAGACAGAAATTCCATTTGTTTTAGAAGAAAAAGACAGATATTCCACTTATTTAGAGGCAAAAAAGCAGAAATTCCCCTTATTTTGGATCAAAAATGAAGAAATTTCCCTTTTTTATGGCAAAAAGGTATGCATTCTTCTTATTTTGGGGCAAAAATGCAGAAATTCTCCGTATTTTGGAGCAAAATTGCAGAAATTCCCATAATTGTGGGGCAAAAAGGCAGAAATTGCCTATATGTTGGGGCAAAAAGACAGAAATTCTCCTTATTTTGGGGCAAAACTCAGAAATTCCACTTATTTTGGGGCAAAATTCCAGAAATTTTCTTTATTTTGGGGCAAAAAAGACAGGAATTTTCTTTGTTTTGGGGGAAAATACAGAAATTCCACTAATTTAGTGGCAAAAAAGCAGAAATTCCTTTTATTTTGGAGCAAAAATGAAGAACTTTTTTTTTTTATGGCAAAAAGGTATGCATTCTTCTTATTTTCGGGCAAAAAGGCAGAAATTCCCCGTATTTTGGAACAAAATTGCAGAAATTTGCCTAATTGTAGAGCAAAAAGGCAGAAATTCTCTAAATGTTGGGGCAAAAAGACAGAAATTCTCCTTATTTTGGGGCAAAACTCAGACATTCCATTTTTTTGGGTCAAAATTCCATAAATTTCCCTTATTTTGGGGCAAAATTGCAGAAATTTCACTTATTTTGGGGCATAATTGCAGAAATTTCACTTATTTCAGGGAAAAAAAGCAGAAATTTTCTTATTTTGGGCCAAAAAGGCAGAAATTCCTAATATTTTGTGGCAAAAATGCAGAAATTCCTCTTATTTTGAGGTAAAAATGCTGAAATTCCCCTTAATAGGGGGTAAATATGCAGAAATTCTCCTAATTTGAGGTAAAATGTCTGAAATTCCCCTTATTTTGGAAACAAAAACGCAGAAATTTCCCTTATTTTGGGGCAAAATTGCATAAATTTCACTTACTTCAGGGTAATAAGTCAGAAATTCCCCTTATTTTGGGGCAATAAAGACAGAAATTCCCTTTGTTTTGGGGGAAAATACAGAAATTTACTTATTTAGAGGCAAAAAAGCAGAAATTCCCCTTATTTTGGAGCAAAAATAAAGAAATTTCCCTTTCTTATGGCAAAAAGGTATGCATTCTTCTTATTTTCGGGCAAAAAGGCAGAAATTCCCCGTATTTGGAGCAAAATTGCAGGAATTCCCCTAATTGTGAGGCAAAAATTCAGAAAATCTCTATATGTTGGGGCAAAAAGA
The DNA here is from genome assembly GCF_963924665.1 of Micromys minutus. Taxonomy (NCBI): domain Eukaryota; kingdom Metazoa; phylum Chordata; class Mammalia; order Rodentia; family Muridae; genus Micromys; species Micromys minutus. The sequence goes on along the minus strand of NW_027667467.1, from coordinate 5,166,269 downwards.
AAGAAATTCTAATTATTGTGGGGCAAAACTCAGAAATTCCACTTATTTTGGGGCAAAATATCAAAAATTTCCCTTATTTTGGGGCAAAATTGCAGAAATTTCACTTATTTTAGGGCAAAATTGCAGAAATTTCACTTATCTGGGGGCAAAATTGCAGAAATTTCACTTATTTTGAAGCAAAATTGCAGAAATTTCACTTATTTCAGGGAATAAGAGCAGAAATTTTCCTTATTTTGGGGCAAAAAGCAGAAATTCCTAATATTTTGTGGCAAAAAAGCAGAAATACCCCTTATTTTGAGGTAAAAAGGCTGAAATTCCCCTTATTTGGGGGCAAAAATGAAGAAATTTTCCATATTTTGTGGCAAAATTGCAGAAATTTCACTTACTTCAGGGTTTTAAGTCAGAACTTTTCATTATTTTGGGGCAAAAAAGACAGAAATTCCCTTTGTTTTGGGGGAAAAAGACAGAAATTCCACTTATTTAGAGGCAAAAAAGCAGAAATTCCCCTTATTTTGGAGCAAAAATGAAAAAATTTCCTTTTTTGATGGCAAAATGGTATGCATTCTTCTTATTTTCAGGCAAAAAGGCAGAAATTCCCCATATTTTGGAGCAAAATTGAAGAAATTCCCCTAATTGTGGTGCAAAAAGCCAGAAATTCCCTATATGTTGGGGCAAAAAGACAGAAATTCTCCTTATTTTGGGGCAAAACTCTGAAATTCCATTTTTTTGGGTCAAAATTCCAGAAATTTCCCTTATTTTGGGGCAAAATTGCAGAAATTTCACTTATTTTGGGGCATAATTGCAGAAATTTCACTTATTTCAGGGAATAAGAGCAGAAATTTTCTTATTTTGGGCCAAAAAGGCAGAAATTCCTAATATTTTGTGGCAAAAATGCAGAAATTCCCATTATTTTGAGGTAAAAATGCTGAAATTCCCCTTAATAGGGGGTAAATATGCAGAAATTCTCCTAATTTGAGGTAAAATGTCTGAAATTCCCCTTATTTTGGAAACAAAAACGCAGAAATTTCCCTTATTTTGGGGCAAAATTGCAGAAATTTCACTTACTTCAGGGTAATAAGTCAGAATTTTTCCTTATTTTGGGGCCAAAAAGACAGAAATTCCCTTTGTTTTGGGGGAAAAAGACAGAAATTCCACTTATTTAGAGGCAAAAAAGCAGAAATTCCCCTTATTTTGGAGCAAAAATAAAGAAATTTCCCTTTCTTATGGCAAAAAGGTATGCATTCTTCTTATTTTCGGGCAAAAAGGCAGAAATTCCCCGTATTTGGAGCAAAATTGCAGGAATTCCCCTAATTGTGAGGCAAAAATTCAGAAAATCTCTATATGTTGGAGCAAAAAGAAAGAAATTCTAATTATTGTGGGGCAAAACTCAGAAATTCCACTTATTTTGGGGCAAAATATCAAAAATTTCCCTTATTTGGGGGCAAAATTGCAGAAATTTCACTTATTTTGAAGCAAAATTGCAGAAATTTCACTTATTTCAGGGAATAAGTGCAGAAATTTTCCTTATTTTGTGGCAAAAAAGCAGAAATACCCCTTATTTTGAGGTAAAAAGGCTGAAATTCCCCTTATTTGGGGGCAAAAAGGCAGAAAGTTCCCTTATTTTGGGGCAAAATTGCAGAAATTTCACTTACTTCAGGGTTTTAAGTCAGAACTTTTCATTATTTTGGGGCAAAAAAGACAGAAATTCTCTTTGTTTTGGGGGAAAAAGACAGAAATTCCACTTATTTAGAGGCAAAAAAGCAGAAATTCCCCTTATTTTGGAGCAAAAATGAAAAAATTTCCTTTTTTGATGGCAAAATGGTATGCATTCTTCTTATTTTCTGGCAAAAAGGCAGAAATTCCCCATATTTTGGAGCAAAATTGAAGAAATTCCCCTAATTGTGGTGCAAAAAGGCAGAAATTCCCTATATGTTGGGGCAAAAAGACAGAAATTCTCCTTATTTTGGGGCAAAACTCTGAAATTCCACTTATTTTGGGGCAAAATTCCAGAAATTTCCCTTATTCTGGGACAAAAGTGCAGAAATTTCACTTATTTTGGGGCACAATTGCAGAAATTTCACTTATTTCAGGGTAATAAGTCAGAAATTTTTCTTATTTTGGGGCAAAAAAGACAGGAATATTCTTTGTTTTGGGGGAAAAGACAGAAATTCCACTTATTTATAGGCAAAAAAGCAGAAATTCCCCTTATTTTGAATCAAAAATGAAGAAATTTCCCTTTTTTATGGCAAAAAGGTATGCATTCTTCTTATTTTCGGGCAAAAAGGCAGAAATTCCCCGTATTTTGGAGCAAAATTGCAGAAATTTGCCTAATTGTAGGGCAAAAAGGCAGAAATTCTCTATAAGTTGGGGCAAAAAGACAGAAATTCTCCTTATTTTGGGGCAAAACTCAGAAATTCCATTTTTTGGGGCAAAATTCCAGAAATTTCCCTTAATTTGGGGCAAAATTGTAGAAATTTCACTTATTTTGGGGCAAAATTGCAGAAATTTCACTTATTTCAGAGAAAAAATTCAGAAATTTTCTTATTTTGGGCCAAAAAGGCAGAAATTCCTAATATTTTGTGGCAAAAATGCATAAATTCCCCTTATTTTGAGGTAAAAATACTGAAATTCCCTTAATAGAGGGTAAATATGCAGAAATTCCCCTAATTTAAGGTAAAATGGCTGAAATTCCCCTTATTTTGTAAACAAAAACGCAGAAAATTCCCTTATTTTAGGGCAAAATTGCATAAATTTCACTTACTTCAGGGTAATAAGTCAGAATTTTTCCTTATTTTGGGGCAAAAAAGACAGAAATTCCCTTTGTTTTGGGGGAAAAAGACAGAAATTCTACTTATTTAGAGGCAAAAAAGCAGAAATTCCCCTTATTTTGGAGCAAAAATAAAGAAATTTCCCTTTCTTATGGCAAAAAGGTATGCCTTCTTCTTATTTTCGGGCAAAAAGGCAGAAATTCCCCGTATTTTGGAGTAAAAATTGCAAAAATTCCCCTAATTGTGGGGCAAAAATGCAGAAAATCTCTATATGTTGGGGCAAAAAACAGAAATTCTCCTTATTTTGGGGCAAAACTCAGAAACTCCACTTATTTTGGGGTAAAATTCTAGAAATTTCCCTTATTTTGGGGCAAAATTGCAGAAATTTCACTTATTTGAGGCAAATTTGCAGAAATTTCACTTATTTTGGGGCAAAATTGCAGAAATTTCACTTATTTCAGGGAAAAAAGGCAGAAATTTTTCTTCTTTTGGGGCAAAAAGCAGAAATTCCTAATATTTTGTGGAAAAAATTTAGAAATTCCCCTTATTTTGAGGTAAAAAGGATTAAATTCCCCTTAATAGGGAGCAAAAAGGCAGAAATTTTTCTTATTTTCGGGCAAAATTGCAGAAATTTTACTTACTTCAGGGTAATAAGTCAGAATTTTTCTTTATTTTGGGGCAAAAAAACTTAAATTCCATTTGTTTTAGGGGAAAAAGACAGATATTCCACATATTTAGAGGCAAAAAAGCAGAAATTCCCCTTATTTTGGAGCAAAAATGAAGAAATTTCCCTTTTTTATGGCAAAAAGGTATGCATTCTTCTTATTTTCGGGCAAAAAGGCAGAAATTCTCTGTATTTTGGAGCAAAATTGCAGAAATTCCCATAACTGTGGGGCAAAAATGCAGAAATTGCCTATATGTTGGGGCAAAAAGACAGAAATTCTCCTTATTTTGGGGCAAAACCTAGAAATTCCACTTTTTTGGGGCAAAATTCCAGAAATTTCTCTTATTTTGGGCCAAAATTGCAGAAATTTCACTTATTTTGGGGCAAAATTGCAGAAATTTCACATATTTCAGGGTAATAATTCAGAAATTTTTCTTATTTTGGGGCAAAAAAGACAAGAATTTTTTTTTGTTTTGGGGGAAAAAGACAGAAATTCCACTGATTTAGAGGCAAAAAACCAGAAATTCCCCTAATTTTGATCAAAAATGAAGAAATTTCCCTTTTTTATGGCAAAAAGGTATTCATTCTTCTTATTTTCGGGCAAAAAGGCAAAAATTCACGGTATTTTGGAGCAAAATTGCAGAAATTTGCCTAATTGTGGGGCAAAAAGGCAGAAATTCTCTATATGTTGGGGCAAAAAGACAGAAATTCTCCTTATTTTGGGGCAAAACTCAGAAATTCCATTATTTTGGGGCAAAATTCCAGAAATTTCCCTTATTTTGGGGCAAAATTGCAGAAATTTCACTTATTTTGGGGCATAATTGCAGAAATTTCACTTATTTCAGGGAAAAAAAGCAGAAATTTTCTTATTTTGGGCAAAAAGGCAGAAATTCCTAGTATTTTGTTTCAAAATTCAGAAATTCCCCTTATTTTGAGGTAAAAAGGCTGAAATTCCCCTTAATAGGGGGCAAAAAGGCAAAAATTTTTCTTATTTTAGGGCAAAATTGCAGAAATTTCACTTACTTCAGAGTAATAATTCAGAAATTTTCCTTATTTTGGGGCAAAAAAGACAAGAATTTTCTTTGTTTTGGGGGAAAAAGACAGAAATTCTACTTATTTAGAGGCCAAAAAGCAGAAATTCCTTTTATTTTAGAGCAAAAATGAAGAAATTTCCATTTTTTATGGCAAAAAGGTATGCATTCTTCTTATTTTCGGGCAAAAAGGCAGAAATTCCCCGTATTTTGGAGCAAAATTGCAGAAATTTGCCTAATTGTAGGGCAAAAAGGCAGAAATTCTCTATATGTTGGGGCAAAAAGACAGAAATTCTCCTTATTTTGGGGCAAAACTCAGAAATTCCATTTTTTGGGGCAAAATTCCAGAAATTTCCCTTAATTTGGGGCAAAATTGTAGAAATTTCACTTATTTTGGGGCAAAATTGCAGAAATTTCACTTATTTCAGAGAAAAAAAAAGCAGAAATTTTCTTATTTTGGGCCAAAAATGCAGAAATTCCTAATATTTTGTGGCAAAAATGCATAAATTCCCCTTATTTTGAGATAAAAATACTGAAATTCCCTTAATAGAGGGTAAATATGCAGAAATTCCCCTAATTTGAGGTAAAATGGCTGAAATTCCCCTTATTTTGTAAACAAAAACGCAGAAAATTCCCTTATTTTAGGGCAAAATTGCATAAATTTCACTTACTTCACGGTAATAAGTCAGAATTTTTCCTTATTTTGGGGCAAAAAAGACAGAAATTCCCTTTGTTTTGGGGGAAAAAGACAGAAATTCTACTTATTTAGAGGCAAAAAAGCAGAAATTCCCATTATTTTGGAGCAAAAATGAAGAAATTTCCCTTTCTTATGGCAAAAAGGTATGCATTCTTCTTATTTTCAGGCAAAAAGGCAGAAATTCCCCGTATTTTGGAGTAAAAATTGCAGAAATTCCCCTAATTGTGGGGCAAAAATGCAGAAAATCTCTATATGTTGGGGCAAAAAACAGAAATTCTCCTTATTTTGGGGCAAAACTCAGAAATTCCACTTATTTTGGGGCAAAATTCCAGAAATTTCCCTTATTTTGGGGCAAAATTGCAGAAATTTCACTTATTTGAGGCAAATTTGCAGAAATTTCACTTATTTTGGGGCAAAATTGCAGAAATTTCACTTATTTCAGGGAAAAAAGGCAGAAATTTTCCTTATTTTGGGGCAAAAAGCAGAAATTCCTAATATTTTGTGGCAAAAATTTAGAAATTCCCCTTATTTTGAGGTAAAAAGGCTGAAATTCCCCTTAATAGGGGGCAAAAAGGCAGAAATTTTTCTTATTTTGGGGCAAAATTGCAGAAATTTTACTTACTTCAGGGTAATAAGTCAGAATTTTTCTTAATTTTAGGACAAAAAAACTGAAATTCCATTTGTTTTAGGGGAAAAAGACAGATATTCCACATATTTAGAGGCAAAAAAGCAGAAATTCCCCTTATTTTGGAGCAAAAATGAAGAAATTTCCCTTTTTTATGGCAAAAAGGTATGCATTCTTCTTATTTTCGGGCAAAAAGGCAGAAATTCTCTGTATTTTGGAGCAAAATTGCAGAAATTCCCATAATTGTGGGGCAAAAATGCAGAAATTGCCTATATGTTGGGGCAAAAAGACAGAAATTCTCCTTATTTTGGGGCAAAACCTAGAAATTCCACTTTTTTGGGGCAAAATTCCAGAAATTTCCCTTATTTTGGGCCAAAATTGCAGAAATTTCACTTATTTTGGGGCAAAATTGCAGAAATTTCACTTATTTCAGGGTAATAAGTCAGAAATTTTTCTTATTTTGGGGCAAAAAAGACAGGAATTTTCTTTGTTTTGGGGGAAAAATACAGAAATTCCACTGATTTAGAGGCAAAAAACCAGAAATTCCCCTTATTTTGGAGCAAAAATGAAGAAATTTCCCTTTTTTATGGCAAAAAGGTATTCATTCTTCTTATTTTCGGGCAAAAATGCAGAAATTCCCCGTATTTTGGTGCAATATTGCAGAAATTTGCCTAATTGTGTGGCAAAAAGGCAGAAATTCCCTATATGTTGGGGCAAAATACAGAAATTCTCCTTATTTTGGGGCAAAACTCTGAAATTCCACTTATTTTGGGGCAAAATTCCAGAAATTTCCCTTATTCTGGGACAAAAGTGCAGAAATTTCACTTATTTGGCGGCACAATTGCAGAAATTTCACATATTTCAGGGTAATAAGTCAGAAATTTTTCTTATTTTGGGGCAAAAAAGACAGGAATATTCTTTGTTTTGGAGGAAAAGACAGAAATTCCACTTATTTATAGGCAAAAAAGCAGAAATTCCCCTTATTTTGAAGCAAAAATGAAGAAATTTCCCTTTTTTATGGCAAAAAGGTATGCATTCTTCTTATTTTCGGGCAAAAAGGCAAAAATTCACGGTATTTTGGAGCAAAATTGCAGAAATTTGCCTAATTGTGGGGCAAAAAGGCAGAAATTCTCTATATGTTGGGGCAAAAAGACAGAAATTCTCCTTATTTTGGGGCAAAACTCAGAAATTCCATTATTTTGGGGCAAAATTCCAGAAATTTCCCTTATTTTCGGGCAAAATTGCAGAAATTTCACTTATTTTGGGGCATAATTGCAGAAATTTCACTTATTTCAGGGAAAAAAAGCAGAAATTTTCTTATTTTGGGGCAAAAAGGCAGAAATTCCTAGTATTTTGTGTCAAAATTCAGAAATTCCCCTTATTTTGAGGTAAAAAGGCTGAAATTCCCCTTAATAGGGGGCAAAAAGGCAGAAATTTTTCTTATTTTAGGGCAAAATTGCAGAAATTTCACTTACTTCAGGGTAATAAGTCAGAAATTTTCCTTATTTTGGGGCAAAAAAGACAAGAATTTTCTTTGTTTTGGGGGAAAAAGACAGAAATTCTACTTATTTAGAGGCAAAAAAGCAGAAATTCCCCTTATTTTGGAGCAAAAATGAAGATATTTCCCTTTCTTATGGCAAAAACGTATGCATTCTTCTTATTTTCGGGCAAAAAGGCAGAAATTCCCCGTATTTTGGAGTAAAAATTGCAGAAATTCCCCTAATTGTGGGGCAAAAATGCAGAAAATCTCTATATGTTGGGGCAAAAAACAGAAATTCTCCTTATTTTGGGGCAAAACTCAGAAATTCCACTTATTTTGGGGCAAAATTCCAGAAATTTCTCTTATTTTGGGGCAAAATTGCAGAAATTTCACTTATTTGAGGCAAATTTGCAGAAATTTCACTTATTTTGGGGCAAAATTGCAGAAATTTCACTTATTTCAGGGAAAAAAGGCAGAAATTTTCCTTATTTTGGGGCAAAACGCAGAAATTCCTAATATTTTGTGGCAAAAATTTAGAAATTCCCCTTATTTTGAGGTAAAAAGGCTGAAATTCCCCTTAATAGAGGGCAAAAAGGCAGAAATTTTTCGTATTTTGGGGCAAAATTGCAGAAATTTTACTTACTTCAGGGTAATAAGTCAGAATTTTTCTTAATTTTAGGGCAAAAAAACTGAAATTCCATTTGTTTTAGGGAAAAAATACAGATATTCCACATATTTAGAGGCAAAAAAGCAGAAATTCCCCTTATTTTGGAGCAAAAATGAAGAAATTTCCCTTTTTTATGGCAAAAAGGTATGCATTCTTCTTATTTTCGGGCAAAAAGGCAGAAATTCTCTGTATTTTGGAGCAAAATTGCAGAAATTCCCATAATTGTGGGGCAAAAATGCAGAAATTGCCGATATGTTGGGGCAAAAAGACAGAAATTCTCCTTATTTTGGGGCAAAACCTAGAAATTCCACTTTTTTGGGGCAAAATTCCAGAAATTTCCCTTATTTTGGGCCAAAATTGCAGAAATTTCACTTATTTTGGGGCAAAATTGCAGAAATTTCACTTATTTCAGGGTAATAAGTCAGAAATTTTTCTTATTTTGGGGCAAAAAAGACAGGAATTTTCTTTGTTTTGGGGGAAAAATACAGAAATTCCACTGATTTAGAGGCAAAAAACCAGAAATTCCCCTTATTTTGGAGCAAAAATGAAGAAATTTCCCTTTTTTATGGCAAAAAGGTATTCATTCTTCTTATTTTCGGGCAAAAAGGCAGAAATTCCCCGTATTTTGGTGCAATATTGCAGAAATTTGCCTAATTGTGTGGCAAAAAGGCAGAAATTCCCTATATGTTGGGGCAAAATACAGAAATTCTCCTTATTTTGGGGCAAAACTCTGAAATTCCACTTATTTTGGGGCAAAATTCCAGAAATTTCCCTTATTCTGGGACAAAAGTGCAGAAATTTCACTTATTTGGCGGCACAATTGCAGAAATTTCACTTATTTCAGGGTAATAAGTCAGAAATTTTTCTTATTTTGGGGCAAAAAAGACAGGAATATTCTTTGTTTTGGGGGAAAAGACAGAAATTCCACTTATTTATAGGCAAAAAAGCAGAAATTCCCCTTATTTTGAAGCAAAAATGAAGAAATTTCCCTTTTTTATGGCAAAAAGGTATGCATTCTTCTTATTTTCGGGCAAAAAGGCAAAAATTCACGGTATTTTGGAGCAATATTGCAGAAATTTGCCTAATTGTGGGGCAAAAAGGCAGAAATTCTCTATATGTTGGGGCAAAAAGACAGAAATTCTCCTTATTTTGGGGCAAAACTCAGAAATTCCATTATTTTGGGGCAAAATTCCAGAAATTTCCCTTATTTTCGGGCAAAATTGCAGAAATTTCACTTATTTTGGGGCATAATTGCAGAAATTTCACTTATTTCAGGGAAAAAAAGCAGAAATTTTCTTATTTTGGGGCAAAAAGGCAGAAATTCCTAGTATTTTGTGTCAAAATTCAGAAATTCCCCTTATTTTGAGGTAAAAAGGCTGAAATTCCCCTTAATAGGGGGCAAAAAGGCAGAAATTTTTTTTATTTTAGGGCAAAATTGCAGAAATTTCACTTACTTCAGGGTAATAAGTCAGAAATTTTCCTTATTTTGGGGCAAAAAAGACAAGAATTTTCTTTGTTTTGGGGGAAAAAGACAGAAATTCTACTTATTTAGAGGCAAAAAAGCAGAAATTCCCCTTATTTTGGAGCAAAAATGAAGAAATTTCCATTTTTTATGGCAAAAAGGTATGCATTCTTCTTATTTTCGGGCAAAAAGGCAGAAATTCCCCGTATTTTGGAGCAAAATTGCAGAAATTTGCCTAATTGTAGGGCAAAAAGGCAGAAATTCTCTATATGTTGGGGCAAAAAGACAGAAATTCTCCTTATTTTGGGGCAAAACTCAGAAATTCCATTTTTGGGGGCAAAATTCCAGAAATTTCCCTTAATTTGGGGCAAAATTGTAGAAATTTCACTTATTTTGGGGCAAAATTGCAGAAATTTCACTTATTTCAGAGAAAAAAAAGCAGAAATTTTCTTATTTTGTGCCAAAAAGGCAGAAATTCCTAATATTTTGTGGCAAAAATGCATAAATTCCCCTTATTTTGAGGTAAAAATACTGAAATTCCCTTAATAGAGCGTAAATATGCAGAAATTCCCCTAATTTGAGGTAAAATGGCTGAAATTCCCCTTATTTTGTAAACAAAAACGCAGAAAATTCCCTTATTTTAGGGCAAAATTGCATAAATTTCACTTACTTCAGGGTAATAAGTCAGAATTTTTCCTTATTTTGCGGCAAAAAAGACAGAAATTCCCTTTGTTTTGGGGGAAAAAGACAGAAATTCCACTTATTTAGAGGCAAAAAAGCAGAAATTCCTCTTATTTTGGAGCAAAAATGAAGAAATTTCCCATTTTTATGGCAAAAAGGTATGCATTCTTCTTATTTTCGGGCAAAAAGGTAGAAATTCCCCGTATTTTGGAGTAAAAATTGCAGAAATTCCCCTAATTGTGGGGCAAAAATGCAGAAAATCTCTATATGTTGGGGCAAAAAACAGAAATTCTCCTTATTTTGGGGCAAAACTCAGAAACTCCACTTATTTTGGGGCAAAATTCCAGAAATTTCCCTTATTTTGGGGCAAAATTGCAGAAATTTCACTTATTTGAGGCAAATTTGCAGAAATTTCACTTATTTTGGGGCAAAATTGCAGAAATTTCACTTATTTCAGGGAAAAAAGGCAGAAATTTTCCTTATTTTGTGGCAAAAAGCAGAAATTCCTAATATTTTGTGGAAAAAATTTAGAAATTCCCCTAATTTTGATGTAAAAAGGCTGAAATTCCCCTTAATAGGGGGCAAAAAGGCAGAAATTTATCTTATTTTCGGACAAAATTGCAGAAATTTTACTTACTTCAGGGTAATAAGTCAGAATTTTTCTTTATTTTGGGGCAAAAAAACTGAAATTCCATTTGTTTTAGGGGAAAAAGACAGATATTCCACATATTTAGAGGCAAAAATGCAGAAATTCACCTTAATTTTGAGCAAAAATGAAGAAATTTCCCTTTTTTATGGCAAAAAGGTATGCATTCTTCTTATTTTCAGGCAAAAAGGCAGAAATTCTCTGTATTTTGGAGCAAAATTGCAGAAATTCCCATAACTGTGGGGCAAAAATGCAGAAATTGCCTATATGTTGGGGCAAAAAGACAGAAATTCTCCTTATTTTGGGGCAAAACCTAGAAATTCCAATTTTTGGGGCAAAATTCCAGAAATTTCTCTTATTTTGGGCCAAAATTGCAGAAATTTCACTTATTTTGGGGCAAAATTGCAGAAATTTCACTTATTTCAGGGTAATAAGTCAGAAATTTTTCTTATTTTGGGGCAAAAAAGACAAGAATTTTCTTTGTTTTGGGGGAAAAAGACAGAAATTCCACTGATTTAGAGGCAAAAAACCAGAAATTCCTTTTATTTTAGAGCAAAAATGAAGAAATTTCCATTTTTTATGGCAAAAAGGTATGCATTCTTCTTATTTTCGGGCAAAAAGGCAGAAATTCCCCGTATTTTGGAGCAAAATTGCAGAAATTTGCCTAATTGTAGGGCAAAAAGGCAGAAATTCTCTATATGTTGGGGCAAAAAGACAGAAATTCTCCTTATTTTGGGGCAAAACTCAGAAATTCCATTTTTTGGGGCAAAATTCCAGAAATTTCCCTTAATTTGGGGCAAAATTGTAGAAATTTCACTTATTTTGGGGCAAAATTGCAGAAATTTCACTTATTTCAGAGAAAAAAAAAGCAGAAATTTTCTTATTTTGGGCCAAAAATGCAGAAATTCCTAATATTTTGTGGCAAAAATGCATAAATTCCCCTTATTTTGAGATAAAAATACTGAAATTCCCTTAATAGAGGGTAAATATGCAGAAATTCCCCTAATTTGAGGTAAAATGGCTGAAATTCCCCTTATTTTGTAAACAAAAACGCAGAAAATTCCCTTATTTTAGGGCAAAATTGCATAAATTTCACTTACTTCAGGGTAATAAGTCAGAAATTTTCCTTATTTTGGGGCAAAAAAGACAGAAATTCCCTTTGTTTTGGGGGAAAAAGACAGAAATTCTACTTATTTAGAGGCAAAAAAGCAGAAATTCCCCTTATTTTGGAGCAAAAATGAAGAAATTTCCCTTTCTTATGGCAAAAAGGTATGCATTCTTCTTATTTTCGGGCAAAAAGGCAGAAATTCCCCGTATTTTGGAGTAAAAATTGCAGAAATTCCCCTAATTGTGGGGCAAAAATGCAGAAAATCTCTATATGTTGGGGCAAAAAACAGAAATTCTCCTTATTTTGGGGAAAAACTCAGAAATTCCACTTATTTTGGGTCAAAATTCCAGAAATTTCCCTTATTTTGGGGCAAAATTGCAGAAATTTCACTTATTTCAGGGAAAAAAGGCAGAAATTTTCCTTATTTTGGGGCAAAAAGCAGAAATTCCTAATATTTTGTGGCAAAAATTTAGAAATTCCCCTTATTTTGAGGTAAAAAGGCTGAAATTCCCCTTAATAGGGGGCAAAAAGGCAGAAATTTTTCTTATTTTGGGGCAAAATTGCAGAAATTTTACTTACTTCAGGGTAATAAGTCAGAATTTTTCTTAATTTTAGGGCAAAAAAACTGAAATTCCATTTGTTTTAGGGGAAAAAGACAGATATTCCACATATTTAGAGGCAAAAAAGCAGAAATTCCCCTTATTTTGGAGCAAAAATGAAGAAATTTCCCTTTTTTATGGCAAAAAGGTATGCATTCTTCTTATTTTCGGGCAAAAAGGCAGAAATTCTCTGTATTTTGGAGCAAAATTTCAGAAATTCCCATAATTGTGGGGCAAAAATGCAGAAATTGCCTATATGTTGGGGCAAAAAGACAGAAATTCTCCTTATTTTGGGGCAAAACCTAGAAATTCCACTTTTTTGGGGCAAAATTCCAGAAATTTCCCTTATTTTGGGCCAAAATTGCAGAAATTTCACTTATTTTGGGGCAAAATTGCAGAAATTTCACTTATTTCAGGGTAATAAGTCAGAAATTTTTCTTATTTTGGGGCAAAAAAGACAGGAATTTTCTTTGTTTTGGGGGAAAAATACAGAAATTCCACTGATTTAGAGGCAAAAAACCAGAAATTCCCCTTATTTTGGAGCAAAAATGAAGAAATTTCCCTTTTTTATGGCAAAAAGTTATTCATTCTTCTTATTTTCGGGCAAAAAGGCAGAAATTCCCCGTATTTTGGTGCAATATTGCAGAAATTTGCCTAATTGTGTGGCAAAAAGGCAGAAATTCCCTATATGTTGGGGCAAAATACAGAAATTCTCCTTATTTTGGGGCAAAACTCTGAAATTCCACTTATTTTGGGGCAAAATTCCAGAAATTTCCCTTATTCTGGGACAAAAGTGCAGAAATTTCACTTATTTGGCGGCACAATTGCAGAAATTTCACATATTTCAGGGTAATAAGTCAGAAATTTTTCTTATTTTGGGGCAAAAAAGACAGGAATATTCTTTGTTTTGGAGGAAAAGACAGAAATTCCACTTATTTATAGGCAAAAAAGCAGAAATTCCCCTTATTTTGAAGCAAAAATGAAGAAATTTCCCTTTTTTATGGCAAAAAGGTATGCATTCTTCTTATTTTCGGGCAAAAAGGCAAAAATTCACGGTATTTTGGAGCAAAATTGCAGAAATTTGCCTAATTGTGGGGCAAAAAGGCAGAAATTCTCTATATGTTGGGGCAAAAAGACAGAAATTCTCCTTATTTTGGGGCAAAACTCAGAAATTCCATTATTTTGGGGCAAAATTCCAGAAATTTCCCTTATTTTCGGGCAAAATTGCAGAAATTTCACTTATTTTGGGGCATAATTGCAGAAATTTCACTTATTTCAGGGAAAAAAAGCAGAAATTTTCTTATTTTGGGGCAAAAAGGCAGAAATTCCTAGTATTTTGTGTCAAAATTCAGAAATTCCCCTTATTTTGAGGTAAAAAGGCTGAAATTCCCCTTAATAGGGGGCAAAAAGGCAGAAATTTTTCTTATTTTAGGGCATAATTGCAGAAATTTCACTTACTTCAGGGTAATAAGTCAGAAATTTTCCTTATTTTGGGGCAAAAAAGACAAGAATTTTCTTTGTTTTGGGGGAAAAAGACAGAAATTCTACTTATTTAGAGGCAAAAAAGCAGAAATTCCCCTTATTTTGGAGCAAAAATGAAGAAATTTCCCTTTCTTATGGCAAAAACGTATGCATTCTTCTTATTTTCGGGCAAAAAGGCAGAAATTCCCCGTATTTTGGAGTAAAAATTGCAGAAATTCCCCTAATTGTGGGGCAAAAATGCAGAAAATCTCTATATGTTGGGGCAAAAAACAGAAATTCTCCTTATTTTGGGGCAAAACTCAGAAATTCCACTTATTTTGGGGCAAAATTCCAGAAATTTCCCTTATTTTGGGGCAAAATTGCAGAAATTTCACTTATTTGAGGCAAATTTGCAGAAATTTCACTTATTTTGGGGCAAAATTGCAGAAATTTCACTTATTTCAGGGAAAAAAGGCAGAAATTTTCCTTATTTTGGGGCAAAACGCAGAAATTCCTAATATTTTGTGGCAAAAATTTAGAAATTCCCCTTATTTTGAGGTAAAAAGGCTGAAATTCCCCTTAATAGAGGGCAAAAAGGCAGAAATTTTTCTTATTTTGGGGCAAAATTGCAGAAATTTTACTTACTTCAGGGTAATAAGTCAGAATTTTTCTTAATTTTAGGGCAAAAAAACTGAAATTCCATTTGTTTTAGGGAAAAAATACAGATATTCCACATATTTAGAGGCAAAAAAGCAGAAATTCCCCTTATTTTGGAGCAAAAATGAAGAAATTTCCCTTTTTTATGGCAAAAAGGTATGCATTCTTCTTATTTTCGGGCAAAAAGGCAGAAATTCTCTGTATTTTGGAGCAAAATTGCAGAAATTCCCATAATTGTGGGGCAAAAATGCAGAAATTGCCGATATGTTGGGGCAAAAAGACAGAAATTCTCCTTATTTTGGGGCAAAACCTAGAAATTCCACTTTTTTGGGGCAAAATTCCAGAAATTTCCCTTATTTTGGGCCAAAATTGCAGAAATTTCACTTATTTTGGGGCAAAATTGCAGAAATTTCACTTATTTCAGGGTAATAAGTCAGAAATTTTTCTTATTTTGGGGCAAAAAAGACAGGAATTTTCTTTGTTTTGGGGGAAAAATACAGAAATTCCACTGATTTAGAGGCAAAAAACCAGAAATTCCCCTTATTTTGGAGCAAAAATGAAGAAATTTCCCTTTTTTATGGCAAAAAGGTATTCATTCTTCTTATTTTCGGGAAAAAAGGCAGAAATTCCCCGTATTTTGGTGCAATATTGCAGAAATTTGCCTAATTGTGTGGCAAAAAGGCAGAAATTCCCTATATGTTGGGGCAAAATACAGAAATTCTCCTTATTTTGGGGCAAAACTCTGAAATTCCACTTATTTTGGGGCAAAATTCCAGAAATTTCCCTTATTCTGGGACAAAAGTGCAGAAATTTCACTTATTTGGCGGCACAATTGCAGAAATTTCACTTATTTCAGGGTAATAAGTCAGAAATTTTTCTTATTTTGGGGCAAAAAAGACAGGAATATTCTTTGTTTTGGGGGAAAAGACAGAAATTCCACTTATTTATAGGCAAAAAAGCAGAAATTCCCCTTATTTTGAAGCAAAAATGAAGAAATTTCCCTTTTTTATGGCAAAAAGGTATGCATTCTTCTTATTTTCGGGCAAAAAGGCAAAAATTCACGGTATTTTGGAGCAATATTGCAGAAATTTGCCTAATTGTGGGGCAAAAAGGCAGAAATTCTCTATATGTTGGGGCAAAAAGACAGAAATTCTCCTTATTTTGGGGCAAAACTCAGAAATTCCATTATTTTGGGGCAAAATTCCAGAAATTTCCCTTATTTTCGGGCAAAATTGCAGAAATTTCACTTATTTTGGGGCATAATTGCAGAAATTTCACTTATTTCAGGGAAAAAAAGCAGAAATTTTCTTATTTTGGGGCAAAAAGGCAGAAATTCCTAGTATTTTGTGTCAAAATTCAGAAATTCCCCTTATTTTGAGGTAAAAAGGCTGAAATTCCCCTTAATAGGGGGCAAAAAGGCAGAAATTTTTCTTATTTTAGAGCAAAATTGCAGAAATTTCACTTACTTCAGGGTAATAAGTCAGAAATTTTCCTTATTTTGGGGCAAAAAAGACAAGAATTTTCTTTGTTTTGGGGGAAAAAGACAGAAATTCTACTTATTTAGAGGCAAAAAAGCAGAAATTCCCCTTATTTTGGAGCAAAAATGAAGAAATTTCCATTTTTTATGGCAAAAAGGTATGCATTCTTCTTATTTTCGGGCAAAAAGGCAGAAATTCCCCGTATTTTGGAGCAAAATTGCAGAAATTTGCCTAATTGTAGGGCAAAAAGGCAGAAATTCTCTATATGTTGGGGCAAAAAGACAGAAATTCTCCTTATTTTGGGGCAAAACTCAGAAATTCCATTTTTGGGGGCAAAATTCCAGAAATTTCCCTTAATTTGGGGCAAAATTGTAGAAATTTCACTTATTTTGGGGCAAAATTGCAGAAATTTCACTTATTTCAGAGAAAAAAAAGCAGAAATTTTCTTATTTTGTGCCAAAAAGGCAGAAATTCCTAATATTTTGTGGCAAAAATGCATAAATTCCCCTTATTTTGAGGTAAAAATACTGAAATTCCCTTAACAGAGCGTAAATATGCAGAAATTCCCCTAATTTGAGGTAAAATGGCTGAAATTCCCCTTATTTTGTAAACAAAAACGCAGAAAATTCCCTTATTTTAGGGCAAAATTGCATAAATTTCACTTACTTCACGGTAATAAGTCAGAATTTTTCCTTATCTTGGGGCAAAAAAGACAGAAATTCCCTTTGTTTTGGGGGAAAAAGACAGAAATTCTACTTATTTAGAGGCAAAAAAGCAGAAATTCCCATTATTTTGGAGCAAAAATGAAGAAATTTCCCTTTCTTATGGCAAAAAGGTATGCATTCTTCTTATTTTCGGGCAAAAAGGCAGAAATTCCCCGTATTTTGGAGTAAAAATTGCAGAAATTCCCCTAATTGTGGGGCAAAAATGCAGAAAATCTCTATATGTTGGGGCAAAAAACAGAAATTCTCCTTATTTTGGGGCAAAACTCAGAAACTCCACTTATTTTGGGGCAAAATTCCAGAAATTTCCCTTATTTTGGGGCAAAATTGCAGAAATTTCACTTATTTGAGGCAAATTTGCAGAAATTTCACTTATTTTGGGGCAAAATTGCAGAAATTTCACTTATTTCAGGGAAAAAAGGCAGAAATTTTCCTTATTTTGGGGCAAAAAGCAGAAATTCCTAATATTTTGTGGAAAAAATTTAGAAATTCCCCTAATTTTGGTGTAAAAAGGCTGAAATTCCCCTTAATAGGGGGCAAAAAGGCAGAAATTTATCTTATTTTCGGACAAAATTGCAGAAATTTTACTTACTTCAGGGTAATAAGTCAGAATTTTTCTTTATTTTGGGGCAAAAAAACTGAAATTCCATTTGTTTTAGGGGAAAAAGACAGATATTCCACATATTTAGAGGCAAAAATGCAGAAATTCACCTTAATTTTGAGCAAAAATGAAGAAATTTCCCTTTTTTATGGCAAAAAGGTATGCATTCTTCTTATTTTCAGGCAAAAAGGCAGAAATTCTCTGTATTTTGGAGCAAAATTGCAGAAATTCCCATAACTGTGGGGCAAAAATGCAGAAATTGCCTATATGTTGGGGCAAAAAGACAGAAATTCTCCTTATTTTGGGGCAAAACCTAGAAATTCCAATTTTTGGGGCAAAATTCCAGAAATTTCTCTTATTTTGGGCCAAAATTGCAGAAATTTCACTTATTTTGGGGCAAAATTGCAGAAATTTCACTTATTTCAGGGTAATAAGTCAGAAATTTTTCTTATTTTGGGGCAAAAAAGACAAGAATTTTCTTTGTTTTGGGGGAAAAAGACAGAAATTCCACTGATTTAGAGGCAAAAAACCAGAAATTCCCCTTATTTTGATCAAAAATGAAGAAATTTCCCTTTTTTATGGCAAAAAGGTATTCATTCTTCTTATTTTCGGGCAAAAAGGCAGAAATTTCCCGTATTTTGGTGCAAAATTGCAGAAATTTGCCTAATTGTGGGGCAAAAAGGCAGAAATTCCCCTTATTTTGGAGCAAAAATGAAGAAATTTCCATTTTTTATGGCCAAAAGATATGCATTCTTCTTATTTTCGGGCAAAAAGGCAGAAATTCCCCGTATTTTGGAGCAAAATTGCAGAAATTTGCCTAATTGTAGGGCAAAAAGGCAGAAATTCTCTATATGTTGGGGCAAAAAGACAGAAATTCTCCTTATTTTGGGGCAAAACTCAGAAATTCCATTTTTGGGGGCAAAATTCCAGAAATTTCCCTTAATTTGGGGCAAAATTGTAGAAATTTCACTTATTTTGGGGCAAAATTGCAGAAATTTCACTTATTTCAGAGAAAAAAAAGCAGAAATTTTCTTATTTTGTGCCAAAAAGGCAGAAATTCCTAATATTTTGTGGCAAAATTGCATAAATTCCCCTTATTTTGAGGTAAAAATACTGAAATTCCCTTAATAGAGGGTAAATATGCAGAAATTCCCCTAATTTGAGGTAAAATGGCTGAAATTCCCCTTATTTTGTAAACAAAAACGCAGAAAATTCCCTTATTTTAGGGCAAAATTGCATAAATTTCACTTACTTCAGGGTAATAAGTCAGAATTTTTCCTTATCTTGGGGCAAAAAAGACAGAAATTCCCTTTGTTTTGGGGGAAAAAGACAGAAATTCTACTTATTTAGAGGCAAAAAAGCAGAAATTCCCGTTATTTTGGAGCAAAAATGAAGAAATTTCCCTTTCTTATGGCAAAAAGGTATGCATTCTTCTTATTTTCGGGCAAAAAGGCAGAAATTCCCCGTATTTTGGAGTAAAAATTGCAGAAATTCCCCTAATTGTGGGGCAAAAATGCAGAAAATCTCTATATGTTGGGGCAAAAAACAGAAATTCTCCTTATTTTGGGGCAAAACTCAGAAACTCCACTTATTTTGGGGCAAAATTCCAGAAATTTCCCTTATTTTGGGGCAAAATTGCAGAAATTTCACTTATTTGAGGCAAATTTGCAGAAATTTCACTTATTTTGGGGCAAAATTGCAGAAATTTCACTTATTTCAGGGAAAAAAGGCAGAAATTTTCCTTATTTTGGGGCAAAAAGCAGAAATTCCTAATATTTTGTGGAAAAAATTTAGAAATTCCCCTAATTTTGATGTAAAAAGGCTGAAATTCCCCTTAATAGGGGGCAAAAAGGCAGAAATTTATCTTATTTTCGGACAAAATTGCAGAAATTTTACTTACTTCAGGGTAATAAGTCAGAATTTTTCTTTATTTTGGGGCAAAAAAAACTGAAATTCCATTTGTTTTAGGGGAAAAAGACAGATATTCCACATATTTAGAGGCAAAAATGCAGAAATTCCCCTTAATTTTGAGCAAAAATGAAGAAATTTCCCTTTTTTATGGCAAAAAGGTATGCATTCTTCTTATTTTCAGGCAAAAAGGTAGAAATTCTCTGTATTTTGGAGCAAAATTGCAGAAATTCCCATAACTGTGGGGCAAAAATGCAGAAATTGCCTATATGTTGGGGCAAAAAGACAGAAATTCTCCTTATTTTGGGGCAAAACCTAGAAATTCCAATTTTTGGGGCAAAATTCCAGAAATTTCTCTTATTTTGGGCCAAAATTGCAGAAATTTCACTTATTTTGGGGCAAAATTGCAGAAATTTCACTTATTTCAGGGTAATAAGTCAGAAATTTTTCTTATTTTGGGGCAAAAAAGACAAGAATTTTCTTTGTTTTGGGGGAAAAAGACAGAAATTCCACTGATTTAGAGGCAAAAAACCAGAAATTCCCCTTATTTTGATCAAAAATGAAGAAATTTCCCTTTTTTATGGCAAAAAGGTATTCATTCTTCTTATTTTCGGGCAAAAAGGCAGAAATTTCCCGTATTTTGGTGCAAAATTGCAGAAATTTGCCTAATTGTGGGGCAAAAAGGCAGAAATTCCCTATATGTTGGGGCAAAATACAGAAATTCTCCTCATTTTGGTGCAAAACTCAGAAATTTCAATTATTTTGGGGCAAAATTGCAGAAATTTCCCTTATTTTGGGGCAAAATTGCAGAAATTTCACTTATTTCAGGGTAATAAGTCAGAAATTTTTCTTATTTTGGGGCAAAAAAGACAGGAATTTTCTTTGTTTTGGGGGAAAAGACAGAAATTCCACTTATTTAGAGGCAAAAAAGCAGAAATATCCCTTATTTTGAAGCAAAAATGAAGAAATTTCCCTTTTTTATGGCAAAAAGGTATGCATTCTTCTTATTTTCGGGCAAAAAGGCAAAAATTCATGTATTTTAGAGCAAAATTGCAGAAATTTGCCTAATTGTGGGGCAAAAAGGCAGATTCTCTATATGTTGGGGCAAAAAGACAGAAATTCTCCTTATTTTGGGGCAAAACTCAGAAATTCCATTTTTTGGGGCAAAATTCCAGACATTTCCCTTAATTTGGGGCAAAATTGTAGAAATTTCACTTATTTTGGGGCAAAATTGCAGAAATTTCAATTATTTCAGAGAAAAAAAGCAGAAATTTTCTTATTTTGGGCCAAAAAGGCAGAAATTCCTAATATTTTGTGGCAAAAATGCATAAATTCCCCTTATTTTGAGGTAAAAATACTGAAATTCCCTTAATAGAGGGTAAATATGTAGAAATTCCCCTAATTTGAGGTAAAATGGCTGAAATTCCCCTTATTTTGTAAACAAAAACGCAGAAAATTCCCTTATTTTAGGGCAAAATTGCATAAATTTCACTTACTTCAGGGTAATAAGTCAGAATTTTTCCTTATTTTGGGGCAAAAAAGACAGAAATTCCCTTTGTTTTGGGGGAAAAAGACAGAAATTCTACTTATTTAGAGGCAAAAAAGCAGAAATTCCCCTTATTTTGGAGCAAAAATGAAGAAATTTCCCTTTCTAATGGCAAAAAGGTATGCATACTTTTATTTTCGGGCAAAAAGGCAGAAATTCCCCGTATTTTGGAGTAAAAATTGCAGAAATTCCCCTAATTGTGGGGCAAAAATGCAGAAAATCTCTATATGTTGGGGCAAAAAACAGAAATTCTCCTTATTTTGGGGCAAAACTCAGAAATTCCACTTATTTTGGGGCAAAATTCCAGAAATTTCCCTTATTTTGGGGCAAAATTGCAGAAATTTCACTTATTTGAGGCAAATTTGCAGAAATTTCACTTATTTTGGGGCAAAATTGCAGAAATTTCACTTATTTCAGGGAAAAAAGGCAGAAATTTTCCTTATTTTGGGGCAAAACGCAGAAATTCCTAATATTTTGTGGCAAAAATTTAGAAATTCCCCTTATTTTGAGGTAAAAAGGCTGAAATTCCCCTTAATAGGGGGCAAAAAGGCAGAAATTTTTCTTATTTTGGGGCAAAATTGCAGAAATTTTACTTACTTCAGGGTAATAAGTCAGAATTTTTCTTAATTTTAGGGCAAAAAAACTGAAATTCCATTTGTTTTAGGGGAAAAAGACAGATATTCCACATATTTAGAGGCAAAAAAGAAGAAATTCCCCTTATTTTGAAGCAAAAATGAAGAAATTTCCCTTTTTTATGGCAAAAAGGTATGCATTCTTCTTATTTTCGGGCAAAAAGGCAGAAATTCTCTGTATTTTGGAGCAAAATTGCAGAAATTCCCATAATTGTGGGGCAAAAATGCAGAAATTGCCTATATGTTGGGGCAAAAAGACAGAAATTCTCCTTATTTTGGGGCAAAACCTAGAAATTCCACTTTTTTGGGGCAAAATTCCAGAAATTTCCCTTATTTTGGGCCAAAATTGCAGAAATTTCACTTATTTTGGGGCAAAATTGCAGAAATTTCACTTATTTCAGGGTAATAAGTCAGAAATTTTTCTTATTTTGGGGCAAAAAAGACAGGAATTTTCTTTGTTTTGGGGGAAAAATACAGAAATTCCACTGATTTAGAGGCAAAAAACCAGAAATTCCCCTTATTTTGGAGCAAAAATGAAGAAATTTCCCTTTTTTATGGCAAAAAGGTATTCATTCTTCTTATTTTCGGGCAAAAAGGCAGAAATTCCCCGTATTTTGGTGCAAAATTGCAGAAATTTGCCTAATTATGGGGCAAAATGGCAGAAATTCCCTATATTTTGGGGCAAAATACAGAAATTCTCCTTATTTTGGGGCAAAACTCTGAAATTCCACTTATTTTGGGGCAAAATTCCAGAAATTTCCCTTATTCTGGGACAAAAGTGCAGAAATTTCACTTATTTGGGGGCACAATTGCAGAAATTTCACTTATTTCAGGGTAATAAGTCAGAAATTTTTATTATTTTGGGGCAAAAAAGACAGGAATATTCTTTGTTTTGGGGGAAAAGACAGAAATTCCACTTATTTATAGGCAAAAAAGCAGAAATTCCCCTTATTTTGAAGCAAAAATGAAGAAATTTCCCTTTTTTATGGCAAAAAGGTATGCATTCTTCTTATTTTCGGGCAAAAAGGCAAAAATTCACGGTATTTTGGAGCAAAATTGCAGAAATTTGCCTAATTGTGGGGCAAAAAGGCAGAAATTCTCTATATGTTGGGGCAAAAAGACAGAAATTCTCCTTATTTTGGGGCAAAACTCAGAAATTCCATTATTTTGGGGCAAAATTCCAGAAATTTCCCTTATTTTCGGGCAAAATTGCAGAAATTTCACTTATTTTGGGGCATAATTGCAGAAATTTCACTTATTTCAGGGAAAAAAAGCAGAAATTTTCTTATTTTGGGGCAAAAAGGCAGAAATTCCTAGTATTTTGTGTCAAAATTCAGAAATTCCCCTTATTTTGAGGTAAAAAGGCTGAAATTCCCCTTAATAGGGGGCAAAAAGTCAGAAATTTTTCTTATTTTAGGGCAAAATTGCAGAAATTTCACTTACTTCAGGGTAATAAGTCAGAAATTTTTCTTATTTTGGGGCAAAAAAGACAGGAATTTTCTTTGTTTTGGGGGAAAAAGACAGAAATTCTACTTATTTAGAGGCCAAAAAGCAGAAATTCCTTTTATTTTAGAGCAAAAATGAAGAAATTTCCATTTTTTATGGCAAAAAGGTATGCATTCTTCTTATTTTCGGGCAAAAAGGCAGAAATTCCCCGTATTTTGGAGCAAAATTGCAGAAATTTGCCTAATTGTAGGGCAAAAAGGCAGAAATTCTCTATATGTTGGGGCAAAAAACAGAAATTCTCCTTATTTTGGGGCAAAACTCAGAAATTCCATTTTTTGGGGCAAAATTCCAGAAATTTCCCTTAATTTGGAGCAAAATTGTAGAAATTTCACTTATTTTGGGGCAAAATTGCAGAAATTTCACTTATTTCAGAGAAAAAAAGCAGAAATTTTCTAATTTTGGGCCAAAAAGGCAGAAATTCCTAATATTTTGTGGCAAAAATGCATAAATTCCCCTTATTTTGAGGTAAAAATACTGAAATTCCCTTAATAGAGGGTAAATATGCAGAAATTCCCCTAATTTGAGGTAAAATGGCTGAAATTCCCCTTATTTTGTAAACAAAAACGAAGAAAATTCCCTTATTTTAGGGCAAAATTGCATAAATTTCACTTACTTCAGGGTAATAAGTCAGAATTTTTCCTTATTTTGGGGCAAAAAGGACAGAAATTCCCTTTGTTTTGGGGGAAAAAGACAGAAATTCTACTTATTTAGAGGCAAAAAAGCAAAAATTCCCCTTATTTTGGAGCAAAAATGAAGAAATTTCCCTTTCTTATGGCAAAAAGGTATGCATTCTTCTTATTTTCGGGCAAAAATGCAGAAATTCCCTGTATTTTGGAGTAAAAATTTCAGAAATTCCCCTAATTGTGGGGCAAAAATGCAGAAAATCTCTATATGTTGGGGCAAAAAACAGAAATTCTCCTTATTTTGGGGCAAAACTCAGAAACTCCACTTATTTTGGGGCAAAATTCCAGAAATTTCCCTTATTTTGGGGCAAAATTGCAGAAATTTCACTTATTTGAGGCAAATTTGCAGAAATTTCAATTATTTTGGGGCAAAATTGCAGAAATTTCACTTATTTCAGGGAAAAAAGGCAGAAATTTTTCTTATTTTGGGGCAAAAAGCAGAAATTCCTAATATTTTGTGGAAAAAATTTAGAAATTCCCCTTATTTTGAGGTAAAAAGGCTGAAATTCCCCTTAATAGGGGGCAAAAAGGCAGAAATTTATCATATTTTCGGGCAAAATTGCAGAAATTTTTTTACTTCAGGGTAATAAGTCAGAATTTTTCTTTATTTTGGGGCAAAAAAACTGAAATTCCATATGTTTTAGGGGAAAAAGACAGATATTCCACATATTTAGAGGCAAAAAAGCAGAAATTCCCCTTAATTTTGAGCAAAAATGAAGAAATTTCCCTTTTTTATGGCAAAAAGGTATGCATTCTTCTTATTTTCAGGCAAAAAGGCAGAAATTCTCTGTATTTTGGAGCAAAATTGCAGAAATTCCCATAATTGTGGGGCAAAAATGCAGAAATTGCCTATATGTTGGGGCAAAAAGACAGAAATTCTCCTTATTTTGGGGCAAAACCTAGAAATTCCAATTTTTGGGGCAAAATTTCAGAAATTTCTCTTATTTTGGGCCAAAATTGCAGAAATTTCACTTATTTTGGGGCAAAATTGCAGAAATTTCACTTATTTCAGGGTAATAAGTCAGAAATTTTTCTTATTTTGGGGCAAAAAAGACAAGAATTTTCTTTGTTTTGGGGGAAAAAGACAGAAATTCCACTGATTTAGAGGCAAAAAACCAGAAATTCCCCTTATTTTGATCAAAAATGAAGAAATTTCCCTTTTTTATGGCAAAAAGGTATTCATTCTTCTTATTTTCGGGCAAAAAGGCAGAAATTTCCCGTATTTTGGTGCAAAATTGCAGAAATTTGCCTAATTGTGGGGCAAAAAGGCAGAAATTCCCTATATGTTGGGGCAAAATACAGAAATTCTCCTCATTTTGGGGCAAAACTCAGAAATTTCAATTATTTTGGGGCAAAATTGCAGAAATTTCCCTTATTTTGGGGCAAAATTGCAGAAATTTCACTTATTTCAGGGTAATAAGTCAGAAATTTTTCTTATTTTGGGGCAAAAAAGACAGGAATTTTCTTTGTTTTTGGGGAAAAGACAGAAATTCCACTTATTTAGAGGCAAAAAGCAGAAATTCCCCATATTTTGGAGCAAAAATGAAGAAATTTCCCTTTTTTATGGCAAAAAGGTATGCATTCTTCTTATTTTCGGGCAAAAAGGCAAAAATTCACGGTATTTTGGAGCAAATTTGCAGAAATTTGCCTAATTGTGGGGCAAAAAGGCAGAAATTCTCTATATGTTGGGGCAAAAAGACAGAAATTCTCCTTATTTTGGGGCAAAACTCAGAAATTCTATTTTTTGGGGCAAAATTCCAGAAATTTCCCTTAATTTGGGGCAAAATTGTAGAAATTTCACTTATTTTGGGGCAAAATTGCAGAAATTTCACTTATTTCAGAGAAAAAAAAGCAGAAATTTTCTTATTTTGGGCCAAAAAGGCAGAAATTCCTAATATTTTGTGGCAAAAATGCATAAATTCCCCTTATTTTGAGGTAAAAATACTGAAATTCCCTTAATAGAGGGTAAATATGCAGAAATTCCCCTAATTTGAGGTAAAATGGCTGAAATTCCCCTTATTTTGTAAACAAAAACGCAGAAAATTCCCTTATTTTAGGGCAAAATTGCATAAATTTCACTTACTTCAGGGTAATAAGTCAGAATTTTTCCTTATTTTGGGTCAGAAAAGACAGAAATTCCCTTTGTTTTGGGGGAAAAAGACAGAAATTCTACTTATTTAGAGGCAAAAAAGCAGAAATTCCCCTTATTTTGGAGCAAAAATGAAGAAATTTCCCTTTCTTATGGCAAAAAGGTATGCATTCTTCTTATTTTCGGGCAAAAAGGCAGAAATTCCCCGTATTTTGGAGTAAAAATTGCAGAAATTCCCCTAATTGTGGGGCAAAAATGCAGAAAATCTCTATATGTTGGGGCAAAAAACAGAAATTCTCCTTCTTTTGGGGCAAAACTCTGAAATTCCACTTATTTTGGGGCAAAATTCCAGAAATTTCCCTTATTCTGGGACAAAAGTGCAGAAATTTCACTTATTTGGGGGCACAATTGCAGAAATTTCACTTATTTCAGGGTAATAAGTCAGAAATTTTTATTATTTTGGGGCAAAAAAGACAGGAATATTCTTTGTTTTGGGGGAAAAGACAGAAATTCCACTTATTTATAGGCAAAAAAGCAGAAATTCCCCTTATTTTGAAGCAAAAATGAAGAAATTTCCCTTTTTTATGGCAAAAAGGTATGCATTCTTCTTATTTTCGGGCAAAAAGGCAAAAATTCACGGTATTTTGGAGCAAAATTGCAGAAATTTGCCTAATTGTGGGGCAAAAAGGCAGAAATTCTCTATATGTTGGGGCAAAAAGACAGAAATTCTCCTTATTTTGGGGCAAAACTCAGAAATTCCATTATTTTGGGGCAAAATTCCAGAAATTTCCCTTATTTTCGGGCAAAATTGCAGAAATTTCACTTATTTTGGGGCATAATTGCAGAAATTTCACTTATTTCAGGGAAAAAAAGCAGAAATTTTCTTATTTTGGGGCAAAAAGGCAGAAATTCCTAGTATTTTGTGTCAAAATTCAGAAATTCCCCTTATTTTGAGGTAAAAAGGCTGAAATTCCCCTTAATAGGGGGCAAAAAGTCAGAAATTTTTCTTATTTTAGGGCAAAATTGCAGAAATTTCACTTACTTCAGGGTAATAAGTCAGAAATTTTTCTTATTTTGGGGCAAAAAAGACAGGAATTTTCTTTGTTTTGGGGGAAAAAGACAGAAATTCTACTTATTTAGAGGCCAAAAAGCAGAAATTCCTTTTATTTTAGAGCAAAAATGAAGAAATTTCCATTTTTTATGGCAAAAAGGTATGCATTCTTCTTATTTTCGGGCAAAAAGGCAGAAATTCCCCGTATTTTGGAGCAAAATTGCAGAAATTTGCCTAATTGTAGGGCAAAAAGGCAGAAATTCTCTATATGTTGGGGCAAAAAGACAGAAATTCTCCTTATTTTGGGGCAAAACTCAGAAATTCCATTTTTTGGGGCAAAATTCCAGAAATTTCACTTAATTTGGGGCAAAATTGTAGAAATTTCACTTATTTTGGGGCAAAATTGCAGAAATTTCACTTATTTCAGAGAAAAAAAAGCAGAAATTTTCTAATTTTGGCCCAAAAAGGCAGAAATTCCTAATATTTTGTGGCAAAAATGCATAAATTCCCCTTATTTTGAGGTAAAAATACTGAAATTCCCTTAATAGAGGGTAAATATGCAGAAATTCCCCTAATTTGAGGTAAAATGGCTGAAATTCCCCTTATTTTGTAAACAAAAACGAAGAAAATTCCCTTATTTTAGGGCAAAATTGCATAAATTTCACTTACTTCAGGGTAATAAGTCAGAATTTTTCCTTATTTTGGGGCAAAAAGGACAGAAATTCCCTTTGTTTTGGGGGAAAAAGACAGAAATTCTACTTATTTAGAGGCAAAAAAGCAGAAATTCCCCTTATTTTGGAGCAAAAATGAAGAAATTTCCCTTTCTTATGGCAAAAAGGTATGCATTCTTCTTATTTTCGGGCAAAAAGGCAGAAATTCCCCGTATTTTGGAGTAAAAATTGCAGAAATTCCCCTAATTGTGGGGCAAAAATGCAGAAAATCTCTATATGTTGGGGCAAAAAACAGAAATTCTCCTTATTTTGGGGCAAAACTCAGAAACTCCACTTATTTTGGGGCAAAATTCCAGAAATTTCCCTTATTTTGGGGCAAAATTGCAGAAATTTCACTTATTTGAGGCAAATTTGCAGAAATTTCACTTATTTTGGGGCAAAATTGCAGAAATTTCACTTATTTCAGGGAAAAAAGGCAGAAATTTTTCTTATTTTGGGGCAAAAAGCAGAAATTCCTAATATTTTGTGGAAAAAATTTAGAAATTCCCCTTATTTTGAGGTAAAAAGGCTGAAATTCCCCTTAATAGGGGGCAAAAAGGCAGAAATTTATCATATTTTCAGGCAAAATTGCAGAAATTTTTTTACTTCAGGGTAATAAGTCAGAATTTTTTTTTATTTTGGGGCAAAAAAACTGAAATTCCATATGTTTTAGGGGAAAAAGACAGATATTTCACATAGTTAGAGGCAAAAAAGCAGAAATTCCCCTTAATTTTGAGCAAAAATGAAGAAATTTCTCTTTTTTATGGCAAAAAGGTATGCATTCTTCTTATTTTCAGACAAAAAGGCAGAAATTCTCTGTATTTTGGAGCAAAATTGCAGAAATTCCCATAACTGTGGGGCAAAAATGCAGAAATTGCCTATATGTTGGGGCAAAAAGACAGAAATTCTCCTTATTTTGGGGCGAAACCTAGAAATTCCACTTTTTTGGGGCAAAATTCCAGAAATTTCCCTTATTTTGGGCCAAAATTGCAGAAATTTCACTTATTTTGGGGCAAAATTGCAGAAATTTCACTTATTTCAGGGTAATAAGTCAGAAATTTTTCTTATTTTGGGGCAAAAAAGACAAGAATTTTCTTTGTTTTGGGGGAAAAAGACAGAAATTCCACTGATTTAGAGGCAAAAAACCAGAAATTCCCCTTATTTTGATCAAAAATGAAGAAATTTCCCTTTTTTATGGCAAAAAGGTATTCATTCTACTTATTTTCGGGCAAAAAGGCAGAAATTTCCCGTATTTTGGTGCAAAATTGCAGAAATTTGCCTAATTGTGGGGCAAAAAGGCAGAAATTCCCTATATGTTGGGGCAAAATACAGAAATTCTCCTCATTTTGGGGCAAAACTCAGAAATTTCAATTATTTTGGGGCAAAATTGCAGAAATTTCCCTTATTTTGGGGCAAAATTGCAGAAATTTCACTTATTTCAGGGTAATAAGTCAGAAATTTTTCTTATTTTGGGGCAAAAAAGACAGGAATTTTCTTTGTTTTTGGGGAAAAGACAGAAATTCCACTTATTTAGAGGCAAAAAGCAGAAATTCCCCTTATTTTGAAGCAAAAATGAAGAAATTTCCCTTTTTTATGGCAAAAAGGTATGCATTCTTCTTATTTTCGGGCAAAAAGGCAAAAATTCACGGTATTTTGGAGCAAATTTGCAGAAATTTGCCTAATTGTGGGGCAAAAAGGCAGAAATTCTCTATATGTTGGGGCAAAAAGACAGAAATTCTCATTATTTTGGGGCAAAACTCAGAAATTCCATTTTTTGGGGCAAAATTCCAGAAATTTCCCTTAATTTGGGGCAAAATTGTAGAAATTTCACTTATTTTGGGGCAAAATTGCAGAAATTTCACTTATTTCAGAGGAAAAAAAGCAGAAATTTTCTTATTTTGGGCCAAAAAGGCAGAAATTCCTAATATTTTGTGGCAAAAATGCATAAATTCCCCTTATTTTGAGGTAAAAATACTGAAATTCCCTTAATAGAGGGTAAATATGCAGAAATTCCCCTAATTTGAGGTAAAATGGCTGAAATTCCCCTTATTTTGTAAACAAAAACGCAGAAAATTCCCTTATTTTAGGGCAAAATTGCATAAATTTCACTTACTTCAGGGTAATAAGTCAGAATTTTTCCTTATTTTGGGGCAAAAAAGACAGAAATTCCCTTTGTTTTGGGGGAAAAAGACAGAAATTCTACTTATTTAGAGGCAAAAAAGCAGAAATTCCCCTTATTTTGGAGCAAAAATGAAGAAATTTCCCTTTCTTATGGCAAAAAGGTATGCATTCTTCTTATTTTCGGGCAAAAAGGCAGAAATTCCCCGTATTTTGGAGTAAAAATTGCAGAAATTCCCCTAATTGTGGGGCAAAAATGCAGAAAATCTCTATATGTTGGGGCAAAAAACAGAAATTCTCCTTATTTTGGGGCAAAACTCAGAAATTCCACTTATTTTGGGGCAAAATTCCAGAAATTTCCCTTATTTTGGCCCAAAATTGCAGAAATTTCACTTATTTTGGTGCAAATTTGTAGAAATTTCACTTATTTCAGGGTAATAAGTCAGAAATTTTTCTTATTTTGGTTCAAAAAAGACAGGAATTTTCTTTGTTTTGGGGGAAAAATACAGAAATTCCACTGATTTAGAGGCAAAAAACCAGAAATTCCCCTTATTTTGGAGCAAAAATGAAGAAATTTCCCTTTTTTATGGCAAAAAGGTATTCATTCTTCTTATTTTCGGGCAAAAAGGCAGAAATTCCCCGTATTTTGGTGCAAAATTGCAGAAATTTGCCTAATTGTGGGGCAAAAAGGCAGAAATTCCCTATATGTTGGGGCAAAATACAGAAATTCTCCTTATTTTGGGGCAAAACTCTGAAATTCCACTTATTTTGGGGCAAAATTCCAGAAATTTCCCTTATTCTGGGACAAAAGTGCAGAAATTTCACTTATTTGGGGGCACAATTGCAGAAATTTCACTTATATCAGGGTAATAAGTCAGAAATTTTTCTTATTTTGGGGAAAAAAAGACAGGAATATTCTTTGTTTTGGGGGAAAAGACAGAAATTCCACTTATTTATAGGCAAAAAAGCAGAAATTCCCCTTATTTTGAAGCAAAAATGAAGAAATTTCCCTTTTTTATGGCAAAAAGGTATGCATTCTTCTTATTTTCGGGCAAAAAGGCAAAAATTCACGGTATTTTGGAGCAATATTGCAGAAATTTGCCTAATTGTGGGGCAAAAAGGCAGAAATTCTCTATATGTTGGGGCAAAAAGACAGAAATTCTCCTTATTTTGGGGCAAAACTCAGAAATTCCATTATTTTGGGGCAAAATTCCAGAAATTTCCCTTATTTTCGGGCAAAATTGCAGAAATTTCACTTATTTTGGGGCATAATTGCAGAAATTTCACTTATTTCAGGGAAAAAAAGCAGAAATTTTCTTATTTTGGGGCAAAAAGGCAGAAATTCCTAGTATTTTGTGTCAAAATTCAGAAATTCCCCTTATTTTGAGGTAAAAAGGCTGAAATTCCCCTTAATAGGGGGCAAAAAGGCAGAAATTTTTCTTATTTTAGGGCAAAATTGCAGAAATTTCACTTACTTCAGGGTAATAAGTCAGAAATTTTCCTTATTTTGGGGCAAAAAAGACAGGAATTTTCTTTGTTTTCGGGGAAAAAGACAGAAATTCTACTTATTTAGAGGCCAAAAAGCAGAAATTCCTTTTATTTTAGAGCAAAAATGAAGAAATTTCCATTTTTTATGGCAAAAAGGTATGCATTCTTCTTATTTTCGGGCAAAAAGGCAGAAATTCCCCGTATTTTGGAGCAAAATTGCAGAAATTTGCCTAATTGTAGGGCAAAAAGGCAGAAATTCTCTATATGTTGGGGCAAAAAGACAGAAATTCTCCTTATTTTGGGGCAAAACTCAGAAATTCCATTTTTTGGGGCAAAATTCCAGAAATTTCCCTTAATTTGGGGCAAAATTGTAGAAATTTCACTTATTTTGGGGCAAAATTGCAGAAATTTCACTTATTTCAGAGAAAAAAAAGCAGAAATTTTCTTATTTTGGGCCAAAAAGGCAGAAATTCCTAATATTTTGTGGCAAAAATGCATAAATTCCCCTTATTTTGAGGTAAAAATACTGAAATTCCCTTAATAGAGGGTAAATATGCAGAAATTCCCCTAATTTGAGGTAAAATGGCTGAAATTCCCCTTATTTTGTAAACAAAAACGCAGAAAATTCCCTTATTTTAGGGCAAAATTGCATAAATTTCACTTACTTCAGGGTAATAAGTCAGAATTTTTCCTTATTTTGGGGCAAAAAAGACAGAAATTCCCTTTGTTTTGGGGGAAAAAGACAGAAATTCTACTTATTTAGAGGCAAAAAAGCAGAAATTCCCCTTATTTTGGAGCAAAAATGAAGAAATTTCCCTTTCTTATTGCAAAAAGGTATGCATTCTTCTTATTTTCGGGCAAAAAGGCAGAAATTCCCCGTATTTTGGAGTAAAAATTGCAGAAATTCCCCTAATTGTGGGGCAAAAATGCAGAAAATCTCTATATGTTGGGGCAAAAAACAGAAATTCTCCTTATTTTGGGGCAAAACTCAGAAATTCCACTTATTTTGGGGCAAAATTCCAGAAATTTCCCTTATTTTGGGGCAAAATTGCAGAAATTTCACTTATTTGAGGCAAATTTGCAGAAATTTCACTTATTTTGGGGCAAAATTGCAGAAATTTCACTTATTTCAGGGAAAAAAGGCAGAAATTTTCCTTATTTTGGGGCAAAAAGCAGAAATTCCTAATATTTTGTGGCAAAAATTTAGAAATTCCCCTTATTTTGAGGTAAAAAGGCTGAAATTCCCCTTAATAGGGGGCAAAAAGGCAGAAATTTTTCTTATTTTGGGGCAAAATTGCAGAAATTTTACTTACTTCAGGGTAATAAGTCAGAATTTTTCTTAATTTTAGGACAAAAAAACTGAAATTCCATTTGTTTTAGGGGAAAAAGACAGATATTCCACATATTTAGAGGCAAAAAAGCAGAAATTCCCCTTATTTTGGAGCAAAAATGAAGAAATTTTCCTTTTTTATGGCAAAAAGGTATGCATTCTTCTTATTTTCGGACAAAAAGGCAGAAATTCTTTGTATTTTGGAGCAAAATTGCAGAAATTCCCATAACTGTGGGGCAAAAATGCAGAAATTGCCTATATGTTGGGGCAAAAAGACAGAAATTCTCCTTATTTTGGGGCGAAACCTAGAAATTCCAATTTTTTGGGGCAAAATTCCAGAAATTTCCCTTATTTTGGGCCAAAATTGCAGAAATTTCACTTATTTTCGGGCAAAATTGCAGAAATTTCACTTATTTTGGGGCATAATTGCAGAAATTTCACTTATTTCAGGGAAAAAAAGCAGAAATTTTCTTATTTTGGGGCAAAAAGGCAGAAATTCCTAGTATTTTGTGTCAAAATTCAGAAATTCCCCTTATTTTGAGGTAAAAAGCCTGAAATTCCCCTTAATAGGGGGCAAAAAGGCAGAAATTTTTCTTATTTTAGGGCAAAATTGCAGAAATTTCACTTACTTCAGGGTAATAAGTCAGAAATTTTCCTTATTTTGGGGCAAAAAAGACAGGAATTTTCTTTGTTTTGGGGGAAAAACAGAAATTCTACTTATTTAGAGGCCAAAAAGCAGAAATTCCTTTTATTTTAGAGCAAAAATGAAGAAATTTCCATTTTTTATGGCAAAAAGGTATGCATTCTTCTTATTTTCGGGCAAAAAGGCAGAAATTCCCCGTATTTTGGAGCAAAATTGCAGAAATTTGCCTAATTGTAGGGCAAAAAGGCAGAAATTCTCTATATGTTGGGGCAAAAAGACAGAAATTCTCTTTATTTTGGGGCGAAACCTAGAAATTCCACTTTTTTGGGGCAAAATTCCAGAAATTTCCCTTATTTTGGGCCAAAATTGCAGAAATTTCACTTATTTTGGGGCAAAATTGCAGAAATTTCACTTATTTCAGGGTAATAAGTCAGAAATTTTTCTAATTTTGGGGCAAAAAAGACAGGAATTTTCTTTGTTTTGGGGAAAAAATACAGAAATTCCACTGATTTAGAGGCAAAAAACCAGAAATTCCTCTTATTTTGGAGCAAAAATGAAGAAATTTCCCTTTTTTATGGCAAAAAGGTATTCATTCTTCTTATTTTCGGGCAAAAAGGCAGAAATTCCCCGTATTTTGGTGTAAAATTGCAGAAATTTGCCTAATTGTGGGGTAAAAAGGCAGAAATTCCCTATATGTTGGGGCAAAATACAGAAATTTTCCTTATTTTGGGGCAAAACTCTGAAATTCCACTTATTTTGGGGCAAAATCCCAGAAATTTCCCTTATTCTGGGACAAAAGTGCAGAAATTTCACTTATTTGGGGGCACAATTGCAGAAATTTCACTTATTTCAGGGAAATAAGTCAGAAATTTTTCTTATTTTAGGGAAAAAAGACAGGAATATTCTTTGTTTTGGGGGAAAAGACAGAAATTCCACTTATTTATAGGCAAAAAAGCAGAAATTCCCCTTATTTTGAAGCAAAAATGAAGAAATTTCCCTTTTTTATGGCAAAAAGGTATGCATTCTTCTTATTTTCGGGCAAAAAGGCAAAAATTCACGGTATTTTGGAGCAAAATTGCCGAAATTTGCCTAATTGTGGGGCAAAAAGGCAGAAATTCTCTATATGTTGGGGCAAAAAGACAGAAATTCTCCTTATTTTGGGGCAAAACTCAGAAATTCCATTATTTTGGGGCAAAATTCCAGAAATTTCCCTTATTTTGGGGCAAAATTGCAGAAATTTCACTTATTTTGGGGCATAATTGCAGAAATTTCACTTATTTCAGGGAAAAAAAGCAGAAATTTTCTTATTTTGGGGCAAAAAGGCAGAAATTCCTAGTATTTTGTGTCAAAATTCAGAAATTCCCCTTATTTTGAGGTAAAAAGGCTGAAATTCCCTTAATAGGGGGCAAAAAGGCAGAAATTTTTTCTTATTTTAGGGCAAAATTGCAGAAATTTCACTTACTTCAGGGTAATAAGTCAGAAATTTTCCTTATTTTGGGGCAAAAAAGACAGGAATTTTCTTTGTTTTGGGGGAAAAAGACAGAAATTCTACTTATTTAGAGGCCAAAAAGCAGAAATTCCTTTTATTTTAGAGCAAAAATGAAGAAATTTCCATTTTTTATGGCAAAAAGGTATGCATTCTTCTTATTTTCGGGCAAAAAGGCAGAAATTCCCCGTATTTTGGAGCAAAATTGCAGAAATTTGCCTAATTGTAGGGCAAAAAGGCAGAAATTCTCTATATGTTGGGGCAAAAAGACAGAAATTCTCCTTATTTTGGGGCAAAACTCAGAAATTCCATTTTTTGGGGCAAAATTCCAGAAATTTCCCTTAATTTGGGGCAAAATTGTAGAAATTTCACTTATTTTGGGGCAAAATTGCAGAAATTTCACTTATTTCAGAGAAAAAAAAGCAGAAATTTTCTTATTTTGGGCCAAAAAGGCAGAAATTCCTAATATTTTGTGGCAAAAATGCATAAATTCCCCTTATTTTGAGGTAAAAATACTGAAATTCCCTTAATAGAGGGTAAATATGCAGAAATTCCCCTAATTTGAGGTAAAATGGCTGAAATTCCCCTTATTTTGTAAACAAAAACGCAGAAAATTCCCTTATTTTAGGGCAAAATTGCATAAATTTCACTTACTTCAGGGTAATAAGTCAGAATTTTTCCTTATTTTGGGGCAAAAAAGACAGAAATTCCCTTTGTTTTGGGGGAAAAAGACAGAAATTCTACTTATTTAGAGGCAAAAAAGCAGAAATTCCCCTTATTTTGGAGCAAAAATGAAGAAATTTCCCTTTCTTATGGCAAAAAGGTATGCATTCTTCTTATTTTCGGGCAAAAAGGCAGAAATTCCCCGTATTTTGGAGTAAAAATTGCAGAAATTCCCCTAATTGTGGGGCAAAAATGCAGAAAATCTCTATATGTTGGGGCAAAAAACAGAAATTCTCCTTATTTTGGGGCAAAACTCAGAAATTCCACTTATTTTGGGGCAAAATTCCAGAAATTTCCCTTATTTTGGGGCAAAATTGCAGAAATTTCACTTATTTGAGGCAAATTTGCAGAAATTTCACTTATTTTGGGGCAAAATTGCAGAAATTTCACTTATTTCAGGGAAAAAAGGCAGAAATTTTCCTTATTTTGGGGCAAAAAGCAGAAATTCCTAATATTTTGTGGCAAAAATTTAGAAATTCCCCTTATTTTGAGGTAAAAAGGCTGAAATTCCCCTTAATAGGGGGCAAAAAGGCAGAAATTTTTCTTATTTTGGGGCAAAATTGCAGAAATTTTACTTACTTCAGGGTAATAAGTCAGAATTTTTCTTAATTTTAGGGCAAAAAAACTGAAATTCCATTTGTTTTAGGGGAAAAAGACAGATATTCCACATATTTAGAGGCAAAAAAGCAGAAATTCCCCTTATTTTGGAGCAAAAATGAAGAAATTTCCCTTTTTTATGGCAAAAAGGTATGCATTCTTCTTATTTTCGGGCAAAAAGGCAGAAATTCTTTGTATTTTGGAGCAAAATTGCAGAAATTCCCATAATTGTGGGGCAAAAATGCAGAAATTGCCTATATGTTGGGGCAAAAAGACAGAAATTCTCCTTATTTTGGGGCGAAACCTAGAAATTCCACTTTTTTGGGGCAAAATTCCAGAAATTTCCCTTATTTTGGGCCAAAATTGCAGAAATTTCACTTATTTTGGGGCAAAATTGCAGAAATTTCACTTATTTCAGGGTAATAAGTCAGAAATTTTTCTTATTTTGGGGCAAAAAAGACAGGAATTTTCTTTGTTTTGGGGGAAAAATACAGAAATTCCACTGATTTAGAGGCAAAAAACCAGAAATTCCTCTTATTTTGGAGCAAAAATGAAGAAATTTCCCTTTTTTATGGCAAAAAGGTATGCATTCTTCTTATTTTCGGGCAAAAAGGCAGAAATTCTTTGTATTTTGGAGCAAAATTGCAGAAATTCCCATAACTGTGGGGCAAAAATGCAGAAATTGCCTATATGTTGGGGCAAAAAGACAGAAATTCTCCTTATTTTGGGGCGAAACCTAGAAATTCCAATTTTTTGGGGCAAAATTCCAGAAATTTCCCTTATTTTGGGCCAAAATTGCAGAAATTTCACTTATTTTCGGGCAAAATTGCAGAAATTTCACTTATTTTGGGGCATAATTGCAGAAATTTCACTTATTTCAGGGAAAAAAAGCAGAAATTTTCTTATTTTGGGGCAAAAAGGCAGAAATTCCTAGTAT
Organism: Micromys minutus; assembly: GCF_963924665.1. Taxonomy (NCBI): domain Eukaryota; kingdom Metazoa; phylum Chordata; class Mammalia; order Rodentia; family Muridae; genus Micromys; species Micromys minutus. Next base: position 5,129,475 of record NW_027667467.1, on the reverse strand, counting down.
TTTGTGTCAAAATTCAGAAATTCCCCTTATTTTGAGGTAAAAAGCCTGAAATTCCCCTTAATAGGGGGCAAAAAGGCAGAAATTTTTCTTATTTTAGGGCAAAATTGCAGAAATTTCACTTACTTCAGGGTAATAAGTCAGAAATTTTCCTTATTTTGGGGCAAAAAAGACAGGAATTTTCTTTGTTTTGGGGGAAAAACAGAAATTCTACTTATTTAGAGGCCAAAAAGCAGAAATTCCTTTTATTTTAGAGCAAAAATGAAGAAATTTCCATTTTTTATGGCAAAAAGGTATGCATTCTTCTTATTTTCGGGCAAAAAGGCAGAAATTCCCCGTATTTTGGAGCAAAATTGCAGAAATTTGCCTAATTGTAGGGCAAAAAGGCAGAAATTCTCTATATGTTGGGGCAAAAAGACAGAAATTCTCCTTATTTTGGGGCAAAACTCAGAAATTCCATTTTTTGGGGCAAAATTCCAGAAATTTCCCTTAATTTGGGGCAAAATTGTAGAAATTTCACTTATTTTGGGGCAAAATTGCAGAAATTTCACTTATTTCAGAGAAAAAAAAGCAGAAATTTTCTTATTTTGGGCCAAAAAGGCAGAAATTCCTAATATTTTGTGGCAAAAATGCATAAATTCCCCTTATTTTGAGGTAAAAATACTGAAATTCCCTTAATAGAGGGTAAATATGCAGAAATTCCCCTAATTTGAGGTAAAATGGCTGAAATTCCCCTTATTTTGTAAACAAAAACGCAGAAAATTCCCTTATTTTAGGGCAAAATTGCATAAATTTCACTTACTTCAGGGTAATAAGTCAGAATTTTTCCTTATTTTGGGGCAAAAAAGACAGAAATTCCCTTTGTTTTGGGGGAAAAAGACAGAAATTCTACTTATTTAGAGGCAAAAAAGCAGAAATTCCCCTTATTTTGGAGCAAAAATGAAGAAATTTCCCTTTCTTATGGCAAAAAGGTATGCATTCTTCTTATTTTCGGGCAAAAAGGCAGAAATTCCCCGTATTTTGGAGTAAAAATTGCAGAAATTCCCCTAATTGTGGGGCAAAAATGCAGAAAATCTCTATATGTTGGGGCAAAAAACAGAAATTCTCCTTATTTTGGGGCAAAACTCAGAAATTCCACTTATTTTGGGGCAAAATTCCAGAAATTTCCCTTATTTTGGGGCAAAATTGCAGAAATTTCACTTATTTGAGGCAAATTTGCAGAAATTTCACTTATTTTGGGGCAAAATTGCAGAAATTTCACTTATTTCAGGGAAAAAAGGCAGAAATTTTCCTTATTTTGGGGCAAAAAGCAGAAATTCCTAATATTTTGTGGCAAAAATTTAGAAATTCCCCTTATTTTGAGGTAAAAAGGCTGAAATTCCCCTTAATAGGGGGCAAAAAGGCAGAAATTTTTCTTATTTTGGGGCAAAATTGCAGAAATTTTACTTACTTCAGGGTAATAAGTCAGAATTTTTCTTAATTTTAGGGCAAAAAAACTGAAATTCCATTTGTTTTAGGGGAAAAAGACAGATATTCCACATATTTAGAGGCAAAAAAGCAGAAATTCCCCTTATTTTGGAGCAAAAATGAAGAAATTTCCCTTTTTTATGGCAAAAAGGTATGCATTCTTCTTATTTTCGGGCAAAAAGGCAGAAATTCTTTGTATTTTGGAGCAAAATTGCAGAAATTCCCATAATTGTGGGGCAAAAATGCAGAAATTGCCTATATGTTGGGGCAAAAAGACAGAAATTCTCCTTATTTTGGGGCGAAACCTAGAAATTCCACTTTTTTGGGGCAAAATTCCAGAAATTTCCCTTATTTTGGGCCAAAATTGTAGAAATTTCACTTATTTTGGGGCAAAATTGCAGAAATTTCACTTATTTCAGGGTAATAAGTCAGAAATTTTTCTTATTTTGGGGCAAAAAAGACAGGAATTTTCTTTGTTTTGGGGGAAAAATACAGAAATTCCACTGATTTAGAGGCAAAAAACCAGAAATTCCTCTTATTTTGGAGCAAAAATGAAGAAATTTCCCTTTTTTATGGCAAAAAGGTATTCATTCTTCTTATTTTCGGGCAAAAAGGCAGAAATTCCCCGTATTTTGGTGTAAAATTGCAGAAATTTGCCTAATTGTGGGGTAAAAAGGCAGAAATTCCCTATATGTTGGGGCAAAATACAGAAATTTTCCTTATTTTGGGGCAAAACTCTGAAATTCCACTTATTTTGGGGCAAAATCCCAGAAATTTCCCTTATTCTGGGACAAAAGTGCAGAAATTTCACTTATTTGGGGGCACAATTGCAGAAATTTCACTTATTTCAGGGAAATAAGTCAGAAATTTTTCTTATTTTGGGGAAAAAAGACAGGAATATTCTTTGTTTTGGGGGAAAAGACAGAAATTCCACTTATTTATAGGCAAAAAAGCAGAAATTCCCCTTATTTTGAAGCAAAAATGAAGAAATTTCCCTTTTTTATGGCAAAAAGGTATGCATTCTTCTTATTTTCGGGCAAAAAGGCAAAAATTCACGGTATTTTGGAGCAAAATTGCCGAAATTTGCCTAATTGTGGGGCAAAAAGGCAGAAATTCTCTATATGTTGGGGCAAAAAGACAGAAATTCTCCTTATTTTGGGGCAAAACTCAGAAATTCCATTATTTTGGGGCAAAATTCCAGAAATTTCCCTTATTTTGGGGCAAAATTGCAGAAATTTCACTTATTTTGGGGCATAATTGCAGAAATTTCACTTATTTCAGGGAAAAAAAGCAGAAATTTTCTTATTTTGGGGCAAAAAGGCAGAAATTCCTAGTATTTTGTGTCAAAATTCAGAAATTCCCCTTATTTTGAGGTAAAAAGGCTGAAATTCCCTTAATAGGGGGCAAAAAGGCAGAAATTTTTTCTTATTTTAGGGCAAAATTGCAGAAATTTCACTTACTTCAGGGTAATAAGTCAGAAATTTTCCTTATTTTGGGGCAAAAAAGACAGGAATTTTCTTTGTTTTGGGGGAAAAAGACAGAAATTCTACTTATTTAGAGGCCAAAAAGCAGAAATTCCTTTTATTTTAGAGCAAAAATGAAGAAATTTCCATTTTTTATGGCAAAAAGGTATGCATTCTTCTTATTTTCGGGCAAAAAGGCAGAAATTCCCCGTATTTTGGAGCAAAATTGCAGAAATTTGCCTAATTGTAGGGCAAAAAGGCTGAAATTCTCTATATGTTGGGGCAAAAAGACAGAAATTCTCCTTATTTTGGGGCAAAACTCAGAAATTCCATTTTTTGGGGCAAAATTCCAGAAATTTCCCTTAATTTGGGGCAAAATTGTAGAAATTTCACTTATTTTGGGGCAAAATTGCAGAAATTTCACTTATTTCAGAGAAAAAAAAGCAGAAATTTTCTTATTTTGGGCCAAAAAGGCAGAAATTCCTAATATTTTGTGGCAAAAATGCATAAATTCCCCTTATTTTGAGGTAAAAATACTGAAATTCCCTTAATAGAGGGTAAATATGCAGAAATTCCCCTAATTTGAGGTAAAATGGCTGAAATTCCCCTTATTTTGTAAACAAAAATGCAGAAAATTCCCTTATTTTAGGGCAAAATTGCATAAATTTCACTTACTTCAGGGTAATAAGTCAGAATTTTTCCTTATTTTGGGGCAAAAAAGACAGAAATTCCCTTTGTTTTGGGGGAAAAAGACAGAAATTCTACTTATTTAGAGGCAAAAAAGCAGAAATTCCCCTTATTTTGGAGCAAAAATGAAGAAATTTCCCTTTCTTATGGCAAAAAGGTATGCATTCTTCTTATTTTCGGGCAAAAAGGCAGAAATTCCCCGTATTTTGGAGTAAAAATTGCAGAAATTCCCCTAATTGTGGGGCAAAAATGCAGAAAATCTCTATATGTTGGGGCAAAAAACAGAAATTCTCCTTATTTTGGGGCAAAACTCAGAAATTCCACTTATTTTGGGGCAAAATTCCAGAAATTTCCATTATTTTGGGGCAAAATTGCAGAAATTTCACTTATTTGAGGCAAATTTGCAGAAATTTCACTTATTTTGGGGCAAAATTGCAGAAATTTCACTTATTTCAGGGAAAAAAGGCAGAAATTTTCCTTATTTTGGGGCAAAAAGCAGAAATTCCTAATATTTTGTGGCAAAAATTTAGAAATTCCCCTTATTTTGAGGTAAAAAGGCTGAAATTCCCCTTAATAGGGGGCAAAAAGGCAGAAATTTTTCTTATTTTGGGGCAAAATTGCAGAAATTTTACTTACTTCAGGGTAATAAGTCAGAATTTTTCTTAATTTTAGGGCAAAAAAACTGAAATTCCATTTGTTTTAGGGGAAAAAGACAGATATTCCACATATTTAGAGGCAAAAAAGCAGAAATTCCCCTTATTTTGGAGCAAAAATGAAGAAATTTCCCTTTTTTATGGCAAAAAGGTATGCATTCTTCTTATTTTCGGGCAAAAAGGCAGAAATTCTTTGTATTTTGGAGCAAAATTGCAGAAATTCCCATAATTGTGGGGCAAAAATGCAGAAATTGCCTATATGTTGGGGCAAAAAGACAGAAATTCTCCTTATTTTGGGGCGAAACCTAGAAATTCCACTTTTTTGGGGCAAAATTCCAGAAATTTCCCTTATTTTGGGCCAAAATTGCAGAAATTTCACTTATTTTGGGGCAAAATTGCAGAAATTTCACTTATTTCAGGGTAATAAGTCAGAAATTTTTCTTATTTTGGGGCAAAAAAGACAGGAATTTTCTTTGTTTTGGGGGAAAAATACAGAAATTCCACTGATTTAGAGGCAAAAAACCAGAAATTCCTCTTATTTTGGAGCAAAAATGAAGAAATTTCCCTTTTTTATGGCAAAAAGGTATTCATTCTTCTTATTTTCGGGCAAAAAGGCAGAAATTCCCCGTATTTTGGTGTAAAATTGCAGAAATTTGCCTAATTGTGGGGTAAAAAGGCAGAAATTCCCTATATGTTGGGGCAAAATACAGAAATTTTCCTTATTTTGGGGCAAAACTCTGAAATTCCACTTATTTTGGGGCAAAATCCCAGAAATTTCCCTTATTCTGGGACAAAAGTGCAGAAATTTCACTTATTTGGGGGCACAATTGCAGAAATTTCACTTATTTCAGGGAAATAAGTCAGAAATTTTTCTTATTTTGGGGAAAAAAGACAGGAATATTCTTTGTTTTGGGGGAAAAGACAGAAATTCCACTTATTTATAGGCAAAAAAGCAGAAATTCCCCTTATTTTGAAGCAAAAATGAAGAAATTTCCCTTTTTTATGGCAAAAAGGTATGCATTCTTCTTATTTTCGGGCAAAAAGGCAAAAATTCACGGTATTTTGGAGCAAAATTGCCGAAATTTGCCTAATTGTGGGGCAAAAAGGCAGAAATTCTCTATATGTTGGGGCAAAAAGACAGAAATTCTCCTTATTTTGGGGCAAAACTCAGAAATTCCATTATTTTGGGGCAAAATTCCAGAAATTTCCCTTATTTTGGGGCAAAATTGCAGAAATTTCACTTATTTTGGGGCATAATTGCAGAAATTTCACTTATTTCAGGGAAAAAAAGCAGAAATTTTCTTATTTTGGGGCAAAAAGGCAGAAATTCCTAGTATTTTGTGTCAAAATTCAGAAATTCCCCTTATTTTGAGGTAAAAAGGCTGAAATTCCCTTAATAGGGGGCAAAAAGGCAGAAATTTTTTCTTATTTTAGGGCAAAATTGCAGAAATTTCACTTACTTCAGGGTAATAAGTCAGAAATTTTCCTTATTTTGGGGCAAAAAAGACAGGAATTTTCTTTGTTTTGGGGGAAAAAGACAGAAATTCTACTTATTTAGAGGCCAAAAAGCAGAAATTCCTTTTATTTTAGAGCAAAAATGAAGAAATTTCCATTTTTTATGGCAAAAAGGTATGCATTCTTCTTATTTTCGGGCAAAAAGGCAGAAATTCCCCGTATTTTGGAGCAAAATTGCAGAAATTTGCCTAATTGTAGGGCAAAAAGGCAGAAATTCTCTATATTTTGGGGCAAAAAGACAGAAATTCTCCTTATTTTGGGGCAAAACTCAGAAATTCCATTTTTTTGGGGCAAAATTCCAGAAATTTCCCTTAATTTGGGGCAAAATTGTAGAAATTTCACTTATTTTGGGGCAAAATTGCAGAAATTTCACTTATTTTGGGGCAAAATTGCAGAAATTTCACTTATTTTGGGGCAAAATTGCAGAAATTCCACTTATTTCAGGGAAAAAAGGCAGAAATTTTCCTTATTTTGGGGCATAAATTGAAATTCCTAATATTTTGTGGCAAAAATGCAGAAATTCCCCTTATTTTGAGGTAAAAAGGCTGAAATTCCCCTTATTTGGGGGCAAAAAGTCAGAAATTTCCCATATTTTGGGGCAAAATTGCAGAAATTTCACTTACTTCAGGGTAATAATTCAGAATTTCTACTTATTTTGGGGCAAAAAAGACAGAAATTCCCTTTGTTTTGGGGGAAAAAGACAGAAATTCCACTTATTTAGAGGCAAAAAAGCAGAAATTCCCCTTATTTTGGAGCAAAGATAAAGAAATTTCCTTTTTTGATGGCAAAAAGGTATGCATTCTTCTTATTTTCGGGCAAAAAGGCAGAAATTCCCCGTATTTTGGAGCAAAATAGAAGAAATTCCCCTTATTGTGTGGCAAAAAGGCAGAAATTCCCTATATGTTGGGGCAAAAATACAGAAATTCTCCTTATTTGGGGGCAAAATTCATAAATTCCACATATTTTGGGGCAAAATTCCAGAAATTTCCTTTATTTTGGGACAAAATTGCAGAAATTTCACTTATTTTGGGGCAAAATTGCAGAAATTTCACTTATTTCAGGGAAAAAAGGCAGAAATTCCGCTTATTTTGAGGTAAAAAGCCTGAAATTCCCCTTAATTGGGGGCAAAAGGCAGAAATTTCCCTTATTTTGAGGCAAAATTGCAGAAATTTCACTTATGTCAGGGTAATAAGTGAGAAATTTTCCTTATTTTGGGGCAAAAAAGACAAAAATTTCTTTTGTTTTGGAGGAAAAAGACAGAAATTCCACTTATTTAGAGGCAAAATTCCAGAAATTCCCCTTTTTGGAGCAAAAATGAAGAAATTTCCTTTTTTATGGCAAAAAGGTATGCATTCTTCTTATTTTCGGGCAAGAAGGCAGAAATTCTTCGTATTTTGGAGCAAAATTGCAGAAATTTCCCTAATTGTAGGGCAAAAAGGCAGAAATTCTCTATATGTTGGGACAAAAAGACAGAAATTCTCTTTATTTCGGGGCAAAACTCAGAAATTCCACTTATTTGGGGCAAAATTCCAGAAATTTCCCTTATTTTGATGCAAAATTGCAGAAATTTCACTTATTTTGAGGCAAAATTGCAGAAATTTCACCTATTTCAGGGAAAAAAAGCAGAAATTTTCTTATTTAGGGTCAAATAGGCAGAAATTCTTAATATTTTGTGGCAAAAATGCAGAAATTCTTCTTATTTTGAGGTAAAAAAACTGAAATTCTCCTTATTTGGGGGCAAAAATGCAGAAATTCCCCTTATTTTGTGGTAAAAAGGGTGAATTTCTTTTTATTTGGGGGCAAAAAGGCAGAAATTTCCCTTATTTTGGGGCAAAATTGCAGAAATTCCACTTACTTCAGGGTAATAAGTCCGTATTTTTTTTTATTTTGGGGCAAAAAAGACAGAAATTCCCTTTGTTTTGGAAGAAAAAGACAGAAATTCCACTTATTTAGAGGCAAAAAAGCAGAAATTCCTTTTATTTTGGAGCAAAAATGAAGAAATTTTCCATTTTTATGGCAAAAAGGTATGCATTCTTCTTATTTTCGGGCAAAAAGGCAGAAATTTTCCGTATTATGGAGCAAAATTGCAGAAATTCCCCTAATTGTGGGGCAAAAAGTCAGAAATTCTCTATATGTTGGGGCAAAAAGACAGAAATTCTCCTTATTTTGGGGCAAAATTCAGAAATTCCACTTATTTTGGGGCAAAATTCCAGAAATTTCCCTTATTTTGGGGCAAAATTGCAGAAATTTCACATACTTCAGTGTAATAAGTCAGAATTTTTTCTTATTTTGGTGCAAAAGAGACAGAAATTCCCTTTGTTTTGGGGGAAAAAGACTGAAATTCCACTTATTTAGAGGCTAAAAGCAGAAATTCGCCTTAGTTTGGAGCAAAAATGAAGAAATTTCCCTTTTTTATGGCAAAAAGTTATGCATTCTTCTATTTTCGGGCACAAAGGCAGAAATTCCCCGTATTTTTGAGCAAAATTGCAGAAATTTTCCTAATAGCGGGGCAAAAGGCAGAAATTGCCTATATGTTGGGGCAAAAATACAGAAATTCTCCTTATTTTGGGGCAAAACTCAGAAATTCAACTTATTTTGGGGCAAAATTCCAGAAATTTCCCCTATTTGGGGCAAAATTGTAGAAGTTTCACTTATTTTGTGGCAAAATTGCAGAAATTTCACTTATTTCAGGGAAAAAAAGCAGAAATTTTCTTATTATGGTGTAAAAAGGAAGAAATTCCTAATATTTTGTGGCAAAAATGCAGAAATTCCCCTTATTTTGAGGTAAAAAGGCTGAAATTCCTCTTATTTGGGGGCAAAAATGCAGAAATTCCCCTTATTTTGAGGTAAAAAGGCTGAAATTCCCCTTATTTAAGAACAGAAAGGCAGAAATTTCCCTTATTTTGGGGCAAAATTGCAGAAATTTTACTTACTTCAGGGTAATAAGTCAGAATTTTTTCTTATTTTGGGGCAAAAAAGACAAAAATTTCATTTGTTTTTGGAGAAAATACAGAAATTCCACTTATTTAGAGGCCAAAATGCAGAAATTCCCCTTAGTTTGGAGCAAAAATGAAGAAATTTTCCTATTTTATGGCAAAAAGGTATGCATTCTTCTTATTTTCGGGCAAAAAGGAAGAAATTCCCCGTATTTTGGAGCAAAATTGCAGAAATTCCCCTAATTGTGGGGCAAAAAGGCAGAAATTGCCTATATGTTGGGGCAAAAAGACAAAAATTCTCCTTATTTTGGGGCAAAACTCAGAAATTCCACTTATTTTGGGGCAAAATTCCAGAAATTTCCCTTATTTTGGGGCAAAATTGCAGAAATTTCACTTATTTTGGGGCAAAATTGCAGAAATTTCACATATTCCAGGGAAAAAAAGCAGAAATTTTCTTACTTTGGGGCAAAAATGCAGAAATTCCTAATATTTTGTGGCAAAAATGCATAAATTCCCCTTATTTTGAGGTAAAAATGCTGAAATTCCCCTTATTTGGGAAGAAAAAGGCAGAAATTTTTGTTATTTTCGGGCAAAATTGCAGAAATTTCACTTACTTATGGGTAATAAGTCAGAATTTTTCCTTATTTTGTGGCAAAAAAGACAGAAATTTCCTTTGTTTTGGGGGAAAAAGACAGAAATTCCACTTATTTAGAGGCAAAAAAGCAGAAATTCCCCTTATTTTGTAGCAAAAATGAAGAAATTTCCCTTTTTTATGGCAAAAAGGTATGCATTCTTCTTATTTTCGGGCAAAAAGGCAAAAATTCCCCGTATTTTGGAGCAAAATTGGAGAAATTCCCTTATATGTGGGGCAAAAAGGCAGAAATTCCCTTTAGTTAGGGCAAAAAGACAGTAATTCTGCTCATTTTGGGGCAAAACTCAGAAATTCCACTTAATTTGGGGCAAAATTCCTGAAATTTCCCTTATTTTGGGGCAATATTGCAGAAATTTCACTTATTTTGGGGCAAAATTGGAGAAATTTCACTTATTTTGGGGCAAAATTGCAGAAATTTCACTTATTTCAGAGAAAAAAGGCAGAAATTTTCCTTATTTTGGGGCAAAAGAGCAGAAATTCCTAATATTTTGTGGCAAAAATGCAGAAATTCCCTTTATTTTGAGGTAAAAAGACTAAAATTCCTCTGATTTGGGGGCAAAAATGAAGAAATTTCCATTATTTTGGGGAAAAATTGCAGAAATTTTACTTACTTCAGGGTAATAAGTCAGAATTTTTCCTTATTTTGGGGCAAAAAAGACAAAAATTTCATTTGTTTTTGGGCAAAATACAGAAATTCCACTTATTTAGAGGCCAAAATGCAGAAATTCCCCTTAGTTTGGAGCAAAAATGAAGAAATTTTCCTATTTTATGGCAAAAAGGTATGCATTCTTCTTATTTTCGGGCAAAAAGGAAGAAATTCCCCGTATTTTAAAGCAAAATTGCAGAAATTCCCCTAATTGTGGGGCAAAAAGGCAGAAATTGCCTATATGTTGGTGCAAAAAGACAAAAATTCTCCTTATTTTGGGGAAAAACTCAGAAATTCCACTTATTTTGGGGCAAAATTCCAGAAATTTCCCTTATTTTGGGGCAAAATTGCAGAAATTTCACTTATTTTGGGGCAAAATTGTAGAAATTTCACTTATTTCAGGGAAAAAAAGGAGAAATTTTCTTACTTTGTGGCAAAAATGCAGAAATTACTAATATTTTCTGGCAAAAATGCATAAATTCCCCTTATTTTGAGGTAAAAATGCTGAAATTCCCCTTATTTGGGAAGAAAAAGGCAGAAATTTTTGTTATTTTGGGGCAAAATTGCAGAAATTTCACTTACTTCAGGGTAATAAGTCAGAATTTTTCCTTATTTTGTGGCAAAAAATACAGAAATTCCCTTTGTTTTGGGAGAAAAAGACAGAAATTCCACTTATTTAGAGGCAAAAAAGCAGAAATTACCCTTATTTTGGAGCAAAAATGAAGAAATTTCCCTTTTTTATGGCAAAAAGTTATGCATTCTTTTTATTTTCGGGCAAAAAGGCAGAAATTCCCCGTATTTTGGAGCAAAATTGGAGAAATTCCCTTAATTGTGGGGCAAAAAGGCAGAAATACCCTTTAGTTAGGGCAAAAAGACAGTAATTCTGCTTATTTTGGGGCAAAACTCAGAAATTCCACTTATTTTGGGGCAAAATTCCTGAAATTTCCCTTATTTTGGGGCAATATTTCAGAAATTTCACTTATTTTGGGACAAAATTGGAGAAATTTCACTTATTTTGGGGCAAAATTGCAGAAATTTCACTTATTTCAGAGAAAAAAGGCAGAAATTTTCCTTATTTTGGGGCAAAAGGGCAAAAATTCCTAATATTTTGTGGCAAAAATGCAGAAATTCCTTTTATTTTGAGGTAAAAAGGCTGAAATTCACCTGATTTGGGGGCAAAAAGGCAGAAATTCCCTGTATTTTGGAGTTAAATTGCAGAAATTTCCCTAATTGTGGGGCAAAAAGGCAGAAATTCTCTATATGTTGGCGAAAAAGACAGAAATTCTCCTTATTTTGGGGCAAAACTCAGAAATTCCATTTATTTTGGGGCAAAATTCTAGAAATTTCGCTTATTTTGGGGCAAAATTGAAGAAATTTCACTTATCTTAAGGCAAGATTGCAGAAATTTTACTTATTTTGGGGCAAAATTGCAGAAATTTCACTTATTTCAAAGAAAAAAGGCAGAAATTTTCCTTATTTTGGGGCAAAAGAGCAGAAATTCCTAATATTTTGTGGCAAAAATGCAGAAATTCCCTTTATTTTGAGGTAAAAAGGCTGAAATTCCCCTGATTTGGGGGCAAAAAGGCAGAGATTTCCCATATTTTGAGGAAATATTGCAGAAATTTTACTTACTTCATGGTAATAAGTCAGAATTTTTCCTTATTTTGGGGCAAAAAAGACAAAAATTTCATTTGTTTTTGGGGAAAATACAGAAATTCCACTTATTTAGAGGCCAAAATGCAGAAATTCCCCTTAGTTTGGAGCAAAAATGAAGAAATTTTCCTATTTTATGGCAAAAAGTTATGCATTCTTCTTATTTTCGGGAAAAAAGGAAGAAATTCCCCGTATTTTGGAGCAAAATTGCAGAAATTCCCCTAATTGTGGGGCAAAAAGGCAGAAATTGCCTATATGTTGGGGCAAAAAGACAAAAATTCTCCTTATTTTGGGGCAAAACTCAGAAATTCCACTTATTTTGGGGCAAAATTCCAGAAATTTCCCTTATTTTGGGGCAAAATTGCAGAAATTTCACTTATTTTGGGGCAAAATTGTAGAAATTTCACTTATTTCAGGGTAAAAAAGCAGAAATTTTCTTACTTTGGGGCAAAAATGCAGAAATTCCTAATATTTTGTGGCAAAAATGCATAAATTCCCCTTATTTTCAGGGAAAAATGCTGAAATTCCCCTTATTTGGGAAGAAAAAGGCAGAAATTTTTGTTATTTTGCGGCAAAATTGCAGAAATTTCACTTACTTCAGGGTAATAAGTCAGAATTTTTCCTTATTTTGGGGCAAAAAAGACAGAAATTCCCTTTGTTATGGGGGGAGGAAAAGACAGAAATTCTACTTATTTAGAGGTAAAAAAGCAGAAATTCCCCTTATTTTGGAGCAAAAATGAAGAAATATCCCTTTTTTATGGCAAAAAGGTATGCATTCTTCTTATTTTCGGGCAAAAAGGCAGAAATTCCCCGTATTTTGGAGCAAAATTGCAGAAATTCCCTTAATTGTGGGGCAAAAAGGCAGAAATTCCCTTTAGTTGGGGCAAAAACAGTAATTCTCCTTATTTTTGGGCAAAACTCAGAAATTCCACTTATTTTGGGGCAAAATTCCTGAAATTTCCCTTATTTTGGGGCAATATTGCAGAAATTTCACTTATTTTGGGTCAAAATGCAGAAATTTCACTTATTTCAGGGAAAAAAGGCAGAAATTTTCCTTATTTTGGGGCTAAAAGGCAGAAATTCCTAATATTTTGTGGCAAAAATGCAGAAATTCCCCGTATTTTGAGGTAAAAAGGCAAAATTCCCCTTATTTGGGGGCAAAAAGGCAGAAATTTCCCTTATTTTGGGGCAAAATTGCAGAAATTTCACTTACTTCAGGGTAATAAATCAGAATTTTTCCTTATTTTGGGGCAAAAAAGACAGAAATTCCCTTTGTTATGGGGGGAGGAAAAGACAGAAATTCTACTTATTTAGAGGTAAAAAAGCAGAAATTCCCCTTATTTTGGAGCAAAAATGAAGAAATATCCCTTTTTTATGGCAAAAAGGTATGCATTCTTCTTATTTTCAGGCAAAAAGGCAGAAATTCCCCGTATTTTTGAGCAAAATTGCAGAAATTCACCTAATTGTGGGGCAAAAAGGCAGAAATTGCCTATATGTTAGGGCAAAAAGACAAAAATTCTCCTTATTTTGGGGCAAAACTCAGAAATTCTTTTTATTTTGGGGAAAAATTCCAAAAAATTCCCTTATTTTTGGGCAAAATTGCAGAAATTTCACTTATGTTGGGGCACAAAGGCAGAAATTCCTAATATTTTGTGGCAAAAATGCAGAAATTCCCCTTATTTTGAGGTAAAAAGGCTGAAATTCCACTTATTTGGGGGCAAAAGTCAGAAATTTCCCTTATTTTGGGGCAAAATTTCAGAAATTTCACTCATTTCAGGGTAATAAGTCAGAAATTTTCCTTATTTTGGGGCAAAAAGGACAGAATTTTCCTTTTTTTGGGGGGGAAAAAGACAGAAATTCCACTTATTTAGAGGCAAAAAAGCAGAAATTCCCCTTATTTTGGAGCAAAAATGAAGAAATTTCCATTTATTATGGCAAAAAGGTATGCATTCTTCTTATTTTCAGGCAAAACGGCAGAAATTCTCCGTATTTTGCAGCAAAATTGAAGAGATTTCTTTAATTGTGGGGCAAAAATGCAGAAATTCTATATATGTTGGAGCAAAAAGACAGAAATTCTTTTTATTTTCGGGCAAAACTCAGAAATTCCACTTATTTTGGGGCAAAATTTCAGAAATTTCCCTTATTTTGGGGCAAAATTGCAGAAATTTCATTATTTTGGGGCAAAATTGCAGAAATTTCACTTATTTCAAGGAAAAAATGCAGAATTTTTTTTTAATTTGGTACAAAAAGGCAGAAATTCCTAATATTTTGTGGCAAAAATGCAGAAATTCCCCTTATTTTGAGGTAAAAAGGCTGAAATTCCCCTTATTTGGGGGCAAAAAGGCAAAAATTTCCTTTATTTCGGGGAAAAATTGCATAAATTTCACATATTTCAGGGTAATAATTCAGAAATTTTCCTTATTTTTGGGCAAAAAAGACAGGAATTCCCTTTGTTTTGGGGCAAAAAGACAGAAATTCCACTTATTTAGAGGCAAAAAAGCAGAAATTCCCCTTATTTTGGAGCAAAAATGAAAAAATTTCCCTTTTTTATGGCAAAAAGGTATGCATTCTTTTTATTTTCGGGCAAAAAGGAAGAAATTTCCCATATTTTGGAGCAAAATTGCAGAAATTCCCCTAATTGTGGGGTAAAAAGGCAGAAATTCTCTATATGTTGGGGCAAAAAGTCAGAAATTCTCATTGTTTTGGGGCAAAACTCAGAAATTCCAATTATTTTGGGGCAAAATTCCAGAAATTTCCCTTATTTTGGGGCAAAATTGCAGAAATTTCACTTATTTTGGGGCAAAATAGCAGAAATTTCACTTATTTCAAGAAAAAATCAGAAATTTTCTTATTTTGGGGAAAAAAGGCAGAAATTCCTAATATTTTGTCGCAATAATGCAGAAATTCCCCTTATTTTGAGATAAAAAGGCTGAAATTCCCTTTATTTGGGGGCAAAAAGGAAGAAATTTCACTTATTTTGGGGCAAAATTGCAGAAATTTCACTTATTTCAGGGTAATAAGTCTTAAATTTTCCTTATTTTGGGGCAAAAAAGACAGGATTTCCCTTGGTTTTGGGGGAAAAAGACAGAAATTCCACTTATTTAGAGGCAAGAAAGCAGAAATTCCCCGTATTTTGGAGCAAAAATGAATAAATTTCTCTTTTTTATTGCAAAAAGGTATGCATTCTTCTTATTTTCGGGAAAAAAGGCAGAAAATCCCCGTATTTTGGAGCAAAATTGCAGAAATTCCCCTAATTGTGGGGCAAAAAGGCAGAAATTGCCTATATGTTGGGGCAAAAAGACAGAAATTCTCCTTATTTTGGGGCAAAACTCAAAAATTCCACTTATTTTGGGGAAAAATTCCAGAAATTTCCCTTATTTTGGGGCAAAAATGCAGAAATTTCACTTATTTTGGGGCAAAATTTCAAAAATTTCACTTATTTCAGGAAAAAAAGGCAGAAATTTTTCTTATTTTGGGAAAAAGGCAGAAATTTTTAATATTTTGTGGCAAAAAAGAGAAATTCCCCTTATTTTGAGGTAAAAAGCTGAAATTCCCTTTATTTGGGGACAAAAAAGCAAAAATTTCCCTTATTTTAGGACTAAAATTGCAGAAATTTCACTTATTTGGGGGCAAAATTGGAGAAATTTCAATTATTTCAGGGAAAAAAGGCAGAATTTTTCCTTATTTTGGGGCAAAAAGCAAAAATTCCTAATATTTTGTGGCAAAAATGCAGAAATTCCCCTTATTTTGAGGTAAAAAGGCTGAAATTCCATTTATTTGGGTGCAAAAAGGCTGAAATGTCCCATATTTTGGGGCAAAATTGCAGAAATTTCACTTACTTCAGAATAATAAGTCAGAATTTTTTCTTATTTTGGGGCAAAAAAGACAAAAATTCTCTTTGTTTTGGGGGAAAAAGACAAAAATTCCACTTATTTAGAGGCAAAAAAGCAGAAATTCTTCTTATTTCGGAGCAAAAATGAAGAAATTTCCCTTTTCTATGGCAAAAGGTATGCATTCTTCTTATTTTCCGGCAAAAAGGCAGAAATTCCCCGTATTTTGGAGCAAAATTGCAGAAATTTCCCTAATTGTGGGGCAAAAAGGCAGAAATTGCCTATATGTTGGGGCAAAAAGACAGAAATTCTCCTTATTTTGGGGCAAAATTTTAGAAATTTCTCTTATTTTGGGGCAAAATTGCAGAAATTTCACTTATTTTGGGCAAAATTCCAAAAATTTCACTTATTTCAGAGAAAAAAGGCAGAAATTTTTCTTATTTTGGGGCAAAAAGGCAGAAATTTTTAATATTTTGTGGCAAAAATGCAGAAATTCCTCTTATTTTGAGGTAAAAAGGCTGAAATTCCCCTTATTTGCGGGCAAAAAGGCAGAAATTTCCTATATTTTGGGGCAAAATTGCAAAAATTTCAATTACTTCAGGGTAATAAGTCAGAATTTTTTCTTATTTTGGGGCAAAAAAGACAGAAATTCACTTTGTTTTGAAGGAAAAAGACAGAAATTCCACTTATTTAGAGGCAAAAAAGCAGAAATTCCCCTTATTTTGGAGCAAAAATGAAGAAAGTTCCATTTTCTATGGCAAAAAGTTATGAATTCTTCTTATTTTCGGGCAAAAAGGCAGAAATTCCCCGTATTTTGGAGCAAAATTGCAGAAATTCCCCTAATTGTGGGGCAAAAAGGCAGAAATTGCCTATATGTTGGGGCAAAAAGACAGAAATTCTCCTTATTTTGGGGCAAAACTCAGAAATTCCACTTATTTTGAGGCAAAATTCAAGAAATTTCCCTTATTTTGGGGCAAAATTGCATAAATTTTTCTTATTTTGGGGCAAAATTGCAGAAATTTCACTTATTTTGGGGCAAAATTGCAGAAATTTCACTTATTTTGGGGAAAAATTGCAAATTTTACTTATTTCAGGAAAAAAAGGCAGAAATTTTTCTAATTTTTGGGGCAAAAAGGCAGAAATTCTTAATATTGTGTGGGAAAAATGTAGAAATTCCCCTTATTTTGAGGTAAAAAGGCTGAAATTCCCCTTACTTGGGGGAAAAAAGGCAGAAATTTCGCTTATTTAGGGGCAAAATTGCAGAATTTTCACTTACTTCAGGGTAATAAGTCAGAGATCTTTTTATTTTGGGGCCAAAAAGACAGAAATTCCCTTTGTTTTGGGGGAAAAAGACAGAAATTCCACTTATTTAGAGGTAAAAAGCAGAAATTCCCCTTTTTTGGAACAAAAATAAAGAAATTTCCATTTTTTATGGCAAAAAGTATGCATACTTCTTATTTTCGGGCAAAAAGGCAGAAACTCCTCGTATTTAGGAGCAAAATTGCAGAAATTCCCCTAAATATGGGGCAAAAAGGCAAAAATTCCCTATATGTTAGGGCAAAAAGACAGAAATTCTCTTTATTTTGGGGCAAAATTGCAGAAATTTCACTTATTTTGGGGCAAAAGTGACGAAATTTCACTTATTTCAGGATAAAAATGCAGAAATTTTCCTTATTTTGGGGCAAAAAGCAGAAATTCCTAATATTTTGTGGCAAAAATGCAGAAATTCTCCTTATTTTGAGGTAAAAAGCCTGATATTCCCCTTATTTGGGGGCAAAAAGGCGGAAATTTCCCATACTTTGGGGCAAAATTGCAGACATTTCACTTACTTCAGGGTAATAAGTCAGAATTTTTCCTTATTTTGGGGCAAAAATACAGGAATTCCCTTTGTTTTGGAGGAAAAAGACAGAAATTCCACTTATTTAGAGGCAAAAAAGCAGAAATTCCCCTTATTTCGGAGCAAAAATGAAGAAATTTCCCTTTTCTATGGCAAAAGGTATGCATTCTTCTTATTTTCCGGCAAAATGGCAGAAATTCACCATATTTTGGAGCAAAATTGCAGAAATTTCCCTATTTGTGGGGCAAAAAGGCAGAAATTCCATATATGTTAGGGCAAAAAGACAGAAATTCTCCTTATTTTGGGGCAAAACTCAGAAATTCCACTTATTTTGGGGCAAAATTTTAGAAATTTCTCTTATTTTAGGGCAAAATTGCAGAAATTTCACTTATTTTGGGCAATTCCAAAAATTTCACTTATTTCAGAGAAAAAAGGCATAAATTTTTTTTATTTTGGGGCAAAAAGGCAGAAGTTTTTAATGTTTTGTTGCAAAAATGCAGAAATTCCCCTTATTTTGAGGTAAAAAGGCTGAAATTCCCCTTATTTGGGGGCAAAAAGAGAGATATTTCCCATATTTTGGGGCAAAATTGCAGAAATTTCAATAACTTCAGGGTAATAAGTCAGAATTTTTTCTTATTTTGGGGCAAAAAAACAGAAATTCACTTTGTTTTGAATGAAAAAGACAGAAATTCCACTTATTTAGAGTCAAAAAAGCAGAAATTCCCCTTATTTTGGAGCAAAAATGAAGAAAGTTCCATTTTCTATGGCAAAAAGTTATGAATTCTTCTTATTTTCGGGCAAAAAGGCAGAAATTCCCCGTATTTTGGAGCAAAATTGCAGAAATTCCCCTAATTGTGGGGCAAAAGGCAGAAATTGCCTATATGTTGGGGCAAAAAGACAGAAATTCTCCTTATTTTGGGGCAAAACTCAGAAATTCCACTTATTTTGAGGCAAAATTCAAGAAATTTCCCTTATTTTGGGGCAAAATTGCATAAATTTTTCTTATTTTGGGGCAAAATTGCAGAAATTTCACTTATTTTGGGGCAAAATTGCAGAAATTTCACTTATTTTGGGGAAAAATTGCAAATTTTACTTATTTCAGGAAAAAAAGGCAGAAATTTTTCTAATTTTTGGGGCAAAAAGGCAGAAATTCTTAATATTGTGTGGGAAAAAGGTAGAAATTCCCCTTATTTTGAGGTAAAAAGGCTGAAATTCCCCTTATTTGGGGGCAAAAAGGCAGAAATTTCGCTTATTTAGGGGCAAAATTGCAAAAATTTCACTTACTTCAGGGTAATAAGTCAGAATTTTTCCTTATTTTGGGGCAAAAAAGACAGGAATTCCCTTCGTTTTGGAGGAAAAAGACAGAAATTCCACTTATTTAGAGGCAAAAAAGCAGAAATTCCCCTTATTTCGGAGCAAAAATGAAGAAATTTCCCTTTTCTATGGCAAAAGGTATGCATTCTTCTTATTTTCCGGCAAAAAGGCAGAAATTCCCCATATTTTGGAGCAAAATTGCAGAAATTTTCCTAATTGTGGGGCAAAAAGGAAGAAATTGCCTATATGTTGGGGCAAAAAGACAGAAATTCTCCTTATTTTGGGGCAAAACTCAGAAAATCCACTTATTTTGGGGCAAAATTTTAGAAATTTCTCTTATTTTGGGGCAAAATTGCAGAAATTTCACTTATTTTGCGCAAAATTCCAAAAATTTCACTTATTTCAGGGAAAAAAGGCAGAAATTTTTTTAATTTGGGGCAAAAAGAGAAAAATTTTTAATATTTTGTGGCAATAATGCAAAAATTCCCCTTATTTTGAGGTAAAAAGGCTGAAATTCCCCTTATTTGGGGGCAAAAAGGCAGAAATTTCCTATATTTTGGGGCAAGATTGCAGAAATTTCAATTACTTCAGGGTAATAAGTCAGAATTTTTTCTTATTTTGGGGCAAAAAAACAGAAATTCACTTTGTTTTGTAGGAAAAACACAGAAATTCCACTTATTTAGAGGCAAAAAAGCAGAAATTGCCCTTATTTTGGAGCAAAAATGAAGAAATTTCCCTTTTCTATGGCAAAAATTTATGCATTCTTCTTATTTTCGGGCAAAAAGACAGAAATTCCCCGTATTTTGGAGCAAAATTGCCGAAATTCCCCTAATTGTGGGGCAAAAAGGCAGAAATTGCCTATATGTTGGGGCAAAAAGACAGAAATTCTTCTTATTTTGGGGCAAAACTCAGAAATTCCACTTATTTTGGGGCAAAATTCCAGAAATTTCCCTTATTTTGGGGCAAAATTGCATTAATTTTTCTTATTTTGGGGCAAAATTGCAGAAATTTCACTTATTTTTGGGCAAAATTGCAGAAATTTCACTTATTTTGGGGCAAAATTGCAAATTTCACTTATTTCAGAAAAAAAAGGCAGAAATTTTTCTAATTTTTGGGGCAATAAAGCAGAAATTATTAATATTTTGTGGCAAAAATGTAGAAATTCCCCTTATTTTGAGGTAAACAGGCTGAAATTCCCCTTATTTGGGGGCAAAAAGGCAGAAATTTCGCTTATTTAGGGGCAAAATTGCAGAATTTTCACTAACTTCAGGGTAATAAGTCAGAGATTTTGTTATTTGGGGCCAAAAAGACAGAAATTCCCTTTGTTTTGGGGAAAAAGACAGAAATTCCACTTATTTAGAGGTAAAAAAGCAGAAATTCCTTTTTTTTTGGAGCAAAAATGAAGAAATTTCCCTTTTTAATGGCAAAAAGTTATGCATACTTTTTATTTTCAGGCAAAAAGGCAGAAACTCCTCGTATTTTGGAGCAAAATTGCAGAAATTCCCCTAATTATGGGGCAAAAAATCAGAAATTCCCTATATGTTAGGGCAAAAAGACAGAAATGCTCTTTATTTTAGGGCAAAACTCAGAAATTCCACTTATTTTGGGGCAAAATTCCAGAAATTTCCTTTATTTTGGGGCAAAATTGCAGAAATTTCACTTATTTTGGGGCAAGAGTGCAGAAATTTCACTTATTTCAGGATAAAAAGGCAGAAATCTTCCTTATTTTGGGGCAAAAAGCAGAAATTCCTAATAATTTGTGGCAAAAATGCAGAAATTCCCCTTATTTTGAGGTAAAAAGCCTGAAATTTCCCTTATTTGGGGGCAAAAAGGCAGAAATTTCACATATTTTGGGGCAAAATTGCAGACATTTCACTTACTTTAGGGTAATAAGTCAGAATTTTTTCTTATTTTGGGTCAAAAAAGACAGAAATTCCCTTTATTTTGGGGAAAAAAGACAGAAATTCCACTATTTAGAGGCAAAAAAGCAGAAATTCCCCTTATTTTTGAGCATAAATCAAGAAATTTCCATTTTTTTATGGCAAAAAGGTATGCATTCTTCTTATTTTCTGGCAAAAAAGAAGAAATTCCTTGTATTTTGGAGCGAAATTGCAGAAATTCCCCTAATTGTGGAGCAAAAAGGCAGAAATTGCCTATATGTTGGGGCAAAAAGACAGAAATTCTCCTTATTTTGGGGCAAAACTCAGAAATTCCACTTATTTTGGGGCAAAATTCCAGAAATTTCCCTTATTTTGGGGCAAAATTGGAGAAATTTAACTTATTTTGGGGCAAAATTGCAGAAATTTCACTTATTTCAGGGAAGAAAGGCAGAAATTTTCCTAATTTTGGGGCAAAAAGGCAGAAATTCCTAATATTTTGTGGCAAAAATGCAGAAATTCCCCTTATTTTGAGGTAAAAAGGCTGAAATTCCCCTTATTTGGGGGAAAAAGGCAGAAATTTCCCTTATTTTGGGGCAAAATTGCATAATTTTTTTTTATTTTGGGGCAAAATTGCAGAAATTTCACTTATTTTGTGGCAAAATTGCAGAAATTTCAATTATTTCAAGGAAAAAAGGCAGAAATTTTCCTTATTTTAGGGCAAAAATGCAGAAAATCCTAATATTTTGTGGAAAAAATGCAGAAATTCCCATTATTTTGATGGAAAAAAACCTAAATTCCCCTTATTTGGGGGCAAAAAGGCAGAAATTTTTCATATTTTGGGGCAAAATTGCAGAAATTTCACTTACTTCAGGGTAATAAGTCAGAATTTTTCCTTATTTTGGGGCAAAAAATACAGAAATTCCCTTTGTTTTTGGGGAAAAAGACAGAAATTCCACTTCTTTAGAGGCAAAAAAGCAGAAATTCCCCTTATTATGGAGCAAAAATGAAGAAATTTCCCTTTTTTATGGCAAAAAGATATGCATTCTTCTTATTTTCGGGCAAAAAGGCAGAAATTCCCCGTATTTTGGAGCTAAATTGCAGAAATTCCCCTAATGGTGGGGCAAAAAGGCAGAAATTCCCTATATGTTGGGGCAAAAAGACAGAAATTCTCTTTATTTTGGGGCAAAACTCAGAAATTCCACTTATTTTGGGGCAAAATTCCAGAAATTTCCCTTCTTTTGGGGCAAAATTGGAGAAATTTCACTTATTTTGGGGCAAAATTGCAGAAATTTTACTTATTTCAAGGAAAAAAGGCAGAAATTTTTCTTATTTTGGGGCAAAAAAGAAAGGAATTCCTTTTGTTTTGAGGGAAAAAGACAGAAATTCCACTTATTTAGAGGCAAAAAAGCAGAATTTCCCCTTATTTTGGAGCAAAAATGAAGAAATTTCCCTTTTTTATGGCAAAAAGTTATGCATTTTTCTTATTCTCGGGCAAAAAGGCAGAAATTCCTCGTATTTTGGAGCAAAATTGCAGAAATTCCCCTAATTGTGGGGCAAAAAGGCAAAAATTCCCTATATGTTGGGGCAAAAAAACAGAAATTCTTCTTATTTTGGGGCAAAACTCAGAAATTCTACTTATTTTGGGGCAAAATTTCAGAAATTTCCCTTATTTTGGGGCAAAATTGCAGAAATTACCCTTATTTTGGGGCAAAATTCCAGCAATTTCCCTTCTTTTGGGGCAAAATTGCAGAAATTTCACTTATTTTGGGGCAAAATTGCAGAAATTTGACTTATTTCAGGGAAAAAAAGCAGAAATTTTCTTATTTTGTAGCAAAAATGCAGTAATTCCTAATATTTTGTGGCAAAAATGCAAAAATTCCCCTTATTTTGAGGTAAAAAGGCTGAAATTCTTCTTATTTGGGGGCAAAAAGGCAGAAATTTCCCTTCTTTTGGGGCAAAATTGCAGAAATTCCCCTAATTGTGGGGCAAAAAGGCAGAAATTCTCTATATGTAGGGGGCAAAAATACAGAAATTCTTATTTTGGGGCAAAACTCAGAAATTCCACTTATTTTGGGGCAAAACTCTCGAAATTTCCTTTATTTTGGGGCAAAATTGCAGAAATTTCCCTTATTTTGGGGCAAAATTGGAGAAATTTCACTTATTTTGGGGCAAAATTGCAGAAATTTTACTTATTTCAAGGAAAAAAGGCAGAAATTTTTCTTATTTTGGGTCAAAAAAGAAAGGAATTCCTTTTGTTTTGAGGGAAAATGACAGAAATTCCACTTATTTAGAGGCAAAAAAGCAGAATTTCCCCTTATTTTGGAGCAAAAATGAAGAAATTTCCCTTTTTTATGGCAAAAAGTTATGCATTTTTCTTATTTTCGGGCAAAAAGGCAGAAATTCCCCGTATTTTGGAGCAAAATTGCAGAAATTCCCCTAATTGTGGGGCAAAAAGGACAAAATTCCCTATATGTTGGGGCAAAAAAACAGAAATTCTTCTTATTTTGGGGCAAAACTCAGAAATTCTACTTATTTTGGGGCAAAATTTCAGAATTTTCCCTTATTTTGGGGCAAAATTGCAGAAATTACCCTAATTTTGGGGCAAAATTCCAGCAATTTCCCTTCTTTTGGGGCAAAATTGCAGAAATTTCACTTATTTTGGGGCAAAATTGCAGAAATTTGACTTAATCAGAGAAAAAATGCAGAAATTTTGTTATTTTGGGGCAAAAGGCAGTAATTCCTAATCTTTTGTGGCAAAAATGCAGAAATTTTCATTATTTTGAGGTAAAAAGGCTGAAATTCCCCTTATTTGGGGGCAAAAAGGCAGAAATTTCGCTTATTTAGGGGCAAAATTGCAGAAATTTCACTTACTTCAGGGTAATAAGTCAGAATTTTTCCTTATTTTGGGGCAAAAAAGACAGGAATTCCCTTTATTTTGGAGGAAAAAGACAGAAATTCCACTTATTTAGAGGCAAAAAAGCAGAAATTCCCTTTATTTCGGAGCAAAAATGAAGAAATTTCCCTTTTCTATGGCAAACGGTATGCATTCTTCTTATTTTCCGGCAAAAAGGCAGAAATTCCCCGTATTTTGGAGCAAAATTGCAGAAATTTCCCTAATTGTGGGGCAAAAAGGCAGAAATTGCCTATATGTTGGGGCAAAAAGACAGAAATTCTCCTTATTTTGGGGCAAAACTCAGAAATTCCACTTATTTTGGGGCAAAATTTTAGAAATTTCTCTTATTTTGGGGCAAAATTGCAGGAATTTCACTTATTTTGGGCAAAATTCCAAAAATTTCACTTATTTCAGGGAAAAAAGGCAGATTTTTTTTTTATTTTGGGGCAAAAATTCAGAAATTTTTAATATTTTGTGTCAAAAATGCAGAAATTCCCCTTATTTTGAGGTAAAAAGGCTGAAATTCCCCTTATTTGGGGGCAAAAAGGCAGAAATTTCCTATATTTTGGGGCAAAATTGCAGAAATTTCAATTACTTCAGGGTAATAAGTCAGAATTTTTTCTTATTTTGGGGCAAAAAAAAAGAAATTCACTTTGTTTTGAAGGAAAAACTCAGAAATTCCACTTATTTAGTGGCAAAAAAGCAGAAATTCCCCTTATTTTGGAGCAAAAATGAAGAAATTTCGCTTTTCTATGGCAAAAAGTTATGCATTCTTCTTATTTTCGGGCAAAAAGGCAGAAATTCTCCGTATTTTGGAGCAAAATTTCAGAAATTCCCCTAATTGTGGGGCAAAAAGGCAGAAATTGCCTATATGTTTGGGCAAAAAGTCAGAAATTCTCCTTACTTGTGGGCAAAACTTAGAAATTCCACTTATTTTGGGGCAAAATTCCAGAAATTTCCCTTATTTTGGGGCAAAATTGCATAAATTTTTCTTATTTTGGGGCAAAATTGCAGAAATTTCACTTATTTTGGGGAAAAATGTCAGAAATTTCACTTATTTTGGGGCAAAATTGCAAATTTCACTTATTTCAGGGAAAAAAGGCAGAAATTTTTCTAATTTTTTGGGCAAAATGGGAGAAATTCTTAATATTTTGTGGCAAAAGTGTAGAAATTCCCCTTATTTTGAGGTAAAAATGCTGAAATTCCCCTTATTTGGGGGCAAAAAGGCAGAAATTTCGCTTATTTTGGGGCAAAATTGCAGAATTTTCACTCACTTCAGGGTAATAAGTCAGAGATTTTTTTATTTTGGGGCCAAAAAGACAGAAATTCCCTTTGTTTTGGGGGAAAAAGACAGAAATTCCACTAATTTAGAGGCAAAAAAGCAGAAATTCCCCTTTTTTGAAGCAAAAATGAAGAAATTTTTCTTTTTTATGGCAAAAAGGTATGAATACTTCTTATTTTCGGGCAAAAAGGCAGAAACTCCTCGTATTTTGGAGCAAAATTGCAGAAATTCCCCTAAATATGGGGCAAAAAGGCAGAAATTCCCTATATGTTAGGGCAAAAAGACAGAAATTCTCCTTATTTTGGGGCAAAACTCAGAAATTCCACTTATTTTGGGGCAAAATTTTAGAAATTTCTCTTATTTTGGGGCAAAATTGCAGGAATTTCACTTATTTTGGGCAAAATTCCAAAAATTTCACTTATTTCAGGGAAAAAAGGCAGAATTTTTTTTTATTTTGGGGCAAAAATTCAGAAATTTTTAATATTTTGTGTCAAAAATGCAGAAATTCCCCTTATTTTGAGGTAAAAAGGCTGAAATTCCCCTTATTTGGGGGCAAAAAGGCAGAAATTTCCTATATTTTGGGGCAAAATTGCAGAAATTTCAATTACTTCAGGGTAATAAGTCAGAATTTTTTCTTATTTTGGGGCGAAAAAAAAGAAATTCACTTTGTTTTGAAGGAAAAACACAGAAATTCCACTTATTTAGAGGCAAAAAAGCAGAAATTCCCCTTATTTTGGAGCAAAAATGAAGAAATTTCGCTTTTCTATGGCAAAAAGTTATGCATTCTTCTTATTTTCGGGCAAAAAGGCAGAAATTCTCCGTATTTTGGAGCAAAATTGCAGAAATTCCCCTAATTGTGGGGCAAAAAGGCAGAAATTGCCTATATGTTTGGGCAAAAAGTCAGAAATTCTCCTTACTTGTGGGCAAAACTTAGAAATTCCACTTATTTTGGGGCAAAATTCCAGAAATTTCCCTTATTTTGGGGCAAAATTGCATAAATTTTTCTTATTTTGGGGCAAAATTGCAGAAATTTCACTTATTTTGGGGAAAAATTGCAGAAATTTCACTTATTTTGGGGCAAAATTGCAAATTTCACTTATTTCAGGGAAAAAAGGCAGAAATTTTTCTAATTTTTTGGGCAAAATGGGAGAAATTCTTAATATTTTGTGGCAAAAGTGTAGAAATTCCCCTTATTTTGAGGTAAAAATGCTGAAATTCCCCTTATTTGGGGGCAAAAAGGCAGAAATTTCGCTTATTTTGGGGCAAAATTGCAGAATTTTCACTCACTTCAGGGTAATAAGTCAGAGATTTTTTTATTTTGGGGCCAAAAAGACAGAAATTCCCTTTGTTTTGGGGGAAAAAGACAGAAATTCCACTAATTTAGAGGCAAAAAAGCAGAAATTCCCCTTTTTTGAAGCAAAAATGAAGAAATTTTTCTTTTTTATGGCAAAAAGGTATGAATACTTCTTATTTTCGGGCAAAAAGGCAGAAACTCCTCGTATTTTGGAGCAAAATTGCAGAAATTCCCCTAAATATGGGGCAAAAAGGCAGAAATTCCCTATATGTTAGGGCAAAAAGACAGAAATTCTCCTTATTTTGGGGCAAAACTCAGAAATTCCACTTATTTTGGGGCAAAATTTTAGAAATTTCTCTTATTTTGGGGCAAAATTGCAGGAATTTCACTTATTTTGGGCAAAATTCCAAAAATTTCACTTATTTCAGGGAAAAAAGGCAGATTTTTTTTTTATTTTGGGGCAAAAATTCAGAAATTTTTAATATTTTGTGTCAAAAATGCAGAAATTCCCCTTATTTTGAGGTAAAAAGGCTGAAATTCCCCTTATTTGGGGGCAAAAAGGCAGAAATTTCCTATATTTTGGGGCAAAATTGCAGAAATTTCAATTACTTCAGGGTAATAAGTCAGAATTTTTTCTTATTTTGGGGCGAAAAAAAAGAAATTCACTTTGTTTTGAAGGAAAAACACAGAAATTCCACTTATTTAGAGGCAAAAAAGCAGAAATTCCCCTTATTTTGGAGCAAAAATGAAGAAATTTCGCTTTTCTATGGCAAAAAGTTATGCATTCTTCTTATTTTCGGGCAAAAAGGCAGAAATTCTCCGTATTTTGGAGCAAAATTGCAGAAATTCCCCTAATTGTGGGGCAAAAAGGCAGAAATTGCCTATATGTTTGGGCAAAAAGTCAGAAATTCTCCTTACTTGTGGGCAAAACTTAGAAATTCCACTTATTTTGGGGCAAAATTCCAGAAATTTCCCTTATTTTGGGGCAAAATTGCATAAATTTTTCTTATTTTGGGGCAAAATTGCAGAAATTTCACTTATTTTGGGGAAAAATTGCAGAAATTTCACTTATTTTGGGGCAAAATTGCAAATTTCACTTATTTCAGGGAAAAAAGGCAGAAATTTTTCTAATTTTTTGGGCAAAATGGGAGAAATTCTTAATATTTTGTGGCAAAAGTGTAGAAATTCCCCTTATTTTGAGGTAAAAATGCTGAAATTCCCCTTATTTGGGGGCAAAAAGGCAGAAATTTCGCTTATTTTGGGGCAAAATTGCAGAATTTTCACTCACTTCAGGGTAATAAGTCAGAGATTTTTTTATTTTGGGGCCAAAAAGACAGAAATTCCCTTTGTTTTGGGGGAAAAAGACAGAAATTCCACTAATTTAGAGGCAAAAAAGCAGAAATTCCCCTTTTTTGAAGCAAAAATGAAGAAATTTTTCTTTTTTATGGCAAAAAGGTATGAATACTTCTTATTTTCGGGCAAAAAGGCAGAAACTCCTCGTATTTTGGAGCAAAATTGCAGAAATTCCCCTAAATATGGGGCAAAAAGGCAGAAATTCCCTATATGTTAGGGCAAAAAGACAGAAATTCTCCTTATTTTGGGGCAAAACTCAGAAATTCCACTTATTTTGGGGCAAAATTTTAGAAATTTCTCTTATTTTGGGGCAAAATTGCAGGAATTTCACTTATTTTGGGCAAAATTCCAAAAATTTCACTTATTTCAGGGAAAAAAGGCAGATTTTTTTTTTATTTTGGGGCAAAAATTCAGAAATTTTTAATATTTTGTGTCAAAAATGCAGAAATTCCCCTTATTTTGAGGTAAAAAGGCTGAAATTCCCCTTATTTGGGGGCAAAAAGGCAGAAATTTCCTATATTTTGGGGCAAAATTGCAGAAATTTCAATTACTTCAGGGTAATAAGTCAGAATTTTTTCTTATTTTGGGGCGAAAAAAAAGAAATTCACTTTGTTTTGAAGGAAAAACACAGAAATTCCACTTATTTAGAGGCAAAAAAGCAGAAATTCCCCTTATTTTGGAGCAAAAATGAAGAAATTTCGCTTTTCTATGGCAAAAAGTTATGCATTCTTCTTATTTTCGGGCAAAAAGGCAGAAATTCTCCGTATTTTGGAGCAAAATTGCAGAAATTCCCCTAATTGTGGGGCAAAAAGGCAGAAATTGCCTATATGTTTGGGCAAAAAGTCAGAAATTCTCCTTACTTGTGGGCAAAACTTAGAAATTCCACTTATTTTGGGGCAAAATTCCAGAAATTTCCCTTATTTTGGGGCAAAATTGCATAAATTTTTCTTATTTTGGGGCAAAATTGCAGAAATTTCACTTATTTTGGGGAAAAATTGCAGAAATTTCACTTATTTTGGGGCAAAATTGCAAATTTCACTTATTTCAGGGAAAAAAGGCAGAAATTTTTCTAATTTTTTGGGCAAAATGGGAGAAATTCTTAATATTTTGTGGCAAAAGTGTAGAAATTCCCCTTATTTTGAGGTAAAAATGCTGAAATTCCCCTTATTTGGGGGCAAAAAGGCAGAAATTTCGCTTATTTTGAGGCAAAATTGCAGAATTTTCACTCACTTCAGGGTAATAAGTCAGAGATTTTTTTATTTTGGGGCCAAAAAGACAGAAATTCCCTTTGTTTTGGGGGAAAAAGACAGAAATTCCACTAATTTAGAGGCAAAAAAGCAGAAATTCCCCTTTTTTGAAGCAAAAATGAAGAAATTTTTCTTTTTTATGGCAAAAAGGTATGAATACTTCTTATTTTCGGGCAAAAAGGCAGAAACTCCTCGTATTTTGGAGCAAAATTGCAGAAATTCCCCTAAATATGGGGCAAAAAGGCAGAAATTCCCTATATGTTAGGGCAAAAAGACAGAAATTCTCCTTATTTTGGGGCAAAACTCAGAAATTCCACTTATTTTGGGGCAAAATTTTAGAAATTTCTCTTATTTTGGGGCAAAATTGCAGGAATTTCACTTATTTTGGGCAAAATTCCAAAAATTTCACTTATTTCAGGGAAAAAAGGCAGATTTTTTTTTTATTTTGGGGCAAAAATTCAGAAATTTTTAATATTTTGTGTCAAAAATGCAGAAATTCCCCTTATTTTGAGGTAAAAAGGCTGAAATTCCCCTTATTTGGGGGCAAAAAGGCAGAAATTTCCTATATTTTGGGGCAAAATTGCAGAAATTTCAATTACTTCAGGGTAATAAGTCAGAATTTTTTCTTATTTTGGGGCGAAAAAAAAGAAATTCACTTTGTTTTGAAGGAAAAACACAGAAATTCCACTTATTTAGAGGCAAAAAAGCAGAAATTCCCCTTATTTTGGAGCAAAAATGAAGAAATTTCGCTTTTCTATGGCAAAAAGTTATGCATTCTTCTTATTTTCAGGCAAAAAGGCAGAAATTCTCCGTATTTTGGAGCAAAATTGCAGAAATTCCCCTAATTGTGGGGCAAAAAGGCAGAAATTGCCTATATGTTTGGGCAAAAAGTCAGAAATTCTCCTTACTTGTGGGCAAAACTTAGAAATTCCACTTATTTTGGGGCAAAATTCCAGAAATTTCCCTTATTTTGGGGCAAAATTGCATAAATTTTTCTTATTTTGGGGCAAAATTGCAGAAATTTCACTTATTTTGGGGAAAAATGTCAGAAATTTCACTTATTTTGGGGCAAAATTGCAAATTTCACTTATTTCAGGGAAAAAAGGCAGAAATTTTTCTAATTTTTTGGGCAAAATGGGAGAAATTCTTAATATTTTGTGGCAAAAGTGTAGAAATTCCCCTTATTTTGAGGTAAAAATGCTGAAATTCCCCTTATTTGGGGGCAAAAAGGCAGAAATTTCGCTTATTTTGGGGCAAAATTGCAGAATTTTCACTCACTTCAGGGTAATAAGTCAGAGATTTTTTTATTTTGGGGCCAAAAAGACAGAAATTCCCTTTGTTTTGGGGGAAAAAGACAGAAATTCCACTAATTTAGAGGCAAAAAAGCAGAAATTCCCCTTTTTTGAAGCAAAAATGAAGAAATTTTTCTTTTTTATGGCAAAAAGGTATGAATACTTCTTATTTTCGGGCAAAAAGGCAGAAACTCCTCGTATTTTGGAGCAAAATTGCAGAAATTCCCCTAAATATGGGGCAAAAAGGCAGAAATTCCCTATATGTTAGGGCAAAAAGACAGAAATTCTCCTTATTTTGGGGCAAAACTCAGAAATTCCACTTATTTTGGGGCAAAATTTTAGAAATTTCTCTTATTTTGGGGCAAAATTGCAGGAATTTCACTTATTTTGGGCAAAATTCCAAAAATTTCACTTATTTCAGGGAAAAAAGGCAGAATTTTTTTTTATTTTGGGGCAAAAATTCAGAAATTTTTAATATTTTGTGTCAAAAATGCAGAAATTCCCCTTATTTTGAGGTAAAAAGGCTGAAATTCCCCTTATTTGGGGGCAAAAAGGCAGAAATTTCCTATATTTTGGGGCAAAATTGCAGAAATTTCAATTACTTCAGGGTAATAAGTCAGAATTTTTTCTTATTTTGGGGCGAAAAAAAAGAAATTCACTTTGTTTTGAAGGAAAAACACAGAAATTCCACTTATTTAGAGGCAAAAAAGCAGAAATTCCCCTTATTTTGGAGCAAAAATGAAGAAATTTCGCTTTTCTATGGCAAAAAGTTATGCATTCTTCTTATTTTCGGGCAAAAAGGCAGAAATTCTCCGTATTTTGGAGCAAAATTGCAGAAATTCCCCTAATTGTGGGGCAAAAAGGCAGAAATTGCCTATATGTTTGGGCAAAAAGTCAGAAATTCTCCTTACTTGTGGGCAAAACTTAGAAATTCCACTTATTTTGGGGCAAAATTCCAGAAATTTCCCTTATTTTGGGGCAAAATTGCATAAATTTTTCTTATTTTGGGGCAAAATTGCAGAAATTTCACTTATTTTGGGGAAAAATTGCAGAAATTTCACTTATTTTGGGGCAAAATTGCAAATTTCACTTATTTCAGGGAAAAAAGGCAGAAATTTTTCTAATTTTTTGGGCAAAATGGGAGAAATTCTTAATATTTTGTGGCAAAAGTGTAGAAATTCCCCTTATTTTGAGGTAAAAATGCTGAAATTCCCCTTATTTGGGGGCAAAAAGGCAGAAATTTCGCTTATTTTGGGGCAAAATTGCAGAATTTTCACTCACTTCAGGGTAATAAGTCAGAGATTTTTTTATTTTGGGGCCAAAAAGACAGAAATTCCCTTTGTTTTGGGGGAAAAAGACAGAAATTCCACTAATTTAGAGGCAAAAAAGCAGAAATTCCCCTTTTTTGAAGCAAAAATGAAGAAATTTTTCTTTTTTATGGCAAAAAGGTATGAATACTTCTTATTTTCGGGCAAAAAGGCAGAAACTCCTCGTATTTTGGAGCAAAATTGCAGAAATTCCCCTAAATATGGGGCAAAAAGGCAGAAATTCCCTATATGTTAGGGCAAAAAGACAGAAATTCTCCTTATTTTGGGGCAAAACTCAGAAATTCCACTTATTTTGGGGCAAAATTTTAGAAATTTCTCTTATTTTGGGGCAAAATTGCAGGAATTTCACTTATTTTGGGCAAAATTCCAAAAATTTCACTTATTTCAGGGAAAAAAGGCAGAATTTTTTTTTATTTTGGGGCAAAAATTCAGAAATTTTTAATATTTTGTGTCAAAAATGCAGAAATTCCCCTTATTTTGAGGTAAAAAGGCTGAAATTCCCCTTATTTGGGGGCAAAAAGGCAGAAATTTCCTATATTTTGGGGCAAAATTGCAGAAATTTCAATTACTTCAGGGTAATAAGTCAGAATTTTTTCTTATTTTGGGGCGAAAAAAAAGAAATTCACTTTGTTTTGAAGGAAAAACACAGAAATTCCACTTATTTAGAGGCAAAAAAGCAGAAATTCCCCTTATTTTGGAGCAAAAATGAAGAAATTTCGCTTTTCTATGGCAAAAAGTTATGCATTCTTCTTATTTTCGGGCAAAAAGGCAGAAATTCTCCGTATTTTGGAGCAAAATTGCAGAAATTCCCCTAATTGTGGGGCAAAAAGGCAGAAATTGCCTATATGTTTGGGCAAAAAGTCAGAAATTCTCCTTACTTGTGGGCAAAACTTAGAAATTCCACTTATTTTGGGGCAAAATTCCAGAAATTTCCCTTATTTTGGGGCAAAATTGCATAAATTTTTCTTATTTTGGGGCAAAATTGCAGAAATTTCACTTATTTTGGGGAAAAATTGCAGAAATTTCACTTATTTTGGGGCAAAATTGCAAATTTCACTTATTTCAGGGAAAAAAGGCAGAAATTTTTCTAATTTTTTGGGCAAAATGGGAGAAATTCTTAATATTTTGTGGCAAAAGTGTAGAAATTCCCCTTATTTTGAGGTAAAAATGCTGAAATTCCCCTTATTTGGGGGCAAAAAGGCAGAAATTTCGCTTATTTTGGGGCAAAATTGCAGAATTTTCACTCACTTCAGGGTAATAAGTCAGAGATTTTTTTATTTTGGGGCCAAAAAGACAGAAATTCCCTTTGTTTTGGGGGAAAAAGACAGAAATTCCACTAATTTAGAGGC
The DNA here is from genome assembly GCF_963924665.1 of Micromys minutus. Classification (NCBI taxonomy): domain Eukaryota; kingdom Metazoa; phylum Chordata; class Mammalia; order Rodentia; family Muridae; genus Micromys; species Micromys minutus. The sequence continues at coordinate 5,096,907 of NW_027667467.1, read as the reverse complement.
AAAAAAGCAGAAATTCCCCTTTTTTGAAGCAAAAATGAAGAAATTTTTCTTTTTTATGGCAAAAAGGTATGAATACTTCTTATTTTCGGGCAAAAAGGCAGAAACTCCTCGTATTTTGGAGCAAAATTGCAGAAATTCCCCTAAATATGGGGCAAAAAGGCAGAAATTCCCTATATGTTAGGGCAAAAAGACAGAAATTCTCCTTATTTTGGGGCAAAACTCAGAAATTCCACTTATTTTGGGGCAAAATTTTAGAAATTTCTCTTATTTTGGGGCAAAATTGCAGGAATTTCACTTATTTTGGGCAAAATTCCAAAAATTTCACTTATTTCAGGGAAAAAAGGCAGAATTTTTTTTTATTTTGGGGCAAAAATTCAGAAATTTTTAATATTTTGTGTCAAAAATGCAGAAATTCCCCTTATTTTGAGGTAAAAAGGCTGAAATTCCCCTTATTTGGGGGCAAAAAGGCAGAAATTTCCTATATTTTGGGGCAAAATTGCAGAAATTTCAATTACTTCAGGGTAATAAGTCAGAATTTTTTCTTATTTTGGGGCGAAAAAAAAGAAATTCACTTTGTTTTGAAGGAAAAACACAGAAATTCCACTTATTTAGAGGCAAAAAAGCAGAAATTCCCCTTATTTTGGAGCAAAAATGAAGAAATTTCGCTTTTCTATGGCAAAAAGTTATGCATTCTTCTTATTTTCGGGCAAAAAGGCAGAAATTCTCCGTATTTTGGAGCAAAATTGCAGAAATTCCCCTAATTGTGGGGCAAAAAGGCAGAAATTGCCTATATGTTTGGGCAAAAAGTCAGAAATTCTCCTTACTTGTGGGCAAAACTTAGAAATTCCACTTATTTTGGGGCAAAATTCCAGAAATTTCCCTTATTTTGGGGCAAAATTGCATAAATTTTTCTTATTTTGGGGCAAAATTGCAGAAATTTCACTTATTTTGGGGAAAAATTGCAGAAATTTCACTTATTTTGGGGCAAAATTGCAAATTTCACTTATTTCAGGGAAAAAAGGCAGAAATTTTTCTAATTTTTTGGGCAAAATGGGAGAAATTCTTAATATTTTGTGGCAAAAGTGTAGAAATTCCCCTTATTTTGAGGTAAAAATGCTGAAATTCCCCTTATTTGGGGGCAAAAAGGCAGAAATTTCGCTTATTTTGGGGCAAAATTGCAGAATTTTCACTCACTTCAGGGTAATAAGTCAGAGATTTTTTTATTTTGGGGCCAAAAAGACAGAAATTCCCTTTGTTTTGGGGGAAAAAGACAGAAATTCCACTAATTTAGAGGCAAAAAAGCAGAAATTCCCCTTTTTTGAAGCAAAAATGAAGAAATTTTTCTTTTTTATGGCAAAAAGGTATGAATACTTCTTATTTTCGGGCAAAAAGGCAGAAACTCCTCGTATTTTGGAGCAAAATTGCAGAAATTCCCCTAAATATGGGGCAAAAAGGCAGAAATTCCCTATATGTTAGGGCAAAAAGACAGAAATTCTCTTTATTTTGGGGCAAAACTCAGAAATTCTACTTATTTTGGGGCAAAAATTCAGAAATTTCCTTTATTTTGGGGCAAAATTGCAGAAATTATACTTATTATGGGGCAAAAGTGCAGAAATTTCACTTATTTCAGGATAAAAAGGCAGAAATTTTCCTTATTTAGGGGCAAAAAGCAGAAATTCCTAATATTTTGTGGCAAAAATGCAGAAATTCCCCTTATTTTGAGGTAAAAAGCCTGAAATTCCCCTTATTTGGGGGCAAAAAGGCAGAAATTTCCCATATTTTGGGGCAAAATTGCAGACATTTCACTTACTTCAGGGTAATAAGTCAGAATTTTTTCTTATTTTGGGTCAAAAAATACAGAAATTCCGTTTGTTTTGGGGAAAAAAGACAGAAATTCCATTTATTTAGAGGCAAAAAAGCAGAAATTCCCCTTATTTTTGAGCATAAATCAAGAAATTTCCATTTTTTATGGCAAAACGGTATGCATTCTTCTTATTTTCGGGCAAAAAGGCAAAAATTCACGGTATTTTGGAGCAAAATTGCAGAAATTTGCCTAATTGTGGGGCAAAAAGGCAGAAATTGCCTATATGTTGAGGCAAAAAGACAGAAATTCTTCTTATTTTGGGGCAAAACTTAGAAATGCCACTTATTTTGGGGCAAAATTCCAGAAATTTCCCTTATTTTGGGGCAAAATTGGATAAATTTCACTTATTTTGGGGCAAAATTGCAGAAATTTCACTTATTTCAGGAAAAAAAGGCAGTTTTCTTATTTTGAAGCAAAAAGTCAGAAATTCCTAATATTTTGTTGCAAAAATGCAGAAATTCCCCTTATTTTGAGGGAAAAAGGCTGAAATTCCCCTTATTTGGGGGAAAAAGGCAGAAATTTCCCTTATTTTGGGGCAAAATTGCAGAAATTTCACTTACTTCAGGTTAATAAGTCAGAATTTTTTTTTATTTTGGGGCAAAAAAGACAGGAATTCCCTTTGTTTTGGAGGAAAAAGACAGAAATTCCACTTATTTAGAGGCAAAAAAGCAGAAATTCCCCTAATTTGTAGCAAAAATTAAAAAATTTCCCTATTTTATGGCAAAAAGGTATGCATTCTTCTTATTTTCAGGCAAAAAGGCAGAAATTTTCCGTATTTTTGAGCTAAATTGCAGAAATTTCCCTAATTGTGGGGCAAAAAGGCAGAAATTCCCTATATATTAGGGCAAAAAGACATAAAATCTCCTTATTTTGGGGCAAAACTATGAAATTCCACTTAGTTTGGGGCAAAATTCCAGAAATTTCCCTTATTTTGGGGCAAAATTGCAGAAATTTTCCTTATTTTGGGTCAAAATTGCAGAAATTTCACTTATTTTGTGGCAAAATTGCTGAAATTTAACTTATTTCAAAAAAAAAGGCAGAAATTTTCCTTATTTTAGGGAAAAAATTCAAAAATTCCTAATATTTTGTGGCAAAAATGCAAAAATTCCCCTTATTTTGAGGTAAAAAGCCTGAAATTCTTCTTATTTGGGGGCAAAAAGACAGAAATTTCCCTTATTTTGGGGCAAAATTGCAGAAATTGCCCTAATTGTGGGGCAAAAAGGCAGAAATTCTCTATATGTTGGGGGCAAAAATACAGAAATTCTTCTTATTTTGGGGCAAAACTCAGAAATTCCACTTATTTTGGGGCAAAACTCCCGAAATTTCCTTTATTTTGGGGCAAAATTGCAGAAATTTCCCTTATTTTGGGGCAAAATTGGAGAAATTTCACTTATTTTGCATCAAAATTGCAGAAATTTTACTTATTTCAGGGAAAAAAGGCAGAAATTTTCCTTATTTTGGGGCAAAAAAAAAAAGGAATTCCTTTTGTTTTGGGGGAAAAAGACAGAAATTCCACTTATTTAGAGGCAAAAAAGCAGAAATTCCCCTTATTTTGGAGCAAAAATGAAGAAATTTCCCTTTTTTATGGCCAAAAGTTATGCATTCTTCTTATTTTCGGGCAAAAAGGCAGAAATTCCCCGTATCTTGGAGCAAAATTGCAGAAAATCCCCTAATTGTGGGGCAAAAAGGCAGAAATTGCCTATATGTTGGGGCAAAAAGACAAAAATTCTCCTTATTTGTGGGCAAAACTCAGAAATTCCACTTATTTTGGGGCAAAATTCCAGAAATTTCCCTTATTTTGGGGCAAAATTGCATAAATTTTTCTTATTTTGGGGCAAAATTGCAGAAATTTCACTTATTCTGGGGCAAAATTGCAGAAATTTCACTTATTTTGGGGTAAAATTGCAAATTTTACTTATTTCAGGGAAAAAAGGCAGAAATTTTTCTAATTTTTGGGGCAAAAAGGCAGAAATTCTTAATATTTTGTGGCAAAAATGTAGAAATTCCCCTTATTTTGAGGTAAAAATGCTGAAATTCCCCTTATTTGGGAGCAAAAAGGCAGATATTTCCTATATTTTGGGGCAAAATTGCAGAAATTTTAATTACTTCAGGGTAATAAGTCAGAACTTTTCCTTATTTTGGGGCAAAAAAGACAGGAATTCCCTTTGTTTTGGAGGAAAATGACAGAAATTCCACTTATTTAGAGGCAAAAAAGCAGAAATTCCCCTTATTTTGTAGCAAAAATTAAGAAATTTCCCTATTTTATGGCAAAAAGGTATGCATTCTTCTTATTTTCAGGCAAAAAGGCAGAAATTCCCCGTATTTTTGAGCTAAATTGCAGAAATTTCCCTAATTGTGTGGCAAAAAGGCAGAAATTCCCTATATATTAGGGCAAAAATACAGAAAATCTCCTTATTTTGGGGCAAAACTCTGAAATTCCACTTAGTTTGGAGCAAAATTCCAGAAATTTCCCTTATTTTTGGGGCAAAATTGCAGAAATTTTCCTTATTTTGGGGCAAAATTGCAGAAATTTCACTTATTTTGTGGCAAAATTGCAGAAATTTAACTTATTTCAGGGAAAAAAGGCAGAAATTTTCCTTATTTTAGGGCAAAAATGCAAAAATTCCTAATATTTTGTGGCAAAAATGCAAAAATTCCCCTTATTTTGAGGTAAAAAGGCTGAAATTCTTCTTATTTGGGGGCAAAAAGACAGAAATTTCCCTTATTTTGGGGCAAAATTGAAGAAATTCCCTTAATTGTGGGGCAAAAAGGCAGAAATTCTCTATATGTTGGGGGCAAAAATACAGAAATTCTTCTTATTTTGGGGCAAAACTAAGAAATTCCACTTATTTTGGGGCAAAACTCCCGAAATTTCCTATATTTTGGGTCAAAATTGCAGAAATTTCCCTTATTTTGGGGCAAAATTGGAGAAATTTCACTTATTTTGGGGCAAAATTGCAGAAATTTTACTTATTTCAGGGAAAAAAGGCAGAAATTTTCTTTATTTTGGGGCAAGAAAAAAAAGGAATTCCTTTTGTTTTGGGGGAAAAAGACAGAAATTCCACTTATTTAGAGGCAAAAAAGCAGAAATTCCCCTTATTTTGGAGCAAAAATGAAGAAATTTCCCTTTTTTATGGCAAAAAGGTATGCATTCTTCTTATTTTCGGGCAAAAAGGCAGAAATTCCCCGTATTTTGGAGCAAAATTTCAGAAATTCCCCTAATTGTGGGGCAAAAAGGCAAAAATTCCCTATATGTTGGGGCAAAAAAACAGAAATTTTCTTTATTTTGGGGCAAAACTCAGAAATTCCACTTATTTTGGGGCAAAATTCCAGAAATTTCCCTTACTTTGGGGCAAAATTGCAACAATTTCACTTATTTTGGGCAAAATTGCAGAAATTTCACTTATTTCAGGGAATAAAAGCAGAAATTTTTTTATTTTGGGGCAAAAAGGCAGAAATTCCTAATATTTTGAGGCAAAAATTCAGAAATTCCCCTTATTTTGAGGTAAAAAGGATGAAATTTCCCTTATTTGGGGGAAAAAACAGAGATTTCCCTTATTTTGGGGCAAAATTGCAGAAATTTCACTTATTTTAGGGTAATAAGACAGAAAATTTCCTTATGTTGGGGCAAAAAATACAGAAATTCCCTTTGTTTTGGGGGAAAAAGACAGAAATTCCACTTATTTAGAGGCAAAAAAGCAGAAATTCCTTTTATTTTGGAGCAAAAATGAAGAAATTTCCCTTTTTTATGGCAAAAAGGTATGCATTCTTCTTATTTTCTGGCAAAAGGCAGAAATTCTCCGTATTTTGGAGCAAAGTTGCAGAAATTCCCCTAATTGTGGGGCAAAAAGGCAAAAATTCCCTATATGTTGGGGCAAAAAAACAGAAATTCTCCTTATTTTGGGGCAAAACTCAGAAATTCCACTTATTTTGGGGCAAAATTCCAGAAATTTCCCTTACTTTGGGGCAAAATTGCAAAAATTTCAATTATTTTGGGCAAAATTGCAGAAATTTCACTTATTCAGGGTTAAAAGCAGAAATTTTCTTATTTTGGGGCAAAAAGGCAGAAATTCCTAATATTTTGTGGCAAAAATGCAAAAATTCCCCTTATTTTGAGGTAAAAAGGCTGAAATTTCCCTTATTTGGGGGAAAAAAAACAGAGATTTCCCTTATTTTGGGGCAAAATTGTAGAATTTTCACTTATTTTAGGGTAATAAGTCAGAAAATTTCCTTATGTTGGGGCAAAAAATGCAGAAATTCCCTTTGTTTTGGGGGGAAAAGACAGAAATTCCACATATTAAGAGGCAAAAAAGCTGAAATTCCTTTTATTTTGGAGCAAAAATGAAGAAATTTCCCTTTTTTATGGCAAAAAGGTATGCATTCTTCTTATTATCTGGCAAAAAGGCAGAAATTTCCCGTATTTTGGAGCAAAATTGCAGAAATTCCCCTAATTGTGGGGCAAAAAGGCAGAAATTCCCTATATGTTAGGGCAAAAAGACAGAAATTCTCCTTATTTTGGGGCAAACTCAGAAATTCCACTTATTTTGGGGAAAAATTTCAGAAATTTCCCTTATTTTGGGGCAAAATTGCTGAAATTACCCTTATTTTGGGGCAAAATTCCAGCAATTTCCCTTCTTTTGGGGCAAAATTGCAGAAATTTTACTTATTTTGGGGCAAAATTGCAGAAATTTGACTTAATCAGAGAAAAAATGCAGAAATTTTCTTATTTTGGGGCAAAAAGGCAGTAATTCCTAATCTTTTGTGGCAAAAATGCAGAAATTCCCATTATTTTTAGGTAAAAAGGCTGAAATTCCCCTTATTTGGGGGCAAAAAAGCCGAAATTTTCATTATTTGGGGGCAAAATTGCAGAAATTCCCTTAATTGTGAGGCAAAAAGGCAGAAATTCTCTATATGTTGGGGCAAAAAGACAGAAATTCTCCTTATTTTGGGGCAAAACTAAGAAATTCCACTTATTTTGAGGCAAAATTCCAGAAATTTCCCTTATTTTGGGGCAAAATTGGAGAAATATCACTTATTTTAGGGCAAAATTGCAGAAATTTCACTTATTTCAGAAAAAAAAGGCAGAAGTTTTTTTTTATATTGGGGCAAAAAAGCCAGGAATTTTCTATGTTTTGGGGGAAAAATACAGAAATTCTACTTATTTAGAGGCAAAAAAGCAGAAATTCCCCTTATTTTGGAGCAAAAATGAAGAAAATTCCCTTTTTTATGGCAAAAAGTTATGCATTCTTCTTATTTTCGGGCAAAAAGGCAGAAATTTCCCGTATTTTGGAGCAAAATTGCAGAAATTCCCCTACTTGTGGGGCAAAAAGGCAGAAATTCTCTATACGTTGGGGCAAAAAACAGAAATTTTCCTTATTTTAGGGCAAAACTCAGAAATTCCACTTATTTTGGGGCAAAATTCCAGAAATTTCACTTATTTTGGGGCAAAATTGCAGAAATTTCACTTATTTTGGGGCAAAATTGCAGAAATTTCACTTATTTTGGGGCAAAATTGCAAATTTCACTTATTTCAGGGAAAAGAGGCAGAAATTTTTCTAATTTTTGGGGCAAAAAGGCAGAAATTCTTAAAATTTTGTGTCAAAAATGTAGAAATTCCCCTTATTTTGAGGAAAAAAGGCTGAAATTCACCTTATTTGGGGGCAAAAAGGCAGAAATTTCGCTTATTTAGGGGCAAAATTGCAGAATTTTCACTTATTTCAGGGTAATAAGTAAGAATTTTTTCTTATTTTGGGTCAAAAAAGACAGAAATTCCCTATGTTTTGGGGAAAAAAACAGAAATTCCACTTATTTAGAGGCAAAAAAGCAGAAATTCCCCTTGTTTTGGAGCAAAAATCAAGAAATTTCCATTTTTTATGGCAAAAAGGTATGCATTCTTCTTATTTTCGGGCAAAAAAGAAGAAATTCCCCGTATTTTGGAACAAAATTGCAGAAATTCCCCTAATTGTGGGGCAAAAAGGCAGAAATTGCCTATATGTTGAGGCAAAAAGACAGAAATTCTCCTTATTTTGGGGCAAAACTCAGAAATTCCACTTATTTTGGGGCAAAATTCCAGAAATTTCTCTTCTTTTGAGGCAAAATTGCAGAAATTTCACTTATTTTGGGGCAAAAATGCAGAAATTTGACTTATTTCAGGGAAAAAAAGCAGAAATTTTCTTATTTTGTAGCAAAAAGGCAGTAATTCCTAATATTTTGTGGCAAAAATGCAGAAATTCCCCTTATTTTGAGATAAAAAGGCTGAAATTCCCCTTATTTGGGGCAAAAAGGCAGAAATTTTTCATATTTTGGGGCAAAATTGCAGAAATTTCACTTACTTCAGGGTAAAAAGTCAGAATTTTTCCTCATTTTGGGGCCAAAAATACAGAAATTCCCTTTGTTTTGGGGGAAAAAGACAGAAATTCCACTTATTTAGAGGCAAATAAACAGAAATTCCCCTTATTATGGAGCAAAAATGAAGAAATTTCCCTTTTTTATGGCAAAAAGATATGCATTCTTCTTATTTTCTAGCAAAAAGGCAGAAATTCCCCGTATTTTGGAGCTAAGTTGAAGAAATTCCCCTAATTGTGGGGCAAAAAGGCAGAAATTTTCTATATGTTGGGGCAAAAAGACAGAAATTCTCCTTATTTTGGGGCAAAACTCAGAAATTCCACTTATTTTGGGGAAAAATTCCAGAAATTTCCATTCTTTTGAGGCAAAATTGCAGAAATTTCACTTATTTTGGGGCAAAATTGCAGAAATTTGACTTATTTCAGGGAAAAAAAGCAGAAATTTTCTTATTTTGTAGCAAAAAGGCAGTAATTCCTAATATTTTGTGTCAAAAATGCAGAAATTCCCCTTATTTTGAGGTAAAAAGGCTGAAATTCTTCTTATTTGGGGGCAAAAAGGCAGAAATTTCCCTTATTTTGGGGCAAAACTCAGAAATTCCACTTATTTTGGGGCAAAATTCCAGAAATTTTCCTTATTTTGAGGCAAAATTGCAGAATTTCACTTATTTTGGGGCAAAATTGCAGAAATTTCACTTATTTCATGGATAAAAAGCAGAAGTTTTCTTATTTTGAAGCAAAAATCCAGAAATTCCTAATATTTTGTGGCAAAAATGCAGAAATTCCCCTTATTTTGAGGTAAAAAGGCTGAAATTCCCCCTATTTGGGGGAAAAAGGCAGAAATTTCCCTTATTTTGGGGCAAAATTGCAGAAATTTCACTTACTTCAGGAAATAAGTCAGAATTTTTCCTTATTTTGGGGCAAAAAAGACAGGAATTCCCTTTGTTTTGGAGGAAAAAGACAGAAATTCCACTTATTTAGAGGCAAAAAAGCAGAAATTCCCCTTATTTTATAGCAAAAATTAAGAAATTTCCCTATTTTATGGCAAAAAGTTATGCATTCTTCCTATTTTCAGGCAAAAACAGAAATTCCACGTATTTTGGAGCAAAATTGCAGAAATTTCCCTAATTATGGGGCAAAAAGGCAGAAATTCTCCTTATTTTGGGGCAAAACTCTGAAATTCCACTTAGTTTGGGGCAAAATTCCAGAAATTTCCATTTATTGAGACAAAATTGCAGAAATTTCACTTATTTTGGGGCAAAATTGCAGAAATTTGACTTAATCAGAGAAAAAATGCAGAAATTTTCTTATTTTGGGGCAAAAAGGCAGTAATTCCTAATCTTTTGTGGCAAAAATGCAGAAATTCCCATTATTTTTAGGTAAAAAGGCTGAAATTCCCCTTATTTGGGGGCAAAAAAGCCGAAATTTTCATTATTTGGGGGCAAAATTGCAGAAATTCCCTTAATTGTGAGGCAAAAAGGCAGAAATTCTCTATATGTTGGGGCAAAAAGACAGAAATTCTCCTTATTTTGGGGCAAAACTAAGAAATTCCACTTATTTTGAGGCAAAATTCCAGAAATTTCCCTTATTTTGGGGCAAAATTGGAGAAATATCACTTATTTTAGGGCAAAATTGCAGAAATTTCACTTATTTCAGAAAAAAAAGGCAGAAATTTTTTTTTATATTGGGGCAAAAAAGCCAGGAATTTTCTATGTTTTGGGGGAAAAATACAGAAATTCTACTTATTTAGAGGCAAAAAAGCAGAAATTCCCCTTATTTTGGAGCAAAAATGAAGAAAATTCCCTTTTTTATGGCAAAAAGTTATGCATTCTTCTTATTTTCGGGCAAAAAGGCAGAAATTTCCCGTATTTTGGAGCAAAATTGCAGAAATTCCCCTACTTGTGGGGCAAAAAGGCAGAAATTCTCTATACGTTGGGGCAAAAAACAGAAATTCTCCTTATTTTAGGGCAAAACTCAGAAATTCCACTTATTTTGGGGCAAAATTCCAGAAATTTCACTTATTTTGGGGCAAAATTGCAGAAATTTCACTTATTTTGGGGCAAAATTGCAGAAATTTCACTTATTTTGGGGCAAAATTGCAAATTTCACTTATTTCAGGGAAAAGAGGCAGAAATTTTTCTAATTTTTGGGGCAAAAAGGCAGAAATTCTTAAAATTTTGTGTCAAAAATGTAGAAATTCCCCTTATTTTGAGGAAAAAAGGCTGAAATTCACCTTATTTGGGGGCAAAAAGGCAGAAATTTCGCTTATTTAGGGGCAAAATTGCAGAATTTTCACTTATTTCAGGGTAATAAGTAAGAATTTTTTCTTATTTTGGGTCAAAAAAGACAGAAATTCCCTATGTTTTGGGGAAAAAAACAGAAATTCCACTTATTTAGAGGCAAAAAAGCAGAAATTCCCCTTGTTTTGGAGCAAAAATCAAGAAATTTCCATTTTTTATGGCAAAAAGGTATGCATTCTTCTTATTTTCGGGCAAAAAAGAAGAAATTCCCCGTATTTTGGAACAAAATTGCAGAAATTCCCCTAATTGTGGGGCAAAAAGGCAGAAATTGCCTATATGTTGAGGCAAAAAGACAGAAATTCTCCTTATTTTGGGGCAAAACTCAGAAATTCCACTTATTTTGGGGCAAAATTCCAGAAATTTCTCTTCTTTTGAGGCAAAATTGCAGAAATTTCACTTATTTTGGGGCAAAAATGCAGAAATTTGACTTATTTCAGGGAAAAAAAGCAGAAATTTTCTTATTTTGTAGCAAAAAGGCAGTAATTCCTAATATTTTGTGGCAAAAATGCAGAAATTCCCCTTATTTTGAGATAAAAAGGCTGAAATTCCCCTTATTTGGGGCAAAAAGGCAGAAATTTTTCATATTTTGGGGCAAAATTGCAGAAATTTCACTTACTTCAGGGTAAAAAGTCAGAATTTTTCCTCATTTTGGGGCCAAAAATACAGAAATTCCCTTTGTTTTGGGGGAAAAAGACAGAAATTCCACTTATTTAGAGGCAAATAAACAGAAATTCCCCTTATTATGGAGCAAAAATGAAGAAATTTCCCTTTTTTATGGCAAAAAGATATGCATTCTTCTTATTTTCTAGCAAAAAGGCAGAAATTCCCCGTATTTTGGAGCTAAGTTGAAGAAATTCCCCTAATTGTGGGGCAAAAAGGCAGAAATTTTCTATATGTTGGGGCAAAAAGACAGAAATTCTCCTTATTTTGGGGCAAAACTCAGAAATTCCACTTATTTTGGGGAAAAATTCCAGAAATTTCCATTCTTTTGAGGCAAAATTGCAGAAATTTCACTTATTTTGGGGCAAAATTGCAGAAATTTGACTTATTTCAGGGAAAAAAAGCAGAAATTTTCTTATTTTGTAGCAAAAAGGCAGTAATTCCTAATATTTTGTGTCAAAAATGCAGAAATTCCCCTTATTTTGAGGTAAAAAGGCTGAAATTCTTCTTATTTGGGGGCAAAAAGGCAGAAATTTCCCTTATTTTGGGGCAAAACTCAGAAATTCCACTTATTTTGGGGCAAAATTCCAGAAATTTTCCTTATTTTGAGGCAAAATTGCAGAATTTCACTTATTTTGGGGCAAAATTGCAGAAATTTCACTTATTTCATGGATAAAAAGCAGAAGTTTTCTTATTTTGAAGCAAAAATCCAGAAATTCCTAATATTTTGTGGCAAAAATGCAGAAATTCCCCTTATTTTGAGGTAAAAAGGCTGAAATTCCCCCTATTTGGGGGAAAAAGGCAGAAATTTCCCTTATTTTGGGGCAAAATTGCAGAAATTTCACTTACTTCAGGAAATAAGTAAGAATTTTTCCTTATTTTGGGGCAAAAAAGACAGGAATTCCCTTTGTTTTGGAGGAAAAAGACAGAAATTCCACTTATTTAGAGGCAAAAAAGCAGAAATTCCCCTTGTTTTGGAGCAAAAATCAAGAAATTTCCATTTTTTATGGCAAAAAGGTATGCATTCTTCTTATTTTCGGGCAAAAAAGAAGAAATTCCCCGTATTTTGGAACAAAATTGCAGAAATTCCCCTAATTGTGGGGCAAAAAGGCAGATATTGCCTATATGTTGAGGCAAAAAGACAGAAATTCTCCTTATTTTGGGGCAAAACTCAGAAATTCCACTTATTTTGGGGCAAAATTCCAGAAATTTCTCTTCTTTTGAGGCAAAATTGCAGAAATTTCACTTATTTTGGGGCAAAAATGCAGAAATTTGACTTATTTCAGGGAAAAAAAGCAGAAATTTTCTTATTTTGTAGCAAAAAGGCAGTAATTCCTAATATTTTGTGGCAAAAATGCAGAAATTCCCCTTATTTTGAGATAAAAAGGCTGAAATTCCCCTTATTTGGGGCAAAAAGGCAGAAATTTTTCATATTTTGGGGCAAAATTGCAGAAATTTCACTTACTTCAGGGTAAAAAGTCAGAATTTTTCCTCATTTTGGGGCCAAAAATACAGAAATTCCCTTTGTTTTGGGGGAAAAAGACAGAAATTCCACTTATTTAGAGGCAAATAAACAGAAATTCCCCTTATTATGGAGCAAAAATGAAGAAATTTCCCTTTTTTATAGCAAAAAGATATGCATTCTTCTTATTTTCTAGCAAAAAGGCAGAAATTCCCCGTATTTTGGAGCTAAGTTGAAGAAATTCCCCTAATTGTGGGGCAAAAAGGCAGAAATTTTCTATATGTTGGGGCAAAAAGACAGAAATTCTCCTTATTTTGGGGCAAAACTCAGAAATTCCACTTATTTTGGGGAAAAATTCCAGAAATTTCCATTCTTTTGAGGCAAAATTGCAGAAATTTCACTTATTTTGGGGCAAAATTGCAGAAATTTGACTTATTTCAGGGAAAAAAAGCAGAAATTTTCTTATTTTGTAGCAAAAAGGCAGTAATTCCTAATATTTTGTGTCAAAAATGCAGAAATTCCCCTTATTTTGAGGTAAAAAGGCTGAAATTCTTCTTATTTGGGGGCAAAAAGGCAGAAATTTCCCTTATTTTGGGGCAAAACTCAGAAATTCCACTTATTTTGGGGCAAAATTCCAGAAATTTTCCTTATTTTGAGGCAAAATTGCAGAATTTCACTTATTTTGGGGCAAAATTGCAGAAATTTCACTTATTTCATGGATAAAAAGCAGAAGTTTTCTTATTTTGAAGCAAAAATCCAGAAATTCCTAATATTTTGTGGCAAAAATGCAGAAATTCCCCTTATTTTGAGGTAAAAAGGCTGAAATTCCCCCTATTTGGGGGAAAAAGGCAGAAATTTCCCTTATTTTGGGGCAAAATTGCAGAAATTTCACTTACTTCAGGAAATAAGTCAGAATTTTTCCTTATTTTGGGGCAAAAAAGACAGGAATTCCCTTTGTTTTGGAGGAAAAAGACAGAAATTCCACTTATTTAGAGGCAAAAAAGCAGAAATTCCCCTTATTTTATAGCAAAAATTAAGAAATTTCCCTATTTTATGGCAAAAAGTTATGCATTCTTCCTATTTTCAGGCAAAAACAGAAATTCCACGTATTTTGGAGCAAAATTGCAGAAATTTCCCTAATTATGGGGCAAAAAGGCAGAAATTCTCCTTATTTTGGGGCAAAACTCTGAAATTCCACTTAGTTTGGGGCAAAATTCCAGAAATTTCCATTTATTGAGACAAAATTGCAGAAATTTCACTTATTTTGGGGCAAAATTGCAGAAATTTGACTTAATCAGAGAAAAAATGCAGAAATTTTCTTATTTTGGGGCAAAAAGGCAGTAATTCCTAATCTTTTGTGGCAAAAATGCAGAAATTCCCATTATTTTTAGGTAAAAAGGCTGAAATTCCCCTTATTTGGGGGCAAAAAAGCCGAAATTTTCATTATTTGGGGGCAAAATTGCAGAAATTCCCTTAATTGTGAGGCAAAAAGGCAGAAATTCTCTATATGTTGGGGCAAAAAGACAGAAATTCTCCTTATTTTGGGGCAAAACTAAGAAATTCCACTTATTTTGAGGCAAAATTCCAGAAATTTCCCTTATTTTGGGGCAAAATTGGAGAAATATCACTTATTTTAGGGCAAAATTGCAGAAATTTCACTTATTTCAGAAAAAAAAGGCAGAAATTTTTTTTTATATTGGGGCAAAAAAGCCAGGAATTTTCTATGTTTTGGGGGAAAAATACAGAAATTCTACTTATTTAGAGGCAAAAAAGCAGAAATTCCCCTTATTTTGGAGCAAAAATGAAGAAAATTCCCTTTTTTATGGCAAAAAGTTATGCATTCTTCTTATTTTCGGGCAAAAAGGCAGAAATTTCCCGTATTTTGGAGCAAAATTGCAGAAATTCCCCTACTTGTGGGGCAAAAAGGCAGAAATTCTCTATACGTTGGGGCAAAAAACAGAAATTCTCCTTATTTTAGGGCAAAACTCAGAAATTCCACTTATTTTGGGGCAAAATTCCAGAAATTTCACTTATTTTGGGGCAAAATTGCAGAAATTTCACTTATTTTGGGGCAAAATTGCAGAAATTTCACTTATTTTGGGGCAAAATTGCAAATTTCACTTATTTCAGGGAAAAGAGGCAGAAATTTTTCTAATTTTTGGGGCAAAAAGGCAGAAATTCTTAAAATTTTGTGTCAAAAATGTAGAAATTCCCCTTATTTTGAGGAAAAAAGGCTGAAATTCACCTTATTTGGGGGCAAAAAGGCAGAAATTTCGCTTATTTAGGGGCAAAATTGCAGAATTTTCACTTATTTCAGGGTAATAAGTAAGAATTTTTTCTTATTTTGGGTCAAAAAAGACAGAAATTCCCTATGTTTTGGGGAAAAAAACAGAAATTCCACTTATTTAGAGGCAAAAAAGCAGAAATTCCCCTTGTTTTGGAGCAAAAATCAAGAAATTTCCATTTTTTATGGCAAAAAGGTATGCATTCTTCTTATTTTCGGGCAAAAAAGAAGAAATTCCCCGTATTTTGGAACAAAATTGCAGAAATTCCCCTAATTGTGGGGCAAAAAGGCAGAAATTGCCTATATGTTGAGGCAAAAAGACAGAAATTCTCCTTATTTTGGGGCAAAACTCAGAAATTCCACTTATTTTGGGGCAAAATTCCAGAAATTTCTCTTCTTTTGAGGCAAAATTGCAGAAATTTCACTTATTTTGGGGCAAAAATGCAGAAATTTGACTTATTTCAGGGAAAAAAAGCAGAAATTTTCTTATTTTGTAGCAAAAAGGCAGTAATTCCTAATATTTTGTGGCAAAAATGCAGAAATTCCCCTTATTTTGAGATAAAAAGGCTGAAATTCCCCTTATTTGGGGCAAAAAGGCAGAAATTTTTCATATTTTGGGGCAAAATTGCAGAAATTTCACTTACTTCAGGGTAAAAAGTCAGAATTTTTCCTCATTTTGGGGCCAAAAATACAGAAATTCCCTTTGTTTTGGGGGAAAAAGACAGAAATTCCACTTATTTAGAGGCAAATAAACAGAAATTCCCCTTATTATGGAGCAAAAATGAAGAAATTTCCCTTTTTTATGGCAAAAAGATATGCATTCTTCTTATTTTCTAGCAAAAAGGCAGAAATTCCCCGTATTTTGGAGCTAAGTTGAAGAAATTCCCCTAATTGTGGGGCAAAAAGGCAGAAATTTTCTATATGTTGGGGCAAAAAGACAGAAATTCTCCTTATTTTGGGGCAAAACTCAGAAATTCCACTTATTTTGGGGAAAAATTCCAGAAATTTCCATTCTTTTGAGGCAAAATTGCAGAAATTTCACTTATTTTGGGGCAAAATTGCAGAAATTTGACTTATTTCAGGGAAAAAAAGCAGAAATTTTCTTATTTTGTAGCAAAAAGGCAGTAATTCCTAATATTTTGTGTCAAAAATGCAGAAATTCCCCTTATTTTGAGGTAAAAAGGCTGAAATTCTTCTTATTTGGGGGCAAAAAGGCAGAAATTTCCCTTATTTTGGGGCAAAACTCAGAAATTCCACTTATTTTGGGGCAAAATTCCAGAAATTTTCCTTATTTTGAGGCAAAATTGCAGAATTTCACTTATTTTGGGGCAAAATTGCAGAAATTTCACTTATTTCATGGATAAAAAGCAGAAGTTTTCTTATTTTGAAGCAAAAATCCAGAAATTCCTAATATTTTGTGGCAAAAATGCAGAAATTCCCCTTATTTTGAGGTAAAAAGGCTGAAATTCCCCCTATTTGGGGGAAAAAGGCAGAAATTTCCCTTATTTTGGGGCAAAATTGCAGAAATTTCACTTACTTCAGGAAATAAGTCAGAATTTTTCCTTATTTTGGGGCAAAAAAGACAGGAATTCCCTTTGTTTTGGAGGAAAAAGACAGAAATTCCACTTATTTAGAGGCAAAAAAGCAGAAATTCCCCTTATTTTATAGCAAAAATTAAGAAATTTCCCTATTTTATGGCAAAAAGTTATGCATTCTTCCTATTTTCAGGCAAAAACAGAAATTCCACGTATTTTGGAGCAAAATTGCAGAAATTTCCCTAATTATGGGGCAAAAAGGCAGAAATTCTCCTTATTTTGGGGCAAAACTCTGAAATTCCACTTAGTTTGGGGCAAAATTCCAGAAATTTCCATTTATTGAGACAAAATTGCAGAAATTTCACTTATTTTGGGGCAAAATTGCAGAAATTTGACTTAATCAGAGAAAAAATGCAGAAATTTTCTTATTTTGGGGCAAAAAGGCAGTAATTCCTAATCTTTTGTGGCAAAAATGCAGAAATTCCCATTATTTTTAGGTAAAAAGGCTGAAATTCCCCTTATTTGGGGGCAAAAAAGCCGAAATTTTCATTATTTGGGGGCAAAATTGCAGAAATTCCCTTAATTGTGAGGCAAAAAGGCAGAAATTCTCTATATGTTGGGGCAAAAAGACAGAAATTCTCCTTATTTTGGGGCAAAACTAAGAAATTCCACTTATTTTGAGGCAAAATTCCAGAAATTTCCCTTAATTTGGGGCAAAATTGGAGAAATATCACTTATTTTAGGGCAAAATTGCAGAAATTTCACTTATTTCAGAAAAAAAAGGCAGAAATTTTTTTTTATATTGGGGCAAAAAAGCCAGGAATTTTCTATGTTTTGGGGGAAAAATACAGAAATTCTACTTATTTAGAGGCAAAAAAGCAGAAATTCCCCTTATTTTGGAGCAAAAATGAAGAAAATTCCCTTTTTTATGGCAAAAAGTTATGCATTCTTCTTATTTTCGGGCAAAAAGGCAGAAATTTCCCGTATTTTGGAGCAAAATTGCAGAAATTCCCCTACTTGTGGGGCAAAAAGGCAGAAATTCTCTATACGTTGGGGCAAAAAACAGAAATTCTCCTTATTTTAGGGCAAAACTCAGAAATTCCACTTATTTTGGGGCAAAATTCCAGAAATTTCACTTATTTTGGGGCAAAATTGCAGAAATTTCACTTATTTTGGGGCAAAATTGCAGAAATTTCACTTATTTTGGGGCAAAATTGCAAATTTCACTTATTTCAGGGAAAAGAGGCAGAAATTTTTCTAATTTTTGGGGCAAAAAGGCAGAAATTCTTAAAATTTTGTGTCAAAAATGTAGAAATTCCCCTTATTTTGAGGAAAAAAGGCTGAAATTCACCTTATTTGGGGGCAAAAAGGCAGAAATTTCGCTTATTTAGGGGCAAAATTGCAGAATTTTCACTTATTTCAGGGTAATAAGTAAGAATTTTTTCTTATTTTGGGTCAAAAAAGACAGAAATTCCCTATGTTTTGGGGAAAAAAACAGAAATTCCACTTATTTAGAGGCAAAAAAGCAGAAATTCCCCTTGTTTTGGAGCAAAAATCAAGAAATTTCCATTTTTTATGGCAAAAAGGTATGCATTCTTCTTATTTTCGGGCAAAAAAGAAGAAATTCCCCGTATTTTGGAACAAAATTGCAGAAATTCCCCTAATTGTGGGGCAAAAAGGCAGAAATTGCCTATATGTTGAGGCAAAAAGACAGAAATTCTCCTTATTTTGGGGCAAAACTCAGAAATTCCACTTATTTTGGGGCAAAATTCCAGAAATTTCTCTTCTTTTGAGGCAAAATTGCAGAAATTTCACTTATTTTGGGGCAAAAATGCAGAAATTTGACTTATTTCAGGGAAAAAAAGCAGAAATTTTCTTATTTTGTAGCAAAAAGGCAGTAATTCCTAATATTTTGTGGCAAAAATGCAGAAATTCCCCTTATTTTGAGATAAAAAGGCTGAAATTCCCCTTATTTGGGGCAAAAAGGCAGAAATTTTTCATATTTTGGGGCAAAATTGCAGAAATTTCACTTACTTCAGGGTAAAAAGTCAGAATTTTTCCTCATTTTGGGGCCAAAAATACAGAAATTCCCTTTGTTTTGGGGGAAAAAGACAGAAATTCCACTTATTTAGAGGCAAATAAACAGAAATTCCCCTTATTATGGAGCAAAAATGAAGAAATTTCCCTTTTTTATGGCAAAAAGATATGCATTCTTCTTATTTTCTAGCAAAAAGGCAGAAATTCCCCGTATTTTGGAGCTAAGTTGAAGAAATTCCCCTAATTGTGGGGCAAAAAGGCAGAAATTTTCTATATGTTGGGGCAAAAAGACAGAAATTCTCCTTATTTTGGGGCAAAACTCAGAAATTCCACTTATTTTGGGGAAAAATTCCAGAAATTTCCATTCTTTTGAGGCAAAATTGCAGAAATTTCACTTATTTTGGGGCAAAATTGCAGAAATTTGACTTATTTCAGGGAAAAAAAGCAGAAATTTTCTTATTTTGTAGCAAAAAGGCAGTAATTCCTAATATTTTGTGTCAAAAATGCAGAAATTCCCCTTATTTTGAGGTAAAAAGGCTGAAATTCTTCTTATTTGGGGGCAAAAAGGCAGAAATTTCCCGTATTTTGGAGCAAAATTGCAGAAATTCCCCTACTTGTGGGGCAAAAAGGCAGAAATTCTCTATACGTTGGGGCAAAAAACAGAAATTCTCCTTATTTTAAGGCAAAACTCAGAAATTCCACTTATTTTGGGGCAAAATTCCAGAAATTTCACTTATTTTGGGGCAAAATTGCAGAAATTTCACTTATTTTGGGGCAAAATTGCAGAAATTTCACTTATTTTGGGGCAAAATTGCAAATTTCACTTATTTCAGGGAAAAGAGGCAGAAATTTTTCTAATTTTTGGGGCAAAAAGGCAGAAATTCTTAAAATTTTGTGTCAAAAATGTAGAAATTCCCCTTATTTTGTGGAAAAAAGGCTGAAATTCACCTTATTTGGGGGCAAAAAGGCAGAAATTTCGCTTATTTAGGGGCAAAATTGCAGAATTTTCACTTATTTCAGGGTAATAAGTAAGAATTTTTTCTTATTTTGGGTCAAAAAAGACAGAAATTCCCTATGTTTTGGGGAAAAAAACAGAAATTCCACTTATTTAGAGGCAAAAAAGCAGAAATTCCCCTTGTTTTGGAGCAAAAATCAAGAAATTTCCATTTTTTATGGCAAAAAGGTATGCATTCTTCTTATTTTCGGGCAAAAAAGAAGAAATTCCCCGTATTTTGGAACAAAATTGCAGAAATTCCCCTAATTGTGGGGCAAAAAGGCAGAAATTGCCTATATGTTGAGGCAAAAAGACAGAAATTCTCCTTATTTTGGGGCAAAACTCAGAAATTCCACTTATTTTGGGGCAAAATTCCAGAAATTTCTCTTCTTTTGAGGCAAAATTGCAGAAATTTCACTTATTTTGGGGCAAAAATGCAGAAATTTGACTTATTTCAGGGAAAAAAAGCAGAAATTTTCTTATTTTGTAGCAAAAAGGCAGTAATTCCTAATATTTTGTGGCAAAAATGCAGAAATTCCCCTTATTTTGAGATAAAAAGGCTGAAATTCCCCTTATTTGGGGCAAAAAGGCAGAAATTTTTCATATTTTGGGGCAAAATTGCAGAAATTTCACTTACTTCAGGGTAAAAAGTCAGAATTTTTCCTCATTTTGGGGCCAAAAATACAGAAATTCCCTTTGTTTTGGGGGAAAAAGACAGAAATTCCACTTATTTAGAGGCAAATAAACAGAAATTCCCCTTATTATGGAGCAAAAATGAAGAAATTTCCCTTTTTTATGGCAAAAAGATATGCATTCTTCTTATTTTCTAGCAAAAAGGCAGAAATTCCCCGTATTTTGGAGCTAAGTTGAAGAAATTCCCCTAATTGTGGGGCAAAAAGGCAGAAATTTTCTATATGTTGGGGCAAAAAGACAGAAATTCTCCTTATTTTGAGTAAAACTCAGAAATTCCACTTATTTTGGGGAAAAATTCCAGAAATTTCCATTCTTTTGAGGCAAAATTGCAGAAATTTCACTTATTTTGGGGCAAAATTGCAGAAATTTGACTTATTTCAGGGAAAAAAAGCAGAAATTTTCTTATTTTGTAGCAAAAAGGCAGTAATTCCTAATATTTTGTGTCAAAAATGCAGAAATTCCCCTTATTTTGAGGTAAAAAGGCTGAAATTCTTCTTATTTGGGGGCAAAAAGGCAGAAATTTCCCTTATTTTGGGGCAAAACTCAGAAATTCCACTTATTTTGGGGCAAAATTCCAGAAATTTTCCTTATTTTGAGGCAAAATTGCAGAATTTCACTTATTTTGGGGCAAAATTGCAGAAATTTCACTTATTTCATGGATAAAAAGCAGAAGTTTTCTTATTTTGAAGCAAAAATCCAGAAATTCCTAATATTTTGTGGCAAAAATGCAGAAATTCCCCTTATTTTGAGGTAAAAAGGCTGAAATTCCCCCTATTTGGGGGAAAAAGGCAGAAATTTCCCTTATTTTGGGGCAAAATTGCAGAAATTTCACTTACTTCAGGAAATAAGTCAGAATTTTTCCTTATTTTGGGGCAAAAAAGACAGGAATTCCCTTTGTTTTGGAGGAAAAAGACAGAAATTCCACTTATTTAGAGGCAAAAAAGCAGAAATTCCCCTTATTTTATAGCAAAAATTAAGAAATTTCCCTATTTTATGGAAAAAAGTTATGCATTCTTCCTATTTTCAGGCAAAAACAGAAATTCCACGTATTTTGGAGCAAAATTGCAGAAATTTCCCTAATTATGGGGCAAAAAGGCAGAAATTCTCCTTATTTTGGGGCAAAACTCTGAAATTCCACTTAGTTTGGGGCAAAATTCCAGAAATTTCCATTTATTGAGACAAAATTGCAGAAATTTCACTTATTTTGGGGCAAAATTGCAGAAATTTGACTTAATCAGAGAAAAAATGCAGAAATTTTCTTATTTTGGGGCAAAAAGGCAGTAATTCCTAATCTTTTGTGGCAAAAATGCAGAAATTCCCATTATTTTTAGGTAAAAAGGCTGAAATTCCCCTTATTTGGGGGCAAAAAAGCCGAAATTTTCATTATTTGGGGGCAAAATTGCAGAAATTCCCTTAATTGTGAGGCAAAAAGGCAGAAATTCTCTATATGTTGGGGCAAAAAGACAGAAATTCTCCTTATTTTGGGGCAAAACTAAGAAATTCCACTTATTTTGAGGCAAAATTCCAGAAATTTCCCTTATTTTGGGGCAAAATTGGAGAAATATCACTTATTTTAGGGCAAAATTGCAGAAATTTCACTTATTTCAGAAAAAAAAGGCAGAAATTTTTTTTTATATTGGGGCAAAAAAGCCAGGAATTTTCTATGTTTTGGGGGAAAAATACAGAAATTCTACTTATTTAGAGGCAAAAAAGCAGAAATTCCCCTTATTTTGGAGCAAAAATGAAGAAAATTCCCTTTTTTATGGCAAAAAGTTATGCATTCTTCTTATTTTCGGGCAAAAAGGCAGAAATTTCCCGTATTTTGGAGCAAAATTGCAGAAATTCCCCTACTTGTGGGGCAAAAAGGCAGAAATTCTCTATACGTTGGGGCAAAAAACAGAAATTCTCCTTATTTTAGGGCAAAACTCAGAAATTCCACTTATTTTGGGGCAAAATTCCAGAAATTTCACTTATTTTGGGGCAAAATTGCAGAAATTTCACTTATTTTGGGGCAAAATTGCAGAAATTTCACTTATTTTGGGGCAAAATTGCAAATTTCACTTATTTCAGGGAAAAGAGGCAGAAATTTTTCTAATTTTTGGGGCAAAAAGGCAGAAATTCTTAAAATTTTGTGTCAAAAATGTAGAAATTCCCCTTATTTTGAGGAAAAAAGGCTGAAATTCACCTTATTTGGGGGCAAAAAGGCAGAAATTTCGCTTATTTAGGGGCAAAATTGCAGAATTTTCACTTATTTCAGGGTAATAAGTAAGAATTTTTTCTTATTTTGGGTCAAAAAAGACAGAAATTCCCTATGTTTTGGGGAAAAAAACAGAAATTCCACTTATTTAGAGGCAAAAAAGCAGAAATTCCCCTTGTTTTGGAGCAAAAATCAAGAAATTTCCATTTTTTATGGCAAAAAGGTATGCATTCTTCTTATTTTCGGGCAAAAAAGAAGAAATTCCCCGTATTTTGGAACAAAATTGCAGAAATTCCCCTAATTGTGGGGCAAAAAGGCAGATATTGCCTATATGTTGAGGCAAAAAGACAGAAATTCTCCTTATTTTGGGGCAAAACTCAGAAATTCCACTTATTTTGGGGCAAAATTCCAGAAATTTCTCTTCTTTTGAGGCAAAATTGCAGAAATTTCACTTATTTTGGGGCAAAAATGCAGAAATTTGACTTATTTCAGGGAAAAAAAGCAGAAATTTTCTTATTTTGTAGCAAAAAGGCAGTAATTCCTAATATTTTGTGGCAAAAATGCAGAAATTCCCCTTATTTTGAGATAAAAAGGCTGAAATTCCCCTTATTTGGGGCAAAAAGGCAGAAATTTTTCATATTTTGGGGCAAAATTGCAGAAATTTCACTTACTTCAGGGTAAAAAGTCAGAATTTTTCCTCATTTTGGGGCCAAAAATACAGAAATTCCCTTTGTTTTGGGGGAAAAAGACAGAAATTCCACTTATTTAGAGGCAAATAAACAGAAATTCCCCTTATTATGGAGCAAAAATGAAGAAATTTCCCTTTTTTATAGCAAAAAGATATGCATTCTTCTTATTTTCTAGCAAAAAGGCAGAAATTCCCCGTATTTTGGAGCTAAGTTGAAGAAATTCCCCTAATTGTGGGGCAAAAAGGCAGAAATTTTCTATATGTTGGGGCAAAAAGACAGAAATTCTCCTTATTTTGGGGCAAAACTCAGAAATTCCACTTATTTTGGGGAAAAATTCCAGAAATTTCCATTCTTTTGAGGCAAAATTGCAGAAATTTCACTTATTTTGGGGCAAAATTGCAGAAATTTGACTTATTTCAGGGAAAAAAAGCAGAAATTTTCTTATTTTGTACCAAAAAGGCAGTAATTCCTAATATTTTGTGTCAAAAATGCAGAAATTCCCCTTATTTTGAGGTAAAAAGGCTGAAATTCTTCTTATTTGGGGGCAAAAAGGCAGAAATTTCCCTTATTTTGGGGCAAAACTCAGAAATTCCACTTATTTTGGGGCAAAATTCCAGAAATTTTCCTTATTTTGAGGCAAAATAGCAGAATTTCACTTATTTTGGGGCAAAATTGCAGAAATTTCACTTATTTCATGGATAAAAAGCAGAAGTTTTCTTATTTTGAAGCAAAAATCCAGAAATTCCTAATATTTTGTGGCAAAAATGCAGAAATTCCCCTTATTTTGAGGTAAAAAGGCTGAAATTCCCCCTATTTGGGGGAAAAAGGCAGAAATTTCCCTTATTTTGGGGCAAAATTGCAGAAATTTCACTTACTTCAGGAAATAAGTCAGAATTTTTCCTTATTTTGGGGCAAAAAAGACAGGAATTCCCTTTGTTTTGGAGGAAAAAGACAGAAATTCCACTTATTTAGAGGCAAAAAAGCAGAAATTCCCCTTATTTTATAGCAAAAATTAAGAAATTTCCCTATTTTATGGCAAAAAGTTATGCATTCTTCCTATTTTCAGGCAAAAACAGAAATTCCACGTATTTTGGAGCAAAATTGCAGAAATTTCCCTAATTATGGGGCAAAAAGGCAGAAATTCTCCTTATTTTGGGGCAAAACTCTGAAATTCCACTTAGTTTGGGGCAAAATTCCAGAAATTTCCATTTATTGAGACAAAATTGCAGAAATTTCACTTATTTTGGGGCAAAATTGCAGAAATTTCACTTATTTTGTGGCAAAATTGCAGAAATTTCACTTATTTCAGAGAAGAAAGGCAGAAATTTTCCTTATTTTAGGGCAAAAATGCAGAAATTCCTAAATTTTGTGGCAAAAATGCAGAAATTCCCATTATTTTGAGATAAAAAGGCTGAAATTCCCCTTTATTTGGGGGCAAAAAAGCAGAAATTTTTCATATTTGGGGGCAAAATTGCAGAAATTTCACTTACTTCAGGGTAATAAGTCAGAATTTTTCCTTATTTTGGGGCAAAAAATACAGAAATTCCCTTTGTTATGGAGGAAAAAGACAGAAATTCCACTTATTTAGAGGCAAAAAGCAGAAATTCCTTTTATTTTGGGGCAAAATTCCAGAAATTTCCCTTCTTTTGGGGCAAAATTGCAGAAATTTCACTTATTTTGGGGCAAAATTGCAGAAATTTGACTTAATCAGAGAAAAAAGGCAGAAATTTTCTTATTTTGGGGCAAATAGGCAGTAATTCCTAATCTTTTTTATTCCCCTTATTTTGTGATAAAAAGGCTGAAATTCCCCTTATTTGGGGGCAAAAATGCAGAAATTTTTCTTATTTTGTGGCAAAATTGCAGAAATTCCCTTAATTGTGAGGCAAAAAGGCAGAAATTCTCTATATGTTGGGGCAAAAATACAGAAATTCTCCTTATTTTGGGGCAAAACTAAGAAATTCCACTTATTTTGGGGCAAAATTCCAGAAATTTCCCTAACTTTGGGGCAAAATTGAAGAAATTTCCCTTATTTTGTGGCAAAATTGGAGAAATTTCAATTATTTTGGGGCAAAATTGCAAAAATTTCACTTATTTCAGGGAAAAAAGGCAGAAATTTTGTTTATATTGGGGCAAAAAAGACAGGAATTTTCTATGTTTTGGGGGAAAAAGACAGAAATTCCACTTATTTAGAGGCAAAAAAGCAGAAATTCCCCTTATTTTGGAGCAAAAATGAATAAATTTCCATTTTTTATGGCAAAAAGGTATGCATTCTTCTTATTTTCTGGCAAAAGGCAGAAATTCCCCGTATTTTGGATCAAAATTGCAGAAATTCCCCAAGTTGTGGGGCAAAAAGGCAGAAATTCTCTATATGTTGGGGCAAAAAGACAGAAATTCTCCTTATTTTGGGGCTAAACTCAGAAATTCCACTTATTTTGGGGCAAATTTCCAAAAATTTCCCTTCTTTTGGCGCAAAATTGCAGAAATTTCACTTATTTTGGGGCAAAATTGCAGAAATTTCACTTATTTTGGGGCAAAATTGCAAATTTCACTTATTTCAGGGAAAAAGGCAGAAATTTTTCTAATTTTTGGGACAAAAAGGCAGAAATTCTTAATATTTTGTGGCAAAAATGTAGAAATTCCCCTTATTTTGAGGTAAAAAGGCTGAAATTCCCCTTATTTGGGGGCAAAAAGGCAAAAATTTCGCTTATTTATGGGAAAAATTGCAGAATTTTCACTTACTTCAGGGTAATAAGTCAGAGTTTTTTTTTATTTTGTGGCCAAAAAGACAGAAATTCCCTTTGTTTTGGGGGAAAAAAGACAGAAATTCCACTTATTTAGAGGCAAAAAAGCAGAAATTCCCCTTTTTTATAGCAAAAATGAAGAAATTTTTCTTTTTTATGGCAAAAAGGTATGCATACTTTTTATTTTCGGGCAAAAAGGCAGAAACTCCTCGTATTTTGGAACAAAATTGATGAAATTCCCCTAAATATGGGACAAAAAGGAAGAAATTCCCTATATGTTAGGGCAAAAAGACAGAAATTCTCTTTATTTTGGGGCAAAACTCAGAAATTCCACTTATTTTGGGGCAAAATTCCAGAAATTTCCCTTATTTTGGGGCAAAATTGCAGAAATTTCACTTATTTGGGGGCAAAATTGCAGAAATTTCACTTATTTCAGTATAAAAAGGCAGAAATTTTTCTTATTTTGGGGCAAAAAGCAGAAATTCCTAATATTTTGTGGAAAAAATGCAGAAATTCCTCTTAATTTGAGGCAAAAAGCCTGAAATTTCCCTTAAGTGCGGGCAAAAAGGCAGAAATTTCCCATATTTTGGGGCAAAATTGCAGAAATTTCACTTACTTCAGGGTAATAAGTCAGAATTTTTCCTTATTTTGGGGCAAAAAAATACAGAAATTCCCTTTGTTTTGGGGGAAAAAGACAGAAATTCCACTTATTTAGAGGCAAAAAAGCAGAAATTCCCCTTATTATGGAGCAAAAATGAAGAAATTTCCATTTTTTATGGCAAAAAGATATGCATTCTTCTTATTTTCGGGCAAAAAGGCAGAAATTCCCCGTATTTTCGAGCTAAATTGCAGAAATTCCCCTAATTGTGGGGCAAAAAGGCAGAAATTCCATATATGTTGGGGCAAAAAGACAGAAATTCTCCTTATTTTGGGGCAAAACTCAGAAATTCCACTTATTTTGGGACAAAATTCCAGAAATTTCCCTTCTTTTGAGGCAAAATTGCAGAAATTTCACTTATTTTGGGGCAAAATTGCAGAAATTTGACTTATTTCAGGGAAAAAAGCAGAAATTTTCTTATTTTGTAGCAAAAAGGCAGTAATTCCTAATATTTTGTGGCAAAAATGCAGAAATTCCCCTTATTTTGAGATAAAAAGGCTGAAATTCCCCTTATTTGGGGGCAAAAAGGCAGAAATTTTTCATATTTTGGGGCAAAATTGCAGAAATTTCACTTACTTCAGGGTAATAAGTCAGAATTTTTCCTCATTTTGGGGCCAAAAATACAGAAATTCCCTTTGCTTTGGGGGAAAAAGACAGAAATTCCATTTATTTAGAGGCAAATATGCAGAAATTCCCCTTATTATGGAGCAAAAATGAAGAAATTTCCCTTTTTTATGGCAAAAAGATATGCATTCTTCTTATTCTCGGGCAAAAAGGCAGAAATTCCCCGTATTTTGGAGCTAAGTTGCAGAAATTCCCCTAATTGTGGGGCAAAAAGGCAGAAATTTTCTATATGTTGGGGCAAAAAGACCGAAATTCTCCTTATTTCGGGGCAAAACTCAGAAATTCCACTTATTTTGGGGCAAAATTCCAGAAATTTCCATTCTTTTGAGGCAAAATTGCAGAAATTTCACTTATTTTGGGGCAAAATTGCAGAAATTTGACTTATTTCAGGGAAAAAAAGCAGAAATTTTCTTATTTTGTAGCAAAAAGGCAGTAATTCCTGATATTTTGTGGCAAAAATGCAAAAATTCCCCTTATTTTGAGGTAAAAAGGCTGAAATTCTTCTTATTTGGGGGCAAAAAGGCAGAAATTTCCCTTATTTTGGGGCAAAACTCAGAAATTCCACTTATTTTGGGGCAAAATTTCAGAAATTTTCCTTATTTTGAGGCAAAATTGCAGAATTTCACTTATTTTGGGGCAAAATTGCAGAAATTTCACTTATTTCAGGGAAAAAAATCAGAAGTTTTCTTATTTTGAAGCAAAAAACCAGAAATTCCTAATATTTTGTGGCAAAAATGCAGAAATTGCCCTTATTTTGAGGTAAAAAGGCTGAAATTCCCCCTATTTGGGGGAAAAAAGGCAGAAATTTCCCTTATTTTGGGGCAAAATTGCAGAAATTTCACTTACTTCAGGGTAATAAGTCAGAATTTTTCCTTATTTGGGGCAAAAAAGACAGGAATTCCCTTTGTTTTGGAGGAAAAAGACAGAAATTCCACTTATTTAGAGGCAAAAAAGAAGAAATTCCCCTTATTTTATAGCAAAAATTAAGAAATTTCCCTATTTTATGGCAAAAAGTTATGCATTCTTCCTATTTTCAGGCAAAAACAGAAATTCCACGTATTTTGGAGCAAAATTGCAGAAATTTCCCTAATTATGGGGCAAAAAGGCAGAAATTCTCCTTATTTTGGGGCAAAACTCTGAAATTCCACGTAGTTTGGGGCAAAATTCCAGAAATTTCCCTTATTTTGGGGCAAAATTGCAGAAATTTCACTTATTTTGGGCCAAAACTGCAGAAATTTCACTTATTTTGTGGCAAAATTGCAGAAATTTCACTTATTTAAGGGAAAAAAGCCAGAAATTTTCCTTATTTTAGGGCAAAAATGCAGAAATTCCTAATATTCTGTGGCAAAAATGCAGAAATTCCCATTATTTTGAGATAAAAAAGCTGAAATTCCCCTTATTTGGGGGCAAAAAGGCAGAAATTTTTCATATTTTGGGGCAAAAAAGCAGAAATTCCCCTTTTTTGGAGCAAAAATGAAGAAATTTTTCTTTTTTATGGCAAAAAGTTATGCATACTTCTTATTTTCGGGCAAAAAGGCAGAAACTCCTCGTATTTTGGAACAAAATTGATGAAATTCCCCTACATATGGGACAAAAAGGAAGAAATTCCCTATATGTTAGGGCAAAAAGACAGAAATTCTCTTTATTTTGGGGCAAAACTCAGAAATTCCACTTATTTTGGGGCAAAATTCCAGAAATTTCCCTTATTTTGTGGCAAAATTGCAGAAATTTCACTTATTTGGGGGCAAAATTGCAGAAATTTCACTTATTTCAGTATAAAAAGGCAGAAATTTTCCTTATTTTGGGGCAAAAAGCAGAAATTCCTAATATTTTGTGGAAAAAATGCAGAAATTCCCCTTATTTTGAGGCAAAAAGCCTGAAATTCCCCTTATTTGGGGGAAAAAAGGCAGAAATTTCCCATATTTTGGGGCAAAATTGCAGAAATTTCAATTACTTCAGGGTAATAAGTCAGAATTTTTCCTTATTTTGGGGCAAAAAATATAGAAATTCCCTTTGTTTTGAAGGAAAAAGTCAGAAATTCCACTTATTTAGAGGCAAAAAAGCAGAAATTCCCCTTATTTTGGAGCAAAAATGAAGAAATTTCCCTATTTTATGGCAAAAAAATATGCATTCTTCTAATTTTCAGGCAAAAAGGCAGAAATTCCCCGTATTTTGGAGCAAAATTGCAGAAATTTCCCTAATTGTGGGGCAAAAAGGCAGAAATTCCATATATGTTAGGGCAAAAGACAGAAATTCTCCTTATTTTGGGGCAAAATTCTGAAATTCCACTTAGTTTGGGGCAAAATTCCAGAAATTTCCCTTATTTTGGGGCAAAATTGCAGAAATTTCTTTTATTTTGGGGCAAAATTGCAGAAATTTCAATTATTTTGTGGCAAAATTGCAGAAATTTCACTTATTTCAGGGAAAAAAGGCAGAAATTTTTGTTATTTTAGGGCAAAAATGCAGAAATTCCTAATATTTTGTGGCAAAAATGCAGAAAATCCCATTATTTTGAGATAAAAAGGCTGAAATTCACCTTATTTCGGGGCAAAAAGGCAGAAATTTTTCATATTTTGGGGCAAAATTGCAGAAATTTCACTTACTTCAGGGTAATAAGTCAGAATTTTTCCTTATTTTGGGGCAAAAAATACAGAAATTCCCTTTGTTTTGGGGGAAAAAGACAGAAATTCCACTTATTTAGAGGCAAAAAAGCAGAAATTCCCCTTATTATGGAGCAAAAATGAAGAAATTTCCATTTTTTATGGCATAAAGATATGCATTCTTCTTATTTTCGGGCAAAAAGGCAGAAATTCCCCGTATTTTGGAGCTAAATTGCAGAAATTCCCCTAATTGTGGGGCAAAAAGGCAGAAATTCCCTATATGTTGGGGCAAAAAGACAGAAATTCCCCTTATTTTGGTTCAAAATTGCAGAAATTTCACTTACTTCAGGGTAATAAGTCAGAAATTTTCCTTATTTGGGGGCAAAAAAGACAGAAATTACCTTTGTTTTGGGGGAAAAAGACAGAAATTCCAATTATTTAGAGGCAAAAATGCAGAATTCCCCTTATTTTGGAGCAAAATTGCAGAAATTCCCCTAATTGTGGGGCAAAAAGGCAGAAATTCCCTATATGTTTGAGCAAAAAGACAGAAATTCTCTTTATTTGGGGGCAAAACTCAGAAATTCCACTTATTTTGGGGCAAAATTCCAGAGATTTCCCTTATTTTGGGGCAAAATTGCAGAAATTTCACTTATTTTGAGGTAAAAGGGTGAAATTTCTCTTATTTGGGGGCAAAAATGCAGAAATATCCCTTATTTTGGGGCAAAATTGCAGAAATTTCACTTATTTCAGGGTAATAAGTCAGAAAATTTCCTTATTTTGGTGCAAAAAAGACAGAAATTCCCCTTGTTTTGGGGGAAAAAGACGGAAATTCCACATATTTAGAGGCCAAAAAGCAGAAATTCCCCTTATTTTGGAGCAAAATTACAGAAATTTCCCTTTTTTATGGAAAAAGGTATGCATTCTTCTTATTTTCGGGCAAAAAGGCAGAAATTCCCCGTATTTTGGAGCAAAATTGCAGAAATTAACCTAATTGTGGGGCAAAAATGCAGAAATTCCCTATATGTTGGGGCAAAAAGACAGAAATTCTTCTTATTTTGGGGAAACTCAGAAATTCCAGTCATTTTGGGGCAAAATTCCAGAAATTTCCCTTATTTTGGGGCAAAATTGCAGAAATTTCACTTATTTTGTGGCAAAATTAGAGAAATTTCACTTATTTCAGGAAAAAAAAGCAGAAATTTTCCTATTTTGGGGCAAAAAAGCAGAAATTTCCCATATTTTGGTACAAAATTGCAGAAATTTTTCTTATTTTGGGCAAAAAGGCAGAAATTTCCCATATTTTGGGGCAAACATGCAGAAATTCCCCTTCATTTTGAGGTAAAAAGGCTGAAATTCCCCTTATTTGGGGGCAAAAAGGCAGAAATTTCCCTTATTTTGGGTAAAATTGCAGAAATTTCACTTATTTCAGGGTAATAAGTCAGAAATTTTCCTTATTTTGGGGCAAAAAATCAGAAATTCCCTTTGTTTTGGGGGAAAAAGACAGAAATTCCACTTATTTAGAGGCATAAAAGCAGAAATTCCCCTCATTTTGGAGCAAAAATGAAGAAATTTCCCTTTTTTATGGCAAAAAGGTATGCATTCTTATTATGTTCGGACAAAAACGGCAGAAATTCCTTGTATTTTGGAGCAAAATTGCAGAATTCCCCTAATTGTGGGGCAACAAGGCAGAAATTCCCTATATGTTGGGGCAAAAAGACAGAAATTCTCCTTATTTTAGGGCAAAACTCAGAAATTT
Source organism: Micromys minutus (assembly GCF_963924665.1). Lineage (NCBI taxonomy): Eukaryota > Metazoa > Chordata > Mammalia > Rodentia > Muridae > Micromys > Micromys minutus. The sequence continues at coordinate 5,065,475 of NW_027667467.1, read as the reverse complement.
AACTTATTTTGGGCCAAAATTGCAGAAATTTCACTTATTTCATAAAAAAAGCAGAAATTTTCTTATTTTGGAGCCAAAAGGCAGAAATTTCTTTTATTTTGTTACAAAATTGCAGAATTTTTTCTTATTTTGGGGCAAAAAGGCAGAAATTTCCCATATTTTGGGGCAAAAATGCAGAAATTTTTTTTTTTTTGAGTTAAAAGGCTGAAATTCCCCTTATTTGGGGGCAAAAAGGCTGAAATTTCTCTTATTTTGGGGCAAAATTGCAGAAATTTCACTTATGTAAGGGTAATAAGTCAGAAATTTTTCTTATTTTGGGGCCAAAAAACAGAAATTCCCTTTGTTTTGGGGGAAAAAGTCAGAAATTCCACTTATTTAGAGGCAAAAATGCAGAAATTCCTAATATTTTGTGGCAAAAATGCAGGAATTCCCCTTATTTTGAGGTAAGAAGCTGAAATTCCCTTTATTTGGGTGCAAAAAGGCCGAAATTTTCTCTTATTTTGGGGAAAAAATGCAGAAATTTCACTTATTTCAGGGTAATAAGTCAGAAATTTTTCTTATTTTGGGGCAAAAAAGACAGAAATTCCCTTTGTTTTGGGGGGAAAAGACAAAAATTCCACTTATTTAGATGCAAAAAAGCAGAAATTCCCTTTATTTTGGAGAAAAATTAAGAAATTTCCCTTTTTTATGGCAAAAAGCTATGCATTCTTCTTATTTTCGGGCAAAAAGGCAAAAATTCCCCATATTTTGGAGCAAAATTGCAGAAATTCCCCTAATTGTGGGGCAAAAAGGCAGAAATTCCCTAAATGTTGGGACAAAAAGACAGAAATTCTCCTTATTTTGGGGCAAAACTCAGAAATTCCACTTATTTCGGAGCAAAATTCCAGAAATTTCACTTATATTGGGGCAAAATTGCAGAAATTACACTTATTTTGGGGCAAAATTGCAGAAATTTCACTTATTTCAAAAAAAAGCAGAAATTCTCTTATTTTGGGGCAAAAAGGCAGAAATTCCTAATATTTTGTGGCTAAAATGCAGAAATTCCTTTTATTTTGAGGTAAAAATCCTGAAATTCCCCTTATTTGGGGGCAAAAAAGCAGAAATTTCCCTTATTTTGGGGCAAAATTGCAGAAATTTCACTTATTTCAGGGTAATAAGTCAGAAATTTTCTTTATTTTGGACAAAAAAGACAGAAATTCCCTTTGTTTAAGGGAAAAAATACATAAATTGCACTTATTTAGAGGCAAAAAAGCAGAAATTCCCCTTATTTTGGTTCAAAATTTCAGAAATTACACTTACTTCAGGGTAATAAGTAAAAAATTTTCCTTATTTGGGGGCAAAAAAGACAGAAATTACCTTTGTTTTGGGGGAAAAAGACAGAAATTTCACTTATTTATTGGCAAAAAAGCAGAATTCCTTTTATTTTGGAGCAAAAATGAAGAAATTTCCCTTTTTTATGCCAAAAATTTATGCATTCTTCTTATTTTCCGGCAAAAATGCAGAAATTCCCCGTATTTTGGAGCAAAATTGCAGAAATTCCCCTAATTCTGGGGCAAAAAGGCAGAAATTCCCTATATGTTTGTGCAAAAAGACAAAAATTCTCCTTATTTGGGGGCAAAACTCAGAAATTCCACTTATTTTGGGGCGAAATTCCAGAGATTTCCCTTATTTGGGGGCAAAATTGCAGAAATTTCACTTATGACAGGGAAAAAAGGCAGAAATTTTCCTTATTTTGGGGCAAAAAGCAGAAATTCCTAATATTTTGTGGCAAAAATGCAGAAATTCCCCTTATTTTGAGGTAAAAGGGTGAAATTCCTCTTATTTGGGATCAAAAAGGCAGAAATATCCCTTATTTTGGGGCAAAATTGCAGAAATTTCACTTATGTCAGTGTAATAAGTCAGAAATTTTCCTTATTTTGGGGCCAAAAAACAGAAATTCCCTTTGTTTTGGGGGAAAAAGACAGAAATTCCACTTATTTAGAGGCAAAAATGCAGAAATTCCTAATATTTTGTGGCAAAAATGCAGAAATTCCCCTTATTTTGAGGTAAAATCTGAAATTCCCCTTATTTGGAAGCAAAAAGGCAGAAATTTCCCTTATTTTGGGGAAAAATTGCAGAAATTTCACTTATTTCCGGGTAATAAGTCAGAAATTTTCCTTATTTTGGGGCAAAAAAGACAGAAATTCCCTTTGTTTTGGGGGAAAAAGACAGAAATTCCACTTATTTGGATGCAAAAAAGCAGAAATTCCCTTTATTTTGGAGAAAAATTAAGAAATTTCCCTTTTTTATGGCAAAAAGCTATGCATTCTTCTTATTTTCGGGCAAAAAGGCAGAAATTCCCCATATTTTGGAGCAAAATTGCAGAAATTCCCTAAATGTTGGGGCAAAAAGACAGAAATTCTCCTTATTTTGGGGCAAAACTCAGAAATTCCACTTATTTCGGAGCAAAATTCCAGAAATTTCACTTATATTGGGGCAAAATTGCAGAAATTACACTTATTTCAAAAAAAAAGCAGAAATTTTCTTATTTTGGGGCAAAAAGGAAGAAATTTCATTTATTTTGGTACAAAATTGCAGAAATTTTTCTTATTTTGGAGCAAAAAGGCAGAAATTTTCCATATTTTGGGGCAAAAATGCAGAAATTCCCCTTATTTTGAGTAAAAAGGCTGAAATTCCCCTTAATTGGGGGCAAAAAGGCAGAAATTTCCTTATTTTGGGGCAAAATTGCAGAAATTACACTTATTTCAGGGTAATCAGTTAGAAATTTTCCTTATTTTGGGGCAAAATTGCAGAAAATTCACTTATTTTGGGGCAAAATTGCAGAAATTTCACTTTTTTCAGTGAAAAAAAGCAGAAATTTTCCTTATTTTGGAGCAAAAAGGCAGAAATTCCTAATATTTTGTGGCAAAAATGCAGAAATTCCCCTTATTTGAGGTAAAAATGCTGAAATTCCCCTTATTTGGGGGCAAAAAGCAGAAATTTCCCTTATTTTGTGGCAAAATTGCAGAAAGTTCACTTATTTCAGGGTAATAAGTCTGAAATTTTCCTTATTTTGGGAAAAAAAGACAGAAATTCCCTTTGTTTTGGGGGAAAAATACATAAATTCCTCTTATTTAGAGGCAAAAAAGCAGAAATTCCCCCTATTTTGGTTCAAAATTGCAGAAATTTCACTTACTTCAGGGTAATAAGTCAGAAATTTTCCTTATTTTGGGGCAAAAAAGACAGAAATTACCTTTGTTTTGGGGGAAAAAGACAGAAATTCCACTTATTTAGAGGCAAAAAAGCAGAATTCCCCTTATTTTGGAGCAAAAATGAAGAAATTTCCCTTTTTTATGCCAAAAAGTTATGCATTCTTCTTATTTTCGGGCAAAAATGCAGAAATTCCCCGTATTTTGGAGCAAAATTGCAGAAATTCCCCTAATTGTGGGGCAAAAAGGCAGAAATTCCCTATATGTTGGGCTAAAAAGACCGAAATTCTCCTTATTTGGGGGCAAAACTCAGAAATTCCACTTATTTTGAGGCGAAATTCCAGAGATTTCCCTTATTTGGGGGCAAAATTGCAGAAATTTCACTTATGACAGGGAAAAAAGGCAGAAATTTTCCTTTTTTTGTGGTAAAAAGGCAGAAATTCCTAATATTTTGTGGCAAAAATGCAGAAATTCCCCTTATTTTGAGGTAAAAGGGTGAAATTCCTCTTATTTGGGATCAAAAAGGCAGAAATTTCCCTTATTTTGGGGCAAAATTGCAGAAATTTCACTTATGTCAGGGTAATAGGTCAGAAATTTTCCTTATTTTGGGGCCAAAAAACAGAAATTCCCTTTGTTTTGGGGGAAAAAGACAGAAATTCCACTTATTTAGAGGCAAAAATGCAGAAATTCCTAATATTTTGTTGCAAAAATGCAGAAATTCCCCTTATTTTGAGGTAAAATCTGAAATTCCCCTTATTTGGAAGCAAAAAGGCAGAAATTTCCCTTATTTTGGGGAAAAAATGTAGAAATTTCACTTATTTCAGGGTAATAAGTCAGAAATTTTCCTTATTTTGGGGCAAAAAAGACAGAAATTCCCTTTGTTTTGGGGGGAAAAGACAGAAATTCCACTTATTTAGATGCAAAAAAGCAGAAATTCCCTTTATTTTGGAGAAAAAATAAAGAAATTTCCCTTTTTTATGGCAAAAAGCTATGCATTCTTCTTATTTTCGGGCAAAAAGGCAAAAATTCCCCATATTTTGGAGCAAAATTGTAGAAATTCCCCTAATTGTGGGGCAAAAAGGCAGAAATTCCCTAAATGTAGGGGCAAAATGACAGAAATTCTCCTTATTTTGGGGCAAAACTCAGAAATTCCACTTATTTCGGAGCAAAATTCCAGAAATTTCACTTATATTGGGGCAAAATTGCAGAAATTACACTTATTTTGGGGCAAAATTGCAGAAATTTCACTTATTTCAAAAAAAAGCAGAAATTCTCTTATTTTGGGGCAAAAAGGCAGAAATTTCTTTTATTTTGGTACAAAATTGCAGAAATTTTTCTTATTTTGGAGCAAAAAGGCAGAAATTTTCCATATTTTGGGGCAAAAATGCAGAAATTCCCCTTATTTTGAGTTAAAAGGCTGAAATTCCCCTTAATTGAAGGCAAAAAGGCAGAAATTTCCTTATTTTGGGGCAAAATAGCAAAAATTTCACTTATTTCAGGGTAATCAGTCAGAAATTTTCCTTATTTTGGGGCAAAAAGACAGAAATTCCTTTTGTTTTTGGGGAAAAAGACAGATATTTCACTTTTTTAGAGGCAAAAAAGGAGAAATTTCTTTTTATTTTGGAGCAAAAATAAAGAAATTTCTCTTTTTTGTGGCAAAAGGTATGCATTCCCCTTATTTTCTGGCTAAAAAGCAGAAATTCCCCGTATTTTGGAGCAAAATTGCAGAAATTCCCCTAATTGTGGGGCAAAAAGGCAGAAATTCCCTATATGTTGGGCTAAAAAGACCGAAATTCTCCTTATTTGGGGGCAAAACTCAGAAATTCCACTTATTTTGGGGCGAAATTCCAGAGATTTCCCTTATTTGGGGGCAAAATTGCAGAAATTTCACTTATGACAGGGAAAAAAGGTAGAAATTTTCCTTATTTTGTGGCAAAAAGGCAGAAATTCCTAATATTTTGTGGCAAAAATGCAGAAATTCCCCTTATTTTGAGGTAAAAGGGTGAAATTCCTCTTATTTGGGATCAAAAAGGCAGAAAATTCCCTTATTTTGGGGCAAAATTGCAGAAATTTCACTTATGTCAGGGTAATAGGTCAGAAATTTTCCTTATTTTGGGGCCAAAAAACAGAAATTCCCTTTGTTTTGGGGGAAAAAGACAGAAATTCCACTTATTTAGAGGCAAAAATGCAGAAATTCCTAATATTTTGTTGCAAAAATGCAGAAATTCCCCTTTTTTTTGAGGTAAAATCTGAAATTCCCCTTATTTGGAAGCAAAAAGGCAGAAATTTCTATTATTTTGGAGAAAAAATGCAGAAATTTCACTTATTTCAGGGTAATAAGTCAGAAATTTTCCTTATTTTGGGGCAAAAAAGACAGAAATTCCCTTTGTTTTGGGGGGAAAAGACAGAAATTCCACTTATTTAGATGCAAAAAAGCAGAAATTCCCTTTATTTTGGAGAAAAAATAAAGAAATTTCCCTTTTTTATGGCAAAAAGCTATGCATTCTTCTTATTTTCGGGCAAAAAGGCAAAAATTCCCCATATTTTGGAGCAAAGTTGCAGAAATTCCCCTAATTGTGGGGCAAAAAGGCAGAAATTCCCTAAATGTAGGGGCAAAATGACAGAAATTCTCCTTATTTTGGGGCAAAACTCAGAAATTCCACTTATTTCGGAGCAAAATTCCAGAAATTTCACTTATATTGGGGCAAAATTGCAGAAATTACACTTATTTCAAAAAAAAAAAGAAGTTTTCTTATTTTGGGGCAAAAAGGAAAAATTTCATTTATTTTGGTACAAAATTGCAGAAATTTTTCTTATTTTGGAGCAAAAAGGCAGAAATTTTCCATATTTTGGGGCAAAAATGCAGAAATTCCCCTTATTTTGAGTAAAAAGGCTGAAATTCCCCTTAATTGGGGGCAAAAAGGCAGAAATTTCCTTATTTTGGGGCAAAATTGCAGAAATTACACTTATTTCAGGGTAATCAGTCAGAAATTTTCCTTATTTTGGGGGAAATTGCAGAAAATTCACTTATTTTGGGGCAAAATTGCAGAAATTTCACTTTTTTCAGTGAAAAAAGCAGAAATTTTTTTATTTTGAGGCAAAAAGGCAGAAATTCCTAATATTTTGTGGCTAAAATGCAGAAATTCCTTTTATTTTGAGGTAAAAATCCTGAAATTCCTCTTATTTGGGGGCAAAAAAGCAGAAATTTCCCTTATTTTGGAGCAAAATTGCAGAAATTTCACTTATTTCAGGGTAATAAGTCAGAAATTTTCTTTATTTTGGACAAAAAAGACAGAAATTCCCTTTGTTTTGGGGGAAAAATACTTAAATTCCTCTTATTTAGAGGCAAAAAAGCAGAAATTCCCCTTATTTTGGTTCAAAATTGCAGAAATTTCACTTACTTCAGGGTAATAAGTCAGAAATTTTCCTTATTTTGGGGCAAAAAAGACAGAAATTACCTTTGTTTTGGGGGAAAAAGACAGAAATTCCACTTATTTAGAGGCAAAAAAGCAGAATTCCCCTTATTTTGGAGCAAAAATGAAGAAATTTCCCTTTTTTATGCCAAAAAGTTATGCATTCTTCTTATTTTCGGGCAAAAATGCAGAAATTCCCCGTATTTTGGAGCAAAATTGCAGAAATTCCCCTAGTTGTGGGGCAAAAAGGCAGAAATTCCCTATATGTTGGGGCAAAAAGACAGAAATTCTCCTTATTTGGGGGCAAAACTCAGAAATTCCACTTATTTTGGGGCGAAATTCCAGAGATTTCCCTTATTTGGGGGCAAAATTGCAGAAATTTCACTTATGACAGGGAAAAAAGGCAGAAATTTTCCTTATTTTGGGGCAAAAAGGCAGAAATTCCTAATATTTTGTGGCAAAAATGCAGAAATTCCCCTTATTTTGAGGTAAAAGGGTGAAATTCCTCTTATTTGGGATCAAAAAGGCAGAAATTTCCCTTATTTTGGGGCAAAATTGCAGAAATTTCACTTATGTCAGGGTAATAGGTCAGAAATTTTCCTTATTTTGGGGCCAAAAAACAGTAATTCCCTTTGATTTGGGGGAAAAAGACAGAAATTCCACTTATTTAGAGGCAAAAATGCAGAAATTCCTAATATTTTGTTGCAAAAATGCAGAAATTCCCCTTATTTTGAGGTAAAATCTGAAATTCCCCTTATTTGGAAGCAAAAAGGCAGAAATTTCTATTATTTTGGAGAAAAAATGCAGAAATTTCACTTATTTCAGGGTAATAAGTCAGAAATTTTCCTTATTTTGGGGCAAAAAAGACAGAAATTCCCTTTGTTTTGGGGGGAAAAGACAGAAATTCCACTTATTTAGATGCAAAAAAGCAGAAATTCCCTTTATTTTGGAGAAAAAATAAAGAAATTTCCCTTTTTTATGGCAAAAAGCTATGCATTCTTCTTATTTTCGGGCAAAAAGGCAAAAATTCCCCATATTTTGGAGCAAAGTTGCAGAAATTCCCCTAATTGTGGGGCAAAAAGGCAGAAATTCCCTAAATGTAGGGGCAAAATGACAGAAATTCTCCTTATTTTGGGGCAAAACTCAGAAATTCCACTTATTTCGGAGCAAAATTCCAGAAATTTCACTTATATTGGGGCAAAATTGCAGAAATTACACTTATTTCAAAAAAAAAAAGAAGTTTTCTTATTTTGGGGCAAAAAGGAAAAATTTCATTTATTTTGGTACAAAATTGCAGAAATTTTTCTTATTTTGGAGCAAAAAGGCAGAAATTTTCCATATTTTGGGGCAAAAATGCAGAAATTCCCCTTATTTTGAGTAAAAAGGCTGAAATTCCCCTTAATTGGGGGCAAAAAGGCAGAAATTTCCTTATTTTGGGGCAAAATTGCAGAAATTACACTTATTTCAGGGTAATCAGTCAGAAATTTTCCTTATTTTGGGGGAAATTGCAGAAAATTCACTTATTTTGGGGCAAAATTGCAGAAATTTCACTTTTTTCAGTGAAAAAAGCAGAAATTTTTTTATTTTGAGGCAAAAAGGCAGAAATTCCTAATATTTTGTGGCTAAAATGCAGAAATTCCTTTTATTTTGAGGTAAAAATCCTGAAATTCCTCTTATTTGGGGGCAAAAAAGCAGAAATTTCCCTTATTTTGGAGCAAAATTGCAGAAATTTCACTTATTTCAGGGTAATAAGTCAGAAATTTTCTTTATTTTGGACAAAAAAGACAGAAATTCCCTTTGTTTTGGGGGAAAAATACTTAAATTCCTCTTATTTAGAGGCAAAAAAGCAGAAATTCCCCTTATTTTGGTTCAAAATTGCAGAAATTTCACTTACTTCAGGGTAATAAGTCAGAAATTTTCCTTATTTTGGGGCAAAAAAGACAGAAATTACCTTTGTTTTGGGGGAAAAAGACAGAAATTCCACTTATTTAGAGGCAAAAAAGCAGAATTCCCCTTATTTTGGAGCAAAAATGAAGAAATTTCCCTTTTTTATGCCAAAAAGTTATGCATTCTTCTTATTTTCGGGCAAAAATGCAGAAATTCCCCGTATTTTGGAGCAAAATTGCAGAAATTCCCCTAGTTGTGGGGCAAAAAGGCAGAAATTCCCTATATGTTGGGGCAAAAAGACAGAAATTCTCCTTATTTGGGGGCAAAACTCAGAAATTCCACTTATTTTGGGGCGAAATTCCAGAGATTTCCCTTATTTGGGGGCAAAATTGCAGAAATTTCACTTATGACAGGGAAAAAAGGCAGAAATTTTCCTTATTTTGGGGCAAAAAGGCAGAAATTCCTAATATTTTGTGGCAAAAATGCAGAAATTCCCCTTATTTTGAGGTAAAAGGGTGAAATTCCTCTTATTTGGGATCAAAAAGGCAGAAATTTCCCTTATTTTGGGGCAAAATTGCAGAAATTTCACTTATGTCAGGGTAATAGGTCAGAAATTTTCCTTATTTTGGGGCCAAAAAACAGTAATTCCCTTTGATTTGGGGGAAAAAGACAGAAATTCCACTTATTTAGAGGCAAAAATGCAGAAATTCCTAATATTTTGTTGCAAAAATGCAGAAATTCCCCTTATTTTGAGGTAAAATCTGAAATTCCCCTTATTTGGAAGCAAAAAGGCAGAAATTTCTATTATTTTGGAGAAAAAATGCAGAAATTTCACTTATTTCAGGGTAATAAGTCAGAAATTTTCCTTATTTTGGGGCAAAAAAGACAGAAATTCCCTTTGTTTTGGGGGGAAAAGACAGAAATTCCACTTATTTAGATGCAAAAAAGCAGAAATTCCCTTTATTTTGGAGAAAAAATAAAGAAATTTCCCTTTTTTATGGCAAAAAGCTATGCATTCTTCTTATTTTCGGGCAAAAAGGCAAAAATTCCCCATATTTTGGAGCAAAATTGCAGAAATTCCCCTAACTGTGGGGCAAAAAGGCAGAAATTCCCTAAATGTAGGGGCAAAATGACAGAAATTCTTCTTATTTTGGGGCAAAACTCAGAAATTCCACTTATTTCGGAGCAAAATTCCAGAAATTTCACTTATATTGGGGCAAAATTGCAGAAATTACACTTATTTCAAAAAAAAAAGCAGAAATTTTCTTATTTTCGGGCAAAAAGGAAGAAATTTCATTTATTTTGGTACAAAATTGCAGAAATTTTTCTTATTTTGGAGCAAAAAGGCAGAAATTTTCCATATTTTGGGGCAAAAATGCAGAAATTCCCCTTATTTTGAGTAAAAATGCTGAAATTCCCCTTAATTGGGGGCAAAAAGGCAGAAATTTCCTTATTTTGGGGCAAAATTGCAGAAATTACACTTATTTCAGGGTAATCAGTCAGAAATTTTCCTTATTTTGGGGGAAATTGCAGAAAATTCACTTATTTTGGGGCAAAATTGCAGAAATTTCACTTTTTTCAGTGAAAAAAAGCAGAAATTTTCCTTATTTTGGAGCAAAAAGGCAGAAATTCCTAATATTTTGTGGCAAAAATGCAGAAATTCCCCTTATTTTGAGGTAAAAATGCTGAAATTCCCCTTATTTTGGGGCAAAAAGCAGAAATTTCCCTTATTTTGGGGCAAAATTGCAGAAAGTTCACTTATTTCAGGGTAATAAGTCAGAAATTTTCCTTATTTTGGGCAAAAAAGACAGAAATTCCTTTTGTTTTGGGGGAAAAATACATAAATTCCTCTTATTTAGAGGCAAAAAAGCAGAAATTCCCCTTATTTTGGTTCAAAATTGCAGAAATTTCACTTACTTCAGGGTAATAAGTCAGAAATTTTCCTTATTTTGGGGCAAAAAAGACAGAAATTACCTTTGTTTTGGGGGAAAAAGACAGAAATTCCACTTATTTAGAGGCAAAAAAGCAGAATTCCCCTTATTTTGGAGCAAAAATGAAGAAATTTCCTTTTTTTATGCCAAAAAGTTATGCATTCTTCTTATTTTCGGGCAAAAATGCAGAAATTCCCCGTATTTTGGAGCAAAATTGCAGAAATTCCCCTAATTGTGGGGCAAAAAGGCAGAAATTCCCTAAATATTGGGGCAAAAAGACAGAAATTCTCCTTATTTTGGGGCAAAACTCAGAAATTCCACTTATTTCGGAGCAAAATTCCAGAAATTTCACTTATATTGGGGCAAAATTGCAGAAATTACACTTATTTTGGGGCAAAATTGCAGAAATTTCACTTATTTCAAAAAAAAGCAGAAATTCTCTTATTTTGGGGCAAAAAGGCAGAAATTTCTTTTATTTTGGTACAAAATTGCAGAAATTTTTCTTATTTTGGAGCAAAAAGGCAGAAATTTTCCATATTTTGGGGCAAAAATGCAGAAATTCCCCTTATTTTGAGTTAAAAGGCTGAAATTCCCCTTAATTGAGGGCAAAAAGGCAGAAATTTCCTTATTTTGGGGCAAAATAGCAAAAATTTCACTTATTTCAGGGTAATCAGTCAGAAATTTTCCTTATTTTGGGGCAAAAAGACAGAAATTCCTTTTGTTTTTGGGGAAAAAGACAGATATTTCACTTTTTTAGAGGCAAAAAAGGAGAAATTTCTTTTTATTTTGGAGCAAAAATAAAGAAATTTCTCTTTTTTGTGGCAAAAGGTATGCATTCCCCTTATTTTCTGGCTAAAAAGCAGAAATTCCCCGTATTTAGGAGCAAAATTGCAGAAATTCCCCTAATTGTGGGGCAAAAAGGCAGAAATTCCCTATATGTTGGGCTAAAAAGACCGAAATTCTCCTTATTTGGGGGCAAAACTCAGAAATTCCACTTATTTTGGGGCGAAATTCCAGAGATTTCCCTTATTTGGGGGCAAAATTGCAGAAATTTCACTTATGACAGGGAAAAAAGGTAGAAATTTTCCTTATTTTGTGGCAAAAAGGCAGAAATTCCTAATATTTTGTGGCAAAAATGCAGAAATTCCCCTTATTTTGAGGTAAAAGGGTGAAATTCCTCTTATTTGGGATCAAAAAGGCAGAAAATTCCCTTATTTTGGGGCAAAATTGCAGAAATTTCACTTATGTCAGGGTAATAGGTCAGAAATTTTCCTTATTTTGGGGCCAAAAAACAGAAATTCCCTTTGTTTTGGGGGAAAAAGACAGAAATTCCACTTATTTAGAGGCAAAAATGCAGAAATTCCTAATATTTTGTTGCAAAAATGCAGAAATTCCCCTTTTTTTTGAGGTAAAATCTGAAATTCCCCTTATTTGGAAGCAAAAAGGCAGAAATTTCTATTATTTTGGAGAAAAAATGCAGAAATTTCACTTATTTCAGGGTAATAAGTCAGAAATTTTCCTTATTTTGGGGCAAAAAAGACAGAAATTCCCTTTGTTTTGGGGGGAAAAGACAGAAATTCCACTTATTTAGATGCAAAAAAGCAGAAATTCCCTTTATTTTGGAGAAAAAATAAAGAAATTTCCCTTTTTTATGGCAAAAAGCTATGCATTCTTCTTATTTTCGGGCAAAAAGGCAAAAATTCCCCATATTTTGGAGCAAAGTTGCAGAAATTCCCCTAATTGTGGGGCAAAAAGGCAGAAATTCCCTAAATGTAGGGGCAAAATGACAGAAATTCTCCTTATTTTGGGGCAAAACTCAGAAATTCCACTTATTTCGGAGCAAAATTCCAGAAATTTCACTTATATTGGGGCAAAATTGCAGAAATTACACTTATTTCAAAAAAAAAAAGAAGTTTTCTTATTTTGGGGCAAAAAGGAAAAATTTCATTTATTTTGGTACAAAATTGCAGAAATTTTTCTTATTTTGGAGCAAAAAGGCAGAAATTTTCCATATTTTGGGGCAAAAATGCAGAAATTCCCCTTATTTTGAGTAAAAAGGCTGAAATTCCCCTTAATTGGGGGCAAAAAGGCAGAAATTTCCTTATTTTGGGGCAAAATTGCAGAAATTACACTTATTTCAGGGTAATCAGTCAGAAATTTTCCTTATTTTGGGGGAAATTGCAGAAAATTCACTTATTTTGGGGCAAAATTGCAGAAATTTCACTTTTTTCAGTGAAAAAAGCAGAAATTTTTTTATTTTGAGGCAAAAAGGCAGAAATTCCTAATATTTTGTGGCTAAAATGCAGAAATTCCTTTTATTTTGAGGTAAAAATCCTGAAATTCCTCTTATTTGGGGGCAAAAAAGCAGAAATTTCCCTTATTTTGGAGCAAAATTGCAGAAATTTCACTTATTTCAGGGTAATAAGTCAGAAATTTTCTTTATTTTGGACAAAAAAGACAGAAATTCCCTTTGTTTTGGGGGAAAAATACTTAAATTCCTCTTATTTAGAGGCAAAAAAGCAGAAATTCCCCTTATTTTGGTTCAAAATTGCAGAAATTTCACTTACTTCAGGGTAATAAGTCAGAAATTTTCCTTATTTTGGGGCAAAAAAGACAGAAATTACCTTTGTTTTGGGGGAAAAAGACAGAAATTCCACTTATTTAGAGGCAAAAAAGCAGAATTCCCCTTATTTTGGAGCAAAAATGAAGAAATTTCCCTTTTTTATGCCAAAAAGTTATGCATTCTTCTTATTTTCGGGCAAAAATGCAGAAATTCCCCGTATTTTGGAGCAAAATTGCAGAAATTCCCCTAGTTGTGGGGCAAAAAGGCAGAAATTCCCTATATGTTGGGGCAAAAAGACAGAAATTCTCCTTATTTGGGGGCAAAACTCAGAAATTCCACTTATTTTGGGGCGAAATTCCAGAGATTTCCCTTATTTGGGGGCAAAATTGCAGAAATTTCACTTATGACAGGGAAAAAAGGCAGAAATTTTCCTTATTTTGGGGCAAAAAGGCAGAAATTCCTAATATTTTGTGGCAAAAATGCAGAAATTCCAATTATTTTGAGGTAAAAGGGTGAAATTCCTCTTATTTGGGATCAAAAAGGCAGAAATTTCCCTTATTTTGGGGCAAAATTGCAGAAATTTCACTTATGTCAGGGTAATAAGTCAGAAATTTTCCTTATTTTGGGGCCAAAAAACAGAAATTCCCTTTGTTTTGGGGGAAAAAGACAGAAATTCCACTTATTTAGATGCAAAAATGCAGAAATTCCTAATATTTTGTGGCAAAAATGCAGAAAGTCCCCTTATTTTGAGGTAAAATCTGAAATTCCCCTTATTTGGAAGCAAAAAGGCAGAAATTTCCCTTATTTTGGGGAAAAAATGCAGAAATTTCACTTATTTCAGGGTAATAAGTCAGAAATTTTCCTTATTTTGGGGCAAAAAAGACAGAAATTCCCTTTGTTTTGGGGGGAAAAGACAAAAATTCCACTTATTTAGATGCAAAAAAGCAGAAATTCCCTTTATTTTGGAGAAAAATTAAGAAATTTCCCTTTTTTATGGCAAAAAGCTATGCATTCTTCTTATTTTCGGGCAAAAAGGCAAAAATTCCCCATATTTTGGAGCAAAATTGCAGAAATTTCCCTAATTGTGGGGCAAAAAGGCAGAAATTCCCTAAATGTTGGGGCAAAAAGACAGAAATTCTCCTTATTTTGGGGCAAAACTCAGAAATTCCACTTATTTCGGAGCAAAATTCCAGAAATTTCACTTATATTGGGGCAAAATTGCAGAAATTACACTTATTTCAAAAAAAAAAGCAGAAATTTTCTTATTTTGGGGCAAAAAGAAAGAAATTTCATTTATTTTGGTACAAAATTGCAGAAATTTTTCTTATTTTGGAGCAAAAAGGCAGAAATTTTCCATATTTTGGGGCAAAAATGCAGAAATTCCCCTTATTTTGAGTAAAAAGGCTGAAATTCCCCTTAATTGGGGGCAAAAAGGCAGAAATTTCCTTATTTTGGGGCAAAATTGCAGAAATTACACTTATTTCAGGGTAATCAGTCAGAAATTTTCCTTATTTTGGGGCAAAATTGCAGAAAATTCACTTATTTTGGGGCAAAATTGCAGAAATTTCACTTTTTTCAGTGAAAAAAAGCAGAAATTTTCCTTATTTTGGAGCAAAAAGGCAGAAATTCCTAATATTTTGTGGCAAAAATGCAGAAATTCCCCTTATTTTGAGGTAAAAATGCGGAAATTCCCCTTATTTGGGGGCAAAAAGCAGAAATTTCCCTTATTTTGGGGCAAAATTGCAGAAAGTTCACTCATTTCAGGGTAATAGGTCAGAAATTTTCCTTATTTTGGGCAAAAAAGACAGAAATTCCCTTTGTTTTGGGGGAAAAATACATAAATTCCTCTTATTTAGAGGCAAAAAAGCAGAAATTCCCCTTATTTTGGTTCAAAATTGCAGAAATTTCACTTACTTCAGGGTAATAAGTCAGAAATTTTCCTTATTTTGGGGCAAAAAAGACAGAAATTACCTTTGTTTTGGGGGAAAAAGACAGAAATTCCACTTATTTAGAGGCAAAAAAGCAGAATTCCCCTTATTTTGGAGCAAAAATGAAGAAATTTCCTTTTTTTATGCCAAAAAGTTATGCATTCTTCTTATTTTCGGGCAAAAATGCAGAAATTCCCCGTATTTTGGAGCAAAATTGCAGAAATTCCCCTAATTGTGGGGCAAAAAGGCAGAAATTCCCTAAATATTGGGGCAAAAAGACAGAAATTCTCCTTATTTTGGGGCAAAACTCAGAAATTCCACTTATTTCGGAGCAAAATTCCAGAAATTTCACTTATATTGGGGCAAAATTGCAGAAATTACACTTATTTTGGGGCAAAATTGCAGAAATTTCACTTATTTCAAAAAAAAGCAGAAATTCTCTTATTTTGGGGCAAAAAGGCAGAAATTTCTTTTATTTTGGTACAAAATTGCAGAAATTTTTCTTATTTTGGAGCAAAAAGGCAGAAATTTTCCATATTTTGGGGCAAAAATGCAGAAATTCCCCTTATTTTGAGTTAAAAGGCTGAAATTCCCCTTAATTGAGGGCAAAAAGGCAGAAATTTCCTTATTTTGGGGCAAAATAGCAAAAATTTCACTTATTTCAGGGTAATCAGTCAGAAATTTTCCTTATTTTGGGGCAAAAAGACAGAAATTCCTTTTGTTTTTGGGGAAAAAGACAGATATTTCACTTTTTTAGAGGCAAAAAAGGAGAAATTTCTTTTTATTTTGGAGCAAAAATAAAGAAATTTCTCTTTTTTGTGGCAAAAGGTATGCATTCCCCTTATTTTCTGGCTAAAAAGCAGAAATTCCCCGTATTTAGGAGCAAAATTGCAGAAATTCCCCTAATTGTGGGGCAAAAAGGCAGAAATTCCCTATATGTTGGGCTAAAAAGACCGAAATTCTCCTTATTTGGGGGCAAAACTCAGAAATTCCACTTATTTTGGGGCGAAATTCCAGAGATTTCCCTTATTTGGGGGCAAAATTGCAGAAATTTCACTTATGACAGGGAAAAAAGGTAGAAATTTTCCTTATTTTGTGGCAAAAAGGCAGAAATTCCTAATATTTTGTGGCAAAAATGCAGAAATTCCCCTTATTTTGAGGTAAAAGGGTGAAATTCCTCTTATTTGGGATCAAAAAGGCAGAAAATTCCCTTATTTTGGGGCAAAATTGCAGAAATTTCACTTATGTCAGGGTAATAGGTCAGAAATTTTCCTTATTTTGGGGCCAAAAAACAGAAATTCCCTTTGTTTTGGGGGAAAAAGACAGAAATTCCACTTATTTAGAGGCAAAAATGCAGAAATTCCTAATATTTTGTTGCAAAAATGCAGAAATTCCCCTTATTTTGAGGTAAAATCTGAAATTCCCCTTATTTGGAAGCAAAAAGGCAGAAATTTCTATTATTTTGGAGAAAAAATGCAGAAATTTCACTTATTTCAGGGTAATAAGTCAGAAATTTTCCTTATTTTGGGGCAAAAAAGACAGAAATTCCCTTTGTTTTGGGGGGAAAAGACAGAAATTCCACTTATTTAGATGCAAAAAAGCAGAAATTCCCTTTATTTTGGAGAAAAAATAAAGAAATTTCCCTTTTTTATGGCAAAAAGCTATGCATTCTTCTTATTTTCGGGCAAAAAGGCAAAAATTCCCCATATTTTGGAGCAAAGTTGCAGAAATTCCCCTAATTGTGGGGCAAAAAGGCAGAAATTCCCTAAATGTAGGGGCAAAATGACAGAAATTCTCCTTATTTTGGGGCAAAACTCAGAAATTCCACTTATTTCGGAGCAAAATTCCAGAAATTTCACTTATATTGGGGCAAAATTGCAGAAATTACACTTATTTCAAAAAAAAGGAGAAATTTTCTTATTTTGGGGCAAAAAGGAAGAAATTTCATTTATTTTGGTACAAAATTGCAGAAATTTTTCTTATTTTGGAGCAAAAAGGCAGAAATTTTCCATATTTTGGGGCAAAAATGCAGAAATTCCCCTTATTTTGAGTAAAAAGGCTGAAATTCCCCTTAATTGGGGGCAAAAAGGCAGAAATTTCCTTATTTTGGGGCAAAATTGCAGAAATTACACTTATTTCAGGGTAATCAGTCAGAAATTTTCCTTATTTTGGGGGAAATTGCAGAAAATTCACTTATTTTGGGGCAAAATTGCAGAAATTTCACTTTTTTCAGTGAAAAAAGCAGAAATTTTTTTATTTTGAGGCAAAAAGGCAGAAATTCCTAATATTTTGTGGCTAAAATGCAGAAATTCCTTTTATTTTGAGGTAAAAATCCTGAAATTCCCCTTATTTGGGGGCAAAAAAGCAGAAATTTCCCTTATTTTGGAGCAAAATTGCAGAAATTTCACTTATTTCAGGGTAATAAGTCAGAAATTTTCTTTATTTTGGACAAAAAAGACAGAAATTCCCTTTGTTTTGGGGGAAAAATACTTAAATTCCTCTTATTTAGAGGCAAAAAAGCAGAAATTCCCCTTATTTTGGTTCAAAATATCAGAAATTTCACTTACTTCAGGGTAATAAGTCAGAAATTTTCCTTATTTTGGGGCAAAAAAGACAGAAATTACCTTTGTTTTGGGGGAAAAAGACAGAAATTCCACTTATTTAGAGGCAAAAAAGCAGAATTCCCCTTATTTTGGAGCAAAAATGAAGAAATTTCCCTTTTTTATGCCAAAAAGTTATGCATTCTTCTTATTTTCGGGCAAAAATGCAGAAATTCCCCGTATTTTGGAGCAAAATTGCAGAAATTCCCCTAGTTGTGGGGCAAAAAGGCAGAAATTCCCTATATGTTGGGGCAAAAAGACAGAAATTCTCCTTATTTGGGGGCAAAACTCAGAAATTCCACTTATTTTGGGGCGAAATTCCAGAGATTTCCCTTATTTGGGGGCAAAATTGCAGAAATTTCACTTATGACAGGGAAAAAAGGCAGAAATTTTCCTTATTTTGGGGCAAAAAGGCAGAAATTCCTAATATTTTGTGGCAAAAATGCAGAAATTCCAATTATTTTGAGGTAAAAGGGTGAAATTCCTCTTATTTGGGATCAAAAAGGCAGAAATTTCCCTTATTTTGGGGCAAAATTGCAGAAATTTCACTTATGTCAGGGTAATAAGTCAGAAATTTTCCTTATTTTGGGGCCAAAAAACAGAAATTCCCTTTGTTTTGGGGGAAAAAGACAGAAATTCCACTTATTTAGATGCAAAAATGCAGAAATTCCTAATATTTTGTGGCAAAAATGCAGAAAGTCCCCTTATTTTGAGGTAAAATCTGAAATTCCCCTTATTTGGAAGCAAAAAGGCAGAAATTTCCCTTATTTTGGGGAAAAAATGCAGAAATTTCACTTATTTCAGGGTAATAAGTCAGAAATTTTCCTTATTTTGGGGCAAAAAAGACAGAAATTCCCTTTGTTTTGGGGGGAAAAGACAAAAATTCCACTTATTTAGATGCAAAAAAGCAGAAATTCCCTTTATTTTGGAGAAAAATTAAGAAATTTCCCTTTTTTATGGCAAAAAGCTATGCATTCTTCTTATTTTCGGGCAAAAAGGCAAAAATTCCCCATATTTTGGAGCAAAATTGCAGAAATTTCCCTAATTGTGGGGCAAAAAGGCAGAAATTCCCTAAATGTTGGGGCAAAAAGACAGAAATTCTCCTTATTTTGGGGCAAAACTCAGAAATTCCACTTATTTCGGAGCAAAATTCCAGAAATTTCACTTATATTGGGGCAAAATTGCAGAAATTACACTTATTTCAAAAAAAAAAGCAGAAATTTTCTTATTTTGGGGCAAAAAGAAAGAAATTTCATTTATTTTGGTACAAAATTGCAGAAATTTTTCTTATTTTGGAGCAAAAAGGCAGAAATTTTCCATATTTTGGGGCAAAAATGCAGAAATTCCCCTTATTTTGAGTAAAAAGGCTGAAATTCCCCTTAATTGGGGGCAAAAAGGCAGAAATTTCCTTATTTTGGGGCAAAATTGCAGAAATTACACTTATTTCAGGGTAATCAGTCAGAAATTTTCCTTATTTTGGGGCAAAATTGCAGAAAATTCACTTATTTTGGGGCAAAATTGCAGAAATTTCACTTTTTTCAGTGAAAAAAAGCAGAAATTTTCCTTATTTTGGAGCAAAAAGGCAGAAATTCCTAATATTTTGTGGCAAAAATGCAGAAATTCCCCTTATTTTGAGGTAAAAATGCGGAAATTCCCCTTATTTGGGGGCAAAAAGCAGAAATTTCCCTTATTTTGGGGCAAAATTGCAGAAAGTTCACTCATTTCAGGGTAATAGGTCAGAAATTTTCCTTATTTTGGGCAAAAAAGACAGAAATTCCCTTTGTTTTGGGGGAAAAATACATAAATTCCTCTTATTTAGAGGCAAAAAAGCAGAAATTCCCCTTATTTTGGTTCAAAATTGCAGAAATTTCACTTACTTCAGGGTAATAAGTCAGAAATTTTCCTTATTTTGGGGCAAAAAAGACAGAAATTACCTTTGTTTTGGGGGAAAAAGACAGAAATTCCACTTATTTAGAGGCAAAAAAGCAGAATTCCCCTTATTTTGGAGCAAAAATGAAGAAATTTCCCTTTTTTATGCCAAAAAGTTATGCATTCTTCTTATTTTCGGGCAAAAATGCAGAAATTCCCCGTATTTTGGAGCAAAATTGCAGAAATTCCCCTAATTGTGGGGCAAAAAGGCAGAAATTCCCTATATGTTGGGGCAAAAAGACAGAAATTCTCCTTATTTGGGGGCAAAACTCAGAAATTCCACTTATTTTGTGGCGAAATTCCAGAGATTTCCCTTATTTGGGGGCAAAATTGCAGAAATTTCACATATGACAGGGAAAAAAGGCAGAAATTTTCCTTATTTTGGGGCAAAAAGGCAGAAATTCCTAATATTTTCTGGCAAAAATGCAGAAATTCCCCTTATTTTGAGGTAAAATCTGAAATTCCCCTTATTTGGAAGCAAAAAGGCAGAAATTTCCCTTGTTTGGGGGAAAAAATGCAGAAATTTCACTTATTTCAGGGTAATAAGTCAGAAATTTTCCTTATTTTGGGGCAAAAAAGACAGAAATTCCCTTTGTTTTGGGGGGAAAAGACAGAAATTCCACTTATTTAGATGCAAAAAAGCAGAAATTCCCTTTATTTTGGAGAAAAATTAAGAAATTTCCCTTTTTTATGGCAAAAAGCTATGCATTCTTCTTATTTTCGGGCAAAAAGGCAAAAATTCTTCATATTTTAGAGCAAAATTGCAGAAATTCCCCTAATTGTGGGGCAAAAAGGCAGAAATTCCCTAAATGTTGGGGCAAAAAGACAGAAATTCTCTTTATTTTGGGGCAAAACTCAGAAATTCCACTTATTTCGGAGCAAAATTCCAGAAATTTCACTTATATTGGGGCAAAATTGCAGAAATTACACTTATTTCAAAAAAAAAGCAGAAATTTTCTTATTTTGGGGCAAAAAGGAAGAAATTTCATTTATTTTGGTACAAAATTGCAGAAATTTTTCTTATTTTGGAGCAAAAAGGCAGAAATTTTCCATATTTTGGGGCAAAAATGCAGAAATTCCCCTTATTTTGAGTAAAAAGGCTGAAATTCCCCTTAATTGGGGGCAAAAAGGCAGAAATTTCCTTATTTTGGGGCAAAATTGCAGAAATTACACTTATTTCAGGGTAATCAGTCAGAAATTTTCCTTATTTTGGGGCAAAATTGCAGAAAATTCACTTATTTTGGGGCAAAATTGCAGAAATTTCACTTTTTTCAGTGAAAAAAAGCAGAAATTTTCCTTATTTTGGAGCAAAAAGGCAGAAATTCCTAGTATTTTGTGGCAAAAATGCAGAAATTCCCCTTATTTTGAGGTAAAAATGCTGAAATTCCCCTTATTTGGGGGCAAAAAGCAGAAATTTGCTTTATTTTGGGGCAAAATTGCAGAAAGTTCACTTATTTCAGGGTAATAAGTCAGAAATTTTCCTTATTTTGGGCAAAAAAGACAGAAATTCCCTTTGTTTTGGGGGAAAAATACATAAATTCCTCTTATTTAGAGGCAAAAAAGCAGAAATTCCCCTTATTTTGGTTCAAAATTGCAGAATTTTCACTTACTTCAGGGTAATAAGTCAGAAATTTTCCTTATTTTGGGGCAAAAAAGACAGAAATTACCTTTGTTTTGGGGGAAAAAGACAGAAATTCCACTTATTTAGAGGCAAAAAAGCAGAATTCCCCTTATTTTGGAGCAAAAATGAAGAAATTTCCCTTTTTATGCCAAAAAGTTATGCATTCTTCTTATTTTCGGGCAAAAATGCAGAAATTCCCCGTATTTTGGAGCAAAATTGCAGAAATTCCCCTAATTGTGGGGCAAAAAGGCAGAAATTCCCTATATGTTGGGGCAAAAAGACAGAAATTCTCCTTATTTGGGGGCAAAACTCAGAAATTCCACTTATTTTGGGGCGAAATTCCAGAGATTTCCCTTATTTGGGGGCAAAATTGCAGAAATTTCACTTATGACAGGGAAAAAAGGCAGAAATTTTCCTTATTTTGGGGCAAAAAGGCAGAAATTCCTAATATTTTGTGGCAAAAATGCAGAAATTCCCCTTATTTTGAGGTAAAAGGGTGAAATTCCTCTTATTTGGGATCAAAAAGGCAGAAATTTCCCTTATTTTGGGGCAAAATTGCAGAAATTTCACTTATGTCAGGGTAATAAGTCAGAAATTTTCTTTATTTTGGGGCCAAAAAACAGAAATTCCCTTTGTTTTGGGGGAAAAAGACAGAAATTCCACTTATTTAGAGGCAAGAATGCAGAAATTCCTAATATTTTGTGGGAAAAATGCAGAAATTCCACTTATTTTGAGGTAAAATCTGAATATCCCTTATTTGGAAGCAAAAAGGCAGAAATTTTTTTTATTTTGGGGAAAAAATGCAGAAATTTCACTTATTTCAGTGTAATAAGTCAGAAATTTTCCTTATTTTGGGGCAAAAAAGACAGAAATTCCCTTTGTTTTGGGGGGAAAAGACAGAAATTCCACTTATTTAGATGCAAAAAAGCAGAAATTCCCTTTATTTTGGAGAAAAATTAAGAAATTTCCCTTTTTTATGGCAAAAAGCTATGCATTCTTCTTATTTTCGGGCAAAAAGGCAAAAATTCCCCATATTTTGGAGCAAAATTGCAGAAATTCCCCTAATTGTGGGGCAAAAAGGCAGAAATTCCCTAAATGTTGGGGCAAAAAGACAGAAATTCTCCTTATTTTGGGGCAAAACTCAGAAATTCCACTTATTTCGGAGCAAAATTCCAGAAATTTCACTTATATTGGGGCAAAATTGCAGAAATTACACTTATTTCAAAAAAAAAGCAGAAATTTTCTTATTTTGGGGCAAAAATGCAGAAATTCCCCTTATTTTGAGTAAAAAGGCTGAAATTCCCCTTAATTGGGGGCAAAAAGGCAGAAATTTCCTTATTTTGGGGCAAAATTGCAGAAATTACACTTATTTCAGGGTAATCTGTCAGAAATTTTCCTTATTTTGGGCAAAAAAGACAGAAATTCCCTTTGTTTTGGGGGAAAAATACATAAATTCCACTTATTTAGAGGCAAAAAAGCAGAAATTCCCTTTATTTTGGTTCAAAATTGCAGAAATTTCACTTACTTCAGGGTAATAAGTCAGAAATTTTCTATATTTTGGGGCAAAAAAGACAGAAATTACCTTTGTTTTGGGGGAAAAAGACAGAAATTCCACTTATTTAGAGGCAAAAAAGTAGAATTCCCCTTATTTTGGAGCAAAAACGAAGAAATTTCCCTTTTTAATGCAAAAAGTTATGCATTCTTCTTATTTTCGGGCAAAAAGGCAGAAATTCCCCGTATTTTGGAGCAAAATTGCAGAAATTCCCCTAATTGTGTGGCAAAAAGGCAGAAATTCCCTATATGTTGGGGCAAAAAGACAGAAATGCTCCTTATTTGGGGGCAAAACTCAGAAATTCCACTTATTTTGGGGCAAAATTACAGAGATTTCCCTTATTTTGGGGCAAAATTGCAGAAATTTCACTTATGGCAGGGAAAAAAGGCAGAAAATTTCATTATTTTGGGGCAAAAGTCAGAAATTCCTAATATTTTGTGGCAAAAATGCAGAAATTCCCCTTATTTTGAGGTAAAAGGATGAAATTTCTCTTATTTGGGGGCAAAAGGCAGAAATTTCCCTTATTTTGGGGCAAAATTGCAGAAATTTCACTTATTTCAGGGTAATAAGTCAGAAAATTTCCTTATTTTGGTGCAAAAAAGACAGAAATTCCCCTTGTTTTGGGGGAAAAAGGCGGAAATTCCACATATTTAGAGGCAAAAAAGCAGAAATTTCCCTTATTTTGGAGTAAAATTACAGAAATTTCCCTTTTTTACGGAAAAAGGTATGCATTCTTCTTATTTTCGGGCAAAAAGGCAGAAATTCCCCGTATTTTGGAGCAAAATTGCAAAAATTAATCTAATTGTGGGGCAAAAATGCAGAAATTCCCTATATGTTG
The DNA here is from genome assembly GCF_963924665.1 of Micromys minutus. Lineage (NCBI taxonomy): Eukaryota > Metazoa > Chordata > Mammalia > Rodentia > Muridae > Micromys > Micromys minutus. Next base: position 5,042,025 of record NW_027667467.1, on the reverse strand, counting down.
GGGCAAAAAGACAGAAATTCTCCTTATTTTGGGGAAACTCAGAAATTCCACTCATTTTGGGGCAAAATTCCAGAAATTTCCCTTATTTTGGGGCAAAATTGCAGAAATTTCACTTATTTTGTGGCAAAATTAGAGAAATTTCACTTATTTCAAAAAAAAAAAAGCAGAAAATTTCTTATTTTGGGGCAAATAGGCAGAAATTTCCCATATTATGGGGCAAACATGCAGAAATTCCCCTTCATTTTGAGGTAAAAAGGCTGAAATTCCCCTTATTTGGGGGTAAAAATGCAGAAATTTTCCTTATTTTGGGGCAAAATTTCAGAAATTCCCCTAATTGTGGGGCAAAAAGGCAGAAATTCCCTAAATGTTAGGGCAAAAAGACAGAAATTCTCCTTATTTTGGGGCAAAACTCAGAAATTCCACTTATTTCGGAGCAAAATTCCAGAAATTTCACTTATATTGGGGCAAAATTGCAGAAATTACACTTATTTTGGGGCAAAATTGCAGAAATTTCACTTATTTCAAAAAAAAGCAGAAATTTTCTTATTTTGGGGCAAAAAGGCAGAAATTTCTTTTATTTTGGTACAAAATTGCAGAAATTTTTCTTATTTTGGAGCAAAAAGGCAGAAATTTTCCATATTTTGGGGCAAAAATGCAGAAATTCCCCTTATTTTGAGTAAAAAGGCTGAAATTCCCCTTAATTGGGGGCAAAAAGGCAGAAATTTCCTTAATTTGGGGCAAAATTGTAAAAATTTCACTTATTTCAGGATAATCAGTCAGAAATTTTGCTTATTTTGGGGCAAAATTGCAGAAAATTTACTTATTTTGGGGCAAAATTGCAGAAATTTCACTTATTTCAGTGAAAAAAGGCAGAAATTTTCCTTATTTTGGGGCAAAAAGGCAGAAATTCCTAATATTTTGTGGCAAAAATGCAGAAGTTCCCGTTATTTTGAGGTAAAAATGCTGAAATTCCCCTTATTTGGGGGCAAGAAAGCAGAAATTTCCCTTATTTTGGGGCAAAATTGAAGAAAGTTCATTTATTTCAGGGTTATAAGTCAGAAATTTTCCTTATTTTGGGCAAAAAAGACAGAAATTCCCTTTGTTTTGGGGGAAAAATACATAAATTCCACTTATTTAGAGGCAAAAAAGCAGAAATTCCCCTATTTTGGTTCAAAATTGCAGAAATTTCACTTACTTCAGGGTAATAAGTCAGAAAATTTCCTTATTTTGGTGCAAAAAAGACAGAAATTCCCCTTGTTTTGGGGGAAAAAGACGGAAATTCCACATATTTAGAGGCAAAAAAGCAGAAATTTCCCTTATTTTGGAGTAAAATTACAGAAATTTCCCTTTTTTACGGAAAAAGGTATGCATTCTTCTTATTTTCGGGCAAAAAGGCAGAAATTCCCCGTATTTTGGAGCAAAATTGCAAAAATTAATCTAATTGTGGGGCAAAAATGCAGAAATTCCCTATATGTTGGGGCAAAAAGACAGAAATTCTCCTTATTTTGGGGAAACTCAGAAATTCCACTCATTTTGGGGCAAAATTCCAGAAATTTCCCTTATTTTGGGGCAAAATTGCAGAAATTTCACTTATTTTGTGGCAAAATTAGAGAAATTTCACTTATTTCAAAAAAAAAAAAGCAGAAAATTTCTTATTTTGGGGCAAATAGGCAGAAATTTCCCATATTATGGGGCAAACATGCAGAAATTCCCCTTCATTTTGAGGTAAAAAGGCTGAAATTCCCCTTATTTGGGGGTAAAAATGCAGAAATTTTCCTTATTTTGGGGCAAAATTTCAGAAATTCCCCTAATTGTGGGGCAAAAAGGCAGAAATTCCCTAAATGTTAGGGCAAAAAGACAGAAATTCTCCTTATTTTGGGGCAAAACTCAGAAATTCCACTTATTTCGGAGCAAAATTCCAGAAATTTCACTTATATTGGGGCAAAATTGCAGAAATTACACTTATTTTGGGGCAAAATTGCAGAAATTTCACTTATTTCAAAAAAAAGCAGAAATTTTCTTATTTTGGGGCAAAAAGGCAGAAATTTCTTTTATTTTGGTACAAAATTGCAGAAATTTTTCTTATTTTGGAGCAAAAAGGCAGAAATTTTCCATATTTTGGGGCAAAAATGCAGAAATTCCCCTTATTTTGAGTAAAAAGGCTGAAATTCCCCTTAATTGGGGGCAAAAAGGCAGAAATTTCCTTAATTTGGGGCAAAATTGTAAAAATTTCACTTATTTCAGGATAATCAGTCAGAAATTTTGCTTATTTTGGGGCAAAATTGCAGAAAATTTACTTATTTTGGGGCAAAATTGCAGAAATTTCACTTATTTCAGTGAAAAAAGGCAGAAATTTTCCTTATTTTGGGGCAAAAAGGCAGAAATTCCTAATATTTTGTGGCAAAAATGCAGAAGTTCCCGTTATTTTGAGGTAAAAATGCTGAAATTCCCCTTATTTGGGGGCAAGAAAGCAGAAATTTCCCTTATTTTGGGGCAAAATTGAAGAAAGTTCATTTATTTCAGGGTTATAAGTCAGAAATTTTCCTTATTTTGGGCAAAAAAGACAGAAATTCCCTTTGTTTTGGGGGAAAAATACATAAATTCCACTTATTTAGAGGCAAAAAAGCAGAAATTCCCCTATTTTGGTTCAAAATTGCAGAAATTTCACTTACTTCAGGGTAATAAGTCAGAAAATTTCCTTATTTTGGTGCAAAAAAGACAGAAATTCCCCTTGTTTTGGGGGAAAAAGACGGAAATTCCACATATTTAGAGGCAAAAAAGCAGAAATTTCCCTTATTTTGGAGTAAAATTACAGAAATTTCCCTTTTTTACGGAAAAAGGTATGCATTCTTCTTATTTTCGGGCAAAAAGGCAGAAATTCCCCGTATTTTGGAGCAAAATTGCAAAAATTAATCTAATTGTGGGGCAAAAATGCAGAAATTCCCTATATGTTGGGGCAAAAAGACAGAAATTCTCCTTATTTTGGGGAAACTCAGAAATTCCACTCATTTTGGGGCAAAATTCCAGAAATTTCCCTTATTTTGGGGCAAAATTGCAGAAATTTCACTTATTTTGTGGCAAAATTAGAGAAATTTCACTTATTTCAAAAAAAAAAAAGCAGAAAATTTCTTATTTTGGGGCAAATAGGCAGAAATTTCCCATATTATGGGGCAAACATGCAGAAATTCCCCTTCATTTTGAGGTAAAAAGGCTGAAATTCCCCTTATTTGGGGGTAAAAATGCAGAAATTTTCCTTATTTTGGGGCAAAATTTCAGAAATTCCCCTAATTGTGGGGCAAAAAGGCAGAAATTCCCTAAATGTTAGGGCAAAAAGACAGAAATTCTCCTTATTTTGGGGCAAAACTCAGAAATTCCACTTATTTCGGAGCAAAATTCCAGAAATTTCACTTATATTGGGGCAAAATTGCAGAAATTACACTTATTTTGGGGCAAAATTGCAGAAATTTCACTTATTTCAAAAAAAAGCAGAAATTTTCTTATTTTGGGGCAAAAAGGCAGAAATTTCTTTTATTTTGGTACAAAATTGCAGAAATTTTTCTTATTTTGGAGCAAAAAGGCAGAAATTTTCCATATTTTGGGGCAAAAATGCAGAAATTCCCCTTATTTTGAGTAAAAAGGCTGAAATTCCCCTTAATTGGGGGCAAAAAGGCAGAAATTTCCTTAATTTGGGGCAAAATTGTAAAAATTTCACTTATTTCAGGATAATCAGTCAGAAATTTTGCTTATTTTGGGGCAAAATTGCAGAAAATTTACTTATTTTGGGGCAAAATTGCAGAAATTTCACTTATTTCAGTGAAAAAAGGCAGAAATTTTCCTTATTTTGGGGCAAAAAGGCAGAAATTCCTAATATTTTGTGGCAAAAATGCAGAAGTTCCCGTTATTTTGAGGTAAAAATGCTGAAATTCCCCTTATTTGGGGGCAAGAAAGCAGAAATTTCCCTTATTTTGGGGCAAAATTAAAGAAAGTTCATTTATTTCAGGGTTATAAGTCAGAAATTTTCCTTATTTTGGGCAAAAAAGACAGAAATTCCCTTTGTTTTGGGGGAAAAATACATAAATTCCACTTATTTAGAGGCAAAAAAGCAGAAATTCCCCTATTTTGGTTCAAAATTGCAGAAATTTCACTTACTTCAGGGTAATAAGTCAGAAATTTTCCTTATTTTGGGGCAAAAAAGACAGAAATTACCTTTGTTTTGGGGGAAAAAGACAGAAATTCCACTTATTTAGAGGCAAAAAAGCAGAATTCCCCTTATTTTGGAGCAAAAATGAAGAAATTTCCATTTTTTATGGCAAAAAGTTATGCATTCTTCTTATTTTCGGGCAAAAAGGCAGAAATTCCCCGTATTTTGGAGCAAAATTGAAGAAATTCCCCTAATTGTGGGGCAAAAAGGCAGAAATTCCCTATATGTTGGGGCAAAAAGCCAGAAATTCTCCTTATTTGGGGGCAAAACTCAGAAATTACACTTATTTTGGGGCAAAATTCCAGAGATTTCCCTTATTTTGGGGCAAAATTGCAGAAATTTCACTTATGGCAGGGAAAAAAAACAGAAAATTTCATTATTTTGGGGCAAAAAGTCAGAAATTCCTAATATTTTGTGGCAAAAATGCAGAAATTCCCCTTATTTTGAGGTAAAAGGGTGAAATTCCTCTTATTTGGGGGCAAAAAGGCAGAAATTTCCCTTATTTTTAGGCAAAATTGCAGAAATTTCACTTATTTCAGGGTAATAAGTCAGAAATTTTCCTTATTTTGGGCAAAAAAGACAGAAATTCCCTTTGTTTTGGGGAAAAAATACATAAATTCCACTTATTTAGAGGCAAAAAAGCAGGAATTCCCCTTATTTTGGAGCAAAATTACAGAAATTTCCCTTTTTTATGGAAAAAGGTATGCATTCTTCTTATTTTCGGGCAAAAAGGCAGAAATTCCCCGTATTTTGGAGCAAAATTGAAGAAATTAACCTAATTGTGGGGCAAAAATGCAGAAATTCCCTATATGTTGGGGCAAAAAGACAGAAATTCTCCTTATTTTGGGGAAACTCAGAAATTCCACTCATTTTGGGGCAAAATTCCAGAAATTTCCCTTATTTTGGGGCAAAATTGCAGAAATTTCACTTATTTTGTGGCAAAATTAGAGAAATTTCACTTATTTCAGGGAAAAAAAGCAGAAATTTTCTTATTTTGGTGAAAAAGGCAGAAATTTCCCATATTTTGGTACAAAATTGCAGAAATTTTTCTTATTTTGGGCAAAAAGGCAGAAATTTCCCATATTTTGGGGCAAACATGCAGAAATTCCCCTTCATTTTGAGGTAAAAAGGCTGAAATTCCCCTTATTTGGGGGTAAAAAGGCAGAAATTTCCCTTATTTTGGGGCAAAATTGCAGAAATTTCACTTATCTCAGGGTAATAAGTCAGAAATTTTCCTTATTTTGGGGCAAAAAATACAGAATTTCCTTTTGTTTTGCGGGAAAAAGACAGAAATTCCACGTATTTAGAGGTATAAAAGCAGAAATTCCCCTCATTTTGGAGCAAAAATGAAGAAATTTCCCTTTTTTATGGCAAAAAGGTATGCATTCTTATTATTTTCGGACAAAAATGGCAGAAATTCTCCGTATTTTGGAGCAAAATTGCAGAAATACCCCTAATTGTGGGGCAAAAAGGCAGAAATTCCCTATATTTTGGGGCAAAAAGACAGAAATTCTCCTTATTTTAGGGCAAAATTCAGAAATTTAACTTATTTTTGAGCAAAGTTGCAGAAATTTCACTTATTTCATAAAAAAAGGAGAAATTTTCTTATTTTGGATCCAAAAGGCAGAAATTTCTTTTATTTTGTTACAAAATTGCAGAATTTTTTATTATTTTGGGGCAAAAAGACAGAAATTTCCCATATTTTGGGGCAAAAATGCAGAAATTTTTTTTATTTTGAGTTTAAATGCTGAAATTCCCCTTATTTGGGGGCAAAAAGGCAGAAATTTCTCTTATTTTGGAACAAAATTGCAGAAATTTCACTTATGTCAGGGTAATAAGTCAGAAATTTTCCTTTTTTGGGGCCAGAAAACAGATATTCCCTTTGTTTTGGGGGAAAAAGACAGAAATTCCACTTATTTAGAGGCAAAAATGCAGAAATTCCTAATATTTTGTGGCAAAAATGCAGAAATTCCCCTTATTTTGAGGTAAAAAGCTGAAATTCCCCTTATTTGGGAGCAAAAAGGCAGAAATTTCCCTTATTTTGGGGAAAAATTGCAGAAATTTCACTTATTTCAGGGTAATAAGTCAGAAATTTTCCTTATTTTGGGGCAAAAAAACAGAAATTCCCTTTGTATTGGGGGACAAAGACAGAAATTCCACATATTTAGAGGCATAAAAGTAGAAATTCCCCTTCTTTTGGAGCAAAAATGAAGAAATTTTCCTTTTTTATGGCAAAAAGGTATGGATTCTTCTTATTTTCGGGCAAAAAGGCAGAAATTCCCCGTATTTTGGAGCAAAATTGCAGAAATTCCCCTAATTGTGGGGCAAACAGGCAGAAAATCCTTATATGTTGGGGCAAAAAGACAGAAATTCTCCTTATTTTGGGTCAAAAGTCAGAAATTCCACATATTTCCGGGCAAAATTCCAGAAATTTCACATATTTTGGGGCAAAATTGGAGAAATTTCACTTATTTTGGGGCAAAATTTCAGAAATTTCACTTATTTCAGAAAAAAAAATCAGAAATTTTCTTATTGGGAAGCAAAAAGGGACAAATTTCTTTTATTTTGTTACAAAATTGCAGAAATTTCCCTTATTTTGGGACAAAATTGCAGAAATTTCCCTTATTTTGGGGCAAAATTGCAGAAATTTCACTTATTTCAGGAAAAAAAGGCAGAAATTTTCCTTATTTTGAGGCAAAAAAGCAGAAATTCCTAATATTTTGTGGAAAAAATGCAGAAATTCTCCTTATTTTGAGGTAAAAGGGTGAAATTCCTCTTATTTGGGAGCAAAAAGTCAGAAATTTCCCTTATTTTGGGGCAAAATTGCAGAAATTTCACTTATTTCAGGGTAATAAGTCAGAAATTTTTTTTAATTTGGTGCAAAAAAGACAGAAATTCCCTTTGTTTTGGGGAAAAAATACATAAATTGCACTTATTTAGAGGCAAAAAAGCAGAAATTCCCCTTATTTTGGTTCAAAATTGCAGAAATTTCACTTACTTCAGGGCAATAAGTAAAAAATTTTCCTTATTTGGGGGCAAAAAAGACAGAAATTACCTTTGTTTTGGGGGAAAAAGACAGAAATTCCACTTATTTAGTGGCAAAAAAGCAGAATTCCCCTTATTTTGGAGCAAAATTACAGAAATTTCCCTTTTTTATGGCAATAAGGTATGCATTCTTCTTATTTTCGGGCAAAAATGCAGAAATTCCCCGTATTTTAGAGCAAAATTGCAGAAATTAACCTAACTGTGGGGCAAAAAGGCAGAAATTCCCTATATGTTGGGGCAAAAAGACAGAAATTCTCCTTATCTTGGGGCAAAACTCAGAAATTCCACTTATTTTGGGGCAAAATTCCTGAAATTTCACTTATATTGGGGCAAAATTGCAGAAATTACACTTATTTTGGGGCAAAATTGCAGAAATTTCACTTATTTCAAAAAAAAGCAGAAATTTTCTTATTTTGGGGCAAAAAGGCAGAAATTTCTTTTATTTTGGTACAAAATTGCAGAAATTTTTCTTATTTTGGAGCAAAAAGGCAGAAATTTTCCATATTTTGGGGCAAAAATGCAGAAATTCCCCTTATTTTGAGTAAAAAGGCTGAAATTCCCCTTAATTGGGGGCAAAAAGGCAGAAATTTCCTTAATTTGGGGCAAAATTGTAAAAATTTCACTTATTTCAGGATAATCAGTCAGAAATTTTGCTTATTTTGGGGCAAAATTGCAGAAAATTTACTTATTTTGGGGCAAAATTGCAGAAATTTCACTTATTTCAGTGAAAAAAGGCAGAAATTTTCCTTATTTTGGGGCAAAAAGGCAGAAATTCCTAATATTTTGTGGCAAAAATGCAGAAGTTCCCGTTATTTTGAGGTAAAAATGCTGAAATTCCCCTTATTTGGGGGCAAGAAAGCAGAAATTTCCCTTATTTTGGGGCAAAATTGAAGAAAGTTCATTTATTTCAGGGTTATAAGTCAGAAATTTTCCTTATTTTGGGCAAAAAAGACAGAAATTCCCTTTGTTTTGGGGGAAAAATACATAAATTCCACTTATTTAGAGGCAAAAAAGCAGAAATTCCCCTATTTTGGTTCAAAATTGCAGAAATTTCACTTACTTCAGGGTAATAAGTCAGAAAATTTCCTTATTTTGGTGCAAAAAAGACAGAAATTCCCCTTGTTTTGGGGGAAAAAGACGGAAATTCCACATATTTAGAGGCAAAAAAGCAGAAATTTCCCTTATTTTGGAGTAAAATTACAGAAATTTCCCTTTTTTACGGAAAAAGGTATGCATTCTTCTTATTTTCGGGCAAAAAGGCAGAAATTCCCCGTATTTTGGAGCAAAATTGCAAAAATTAATCTAATTGTGGGGCAAAAATGCAGAAATTCCCTATATGTTGGGGCAAAAAGACAGAAATTCTCCTTATTTTGGGGAAACTCAGAAATTCCACTCATTTTGGGGCAAAATTCCAGAAATTTCCCTTATTTTGGGGCAAAATTGCAGAAATTTCACTTATTTTGTGGCAAAATTAGAGAAATTTCACTTATTTCAAAAAAAAAAAGCAGAAAATTTCTTATTTTGGGGCAAATAGGCAGAAATTTCCCATATTATGGGGCAAACATGCAGAAATTCCCCTTCATTTTGAGGTAAAAAGGCTGAAATTCCCCTTATTTGGGGGTAAAAATGCAGAAATTTTCCTTATTTTGGGGCAAAATTTCAGAAATTCCCCTAATTGTGGGGCAAAAAGGCAGAAATTCCCTAAATGTTAGGGCAAAAAGACAGAAATTCTCCTTATTTTGGGGCAAAACTCAGAAATTCCACTTATTTCGGAGCAAAATTCCAGAAATTTCACTTATATTGGGGCAAAATTGCAGAAATTACACTTATTTTGGGGCAAAATTGCAGAAATTTCACTTATTTCAAAAAAAAGCAGAAATTTTCTTATTTTGGGGCAAAAAGGCAGAAATTTCTTTTATTTTGGTACAAAATTGCAGAAATTTTTCTTATTTTGGAGCAAAAAGGCAGAAATTTTCCATATTTTGGGGCAAAAATGCAGAAATTCCCCTTATTTTGAGTAAAAAGGCTGAAATTCCCCTTAATTGGGGGCAAAAAGGCAGAAATTTCCTTAATTTGGGGCAAAATTGTAAAAATTTCACTTATTTCAGGATAATCAGTCAGAAATTTTGCTTATTTTGGGGCAAAATTGCAGAAAATTTACTTATTTTGGGGCAAAATTGCAGAAATTTCACTTATTTCAGTGAAAAAAGGCAGAAATTTTCCTTATTTTGGGGCAAAAAGGCAGAAATTCCTAATATTTTGTGGCAAAAATGCAGAAGTTCCCGTTATTTTGAGGTAAAAATGCTGAAATTCCCCTTATTTGGGGGCAAGAAAGCAGAAATTTCCCTTATTTTGGGGCAAAATTGAAGAAAGTTCATTTATTTCAGGGTTATAAGTCAGAAATTTTCCTTATTTTGGGCAAAAAAGACAGAAATTCCCTTTGTTTTGGGGGAAAAATACATAAATTCCACTTATTTAGAGGCAAAAAAGCAGAAATTCCCCTATTTTGGTTCAAAATTGCAGAAATTTCACTTACTTCAGGGTAATAAGTCAGAAAATTTCCTTATTTTGGTGCAAAAAAGACAGAAATTCCCCTTGTTTTGGGGGAAAAAGACGGAAATTCCACATATTTAGAGGCAAAAAAGCAGAAATTTCCCTTATTTTGGAGTAAAATTACAGAAATTTCCCTTTTTTACGGAAAAAGGTATGCATTCTTCTTATTTTCGGGCAAAAAGGCAGAAATTCCCCGTATTTTGGAGCAAAATTGCAAAAATTAATCTAATTGTGGGGCAAAAATGCAGAAATTCCCTATATGTTGGGGCAAAAAGACAGAAATTCTCCTTATTTTGGGGAAACTCAGAAATTCCACTCATTTTGGGGCAAAATTCCAGAAATTTCCCTTATTTTGGGGCAAAATTGCAGAAATTTCACTTATTTTGTGGCAAAATTAGAGAAATTTCACTTATTTCAAAAAAAAAAAAGCAGAAAATTTCTTATTTTGGGGCAAATAGGCAGAAATTTCCCATATTATGGGGCAAACATGCAGAAATTCCCCTTCATTTTGAGGTAAAAAGGCTGAAATTCCCCTTATTTGGGGGTAAAAATGCAGAAATTTTCCTTATTTTGGGGCAAAATTTCAGAAATTCCCCTAATTGTGGGGCAAAAAGGCAGAAATTCCCTAAATGTTAGGGCAAAAAGACAGAAATTCTCCTTATTTTGGGGCAAAACTCAGAAATTCCACTTATTTCGGAGCAAAATTCCAGAAATTTCACTTATATTGGGGCAAAATTGCAGAAATTACACTTATTTTGGGGCAAAATTGCAGAAATTTCACTTATTTCAAAAAAAAGCAGAAATTTTCTTATTTTGGGGCAAAAAGGCAGAAATTTCTTTTATTTTGGTACAAAATTGCAGAAATTTTTCTTATTTTGGAGCAAAAAGGCAGAAATTTTCCATATTTTGGGGCAAAAATGCAGAAATTCCCCTTATTTTGAGTAAAAAGGCTGAAATTCCCCTTAATTGGGGGCAAAAAGGCAGAAATTTCCTTAATTTGGGGCAAAATTGTAAAAATTTCACTTATTTCAGGATAATCAGTCAGAAATTTTGCTTATTTTGGGGCAAAATTGCAGAAAATTTACTTATTTTGGGGCAAAATTGCAGAAATTTCACTTATTTCAGTGAAAAAAGGCAGAAATTTTCCTTATTTTGGGGCAAAAAGGCAGAAATTCCTAATATTTTGTGGCAAAAATGCAGAAGTTCCCGTTATTTTGAGGTAAAAATGCTGAAATTCCCCTTATTTGGGGGCAAGAAAGCAGAAATTTCCCTTATTTTGGGGCAAAATTAAAGAAAGTTCATTTATTTCAGGGTTATAAGTCAGAAATTTTCCTTATTTTGGGCAAAAAAGACAGAAATTCCCTTTGTTTTGGGGGAAAAATACATAAATTCCACTTATTTAGAGGCAAAAAAGCAGAAATTCCCCTATTTTGGTTCAAAATTGCAGAAATTTCACTTACTTCAGGGTAATAAGTCAGAAATTTTCCTTATTTTGGGGCAAAAAAGACAGAAATTACCTTTGTTTTGGGGGAAAAAGACAGAAATTCCACTTATTTAGAGGCAAAAAAGCAGAATTCCCCTTATTTTGGAGCAAAAATGAAGAAATTTCCATTTTTTATGGCAAAAAGTTATGCATTCTTCTTATTTTCGGGCAAAAAGGCAGAAATTCCCCGTATTTTGGAGCAAAATTGAAGAAATTCCCCTAATTGTGGGGCAAAAAGGCAGAAATTCCCTATATGTTGGGGCAAAAAGCCAGAAATTCTCCTTATTTGGGGGCAAAACTCAGAAATTACACTTATTTTGGGGCAAAATTCCAGAGATTTCCCTTATTTTGGGGCAAAATTGCAGAAATTTCACTTATGGCAGGGAAAAAAAACAGAAAATTTCATTATTTTGGGGCAAAAAGTCAGAAATTCCTAATATTTTGTGGCAAAAATGCAGAAATTCCCCTTATTTTGAGGTAAAAGGGTGAAATTCCTCTTATTTGGGGGCAAAAAGGCAGAAATTTCCCTTATTTTTAGGCAAAATTGCAGAAATTTCACTTATTTCAGGGTAATAAGTCAGAAATTTTCCTTATTTTGGGCAAAAAAGACAGAAATTCCCTTTGTTTTGGGGAAAAAATACATAAATTCCACTTATTTAGAGGCAAAAAAGCAGGAATTCCCCTTATTTTGGAGCAAAATTACAGAAATTTCCCTTTTTTATGGAAAAAGGTATGCATTCTTCTTATTTTCGGGCAAAAAGGCAGAAATTCCCCGTATTTTGGAGCAAAATTGAAGAAATTAACCTAATTGTGGGGCAAAAATGCAGAAATTCCCTATATGTTGGGGCAAAAAGACAGAAATTCTCCTTATTTTGGGGAAACTCAGAAATTCCACTCATTTTGGGGCAAAATTCCAGAAATTTCCCTTATTTTGGGGCAAAATTGCAGAAATTTCACTTATTTTGTGGCAAAATTAGAGAAATTTCACTTATTTCAGGGAAAAAAAGCAGAAATTTTCTTATTTTGGTGAAAAAGGCAGAAATTTCCCATATTTTGGTACAAAATTGCAGAAATTTTTCTTATTTTGGGCAAAAAGGCAGAAATTTCCCATATTTTGGGGCAAACATGCAGAAATTCCCCTTCATTTTGAGGTAAAAAGGCTGAAATTCCCCTTATTTGGGGGTAAAAAGGCAGAAATTTCCCTTATTTTGGGGCAAAATTGCAGAAATTTCACTTATCTCAGGGTAATAAGTCAGAAATTTTCCTTATTTTGGGGCAAAAAATACAGAATTTCCTTTTGTTTTGCGGGAAAAAGACAGAAATTCCACGTATTTAGAGGTATAAAAGCAGAAATTCCCCTCATTTTGGAGCAAAAATGAAGAAATTTCCCTTTTTTATGGCAAAAAGGTATGCATTCTTATTATTTTCGGACAAAAATGGCAGAAATTCTCCGTATTTTGGAGCAAAATTGCAGAAATACCCCTAATTGTGGGGCAAAAAGGCAGAAATTCCCTATATTTTGGGGCAAAAAGACAGAAATTCTCCTTATTTTAGGGCAAAAATCAGAAATTTAACTTATTTTTGAGCAAAGTTGCAGAAATTTCACTTATTTCATAAAAAAAGGAGAAATTTTCTTATTTTGGATCCAAAAGGCAGAAATTTCTTTTATTTTGTTACAAAATTGCAGAATTTTTTATTATTTTGGGGCAAAAAGACAGAAATTTCCCATATTTTGGGGCAAAAATGCAGAAATTTTTTTTATTTTGAGTTTAAATGCTGAAATTCCCCTTATTTGGGGGCAAAAAGGCAGAAATTTCTCTTATTTTGGAACAAAATTGCAGAAATTTCACTTATGTCAGGGTAATAAGTCAGAAATTTTCCTTTTTTGGGGCCAGAAAACAGATATTCCCTTTGTTTTGGGGGAAAAAGACAGAAATTCCACTTATTTAGAGGCAAAAATGCAGAAATTCCTAATATTTTGTGGCAAAAATGCAGAAATTCCCCTTATTTTGAGGTAAAAAGCTGAAATTCCCCTTATTTGGGAGCAAAAAGGCAGAAATTTCCCTTATTTTGGGGAAAAATTGCAGAAATTTCACTTATTTCAGGGTAATAAGTCAGAAATTTTCCTTATTTTGGGGCAAAAAAACAGAAATTCCCTTTGTATTGGGGGACAAAGACAGAAATTCCACATATTTAGAGGCATAAAAGTAGAAATTCCCCTTCTTTTGGAGCAAAAATGAAGAAATTTTCCTTTTTTATGGCAAAAAGGTATGGATTCTTCTTATTTTCGGGCAAAAAGGCAGAAATTCCCCGTATTTTGGAGCAAAATTGCAGAAATTCCCCTAATTGTGGGGCAAACAGGCAGAAAATCCTTATATGTTGGGGCAAAAAGACAGAAATTCTCCTTATTTTGGGTCAAAAGTCAGAAATTCCACATATTTCCGGGCAAAATTCCAGAAATTTCACATATTTTGGGGCAAAATTGGAGAAATTTCACTTATTTTGGGGCAAAATTTCAGAAATTTCACTTATTTCAGAAAAAAAAATCAGAAATTTTCTTATTGGGAAGCAAAAAGGGACAAATTTCTTTTATTTTGTTACAAAATTGCAGAAATTTCCCTTATTTTGGGACAAAATTGCAGAAATTTCCCTTATTTTGGGGCAAAATTGCAGAAATTTCACTTATTTCAGGAAAAAAAGGCAGAAATTTTCCTTATTTTGAGGCAAAAAAGCAGAAATTCCTAATATTTTGTGGAAAAAATGCAGAAATTCTCCTTATTTTGAGGTAAAAGGGTGAAATTCCTCTTATTTGGGAGCAAAAAGTCAGAAATTTCCCTTATTTTGGGGCAAAATTGCAGAAATTTCACTTATTTCAGGGTAATAAGTCAGAAATTTTTTTTAATTTGGTGCAAAAAAGACAGAAATTCCCTTTGTTTTGGGGAAAAAATACATAAATTGCACTTATTTAGAGGCAAAAAAGCAGAAATTCCCCTTATTTTGGTTCAAAATTGCAGAAATTTCACTTACTTCAGGGCAATAAGTAAAAAATTTTCCTTATTTGGGGGCAAAAAAGACAGAAATTACCTTTGTTTTGGGGGAAAAAGACAGAAATTCCACTTATTTAGTGGCAAAAAAGCAGAATTCCCCTTATTTTGGAGCAAAATTACAGAAATTTCCCTTTTTTATGGCAATAAGGTATGCATTCTTCTTATTTTCGGGCAAAAATGCAGAAATTCCCCGTATTTTAGAGCAAAATTGCAGAAATTAACCTAACTGTGGGGCAAAAAGGCAGAAATTCCCTATATGTTGGGGCAAAAAGACAGAAATTCTCCTTATCTTGGGGCAAAACTCAGAAATTCCACTTATTTTGGGGCAAAATTCCTGAAATTTCCCTTATTTGGGGCAAAATTGCAGAAATTTCACTTATTTTGGGGCAAAATTGAAGAAATTTCACTTCTTTCAAGGAAAAAAAGCAGAAATTATCTTATTTTGGGGCAAAAAGGCAGAAATTTCTCATATTTTGGTACAAAATTGCAGAAATTTTTCTTATTTTGGGCAAAAAGGCAGAAATTTCCCATATTTTGGGGCAAACATGCAGAAATTCCCCTTCATTTTGAGGTAAAAAGGCTGAAATTCCCCTTATTTGGGGGTAAAAAGGCAGAAATTTCCCTTATTTTGTGGCAAAATTGCAGAAATTTCACTTATTTCAGGGTAATAAGTCAGAAATTTTCCTTATTTTGGGGCAAAAAAAACAGAAATTTCCTTTGTTTTGGGGGAAAAAGACAGAAATTCCACATATTTAGAGGCATATAAGCAGAAATTCCCCTCATTTTGGAGCAAAAACGGAGAAATTTCCTTTTTTTATGGCCAAAAGTTATGCATTCCTATTATTTTCAGACAAAAAAGGCAGAAATTCCCTTTATTTTCGAGCAAAATTGCAGAAATTTTCCTAATTGTGGGGCAAAAAGGCAGAAATTCCCTATATGTTGGGGCAAAAAGACAGAAATTCTCCTTATTTTTGGGCAAAACTCAGAAATTTAACTTATTTTGTGGCAAAATTGTCAGAAATTTCATTTATTTCAGAAAAAAAGGAGATATTTTCTTATTTTGGGGCCAAAAGGCAGAAATTTTTTTTATTTTGTTACAAAATTGCAAATTTTTTTCTCTTATTTGGGGCAAAAAGACAGAAATTCCCTTTTTTTGGAGAAAAAGACAGAAATTCCACTTTTTTAGAGGTAAAAAAGCAGTAATTCCCCTTATTTTGGAGCAAAAATGAAGAAATTTCACTTTTTAAGGGCAAAAAGGTATGCATTCTTCTTATTTTGGAGCAAAATTGCAGAAATTTTCCTTTTTTATGGCAAAAAGGTATGCATTCTTCTTTTTTTTGGTCAAAATGGCAGAAATTCCCCGTATTTTGGAGCAAAATTGCAGAAATTCCCATAATTGTGAAGCAAAAAGGCAGAAATTTCCTATATGTTGGGGCAAAAAGACAGAAATCCTCCTTATTTTGGGGCAAAACTCAGAAATTCCACTTATTTTGGGGCAAAATTCCAGAAATTTCCCTTATTTTGGGGCAAAATTGCAGAAATTTCACTTCTTTTGAGGCAAAATTGGAGAAATTTCACTTATTTCAGGGAAGAAAAGCAGAAATTTTCTTATTTTGTGGCAAAAAGGAAGAAATTTCTTTTATTTTTGTACAAAATTGCAGAAATTTTTCTTATTTTGTGCAAAAAGGCAGAAATTTTCCATATTTTGGGGCAAAAATGCAGAAATTCCCCTTATTTTGAGGTAAAAAGGCTGAAATTCCCTTTATTTGGGGACAAAAAGGCAGAAATTTCCCTTATTTTGGTACAAAATTACAGAAATTTTATTTATTTCAGAAAAAAAATGCAGAAATTTTCTTATTTTGGGGCAAAAAGGCAGAAATTTTTTTTATTTTGTTACAAAATTGCAGAATTTATTCTTATTTTGGGGCAAAAAAGCAGAAATTTCCCATATTTTGGGGCAATAATTCAGAAATTGCCCTTATTTTGAGGTAAAAAGGCTGAAATTCCCCATATTTGGGTCAAAAAGGCAGAAATTTCTCTTATTTTGGGGCAAATTGCAGAAATTTCACTTACTTCAGGGTAATAAGTCAGAAATTTTCCTTATTTTGGGGCAAAAAAGACAGAAATTACCTTTGTTTTGGGGGAAAAAGACAGAAATTCCACTTATTTAGAGGCAAAAAAGCAGAATTCCCCTTATTTTGGAGCAAAAATGAAGAAATTTCCTTTTTTTATGCCAGAAAGTTATGCATTCTTCTTATTTTCGGGCAAAAATGCAGAAATTCCCCGTATTTTGGAGCAAAATTGCAGAAATTCCCCTAATTGTGGGGCAAAAAGGCAGAAATTCCCTAAATGTTGGGGCAAAAAGACAGAAATTCTCCTTATTTTGGGGCAAAACTCAGAAATTCCACTTATTTCGGAGCAAAATTCCAGAAATTTCACTTATATTGGGGCAAAATTGCAGAAATTACACTTATTTTGGGGCAAAATTGCAGAAATTTCACTTATTTCAAAAAAAAGCAGAAATTCTCTTATTTTGGGGCAAAAAGGCAGAAATTTCTTTTATTTTGGTACAAAATTGCAGAAATTTTTCTTATTTTGGAGCAAAAAGGCAGAAATTTTCCATATTTTGGGGCAAAAATGCAGAAATTCCCCTTATTTTGAGTTAAAAGGCTGAAATTCCCCTTAATTGAGGGCAAAAAGGCAGAAATTTCCTTATTTTGGGGCAAAATAGCAAAAATTTCACTTATTTCAGGGTAATCAGTCAGAAATTTTCCTTATTTTGGGGCAAAAAGACAGAAATTCCTTTTGTTTTTGGGGAAAAAGACAGATATTCCACTTTTTTAGAGGCAAAAAAGGAGAAATTTCTTTTTATTTTGGAGCAAAAATAAAGAAATTTCTCTTTTTTGTGGCAAAAGGTATGCATTCCCCTTATTTTCTGGCTAAAAAGCAGAAATTCCCCGTATTTTGGAGCAAAATTGCAGAAATTCCCCTGATTGTGGGGCAAAAAGGCAGAAATTCCCTATATGTTGGGGCAAAAAGACAGAAATTCTCCTTATTTGGGGGCAAAACTCAGAAATTCCACTTATTTTGGGGCGAAATTCCAGAGATTTCCCTTATTTGGGGGCAAAATTGCAGAAATTTCACTTATGACAGGGAAAAAAGGCAGAAATTTTCCTTATTTTGGGGCAAAAAGGCAGAAATTCCTAATATTTTGTGGCAAAAATGCAGAAATTCCCCTTATTTTGAGGTAAAAGGGTGAAATTCCTCTTCTTTGGGATCAAAAAGGCAGAAATTTCCCTTATTTTGGGGCAAAATTGCAGAAATTTAACTTATGTCAGGGTAATAAGTCAGAAATTTTCCTTATTTTGGGGCCAAAAAACAGAAATTCCCTTTGTTTTGGGGGAAAAAGACAGAAATTCCACTTATTTAGAGGCAAAAATGCAGAAATTCCTAATATTTTGTGGCAAAAATGCAGAAATTCCCCTTATTTTGAGGTAAAATCTGAAATTCCCCTTATTTGGAAGCAAAAAGGCAGAAATTTCCCTTATTTTGGGGAAAAAATGCAGAAATTTCACTTATTTCAGGGTAATAAGTCAGAAATTTTCCTTATTTTGGGGCAAAAAAGACAGAAATTCCCTTTGTTTTGGGGGGAAAAGACAAAAATTCCACTTATTTAGATGCAAAAAAGCAGAAATTCCCTTTATTTTGGAGAAAAATTAAGAAATTTCCCTTTTTTATGGCAAAAAGCTATGCATTCTTCTTATTTTCGGGCAAAAAGGCAAAAATTCCCCATATTTTGGAGCAAAATTGCAGAAATTCCCCTAATTGTGGGGCAAAAAGGCAGAAATTCCCTAAATGTTGGGGCAAAAAGACAGAAATTCTCCTTATTTTGGGGCAAAACTCAGAAATTCCACTTATTTCGGAGCAAAATTCCAGAAATTTCACTTATATTGGGGCAAAATTGCAGAAATTACACTTATTTCAAAAAAAAAGCAGAAATTTTCTTATTTTGGGGCAAAAAGAAAGAAATTTCATTTATTTTGGTACAAAATTGCAGAAATTTTTCTTATTTTGGAGCAAAAAGGCAGAAATTTTCCATATTTTGGGGCAAAAATGCAGAAATTCCCCTTATTTTGAGTAAAAAGGCTGAAATTCCTCTTAATTGGGGGCAAAAAGGCAGAAATTTCCTTATTTTGGGGCAAAATTGCAGAAATTACACTTATTTCAGGGTAATCAGTCAGAAATTTTCCTTATTTTGGGGCAAAAAGGCAGAAATTCCTAATATTTTGTGGCAAAAATGCAGAAATTCCCCTTATTTTGAGGTAAAAATGCGGAAATTCCCCTTATTTGGGGGCAAAAAGCAGAAATTTCCCTTGTTTTGGGGCAAAATTGCAGAAAGTTCACTTATTTCAGGGTAATAGGTCAGAAATTTTCCTTATTTTGGGCAAAAAAGACAGAAATTCCCTTTGTTTTGGGGGAAAAATACATAAATTCCTCTTATTTAGAGGCAAAAAAGCAGAAATTCCCCTTATTTTGGTTCAAAATTGCAGAAATTTCACTTACTTCAGGGTAATAAGTCAGAAATTTTCCTTATTTTGGGGCAAAAAAGACAGAAATTACCTTTGTTTTGGAGGAAAAAGACAGAAATTCCACTTATTTAGAGGCAAAAAAGCAGAATTCCCCTTATTTTGGAGCAAAAATGAAGAAATTTCCCTTTTTTATGCCAAAAAGTTATGCATTCTTCTTATTTTCGGGCAAAAATGCAGAAATTCCCCGTATTTTGGAGCAAAATTGCAGAAATTCCCCTAATTGTGGGGCAAAAAGGCAGAAATTCCCTATATGTTGGGGCAAAAAGACAGAAATTCTCATTATTTGGGGGCAAAACTCAGAAATTCCACTTATTTTGGGGCGAAATTCCAGAGATTTCCCTTATTTGGGGGCAAAATTGCAGAAATTTCACATATGACAGGGAAAAAAGGCAGAAATTTTCCTTATTTTGGGGCAAAAAGGCAGAAATTCCTAATATTTTCTGGCAAAAATGCAGAAATTCCCCTTATTTTGAGGTAAAATCTGAAATTCCCCTTATTTGGAAGCAAAAAGGCAGAAATTTCCCTTATTTTGGGGAAAAAATGCAGAAATTTCACTTATTTCAGGGTAATAAGTCAGAAATTTTCCTTATTTTGGGGCAAAAAAGACAGAAATTCCCTTTGTTTTGGGGGGAAAAGACAGAAATTCCACTTATTTATATGCAAAAAAGCAGAAATTCCCTTTATTTTGGAGAAAAATTAAGAAATTTCCCTTTTTTATGGCAAAAAGCTATGCATTCTTCTTATTTTCGGGCAAAAAGGCAAAAATTCCCCATATTTTAGAGCAAAATTGCAGAAATTCCCCTAATTGTGGGGCAAAAAGGCAGAAATTCCCTAAATGTTGGGGCAAAAAGACAGAAATTCTCCTTATTTTGGGGCAAAACTCAGAAATTCCACTTATTTCGGAGCAAAATTCCAGAAATTTCACTTATATTGGGGCAAAATTGCAGAAATTACACTTATTTAAAAAAAAAGCAGAAATTTTCTTATTTTGGGGCAAAAAGGAAGAAATTTCATTTATTTTGGTACAAAATTGCAGAAATTTTTCTTATTTTGGAGCAAAAAGGCAGAAATTTTCCATATTTTGGGGCAAAAATGCAGAAATTCCCCTTATTTTGAGTAAAAAGGCTGAAATTCCCCTTAATTGGGGGCAAAAAGGCAGAAATTTCCTTATTTTGGGGCAAAATTGCAGAAATTACACTTATTTCAGGGTAATCAGTAAGAAATTTTCCTTATTTTGGGGCAAAATTGCAGAAAATTCACTTATTTTGGGGCAAAATTGCAGAAATTTCACTTTTTTCAGTGAAAAAAAGCAGAAATTTTCCTTATTTTGGAGCAAAAAGGCAGAAATTCCTAATATTTTGTGGCAAAAATGCAGAAATTCCCCTTATTTTGAGGTAAAAATGCTGAAATTCCCCTTATTTGGGGGCAAAAAGCAGAAATTTCCTTTATTTTGGGGCAAAATTGCAGAAAGTTCACTTATTTCAGGGTAATAAGTCAGAAATTTTCCTTATTTTGGGCAAAAAAGACAGAAATTCCCTTTGTTTTGGGGGAAAAATACATAAATTCCTCTTATTTAGAGGCAAAAAAGCAGAAATTCCCCTTATTTTGGAGAAAAATTGCAAAAAATTCCCTTTTTTATTGTGGGGCAAAAAGGCAGAAATTCCCTATATGTTGGGGCAAAAAGACAGAAATTCTCCTTATTTGGGGGCAAAACTCAGAAATTCCACTTATTTTGGGGCGAAATTCCAGAGATTTCCCTTATTTGGGGGCAAAATTGCAGAAATTTCACTTATGACAGGGAAAAAAGGCAGAAATTTTCCTTATTTTGGGGCAAAAAGTCAGAAATTCCTAATATTTTGTGGCAAAAATGCAGAAATTCCCCTTATTTTGAGGTAAAAGGGTGAAATTCCTCTTATTTGGGATCAAAAAGGCAGAAATTTCCCTTATTTTGGGGCAAAATTGCAGAAATTTCACTTATGTCAGGGTAATAAGTCAGAAATTTTCCTTATTTTGGGGCCAAAAAACAGAAATTCCCTTTGTTTTGGGGGAAAAAGACAGAAATTCCACTTATTTAGAGGCAAGAATGCAGAAATTCCTAATATTTTGTGGCAAAAATGCAGAAATTCCCCTTATTTTGAGGTAAAATCTGAAATTCCCCTTATTTGGAAGCAAAAAGGCAGAAATTTCCCTTATTTTGGGGAAAAAATGCAGAAATTTCACTTATTTCAGTGTAATAAGTCAGAAATTTTCCTTATTTTGGGGCAAAAAAGACAGAAATTCCCTTTGTTTTGGGGGGAAAAGACAGAAATTCCACTTATTTAGATGCAAAAAAGCAGAAATTCCCTTTATTTTGGAGAAAAATTAAGAAATTTCCCTTTTTTATGGCAAAAAGCTATGGATTCTTCTTATTTTCGGGCAAAAAGGCAAAAATTCCCCATATTTTGGAGCAAAATTGCAGAAATTCCCCTAATTGTGGGGCAAAAAGGCAGAAATTCCCTAAATGTTGGTGCAAAAAGACAGAAATTCTCCTTATTTTGGGGCAAAACTCAGAAATTCCACTTATTTCGGAGCAAAATTCCAGAAATTTCACTTATATTGGGGCAAAATTGCAGAAATTACACTTATTTCAAAAAAAAAGCAGAAATTTTCTTATTTTGGGGCAAAAATGCAGAAATTCCCCTTATTTTGAGTAAAAAGGCTGAAATTCCCCTTAATTGGGGGCAAAAAGGCAGAAATGTCCTTATTTTGGGGCAAAATTGCAGAAATTACACTTATTTCAGGGTAATCAGTCAGAAATTTTCCTTATTTTGGGCAAAAAAGACAGAAATTCCCTTTGTTTTGGGGGAAAAATACATAAATTCCACTTATTTAGAGGCAAAAAAGCAGAAATTCCCTTTATTTTGGTTCAAAATTGCAGAAATTTCACTTACTTCAGGGTAATAAGTCAGAAATTTTCTTTATTTTGGGGCAAAAAAGACAGAAATTACCTTTGTTTTGGGGGAAAAAGACAGAAATTCCACTTATTTAGAGGCAAAAAAGTAGAATTCCCCTTATTTTGGAGCAAAAACGAAGAAATTTCCCTTTTTAATGCAAAAAGTTATGCATTCTTCTTATTTTCGGGCAAAAAGGCAGAAATTCCCCGTATTTTGGAGCAAAATTGCAGAAATTCCCCTAATTGTGTGGCAAAAAGGCAGAAATTCCCTATATGTTGGGGCAAAAAGACAGAAATGCTCCTTATTTGGGGGCAAAACTCAGAAATTCCACTTATTTTGGGGCAAAATTACAGAGATTTCCCTTATTTTGGGGCAAAATTGCAGAAATTTCACTTATGGCAGGGAAAAAAGGCAGAAAATTTCATTATTTTGGGGCAAAAGTCAGAAATTCCTAATATTTTGTGGCAAAAATGCAGAAATTCCCCTTATTTTGAGGTAAAAAGATGAAATTTCTCTTATTTGGGGGCAAAAGGAAGAAATTTCCCTTATTTTGGGGCAAAATTGCAGAAATTTCACTTATTTCAGGGTAATAATTCAGAAAATTTCCTTATTTTGGTGCAAAAAAGACAGAAATTCCCCTTGTTTTAGGGGAAAAAGACGGAAATTCCACATATTTAGAGGCAAAAAAGCAGAAATTCCCCTTATTTTGGAGTAAAATTACAGAAATTTCCCTTTTATACGGAAAAAGGTATGCATTCTTCTTATTTTCGGGCAAAAAGGCAGAAATTCCCCGTATTTTGGAGCAAAATTGCAAAAATTAATCTAATTGTGGGGCAAAAATGCAGAAATTCCCTATATGTTGGGGCAAAAAGACAGAAATTCTCCTTATTTTGGGGAAACTCAGAAATTCCACTCATTTTGGGGCAAAATTCCAGAAATTTCCCTTATTTTGGGGCAAAATTGCAGAAATTTCACTTATTTTGTGGCAAAATTAGAGAAATTTCACTTATTTCAGAGAAAAAAAAGCAGAAAATTTCTTATTTTGGGGCAAATAGGCAGAAATTTCCCATATTATGGGGCAAACATGCAGAAATTCCCCTTCATTTTGAGGTAAAAAGGCTGAAATTCCCCTTATTTGGGGGTAAAAATGCAGAAATTTTCCTTATTTTGGGGCAAAATTTCAGAAATTCCCCTAATTGTGGGGCAAAAAGGCAGAAATTCCCTAAATGTTAGGGCAAAAAGACAGAAATTCTCCTTATTTTGGGGCAAAACTCAGAAATTCCACTTATTTCGGAGCAAAATTCCAGAAATTTCACTTATATTGGGGCAAAATTGCAGAAATTACACTTATTTTGGGGCAAAATTGCAGAAATTTCACTTATTTCAAAAAAAAAAGCAGAAATTTTCTTATTTTGGGGCAAAAAGGCAGAAATTTCTTTTATTTTGGTACAAAATTGCAGAAATTTTTCTTATTTTGGAGCAAATGCAGAAATTTTCCATATTTTGGGGCAAAAATGCAGAAATTCCCCTTATTTTGAGTAAAAAGGCTGAAATTCCCCTTAATTGGGGGCAAAAAGGCAGAAATTTCCTTAATTTGGGGCAAAATTGTAAAAATTTCACTTATTTCAGGATAATCAGTCAGAAATTTTGCTTATTTTGGGGCAAAATTGCAGAAAATTTACTTATTTTGGGGCAAAATTGCAGAAATTTCACTTATTTCAGTGAAAAAAGGCAGAAATTTTCCTTATTTTGGGGCAAAAAGGCACAAATTCCTAATATTTTGTGGCAAAAATGCAGAAGTTCCCGTTATTTTGAGGTAAAAATGCTGAAATTCCCCTTATTTGGGGGCAAGAAAGCAGAAATTTCCCTTATTTTGGGGCAAAATTGAAGAAAGTTCATTTATTTCAGGGTAATAAGTCAGAAATTTTCCTTATTTTGGGCAAAAAAGACAGAAATTCCCTTTGTTTTGGGGGAAAAATACATAAATTCCACTTATTTAGAGGCAAAAAAGCAGAAATTCCCCTATTTTGGTTCAAAATTGCAGAAATTTCACTTACTTCAGGTTAATAAGTCAGAAATTTTCCTTATTTTGGGGCAAAAAAGACAGAAATTACCCTTGTTTTGGGGGAAAAAGACAGAAATTCCACTTATTTAGAGGCAAAAAAGCAGAATTCCCCTTACTTTGGAGCAAAAATGAAGAAATTTCCATTTTTTATGGCAAAAAGTTATGCATTCTTCTTATTTTCGGGCAAAAAGGCAGAAATTCCCCGTATTTTGGAGCAAAATTGAAGAAATTCCCCTAATTGTGGGGCAAAAAGGCAGAAATTCCCTATATGTTGGGGCAAAAAGACAGAAATGCTCCTTATTTGGGGGCAAAACCCAGAAATTACACTTATTTTGGGGCAAAATTCCAGAGATTTCCCTTATTTTGGGGCAAAATTGCAGAAATTTCACTTATGGCGGGGAAAAAAAACAGAAAATTTCATTATTTTGGGGCAAAAAGTCAGAAATTCCTAATATTTTGTGGCAAAAATGCAGAAATTCACCTTATTTTGAGGTAAAAGGGTGAAATTCCTCTTATTTGGGGACAAAAAGGCAGAAATTTCCCTTATTTTTGGGCAAAATTGCAGAAATTTCACTTATTTCAGGGTAATAAGTCAGAAATTTTCCTTATTTTGGGCAAAAAAGACAGAAATTCCCTTTGTTTTGGGGGAAAAATACATAAATTCCACTTATTTAGAGGCAAAAAAGCAGAAATTCCCCTTATTTTGGAGCAAAATTACAGAAATTTCCCTTTTTTATGGAAAAAGGTATGCATTCTTCTTATTTTCGGGCAAAAAGGCAGAAATTCCCCGTATTTTGGAGCAAAATTGCAGAAATTAACCTAATTGTGGGGCAAAAATGCAGAAATTCCCTATATGTTGGGGCAAAAGGACAGAAATTCTCCTTATTTTGGGGAAACTCAGAAATTCCACTCATTTTGGCGCAAAATTCCAGAAATTTCCCTTATTTTGGGGCAAAATTGCAGAAATTTCACTTATTTTGTGGCAAAATTAGAGAAATTTCACTTATTTCAGGGAAAAAAAGGAGAAATTTTCTTATTTTGGTGAAAAAGGCAGAAATTTCCCATATTTTGGTACAAAATTGCAGAAATTTTTCTTATTTTGGGCAAAAAAGCAGAAATTTCCCATATTTTGGGGCAAACATGCAGAAATTCCCCTTCATTTTGAGGTAAAAAGGCTGAAATTCCCCTTATTTGGGGGTAAAAAGGCAGAAATTTCCCTTATTTTGGGGCAAAATTGCAGAAATTTCACTTATCTCAGGGTAATAAGTCAGAAATTTTCCTTATTTTGGGGCAAAAAATACAGAATTTCCTTTTGTTTTGCGGGAAAAAGACAGAAATTCCACGTATTTAGAGGTATAAAAGCAGAAATTCCCCTCATTTTGGAGCAAAAATGAAGAAATTTCCCTTTTTTATGGCAAAAAGGTATGCATTCTTATTATTTTCGGACAAAAATGGCAGAAATTCTCCGTATTTTGGAGCAAAATTGCAGAAATACCCCTAATTGTGGGGCAAAAAGGCAGAAATTCCCTATATTTTGGGGCAAAAAGACAGAAATTCTCCTTATTTTAGGGCAAAATTCAGAAATTTAACTTATTTTTGAGCAAAATTGCAGAAATTTCACTTATTTCATAAAAAAAGGAGAAATTTTCTTATTTTGGATCCAAAAGGCAGAAATTTCTTTTATTTTGTTACAAAATTGCAGAATTTTTTATTATTTTGGGGCAAAAAGGCAGAAATTTCCCATATTTTGGGGCAAAAATGCAGAAATTTTTTTTATTTTGAGTTTAAATGCTTAAATTCCCCTTATTTGGGGGCAAAAAGGCAGAAATTTCTCTTATTTTGGAACAAAATTGCAGAAATTTCACTTATGTCAGGGTAATAAGTCAGAAATTTTCCTTTTTTGGGGCCAGAAAACAGAAATTCCCTTTGTTTTGGGGGAAAAAGACAGAAATTCCACTTATTTAGAGGCAAAAATGCAGAAATTCCTAATATTTTGTGGCAAAAATGCAGAAATTCCCCTTATTTTGAGGTAAAAAGCTGAAATTCCCCTTATTTGGGAGCAAAAAGGCAGAAATTTCCCTTATTTTGGGGAAAAATTGCAGAAATTTCACTTATTTCAGGGTAATAAGTCAGAAATTTTCCTTATTTTGGGGCAAAAAAACAGAAATTCCCTTTGTATTGGGGGACAAAGACAGAAATTCCACATATTTAGAGACATAAAAGTAGAAATTCCCCTTCTTTTGGAGCAAAAATGAAGAAATTTTCCTTTTTTATGGCAAAAAGGTATGGATTCTTCTTATTTTCGGGCAAAAAGGCAGAAATTCCCCGTATTTTGGAGCAAAATTGCAGAAATTCCCCTAATTGTGGGGCAAACAGGCAGAAATTCCTTATATGTTGGGGCAAAAAGACAGAAATTCTCCTTATTTTGGGTCAAAACTCAGAAATTCCACATATTTCCGGGCAAAATTCCAGAAATTTCACATATTTTGGGGCAAAATTGGAGAAATT
Source organism: Micromys minutus (assembly GCF_963924665.1). Lineage (NCBI taxonomy): Eukaryota > Metazoa > Chordata > Mammalia > Rodentia > Muridae > Micromys > Micromys minutus. The sequence continues at coordinate 5,015,601 of NW_027667467.1, read as the reverse complement.
TCACTTATTTTGGGGCAAAATTTCAGAAATTTCACTTATTTCAGGGTAATAAGTCAGAAATTTTCCTTATTTTGGGCAAAAAAGACAGAAATTCCCTTTGTTTTGGGGGAAAAATACATAAATTCCACTTATTTAGAGGCAAAAAAGCAGAAATTCCCCTTATTTTGGAGCAAAATTACAGAAATTTCCCTTTTTTATGGAAAAAGGTATGCATTCTTCTTATTTTCGGGCAAAAAGGCAGAAATTCCCCGTATTTTGGAGCAAAATTGCAGAAATTAACCTAATTGTGGGGCAAAAATGCAGAAATTCCCTATATGTTGGGGCAAAAAGACAGAAATTCTCCTTATTTTGGGGAAACTCAGAAATTCCACTCATTTTGGGGCAAAATTCCAGAAATTTCCCTTATTTTGGGGCAAAATGCAGAAATTTCACTTATTTTGTGGCAAAATTAGAGAAATTTCACTTATTTCAGGGAAAAAAAGCAGAAATTTTTTTTTTGGTAAAAAAGGCAGAAATTTCCCATATTTTGGTACAAAATTGCAGAAATTTTTCTTATTTTGGGCAAAAAGGCAGAAATTTCCCATATTTTGGGGCAAACATGCAGAAATTCCCCTTCATTTTGAGGTAAAAAGGCTGAAATTCCCCTTATTTGTGGGTAAAAAGGCAGAAATTTCCCTTATTTTGGGGCAAAATTGCAGAAATTTCACTTATCTCAGGGTAATAAGTCAGAAATTTTCCTTATTTTGGGGCAAAAAATACAGAATTTCCTTTTGTTTTGCGGAAAAAAGACAGAAATTCCACGTATTTAGAGGTATAAAAGCAGAAATTCCCCTCATTTTGGAGCAAAAATGAAGAAATTTCCCTTTTTTATGGCAAAAAGGTATGCATTCTTATTATTTTCGGACAAAAATGGCAGAAATTCTCCGTATTTTGGAGCAAAATTGCAGAAATACCCCTAATTGTGGGGCAAAAAGGCAGAAATTCCCTATATTTTGGGGCAAAAAGACAGAAATTCTCCTTATTTTAGGGCAAAATTCAGAAATTTAACTTATTTTTGAGCAAAATTGCAGAAATTTCACTTATTTCATAAAAAAAGGAGAAATTTTCTTATTTTGGAGCCAAAAGGCAGAAATTTCTTTTATTTTGTTACAAAATTGCAGAATTTTTTATTATTTTGGGGCAAAAAGGCAGAAATTTCCCATATTTTGGGGCAAAAATGCAGAAATTTTTTTTATTTTGAGTTTAAATGCTGAAATTCCCCTTATTTGGGGGCAAAAAGGCAGAAATTTCTCTTATTTTGGAACAAAATTGCAGAAATTTCACTTATGTCAGGGTAATAAGTCAGAAATTTTCCTTTTTTGGGGCCAGAAAACAGAAATTCCCTTTGTTTTGGGGGAAAAAGACAGAAATTCCACTTATTTAGAGGCAAAAATGCAGAAATTCCTAATATTTTGTGGCAAAAATGCAGAAATTCCCCTTATTTTGAGGTAAAAAGCTGAAATTCCCCTTATTTGGGAGCAAAAAGGCAGAAATTTCCCTTATTTTGGGGAAAAATTGCAGAAATTTCACTTATTTCAGGGTAATAAGTCAGAAATTTTCCTTATTTTGGGGCAAAAAAACAGAAATTCCCTTTGTATTGGGGGACAAAGACAGAAATTCCACATATTTAGAGGCATAAAAGTAGAAATTCCCCTTCTTTTGGAGCAAAAATGAAGAAATTTTCCTTTTTTATGGCAAAAAGGTATGGATTCTTCTTATTTTCGGGCAAAAAGGCAGAAATTCCCCGTATTTTGGAGCAAAATTGCAGAAATTCCCCTAATTGTGGGGCAAACAGGCAGAAATTCCTTATATGTTGGGGCAAAAAGACAGAAATTCTCCTTATTTTGGGTCAAAACTCAGAAATTCCACATATTTCCGGGCAAAATTCCAGAAATTTCACATATTTTGGGACAAAATTGGAGAAATTTCACTTATATTGGGGCAAAATTTCAGAAATTTCACTTATTTCAGAAAAAAAAATCAGAAATTTTCTTATTGGGAAGCAAAAAGGGACAAATTTCTTTTATTTTGTTACAAAATTGCAGAAATTTCCCTTATTTTGGGACAAAATTGCAGAAATTTCCCTTATTTTGGGGCAAAATTGCAGAAATTTCACTTATTTCAGGAAAAAAAGGCAGAAATTTTCCTTATTTTGAGGCAAAAAAGCAGAAATTCCTAATATTTTGTGGAAAAAATGCAGAAATTCTCCTTATTTTGAGGTAAAATTGTGAAATTCCTCTTATTTGGGAGCAAAAAGTCAGAAATTTCTCTTATTTTGGGGCAAAATTGCAGAAATTTCACTTATTTCAGGGTAATAAGTCAGAAATTTTTTTTAATTTGGTGCAAAAAAGACAGAAATTCCCTTTGTTTTGGCGGAAAAAGACAGAAATTCCACATATTTAGAGGCAAAAAAGCAGAAATTCCCCTTATTTTGGAGGAAAATTACAGAAATTTCCCTTTTTTATGGCAGAAAGGTATGCATTCTTCTTATTTTCGGACAAAAATGCAGAAATTCCTTGTATTTTAGAGCAAAATTGCAGAAATTAACCTAACTGTGGGGCAAAAAGGCAGAAATTCCCTATATGTTGGGGCAAAAAGACAGAAATTCTCCTTTTTTTGGGGCAAAACTCAGAAATTCCACTTATTTTGGGGCAAAATTCCAGAAATTTCCCTTATTTGGGGCAAAATTGCAGAAATTTCACTTATTTTGGGGCAAAATTGAAGAAATTTCACTTATTTCAAGGAAAAAAAAGCAGAAATTATCTTATTTTGGGGCAAAAAGGCAGAAATTTCTCATATTTTGGTACAAAATTGCAGAAATTTTTCTTATTTTGGGCAAAAAGGCAGAAATTTTCCATATTTTGGGGCAAAAATGCAGAAATTCCCCTTATTTTGAATAAAAAGGCTGAAATTCCCCTTAATTGGGGGCAAAAAGGCAGAAATTTCCTTAATTTGGGGCAAAATTGTAAAAATTTCACTTATTTCAGGATAATCAGTCAGAAATTTTGCTTATTTTGGGGCAAAATTGCAGAAAATTTACTTATTTTGGGGCAAAATTGCAGAAATTTCACTTATTTCAGTGAAAAAAGGCAGAAATTTTCCTTATTTTGGGGCAAAAAGGCAGAAATTCCTAATATTTTGTGGCAAAAATGCAGAAGTTCCCGTTATTTTGAGGTAAAAATGCTGAAATTCCCCTTATTTGGGGGCAAGAAAGCAGAAATTTCCCTTATTTTGGGGCAAAATTGAAGAAAGTTCATTTATTTCAGGGTAATAAGTCTGAAATTTTCCTTATTTTGGGCAAAAAAGACAGAAATTCCCTTTGTTTTGGGGGAAAAATACATAAATTCCACTTATTTAGAGGCAAAAAAGCAGAAATTCCCCTATTTTGGTTCAAAATTGCAGAAATTTCACTTACTTCAGGGTAATAAGTCAGAAATTTTCCTTATTTTGGGGCAAAAAAGACAGAAATTACCTTTGTTTTGGGGGAAAAAGACAGAAATTCCACTTATTTAGAGGCAAAAAAGCAGAATTCCCCTTATTTTGGAGCAAAAATGAAGAAATTTCCATTTTTTATGGCAAAAAGTTATGCATTCTTCTTATTTTCGGGCAAAAAGGCAGAAATTCCCCGTATTTTGGAGCAAAATTGAAGAAATTCCCCTAATTGTGGGGCAAAAAGGCAGAAATTCCCTATATGTTGGGGCAAAAAGACAGAAATTCTCCTTATTTGGGGGCAAAACTCAGAAATTACACTTATTTTGGGGCAAAATTCCAGAGATTTCCCTTATTTTGGGGCAAAATTGCAGAAATTTCACTTATGGCAGGGAAAAAAAACAGAAAATTTCATTATTTTGGGGCAAAAAGTCAGAAATTCCTAATATTTTGTGGCAAAAATGCAGAAATTCCCCTTATTTTGAGGTAAAAGGGTGAAATTCCTCTTATTTGGGGGCAAAAAGGCAGAAATTTCCCTTATTTTTGGGCAAAATTGCAGAAATTTCACTTATTTCAGGGTAATAAGTCAGAAATTTTCCTTATTTTGGGCAAAAAAGACAGAAATTCCCTTTGTTTTGGGGAAAAAATACATAAATTCCACTTATTTAGAGGCAAAAAAGCAGAAATTCCCCTTATTTTGGAGCAAAATTACAGAAATTTCCCTTTTTTATGGAAAAAGGTATGCATTCTTATTTTCGGGCAAAAAGGCAGAAATTCCCCGTATTTTGGAGCAAAATTGCAGAAATTAACCTAATTGTGGGGCAAAAATGCAGAAATTCCCTATATGTTGGGGCAAAAAGACAGAAATTCTCCTTATTTTGGGGAAACTCAGAAATTCCACTCATTTTGGGGCAAAATTCCATAAATTTCCCTTATTTTGGGGCAAAATTGCAGAAATTTCACTTATTTTGTGGCAAAATTAGAGAAATTTCACTTATTTCAGGGAAAAAAAGCAGAAATTTTCTTATTTTGGTGAAAAAGGCAGAAATTTCCCATATTTTGGTACAAAATTGCAGAAATTTTTCTTATTTTGGGCAAAAAGGCAGAAATTTCCCATATTTTGGGGCAAACATGCAGAAATTCCCCTTCATTTTGAGGTAAAAAGGCTGAAATTCCCCTTATTTGGGGGTAAAAAGGCAGAAATTTCCCTTATTTTGGGGCAAAATTGCAGAAATTTCACTTATCTCAGGGTAATAAGTCAGAAATTTTCCTTATTTTGGGGCAAAAAATACAGAATTTCCTTTTGTTTTGCGGGAAAAAGACAGAAATTCCACGTATTTAGAGGTATAAAAGCAGAAATTCCCCTCATTTTGGAGCAAAAATGAAGAAATTTCCCTTTTTTATGGCAAAAAGGTATGCATTCTTATTATTTTCGGACAAAAATGGCAGAAATTCTCCGTATTTTGGAGCAAAATTGCAGAAATACCCCTAATTGTGGGGCAAAAAGGCAGAAATTCCCTATATTTTGGGGCAAAAAGACAGAAATTCTCCTTATTTTAGGGCAAAATTCAGAAATTTAACTTATTTTTGAGCAAAATTGCAGAAATTTCACTTATTTCATAAAAAAAGGAGAAATTTTCTTATTTTGGAGCCAAAAGGCAGAAATTTCTTTTATTTTGTTACAAAATTGCAGAATTTTTTATTATTTTGGGGCAAAAAGGCAGAAATTTCCCATATTTTGGGGCAAAAATGCAGAAATTTTTTTTATTTTGAGTTTAAATGCTGAAATTCCCCTTATTTGGGGGCAAAAAGGCAGAAATTTCTCTTATTTTGGAACAAAATTGCAGAAATTTCACTTATGTCAGGGTAATAAGTCAGAAATTTTCCTTTTTTGGGGCCAGAAAACAGAAATTCCCTTTGTTTTGGGGGAAAAAGACAGAAATTCCACTTATTTAGAGGCAAAAATGCAGAAATTCCTAATATTTTGTGGCAAAAATGCAGAAATTCCCCTTATTTTGAGGTAAAAAGCTGAAATTCCCCTTATTTGGGAGCAAAAAGGCAGAAATTTCCCTTATTTTGGGGAAAAATTGCAGAAATTTCACTTATTTCAGGGTAATAAGTCAGAAATTTTCCTTATTTTGGGGCAAAAAAACAGAAATTCCCTTTGTATTGGGGGACAAAGACAGAAATTCCACATATTTAGAGACATAAAAGTAGAAATTCCCCTTCTTTTGGAGCAAAAATGAAGAAATTTTCCTTTTTTATGGCAAAAAGGTATGGATTCTTCTTATTTTCGGGCAAAAAGGCAGAAATTCCCCGTATTTTGGAGCAAAATTGCAGAAATTCCCCTAATTGTGGGGCAAACAGGCAGAAATTCCTTATATGTTGGGGCAAAAAGACAGAAATTCTCCTTATTTTGGGTCAAAACTCAGAAATTCCACATATTTCCGGGCAAAATTCCAGAAATTTCACATATTTTGGGGCAAAATTGGAGAAATTTCACTTATTTTGGGGCAAAATTTCAGAAATTTCACTTATTTCAGGGTAATAAGTCAGAAATTTTCCTTATTTTGGGCAAAAAAGACAGAAATTCCCTTTGTTTTGGGGGAAAAATACATAAATTCCACTTATTTAGAGGCAAAAAAGCAGAAATTCCCCTTATTTTGGAGCAAAATTACAGAAATTTCCCTTTTTTATGGAAAAAGGTATGCATTCTTCTTATTTTCGGGCAAAAAGGCAGAAATTCCCCGTATTTTGGAGCAAAATTGCAGAAATTAACCTAATTGTGGGGCAAAAATGCAGAAATTCCCTATATGTTGGGGCAAAAAGACAGAAATTCTCCTTATTTTGGGGAAACTCAGAAATTCCACTCATTTTGGGGCAAAATTCCAGAAATTTCCCTTATTTTGGGGCAAAATGCAGAAATTTCACTTATTTTGTGGCAAAATTAGAGAAATTTCACTTATTTCAGGGAAAAAAAGCAGAAATTTTTTTTTTGGTGAAAAAGGCAGAAATTTCCCATATTTTGGTACAAAATTGCAGAAATTTTTCTTATTTTGGGCAAAAAGGCAGAAATTTCCCATATTTTGGGGCAAACATGCAGAAATTCCCCTTCATTTTGAGGTAAAAAGGCTGAAATTCCCCTTATTTGGGGGTAAAAAGGCAGAAATTTCCCTTATTTTGGGGCAAAATTGCAGAAATTTCACTTATCTCAGGGTAATAAGTCAGAAATTTTCCTTATTTTGGGGCAAAAAATACAGAATTTCCTTTTGTTTTGCGGAAAAAGACAGAAATTCCACGTATTTAGAGGTATAAAAGCAGAAATTCCCCTCATTTTGGAGCAAAAATGAAGAAATTTCCCTTTTTTATGGCAAAAAGGTATGCATTCTTATTATTTTCGGACAAAAATGGCAGAAATTCTCCGTATTTTGGAGCAAAATTGCAGAAATACCCCTAATTGTGGGGCAAAAAGGCAGAAATTCCCTATATTTTGGGGCAAAAAGACAGAAATTCTCCTTATTTTAGGGCAAAATTCAGAAATTTAACTTATTTTTGAGCAAAATTGCAGAAATTTCACTTATTTCATAAAAAAAGGAGAAATTTTCTTATTTTGGAGCCAAAAGGCAGAAATTTCTTTTATTTTGTTACAAAATTGCAGAATTTTTTATTATTTTGGGGCAAAAAGGCAGAAATTTCCCATATTTTGGGGCAAAAATGCAGAAATTTTTTTTATTTTGAGTTTAAATGCTGAAATTCCCCTTATTTGGGGGCAAAAAGGCAGAAATTTCTCTTATTTTGGAACAAAATTGCAGAAATTTCACTTATGTCAGGGTAATAAGTCAGAAATTTTCCTTTTTTGGGGCCAGAAAACAGAAATTCCCTTTGTTTTGGGGGAAAAAGACAGAAATTCCACTTATTTAGAGGCAAAAATGCAGAAATTCCTAATATTTTGTGGCAAAAATGCAGAAATTCCCCTTATTTTGAGGTAAAAAGCTGAAATTCCCCTTATTTGGGAGCAAAAAGGCAGAAATTTCCCTTATTTTGGGGAAAAATTGCAGAAATTTCACTTATTTCAGGGTAATAAGTCAGAAATTTTCCTTATTTTGGGGCAAAAAAACAGAAATTCCCTTTGTATTGGGGGACAAAGACAGAAATTCCACATATTTAGAGACATAAAAGTAGAAATTCCCCTTCTTTTGGAGCAAAAATGAAGAAATTTTCCTTTTTTATGGCAAAAAGGTATGGATTCTTCTTATTTTCGGGCAAAAAGGCAGAAATTCCCCGTATTTTGGAGCAAAATTGCAGAAATTCCCCTAATTGTGGGGCAAACAGGCAGAAATTCCTTATATGTTGGGGCAAAAAGACAGAAATTCTCCTTATTTTGGGTCAAAACTCAGAAATTCCACATATTTCCGGGCAAAATTCCAGAAATTTCACATATTTTGGGGCAAAATTGGAGAAATTTCACTTATTTTGGGGCAAAATTTCAGAAATTTCACTTATTTCAGGGTAATAAGTCAGAAATTTTCCTTATTTTGGGCAAAAAAGACAGAAATTCCCTTTGTTTTGGGGGAAAAATACATAAATTCCACTTATTTAGAGGCAAAAAAGCAGAAATTCCCCTTATTTTGGAGCAAAATTACAGAAATTTCCCTTTTTTATGGAAAAAGGTATGCATTCTTCTTATTTTCGGGCAAAAAGGCAGAAATTCCCCGTATTTTGGAGCAAAATTGCAGAAATTAACCTAATTGTGGGGCAAAAATGCAGAAATTCCCTATATGTTGGGGCAAAAAGACAGAAATTCTCCTTATTTTGGGGAAACTCAGAAATTCCACTCATTTTGGGGCAAAATTCCAGAAATTTCCCTTATTTTGGGGCAAAATGCAGAAATTTCACTTATTTTGTGGCAAAATTAGAGAAATTTCACTTATTTCAGGGAAAAAAAGCAGAAATTTTTTTTTTGGTAAAAAAGGCAGAAATTTCCCATATTTTGGTACAAAATTGCAGAAATTTTTCTTATTTTGGGCAAAAAGGCAGAAATTTCCCATATTTTGGGGCAAACATGCAGAAATTCCCCTTCATTTTGAGGTAAAAAGGCTGAAATTCCCCTTATTTGTGGGTAAAAAGGCAGAAATTTCCCTTATTTTGGGGCAAAATTGCAGAAATTTCACTTATCTCAGGGTAATAAGTCAGAAATTTTCCTTATTTTGGGGCAAAAAATACAGAATTTCCTTTTGTTTTGCGGAAAAAAGACAGAAATTCCACGTATTTAGAGGTATAAAAGCAGAAATTCCCCTCATTTTGGAGCAAAAATGAAGAAATTTCCCTTTTTTATGGCAAAAAGGTATGCATTCTTATTATTTTCGGACAAAAATGGCAGAAATTCTCCGTATTTTGGAGCAAAATTGCAGAAATACCCCTAATTGTGGGGCAAAAAGGCAGAAATTCCCTATATTTTGGGGCAAAAAGACAGAAATTCTCCTTATTTTAGGGCAAAATTCAGAAATTTAACTTATTTTTGAGCAAAATTGCAGAAATTTCACTTATTTCATAAAAAAAGGAGAAATTTTCTTATTTTGGAGCCAAAAGGCAGAAATTTCTTTTATTTTGTTACAAAATTGCAGAATTTTTTCTTATTTTGGGGCAAAAAGGCAGAAATTTCCCATATTTTGGGGCAAAAATGCAGAAATTTTTTTTATTTTGAGTTTAAATGCTGAAATTCCCCTTATTTGGGGGCAAAAAGGCAGAAATTTCTCTTATTTTGGAACAAAATTGCAGAAATTTCACTTATGTCAGGGTAATAAGTCAGAAATTTTCCTTTTTTGGGGCCAGAAAACAGAAATTCACTTTGTTTTGGGGGAAAAAGACAGAAATTCCACTTATTTAGAGGCAAAAATGCAGAAATTCCTAATATTTTGTGGCAAAAATGCAGAAATTCCCCTTATTTTGAGGTAAAAAGCTGAAATTCCCCTTATTTGGGAGCAAAAAGGCAGAAATTTCCCTTATTTTGGGGAAAAATTGCAGAAATTTCACTTATTTCAGGGTAATAAGTCAGAAATTTTCCTTATTTTGGGGCAAAAAAACAGAAATTCCCTTTGTATTGGGGGACAAAGACAGAAATTCCACATATTTAGAGGCATAAAAGTAGAAATTCCCCTTCTTTTGGAGCAAAAATGAAGAAATTTTCCTTTTTTATGGCAAAAAGGTATGGATTCTTCTTATTTTCGGGCAAAAAGGCAGACATTCCCCGTATTTTGGAGCAAAATTGCAGAATTTCCCCTAATTGTGGGGCAAACAGGCAGAAATTCCTTATATGTTGGGGCAAAAAGACAGAAATTCTCCTTATTTTGGGTCAAAACTCAGAAATTCCACATATTTCCGGGCAAAATTCCAGAAATTTCACATATTTTGGGACAAAATTGGAGAAATTTCACTTATTTTGGGGCAAAATTTCAGAAATTTCACTTATTTCAGAAAAAAAAATCAGAAATTTTCTTATTGGGAAGCAAAAAGGGACAAATTTCTTTTATTTTGTTACAAAATTGCAGAAATTTCCCTTATTTTGGGACAAAATTGCAGAAATTTCCCTTATTTTGGGGCAAAATTGCAGAAATTTCACTTATTTCAGGAAAAAAAGGCAGAAATTTTCCTTATTTTGAGGCAAAAAAGCAGAAATTCCTAATATTTTGTGGAAAAAATGCAGAAATTCTCCTTATTTTGAGGTAAAAGGGTGAAATTCCTCTTATTTGGGAGCAAAAAGTCAGAAATTTCTCTTATTTTGGGGCAAAATTGCAGAAATTTCACTTATTTCAGGGTAATAAGTCAGAAATTTTTTTTAATTTGGTGCAAAAAAGACAGAAATTCCCTTTGTTTTGGCGGAAAAAGACAGAAATTCCACATATTTAGAGGCAAAAAAGCAGAAATTCCCCTTATTTTGGAGGAAAATTACAGAAATTTCCCTTTTTTATGGCAGAAAGGTATGCATTCTTCTTATTTTCGGGCAAAAATGCAGAAATTCCTTGTATTTTAGAGCAAAATTGCAGAAATTCCCCTAATTGTGGGGCAAAAAGGCAGAAATTCCCTATATGTTGGGGCAAAAAGACAGAAATTCTCCTTATTTTGGGGCAAAACTCAGAAATTCCACTTATTTTGGGGCAAAATTCCAGAAATTTCCCTTATTTGGGGCAAAATTGCAGAAATTTCACTTATTTTGGGGCAAAATTGAAGAAATTTCACTTATTTCAAGGAAAAAAAAGCAGAAATTATCTTATTTTGGGGCAAAAAGGCAGAAATTTCTCATATTTTGGTACAAAATTGCAGAAATTTTTCTTATTTTGGGCAAAAAGGCAGAAATTTTCCATATTTTGGGGCAAAAATGCAGAAATTCCCCTTATTTTGAATAAAAAGGCTGAAATTCCCCTTAATTGGGGGCAAAAAGGCAGAAATTTCCTTAATTTGGGGCAAAATTGTAAAAATTTCACTTATTTCAGGATAATCAGTCAGAAATTTTGCTTATTTTGGGGCAAAATTGCAGAAAATTTACTTATTTTGGGGCAAAATTGCAGAAATTTCACTTATTTCAGTGAAAAAAGGCAGAAATTTTCCTTATTTTGGGGCAAAAAGGCAGAAATTCCTAATATTTTGTGGCAAAAATGCAGAAGTTCCCGTTATTTTGAGGTAAAAATGCTGAAATTCCCCTTATTTGGGGGCAAGAAAGCAGAAATTTCCCTTATTTTGGGGCAAAATTGAAGAAAGTTCATTTATTTCAGGGTAATAAGTCTGAAATTTTCCTTATTTTGGGCAAAAAAGACAGAAATTCCCTTTGTTTTGGGGGAAAAATACATAAATTCCACTTATTTAGAGGCAAAAAAGCAGAAATTCCCCTATTTTGGTTCAAAATTGCAGAAATTTCACTTACTTCAGGGTAATAAGTCAGAAATTTTCCTTATTTTGGGGCAAAAAAGACAGAAATTACCTTTGTTTTGGGGGAAAAAGACAGAAATTCCACTTATTTAGAGGCAAAAAAGCAGAATTCCCCTTATTTTGGAGCAAAAATGAAGAAATTTCCATTTTTTATGGCAAAAAGTTATGCATTCTTCTTATTTTCGGGCAAAAAGGCAGAAATTCCCCGTATTTTGGAGCAAAATTGAAGAAATTCCCCTAATTGTGGGGCAAAAAGGCAGAAATTCCCTATATGTTGGGGCAAAAAGACAGAAATTCTCCTTATTTGGGGGCAAAACTCAGAAATTACACTTATTTTGGGGCAAAATTCCAGAGATTTCCCTTATTTTGGGGCAAAATTGCAGAAATTTCACTTATGGCAGGGAAAAAAAACAGAAAATTTCATTATTTTGGGGCAAAAAGTCAGAAATTCCTAATATTTTGTGGCAAAAATGCAGAAATTCCCCTTATTTTGAGGTAAAAGGGTGAAATTCCTCTTATTTGAAGGCAAAAAGGCAGAAATTTCCCTTATTTTTGGGCAAAATTGCAGAAATTTCACTTATTTCAGGGTAATAAGTCAGAAATTTTCCTTATTTTGGGCAAAAAAGACAGAAATTCCCTTTGTTTTGGGGAAAAAATACATAAATTCCACTTATTTAGAGGCAAAAAAGCAGAAATTCCCCTTATTTTGGAGCAAAATTACAGAAATTTCCCTTTTTTATGGAAAAAGGTATGCATTCTTCTTATTTTCGGGCAAAAAGGCAGAAATTCCCCGTATTTTGGAGCAAAATTGCAGAAATTAACCTAATTGTGGGGCAAAAATGCAGAAATTCCCTATATGTTGGGGCAAAAAGACAGAAATTCTCCTTATTTTGGGGAAACTCAGAAATTCCACTCATTTTGGCGCAAAATTCCAGAAATTTCCCTTATTTTGGGGCAAAATTGCAGAAATTTCACTTATTTTGTGGCAAAATTAGAGAAATTTCACTTATTTCAGGGAAAAAAATCAGAAATTTTCTTATTTTGGTGAAAAAGGCAGAAATTTCCCATATTTTGGTACAAAATTGCAGAAATTTTTCTTATTTTGGGCAAAAAGGCAGAAATTTCCCATATTTTGGGGCAAACATGCAGAAATTCCCCTTCATTTTGAGGTAAAAAGGCTGAAATTCCCCTTATTTGGGGGTAAAAAGGCAGAAATTTCCCTTATTTTGGGGCAAAATTGCAGAAATTTCACTTATCTCAGGGTAATAAGTCAGAAATTTTCCTTATTTTGGGGCAAAAAATACAGAATTTCCTTTTGTTTTGCGGAAAAAAGACAGAAATTCCACGTATTTAGAGGTATAAAAGCAGAAATTCCCCTCATTTTGGAGCAAAAATGAAGAAATTTCCCTTTTTTATGGCAAAAAGGTATGCATTCTTATTATTTTCGGACAAAAATGGCAGAAATTCTCCGTATTTTGGAGCAAAATTGCAGAAATACCCCTAATTGTGGGGCAAAAAGGCAGAAATTCCCTATATTTTGGGGCAAAAAGACAGAAATTCTCCTTATTTTAGGGCAAAATTCAGAAATTTAACTTATTTTTGAGCAAAATTGCAGAAATTTCACTTATTTCATAAAAAAAGGAGAAATTTTCTTATTTTGGAGCCAAAAGGCAGAAATTTCTTTTATTTTGTTACAAAATTGCAGATTTT